>NC_133565.1:31806456-37258956 GCF_048773025.1 Camelus bactrianus | reverse complement strand
ACCCTAACCCTAACCCTAACCCTAACCCTAACCCTAACCCTAACCCTAACCCTAACCCTAACCCTAACCCTAACCCTAACCCTAACCCTAACCCTAACCCTAACCCTAACCCTAACCCTAACCCTAACCCTAACCCTAACCCTAACCCTAACCCTAACCCTAACCCTAACCCTAACCCTAACCCTAACCCTAACCCTAACCCTAACCCTAACCCTAACCCTAACCCTAACCCTAACCCTAACCCTAACCCTAACCCTAACCCTAACCCTAACCCTAACCCTAACCCTAACCCTAACCCTAACCCTAACCCTAACCCTAACCCTAACCCTAACCCTAACCCTAACCCTAACCCTAACCCTAACCCTAACCCTAACCCTAACCCTAACCCTAACCCTAACCCTAACCCTAACCCTAACCCTAACCCTAACCCTAACCCTAACCCTAACCCTAACCCTAACCCTAACCCTAACCCTAACCCTAACCCAAACCCTAACCCTAACCCTAACCCTAACCCTAACCCTAACCCTAACCCTAACCCTAACCCTAACCCTAACCCTAACCCTAGCCCTAACCCTAACCCTAGCCCTAACCCTAGCCCTAACCCTAGCCCTAACCCTAACCCTAACCCTAACCCTAACCCTAACCCTAACCCTAACCCTAACCCTAACCCTAACCCTAACCCTAACCCTAACCCTAACCCTAACCCTAACCCTAACCCTAACCCTAACCCTAACCCTAACCCTAACCCTAACCCTAGCCCTAACCCTAACCCTAACCCTAACCCTAACCCTAACCCTAACCCTAGCCCTAACCCTAGCCCTAACCCTAACCCTAGCCCTAACCCTAACCCTAGCCCTAACCCTAAACCTAGCCCTAACCCTAACCCTAACCCTAACCCTAACCCTAACCCTAACCCTAGCCCTAACCCTAACCCTAACCCTAACCCTAGCCCTAGCCCTAACCCTAGCCCTAACCCTAACCCTAACCCTAACCCTAACCCTAACCCTAACCCTAACCCTAACCCTAACCCTAACCCTAACCCTAACCCTAACCCTAACCCTAACCCTAACCCTAACCCTAACCCTAACCCTAACCCTAACCCTAACCCTAACCCTAACCCTAACCCTAACCCTAACCCTAACCCTAACCCTAACCCTAACCCTAACCCTAACCCTAACCCTAACCCTAACCCTAACCCTAACCCTAACCCTAACCCTAACCCAAACCCTAACCCAAACCCTAACCCTAACCCTAACCCTAACCCTAACCCTAACCCTAACCCTAACCCTAACCCTAACCCTAACCCTAACCCTAACCCTAACCCTAACCCTAACCCTAACCCTAACCCTAACCCTAACCCTAACCCTAACCCTAACCCTAACCCTAACCCTAACCCTAACCCTAACCCTAACCCTAACCCTAACCCTAACCCTAACCCTAACCCTAACCCTAACCCTAAACCCTAACCCTAACCCTAACCCTAACCCTAACCCTAACCCTAACCCTAACCCTAACCCTAACCCTAACCCTAACCCTAACCCTAACCCTAACCCTAACCCTAACCCTAACCCTAACCCTAACCCTAACCCTAACCCTAACCCTAACCCTAACCCTAACCCTAACCCTAACCCTGAGTCTGAGTCTTACCCTAACCCTAACCCTAACCCTAACCCTAACCCTAACCCTAACCCTAACCCTGAGTCTGAGTCTTACCCTAACCCTGAGTCTGAGTCTTACCCTAACCCTAACCCTAACCCTAACCCTAACCCTAACCCTAACCCTAACCCTGAGTCTGAGTCTTACCCTAACCCTAACCCTAAACCTAACCCTGAGTCTGAGTCTTACCCTAACCCTAACCCTAACCCTAACCCTAACCCTAACCCTAACCCTAACCCTAACCCTGAGTCTGAGTCTTACCCTAACCCTAACCCTAACCCTAACCCTAACCCTAACCCTAACCCTAACCTAACCCTAACCCTAACCCTAACCCTAACCCTAACCCTAACCCTAACCCTAACCCTAACCCTAACCCTAACCCTAACCCTAAGTCTGAGTCTTACCCTAACCCTAACCCTAACCCTAACCCTAACCCTAACCCTAACCCTAACCCTAACCCTAAGTCTGAGTCTTACCCTAACCCTAAGTCTGAGTCTTACCCTAACCCTAACCCTAACCCTAAGTCTGAGTCTTACCCTAAACCCTAACCCTAACCCTAAGTCTGAGTCTTACCCTAAACCCTAACCCTAACCCTAACCCTAACCCTAATCGTAACCCTGAGTCTAACCCTAAGTCTGAGTCTTACCCTAAACCCTAACCGTATCCCTGAGTCTAACCCTAAGTCTGAGTCTAATCCTAAACCCTAACCGTAACCCTGAGTCTAACCCTTAACCCTAACCGTAACCCTGAGTCTAACCCTAAGTCTGAGTCTTACCTTAAACCCTAACCGTAACCCTGAGTCTAACCCTAAGTCTGAGTCTAATCCTAAGTCTGAGTCTAACGCTAACCGTAACCCTGACTCTAACCCTGACTCTATACCCTAACCCCTATCCCTGAGTCTAAACCTAACCCCTAACCCTGAGTCTAACTCTGTCCTTTAGTCTAACCCTAATCCTCTAACCCTAAACCCTGAGTCTAACCCTAATCCTTGCTCTGGTTCTAGCCCTAACCCTCACCTTATGTTGTTCCCTAATGCATGACCTTACTTGTACCGTAACCCTTACCTTACCCATACCCTGAACTTAACCTGTTCCCAAACTCCTATCCTAACCTGTACTCTAGCCCTATTTCCTACCCTAATCTGCACCCTAACCCTTTTCCTAACTCTCACCGGTACCCTCACACTGACCCTAACCCTAACCCATTCCCATATCCTACCCCTGATTTTGACCCTAATCCTAATCCTTAATCCTATTTTCTTGTAACAACCTAGCACTCTCCTGATGGTCAAATCCCACAAAGACTTAACAAAAATCCATCCACTAGCCTATGCAATAGAATCCTCCACTTCCCTGTATATTACTACTTACCCAAAATTAACAGCACAATAGAAATGAGTATCCACCTCCTGCAAATGTCTCCAAAGCAGATAATCCAGTTTTAACACTGTAAACCAAGCAATGTCATAAATTATTATGTAAAGGTAAGCAATATGATCAACAACAATTGTAAAATACAGAAAAATCACGTCATCCCATCCACTTGATTCACCACAAGCTTTAAACAAATTCCACTCCTACTTCATGGCATAAACACTCGTGAAAATAGGACTAGGAACACATTATTCAGTGTGATACAAAGCAGTATAAAAAACACACGGTGAATGTCAATCATCTGGAACTAGGCCCAGAGAGTTCCTTTCACCTCTGTTATTCACTATAGTACAGGAAATTCCAGGCAAATCCGGGATGAAAGAGAATAAACATAAAATTGTTACATATAAAAGGACGTCTATTCACAAACACAGTTGACATCATTTTACAGATACATCTTGAAAGCATGAGCAATTCATTGACTAGCTCAATTTTTAAACTGTGAGCAACTCAAATACTTCAGCAAGTAGATGATACAAAGTATCAGTGAATCAAAATTTGTCTACATGTACACATTAACAATGAATGATCTCAAGAATTTAAGAGAATTGTATTTTATATGATGTCAATATTACTAAAATAGTTGAGTCAATTTAATCAAGGTACAAGACTAGTAAATTAAAATGGAAAAGACGCCACTAAAAGAAATGAAATACAACCTTTAAAAAAAAAAGAAGAAGACATCCCATGTTGGTAACAAAACTAAATATGGTGTGAGTGCCCAAAGCGATCTAGGGAGACAAGGTAATTTCTATGACAATTTTGGAATAAACACAGAAGTTGATTTTAAAATTCGTATATAATTTTAGGAACCTCAAAAAGACAAAACAAACTTGAAAAGGGAAAACCAAAGATAGAGCTTCATATTTTCAAATTTCATGTCAATACAAAGCAATATAAAAAATATGATATTGTCATAAAAATATAAATATAGATAAATGGCAGTACATAAGAAGCCCGAACATAATCCCATTCACTTAGGATCAATACATTTTTGACAAGCGTGAATATTTAGGGTTTTTTTTTTTTTACTACTCTTCCACAAATGATGCTGGGTAACTGGCTATCCACATGCAGGGGAATAAACCACATATATAATTAACTCAAACTACATACATTGGGATATGGCCGATGGTTTTATATTACTGATTGTAGTTTAAAAAAATTTAAATCACCAAGAATGAAAGAGACACCTCCTAAATACATGGAGGACGTGGCTAGGTCGGCAGAGGCTCCTACGTGGCCAGATTGCCAGCTAGAGGTGGAGGTACACACGGTTCGACAAGTGCTGGCACCCGCTTCTACTTTTTATGATATGAGCAGGTGTAAGAATGACGGGAGAAATTGTGAGAAGCTGCTATCATTCAGTCAGAGCAATGCTGTATTGAATGACCCAATTATCAGTGGGACAAGTCAGTTTCTGGGTCCCCCAATTGTCCTTAGTATAACTAAAAAACACATGCACCGGATATGCGTACTACACATGCATACGCTGTTATGACAACATCATAGATTTGGTCATCTCTGAGGAGCGCTCCAGGTCTCTCTGTCTCAGCGGGGATTAATGACTTTACAGCAGTGCCTACTATTCCAGTTCAAACAATAATATGGTGATATAAAATGCCAATCTTTGTGACTTGTTGAAAGTTGTCAACAAGTTGGTTTGTGAACTTAGGTGGAAGTAGTTGACCAAGCCTTAGACTGTTTGGCCCCTTTTGGGTCAAGCTCTGTGGTGAATCAACATACTGAAATGCAAATTCTAAAAAAAAAAAAAAAAAAAGCAGCTTCAATTTTGCTAGGGCTTCTCCTGCAAATGTTTTCTAGATGACTGGAGAAATAACTAGAAGCCAATTTACTAGAAGATTTCCTGTTAACTAAAATGTGCTATGGTGGAAGCCCACCAATCTACTAAGTATTTACCTTAATTAACATGTTTGATTTGCATTCAACTGATGTAGTACAATCTCTTGCAATCCATATTTTCAGAAATTAAATTGTACCTCCTTGAACATTTGAAAGCCCTTCGTGTACGTTAACCTAAATTCCTACTCCAACACTGATAGAATGGGCGTTAAGGGCAGTAATAGTGTGACTATTAGGATTAGTAACCATCAGATGGTTGTTGTCTATGCTTAAAATCTCATTTTTCTTACTTTATTCATAAAAGTAGAAGAAGTGATATGCAGAATTTTAGCCAGATGTACAAATATATGTTGAACAGTGCTGTGAGGACTGTTAGTGCTGGTAGGTTGCTGTTACTGGTTTCTGTTATATCTCAAATGATTACTCATTTGAGGAAAAACCCTGATCCTGGTGGGAGGCCTCCTAATAAAATATGATGCTGGGGATGAGGATCGTCACTGGAAGTGTTTTATTTCACTTGTGTGATAACGACAGAGTTGTGGTCCATGAGCAGAGCATGAATAGCAAGACGACAGTGTGGAATGACATAAGTTAGTACATTCAGGGTCGTCATGGTTGGATTACACACTATAATAGCTGTCATCCATCCTCTATGGACAACTGACAAGCAGGCTATAAATGTGGTAGTGGAGTTTTGTTAGTCTGCCTCGGCTGCTGACGATCATTCATAACACACCTGTGAATAACAGTATGCTTCGGGGGACGGGTGTCGAGATTTGCTGTAACACTTGGGGGTGCACATTCATCACGTTAATTGCATTGGCCCTGCTGTGTGGGGGATGCCCTGTGTAGCTTCAGTCACTCAGAAAAGAAATGTGACAAGTCCAACTGTGTGACTAGGGCTTTTGTTTAAATGGTGGATCCTGTTGGATAAAAAAATTTTGTACTTGTCCATGGCTGGAGGATATTAGATTAAAAGTAAAATCTCACATAAATAGTATGGATGTGGTGTGTTGTGTTAGAGAACAGTTGTTGGGTGCTTCTATAACTTGTGCATTCAACTTTCTTATTAGAATGGAAATACTTGTACAATGTCAGCTTGCTAATAAAATCATGGAATGGTCAGTAGAATGATAGTAAAAAATAGGGTTTATTAGCATAGTAAGGATATCAAACAACACTGATAGCTCACTTGGGGGACCATCCATCACCACAGAATGTGGTATAATGTGGCAGCATGAACACTTTTAAGTTCTTAAGGGAACGATCAATTCCTGTGATTCTAGGAGTAAGAGTTCTTAGACCTCTTTTATTTACTTTTCAGATAACTCTTTTGTCAAACTTACCAATGTTTTCGGTGGGATGCCCAATGCACTGATGGGTAGTGAAACATACACAGGGCTACTGTTAGTGTTAAATTTTTTTTCATAGGAGATGTATAAGTTGATCATCTCAAAATTTTGGATAGGATATTCAAAGTCCAAGGAAGGAGACTGTTAGGAGGATTGTTTGAATGATAACATTGGCTGTATGTAATTTGTCTGTATATAATTCTATTATCTAGGGATTTGAAATGCTCCTAAAAGTAGATTATGAAAATATTTATTATCATGATATAGACCTAACCTGCTATGAAGGCCAGAGAAAATAGACCTGCTACATACTCTACATTGAAGCTGGATACAACTTTGGAGTCTCCTTCTGTTAAGTCCAATGGAGCTCCGTTGATTTCTGCTACAGTAGAGGTAAATAAAAATCTGACTAGGAGTTGGGAGGGGGAAATTAATCAGATATTCTTGTGTAATAACTGAGAGTATAAATGATCTATTTATCAGTAGGAATGATAAACCAATAACTGCTAGTTTACTTCACATGAGATTGTCTGTGCTGCTGCCCACAGAGCTCCGGTGAGTGTGTGTTTTTAATATGAAGGTAATGCAGATCAGGGGGTGGAATACATGTCTAGGCTTCATACAGCCAGTATGAGAAGTATGCGTAGGTTCACATGAGCAGACAGTGGGTAAGGAATGAGAAGAGGAGCTCCTAATGTGGAAGCCATGGTTAAGGCCACCATTGGTGCAACTATATGTATATAATGTACACTGGTGTATTATATATAATTTAACACTATATATAATATAATATATATGTGTAAATTGATGTATTATATATAATTTAACACTATATATGTTTGGGCCTCTCCAAATTTCCAGAACCTAGGACTTCCTTCAAATAATATGAGAAGTGAAACATCGATTAAAACTGTAATCATTAGTAAAGGAATGCAGATTATAAACCTATTCTTAGGAAGAGGACTTAGGCTTCAGGAAATAAAGGTTTTGGTTTGATGCAATTGCTGAGCTCTGCTACCCTAACAAACCACGTTCTACAGTAGAGTATGTCAAAATTATTTAAATTGTATTGTATCACCAATTAGTTTGAAGGTGCTTTTGTAAAGCGACCCTTAACTCCCCTGTCCTCTCAGACTGGGACAATAAATAGAAACCAATCGGGATCACTCCAGCCTGAACTCACATCTCACAGAACTCTAACCATTGAATGAACCACTTACAGCAGTGACAACATTGGGATATTCTGATCCAATTCTGAGGCTATAAACCCTATTGTTGAAGTGAACTCTAAATTTGGATTGAACTGTTATCCCTGGAGTGCCTTGTTCTGTTAATCAATGTATTGGATCAATACATGTTACAGCATTTTGAATAGCTGGTCTAAATGTTAATCACTTGGAGTCTGGAGTTTGTTTTATTCACTGGGGCCACCACAACCAAAATTTTCAAACCATTAAAAGCTGTGCTATTCCTTAATATTCAGTTCATTACTTTATAGGTTAGACGCCTAAAGCACCATAGGAGCTTCTCATTTTATATGGCTCCCACCTCTTATTGGGAAGGTCAATTCCACTGATAAAAAGAGATACTAAAACCTTGTGGGGCCATCCTCCCAACTCCTTATGTGGAAAACAAATGATTATGCTACCTTGGCAGGGTCGGGAACCACAGCCATTAACCATGCCCGTGGTCAGGCAGTGCCTCTAAGACCAGAAGTGCTAGAGTTAATCTTCCTGGTAAACAGGCAGGACTTGTGATCACCACGTTCCTTTTCCTTTTTTTTTTAATCTTTCCTAGAAATTCATACCTGTGTTAGATTAAGAATTGTTTTTATAAATAATTAAATATTGATTAGGGTTTATTTTACTGTAAATTATCAGTAGCTTATTCATTCTGATATAAGCTTATGCAAGGAGAAATATTTCCTGCTGCCCATATGAAGAGTACTGCTTTTACTAATTAATAGATTAGCTCAGTATTAAATTGTGAGGGTTTTCTTTTCTTTTCTTTTCTTTCTTTTTTTTTTTTTTTTTTTTTTTTTGCTATTGGTATTGTGATGAGTGTGTTCTTGACCTTGAATACTTGCCTTTTTTTAGGGGGGTGGCAAATAGGTTTATTTCTTTCTTTAATGGAGGTTCCGGGGATTGAACCCAGGACCTTGTGCATGCTATGCACACACTCTACCACTGAGCTATACCCTCCCAACCTTGAATACTTTCTTAAAGGGTGGCTGTTTTTAAGCCAACTACAACATTGTTTATACTGATACTCTAGAGTTTTTATCCTGTAACTAAAAACCTGTGCCTTTTATTAAAAAAAAAAAACATTGAAAATTATATTATAAGTTATATTCTTAATTAATCATTAAAACTGAACTAAAATTCTTTAATGGACAACATGCTGTCAGCAGCCTTGTTAGGGTTACTACCTCTACTCATAGATCTTCTATTTTACATATAGATGAGTCTGTTCCACTAAACTGTTCATAAGTACCTCATCTGGGTTCAAGGTACTTAACTTATTTCATCATTCCCTAATGGTAATTTATGCTACCAGATTTAAATGTCTGTTTTCTGTGCATTAGCTGTTAAATGAATCTTTAATTTACTTATGACAGTTAAATTTGGTGGGAAGCCTCGGCTAGTTTTAGTTCAAACTTTCCATGAAGTATGGAATCGACTGGGTGTAAACCAGGTGCTTTTCTTTAAACTACACTTCAGTGTATCCAAGCACACTCTCCAGTGTGCCCACCTTGTAAGGACTCCTCTCCTTTTTAATGTCTACTACTTATTAATGGGTTATGAAAATGTATCGCTATTTGAGAAGGGTGATGAGTGTGCCTGCTTCATGGCCTGACTGTATTAGGCACTCTTAATTTACAACTAAGTTCTCCTTTGGTATTCCACCATAATTTTGTATATATCATTTTGTACTCAAGGTAGAAAATGAAACCCTTATCTTCCCACCCCATTGGTTACACCTAGAACTAACGTTTTTATGTCTGATCATTACGATCACTGTTGCTCCTTCTGGGGGTTTGCTTAAGATGCTGGTACACAGACATATAGACTGTGTTCATGAGAGTGGTGAGGTTTAACAGGTTTTGCAAATTATAAACACCATAGGAAGCACCATGAATCCTTTTAGTTTTTTGGATTATGCTAGTATTCATTTGGCCAATAATTTTGTTATAATCATTTTATTTTGATTTAAAGAGAAGTATAGTTGGATACCTACCCCCTTACTGACACATGGACACGACTTCGAATCTTTACTGACCTGTAACAAGGAATGTTAAAGTCATTTTAGTAGCTTATTTTCACTTTAGCTATGGCTTTGTAAACCGTAGCTAGGACTTAACTTTATTTCACAATACTCTTTAGCATGCATCACACTGACTTTCTATTATTTGAGGTTCATGTTATGACAGTGATGCCTGGCATGATAATTTACCAACCCTAATTTGTTATGATAACCTAGTCAAACTTTCATTTGTGGCTTAATTTTTATTGCCATTTCCCATAGGGGCATGGGTCAGTGAGGCATTGAAAGATATATCTAGGGTGCTTGATACCTGCACACTTTACTCTTTTAAAATATTTAGAGAGCATTCTCACGGGAATGCAGAAACTTGCATGTGTAATTTTATTACAAGTTATTAGAAAGGCTGAAATGAATTCTATATATTTATGGAGTTAGTAAACTCGTCCAGGCATTTTCACTGCCTTGCTTTAATTATTAAATCTACATCGACACACTGAGTAGGATTTTCAACATATGAGATTTTTGTATTTAACTGATATCTTGGTATTTGTTATAGCAGTCCATATTGTGTTAAAATTAGTATTAAAATATATGATATTTCTTTTGGAGACTATTACAGTGTACTGTATTTTTAATTTGGTTCAAAGTAAATAGCAGATCTAGGGGTATGTCTATCGATATAAGCCTTATATATCTAAACAGTAGATGGATAGAGTTAAAAGGCTACTTTGCAGTTATAGTAACTGGGTGGGTGAAGAGCAGTATGTTTGTTAGATGAGTCAGTTGAATCTTACATAGTTACATCCTTTGCCTTGTTTGGTGGGGTTTGGCAAGGTGATAAGGACAGACAAAGTATGAGATTAAGCAGTAAGCAGAGGGGTAATAAAGCAAGCTATTTACTGATTTGCATGTGGACGTGGATGTGTAATTTCTGAATGTCCTGTGACCAATGTCCTGTGACTGACTCAATAACACATTATCATGGTCGATGACGTTGGTAAATACTATTCAATTTAATCCAAGCTACAGGTTACTTGACTGTGCTAAGGTCTCTGATGACCATAACTGAGTCACAGCTTTCCCCCAACAACTATCACTTGGTTCAGCAACTTCCCTCATATATATGCATATATGGCAAAAAATATAACACAGGTGTCCAAACAAAAAATGCTACACTACACTAATAGTCATAGCAGCATTATTTGAAATAGCTCAAAGGTAGAAACTATTCAAATGTCCATCAATGGATGAAAGGATATGCAAAGTACAGTGGATCCATAAACTGTCATATAATTCTGCCATTGAAAGAAATACAGTAAAATGGTGCAGCCACTGTGGAAAACAGTATGGCGGTTCCTCAAAAACTCAAACATAGAGTTAATGTATCATCTGTTGATTCAACTTCAGGGCATAAACCCAAAAGGTTTAAAAGCAGGGACTGAAAAACACATTTCTATAGCCATGTTCATACCAGCCCTACTCACACTGACCAAAAGACGTAAGGAACCCAAGTGTCCATGGATGGATGATTCCATACACAAATGTAGTATATACAGAATTAAGTAGGATTCAGCCTTTAAAATGAAGGTAATTCTGACACATGCTACAATACGGATGGACTTTGAAGTCATTCAAGGGAAACAAACCAAATCAAACTGAAAAGGACAAACATTCTGTGATTCTAAGATAAGGTATCCATATAAGTCTAATTCAATAACAAAATGTACGATGTACTTGCCAGGGGGTTAGGAGTTCATGACTAATGGATACAGTTTCACTTGGGGAAACTGAAAAAGTAATGGAGATGAGTGCTGAGAATATTGCTACAACAATGTAAACATAGTTAATATCCAAGAACTATATGACATAAATGTAATAAAACTATATACTTAAGGCAATTTAAATGGTACATGTCATATGGAATACATTTAATCACAATGAAAAACACGAAGTACTGATATTTGTTACAACAGGGATGAACAATGAAAACATCCTAAGAAAAAGAAGCCATACAGATCACAGTCATCCTGTGCCCTTTACTTCAGTCAAAGATGGGAAAATAAGGGAAAGTCTTGAGAACAGTTCTGGGAAAAAGAAAAAATCAAACATTGGATCGGATTCAGAAAACCCATTGCCATACAGTTGGAGAAGGTGCTGACAGTGGAACTGAGCCTGTGGACTGCATTATGAAGTGAAAACCATAATGAGTCCTCACTTGGATGTTATGTGGTGACACAGAGTGTCTCTATTCAAGATAAAAACACACTAGAGATTGTCATGAGAAGTGGCATGCATGCTACATCAATGATGAGTGAGAAACCTGAGCTTACAGATGAAGAGTACACTGTACTGCTACTGCACATTTTCTGTATGTTTAAAAATATTGGAAAGTAAATAATTTTTTAAAATCAACCATGTCAAAATCATAACAGGAAAGCAGAGAAAACATCAAACTTTACTATAGAGCCCAAGCCTTCTCCAGTTCCAGTTGATCCAAAATGGTTAAGCTAATCATCCTTGCAGGAACCTACATATTATTAAGAGACACTGTAAGATAATTTCATAAGCCACTGTGTCTTGGTTGTTGTGAATGACTTGGATGTGGAAAAAAAAAAAACAGTGGCAATTTTGAATTCTACATTTCCACATCAACATACCAAAAAAAAAAAAAAACCTGTTAAAAAGTAATAAATAACTTTAGTAAAGCTACATGATACAATATCAGTACACAAAAACCGATTGACTTTCTATACACTAATAAAGAAGTTTCAGAAAGAGAAATTAATAAAGCAATTCCATTTAACAATTGTACCAAAAAACAAAACAAAAAACCTAGGAATAAAATTTATCAAGCATGTGAAAGGCCTGAACATGGAAAGTTAGAAAACATTGATAAAGAAATTGAAGAGGATACACACAAAATAAAAGCTGTGCTCATGCACTAGAAGAACATTACTGTAACATTCACGAAGCCTAAGCAATGTACACATTAATTGCAAACTCTACCAAATTCAAATGGCACTTTTTTTCACAGAAACAGAAAACAAGAAATCCTACCATTTACATGGAACAAAAAAGAACCCGGAATATCCTAAACAACCTTGAGAAGGGAGAACACAGTTGGAGGCATCTCCTTCCCTGGTTTCACACGACATTAGGAAGCTACAGTCACCAGCAGAGATACAGTAAGATATTGGCACAGAAATAGGCACATGGACCAGAGGAACAGAATACAGAGCACAGGAAAAAACCCATCTTTATGTTGTCAGTTAATTCATGGCAAAAGAGCCAAAAACACAAAATGGGAAAAGGACAGTCCCCTCAATAAATGGTGCCAAGAACATTGGACACCATACCCCCCCCAAATGACACTAGACACAGTCAACACTAAACACAAAATCAAGTAAATCCAAAAATTTTCCACATCAAGCCCCTTCTCTGCTGGATCCTCTGAAGATGGACCTCCTTAGTTGTAATCACACACAGGAAGCCTCTCCCCACTTTCTCCTCACGTTTTATTCCCACAGCGATGCCTCCTGGTGATTATTTTAAACATTTTTTTATTGATTTATAATCATTTTACAATGTTGTGTCAAATTCCAGTGTAGAGCACAATTTTTCAGTTATACATGAACATATATATATTCATTGTCACATTTTTTTTCTCTGTGAGTTACCATAAGATCTTGTATATATTTCCCTGTGCTATACAGTATAATCTTGTTTATCGGTTCTCCTGGTGATTCTTGAAGACATCCAGCTCCTGTCTGGGTGGACTTGGTTGGTCGAGCGTTATCCTGAAGCTGAGACCATGGTGGCTCCTGAAGAGACCCAGCCTCCACCAGCCCCGCAAGAAGCCAAGTTCCCACAGGAGCCAAACCCACCAGTGAGACACGTGCACCTTGAGGGCCAGAAAGACAGTTTGGCAGTTTTTTCTAAAGCTATTCAAGGCTCACCTGAGAATTCAACATTGCACCTCTAGTATTTAGACAATTGCTTTGAAAAAGTGTTCAAATAAAAACTAGCATGCAATTATGCACAACAACTCTACTCATAATGGCAAAACTTTAAAATATGAGGATGTCCTTCCGTGCATGAATACATAAGCAAGCTGGGGCACACCCATGGAAAGAGGGCAAGTGAGGGCAAGTGACACCCTGAAATATATCTCTTTGGCATGAAGATTACAATGGATAGATTTCTTAAAAAATAAGACACATGAAACTCTATGATACCCAAGTCAAGACTGCCTTTTGTCTGGCAAATTTACATTTATAAGGGAAATCTCCACTTGAAAAGTAATTTCCCTTTCTGTACCAGGCATAGAAGGAAGATTAAACCTCAGGAAACTTGTCAATAGAGAAGGCTAAGATTTAAATCTATATAATGAACATAACCTTCCTTTCTTTTGGTATTAGAGAAAGATGGCATTTCAGGTGATGTCTTGGGCAATCTCAGGGAATTACTCAATTTCCTGGGCATCTCCCATGCTGAAAGTAGGCACACAAGTTCTTGAATTTGTTTGTACAATTATGTAAAAGTAGTTAATACCACAGAAATGTGTACTTGAAATGATTTCAATTAAAAGTGTCATATTATGTATTTTTAATCACAATGAAAATAATGTAGGAATGTAGTACTGATACTATTTACACCATTAATAAACACTGAAAAGCTCCCTAGTGAAAAGAGCCATAAATTTCTCCCATATCACATGGGCATCACGTGTGCTTCACATCCATCAAGGTTGTCAAAGTGAGAGTCTCAGTAACAAACCCAGAAACAGAGAACAGCAGCTGCACCAAGTGGTGGCAGCTGAAGGGGCCAGCAGGTCACACAGTGATGCGGATGCCACACAGCTTCTTCACTGGTGGGTTATATGATGGCTCCTCAGGAGACTATCCCTGTTTTGGGTAAAACACCCTACAGTATTTTGTATAAAGTGGCAACAGTGAGTAGTATTTACCATCGTAGAAATTACTGGAAAGTCCATTACTTTTCAAAACAACCATATCAATACCATGGCAGAGAAGCTGATAAGACAGACATCAAACCTTGCTATAGAAGACAAGACTTACCTAGACCAAGGTCAACCAAAGTTGTGATGCTCATTGCCCTTGTAGGAGTCCACTTGTTATTAAGAGGCACTGTGGGATGAGTACACCCGTAGCCAGCAAGTCTTGGATCCTGTGCACGACCTGGGATGCAGGAGAAACAGTGAGATTTTTAAATTACAATTTTCCACAACACTTAACAAACAGTTGTTAAAATAAATAAATTCAGTAAAGTTCAATATGAAATCAGTGTAGAAAAATCAGTTGCATTTCTATACACTAATAATAAACCATTAGAAGGAAAATTTAAGGGAACAATCACGTTTATAACTGTATCAAAAAGAATAAAATATCTAGGAATTTAACCAAGGATGTGAAAGACCTATGCTCAAAAAACTATAAACCATTGAAAAAGAAGTTAAAGAAGACAAAAATAAACAGAAAAAATATTCTGTGCTCCTGGATTGGAAGAATTACTATTATTAAATTATTGATTCTACCAAAAGATATCAACAAATTCACTGCAATATCAATATAATATTCAATGATATGTTTCATTGAAATAGAAATGATAATCTTATTATTAATATAGAACAACTAAGGACCCTGAAAAGCCAAAGAAGTTCTGAGAAAGAAGGACACAGCTGGAGGCTTCTCCCTCCCTAGCATCAAACTGTATCACGGAGCTGTAGTAACCACAACAGTGAGGAAATAGCACAAGCACAGACACATGGATGAGAGTAACTGCATAAAGAGCCCAGAAATAAATCCACATGGCTGTGGTCAGTTAATTCATGAAAATGGGACCAAGGACATACAAAGAGGGAAGGACATTCCACACAATAAACATTGCCCGGAAAATGGGACACCATGCACCAAAGAACATCACTGGTCACCATCTCGATTGCACACAAAACTAACTAAAACCCCACAGTTTTCCACATCAACCTCTTTCTGAGGTTCCTCTGAAGACAGAACTCCCCTGAGCAGTCAGCTGCACACAGAAAGCTTCTCCCCACTTTGTCTTTTTTCCCTCTTATTGTGCCTTTTCACAGCAATGCCCAAGAAAACTCAGCCCATGACAGCATGGACACAGCCCCACTGTCTAGAAGATGAAGCCCTGACAGTCCTGAAGAGACCAAGCCCCTGCTGGCTGTGCAAGGGGCTAAGTCCATGGGCAGAATTCACCTGTGCCCTGTGGGTCAGAGGTGGATCTGGTGCCCCATTGTGAACCATAAAAAAAAAGTTCAGGGGACGCTGAGTTCACAAAGCCCAGAGACCTCATCCTGAATGCAGTTCTGCTCTACGTAGTGCCTTTGGAAATCCAAACTGAAACACAGTCAAATAGCTCACTATGTTGTCTCAAAAACTGGTTCAGGAGCAATTCATTTAAAAAAACATATAGAATGAAGAGAACATAGACACAAACTACAACTGGTAGCAAAATTCACTCATGATTGCCCATAGACAAATTTAAATGGCAAAACTATAAGAGTCTTAAAAGGAAAAGGGAGAAAATCTGTAAGATCTTGGGCCTGGTGATGAGTTTTAACTCACAACAACAAATGCCCATGAACAAATCAACACAAAATTAATAATGTGGACTTTATAGAACTATAAACTTCTACTCTGTGAAAGGTCTTATTCATAAAGGCAAAAGAGAGACCACACACTAGGAGAAAGTATTTGCAAAATGCATATCTGATAAAGGATTTGTACTCAGATTATACCAATAAAATCTAAAACAAACAACTCCACTAAAATGGGCAAACAACTCCACTAAAATGGGTAAAGATAGAAACAAACATCAAGCTAAAGAAGGTATACAGATAGTAAATAATCATGCAAAAATATATTCAAGATCCTAGTGGAAAACAGGTATGGCCAACTTTGGAAGACAGTTTGGCAGTTTCTCCCAAAGCTAAGCATTCTCAACTTAGAGTCCCCCCAAAAGCCAGCTCTTGAATTTAGACATCTGCTTTGAAAAACTGTTCAAACAAAAACATCAAGTAATGCACAGGAGGTCTATTCATAATGGCTTAGAAACTCAAGTGATCAGTATGCCCATCTGTAGATGAACTCCTAAGTGAAGTAGGGCACATTCATGTCATGGGGAGCAGAATATGCCACCCCCCAAATAGGTCTGTAGCCTAGTGACTACTGCAATCTGAGTAATTTTTTTTAAAGACTCTCAGAAAACTGAGTAGAGGTTGTCATTTTGTGAGGGACATTTTCATTTTTTACAGAAATAAGTCAATTAAGTGATCAAGTAAGCGGTAGTGTCACAGGATGTAATACAGGATGTAACAAAGGATCTGTATTAGAAATGAATGAAAACACCCACTGCTGCTGGTGGAGCAGAATGTGCCAGCCTCAGTGACTGCAGGAATGAATGGAACGTGTAGACTAAAGGGAAAACATACTGCATGTAAACAGTGGGATCTGTAAGATCCATCCCACAGGGGCAGGAGCTAAGAACGCTGAAACCACTCATCTGGAGCAGAATGAGAAATGAATTGAATGGACTGAAGACAGTGGGAACCAGGATTCTACTGTCTGACTGGGAGTTACAGATAAGCGGGGAGGAGATGTACACTGTCCATAAGATAATGGATCAAGTTGGAGGCATCAGTATAAACCCGTCTTCTGCTTAATATGAATACAGGCATTTCCACATAGAAATCTTTATAATTAGGAGTGTATACTATTGGGAAGGGGGAAATTTCACTCTCTCTCCCTCTTGACTTCTTGTGGCTGGACAAATAATAAAACTAACACAAGACAGAGCAGCAGAAGAAAAAGACATTTTAATTCCTACACACACAAGTCTCATAGAAATGAGAAGTACGAGGTATACATCTAGAAGAAGTATACATCTAGAAAACTATAAATTTGTTAGGAATTGACAGCCCAAAGAAGTGTAGCTTTTGGGTACTCAATGAAGAATCTAAACAGAGTTTGGGCTTGGGGTTGTAAATTAAAAAAGTTACAAGTTATGTTTATATGCACCTCTGAACCTTTCACATGACAGGCTTATTTCCTGCTTTTAGGGAGATAGAGCGGGGGTCAGAGTGTCCCTCTTGCTTTGGCCATTTCTAAGTAACTTAAATTTAAAACACTATGTGGTTGAAGGCAGGTTGGGGTTGGGGGGTGGGTGGTGGTCCCTGAGCAACAACAATACACTAAGGTGGGAACACATGCACACATTTCCTTGCATTGTCAGCTGAGAACATTTTCCTCCCATATGTAAGTTCTTAATACCATTCTTTAATTAAAGGAATCAGGACTCTTTGAAGAAATGGCTTATACTAGGACTGAGACAGTCAATATATGAGCCAGGATCATCTTGAATCTTGTATCAGAAAGTAAGGAAGCACCATGGTGGAAAAACCCAAAATATGGAATGACCTCAAAAGAAAACAGGAGCCAATGAAAGAGTTCTTAGTAGCCAAAGCAGGAATAAACTGAGCAACCAAACCTGTAGTGCTGGATTATAACCAAAAGACTGAAATAACTATTCAGGCATCCACAATGGTGAAGTTAAATGATGACATAGGTTGTTGGGTTTTGTTGTTGTTGTTGTTGTTGTTGTTGTTGTTGTTGTTGTTTAATAGATGGGATTGAATGGAGAACTCCTATGCAGAAGAATTCCTAACAATCCATGACATCCATCAAGGAGGTGGAGCTAAAGCCCCCTCTCCTGAAGTGTAGGTTCCACATAGTGACCTTCTCCTGCTTAGGTCAGAAGCAAGAAAAGTCCAAGATCCCACTGCTGGGCGTGTATCCAGAGCAAAACTCTAATGTGAAAAGACACATCCATTTATTTATTTATTTATTTTTTTACCACAGTGGGCAACATTAAATTGGGGGGGGGGGGGTTGTGTTTTCAACAAGTGGTGCCAGGCAATTGTCTATCCAGTGAAATTTTTTCATTTCTAAGAGAAATGAAATTGGATCCCTGTTTCATACCACATGCAAAATTAACTCAAGATACATAAAAAGCTTAAATTTAAAGAGTGGTAAAGTGACAATCAGCCCTCATCTGCTGATTCCACATTTGCAGAATCAGTCTTCTTCAGATAAAAAAATAATAATAATAATTTGAGAAAGTTCCATAAAGAAAAATTTGAATTTGTGGCATGCCAGAAATTATTTAAATAACACTATATTTTCTTCATAATTATTTACATACAATTTACATTGTATTATTTGGTATAAGTGATCTAGAGATTATTTTAAGTATACAGGAAGCTGTGCTTAGATTATTTGCCAATACTACGCCACTTTATATAATGGGCTTGAGCATCAACAGATATTTAGTATCCACAGGGTGTCCTGGAACCAATACCTCACAGATAGGGAGGGAAGATGTATAAACTCTCAAAGAAACAATGGGGATAAGTCATCATGACCTTGAAGTTAGCAATTTTTTTAGATCTGATAACAAACGCAAGCAAGGAAAGAAAATAATAAATTGCCTTTCCTCAAAATTAAAGACATTTGTACATCAAAGATGTTATCCAGAAACTGAAAAGACAGCACACAAAATCAAAGAAAATATTTGCACATTATATACTTGAAAAAAATTTTATCAAGAATATATCAAGAACTTTCACAACTCATAAAAAGACAAAACAAGCCCAATTTTTAACATGGTAAAAGGACTTAAATACACCCTTCTCTATATGTAAACTAAAAAAAAAAAGTACAGTATATTGTATATATGTATTTACATGCAATATAATGTATATGTGCAGTCAAAGAGTAATAATCTACCTAATAAAAGTGAAAAACAAGAAAAACCAATAAATAAATAAAATTAAATATTTTTTAAATAGACCCTTCTCCAGACAAGACAAATTGTCAACAAGCAGATGAAAAAATGTTTAAAATCAGTCATGATGGAAATGTAAATGAATACCATAATGCCATGCAGCTTCAAGCACACTAGAAGCCCTACAATCCAGAAAACTAAAAACAAATATTGGCAAAAATGTACAGAAATTGAAACTTTTAAACATTACTTGAAAAATTGGAAAATCCTACAGCCCATGTTTCCAGTTGGTCATTTCCTCAAAAAGATAAAAATACAGTTACCTTATGGTTCAACAACTACACTCCTAGATATAGACCCCAAAACATTAAAAATAGGTGTTCAAACAAAAAAAGGCACACAAATATTCACAGCAGCACTATGCGCAATGGCCCCAAAGGTAGAACAATTGAAATGTCCATCAAAGGCTAAACAGATAAACAGACAGGGTACATCCATAAACTGGCATGTTATTCTGCCATATAAAGGACTAAAATGGTGCAGCCATGGTGGAGAACCATACAGGAGCTCCTCAAAAACTTACACGTGGGGTTGACATGTGATCCATCAATGCCACTTCAGGATATATGTTCAAAATATTTGAAAGCAGGAACTGGAATAGAAATGGGTACACCCATATCCATGGCAGCACTAATCACAACAGCAAAAGATGGAAACAACTCACCTGTCCATCAGTGGATGAATGGATAAAGTACATGTGGTGTATACACAATGGGATACTGCACAGCCTTAAAAACTAAGGAAATTATGACACATGCTGCAACGTGGATAAATCTTGAAGTCAATATGCTAAGTGAAATAAGCCAGACACAGAAGGACAAATATTACAGGATTCCCCTTGTTCAAGGCATCCAGAGAAGTCAGATGCAGAGACAGAAAGAGTGTCACTGCCAGGGGCTGAGGGGAGTCAGTGTTCACTGGACACAGGGCTTCCTTCACTTGGGGAAAATGAGTAAGTTCTGGAGATGGATGGTGAGGCATCTGTACAACAATGTGAATCTAGTTAATACCATAGAACTGCATAGTTAAATGGTTTAAACGGTAAGTGTTATGTTCTGTATTTTTAATGACAATGAAAAATGCAAATGAATCACTAATGATTCAAATTGGATTAAGATTGAAAACATTCTAAGTGAAAGGAGACACACAGAAGATGCCACCCGGATCGTACTCATCTTGTGTGCTTTAAATCCATTAAGATTTTGAAAAAGAGGGAAACTCTCAGTAAGTTTCAGGAAAAGAAAACTGTCACAGAATGGAAAAAAGGATTTCCATAAGTTGGGGCAAAGGGGAAGGCTGAAGTGGACCTGTGGATGGGATTACAAGGTGAACCATAAAATTTCTTCATTTGGGGTTTATGTGCTGGTTCCCTGGGGGAGTATCCCAGTGTTAGGTAAAACCCACAGGAGTATTTTATGTGAAGTGGCAAATGTGAGTACTGCGAAATGCTATTTAAAGTATTTTATAAAGAACATTATAAGAAAACTTTCTAAGAAACTTTATTAAAAACTAAATTACTTTTGAAAACAACCATGTCAATACCACACCAAAAAAGCAGAGAAGACATCAGATTTCCCTATAGAGGCCCACCCTTAACGCGACCCAGTTCACCCAAAGTGCTGATGCTCGTCGCCCTTGCAGGAATCCACATGTAACTTAGAAGCACTGTGGGAAGATTAGGAGCCGCTGTGTCTTAGGTGCTGTGGGGGACCTGGATGGTGTCCAAACAGGGTGAATTCTGATTTCTAGTTTTCCACATCAAACCATCAAAAACCTGTTAGAACTAATAAATCATTTCCGTAAAGCTACAAGGTACAAAATCAATACACAAAAATCAGTTGCCTTTCTATACATTAATAATGAAACACCAGAAAGAGACATTTTTTAAAATCCCATTTACAATTGCATCCAAAAAAATACCTATCAATAAATTGAATCAAGGATGTGAAAGACCTGCACACTAAAAATTATAAGACACTGAGGAAAGAAACTGAACAGACACAAATAAATGGAAGGATACCCTCTGCTCATGGACAGAAAGAATTAATGTTGTTAAAATGTCCGTTCTACCCAAAGCAGTGCTCAAACTCAAAGCAAGCCTCGTCAAATCACTATGCCCTACACCAGAAAATAACAGAACATCATGAATTGACTATACTTCAGTAAAATAAAATAAACTTCAGTGGTATTTTTCACAGAAACAGAACAAACATTCCTAACATTCATGTGGAAACACAAAGGACCCTGAACAGCCAGAGAGATTCTACAAAAGGGAAACAGGCTGGAGGCATCTCCTTCCCTGACTTCACACGGCATTACAAAAGCACAGTGACCTAAAAGGTGTGGAATTGGCACAACACAGGGACATGGACCAGAGAGAGTCTGCAAACAAACCTACGGGGATGTGGTCAGTTAACTCACAAGAAAGGAGCCAGGAACCTGCACCGGGGAAAGGACAGTCCCCTCGATGAATGGTGCCGGGAAAACTGGACACCACACACCAAAGAAGGACATGGCACACTGTCTGCACCACACTCAGAATCTGACTAAAACCCACAGCTTCCCACATCCAGCCCTTCCTCTCCCGGGGCCTCTGAGGAGGCCCTCTTCTCAGCCGTCAGCCCCTCACAGGAAGCTTCTCCTCACTTTCCCTCACTTTTCCTTCCTCCTCACCTTCCCTCAGTGCAGCACCTCCTGTTGGGTACTGAGGAGACTGGTCTCCAGTCAGCGTGGACATAACCCCCTGTTGTCCCAAAGCCCCGGCAGGTCCAGAGGAGTTGCAGCCCCAGGCAGCTGCGCAGGACGCCAGATCCTCAGGCAGAACGCAACCGAGTTCCCACCGCAGCTGGGGGAGGCGGGCTCCGGGCCCCTCCAGCCAATGGGAAAGCGCAGACCCAGCCGCCCTCACGGCCATTGGAGGCGCCGCCCTGACAGCGGCTCTGCTCAATCCTTTAAACTGGAAATTCAAACTGAAATAGAGCCAAATATCTGCAACCTCTCCAAATACTTCAGAAACAATTAACTGGAAGCCATACGGAATGAAGTGAACAGACCCAGACTTTAAACCTTACACCCTTGTTTGCTGAGCTTTCATGACAACCTGCCATAAATGACTTCCTCCCTCCCCAGGCCTCGCTTTTGTTTTTAGCTGAAGGTGATACTTAAGGTGATGCCTCTGGCCATTTTGGGGAGGGACTCAGTGTTCCTGGGTATCTCCCCTGTATACAGGAGGTATGCATGTTATTAAACTTGCTTCTTTTTCTCCCGGTAATCTGTCTTACTAGGGGGTGGGGGGCGGTATTAACCAAGAGCCTAGAAGGGGAGAGAGAGAACTGGTTTTCCTCCCACACACACGCAGTGGAATACTCCTCAGCAGTAGAAATTAAACTGTCAACCCATGGAAAGACAAGGGTAAATCTTACTTGTATATTACTAAGTAAAAGAATCCAGTCTGAGGAGGCTGCACTCAGTAGGACCCTATTTAGGACAATTATGGAAAAGGCAAAACTACATACATAAGCAGATCATGGGGTGGGGGTGGGGGGTTGAAGTATTCCATGTGAAACTTTAGGTTGGTGTCACTATGATTGTGTCTAAGCCCACACCTTTGCACAGCCCAAAGGTCAATCATAATCTATTCAAATTTAGCTGTTTAGGGTGTAGCAGCATCGCAGGGTGGAACACACAATGTGACAGAATCTAACTGTATTAGAAATGGGTGTAAAAACTCACAGTCGGTGGTGGGCAAGAGGTGCTGGCCTAAGTTAACTTTGGAAATGCACAGAATAATTCTGCAAAGGCAGAATGGACCACTGTTAAACTGTGGGCTTTGTATTATAAAGTTCTTCCCAGGGTGTAGTAGCTAACAATTCTGAAACCACCATGAATGGAACCTGGAAAAGAGAAATGAGTTGATAAAGGGCAGATGGTGGGAACCAGGCTCCTCGCTGTGGGAATGGGAAGTCACAGATAAGCAAGGGGAGAGCCTTGGCCCTCATACTCCTGGATCTGAGTTTCCTAGGTGGATGGTGTGGGGAGTGGACTGGCCAGGGGAAGGCACAGCTCTTTACCCTGGGAAAGTCCTGCAGATGTAGGAACCTCACACCCCTTTCTTTCCCCCATACCTGCTGGAAACACCCAGACCTTTGAAATCAGCCAATGCAGCTTTTCAGACATTCTCACCCTGAGGCAGATAAAGGAGCCTGAGGGCCTTGCACTGCTACCCAGTTGTCCCAGAATCCAGGCCCTGGAGGGTGGAGTCAGGATGGGATACCTGGATCTCTGGCCAGCACGTCAGAGCAAGGAAGAAGACCAGTCCTGACAGCAGGGGTCTCCTAAAGTCTGTAAGCCCAGTGCCCTGATGGGGTTCATTCCCTGTGGGGACATCGGTGGGACCTGCAGTGGTTCTGTTTTCCACCTGAGCCCCTTGGATGAAGCCAGGGCAGAACTGGACTTGGATCCCCTGGCAGTGTTTCAAACTCAGACGCAGTGGCTTTACAAAGGAACAGGAGAGTGAAGCTGAGCACCTGACAGCCACTCCTCTCTGGCCCTGAGCTGCTTCCATCAGGACCACAGTCCCCTGCATGGAGTCTGCTGTAACCCACCTGTCCGCACCTGGGCTCTCCCCTTCCTCCCAGGACCCCTCTCCCAGGCCAGATGCATCTGTCCAACCATTGTACCCCCCTCTCGCCTTGAGGCTGACAGGCCCCTCACAGGACTGTGATCCTGCCACTCCCCAAATCCCAGGAGGCAGCTCTGCCTTCTTTGGTTGCTGAGCCAAGACACCTGGGGCTTCCCAATCCCCCACTTTCCTTGTGCCCTGGTGACTTTCAGCTCTTCCTCCCAAAATCCCATGTGGTGGTTTGCAGAAATTGACAACCAACCTAAAATTCATGTGGAAAAGGCCAGGGGCTCAGAACAGATCAAGGAATCCTGACAAAGAAGAACAAAGTTGGAGGTATGGAAAGCCAGGCAGAACCCCATGGTTGGTATAAAGACACTTTCAGCTGAAGACACCTGAGATTCAACAGATGCAGGAGAAAGCTTTTCTTGGAGCTCCCCTTGTCTGAATAAAAGCAGAAACTTCTGAGGAATGACTACAGCTACCAATTACCTCATCAGAGTGTCTTCTACACTCAGGAGAGAGACCAAGTCCCCTCTGAACATATGCCCCGGAGTCTTTCACACTTTTATTGGTCCCTGTAATGCCTGGGCCTGTGTTGGGCAATAGGCAGCCAGAGCCAAATGTTAGATAATTTGTACAATAAAGGGGCAGATAGTTTATATGATAAAGTAGACTATTGTTGCTATTTAACATTCTCTTCCCAAATCTAAGGCGACTCAAAGGTAACTAAGGAAACAAGTGAATGCTTTGGGAATGGAAGCAGAGAGCAAAGTGAGATCTTTCTGTTGCTGTCTCTTCTTTTAAGCCAAAAATTTCCACTTTAAAGGTGAGGAAATTGAAGCCAGAGAGAAGAAAATCTGCATGTAAGGTCGAAATCAGTGCACTGAGATCTCTGACATAACCAGCATGAGACTAGCCCATTACCATAAGCAACTAGAAAGACGACCAAACATATGAAGCAAATGTTTTCAGAAACTGCACATCAGGTAGAGAGGACTGTGATCCTTGAGGGAAGAGATACGAAATGGCCCTACTGTGATGGTTTAAATAGGCCCACAAGTTCCTTGATCATTTCTTCAAGAGGGACAGCCTAATTCCTCTACCCTTGAGTGTGGGCTGAATTTAGAGTTTTGCATTTAACAAACAAAAAAATCACATGACATAGCCAGAAATAGAAAGAAAAATGCTACATGATATCACTTATATGTGGAATCTTAAAAAAAATAAATAAATAAACAAAAAGGACACAAATGAACTTAACGACAAAACAGAAACAGGCTCACAGACATAGAGAACAAACTTATGGTTACCGGGGATAAGCGGGGTGGGAAGGGATACATTGGGAGTTCAAAATTTGCACTTCTTGGGGAGTGATGGAAATGTTAGCTATCTTGATTGTGGTGGTGGTTTCATGGGTGTATACATCTATCAAAATTCATCAGATTGTACATTTGAAATATGTGTTGTTTACTGTACAGGAACCATACCACAGAAAGGGCATTAAAAACTATAAATAAAATAAAAATTTTAAAGCATGTGATGTTTGGAACTTTGGAGAACAGGTCTAAGGCACAGGATATTCCTCCTTGACGTCTCTCTCAGTTCACAGACTCTGAGGGATGCCTGGAGCCACACACTGTGAGCACATTCAAGCAAACACATGCAGGGAACCAGGAGGAACTGCCCTCCACCAGCAATAATGTACCAGACAAAGGAGTAACACTCACCTTAGAGGCAGATCCTCCAGCACCAGATGATAATGATGATGACCTGGCTGCAACCTCATGAGAGGTCGTGAGTCAGAACCACCCAGCTAACCCCCTCCTGGGGGGTTACTGAACCCACAGAAACTGTGGAACAACATAAATGTTTGCTAAGTTGATAAACTGCATGGTAATTTGTTAAGCAACGTTACATAATTCATACAAATTTTCGTACCTATAGCAGTGGGTTATTATAACAAAAACTGAAAATGTGGGAGTGGCTTTGATATCAGGCAGTGGGAGAAAGAGAAAAGGATTTCAGAAGTGTTAGTGAAAGCTTGACATGGTGTGAACATACTATTAATAGAAGTCCATATTTTGAAGAGGTTGTTGGTGAGGACTTAATGGATAGTATCAAAAAATCTGACTACAAACTACAGGAAAGGGGATCTTTGTTATGCAGTGTCAGAAATTTCAGTAGCACTGTTCCTACAGTAATGTGGAGAGTGCAAAATGAGCCCAAGCATTGGGTGAACTAGCTAAGATTTCCAGAAAGTACTGAGTGTCTCCTAGCTGCTTCTTCCTTGCTGCTTAAACTAAACAGCCAAAAGGATAGTGATAGCTAAAAGAAGGAATATTAAACAAAAAGGGGCCAGGACTTGATGGTTTGGGGAATTCCCTGTCTCTCCAGATAACATAAAATGCTAAAACTTAGAAACAGACTATAGGCACTTCTCTCCAAGAACCACTCTGTAGTGGAGACCTCCTGGGAACAAGATGAGTTCACAGGTTGACACCCCATTGCAGAACTCGGGGTCAGCACTGGCTAAGCCCTGGGTTGTTGTGGCTCCTTATTCACGTCAAAGCTGTCTATGAACAGCCCAAATTTTACCCTCTAATTTGTTCCTCTAATTATACAGAATCCTATGACGATGGTTGTGAGAATTATCCCACTCTATACAAATATGTTCAGGATTTTTTGAATCATCTTACAAACAATTTCATAGGTTTGGAAACTGAAACTGAAAGGTTTGCAGAGACAGTGAATAGCTGTGTTACAATAGATGACGTTTTGCAAGAACACAGGGAAGTCATGTATCAACAGGCCATGTCTATCTCAAATTCTCTTACATGGGAATTAGCAATTGGCAAATTCCAGAGAGAGGCAGTTTCCACCAATTGCTACTTCAAAGACATCAGAATTAATATGAAGTTCAGGAACAAGCTGCAAAAAGAATGAAGTGACTTGAAAACAATTCCATGCATTTGTACTCTTCCTGGAAGAATTTTATCTTAATCTGGAGATCAAGGGAAAAAACAGACCAGGTTATGAGAGCAGGTCTTCTTCAGGAGATGCTGGATGCCCTTTTTTCTAACCCTCCAGACAACTTAATTTGTGCAGTACTGTTACTGAAGTTGACAGGGTCAGTTTGAAAGATGCTGGAAGGAAACAGGAAAGACTGGTATGCAAGAAATTATTTGGAGAATTGAAAATGTCATCCTAGATGCAAATAGCCACAGAGATATAAATCAGATGCCCATGAAATTTGCAGAACTCTGGTCAAGTAACTGGGGTAGAATCCATGCAACCTCAACAGAGAAGCGGCACCTGAAAGTGAGACTATGCTATGCGTGAAGCGATGTTCTGCACATCTGATGGCGTTCCTTTCCCTGCAGTTCATCCAGATTATCAAGAGAAATATTGAGAATTACTTGAAAGGGATGAATTTTTTCCAGATGATGAAGAAAATGGAACAGATTTATCAGAGGCTGGTGATCCACACTTGGATGACACTGATGATGAGTTTGACTCAGAGATCGAAAAAACTTATGAAAAGTTTGGTTTGGCATCAGAGCATAAGCAAAAACAGTAAAGCTAAATTTCAGCGTATAGGTTTTATTAAGCTATTTAGCTTATGGTGATTTAACAGAACACAGGAAAGCAAGAAAATGTGTTAATCTTATACCAAGTTAAGGATGTTGAGTTATGCTGCTAATGCACAGAACCTTAATTTTGTTTAACAGTATCTCCCAAAATAACCTTTATTACCTCCTCCTGAAAAAAAAAAAGTATTCTAAACAAAGATAAAATGCAAGGCACGGTCAGGGAAACATATGTGAATGGAAAATCCTTTGTTAAGAGAGCAGAAATATCAAAGTGGTGCCTCAGATGACAGTACACAATGCAGTCTGACAAAAATCTCGTTGTCTGAGATTTGCCCACTCATATCAAACAAGGAGTTATAAGTAGCTAGTGAATATTCCTAAAGACTGTAGACTGTCAACTTTCATTTAAAAACACAAGCAATTCTGAATTTTTTCACAATTACACAACTTCAGAATTTTTCATACAACAGAAAAGACACAAGATACATCAAAATGTTGAAATATCAGACACTGTTTCCCCACGTTCACTCCCCTGCCCCCTCCCTTGAGTGGAACCCAATTACTCTTATCTAAGTTTCAGGAGGAAGCTGTATAGAGAAAAACACAAAGACTGATTAGAACCAACTAGGCCTAAGACTGCAGAGGATTTGACTTCCAGTCAACCCTAAGCTTTATTACAGGCTCATCGTAATATGTTATCACTCCTAAATGACACAACCAACAGCACCATGACAGTTGACAATTGCCATGACAACTACCCAAAACTCCCATACAAGGATTGAAAAGGAGTTGCATCGGTCCGGGGTCCGACTACATCCCTGTTAAGTCATGAATACTCCTCCCGCTGTTTCCAATCACCACCCCATCTTGACCTGACCCCCAGCCATGCCCCTTCACTTCCACCCTCCTATATATTTGGTGTCTGCAACTAAATTGGATTGAGAAGATGATCTGAGAGCTAGGTTACCATTTTGCCAGTCTTTGGCCATTAAGTAAAGCTTGTGCTGTCCCAGACAGCATCTGTCTCATTATTGGCTGTGTGAACCTGATAAGAAAAAGAACCTCCCTGAAAGAGACAAGGGGTCCTGGTCCCTGCTAAGACCCAGGCACCGGTCCAGTCAACCAATTCAGTAACAAACTGGAGGGAGAAGCAAGAGGGTGCCAGGCTGGAAAGGCCTTCCCACCCAGCAGAAGGACTCTCAAGCCCTGGAGCTGGCAGGGAAGTCACAGAGGTTCAAAGATTGAGCTGGGCAGAAACCTGGGGTTGAGGCACAGATGCCTCTGGCTCCAGGTGACCATCACTGACATGAGACACCGATGGCAGGGGAACGGACTCAGGGCCCCACAGGAGGACACAGAGATGCAGTATAGCCTGCAACTGGGGGAGTCCACCGGCCTCAGTCCACCCTGCAAAAATTGGGGACAGGCACACGGCACACGGTTTGCCCAGGTCACTGCAGTCCTGCGCTCATGGGTCCTGGTTGCCCACCTTCGCAGGAAAAAACGACAGCAAGAAAGGCTGGCGCCAAATTGGCCACCAACCAGGTAACAAAGTGCAGGCTAAGATAAAACGCCTCCGCTGCCAATAAACCAGATTGAATTAGTGCGGTCCCGGGCATTGCAGTCCAGTGCGGCTGGGAGGTTTCTGGGTGCTGTAGTCCACGGTGGGGATGAGCTGAGGATTCTGGGTACTGCAGTGCCCAGGTGGGCGGAAAAGCGGAGGGTTCTGGGTACTGTAGTCCCCGGATTAGCGGAAATGCCAAGGATTCTGGGTACTGTGGTCCTTGGATGAGCGGAAACGCCAAGGATTCTGGGCACTGTAGTCCCAGGATGGGCCAGGGTGAGGAGCGGCTAACATACGGAGACCTCTGAGTACTGTAGCCCCAGGATTAGGGGAGGGGGCACGAGCAGATCCTGGGTACTGTATCCCCCAGATGAGTGGGAAAGATCCAAGAATTCCCCTGATGAGCAGAAATACCAATGGTTCTGGGTGCCATAGTCCCAGAATGGGGCATTCCCAGGATTCTGGGACTATAATCCCAGGCCATGCAGGGGATTCTGGGTGCTATGGTCCCAGGTCCCGCAAGGCCCTTTGGTCGCTGTCACTGTTCCGTCTGTCACGCTGACAAGCAGGACTCCCCACTTCTCTCTTCTGCATGCTTTTCCCATGGGGAAGGAGGGCTGTGCAAGGCTGACCCTGTGGCTCAGTGGTGAGGTGAGGCCTGTGGGGCGAGAGCTTACGGGCCTTAGGCCCAGTATTTCTGCTGGGGGGACACTCCAAAAGCACACCAGGGAAAGGCAATGGGGTGTGATGCCACCAAGGACCCCATGTCAGGGCACCACCTGGTTTATTATCTCTCTTAGCAAGCTAACAGGTTGTGAGGCAGGAGGCCCTTCTGTCGACCCCGTGGATGTAGAGAATTGAAACATCCCAAGGTGCTCTCTACACTGCTCAGGGAGCTGTTGAATTGCCCAACAGCATAGTCAGGTCAGTAACTGGCAACAGGGGCTTGACAGGCCCAGGCTGGCCTGAGCTGGAGGACAATGAATGCCTTCCCAGATGGTCAGAAGTCAAGGGCTGTCCTGCCTGACTTGACTATCCTTTGATGCCCACTCAGATGGGACAAAAGATCCAGCCAGTTCCAGGAGGGGACCACCAGTCCTCACAAAGGGAGCACGTGGTGGCCAGCAGGTCCCTCCACCCAGTCCTATGTACATCCACACTTGTCTACTGAGTGTCCTGGGTGCCAACACTGTGCTGGAACCTGGGGCTGTGCAGGCAGAGTGGGGACAGCAATCCCTTGCCCAGGTGAGAAGGCAGAGAGAAACACTGTGTGACTTCTGAGGCATCACAAGCTTTGACTGAGGTTGAGTTGGATTTGAAACAGTGACAAGAACAAACATTTCATTCTTCTCTCAGAGCCCAGGAGTGAGGGGCAGAAAAACTGTGCTGGAGTTAACTCCCTGACTCATGTGTGACCCTGGGCTAATCCTGCCCATCCTGGAGGCCTCAGAGAGATGGATAGGAAGGAGGAGGAATTGGGCCAGTGATGCTTAAGCCTAACTTTTCTAACCCTACTGCTCTAAACCTAACACCCTCACCTATACCCTAACCACTGAACCTATAAACCTGTACCCTAACCTCAGGCTTCTAAACCCTTGGCCCTGACCCCTAAACTCTAAACGCTGACCCTTACCCTCACCCTAACCCTCTAACTCTGACTCTACAACCCCTACAATAAATTCTAAACACTGACACTGACCCCAGGACTAAACACTAGGCTTAGTCTAGCCCCAAATCATACCCATGCCTTACCCTAACCCTAAATTTAACCCATACCCCTTAACCATAACAGGTTAAAAAAAAGGGGGGGGGATTGGGCACTACAAACATCTCTACACCAGAAATCCAGGTTTTTCAACATATTGAAACCAAGCAATGTAATACACCACAGTAAATATGTGACATAAAAACACATGGTTATATTGATATAGAAAAAAACTTTAAACAAAATGCAGTGCTGTTTCATGTTCATAAACACTCAAGAAAGTAAAAAGAGATTTGTTCACTATGATAAAAAGCATTATGCAAAACCCATAGCAAACCTCATGCTCAATGCTGAAGAACAGGAAGGTTTACTCCTGAAATCAAGAACAAGGCCATGACACCGGCTTTCCCCACTGTTACTTAGTATTGTACTGGAATCTCTACACAGAGCAATGAGGAAAGAATGAAAATGCAACAACGTGTGAAAGGAAAAAGTAAAACTATTTCTATTCAAAGACACAGTTCACCTCATCATATATATAGAACCTCCTAAAGAATCAACTAAAAGTTACTTGACCTAACAAACTAATTCAGCAAAAGTGTAGAACAAAATATCAATCAACAAAAATTAACTTTATTTTTATACACTAGCAATTAATAATCTGTAAAGGATTTTAAGAAAACAATTCCTTTTAAATAATGTCAGCAGGAATATAATACTTTGGAACAGGTTTAATGATGATGCGAGACTGGTACACTGAGAATTATAAAGCATTGGTGAAAGAAATCCTAAGTAGATATGGAGATGTCTCATAATGATGGAAAGACTTAACCTTGTTAAGATGGCAACTGTACCTAATGCAACCTACAGATTCAATGTGATTCCTGTGAAAAATCACAAGGCTTTCAGGAAGAAATACACAAGTCTATCTTAACATGCATATGGAATTACAATGGACTCCAAAGTACCAAAACAATCTTGAAAAAGAAAACCAAAGTTAGAGGCTCACATTTCCCAATTTCAAATCTTAGTACAAAGCATAAGCAAATAAAACAATGTGATACTGGCACAAATATATACCTATAGATCAATAAAAATGAATGGAGAGCCCAGAAATAAACCTATTGATCTAAGATCAACTGATTTTTGACAACTGGGAAAAAATGATGTTTTCAAAAAGTGGTGCTGGGCCATTGGCTATCCAAGTGCAGAGGAATAAAACTGGGTCCTTACTTCACACCACACACAAAACTAACTCAAGATAGATAAAAATTTTAATTTAAAAAGAAATATAATTACAGTCAACCCTCCTTATCTGCAGGTTCCACATCCACAGAATCAACCAATTGCAGATGGGGGAGGGGGGAGTATTTTGATAAAGTGCTATACAGAAAAACTTGAATTTGCTGCATGCCAGAAATGATTTCACATTACACTTTTTCAGAACTATTTACATTGTGTTAGGTATTATAACTGATCTAGAAATGATTTAAAGTAAACAGGAAGTTATGCTTAGATTATTTGCAAATACTACACCATTTTATATAAAGCATTTGAGCACTAAAACCAATACCTCACAGATAGGGAGGGACAGTTGTATAATCTGTCAAAAAAAAATGGGGATAAATCATCTTACCTTGGATTTAGCAATTTTCTTATATCTGACACCAAAACACAAGCAATGAAAGAAAAAAGATAAATTGCATTTCTTGAAAATTAAAAATTGTGTGCATCAAAGACAGACCACAAAATCAAAGAAAATATTCACACAGTACATATCTAAAAACAATCTTTATCAAGAATATAACAAGAACTTTTCCAACTCATAAACAAAAAGACAAATAAGCCAATTTTTAAAACAGTAAGAGAACTTGAATAGACTCTTATCCAAAGAAGACATACAAATAGTCAACAAACACATGACAATATCATTAGTCATGATAGATATGTAAATTTATACAATGTCATACCCGTTTTAACCCATTAGAATGCCTACAATCAAAAAAATAAAAAATTAAAATAACAAATATTGACAAAACTGTAGAGAAACTGAAACCCTTAAACATTACTTGTGGAATTGGGAAATGGCACAAATTATATGGACAATAGTTTGTAATTTCCTCAAAAAGATTAAAATACAATTACCTTATAGTTCAACAACCCCTCTCCTATAAACAGACCCCAAAACATTAAAAAAAAAAATTGTACATGAATGTTCATAGCAGCAATATTCACAATGGCCAAAAAGGTAGAACAATAGAAATTTCATCATAGGATGAATAGATAAACAAATGATGTATGTTCATAAACTGTGGTATGATTCTGCCTGATAAAAGAATAAAGTGAAATGGTGCAGTCACTGTGGAGAACAACATGGCAGTTCCTCAAAATCTTACCCATAGGTGATCATCAATTCCACATGATCCATCAATTCCACTTCAGGGTATATGTTCAAAATACTTGAAAACAGGGACTGGAACAGACATGGGTACACCCATGTTCATAGTAGCATTACTCACAATAGCAAAAGTTGGAAGCAATCAAAATTTCCATCAATGGATAAATAGATAAACTAAATGTGGTGTATACACTATATGTATATACAGCACACAGCCTTAAAAACTAAGTAAATTATGGCACATGCAAAAACATCGATAAACCTTGAAGTCACTACGCTAAGTAAAACAAGCCACACACAGGAGAAATGTTATATGATTCCACTTATACAAGGTAGCCACAGAAGTCACATTCAGAGATAGAAACAGTGTCCTTGTCACGGGCTGAGGGGAGTTAAATGGATACAGAGTTTCACTTGGGGAAAGCGAATAAGTTCTAGAGATGAATGGTGAGGATATTTGTACAACACTGTAAATGTAGTTAATGCCATAGAACTGTGTATTTATAATGGTTTAAATAGCCAATGTTATGTTATGCATCTTTAATCACAGTGGGGAAAAAAATGAATGAAGTACTGATGATTCATGCTACAACTTGGATGAACATTGAAAGCATTCTAAGTGAAAGAAGCCACACAGAAGAAGCCACCCAGATTGTACTATCTTTTGCAGTTTAAATCCATTAAGATTTCAAAAATGAGGGAAATTCTCATAATGGTTTCAGAAAAAGAAAACTGGATCAGAATGGAAAAAGATATTTCCATAACTTGGGGCCATGGTGAGGTTGAAGTGGGCCTGTGGATGGGATTACAAGGTGGAAGCATACAATTTCCTCATTTGAGGTTTATGTGCTGTTTCCCTGGGAAAGCATCCCAGTTTAGAATAAAATACACCAAAGTATTTTATGTGAGGTGGCAAATTTGTGTACTTGGTACTGCCATTTAAAGATTTGCTTTTTTGTTTTTTTGTTTGTTTTTTCTTGGAAATTACTAGAAAGTAAATTACTTTTCAAAACAACTATGCCAATACCACACCAAGAAAGCAGAGAAGACATCAGACTGCCTTGTAGAGGCCAACCCTGTACCAGATCCAGTTCACCCAAAGTGTTGATGATAATTGCCCTTGTTGGAGTCCACATGTAATTTAGAGGAGCTGTGGGAAGTTTATGCTAGGAGCCACTGGGTACTGTGGATGACCTGTAGTCAAACAGGGGGATTTCTGAAGTCGAGTTTTCCACATCAAACCACCAAAAACCTGTTAGAACTAATAAATGTTTTCAGTAAAGCTGCAGGGTACAAAATCACTACATAAAAATCAGTTGTCCTTGTATACAATAATAATGACCCATCAGAGAGAAATTTAAGAAACAATCCCTTATCTGCCATGTGATATCACTTATACGTGAAATCTAAGAGAAAAAAAAGGGCACAAATGAACTTATCTACAAAACAGAAACAGACTCACAGACATAAAGATCAAACTTATGGTTACTGGGGGGAAAGGGGGTGAGAAGAGAGAACTTGGTAGTTCGACATGTGCAGATACTAACTAGTATATATAAAATAGATAAACAAATTTATACTGTATAACACAGGGAACTATATTCAATATCTTGCAGTGTCCTATAATGAAAAGGAACTTGAAAATATATGTAGTATATATATAACTGAAACATGCTGTACACCAGAAATTGACACATTGTAAACTGACAATATTTCAATTAAAAAAGAAAAAATGAAAAGGAAACAAAAACATATAAATTGAAAAAAGAAAAAATAAGAAAATAATCCCATTTACAATTGCATCCCCCCACAAAAACAAAACAAAACAAAGCCAAAAAAACTCTAGGAATAAATTTTAACCAAATACATGAAGGACCTGCACACTAAAAACTAAGGCAGAGAGGAAAGAAACTAAAGTGGCACAAGTAAATGGAAAGATATCCTGTGCTCATGGATGGAAATAATTAATATTATTAAAATGTTCATTCTACCCAAAGCAATATTCAAATTCAAAGCAAGCCTGGTCAAAACTTCAGTAGCATTTTTTCACACAAATAGAACAAGCATTCCTAACATTTGTGCAGAAAACACAAGGGACCCTGAACAGCCAAAGGGATGGTGAGAAAAGAGAACAGACTGGAGACATCTCCCTCCCAGTCTTCACACTGCATTATGAAAATATAGTCACCAAAAAAGTGTGGAATTGACACAAAAATAGGGACATGGACCAGAGGAACAGAGTAGAACATCCGGAAATAAACCCATGGTCTGTTGTTGGTTAATTCACAAGAAAGAAACCAGGAACGTGTGCCAGGGAAAGGATAATCCCCTCAATGAATGGTGCTGGGAAAACTGAACACCACACACCACACACAGCACACTGTCTGCACCACACACAAAAACTGACTGAAAACCCAGTGTTCACATCAAGCCCTTTCTCTCCTGGGGCCTCTTAAAGATGAACTCCCTCAGCAGTCAGCCCCTCACAGAAGCTTCTCCCCACATTTCATCACGTTTCCTTTCTCTTCGTCTTCCCTTCAGTGCAGCACTTCTCCTCAGGTCCTAAGAAGACCAGGCTCCCATCAGCATGGACTTAACCCCATGCTGTCCTGAAGCTCCAGTGCATCCTGGAGGACACTGGGCCACCCATCTGCCGGCACCAAGACTAGTCAGCAGGCAGAATGCAAAGTCATTCCCACTGCAGGTAGGGGAGGCGGGCTCCGGGCCCTACCAGCCAATGGGAAGGTGTGGGCCCAACAGCCCTCACAGCCAGCAGAGGCCCCACCCCAAGGGCACTCTGCTCAGTCCACTACAATGTGGACATTCAAACTGAAATAGCGCCAAATAGCCCATAACCTCTCCAAAATAGTTAAGGAACAATTAATTGGAAGCCGTATGGAATGAAGTGAATGGAGACACAAACTTATGACAAATTCTCTCAAATTTATTCATACACATTTAAAATTCAAAACTATCAAAATTATAGGCAGAAGAGCAAAAAAAAAAAAAAAAAAAAAAAAAAAAAAAAAAAAACTACATGACCTGGCATTTGCTCATGTAGATTATGAGCTTTGAGTTTCATCACATAACAAAAAAAGCCAATCCATGAAATAAAATAATAATGTGAACTTTGTAAAATTAAGGATTTCTATTATAAAAGACCTTATTCAGAAAGCCAAAAGACAAGCCACAAACTGGAAGAAAAAATATTTACAAAACACATATCTGATAAATGATTTGGACTCATACAAAGAACTCTAAAATAAAAATGGGCAAAGATCTGAACAGACGCCCAACCAAAAAAGACACACAGAGAGTAAATAAGCATACAAAAAATATGCTCAATATCATATACAATTAGGGAATTATAAATTAGAATCACGAGGAGATTCTAATTTATAGAATTATATAGGTCCTATTAGGACTGCTAAACTCCAAAAATATAACAATCCCATTGCTGGTGGTAAGAAACAACAGACACCCTCATTGCTGGTGGAATGCATGCACAGCCACTTCGATAAACAAGTCTCACCTTGGGATCCAACCATCCTGCTTCAAGTAATTAGGTAAATGATTATAAAAAAAAAAAAAAAAAAAAAAAAAAAAAACTATCTCAAAACAAAAACTAGGATGCAGTTTCACATAGCTACTCTGCTCATAATGGCTAAAAACTTGAAATCAGGATGTCCTTCAATAGATGAATGGATAATCAAATTGGGGTACATCCATGTCAAGGAGAGAAAATGCCACCCCAAAAGTGACTTTGGCATAAGAATTCATTCTGATTTAAAAGAAAAAGAATTTCAGAAAACTGAGATGAAATTACCCTTCTGTAAGCAAAACTTACATTTAATAGGAAAATCTACATTTGTAAGGATGTGTCCCTCTTTGTACCAGAAATAGAAGGCTGATTAAACCTGAAATAACTCTTATCAGTGAAGTCCTGACTTAAATCTGCATAACAAACACATTCTTGTTTACTGAGTTTTCATGATAACCTACCCTAAAGGACTTCCTCCCTTCCCCAGGTCTTGCTTTTGTTTTCAGATGAATATGATATTTAAGGTGATGCCTTTTGTCATTTCTGGGAGTGACTCAGTTTTTCCTGGGTACCTCCCCTGTATACAGGAGGTACACATATTACTAAACTTTTGGTTTTCCTTCTGATAATTCATCTTTTATTACAGAGAGGTCTCAACCTAGAACCTAGAAGGGTAGAGGGCAAAATATTTTTCTTCCACACACACGCACGCACGCACGCACGCAAAGGAATACTACTCAGCAATAGAAAGGAATGAACCACCAACCTGAGATAGGAAGGGGGCAGGGCACAGCTATTCAAGGAATGATACAGCAATTAACATCAAAATGATGAAAGATTCAACCCCAATAGGCCTTGAGTCTCAAGATGATGGGAGATTTAACTTCTAGTAGAACTTGAGGTTCACTGTATTCTTATTGTAATATATTATCATGGTGAATAACATGCCTACAGGTGCCATGATAGTCCCAAGGCTAGCCACAAAAGGTCAAAGAGTGGGAAATGACCAACTTCCTGGGAATCCCTGCACCTTCCCCAGACTAGTTAGACTGGTCCTTCCATTTATTTGTATGTGAAGCTACCAAAGCCCATAAAAATGGGCAGCACTACCCCTCACTGCTGCTGCCCTCTCTCTCTCTCTCTCCCCCTTAAGAGATGGCCCACACTCTGTCTATAGAGTGTGTACCTACTTTTATTATGAGCACCCAACCCCCACACCTCATGGCCTTTCTCTTGCCTTTCAATGTATCTCTCTGAATAAATCTACCTTTACTCAACTGTGGCTCTCTCTTGAATTCTTTTCTGTGTGAAGCCAAGGACCCACACTTGGTGGGGCACATCCCAGGGGCTCAACTGAAGCCTGGGACACAGCCCTTCTCACACCCCACATTCATTTTTCCTGCATCAAGCCCACAGAAAGACATGGATGAATTTTACTCATATACTGTTAAGTCAAAGAATCCAGTCTGAGTGAATGAATCCAGCCTGAGGAGGCTGCACACATTATGACCTGTGAATGAAAAATACTGCAAACCATATCAGTAAACAAAGAATGCTGAAACCATCAAGTCATCAGTGGCTGCTGCCACCCCCCAGTGAAGACAAGCCAGCAGCCCAGTCTCTGAAGCCACTCACAATGGTGCACTCTGAGGGGACTCAGAATAATCAAGGGCAAGATACTGGCCCTAGACAGCTAGATGCTTGTCAAAGGAATGAATTCAATGAGACCAAATGTTTGCTTCCTCCCATACAAAGAAAAGCACTAAAATCTTTAACTTGAGATGCCTGCTTTTCTTCAGATAACAAGTAACCTTTTATTGTTCCAACTCACTGGTCTTTGTTGTAAAGCCCTTATATAGCCTAGCTCCTCCCCTACCTCTTCCGAGCAGCCCCTCAGAGCGATCTGTCTGTCCTCTCAGCTTGAATCCTCCCGCCAAATAAAACATAACTCTCAACTTTTAGGGCGCACATTTATTTCAGTCAACAGTTATGGAGACCACAACAAGGGACCCAGGGCAGACTTCTCTCCTTTGCCTGAACTCTAGGAGGAACTGGAACCTTGGTACCAGCAGAGAGAACCTTTGTGCCCATCCATCTCCTCAAGGAGTCCAGATGAATTTGGGTGAGTCTTGCCTGGTTCTCAGATCTCCCATATTGGTTGATGATCCTGAGTTTTATTTGGTGGTGTATCCAGGTACCTGGCCCTCCAGTTGAAAGATATTGGGGGGAAATACACACCCAGTGGAGACATGCTGGGTGGGGCCTGGTTGAAAGATACCAGGAAATATCCACCTAGAGGAGATGTCCTAGGTAGGGGGCTGGATGAAAGACACCAGGGAACCACCTTGAGGAGACGTCCTGGGTGGGGCCAGGTTGAAAGACACTGGGGGCTGGACTGAGTTGTTAGTTAAGGGGCTGGTCTAATGGTTTCCTCAATTTGGCTACCTCCATTGAATTTGTCTGGAAAAAATTAAAAATCTTATGAGGAGCCTTTCGACTCCAAAAATGGGACCCTTCTCCTGACTGGCAACAGCTTTCTCAGGTGACTGAGAAACTTGCAGGAATGGTAGAGGCAAAGACCTCATGCCGTGCAGCTGTCCCTGCTGCAATTTTATTCTGACAACCTGAACTTCGAATGGGGAATAGAACTTTGAAAACAAAAGAAAAAGAAATGACAGATTGCCAGCCTCCAACTAATACCCCAGCCAGGTTTATGTACATACAAAACTTACAACTTTAATTGGGAATTTAAAAAAATCTCACCCTGAAAATAACTAGCCAGTCCTGATAAAAACACTTTTTGGAATTCTGACCTTCCAAAAACAGAAGCCCCTTTAGGAGGAATTTGGATTTCTCATCCTGTGTCCTTGAAATGTAAATGTTTTATCTTTCTCTGGGCGTTTTATGTGTATGTATGTATGTGTTTCTTTTTTAAAGAAAATTTGGACTATGCCATTCAAAAGGTTTAAGTATGGTGTACATATGGTGGCCAAGCAAATACATTGGGATTCTGAACAATCCTTTGTACCAATTCTGACCATTTTGCCATCTTTGCAATCTGACCTTTGTTGCATCAGCCTGGACCACAAAGGCCTTTTTACCTTTTGGGGAGTAAACTTCTGAATTTTATTTAGGCAACACCCCCCCCCACTCTTGTGGGAAAGCCTCTTCATCTTATTGGTTTGAAATCACTAATAATACATATTTCATTGATGGCCAGATGATGGATCCTTTAAATTGAAGAAACTTCTAAATTGGTAAAAGTTGAGAGAGCTTTCATTATAAACAGCTGTTTTATTGATACCTATTAAAATCAATCAAGTTTAAAGGTGGAAAAATATATCTAATGGTTAACCTAAGAACTTAGTAAAGAAAAAAAAAAAGGAGAAGGGGAAGGGGAAGGAGAAAAAGGTTCTGAAAACTACATTTGTGTTTTCCCATTCCCCTCAATGGGTTTTAGAGAGGCTAATAAAAATATTACAATAATTAATGGTAATTAGGTTGAATAACTGGAAAAAGGAATGTAGAAAATGTCTAAAGATTTTTTCTTAACAAGGAAAAGATAAGGGACTTATCCCAAATGGATAAATATTTTTTAGATGGTTATTTAAAATGGGATAAATAAAAAGGACATTTATGGATTAAAATACAAGGTTTAGATACTACACTATGTAAAGTAAAAAAGGCCAAAGGGATCACTTACTGGTCCCCAACATTAAAGTTCAAACAAGTCTGCTTTATTTACCCCAGTTTAAAATGTATATATTTATAGGGCTGGGGAAAAAATACACTGAGATGCTTGATCAGTGACTGAGGCAAAAGACCAATTAACCAAATTAAAAATTGACAAGGGCCTAAGTCCTATGGCTCAAACTTGGGGATCCCAGAGACTTTTATATAAAATTAGATAAAGTGGACAAGAAATAAAAGAAAAAGGCTTCTAGCACTCCTTCTAAAAATGAGGCTTATTGATTGAGATAAAAGTTTATAAAATTGGTATATTTAAATGGGCTTTATATAAACCTCTTTTGCTAAATTATGTTGTGGGATAGGTGTGTTTCAATGGAAACTGCTTCCCCTTCTTGGTATTGTAAGACTGGGCACATATCTGTCCCTCAGAAAATATTAATTAAACATACTAAAGGAAACCAATAGCGTTACCTGAGCCATCCAACATAAAGTAAAACTAAAAACTAATATTCAGGGGCTAATAAAAAATAATAAATAAAAGATTTTCCCTGGGTTTAACTTATAACTCAAGGAAAAGAGGCCTCAATAAATGCCTTATGCAAGCTTTTGAAGACATGATAAAGTAAACCTTAAAGTTTTAAATCATGGAATTTCTTGTTTGGAGCTCTTCTCACTGATACAGAAAAGCAAATTAAGGAGATACAACTGGACCTAGGTGACAGACCAGTTCTTTGGGGGGAACTGGAAGCAACTGTCTTTGTCTTGCAGATCAGAAATGTAAATACAGCAAACAATGACCTGAGACTGAGCTTAATTAGCTCAATTAGATAAAACTTAAGGCCTAAGAAATTTTTGGCATTTTAGAACTCAAAACTCTGACAGGTCCTTCAGACTTTGTCAAGGACAAATAGAAATCTTAAAAGTCTTTTTCATAAATAGTAAACCTTAGTGATTTGAGCAAACAAATTTAACTTATTCCAACTGTTATTTAAAAGCAGTAAATTTATATTGTAATACCTAACTCATAACTAAGTTTTAAAGTGAAGCTATGAGATCTCTAGTTTTGTCTGCTTGTAAGTCTGTACTGTACACATTATAGATATGAGATATCTCTACTTCTAAAAAATATCAAAATCAAAGAGCTCTACTTAACTGACTTATAAAAATAAGTGCTTACAAATTAAATGTTCCTAAAATAAAAACTGATCAAATTGACTTTCAGGTTCACGTGAACTGGAAAATATTCAATATTAAGTTAATACAGTATTAAGTTTAGTTTAAGTTTGTTCTAATTAATATAGACATCTTCAGAGCCATCAATATTAACTATAATACCTTTACTGTACCTAGGTTTAATGAAAGTCAAATAAGATCTTGTTATATCTGTTGCAGATTTATCCAAAAAAACAAACAAACAAACAAACAAGCAAAAAAAACCCAGTAATTTGGTGTGATAATATTCTAAGTAAATTAAATGCAAATGAGACGGTTTTGGGGTAAATATTTTTAAAATAAGTATAATTTTTAAATGTATGCTTAAAATAATTTCTACAAATATTTGATATCTTAAAATTCTAGAGTTGTGCTAAATTAAGTTAAATGATGAGAGTTTATTAAATAGCTATGCCATTTCCAGATAAAATAAGATTGAAATATTAATTACTTAACATTGACTTCCTCTTACAGAGAAACCAATGGTGTTTAGAAATATTAATAAATGGTTAGTGCCACACTGAAATATTCTCTAGTATTAAGGGAAACATCTCAGTATCCTAGGAAAGTAAGATGAATGTGTAAAAGAAGGTATGAGAAATGTAATTATATTTTCTTAATGGAAAATAGTAACTTTGTCCTGAAGCTGGTTACTCCTGAATGGAAGAGAAAATAAGGGACAAAATAATATGGGTATAGAAAGTGGTGGAAGGCTGGTGGAAGAGGAACCCTGAGGAAAGAGTTTAGTACATGGTCAGGGTTGGCTAAGTTTAGCATATATTTAATTGAATGAATCTTAGAAGTAAGCTGGTACAAGGCTAGATTTGGTTTTCTCTCTGTTAAGAGGACAAAGTTTTCTTAAAATGTTAATCTGCCTTCATTAACAGATTGTAAAATTTCTTTTACCCCTTAAGAGATCTATTCTGCATTTACCTTTGAAATATTTTCTTGTTAATGAATAAGTACTCTTTCATAATGACCTATACTTTTATCTGACCAAGTGTTTTGAAACTTTTTAACAAGCTTCCCAAATATCAAATTTTAATCAGAATTCTTTTGATCTCCAGCTAAATGTGGGATGCTTCAGAGGGCCCCTGAAACATCCCAAAGAGGGATTTTAAACTAGAAAATCTCATTTAGTATGTTAAATCATTAGGGAAGTATTGTTAAATGAATAATAAACCTTCCTAGGTTATACTGTATGAGAAAATATTGTTAATATAGATATTCCAGAAATTATATGGAATCCCTAAAAATCTGGTATATCTGAAATGCTACCAGTCATAATTCTGGTTATTGTGACCGGGTCTCTTTATCAATTACAGTGTAACTAGGTGTTTAACCATGCTTTTAAGTCTTTTGTCATTTATAGACAGTTATTGTTTTATTGTGATGCTTTTGCAAAATGCTTTCACTTCAAGGAGATTTACTGGTTTCTAATAAATTTCAAACTGTAGCACTGGACTAAACTGGGTAAGACATTTTAAAGGTCTGATGAAAACTGATTTTATAAAACCGTTAACAAAAGGATTAGTTACATGGGACTGAGTAAACTGATGAATATGATTATAATTTTTGGTTAGGTCTGAAATTACTGGCTTTTAATCTGTGTTTCCTGGACATAAAGAAACCCTTCTCCTTAAGCTAATTATGACTCAGCAATTTGATAAATTGCACTTATGTAAGCAGACGTGAAACACTTATCTTTTCTCTCTATCTGATCCCTCCAGAGACTGGAAACCCTTAGGTCCCCAGTGGCCCTATCAGATACATTAGGAAGATCACCTCCTGGCAGGTATAGGAATCTCAAGGTATTCTGAGGGCCTTAAAGAGAAAGGAATTCACCTAAATATGTAAGGCTGAAATCTATGACAAGCCCTTGATGTGGCTTTCCTGACCTTAGAAAGCCTTATTAAAATTCTAGCCTGAGACTCCTTATTAAAAGTTCCAACATAGCCAATTTAAAAGAGCCTATATGATTGAATAATCAAACTTAACTTGTAAACAAATTAATCTTGATTTGCAACATTTGATTAAAATGAGGATAACTTTAGAGAGAAAAGGATTATATTTTAGTGAATATTAAATTTAGTTTTGTTAATTGAGATCTATACTTACTAAGACTCAATTCCCAGATCATTCCTTGCTGTTATGTTACATTACTGCAAAGTTTAATTGAATTATTAAAAGGACAGTCAAGGTTTGTTTCTGAAGCTCAGTAATTTATCCTTGGATGAAGATCCAATGCCCCATGACCCACAACCAGGGGATTATACATACTGGAACAGACATGACTTAAAAAACTATCTCCAACCTGAATGCAAGGACCCTTTATCAGGCACTCTTAACTAGACCATACACAGCAGAAGCTGAAGGAAACTCACTTTTGGATTAATTACTAGTCAGAAAGAGCCCCTGCACCGGACTGACCTATAGAGCACTGCTCTCCTTAAAACAATGCTCAAATGGAGAAGAAGCTACCAGGCCAGGATGAGAAGAAGATGACATCTGAGGTAGACAGCTGACCCAAGACACCGGACCAGGCCTTTATACCAATTACTTTGATTATTGCTCATACCTTTGCTTAAGGACTAATCCAATTGTTAGGTTTATGGTCAATTACCTATATCTAGCACTTCTATGTTACCTTGGTGGGTTTCCCTACTCCAAGACTCTAACTAGATAGCCCTCAGAAAGTTTATTCTAAAAAAGAAATTATAGTTCTATTTAGGCCTCTATTGACATCACAAGATGGGAGACCTCACCTGGCCAATTAATAATACCTGCTCTGAGCCTGACCACAAATATGAAATTTCTTGTAAGATCGCTCAACATCAATCAAGGCAACAAGCAAGATTTCAGCCAAAGGCTATAACCTCCCTCAATTATGGAAAGGACTTATATAGTTAACACCAGGTTATGGGCATTTAAGTTTAAAGGCTCTCTTATGTTGGAAAAATTAAACTGTACTAAAGATAATCAACCTAATAACACTATGAAATTTGGCTGGGAGTCTTATGATAATGCCTGTATAACATCTTCCTTAAAGATTAGGATTGGTACAGAACAGACTAAGTCAGATGACCTGGGGATTCACTGAGCTGCACCTAATGGAAGTTTTTGGCTTAACTTCTTACTTATGACCTTACTAATACTGCTAACTATATTATTTGTGTTTTGTCTGTTTTACAAAATTGTTTCTGCATTACCAACTGTGTGAGCCTCTGATAAAATAATGACTAGGCAACTTGAAACAGTAGGTCAGATATATACTTCTGTATGAGACCAATGATTGAAGTAGTGCAACTCTAGATATGGGAAGGAGCAACAAGAGGGTATACTTTCCTGGATCATGATAGACTAGGAAGACAGGTGATCCAGAGAATTTTTGAGTATCAACAGGGCCTGATCCAAAAATTAACACTTGAGTGATATGTCAACAGAATCTTCCACCTGATCTAGCAATGAGACTTCATAGCACCATGGGATAAAATTGGTCATGAAATGTCTCCCAAAATATCAGTCAAATTTAGGACCAAGGGGGAGCGCTGTGAACAGAAAATACTACAAGCCATATCAGTAAGCAAAGAATGCTGAAACCATCAAGTCATCAGTGGCTGCTGCCACCCCCCAGTGAAGACAAGCCTGCAGCCCAGTCTCTGCAGCCACTCAACTCACAATGGTGCACTCTGAGGGGACTCAGGATAATCAAGGGCAAGATACTAGCCCTAGATAGCTAGATGCTTGTCAAAGGAATGAATTCAATGAGCCCAAATGTTTGCTTCCTCCTATACATAGAAAAGCACTAAATTCTTTAACGTGAGATGCCTGCTTTTCTTCAGATAACAAGTAATCTTTTATTGTTCCAACTCCCTGGTCTTTGTTGTAAAGCTCCTATATATCCTAGCTCCTCCCCTACCTCTTTGGAGCAGTCCCTCAGAGCGATCTGAGAGGCTGTCCTCTCAGCTTGAGTCCTCCCGCCAAATAAAACATAACTCTCAACTTTTAGGCTGCACATATATTTGTCGACAGGCCCCATTTATGACACTGGAAAAGGCAAAACTACATAGATAAGCAGACCACGAGGTGAGGGGTTGAAGTATTCCATGTGACACATTAGGAAGCATACCTGTCACTACACATATGTCTAAGCCCATAGATTCGTACAGCACAAAGGATAAATCATAATCTGTTCAAATTTAGTTGTTTAGGGTACAGGGGTGTCACGGGATGGACCACACAATGTAACACAGAATCTATTAACTGTATTAGAAATGGGTGGGGAAAACTCACTGTTCATAGTGGGGCAAAAGCGCTGACCTCAGTTAACTTTGGAAATAAACAGAATATATATGGACTGAAGGCAAAAAGGACTGTCCTCTAAAAGTGGGCTTTATTTTATAGAGTTCTTTCCAGGGTGTAGTAACCAGCAATTCTGAAACCACTGAGCATGTAACCTGGAAAAGAGAAATTAGTTGATAAAGGGCAGATGGTGGGAGTCAGGCTCATCGCTGTGGGAATGGGAAAACACAGATAGGCAAGGGGAGAGACTTGGTCCTCATACTCCTGAGTCTGAGCTTCCTAGGCAGATGGTGTGGGGTGTGGACTGGCTGGGGAAAGGCACAGATCTTTACCCTGGGAAGGCCCTGAAGACCTAGGAAACTCACACCCCTTCCTTCTCCCCCCTTACCTTCTGGAAACACTCTAAAATCAGCCAGTTGCAGCTTTTAAGACATTCTTAACCTCAGGCAGATAAAGGAGATTGAGGGTCTTTCAACACCCCCAAGCTGCCCAAGAATCAAGACCCTGGAAGGTGGAGCCAGGATGGGGCACCTGGGTCTCTGAGGAGCATGTTACAGCAAGGAGGAGACCAGTCCTGAGGGCAGAGGTCTCCCGAAGTCTGTGAGCCCAGTGCCCTGATGGGATTCATTCCCATCAGGCCTGCAGTGGTTCTGTTTTCCACCTGAGCCCCTTGGATGAAGCCCAGGACAGTGCTGGGCTCAGAGGCCTCCTAGTGGTGTTTCAAACTCTGACACAGTGGCTTTACAAAGGAACAGGAGAGTGAAGCTGAGCAACTGATGGCCACTCCTCTCTGACTCTGAGCTCTTCCCATCAGGACCAAAGTGTCCTGCAAGGAGTCTGCTGTAAAACTGCCCACTGAGATAAATATGCAGCCTAAAAGTTGAGAGTTATGTTTTATTTGGTGAGAGGACTCGAGCTGGGAGGACAGCGTCTCAGATCTCACCCTGAGGGGCTGCTCCAAAGAAGTAGGGAAGGAGCTAGGATATATAGGAGCTTTACAACAAAGACCAGGGAGTTGGAACAATAAAAGATTACTTGTTATCTGAAGAAAAGCAGGCATCTCACGTTAAAGAATTTAATGCTTTTCTATGTATAGGAGGAAGCAAACATTTAGGCTCATTAAATTCATTCCTTTGACAAGCATCTAGCTTTCTAGGGCCAGTATCTTGCCCTTGATTATTCTGAGTCCCCTCAGAGTGCATCATTGTGAGTGACTGCAGAGACTGGGCTGCAGGCTTGTCTTCACTGGGGAGGTGGCTGTGGGTTCTGTCCAGCAGAAGTCCCACTGAGATGGAATGAATTACTCGTGACTCTGGAAAGTCAAGAGAGCCAGACGGAGTTGGGGATCAACTCTCCAAGCCTCTCAAATGCTCCCACGTTTATTGTGTACAATCAAAGAAAAAATTACAGACAATTCTGTGATGGAGTGCAGGAACTTAGGGAAAGACAGGATGGGATAGAGATTGTAGAATCCACAATGAGTAGAAAGGCTTACTTTATCTTTAGGGAAGTCATGGGGAGAGAGGAACAAGGTACGTTCTTTACATATAAGATGTTAATTACAAAGCAGATCACCAGACCAGCCACTCCCTTGTCTTGGGGATAATAGACTACCTAAACAGTAGAAAGCATGCCCAGCATTTATAGCTAAGGGCATGGGTTGTTGCTTTGCATTGAGCAGAGTGTTATCTAAAAGCTCAACTATGCAAGCAAGGCATTGTCTGCTTTTTACCAGGAGGAGATAGGAGTGCGGATTCACAGGCACCTGCTAGCAAAGCAGTTACTATGCACATTTGTTATTCTTAAAGGTGACAATCTCTGGGGTCTGTTACAATTTGTGAACCCAACAATGGGCTCCCACAGGTGGCAGCAGCAGCTGATGACTTGACGGCCTCAGCATTCTTTGTTTACTGATATGGTCAGCAGTATTTTTCATTCACAGTGCTCCCCCTTGGTCCTAAATTTGACCAATATTTTGGGAGACATTTCATGACCGATTTTGTCCCATGGTGCTATGAAGGCTCATTCCTAGATCAGGCAGAAGATTTTGTTGACATGCCACTCAAAGTGCTAGTTTTTGAATCAAGCCCTTTTGATAGTAAAAAAAAAAAAAAAATTCTCTGGATCACCTGGTCTTACTAGTCTATTATGACCCAGGAAATATTTTTTCCTCATTGCTCATTCCCCTACCTAGAATCACACTATTACAATTATTCTATGCAGGGTTATAAATGTGATCTATTTCCTCAAGATATTTAGCCATCAATCTTGTTAGAGGCCTCTTTACGCATTGGGAAACGTAAGAAACAACAATCTTATAAAATAGTATAAGTAATATAGTTAGTAACATTAATAAAGTCATGCAAAGCATAATAATTTAGAAACAAAGAACAAATTAAAACAATGACTAGTATAACTACTTGTAATCTGGTTTCAATAACCCTCAAATCCACAGGGGAGCCAGCTGGAGAAGTTACATTCTAGAAGGATCAGGTAGAGGGAGAAAAGATGTTTCACCCTTGTTTACAAAGGCATACTTTATCAACTAGTAGGTGACAGAATAAGAGTAAAGGGTTATTTTGGAAATGAAGAGTAAAGGCCAGAATTTTTCTCAAAAATCTCAAAAAAAAAATCATTAAGATTACCAATCATATTTATCAGTTCATTCAGGTCCATGTAATTAATTTCTGTATATCTGGATGAAGTCATCAGGTTTCCATTAGAGTTTCATAATTTACACCCAGCCCCCACACCTCGTGGCCTTTCTCTCCCCTTTTAAACAGCCTACACTCTATATAGTATGTGTCCGTCTAAATAAATCTATCTTTACTCAACTGTGGCTCACTCTTGAATCCCTTCCTGCACAAAATCAAGGACCCACACTCCGAGACCTGGGACACAACCATCCTCTCATTCTGACATTCATTTTTTTTTTCTGTATCATCTCTCTGGCACCCAACGTGGGGCATTTAAATAAAGAAACGGGACTCAAAGGGCATAATCTTGACCTGCCTATTGGGATACGGCTCCCCTCTCTGCTAAGGGTGGAAGGGATTTCCCCCACACCGTGCAGATTCAAGCAGCCCCTAGGTGGTGGCTGACACTGCCTGCAGTATCTGGCAGAGACCAGTTCTTCTACACAGGAAGGAGTCCACTGAGCCCAAGGCTTTTCTCCCCTCAATCTTTTCTCATTCTCGCCTACCACTCTACCTCTTAGAAGCTCCACCAAGGTGACCACTCAGACATCTGAATCAAGACCACGTGGCATGTAACTGGCAACCTGATTGGTTTGTATTCTTCCAGGTTCAAACAGTCCCACATCAGATGATGGCTATGCGAGGATTCCAGCCCATATCACCTTCTGACACAACCACAAAAGGCTGTCCTGCCTCTGGGGCCCCTAGATTAGGCATTCAGAGATTTTTACTCCCTGATAGGCAGGGTCAATGCCCCTAATCAGCCCAGAAGTAGTTTCAGAAGAGAGGCCATCGCCCCCTGCACCCCCATAAGATTATGGGAGTAAAATCTCTGAGTGGGGAATGAAACAGGAGGGAAGGGGGCAGGGCACAGCCATTCAAGGAATGACACAGCAATTAACATCAAAATGGCAGAAGATTCAACTCCCAGTAGGCCTTAAAAATCAAGATGGCAGGAGACTTGACATCTAGTAGACCTTAAACTTTTATTATATGCTAATTATAATATTAACATGGCAAATGGCACTCCCACAGGTGCCATGACAGCTCCAAGGCTAATCATAAAAGGCCAAAGATTAGGCAGTGGCCACATTCCTGGGAATCCCAGCCCCTTCCCCAGGATAGTTAGAATGGTCCTCCCACTTGTTAGCCCATACAAATTGGCAACACAGTGCCTCATGGCCGCATCTCTCACTCCCTCATCTTCAGAGATGGGCCCATACTCTGTCTATGGAGTGTGTACCTACTTTTACTTTAACCTGAGCTCCCAATCCCCACACCTCACGGCCTCTCCCTAGCCTTTTAAAACAGCCCACACTGTAGTATGTATCTGTCTAAATAAATCTATCTTTACTCAAAAAAAAAATTACACTTAAAAAATATTTCCCAGTATTCCTCAATAAGCATGTGATGCTTTGTAATAAGACAAGCAAACTATTTTAAAAGGCAGCTCAAAATTTAGCTTATTTATGTGAAAGTAATTTGAAAATCATATTGTGCTACACAACTGTGAAATTTTATTAGTGTTTTTCTGGGGCTTTAGAAGCACGCTTGGATTCATGTTTAAATCAATAAGTTGGACTGCAAGGAAGAGAAATTGCTTAGTGGGGCCCCGGTTCTGTGCAGCTCTCCCCACAGGCATGCTCCCTCTGTGTGCTCCTGCCCCTCCCCCCGCAGCCCAGCAGCCGAGACCTGTCCGACTCTAACTCCCATTTATTTTCCGTCTTCCCCTCCATCTACCACCCAGCCCTCCTTCCTCTGGTACAAGTCTGGTCTTGTCTGCTGGGCTGAAACATGCCTCAGAAATGGAAAAGCCTCAAGGCCAGAGCCTGTCTGTGTTGAAAAGCTGAGGCTCAGCTTTGAGTGTGACATCAACACACATAGCGAATTTTGCAGCAGATTCCAGGTTGGAGGTCTGCATGGGTGGCGCCATGTTTAGGGACTTCTGGGCCTGAGCCCTGAGGAAATGCTAAAGCCATATGGACAGACACAGGTGAAGAAAGAGCCGCATCTGTGGTGTGACTTGAGGGCATCCTGTGGTCTCCCTCACCCCAGAGGTCTCCAGTGCCAACTCACTCTCCTCTACTCCTAAGATCTCCACTGCAGGAGGAGGCTCCTGTTAACATACATGTGAATCCCCTGGGGCAGCAACCTACCCTAATACTAGGACTGAGCCTCTGGAATCGACAGCCTGCGTTAGATTTGGACCCCAGGCCCACTACTGCTTGGGGATGTCACTTGATGTCTCTGAGCCTGAGTCTCCTGCTCTGTAAACTATGACAAAAAGCACTGACGTACACCAAGCGTATGTCAGGCACAAATCCACGTGCCTTTCTCAGATTAACTCATTTGATCTACCCAACAATCTCAGTTAGGCATGCACTGCTATTATCATACTCATCTTACATATGAGGAAACTGAGGCCCAAGGTGTCTCATTAACTTACTCAGAGTCTCACAGGTCAGGCAGTATGGCTCAGGAGTCTATGTTTTTAAGGACCAAGTTTGGGAGCCTTACTGTAAGATGGAACAATAGTAGCTATGATTTATCAGGAGCTTACTTAGTGCCAGACACTACACTAAAGACTACACATGTGGAATCTGAAAAAAAAAAGAAAACAGAGGACACTAATGAATTCATCTACAAAACAGAAACAGACTTGCAGACAGAAAACAATCTTATGGTTACCAGGGGAAAGGGGGTGGGAAGGGATAAATTTGGGAGTTTGAGTTTTGCAAATGTTAGCCACTTTATATAAAAATTGATTTTAAAAAACACATTTCTTCTATATAGCAGAGGGAACTATATTCAGTATCTTGCAATAGCCTTTAATGAAAAAAATATGAAAACAAAAATATGTATGTATATGCATGCCTGGGACACTGTGCTATACACCTGAAATTGACACATTGTAACTGACTGTACTTCAATTAAAAAATAAATTAAATAAAAGCTATGCAGAAATTTCTCATTCGTTCATCCCACTGCTTGGATAGGGGAGGGAGTATTGCTATGCATTAAAACAAACCTGGCAAGACAGCCAACTATATACAAGGCCCTCTGTTAAGGGCTGCACCTTTAAGGGTTACTGTGGCACAGAAGAGCTAAGATGTGTCCATAAATAACCATGATTCATGATAGAATCAGAGCTTGATGGACCTGGCAGAGAGCGTACAGATGATCTGGTTTAAACGCATTTTTACTGATGACAAGAACTGACTTGCTTTGTTTATAGGGTGTGGGGATTCAGTGAGAAAATGACAACAGCAGCCAACACTTAATGAGTTGCTTGCTCTGCGTGTGTGTGTGTGTGTTTATCTCGTCCAACCCTGAGAACAAACAGATAGAAGCACTATTATCCCATTTCACAGATAAGAAAACTGACTGGTGAGTTAAATAAACAATTTGTCCAGCATCATACAGCTAGCAATTCTTGGAGCTAGGGTGCTGGCAGAGTGGATTCCAGAGCTTGGATAGTGAACCACCATGCTTCTCAGTGTTGCCCCAGTTACAGAAGGTGGCTAAGAAGCTTAGGAGGCAGGGGCTGGATTGGGTGGATCAGAAAATGTTGGAGACTAGAAAGTGCTGTACAGACAAGAGTAATTATTAGAAAGAGGTAAGGGTCCCACGAGAAGTATAAAGTGATAAAGAGCTCTGGGGAGCAAAATCAAGGAAGATCTCTAGGATGAGACAGCATTTGCTTTAGATTTGGACCTGTGTTCCTGGGTAGGAATAAGGAATGTCCAGGCTCTGTGGGGAGTAGCCAGCTGGGGAAGAATTTCCTCTAGCCCTCCTGCATTAGCACAGGATGGATGATCAGATCAGTTAGTTGGCATCCAGGCCCAGGTGAACTGATCAGGACCACAGAAATCCATGGGGACCTCCAGTGAGACCCTAGCTGCAGAGGGCAGGCTGGGTAGTGGCCATTCAGAGGAGGACAAAGGGAGTTACAGAAGGCTAGTAGCAGGGTCAGGAGGCAGGGATTAGACAGGCAGAGTCCAAATCTTGACATTCTACCACACTCTAGTTATGAAGCCATGGGCAAGTTACACAATATCTCTATCTCAATTTCTTCATCTGAAGAATGGGAATGATAATAACGGCAGATCCCTCAGATGCTTGCACAAATTTAACTTGCTGATCTGTGTCGAGTGTCTACTCTGATGCCTGGCACATAGTGGGCACTCAGGATGAACTAGCTATTGTTATTCTTGTTATTACAATCCCAGGGTACCTGACTGGTACCACGATTCAGGGAGAAGTAGGGTTAGAAGAAACAAGACACACATCTATTTCAGTCTGCTTTCCTAGTAAACCAAAAATCTGGCAGGGGTGAACTGGTTTGGGAAATAACACAGACTAGCTCCCTGCCACTCATCCATTTTAAGTTTTGTCTTCGACAATCATTACACCTGCTTTTCAGGGGAAGGCAAGGAGAGAGGGGAAAAGGAGACAAAGGCCAGGGGTCACCAATCCTCTGAAACTTGGCTAATAGACTTCTTGTCAGTGGTTTCCTGGTTGTCAGTGATTCCTGACGTCTTCATTTGGTGATTCTGTTGGAATTTCTGAACTCTTGTCAGTTACCCTCCCCAGCCCCTTGCATACTATGGATCTACTCTCCAGCGTGTCTAGAGGCAGACACATTCCTGCAGGGAAAATGCAATTGGAGTGGGAAGTCCTTTCTTGAACAGGTTAATGGCACAACAGAAGTATGACTGTGGGGTGCGAGCTGGTCAAAGGGAGATTAATAGGTACTGACAGACACTCCTTCGCAGGACTAGACTCAGGAAGGAGTTTGCGTGTCACCATCACACCTGCCCTGCAAGGAAAGTAATTATTACCTCCACTGTACAGATGAAGATACTTGCTCAAGGCCGCAGTTAGCCCACAGAGAAGGGAGTCCAACCCAGATCTGTTCAGTGCAAAAAGTCATCCTCTTCCATTAGCGTACGGAGGAGGGTTGTAGGACTAAACCAAGTATCTTTACTGGTGCTCAAAATATGACATTTTGAATGCACTTTATACAAAATCTGAGAAACTCCATTGACTCAGAGCTGTGGGCTGGCTGACATGGCTTGGAAAAAGGAATGTTTCATGGAAGGTACTGCTAATTCTGCTCATAGGCCACATTCAATCAGCAGAAAGAAAAGTGCTGGAGGTTGGTCCTGTCTTTTATCCTGGTGGAAGGACATTTATTGTCATCAGCAAAACAATCTCCAACAGGATATAACTATTTGCAGTTATATTTTTACTACCATTCATTTGCTTAGTGGCTTTCTGTCAAGGGGGGAAGGGAATAGGTCAGAAGGAACTATTTCTGGGCTCTGACCTTTGGGAAAGCAGTCTTGTCCTATTTACACGTCCTCTCTCTGATTTGCCCAATCTGACCACAAAAACATCATCCTCCAAGCCCAGGTAAATACTGGCAACCAAATAGTCTCCAATCAGTCAATGGCTATTATGCAACCAAGGGGGCCCAGAACCCCACACTAAGCAACTGATAAGTGAAGAAGGAAAGAGCAGCCCAACGTTCCTGACCCTGGGATGCTGGAGCAGAAGTGAATTCCCATCTGGGAGAAGAGGCCAAGAAGTGCAAGTTCTGAGACCCTCTCTGGCATGGCTCTTGGTCCAGTCATTCCTAATCGCACTTACCCAGTTATACCACCAGACTGTGGTGTCAGCACCAGGATGAACCCTAGTTCATCTCGAAAGGGCGAGAGAGGAAGAAGAAAGTTTCTCAATCAGCAAAGAATAGCTGCATAAATCAGTTCTCCTTGGGAAAATGAAACCAAAGGGAAGAAGGGGCCTGTGTCTGGATCACTTTCTTCAAAAGGCTGCGTGTGAAAAGAATGATGCAGGGCAAAAGGCTGCAAGGAGAGGGAGGTAGGGAGGGAGAGGGACAGGGAGAGGGAGAGAATATGAGGAGCCCGGGTGCTCACAGAGCCTGGGAAGTAAATCAGTTGCAATGGGAGCCTTCAGGTCACACATCTGAATATGTCATTGCCTAGTGCTCAGAGGCCCAAAAGCCTGGGTCAGCCTGTCAAGAACTGGAATTTGTTCTAACCCTGGAGCCCCAGAATGATAACAACCAGCCATTTCAGAGACTCTCGTGGCAGAAACCCATCTTCAGCTCTCCTTTCCAGTGTTGTTTTTGTTTAATACGGTAAGGGAGGAAAAAATATCTGTGTACAGATCTGAAAATAGATAAACTGTGCTGCAGAATGGAGGCGAGAATTTGAGAAGTGACCCATACCCCCACCAATAGCTCTGCAATTGAGACAAAGTCTTCACCAACTAGGATTGGAACGGTGGGGTTCAAATAAAATAATTTATATGAACTTGCTGAGCCCAGCCTGTTCCCTTGGGACCAAATAAATACATTTGTTCGTTCTTTCTCTGTGGTAGATATTGTCCACTGTGTGTGCTGGGGCTTGGGGAGGGAGGTAGATATTGTCCTTGGCGGTGTATGCAGGAAGACCTCCGTATTGAACTTGTACTTTTTTGTAACTGCCCCACAAACTTCATCACCTCCACTCCTACCATCCTAGTCCAAAACCCTTCCTCCTAAATGGCCTTCCTGCTTTGACTCTCCCTGACTAGAATTTAGTCTTCACACAGCAGATCTTTTTTTAAACATAAATCATATCTTGTCACTTTCCTGTTTTAAACTCTTCAAACGCCACCAACCACACTTGAGTAGAATTTTAACATTTTCCCATGGGTCAGGGGGCCCTAACATGACCTGCGCCCCGATGACTTCACCTCCTATTGCTCTCCCTGTGGACTACTAAGCCACAGCCACACTGACCTCTGTTTCTGAACTCACCAAGACTCTTCCGCCCTCAGGGCTTTTGTACTATCTGTTCCCTCTGCCTCGAATACCCTCTGTTCTCATTACCTGTGGTGCAGACATTATCTGACCACTCACATTGAAATTAGCACCGCCCCCCAACCCACCATCACTCCATTTCATTTGCTTCATAGCAAATGGTAACGATACTAACTCAACCAGTCTTGCCTCTTGTTTATTTACTTGTTTGTTGTCTGTTTTCTCCACAACACAGCCCCTGAAGGGGCACTGTGTCTGTCTGGTCTATCACTGAATCCCTAGTGCCAAGCAGAGACTGGCAATAGTAGATCTCTAATACTCGTTGGATAAACGATCTTTTCAAATTCTAACAATCTTGTGAGGTATGTGAGAACACCCGAGTTGTCAAGCTGTCGGCTCAGGATTAGAGTCCTGGTCTGTCTGAACACAGACCTCGCCTTCCTTCCCAGGGTACCTCGCCCCTTTCAATTCTCCATCTCCCTCGACCTTTCTCACACACTCAGTCCCCCTCTCGAGGGAGGCCAGGCCAGGCTTCCAGTCCCTTCTCAGACCCTGGTGCCGGCCCTCAAAGCCCACCCACATTTCGAGGGCTCACAGACGCCGCCCCGTGCCCAAAATGAATCTGCCCGGTGCGCACAACCCCCTCCCTGGTCCCCCAATCAGGGGCTGAGAAGGGTCCGGCACTGCCTACGGTAAAGTGGGGCGGGCCCCCTAGCCCATCGGTAGTAACGGTTCGGCGCCCTCACGCTGTCCCTCTTCCCTGGCTAGGGACCCCCGGGGCCTACTGGGGGCGGGCTGGAAGCTCCAGGCGTCAAGGGCAACGAGGACATCCAGGGCCGAGTTGGGGATGGGCGCCTTCGTGCAGCAGAACCTTTCTTCATCGGGCCTCGTTTGCCCGCCGGTCGGCTTTGGAAGAGACACCCCACTTAACTGTCCCCGCGCTACCCGCCCCGCCCGGCCCTGTATGCGGAGGCCCGCCTTCCTCCCGGCCCCGAGTCCGGGGTTTCTGCCGCCGGAGCGTTCCGCCTCGCTCAGCGGGCCTCCACAGGCGTGGCCGCCGGAGCCATCGACAGGGTCTGGCACTTCCGCGCTTCTCGGGGCGAGGGCCTGCGGGTTTCCTCCAGCCGGGGAGGGCGGAGGCGGGGCAGAGGCCTTTTCGGGCCTTAGGCCCCGCGGGCCGGGCCGGGCCGGGGAAGACGCGGCCGCCGCTCTCCATCCGGGCGCGCGCGGCCCTCTCGGGACCTGCCGGCGCCCCGTAGCTCGGGCGCGCGCCTGTCGCAGCCGCAGGAAGGAGGGGTCCGGCCTGAGACCTGGGGCGGCGGCCGCCATGCAGATCCCCTCGGCCCACGGCCGGTGCCTGGGGCGCCGGGGGCGGCCCTGAGCGCGCTCCTCCCGGCCGGGCGGGATCGCGGACGTGCCCCAGCGGCTCGGCCGGCTCTGCGCGCCCACCTCCCCGGCTTCGCTGCTGCCTGGGCGCGGCGGCGGCGGCGGCCGCCCCTGTTGAATGGGCTGTGAGGGCCCGGGTTTGAAGCGCTGGCGAACGCGGCCTCCGGGGGCGCAAGGCGGCAGCAGCGGTGGCGACCAGACGGGTGCTGGAGTTGGCGGCGGCCATGGAGGGCCTGGCTGGCTATGTGTACAAGGCGGCCAGCGAGGGCAAGGTGCTGACTCTGGCTGCGCTGCTTCTCAACCGGTCTGAGAGCGACATCCGCTACCTGCTCGGCTATGTCAGCCAGCAGGGAGGGCAGCGCTCCACGCCCCTCATCATCGCAGCCCGCAACGGGCACGCCAAGGTGGTGCGCTTGCTGCTAGAGCACTACCGGGTGCAGACTCAGCAGACTGGCACCGTCCGTTTCGACGGGTAGGTACATCCCAGCTCCAGCCTCCTCCCTAACGCGCGCGGACCCAGCACTTCATCGGTCCTCCCCTCCCTCTCTCTCTCGCTTCGTGGAGGTATCTTTTCTCCCATTTTGTACCTCCTGACTTGCCCCCATTAGGCCCATTTCATCTTCTAGGCCTAATGTTCCATCCCCTGTTTCACTGCTCATCCTCATTGGCCCCTACCGCTTATCCCCTCCGTAGGGAAATAGCCACACCTTCTGTCTTGATACCTAATAAGTACAGAGTCTGTGAACAAGTAGTATGGAGGAGGTGGCAGCCTTTTCATATGTTTCCCTTTAGCAGTACTGGGATTACAGCCGAGATCAGCAAACGGGGTCAGCAGTTAACTTTGAGGACCTCTATTTGATAAGCTATTTGGCCACCCAATTTTTAGCCCTTCAAGTGAGTGTCCGATAAAGCCCTTAGCGAGTTGTGGGACCTTAAAGTCAAAACAAGCCCCCAGAACCAGCAGCACCTTCAGCTTCTTGAATTGTCATGCCGCCAGACATCCCAGGACATGATTCTGACCCTTCCACGTTGCTGGGAGTAGATACGTTGGCTGTGAAGATGGCACTGGACTTGGTGTAGGAGGAGATGATGCATTCTTAAATTACATGTTATCCTGTGATGATGTGGGGAAGCGTGATAATTTACTGTTATTCCAGGTGGGGAGTTGAAAAATTCATATTGTTACAGTTAAAATCTGCCCTTTGGGTTTAATATTACATATTTTGGGGTATGATAATTTTGAACACAGGATAGTCAGGTTTGACGTTATCTTTTCTGTGCTAGATGATTACAACCTGATTTACAGATAACAGCTGAAGATTTTGCTTCATTGATTGCATTTGTTGACTTGTACTAGTACATAAGCTGTTCTAGCATTTTCTTTTGAGGTAGATGTGGTCCAAGCATAAAGATATGTATCTTTAGTTTGGGTGATTGAAAACTGGTTGAAACCTGACTGAAAAAAAAATTCTTGATGATGACTAGGGCATTGTTGAATTTTGATTGATTCTTTTTTTAGGTTGAAATAAGAAGAGCTTTTTCTTCTGTTTTAGATGAGAGGCAAGTATTTCAGAGTATTGTATCTTAATGAAGTGATGGCCGGCTGGTGGTGGTTACTCTTTGGTACCACCTTTCTAGATGTTAAGGAGATGGCCTTTTTCATGTTAACCATAGATGGCAGTCCGATTCTCATTTGTTCTCCCTTGCTGGCTCCTGTGTCCCCTCTGTACGGTCCTGCATTCCCGCGGCCTTCCCTATCCCCAGAGGAGGGGTGAGGCACAATGACCCTGAACTTGCAGCGCAGCTCCAGTCGTGCAGGCCCAGGCGCCCGCGGAGATAGGAACCTGCAGGGACACTGCTGCTGAGGGGCCTGCTGAGGCCTGTTCTGATGAAGGGAGAACAGTGGCAAGAAAAAACAGTTTTCTAAAGCATTTGGAAAGGTTTTGCTTCTCTTTCTCAACCATCAAAGAGAAAAATGTTTTGGGGCGGCAATTAAGAGAACTTGAGATGACCGGAAATGTAGCAATGAGCCTGTGTGGTGGCTTGCCTTGCCCAGTGAAATTCAGGGGTTCAATAAGCAAACGTATTTTGAACACCTGCTGTGTGCCAGGCTCTGTGGCAGGGATTGGGTGCGCAGAGATGAATAACATACTGTTCCACTGCGGAGGAGGACCATCTGGCGGGGGGTGGGGGCGTGTGAGAAACAGACATAAATGAGTAATTGCAGATGCCATCTAGGCATCTTTTGGACTTCTGAGGGAACACAGAAAGAGGAAGTGCTCGGCTTTGCCTGGGAGAATCAGGGAAGGCTTCACAGCTGAGGTGATGTTTGAGCTCAGTCTCAAAGGACAGCAGAAAGTGAAGAAGAGGGGCAGCAGCATGGCGCATTTGCAATGACAAGTGTTCAGTGCAGTTGCAGAAAGGGATGCAAGCCTGGGAAATTAAGAAAGAGACTGCGGGAGGTTGGAGTGAGGTAGAGACCAGATTTTGACGATCCTTGTGTAAAATATGAAGAGTCAATGGCGGGACTGTAAACACAAACATTTCTATCACTTGAGATTTTGTATGAGCCTTCTTCAAGCTATCTTTTTTGTTTATGGATTATTACAAGTATGAACTTATTAGCTGCTATGTCAAAATAGTTTAGTTTTTTTTTTTTTTTTTTAACTTATTAAAGGCCTATGAAGGGCCCAGCCCTGTGCCATGGAAGATATGGAAGATATAGGGGAAAAAAATGTAAAGTTTCTACTTTAGAGGAGCTTACAGATAATTAACAAAAGAGCAGAATTGAAATTCATGGCCACCTTTCTAAACACTCACTCCACTCACTCTGTGAGATTATTTTGCATTTCGTTCCAGTCATTTAGGCATTTCAGAAATAGATGAAGAGAGTATTACTTGCAAATGTCATTATTTCACTTTGCATTCATTCCAGACATTGTGAAAATGTTAGTCTGAGCGAGGTGTTAGTAATATGAAGTTCACTCAACCCTTGGGGACTGCCTTTGAGAGGCACTTAGCGAGACTTTTCTTTAGATTCCCTTGGTCTTGAGACCCGTGGCCGGATGGGGACAGACAGGTTCCAAGTGTGCTGAAGTAGATGAATGTTTTCTTAATTTTCAGTAGCTTATATACCATCTTGACAATTTTTTGCCAAATCGTTCACCACCTATCCTGTTATTTGCCTGCTATTTTTTTTCTTAAGTCTCACTTCTTAGCTTCATCCTAAGAAGCGGCATCTGTGTAATTATGGGTTTGATATGATACATTTTGTGTGTGTGTGTGTGTATGTGTGTGAGAGAGAGAGAGAGACAACACGCACACACAGACATTAAAATAAATCACTTATTTAAAAAAGGTATACCTTAGAAGACTAAAGTGTACTCAGAGTAGAGCCTCAAGGGGGAGGGGACCACCCACCTAGATTAAGCCCATACGGATATCTGAGTCCTTATATACTTTTTGGAGTAACATTTGAGATTATTTTATTTATGGCTTACTGTGTAAAGACCAAAATTGACATAGATGAACAGATAAGAAGAAAAGTTAGATGAGCGTGAAGAAAGAAGAACCTTTAGAGAATGGGAAGCTGTTGAGAATGTTATAGAAATGGAACAGAACAGAGGAGGGTGTCATGTGACCCTGGAATATTGTGCTGGCTTGAGTTCTGAGGGCCTGACTGCTCTGTGCCAGAGTTTGTGGGGAACTCTTGTCCTAGAACAGGTTTGCTGACACGGATGGGAAGCAGAACAGGACCTCTGGGAATTCTGAGGCTTTTTGTTGAGTGCTCTTGCTTTTAAAAGTCAGCGCTAGTACTGATACTTCTAATAAGTGTCCAGATAGAGGAAAGGCATAGGGGCACAGCGTAATTTGACTTCATTCAGAAAGTCACTTCCAGTATACGTAGCAAGGAACTACTTTTGATCTAATAAATGATTTTAAGGGCTTTGGTTAAAATAAAGTGCTGGTCATTTACATTTAGTGAATTTTTTATTTCCATTTCAAGTACTTGAGTCAGACATTTTTATTTAAGGAGATAGATGAACTTAGTTTTGTGATCAGAAATGTTACCTTTTATTGTGAAATGTTTCCATCGTCTGATGCATATATTTTGTTTAAAAAGGCGAATAACAGATTAAAATTCCTTGATTTTTAAGATGAAATACGTAATAGTTTGGATTGCAATTTTAGATTGAGTCTAGAAATATCATTGTTTTATAGTGCTTCTCCCATAGGCATTAAGTAAATATTGCATTAATTTGATTATATTTTTATTTATTTTCTGTTATAAATGCTTGCTATTTTGTTTGCTATTATAAATGGCTATAATTTTAGCTGTATTTTATGGACAAAGAAATGTCATAGATGTTAGGATTATAATTCCCTTTAATCTGTTTAATATTCTTGTTTAGATGTAGACATTTAAAAAATCACTAAGGCTAATGTTTCTGAAGGAATAATCATTCTATAATACGTTATGCAGTGAAATTTTTTTGTCATAAACTACTTAAAATTTTTAATGGCCTCAGTATAAACACGTAATTGAAACTTCTTTTTATGCTCCTGTCACATCTCTATATGGGAAATGGAAATTAGATTACATCAGGAAAAGTATTAAACAATTATAAAAATCAAGTGAAGTATATACTTGTAATTTAATTTTTACTCTTAATTAATTCTTGGAAATTTGAGACCAGAGAAATATTTTAATCACTTGTGGTCTCTTTTTTTCCTCCATCTTTAAAATGGGGGTCCTATTTATCTTGTATGGTTATTGCAAGAGTTAAAGATAATGTATGTGAATGCTTATTTTAATGTAACATTTGTTGAGTTTTTATTTAGTTTAGGTTCATGTTCCTGGCATGTAACAGTTTTATATTTTTTAAGAGTACAAGGAAACATTGTAACCATGTAAATATAACTATATTATTAACTGTGTATTAATTTTTTGATAGATTATATTAATACGTTTTTTAAAGCTTTTGGAATGGAAACAAATGTTTGAACAGTGACACATACTATGTTTCCTTACATTTGATGCATTATATAATTTCAAAAGTACTTCTGTACTTTTAATCTCATGTAAGCCTTTTAGTTATGTATCTGTAAAATGGGCATAATAATAGCATCTACCTTATAGGGTTATTGGGAAAAAAGTTAAGAGAATTAAATGAGATATACTGCATATAGGCACTTAATATAGTGCTTGGCACATTGAAAGTATGTATTAGGTTTTTGTGTTTAAAATTTTTCTTTAAATTGATTTGTGCCTCTTTTTAAAATTATATCTATTTATAGTTAAGGTATAACATCTAGTAAGGTGTGTAAATCTTAAGTGTACAATGTTATAAAATTTTAATATGTTTACATCCAAGTAATTACCTTCTAAATCAACATGCAGAACATTTATGTCACTCAAAAACTATCCCTTGGGCCCTTTCTTATCATTTTCTCCCCTTTCCCATCATTTTCTCCCCTTTCCCCTCCCAGAAGTCATGATTATTCTGACTTCTATCACCATAGATTAGTTTTGTCTATACCGGACTTCCTATAAATGGAATCATACAATGTACTCTTTTCCATCTGGCTTTACATATACATATATATATATATATATATATTTTTTTTTTTTTTAAGTATATAGTCAGTTTACAATGTTGTGTCAGCTATCTGGCTTCTTTTTGCTTAACAGAATATCTATGAGATTCATCTGTGGAGTTCCATGTATCAGTAGTTTGTTTGTTTGTTGCTTTGTAGTATTCCATTATATGAATGTATGGCAGTTTATTTATTCTGTTGATACTTTGGTTGTTTCTGGTCTTTGACTCTTACTAATAAAGCTGCTATGAACTTTTTTGTATAGATCCTCTGGTGGACATTTGCATCCATTTCTCTTCAGTATACCGAGTGTAACTGCTGGGTCATAGGAGTGGTGTATGTTTAACTTTAATAGTTATCATCAAACAGTTTTCCCAAAGTGTTTGAACCAAATTATGTTCCCACTACCAATTTCCATTAGCAGTGAGAGTAAGCTGCTCCACATCCTGGCCAGCACTTGGTATTGTCATGTCAGTATTAATTTTAGCTATTCCAGTGAGTGTGTATTGGTAACTCTTGGTTTTAGTTTGCATTTCCCTGGTGAGTAATTATCTTGAATATCTTTTCATATGTTTATTGGTCATTTAAATATCTTTTGTGAAGTATACTTGATCAGTCTCTTCATCCATTTTTTAAATTGGGTTGTTCGCCTTTTTAGTGATTTGTCAGATAAATCCATTGCACGTGTCTTCTTCCAGTGAGTGGATTGCCCATTCACTTTCTTCACAGTGTCTATTGATGAAAAGAAGTTTTTAATTTTAGTGAAGTCTAATGAATCATTTTTTTCTTTTATGTTTTGTGCTTTTTGTTTTTGCATTATGTTTCAGAAATCATCATTGAACCAAGGTCATGAAGATAGTCTGTTTTTTTCTTAGAAGCTTTTATTGTTTAGCTTTTCACACTTCTCAAATTTTTGTGTGTAGAGTCAAATTTAATTTTTTTTTCCAAACAGGTACCTAGCGGCTGCTTCATCCCTATTTATGAAAAAGACTATACTTTGTATGAATTTCAATGGCGCTTTTGTCATAAATCTGTGACCTTGTATGTGTGAATCTATTTCTGGAGGGGTTTTTGTTTTTGTTTTTGTTTTTTTGGTTGTTGTTTTGTTGATATATTTATCCTAATACCAGTGATACACGATCTTAATTACTGTATTTTGTTCTTCAACATTTTCTTTCAAGATTATCTTGGTTGTTCTTGGTCCTTTGTATTTCTACATACATTTTAGCAGTTTCTAACACAGTGTTAGTGCAGAGATTGGGGTGGCTTTCTTACTGATATATTGACAGAAACTGTGGTCCCTGCGGGATGCTGAAAAGGAGGAACACACTGTGCCCTTGAGGGCCTGTGAATCAGCTTGGTAGTAAAGAAGTTACAAAGCACCGTACATTTCCTCTTTGTTTTCTGAAATTTACTTTTGCTAGGAGAAAGTTAGAGGGTTTTTTTTTAGGTTTTTACACTTTAGTAATAACTATAATAGTTAATTATTGAGCTTATACTAAGTGTAAGTACTACGCAAAATGCTTTACTTAAATTACCTGATTTTATTTTCACCAAAACGAATGTTTTACTAATGCTCTGTAGATTGAGGTTTTGGTCGGGGTTTAAATTTTTGTTAGGGCAAGTGACCTCTATTTTCTAACTGTGTGTTCTTTTCATGAATAGGTATGTCATTGACGGTGCCACCGCTCTTTGGTGTGCAGCGGGAGCAGGTCATTTTGAAGTGGTTAAGCTTCTCGTCAGTCATGGAGCCAACGTGAACCACACCACAGTCACTAACTCGACCCCGCTGCGGGCAGCATGCTTCGATGGCAGATTGGACATTGTGAAATACTTGGTTGAAAATAACGCCAACATCAGCATTGCCAACAAGTATGACAACACCTGCCTAATGATTGCAGCATATAAGGGCCACACTGACGTGGTCAGATACCTTTTAGAGCAACGTGCCGATCCCAACGCTAAAGCACATTGTGGAGCCACAGCATTGCACTTTGCAGCTGAAGCCGGGCACATAGACATCGTGAAAGAGCTGATAAAATGGCGCGCCGCCATAGTAGTGAACGGCCACGGGATGACGCCGTTAAAAGTAGCTGCTGAAAGCTGCAAAGCTGACGTTGTCGAGCTGTTGCTCTCCCACGCTGATTGTGACCGAAGAAGTCGGATTGAAGCTTTGGAGCTCTTGGGTGCCTCTTTTGCAAATGACCGTGAGAACTATGACATCGTGAAGACTTACCACTATTTATACTTAGCCATGTTGGAGAGGTTTCAGGATGGTGATAACATTCTTGAGAAAGAGGTTCTCCCACCAATCCACGCTTATGGGAATAGGACTGAGTGTAGAAATCCTCAGGAACTGGAATCCATTCGGCAAGACAGAGATGCTCTTCACATGGAAGGCCTTATAGTTCGGGAACGGATTTTAGGTGCCGACAACATTGATGTTTCCCATCCCATCATTTACCGGGGAGCTGTGTATGCGGATAACATGGAGTTTGAACAGTGTATCAAGTTGTGGCTTCATGCCCTGCACCTCAGACAGAAAGGTAACAGGAATACCCATAAGGATCTTCTTCGATTTGCCCAAGTTTTTTCACAGATGATACATTTGAATGAAACTGTGAAGGCCCCAGATATAGAATGTGTTTTGAGATGCAGTGTTTTGGAAATAGAACAAAGTATGAACAGAGTAAAAAGTATTCCAGATGCTGACGTCCACAATGCTATGGACAATTATGAATGTAATCTCTACACCTTTCTGTATTTAGTGTGCATCTCCACCAAAACACAGTGCAGTGAGGAAGACCAGTGCAAAATTAACAAGCAGATCTACAACCTAATCCACCTTGATCCTAGAACTCGGGAGGGTTTCACCTTGCTGCACCTTGCTGTCAACTCCAATACCCCAGTCGATGATTTCCACACCAACGACGTCTGCAGCTTTCCCAACGCGCTTGTCACGAAGCTCCTGCTGGACTGTGGTGCGGAGGTGAATGCTGTGGACAATGAAGGCAACAGCGCCCTTCACATTATCGTTCAGTACAACAGGCCCATCAGCGATTTTTTGACCTTGCACTCTATCATCATTAGCCTAGTGGAAGCTGGCGCTCACACCGACATGACCAATAAACAGAATAAGACTCCGCTAGACAAAAGTACAACTGGGGTCTCAGAAATACTACTTAAAACTCAAATGAAGATGAGTCTCAAGTGCCTGGCTGCCCGGGCAGTTCGGGCTAATGACATTAACTATCAAGACCAGATCCCCAGAACTCTTGAAGAGTTTGTTGGATTTCATTAAGTGACTGGATATGTAAAATCGTTTAATGTGGTGCTAAAAAGTAAAGGACTTTAATCACAGACAATAGAATTACGTGTTCATAGATTCTGCTTTTCTTTCCACCACCCTCCCTCCCTCCCTGTCCTTCCTTAGTTCTGTATTTGGCCATCTTGCCTCATATGGTGATTGATGTCAAATACACTTTAAACAAAGCCACATTGTTTAGGTGTAACTATAATCTAAGGTGTTTGGATATTGGTCACTCACCTATTTTTCCTTCTTTCTTTTTTTAAGGAGCATAACATTTTGTTTATGTGACAAGGGACATTTATGATTGGAAATTGATAATGTTTAACAAAAAACAGACTACAACGGTATTTCTGTTGGTCCCGTGTCAGCCTGTTATCCTTGCAGCAATTCTGTGGATTCCATGAAGAAAAATAACTAAAAGGAACATTAAAAGTAATGGAATTTCCAAATGTTCTGCACATGCCAAACTGCTATAGGTAGTTTTCACTCTTCCATTATTTATGTGAAGTGATATAACACATTATACCATCAGGAGGATTTTAAAAAATATAGCTGCAGATTAATCTGAAAAATGTGCTAATAATAGTTACTAATTTATAAAGTTAAATCCATTGAAATTGTTGAATTATGCTGGGTGGTACACACAAAGTTTAGTAATTTTAAAGCAACTTTTCAGAGAATATTGATGGACTGTTTGCCTTTAGGCTTGGATTCTAAAATTTGTCTCTGTATTAATGTAATCTAAATTGCAGCAGTCTGCATCTAACTCAACTCATAGACATGTAAACAGAATGAATGCTGTGTTTTCTGATGAAACAAATTGTCGTAATATAGTTACATGTTTTATTTCTTGTCCCCTTCTCCCTTTCCTCCTGTGTGGTATCTTTTAAAATTGGAAACTACTTTTCAAAGGGCATTATTTGTGCCTCCCTAAGAAGGTGTTTATGACAGGTGAGAAGGAGCCAGGATATTTTTAATTTTGTCCCTTTATTTAGTCTGTGATAAGAAGTAGAAAAATCAATAGTGTGGTGTAAGGAATTCAATGTTTTTGATGATGAAAATAATTCACAATGCCATTTTGAAAGATACTTCTGTCTGAGAGCAGCAGATTTTGAACCACATAACGTCGCTTACTCTGACAGGCTGTACAGAAGTTTTGTTTCTTTGTTTTATTTTCATGGCAACATTTTTACTGTCAGACTAAAGTAATATTCTGTGATTATCCTTTAAGCATCACAGAAATTCAAAAAGGGTACACACTTACTTCTATTGATGTTAAAAGTGATAAAGAAAGTAAAATTAGGTATATCTGTATTTTTCTCTCTAGTGCCAAATGAATGCCTTAGCTACCCATAGTGCATGGACTGTAAGTGAAGACCTGTGGCTTTTTTCTTTAATGAAAAGCATTATAATGATGTAGCAACATCAGCTATAAACAAACAAAAAAAAAAACTTGTAAAGTTTCAGTTAACATTTTATGTATGGATATTGCTTTGTAAAGTGTAAGAAGAAGGTTGCAGTTGGATCAGTATAAAATGTAATGACCAAACCAAAATCAGCACCTAGGGCCTTAAATAGAGATACCCCATGAAGTGGAATACTTTGAAGGATGGGAGGGGATGGCTGGGGGGACTTTGGAACCTTCCCCCCCCCCCCCCCCCAGAATGCAGGATACTTACACTGCTGCTGTAGTTACGCTTCACGTGTGTTCTTGCTTCAGTTAGTAATGTTTTGATGGTAAATTCTGTCATGGTAATATGTTTCTGTTTTCCTAATCTGAGGTTTGAAAAAGGAAGGTTTTTAGGAAGGCTTAAAGGCAAGTATTTGAATGAGCCCTAATTTAAAAATGGCTGGCCTTGGTCCTCCTGGTGTGAGTCAGGGGGACTACTGTACTGTGCTCTTGGCAACCCTCGTGGCCTGAAAGAGGAAGTGCACGTCCTCCAGGTGAGTGAATCACGCCCTTTCCCCGGCTCGGATCGGACCCTGTGTTCTCAGACTTCAAGGCCTGCTTATTCGGCTGTGATACTTGGTATTTACTTGCTTCCATGACTAATGCATATGATTTTTAAACACCAAAACTTAAAGCATCAGATAATGCTGCATGTTTTAGAAACCATTTCATCCCTTTGGCTACCCAGGACCAGAACTGTTGTAGCTATTAACTTACCTATAAAATGAGGATAATGATTATCTGTACATATTCAGACATCAAAATTTAATGACACTCAGTGTTTTTGAGAAGGGAGGACTGAATGCTGGAGAGAGTAAAACTGCTGATTGAAATGCTGACACAACTGGAGAAAATTTTTGAAGACAGTGGAATAGACTATAAACCCTGCTAATGGTAACTGAGGTTTGTTTTGTTTGTTTCATCAACTATAATATAGCAGTACATTGTGCACTATATTGCTAAGGATCTAATTCCATCTTGTAAAATAAATTCAAATGTGTATTGTGAAACACCTGTATAAAACCATTTTTGAAACAAGCAATCTACATGCCTGTTTTTTTATTTGTTTTTGGTAGAATTACTTTAAAATACCTTTAGTCAAACCCTTCCCAAACTTACGTTTTGTTTTGTTTTAAGGAAATTAGGTAAGAGAGGTGATGGCTCTGTCTCAGCTGAGAGCTCCAGGCGACTGCCGTTTTCTAGCCACTTTTGTCATTTTATGTCTACTGTTGGTAGAATTATGCTGTGGATTGCAAGTCTTCCTTGATAATTACACGTTCAGTCAAAACTTCTTGGTCTTCCTCAGTAATTGTCATAAGAATTTGGTTGAATTAGAGGCCCAGGTGGATGAATGCCTGGGCGCAAAGCATGTGAAACCTGGGTTGAGAAAACTGAACTCTTGAGTTTAGATAACTAATTCAAGGAATGGGCAGCAAATCCATCTCCTCAACTGACAAAGATGGGGGAAGTTTCTGACAGAATTCTGACACAACATAGTCATTTTCTACCCTGGATTGCTCTGGCAGGCCACAGTCCAGCTACCTTAAGGTTCTTTGCTGTGTGAATTATAAACAAACAAACCAAAAAGCAAACTTTAGTCTTGCTTATTTATGGGAAGGGTTTTATTTCACTACACAAATAGTTGATTAATAACTGGTAATTATGAGAAACTTAGGTATGATAGCACTGTTTGAAGTAAAATATGATTTGGGGGCAGCCACTCCTTAAGTCTCTGCATTTGGCAAGTGTTCTTGAAAATTAAAATCCCAAGGGAACAATACCCTGTTACCAGTCTCCACCTCAGTTGAAGCAGCTACTTTAGGAATAAGGCCACTTTGGATTATTCAAGCAGAAGCAGTTCTTTTTGGGATGAGGTTGGGTGAGGAGTGAGTTGCTGGTCCTTGGATTACAGTTTGCTGGTTTTAGAAGCAGCCAGTGATCAAACTAGTGAGTAGATGGATAAAAGTATAAAGGACTTGTTCTTATGGTAGATTTTCTGTAAAAATCTTAAATGTTCCTTTTCAGGCTAGCCAGATGTGTCAATATACAGATGACTACACCATTTTCCTCACTGACTACACTATGACATTAAAATGGGTTAAAGAAAACAAACTCTGCCTTTTGCTCTGTGGAAAGTTACTAGTCCATAGATTTGAAGCTGTGTGTTCACTCCTACTCTGAAAATGCACAGCCCGCTCTGGATCCCCTCTCTGGGAAGTAGAGAGCTCCTAATGTGTGTAGCACGTTGCTGGGCTTTCTCAGACACTCCTGGCAGATTCGCCCGAATCTTCAGATGGGCTGCTTTGTACAGTATCTTCTCCCCCAAAATATGGGATCAGAAATACATACTACATGGATAGTGGTGATAGATAATAATTTTCAAAACTGTAAATTAAATGTGGTCTCTAGTCCTAGGTTTGTGGTGTGTTCATTGTTGTTAATGTGTAGGGAAGGGACACAGACTTGGTGGATATGGGGAGTGTATCTTGATATGTGTGCAGGGGTGAGTATCACTAAATTTATTAACAGCTTTTCCTTTGGGGGTGAGTCGGGTGATGAGTGGCCTAATCAGAAAAATGAAAGAGTGAAGATGCAAGTTTTGCCAAGTGATGAAGTGAACAAGGTTTTGTATCTGCTTTTCTTTTTTATCAGGTGTTGTAAAATCCATGCATGGCTTTTTGTTGTTGTTGCTTAGTAATTGATAGAGGAGAAAAGATGAGGGGAAAACCTCAGCTTTGCTAACCAATCTTTAAAGAGGTACATAGTTGGGGAGAAAAATCTTACTGGCTTAATGTGTTGAAAGATCCTGTCCTTTATAATATTCACCCCAGCCTGCAGTCCTCCATGTAGAGGAACTACATTGTTGTACTCTGGTAGTCCACTGTGATTTATAACAAACCAGTGATGTCATTCTGCTGTGCACTTTTGTCAAATCATTTACGTGACTTTAATAAACATAGTAAACTTGCTGACTGCACCAGAGGTCTGTTAGTGATTTATATATTGCATGACATTTTCTATTTGAGTTTGACATGTAGAATCATTTTTAATTTCGTGGTAATTGACAGTCGTAACAGCCCAACTAATTTAAAACTAACAATATTGCTATGTAAAAGGAAAAAATGGTGTTTGTGTTCAGTAAATGTTTGGAAAAAACTACCTTGAAGTCTGTTGTCTTTATTGTTCAGTGTGCCTTAGTTATAGATGATCTTTTGTTGAATTCATTTTTGAAAAGTTACCAAGTTATACATGTGCATGGGGAAAAATTAAGATTGAAAAGAAAAATTCAAATTGTAAAAATAACAAAAGATCCCTTTTCATCTCTCCATGCCTCCCATTTGGACTCTTCAGAGAGCTCTCACTAGTTTTTTGAGTAGCTTCTCAGAAATTTTTTGTGCATATGTGTATTTTTTTCTCCTTTTCATTTTTTTAACTGCAAATGGACTTTTACCTTTCTTACACTATTGGTTGTCTTTTTCACTTAATATATATCTTGGAGGTTTTTTTCACTTTGACATATATATATATGTCTATATATATATATATAGACATATATATATATACACACACACACATATAGATAGATAGATTTTATAAAAAAACTTACAATAGCATTTAATTCTGTGGATGGACTTAACATTTATTTAACCAGAACTTACAGTTGGACTTTTAAGTTTTCAATTTATTGATATTTCGAATACTGCTTCAGTAAACATCCTTGTGTACTATATTCATAGAACAAGTTCATTTCTAACACTGGAACTTTTGGTTTAGTGACTAATTTTTAATATCTCAACAGGTGATCCAGTTGCCTTCCATCTCCCTACATCCTTGGTGACATCAAATATTACCTAATTAGTTTTTGCCAAGATGATTAATAGAAAATAGTATTTCATTGTTTTGATTTGTGTTCCTTCTATGAATAATATTGACATATATTTACTGACCTTTTGTATTTCTTCTGTTTGACTTTGCATTGTGGTCTTTTTCTTGCTACTTGTTAGAAATTCCTTGGAAGTTTAAGGAAACTTCCTCTGTTACATGTTACAGCTTGTAGTTTGTTTTTTGACTTTAAATACAGTAGTTCTCATGTCTACTGGACTTTGTATTTTGCCCGTGAAGCTGTCTCCTTTCCAAGCTCGTACGTCTTTTTGACCCGTGTCGTCTCCTAGTGCTTTTATGGCTTTTCCCTCCCACTTCTTGCTTCCCTCCTCTTCCTTTTTTTCCCTCCTCATCCTCTTCCCTCTCTTCTTCTTTGGTTTAAATCTTTTATCTACCTGGAATTTATTTATTTTTTAATCTATGTATTTATTGTATAGTATCATATTTTTAAAATTGAGGTATAGTTGATGTACAAATTATATGTCACAGGTATACAGTATAGTAATTCACAATTTTTAAAGGTCATACTCCATTTATAGTTATTATAAAGTATTGGCTGTGCTCCCCGTGTTGTACAGTACGTCCCTGTAGCTTACTTTACACCTGATAGTTTGTACCTCTTAGTCCTCCACCCACATCTTGCCCCTCCCCCTCCCCACTGGTCACCACTAGTTTCTTCTCTCCATCTGTGAGTCTGTTTCTTTTCTGTTATACTCACTAGTTTGTTGTATTTTTTAAGATTCCACATGTAAGTGATGTCTTACAGTACTTGTTTTTCTGACTCGTTTGACTCAGCATAATGCCCTCCAAGTCCATCCATGCTGTGCACCAGGAGCTAACACAACATTTTAAATCAACGGTACCTCAATTAAAAAGCAAACAACCAACCAACTCACCCATTTAAAATATGGGCAAAAGAACTGAATAGACATTTTTCCAAAAGAGGAAATGCAGATAGCCAACAGGAACATGAAAAGTTGCTCAACATCACTAATATCAGGGAAAAGCAAATCAAAATCACAATGAGATGTCATCTCACACCTGCCGAATGGCCAGTATCAAAAAGAACACAAATAACAAATGTTGGCAAGGATGTGGAGAAAAGGGAACCCCCGTACATTGTTCATGTAGCCACTATGGAAAGCAATATGGAGGTTTCTCAAAAACCTAAAAATAGAACCATCATATATGGCCCAGCAATTCCACTCCTAGTCATATATCCAAGAAAAACAAAAACATTAATTCAAAAAGATACATACACCTCGCTATTAACAGCAACATTATTTATAATTGCCAAGATATGGAAGCATCCTAAGTGCGCATAAACTGATGAATCGATAAATAATATGCATCATACATACGTAACAGAATACAACTCACCCACAAAAAAGGATATTTTCCCATTTGTGGCCCTTCATTCACTTTTTTTTTTTTTCACTTCAAAAACCAGAACTTGGTAACTGTCATAAACATTTCCATTGCATCAAAAACAACAAAATACCTAGAAATAAGCTTAACCAAGGAGGTTACCTATACTCTGAAAACTGTAAAACATTGATGAAGGGAATTGAAGATGATACAAAGAAATGGAAAGATACCCTGTGCTCTTGGACTGGAAGACTCAACATTATCAAAATGGCCACACTACAGAAGCCAATCTACAGATCCAGTGCGACCCCTGTCAAAAAACAGCAGTCTTCACAGGACTAGAACAAACAACTCCAAAACTTATATGGAACCATAAAACACTCCAAATTGCCAGAGCAATCTTTTGTAGGCCTTTCTTTTCTCTTTCTTCTTTTGGTTCTCTTTTCTTACGGTTTGATGACTACAGAAGTTCCTTTAACATTTGTTGTAAAAGCTGGTTTGGTGGTGCTGAATTCTTTTAGCTTTTGTTTATCTGTGAAGCTTTTGATTTCTCTATCAAATCTGAGAGCCTTGCTGGATAAGAGTATTCGTGGTTATAAGTTTTTCCTTTTCATCACTTTAAATATATTGTGCCACTCCTTTCTGACCTATAGAGTTTCTGCTGAAAAATCAGCTGATAACCTTATGGGAGTTCCCTTGTATGTTATCTGATACTTTTCTCTTGCTAATTGCAATATGTTCTCCTTATCCTTAATTTTTGTCAGTTTGATTATTATGTGCCTTGGTACCTGGAATTTATTTCGATGTAAGTTTCAGTTAGCCAAGAACAAGATCTTAATTATTTTCCACTGATTTGAATTATAAGCCCAGTTCCCATGATGTCATTTGATCCGTTTCTGGGTTCTCTGTTCTACCCTGTGGATCCAGGAGTGTGGCGGAACCTGGGGGTTACTGTCTAGGCTCTCTCCATCACTTATTAGCTCTGTGACCTTGGGCAAGTTACTGTTCTAGCCAACCCTTGGTTTTTGTACATTTTGTACATTTGTACATGGGCAATTAAAATGCTTAACATAGTGCCTGACACACAGTGAGGTGCCTGGTAGATATTATGTATTAATGTTAGTGGGGCTGATGTTTCTTCATTTGTCTTTTTTTTGTGGGGGATAATTTTTTAAGTTATTGTATATATTTTTTCCAGATAAATTTAGGTGTCATTGTATCATGTTGAAAGATTATTTTGTTTAGCATTCAGTTAAGAGTTTAATTTAAGGAGACTGCCATCTCTGTGAGTCTGAGCCTTTTTATTCAAAAGAAAGATATGCCTATTTAGTGAAGTCTTATGTCTCTATCCAGAAATATTTTTAAAGCTTTTTTTAATGAAGGTCTTGCAAATATCTTCCTTTTATTAACATTAGTTTTTGTTTGTTTATTTACACTGTGGATAGGAGCCTTTCTTCCAATAGATATATGTCTAAATGTTAATGTTTTTATATAGGCATTTAAAGAATTTCCCTTTAAAAAAATAATTTTTCACTTGCTTCACTTGGATGTCCCAGATACACTAATCATCATTTACAGGGAATGATAATCTTCCTTCTCATTTCCGGTATTCATACCTCAGATTTCTTTCTTTTACCTCATTATAATGGCTAAGGTTACCAGGAGAGTATTCAATGGTGGTACCAGAGCATATCCTCAGCATGTGTTTGGTTCCAAATTTAGATTTAGGAAGTCCCTTTATGGAGAACTGAAAAACTCATTTAGTGCAACTCTCTCACGTTATCATTGAGGATACAAGCCCACAAATGACCCGTCTATCCCAGGTCACACACACAAGGACCCAGTGTCAGAGCCTGGAGTAGGCTCTGGGTTTCCTGACCCACTGAACAGTGCTCTCTCACTATAAGACCCTCACACAGGTACCAGAGCAGCTCATCTTGGGGTCTCCGCTAGATCTGTGCCTGGCGACAGTGTCCAGCTGGACTGCAGAAATCACCTAAATTCTGAATCATTTTTTTCTGTGTTTCAAATAACATCTGCTGTATTAAAGCAACAAATGCCCAGAATAAAGGAAATGCTGGCAGTAATGTGTCTCACCAGACGCTTGATCAAGAAGATTTCAGTATGAGATGCAGATTTCAAGTGGCTCAGAAAATCTTAGTCTATTGGCAAGCTTAGACAAAGTTATATATTCTAATTTGCCTGTGTTTTGTAAATTTGGTGCGCTCAGTCCATCCTGAGAGCGGGACTGGGTGTATTTCTGCCTCAATCAGTATGAAAAAACTCTTGGAAATGCGTGCTCATTGAGCACCTACTGTGTGTCAGGCACTCCTCCAGGGATGTGTTTACAAAAATAAGAACTTGATAAGCTAGATGCCCCTATTTGAAAGCTGATTTTCTGTTTTTCCTCATGTTTTAATTTTATGAAGTCTATGAAGTTGCTTTTGAACTCCGGCTTGGGCCACCTTCTGAAAATGTTTTGGAAAACTTGAGCATCGTCATTTTTTATGTAGTACCAGGGAGATAAGAACAAAGAAACGCCGGATTGGTTAGAAAGGCTGACTCTTTAAGGATGGTGCCACTTTCTTCTTTAGAAAAATTTTTTGCTCCTACCCTGCTTTGAACCTCATGGGTTTGCTGGGTACATTTCAGCCTATATTCTCTTGAAGTTTCGGAGGCCAGGTGCCAGGCTGCTAACCCTCCCTTCACACTAAGCCAGCAGAGCTCCTCTCTTCTGGCTTCAGTTTCTGTTTGGAACACACTGTCCTACTTTAGTGTGATGTCAAAGCAAGTGGATCAGAGTGACACAAAAGCACTCTGCAAAGTAATGCGGTTGACTGTCCTTTGAGAGGAATCAGGTTGACATTAATACTAATATAAGGATAATTCGGGGGGGGGATTTTTTTTGAATGGTAAGAAGTAGTGCAGAATAAAGGGCTGACCTGACACTAGCTGAAGGTAAAAACAAATGCCAGTGTGGTGGAAACGAGAGCATCCACTACCGACGGTGGTAACAAGTCAAGTCTCCCGCGGTGAGGCTGGTGGTGGAGAAACCTGGCCACCTCTTGCGGGGGGAGGTGTGGTCCCAGTGAGTCATTATGTCATGATGAAGCCTATTCTAGGCTGCTTGGCGTCTTGGGGCTTCAAGCCAAAAGCCTCGTGTCTTATTTTGGGAGAGTATTGACACTGGAAGCTCTTGACCACTGACGGAGAGCGACTGGTCCTTTGAAGACCTCTAAGCAAGGAGAACTCCAGGTGTCCCCGAAGGGCTAGTCTCCCTCCCTCTTGTGTTTGTGTCAGCACTTTGCCCCTTCACCTGGTGCTCATCTTGTTAAAAAATACCACCTCCCTTAGCACACGGAAAACCCAGAAACTCCACTGTGGGCGCTAGCAGGACGCCTCTTTGGGGGTTTTACCGATTCCACTGCCACCAAGATAGGCTGAAGGGCAGCTGAGAAGGCTCGTGCTATGAGGGACTGACGTGGAAGTCTAGACAACAGAGTATCATGGCTCTAGGCTGCTGTGCTTAAGATTACCTCGCCAGAACTGGATCTGGGAGGTCTGGGGTAGAATTTGGTCTGTGGTTCTGACCTTGGTGGTCCTGGGACCCCACTTTGAGCAGCTCAGCTCTGGACAGATAACCGCTTTAGGAGGCACAGTTTGCCCTCAGAGCTTGCATGCCCCCACCGTCTAATGCCAGAAAGAAGCAGCACGCTTACCTGGGTTTCTCCTTTTCAGCTCTGAGCTGGCTGGAACTGAGGGCCCCCAGAATCGATGTCCACTTCCCCACAGAACCCTGGGCGATGGCCCAAGGGCCTGAAGCCTCTACCCATGGTGCGCCCCTCAGGTTCTGCTCTGACGGCGGCACCCTCCCGCACGGGGTCTCACCGTGTCGGAATCAACAGTGAGCCCCTCCCGGGACTCCTTGCACATCTCAGTTCACAACTCCTTGTTGGAGGTCTCTTCCCTCTACTAGACAGGGAGCCTAGAATTTAAGAAATTCTGACAGTCCATGGACCAAATTCTAAAACTGCCTTCTGCTGGCAATCCGGTTTGCAGAGTCAGACCTTGCCCCAGGCGTGTTTCCCGCCACGAGCTAGCTTAAGTATCACCAGGCCACCTGGAAGTCAGCGCAGCTGTTTCGGAGTAGGATGGGCCAATAATGCTTTTAAAAGACTGAACTGTTTTTAAGTTGGTTACGCTTTATGTTAACACTCTGTGTTCTTAGAGCCCTTAAGTCACCATAAATATTCTTAACTTCCAGGTAGACCATTGCAATATGAACCATAATATGAATTTCCATGTTATTTGAGGTTGCATTTTGGGCTGCTTGCCACCAAATGCCAAAAATGCTTCAGAGACTGCTGTCCATCTCCCCTCCTGGACATTAGCAAGTGTGCCCCCAACTGCTCCAAGAGCCCCCTTAGGGCTCTGCGGCCCCTGGAGAACTGCGTGAAATCTCCTGCAGCAAATTACACTCTGGAGACCTGCCGGAATGAGAGTCTTCCAAACTCCAAGCTGGAGCCAAGTAAACCTGAACAACATTACCATGACAGCACAGTTACCGTTAATCAGCACAGAAGGCCTCCTGTGCTCGTTAAGCCCCCGTTTGTTTGTTTGTGTTCTAGCCTGTACATTCACCTGCCTGTTGGCCTCAACTCTCAGCACAATGGAGTCACCAATGTAGGGAACTTTGAAACAAAAATGATGCCCCAGCCTTTCTCCCAACCAACTAAATCTGACCCCTGCAAGGGCGGGGTGGGCCCTTGCATAGGTAGCTTTTAAAGCTCCCAGGTGATTCCAATGTGCAGCCAGGCCTGAGAAACACTGCCCCAGCACGGGGCTTTGCTCCCTGTGAAATGTGTCCTCTCTGCTTGCACTGCCAGCACTCTTAAGGCCAGTCTTGGACATTTATACCCCAGGGCAAATAATTTCAAAACGGGAGAATTGATAGGAGAGACAGAAGAAGAGAGGACACAGTGCGAGGGCTGAAGGCCTGAAGATGCAAACAAGCTTCCCATCCCTTCAGCCTTTCGACCGCAGAGTTGTTCTTGGGGTCAGGTGGGGGAGGGCAGGGAGGGCCCTGGTGTCCTGGGGATAAAGGCGGCCTCTGAGCTCTGAGGTTGCAGTTCGGTGACCTCTGGCCTACATCTGACCTGAAGACAGATTTTGTTTGGCCTGCAGTACGGCTACACATGGCAATTTTTTAAAATGTGAATGCCAGTCTCTAAGGTCAGGTTTTGCATGAAAGCATCCTCTCAGAGTCGGTGCTGTTTGACAGAAGGCTGGGTGCCAGATCTCACAATGCACTTTGGGGTGTGATGTTAGCGATCCTCCTTTAGCCAGGCTGCTCCGTTCATATGGGTAATGACTCAGATGAAAGATGATTTTAAAATGTTTCCCTCTCATTTTGGTTTCACCATTTGAGAAAAAATATTCCCATAAAAAGTGACTTCATATCAATTCCTTCTGTGCCCTCACTAAGCCCTCCTCAGGCTGGGCTAGAGTGACAGCCTGGCTTGGGAGAGAGCAGTCCTGGGATTAGTCTGGACTTTGGTGTGGAACCTAGGGCGAGCTCTTAAATTCTCCGGTTCTGATCACCTCCTCTAAGGGGGAACTGGACCACGTAACTTCTAAGGTTCTACTGGCTTCCTGAGATTCCAATGGCAGGAGAATAGAATGGAGACAACTTAATGTAAGAGTAGCCTGTGTGTAAAGGTGAAGAAACTTGCGGTCAGGGCCTGAAAGTCAGTACTGAAGTGTTAGCCTAGGGAAGTCTGGGGGGGCTTGGGAACAGACACTAGTGGGTAGAAGCTACAGTGACATGTGGGTTTCAAACATCCAAACTGACCAAAGATGGAAGGGGTCGCCTGGGTGGGAGATGTCCATCCAGGCCAGGCAGCCACTGGGAGGGGATGCTGCAGGGGGCAGAGGGGGGACAAGTCCCTTCCCAACATTTAGAGACAACGGCAAGGAAGCAGGGAGCCCCTCATCCACCTCCTGCCTTCAGAGTGCGGCTCGCTAGGACACGCTCTGCCCACAAAAGGGATGTCAGCCTCTTGGTTGTTTTTAAACATTGTGTTTTTTTTTAATTTCTTAAAAATATTTACGACAGTAAAGGTCGTACTATGTGACAGGGGACAGATGCCTTTGACGTATCCCCCTTTCATTTCTACCTCAAAACAAGGTTAAGGCATAAATTACTCGGCTGGGCACCAGGCGTGCCTCTTGTCCTGGGGTGCTGTCATTGGTGGTACCACTTGTCCCATGGGCTGGCAGATCAGACATCTGTTACTGAGGTTGCTCCAGGGGTGCCTGCACTGGCTTTATCTGGTGCGTCCCAGAGAGGACCCCTCTGCGCCGGTCCAGCCCTTCTCCTGGGCCTGGGCGATGGGTGGGCAGAAGGGAGGAGCGGGAGACTCGTGTGTGTGTGTGTGTGTGTGTGTGTGTGTGTGTGTGTGTGTGTGTGTGTGTGTGTGTGTGTGTGTGTGTGTGTCTAGGGAGGGGTTGGTGCAGGGAGGGGAGGGGGAGTCTCCCCACCCCTCACTGCCGCCAGGCATGCAGCCACACCAGCGCATTGGGACAGGCCGCCTGGGAAGAAGTGGGAACGCAGAGCCCTGGGGACTGCGTCATCCACACGCTTCCCACCAGGCACCCAGGAACTAAAGCTGCAGGAGGGGCGGACCTGCGGCGGGCACGTGGGTGGCAATCAGTGTGAACACATGGTTGGGGGTGGGGGGGAGAGCCCACCCCCCTCATCTTGGTGGGCACCGGGATCCTAGGTCCCTGCGGCCGGTCTGTCACAGTCTCTGAGCATGCTGGGCCAGTGGTTGTCAACACCAAGCCCTTCATTCAGGGGGCATTCTGGGGACCTGTCTCTGGTCTGGGGTGACTTGGGAACCATTGGCAGCATGGGGGTGGGAGGACAGCGCAGAATTGAGATCTGCTGTCCCACTGGGTCCTGCTGGAGCTAGAGGTCTGGAGAGTGCAGAGAGGGTTTGCATTTGGAGTCGGCCTCTCCACATGTCTTCTGAGGGTGGGGTGGTGGTGAGTTCCTAGCACCTTAGTAGTGGGGACAGCAAACGCCCCCACAGAGCCTGGGGGTGGCTTTGGGGTGTGCCTTGGGAGGGTCCCTTTAAATCCTAAGGGATCTGTGTTGGAGGAGCAGTGGCCTCCCAGTAGGACAGTCCCTCTTGAAACTGGCTTGAGTTCCTTTCAGAGGGAGCAGACTTGGTCTCTCAGGAGATGAGGTCAAGTGCAAAGTGAGCTGGCGTTCTCTCCACCCCGGCTCGGTGGGCCACGGGCCTGGGCCTGCACCCTGCCTGGGCTGGCGTCCTGGCCCCCATCAACTCACAGCCTCCTCCAGAGCCTCACTCCAGCACTGTGGAGGTGGGGTTCAGGCTGGCCTCCCTTCTGCGCTTGGCACTTCTAAAGAAGCCGAGCTGTGAGGAGGCAAAGGGAGAAGTCTCAGGGGTGGGCAGGGTGGACAAGGTCTGTCTCCCACCTGGATCTCCCTCCACTAACACTCCTAAGGCTTCTTTCCTCAGAAGGCTTGCCTGAACACCCCAGCTCATGCCGAGTCCTGCCCTACCAACCACCAGGCTGCACAAGGGGCCTCTGAACTGGTGACGGGGAGGCTGGAACTGAGTGGGTGGAGCCCGTGTCCAGCAGTCATGGTGTCTGACACTGCCTCAGTCAACACCCCTCTCTGGCCCTCCCTCACCTCATCTACAATAGGGCGTTGAGACCAGGGTTTCTTAACCAGAGGTGCAGAGACAGAGAAGGGCTTTGGGGGGCTTGTTAACAGCCTGATGTGGCTGGAGAAATTCTGTGTTTGTGTGTGCTTGCTTTTCTCTTACCAGAGGAACCCTAGGTTTCATCAGGTTCTCAAAGGGACCCACAAAAGGGTTGGAGCCATACACAGGCTGAGTGCCCTCTGCTGGCCCTAGCCACCTGCCTGCTGTGGAGGAGCCACTGGAGCTGGCAAGTTCTGGGGAGGAGGCTGGGTGGATACCAGCTCCCATGTGGAGAACAGTGGGGGACGGGCCACAGAGCTCAGAGGCTGGAGCCCAGGCCTGGAAAGCCAGGAGGCTGCCCCTCACCATGCCGCCCCGGGGCCCTCACCTTCCATAACGCCAGGACCAGCAGGGCCAGCAGCAGGAGGCCCCCGAGGGTGCTGCCCACGACAATCCAGATGGGCACTTGATAGTCCTCTTGCTTGGAGATCTCAAATGTGACCTGCAGGGGAGGGTGGGGCCCGGTCAACATGACTACTGTTCTGGGGTCCCAGGGCCGGGGGCAGCCTGGGCAGGGCGGGAGGGCAGCAGGCAGTTGGCACCTGGTGGGAGAGTTGCATCCCCTTCCTCAGGGAGAGGCTGGAGGGATGGGTGGCACCCAGCCTGCAGAGAGGCCTCAGAGCGCCCAGCCCAGCCCAGCGGACACTGAGGTAGGTGACCTGGATCCTTCCTTCTCTTGCAGACACTTCCTGCCTTTGGCCTTGGGCCACTCCCCCGTCCCTGTTTCTCCTCCTACCACATGGGCTGCTCTTTCTTGTTTTCTTCACTGCTTCCTCACCATCTTCCAAACCTCTAAACGTTGGTGTGCCCCATGCTTCCGTCCTGGGCCCTTTTCTTTACCTACAATCACTTGCTGGTGAACTTGGGGCTGACTTATGGAGCAGGGACAGTGGGCACAGCACCCAGCCTTTAGGGGTCCACAAAAATGTTCTAATTCCTTTTAAAGTTAGAATCAAAAGGTGAATGTAGTCTGGCCTGGCTTAAATTTGTCTTTATACAGACTAAGTTATGAAATAATAATTAAAAACATCTTTTCGTTTTGTTTTGCTTTTGTTTATGGAGGATGGCCCTGGCAGCCCCAGCGCAGGGCTGGGCAAGCTCACGCAGCTCTGGGGCTGGGACCACCTCGGGCCGGCTGGCGTGCCTGCACTTCCACCTTCTACCTGCAATTGCCACTCCATCCCAGACTCATGCCCGACTGTCCACTCGGCCTGCCTGGCATCTTTAACGGGTCCCCAAACAAACCCTTAATCTCACTCCTCATCCTCCAACGTCTTTCTCATCACAGCAAACGGCGGCCTTGTCCTTCCTTGCTCTGGCCAGGAAACTTGTGTTGGTCACTGACTCTTACCTTCACACCACATGGGCTCCAGCAAGGTCTGTGTGCTCTACCTTTGAAATGGCCAGAACGTGGCCACTCCTCCCACCTCCAAGGCTGCCTCTCTGGACTCAGCCTCCTCCCCCAACAGGAGCCGTTCGGCTGCCCCTCTGTGGCTGCCTTGATTCCTACAGCCTGCTCTTGGGACACCTGCCAGGGCAAGGGGACTTGGTCTTTGGTCTGCTCAGTCCCCCATGTCTTCCCCACTTATTCAGAGTGAACACAGAGTCCTTGTCCTGGCCGGCGAAGCCCGGCAGCCTCCACCCCGTTACTTTGCCAGCCTCAGCTCCTGCCCTGCCGCCTGTGCTCTCTGCTGCAGTCCTCCAACATGTGCAGAATATTCCTGCTTTTGGGCCTTTGCTGTTCCTTCTGCTGGCAGGCTCCCTTCCCAGCCCACCCTTGGTCACCAGGTCATACCTCTGCATTCTCCCTCATCTCTGCCTCATGTCCTTTATGGGAGGGGCTGTCTGCAGTCTCCCCATATAAAAAGCACACCCTGCTCTCCCGCTTGTGTGCCTGCATTTTGCTGGGCGGACCTTATCAACACGGACCTTATACATACTGATGTTCATTGCCTTTTCTCCCATCTAGGGGGTCAGCTCCTGGGAGAGCAGGGGCTTATCTGTCTTGCTCAGTGCTCTACCCTCAGCGCCTGAAACAGTGCCTGGAACAAGCGCCGAGTGCCTGAAGGAACACACCCCATGCAGCACGGTACCGCCCGGCTCGGCCACGGCCTCTGTCCAACTTGAGGCAAGTCTGCTCCCCTTCTGCCGTCTCTTACACACACAGCCTCAGTTTTCATATCTGAAAAAGGGGCATGGGGACGTGCCTCACGGCGCTGTGAGGGCGAGCAGAACACATGGCACGTCTGTTACCGTGCTGGGCACACAGATAGGGCTCAACGAATGGCAGGTCTCTTACATGCTCTCTCTCCGCCCCTGAAGGCCGGGACCTTGCTCTGACTTCCCACACCAGTACCTCGCACAGAGCCACGCCCACAGGGGCTTAAATTGGGGGTTTCTGGATTTCCAAAGAGAGTGAGGAGTTTGGGGGGTTGGTGGTGGGAGTGGGAGAAGGAGACATCACTTGAACCAGTAAATGATCCGGGAACGAGTGCGGAGAGTAGGGTGGTTTGTGTGCCTGCCCCACGTCTCTTCTCACCTGACCGCCTGGAAAGTTCCAGCATGTCTCTCAGGATTCAGTTCAAGAGGACCGCCCCTGACCCCAGCACCTGTGCTCAGCCCAGACTGCACCCACACCTTGTTGCCCTCGCCCACTTGTCTGCTTAATGGATCTCTGTATCCCCTGGGGAGCCGGAACTATGGCAGGAACAACCAGCAATGCTGAAGGGTAAACAAATTAAACTGCTCCTCCGAAGCGCTCCCTGAGTGCTGCTTCTGGGCTTCTGCCTGCGACCTCTCTGCCTGGCACACCCCAGCCCTGCTTGTGACCTATATTTGTGTTTTATAAAGGTCTTCCTGACCAGGCTCATTTTGCTCTCCAGAGTCTGCTGGGGTGGAGCTGGGGGTTAACTGAGCATCTCGTATGGGACGTCCACCTGGAGCCCGGGCTGCGGTTTGGGGATGTGGCCAGTGGAGGGCAGCAGCGCCACACACCCGAGATGCCCGTCTCCTTCCAGGGAACCAGGCTTCCTTCATGAGGCAATTTCTCATCCTCCCAGAGAGCACTGCACAGAGCCTCACCCCTTTCCTGGACCCTGATTCAAGCCAGTCTGATCTGCGACAATCCAGTTTTACCCACTTGGAAGAGGGCCCCAACAGAGAGATGTCTAGTGTCCCCCAACCTTCACAAACCCAGTTCATTCTAGACGTCATTCATTAGGTTTGTGGTGCGGGTGGGTGGGGAGGGGAGGGTTGGGTGGTCATTCTAGGCTGCCACTGCCCAGGCAGCGTCGCCGCCGCGAGGCAGGCAGGCCTGCCTGGGCTGCATTTCCACCTCCTCGAGTGTCCCTCCTGCTTCTGCCTCCCTGGGGCCGCTGTGGAGCCGAGCCTGGCACCCCCGAGGCACAGGGTGAGTGCCTCTTTCTGGCCCTCTCCCACTTTTGCCCCAGCAGCCTGTTTATCTACATCTCCCTCTCTTCCGATGCTGCGCTGACTGCTAGCAGGCCCGTCAGTCTCTCTCCTGCGGATGGTGGAGGAGGAGGCCACCCCCCCCCCCAGCCGGCCTGGCCCAGCCCGGGGTCTGAGAGGTTCCCAGGTGCTCACCTGGCGGCTGGGATCCTCCTCGCGGAAGATGAAAGGGCTGTGGAACTGCCTCTGCAAGGCTGCATGGACCGTGATTCTCATCAGCTTGTACTTGAGCTGTGTGATCAGAGGTCGGGTCAGGAGCTGCCCACCTGCCGCCTCTACCCGGGAGACCCCACACCCCGCACCTGCCTCCTTCCCTCGCTTCCTTCCAGCCTCGCCCCGGAGCTCTACTTACTGCCTTCAGGGACCTCAGCCACAGGTTCCCCAGCAGGTGGAAACTGATTTCCTGGTTGGGGGCCAGCCTCACGTTGCAGTTGATGGAGACGACGTCAGAGTTGCTGTGATTCTGAAAGAGAAGGTGAGTCTCGGGGGTGAGCGGGGGGTTGGCCAGCAGAGAGATGGCCATCTACCATTGCCCACCTTGACCAAGTGGGGTTCTGCTGCTGGGGAAGGAGGGGCAGAGGACATGGGACCAGGAAGGAGGCGTGGGGTGGGGGACACAGGGGCTGGGGCTGCCAGGGAATGGCTGGAGGACAAGGTGAGGATGGCACATCCGATGTGCCATTTGAAGTGTGTATAACTGGGCGTCTTCCAGGAACAGAACTTTGGTTCAACATTAGGGAGCCTATAAATGTCATCACCATGTGAACATATTAAAGAGAAGACGGTAAGGTTATTGCAACAGACGCAGAAAGAGCATTCTAGGAAATCTAACTTCTGTTTATGATAAAAACGCCCAGGGAACTTCCTGAATTGGAATAAGGATGTTTATAAACAAACCTATGGCAAGTACCGTATTTAATAGTGAAACATTAAAGCAGTTTCTTTAAAGTCAGGATCAAGACAAGACTGTCATCACTTCTATCTACCACTTCCCCGGAGGCCCAGCGCAGCGAGATGAGAGGAACACTGTAAAAGCACTGGGTGGTAAAACCGAAACTATGGTTACCTGCAGATGATGCCACTTAATAGAAAATCATCAGATCATTAGAGTTTATTAGGTTAAGCATATTTGGGTGGCTCTCTTGCAGCCACCTCAACCCCACCTAAGCTCAAGTCTCCAGCAAAGCGCCCGACACTCCAGAGATGCTCTGTGTGAGGCACTTGTTTGGGGAAAATAAAATGAAAACAGCTAAGACTTCTGTTTGGGTGAGGAATAGTGAAAGCATGCTCAGAAATTGGTCTGTGGGGACAGAGGCAGCCCTGGGAACAGAAACCTGGACGCTAGCAGGTCTCTTGGGGAGGGCATTGGGAGTTGAAGTTGGGCGGCTTTCCACCTCCGGGGGCAGCGTGGCCCTGGCTGACGGGGTCCCTGTTCTCCAATACAAGCCCTGTGTGGTCTGGCCCCCATGGAGCTGCTCCGTCTGGTTCCCTCCCCTGCCCTCTGCCTGTCCGTGTCCCACTGGCCCCTTTAGGCACAAGTGTGAGTCCATGGTCCCTGTCCTTTACTCAAGGTGGTTTGCTCCACTGCCGCTCACTTGACACACATCCTGGCCTCGTTGCCTGGCTTCTTCGCCCTCAATCCTGTGTCTCCCGGAGGGTGGTGAGCTCACTAAGGGCAAGAAGAATTTTTTCCTTACTCTCTTTCTTCTTGGGTTGAGGCTGGGACATAGAGGTGCCCGACAAGCTCTTATTGACAAACTGTTGGAGAGAAACAGTCCTGGAGCTCAGGCAGCCCCCCTCTCCTGGCCCCGGGGACACTCACCAGCTGCGGGGCACGACTCATGTCTTCCTCCGTTGGGGCAAGCCGATACTCAGTGCTGTTCCCCCAGATGTTACAGGACGTGTTCGCCTGCACAAGGACACACACAAGCAGCCTCACCACCAGCACTGGCAGACTCGGCGTCCCAGACATGGTGTCCCAGACATGGTCCTTTCTCCTCCTCACCCTGGAAAAGGCCCAGCTGGCCCTGGGCCTGGGAGAAGGAGCTGCAGACACGCCTAGGGGCATGTCTGACTCCTTCTGGTCCCCTCCACTCGGTCGGCTCCCTGGGGCCTGGGTACCTGGTCCGTGAGGAAGTCCCTCAGCATCAGTAGGCGGTTGCCGCCCCTGGTGGCGATGGGAACCGTGACCTTCATCATCACTCCATGGATGGGGAACAAGCCCAAGTTCTGGATCTGTGGCCGGAAAAGGGGAGGTGTCAGTACACGCAGCAGAAGCTGGAGGGTAGAGGATGAGGTCCATGGGGGCGAACCCCACGCCTGACCCTGGCCAGGCTTGGGAAGCAGGCCCCTTCAAGCCCCCTGGTGTTTTCATGGTCAATGCTTTAAAGCTCTTCCCTCTCTTGGCGATGGGCCACTGGGGGCCATGAGGCTGAAACAAGGGTTCCTTCCCTTTTTAACCTCTCTGGGCTGTGGTGCTGGTGGCCACCCTGTACAGAGGTTGGGGTGGAGACAGTGACAGCAATCAATTTATTATAAGAGATAATCACTAACTGATGAAAGATGGAAACAGTGAGTGAGTTCACATTCAAGCCGTTAGAGCCGCGGTGATTACGACTGGGGCTTTGGAGTCAGAAGGTCTGAGCACGTAACCCGGGGCTGCGGCCACAGATGTGCCGCGTGGCTTTGGGCAGGTGATTAACCCTCTCCTAGGTGAGCCATCGAGGCATTTGCATGTTTCCGCTGTGCCTGCTCCCAGCTCTCACCCAACAGCTCAGGTCTGGGGAGGCTGCAGGGCCCATTGTGGCAGAGACTCTAAACTGCCTCCAATTCTCTTTCTCCCTCCTTCCTTGGTGACAGAAACAAAGAAAAAAAGGCACATTTCCTAGCCTCCTTTGCTGATAAATCACACCGTTCTGGACAATGAGAGGTAACTGGAAGGATGAGGAATTGTCAGGGAGGTTCCTTAGCAAGGAGACGCCTGGCCTGCTCTTTTGCCCTTCCTTTTTCCTAGAATGAGGATGTGATGGCTGGAGCTGCAGCCACCTTGGATGATGAGGTAAACTTGAGAGGCTGATAATCACAGGTTGAGGGTGGTGGAACAGACAGAAGGAGACTCGATCCTGAGTGACTTTGTAAAGCTGCCAACTCTGGACTTCTTTTATGGGAAAGAATAAACCCCAGGGCATTAAAGACCACTGTTTTTAAAAAAAAAAAAATGTTTTAAAAATTACATGTAGCTACGCCTAATCTTCACTGACACATCCTCCCAGTCCAGCCCTGTTTTTTCTGGATGAGGACTGAGAAGCCCAGAGAGGGGAAGGGACCTGCCTAAACTCACACAGCGAGTGGCTGGCAGGGTGGGGCAGAACTCCAGACACTAGCAATGATTCCAGATTCCTCCCCTCCCCAGTGGGGGATCCTCCCCTCCAGCCTCACCTTGAAGACACAGCTGAAGGGAGGCCCGAGGCCATGGTATCTTTCCAGCGAGCTGTTGGGCTTGACCTCATAGTGGCTCAGGCTGCTGCTCCTGCGGGGACAGAGGACAGGGCCGCCGTGAGCTCAGTCAGTGTTGGCTACATGGGTAAACGAACGAAAGAGGTTGTGGGCCTGTGCCTGCCTACCCTTGCACCATAAAAAGATAGATTTCCTCTTGTGTCCACTGGGAGAGCTGTGTTGGGAAGGACTCCGAGGCTCAGCGGGGATAAACTCGGAGATCGGTTAGCAAGGTCTGCCTCGTGTGTGGGCGAGGCCGGGGCCAGAAGAGCCAGTCATTGGCCACCCCTGCCCTCGCCTCCAGCACAGGGACAGGGTCTCTTTTGATCATGAGCCCGCCCACTGTGCCCTGTCCCAGACTCTAGCAGCTAGCAGTGGCCGTGGGGTCCTGAACTTTCTGTCGGTCTGTCTGCTGTCACCTCCTGACTTCCCCATCTGCCTGGGAACTCTCAGGGGGCAAACTGGGGACCAGATGCAGACCAAGGGGGCGGGTGGTGGGAGCAGTCTGCTCTTTGGGGAGGAGCAGGCCTTACCACTGTTTTAAAATTCCCTGCAGACCATGTGCCCACACATAGGCTGCACCTGGGGTGATACTGCCTGCTGCCCCAGCCCTCCCACCTCAGCCTGCGGGGAGCTACCCGGGGGCCAGGTCTGTGTCTCCTCCCTCCTCTGTGCAGACACCGCCTCCCCTCCACGGATGAGGGGGCTGCGCTCTCAGGGACATGCTTGGGGCCCTTGACCCACCTGGTGAAGAGGACGTCAGCCTCGTACTTGAGGTGGAAGCGCAGGAGGGCCGTGTTGTCTCCCTTGGTGCTGTCCTCCTCGTCACTGTCACTGCAGGGAGAGCCAGCAGTGCCCAGTCAGGCAGGGGCAGCCCTCCTCCACACAGCGCCTCCGACGGGCTCAGAGCAGCCAGAGGGACCCAGGTCAGGCTGAGAAGGAGCATCCCAGCTCTCCTGGGACCGATGCACCAGCACAGCCAGCCAGGAGGGCATGGACACATCCCCCAGGAGGGGAGGCCCGGGGGGCAGGGGGGCATGGGGGCATGGGAGCTGGACACCTCCGCTTTTCCTGCCGTCTTGGTGGGCGCAGTACATCTGGGCCGGCCCGGGGGCAGAGAAAGGCTTTGGCTGGGATTTGGAAGGATCGCGCCAGCGTGGCCACGACTGCCTCTGTGCTCTCCTCGCTGGGGGAGATGACGCCTGTGGGGAGAGGCTCTGCCCAAGGAAGGGAAGGAGCCTGCGGGATTCACAATGGAGCATTTTTCTATTTACCCTTGAACTGTCCCTCCTGAGCTGTCTTGGGGTAGGGCAGCTGAGGGTGCCCAGCTGCCTTGAGAAGGCCGGAGAGTGAAATTCAGAGACATTAGAGGGAGTTCTGCCAAAAATGCATCCCTTCTGAGCACCATGAACTACTGGGGAAAATAATTTTAGACATAAAAAGATACGATTTCTGCTCGTTCCATACACTAAGTCTGATTTCCTTTGGAAGCCTTACCCCAGATAGGTGTTTAGTTAGAAAGGGGACACCGGACACACACAGATGCCCAGTGTCCCCTCCCGTACCCGCCTCACTCACAAGCACCCATCAACACCCACACTGCCCAGGCCGTTGCACCCAAGGTCATTCATTTCTCAGTGAGAATAGACTGTTTTCTAAGAGGGAGGCTTTAAGATATCAAAACAGCTTAAAAACTTCGCTTCCTGTGAAGTGAGAATTCCGCCGAAGTGCACAGCATGGCTAGCTACAGCCGGACACAGGCACGAGCTGGCACGATGATTCCTGGGGCTCCCGTGACCGCTGACTTGTTTGTGCGCGAGTGTGTGTGTGTTGGAATCTTGGTGCTCAGTTTGCCTACAGTATTTATTTCTCAGTTTGGGCTTACAAAGGCCCAGAGCAGCCAGAATCCCTCCTCGCCTCTGTGTGTTTATCACTGATTTGGATGATTCAAGCCGCCTCAGGGAGGCCTGGGAGACAGACAGACAGACCTACACAGAGTAAGGGAAGGACTTTTAAAATGGGACGTTTCCAAGGGCAGAGAAGTGACCAGGACAGAAAGAGCACTGGATAAGGAAGAGGAAAATTAGTGTTTAGCTCCCAGGGGTACGATTTACATGCTGTGTGTTGTTGGGAAATACACTCAACCTCTCTGAGCTCTCCTTTTCTTACCGGTAACTTGGGAGGTGGGGTGGGGAATAACCCTTGCTATACCCATCTTAAAGGGTTGCTATAAGGACTGACTGAGAAATTGCCTGCACAGTGCTTTGTAACTGTGGGACTTTTGAATAACTGCTACATAAGCTGCTATATAAAGGAGAGGGTATGATTACTTATATCCAAGCTGCCCAAGAATAAGAATAATAGCAGCACGGTGGGCAGCAGGTCAGCCAGGACTGGGGGACTGACCCAACCACTGGGTTGGGGCAGGGAGGAGCAGTTTCCAGGGGTAGAACAGGGCACAGGAGGGAGCGGGGAGGGAAGAGGAGTGGGCAAGGCCCTGACCTGCCCGCTGTGAGCTGGATCTCCAGGTAGTGCAGGAAGACGGACTTGCTGAACTCGAAATCTAGACGGAAAGCCACCTGCAAGGAAGAAACTGATGTAGCCTAGGTGGCTGGGACCCGCCCTGGCCCACGCCTTCCAGCCCTGCCCCTTGGCTGGGCCCCGCTGGCAGGGAATGGGCTGGGGGAAGGGAGGACCTGGCGCTGGAGAATGCGCTGAGCCTGGGGGCTGTGGAGGGGACGCAGCCAAGGTCAACAGCTCCCAGTGGAACTCCTTGGCTGTGGGGCCAGCCCTCTGCCACCTCCTTTTTTGTTTTTAACTACAGGCGACTAAAAGGCAGGAAGTCCGACCTCAGACTCTTTCTGCAGAGATTTCTGGGTGGGGGACTTGGGGGCAGGAAGGGGAGATGGCCGTCACCACACACTGCAGGATGTGGGGGCCGGAGGCAAGTGGTGAGACCCCCTCATCCACCCCCGTTCTTGCGCGTGGCGGGGGTGAGGCCCGCAGAAGGGCGACGTCTGTCCCGGCCACCCACCTGTCTCCCTGTCCAGCGGCCCTCCCACCACCCTGATGGCCCAGGTCCTGTGTTCCCCTTGGCCTTCACCCCAGAGTAGGGCCTGGGCCCCAGACTGCGCCCTGTGACATCTGACCCTCTTTGCTGCCTTCTGGTGACTTGCCAGTGATCCTGGAGCTTTGCAGAGACCCCGTGTGTCCCTCCCCAGGTCTGACCTTCACAGGGTTTCTCAAGGAGTCCTCAAGGCCCCATTCTCCCTGAGCAGGGTAGTGGGGGGAAGCTTGGTCTGTGTGCTGCTTCCCCTGGATCTTTAGCCAAGAGCCCCTGGGCTCGTCAGCACCTCACCCCAAAAACTACAACCTTGACCTACATCCCCCAGGAGGTTCCTTTATGAGGAGCCCTCACTCCCTCCCCCATCTCCTCCCCTCCCTCAGCCCTGCAGACCCTGCTCCTGGGAGCACACCGCTGCTCTCTAGCTGGCCCCTGCCTCAGGCTGCCCTCTGTCTGACTCCCACTTTACCAGCAGCTTGGCCTCAGTGAGGACTCCTCTTGCTCCAGAACCTGCAGTGGCTGCCTACTGCCCAGGGGTGAGGGGCAGACGCCCCCACAAGCTGGAGTCCACCTCCCTCTCCCAGTAATTGGCTTCTCCCTTCCCTACACCCTTTACACGGGCTCTTAAGTCCCTAGTAGGTGCTCAAAAGAAACATTCACACCACCACCCCCCCCGCCGTGCACAGCATGACAACAGAGGCTGGACGTTACATGTCAGGACACAGGAGAGTGGGACACTCGGCCACGAGGAGGTGGGAGAGAGGTGGGTGGGGGTGGCAGAGCCCCCCTGAGGCGACGGGGCCTGGCCCTCTCCTGGGGTGGGCTGTCAGCCCTGGGGTGGCTGGCTACTGAGGTCATTTGAATGCCCTTTTGTAGGAGAAAAAGAAACTTAGCTAAAAGCCAGCCTTAGGCCTCTCCATTCCCCATCTGTTCACTTCCACCTCTCTTGCCTCCATGAGCATCCCCAGGCTGCCCGGCCCACCCCACGGCGCCTCAGCCCCAACCTTGGCCGTGGCCCGGAAGAAGGGGTAGCTGACGTTGCAGACTTTCTTGCAGAGCCTCCGCTCCTCGCTCACACACTCGATGCTGCCGTCCGAGTCGTCCTGGGGGTGAGGGGACACCCGGCAGCAGTCAGAAGGAGCCCGACCCCCAGGCCTGGGGCCACCCTTGCCCTGCCCGCCTCCCCATCACCCTGGCCAACGCCGCTGCACAGCCTGCGGGTGCCGGGGCCCCAGGGGCCCTGGACGCTCTGGGGTACGGCTGGGTCCCCCGTGTGGAGAGCGTGGCGGGTGCAGGGCTGGGGGCTGGCGTGGCGGCGTGGGTCGTGGAGACAGTGGGCAGGCGCTTTGTCACTCCCTCTATACCAACCCCGGCGGCGGGGCTTGTCATCCGGCTTACAGGTGGGGTCGCTGAGACCCAGAGTGGGGGTAACCAGCTCAGACCATCAGAAGGTGGCCTTTTCCACTCAGGGTCCCCTTGCTTGATGGTAGGAGTTGGGCTGGGGGAGGGGAGCGCTGATCCCCAGTTGTGAGCATCTCCTGGCCTGGGGATGGATGTGGTATCCGTGAAGGAGCCAGGCTGCAGGCTGGCCCCACTCCTGCACTGTGTGTACGTGTGGCTGGGGAGGGGCCCATCCTGCCTCCCCCAGGCCAGTGAGGAAGGGGAGGTGGCAGTCAGGACAGAAGGCCCGAAAGCTGTCCCACCCTGCACTCCAGGCTCCACACGGACACTCGGAGATCATGAGAACAGAGATGGTGTCTGAAGGGCCCTGGGATCCCCCAGCACCCACACACGGCAACAAAGCCCTAGGTTTATTCCACAAGCGTGTCTTGAGGGACTTCCACCTGCCCAGCCCTGGCCCAGCCCTGGGGACAGACGTGGCTGAGACGGGCACTTGCCCTCTGGGAGTTCAGGGCTACAACAGGGCAGCGCTCAGACAGCAGTGATTGCCACGGAGCACGCACAGCTGCAGCGGGGAGCTGTGGGGGCTGGGAGGCCCTGTGTGGCCTTTTGGGGCTTCAGGAAGCTACCCCAGAGAGTGTGGCATGGGGGCTACACTCTGTCAGGAAGTGAGGGCTCAGGAGCCGGCTGCTGGGCGGGACTCCTGCTCTGCCACTTGCTGGCTGTGTGGTCCTGTTCAGTCCATTTAACCCCCTCTTGCCTCGGTTTCCTCCTCTGTAAAAGGGGGACACCACCACCACCACCTCGTGGAGTGGTTGTGAGGGTGAAACATAAGGCAGGCATTGTAAAGGGTTACCCAGAAGGAGCAGGAGCCTATCAGGAAAGGAGGGGAGGGTATAGCTCAAGTGGTAGAGCACATGCTTAGCACGCACGAGGTCCCGGGTTCAATTCCCCAGTACCTCCATTTAAATCAGTCAGTGAATAAACCTGATTACCTCCCTCCTCAACAACAACAAAAGTTTAAAATAGGAAAGGAGGGAGAGGGTCTCAGGCAGGGGCCGTGTAGGTGGGGCCTTGGTGTGAAAGGGCAGGTGTGCTGGGAGATAGGGCGCGGGCGGGGCTGCCATGGGACAAAGGGTGGGGGGTGAGGGCAGGAGCGGCAGGTGTGGGACGGGAAGCAGGGAAGGTCCTTGAATGCCACAAGAAGGAGTTTGGAAAGCAACTGGGAATGTTGGGAGGCTTTAAAGTGGAGAGAAATCGGTTCTGAATCTTGTTAGAAGGACCATTCTGAGAAAGCCTGGAGAATGAGCTGGAGGCAGAGGGTGTGTATGCAGGGGATGTGTGCGTGAGCGTGCGTGTGTGCGCACGCACGCGTATGTGCACGAGTGCACGTGCCTGTGTGCACGCGCGACCCTGACAAGGGCCAAGGGCACCGGGAGAAGGATATTCCTCTCTGTGGCTCTGAAAGGCTCAGACCTCCCTCTTCCCGTGGTTCTCAGCCTTGGCTGCACACTGACATCACCTGGGCAGCTTTAAAAGCACACTGATCCAAGCCCATCCAGCCCAGATCAATCAGAACGTCCTGGAGATGCCTGGACACAGGCATTTTTAAGCTCCTAGGTGATCATGATGTATAGCCAGGCCCCCTACCTGGACCCCTCCTTTCATGCCTCTGCCCTTCCCCTCAGGCAGGCTGGGCAGGCCACCAAAGTCTTACCTTCTGGATCAAGCTGGCAAACTGTAGGTTTGCTGACTGAGAGATATTGAGGACGGTACTGTAGGCGTTCTCACCCTTGTTCTCCAGTGAGGCCTCCACCGCCACCCGCCGCCGTGTGCTCTCTATGATGAAGACTGTGGTATCGAAGGACAGCGTGTACGCAGAGCAGTCCTGGGCAGGCTTCCTCAGCACCCTCTGGCAGTACTCCCTGCAGGAAGGAGACCAGCAGGAATCAGGCAGATGGAGTGGGGAATGCAGGAGAGAACTCACTGTGCATGTATCACCTCACCAATCAGCATGTTTCCCTTTTGGCTTTGGCTGCCAGGAAGCTCAGAGCTAAATATGGAGACAATCCTCTTCATTAGCCCAGATGGTTAGACTCTTTGCTTCTTCACCCTTCTACAAGGTTTGGATGTGCGCTTTCTACTTATTGTATATGTATCTTCTATTTAATCATCTCATAGCTGGATAAAAATTGAGTATAAATTACTTGAAAATATATTATATAAACTTAAAATAGGATCATTATTTCTCCTTGTCTGCTACTTTATTTCCTCCAGGGGATTATGGGTACCCTGCTCATCCTTACTAATTTCCTTAGCATTGAGCCCATGCAGTCAGTCAATGGACTTCAGAGGTCACCTAGTCTGGGGGCTGGAGGATGAACACCCAGAACTCTAGGTCTTCAGCCCCTTCCTTTTTCTGTGGTTTGTAGTGTGGACTCCAAAGAAAGGAGCCCTTTTCTAAACAAAGTTTGAGGAGGTTGGATTAGACTAATTAGTATTCATTTTACAGACGCAGTAACTGAGGCCCAGAGAGGGCAAGGGACTTGCCTGAGGTCGCACAGGAGTTAGAGGCAGAGCCTGAGCTAGACCCACACTCCAAGTTCAGTGTTTGGTCCACACTGCCTATGAGTGCACACGCAGGATTGTTACTCAGGGCCCTGGGAGCCCAGATCCACCAGCAGGGGAGGGGAAGGAGTCAGGGTTGGGGTGAGGCGAAGCCAGCTCACATGGCAGTGGGCAGGTCACTGCGGGCGTCCAGCAGGAGGTCAGGGACACAGTGCTCATCCTCGTTGCAGCCATTCCAGAAGGGCACCTGGGCCAGGAAGAGACAGGTATGGGTGGCTGGATAGGTGACCCACAGCCTCCACCCCCGTCTTTGCTGCAGGCCACCCCTCACCCCCATTGCACACCAGCCCCCCTCTCTGCAGCACTAGACATGGGCTTCATTTTTTTCTGCCCTTTTCACAGACACCATGCTGCTTTTTCTCATGGTTTTGTATAGATACTCCCTTCTTCAAAACATGGCTCAAAACTCAACTCCTCTTGGGTCTCCTTCAGTCCCTAACCGAGCCAGTAGCACAGGACACCCATGTACCCAGTTCCAGTGAACATTTATTGATCATTTACTTATTTACTGTGGGGATTAAGCTCTTTGGTACTAGGGACATGGGATGAGGAAGACACAGCTTCTGCTCAACTCATGGGGAAGATGAGCATGTGAACATATAATTACAGTGTGAAGTGTACCCAAAAAATCTGTACGAGGAATAGAAGGGGCAGAGGGGAGGAGACAATTACTCTGGTCTGGAGATGGTCACAGAAGGCTTCAGGGGAGTGACAGTAGGTCAGAGTTCTGAAGGATGACTGAGTTAGCCGGATGGACAAGGGGGAGAGGGGAGTCTGGGAAGAAGGACAAGCCCGTGCAAAGGTCCTGAGGCATGAAGCAACGTGGCCAGTTTGGGAAATGATGGCTGTTTAGTGTTGCTGTGGTAAGGGCTGCAGGAGATGGAGAGATGGGTGGGGGTCACTTCTTACAGGATCTCGGGGGGCCATGTCTTGCAACTGATAAGAATGACTGACTGCTTCCGGCAGGGGAGTGTCCTCCCAGACTCCCAGACAGAAGGTTCCCTCTGGCTGCTGTGGGTGGATGGACTGGAAGGGTCAAGACTAGAGGCAGAGAGGCCACTGAGGGGTGGCCTGTGATCCTCATGCAAGAGATGACAATGGTGTCGGTGCGGCAGTGTGTGTGGAGGGGAAGCAGGCTACGGGCCTCGGAGGCACAAGCAGCGGGACTTGGAGCTCATCAGGACTAAGGGAGAAGACAGCTCCTTAGCGGGAGGTGCTCCCCTCCTCCCTGGGGATGTTGGCCAAGCCTCCTTTTTGGTGTCTGGAAGGGTGGCTGTCCCACTCACTTACAAATGGAGGGGTTACATGGAGGAGTTCAGCTCAGGGTACACTGAGTTTGAAGTGCCTGTGGCCCACTCAGGGAAAAGCACTCGGGGCGGCTGGGTGTCCAAGAGCAGCCGGGAGTGCACCGTCCCTGCGGGAGCACAGCCCCGGCCCCAGGGAGGGGAACTGCGTGTCACCGAGGCCAGGCATATCTTACGTTCATTAACTTCTCCAAGGTGCGCTCCCTGGGCCTCACTCAGATCCATGCGCTCTTATTTTAGACATGTTTCTATCAAGCCTGCTCCCCTGACTCCCCCGCCACACGGTGGATCTGCGGCTTGAAGCAGCACGCTGCAACAGCAGGCAGCAGGGAAGGCAGCAGAGCCACGTGAAGGAGGGCAGAGTGACGGGACACTCTTCCAGACACCTGGGAAGCCCCCAGGGCTGCACTGTGTTCGGGGCCCACGTTCATCTTGGTGATTTCAAGTCTTTAACGAAAGAGCCCCACCGCTGCCCAGAGCGCTGCTTCAGAAGTAGGAAAACTAGATGATAGCCTTCTGAAAATTTCCCATCCACTTGATTAAAGGGGTAATTTAACGTGATTGGCAATCGTTATGCTCCATTGTATGGAACGGCTCATTCCCCTAAGAGGCAAAATTTCTTAGTGCTAGGAGAGTGCTGGTACTGAGTAGAAGCTACAGAAGAATTTGTAGCAGAGTGACGGGAAGAAAGCTTCTAATTTGCTGGAGGCCAGAAATCTATATAAACAAGATTTTTAGAAATTTAGCTGCTACCCAAAGCCCTCAGTATTATGCCCAGGCTGTCTTTTTCCACTCTATTATTCACCTTTTCTTTACACATTCCCTTCACCCTGCTTTTTTCTCACCCTGGCTGTGCTATCAGCTCTCCTGGAATAAAAGCCCATCCTCCCCATCTCTGCGTATCTGAATCATGGGTATCATAAAGGTCCAGGGCGGTGCCACCTCCTCCAGGCAGTCCCCCTGGCCTATCATCTGATTGCTTGATGACACTTCCTGTGAGCTCACTCCCATCTCTGACTTGGCCCATGACCCTTATCACCACCTTGCATCCATACTGTCAGTGTCAGAGCAGAGTACCCTGTGCATTAGTCTGCATCCTGGGCTTCCATATGCTTATCGAATGAGTGACATGCACTCATTCACTTGCTATTGTGGCTTTGTGATTACTGTGATGGGAAAACATATTAAGACTCAGTGGATCCAGCTTTCCCCTCTCCTGGCTCACAAATGAGGATTCCAGCTTTTCCAGACCGCCGTCTCTCCCCTCTCTTGACCTGCATTCTAAGTCAGCCTCGCTTATGCATTTGTGAAGCAGAACCAGGAGAAGAGGGACGGGGTGAAGGTTGAGGGGTGAGCGGTTGGATGTGGGAGGTCTGGGGGAAAGATGCTGGACGAGCCGAGGGGGTTGACGGGGGTGATGAGAGCAGAGGGGGATTTCAGAAGCCTTGCTTTGACTATACGGGGCTTTTATGTCAGAGAAATACAAGCAAGCACACAAGTAGTTCTGAAATTGTCGGCTGCCTGGATTCCACGTAATTCTCAGAGACATTGCTCAGAGGCTGGACCTCACACGTCATGGTCTTAAGAGCAGTGTGGTGTATTTTCAAGTTGTTTGCCAAATTCCCAGGGTTTATTCTGCCTGCTCTCCTCACACAGCTCAGACAGAATGGGTGACGTTTTCTCTGCCTGGGATTTATATGGAGTTGCAGAGGCAGGGAACATCTGAGTAGCAGACACCAGAAAATTTGGATGCCCCTGGAGTCAGTGATTAGAAGATTTGATTTGGGGGGATAGGGTGGTATAGAGACAATGATGAGGCTAAAACCACTTATTTTTGGAACACCTGGATTTGGCTGGGAGGACTGTCAATCATTCGATCATTCAAGATGCACGGAGTAGGCTCTAGTGGCTGAATCACTCTGTGGCCTCCAGTGCCCTGTCTGTAAAGGACGGAGGTGGGAGATCAAGAACTAAGGTCCCTTCCAGTCCTGTGATTCTCAGGACCCACTCTGTGCTCACTCTTCACTGAGGTTATGGGCAACCTTGCCCAGGAGAAGACCAGGTCCTTACCCTGAAGAAACTGTTCTGCGTGGGTCCCCAGGGAGGAGGGGAGGAGCCCGCCGGGGCTGCAGGGCAGGAGGTAGGAAGGTGTCGCAGAGGAAGAACTCCTCTGTGCCTGGTACACTCTGGCCTGGGCTTCCGGCTGGAGGTGAGGGGTAGGGGTAGGGTACGTGCCGCGCCATGTGCCAGGACGTACCGAGACTCTGAGGGTGGTGGGCCAGCCGTCGTCCAGCATGGGGCCGTAGTCAGGGTCCTCCAGGGAATACTCAACCGAGAAGGTCACTGGCTTTATGTAGTCAGCAGTGTCCTGTGTGGGAGGAGGTGAGGACGTGTGAGGGCAGAGGGGACATCTGGGTCTGGGCCAGGACGACTGAGCAAGAACGTCCACCTCCCTAAGCCAGAGGGCAGCTGTTCCGCCAGCCCTTCACATGAATCTGTGGAGCTTTTAGCATCTGTAGGTGAGTGGAGGTTCCCCGATGTGTCCTAGCTGGAGAGCGCCTCCTGGAAAGCGCCCTTGGCTCAGCGCACACCAACCCACTGCCTGGATCGCCCTTCAAGGTGGGAAGCCCATCCCCTCAGCACCCCAGCCTCCAGGAAGCCAGGCAGCTCCCCATCCCCACCCTCTGTTCAGACCTATCTGGCCACTTCTCATGTGGCGTCCAAATTATGTGTCAGCCTTCCTCCCTCAGGAGCCCAGGCGCTTTGATGAGGCTTGAGAAAAGTGGTAAGTCAATGAGTGAACAAATGTGAAGAAAATAGGGGTGATTCAGGTTGGTCCTATGTGTAGAGCTGCCTAAAAAATCCCCCCCAAGGTACCAAATCTCAGCGGCCTCTTTGTGTGAAGGCAGTGGCTCTGGAACTTGAGCTTGTATCAGAACCTGGGGGAGCCTGTTAGAGCACTGAGCCCCACGCCCAGAGCTTCTGACTCGGTAGGTCTGGGATGGAGCTCGACAATGTGCATTTCTAACACGTTCCCGGGCAATGAGGATGCTGTTGGTCCCAGGACCACAGTTTGAGAACCAGCACATAAACACATCAGAGGGCAACATATTAACAGACACCATGACTTCTTGCTTTTCTGAGCTTGGCTCATTGAATACCGGGGTCCGGTGGGCTCTGAGTGCCCCCTGCCTGTGTCTCCTGGAGGCTGGAGCTGTGGTCAGTGTGTCTGGAGTCTCCAGACGAAGCCTCCAGGCCGCCACTGGTCTCCCTCTCCACCAGGCTGGCCTCTCTGTTTCTCCCTCGAGCTTGGCCATGCCCTGCTCTGCTTTACTTGGTCTTCATTTTCAGCCGATGCCAGCTTATCCCTTTTTCCCGAGCGATGGCCCCTGCTGGCTGACTGACACCTGTCCTCTCTACCAGACGTCACTGAACCCATGCCCTCCTTGGCCTTCACCTTCTGCTAAAGAAACAGTGGGTTTCTGAGAGCTGGCAAAGAGGGGATTTCGGAGGAGGGGACAGTGACATGGTAAGTAGCCTGTCCCAGAGGCCTTTGCCCTGGGGCATGAATGTGGGGTGGCCAAAGTCCAGGACACTGAGGTCTGCTGGGGGCTCAGAACCAGCCCGGCACCTGCTAAGCTCTCTGCCTCTCCCGGGGAGGAACCTCTTCCACCTCTGTATCTCCTTCCTGAAGGGGCCTGGGCTCTGCTGGTGGGGCTGCTGGACACCAGGCTCACCAGGACATGGAAGGTGATCCGCTCACAGTGTTCCTGGCCGGAGAAGAGCAGGGCAGCCCTGTTGGTGTATCGGTCCCCGCCCTCATCCAGGTGGGCCCGCGGCGTGTACCGCCTCTCATCCATGGTGGCATTATACCTGATGCCTGGAGGAAGGAGAGGGCAAGACTATAAAGGTGGAGCCATGTTTCCATCGAAAGACTGTTTGCCACTCTTTAAAGATAGCCTCTGGAAAGTCAGCCTCCTCCAGGGAGCCCTCCAGGCTGGCCAGGGAAGAGTTATTCCTTTCCCCTCATAAGGCTCAGTGTCGGCACAAAACTCTCACACAGAGAGTGAGTGATGCAGTGAAAAAGGGTAAAGGAAGGACCTCAAGAGAAGAGGGAGGCAGAAGAAGGAGAAACAAAGATGGAGCTGATAGCAAACGGAGAAGAACGGGAAGAAATGGAGGGGAAAGTGAACAGAGTGGAAGAGGAGAGGAGACAGGATGAGGGGTCAGGGTGATGCCCTGTTTGAGCCCCTCATGGAGCACCACACAGCTCTCTACCTCTCCCAACACCTCCCCAGGTCTCGCCCTCGGCTCTGGGACCCCGTCAGGTCTGGGTCAGATCCTCCGGGAGGGCTGGCCAGGCCCTGCCCACCAGCTCCTTAAACCTAAGACTGCTCTGGGGTTTAAGGCCCGCAGTCTCCTCCCCTTCAAATACCACCGATCCTCTGGCTCCCAGCTCCTCTCCAGGGTCTGACTCTTGCTCTGCATCTGACTTCATGGCTTCCACATCCCAGTTTGCTCCACTGCTTCTCAGTCCCTGTTCTGATCCAAACTTTGTCTCTGTCTCCTTCTTCCCCAGCCTCTCCTGTGTTGGTCACCGCACCACACTGCCTGGAGTCAGAGCCCCTCTCTGCCCCTTGGAGTTAGAGCACTGAATGGCTACCCAGGAGTCATCAAAGCAGCTCCAGGTGCGACCTGGCACTTAAACCCATTTCAGCAAAAGCCTAGATTTAGAAACAGAGCGACTGCAAAGTTCCTGGGGCAGACTGAGTCAGGCAAGTGGGGAGGGGTCTGATTTACCCACTGTTGCCGTTTGGAAGTGGGGTGCCAGGAAGACGGGTGTGAAGCAGAGGAAGGCAGCCAGGCAGGTGGCGTCTCTGCCGCTGCGTTTGCAATCCCTGTGAAAGATGTTGATCTTGGAAGGCTCAAAGCGGAGGCTGGCGTTGATCTGAACCACAGGGCGGGACCTGGGGAAGAAGGGACAGACGCTAGGGTGGGCGGGATGCAAGGTGGAGCGCCAGATGCACTGTGACCCGCAAAACCAGCACTGGAGGGTGAGATGGGGCAGGGCAGGAGGCTGGGCAAAAAAGTGCACAGGTGGGTGAAGAGCCGGCTCGGCTCGGCTCGGCAACCTACAGCCCCTGCAGCCAGCCCTTCTTAGTTCCCTCGGGGCTGCACTTGCTGCAGACCACCTGACGTCCTGCCTTCTCATCACATCAACCCCACGTGTGCATTAGAGCAATCTGGAGAGCTTCAGAAAACTCCGATGCCCAAACTGCTCTCCAGCTCCAATCAAATCAGAGTGGGCATCAACATATCTGAAAGCAGTGCTTCTCAGATTTTAATACATTTGCACGTCTCTTGGAGACCTGGTTAAAATACAGATCCTGAATTCCTATCGAGTTCTCGGTGTGGCTGGTGCCGCCGGTCCCTGGACCACGCTTGGGAGAGCACGGGCAATAAAATTCCCCAGGTGATTCCGGAGATTTCCCACCCACGCTCCTGCCCCACTCAGGCTGCCAAGGAAATGCAGATTTACGTTCTCCTGTCTAAGTCAGAGTTAGGGAAGGAAAATCCTCCTGTCCAAACCACGCATTTACATAAAAAGAAGTGCAGTGTGATTTTAGATGCTTCAGTTTTTCGTGTGATTCTCTGCGCTAATAATACGCTGCTCTTCTTGGCATAAGGGGGATGGCGCCTCCTCTGTGCTGAGGAGCAGGAAGGGTGGATCTGAATCTTGGCTCCACTGGTTTCTCACGGGACCTTGGGCAGGTCACAGGGCCTCTCTGATGGGGAACTGTGAGAGTCAAAGCAGGTAAGTGAGAACACCCTCTGACAGTGTAGGTTGCTGTGTAAACATAATAGCTTATGTCAGTGGTTCTCAAACTTAACCGGCCTTTGGAAACAAACACCTGGGGAGTCTTTAAAAATTACCGCCGCCTGGGCCGCTCCCCTCAAAATTCTGCTTTACATGGTCTGGGTGAAGCCTGGACAACGCGCGTTTTAACAGATCCCTGGTGACCCCAATGGCAGCCGTGTTTGGGAGCGAGTCTGGCTGTAAAGCCCTCCCAGAGGGCTCCAGCCCCAGTGTGAGCGCTGCTCACTCGGGCAGCATTCAGGTTAGACCTCACCAGCTGGGGCTTGACCGAATCCTTCCGGGAGACGGACTCTTCTGACACGTGTGCACATCTTGTCTCCTGCAAAGGACTCGGTTTACGCGTCGCCCTGCAGACCCGAGAGGCCATGTCTACCCGACCCTGCATCTTGTTCACCTGTCCTGCTTCCGCATACAGATCTGACATCCCTCATCTATAACCCCTGGCCTGCAGACTTCACATTCCCTTCAAGTTCTAGTCATTTCTTTCAGCCTGTGCCACCATGCGATGCTGCCGGAATTCACCCAGCTTGGCTTAAGACGAACAGTGCTTGTCTCGCTTGCTCCCATGGGTGTATGTATCAGTACCGTGCATCGTCGCTTCAACACAGAACTGCTTATTTCTACAGCCTGCTAGTTGTATGATGTCGTGGCTCTTATTTTCATTGGCTTGCTTGAAACAAAAAGCACAGAGGTTGAACGTTTACTAAAACAGGTAAGAATAGGTAAAGCGCATGCATTAATGCAGTCATCCCCTTTCAGGTGGGAAGAGAGTAAACCAATGGCTTCATTTTTTATTCACCCTTTGGGCAGAAAATAGACTTTTTTGCCCAGGTTGCTGCCCCTACAAGTGGAGCAGAGCTTCAAAGAGCGGACAGGTCGTGGTGCCACTGCAACAGTGAGGCTGGACCCGCAAGGCCCTGCTTCCCAGCGCTGCCCGGAGGGCCAGGAGGCCCCGCTTGGAGGCACGCGGTGGCCGTGGTGAGTAGAAAGCTACGGAGACGGCTGCTGAGCTGCTCAGGCCGGCCCCTCCAGCCAAACTGACCTTGTGATGGACACGCCCCTTCCTGGGCACTCTTTTCTTAGGAACAACTTCATCCTTTCTCACCCTAGAGGTCTTGAAAGAAGGTCATGGACTGAACTCAAGAAAACGGGCAGACCTTCCTCAGTTCCTCCACAACAGGAAGTTCCCATCAAGATGGAAGGAATGTAGCCCTGCTCACACCTGACTGTCACCCTCCTGTTCCCACTCTTCTGTAAAACTCCAGGCCCCTTACCCAAGGTGGGCTCGCAGTCTTTAAGACATGAGCCTGTGGTGACTCCCTTTGCCTGCAAAGCAATGAAGCTGCTTTTTTCCATCCTCCCAGAATCTGCCTCCGACTCTCAATTCAGTTATCGGAGCACAGAGGTCAGTTTTTTGGCAACAGTAGCACGTGGGGGATATGAGGAGCCGGAAGACACACTGCTCCCTGTCCCTCCCCCGAGGGGCCGCTGCTCCCTGACCCCCTGGAGGGGCCCCTGCAGGAAGCAGAGGAGTATTCTGCCTCTCTGGAGAGGCTGGAGCAAGGAGCTGCTCAGACGGTGAGGCCGCAGCGTGTCCAGTAACAGCCCCTCCTCCCGCTCTCCTCCTCCCCCGCTTTCCCGGGACCCTTGCCTCCCTGCGCTGGCACTGAAGCTGTAGCCTCAGGCTCTGTTTCGTAGGGAACCTGGACTAAGACACTTCCCCACTGGACTGTGATGGTCTTGAGGACCAAGAACAGAAAGGCTCCCGCTGGGGAAGTCCTAGGCTATCTCTGTTTAAAGTTGTATGAAGACTGTGATCGTGTTTGTATGAAATGACATGCAGGTGGGAAAAGGGTTGTAGGAAATACGCCAAAATGTTAACAGTGGTAATGTTAAGGTGATGAAACCCTGAGTAATTTTTTCTTTGCAATAACTTAAAGAAAGTTTTATAAGTTTTCTTCAAATTATTGTATTTATAAGGAAAAATATCTCATCAGCGTGTATAAAATTAGCTGAAATTAAAAAAAATTTTGGCTCAAAAAGTAGCCAACACATCACATGGTGAAGTAGTCAGACTTTTTTTTTTAAGCTGGAAACTGTTGCTAAACAGAGACCCCCCAAGTGCAAATGCATGACAAATACCTGGTGGGTGGTGCAGAAAGGAGGCCCTGAAAAGGGAAACCAGGACTGAAAAGGGGTTTGGAGGAAAGCAATCTTCTCTCACACTAGGGGGGAAGGCGATGCTCCCACTGATAAGAATGCCCTTAGCCTGCCCCTCATTGATGCAGCTTGAAAAGCTAAGACGTGCCCAAGTAGCCAGAACTCAGAGGAGAGCATCTAAGAGTCCACTGAGAAGAAGGATTCTCGAAATAACTCACACTGATTCTGCCAAAAGGAAATCTGTACTCGTGACTGGACGAGAGTGGGGTGAGTTGGGCCAACAGTGATGGAAGACAAGAGACAAAGATTCCAAAGCGTGTCTTTGAAACCTTGCATCCGGCATGACCCTCAGGAGAGCCCAAGAGGTTTAAGAAAAGTGGGGGAACTAACCACAAAATCACAGCGTTGCCGAGGGCGCCCACCGCCAGGTCCACCAGCCCGTCCTCGTCGAGGTCCAGCTGCCCGTGGATGCTGCAGCCAAAGTACTGGAGGCCTGGAGCCAGCTTGGAGGCGGCGATTCTCTACAGGGAGTGGAAGGAGAGAGATGAGCATGGGCCCCGTTAGCACGGGATGGGGCAGGGCCACCCTGAGGGGTGAACACTACTCGGAACCCTGGAGAAAGCCTGTCTGAAACCATCAGGAAGCGTCCCCAGCCCAAAGCGCTCTCTCCTCTCCTGGTCTATTATGGTGCCTGAGATTCCTACCACCACGTCATTCTCTGGACTGAACAGTGTGCCATCAGAGTTCCCCACTGAAGAGGGAAGGGAGAAGGGGCAAGACGGGGGCAGGGGATTGAGAGGTACAAACTACTATGCATAAGATAAATAAGCTTTGAGGATACATTGTACAGTACGGGGAAGATAGCCAATATTTTATAGAAATTAAATAGAGTATAACCTTTAAAACTGTGAATCACTATGTTGCATACCTGTAACTTATACAATGTTGTACATCAACTATGCTTCACTTAAACAAGCAGTTGCCCACTGAGTGTAAATACACATCACCTGGCAGGTAACCCATCAGCATCTTGGACTGTGGGATGTTAGAACACCTTACCGACAAAAGAGGGAGGGGAAAATGATGACCATGAGGGGATGGGACTCAGGGCGGGTCACTTTTGGGGAGAGCAAGGTCTCCAGCCAGGGACGAGGAAGCTCAACTAGGCGCTCTCTATGGGGCGCCAATTCAGGCTTGGGTCCTCGGGACTTCGTTGTTACTGTTGGGGAGATAGAGTCAGTGGGGGAGAGGGTATCTAAAGGGGTGATGGGAAGGTATTCCTTTTTAATTCAATATAGTTGATTTACAATGTTGTGTTAGTCTGGTATACAGTATGGTGATACAGTTATACACACAAATATATATATATTCTTTTTCATATTTGTTTTTATTATAGGTTACTACAAGATGTTGAATATGGTTGCCTGTGCTGTACAGTAGGACCCTGTTTATCTGTTTTATATATTGTAGTTTTTATCTGCAAATCCCAAACTCCCAATTTATTCCTCCCTGCCTTTCTTCCTGGTAACCGTAAGTTTGCTTTTTATGTCTGTGAGTCTGTTTCTGTTTTGTAATTTCATTTGTGTCATTTTTTTCTGATTTCACATATAAGTGATATCATATGGTATTTTTTTTCTCTTTCTGGATTACATTATTCAGTATGATAATCTCGAAGTCCAACCATGTTGCTGCAAATGGCATTATCTCATTCTTTTTTATGGCTGAGTAGTATTTCATTATATGTATACCACAAATTCTTCATCCAGTCATCACCTGATGGGCATTTAGGTTGCTTCCATGTCTTGGCTCTTGTAAATAGTGCTGCTGTGAACATTGGGGTGCATGTACTTGTCAAATTACAGTTCCCTCCGGATATATGCCCAGGAGTGGGACTGCTGGATCACAGAGGGTAAGTGTGTTTTCAGTTTAAAGGAATCTCCATATTGTTTTCCATAGTGGCTGCACCAAACTACAGTCCCACCAGCAGTGTCAGAGGGTTCCCTCTTCTCAGGAAGGTCCTGAAGACAAAGGCACCCATTTCAAAATTTCAACTTGAGGCAAGCAGAGCCAGGGTAGACGGGAACCCTTTCCTGTGCGTGGACACAGTTGAGTTACTGGGGCTCCCAGTCCCAGCCCCACCCGTCTACCAGGGTGAGTGTTACCTGCTTTGGCGTCTTGAGGATGCCGCCTTGGAAGCCATGGAAGATGTAGATGACTCCTCTGTGGTGGTCCTCCAGAGGGGCTCCCACCACCACGTCATTGTAGGAGTCCTGGTTGAGGTCCCGGACCGAGGCGACAGAGGAGCCGAATCGGGCGTTCTGGTAACTGTGGGAATCCTTCAGCGTTCCGTTGTAAACAAACCAGTCCTGCAAAACCAGGGGCAGGAAAAGGTGGGGGGACCTGCTCTTGGCAAGGGCTCTCGGGGTTGTGACCCCTCTGGCCTGCAGCACCCCCTCCCTGTTCCTCTCCTGCTACAGAAGCCCAGCCACAGAGGAGGTTCCTATTCTCCCTTGCCCCTCAGCTTCCCGCGGACGCCTGGTCAAGGCCGGGGCGGCGGGTGCCCCGGGAAGGCTGCCCGCCCGCCCGGCACTTGGTACCTGTCTCAGATTGTAGACGTACACCCTGCCGCGCTCCACGCCCTCGCTGAAGTACATGGGTGCGCCCACCAGCAGGACATCCGTCACCCCGTCGCCGTCCACATCCACTGAGGTGATCTCACTCCCGTAGTAAGAGCCTATCTGCGGCACAGGGGCGGGAGGGGCGTGGGGCTGGGCCGCTGGAGCAAACCCAGGGCAGCCTTTGCCTCGGAAATTTTGGTGAACACAGGAGAAGGGTCTCCCTCTTCCCTCCCTCTGTGATCCATCCTGCCCCCACTCGGCTCTCCATGATTTACTGTTAGTGATGGCCATTTATTCTGTCTGTAAGTTATACAATGGCAAAGGAGTGAGCAAAATAAAAACGATAAACGAAAAAGAAAACGAAAGTCATCCGTGGTCCAAGCATCCACCTGCACCATGAGTGTTTCAGCGTCATTTCTTCTGGGCTGTTTTCTCTAGGGGGTGTGTGTGTGCGTGTGTGTGTGTGCGTGTGTGTGTGTGTTCATGGTTTTATTTTCATACTGGGTATGTAGTTTACATACTGATTTTTTAAAAAATAAAACAATGGACCATGAGCATTTTCTCCATGACGTATTGTATTTTTTTCTACAACATGATCGTTGGTGATTCTATCATATTCCCGATTGTGCATATGCCAGACGTGTCTGATCAACCCTCTGTTGTTGGACACTGAGCTCGTTTCAATTTTTGTTTTATGTTGCAGATACTCTGGGATTAGCACCTTGGATGATGACATACTTTCTTTTCAGAATCTGAGCACTCACTGGGTCCCTCTCCCACCTTGGGCACCACGATCTCCACTTAATTGAGGCACCGTCTGCAACATCAGTCAGAAACCAGAGGTCCTCCTGGCTGCACCCTCCTCCTGTCCCACCCGCAGTACCCCAGCAAGTCCACCTCGTGGATCCATCTGCTCCCTCCTCCGAGGCTTCTTTCCTGGGTGAGGCACCTTCCAAAGGGCACCCCACTGTCTCCAGGCTGGCCCCTCCAACTGACCCCTGTTGGGGGTTGGAGTGGCCTCCAGCTGCTGACCACACCGCTCCCTTGCTTCTGGGGAAAATGTCCAAACTCTTCAGTCTGACCCTCCCTCCCCAGCCTCTGTCTTCCACCCTCTGGCTCCCACACCTGCTGCTGACACACCTGAGTGACTTTTCTTATCCAAAAGCCCCAGGCTCTGGCTGGGTGGCAGCTTTCCCCTGCACAAACTTTTTTCTTGCCTGCACCCCTCTCCTCCCCACCCCAGGTAACAACTGCCTTCAGGTCACTTCCTGTTGGAAGCCGCCCCTGCCCTTCCCCACCCCACTCCCTGCAACCTGGGCCTCTTCCACGCTCCTCCAGCCCTGTGCTCCTCCTCCAGCACCTGCTCCCCCCACGGGGCATCTCAGAACCCTGCGTGCTGCCCCTGTGTGTCCCCTCCAGGCCTGGATGTCCAGCACGCAGGAGGCACTCAGTGGATGTTCACAGGAGCAGAAGGTCGCTTAGGAAAGGAAAGGAGCCCTCCCCAAGGACAGTCTCTGTGTGAGATGCTCCACAGCCTCGGGCAAGCTTGTGTGAGCCCCCAGCTGCCTCAGGAGACATCATTGTTCTTATTTCACAAGAAGGCAGTGAAGCTCAGAGCAGTCGAGCCCCTTGCCCGAGATCAGAAGGCTGGTCACAGCCAGGCCGTTTGGAACTCTGAGCTGCCTGACACCTGAGCCCAGGACTCCCTCTCCCTGGGCCATCTCCTGGCTTAGGGTGTTTTCAGAAGAAATCTATCTGCAAGCATTAAAAGCTCTAAGCTGAGGAGAATGATAAAAATACAGAAGAGAGAAAAAGGAACTCATAAACACGGTGGGGTTGGGGGCAGAGATGTGCCTGCGTAAAGTAACCAAGAGGCAGACAGCAAAGAGGGAGGGGGCGGGAGATGTTGTCTAAGTACGTGGCCTCAGCTCTGCGGGTCACTGTGATTTGGAATCCACTTAACTCAGCTGCCTTCAGCACTGTGGTTTCAGATGCTGGAGGCGGAACTGGGCAGTAAAAATGTCATAAATTCGCCAGTGAATTCCCTCCAGCTCTCAAGGTCTAGCCTTGGATTCCCAGAGGAACTGGCCTTGGGTGGAGTGTGGGCGGGCTCTCTCAGTGCCTTCGGGGCGTGAAGAGGAATGGTGGAAGGATGGCATCCTACAGCTGGAGGGGTTTAGGTTACACCCAGTGAAGAGCCGGTCCTCGGGCTGACAGGCCAAAGCCAAGAGAAGACACAGGAGACAGGGCTGCTCCCAGGCTCCGGAGAACCAAGGGCTGGCCAGGCCAGGGGTCAGGCCGAGGGTGCCATGGATGCTGCCAGGCCGGAGGGGTGAAGGCCTGGTTTGGGGATTGTTGGGGGCCAAGGTTCGGCATCATGTTGAGAGCCCCACCAAGAGTCCTGGATTCTGAACTTGGCCCAGCCATGAATCTACCTCTAACCCTGGAAAAGCTACGCTGCTTCTCAGGGCCAGTTTTCCAGGGCGATTGGGATGACTGGCAGCAGAATCCTGTTGTCTGATTTTTCTCACCAGCACTGACGCTATCATAGCTCTCCAGCTTGCACTCATGACTGTCCAGCACGGGACCTTAGCAGCACCATCTGGTTGCCCACACGTCTCAGGCAGGCGGTGATACTGGCAGCCACACAGTCCCATCCCAGGAAAGGAAGGACGTTGGCATCTCGGTGAACCCAGGGCTTCGGGGTGGGTGGCTGCACTTTAACCTCTGGCAGCAGAAAGGTGGCTTGAGGAACAGGAGTGCCTCCTCAGGACACCTCGGGGGCTGGAAGTCCCAGTGGGGGGGGGGGGGGGAGTGGCTATAACCTGGATGCTGCCTCTGGCCCTGAACTCTAGACATGACCAGAGAGGGGCTGGCGGTTGGAGGTGAGACAGGAAGGGGGCAGGCCAGCCATTCAAGGAATGATACAACAGTTAACATCAAAATGGCGGAAGATTCAACCCCCAGTAGGCCTTGGCTCAGGATGGTGGGAGATCTAACTTCTAGTAGAACTTGAGCTTCCTTATACGTTCATTGTAACACATTAGCATGGTGAATAACACGCCCACAGACACCATGGCAGTCCCAAGACTAGCCACGAAAGGTCAAAGGGTGAGAAATGGCCAACTTCCTGGGAATCCCAGCCCCTTCCCCAGGTACTTAGACTGGTCCTTCCACTTATTAGCATGTGAAGCCGCTGAGCCCACAAAAACTGGCAACATGGTGTCTCGCCGCCTCTCCCTGTCTCTCCATTTGGAGACGGCCTACATTCTGTCTATGGGGTGTGTACTTACTTTGAATGTAGCACCCAACCCCCACACCTCGTGGCCTTTCTCTTGCCTTTCAACGTGTCTCTCTGAATAAATCTACCTTCACTCAACTGTGGCTCACTCTTGAATTCTTTCCTGCGCGAAGCCAAGGACCCACACTTGGCGGGGCACGTCCCAGGGGCTCAACCAAAGCCTGGGACACGGCCATTCTCACAGCCCACATCCGTTTTTCCTGCTTCAGAGGTAGCATTCGGGCGAATGCATGCAGACAAAGGCCCCATGAAGTAGGGGACAAGCGATTCTGGGCTCTCCTTGCTGCAGCAGGACCAGGGCCTGGCTTTCTGGGGAGTGGACATCAGCTCTAAGGCGGGTGTGAAGGAGATAGACAACCCCCAATCAGCAAGGATGTTTATGGGTCTGCGGACAGTCCTGAAAGGGAGGAGCTGAGCCGCAGTCCCCTCTAGCCAGCCTTTCCCATCGGCCCCCCACTTCTGCCCACCCCCAGCCTCCCCTGCATTACCTGCTCGCCCCGCAGGGCCTGGTGGATGGTGAGACTCCGGTTGTTGTGCATGGTGAACAGGATGGCTTTGCCTGTGTGGTTGAACCGGGGGGCTCCGGCCACGTACACCCGCCCCTGCCCGGAGGACACGACCGACGTGACCGTGTACCCTGCCACAGGGGGAAACAGGCTGGTCTCTGGCCCCGTGGCCTTGGCTGACCTCGCCAGGCCTGGTGTGCGGCTCAGCTGCGTGGAGGGTGGCTGGCGAAGGGGGTGCGTTCAGAGCAGGCCCAGCAGATGCGGCAAAGCCGGGCAGTGATACTTGAGCTCAGCCGGGGAGGCCTGGAGGCCTGGACGAAGCCTGGCTTGGGAGGGGGCAGTGGAGGGTGGGGAGAACTCCCTGTGCCACCCCCTACAAGGAAGCCAGGTGGGCCACTGTGAGGCATGGCTGACCTGAAACCTACACATCACCCACCTCACCCACCTCAAAGGTGAGCACAGGAGAGAGGAGGAGGAGGGGGCCCCAGACACTCTTCTTACATCGGGCAGGCTTTGATTTTGATCCCCACTGTCTCCCTGGGGACCAATCAGTGTCCTCTCATTCCCAGAACCCCTGCCAAGCGGTCCACTGAAAACTGAGGTGCTGACTGTGCAGGGGCAAAGGTCTCAGGGATTCCTGTAGTCCCAAAGCTTCGCAGACTCAGAGGAGGGAGCGCCCAGGCTTTTCTCAGTCCACACAAACAGAACTTGAAAGAGAAAGGCGTGGAAACCCAGGGGCTCTTTGGGAAAGGCCACCAACCTGTGTTCTCAAGATCTGTGCCTGATCACTGTGAATTTCAAGCCACCCACCCGGCTCTAGGAAGTGACTGCAGTGTCTTCAGGCAGCTTTCCTGAAGGCAGGGCCCCAGCAGGTGTGCAAAGCTGAGAGACCCACTTTCTGCCAGACAATTTGGAAACTGGATCCCAGTGTTTAGATGGGTGTCAGGCTGTGTTGGCAGTTCCTGGGTGGTTTCTGGGGAACGGGTGTCTCCTGCCACGTGTGCGTGCCTGCGTGTATGTGGGTAACGCTGTCTCTTGGGCCCTGCCAGTTGCTTCCAGAGTAGCTGCAGGGTGCACAGAAGAGCTGATTCCGTGGCAGGAAGTGTGGGTGCAGTAGGGTGGGCTACTCTGGTCCCAGACGCAACGTCTTTGACTCTTGGAAGTGTGCTCTGGGAAACGGGGCTTGAAAGGGAGGTAAGACCAGGATGCCACATTGCGGGGCGGGGGTGGGGCTGCCATGGCCCTGTCCTGCGCAACCATAAATGGATGAGGTAACCATAAATTTGTTTTCTATGTCTGTCAGCCTGCCTCAGTTCTGTAAATAAGTTCACTCACGGTTACCAGGGAGAAAGGGGATGGGGAGGATAAAGTGGGAGTTCGGGATTTGCAGACACTAACTGCCATATATAAGATACACAACAAGGTCCTGCTGTACAGCACAGGGAACTATATCCAATATGTTGTAATGACCTATAATGAAAAAAATAGGAAGAGAATCTCTATATATGTAACTGAATCACTATGCTGTACACCAGAAACTAACACAACATTGTAAATCGACTAGACTTCAAAAAAACAAGTCCTGAGAAAAAATTTAAAAAAATAAATATGTGAGGGTGGGGCGGGGTTAGCCTTGTGGCGTGGAGGAAAGCTTTCTTCTGAGTCGAGCCCTCAGTGGCACTTCTGAAAATGTTCTCAGCTGGCCCTGGGCCTTGGGCTTCCTCAGGAGGAGGGACGGTGGTCGTGGGAGGGTCTTGGGGGCAGGCGTGGGCCGACTCTCACAGCCCCAAGCAGCGCTGAGAGCTTCCTGCTTCCCAGCTGTCTGCTGGCTGTGGTTTCAGTTCCCATGTGGCTCTCTGACCAGCAGGCGGGGCCACCCTGAAAGCTGGACAGCCGCCCTGACAGCCTGACCAGAGGTCCCGTGGCCAGAAGTCCATCAGCTTCCTCAGCATGGAGGCGGTGAGCCTGACCTCCCAGTCTCCTTGCTCCAAACTCCCCTCTCCCTCAGGGAACATCGGGAGGAACCTTCCAGAGACCCCAGACACTGCCCTCACTGGTGACCCCAAGGAGGAGGAGGAGGGGAAAGGCCCTCCCTCAGGACTCCACCCAAGGCGGTAACTAGGGTGGAGGCAAGATGGCTGGAGCCTGGCTCCATCCCACCAGGGCCTCCTGGGAGGACAAGGAAGCCTCTGTTGGGCCCGGGGGGATGGGAAGAATGTTCAGCCTGCTGCTCCTGCAGGCATTTCGTACAGATACATCACTATCTCCCTACTGCCCACATGAAGCAGCTCAGCCCCCAGAACCTGGCATCCGAGGTGTCCCACTGCCACCTGCCCCCACCTGCCCCTCCCCTCCGCTCCAGCACACAGATCTGCTTCAGTGTCCTGACCCGCCCGGCACTTCCCACAGCTCCCCTCTTTGTCTGGCCCTTCTTGGCAGATTCAAATCTTTTCCTGCCCTGGGGACCCAGTGTAGGCCCCGGCTTTGGCACAATGGGGCCAGACTGCACCAGCACGCTCGCTGGACCACAACCACCCAAGCCCTGGAGACTGCCAGCCATCCCTCGGCTCTGGCTCTTACCTAGGTACGCGCCGTGGTTCTTGAGCTCCTCAGGGAACTCCTTCAGGTAGGACTCACGGAGAGGAATGACCTTCCCGCCGCTGGTCTCCTTGAGTACAGCTCCATTCCAGTCATAGGCGCCAACGGCTCCCAGCAGAACCCCATCCTGACATTGGGGAAGGGACACACATCAGCTCGTGCCCCCCAGCTGCCCCTCGCCAGGAAGCCGCCCCAGGCCCCACAACCCTGAAGCAACTGCCAGCCCCCTCGGGCACCTTTACCAGCCCAACTTCCAGCCAGGACTCGGCCTTTGAATGAGCTGAGGACCTTCTCGCTCCATTCTATTCTTAGCACAAAATGGGTCAAGCTGATTCCAAGGATGGGATCTTGGGGGAAAAGGAATGTTCTAGAAGCAAACTCCAAACCCAAGACCAAAGCTCTGTTCCCCTTTGGGCTTCAGACCCTCCAGGAAACCTCTTGTCTCCGTCCCTTCCTTCTGACACTCCCTCAGGCGCTGCCCCTACGCTTCTCCCCTTTCGACACTCCTCTGCGGTGTCTGGGTGGCTTTCCCTCTTCGTTTCTTCAGGAGAAATGCACTGTTTTGTGCCAGACATTCGATTGTTGCTGGGGATACCATCCCTGCTCTCAGGGAGCTTGTAGATACCAAACAAATACACAAATAAATGTAACACTTGCAAACTGTGATAAATGCCATGGTGAGAGTTAGTTCAGATTGAGATGGGGGTCAGGAAAAGCGCTCTGAGCAAGTGATGCTTACCCAGATGCCTGGAGGGGAAGGACAGCTTGTACAGAGGCCCTGAGGCTGGAGAGAGTTCAGAGCCTTTGGTTTTAAGGAACTGAAAGCTGATGGGGCTGGAGCCCTGAGTGAGAGGAGCAGGGTGGCTTAGTGAGGCTGGACAACACCTTAAGCACAGGAGCTTGTCTTCAGTTGCAGGGGCAGCAGATGCTGCAATACTCGGGCTCCCCAGGGGGAAGTCTTCAAGGTCATTTCCAAGGACTGGGTCCACTCAGTCTCTGGGCTGCCCCTGCATCCTGGCCCCCTCCACAACTGCCCACACAACTAGTGGGTACTTCGGGAAGACCAACAGCAAGCACTCAGAAGAGGGTGAGAAGTGACAAGGGACAGTGAGGGGCTGAGGAGCGGGGTGAAAGCAGGCAAGGGCCACCTTCCTGGGCCACCTTGGTGACCACGGGCCATCCCAAAGCAGGAGCATCCAGCTTTGCATCCCAGCTTTGGGCTGTAAAAGCACACGTTGGTAAGGTCACCTCTCTCCCACTGAGCCCTCCTTCGGCCCAGCTGGTTGGTGAGATTTGAGGTTTCCCCCACCACTTGGGGACCAAGGCACTCAATTTCTCCTTGCCCCCGAAGCAACGGTACCAACAGAAAAATGTGACTCTGGCCTGGGGACATTCAGAGCCACAACTAGACACACAGGCAGAGCACCCATGCACTAATTTTTTTGGTGGTGGTGGAGGGGGTGAGATTGGAAACCTTAATAAGCTAAGCTTCCTTTTCTCATTTCCAAGCTGTCACTTTAAAGAGTAAAGTTGATCTTCTGTAAGGGTTAAGAAGCCCTAATATTCCATAGGTAGAACTAACTGTTCAGACAGAATGTTTTTACAGCTATAAGTAAGCTGGTCTTGGGTGAGTCTGATGGACTTCGCTGTGTTTCATGTTGCACTTTCTGATTAGCTTTCTCCCTCTTACTCTGTGTGCCTCCGCCTGGCAGAGTCTGACAATCTGGCGGGGCCAGGATCCCGGTCAGGGCCTCAGAGACTCACCGCCAACATTCCCCGCACTTGGGATGTGTTCCATTCTTTGTGGAATCCTTTCTCATCCAGTCACCCATTTGTATGGGACCAGTGGGACAGATATTCATTGTCTGCACTAGACAACTAAGCACCTGAGGTTCAGAGAGGGAAAGAGAGTTGCCCAAGGTCACACAGCAGGTCAGAGGCAGGGCTGGGACTTCCACCAGGGAGGTGGGTTGGACAGAGGAGAAAATACCCATCTGCTTCCTGGAAGCCCCTGGATTCTGCTTCCGATGCAACTGCAGACCAGGCTTCTTTGCTTCATGGAGAGGCCTTTGAAGATAAATGTCTGGCTCTGCAGATGACCAGAAGCCTTAGCAATGTACTGAGAAGGGCTGGGTCACCCCGGATGCCTGGGGTTCAGCTGAGGGAGACCTGACTCACCCCATGTGGGGCTTGGGAATTCCACCGGGGTTTCTGGATTTGGAAGCACCGGGCTCACCTTGGGCCATCTTACCCCTGCAGTGGCTGCAGGCTTGAGCTCCCAGGGAGAGGCCCTTTCCTGAGTGGGGTCTGCTGGGGGCTGGGGGGAGTTCCACCTAGGACAGTGTGCCCTGTGTGGAGTGGGCTGGCTGTGAGGGCAAGCCAAGGCCACCAAGGCAAACCTCAGTATGTCACAAGGTTTTCCCAGCTGGGGGAGCCCAGACGTTTTGAGTTTGGAAAAAATCTGGAAGGGTGGGGCCAAAACAAGGGCCAAAGCTTTGACAGAAGCAGCCAGGCTTGCAAGCCTAGCTGGAAAACAAACAGGGCATTCTGGGGAAGAGCCGGGTCCCACACTGCAGGCCTGGCACCAGCTCCCTGACTCACGGCCTCCTCTCCTACGAGGCCACCCGGGCTCCCACCAGATATGACCAGGGTGTGCCTGGTGGCCTTGCACAGATGGACCATCGGCACCAAGGCAGCCCCTTGGCTGACTCTCCTGGTGCTATGTGCCGAAGTGAGCACGCAGGCTTGGTGGGCCTCCAAAGGCCTAAGGCCAAGTCCATGGCCTCCCGGAGAACCACCTGCACCTGCACTCACCCAGGTGTGGCGCCCACCATCGGACGCTGCCAGCTCGGCTCTCAGCTGCCCTCTGACCCACCCTGCAGCCTTGCCAGTCGAGGGAATGCCTCCTGGATTGCGACCATATCTCCCCAGACTCGGAGTTCCAGCCAGCCCTTGTCCCCAGCCGGGGTCTGGCCACATCCCCACCACGGGAAGCAGCGTAGTCTCGGGCAGCGGTTCCCAAATTGGGAGCTTTAGACCTCCGGGCAATGTTTGGCAATGCCTAGGCAAGTTTCTGCTGTCACAGCTGGGGCGGGGGTGGGGTTGCTGCGCCCTCGGGTGGGTGGAAGCAGGGCGGATGCTGAACACTTGCGATACCCAGCAGCAAAGGTGGAGCCAGCCCAGATGGTCAACAGGGCCACGCTGAGAATCCCCGGCCGGGGGGGGGGGGTTAGAGCAGGAACTCTGGGGTCAGACATTCCTGAGTTCTAGCTCGAATTCCAAAGCTTCTAGCTGTGTGACCTTGGGGAAGTGCCTCTCTCTCTTTCTGCTGAAGGGGCCTCAGCTGTCAATAGCTTTGCCGTGAGAATTAGCATTTGGAATCCTTGACAGGGCGCTTGGCAGCCAATAAGGACTAAGGACACAGTAGCTCTTCTCACTCATAAATTCCTGCATAAAGCACATCTGGGGAGGAGGAGTCAAAGAGTCGGATCTCACAGTCAAGCCGGGCCTACAGGTGAGTCACAGAGCAGGCAGCCATGAGGAATGATCCGACAGAGGCAAGGACAGTCTGTTCTGAGGGCCCACAGGAGGGAGTGACCAGCTGAGGGGGTGGGTCAGTTTGCAGTGGAGTTAGGAAAGGATTTGAAGAAAACCTTACTTGATTTATTATGAAGTAAGTCTCAAAGTGCAAAGTTCCAGTTCCAAGGCGCAAGACTCAATTCCACACGTATTTTTTTCAGACATCTGCTCAAAGACCGAGTTTCAGAGAGGTTAAATGATTCATCTGAGGCCACACAGCCAGGCAGTGCTTCCTCTTGCCTGGCAGTAACGGAACGAGAACCCCAGGTGCCAGCAGTTCTTGGCACTGGTGAGGCAGGGCTGCGGGGCAGGTGGAGGTGGCCGCCGCTGGCCCCGTGCACAGGGAGACCACCTAGAGGGCACTGAGCACTGGCCCCCTCCCCCGATGCCCCCATGGCTCCTTTGCCTGCACGTCCATCACCAGAGGGACCACAGCAGGGGTGGGAGCCTGCTCCAGGAACCCTTCTGAGGCGAATGCGTTGTTAGAGGGTGGATTATCTTTCACTAGCTGCTTAGGTGCTCTCGGTAGAAGACGTGTTTTCATTAAGTCTAGAGCAGAGCCTGAGGAAGGGGTGTCTGGGAGTTTAGACGGGGCTGGCCAGGAAAGACCCAGAAGCGAGCCCGCAGCCTTTCTGGGGAGAGGGGTCCCTCCCCGTCTGCGGTGCTGGAAGCTGGCGAGCAGGGTGGTGCAGGGGGCGCACGGGGGCTAAGGGCGTGCTGTACTCCACTGCTCATGCCACATCAGAGGACTGGTCCCTTCTGTTCAGTGGTCTGCGAACAAGGCCCAGGAGTCGGGCACTGGGCTCCAGGCACAGCCTGAGGACCTGGGGCTGGGCTTAGGGAGACCTCGATGAACCAGAAACGAGTCCTGCCCCCAGAAGTCCACATGCAAACAGCCCAGGACAGCGTGGCGGAGACCCTGGCTGTGCTGGCCTGGCCTGGCCTCCTGGGGCAGGCCCCCGGACAGCCCTGACCGCCCGCCCCAGAGCTGGCAGGGGCAGGAGTCCACCGCTCAGGGCAAAGGGGGCTCAGCCAGGGTTTGCAGATTTTCGGTATCGCCACTCCTTGTACCACTATGGACGAGCACCTTTTAGTTTTGATTGAATCACGGACACAAACTCTTAGGAAAGACATAAGACTTAGTTCAAATGCAAAACTCTCAGGAAAGATGAAAACTGTAAATCTTCAACAGCCGAGAACCTTATAGAATAGCCAGTAACCTGAGCTATCCAGTCTACAACCCCAGGAGGGCTGGTGCAAAGGGCACAGGCTGAAGAGGCAGGGGTGGCTGGGGCTGTTGGTCTGGGAGCCAAGAGGCTCTCCCCTCCTCCACATTGGCCTGTTTCAAATGTAGCTGAGAGCTGGTCCTGCCGGACCACGGTGTGTGATTTAAAGGAAAAACGATCTATTTCCGTCCTGGGTGAGTGGCCAAGCCTTTTATTAGGGTGACGAGATCAGCCTAATAAAACTGCTTCCTTCTGTAAACGTCTGGTGTTGGGGAGATTTATGGAGTGTGCTGTAGGAGGGCCCATCGCGGGTGGGGCTCCTCTGCGGCTCCGTCCGTCACCGCTGGCATCAGCTTCCATGGTCTTCTTCCTTCCTCTACACCTTCCCCCAGGGCCCATGGGGTTATAGACTCCTAGAGGGATGGATGGATCCCTTCTGCAAGCTTTCTAGCAAATGCATGCAGCTTTATCTTGGTTTCTCAGCTTGACAGGGAGCTCACCACCTCAGCAGGCAGCCAGCACTAACAGAAGCCACTCCAGCTCTTAACGGTCTTTGCATTCATTTCAAAACACTACGGAGCCACTGGCTTACAAATCCATTCTAAAATTTGGCCAAGGATCCACAGCTGGTCTTCCTGATGGTAATTTCCAGATTATTCTCTTTCCCCTTTTTGCAAATCAAGACTGGAATTTCCTGGGGCTCCAGATCCCTGGGTTTTCCCAGCTCTGCCCTTTGGCCATCAGCCTGGGATGTAATGCCTGTGGCCTGAGGCGTTGGCTCTTCCAGGGGCCAAGGCATGTCTTGGGGGTCTCCTCTCCTAACCTGGGTTCTGGTCCCCCTGTCCTCTTGGTCCCCTCTTTCCCCTTCCTAACTGCAAGGCTGGTTTCCTCGCTAGGTAAGATGGCAGCAGACCAGGCGATCAGGCCTGGTCTTTCCTCTGCCACTTGGGAACATCCTGCGGGGTCCTTCCCGTGGGACTAGGGGTCTTTCCTTCTGACATCACTCAACGGGCCCAGGGCAGATGAAGGCTCTTCCAGCACACATGCAGGAAGCAGCTGTCGGAAGCTGTCTGTGGAGCATTTCCAGAGGAGACGGCGTCCAGGGGCTCACCCAGGAGATGGACTGACTCAGGCTCAAGATCCATTCTGGGCAAAGTTGAAAGGCCAGACCCTCCTGCCCTCAATCCCCAGAGAGGTCTTACAGACCTGGAGAGCTGCAGGGCTGCACGCCCAGGGACTCGAGATGGCTGTGGACAATTATGACGGTATCAGCAGCCTGGCACCAAAAAGCCTCTGTGCTCTAAAATAGCAACCCAGTGGCCTGTCACAGGGCCAGACAGCCCACCATCATTGCACCATTCCTTTGGATTTGGAAGGGTTTTATTAATTTAAAATTTGTTTAAAAGTATCAAAGAGTCTCAGATTTAAATATAATCACTGTCTCCTTCAAAGTCTTATCAGATAAAAACTTCCAGATGCTCGTCACTTGAAAACAAGACACAGGGTAACAGAAGAACTGGGGTCTGTATCTCCAGGATGGGGAGAGGCACCCTCGGTCTCTCGGATTAGGGGAGGAAGCTGCAGGGAGCAGCGTACGACCTTGACCTAAACAGCCAGCTGGGCTCTGAGCTGCTGGTCTCCCCCTGCAGCCGGGGAACCCATGGACCCTGCAGGGACTCATCTTATTTGACACACTCAGCTGCTGGGGCCATCACCAGGATTCAGCTAAACTTCCCCAAATCCCTGAAGCTTGTCTTAGCTGCCCTTCTCTTTAGGCTCCCCAATTCCTGAGGACACACAGATCACAGTATTAGAAAGCAGAAGACTGAACTTACAATTTAAATCTTTCTCCCTAACCAGACTGTGAGCAGCTGTCAGCTAAAATGTTTCCTTCATCTCTTTACACATCCCAAGTGCCCTGTACCGAGCTGGGCAGACAGGGAGATGCTGGAAAAATGACTGCGGAATGGATGACGGACACAAGAGACATCCTCTCCCCCTCACTGCCCCTGACATCAGGGCTGCCCTGCGTGTGCTCGGACTTCCCAGGTCCTGGGTGCACAACTCCCTCTCTGCTCCTGCTTGCTGTCCCCCATGGCTGCTGAAGTCCTCGTCCTCACGGGGCTGCCCAGGTGCACCTCCCCCAGCCCATGATCACCCGCTGCCTTGATTAGCATTAGATGGGCGCATGCGGTTCCCACTGAGCAGGGGTGGGGGGCAGTCTCCACAGGGGCTCCGTGGGTAGGGGCCTCCTGAAGCCGCACACCTGTACCAGGAGAAGCCTACAGCTTCTGTCATCTCCTCTCTAAGCTGAGGACTGCCGTTGGGCATCGCCTGCACGTTGACTCCTGTTTGGCAAGAATAATTTCCGCTTCCTTTTAATGCCTTAGTCGCATTTGACAAATGTTTGTATGATTTCATGAAATTGAATTTCCTGTTGCATTTTCTAATCAGCCCTGACCCAGAGTCAGGAGACAGGGACGAGTCCAGGGCTGGACGCCTGACCTGTGTGAAGGAAAGCTTTCGTCCCTCTTGGCACCTGGCCCCTTACCCTCAGGCTCGGAGCTCCTTGAGGGCAGGGCACTCACCTCTGCACCTCCTGGGACCCAGCACAGGGCTGAGCACAGAACAGGCACTGAAAAAACTTGCTGGTGTGACCACCTAAAACTGGACAACTCTTGTCACCAGCTGACTTTGCAAGGTTGTTTCTGAGCATGAACGAGGCACGGAAGTTTCCTGGAAGGACTGCACGTGCTCTGCACATCTCACAGGACTGCTCTCAACACAGTGCACTCGTATTTCTATCCCACTGTATCCAGGCGGTCCCGAAAGTCCAGATGCAGCTCAGGAAACGCTGAGCATGAGTCGCGTTCCCGCCCATCTGCTGCGGTGTGCTGTGCACGTGCCCCCCTCCCCTCCGATCAGGGATCTCTGACTCAGCCCCCCCTTAGATTCTGTCACCCTTACGGGGCAGCTGCTCGGTTTGGGGGGAGCGGCATGAGGCTAATATCTCACGTGCATCACTTCAGTGGGTCACTCAGACCTCCTGGGATGCAGTTTCTTTATCTGGGAACTGGAACAAGGGCTCCAACCCCATCACCTCAGAGGAGCTGGGAGAATCCTGTGGGATGACAAGCGTGATACACAAGTGCGCTGGACTGACGGGCCTTTTCTGGCAAATCAGGAGGATAAACCCACTTGCATGGGGATAGCCGGGCAGAGCGCACACACCCCTAGGGCACCCGTGTGTCCGGAGCCGGCCCGCGAGGCACGGCTGATACCGGCAGTGCAGGCCTTCCCCGCGAGGGGCTCCCAGGCAGGGACGCTCCCTTAGAGCTGATACCGTGTTCTCACAGGCGTGGACCCCTCTGCCTGTCCGGCAATCCTGCTGAGGCTTCGAGCCCCATCTTGAGACTCAGAACCGGGTGACGCGCGAAGGGCAAGTGAGGGCCTGAGGCTCCAGGCCTTCCACGTGGAGCCCGGACACCACGTGCTATCTGGGACACCACGTGTCTGCCCGGGACCTCTGCACGGGATGCCGCGTCTGCACATGGACCGCCCGCCAGATCACATGTGGCACATCTGCACACCCCCGAGCTGCACCCTGCACACGCAGGCCACCCGGGCAGGCACGAGCACGTGCAAGGGGTTTGGCCACATTGGCCTAGTTTTGCACAAGGCTCTGTGCACTGAATGGGGGGGTGACCGTCATATCAGCACCTTGCACGGGAGGACCTGAGACAGCTCATTGTAAGCTGAAGACCTTGACTTCCGTCTTCCGGCCACAGAAGATGAGAGGCAGAGACCCCAGGAAAGAGAGAAAGGGCGATGAGACAGCTCAGGAATGGTGGGCGACCACCTGGAGTTGGGGGCGTGTGGAGGGGCTCTAACGTGTGCTTACCTCCACCACGTGAGAGGAGAAGCCTGTCTGTGACATCTCCAGCCCGAAGGAGGTTTCGTTCTTGTTGGTGCCTGAAACAGACGGACAGAAAGACGTCAGCTCCGCACCTGATTTCTTAGCGCCAGACACGCCTGCAGCTCCATCCCCAGTGCCTGTGATCCAGAAGCGCCTTGAGGGAGGCGAGAGGGGCCCCGGGTCTGAGCCCAACTCGTCTGCCCCAGCTGCTGGCACCTTCAGGCGGCCGCCTGGCTTTATTATCAGCAGTCCACTCCCTGCTGAGAAAGGCTTGAGACAACTTGTATTACAGGGCAGCATGCTACAAGCCTGTCAAAACAGGAGAAAGACCCAGAAAAGTGCCCGGAAAGAAACAGTCCACGTTGTTGGCAAGAAATGGAATTTCCCACTTTGTTCGTTCCTACTATTCACCAGATTTGGTTCCAGATGCCTCTGGACAGTTCCCAAACATCGACTCCACCCTGCGGACGGAGCCGTGTCACACCACAGCTCTGCATGAGGGTTAGGGTTAGGGCTGGGGTTAGACGTGTGCGGAGGGCACCTCCCAACATAGGGCTCCCTGACGTGTCCCTGGAGCAATGTTCTTGCCAAGCGAGGCGGCCGCTTAGAGTACAAGTGTTTTGGGTGTTAAACTCCACCGAGAGTATCAGCACCAGGTTCCCCTTCCCCTCTTCTGCCACCGTTCACGAGGGCCGTCTTTCTCTCCTCCTGTGTCTGCAGCCCGTCACCCCTGGCGCAGAGGAGCCTGCTGGGCTCTGGGATGCTGCCCGTGCTCTCCTTGACCACCGCCCCACGTGGCGGAGCCCAGCACAGCAAGGCCCCTCTGCAGCAATACGTGGTGCAAACAAGACTCCTGCCAACCAAAGCTGGACTCAGAGTCGTAAGGAGAGAGACAACCTGAGGGAACCCTGCACAGAGTGCTTTCCGGAGCGGGAGCGGGAGGCCGTGGGGCTCTGGGAGCGAGCAGCTCCGGGGTGGGGGGTGGGGGGGTGGGCTCAGCGGCTTGGCTAGGGTTGCCAGATAAGACCCGGACGCCCTGTTAAACGTGAGTTTCAGACAAACAACAAGTGGGTTTTTAGGGCATGTCTGCCACAAATACTGTATCTTATATCTGCTAAATCTGGCAACCCTCGTTCAAACCCCAACTCCTTCCCAGGCTGCGGGAGGTCTGGCAAGTCACTTAACCCCTTCAAGCTGCCGTTTCCTCCACTGTCAACGATCCAGCTTCCCGGGCTGTTTGGAAAGAGCACAGCCTCACGTCCAGCCCAGGGACCACAAGTGCTGGTGCTGCTCACGAAGGGGGCGCTCCTGCCAAACCACCCTGCTCTACGGGGCTGGGCTTCACCTGCTGAGCCCAGGCACGTGGACCCCTCTCAGTCAGCCGCGCTCACCCTCCAAGCTGAAGATCCGGTCCCCCAGGGCATCAACGATGTCCTTCAGGGCCGCCTCGTCAGTGACGTTGAAGAAGTGCTTGTCATCCGGGTCACTGGCGATGTATTTGATCTCGTTGAGGAAAGCTTCTGGATTGATCCCCCTGCGGTTGTAGTAGCCCAGGACCTGCCAGGGAACAGGGGCGGGGCCACACACCAGGACATGGCATGGACCTCCCCACACACCCACGGCCCCAGACCCTGGCTGCAGGACAGGCCGGAGCCCCTGTTCTAAGGCAGGGCACGAAGTGTTGGGCGGCTTGCGGGTGTTTCCTGGTTTTCTGAGGCTTCAGCACCTCCTTGGCAATGGAGGGAAAAAACAGCACAAACCTGCAACTGTTGTGGACAGGAATGGACAGTGCAGAAGGAAGAGGATGCACAAGGGGAGGCCCCCTGGGCCTGGATGGCTAGTTCACTGCCCAGTAAACGCCTGCCCGGAGTCCCCAGCGGGGTGACAGCCAAGCTTCCAGAAGGTGGGCTGGGGCAGGACGGGACTCACGGCCACGGCGTATCTGGTCACGTTGTCCCTCTCGCTCTGCTGGATCACCTTCTCCAGGTCCGGGCTGTCGTGGGACTCCCCGTCTGTGATGACAATCATCACCTTCTTGGCCCCTTTCCTGCCGCCCTTCTGGAAAGCCTCCGAGCTGGAACCCAGATGCAGGGGAAGGTCACAAAGGGGAGGTGAGAGTGGGGCAGCCTGGCTGAGCCCTGGGCAACCCAGGAGATGCTGGACCTCAAACCAAAGCAGAAGCTGGATCCAGACCCTGAGGCCACTCGTTCGCCCGCTGCTCAGATGGGTCTTAAATCAGCTTGTCTTTAAAAAGCAACTTGCAAAAGCCCCTCTGGGCTCTTGACCGCACTGTTTTGTGCAAGCAGAGGGGATGGATTGGGCCTGGGAGGGGGGTTCAGGGTCAGGTGGAGACCCTTAGAGGCCTTAATTTCATGGTTCAGAAAGCCAGCTGCACATTAGAATCACCTGGGGAGTTAAAAAAAAATGAGGTCCAGAGGTCCAGGCCCCGTTGGACTTACGAAATCAGAATCTCCGGCGTGTGGCCTGGAAACCAGCATTTCCCAAACGTTCTCACTAGCCTCAGAACCGAGATCCACTTGCCTCAGTACTGCAGAGGTGCTGGGCCAGAGCGATTCAGCACCCAGACAACTGACCCCGGGGTGTGCACGCCGAAACTCGACAAGGCTCTGATTTTCCCCCCGAGAACAGCTCTGATCCTATTTTGGGAACTATTAAATATCAAACTCTGTGACAAATATTCCTCTGTCTCGCTTTTTATCGTTTTCAGTGCCCGGAGCAGATGCATGGCCTGCCTGTTGGGCAGTCCAGCCAGGGGAGAGACTCTTGTAGCTGGCAACCCATCTACGAAGCAGGAACGCCTGGCTCCTGAACCATCACCAGCTCTGGGTGCCTGTGTGGCCAACTCTCCTTAGAAGGACAGTGGTGTGGTCTAGCCAAGAGTCTGGCCCAGCAGGTAGAATTTTCCAATAAAGACTTGAAAATACATGTTACCCTTAGACTCTGCAGTGATTCCTCCTGGGTCTGACCCACAGATTTAAGCGCTGCGATGCCAGGTGAAATCTCATCTCCAGGCCCCAGGCTTTGGTTACCTGAGGTACCTTTTGTTACACAGCAAGCTGATGAGCTGACGTGTGTGACTTAGATGTGGAGGAATTCACAGAACTTGGAATAAGTTAGTTCAGAGCATCTTCAAGCTACCAGTGAAGAGAAACAGACCATTTGCTATTCGTTCTCTTAGCAGTTTTATGATATTCTTGATAGGCTGGCTTAAGAAACGCTCTAATTTTAGTCTGAGGTATGAACGGAAGCAGGGCAGAGGCACATGTGAGAATATTTTGGGCTGAAGCCCGACCCAGGGGAGGGGGCACCGCTAGTCCCTTAAAGGAGAATCTTGGCGCTCACATGACCTCACTGGAGGGTCAGGTCCAGGAGCAAAACTCCATGAGAACAAAATACGGCAGGGGAAAATAGGATTTATTACACATGGAGCCAAAGGACATTTCAGCATCATATTTCCATACAGTGGAATAGCGTGCATGTCTGTGTGGATCTGTAACAGTGCAGATACGGGCATGAGTCATCAGATTTTAAACTGTGAATTTGCATTGTGTAAAAGACTTAGATTTGTTGCCTTGTAAATCAGACTATAAATTACTGGAGAGCAGTGTGAGCTTTATACTCACAACAGGTTTCATGAACTGGGAAGCCAGTGTGACCCCGTGGAAAAAGCAGGTCACTTCACGTCTCCTTCTGCTCTAAACCTGCCCTGGGTCCCAGTTCTCCCAGGCCCCCTGACCTGGCCCATTATCCCTCTGAACCCCTCCTCCTGCTGGACTCTCCATTGATCCTGGGACCACCAGGCACGCTCCTGTCTCAGGGCCTTTGTCTGAGCTGCCCCCTCTCCTGGAACCTTCCAGCCAGACACCTGCCTGGCCAACTTTCTCACCTCCTTCGAGTCTCCACTCAAACGTCATCCCCTGGTGAAGCCTCCCCCGACGACGCTGTTAGTGCCGACTAAACGTCTGTCCTCTCCAACCTGCCTGGCTGCCTTTGCCAGGCTCCAGCCCCCCGCCCTGCAGAGGCTTTGTCTCCCTCCAGTGTACCGTACTATTTCTTTCTTTCTTTTTTTGCTTTATCGTCTGCCTCTGTCTCACCCTCTAGAATGTCAGCTTCACGAGGGCTGGACATTTATCTGTTTTGTTTACTGATCTACACCCAGTGCCGAAAACAGTGTGAGGCACGTAGTGCGCGCTCAGTAAAAGTGCGGCGTGAACGAGGTGAAGTCACAGCGCTGTCCCCTTCCCTTCCCCCAAAGTCCGCCAAGTCCTCCTTCACCTGCACACCTGATGGCAAGTCCTCGTCCTCAGGCCTTCAGCGCCCACTCGTGGTTGCTTCAGCCACAACACGTCGCTCGCAGTCTGGCTCCCCCAGGTGCGGGTTCACTTCCCCCACCACGAACCTCACACCATGCTCAGAGCAGGGCTCTGAGCACAAATGCTCCTTGACTCTCCATCTCCTCTGCCCTTATCAGGGCAGAACGTCTTCTGTGGAATGTCTTCTTGCCACCTCTCCCTGCTGAAATCCTGGGGTCTTCCTAGGACAAGTCAAATGCCCCATCTTGGCAGCCCTCCCACTCTCGGCCATCCTTATAACCCCTCAGATCCATGGCCTGGACCTTTGTAGTCTGGTAGGTGCACGGGCAAAAGGCACTATGAACAGCTGAGTGAGGAGAGAAAACCTTTCACCTTAAAAGGCACTGGCTGTAATTTGGGACCCACACTTGGCAGGCAGGGAAGCTCAGATTTCAGAGCTGACCTGAGGTGCAGATTGTAAGCCGTAGCAGTGCTCACAAGACACGATGGTTCAAACTCCTGTATGGGTCACACAGTCACCACTGACCCGGGGGAGATGGGCTGGAAATGAGCCGGAAACAGAGGGCTCCCTCTGTGCGGGTCAGTGCACGGGGCCTCCCTCTGTTCCGCCAGTCACCTCACAAGGGCCTGCTCGGGGTCTCAGGGGCCAACACCCATGTTGACAAAACAGCAAAAAGGTCTACCTTTGTGAGCATAAGAGCCATCCTTACACGGAGGGAAGCTCATTTAGGAAAAAAGCTCGAGCAAGTTTTATCAGTGAACAGAAATATGCTGGTGGAGCAGTAACTTAACCATACAGGTTGTGTGGATGAGAAAGACTTTCTCTCTTCACCGCATGAAGTCATGTTACTACTAAATAGTTCTCACATTGTGGAATTCTGTTAAACACGCTCACTGACCCTGTGTGAGGTGGGTTTACAACCATATTATAAAGTGATGGGACTGTGGTCTCGGGGAACATTTGTGCGGTCTCACGAACATGCGCAGAGCACCTATTCATGGGTGCAAATTTTATACGTTCAAAATCTAAACGCCGTGGACATAGTCATCTTAGGAGTTAGGCCACAGCTGGCGAGATCTTGGGGAACTGATTGTAAGATCACTTCCTGAATCTGGGGGGGGGGGAAGCACAGCGTTCTGAGCAGCAGCAGCATCCTGGGGATAAGCAGGTAGAGGCCTCCGTGGCTGCTGAGACAGCGTCCCTCATCCCAGTGAGTCCTGGTGTGATGTTTAAGGAACCGGCCTCATTGCTCTATAATCTCAGATGCTAGATTCAACCATGCTTTTCACAAAAGTTCCAGCGATGACAAGCTCCCCCTGGCAGATTCTGCCCTCAGAGAACTCACACACTTTTTATCAGGTCTCTGTGGCAGCACACACTTCCCAAAGTTGGCTGCAAAAATACCCCTGATCCCCCAAATGCTCTCCTGCAATCTGACCGTGCCACCCCTCCATCAGGGGAGGGGATCAAGTTCTCTTCCCCTTGAACCTGGGCTGACCTTAGCAACTCACTCAATCAACAGACTGTGTGGAAGTTACATCCTGGGACTCCTGCACGGAGCATGGGTCTGCTGGGAAACTCACTCTGGGGGTGTTTCCTCTCAAAGCCCGGGTGCCACACAGGGAGAAAGCCACGCCACCTGGCCACGCATGGGTGCTCAGATCCCCAGCCTCAGCTGAGCTTCCAGCTAGCTGCCAGCACCCCCCACCAGCCACGGGCTGTGCTGTTTAGATGTCCAGCCCAGTCCAACCTACAGATGACAACAGCCCCAGCTGATACCGAACGTCAGCCTCATGAGAGAACCCAAGGGAGAACTGATCAGCTGAGCCCAGCGAAAGCCCAGAACTTTGAGGGATTAATAAGTTACTGTCTCTCAAGATGCTACATTTTGTGCAGATTCGTTACACAGCAATAGATAACTTAGAACAGTATCTGAGATTTAGAAAAATTATTATTTTTTTACCGAGCAAATTCAATGCCAAACGCTGTGCGGGTCTCTGTTCCTCCTCTCTGCTCAATGTGGCTGGCAGCTTCCACCACATCCTTTACGGACCTGTAGTCGTTGAGGTGAAATTCATGTACCACGTCTTCTCCGTACTGAACAACTCCAACCTGCAAGTTAGAGGGGAGGGCAGAGGGACATCGTGACGCCTGAAAGCTGGCCCTTCGGTGGTGAGGCTCCCCAGAGTCATCTCTCTGTCTGTGACTGTTCAGGAGAGAGGAGTGCTGGGGACCGTCCCAAGGGAGAGGAACTAAGCAGAAGGGAAGCAGGCTCTGCAAAGCTCTGAGAATGAACGGAAGACGTCATGAGACAAGTGGAAGGTGTACATCGAGAGAGGAGACCGTGATGCAAAGAAAGGCCCAGCAGATTAAGTTTCTCACTTAAAAAGACAAAAGCTGAGCACGGAGTTGAAGCCTGCAGTCTCGGGAGCAGCACCGGTGGAGGGCCACCGCACTGTTCACCATACGCTGGAACTAAGGTTCCGTCCAATTTGGAGAAGAGGCTCTTTTATCCCCAAGTAGATAAACCACCAACAATATCAACAGCCTGAAAACTAAACAGAAAACCTGGAAGACCTGGAGCGGGACTAGAATGACAAACTGTCACGGCTGGGTGGGCCCACAGAGTTTGTTCTGCACAAGCGCGTTTCCACGGCTGGGCCTCCACCCTCCCCGCCAGGTGATCTCTCGGGGGGTCTCATTACTCCAGGAGAAAGTCCCCTCCCTTTCTAACAGCTCTAACTGTTACGAAGTGACTTCTTAGGTTGACTTGAACTCCACCACTCTGTCACTTCCATTCTTGGGTCCTTGGTGGGCCTGCCGAGACAACACAGGACAAATCTATCCCCTCATTAGCTCGGCAGCGTTTCAGGACACGCCGGCAGCACTGACCTCCCTGTCTCTTCCCTGAGATCAACGTGTCTGATGCTCCCCGTGCCTCCCCCAGCAGGGTTCCAGTGCCTACTCAGCCTTTCCTGCCTTGCTCCTCACTCTCTGGCTGATCCAAGTTTTTGTTACTAGGTGGTGTCTGTCCCAGAAGACGGTGTTTGCCCACGCAGGAGGCCTCCCCCATGCTGTCCCTTGATGTGCCCAGCAGAGATGTGTGTCCTGGGCTGCAGGACCCTCCTGCTGGCCCTGTCACCTACACCTCTCTGGTGCCTGCAAAGATGCTCCCCCAAACCCCCAGGCGGCATCTGCCATGGGCTTGAGGGGCCCTGTTCGGAGGAGGAAACCATCCCAGCCGTGCTCACCTGGATCTGCCCAGGGCCGATGTAAAACTTCTTCAGGATGTTGATGAGGAAGTGCTGGACCTCCACCCAGGGGTAGATGCTGTTGGAGCCGTCCAGGACGATGATGATGTCCATGTAGGTCTGGCACCCTGGGAAGCAGGCACATGGTCATAGCCACCCGAGGAGCCAGCATCTGCAAGTCTCTGATTCTCTGGATGACTGTCCAAGGAAGCACGGATGGGGAGCTGTCCTCGGGCTAAACGTTTATTTGGGCAACATGAATAAGGAGCCCAGGAACTCCTGGCTGTGTTCCCCAGCTCTGCGCTGGCTGTCTGAGCAGAGTGTAGATTAAGCCCGACTGCCCCTGCTCCCCATCTGGAGCCGACCACGGTCAGCTGGTCCCTGTTTGGGATGCAGCCAACACTGCCCAAATCAGTACCTCGCTATTGTCTACTTTACTGCAGTGGGCAGGCTGGCAAGGTACCATGTTCAACCAGACTGAACGGGTTTCAGTTCTTAGGAGGGAGGCACGGTAGAATGGTCAGGGATGTGGAATCAGGCATCAGACTGTTGACTCCTGGCTTTGACCTTGGGCAAGTTACTTAACACCTTGGCACCAGTTTTCTCTTCTGTAAAACAGGCGAAGTGATCGTGGGGGGTCGCCACGAGAAATCAGCGCAACGGTGCTTCCAGGTCTGAGCACAAGCAGGTGCTCGAGACTCTAGCTGGTCCTCTTTCTGTTTTTTTTTTTTAAACAAACCACTTTGTTAATGTGGCAATGACACCATCAGGTCAAACTCTTGTGCTCCAAGCCTGAAAGTTTTTCTGCATTCTTGTAATATTAATATCAAATTAAAACAATAATAGAAACCAACAAAGAAAATGAATCCAACATTGGCACCATAGCAAAAGTAGAAAACTTCTTTTAACATCTAAGTAGTTTACTTCTGTTTGTGAAACAGCTGGGGTTACTTTGAAATAAGATGTGATACAATACAGATGTGATATATACTATACGGTATCGCACTGAAATCTCGGGCATCTGCTTATTTCTGCTGGAGAGTTTTCACAACGGATTTCAATCTACTTCACAGCAGAGCAGTGGGGGCCTTTGTGAGTTAAGCATTCCGGTCACTCCTGAAGTAACCACATCATGAGGGTGTAGCATGCTGACATCAGAGCTCCCAGGAGAGGACGGTGGTGGCTCAGAGCCCGGGCGCCCATTGCAGTCCTGCGTCTGACAGAGCATTTTACAAGCGTTTGGGTGACTGAGATGCTGAGTGTCTCAGAGGAGGTCCCACTTTAGGAGAGGCTGTGTGGGTACTCGGGTCTCTTCCGCCTGCTGTGTACAGCACGTGATCGCCCTACACCTCCCGCCTCACGGCAGGCACCTGGTAGCTTTGTCCTTCTCCTGTGTCCTTCAGCCCAACACCTGTGTCCTGAGCTCCCGCCACGTGCTGCAGTGCTGCGTGGTGCCGCCGGCCACATGGAGATAAGATGAAACTCCTTGTTTAGGAGGGGTTTCCAATCTAGTGGCAGGGACCAGGTTTCTTTGATTTTAAAGCCAGTTTTATTATTAGAATGAATTTATTATTACTCATTTCTTTCTTACAATTTCAAATTTTTCTTTCTAAGACACCTTGGGGAGAACCTGGTCTGTGGCTCCTAAACATAGTTGAACACGCCTTTGAAACACACACCCTGGGGCTTATCCCGGACCTGCTGAATTAGAACCTCCATGGTGGTGGCAGGGGTTGTGGGGGCTGCTCTGGGATCTGGACCTGCGGAGCTCCTGGGGCACTGCTGCTGGTCAGCCTGTGAGGAAGCCTCCACACAGGAGGTTCTGGGAGGCTGAGATGGTCACACCTTGGCCTGGAGGAGAGAGCAGCCCTAGGGAGTGAGCTCCTGGCCACGGGCCTCCTCCCCAGCCCCAGGCATCTTGTGAGAATAGAACTGAGGCCTCCTCGGCGCCCAGAGGAGCCCCGTCCAGCCCCTGCTGCACTGATGCTGCCTCCTCCCTCCCAGCACCCGCCCCATCTCTGACGGCCCTGTTGTTTGGAGGGGGGCTGCCTCTAGCTAGAGGTGCTAATCCCCTCACCCTCAGTAAAGCGGGCAGTAGCTGCTTGATGATGGCGTTTAGCCCAGAGGAAACAGGGAGGCTCGGAGCCAGGCAGTCTGCGCTCGTGGGAGGCAAGGTCTGAGCATTACTTCCCGGATCCTCCTGGCAGGTGGGGAGTGAGTGGGAGGTTTTGCGTTCCATGAGGCTCTGGGAAGGCTAGGCAGAGCTTCCTCATGTCCAGGAACACCAATTAGATGGGAACATTACCAGGGATAGGTCTATTCTCCTGGGCCCTCCACCTACAGAGCAACCACACTGCATAGTATCAGAGGGCACCGTTCACACTGTAGTCTAAGTGAATGATGTCCCCAGAATCGTGCAGTGCGCAGCATGCCTACTGTACACGGCGGCCCAGCAACCTCTCACTCACTCAGGTGGGTTTTCAGTGAGCCCCTCTGGCTGCCAGGATGGTCTTCATAACCTTAGTTCATTTGCCCGGACCCTCACTCTGTGGGGGAGGGTGGGCCAGGATCAGGACCCCACAGGGCGCGGTCAGAGTCCAAGTGCTGCTCTGTCGCCGCAGGGTAGTGGTGATCAGAGCCCAGAGCCTCCCATGAGGCTTGAGCTCTTTTTGTAAAATAACCTAAACCTGTTATTTCCATGCTGTCTAATAAATCAGAGATTCAGAACCCCCCCCCCCCAAAAGATGCAGCCTGAGCCTGCAGATTTGTAGCCACTTACTTTGGAGAGCTGGGGCCACAGTCTTGGAGAACCTGAAGTTGGAGTTGACTCGTGAACACATCCCTGTGGTGTAGTAGGAACTCCCACACTCGTGAGACCAGAGCGGGCTGCAGGCCTGTGAAGCACAGCACAGACCCCGGTCAGTGAGGGGCCCCAGAGACGGTCCAGGCGCAACAGCCTTTGGCCCAGCCCCAACCTGCACAACCCAGGACAGAATCCTCCGTCTGCGTGCCGGTGGCCCTAGGATCTAGCGGGCCTTCTCTGAGTCTAGCTGAACTCTCTCCTGCTGTAGTGTGCAGCAGTTCCCTTGGTTTCAGGGGAAATGGAGAAAAACTAACCTTCGAGTCCTCCTCTGTGGTATTTTCAAGGGTCCCCTTCTCCACCCCCTCATCAGGGTTGTGGCTCTCCTTCATCCTGCCAGCACCCCCACCTCAGGGTCCAGGGAAGCCTTTCATCCACGGGACTGGACCCTTCAAGGGTCTTTCTGAAGAGGTCACCTGAAGGTCACTACTGGGCAAACGTCCAGGACTGGGTCTGACTAACATGTCCATGACTCTTACTAAGGAAAGAAAAAAGAATGTCTCTGGTATTTCTCTGAATTTGTGACCAAAAACATTGATGTCAGCCCCTTCTAAAGGCTGAGCGATGAGTCCCTCTCAGTCAGGGTCATAAAAAAGAAGCCCAGCGTCAACCCTCCAGGGTTGTCCTGCTGCCGGGAAGTCCAGGACTGCATTTTGGGCTGTGATTTCCTTCGGTTTGGAGGGAATAATTATTTCACTTTCTTTCTTTTTTTTTTTTCAAATTAGCTTTCTTTTTAAATTCAGATTTTAAAGGTTTTGTTATCTGTGTCCTTTGTTGAAGCTTCTGAAAATTATTTTTGGAAGTGGGGGAGAATGAATAATGGGTGAGTAGATGACGGATGGTGGCTGGAGGGATAGAAGGAAGATGGAGGGATGGATGATGGACAGATGGATAAACTATAGGTGGATGGCTGGCTGGATGGATGGAAGGGTGGATGGTGAATGATGGATGGATGGTGGATGATGGATGGATGGATGATGGATGGATGGATGGATGGATGGAAGGGTGGATGGATGGTGCATGATGGATGGATGGGTGAATGGAAGGATGGGTAGGTGCATGGACAGATGATTATGGATGTAGGAAGGTATGGATGGAAGGGTGGATGGGTGGTGAATGATGGATGGATGGAAGGGTGGATGGGTGGTGAATGATGGATGGATGGGGAGGTGGGTTGGTCTGATACACAGACAGATGTGTGGATCAATGAATGGATGGATGGATGGATGAATGAATAGAGGGAAAGACATTTGGTTGGGGGATGTGCTAATGAGTGAATGGATGAGTGAATGAATTAATAAAACTTCTATTCATAAACTAAGGTCTTAAACTACCCAGAGAGGCCCCAGGGATGGTATCACACCATCCCTCTTGAACGGTCACTCCACCTTGTGAAGTAGGTGAAATCAAGTTAGTAGGAATGTGACAAGGAGCCTCGGGAGAAAAAGGGAGTCAGAGCAAAGCCCCTGACAAGCACGGGTGGACAGGGCCAGGGGCCCTGTTGCCCTTGGTTGGGGAAGATGAGGGCTGTGGTCTGGCCACGCATCAAGGTCCCGCAGGACACTCCCTGGCCGAGCCACTGTGCTCTCCTGGGGTCTCCGAGCACCCAGTCCTCTCACTGCTCTGGTGTCTGTGCTCACACCCCACACGGCTCATCTGTCAACACAGATGGACTGATGGACAAGAACAGAGAGTGACACGAGCCCTCCCATCTTAAAATGAGTTATGCACCTTATTGGGCTCTCTGGGGTCATTTTCCCTCTGAAAGCTTCCCGGCAGCTGTTTCTAGGAGCTGTCAGGCCCAGCCTCACCCACATCTGTGGTGGTTTACGCAGACCTGGTGGCGAGGAGCAGGCAGCACCAGTGCATCACGCCACCTGCACTCGCCCGCTGTGTGCGAAGCCTGGACACGCTCACCTGGGTGGGCGCAGAGGCCTCCCAGCACAGCCACCGGGGCCCCTCTGACCCAGCATCACATGTCGTCTCTCCCCCACCCAGAACAGTAGCTCCAGGAGGGCAGGAGCTCTGCCGACTGCTGAGTCCCCAGCACCTGGCATCAGGCTTAGGGTGTTGCAGGTGCTCAAAAAATAGTTTAAATTAATGAATGCCTCTACCTCCTCAGCCCAAATACCCTCCTCTTTCTTCCTTGCTGAGACCAGTCTCTTCTTTAAAAACAAGACGGAAACCTCCTCTGGGAAGCCTTCCCATCTGACCCTGTGCGGCCCAGGTGGCCCATCGCTCGGACCCTCCCCTTGGTTGCAGCAAACCTGTGCTCACTCGTGTGTGGCTCCCCACAAAGTCTTCTCAGAGTGTGTGATGTGTCCTGTTTCCTGGATCAAAGCTGGAGCAGGGGTCTGGCCTCTGCATTGGAAGTCTGACTCCCCAAAGGAAGGGACAGGCCTTCCCGCCCCCGCCCCCTTGGACTGCTGAATGTCTGTATTTATTCCTGTTCCTTTTCAGGTTGTCTGCGCGTGCGGACAGGCAGCCTGGTGGGCAGACTCACTCAGCCATCCAATGCCCCTCGCAGCCCCAAGCAGAGGGCCCGTGGGCAGGAAGGGCTTGGAGAGAGGGTGGGTGGCTCTTACCAGGAAGCTGTTGTCCTTGGGGTTGGTGGCCAGGCTCAGGCCGAGACGCATGTTGTCCTTCCTCTCGGACACGTTGGACAGGGTGACCCTTCCTGGGGTAGGAGGGAGAAGCTCAGCCTGCAGCCCCTTCCTGCCCGCCCTCTGCCCATAGTCTGCCGCTGCTCCTGGCACCAGGCAGAGTCCTCCCTGACTCTCCTGGCCTCTCTGGATGCTTCACTTGTCTGCATGTCAGTGCAGCCCTTCACGGTTTCCTAAGGCCTTGCCCAGACGTGGTCTAATGACTTCCTCTCAACTCCCTCGGAGATGAGGAATGAGAGTCTCAGAAAGGCCAAGCAAGCTGCCCAAAGTCACACAGCAAGCACACGGAAGAGCCTTCCGTCTCCTAGTCCAGACCTTTCCCACCACCAGCCCTTCCTCTGTGCCCCACCCCACACACCCAGGGCCCCCCCGGTGAGGGTGGCTTCTCCATGCAGTGTCTCCTCTGCACTCTTCTTCAAGGCAACCTGCCACTGAAACTTACCAGTCCCCCGCCCGACTCTCAGGGCCTGGTTCTCTGCTCACCTGATAAACTGACATATGCTGACAACTTCACAAGAGCCTTCCAGAGCACAGGGTCTCGCCCAGGAACATCACCAACATTATCAGCCAACTGGGCGGAGGAGGAGGGTCACGGCGGGTTAGAATAATTAACAGGTGTATCAGGGAAGCTTTTACTGGATCATCCCATCAGGTCACTGAGGGGAGGGAGGGAGCTTGAATTCCCCAGGCGCGCGCTCGTGTGTGTGTGCGTGTGTGCGTGTGTGCGTGCGTGCGTGCGTGCGTGCGTGCGTGCGTGTGTGTGTGTGCGTGTGTGTGTGTAGAACTGGCCTGCCCTCAGGGGCCCCAGGCCGGCAGGGTGTGGGGCCTGGGCTGGACAGAGGCCAGAGCATGAGACGCCTGGCCGTGCTGTGGGCTGGGGCAGGGGCAACTGTGTCTGCTGTTTCATTTCTTCCCTCTGGTTTCCTTCAGTTCGTACTAAGGCTCCTTTTGAAATCCAGCCCCCTTGGGCCTGGGATTGCTTTCCATCTTGTCTGTCCAAGCAAACCGGAGAGAAAGCAACAGGAGTCACCCGGGGCTCTTCTGGTGTCTCATTCCCAGAGTGCCACCCACACGTGCCCTCCCAAGAGGCCCAGGAGTCACCATGTCCATCGTACAGACAAGAAAGCCAAGGTGCACAGAGGGTTAGTGCCTTCCATGAGGTCAGTCACTGGTAAACGATAATGCGGGGTCTTGAACCCAGGAATGTCCAATGTTACATCCGAGGTTTCCCGCCCGGCGGCAGGGCCATGCTGGCGTGGGATGGAGTGAGACACCTGGAGAGGAGGCTCCGAGCCCCAGCCGGGCAACGTCCTCCCTCCGCAGCTTGGAGAGTTCTGCCCTTCGTTTATTTAAGGGGTGGGTCCCTCGCCTCACCCTGCCCCCTCTGTTTATCTCTTGTCCCAGTGACTGAAGTCCTTAGTGAGACTGGCAGCCCGACGGTTGGTGGGGAAGACCCTTGTGCTGGAGGAAGAAAGACTCAGGCTCAAGTCCTGCTCCTGCTGTTCATGGATCTGGGGCAGTGACTAACCTCCCCTCTGTGACCAGGACAGACCGACACCTTTCTTGGGGCACAAGCCCCCCCTCACTTAGGATCTGCCTTCCAGAATCACATCCCCTCCCCCAAGCCCCAACCCCTCATTAAAACCCTAACTCCATCCAGCTGTTGGGAAGAAAGCATCTGAGGTGGACTCTTCAACACTGAGGTGTGAATGGCTGACACCCACTTCCCTGGAGAGGGAGGAAAGAGTGCTCCTGGCTCGGTGGGAGAGGCCACAGGAAAACTCGGGGCTTGGGTTTCCCTCCCGTGCATCCCCACTGTGGGGCTGAACCTCCGTGGAGGGAAAGGAACCCTTGTCAGACGAGGAGCCTCCTGACCAGCACTTCTCCTCGGCCCCCGCTCACTCTGCTGCCCACTCGCCTCCCGGCTGAAGCCCCAGTTCAGGAAAGTTTTCAGGCTCTGACGGCTTCATGTCTCTCACTGAAAGCAGGAGCTTCCCCTTCTTCAGAGGGAAAGCGGGTCCACATTGGAAACCGGAGTGACAAAGGAAACTCAATGACGGGTTCGTGGGTCTGTGTCCCCACTGGGACAGGAGCTTTTCTCGGTGGCCCAGTCCCCAAGCCCAGTGTGGATGCCTCCCACCACCATCCTCTCTCCCTCTGCCCCGGCCACACAGCTCTTCCCAACCTCAGGACCTTTGCACTTGCTTCTCTTCTGCCTGAAATACTCTGGTCCCACCCGACTCCGTCTCACCATCAAATCTTTGCTCAAAAGTTACCTGCTCAGGTGTCAGGCTTCCCTGACCACTGTGCTAAGGTAGAACCCTCTCCCTCCCTCCTCCCCACCAGCCTCTCTCATCACAGCACCTGGTTTATCACACAGCATCTATGCCCACCTGAGATGATCCTGCCTTCCAGTGTGTCTACTCACTGACTGTGCCCTCCCAGCAGGGCCCTTGGCTCCTTGTTCCCTGCTGTATCTCCAGGTGCTAGCATTGTGCTTGGCACGTACCAGGTGCCCAATAAAGGCTAGGGGACCTATCAGACCTGGAATGGATCCTGGGGTCACACAGGAGTGAACGGAGGCTCCTAGAGAGAATGTGGGCTTCTCCTGGACACCCAGCGAGGGAATTGCGCAGGTGGAAGGAGCATCCAGCTTGGCCTGCTTGGGGGACTGCTCTCAGGGTGGTGATGACCGGGACCCACGAGGCCCCAGACGGACTCCTGCCCTCCCTAGACCGGTTTCTCACTGAAGTCTGGGCCCGGCTGTGCTGGGGTTTGAGCCTCCTTCCAGCGGCGCCGACACCGGTGTACCGGCGGGGCCTCCAGCACTAAGCGCTCGGACAGCGGGCTGCCTGGGGATCCGGGTTCTCGGGTTTTCTCTTTGATGTGGCCTTTCCATGCAGCTGCTTGTCTCTTGAAGCTCTGCCGTGTCTCCCCACCAGGCTGCTCCCCTGTCGGCCTCCCCGGGGAGCCCCACCGCACTGCTCTAGGACAGAGGCTCCCCTCCTAGAAGAGGGCGAGACTGAGGGTCCTGCCCTGGGGAAGACCCATCCTCTAGGGCAAAGCCTGGAATCGCGGCTTCTCAGCCCAAATGGGACTTCTGCTCCCTTTTGACAATAAGGCGATGGCTTGGCCACTGTCTGACCTTTAGGACAAAGCAGCAGCGCTTTAGAGGAGCATGTGTGCCTGCGTGGACGCGGGCTGGGTGCACACACACGTGCAGGTGCACCGAGACTTACAAGGGCTTGCTCACAGCCTCTCCCCGGTGCCCCAAAAGCTCCCGGTGAGGAAAGAGCTGTCATGTCGGAAAGGCAGGGCCGCAGGGCGGCTAAAGGGTGGCTATGGCCTGCCTGGGTGGGGGTCCCGGTCTTGCTGCTCATTAGCTGGGTGACCCAAGCAGGTCCCCTCACCGCCACAGGAGGTCATTCACGATTAAATCTCATGTTGTTGTGGGGATGAAATGAGTCAAAATATCTAAACGTGCCTAAACCAGGGCCTGGCGCGTGGTAAAACTATGTAAGAATGTTGGCCATTGTTATTATCTCCAAGTCAGAAGGAAAGATAGGAAATGTTCCTGCTCTACTCTGTTGAGGGGCCATGGATGAGTCAGAAAGAGCGACAGCCTGGCACAGTGGAGACCTGGGCATGAATCCTGGCTGGCCCCTGACAAGCTGTGTGACTGTGGCAGAGCTGCTGCCTCTCTCTGGCCTCAGAGTGCTCATTTGTAAAATGGGGAGCAGCTGGGTCCCCTCACAGGGCAGCCAGGAGGAGCTGGTGTGACGGCAGGCATGGATCAGAGATGCCCTGCCCCGGATGGTGGCGCCTCTAGGGGAGGGGCCAGCAGCCCAAGTTACCCAGGTTGAGCTTGGTGCAGTTCCCTTGGGTCGCCGGACACTTGTACACGTCTCCCGTCTTCTGGTGGCCACTGGTTTCCAACGGAGCCCCGACGACCAACCTGGGAAGGAAAAGGAGACGAGGGAAGATGCTGGGGGAGGTCCCCCTTCCTGGCAAGGACGGAGCCTGGAGGGCAGTGTTGAGGCGAGGACGTGGTGGGGAGGGCAGGAGGGAGCCCTGGAGGGGGCAGCCCGTGCAGACGCCCAGGCTCTGACCTTCGTCTCCCTGGAAGCGGGGTGCTGTGGCCTATGCAGGCCCTTGGCGGGCTCTGGAGACACAGGGATGAAGACCACACAGCCTGGCAACTGAGGGGCGGAGGCCGTCCCTGCGAGAAGAGGGCAGGCGGACATCATGGAGGAGATGTGCTTGACCTGGGTCTCAGTGGGTGGGCGTGAATTTGGGACGGTGACAGTGGTCATTAAGGCGGAGGAACGGTGATTTTGAGTCTTGGCCGTCTGTCGCTACCATGCTGGGTGGGAGGGCCCATTCCTCGCCTTGTAAGAATCTTCCAGCTGGTGACCCGGGGCTGGGGCACGTTCACCGTGCTCATGGCTGTCCCTGAGCCACCACGTCTTTCCTCAGGGCGGGCGAGGCGGCCAGCTGGGCTGAAGAGTGGCCGGGGCAGCCACCCAGCTGGGTCCCCTCACAGGGGAGCCTATGCCTTTGTGATCTTATTCAGATAAAGGGTTTTTGCAGTTGTATTTAAGGCTCTCAAGATGAGGTCATCCTGGATCATCCAGGTGGGTCCTAAATTCAACACCATGTCCTTACAGGAGACACCCAGAGAGAAGAGAAGGCCATGTGAAGACGGGGACAGAGCTAGGAGTGAAGCTGCCGCGAGGCAGAGAATGCCTGGGGCCGCAGGAAGCCGGAAGAGGCATGGAAGATCTCCCCCAGAGCCTTTAGAGGGAGCACAGCCCTGCCGACACGTTGGCTTAGGACGTCTGACTTCCAGAAGTGTAAGAGAATAAACTTCTGTCTTTGTATAAGCCGTCCACTTTGTGCTGACTTGTTACGTACCCACTGGAAATTAATGCACTCTGCTTACATGCACACGTATTTCTGGAGAATGAGTGGCCACTGCTTCCGGACTTGGCCAAGCCCGGCACTGCCACTTCCCTCAAGGCCAGGAAGAACCCCCCTGCAGCCTGGACAGCCCCCGGGCTCCTTCCCTGAGTGCCCCAAAGCCCTCTCTATGCCTCATCCCTGGCGAAGCCAAACCCTGAAGGCAGGTGCTGTCTCCTGTCAGTGCCTGCCCCACTCCGTCGGTGTCACCCACTCGGGTGGATCTGGAAACTTCTAGGCCTTGGGTGCCAGTCCTGCTCTCTGCCACCAACCGCCTGCTCAGGCCTGGGCTCTAACAGTGACTCAGGAACGACTCTCCAAGGGACAGCCGTGCAGGAGGTACCACACGGCTCACACAGCCCTGCCGGTCTCCCAGACCCCGAGGGGCACAGGGACAGATGACACACTGGGAGCCCGCTCTCCGAGCAACTTCCCACCCCCTGGCAACGTGACCAAAGAAGAAGCAACTGCTCTTTTCCTGGCTTAGTACGGTTGAGAAGGACGGACCTGGAGGACTTCAGTGGCTCCTTGCGGTCAAGCATCCCCCCGCCCGGCTCCCACCCACCTCTGTGCTGTCAGGAAAGAACTACGGTCCAAAGCGGGAGTTAGCAGGGCTCTGTTGAAATCAGGGTCTGTGTAGTAATCACGGAGCTCTCTCCCCTGAGGACCGGGTAACGACAGGTTCTAAATATATCCACTTCTTAAGCAAGCTTATTTTTGACTGGCAGGAATTAATTGGACCCATAAAATCTGTTTGTCTAGACGACGTGATTTTTGGCTACTTAATTCTGTGAGTGATTGTGTGGTTGAGGCCACTCCATTCTTCCAGCCAAAAAGGGGGGGGGGGGGCGGTCAGGAAGCGAGGCTTGGGCTCCAGGCTTGCTTTTTGACTGCTCCTGTTTTCAGGGTCAACCTGGCACGCGACCAAGTGTTCCAGAGGGACATCCCCTCTGGGACACCACTGCCGGCGAGTGCCTTCTGGAAAGAGTGCCTTGGGGGAAAACCTCGCAGGGTGCCTCTCAGACAATCAGGCATAGCAGGTTCTAGATTAGGAAAAAACAAAACCTGGCCGTCTTCTAGAAAAGCTAACCCCCTGTGTCTTCTAGAAAACGCCCCCTCAGCCTGACCAAGCAGACCCCTCACAACCCGCCATTCTTCAGAGTGGAGCTCTGAGGCCCTGGAGGGGCCCCGGTCACAGAGCAAGACCTTTGGGCTGAGATTCCGGGGGCTAGGTCTTCATCCTGACTCTGTCACCAGCCTGCTGTGGGGCCTGGAGAAGCTCACTGACCCGGGTTTTCTCGACTGTCAAATGGGGTTAACAATTCCAGTCCCGCCTACCTCCAGGGTCAGGGTGGGGAGGCACTGAGAAGCATGAGGGCGTCTACGTAGGTAAGCTGCACACAAAGACCGGAGGCCTCCTAGACGGCATCTGTCCTGCAGTAAGTACACCAAGTTGTCGTGGCCCCCAGTTTGCCTCAAGACCAGGTGGTGTCCTTTTCAAAGACTAAGGGTCACTCCCTCTGTCCCACCCCCGTTCTCCCAAACCTGATTCCTCTCGGGGTCCTTGGCACTTCACGAGGTAGCGGGACGGGGCTTACCATTCCCATAATACAGATGCAGAAACTGAGGCGCGGAGAGGCGAGCTGACTGAGCCCCAGTCTGTTTGTGGTGGAGCTGGCACTGGCTCTCGGGGGCAACTTGCTCTGTGTTGCCCCAAATGTTTCTCTGTCATGAAGGGAGGGCCCGGGCAGCGCTCTCTGCCATTCCTGACTCTCGGCATTGCGTGTGCCTGTCGGGCTTGAGGTTTTGAGGACATGATTCAGTCTCTCTGTGAAGGGTAAGTGACTGAGCGTGGGGAAAGTGTTTGCGTCACCACTGAGACCTGCCAAGTTGCTCGTGGGGTCTGGCAGCCTGGGCACGTCCTGTGGCCTCAGCCTTATATAGCCATCACAGCCTCCAGGCCCCCTGTGCTTCTCAGGGGCTGGACACCCGACACCCTCTGGCGTGGGCACCAGATGGCAAACCCCGAAGGTTGTGGCGAGCATTGAACCCTTTCCGCGGGCTGTGTGCCGTGACTCACCGGCTGTGGGCTCCCAGCCTTCCTCCCACGGAGGCGGGAAGCAGGGCTGTTGTGGATGGGAGAACTGGCGGCAGGCTTCAGCCTCAGCCCTGGAGGACCCCTCCCTGATGGCCGCTTTCTAAGCAGGGACTTCCCAAGTGAGGAGGCGCACCGTGGAGATGGCCACCTGAGGAAGGTGGGATGTGGCCTCTCTGCGTGCTGGCTCCTGGGATCCCAGAAGGACACAGACTAAGGGAAGGGCCCCTGGATCCCTACGTCACACCCTCTCCAACAAGGCCCCATGGGGACCTTAGTCCTGGTTCCACCCTTCAAGGCAGTTTAATCTCCAAGCCTTTTAAACGGCACACCCCTATCAGGATAAAAGGTAGCATGCACCCCAACACGTGCACACTTTCATGTAAATTGTACCCGTGGGCAGCTGTCGGCCTGTGTGCTGAACATCACAATCCCGTCCTCTTCAGATGAAAGACAGCCCTGAATAGAACTTGAGCCATTTCTTGTCTGGACTCCAGCGCACTGCCCTGGACATCCCCTGTGCTGTGCAAACCCATCCTAGAGACCATCCTTTTAAGAGCGAGCACAAACTCCCACCTGCTCCAGGAAACTCTCACTGATTAGCCCAGCCTTTCCCACACCAACCAGCACTTAATTCCTGCTGCCTGCCGAGGCCAGTGCTTTAGCGTTGTAATTCCTTGGGGCCAAGACGCCCGTGTCTGCCCTGCCGCACTAGCGGAGGGTGGTCGTGAAGCCCTGGGTCCCCAGGGGCTGACCTTCCCTTCTGCCTGACAGTCTACAGCAGCAGCAGCTTCAAGAGCTAGTGGCTTCGCCTCGGGTGTGACAGAAGCCTCCAGACTCAGTGTCTGGAGAAAAGGTGGCTGAGAAATCGAGTATTCTCTGTGCACAGAGGGTCCATGCAGTGACCCAGCTTCCATTTAAAGTCAGTGCTGTTGCTTCCCTGGTTTTCCGTTCCCCTCTTCCCATCAGTTCCTCATTTCTGTTCCGGGACCAGGAAATCTGACTCCGTTCCCAGTCGTAGGGACTGAGCATTTGCCGCAGGCCAGGCCGGTGCTACCCCTGGACTGAAGTGATCGCGTCGGGGCAGGCAGGGACGTAAGTCGCCCCAGTCAGAGAGACTCTCAGGACTTCCACTTGGGACTTAGGGGGTCACGTGGTCCCTTTTCCCCGGATGCCATAGTGTGCAGATGCAGGGCCTGAAACTGCTGGCAGCCACCGTGCAATGGTGAGCATCATGAGCCGCTGCAGCGACAGAGGGAGGACTGGGAGAAGCCTCGAGAGGAAAACCCGGGGAGGCAGGAGGGTGTAGCTCAGTGGTAGACTGAGTGGTTAGCACGTGCGAGGTCCTAGGTTCAATCCCCAGCACCTCTATCAAAAAAAAAAAAAAAAATTAAAGATACAAAGAGTTGAGGTCCTAATGATACTGTGAACCCCTGGATCAAACTATGTCTGAAGTGTGAATGCTGCTGGATTTTTCAGCTATATAAGCAATGAGTACCTTTTGCTATATAGCTCTGAGTATTTATAACTGAAAACATCCTAATTAGAGTGTGTAAGGCAAAAAAAAAAGCACATAGTTAAAATTATCCTTGGAAACTTCATATATTATCCTACCGCGAGAGGAACACAGCAGCCAGGACCAACAGGAGAGGAGCAGATACATGTCCCCCAGCTCATGCTCCATCTGTGTGAGTGGTGGGCTGACTTGCCGGCACCACACACGTTACTTCTCTCTGGTTTAACTGGATGCACAAACCTGCCCCCCGGCCCAGCCTGGTGGGGACAGAAACCCCTTTGTTCTGTGTGCTTCTCACACAGCCACATGGACAGGGAGCCTGGCCCTCCAGATGTTTCTGGTTCCTGGTGACTGGCCCTGCAGACCCCCAGAGCTGGGAGGAAACATGGAGGGTCCTCGGGCTAGGCTCATCATGCACCAACGAGGCATTGGAGGCCTGAAGCAGGGAAGTGCTGTGTCTGAGGACTCAGAGTAGATGCGGGCGAGCAGGACCGGTGCAAGGTGTCTTGACAAACAGGGCAGTGCCCCACCAACCCCAAACCTCAGAGGGTGGAAAGCCTGGAGGTGGAAGCTGGGGCCCTAGGCTCAGCTTGGCCTTCTGCTGGCTGTGTCTGGGAGGCAGGAGTGAGCAGCTCCCCAGCAGACGGGCCAGCAGAAGCCATGGGAAGGAAAAGGCCATCAGCTGCTGCGGAAGGAAAGAGGAAAGCCCCCACTGCTGGGCCTGCCCCCGAGGAGGTCCTGAGCCCAGAGGCCCGCACGGCCTGCCTAGGAAAGGTGAGTGTGGGTCACCCGGCCCTGGCCAGCCCGTTTGCCCCTCTCTGTAAGACCCGGACTTCACACCCCAGGACACCCAGTTCTCACCAACTATTCTTTTCGTTTTAATGAATCACTTTTGATGCAATTGAATTGCATTCGATTTTGGTCACCAGAATAGCTTTGGGGCTGGAAGGGCAGACTGTATCTGAGGCTCAGAAGATGGACAGGACAAGCCTGTGGGGAGACACTGGTCAGCCTCAGATCTGCGGCTCCACATCCAGTGCTCTTTCCACCACGGTGAAGAACTGGGAATTTCGGAAAGCCCAGCTCTAGGGGCTGGGCCGCACCCCGCATGGGGAGAGGGCCGCCCTCCCCGGGCCAGCTGGGCCTGGCCCCACTGGGGGCCCTTCCCTTCCTCACCCGATCCCCTCTCCCTACATCCTTCCTCCACTCAAAGCCACTCCAGGCCCTTTGTTCCGTTTCTCTCCTGGCCTCATTTCCTCCCCTGAATCAGACAGAGGCATCGGGGAGGGGCTTCCAACTGAGAAGCAGAGAGCTCAAGAGAACAAAGAGAGACTATTCCTCTAGCGAGGCCGTTTCTCTCTCTCTCTCCATGGAAAATGTAACCCCCTCCAGCCAGCTGAGGACGACGGCTAATGTGCTCAAGATGGGGCTAGGGAAGTGCTGAGTGCAGCAAACCCCGGTCCTGGCTGGGGGTGGGGTGTGGAGAGAGAGCCCACGTGGGGCCTGCCAGGGGAGCAGCACCCCTCGTCTTCCTGGGCTGGTTGGAGGGGCCTGTGGTTCACCCTGGCTCAGACGCCTGGCAGGCCTGGACTTCAGGGGGCTAGGAAGATGAGAACTCCTCTGCTTGCCAGTACAGTCCTTATTCTCCTTGCCTCTAGAAAACCCTTGTCAGAGGTGAGAACCCATGGGGTGTATTTTGAATAACCACGTACACTGTGATGGTTCATTTTGTGTGTCAACTTGACCGGGTGCCCGGTCAAGGGGTGCCCAGGTATTTGGTCACATAGTATTCTGGGTGTGCCTGTGAGGGTGTTTTTGGATGAAATTACCATTCAAATCTGTAACTGAGTAAAGCAGATTGTCCCCCACAATGTGGGTGGGCCTCGTCTAATTAGTTGATGGCCCAAATGGAACAAAAAGGCTGACCCTCCCTGGAGTAAGAGAGAATCCTTCCTAACTGACTGCCTGTGAGCTGAGACATTGGCTTTCTCTTACTCTGGACTCAAACTGAAATGTCAGCTCCTTGCAGGACTCCACCCTGCTGGCCTTCAGACTACAACTACGCTATCAGTAATCTTGGGTCTTCAACCTGCTGACTCACACTGGAGATTCTGGGGCTTGCCAGCCTCCATATCACGTGAGCCTTGCAAGTCTTCTCTCTCGCTCTATGTCTACCTGCCCCATTTCTCGGAGGACCGCTGACGTTTGCACAGCGCTTGTAGGTTCCAAGGCCTTTACAGACGTTATTTCATGTTGCTGGTGACCTGCAGCCTCAGCCACCCACTGATTCTCAAGCATTTATTGTGCTCCTACAAATGCACCAAGCACTGGGGCATGGCGGTGAACGTGACGTGGTCTTCGCCTTCGCCAGGAGAGGAGACAGGCAGGTCAACAGGCCGTTACAGCACAGCATGGTTCTCAAAGTGGTTCTCAGCCCAGTGGCACCAGCCTTTCCTGGGAGCTCATTAGAAACGCAGCACCTTGGGCCCCACCTGAGACCAATGAGGGAGGCCCAGCATCCGAGGGTGAACAAGCCCTCCCGGGCTGCTGCCACACACTCATGGGGAAGCACCACGTGGGGGGGCAGAGGCATGGTGGCTGGCCACCCTCCCTGGGCTCAGAGCCCAGATCCCCTGCAGCAAAGCCCACCTTCTTCACCATATCTCCTGAGGCTGTGTATCACCTACCTGCTGCTCACCTGTCTGCCCACTTTACCAAGGCTGCTATGAATGCTGTGCACAGTTAGGGCTCAGCTCCATTGTCACCTCCCCAAAGAGGCCTTTCCTAATCACCTGTCACTCCCCACCCACCACCCCGCCTCACCTTCCTCATAGCACTCTGCACTCTAGGGTGCTGTCTTCTCCCTATGCCTTTTAATCATCTTTATCTCTCAGTAGAATTTGAACCACAGGGGAGTTAGGACCTTGTCGGTCAGGTCTGTGGCTCTAAGTACCCGAAGAAAGAATGCAGAGCAGCGCCTGGCATAGAATAGGTACCCCAAATATAGTTGTTGAACAAATTAGCTAATCACCTGGCTTGGGAGGACCACTGTGATGTGATAGCCTGCAAATTGGGACCCCTGGCAGCGGGCCCTCCTTTGTCTCCCAACACCTGTTAACTCAGCAGGGAGAGTAGACTGAGCTGTAGCAGAGGAACCAGCAGGCTCCACACCCTGGCTTGATACAAGGCTACTAATTGCCCTGGGCCTCAAGTGTTCCTCTCTGCCAAATGGGACTGACCGTACCACCCAGGGTTTGGAGGGCGGTGGGACCCAGCCCTTGCTGGTCATCAGAATCACCTGGGGAGCTACAAATGCAGATTCCCGGGCACATCCCCCAGAAGATTCTAATTCAGCCAGTCAGGGGATGGGACCTGGGAATCTATCGTTAGAAGCTTCCAGATATGCAGGCAAGACTGGGAGCCCTTGTGTGAAGGATCTGCTGAAGAAGCAGATATGAGGCCCTCTGGACGGATGAAAAAGAACGTGTATTCAGGAAATTTTTACTGCATCTGGGGATCACAACCACGGTAGCCTCCTTGACTGTCCAGGAATGATCCAGGATTGGGTTTTTAAAAAATTTCTTTTGCTTCTTTAGGTCACAAGAAAATACAAGAAATACTTACTTTGGTATAAAAAGAGTACTAACATTTAAAAAATATTATTTAAGTTTTTTTTAGATTATAAAAATAATACATGCTTGTATAATGTTCATAGCACAGAACTGTGCAAACTATATCGTGCAAGGACTTTCCCTCCCCTTCTCAGCCCAGTCCTCTGCAAATAACTACCGTTAGCGGCAGGCATGCAGAAGACGGTCGGCATATCTGCAGGCAATTTAAAAGATGAAACCATTCATGTTGCACACATGGCTCTGCAGTGCACCTCTTCCTCTTCGTCATTTCGTACTTTCCATGTCACTATATATCAATGCCACACTGAGACCTGGTCACTGGGGCCCCTGCCCTGGGTCCTTCTGCGCTGACCCTTCTCTGGCTGTGTCCCTTCCTATGGGGTGAGGAGTCCTAGGGGTCAAGGGAACAGGTACCTAGAGCCCGCATCCGCTGACTCTGGGTGACTGGAATGCCAGAATCTCCTGCTCCAACAGCTCAGGACAGCCCTCATCTGTGGATCTGTCTTTCTGATGGTGAATCACACCACTGCCTGCTGGGGTGTGGACAGAGCTGTGTCGGGTGTGGGGTCCACACGTGTGAGACCCTTGATCACCAAGAGGGACCTGTGGGCCGTGGGCCACAGCCCCCATTTGTTTTCTTGGCCCAGGCCCCCCAGACGTTCAGGGGAACGTGGTGTAGCTCTGCCTTATCCTTTGTAGAGGTTGCTTTCCTTCTCAACCATTCTCTCACCGACGGATATTTAAATTGTTTCCTCCCCTTTCCTCTTGATACATTTTTAGGTGCCTTAAAAAAATTGTCCCATCTCACAAGACTTTTATCAATACTAACAAATAAAAACTCCTCTGTGCACAAGGAGCCGTGCAAGGAGTGGGCAGCAAGCGCGTGCCCTGGCGTCTCGGGCACCGAGCCTGCTCACGAGCACAGCTGTGGACCCCACACGCTTGGCTCTCTGCTCTGCTCTGCTCCTGGGACTTTCTGGGTCCACCTCAGCTTACATCCAAACAGTGTGTTTTCCTAATGCGCAGAAGTGCTTAGAACAGAAGAGGGAAGGTGACCGCAAAGGACACGCTCAACCCATCTGAAGGGAAATGAGAGCCTGACCCACTGACTATGACAAAGAAAGCGGCCAGCCTGCGCCATTTAGCTCAACGCCCCGCCCCTTCTCGCTTTCAGACGCCAGGCTCACAGGGCCACAGTCCGTTTGTCACCACACCTGGCACCCTCACCCCTGCCTCTGTGCGAGCATCCCAAGCCGCTGAACCGGCTCCAGTCCACCCACCCGTCAGTGCCCCTCCCTCCCTCCCTCCTGCGCGTGTGCTGGGTGGGCTCATCTCGTCCTGGGCTTTGCTTCTGTAGTGATTTCTTTTCTAACCAGCATGAGTCACAGTGCTGCATTTTATTTGTTCCAAGAGAAAACAGCAGAGGGCATTTCTGCCCTGCAGTGTGGGGAGCCCACTCTGGGGGCCCAAGCCAGGAAAAGAGCTTAGGGTGTTCCTGAACGAGGTTTCCACAGCAGCGATGGCCGAGGCTGTGCCAGGCCTGATAACGCACCGTCACCGAGGAGGAGGGACAACTTGGACAAGATCTGTCATTCTGCCCAAAGAACAGGTCCCAGGGCCCTTTCCTGGAAACCCCCCAGGGACACCGTATCCTTTCTTGCAAAAGAGGCTGTGCAGGGAACCAGCTTACCCAGCGTCTACCCATGGTAGACACTCCACACACCATCTCCTTTTTCTTCCTCTAAGAACTCCCAGGAATTTGCATCATCATGCCCATTTTACAGATGGAGAAACTGTGGTCCAGGCAGTGGATGTCATGTGTTCAGGTTCCCAGCTTGGAAAACGGCTGAACCAGGAGGGGAACCCAGGGTTGTGTGGTTCTGAAAGCCTAGACTTTTCCTGCAGTAAGGGGGCCACCCTCCGGCGCCTTCACTTATCTGCTGAGGCAGAAGATCTGTGCCCATCTCTTGACATTGCTATAACCTTGCAGAAAAGGGCTGCAGATGAGAGGCTGAAGAGGAGGGAATGGCAGGGCCTGTGGGCATCCCCCTGGCCCGGGCTTCCTAGCCAGTTTTTGTGGATTTACTCCTCAGGGCTTTCCTCCCAGTCAACTTCCACCATCAGTGGGCCTCTGGGTTTAGATATGGAGGAGCCAAGTGAAAATGCAACTTGTGACCTGAGAAGGTCAGTACATAAAGGCACGGCAGGAGAAGTCATGCCTCACTCAAATCAGAGTTTAGTTTAAGCAGATGTCACCTAGTGATCTGGAGACAAGGGACCCGGGATGGTGGGAGAACTGACCCTTTGGCAGTCTTCACACACGCACCAGGTGGAAATCGCACAGGAGGTGGAAACGATGTTGGACTGGGCGTCGGGAGACCTGGGTTTTCAGGGTGACCCTGCTGTAGTCTCTTTCTATCTCTGGGCCTCTGTTTCCTTGCTTGTAAAGTAAGGGATTGGGGCCAAATAATTTCTAAGACCCCTCCCAGGCAGGGGGAGCAGTCCTGGAGGCCAACCCCACCCATGTTCACTGCATGTCCACCTGCACCTCCTGGGCCTTCCCAACCCACCTCTGCCTGTGAGAATCACGGTCCCCTGAAGTCCCCAGCAAAGGTGACCCTCTTTTCAGGCTAAGGAGATAGTCCTGAGTGTGAAGACACCACGTCTTCAGTGAGGCCTCTGGGGAGAGATGGGGTGAATCTGTGTCAGGCAGGTCCCTTCCAACTTTGCCAGCTTAGAGACTGAGGGTACCCATCCTGTGTGACGCCAAGCCTGTGAGAGGAGGTGGAGGTGGTGTGCGGTGCTGGCAGGAGCTGCACTTTGCTTCCAAGCCCAGCAGGTTTCTGGGTCTCCCTCCCCACTGCCTCAAGGTCTGTCTGCAGGGCACCCACCACAGGGCACCCAACCACACAGGCCCTTCAGCATCTGACCACACAAACTCTGAGTTCAATTATTGCAAAGGAATCCAAAAGGACCCTTCAAAAAGATGGGAGGCCGTCTAGGACTCCTTGTGAGTTTGGATAAACCAAAGTCTGTCCTCCCATGGCACAGGGAGACACAGTTATGTTTAAGATGCTCCCTTTTCCCCAAGAGAAGCCTCTGTTTCCCATCAGGACACCCCGGAACTGGGGAAACCAAGGCTCTGGTAGCGACCCACAAGTCTAACGTCCTTCTCAGTCTGGAAGTCCTTTCTCCACTTTCCCTTGGCTTCCAGGACCTGCCTCTCACTACCCTGTCCCTCTGTGCACAAGCTGGGTGGTACCCTGAGGGCAGTGCCTCAGGCTAGGCGGCCTGGGCCAGGCTCCTTGCTCTCCCCGCAAGGGTGCAGTCGGGCTCACGAGACTAACAACACACGGCAGCTCCGTGCAGGAGCCAGGAGGCCAGCAAGGTACCGGGACCGGCAGCCTCCTTGGCTTTGGCCACCCTCCCCTCCAAAGCCCTCTCTCGCCATTTCCATCAGAGACTCCGGAGCAGGAGCCCAGAGGGGAGCGGAGAAGTCGGGAGGGGAGGAGGGATGGGGATGGGGCGGGGCTGAAGGGACAGAGGGGAAGAACAGTTGAGGAAGAAGGCGCAGGGTAATGGTTGCAGAAACCAGGAAGAGGAAACAGGCAAAGAGAAGAAAAAAGAAAACTTAAAAGTGGGAGGAGGCAGGGGAAGAGCAAAGAGAGACGGGAGCGCCTTCAGGTGGATGGCGATGATGAAGGAGCAGGCCCTCTTCCGTCCTCCCAACCCCTGCTCCCGCCGTCCCCAGCTGTCCCCGGGCTCCCTCCTCCCCATTTCCCCATACGTGGGGACCACGACACAATTCAGGTCATGTTGTTTCTGCCTGCTGTCACCAGCTTAAGAAACCAAGAACAGAATCTCCAGGCTGTGGTCTCCAGCAGCACCAGCACCACCCGGGAACTTGTTCAAAGAGCAGACTCCCCGGTCCCACCCCAGAGCAACGGGAATCAGAAACCCTGGAGGTGGGCCGGCGGTGCTAGCGGATTCTGATGCAGCCGAGTCCTGAGAGCCAGTGCGTGAGTGGAAACTGCCAATGCTGCAACGAGTCCTCGTCAGAACTCTGTGCTTCCTCCGTGCGCGGGGACATGCGCCGCGAGACTTACGTCTCAAGGGCTCCAGGCCTGTGAGTTTGCCCGGAGCTGCAAGCTCCCGAGCTGGGCCCCTCGGGCTGCTCCTGGGAAAGGTACGCACAGATGAGCCCTCAGGGTGCACCCCGCCTCCCCAGCTGGGGATGAGCAGCCCCCCTTCCTCCTCTGCCCTCTAGGACAGATCTGAGAGTCTCGGCCCTGACCTCCCCTCAAGCTGAAGCCCCCAGTCCCCGGCTGCCAGCTGTCCCGGGGCACTCAGATGACCCTTGGATACTTCCAACCAGTGGGGCCAAAACTTAGGTCACCTGTTAGCACAAAGTCTCTCTCCTGTTGCTGGATTTTACTTTTCTGCTTTCTCACTATCTTCCTAGTCAGCAAGACAAGTCCTCAGCCATCCTTCACCCAGTTCGTCTCTGACCTTGAGCCCTTTCATTCTTGCCCTGCTCACTCTACTCCAGCCACACTCCCTGCTCCTGGGACATCTCAGCACCTTCCCACCCCAGGGCCTCTGCACTGGCCAGTCCCACGGATGCCTCAGACTCTCCCTCTCCTTCGGGGCTCTGACCGCTGTCGCCCCAGCAGCACCAAGTCCTTTCCTGGTGGCCTGTGTAGGACAGCAGCACTCGCCCACACTCCCTGCTCCCTAGGCCCCCTTCCTGCCCAATGCTTCTCCATTGCACGCAAGGCCATCTGACAGATGAGGGGCAAACCAATCCTGGGGCTTGCCCCTCTAGAAGAAGAGGAGTCCCATCAGGACAGGGACTTTCAGTTTTGTTCACTGCTGAATTCCCAGGACCTAGCACAGGTTCTCAAGAACGGATGAATGAACTACGGACACTCATAAAACAGGCCCTTTCCTCCAAGCCCCACCCCTGAGGCCCTCCACTCACCTAGACGTCTATAGTTTCCCACCAGACTCTCCCCTCCAGGGTCTCCTCCCGCAAGCCCATCCTCCACATGGCAGCCAAAGTGATCACCCTAAAAACTAGAACTCTGGTGAGCCACTCTCCTGCTCTAAAACCTTCAGTGGCTCCCCACTGCCTCCCAGATACAATCCCCTGTCTTTGGTATTTAAGAACCTCTGTGGTAGCCCCCGCCCCCAGCCCCGCAGCCAGTCTCTGGAACAGTCCCCCACCTAGTCCTGCTGAATGAGAAATCCACTCTCCCTCTGCATGAACTCCTGCCGTCCTGTCTGCATGTCTTGGTATTTATCTTTGGGGACTGGGGCTCTGTGAGCATGTGTCCTCTCTTGCTGGCTGGGTTCGGCATTTTTATGTTAATCTCCTAGTGAGGGGTCCTGGGACATCACAGCCTCGGCTCTTGTGGGGCCAGCAGTGTAGCTGGTGGGGAGAGACCCGCCGTGGACGACTGTTCCCTGGCCAGCCTCGGGCCCGGGGCTGCCTCTGCGCTGTGCCGCCTTGGGCCTCAGGAGATCTGGGTCCCAGACCCGGCTCTGCCAGCTACTGGTCATGTTCTCTCTCTCTCTCTCTCTCTCTCTCTCTCTCTCTGAGTCTCGGCCGCCTCATCTGTAAGGTGGCGACAAGCCTGCTTCCCTTACAAGTTGCTCATGTGCCTGAGCCTGTAGCCCGGGGAACTCACCACGCCCTCCTGTTCTCCAAGCCCACTAAGGTCCCCAGGGGTCCCCTCTCGGAACCAGTAGGCGATCCGGCTCTGCTTCCCAACACCCGGGAGGGGAGGTGGCGAAATGCTCTGCCTCGCTGACAGCTGAGGCTTCTCTCTCCCGGGTGAAAGCTTCAGTGATAAGTGCGAGGTTTGTGGGGCCCAGCTCTGTTTGTTCTCAGCACCAGGAGGCTTCCTGCTCCAGCAGACCAAAGGCTCAGAGACGCCCTCTGTAAACCCTACACCAGGGCTTCTGGGACATCAAATGGTCTTAAAAACTAACCGACTTAACGATTTCAATGTACGTGTGTTAGAGTCACGTGGATGAAACTTCCCTGAAAACACACAAGGACTTAAAGAGCAGGGGCGGAGAATACTCGGCCCGAGGGAATTTGTTTTCTCTTTTTCTTTTTGTGCGTCTGTGAGTGTTGTTATTGTTGCTAAAACCAAGGCGGCGTGTGGAAAACTGTTCAAGACACCTGCAGCACTGGTGTACAGTCAGTTTGGCTTAGATTGAGCTCTGAGTTGGGAACGCAGCCAGCAGGAGGTGAAGGGTTAAGAAAATAAAGCAGCAGCCCCACTAGATCTGTCCCCTCACCCTCCCACATTTGCATCTAGGTCTGGTGCACTTAACATTCAAAGGCTGGGGGCAGGTGTGGGGGAGGGCAAGGCTCAGTGGTAGAGTGACTGCTTTGCATGCAGGAGGTCTGGTTCGACCCTCAGTACAGTACTCCCTTAAAATAAATAAATAAATAAACCTAAGGACCTACCCACCTCCAAAAACAAAACCCTAAAATAAAATAAAATAAAATAAAATAAAATAATAAAATAAACTCGTCCCTTAAAGATAAAAACTGAAAACAAAAAGGAGGCTCACAGCCTGATGAATGGGGGCCTGACCTCCCTGGGACACAGCTGGTGGGTCCTTCTCTGTGGCAGTGTTGGGACCTGGATTTTTGGGCAGGGCCTGGGGGGTGAGGTTGTTACCCGCTGGCATCTCCCTACCCTCGGTGGAGATGGTGGTCCTCAGGAGGCCCCAGTCTCCCTGCCAGAGTCTCCTTGGCGCTCTTTAGAACACAGATCCCCTGGCCCCGCTGCAGGCCCCGGAGATGCAGACCCAGGTGTGCCAGCTCCACCTTAAGCGCTGGAAGCCAGGTCCACACCCAGGAGGGAGAAGAGCCTGGGTCAGAGGGAGCCTCTGGACCAAGTCTCCAGAGGCCTGACCGCAGGTCTGGTGCTTGCTGGCTGCAAGCCGCTCAGTCCTCCATTTCCTGCTTTACTGATTACAAAACACATGCAAGTCCGGGGTATTATCTGAGCCTTCCTAGCACCCTGAGAAAGGTAAATTCATAGCCATTTTGTGTATGAGCAAACAGAGGTGCAAGGAGGCTGAATGAGCTTCTCCCAAGGTCTTCCTCCAGGTGCAGTCTTTGGATTTCAAACCCCTGCTCCTGCCCTTCCTCTGAGGTTCTTCCTGATGTGGACATCGATCAACACGCACCCCTGGAGTCCTCCCTGCGCACAACTGCCAGCCAGTGTCCCCCAGACTTCTCTTTTCCCACGACCAACATCCACAGGGTCCTTTGTCTGAACAGAACTCTTGGAATGCTGCCTGCAGGACAGGAAAGACAGGGGCTGGGGAGAAAGCAGAGAGGGAAGCAGCCAAGCAGGATGTGCAGCGGGGTCCACACAGGTGAGGACAGGGATTCCTGAAAGGCCCTGTGTGCGCCCATCTGTCCTGCATGAGGTGCAGCTCCCTGGGTCTCCAAGGCCTCTGTTTCCCTTGGCCCAGTCGGGGCAGAAAACACGCTGGGCCAGTGGCTGCAGTGCACGCCAGCCCTCCCCCAGCATGCCCCCAGCTGCTCTCAGATCGGCAAGAGCGGCCGCGAGTCAATCCTACTGCGCCCTTCGGCCCAACTAAACCCAAGACCCCATTCAAGCCCCCCCCCCCCCCGTCCTCGGAAGCCCTTCCGGAGCCCCCCAGCCACAGGCTGAGCTTCTGCCGTGAGCAAGAGGCTAGTGGGAGACGAGGCTAGTGTCCAATGGGGAGTGGAGCCTGGGCCCACGTGACTCCAAGACAAGGCAGGAAGAGGCCGTCGGGGAGAGGGCTTGGGAGGTGAGGCCGCCCTCACAGAAGAAGCAACCCACGAAGGTGAGCGTAACTAACCCAGGCTGTGTTTGTCACATTGTGTCTTGCATTGTTTTTAAATTATTTCAAGGATATTAGTGTTGCCTCCTCAACTGGTCTGTGAGCTATTTGAGAGTGGAACCATGTCTTACTCATACCAGTGCTTTGCAGAATCTAGTAAAATTTATTAACATAAGCTTAATAAACAAATATTGGTAGAAAAAATTCAGTCTTGGAAAAGTCAGTTCCATTTAATCTTTAACCCTTCCTACCAGGCAGAATATATGGATGCTGCGTGCTTTATTCCTGGGCTGGCTGAGAAAGGCCCAAACCATTAACTCAGTCTTTCAAAGCATGTTCTTTTGAGCACCTGTGAATTGTCAGGGAGCATACCCCTGACGTCAGGAAGAAAGACAGTGAAATGGCAATTACTATCCATTCTGATCGCTGTCGTGGAGCGGAAAGCCCCGAGTTCTGTGGGGACAACTAATCTGCTGATGGGAGGGGGTGGTCAGCGGTTTCCCAGAGAAGTGATGTTTAAGGTGGTAAAAGAACATGACTTTCAATCCCAGCTATAAACAACTGTGAAAGCTAAATAAAACACAGGAAACAACTATCTTCAGGCTCTGGACGGAATCAGCGCAGAGCTCAGTACGTGGGAAAAGGGGGGCACGGGAACTAAGCCCGCACGCACCCAGGCTCCTCTGTGAGGGCCCCTTCCCCGCAGCTCAGGGGCACAGTCCAGAGAGCGGCAGTCCTGCTGGGTGGGGGAGGCAGCGATCGATTGCAGCTGGGGTGGCAAAGACGACTGGGATTTGCTGGGAGCGGGCAGAATGGGGGGGCCACAGGAAGGAGCCCGTGAAACTCTGCTGAAACCTTCCTTCAGGGTCCTTGGCTGACCCCTAAGCTGTGCCTGCACAGTGTGAGCTTCTGGGAAACCTGTCAGAGAAGAGCCATGGGGGGCAGAGGTTTTAGAGGCTGCCCAGTGGTTGGGAGATTTGCGGGTTCCTGCCCCGTCAGAATAGAGAAATTCTAATGAATGCTTTGGGCTTTCAGTCGAGACCCCCCCAAAATTCCACACCCTAGGAGTAAAGACCATGCCCTAGGAGTAAGGGCACAGCTAGATGACACCTGCCCTAACCAAGGCCCAAACCAAGCTGTGTAAGATCCAGGTGGTTTCACCAGTATTTTAATTGCCTATCAGCACAAAATGTAGCATTATTTAACCTGAACACTCCTGCGGGCAGCACTGCTAGGCCAGGCAGAGAGAACAGGAGTGCCCAGGAGGCAGGGCCCGGCAGGGCCGTCCCTCCCTGCCTCTCCCCCCAGCCCCTGGTCCACCTGACTCCTGGGCAGATGCCGCGGGTACTGCCTGGGCACCAGCAAGGAGACCGTGTGTGCACTTGGTGGGAGGACTGTTACTGCTCTATTTCCAGCAGACACGGCTCTGGGAGAAAGCAAGTGCTGGCTTTCACCTGTCTGGGACGGGCAGTGATCTGGGCCGCTGTCTCTGAAGCATCGGTCTCCCAGCCCTGGCTTCCCAGTGATGACAAGATACGGGGTGCCCATGCCCCACGAAACCAGATGCCACCACTTTGAGGAACCAGCCCGCTGTAGCCCGAGCCTGGCGGCAGGTGCCCCACTCAGCACTCTGCTGAAACAGGACAAGCACACCCAGCAGCTGGCACACGGGAGGAGCTGGATGCGAACCACCATCCCACGTGGTTTACACAACCGCGGGCACACATCTCCCTGTAACCACGCACAGCACCCTCACCCGCGCTGGGGCTCCAGGCCTCAGGAGCCTAACCCATTCTCACCCTCCATCAGCCAAACCAGCCTTTCGTACAGTGCCCGGGGTGAGTAGGTAGCAAGGGTGAAGGAAGCCGTTTCCTCATCCGGCCAAAATCAGGCTGACTCTTTCTGCCTTGATTCCAGGGCAGCAAACACACCCTGTGGGGCCCCGGCCAGCACAGAACACAGCCTCCTGGGGACCAGACCTCCTGTGGACTCCTGTGAACACAGGCACACCAAGCCCCAATGGTTTCTCCTCTCTGAGAAGCAATGAGAGCGGTACTGTTTACTATCATAAAATAATACACTACAGGATTGTACACCTAAAAATAGTTACGACGGTAAATTTTCTGTTACGTGTATTTCACTACAACTAAAAATTAAAACTTTTAAAAAAGTAGCATTATTTAAAGGAAAGTGATAGTCTACAGCCTGTGCCGTGTACTATTCACAATGTTCAGCATAGAATGAATGAATGAAATAAAACAGACAAAGAGTCAGAAAGAAAGTCATTGACAACCATAAGGTAAAACAATCATTAGAAGCAGACCCAGAGATGATCGAGATACTGGAGTCAGCCGAGAAGGACTTCAAAACAACTATGGTTAATATGCTTTTTTTTTTTTTTTGGCGGGGGGGAGTTAATTAGGTTTATTTATTTATTTTTTTTTTAACAGAGGAACAGGGGACTGAACCCAGGACCCTGTGCACGCTATGCATGTGCTCCACCACTGAGCATATCCTCCCCCTTTGATTAATATGCTTTTTAAAATGGAGTAAAAGATGGGTAAATGGGAGAAATATAGATTATTCTAGTAGAATTATAGTCTGTAAAAAAAGAATGAAATGGAAATTCATGAGTTGTAAAATAAATAAAGATCACATTGGATGCATTTATCTGGGTAATACACCTCAGGCACATAGAGACAAAGTTCCTGAGAACACACTAATGAATAAAATCCTATACATATATATATCCTATACATACATATATGAATACATGACGACCAAGTGAAGTCTCTCTCAGGCATACATACTGCTTTAATATTCAAAAAAATCAATGAGTATAATTAACAATATTAACATAATAAAGGAGATCATATAACATCTCAATCTTTGCAGAAAAAGCATCTGGTAAAATTCAATACCAATTTACATACACATACACACACACCTCTCAGAGGGCTAGGAATAGGAAAAAAACTTCCTTAATCTGAAGGTATCTACAGTAAACAAATGAATAAACTACAGTTAACATCTTAGTTAATTGTCAAAGATTGAAATTTTTCCCTCCAATAAGAGAAATAAGAAAAGCACATTCAGTATAACAACTTTTATTTAACTTTGTACTGAAGGTCCTGGCTATTGCAATTAGGTGAAAAAAATGAAACACCAGCTATGAAGACTGGAAAACAAGAAATAAAACTATAATTATTTCAGATGATCTGCTTGTATACAAAATTCAAAAGAATCTACAAGCAAACTATTTGAAATAATAGATGAATTTAGTAAAGTTCCTGGATATAATATAAATACACAAAAATAATTCGTATTTTTTATACTAGGAAAAAGTGGAAAATGAAATAAGAACATTCTATTTTAATCAGCATAAAATATCAAGCACCTAGAAATTAATGTAATAGAATATATGCAAGAATTTTATACTGAAAATTTCAAAGCACTATTGCTTCGAAAATTTTTGAAATTTAAAAAAATTAAATAAATGGAGGAATATATATGTTCATGGTTTGGAGGACTCAATTTTTCAAAATTGAAGTTTAGTCAATAGACTCAATATTACTAAGATTTCATTTCTTCCAGTTCAACTTGCTCTATAGATTCAATGTAATCCCAATCAAAATCTCAGCAAGTTTGATTAAGGGAAATTGACAAGCTGGTTCTAAAATTCATAAGGAAATACAGAAGATCCAGGATAGCCAAACAATCTTGTCAAAGAAGAACAGATATGGAGAACTCATACTAAATTCAAGACTTACTTTGAAGCTACAGTAACCAAGGCAGCTTTCTCTTCTATGGACTAGAACAGAGGCTAGAAATAGACCCATACATACAGGGTCACCTGATTTTCACCAAAGACAACACTACAATTCAGTGAGGTAATAGTCTTTTTACAAATGGTCCCAGATCAACTGGCCACCCACATTAAAAAAAAAAAAAAAAAAAAAAAAAAAAAAAAAAAAACCTTTGAACTTTATCTCACATCTCACACAAAAATTAATTTGAGATGAATTACTGACTTAAGTGAAAAAGCAAGAGCATCAAACTGCTGGAGGAGAACATCTTCACGATCTTGGGAGAGCCAACAATTTCTTAAATGGGACACAAGACACACTAACCATAAAGAAGACAGATACATCAGAGTTTATTAAAGCTAAGAATTTCTGTTCATGAAAAGATACCACTAAGAGAATGAAGAGGCAAGCTACAGACTGGAAGAAGTTCTTCGCAATGATTTTTCTCTGACAAAGGATTTGTATATAGAATATACTTTTAAAGTCCTATAGATCGATAAGAAAAAGATACACAACATAATTTTTTAAATGGGCAAAAGACTCCATCAAACCCTTCACAAAACAGGACACCAAAATGGCCGATAAATTCACAGAAAGCTGCTCGACATCATTAGTCATTAGCAAAATGCAAATTAAACCTCCAGTGAGATACTACCACATACCACCAGCACGGCTAAAATTAGTAAGACTGGTAACACCAAGTGCTAGTGAGGGTGGGAAGCAGCTGGAGCGCTCTTATGTTGCTAGAGAGAGTTTAAATTGGTAAACTGTTTTGGAAAAAATGTTGGCAGATCCTACGAAAGCTAAACGTACACCTACCCTTTATCTCAGCGATTCTATTCCTGAGTCCATACCTATAAAAATGAGTGCATATGTTCATCAGAAGACACGTGTAAGAATGTTGACAGCATCTCTATTTGAAATAGCCAGAAATGGAAACAATCCAAAGACCCATCAATGGTAGAATGAATACACCAGTTGTGGTGCATTGCTGCAGTGGAATGTTACACACCAGTGAAAAAGCATCAGGTACGAAACAGTTAACAATATGTTAAACCTCAAAGACATAAATGCTGAGTAAAACAGGTCAGGTACAAAGGAGGACTTACTGTGTGATATCACCTATATGAAGTTCAAAAACAACAAAATGAATCTGTGGTGATAGGAGTCTGGAAGGGCACAGAGGAACTTTCGGGGGGAGCTGGCCACGTCCTATACCACTTTCTGGGAAGTGATCCTGTGGGCATATACATGCATAAAAGTTCACTGAGCCGAACCCGTATGATGTCTCCACTTCACTGTATCTAAGTTCTACCCTGATGGAAAGATAATAAGGAAGGTATTTCTTTACAAAAAAATCCATGAGAGAATTAGCCAGACTGGAGTGATAGGGCGCATGGGGAAGGCAGGAGAGGTCAGCATGGGCGGAGGGAACCGTGGGTGCAGAGAAGGTCTGGAGAACTGGAAAACAGAAATTCTGCAACCTGGTAGCGTGTGGAGGGCAGGAAAGGAGGCAGGGAAGCAGAGGAGAAGGCGGAAGCCACAGTGGGAAGCGGAAAGGTAGGACCCGTGGCCAGTGACCACGTGGCCCCTTGACTTGGCAAGGGCTTCCAAGAGGGCCAAGCAGCCTCTCCATCTCAGGAAGGAAGGGAGGCCTTGCCCCTGCCAGGTAAAGCCAACCGGTGGAGGAGAGCAGTGGCTATCAGCACACGTGCAGGAGGGCTCGTACGGGGGGTGAAAATGCTCTAAAACCGATTCGTAGGAATGGCTGCACAGCCTGGTAAATGTATTTTTTAAAAAATCACTGAAACAAAAGGTCCTGCTGTATAGTACAAGGAACTATATTCAACATCTTGTAATAGCCTGTAATGAAAAAGAGTATGAAAAGGAATATATATGTAAAACTAAATCACTGTGCTATACCCCAGAAATTAGCACAACGTTGTAAACCAACTAGACTTCAATTTAAAAAATAATAAGAAACAAAAAGTTTAAACATCACTGAATTGTACCCTTGAAATGAGTACATTATATAATATGCAAAATGTAACCCAAAGTTATTTTAGAAAATCGGAGGCAGACCCTTCTCTCGTCTTGACTACCCCCCACCCCAGAGGGGTCCAGAGGGATCTTTCTGGCCCTCACCCCCTCTCAGTCTTGTCCTCACTTCCCTTTGCCTCACGGTGCCTGTGTTTTAGCTTTGAGCACACTCACACCCATCCCCTGAGAGACACCCCTCAACGGCTCTCCGAGAAGCCAGGACCAGAGGCACTGCTCTCACTGATGAGACCCTGAGGCCCCGAGAAGGGATGGGAGAGTGACTACTGGTTCTCAGTGCCTGCCACCTGTGCTGCCAGAGGAGGAGGGGTGTTCCCATTTCTCAGATGAGAAGATCGAGGCTCAAGATTTCACAGATGGCAGATCCTAGGCAGCCCCTGACCTGCCAGGACAAGAAGTCAAGCCCCTGGGAAGAGGGGCGTCTGCGTGTGAGGGCCAATGCGAGCAGCCGATGGAGGGCTGGGGGGCGCAGGGCTGGGGGGGCAGTAGCTCTCACTCACCACTTCTTGCCGCTGATTTCATGCTGCTGCACCGTGTAGCCGAAGAAGGAGGCCCGGGAGCCAGGGATGACGCGGGGCTTCCTGGTGTCCACGTTGAAGGTGTCCACGAGCCCTGGGAGGGGAGAGGAGAGGAGTCAGGCAGGCGGAGCTCCGGCCCACTGGCCAGTCACCTATATCGGAGGGTCTCGGCTGTGGCAGAGGATGTTCCTCTATCCTTGGGGAGTCCCCAGGTTGGATGACGTAGTCCCTGTTGGGGGAGCCATCACTCTGATGGGAAAGGCCAGCCCTGCCCTGGGGAAGCCAATCTGATGGGGGAGGCATAGGTCTAAAACACTCTCTTAGAGAGACCAGACAGGTGCGAGCGGAAAGCCCCAGTCCCTCCCTGAGAGAAGTCCCAGTCTCCCGGGGAAGAGGCAGTCCCCTCCTTCCTCCTTTGCTGCCTCTAGCTTCTGCTGGTCTCCTCTTCCATTACTGTTTGCTTTTCTCTCTCTTTTCCCTCGTCTCCTCCTCCTCCCTCTCCTTCTCTCTTCTCTTACCTCTGCCAGCTAAAGGGCTGGGGAGCTGACTTCCCACGTCTCCCATCCCACCCCCAAGTCTGGGGTCCTGGCTGACCACCTCCTTCTGAACCCATCTGCAAAGCTCCGCCTGGCTTCAGCTGGGACCACAGCTTGGCTGGGGCGGCCGAGGCAAAGCAGAAAGTCCTGTAACCCTTTCACCCTGGCCCCCAAGGTCTCCCCTGTGTGGTCAAGTCACATGTCAATTAACCATTTCCACCTGGTGGAGAGCCTTGGGGCACTGTGATTAAGGCCTCTGGTACAGAAACAGTGAGTTTCTTCCTTCTATGCTTCCTTTTTGCTCAGCAAATGGATACAGTGGCCAAAAGTTCCATCATCAGAGTCACAGAGTTAGTCCTCAGAGGTGACACCAGAACACCTCAGATTAGGGTGTTAGGCACGTTAGATCCCACTTAGCTTAACCACTGCCTGTTAGTGCTGTCTGGAGTGCTGAGTTAGGAAAGATCCTGAGGTCAAGTATGGGCTCAGTGGGCAAGACCAGTGTGATCAGTGAGCAGCAGTGCCTGCTGGGGACACGGGAGAGGACGGGGCAAGTGGCTATGTGGCTGCCAACCCTGCCTCCAGGACTGCGAATCTGCCACGTGCACTCAGCGAGGGTGGGGAAGGAGGGAATGTTAACCACGACTGCCTTATTTACAAAGCCCAGCCCACGAATGGGCGTATCAGACTGCTTAGCAGCAGGCGTCCTTGGGGAAGGGGGCCTGGTCGAGTGGACACAGCGGGGGGGAGGAGCACAGGTCCTTGGCTGATGAGGTCGTGTCACAGAGAAGAGAGACACCAGGGTCCCCTGTGCAGAGCTGGGAGGTGACGGAGGGGTCAAAAGGAAGTGCAGTGCAGATGAGGAGCACGCTCGCCAGCTCTGTCCTACGAACGGACACGCACATGCACACACGTGTGCACACGCTCCCGGAGAGGCACACGGGCAGGCACGCCTGCCCGCACAGACTCCAACTCGCGTCTGCACACACAGGCACACGCACTTTCCCCGCCTGGGGGCAACACTCTTTCTGGCTCGCTGGTGCCCCCGGAGATGTCCCCTGGCAATCCCTGGCCCTCCCCTTCCTGCATCTGAACCCAGCAGAGGGAGGTGGTCCTGAACAAGAGGACGGGATGCTGGGCAGTCGGCAAGTCCAGACCCACCAGCCACTCCCAGGCCCGCAGAGGGTGAGTGCTAGTGAAGCCGAGGCCATAAACTGTGTCTCTGGGGACTTCTTCACCATCAGTGCCTCTTGTGCAGACACAGCCAGAAGCACCCCTCCAGGACCTGCCACATCCTGTCACTCCTTAGCTCCATACTCCCTCCCACTCACAGTCAAGCCAAACTTCACCTGCAAGGCCCTGCGTGAGCCCCGCCCTATTCCCTCTGCCCCTCCCTCCCCGTCCTCCCCTCCAGCCACACCGCCCCCTCACTGCTCCTAGCTGTGCCGGACCCCCTCCTCCACTCCACGTCTTTGCTGGGACGCCCCTTCCTGGGTTCCCGCAGGGCTCAGTCCCTCAAGTCCTCAGTGTCTCTGTCTCAACGCCACCTTGTCCGTCACCGGGACACCATGTCACTCTCACCCCCCATAACTTCTTTACTCTTCACATGGCACTTATCACTGACTTGCTACACACTTATCGGCTTATTGTCACACGGATGATACTCCATAACATTCTTGTGTCCTCTAAGTGCCCAGAGGCACAGCTGTCTCCTCACTCTTGCGTCCTTAGTGACTCAAATAAAGATCCACCTGGTAGCGGTCAACAGATATCAGCTAACTGGTTAGAGACGACGACCCCGCATTTGGCTGCGATGCTGTCTCCCCTCAGCAAAGAGAAGGACGAAAAACATTCCCTGGGCAGCACTGGCATGTTCCAGGCACTGTTCCCGGGATCTGATCATTAACTTTGTATTAATTAGTTAAATCTCACACCAACCCTGTGAGACAGACATTACTATAAACCTCTGAGAGGTTAAGCAATTTACCCCCAATCACTCAGCTGGGAGGAGATTAGTGCAGGTCCATGAGCAGGCAGTCTGGGGGCACTGGGGTGCCGCGTGACCACTGGGAGAGCAGCCTGTCTAGGAGGCCCCGCCAGGGGCGGGGAACACTCCTTTCAGAGAAAGGGATCTTCCCTCTTGCCGCAGGCCCCTCACCCCCCCACCCCCACCCCCACCCCCACCCCCGCCTGTGGGTGTGGCTGGGAGCAGCACCCAGGAGAGCAAGCAGGCTCCTCCCTCACCCAGGGGGCTCCGCTAGGACCAGTCCCGCCCCAGCGCCCTCACCCGACTCCCTGGGGACAGGGGATCTGGCCACAGGGAAGGGGACAAAAGCTCTCAGGACTGGGACTTTAAGTTACAAAGTGCTGGCTTCTTCCCTGAGTCGGCATTCACTTATGACCAAACCAAACAGAGAGTGGACTTCCTAAAAGTGTGGTCAACTGACACGCTGACCTTGGCTCCCCCCGATGGCGGGTGGCTCTCATGCCTGGGGAACGTACCCTTCTTGGAGACTGACGAACCCCGAACACCAGCAAAACAAAACAAAGCTGTTTCTGATGAGAGTCAACAAGCCGACGGCAGAGGCACCAGGGCCTGGGTGGGTGCCCGCCACTTCTCCGTCCTCCGTGCTGATGACGGAGGCGGAAAGCCACACTTCCTGGGCTGCGCTCCTGTGGACCGTGGCCAAAGTCCCTGTCTAGAACCTTATCTGTCTTTTGTAACAGCATCTACCAGTCCCAGGACGGCACCAAAACCACAGCATGGAGCCTGAGCATCGCTCGGTCTCAAACCTACCACTCCAGGCGAAGGCGGAGGCCGCCGCCCTGTCGCCAGGTGGGGCGGGCACAGTCCCGAACGCCCAGGCACGCTGGCTGGCGCGCCTGTTCAACGCGGCCGCCCCACGTGCCTTCGAGTTTGAGGAGCCTCCGTTTGGCGCCACGCTATGCGGCTCCCCCCTGCCCCAGCCCCACCCGCACTGCTGCCACCAGTTCCCCAAGTCTCCACGTGGCCCCAGGCCCCTCCGAGCCTCCCAGCCTGTCTTGTCAAGTTTCCCTCTGGCTCCCTGCAGTCCAGGTGCCAGGGCCTCCTTCTGCTCCCTGGGGGCACCTGGCTTGCTTCCTCCCATCTTGGGGCCTTTGCATGTGCCGTTTCCTCTGCCTGAGCCTCTCTGAGGAACTTCCTACCACATTCAGGTCTCAGCACGAAGGTCCTATCCTTCCTCCCTCCCCAGGAAGCCTCCCTGCCCCCACCCCCCATTACATCAGATCTTGCCTAATGACCTCATCACCCCTGTACTCTCTAACAGGTGACCCAGGACGCCTCCTTTCCTTTTCAGTTAATTATACACAACAGGTGTGACCATTTGATGAGTACCATCTCCCCTTCAGGACAGTGGCTCCATGAGGGCACGATGGAGTCTCTGTGGTCACTGCTGGATCCAGCACTGAGCCAGGGGCTGGCCTCCAACACTGCTGGGGGCAAGCAAGACAAGAAGACAGGAGGGACCCTGCCAGTGTGGGGGCGTGGCCTGGGAGACTGTGCAGCAGTCACGAGGGTGCGGAGCTGGGAGGAGGAGGCTGTGGTGGGGTGTCAGGAAGCTTCTGGAGCTATGTCTGGCCTTGAAGGGTGCGGCGCAGGGACCGGTGAGGTGGCCCAGGGTGACAGGCAGGAATTCCCAGTGCGATCAGCGGGCCAGCAAAGAAGACAACAGCCTGCCTGGGCCAACGGTCCAGGGACCGCCCGGGTCCTCCTGCCTTCCTGCCAGGCTCCCCGAGGGCGAGGCCAGGCATGGAGAAAGCACAGTCTTTCATTTCTCTCATCGCTGCTGCAGGGCTGGGGACAATGTGTTGAACTCAAGTAGAAGACTCAGCTCTGTCTAACAACGGCAAGCAAGGACCGTGAAGCATCCCCACTGACGCTGGGCTGGGCCGCATCAGGCCCCAGGTTCTGTCCAGGAGGCCTTGTCTGTTTCTGCTCGCCGACTTGCACTTCAACCATCAGTGTGAGAACTTTCGCTCAGGCTGGCGCACGGACCCCAGGGAAGGATGAGAGACGTTTGGCGCTGAGCCACCCTAGCCCACCCCGCTGAGGTGAGCCACCCCCAGATGCAGGAGCAAGCCCCACGGGACCAGCAGGTCAGGGGGCATCCCACTGCATCCTGCTGATGCAGTCACACGAACTGAATAACTACTGTGTGTCGCTCATATTTGGGAGGGGTTATTTGTTACATGGCATTACTGTAGCAGTTGGTAACTGATTCAGTCTAGCTCTTAAATGACGGACAATCAGGGAGGAAGAGGAACAATCACACGGCTACAGGAATGATGGCTTCTGGGCAGTAACCCAGCAATCCCCTTCTCAAGAGCTCATGGGGAGGCCTGGACCTATCCTGTTAGGGAGCAGTGTGGTCTAGCAAGCGAGCAGGCCATGACCTCTCCTGCCTGAGCCACGCACCGAGCCCTAGGGCTGGGCCGTCCTGCCTCGTCAGGACGCAGGCATGGCAGACAAGGGACAGCAGGCGCACAGACAGACCTCTAGCACCGATTCCAGGCTCTGGGCAGGCCCCGCGCAGCAGCAGAGCCTGAGGCCTCCTGCACCCCAGTCCCTCTCCTCCCTGCGGCCCTCTTGTACCCCAGTTCCTCTCCTCCCTGTAGCCAGGAGACACGAAACCTCTCCTTCCCCAGTCTCCCACTGGGTTAAAAATGATGTGCAGCAAATATATCATCAGGGAAGGGTAACTTAGGGTTTTATTTTTAAGAGCCAACAGGGATCTTAGAGATCAAATAGTCTGGTGGTCTCCAAACTTTGTTCTGCAGTGAATCCTACCTTCTTGAAACAAAATCTACACAATGGACAGCAGATACCGGAAGCTGAGGTTGGGGTTAGGGATACGGGACAAGGAGTAACTCCCTACCTGCAGTGAAGTCCTAAGACACTTCCTGTAACCCTAGGGTGCCCTGGAACATAATTTGAGAACCACTTGATGGGATTTAAGACCCTTGTTATCAGTGAGAGAACTAAGGCTAGGAGAGGTGCGGGGACTTGTCCAAGGTCACCAGCTTTTCTCCACACCCATCTTGAGTCACCACCACTCCCTCCACATAACCCTCCTTTACAGTCCTTCAACTGCACACACGTCTACTTGGGGCTATGGTGCACCCAGTTCCATGCTGGGTAGTGGGGACACCAAGTCAGGTAAGACATGACTTGTGGTCTTCAGCGTCTGCAGCCACACAGGGAGCCAACAGACACATCTGCACGTCCCCAGAGCCCAAAGTGAAACAAGAGAAGGTTGGACCAGGGCAGGGTGATCTGCGTTCTAATCTCAGCTTTGCAACTAACTTGGTCTTGTGTCCACAGAGAGCCACCCCGCCTCTCTGGCCCTGTCCCCAGCTGTCAAACAAGAGGGTCCAGCTCTCTGCTACTAAGGCACACGTCAGGGAGGTTCTCCAGCAGACGCACAGCCAGCTCCCGGTTGTCGGCCTGCAAGTGTCTGTCTTGAGTCTCCACAAAAATTTAGAATCGGAGGCCAGGCAGTGCGGAGGAAGGCAAGCTCCTCTTAACGCTGGCTGAAGGGAACTCTCCAGGCAAAAGTGATCGTATTTTTGCATTCCTAAGCCAAAGGGAAGGACTGACGAGAACTGCCACCAAATGCTCTGCATTATCCAGGCCGCAGCTCCCTCTTCCCTTGCCTGAGCTGTGGAGACCTGGCCCCAGGGCCCGCTTTCCTGGCTGTGGCTTCTGGGCACACCCAGATGTCAGAGGGATGTGAACGAAAAATACTGCAAACCATATCAGTAAGCAAAGAATGCTGAAGCCATCAAGTCATCAGCTTATGCCGCCACCCCGCAGTGAAGACAGGCCTGCAGCCCGGCCTCTGCAGCCACTCACAGTGGTGCCCTCTGAGTGGACTCAGAATAAGAAAGGACAGGACACTGGCCCTAGATAGCCAGGTGCTTGTCAAAGGAATGAATTCATTGAGCCCAAATGTTTGCTTCCTCCCATACATAGAAAAGCACTAAATTTTTTAACATGAGATGCCTGCTTTTCTTTGGATAACAAGTAATCTTTCATTGTTCCAACTCCCTGCTCTTTGCTGTAAAGCTCCTATATATCCTAGCTCCTCCCCTACCTCTTCGGAGCAGCCCCTCAGGGTGAGATCTGAGAGGCCGTCCTCCCAGCTCGAGTCCACTCACCAAATAAAACATAACTCAACTTTTAGGCTGCGCATTTATTTCAGCTGACAAGGATGAAGGCCTTGGTGGGGATCCAGGCAATGTGGTCACCTTTCCAAGAAAGCCCAGCCTTGCCCCAAAACCTCAGCGAGGATATTTAGAGCAAGTGGGCAGGGGGCACCATGATACCCTTCACAGCCCTCTTCTTTCAAAAACTGAGGCCACCAGGGGGCTGGCACTGACTCCCTGAGTACACGGCTAGGCGGGCTTGGGATGACCAAGGCTTCTCTCCCCCTGGGATCTTCTAGGCGTGGAAGCCGTGATCCCTTAGGTCAGGAGGAGTGGCTGGAGGACCACTGCCAAGGTCAAAGGCCAGAGGATGGACTCCTGACTTGAGGACAGCTGGTTCTAGGGCTCAGGAAAGGGAGCTTGGGAATAGAATGCCCACGTCCTGAGAGCTAGGACTGCTGTGCTGAGCAGAACTGGGCTGGGCACCAGGAGCCCTGGGTCGTCCCCTGGGTTCTGACACTGACTGGCTGAACCTTGAACAAGATACTTCTAGCCAGGCCTCAGTCTCCACTGCAGCAAATGGTGGCCTAGACCCTTCGCGCTCAGGGTGCTCCGAGCCTGCACGACCCTTCTCCTCGGGGTTTATTCCCAAGTTACCTCCCTTCAGAGGGGGGAGTAGGCAGGTTAGCACTCGGCACCCCAGGCGGGCAAGCAGATGGCCGCTGCCTCCGCAGGTCTCTGTCAGGGTAGCTTCCGGGACTGGGGTCTGCTCTAACCTTGGGTCCAATACAAGTGCCCCTCAGCTTCAAGCCGTTTACGCAGGAGAGCTGTCACAGCCTCCCGCCTGCCCCACAGTGGCCCAGCCCTGAGCTGGTACCGCCCTGCTGCTGGAATGGTGGCTGTGATCGGGTGGGATTAGGTCTGGTGACACCCAGCTGACTCCCCCTGCAGCCCCTGCGGCCCCCTGTGCTTTAGAGCAGGCTTGCCCACCCTTGGTCTCCCCAGGAACGGGACCAGTCCCACCTCTTTGCTCTTCCAAAGCCCCCTGGCTCCTGGCTTCTCTAATGAGCATCTCACTTCTTTACAAACGACTGCCCTTCTGGATGCGGCTTCGCGTCTCTCTGCTAACTGGTCACCACCCCAGGCCTTTTCCTCAGAAAGAAACACCGCGGAACACACCCTCCTTCAAGTTCCTCCGGGCGAGAGCATCACCAGCCACCACGGCCCTTCCTCCTCCGTCCCTCCTCCCTGAAGCAGCAGGAGAGGAACTTACCTCTGGATGGAGTCTCGTATCCTCGGCTCCCTGGTTTCGTGCAGCTCAAAACACGACTCACTGGGGGTGCCTGGTGTGTGTGCGTGTGTGTGTGCGCGCGTGTGTGTGCGTCAGCCAGAGAGAGTGGGGTGGCGAGGGGGTAACGACAGGGGGAAGGTGTCTCCCCACTGGAGTCCAGAGAGCAGGGTTCGGGGGAGGGAGGTGCCTTCCGTCTGAAGGACCAGCTCTACCCCCAGACCGGACGGAGGAGAAAGAGAAAGGGAATTATTGCGAGGCTTCCATGGAAAGGTGTCGGCCCTCCCCACGGAGTGAGTACAGTGCTTGTCTCCTAGGGGAGTCCCAAGGAAGTGATCTCATCTGGGAGCCGGCGCGTCCCTGGCCCCACCCGCTGAGGCTCCCAGCAGCGCGTGCCTCAGGGCGTGCCGGCTGTGCTGTGGGGACTGTGGGCACACGTCCACCCTCCCGGGAGGAAGGGCCCGCATCAGCGTGGACTCTGACGTCCCCTGAATGTTAAACGTGTGAAGAGAACACATTAGAATCAGAAAGCTTCCGCACGTGTGATGAGGGGGGATCGTCACGGCTGGACGAGTGCTCGGTTGCACTTGAGCTGAGTCTCGAGGAAGCCCATCTCATGCTGTCTACACAGAGGGCGCCCTGCCTCCCCCCTCCTCCAGGGCAGTTCCCTCCGCACTGTCTGTCCCCAGCCCACTCCCGCCTGTCGGGGGCCAGCACACGTCCCACTCGCCCTGCCCACTGACCTACCTCATGGCCCCCACCCTGCGCCTCTCCCTGTCCTGCCTGCTGACCCAACCCTCCTCACGTGGGGTGGGGAGTCCTGGGGACGCAGCCACACCGCGTCCTGCACCTGCACCCCTTGGTGCCTAGAGTTACAAACGAGGCGCTCGGCAAGCGGAAAGTCAACACACACAAAGAGCAGGCTTGGGGAAGCGGAGGCTCAGGAAGGTTACCTGCAGGACCCGGGTCTCCTAGCTGGCAGGGCACATTTAGAGGGGACTCCAGCCCTCCCCAGTCACCGGGCCGTGTTCTTGTGCCATTCCTTCCCCAAATCTCCCAGGGGGATTCAGCTGCCACCCTCATAGCGCCTCCCCAGAGCTCGGGCGGGCCAAGCGCCTTGGAGCGGGGCTCCATTTAGCTCTACCGAGTGACTGGGGATTTTCATCCCCACTGAGCAGGTGAGGAACGTGAAGCTCTGAGACTGACTTGCCCAGAGCCCGGGTGCTGGTGCCGAGGCTTCATCTGGTCTGTTCCCGGGCACACAGCCCTTGAGCATTCTCACTGAGGCTGGCAGTGACTGAGAAGACAGGCGGGGCCGCGGAGACCTCCGCTCCACGGGGTCGGACAAGGCCCTCCATTCCTGCACAAGGATGCCCGCTCCAGCTGGACCAGCGGCAGCCCTGTCTGCAGAGCCTTTATCTGAGGCAAAGCGTTAAGAGTCTTTGCTAACCTGATCTTTGGTGCCAAGAGCTGGGCCACTTCAACCGAGCCAAGGGGCTTCTGTCCCTCCTAGCCCTGCGCCCTGCACAGTGTCTGGAACACAACAGGCTCCCTACAAAGCGAGCAGAACAGACGCACGCACGGACAAGAGTGGCTGACCACAGACACACGGTTTGTCTGCGGAGGATGTAAGCAGGTGGGACACGGGGCGGCCTGCCCTTACAGGGAGCCCTCTGTCCGCTCACCTCTGCTCTCCTGCCAGGCTCTGCCGTGCCCTCAGAGTGCATGCTGGGTGCTGATGACCCCCAGGCCCGCTGCCCTGGTCTGCTGCCTCTCTCCCTGACTCCAGTGTCCTTGTCTCCTCAAAACACGCTTCTGCTCCTTTGGTGTCCTGTTTTGAGCTAGATAAACAAATGCTTGCCAATGTGTGACGTATCACAACACCCCTCAACTCTCCGAAGCATTTGCAGCCCAACACAGGGAAGAATTGTCTAAATCAGAAACAGCCAGACATGGGCTGGGCAGCCTGCTGCACTGGTGAGGCCCATTCCTGAGGTTTGTGGAGGAGACCATCGCGTGCTGGGCAGGTGGACGTGGGCTGCGACAGAGACACTAGTGAAAGCACACGGTGGGGGATGGAAAGACCGAGTGAGAGCTGCCCCCTTCTTTTCTTTTCTTTTCTTTTCTTTTTTTTTTTTTTTTTAAGAAATCAAGAGTTTGCCAATGCGCTGGTTAAGCAGATGTCAAGCTCATGGAAAACAGGCCTAAAAACTGAAAACAGAAACACCAAGCTGGAAGTTGCTGTAATTAACGCTGTTTTTCTCGCTCCCAGCCTTGGACCGCCGTCTCCTGCCTTCAGAGAACACGACGGTCACCTCCGACAGGAGTGAGACTCACAGGCCCATGAAGCCAGAGCACCGTCCCGCCTCACATCGTCAGCCTTCTCTCTAGGCAGGGACGCTGATCAAAATGGAGCTCCTTCCTTAAGCTTTCAAGAGCTGCTACAAAGGGTTTAAAAACACACTAACCCTGATAGTATGAATCTCGTGTTGTAAGTTCATTCAAAGCGCAATGAAGTCTTGATTAGTAACTAAAGCACATACACACACAAGCCAAGCTGTGTGGAAACGGGGGTCAAGAGACGTGACTTCAGATACCTGCGTTAGGACCGGCTGAGTGTGTGGCGCCGTGGGCGGCCTCGCTCCACCCGCCTCCAAGTGGCCCAGCTCCTGAGAACCCCAGCCCACGCCCAGCCCAGCCCAGCCCCGCCTTCCGGGTCCCCTGCTCAGCACCCAGCTGCCCACAGAGCATGTCACCTGGGTGTCTTGCCGCATGCCTCACTCCCCGTGACCGGAGAGGGGCCCTAGGCTCTCCCTCCCAACCTGCCTCTCCCCTCGTCTCCCCATCTCAGCCTCGGCGGCGTTGCCACCCACCCGACTGCTCAAGTCAGAAGCTCGGAGGGCCTTCCTCAGGGCTTCCCTTCGCTTCCCACCAGTAGGTCCTGCAGGCTCCCCCTCCTCCGCCCCTCTCAAGTGCGTCCCCTCCTCCCCATTTCCTCTGGCACCGCCCAGCCCAAGTCATCGGCACCCTCTTCTGCGGGGCTCTTGCAGGAGGCGTCTCACAGCCCCTCAGTTCTCCTGTGGCTCAGCTGCACGCTGTGCTCTCTTCACAGCGGCCAGAGTCATCTTTAAAAATGCCTCTCAGACCCAGTGCGTCCCTGCTTCAGATCCTCCGGGGCCCTCGCGCTGCACTCAGGGCGGCTCCCAGACCCTTTCCCCCGGGGCCCACCAGGCCCCGCAGGGTCTGTCTGATCCTGTGCACAAACTGCATCCCTGATGGCTCCTGGCGCAGTGCCTTCGTCCCCGCTCCTCAAGCCAAGCTCCTTCCACTCAAGGTCCCTCCCCAAATCTTTGCTCAGCTGGCTCCGTCTCAACCTCCAGTTTTAATGCCACAGCCTGGAAGAAATCTTCCCTGACCATGGTATGGAGAAAGCGTTTTTCTCCCTCATTTCTTTTACAGGTAAAGATGACTACAGAAGGCGACACGGGCTGTTGGCTTACTCTCTCCCGGGCGTTCAAGCCCCACAAGGCAGGGCCGAGCGGTGTGCTGGACCCTGCTAACAAGAGACGGTTGTGTGTCGTCTTCCCTGTTCCGTGATCCCATGTTTGTAGCTTAAAGCCGACCGTGGTGGTAGGGTTCACACCACGGTAACTGGCAAGCACGGCAAAGAAGGGCTCTCCCCACCCGACCCCCCGAGCCATAATTGACTGTCAAACATTTACCAGCACTCCACCGGAAGGGACTGTACTGTCTCCCCACTTTACCCTCAGGATCCAAAACAGTGCCTAACACAGTAGGTACATAATACGCACCTACTGACACATAAGACCCGTCGAGACCAAAAGAGAGAGAGAGAAAGAGAGACAGAGAGAGAACAGAAATATTCAGGCCTCCAAGAACCGCACACACCGACTGCCGACAAGGAGTGGAAGGAGACTGATGCTGGAGCATCAGGGACGGGACCTCGGAGCACAGAATTTGGCTTCAGAAGCCCTAGTTCTAATCCCAGCACAGCTTCTAACTTGCTTCACAACTTTGGACCAATGTCTTCCTCTTCCTGGCCCTCAGTGTCTTTGTCTGTAAAGAGCACACGTTGGACTAGATGCCGAATCTCTGAGACCCTGTGTGGGATTTAATGAAGCCCGTTTACGCAGCTTCTCCACCCTCCCACTCCCGGGGTCACAGCGCTACACACTACACAACTGCAGGAGGGGCCGTTTACGCTGTGGTGATTGACTTATGCAGTGCACAACCTGCATAGCTGTACGTGGCGGCCCTGCCCACTGGTCATTTTATGGGGAGCCAAATTGGACAGTGAGTCCCTCCCTTTCCTGGCATACTAACCAGCTCAAAGAGCTCAGACAGTTTGGGTTTGGTTTTCCACCTCCTAAGATTGTCTCTTGCTTGTAATGCATGTGTGGATCAAGAGCCTGGAGCGTCCAGGGTTAGCCCCAGCCCAGGGAGTGTTTGGGCAAAGTAAGAGCAAGACATGGCTCAGGCTATGCAATTTGTGGCAAGGCTTTCCCTTGGAGGAGCGGAAAAGGGCCGTGAGGACCCGGAGAACTGCTGGCCTGTGTGCCCCGGTCTCTGAGTGTGGACTAAATAAAGGACTTGTGGGGGCCTGCCCTTCCGAGCCTTCAGGGCCCGCCCGACAGTGGATACACCCACACCCATTTGAAAAGTTCTCCGTCTGCACAGAGCTCAGCACAGACCCACCAGGACCCAAGCTGAGCTGCATGCTGTTGGCTGGGCTCGTGGGGGTGGAGGGTGCTGGGGAGTGGAAGTGTTTTGGGTCCCTGAGGGTTATGCAGGAAGCCCTTTGGTTTCTGGTATATGTCAATTACTCAGGCTTTCAAAATGATCCCAAACACCTAACCCCACTGTCAGGTCCTTAGGAGAGTTGAGGGCTCATGACTCCATCTGCCTTTGCTCAAAACGAAGGCCTCGTGAGGTGGTGAGCGTGCTGTCCCTGGGGGGATGCAAGCCAAGGATACCCACTCTTCTGGGAATGTTCAGGCACCAAGTTCCCTCCCAGGCAGACACTCGGCGCTCAGGCCTCTGAAGCCCAGGTCTCCTCATGAACCTGTGGATGAGGGAGGGCCAGCCATGCACTGGGTCCACCCATGCTCTAGAAGACGTTGTTTTAAAGCAGAATTCCTGTTGTCAACCTCCTTCTTGTGTTATATGTGGCTTTATAACCAGAGTCAAGGTTCTGGCTCAGGAAATGGTCACAGAAGCATGGGAGCCCAGCCCCCGAAGAGCTTTTAGAAACACGAAGGTCAAACATTTATTTGAGAAGTGACCGAAAGGACTTCGTACGAGGGCACGTGGCTCAACTGAGTTTAGAACTGAAGTTGAGCTTGACTCAGAGGTGCTGATCCGCAGTCCAGGGCTTCTCCATCACCCCAGGCTTGGAGAGTCCAGCTAGTGAGAGATGCAATCCAGGCCCGGCTTGGTTTCCACGTCTGTAACATTCAGGGCCGTCCAGATTGGCCCATCTGGGCTAAGTCATGGCTGGTCGTGAACAGCCTCTCCTATAAAGTCAGTGAGCGGGAGGCAGGTCTGACAGTCTATGAGCCGTGAACGCCTCTGTGTGAGTCAGGCTGCAGTTGCTTTGCTGCCCAGCAAGCTGAGCAGAGTCAGTCTGAAGAAGAGGGTGCTGGCTGGCGTGAACTCCCTGAGTGTCAGCGTCAAGACCTTGAGGGGCAGAGGCCAGGCAGGATGCTGTGATGCCCCACAGAGCAGGAGAAGGTAAGGAAGTAAGGAAGTGAACAGCGCCCACCGCCTGAGGGACCAGGCAGCCTTGTGGAGAGCTGAGGTACAGCTGATGGGACGACAGCTGACGAAATGCAGCTCATGTGAGAGAGGAGCTCGCAGAAATACGGTCAGCACTTTGGCAGTGGTCTGGGAAGGCTTCCTGGAAGAGGAGGCTTTTTGGAGCTGGCAGGGCCCAGAGAAGGCAACGAGCTCCTCTCCACTGTAACCTACATCCACTAAGGACATTTACTAGGGAGAGGACTGGAGGTTTCCTCTTCTTTCATGGAGTCAACAGACTTACTCAGATTGCCCTCCCCAGCGGTTCCTCACTTCCTCCACCACACCCCTCTCCTCCACCCTCCCAACTCGAGGCCAGCCCCAAGCTGAGAAAAGCTCTGATCTGGGGCTTCTGGCCTCTGGTTCCACATAAAAGCTCCCTCTGCCCTCAAGAGTGGGGTGCCCGGGGCAGGCCCCTCTTCCCTGGCCTGTCTCCATCAGCAATGGGCACCAATCCAGCGGGGCCACTGCCAAGCCAAACAGCACTGCAGAATTGACAAGGGATTTGGCTGCCCAGTGGCGGGAAAGTGCTCTCTTGGGCCTCACCCTAGGGTGGACTGAGCATGAGAGAAAGTGGCTACACCTGCCAACTCTCCAGACTCTTTCCAATGTGTGCCAAGTGGGTGCTAACCCTGGGGGGAAGCCTTGACCAAACCACCACGGAGACAGGGCCAGGGCAACTGAGAAATCATGCCACAACTAACTGGGGTCTAGATCTGTCTCATCAAGAAGCCCCCAGTCATTAGCAAATACTAACTACTATATATAAAATAGATAACAACTGGGTCCTACTGTACAGCACAGGGAACTGTATTCTATATATTGTAACAACCTATAACGACACAATAAATCTCCTAGAAGAAAACACAGGCAAAACATTCTTTGACATAAATCTTAGCAACATTCTCCTAGGGCAGTCTACTGAAGCAATGAAAATAAGAGCAAAACAAAACAAAACGAAATAAAACAATTGGGACCTAATTAAACTCATAAGCTTTTGCACAGCAAAGGAAACCATAAGCAAAACAAAATGACAACCTACAGAATGGGAGAAAATTTTTGCAAATGATGCAACTGACAAAGGCTTAATTTCTAGAATATATAAACAACCCATACAACTTAGTAAGAAAAAAAACAGACAACCCAACCTAACCCCAAAATGTGCAGAAGACCTGAACAAGCAATTCTCCAATGAAGACATACAAATGGCCAACAGACATATGAAAAAATGCTCAATGTCACTAATTATCAGAGAAATGCAAACCAAAACCACAATGAGGTATCACCTCACACCAGTCAGAATGGCCATCATTCAAAAGTCCACAAACGATAAATGCTGGAGAGGCTGTGGGGAAAAGGAAGCCCTCCTACACTGCTGGTGGGAACGTAGTTTGATGCAACCGTTATGGAAAACAGTATGGAGATTCTTCAAAAGACTGAAAATAGACTTACCATATGATCCAGCAGTCCCATTCCTGGGCATATATCTGGAGGGAACTCTAATTAGAAAAGACACGTGCACCCCAATGTTCATAGCAGCACTATTTACAAGATCCAAGACATGGAAACAGCCTAAATTATCCATTGACAGATAATTGGATAAAGAAGTTGTCATATTTTTGTATAATGGAATACTGCTCTGCCATAAAAAAGAATAAAATAATGCCATTTGCAGCAACATGGATGGACCTAGAGATTGTCATTCTAAGTGAAGTAAGCCAGAAAGAGAAAGAAAAATACCATATGATATCATTCATATGTGGAATCTAAAAAAAAAAAAAAAAAAAGGACACTATGAACTCATCTACAAAACAGAAACAGACTCTCAGACTTAGTAAGCAATCTTATGGTTACCGGGGAAAGGGGGTGGGAAGGAATAAATTCGGGAGTTTGAGATTTACAAATGTTAGCCAGTATATATAAATACAGATTTTTAAAAAAGTTTATTTTGTATAGCACAGGGAACTATGCTCAATATCTTATAATAACCTTTAATGGAAAAAAATATGAAAATGAATAGATGTATCTATATGCATGCCTGGGACATTGTGCTATACACCAGAGACTGACACATTGTAAATAACAGTACTTCAATTAAAAACAGGAAAAGAATATGGAAAAGAATATATACATGTATAACTGAATCACTCTGCTGTACACCAGAAACTAACACAACACTGTAAATCAACTATACTTTCAGCATGAACCTGAGGCCCGTCGCATTTCAGTTCTGGATGAGCAGGGACTAGGGGTCCTCTGCCCTTCCCGAGGGATGCACGGTGTGACCTAGTCGCCCCCAGGTACAGCGGGTGCATAGCGGGTGAGAAGGGTTTAGGCGGGATAAGGGTAAACATTAAAACTTGACAACTTATGTTTAACGGATATTAAAAAGTTGTAAGCAAATCAATCATCGCTTAGGATGACGGGACGTGAAAAGACTGAGTTGATTTAAAGTCAGTTTCACGAAAATGATCAAGTGAAAGTAGTCAAGGTGTTAGATCTGGCCAGAGCTGGCTGGATGGCACAAGGAAAGCAGGCAAGGAGGCGGCTCTGGAGGTGAGCAAACCTGGGTCTGGAAGTCTGGCTCTCAGTTTCAGCAGCAGCTGTGTGACCTGGGGCAAGTCGCATGACCTCTGGGAACTGCAGTTTCTGAAGGCAGGTCCCCTGGGTTCAGAACCCAGGCTGTGACTTTATCACCTGGGTGATCCTGGGTAAGTTACTTAGTGACGTGCCTCAGTTTCCTCGTCTCTAAAATGGAGGTAAGAGCACCGTCTTACAGGATTACTGAGGTGAGTGTTGAGAATGCAGCCGGCTTCACGGAAGCCCTCCACGACTCTTAGCAAGTATCACACATCTACTGAGACCCTCATCTCTGCCAGATGTTCTGCTTGGCAGTCAGGATTACTTCTCAGTGCTCACACTAAGCCTATGAGGCAGGCATTAGACTTTGCATTATACACTCTAGAGAGAGAAAGCGACCTGCCCAAGGTCACACACGTAATATGCGCCAGGACCAGCATCCAAACCTCCAGCCAACAGAACACGCCCCTCATATGAACCACGCTGGGCTCAGACGCGGTCTCTCCACCTGCACAACGGGCTTCCTGTCATCTCCCAGAGAACCAGGGCAGATTCCGGTCTGGCGGCTCCCAGGGACTGGGCCATAGCCTGCTCCACTACTGGGATCTACTGCTCAGCCCTGCCACCTTCTCTGGGCACTCACTCCCAGCTCCTTCTGGGGCACCAGACGACAGGGCATATTCCACAGTCCATGGATGACACCCGGACCGCCACTCCTCTGTGGGAAATGAGGCATTTGAAGCCTCTGGACCACCCCCTTGCTCCCCGGGAAGCCCCATGTCTACCCGGGTTCTCGCTGTGTGAAAACAAGGCCTGTCCCGTGTCTCCTGGGCCTTCTCTGAGTCACAGAATATAACCCTGAGCAAACAGCACGGGGCGGGCCGGAGGCCTGGCTGCCTGCTGTGAACAGCTTGCCCTTCCCCCTGCAAGAGCCCCTTCCCCTCAGCAGCCCTCCTCGCCCAGCCCACCTGCAAGGACCACCCACCTCCTCCTGTCTGCAAAGAAAGCCTTTCACAAGTGGCCTCAAAAGTGTCAGGACTGAGTGCCTAGGGGACTGGCATCCTAAGAAAGGTGACGGGGAGGGGGTGGAACTTCCCTCAAAGGGGACTAACTAACGGGCGGCCAGGCTGCCGCAGGCTGGGGGGGGGGGCTTCTATCGGTTCATTCGTTCGTTCCACGGCCACTTACTACTTGCCCACTCCGGCCGGACACTGCTCTGGACCCTGGGACACACACGTAAAGCAACGTACAAGAGCCCTTGCTCTCATGACTGCATTCTGTTGGAGGGGACAGGTACCAAACAAGGGGCGTGAGCACATGGGCAACGGTGCTGAACAGCGAGAAACGCCTCAGTGGGGCCGAAGGGGGAAGGGTGTTTACGGCAGGGAGTGCACGCAGGGGAGACTGAAATCTCAGTCACACGTGCAGGAAGGCCTCCCCGAGAGGGACGTCGGAGCAAAGGCCTGCAGGCTCTTCGCGAAGAGCACCCCATTCTGAAGGACCCGCAAGTGTGAAGCCCAAGGCCCCAGGTGTGTTTGGAGAAGATTCCAGAGACACTGTGGGTGGAGACTAAGGAGCCAGTGGGGGAGGGGCAGAGGACGGGGCTGGAAAGGCGGGGCGGCAGATCCCACAGGCCCTTCAGCCTGAGAAGAAGCAGGGGGCCAGGACGCCACCCAACCCACGCTCTCACAGCAGCCCTCTGGCTGGGGGCACAGAGCTCAAGGGAAAGGGCAGATGCCCGAGACCAGCTGTCGCCAGGAGCCACGGGAGCCTTTCTGGGAGCCCCCAGGACAGCCCCCAGGCCCCTGCGTGTCTCCTGGCCCCGGTCCTCCGGGCTGAGCAGAGGTGGGAAGATGGACCTCTCTCACACCCGAGCTTTCACACCAAGGGTGACTGGGACCAGAGGAACTTACAGGCTGGGGACGGTGGGACTCTAGCTGTAAGATGTGCTTGAATGCCGGCAGATCCACCCTGAGAAGCGAGGAAACAGCGGGACCATCTCGGGGACACAGTCAGGACAACCGGGGGTGCCGCTTGCCGAGCCCGCCAGCATCTCTGCCCCTGGCTGGCCTCACTGTCGGGAGCAAGCACATTCCACAGCTGATGTTTGGCTTGTGGTCTGGCCTGGCCCTCTTGTTGGTTTCTTCTGCTCTGAAAGGCTTTTAAAATCAAAATCTGGGTTCTCTTTATGTTTGGGGCATGAATCACTGCTTCTGGGCCTGGAAAGGGGCTGGGGGAGGGGCGCCCACGCCCCCGGTGCGCCCTCTCACTCCGGACCGTGTGCCACTGAGGCGCATGGACGAGACAGGCTCCCAGTCAGAACATTCCAAGTCAGACTTGCTTCCCAGCTCCCAGCCAGCAATTTCAACGGCCCCAGGGTGACCTCCGCCCGCCCAAGAGCCCCACAGCGCTGACACGTCCAGGACTGACCCAGCATCCTTGTCCTCAAACCCCCATATTCTCTCCTCAGGTCTGTGGCACTGCCCCTTGGCCTCCCAGGCACCTCTCCCTCCCTGGTGACCAAGGACGTCCCGTCCTGCCCCTCGGTCCCTTCCTCCGCTCTCCTGGCACCAGTGGCATGTCAGTTAGGCTCTGGCTCCTCTTGCAGCAGCCGTCTTCGCAACCCACTCGCTCGCACTGTTGTCCTGTCACAGCCCGACCAGATCAGGACATGCCTCGACCCTCCGGCAGAAACCTTCAATGGCTCCCATCTGCTACATCCAAACGCCTTCTCTGGCATCAGGTCCTCTCTCGGCGGCCGCAGCCCATGATCCATCTTCTAGTTCCCCGAAGCACCTACACCAGCGTCCTGCTGACCAAACTTTCGGCCACTTCCCACTCTTCTCTCCCGGCAAATCCCGGAGTTTCCACCTGTGGCTCTCCCGCAGCCTCTGCACCTCCTCCCTTGTCTCAGAATTACTTGTCCCAAGAGTTTCTCCCTCCTACTAGGCCACAACTCCTCGAGGGACGGGACTTATGCTTACCTTTCCTTCCCAGAGTGCCCAGCAGAGGGCCTGGCTCACGCAGGCCACCGTGTCAGGGCCTCCTGGGGTGGCTGCGCAAAGAAACTTACGACACCTATCCTGCCCTTACACATCTTTCAGTTGACTTGGATAGACAGCTCGGACATTCAGTCAACACACGCTATTTGAGCACTGCTACGTGAGGCGCTGCGGGAGAGCTGCAGATGCGGAGACTGAGAGGAGCCGTGGCCCCGCTCTGCTCCAGGGGGAGAAGGCGCTCGGGCAGCTGCAACACCGGGAAGCAGAGCATCTCGAGATCCCTCAAGGGACTGACCCGAGGTCTGACTGAGTCGGGTGGGGCTTTCAGAAGGAAGACCAGAAGAATAAGTGGGAAATAGCCAGGGGGACAGAGGAGGTCGAATGGGACACAGGGGACAAAGGAGTGAAGGGCAGAGAGGAACTAAGCAGCTCATTTCAGGGGAGGTGCCCATGCACGTGGTGCTGCTGGAGCTGAGTCCTGAGTGCAGGCCAGGCCAGCTATTCAGGGCCTGATTAGCTCGATTAAAGAGGCTGGACTCAGCCTAATGGCAATAGGGAGCCACAGAGGGTTTTAAGCTGGAGGAGTGACCACACACTCGGTTTGTGTTTTAGTCTCACTTGGTCTGCTGCTGAGAAAGGTCTGGATGGACAGGGGCAGGAGGGAGGACGACACCTGAGTTTGGGCTGGGGCCCCAGGCTGGTCCCAGGGCTTCCTGCTCTGCTCCCAGCCCAGTCTCCTCTCTCCCCCGATGGAGCATCCCCTCCCCACCTGACCTGGGCTTCTCTTTGCCAGTCCCCATCCTGAGTCGGGGACTTCCTTCACCTGAACACTCACAGCAGCTTCAGTGGGGCCTAGAATCGTAGGGTTTGTCTAACTCCTGTTAGACGCCTCCCACTGTGCCAATCCCTGTGTCTGTGAGTAGGTCTGCCTGGGATCCTTGGCCAAATCAATGTCCCAGTACCCCCTCTTTGGCTTTCCTGGTTCTCCCACTTGGGGCCACACAGTGATCAATAGCTTATGGCCTCATGGGGGACAAAGACAGGGTCACCACTGAACAACCCTGCAACCACCAACTCTCGTCCCAAATTCCCTCTTGTGCCTCTGCCTCTCAAACTCTTGACTCCACACTGTGTCTCCAGCACAGCTGGGCTGTGATTCTGGGGAAACGGCAGACTGCGGAAGTGGACTGGAAAACTGGGAGTCAGAAGAGGCTAAATCTTGGCTTCCCCACCGACTGCCGTGTGACCCTGAGCAAGTCATTTCCCTTCCCAGACGGCGGTTTCTCCTCTGCTTGAGTGGGGATTGGGTTTAGATCACACTGGGGATGCTCAGTCTTGGCTGCCCATTAGAATGACTAGGGGGCTTGAAAAATGCCAATGCTGGGCTCCACCCTGGGGAGTGGTGGTGTGTTCTGGGGAGGGGGCGGGCAAAGGTTCTGTTTTGCACCATCATTCTCTTGTTCCCCTAGGAATGAGGCTTGCTGGATTTGCTGATTGTCTGCAATTCTGTGATAGATCAAGAGGGGAGGCTCAAGCGGGCAGGTAAGAAAGCTTGAGAAGGGACCCTTATTTAGAAGTGCTAGCCCAGCAGGACCACAGCAGTACAAATGACCACGGCTATGGAAAAGCTAGCATTTCAAGGTTGGGCCTCTTGCTTTCACCAAAGGGGCTACTCCAGAGCCCAGCATCCAGCGCTTGAAGGTCCTCCCAAAATATACTCAAAGCAGTCTTGAGGCAGTAACTGGAGACAGAACCATCTTCTGAATTCCATGGATTAAAAATCATCCCACAGGACTCTAATTCAAAAAGACACATGCATGCCAATGCTCACAGCAGCACTATTTACAATAGCCAAGACATGGAAGCAACCTACATGTCCATCAACAGATGACAGGATAAAGATGTGACACACACACACACACACACACACACACACACACACACACACACACACAATGGAATACTACTCAGCCATAAAAAGAATAAAATAATGCCGTTTGCAGCAACATGGATGGACCTGGAGATAGTCATTCTAGGAAGTAAGCCAGAAAGAGAAAAATAATACCATGTGGTATCACTTATATCTTGAATCTTAAAAAAAAAACAAGATGCAAATGAACTTATTTACAAAACAGAAACGGACTCACAGACACAGAAAACAAACTTATGGTTACTGGGGGAAGTGGGTGGGAAGGGACAAATTGGGCGTTCAAGATTTGCAGACACTAACTACTATATATAAAATAGACCACAAGTTTCTTCTGCGGGGCACAGGGAGCTATGTTCAATTCCTTGTTAACGGCCTATAATGAAAACAAATATGAAAAGGAATATCTGTGTGCACGTGGATGACTGAAACATTATGCTTCACACCAGAAACTGATGCAACACTGTAAACCGCCTGGCAATAAAAAATGAAAAATAAAAAAGAGAAAAGGTAATAGGGAAAAGCATCACCCCCCAGGCCTGGCTGGGAGCCGTCAGCACTGCTGCACTGGGCCCCCGCACCTTGGACCCCAGCACTTTGCATGGGCCCTGCGGCCTGTGTGGTCTGGGCCTTCTCGCCCCCACTGTCGTCCCTGAGGCCGAGGCTGAGCCTGATCTGGCATTTCCGGAGCCTGGAGATGCCCGGGGTTTAGTGGATACTCAGTACACACTGGCCACATGGACAAGCCACTCGGTTTCCTCACGTGTCAGGAGGGCTTCTGGTGCCTTCCCAGCCCAAGTGCAAGCCTGCGAGGAGAACTCCGAGCAGTCGCACAGGCCCCACACTCAGAAGGGCCCCTGCTTGGGTTTAACACTCTGCGGTGGCCATCTTGAAATTCTTAATAGTTTTTAAACAAGGAGCCCTGTATTTTCATTTTCCACTAGGCCCCACAGATTATGTGACTGGTCCTGCATGTGTGGTGAGTGGTGGGAACAAACTCAGAGGAGAGCTCTGTCTACATACTATTTATGGGACATTATGTCTGCCACCAGCCACTGAATATGAGGGGCTATGAGCTCCAGGAAAAGAGCCATTCCAGCAGAAGGGGAGGAGATGGACACTGCTTTGTGGTCTTCTTCCTGGAAGGAGGGGGAGGCAGGCGTGGGAAGGCCTGGGGATGGGCGAGACAGAGAGGATGGGTGGTGGAGACTGGAGACACCCCCAGAGGTCTGCAGAGAATGATTTCAATGATCTTGTCCTACCTGCCTGCCACAGATGTGGAAAGTCTACCATTAGAACATCATTCCTTTAGCTGAAGCACTGCTTGCTCCTTAAGTTCCTCTGATGAGTGCAGCAAATTAGGTTCCTAATCTGATCCCTGAGTCCCTATGTGATCTTGGGGAAATCACAGGAAATCACTTTATTCTGAAGAGCCTCAGCTTCCCACTCTATCTAACGGACAGAGCAGCCTTAACTCGGTCTCTGACCTCAACTGGCCTGTCCTGATAGGACAAATATATGGGAGTGTTCTTTGCAGACTGCTGGGAGCTGCACCCACTTGCTCATTTCATGATTTTTCCATGGCCTTCCTGAGGCTCAGTCTGCAAAGAAACAGGTCCCGGAAATCTGCAGGGTCAGGATTCCTAGTAGCCTGGCCCAGCTCGGTGATGCTGCTGGGGGAAGAAAGCTGTCAGCCCCAGCTGCAGAGGCAGGAGCCCCTTCTCTGTGTCATCCTGTTTGGAATCCGGGAGCACACTGCTATAGCAACTTGCCTAACTCACCCCACATGCCACGTGGAAAAAACCTCTGCCCACTTTACAGCGGCATCATCCAAGCCACAGGCTGGCCTCTCCTATGTTACAGGACGAGGCCGCCTGCCATCCACGAGGGCCCAGGCAGAAAGTGTCCGACGGAGTGGTGGGCTAGGCAGCTGGACCACGACAGGCTGGTTCCCTGCCTCAACTATTCGGTAGCACCTGTTTCGGGTTGTGGTACCTGAAATCCCGTCACCAGCTCCTTGTTCCTCTGGCTCAAGGCACAGCCCAGGGAGCGTGCAAATCCCTTTGGGCAGGACACACGAAGCCGTCCTTACCGGTCAGTGCTGTTCAGCATGAATTAACTCATTAGGCTTAGAACTCAGAGCGGGTTCTGCCTAGGGGAATGGGAGCCAAGGCAGGGAAGGGAGGAGAGGAATGTCCAGCCTGGACCTGAGGATGAGCTGGAGAGGGAGTCAGAGTGTCCAAAGCACCGGGAGTCGGGGGACAGATGGTAGAGTCTCACCTGGCCCTGAGCTGGGAGGCAAGTGAGGGACAGAGGCTCCCAGAGTATGAGGCACCCTGTGAGGACCACTTCTCAGCAAGCCAGCATCTTGACTGAGAAATCACTGTCTAGCTGAGTCTGAAGGAGGCAGCTGCCTCTCCTGGACCGGCGCCCCTGTGAGCACGGCCATTTGTGTACAGATCTCACCTTCCCTGAAGACAGCGAACGCCCAGCACCGCCTCTTACTCCATCAGCATGACTTTGGACGAGCCACTTAACATCTCACGTGTAATCAGGCGACTGTGGTAGTGACTGCCTGCAGCCACGCGAGCCTGACTGAGATGTGCGGAAGTCCTTGACACGGTGCTGGTATCAACCAAATGGGGAGGGTGATCAATGAGCTGCTACTGTTTGTCGAGGGCTTGCTGGGTACCAGATGCTGTCCCAAGCACTCGCCGTGAATGAGCCACATACAGATAACCTGTGAAGTCATTATCCTGCCCATTTTACAGATGGGGAAATGAGGCCCACAAGGGCTTATTCAAGGTTACCCAAGTAGAAAAAGATCTGAATTGAGACAGTTGGGCTCCAAGACCACACCCGTGCTGACCATGAGTCCTACTCAGAAGACGAGCGGGTGGTCAAATAAGTGAGGGACAAAGGCGGGGCGTGTTTCACTAACTTCTTCCTCCAGATGGGATTTTATTCATCTTGTGAAGGCAGTAAGTACACAGTATGAGAACCCTTCATGGAATTTCTTGGGGGCTTATTTATTTTTGGTTTACAAGACGACCAACTTCAGTCTCTTCCCCGCCGCCTTCCCCTCACTGGTAATAGACTTCTGGCCTTTCAACCAAGAATTTGTACAGCTAGGGTTTACATGTTGGAGGGTGGGGACAGTCCCTGCCTGGACCACAGCTCCCTAGAGCATGCACTCCACACCGTGGGCATGTGGGTGACTTTGGAGCTCATAATTGTTTTGGGGAAAACAGTTCCAAATGGCTATGAATCCTTGGTGATAGCCCATGGAGTGCTCCGGGGGTAGTAGGGGCGTCAAGCTATGAGGGCCAGCAGAGATACCGTTTTTGAAATGTGTTAGTGTATGTTCTTTTTTGTTTGTTTTGTTTTTCGTCGGGGGGGTGTAATTAGGTTTGTTTGTTTATTTATTTATTATTCAAATGGGAGTTGAACCCACGACCGCATGCCCTCTACCACTGAGCTGTACCCTTCCCTCTTCAGTGCATGCTTAAAGCTTGTTTTGCAGCAGACCCTCCCGGAGTCAACCAGAGGCTCTCACTGCCTGGGGAGGAGGAAGATGGATCCTTTCTCTTTGCAGTTTCAATCGAACAAGCTAGCTAAGATCTGGAGGCCAACAATTTCCAAAGTCAGGCATTAAGGAGAGAAAAAAGGGCTTTCTGAATTCTCCAAACTTCTCTCTATATAGCAAGAGTCAAGCCAGGGCAGCTCGGAACATAGTTTTGTCCTAAGTAATGAGGGGAGAGGATGGAAGGGGAGTTCCCTGCTGCTGGAGGAAGCTTCCACTAGAGGAGAAGAAAGAGGTTCAGAGAGGGTAGAACTAAGGTGAGCTGCTGTCTGAGTTCCGCAGGGGCCCACAGCCCCATGTGGATGGCTGGGCACAATGAGGATGGCAAGGAGACAGACATCCCATCTCGGGGGATGGGGGGAGACAAGCCAGGCAGAGATGGGGGCACGGTGAATAAGAAGAGGGTCATACTCAACTCCCATCTCTTTAGGGCCCCCAGGGCCTGCCTGCGGAAGGGTCCAGAAGCTTCTCTGCTGAAGGCAGCTGAGAGGCTTGGCTGACAAACTCCCAGCCAGTTGGGCACTGGGGAGGCAAAGTTTATTGCCTTCTCTGCTCTTGCCAAGCTGGAGAGCAGGCATTGGATCCTTTTCGTCTTCGCACACCCATGGTGCCTAGTACTAGGCCTTTTCCAAACAAGGTCTCTCTGCTGACTAAGACCCCAGCCCCATGGACACACAGAGACCATGATGACAGTATGGCTCTGCTCCTCTCCAATAGGATCATGCTGACTTCAAGGCAGCCTCAGGGCAAAAACCCCCTGAGTTCCCATTATGATCAAGACTTCGGGCCAGGCCTCTGGGAGGAGGGGCCCTGATACCTACGTCTCCTCCGAGGCGCCAGTGCCTCAAGACCTCCTCTAGACTCTTCTTATGGATTCGAGTTTGAAAGTTACATCTCTGTGTATCCTCAGACCCCTCACCAAGCGGCCAGCACCTTGAGCACTGCTGAGGATGACGGAGGAGAAAAGACAACCTCCTAAATGCTTGATGTGTGCCTGCAACTCTCCAAGCACTTTACATGCATTATACACCTTGGGGAAACGCTAAGTTCTCTCATTATCATCCCTGTTTGCAGGTGAGAAAACAGAAGCACAGAGCTGGTTAATAACTTGCCGAGGGAACAGAGTCCCAGGGAACAGAAGTCAGACCCAGCACAGGCAGTGAGGCTCCAGGACCTTCACCCCCAAACTGTGTCTTATCTCCCCGTGTGTCTTTGTGTCGCCTGTCAGGTAACAGGTGCTCAGCAAAGACTGAGTCCTTAAGGAACCGTCAGCTCATGAGCACTTACTAGAGGGTTTTGAGAGGAAAGCTGATTGATGGACCGGCTCCCTCTGAACATCGGCTATACAAGTCTCTGGACTTTCTACTTTTTCCTGGCTTTCTTGATAGTTTTGCTCACCTCATCACCCTGCCCAGCCTGCAGCAGAAGCTCTGCAAAGACTGTGGCTCAATGAGGACTCAGCCCCAAGTTGGCCTGTGACGGGGCCCCTGCCCAGCCAAACTGTGCCGTCGCAGCTTCCTGGTGATCCTCACATGGACTCCATGTGAGGCACAAATGAGAGGCCAACATCAACCCTGCTCTGGAGCCAGGGGAGTGGACCCAATGACCTCTGTGACCCTTATAATCTTCAGAGTCCCTACTGACCAGAGTCAACTTTGTGGTTTTAAAATATGCACCTTTTTGTTCTTTAATTCCAGGAAATAACACTAATGTATAAACAGCTCCACTTTAAGGCCTATCCACACTTTATACACTCCTTCAAGGCCCAGTTCAAACAGTACCTCCTCCTCCAGGAAGCCTCCCTTGCTTATTGAAGCAGAGCTGACCACAGCCCTCAGCTTCTCCATGACATTCACCACTCCCCTAGCACTTCTATTTAGCCTCCCTGGTCTTGCCTCTTCCTCAGCTACAGGCAGGGCTCAGACTGCGTATGCACTTGGGCCCCACCCCCAGCTCCCTGCAAGCAGACGTCGTTCCAACATTGACTGATATGTTTAATGAATGCCATATTTCAAGAACCCAGACTGACCAGACATAACTCAGGAGTGGTTTTCTCCATGTAAAGGGAGCTCTCAGTCACAAACCCTGTCCCTGTCTCTCACCCCTCTCCCCTACCCCTATCCACCCTGCTTTATCATTATCAACCACCGATTCAGCCCTACTGTGCATCAAGCCCTGTGTTAAGAACTTTCCATACAGCGCCAGCCTCACTGAATCACACTGACAACTTTATGGTCTCAGAATATGTGTCTCCATTCACAGAGGAGGAAGCTTGTTGGAAAGACTGCATAACCTGCCCAGGGTGGAACAGCTTAGTGGGCAGCAGAACCAGAATGGGAAGCCAGGTCTGGTTTCAAAGCCTCTGCTCCTAGCTTCCTGAGGTCGGACTGTCTCCAGCCCCTAAAGCAGCCACTCCAACTCAGGTTCTGGTAGGTCCACATATCTGGAGTCACACAGGACTGCATTCCCTGTGGCTGGGTCTCCCCTTGATCTGAAGACCGCTCCTGAAGTTGTCCTTCCTCCGGCCTAAATGCCCTAGAGTGGGTTCACCTCTTTTAGCAGCTGGTTTCCAGATACTTTCTGGCCTGGTCACAGGTCTTCCCCTGCCTTCCTGAACTTAAGCATCAATGTTTGTTTTCAGCTGTGACTCTAGGATCTGAACTGAACCCTCCAGCAGAGGCCCTTTCGACGACAGGTCCTGCTAGAAGCTCCGCTATGGACCGACGGGGCGGGGGGACTGCTTGTTTCCGTGGTACCCCGGGGCTGGAGTGAGCGAACGTGGGCTGGGGGACCTTCACCTGTGCTCCGTGCGGGCGCCTCTCCCCCCCGCCACCTCATCTGACCCCTGCTATCGGCCCCAGCCCAGACCTGGAGCCCACGCGGAAGGGGACGTGAGGCCCGGAGGCCAGTCCCTGAGGCGCTGCCCGCCCCACTCGGCGGTCCGCCCCTGACCCCGGGGCACCTGGCCTCGCCGAGGAGGGGTCCAGCAAGCTTTTGCGACCCGTAGAACGGCGCTGCTGGCCGCCGTCCCCGCGGGATGCCAGGTGTGGGCAATTCCGGGCCGGGTGTCCCGGTGCGGAAAGCCCGGGGCTGGCCTCTCGCTCCCGGCGGCGCCTCCCCAGCCCGGGGTCCACGCCGCGCCCGACACCTGGAGCGCATTAGGCGGCGGCGAGCGTCTCGGCGGCGGCGGCGGCGTCCCCCCAATTACTGAAAGAGCGCACGACTCCGAGGGCGGGCGGGGGTGGGGTGGGGGTGCCCTGTCCCCACCTCGAGGGTCAGGTAAGGTTTCCGCGGGCCCTGGACTGCCGGGCTGCGCCCCTCGCCCTCGGCCCGGCAGGCGACGACGGCTCGCCACAGCCTGGCCGCGACCGCCCCAGCTCCTCTCCCCCCCAGCCGGAGGGACTCTGGGTGGCTTTCGGTGGACGGTCCCCCCCGCACGTACCCCCGGGAGCCGCCGCAGCCGGCCCTCCACACTTACGGGTGCTCTCTCCGCGCGCCCCGTCCCCTCCCCGCCTCCCGGGACCCAAGTGCTCCCCGCGGCGGCGCGGGGAGCCCTGCGTGGCCCTCGGAGGTCCCCAGGGCGTCCTGCGGGGCCACCCGGCCTCGCCGCTGTTCAGCGGGAGCCGCTTCAGCTCCTCCCACACACACCGAAGTCCCGGCTCCGAGCCGCCTCGCGCGTCCCCCTGTTGCGCCGAACTCGGCAGAGCCGGTCGACTGCGGCTAGTTCCGGGGGGACCCACGTTCCCCAGAGCCGCCGAGGTCCGACCCTGGGAGCGCATCGCGTCCGGCTCCGGCAGCCGGATCCGAGGCCTCGGCGGGCCAGGGAGGGGCTCCCGGAGGCCAGGGGGTCCTGGGGACAAGTACCTGGCCACAGGCTGAGGGTCCAAGCCACCAGAAGACCCCTGGGCAGGTCCATGGCCCGCGGCGCGACGGCGGCGACCCGGTGCGGAGCGGCGACAGGGGGCGGCGAGCCAGAGCGGCAGCCTCTGCGCGGCGCCCGGAGCCTGCACTGCGCGCGGCGCCCTGACAGCCCGGCTCCCTCAGAGGAAGTGGGAGGGCTCGAGCGGCGGGGAGGGGCGCCTGGACGCCGTGAGGCTCCGGCCGCGGTCCCGTCTCTGCCCCTCTGCCACCTGGGCAGGCGGCGGGCTGCGGCCTCGACGCCTCTCCACAGCCCCCCGGCCCCCGCTCCACCTCTGCCCCAGGAGAAAACCCCGGAGAGCCGCTCCCGGGAACCGCCTCACCCCGCCCCCTCCGCCAAATTCGGAGTGGCTTGTATTCTAATTTCCCAGAGGAAAGAGCTTCAGAAAGCTCAGAGAGGTGCCTCAGGTGACCGAGGGACACCGGCCCTGACTCGGGTCTTCCTTGGCCAGGAGGAGTGGGTGTCCCTCCCAGGTCCATTCCCCTGCTTTCCTGCACCCTGGGGCTTGGAATGTAAAGGCCACAGTGCTTCTCCTGAGCCTGGAATAAATGCAGATGCCCCTCCACTTCCACTGCGTCCACCCCTCACACCTGAGGCATTGGAGCATCCAGACGGACCCTGTGTCCACTGCTGCCACAGCAGTGAAGCTCTTTTTTGGAGCTGAGCCACCTTCCTTCCCAGCTCTTCTAACCGCTGACAATTAAATTCAATGCACATTTGCTGCACAGGCTTTAAATCAGGCCCTGGACCACAATCTGTGGGTGTGGAGGCTGGCCCTTCTAGCGAAGGAGAAAGCCGAGGCAGAGGACAGGATGGTCAGTGTGGGGAACACTAGGGCAGCGGTCCCCACCTCCTTCTCAGGAAAACCTTCCCTCAACACCCTCCGCCGTCCTCACCAGGTCCCCAGACACACACTCATTCTCTCATTTGCTCATTGTACTTAGTAGAGAAACTAGACATTAATTAGCGTAATCACCTAATTAACTTTTCTCTCCTTCCCGAGACTGAAAGCACCATGGGGCTGGAAATCTCTACTGGGTTCACAACAGAGCACCGAGCCCCCAGCCCCCCGGGAACCCAGGGAGCGGGTGGGCAGAGGACGGCAAGTGGTGGTGGGAGTACGAGGGTGGAGTTTTCTGTCTGGGACGAACTGGAGGGTTTCCCAGAGGTGGTGAAGTTCAGGCTGGGTCCTGGAGGGTGAGGTGGGTTTTGAGAAGGTTCAATCAGGTATAGTAGTGGGCATTGTGCCTCCGTTCCCAACGCCGCCCTCCTCTTGCTGGCTGCCCTGGTTTTTATTCCGGTGTCTTCTCCTCTCCCAGTCAGCCAGAGTCTTTGGAGGAAGCTGGTTCTGCCTCTGGGATTTGTGTGTGTGTGTGTGTGTGTGTGTGTGTGTGTGCGCGCGCGCGCGCTGGGGGAGGCCTGTGGTTTAGGCTGAAATGAATCAGTGTTGCCATCCCCTGGCCATAGTTTGAGAAAGGGCAACATGACAAAAAGGAAGAAAGTTTTCTGGGAAATAAGCACTCTTGTTCTTCTAAAAGAGCCCCTAGAATTTAACTAACTAACTCTGTCCTCCCCTCTCCTATCCCCACGTCCCCTCCCTGGCTGGGACAAAGACTCCTGTAGGCCCGGAATTTGATGGGGGTGGGGGTGGGGAAGGAAGACATGGCCTTGGGATGAGGTAGATGCTGGATGACAGACAGAGGAACCAAGTCCAGGAGGCTCTTGTTGGTTCCCCGAATCAAGCCACCCTCTCATCTCTTCCCCTGAAGACTTTCCAGTTATGTGACCAATGAGTCCCCTTTGTTGTTTAAGCAGGTTTGAGTCAGGATGCTTTGACCTGAGAACATCCTAACTGATAACAGGTATCCAGTGGGCAGCAAACCACTTCCCTGCCTCACACAACTTCGCATTTTCCCCGAGTGTTCTCAGATTCCAGGTGCATGGGAGTTGCCTGGAGCACTTGTGGAGAAGCTTCCTGGAGATCAGGGAGGCCTGATGGGCACCCGGGCCCTCTGCTGCAGAGGTGGGCTGAGGACCCCAGTCTGAGACTGCGCTGCTTGCTGAAGGGGCTCTCCGTGGTGGGCGTGCTGCTGTGGGTCTTCAGTTAACAATCCTGCCTTTCGTTAACTCACACTGCCCTCATCAGGGGTATGTGGGTCCCAAATGCTCTGTGTGTCTTTGTGTAACCTGGGGGGGCAGGGAGGGGGAGGGGCGTGCCCTCACGTATTCTTTCAGCACGTACTTGAGTGCCTCCTGTGCCCCCGTGCTCTGCAAGTCGCACAGGAGAAGCTGAGACATACCTCATCTGTATTGACGTGACCATCATTTATTATTTAATGATTATTGAACATTATTTAAATCACACAAGGTGGCAGCATGTGCGTGACAAACACGAGAGCCGGGTTCAGCCCGGGGAGGATCAGAGAACTGGATGAACGGCTTTGTGAGCGCTGGGATTTGTGTTGAATAATAACAATAACAAACATCCTTTTTATGTACATAGCATGTGTATTTTTTAAATTGAGATGTAACTCACATACTATAATATTCACCATGTAACTCAGCAGTTTCTAGTGTATTCACATGGCTGTGCAAGTATTACGACTAATTTCAGAACGTTTTCATCAACCCAAAGAGAAACTAATCATCAGCAGCCACTTCCCTATGCTTTCTCTGTCGGTTTGTGCTTAGAAAAATGCAAACTCTCTTTTTTTTTTTTTAAGATAAACTTAAGTAAACTTACAGTTACTGGGAAGGCACATCTTCTGCCAGAAAATGATATAATAAATTCCAAAGCCAAAAAGAAAGAACAAAAAGGATGTAGAACCAGAAACTGACACAACATTGTAAACTGACTATGCCTCAATTTAAAAAACAAATTTTAAAAGATGTGGAGAAGCTACAAGATTGCCTTTGGTATCTGGGGTTTGAATGGCACTCGCCAATGTCCTGGGCCAGTAACGTGGCGATGGGGGGTGACTGCATCTGTCAAGTACACAGGGGCTGGAGGGCTTCCCTGGGTTTCTGTTTGTCACGCCGGGCCTCATCCCTGCCAACGAAGTGAAGGACGTCAGCTTTGAGCAAGTGTGTCTGCACCAGCAGCCTGCATCTGCCTCAGGCACTTTCCACTTGAAGCAGCAAGTCTGATCCCAGACATCTTCCACAGGCCGTGCCTGAGCCCGCTTCCCGTCTCCAAGGGTCAGTGGCTGGGATTTCTACCAGGATCGAGCCCTGGATCCGACCTATACCGAATCCAGGAAGTTATTTTCTGATCTCCGTTTCTCAAGCCACAAGAATGTACAGCACTCGCAGTAAAATATCAAAGGGCAGGAGTGTGGCCACAGCACAGACAGACACGCAGGATGGATCACGAAACATCCTTTTGAAGAAAACGTATGTCAGAGAGTATGAGAGAGCACAAACTGCCTTCAGAGTCTTGGGGTGGCAGACAGGGTGCCAGCTGAGCGGCCATTTCTGGTGAAGTCAGAAGAGCTAAACCCTCGACGCTGCACCAGACTGGAGGGGCCACGTCAGAGACTAGCAGCCCAGCAGCAGCTTCAGCGGAGCCTCCAGCGGAGCCCTTGGTGCGGGCCAGGTGCCTCCCCCAGCGTTTCCTCCAGGCACCAGCGCAGCCCAGGTGCTGGTCCCGGACCTTCACCCTGGCCCTGGCTGGGCTGAGGTGTCAGGGAGAGGCCATGAGACTTGGGGTACGGATGGAGTACACAGGGGTAAAGATGGGTTCCTGGGGGCTCTCAGGAAGCAGAGTCATGACAGGAAACCAAGACTTGCAGCAGAGAAAGGAATTCCCACAGCGCACGGACCAGGGGCAAGGGATCAGACATTGAGCCGATCGGTGTTCCACTGAGCGCCATGCTAGGGATGGAGTGACGGACCAGGTGAGGTTCTTGCCTCCCCACGGAGCTCCTGATCTAGGGGAGGAGACAAACACATACAATAATCATCAGCAACCGCTCACTGCCCACTTACTGCCTTGGACATTTATCATTTCATCCTCATGACAATCTGACAAAGCGCTACAATTACTCCCTGCCTTTTACAGAGGAAGAACGCGAGGCTCAGAGAGGTGATGTCCCGGACTTGTGAAAGGCAGACCTGGGAGCTGAACCTCGTCTTGCCTGATCCCAGACTCCCAGCTCCTAGCCCCTCGGCGTCACTGGCTTTCAGTGCTGGGTGGTGGATGCTACTGTGACACGTGTTACAACAGGAGTGTGACCAAGTGTCGGGGGGCACGGAGGAGGGTCAGAGAAGGAAGTAACTTCCTCACATCTGTCCAGGCACCTGGAGTGTCTGGGATGCTAGAGATTCTGCCATTTGAATTTCTGGCTCCAGGTACACTCACTGAAAGAGAAAATTCCCTTTGGGAAGTAGATTAACCTACTAGCTAAAACCAGTCATGTGCCTGCAGTATGAAGTCACCATGTCTCCCTCTTCCCCAGGGTCCCTGAACAGAGTAGGAGCTTTCACAGGGACGAGAAGGAGAAAGGAACGTGATTGTGCAGGGAGTCAGGGCACCAGCTTTCCTGCTGCTGGAGAGCCCAGGAGGAGAAAGAGGATGCTCAGAGAGGCAGCAGAGAGGCTGATAAAAACGAGCGCATTCTGTCTCCCACCTCAGCGGGGAGCCCGTTCTAGCCTCTGGGAGGACGTCCTCAGCCTGGAAAGCACGCAGGGGCTTCTGGACATCACGAGTTGCATAACTGCTCTTGGAAGTCGAGGAGGAGAGATAGGGGATCACAGCCCAAGACACACCGTAAAAACACCCTTGACAATGTGATCACTGACGAAACCCGCTGTCTAACCTCCATCTCCAGCCAGTCTCGCTCAACCCAGGGACTAGAATTTTAAGAGGATGCTACCTCCCTCTCCCTCCTCTTCTGCCACAGGCTGGAGGGACTGGCCTTGTCCCTGTGATCAAATGTCTGCCAGGCTGGGGCAGCCACCAGTGGCTGGTGTAGGCTTCTTTCTGCAAAGAGAACGACCTCCTGCTTTGCCAGGGGCACGGTCCCCAGGCTGCCCCAGCTGCTGCTGCTTGTCCTCAGCATGTACCAGAAGGCCAGGGTGGGCTGGGATGGAGAGACAGGTATGGTGAGTGTGGATGTTTTAGCTGATATTTGGATAACAAATATGAGCAAAAATGTGAGCATTTTTTTCTTCTCTGCTGAGCATTAATGAGAAAAATGTGGATCCAAGTGCTGGGCTGAAGGCCTTTTAAGAACTTCCACCTCAGCGAAGGCCCCAAGTTAAGCGTTATGCAGAGGATCACTGCGAGGGAAATGGAGACAGCAGCTTCAGGACAGGCTCTGCAAACAGCTGGTGGCCCCAGAAGTTGCTCATGAGCCTGGGTGGTAGGGAGTGAGGCGGTTAAACACATGGGCCCTGGGCTCAGGGAGAACTGACGATCCTGACCTGGCCCTTCATCAGCTGGGTGACTTGCTACTTGCAACCAATTCACCACCTGTAAAATGAAAATGGTCGAACAAGCTCCTGCAGACCCCTTACCAAGTGCCAGACACACTTGCAAGCACTTGACATGTATTAACTCGCTGAAGCCTCACAGCAGCTCTGTGAAGTTGCTGCCCTCATCGTTCCCATTGGACAGATGAGGAAACCAAGGCAGAAAGGAGGGAGGGTCATAACTTGCTCAAGGACACTTGCAGGTAATCTGGTGGCAGCACCCTGGACCAGTCTGCTCCTGGGGTTGCTGGAGGAGTGGGTAGAATGCAGCCTAGAAAGGGCTTGGCACAGCCCTGCCACACTGAAGCTCTCAATAAGTGTCAGCTTCTATTATTAACAACACACAAAATGGCATAAACAGAGTAGTTGAGCTATCCACACCATTTGAGATTCTTAACAACGCCTGACATTTGTTTAGCCCTGTATATAATTCAATGAACTTTCCCAGTTATGTCCCCTGCAACCCTCCCTGACACCCTGGGAGAGCAGTGGGGCAATTCAGCGTGGCGTGACTGCTGGATGAGTGAGGACACAGCAGCCCGAAGGTCAGTGACTTGCACAAGGTCCCACCCCAGCTCTGTGCTCATACATCCTTCAGCAAGCCTGAACCGATGTCCCAGGGCCTGAACTCCTGAATTCCATCCCCGGTGGGCTGAGAAACATGCCGAAGAACCATCAGCCTGAGACCTTTTATCAACTTTAATTTGGATTCTATTTACTCAAACACTTTTTACCCAACCGTATAAGCTGTGACACAACCACCACCACCTATTAATTTATATTCTGTCTTTTTTATAATAAGGACTGAAGAGATTACAATAAAAGTAGGTATGACAAACCCATAAAATCACCAAAAAATAAACATAGAAGACCAAGAGTCAAGCAATAGAGCTAATACTTGTACAGCATTTTCCAGCTTATAAACGTGTGGCCGCATTCCAGCCTCCCCACAGCTCACTACCAGACAGCACCGCTCCGAGACCGCGCCGTGAAACTGGGGCTCCGCAGGACCACTGAAGAGGGGGTCACGTGACTGCACGCCAGCCTCCCGCGTGGAGTCCTGCCTGTGTCTTCGTCAGCTACTGAAAGGTCAGTGTTAACGTCTCCCACCACGTTTCAGTGAGCCTCTAGAGCTGGAATGCTTGGTTTCAGATCTGACTCTTAGTAATTCGGCGACTTTGGGCAAATTACTTAAGCACCTGGTGTTTCTGAATTCTCACCTACAAAGTGAGAATATCTACCTCATGCAGCTTCTGTGAGGATTAAATGAGCTAACACATGTGGTGTTTGGAAAAGTTCCTGGCACATAGTAAGTGCTATTTCTTCTTATAAAAATAAAAACAAAAATAATCTCCCACGAAGGCTGTAGAAGCCTGTGTCCCTCCATGCAGTTCTGTCACTGTCTGCTTTATCAGGTTTGAGGCTGCGTCATCAGCTGCACGCCCGTTTAGAACTGTCGTATCTCCCTAGAGACGTGGGCCTTTGCCTTCAGGACTGCTTTCTGCCTTAATGTCTACTTTGTCTGCTATTAACATAGTTGCAGACTTTCTTTGGGCTAGTGTTTGCATGGAATACCATTTTCCATTCTTTTGCTTTCAACCCATCTGTATCTTGGTGTTTTAGACCCATCTCACGTCGGCAGTATTTAGCTGTTTTTAAGGTTAATAAGCTAAACCGGTTTTAATTGGAGCACTTGGTCCATTTACATCTAATTTAACTATCACTATGCTTGAGTTTGAATCTGCTGTCTTGGTATTTTCTGTTTGTCCCTTCTGATTTATGTTCCTTTTCTTTTTTCCTTCTTGCTTTCTTTTGCATAGGCTATTTGTATTTATTCTAGTTCCCCCTCCATTAGGCGGGAAGTAATATAGTCATTTGCCATTTGTTAATGATTCCAGGGAGACTCCAGCATGCATCTGTGATTCAGGAAAGCCCAACATTGCAAAGTGCTTTTATCCCCTCCTCAACAGCACAGGGGCCTCGGAACATTTGCCCTGCAGCTGCTCTTCTCCTGACTTAGATGCATTTGATTTTGTTTATTTTAATTCTCTTTATATTTTAAACATCATGAGACTTCATTATTTTCTTACAGCCAGTCAGTATTTGGACTTATCCACATATTTACCATTTTTGTTGCTTTTCCCGTATCTTTGTCTTTCCATGTGGAATCATTTTCCTTCTGCCAGAAGAATACCATTTAGTATTTCCTTTATGGATGGATTTTCTGGTGTCAAATTCTCTCAGTTCTTGTTTGCACGAAAATAACATGATTTCATTTTTATTCCTGCAGGACGTTCTCTCTGGGCTCGTAGTCTTTCTTCCATCACATTGAAATCATGACGCCACTGTCTTCTGACTCTTGTCGTGATGAGAAGTCAACTGTCAGTTTAACCATTACTTCTTTGACGGCTAAAATGTCTAATTTTCCTACAGCTGCCGGTAAGATTTTTCTTTTTCATTTTGGCTTTAAGAAGTTTTGCTACAATGCAGACTTTTTAAAATCTATCCTCCTGAGATTAATTTGGCTTCTTTTACCTATGGATTTAGTCATCAGTGTGGGGAAACAGCCATTACCTCTTCAAACAGTGTGTCCATCCCGTTTTCTCTCTCCTTTACCACTGGGGCCCCAGGAAGCATTTATTAGAATTTATCAGTGTGTCTCTTGTAGACTGAACGGTGTGGCCCCTCAAAATTCCTGTGTTGAGATCCCAACCCCGCACACGATGGCTTTATGAGGAGGAGTACTTGGGAGGTGAAACTGAAGCCCTCACCAGTGGGATTAGTGCCCTCGGAAAGGAGACCTCGGAGAGCCTTCTCGCCCCTTCTGCCACGTGAGGCACAGCGAGAAGCGCCAGCTGTGAAGCAGGAAGTGGGTCCTCGCCAGACACCAGATCCGCTGGGGCCTTGATCTTGGGCTCCCCAGCTTCCAGAGCTGTGAGAAACAAGTGTTTGTTATTTAAGCCGTCCAGTCTATGGTATTTAAAAAATTTTTAAAGTATAGTTGATTTACAATGTTATGTTAGTTTCTGGTGTACAGCAAAGTGATTCAGTTGTACATATACACACATACATTATTTTCAGATTCCTTTCTGTTATAAATTATTACAAGATATTGAATATAGCCCCCTGTGCTGTACAGCAGGTCCTTGTTGTTTATGTATTTTTATATACAGTAGTATGTAGATAGTCTATAGTATTTAAAACATTTTTATTTTTTTGAGGGGGGAGGTAATTAGGTTTATTTATTTATTTTTATTTAATGGGGGTGCTGGGGATCAAACCCACGACCTTGTGCATGCTAGGCATGCATTCTACCACGAGCCATACCCTCCCCACTTACGGCACTTTTGTTATAGGAGCCTGAATGGACTAAGGCAGCATTCCTCATATCTTTTATCCTCTCTTTGCATTATTCCGTTATTTTTTCCCTTCCTGTGGTTCATTCTGGGTATCTTTCTGCCTCCTCTTTCAATTTACTCACTCTTTCCCTAGCTGACTCGAAACCTATTCTTTACGCTCTTACTTTTGGTTTTTTAATTTTTTTACTTTGAGAACTTCTATTTGTCTCTTTACAGTTCTCCGTTAAAAGGTTAAATCTTGTCTCTTATCTCCTTGAACGCCAGAAGCATAGTTATTTTGAAGCCTGGGTTCGCTCAGCTGGAGTCATTACAGTCTGTTTCCATCGTGTGTCGCCTCTCCTGAGCCTCACAGCTGACGTCCTGTTTGCTCACAAGACTGGTTGTCTTTGATTGTGCGTAGCTCATTGTCCTTGAAAACTGTTTGTAAAAATAAATTGAGAGCTTCAAGTTTATCTTCCAAAAAGGATTATTTGCTTCTACCCGGCTCCCAAGGCCATTCAGATCACATGAGCATTGTTACTACTGTTAGTAATGTTTTGGGCTCGAGACTTTCTTGGATACCCGGATGTCTGGGAGCTGAGCTGCCGTCTGTGTGAGGGCTGGTCTCCTGGCAGTTCACCCTTACTCTTAGGGCATAGCTCTTCATGTACAAGGGTGTAAAAGTGTTAGATGTTAGCCACGATCCCCACTTTTGCAGACCCTGAACCACAACCCTTTTCCTGCCCACAAACACTGTAGAAAATGTTTCCCAGTTTCTCAGTTGCATCTTCTGGATTTGCAGATGCCTCAAAAGCCGAGCTCCCCTTTCTGGGATTCCTTCCCCTTTCACACCTCAGTCCAGTCATTTTTTTTTTTTTTTACTACCGTAATAGCTTTTCCATACTTTCAAGCTGATTTTTGGAAAATATTTTGTCCAGTTTTTTGAATTCTCTTCAGACAGAAAATTTGTCTACATTCCTCAAGCTGCCAATATTGGAAGTATAATCCAAAATATGACAAAATCATTTCCTCAAGATGACCTTTAATAATATCTCATAAAACTTAGTAAGAATTTTCTGATGAGCCTCCTAGAATTTCCTATTTAAAAGTAACTTCCCTGGAATGGTGACTTCATCGTCTTACCTAGGAGATTAGTTCAAATATTAGTTCAAATACTTACTGAGTATTTGCTCTGTCCTGCTTAGGGCACTGATCTAGGCCCTAGAGATACAATGGTAAGCAGAGCAGACACCTTCCCTTCTCCCAAAGCTTAAGGCTGAGAGAGACAGAGACAGAGAGAGATTGGAGCTGCACTCAAAGTGATGAGAGACTGAGAAGAAACCTGAGAACAATTGACCAAAACAGGAAGAGCCAGAGGATGCCAAGTACAAGAAGAATCACATCAGCCGTGATGCTTTGTCTGCAAGCAGTAGAAACCGGACCAACATGGGCTTAAGTAGCGACTGAGTGTATCATCCATCACAAAATACTAAGCCTAGAGGTGGAAGAATGTCAGACGGAGGCCATCACGACTCAGCCGCTCCCCTCCCTCTTCCCTCATCATCCTTAGGCTGGTACCAGGTGGCAGCTGAGGCTCCCTCTATCTCATCCAGCCCTGGAAACCTCCAGAGGAAACACAGGAAGCCCCTGAGCACTTCTCCTCATTTTCCATTGGGCAGAATTGGATCCCATGCCCTCTCCTACACCAGTCACTGGCAAAGGGAATAGAATGACCACAGTGGACAATACTAGTCATAACCTGTTCCTGGCTGGGAATGGGGCCCTCGTCCCTTGGCTCATGCATGGGAGAGGCCAGTTCCTCAACAAAATTGGGGTTCTGTTAGGAAGGAAGAAAGAAGGAACAGAATGGATGCTGGGCAGACAGCCCATAGTGTCCACCGCAGTGGGCTGAGAGTAAGGAGGTCACCACAACACAAGCCATTCATTCCACAGTTCCCCTGGAGTCTTTTATACGTGCATTCTAACCCATAAACCAACAGTAATGGCTAACATCATACAGTGTTCATATACACGAATTCATTTAGACCTTATGACAGCCTGATGAGGTGGGGCCTATGATAATCCTCATTTTACAACGGCAGAACTGAGTTACAGAGTGTTGAGGGCTATCTAAGGTTACATGGTTAGTCGAACCTAGATTTAAACCCAGGTCATCTGTTTCCAAAACTAAAGATTTTACCCTCTTTGATAAAAACTGTCTCTAGCAACATAAATGGATATGATTATTCTCATTTTTCAGATGAGGAAACAGGTTTAGAAATGTGATGTTCATTCATCCACTTATCACTTGACAAAACTTTATTGAGTCCTTTATTATTCCTGGTGCTCTGCTAGGTGCTGAGGATGTGGTTCTGAACAAGACACTGACCTTCATCCTGTGATACTTACAGACTAGTGGGATCATAATTATCAAATGCTCACTGTGAGCCATCTGGCACAAAAGTAAAGGCTGGAGGCTCTGGCATCAGATGCTAGGGTTAAAGTCCCAGCTTTGTGGCTCACTGGTTGTGTGATCTTTGCCAAGTGTCTGTTTTAATCACCTCCTCTTCACCCCATCATGAGGGAGAGATTACCGTCGGGGGGTTGTGGGGATAGGGGAACACACAATACCTGCCACGAGACAGATGAGATCAGCAGTTGTCTACTAGTCATCTTTGCTCACAGCCTGGGGAGGACACACCACCCCGGGCCAGACGGGGGTTCACTCAGGAGCAGACGAGCGCCTCTGCAGCAGGAGCTGCGGGAGCAGCTTGGGCGTATGGAGGATGTGATGGTTGTGTGAGTGACTCTGTGGGCTGGTGGGGAACTGGAACCTGCTTTTCAGGGATACACTGGAATTGCACATCTGACAGGAAGACTTGTTTGGCTGGAGAACCTCATCCGTGATAGCAGAGTGGAGAGTGGAGCTTGCTGCTTGGACACTTGAGGTCTTAAATTTCTCAGACACCAAGGTGGTACATAACATTGACCTTAATTTCAGGGCTTTTGTCACTGTTTCTTAACCTTGTTGTACTTTTGTTTTTTCACCTGTAAAATAGGAACAATGGCGCTTAATTATTGGTTATTTGCGAGTTTTGAATGAGGCAATGTGGGTTAAGTACTAAACACAGGGACTGGCACGTGGCTAGTGCAGCCATTGCCAAGTGCCAGCATAAGGCCCTGTGGCTGGTCAACAGTGAGCTCAGATTCAAATATCCGCCTTTTGTTTCCAGATGCTGGGAGCTCTCCACGATGCTGACCTGAGATTGTGTTCATCGGGTAAGTGCTGGTTTGCTTGTCCATTCATCCATCTAAACACACATGCGTCCATGCACTTATGTGTTCATTCATTCAACAGACACGTACTGAGTGTCACTGTGTCGCAGGGTGCTGGCACCATGAAGATGGCCTTTAGGTCGCAGTCTGACGGAGAAGGCAGTATGAGGTGAGGGCTGTTCCAGCACAGGAGGTCGGTGCCAAGGGCAAATCAAGGGAAGAACCCCAGGGGTGGGGGGTGGACCATAAAGACATTGGGAATATGCCCAAACCCACTGAAATATGTCCAGCTCCCTCCCCAACGACAGTTGGGGCTGACGACCCTGTGTTCCACCCTGGAGAGGAACTTCCTACTGGGGTTCCTGACGGACAATTGTCAGACTTTGAACAAACCAAGACTTTCCCTGAGGAAGAGGAGGCTGTAGCTGCCGCGCGCTGAGATGTGCTCCCAGGCGGGTCCCCTCGCTGGCCTTGGCTTCTTTGCTTGTAGAATGAGGGCACTGGGCTGGGCGGTCAGCAGGGTCCCTGAGCTCTGCCTGAGGGCATGTTTTTAGACATCATGTCTCATGAGATCCCTCCTCCCTGGAACCACTGCTATTCCCTGAGCTGGCTCCTATTTGCCCTCCCCAACCCCACACAAACGCTACACTATTCTTCTGGTCTGTACCACACCCTCCTCTGGGCAGGGACCGACTTCCTCAGATAATCGCTTCTAGGAGGAAAGTAACGAAGCAGCATCAACACGAACAACAGAGCCCAGCAGGGAGAAAAGGCCGTCGCTTGCCCCTTCATTGGTCTTTGGACGTTGGCATGCTTCATTCATTTGGGAAGCTTGACTTTTGCCCAGAAGGGCTCTCGTCTTTAAATGAGACTGTGTCATGGCCTGGCAGCTCTGCCTTTCATTCCAGCCTTGGTGCACCACAGGATTTCAGAAAAGAGAGCCAACTCTGCAGTTTCCTCCAAATTCGCTTGCAGCCCAGAGATCTGGGAGGGGGCCTTCCAAGGCTGGCCGGGAAGATGGAAATCCAGCAGCATCGATACTTCCCAGGCTGGCCTGACCGCAGCCCTGTGGGCAGGCGGCCGGCAGGCAGCTGGCTGGCAGCTGGGGCAGGACCCAGAGAAGGAGGCAGGGAGTGTGCCTCCTCCTCGCACGGGGCGTGCAGGGGTGTGCAGGGAGCGCCTGGCGCCTCTCGATCCTGTGTGTCCAAAGTCTGGCCGGTGTCAGGGCCTCACGGGGTGCTGCTGTGGGGCTCTCCCCCCGCCTGTGCTCTCTCCTCTCCCTGGTTCTCCTCACCACTGAGAGCACTCAGGTTCCTGGAAGTGGGGTGATTGAAACAGATTTCAAACTGTCCAGGCCGAAGAGTGCGGTCACTTGGGAGGTATGGGGGGGGGGGGGCTTTCGCACTTGCCTACTGCTCCTGGGGCGTCAAGGGGAAAATCATGCAAGCCTGGCACTGCCACTGATAGGCTGTGTGACCTTGGGCCAATTGCTTTACCTCTCTGAGTCTGTTTTCCTTCTTTGCAAAAGGAGAGCATTGTATTAGAGTATCCAAACGGTCACTCAGGTCATAAAGTGCTATAAGGGGGTTAGGACCACGGCCTCTGGAATCAGACGGAGCCAGTCAGATTCCCAGCACCACTTACCCAGAGGACCTTGGGTGAGTGAGCTAACCCTTCTTCACTTCGGAGTCGGCTTGAGAATGGAACGGGCCACTGCAGCTAAGAGTGCGGCTCAGGGCTGGCTGCAGAGGAAGTGAGTGGCTACGAGCCCTCAAGGTGATGAAGGTGACGAGTCAGCAGGCTCAGCTCAGCCTCCTCTCTCCTTCTTGGGCAGAGACGGGAGAGTGTTCAGCAAGGTGTTCGGGAGTCAGGGTGAGGGAAAGGCGGGGGTGCGCAGGAGCACATAAATCTGCTGGGGAAACAGCAGGCTTGGAAGGACCCCTGGCCCTCCTTAACAACAACTCAGAGCCTTCTCCTGGCCACGCTGCCCAGTGGCCGCGGAAAACAATCCGCCAGGCCAGGCCAGGCCTGGCCCTGGGGGTCCTTCTGTGAGCGCTGCTGTCAGTGGACCCATTTCACAGCATCTGTGGCTGGGAGCTGGTTGCTTCTTCCTCGTCCTGAGAGTCCTCTTTTGCAAAGTGATGGAGACTGCTTTCTCCTGCAAGATGGTAAACTGGAGAATATGAATGACTATCAGGTGAAGTAATGGGCAATGCAATGCAAAGAAGAAAAAAAATTTTTAAACTGTAGCACTGAGCTGGCAGAAAGGTAAGAAATCACAGATGAGATGAAACCCCAAATCCTTGGATGTAAATTGGTGCCAAAGCTCTCTTTTGAACTGTGGGTTTCTGTAAAGATGTGGGGATCTTGAGCTTCTGTTTCATGGTTTTACAGAAGCAAGGACTACAGAAAGCCTAGGGGCACCCAAGGTGGAAAATACAATGACAGATCGCTTTGCATAAAGCTAGGACATCCCTATAAAAGCTTATTTTCATTGTAAACAAGAAATGAACTCTGCAAAGAGGGTTGAACATGGAATCTAGCGTTTAAAATATCTTGATTGTGGCTGGAAAGGGAAAAATTCTCAAAATTCAAAACTATAAGCTGAACTTTATGTGACTTTGACGTCCAAATTCATACCCAGTTTGGTTCAAAACCCTCAAATGGAGAATTTAATTTTAAGTGGTCCCACGTTGGAAGAAGTAAATATAAATAATCTCTGGAGGAACTAAACTTAAACCCAGCCCTCAAAGACTTCCCACAAATACACGTCCAAGGAAAACGAGCATTTCACAACAGAAACAAAATAGAACAAGACACGCAAGGAAATAAGGCACCAAGAGGCAGGGGCAGCAGGAAAAACAGCAGGAGCAGATCTATAAAGACATCATAACCCAGAATTGACAGACGGGAAAACTAGTTTAATACGTTCAAAGAAAATTTAAAATATTATCAATATGAGCAAGAAATAAGCAGGTCTGAAACAGAATCAACTAGATTGAGGACTGAAAAATGTAAGAACTGAAACTAAAAACCCAAGTGAGTTGGTTAATGAGCAGATTAGACATTGAAGAGAGAATTCGTAAATTAGAAAATAGTTTTGAAGAACAGCCAAACGTCGTCTAGCAACACAAAGAGCTAAAAAATATGAAGAAGAGGGAGGTAATAAGAGACGTGGAAGACAGAACAAGAAGTTTTAACGTACTTTGGATTGGTTTACAGAAAGAGGTAACAGAGGAAATGGGAAGAGATAATATTTGAAGAGTAAATACCAATAAATGTACAGAATTGCTGAAAGCTTCTGTTCTTTATATCCAGAAAAACCTAATGAATTTCAAAGGAATAACACACACACACACACACACACACACACACACACACACACCATGCCTAGATGTATAGAAAATATTGCAAAAGCAGCCAGAGAGAAAAGACAGTTTGGCAGCTCGTGTTTTAACAGAGAAAAACAGGTCGAGGGAAAACAACCGCCATGTAGACTCCTGCTCACGGGAAGCCGCCCTCCAGGAGCCGGGGGAACGTGAGTCACTTCCCAGCAGACACAGCTGAGCTTGTCGCTGAGAATCTCCACTGCAGGAAACCGTACAGCACGCACTTCAGGCAGGAAGAAAAGAGTTCTAGATGGAAGGGTTAAGACTCGAGAAGGAATGATGAGCAAAGATATTTGTAAACTTGTAAACAGAAAACAATTGTCTGCATAAAATATCAATAATATAGACTAATTTATGTAGGAGAAGAAACAGCTAAAACTAGAATACTGAACAGTAATAGCAAATGAATTAGGAAGAGATGATTAGAGGTAAAGAATTCTAAGAGCTCTAGATTACCTGGAAGGAAGGGAGAAAATACCTCTAGCCTGTGTTAAGTTCAATGCGCATGTGCAGATAACTAGGACGACCACTAAACAGACAGACAAGCACACACACCTTCTAATAAAGTAAAGGGGAAAAGGAGGAAACCCTCAATAAGTGGGAAAGAAAGCAAGAAAACAGTGGGAAAAGAGACAACAAAGCAGGAGAAATAAACAGTGCGTAATTAGACACTGGGAGCAAGTCTATGTCGGGAAACACAATACACGTACACAGACAAAACTCAAGTTAGAGGAGAGAAGTTGTCAGACTAGATTAAAAAGGAATATGGCAATCATACGCTGTTTACCCCAGGTGTATTTAAAGCAAAGAACAAAGGAAAATCAAGTCTCAGCGTGGAAAAAAATATGCTAGGCACATAAATCTGAACACAAATGTGAAATGTTTATGTCAATAAAAGGCAAAAGCAAACTTTAAGATCAAAAGTATTTTCGAGTTACAGAGGTATAGTATATAATGATGGAAAAATCTACAAAGTAAATATGAAATTCTACATTTGTATGCACATAACATATCCTCAAAACATATAAAGCAAAAATTCATGGAGCTACAACGAAAAATAGACAAATACATTCTATAGTGAAAGATTTTTTAAACACTGCTTCTAATAAATACTTCTAATAAAATTTTTTAAAAATCAGTAATAGTATAGTGTACAAATTTTGATCTAATGGGTTTATATAGAACATTGTAACCAACAATTAGAGAATACAGAAACTTTCAAGCACATATGGGAAATATTTATGAAAACTGACCATACACCAGGTTACAAAACTCGTCTCAAAATGTTTCAGAGTTGGTATCATAAAGATCATATTCTCTGAACACAATGCAATAGCATTAGAAAAAAAGAACAAAAGATTATTAGAAGAAAACCCATACATTAAAAAAATTAAATATACCATGCTACTAAATAAGTCATAGGTCAACAAAGAAATTACAATGGAAATAAAACACTTATAACTGAACAGTAGTGAAACTATTATGTATAAAAACTTGTAGGGAGTTTTCCCTACAAAATTGATTTATAATTTCTGGCTTTAAATTATTTCCTTAGAAAAGAAAAAAGACTAAAATTTAATATACTTTTCTAAAAGGCTGTGGAGTAAAGGGAACCCTCCTACACTGCTGGTGAGAATGCAGTTTGGTGCAGCCACTGTGGAGAACAGTGTGGAGATTCCTCAAAAGACTAGGAATAGACTTACCATATGACTGAGGAATCCCGCTCCTGGGCATATATCCAGAAGGAACCCTACTTCAAAATGACACCTGCACCCCAATGTTCGTAGCAGCACTATTTACAAGAGCCAAGACATGGAAACAGCCTAAATGTCCATCAACAGATGACTGGATAAAGAAGATGTGGTATATTTATACAATGGAATACTATTCAGCCATAAAAACTGAGAAAGCCATTTGCAGCAACATGGATGTCCCTGCGGAATGTCATTCTAAGTGAAGTAAGCCAGAAAGAGAAAGAAAAATACCAAATGAGATCGCTCATATGTGGAATCTAAAAAAAAACACAAAACATAAATACAAAACAGAAACAGACTCATAGACATAGAATACAAACTTGTGGTTGCCAAGGAGGAGGGGGTTGGGAAGGAATAGACTGGGAGTTCAAAATTTGTAGATACTGACAGGCATATGCAGAATAGATAGACAAGATTATACTGTATAGCACAGGGAAATATATACAAGATCTTGTGGTGGCTCACAGCAAAAAAAAAATGTGACAGTGAAAATATGTATGTTCATGTATAACTGAAAAATTGTGCTCTACCCTGGAATTTGACACAACATTGTAAAACGACTATAACTCAATAAAAATGTTTAAAAACATAGATCATAGATCTAAGTGTAACTCAAAACTATAAAACTCTTAGAAGAAAACATGGGTGTAAATCTTCATGACCTTGAGTCAAAAAATGGTATCTTAGACGTGATAAAAAGAGAAGATTAACTTGCATCTTACCAAAATTAAAAACTCTGCGTTTCAAAGGACACCATCAAGGAGGCAGAAGTCAGTTTTCAGAATGGAAGAAAATTTTTGCAAGTCATAAATCTGATAAAGGACTTGCACCCAGAGTACAAAGAACTATCACAGCTCTCTGACAGTAAGAAAGACAAACAGCCCGACAGAAAATGAGCCGGGAAGTGAACAGTCAGTTCTTCAAAGAAGACATGTAAATAAATGGCCAGTAAGCACAGGAGAAGATGCTCGACATTATTAACCATCAGAGCAACGCAAACTGAAATCACAGTGAGATACAACTTCACACCCACCAGAATAATAACGTTTAAAATTAAAAAACAGAAGTAGACAATAAAAAGTGCTGGGACTCTCCGTCACTGCTGGTGGGAATGCAAAATGAAAATGGGACAGCCACCATGCCACATGGAGTTACTACATGATTCAGCACTTCTACTCCAAGAGAAATGAAAACACACGTCCACACGCATCTTGTAAGTGGATGTTCACAGTAGCGTTATTCGTAACAGCCAAAAAATGGGGGGAAACCCCACATGTTCATCAGCTGATAAACTGATAAATTAAACTCACTATCATCCATACAGTGACTATTATTTGGCAACAAAAACTGACATGTACAGCTGACATACACTACAACATGGATCCATAAATGTAGCTTCTTTCACTTACATGATACTTCCAGTGTTCATCCATGTTGTGGCTATTATGAATAGTATGCAAATTTAATATAATTCCAATTAAAATCCCAACAGTATTTTTAAAAAATAATTTAATAAGCTGATTCTCAAACTTATATGGAAAAGCAAAAAAGTCAAGAAGAGCCAAGAACATTTCAATTTTAAAAACCCCAACAAACCAGGTGGAGGACTCATCATGCCAGACATCAGAGTTCATCACAACTATGTGATAAAGACAGTTGATATTAGCATAGAGATAAAACAGAACGAAGAGCTCAGAGATAAACTCCCACATGTGCACAGCCTTGATTTATGACGGGCCAGACATTGCAGATCTGCTGTCCTAGGGCAACTGGTTATCCATATGGAAAGAAATAAAATTAGTTTCCTACCTTACAGAATACACAAAATCAATTCCAGATGGAAAAAGGCTTAAATATAAAAGGAAAAACTATAAAACTATTCAAAGATGATATAGGAGAACATCCTTATGACCTCAGAGTAGGAAACAACTTCTTGAATAAGATACAATAAGTACAAACCATAAAGACAAAGATTGATAAATTTAACTATGTTAAAATTAAGAATTTTTGTTCATCAGAGGACAACATAAAGGGAGTAAAAGGACAAACTATACACTGGCAGAGGTAACGGCAGCATGTACACTAACAAAGGATGGAGAAACACCTGGAACATATAAATACAAAAGAACAAGGTGACAAACAACTGAAAATGGCAAAAATGTACACAGAAAACAAAACGTTATAAAAAATGACTTCATAGGCAAATAAAAATAAATGGCTTATAAGTGGAGGAAAAGAGGCTCAATCTCTTAGTCATTAGCGAAATACAAATTAAAATGAGACACAATTGCATATTCATGAGATGGGCAAAAAGTAAAAGTGGGACAATACCTAGTACTGGTGAGGATATGGAGCCACAGAGCTCTTCCACTGCTGGAGGGGGTACAAACCGCAGAAGTGACTCGGGAAACAGGTTAGCATTACCTAGCAGAGCTGAACATGTGCAAATCCCGTAACTCACATCCCACTCTCAGATAACACGTGCGGGTCAGGGAACACTCTCAAGATTGTCCACAACAGCACCCTTGGTAGTAGCCCCAAGGTGCAAAAACTCAAGTGTCTACCAGTAACAGAAGGTTTAGATCCTTTGCCTATTTAAAATTGAGTGGCTCATTTATTATTGAATTGTGATAGTTCTTTATATGTTCCAGATACAAGTTCTTTGTCAAATACATGATTTGAAAAAAATTTCCCCCTTGTTCAATTTCTTGATGGTGTCCTATGAAGCACAAAAAGTTCAGTTTTGATTATGTTCAGTTTATTCATTTTTTCTTTTGTCATCTGTACTTTTCATGTCATATCTAGGAAATCACTTTTAATCCAAGGTCATGAAGAGCTATACATGTTTTCTTCTGAGAGTTTTATAATTTTAGCTCTTACATTTAGGTCTCTGATCCATTTTGAGTTTAATTTTTGCATATATTGTGATGCAGGAGTCCAACTTCATTCTTTTGCATGTGGAAATTTTTTCTTTAAAAACACATATCTGACTTTAAAAAAATGAGCACAGGATTTGGATAGACATTTCTCCAAAGAAACACACAAATGGCCAATAAGTTCATGAAAAGATGCTCAACATCATTAGTCATTAGGGAAATGCAAATCAAACCCACAGTGAGATACCACCTCACAGCCACTAGGATCGCTATAATAAAACAGAAAGACCATAAGTAATGTTAGAGAGAAATTGGAACATATACATGGTTGGCGGCAAAATGGTGCAGAAACTTTGAAAAAAATATTTGGCAGTTCCTCAAATGATTAAACACAGAGTTACCATATGACCCCCAAATTCCACTTCTAGGTATATACCCAAGAGAACTGAAAACATATGTTCATACAAAAATCTGTACATGATCAGCTGTAGGTGATGGATGGAAGTTAGGTTTTTGGTGGTAGGAAGCAGTAGTGTACAGAGAAGTGGAAGTGTGATTCTGACCACAATAGACTGATACAATGTTGTAAACCAGTGTGACCTCAATAAAGAATAAGTAAACTGTACATGAATGCTCACAGCAGCATTATTATAATAGCTATGAAATGGAAACAACACAAATATCTGTCACCTCTTGATGGACAGATAAATAAAATGTGGTATATCTGCACAGTGGAATATTACTGGGCCGTGAAAAGGAACGAAGAAATGATGCATGCTAAGTGGCTGAGCCTTGAACACATTATGCTAGTGAAAGAAGCCAGGCACAAAAAGTTATATACTGTATGATCTACTTACATAAAACATCCAGAATAGGCAAATCTATAGAGACAGAAAGTAGATTAATGGTGTCTAGGGATTGTGGGGAGAGAGGAATGGAGAGTGACTGCTAGTGGGTACAAACTTTCTTTTGGGGATGAGGAAAATGTTCTGCACTTAGATGATGGTTGTACAACCGTATAAATACGCAAGAAATTACTGATTGTTAACTCTGAAAGGACAACATTTATGGTATGTGAATTATATCTCAATAATAATAATAAATACATATTAGGTGGTTAAACCATTTTCAAAGGTAGACCAATTAATCCAAAATCAAGGCATAAAAACAGACAATAGAAAAGAATAGAGAGCCCAGAAATAAACCCACAGACCTATGGTCAATTAATCTTTGACAAAGGAGGCAAGAATATAGAATGGAGAAGACAGGCTCTTCAGCAAGTGGTGTTGGGAAAACTGGACAGCAGCATGTAAGTCAATGACATTAGAACACTCCGTCACTCCATTCACAAAGTTAAACTCAAAATGGCTTAAAGACTTAAATACAAGACAAGACATAATAAATCTCCTAGAAGAAAACATGGGCAAAACAGTCTCTGACATAAATCTTAGCAATGTTCTCCTAGGGCAACAGAAGTATGAGCAAAAATAAACAAATGGACCTAATTAAACTGATAAACTTTTGCACAGCAAAGGAAACCATAAGCAAAACGAAATGACAACCTAAAGAATGGGAGAAAATATTTGCAAATGATGCGACTGACAAAGGCTTAATTTCTAGAATATATAAACAGCTCATACAACTTAATAACAAAAAAACAGACAACTTAATCCAAAAATGGGCAGAAGACCTAAACAAGCAATTCTCCAATAAAGACATACAAATGGCCAATAGGCACATGAAAAAATGCTCAATGTCACTAATTATCAGAGAAATGCAAATCAAAACTATAATGAGGTATCACCTCACACCAGTCAGAATGGCCATCATTCAAAAGTCCACAAACGATAAATGCTGGAGAGGCTGTGGAGAAAAGGGAACACTCCTACACCGCTGGTGGGAATACAGTTTGTTGCAGCCACTGTGGAAAACAGTATGGAGATTCCTCAAAGTCTAAAAATAGACTTACCATATGATCCAGCAATCCCGCTTCTGGGATTTCAGAGGGAACTCTAATTCGAAAAGACACATGCACTCCAATGTTCACAGCAGCACCATATACAACAGCCAAGACATGGAAACAGCCTAAATGTCCATCAACAGATGACTGGATAAAGAAGAGGTGCTTTATTTATACAATGGAATACTACTCAGCCATAAAAACCAACAACATTACACCATTTGCAGCAACATGGATGTTCCTGGAGATTGTCATTCTAAGTGAAGTAAGCCAGAAAGAGAAAGAAAAATACCATATGACATCACTCATACGTAGAATCTAAAAACAAACAAACAAAAAAAGGACACTATGGACTCATCTATAAAACAGAAACGGACTTGCAGACATAGTAAACAATCTATGGTTACCAGGGAAAGGGGGCGGGAAGGGATTAAATTTGGGAGTTTGAGATTTACAAATGTTAGCCACTACATATAAAAATAGATTTAAAAATTTCTTCTGTGCAGCACAGGGAACTATGTTCAATATCTTGTAATAACCTTTAATGAAAAAGAAAATGAAAATGAATATATGTATGTATATGCATGCCTGGGACATTGTGCTGTGCACCAGAAATTGACACATTGTAACTGACTGTACTTCAATAAAAAAAAAAAATCAGGACACGATCACCTCTAGTGTGTGCACCTGGAATGGGGTGGGCAGTTCTAATGGAGTGGTAATGGTCATTTCTGAGTGTGGATGATGTGCAAATGATGTCCCTTTTCATAATTCCATAAACTACACACATCTCTTGTGCACTTCTGTGTATGTGATACGTGTTACAAGAAGTAAAAGTAATAAAGCCAGGGAGCTGGGTCAGATGACCTCTGAGAGTCCTCTTTGCCCAGATGGCCTCTGGCACTGGGGACGTGACGAGGAGTAGGGGCAGTTCTTAAGCACAGATGTGATGGTGCTGCAGACACAAGCACCTGTCCTTGGGGAGGACACTCAAGTGCAGAGGAGGTCTCCTAGGCTGACCTTGAGTGTGGCCTCTGGGGATCTTGCTCTAGCCAGCTCCCAGAATGTCTCAAGGGGCTCTCAGCCAGGCACAGCAGACCCCTGAAGCTGTCTGCACCCCACCCCGTGCTACCTTGGGGGGGGGGGACGGGTTCTCATGACAAAGACCTGAATCTCACAGATAAACCTAAATGCTCCGTTGTTATTTATTTGTTTGTTTATGTTTTTGGGGGGAAAGTAATTACGTTTATTTACTTATTCGGCTACTACAAAAAGAGACCCTGGTCTTCTGAGAGTGTGGAACTGTCTAGCAGAGGCACCAGGCTGACTTAAGTCTTCCTGATTCTCAGAAGCACAGGGTCCTTCTCTGAAAGGCAAGTCAAAGACGGTCTTTTCTGAGAGCCAGTTCTGCCTAACTCTCCAGAACTGGTGAGACTGAGAGAGCAGGTGTTTGACTGTTCTTCCCTCGAGAGGGTCGGACAGGATGGGTGGTGGAGACCGAGGAGCGGCAGGTCCAGCCCCAGAGGTAGGCAGGCAGACGTGAGAGCAAGGCTCCCGACTCACACAGCCAGCCCTGACGAGCCGTGGGACCTTGGGTAAGTCCCTTAAACCCCAGATCCCCTGTATCCTCCTCCCTTCAAAATGGGGATAAACGCAGCAGCCGCTGAGGAGCAGTGATGCCCCTGGGGTTTGCACGAGGTGGTCTCTGCGCAGCATTTGCATGTGTGAAACTTCAGTAAATGTTAGTTACTGTAACAGTAATTGTCAATACACACGGCCATTATTATTGTCATAATAATAATAATTATTATTATCCTGGTTCAGAGAAGGAAGAGAGGTCTAGAAAGCCTGGGATAAGCTGCATGGAGCAGGGAGAATGAGTCTGCTAAAGGAAGCGTGAAAACTGGTCACATGGACAGGAGGGCATCAGTGGGGGAAACTGAGGCGGGGGCCAGGGAGGAGTGGGTGGAGGAGGAGCTGACGGACAGGCCAGAGCACAAAGATGGAGCTGCGGAGCCGCGAGGGTTGAGGAAGGATAGCTGGTGGGAGCTGGTGGGGGTGAGCGTGAGCCCTGAACCTTCGTCTACAGAGCCCCGAGCACCTTAGCAGAGGCAAGGACTCCTGGGACCTACTGAATGGCTCCTTGCAAGTCTCACCCCTCACTTGCTGAGATCACCCAGTCACAGGAGATGAATCCGTGAGGCAGCTGCTATTTTGGAAAGGCCGTCACCGGAGAAGGAAGACGCAAGCTCTCATCCCAGCTCTGCCTCTGACTGGACAAGTGACGACACAGCGCTGGCCCCTCCCCTCTGGGACCTCAGTCTCCTCATCTGTCAGATGGGGGTGGGGGAAATACCCGATCGCTAAAGTTCCGGCTACTTGGTGATCTCTGTGAAAAAAAAAAATCAACTGTAACCATGTTACTCCTGTTTCACAGATTTGGGGACACAAATCTCCAGATATTTTATTTAGTTGGAGTTCACGGAGAGGTTGCTATGAGCTGACCCTAGCAGTCTTGCTTACTTTTAAGTCTGAAAATTAACAAGGCAGCTGTGGTCTCTGGTTCTGAATTTCAGGACTAATATTTTTTTAAAAACCTTTGTAAATGCAGATTGGCTCCAGACTAACCCGCAGGCAGCTGCGGGGTGGGGGATGGAGGAGACCTTGGTCTTGGGGTCGGTGGATGCAGCTGGAATGCTGGCTCAGCCGCTCACCGTCCACTAGGTCTTTGTCAGATACTTCGCCTCAGTGAGCCTTTGCTTTCTTGTTTCTAAAACAGGGTTAAAGGCCCTTTTCTCACAAGGTGAAGGGCAGTTGAGACACTGTGGTCATTACATCCTTGTCCTGTTTTCCTTCCACGTGTTGAACCTCGGCCATCACAACAGTCTTGTGAGCCAGAGCAGATGCTGTTGTCCCCATTTTCAGGTTGGGAAACTGAGGCTCACAAAGGGGAAGTGAACTTTCCAAGCCACACAGCAGTGGTAGAACTGGGATCAGTCCTTGTCCTGTGGGCGCAGGTGAGACCAGGATGATCTTCGCAGTGGATTGCAGAGGCAGTGTTCTCTGACACCTGTGCTGCTCAGGCAACCCCTGGTGGTGTCTTCATGGGAGCAGCTCTCCAGCCTGGACCGCGAGCGAGAGCCCCTCCTCCAGTGGGTGACCGTGGCGCAGGAAGATGAAGCAGGGCCATGCGGCTGTCAACCGCAGTCACCGGCAGGCCCCTGATTCCAGTAGCTGTCCCGGAAGCTACAACCCAGGCCTGTAATTTCCAGACTGGGCCTGGACCAAGAGCAAGCCCACTGCTGAATCAGTCACTCGATCAATCCCATCTTATTATTTCTTGGCTCTCTGTCCGAGCAGCTTTGCCTCCAGGAAGTGCGCACAGGAGCCTGCCTTCTGCTTGGCATGCCCGGGGCACTGGCCAGCTTCATTCTGGCCTCCTTGCCATCTCTGGTCTCCAAAGCTCTGTTGCCTGGACGAATCCTTGCCCCTCACTCCTCGCCCCCCACCCCCAGCCTCCCTCCAGCCTCCTTCATCAATTGCAGACCTTTCTGGCTCCATCTCACTGGCTGAATCATGCATTTCTTCTCCCCAAAGGGCCCCAGCTGGGGTTCCTGCCAGACAATCGGACAATCTGTGCAGATAACTGCAGGGCACTTTCCCACAAAAAAAAAATGGGAAAAAGTCCCAGAAATAGGAGAACTTGCCTCCCTTCTTCACCCTCCCCGACTCCCCCACCACTTAGCAAGACGTCTGAGCTCAGCCAAAGAGGAGGTGGTTTTTAGGAGGACAAAGCAGGGACTTCTCGCTGCCTCCAGGTGGCTGTTTCATCCTTAGGTGGGCCAGTAAGCTGAGCATCCCACCCTGGGCCCCAGTGCCCTGCAGAAGAGGCTGAGGGCTCGGGTGGTGAGGGCCTGGTGTTCACTCCTTAAAGGCCTTGGCATCTGTCACCTTCATCTCTAATGGCGATGGCTCTGGACCATGCAGTCACCTCCCTGCAGGGCTACTCACATCCCTGCTGGTTCTTCTCCATCTCTTTCCCACAAGGAAGCCCTTGCCCTCTTTCTGAAATGTAAATGTGTTTACCCATCTGTGTCCCGTCTTTGAAGTCCATCAGTGGCTCCTCACTGTTTTTGTCACTATCACGTCTCCAAGGCCCTGCTGCCTGGTCAGTCCACTTATGCTTCTGCTTCTGCCTCCACTGCTGCCCAGGCCACTCCAGCCTGCCTTCAGTTCCCCAGGCTCACACTCCTTCTCGCCACAGGACCCTTGCACATGCTGTTGCTTCTGCCTGGCCTGGAAGTGCTCTTTTCCATCTGTTGCATGATAACACCTGTTTATCCTCAAACCTCAATCCAAGCCTAGCCCTCAAGCCCTTCAGGGAACCCTCTCATAGCACCATGGACCTTCCCATCACAATCACAGCAGAATCATGGTGTAATTGTACATTTGTCTTTGTGGTTATCAGGTTAATGTCTGTCTCCTCCATGACAGCAGAGAGCTTATCTGCTTTTGCTCACTCCTGTGTCCCCAGTGTCTAGTGCCCTGCTTGGCACAAGCTAAGTGTCTCAGGATTTGTAGGGTGGGGAAGCAAACCCTGTGTCTTCCTGGTGCCTAAACCTCACGGCCCAGGAGCTTCCGATGAAGGTCACACAGGGCTCAGAGAAAAAGACATGGCAGAGTTGAGGGCTGTGGATGATTCAGCCCCTTTGTAAGCGTGGAAAGACACACATGTGCATCCACAGAAAGAGTGTGTATGTCTGTGTGTTTACATCCAGTGCAGTTAGGTGCAGACATACTCTTACAGCCCAAAGTCCATCAGTGCAGGAGTCCCTCTACCACACACTGACAGAGGGTCACCAGCCTCCGACTGGACTCTCCAGTGAGGGGAAAGCAGTCTTTAAAAATACAGACCCTTTATATGTGGAATCTAGAAAGAGTGATACAAGTTCTATTTACAAACCAAAAACAAACTCATGGACATAGAAGACAAACCATGGTCACCAAAGGGGAAAGGGAGGGGAGGGATAAATCAGGGGTTGGGGATTAACAGCCACACGTTACTACACATAAAATAGATAAACAGCAAGGACCTACTGTAGAGCACAGGGAACCATATTCAGTTTCTTGTAATAACATACAATGGAGAAGAATCTGAAAATAAGTAGTCATGTATGTGTATGCATATGAATCCCTTGCTGTGCACCTGAAACTAACATTGCAAATCAAGTACACTTCAATAAAAAATTCAAAAAAAACATACAGACCGTGAGGTCAGACAGGCCCAGGCTGGAATCCCAGGTCCCATCACTGGACGAGCCATTTAACCTCCTGGAGCCTTGGGTTCCCTCCTTGGAAAACAGAGGTGATGGTTTCTACCTGCTGGGATCATGGCGAAAATTAAACGCAACACGGCATGTAACACACTTCTGTGATGGTGTCCGTGCTGGGCACACAGGAGAGCTTACTCGCTTGCAGCAATCAGCATCACCAAAACCCACTATTTGGCTCTTCTTCTGTGAGCAAACTTTGATTCTGTCCCAGGTCAGTCTCCACTAGGAATCAAGAGTTTATCATGTCCCTCAAAAGCAAAGTCACTGCCCAAAGCATCGGTGACAACTGTCACGCTCAGGGAAGACTGTGAGGAGGGACAAAAGCAGGGCTGTGAGTTACGCTCCACAGCAGAACAACAAAAGCCCCAGGCACCCTTCTCGTCAAGGCTGCTCTCCCCAGGGGTCCCCGCCGGCCGGGCCGCAGTGCAGCTGTCCCCCACCCTTCCGGCACACGGCTCGGAACTTCGCCCAGCCGCTCAGCTCCAGCCCCAACTCGCGTTCACCATGGAGGAAAAGAAAAAGCCTTGTGGAGCGCTTTCTCTAGGAGGAAGTTGTGGTAAACAGTCACGAAGCCCTTTGCACTGCAGGGTGAATCTGTGCTAAAGTTCTTCCCTAAGCTGAGCTGAGACCCGTCTCCCTGTAACCACCTCCCCCCCACCCCCCCGGAGCAACTCCCCTTCACGGGACAAGTCTCCGAATAGTCATCTTCCTTCAGGAAGCACCCCTCGGTTTACGCTGGCCTCCAGCCTCGTCAGGAATTCCAGGGCGCACTTCCGCGTTCGTTCTTGGCTGTGTCCTTCTGTCCTTTCAGCTTTCATAGTGTCCTTTCCCAGTTGTGGTTCACGGAGTGTCTGATGCCACTGTACTGGCATCAGTGAGCTCCCCTCAGCCTCCTTTGTATCCGGTCACATCGGACCGCCCCCGGCTGAATTTCCACTTGCCTTAAGAAACTCTAAGATACAGTCTCTCAAACTGAGATGTGAAGGCCACTTGCCTCTAAGTTATCCGGGGAGATTATTAAAAACACAGATCCCGGGCTTCATCCCAGACCTACTAAAACCAAGTCTCTGGGGACAGGGCCCAGGAAAGGGTCTTCAACAAACCCCCCAGGACTTGTGATGCAGTTAAGCCTGCGAACCACAGCCCTGAGGCAACCGGAAATGCGCCCCGTACACGGGGGCCCCCTGCACGTTCTGCTGTGCTTCCTCCCCAGTGGGTGCCTGGAAAAGGCTGGAATTCTTGATGGGGTGGTGGTGGGGAGGAGAGGAGTGTTTTGTTTTGTTTTGTTCTCTTTTACGAGCGGAGGTTGTTTATCATGTAATAGAATGTTCTCTTCCTGGGGCTTTGGTAACATCATTTCTGGAGCTACAAGGGTTTCCAAAAATGCCCCAGAAGCTGGATGAACTGAGCTGGTTCCAAACCCACTGGCCAGTTGCTCGACCACAGAATGAATGTTTTGTGTTCAGCGATACTTACTGAGTGCCCACCTCGCGCCTGGCAATGGGGACACGTTGGTGAACAAAACAGACACACATCCAGCCTTCACAGAGCTCACTCTCTAGTGGAAAAGGACTAAGGTCAACGAGCAAAGAAGAAAGGAGACGGCAGCAGCAGGTGAGTGACATGAGCGCTCCGAGGGGGACAGGACGCAGCGGGACGCGGGGCTGAGACAAAACAGAGGGGGCCTACGAGGAGGTCACAGAAGAGATTCCAAGGGCAGACGCGAGGGCTCTGACGGTGATTAGGGACCGTGCCAAGGCGAGTCTGGATCTTATGCCATGCTCCGGGGGCCAAGGCCGATGCAGTGGACGGGCAGCCTGTAGACGGCAGTAGCTGTAGCTGGTGGGCGGAGGAGACAGGGAGGGAAGAGAACGTTGGGGCAAGCAGGTGTGAGCCTGCTGTTTAGGAGCAGAAGCTGTAAAGCTGGGCAGACAGGAAGATGAGGTTTCAGTGTGGGTCCTGGCAACCTGGACAGGGCTGGGGAGCCTCCCAGCAGATGCTCTGTAGGCTCGGCTCACCCTTATGTGGGCCACACGTTGAACATGTTGCACATGGTACACTGGTCCCTCTCCTGACAGATGGGACACGACAGGGTGGGGGGCCTGGCTCCAGGGTTCACCAGAGGCACAAGTGAAACAGGTTCTGAATACACGGCAGAGAAGAGAGACGTCACGCACCCGTGCACACAGTCGCCCTCCTTCCTGAGTTGCACTCAGGCTGTTCGGCAGGAGCAGGGGTGAGGTCAGGGCCCCGAAGCCCTTGCCCTGTGGGGTCGGCCGGCACGTCTGAGGTCCGGAGGTTAAAGGAGAAAGAGCGTTTGCTGCCTGGTGACATCTGAGCTGAAGAACCAGACGGTCTCACTCGGGGCGGCTCCCTGCGCCTCCTAGTCTGCAACCAGACTCTTCAGAGCGAGTCAGGCACAACAGCGCAAACAAGGGGGGGCTCTTCAAACAGCCCCGGGCTGGCACTCGTCCTCCTGAAGAGCGGAAAGCCCATTTCTGGGGTCAGACTTCTTATCGTTGGGAAGTCATTTTAACCAGAGCAAGTAGCCTAGCGGTGCGCCATTTTGACAATACGATTTCATGTTCATTGTATTCTGCGGTATCATCTCTCCCTCCATCCTTCAGTAAATACTTGCCTTGCCCCGTTATGCTCCAGGCACTGTCCTAGCTGCCCAGGGGGAAGAAGGACCAGCCCGGACCTTTCTGGAGCCTATGCTCTGGTGTGAGGCCGGGCCTGGGGAGCAGGGAGACTTGGTGGGGACCAGAGGGCCAGGAGTCCATCCTGAGACCCCTGTGGACTTTCTGAATGTGCAGCCTTTCCTCCACCCTCCCAGGAGACACGGCTGGGCTGTCGCCCATCCCCACTCACAGCGGGGAGGGCATCGGTGTGCAGGGAGCGGGGAGGCCCTGGGGAGGCCGAGTGGTGACTGGAGAGCCTGAGTCCAGGGCTCTCTGCTCCCAAAGACCAGACGACGCTGCTTGCTTCACCCCCCCTTCCTCCTTGGGGAAGTTCTCTCTGCTTCCCCACTGTGACTCCCCATCTTCCTGGGGATGGAGTGGAGAGAGATCCACGGTGGGTGTGGCCAGCTTCCTGTGGAGCCTCAGGAGCCACAGTCACACCAGGCTGGGGAAGCGTCTAAGGTCAGTGCTGAAGTCCAGCTCTCCGTCCTCCACCGGGATCCTTCAGAACACCTGCCCTGGGTTCTTTTGGTCACCCAGCTCCACTCAGTGCCAGCTCCCGCCGTGTGCTGAGCAAGTGTGCTGGGCACGAGGGACACACACACATGAACCACAGCGTGTCTGGGACGCACCCATGGGCGGGGGCCTGAGGAGCGTGCAGGAACAGTTAACTCTGAGAGGGAGACGTGCCCAGACTTAAGCTGATGGCGTCTTCTCTGAAAAGAAGCTCCCCCGGGCAGACCCTCTGTGGGACCCTGTGCCTCGCACAGAACCTGGCATGTAGTAGATGCCTGCTGAGTAAACGGCCAAGTGCAGCCAGGCAGCACGTGTGGGTGAGCCACCGGCCTTGCTGCTCTCCTGTCCCCTGGGTGATGTGGCCAAGCCGGAGTCCCCCCCTCCAGAGGGAGCTCTGGAGGGGCAGAACCCCCACTGGCGCAGTGAGCTCAGAGGGGCCTTGGGTCCAGAGGTGGCGGACGGCGGTGCCGATGAGGCCGAGGCTTCGGGTCTCTTCCCTTGTCCAGGCTCTTCCAGGCTGGGTGTTCTCTGCTGAGGGTGCAGGATGTCTGTTCCCCTGTGCCCGGTGGTGTCAGCATGACCCCTCGTACACAGGGCTCCCCAACATCTGCCTCAGGGACGTCACTGAACATGTGGGCCCTGATTTTAAAGCCCATGGGGGAGACCCTAAAGGAGATGCCACTCAGACCCAGGCTCTACTGTCACCCCACCCCTTGGGTGCCTGTCTTGGAAGGTGGGGGCGATGGTGATGACAGGACTGAACTGGGCGAGATGCCCAGGGAATGACCTCTGGCCATAAAGCACCAGCTGAGCAAGAACCTTCGGGACGTTTTATGCACAGTGTTACCAGCAACAAGCCATGAAGTCAGCTTTTCCAAACCATTGACAACACAAAACACGTTGGATTATGCAGGCCAGAGGGAAAACTAAGTTATCTCTCTTTCCTCTCCTCAGAAAAGGATTTCACAAAATCCTTATTATGTAAAGAGGTGATCAAAGAGGGTGTTAAGACACGGGGAAAAGAGTCAGCCTCGCTGAGGTGTGTCAGGTGTCAGTTATTTTTAACACTGAGAACATTACGGCATTCTCTTGGATTTTGCGATGCTTATGTTAAACGTCATATTTTAAAACTCGCAGTTTGTGACTTGAAATTCTAAGTAAGTACTTTCAGGCCTCATTTTATATTTACATTTTGTACGTTTTTCGTGCAGTGCCTCTCCTCCCCCAACTGCACAAGCTTCAGGGTTTGCACAGCGTGCGTGTGTCTACATGGTTCACGACATGCGTTCATCACTGCGGTAGGATTTTCACATAGGTGTTTAACACCCTTTGACCTAGCACCCAATGCCAAGAAGTAAAACACTGGTGGCATGTATTTCTTCCATCCCGTCCTCCCACGTCCCTCCGCCGGGACGACCACTGTCCTGAATCTTGTGTTCCTCACCCCCTTACTTTAACATGTGTTTACCAAATATGTGTGTTTAGTGTTAGTGAGTTTTTGTTTTTAATCTTTACAAAAGTGATATTGTGCTATTTGTGCATTTGTTTGTGTTTGTGGATCGAAGACTCAAAATAGTAAAGATCTCAATTCTCTCCAAATTAATACATAGGTTTAATGCAATTTCTATCAGACTCTCAGCAAGATTCTCTGTGGACATAGATAAGCTTACTCTAAAATTGATATAGAAAGACAAAAGAACTAGAATAGCCAACAGAATTTTGAGAAAGAAAAATAAATTAGGAGAAATAAGTCTACCCAGTTTCAAGACTTACTGCGAGGCTTCAGCAACGCAGATTGTGTGGTACCAGTGGCAGGAGAAACACAGATCAACAGAGCAGGACAGAGGGTGCCGACATAGACCCACTCCAAAACACCCACCCGGTTGTCGACAGAGCTGCAAAAGGAATTCGACAGAGAAAGGAGAGCTTTTCCACAACGGCTGCTGGAATGATTGGACGTCCATAGGCAGAAAATTGAACCTTGATCCAAACCTCACACCTTGTACAAAAATCAATCCAAAATGAATCACAGACTTCCATATAAAGCATAAAACTAGAAAACTTTTAGAAAAAAAGCATAGGGAAAACCTTTGCGATCTAGGGCTAGACAAAGAATCCTTAGACTTGACACCAAAAGCGTGATCCATCTATAAGGAAAAAGTTACATGCTGGACCTCATCAAAATAAAAATTTTTATTCTAAAAAACATTTTGTTTCACCCTGTGGATGAAAAATAAGCTACAGACTTTGGGGGGAAATATTTGCAAACCACATAACTTACAAGGAACAGTATTTAGAATCTGAAGAGCTCTTAAAATTCAATAGCAAAAAACCCAGACAATCTAATTAGGAAAAGGACAAAAGATGTGTACAGACATTTCACCAGACAGGTTCTCAGATGGCAAACAAGCCCACAAAGACACGTCTGCCGCCATTAGCCACTAAGGTAGCACAAACTAACCCACAGTGAGAGTCACACCACAATGAGGTGCCACCTCACCCCTGTCAGAACGGCCATCACTGAAAAGCCCACAGATGACAAATGCTGAGAGGGAGCCCTCCCACACTGCTGGTGGGAATGCAAATTGGTGCAGCCATGCGGAGGACAGTATTTAGTTCTTTGAAAAAGTAAAAATAAAGTTGCCATATGATCCAGCAATCCCACTCCTGGGCATTTATCTGGGAAAGATGAAAGCTCTAATTTGAAAAGACACATGCACCCCAACGTTCACAGCAGCACTATTTGCAATAATCAAGACATGAAAACAACCTAAATGTCCATCAACTGATGACAGGATAAAGAAGCTGTGGTATATTTACACAATGGAATACTACTCAGCCATAAAAAAGAATAAAATAATGCCATTTGTAGCAACATGGATGGACCTGGAGATGGTCATTCTAAGTGAAGTAAGTCAGATAGAGAAAGAAAAATGCCATATGACACCACTTACATGTGGAATCTAAAAAAGAAGACGCAAATGAACTTATTTATAAAACAGAAACAGACTTACAGACATAGAAAACAAACTTAGGGTTACCAGGGGGAAAAGGAGGGGGTGGAGGGATAAATTCGGAGTTCGATTTGCAGACACCAACTAGTATATAGAAAATAGATAAACAAGTTTCTACTGTTTCTACAGCACAGGGAACTATATTCAATATCTTACAGTAACTCATAATGAAAAAGAATATGACAAGAGAAAACTACAGTGAGCTATCACTGCTCTCAGGATGTCTAAAACAAAAAATAGTGACAGCGCGAGAGACTAGGTCACTTACGCATTGTGTGTGAGAACGCAGGGTGGTACAGCTACTCTGGAAGACAGCTTGGCAGCTTCTTAAAAAACTAAACATGTAAATACTATATGACCCCGCAGTTCCACTCCTGGGCACTTTTTCCAGAGAAAGGAAGATTTGTATTCACGTAAAAACATGTACATGAATGTTAAGAACAGTATTACTTGTAATAGCCCCAAACTGGAACCAACTCAGATGTCCCTTAATGGGTGAACGGTTAAACAAACTGGTGGGGTATCCACACGGTGGAATGCTATTTAGCAATAAACAGGGATCAGCTATTGAAAATATGCAACAGCTGTGCCAAATCTCCAGAAAATCATGCTGTGTGAGAAAAGCCAATCCCAGAAGGTTACACACTGTGTGATTCAATTTATACAAAATTATGGAAATAGAAAGTACAATAAAGAAAAGAACATATGCATGTTCAAGTATGACTGAAGCATTACGCGCTACACCGGAAATTGACACAGCAGTGTAAACCAACTATACACACACACACACACCAACAAAGAAAGGGAAGAAAACGCGGCTCTCCAGCGGTGGCCAGGGGCCAAGGAGATGGGGACAGGAGAGAAGTGTGTGAGGCCACAGGGGCATCACGTGGGACCCTGCGGATGGAAGTGGTCTGAGTCTCCGTGTCTGTGTCAGCACCCTCGCTGACACTGTGCTGCGGCGTCACAGGGCGTCACCGTGGGCGGGAAAGGGGTGACGGGTACAGGGATCTCTCTGTACGGGCTCCCACCACGGAATTTACAAGGACTCCACGTCTCAGTTTTCTGGGGATGAGGAAAGAGTGTCGGTCAAAGTAATTTGAAAAGTTAAAGGTGTTCTTTATGTTAAATTTGGAATTTCACCAGCTGCCATGGCTGCTGACGTCGGCCCTGCTGGTGCGTCTGGTGCTGGCTGGGAACTGTAGATCCCAGCTGTGGTACAAAGGAAACAGCTCTCGGCATCAAGACAAAAGCCATGGGTTCAAACCTCAACTTTACCTCTTGCTGAGCCCTTCACCTTTGGCAAGTCACCTGTGGCTCAGTCCCTTGGCCTGCCCGGATCCCCTCCTCCAGGCCCCGTGATCCCGACGGGCGGACCTGTTCTTGCGGGCTGGTGTGGGCGCAGGGCCGAGGTCTGCGCGTCCAAGGACTCGCCAGCCTAGCCAAAATGATTTGTTCTAATTTCGGGCTGTGATCAAGGCAGGGCCAACTGCAGGCTTCCTTAAGCCACCTTCTTTTTTTCCCCTAAGGGCTATCAGAAAGGGCACTCTTTCCTCCTCTGGGACTGGGACTCCAAGAATGACATAGGAACTGCCTGGGGCCGTCTTTCCCAGCCGCGTGGAAGAGGCAATCACTTGATATTGTTGGACCCAGCCAGGCCTGAAGCCACCTACTGCAAGAAATGCTCTTTTTCACTTATGCTAATTTGAGCAAGGTTTCTGTCACTGGCCCTTGAAAAAGTAGCATGATTACTGTTTCATTTAACTGCTGTTAGCCTGTTTTATTATCTGTCTAGATAAGTGCATTTATTTATCTATTATACAAGCAGATGTAATAATATTAACAATCCCATTGGACTGTCATACCTATGTCACGCTCACGCACATGTCTTTGTTTCCTTCCTCCACCCCCACCAGTTGGCTGGCTTGGGGAGAGTCAGAGAGAAATTGAAAGCAGACCGTAGCTGGAGGGGTTAGAGGTTATCTAGACCACCCACCCACACCTGAACCTTTCTACCCTCCACTTAATATTCTGAGTCTTGCTCTTTCACAGTGAGGATAATAACCACTTCTTTGTGTGTGTGGTGCATGGTGCGGTTGGGAGGGTCAAGTGGCTTGACGCAGATCAAGCATTTTGTGCAAAATACAAGAAAACAGTTATTATCTTATAAGGAGCTTGTGGTCTGGGAACAGAGATAAGGATCCTCTAGGCAGAGGCTCTTAAAATACAGTGTGCATAAGGATAAAGTGAGGGGTAGGGCAGGCTGATCAAAATGCAGATCTCCTCCCTATAAACACAAAGGTCAGCCTGGAGTCCCACTCCGAGAACTGCTGGACTGGTGACTAGAGAAAAGGCTGAGACATGTGGCAGGAACAGCACTTGAATGCCTACTGCTGCTGATCGGAGACGGGATCACCAGGAAGGAGCAGAAAAGGCCGCTGGCTGGTGTCAGGATGGGCTCCCGGAGGAACCCAGAAGCAGGCTCAGAGCCAAGGAAGTCAGGAGCGACACACTGGTTACAGGCGTCCCCAGGGAAAGCCGGGGGGCGGGGGGGTGGAAGAAGCCAGGCGGCACGGGGTGCAGGGGGAGTCCACACTCAGCCTGACCCCGCGGGGGCTCTGAAGTGTGAGTGACACCCGAGCGCCCATCTCTGGTCAGTCACGACTGTGGGGTGGGTGGAAATCAATCAACTCCTACCACGTCCATCCTGGACACCAGTGTTCCAGTGTCCAGGTGCAACGTGCCGAAGGTCACAGGTGCGAGCCATTAGCAGCAAAGCTCCAAGAAACTGGAGGACGGGCGCTTTGAGAACCTGGGTGTCCATGACCGACCGAGCCCTGGACGCTGGACGCATGATATCACGAGGAGGAAGACATTTCAGAATCCTGGACCGAAGGCACCACGGGATGGGTTCCATATGGCCAGAGCTGCCACTCTCATGTTCTTATTTCTCGCATTCCCAGCAGAGCGCAGATAAAATCCAGAGCATTTGGGAATGTGACCCATCTTCCCGCAGCCCCTCCTTCTCTGCCCCCCACCACACACACGAAAGTGCAGTATTTTTAGCTGTGCTCATTTGCTGTCTGTCCCTCCAGACAGGGCTGCAGAAGGAGGCCCGTTTTCCTCCCTGCAGCATTGCAGGGAGGCAGTTGACCTGCACACGGATGGTAAAGCCATTTACACGTGGAGAAGCCGCCAGTGTGGCTTTGGGAGGGTGGGCAGGTCCCAGCCCTCTCGTCACACAAAGGGAAAGCCTGACGCGTGCCAGGGAGGCGAGGTGACTTCTTACAGGGGCTGATTGTGAAGAATAAAACACGAGCCCTCCCATTGCCCCTACCTTTCTGGAGTTTTAACTATTACAGCTGTGAGAAGGACTTTTGCAAGCAGATCATCTGGCCATTATAAAGATGAGAAAACTGAGGCCTCAAAGAGGGGAAGAGAAAGAAATGAACGCTTGTAACACAGCCACCTCCAGGCCCACGCACGGTGTGGGGCACTGTTCCAGACGGCTCCACTTTAGCCCCACAACGAGGCAGGATTTCGAACACCATTGTTACAACTTGACCACAGGCTCAGAGAGGCGAAGGGCTTCCCCTGAGTCAGAGCTGAGCAGGGAGCCGGGGTCAGAGCCCAGGCCCACCCGGTGTCCAGCCCTTGTCTACTTTTCCCAGTCTTCAGGGTAAGCGGAGGAAGGCTTTCCAGCCAGCCATGAAAGAGCCTGGGCCTGCTGCTTTTCACTCAAGCGTCAGTGCCCCACGGACAGGACGCTACGTCTGGTTTCCTTCTGGATCCCAGAGACCGGGACAGCGCCTGGAGGAGCCCGGTAAGCCTCTGTTGAATGAATTGGTGGAAGCAGGCAGCATTTATTGCACGTGCCCTTCATGCAGAAACCTGTCCCTCGAAAGAGGAAACATGCTGTCCCTGTGATGTTCATTCTAGAGCTGGCAGGACAAGGTGCACATGGACGCGCTGGAGAAGGGGCCCACGCAACCCAGGTGTACGATGCGCTGGTGTCATCCAGATGCGTCCGGGTCCAGGGCAGCGCGGGGGCATGTGTATCTCCCACTGCTCCACCTGCAGTGCTCTGGCCAGAAGGAGCTCCTCCTCCTGCCTTCCTCGCCAGAGCCCTGGCCCCAGACGGGCTCCTTCCGACTCCCCAGTTCCTCCAGGCTTCAGCGATTAGCTTCAGCGCCGTCTCCTGTAGGAGCCTTTCCTGAGCCTTTCAGCTGGAGGAGATTTCTCCCACCTGAGTCCCCATGACACCCGACCAGTACCTCTTTGTGGCACATGCCTTGTCTCCTGTACTGACCCCCCCAGACAGGGGTCAGGTTCACAGCTTTGCTTGAAGCAGCTGACAAAGAACCTGCACACCCTGGTGCTCCCAAGCGTGTGATGAGTGAGCGAAGGGAGGAGTGGATGGAGAGGTGGGTGCCAGACAGACAGGGCGGCAAGCTGCGTTTTGGAGTATGTGTTTATCTCCATGGTGGGCTCTGAGGAGCCGGATCCACCTGCCCTGAATCAAAGCATCCACAGCACAGCACTGCCCCCTCATCGCCTGTTAGCCGTTTACAGCTGTGAATCAAGGTGCAGGTAGGAAACTCCTGTCTCCTGGGCTAAATGAAGCCCTTGGCTTAATTTCAACACACGTATGGAGCAAGGGGCAACAAGCGAGTCCCCTGTTTGGCACTAACAGTTGCAAAAAAGGCGACATGGTTAAAAGCACCTTTGGTATGACACTTTGGAGAAGCGGCTTTCAAACTGCTCTGAGCCAACCCCAGGGTTCCATAGACGACTCGCTTCTATTTCTCCCACTAGTTCTATGTTTTCCTCATTCAGTTCATTTGGTATCACTCATATGTGGAATCTGAAAGAAAAAAAAAGGACACTACGAACTCATCTATAAAACAGAAACAGACTCACAGACTTAGTAAACAATCTTATGGTTACTGGGCAAAGTGGGTGGGAAGGGATAAATTTGGGAGTTTGAGATTTACAAATGTTAGCCACTATACATAAAAATAGACTTTAAATAATTTTCTTGCTGTACAGCACGGGGAACTATATTCAATATCTTGTAAGAACCTTTAATGGAAAAGAATATGAAAATGAATATATGTGTGTATACGCATGACTGGGACATTGTGCTGTGCACCAGAAATTGACACACTGTAACTGACTATACTTCAATTAAAAAAAAAAAAGTTGATGGGTCCATAAGATGGAAACATCACACTCCGTGTCCCATCTGCCTGCCTTTCTCTGTGTATCTGGGTCCCTCCCACCCCCAGCCATCAGGGGTGCCTGCATCTGCGTGACACTCAGAAAGCTGCCCGGAAGCCCCCGCTTCCTTCTCACAGATCACAAACCCTGGAGGCCAGGAACTGAGCCTTGCTCATCGCGTGGTCACCCAGCCTCTAGCACACGGCCCTGCACTCAGTAGGTGTTGAGGGTTTCTCGTGTACTTTCTTCACACAAGGGAGAAAACAGAATAGATGGATTCAGTGGTTTGAGGAACTGGAGCTGTTGGTAAAATCACTCATGGACGTTCGACAGGTGTTTCTGGAACACTATGGGGAATAAAGGGAAAACAGAAAACCAAGGACACGGAGCTGGGGTGGGCGGACAAGGAGAGAGCCAGCACTCAGCCTCATCCTGCCCCCGGCAAGGACAAGGGCAGACCCCGCCCGAGGCCCGCCCCACATCCTGCTATGTGAGGGCCTGTGCACGTGCGTGTGTGTACACACCAGCCTTCATGTCCAAGTTCCACCCACGTGCCTCCAGAAGGCAGCCACCCCTTGGCCACCCCCAGGGCTGAGGGGTGTGGACCCTCTTTGGGAGACGGTTCTGGAGAAGATTCCCTGGAAGCAGGCGTGGAGTCATCTGACCAGGGAATCTGGGGTCCCAGGAGCCCAGAGCATGGCCTAGAGGGGAGCGCTGTGGGCCCCAGGAAGGGACATCCCTTTGGCCTTGTGAATGCCTCTGTCCTCCAGAGAGATGCAGTCAGAAGAGGGCCAGGTCTGAGGGATGAACTCCAGGGGAAAACAGAGTTAAATGCCAAAGGCAGTAAACGTGGTCACCACTTGACCGTCAGGAGCAATGTCTGCGAAGGTCTAGCAGTGTGAACCCTGCTTACTGATTTCAGAAGCATTTGTGCGTTTGAAAATATGGGCAGTAAAGGAAGTGGGAGAGCCGTGGGTAAAAGCGTTAAATTCCAGACCACGTGACAGGAAGCCGAGATTTTGCTAAAAGCAGACAATCCAAGAAATAGCCGTACCAACACATATGCATTTCTTTTAAAAAATCTAAAGTCAAAACCAAAAGACAGAGCTGGAGGAACTGAAAGCTGCTGCCAGTAGGGAGAGGGAAGCATGGTGGGGGTACAGCACTACAGGTTTTCAATGATTTTTAGCACAATTTTATAAAAAGTAACGGGGGGCAGTATAGCTCAGTGGTAAAGCGCGTGCCTAGCACGCCCGAGGTCCTGGGTTCAATCCCAAGTACCTCCATTAAAATTAAATAAAAATAAACAAATAAACAAAACCACCTCCACCACTAAGAAAGAAAAAAGAAAAAGAAAAAAGATGTGTATGTGGTACTTTGACTAAATAAAAAATAAACACTAACAGATGGTGCTGGTATCCTTGTGGGGGCTGGACACAGGCAGAAAGACTGGAGGCAGAGACCGGGGGAAGGACACAGGACAGGGCCCGCGAGGACGCTCTCTGGGGGACGGCTGCCAAGGAAGGGCCTGAGTGAGGAGCTGCAGGTCTGGGTCCCCGGAAGACGCAAGTGTTGGGGGACGGAGAGGTCAGCTGAGGACAGGACTGCTGTGGGGCAGGCGAGCAGGCGTCCTGGGCTGGCTGGGAGGGAGGCTGGGGTGTGGGAGCTCAGTCCTGCCTTGGCTGCAGCTGCCACAGTGGCCGGTGAGGCCTCCATCATCTCCCTGACCCACACAGGCACCTTCACCACTGCTTGGGATGGGGCCCAGGGTTCCCATGGCAACGGGACAAAGTCTCGCAGGGAAGAAGAAAGAAAATGATGAAATCGAATCTGGCCCTGAAATAAAAATAGCCAATAGTTGAGATTTTTAAGAAAGAGGAAAAACAAAAACAGTGTTTGGTACATGAGTCACACCAATTTCTCCCAATTACTAGCTTTTAGGCTCCCAAGAAAGCATCCGATGGAAAAGCCTTGGAATGTCGTGGCGGCGAGGCCGCCGGTGCTCCAGCCCCTCCCGCCAATCTCATGTTTGGCTCTTTCCAGTGGAAGTCGTCACCCTCCCTGCCTGGAGCCAATGTCCCCGCTGGCAGCTGGGTGCCAGGGAAAGACCAGGGGCCTGGGAGCCAGGAGAAGTGGCGTAGGCAAAGCCCCTGCACGGGGAGGAGGCTGGCCTGGCCGACTCCAAGGCCCACCCGTTGCTTCTATGTGGTCGGCTGCGCCTCGGTGTGGGAGGAGCAGCAGAGGTGGCTGCGGCCACGACCCTGTCGCTTAGACCATGTAGTTACATCTTAGGGGTATGTTCTTCTGTCAATAGGCTATGGAAAGAATGGTGAACCCTGGCAGGGGCTCCCATGTAGAAGACTGGGTGGAACTTCTGGGGAGAGTCCGTCCATCCTATGCGTGTAGGGGGGAGGCTGTCCGTGGGCTGGGCTGGGCTGGCCAGGCAGGCTTCTTCGAGGCGGTTCCAGGCTTGGAGAATCAGATGGGCGCCCAGCTGCTCAGGCTGGCTCAGGAAAGGGCACCCAGAGGCGGGGGGAGGGCCCAGATCGGGATGGAGCTGCCTGCTGTCGGGTCCACAGCACGTTGCTACACCTGCACACTCTCTTCCTCCACAAAGCAAGGGCTTCACGACTTCCAGGGACTGAAGTACACATGCTCGGACAGTCGGCAGAGGGACAGAATTTAAGTGCAGGGAGGTTGTGGCTGTCACTTCATTCAAAGAGTGCTCTGTCAGGACTGAGCACAAGAAGAGTGGCAGGAATGTTCTGGTCAGTCTCATGGCTGCAAACCCCACTGCGTGAGACCCTGACCTCAGGGCCCAAGCCCCGGGAGATTCTGTTCTTCAGACCCTGGTGTACGGCAGGGCCATGGCCGCAGGCCTTACTGATGAGAGGCTCCTGGGAGCCTGCAGCTAGGTTGCCAGAGTTTGAACCTGGCTCCGCCTTTTACTAGATGAGTGATGTCTGAGCAGGGCCCACAGGAAACAGACGGCTCCTCGGAGTTTGCAGAGGTGTGCCCAGGGGGAAGGGAGCCCATAACGGACGGGGCAACCCCCGGGACTCCTACAGAAGGGGCTGTTCCACCTCTAGGACTGAGCGGACAAGGGCAGGGAGCAGGTGGGGGGAACTGGTGAGACATGTAGACCTAGGAGGGGTGTGAGGACGGGAACTGTGGCCAGAAGAGGGCACCATGGCTGATAGGGAGGGAGCCAAGCAAATACTGCGGCCTCCCTGCTGGGTCTCCTGCTGGGTCCCCCATTGGCTGAACCCACCCAGAAGCCAGAGGCAAGGGAGCAGGTGAAGCTGGCTGCGGATCAGCCCCTTAGGGCACAGAGCAGCGGGAGAGAGGTGAAGGGTGGCCCTGCACGGACAAAGGCCAGCACCCACGACCTTTCTGCGCCTCAGCTCCCCCACCTGTAAAACTGCAAGGGTCACCCCGACGCCGCAGGCTGTTGTCGGGATTCAGTGAGGAAACTCACACCCACAGCCACACCTGTTCTTAGAAGGGTGGGTAGCGCACGATGCCCGGTGTGCAAGCGTTTGCCATCACCCACGTTATCGCCATGTCCCCATACAACTTTGTTCCCATACTCTAGGTACTAGAGTTTCCTTCTTCCCCTTTATCTAAATCTGTTCCCTGCCAGCTGACTCCTGGGAACGGCCTATTTATCAGTTCATATGAGAGTGTACGCAACTTGTAATGGTTCCAGGAGTTACCTTGCTTGGGGGCATCTGCACTTTAATAGGAAACACTGCGCCAGCCAAAGGTGTGAAACTCTAATGGCAGAATCTCAGGTCTTTTGAAGCTGCTGCGATCGTAGGTGAGTGGCCTTCTCTTCCTGCACTGAATACTAATCACCAGTGGGGGATACAGGGAGCAGGGGGCTTCCTGCAGCCCCTGCCCAGGGACCGAGCTGTGAGCATCTGACAGAAGGTGGTTGAGCTCCACCAGTGGGCCACGTGCCAGCTCCCAAGGAGCCAGCCCTGACCCTGTGTGCATCTTCTGTGTGTCCTTCAAAGCTAGGAAAGTATCTTTAGTGCCCAGTAAATAATGTGCCCAGAGAGGGCTGACCTAGCCTCAGGTCACCCAGGCGGCTGACAGCAAGGCCAGGATTTGAACCAAGAGTCCTGACCCCAGGCTGAAGTCCTCCCTTCACCCCGACCAACCACGATAGAGTGCACGCCCTTGAGTGTCCAGAGACATCCCTGGGCAGCTGTCTGAACTCACCAGTTGGCCTTGGAGCAGTGTGGCCTTTCAGTCAGGGGGGAATGTTGACCCAGGAGAGGCTCCAAGTGTGAGTCAAGCTGAGAGGTGGATTCTTTGGGGGTGTGAAGCCCCTCCTGTTCTCAGCTCTGTCCAGCACTTGTGGCCCTGGGCCTTGGCTGTGTGGCCTTGGCAATGACTCTCTCCTCCACTCCCACCTATGGAGGTGCCCCCCAAGTGAGGCTTCCATTGACCTCAAAATGCCCCTCCCTCCACCTCAAGCCTGAGCCTCCTCCAGGCCATTGGTCACATGCTCTGGGACACACATGTGAGCTGACTGTTTATGCAGTGTTTGCTCACGATAGCAACAAACACCCCCTCTTCTGTGGCCCTTTGATAGCAGCATGTCGTCACATAGGAGGGGCTATAAAGCAGCTGGCAGCAGACAGCCTTCGGAAAACAGGCCCAGGCTCACGATAGCGTTTGCAAAACAAGTCCGGACTCAAGAAGGCACCCAAAGGCCAAGGTCGGACCCCGTTCCCTCCCTGGCTCCCGGCTCGTTCGCACAGCTCAAGCCTTGATCCATGGGGACAGGGTCAACGCCCCTCTGCTGTGTCTTAATCTCTTGAAACTTCGTGACCTGTGATCTGGCATCACTCACACCCAGGTGCCCCAGATTCCAAGGCTGAGAGGAGGCAGTCATGGGGCATCTTAGAAACAGATGAAATCTTAGGACATTAAATTCGAAAGGTTCTGAATTTCGTGTGAATATGCAGGCTTCCTGTGGTTCAAGCTGCCCTCGGATTCCCAAAGGAGCCCTCGACTGGTCACAGTAGACTAGGTAATGCTTGGTAACAAACGATTCCGAGATCTCGGTGGCTGATGACAAAAGTGAGTTTTCAGGGAGCCCCTGGTGAGTCTGTTCCCGGTCCCCGTTCTCCCTCCCTAAGGTCCAGCTGCTCACCTTTGTAGGAGCAAACTGAACAACAAAAGACAAACATAACCAAGCTATTTTGCTAGATGCTTTTCTGTGTGGCAGGCACACAAAGAGCCAGGTGTTTCATGAAGTGCTGTCTTACTTGATTTTGGGAGGCAGAGGAAGACACGGGCCCACAGAGGAGAAGTGACTTGTTCTAAGCCACCCGGCTAGTTGTCTAGCCAGCAGTTGGGCTGAGATTTGAGCCCAAGCCCAGCCTGGTAGCTGCAGTGAATGAACCCACTGCGTGCAGCCCTCCCAACCCCGGTGCGCTCGTCCTGGTATCTGCATTGCACTGACGTTTACCTGGCATTTCTCGTTGTCGGATGAATGTTCACTGAGGCCCTTCCATGCGCCGGGCGTGCTCTGGGTGCCAGGGTTCCAGCGGTGAGTAAACCCACACAAGGTGCAGGCAAGGGCGGGACGGACTGGGAGAAGCAGAGAGAGACTGAGGGCGAGACAGAGCCGTCCCTGGAAGGAGCGGCGCCTGGGGGGGCTCAGTCGCCACACAGACTGGCCAGAGCTGCTCAGGAGTCTTCTGTCTCCAGCGCCTGCAAGGTTCTGGGGAAGTCCCTGCAACACTGCACCTGGGCGGCTTTGTTTTTTTTAAACTGTGGAATCACATTCATCATTTTCTCTCCAGTGGCATGGGATCGGTTTGCAGAAGGTGTTCCCCCAAATGTTCATTGAATGAGTGAATTCACAAGTGAGCAAATGAATGATGGCCGACAGCGGGCAGGACCCTTCTACTCTCTGGGCCTCGGCCCCGACTCTGTCCCCGAGCTGTTGTCTATGGGCCCCTCTCTGCTGACACCTGCTGACAGACGTGACAGCAGCGTGCCTGTGTGGCGGGAACCCTGCTCACTGCGTACGCCCAAATGAGGCCCGTGGGCCAGTCCCCACAGCTGACTTCTGGATTGGCTGGGTGAGTTTGGCCCAGAGACAATGTCACCATCGGAATCAAATCCAGCAGCGTGCTGAGGAGTCAGTGAGGAATTCTCCAGGGCCAGGCGAGCTGGACTCAAGGACTCTGGCCAGCGCTCATAGTCAGACGGGTCAGCGTTCCCCGTCAGACGGGTGGGGCCCTAGGAGCACAGACAGGAAGTGTCTTTTCCCAAATACCCCTTCTGCTGGTACCCCAACCCCACCACTTGTGACTTATTCCATTGGGCTCGGCATTTGTTGTCGCTGGTTTGTCTCTGTGGGTCTTCTTCATAAATGCTGAGAACCTTGGCAGAGCGATGGAGCCGTTACATCAAATTCAGTTCTTGTTCGCCTTTCAGGCGCCAGCCTGTGTGTGGAGGTGAAAGGCATACGGAACTTCTTCCGCTACGTGTGGAACTTTCCCGCGGACCTGAAAATATTCCCAAATTTTAAAAATTTACTGAAATAAATTAAAAGCACCTCCCTCTGCAGGCAGCATGGAGGATGGAGTCGAGTGGGCAGGACCACAGCATCCCTGTGGTGACACAGACCTGTGCTCTGCTGCTGGCGGAATGGCCAAGGGAAGGGGAGAGAAACGAGGGACAGTAGGTGAGACAGGACTTGACACCTGGGTGGAGGACAGCTGAGGAGGCATGAGGCTCATGGTCCCAGCCCTCCGAGCCCAGTGCCAGGCACAGAGGATACCTCAGGAAAGGACGGGGAGGCTGCCACAGGCCAACCAGGCAGCTGGGAGCAGGGGAGGAACACCAACCCAGTGCCGCCAGAGCATCCCCTGCTCGTGGACTGGGAGGCCAGACCCTTTACAGCAGTGCTCCCAAACTGTGGGTGAGAAGGTCCAGGTTTCCATTTTTAAAATGTAGTTCCAATCCAACGAAGATCGTTTTGGTCCACGCCCTGTTTAGCGGGGGAAGTCCGCAGAACACACGCTTGGATGTCAGGCAATTTCCAAGTGCTGGAAATGTTTCTGAACACTGACTCTCCGTTGCCTTTTCATCCTGCTGCAGACCAGTAGAAACACAGTTGAGGACCAGCACTGTCCACTTGCAGCCTCACAACTACCCAGGAGTTAGGGACTAGGATTTGCAATGTGCAGAAGAGAAAACTGAGACTCAGAGGGGTTTGTGTCCTATCCAAGGTCGCACAAAACTCGTAAGTTGCAGAGAGCGGGATTTAATGTCTCTAAAAGCAATCATGCCCACACGTCCACCACACGTCCTCGTCAGTGGCACGGGCAGGCCCCTTTCCTTGTGCCCTTCAGGCTGTTTTCAATGCTCCTCTTTACTCCTTTTCCCTGGAGGGCAAATCACGGGTTGTTCTGACTCAAGAGGAGGAGGGCGCGGAGAGGATGCCTTTGCCAGAGGTGACCTCACAACCCGTCTCCCCAGGGCTTGGCGGGGCAGCTAGCGCGCTCAGAGCGGAGACCTCGCCAGTGTGGCCCAGAGCACTGACCTTGACCAGCATCATCCCACGGGCTCTGCTGCCCACTGGCTGGGAGGGGAGGCGCCACAGCACGGGTGACTGCAGGCGGCACTCGGCAGTGACCGCTGACAGCAGCAGGTCAGAGGGCGTCAAACGCCGTGTCGAGGGCAGAGTGCAGAGACCCTCATTTCTGTGGATTCTTGTTCCACGAAGAATCAGGGAGTACGCCGTCTCCTTGGGTTTCTGGTTTTCACGCCGAGCCCTTTCCCACTGAGACTGAAGCTGGGCTCTTCAGACATGTTTGTACAGACAAAAGACAAGTGTACTTGAAACCATCTCCTTTTCAGGGGCTGAGAGAGCCTAAGCTTACGGAGCAGATGGTGCCCGTAGGGCAGGCGAGGGGGCGGCAGACGGTGGGGATTCTGGGCCCTCAGAAAAGGGGCTGGAAGTCGGGCGGGGGGAGTCTGTGGGTGGGCAGGGGCCTGAGAGCCACTCCCTGGGGCAATGGCTGAACTACAGGCCTAGAGATTTGTCCATTCATTCATCAGATACTCACCAATATCTACTGCGTGCATGTACCCGTCTAGGTTCTGAGGATACAGCGGTAACAAAGACAGATTTAAAAAATGACACATTTCTTACACCATCTGCCCACCAGTTCCTGGCCGTGAGCACCCTCCTGTCCCCGGACTCCCCACTTTGGCCCCAGCAGAGGGACACTGTCTTACCCAAAACCTTGACATTCAGGGGCTCTGTTTCAGCAGAGGGTAAGTACATGTTCCTTGTTAGAGCTGCAAGGCCATGAGAACGAAATGGACCAATAGCTCATGCACGCTCCTTGGCACCCGTGTGAGCACATCGGCCCTCGCCCTCAGTACCAGGCCACCTCCCGCCCCTGCAGCCTCAACCCAGCACATCCTTCCACACAGTTCTGCTCTGGGAACTGATGACCCCTGCTTACAATTCACTCTCAGGTCTCTGCTCTCCCTGCTTTCCTCTGCCCCAAACAATTTTTGGATTTCCCATTCCTCAGCATATTGAAATCTTGTGAACTGCCCAAGGCTCAGCTCACACGTCACCTCCACTGGGAAGCCTCCTCTGATTTCCACTGTCGGAATGAATGCTTTCTAGGAGGGAAGGTATAGCTCAGTGGTAGAGTGCGTGCTTAGCGTGTATGAGGCCCTGGGTTCAGTCCCCAGTACCTCTGTTAGAAAAATAAATTAAAAAAAAAAAAGAATGCTTTCTGCTCTTTGTTCCCAGTGGCCTGACTTACACACACTCACATACCTCCCCGCTTTCTAAAGGCTGCCTTCTGGTTGGCCCTCACGCTCTTCCCTCACCGTGCAGGGGGTGCTCAGCGAGGGGCTGTTCTCAGACCTGTTTGCCCCGCTTGTTCTTCTTCCTGCCCAGATGACAGACCCACACAGGCTCAGCCAGAACCAGGGCAGACTGGAGCAGGCGGTGGGGCCCTGGCAGGGCTGGCTCCGGGAAGGGAGGACGAAGCCTACGGGGTGTGCTGGGCTCGATGGAGAAATGTTTACAGCTCTTTCTGAAAGTGAGGGGCTGAATTAATCCTAGATTCACAGAAAGTAAGCAACTCAAAAAAGAAAAGCAACAATTAATCCCTAAAAAAACCCAAAAGCTGTTCAAAAGGAAGAAAAACGTCAACACAGTTATACGGTGTGTGCTTGGTATGACTTACACACTTACAGTCGTGACATACTGAACAGCGATTCGGTCACAGCTGTGACACAGCTACACTGTGAGGACAGGACTTTGGGAGTGTGTGTGTTAGACTGAGACAGGGTAAGAGCTAAGTTGCCATCTGACAGCTAATGGCTAATGCCTAAAACAGAGAAGTCAAGACCTGGAACTACAAGCTTATTATACAGAAACCCCCAGGTACACGCACACCAAAAAGCACTGAAAATGTGCCTCGTCTTCGAAGTCAGGACACCGCTGTTTCTGTCATCAATGCTATGGTACTATTTGACTTTTTCTCTTTCTTTAAGTTGATGCACAGCTGATTTACAATGCTGTGGTAGTTTCTGGTGCACAGCATGGGGATTCAGTCATACATATGTATACACATGCTTTTTCATATTCTTTATCATTGTCAGTACAAGATACTGAATACAGTTCCCTGTGCTAAACAGTAGGACCTTGCTGTTTTTCTATTTTATGTATAAAAAGTCAAATAGGGATTTGCAGGTACAACTTGACTTTTTGAAACTAAGGAGGTGCATTGCTTTGGTTAGAAGTGAAAAACGTTCGCAGCAGGTGAGAGACCGCCAGTCAGTGCCGTTACCCCCAGGCAGCAGGCTCCTCCCAGGGAGACAGTGGGGAGCAGGGCTGGGCGGGCAGCCCTCAGCCCTCAGAGGCCGCCTGCTCCACAGGGAGGGTCAGGGAGTCCGCTAGGACGCAGCCGCTGCACCTGGCTGTGTTTTCCTTCCATGGCTCAGAAGCGCAGGGTGAAGTAGCTCCTCATTAAATGGCATGTCTGCTGTTAGGAAGGGCGTGGTGGAAGGGTTAGGTGGAAGGATGTCTGGAGACACTTGCAGGCCAGGAGTAGGGTGTTTGTTTTTCCTCTGAGACCCAGACACTTCTGTTAACCATTGTTCCCAAATGTGGTTTTTTGAAAACTTATTCTTTTCAAATTCCATGGGCAGCCCAGACTGAGTCGTCCGTCTAGGAATTTGAGGGGCCGAGAGCAGAAATAGCATTTTATAGGAGAAGAGGGATCAAAGCCAACAGACTTTCTGCAGAACCCACTCAGGTCTCGCACTCTCAGGATCACACCTCATTAACGCCCCCCATCCCCTGGCCTCACCAGGTTGGTTTTTAATGAGCTTCCCTTCAGTGTGCTCTGGTTTTCTGTCAGTGTTTTCCAGGCAGACGGCTGTTTCTCCTGGTGCTGGGACCAGTCTCCAGAGACCCCACCACACAGGGGTCTTGTGCTTGGCCGACATCCAGCTGTCCCTGGATGTCCGTATCTGTGGGCAATTTGTTCCAGGCCCCACTCTGTGGGTAACAAAATCTGCACGTACTCAAGTCTCATACAAAAGTTGGCACTGGCTGATGGGGACATGGAGGGCCAGCTGAATACTGGTCTCCTTTCTCAATGTTCTTCTCCCCGACTTAAAGCAATAGTTTTGATTTCCCTAATGCTTTACAGTTCATAAAGCACCTCGGTTGATCCATGTAATATCAACACGAATGGGCAAGGATTACTGTTTCATTTTACACGTGGGTTAACTGAGGCTCAGAGAGGTTAAGGGACTCACCTATGATCACACAGCTAGAAAGGGCAGAGTTGGGAACTGAACCCGATCTCCCGAGGCCTTATCAGAACTCCAATACCAGTCACCTCTGAAGGTGCCAGCCCTCAGCCTCCATGCGGTAGCTGTGCACCCTCACGCTGCCTGAGCACCTGGGCTGGCTCACCCGCCCGCCTTCCTTACACGGAGCCAGGTCTCCAGGCCTCTCAAGCTCCTCTCTCCCCTCTCCCCAACCTTAGCCTCCTTCCTAGAGCCTCAGTTTCAACTCTGACCACCAGTTGGTCAGTCTGAAGCTAACTCACTCTAAAGGGTGAATGATGCCATGCAGCCCCTCCCAGGTGAGAGCAGACAGAGCCTAGGATTTGATGTTAGGTACAAACCTCACCTCTATAACTTGCCAGCTGTGGCCTTGAGCAAAACTCAGGATGCTCTGGGCCTCTGTATTCTCTTCTCCGAAATGAAGGCAGAAATCCCTGTCTCAACAGGGCTTCGCAGATCAGACAACAAAAGCGATTTACCAGCTTTACAAAGGAAAGGGATTATTAATATTGGCATAATAATAGCTGCCTGACACCCCACACCTTTTCTGTGAAGGGTGTTCTATTCTCCCCACTTCACAGATGGGAATACTAACACTCAGAGACAGTATTTGACCTGACCAAGCCCCATGGTGAGCTGGCAGGAGGTCAGGTTGAGATCGCAGCTCTGCTCATTCCCAGTCTGTGCTCTTCTTCTTGCCAGAAGTCTAACACGTGCCTCCCCAGGTAACAGCCCACCTTGTGGCTGAGCCAGTCCACATCTCTTGGCTTTCAGAGAGTAGCCAGCAAATTCTTTCATTAAAAGCTGATATATATTTTAGGATGCTTTTGGCTGCAAGCAACAGCTCAAATTAAAACATGGGGAATTAAAAAAAATACATGACATCATGCAAGCAGCAGTCCAGCGACCCCAAAACTGGTGAATTCAGGGCTCAGTGTCACCACCGGCAAGGGCGACGCAGTGGTTCCAAGGGCTCCACCCAGGACAGAGCTCAGGGACGGAGGGGCGTTTCCTGCCTGTGTCCCTGCTCATTAGTGAGGAGGATTTTCCAGAAGGTACCCCTCTCCCCCAGCAGAATTCCCCTATGTCTCACTGGCCAGGGCTGCATCACAGACCCACACTAAACCCATCACTGTGCAGGGACTTACCAAGACTGGCTTAGGCTAATGAACTCCCACCCAGGGTGGGCCTGGGGTTCTGCGTCACCTTCCCGGATACGTGGGAGGGTGAGCACCCGAGTACAGTCAGGGCTCGGGCAAGAACGTGGAGCGGCGATGCCCAGCGGAACCTCCTGCACGGACGGGGGCACTCGTTTCTGTGCTGCACAGTTCAGCGCGGCAGGCCTGCCTACCACGGCGGGCCTGGCAGGTCCAGAGGGCTGAGCGAGTGTGCCCGTGTGGCGTGTGCATGTCTGTCTGCCGACTGGATAGGGACCCCCTTCCCACAGGTGTCGAGCTCTACTTTTCTGGGAATACTTGTACTTTCCTCTCTCCCGCAGAATGAAGAGAGGGGGGGTCTTTGTTTTCTGGGGGGCAGCTCATAAACTGGTGGGTAGAAGGGGAGATAAAAAGCTCCCAGCCCCAGCCCGGAACCTTGGAAGAGGAGCCCCCACTGAGAGGCACTGGCTGCCCCCGAGGGCCCACCCCCAGGACACCCAGGGCACCCAGGACAGAGAGCGGCCTTGCTCCTTCTGCCCCCGCCCCGATCACTCCCACCCTCCCTCCTTTCCCACCCGCCTCCTGCTCCTGCTCCGAGCCCTCCTCCCTTTCCTCTCTTTCTCTCCCCCACTCCTCCATCCGCCCGCTCCCTCTCACCCTACTCCTCTCTTCATTTGTTCTCATCATCCTGCCAGACTTTAAACTCTGGTCAAATAGTTTCTCCAGACCTCTTCTCTTTGCTGAGTTCTCCCAGGCCCTGTCTTCTCTGCCTGGTTCCCTCCCCTCCTTCCCCCCGCTTCCCTGGCATCTGATGCCTACTCGGAGGCGAGCCTTCGAGGCACAGTCCCTGAACCCCAAGTGATGAACCTGATCATGGAAATGCCTGCCCATGGCAAGGGATGGAGGAACATGTGGGAAAGGAAAGAGGTTTCCTGGAGCCCCTCCACCACACAGTGCAGGAGGCAGTGGGGACAGCTTGGGGCTTGCCCTGGCGAGGACGGCGGCTGGGGATCACCCATCTCTCTACCTGGCCCGGGATCCTCGGGCAGCCCATGGGATGTGACTGAGGCCTTCAGTCTGGGCCCCTGAGCCAAAGGGATGGCCGCATTCTCAGTAAGGAGGGTGGTAGCAGCTTGAAACTCTCCTCAGTGCCCCAGCCCCAGCTTACTGGCCTGGAAGGGCTTCAGAGAGCATCAACACACAGGGAGCCCAGCTGGCCTGCTGGCCCATCTCCTCCTGCAGCTGGAGCACGTGGAGAGGAGACAGGAGAGGGAAAGGCCCCGGCACACATGGGCAAGGGCCTGGGGTCTCCTCCCTGCTTCCAGCAGGCTGGCCTGGTGCTGGGCACTACGGATCTCCCCTGCCCTGGAAGACAGCTGTTCCTAACCAAAACTGCCGTTCTCCATGCACTTCCCAAATTTCTGAAATCTGGGAGTCCCATTAGGGCCTGAGCAGCTCTCTGGGAGGAGGAATGACTTCATCAGAATTCTTTCCAGTTTCTAGTTGGTCTTCACCATATTTTTAAGGGCAAAATGCCATCACATAGCCCCTTTCCAAAAGCCCAAATGGCTTTCAAATGGGACAGAAAGGGGCTTCTGCTCTCCAGGAAAATCCTCTATCCCAAGTCATAAACAGCCCGGGTAACCCTACAGCCCCTGAGCTATAAATGCTGGCTTTGTTCGGGGAAAGGGCCTGGGAGAGGCATCAAGTCTGAGCAGAATGACTGCTTTCCCTCCTGGGGTCTGTGGGCAGGGGGTGCCAGTGATCCTGTGCCAGGCAGCAAGGCCCACCCAGGTCGTGGCAGACGGGGCTGTGACCCCACGTGGGCTCTGAACACAGAGACGAGGTGGCGGGGCGCGTGGCCCAGGCTGCAGGGCTTTATCATAAACACCCCTGCTCCGCCACCTGGCAGACCACCTCTCTGAGCAAACCCTTCCAGGCTCCCGGGGGACCCTGCCGGGCAGTCTGGATTCCTCTTCCACTTCCTCCCTCCCTCCTTGTCTTCCAGACTGACCCTCCACTCATGCCAGGCCTCCACACCCTCCTTGCCCCCTTGCCTCTGTTTAAAATGTCTCCTTCTCATCTATCTACATGGTCCTGGGCTTCTAACAAGGTCCAAGTCAAAAGCTGCCTCTTCCTTGAAGCTCTTCCAGATTTCCACCCAGAATTAAACGATTTCTTCCCCATCCCTGACGACCCGTTTGGAAGGCATGTTAGAACAAATCACGGCCGCTGTGCTTTAGGGCTCACTGTCCACGTCTGTTACTCCACCCGTGAATCTTGGGGTCTGTGGGGTCTGTCCCTCCTCTCTGCAATCCTGCCCAAGCACTACTTCCCATTTGAACAGGTCCTCAGCCCCCTTGGTGAAGACTCAGTCTCTTTCAAGATTTTTCATCAGTGCAACACTGCCAGCTAGCATTTGACGAGCACTTACCGTGTCTGGCCAAAGTCAAAGCATTTTATGGGCAGTGACGCGTGTCCCCCTATAACAACCCTATTAAGTAAGTACTAGAAGTCCCCCACTGTACAGCTGAGGAAGCTGAGGCACAGAGATACTGAGTAACCTGCTCAGAGCCACACAGCCAGTACACGGCGACGTCTGGATTCAACCCTCAACAGTCTGGGTCCAGAGTCTGTGCTCTTTAACCTCCAGTTCCTCCTCTCGAAGTGGGTGTGAGCACGGCTTCTGACTGGCGGGTGTGACTCAGGGCTCCACCTTCCCTGTGTGACGCTGACAAAGCTGCTTATGTGACTTCACATGTGAAATGGGGCAACAATAGTACCTGTATCCCAGTCCCGCTATGAGTGAAGGAATCCACAGCGCGTGCACACAGAGCATGCTCAAAAAGTGCACCATGTTACCATTCCTGCTGTGGCCACTGGCCTTGCAGAGTAAGCTTGGTGTCAGCTTGCAGGCCAAGGCACCGAGAGCCAGTCACAGGGAAGTGCCCTGTGAAGGACCCATGCGTGTGAGCCCAGGTGTAAGGGCCACCCTGCCCAGGACCCTGGCTAGGTCAGACTGTGTGGCATGGGGCGTGCGGAGGTCAGGGCCAGCACTGCCTCCTGGCACCTCCCAGGCTAACCAGCCCCAGCACCCCAGGAACAACCCCCACCCCCAATCTCCCAGAGCCATGAGGGTGAAATTCCAACAGCAGAAAACAGATAAACCAAAAAAATATCCTGGAGACAAGAGGCTTGCGGTCAGAGGCCCAGAGTGACAAGAGTCCTTTATGTCCTGTATGAAAGGAAACAGCCACCACCCCCCAACCATCGTCGCGCAAGGTCTGCCCTGCAGACAGAAGATTTGCAGTGTGGGCTGTAACTGCTTCAAAAGATGTATGTGTACAGACAAGGCCTGGAGGTCACAAGCAAGAGTAAGAAGGGTTACGTTCGGTGTGGCATAGAAGTGAGTGAGTGAGTGTGTGTGTGTGTGTGCGCGCGCACACACTTGTGTGTTTCTGGGACATTCTTTAATGGCTTTACATCCTCTCACCCCCCCAAACCCCGACAAAAAACCCTGGAGGAAACAATGGTGGTTCAGACATGTGTGCTGTGTCTGCCTGCCCAGCCCCTGTTCCCCTGTCTTCTGGGCAAATAAGACCCCTCTCCCCACTCCGCGGCCCTGGGCTGCTTGGGGTTCTGATTCCAGGCGTGGCTCCCAGGTTGGGCCTGTGACCTGGCCCTGGCCTTTCAGAGCACAGATGCCCTGGGCCATGAGGGTGGCTCAGAGGGGGCGGGAGACCCCGGGCAGTCCCCTGAGACTAACTTAGGGGCTGCTGTTTAAATAGTTGGGGGTGGCGTAAGCCTCGGGCTGCTGGTGGCCACGGGGGAGGACAGAGACTAGGTCAGCCCAGGAGCTGGCTAAGAGGCGGTGAGGAGAGGGTGGCACTGGTGAAATTTGAGCTTCTGGATGCAGGTACACCTGAAGAAAGAGCTCTCTGGGCTGAGATTTTCCTCTCAATGGCGGTAAGGACGTGGACTCTGGCACCAGCCTGCCCAGGCCAAATCTTGGTTCTGCTGCTTCCCAGTAGCGGGACCCGTTTGAGTCTGCCTCATATTCCTCATCTGCAAAGTGGGGATAAGGACACCTACTCGAGGTTGTTGTGAGGGTTCACTGAGTCAATACGCATAAAGCAAATGCAAGCACTAAGTCGGTTTTGGTTATTATCAATATCCAGCTGGGTTTCTGCCACGTGCAGCTGACAGAGTCCTCACTGCTTCAGGAGCCACAGCTGGGGATGCCCTCTAAGGCTGGCATGGAGGGGACCTGGACAAGTGAACTATCCACAGGGCGAGAACTACAGCCATAAGTCCATCTCCGCTCAGCCACAGCCCCTCGGCCCATCACCCATAAAATGAGCCGGTTCTGACCAGGCGGCGTGTCCTCTGGGATCCTCACCCCCACTAGGCAAGGACCCACACTAGCCGCCCTGGGTGCTCAGGTCCCTGATGAGCCTGGACGAGGTGTGTCCACTGACCACGTCACGGCTTCTTCACTGACCCCCTGGTCTTACCTGGAAGACGGCCACGGACTCACTGTCCTGGCTGGCCCTGCCACACCCTGGGCAACCGACACCTGCCCTGCTCAGCTCATGGCAGCCGTGCCCCCCACCACGGGCTCCCCACGTGCGCTGGGCTTGCTCCAAACGGCTGAGCCTTCCAGAACTTGCAGAAACCTGACACCTTCCCACCAACAGACATCCCTGGTAGGGCCCACAACAAGAGCATCGCACAGTTAGTTGCAGGAACGGCCACTATTTATTGAGCGCGGGACAAGGGTTCCTGGACCACGGAAAGCCAAAGCAAAGCTGTGCCCTAGCCAAGGACATGCCCCGCCCGCTCAGGGAGCACACTCCATCTGCAGAGGCTGCTGCCATTGCACAGAAACAAGCCCAGACCTGCGGCCCTTTCCGCCCAGCTGTACCTGCAGACCTGCTGCCCTGGCTGGCTGCTGGCTGACCCCCTCCCCACCGCCCACCCAGGAGCCTCTTGGTGCATAACAAATTGCCCTGAAGCTTAGCAGCTTAAAACAACACACACTGATTGTCCCACACAGTTTCCCAGGGGCAAGGACCTGGAGCCGCTGAGCGGGGCGGCTCTGCTCGGGGCCTCTTACGAGGATGCAGTCACCTGAAGGCTTGTCTGGGGCTGGGGGACAGGCTCCCGAGACTTCGCCGTATTCCACTGTTCACAGACCAGCCCCCCGCCAAGCGGAAGGGGCCACCCAGGGCGTGAAGAGCAGGAGGGCGTCCTCGGGGCCATCCGGGAGGCCACCACGGCCACCCCCAGGAAGCCTGGTCATCAGAAAAGGGGGCAGGGAGGAGTGCGACTCAGGAAGAGACGTCAGAAGGGCGCGAGGCGACAGCGGCACTTCAGTCGTCTGCACACTCACCCGGGAGGCTGGCTTCTCACAGCCGGCTGACCACAGGCCTGGACGGCGCTGGCGTGGCAGGACCGGGATGAGGGCTGCGCCCCTGCGCCGCGCAGGCGGAGGGTGGCGGTGCTCGGGAAGCAGCACAAATGGGTCTGAAGATCTGAGGATCCAGTGGGTCGGTACCGGGCTCCTGGGCGGGCGGCCCGGCGTGGGGGTGGGCCGACTGCTCCGCCAGGGCCCGCGGGGCTGAGGAAGGGCCGGTCTCCTGGCGGAGGGGGATGGGAGGAGAGGAGGTTCTGAGCAGTTCGCGGAGGGCAGGGGAGAGCCTTGTCAGGCTTGTCAGGGCGGCGAGGGCATCGGCGCGGAGAAAGGGGCCGCGGAACCGGAAACCGCAGACGGCTTCCCGGAAACTGAGGGGCGGCTTCCCGCGATCGCTGCCATCTCGCGGGAGAGGCCGCAGACCCGGCCTCTGCCCTCGCGCACCGTCGTTCCGGGTTTCGCCCCCGAGTCTGAAGTCCACGTCCGCCAGCAGGGCTCGCCTCTCTCCCGGGAGGATGTCGCCGGCCCCTCCGACCCCTGGAGCCTGTCCGGGCCTCCGCCGTCCGCCCCGGCCCCCAGCCCGGTTCTAGCTCACGCTCTCGGACCCCCCACCGCGGCTCCGGTTCTTCCGCAGCTCCCCAGCACCACCACTCCCCAGCCTGCTTCTGCTGCAAGCTCCATCCGCAAGGAGGCAGGAGGTGGCTGATCCAGAGCCAGCCAGCACGTTCCTGAAGTGCTGACAGGTTGGTTTTCACGACTTTCAACGACTTGAAAGCTCGGAACAGCCAGACTCGTCTCTTGGGGGTAATGGCGTTTGCAGGCCCCAAGACCTGCATTCCGGCTCCTGTGCATGGCAGCTCCCTGCCTCTCCACTGCCGTCACTCTGGGCACCCGGAACCCCTGAGCCAGTCTGGTCTCTATGAAGCCTTCTGTGTCCTCCTAGAAACCTCCAGGGCCTGGGGTCATCCCGGGTGGGACAGCATGCAGTTGTTAGAAACTAGGCATCCAGCCAGGGGGTAGCGGGGGCCCCAGACTCGGGCCTGAGCCTCTGGCCCGTCAGCATCCCCCTCTGCCTTCTGCCTTTGGGGCTCCCTGGGTACAGTTACTACCCCCGCCCTGACTCACAGGACTGCTGAGCATGAGATTCTGCGAGATTATACAGCTGCAGCGGTCAGACGATGCTGCCCCAGCTGTTTGGAGGAGTTGGTGCTTCTTTGGTTCCAGGTTCCCTGTGATCTGTTTTTTCCCTTTGTGCAGAGTTCAGTTTAGCCATCCCCTCGGGACATCCCGCCAAGCAGTTCAAAGGGAGTGATGCTTCCAGACCATGAGAAGTCACCGGTGCCTATCTGTGGTCGCTGCATTGATATCTGCAGGGCCCTGGAAGAGTCCCGGGTCCTCTGTGCAAACCCAAGTGGCAAGTTAACGTGGGGCCAGGGCAGCCCCTCCCTTGTTCTGAGCGCTCCTTTCCCTCCTGCAGGGACGCCAGCAAGGGCAGCTCGTGGTTTCCACATGGCAGCCAGGGCAGAGGGGTTTGGCCGCTTTTCCCTCTCACCCCCGACGATGGTGAAGAAGCTCTCAGATGGGGAGTCAGGTGACTCTGCAGGTGCTGGCGGTGCGGCCACCCCTCCCCTCCAGCAGGTGAGTCTGCAGCTGGGATGCTGGGAACTGGGCCTGCAGCATTGGCTGCAGCCTCCAAGTAAGCTTGCAGATGGGCCGAATTGCGGATGAGCGTGCAGCTCTCACCTTCATGTCTTCTGCTCCTGGGTTGCTGAAATCACAGGAGTGACTCTGTGACCACCGCTGTCCATTCCTTTCAAACTAAGCCTCCCCCGTGGTGCTAATGGGGGTAAGCGGCAGACACAGTCACATGCCGGCAGGCCACCGAGGCTTGAGGAAGCACGCGGGTCCAGTAGATGCAGGGCTCTACGTACCTTTATGTCACCATTCCCTCATTCAGAAATACTTTGTGCACTGTCTGTCAGGCCCCCGGGGATGGAGCGGTGAATGTGGCTGCTGTGGCCGGGCTCTCAGGGCACTTACGGTCTGGGGGAGGAGTAGGGAGGTGCTCGCAGCCCAGTGGACAAACACTGCTGTGCTGTGGGGGCCACGGCAGGGCACTGTATGGAATGGGTTCTGTCCCCCACCACAGATGTGCTGAAGTCCTGACCCCCAGTCCCTGTGAGTGTGACCTGACTTGGGAACAGTCTGCAGATGTAACCAAGCAAAGATGGGTGGTCAGGGTGGGCCCTTGAGCGTCATGATTGGTGTTCTTCTGAGAAGAGGAGAAGAGACAGGTTCGCAGAGACACTCGGAGAAGGCCGTGTGGTTGGAGTGATGCTCCTACAGACCGAGAGCTGACAGCAACTTCGGGAGCTATGAGGTAGCCCTGGGACAGGCTCCCCCTAGAGCTTTCAGAGAGAACACTGTCCTGCCCGCACCTTGGTCTTGAACTTCCCGCCTGCAGGCTGTGAGAGAATGCACGTCTGCTCTTCAAAGCCACCAAGTCTGTGGTGCTTTGTGACTGCACTCACAGGAAAGTAATGTAGGCATCAAACTCAGAGTAACGCATCAAGGAAGTCTTGTTGGGGAGGTGACATTTAAGCTGAGATCCAAAGAACGGCATTGTAATCAGGGCTGCTTTGTTTGTAGGAACAGGGTTCTTCAAACTAACTTAAATAGAAGGGTTGGCGATGAGGGAGGTAGTTTAAAAGGGTACAGGACGTCTCAGGACCTCCGTGTGGAAAGAAGCGGAACTTCCTGAATGGGACGGGGGGTTCTGAGCCAGGGCTGTGGTTTCCATCGGTCGGCACTACATGGTGTCCCCCCCTCCGCTTCTCCCTTCCTCTCCACTGCTGCGCTTCTCTCTGTAATCAGCTTTATTTTTTCCCAGATGGCTTTTCCTCCTTACCCTCATTGCTCTGCCCGACCACCCTGTTTATTGTATTTAGAAGACATGTCACAAACCACAGTTACTGTGTCACCTTGCCTGTGAATTTGTTCTTCATCTGTCTTCCTTGTGAAGTCAGAATTGTGCCCCGCTAAGAATTCAGAGTTCAACCTAAGAACAAGGAGGGCCGACATGATCTGAATTCTGTTTTCTAAAGATCCTGGGCCTCAGGTGGAGACTGAACTGGATGCGGGCAGGACCGAGCGCGAAGCTTGGAGGACGGTAACTGCTCACAATGCGCGGTTACACGGAGACACGGAGGCTGGTGAGGAGACTGCTCCAGTGGTCTGGCCGAGAGATGCTGGTGGCCCAGGCTGTGTTAACAGCACAGAAGGTGGAGAAAGGCAGGCAATTCCTGAGACACTTAAGAAGGAGACTGGAGGAGACTTGGTGCCTGATAACGTGCAGGGAAGGTGGTGGCGGGAGAAGGCAGGCAGACCGCTCCGGGCTGAGGGACGTGGTGGGGTGTTTGAGGAGGGCGCGGTGAGCCTGAGATGCCTGAGGGACACCAGGACGGGATGCTGGAGCGGCCCCAGCGTCAGCGGTTGCAGCCTGGAGCTCTGGAGGCAGCGTTTGCCCAGTGACGCTGCTGTGGAACTCTTGCACCTGCAAAGAGCGGTTGGGCCGTGGAGACGGCTCCCAGGGGGCGTGTGAATAGAGGAAAACAAGAAAATGTCCTGGGCAGAACCCTGGGAGGCATCAAGCTGCAAGGAATGGTTAGAGGAAAGAAACTGGCGGAGGAGACTGGCAGACAGCGGCTAGAGAGGGAGGAAGGAAGCCCCAGGAGAGCTTTCATGGAAAACACACACACAGCGTTCAACAAGGCAGAAATGGCCAGCAGTGTCACACGCTGTCTCGAAGCCAAGAAAGATGAGAAAAGAAACACACCCCACCAGTTTATGGACAAGGAGGTCGTTGGTAATCTCGGCAAAGGTTGCTGCATTATGAGGGGTGAGGGCAAACGCCAGCCTGCAGCGGGGAGCGAGTGGGGGAGCACTGTGTCCGTGCACAACGCTTTCTGGGGAAACTGGGCTAGAGGTGGAAGAAGAGAGGTCTTCTTAGATTGGAGTAGAGGAGAAGGAAGAATTGAGGGAGATTTGTTTGCCCATTTCTGAGAGGGGAATGATGTGGGAACAGGTGGCAGTCGGGACAGAACAGATGAGAGGTTGAGAACACAGGACTGAGGGACAAACAAAGGTGGAAGCCCTGAGAAGGCATGCAGGGCTGGGAGCTGGGACCTGCAGAGGAAGAAGCAGGAAGGAGAGGGCGTGGGGCAGCTCTTCCGGTACGGGCCCCAGCCCCGCACCCGTGGGACAGAGCAAAGGGCCACGGGAGCCCAGAGTGCGGAAAGAGGTGCAGTGCCAGCAGCCCCTAGACCTTCCCCTTTCTCCCCCTCTGACCCTGGTGCATGTCTGCATGTCCTTCAGGGATCTGCTCAAACACCACGTCGTCAGGAAAACCATCCCGAGCCTTCTAAGAGGGACACAGTTCCAGCGACACACTGTCAGCACGCACACTGCTGTTAAACCTGAACTATAGAGAGCTGATCCGTGGAATTCCAACATCATCTATCCACGCAAAGGCAAATTACCACCCCCTCCCAAGGATGCCCATGCACTCGGAACCTTCAAATATGTTACCTTACAAGGCAAAACAGACTTTGTGGACATGATAAAGAAAAGGATCTTGAGATGGAAAGACTGTCCTGGATTATCCAGGTGGGCTCCACGTAATCACAAAGGTCCAAGTGAAAGGGAGGCAGGGGGTCAGAGGCAGAGAAGGTGACGTGATTCTGGAAGCAGAGTGAGAGAAGGAGGTGAGGAGACGCTGTGCTGTGGCTCCAAAGCGGGAGGAAGGGCCGAGAGCCAAGGAGTGTGGGCAGCCTCTGTTTATCCTAGTTCTGTCAGTTTATCTGCTGAATGTTAGTTTTTATTTGTAGATTATCACTCCCTATCTTTGGTAGTTTCATCTCTTCAATTGCAGTCGATACAGTAAAATCCTCATTCCTTTTTCTTGCTTTATTGCATTGCCCAGGTCCTCCAGTTCTGTACTGAATAATAGTAGTCATCGCTGTCTTGTACTTTAACGTAAGAAGAACATATCTAAACTTAAAAAAATACATTGTTAAGTATATTTGCTGTAGGATTTTAGTAGAGAACCTTTTCAGAGTTAAAAAAGTTCCCCTCTATTTTTAGTCTCTAAGACTTTTTATCATAAAGAGACACGACCTTTTCAAATAATGTTTGTGCATTTGTTGAGACACGTGGTTTTTTGTCTCTCAGTCTGTTATTGTGGTGAGACCCAGGAGCAGGTTTCCTGGTACCAGACCATCCTCACACTCCGGGGACAAGCCTGTCTTGGTCGTGATGTGCTGTTTTACAGATAACTCCGCTAATGTTTTATGAAGACGTGCAGCTACGGCCGTGAGCGACAGTCTGTGATTTTCTCTCGATGTCCCTGAGGTTTTGAAAGCGGGGTTATAGTGCCTCATAGAAGAGTTAGGCAGGGCTCTCTCTTCCTGTTGGGGTTTCTCCTGGGGTGGACTCAAGGGCTGCCTTGGCCTGGTGAGGGGCTGAGGCCGTCTCCCCTGTCCTCGGAGAGTCCTGGTGACGTGTGTTTTGTGGAGACAGCGCTCCACAGGTGGGATCCCCTCTCCCCGGCCTGACGGGGGTCTAAGTGTTGCACAGTAAAGACCCGTCTGCCCTCTTACTTGTATGACCAGGGACACATGCTCTAGATCAGGCTTTTGTAAGGTCAGGCTAGCCTGGCGTTAAGGGTTAGGGGCCAGGGGTCAGCACGAGGTCAGTGAGTGGTTAGTTCTTGGCACTTAGGGGTGGCCCTTGAGGACTAGGGTCAATGGTCAAGTATAGTTCATGCCCAGAGGTGGTCCCTGGTTAATCTCTAGGTCAGGTGACACCGTAGCTAGGTTCAAGGTCAGCCTGTGACTAAGGTTTGGAGCCAGTTTGGGCCTGGTTTAAGGGTCTGTGTGTGGCCAATGTTGAGGTCAGTCCTGGCTAGAGGTAGGAGTCCATATATGGCTGGACCATGGATTAGACAGCAGCCCGTGTGGGGCGTGAGGCTGGCCTTGGCCCCACGAGCAGCTTTCGCTACCCTGCACGCTGCAGAGAGCCCCAGGCTGGATCCCTTTGGCCAAACAGCCTCTGCTCTGGGCATCTGTGTAGCATGTGCTCCAGCCAGTGCCCCCACCAGATCCTCCTTAGGAACCTGGGCCTCCGCAAACCTTGGCCCTGTCCTCTCCCAGGATCTCCACTCAGCCTGGGGGTGGCCTGTCTCTCTGCCCTCAACATGTCAGGTGGCACTGCTGGGAGATGGCACTGCCCTACTCTCCTAGGCCAGGCCTCCCCAGTCCTCCGCCCCCAGAGAAACTAGGGGCTAACATTGGTAGAGAGGAGTAGACCATGAGAAAGACGTGACCACTTAAGGCAGGCCTGGCGGTGCCCCAGTGTGCTGCCCACGGGCACTGCTATGTGGGGAGAGGTCCTCGTTCGGGTCCCGCTTTCCCACCGTGGAGTGAGCAGTCTTGGGTTAGCCGTGGCTCCTCCCAGCTTCAGCTTCCTTGTTTGTACAGTGGGAATCAGAGCTTCTGTGAGGATGAAATGAGGCAGACTGTGCAAACTCATTGTGAAAACTGTGGAGGCTGTTACAGGGTCGGGGCGCTGCTGGTGATGACGACGATGGGGAGTGCTCGCTGTGGCTCTCTGGGGTCTCCTGGTGGCGCACAGGGCGTGTGCACCTGCAGGTGCAGAGAGAGGAGCACTAGCTTTGCAGGCACGCTCTCAGGTCCAGGCTCAGCCTCTCACCGGACATGTGCCCACGTCCGGTGGACAAGTCATGTTATCTCCCTGAGCCTCACCGTCTGTCAAGGAGGCGCTTGGAACAGGCCAACGTCGTTAGAGCGTTTATTATGTGCTAAGGGCTCTACGTGGAATAACTCGTTTAAACCTTCACAGCCTTGTGCAAATGAGGGTACTGAGGCACAGAAAGGTCAAGTATCCTGTCCAAAGTCACACAGCAAATGTGGAGTCACACTCTGGCCAGAGGGCCCTGCGTCCTCCCTCATAACTGCCGTGCTCCGCCGACCCTCTGGGGCTCACCCGCCTCACGGGGCCGTCGGGCCCGAGTGCTCCAGTGTCTGTGGCGTGTCGTACGCGCTCACCAAACGGCAGTTTTCTTTGTCAGTCGTGTTTAAGCCTAAAGGTCCCAGGAGAAGTGTCTGGGGGACCCAGGGGTTTCTGGAACCGGATCTGTGCCCAAGCCCTCTCTCCTGGAACCAGTAGCGCAGCCACACACATTTGACAGAGCCCTCTCCCGCACAGTTTCCTCAGATACTCACGCCCCGCCGCACCCCGCCAACCTGGGGAAGACGTTACCCACAGGAGCTGGGCTGTGCTGGGACACCAGTAGTTGCCCTAATCTCTGACTCTTCGCAGCTGTGGCTTTCTTCTACGTCACAGCAGAGTCCAGTGCAGGTTGGGTGGCTTTGCTCTGCGTCACGACTCCTCCATCCTGGAGCTATGCCTCGTCTGTCCCCTCCAAGGGAGAGAGCAGGGCTGCAGGAACACAGGCGTGTTGTTCAGGCTCAGAGCTGGAGTGGCTTGCCGCACTTCCACCTACATTCCATTGGGAAGAATTCGGTTCCAGGCCCTCGATCTAACAGTAAGGGAGCTGGGAAATGTGGTTCTACTGTGAGCCCAGGAAGAGGATGTGGTCTGGGGGACATGAAGCATTGTCTCAGCCCCATTTTACAGACTTGAAGATGGTGTAATTTACCCCAGGTGGCATGCATGACTCAAGGATCTTTGATGCCATGTTAGGACTCGTGGCTCAGTGCAGAAGGCATGTTTCTGAAGACTTCCCCCCTCCCTCCTCCAGCATCCCAGCATGATAACAGAGCTGATGGCACAGCCCAGTGCTTGCCAGGCACTGCTACCTGCAGGCACTGCTAAGTTTCTAGGTACCTCATTTCCTAGCAACATCACAGACAGCCTTTAAAAGGGGTGGGGAGTGCGCCCAGGCCGAAAGCTCCCAGAAGAGAAGGTTCCCAGGAGAGAGGAGGGGGCTGAGGCTCTGAAGGTGGCAGCGACTGGCCTGTGAGTGGCTGGACCGAGCCTTGCTCCCAGACCTCCCTGACTCCAAGCCCATGCTCCTGACTGCCTGTGCTGAGCTGGAACTTGGCCAGCCTGGGAATCAGACATCTGACCCCCACTCAGGTGGCCTGCCAGAAACCCCTTTGCGTCATTTTGGACTTGCTCAGCATCTGCATTTGGAGAAAATGAAAGCTCCCACCGGGTCTACCTTCTGGGGGCAGCTAAGGATCAAGTAAATGGGGGGGGAAATACATTTAAAAGGTCAAATTGCTGCCTAAGTGGAAGCGATTTTTAAGACCTTCCAAACTCTTTGCTTGTCTCTGCTTCTTCCCTGCTTCCTCACTGCCCCTCAGTGACAGAGGGGGACAAAGTGGTGATTCTCTGAGGGCACAAGCGGGGTCTGTCCCTTGGTGAGGCCTCCCTCCCGGCCTCCTGGGGTTTTTCTAGTTTTCAAGGCTGCCACCGTTTCCCTCCACAGCAATGGAAATAATTAGCTCCTTTCTTCCTGTTTGGACAGTCATGCCTCATTGGGCTCTTAAATGTGATCTTTGTTCGCAGTGCATTTCGAGCCCCTCACAGGTTCTATTTTTACTCCTCCTGCTAGAGGAGCTCTGGGGTAGGGGCCCAGCACAAATGGCCCTAATTAATTTCCCCCGCCTTTAAATATTTTTTCAAAGTGTGTGTTTGAAAAGGACGTTAAAAAAAGAAAATTCCATGACTCCGGAGGCGGATTCCAGCACACTTCTTACCGCGTTCTGCTTGGAAACCGCCTCCCCTGCCAGCGGTGGCCTGGCTCGCACGCTCTGCTTTGCAGCTGGTAGGGCTGCTCCTCCTCCCGCGAAGGACGGACCGCCTTGCCCATCCATCTCTCAGACAGCCGAGCGCCAGCCTCTCAGCCACAAGCCGCCTTCAGTTTCAGGGTCTGAGGGCCCAGGGAGGAGATGGTCCTGGCTCTGGGCCGGGCAGAGGTGAAGGGGGCCTCCAAGAGCCAGAATCACGAAAGCACAGCACTGAGCCTTTGGAAAAGCCATTAAGGCAGATTCCTTTGCCCTGAATCCCCGTTCCCAGAAGGGCCATGCAGCCAAACCATACACGTTGGTCGTGATTTATGATCAGTCCCGGCTCTGAAATGGCACTCTCATCTGTGTCCTCCCAAGGCCACGGGGAGTCTGAGCACACGGTCCCCGGAGACGGGGCAACCTCTGTGGCCTAGAACACGTGCTTGGAGGGAGGGCTTTATTCTTTAGGAGTGATTCTTGTTTTCACGTTTCTCACTGAAGGTTGTTTTAAAGGAGCAGGTGCCTTTTGAAGACGCAAGAGAAGGTTCTCCCACTCCCAGCTTTCAGCTGCCACGTTAGGCTGCAGTTTCCCGGGATGAATCCTGGACCCAGGAAGGGAGGAGAGGGGCCTCTGACCAGGGGCCGCCTATGGCATTTGAGAGCCTTGTGCCTGAAATCCCAGCATTAGTGCTTCATGCTTTAGGATTTGGGGCTCCATTTCTGGCAAAATGCAAATCCTCTTAACCAGCACAAGAAAGGTGAGGGTGGCAGTGACCTGGGGACACACTCCTCCCTGCCCGCCTCTGTTCCCTCTCTGCCTCTCTCCCCCCACCCCTGTGTTGCCCACCCCTGCCCGACCCCGTTGCTGCTCCCTTCCAGTTTCCTTGGTTTTCCTCTTCTCCCTCCTCCCTCTCTCTTCTCTCCTGCCTTTGGCCTCTCCTCCCCTGCTCCAGGACGCAGCATCCAGCCCTCCCCTGTGGTGACTCAGTCAGCAGCACTGCCGACTCGCTGCGAGCACTGGGGCCATCTGGGCGTGTGCGTCAGCAGCAACTGGAGAAACACACTTCAGGCTGATCTCCACCCTCGGGCTTCCCGGGGCTCCCTGGCAGCCCCGTGATGACCTTTGCTGCTCCTTTCATTTGTTGGGGGGGGGGTTGCTGGCTGCAAGACAGAGAAATCCTCCCTTGATAGCTGTGAACACTGAGAGGCTGAGGGTCTACGCAGACCCAGCGCAGGCCAGACGTGCCAGGTCCCTCACTCAGCGCCCTGGGATGACCTCCAGTCTGGCGGGAGCCTGGGCAGGGCCTCTGCTCTCCAGTCACTGATTTGGACGGCACACTTCGGCCGTCTGCCCCAGCTCAAGCCTGCGTACACAGGGGCAAAGGCAGAGCACACACATCCCGAGGAGCCTCTCACATTCTGGGAGCCCCCGACCGGGCTGCCGACCGTGTGCACCGGCCCGCTGCCACAGGACCACTTCTGCTGTGCCTGTGCCACCCCCACCCCGCCCTGGACGAAAGGGTCCCGCAGAGGGCGCCTAGGAGAAGCCAGTGCCGCAGCCTGCAGAGAATGTGGCCCGGACAGACGGGGCCAGGAGATCTGTCTTCAGAAAGTGTGCAAATATACAGATGCGCACATCCGTAAACAAGTGTGGTTGGAGTCCCAGAAGGAGAAAAATGAGGAAATGGGGTAAAAGCCATATTTAAAAAAACAATGACCAAGAATCTTCCAAAGCTGTCAGATGAGTTGATTCCACATTGTTAATTCTATTTTATTTGTTTTTTCTAGCTTCATTGAGATATTTTGACATTATGCCTCAATTTAAGGTGTACAGTGTGTTGATTTGATAAATTTCTATGCTTCAAAAAGATTACCAGCACAGCTGGGCTAACACCTGCATCACACCACATAATCACCATTTCTTTTTTGTGGGGAGAACGTTTGAGATGCATTCTTAGCAACTTGCAAGTACAGAACACAGTGTTGGTAGCTACAGTCACCGTGCTGTCTGAGCCTCAGGTCCTCAGAACCTGTTCAACTTACAGCTGCAAGTTTGCACCTCTGACCACCATCTTCTCTGTTCCACCCCTCAACCCCTATCAACCACTATTCTAGTCTGTTTTTATGAGTTTGGCTTTTTCAGATTCCACGTAGAAGTGATGTAGCGCAGTAGAGACCATTCTGTCTCACTTACTCGACTCGGCGTAGAGCCGTCAGTCCACACGCGCTGCGGCAGGTGGCAGGGGTCCTCCTTGCTCACGGCTGGGTGTCGCTCCATCGTGGGAACGCAGGTCTTTCATTCATACGTCCATTTGGTGGACGCTTACGTTGTTTCCGTATCTTGGCTATGTGAGTAATTGTTTTTTAAGCATAGCTGAGTCACACTGTTGCGTTAGTTTCTGGTGCACAGCACAGTGATTCAGTTATACATGTATATACATATTCTTTCTCGTATTTTTCACTAAAGGTTATTACAAGGTTTTGAACATAGTTCCCTGTGCTGTCCCGTAGGACCTTGTTTGTCTGTTTCATGGATAGTCGTTTGTATCTGCTGATCCCAAACCCCCGATTTATCCCTCCCCCGCTCTCGGCAAGTGGTGTTAATTCTGCTTAAACCCCAGAGACTTGGGCAGTCTGGTGTTAGGGGCTGTGCTCGTCACCGCTCTGCAGCGTGGCCTGTGTGGCCTGTGTCATTGTGGATGTTCGTCCTTTCACTGCTGAGCCTTCCTGGTCGTCTCTGTCCTCCCGTTCCTTGATGAGTCTGGAAGACAGGTTTCTCAATTTCACTCGTCTTTCAAACAACCACCTTCTTTGATTTTCTTTTACTGTTTATATTCTCTTCCATTAGTACCTGCTCTTACGTCTGTTATTTTCTTCTACTGTTTTCTTTGGGTGTCATTTGTTATTCATTTTCTAATTTCTTGACATGGATACGTACATAAATGGTTTCCAGTTTCCTTCTTTTCTGATGTGGGCATTTAGGGTTCTAAGTTTTCCTCCAGGCACAGCTTCAGCTCCATAAGTTTTGCTGTCATATTTAGCATATCATTCAGCTCAAACTGCTTTCTAATTTCTATTGTGGTTTTTTGATCTCTGTATTATTTGAAGCATAATGATTAATTTTCAAACACGTGGGAATTTTCTAGTTATCTTTTACTTACTGATTTTTAGATTTAGTCCATTACAGTCAAAGAATGTACTTTGAACCGTTTCTACCATTTGAAATTGGTTGAGATTTGCTGTGTGGTCTAGCATGTGGTCAGTGCTGATAAATGTTTCATGTGCACTTGGAATGAACGTGTTTTCTACTGATGTTGCACATGACAAGTAGGTGAAGTTTGTCAGCTGCATTGTTCAGAGCTGTATCCTCACAGATTTTTTCCTGTTGCTTGTTTTATCAGTTACAAAAACATGTGTTAGAGTCTCTCCTTATAATTTTGATTTTGTCCATTTTTCCTGTGAGTTCTGTTAATTTTTGCTTTATATATTTTGAAGCTATGCCATTAGGTTCTTAAGAATTTAGGGCAGGTGTGTTGTCCTGATGGACTGGCACCTTGGTCGTTATGAAATGTCTCTCTTTGACTCTAGAAATGCTTCTTGCCTTATTCTCTGCTTTCTCTTGGCTACTGTTTGCTCAGTGTATTTTTTTCTACCCCTTCAGCTTCTCTATGCTCTCATTTTAGGTTTAACTCTATGAAACTGCTATTTTTATAATTTAAAAATGGTCAAATATTGGCCCTTTCATATGTTTCAACTTAATATTTAAGGTGAATCTCTTGTAAGACACATATGTTTTTAAAAACTCTAGTCTGAGAATCTTCGTCTTTTAAATGAAGTATTTATTCCGTGTCCTGTATGTCTCTTACCTCTTTTCAGTGTTTTCCTTTCTTCCATTTAATTGGAGTATTTAGTTCTTTGACTGACACCTTGGGCTCCGTATTTACCATCTTTATTATTTGTTTTCTGCTTTTCCCAGCTGTCTCATGTTCCTTTTTCTTTTCTTGCCTTCTCTTACAATAGTAAAATGCATTGCATTATTCCGTTTACCCATTAGCTTGTCAGTTTGATGTTTTTTGCTATTATTTTAGAGATTGCCTTAGATTGTTTATGAGATCTGTTAGAAAGCAGTGCTTTTGTAAGTCCTCAGACAATGCTCGGAGCTTGGAGCACAAGCTCCATTGTCTCCCTCCTTCTGTGTTACATTGTCATGCACTTCAGTTCTGTTTATATGAAGCTTCGCATTACGTTATTTTATGAGTCAGTATTCATTTAGACTTACCTACACACTTACCCTTCCTGTTGCTTTTCATTCCTTCCTACGTGTCCTTTTTTTCCCATCTGGGATCATTTTGCTTCTGCCTGAAGAACTCACTTCAGTGTTTATTTTAATGCAGCTCTACTGGTGCTGAATTCCCTTGATTCCTGTCTGTCTGGAAATAACTTTATTTTGCCTGTACTTTTGGAAGACGTCTAGGGGCAGAGTTTTCGGTGATCTAGCAGTAGCAGTCATAGCGGTAGTATTTTAGCAGTTTGAAGAAATCTTTTCTTTTTTTTCTGACTTTCATCTTACTATTCTGCTTTTGAAGGTATGTGTTTTTTTTCACCCTGAATACTTTCAGGAATATTCTCTCTGTCTTTGGTGTTCAGAAAGTCACTGTGATGTTCCAAGGTGTGGTTTTCTTTGTATTTATCCTACTTGGACTTTGTGGCACTTCTTAAATCTCTAGCTTGATGTCTTGTCATTGTTGGAACGTCCTTGGTCATTACTTCTTTAACTACCAGTTTTTCTCCTCTTCTCTCTCCCCTTCTGGGACTTACATGCACATTTGAATGTATATTGAAACCTTCCACCATGTCCCATATTTGTCTTCTCCTCTTTTCAGTATTTTCGTTTGTTCTGAACTTTAGACAAGATAACTTCCAATGGCCTAAATACAACTTAACTAATCCTGCTTAGGTGTTTCAACCTGTACTGAATCATTTGTTGAATTAATGTCATGAATTACATTATTTCTCAGTTTTAGAATTTCTGTTTGATTTTTTATATAGATTATAGTTCTCAAATAAAATTCTCCATCTTGTTGTATCTTTTATGAACATTACTCAGCGCTGTAAAGCTAGTGTCTGATAACCTGATATCTGGGCCTCTGTGGGTTCGTCCTCCTGTCTGTCTGCTCGTCCGCTTCCCCTCATGGCCTCGTGGCTTGGTGCGCCTGTTTTTGACTGGATACTGGTGGGCTTGTGCTCAGCATTGTGGAGGCTTCGGACGGCACCATCTCCTGTGGAGGATTCACCCTGTCTCCTGGAAGCAGCCAGAGCAGGGGTGACCATGGGGCGACCAGTCCACTTCGGGTCAGTCAAGGGCTGCATGGCTTGAGACCTAGTTTTAGACTTTGTAGAGAGTCAGCCTTCCTCTGCTCAGTCTTTCAGACGGTAGCCTCCAGGGGTCCCAGCTGAGAGCCTGGGGTAATTCCTGGGTCCTTCATCCCTGGCAAATCCCAAATTCAAATTTTTGTTTCCCAGGGACCGTGGAACTTTTTCAGCCACGTTTTCTTAGCTTCTTAGCCTGCATAGCTAAGAACTGGCAATGATCTCAAGGAGAAAAATGCCAGCCGCCAGGCTCACTTCTCTCTGCCTCAGTTGTCTCCCGGATCTTGACTCCTCAAGGGAGCTCCTCTGGCTGCCTTGGAAACCCAGAACTGTGCTGTGTGTTTCTCTGCTCTGTAAGACAGCCCGAACTCTGCTGGCTTCTCTGCCTCGGGGTAGCAGCTGCCGGGCCCTGCAGCTTCTCACCCTGCACCAGACGTCCCAGGGGGAACAGTGATTACGAACGGTTGTATCTTTCAGAGAGAGCTTGCTTTTTTCTTCAAAATCTCGGCCCCTTGAATGTGGCTGCCTTGGGAGTCCTACAACTCTTCAAAGAGATTTCAAAAAAATGTATTTTATCCAGCTTTTTCAGTTGGTCTCAGTGAAAACTCTGATCTGACACAAGCTATTCTATCATAGCCCAAAGTGGAACCCTACCTCCTCATCTTTTAAAATCTCGTTTTAATAATTCTCAAGTTAATGGAAACTATTGTTTTCCCTAATCCCCTTCTGTGGTTCTATGAAGACGTAAACAAATGAATCACAAACACTTTCATCGCTTTTTGCCAAATTGCCTTAGGCTTATCTCCCCAGTCATATTCTAATAAATGAATTTTACAGTTTTATTGCATTTGTATTTTATAAACTGACAACCTTAACATTATCCTTGAACCTCACTCAAGTCCTGTAAATAGAAATAATTTTTTCCTATTTTGAAAATCATGACCCTAAAGCTCATTAAAATTCATTTAACAAAGAAGTTGAATGAATTCTGGAATGAACGCTGCTAATGAAGTAGAGGAACCTTCACTAAAATTTACTTATCCTAACTTGAAGGGTGGCGGCCGTTCCTGCTTCTTTTTTGCTGCAGGCTCCCTGAAGCCAGAACCTTCTTCTGAATATTCCACTGGGCTCACCCAAGGTCTTGAGCGCACGACAGATGCTCTGGGAGTGTTGCTGAATTGATTTATGCTGTGTTACAGCAGCTGATCGGAGGTGGAGGCTCCCCGCCTGACACTGCCCTTAACTATTGCATCAGATTGTATTTAAAGGGAACAGAGAATAATAAATTAAATTTTAGTGCCAAAAGAAGCCCACAGGAATTTATGAGAAGTACAGCATAAATTCACTGAAACTCTTACTCAGTATTTATTCTCTTCTGCCTTTTATTTACACACATCTGGGTATAACTAAGTCAGACAAACCTGCCCCTGTCAGACAGGCAGCAAACCCAGCAAAAGACCCACTCAAACCCAAAGACAAAGCAAACTGACATCATTTAACATTTAATGGGGGCTATTATGGTTTAAAATGACAGGCATGTAAGTTGAGGCCATTTCTGAAGTAAGTCATTCAAAATTCGACGGGCAGGGAAATACAGCCTTTATTTTCACAATTCGGAAGCGTTTGAAAAGAAAAAAGCAGCCTGTGAAACACCGCTGAAGTCGGGGACGGTGACAGGTGTGTTACAGTGGACTGCTGGTGAGCTCGCCAGACTCGGGGCGAGGATAGCGCCCCCTCCTTCTGGGCCGTGGGAGATTCAGCAAGGCTTTATGAGTTACCAAGCTGAGAGTACGCTCTTGACAGAGTCTGGGGAAGGTGTTTTCCATTAGTTAAAAAACAGAAACGTGATTTCTGTTATTTGTTCACTCAATGAAGATCTCCAAACTCGTGTCTCAAATTCAGTCTAATTCACATCTGTCCCCAGCACAGAGACTGCAATCTGTGAAGGTCAAAATTGTCAGCATTGGTTATGCTGGGTTGCTGGATGGAGAGTCAGACTTGCTTCATTGTTAAAATTGCTTTAGTGAACTTTGCTGAGGTATTATTTTATATACTGTGTATGTATACGCGTGTGTATGCTTGTGCGTGTATATATAGTAAATGAACCCATGTAAAGTGCACAGGGCAAAGAGCTGTAGCAGGTGTGTCCCCCGTGTAAACAGGACCGCAGTCGAGACGAAGAGCACTGTCTTCGCCCCCAGGAGAGTGCTGGGCGCCGTCCCAGTCGGAGTGTTGGCGACCAGCCCCAGGCAACCACTGGCCAGCTTTTTGTTCCCCTAGCGTAGATTCAAGACTACACTACAGAATTTCTAGAGTTTCAAATAAACGGAATGCCAAGTATGTTTTCTACTGTACCTGGCTTCTTTTCCTGCAGCGTAATTACTCTGAGATTCATCCATGTGGTTGTGCGTATCCGCAGCTGTTCCCTTCCATTGCTGAGCAATATTCCATTGTACGTACATCTTGCAGTCTGTCCACTCACTAGTTCATGGATGTCTTGGTATTTCTAGTTTTTGTCTTTTATTAAGCTGCTAGTAAACATTCATATGCGAGTCTTTCATGGACATATGTTTTCACATCTCCTGGGTAAATGCCTAGGCATAGAATTACTGGGTCATGTGATAAATATCTGCTTAACTTTATAAAAACTGCCAAAATTTTCTGAAGGGATTATACCATCTTACACCGTCACCAACAATGCTCCACATCCTTCCAATTCCCAGAATTGTCAGGGTTTTAATATTAACCACTAGTGGGTGAGGAGTTACATCTCACTGTGGTTTTTAGTTCTCATTTCCTGGTGACTAATGGTGTTGGGCACCTTCTCACGTGCTTATTGGCCAGTCACACGTATTCTTTCGTGAAGTGTCCTTTCTAATCTACTGAACGTTTTTAGCTGGGTTTCCTGTTGCTGTTGAGCCCTAAGAGCTCTTTGTACATTCAGTCTGTAAGCCCTCTGCCGGGCATGCGTAAAGTGAATGTTTTCTCCCGTCCTGGGGCCTGTCTTTTCACTTATTAAAGATTTTTTCAGAGACGAAGTTTTTAATCTTGATAAAGATTGTTACGAACTGAATTATGTTCCTCCTAAAATTCATTATGTTGAAGCCCTAAGCCCCAAGTGGCTATATTTGCAGATAGGACCTTTAAGGTGGTAATTGAGATTAAATTAAGTAATAAGGGTGGGGCCCTAATCCAATAGAACCAGTGTCCTTACAGGAAGAGGCAGACACACCAGTGGTGCTCAGACAGAGGGAAGGCCCTGTGAAGACACAGTGAAAAGGCAACCCTCTGCAAGCCAGGGGAACCAGCTTGCTGGCCCCTTGAGCTTGGACCCCTGGTCCCCAGAGCTGTGAGGAAACCGGTTTCGGGTGTTCAGCTACCCAGCTGTGGAAGCCCTAACAGGCTGATACAGAGACCAAGTTAGCAATGTTTTCTTTTGTGGTTGTTTTTGCTTTCTCTTTTCTAGCGAAGAAATCCTTGCCTACCCCGAGTCCGTGTGTTTTCTGCAGGTTTTATAGTTTTGTCTTTTACTGTGAGGTATTTCACCTACCTCGAGTTAGCTTGTGAGCAGCGTTCAGCGGGGATTGAGGGCTTTTCCCATGTGGACTTCTGGTTATTCTCGTACGATGTTTTAAAAGACGGGCCTTTCCTTATTTGAAGTATGTCAGAAATAACTGACCATCTGTCTTGAGTTGCTTTTGACTCTTCACTCTGTTCCTTTGACCTATATGACTACTTTGAGGCCAGCACCACACTCCCTCGATTACTTCTTAGTATGTATTAAAGTCAGGTAACACGGGTTCCCCAACTTCTGTTCCAGAATTGTTAAAGCCATCCTGAGTCTTTGCGTTTCCATATAAGTTTTAGAATAAGCTTAGAATGTTGATAAAGCAGCTTTCTAAAGTACGCATTTTCTCCTGGATTGGAAGAATTAATATCGTTAAAATGGCCACACTGCCCAAAGCAATCTACAGTTCAATGCCGTCCCTCTCAAATTACCCAGGACATTTTTCACAGAACTGGAACAAATAACCCTAAAATGTACGTGGAACCGTGAAAGGTGCAGAATTGCCAGATGGTTTGATTCCAGTTTGGTCAGAAAGCACACTTGGTTTTCAATCCTTCACAAGACACTGAGACTTTCCTGTGGCACAGAAAACAGTCTGTGTTGATACACATTCTGTGTGCACTTGGAAAAGGCGCCTTCTGCTGCCCGGTAGCTGCTCAGTAAACACCGGTCAGGCCAGGCTGGATGGAAGCACTGCTCAGGTGTCTTCTGCCCTGACTGGCTTGCTGACGGCTTGCTCTGTGGCGAGAGGAGAGCTGAGCCCCCCGCAGTGACTCTGTGTGTCCCTGCAGCTCTGTGGGCTTGCTGCAGACACTTCAGAGCCGTGTTAGGGTGTTGTGTCCTCTTGACTTGATGGCCTGTGTATGATGATAATATGTTCACATTTTTAAATATGAGTATATTCATTTTCATCTCTAGTAATACTGTTTTCTCTAAACTCTGCTTCTTCTGATCCTGACACAGTCACACGAGTTTACTGTTTACTGTTTCCATCCTTTCACTCTGTTCAAAGTGGGTTTACTGTAGGCAGCATGTGATTGGATCTGCCTGTTTTTCTGACAATGTCTGAGTTTTAACTTAGGGTGTTTGGATCGTTTATATTTAGCATAGTTTTGGTATGAATCTACCATCTTGTTACCTGCTTCCTATTTGTCCCATCAGCTCTTTGCTGCTTTTTTCCTTTCCCCTCTTCCTTTGGATTCACTGAGTTTTGTTTTCATTTCATTCAGTCTCCACTATTGACTAACTGGGTAAACATCTTTGTTTTGTGTTTGCCGGCTGTTGTACAGCTTACAACATGTGTCTTTTCCTATCACCGCCCCCCCAGTGCTTGGGCACAGCCCCCATCTTAGATCCTTGCTGTCAGTAGCTTTATCAGCTGTTGATAGACCCAGACGAAGCCCGGTTTGCCCTAGGCTCCCTGCTCCCTAGGCTTCCCACATGAGCGCCTTGTCTGAGGCAGGTGGCGTTCCTCACGGTGCTTCACGCACACATGTGCCCTTGCCCCCAAGGAACCTGTGTGTCTGGTGGGTCCTCTGGCTAGCCAGACCTCCCGCTGCCTCTGCCAGTTCCACCTCCACAGACTTCTCACAGAGCCAGCTCAGCAGCTCCATCTCGGCAAAGTCTTCCCCACTCGCCTCTCCGTGCATGCATGTGGGCACAGGTGTGCACAGTGCACAGACGCACTGAAAACACAGGTCATCACGTCAAGAGGACACAACGCATGGGGCCCCCACAAGTGCGCTTGGGTTTGATCTTGGCTCACCTGTTCCTTCTGTTACAGTGGAATCTCTTAAAGACAAAGATTTTTGCCTCTTCCATGTTTATAGTATTTTATCTTCAGACCCAAGAACATGAGAGAAACTTGACAAATGACTGCTGAATGTAAAAATGTTATATGATTTGTAATTTTGGCTAATAATAATGTTATGCCATTTTATAACTTTATGTGCTTCTGGAAACTTGACCTGTGATAAACTTACATAATTCTGGAAAGTTGATTTATTAAAACATTATGTGACTCTGAAAACTTGGCCTGAAAGAAAATGCTTGATTCCAGGATCCTGGCTGTTGGAATATTACTGCAGTAGCCCTGCTGCTTCAGAGACTTGCTGTACAAGAATATTCTCTGGTTCTGGAGGCCTGGTCCATGAGAAACTTAGGGTGCTTCTGGAATCTTGATCTCCATGTACCTTGGCCTATAGGAATTCTGCATGAGTCTGGAAGCTTGTTCTGTAGGAATCTCGTATCATTCTGGACGCTTGATCAAAAGAACCTCATGTGATTTGGGAATTTCTGATTACTGAACTTGGTGATTCTGCATCTTGGCTTGTGAGGATTTTATGCGACTCTGGAATTTTGGCCTGAAGGACTTTTGTCTAATTCTAGAACCTTGGCCAATGAGAATCTTATGTAATTCAGAATCCTGGCGCAGCATTTCAGAACTTCAGCCAGTAGGAAAGTGATGTGAGTGTGTAAGCGGTGTGTAGCAACGCAGTGTAGTTTCAAACTTCAGTCTCTATAAAGTGTGGTCATGAAACTTTGATATATCGAAGATCACTGGTTGTCCTTGAACGTCTGTTCTTCCTTTCTCCCTTGGTTATAGACCACCTGATGTTTAGCTGGGCACATGGCCACCTGAAATTAAAACTAAATTCTCATCCTGTCTTGCATCTAGGTTTGTCCTTGCACTGAGCTCTGGCCAATGACACATAAACGGAAGTAACACACATGTTCTAGGAAGTACCCGTGTATGGAGGGGCTATGCCCTCCCTTCACCCGTCCTTCCTGTGGCTGGAAGGTGGGTCTGGCTCCAGCATAAAGTGGCTTCTGCGGGGAAGCCATGAATGATGGAGCATTGAGGCGGAAGGAGCCTGGGCTCCCAACACTGGAGTGGGGGTAGGGGTGCCATCTCAACCCTACATGATGAGAGAGAATTCAACGGCCTCATTTAAGCAAGCTGAACCCATTGTTTTAATCTAGAGAATGATAGATGGTTCTGAAGACTTGGTTTCTGTCATTCTGGCTTCATGGCTATAAAACATGGTCTGTGATTCAGATCCGCCTGTGCACTAGGTCACCTGCTGCCAGCCAAGCAGCACGACCGCCCTCTCGAAGAACCACACTTCCTAGACCCCCTCCAGTGGGGTTCTGGGCTAGGCTGCCTGCGGGGGCGCTCCTGGGAGGCTCGGAGGGTGGAGACGAGGGGCCCTGGTCTGCAGAGGCAGCAATGGGCCACAGCACCGGCAGACTCGGCTGCTGCACTTGAGGCAGAGGTCAGCAAACCAGAGCTCCTGGGCCAGACGGGACTGCTGCTTGTCCTTGCGAGGACAGCTTAGCTGGAACACGGCCATGTTTAGCATTTACCTATGACTGCTTTCACGCGGCCACAGCAGAGCCGCGCAGCTGCTACGGGGCGTGCGTGCAGCCCGCAAAGCCTGAAATGTCTGTTCTCTGGCCCTCTACAGAAAGCCTGCCAATTCCTGCTATAGAGCACGTGGCTGTAGCTCAGTGACTGCAGTTTAATAAGCGTATATTAAGCGTCGGACGTCTGTTCGGAGAGTGGGTATCGTTCAAAGGGAGCAGCAGGGAAGTGCACGCAGGGAGCAGGCTCATACGTACGTGTGTCACCTTCAGATATTCAGATAAATCATCTTATTTTTCTCCTCCAATAATTCATCTCTCTCCTTCAAGTCACTGTCTGTTGCATAACAGAGGCAAAAAACACTACAATTTCATCCACCCCAATAATTCTTAGTTGTATCAGATAGTTTTTTAAAGCAATGCTTTGTTTCTCTAGGTGAAGATTACAGGATGTGTCAGAAAGAGGGAGGAGAGAGCCGGGGCCTCAGGTGCATGCTGTGTCCTCTGGAAGTGGCGGCCTCGGCTGCCGCGGGGCTGGTGCTCGGCGCTCCCTGGGGGTGGCTGTGAGGAAGCCCCGGGTGTGGCACGGGCCACGCTGCTGGAGTTTGTGGCTGCTGTAGCTCATGGACTGCACTCCACTTTCCTCAGCATGGTCAGAGCCCACCTTGCCCCCGCTAATTTGGCCCCACTGTGGGTCTTGCTGTCTGTTGTTTTGATTAAAGCCTACTCTCCAAGTTCACGCTAGAGGAACAGGTCTTCACCTAGAGAAAAGAAGCTTTCACGTTTATGAATACAGTGAGGGAAAAAAAAGTTCGCTTTGCTGCCTTCCAACCCCCGAGACCCAGTGGGAAAGAAGAAGAGGGTTCCTGGGACCGGTAGGGCTCCTGCACACTAAGCAGGGCACCGAGTGTCCTAAGGGGGCCTCGGTGTCGCTGCGGCAGCCTGCGGTCTCCGGCTCTCGCAGGGCTGGGTCTTGCTTTGTCTCATCGGGGAAGGAGAGTTGGCCGGGGGTCCTCGTTTCTGTGAGGTGAGCCGGCTAAAGTCCTGAGGCATTAATGGTTTGGAAATCCATTAATCCTTTCAAGTAACTATATTACAGGATGGTAATCACATGCTGTGTTTCCGTTTTTGCGCCTAAATTGAAACATTTGCGTCATAATATATGGATTGAATTATGCTAGTTAACATCCATAGGCGTCTGCAACATAGGAAGCCGATCAGTGACAGAGAAATTCAGTCACAATATAGCAGAGCTGGGCCCCGGGGAGTCCAAGCTGCAGAGCCGGGAGAGCACGCTGGGCCAGAGGAAACCCGCCTCCTGCAGTGTCGCTCTGGCACCCTCTACTGGCAAAGCTGAGCATTGCGCCCGCTGGCCGCAAGAAAGCTGCTTAAAGGGCCCAGCCCCACGTTTGTAACGCTGGCTGTGAAGGGTGAATTTAGAGCTGAGAGTCATAACTGGCACATATGGGCAGTGATTACCCACAATTACCATACTAAAAAACCCAGAAATTTTTCAAATGTTTATTAATTAATTCACTTTAAAATGACAATAAACCTGTTAAACATCAACACAATGCATGTTTATGAACGTAACTATTTTTCCAAGACAAATAAAACTAGTGGGAAAAGTGGCATTGTTTCACATTTCTGGTGATTCGTTTGGCGTTTGACACCATAGAAGACAGCTGGAGTCTCCTGCCTCTTCTGCAGTCAGTCTCTGCTAAGATGTCATTTTGGTTGAAGTACATGAGGAAAAACTGCTTCTCATCACACACACGTGCACACACGTGCACACACACAGTAACTGTGAAGTGCTGGGTGTGTGATTAGACTGATCACGGTGATCTTTTCAAAATGTATACGTATATCAAAGCATCAAGTTGTACACCTTAAATAATATAGTTTTTATATGTCAGTGATATTTCAATAAAGGTATTTTTTTTAAGGTAAAAAAAGAAAATCTTGTTTCACACAGATATGTAGTTAAAGGGGGAGGAGGGTTTTTTAATTTATTTTATTTATTTGCTTTTTTATTTTTTTAACTTTTTTTCATTGAGTAATAGTCATTTTACAATGTTGTGTCAAATTCCAGTGTAGAGCACAATTTTTCAGTCATACATGAACATACATATATTCCTTGTCACATTTTTTTCTCTGTGAGCTACCACAAGATCTTGTATATATTTCCCTGTGCTGTACAGTATAATCTTGTTTATCTGTTCTACATTTTGAAATCCCAGTCTGTCCCTTCCCACCCCCCACCCCCTTGGCAACCACAAGTTTGTATTCTACATCTATGAGTCTGTTTCTGTTTTGTATTTATGTTTTGTTTTGTTTTTCTTAGATTCCGCATATGAGCGATCTCATATGGTATTTTTCTTTCTCTTTCTGGCTTACTTCACTTAGAATGACATTCTCCAGGAGCTTCCATGTTGCTGCAAATGGCGTTATGTTGTCGGGTTTTATGGCTGAGTAGTATTCCATCGTATAAATATACCACGTCTTCTTTATCCAGTCATCTGCTGATGGACATTTAGGCTGTCTCCATGTCTTGGCTCTTGTAAATAGTGCTGCTGTGAACATTGGGGTGCGGGTGTCATCCTGAAGTAGGGTTCCTTCTGGATATAAGCCCAGGAGTGGGATTCCTGGGTCATATGGTAAGTCTATTCCTCGTCTTTTGAGGAATCTCCACACTGTTTTCCACAGTGACTGCACCAAACTGCATTCCCACCAGCAGTGTAGGAGGGTTCCCCTTTCTCCACAGCCTCTCCAGCATTTGTCATTTGTGGACTTTTGAATGACGGCCATTCTGACTGGTGTGAGGTGATACTGAGGAGGTTTTTTTTTAATTGAAGTATAATCAATTTACAATGTGTTAATTTCTGGTGTACAGCATAGCGATTCAGTTGTATGTATATATTTCTTCTCATATTCTTTTTCGCGATAGGCTGTTACAAGGTACTGAATGCAGTTCCCCGTGCTGTACGGCAGGACCTTGCTGTTCACCTGTTTTGTGCATAGTGGTAACTGTCTGCACATCCTGAAAGGGAGGAGTCTTGATTAGTTTTTAAAGATGCTTGTAGATACTTCCCCTGGCGGTGCCGAGTGGCGGCTTCCTAAAGCTGAGCTGCAGTGAGGGCTCGGAACCACTTGAACGGACTCTGAATACTCGGTCCGCTGACATCCGCTCGTCAAGCTTGCATTTTAAGTGGATCTTTTGCCTGTGAATGGTTTTGAAACATCATACGTTGATCATTTGGAAAATACTAGTTCACTGAGTTATGTGGATCTTTCAAATATTGATATATTTCATTACACAGTGTTAAAAAATAACACGCCTTAATATTGCAACTAGAAACACAATGTGTTAGGGAGCTGTCAGTCACAATGGCAAAAAAAGTTTCCAAAATTCTAATTTGCACTTCAAAACTTGAATTTTATAATTAGCAATGATTATTGTCAGTTAGTTTTCCTTGAAGTGGCAGGCTTATTTCGCTCATCTTCAAGCTTGTGTCTGCCAAATACCCAAGTCTGAATAGCTATATTCTGTTTTTCAAGTAAAAATGGTGTTCCATGAGAAAAGGACCTACTTTAACTCACAGCTCAGTCCCACAAGCCCGTGTCCTCGGACAGCCCTCATACTCTTCACAGCAGAGCTGCCTTATGCCTCTTTGCATTTTGTCTCACAGAATCAGAATATATACTCAGGGCTTAACATTTAATAAAGTGAATGATTTTTACTGCTTCATCAAGGACTTTCTTAACTCAAACTGCCTTTTTTCCCTGCAAGTACGTGGTGGCAGAGCTCAGAACACCTGCGAGTGGTCTGTGCGGCTGCCCCAGTCGTGCTGAATTGCCAGCGGCTTAACTCACCTCTGCATTTGCACCGTCGGTGTGAATTCCAACAGTGAAAAGGGGAAGGAATGTCTAAGCATTATTATGAAATACGCTTGACTTCGTAGAGTCTCTGAAAGCTCTCGGGAGCCTCCTGGGTTCTGCGGCCCATTCTTTGAAGATCAGGGATCTGTTTATGCATTTTATAAATACGCATCATCGTGTGATTTCAGGGCCTAATTTTCATTTGAATCAGCAGTCCTGTTGGTGCTAGTAGCACTGTCTTATTTTCAAGGCTAGTAAAACTGGAACAGAAGGAGGCACAGCACACGGATGAAGAGCGCTCACCGAGTGATGTCAAGCCTGCTGTGTGAACAAAGGCTTCATGGCAGCTGGGATAGAGGAGAAAGTGGTGAGAGGGTTGGAGCGTCACACAAGAGAATGGTACGCTGAACCTAAAAGAATCAGTACCACAATCACATCGCCAGTGGTGATTTAGCTTCATCACAGTCACATCGTTTAGGCTGTGTCCCTCACTGCTGAAGCAAGGCCCTTCTGAGCACTTTGCCCGATGCTCTGCGGTTTGTGAGGTGACTCAGTCTGGCCAAGGGAACCAGCATCTCCTGGCCCTGTGTGAGCCCCGCTCCCACTCCCTCTGACCTTTTCAGGCGGGTCCTCCTCGGGCTCATGCAGTCCCCACACACGCGGCGTGGTTCTCTGCACTCTGCCGAAGACGTCAGGGGACCGTCTGCGGATCCCTGGAGTCCTCGCTCTGCGTCCTTCCCTCTCCTCTGCTCTCCAGCACTGTGCGCTGTGAGTTCCAGCCGCCTCAGCCTCCCTGGATTCAGTCCTGTCCCCTGGCTCAGGGCTTCTGCTGGGATCCGCCCGTGTCCTTGGCGCTGCACTGTGGCCGGGAGACCCTCCCACGGCAGCAGGGCGGGGCCGTCACAGGACTCATCTGACGTGTTTGCCGTGTTTAGGGATCTCTGTCCTTTGTTGCCTGAGGGCCAATGCCTTGAAAACCATTGTTTCATATTTTTCGTTGTTTCCGGTAGGCTAGTAAATCCAGTCTTTACTTCTTCTTGGTTGGAAGTGGAAGACCCCAAATGTCCCAGATCCCATCCCACACTGCGCACCCGTGCATTAGGCTGGCCCGTCCTTAACCACGTAATTTCTGAGCGCATCACTTTGTAGCAGTGCCTTGCCAAATGCAGCCGCCACCCAGCAGATCACACTATTAACTGTCTGTCTTCAAACCTCTTTCCCTAGACTGCGTTCCAAGTAACTGTGGCAGCTGTCTTACGTAGTGCTTCTCTGCATGGGTCACCGTCTTCCCAGCCGCCAGCATCAGCTTCCTCACTGCCTGCCACTGAACCTCTAAGAGAATGCCACCTCATTTCACTTTTTTGTTTGTTTTCAATGGCCTCCCACTTCCAAGGACAAATTTCTGTCCATCAGAATAAGATAGACTAAGCTCTGCTAACAACAGCCCCCAGATGAGCAAGACTTGATTTCCGGCTCACGCCTCGTGTCCAGTATTGAAGGGGACCAGGAGGAAGGGGCCCTCGCTCGTGGTGGTCACTCAGCAGCCAGGCCATCCGAGGCTCCATGTCAGCACTTGCTTTCACAGCTGCCGAGTGGGAAGGGAATGTGGCCGCAGCCGTACCCTGGCTCTTAAAGCTTCCCCCAGAGGGTCGGCCTTCACTTCTGCTCACATTTTACAGGTCAGGGCAAGTCATGTGGCTCCACTTAATTCCCAAAGGGAGCAGAGACATTTAGTCCTACCCCATGTGCCACGAAGGCGGGAAGTGGGAATATTCCCCACCAACCCCAGTGCCCACGCACACGCTGTGCGTCTCCCGCTCTGACAACCGGCAGTCGGTATCGATAGGTGACTTGCTCAGTGACGCTCCACTACGTGGGACGGTTGACACGAAGTGCCTTGTCTCAGATTTCTGCTGGTTCTCAGAGTTTGTTGCAGAGGACACTTTTAACGACCAGGGTCAGTGCAGATCTGACCAGCATCAGGCTGGCCAGGTGGAGGTAACCCAGGAAGGCCTCCAGGAGAGGAGGCGTTGTGAACCAGAAGTGCCGGGTGTCACGGTGACCCTGGGTTTAGTTTCGACGGACGCGTTTTCCAGCCCTGGCTTTGCCACTGCCCTGGGACCTTGAACCAGTCACGTCCTCACTGTAGCCCCCAGCTTCCTCGTCTCTAAAAGGGGATCGTGTGTGGAAATGTCCAGAAGAGTGACTGGCTTCCTCCGTCCGGAAAGCCTCTCTCCCTCCTGGACCCGAGCCTGGGGCTGATTCACAGTCGCTATCAGCATCGTTCTCAGGCCCTCGGGGGCGACAGGTTGTTTATCTTGGTGTCGGAACCCATTCCTAACATTGCAGAGACACAGACACTGAAAGACTGGGGGCCTGCCGCACCCCACCCCCACCTTTCCACCCTCTCCCCTCCCTCACCCTCACCCCGGGGGCTCAAGGGAATGACGGAAAATGCGACTGGAAGGCCAGCACGCTGGGCTTCCCAGGGGCAGAGTCAGGCGGTTCCCACGGAGACCCTCCCGGTGGCTGCCAAAGAGCCTGCCCTCGGAATGACTCCTGAGTTTATGCCCCCTTTCCAGCCCCTGTGCCTGTCTCTGAGCTCAGGGCTTCCATCCGTCCCCCGCCCCGAGACAATTCTAGAAACCTCCCCTCTGTCCTCCTGCCCTAGCCCTCCCCACCCCCTCATCCTCCACTGCCCCTGATGCCGGTCCTGCCTGCGCGGCCCAGCCCAGCACCTTCAGCAGCTGCCCAGGTAGGGGATGAAGCCTCCTGCAGCTCCAGACCACCCCCCAGCTCTGGATTCAGAACGGTCTCCTTGGAGGGGAGGGGGTTCTGCTGGACACGTGGCGTGCTCTCCTCCTGGAACATCCCCCGATCCGTTTCTCTGATTGTCTCGGGGCATCTCAGACCCCACTCTGAGATGACCACACCACCCCGCCCCAAGCTCTCATGCCCCCCCTGCAGGGTGGTGGCTGAGAACAGAGGCCCCAGCACCTGACTCATAATCCGCACCCTGGCCCTGCTCCTGCTGAGCGACTGTCTGTATCCCTCTGGGGCTCACCTGTAAAAAGGAGACCATGATGTTCCCTTCCTCAGAAGGCTCCTGGGAGGAGCCGTGGCGAGGCAGCATACGACAATACGCAGTGTGTGTGTGTGTGTGTGAGTGTGTGAGTGTGTGTGTGAGGTCAGTGACCTGGGGCCCTCGTCATCCCCGTTTCACCCAGTGACCCACCCACCTGACACCCGCGTTTTTGCTGGGCTCTGAGCTGGTTGCTGTTTCACAGAGAAGCCTAGGGCCAGTCCAGGAGCTGCAGCGGGGGCAGAGAGCGAGGAGTGACCCTCTGCCTGGGGGAAGCACCTGAGCAGGGCTCCCCAGGTGGCCCCAGCTTGACCCAGACTCTCGGCGTCTGGGGCCTGGCACGGGCTCCACGCAGCAGGAGCTGAGCAGTGGGGTCGAGTCATCGGCTGGTTGTGACCTTTCTGTGCCTCACTTCCTGCAGCATAATCGTTCCTGCTTCGTGGGACTGAGGACTGGCATCATTACGACAGTAAGTTACAATGCCTGCCACGTGTGGAGTGTTCAGCGAATGAGGAAGGTATGAATACATGAAAACCCTGCTCCTGAGCCTCGTGGGTTTCCCCTTACTTTTCAAGCTGGGGGTTTAGTTCCCGGACTTTCACTTCTCCATTGCGCTGACATGGCTCAGCAGGAGCGTCCCTGCTACAGACGTTAGGTCTTGCGTGTCTCTGGCTCTAGAGCCTGCAGCGCCCCCAGGGCCCCGGCCCCAGCCCCGGGCCCCTGGTTTTCAGTGATGTGCACATCCTCTGCTGTGAGCTGCCTTTTCATACCCTTAGCCCGTTTTCGTCTTGAACTGTTTATCTTCCTCCCAGTGATCGACAGGGGCCTTCCCACATCATGTCCTGAGCCCTCGTCTGTTAGCTGAGAGGCTTCTGCTGTTTGTCGTTTGTGGAATTCTTCCTCCTCTTCCCTAACCGTAGATACCGCCCTTCTTTTTTTGCAAATAGTTTTTTCCTATTACAAGAGCAATACAGATTCTTTGCAGAAAAATTGGAATATACGCATAATGAAGGAAAAGAAAAGCCCCTGACAGCCGCCTGCCCAGAGGTAACTCCGTCAGGGAGCTGGCACATTGCCTCCTGGTGTGTACATGTCTGAGCTGTTCCTCAGGGTGGCCCAGTGATGTCACACTGCTGAGGGCATCTCACTGTGCAGCGGGCAGCCTCAGAGAATGTGCTTTAGCCGTTTTCAGTCTGTCAGTCTTCCTTCCTGGCAGTTTGTAGCTGGACCTTCCATGCCTGGTTTTTGTCTTTTCATTGGTGGGTTGTTTAATGTGTCTGATCTTATGGCACCAAAACCTCCCACCGTCTTGAGCAAAGACTTCCAGCTCCTTCCCTCCTGCTTCCACTCACCTCTGGCAGACCCAGCTCAGACCTCTGTGGGGCAGCAGGGAGGGCAGAGTGGGAAGGCCCTGAGCTGGCAACTGGGTCACTGCACTGCAGCCCCAGGCCCTCCGTGAAACTGCTGGTGACCACGGGCGAGTCGCTTCGCTTCTTTCAGTCATGTTAAGCTCCTTGCTTCCTGCTTCCTTCTTCCTGGAGGGTGCAAACTACACTCAGTAGGTTTTCCAGACCTGGGAGAAGGCAGAGCAGCCAAGAGGTGGAGGGCAGAGATGCCAGGCTCAGGTGTGCCTGAAGCTGGGCCCTGTCTGTGTAGAAGCCTGCTTGTCTGAGGCAGGGAGTTGAAGCTCCTTTTTGTGCCACATGGGAATGCAGAGTTGCGCGGACAAGCCCGGGGAGCAAGCTTGGAGGGGGCCCCTGGACGTAATGCTGCCTCCAGTTGACTCCGGTTTTCGCCCACCTCTGCCAGTGACTTGCCATGTGGCCTTGGCAGGTCACTCAGCCTGGGCCTCAGGACCCCTCCGAAACCTGTTCGTTGGTAGGGGGGCGGATACATAGTGATGAGAAAGGCTATAGGTTCAGAGTGGCAGCATTGAGTCTCAGCCCCGCCTTGGACCATCTTAGGCAAGTTGTAAGCTCTCTCAGGTTGCAGGGTGAGGTTCATCATCTATAAGATGGGAACACGACAGCACCTACCTGGTACAATTTGCTGTGAACTGTTAATGAACTGTTCCAGGTGCAAAGTAATGCTCAACGTGTACGTTTGACAGCCGCCGCGTGCTGGGATTCTGGGGTCGCCCGAGAAAAGGATGGGCGTCATTCCCAGAACGGCCAGCAGGTGGTGCTGTCTCAGAGCAAATCTCAGAGTCGCTCCGTGGGAAGCTTTTCTCCAGCTGGTAGGGGAGGTCCCTTTGGAGCCAGAGGACATTTGAGATGGAAGGGGTTCTGGGGAGCCCAGCGCCCCCGTTTTCCAGAGAGGGGCTCTGAGACTAAAGAGGGCATGTTTCTTTCCTGCAGTCATCGCAGAGCCGGGTGTGAGCTCAGGCCGCGTGCGTCCAGTCTCCCTCCCACCCGCAGGCCACCCCTCCCACCACAGGGGTGGGCTGTTTGGCGGGCAGGGCCTGCTTGAAGAGGTCGGGATGCCCGGCTCCCACAGCCCTGCTGGGTGTGTGTCTGTGTGGGGAGGGTGTTCCTGACTCTCCAGGGGAAGGGGACCCAGGGTGCCTGCCCCTTGCATGACCCTGAATGGGTTCCCTACTCAGCTTTGCCCGCCCATCATCTGCCGAGGTGGGTGGAGAGGATGCAGCTGGCAGGAGCAAAGGCATGTCCCTAGGGAGAGGCAGCTCGGAGGGCACAGAGCCGGGATGCTCCAGGGACCCCGTTCTGTGTGAGTGTCCCACCCCCAGCCCAGTCCAGCCCAGTCCTCACTCTCAGGGGGCTGGGGATTTGGAGCCCCAGTGAATGACCCTCATGGGTTCGTGAGGCTTAAGGTGCAGCCTGGCACTAGGGGCGCCCCATCTCACCTGGAGGTCCATGGGCCCCAGATCCCCACACGAGGCGGTGTGGCTCCCAGCTCTGGGAGGAGAGGGAGCAGGGGGCGCCCGCCGAGCCCCTCCCCCAGCCCTGCCCTCTCAGCCTCCACTTCTCCTCAGCACTCGGTTCCCTTACTGCCCCCCACAGACCTGGCCCTGGACCAGCCACCTCACTCCCTCTGAAGGTCCCACGTCATCTCCAGAGCCCCTGAGGGACGCTAAGCCGCTAGAGCCTGGAAATGGGGAGCCAGGGCCCTTGCAGATGGACGGACATCTGGGCTCTTTTCATTCCTTTTTTTTGTTTGGTTTTTTTTGCTGCCTTTTTAAAAACTTTGCTTTGGGTTTTGTTTGTTTTTTGGTGGGAAGGTAATTAGGTTTATTTATTTAATGGGGGGACTGGGGATTGAGACCAGGACCCCGGTGTGCACTCTACACTGAGCTACGTCCTCTCCCCCGTTTTCATGTACTTAGACTGGGGTGTGTTTGTGAAATGAAACGTGGCAGCTGGAGTTACAAAGACTGCAACTTGTTTGAAATGCCTACGACTACAGGTTACTGTTTGTCACGTATAAGACGTGACAGTGCCTGTAGCCTTCGTGAGCGTGACAGGCAAAGCCTGGATCTGGGCCCTTCGTGAATGTGGTGCTCAGAGCCAGACAGCCCTCCTTCCCGCCCTCCCCATGGACTGACACCAGGGGCTGCAAGGCTGGAACCTGGGGTCTGGAGTCTGGCCCGTCTCTGCCCTGGAGGTTCCGGAATCACAGAATGTCAGGCCCAGAGGGGCCTTACGATCAGCTTGCCCGAACCCTCCTGTAACAGATTCGGAACCTGAGAGGCAGGGAGAAGAGGTCCTTTGCTCAAAACACTCAGCAAGCGAGAGGGAGGTCCAGGCCACGGCACCAGAGCTCCTGATTCCCAGGCTGGTGCTCTTCCTGCTTCGATTTAGCAAACAGAAAAGGAAAAGCACCCAGGAAATCCTGAGGCTGAAGCACCCCCCTTTCCCCTCTCCTCACCCTCGGCCCCTCTCTCCTGACGCTGGATCCATGACCCTGACCACAACCACCACAAAAACAGCCCCTTTCATCTGCTACCCTTGGTATCTGGACACGGAGGGACTCTGGTCCCATCTAAACATTGGAGCAATCTAGAAAGGGCTCAATGCTCCCAAGGGGCAGAAACGGCCAGAGGAGGGACGGGGAAGGCAGGGCCTGGTTGCTGGGCAACCAGCTTCATCTGTTGCCTCGGTGACGGCCCCATCAGAGGGAGGCTGTGGCAGTGTGTGCCCATGAGTCTCCAGTCTTTTCAGCACCAGCTGGCTGGAACCCCCTCCCCGTGGCACCCTGCCTCCTGCACACGTTGGAGGCCCCAAAACTCGACTAGGACCCTTACCGGCCTCATTTCCCGCCTCCTCCTCCATTCCTCGTCGGAGAATTTCAGGCTGCAGCCACCCCAGATTGTCAGCCTCTCTGTTTACAACACCTTTGACCTTCCCTCCAGACCTCCACTTAAGCATCTCTCCCAGTGTGGTGGCTGGCTGGGGCCACTGCCTCCGAGGGGCAGCAAGCAGGGAGGAGCCCACCGCGGTGCGCAGTGGCTGCTGAGGCTGCTCCCACAGGAGCCGGGCTCCCGCCCCCAGCCTCTGCGGGGCTGGAGGAGAAGAGGGGTGGCCGTCGTTCAGGTGACAGACATTCAGTGAGCACTGCTGTCACTCTAGCACGATGCCTGGCCCTGGCACATGGGGCACATAGGACAGTCCAGTCGCTGCCGCCCAGCCCAGGGGACGTCAGACGAGCAAGAGGAGAGTTACATGGAGGTAGATGTGCTCCAGGAGGGAGGGGTCTTGGGAGCTGGGTGAGCACAGAGGAGACGCCCCTCGTAGATTACCAGGGGGCGTGTAGGGGCTCCCTCCACGGGTGGCTATGTCCCCACCCCCAGAACCTGTGCACGCTGCCTGTGTCACAGAGGAGACCCTACGGATGTGATTCAGATCTTGAGACGAGACGATTATCCTGGGTTATCTGGTGGGCCCAGTGTCATCACAAGGGTCCTTGTAAGATGGAGGCAGGAGGTCAGAGAGAGAGGAGACCAGATGGTGGAGACAAGAGGTGGGAGTGATGTGAGGAAGGGGCCACGCAGCGAGGGGTGCAGGCGGCCTCAGAAGCTGAGAAAGGCGGAGATCAGCTTCTCCCCTGAGCCTTCCAGGAGGAGCACAGCCCCCAACACTGACTTGGCCCCGGAAGACGAACTGTGTGCTTCTCCAGAACGGCAAGAGTAAATCTGCATCGTTTCACAACACTAAGTTGGTGACAATTAGTCACAGCAGCCACAAGGAACTAATAGGAGGGTGAAGGCTTCTTGGGGGAGGTGACGATTAGCCGAGTTTTGAAGAGTTAGTAGGAGTGAATCCTGCAAAGGGGCAGAGGAATCAGTCGGGGCAAAAGCCAGACAATGAGAGAGCTCCTGGCACTTCCGTGCCCCATACGTGGTGCAGTGAGGACTAGGCGGGGGGTGGGCTGTCAGAGGAGAGGAGAGAGACCAGGGCAGGGGCCAGACCACAGCGGACCTTACAAGCCGGGGCAAGGAGTTCGGACGTTCCCCTGAAGGCAGTGGGGAGCCATTGAGGAGAATAAGCAGGGGATGGCTGGATCACACTGGACTCCTGGGAAGGTCACACTGACTTCCTAAGGGAGAAGGAGTTGCAGGGGACGAGAAGGCTGTGGGGAGACCAAGCTGGAAGCCGGGCAGCCGTCGGGTGGGAAGGTGAGCACGGCAGTCACGACTGGAGGGGTGGTGATGGGCCGAGGGGATGGGCCGAGGGGGCTGGCCAGGCCCTGCTGCTGCTGGCACATGGGGACAAGGAGGGCTCAGTTTTGCAAGTAGGTGGTCACATCTCGGGGGCTGGGGTGAGTGGACGGAGGTCAAGGGGACTGGACGCAGAGGCAGCTGTCTGAAGGGCTAGTCCAGGGATTTGTGCTTCAGGATTTGGAGCAGGTGGGAGTGACCCTGAGCAGAAATCCCGTCTGGGTTCTGACAAGGGCGTCAAGCAGACCCTCAGAAGCTGCCTAGCTCGGAGAAGGGTGTGGCCCAGGGGTGGAGCGTGTGCTTAGCGTGCACGAGGTCCTGGGCTCAATCCCAGCACCTCTCTTTAAAAAATCAAATGCCGATCTGGAAACCATGGAGTCCCCCCCGCAAGAGAACGCGGCAGTCAGCACTAGACAGACGGTTCCCTCCTCCCCTCCGCCTGGGGGGGGAGAAGCGATCCCGCCCTCTCAGCCTCTTTACTCTGAACTCCCTGTTAAAGCACACTCAGAGTCGGCCTGGTCTTTGGGGGAGGCGGGGGCTGCCCCCCACATTGGCAGTTCCCCACAGCAGGGGGAGCTGGGGGCTCAAGTGTCCCCTTCGTAGTCTGTGTGACCCCGGTCTTGGGTCAGAGGCTTTGAAGTCTCTAGCAAATGATGGGGGCAGACGGAGAAAGCTGCTCACCTTCACGAGAAATCAAAGAAATGACTGGGAAACGCCCTCACACCCAGTGGTGTCCCGGGTGGAGAGGGGCACAGGGTGGGGAGCTGGTAAACGTGTCTGGAGAGCAACTTGAGAATCTGCTGAGAAGATGCTCCTTCCCTTTCACCCAGCAAGTTCTGTTCTGGGAGCACGTCCTCAGGAAACGGGCACAGATGTGAAAGGAAAGATTTACGTACAAAATGCATCTCACGACAGAGCTTATAATTGGGAAAAATGAAAACTCTTCAACAACAGGGCAATGGTTACGACTCTAGGGCCCCGCGTAGGAAGGGCTATTACGGGACCTTAAAAAAAAGGTGTTTGCAAAAAAAAAATTTAATGACATGAGAAAACACTCATGGTATAAAATACTTACGTCATGCAAAAGTGTCTTAATGGTATAAACTTAACTCTGCCAAGAGAACTGCAAAGAAAGAAACTTAAAAGCAACATGCCAAAGCAAAACCTGGCTGGCTATAAATGCAGTACTTTGAGGTTTTTGTTTTTTGCTTTTGTTTTGTTTTTTGCTTCTCTGCAAGATCCTAACTTTTCCAAATTTTCTACCAATATACATATATGACTTTAACAAAATGAAAAAGGTTGAATAAACCAGGAAGTCTCTTTAGAAATCAGAAGCTGGTCTGTTTCCTAACCCAGGGCTTTCCTCACAGACGAGAGTCTGGTCTTCCTCTTCCAAGTCCCCAGTCCCCAGTCCCCAGAATGGGCAAGAGAGTGACGGTGAGCGTCCGGGAGAAGGTGGCTCCCGTACCAGCCGGTCGCCTGGGTGCTCCGGGCTCTGGCGCGGTCCCCAGTGCCCCGAGGGAGTGGGCTGACGTCCCTGTCCCTTAGTCTTGCTCTTCCTGTCCGCCGTTGCCCTCACTTTGCGGGGGAGGAAACTGAGGCTCAGAGAGGCAGAGCAAGCTGACAGGTAAGCTGCTCAAAGTCCTAACAGCCAGGAAGGGCCCCCCAGTGTTTGGAGCTAAGGTCAAGCAAGGCCACCCTCCACAGCCAGTAAATGGCAGAGCTGGGACTCAGCCCCAGCCCGCCTGCCGCCGAAGCATATGACAGCACCTCCAGGCAACCCTGAAGGTGCTGGACGGAAGGGCCTGGTGCGTGCCAGTCCGGGTGCGCAGGACAGTGGATGACCCGCTGCTGAGGCTTGCCCCCCAGGTGGACTAAACCAGACTTTCTGGGGTTGGGCCCTGGCATCCTCCAGCATGCACCCAGGAACGAGAACCGCTGGGGTTAGATTGTCTCTGAAGCCCCTTCCTGAGTGCTGTCTTGTCCCGGGTAACACAGCTAACTAGGGATGGAATGCTCCCTGCTCAACGCGGGGCCGGGGTCTGAGGAGTCTGTGTGCACGGTGCTGGGGGAGGGGCCCAGATGGCTTGGCCGTAGTGGGTGGGAAACTTCCGTTTTCTGCCTTGATGAAATTGTATGACATTACACGGTCCCAGAAGAAACAGGAGAAGAACTGCTTCCAGTTGATTTGGTCAAATTCCTAATGGTTTCCCCAACTCAGAAGATGGGAAAAGGGGGAGTGCCCCCTCCTCTCTCCAGTGCTTCCCTGCTTACTTGAGGCAGAATCTGGGAGGAGGGTCTGTGCTGAGGACCACAGATCCAGGTTAAAGGGTCAGTCTCGAGGCCACAGACCACCGTCTGGCCCCTCCCTCCACCAGTCCTGAGAGCTGGGGGAGATGTTAGGACAGGAAGAATGTAAGACTGGCACTGTAGGGGGCTGGGCTTAGAAACAAGAGCGGCCCACCTGTCCCCTCCCCCTTCAGTGCCCAGCTCAGCCCAGAGGGATGGGAGGAGGTTCAGGGACCAAGAGAGGAGAAGAGACCAGAGGAGGGGAGACCCACTCTTTTCCCCACCTTCTTACAGTGGGACTTGTGGCAGGAAGGAAGATGGCCCCAGGGGAAGGCAGCTCTCAGGGAGTAGGGTTCAGGGCTCACGGAGTCTCTGAACAGTTGGGTGGGTCGTCGCTCGGAGACACGTCCCCGGTTCCCAAAATAAGCACTGGCCCCTCCTGTCCCCTCCACGCACATCCCATCAGCTGTTCCCTTTTTGGACATAACTGTGTTTGGGGGGTTGGCCTTCCCGTCTAGAAGGACACCGTGCTCACCACGTCCCCCTGTTGACCTCTGGGAAGGCCGGGTACCAGTCAGCTCTGTGAAAACTCTTGAACAACCAGAGTGATGAGCTTCTGGGTTGGGGAGCCCGCGGAGACGGGGAGCGTGGCGGGCTCTGAGAGGCATGAGGGCACCTGTGCTTTCCCCGAGCCCTGCCCAGTGCATCTCCCCCATCTGACTCCCCCTGAGTTCTGTCTGTTTATAATAATCTGGACACGAGGCACTGTTCCTCTGAGTCCTGGAGCTGCTCTGGCAAACGGATCGAACCCTGGGAGGGGCTGTGGGAACCTCTGATCAGAAGCCCAGGTGATAACCTGGGCCTTGCAGCTGGCACCTGAAAGGGGTGGAAGGCAGTTTCGTAGGAAGGAAGAACTTGCAGATCGGCTGCAGGGGGTGCAGGGAGCTGACCGCCTCCAGCACCTTCTGGCCACAGGATCTGAAGGGCTCTCACTGAGCCCTTAACCCGTGGAATCTGATACCATCTCCAGAACTGAGTTAAATTTGTGGGACACGCAGTCAGTGTCCAATGAGAACTAGAGAATTGTTTGGGGTGGAAAAACAATACGCATTGGAGTGCCTTGATGAAGGTCAGTTTGGCCTAGGAAAGTAAAGACCTGTCCCTTAGTGTTCTTACACTCTCGAGCCTGGCTGTCCCTTCCCTGCTGACCAGCGGCCTGAATAGGGAGGATGAACACGGGCCTCCAGCAGGAATCAGCCCTGTGGGCACCGTGACGTTGGGCCAGTGAGACTGACTTCTGGCCTCCAGAGCTGAGAGCATACACTTGTGCTGCCGTTTGGCTACTGGGTTTGCGGTGGCCCGTAACAGCAGCACCGAGGAGCGGCTGCACCTGCAGTGCGGGGTAAAGGTCCATGCTCAGGCACAGGGAGAGCAGGGCAGGAGGGGTGAGCCAGGCCCTGAGACGGGCCAGCAGGTGCAGGGGCTCAGTGCACGTGAAAGGACAGCCTCACTGGGCCGGGGATGTGGGACTTCTGCAGTTCTTGTGTTCTTGGTGATAGCCGGGTGACCGTGGGGGGTGAGGGAGGCGGGACCACACTGCTGACGGCCTTGCAGGTGGGCGACAGGTGGGATTTAGGCCGGAAAGGATGGGGTCTGACTTGAGCTCCGCGAGTGTCATCCTGCCTGCGGAGAGGGGGTGGGGAGGCGGTCACAGCTGTCCTGGGAGCGGGGATGAAGCCGCCGCGGGCCGCAGTAAGCAAGGATGCCCCACCAAGGCAGGAGGGGGAAGGAGGGCTGACGGTACCCACGCCGGCTCCTGCAGGAAGCGCTGAAGGGACCGATAGGGGCAGAGGAAACGACCTTGGAGGTAGCAAGATGTCCCCAAGGCCTTCTCTGTGTTTACTCCTTCCCCCTCCGGGCCTCAGTTTCCCGTTGGTGCAGTGATCCCTGAAGTTCTCACTGCGAACAGTCCGAGCCCGAGGCCTCAAGGACACGGTTCCGCGCTCCCCGTCTGGAGGTGTAGCTCCCCAGGTGTCCGGCAGAGGGCGGGCGGCCCTCATCCTTCCTGAGCAAGAACTTGGGGGTCGGAGGGGCCCTGCTCCCCTGAAGCCTGGCGCGCGTGCGGGCGCGCACACACCGCGTGCGCCCTCCGGGAAGCAGACCCTGAGACGGAGTCGGGGGTGCAGGAGGCTGGCTGAGGCTCACACTTGCGACACACAGATGCGGAGGGAAGAGACGGGACTGGCAGGGAGGGCCTCGGGCCGAGACGCAGGTCTGACCACGCTTCCGCCGCTCCCACCGCAGAGAACCGCCGTCGAGCCCCGCCCCTGAGACGCGAGGGGCTCAGCCAGTGGCTGGGGGCTGCTTGGAAGATGGGGTTTCAAATCCTGCGGCCAGAAAGCGCTGGAGGCGGTCGGCTCCCTGCACCCGCTGAGGCCGATCTGCAAGTTCTTCCTTGAAGCCGCGCACGCCGCCCCCTCTCTCCGAGCCTGAGCGCCCTCTCTGCTGCTCGCTGGTGGGGCCCCTTCCTAGCGGCCCTCCCGCAACCCCTCCAGCCTCCGGGACCTGGAGGGCCGTGCGCCAGGCACGAGCTGGCCTTGGTGTTAGCGGATCCGACGTGAGGGAAGAGCAGCGCAGCCCGAGGAGTTAGCACCCCCTCTTATGGACTTCCTGGGGCACAGCCAGGGTTATCTTCCCCACCAGCCCCCAGGCGTAGGATCCAAAATGCGAATGTGGGCGGGGCCACACTCCCCCCCCCCAGGGAATGGCACACAGAGAGCCCCCGAGCCCTGATGGCTTTAAGGGGTTCGTGCCCCCCACCCCCACCGCCGACAGCCCCACCTTCTCAGTACTGGTGGGGTCCCAGGAGGTGGAGCTTTGAAAGGGACTTTCCCAGAGCCGGGCCTGCGGGTGCTCAAGAGACAAGCAGTGGGTTGGGGACGGGGCTGGGAGCACGGGGCTTCCCCTACATATGCCACACTGGGCCGCCCCCCTTCCAGTTCCTCTCAGGCACCTCGACGCCCATCTGCCATTTGGAATACTTGGGCAGTGCCTGCAGCTCCAGTCTCCCAGGTCCAGATGGTCATCCTTACCCCCGCCCCGCTGCCCTCACCTCCAGCCCCACTCAGAGCACAGGCCTGGGCAGAAGCCAGCACTGCCTCCCAGCACCTTCTCCTTCCAGAGTAGAGGGTCCTTGGTTGTCATGGAGACCAGGCCTGCTCGGGAGGGTGGGAGAGCGGAAGCCTGACAGATACCTGGCTAGAGAGAGCAGGAGAAAATGCCCCCGCTACCCCCTACCTCCCCCTACCCACCCCCCACCCCCACCCCCCCGGGCACACACATCTAGAGCCTGAGAAGGGACAGGCGGACGTAGGAGGCTTGTGACTGTGACGGTGACTGTGCATGGGGTTGAGCGAGGACAAATGGATGCGTGTGTGTGCAGGGCCGCACGTCTGTGTGAGGGGAACGCGTGTCAGTGGGTTTGTATGTAGCGACCGTGTTTCTCCCGCTGGTGTGTGTGGTGGCCTGTGTGTGTAGTAGCGTGTGGGACTGATCGTGCCTGTGAGCTGTGATGCGTGCACACTCACCTGTGAATGGGACGAGCTGGGGGTGGGTGCCCTGTCATCTCCAGAGCCGGCTGCCCAGGAAGCCCCAGCTCTATGCTGAGGTGTGGACGGGAACCTTGGGAGATGCGAGAAGAAACAGGGACCCCTGCACAAAGGCTGGGCCACCCGCCCCTCTCGTGGTCAGACAGGGCGGCCTCTCCCTTCTCCGCTCTCCTCAGACTGTAAGCTCCCTGGACAAGGGTTGTATTTCTCCCTTGAACTGGGAGCCTTACCAAGGTCCTTTCTAATGTTTCCCCTTAAATCAGAAGTTCTCAGAGTGTAAGAGAATTCTTGTTTAATGGAATGGGGTTCCTCAATAAAATATAGGGTGTACAGTTAAATTTGAATTTCAAATAAAAAACAATTTTTTAGTATAAATGTACTCTAAATATCACATGGAATGTATTTATATTAAAAAATTACTCACTGAATCTGAAATCAAACTTAACTGGGAATCCTATATTTTTATTTGCTAAGTCTGGCAACCCTATACTGGAAGCCCCCAAAGACACAGATAGGGGAAAAATGAATAGTTGTAAGATATTCTACACAAATAGTAACCAAAATAGAGTTGGATGGCTATATATACTAATGGCAGACAAAATAGATATTAGATAAAAAGTTGTTATGCGATTGGGATATTATATATTAACAAAAGGGTCAATCCATCAAGAAGATATAACAGTGTAGATAAACATGCTCCTAACAACAGGGTCCCAGAACGCGTGATGCAAACACTGCTAGAACTGGAGGGAGAGACACACGGCCCCACGTCAGCAGCTGGAGCTGTCAGGGCCTCGCCTTCCGCAGTACAAGCGCTAGAAGGAAGAGCAGCGAGAGCGGAAAGGCCTTGGGCAGGGCTGCAAACCACGAGGCCCGACGGGCGCACACAGAGCCCTCCACCAGCGGCAGAAACCCATTCTTCTCAAGTGCGCATGGAACATTCTCCAGGATGGGCTGCATGTTAGGTCACAACAAGGTTTAAAAAGTTAAGCCATCCAAAATATCTTCTCTGACCACAATGGAATGAAAGTAGAAACCAACAGCAGAAAGGAAAGCTGGAAAAGTCACAAATATTTGGAAACTAAACAACATCCTCTGGAGCCACCAGTGGGTCAGAGAAGAAACCACAAGGGAGGCGAGCAGCTGGGAAACACTGACACAGCGGGAGCAGGAGGCAGCACGGCGGAGCCTCAGGGCTCAGCACTGGCGGTGCTCAGTGGGAAACGTGTAGCTGTGCAGGCCTGCATTGTAAAGGAAGGAAGGCTTCAAAACCAATGACCTGACACCTTGAGAAACTAGAAAAGAATTTCAATCCCCAGGACTTTCTCTAAAAAAAGTAAATAAATGAATAAACCTAATTACCTCCCCCCTCAAAAAGAGGAAAAGAAAAAAAAGGTTTCAAAAAAAAAAAAAACTAGAAAAAAAAAAAGAGCAAATGGACCCCAAAGCAAGCAGAAGGAAAAAAATAAGATCAGAGCAGAGATAAACAAAATAGAGAATAAAAAAAAAAATCAATGAAACAAGAATTTGGCCCCTTGAAAAGAGCACAAAATCGACACACCATTAGCTAGAAAAGAAACAAGACTCAAGTTACCAAAATCAAATGAAACGGGACGTCACGACCGACTGCCCAGAGACGAGAACAGATCACAGGAGAGCATGGACCGCAGTGCGTGGAGGACTGAGTGGCCCGGAGGAGGCGCGCAGATGCCCAGGCAGACACGAGCCAGCGGGGCCGACTCACGAAGAAACAGAATCTGAACAGACCTGCATGTGGTCAAGAGGTTGGATCAATAATGAAAAATTTCCCAGCAAAGAAAAGCCCAGAACCAAGTGGCTTCACTGGTGAATTCTACCAACAATGCAAAGCCGAGCCGACACTAATCTTTCTCAAACTCTTCCAAAATAATAGAAGAGGAAGGAATACGTTTTAATTCATTCTATGAGGCCAGCATTGCCCTCATACCAAATCTGAGCAAAGACATTACATGAAAAGAAAGCAGCAGGCCAGGGTCCCAGGGTCCCTCGTGAACATTGGCTGGTCTGAGCTCGGAACAATTGCTGTGTTTGTTGTTGAGTGGGGGGCGCTGTTCCTTGGGACTTTTTATTATTTACCCTTTAATAACACTGTTTTCCACATGCAAACTCCAATTATACAGGGGGCCTTGACAGACCTAAACTAAACTTCTATGTGGGATTGTCTGAGATCAGTTTAATCACGGTGAAACGCTTCACGCCGTCTCCTGACATAGTTTGTGGCTCAGCACATTCTAAATTGTCAGTGACTGGGAGGGCACAGCTCAGCGGCGGAGCGCGTGCTCAGCATGCATGAGGTCCTGGATTCAAGCCCCAGTACCTCCATTAAAAAAAAAGAAAAAAGAAACCGAATACCTCCCCTCCCCAAACCCCAAATTATCCAAGATTACAGAGTCATTGTGAAGATGAACTGAGCTGCTCGATTCTGTCATCCTTCTAACGCCATGGGTCAAATAATGTCAGTGTGCCCTCCCTTTCAGCCTTTTTCTTTGATTTTTTGGAAAAAGAAAACTTCAGAAGTTTTTCCAAAAGAGAGTGAAAAAAATTTCTGGTGAAGATATTTTACTGGAAATTTTTGACTACAAGAAACATTTGAAAACCGCTATACAGAAGAAACAAAGATATAAACAGTATTGCAATTTCTGGGATTTGTGAAATGGAATTATTAGAATTTCTACCAAATCTATCCTTATATGTTTCCTGAGCATTATGTCTTGCATCATGTAAAAGTAATTTCTTAAGTTAAAGTTGACAGAAAGTGTTCTTTAACGCATTATGAGCAGAGGTGGACGGACGGATACAGCTTTACTATCTACCGAACATGAACTTCAGATCAGTTTGGACGCCGTCAGTCAGATTTGCAGAAACTGTAATGTTATTATTTGCTACTGTGACTAATGTAGACGTATAAGGTTTCCTCCATTTTCAAAACCACATCAATATAATTAGAAAATATTAATCATTACTATTTTTCTTTTTTGTATATTTATTTTTAAAAATTTTTATTGGTGTGGATATCTGTAAAGTTAAAAAAACATTTTCACTGTCTGCAGTTTTTTCCAGCCATTTTTACGATTTCTTTCATTGCAAGATTATAACATGCTTGTTGTACAGGGGAAGGGACAACCCCCCCACTCTGGGTATCGGGGGCACAAAGAGGGAGACTGGCTGGGAGAGGCATTTGTCTAAGGCTGAGGACCTGGCCCGCCCCATGCTCCTCGCCCACCTCCCTGCCTTCTGGGCCCTTCCTGTGCAGGTAGGAAGGACACCTGCCTGGGCTGTGCTGGGGCATCCCAGCCTTCACTGATGGTGCCACAGAACCCACCCCCCCCACACACTCCACCCCCCCACCCCCCCGCTGCTTCCTCTGCCAGAGCAGAAGGGAGCCTCGCGGTGTTAATTGGTACTAAAGAATTCCTGCGCCCCATCTTTTCCTCCACGGCTGTGGGGAGGCAGCTGCCCCACTTCCCAAGCCCTGGGCACGCCGCCTGGATGCCGAGAAGGAAGATGCTCCTCATAGAAAGTCAGCACTTTCTCTGAGCCAGCATCCTTCCTAAGCACTTGTCATGTGTGTCACTCACTTAAAAAACTGTTTATTGAAGTGTTGTCTATTAACAATGCTGTGTTAGTTTCCGGTGCACAGCACAGTGCTTCAGTCACACGTACACAGGCGTACATGGGTATGTTCTTTTTCAGCTTCTTTTCCATTACAGGCTGTTACAAGATACTGACTGTAACTCCCCATGCTCTATAGGAGGTCCTCGCTGTTTACCTGTTTTGTATATAGTGGTGTGTTTCTGTTAGTCCCAAACTCCTAATTTATCCTCCTCCCCTCTTCCCCTTTAGTGACTATAGTTTCATTTCCTTTTTTTTTTTAATTGAAGTATAGCCAGTGTACAATGTGTGTCAGTTTCTGGTGTGCAGCACAGTGTTTCAGTCACACATGGACATACATATACTCCTTTTAATATTCTTTTTCATTACAGGTCACTACAAGATATTGAATGTAGTTCCCTGTGCTGTGCAGTAGGACCTTGTTTATCTGTTTATTTTCTATGTCTGTGAGTCTGTTTCTGGTTTGTAAATAGGTTCATTTGTATCTTTTTTTTAGATTCCACATGTAAGTGGTATCATAGGATACCTGTCTTCGACTTACTTCACTTAGTATGATAATCTCTAGGTCCATCCATGTTGCTGCAAATGGCATTATTTCATTCTTTTTTATGGCTGAGTAGTATTCCTGTGTGTGTGTGTGTGTGTGTGTGTGTGTGTGTGTGTGTGTGTGTGTGTGTGTGTGTGTGACATCTTTATCCAGTCAATGTCCTGGCTATTGTAAATAGTGCTGCTGTGAACATTGGGGTGCAGGTGTCTTTTCAAACTAGAGTTTTGTCCAGATATATGCCCAGGTGTGGGATTGCTGGATCATATGGTAAGTCTATTTTTAGTTTTTTTTAAGGAAGCTCCCTACTGTTCTCCACAGTGGTTGCACCAAACTGCATTCCCACCAGCAGTGTGGGAGGGCTCCCCCTTCCCCACACCCCATGTATAACTCATGTAACCGTCATGATGAGGCAGGCACTATTGGAAATCCCGTTTTACAGCTGAGAAGTTCTTGCCCCAGGCCAGGTACAGGTTTTGCCTTGTGAGGTCGCTGCTGTCCTTAACCCCTCTGATAGAAGAGGAAACTGGAGCCCAGAGAGGCTAAGTACTTCAGCCAGGGTCACACAGCCAGGGAGTGGCAGAGAGAATTTGGACTCAGATCTGGGCGATGCTAAATCCTTGGGTCCCTGATCACCACACAGAACGTCCTCTCTGAGAGACCCCGACTTAAAATCCAGCCTTTGATCCTGTGGCTACTGAGAGGATGTGCCATAGGGATGGCGGCTCCTTCCCCTCCCTCCAGCCCCAGGCCACACCAGCTGGGAGTTAGGACACTGAAGGCACTTGCTCCCTGGCCCTGGGTGCTTTGCTTCCCTGGGCTACGGCCGCCCTGTCCTCTCCCCGTGGCCCATTTCTGTTCCACAAGCCTCCTCTGTGGTTAAGGGGAAAATTAGTCTCCAGGTTCCTAACTTTTCTTCCCTGGCCGAGAATGTGGGGCCAAAAAAAATCATTCTGGGTGGGGGACGGGGCCTGTGCCGCCACGTGCTTGCGGGGTGAACACAGCAGAGGGCAGGGCTCTGGGGGCGCAGGTGTGGCCTCTCTTGACTGTTGATTTGGTGGGTCCCAAAAGGAAGTGTTACAGCAACAGCACAGCGAGGTGGGCGTCGCACACACACTCGCACACACACACTCGTGACTCATTTGCTCACTCACACCTGACTCAACTGACCTTGCAGCAGACAGAGGCCCGAGGTCACCTGGGGGAGGAGAATGTCCAATAAAGGACTCGGACCAGCTGAGCCCTCATTCCCTCTTAGGTCTGACATTTTCTGTTCTTTGAGTTCTAGGCTTCAGCTCCTTGGGCATGCTGACAGTACCTCCCTCGAGGAGTCACTGTAAGAACTAGGTGTGACAGTGCACGTCACCTGCTCAAGAACAGTCCTAGCTCATGGTAAGTCCTGCAGGAACACCGGACGTGGTCATCACTTCTTATTATGGAGCAGTTCTGAGTGGTCAGGCAGTGGTGCCGCCCCTGGGGTGCCCTCCAGGGTCAGCCTGGGCCACATGGAGGTAAAACTGGGGGTTGAGTGCCAGCACCAAGTCCTCCAGAACCTGCTCTGCCGCTGATCAGATGTGTGACCTGGGGCAAGCTGCCGGCGCCCCGCCCCGCCCCCTCCTCCCCGCTTCCCCCAACCCCATGTTTCAGTTTCTCACGTTAAGATCAGGACGGTTGCGAGGGTTAAGTGAGATAATGTGTACAGATTGCTAACACGGTGCCTGGCACAGCGATAGCCGCCGTCCTCACCACTGTCGCTGTCACTGCTGGAAGGTTGTCATGGGGCTGGGAGCAAGGAGCGAGCAGCATTGCCTTGGTTTGTAGCGAAGGACGCCGAGCCCGGAGAGTCAGCACGGCTGCCCCGAGCTCCCCCTGCAGAGTTCTGGCACAGCTGGGGCTTAGCCCATAGCAGCACCAGGCCCTGACAGCAGCAGACCAGCTTGCTGCCTGCAAGCTGTTCCCACTGGCATTAGCCTGTTTAGCCAGACCTGAGACCTGGGTGGTTTGGGCCCACTTTGAAAAACAGATTTTTATTTTTTTGAGCAGTTTTAGGCTCATAGCAAAATTGAGCAGAAAATACAGAGACATCCCATGTACCCCTGGCCCCACACAGCCACAGCTTCCCCACTATCAACAACCCCCAGGAAGGTCCATTTATGACAAACCATGAACCTGCCTCTATGCATTGCGATTGCCCCAAGTCCACATCTGCACTGCAGTTCACTCTTGGTGTGTACGTCCTGTGGGCTTGGACAAATGTATGGTGACATGTGTCCGCCATCGTAGTATCATACAGAGTATTTCACTGCCCTGAAAACCCTCTGTGCTCTGACGACCCATTCCTCCCCGCCCTTAGCCCCTGGCAACTGCTGATCTTTTTGCTGTCTCCATAGTTTGCCTTTTCCAGAAAGTCGTGTAGTTGGAATTGTACAGTATGGCTTCAGTTTCAGGTTGGCGTCTTTCACTTTGTAATATGCATTGAAATTTCCGCCATGTCTTTTCATGACTTGATAGCTCATTTCTTTAGTGCTGAGTAACATTCCGTCGTCTGGATGCACCACGGCTTATTTATCCACTCACTCACTCACTAAAGGATATCTTGATTGCTTTGAAGTTTGGGCAGTTGTGAATAAAGCTGCCTACTACCAAAAACATCCCGTGTAGCTTTTTGTGTGGATGTGTTCAGCTCTTTGGATAGGTACCAAAGGACTGGGTGATTGTTGGACTGTACGTGAGAGTCTTTGGTTTTATAAGAAAGCATCACACTGTCTTCCTTAGCCGCTGGGACACTTTGCACTCCCACCAGTAGAGAATGCAAGTCCTTGTTGCTCCACATCCTCGCCAGCATTTGCTGTGGACCTTATTTTGGAGTTTCGCTCCCATTTCGCAGATGAGGAGACTGAGGTGCATGAGGTGAAAGGCTTTGCTCTCACTCCACCCCCTTGCTACACACATAACTCTCACAGTGTGCAGGCTGATGTGCGTTCTTTGGCTAAGGAGTCATTTTCCAGTGGGGTCTGTGCCCTTCCCAGCAGGCTTGGGAACAGGTCTCACCTGCAGGGAGAGGCCACTCTGGTAAGTTACCTGAGCAAGCTGCCTTGCAGAGGTGACACTGGAATGAAGGGACAAACCTGGAGGATCAGATGTTTCCCCTTCCCTCTGGGGATGGCTGGGTGGTGTGGCAGAAAGAGCAGGGCTTGGGGTTGGAAACACGTCTGCATCTTAGCTCTGCCTCTCGCGAGCTGTGTAACTACATGTTAGTCACTTAGCCTCCAAGCCTCAGTTTTCCCACCTGAAAAAATGGGGGCAGCTTCATGGAGGTTGTTGGGAGGATCAAAGTGCCTGCATGTAACATAACAATCATTTAGAATTTCGACCACCTGTAGCCATCAGGGATACTGGTCTGTAGTTTCCTTTTCTTGTGATGTCTTTGTCTGGATTTGGAATCTGGGTGATTCTGGCCCCACAGGATGTGTTAGGGGCTATTGTGGGTCTTGAGCGTGAAGTTGTACGAGCTCGGGGGAGACGTCTGGGCGGTGACTCGTAAACTGGTGTCCTCACTGTGAGACAAGATCTGGGGCCAAGATGTTGGGAATAAGCGAAGTGCCCACAAGATGGGCTGGGGAGCCCATCAAAGTAGGAAAGTTGGAGTGATTTCACGATCTTCTTCCCTGGCGTTCAGCAGAGTCTTGGGAGCTGCCCCTGTCCCAGCTATGCTGAGGGGAACACAAGGACCTGGGACCAGTGGGACCTACAGTGCCACCTATGCAAGGTGTCCGGGAGCCTGGACCAAAGCCTGCCCTGGGCCCTCATTTCTTTCCTTTGGGGATTCTCCGACCTTTACCCCAGGCGTGGAGTAGTTGAGACAGCCGCCCTCCAGGACTCCAGGATGACACTCCTGGGGAGCTGTCCCAGAGCCCTGAGGTCCAGCCCCAGTTCTGCGAGGTGGGTCCGGGGAGCGGGTTGTTCCCACAGTCTGGCTGTTCCATATTGCTTCCGCAGGATGGAGATCCTGAGAGCTTGGGCCCCTAGGGCGGTGCCGACGTGCTGACTCTGAGTGATCCCCACGTCAGATTCAGGACTCGTTCAGGTCTCTGGGCCACAGCTGGCCTCTGGACCTGACCCCGTGCATGAGTCTCTGCCCACCTACGCTTTGAGCCTGCAGCACCACGAGTGGCGGGGGTGGTAAAGTGCCCTTTCCCTGGTGCTAACTTCCAGGAGCATCCAGGGCACCCCCCACCCCACTGCAGCCTCTGTGACCCGAAGTGTCATTTACACCCGAACATCCTGAATGGTCAGTGCATGGCCAGAGAACAGACGATCCTTCTTCGGCACAATGGGTTAGACTTGCATTTACGGCCACCGTCAGTGAAGCAGACCCTTTGAGAGAGTCACTGAGGGCCAGGATTCACGGCAGCACAGTGGGCAACGTGGCGTCGTGAGCAAGGCTGCCACTGGCATTAAGTGAATGGTAGCAGTAAACTGCAGAGGCAAGAAGATCCCTGTTGTTTTGATACAAACAGGTTCCCAAGAGCCGTGGCGTCATGAATAACCCCCGCGTTCTCACTTCTTCCTCACGGCGGAAGATAAGCAGTTAGCCAGGAATGACATATCTGACAATGAAGCACAGGAAGAGACGGTTCCTGGACCCTCCAGAGACTCTTCACGTGCACCAATTTGACAAGAAATAAACGTATCAGGACCCTTCTCTGTGCATTATTCTAAGTCTTCACTGATAGATTACAACACCTCATATGGGCCAAGTATTATATTTTAAAATCAAATTGTTTATCTAGACGAGGGTGTTAAAGAGGAAAACCACAGGCCCCAAGTGCGTCAGCCTAGATTTAATATCTAACCTAACCGCAGTTTCAGCCATCACCAGAAATGTGACCCTAATAAACCAGTCTGGGACTTTCTGGTCACCACAATGCGGTCATCTGTCAGGCAGGCCCTTTCCATCCCCCAAAGGACAGAGAGGCAGTCTGTGTGATAGAACCCTCGCCGGTCCCTTCCCCACAGAAAGATGATGTCCTGACCTGAAAACACTCCTCTCTTTTCTTTTGCTAATAACTCTTTGGCCTCGGCTTTCTGTAAAAAGCCTTCCGTTCTTCGCAGCCCCTGGGAGCACCCTCCTAAGGGCAAGGTGGGAGGCTGCCTGATCCGTGAATTCCCTAATAAAGCTAATTAGATCTTCAAATTGACTCAGCTGAATTTTGTTTTTTAACAAGTGTCCTGCACACAGAAAACTTTTGCTCCGGGCCCTGCACAAGCTAAGGGCAGCTTTGACTTCTTCTTGTGAACTGAAGTTTGGGAATTCTTGGAGCGGCACCCCCACGCAAAGCATCCAAGCCTGTGGGAGACCTGGCTACCATCTGGTCCAGAGCCTGCTCTTTACAAGAGAGGAGGGACTGAGAGGCAGCAGTGACCCAGGCCTCAGGGTATCCAACATGGACGAGCTCCTCTGTGCTGGGAGCTCAGCGGAGGGAGAGGACAGAGGCTGGGCGGGCGGCTTTCTGCTGAGCACTGAAATGTGGCCGGATCTGGCCCGCCTGGAGGAGAGTGGTCCTGGGGGCAGGGGTGGGCAGGGCCTGGGGGGGGGGGCAGGGGAAGGGACGAGTCTGCCTGGGGGGCATCTGAGGAGGGGCTGCTGGGCTCCAAGTGGATCTCCAAAACGCTGCTCCCAGGCCCCAAGGCCCCAAACTCCGTCTCCAAATTGAGAAGCAGGTCTCCCACGAGACAGGACACCTGCCATCGCTGCTCCTGGGAGCGCCTTCAGGCCCAGCCCCAGAGAGGCGAGTGGGGCTAAGCCAGGGCAGTACCTGGGTTTGCGCACGATTTCAAACCAAAGCAGGGACGTCACAGCCATGGTTCCTACTGGGAGCTGTTTCGGGCACCTGCCCTAACCCTTCTGCTCTGGGCCATTCTTATCATTTTGTCTCCAGAGGGGAGACTGTGAAAGCCACAGCTGAGATCCTAAAGCCCAAGTTAAATTCAGCTACGTTACCTGGGAGGTGGACGCATCTGACAGGGTGCTCCCGGTACCTTGTGAGGTAAGTCAGTGCTTCTCAGACCCCCTCCCCCAGGGCTTATTTAAACAGACCTCTGGGACCCTACCTCCAGAGTTTCTGCGTCAAAAGTGGGGGGGCCACAAATCTGCACTAACAACAAGCTCCCACGTGAAGCTGATGCTCGTTTGGGACCCACACTTTGAGAACCACTGACTGGGTGTTGCCAAAGTTTAGAGCCAAAGGGCCTGAAGGCTGGAAATCTGGTTCCCGGGGCCCAGGTGTCTCCAAACAAGAGACCGCTCTCGCCCTCTGTTGGTGGTTGGTGGTACAGCAGGCTTTTTTTCCTTTTCTCTCTTTTCTTACAAACATTTTTCATCTAAATAAAATGTTTGCCAATTGATAGTTCTTAAGTAGGTGGGTTTCTGTAGTCCCACTCTATAAATGAGTGAACCATGTCTTGGCTGGCATGTGGGGCTTTAGTAAGGCTCATGTTCATATGGGGCCACACCTGAACAAGAGTTCAGGCTCCTGACTCCCTTCCTGGTACCCGGGAGGGGCCCTAACCCCCAGATGCTCAGGCAGACACTCGGGGCTGTGGGAGGTGCAGCGACGACAGGGTCAGGCCTGCGCCCTGGGCCTGCTCTCCTCCGCCGCAGCTGTGAGCCTGGGCAGGCCGCCTCGTCTCTCCTGGCCTCAGTTTCCTTTCCTGAGAAATGGGGGAGATAAGAGTCGTTTAGTCCACCCTAACTAAAAAACCATGGAGAATTGGAGGGAGCCTACAGCTCAGTGGTAGACTGCACGCTTAGCATGCACGAGGTCCTGGGTTCAATCCCCAGTATATCCATTAAAAAAATAATAAATTTTTTTTAAGTTTCAAAAAAAAAAAAATCATGAGGCCCGAAGGACTGAATGGTGAGAATACTCTTGATTTCTCACAGTAGTAGCAGGATTTATGGGGTGGCTACCCGGCCCGCCGCCCTCTCTCACATACAGCAGCTCTGTGAGGCCACTGTCATCATTACCGCATGTTGAAGAGCAGGAGACCAGGGCACAAAGAGGTCAAACGGCTGCCCCGATGACACAGACAGTGTGCGGGGGAGCTGGGATTTGAGCCCCAGATCTGCCTGCTTCCAGGTGGCTCCTGCCCAGCAGTTCCCCCACGCCAGCGTCAGCAGGTGTGTTGTACAGAGGCCATGGAGAAAAGGGGTGAGGGACAGGGAAAAAGAGCGGGGGTTCAGAGAGGAGACACAGCCACACACAGGGACAGGGTCAGGGAGATGGACACACAGAGATGAGAAGGGCAGGGGAACAAAACAAGCAGACACGGTGGGGGGACAGAGCTGGAGGAGAGACAGGAAGAGAAGAGAAACATGACAGTCAAGGGAGGAGGGGAGGGAGACGCCCCAACCCAGGCATGAGGAGTGGCTGAGGGGGTGCGGGGAGGTGAGAGGCAGAGTGGGAAAGGTGGGCCAAGGGGCTCGGGGAAGAAGTGTGGGGAGGACACAGAGATTCAAAGCATGGAAAAGTGGTTGCAACCGTGGAGACAGGTAATGGGGGACAGGATGGGGAGACAGCACAAAAGGAAGAGCAAGGGACAAATGGGAAACAGAAAAGTTATATGCAGGGAAGGGTACTGAACCAGGTGCTCGCTGTATGCTGGAATTACCAACAGAAAGAGCCAGGCCCAGTCCTCAAGCAGCTTGTTCTCCAACAGGAGGTCAAACACACAAACAGGAGATGCTAAAACAGTGCAGAAGTGCAGAAAGAATGAGGCTCATGCAGTTATGGAAAGTAGCACAGAGGCTGGGCATCTAAACCAACGCAGTCCCAGTCCAGGAAGGCTTCCTGGAGGAGTTGACATCTGAAGAAAGACTGAGGAACTATCTGGTAGGAGTTCAGGGGGAGAGAAAGGCAAAACTATGATGAGACAGACAACATAGAGATACAGGCATCGGAACAGGTCTTGGAGGACCCTGTTTAGACCTCAACCCTAAGGCAGCTGGGAGCCTCTAACGGGTTTCAACGAGGCAAATGTGTGTGTGTTTGGTCAGGGGTACATGAGCTGCTGGACGGAGAATGGATTGGTCGGCACCAGGCAGGAGGCAGGAGGGCCAGTCAGGTAGGCCCAAGCAAATTAAAATGCTGTGCTTGGGCAGCAGTAGTAGAGATGGGGAGGAAGGGAAGGACTTGAGGGACAGTGAGACCCTCAGGGCTTGATGACTGAGCACCTGAGGGCAGGTGGTGTGTGGGTGTGTTTGGGAGTGGCATGGCAGAAGCAGCAGTGAGGAGTGGAGGAGCCCCTCCCTCCTACGGGGCTCCTTGGCTTTGGGAACCTCCCTCCATCTGGCCCCCTGCTAAGTGGTCTGCGACGTGCGCCCATGTCTGTGGGCCTCTTCTAGGGGACCACAAGCTTCTTGCAGGCAAGCAGCAAGTCCTTCTCACTCTGTGCAGTGGTGCCCAATATGGGGCCTGGGCAAAAGCTAGAAAGCAAACACACTTGGAGGGTCGGAGACTGGTGTCAAGACGCCTCCCTATGGAGTGCTGGGATTTGAGCCAAGGGTTATTAAAGCTGCAGCTACAGATGCCTATGGCAGCCTCACTGCATCTCCTATGTGTCAGCTACTCTTCATGATTAAAAAAAGAGAGGCAGAGAGAGAACACATGGCCACAACATGGTCACAGCCCATCAAAAGAGACAGGACAAATATATTTAATTATGATCATTATAAAACGGTGTGAACCAGGCAACTGTGGAGGTAGTGTCAGGAAAGCTACATAGAGGCGGTGTCAATTTGAACTGGGATTTGAAGGATAAGTAGGAGTTTGCCAGGCAGAGAAAGTGTACAAAGGCATTCAAGCCTGAGGACAGAGCATGGGCCACAGCACTGAGACCTAAATGAGTCTGGAAGAGACTAGAACTCCTATTGCAAACTCATTTGCTCCACAGTTTGTAACACGTTCGCTCCTCCTCCCTCTGGTTTCCGCGGCTCAGTGGGGGTCCGAGGGAGCTCAGACTTGAGCTAGTAGCACCCCACCTCAAGTAGAGCTGGGGGGGTGAGGGTGCCCCCGGGCGTTCTCCAAGCTGAAGCCACGCCCTAAGGTGCAGCCGCAGACAGTGGGGAAGAGGAGCCCAAGGACGAACGCCGCTGACTGACTCCTGGCAGACAGTCCCCGGACACATCCCAGACGGCCCCGAGGAAGCAGCCCCTCGGCTCCAGCAGTGACCTTGACAACACAAAATACAAAGCCAGTCTTCATACTGGCTCCTCCTCTTTCCCAGCCTCCCTGCTCACCCCCATTCACTCTTCCACTCCCACCTCTTGGAATCACCTTCCAGTCAGACCACCTGCATCCAGCTCCTTTCTCAGACTCTGCTTTGGGGAGAATCCAAACAGATGGGCCACGTCGCCAGGGACAGGAGCCGGGAGGTCCTGTGGCACAGAGAGTCAGCCACAGAAAATGCACACATTTCTGCGTGTTTCCTCGGGGCCCAGCCCCTCACTTGAAGAAGGGAAGCCAAGTTTTTTGAGAGGGCCCTTGCTCTTCCAGACCTCTGTTCTGACTGGGGAGACGTGACAGACGGGCCAGCCAGCAGCACGTGAGGAATCAGAAACATTTTCTTTCTGTTAGGGAGCGTGTCACGTGGGTTGTGGGCAGCAGATTGATGTTCCTAATTACATTTGGCTCGAGCTGACACTATGTGTCTCATTCCCAGAGCCCACAATGCTGGCAGGGAAGGTGCCAAGAGGCATGCTGGGTAGCTGAGGGTGACAATCTGGGATTTCAAATACCCCTGAGAGATAAAAGTGGACAAATCATAACCATGGGGGAAGGGTGACGTGTTCTTGAGTTTCCCTTTAATGGCTTCCAAGGGCTGGAGGGGCCTTGGAAATCTTTTGAGGTCCATCCTCCTGTCTTGAGGTTCACCTGCCCAAGACAGTCTAGATGGGGAGTGTGACCACTTGTGATGCTGGACAGCCTGCTGAGGGGAAATGCTCTCTTGGGTCCAATTTAAATTTCTTCAGCCGCGGGTCGACGGTTTATCTTGCTTAATTTGTTCTTGCTGGCATTATATATTTGCTAAGCACCGGCTGTGTGCCCAGGGGTACACAGTAGGAGTAGCATGCCCTGGTGCTCAGACGCTTGCCGGCTCACAGTCCACACTGTCCAGAAGCTCGTGAAATCAAGACCGGACACTCAGACCCAGAAGCAGCACAGGACCCGTGGGGGTTGGAGCTGTCGGGGCTTTGGCAAGGGGGTGGGGCCGAGAGGTGGGCAGGGAACATTTGGGTTAGTGCGGAAGAACTAGGCATTCTCGGCAGGCAAGTAACGTGGTCAAAAGCATGAGGTCCATCATGGGAACACAACTAAGAAGGGTCTGCGCCAAGGAGCCGCCTGAGGCCTGCGGCAACATCTGCTGCCCAGGAGACTCAGTAGGTCGGCCCAACTCCTCAGAACTGAAAACGGGACGCTAGCTGTCCATCTGTCTCCCAAGACAAGTGTGAAATTCAAATAAGGCGGCGGGTTTGAGGGGCCCTGGAATTCACCGATGTGCTTGACATGAAAAGGCTGAGTGTGGCTCAGGAGTAGAGCGCATGCTTAGCACGTACGAGGTCCTGGGTGCAACCCCTGATACCTCCATTAAAAGGGAAAAAAGAAGACTTCTATTCAGGTCCTGGCTCTCTCACTGTGTGGGCTCGGGTAGGTCCCCGCCCCTCTCTGAGTCTGTTCAGTCATCAGCAAACAGAGGAGGACGGTTCCTTCCTCTCATTGTTGCATTTAGCATTTCGAGAAAAAATGTAAATAAATTAGCATTAAGATCCACAAAGGGCCCTACAGATGCAGATTACTTTGTTACTCCTTGAAGGCAGGCATCAGCTCCCCTCTCCGTCGGTCTGGCACCTTCCACAGAGCAGGTGCTCGCACCGCGTGGACGACGTCGTCGGGTTAACCGCTCTGTGTTGAGCAGGAAGCCAGCACCTCCGGCTTGCGGGCAGGTCGTGGTGCCAGAAAGATCCCTCCGCTTCCGTCTCCCCGAGCCCGTCCCCCTTCCAGTCCCCGCGGGGCAGAGCTGCTGGACCGGTGCGCACAGGAGCTCCGGGGGAGGACTCCTTTCGGTTGACTTGCGGGGACACCGTCAGGTGACTGTCCCTCAAGTCCCTGCAGCGGCCCCAGGACATGGTGTGACCCAGGTCAGGATTCGTTCACCACAGAGGACGCACCTGTGTTCCCCGGCGGCGCCGCACCCCGGGGTCGCAGACACACCTGGGGCCGGGCCGTCCCGGGTCTGGAACCGAGCCCCTGAACAGGGGGTTCCGCAGAGAGCCTGCGGGGACGAGGGGCGGGCCGGCTCTGGGAGAAACCGTGCTCTAAGTCACTTCCCACTCCGGCTCTCAGTTTCCTCCTCTGTAAGGTGGCGCGAGCGCCTCCGACCAGAGGGAACGAGGTTCCGACGAGCGCTCGCCCCACCGCCCCGTGCCGCCCGGGGCCGCGCCGGGGTCTGCGCGAGGCCGGGCCGCGGGCCGAGCTCCGGGCGGGCGGCCGCCACGCCCCTCTCCGCGGGCAGCGCCGCGCTCCCGGCGCGCGGGCCGACTTTGCGACCCAACGGGGGCCGAGCCCAGCGGTCTTCTCGGCCCACGCGACGCCTCGGCCGTCTAGGTGGGACCTCAGCGCGTCCCCGGGCCAACGGTGCCCCGGAATCCCGGGCCGCCCCCCGCCCCAGCTGGCAGGTGCCAGGGCCCAGCCGCGCCCAGCCGCGCGCCGGCCGCCGCGGGCCGGAAGGGGTTAAGGCCGCGGCCGGGGCGCCGGCCCCGGGCTTCAGGAGCGGCGGTGCCCGGCGGCCGGCCACCGAGCCCGGAGGCGCAGGGCACGGCGGGCGGGCTGCGCTTTCTCCTCCTCCTCCTCCTCCCGCCTCCTCCTTTGTAGCGAGTTCCCGGCCCCGCTTCCTCCCCCCGCCCCCCAGCCCGGGCCCTCTCCCTCGCTCCCTTTCTTCCTGCCTCGCCTTCCTGCGGCGAAGGAGGCTCATCCATTATAAATGCACATTCGGGGCTGACATCAGCGACGGGCGGCGGGCGAGCGCCGACGAGCGGTCCCTGCCGGCTGGCCGCCCAGAGCGCGGCCCCCAGGCTCGGCTGAGCCTCCCACGGGCCGCGGGGAGCGCGCGGAGCCCCGCCGGACCCCCTTCCCGCCGCCGCCTGGGGCCCCCGCGGACCCCGGCCGCCGCCCCCGCACGCCGCGCCAGCGCCCCCGCACCGCCCCGGAGTTTCTGCATGACTGTCACAAAGGTAAGCGCCTCGCCCGCCGCGCCCGGGACCCGCCTGGGCTGCCGGGGGCGCGGGGGTGTGGGCGTGGGGAGGGGGCTCCGGTGTCGGGAGGTGCGGCGTGCGCTTCGCCTGCTCCCCTCGCCGCTCCGGCCGCTCCGGCCCCCGAGGACCGCGGAGGGAAGGGGAGGATGCCGCTCTGGCAGCCGCGGCGGTTTGGACAAGATCCCTCGCGCCGGCCCAACCCCGGGACTGCATTTTTAACCCTTGTTTCGGATGCTGCATTTTTAACCCCTGGAGTGCAGTGTGGGGCAGCTCTGTGGTATCGCCGCTGGAGCGCGCCGCGGGGAGCGTCGCTGGCAGGCACTGGCCCTGGGCATTGGGGGTGGGGGTGGGCTTGCCGCCCTGCGGAGGCCAGCCGAGGTAGAAGCCCATTCCACCTGCCAGCCTCTGCCTCCCGTCCCAAGAATTCTAATCCCACTCCAAATGCAGTCTGGATGTCCCGGGAGTTGTTACCAGGAGCTGGAAAGGTTCTGCGGTGACGGGCCTGAAGACACGGGGAGGGACTGTGGCCGGGAAGGGAGAGTCGCGCATTCTGGCAGCCCCCATGTTGGAGGAGAGTGTTTGGACCTCGTCGTAGGGCCCAGGTTTACTGGAGAGACTTTGGGAGCTTCCCTGCTGTGGGGAAGAAGGAGTTAAGAGGAAGGCAGACATGGGTAGTGGAAAGGGCCCAGGGTTTAAGAGACCAGAGGAGACTGAGTTCACTTCCCTGTTCTACCCAGATCCCTTGGGTGACCTTGGCTGGGCCCTTCTGCTTTGGGCCTCAGTTTCCTCTTGTGGAATGTGAAGATGGTCATATGGATCCTGGGGGTGGTGGCGGGCAGTTGAAGAACCAGTGAGGTCAAGAGTGTGAGTCCACACTTTTCAGAGAGCTCTCAGGGTGAGGAGCTCACAGCCTGGCCTTGGCCTCGGATTTGGCGAGCCGTGACTCTCCCAGCTGCCCAGCTGGCTCTCAGAATTGGAGAGTTGGAGGCCAGAGTGGGAAGGGCCTCTTGTTTGTGGTCAGAGCAGTGGGCCAGATGGAGGGTCAGCCTTGGAAGCGATGGGAGGGGTGGTCCTGCCTCCAGCTGACGAGCCAGGGGCTGCTCGCACCCCCATGAGATCTGCCGGAGGGCAGCGTGTTCCTTCGGGGTCTTGGGGCACAAGTCCAAAGCTCAGACTTGGAAACAGTGTGGGAAGGGGAACTTGGGGGCTGGCGGGCTACCTTAGTGCTGGCTACTAATGGCAGAGCTGCTGTGACCCCCAGCGGGCAGGATGTTTAGTGTTTCGAAGTGATACGAATGCTGTTTGGCTGGGAAGGATTATTATCATTAGGGCTATTAATGTCAAGGGTGTAAGCAGGCCGGAGCCGGAGAGTGATGGACCAGACTGGGTGAGAGATAAAGGATGTGAGACATGTAATAACAGCACTGAGCTCTGACTTGATGCCTCCCCTGTGTCTCTTTATGTGCAACAGTTCAGACAGCCTTCCTTCCCAGGAGGCCTGCAAGGAATGTGTGTTCAGGCCCCTTTAGCAGAGGAAGAAGCTGAGGCTCAGAGAGGTAAAGTAACTTGCCCAAGGTCACACAGTGAGTAGCAGAGCTGAGGTTCACCCTCAGGTCTGTCTCAGCCTGTGGCCTGTGGTCTTTCCATTGCTCTGCACTGTTGAGCACCGTGGAGACTGGGTGGCTGGGTGAGTCCAGCGCTGGAAGGGCACTACTCGGAGGCCTGGGCCCTGGGGTCGCAGTCCATGAAGGTGCGTATCTGTCTGTTAAACTCGTTGGCAGGCCTGTCCTCTTGGTATCCAGTGACTGTTCACTAATGTGCCCCTTTCCCCCCAACCCCCACCAAATCCCTCTGTGTCTCTCTCTCTTCCTGCTCTAACCAGTGTGGCATCAGTTTAAGCCAGCTCAGAGGATTAAATAAAATCCCCACCTTAACCCTATCTTCTCTTCCCTTGCCGGTCTTTAAAAGACTGGTTGTCTGGAGGTGCAAGAGGGTTGCAGGGGTGGGGCCTCGAGGGCAGTCCTGTTGCCTGAAAGCCTGTTGGAAGAGGCTCCTCCCTGAGTTGAGGCAGAAACCGCAGGGTTCTGGGAGTCTGAAGGCCCGGCTTCTGGTGCTAAGTCAGGCACGAATAGGCTGTGTGACCTTGGACCAGTCACTTCCACCTCTGGGCCTCTGTGTCCTGTCTGTGAAGTGCAGGACTTGGTTCTGATAGTCTCTAGGGTCCAGGTCCCCCCTGCGGGCTCTGGGACAGCTCCTGCTCTGGCCAGGCCCTGTGCTGGGCATTAGGTCACAGGACGCAGAGCACCAGCCCCTCCTGGGGGCTCTGGGACAGCTCCAGCTCTGGACAGGAAGTCAGCTCTGGTGGGGACCTGGAGGCTCTTCATTCTCTGGGTTTGGTCTGGTTACAAGACAGATGTGAAGAAGAACCCCAATGGGAGTCTGGGAGGTGGGATCGCTGCTTGCAAACTGGGGGTGGTAGGCAGGGGAGGGAATGGATTAGAGGGTGAGACCCCGGCCCTTGCCACCTCCAAGCAAAGGGCCACCCCCTTCAGGCAAGCCCCAGCTTGCTGCCCCGGGGACCCTTGCTTTGCGCCTTTGTGTTAGGCTCCCTGAGGGCAGTCCTCGGGGCCAGGGTTGGGTGTGGGTTGCAGAAGGTGATCTCGTTAGTTTAGGGAACCTGGAGCGAAAAGGAAAGCTGACTGCAAATTGCTAGATCCTCAGTAGCACTTCCTTGGTGGGGAGGGTGGGGGCTCTGCTTTATACTGGCTGCCCTCCCTCTCATACACATCCCAGCCCCCTCCTTGTGGGTCCACCAGTGGGGCTGCAGGTGAAGCCTGGGGGATTCTTGGGGGAGCTCCTACACTAACACACTGGAGACACAGAGCCATGCAGATTTGGGGTGGGACCTTCTAGCCTGATGGCGTTTTTTCCTGGTTATGATGTTTTAAACTCTGTTGCATTGTGTGTATTTTAATAAGCTGCCTCAGCTTCTTCTTGCAATGAGGGGAAGAAGAAACGAAGAGAGCAGAGGAAGGGACCAGATGCAGCTTCCCAGACCGCAGGGCCTGCAGGAGGTCAGGGCCTGGCCTCCTCCCAATTTTGGTCCAGTACCTTCCCCAGGGCAAGTCGGGCGAGGGAGTAAAGGCGGCTTTCCCAGTTACAAGACGACTTGTTCCAGACGACTTTATTCTTCAAGTCCTTGTGCCTGATTTTTATAATTTTCCCATCTTTATTCCACTCCAGTCATATCCCAGGCTTAGCACTCAGCAGAGCTTCTCCATGTCTAATACCTGCTTCTAAACTGCCCTCAACTGGAAAAACAGAACAAAACATGTCAGCATTGTGTGTGAGTACGAGTCAGCGGGCGGTAAGAAATGCCTGTGAGCTGGAACGCAGCTCACAGCCCACCTTCTTGCCGCTCAGACGTCCTCTGGAGTGATTTCCTGGCTTTTGTCCATGTTGTGACCGGAGATGGGGCCTCTAGGTAAGGAAGGTGGTGGCTTCAGTTGCTGGGCAGCCTGGTGCCCGGGTGTGCCTTGTTAAGTTTGGTGCTGCTGAGCTCGGTGCTTTCCAGGTTCCTTGGGCCGGCTCAGGGGGTCAGGGGTCTGAGAACAAAGTACCCTGAAGGACTCAGGAGAAGGAATGTGGGCTAAGGGAGGACCCTGGATGTCAGTGTCCCCCTCTAAGCAGGCGACTCCAGGTCCACCAGCACCGTGTCAGCCGTGCCCTGGCCCTGCCTTGGCCCCTCTTTCTGCAGGTCAGCCTTCCTCCTCCTGCCCCTTCCTGGCAGAGCTCAGCTCACTGGTGGGAGCCCCTGGCTCCTGCTGAATGTGCTAGGACCAAGGACGGTGTTGTTCTGCCCAGGTCACGAATAACAGCTAGTTGTTTGGCAAAGATCACACGTGTCTAGGGCCCCTATGGAGTGGCTTGGAGGAGACCCCCACGTGTGAGCAGTCAGGTCCTCCGGCTCTCTCCCCTGAGGTCCAGGGAGCAGAACCGTCATTTGCCTGAAGTGACTCAGCAAGTTTGAGGCTGGAGGGGCGGGAACCTGGGTCCTCCTGACCCCTGGTCAGTGCTCTTTTCGCCCAGCTGCCCCACGAGGGGGCTTCAGGCAGCCTGAGGAGGGGCAGGTGGTTTGGCCCCACTCAGGCTTCCCCGCTGCATCGCCCAGCCTGGACTGCTAGTGCCTGCTGGGTCTCCTTCTGCTGGGCAGCCTCTCCCTTTTTCGGGCCAAGGAGCCCAGGCTCTGGTTGGGGAGGAGAGATTACAAGCCCTTCTGCTCCAACTCATGACCCAGGATCCAGGCTGCCTACGATGCCCAGTCCCCCAGACGTTCCGCTTCCAGCACCTTCTTCCTGCCTGGCTCTTACTGGGAGAAGAGATGTGAGAACCTCAGGTAGAAGTTGGAGAGGGACCAGCGCAGACCAGCTCCCAGACCCCCGGAGGGGGCGGGGTTCTGCCTCTGCACACGCCACACACTCCTCATGCCGCCTCCTTCCTCGCAGTTCCTTTCCCAGACCGCTGGCGTCCTCACACGGGAGGTGTCTGGCCAACATTCCCTCGTGTGTTCGGCCGGCACCCTCTGCGCTCCTGCTCTGACCAGGGCCCGTGTTAGGCAATAGGTGCTGGGCATCAGCCCCTCCTGTCCTCTGAGGAGAAGGATGTGGAAGGAGGTGTCCCAGAGCCCTGGGTGAGCTGTGTCGAGGTCAGCGGACACAGGCTGGGAGAGGCATCTTGGCTGCGCGCTCTAAGTGCTCAGTAAATAAGCTCAGGTGCTTTGCTTCCTCGAGTCTCTCCCTCACTGTCCAGAGAAGCTCTGGGGGTTCCCTCTTCCTGAGTGTGCCTGGAAGCCCTGTGCTCCTCGGCTGGGGGCGTGGTGACCTTGGCACCCATGGCAGCACCTAGAGGCGTCTGGGAGGGCTTGTGAGGCTCCGGGGCCCAGAACCGCCCCACAGCCGCCCCGCAGCGGCCAGCGTGCGGAGTCAGCACAGGCGGGGGCCCGGCTGGTTTGCGTGTGGGGGTGCTGGCTGGACCCACGGCCCGGCAGCGTCAGGCCCTGGCAGCCCAGAGATGGAGTGAGTTTTTCCACTGCTCTCCCAGGTTGGCCGGCCTGGAGCAGACATGGCCTCAGCCGCCGCCGGCTCCTGGCACCGGGGCAGCCCGGATTCTGACGCGGATACGCTGGCCGCAGGGTTTGTCTGGCGTCCAGGAGATGAGAGAATGTGCAGATTCCCCCTGTGCCCAGCCCCTCTCCTTCCCTCTTCTCCTGATCAGCTCCTTCTGCTGCGCTCCTTTCCCTGCCCGTGGGCCCAGCAGTCTCAGGCCCCGGCCGGGAGCTGCCTGCAGCCTGGGAAGCCCGGAGCAGCTGGCACCAAGCAGGCCCTGCCAGGGAAGGGCAGATGCAAATCTAGAGGCTTCCACATGAAAAGAAGCTGTTCAGAATGAGCCTCTCCTTTGTGGGCCTGGAGTGTGGGACCAGCTGCGGGGAAGGCACAAGATGGGTAATGGGGGAGGGGGAGCTGCCACCAACCCCCTTTCTCTCTCCCTTCCCCCACCCCCCACAGAGGCCCCTGGAGGGACTTGGTAATTGGCTTCTGGCTGGCACCCTCCTTCCAATTAATTAAGACAGAAAGGAGGCACCCAGGTTTGCCCAGGACTGTGCTGTTTACAGAATACAAACAGGGTTACTGCCTGAAGTCCCTTCCGCTGGCCCACGGTGGGGAGGGTTACCCCTGTTTCCAGGTGAGTAAACATAGCCGCCTAGTAGAGAGACGACCACACCCTAGTCACAGAGCTAATGTGGGTCAGAGCCGGGCTTCGCACCCAGATCTTCTGACTTTGAGCAGAACCTTCTCAATCCAGTCACGTAGTAGTCCACATCCTGTGAAGATCAGTCACCATCACGACAAGAATAGCAGTTACTGAGCAGCCTTTGGGCAGTTGTGATCGAGTTTACTCTGTACACCCCGAGGTCGACTCTATTATCAGATAATCCCATTTTTCAGATGAGGAAACTGAGGCCCAAAGAGAGTCGGTGAATCGCTCAAGGGTGAGTGGCTGGGGCAGCGGGGATCTAACTACAGAACACACGTTCCTCCAACTGCCAGGCCTCTCCTGCTGCGGCTCCGTCATATTCTGTACCCTCACCCCAAAGCGTGGGACTCCTTTCTGTGTGCCTGTGGCCTTGGCACGGGGGTGTGACACCTGTGAGGGTGCCCTGCTTAGACTTCCCTGTGGCCTTTGCTTGAGCTGGGAACTGTGTGAATAATCTGGGGGCGAGGACTTGGTAAGGAGGACATCCCGCACACCATGCGGTGTCTGGCTTATGAACAGGGCTGCTTGTGGGTCGGGCCGCCAGCCCAGTGGCAGAACAAGGTGGGACTGAGGCAGGGTCTTCTCCATTTCCACGAAGCTGGCTTTGTGTAGGGAACGCAGATATGTGATCCAAGCCTACGGCCCTTACCAGAAGCGGCCTTCTCTTGAGATGGCCCTTGATTCCCAGGGCATGACGGGGCCTCAGAATGCCAGCTATAGAGTCAGACAGATGGCACTGTATCATTTACTTGCTGTGTGTTCTTGGGCAAGTTGCCTAACCCCTCTGAACATCTGTTTCCCCCTCCATTAATTGGGATTGATAATAGTAGTACTTAAAAGGATTAGTATAAAGATTAAATGAGCTGATCTGTGTGAAGCACTCACCACACGCCCGGCAGTTAGTGTTAGCTGTTGACGTCGGGGAGACAGAAAATTAAACAGGTGATGACAGTGAGTGTCCTGGGGGCTGTGCAACGAGAAGTCCAGGGAGCCCTGGGAATGACAGCAGGGGCCTGACTGAGTCAGGGGCTCAGAAGTGACTGCTGGCTGAACCATGAGGGATGAGTAGGAGGGGGCAGGTGAAGTGGGGGTGTCTGGGGGCAGGACAAGGGGCAGAGGGAGCAGCTCGGGCAGATGTCTGGAGGCAGAAGCAGCTCTCCTGAACCGCCTCCTGCCGGCCGGGCATCAGTGAGGGCTCAGCACAGGGATCGGCTCGTTTAACAGCGAGAGAGGCGGCTGCTGCTGACTGCTGTTAGCCTCACCTTACAGATGAGGAAGCAGGCACAGAGAGGCCAGGTAAGCTGCAAAAGGCCGCCCGGCTAGGCCGAATGGAGACTGGCCCAGACCCGGGCCTCGTGGCTCTGGCACTCTCTCCCTCCTCCTCGCGGAGAAGGTGACCTGTGCCTGGACTGCTGCTTCAGCGACCTGGGCAGGAGGAGTGTGCAAGTGCCCGGCCCACGGCCGCCCTCCCAGAGCTTTTCCAGGGTGTGTGAGGGAGGGAGGGGGCCCTCTGGGGGAGGGGTCATTTATTTTTCCAAAAGGTTTTTTGGCAGGAAAACTTCCTTCCCCCTTCCCCGGGTTTTACTGGGCTCAGTTATGACTGGTTTTGTTGATTACCTGGGTTGGGCCTTGGTCTTTAAAGTAAAACCATAGGGACAGATACAGCATTTTTAATGTTAAAAGTCTATTGGGTGAAAAAAAAAAGTCTGTCCAGTGCCTACATTTCAGTTGCTGCCCGACCTGAGCTCAGAGAAGGTGGGCATTTTACATGAGGTCCATGCTTCAGCATAAACTCACTGCCCTGAGTGAGGCAGACAGTAACACCGCAGGAGGCTCTGGCTGCCCCGAGAGGCGGGGGTGGGGAGGCGCACTCGCTGGGTGCTCCACGATCCCTAGGGAGAAGCCCCCGTGCTCCGTGTTAACTCCAGCGCCGTCTGAGGGCCTCTGGTCCAGCCCGCTGCCTCCTGGCACTCCACACCTTCTAGGAATATGAGATGAATCCTGACTTTAGGTTAGTCTAATAAAGATTAGTTTTCTGGTAGGATGGCCCCAGCCTTTCACCAGGTGTTAAGTCCTGGCTTTCAAGGAGCTGACGGTTTATGCCGCGTGCCTGAGAAGCACTTCATGTGTATTCACTTGTTTAATCTTCGCGACAGCCTCTGAGGTTTGTGCTCAGACCTGCTTTCCCTTTGGGTTTATGAAGAAGAATATACTCTAGGAGCTGGAAGCATTTCCAGCAAACCATTCAAACACCTTAAGTGTGATTTCAGAGCTAAAAGTTTTATGATCTGGGATCTGGCGGAATTTCTAAGACATGAAACAGCTGATGGAAAGAAAGATGCTGGTAGAGGGGACGAAAGAATTGAATTCTTGCGTTTTTGTGTTCACCTTTGTGGAAATAATGCTGTTTATGCCCGCCCTGTGGACCTGCGGGCAAAGGTCAGTTTGCAGGAAGGCGTGGGGAAGTTTGGGGTTCCGAGAAATTTGGAATTCTGGGAAAGGGGATTCCTGTGTACCTGAGGGCCCATCTGATAACTTCCTGTCATCACAGATCTTCCTCTTACAGGCCCAGGGGTCTGCCTTCCTGCCTCAGTCATCACAGTGTCTGAGAACAACCTCACGTTGTTCCGAACTGAGGCTATTTCGGGGCCTGAGTCATCCTGTCAAACTGGCCTCTTCAGGGTCTGGATGCATGTCAGCTTCTCTGTCCCACGGGCTCCTGCAGCACCCCGTCTCCGCTACGCCGGACACCAGTAAAGGCCGGATGTGTTGTGTGAGCACTGGTGGTTTTATGAACATGACTTTGACTGCTTAACTGAAGTGTGAGCTTGCTGAGGCCAGGGGTAAAGCCTGATTGTCTTTAGTACCTTTCGCAGCGCTCATCAAAGGGCTGTGCACGTTAGAGAAGCCGTGGTGCAGACTTCAGGGTGCCTGGTGTAGAGGTGCGGGGCTGGGCGGAATTTGGAACGAGCCTGAACAGCTCCTGGGACATTGAGCTTGGGCTGGATTCTCGCTCCTGTGGACCGTGGAGCTGTAGGGCTCTAAGGAGATGGAACACGCTTCCCCATTTTGCAGAGGAGAAAACCGAGGCCCAGAAGGTTCACCCAAGGGGTTATGAGTGGCTGGGCAGGAACTGGGGCTTCCTCTAATTAGCAGCAGGCGCAGGTGGGTTGGGCTTCAGTTCAGTGGATGTGTCTCGGCTTCTAGTGGAAACCAGGCCAAGGACTGACTCAGAAGTGGGGGTGGAGGAAAGTTCCAGGAAGGAGACTGAGCCTAAAGGGGCGCTCAGATGGACAATCTTGGATCCCCAGGTGATCAGCCAGGGGCGGCCACCTAGGGGCCTGGTCATGGCTGTGGCAGAGGCAGGAGGAGCAACTTCGGAGACTCTTTCTGCTCGGCAGGGTCTGTGATCACGAAACCTGGTGGCCACGTGCTGCGTGCCAGGCCGCCACCTGGCCTCCACAGTGCCCATGAACCCCGCTTTCCTCCTGGAAGCCAGCCCTCCTGGCACGCAGGGCTGCCGGCAATCTTTCCGCCTTTGTTTCTCTGAAACCATTAGAAGGGCCTCTGGGTTGGGAGTCTGAGTTGCTAAGAGCTTTCCTCTGGCCAGACCTTATCACTGGCTTGAGAAGTCTCCAGGCAAAGTTCTCTCTGGAACTCTGGCTTGGAGGGAGGGAGAGTGGGCGGGGGGAAGGAAAAGGGGCTTAGGAGCCACAAACAAAGCTGCCCCTCTGCAGGCCCCTGGGAGGACCAGAGCGCGGGGGCTGGCCCGGCCGTGGGAGCTGCGAGCTCTGTGGGCCTTTGCTGCAGAGAAGCAGCCGGAATGACGCAGCTCTCCTGAGCCCGCCCCCACGCCGGGCAGTGCACACCCGTCACCTCAGGTTCCCCCACCCTCTGCTGTCACCCCCACTTTGCAGGTGGGGAAACAGAGCCTCGAGGAGGGTGGCACTCACCCTAGCTCCCACAGTGGGGAAGGGTGAGCTGGGACCTGCGCCTGGTGTGCACGCCTCCGTGGACACACGGGAGCTTAGCAGCCTGCTGGCCTGGCAGAGGATGGCTGGCCATGCTGTGTGGTTGCTTTTTAAAGGACACCCTCGCAGTCACCCTGCCCAGCAGCCGCTGTAGGACTCAGCTCCTCTGGGCCTTTTAGATGCTCTTGAAACGGAAGTGCTCCTGGGAGGATGCTGCCCGGCCCTGCTGACAGCAAGACCCTAAGTGCTAAGACTCAGGAGAGGCTCCTGCAGGGGTAAGTGAGGCAGGAGGGAGGCCTGGTTGCCGCAAGCCAGCTCTCCCCAGGAACCAGGGCGGCGGGGTGGCAGCCCTCTTCTGTGCACCCCCCACCCTGGCTGCCCCGCCCCCCCACCGCTGACCACCGTCTCCACCCCTCACCCTTATGCAAGTAAAATGAGCCCTTAGATTCATTCAGAAAGCATTTGCTGAGCACTTGTGTGCCAGGCCCAAAGGCTGTGGCATGGAGCGTGCAGGGATGAACCCAGGCTGTCCCTTCCCCGAGGAGCGCAGTCTAGAGGAGGAGATGGTGGTTCAGAAGGACACACGGTGCAGGGATGTGGGGAGGGGAGGCTGGGGAGCAGGGGCGAGGAGGGCAGCGACGGAGGAAGAGAGAGCTCAGGACCGTCGTCAAGGATGGGCAGGCAGAGGCGGATGAAGAGGAGGGAAAGGCATTCCAGGTTGGGGGCGGGCGTGGACAAGGCGTGGAGGGGACGTGGGTCCAGGAGAGACACTGGCTGGATGCTGCTGGGTGGGGACGGTTGGACAGCGAGTGAGGAACAAAGCAGGGAGCCAGGGCTGCCCAGCCCAGGAGCATGAGCTTCACGCCAGTGGTGCCAGGAGCCCCAGGGGTTTAAGCAGAGGAGTGACAAGATCTGACTTGTCCGTCCCGGCCCACGTTGCCCTCGAGGCAGAGCGGCGGGTGGACAGTCAGAAGCCCCTGTGTCGTGAGGTAGGAGTATGGCTCTGGCTCCCAGCCCAGGTTTCCTGCCGGCCTCACCCTGTGCCTGGCTGAGCACCGAATGTACCCTCCCCCCAGGAGATACCACTGGCTGGGACCCCGCGTGGTGCTGGCCTTTCCCACCCACGAGAAAGTTTGGGCCTGGGGTTGAGAACATGGAAGGAGAGGCAGAGGGCCCGAAGTCTCCTTCCAGGAAGACTTGCTTATGGCATGGTGAGAAGGCAGCTGGAATGGGATTCTGGAGACCTCTGCCTAAACTCCAGCTCTGACGCTGAGGCCGTGTGATCTTGGGTTGATCACTTTCCTCCTCTGGTTGGGACTCAATTTGCCGACTGGCTTAGGGTGATACCACCTGGCTCGAGGCGAGTGCCGGAGCGAGCTCACCGATGTGCTTACGTGCAGAGCTTATGCCCTGCTGCTGCCCAGCCTCCCTCCCTCGGCTTTTCCAGATGCCACAGCCAGAGTGTCCTTCCGAGCTGTGTCCTCCAGCACACACACGCACACACATGCACAGGCACACAAGCACACACATGCACACATGCACGCACACATGCACACACATATACACACACACACGCACACACACACACGCTCATTCCAGACTGCCCAGGGTTGTGAAAAGTTTATGAAACTTGGAGGTTGAGGACCAGAGCTCAAGTCCCAGCTGTGCCAGCAGCGTGCCCTGTGCCTTTGAGCAAGTCAGCCTGCCTGTCTGACCCTTTGTGCGAACCCCGTCCCACTTGGTGTAAACGTCAGCCCTTCGCATACAAGAAGGGAATCTGATGAGTCAGCACCTTCTGCATCTCTAGTGTGCCCTCCCCTCTGCTGGCTCTTCCTCTTCAGCCAGAGAGCCTTTGATGAAAATTCTGTCCGGTCTTCAGTGGTGACCTGGGCTGGGGGTAGGGGTGTGGTATTAACTGGGCTAGGGCACAAGAGAACCTTCTGGAATGGCGGTGGTGAGGTGAATGTGCACATGTGTAAAGAATTTCAAGCTGAAACTTAAGCTCTGTGTGCTTTAGGCATGTTGGATATATGGTATATTTTAATATATGAATGTTACATATTAATGTTTTATTTTATTACATAAAATAATTGTATTTATTCATTAATAGTAAAATGTTAATACTTAATACATCTATATATGTATTTTTTATGGATAGAAGGTCCATCTCAGCTTTCTGGTTCAAGCTCCATCTCTCTCCATCCATTCACATCTTCACTCGCGCTCCAGGTGTCTGTCTGTGCCCCAGGCAGGCAGCCCAGGCTTGCAGAGGAGAAGGAGACGCGGATGTGGGCGCTGTCTCGGGAGCTCAGAGGCGCAGAACCTTCAGGGGCTCCTCGTTGCCGTCGGTAACGTGTTTCTCAGTGCTGCTGCAGGCCACCTGGGGAGGTTTGTGTGCTTGTCCCCAGGTCAGTGTCACGGGCGTGTGACCTGCGCGACGCTTGGTTTAATGTTCTGCTGATACTGTCTTGGGATTCTTCATAATTCTTGATCAAGGGGCCCTGCGAATTATGTAGTTGGTCCTCCCTGCTCCCCTCCGGCAGAACAACAGAATCAGACTCTCTGGGAGGTGGGGCCCAGGTGTCAGGATTTCTTCAAAGTGGAGCTTCTTTCTGGAGTAGCCATGTCCAGATGCAGCCCTCATCCTCAGACACTTGGCGGAAGCAGAAGCTGGAGCCTGGCTCTCTAGGTGCTTGTAACTGAGTTGGAATGATGAGCCCTCACACATGAGAGTGTCACAGAAGCGGTCCCCGGGGAGGGAGCTCAGGGGAGAGGCAGGTCACTGTGTGGTGGGGTGGTCCAGGAAGGCTTCGTGGAGGAGGTGGTGCGTGCACCACCATGAAAGGAGTGAGAGAAAGAGGAGAGAAGGCGAGAGCAGAAGAGCGCTTAGGAAAGGGGAGGGCTCACGGGGTGGGGGCAGGAGCGGCTAACTGGGTGCAGGGCGTGGCTTGGGCAGAGAGCGCTGTGGTTGGAGGCTGGGGTGGGGTGAGTCTGGGAAGCACAGGAAATGACAGTCTGAGAAGTCAGATCCTGTCGGCAATGGGGAGCCGCCGAATGTTCGGGGTCCAAGAATAACGTGCTCCGTGAACATCTGAATGAATAAACAAAAGGATTGTTTGGGGGAGGCTGAGAGGGCTGGCCTGCTCCGTTGCTAAGGTCTCCAGCCGGAACTGTGGTCCACCTACTCTGGAAGGCTCTGCTCTCTCCCCTGCAGGCGGTGGAGCCCCGTGAGGACCCCCGTGTCCCCTGCAGTGTGGTCTTGGGCAACAGCGATTGAAGTGTCCCCAAGAACAACAGACTCTGAGCAGACCGAGTTCTCCCATTTCTAGGAATGGAGAGCAGTGGGGGAGGGGAGCGCTTCTGTGAAAACGGGGGTCTTCTCCGGCTCCCACCAGGTTCCCCAGCCCCGTGAGGAGCCCCTGTAGGAAGGTGGCTCTCCCTGCCACCCTGTATTTCCCACAGCCTGGTGGACACTGCAGTGCCTGGCGGTGGGGTGGAGGTCCTGCCTGGGATAGAGGAGCCCCCATTTCTGAGTAGCCAGTAGATCAAACACAGATCTGTTTGTTTCTTAGTCTCCTGAAATATTTATGCAGGAAGATGAGAAAGGGGCTCTGTTTATTGAATGCATCCTCCAGGGAAGAAGCCACAAGGAATGGGCTGCTTCCCGAGTCTGAGAGTCAGTGAGCAGAGATGGAATTTCTTTGGGTTTGAAGCCAGACAGAGCCTGTGTACTTGCAGGAGAAACGGGGGTAGGATTTCTGGAGGGGACAAAGCCCTCTCACCTCCTGCCTTTCAGCACATGCTTTCCTGGTGTCTCCAAACGGGAACTGGAGTCTCAGCTTAGCTTCTGTTCTGGGCTTTGCCTCTAACAAGCTGTGTGACCTTGGGCATGTTGCTTAACCTCTCTGGGGTATCAGTCCAGTTCTGTTTGCCCCTTGATAGTGTTGGAGAGGCAGGTGAGCTGCGGAGTGAGTCTGCGTCGAGGCAGTGGAGGGGTGAGAAGGGGTGTGAGGAGCACCGTGCCGTGCGGGGGTCCCAGCTGTGCGGGTTCAAGGCCAGAGCACTGACTGGGGGCAGGCCTGAGCGACCAGTGTGGCCCACAGCCTCAGCTGTGGCCTGAGGGGCCTGGCCCGAGGGAGTGCTCCCGGAGCCCAGGCCCACCCTGCGGCACCTTCCCTCCTTCCTCCATCAGCTGAGCCCTGCTGTCCCGTGTCCCTGAGAATGCTGGCAGGATTTCCTCCCAGGAAAGGGACATGGGTGTCCGGTTTACATCCCCTGGGAGCTGCAGGCAGCACTTCCCCTGACCGTGGGACCGGCCTCGTCTTCAGATGTGGGAGTCTGTGGCTCCACGCCCGGGCCTTGTGGCCGGCCTCAGGTCATCTGCTGTCCACACTCAGGGAACAGGGCCTTCTCCCGGGGCTGGGCTTCTGTTCTCAGCTCCAGCGCTGGCGTGCTGGTCTGTCTCCCACGGTGAGCCTTGTAAGAGGTAATAGTAACAGTTCTTCACATTAGAACAATCTGAATCTTAATTCAAACTACCATCTACTGAGCACCTGTGCCATGCCAGGCACTGCGCAGGCTCAGGGGACACACAGAGAGGACTGGTGCCCCCGACCTTTAAGGAAGTTGTGTCCTACCTGGGAGGCTGACACAGATACTGATGGAGTGTTTGGAGCAGCGCTGAACGCAGGTCCTGAGGGCCACAGAGCACTGGGAGACTGGACAGGGTCTCCGAGTGGAGGTGGTGTTTGAGTGTGACTTTGAAGGGTAGGTGGGATTTGTGGTAGGGTGGAGGAGAGGGGCTCAGCATGAGTAAGGGCAAGGGCAGGGTTGCTCCTGGGATGTTCTGGAGCTTCCAGGGTGTCCAGGGAGGTCTGAGCTTGGAGGGTCAGGAGCTGGGAGGGTGAGGAGGGGCCCTGCGGAGTAGCAGGGGGCGGAGCAGATGGAGGCCAGGGTGACGTGTGCGTGAGTTGTGCATGGGAAAGGGACATGATCGAGCCGTCAGGTTCCAGGACAGCAGACACAAAGCACGTCCTGTGCTGGCCACCGTTCTAGATGATGGGGTGCATCCGCATCAGTGAGCAAAACAGAGAAAGTGCCTGCCTCAGGGGACTGGCCCTGGGCGGGGAGACGGGCAGACACAAGTGGTGGTATCTGGAAGTCAGGCGGTGGGCAGAAGAAGGCATGGGGCTGGGGGCAGAGCGACAGGGGTGGGGGAAGGGCTGCTTTAGACAGAGCAGCTCTGAAGCGGGGACACTGGGGCCCAGAGCGGAATGAGGGGAGGGATGGAGCCAGTGGATCTGGGAAGATCTTTCTGGCTGAGAGAGCTCCCAGGCTCTGAGGAGGAGCCTGCCTCCCATTCAAGGCACAGCCAAGAGGCCCTTGTCTGGGGGAACGTGAGGGGAGAGGTCACAAAGGAGGGTGAAGCTGGCTCTGGGTCCACTGAGTTCTCCTGCCTCCCACAGGCTGGCACAGGCTTCCTGCACATTAATGTTTGTTGACCACTCAGGAGAAGACAGGTGGGAGAGGAAAAGGCTGGAGGCCGGGAGCTGACGCAGGGCTGAACTAGGTCAGACGGTGGTCATGGGAAGAGGAATCTCCAGGCCTTGGGTGACTGGATAGGAGCAGAGGAAGACACGAGAAGAGCAAGAGCATGACTCCACGGGCATCACTGCCCAGGCTTCCCACGCCCCCTCCCGCAGGTCACCTGAGCCCGCCCAGCCCTGCCCTGGGGCCTGTGGAGCAAAGCTAGGGCCTGCCATCCCACCTGCCTCTCCAGGGTGCGCCAAACTGGGCCGCATCCTCCTGGGGGGCTGCCCTCCCCTGCCAGCCTCTCCTCGCCTCCAACCTCATTAGTATTTTGAGCAGAAGCATATTTATTTTCTCCTGCAGGGAATTGGTGCCCTGCTCACTTCAAATTGAGTCAGACCAGAGAGCAATTAAAAGGCACAGGCTTCTCGGGTCCAGGAGGAGCCAGGGAGGGAAGTGGTGTGGCCCCTCTGCCGGCTGCCAGGCATATGTGCCCTGGGCTGGCCGGGGTCGGGCGGCGAGGAGGGAGATGGTGTGAGATTCGAGTTCACCAGGAACAAAATGCTAATGATGAGTGTTTATGTAGTGTGGACCGTGTTCCAGGGACGGTGCTGGCTGTTTCACAGGCATCTTGAATCATCCTTTCAACAGCCCATAAGGCACAGGGATTGGGGGTGGGGAGGGTGCAACTGTTACGTCCATTTTGTGGATGAGGAAACTGAGGCTCAGAGGGATTAAGTAACATGCCTAAGGTCACACAACTGTGTGACTCTTTTGTTAAATACATAAAACGTTATTTATACCTGTTTTCATTTTTTACATTAAAATGTAAACTGAGGTGGAGCCACAATTCTGTCTCATCCGTGGTGCAACCTGGAGCCAGTGCCTTGACTGCCTGGCTCCTTATTCCTCAGAAGCATTGCATTTAACCAATGGCTTCTCCCAATTTTGTTCCTCTCCCTTTAAAAGAAGAAGAAGAAGAAGAAAAAGACCAAACAAAAAGCCCTTGCGTTGCTATGGAGCAGAGGCTTCCAGAGAGTTACCGAGGTGAACCAGGACAGAGAAGGCGCTCTGGCTCCGGCCCTGCGCCTCTCCCGGGGGTCTGCATAGTTAGACCCATTGCTCTTGGTGGGCCCAAGGGCCGCAGACCTGTTAGGGGCCATCGTGGTGGTTTGGGCCAGAGGCCTGAGCCGGCTGAGTGGAAGCCGTGAGGCTGGAGAGGACACACGGCTCAGGGGATGTTCTGGAGACTGATGAGCCCAGAGAGGCACCCAAGGGGTGGAGGAGGTCAGCGGGGGTCCAAGGGCTCCCATGCCCCAGATCCAGCCCCTCAGCCAGACCATCGCCCTTGTTCGGCAGACTTGGCTCTGAGAGCATGTTCAGCTTCAGAAAATCGGACCCTGCAGAGGCTGAAGCTCAGGGCCTCGGGTTCTGCAGGCAGCCTAGCAGAAGAGGGGCGGCAGCTGGCCGGAATCGGGCATCTTGGGCCCAGGGCCGGAGCTGGGCTCCTGACCTGAGAGAGGCCAGGGTGGAGGTGGGGGGAGGGGCGAGGGAGAACGAACAGGAGGTTTGGCCGTCCCTGCCCCTGTCACGCAGGGGCAGTGACTTTTGCTAATAGCGGTCTCCTGGAGAAAACTTGACTCAAAGGTGGTAACCCAGTGTCCTCAGGAGAGTAGGGCGGCTTTGTGAAATAGCCTGGGCCTTGGAGAAGCCAGGCGAGCGGCACGTCCCTGGCGGGAGTTTCTCCCTGGGGCCGGCTCCTCCCCGCAGCTGTCTCCTCTCCCAGCTCCTCCTCCCTGCTTGAGACCTGCGGCAAACCTTCCCTCTCCCCCTCCCTGCCCCTCTCTCTCCAGGCTCAGGGGCTGGTCTGTGTTGAGCCCCGGGAGGTTAGTGCAGGAAGGGAGCTGCCATTCTGACTTGAACTTTTCCTGTGGCCTGGAAGATGCAGCCTGAGGGAAGCTGGCGGGGTCGGGGGCTGGGGTCACTTGCTGTGAGCTCCTGAGCTCAGGCCCACGCTGGGCCTGGGGCTGCCCTGGATGGGGGGGAGTCCTGTACCTCTGGACTCCATTGCCCACCTGGGCAGCAGTATTCCTTGACTTTCTTCTGCCTAGCCCACTGAGCTGAGCATTCGACGCCTTCCCTCTAGGGCCACCGTTTACCTCCTTGGCCCCTGCCCAGACCCTGCCCTCCAGCTACACTGGGCTGCTCGCTGCCCCCAGACTCAATTTGTACTTTTCTGCTCCCTCTCTATTCAAAAGATCTCCTGATCTCTGCTTTCAAGGCCCAGCCAAAAATGCCACCTCCTCCAGGAAGCCTTCTCTGACCTCTCCTCACTCCAGACTTCGTCCTTCTCATGTCACTGCCATGTGAGATGGTTCTAGCTGATCGCACACTGTCTCCCCTGCCAGAGGGCAAGCCCCACACCCTGAGCAGGAGGGAGCAGCCGATGCTGCAGATCCTACGATGCGTTTCTCACACAGGCCCTAAGTATGTCCAAATAGATTTTTGAATGACATATTTGCAGTTTTGCGTGACTAGGAGAATCTGTTCTGTGTGTGCAGCACAGGTTCCGCCACGTGAGGTGCATTTTTTGGCAAATTTATCAGAGGATGCAGAGTGAAGCCTCCCAACCCTGTCCCCAGAAGGGCGTGGGACAGATGTGGAGAGCTGACTTTTCCTTCCTCCCACCCCCGGCGCTGCTCAGACAGGCTGTGCTGCCCCTGAAGAATTCTAAAGGCAGGATTGCTCCCCAGCGCTCCCCAGACCTCCCGCCCGCAGGGGCACGGCCTAGTGGCCTTGTGACAGCAGTGTGCCCTCCTGGGGCTCTGCCGTCCCCTGGGAGGCTGCCATGCGGTTTCCGGACGTCCGGGTCTCATTACGCGCCAACTTGAAAATTCATCTTGTCTAATTGTGCTCCAGGCCTGAGTGAGTTCAGTAGCTGTTAACCGGGCTCTGGGGGGTTGGGCGTCTCCCCGGCAACAGAGGATGCTCCTGATGAGCTGCATCCTTGCAGACTGGCCCGGGTTCCCTCCTCCCCCCGTGTGGACTGCTAATCCCGCTGCTGCCCCTCAGGAGGGCCCAGGAGGGCCTGGGGCCGGGGTGTGGGCGTGGAACCGCCTGGGCCCTGGGGTGTGGTCCGCAGTTCCTCCCAATGTTGCAGGGACGAAAGGTGCCCACAGATGACTCCACAGCCCTGTTGCTGGCCAGGGAGTTTCCCTTCCTCCCCAAACAAACACCCCTTCATCTAAAATACACATGCGCACACAAGCACACGCACCATTCCAGTGGCCTAAGTGCTATTTGTTTTACAAATATTTCTAAAATGTGGAAGTTGCTCTTCCCCTTGGAGGCCTGGCTCAAATGCCACCTCCTCCAGGAGGCCTTCCTGGAATGGCTGTCTCTCTCCCAGCTGTTTTGCCACTGTGCTTGATTTGTGCTTCCGGGATGTTTTTCAGCACAGGTGTGACTTAGCCAAGTACGCACCAGGTTTGCTTCACACCAAGTGACAAGTGCCTCCAAGAGGGCGAAACCCCCACCTTCCCCTTTGGAGTCCCAGACCTGGGCCCCGACAGGCCTCAGTCAGAAGGAGAAGAGGGTCTCTGCTAGCAGCCCTGGTCCCACTCCAGGGTCTCGGCCTGCAAGCTTCTGTGTTGATGTGGCTCCCAGGACCTTCAGAGACCCTCCTGCCTCCCGTGACCCTGGGCCAGGCTCTTTGCCTTCCCCACCCGAGGACGGGGAGCCCTGAGAACTGGGCCTTGGGGGAGGAGTAGAGACAAGGAGACTCGAGGAAATGAAAATAGTAAGCGGGGCAGCCCTGGCCCAGCCCCCAGCCTCCTGGCTGCCAGTTCCCCAGGCGCCTGGCCCTGCAGACCCTGGGCCGTCACCCGTGGGAGGAGGGCTGGAAGGGAGAGGCGCAAACCCAGCGATGTCACCACGCCCACTGCACGTCCTTCTCAGCTTTCCTGCTGAGTCTCGGTCTCCAGAAATGACCTGGAGAGAGAGGAATGGGGAGGGAGGAGGCAGCCTGTCTGACTTTTAATTAAGAGGGGCAGGACACCTGCCAACCAGCCTGGAAGGCAGTGGCCCTCAGTGACGTGTGTGGGTCTCCATCAAGGAGGGTGGGGCGGTGTGCAGGTGTGTGGGTGTGTGAGCAGCCGACAGTCGGAAGTTGAGATCTGATGATCTGTCCAGGAAGCTGAGTTTCCTCCTTGCTCCTCGGTATCTACTCCCCGCAGTGCAGCAGACATTTCATCACCTGCCGGGTGCCAGTCCCTGTGCCAGGCCCGGAAGTTGTAGAAATGGATGCGACACAGCCCCTGGCCTCCCGGGCTGGGCAGAGGGTGGGCACCGAGGTGCTGAGGGGCTCGCATCTCACAGGGTCCTCATTCAGCCAACGTCCCCTGAGCGCTGCTGGTGCCGCCTTTGGTAGGTACCGAGGACAGAGGGGTGACCACGGTGGACAGAGATCCAGGCCTGCGCAGAGCTTACAGTCAGGGGTGATGTGGGGTGGGGAGCACGGGGTCTGACCAGGCAGCTGTCACCGGATGAGGGTAGCACGAGGGCTGGGAGGCGCCCAGAGGAGGAGCAGCTAACACAGCCCAGGAGAGACCCCCAGAGGGAGGGGGAGCATTTGGCCAAGTGAACGGGTGGGGAGAGACTAAGGTACAGGAAACAGCGGCGTGTGCAAAGGCCCCAGAAAGAGAAACAGATGCTTTGAGGAACAGAGGGGACTTGAGCGCAGCAGGGGCCCAGATGTGCTGTGGTGGGGCCCAGGCCGGGGTGGGGGGGCGTTGTAATCCACTTTGTGAGGACCGTGGGCTCGATTCTGAGGGCAGGGAAGGGAACCGTGCACTGGCTTTACGCAGGGGAATGACACCGGATTTAGGCTTAGAAAAGGCCACTCTGGCAAGTATTTTTTTGTGATTGGGAATTTTAAGTGTTCTCAGTTTTTCCATTTAAGGTCACTCTCTGCTGTGGAAGGGGGCAGGGAAGGGGACAGGGAAGAGGGCGGGGAAGGAGGGCATTGGAGTGATCGGGATATTGGCCCAGCTTAGGGTCCGACCCCAGATGCACGCGCGCACGCGCACGCACACACTGTACCTAGATGCCTTAACTCACTTTGCTACGGGAATTTCAGGCCACTAAGAGAAAGATCAACAAAAAGTGCTCCCCTGCCCCGGTAACATGTGCCTTTCACCCCCGTCCCTCTCACGACCCAAGCTGACCAGGGTGCAACCGTCATGTCCTGGTTCCAGGGCTCTGACCGCGCTGGTTGGTGGGGCCCCACGGATTTGCCTCCTGAGGCTTCCCCCCCTTTTGCCAGTTCTCTGGGGTAAGTAAGGGTGGCAGGTGTGGGTTTCACAGCTCTCTGCTGCAGGGAAGGGAGGTTCTGTGAGAGAAGCAGCGCCCACCTTCCTCCTCTCTGAGAACACCAAGAGGCAGGTCCTTTCTGTGTTTTAGCAGAAGCATTTCATGGAAGCAGACCTGTTTCCTGGGCAAAGAAGGACTGTTTGTACGAGCCTCGCAGGCGGACACTTTTTCCCTGGTTGAGGCATGTGTGATTTCACTTTCTGGGACAGGACACACAGCTCTGGCAGCCCCTTGCTTAGCAACGGCTGCCCATTGGATTCACAGCATCTCTGCCCCGAGCAGGAAGGTGGTCAGGGCCCCCTGGCCAGGCCGCGTTGGGGACAGGAGGTGAGCGATGCCAGGCAGTCTGGTTAGGAGTTCAGGGGAGAGAGAAGGGGCAGGGTGGCCACGTTAGGGTCAGGACTGTCAGCGCGTCTTGTGCACCATTGGATCCCGGGGCCAACACGGGGCCTGGCTCCTGGTAGGTGATCTTTAAACTGCTGTTGGAAGAGCTGAGTGAATGAATGGTGGGAAGCCATGCACAGGTGAGTGAGAGCTGGCCTGTGGCCTCCAAGTGGTCGTAATGTAGTCAGAGAAAGCTGGCTTGTCGGTAATGCTAACATGAGGCGTGGTGACAGGAGAGCCTCACGGAGGATGAGCTGCGGGGACTGTGCAGGGTCATCGGCAGAAGTCGGGGCCTGCGTTTCTCAGGGCAGAGTTAGGTCTTATGAACCGATCATGACCCCCCCCATTCACGGAGCCCCCCCATTCATGGAGACAGGGCCTTGAAGAGGTAACTAAGGTTAAACCGGGTAACAAGGGTGGCACCCTAACCCTGCAGGACTGATGTCCTAATGAGAAGAGGAGGAGACACCAGGAGTGCGCGGCCGTCTGCAGGCCAGAAAGAGCGCTCTCGCCAGAAGCCAGCCCTGCTGGCACCTTGGGCGGGATGTCCAGCCTCCAGGACCAGGAGGTTGTTGAAGCCACCGGTCTGCAGCCTTCTGTACTGCAGCCCCCACATGCAGGGACGCTGTGTCTGAGCTGGGAGGGCAGGGTAGGGGAACAGAGGAGGGCAGTGCATCGCAGAATTCAGAAGGGCCGCTGGTGTCCGACCACACTCACCTGGAGGTGCAGAGGAAGAGCCCGGGCTGTGGAGTCAGACTGCCAGGGTCTGAATCCTGGCCCTTTGCACCCTCAGGCTGTGAGTCTTGGACAAGCTGGAACCCCTCAGTCTCTTAGCTGTGAGTGGGGGTGGTAATAGTAGTTACTATTGGAACTCTTTGCTGCACAAGTAGCAACGTGAGCATTGTGTTTGGTTACTCCTGTAAAGCACGCAGCCCTGAGCCTGGTACGCGGTAAAGCCTCAGCAAACGCGAGCCGCCCCTCTTCACGTCACCGGGTGTGCTTGTCGGTGTTGCCATCCTGGGGGCTCGCTTCTCGCAGCACGTGTCCAGGGGCTCCAGCCACGGGTAAGAACGTTCTGGGACCTCCTTGAGAACAGCTTTCGGTACCAGCTTTTGAAGTGTGACTCTTTGTAGCCGGCCTCCTCCCCACCCCCAAGCCATCGTCCCCACCTTGGAAGAAGGAAGCTTGTGTCTGAATGACCCTGGATGAGACCAAGGAGAGGAGCCCTATTACTGACGGGCGAAGGTCTGACCTCCCCAAGGAGGTCCCTAGCCAGTCCTCAGTGGGCTTTCACACCAGTTTAAAAAGTGGTTTGTTTGTTTGTTTAAAAAAGAGGTGATTTGACCTTAACAGTGTGTCAAGAATACACAAATGTCCTTCCCAGGGGGCTACTCCAGAAAGTCCAGGATCCCTTATCTGGAAAGCCGTGATTTAAAACCACCGCCTCGCCTCTGCTCCGACTCTCAGAAGTCACGTCTTCTGAGAACCTGAGACGAGATCGTAGGTGCTTCTGTGTATTGGGCCCGACATTTCCGTGTTTGCCTTCCTGTATTGTGTGCTTATTGCTGATAATTAGGAGAAAATTAAGCAAACTTAAGACGTCTCTAAAAAGAAGAAACCCCAGTCTCCCAGCTCCCACGGCTGTCCTAGGTCCACGGTGGATATTCCGCGTGTATAAGCTGTTATCAAAGACGCACAAACTGAAGTGGTGTCGCCCTTTTGGAGAGCAGCTCGGCCACGCGCATCACAAGCCATAAAATGTCCATATCCTGTGACTTAGTCATCCCACTTCTGGGAATCTGTCCAAGGGAAACAATCCAAAGGTGGGGAAGGGCTCTGTGCACCAAAGATGCTCATCACGGCATTATTTATAACTAAAACTTGGAAGCAAAATAAAGGCTTTACCGTACGAGGCTGGCTAAGCGAATTAAGCAGCATGTATTCGATGGCGCATTCTGCAGCCATTAAAAAGTATAATACCAAACGCTGTGCACGTGGGAAACTGTTCCTGCGAAGTGACAGGGCCGGATACAAAGTTTTATGCACATCATGATTATAACTGTGTAAAAGTTCTTTGGAAAATGCAGATGTGCTGAGATTGAAAAGTGAAGGGAGAATTGAGAAGACCTCTAGGTGGGCTGGGGAGAAAGAAAGGGGGACCCACAGATGGCTCTCGGGTTTGTGGGGTGAACGTCCCATTTACTGGGAGTCGCAGCGGCCAAGGAAGAGCAGGCTGGGGTCTGCAGAGCAGAGAGGAGATCAGTAGTTAGTTCCCGATGTGTTTGGTGTGAGACGTCTGCGAGAACCCAGAGTGATGGGTCTGAAGCTCAGCAAAGAGGCCCAGACCTCAGGTGGAAATTTCAGAGCCATCAGCTGGTAGATGGTGTTTACTCGCTGAGTGTGGATGACACCAGGCAGGGAAGAGGAGAGGCTGTGGGCCTTCTGAGAAAGGGCCGTCAAGGCAGGTTCCCCCTCCCCCACGCTCCGGTTCCCTGGAAGACTGCGGCCTTGGGGACAACTCCCCTGGCCAGGCCAATCCAAGTAGGCTCACCTGCTGGCTGGCAGGGAGCCCAGCTCTCGCTACCGTGTGTGTGTGTGTGTGTGTGTGTGTGTGTGTGTGTGTGTGTGTGTGTTGTGGGGTGCACTGGGGGTGCAGCTCTGTTTTTCAAGGCCTTGGCTCTTTATGCACTGCAGGGATGTGTTGGAAGATGATGTGAGAACCGATGGTCAGGGAACACTCGGCGTTTCTCCCCAGCTCCTCCCCTCCTAGGGAGGGACCACCCCCAGGAACTGGATTCTTGAGTCCTGAATGGTTGGAGCCTCAAGGCTTTGTTTTCTGCCCTCCAGACTCCTAATTGCCTTTTCTCAGGCTTCCCACCAGCGATGGGGCTCAAGGAGGGGCTTGGAGTTATTCATCATCGTCACCATCATCGTCATCACCCACCTCCAGTCTTCCAGCCTCCATCCATCCATTCAACAAGTATTGCAACAAGAGCCACTAAAATCCAGCGAGTATGTGCCAGGCACAGAGAGAACGCAGGCTCAGACCCTGCCCTCCGGGGGCAGCAGCAAGGAAGCTGACTTGCGATGCTCAGGGGGACATTCCGAGGGCCCAAGGGTGAGGGCACAGCGTGCTGGGGAAGCCGGGAAGGGCTCCTGGAGAAGCAGCATTTAAACTGGGCCTTGGGGACAGCTGAGATTTGGCCTTGGTGGTTGGAGCAAGGATTGGTAATAGGAACATGAGTGTGGGGCCTTGTCGGGACCGGGGAGCAGCTGCCCTGCAGGACAATCTGTCCTCCCCGACCCTCCCTGTCTTGAGCCCTTCCCGGCAGAGGGGGAAGAGGAGCTGGATGACTGGGTCACAGCAGGCTGCTGGGAATGGTCTTTCTCCCGCGGGGTCTGTATTTAAGAAGAGATCCCTGGCTGTGTGAGCTCGGGGACTGGGGGTCAGTTTTTGGTCCACACGAAGCTTTGAGGCATGAGGTGATGAGAGACTGAACCAGAGTAGGGTCAGCAGAGAGAAGGGGTGTCTCTGGACCCCCAGCCAGGCCCCGTCTCCTGTGTGGTGGCACAGGAAATGCTGAGGTGTCTCTGACCTTGGGGAGCAGAGAAGTTTTTCGGGGGGCCCTCTTTGCTGCTGGCCTCCCAGCTCCTTCCCATGCCAGGCCTGTCCTCCAGGCCCTTCGCCCCCTCACTGTTGGTCTTTTCCCAGAGCCTCCTGTGTGACTTAACCGAAGGCATAAAGGCTGCTGGTGGAAGGCTGCTGCTCGGGGTGAGCTGAGGACGTGTGGTCAGAGAGCCACATTTCCCCGCACGCCTGTGGGTGGGCCTTCAGGGCCTCGTCACGAGCAGTGATGGCAGACGGGATGGAATGGGGTGGGGGGGGGGCAAAGAGGTGCCATTCAGTCCACTGGCTGGACCTGGAATCCGCATGAATCATACAGATCGGCCGGCCAGCCCGTCCCCGGGGGCCCCATAGCGTTGTCGCCAGCCTCTCCCCTCCACCCACTGAGCTTTCTTGCTGGAAACCTGGCCAGAGACTCAGGCACAGAAAAAAAATGCTGTGGTGCTGATTCTGCTTGGTATTCAGACTTAACTAGGTGGACGTGTATTGAGCACCGCTTACGGGGTAGGCACTGAAGGTCCGTCGGAAATGGGCCCTGTCCCCGGGGATCTGCAGTCCCGTGGCCCTGGCACCAGCAGCCCCCATAAATGCGGATGGAAGCGGCCTGGAGGGGAGCTAGGGCTCTGCGGGATGGCGTGGGGTCTCCGGTGCCGCCAGCAATTTAAAAAGCAGTGGTGAGCCACTCCCTGCCCCGAAGCTCTGAGTTCCCCTCAGGAGGATGTGGCTGGGGCTGGCGTAGGTCCAGGCTCACTTCTTCACTGCCTACCCTGAGCTCGACATCCAGGACCCCTGCTGCCTGGCCCCACCCGTCTTCCGAGCAAGCTCGCCTTCCGCTCTGATCTCCAGGCTCCCTTGTCCCAGCAGCAGCAGGCCCCTTGCCCTTCCCCTGTGGCCCACGCCCTCTGCCCCCCTCCATTCCTGCCTCGTGCTGTTTCCTCCCAAAGGCTGGTGCTGCCTCTCCCTCCCCAGGTCCTGGTTCTGCAGGCCTGGAATCTGAGTCGACTTCGGGCAGACACCACACCGGCTTTTCCTTGGCTCCTTCGTCTCTCCGTTGGTCAGTCGGGGATTGTTCTGCCTCCTGCTCTGCTGCTGTTCCTCGTCTGACTCAGACACTCACTGGACTGCGAGTTACGGCAGGAAGATGAAGCCAAACTCGGGTCAGGCTCTCAGCTCAACCACTAACCGTCCATGACCTTGGGTAGACGACCTGACACGTCTGAGCCTCAGTTCTAGTGTCTGTAGGATGGAGAAAACACCACCTGCCGATGGGGTGGCTGGTGCCTGGCGAGCGTCAGGTGCTCCATGAGTGTGGTTCCTCCTCCCGTTCAGCCTCGCGGCCCCTGTGGTCCTAGCGCTGTGCTTGCGCAGGTGATATGCTCAGTACCTGTTTGATGAACAGAATGAGTGACTTGAGCACAGAAATAAACCCGAGCATATACGTTAACAAATTTCCTACAAGGACGCCGAGAGAACACAGTGGAGAAAGGGTGGTCTCTTCAATAAATGGTGTTGGGGAAACCGGATATCCGCACGCAGAAGAAGGAAGTTGGAAACTTACCTTACAGCACACACAGAAATCAACTCAAAATTGATTGAAGACTTATATATAAGACCTGAGCTGTAAGTCTTCTAGAAGAAAACATAGGGGAAAAGCTCCTCCACGTTGGCCTTGGCAATGATTTTTTGGATATGACACCAAAAGCTCAGGCAACAAAAACAAAAATAAATAAGTGGGGCTACGTCAAACTGAAAGTTCCGCACAGCAGAGGAAGCCGTCAACAGAAAGAAAAGGCGACCTATGCGTTGGGAGAACATATGTTCATACCATATATCCAGTAAGGACTTGATATCCAAAATATGAAAGAAACTCATACAGCCCAGTAATAAAAGCCAAACAATAACAAAAAACAACTGGATTAAAAAGTGGGCAAAGGGTCTGACCAGACATTGTTCCTAATGGCCAACAGGTGCATGAAAATGTGTGTCCGCTTTGCTCACTGTTCACTGGGGTGGGCTTCCAGAAATAGATGAAATTAATAGAAGTCTTAAAGGCCCTTGATGCAGACACGTGTGCACGCTGACAAGGACCAGAAGTGCACGCGGGGGAGCCAGTGCTCGGGCCACCGGGGGTGCGAGGCTCTGCATGGAGGCTTGAGTGCAGATTTGGAATTGCAAGCCCTTCCCTGGATTCTTAATAGACGACGAAGCAGAGTTCCATAGATTTTTTTTTTAATTGACGTATACCTGATTCACAATAAAATAGGTAAACAACAGATTCCTAGATTTTTATTTTAATGCACAACCGAAGGCTGCTTACGAACATCCCGCTGTATTAAACAAGGATTGTCAAACCGTATTTGGTATTTGCTAACCCAAACTAATACATCCCTAGAAGTTTATCGAGGCCTTACCATTTATGAAGATGGCTGATGGCTTTGCAGTTTGGGGCAAAGCTCCTACTGGGTGCACGTGTGTAAGTAGCTGGAAACCCCAAATTCTCAGTAAGCACGCTTTGCCCTCAGGGTCCTCCCAAGCCGGCTCCAGGGTCCAGATGCTGCTGTTCCTGCTTGTTGGTTGTAAGTTGCTGAGGGTTTAGCTCCGTCAGCACTGATTTAGTTTGTTGTGGATTGTTTAGTGAAGCACCAGCGAGTAGTCCTTATTTGCACATTCGAAACCTGTAATTTTTCATTACCCGTTGCATCTTATTAAAGTGTCATCTGTGGACCTCCTGTGTTGGAATGTTTTAGGTGCTTGTTAAAATACAGGCTTCTGGGCTCTCAGCCAGAGTGGGCCCCAGAATAAGCATCTCTGTGCAGTGAGGCCCTTTGAACGTGTCTTTAATGTGTTTGCATGGTGGTTCAAGAAGGAACCTTCTAGAACCTTACTGCTGAGACACCCGCACCTGTAATTCCCCGGTTCTGCTTATACAGAGACGCTGCACTTGGGTTTACTCTACTTAGGCATCTTGCAAGATGAAGTGTGGTTTTGTCACATAAAATTGTGCACGGGCTCTTCCAGGATGCAAGTGGTAGGTGCTTCGCTGTGCCTCTGGTTCTCGGTTATCCCGGCGTTGTTTCCCCCTGAAGCATGGGCATGGGGAGGGAGGGGCCTCCAGGGCAGCCGAGATCAAGGAGCCCCCGACCCCAAGGAACAAACTAGGTCCTGACGGGCGGCAACACCTGCCGGAGAAACTCTTTTAAAGAAGGAATGTGGGGACCGAGACAAGGCGGGGCCCTGGGTGACCCTCCACGGACCATGGGGAGCAGCAGCTAAGCCCGGGAGTCCAGGATGTGGCTGGAGGCCGCACTGGAAAGTGGCGGGAGGACGTCAGGACCCCGCCCCCACCCAGGCCTCGAGGACAGCTTCTTCCCCAGCCCTGCCCCATGCTGGGGGAGGGGCGGTCCCAGGGCCCCGGGGGCCCTGTACCCGCCGCGCTCAGCTCTGACTGGAGCGCACTGTGCCCGGGCTGAGCCCTCCCAGTGACGGGCCTGTTGTCCAGGACGGGCCCGCGGCTGGCCCAGGCCTGTGCCCATGTATTGTGCGCAGCAGCAGCTCAGACAAAGCTGCTGTGTGTGGGAGCCGGCGGCGGCGGGGGCCCGGCCCCCCGCAGAGCCCTGTTTACCAGGCACTGGATGCCCAGGGGGTGGGGTGGCGGGGTCTTCGCAGGGAGACGGGCTTTGCAGAGGGGCCTCTGAGGAGAGAGGCGTGGAGTCGTGAGTACCGCCGCAGGCCTTCCCGGAGGCAGCGGGATCGAGGGCTCCCTGTGAGCTCAGGGCCGTCAGGGGCCGGCCGCTCCACCTCCCAGGGCTCCCAGGCCTGCTCAGACGCACCGTCTGGTCGTCCACAGAGGCTCTCTGGCTAGCCCTGGCCCCCGTCAGTCGGTCATGCCTGGGTACCTGTGATGTGGCCTGAGCGCCTCAGACAAGACTCACGGGGACCTTCCTGATCAGAGGACAGAAAATCGCCCCCTGCCCTCACCGGGAGCCTCTTAAGGGGTGGGGCCCTTTCTCTGTGCCCCAAACATGGGGGTCTGGTACAGGGCAGCCACACAGAAGGTGTGTGTGGGCTGAGAAGGGGTTTTCGAGCCTTTGCAGCGGGCCCACTCCTGAGCCAGCCTGTGGCTCCACCTCAAGGAGCCGCAGAAGGAGGGTGTGTGGCCTTCCCCCCCCCCCCCCCCCCGCCCCGGGCTGCCGCCTCAGGGAAGACAGGAAGACAGCCGTCACCCAGGGAGGAGGGTGTGGCGGAGGCCGGTCAGAGCCCCTCGTGTGGCCAGACCTGCCGGGTGGCTGGCAGGCAGGCTGGCTCCCTCCCTCGTCCCGGCAGCCCTGTTCTCCGTCCTGTGCTAAAAGGACCCTGTGTCCACGGCCCTTCGCTCTGACTGGAGCGCGCTGGGTCCTGTCTTGGGCTGGCTGAGCACTGTTCCGGCTTAGCTCGCCCGAGGACTGACCACAGCTTGTGCTTTGGTCCCGAACAGTGTGATCCTGGGCCTGCCCGGGTTTCCGCGGGGGGACGTGACTAGTCAGACTGGTCTCGGCCCCTTTGAAATAGTGCCACACCCCTTCTACCACCCCAGGCCCTGACTGGCGTGTACTGGGGAGGAGGGGGAGTCTTGGGTGGGCGGGTGCGGCTTGAGGGAGCGCTCGGGCTGTGCTGGTTCCTCCTCAGACAGGCGTCAGCCTCGTTTTCGGTGTTATTTACAGGCTTCAGCATTTTATCGTGACTCCCACAGAAGGGAAGTCTCTGCTCAAGGTCACCTGGCCCCCACCAAAGCCTCTTGCTGCCCAGCCTGCTGGCTCTTCTGCCACGCCACACTCCCTTGAAAGCCGGTGGCTGCCCTGGATCCAGATTCAAACGCCTGCTGGATGCTGTGAGCAATTGTGCAAATCTTCCAGGCGCAGCGTGAGTGATTCTGACAGGCCGCGTGCGCAGGGGTTGGCACGTGGGCCGCGACACGCACAGGGAGTCCTGCGCCACAGTCATCGGCGACAGCCCCGCGTGCCCAGGCCCAGCACCCCCAGCGGCCCGAGATCTGGGTCTTACCTCCCGGGCTCTCCTGGGGGAAGACAGGCCGGCCCACGAGGAGAGATGGCACGGTGTGCTCAGGTGCGTTAGGTTCTGGAGCCAAACACACAGACTCATTCCAGCCACGTGGATCTGAGAAAGCCTTTGGAGTTGGGGTTTTGAAAGGAGGACGCGGGGAAGGCACGCCTGAGGGGTGGGTGCCGTGTGTGTGTGCGCACGCACGCTTGTCTGCGAGTGTGTCCCTTCTCAGTAGATTCTGTGACCCCAGGTGACACGTGACTGGTCCATCTGCTGATGGACACAAGGGCTAATGAGGGAAAGAAACAGAATCCAATCCACGAAGGACTCTGAGTGTTTTGCTGGGAGCTACGCCCTTTTTCTCTTTGTGGGGACGTTGAAGGTGTTCGAGCAGAAGGTACAGTGAGAGGTGTTTTGATTTTATTTGGAGGAAATCCCTGAGGATGAAATAAAGGGTTTTGAGGAGGAAGAGGAACTAAAGTTTATACACACTTACAGGTCCTTAGCTTACCTTGTGCCGTTTAGTCCTCCCAAGAACCGAGAAAGCGGAGTAGTAACCGTGGTTACCAGATCAGGATCCACGGCTCTGAGGGGTTAAGGAAGTTGCCCGGGAATTGTTGGGACTGAGTTACCGCAGGTCTGTTTGCCTCCAAGCCTGTGCATTCTAAAGACATTTTCTCCCTCCAGCTCTACAAAGCAGGACAGAGTGCTGTCCTGGTGCAGGTGGCCCCGGGGACTGGTGGCTGGGGATGGGCAGGAACCCAGAGGCGGCCTGGAGGAGAGGGGCAGGTCGGCCACGGTAGCCTCTGGCCTGCAGATCGTGGAGCTGGGCGTGACACCGCCTCTCACTCTTGAAGTACTTTTCTCTTTCATACGTCATTTGTCCTCTCTCCACTCTTGCTCTGGCAACGAAGGGATGTGTCTAGTCCCAGCTCGGCCCCAGTCTGCTGTGTGACCTTGAGCACTTGCCCTCACTGGGCCTCAGTGCTTCCACCCATGAAAGGAAGAGCAGTGTGTGTGCATGTCCAAGTAAGTTCGTGTGTGTGCGTGTGTATCAGCTCGTGCCTGTGTGTGTTCTTTCTCGCAAACTTGATGTGCAGAGCAGGACCAGATCAACTCTAGGCCATCCCTCACCACGTCCCCTCGCCGTGGGGTGGGTGCTGCTGGCAGCCTCACTCCCGTTTTACAGAAGGTTAGGTGGAGTCTTGTGAGGAGGTCCTGGGTAAGCAGGGACAAAGCCACAGTGCTCCTTTTCATTGCCAACATGCCCGATTTTGAAATCCCCGCTAGATGGCCACCATCCTGCTGCGTGGATCCTGTATGTGAATGGGGCCCTCGGAAGCTGTGGCTGAACACGGGGGTTTGTGGCTGAATCTCGGGTGCGTGCGTCACCCCAGGAAACACACTGTTGCGGAGGACGAGACTTTCAGATCCCTTCAGTCAGTGTTTCTTGAGCACCTACCATATGCCAGGCCCTGCGCCAAGAGCTGGGGGCACAGAGGTGAACCTGGCGCAGCTCCTGCCCTCCAGGGACCCGCAGGCGGTGCTGAGGCTCCCAGACGTGTTCTGGCTGCGAGTCCCGGTAAGAAAATCATTTCACGTTGTGGCTAAGCACACACATGCACACACACATATGTATATACAGAACCAAATCCAAAGTCATGCCATGCACTCTGGTATTTTCTAGTCTTTTCTTTCTTTTTTCTTCTTTTCTGTGTGTGTGTGTGCATGTGTGTGTGCTGGTAGCAATCTACTGTGGGATTCCATAACCTGCTAGGAGGCGTTGACCCTCTAGGGGGAGAAACACAGCTGAGTGTCAAACAGAATGCATGTATTGTATTGCATCTAAATTATGTGCCGTGGGAAAAAGAGAGCAAGGAGTGGGTTCTTTTGATTGAGAAGATCGGGGAAGCCCCAGTTCAAGTGGCACTTGAGCTGCTGAGCTGCATCTGCATGAGTGATAGGACTGCGGGCCACAGAGAACGGGCAGAGGCAGCCAGATGGAAGCCACAGCATGAGCACAGCCCAGGGGACGCGGGAGGGCCCCGCGGAGGAGCTGAGTCGCTGCACGTGAGCAGTGCCTCTCCGGGGTTACCACGTCCCGTCCTGTTCTCAGAACAACCCCGTGAGCCGGAGCTCTGTATAGCCTCAAGTTAAGGATGAGGAAACTGAGGCTCAAGGAAGTTAGGACTCTTGCCCAGGATCCCACGGCTCCGGAGTGGTGGAGACGAGACTTGAACTCAGGCAGTTCCACTGAGACGTAAATACGAGGATTCTGGAGATCTGACCCTAAAGATACCTGGGCTGGTTCACGGGGATGCGTGACTACAACCTGAGCATTTTTAACTTCATTCTGGAAGTAAGAGGAAGAAATTACACATTTCTGAGAAGGAGGAGTGATACGATCGACGTTTACTTGGGGGACGAGCACAGTGGCATCGCTACCCCGGGAGGGGAAGGGAGAAGACCCCAGTCCTTGTCTTACCCGAAAGACGAGAATTCAGACTGGAGACAGAGTGCTGTGTAGCAAGACTTCAAAGGTTTACTTAGCAAAGGGGAAGCGCACCTCCAAGAGCAGGAGGCGGGCTGGTCCCAGGGCGGACAGCTGTGGTCTTTCTTTGGTCCTGTCACACCCTCGCTTAGAGGTGGGCTCTTGATTGACTGATGGCTCTTGCCCCTGGAGTTCTCAGTCATGTTTGTCCCCTTTTGTGCATGTGCTTACCCATGATGCACACAGAAAAGTCCCCAGTGGGGGGGGGGGGCAAACTACAATTTTAATTATATTACAATGAGCATTGGATCACGTGTGGTTAGGTCCTTGTTGCTACCACGCCGTTGTGGCTGTTGGGTTTTAACCAGTTTTTTTTGCTGGCACTCATTTAGAGGAAGTAAAGCCCCCTTATGCTGAAGGCGGACACACCTCCATCTTCCGGACCATCCTCCTTCTCCTCCACCTTACCTGCTCAGTGCCCCCACTTGCCTAACTGCCTAACAGCATCAGCATAAGAGGCGGGCTCAAGGTGGCAAGGACCCTGTTAGAAGAAGGGAGCAGCATCTTTCTGCCAGGTCAGCAGCCTCAGAGACCATTACATCATATCTATCTCAGGAATGCTTGAGGACATTGCTCATATAGCGCATGCTGATGAGAATGAAAGGAGAATGAATCTTGGTTCCCTTTTTACTTTGGCTGCTAGGAAGCTCAGAGCTCCAGTCTGTGATACTCTTCCAGAGAGCGTTCAAGAGTTCCAGGAAGCCTTTCATGTACTCATTTTGTCTTGCCTTAGTTCTCCTACCCTCACTTTCCTATAGTCTGGATTTTATCACCTACTTAATTTTTTATTCCCGTGTAGTATATACACTTAGGTATAATGCCTTGGAGCAAACTTTAAATAAAATACAAGTAAAGCACACTGGAGCAACTGGAAAACATTTTTTTGCAGACAAGGTTGGAAGCTCCTGGAGAGTGGGGATTGCCTTACCACCTCCCAGGGGTTCTGTCCCAGGGCTGTAGTGTCAGGTGAGTGGACCGCAAACTCCAGGCTCTGGGGACGACTTCCTCTCTGCCCCAGACCCTCCCTGCTGACCCCCAGCCCCCAGCCTCCCCTCTTCACAGCCAGCTTGATCTACAGGGTCTGAGGTACCACCAGTTAGAGGAGGCTCTGTGCTGAGGGGGTTATTCACGTTCTCCTTTGTGCCCTAAGTCTCCTCTCCCTCCCCTCAAACTGGAAACCCTCTGTAGAGTGCCAAGAATCCCCCACCCCCCGAAGCACAGCAACATCACCACTGGAGGGAGGCAGGAAGGAGAAAGGGCAGCCTGGTTTGGGTGGGCTCTTTGCATGTGTTAGTAGTACTGACGGGGAACACTCCCCAGTAGTGGTGTGTTAGCATAATGGCTGTGTACTGAGAGCCCTCTGCGTGCCAAGCGTGCATTGTCTCATCTTGTTCCCACAGCGGCCGCCGGAGCCGCCGGAGCCGTAGCCTGCCTGTCATGCACACACCCCCCCGTGCAGCTGGAAGGCCTGGGTTTGCGCCCCTGCTCTGCCTCTTGCCCGGGGACCTTGGGCAGGTCACTTACCCCCTGGGCCTCCGTCCCCCCATCATCAGGGGAGGGCAGTGGCACCTGCCCCACGGGAGCGCTGCGTGGAAGGAGCGCACTATCCTGTGACATGCTCAGATCTACCGTGCCTGCCACATGGCAGGTCCTGCACGTTGTGTCCAATTTGAAAACGTGCAACATATTGCTTATCCACACGATGCTCAAAGAAACGGGGACTTACTGTGCTGAGTCAAAGGGCTTCCCAGGGGCTGCGTGTGCTGAGCATGTAGGTGTGCCAGGTGGTGTCCAAGCATTTTACATGCATTTTCTGCCTTAATCCTCACCTCAGACCCATGAGGAAACAGTGCTGTCTTGCAAACCCCCCACTTGACCTGCAAACAGGGCCCAGAGTCCTATTTGTGGTAGCAGAGTCCTCTGATCCTGGCAGAATGCTAACACGGAAGGGAGGGACCCCTGTGTGATTCTCCAGACAGGACAGGGAGGAATGCACTGGAGCTGGGCAGCAGAGGTGCGGTGACTTGTGTCAGCAGAGGGGAGCCCTGCGGGGAGCCCTCGGGGAGTGCTGGGCAAGCCATGGGATTGTGCTGGGGCGCATGTTAGGTCTTGGTGTTGTGCGAAGTTGTTGCCCCTGGCTGGGCTTCCCCACGCTGGGAGTTCTGGAGTGGTCAGTGTCTGAGAATAGCACCTAGGTCAGAAGCACAGGAGGGTCGTTGGAAAGGCTCCACACGTGGCCGCCATGGACAGTTGTGTGAGTTGTGCCCTGCACAAGGGCACCTGGCAGGGGAGCAGCCCGTGTTCCACTCGTCGAGCTGTGGGCTCTGGCCTGGAGCTGCATCTGCCCAGAGGAAGAGGCACCCTTGAGTGTGTTCCCTGCGGGCTGCGGTGGCCCTGACCCCATGGAAAGGGTCGGAGAGAGACTGTACCTGCAGCAGTGAGTCTGCAGGGGCCAGATGCTGCTAATCAGCTGGCATTCAGGGAACCACAGCTGTGATTTTCCTAGTGACCAGGAAGATTTGAAGCAAAGAACCCAGCCTGGGACCAGGCCTGGGATGGAGTGATGTGTGTGGAAGGACTGAGCGTTCTCCATACGCATCAGGCCCAGCAACTTCAGGGCCGTGTAACGTGTTTGTGAGGTGGACGCGGGTTGGGGGGACTGGCGGCCAGCAGAAGGGTCAGCCGTAGGAGCAGCCTCTTGGGGATCAGATCAGGAAGGTGGGGATGGGACTGAAGATGGTGTCACTGAGAACCCTGACCCTGTGACTGTGCCCCCAACTCACCGTGGAGTCAGGGAGGCTGGGGTCTTGAGGCAGCCGTGCGTGTGCGTGTGTGCGTGAGTGTGCGTGCATGCGTGTGTGTGCGTGTGTGCATGCATGCGTGCATGTGAGTGAGTGCGCGCGTGTGTGTGCGTGTGTGTGTGTGCGCGCGTGCGCGCGCGTGTGTGTGAATACCACGAGAGAAAGGAGAAAATACTTCAAAAACCAAGAATCCCGTAGGGCGGTGGGAGGCGCCCGTCAGAGGCGCCCCGCCCTGCCGGGGGCGTTCGCTCATCACCCGCCAGGCACTGGGCCACGTGTTTTGCATGCGTCCCCTCATTTTCATCCCCACCCCTCTTCCTCACCGTTTCTGGGGTGATGACAGCATTCAGTGGAATTAAGGAATAAAGGAGGGTGGCGGCACATCTCCTTTCAAGTCTTCCTGGTGTTGCTGGACCAGGAAGGTGCCCTGTGGGGGGCTGTGCAGCAACGGGCTGTGTGCACTGAGTGTCGCTCCCTCCCCCGTGGTCTCGCTGTTCCCCCCTCCCCCGAGCTGCGCGGCTTTCCCGCAACCACACAGCAGCAGAGGCAGCTGCATCTGGCTGAGAGAGGAGAGACCCTGGAAGGGAGAGCAAGATCGGTTCCTTTGCCCTTGGGCGCGGGCAGGGGTGGGGCTGTTGGCCGCTCCGCCTCCTCCTGCGCGCTAGGCGCTTGGCTGTGGGGGCGGAGCCTCTGAGACCGACCGCACGGAGGCAGGTCATGGGCGACGGGCCAAAGACCGAGACATCTGCCGCCCCAACCTTTCTGCGTCATCCCTGTCCGTTGGGATGATTTGGGCTGCAGGTGACAAAGGCAGTGAATCAAGAATGACGTCAGCATATTTATGGTCTGTTGAGCCAGAGGCCCGGAGGGAGGAGGTCTTGGGCTGGTTTTGTGGCTCAGCAGCGTCGTTAAGAACCCAAGAATTTTCTGTCCTGCTGGTCTGCCTGTTCATCATGTTAGCTTTTGATCGTGGGCTCATCACCTCATGGGCGCAGTATGGCTGCCACAGCTCCAGGCTTTACATTCTCAAATGCAGACAAAGGCTGGAAGCAGTGCATCAGCCAGTTTCTCAAGAAAGAGCCTTTCTTATGTCTCCCTCCTTTTATTAATGAGAGAAAAACTTTCCCAGGAGTCTCCCACAGAACTGGGTCACAGGGTTCTCCTAAGTGTGGGGGATGCTGGGACAGTGAGTGTCCCTCCTGCAGTGGCGGTGGGTGAAAATGGGTGGGAATGGCTGCCGTGTAGCCAGTCAGGAGCATCTGCCACACCTCCCTTTCCCACTGCTCCCAGGGAACACCCAGATGGGAGAGTCACATGACAGTTCTAAAGCTGTCACTTCACTCCCTCCTCACTCCCCCTCCAAAAGCCAGTCACTTTCCCAACAATTGGCCATTGGCTATGTGTGCAGGACACTCTGAGGGAGACCAAGAGGATGGAAACTGCCCAGAGAAGTAGGCATGGTTATTCTCCATTTTTACAGAATGCAAGTTCCAAAAAGCTAATGAACTGGTCCAAAGTATCTATGATACGTACCTAGTAAGTGGTGGTACTGGGATTTAAGCCCAGGCCTGTCTGCTTTTAGAGTTCGTATTCTTTCTAACCTTCAAAGGTGGCACGTGGGCCCAGCTTACAGCCTTCTCAAGTCCTCTCTTTCCACGTAAAGAGGAACCGATCAGACCTTGAAGTGTCCACCACGTGTCCATTGGGAGCTGCAGCCCAGACATGCTGCAAGCGCTCAGGAAGGCTGAGTCCCCGGGGGGCCAGGTGGTCAGAGACTCCTTTGAGTCAGTCCATCAGCCTCTGGACACCAGCAGCCACACCATAGAGTCCTGACACGCCTGTGCAAGGAGAGACCCTTCTCTTGAGCTGCCAGGGGTGAGATGCTTCCATCTGCCAGTGTAGACCCTAGTCCGTGCAGACTGGCTGCTGGAGTGGCTCAGGGCAGCTGTCCAAGGACGGCCACACGCTGGCCCTCTGGATCTCTGTTGGTTGCTAGAAACAGATTCTCTCTGTTGACCGTTACTAGTGGGAGGCAGGAGAGTGACCAGCAGGCAGACCTCCCAGGCTCCCAGGGCAACCACTCAGCCAGGCGTCAGGAGCCCGGGTGCTGTTTCACAGCTACCCGTGTGCAGGATCCCCCAGTTATCCTGTCTGCTCGAGCCTGGCCTCTGTGATGGTGACGAGGGCTCTCTCTGCCTCCTGCCTCTGTGGCCACTTCATCAAGAAGGGACTTTGGGAAGGAGTGGGGGCCCACCCCCCCCGCCCCCACGTTGCAAAACCCCAGTGGTGCTGTTCACAAGCTGCCATGGCCTTTGTGGCCTTGTGTGGTGGCCCTGACAACTTGGCTGTGCACAGAAGATGCAGAGTTGATTTTCTCTGAAGCTGATCTGATCTCATTCAGGAGCCCCGCCTTGAACGGTCACGGTGATAAAACACATCCAGCCCCATCCAGTGGAGTCAGTCTGATTCCGTAATTTAAACAGTCTTGCCATGTAAAGGCCCGGCCTCTTTGGACTAATTTGGTCTTGCTTGAATGACCCCGAAGGCTCACCTTTTAAAGTTCTTCCCCCTCTTCTGGCTCTTTTTCAAAATGGCATCTGAGGATGCAGGCAGCTGCGGCTCACATGCCCTCAGGTGTCGCAGGAGGGGGCCTCGGCTCCACGCTGATCCTTGGACATGTCGTGGCTGACGTCCACTGAGGCGTGGCTGGTCTGTCCCTTCCCAGGGCATTCTTTGGGCATTTGCCACTGAGGTCTGCAGCAGACAAGCTCATGTCCCTTCTTCCTTGGCCCTGATGGGGTCCATCCACGGGGCCTTCGTCTCTGTCCATCTTGCCCCTGGCCTGTCTTCCGCACAGCCTCTGCTGCAGTTGGCTTTCCTCTCACCGTGGTAGCCTCGTGCCACAGTGGCTTTTAGGTCTTCCACGCCCTCCCTCTGGGACGTGCAGGGCCTGACGGCTGGGTTTTCTCCACCAGTCGGGAGCTGAAGGAGGCTGGCGGGCACGCCTGGGCCCCTCTCTCTGGCCACCCTCTTAGCCATCCTAATTCTGTGAGGCCGCCTCGTGCATGGCCCAGGGCCATCCTGAGTGGTGTTCTCCCTTCTTCTGGAATCCCAGTCAAGGAGGTGGAGAGAAACCCTGCTGCGCTCCGCCCTCGGTACCACCCACAACCTCCCTGTGCACATTGCCGTGGAGACTGGCTCAGAGCGTGGAGATCAGGGCACGCTTCTGAACCAGCACTTCCCTTTCTCAGTCTTCCCGTCTGCCAGGAGCGGGCTTCCCTCACATCGGGTCTGAGCAGGACTCCTGGTGCCCAGTCTGCCAGGAGACCCTCTTCGCTTGCTCTCAGGGGGAGATGGCGTCAGGAAACCTCTAAGTCTTAAGACTGCTGCGAGGCTGCACACCCACATTTGACGTCAGAGCCTGAGTCGTTCAGATTCCTGCTCTAGCAGGCCTCACCTCTCTGGGTGGACGAGCACTGTTAAGAGGAAGAGAGGGAACGTCACAGTTGGTAAGTGCTTGCACTTCCACTCCCCTGGCACCCAGTTAGAAGCGTGCACTCCCAGGCCCCGGCCCCCAGCTTCCTGAGTCAGGAGCTCTGGGAGTGAGGCCCAGCGACCTGTGTTTAACAAGGCCACGGGTGATTCTGACGCAAGCTCGGGTTCCAGGAGCACTGAGCTGGGGCAGCGTTTCTCAGCTCTGACGTGCCTGCGCGTCGCCTGGGGTCTCGTCCACCTGCAGAGGCCGCTCCAGCCCGCGGGCGCCTGAGATGCTGCATTTCTAACCAGCTCCCAGATGCCAGTGCTGCTGGCCATGGACAGTGCGCTGGACAACAGGAATCACCTGGGAGCTGGGATCAGATGCAGCTTCCCCGGGCCCCTCCCAGAGAGTGGGACCCTGCAGGCGAAGTGGGGCCCAGGAACCTGCATTTCCACAAACATCCCAGGTGAAGCTGAGACCGGGAGCCTGGGGCTCACACTCTGAGGATCCCTTCTCCGGAGTTCAAGCTTGTGGACATCCATCCCAGCCTCATTTTCAAAGGTTTTCCTCCTCCACTCCCCTTCTCCACTGGCCCTGAACCACCCATCTGATCTCCTGCCAAACTGTGGGTTAAGGGGTACGAGTGGGAGGCCATCTCTGAGCCAGTGGGGCCCTCGGTTCCTCAAAATAGGTCAGGAGTCTGGCACAGACTGGGCTCAGTGGCTGCAAATAGAAACCATCTGTTGGGCCTATGCTTTGAGTTCCACCGCCCCCTCCCTCCCTGGGCAGAGCAGCCCAGAACTCAGAACCCCGGCGGAGGGTGGGTGCTTCCCTGGGTGGGGCTGCCCACCCCAGACCGTCCCACCAGGTCTGCCTGCAGAGGAGAGGTGGCAGCACCGTGTCCGATCCCCCAGCCCCTCCCATCACCTCACCTACCCCTGCGTCCACGGGAGGCTTGCTGTGTGGACCGGTCATTGGGTGACCTTGCTGTGTGACCTTGGACAAGTCACTTCCTCTTTCTGGGCCTCAGTCTGTGAAATGAGAGGCTGGATTTGAGTGGACTCAAGGGTCCTCTCCTGCTCTGGCAGGCAGTGGTTCCGTGAAAGCCTCTTTGTGTCAGGACCACGTGTAAGAAACATTGGGCCCCCTGCCCGGGTCGGGTCTTACACGCGGGATCTGGTCCTGCAGACCCCCCCCCAAGGGGGTGGGCAGGGTTTGTGATCTGGGAGCACTAGGGGGCTTTTGGAGGCTTTGAGGGGCAGTGGCGGGGTCCCTCTTGAGTCCTCCTGTCCTTCTATTCCTTCGCTCACTCACATATTTAGTAAACATCCAGCAATGTTGAGTTAAGCCCTGGGAAGATGGAGAGGCGTGAGGCACGGTCACTGCCCTCCCCGACGTCCCACGTGGCTGGGGGCAAACGTGTAAAGTAGGAGACCCTGGTGTCAGGTCTGAGTTCAGACCCCAGCTCCTCCACTTCAGTGGCCTTGGACAAGCCCAGCTGCACGTGTAAATGAGGATAACAGTTGTATCTGTTCCTCGGGGTTATTGTAAGTGTTACAGGAGGCAGTGAATGTAAGATGCTTGGCTCCCAGTAAGTGCTTACATGTAAGCGATGGTTATTAGTGTGATGAGCATAGGACAGAGTGGGGACTCCAGATCTGGGGGCTGCGCGGCTCAGGGGCCACCTCACGGGGCTGGGAAGCTCCCTGCACAGCTTGGAGCAGAGGAGGCTGGCAGCCTTCTCCGCACGTGTCCAGTCCTGCTCTGCAAAACAGGAAAGGCTGCAGGCATTCAGGGCAGAAGCTGCTCCTGGAATAGACTTCACATTTGGCTGGACTTTTCTGGGAGGCGGGCAGCATGCAGTATTCATGGACGCTGGGTCAGAGCCCTCCCGTCTGCAGACTGTGGAGAAGGCACCTCCCCGCGTGCTCATTGCCACCTGACGGTGACCTGCTCCCTACGGTGTGAGGGAGGCCAGGGTGCGCCTGATGGGGAGGAGGAACCCCATTTTATGGCTCAGAAGACTGAGAAGCTTGCTCCAGAGACCCTGTGGCCTGGCTTGGAACCTGAGGGTCCCACGTTTGCTAGGGATGGAGAGAAAGTCAGTGGGTGACTCCAAACCCTGGCCCTCCCTGGGCCCTGTGCGTCCCACCAGGAACTCCTGGGTGTGGGGGCTCCGTTGGGCTCTTTCCTTCTGGGTTGTAGCTTTTGGGACCTGACTGGTATTCCACCAAGCACTGTCCCTCAGAACTTTGTGTGCTGATGGAAATGATCTGTCACCTGTGCTGTTCAGTATGGTAGCCACGAGCCACGTGGGACTAGTGAGCTCGCAAAGTGTAGCCAGTCTAACTGGGGAACTGAACTTATAGTTGACTGTATTTTAGTTAATCTTGAGCGTAAATGGCCCCAGGTGGCTAGCCGCTGCCTCATGGGACGGTGCGGCTTTGGCCTGCTCTCGGGTGCGTTCGTGGAACAGACACTCCCAAATGCCAGTGTCCGTAGGCACACGTCCTCATCGCGCGCTGCTCGGACACATGGGCAGCCAGGTTAGGGAGTCAGTGGGCCAGCACGAGGAGGCCGTGTCGCGGATGAAGGAGACCAGGCCTCAGAGAGCCTCGGCCAGGCTGGGGTGGGGCAGGATTAAATGTGGGTCTCCTGTCTGCAGGCCCTGCCTCCTGACCTCTGCTGAGCTGCTGTGCGGTGAGCTCTGGCCTGAAGGGGGACCAGGACTGGGGGTCAGCCTCCACCGTCCTGCACCCCCGCCAAGATCGTGCCTTAGGGGCCGAGGATTCAGAGGCAGACCCTGGAGGCCCAGACCCTGCGGGTTCAGCAGTCAGAGAGCTTTTAAAGGAGACCCCGCGCGGCCCAGCTTCATGCTGGGAACTTCCTGGATGGCTACAGCGTCTTCTCAGAAGCCCCGCCAGCGAGTGGGACCCAGGAGGACCGAGAAATGGCAGAGCTAGAGCGCACATCGGGCGCGGAAGCCTCCTGTGGGGGAAGGAAGAGGGAGCTCGGGGCCAAGCCAGTTGGGCCTCAGGTTTCTGGCACCGTCCCTCACACCAGAGGTTCTCAAAGTGGGTTCCCAGGGCAGACCCAGGACCGCTGCTTGAAGGTACTCCCAGTTCCTTCTAGATTTGAGCACAAGCAGCTCCAACTCTGCCCGTTCTGCATTCTGGAGTTCTGAGTGGTGTTTACTTAGAGAAAGTGTTCTCCGCTCAAAAGATCTAGCCTTTCATTTTACAGAGGAGGAAGCTGAAGTGATTACTGCCTGACCTGATGACCCCTGGACTCATCCACTTCTCTCCCTCCGGTTTGGGAACATGCGGTGTGTCCAGCCCTGGGCTTGGGAAGACAGCTGAGCAGAGATGGAGGGGACCAGCTGGCCACCTGTCGCTCACGGACCCAGAATGTCGTGGGTGGGTGCGGCAGACGTTTTGGTAATAGTGTTAGTTAGGGTGGCACGGCGTCTGCACAGCCCCCGTCCCGGTGTTCCCCTGCCCCCGGTTCTCACGCCGCCTCCACGTAGGGATTCCAGGACGTCAGGGTGGCGGATACCCAGACTTCCCTGACAAGGGTGCTGAGCTTGGAGAAGGAGGGTGCCCTATCCTGGGTCTCACAGGCGGTGCCTTGAACAAGACCAAGGGTGTCAGCCCTGCCCTGACAGCACGCGGACAGGGCGTCATAGCCCTGATGGGCTACCCCATGGGGACACGTGCCAGCAGCCACCAGGGCAGAGGTCTCCTGGGCTCCCCGGCTGACCGCTCTCCCCAAGGACGCACCCATGAGCTCCCCCTCACCTGAGTTAGAACAAGAACTGCCCTCATTCATTTTTGTGTTCCAGTTAAAGGGCTGGTCGTCATCTGGACGGTGCACTCGCTGGCCGCAGGAAATCATTTTGGGGATTGGAGGACAAGACACAGTTTGTCTCCGTGTGGAGTGTACGTAGTGATTATCTCAGAGGAGAAAAGAGCCTGCCTCCTTTTCTTAAGAGGCTGTGAGGGCCATTCAGCTGCAGAATGAATGCTTCTTCCTTCCGCCCGCTCCCCCACCCCCCGCCCCCTCTAGAGGGAGACAGGATGGCCCCGGGCCCAGGGAGAGGCCGCCAGGGAGCAGGCCGGCAGCCACGCACATCTGGAGGCCAGAGCCTTTCCCTCCATGCCTCCTGACCCTCGGACCGGCCCAGCCCCTCCTCCTTCTGCCAGAGCCTGGTCTCCACAAGTAAACAATCGAGGTCAGAGCCTCTTCCGCACAGGGAAGGGGAGAGGGCAGAACTGGCATGTGACACCCCCCCCCCCCGTGCCAGACACCTTGCCGGGCACTGTGCATTTGGTCACTTCATTGCCTCCAGTGAACTGGGTGATGTTATTTGCACTTTACAGATAAAGAAACTAATGTTCAGGGAGGCTGAGTGAGTAGTCTGGAGTCACACAGCTAGCAGACAACAGCCAGGATAGAAACCTTTGGACCCTTTCTGCCGGCCGTAGCCACGGTACAGCTTCCTCACACTCTGGGCCGTGCCTGTGTTGTATGGAGCAGGCACGGGGGCAGGAGCTGCGGAGGAGAGGCTGGAGTCGGGGGAGCTATGTGCTACGTTGGCAGGAACGTGTACGAAGAGTAGGAAGTTCCTGGCTGAGGTCTTAGCTTTGCCACTTTCCTGGTTGTGACTTGGAGCTGGTCTCGCCTCTCTGAGCCCCGGACGAGTCACATGTATGCCGTCCATGTTTGATGGGGCTAAAGTGTCCGCCCAGCTCTGCCCACTGGACAGCTGGGGCTGGGCGTGAATGAGGCGTTGCTGAGGGGGTGTCGGGGAGGGCCGAGGCTGGGGGTGGGGGCCGGGAGGCGGTTCTGAAGGAGTTGCTGCCACCGTGCTGTCAGGGGCCCATTAGCCCCAGCCGGAGAGCTGTCCCGAGGCCGGAGGCCTTGGCGTCCCTGTGGCATGGAGCCCAGAGGAGAGGGGCTGCTTGACCGGAAGGAGAGACATCAAGGAAGGGCTTGGACCCAGAGGCCCTAGTGGGGTGAGGGCAGGGACCAGCCCTGCTTCCTGTGGACAGGAGTAGGTACCAGCTTAAAACTCAAGCCCTCAGAACACTGAAGTCACCGCCCTGGGGTGAGACTCCTGAAGGAGACCCCACTCATCACATCCAGAGAACCAGGCAACTGTGCCTGACCTGGCCCTCGCCCTCCTCCCACACTGAGAGGTTGTCCAGCTGGAGCCCCTGGGAGGCTCCTGCTGGACAGCAGTGCATCGCCAGGCCCGGGCGGGGTGCGGCCGGGCAGGGGCTGGAAGGGGTGGGGTGCTCGGGTAACCTGTTAGGAGCAGGATTATGCACGTGTTGGGTAGCGTCTGTGTACACATGCCTTGTGTGACCAGCGTCCGTCAGCTATGTGGACGCCCTTGGGGGAGGTGGCAGTTGTCATTCCGTGTCACAGCAACCCAGCTGGGGGGACACTGCGACCCGTTTTCCAGAGAAGGCGTGTCGCTGGCCAGGGTGTCCCGTTCAGTGCTCCCTGACCCAGGGCTCCTCTCCGTTGCAATACAGTGTCTTTAGTAAAGTAGAGGAACTCTGCTGTCGTGGGGCCGGAAGGCCACCTGGTCCCAGCTGTTGCCCCACACTGCCCATGACCAGAGGTCGTCCACCTGAGCGTGAACTCTTCCAGGGACGGGAAGCTCACTGCCTGTCCGGGCACCTTCCTTTTCCATCTCAGGCAGCTCCAACCATTAAGAAAGTCCCCCTTTTCAGGGAGCTCAGCTGGGTCTCAGTCTTGTGCTGATCGTTCCTGGAAGGTTCGGAGAGTGGATGTGTGTCCTGCCCTCACTGGAACTAGCTGGGGGGATGCACCAGGATCTGGACTGGGCTGGGGGCAAGGGCCAGATTTTCAGGTGACCTCTTGGTCCCCCCACCAACTTCCCTCTGAGGTCTGGGCAGGTCCTCCAGCCTCACTGTGGCTCCTCCCGCTGCAGAACAGGGAGCAGTGTTTTCACACTCATGCCTCTGACCTCAGAATGAAGTCAGCCCCTTGGCAACCACAGGTGAAAAGGTCAGACCTCTGGGGCCTGTGGACGCCCTGCCTTGTCCACGTGTGTGCTGTGCCCAGTCTGGTCTCCCGGGTCTCCACCACCACCCTCCCCTGGGCAGCCAGCCCTCTCACTGCCACCAGCCGGGCCAGGCGCATGCTCACATGTTCCCTCTGCCCTGTCCTCCTCATCCTCACCCCCCCCCCAGGCCAGTGATAAATCACAGGAGCATCTTTATTGTCAGCTGAATCAAGCCATTACATCTGGCTCCTATAGTTTATAGGGAATCCAGGAATGGCTTTGACCGAAGCAACATGAGGCAGATCGCTAGAACATTTTCTAAGACTCAGAAACTGCCCCTCCCCAGAAGACTTTGACCCAGGTGATCTGTGGGCCACACACTGAGAGACCTTGCTCCGAAGGGTAGTCGGCTCAGGAAAGAGCCTCAGATGTCCAGTCAGGGGACTTGTGTTCATGGTGCTCTGCATTAGCTGTGTGGCCTTGGACAAGTCATTTAACCTCTCTGGGCCTGGTGATGGTGATGGTGATGGCTGCAGGACTAGGAGATTTCTGAGGGTGCCCTGTGGGTCGGGAGCCCTAGAGAGAATCAGAGGAGGGTGGTCGTTTGCCTTGTTGCGCACAGATGGGGCACCCACCTCCCCACCTGTGTCACCAGCAGTGCTCTCTCTCCGGGAACACCCAGCTGTGTCTGTCTGCACCTCCCATACTGGCTTAAGCCCAGTTCCTGACATGCAGGGGGCAGCCGACACATGTCTTTGGGTGGATGGTCTACTCTGTCACGTGGCATGTCCCTTAAGAATGAAGGGACCCTCCATCCTTTCTGGAAGGTGGTGTGGGGGTGTATTCTGAAAGCAGGAAATGTGTGAATGCCCTCATGCAAGTCTTTGCTCTCACGGGGCTTTATTGAAAAAGTAAATTGTCCATCTCGGGGCCAGGCACCCAGTTCTTGGAGGCTCCTCCCCGTCTCCCTGCATCCTGAGGACGGGCCCCAGGTGTTGCTCCCACATCCCTGAAGAGCAGCTGCCCTCCCACACGTGCCCAGCTCAGCCCTTCAGGAAGCAGTGACTGACCTGACCCTTGTCCCTCCCGGCCCCCACAGATGTCCTGGCGCCCACAGTACCGCAGCTCCAAGTTCCGGAACGTCTACGGGAAGGTGGCCAACCGGGAGCACTGCTTCGACGGGATCCCCATCACCAAGAATGTGCATGATAACCATTTCTGCGCCGTAAACGCCCGCTTCCTGGCCATCGTCACCGAGAGCGCCGGTGGTGGCTCCTTCTTGGTCATCCCGCTGGAGCAGGTAGGCCCCAGCATCTCCCCAGCCCCGGCCGAAGCCCCAGGGCGGAGAGAAGCCCTGCTGGGTCACTCTTTGGCCTGGTGCCCCTGTGTCTCTGCCCTCACCTTTTACTTCCTCATGGTGTGCCCAGTGGCTGTACCGTCCCCAAGGCTTTCCTGGGAGTCTCAAGTGTAGGCAGGGGATCCAGGAGACCTGAGACCTGTTCCCAGAGCTCCCTAACTTGGACAGGTCCCTTGCTTTGGGGTACACGGAGTTCCCATTAACCCCGAGGGACCGGATCATCTGGTCTCCGAGGCCAGGTCTAGCTCTCAAACTCTGCGTCCTGGACGTCCTTTCGGTTTGGAGCTGGAGGGATAGAGACCCAGCGTAGTCATGCCAGGCATCTGCAGCAACGGCTCACTCATTAAAAACAGTTCAAGCTCTCCACTGAGGGACTAGAAATAATTGACCTTCTGCCTCATCCCCCACCTCCAATCAGAAAGCTTCCCCCACTCCTGTGGCTGCCTTCGCGAACATAGCAAATTAAATCTGCAAAGCCTAGGTCATGAAATTTTGAAGCCCTGCCATTCAGGCATCCCCGGAGGCCCATGGGAGGTCACGCGCCTCAGGGAAAGTGCTCGCTGTCAGTCCCACTTGTTTACGGCTGAGCTCTCCCTCCCCGCCTGACTCATCTCCACGCCCACCCGCTGCCAAATGCTCGGGGAGGAGGAGGTACATGCTGGAGGAGGCCTCAGTGCTCAAAACCCTCTGTCAGCTGGTGGTGGAGGGTGGATTTTTCCAGTCTCAGATACCCGCCGTGGGGGAGCACGGATTTGGGAAAGCCTTTGGCCAGATCCTCCCTTCCACGAAAGGGGGCAGGTGCAGTGACAGCGACTCAGCCTGATGCACAGAGAGGTCCAAGGACCCGGCGGCAGGAGGTCCAGGTGCTAGTTGGGCTCAGCCACTCGTCGAGAGTGTGGCCTCGGGCATGTCTCTTAATCTCTCTGCACCTTATTTTCCTGTGATGGTAAAATGGGTATCTTACACTGCGATGTTGGCATCAAGGGAGATGATGGACAGAAAGCTTGCTGAGAACCACACAGCGTGTTAAGTTGTGCAGATGCTTTCCTGGAGCTCTGCTCATTGACTTTGCAGACACTCACAGCTGCTCTGCTGCATTCAGAGGATTCCGGTGTGTGGCTTGCCTCCCCTCCTGAACCAGAGGGGCTCAGGTGTCTGTCCACTCAGGGAACAGCTCAGCTCCACCCGTAGCGGCCTGCAGGTCCCCAACAATGTGTGAGCTGGTTCTTACTGGCTCACGCCCATTGCTGGCACCCTGCCATACTCTTCTACATGGCTTGCAAAGGTCAACAGTCAGTGCCTCACACCATAACAAAAATTAATTCCAGATGGATTAAGATCAACACATTAAAAAAGAAAAAGAAAGGCTGCAAGTGTTTTAGAGGAAAGTGGAGAGTACTTTTAAAATCATACAACAAGAAACGTCTTCCTGAGCCAGACAAGAATCCTTAAAACCACAAAGGAAATGATTAATAGATGAGAACAATTTTTAAAGGTGGTTTTTGTACTACAGTGAGACATGTAAGCAAATTAAAAGGCAAGCCACATAATTGAGTACAATATTTATAACACATAACAGACAAAAGATGTGTATCCAGAATATATAAAGGGTTAAGAAAAATCAATAAGAAAAAGGACCCACTAGAAAATGGGCAAAGGAGATGAAGCAATTCACAGAAGACGACATAGACCTTTTAGCCTACTGAGCAGGAAAAATTCAGAGTCACAATCTTTGGTGTTGCCAAAAGTGTGAGAGAGCAGGCAACCGAATACACTCTCAGTGTACTTGACGTATTTACATCTTGGTGAGATGTAAATGGAAGAACTTGGCAGCATCCAGAAACATTTAAAGGTGTGTATCCACTGGCCCAGCAAGTCCACTTCCTGGAACTTATTCTACAGAAATATTCTCAAGTACATTTTTTTAAAGTTTGCAGCATTTTTTGTACCCAATTTTTTTACAAACGTCAATTTTTTTTATTTCCAACAGAAATAAAATTTCTCTCAAATTGCTTAGAAGTTTCCAAACTCCTCTCAATTTCTGAAATGGTATCAAACAACTTTATACCACCCGTAGCACGTCTCTAGAATAGGATTCGATTTTGTAAGCACTTCAGGGACAGCAGGAGGACTCTCTACAGAGCATGAGTCTCTATCTATATGGGATCTTATGTATCTGTACACACACGTATGTATTAAATGGACGCCTAGTTTTTCAACTTCACTCACATTCTGTGATACATTTTGTTTAATTTTTTAATAATGGCCTGATGGTGACGGCTCATTCTTCCAGTGGGTTTCTGTTGTTTTTTTCTCATTTCGAGATGTTTGCACTTTACATAGTGGGCGATGATTTGCACAGCACTTTTGTAGCAGTGAAAACTGGAAGCAACCTGCAAGTCCATTGGTAAGAAAGTGGGTGGACAGATTCGGGGCCATCCACCCCGAGGAGTGCTGTGGAATCACCAAAGGTGATGTCGAGTAATTGTTCTCAAATGTTCAGCCTCAGAATCACTTTACACTCTTAAACACTACTGAGGACCCCAAAGAGCTTTTGCTTAGATGGCTTTATCTATTAACATTTAGCATACTCAAAACAGAAATGAAAGAACTTAAAAAATATGTACTTGTTAATTCACTTGATAGTAAATCCATTTCATGTCCTCCCAGAAAAACATTTTTATGAAAAAAATTATATTTAAAAAAAATTAATGAGAAGAATGACATTGTTGTACACTTTTGTAAATCTCTTTAAATTGTAGAAAAAAAATGTGTTACAGCTCAGTTGTGACAGCAGCCTGGATCCAGGCGGGAGACCAAGCAGCACGCGGAGAGTTGGAGAACTCAGGTTTATTACGCCGGCAGGCCCAGACAGGTTAGCACTCCCAGCTCTGGCCCCCGTCTGTAGGTTTACACAGGCTTTTATAGGCTGCCAGTTTACACTTTGCAACATCATATGCAAATAAGGTATAACAAAAGTTAACAAATTAGGAACAAGCTTTGTAGAAATAGACCAATCAGGAGGGAGAGAAATAGCCAATCAGGAGGGAGCCCACTTTCCTACAAGTAAGCCGTTTCAGAGGCAAAAAGCGAGATAATGCCGCCAGGCCAGGGAACTGGCTGGTGCTGGCAGGAGAGTGGTGGCCCTGCCTGGGGTCCTGCCGGTCCTGTTCATGCGGCTTCCCGCCTCGAAAGTAGTCCGGCGCAGTGGAAGAGGGCTAGACGTGCACGTCTGCGTCTGCGCTCGGCCTGCTGTGAGAGACACGCCACGAGGCTTCTGGGAGGCCCCACTGTGTGCTCCCGAGAGAATGAGCGTGAAAAGGCACGTGGTGTGGAAACAGTTTTAACCCAGCAGACGCCCTGAGAAAGTCTTGGGCATCTCCAGGGGTCCCCGGATCGTACTTCGAGATCTGCCGACGCGGAGGACTATTTAATGAGAGAAAACTTACGACGCAGCTGAGTCTGGAGGAGACGGGGGACGCACGCCCGATGCTGGAAGTGGTTCTTTCTGCGTTTGGGGATCACGAGCACACTCTCACTTTCTTCTTTTTCCTTAGCTTCACTTTCTAACATTTTTTAGGTGAACAGAATGTTCTGTACTTTAGTCGGGGGAAAAACAGTAACACCAATTTGTTGATGTGAGGAGGGGACCCCTGCGGTGTCAGTCAGGGTGGCCCTCCTTTTGTGTGTGTGACCGACGTTTGTCGCCGAGTGACACGTGCTTCTGACCTGGCCGGGGAGAGTGCTAGCAAGGTGGGCGTCCCCAGAGTGAGGGTGCGGGGTGGGGGTGAGGCGCCGCAGCTCCTGGGTCTGAGCCGTTCCTTTCCTCCCCGGCCGGACCCCGGTGTCGGAGACGCTGTGCGTGGGACCTGCGCGGACTGCCAGCGCCCCTGCTGCCTGGGCCGAGGCCGCGCGGCTCCTGCCCCCTGTGGTCAGGGCCCCGCCCTCCGCTGCGGCCCGTGGGCCGGCTGGTCTGGGGGAAGGGGGCAGCGCTAACAAACGGTAATGCCGGTCATGCCGAACTCAGAACCCCCGCCTCATCTGTCAGCAGAGGAGATGGGCTGTTCCCCGTGGGTCAGTTTTCTAGGAAGAAGGTGATGCTATTTTAGCTCTAGGCTTCTCCCCCTCAGTTTAGATAGAAATCTCTTCAAAAACAGTGTCTTGTAATATTCAACAAAGACGCAAGAGAGATGTGGCCATTTCTTGGCAAGTCCCTGTCATTGTCTGGAGCGTGAATCTCATGGTGGCACTTCTGTCCCTCCCTGCCTGGCCCCGGACTCGCTTCCTAAGCAACCAGGAGGCCCCAGAACTCGGTCTGCTTCTGTAGCTCTTCTCTGAATTTTCTGCCCTCTATGTCAGGAGTCCTTCCCTTCCTCTCCTGCTTCTCGGAGAGGTTTGGACCAGGTGAGAGTAGCACTCGCCCGGGACCCCCAGACCCTGTCCTGAGGCCGACTCTTCCAGAGGCTTCTGCTCTGATGTCCAGTTTCCCTCAAAGCCAGCTTGCCTGGGACTTCAGTGCCTGTGATTAAAACGTCTCCCCCTGTAGGAAGCATGCTCACAACAGCTGCGAGCAGCGATGGTGCCTTTGTGCAGCGCTCCAGCCCAGCAAACTGTCTTACCCAGTCCTCCCCAGGGCTAGGTGAAGCCCTCCCCATTTTACAGCTGGGGGAGCTGAGGCTGCAGAGATGGGCATTCGGCTGGTCAGCGCAGGAGCTGCACCTGCAACCAGCTCACTTACTTCTGAACCCATGACTCTTCCCACTGCCCAGGACACGGGTGGACAGGGACGTTCTGGCCGGCTGGCAGATCCCGAAGGCCTGGATCTGTCTTTCCCAGGGCTCTTGTTCAGGCTGCTGTTGTGAAGGCTGGAGCTGTTTATCCCTCGTTAGCATTCAGCCTCCAGCTCTCCCCTCTCTGGAGTGGAATGTTAAGCTGCAGATGGGGGAGCAATCAGCACCCTGATTGCCTGGCACAGCTGGAGGGGAAGTATGCATATTCCAGAGGCCAGGCGCAGCGCCCAGAGGCCGGATGCCCACTCGGGCCTCGCCCCTTCCCTGCTGCCCTTCACCAGGGCCGCCTGCAGTGCCTCCTCCGCCCACATTCCAGGCCACGAGAAGGCCACGTTCCTGCCTGAGCTTTAGCCAGTTACCTGGTACCCCGCTGGCACCTGGTAGAAAGGAAGGAAGCCAGGCCCGGACACCAGGCATCTGGGTTCTCCCCGAAGCCCCGCAGCCCTCAGCCCCAGCGTCTGCTAGGATCCCCTGCAAGGCTTCTGAGGCTCCAGCATCCTTCCTGCATCTCACCTCAAGTCCCACCTTGGAAGTCCAGTTCTTCTCCCCACTTTACAGATGAAGAAGCAGAGGCTTGGGGAATTCAGGGGACTCCTTCGAGACTGTACAGAGCACAAGTGGCAGAATTTAAACTCAGGGCTCCCACAGCCGCGTGCAGCCCACCTTGCGGAGGGTTAGGGAGAGGCGTGTCTTAGATGTGCCGTGTTGCCATTACTGTCATCTGAAGGCCTCAAGGGTCTCCCCGAGCAGCATTCGGCCAGCACTTTGTGAGTCCTGTGGCGCGCTGCTACCGCGTGTGCCCGTCTCTTCTGGAGGCCAGGAGAACAGGCCTCTCCTAGGCTGTGCGGGAGCTTCCTCTCTGAAGGGTGGAGGCAGCAGTTTCCGTCAGCAAGGACAGGTGAGGGGAGCTGTCCCGGAGCAGGGGACTCACAGAGAACATCACTGCTTCAGTCACGGGCAGGCCCTGGGCACCCGAGTAACGTCAGGCCTGGTCTCTGAGACGCCCGGGGGCATCCCATTGGTGGGCCGGGCAGGTGGGAGTTCCCCGAGAGGGTCCTGCCCACGTCTTGCTCAAGGGACCAACTCCGTGCATGTGGAGGGAGCTACTGAACCTGTCTGTCTTAACTGCTTCCTGGCGGCAGTTGAAAATGACGGGCATTATTGCGTCCTCCAGAAACCGGAGCCCCTGGTTAGTTTATGTTCAGATTTATCTGCATATAATGGAAATAACCCAGTTCTGGATTTGGGACGCTGAGCTTAGTCTCCAGATGGGGGTCCCTCTTGCCCCCCCTTCACATCTGCTTAGTCCCCACAAGCTGTTGGTGGGACGTTTCCCACTTGGTCTCGGGACTGGGGTACTGCCTTGCCCCCCAGGCCCAATCGATGTGGCCTCCCCGTCTTCTCCTGTTGTATCAGGGTAGCGGTCTAACTAAAGCTGGTCTCCTCAGCTCTGCAGGATGGGTGGTGGAGGTGGGCTGGGGCAGAAATGGTGGCAGAAATCCCCAAGGCATTTCAGTGAGGAGAGCAGAGCCCTGGGATGGGAGAGCAGCCCAGGACGGAGGCTAAGAGATCAGGTTCTCGAAGCAAACAGTCCTTGCGTGACTCTCTGCCTTGCCACTTCGTCGCTGTGTGACCTCTGGTGAGTCACTTAACCTTCCTGTGCCCTAGCTTTCCGTTCTGCAAAATGATGGAGTTAGACCACATGATCTCGAGAGTTCAGTTTAGCTCTCACATTCTGTTCCCTTCTAATACCATTTTATGCAAATATGTCCTCATTAGTGTGCTGGTAGGCGCCGAGCAGAATATATGATTGGCTCCGTCTCATCCCTGAAGGCCGACTCAGATGGGGCCAGCTCCATCAAGCTTTCCCCATCCCAGTACCCATCAGAGACATTTTGTGTCTGTTGCTGTTAGAGTACTGTCTACATGCTTCTTTTCTAGGTGGTTAGCCCAGCCATCCATCCATCCACCCACCCACCCACCCAGCGACTCACTCACCCACCCATCCTATAAATGTTTATTGAGCACCTGCTGTCTCAGTCACCAGGGATGCGGTAGTAAAAAAGACCAAGGCTCCGTGTGCATGGAGTTTGCAGTCCAGTTAGCTGCCTTGACTAGACTGAGAGCCCCCGAGGGTGGAGACGTGCCTAATTTGTCCAGGCCCGCACCGCAGGTGCTCAGCAAGGGGCATCGGGCGGACCAGAGGCCGGGTCCCAGAGGCACCATGCCCCTTCTTCCTGGCTGGGATTTTCTCTTTGCTGGTCCTGGGAGCCCCTCCCCTACAGGCCCCAGGGACCACGTGGTGCCCTGCAGGGGCTTCCCCGATTGAAGGGGGGCAGCATCCTCCCCTTAAAGCCATTGGAGCAGTGCCGCCCAGCCCAGCTGCTGTAACTCTGGACTGGAACGCACACGCCGGCAGACCAGTTGGCTCCATGACCCACAGTACATTTGAGGTCTGGGGGAAAGTGCTCGCTCAGTGCGGAAGGCTGTAATGACATCAGACGTTCTGCTCACCCGGAGCCTCTGCTTCCATCGCAGATTCCCATCACTCCGCAGTCAGCACTGAGCTCCTCAGCCTTTCTCTGCTCCACAGAGCAGCCCCAGACCTTCATCCCTCTCCCCTTCTCTGGGGGAATTCAGAGAGCCTTTTCCAAATCCATTTTTCAGATCTTTCTTCAATCGGTCTTTGTTCTGCAGGCTGCCTTCTGCTTGGTGCAATTTGCATCTCAAAGCCCGTGACAGCCTGCCTGTGCAGTAGGTGACACTGGGAACGGGGGAGACGAGAGCGTCACAGCCTCATCCGTGTGTCTGGGCCTGGGATTGACAGGCTTGCCTGGTGCTTCCCCTTTTTTGGAAGGGCGATGGCTTATTTTGGGGAAAGTGAAGGCAGGTCTTCAGCAGGAGTGGAAGTGCCTCTCCCGTATTCCATTTCTCAGTTATGGGATGGGGACCCCTCTGCATTGGAGGTACACCGGCCAGGGGAGCAGCCTGGCTGGTGGGGATAGCGTGGGGTCAAAGGGTCCATCCCTCTGCCTCTGGGCCAGGGCCTCCGCCAGCCTCAGTCTTCCACTTTCCAGCAGAGCCGGTGAAGCAGCAGCAGTAGGGCCTGTCGGCTAGGACTCTGCGAACTCAGACCGTGGCCCTAACTCGGCCCACAGGCACCAGCTTAGACTCCAGACCAGTTTACCAGTTGGCTTGGTCTGCTCCCCGCTTTCCTTCCAAGGACTGGAGACTCCCACACCTTCAGAAATCATCGCTCCGTCCCTTGGCTGGGAAACCCTGGGAACACAGCCTCTCTGTGCCTCAGCGTCTCTATTTGTGAAGTAATAATGGAGCTTGTTTCGCAGGTGCCGAGATGACTAAGGAAGGTGCTGTTTCGAGCACTGAGCACATAACCTGGCACGTGGTGTGTGCTCAAGGGCTTCACTGTCCCCTCCCCTTCCTCAGTCCGCAGGCCCAGAAATAGCCCGTGGGCTCCTGAGCCCACAGCCAGCAAGGGAGAGGCTTGTCTTTGGCCTTCCTTCTCCTGCCTAGGTTGTGTGTGCAGTTCTGAGCGTTCCTAGCCATGACCCCACCCTGCCTAGAGGGGAAGGCCCCCCACAGCCCTCCAGGGGGGCACACTGATACAACCAGACCAGGCTGCGTGCCTGGAGGATGGGAACTGGGGGAGGGACCTTGCCCTCCCTGGGGCCCAGTCTTGCACGTCTGAGGTCAGCCTGCCTACCTCTCGGCTGGGGTCCCTCTCCGCCAGGGCTGACTGAGATGGGGCGTGCCGCGGTTTGTTTACCATGGTGCCCGATGTCCAGCCAGTGCCCCGTAAGCCCTGCTGGACTGCCGCTCACTGCAGCTGCTGTAGTGAGCTGCAGGCTGGTGGGGAAGCGGGCGCTGGGAACTGGGGATGGGGCTCTCTGGAACCCAGCAGGCTCAGGTCCGAGGCACAGGCCGGCTGGGTGGGCGTGAGTGTGAGATTCTGTGCACAGGGCTTGAGGCCACACTATCCCCACATCCTGAGGATCCAGCCCAGGCCCACCTCCCCAGTGTCCCAATTCCAGGCTTACGTGGACACAATGCCAGAGTCAGAGGGGACTCCGGCCGCCCCATATCCCAAGCGCCTCGCTGTACCCAGGAGAAATCCTGGCCCCGGCTCTGCACAGCAGGCCGACTCTCCCCGGCCCCTCCCCAGGAGTCCTTGCGCTCAGCCTCTTCGGAGTCCGAAGTCAGACCTACTACGGTGTCAGTGATGCCGGCGGCTTCCTTCCTCGGGGCGAAGGTTACGATGCGTCTAAAGACCGAACTCCTGAGGCCCAAAGGCGGGTGTTGCTGACAGTGGGCTGCCCTGACTGCAGGGGACCTGTCCCCACAGGCGGCCACCCCACGCCCTGTCAGTCAGGCCGGAGGCGGGCTTTCAGAAGCTCCTCCTCCTGTGCCTGAGGACCCCCACGCTTCAGGGAGCAGAAGTCCCACATGCGAGGGCTGTGGGGGTGGGGCTGAGGCGGACTGGCTTTGAAGCAGAGCAGCTCCCTGGGGGCCCCTGGGACCCTCAGCCTTGCCAAGGGCCCTGCTGCTTGGCCCATCTTGTAGCAGCTTCCAGAACAATGAGTGTGTGTGAGCCTTGCCTGGGAAACTCCAGGCCTGATTCCGTCCTCAGGCAGTTTCCTTTCTGGAAAGGCCCCCCCTCCTCCAGTCCCTGCCCCCGCCCCATCCCTAGCCCAAGGCTCTTAAAGGGCCAGGTCACCTTGACTCGGGGGTGGGATGGGGCGAGCAGGTCATAGCACTCAGCCTCTTAAGACAGGAGACCACTCTGGCATCAGCATAGCATGATGCTAGGCTGTCCTGCCCACTTTCCGTCTACTCAGCCAAGACCTTGATTTTAGTTGCTAAGCAACCGCTGCCTAAGTTTGCAAGTGGGTCATCCCTCAGTTGAACACGGAAGGAGGAAGGGAGGGGTGGCAGTGCTTAGGGCTCTGCATTTACAGATGGGGACACTGAGGCCCAGAGAGAGCAAGGGTGGACAGCTCAGTAGTGCCCCGTGTGTCTCCACGTGTCCGGTAATCAGCCGGGCAGCTGACTCCTGGACCCTCAGGAGTCCAGACCCCCACCAAGAGAAGCCCCCAGGCGGCAACCGCAGCACCTCAGGGACTTTTCCGTGAGAGGCTCCATCTACCCAGACATGGAGGCCGGGTGCCCTGTGATGCGCGTGAAGGCTCTGGCGCTGGTCGGCCGGATTCGCATCCCAGCCCCACCTTTTACTGGCCGTGTGCTTTGGGCGAGTCCCTCAGTGTTCTGTTCCTCAGTTTCCCCACCTGCAGAATGGAAGAAATGCTCGTCTCAACCCCAGCGCGGGGCTGAGGGTTCCATGAGGACTTATGTAAAGCCTGGGAGGGTGCCTGGCACAGAGCGAGCCTCTCTCTGTGTGGGGGGTGCCCCCTACCCCTGGGCTTACTGCTTATCTCAGGGGCCTCAGTCTTATCAGCCTCAGCACAAAAGACTTTCAGACCCTAACTTTCAACACTGGGACGTTTTGTTCAAATAAAGCAGATTCTTACCTTCCGGGGGTGGCAGGCACCGGCCTCCTTGGCTGTTTGGAAAAGGCTTTGGGCCCGCTCACAGAACAAAGTGTTTAAGTACCTAAAATAAAACATACAGGATCACAAAGGAAACCAGTTATGTTGAAACTGAGTTATCAAATGTAACCATCGTGGGGGGGTAGTCCCCGTGCTTTCTCATCAGCGCGTCAGTAACGGGGCCAAGGGTCGGCCTAGTCAGTGCTTCAGAGCGGCGAGGGGCACAGGCCGCGTTTGGTAGTTGTGACAGGGAAGTGTGATCTGAAATGCCTGTGACGTCTGTGGATGAAGAAGTCACATGTTCAGCTAATGCTGTGGGTTTGCTGCCTCACGTGTAAACAAAGGACACGCCAGATTTCCATTTTAGAAGCTGGTGGAAACGGACGTGGCTTTTCTCCTGTCCAGGCTCATGGACCTGAAGGGTCTAGGGAGCCGCGTAGGGACCCCTGAAATGAAATCACAGGCAGATTGTAATTGTCGAGTCATGACCAGCAGAACTGCTCTGGTGGAAGCTTGGTGGGGAGGGGGCAATGCAACCTGACTGAGCACCCCCAAGCCCCAGGAGGGACCCCAAAATCCTGAGCTTTGCTGGCAGTGGGGAAGCCTGGCTTCTCTGCCTGGTTCTTTGTGACCTTGGGCAAGTCCCTTTGCCTTTCTGGGCCTCTGTTTCTCCATCTGTGAAATGAGACGTCGGACCTGCTGTCCTCCGAGTTCTCGTCCAGCTCCTGCGTTCTGGGAGTCTGTGTTTCTCCTCCCCTGGAGACAAAGGCCTCAGAGGTGTGGGTCTGCAGGAGCCCTGGACCGGGGAGAGGGAACAGCTGGGGCCAGGCTGGCCGGCTCCCAATGGTTCATGAGGAGGAGGAGGAGGAGGAGCGCGGTGCTCTCCAAAGTGACAGCTGGCTGAGCCTGGCTGGGGGCCTCATCCCCGCCTGCCATCTGTGCCTCCTTCCTGCAGTAGGAGGAGGCGGGGGCTGGGGGGGGCAGGTGGGGGTGCGGATGCGGCCTGAGGCCAAACAGCAACCTGGCTGGGAGGGGGAAGGGCTGCCCGAGAAAGAGCCAGGAAGAGCCTGGTTGCTCACTCCTGGGAGCTTAACTCTTTCCACCCTCCCTTTTCCCACCTCCTCTTCCAGAGTTCTGGGGAAGGGAGGATGCACAGCCCTGGGTCCAGCTAGGCTGCTTCGTGGCTGTGTGACCTTGGACAAGTAACTTAACCTCTCTGAGCTTCACTTTGCTTCTCTGCCCAATAGACAACATTTTTAAGACTCTTCACTGGAATGGGAATGAAGGTTAAACAGCGTGGGGATAGATCAAGTACACGAACCCTGTGCTGACTGTGACGGGCAGTTCTCTATGGGCTCAGGGCCACCGGCCACCCAAGAGGGCTTGCGCCCGGGACAGTGAAAACCCCTGCTGGTTGAATGCAACACCGAGGCCATGGTGAGCCGGAGCAGAGGTCTGTGAGCGCTCTCACCCCCACCACCAGGCGTGGGGGCTTGACCTGCTCCCCTCCCCGCTCTGGGCTCCCCTTTCTCACCAAATATCCACAGACAGAAAACTGTACCTACTTAGAATGACATCTATTTATAAGTACTTCTTTTCAGACGGTGAAGCTTAACATAGTTTAAACTTCAGAAGCAACGGACGTACAATGAAAAGTCTGCCCTCTCGTATCTGCTTCCAGTTACCTGACTCTTCTACTGGGAGGCGACCAGTGCTCAGTTTCTCAAGTGTCTTTCCTGGGGATGGAGAGATATGTGTATATTCACACACTCACACACACACACACACACACACCACACACACACACGAACGAGACTTTCTTCCTGACAGTCTTGTAGGCAAAAGTTGTCTAACAGGATACAGAAAACAATAATTATAAAAACAACTGATAAACTAGACCTTTCCAATTAAAAAGCTTTTGCTCATCAAAAGATACTATGAAGAAAATGAAAAAGCAAACCACAGACACGGGGGCGTTGTTTGCAAAGCATACACCTGGAAGAGGACTGCTACTACTAATGTAAGACTGAATTTAAAAACGGTCAAAGACCATAAATCACAGCAAAGTTTTCTTAGGTCCATCTCCCAAGGAAATAGAAAGAAAAGCAAAAATAAACAAATGGGACCTAATCAAACTTACAAGCTTTTGCACAGTGAAGGAAATCATTGACAAAACAAAAAGACAACTTATGGAATGGTAGAAAATATTTCTAAATGATGCCACTAACAAGTGTTTACTTTCCAAAGTATACGAACAGCTCAATATAAAAAAAATCCACTCAATAAATGGGCAGAATCCTATGTGACTGAAGTATTGTGCTGTACACTGGAAATTGATACAACATTGTAAACTAACTGTACTTCAATCAAAATATATTTAAAAATAAAAATAAAATAAATGAGCAGAGATCTAAATAGACATTTCTCCAAAGAATATATACAGATGTCAACAGGCACATGAAAAGATGGGCGTTGCTAATTATCAGAGAAATGCAAATCAAAATTACAATGAGGTGTCACCTCACATCAGACAGAATGGCCATCATCAGAAAGTCTACAAATGGCAAATGCTGGAGAGGGTGTGGAGAAAGGGGAACCCTCCTACACTGCTGGTGGGAATGAAATTTGATGCAGCCGCCGTGGAGGACAATGTCAAGTGCTGAAGAGGAGCTACTGGAACTCTCACTCTCTGCTGGTGGGAGTGTGAAATATTGCAGCCACTCTGGAAAACTGTTCTGCAGAGTCTGATAAAGTTAAACGTCCATGCTGTGACTGAGCAATCCCATTCATAGCTTTAAACCAAAGAAGAATGAGTACAGATATCCCCAGAGCAGGCTCGAGGAAGGGTGTTCGCAGCAGCTTTGTCCATGTAGCCCCAAACCGGGAGCACCGCCAGCGCTCCTCAGCAGGACGGACGGATTGTGGGAGACCCGTAGAACAGGACACAGCAGTAAGAAAGGTAACTCTTGACGCCCACAGCCACAACGGTGAATCTTTAAAACATGCTGAGCAGAAGCTGGACACAGAACAGTACACACTGTATGATTCCACTTGTGCAAAGCTCAGAAACAGGCAAAACTGATCTGTGGTGATGAAGTCGGAAAAGCGGTTGCATCTTGGGTTGTCGTGAGGGAGCTCTTAGGGTGATGGGAGTGTTCTGTATCTTGACTGCAGTGTGGTTACATGAGTGTACAGCTGTGCACAAATTTAATAAGTTGCCCAGCTGAGACCCCCATATTTCATTGAGTATAAATACACCTTAGTTAAAAAGTTGAAATTGGGGGGGGGGGTGGGAAGGTATATGCTTTTGAAATTTTGATAGCTATTGACAAAATTGTCTTTCATGGAAATTGTAGCAATTTATATTCTCACTTAGCAAAGTAAATGTGTGCGTGTTCCCTACCCCCTTGAAAATGAAATGTTACCATACTTTTTAAAATTTGATGATGGGTGGGAAATTTTCTCAGAGTAGCTACAATTAGAATTTTTATTGAAAATGAGGTTGAAATATCTTTATATGTTTAAAATCTATTTGCATTTCCTCTTGGCATGAATTATCCATATCGTTTACCCATTTTTTTTTCTATAGAATTATTGGTTCCTTTCTTATTGATTTAATAAGTTCTTTATATATTATGGAAATTAGTCCTGTATTTGGGCTATAAGTTGCAAATATGCCTTTTTGCACTTCAGATTTCTTCTTTTAAATTTCAAGAGGTCTAATTTACCAGTCTTTCACAGTTTCTGGATATTGGGCTGTGGTAAGAAAGTCCTTCCCTTCCCTGAGGTTATAAAGTAGTCTTCCTCCCAGGCCTTCCAATACTTTGATAATTTCATTTTTATGTTTAAATCTTTGATTTACTTGAATTTCATCCTGGTTTAAGAATGAGATACAGATTTAACTTTTTTCCCAGCTGGCTAGCCACTTGTCTTAGTACTGCTTAGTGAGTGATCCGTCTTTCCTCTGCTGATTTGAGATGCAGTCTTTGCTGCCTTCTGCCTTTCTGCATATATTTGGTTTTACTCATGGGCTGTCCACTTTTTCCTACAGGCCTGTCTCTCTGTTCATGTAATAGCACCATGATGCTGTGTTACTTAAGCTTTATAATATGGTTTAATAACAACAAGTTTAGTCATCATTCATCATGGTCTTTTTTCAAATGTTAGCTGACACTTCTTGCTTATTTATTTTGAGTATTTAATTTTAGAATCTGCTTATATAGATACAAAAGCTGTCTGTTATTTTTACTGGGATCATGTTAAATTCATAGAATAAATTAAAGAGGGTGGACAGCCTTGTGATGTTGAGTTTAACTATATGAATATAGTTTACTTGTCTAGTCTTTTGTGTCCTTTCATAGTGTGTTAAATTTTCTCTTCACATAGATCTTATGCATTTCTTGTTATTTGTATTTAGCTTTTTCCCTCGCTGTGGTATGTAGGGCCCTGATTCCATCATGTCTGCTAATTGGTGATTGAATATATGAAAGCTGTTGGTTTCTGTGTGTTAATTTTTTATCCTACCATGTTCCTAAATTCACTGACTGTAAATACTAGCTTGAGTTTTCTAGGGGTACTATCGTATCATCTGTGAGTAGTGATCATTTTACTTCTTCATTAATAATGTTTATACTTCTAGTATCTTTTTCTTTTGTAATTGCATTGGCTAGTACCTCCAGGAAAGCGTTAAACAATGGTGGTGTCATTCCTTTGATGATGATATGTCACATATTTACCCATTAAATATTTAGGGCTGAGAAAGGTAATTTTTTCTGCCAACATTTTATTATGAAACTTTTCAAACATTCCTCAAAGTTTAAATAATTTTGCAGTGAATACAACCTAGAGTCTACCATTAACAGCTTACTATACTGCCAAAAATGGGTGCCCCACTTGTTTGAGTCAGGGAAGAGGCTTCAGACAGAGAATTCCTTGGGGGCGTTCTGTGCAGCTGGCACAGGGTCTGGCAAGTGTTAAGTCGTCAGATGACGCTCAGATGCTTTCAGATATTGAAAGTGAGGCTACAGGCAGCTCAGTGCCCTGCTCAAGGTGTCACATGAGTGTCAGAAATAGAGAGGAGCTGAGGTTTTAGGACATGAGTTGGGTGGGGTGATGCTCCTGTGAAAGGCAAAGGACGACAGCCTCCCCCACCCGAACTTCCCCAGGGCCCAGGGAGGGGAGATAGCGTTCCAGGAGGTGGTCTTTGTCCTGAAAGCTGGTGAGGATTTCCTTTCCTTCTTTCTTTCTCCATCTCCGGCTCCTGACCAGCTGACCCCCCCCCCCCCCGGCCCCGGCAGAGCCCCAGACAAAGAAGGGAAGTGTCCTGAGAAGGTGCTTCCCCCCGCCACCAAGTGAGCTCTCCCTGGACAGCAGGGGTGGGCAGTGAGGCGGGGGCTGGGGGCTGGGGTGGGTAAGGAAGGGGCCAAAGCAGCCTCGTGTCTCTCAACTCCGCGGAGGCCTCTGCACTGTCGGTTTTTATTTAGACTGTTGCAGTCACCTCCTTGAGTCACAAACAGTAGACAAGGAAACAGTCCAGTCTTTAAGACGATTTCAGACGGGGCAAGGGCTGGGGGAAATCAACTCAGTGATGCTGTAGAGACGTGGGAGGAATATGTAAGATAGTCATGAAAAATCTCTGAAAACTTGAATGGGATGGGAAGGAGCCAGTCATGGAAAGACCACCAGGGAAAGTGTCTTAGCCAGAGGGAACAGCACGTGCTAAGGCCCAAGGCAGAAAAGAAGGTGGATGTAGGGGAGCATCGAGGCCAGCAGGAGAGCAATGGGAGACGCAGCTGGAGAGACAGGCAGAGCTGCGTCACCCAGGGCTCTGGAGATCACAGAAGGAAGTAAGGTTTTCTCCTAAGTGCGGTGGGAGGCCTTTGGAGAATTTCAGGCTCAAGGTTGCCTCTTACTTGCACTGGCAAAGCAAGGCACACAGTAATACATCCCTCAGAGAGCCTGAGCAGGGCTTGAGCTTGAGAAGTGAGCCCCTTGTCTGCACTTGGACGGCAGCTCATTTGTATCTGGATGTTTGGGATCTGCACAGGCACCTCTGCCGTCTGAGCTGGGTGGACTGTCCGATGGCCATGGTAGCAGGGCCTGTCTCTGGCCAGGGCAGAGCGAGTGTGGGTGTGAGGGGCTTGGTAGACTTTCCTGGCCCAGTGGGTGGAACGTGTTCTCTGAGAGACACCGCAGTGCTTTGCCGGAGCCCAGGAGTGGACTAGGGCCGGGAGGGCTAGCGAGAGGGCCCATGCCCTTGACTGCCCTGACTTCTGGTACATCACTGGGTGGCCCCACTCTGAGAGCAGTGAGCAAAGCTCTGTCTGAGCCAGTTCTGCTTCTGTGCCCCTGGGCCAGGAATGAACCTGAACTTCCTGGAAAGAACATTCTAAGGATAGTTTTTTGGGCTCAACAAAGAGATTCCTGATGGTTTCTTGCTAATAAGATTATTTGTAGATAACCCGCTAGAACAGGGACCAAAAAGCCAAGTAGAAGCATCTAGAATCATTAGTTTTTGTGTCTGGATCAAAAATGAAAAGGGACAATAAATGTGATGAAGAATTAATGCAAAGAGCTCTCATAGATTATTAAGAGGAAAGTAAACATCCGTGAGAAAAAATCTGCCTGCCTCATAGAATGAGGTGATTCACAAGCAAAGAAACGCGAATGCCCAACAAGCACACGGAGACGTCGTCAGCCCCACTAGACATCAGGGATGTGCAAATGGAAACAAGGGGGTCTTACTTTTTTTCACCTAAAAATAAGCAAATTAAAAATATTACAATGTCTTGTGCTGTCAGGGAATAGGGAAGTGGTCATTCTCCTGAGATGCTGACAGGGATATAAATTAGTGCGGCCTTTTTGAAGGGCATTTAAAAATCTATAGTAAGAGCATTTTTTAAGTGCCGTCTTGTTAACCCAGCATTTTCATTTACAGGAATTTGTCCTTTAAGACATATTCCAAATGTGTGCAAAGATTCCGCTGTGCTGGCTGTAGCCTTTTTAAAGTATTGGAGATGAAAACCTCTTAAGGATCCAGAGCAGGGGACTGCTCTGTACACTGTGGAGCAGCCACACTCTTAAACACGGTGCGGCCACTGAAGACGGTGATGTCAGACGGGGGGGTACAGCTCGGCGGTGGAGTGCGTGCTCCGCATGCACGAGGTCCTGGGTTCAATCCCCAGAACCTCTGTTTAAAGAAAAAAACTTTTTTAATGGTTATGCCAAAGAATATTTAATGGCACAGGAAAACAGAACAAACTTTCCGGCTGGGTGTGAAATGGAGCTGCTACTCACCTGGACAGGACAGTAGTTATTCCTCACCTGTGTTTCCCAACTTCCCGTTTTCTTTTTTGCTACTTTTTTTTAAAGTGAGAAGGGGCCTTGAAATGTCAAGGGTCAGAACTCACACTGGGAACCCAGGAAAGGTCACGCTCCTCACTGGCTGTGGGCCCACATGTGGGCGAGGCCCAGCCACGTGGCTTATCTGTTCTGTGCCACAGCTTCTCATGTTAGAATCTGAGACTGGTGCCCGATCTGCCTCCCTCACAGCAAATGAAGACCATGTCTGTTTGTGTCCACTGTTGTGTAATGAGTCACCCCAAAACTCAGCTGGACAGCTCTAGCTCAGGGCCCTCACGAGGCTGCAGGTGAGCTGTCAGCTGGGGCTGCAGTCACCTGAAGGCTCGACCGGGGGAACTTCTGTTTCCAGGCTCGCTCGCGTGGCTGTGGGCAGGAGGCCTCGCTTCCTCCCCACCCAGGCCTCTCCACAGCTCACCGCCCTCGCTCATGGCAGCTGAGTGGCGATCCAGGAGAGGAAGAGCCAGGCGGAGACCACAGCTTCTGAGCTGGCACCACGTTCTTCAGCGTCACACACCGCCCTGGGCAGTGTGTGCCAGGGGGTGGCAGGGGCTGTCTGCCGCCACCACACCCCAGGGTCAGAGTGCTCTACGGGAACACGTAGTGTCCTGAGCGGCTGTTGGGGGCTGTGCAATTCTTATTCTGCCCAACTCTTCTGGAAGCCCTGGAGAGCGTGACGGGGGCCTGCAGGGGTGGTGAGCAGGAACGAAAGGCCTCTACCCCACTTGTTTGCTGAGTGCAGCTTGGGGAGGACTCGCACCAGAAATAATAGTGGTTATCCCTGAGGACAGCAGAACAACTCGGTGATCTGGAGCTGGGGGGTGTGAGCTACGGGTGTACTCTGGGGGTGTTTTCAAGTAGTTTTCTTTGAGTGTGTATATTTTTTGAAATTAAAACCAAAATGTCTGAGGACAGGGGGTTCATCTGACTCTCAGACCGCTAGTGATGAGTGGCTGAGCTCTGGAAGTGAGCAGAGAAAGCACCACGAGAACCAGGGGAAATCCTGGTCCAGGATGAGAGGCCTGGGGGAGGTGGAAAGGGAACGAGAGAGACCGAGGCACTTCCAGGCTGCGAGGTGGGGACCTGCCTCCCCGCTTCCCCAGGTGGACTGGTGAGAGCCAGGGGCATGAGCTCGGTGACTCACGGGCAGCCCCCGATGTGGCAGTTGGCTCAGATGCACTTAGGAAGGGGGTGGCCTGGGCTGCAGGTGAGCTGAGGTGGACGTGGATGTGGGCGCGCAGCAGCCACGGGAACCCAAATCCCAAGAAAGGGTCTCAGAACAGGCTGCAGCCTGGAGGGCAGTAAAGCATGCCTGGGAGGCACCGAGAGTGCTGGAAACCCAAGGTGGGGGGGGGGCGGGGGCGGGGTGCAGAATGTCAGAATAGGAAGGAGACTTAGATTTATCAGGATCCGTACCATCGTCTCATAGGTAAGAAATAAAGAGCCAGAGCAGGAAAGCGTCCTGCCAGAAGTCACACAGCACTGCAGGCGGCTAGGCAGGAGTGGGACTCCAACTCCCAAGAGCTAGGAAATTAAGCCGTGGTCGACTTTCCTGTGTGGCCCAGAGGCGAGCCAGGTGTACCTAGAGAATTACAACAGCATAAAGAAGAACTTCTAGCGAGTACAGCACAGAGGCAAGCTGCAGGGGGCTGGAAGCATTCACGCCCGGCCGGCCGGAGGGTGCCTGAGGAACCTGGAAGAGCTGACTCTGCTGACCAGGCTGGAGTCCGGGTGCGGCCGAGCGCAGCGCAGCCACCGCCCTCTGCTGGTGGAGCGGCGGTAGCACAGCTCCCCCGGCTTGGCCTCTGGCTCAGGAACGCTTTCCAGAGAGGAAGCAACCCCTTGGGGTCTGAGAGCTCCTTGCTGGGGGCTTCAGGAAGGCGGCGGAGGGACGGCCTCTGCACACATGTGTCAGAACGGCAGGCAGGGTCAGCAGAGTGCCCCACGCGTGTCTGTGAAACGGGATGAAGCCAGCAAACCACCCTCAGGCGGCCGTGTGTGCCCCGTGTCTTCTCAGGGAGACCTTCCTGCCCCTTCCTGGGAGCAGGGCCTCCAGAACCCGTCTGAAGACCTGGGTGTGGCCCTAGGCATAGCATCGCCTGCTTCCTCACTGGGTGACCTTGAGCAAGTGGCCTCGCCTCTCTGAGCCTCACACTGATGGTGGGTGGAGGGGCAGGAGCCCCAGGCCACTTTAAACATGTATTAACTTATTATCTCCAGTTTACAGATGACCTGCCTAAGTTCATCCAGGGAGAGCTGCCTCACAGGTGCTGGGCGTGTGTGTGTGTGTGTGTGTGTGTGTGTGTGTACGATTCTACTAATTCTACTTGGTTTTATGGTTTACAAACATCTTACTTGAGTCTCACCACTCCTCTGGGGAGAATTCTAGAGATTTTTTTCAGAGATGAGAGAACTGAGGCTTGGAGAGTAACTGACTTGCTCAAGGCCATTTGGCAAAAACGTGCCAGAGCTACACCCTGGAACCACACGGCCTTCCCCCAAGTTCCCAGTTCTTTCCCGGCACCAAGGCACCCCTCCTGCGTCTGGAAGACGCTGCTCCTGCCCTCAGAAGCTCACACTCTCCCTGGAGAGATGGGCTAGAGGAGGGCCTGAACTCACTGAAGAAGAGGAATGAACACAAGCCTGTTTCCTTTCGGTTACTGTGAAATCCTCACAAAGGGCTGACAGCAAAGCAAAGGGCAGACACTGGAGGGGGACCCGCAGAGCGCACTGAAGTGGGGTACGAGCCCTCCAATTCGTGCTGGATCAGAAGCATTTTCGCCGTCATGGCTGCCTTCTTCAGATTACTTTCTGCTCTATTTCCCAATTAAAGTATGGCTCATGGAGCCGAGAACAATACTGTCCTTCCCGTCTGTGGCCCGACCAGCACGAAGATTTTCTTCTTTTTTGCTGCCGTATAAAAAGAGCTGATTCTTTAGCTGATTCAGACATGAAATTCCACCAGTAGGGATTCATTCCTTTTGTTCCACACCTTGCTACTCTTAACATACAGATACCACTAAGGAGGGTACAGTGGTGGGAGATCTTGTTGGTCATTGCCAACTCATTCTGAATGAGCTTTGGGAACATTCCTAGAGGCAAAACTGGGGGAAGAGCAAGAGGGTGGAGAGGGAGAGAAAAAAGAGTAAGTTGGATGTGGCCAGCGTGAATTCTGAACCTCCGGTCTGGCCGGATGAGGGCATTGGGCACCACTGGGTTTGCTGCTGGTCAGGCTGTGTCCCACAGAGAAGCCCTATCCATGAGCCGCTCCCTGGCAGTCAGAGGTCCTGCCCCTCCTCCCACCATCAGTGTGAGGCTCAGAGAGGCGAGGCCACTTGCTCAAGGTCACCCAGTGAGGAAGCAGGCGATGCTATGCCTAGGGCCACACCCAGGTCTTCAGACGGGTTCTGGAGGCCCTGCTCCCAGGAAGGGGCAGGAAGGTCTCCCTGAGAAGACGCGGGGCACACACGGCCGCCTGAGGGTGGTTTGCTGGCTTCATCCCGTTTCACAGAAGTGCGTAGGCAGGTGCTCAGTAAATGTTAACATTATTACATCACCTGGAAAGAGAGAATTCATTCATGCATCCAGTTTTTACTGAGCCCCTACTGTGTGCCAGGCAGTGTTGGAAGCACTGGGGACCCAGCAGAGAACAAAACAGACAAAATCCTGGCCTTTGTGGAACCTACATTCTCGTGGGGGAGACAGGCAATTAAGTAAATCAGAGAGTATAATAGAAGGTAATTAAAGATGGGGAGAGACATAAGTTAGGGGAGGTAACGGAGGTGTGGGAGGAGGGAGGGTGGTTAACTTTAAACAGCGTGATCAGAGAATCTGATTGGCCCAACACTTGAATTAGATGTTCATCCAGGTCCAGTCAGCGGTCTGCATGTGTGTCGGGAAGGTGCGGGGAGGGGCAGATCCGGGAATCTGGTTGCCTCAGCTTGAATTAGATGTTCATTCTGATCCAGTCAGGTTAGTGTGTATGTGTGTGTGTGTGTGTGTGGTGTGTGTGTGTGTGTGTGTGGTGGGGGGGGTGAGTGTGTCGTGTGGTGTGTGTACATCCGTGGTGTGTGTGTGTCTAGTGTGTGGTGTGTGTGTGTGTGTGTGTGGCTTGGGGTGTGTGTGTCATGTGGTGTGTGTGTGTCCATGGTGTGTGTGTGTCTGGTGTGTGGTGTGTGTGTGGGGGTGTGTGTGTCGTGTGGTGTGTGTGTGTCCATGGTGTGTGTGTGTGTGTTGTGTGTGTCCATGGTGTGTGTGTGTGGTGTGTGTGTCTGTGTGGTGTGTGTGTGTGTGGTGTGTGTGTGGCATCTATGGTGGAAGACCACAGTTAGGGAGTCATGAGCTGCATGGATGCTCCAAGGGAGGACCCTGAAGTCAGGCAGAACCTCCTCCTTCTCCTCCACCTGCCCTGTCTTGGCCTTCAGCCTGCTGAAGGTCATTGTCTTCGGCTGTCAGGACTGAGGTGACGGAGGAGCCACCTCTCCCCCTCCTGCTCCTGAGCCTTCGTCCTCCCCAGTGGCTGGGCGGCCAGGCCCCTCTGCCGTCATGGCAGGATCAGGTCCTGACCCTCTGTGCAGCCACGGGAAGATGGGAGGCTGGCCGGGGCCGCCCCCCCACCCCCCACCCCAAGCCAAGAGCAGGCTCCGTGAGGGCCCTGCACCCCGGGGCCCAGAGGCCGGAGCCTTGGCCAGGGAGGCTGATCTCGCCCTTCTGCAACGGACAAGAGCCCCATTTTCATCCCAAGAGCCACTGTCCCTTCCTGACTGAGGCCTCAAGCACTCGGCGTCCCCAGGAGAGTTGCTCTGCACCCATGATGCTGGCTGCCAGCTCACCCTGCAACCCGGGTGCGTCAGCACCCCCCCAAGTCTGGGGGAACCAGGCACAGAGGCCTGGGGCTCCGTGGAGCAGAGCGTGGGCCCTGGAGGGCCGGGAGCCCCAATTTCTACTCCGATGGGAGTTCTCTCTGACTTCCCCCAACACAGAGCCCCCAGGAGGTGGCCCTGGGGGCCACGGGGCAAGCTCTGAGAGTGTGGCAGGGATCAGCAGGTTCCAGGCTCAGAGGAGCTGCCAGCGTCTCCCCTGAGGTGAGGTGCCTCCGGACACACAGGCACCACACGCCCCACCCCCGGCCTCCATGGCTGCGTCCCCCGTACTCAGCGGGGGCCAGGCTTCACATCCAACTTATCTTTCAAGAAGCAGAGGAGCCCCAGGTCACTGGAAAGATAATAGAGCTGGCGAGAGGCCAGGTGGCAGGCGTACCAGGGGCTGTGTTCCCCTCCCTGCCCCTGGGACACCCCGCCTGCTGGGCAGTAGGAGCTAATCCCTGCCCTGGCCCTCTAGGTGGGTGAGGGAGGGGATGGGCCTTCCTGGAAGCTTCACCTGCTTCTCACTCAGGCATTCATTCGATAAATACTTATCAGCAGAGCCTCCTGTGTGCCTGGGCTGCGCTAGGTGTGGGAGGTACAGCAGTGAGAAAAACAGAGACTGTGGCGGAGTTGGCGTCCAGAGGGGGGTTTCCCCCTAGATGGCCGGCGCCCGACCCAGGAGGGTCCTTGTTGGTGTTTGCTGAGCGTACGGGTGGAGGTTCACTTCATAACCGTAGACCCTCAGGGCTGCAAGGGCCCTGGCGTTTGAGCCCTGGTTACCAGACGCTTCTGGGCACGCGTGCAGGGGCTGGGCTAGGTCTGGGGTGCAAAGGCAGGTTAGACACAGGCCCACCCTCGGAGAGCTCACCGTCGGGTGGGACTCACAGACCCGTGAGACAGAGCACAGGGCCGGGGGGTGGTCCTGGTGGGGAGGTGCTATGCAGGACACCGGAGCAGAGGTGGGGTGGGGAGGGGGACTCAAACCCTCATTTTTCGGATGATAATGGTAACAAATTTGGGTTTTTTTTAAAGGGGTAATTAGGTTTATTTATGTATTTATTTTAATTTTTTTAATGGAGGGAGGTACTGGGCACTGAAGCCAGGACCTCATGCATGCTAAGCCCGCCCGCGTGCTACCACTGAGCGACCCCCTCCCCAAGTCATGGTGACTAATGTCCGCCGAGGGCCGGTTTGGTGCCAGGCGCCATGCTGAGCAGCTTACACGTGCTGCCCCCCCCCCGAGGAGGCTTCCCAGGGAGCCTGCTCAGTCACTCACCTGCGAGCAGAGCTGAAACCAGACCCTGGCGCCGTGGAGCTGGAGGGCTCCTTCTCCCTGTGCCCCAGCCCCGCGCCTGAGGTCCCCCGCGCGCCGCAGACCCAGCAGGGAGGCGGCCTGGGAGAGGGGGGCTCGCCCGAGGACTGGGCCGCTGGTGTTCCACTAAAGGGGGTTTCATGGTCGTTGAGATTCTGGGCCCATTTCCCTTGAAGATGGTGCAGCCCTTTCTCTGGCCGCTTAGATGTCTCTGATGGAGCAAGACGGAGGGTCTGAGCCAGAGGTCCCCTGTTCTGCCGTGCATCTCATAGCTCCACGGGGCAGTGGCAGCCCCGGCTGAGTCTTGGTGGCGGGGTCTAAGCAAGGAGGATGTCGGGCACTGGGCCTCTGCAGAGTTGGCATGATCTTGATGGATGGTGGGTTCGCTCAGTGGATAATCCCAAAGAGGCAAGGCGGAGGAGTGGCCCAGCTCGGGGGAGTGTGGATGGTGCCCTGGGACCCACGCCCACTGCTGACAGATCCGCGTCTGGGCCGCGGCAGCAGGTGGTTGGGGAATCATTTGGTCTTGAATGTCGGCTTGACATTGTGTTTGTGGCCAGAGGGCATAAGAAGCATGTCTCATACTTCTTAGGTTTCTCTGTGTTCCATGCTCCGCTGAGAACCCTCCAGGATTATCTCACTTGAGATGAAGGTGCCGATAATCTCTTAGGGAAGGCAACCAACAACCATGAAACAAAGCAAACAGCACAGAACAGTGCTGCATTAAGAAGCAGGGCAACATCGTGGTGAAGTCCAGAGCACCACCAAAAGCGGCACCCCATGTGAATGGCACCCCCTTGGGTTGTGCAGTGCACAACCCATGCAACTGTACAAGGGGCCTAATTAAGTCCATAGTTTATGGCATCATTAATTCATTCAACAAAAATTTACCATCAGTCAGGCACGACTCCAGACACTGGGGTAATAGCAGAGAACAGGACCATGCACCACCCTTGTGCAGCTTACGTTCTAATTCAGAAGTCACAGACTGAGGCTTGAGTCCTGGCCTTGCACTGTGTTAACTAATTTTACTGAGCTTCAGTTTCCCCATCTGTCAAATGGACACAATGATATGAACTTCATAAGGTTATTGTGGTAAATAATTGAAATAACACTTGGTTGCAGGCCTGACACATGGAAGGCCCTCGGTGAGCGATCAGCAGTATTATCACAAACGGTGGGCTGTGGGGAGAAAGGCTTGTGAAAGCCCAGAGGAAAGGGGAGTCACAAGAGGTGGGGGGGGGTAGATGAGACGTCTCAGCAGGAGCAGGAGGCGGAGTGGCTCTGGAGGGATGGCTCAGGCTCGGAGGACCGGGGCCTTCCGAGGCTGGATGCCATGAGGAAGCGGGAGTGATGCTGTCTTGGGCCAGTGAGGAGCACCCTGGTTTGGGGGCCATATTTTACCAAACCAAGGATTAGAACACACGTGGTCTAGCAAAGAAGTTCTGTTTTCTTCTAGGCGTGAGAAGCAGTCTGAGAATAAATTGTGGTCATCCCAGAATATTGGGATTTAGGGAGATTTCAGTATGTTACTAGGACCTGAGACACAACACTTAAAATTAAGAAGTATGACCCGAATAGAGTTGAGCACTCTGGCTGGTAGGGTTGGGGGAGGCCCCAACAACAGAGGGAACAGTCCCCACACAGGGTGTGTGGGTCCCTCAAGGGCCAGACACATACACTGGATCTGATGAGGTAGGGACGATGGTGCTGACTGAGGCAGGATTCCTGGCTGCTGGCAGCGGACGATGCCCTTGGCCTTCCTGAGCAGAGGGGCGTTTGGGGCCTTCACAGATCTGAGGGGCTGGGGGCGGTGGGGAATCAGACTTGGGACACAGGTGAGCACCAGGTCAGCTCCTGAGGGCCCAGGGGAAGTTAAATCAGTCCTTGGCCTTCCTGGGTGGGAGGGTCTGGTTGGCCAGGGCGGGCCATGTGTCCCTGCCTGGCCAAGAGAGGACCCTGTGCGGGAGGAGCCGCGTTTCAGCCCTCCTGGTGGAAGGTCAGTGCAGCTCCCAGCAGGAGCCCCCAACTCAGGAAGGGGGCTTGGATGCCCAACTGCCAAAATTCCTAGAAATAGTTACAGCCATGGAAGATTCTGGAGGAGTTGTGCAACGGCAGATCACTGCAGAATGCCAGACTCACACGGGGGCTTGGGGGGGGGGGGCGCAGGGACAAGCATGAGAGAGCACTGGGAGTGCTGGAGCACCCTGGGGCGATGGGGGCATGGTGGGCCTGGAGGGGACAGGCCCAGTGTGAGGGCATTTGTGGGGACTGACTTGTCAGAGGCTTCTGGGAATCTGCTCTGAATGCAGGGTGGTACCTGGGAATCCGAGAGGTGCAGCAAGCAGCTGTCAGAGCTCTGGGGGGTGCACAGCCCCCGGCGGACACCCAGACCTCGTCTCATCGCCCGCTCTGGTCACCGAGGACGGTGGGCTAAGGAGGGATGCAGGGCCGGGTCTGCAGTGCCTGCCGTAGAGCTGGAGCCCGAGGGGTGGCACGTGTACCCCGTATTTGTCCTCTCCCTTTAGAATGTCCCCACTTTTCAGAGGGAAAGACTGAGACACAGAGACCTGTCCGAGGCCGCCCAGCCAGTGAGCAGCAGGGCTGAGGTGAGCCCGGGTCCCCTGACCCCCAGCTGCTGCCCTGTCCCCACGACAGGGCTTCAGTGATGCTCCCTGGACCCCAGGAGGGCGGCAGAAGTGGTGCCTCAGTGAGTGTCCTCACTCCGCAGGATGTCGGGAGTGGGGGCTGCAGGAAGGGCTGCGGCCGGCTTCCCTCCTCCTTCCCCAGCCGGAAGGCAGTTGGAAAGAGGGGTTTTTGTCCTCGTGGCTTTGTGGCAGGGGAGAAGGCCAGGGCTGGGGCTGAGCACCCTCCTCTTTCCCTGCTTTTCTGCCTGAACCAGAAACTTGCTTTTTCTACTCACTGTAGACAAACAAAACTAAGGCTCCCCACAGTTTGCATAGATGCTGTTACATATTTTTTGCCAATTTGTTCCCATTTCCAACAGTTACAGATTCTGGCTCCCCGTCCTTCCCCACTGTGGGACACTGGGACATGCTGGGGGGACTGGGGTGGGAGGGACTCCCCTTCCTTCTGCTGTCCCCCACCCCATCATACTTAAGGCCTGGAGGGTAAAGTTCAGACTCCTTCATGAGGCCAGAAAGTTCCTGAACCTTCTGATCTGGGCTTTCCTCTGCAGCCTTGTCTCTGCTTATTTGGCTCGCGAATATGCCCAAGGCTCTGCAGGTGCTGGTCCTTCTAGCCCTAAAGCGTCCCCCACACTTGCCATCGCTGGCTGTGTGCTATCAGTCCTTCGGGCCTTCCACACCTCCTCTGGGAAGGCCTTCAGGATTTCAGACTCTCAAGTACTCTGTGGTCCCACATTTCCCGAGCAAAGCACAGCCCACCCTGCATGTTGTCCAGCTCTTTGTCTGTCTCCCCAAGAGACTGTGAGCAATCAAGGCCAGAAACCCATGAAAACTCCACTCTGTGCGGATTTGTCGAGCACAGTAAGTTTGGAGTTTTCTTATCTTCTTCATGTGTTTTAGCGCAGGGTTTTATAAAAGGGGGCTAGTAATCAGGAAACCACAGGGGCCAGCATGAGCTCTGGGGCTCCAGGCAGCCTCCTCCCCAAAATACACTCACTCACTCACCATCACTCAACGTCTTCCTATCCCAGCCTCTCATCTCTTCTCCTGGGTCTACAGAGGGACACCGCCAAGGACAAGGACAAAGGTGGCCCTGTCACCTCTTCTTTCTGGAGCCTGGGAAAACCGGGTCTCCAAGAGCTCAGACACTGAGAAAAACAGAATTCCTTTTACTGCGCTTCCCCAGACAAGCCCTCCCCTTCCCTGGGGGCCTGTTCCTGCCCCTGCCCCAGCACACGCACACACACACAGACACACATGTACACACACGCATGCACAAACACATACACAAATGCACACACGCATGCACACACAAATACACCCCGCACACAGGCTCACACACATATACACGCACACACACACACACCACACGTGCACACGCACAGACTCGCACACATGCATACGCACACATACACACACGCGCAGACACACATGCGCGCACACACATATACATGCACGCACACACACCTGCCAGGGATTTCAACTGGAAAACCACCAAACCCTTTCCAGCTTGAAAAACACAGATAATAGACTGAGGGGAAAAATCAAAACAGGAAGCCACCAAGTTGGGAGGCTTCCTGAGGTCTCGCCGTGCACTTCTGTCTGACTGGGTGCCTGACTTTAAAGCATCACAACCTGTGTCACACACTCTGCCCTTTGACTGTGAATCTGCCCCCAAGGTCAGCCGCAGATCTCGAATCCCTCAAGGTCAGAGGAGCAGGGTCCAGAACCAGCCCCAGCTAGGGGAAGGCGGGGAGATTTCCCTGGTCCCTGGGTGGCAGTTTCTGGGTGCTGAGGGTGGACGTGCGCGGAGAAGGGGAGGAGGCCTGGGCTGAGGGAGCAGTGTGAGCCGAGGCCCAGAGGTAGGAAGCAGGGCGGCTGGAGACCTCACTAGGGTGGGGCACTGGCGGAGGCCCTGGAGGCGCCTTGGCCAAGGTCCCTGTCCTCCTGGTGCTCACAGCCTGGTGGCAGGGTGAGCCAGAATCAAAGGTCATCCAGGTGGCAGGAGCACTGGAGGTGAGGGTGGGTGTATAGTCGTGTATGTGGCACCAGCCGTGAGGTGAGGGGTTGTGCCAAAGCAGGGTCAGGCTGGGGCCATCACATCTCTGATGTCCAGTAAGGAGTTTGGCTTCTAAAGGCAGGGTAGTAGGGAGCCACTGAAGATTCTGGAGTGGAGGAGTTACTGCAGCAGAGCTGTGCTCTGGACAAACCAGGCAGCAGCATGGAAGAGGGACTGGAGACTGAAGAGGGCAGACACCAGAGGCAAAGGGACAATGGGCGGACCCACCTCAGAAATCCCACAGGACAGGCCCGTGAGCATGAACAGAGCCGGCCACCCAGAACAGACCTCCTGGCAGGATGCCTGAGAGCCAGGAGAGTCCACCTGGGGCCGAACAGCTGTCTCTGAGAGCTCCTGTCCACGTGCACATGGTGCCCCACAGGGAGGAAAGGACTGACCCGTCCGCCCCCGCGTCCTCCTCAGAAGGCTTTGGTTTAGTACTTCAGGTGGGCGGGCCGAAGGCAGCAGGGCCCCGACGTGTGGGACGTGAGGCCAGCAAGTTCTGATGGGCGTGGAGGGAGGGGAGGGGCGTGGTCAGCGGCCTGGGCTGACACGTGTGTGTGTGTGTGTGTGTCTGTGTGTGTGTGTCTGTGTGGCTGTGTGTGTGTGTGGCTGTGTGTGTGAGGCTGTGTGAGCGTGCGGGCCCGGAGTGCAAGCGTGTTGGGCACAGTCGCCGCAGACACCCGGGGGTGCGGGCTCGGGCACCCTGGACGAAGGGCACACGGTGTTCAGGAACAGGAAACAGCCGTCTCACCCCGCCGGGGAGGCCGCAGCGTGCCCAGAGCCCCGGGCCTGCACAGCGCGCTGGTCTCACTGGCAGGTGGGGGCGCTGGGAGCAGGCGCCCTCGGGCCACCCGTCCCCGTCCCCGTCCCCGGGCGGCGCTGCTCAGACGGTGTCTGTGGGAGCGCCGTGCGCTGGGGGGCCTCCTTCAGACCGCGCCGCAGGTCCTCTCAGGGAGCGGCGAGCCCCGCGTCCAGGGGAGCGGGCGCACAGGAGTCGGGGCGCGGGCCGCGGCCCCAGAGGACCTTCACGCGGGAGCGCGGGGGTCCTGAGGTCACCCGCCTGCCGGGTCAAGCGCCCGTTGCCCTGGGGCCTCCTTTGCACGGCGCGTCACCCGAGGCGACGGTTTACCTTCCCGGCTGCTTTACCTGAGCCCGCGTAAACGTGCGCGGCTACTCTTTGGTCCCTCCGCCACCCCCGCGCCCACATCGAGAGCGCTGCCGGCCTCTGACCCCGCCCTAGGTTGTGGCGGTATCGCAGGTGCTTCCCGGAGCAGGATGTGGAGCCTCTGGGGCGCTGCTTTCCAGACTTTGCCGCCCAGTGGAATCACCTAGAATTTTTTACAAATGCTGGCGCCTGGCTCCCTGCTCCCAGACACTGGGGTTAAGTTGACGCGAGGTGCAGCCGAGGCGCTGCGATTCCTAAAACCCCCCAGGCGATTCTAAAACGGAAGGAGGTTTGGGCACCAGTGGGGGAGGGGAGCGGCGGCTCGGAGGAAGGGCGGGTCCTCCCGAGACGGTGCAAGGGCGTCCACAGCGGAGCTGCCGGCCAGCGCCTCCTGGGACCCTCACGAGGAATTCTGAGGTCCTCCTGCTTACGCCTTCCCCCGACTTGTCAGGTGTCTCGCCTACGTTCTGAAACAGGAGGCGTGGGCCGAGGGCTCCGCGCCCTCGGGCACCCAGTGCAGACTGCAGCTCCTCCCTCCCCAGCTGCGTCACCCCTGCAAGTCCCGCCCCAGAGCTCAGTCTTCCCGTCCGTAGAACGGATTGTTACAGGAGGGTTGTAAGGGCTGAATAAAACTCTGTGAGATTTAAGTAAAATACTGTATATGAATTGTTGAGCACAGGCACTTTGTAAGCACTTGGCAAACGGCCCTTGGCCATCATCCTTGTCTTCTTCGTTGCTGTCCTTAGTAATGCCCTCCTGTGTGTGACTCGGGGTGGATCCCTGCCCTCAGCCCTGGTTCGCCAGAATTAAGGCCCGCTGGCTGCAGGTGCGCCTGGCTTCATCCAGTTAGAGGACGGCCACAGAGAAGCTGAAAGGGTGGAGTCCAGGGTCTAGGAATCGGGAGCCCGGAGAGGCTGAGGGCCGTGTTCAAGGTCATTCACCTGAGGAGGGGAGCTGGGACTGGGCCCAGAAAGCAAGCAAGCTGACTTCCTGCTCCAGTCTGTTCTTTCTGCCTCGCTGAGCTGGTTCCCCAGGTAAGGAGACATTTTACTTCTGTACACAAAATTCAGCTTTGCGGCGATCGGAGATCCTAGGAAGCAGAAGCTGCCATGCAGGTTGTTTTGAAAATATCTCGTCCTCAGTCAGTTCACTGGGTTCAGATGAAGCCTGGACTGAGGCCCGGGGTGCCAGCCACTTCCCTGGCAGCCTGCTGGGTGGGCCACACGTGCGGCCTTTCCCGGGGGGCGCTGGGCTGGCCTCCCCGCGCACGCACGCTCTGAAACCTGTTTTCAATTAGTTATATAATTTTATTCAGTTTCAAAGATCCTATTTTGCCCTAAACAACGTGTGTGGTAACAACGGAGTGAAGAAACCTGGGCAAGCAAACACACTTGTTCCACGAAGCTTCTGAAACACGAGGACCTGGTGGCCGCCAGTCTGCACCTCATTTCTTGAAGCCCTGTTTGACCAAAGCCAGAGAATACTTTCCAGTCAAAACTATGGTGTGTGTGCACGTGTTGTGTGTTTTAAATAGCATCCGTATTTTTAATAGAAACTGTGAATGTTCATCGTGGGAGAATAGAAACCACTAGTGCCCAGCCAGGCAGGTACGGCCGCTATACACCTTCTGATGTACTTTCTTACAGATCGTGTGTTTTTTAACAGCTAGGAATCATTTTATGTGTAGAACTTGATTCTGTTTCACTTACCGTTAGCGCTTGAGCAATTCCCACATCATTAAATATTCTTTGAAAATACGACTGTAAATGACCTCTTGCCCTGTGGTGTCCTGTGATTCATTCTGGCAGTGCCTGGTTGTTGGGCATTTGTCGTACTGTCCCCTGTTACAAGTAACACAGCAGTGACTGTCTTCGTGTGTGTCTCTGCTGATGTCTGTGGGTAAATTCCCAAAGTGGAATTATTGGCCAAAGGCTGTGACCCTCTGAAATGTCTTCAAGACCCTGTCAGGAGGATCTGCAGGAAAGCTGCCCTGCTTCACGCCACCCCGCACCCGGCGGAGAGGCTGGTTCCCGGCTCCTACCACTCTGTCTTTTGGCAGATCAGGCGTGTGTGAGATACAGCCTGGTCTCCAGCACCGGGCTCCTCCGTGAGAAGACTCAGGGTGCACAACAGCTACCGTCCAACATTTGACATGGAGAGTCGGTCCCCATGAAGAGGGGCTGGACGTTTTTCCCATGAGGCCACCCTGACGGCGTGGAGGTCTCCCTAACGGTTACAGAGGCTGTGTAACAGGCATCCCCACCCAGCCCCGTGTGGCAAGGTCTCAGCTCAAGCTCTGTTGAGGCTGAAACTCTCTTTGAGGTTCAAAACCCCAGATGGCAGGGTAGACCTGGGACCCCTGAGAACCCTAATGCTGGACAGTTCTGTGAGCTGACCATCCCAACCGCGATTCTGAAGTTATGAAACAGTGAAGACCCTCGACTGCACTCCTTAGAAGCTCTTTACGCATCAGTTTTCTCAGCTGAAAGGTGGGTTGTTATGAGGATTCGATTTGATTATATCTGTAGATCAATGTAAATTTGATTATACGGATGCATTAGTAACAGCTGGCAGTGCCAGTGTGGGCACAGGTGTGAGACGGCAGAACTGGGTGGCGGTTAAGAACCAGATTAAGGTTTGGTCTCTGGTCACACCCCCATCCAGAAAGTGGAACAGAAAACGGGCTTGGGGGACGGTGTCTGGGAGAGGGTCGTGCACGTTTGTTAAAAATTCAGAAAAACAAATTCAGAACAGGCTTCCTTTAGAGCACCTGGTACATGCGTTTCATTTGTTTGTTCATTCATTTTTATGTGTTTCAAGTAATGTGCAGAGTTCGAGGATCTAAGGCCTGTGGCTCTGCGAGGGGCGTGCGGCGTCGGCTCGGACCGGCTCCCGAGAGCCTGTTGTTAAATTTTCCGTAGTTTTGCAAGCTGGGTTTTAAACACAGCCATTATTAAAAATTAAGTTATGCAACTTTCAGTTAAATGAATTATGTTAAAAACAGAGGTTACCAAATACTAAAAACTTACTGCTGCCTGGTTGTTTTCCTGCCATCCGTGTTCACGAGGCTGTTTGCGTTATTGTATCTGTATGGGAGAAGTGGTATTTTTTGTGCCCAAATAATGGTGTGCTCCTGGGAGTCTCTTTTAGCTCTACTTTTGGTGGTATCATTTTGGTAGGTAGAAACTAGCCCTGGTGGGAATGCTTGCAGCCCTGAAGTTGGCGAACACGCCAAACTGGGGCCCTTCCTCCTGGAAGATCAGCTCAGTATCTACCAGCACACCAGGGCCTGTGCCCTCAGTCCCTGGCCCCCTTTGCTAAACCCCCCATTTCCATGGGAGGCCGCTGCTTCCATCGCTTTTAGCTATTTCTTTTGGTGCTTGTCCCTCTATTTCTTAATCACATGCTTTCACGGCTGCGACTTGATTTTTAAAGCTTAGACGTTGTGTGTCGACTTCTCGTGATGGAAGACGAGGCGTCACCTCTCTACCAGCTCTGTCTCCCCTCCTAACTCTGCACACACAGGCTTTCCTGCCTCTGTCCTCCCAGCATGTTACGGCACAACTCATGTTTGAATAAATATTCTGGATTTACATTACTACCGAGATGTAAATGCTTTACATAAGTCACCCTCACTGTGGTCGCATTAGCTTTCTTACACCACTTCTTTCCTGGGGTTAATAGCTGCATCTTTAATGGCTTAATTTCTCTACAGAACTGTGGTTTTCCAACTTCCCTCCTTAGCAGTGAAACTTGTCTTTCCAACAAAATTTTATGTGGAACCCTACTATATAAAACAGGAAAATCAGAGCTGCTGGGTTGGAAGGAGGTCCTTCCCTTCAAGGGTGCTGTGTATGGCCAGGCAGGATGTGCACTGCACAGCTTTAGGGGGTCACCATTCACATGGAAAACAATGCAGTTCAGTCATGAGCATCATCCCGTTGTGTAAAGAGAGGTCTCCCTGAAAGGATGCATTACATCAGGATTGCCCTCGGCCTGTTCCCTGCCCAAAGCAGCGTCTGACCTCCCCCACTGTGAATCCTTCCAGTGAGTGGCTTCCCCTCCCCTCCAGGGCACCCCCCTCAGGCTGTTGGCCAGAACTGCTGCCAGCTGATGGCCACCTGCTGACTGACTCGGTGCCCCTCAGACTTGCCTGGGCTGGGCTGGGCACCAAAAGCTTAATGCAGCTTTGCTCCGGGACCACTCCAGGGCAGCCTAGGGGATCAGACGTAAGGAGAGGCTCCATCAGAGAGTAAATGAGCGGTGGAAGCAGCTGTCTCTCTGCGACCATCAGAGCTGGAGGTGGGGAGCTGGCCCACGATGAGCAGTGGGGTTTAGGAAACTCGTCTTAAGTGGGTCACCCTGTGTAGGAATCCTAGCTTCACTGTCAGCTGGGTAACCTGGGGGAAGTTGCTTGACCATTCTGGGCCTTAATTTCCTCATGTCTAATTGCCAGGGTTTTGTGAGAGTTAAAGAAGACACTGTGTAACCGTAATAAGTCCCAGGGCCACGTGTGGCTCAGTCTCTGAGGTAAGCCCTGCCCCTCTCACTGGCGAGGTACAAGGCAGGTGTAGCTGGACAGAAACTGACCGTCGGCCTCATTATTTGGTCAAGAAACCTAAAGGAGGGTGATGTATGACCTGCATCACGTGCTCTGACCCCCAAACCACTATTAGCAGACGGGCAGGGACTGGAAATCGCTCCCTCTTTCCTCCACACCCCAAAAAGCTAACATTAAGCAGACTTGGGGATGGAGACCCAGCTTCTGCCAACAATTTCCCCTTCCTTCCCTGCCTCCTTTACAGCCACTGAGAGTGGAACTACTCCCACCCCCACACCCCTTGTATCATCTTTGGTGGACTCCATCCCCCTTGCAGAAGGTACTGAGCACCTACTGTGTGCCAGGCTTGTAAGGAGCTGGAGATTCAGAGATAAAGAAAGGCACAAGCCTGTCCTCAGTTGCTCACAGACAGATAGAAACAGACTGCAGTTCTGCATGATGGTGCCTATAATAGAGGGAAGACCAGAATGCTGTGAGCACACAGAGGACGAGTTCTTAACCCACTGAAGGATCAGGGAAGACTTCCTGGAGGAGGTGTCACTTAACCTGTATGATAATTAACTACTGTCATAGTTTGAGCATTCGCTCTGAAGGTAATCTCCACACTAAGCGCTTTGCTAAGCGCGTTAGCTCATTTAATCCTCACGACATTGATGAGATAGGTGTCGCTATCCTCATATTAGAAAGGAGGAAACCGAGGCTCAGAGAAGTTCATTGACTTTCCCAAGGCCACAGAGCTAAAAAGTGGCAGAGCTGTGATTCAGACACAGGCTTGTGTGACTCCAGAGATGATGCTTTCAACCACAGGGCACCGGGCGCAGGTGTCTGTTTAAGAGGCACACTGAACAAGGGTGCTGCCTGTGGGACCAGCACCGCTCACATCACAGGCAGAATAACCTCGTGCTGTTGGGAGGACGCAGCCACAGAGCAGTGTGGCCCAGCCAGCTGCAGGGGCCCAGAGGCAAGTGAGACAGTGGTGGGCCCTCAGGGCTCCTCCTGTCCAGCTTAGAAGCCCAGGATAAAGCTCTTCTTTCAGGTCATCCCAGGGCCATCAGACTAATCTCCTTGTCTCTCTCCTCGGCAGACGGGCAGGATTGAGCCCAACTACCCCAAGGTCTGTGGTCACCAGGGCAACGTGCTGGACATCAAGTGGAACCCCTTCATCGACAACATCATCGCCTCGTGCTCGGAGGATACGTCGGTGAGCAGCGGGGGTGCTCCCTGGGGGGGCCACAGGGCCCCTCTGCTTCCTCCAGGAGGCCTCCCTAGACTGCCTCCTTCCCCTTCTTTGCCCTCCCTGTCTTCTTGGTCGTCCCTCCAGCAGCCCCAGGACGGGCAGTTAGGAGGAGGGCGGAGGGAGCAAATCCAAGGGCTGTTTGGCAGGTCTTGTGCCTTTAGTGTGATTTCACTGGGAGGTGTTGGCTTTGTAGGTGAGAATCAGAAGAAAAAGATTAAGTGTGTGATTCAGCACCGGTCTGTGGTCTCGAAAGGAGAAGGACAGGAAGAGGAATGTGGACCAGGAAGGAGAGGGGGAGGAAGGACATGGGTGAGCTGTGAGGAAAGGAGGCCCGTCCTTGCAGGCTGGGCAAGCGTACCGTCTATCTTTGTCCTCCACGAGCCATGGTTTTAGGGAAGGACACCGACTGAGAATTGCTGTGACTTGTCCAAGGACCCACCATGGTGGCCTGGAGTTTTAGGAGAGGAAGCGGAGGCTCAGAGCCTCGAAGGGCTGACAGTTCAGGTCCATCAGACGCTCCGTCTTTCCATCTCAGCATGCCCTCTGGGAAAAGCCCTTGCGGGACTCCGAGGGCGCACGGAGCAGGGCGTCCTCACCCGGGTCCTGCGAGAGGTGGGCTGTGAAGGCAGAGGAGCCAGCACCCCTGGGGTGGGGGGAGGAGGCCTGGCAGTGCTGCCACGACTTGTCTGACTGACCTTCCTGCTTCCATCAAAGCCCCCACCGGGGCAGGCCTCCCTCGACCCCCTCCAGACCCAGTGGTCAACGTTCTGTGCATCAGACACCACGCCCAGAACCAAGGTCACGAGGTCAGTCAGCACACCCACTATGTGCCAGGCACTGCGCTGCAGACGGGGCTGGGGAGGGAGCCAGCCTGAAGGGGCCTAGAGACATGCTGTGGGCAGCCGGCCTGGCCCACGTCTCCTGGCGGTGCCCCCTGCCGCTCCCCTGCTGCCCTCCGCTGGTCTCACTACCTTCTGGGGACACTGAAGGAACCTAGCCAGCCTCCACGCCCTCCCAGCTCCTTCCCGTATCCCACATCCCTCGAAAAGTCTCCGGTGAAGTCTGTCCCCCACGTCCCTCGGGATCAGCCTCCCCTCCCCCACAGCGTGAGGGGCCCTCGGGAGTGTTTCCTAACCCCTCCCTCCGAGGATCCAGGGGAACACACCCAAGCCTTTCCCAGGTGGCTCCCGTCCTGAGGGGGGTGGGGGCTGTAACTCTCCCTGGCATCTGGCAGAATCCAGTTCTTTCCGCCGCTGGGTGATGTCACCTATTGTTGGAGGGCTGTGCTTTTTATAGCTTCTGCCGCAGCGAGGGAGGGCAGCTGGCAGGCGGCAGGGAAGGGCGCTATGGCTTTCCAAGCCTCCTGCTCTCAGCCCTCCTCCAGCAGCCACAGAGAGAGGTTTCCGACATCTCCAGGAGAGCAGAGAGTGGTGGGGGGGAGGGGAGGCAGGAGGGGGAGGGAGGCAGGAGGGGGAGAGAGGCGGGCCCTGGGAGGTGGGGGGGGCGGCAGCTCGAGCAGCTCCCCCCCCCTTCTGTTCCCCTGCTCCTCCATCCAGCAGCTGCCCTCAGCCCCAGGGAGAGGCGGTGCTCCTCCCCCAGGAGCTGGGGTGGGATGGGGCAGGATGTCAGCCCTGCTGGAAGCAGCCGGAAGCCACCCACCCCCCTGCCCTCCCCCCCACGCACACGCACACGTGTGTGCATGCACACACGCGCGCACACGAGCCTGAGAACCAATGCCTCTTAGAGCTGGAAGGGAGCAGCTCCTTTTAGAAATGGAAGGACAGTAGCCCCAAGAGGCCTCACCGAAGCACCTGGCAGCTGCAGGGACACTGGCGGTGTGGCGTGTGGCTCAGTTGTCAACCAGCCAGGCTCGGGAGGCCACAGGCCTAGGTTCAAATCCTGGCTCTGCCATTTCTCACAGCCGAAGACTCTGAAGTCCGAAGTCTCACAGCTGGTAAGGGCAGAGCCTGGCTTTGAATGGAGTTGGTCAGACCACAAAGCTCTCACTTCCGTGGCCAGCTGCTCCCTCCCCCGTGCACAGGGACACTTGGTTTTGCAGCTTTATAAACTGCCCTTATCAGCTGCCTTGGCCTCGGCCTCGTCTGCACGTGTCTGCTGTCCGCAAGGCGGTGAGCGACGTGGACATCCCCGAGTGTCCAGCCGGTGTGACACGGGGAGCGGCTAGGCATGTTGTGTTGAGTTGATTGTAACTGAGTTAAACAGGGCTCTGACCCAAGGGCCTTGGGAAGGGACAGCCCCAGACACAGCTGGCTTGCTGGAGAAAGCTCCTTTGCCGCTTTTCCCTCCCCTTCCGTCCAGAAATCCGGCTTGGCAGGCCCTGCTAGGGCTCCTGTTGAATTGAAGTGACCTTCCAGAGCAACCTCTGAGCAGACCGTGGCACCCCTCCCACGCCCATCCACTCTTTGTCTTCAACAAGTGCCTTGGCTGTTAAGGGACGGGAACTCCTTTTGCAGCCACCTGGGCCCACTGTGAGCTCCATCTCCTCCTCGGAGCTCCTGTAGCACTTGGTGCCAGCTGGGAGCTGCAGCGTGGACTGAGCGGGGCTAGTCCTTCCCCCTAAAGATAACATGCAGTGATGTCAAAAGCAGAGACGTTGGAAGATTAACTAGCACTGTCTCCATGTGCAGAAGAGAAAACTGGGGCCCAGGGAGGGAAGGGGCTGGAGGCAGCCTGCCTCCCTCCTTCTCTGGGGGACAGGTAGCAGGCATTGGTGAAAACAGCTCATGCTCCCCCCCACCCACCCGCCCACCGCGCAGCCCTTCTCTCCACGGAACTTGGATTTGTCCCGGGGCTGAGCCTCGGTGCAGACGCGGCCTGCCCGCCCCTCCCCCGGCTTAGGCCCGAGGTTCCGAGGCAGAGCTGTCACGCCAGCAAACCAGCCCACGTGGGTGGAGAGCCTCAGACTCACGAGGACCCTGAGGGCCCGTTTAGTTCAACCCACACACCCCTTGAAGGTGCCTCCCCCCCAGTTCATCTTCCAGAGAAGGAGCCTGCGCCTCAGAGAGGTTGACTGGCTCGTCCAAGGTCATCCAGCTGTCAGTGGGACAAGAGCCTCTGGACCCTGCCCTCCGGCTTCTCCACGTCTCTGCCTTAACCCAGCATGCGATGCAGCCCTGGGGCCCCTCAGTGAGCGGGCTCCTCGGGGATTAGACTGCCCTGGGAAAAGATTTCCTCCCGAGACTCAGCACAAGCCGGGCTCTCTGGGGCCTCAATGCACAAGCAGGGCTCTCTGGGGCCTCGATGACTGTGTGGGACACACGCGGCCTCATGTCTCCTCTGCCACTGCCGGCGTGCCGCCCACAAGCCCGGCTGACCCACCTGCAGTTTCTCCACTCGCTGTGACCGAACCCACCCATGCGGGTCATTTTTCCGTCTCCTCATCCTTCCCCCGTCCCCAGGCTGTCTTTTCAAACGTGGGTCAACAGCCGTCTTCTAACCCTCCACCTTCCAGACCTTCCCACCCCTTCACCCCCAGCCTGGCTTCGGGCTCCCCAAGGTCTGTGCTCCTGCTGGTTGCCTGCCGCGTGGCCCCACTGCGTGTCGCTCAGGAGGAGGCAAGGCGCGTGCTCAGCACCCATCCCGCTGGCTGCCCAGGGCCTGGCTCCTTAGAGATGTGTCTGCAGTGAGTGAGCCTCAACTTTCTGTTTCAAAGATTTTTCTTGAAGGCCAGAAGCCACTTTCCTGCGTCATTCGACTTACCCGCCGAGTGACATGGCGTCTGTGTGTGGTCGTCCTTGTCTACTGTCAAGATGCAGGGTGAGGTGTCCGTAGACAAGATCCTTTGCTCCTAAATGCCTCCACCCTGACCTGTCTTTCTGTCCTTAAAGTTTTGTCCTCTTGAGTCTGAAAGTTTCTGGATCTTCCTACTCAAGTGCAAACAAAAGTAACCTATCAAGACGGAAAACGGTGCACAGTGTTTCTAAAAATCAGAGAAATGTCAGTCCAGACAGCAGGGAGGTGGCGTTTTTGACCTGATGGGCAAACACCTATTTTTGAAACTATCGCTTTAGGAAAATACCCTCAGACTCTGTTGGTGAGAACTGGGACAGCTTTGGGGGACAATTTTACAGTAACTCTAAGAATGCGGACCAGCTCTAGGCCCGTGCCCCACAGGAATGCTCACAACCACACAGAGACGTGGGACCGGCCTGGTCATCGGAGAGAGCGTTGTAACGGGGAAACGGTGGCGGAGCCCAGGTGCCCACTAACAGAGGCTGACTGAACCCAGGACAGAACGGTCACACAACAGCTGTCCCTCTGGCCACTGGAAAAGATCAGGCAGATCCAGGTGGAGAGGTGTGGAGAGACGCCCACTCTCCTGTCACGTGAGGAAAGCGAGCTGCAGAAGGGCCACAGCATCCCTGTGGGTGAAAAAGGAGGAAACGGGGGGAGAGAGGGGGACTCTGAGTATGTGTGTGTGTGTGTCTAACCCAAGCACTGGTCTCCGCTCTTCAAGGGTCACCTTCCTCTTATATGTGGGGACAAGAAAATTGTGTCTCATTGGTGACCACTGAGTCATCCAGCCTGGGCCCCACTTCACCCTCCCCACCACTGCCAGACCGGACCTCAGGTCTGATGGTCCTTGCACAGGGCTGTGGAGGGTGGCCCGGGGGCATGCTTTCCGTGTCGATTCACAGCCTTCAGAACCATCATCGAGTGGCTAATGTTCCATGTCGCTATGGCATGTTAAATTGTTCCCTTGATGTTGGTCACTTGGAGTGTATCTGAATTTTCTGTATTGCAATGAACATCTTTATGCATGGAGATTTTTGCTCATATTGAATTTTAAGAGTGAAATTACTAGGTCAAAGAATATAATAATCTTTATCATTCCTGCTAAAGATTGCCAAATTGCTTCCAAAAGAGTTACTCTGATTTATAATACAACCAGCGCTACCTGAATCCTTGAGTCTACAAGTTCTAGTATAAACTTGTCAACACTGGGGATTTTTTTCTTTCAGTTGCTATTTTAGAAGGTTATAAATGCTACCTCAAAGCTGTTTTTCCTGTTTTTCTCATCACTAGCAAGGGTGGAGTTCACGTTTTCAAAAGGTCTGTTTAAAGGTGTCCCAAGTGGTAGTCACGTGTGCTGCTTCCTCGCTACCCGGTTAGATCATAATAAATCGTATTAATGATGATAACAAAACTAGAATTCCAGAGGCCTTCAGAGCACTTCAGAGTTTACAAACTTTTACAACCAGTATCTTTTTTTTTTTTTTGACGCATGGTCGATTTACAATGTGTTAATTTCTGGTGTACAGCATAGTGATTCAGTTATACACACATGTATTCCTTTTCAGCTTCTTTTTCATTATAGACATTACAAGGTATTGAATATAGCTCCCTGTGCTGCACAGTATGAACTTGTTACCTGTTTTATATACAGTAGTGTGTATCTGCAGATCTCGAACTCCCAGTTTGTCCCTCCACCCCCTCCCTTTACCCCCGGTAACCATAAGCTTGTTCTCTGTGTCTGTGAGTCTGTTTCTGTTTTGTAAATAAGTTCATTTGTATCATTTTTTAAATTCCACGTATAGGTGATCTCATATGGTATTTTTCTTTCTCTGTCTGGCTTACTTCACTTAGTAGGATGATCTCCAGGTCCATCCATGTTCCTACAAATGGCATTATCTCATTCTTTTTTTATGGCTGAGTCATATTCCATTGTGTGTGTGTGTGGTGTGTATAAAAATATACCACAACTTCTTTATCCAGTCATCAGTCAATAGACACTTAGGCTGCTTCCATGTCTTGGCTGTTGTCAGTGGTGCTGCTGTGAACATCGGGGTGCAGGTGTCTTTGCAAATTAGACTCTCCTCTGGACATGTGCCCCAGGGTGGGACTGCTGGGTCGTATGTACAACCAGTGTTTTATTCTACCAGTGACCAAGGCAGGCAGGCATTCCCCCTCCCCTCTTACAGATGAAACAGTTGAAACTGTCCGGAGTATGTTTGGCTTGAGAAACAGAAGCCCGCCAGCATTAATGAAAACAATCGGGGGTTACTCAGAGATGGCAGAGAAACGGCGCAGCTTCTCCCTCTCTGGGGCCGTGTGGTCTCCTCTCTGCTTCTCTCTACATCCCCCTGCTTCTTTGTCAGCGGCTATAAGACTGAGAAGAGCTGCATCCAGGCCCTGCATCCTTTCGGCTCAGGCTCCAGCACTCAGCAGTCTGCCCCTCGTTCTTCATCTTTCAGGGGAGACTCTGGGTTTCCCTCTGCTCAGGAGTCCATCCTGGGTGTGAGGCAGGGTGAGGAACAGGGCCATGTGGAGCAAACAGGCGCTGGGGCTGAAGGCACTGTTAGAAGGGTGTGGGAAGGGAGGCAGGGACAGACTTTTAATGCAGTGCTTGCTAAAATCTGCCCACTGTGTGGTCCTCTGGGCCTCGCTAGACCGTAACAGTAACAACACGCCAGTATTAACAGTTGTCGAGGTCTGCAGAGACTTCGCTGCAGAAGGCCCTCCCCAAGGCACAGAGGAGATGGTCTCTTTCCTCTCTAACCTCGCCCTGGAACCCACCCCTCAGCCGGGCCCTGCCCCGCCCCTGGCCATGAGGGGCCTTACTAGGCAGATGCGAAAGCCTGGGGTCCCAGGAAGAGGGCGGCAGAGGCTTGTCCCGGCCCTGCCCACTAGCCGAGGCCCCGCCCCCTCTGCAGGTGCGGATCTGGGAGGTCCCCGAGGGCGGGCTGAAGCGGAACATGACGGAGGCGCTGCTGGAGCTGCACGGACACAGCCGGCGCGTGGGGCTGGTGGAGTGGCACCCCACCGCCAACAACGTCCTGTTCAGCGCCGGCTATGACTACAAGGTGAGCCGCGACGGGCAGCTGTGGCCAGAGCCAGCCCAGAGGGGAGCGCGGGGAGAGAAGGGCGTCTGCGTGGGCCTGGAGGCTACTCCCAAGCACGGTAGCCAACACCATTACATCCATCCGTGGTCACTCATCCACCCAGTCAGCACTTGGCTGGGCGTCTGCTGTGCGCCCGTTGTCCCTGGGGTCCACAGCAGCCGGAGGCACCTTTGCCGCCCTCTCCTGGCGCTGGTCCCTGGGAGAGTGCCCGCCCCATGCCCACACTCTCTGCCTGACCACTTCTTAATCGAGATGCGACCACTGCCCTCCTGGTAGGAAAAAGGAGCACCCAAAGCTACTGGAGGGAAGGGAAGGGCGCCCCAGCCGGGCATGCCCTGGAGAGGCGTGCCAGCCCCCTGGCCAGGAGGACTTACCCTCTTGGCTGGTAGCAGAAGTGGAGCTCAGGCTGGGGCTGGGATCTGCCCAAGGACAGCGGTGGATTTGTGTGACAGGGACGCACCAGCCTCTCAGATAGGGCCCAGCGACCTTGTCCTGCCTCCCGGCACAGCCAGCCCTGCATGGCACACCTCCCCAGGGCCATCAGGTGTGGCTGGGGACAGACGCCTGTGCCAGCAGTGCAGGGCTGAGCCCGCCTCCTGCTTGTCCGCCCTCCCAGGTCCTCATCTGGAACCTAGACGTGGGCGAGCCTGTGAAGATGATCGACTGCCACTCGGACGTGATCCTCTGCATGTCCTTCAACACTGACGGCAGCCTGCTCACCACCACGTGCAAGGACAAGAAACTGCGCGTAATCGAGCCCCGCTCGGGCCGCGTGCTGCAGGTGAAGCCCCACAGCTTGTCAAGGGGTATTGGGGCCTGGGGCTCCGCTGTCAGCCAGCCCTGAGGGCAAGGGTGTGCCAGCTCCCCTCTCCCGTGCACCTGACCTGCACCTCCTGGGACCAGCCTGTCTGTTCTGGGCCCTTCCAGCTCGTAGGAACCCTGCCTTGTTCTAAGTGGGGAGAGACCTCAGAACCCTTTCTCGTCCCCACTGACTGCACCCTTCTCCCCCGATGCGGTTTGGCTGCTTGCCCCAGAGGGGTCAAACTGATGACCCCCTTCAGTGCAGGAATCCCTGCGTGTTGACCCTCGTGGGCACAGGAGGAGGGGACTTGGGACTCACTGCCCAGCCACCTGTGTGGGACGAGCCTGGCGGAAGTGGTGCAGGGTGCCAGCCCGAGGGACGGCTCCCCGTGGGGAGGAGGAGGGCGGACTTGCTCCAGGATCGGTCTTTGAGTCTCCTGGGACTTGACTATGAGGAAGTGATTAGCTGCCATTTGGGAATAAGAAATTCACATTTCTTGAGCACCTGCTGCGTGCCAGTCACGGGTGTAGATGGGATGGAAAATCTGGTTGAAATCCGAGGTTTACCTCCTGACACAAGAAAAGATCGGTGCGTGACCTGGTTGTGTTTATCGTGGAAGAAGCCAGCATTGCAGGACCAGAAGGCCCTCTAGGCTAGTCCTGCCGATGGTAGTCATCGTGGGGTTAGTGTTAACCACCGTCCACTGGTATTAACCGCCGCCCACTCTGAGCTCGCCGGGTGGTGTGCACCAGGCCCAGGGCTCCACGTCGTCACCTCGCTTAATGCCATCGCAATCCTCTGAGGCGGCTGCTGTTACTGGTCCCATTTCCCACGTGGGGACGCTGGGCCTTGGAGAGGGGCAGACTCGACTCTCACAGTTACAGGAGGAGCTAGATACCGCACGCAGCCAGTTGGACCCCAGAGCCGGACGCCGAGCAGAAAAGATGTAAGAGAGCAGAGACCCCAACCTCATCTCACAGGCGTGGACACACACCCGGAGAGGGTGAGGGTCTCCTGCAGGGCTGGACCTTTTTAGCAGAACTTGGCACTAAAATCCCAGAGCAAGCGATGCCAGCCTGGGTCTTTGCACTGCTCCGCCAGCCTCGGGTTTCTACCTAATGCTGACTCGTCCTGGCCAACCAAGGACCCCGCATGTTAGGAGGAAAAGGAGGTGTTGTGAGCCGAGAGGCAGAGGGCGGCCCAGCTCGAAGGAGCCCCCGGTGCAGCGAGTCACCAGCAGTGAACCAGCGTGAGCCCCGGCCTCCTGAGCCTCAGGGAGTGCTGGCAGGAGGTGGTGTTGTGCCAGCTAGTAAGAGATGCCTGGGTGGGAGCTCCTGGTCCCCTGCCCCACAAGGCCCTGCCTGGGACGTGGTCCACGTTAGCCCCCGGCTTCCCTGTCCCCACCCGCTCTGGGCCCGATAGCAGCGGCAGCGGATCCTCTCGTGGCTCTGGGGGTGGAAGGTCCGACGTCGAGCTGTGAGCAGGTCCGCACCCCCGCGGAGGCTCTCGGGAGGGGCCTTCCCTTCCTTGCCTCCTCCAGCTTCCCGTGGCTTCCAGGGCTTGTGGCCCCACCACTCCAGCCTCTCCTCTGCGGTTGCACCAGCTTCTCCTTTCGGCATCCCTGGCATTTCCCTTTGCCTCTCTCCTCAGTAAGGACACTCGTGATGGTGTTTACGGCCCCTTGGCTGATGCAGGGGAGTCTCTCCATCTCAAGGCCCTTAAACTAAAATCACGTCTCCAAAGACCCTCTTCCAAACAAGGAAGCATTCGCAGGTTCCAGGGATTGGGACGTGAATGCCCCCTGGGGGCCGCAGGGCAGCCCGCCCCGGCACCCGCGTGCCTGGGGCCCAGCTCACCGGCCCTCTGTCCCTGCCAGGAGGCGAACTGCAAAAACCACAGAGTGAACCGAGTGGTCTTCCTGGGGAACATGAAGCGGCTGCTCACGACGGGGGTCTCCCGGTGGAACACGAGGCAGATCGCCCTCTGGGACCAGGTCAGCGGCAGGCGGGCGGGTGGCAACCTGAAAGGCTGTAGCTCCCAGGGCTTGGCTGGGACTGGAGAGGGCGAGGCGCTGGCCTGCCTGGACGCGGGCTGATGCTGCCCCCCGACCCCGCAGGAGGACCTCTCCATGCCGCTGATCGAGGAGGAGATCGATGGGCTCTCCGGCCTCCTGTTCCCCTTCTACGACGCGGACACCCACATGCTCTACCTGGCTGGAAAGGTAGTGGAGTTCGGGGAGGGACGGGGCAGCTTGCGGGAGACCCCTGCCCCCGAGAAGAACCAGCCTAACCTCTCTGGTCTTCCTCCGGCCCAACCAAGGTCTCACCCTCTTCTCAAGTCGGACACATTCTCCTGAAGGGTCAATCACAGAATTCCTTCAGCAGCGAACTGGGGTGGGGTTTTAAGTGGGAATAAGGTCAGAGCCTGGAGTGACTAGTGATGGAGCCTGAGGCACCGGCCAGGAGATCCTGTTTGTCAGAAAGGTTGTCTGTGTGCCCATGTGTGCGCACACACGCAACACGCGTGCACACACCCCGCTCCACCTCCAGCCCACCTCCCCTAGCAAGTCCCTGAGGCAGGCCCGCCCGGGGGCTGGAGGCCAAGTCTCCCTGCTTTTCGACCCCCGCCCCGAGACACACGGAGCCTCTTCTCAGCAGCCAGTGGACAGGGCCTGCCCAGCCTGCCCCGGCCCCTCTGCCTCCCTCACCGCCTCCCTCCCGGCCCCCAGGGCGATGGAAACATCCGGTACTACGAGATCAGCACGGAGAAGCCCTACCTGAGTTACCTCATGGAGTTCCGCTCCCCAGCCCCGCAGAAAGGCCTGGGTAAGGCGCCAGGGGCTGCCGCGGCCCTTAGGCTGTGGAAGGAGACACTGGACGCTTGGCTCTTGGGTCACTTCCCCCACCCTTGAATGAGAAATCAGGCTTGGAAGGCCACAGCTCAGGGCAAGTCAGGAGAGGCCCTACCAGCAAGTCAGGCGCTGCCCTGTGAAGGTCGCCAGCCCACCACCGCCCGCCTGGCCGGCTGCCTCAGTCCTCGGCGCCTGGCGTCCCCCGGCTTCTCTGTGGTCAGCAGCCTGCAGGGGTGTGCACGGCGCCTTCCTTCCCCTGACAGACAGGGAGGCTGAAGCCCGCCGTGGTTCTGACATCGTGGGAGGTGGTTCAGTAACTCAAGGTCAGATCGGGGTCCAGACCCAGGCCCCTCCTTGAAGCCTCGGGGAAGCCAGGACCCCCAGGGTCCGGAAACAGCTCTGTCCTTGCACCCCCAGCTCCCAAGTTCCCAGGCGAACCCTCGAGAGGGCTCCAGGTTGGCGGGTGCAGGGAGCCGGTCCCCGCGCCCCACCCTCTCCCACCACTGAGCCTCACGGGGCAGTCTAGCCCGCTGACCAACGCTGGCGGTGCGTACGATCCCGCTGTCTCCCGTTTGGGGTCCAAATCACTGAGTGGAAATCTCTTCAGGGGTTCTGTTCCCTCCTCTCCTTAGAACTGAGTCTGGCTTGGTCCCTCTGAGGATCTGGTATCATGGACAGGGCCTGAGGGCCAGCTGCAGAGATCGCAGGGCTGGAGGGCCCCAAGGGCCCCCCTCAGTGACCAGCAGCAAAGTGGAGGCCCGGAGATACACCTGAGGTCCTAGTGACCATCCCGCTGGGATGACCCTTCCCCCGTGCTCGGCCTTCCCCACCTCCCTCACTGTCGCCCTGCCATCAGATACTGTAACAAGCAGCCTGGACTTTGGAGCCCAGCCAGGTTTATATTCTGGTTCATCTGTGCCCATAACCCCCTGAGTCTCAGTTTCCTCCTCTGTAAAGTGGGGATAATCAATAGCCCTGCCTTGGAGGGCTGTTGTAAACCTCAGAGACCATGTGTACACAGCACCTGGCAGAGCACCTGGCTCCTCCTGCTCCTGCACATAGTCATTCAACAAACCTTTACTGGGAACCAGCTAGTCCTAGGGTACAGTGATAAACGAGAGAGAACACGGCCTCACTCACATCCCTCTGAGGGCAGACAGACGATGAACAAATAAGGAAGGAAAATACTGGATGGTAGTGAGTTCTAAGAAGACAATCACCCCGTGGGTGATAGGACAGGGGGAACTGGGAGCTGGGCCAGGCCAGGTGGCTGGGAAGCCTTGCTGTGGAGGAGACATTGCAAACTACGACCTGGAAGGCAGGAAGGCGAAGAGTAGTGCCAGCTGGTGCAAAGGCCCTCAGGCCAGAATGAGCCTGGCCTGTGCCAGGAGCAGAAGGGGTAGGGGTGGCTATGCGCAGAGTCGGCTTTGCAGCGTGTGGAAGACGGGGAAGGGGTCAGAGGGTTTGGGTGGAGGCCGGGCCGGGGCCAGGTCGCATGGGGCACGTTAGACAGGGTGCATTAGAGTTCTCAGAGAAACCAAATATATTTATAAGAGGGGACTTACGAGGATTTGGCCCACGGGATTATGGAGGCTGTGAAGTCCCGTGATCTGCTGTCTGCCGGCGAGAGCCCCAGCAGAGCCCGCAGTGTCACTCAGTCCAAGTCTGAAGGCCTGAGACCCAGGGGGGCCGATGGTGTGACTCCAGGCCGAGGGCAGGTGATGAGATGAGCTGTCCCAGCTCACACGTGAGGCCGGAGAAGGGGGCAGCGTCCTCCCTCCTCCACCTCTTGTCCTAGCCAGACCCCCACCGGCCCGGCCGACGCCCGGCCGCGCTGGAGGGGCGCGCCTCTCCTGACTGCACTGCTGCCGCCACACGGAGGGCGGCGCTGGGGTTTTGCTGGGAACTCACACGGGGCTTCCTTTGTCTTGGGTGGGTGGGTGGGTGGAGATGGGACACGGGGACCTGATCTGACAGGTCAGTTTAAGATGGCTCTGGCTCCTGCAGGGAGAGTGGATTTGGGAGAATGGACTTCGAAGGGGCAGGGGGAAAGCAGAGCCGGGGCAGGAGGCCACCGGCTATCTAGGCGTGAGAGGGTCGTGGCTGGGGGCGGCGTGGCGGGGAAGACGAGAGGAAGACTCCGGGGGTGCTTAGAAGGCAGGGTCAGCAGGACCCGGGGAGATGGGGTGGGGGTGGGGGAGGGCCGGGCGAACCGCTTCTCCCCGTCCTCTCACCTGTGGTCGCTGTTGAGTGTCTGCCACCAGCTAGACGTTTTTCGTAGGTTCAGAGGGGCTGCCCGACTCACCCCAGGCAGGTCCCGCAGCTCCTCAGTGGCAAAGCCCAGACTCAAACCCAGGTCTGCTAGTTTCAGGTCCCCCTTGGTACCACGATGCCGTGGGACTCCCTTATCTGGAAGAGCCAGCCGGAGAGGGGGACCCTAACTCATACTCACATCATGGAGGAAAAACTAACGTTATCTGTCCTCATCGTGGTCCCGGCAGTTGACAAGCATCTTCACACTCAGCCCCCTGACCGTCTCCTGAGGAGCCCCCACTGGGCTCCTCTCAGCTCAGGGGGGCAGTGATTTACCCAAGGACCCACAGCCGGAAGGAGGGCAGAGTCAGGATTCAAGCCCAGGGTTCTGTCCCACCCAAGGCCTGTGCTCCTAACACCACGCTGCGCTGTTCCCTGCAGTGGAACAATCTGTAGGTGCTCAGAGACGCAGCTGTGAGGGGCTTGTGTCTCGTGCACACTCAGACGGTACCTGCTCTCATGCACGCGTGTCGGTCATAGAAGCGCATGAGGAAGTTGCCACCTCAGGCTGCACGTAAACCTCAGGGGTGCACGAGGAACGCTTCCTCCCTCCTTCTCCGGACGGGGGACACAGGCTTTGAGAAACCAGTTCATTTCAGAAGGTGATGTGGCTCAGACAGCGACAACGCTCTGCGCCCTCAGGCAAGCCCCTGCCCCTCTGACCCTCAGAAGTCTCACATGTAAGAAGAGCACATTCAATTCAGATAGTCCTGCGGCCCCTTCCGGCTCTCAGAGGCCGGGTTCTGCCGTGCGACCCTGCGTGAGGCCGGGCTGGCCCACGGGACGCATTTGAGAAGTCACCACCCAGAGACAGGGCCTGACTCAGGAAGCCCCCAGCCTGCCTCCTGCCCTCCAACCCTAGTGCCCTCCTCCTGAGCCTTTCCCCTGGCCGAGGTCATCAGGCAGGGGGGTTGGGGAGAGGTTCCCCGGCCCCCGCAGCCGCGTGTGCCTGTCCACAGGGGTGATGCCCAAGCACGGGCTGGACGTGACTGCCTGCGAGGTGTTCCGCTTCTACAAGCTGGTGACTCTCAAGGGCCTGATCGAGCCCATCTCCATGATCGTGCCACGGAGGGTGAGTGGGGCTGGGCTGGCCTGCCCGCCACTGACCATCGGCCTGGCAGAGCCCAAAAGGAGCCCTGCGGATTGGGGTCTTCAGGCCCAGTCTGGGGTGGTGGGTGGGGGGCGCTCCCTGGTGAGGAGAGCTTGGCTTGCTAAGGAAGGCAAGGTGGGCACCAAGCGGGAAGCTTGGAGGCTGGAGGGCAGGTGGCGTGGCTGGAGGTCAGCGAGGAGAGTCTGCCTGGGGAGCAGGGGTTTCTCAGAAGCTCCCATCTGTCCACTCTCTGCTCTCCCCGCTGCAGTCGGATTCCTACCAGGAAGACATTTACCCCATGACGCCAGGCACCGAGCCAGCTCTGACCCCCGACGAGTGGCTGGGAGGCATCAACCGAGGTACCGCGTGGGTGGGCTTCCCGGAAGAGGCTCGGGGCCACAGCCTTGGCCCTCGGTGCAGCTCGCTCCTTCCCCTCGCATGGCCTCCTCGATGAGCCTGCCCCCATGCTCGCGCGACGTCCAGGCACGTGTAAATGAGAGCCACTGCCACCTGGCCGTCCCTCGAATTGTCAGTGCGAACGTGTCCCTTCCTCCCTTAGACCCCGTGCTGATGTCCTTGAAAGAAGGCTATAAGAAGTCCTCCAGAATGGTGTTCAAGGCTCCCATCAAAGAAAAGAAGAGTGTTGTGGTCAACGGAATAGATTTGCTAGAGAATGTCCCACCCAGGACAGAGAACGAGGTACGGGGTGTCAGTTACCGCCTCCCACACCCTGGACGCGCGACACCCTTGCATTCCAGTGGGCGGCAGGCCCTGAGCCGGCTCCGCCCTGAAGCGCTTATCTCTCTGGGACAGATACCGTAGGTGGCCAGCCGTTGGCTCCCGTCGCCTCTGACCCCAGTAAGCAGAGGCCGGGCTGTGGGAGGGCTGGTGATGCTCCTGCCCCCCGCTAACCCGGAGTTACGTGTCCCCGTGAATCCATCTCAGAGTGTCGCTGTTGCTTGGTGTTCCAGGAGTTACGACTCCTGGCTCGCAGGGCAAAGCCAGCCTCTTGCGTCCCGACCCTCCCCGGCCAGGCAGCAGCGACGGGGCTGGCAGCTCCCTGTTTTTGTGGAAGAGACTGAAAGCACTCTTTGTGCCGTTTGGAAAAGAAGCAGCTCCCTCGGGGGCTCCCAGAGCTGGGCCTTGTCCACGCCCCCGAGAGACCTGTCCTTCCAGCTGCACCCTCAGCCCAGGCCAGCCCAGCCAAGCCCAGCCAGGGTTCATGGCATGTGCACCGTGAGCCGGGCGCTGGGTCTGACGCTGCCGGAGTGGGGGTGGCCGCAGGGACCCGCCTGCACGTGGATCCCGGCTGTCAGGCTCCTAGGCTGTGCTCACACCAGCTCCCGCCAGGCCAGGCACAAGCTTGGGTGTGCCTGTGAGGGTCCTGTGTCAGCAGGGAAGATGGTAGGTAAATGAAGCGCTAGGTTTGAACCTCTAAACGGTGAGCTCAGGACATTTGGAAAACTGACCTGTGTGGACTCGTCCCTGCCTCTGTGGCCCAGATCCACGTCTGCATAGGCCAGAGCTTCCCTCGGGTTTGCCTCACGGGTCGGGTGGGGGTGGGGGTGGGCAGGGACAGAAGCCCTGAGCTGAGTCTGGAGAAGGCAGAGCCGCAGGGACCCGAGTCACCTTTAAGAAGAAAACACACATACACACACACACACACACACACACACACACACACACGTATGAACTTCCCTTCAGTAACTGCGTCCAGTCCCTGGGAATTAAAAAAGGCCTCGTTGACACATCGGAGCCAATAATCCCTGATAATCAGCAGTCGCGGCTGCAGTGGTGGGGGGAGCGGCAGGGCCCTGCCCCCCAGATGTCACCTCTCACCCCCGCCCCCTCCTCTGTCCACCAGCTCCTCCGAATGTTCTTCCGGCAGCAGGATGAGATTCGGAGGTTGAAGGAGGAGCTGGCCCAGAAGGACATCCACATTCGGCAGCTCCAGCTGGAGCTGAAGAACTTGCGCAACAGCCCCAAGAACTGCTAGCCCCGCGGGGCGGCCTCCCAGGCCCGCCTCCCGTCCTTGGTCCTCCCTCATCCCTGAGCCCAGCAACGAGCCGGGGCTGGAGCGGGGGGAGAGCTGAGGGCCCACCTGCCGCCTGAGAACTGGAAGCTGACCTCTGACCTCTCGACCTCTTGCACTCAAGTCCCCACCCTCTCCTGGAGACCCGTGCTGGCAGCCCCTTCCCCTGCCACCCCAGGAGCCCTGGCATCCCCCCAGCCGGGCGGAGACCACGGACGCCCCGAGGGGTGCCCTCAGTGGACCAAGGAGCAGAGGGGAAGCCAAGACTCCAGTGGACCTGGAAGCTGAACTTCTCCCCTGCCAAGGGGCTGCCAGGACATCTCAGCACTCCCTGCTGGGCTCACAGCGTCCCAGTGACACGCAGCAAGGGCTGGATCGCGGGCACCTGCGGTCCTCCCCCACCCCTGCCCCCTCTCTTCCCGGCAGCCCTGGACGCCTGACTCACCTGGCGAGGTTGCGAGCGGCCCAGCTCCGCTCTGTCTCTTGCCCCTCTCTCTTGTCTTCAGGGAATTATGAGGATCGCTCACCAAGGCCATAATGACCCCTTGCCTTCCCCTGATGCTGTTCAAAGCTCTGGCCACACCCTTTCCCCATTTACTTTCTGAGGTAGGCAGGGTAGGGAATACTGTCCCCGTTTTACAAATGACAGAACTGAGGAAAGCAATGGGGAAGAGACTGAGTCACCCAGCAGGTCACAGTGGGCTCAGGACCAGGGCCACTGGTGTCCAGGACCTGGGGCCCTGGCCCTTCCTGTTGTATCAAGATGCCAGTCCTCCAGGGCCCGGGTCTCTGGAGGAGGAGGACCGCCTGCCAATGCCAGTAGTGCCAACGTGTCACACTGCCCTTGGTGCCCCTGCACCCCCCCCGGCCCCCCGGGGACTCCCTCTGAGATGAGGCCTCTTCCTCCTGGAAGGCGAGGCTGAGCAGGGGACGGCGGCGCAGGGGCCTCTCACCCTGCTCTCAGCCACGTGCAGCCTTACACTTATAGGACGACCACAGCCCCACGTCAGCACAGCACTTTAAAGTTTGCACAGTTCTGCGACACATAGGATCCCATTTGAGCCTCACCTCTGTTCCTGGAGTTGGGGCGCATTCTCCCCACTTTGCAGATGAGGAAACTGAGGCCCGAGGTCACAGGATCCTGGGAGATGCCACATTTCACTTGGTCTTCTGCAATTTTCTTTTTTTTTTCCCCGTCCTTTCACCCTTCACTTCTCACTACCCACAGAGTCCATGAACACTGTTCTCAGAAAACTCACAGTTTGGGGGTGAGGCCTGGCCTGCGGGCCAGGGGATGGGTGTTCACCCTTCTCTCTCATTAGCCTGGACCTTCCAGACGCATTATGCTCCACACCCGCTTGTCTGGTGGCCGCCCTGCAGGACATCCATCCACAAGGCTGGGTTCCCGGAGCCCCCGAGGCAGCCTGGGTGGGGAACGCCCCCCAGCCCCTTGGGCTTCTCCGCCAAGAGCCCTCCACCGCCTCACCCCAGCCCCGCAGCTAGGCTACGTCAGCTGTCACCTCCTCCCCCCGCGCGCCCGAAGCTTTTTTCTTCCCCACTGAACTTTGTGGTCCTCTGTGACTATTTATGCTGCCTCCCGAGGACAGAATTGAAATAAAGTGTTTTCAACTTACCAGACCTGGACGTGACCATCTCACTTAGCCTGGGCGGCCCTTGCTCTTGGTCACCGTGGTATCTTGATGGTTAACTCCCCGCCCACAGCTCCTTGGCTTTTTTGGAACGACAAACCGCGTCCATATCTACAGGTACAGTTGCACACTGTCATCTCCCTGCAGCAGAGCTGAGCCTCAGCACTGTTGACATCTGGGGCTGGGCCGTGCTTTGCTGTGCGGGCTGTCCTGGGCACCGTGAGCTGTTTGGCAGCCTCCCTGGCCTGCACTGGTCAGAGCCACGCAGCCCCTACCCGGTCGTGATAGACAGAAGTGTCTCCAGATGCCACCCCACGTCCCCTGGGGGCTCAGAACCATCCCAGTTGAGACCCCGCTCTGCAGCTGCTTGGCGGGCGTCTGCTGTGTGCCCAGCCCTGTGTGAGGTCTGGAGGCCACCCGTGTTTAGGACATGCCTGAAATGATGCTTCGTTTACAAAGCGCCTTCCGTCTGCTTGGCTCCTCTGAGCCTCACGGCAGCTCCCCGTGATGTGTTCTACTTATTCCCGTCTTCGGGAAGAGCAGCCAGGTCCACAGTGTGACGCACTCCAGGTCACGCAGCTGGTGTCACGGGGAAGACACACAGTGAGGTGGACCGTCTGAGCCCGGAACCAGGGGCGGCACGTGCTCCCAGTCCTCAGCCAGGCCCAGCGCTGGGCAGGGGCTCCCCTGGGAGGAGGGCTGGGGCCCACGGTGACACAAAGGATGGTGGGCAGGGGCTGCCAGGCCCCCAGGACACCCCAGTCTCTCACCGAATCAGAACTGTCATTGAACAGAGTTGTTGGGCTGCAGAGTGGACAGACATGTGGCGGTGTGGACACCACGGAAGAGCCGGAGGAAAGCAATGAAAGTCTTAGAAAAGAGGGCTGGAGGGGGCAATGACAAAAGGCGGCGGAAAAGCATCGGCAGGACCCCGGAGACGGGCTGTGTGGCGTTAAGCAATTCACTTCTCTCTGGGCCTTACTTACGAGGGGACAGGACAATTGTGGGTCCCTTCCTGGCCTAACACTTGAGTTTCCACTATACCAGCGGTGGGGAGAATGGGACAGGCCCCCAAGGTCACCACTGTCTAGCTCGAGGGGTGCAGAGAAGTCTGTCAGGAAAAGGGGAACAGCTGACGGCTTCCTCCGGGGCTTGTGCAGAAAAGTGCTTCTGCCAAACATGAATCGGAGAAACACGCCCCTGGGGTTTCTGCCGGGGAGCCCACAGTCCTGGGATGGAGGCAGCGCCAAGGTCACTGAGTTTGACCTCCACAAGCCCCTCCTCCCGGGTGCTGAGGGAAGTGGGTGGGGCTGCGTCTTCGACTGAGGCTCCCCCGACCTGGGCCCGGGGAGCAGGCAGATGCACAGGGCGATCTGTCTCGTGTGTGCCTCTGTCCCACCCGACCCCCGTCCTGAGCCCCGCCGGGCAGCTCCTTCATCATCACTTGTCCCGGCAGGTGGTCTGAGGCCGGTGGAGCGTGGTCTCCCTCCAAGCAGCCGTCTCCCGGCTGCAGGTGCTGAGTAACCGTCGGTTGCCCAGTGGTTGCCCAGGTGTCCTTGAGTTCTCCGCACACTCGGATGGGTCCCCGCCTGGTCCGACGCTGATCCCGCTGCCAGTTACAGAGCCGCCCTCCACGCTGCTGTGGCGACTGTGATTGCCCCACGGCCCTGCTCCCCGCCAGGTGCTTGCTCCTGCTTTTCCCCAGCTGAGAACACCTTGGGCTAAACCCCCGCCCCTTCTCTTGCACGGAACCCCTGGTCTGGCGTTCGCCCATGTACCAACGCCTACTTGGACTTTCAGCTCAGTCTAACACACACTGAGTGGCTGGATCCACTCCATGCCGGGCGCTGGGAAGCCAGGGGCAGACGGGAAGGAACCAGTGCCCTGAGAGGCTCAGCCAGGGGCCTGTCCTCGGGCACCGTGCCACCAGCAGGCTGGGGCGAGCTCCACCCTCGGCCGCGATCACAGTGGGAGAGGCAGTTCGGGACGGCTGGCTTCCGATTCCCTCCAGCCGGCCTCCCGAGACCCCAGACGGGCCTGGGCTTTTCAGACTCTCCTGGCTCCGGGCAGGCATCCTCGGCCACCGGTGGACCGTGCAGGGCCTGGCCGCTCCTTCACTGTGGGGAAAGACTCCATACGGAAAACACCTCCACCACGAGGGCCCTGCCCCTCAGCCGTCCAGCTCGGCCATGCGGCCGGGGCTGCCTGGAGCAGGGGCAGCATGACCAGATCCTTCTCCTCCCCAGGTCGGCCAGTCCGGGGGGCTGCAGGTGGAGGAACAGGTTGGGGAGGAGGCCCTGTCTGCAAGTTGGCAGAAAGCCCCTTGTTCTCTGCACACGTGTTTCTATTTGGGAACAACCTGCAGACCATCTTCCTTGGAATTCTAATTCAGTAACAAACCCAGATGGATCGGCCTCACCTAGAGAAGGGTCGGGCCTGCAGAGTGCCAGGAAACTGCTGCCCCAGAGCCCCTCCCTTGCACCTGCTGCCAGCTGCCTGGAGCCCCCACTAGCACGCAGCCCCTTTGGGTGAAGCACGGCCCCAGCCAGGGCCCGCCTGCTCTGCAGCTCCCCTGGGACGGGACGCTGACGTGACCAGGGCTGACAGACTGAGTGAAGGAAGCAGGGCAGGCTCAAGCGGGAGGAGGGAGGTGGGGACACTGAAGACAAAGGTCTTAGACTTCAAGGTCACGGTGGTGAGGACGAGATTCAAAGACCAGGAGACTTTGCTGGGAGCTTGAATCCAGCCAGCAGGTGGCAGATTACAGCCTTCCTGCCCAGCCCATTTCTCCTGAGCGGGTCCCTTCCACCACCTCCCACCCCTCCCCAGAATTACAGACCCAACTCCGGCAGGAGGGCCTCGAGGCAAAGCAGACCAGCTGGGATCAGAACCACCCCACGATAGAAGAGGGGGCCCAAGAGTAGGCAGCGGGACCCCCTCGCTGCCCTGGTCAGCAGCCTCCAAGGCCACCTCCCCTTCCTGAGGCTGGCCCCCGACCTGCAGGCGGGAGGCTGCAGCAGCCTTCCTGCCCCAGCCCAGCCCTGACCTGCTCTGTGACCTTGAGCAGCTTCCCCAACCAGCCCCCCCACCCCCCCAGGGAGCATGGAGAGCCTGTAATTCCAAGAGGCTTGGAGCTGAGGAGGCGGCAGAAGGAAGAGGCTGGAACCTGGAGTGGGGGAAGGCAGGGCGGGAGGGACTAGCAGGGTCCAGCCCGGTGGTCATAGCCCAGCCCAGGCCCGCGCAGCATCTAGGAAGCCGCCGATGCGAGGAAAGGAGCCGCATGCCTGCACGGATGTGGCACGGGACAGAGGAAGGGGGCTGCAGCCAGACCACGGAAGCCCAGAATCCTTGCCCCGGCAGGCTGCACAAAGGGAAGGGGCTAGAGGGGAGCAGGGAGTCGGGGCGGGGACAGGGAAGGGGGCTGGGGCAGTGGTCAGGGCAGACTTCAGGGTGTGCGTCTTTGGTGGGGGTGAGGAGGAAGGGAAGGAGGAGCTGGGGAAAGAGGGAGCGGGTGGGGCACATGTTAGGAGACCTCCCAGGACCAGTGCTGGGACAGGAGGCGCCCCCCGCCAGCGGGTGGGGCACCTGGCTTTACACCTCTCTTACACCAGCACCACCCCAACAGGGGACCAAGGACAGTGCTGGCTGCACCCAGCCTAGCAAGTGTCCTTCAGACTCTGACACACGAACTCCTTTGGGTTCTTTTATCCCTGAAAGCACCAGCTGCCCCCTGGGGCTGCCTGGCACTGTCCTGAGAGGGTCCTCCACCCACCCGAGGGTCTCCCACCCTGACTTGTCCCTCACCTGCCTCTCAGGATGCCTGAAGTTCACACACGTGTCCATCCAGGGCAAACTCACTTGTAATAGCTTGTGTTTCTCACTCTCTTTGCGTACTGGGAGACAAACAGTTTTCATCTCAAAAATTATTTTATCAAATATTTACCAAGTGGCTCTTCTGCATCCACTATTATCCTAGGTGCTGGGGCTAAAGATGAACAAGGTCTGCTTCCTGCTCTCAGAGAGCTTCCAGTATAGTCTATCGTTAAAATTCACATGCGGTGCAGAGAAGACTGTCTGGAAGGACCAAGGTGATCAGCAATTTCCTCAGGGTGATGAGGTAACAGATTAATACTGGTCTTTTTGAATATCTACATTTTTTTACAACACGCAATGTTCTTCAGTAAAAGCAGAAGGTATTTGTTTCGTTTTAAAGATACTTGAAACCCATGTAAAGGCTTAGAGTTTGCCGCTTTCCCTTGCGAGAAACCTCAGGCTTATTCTGTTCAGCTCACCAGGGAACTGGGCCTTCTCCTCCCTCTGGACCAGAAGAGGAGACTCGGCAGTTGGATGGGTGAGCAGCTCGGGTGTGGCCAGGTGTCACTTCTGCTGGACGCTTGACAGGAGGGGGTCCTGACAGGAGACCCCCAGCTCCCTGCCACCGGGATGCACGGGTCGCGTGGACTCCTGCACAAGTGAAGGTGACAGCAGGTCTCCACGGGTCCTCGGCTCAGCCTGCCCTGCAGCCACCTGCCTTTATTAATTTATGGAATTATAGTCGGTTTATAATGTTAGGTTAGCTTCTGGTGGACAGCGTAGTGATTCAGTTATACGTATGCATTTCTTTTCATATTCTTTTTCATTATAGGTTATTACAAGCTATTGAATATACCTCCCTGTGCTGTACAGCAGGAGCTTGTGGATTATCTATTTTATATATAGTAGTTAGTGTCTGCAAATCTCAAACTCCCAATTTATCCCTCAGCATCCCCTTCCCCCCCCGGTAACCATAAGTTTGTTTTCTACGTCTGTGAGTCTGTCTCTGTTTTGTAAATAAGTTCATTTGTGTCTTTTTTAAAATTCCACATGTAAGTGACATCATGTGGTATTTTTCTCTTTCTGGCTGACTTCACTTAGAATGACCATCTCCAGGTCCATCCACGTTGCTGCAAATGGCATCATTTTATTTCTTATGGCCGAGTAGTATTCCACTGTATAAGTACACCCAACTTTATCCAGTCATCTGTCGATGGACATTTGGGTTGCTCCCATGTCTTGGCTCTTGTAAATAGTGCTGCTATGAACATTGGGGAGCACGTGTCTTTTCAAATTAGAGTTCCCTCTGGATATATGCCCAGGAGCGGGACTGCTGGATCATATGGTAAGTCTAGTTTTAGTCTTTTGAGGAATCCCCATACTGTCCTCCACAGTGGCTGCGCCAAACTGCATTCCCACCAGCAGTGCAGGAGGGCTCCCTGTTCTCCACAGCCTCTCCAGCATTTATCGTTTGTGGACTTTTTAGTGATGTCCGTCCTGACTGGTGTCAGGGGACACCTCATTGTGGTTTTGACTTGCATTCCTCTCCTAACTACAAATGGCCAGTAGGCACATGAGAAAATGCTCAGCATCCCTGCTTCCTCCTGAAGCTGCCTTGGCCTTCCTTGGTCCCTCAGGTCTGGCCCCTCCCACTGACGTCCTCCCTGCCCCTCCCAGATGTTCCCAGTCCCTAATCTTGCCTGCAGGGGAGCGGGAGCTGGGTCCTCACCCTCCCCTTCCCCAGCCACTGTGTGCAGTGTCAGCCCTGTGACCACCTCCTCGGCCACCGGGCCATTCCTCCTCCTCAAGTCAGAGCCCCAGGCTGTCCAGATACTTACTGTCTCAGCCATAAACTGTTGAAGCCTCTCTGTTACATCACACAATTACTGTTTCTTTCTGGGGCGAGGCCCTTTGAGAGCTGCTCTCTCAGCCAGTTTGCAGTGTATGCTGCAGTGTTGTTGACTTGGACCACCAGGCGGGCATCAGAGCCCCGTCTTTCAGTTACCAATTTGTGCCCTTTGCCCAGCGTCCCCAAGAACCCCGGCCCCCCAGCCTCTGGCAGCCACCCCTCTACCCTCTGTTTCTGAGTTTGGCTTTTTAGAGTCCACAGACAAGGGATATCATACAGTATTTGCCTTTGTCTGGCTTGTCTCACTTGGCATAATGCCCTCAGGGTCCATCCATGTGGCCACAAAGGGCAGGAGTTCCTTCTTTCTAGTAATCTGAGTTCTTAAAGTGGAAGTAGTTTTCGGCCTGAGAATAGAGCAGCATTCCAGTCAGGGCCCAGCGTGTGCAGAGTCACGGAGGAAGGAAGCAGCCGACGCAGGTGAGTGAGGAGGGAGCCCGAGGGCCTGGCGCTGCTAAAGCCAAGGAGAAGGCTGGTGGGCTGACAGTCTGCAAAGGCCGTCCACTGCAGCTGTCTATTCGGGACACACTTTTAAGCAGTGGAAAGCCACGGGAGGTTTTTAAGCATCAGAGTGATCAGATGAGATTTGCATTTGAGAAAAATCGGTGGATAAGAGAGACACTTAGGGCAAGAGGCTGGTGAGGAGCTCCTGGGCGTCCCTGGGTGAGACGTGAAAGGACCTGAACTCAAGACTCCAGAGCAGGAGGTGGGGGAGGGGCTGCCGTATGTAATAAAACACCGCGCGGTGTGGCAGAGAGATCAAAGGAATAATTATTCTTAGTGGGTTATGAAATCAGTTTAGTGGGTTGCCACCAGCATTCTTGGGTAGAATAGAAAAGAATTAAGTAGAATAGAAAAGAAATATTCCGAGCTCCAGACGGCACAAGAGGATCAGTGACTTGCTCTGCATGGCAGGTCCCCGAAATCGGTGGGCTTGACTTCCGGGCAGACTGCTGCATTCTTCCACTTTTCTGTGCAGGTCCACTAAATGCTTCTCAGCGGCTGCATGCCGAAATAAAAGCAATTCACTGCGTTCTTAAAAAAAAGTGTGCAGGGAACTTTGTTAAGCAGCGTACACGCCTGCATGGCTCTGCTGGGGGGGTGGTGCGGAGATGCATGGAAAGTCTGTTTCTCACTGTGGGTCACAACCTGCCATGTTTGGAAGCCACTGGTCTAGAACGCACTCATGGTGCAGAGCAGAGGATACCTGCCAGTGGAATTCCCAGGAGAGAGTCAGCTCACATGCAGCGGTCGGGGCAGCTTCCCGAAGGATCTGGGAGGGAGGGACGTGGGCCTTGAAGGAGGACAGGGTCTGGGTGGGAGAGAAAGGGAAAGGCGCCCATGGCAGGGAGACGCGGTGGGTACCTGGCTGTCTCGCTGGAGCCCTCCCTCCTCTTCGCCTTTCCTAACAGCCTCACGATGTTATCTTGGCCGGGATAACATTTCAGTCTCGGCACAGAAAAGCATCTGCTGACAGCTTATCTTTCCTCTGGCACTTACGGAAAACCTATCTGTCACAGAACCCATGTCTCTTCTGACCTTCCACAACCGGGGCACCAAGTTCATTCTCCAAACAGCTCCCTTGACTCACAAACAAGGGACACAAACGCTTTCAGGAGAAAGAACTGAATGAGCAGAGGCCTGGGTTCAAGATCTGGTTCAGAAGCTCATTCGTCCAGTCACTGACCGTTTCTAAACCCCGCCTCTCCCATCATGAGATGGGCTGATCAGCACTGCCCAGCCTTTCTCCCAAACTTGCAAGCATCAAATCAAACGACGTAATGGATGCAAACCTAAATTTCCAGGGAGGCAGACTGGTCACTTTCCCCACTTGCCAGAGGCCCAATTAATGTCAGATCTTCTGACAAACACGATCTGGCAGCCTGGTCCCTATTGTAGCAAATAAGAGAAGTTATTGTTTTATCAGCTGGCACCAGAGTTCCTTTGAGGGAAGGAAGTGTCTTTGTTTAGGAAAATACCTCGATAGGCCCTCTGGGGACAGAAGGTGGGGCCCTAAGGACATGGGTGGGGTGGGAGAAACAAAGACAGCGCAATAGCTCTGGGAGGATTTGGGGGGAGGAACAGCACGGGAGAGGGTAAAGGGGAATTAGGCAGCGTGGTCAGCGACTAAAGCCCTAGCCCGCGAGACGCTGGGGAAGGTTCTTAAGAACAGAGAGAGCTCTGGACTGCAGTTCTGCAACCCAACCCTCTGTCCAGTCCAGTCGGAAAATCTCCAGTAAAGGTCCGTTACACAAAGCTGCCTTGTGGCGTCGAAGCGTAGGGGCTGTGTTCAAGTTTGGGGGCAATTCTGGGGTAGAGATGAAGGTATACCCACAAGACATCAGAGAGAGAGGTTTAGAGCCGGAGGTGACCCGGAGAAACACAAGCCCAGGGAATTCACAGAAATCTTGGAGAAGCCCAGTGCTTTCCCTGTGTTGTGAGATGGTTTCCAAACCAATCACAGTGTACAGTTGAGGTGTCAGGATTGCCCCGGCTGCCCAATTCTCTTCTGTTACCACGATAACCATTTTTCCAGGCTTCTCTCTGGCTGAAGTCAATATTATGTGGCAATTATTGATTGAACTTCAGTCATAATTTAAGAATCAACCACAGGGGAGAGTGCACCAGCTTTTTTCCTCTCTTTTCTGGCTGCATCCTGACCAATAAACGCTCTGGGCAGTGAGGGTCTATGCAGGTAGGTTAAGTCCTTTATGACAACAATTGCAGCTGTGTGCTATTTAGACACGAGGTCTTCAAAAGGACCTTATGAAGCAGGAAAAGCCTTGATTATCAACTCCACGGTAACATTAAGAAAACTGAGGCCCAAAGAACCAAAAAGTTACATTGGGTATGAGAGATAATCTCAGATCTTAAGGAATGTTGGAACCATAGATATAAATGCACAAAAAGTCAAATAACAACGTTAAAGATGTAGAAATAAAAACAAAAGCAAATACTGTAAGGAAGAGCACATTTAATCGCTGGAGTAATGGCAGATCCCACATGCACCCAAAGTCAAAGCCAGGCCAGCTCAGCCTTCTCATGACCCCGCCCACTTCTTCCCATCTTCACGGGCCTCCCACGGCCACCAGACCATCATTGTCTCCACCAGGATTACCGTAATGTCGTCCTTATCGGTCTGACTCCAGGCTTCCCCCATCATCAGTTCTCCAAACAGAGCATCTTTAGAACATGCACATCTCACCCTACCACTCCCCTACTTAAACCCTTGATGGAAGCCCACTGCCCTCATCTAAAGTAGAAGTTCTTTACCCTGTCTGTAAATCTTTCTGGATCTGGCCCTCTTATCTCTCGGGCCTCACCTGTTGCCATTTGCTGCCTGAAACTCTGCACCTGGTAGCCTGCGATACAATTAAATAATACTTGGTCCAGGCACAGAGCTTCCTAATCCCTTGGGACCTCCTGCGTGATTGGCGCGTCTTTCTGTCCTGGGTTTATGATAATGAGTGCCTCACGGGGCGGGGCCGCCGGATAGCCTCCACGTGGGGCTGGTTACCCGAAAGACCGAGTGATTAAAGGGTGAGAACTTCCGGCTGGGAGCCGGGGAAGGAAAAGCTGGAGGTTGAGGTCTAGGAAAACTCATGGGCGGCAAGATCCCGAGAGCTGCGGAGCTGGCAAACACGTCCACGTGCTGGGAGGTGGCGCGCCCCCAGTTCGCAGAGGCCGAAGCCTCTGCTCAGGACCCTGCCGGTGCGCTTCTTTATCCAGCTGGGATCCGTCTCCTTCATTATCAGCCGGTGAGTGTAATCACTTGCCTCTGGGGCCTGGTGCGCTGACCTAGCACATCGGCAAACCCAAGGAGGGGGTCGTGGGAGGCCCTGAGCGCAGCCAGCAGCCCGGGGCGCCGGACGTGCCGGTGTCGGATGCGGAGGCCGTCCCGCGGGACGGAGCCCGCAGCTGCGGGACCTGCGCTCACGCTGGGTGGTTAGTTTCGGAACTGGATTGAGTTCATGAACACTCAGCTGGTGTTGGAAAGTCGGTTGTTGTCCCCAAATGTCTCAGGTGGATACTGTCTGTTTTGTTTCGTTACGGAACGAACGCAAAGCAAACTCGTGTGCCTGACGCACAGGGAGGCCAAACAAACCGAAGTGTCGGCGTTTGGAGCAGAGGAAGAGTTACCGCAGGGCTGGGCAGGGAGAGCGCGTGGCCTGTGCTCAAAACCCCGCGACACCCCGATGGTCTGGGGGGAGAAGTTTTTGGAGGCAACACTGGGGGGGAGGGCTGCTGGGTGTGTGGTTGGCGTGGAGGTACCAGGGCGGCGCTGCTGGACTCGCGCTCCGCCCGAGGCCAACGTCCTCCACGGGCGGGGCCTCCGACCCTGCGGGGGGCGCTGTGGCGCTGCTACGCCTGCGCCTCCGGGAGGACCTGGGCCCCCGCGCGGCCCTGCCGCGTCTTGACTGCTGCGCCCTCCTTTCTGCGCGCCCTCCCTTCCCCGGTTAGCGGTTGTTTGAAGCTGCTCTTCGGAGCCCTGGGCGTTCATGGAAGCCAAGTGAAGCCGGTTTCCTACAGAAAAAGGAACAGGGGGCGCGGAGAGGGTTAGAGCCGGGGAGCACGCGCTCCGCTTCGCTTCATTTTTCTGACGTCGTGGGCGGCCTCCCAGGCTGTCTCCTGCCTCCGGGCCTCCGTGTGCCTCGTCCCCGCTGCCTGCACCCCTCGGGGCTGGCTGCTGGCACCTTAGCCTTCAGGCCTTGCCTTTGACGTCACCTCCCGAGTTTCTTCGTGTCACTAGACTGGGCTGCGACCTCACCTGCTGCTCCCGTGGCTTCCTTGCCTTCCCCATCCTAAGACTCGCCGCGCTCCAGGGGCGAAGGCAGCGCTGTGGGCTCGCTGCCGGCGGACTGGGTGCTCCGTCCTGCTCCCACCATACCCAGCACCTGGCATGGTGCCTAACGTGCTGGACATACTTCGGTGTATTGCGTTCAGAACGAATGAATGGATGTGTGGGGACTCAGGGAAGAAGCAGATCAGTGCAGACTGAGGTGGTCGGGAAGAGGTAGGCTGGGACTTGAACGACAAGCTTCAAGGTCACTCAGTACGCCAGTGACAAGCCTTGGCTCCTCACGTCTCCAGGGAGCACCTGCAGCTGGAGGAAGGGGCTGAACTATGAGACAGCAGAGCGGGCCCGAGCGCTGCCTCTGTGCCTCACTGCGTGACCCAAGCACGTCTTTCAACCTCTCAGACCCTGAGTCTCCCTGTTGGCAAAACGGGGCCCCTACAACCTGCTGATGGGTTTCTGTGGGGTTTGTGGAGGTCCCCACCACAGAGTACGCCTGACCAAAGGCACATGAATTTGTTTCCACACAGCCTCCCCATCCAAGATTTCCCAAAGCACCGGCTGAAAGCCAGACTAGGAGAAGCTGGCATCTCTCAGCTCCCGGATGCTGAGCAAGCCCACTCTGCCCAGGATGATCACCAGCAGGGGCTGGGCCGCCTGCTCTGTCCACCCCAGAAACAGTGCCCAGAGCCTGAGGAGGAAGTCCCCCCACCCGGAGCCGCCAACTTGAAGGCACTTGCGTCCCGTAGGAGGCAGCATCTCTTCCCCTATTAATTCTGAGTAGGGAATTTTTAAAAACTAAATTCTAGGAATTTTAACTTTGCTCTGTAATCTTTTCCGTTCGACAAAAGGACCCTCCAAGTCCCTCCCAGCAACAGAAGTTATGAGGTACCCACAATGCCAAGATTGTGCAGTTCCCCGACTCTGCCAGGAGATTGCAAGCTAACTGGGGGCGTGTGGTAGGTCGAATCGTGGCCCCCACAAAAGAGCCGTGCACTCACCCCTGAAACCTATGAATATATTCTGCTCCGCGGCAAGCAACTTTGCAGATGTGACCAAGGTTTTGGACCTTATGATGGTGACAGGGTGATACCCTGCATCACCTGGGTGGGGCCAGTCTGACCACACGAACCCTTAAAAGCAAAGCACTTCCTCCAGCTGGAGTCAGAGAGATGAGGAGGGAGGAAGTTGGAGAGGTTCAGAGCAGAAGAGGCACTGACTGGAGGGGAGCATGTGGAAAGAACGAGACGGAACAGGGCAGCGTCTAGAAGCCATGACCAGCCCCCACCTGACAGCGAGGAAGCAGGACCTTAGCCCTGCAACCACGAGGAAGTGAATTCTACCAACAAGGAAAGGAGCCTGGAAGTGGATTCTCGCCCAGAGCCTCCAGACCAGAGCCCAGTCCTGCCGACACTTAGATTTCAGCCTTGAAAATCGTAAGCAGAGAACTCAGCCGAGCCTGCCTGGACTTCTGATGTACAGAAATGTGAGGTAACACTTGTGTGTTGTTTTAAGCCACTACATTTGTGGTGATTTGTTACCATAGCAACAGAAAACGAATACAAGGAGACAGGGCTTATGTCTTGGGGTTCCTCAGCCCAGAGCTTAGCCTTAAGCTGCCAGCTGCCTTAAGCTGTGAATTCCTGTGCCTCTGGGCATGTCTGGGAAGTTGGAGGCGTGGGGAGACCAGAGACGGGAGGACTGAAGAGCTGAGAATCGCGCTCCCTAACGGTCAGGTCAGAGAGCCTCTCTTAGGAGAGACACCCAACCCACAAACCTGGTACAAGGACCTGGTTCTGAGAGCAGGAAACAGAAAGAACCGCACCACACACGGAGGGTATGTAGAGCAGAGGGAGGTCCTCCCTGTGGAGATTCTGGCCAGTGACCGTGGGCCCAGAGAAGAACAAGTAGGGGAAGGGAAACCCACTGGGTTAAGGGCCAGACAGGCTAGTTGGGAAGCACACATGAGACCCACCTGGATATGCCCCCTGGCGGGGGGAGCTGGGAGCCCAGGACTCCTGCGACTCCGTGGGCAGAGGCTGAGTCAGAGAAACACCGTTTTATTCGTGTTATCCACGATGCGACTATAGTCGGCCTCCCAAGCTGGCGTGGCCTCGAGAAGCAGAGCGCCCAAAGATCTGTTACCCTCCAGGGGCAAAGTCAGAGTCTGTAAGTGTCAGCAAGATGGGGCAGGTGGCAGGGGGCGCTCGGTCAGAAACGGCCTGCAGGGTGCAGACTCTGCCTCCCATTGTCTCTGCTCCTTCCCTGAGATCCAGTGTCCAAACCCCAAATGCAGAGATGGCGATATGACCTTCACCATGAGGGCTATGAAGAAACGGTAGGCAGGTTACTGACCATCGCACCACACGAGGAAAACACACTCTGTCTACACTTCAGTTCAAAGACCCTCATTTCTGCCATCTTAGCATCTCTGATATTGGGGCAGGTCTCAGATCATACTGGCCAGGGAGCAGAGCGGAGGTAGATTTATTGCCCAGCACTTGGGAAAATTAGAGTCAGTGGTGAGAAAGAGAACCCCAAGGACTACTGACCAGTGAAGTGTCCCCATGAGAACCTCTCAGCCCAGAGCCTTGCGCAGGGGGCACAGACACCGTGACCCGAACCTGGTGACTCAGAAGGGCTGGACTCTAAATGCGGACGCGTTTCACAGATGCCGTAACGGATTTCTTTTTTTTTTTTTTTTATGAGTGAGCAAGAGAGATGAATGGTTTTTAAAATGTATATATGTATAAATGAGCACTTTCAGTAAGTACTAAGTGAAAAAAATGGTGAGTGATTGAAGAAAAGCACTGATAAAATACGGGAATTATTTACTATGCCAGCCAGCTCACACAGACATCAAGGCTGAGACGTGTTTACAGGAAACAGGACTGAGAGTGAGGGCGCAGCCTCAGACCTGGCACAAATGCCACCCCCAAGCCCTTCCCAGGAGGCCACCAGAGTTGCCACGCCTCGGTTTTGCCCACTGAGCACGTGTGTGCACACACGACACTCAGAAAAGAGGTGGTGGTCGAGAAATACAAAATCAGAAACAAAAAAACCAAAAAACCTAGAAAGAATAACGTGAAAAAAATAACAAAGTCACTTGTATTTGTCCGTCCAGGGCAAATGTTGGGCGAGTTTGCTTGCAGAACATACGAGAAACTGGGGTCATTTACTTTAAAACAGGTCTCTTGTGGCATAATCGATACACAAAGCCTGACACGTATGTAAACACGTATGTAATGTGCACACACGTGTGATGCCTTCACCACAACCAAGGCAACAGACGTGCCCATCACCTGCCAGCATTCCCTTACATCCCTCTGATCCTTTGTACTAAGAGCACTTAACATCCTCTTCACAAATTCTGAACCAGGGCCTGAAGTCAGGTGGTGACCTCCAAGTAAACTGCAGGGGCAAGGGCAAAACTGAACAGGGAAGCTGTTGGTCCAGTGGGAGGCTGGACTCCGGGGAGCGATGCAGTCCAGCGAGTTACGTATTTCCCATAAAGCCGGGACCAAAGGGGCGCTTTAGTTCCAGCTGAAGGCGAGGGAGGCAGACACCCTTGCTGAGACCCTGCAGAGGGGGCTCCCTAGCAAATGGCTCGGGCGTGGTAGGGTGCCGAGCTGTGCAGGAGGTGCGACCGCGAGAAAGGGGAGGGACGGCGGGAGGGTGTGCGGCCCCTGGGGAGGGGCCCCCTTCCACAAGCAGGCCCTTGAAGTCACGCAGGGTCCGGAGAGAAGCAGGCTTCTCCCAGGCTCCATGCTTGCCTGCTCTCGTGGTGAAGGAAGAACAGCCGTGTTGAATCCTGCTGTGAAGCAGAAGAAAACCAAGACAATGTTGCAGTTCAGTCAGGGAGAGGAAGGAAGGAAAGGAAGCGCACACAGCAGAGCACCCGCGGCCAATTCCAAGCAGTGAGATGAGCAGCGATGGGAAGGCCCTCAAAGAGGACGGCAGATCGTCCCTTCTTGTCATCAGCCCTCAGAACGACCTCTAGCTTCGGGGCTCCCGTCACAGCCAGGGCCGCAGACTCCTCTGGCTTCTGGACACAAAGGGAGTTCACAAGTTCAGGAGCCACGTCAGGTCCAGAAACCCCTCCCAGTCACCGCGAAGACACCAGGCGGAGCACTCGTGGGAAGGTGACTCACAGGACAGTAACAGGGTCCCCAGGATGCAGTAAACATCACACTTTGAGATGAACAAGAAAGGAGGCAGAACCTTTCTTCTCCTAAAAATGTTTTCCAAATGCCCCATACTCTAGAAAACTCTCAGCAGAAAGAAAAAAAAAAGCTGAAGTGAAGGAGGAAGGCAAGCTGACCACTTTAAGAAGTAGGAAAAGGCTGATAAAAGGGAGAAGAGGCTTGAAAAATTAGGATCCCCTGGTGGGAGCTTTACCCAGAGCCTGGAGGGAGAGGGGGACAGCTTGGTCCTTGGGGGCCGGTGAGCTAACTGACGCTTCCCGCTGAGAACCTCGGCGGCCCGGTCCTTTAGAATATGAAATTCCAGATTGCTCAGCTCTCCTGGTAGAGAAACAATTCCTCAAAAATTTCCTTTATACGATTTCAAATGACTTTCTCCAAAGATCAAGCTGTCCTTTTCCACGCATTCTCCTCCCTCCTCCCCGAGTGGCTGCGGGCTCATCGTGCACCCCTTCCTTCAGGGGCTGGGCCGTCTTGGGGCGGCCACGCCCGCTCCCCTGAAGTCACCGGTGGCCCTGTGCCGTGTGCCCAGGTCTCCCTCACCACCTCAGCCTAGACAGGGTCTTTCCTTTCAGGTCGTTCGTAGACACCCCCCTTCCCTGACCCTCGCATTTCCTGGTGTAAAATATCTTAAATTTAACTGGCAGGTGGTGCGAGAGAAACTCAGGTCGGCTCGGGAAGATTCTAGGGCGTGAAAAGAACTTAGAAATGGAGGGAATAATGCTGAAAGTGCAAGGGAACTGAAGTGTCTTTTAATCCTGTGAAGTCTGTTAGCATTCGGTGCGTGACGTGTGTAAACCATCACTCTGAGACGCTTCCCGGGAAACGGAGCGGCAGCGGCCAGCGCTGCACTCGAGTCACGTGCGCCCTTTTTCTTTGAATTTAGAGGGGCCATCGTCCCCTTTTATACCCAGTCATTTCTTGGTGCTTCTGATGACGCTGGTGCAGCGATGAAGTAAAATTTTAGGAGCCTGGAATCACATGACCTCTTACCAGCAGCAACAGGCTCGGTGCAGAAGATCACTAAGAAGCTGCAGGTGGTTTGGACGTAAACGGAGTGAAGGCGCTCTCACACTTGCAGCGGGACGACTCAGTTTCATGCCCCTAGCGGCTCCGCGATCCTTCCATCACCTGTCTGTCTGACGCACGACTCCTGACATGCACTGGCATGCGCTCGGGCTGCCCGGCTGCCCCACTGCCTCCGCTTTGGGGTCTTTTTTATCGACGTCTCATTGATTTACAGTGTTGTGTTAGTTGCAGGTGCACAGCGGAGTGACTCAGTTGTATACTCACGTATATATATTCTTTTTCACATTCTCCGGTGATTGCAAGATATTGCATATCGTTTCCTGGGAGATACAGAGGGATGGGAACTGGCCATTTCCTTTGTAATTTTTTTAGCAAGACAATACACTCTGGACGTGTGTTGAGGTTGCTTCATAGAGATTCACCTCATTCTTTCTCATGGTCACACTGGTTCCCACAGTGTGAGTTGATAAGTTTAACTAACTCACTGTGGGACAGTCAGGCTTCTCAATTTTTTTCCTTTTCACTATTTCAAGAGTAGGTCTGTATAATGCCAACGGCACGGCTAGGAGCAGCTGCTCGGGCCCGGGCCTCTCTGCAGCTTCACCCTGTCTCAGTCTCATGTCTGCAAACACGAGACTTAGCCCAACCTCCCAGGGCTGTGAGGTCGGGTGAGTTTATGCTGTAAGGCCCTTCGTGGTGTCTCCACGTCACACGTGCTTGGTATTGTTATTGCATGTGTCTTTGCAGCCTGTGCTGGAATTTCTGTAAGATAGCATCCAGAGTGAGGACTTAAGAGATACGCCAAACTGCCCGTCAGAAGGTCTGGCCGGCTTACACGGCCGCCAGCAGCGTATGGAGATGTTCTCTCTCCCATACCTGCGTGGGGAGGCTTCTCATTGCCTTCCTCTTCCATTAGGTCCATCCTTTGCAAACATCCCTGACCCACGATTCCTTACTTTGAGGTAGTTTGAAGTAGCCTGGCCGTTTAAGCTGGAGCTGAGAATGCCTGCCACAGCTCCCAGCGCGTCTGCTCTCTGACCCAGCAATGCCGGTTCTGGGAATTCACCCTGCAGGTGGGCTCGCAGGCGTGCGAAATGACATGTCTACACGGTTATTCATTGCAGTACTGTTGTAACAGCCACGGACTGGAAACTAATAGGAGACTGGTTAAATAATTTACGGCTCACACACAACGGATCACTATGTGGCCACTTAAAGAGAAGCTCTCTTTATTCCAGTTCAGAACAACATCCAAGATGGACTTTTAAGTGAAAGTAAGGGTGCGACAGCGGACACCTGTATCCCACATTTCAGCAATTCTAAGATGTTTCACTTTGTAACACATCTGAAATAAGGGTGTGTTATAGTCAGAGGCACTTCGTAATTTAACTGGAAAGCTTTTTTCCTTCCTAGTTCATAAAATAATGGTGTGTCTTACAATCCATGGCGTTTTGGATTTGACGGAATACAGCAGTGCTGACCCAGTGAGAGGCACTGTCCACTCCACCCCCACAGCAGCCCTGTGAGGTTGAGGACTGTTTTTCCTACATTTCACGAGTAAGGAAGTGAGGTTTGGCCTTGGGCAGTCCCGCTCCAGAGTCCACGCACTGAGGCCCCCGACACCACACCTCCCTGTGAAGACAGCACCACACGTCGTTCGGCGATGGCTCACCAAGGGCCAGGCCCTGACCTAAGTGCTTCAGCCATGTATTTGCTCATCTAATCCTCAAATAACCATGTGAGGCAGGTGCATTATTATCTTCATTGCACGGATGAGGAAACGAAGGCACTAAGAGGCTATGAAACTTGCTTAAAGACACACCTGTCTTTTCTCCATTGTGTATTCTTGCCTCCTTTGTCATAGATTAATCGACCATAAGTGTGTAGGTTTATTTCTGGGCTCTCTGCTCCGTTCCATTGAGCTATGTGTCCGTTTTTGTGTCAGTACCATGCCGTTTTGATGACTATAGCTTTGTAGTGTAGTCTGAAGTTGGCGCGCATGGTTCTTCCAGCTCCGTTCTTCTTTCTCAAGATTGTTTTGGGTATTCGGGGTCTTCTGTGTTTCCATACAAATTTTAAAATTATTTGTTCTAGTTCTGTGAAAAATGCCACTGGTAATTTGATAGGGATTGCTCTGAATCTGTAGACTGCCTTGGGTAGTATGGTCATTTTAACAATGTTGATTCTTCCCATCCAAAAACATGGTACATCTTTCCATCTGTTTACATCGTCTTCAATTTGTTTCATCAGCATCTTAAAGTTTTCAGAGCACAGGACTTTTGCTTCCTTAGGTAGGTTTATTCCTGGGTATTTTGTTCTTTTTGATGCAATGGTAAATGGAACTGTTTCCTTAATTTCTCTTTCTGATATTCCATTGTTAGCACATAGAAATGCAGCAGATTTCTGAATATTAATTTTGTATCCTACAGATTTACCACCCCATTGATGAGCTTTAATAGTTTTCTGGGAGCATCTTTAAGACTTTTTTTTTTTTTAACATTTTTTATTGAGTTATAGTCATTTTACAATGTTGTGTCAAATTCCAGTGTAGAACACAATTTTTCAGTTATACATGAACATACATATATTCCTTGTCACATTTTTTTCTCTGTGAGCCACCACAAGATCTTGTATACATTTCCCTGTGCTGTACAGTATAATCTTGTTTATCTGTTCTACATTTTGAAATCCCAGTCTGTCCCTTCCCACCCCCCACCCCCTTGGCAACCACAAGTTTGTATTCTACATCTATGAGTCTGTTTCTGTTTTGTATTTATGGTGTTTTTTTTTTTTAAGATTCCACATATGAGCGATCTCATATGGTATTTTTCTTTCTCTTTCTGGCTTACTTCACTTAGAATGACATTCTCCAGGAGCTTCCATGTTGCTGCAAATGGCGTTATGTTGTTGGGTTTTATGGCTGAGTAGTATTCCATCGTATAAATATACCACATCTTCTTTATCCAGTCATCTGCTGATGGACATTTAGGCTGTCTCCATGTCTTGGCTCTTGTAAATAGTGCTGCTATGAACATTGGGGTGCGGGTGTCATCCTGAAGTAGGGTTCCTTCTGGATATAAGCCCAGGAGTGGGATTCCTGGGTCATATGGTAAGTCTATTCCTCGTCTTTTGAAGAATCTCCACACTGTTTTCCACAGTGACTGCACCAAACTGCATTCCCACCAGCAGTGTAGGAGGGTTCCCCTTTCTCCACAGCTTCTCCAGCATTTGTCATTTGTGGACCTTTGAATGATGGCCATTCTGACTGGTGTGAGGTGATGCCTCATTGTAGTTTTGATTTGCATTTCTCTGATAATTAGTGATAGTGAACATTTTTTCATGTGCCTATTGATCATTTGTATGTCTTCCTTGGAGAATTGCTTGTTTAGGTCTTCTGCCCATTTTTGGACGACGTTGTTTGTTTCTTTCTTATTAAGTCATATGAGCTGCTTATATATTCTGGAGATCAAGCCTTTGTCAGTTTCATTTGCAAAAATTTTCTCCCATTCTGCAGGTTGCTGTTTTGTTTTACTTATGGTTTCCTTTGCTGTGCAGAAGCTTGTAAGTTTAATTAGGTCCCATTTGTTCATTCTTGCTTTTATTTCTATTGCTTGGGTAGACTGTCCAAGAGAACATTTTTGAGATATAGGTCAGAGAATGTTTTGCCTATATCTTCTTCTAGGAGGTTTATTGTATATTGTCTTACGTTTAAGACTTTGATCCATTTTGAGTTGATTTTTGTGTATGGTGTAAGGGAGTGTTCTAGCTTCATTGCTTTACATGCTGCTGTCCAGTTTTTCCAACACCATTTGCCAAAGAGACTGTCTTTATTCCATTGTATATTCTTGCCTCCTTTGTCGAAAATGAGTTGACCAAAAGTTTGTGGGTTCATTTCTGGGCTCTCTATTCTGTTCCATTGGTCCATATGTCTGTTTTTGTACCAGTACCATGCTGTCTTGATGACTGTAGCTCTATAGTATTGTCTGAAGTCTGGGAGAGTTATTCCTCCAGCCTCCTTCTTTCTCTTCAGTAATGCTTTGGCAATTCTAGGTCTTTTGTGGTTCCATATAAATTTTATTACGATTTGTTCTAGTTCTGTGAAATATGTCCTGGGTAATTTGATAGGGATTGCATTAAATCTGTAGATTGCCTTGGGCAGTGTGACCATTTTAACAATACTGATTCTTCCAATCCAAGAGCATGGGATATCTTTCCATTTTTTTAAGTCTTCTTTGATTTCCTTAATCAGTGTTTTAAGATTTTCTATGTATAGCCCCATGTCATCTGCAAACAGTGACAGTTTCACTTCTTCCTTTCCAATGTGGATTCCTCTTGGTCTAGTATGATGTTTAAGGCCTGTGTTTCCTTACTGGCTTTCTGTCTGGGTGACCTGTCCGTCGATGTAAGGGGGGTGTTGAAGTCCCCTACAATTATTGTGTTACTGTCAGTTTCTCCTTTTATGGCTGTTAATATTTGCCTTATATTTTGAGGGCTCCTGTATTGGGTGCATATATATTTACAATTGGTTTATCTTCTTCTTAGATTGATCCCTTGATCATTATGTAGTGTCCCTTCTTGTCCCTTGGAACAGTCTTTAAGTCTATTTTGTCTGATGTAAGTATTGCTACTCCAGCTTTCTTCTGATTTCCGCTCGTGTGAATACCTTTTTCCATCCCCTCTCTTTCAGACTGTTTGTCTCTAGATCTGAAGTGAGTCTCTGTAGGCAGCGTATATAGGGGTCCTGTTCTGTCTTCGTTCAGCCAGTCTGTGTCCTTTGGTTGGAGAGTTTAGTCCATTTACATTTAAGGTTATTGTCTTTTTGTATGTTCCTGTTGCCATTTTGTTAATTGTTTTGGGTTTGTTTTTGTGGATCTTTTTTTTTTTTCCTCTTTCTTCTTTCATTCTCCTCTCCTGTGATTTGTTGAACATCTTTGGTGTTGTGTTTGGGTTGTTTTTTCTTTTTTTGTGTAAATATCTATTATAGGTGTTTGGCTTGTGGTTACCGTGAGGTCTCTCGTACAGCAGATCATTTTAAGTCGCTGATCTCCCAATGTCAAGTGCATTTTAAATCCCCTGCGTATGTACTCTCTTTCTCTCGTGATGACTGTTCTTGATCGTATTTTACTTCTGGTTGTTTCGTGTGTCCCTTAGCAGCTCATTGTGGACACTGGTGACTCTCCTACTTTGTCTTTTAGCCTTTAGCTTTGTGTGTGATGATCTCCTGCCTTCACTGTGCGCTTGCCTTCACCCGTGAGCTCTTTACTTCCGTAATTTTCTTGTTTGCAGTTGTGGGTTTTTCTTTTTAGCTTAGAGAAGTTCTTTCAACATTTGTTTGAAAGCTGGTTTGGTGGTGCTGAGTTCTTTTAGCTTTCGCTTGTCTGTAAAGCTTTTGATTTCGCCATCAAATCTGAATGAGGGTCTGGCTGGGTAGAGTATTCTGGGTTGTAGGTCTTCCCGTTCGTCACTTTAAGTACCTCACGTCACTCCCTTCTGGTCTGCGGAGCTTCTGCTGGAAAGTCAGCTGATGGGCTGGTGGGGGCCCCTGGTGTGTTGTTTGCTGCTTTTCCCTTCCTGCTGCTGTTAGTTTTGTCTCTTTAATTTTTGTCATTTTGATCACGGTGTGTCTTGGTGCCCCTCCGTGGGTTCCTCCTGTGTGGCACTCTCTGTGCTTCCTGGACGTGGGGACTGTTTCCTTTCCCAGGCTGGGGAAGTTTTCAGCTGTTATCTCTTTAAATGTCTTCTCGGGCCCTTTCTCTCCCTCTGCTCCTTCTGGGACCCGTGCAATGTGACTGTTGGCACACTTGGTGTTGTCTCCAACATTTCTTGCACTGTCTTCATTTCTTTTCATTCTTTTTTCTTCTCTTCTGTTCAGAAGCAGTGACTTCCACTGCTCTGTCTCCAGCTCACTGACCCGTTCTTCTGAATCTTTTAGTCTACTGTTGATGCCTTCTAGTGTATTTTTCATTTCAGTTATTGTATTCTTCAACTCTGTCTGGTTGTTCTTTATATCTTCTAACTCTTTGTGCAAACTTCTAACTTCTCACCCTGTTCATCCATCCTCCTCCCAAGTTATTTGATCATCTTTATGACGATTACTCTGAACTCTTGCCCGAGTGGATTGCCTGTCTCCACTTCACTTAGTTCTTCTGGGGTTTTACCTTGTTCCTTCATCAGGAACATATTCCTCTGCCACCTCATTGTGTCTTAGTTGCCATTTGTACTTTTATGTGTGTGATGAGTTAGTTACATTTCTCGACCTTGGAGAAGTGGCCTCTGTAGGAGGTGCCCTGTATGTCCCAACAGTGCACTCCCCTCTCGTCACCCAAGGCCTACATTCTAGGGGCTCCTCTGAGTGCTCATGTGTCCTTCTGTTGGGGTGGGCCGACTGTGTAGGCTTTGTTGGCCCCGAGTCTGGCTGGCTGCCCGGCTCTGCCTTGTGTGGTGCTGCGTTTAGAGGGGACTGGTCACAGGCGGTGGCTGGTTATGGAATCCTAGGGGGCCCTGGAGCTAGTGCTGGCTTGCTGCTGGGCAGAGTCAGGGTCCTGAAGACTCTGGGGCTATTGTCCACCTGCTGGCAGGTGAAGCCAGATCCTGGTGTTAGTGCCAGACTACTGGCAGGTAGAGCTGGTTCCTAGAATCTGGCTGCAGGCCCAAGACAGATCTAGAATACATGAGGTATGGGCAACAAAACTCAGAAACTCTGATTCCTCAGACAATCCTTGGCGCTTCAAGTGCTCAGCGTGCCCACAGCCCCTCCTGAGAAGGGCACAGGGCTGATAAATCACAGTTGGAGCCCCCCGGCCAGACGACTGAAGCAGGGGTTGGTGTCTAAACCAGAGCCTGACCAACAGGGTGCCTAACCAGCTCTGGAAGCTCACTTTTGCCTGGGCAGACAGCAGCAGAGTCCTCTGGATGCGTGAGGTCTGGGGTCCTGTCGGAGCTGAGTGACCCCGGAGCCTCGGCGGCGGTTCTTCGAGATGCCTGCTGTGTAGTCCTCCCCGCCATTGATGCCTCCCTCCCTATCGGGCTGTTCCTGTCGGCACAGGGATGTGCTCCGGACCTCCCGACACTTCTGGGGGGCAGACGCTGCAGAGGGGCAGCTGGCCGGCCACGCAGGCCTCTGGCTCCAGCCCAGGTGGGTGCTGTCTCTTCCTGCTATTTCAAGGTTTGGGAGGAGCTGCTGTTGATCCTGAGAAACATCCAGGGTCCCTCTCCCCAGGCGTAGCGATCCATTCTCCTTGTTCCTGAGGTTCAAATCACTCTTGTCATGCGACTTCTGTTCCCAGGGACGCTGGAAACTGATTTAGTCACAGATTTACAAGTCGGGAGAGCCGCAGAGATGAGGGGGAGGAGCGAGCTGGGCCGGAGAGCTAGATTCTTGAGAAAGGGTGTGAAATTAGTCAAACCAAGATCGGGAGGGGATGAATCTCGCTGCAGTTTGCTGTAGGCTGCACAGGACCTGAAAAGGGAGGAAGCACTTCCACACTTCAGGCCAGGAAGCTGTGGGTTCGAATACCAGCTCATGCCTTCTGGGGCTGTGTGATCTCGAGCAAGTGACACACTGTCTCTGAACCTCAGTGTCTTCATCTGGAAAGTGGGGAGGAAGAGGATTCTGCCAGGAGATGACATGTGTAAGCTCTGGGTACTCAGTGAGCACTCAGTGCAGACTGGGTTTCTCTCTGCTTCCTTACTGGCCCAGCTGGGCTACCCAGGCAGCGGGGGTGTGTGTAGACTGCACCATCTGTCTACATGTCAGTCGAGACCTCAGAACGCCATTTGCCAATTCCTCGTCAGAGAGCTCCTGCCTTCTCCCCCATGAACCCTTCCTACTGTCACCTCGGAGTTTTGGCAGGAAATGTCTTTCTTAAAGTTCACGGTCAGCATAGTCCTAACTAGAGCCTCAGGGCAACACGGGGAAGAGCGTGAGGAACCACCCCCCGGGCGGTCAGGAGACACACGATCTGCGTCGCCCTCCTTACCGGATGTGAAGGTGGCTCGTCCACGGTCACCCAGCTGGTTAGACTCAGAGCTAGCGTGAGAATCCAGGGCTCCTGGCGAGAACTCCCGGGCGCTGGTCGAAAGCCGTCACGCCTTCAGAAGGCCGCCGCAGGACTTAGGGCACTCCTAGGTGCAGATCCATTTGTTTTACAGCTGAGACCTCCCGGGAACTAAGATCCAGCGTGAGAGTGGTGGCTGACACCAAGAGTGAATTTTACTATCGGGTAAATTTCAAAAGGGAGGAAAGAAAAAGACTTTCATGTAGATTATCCTGATCACCAAGTGGCTTTTAGGGTTCAGTTTCCTCTTGTTAGAGAAGATGCTTGGCTGCTTAGCTTCTTCATAAAACTGCCCCCCAGTTGTGGTTTTCACTTTCCACCTTGCCACGTCCTTTCCATCTTTTGTGTCATCTCGCAATCTGGGAGGCACACAGGCAGTTATTATCAACCACTTTCCACGAGACGTGTGAAGGTCGGGGAGACCCAGGTTCAAACCTCAGCTCTGTCAACTTGCCTCCTTTGTCAGCGTGGGCCGGTCACTTAGCTTCCCATGACCTCACTCTCCTCAACCTGAAGTGAGCACGGCCACGGGACCTTCCCAGGTGGGCTGGGGTGGGTGTTGAGCTGAATGCGTTTCCCAAATGTCCTCGATGGTGAGAATCCTCTGGGTACTTGTTAAAACTCGGATTCCTGGGTCCCAACCCAGGGCTCCCAGGGGTGATACCTGGCCGTCTGGCAAGCCCCAGGGAGTCTTATTGGGGAAATTTGGGAAACGCTAGGCTGATTTTTATAGAGCATTTGTTGTGTGTCTGGCACTGAGCAGCTAGTATTCATCAAGCACTTAGCTGTGTCCAGTCTTTGAAGTGGGGATGACAATGGCTACCAGACAGGCCCGTCACGACAAACAAGCAAAACCATGTGTGCCACCCGCAAACAGTACGCCCTAAATGTATGTTGGTGCCTGCGCTTCACTGCACGAGCCAGGACTCCCTCGGGCTGGTGGAACCCCCCAGAGGCTCTCGTCAAGGCTGTGCCTCCATCCTCCCAGCCTAGTACCCTCAACAGGAGGTTTCTCATCTTACAAACCCCAAGGACCAAGCCTCACGCAACCAGTTTGGGTTCCAGGCTCCTCCTCGCACCAGTCTTCCTGGTCAAAGTTGGGAATATGCTGGTCGACCAGGACTGGGTCAGTTGCTCACTCCAGGAAGCAGAGGTGGGGGTCAGCCCCATCCGAACTGCGGGGCAGGAGTGGTCCACACCCACGAGAGGCCTTCCGATGGTCCCCCGTAGTGTGGTGGCCAGACCAAGAGGAACTGGTGCTTGGTGGGCAACCTCACTGATGTCCCCGGCCTCAGCTCCCTGAGTCAGTCAGCTAAGCTGTCTATGGACGCCCCAGCAGGTTGAATCCTTCTCCAGTCTCTTCCTCTGCTGACACATTCCTGGCCTGTCTTGGGGGCCTTGGTCAGGCCGATTCAGCCTCAGACCTGCCCCCGTCTGTCCCACCATCTCCAGCCCTCTCCTTGGCCCCATTCACCCCTGGGCCCAGCTGGCCACAGGGGCCTGTCCCAGGGCTGGTCCAGGGACTGAGGGCAGCCATTGTCCAAAGCTGCTTATTAGGGACCCACGTGGGAATCCTTCCAACCAAGAACAATGAGTTTCTGAATCAGGATAAAAACAGCCTTTGCAAGTCAGCAAATGAGACAAGCTGAACTGCTCGCCCCTCCTCCCTGCATCTGCGACTCTTTTAACACAGTGGATGAGAACAAGGTCTCCAGCATCAGAAGGCCAAGGCTTGAGGCTTCACAGCCACAAGCTGGGCGCGTCGTCTCACCTCGCCGAGGCCTGGTTTCATCTCTGGCGTCTGGATGAGGATGGAGGGAGGTCACAGGGCAGCGCATGGCCCAGAGGAGAGCAAGCTCCTAGTCAAGGATCATCACAGAGCTCTCTCCCTTCCCAGGGGTGGGCCGCCTCGGACACCACCGGGAAGGCAAGCCCACTGTGACATTTCTAAACAGCACGCACTCGAGGCACGGAAAACAGAGGTGACCCACGGCCCTCGCTGCGTCGTGTGCACCCGAGGCTTGGCTGCGTTCTGGATGACACCACACAGCGCCTGCCTCTCCCAGCAGCTGGCTCCCTGCACCCGCGCCATGCAGCCGCCAGATCTGGTGCAGAAGCGCCAGCGCGGGGGGGGGGGTGCTCTGGGCTCTGCCTGGGCTCGGCCGCTGCCCTGCAGGGTGGCCCTGGGCACTCCACTCAGCCGCTCGGGGTTTTGGCTTCTTCCTTCGTCATGATGACTGGGTGATTTCTAAGGGCTTTTCCGTCTCAAAGGGTCGTCCTGTGGCATTTGCTAGTCCTGGTGGGGAGACCCGTCTTCGGGGCCGCACAGACAGGGCTGAGGGCCGGCTTCAGCTCAGCGGGCTCACACCGCAGCTGCAGCTCGGGGGAGGAGGCTGGAGGAGGGCCGGCGCTGGAACAGCACACCCCTGGCTACTCTGACGCTCTTTTCTGGCTGCGAGACCTTGGGCACATCAGTTCTGAGGCACCTGTACAGCAAGGGCAGTGACGTTGCCTGAGGTGGCTGTGAGGACTCGTCAGAGGAATGAGATGCTGCGTGTGAAACGTGTGCCCGGCACACAGCAAGGTCCCCTCTTGCTGCCTCCCCTCTGACGAGCTTCCTCTGCCTCCCTGCCACGCATGACCAAGTTCGATGAAACGGGAATAGCCCAGACCGACCTGTGTTTCACCTTGCCTCCAAGTCACCAGGCCTCAGTTTCCCTCATCAGTAAAATGGGCGCAGGGAGACCTTCTCACAAGAGGTGGTGCGAACGCTCGGTAGGACTGATACAGGGTTTCCCTCCCTTAGTCTCGTCAACATTAACCCAATCGTCATCCGTTTTACCTAACATTGTATAGCATGTATTTCCTGATCTACACGAGTCAACTGATCCATAAAGCCCCCATGGAGGGAGTCAGGACCAGAAAACCCGAGACTAGGCTTGAGTCTCTCGACTTCACCCCACTTCCATGTTCTTTCACCAGCTCTGGGAGGCACGGAGCACGCCTGCCTAGTTCATCCTCAGTCCCGACGCCGAGCATGGCGCCTGGCCTCCGGAAAAGGCCACCTCCACAAACCACCCCTGGAGCCAGAGGTCTGTCTGCTCCAGAGAAGGTAGTAGGTATCAAGGAACCGCCCAGAGGGTGGGGGAGACAGTCCCCTGAGCACTTTGTTCTGGTGGAACTGCACGGGGACCAGGGCTTGCTGTGGGTTCAAGGCCATGTGGCTGAGAATGAATATAGGTGTGTATGTATAAGTGACCACAGGACATTGGCATAACTCTCCTGGGAAACAGGGAGCCTTGCACATGAACCTCATCAATGTCAACTCTCAGTGCAATGACCCTGCTTCTAAGCATCTGTTTTAAGAAATCCACAGAAAGTGTAACAGAGTGTCTGCTTCAGTGGTAAGTTAGGAACAGCCCAAACACCTTACTGTTTGGTAAGAATCAAGCAAATCAGAATAGTTAACAGACCACTGCAGAGCCATTTCAGACACATGCTTTTGAAGACTCTAGTTAGAGATTATCATCCTTAACATTAAGAAAAAAGGAACAAATTCGTCTTGTACATTCCTAAGGTTTTCAAGCATATATTCTTTCGACAGTCTGAACAACAAAACAATGAAAGATATTCAAAATAAGATCCCAGTTTTATCGTGGGTGGCCCTCTGGCTGATTTTTAAATACTTCTTGTGTCTTTATCTCTTCACACCCCTCACCCCTGCCCACCGCTCAAAAGCAGCTTTTAATGGAGACGGCACGCCACCAAGTCTCACGCTGAGACCCCGAGTATCTGACCTGAGCTCCAGGCTACACAGCCTGTAAGACAACGACGTCAGGCAACCAGAGCGGAGCTCCCGGCCGCCCCCCCCGGCGGCCGGCAGGTCACCTGGACCGCCTCTTACCACGACCTCTGGCCTTCTGGACTCAAAGAAGCCATCCCCAAAAAATTGTATAAAAAGATTTATTGAAATTTATCAATGACAAACAGACATAAAACTCAAAGTTTGGCTCTTCTGAGGGGGAGGAAACCGGTGCAGACGAGAACACGGGCGAGGGAAACACACGTCACTTCAGAGGCAATCCGGAAGAGACAGGAAGGCAAACCTGTACACTGACTAGGAATTTGCAGTCACTTCGGATTTCCACTAGGTAAGAAATCACAATTCTGCATTAGTTTTCCGTGCTCGGGTGTATGGAAAAAAACCCAGCCGACAGGCAGCAGCGTCTCCTGTGCTCAGGTTCGTAAAAGGGTCTAAGCCCAGAAGGACCCGTGGAAGAATTCTCTGGTCATTTTGCAAAACAAAGCGGTCTAGCATCTTACAGAACAAGATAGGACAGTTCTGTTTGTTGTGTTTTGTAAGCTGTTTGACAGACGCTGGAGTTGGAGGGTTAGCGTCTCCTTGCATCACAACTGCCAGGTTCATTTTACTCCTAACTCAGAAGCCTGCTGCTCCCAGCTCTCGGCTCACCCCCCAAGAGTGACATCAGTCTTCTCCGGCAAGCGAAGCCCACCACCATCCGCGAAGAGGGCAAGAGGGTGGGAGACGGGGAAGGGCCCCTGACCAGGGCCAAAGCCCGCCTTTAGGTCGCTATTTACAAACCAGGGTGCCAGGTGCCTCGAGCATCGCAGAACCACGGGAACCAGGACAGGAGGTGAGACCAGGCTGGTGCTCAGCCCTGCCTGGGCTTTGAGAAGCCAAACTGAGGGCAGCCACAGCCTTGCCCCCAACTCAGGAGGCTCAGGAAAGACCAGGAAATGAAAGGGCGCTCCGAACCGTCCTCCTGGGGAGCAAGGGGCAGACGGCCATGCGTGTGCCCTCAGCATCGCCTTCACAGGGACAGAACCAGACACAAAGAAGAGTAGGGGAAAGTAAAGAGTGGCAGTAAAAATAGTATTTTATTCCACCCCCTCCCGCCCTCCCACCCCCACCACCCCCAGTACACGTTTCCCCCTCGTTCCCACAGCAACGTTACAATCAGAAAAAAATAAGTTTCGGGGGGCAGGATTTGGGGGGGTTTGGGTAAAAACAGTCAAATCACAATAGGAATTTTTCAAAATAGGTTATTCCGCTTCGTCCTCGTCTTCTCCCTCATCCTCAGCTTCTCGTTTTCGCTTCTGACCCCTTTCTTCCTCTGGAAGAGAAAGGAGAAGACGTTTAGGTTAACACAATGTCGCCTCCGACTCCCCCCACCCGCTGGGAGAGCAGGGGCCGGACACTGAGGCCGCTTTGCCGTCCCTGGGAACTGAGGCAGGGGCTCTGCAAAGCCAGGGAGGCCCCTGTGGCCTCAGGAGGGCGTGTTCTGCCCACTGGCGGGTCCTCAGGGCCCACACCATCTGCTGTCACTGGCGGGGCCAGCCCGCTACCGTGGGGAGTAAAGAGGATGCCGTACCGCCAGGCTCCTCTTCATCCTCCTCGTCGTCTACCTCCCCGTCGTTGTAACCCTCCTCGTCCTCCTAGGAGAGAAGATGGGACATCAGTGCCCCAGACATTAAGAGGGACATGTCAGGACACTTTCCCCGATGCTGAGCTCAAAACGGGGTAGCCCCCAGGACCTGCTTGCTTCTTCATCAGGGGCCCCCTTTATGAGTTGGCGGAGAGCTTGAAACCCCTCCCCTGGAGAATACCGTGTCACACACCACCTTTGCAGACCACATGGTGGTGGTGGAGGGGGGATGTGGAGGGGGACACAGGTGGTGGTGGTGGTGGGGACACAGGTGGGGGGGGGACACATTCCACCCCCAGGCTAAGGATCCTGACTCGAAGTCCCTGTAACTCAGGCAGTTCCCCAGTGCGGGCTCTCGGGGGGCCAAGCGCCCCAACCGACTCCCCGTCACAGGGAGCAGGCTGTCCTGTCACCCGTCCTCAGTCTAGTTCTGGCTTCGAGGGAAGACCCCAGTTTTAGAAATCCAGATTCTGTGGGTGAGTCCAGCCTCACCCCACCCTGCCCCCTCGCCGTCCTGCCAACCTGGATTCCTTGGAGGGGAGGATAAATCAAGGCCCCCTGAGGACACCAACCCCAGCTCCCCGAGGCTCAGCAGGGGTGTGAGTCCCCCTTAACATGGGACCGTGCTGCTCCCGACGTCCTGGCTCACTGGGTCTCTGCATGCTGAACTGTTCCTAAAGCACCAGGCAGTCCATCGTTTAAAAAGAACTCGGCCATAGACTTCTTTTTGTCAAGGGAAATATCCCTTTATAATATCACCAAACAGCTCCTTAATCAGCCTGTTTGACAAGTGTGTGTGTGCGTGTGTGTGTGTGAGAGTGTGTGTGCGCGTGCATGTGCGTGTGCGTGTGCGTGTGCGTAAGCTCTCCTTTTCTGGAAGCTGAAAATCTGCAGACGGTCAATGAGATTACCCCCCCCCCACACACACACACAAAGAAACCCTGCACACTGAGGCTCTGGTGACAGGAAGAGCAAGGTGAAAAATCCACGAGCCAGCGTGACCTTCTGCCCCATCCTGGGGGGACCTGTTTTGCCAAGTCTGGATTTTTAAAGTACACAACACTCCTCAGAGGTGAGCCTGGCAGCCGACACCTGGGAGAAGAGACCCCAGCCGCAGAACCTGGAGGGAACCGCGCCTGGCTCAGGCTCTTCCGCGGGCCCTGCCCTGCCTCTGCCCAGCGTGTGGGGGCCTGGCGGGCTGTGTGGCTGGGGCGTGTCTACACCCTTGGGGGAGGGAAAAGGGAAATGAGAGGAGGGCAGGACCTTGTCCACGCTGCTGTCATTTTAAGCCTCTCCAGGTCTAACTTTTGTGATTAACAGAGTTGGTTTAGAAATCTGAGAAGTCGGGGAAAATGACTCTTGTACAGAGAGACTCAGAGCATCCGAGCACGAAGGCCAGCGCAGAGCCGGGACCTGGAGGAGGTGGGACAGTCTAAGAAGTGGTCAGACACTCTCTTGTCAGACACTGTCCTTAAGCATTTTACTTACAAATTAGTTTATCCTCTTAACGACCCAGTGAGTTGATCCCTATTTACCAGCCAGCTGTAAAGTGACACCTGTTGTGCAGACGCAGAAACAGGCTCAGAAGGTCAAGGAACTTGTCCAGGAGCCGCTCACGGTGGAGCTGGGGTCTGCCCCTCAGACACACAACAGACCTCGTTAAGTGTGTGAGGGTGTCCGTCTGTGTGTGAGGGTAACAGCACTCCAGCTCCATGTGCAGGGACCCAGCAGTGCCTCATCCCATCACCCATCAGCTCAAGGCCGTCTCTGACTTTCCCTAGCACCTGAGTGCTCACAGAATATCTTGACTTCACACCTGAATGCCAAAAGGTGCAAAGTGGGGACGTGGACCATGCCAGGACTAGCTTTCACCTGGAAACGCGTGCCAGGCCTGCCCCAGCAGGTGAGTCCCCTCCTCACCTGCCTCCAGGATCCCCTTCCTCTTTCTCGGCCAGGGCCAGCTGCAATCTTGCTTCTCCCAAACCAGCCCAACAACAGGCCCTGAAACGGACTCGTTTCCCAGACTGCCAAAGCCGACTGCTGAGGCACTGAGCAGAGCTGACTCGGGCAGCAAAGCCAGGAAGGGGGACCCCAGGAGACAGTCCCCCAGCCCGGCCTCTTACCTCCTCCTCCCCACTCACGTCCTCCTCTTCACCTTCCTCCTCCTCCTCCTCGTCCTCCTCGTCCTCCACTACCGGAGCGTCTTCATCGTACTCCTCCTCTGTGCACGGAACGGGGGCGAGAAGCATCTGGAGTGAGCGGCCCTCCCTCCCACACGCAGCACAGACCCCAGGCTGAGGGGTCGGGCACGGCGGCTGTGGTCCTCAGTGCAGGGCCCACGACCCACCCACACCCCCGCAGGCCCGCAGCCAGGACGCTCGGATGCCATCGGACACATCCTAAAATGATCCCAGAGTGAGCCCTCCCTCCAAGTTGTACGAAAGGAAGGACCCCTTGTGAGGTGTGAGGCTGCAGAGCAACTGCCAAGTCGAGGCCCAAGGGACGAGGCCCGGAGAGCAGAGCAGGCAACTCAGTGAGAGGGCGTCGAGCTGGACCCCACCTTCACGGTGAGGAAGCCGAGTCCCGGGGGAGAAGGGGCCCGCTCAGTCACACACAGGCAGCTGCAGGGCTGGGCCCCAGAGGCCTGGTCTCAGGACGCCAGCCCTCGGGCCTTTGTGCTACATCACCAGATGCCTGGAATTAGGGCAAACAGGTGTCTGAACACCCTGCAGAGTCCTCCCACCTAACAAGGGAAAACAGAACCGCTGGGGCGACGACATCTCAGCCCTCCAACTGTACCCTGGCCACGGAGACCTGCACGGAGGCCGCGCTGCGCCGGCAGTGTGGGGGGGAGCACCGGCCCCGACTGCTCCCTGTGGCCCCAGGGAGCCCATAGTGCTGCCTGCAGCCTCCTCCGCTTCCAGGGACCTTGGGGCTCCTGAGTCCACCCCCCTGCAAGGCCCGGCCTCCAGTCCTGTGGGCCGCAGCCACCAGGGGGCCCCGTGACCTGTCCAGCCATCACCTCATCTCCACTCCTGGACACCCAGCCGGGGAAAGGGGACCCTCAGCCACCCCACTTTCCTCCACCCGCTCACCCCTCCCTGGAAGAGCATCAGTCCAGGGCCACTCACTGCACATCTCATTTTCAGGGGGACTTTGGAAAAGAGGAAAAACTGAAGGGAGGACTCGGAGGGTTTTGCAGGGTCAGAATGTGGCTGGGGAATCGCAGGACGGTCTCTGGGGCCCAGCCCCCTCGGATCCGCGCCACCCACCGTCCTCGTCCTCGTCCTCGTCGTCCAGGCCCTCCACGTAGCCCTCGGCGTCCGAGTCGGGGGCCTCCTTGTCGTCCCGGTCGTAGCCGTCGAGGTACGAGAGCTGCGGGAGCAGCTTGAACACGTTTTCTCGGTAGTCGTTCAGGTTGGTCACCTCGCAGTTGAACAGGTCTAAGCTCTTGAGGTTTTCTAACTTCTTCTGCAAGCACAACGCAGCCGACAGTGAGCGGTGCGCACGAGGCGGGCAGGGGGACAGCGTGCCGGTGACGAGCAGGCTCCGCTCTGGCTCTGCTCGGCCTCATCACCCGAAGACGGGCAGCTGGACCTGAGGACTGTTAGAGCGTCGCCCAGCGCCGACACGTCCACACAACAGTTTTGGCTTCTGCCCTAACAGACGGGCTTGAAAGGAAGCCGGGGCTCCCGGTGCGCGAGCCAAGAGCTCTGTGCCCGCCTCTGTCCAGGGACCCGAGGAGAAAACCGGCGGTCACCTCCAGGGTCCCCTAATTCCTGGACGGCTCCTCCCTCCCTCGTGAAGGGCACAAGCCACGGTCTCAGCCTAAAGAAACGACAGCTCAGGCTGTCAAAGTGGAGCAGAAATTCTAACAGGAAAAGGACAGGCCAGAAATCAAACCTCAGGTCCCACCACTCCCCCCACCTGCTGCCCACTCAGACTGTGTGACCCTGGCCAAGCTCTAGTTCTCAAGGCCTCAGGTTCTCTACGGACGAAGCAGAAGTGTCTCAGCGCAGAAAGTCAAAGAAAGGAAGATTAAAAACCAGAAGTCCTCCACACGTAGAAGCAGGGTTCCCGGTCCCAGTCCCTCCCGCCCGTGGAGAGGGGAGGACCCCAGTGACTCACCAGTGGCTCTATTGTGCTGAGGTCTTTAATTTTGTTGCCACTTAAATTTAGATGCGTGAGGTTCGGACACTTTTCTGCCAATATTTCCAGGCCCCCTGAGATTCTGTTATCGCTTAGTTCAAGCTAACAAGGCAGGGAGAGAAAAGGCAGGAGCGGCTCTTAAAACGAAGGCTCTCCTGGGCCCTGGCCGCCCGGCTCCCAGCAGACGGGCCAGGAAGGGAGCGCGGGGCTCACGCAGCCTTGCCTCCAATCGGCTCCCTTGACACGAGGAAATGACCCCCGTCCCCCACCCTGCCTCCCGCACGCGCGCTCCGCTGTTTACCTTCTTAAGTTTGTTTAACTTTGGTAAGTTTGCGACTGAAGTGAGGCCTACGTTGATTGTGCTCAAGAACTGCAGCTCTTCAAACTCATCTGTGAGGCCTTCGATTTTGCCGTCGTTCGACCGACAGTTGTCCAGGACGAGCTCCTTCACCTGGAGGGAAGGGCAGCGTGAACTGGGGCAGGTGGAGGGCAGGGCGCGGACCCAGGGGCGCGTCCTCCGGCTGCCCGCGGCCGGGGCGGGGCTGGCGGAGCCAGGGCGCCACTGGGGACAAGAGCTTCGGCAGGACTGGAGGAGACAAGCCGGACCAGCCCCGCTGCCGTCGGCAAGGCTGGGGTCTCCTTCCCACCCCGCAGCCACCGCTTTCCAAACTCCATCACGAAACAAAGCATCTAAGCTCCCAGCTCCCCGCTGGCAGCAGCCACGTGTGGTCAGGCAGCCTCTGGGCCCCCCATGCCAGACCCTCAGAGCCCATCACCCCAGTGCCCACCCCGGCCCCAGCCTGACCATCGTCCCTAGGCCAGCTACTGGTCCTCCTCCCTCTGTGCCTGTGGCCCTCTGCATGCAGATGGGGACACACCTGAATGTCTGCTCTCACTGGCTCCCCCACCGGTCGGGGCCGGCCCAGGGACCTGGCAGCCACCTCCTGGTCCCCAGCCTGGCCCACCCCACAGCAAGGGCAGCGGACCAGGGACCCCTCCCCCCTCCCCTCCCCCTCCCCAGACCAGCGCTGTCCACCAGCCTCCCTGGGACGACAGAAACCCCCAGCACGTCCGAGAGAGGGGCCACTGGCCACGTGTGGCTGTGAGGTGAGACGAAGTTTTAAATCTTATTTAGTTTTAATTAGTAAAAGTGTACAGACGCACATACAAGCTACCACATCGAACACCGCAGCTCTAGACTTAGGGAAGGACAGCCACTACCCTGGGGTGGACCCTCCAGAAACGCCGAGGGGAGCACAAAACAGAAGCTGGTCTTCGGAGACACCCGTGTCCCCGCCTACTGCCCCCTCCACCTCCCGGAAGGGGGTGGCCCTGTTAAGAGTTAGCAGATTGTCTGCTCTTCCCTTCTTACCCAAACTTTGGCCCCTAAGTTATTTCTAATGAGGTAGAAAGAACTGATAAAGAGCTACGCCTCACTGGGCTGCTGGAAGGCAGACCTGGCCACGGGAGAGTCCACGCTTGGGCACAGACGGCAGGGACACAGGCCGAGGAGGAGCAGTCAGGCCTCAGGCCTGAGACAACCTAGGAGGGTCAGGGAAGGAGGCCAGGGTGCCGGGCCCCGCGGGCAGATGCCCAGTGTCACCCCCGCCTGTCCCCGAGCTGCCACGGGCTGCTCCCTGGCCTCCCGGGACCACCGGGCACCTTGGAGGGGACCTCTCCTGGCTGCACCTGGTACTGGACACAGCACCCCCACCTGCCCACTCCCTGCAGCCTCCAGGAAACACGCGTTGACGTCCCCTGGCTATGAGGCCTCCCTGGGACTGCTCCCCACAGGTTCGGACTCCTCTCCTGGGGGTCCCATGGTACAGGCCCGTCCTCAGCTGCAGTCCGCACTGTCTGATGGGTCGTTCTTGCCCCTCGTAGCCTCTTCTCCTCTGGATAAGCAAGCGAGCTTGCCAGCCAGTCACTGTCCAGGGCTGCTCCCCACCTCTGAGCCGGCTGATCTGCCGAACTTCTTCCTGCGGGGCCCAGGATGACCGCCCGCCATGGTGGGCCTCCCACTTGGGCGTCGCTGGTCCAAGCGCCAACATCGGGGAACAGGGGCCATAGCAGGCATGCCACGAGCTCCCTCAGTCCACCCCTGCTAGTGGACAGACCAGGGACACTGGGGCACGTCTGGGCCACAGCACCCCCTAGCTGCCCTGCTTCCTTCTCCCCAGTGGACAGAGGCAGCCCGCTCAGCCCACCTTGCCCCTGGATCCGGGACGGAGTAAATCCATTCCTTTCCCACTCTCAGTCCCCAGGGAACGCCAGATGCCCAGGTCAAGCCACCTTCTCAAGGTCTCTGGCAACACCGCCTGGGAATAAACCCCGTGAGGCCTTCTGCCCTAGGGCAGGAAATCGGTGTAGAGCCAGGAAGCCCGGCCTTAGGGGAGCAGAGCAAGGGGAGTGAGGTCAGCTGTGCTGGGGGAGGAGAACCAGCCTTCCGTGTGCAGCTGACGCTGCAGTCCAGGGCGCAGGCCTCTCTGGTTACTCTTTCCTTGAAAGGCCCTGGGAACTCTTTAAGCCCCACCGAAGACAGACAAACATGAGAAGGGTTTCCAGTCCACCCTCAGATTTCAGACGTGGTCTCTACACGGGTCAAGGGCTTCTCTTCCGGCCATCAGCCGGGAAGTCCTCAGTGACGGGTGTGCGTGTGTGTGTGCACACAGAGTGGAGACGGTGCTGCGGAGTCAAGGGAATTCCTCCCAGAAGTCGGCCTCTTTCCCGGAGAGACACAACGCTGCCTGGGACTTCTACCGACAGACACAAGGTTCCAGCCCCAGATCCCAGCACCACCCCACGCTCGTGCCCATTCCTGGCGGGGACAACTCTCAAGGCACCGCTGCGAGTGCTTTTATGAATAATAACCATGACGTCTTTCCTGAGCCCTTGGCAGGCACGCTCTTCCAGGGCACCGTCTCACTCCATTCTCACAATCACCCGCTTCACAGGCACATCAGAACCGTCGAGCCTCAAAGTCCCAGGAATGGGCACAGGAAGGGGTCTAACGGACCCAGGTGGTCAGCGTTGCTGCCAGACAGGAGGGTTTCCCTGCTGCTCCCAGTGCAGGGCGCAGGCTCTGCAGACTCCCCAGCTTGATCCTGGCCTGCACCTGCTCCCCGCCTGCAGCCCCGCTGGCCAGGTGGGGGCCATGCCCGGCAGTCCCCGCCCTGGTTACACTTCCTCTGTAACCAAAGCACAAGACCTAACCCAGCGCTCACTCAGATGAGGCTGCAGCCAGGGAGTGAGGATAAGAAGCGGGCAGGGGCGGGGGGGCTGAGACCCCACTCCTCGCCAAGGGGTAAGAGGCCACTTCCCATCACTTGGGCAGGAAAGCCTGTGGTGTCTGGCAGGCCAGGTGGCTGTTCCAGGTCTGTGGGGCCTCCGGAATCCCCATGGTTTCTGCATTTCCTTCCTGGCGGGGCTTCAGCACAGTCTGGGGAGAGATCAAAGGTGGGGGGTCCTCGAGGCTCACACCCTGAGGTGATACCACCAGAAAGCCTAAACCACACTGGGGGAACCCACCGCTGCTCTGTGGGGCTCTGTGGGGCGCTGTGTCACTGGCGGTGCAGGCGGGCAGTGTGTGAAGTGTCTGAACTGCACCAACAGGAGAAAACAAGACCTCTAGCCAAAGAGCTGACCTGTGGCAGGCGTTCTGCCCACCCCAACCACCTGCCTGCCCGCAGGGTGGCCACGCTCTCTCCCACCACAGGGCAGGCTCCTGTGTTTTAAAACGTCCACTCGCCCCAACCTCCCTTAAAGTGGCCTGATTCCCACACGCTCCCTCCTCCCGTCTCTACTTGGTGGCCTGTGCTCCAAACCCTTCCCTTTTACATCCAGGGCGTGTTCTGCTTAAAAAAGTAAAAAAAAAAAGTAAGGCCCATTTCCCCTTGCCAAATCCTGGGTGTGAGCTAAGTGCAAAGTTAAAATTAAACTGAAAATTTGTACTTTGGGTTTAGACTCCACCCCAGTCCCACTGGCCGTTTAAAAATATCCAACTGCGGTGACCCTCCGGTCCACTGACTGGCATCACTCTGCTTGTGTTGAGAGCTTTTCAAACACGCCATGCACAGGCCTGCACAGGACCCCACGCCACACTCCGCAAGGGCTAACAGCCGAGAGGTGTCTGCGCTCTCACGCACACTCAGCCGCCAAGAGATGTTGGTGGGAGGTGCTCAAGGTTCCCAAGAAATTCGACTGCCCGGCTCCTGCGCTTCCTGAAACCTTGTCCCCAAAGCAAGATCGCAGCCGTCACTTCTCACCAAGGGGGGCTGAGCCGTCGTGACAAACACAAACACATTACTACGCTAAGAACAACCCGGTGCTTGTTTCCAAACTGTGAAATCTTGTCTTTACAGATCCTTCACCTTAGACCATTCCTCTCTATTCCCAGACTGCAGTCCCGGTCACGGTCATCCAAGTCACTCTAAGTCCGCCTCTGCTTCCAAATGGGGTTTCTGTGGCAGCGGGGATGCTGGCCTCCTGGGAAGGCCAAGGCCAGCTGGCTGGGTGACCCCGCTCCATCCCAGGTCGCAGGCCTTGCCTCGCAGAAAGGGGATGACACATCCGTTTAACCTATAAAGCAAGCTCTGGCCTAGAAAACGTTCCTGGCTCCCCTCCGCCTCTGGGAAAAAATTCAAGGTCCAAAACTGACCTGAGGAGGCCCTCCACTCTCAGCCTCCCCCCACTCCCTCCAGTCTCATCGCCCCCACCCCTGCCTAGGGACCTACTTCAAGCCCCCTCCCCAGGAAGCCTTCCGCACCCAGCTCTGAGCATCCCGGGGCGTCGAGGGCAGCTGCTGCACGAATCATTTAATCGTGTATTAAGCATGCGATCCTCCTAGAGGTCACGGACTGTCCTCGTCCCCCGTAATCAGCCTAGCGGGGAGCAGGGTGCTTAACAAATGACCTGTTTACCGTGCCAGCGCAACACTCGGTGCCAGGCATAGAGGGAGACAAACCATCATGGAACTTACGGGGTGGCTGGTCCAATACTGGCTGAACGAGCCCTCGCTCTTATGAACAGTCACAACCATGCCTGCTGGAGTGTGCTGTGCCCCCACATGAGCACTGCCCCCAGGAGGCAGGTCAGCTGTGCACCCTCCTCTTGACCTGACGCAGTGCTTGGCACACAGGTCTCTTGCCCAAAAGAAAACCTCTCTCTACACAGGGTGCTCCCGTGACACTGTCCATCCGAGCAGCTGAGGGGACACAGAGGCGACGGTGAGCCACAGTCGGGCCTGCCAGTAGCAGATGCGGTGGTGGGCGGAGGAGACAGACGCTGGTGAGCAGCTGCGGTCAGCGTGCCAGGTCGCAGGCCCGAGGCTGGGACAGGGCGCGTTCTTCACACGCCTCCACCCAGGAGGACAGCACACTCAAGGCAGACGAGGGGGACCCGGAGAGACCAACAAAGGGGTGCACCCAAGCAGAGCCACAACTGGTGAGAGTCTGCAGGGCCCACTGCACAATGAAAATGTGACAGCCCGCGCTTCAGAATTGCCCACGATTTCAGGACACTGACGGCAGCGCCTCAAGGCCAAGGGCTGGGAGGGCCCCCTAAGGGTGGGGCCTGCGTGCGTGCACAGGCCACACGCCCACAAAGCTGGTCCTGATGTCAAAAGACAGCCCGGGCCTGGAGCTGAGCCCCGGGAAGGCCAGAACCAGGAAGAAGGGAGCTCGAGAGGACTGCTCTCCACCTTTCCACTCTCTGAGGGGCGAGCAGAGTGCACAGGGGAGGCTCTGGAGTCGGATGGACCTGGCTCCAGGCCAGTTCCCCGCTTGGCAAAAGCTCACCCCACTCTCTCTCTGTTTCCTCCGACAACAGTGCCCGTCGCCTGCTTGGACCCACCTTCACCTTGGTCCACAGCCACCTTCACTGTGGGGTCTACAGAAAGGGCACAGGAGCGGGAACCCGGGCAGGCCAGCAGCTGGGTCACCTCCACTGTCCGCAAGGCTTCTTCATGGAACGGAGGCCTCTCCACACTCTGGACAGCGAGACGGTGTGCCGAGAACACGGCCCGTGGAATTTTATACCTATACCTTGTTTGGTTTAGTTTTTCCCACTAACCTCGAAGCTTCATTTTCTTTCTTTCACTGAATAAGAAAGCAGTAAATATTTGTAGTTTTGGTTTCAACCTTGTCAGTCCCTGACCAAGTTAGTTTTCAGACCCCAGCCTTGCAACAGAAGACTTAAACCAGATCGACCCGTGTGTTTTTGGTGCTCGTGGATTTTAAATAGGTCAGCTTTTAAATGGGCCATCCCCTGTTGCAGATCCCATTTCGAGCTCGAAGGCCACACTGTCTGAGATGCCCAGGCGGACAGGACATGGGTCCTTCCCAGAGACGTTCGACAGGAGTGACAGAGGCTTGCGATTTGGTCCTTTTAACCATAAAATCTCTAGTTTTGCTTATAAGTCAGTGTGGCACCTGCAAAAATCAGTCAGGCTCTGGGGGAAAAGGTGGACGTTTCAAAGTCGACAGAGGCCCTGGGACCGTCTAGGTCAGTGGCTTGCTGACTACAACCCACAGTGAGAAGGCATCCCCACCGCGGCTCGGCACGCACGTGTGTGTGTAGGGGGGGCACGCACACCAAGACAAAACTCTGCCTCTTACAGCTACTCTTCTATTGTATTAAAAACACTGTTTTTCCAATGTGAGCCACAGTTTGCAAAATGCTGGTTTAGTTCTGCCCTCTTCTAGAGGAAGGAGCAAGGTCCGGATCCTGCCTAGAGCGCAGGAACCCTGAGCCGGGGGATCTCCTCTGCCGCCCCGCCCCGCACCGCACCGCTGATCAGACGTCAGCCCCCGGGGGAAGGCCGTGGAATCAAGCACGTAGCTTTCCCATTTCTACTAACAGGCAGTTATTCTGCAGCCTCAATGGTAGCTAAGACTCAGGTCTCTGTATCTCTTAAAGACCTTTTAAAATCTTAACTCAGGGGCAGGGTCCCACCTTCCTTTAAAATAAAAAAAATAAATCTCTCTTAAGAAAAAAGCATCTGAGTGCCTGGATTTTGTCTGCACCCCACAACAGAGCTCTGGAGGCGCAGGCGAGAGCACATGGCCGCAGGAAGGCAGTGACGCCATCCTTATTATTTTAGGGAACCAGGCAAGGCGGGCTGGCTCGCTGCAGCGGTAATTAAGCTGTCGGTAGGCAGGGCCGGGGTAATAGGCTAAGCGCCGGCTGGGGGAGGCCCCGCATTAACATAACCCTGTGACTGGCTCCCTGGCCGCCTGGAACCTGCTTCCTACCTCCCCCCACAGGCACAGGGAGGACTCAGTTTCTGCCTTGCCAAGACAGAGGAGCTGGTTCCACTGCAGATGCCTCCTCCGGCCAGATAAACAGACCTGGGCTTTGGGCTTGTCAGATGGGCCTGTTTCGCTATGAACCCTGGTGGAGCTGGGGCCTTTCCCTAACATTATACCTTTGCTTTCTTTCCCTTAAACTTCATTCCTCCCTCCTGGCCAGTCTAGATTCCATTCCAGTTCAAGGACTTGTCAGTTCCACCTCCTGCAGGAAGCCTTCCCTGATTGCCCTGCCCTAGCTCTGCAGGATTTAAAAGCAGGATTCCCAGAAGGCTGCTGGGGGGAAAGTAGAGGAGTGGGGTGCACTGAGGTCAGGGAGAGCTGAGGGTTCTGGAATTGGTGAATGACATGATCAACAGAAAATCTAGCAGGCTACACCTTCTAAATGGTTGTCCCTTCCTACCTTCAGTGGGTACCAGAAACTGAAGAAGCAGGAGGTGGAAGCAGGGTCCCAACAGGTCGTGTTGAGTGGTGACCGGGAGAAGGAAAGGATACAAGAAGCGCGGAGGTGTGGAGCAAAGGACGCTTGCCAGGCTGTCTGATGACCCGGACTGTGGGGCCCACGCTGCCACCAACTTGCTGTGTGCCCTGGGGGAGTCACTGTAGTCTTCTCCAGGCCCCTCATCCGGATAATGGAGCCTGAGCACAGACCTGAGATCCCTTCCAGTTCCAAAGTTCTGTGGGCCCACCCACTTTTCGTCCCACTCCACCTCCAAACTCAAGTCACTGTTCCCCAGAAGAAGGTGGGAGATTCCACAGGCCAGAGGAGCCCAGGATCCACCGTTGAGGGACGCCAGGAAGGAGATCAGGGACACTGGGCAATTATCCCAGATAATTACTGAAAAGCGAAAATCAATCATGTCTCTCAAAACACACAGGATCACAGTGACAGCCCCCAGGGCTCAAGGTGCTGGGGTCCAAATGTGGGAGCCTGACACCACCCCGTCGGCTGCCTGCCACCTCACTGGACAGTGGGGAGCAGGCGCCTCAGCTCCTGGGGTCCTACTGCCCACTCTCCTTTCCTGTGGTCCATAAAAACCCACACCATCCACAGTGATCCAGGAGCCACAGCTCCGGCCTCACACAGGAGGAGAGCCCCGAGGACACTGAAGAGGAAGGCCTGGGGAGCAGACGGCGTTCCCCCTGGGCAACCTTCCTAAAATGCTGCTTTGATCGGGTCACTCCCTGTGGACGAATCCAGACAAATCAAATGCAAATCCAGAAGGGATTCCCAGCACCCCCCACCCATCAATGCTCTCTGACTAAAACCCTATGCTCTCTTGTCAAGTCTGCCCTGCCTCACCCCTCTGCCAGCCTCCCTGACTCGCAGCAAACACGTGACACCATCTGCACTTCTTACGGTTTACGAAGCCCTTTCCCAGGCGTCATCTTTTTGAATCCACAGACAACTGGGACCCCACTCGTCCTACCCCGCCCCAGGGAAATCTCCCCGTCCCCCGGCTTGGCCGCGGGACCCCTGGCAGCCTTTCTTCCTGTGGTCTCTCCTCCAAACACAGCCTTGCTAAGGTCTGAGGTCTCAGTGCCCTCTCTCCACTTCCGTGCCCTGCCCAGAGGGGCTGGCTAAGTGGTCAAGCTGGACCAGGTCACTCAAGCTAGAGGAAAGGATGGAGCAGGGGAAGGCAATGGCTCTGACCCCTTATTTGCTTTCGGAAGCAAAGCACCCCACTAACTCCATTCTCGGACAAATAAACAAAAAGGTACAAAACTGGCTTCCAGGGCCCCCCGGGCCAGCTGCCTGATATGGCTGATCTGGGCTCCTGAAATCAATTTCTGGGATTTAAACCCAGCTGGGCTGGGACCACTTATGGAAATCCCAGTGGAGTCCCGAGTCAGCCCAGGGTCTCTGCAGTGGGTGTGAACGGCGACAGCCAGCCCCCCCCCCCCCCCCCCCCCCGTCGACCAAGGGGAAGAATGGTCCGCAAAGCAGAAGTGAATTCATTTGCTCGGCTTCACCATGCGGAGATCACGAGCCGGCAGTTCACAGCCTCTGCCCAGCCCATCTCGGAGGACACCACGCCGTCCAGACTCAGACACTTCCCACAGCCCTAGGAGGGGCTCCTGCCGAATTTCCAGTTGGCTTTACAGGAGTGCTTCAGAGAACTACAGGACCGCAACGTCGCCGCCTCTGGGGACCTGCTCCATCCAGCCCAGCTCCCAGGGCAACTGACGGAGCCGGGTGGAAACCGACCCAGTGATTCGCCCAAGGTCGCAGGGCTAGCCCACCGTGGAACCAAGCCTGGGGCCACTTGCAATCTCCTAACTTAGGCACCCCAAAGTCACCGGTGTCCCCCTGGGGGGCTCCCCAAAGCAAGAGGAAACAGGAGGAAAAAGAACACAGCTGCTAAAGAAAGAGCCCCAGGCCTGAGCCCCGCCCGCCCCCGCCAGCCTCCCCACACAGCCCAGCAGGGCTGGAAGGCAGAGGAGGGCGGACAGGCTAAGTGGCCTCGGGGAAGAAACCCTCGACCTTGGCCTCCCTCCCTGCCACCTCTACCCAACTGACAGCCGCTCTGCAGTGACAGCCGCAGAGCAGACACACCAGTGGCGATGCCCGGGCATCCAAGCACCGACCGGAAACCGCTGATCTGGCAGAGGGGGAACTAACCCTGCGAAAGAACCTAAGGCTGGGGGCTGAAAGTCTTTTCTGTCCAAGACCACAAAACAAATGAGCCAAGGGTCACACATAAGGAGCAGTTTAATCTCCTTCTCCCTTAGAGAAATGAGATGTGCAGCTTGCCTCAGTCTGAAAGTTAAATGCTCGTGGCACGAGTGCTGGTGACGGAGGTGAAGAAATGCTGGGGAGCAACGCTGCTGCCATGTGCCCCTAGCTGGGGGGGGGGGGCAATGGAGTGAGAACAAGGGAGGACGGTGAAGCGAGGGGCCGCCGCGGGGACGGACAGGGACGGGACAGACACCGGGGGACGGACACAGGCAGTCCCAGGCAGAGACAAAGTGAGAGGCTCTGTGGGCTCTGCCCCCTTCCCGAGCTCCACCCGCTTCACCCGGGTCCTGGGACAGACCCTCACCTGCATCTGCTGGGTTTTAAAACCCGGCACAGGCTGAGTTCACTGCCCTTCACAGATCTACAGCTGCTTTAATCTCAAGATGCTAAAAACAAAGACAAAACAAAAAATGAACACCTTTCTGATTCCTGAAGAGTCAGGGAGGGGCTGGAAGCACAGGGATCACAAGGGAAGGGGCCCAGCGGCCTCGCTCTGCAGCGGAGGCTCGCGGAGCAGGCCCTGCCCGGGTGGCCAGCACAGACAAGGCCATCCCAGGCTGGGTGACAGGAGTGACGGGGGTGGATCGAGGGTCCTCGGTCAGGGCTTCAGGATGGGACCAAACATTAAATTCTGACACCTGAAGCAGAACTTGAGGAAGGCGCCGGAAAACCATGACCCTGGAGAGCAGCGGGAGGAACTGGTGATGTTGAGGCTGGGGTGGGGGGTACTCCTGGGGGCTGTCTTTCTCCAACTCTGAGCGGGGAGCCGTATGCAAACAAAAGTACACTTATTCTGTGCTCTCCAGAGGCTCAGGAGCCAAGATCTGGGTGCAGGAATTACAGACAGGCAGTTGGTGGCCCAGCGTAAAATGTAAGAGGGTGAAGACCCTGGACGGGGGACCTGCCTGGTCCTCCTGGGGACAGCTGGGTGGCGGTGACAGGGTTTGTGGAAGAAGGGAGGAGAGGGGCACTGGCACAAGGACGGGGGGAGGCCGCTGTCGGTCACACGCACCCAGACACACGACGGCACAACCAGCCGGAGTGGCGGCAGGATGGCGGGTTTCGCAGCGGCGGAAGCCAGAGCTGTCTGGACCACAGCAAGAGGGTTAGGGCCCAGGACTCCACCGCAAGCGGGGGGGTCTCACTTGCCCTCCTCAGAGGAAAGAGGAGCTCCAATCAGGACTGCGCTCACCCAGTGCTTCCAGGTAGAAAGCAGGAGGGCAGAGGTCTCGCTGGTCGGTGCCTGATCCAGGCTTTACCGCTCAGGAGCTGCGTGGCTTTGGGCAAGGCTTCACGGAGACTTAGTCTCCTCATCTGTAAACAGGAGGAGAACCCCTACCAACCCCACGCATCTCCGTGGGACCAGGTGCGATCCATCACGCTGTCCCGGAGGGGCCCGGGAGGAGTTTCACAAGCAAGTTTCTTACCCCAAGCTTGGCACCCCGGGGAGCAGAGAGGAGGGTCACGTCGCTCTGAGCCCCCACACCGCCCTGCACTTAGCTCACAGAACATGTTCGCTGAACTGAAAGGCATTAAAAATAACCTGGGAAGCACTCTGCCGTTTTTCCTTCCTGTTAAACCGCAGCAGTTTGCCAGGTGCTCCTGAACACCCCTCTTCACTGCCACCCTCCACGCTGGGGCAGAACCACCCGAGTCACACCGGGATGGGGTGCTGAGAGGACAGCCTCCCAGGACGGGGACAGGAGTGTCTGACGCCTCTGCAGAGGCCCCCGGTGCTCCGTGTCCCCCAGGCTCTGTCAAACGGCCTGAGCTGATCCGGGTCCAGGCCACCGACGGACCACCCCAGGACAGGTTCAGTGGCCCCTGGAAAAGCCCGCGAAAGCAGAGACACAGCACACACAACACACACAACTTACACGACGTGCCGCTCCAGACGACGCCCCCCTACAGATGGGGACACTGCAGCCCAGAGACACAGAACAGCCAGGTCAAAGCACTTCTGTTATTCTTTTCTTTTTAATTTTTTAAATAAGTAACATCCAATCTCATGGTTTCAAAACCAAAAAACCGTAAGATACACAGTAATGCTCTCTCCCTTCCTGTCCAGTTAACCATCTCGCCCATTAAAGTTCCTCCCAGAGTTTGTTTAAACATATACAAGCAAATTCAGAATCTGATTTCTCTCTTTTAGCCCGAATTAGCAAGTCGCATCCTGATCTTTGCCTCGCCTTTACTGCGCGAAGTCTGCGTGACACGTAGCGCACAAAGCCTTCCTCACTCCCCATTCGCATCGTGTTCCCTTGTGTGAACGCGCCACCGTTTTTCTTAACCAGTCCCTCAGCGATGCGTGCCTGGGTTACTTCCAATCTTCTGCTGTAATAATGTCATGACGTAGAGAGGCTGGCGCACGTGTCACTGTGCCTTCACCCAGCTTGCTAACTAACCAAGGTGTGGGCATCAGACCGCACTCCTGACGTGCAGGGCGGCAGAGACCTGGACTCCCACGGTCTAACGGGCTCGCCACCGCACCCGTGGACAGCCGCCTCACCTCCACCCAGCCAGCACTGCCACTCAGCGCCTTCCACGTGCCAGGCCCTGCACCAGGCTCCAGGACAAACCATCCTTGCCTTCTGCCCCCAGAGTGTCCAGTCTGGGACAGAAAGGCAGAAGGGACCGCTGCAACACACAGGGGCAAGTTAAATGCGCCCTGAAGGCCATCTGACCTCCGGGGCCTGTCTCCCTGTCTGGTAACGGGTGGCCACACCTGCACCTCTGGGGTGTTCTAAAGGGTCAAAACCTAATGCTTGCCAAGGACCCGGCGTGAAGCAAGGCTCGGAGCAGGCGCTCATCAAGGGCTGAGCCTAACTCTTGTCCCAGACGAGGCCTTGCTGGTGGCAAGGGTGTTGCAGGCAGCGCGCACGGCACAGCCCCGCCCGGCCAACAGCACCCTCCTCACGGACAGATGGCATGAACTGCTGGTGCTGGAGGCAGCACCCAAGCCCCTGCTCACATCTCAGCCCACCTGTATCGGACGACTGGGCCTTCTCCCACTTTCCAGGCCCTTTCGTACGTCGACGTATCCTGCGTTTGTTTCTCATCTGTGTGGGGAAGCCTCCGCGTTTGAAGTACAGACACGTGTTTATTACGGAGAATAAACCCAGACGCATGTTCACTAAGACCCCGGCACAGAGAGGCCTGGAGAGGCCCACGGAAAGCTGCTTTGCTGGGGTCTCCCTGCGCTGCAACGTGATTACCTGCAGGAGAAGACCGAGCCCCAGGCGACTACGCTCACTCTAGAGCGTGCTCTGTTCAGCAACGGAGCGCTTTCGAAAATCAGAGATTCTGGTATCGCCCGTTTCACTCTCCTGGGGGAACGAATGCAGCAGATTTTACAGCGAGAGGAGAAAGAAATGGAAGGCAGGGGTCTAGCGTGTTTCCACATGCTGAGCAGCCCCCAGGCAGCGGGGAGGAGGCACAAGGTTGCGGTGAAGGCAGGAGGCTCCCCGTGCTGCTCTGGAGCCGAAGCCCTGGCTTTGCACCCGGCACTGCTCCTCAGTCCTACGTGACCTTGAACGGCCCCTCCACCAGCCTTCTGGGCCTCAGTTCCCTCCTCTGTCGCAGTGGGAACAGTCCCATTCACTCTGTAGCATTTCTGGAGAGGTTAAGTAAGAACAGATCTGGTGCCTGCCACACAGACACTCAACAGTTAAAAACCAACAAAATTCACAGAAAAGATACTCCTTTCTCTCAATATTTAGCAAAAACGTGAAAATCTAGGGCCTTCCACTTAGAAGCTCAAAGCCGAAGGGGAGGCATCAAATTATCCAGCCCCCATGACAGTGGGAAGCCGGTTTCCTCACAGGCTGATTAATGAAGTCTTCCTTCACCAGAAGCTCCTTTCACATTCCTGCAAGACACCTGGTTCTAGATGAAAACTATCAGCCGCTAAGGCTCATCCTGGTCCTCGGGAGAGGCGGGGCACGGCTGGCCTTGTGACCCGACTAACTGTGGGCTTCTCCTCCTAAAATAATCCCCGGGGCCTGAGTCCCGCCTCAGTGCCCTTCACCGGAGGCTCCGGCAGGGTCTCCCTCGCTCACCCAGAGGCACCTGGCCCCCAGACTAGGTGGGAGGGCCAGAAAGGTCCACATGGAACCCAAAACGCAGCCACAGCGTCCTTCAAGAGCCTGCCATTTCAGGAAACAGCACGGAGCGGGGCTCCCACTGGGATAGGCCGTGAGGGGCTGAGGAACCAAGCCTGGGCCGCGTCTCTGCCTCAGCTCCAGGTGCCGAGCCCACGCCTGGCGGGCGGACTGGCAGGTACAGGTGTGTTCCTGCGCCCGGCTCCCCGCACACCTCGCCAGAAAGGAGAAAACCCACTGTCGGCAATAAACGCAGTTTGGAAGTGCACGTCTTTCAAAGTGCAAGTCTTAAGAGGATAATAAAAGGCACCCTGGGATGAAGAGGCAGAGGGTCAGCTGGCCTGGGGAAACGCCTGAGGTTGAGAGCAGAGAGTCCTGGCCAGTTACAGTCTGCCACTCTTTCGTATCATGTCACCTTTCCAATTAATCAGCTCATGAATTCACGTCTTAACCTCTCAGGGCTTCATCTTGCTTCTCAGCAAGAGGATCCAGAGGTACTTCCTGATCAGACATTCATTCTAAGGCTCTGGCTCATGGGGGCCGGAAGTCCAGTGCAGGCACTCGAGTCTGTGCTCAAATGCCACCTCCTCAGAGAAGCCCTCCTGGACCGCCTGTCCCCTTGACCACAGCTTTATTCACAGGACTTTCACCCCAGCAGTCATGCCTCTGCTTGGCTTACTGACCGTCTCCCTCGATGAAACGGAAGCCCCGTGTGGGCAGCCTGCATAGCGGTCCTGTCCTGTTCACTGCTGTAACTAGAACGCGCAGAGCAGAACCCAGCACGTGGCGGGCAATCAACCTGTGAAACTGAATGACCCTCCACAGTATTTTCCGTCTGCAGAAACCACGCCCATAACTCTGGTTAACATCAGGCACTCACTGGCCACTGCCGCTCACCATCGGGGACAGACGCGGCTGTCACAATCCTCCGGGGGCCAGCGAGGCATGCGGTCAACACGTCTGGCTTCGGGCCCCGCGGGCACCCCTGACCAGCATCCAGACCTCGCTGGAGTCTCTGGCCGCGGGTCAGAGCCGCAGGTGCTTTTCCACTCCCACAGCCGACCGTGCTAGGCGGCCACTCCCAACAGTGACCACACTGGCCGCTAGAACCGAGGGGGGTTCCTGAGTGTCTACAGAGGCCAAGTGAACCAAGTCCCCCTTGCATTTAAGAGGCGGGCATTCCATCTCTGCTCCCAGACCTGCTGCTCTAGCTACCCACCCCGCAACCCCGCCGTGGGCCCTCCCCTAGGAGAAGCCTCCCCAGACTCGGACACACCTGCTCACTTATCCAAGACACACAAAGGCGTGTCTGCAACGGAGATGCAGACTAGATGGGGGCTCAGAGGACCACTCATTAAGGCAGCACGCCAACCTCTGCGGAGGCGTCTCCAGGCCTCCCAGACAGAGAGCTGGGAGCTTCACTCGAGTCCCCACCTGCCCCGCCAGGCTGCACCGGGGTACCACGAGCCTCCAAGGGGAAGGTGAGACGTGCGGCGGTGGAAGGAACGCCCCGGCGACTGTGCCGACGGTTCCTGGCCCTCCCTGCGCCAGTACAGCCAGGCAGGAGACTGGAGGCCACGTGACATCCTCACAGCGCCTTCCGATGCACCCAGCTGCAGGGGAGCTGGGCTGGGCTCAGTAAACCCTCACCACTGCCTTCTGGCAGAGGAAGAGTCACTGACCGAGCCTAGGGAAAGAGGGGCCACAGTGCACACCCCACAAAGGGGGTCCCAGAAGCAGCAGAGAGGGGAACACTGCAGCATGACCTTCAGTCCTGGGGACTTCCGCATCTTGACATCCCCTGGGATGAGCGCAGTTTGCTCTCCTTCTGGTGAGTCAAGGAAGACTTCCTGGAGGAGACCTCTCAGGAGCTGCCTGGATGAGCGATAACGGCCTGAGAGGCGCCGGCCAAGAGTTCTGCAGCCAGGAGGGACACTGAGAGGCAGGAGGGCCTCCTGGCACAGAGCAAGCCAGGCCGAGAGCCCCAGCCCCCAGCCACGACGGGAAGGGCCTGGAGGCGGTGTCGGCGGCTTGGCTGCTGTCGCTCCAGCCTCACCTCAACGAGAAACCAGAGGCTCTGTTGCTTGCCTGGGGCCCCTCTTGCCTTCTCCTGCTTGAGCTGCTCCCAGTGAAGCCCCCGTCCGAGGTAGGCAAAGACAGCACCTGCAAGGTGTCCTCCCCCTGCACACAGGCGCAGACACTGAGCACAGCCCTTCCTCAGCGGGGCCGCATCCCCCTCTCGTCCCAACAGCTCGATCCAGCTGGGCTGGCCAGAGTCCAGCAACCTTCAGGGGCGGTCCACAGCACACACCTGGCACAAACCTTACTGCTCTAGTCCTGGCCACAGCCCCTGGGATGAAGGGACCAGTGTCTGTCACCATTTTACAGACGGGGCAACTGAGGCTGCAAAGGGTGCCCTGCCGGCTGTCCCCCCGCAGTGGGACACAGAAGGCCCCCGCACGGCCCACCACGCCTGACCACAGGGCCCTGTACAGTCCCCTCCTTTTTACCAAATGCCCACTGGCCTCTCAGTTCCTTTGAGATCGAGGATGGGCCAAGTCCAGTCTTGCTCAATGAATCCCACCCAGCTTTCAGCAGCATCCCGAGACACGAGTAAATGGAAACGCCGAACAGGATGAGCAGGAGTGTGGCACGTGTGAAGTCCGTGTGGCCAGGGCGGCGAGTAGCTGTGGAGGCCAGGCCAAGGCCCGGCCCTGCGCCCGTTTCCCTTGCTCCCCTTCCCTCCGGCCCGTCCACTTGGCTCACGTCTTCCCGCCCGCCGTGAAGTCCTGCACCCTGGCTCCACGCGGCAGCTCCCCGCCGTGCTGCGGCGCGCACTTCAGAGCGTTTTGAAAACCCACAGGCCGGGCACCACCTGGGGAGGCTGATTCGGTAGTTGGGAAGAACCTGGGAATTTCTTACAATGCTCCCCTGGTGGTTCTGATACACAGCTGGGTTGAAACCTGCCTTCCCGACCGCACGCCTTCCCTCCCGCCTGTGTGCTGTGTCATGTGTGCCTCCCCGTCTACTGCAGAAACTGGCAACGGCGTCTTTCTTAAAGTCCACCGGCAACGCGGACACTCAGGAGCGTTCCTAAGACTCCCTGCGTCCACCTGGACGCTATGCACGCAGGCCAGTGGGCTCCTCTCAGCCTCCCTCCCCAGCCACACCACTTGGGTCCGTTGGTGAGGCCAACAGCTCGGGTGAAAGCTGGTTACACTATGTGGGATGAGTTTCTCCCGGGATGCAGGCCCCCAAAGAAATCTACAAACAATCCCTTTACTGTTACAGGATCTTGTCTCCACCCTGCCACCCCCGCACACACATGCGTGCACACACACATACACACTCACCTCCCCTTCCCTTCTGCAGGAGGCAGCAGAAGCCACCACCGCAGACCTTCTGGGCACTTCTGCCTGCGGAGTTCCAGAGTAACTTTGCTGAAGTGCCCCACACAGAAACACCAGTGGGTCTCCGTCCCCCAGGTCTCCCTCTGGCCCTCCACTCCTGCTCGTGCAGCCTGCCCAGATCCAGCTTTCGACTTCTTTCCAGCCGCGGGATAAGGAGGAAAAAGCCGCCTCCCCCTGCCCTGACCACTGGAACCTGGCTGGTGGAACCCTCTCACTGGCACTTCTGGCCTTTCCAAGCGTCTGCGGGAGCGGCCTGGGGGTTGGTCTTCCTGGACCCTAAGGGACGACCTGGGGGGTGGGGGTGGGGGTCTGCACACTAGGCATCACCCAGCTGCCACGCAGCAGTGCGCGGGGTTCGCTGGGAATCCCAGGCAGACCCCTGGCTACTCATCAGAGAAGGGTTACGAACGCGCTCCACTCCCACCCATCAGCACCAGGGCTGAGGAGAGCTTGAGAAGGCCCAGGCACTTCTCGCATGGCATGACCTTTCATAACCAAATTAAAAATAAGCAGTTCACTGGAGGAGTGCTCTCCTACGTGGATCATTCCCAGACAACCCACCGGGGTGCAGGAACAAAATACCTGGACTTTTAATATTTTGTAACTTACCCTTTTAAAAGTTCTTTGTGTGAAGTTCTACAGCGTGTGTATTTTATGGCGTGTATGTGAATAATCTGTAACCAAAAAGTAGACAAACTGGGACTGGGGCTCAGGTACAATTTTTCACTGACATGGGGTATAAAACCCAGAAGAGTGTGAAGAACACTGGGCCGGGACAGCGTGCGTCAGCCACCCAGAGGCAGGAGCGCGTGCCGATCCAGGCGAAAGCTGAGGACACCAAACCGTGGCTTCGTGCTTGGCTCACCAGACCGCGGGCTCCTTCCCGCAACCCATCGGTCTACAACGCCCGACACGTGCCCGGTGCAGTGCTGAGCGCCGAGGGCACACAGCGACGGCCCACACCGGCCCCTTCAACCGTCCAGCCTCCCAGACCCCGGGACAGAGATGCTAACTCAAACGCTCACCTGCAGGAATGTCTAGTTACAAACTGAAGCGCTCCGAAGGACCTTCTATGAGAGTTTTAGAACAGGAGAACAGACCTAGAGCTGAGGAGGGTGGTGGATGAAGGAGACCGTGCAGACGATGGCCGTTCAGGAGGGGACGGGGCAGCAGCAGCGCAGAGCGGACTGAGCGCACGACCGCTGGTGGCCGAGGCCAGCGCGGCGGGAAGGAGGTGAGGAGAAAGAGGAGAGTGAAAGGCAGTGCACGCAGGGCCTCAGTGGTCCTACTATGGCTGTGGACTTTACCCTAAGGACAATGGTGTGTCTCAAGTCCCGGTAACAGGATTACACCTGCATATCCGCACGTTCATTCTGGGTGAAGCTTGAAGCACGGCCCCACGGGGGGCTGTGGGCAGGGAGATGGGCCGGAATGCAGTGGGGATGGTGTTTTGAATTGACAGAGTTTGTGATGGGCAGAAAGAAGATCACGTGTGTGTGTGGCGGGGGGGGGGGGCCTGGAGGAAGACACAGAGGCCAGGGGTTCCCTTTGGACATGCCGAACGTGGGGCACGTCGGGGACACTCAGGTGGAGACACTGGGTGCGAGGGGCCAGGCTGGGGACGGACACGTCAGACCCCAGGCAGCACATCACACCTGCAGCTGTCGGTGAGGACGGGCAAGGTGGTGCAGGGAGGAGCCCAGAAGACAGAGCTCAGGGCCTGGCCTGACTGAGCCCCCTGCCCCATGGCTGCAGGGAGGAGGGGCAGAGGACCCCAGAGAGGGCGGTGTGGCCAGGCCTGTGGGAGAAACCCTGGAGAAAGGGAGAGGAAGAACCTCATTAAGGTGAAGAGTCGTGTAAGACTGAGGCTGCCGGGATCCGGAGCCGTTCCCAGACTGAGGAGGCCTAGGCGTGAGCGACGGCAGGGGAGGGAGAAGGTGGTCAGAGACAATTCAGGAAGTACAAGAGAGAAGGCCAGTGTCTTGAGTGACAGAAGAATCAAGGCGAGTCTCCCATTTACTTTAAGCTGGGAAAGACACCCCAAGCTCGGGAAGGGCCCAAAGGACAGCAGCCAGGTGCCGGGGGAGGGGCAGGGCAGGCAAGCCCAAAGGCCCACTGGGCCGGGGCAGCTCTGGCCTGGGAAGTGAGCCTAGGCAAGCAGGCGCTCCCACCTCCTCTGGGACGGGGGAAGGTGGCCGGCGGGAGGGAAGGGCTGTGGTGGGCAGTTTGAGGAGTAGAGTCTGAAGCAGCTGCTGAAAGTGGCTGCCCAGGAAAGGGAGGGCTGCGATACCCCCTCAGCAGAGACTACCTGGCACCCACGCCGGGCCTGCTCCAGGACACGGTGATGCCACAGCCACGCTGGACAGAGACGCAGCACCCTTGCTGGTGGGGAAGAACTTCCGGTCAGTCTGCATCTCTACCTTCTGATCCCTTTCCCCATTGAAACAAATGTTACTTTTTGATAAAGTGTGACTGTTGACAATGTAAACTTTTTTCCTTTTAAGTGAATGCCAACTGCTCCAGCGGAACAGACCATAATAACCACACCATCTAACATTTATTGAGCGCTTACTGTGTGCCAGGCACCACTGCATTGTCATTTTACAGACAAGAGGAAAGGGCTTGCCCAGGGCCACGGCTGAAGTGGGGGAGACAGGCTGCACATGGGGTCAGTCTAGGGGGAAGCAGAGGTCGAGTGCACGCCCCCACAGCCCTCTCTTCCAGGCTGGAAAACGTGCGAGACCCCAGGCACACTGAGGGACACAGGGCATCGTGTGACGATACGATGGGAGAGAGATGGGGGGAGGAACACGCCGAGGGCCACAGGCATAACCAGGAAACCTGGCAGGCATCCCATCCAGGGTCAGAATTTAGGATAATGATTTCATAGTGTGAGAAGGTCTGGGTCAGGAGAAAGCTTCAAGTGAGGAAGAGCAGCTTGAGAGCACGAGACCCAGAGATGAGCGGGCTTACAAGCAGGGGGAATCACTCCTGACCCTCGGTGGAGAGATTTCACAAGCTGCAAACAGCACCCCCTCATTCCCCCAAAGCAAATCACAAAATATTTCAGTGAAGGAACCTTAATAGTCATCTTTTAATGTCTCTCAAACATTACCAAGTAATGAAATCAATTATGAATTATGGGTCAAAGCCAGCTTTTTTGTTAAATAGACTACGGGAGTGAACAGCCAGTTTTCGGGCAGCCTGTGTCGCGCCTGCACACTGGGCAAGCGGTGTGAGGCGTTTCTTGCCACAGGAAGGAAAAGTTTCAAAGTCCCTGATCTCCTCAGCACCCCCACTTTAGAGAAAACAGAGGGCCCCGAGAGGCCGGAAGCACTGGCCCACAGTAGCTGACAGCAGAGCCGAGGACAGCGCCCACGTCTCCAGCGGTTCTCTGGCAACCTCCTCGCCAACCAGCATCTCCAAACACCACGTCCTCTGGGAAAGACAGCCCAGACGTGAGTCCGCCTCGGAGCGGGCGGCCGTGGAGTAAGTCACCTGCCCTTCCAGACCCGCTGCCTGGAGCAGCTTGCGGTAAAGGTGGATGAGGGCACTGGGGCAGCTGTGGAACTGAAACACAGTAAATTTGAGTGAAGAGCAGGGCTGCAGGGCGTGGTGGGGCTGGGGGCGCCGGACGGGGCCTGCCGCGGCGGAACAGGCACCTCATCTCGCTTCACAGGCTTCATCGGGACAACTGGGTCTGGGAAGGGGGCCCAGGGCCACAGGGCCTGGCCCATCCAGCTTCAGCCCATTTCATTAAATGAGAAGTTCTGAGTAACAGATGCCTTCACAAGGCTCCGTCCGTGCCAGACTCCATCTCTTTACTGTTGGGTATTTATCACATGTCACATATTCCAACGTAACACAGACTCAGAGTCGGGTCCGCCTTCTCTCCTTGCTTGGGGGAGGCAGGCAGTGCTGAGGAGGAACTGGTGGAGGGTACTTCTTAGGATTCTAAAGAACTAGCTAGAGCAGGGGGTGGACAGGCCAAAATGTGTCTCCTGGAGGGGGTAGGGCATGCAGTGAACACCTGGAAGGGTGTCCCCCCCACCCCCGACACTGGAATAACAACGCACCTTCTCTTCCCTAAGTCAGAATTCAGGACAAGCAACCGGGCTCGGCTGCCCAGGGCTCAGCAAGCAGCACACTCTGTGCTCCTTCCCCGCGACACACGGAGGGACAAGGGGCGGGGACAGCGGCAAGGAGACCAGGGAGTACCCCGCACAATCTCCTTGAAGGACCACCGACAGCCCCGAGGTTCTTCATTTCAGTGTGCTGTAATTAATAAGCAATGAAGCCCCGGGTGACCAGTCCCAAAGCTGTCAGATGCATGTGTTACAATAAGGACCTTAGTGTAAGCCTAGAGTTAAGTCACCTTGAAGCGGGCGGTGCAGCGGCTGAGAGGGAACGGGGCCTGTGGGTGGCTGTCCTTAAAGTACAGGCCACAGTCATGGGGACCAGGACTCGCCCCCTTGGGTTTACCACCTCTTGCCCTGGCCTGGCCAATCTTGTATCCGTTCCTTCCACTAACCAGCTCAAGCACGGAGGCCAGGGCAGAAAGAAGGGCTCCAGAATTCAAGGCCACTGTACAGCTGCTAAGTCCCCAGGCGACATGCAGGTGCGAGAGCAGCAGGCCCCAGCTGGGGGGCCCAGCATTATCACATAGTCTTCAGTGAACTGCGCTCTGAGGGTCTGGCACCAGCCACACAGCAGGTGCACAGCTACTGCACCTTTCAGGCCTCCAAGCTCCTTCCCTCTAGCTCGGAGAAGACATCTAAGACTTAAGGGTAACCATTTAACTGCAAGATACCCACAAACCTTTTGAAATATTCCGAGTATGCAAGAAAAAGGGTTTCGGTTGGTTATACAAATAACTTCTGGCTAGAAGGGGTGTTCAATTTTACACCAGCAACACATATGATTTCTCTTCTTATGGATGTTCACAGGTGAGGCCAATTTCCACTAGACGTTAACTAGTTAGAGGGCACACATGAAAGAACTTGGGAAGGTTCCTAAAGCACCACCCAAAAGAACGGCCTGCCACATGCTTAATAAACCAAAAACAAACAGAAAAACAGATCCCAGGGTCCCTTCCCATAATCTATTAAGCCTGCAATTATCAGACTTTTTCTGTAAAGGGCTAGACAGGGGCAAAACAGACAACATTACACAGACACTTTTATCATGAAAGAAACCAAATTTCCACAATTCTTTTATTGATAAAATTCAAAATATATAACGAGCACAACTTTTTTGGTAATAAAGGCCTAAGGAGACGTGGAATTCTTGGAGGGGGGAAGAGGGGATAACAGCTCACGTAATGGAGATTCAAAGTGTTCCACATCACCAAATTGATTGCAGTGTGTACATGTGCAAATTATTCTTAGCTCATGATACAGAAACAGGCAGCTCACAAAATGTGGCAATGCCTGTGCTAAACCAGTGACTGGGGTGGAGCCAGCAATCTGCCCTGGAAGTGCTCCCCAGGTGACCCTGGTGACGGGCCATGTTCAGGACACAACAGACTACACAATTTTCGAAGTCCCTACTGTCTAGTAGCTAGAGGAGCTCCGGTTCTACGTGGGAGGAGAACCCCATTCTGCTGCCTGTCAGCTGTTCGACCTCCTCATCCAACCTGGATGACTCACCCTCACAGCAGAGACGATGTCACCTGCTTGGCCTACCCTTACAGAGTTGCTGGGAGCATGAAGTGAGATGGTCCTTTAAGTGCTATTGGTCAACTAGGTCCTAGAATCAAGGACAAGCCCATTTTTTGTCTGTAGGTGAAGACTAACAAAGGCGGAAGACGCATTCTGGGCACCATCCCAGGCACGCTGCCTGAGTGGCCCCTGCTTGGCTTCTCACTCAATGTGTCCCCCAAAACCCTGAAGGCCAGATTTGCTTCATCCTAACCAGATGTGAGGTGCTAACCCAAGATCAGGAAGTGTGTGTATGCCTTCCTCCTTAAAATGACAATCCAGGTCTGATCCTGACCACCCACCTCACGGTCTTCAACTAGGAGGCTATCCTGCCTTCTCACCCTCTCACAAGGTGGCACCATCTCAAGGCTGAAGAAGAGAAAGCTCTTCCCCACAGTATCTTACCAATAAGGGTGCTTCAGGGGAGCAGCAGACTGGCTGCAGTGACAGCTTCAAGCCTCGATCTCCTTGTGCGTACCGATCTCCTTGTGCGTACCGTAAGGACAGTAACAGCCTGCCTCCCAGGGCTGCGGAGGGGACTGAACCAGCTGCTGGGTGTCGTCCTCCTAGAACTGCGCCAGGCACAGCGTGGGTGCTGTGCAAGCAGCGGCGGCTGCTGCTGCTCTGAGCCCAAGAAGCTCCACGCTGCACCTCATGGCGCCCCAGTGTCTCTCAGAAAGTAACACTATCACAGACTGAGCACCCGAGGGCCAGATCAGGCCAGTTTTGCTACTGACCCATTAAATGGGATTATTACTCCAGTTTTACAAGTGAGGAAATAAGGATCAAGGAGGCAGGTTAAGCTAACCTGCCTGAGGTCACAAGGGCATGTTAACTGATCTTCCCTCTTTTGTGGCAGGAGAAATTCAAACTGAGGCCTGTGTGGCTTCACCACCCAGCTGCACTGCGAAGCCCCCAGGCTCAAAACTACCACCCACAGCAGCAATCCAGTAACAAAACATAACTGACTATTACTATGTAGAACTCATGCTCAATTTTCTGCCTCTGGACCCCTGGCAGGCCTGCATAAACTGGAGTCAACATCAGGCTTCTTGAACCCAATTAGGCAGTAAGTCAGTCTGGAAAACACCATGCGATGTATTCCAAAGGTCAAAGTGAAACCCGGCTTCCTGGCAGCTTTGGACGGGCACTGCCATGGAAGCCGGACTGCACGCAGACGTCCACCAGAGTTTAACCAGTGAGCTGCTTAACCAGCACCCATGTCAGCTTTTAAAAAGTCCCAGAGATGCTGGCGACACGATGCCTCGCCTGGCTCTGCAGTTAACAGGCACAAAGGCGATTAGAAAAAGACAACATTTACTTTTTTAAAAACAAACCTCACTCTCTACTCCTTTCGGTTTAGGGTTACATTTACTACAGTAGCTGCCTTTCCCTGGGCAAAAATAAAAGAGGGAGAGGCAGAGGAAGGGCGAGGGGCCCCCCAGCAGCCTGCAGGGCGCCGCAAACCCAGCTGAAACCCGAGCGCGACCTACCTTCCCGGAGCGCCCGGCCCCGGAGGGCGTTTCCCCGGCGCATCGGCTCGGCCCTCCGGGCGAGCGGCTGCTGTCCTGGGCTTCGGTCGTGTGCGCGACCCCCTCCCCTAAAGAAACCTCAAACTTAACCTCTCCCCCCCGACCCTCCTATCAATTCCGCCGAAAGAGCAAACACTCGGGCCATCCGCTCGTCCTCAGGGCCACCTTTCGCCAAGTCTAAAGAGCCCGCAGGAGCAAGGGCGAAATCCTGGCGGGGAGAGGGGCGCGGAGGCAGGGAGCGCGACGGGGGGGGGGGGGGCACCCGCAGGGAGCACGGCGCCCTCCCGGTGCAACGTCGCCGCGCAGCCCGGGGTGGCGCCTCAGGCCGCGGGCACCGGGAGCGGACCCCATCGGAGCCCAGGGGACAATGGGGGGGTCCCCGGAGAGGGCTCCCCCTGCTGCCTCCACGTCCGGCGCCGTCAGGGCGATAGCGCGAGTCTGCGCCCCCCCCCACACAGCGACAACAGCCGCGGTGACAAAATGGCAGCCCGGAGCCTGGCAGTCGTGCCACAGGCCAGCAGGGCCCTGGGGGCCGCCCCTACCCCCAATAACGCCTCGGCGTCCTTCGGGCTCGGCCTCGGACGGGCCCGACCGTTGAAAAACAATAATAAATAAAACACCTCGAGCTCCAGACCCGCTCGGAAGCCGACAGGTCCGCCCGGGGCCAGCCCGGCGCGCCCGCGCCCGCCCGCGCGCACGAGGCCCGCCGCCCGCCCCGCGCCCCGCGCCGCAGGGAGCCCGCGCCCGCACCCGAGCCCCGCGCTCGCGCCGGCCGCGTGGGGGAGGGGCGGGCGCGCGAGGCCGGGAAACATGGCTGCTCGTCCTATTTCGGCGTCGCGGCGTGGCCACCAGCCCCCGGATCAGAGCTGGGAGAGGCTCCGAAGGTGGGTGTGCGGGCCCCGGGGGAAGCGCGGCGGGGAGGGGCGCAGGGGGCGCTCTCCGGGAGCTATTTGTCTTAAGAACGTTTAAAAAAAACCCAGTTCGTCCTCCCCTACCTCTTTTGTCCCTCATTAGCTAGCTTTCTCCCCCCTCCCCAAACGGGCAGAAAGTGCCCCCGCCGCCCCCACCGCGCCCCACCCCGCCGCGAGGCAGGGGGCAGGCGTGTGGGCCGGGAGCCTCGGCGGCGAGGGGGCGAAGCGTGAGAAATCGCTCCCAGTTCGCGCGGCGCGCTCCCCTCCCCCAGCACACACTCGGGAAGTTTAAAGAGCCGGTTCGACCCGCTTTCGATCTCGCTCCCAGTTGGCTAGCAGCGGGGCCAGGGCAGGCCCGGCGAACCGCGCCTCCTCACCCTCCTGCGGCGACCCCGGCCCCTACTTGGCGCCCTTCCCCCTCCGCACAGGGGGCTTCCGGAAAGTACGCGGGAAGCCCGCGGCCCCGGCCCCCTCCCCCATCACCACACCCAGCCCCCGGGTCCTCCGGCCTGGGGTCCAAGCTGGGACGGAATCGGCCGGAGAAAGGCCAACAGCCGGCAAATTGTTCGCGGAAACTCCTGCGTCCTCCGGCGCGCACCCCCTCCCCGCCCTGCGCGCCATAAGGCACTGCACGTCTACAGTCCACAGCTGCGTTATGGTGGGGGCGGGGGGCACAAAAAGGATCTTGTTTTCAAAAGTCTCACTCAGGTTTGGGAGAGGAACTAGAGAAAAGAGGAAGCAAGGCCTGCCTCCGCCGGGGATTCGGGTTTTAACGGGCTGGCGGGGCGACAGGTCGGCGCACAGTGCTACCCAAACTCCCAACTCTGGAACCCTGACCACCGCAACTGGGCGGAGGGGGGTGGTCCTCCCGCCCGCGCTCCGCAGGTCCCGGGAGGCGCCACGAGGGGAACCGGCCAGCATCTCCGCCCAAGACCTGGGGGCTCCTCCGCTGAGTCGCCAACTCACATAAAACACTGTTTGAAAGCAAGAGGGAGACAGAAAGAAAAACGGGCGTTCGAGTAGCCCCCCCCCTCACCTTTCCCCTCCTTGGGGGTGGGCTTTCGCCGGAGACTCGCAGTTCCCATCCGTGTAAGTTTCCTCCGGCCGTACTCCCGCCGCTGCCCAATCGATAACGGCGACGAGGAGGCAGACTCCCATTCCGGAGCTGCGTGAGTGCTATGCCCGCATAAATCTGGACCCAGCCGATACCCACCACGGGCACCAGCTCCGGGCAGCTCGCGTCCGGACAAAGTTTCCCGGGCCGATCTAATAACCGGGCGCCGAACGGCTGCCAAGGAGCCCACCCTAGAGAAAGACGGGCCGGGGGTCGGCGTCGGGAGGCGCCAGGGCTCAAGGCTGGCGTCTTAGGGAGGCTGGAAGGAGAAGGGGCGAGGGGGGACCGGGACGCAGCCTTTGGGTAACTTGCAGCAGCGATCGCGCTAGGTGGGGAGGCGCGGGGATTATCTGTGCCTTTGCACGTTCGAAAATCCCTCCCCCCTCCTTCCAATTTATCCTCTGTTCAGAAGGAAAGGAAGGAACATCAGCATCTGGCCCGAAGGTGGGGTGGAAAGAGTGAGGGAGAAAGAGGAGGAGAGGAAGGGAGGCAGAGAAAGGGAGGGAGGGAGAGAAAGGGCGCGTTCACGAACACTACAAAGTTACAAATATGGCTCCCCCGTCTCTCGCCTCATCACTGCAAAGAAATGAAGACGCACTTTAAACTCGAGCCATTCCCAACTCCGCTGCAGCCCCCTCCCCACGCGCTCTCCCCAGGGGCCTCGGCCCACATTTATCAGAAACTAAACCGGACTCGCGAAGCCCAAAACTTATTGTGTGTGTGTGCGAGCGAGCGAGCGAGAGAGGGACAGGGAGAAAGGGAGGGGGAAGGCGCGGGAGGGGGGCGGAAGGGGGATTCATTTATAAAATATAAACCCCCCTTTTTTTGTTGTTAAATCCAGGAGGCAGCCCCTCTTCTCCTCCTCCCTCGTTAATCTTTCCCCCAGACGGAGTCACGGGAGCAGCGAGCTCAGAGGGCTATTTCGCCTCATTCTCTCCGACCCAGCGCGTGCGCCCGCCGGCCCCCGATGGGTGCACACTCGCACGCACACTCGCACACGCGGGAGCACACGCACAGGTAGTCACACCAAGGGCAGCGGCGGCGGCAGCCGGAACACGCTCGGATGGCATTGCAGCCCCCAACCCTGCAATTCATTTGCAGCCCGACCCCCAAACCCACGTCTCCAGGCTCCCCCCAAGAAAAAGTGCCTCCCCCAGCGCGCACACACACAAAGTAGGAGAATGGACCGACGGAGATATTTTTGGCAAATGCTCACATCAGAGGGCGTCCTGTTCCGCAGCTCTAAATGAATCCGTTTGTCCATTTCCATCTCTCGCGCTCTCTCTCTCTCTCTCTGCAGAGGCTCCCGCGCCGGCGGAATTCAGTCAATAAACCCCGAACCCACGGCCGCGCGTTTTAGGACTTTGAAGGCTCAACCAGCTCCGCTCGGTGCTCGAGCCCCCAGCACCCGCGGCGCACACTAACATGATCGCCGTGGAGGCGGGACCGGCGGCCCGCGGACGAGTGGCAGCAGCTTTGGCCAATCACCGCCGAGGGTCTCCGGGCACCAGCCAATGGCGGCGGAGGCGGCGGGGGAAGGGACCAATGGGCGGGCTGCGCAGCCGGCCAGGGAGGCTCAGCCATTTGGTTGTGGTGCCGGAGACGGACCCCTTTAGATTTCGGGGCGGCTGAGGAGCGCGGCGGCGGCTCGAGGCTGAGCGAGGGGGTGGGCGGGATGGCGGGGGAAGGGGGGACTGCGCCTGGAGGGCCGAGCCGTCGGCCGCGCCAGCCTGCCGCCGCCTCAGCGTTTGGCCGGGGGCGGGGCCGCAGGTGCGTTCTGCGAAGGGGAGGGCGCGGCCGGAGGGTCGGGGTCGGGTCCTCGCGGGGTCGCCCGGCTGCCCGCGCCGCAGCCCTGCGTGGTGGGCAGAGGCAGGCGGCCCTGGGCCTGGGGGCCGCGCGCTGCCCAGCCAGCGGACGAAGGGCCTGGAAAGAGGGGGAGGGGTCGAGGGTGCGGCGGGGGAGGGGCTGGTCATTTTCTGGGTCCCGCGGTGGGGCGCGCCTGCTGCCCGCGCGGCTCCTGCGGGGTTCCCACCCCGGGCTGCGCCTCCCGCCTCGGCGTGGTCCAGCCTTGGCCAGCGTAGCCCCTCGGATGCTTAAGTGAACAGACAGCCAGACGCGTCCACCTTTGGACGACTTACCTCCCGGGCTCGACCCTCTCCGTGGAGGGGCGTTTCAGTTTGCTGTCGTATAAGGTCAGCTTGGAAGGAGTGATCACCGAGAGGCACCCAGGATCTTGTTTAGTCAATTAATGAGTGAGGACCATGGACTAAAAATCGTAGTTGGATATTTTGAACATTAAAAGACGGAAAGGGCAGATGCTGGTAATTCCTCATTTTCTGGACCAGTCGTCATTTGTGGGCTTTATAGACGCACAGTTTATTTTAATCGTCCACCCGAGTCATTTGGTTCAATTTGGAGCACTTTGTACAAGTTTTACGGTTTGCTTGCTTTGGGTTTTCTTGAATCACGTTAGTTGTAAGAGACCTTAAAGCCTTAATTCCCACTTGGTTACGAATTTCTCATGGCCAGTGCTAGGACCTAAGTTGTGTACTTAGTTGGCTGCCTATGTTTGGTAATAAATCATGGGGATTGTTGTCAACGGGACAGATAGACCTCCACACAACGGTTTTTCGATCTTTATTTCTACACGTCTATACTCTTCCTCATACACTCCAAGGCAGTTCTTTTGGATACATTGTGTTTATTTTTCAAGGACATAGGTTCAGGGGAGAGAGAAACCAATATGTGTGTTGCAGATGTGAAATATTGTTACATAACACCAGTACAATTTCATTCTTGAACATACAGAGTTAGGAAATAAAAAGTGACAGAATGTAAATAAAAGGCACATATTGAATGTTTACACTGGGGAAGAAACTGTAATAACTTTAATATTGTAACCTGATGGGGTGCAAACGTGAAATCCTGCAACTAAACATTTTACTCAGTAAATTCTTATTGCAGATAAAATATTAAGTGGAATTTGATTAGTGATCATGTTTACTCTTTGAGTAGCTGGGAAACAAGTAGAAATGTAAAGTCATTGTTTTATTTCATCTGTATAAATAGCAGAGAGTAATTTATTTGACTGGTTGACTTAGCTGGCATTTCAGTCTTCCTCGATTTTGTTAATCTTATTGAAGTCAATTTGTGTAGTTGATATTCATTCTTTTTTAAATTGTATTGGCTTCGTTGTAAAGCACACAGGGACCCCAAATTACCTCTCTTCGCCAGAGTCAGTTGTTATTTCTGGATATGGTATTTCAGGTTGTTTCAAAACAGAGCTCTTCGTCACAAACACATTAAGCCAACATGATGTATAGAATTTGTGTAACACAGGAGTCCTGAAGTTTGTTTATGTTTTCTTTGGTGATAAATGCTCATCTTCAATTTAGAATTTTAACCACAGCTGAGTCCACACCGCTAGCAATGTGATATGGGACAGTGCCTTTGCAGAGAAGTAATCTCTTAAAAGCCACCCAGTCAGGTGCGGAGATGTTCCCCATCCAGCTCTGCTAAACGGAGGCAGATGGCTCACTCTGTTGCACAGAGACTGGAGAGGGTGACTTGGAAGCCCAAATCCCTATTAAAAGGCATGTACAGGAACAAATTGAAATTGAAAAAGTTGTGACTTGATTACTAGTTGAAATATTAAATGTAACAGTTTTCAGGTAACAGCTTTTATATTGGTATTAAAAATTTGAAAGAAGGCTTCGCTAGATGCCAGTCATTGCAGAAGTTGAAATATCCAAAAAGTGTATATAGCCAATTGAAAACTTCCCATCTTTCCAACAGACTTTGAAAGAAGAGATTTTTCTCTCACTTTCCCAAGTAGATTTGTCTGTAGTTTATTTCTCAGAACATTTTAGTGATTTTGATTTTTTTTTTATTATCAAAAGGAAATAGGAATATAGCTCAGCCAAAGCTGAGCCATTTGCCCCAGGCTGTTTAGCTAGACATCAGAACAACAACAACACTGCCCTTACATTCCCTGATTACAGAGGTGTTTTTTTTAAATTGCACTTCATTGTATGTTATAATGAATAAATGCCCTTGAATGGCTCTGAATATTGGAGATACAGTAAGAAAAGAAGCCCCGTATCAAGGAATCTTGGCTGAATTTTGGGGTGGAGTGGGAAAAGGATGAGTTCCTAACTCCTGAGTGATTCTACAGTGGAGTTAGGTCATGGAAGATACAGCGTCTGTAACCTCTGGAACAGGATTTGATTCACAGTGAGAAGAATGAATGAGATATAATTCAAAGGGTTGAGCCCCTAGGGAGAAAGATGGCCTTCAAGTAAAGAAAGATACCTTCCTTCCTTCTAGAATGTTTTCCTTCAAGAAGCATTCCAATGAGCAGCCTGCCCTGTTCTCTAAGAGGTAGACGCAATGGATGTCCTTAGCTTCTTGACACATTTTGGAAAGTACTGTTTTATGAATAACCCCCACTACACTGCTTCCATTACAGCTCGTTTGCCCATGTTTGGTCTCAGAGATGGAGACCCTCTGGTTAGCATCCTTCTTATGAGTCGAGTTAATGTATTCATGGTCCAGCTTTTTATTCTTCAGCTTAAATCACATGTCCTGGAACCTGGCCATAGTACTTTTTCACCTACATCATGGTTCTGCTGCCTGGACCCCAAAAGACAATGATATGGAAAGACTCCAGCTTAATTATGTTCTCTTTTGTCTTTCTATATAAATAGCTTTTAGAAATGTAGATTATTCTTTTTTTGAAATTCATTGTAGCAAGCATGAAGACTACTACTGCGTTTTGATTTGAATAACAAAGGCATGTTGAGGTCCAGTATTTAAAAGTTAACTATTCTTAATTCTCTTGCTTGATAAGGCATTGGATGATTTCATTTTTCAAATTATTGAACAGTTACTTTATCAGTGGATTGGTCATGGAGAAAAAGTACTGTCAGATGAAAATAGCCATTATATGTGATTTTAAAAATTAATAGTAAAAATAATAAAAGCAGCTTAAAGATAGTTTATTTTGAAAAGAAAAAAACCTGCCACCCACAGACTTGCTTGGAACTCACTCGGAACTTTGTGAGTCTGTTTCTTAAATATGTTTATTAAAGGTAATTTGGGGGTAGCAATAGGAGGAAAGTTGGTTTACCATTCACAAGGAAGAAAACCATAGCTATAAGCTCTTAATTTTAGTGTTAAAATATAGCTAAAAAGTTAAAAAAAATTCCTTAAAGGCAAATAATGGGATGAGGGGCCATAAAACAAGACAACTGAGGACAACCTAAGTAGAAAAATGAACGCAGTTAATTTAGAATCTATGAATTCATTTTCATCCACCTGGTGCTGAAGTTCGCCTCTAAGGAGAGAAGAGTGCTGCCTATTCAGGTACAAGAAGCAGAGATCTTACTTTCTAAGAACTTTTAACACATTTACTACCTGCAAAGAGTGTTTATAAGTTTCAGCGTACATAGTAAAATTGTCCTCTTGACGGCCTACTTTGCAATGGCCGTTATTATTTGTATCTATAAGTAATTATTGTGAAATATATATTCTGCAATTCTTGAATTGGAGATCAGTTTAATACATTCTGAGAAATTGGTAATTTTTAAATTATTTCTAGTGGAAATATTAGGTCCTCGGGAAAGTACAGCTGTACCTTAAACTCCCTCTGAAAATTCTGAATCCTAGCAACGTGTATATAAAATTACACATCCATTGAACGTAAGCAAGTGAGAGCCATGTGAGGACCCTTACGCAGCAGAGGAACACTGTCCTCTGAAATAATTTTCATGCCTTCTGTAGGAGGATTGTATCATTCCTACATCTATTTACTCAAAGGCAACTTGAGTAAGGGTGACAAATACTTTTTACTAGGCTGGACCAACTCAGCAGGTCTGTTCGTGCGCATGTGGAGAAGCAGTGCTGCAGAAGAGGCGGGACAGCAGGTGAGTAGCAAGCGTGTTGATCACAGGGTGGTAGCACTTGCAACAGCTAAAGGAAGAAGCAAAGGGTGTACTCGCGTCCTCGGGAGGGAAGTCTGGGCGAGCACGCACCAGAAGACGTCTGTCTATCTATCATCTATTTATTTATTTTTACAAATGTTCTCTATGGGCGATGAGGTGGCAGGGTTTTTTGTTTTTGTCTATGTTTTCTAAGTTTTTCAGTTAATAAATAATCTTTGCAATAAGAAAAAGTTATTTTAATGGAAAATATAGGTGTAGCAGATGTGGGTGTGTTTGTGCTAGTAGGAATTCTTAGTTGCAGACAGAAGAAACTTACCCTGACTGATACAAGCAGTAGGCAATTTCTTTTCTTTCTGTCTTTTTTTTTTTAGATTGAAGTACAGTCAGTTACAACGTGTCAATTTCTGGTGCACAGCACAATGTCCCAGCCATGCATATACATACACATACTCACTTCCATATTCTTTTTCATTAAAGATTATTACAAGGTATTGAATATAGTTCCCTGTGCTATACAGAAGAAATTTGTTTTTTACCTATTTTTGCATATAGTGGCTAACATTTGCAAATCTCAAACTCCCAAATTTATCCCTTCCCACCCCCTTTCCCCTGGTAACCGTAAGATTTTTTACTGCGGCTGTGAGTCTGTTTCTGTTTTGCAGATGAGTTCATTAGTGTCCTCTTTTATTCTTTTTTTTTAGATTCCACATATGAGTGATATCATATGGTATTTTTCTTTCTCTCTCTTGCTTACTTGAGAATGACTATCTCTCGGTCCATCCAGTAGGCAATTTCTTATAAGGCTATCAAAGACCCAAAGGACAAGGTACAGGAAAAGAGCAGGAAGTGGGACACTGGGCGACATGGAGCAGCCAAGATGGTACTCCAGGTAGTCTTCAGAGGGTCCCATGCCTTGGAAGTAATCCCTAGGCTGTGGGCTCTGCGCCCCTCCGTTGCTGCGAATGATCTTTCAGGAGCCTTCATTTTTGTGTCACCTCCTCAAGGTTCAGCGCCCTTGGCAGAAACATTTGCAGATGCCCCAGCTGTCAGGGGAAAAGATCACCGGCCCCCTCCAGCTCCTACAGTGGGGTGTGCGACCCTGCCCCCCATCTGTTTCAGGATTCTGCCCACGCAGAGTATTCTGGTGCTAAATGACCAAAAGCAAGATCCACGGGAGTGCTCTGACTAAACAGCTCTGTGAAGGGTGCCTAGCACTCCTAACTAGCCCGGTCCGGGCTCCTCCCCGCTCTCTGCTGCTTACCTGGAAGATCTGCATGGTCTGAGTGTTTGTGTGCCTCCCCTCGACAGTTCACGTGTTGAAACCCTAATCCCGACAGTGTCGGTCTTGGGAGGTGGGGCCCCTCCTCCAGAGGTGACCAAGTGAGGTGAGCCCTCGTGACTGGTATCTGTGCCCTTGCTGAAGGGGCCCCGCAGAGCTCCCTAGCCTTTCGGCCCAGGGCCTGCGAGGACACAGGGAGAGGCATGCAGCCCGGAAGCCGTCCCTCACCCGACCGTGTGAGCGCCCAGCCTCGGACTCCCAGCCCCCAGAGCTCTGAGAAGTAAACATCTCTTTCATTATAAACCACCTGATCTGTGGTACTTCGCCATAGCAACCCAAACAGACTAAGACAAGACCGCGTCACTTCTCCAGAACCCACCTGAAACAGAGCTAATATCTGAAAGCTTTAACTTCCTCTCGTTGCCTCCCTCTCCAGACCCTGGGCCAGAAGAAGCAATGTGTTATTGTTGGTGTCAATGCCACACTTAACAAAGCAGAGCTGGTAATAACTTTAAGACTTTGAGAAGAAGGAGGATCCCCAGCAGAGATAATTGGTTTTAAACTACAGGGAATTTAGTCCTAAGGGCTATGCTAAAGATAGGAGTAATCTGCGCCTTGTATTTCACGAATAAATGCAGAGATCTCTGGACATCAAGTGATGTCAGATCCTGAGGAGTGAGGCTCACTGCTGGTGGTTTCCGCCTCCTGCTGGAGCACGTGTTCAGGCTCGAGTGCAGAACTAAGCCAAGGGTGTGAGAGGGAAGTGGGCAGTGGTCACAGGCCCAGTAGGGTTCACAGAGGGATGCAGTCACTCTGCGGACCGACGATTTTGAAGAAAAAACGCTGATGGTGTAAGAAATGCCGAAAACGCAAACACATCAAAGAGGCCCGTATTCCTGGGAGCAGAAAGGAAGGTCGTCGAGGACCTGCTGGTAGAAAACAGAACAGTCTTGGGACACTGTCCTTTCTCTTGCCCCTTTCCTTGCAGGTCACTTCGTTTAAATTGCTTTTCAGCTGGAAAAAGCGAGTGATACCCTTGCAAGGACTCTAAGTAGTGTTCCAGAAATTCAGCTGTTTTCCAGTTCTATTTCTACAGCGACTGAGGCGTGGTCTCATTGTTACAGATGCAGTAACTTCCCTCCTGAGGTGCAGAGTCTGGTGTTGACATCACAGTGCTCTTCGAGATCAAGTGTTTTAGTAGAATTTAACTCTTTGTCAGGTGATTTAATGAAAGCTGTTTCAGATTGCTAATTATTCAACAAAATCCATTTCCTCTTCTTCCCTGGGCACAAAGGTTGACTGTGCTTCCCAGCTGCCCTTGCAGTTAGGTTGGGTCACGTGACTGAGTTCCAGCCAGTGTTGCCACTTCCAGGGCTGAAATCTCAAAGGCATGCTGACTGAGATGGAAGTGACAGAGGGCCGACCATGGGACTTAAGTATCTGCAGAGTTGGTATCTGTAGCTGGTCCTGAACCAGTCCCCCATGGACACCAAGGGACGACTGTGTTAGGTTCAAGTACATAATGAAGAAAAGATCATTGTAAGGGAGTCTGTATAAATGACATGCAAGTACATCTCACAGTAGGTATAAAATAAATACTTGATTTCTCATCAAGAAGTGAACCTCCCTCCCAAGCTCCAGACTGACATTTCAGTTGTCCAAGGGACATTTCTAAACAGCTTTCCTACAGGAACATCTGCAGAGCATTTCCAAGCTGAGATTATGTATATGTATGTGTGTAAGTAAATGCTTTGAGCACAGTGGACACTCTATTTTTAAAGTCCGTTTGAAACACATGACTTTCATCTTCAGTGTCGCGTAAACGGCAGTAGGGTGCTTGGGAAGCAGGGATTGGTAAGGCACTTCTCTATTCTCTCCAACATGAGGGAAACAAAAATAAAGTCTTATTTCTGTGACCATCACACAGAAGCTTTTCAACTATAAAGTTTTCATTTTAGACTCCCACTCAGGAATCGTCTTTTACTTTAGGCTCCTACTCTGGGATTGGATCATCTTAAAGGACAGTTTGTAGGGAGATGGGGTTACAGAGCTCCCTAATCTCGTGTCTGTGCCAGCTTTCGTGAAGGTCCACAATATTTATTCCTTTGGGTTTTACATTCATCAAAAAGCAGGAAAGAATGAGATGGCAACACTCAAAGACCTGAAGCCATAAAATTTCTGTAAGAAAATACAGGGGGTAAACTCCTTGACATTGGTCTCGGGAGTGATTTTTTTTTTTTTGGATTTGACACCAAAAGCAAAGGCAACAAAATAAAAAATAAACAAATGAGACTACGTCAAATTAAAAAGCTGCACAACAAAGGAAACTGTCAACAAAATGGAAAAAGCAACCTACAGAATGTGAGAGATCTGCAAATCACGTATCTGACAAGGGGTTAAAATTCAAAATTTATAACCAACAATTCATGTGACTCAATAATAACAGCAACAAAAAGAATCTGATTAAAAGAATGAGTAGAAGAACTGAATGGACATTTTTTTCTAAAGAAGACATGCAGATGGGCCAACAGGTACATGAAAAGGCACTCAACATCCCCAGTCACCTGGGAAACGCACAGCGAAACCCAGTGAGCTGTCATCTCACACCTGTTAGAATGTCTGTTACTGAAAAGACAAGAGTTAACAAGTATTGGCAAGGATTTGGAGAAGCTGGACCCTTCGTGCACTGCTGGTGGGGATATACATTGGTGCAGCCACTGTGGAAAACAGTATGGAGCTTCCACAAAAGATTAAAAATAGAGTTACTGTGTGATCCAGCAATTCCACTCCTGGGTATATACCTGCAGGTGAAAAATCACTATCGAAATGATATCTGCATGTTCATTGCAGCATTGTTTCCCAAAGCTAAGGTATGGAAACAATCCAAGTGTGCATTGATGGATGATGAATAAAGAAAATGTGAGATACTAAAAAAAAGGAAATTCTGCAATTTATAACAACGTGAACTGACCTTGAGGGCATTATCCTAAGTGAAATAAGTCAGAGAAAGACGAATCCTGTATGATTCTGACATACAGGTGGAATCTTAAAAAAACTGAACTCATAGGTACAGAGAACAGATTGATGTTGCCAGAGGTGGGGGGTGGGGACATAATGCACAGCATGGTGACTAAAATTGGTAACACTGTATTGTGTATTAGAAAGTTGCTAAGAGAGTAGGTCTTAAAAGTTCTCATCACAAGACAAATGTAACTGTTTGTGGTGATGGATGTTAACTAAGAGTATTGTAATCATTTTGCAGGATACACATAAATCATCATGTTCTGCACCTTAAACCAACACAATGTTATATGTCAGTTATATCTCAATAAAACTGGGGAAATCTTTAAATTTTTTAAAAAAGAAAAGATGAGATAGTGAAGCTCATCTGTTTTACCTGAAGGAAGGCTGAGCACTTGTACCTCTGTGTTCTGACTCTGACCTAAAAGATCTAACTCTTTGTCTGTAATGCTCTGTAAATATGAAAATCAACACACACGTGTTTTAGTTTCACTCTAATTATATGAACAGGAAATTCAGCAAAGATTAGAATTAATATACTTTATTAAGCTATTAACTGTTTACAGGAGGCATGAAAATAAAGGACAGAACTCTATAAAAATATAGGACTTTCGGTTTGGAATTTCAGTGGGAGCATCTGGAAAGAGGATCTTTTTTTTTAATTTTTTTTTTTCCAATTGAGTCTTTTTAAAAAGAATTTTTTTTTATTCATTCACTCATTCATTTTTTGGTGGGGGGAGGTAATTAGGTTTCCTTATTTATTTACTACTAGAGGAGGTGCTGGGGGTTGAACCCAGGACCTCGTGCATGCTAAGCATGTGCTCTGCCACTTGAGCTACACCCTCCCCCCTGGAAAGAGGATCTTTTGCTTAGCCATGCACTGCAGCTAGAGATAAGAGAAACATGGTTCCTTGAATTCATTCCTTTTAAAAAATGACCCTCTTGATTTCCAGCTCTGGTTATGATGGAGCACCTGACATTGGGCTCCCCTCCGTGCTGTGCACAAGAAAAGCTAGCTTAACTGTGTAAACCAGTGATTACAGGCGCTGGACAGCAGCCAAGGCAGAAGAGGGAAGCACGTGAGGCCAGCTTCATGCTGGTCCCAGCAGAGAGGCAAGGCCCAAGCGAGGAACACCAGGGGCTCTGGGCAGAGGAAATGGGGACCGGAGTTCGGGCCTGCTGATCCGGCTGGATGTAGAGGGCAGGCGCCGTAGAGGAGGGGGCTGCAGAGAAGAACCCCTGCAAAAGTGTGTAAAAATCCCTCCTGGGCACTTGGCCCGCTGCTGAGACGTGCGTGAGCGGCAGACTCCCAGAGACCTAGCAGAGAACAGTTTCTGGGAGGCTGGTGGCTGAACAGAGATTCCAGAGGTCTCACACTATGGTGAGACGTGCGGGGTTAGGCCCAGCCTACGCAGAAAGTGTGAGCCCTCACAAACCCCTAGGCATTAATGGGGATCCAGAGAGGCCACATCCTAGCTGGAGAACCATGAACTAGCAGTGTTACCGATATGATTAAGGACTAAACGTAAACAGACACTTGCTGCCAGAAGAAGGTTCAAACACAGAGGAAGACAGTGCAACCCAGGGTCCCTTCAGTCTGTGAGCCACGGTCCTAACCAGCGGACACACACATGCAACCAGCCGCTGCGCACGCAGAGAAAAAGCAACCAGGTCATCATTGAGTAGTAAAAGAAGCAGTCCCAGAGTTGACCCATGTATTAGTTATCGCACAAAACCTTTAACTACACTTAGTATGTTAAAGAAATTGGAGGAAAAGAAGAACTTCATGGATAAAAGAGTACTTCAGTAGTGAACTTAAATCTATGAATAAGAATCAGATAGGCGTTTAGGAATGCAGATTGAAATCTGAAAGTAGGAACTAGTTGAATGGTTTCAGCATGAGTCTAGGCTCAAAGATAGTCACAGAAAATACTTAGACTGAACACAGAAGGAAAAAAGTACTTGAAAAAGAGTAAATATGAGGGAGATTTGGGGCACAGGCAAAAGGTTTAACATCCACGTGACCTAAGCCCCGAGAGGAGCGGAGAGAGACAGGACATGGCAGTACTTGAAGAGTGATGGCCGAGGATTCCCATAACCTAGTGCACGATAAAGCTCACACATTCAGCAAGCTTCACAAACACCAAACAGGAAAACCGCACTGAAGGACTCCATCGTCAAACTTCTGAAAACTTGAGATGTAAAGAAAATCTTTAAAGTAGCCAGAAAAACCAAAACCAGTATCTCCTGGGGAAACTATCATAAAAATAACAGTTGATATCTTAACAAAAATCTATTGAACCTGAAAGACAATGAAATGGCATCTTTAAATTGCTAAAAGGTAAAACAAACAAAAAATCCTGTCAGCCTTGAATTCCACACCAAACAAAACAAAACAACAAAAACCAGCTCAAATATGAGAGTTAAAAAAAAAAGGTTCTCAGATAAAAAAGAGCTGCAAAATTGTATCCCAGCAGGCTTACAGGATTAAAAAAAAGTCCTAAAGGAGTTTGTTCAGGTTAAAGGCAAATGATTCTGCATGATCACGCTGAGTAAATACAAGACTACTGACTGCTGACAATAATAATAAATATTTGTGGGGTTTATGACATAGGGAACAAAATACATAAAATCAGTGAAAAATATGTGTGTGGAGCTAAACGGAGATAAATTGTTATAAGACTCCTGCTTTATTTGTGACAATGACAGGTTCACTGTAATAAGTTAATAATACACTTTGTGAATTCTAGGATTAGATGCTGAAAACCTGACAGTAAAATGAAAACAAAAATGATAAAGTGGAATATTAAAATACTTGATTAATGAAAAGAAGGCATGGACTGGGAGGGTACAGCTCAGCAGGGGAGCATGTGGTTAGCATGCAGGAGGTCCTAGGTTCAATCCCTAGTACCTCCATTAAAAAAATAATAATAAAAGAATTTTTTTTTAAAAAGAAGGCACGAAGGGAGGAAGAAAAGAACAGATGGGGAAAATAGAAAACAAATAGCAAGATAGTAGACTTAACTCCAACTTAATTATTTCATAATTAGAGTGAGTGTAAGTGTAAGGGGACAAAGCACCCAATTAAAAACACGGATGGTAGAAGATTTAAAAAAAAAGACCCAGTTATATGCTGCTTACACAAGACATTGCAAAATACACCAAAGTATGAAAACACAAGTAACACGAACATCATGTGACAGGATGAATTAAATATGTCATTTAAACAACTAACCAAAGAAAGCACATATGATTACATTAATATAATCAGATATAATCAAGTAATCAGAGAAAGTAAACTTTAAGCCAAGAAGCTATTACTTGAAACAAAGAAATTCCATATTGATAAGTTACCTCAGCAGAAAGCAATAATAATGCACCTAAGAATACAGCTTGAAAACGCATAAAGCAGTTGACCAAATAAAAGGACAGACAGATCCACAGTCGTATCTGGAGAACCCAGCACAGCTTTCCTGGTAACTTACAGAACAATCAAAAACTAAAATGCGGACTATCCGAGCAACACTGTTCAGCCTGTCTTACCTACCTGATCAGTGTTTATAGACTACTACACCCAGGTATACAGAGTACACATTCTCTTCAAGTACAAGTAACATTTATCAAATAAAACATAACAACCCATAAAGCAAGTTTCAACACATTCCAGAGGCTTACAGTCATGCAGTGTATTGCTGCTGACCGCCACAGAAGTAACTTAGCACATACTAACAGAACTGTAACTTCAAAGGATTTAGAGATTAAGGAAAAAAGCTTCAAGAATAATCCAGTAATCAAAGCAGTAATTACAATGGAAATTATAAAGTAAACTGAGCTGACTATAAAGGAAATGCAACCTATCAAAATGTGTGGGTGCAGTTAAAGCAATACTTAGAAATAAATTTATGGATCTAAATACTTACATGAGAAAAGAATGGTTGTAAATCAATGATAAGTTCCCAATACAAGGAGTTAGAAAAAGAACTTTTAAAAAATCCGAAGGAGGCAGAAGAAGGAAAATAATAAAAATAAGGGCGGAAACCAACACAACAGAACATGCTCCTATAACAGTGTATGTATGCAGCCAAAAGAAACGTAGGGGGTAAAAAGCCCTAGCGAGACTGAATAAGAAAAAGAAAATGCACGCGCGCACACACACGCACACACACCCACACACACACACACACCCTAGTATCAAGAATGAGGTGATACTATGAATAACTTTGTGCCAAATGTGAGTATTTCGATGAATGGACAAATTCCTGGAAAAGCACGATCTACCAAAACACAGGCAACAAGAACAGAAAGTCCAAGCAGCCCCGTAGCAGTCAGACAAGCGGGCAGCAAACCTATCCAATGACGAATGTCTCTGCAAAGTGAACGCCAAGCACAGGCGGCCTCACGGGTGAAATCTGCCACACGTACTGAAGAAAGGGTATTAATTTACACAATTCTTTCGGTAAATAGGGGATAAGAGAATATTTCCTAATGCATTTATGAACTAAGCATCAGCTGGATGTAAAACTTTATAAGGATGCTACAAAAAAGGAAAATCGCAGACCAGTACCATTCACGAACATGGGCACATGTCCCTAAACAGAATTTAGCAAGTGAGGTCTGTTCCAGGGCAGCCAGGGCGGGTGAACGTGAGACAGTCAGTCAGGAAATCTGCCGCAGCGGGAAGGTGCAGGTGGAGACCCACGTCCTCCTCTCAGTAGATTCAGGAAAGTCGCTCAGCAAGAGCAGGCGTTCGTTCGCAACTCGAGCACCGTGGCCTGGCGGGGCAGGAGCTTCTTCAGCCCAATAAAGGAGATCCCGCAGCTGGCACTGGGTGGCTGTGGTGCAATGTGGAGAAATATGGCCTAAAAATCAGGAAAAGGCAAGGATTGTCACTGTTCCCACTTCTGTTTGACGTTTAATTGGAAGTCCTAGCCAATGTTATAAAGCACGAGAATGAAATGGGTATACAGATTGAAAAGGCTGAAGTAAAACTGTCTTTACTACAGACAATATGATTATTTACATTGAAAATTCTTTAAATCTATGAAAAATCCTAAACCTGAAAAGTAAATTTAGGAACATTGCATGATACAAGGTTAATATACAAAAATCAACCGTATTTGTATATGCTACAAAAAAACAATTGAAAAAATGAACTTTAAAAATGCAACTTAAAAACAGAGTATTTGGGAGTAAATTTGATAAAAGATTTGCAAGACATTTATTCTGCAAACTGTAAATCATTATGAGGAAATTTAACAAAGCCCTAAATGAATGGTGATATATAGTGTTCATGAAATAGAAAATTTGATATTATTAAGGTGCGGTTTTCCCCAGTTTCACCTATAGATTCAACATAATCCTAATCAAAATCCCAAGCAACATTTTTATAGCTAATCAGCAAGCTGATTATAAAATTTATATGGAAATCCAAAGGACATAGCAAACACAATCTTGAAAAAGAACAAGAGTGGAGGACTTACACCACCTAATTATTCTGCGACAGCAATCAAGGAGACGGGCGTGCTGGTTTACTAGTGCACTGCAGATTAATGGAATGGAATAGAGTGCAGAAAAAAGTTCACGCATATATGAGAACTGATCTTTGACAAAATATATGAGGTCATTCATCAGGAAATGAAGATCTTTTTCAACCAAAATGTGCTGGCACAACTGGATAACTGGATATGGAGAAGGTAACCGTGGCCTCTGTCTCACAGCATTCACAAAACTGAGATGGATCAGAGATCTAAACAAAGTCTAAGCCTCTAAATTTTTCTTAAAAGAAAACATACAGGAATATCTCCATGAATTTGAGCTGGGCAAATATTTCAGATGGGACACAAAAGATAGTAGCCATAAGGTTTAAAACTAATAAATTAGATTTAATAAAAAGTAAACATTTCTGATCATCAACATCATTAAGAAAATAAAAAGAAATGCCAGAGAGTGGATGAATGCATTTTCAATACATACATTGAAAAAGGACTTGGATCCAGACTGAACAATCCCTACAAAGCAGTAAGGCAAAGAAAAAGCAGCGTATAAATGGGCAAAAACCTCAAACAGACGCTGGACAAAAGAGGGCATGCAAATGGCAACTAGCACATAAAAGAAGCTCATTAGACAGCAGAGATATTCAAATTGAAAACAATTCTCTAGGATGCCCTTTAGAATTACTAAAATCTAAAGGAATGACAGTAGTTCCACACCTCTGCCTCTTTCCCCTTCTTCCCCGCTTCCATTCCTTTTCCAGATGCTTCAGCCGGAGGCCAGCACGTGGAGCAAAGCCAGGCTGGTGCTGCGTGGAGTTCTGTGTGGAGGGACAGCCACGAAGGGTGAGAACGGTGCCCCAGCTGGGCAGGGAGGCAGCCACGTTCAGGGACAGGCCCACATGTTATACCAGAGCATAAGCAAGGTGAGGCGGGTGCTGACACAGAAGGAAACCCAGTGGTAGATGTCAGAGCTTGAACAGGAGAGCAGAGGGTCCATATGGGAGACAACTCAACACGGGAGTTCGGGCCTGAGCGGAGTGAGAAGGGGGTCCGTGTCAGTGTGGTCCTGCGTGGAGAGTCAGAGCCTAAGGGGACTGAGGAGGTCATCCACTTGGATGGGAGGCCCAAAGCAGGAGTGTAGAGCCTGAGCGAGGAGAGCAGGGTGTTCGGTGGAGGAGTGATCGGGAGAGGAGTCCCAGAGAGTAAGCACAGCGAGCGGGGGGGTGGTCACATCGGGGACACGAGACATTGGCTCCATTCAGCGTACTGACCCAGTAAGTACACAGGATGAGGGTAGCACACGTCGGAGAGAGGAGCTGCGGTTTTGTAGAGGGAGGAGACCAAAGTGAGCCCTGTGAGTTGGACTGGAATTGGAAGAACTGGTGTGGACTCACGGTTTCCAGCACACGCAGAGAGCCATGGAAGTGAGCAAAGACGTAAGTGTATGTGTTCGGTGTGTGTGTTTCTACCCATCACATATTCCCTGTTTCTCTCCTGAGAAAGGCAATGGGAGCAGTGACGTGCTAATGGCAGTGAGCACACTAAGTGCCTAAATCTTGGTTTCTAAACACCATTCTCCATTAAAAGAAACTAAGGCTTTTTGGAGAAATGGCTGATTCCAGGGCTAGGCAGGAAAGGTTCAAGGTGATCCTCAACGTTCTTATTCCAGAAAGCAGAAAACTGTTTCAAGAATGGTAGGGAGATGTCAAAAGGGCGCAGAAGCCAGCTTGCAGGGCCAAGTCTGGTACAATTTGAGCATCAAAATAATGATAGATTATTACCCACTGAAGAACACGGGAAACCACAAGTTCACACAGATATAAGTGAATGTGAGCAAAGCGAAAGTTTGGGAAGCCGTGGAATAGTTACTTAATATCCGAGTCTTCCCCACAAATGCATAAATTACAAGGGAAAATAATAACTTCATAGTGAGGAAGACTTGCAAACTGTTCAAATGATCAAAATGAACATTATCAGTTAGGGGATAAATTAAAGTCGTGTGCCTTTTATGGTAATCTTGCCAAAGATGTATAACCTGAATGTAATTATGAAGAAAGATCATTCAACAATATAATTGGCATGGAAACTTCAAAACTTTAAAAAAGAAAACCTGTGATCTCCAGAATATATAAGCAGCTCATACGACTTAATAAGAAACAACCAAACAACCCAATCCAAAAATGGGCAAAAGACCTAAACAAGCAATTCTCCAAGGAAGACATACAAATGATCAAAAGGCACATGAAAAAATGCTCAATATCACTAATTATCAGAGAAATGCAAATCAAAACTACAACGAGGTATCACCTCACACCAGTCAGAATGGCCATCATTCAAAAATCCACAAATGACAAATGCTGGAGAGGCTGTGGAGAAAGGGGAACCCTCCTACACTGCTGGTGGGAATGCAGTTTGGTGCAGCCACTGTGGAGAACAGTGTGGAGATTTCTCAAAAGGCTAGGAATAGACTTACCATATGACTGAGGAATCCCGCTCCTGGGCATATATCCAGAAGGAACCCTACTTCAGGATGACACCTGCACCCCAATGTTCATAGCAGCACTATTTACAGTAGCCAAGACACGGAGACAGCCTAAATGTCCATCAACAGATGACTAGATAAAGAAGATGTGGTATATTTATACAATGGAATACTATTCAACCATAAAAACTGACAACATAATGCCATTTGCAGCAACATGGATGCTCCTGGAGAATGTCATTCTAAGTGAAGTAAGCCAGAAAGAGAAAGAAAAATACCAAATGAGATCGCTGATATGTGGAATCTAAAAAAGAAAAACAAAAACAAACAAACAAACAAACAAAAACAAAGCATAAATACAGGACAGAAATAGACTCATAGACAGAGAATACAGACTTGTGGTTGCCAGGGGGGTGGAGGGTGGGAAGGGATAGACTGGGATTTCAAAACTGTAGAATAGATAAACAAGATTATACTGTATAGCACAGGGAAATATACAGAAAATGTTATGATAACTCAGAAAAAAATGTGACAGTGAGTGTGTATATGTCCATGAATGACTGAAAAATTGTGCTGAACACTGGAATTTGACACAACATTGTAAAATGATTATAAATCAAAAAATGTTAAAAAATTAAATAAAAAACAAAAAAACAAAGCATAAATACAAAACAGAAATAGACTCATAGACATAGAATACAAACTTGTGGTTGCCAAGGGGGTGGAGGGTGGGAAGGGATAGATGGGATTTCAAAATTGTAGAATAGATAAACAAGATTATACTGTATAGCACAGGGAGATATACACAAGATCTTATGGTAGCTCACAGAGAAAAAAATGTGACAATGAGTATATATATGTTCATGTATAACTGAAAAATTTTGCTCTACACTGGAATTTGACATAACATTGTAAAATGATTATAAATCAACTTAAAAAGTGAAAAAAAAAAAACCTGAGAACAGTTCCAGGTTGATGAAGACTAAAGAAATTGGACAATTAAATGCAACAGATTCTTGTTGAACTGGATCCTTTTACTAGAAAGTACATTACTGGGACAACTGTTGAACCTCGAACAGCGCCTGAGAATTAGAGGGCTGTGATGCAGCAGTGTTACCTTACTACTCATGATGGTCATGGAGGAAGATGTCCCTGCTTGTATTAAATACACACTAAAGAATCTGGGGGACCAGGTTGGCCACTTTTTCTAAAATGCTGAAAGAGAAATACTCTTTGGTGGAGGAGGGTATAGCTCAGTGGCAGAGCACATGCTTAGCATGCACGAGGTCATGGGTTCTATCCCCAGTACCTCCATTAAATAAAAAATAAACCTAATTACCCGCCCCCCCAAAAACAAATTATTCTTTGTACTGTACTTGTAACTTTTGTGATTGTGCTTTTTAAAAAATATTAAAATTATATGACACACACACAAAGATAATACCAAGTGTTGGTAAGGATGTAGAGCAGCTGCCCCACACTACTGGTGGATGGGTAAATGGCACAACCACTTTGGAAAACTATATGTCAGTTTCTTATCAAATTAAAGTTACACCTACCCTATTCCACTGAGAAGTTACTAGGGCCACAAACGGGCTTGTACTAGAATGTTCTTGGATTTATGTGACACAGTCCCAAACTGGAAAGAACCCAAATGTCCATCAATAAATGAATGGATAAGTTGCTGTTTATCCACACAATGGAATACTATTCAGCAATATTTAGGAACTGTTGACGCAACAGCATGGTTGAATCTCAAAAGAACTATGTTGAGTGAAAGAAGCCAGACATAAATAAGTTTATACTTATGATTGCATTTATATGAAGTTGAAGAAGAGTCAAAGCTTCGGGGAAATGGGGATGGACTGGAAAGGGGCGAGAGGGAACTTTGCGGGAGTAGAAATGTTTTATATCTTGACTGGATGGAGATTATGGGAGTGTATATAGTTGTCAAAACTCATCAAACTATATACTTAAAATCTATGCATATTATTTGTAAACTTCAACTTAAAAGGCTAATTTAAAAAATTCACTGATTTATCAGCAGTGCTTATGCCTAGGCAGTAGGATTCTTTCTCTTCCCACATTATGTATTTCTGAAGTGTTTGAAGGTTTTTCAACAACCATGTCTTTATTTAAAAGAGCCACATTTAGAATCTAAAAAATATAATTACATGAAACTAGCATTTGCCCATAGGGTGCTCAAGCAACTAGTTGTCTTGGGGGGGGAGGGGGGAATTAAGTTAGATCTACTCCTTTAAAAATATACCCCCGAAAAAAGTTCAGGTAAGTCAAAGCATAAAACCAAGCCATAATTTAAAATCGAGCCATAAATAATAGCAGATAGAAGTTGATACTTATCTGATTTCTGAATGGCAAATAAACTATTCAACACAATGTTAGGAACTCTAAAGGAATCGATTTCTGCTACATAAAAATATTGCTATATAATAAAATATAAACAAAATTAAATGCAACAGGAAGTTCGGGGATTTATAAAAACATAACATTTGACAGATTTATAGGCAAAGTATGTGAATTCTATAAAGGACGGAAGAATAGAGGAAAGGAAGGAGGGAAAGAGGAGGAAAGGGAGGGGAGGGGAGGGGAGGGGAGGGGAAGGGAGGGAAGTCAGGAAGGAAGCGCGGGAAGGGGGCGGCGGCGGGAGGGAGCGCGGCAGGCTGATGCGCGCGCCAGTGAAAAGTGACCCTGAGCGGCCACGCACCCAGCAGCGCGCGTCACTCCGCAGCCCAGCCGCTGGGGGCGGGCGTGAGCGGCCGGGCGGGTTCCTGGTCGCCACGTGCGGCGTGCGCGCTGCTGCGCTTCTGGAAGCCGGGCTAGCGATGTGCGTCAACAATCTTCACTGCACTTTCACCGTTTGAATCAGAAATGTCTCTTTGGAATCCGTCTAAAGGAAGTAGTGAACACGTCACTCTTTTCAGGATTATTCCTAACAGCCAAAACATACATAAACAAAAATAACCCAAATGCCAGCGTTATGGAACAGTTCGTTAAGCCATGGGGTATCTGATGCCTGTTCTGCCATTTGCAGCGAGTCTTTAATGACATTTTTAAAATGCTCGTGATAAATTCAGGAAAGCAAGCCTGGCCTCCCGTTTGGCTCCGAAGCAGACGTCTCGTCGGTGGGGAAGCCCGTCCCCAGACGCAGCACCCTTGCCCGCCGTCGGTGTACTGTGAATGGGCTGCACGTGAAATGGGGCCTCCGCCCCGTGTGCGCGCCTGTCGCTCGGGGCTGGTTCGGGAGAAGCCGGCGCGTCCGCGCCCGGGCGCGCGGGGGCTCGCACGGCGGTCGGCGGCCTGGGGCGCAGCGCAGCCGCGAGGCGGGCAGCGGACGGGGCGCCCGGGGGGCCGGGCACGCTCGCGCCGGCGGCGTCCGGCCGTCGCCCCCCTGGAGCACAGCAGACTCCCGTTACTTTCCGCCTTCCGGATGCCCCCCAAGTCCCTTCCCTGCAGCCCCCGCCTGGCGGGCGGGGGGGGGGTGTCTGGGCGGCGCGGGCCCCGCATTGCGCAGGACGAGGAGGGGCGGGGTGGCGCCGCGGGTCCCCCCCGCGCCGCGTCCACCTGCCGGCCGGGCGGGAGGCCGCAGGCCGAACAGAAACGCGGTCTGCAGACGTAGTGTTACGTCTTCTCCTCATCAAGATCGTTCGTATTTTCACATGTGAGGCGTTCCCCGCTTATTTTATGGTACATTTGCAAAGCAAAACGTAAACTATGTAATTTAAACCCAGTTATACATCCATTTCAGAAAGTTTAGAAAATGACAACATTCAAGACTGTTCGCCTGAAACCTTCCTACATCGGGAGGGCTGTGCAACGGCGCAGCCGCCCCCCAAGTTAAACACAGAATTACCGTGTAGCCCGTCAGTGCCACCCCGGGCGTGTTCGCAAGAAAAATGTAAGTACGTGGTCACAGAAAAACTTGTGCACCAATGTTCGTAGCAGCGTTTTTAAAACTGAGGTATAGTTGATGTACAGCATTACATCTGTCAGGTGTAGAACACGGTGGTTCGCAATTTTTAAAGGTTATACTGCATTTATAGTTGCTATAAAACATTGGCTATGTTCCCTGCGCTGCACAGTACATCCTCGGAGCTTATTTATTTTATACAGAGTAGTTTGTGTCTCTCGATCCCTATTCCTATCTTGCTCCTCCCCCCTTCCCTCGCCCCACTGGTAACAACTGAATCTGTATCTGTAAGTCTGTTTCTTTGTTGTTACATCCACTGGTTTGTTTTAGTCTTATTTTTTAGATTCTACATATGAATATATTATACAGTATTTGTCTTTCTCTCTCTGACATATTTTACTTAGCATAATACCCTCCAAGTCCATCCATGTTGTTGCAAATGGTAAAATTTCATTCCTTTTTATGGCTGAGTAGTATTCCATTGTGTGTGTGTGTGAGTGTGTGTGTGAGTGTGTGTGTGTGTGTGTGCGTGTGTGTGTACCACATCTTTATCAATTCATCTGTTGGTGGACATTTAGGTTACTTCCACATCTCGACACTTTTAAATAATGCTGTGAACATTAGTGTGCACGCATCTTTTTGAGTTAGTGTTTTCATTTAGGGGGATCTATACTCAGGAGTGGAATTGCTGGGTTATGGTAGTTCTAATTTTAGTTTTTTGAGAAACCTCCATACTGTTTTCCCACAGTGACTGCACCAATTTACATCCCCACCAACACTGTATGAGGGTTCACTTTTCCTCAACATCCTCCTAACATTTTTTTTTTTTTTGAAGATAGCTTTTCTGATGGGTGTGAGGTGATATCTCACTGTGGCTTTCATTTTCATTTCCCTGATTATTAGTGATGCTGAGTATTTTTTTTTTCATGTACCTGTTAGCTGTCTGTATGTCTTCTTTGAAAAATGTCTATTCTAATCTTCTGTCCATTATTTAACTGGGTTTTTTGGTTTATATATATATATATATATATATATATATATATATATATATATATATATATATATATATAAATACACACACATATGTGTGTGTGTATATATATACACACACACATACACACATACATATATATATGGTTGTATGAGTTGTTTATATGTGTTGAATATTAACCCCTTATCAGTCATATCATTTGCAAATATTTTCTCCCATTCAGTAGGTTGTCCTTTCATTTTGCCAATGCTTTCCTTTGCTGTGAAAAAGCTCTAAAGTGTAATTATGTCCCATTTGTTAATTTTTGCTTTTATTTCCTTTACTTTAGGAGACAGATCCAAAAAAAATTTTTTTACAATTTATGTCAATGAGTGTTCCACCTATTTTTTTCCTAAAAGTTTTATTATTTCCAGTCTTACATTTATGTCTTTAATCCATTTTGAGTTTACTTTTGTACATGGTGTTAGAGAATGTTCTGATTTCATTTTTTTACATATGGCTGTCCAGTTTTCCCAGTACTGCTTATTCTATCTTTTCTCCATTGTATATTCTTGCCTCCTTTGTCATAGATTAATTGACCGTAAGTGTGTAGGTTTCTTTCTGGGCTCTCTGTTCTGTTCCATTGATCTATGTGTCTGTTTTTGTGCCGGTACCATATTGTTTTGATTACTATAGCTTTGTAGTGTAGTGTGAGGTCGGAGAGCATGATTCCTCCAGCTCTGTTCTTCTCAAGATTGTTTTGGCTATTTGGGCTCTTTTGTATTTCCGTACAAATTTTAAAGTTATTTGTTCTAGCTCTGTGAAAAGTGCCCTTGGTATTTTGATAGGGATTGCATTGAATCTGTAGATTGCTTTGGGTAGTATGTTCATTTTAACAATAATAATTTTTCAAATACACGAACATGGTATATCTTTCCATCTGTTGTGTTGCCTTCAATTTCTTTCATCAATGTCTTATAGTTTTTGAAGCATAGGTGTTTTACCTCCTTAGGTAGGTTTTTTCCTAGGTATTTTATTCTTTTTGATATAACTATAAATGGGATTGTTTCCTTAATTTTCTTTTCTGATAGTTTGTTGTTAGTGTATAGAACTGTAAAAGATTTCTGCATATTTATTTTTTATCTTGCAACTTTACAGAATTCATTGTTAAATCTAGTAGTTTTGTCGTGGTGTCTTTAGGATTTTCTATGTGTAGTATCATGTAATCTGCAAACAGTGACAGTTTTACTTCTTTGTTTCCAATTTGGGTTCCTTTGATTTATTTTTCTTGTCTGATTGCTGTGGCTAGGACTTTGCATACTATGTTGAATACAAGTACCCAGAGTGGGCATCCTTGTCTTATTCTTGATCTTAGAGGAAATGCTTTCAGCTTTTCACCACTGAATATGATGTTAGCTGTGGGCTTGTCATATATGGCCTTTATTATGTTGAGGTATGTTTCCTCTATGCCCACTTTCTGGAGAGTTTTTCTTTAAATCATAAATAGATATTAAATTTTATCAAAAGCTTTTACTGATCTATTGAAATGATCATATGGTTTTCATTCTTCAGTTTGTTAATGTGCTGTATCACACTGATTGACTCGCAGATATTGGAAAAGCCTTGCATCCCTGGAGTAAATTCCACTTAGTCATGGTGTATGATCATTTTTCTGTATTGTTGGATTCAGTTTGTTTTGAGGATTTCTGCATCTATGTTCATTAGTGATACTGGCCTGTAATTTTCCTTTTTTGGTAATATCTTTGTCTGATTTTGGTATCAGGGTGATGCTGGCCTCATAGAATGAGTTCAGAAGCATTCCTTCTCCAGGAATTTTTTGGAATAGTTTGAGAAGTATAACTCTTTTCTAAATGTTTGGTAGGATTCACCTGTAAACCCATCTGATCCTGGAGTTTCCATACAGCTTTAAACTTGTAGCCCTTTCATGGACACCAGTTCTGATAGTGCACTGTGAATTAATACTCTTAAGTAGCTAGTAAATAAAACGTAAGGAACTGTATGCTTTCTATTTTTATGAAGGTCACATTTGTTATGTATAAACACTTAAAATATGTTCTAAGTTTTGTAACCCTAGTTTGAAACCTGTATTTTATATTAGAGGCTTGATAAAAGGAAGATATATACCGTCTCCTTTATTTCCTTTGCCAAGCAAAAGCTTTTAGGTTTGATTATGTCCCATTTGTTTATTTTTGCTTTTATTTCATTTGCCTTGGGAAACTGATCTAAGAAAGTATTGCTATGATTTATGTTTGAGAATATTTTGCCTATGTTCTTTTCTTGGAGTTTTATGGTGTCATGTCTTATATTTAGGTCTTTAAACCACTTTGAGTTTATTTTTGTATATGGTGTGAGGAGGTTTTCTAATTTCGCTCACTCACACGGAGCTGTCCAGACTGCATATAAGCAGCAGCACAGAATCAGCAGCAGGTGGCCTGGTCTAGGGAGACCAAAGTGGGAGTCGGGTCACCTAGGTAGCCGGGGCTTGAGGGTCGAGACCCCAGAAGAGAGGGGAATACGAAGAAGTGAGCCTGAAATTCCGTTTATAATCCCGTCTCGACATTTGTTGACACCTAAACTGAGCTCATGAGATTCCAAGAAAATGACACAGAAAGCTGCTAAGGGGCTCAAGAGCTAAGCAGAGATTGGCAGCCCACACTTAATGAGGAGACACACATAGGGGTTTAAGGTTCACTGGTTCACCCAGGCACTGCTCTAGGGCTAAAGGCAAACTGGACATGGACCAGCTTCAGCCTGACCAAGGTGAACTGCCTTCATCTCTCTGTCTGTCAGGATGAGGAGGGCGTCCATGGTGGAAGGTGGCTCAAGGCACAGTGCAAGAGCCGAACACTGTGGAGAGGGTATTGCAGAGCAGAGCTGTTGCTGCAGGTGAGGAGGGTGTCCCTGGGGGAGGGAGGAGCAAGCTGGCATAGGAAGTGCACTCACAAGTAGGAGTGTCCCATCCTGGGGACTCCAAGCGCAAGCACGGTGAGGAGGATATCCCCAATGGAGAGGGGCAAGGGCTGTCTGGAGGTGTCAGGTCCTGAGCAGGGTGGGGAAGACGATCACATAGTGGTGATGGGGAGGCCCAGTTGGGGTCTCAGTGACTTAGCAGGGGAAAGGAGGGTGTCCACATAGAGGGCCTGCCTGGCAGTGGGTGTGGGAGCCCACACAGGGAGAGGAGAGTGTTCATGCAGTGGGCTGGTCTGATGTGAGAAGTCGAAACCCGAATGGGAATTCTGCATAAGAGAGGGGTTGGTGGCAGTGATGCAAATAACTAAACATACTAAGGATGAATGGAGCCACGTTTCTCCCTGTCAGAGAAAGGGGTTACAAACATGACCCAAATGAACCCTGTGATGTTGGACTGGAATTCAAGGTATTGGTGTGAGCGTATAGTTTTCAGTGTACATAGCCAGAGATAGAAATAAATGTGTGTGTGTGTGTGCATATGTGTTCTCTTGCTCTGTCTGCTGAAAGGACCAGGGAGAAGGAACATCCCAGTAGCAGTGAGCACAAGTGAGCCTGGGATGTCTTCTGAGGGAAAGCCAAGAGGCACTCAGAAATGAGGGAACTATGTCAAAAATGGCAATTTGAAGGAATTCCCGTTAGTCAAGTCAGGGACAATTTGAGCATCAAAATGTGTAATGATAGTAATGGATTGTGACCATGGTATTTTTTTAATTGAAATACAGTTGGTGTGCAATATTATGTTAATTCAGGTGTACTACATAGTGGCTTGGCATTTGCATATATGATGGAATGATCACCACAGTAAGTCTAGCAGCCACCTGTCCCCATTCAAAGTTATTACAGTACTATTGACCGTATTCCTTATGTTGTATATTATATCTCTGTGGCTTATTTATGTTGCATCTAGTAAAGTTTTTCCAGAGTCCTGGATTCATTTATTTTTGGTAGTCCGTGCTTCTCAATATGACCTTCTTGCCTTAACTTTGTCGTTGTTGATGGTAATGATTTTTTTGTTTGTTTTTATTGTGGTAGGAACATTTAACATGAAGTCTACCCTCTTAACAGAATTTGAAGTGTGTAACATAGTGTTGTTAATTATAGGCATGATATTGTACAGCAGATATCTAGGACTGGCTTGTCTTGCACAACAAACTTTCTATCTGTTGAATAACAGCTCTCCATTTCTTCCTTCTCCCAGTCCCTGGTGACCAGCTTTCAGCTTTCTGCTTCTATGAGTTTGACTATTTCAGATACTTCATTTAAATGGAATCATGCAGTATTTGTCCTATGAATGGCTTATACTTAGAAAATCTGGGTTAAGTTATCTTCCTCTAAAGAGTATTGCATTTTGTTGTGGCAATGCTTAACTTACTTGCAGGTTATCTTGATCCCCGGGGGTTTAGTTTTAGCCTTCATTAGGGAAGGTCTATTCAGTTTTTTCCCTGGTGCTCAGATACGGTCTACCTTCTAAGATGTAGCTCTTCAGGAATGTCAGTGGAAAGCCCTAGCTATTTGTCAAACTCCTCTCTTTTGGTTAGGCTTAAATGCCAACCTTAAACTCTTGAGTCCTAGGAAGCTAAAATCTCAGCTCAGTTCCTTAGCCTCTTTTTTGCTGTTTTTTTTTTTAAAGCAACTTTATTGTGGTTATTGATTTATAATCATTTTACAATGTTGTGTCAAATTCCAGTATTGTGGTGTAATTTCTGTACAGTAAACTACACATATTTCAGATGTACAATCTGATGAATTTTGATAGATGCAGACACCTATGAAACCACTGCCACCATGGAGATACCTGACATTTCCATCACTCCCCAGGAGGTTTTGCTGGGTTTCTTGGAGTCCTGTCCCGTGCATACACAATTTAGGAATCAGTCAACGATTAAAGGGAAATTTATACGAAAAACTTGGATCTCTTTCTTCTGTGGCTTTTCCCTTTCTGGGTTCCCCACGTGCCCTTGATTGCTGGTGCTTCAGGATCGTTTCCAAAGCTCTGACTTCTGTCTCATCAGGCGGGTAAACTGCTGCTTTCTGCTGGAGCTCTACTCGCAGGGCCCTGCAGTAAACTACGGGATACCCTCGGGGAAGAGCTGACTAAACGTGGGTCCCCCCCAGTGAGCTTCCCTTCCATTTCTCCCTACTTTGGGTTGCTCTCCAGTGCCTTCACACAGGTTTTTTTTTTTTTTTTTTTAATATTTTGTCCAAGATTTATAATTGTTACATTTATGTTTTAGTGACTTTGTTTCTGTTTGGTAACTTAGGTGTCTGTAATGTTTAATAGAATTTGGGATGCTAGGTTTACAATTCTAACTTATGTGTAATTATAGTAATTTGTTTACATTTAACGTTTAAATCTCATTTATTTTATAAACAGTATGGGAACAATTAAAGGCGTTTTAGGTTCATGTTTATATTTAACTGATTGGATTTACAAATATCCTCAAACACTTCAGGGAGGGCTCCTTATAAGTCAGATATTGAAATACTTAAAAAGGAAATCGGTTATATTAAATTCAAAATTCAACTTGAAATAATTAAAGCATTTAATTAAATTTATAAATAGGACCAAAATTAGTACAGACTCCTTATTAATGATTATTAGAATTTTCTACGTTTACAAGGAAAATAAGAAAATGATGAATATTGTAAATTGAACCAGGGTTTTGTATTTATATTTTCAATAAGTTAACAATTTTAAGGCAATATTCTAAATGAGCATTTGTTGACATAGACTGTATGGGCTTTCAATCTACAAGACTTGGTCAGAATTGCTCCGGATCACAATTTACTTAATGTCTGTCATCCTCAGTTTCTGTATCTGTAAAATGGGGACAATGAGATCTCCCTAAAAGCACATGTCTCAATAAGGAATAATGTTCATGATGGTAGTAATGATGATTAATAACAATGTTTTAAAGGAGGGCTGTATGCAGTATGAATCCATTTTTTGGTTAAAAAAGTAACACATGCAAACATAGACATGAACAAGCCTCCAGGAGGCTGTGGGCGACGTTAATTTTCACACACAATTATCTGTCATTTCTGATCTTCCCAGTGTGCGTGTATTACAGTATCTGTTTGCTGTGTGTATACGTGTGTGTGGTCATGTATACAACTTGCAGTTAATTGTTTTGTGGGGTGGGATTATGAGCAATTTTAAGTAGCTGTTTCTTAATTTTGTTTTCTGTGAACAACTGGAGGCCTTGCCGCAGGGCTCGCGGCGCTGGGGTCACGCTCACGCGCCGCGCGGCCCCGGTCGCCGAAGGGCCTTCTCGGCGCATCTGCCTGGGCGCTGCCGGGGCTGCTTTCCGCGCACAGTGGGGCTGCGGGCCGCCGCCGGCGGGGCTCCCAGCGGCGCGCGTCTGCAAGGGCCCTGGCAGCAGGCGGGGCCTCGTGTCCTCCCCGTTCCTTCCTCCGCCTCCTCTGCTCATGCTTCGTCCCCCTTTATAGCGAGACGACCCCCTTGGGCCCCCCCAGGCCCTCCCCATCCCAGGGGAAATTCCCACGTCCGTTTAAACGCCTTGCTCCTCCCGGACCCAGGGCAGCACATCCACATGTCTGCGTCCCAAATTCAGCAGAATGAGCCCTGAGAGCCCCACAGCCTGCAGCCCCGCCGTCTGTCCTCTGCGGGTGATGGTTAGGGGCGTCCCCGGCGACTCGCGCAACCAGACGGCTGTGCCTCCTGCGTGGTTCCTTCCCGGGGCCTTCCTGCCCTTCTCCCTCCCGGGCCCCAGGCTCGGACGCGTCCTAGACACCTCGCACCTTTGACGTGGCTCCCGGCACGTAAGTGCTTTTTCCTTGACAAGCTCGTGTGTTCCTTGAAACTAGGGGTGCGTCAGGGCCTCCCCAGAACCGACCGCGATGCCGGTGACGCGTTCTCGTCTCTTGTCACTTGCCCTGCAGCAAAAGCCACGCGTTTCACTCCCCCGCTGAGAGGAGGCAAGGCTCCTGCACAGAGGAAGCCACGTAGTGTATGTAGCTCCCACGACCTCTCCTCCAGGTGAGGGCCGGGCTGTCACTTCCAGAGAGCGGAGTATAGGAAGGGGAGAAAATACCTTCCAGCGTAGGAATCTTGCAGACACCGCCTTTATCAGGCGGTCCCGGCCGGTGTCGTCAGTGATGTGTGGGCCCCAGGCACCCCCAGGAGGACGCGATGGGGCGGGCGCGTCACCCTGCGCTGCGCTTCCTGCACACCTGTACCCAGTCCCACCTCGAGAAGACGCCTGGCAGTCCCAGACCGAGGACATTCTACAAATTCCTGAACTGCACTCCTCAAAACTGTTGGAGTCATTAGAAAAAATTTAAAAATTTGTTTAAAGGAAAGACTTGAGAAACTGTCACAGACCGGAGGAGACTAGGGAGAAATGAAAACTAAACGAAATGTGGGCTCTTGCATTGCACCTGAAAACAGAAGCAGGATGAACTGGTGAAACCTGGTAAAATCTGGAGTTTGGTTGATGACCCTGGAGTGATGCTGCTTTTTTAGTTCTGAAAAATGCACCGTGGAAATTTCAGACTACAATATGTGGGGAAACTGAAACTGGGTGAGTGAAGAGCTCTCTGTACTATATTTGCCACTGTCTGTAAGTCTAAAATCTTTCCAAAATTAAAAGTTTATTTTAAAAGTCACTCCCCCATATACTCTGCAAAGGCTGAAAGGTTAACTTGCTCTGTGTGGACATAAATGGGAACCAGTTAGTTAGACGCTCTGTGATGGAGCTGAGCAATTAAAGCAACGTACCTTATTTTTATTTTATCCTGATTATAATGGTCTGTCGAGGAGAATGCCAGTTGCCTGCATATCCGCTCTCAACTGGCAGAGCCCACGTTGGCCCTCAGCTGAATGGCTATATTTACGGCCTCCCTTGCAGCCTGGGGTGACCCTGTGACTAACTTCTGGTCAACACTAAGGAAACAGGACATGGTGCCACTTCCAGGAAGTCTCCTTCAAAAGGAGAGGAGCTCCCTGCCTTTTTCTTGCTGCTGCTGTGGGAACAGGAAGGCACCGAGGGGGCACACAGAGGCACGGGGAGCCACAGGAGGGCGTGAGTCTGGGTCTTTGATGAAGTCCTGGAGGTGCCACCCCTAACCTAATACAGGGTCATCCACAGCCACTAAGTCAGAAAAGTACGAAGGTGCATGTGAAAGAAGGACGAAGGAGTGGCTGGATCTGATGTTAATGAGATGAATGGATACATTTTAGATTAAATAAAGCCGTCTTAGGATGCCGTGCGTGGAGTCCTCTGTCTACTTATAAAGACTGAATACTGTATCATGGGCTCTTTTCTGTTTGACTTTGGTGATATTTGATGCTTGCACACTGTGCACTGTGGTGATGAAAGGCTCTGATGAGTGTGAATTTGGTGTCGCACAGACTTGTGTTCAAGTCTCACTTGGGCCATGGACTGTGTAACCGCAGGCAAGACGTGCCAGCTCTTACAACATGCGGACGCCTCTTAGAGACGTTGAGCGGATTGACTTAGTTAATGCATGTGAACCTCTAGCGCCAGGCCTGGATCGTAGCGAGTTCTTAATAAACTAGTGTGATTACCATTACCAGCCTTCAGCCAGTTCCTTCTTCATGGACACTGAACCTGTCGGGGGCTAATGAAGAAACAGAAACCATAGGAGAACTTAGAGCAGAAGGAGTTGAATGTAGGGAATTGGTTACAGAGGTGATAGGAAAGCTAAGAGGAAAACGGGGGATTATAACCTGATGTACATAACCGGCGACAGCGGGAAGGCCCTGCTGCCGTCAGTGTGAGGGGAGCGGGAGGAGGCGGGGCAGCCAGAGCCCCAGGCCGGCCGGAAGCTCCAGGCCCGGCGAGCTCTCCCAGGGCGGCTGGAACCCTGCGGGAGGAGCAGCTACTTCTGCAGAGGCCCCCGGGGTGAGGAGGGCTGGACACCTCCCTCCCACATTATAATCTCTCTCTAGAACCTCCCACTGCAGACCCATCTGGGGGCCTGGGAAGTGGAGTCTTCAGGGACCACCCTTGAGATGCAGAGCAGAACAGGGGACGGGGGTCTGGAGGGAACGGATCTGATGGAAACAGACCACGGCCCGGCATAGTCCAGCCCTTTAATATCCAGCATTCGCCCCCACCCTCCTCTCGTGTTTAACCACGTCCAGGTGAAACAGCTCTCCTGCGGGCGCCTTCCTTCTCCCCCCGAGAGGAGGGACCGCGTGTCCCCCCAGGCTTCACAGCCACCCCTCCCAACCTGTTCCGCGTGGCTCCTCACGGCCTGGTGAGTTCCCTGTAACACTGGGCGCCGACACCTTCTCCACATAAAAGACGATGGGGAGAGGAGAGGGGAGAACCATCATCAGTGGTTAACAGGCACATAAACCTGCGTGTGGACTCCTCAGTTCCCGTGTATCTCGCTGGTCACAGGCCATCCCGGACATTTTGTCGCTGACAAAATACAACTTTCTCACTGATGCTCCCTCACCCACCCCTGTCACCCTGCCCTTGGCCGCCGTCCCTCTGCGAGCTGGGAGTATTTACTTGAAACATACCTTCACGCCTAAATGGCCTCATTCTTGTTTTCCCATGACTTTATTGGGTTACTTTAGTCTCAACTGAACCTTAACATTGGACATGCGATCACTTCTTTAGCTATTTCCCTGTTATCACTAATCTGATGCTGAAATTCAACAGTAAAAGGAAAAGAAAAGAAGGTAGGGTCCAGTGGGGGTAGGTGAAACCTGAGGACAGACATCTGTCAGCAGCGCCTGCGGGGACCCGCCTGCCTCCAGCAGAGGTGACGGTGAGCGAGGTGTCCCTCCATGCTCCGCAGCGGCGCCCCTGGACGGGCGCTCCGGGCCAGAGCTGTCAGAGGCAGTGGGTGCTGCTGTGCTCCTGTGCGGGGTCACCGCGGGCAGCCCGGCGTCTGCCCCACTGACACCGGGTCGTCGGGAGCCCGCCCGTAGCAGGGGGGCCCAGAGCCCCCAGAGCGTCAGCCCCTCGGAGAGCGGCGCAGGGTGCAGCCGCAAGGAGGCTGAGAGGCTAGATCTGCAATGTTCTCAGCGCGCAGAGGAAGCGGCCCTTCCTCCCGGGACGGCCTCTGCGGGGGAGGGGGCGCTGAGTGGCGACGGCCGTCGTCGGGAAGGTGGCTTAGGGCCAGGTCGGCCGTCCTCCTCCGAGCGGCCTAGTCCAGCAAGGAGCCCAGTGCTGCCGGAGGCAGGAGCCCACTCAGTGTCAGGAGCCCGCCTGAGAGCCTGTCGCTCCTGCACGTGGCAGGTGCTGTGGACGAGAGGTGACCGGCCCGCACCTCCCTGCTCTGTGGGCAGACAGACACAGGAGTGGTGGCTTCTCCAGCCTGGGGTCCAGTGGCAGATCAGGAACATTCAACCACTCACTAGGAGAGCCCATCCAGCCTGCGCCTGGCAGGGGACCCTCTGCGACCTGCCACCAAGCCTCACTGTCTCCCCGCCCCCACCAGGCAGCCACACCTAGCGTGGGGGCTACTGGTTGGGCTCTTTGCTAGATTCAACCCTGTCCAGTGACCTCCTGTGTTTGCTTTGATTTCTGCTCATTTTGGTATATTTGAATGTTTATGAATAGGGTGGTACAACGACGTAGTGGGAGTTCCAAAGCAGCAAGTGGTTGTACACACTGAAGACCCCCCCTTCCACCGCCGTCCGCCTTGTCCCCGGAGGTGACTTGGTATCGCCAGGTCCTCGTGACTATCTGAGATCTCCCGTGCTCTGCTGTGCTCCGTCCCTGGCGCACGGCCTGTAGAGCACCGTGGACGTGGTCTCCTAGTTTTTTCCCTTAGTTTATCTCGGAGATGTTTTCCTACTAGCACATTAAGAGTCGTGCTATTACTTCTAACAGTCCCGCGATTTCCCACGGTACGTGGGCGTCATCGCTCATTTAACCAGTCACCTGCTGACAGGTATTTAGATGGTTTCTGATCTTTTGATGTTACAATGCTGCACAGAGTGACCTGGTACAGAGCCATTCCCATCTGAGACAGCATCTGCAGGATGACTTCTGAGAAGAGGAAGATCCTAGGGCAGGAGTGGTGTGTGTTCATGGTTTTGATGGAAGCTGCCAGACCACCCCCAAGTGCTGTGCTGGACTCCCGTCTCACGAGGACTCGTTTTCTCCAATCTTCACCATCCTCGTTTGTTACCAATCTTTTTGATTTTTGCTGGTCTGCTAGGTTAAAAATGACGTCTCAGTGGGGTTTTAATTTGTTTTTCCTTGATGAGAGTGAGGTTGAGCGTCTTTTCATATGTCTAAGGTGAACGCACGAATGCATCTTTATTTCTTATCTGTGAACTGTCTGTTCAAATCCTTTATCCATTTCCTATCGAGTTATTTGTCTTCCAGTGACTCGTATGTCCCGGTGGGATGCACCGCGAGTATTTCTGGCGCTTGTCTTTTGCTTTTTCTCACGCTGCTGTGTATGCATGTCGTCGAGTTTGCCATCTGTGTGTGTGTATGTGTGTGTGTGTGTGTACGCGTGTGTATTTATGTATACGTATGTGTATTTCCTCCCTTTCTGCACAGCTTCTGGATTTTTGTCTTAGAAAAATATTCCTTACATCTTACATTGAAATTTTTTCTCCCTTATTTATTCTAGTACTTTGATGGTTTCTTCCGTTTTTTACACATAAATTTTGATCCATTTGTCCTTTGTCCTTATGTTAGTTGTACGACATGGGTGTTCACTTTGTTTTTCCCAGATGATTACCCAGATGTTGCAATATCACTTATTAAATAATTCATCTTTTCCCACTGATTAGAACTATCCCCTTTATTACCACATTTTTGTTTGCATCTAGATCTGTTTCTGAATCTTCTGTTATTTTCCATCGATTTCAGTATCACCTTTTAAATTATTATAGTTTTGTGTTTTAATATCTAAAAGGGATGTTGGCCCCTCATCATTTTTATCAGAATTCTTCTGAATATTATTGCTCATTTATTGTTTTACTGTTAAAAAAAATTAGAACCAGCTTGTCTGGATACTCATATACAGACCCAAAAAAACCCCATGTTAACTTAAGGAAAGTTGACGCCTTCGACACATTGGTTGATCCTTCTCATGCACATGGTAAACTTCCATTTGTGCCCACAGTTCCTCATGCCCCGCGGGAGTAATTAAAGTCCTCACATCATAGCGCTCGCCCTGGAGGTCAGGTCTGCCAACACGTGGCCACTGCTGAACCAGCGAGAAGGCCCCAGACTGTGTTAACCGTCCAAGGGGCCGTCAGTGGTATCTGTTGTTCAAAAAAACGACTTTATTGAGGTGTAATTTACGTACAATGAATTGTATCCTATTCATGGATTTTTACACAAAAAGTAAACTGTCAAAATATTTTGCTCTCTGCAGCGCGATACCACCTCCCATCGTTCAGGACGGCTGTCATCAAAGGACAACAAATAACAAGAGCGGGAGAGGATGTTTGTGGTGGGGACGTTAACTGGTGCAGCCGCTGTGGAAAACAGCATGGTGGCTCCTCAGAAAGTCAGACACGGAACTACTGAACAATCCAGCAATTCCACTTCTGGGTATTTTTCCAAAAAACCCCAGAAGCACTAATTAGGAAAGATACATGCACGCCTATGTCACTGCAGCATTATTCACAACAGCCAAGATAAAGAAGCAACCTAAGTGTCCATCAACAGATGACTGGTTTGTGTATACGATGGAATACTACTCAGCCACAAAGAGGGCGACATCTTGCCATTTGCAACAGCATGGCTGGACCCAGAGGGCGTTACGCTAAGTGAAGTGAGTCAGACAGACAATGAAATGGACCGTATGATCTCACTTATATGTGGAGTCCAAAAAACAAAACAAACCGAGAAACAAAACAGAAGGAAAATAGACTTACAGATACAGAGAACAAACAGGTGATTGTCAGAGGGGAAGAGGTGGGGGACGCACAGGAGGTGGAGGGGTTAAGGGGCATAAACCTCTGGTTATGGAACAGACGTCACGGGTGTGCAACACGCAGCGTACGCAGCATGGCCAGTAACACTGTAACAACAACGTCAGTGACTTTGTGGGGGAGGTGGTTACTGGGCTCGCGGTGATGATTCCGCAGTACATGCAGGTGCGCCTGAAACTAACATAATATTGTACATCAGCTAAATGTCAATTAAAAAGGAGAAAAGCTTGCTCAGAAGAACACAGCGCTTTGACACTAAAGGGGGTGCGGGAGCCCTCCCCAGGCCCACGGGGCCCAGCGTGGTCAGGGCTGCCTGGTAAGTCCCTGCTGCGTTCTCCTCCCTCTGCTCACATTCAGCCCCGTTGTGGAGCCTGTTACCCCAGAGCACCATGCGTTGTTGGCGCTGGAGAACGTCCCTCGGAGCCGGGGCGCCCAGGTGACCGGCCAGGGCCGGGCCGGACAGAGGGCGCCGCGTCAGGCGAAGGAGACCCAGGCATCTCCTCGCGGCCCGCCCAGTAGCCAGCCGGCTGGCCAAGACCAGCTTTTTTGAGACTCAGTTTCCACAACCGTGGCAGAGGGGTGAGTGATACCTTCTCGGCTTACCTTGAGGATCTCTGTGAGGGTGAAGTAAGGTAGGATGTGTGGAAGGTCCCAGTAAAGTCGAAAGACGACGAAAACATAGGGATTAAACAGACAGGAAGCGAAGTGCAGGCGCAGTGAAGCCCCAAGGGCATCTTCTCGGGTGGTTGGCACCAGTCAGAGCTGTGCGTCATTCAGCAGACTCTACCGAGCTTGCCCTCTGCCCAGGCGTGTAGAGGACGCAGAGCAGTGAAAGCCGTGTGTCCCCGACCTGAAGACACTCACCGTCCGGGGGGTGACGTGCTTCTCTCCGGGTGCCGGTTGCAGGGGTGAGTGTGTTCACTTTGTGACAGTCCGTTGAGCCGCACGGCAGCACCTCATGTACCTTTGTCTGTGTGTGCGTTGGCTCAATAGAGTTTACAGAAAAGTAACTTTGATTCATTCCAACTTTGTAAAATGCATTCGTAGCTCTGAGTGTAGCAGAGCGTTGTATCAGACGTTGCACTGAGTCTGTGTCCCCGTTCTGCTAGTGGTGGGCATTTGGGCAGTTTCTGGCATGGGGCGTCTGTGGACGAGGCTGGTCCGCATTTCCTGGGGCATGCGAGTCGCTCTGCGGTGGGGGAACAGCTGAGTCCTTGCTTGGGGGTGTCTCCGAGTTTACTAGCTAGAGCTCCACTCGTTTCTGAAGTGGTTGCTCCACGGCCCTGCCCACCAGCAGGGTGTGCAATTACCCCAGGCGGCTTGACGGCCGTCGGCGCTTTGCCAGCCTGCCCCGTGCTCTGTGGTGTCCTTCCACCGTGTTACGTGCAGCTTCCTGATGTCAAACCTTCTGATATGCTTACTGGCCTTTCGGATTCCTTCTTTCGAGAACTGCTTCCTCAGGGCTTTGCCCGTTCCTCTCCTGGTTTGCCTTTTCTTTTCGATTTGGATGGAGGATTCCTTAAGAACCCCAGGACTCTAAGTGGACAGATGCTCAGGGACATCCTCATTATGCTCGAACCTGAAAGAAGCTACAGCTTTGACGTCTCTGACGTCACCAGCTGGGCTTTGTCTCTCAGCGTGTCCCTGGGGAGGGCGGGCTTTCCATTATGATTCCTGTCTCAGTTGCGTGACAGCCGACCCTTCGAAATTGCTGAGATTTGACTGTGGTCTAACTGAGCAGTTTTGGTAAATATTCCACATGTCACGTGAAGGGTGTATGTTTTGCGTGTGCGTTGCATCAAGGGTGTTACCGTGGGTTCAAGTCTGTGTCCCTTGTCGGGTTTTTGGTCTGCTTGTCCTACGCATTACTGAGACGAGTGTGCGAGAACACTCCACTGTAAATGCAGGTCTGCCTACTTATCCTTGTAATTCTTTCTGCTTTCGCTTTCCATGGCCCAGGCCCTTGTCCTCAGCCCCCTCGCCAGCTCAGGAAAATGGAGCCCCTGCGTCTGCCCGATGGTGCGTCCGCAGCCCTGAGCCGTGAGGCTTTTCCTCTCATCTCCCCGTGCCGTCCGGCCTCTCATGTTGCAGAGGGAAGGCACGCCACTCCCCCATTTCCCTCCTCCCTGTGCTTCTGTGCCTCGGGAGCACCGAAGGGTGCTCTGAAGTATCAGTTACTGCTATCAGTCAAAACACCACACATTGAAGGGAAGGCTCTTTTTTCATTAGTTAGGTATATAATGGAAATATATAACGTAGGAATACTTTAAAAGTTGAATGACATTGCATTACAGATTCCTCCCATTTCCACCCACCGACATCTGCAAACATCATTTCTGATTGCTCGCACTTACAGAAATGGAAAGAGGAGTGGGACTTGTCCTGAGCCCTGTCCCATTCCAATCATCAGTCACACGGACTACAGTTACACGAGCGGATTGAAAAGCAAATGTCCCAGCCAGGTCATTAAGAAGTACATGTCTACTGTAACTTAAATGTAATACAGCTAACGTAACTTTGTTTAAAAATATAAAAAGCTGCCATTACCCGTTAGTGGGTTTTACACCGACATGAACTGCAAAGAGAGCTGAGTCTGGAATTTTCACCGAAGTGTTGCTGATTACGACGTTGTGTTAGTTTCTGTTGTGTAGAGTTTTTCTAACCTCATGTTCACATAAAATTAAGAAATTTAAATCAACTTTTGCGTATTTTAGTTGCAGATAAGGATGACAGGGTAATCAGTTCAAAACCTTTGAAACATAAAGGTGTATTTTTATGTAAAATTCTGAGTTCAAGGGGAAAAATAATTATGTAGAATTTTTACCTGTTGAAGATGAGTTTGTTCATGTGTGTCTTAAATGGGCAACAGTGGGAATCGCATTGCCCAGCGTTCATCTTCATTGTGTGTATTTAAAAGAATGAGGTAAAAGCTTACTTTAAACATGTCCGTTCCTGGAGGGAGGAGGCCACAGCTCAGTGGGAGAAGGCGTGCTTAGCAGGCGCGAGGTCCTGGGCTCAATCCCCTACCTCCATTAAAAAAATAAACACACAAGTAAATAAACCTAATTACCTCCCCTCCCTCAAAATTATAAAAATGTGAATTCCTGTGATGGGTAAGAAACAACATAAAAAGTTTGAGATCAACTTTTAAAAAGCTTACAGTTCTTTTAGGGGTGTGCGAACAGCAAGTGGTGAAGCTCCAGACCTCGAGCCGTCGTCGTCCGCCCAGCCCCGCCGGACGCTTGAAGAACCACGGATTTCCTGGGAAGACGTTTCCTCCGTTGGTGAAAGTGTTTCAGCGTCTCAGCGCGTTTACCGCCTGGGGATTCTCCGGATGCTCACCCTTCTGTCTAGGGGAAGGCACACGCGAGAAGGGGCTTTATTGTCCAGCCAGAGAGGAGTGGACCCTGGAGCAGGGAGTGCCCAGGGCTGAAAGTGCTCCAGAGGATCCAAAATGGTGGGCCTCGCTCTTCTGCAGAGCACTTAGCGTCTGGTCACCCACCTTCCTCCAGCTGGAAGGAAGAAGGGAGGAAGGGAAAGCGAACAAACTGTCTGTGGAGGGCCTGCCGTGTTCGGGGGTCTTGCCCTCTCCCTTCCTGTACGTTGTCTGATTCCTGCAGCAGTTCATCACACAGATGAAGACGCGGAACCTCGGGAAGGTGACAGGTGTGCCAGGTTGGTAGAGCCCGTCAGTGGCGTAGCTGGGATTTGATCCCAGGTGTGTCTATGTCCAAGGGCTCGGAATCAGAAGATGCACGTGCCCTCGGGCAAATTACTTACCTTCTCTGAGCTCAAGCTTCCTCGTCTGTAAAATGGGGCAGTAATAGCTATCAGGCAGGGTAGCGTTCACGATCTAGGGAGTCAAGGTGTGGACATCCTCAAGCCTTCAGCACAGGGCCTGGCCCACAGAAGACTGAAGAGATGAGAGCGAAGTGTGAAAGGCACAGAGCTGGCATTCTGGCGCAATACTTCTGTCAGCCAAGCGCTGGCCAGTAGTTGGGACATAAATCTTTGGGCACATAGCTGTCTCTTGAAGGTGACAAACTGAGGGGTGACGTGCCTTAAACGTTGCGCCCAAGCTAGGACTGAAGGCTGGGTTTAGACTTGAGGATGGCCGAAAGGAGAGGTGGCTGTGGCCTCCCGGACCTGTCCTCAGAGACCTGGGGCTCCCGCCCGTCATTCCAGCCCCTCCCAACCAGGAGTTTCCCGCCGTCCCCGTGGTAAGTGGGGCAGCGCGGCGCGCAGAGCCCAGCGCCTGCAGCAGAACGAAGCGTCGCCCAGGACACCCTGCCTCCACTGCCGCCCTCCGGGTCTTTGCGTGGCAAAGCGGTTTCAAGCCCACGACCCTTCCTCAGCCCAGCTTTATCAGAAAACTGCAAGCAGAAAAGCTCTATTTAGATATCCTGGGCTGAGGCAAACCTGAGGGTGAGGGCCAGTTTTTATTAGTTTTTATCTTGAATCAATATTCACATAACCATCATGATCTTTGCTGTTCACAGCGCTGGTGCCTGTGTCTAAACTTCACTGAAGAGAGTTTATCAGCCTGGGAGGACCCGTCGGTGGTGTTCGGGTGCCCCCTGGTGGCCAGCGGCCCTCCCTGTTGGAGAGGTGACTGGCGCTTGTCGCCGTCTCTTAACCCTACCAGGTGGATTAGCTTCTTCCCGTCACGAATCTCGCCCAGGCCCCCGTGGCGCTGCGTTGCTAGTTCCGCGTGTAAGGCCCACTCTGTCCTGATAACAGGTAAAAGGCTGAACAGACTGAAAACCCAACCACTCCTTTAGGGGCCCTAAGAGAGGTAGGACCCAGGGTAAACCACTGCCCCAAGATGGAGAGACCGACAGGCCAGCACAGAGAGCAACGCCTCAGTGGAGTGGAGACCCGACGCGGAGCCGCGCAGGGGCCAAGCCAGGGCGATGCGCTGCCCGCGGCTCAGGGAGGGTGCCTCCCAGCCTCCGCTGAAACTCTGGCAGGACCCAATCATGGGGGACCTCCCACCACATTATGAGGTTTACCTCCAGGAGCCGGATCCGGCCCCCACAGCAAATAGCAGAGAAAGCCCCCCTGGGCTTCCAGGAGGCGGAGGGAAAACAAACCACTGTGAAACATGCCAGAGCGCGCTGTTCCTCTCCACACCCGCCCTTGGCGAGAACTAGTCAGGCAGAGCCTCCCTGACCCGGGGGAAGGGGAAGCCCAGCTCCAGCCCACCCTGGCCGGCCTGTTCCACCCATGGCGGGGACAGTGGGGGTGAGACACTTGCAAAGCTCGCAGTCCAGGCTCACTGAGAGACTGAGACCAATCACGGACCTGCAGGGAGCGTCCCCTCCCCACCCCTCCCCTCCACGTCACTGCAGGCTCATTTACAGCAGTCCCTTCCACCGGGTACCCCTCCCACTGTCAGGAAAAATCACAAGCCACGCTGAAAGGCAAGAATCTGAAGAGATGGAGCAAAAGCCTCAGAACCGGACGTGGACGGAGCGTTGGAACCATAGGCCTGGAGGTTAAAATGACTATGATTAATGCGTTAGGGCCTCTAATGGGTGAAATAATCAGCGTGCAAGAACAGGGGCGCGATGTCAGCAGAGGGATGGAAATCCCAAGAAAGAACCAAAAAGAAATGTCAGAGACAGAGAACACTGTCACAGAAATGGAGACGGTCTCTGATGGCCCTCAGGACACTGGGCACAACAGAGGAAGGAATCTGTGTTTGAAGGTATCTCAGTCGAATTCCCCAAAACAATCAGCAAAGAAAGGCTGCAGAACAAAGACGGCAAACCCCCCCCAAACCAGGACGTCCGGGGACTGTGGGGCAACACGGAGGGTGCAACACGCACAGAACGCGAGTACCAGGAGGAGAGAGAGTGGGGAGCACAGGAATGTTGGAAGTTACGGTCGGGGTTTCCCCAGATTAACGCCGGACACCAGACCTCAGGTACGGGGAGCGCTGAGAACAACAAGCAGCGTCAGTGCCAAAACACACCCTGCACCTGCTTACCTGATTTCCAAATTACAGAAAATGAAAGATAAAAAAATCCTACAAGGAATCAGAGGGGAGGAAAAAGCCTTAATGCAGAAGATCAAAGATAAGAATTACACCAAGTATCTCCTCAGAAACCATACAAGCAAAAAGCGAATGGAGAGAAATGGTGTTGAGTGAAAAAACCTACCAGCCTGGAATTCTGTGTCCTGTGAAATCGTCCTTCAAAAGTGCAGGAGAGGTGAAGGCTGAAGTCAAAACAGAGGGAATCTGCTGCCAGTAGACCTGCTTGCAAGAAATGTTGAAAAAGTTCTTTAAAAAAATGAAAATAACGTAGATCAGAAGCTTGACCTGCGCTGAGAAAGGAGGCGCATCGGAGAAGGGCTCAGCGAAGGTGAAGTGGAAACTTTCATTTTTCTTATTCTTTTGAAATTATTATTTACTGTTAAATACTATTATGTTTCCTTTTTTCCCACTTTCTTATTTAATTTTTCAATTTTTTGAAATTGAAGCGCAGTCAGTTGGCACTGCTGTGTCAGCCTCGGGCGCAAGCGGCATGTTTAAGTCACACACACGCAGACGTGCACGCCTCTTCGTGTGCTTTGTCATGACAGGTCACTACGAGACGTTTACCAGAGTTCCCTGTGCTCTGCCGTAGGAGCTTGTTACTTCCTCATCTTAGTTGACCTAACGGTTTGTTCAAAATAACAGCAGCAATAACGTAGTCGATTGCGATGCTTATACACTACAGACAACGCGCGTTTACCTGTGCTTGTAAGTAGGTGAAGTGGATATGGGGAATCTCTGTACCTTCCTCTTAATTTTGCTGTGAACCTAAAACTGTTCTAAAAACAAGTGCTTAAAAAAAGCCTATGGTAGGGACTGTTAAAAAAAAATCAGCTTCACAGGTGATTCTGGAGCGCAGCCAGGCCTGAGAAGCACTGTTGTCAGGAGGGTTTCGTTTAGAATTACTGATTGATGGTTTCCTTTGATTCACTTCCCCAGACGTTACTGAGCTCACACGAGGGGCTGAGCACTGTGGAAAGAGAGGATGAGCCAGGAAAGGCCGGTCCTCCGTCCCCGTGGAGGTAACAGACCACAGAACAGCAAGCACACAGCTCTTCACCAGGTGTCAGAGCCGAGGACAGGGCGGCCTGGGCTCTCCCGGGGCCAGCGAAGTCTGGCCTAAGGAATTCATCTTTGAAGTGAGGTCTGACGAGTTGGAGTTAACCAGGTCAAGGTGGTGTACTAGTCACCCCGGGGTCCTTGCCCTTCTGGCAAACGGCCCGTGAAGTTGGAGGCAGGCCTTCCCCGGTCCGACTCTGACCTCCCCCTAAGTGGACAAGCATGTCCCTGGGTGACTGAAGATGACGACGTATTTATGTCACTGGGTCAACAAGAGGAAACATTAGAAGTGGGAAAGTCGTGTTTCTCAGGACAGCTGAAGTGCCTGGGTGAGGAGGGTCGGGGAGGGAGGCAGGTGGAGCACTGGGGATAAAAGAAGGTGACCTGAGGAGCTGCCGCACGGATGCAGAGTTAACAGTCGTCAGCACTTGCCGTGTGTTCCACACGGATCTTGTTAAGATGCCATGAATACAGATATTATCACAGTTCACCCGAGACGCAGAAAGCATCTCTAAAAAGCTCGTACCTTTCCCTACGTGGACACAGTAACGTTAGCATCTCTAACAACAGGAACAACAGTTCCTTCGTGTAATCTAATGTCCAGAAGCTATTCAAGGTTTCCCAGCTGTGCTCGGAGCATCTTCATGGCTGGTTTAGTCACTTGTTGTTTTGTGGTGCGTTTCTTCAGCGTGTGTTGCCTCAGCGTTCGCTCGTTAAGCCCTCATCTGGGTTCGCCTGCTGCTTCCTCAGAGCAGCGTGAGTTCTTCGTCGCTTCCACTTCCTTTCAGCAAAAAGTTAAATATCTTTTGGCCAAAAAAAAAAAAAAAAATCACTCCATAGGTGGTGACGTGCACTCCACATCTCATCGTGTCAGAAGGCACGTGAGCTCGTTGTCTCCACGCCTGCCAGGCGAAGACTGACCCTTGGGTCAAGACCATAACAACCGGATCCCAGGATTATACAGTTACATCTTCCTGCTCACGCTTAGCACCTATTCTGCGAGGTGGAATTTTGCAAACGTGCGGGACACCGGTTCCCCATCAATCTTTCACTGAATGCATTTAACATCCTTTGTTGATTCTTGCCTGAATCAACCAGTTCATTAAGGGGCTGTGAATTCATTTCCTAGTTCTGTTATTTCCTTTACATTTATTATCTTGCATTCTTCTGTACCTAAGACTCTCCCTCATCGACAAAGTTTATTTGATCATCCCAGCAACAATTCCTAATGAAAAAGTGGGAAAGGAAAGGAATTAGGCATCTGGATAAATAAAAACCTATTTTCAAAGTAAGAAAGTAGCTACAGAATTTCAAAGTTAACGTTAGAGCAACTACCCCTGGTAGCAAGTGAGTTTGTTGTTTTATCTTATTTGAGTGGCATTATGGATCTATAACATAATATCATTATGAATTCTAAATATTTCAACCAATTGCATTAAGTATTTTTTGATGTTCACGTTGCTACATGTTTAGCCTAGAGCATTTTCAAGTTGGCTTGTTCTCTGACAAACCTTTACAAGCCTCTGGAAGCGTCCTTACTTCCTGACGTAACAAGACCACCCAGACTCAGCAGCTCTTCAGCTTATTAGCTCATCAGCCTGAACGATCCTCTCGCCCTCTCCAAGCTCCAGCTTACTCATTCACAACATGCAGGTAACGGTGCCTACCTCCCAGGATTAACGTGAAGAGTGAACAAGACACTGCTATTTGGCGTGGTGACCGACATTCAGCAGACAGGCAATGCATCATAGTCTTTATTATTGTTGGCCCAAGTGCTGCCTCAACAACCCTAGTAAACGTGGGTAAGACGTCTTCTCTGGGCCTCAGCTTCTCTGTCTTTACAGTGGGAGAATTAAACTTGGAGGTCCTTTCCACTTTCAACATTTAGTCTCTCTCTTTTTTTTGTAATCAGACCAGTGGTTCTGTATGGGCTTGACAAGAAAACAACAACAGAAGAAGGGCATTTATAAAACTCCCACAGCTAACATCACACTCAATCATGCAAGACTGAAAGTTTTTGCCTTAAGATTAGAATCAAGACAAGAGTGTCTTCTTTCATCCCTGCGGTTCAGCTTATCCTGGAAGCCTTGGCCGGAGCCACTGGGAGCTGACAGAAGGTGAAGGAGCACTGAGGGACGGCCCTGGGGCCGGGCCCGTGGGCAAAGACGAGGAGAGGCCTTCCTCTCTCTGGGTCTCTGTGTCTCTGTGTCTCTCCCATTCAGGTCCTGGCATTCAAGGAACTCTGTCAGATACCAGCCGAGCAGAAGCTAAAGAACAGAGACTTCAGGGACCACATGTAACAAGGGTCACAAACTGCAGAACAGCTTGGAAAAATAACTCAGCAAACAGGCAGCTGAGCCCACAGCAAGCAACAGAAACAAACACTGAAGGAGGGAACAATCTGGTTTCCAGAGTTGCCACGGTATAATATTCAAAATGTTCAGTTTTCAAAAAAAATTATGAAGCACAAAAAGAAACAAGAATGTATGGCTCAGTCACAGAAAACATTAACAGAAACTGTCCCTAGGGAAGTTACCGAACTTACTAGAAGAAGACCTTAAATCAACGGTCATTCATATTCTCAAAGAGCCGAGGAAACCATGAACAAGCAGACGGAGTGCGACTGGAGAACAGTAGGAAAGAACAGGGACTACTAACACAGAAAGAGCTTTTTTAAAGCTCTGCGCTAATTCTACAGCACAGTAAGGACTGAGAGCCACCGCTGGAGCTAGAGAAAGGCTCCACGAGATGGAACAGTCAGTGCAAAGCTTGCTTGTGCTTGGGGTCAAAAGACCTAAGGATTTCGTCGTCTCGCTGTATCAGGACATGGCTGGGTGACCTGGCCGAATCTCAGCCTGAGCCCCGCTTGTCTCAGTGTGCTTGTGGGTGCAAGAGGGCATGGAGAATTGCAAGGTTTAGACTAAAGCCAGTGCTCAAATATGGAAGGGGTAGGGAAAATGGGGTCCACAGACATCAAGGTTCCTCTTACCTCAGGTAAGACTGGGTATTGGTTTGGTAGCGTCAGCCAGAAAGTCTCTCACGTTACTTAGCAAACTCTTAGAGGGTCCACACTCTGGCGGGCGCTGGGAAAGCCCCGAGACACAGACACAAAAAGACGCGGTCCTGTCCCCACGAGTCTTCCTTTTCCTTGGGGACGTATTCCCTTTTTCAAAAATGAAGTGACGTCAGAGTCAGTGTATATTGAGAATCCCAGGACCCCGGATGGACAGATCCGTGGAGCAGTAACTCATTGTTCTGATGTCTCTGTAAGTCACCATTTACCTCCCCAGACTTCCACGGGGCTACACATGGACTTCGGGGAGCCAAAAGGAAGGAAAGTGGGAGGGTGTTCCCGGACAGAAGTGAAAGCACTCTGAGTGCACACGCCTGGGACCCCTTCCCACTAGTCCCATCTCTGTTCTGGGACTTCTTTGCCATCCGCTTATTAAAACAAAACAGAACTGTCCGTCCCACGGAGACAATCCAGAGTCCTGGACTGTGAAAAAGAGGCACGCTTTGCCCACCTCGAGTAGGGCAGAAGCTGTCAAGAGGGCCGCCTGCGTCTGTTGTGCATCTTCAGGTCTCATTTTACAAACTGATTTCAGCCCCGGTTCGTCTGCAGTGTAGCTGCCTGTGAGGCAGTTTGAACAGAGGAGGACTGGATGTGCCCCCTTCCTCTAGGCAGCCTGCAGTGGAGAGAATCTCACTTGGAGAACAAAGGCTACTGTTACGTAATCATTTTAAGTATTTTTACATGCTGTCTGGTGCATTTAGAAAGCAAGGCATGAGATTAAGACGAAACACACTCCAGTAGCAAGACGTGCTCCAGCACAACAAACTCCGAATTCTGCTCCGAGACTTGCGGCCGGAGGGACGTTCTGAAGTGACACTCCCAGACACTGCCAGAGCCCTCCCCAACACGGTGAGGCTCTGCTGCCCCCGGCTGGCTGAAGCCCTTCTCCGACGGAGCCGCAGTGCTCTGCTGCTGACGTCACGGTGACTTTAGATGGCAGAGTGGTTGGATGGATAGGGAGATGGGTGGGTTCATGCATTTATTCAGTCATTTAATAAATATCGAATTTCAAGCATTTTGCCAGGCACCATGCCAAGTGCCGTTAGGAAGTGACATTTGAGACCTGAGATCTGAAATTGCATTGGCATTAAGAAGGCCAGGGCTGTGGTCAGAGCTACCCTGTGCACGGGTCCCGGGGAACAGTAGGAGCAGCGGCAGGGACTGGGGAAGTGGCCTGTGATAAAGGAGGCAGGATCTCCCAAGTGTGCCTCTTCCTCCAGGGGGAAAGACATGTCTCCCAGCCTGTTAATTCAAATCCACTGGGTTAGCAAAAGGAAGAATGGAGAGTAGGTAAATGGGAGCTTTAGATACACTCTGGAAGGTTTACAGACTGAGGTAGGGACAGAAAGGGAGAGTGAGCCAAACCCTGTGCTTCGCTGAAAAAAAGACTTGAAACAGATTAAAACAACCAGATGCCACATTTAACGTGGCTTGTCCTCAAAGGCGATGACCCCTGGTGCTAGTAAGTCACCACAGCATCGATGGGCACGGAAGCGGGTGTATTCCGCTTGACAGGGAACTCCACACTTAGGGATTTCTTGTCCAGAACGACTTGCAGAGGTCTGCAAAGAGCTGCTGCCGAAACCACCTGCCGTTCACTGCACCTGTGCTTGAGAGATGGAGTCTCAGACACTCAGGGCTGCGGCATTCTTTTCTGAGACTGAAAACTGTGCTGGCTGTTACCTCCGTGCTGGTTACCACTCTTACCTCCTTTTAAGATTCTGTAAGAGCCTGTATAAAATTCCCAACCTTTAAATTTTAACTGAACCCAAACATTCATCTATTGAGCACCCAGTGAACACACGGCTTTAGCACAGCTGTGGCAGGATGACTTCAGCTTGGTCCCCTGTGCTCGGAGGCCTTGAGCTAGAGAAGCCAGACTTACAGAAGCATGAGACACAGTCATGCAAACAAATAATGCTGCAACGTAGCATCATGGATGTACGGGGCAGGGGGGACACCACACATTCTAATCAGAGGGACCAGGGAGGGGTGGGTTCCCAGCAGATGTGGTGTCTGAGCCTGGAAACACAGCAGGATTTTGGTGAGTCTGGGAGGTTGGGCACAGGAGGAAGGACTCTCTACCTTGAGGCTGGAAGAGCCTGAGCTGTTACTCATTTACTAAGTCTTTACTGAGCCCCCAAAGGTGCTGTGTGAAATGAGAGGCAGAAGAACAGCCATAATGGGGAGATAAAAACACACACCTGAGGGAAAAAGTCATATAAGCTAAATGATCCAGAGGGGAAGCAGGGATGAAGGCTAAATGCTTTCTGACCGGTAGTGAATTAGCCACTTTAAAAATACTTCGTGGCGTCAGCAGGAGAAAGCACGAAGTATGAGACACGTATTTCTACCACTGCCTCCTTCTCCAAGCCTCCAGATTTTATAAAACGTTACTGTGTTTATTTTCTATTACATGAGCAACACACGCGTGGAAAAAGTTAAGGGTAAGAAACATATTTAGAGGGAAATCTCTCTTTAAAACCCCCTGCTCTCCACTGGTCTCATTTCCTTTCCTAGAAGCAAGCAGTGCTCTCAACTTGCTGTCTCTCCTTCCAGGATGGTTTCTGGTGTATATGTGTAAACACGTTAACTGTGATTTTACATAAATGGATATGTTGTTTTTCTGCACTTTTTAAAAAATTCAACGCCATATTTTGGAGATGTTTCTATGTTAGTACATAGAGTTAAAACTCATTTTTTTAAACTAGAATTCCACAGTGAGACTGTAACTCAGCCATTTCACCATGCCCCTTCTGATGGTCCATGAGGTGAGAGCTACTAAGTTCTTACATGATTTATGTAAACAAACAAGTTAAAAAAAAAACCCAAAATAAAAAACCTAACTTTGGGCCTAACAAACAGATACCTTATTTAAAGCTCTCACTTAAAGGCCGCCCCACCCAATTCCCTTGAACTCTGCCCCCAGGAAGGGAGATACAAACAATCTTTGCAGCCTCCATACCCGCTGGGGGTTCTGTCTGCAAACTGCAAACTCCCTTCTCTGCTCCCAGAAATTTTACCCGCATGGGGAAGCAGAACTTACATCTCCTGAACACACCCCTAATCTATGGTTTTGACCCTCCTGTCTGCCCGCTTCCTCGGCTTTTGATATTCCAAGCCAAGCATGTCCACGAAAAACACCAGCAAAACAAATGAACAAAACTTTTTACCTAAGCAGTAGCTCCTACAAAAATGCCTTGACTTTCAGCCCCACCATGAATTGAAAAAAATTCAGCCCCTCTTTTAAGTCTCCGAGAGTCTAGATGCCCTTCCCGGAGGCAAGTGCATCAAGGTAATCACTGGCATCTCAAAGGTGGGATGAAGGTACCAGGACAAGGAAGCCAGGGAGGCTGGGGCCTGCGCTGGTACCTCAGCGACGACCCACCACCACTGGAGCGCTTCCCCAGCTCGGTGTGCTTTGTGAGAGCTGTTTTAATAGTTGCCCAGTACTCTAGCCAACAAGCATAATTTACCACTCTCTTATTTTTTTCATCGTGTTGTAGGTGACCCATTGTGGCTGTCTCAGGACACAATACCCACTCTGAGTTTATATCATTAGTAGTCGTATTATGTTAAGGCTTTTGTTACATATTCCAAATTGCTTTCCAAATGGTTCTGTTTAATTCCAGAAGGCTGCTGCACTGGATTAAGCACCAGGGGAGCACATTAAAGACTCCTGCACCGATCTTGAACAAGTGTCTGTATTAGCTGTCACTGCTCCCTCACCTTTTACTCCTATTCCTCAACTCTTTGTGGTCTGGCTTCTGCCCAAACCGCTCCACGGAAAACACTTCTGCCAAAGATCTTGTTGTTAAATCTAAGTCCTTTTCTTGTTCGACTTCTCAGAAGCGTTTGACAGCCTGGGACTCCCCTCCTCCTGGAAGTGTCTGTGCTCTCCTGGGTTTCTCCCCACACTCAGTCTCCTTTGCGGGTCTGTCCTCCGCTCTCTAGCCTCTCATGCTTCTGTCTTAGGCTGATGACTTTCTTGCTCAACCCTCTCCTCAGGCAGTCTTGCTTATGCCCACTTCTAGGTGTTGATGCCATCTCGGCTACCTCCAGGGCCCTCCACGCATCCGCTCCCTGGACAGGCCACTAGTGTGGTAGGTCCCAAGCCCATCTCACACCACAGGCAAGGTGCCCAAGCCAGGAACATGCGCATCATCCCCTCCTTCCTCATTCCTCACATTCAATTAATGTCTTGGTCTTGTTGATTCTAGCTCCGAGTCTCTCTCAGATCTGTCCACGTGTCTTCTGTCCTCGGCTACTCTGAGTCCAAGTCCATATCAGTGAATGGTGCCTAGACTACTGGATCAGCCTCCTAACTTGGCTTCCTGGCTCTAGTCTTGCTTCCCTCCAACCCCTTCTTGACGCTGCCAGGAGAGTAAGCTTTCTGCAATGCAAATCTAATTACACCTTTTCCAGCCCACGACCTTGCAGTCTCTCCCCACAGCCTCAGAATAAAATCCAAGCCCCTTGCTGCTTCAGGTAGAGATGTGGGTGTCTATAAAAATTTTTAAAACCTGCCATAAAGTAAAGTTGATTCTACAGTTCTATGATTTTGAACACATGTATAGATTCTGAGGCCCCCACAACAATCCATCGCCCCCAAGCCGCTCATGCAATCCCTTTATAGTCAAGCCCTTTCGCATCCCTAACCCCCGACGATCACCGATCTGTTCTCCATAGCGATCATTTTCTATTTCCCAAAAAATGGAACACAGTCTTATTAAAAAAACAAAACAAATCCAAGCCCCTTAAGGTGGCTTTAGTGCTTCCACCTCTCTTCCCTCACCTCCAACAACTGCCCCTGCCTCCCGTGCAGTTAGACCGAACTATTTTCAGTTCACAGGGAGCTCCAAGCTTCGCGCCTCTGCACGCTTTTGAATGGGGAGACCTCCTCTGCGCTGCACGGTGCCCTGTGCTTCCCCGTCAGTGGCACTTCCACCTGCTGTAACGGCCAGGTGCTTCGTCTCTCCCATGAGACGCTTCCCCCTGCTCAGGGACCATGTCTTAGGCAGGGACACGAGTGCAGGTTCCCAGGTGAGCCGCCCCCCGCAGGCCCCCCCCCTCGAAGCCCGGGGTTGCCTGGTCCCAGGCCTCGCAAGCACGTGCACAGGGCGCGGGGCGCCGCGCGCGGTGGCCCCGCCCTGGACGTGACACGCGGGGCGGGGCCTCGGCCTTCACGCCCCGCCCCCACCCCGCTGCGCATGCGCGCTGGGGCGACCGTTGTGGGCGCTCGGTCCTGAGGGGCCCTCGGCCGCCGACGCCGTTCCCTTCCTGCCTGAGGTCCCCGCCTGGTGGCCCAGGACGTTCCCGACGCATGGCGGTGTGCTGTGGACGATGCCCATGAAGTGCTTCGTCCTGCTGGTTGCGCTGTTGGTATGGCCTTCATCCGCGCCGGCGTACCCGAGTGAGTGGCGCCCGAGGCGGCAGCCGGGTGTGTTCGTGCGGAGCCCCCGGCTTCGGGCCGCTCGAGACCCGGCTCGTCCCTGCCCGGCCCCCACCTGCGTCCCTGGCGGCCCTGCCCGGGCCAGCCCTGGGCGAGGTGCGGCCCTGCCCGCCCGCCCGCGCCGCGCCGCGCCCTCCTCCAGCACCTGCCCTCTGCTGGCCGTGACCCGGCCGTGACCGCAGGCGGTGACCCCGGCCGTGGCCGGGCCCGAGGGCCCCCAGTGAGACCGGGGCTCCGAGCTGGGTACGGTGGGCGAGCGGGCCTCTGCCTCTCCCGCGCCCCGCAGAGAGGCCCGTGTTCCCCGGGCCGCTGACCCGAGGTCGCCGCAGGCGCGCCGGTGTGTGTGATGCAAGGCGGGCGCGCCGGGTGGGCGGGTGTTGCGGTTTCAGCCCGGGCGCAGCCTCTCGGACGTGAGCAGAAGCTTGCGGCCCCGGCGTCCTGGTGCGCGACGTTCTCGGCGCACGGCCGGCGCGTCCCCGGTGTGCTGTCCCGGCCGCTCGCCGCCCTTGACGGCGGAGCGGAACCTGCGCTCCTCGCTGTCCGGCCCTTTGCCGGCCGAGCTCAGCCTCGCGGGTAGACGTGGGAGACGCGGAGGCCGTGTGGCTCGCGGGCAGCTGCTGGACAGTCGCCGGCCCGCTGTGCGCCCCACCGGCTGAGCAGAATTACGACTTTCCACCTGTGCCTCCCTCCCCAGCAGCTGAAAACCGTAGGGTCATATTCGCGGTCCGGAGACTGCGGTGTGAACATCAGCGGGCACCTAGCGGCATTTCGGCGCCCGAGTCCAGTGCCTGGCGTCCGGCGTTCCGGGCAGGGCTGTGAGCTCGCTCATCTGGTCTACCTGCTGTGCGTCGCAGCAGTTGGTAACCCTGGGCTTTGGTTTACCTGAACAAATAAAATTTATCGGGTAGGTGTGAAAAACGTACCGCAGTGCTTGCTGGCTATGTATTTCAGACTTGTTAAAAAGCCTTAGTTAAAAATTAGATTTCAATAGTGAAAACACAGCACAACCTAAATTGTAGGTAGTAACGATAAAACTCTGAATCAAGTGCCCTGGATAACTGGCCGCTGCCGGCGCTTACGGGTTAGTTGTTTTAAACAAAATCTTTGCAAAACTTGCCTTTCTTGTTGTCGAAGACAGCACATACCAAAGATACTACCTTTTCTTGCTGTCCAGGGGCCGCCGTTACTGACACCAGTTACTGCGCTTGGGGGTTGTAGGTCAGGGGGTCACATACGTGGAGACGTCCGCCGAGGCGACGTGAGTGCTGTCACACAGCATTCTCGGAGCCTGCTGGGTGCTCACCTCCGGGCAGTCTCCGGCCTAGCTGCGTAGTTTCACGGCCTGTGCTTTTTGTTCGTGCCCTCTTACCTAAACTTTCTTAAGGCTTGTAGGAAATGAAAAGATGCTTCTCAGAAAAAGGAATGACGTGTGTTGAAGATACAGATGATATAAGACACAGGAAAATACGTACAGGTCATAGATCATAGAGGATATCTTAGAAAATGTGACTTACGTCTTTTCCACAGAAGTGGATTAAGGGATATATAGGGCAATGCTAACTAACATGGTTGCTTTCTCTGTGAACCCCGACTTATCATTGTGTTTGATTTAAATTAATCGTGTGTTTTTTATTTTATATGTCCACTGTCCCAACAATATTGGCACGAGAGTCATATAAAAATTGCTCTCTGATGCCAAAGAAAAGTCACATAGGTTTTCATAATGAAAAGTGCATCTTTAATAATTTTTTTCTGAATACTAACACAGTTTTGAGGTTATCTTATACAAACATTACTTCTATTAAATAATTACATTTGTTGAAAATCTCTGTACTTCTTGTAGCTGCCTGTACCTTTTTAATAGGCCCAACTCAAGTTTGGCTGGTACTGGTTTAGTCTGAATTCAGCTTGGTACCAATGAGACGTGGGTGTCCAGCAGTCTGCACTCCCTACAAACATATATGTCCTGATGGTGCTGGATCGACACCTTTTCACTATACACTTAAATTTATATACCTTCAGTTAATTTCCTTATATCTGATTTTTCCATGGTTTTAGGTTTTTTCCAATTTTTAAAACCATGCCTCTTTAATGCATTTGCACTGTACAACTTGCTTTCTTATTTTTAAAGAGAATGCTTTTTGCTTTTTTAAAAAACTATAATTTCTAAATAAAATAGTTACATAAGTACTTTAACTACCTATTAACTACTATTAAAATATTGTTAAAATAAATTATATAATTTGCCTTTTATAATTTTAAGTCACTAAATATTCATGGGCCTGAAGCTACGAACACAAGAATGTGAAATATTAGTTTGAGGGCTTTTTGGTGGGGTGTCACGAATAACTGTTTTTTTCCCTGGTCATCTCTTTGGGTACATCAGCCAGCGTAGAGCTAATGATACAGGATTGTTTTAAGCTAGGATAACAAGACCTCTTAGCTTGGTTCTCTAGATGGGGTTAAAAGAAGGCTCAATATGTGAGTCTTTGGCATCTATCTGTTTTTAGGAAGGCCTTCGTCCTGATGGACCACAGAAGGCAAGCGAAGTAGTAAGGCAATAATTACTCAAATCTGTTGGCAACTGACTGGAATTGAAAAGGAAAAATGGAAAGGAAAAGCAGATTCCTCTTATTTCAGTACATTCAAAAGGTAAAACTCTCCTGGTTCTGGTGCTGCAAGTTCATGTCACGCTGTTTCCAGGCCCAAGGCCACAGTTCTTGGAGGGGGTCTATCAAACCCGAGAAGGGAACACACCTCGTTAATGTTTTAGATCATGAGGAGCATGTCGTCTAATGTCAGTGTCCAGAGGGTGACCTTTAGGGGTATAGTCGTTCATTAGCCTGTCTATTAATATTTTATGGGAAAAAGTCCTGCCTTTCTGTTCTTTTGAGCTGCCTTGTATGTTTTTTTGATAGAATCTCACGTGCTTTTAAGACTTGTTTTCTGACATTAACCTGTTGTACCAAGACCACTTTATATGTCCTGTGACTGGAATGGAGTTAACCATCCTTCTGAGGAGACAACGTAGAGCACGGCGTTAGAGACACAGTGCTGAGGACGTGTGTCAGTGCTGGGATGATACTGTTACTGGGGTCATTTCACTCAGCAGAACTAGAAGAGGTGCATGTCAAGGTCATGAATTTGTTTTGGCTCATTACGTTTTGACATTACGCATTAGATAACTTTTTGATGTTTAACTCTTCACCTAAACTAAATTTGTATTTCTTTCTCAAAACAGTTATAGTGAAGCTGTTTTGGTTATCTGTTGCAGCGTGACAGATTACCCCCAAATTCTGTTATTTCTCAAGAAATAACACGTTGTCTGGACTCAGCCGGGCAGCTCTTCTGCGCACGTGGTGGCACTGAGGTTACTCGTACAGCTTGTGTTCAGCTGGAAGCTCGGCTTGGTTGAGAACGTCCAGCACAGCTTCTCATCTTGCAGGGTCTCTCTCTGCATGACTTCTCATGGTTCAGTGGTCTAGCCCAAGTGTCTTTATCCCATGGCAGCTTGCTTCCAGGATGGAGCTGTATAGGCCCCCAGCATACACACTCTTACCAAGCCTGTGCTGTGTCAGACTTGCCAACGTCCTGTAATGGGCCAGCATCACACAGGGTGAGCCCGTGTTGAGTCTGGGAAGGAAGCGACTATCTGAGAGCATAGCTACCAAGAAATGCAGAGCCAGAAAGTTACATTTCTTCTTTTTAGCGTCATTGAGGCGTAATTGACTAGTAAGATTTGTAATGTTAAAGAGTACACTGCGGTGATTTGACATGTGTATGTCTTGTGCAAGGATTCCCACCATTGAGTCAGTTAACACACACCACCTCACGTCTTTACCTCTTTGTGTGTCATCAACCTAGTCACCATATTACACACTCGATCCTGAGGCTTTGTTTGTCTTATACCTGAAAGTTTGTCCCCTATTTCCCTTCCCCCCAACCCTACAGTTACATTTCTTTAACTAGAATGCTTAATTAATATGAACATAAATGTTTGTTTGTTTTACCTGTCAGCAAAATTGAAATTTGAATTAACAAATTATAGAAAAACTACCAGATGGAGAATAAGATGCAGTGTTTCTTTTTGTGATCGTTCTTTGAGTACACCCTCTAACGAAGCACAGGTACTACAACTTTGATTTGAGCTGGGAGTACTTTAGCTCAGTTATTCAAGTTCACTTTAATTCGAAGGTGTTGGTGTTTTAGCTGTCGGTTCTTACATGACAACAGCTTTCAGGTATTAATTCTTACTTGCAACGCTTAACGTCTGTGAAATATGGGAAGTCTGTTCTTTGTGAGCTCACTTCGTGAAGGGAAAATATAAGCAATCTGTTCTCCAGAGTTAAGGACATTCAGCCAGAGTCTGGTCTGCCTATAAATGATTCTACATGTGGGTTTACGTTAAGCTTTATACACAAGAGTGCTGATAAGACCATTCTGGTTTTCACACTTGTGGTAATAAACATCCTAGTTATATTTGCATCTTTTAAAAAAATGAGCATCCATGATTCTTGGTCAGATTTTGAGTGCAGTCACCAATTGCCATATCAAGATTACAGGCCAAGGGCAAAGTTAAAACATAGGAGTTCTTAAAGCACAAAGATCAGATGTATTCCATTGAACTTTAACTTTTTTGTCTTTATATGAAAGTTTAAAAATTTATCTTTCATTGTTTACTGAGCTACTAGGTTTCCCCCAGTTATATGGAATATTTTGCTGCTACCTTCAACTTACCAGGTATTTATTCCTACACCAAACCACATGTTTAAATTAACAACATTACTGGGCTTTAAGGCCTTCGTTTTTTAAAACATAAATTGCATTTTAAATACATGATCAGATAGCACCCATCTTATACTAAGAGATACAATTTTTTTTTTAGAATTCCATCTTACAGTGTTTTTGAGTGTGTTCTTTTGTATCACCTGGGTGTTATATTATGTGTACGTGACTCACCACGATCTTTCGGTGTCAGCGTTTTACCAGTTGGAGTGAAAGGTAGAAACCTTGCCTCCCTCTGCCCTCTCCCGTTCATAGTATAATTGTCGTAAGTATTTCCTTTACGTACATTGAGAGCCATGTCAGACAGTGTTATAATTTTTGTTTTAACTGTCAAACATCATTTGGCAAACTCAAGAAGAAAAGGAAAGTCCCCTGAATTTGCCCATATTTTTGCTCTTTCTGTTCTTTCTTCCGTCCCAGTGTTCAGGATTCCTTCTTTTATCATTTCCTTTCTGTTTAATGAACTTCATTTAGTCATTCTTTCGTGGTCGGTCTTCTAGTGACAACATATCTTAATTTTTCTTCACCTGAGAGGTCTTGGTTATCTTATTTCTGAAGGATATTTTCCTTTGATAAAGAATTCTTGGTTGGCAGTCCTTTTTTTTCTTTCAACACTGGAAAATTATTATTCTGTTCCCTTCTGACCTCCACGATTTCTCATGAGAATTCAAATTGTCATTTAAATTGTTTCTCTCTTGCTTCTTTCAAGATTTACATAGTACTTCTTTCAATATTTTTTCTTTTTCTTTAGAGTTTTCAGAAATTTGACCATGATATTTCTTGACATGGATTTCTTTGGATTTATTCTGTTTGAGATTCACTCAGCTTCTTGAATCTGTAAATTCATGTCTTTTGCCAAATTTGGGAAACTTTCAGCCATTAGTATGTCTTTGAATACTGCTTCCAACTTTCTTTCTCCTTTCCTTCCAAGGTTCAGATGACATGAATGTGAGACCTTGTAGTTACAGTCTCACAAGGCCCTGAGGCTCTGTCCACTCTTCTTTCCTCCCGCTTCCTCTGTGCTGTTCAGTTGGACGATCGCTGCTGTTCTGTCGTCAGCGCAGTGCCGCCTTCCTCTTCCCCCTCCTTTCTGCCATCGAGCCTGCCCATCGAGCTTTTTCACTTCATAGTCCTCTAAATGATTTAGAGTTTGTCTAAAATTCAGCTTTAATTTTTCATTGCTATAGGCAATTAACCAGTGCACACTATTTTACTAGAAACATTCATTGTACTTTAAAATCAGTTTGATGCCAAACCTCAAGCCTTTTCTTTTAAAAGCCTTTAGCTAAATACATATGCTATTAATTTAAAACTGTTCTAGTTTACAGGCTCATAATTAATAATGTCATGAACTATAACCAAGCTCATATCAAAATAAAATATAATTCATATTAAGTATTATCAGAGAATTATAACACATTTTAATGGAAAAATTCTATTTGTCCTTATGATTTAACAATATTATGTAGGTTTATAATAACCCACATTTTTTAAGAAACCAAGTGTTTGGTTTGTAACACATTTCAAGTGAAATCCTATTTTCACATTATATTTATTTATTTTTCAATACAGTTCTTGAAAAGTTTAGCTATATTAGCTCAAGTGCAAAAATTCAAATTCTGCATAGGTTTGAATGTGCCCTATTTACTTTCCAGTTTTGTATTCTGTGATAACTACACAATCACCATACAAATAAAACACATAAAAATACTTTTTTTTAAAAAAGTAAAGTTTTTAAAAATTAACTATCTTAAAAGCTTTTGCACAGCAAAGGAAACCATAAACAAAATGAGAAGACAGCCTACAGAATGGGAGAAGATGTTTGCAAATGATGCAACTGACAATGGGCTAATTTCAAACTATACAAACAGCTTATACAGCTTAATAACAAAAACAAACAAACAACCCAGTCAGAAACTGAGCAGAAGACCTAAATAGACATTTCTCCAAAAAGATACCCAGATGGCCAGCAGGCACATGGAAAGATGCTCAGTGTTGCTAATTATTAGAGAAATGCAAATCAAAACTAGACTGAGGTATCACCTCACCCCTGTCAGAATGGCCATCATTAAAAAGTCCACAAATGCTAAATGCTGGAGAGGGTGTGGAGAGAAAGGAACCCTCCTACACTGTTGGTGGGAATGTAAATTGGTGCAGCCACCATGGAGGACAGTATGGAGATTCCTTAAAAAGCTAAAAATAGAGTTGCCATATGATCCAGCAATCCCACTCCTGAGCATATATCCAGAAAACTGTAATTCAAAAAGACACATGCACCCCAGTGTTCATAGTAGCACTATATACAACAGCCAAGACATGGAAACAATGTAAATGTCCATCGACAGATGACTGGATAAAGAAGTTATGGCATGTTTACACAGTGGAATACTATTCAGCCATAGAAAATAATAATGCCATTTGCAGGAACATGGATGGCTCTGGAGATCATCATACTAAGTGAAGTAACCCAGAAAGAGAAAGAAAAATACCATATGATATCACTCATTGTGGAATCTAAAAAAAAAAAAAAAGACAAATGAACTTATTTGCAAAACAGAAATAGACTCACAGACATAGAAAACAAACTTATGGTTACCAGAGGGGAAGGGGATGGGAAGGAATAAATTAGGAGTTCAAGATTTGCAGATCCTGGCTAGTATATATAAAACAGATAAACAAGTTTATACTGTAGAGCACAGGGAACTATATTCGATATCTTGTAGTAGCTTACGGTGAAAAAGAATATGAAAACCAATATATATATTCATGTATGACTGAAGCATTATACTGTACACCAGAAATTGACACATTGTAAACGGATTATACTTCAGTTAGAAAAAAAAGAAATTTTATATTAACTTCCTCTCACTTTGAAGTAATTTTGTGTCTAGGGAGTAAAACATAGATATCTAAAGACTCCTTCAGTGACCAACTTCAGTCCAGTTCCCTTTCCTCAGAGGCGAATACCTGCATGAATTTGGTGTGTTATCCTTTGAATCCATTAAAAAAAAATTCTCAATTCGCAGACAGAATGCATGCTACTATGTCACTGACCCATAAAAAGTTACAAGGATCATACAAAACCTCCCTTATGTTTTATATCTTTTTTCACTCATCATCATCAAATGTGTCTTGGAATATGCAAAACTCTTCTCAGCATGACACAAAATGCAGAATCTGCTGTTAGAAGCTATGTCTCTAGGAGACAAGTCTGGGATCTTCCCACTATCACATTGCCTCACTAAACTGTTCTGATTAAGATTTTTTTAAAAAAGAAATATGCTTTCAATTTTGATTAAACTTCCATCTGGTCTTTCTAAGTTGTAACAGAAGAGTTGAGAAAGGAGATAAAGTATTTTTGCACTATTTTGTGCTTGCCAAAGATAAGGATAGCAGAAAGCTGGTTGCATTTTGCCTGCAGAGGGAGGGTTCGGCCAGGAGGTGCTCATCAGTGCTCAAGGCAGTAAGTCACTTTGTGTCTGTGACAGTGGCGAGGTCAGTTCAGAATTCTAGCACCTAAAATTAAAACCTTCTGACTTTGGACTGCGGAAGTTGAGCAGAATTTTAGAATATATTATTTCAATAATATTATATTCAATAATTATATTCAATTCAGTAATATTATATTCAGTAATCTTTTATTTTCTGCATTATAAATGAGAGACTTTACCACTCAGATCCTGCAAAATGCCAGTACAAATAGAGCCAAGACTAAAATGTTGATGATTTAGATCAGGAATCAGCAAACTTTTTCTGTAAAGGGCCCAAGAGTAAGCATTTTTGGCAACATGGTCTCTGTTGCAACTATTCAGCTCCTGAGGCCAAAAGCAGCCATAGAGAATACATTAACAAATGGGCAAGACTGGCCAGGTTCCAAAATACCTTTATTTATAAAAACATTTGGGTGGATGTGATCCACAGGCTGTAGTCAGATCTTTGCTGGGTTGAAGGCAGTGGTACACTGGTAAATGTTTCACAACTGGCTTTTCTGGGGGATGGGTAAGCCCTAATTTACAGCATTTGCCCATTTACATGGTGCAAATACTCTCACCATGGTCAACTTCACGCTACCTACTTGACATCACTTAATAGGAAGGTGACAGAGATCAACAGTGGCACCCCAGTGCACAGCATTTCTCACGAGCATAAACAATAGTAAAATGAGAAAAAATAGTAAGAAAGGGATGAGTTTCGAATGTTTATTCCCTTTGTATTGAGTGCATTTTATTTAATTGTAAATGTGTATAATTTAATTTTTAATGATGTCTCTATTTGCCATCTGACTCACAAAATTTCTAAAAATTTACTAATTGGCTCTGGTGAGCCAGACTGGACCTACTACGGCACACCACTGTGTCGGAGAGCATAATCCAGAATTCTGTCTTAGTGAGTTTCCTGTTGAATCATAAATTATATGGGGGAGTAAAAGCAAAGACATACAGAGAATTGTGTTAATATGCAACTTCTGCACTAACCTTGAAAAAATGATTTTGTTCATTTAAATGAGAGTTGACTGTCAAAGATGGGGAGGGTGTAGCTTAGTGGAAGAGTGTGTGCTTAGCGTGCACGAGGTCCTGGGTTCAATCCCCAGGGCCTCCATTTAAAAAAAAAAACCGTGCTTTATTTCTTGGCTCTTTATCTCAACTTTAGCATAAGAAGTAAATTTAGGCCAGTAGATTCTGTCAGCACGTCATGCATGGTAATAAACACCACTTCTGTCTGGTTTTTCCTCAAGGACTAACTGTGATGCCTGACGAAGAACAAAACTTGAATCATTACGTGCAAGTTTTACAGAACCTAATACTAAGTGTTCCCACCAAGGGGCCAGGTCATCAGAGAAAATCAAAGACTCCAAGTAATGTTAATTCTGCAGCATCGAGAGTATCAAAGTTTAAGGAGGTGAAGTCGCACGATGAAGCCACAGCTGAGAACGATGTGTTGATCAGTCCTGTCACTGACGAAACTACAACTTTCCCTACCAGGGGCTTCACGTTGGAAGTAGAGAGGGAAAAACACACTAAAAGCACAGCGTTCTGGTCAATTAAGCCAAATAACATTTCTGTTGTTTTACATGCGAAAGAACCTTACATTGAAAAAGAAGAGCCGGAGCCGGAGCCGGAGCTGCCTGTAAGACAGACTGAGGCACCGAAGCCAGTGCCAAATGCCACCGAACTGCCCACAAGGGAGAACACCGTCGTGGACACCGCCACAGAGCTGGAGGACGTTCCTCAGCTCTCGGGAGACTACGAAGCGGAACAGTCTGAAGCACTGACGTTTGAAGAACACCCACAGGATTTGTATAATGAACGCATCCTGAAAAAAATTTCAGATATCAGTGCGCAGGTGCAGCGGGTGCCTCTTCCTGAGAGCCTCAAGCCAGAATACAGAGCGGACATCGAAGCTGCCAAAGAGCACCTCAAACGGAGCCTTGCTCTGGCAGCCGCAGCAGAGCATAAAGTGGAGAAGATGTACAAATCTCAGATGTTACCGCTAGGGCGGAGCAGCGGGGGGGCCGACGACGTTGAAACTGTTATTAACGTGCTGTATAATTCTAGATCTAGGCTACCTGAATATTTCAATATTAGGTATGTTCCGCCAGGGATGAGAGCAAAAGCTACTATAGTATCCAACACATTGAGAAAAATACTTTGTGTAAGTCTAGGGGAAACGGAAAACCTTATTAGGAAGCTATTAAACAATAACATAAAAATGTTAAACCTACTTAATACCCACGACAAAGCTGACTTAGGCTGACTGCGTTCATTCACAGAAGAAATAAGCACATTAGTGATTCAAAAGTTGTATAAAATTTTTCTGTTGTAGTTCAGTGTGCTAACATCTCTTCATGTCACGTGTTAACGAAAATTTTTCATATGCACTAAAAACCTAACAGTTAAAAATAAAATTTTTGTTCAGGAATTTGTAGTTTTTTCTTGTTAATTTTCAAAGTTATGAAGATCTAATCTTTACAGTGGTTAAGCTTTGATTTTACTTGAATAGATTAGTTAAATTCATTCATTTTATAAGACTGAAGAGACTGCAATCTATACATGTAGCTGATTTTAAATAATTGCATAGAAGTGTAAAATTTTAGTATATGTGATCTTGACTGCTTTTTCAGAGAATCTGAGTTTTCTATTTAAAAAACAGCACAGTTGGAGCTTGTATCAGAGCCGCTTTATCTGAATGCGTGTGCGCCTTCTTTGGTACGTGGATGGTGTATCAAGATACACCCCTGCTCCTTTGCTGTTACGTTCTTTTGGAGCGTGAGTGAGGGACTGTGACCTGGATTTGCAGTGCAGTTATTCTCGCTGTGTCTTCTTTTTGTTGGTCTGTGTACATATACACTGAAGCTTTGCAAATGTTTTATTTGGGAGTATGACTAATACCCTTAAGGTTTCTGCAATATTGTAATTATGGTGAAGATGATTCTCTTTCATTGTTTGACTGGTATTATATTTAAGTTCATTTATTTATTCATTCATCTGTCCAGTCATTTATAGTTCAAGAAGGATTTACTGACCTTTTATTACATGCAGGACAAACTGCTAGGCTTTGGGGACACAATAGAAAGACTTAATTCCTTCTCTCTTTGAAGTTATATTATAGCAGCAAAGACAGACATAACCTCCAACACTTTTAACATTCCTTTTGTGCTAAGTCGTTGTGGAAGTGCTGAGAAGTTTGACCGCCCCGGCCCAAGATCGATGGGGAAGCTGCCCTGAGAGAGTGGTGTGTGCAGTGACAGCTCCGGGTAGGGGCGCGGGCAAGGGAGAGGGGGCCTTCCAGGCAGAGGGGCAGTGTGTGTGGGCGCCCTGGGCTGAGAGTGAGGGTGGCAAGCTCAAGGAGGCGGTCTGTGTTGTATGGAAACACTCTGGCCTAGATTGAAAGCAGACAGAAGCGCCCGAAGCCCGGACGAACCTGGCTTAGACCAGAGGGAGGGAGGTGGCGGTCGCGGTGGAGTCAGCAGGGTTTGGTGACTGAACGGACCATGGGGACTGAGGGAGGAGCAGCGATCAAAATAATTCCCACGTAATTCCTGTGTTGTAAAAGGGGCTGCACAGTTTTGTCCATAGTAACACTCTTTACTACTGCTGCTGATTTTTTAAAAACATGTGCAACAGCAAACAGATTAATGTAATGAAGCCATGTACCTACACCAGTTCCAGCAGCTGCCTGCCAGTGAGCGGCCCGTCTCCCTCGAGCCCCTGCCCCTTTCCTTCTTCCCTGTTTTATGTTGGATTAAGTGTCAGATACTTTTTCATTTTATCTATAAATAGAACAATGTGATGCTCTGTAAGCTTTTAAAAAATCACTACTGCAATATCACACAAAGATTTAACCGTTTTTAGATCGTCGAATCTAGTCAGTGTTCAAATTTTCAATTGTCTAATAATTTTAAAATTTAGGCTATGTTTGTATGAATCAAGATCAAGATCTGAAAGTTTACATGTGGAGATTGGTTGATTTCACTCATTAAGTCTCTGTTAACCTAAAGATTTCCTTCCACCTCTTTTTTCCTTTTCCCCTTGAAACTTATTTGTCAAAGAAATGGTCGTTTGACCTGCGGTTTTACACAGCGAGGACTTTGCTGAGTGTGTCCCCACAGTGCCGTTTAGTCTGTGTTCCTGTCCTCCGCACTTTCGGTGATTTGGTCGTTGGAGCTAGAGAGGCTTTATTAGACCCAGTCTGTTTGCTTTTGTTTTTGATTTTTGTCAATATCGTATTGTATTCTTCCGTCTGGTATGTCACTTTTCTATGTTTAGCAGCCTTCGGTGACTCTTGCCTAGGTAGATTCATTGATCAGCTGTTGCGGAAGGGGGCTGTCGTTCCTTCGTTGGCTGGAATGTGTCTAAGAAGAGAAAGTCCCTCCCATCCGTTGAGTCCCAGTGGTCCAGTGTGTATTGGAAAGGCGTCAGATGCGTGAATCTTCCTCTGTGTTTAATGGTTTTCAAAATAATTAGTTCATAGAGTCCTCCAGTGGTGACCCGTTTTAAACACTTAGATATTTATTCTTTTAGAGCAGTTACGTGCTGACAGAAGAATTAATCAGGAAGTGCAGAGCTCCCATCCCCTCCCTCTCCTCCCCCGTAGTCTCCGCTGTCACTCACATCTCGTGTTAGTGTGGTGCACGTGTCTCGGTTGGTGAAGCAACGTTGACCCCTGTCATTGCTGAGGTCCGCAGCGTACCTTTGTGTTGTAGGCACATTCTGCTGGCTTTAACAAATGTAAGACGACGTGTGTCCGCCATTGTGGCGTCCCGCACAGTAGTTTCACTGCCCTAAAGCTCACTGTGCTCCACCCGCTCGTCTCTCCCTCTCCCTCCCCTCCAACCCACGCAGCGCTGGTGTTTTTACTGTTCCTGTACCTCTGCTTTCTCCAGAATGTCATATGGTTAAACTCATGCAGTAGGTAACCATGTCAGATTGCCTTCTTTCACTTAGCAATATGCATTTAAGATCCTTCCATGTCTTTTTGTGGCTTGACAGCTCATTTCTGTTAGTGTCAAATAATATTCTATTGTACGGATGTACCAGAGTTTATCCATTCACCTGTTGAAGGACATCTTGGTTGCTTCCAAGTTTTGGCAATTATGAATAAAGCTTCTGTAAACATCCATGTGCAGGTGTTTGTGTGGACACAAGTTTCTAGTTCCTCTGGGTAAATACCGGGAGCACAGTTGCTGGATCGTATAGTGAGAGCTTGTTTAGTTCTGTAGAAACCACCAAGCCGTCTCCCAAAGGGGCTGCACCATTTTACATTCCCCCCAGCAGTGAATGAGGCTTTCTGTTCCTCCGTATTCTCACCAGCGTTTGATGCTGTCAGTGTTCTGGATTTTTACCATTCTCACAGGTGTGTGTAGTAGTCTTATTGTTGTGACCTATTATTTTTTAATTAAACTTTTTATTTTGTGATAATTATAAATACACAGTTGTGAGAAATAATACGAAGGAATCTAGTTAATGTGCTCTTTACTCATATCACCCAGTGGTAATACCTTTAAAAATTACAGCACAGTGTCACACTCAAGATACAAATATCGACACAAGATACAGAGCACTTCCCTCACCATGAGGACCCCTCCGATTGCCGCCTTACAGCCACACCCACCTCCCTCATGCCTTCGCATCTCCCTAACCACTGGCAGCCACTATTCTGCTCTCATTTTCAGTAACTTTGTCATTTCAAGAATGATATAAATAGAATTACACAGTACATAATCCTTGGGGATTGACTTTTTTCACTCAACTTTTTCTCCAGAGGCTTATCAAGGTTGTTGCATGTATCAATTCACTCCTTTTTAATTGCTGAGTAATATTCCACAGTTTGTTTAGACAGTCACCTGTTTAAGATCTTCTGGGTTGTTTCTAGTTTGGGGCTATTACAAAGCTCCTATAAACATTCATTTACAAATTGTTTTGAGCATAGGTTTCATTTCTGAGGCATAAATGTATGGCAGTTGTATGGTAGTTGCATATTCAGTTTTATAAGAAGCTTCCCACTGTTTTCCAGAATGGCTGTACCATTTCATACAGCACCAGCAATATATGAGTTTCTCTGAAACCTTGCCAGCATTTGATGTTATCACTGTTACTTAATGTATTGATTTTAAAGTGTACACTTCAGTGGGTTTAGTATATTCATGAAGTTTTACAACCATCACACTCTCTAGTTCCAGAATCTCATCACCCCAAAAAGAAGCCCCCTACCCACTGGCAGTCCCTCCCGAGTCATCTCCCCCAGCCACTAGCAGCCACTAATCTGTGTCGTGTCCCTGTGGATTTGTCTCTTCCGGACACTTGGTTTGATCACACAATATGTATTCCGTTGTGACTGACTTCTTTCACTTCACGTGATGTTTCGTCCATTCTGTAGCATGCGGCAGTGCTTCGTTACCTGCTACGGCTGAGTACTGTTCCACTGTGTGGTATACCACATTGTGTTTGTATATTCATCAGTTGACAGACATTTGGGTTGTGTTGGCTTTTTGACTATTTCTAGTAATGCTGTTACTGATACATATGTACATATTTTTTGTGGGCATATGTTTTACATTCTCTTGGGTGCACACCTAGGAGCAGAGTTGCTAGGTCATGTGGTAACTTTATGTACAACTTTTTGAGGGGCTTCCAGACTCCTCCAAAGGAGTGAACCATTTTACATTCCCGGTAGCAATGTATGAGGGTTTCAGTTTCTCCACATCCTCCCTGACTGTTACCAAAGTCTGTCCTTTTTTAGCATAGCAGTCCTTGTGAGAGTAAAATGGTGTATCTCTATGGTTTTGACTTGTATTTCTCTAATCTCTAGTGGCGTCAAGCACCTTTTAACGTGCCTATTCGCCATTTGTGCATCTTCTTTGAAGGAAAGTCTATTTAGATCCTTTGCCATTTTAAAGTTGGGTTCTTGCCTTTTTATTATTGAGTTGTAAGAATTCTTTACGTACTTTGAATACTGGCTCCTTATTAGATTTATAATTTGAAGATATTTTCTTTCTGTCTTTTGTCTTTTTACTTTAACAGTATCATTTGCAGCACAAAAGTTTTAAATTTTCATGTAGTAAAATTTCTACTTCCTTTGGCTACTTGCACTTTGGTGTTACATCTAAAAAACAGCTGCCAAATGCAAGATCCCTCGTTCAGTATGACTGGTGTGTCCTTACAGAAAGGTAAAAATGCCGTGTGAAACCAAAGACGCAGAGAGAGTACCCTGTGATGGTGGAGGCAGAGAGCAGAATGCCAGGGACCAACAGGCACCATCAGAAGCTGTGAAGAGGAAAGGAAAGCTTCTACCCAGAGTCCCAGAGTGGGGGCGGTCCTGCTGACACCTTCATTTTGGAATTTTAGCCTCCAAAACCGTGACAATAAATCTCTGTTGTTTAAAGCCAGCCAGTTTGTGCTACTTTGTTATGGAAGCCCCAGAAAACTAAAATAGTCATGGTGTTTAGTTTTTTTAAATATCTTGTTTAGTTCTATATGCTAATATTTATTAAGGGTTTTTGCATCTATATTAATGAAAACTATTGGCCTATAGTTTGTTTGTTTCCTTCCTTTCTTTCTTTCTTTCTTTCTTTCTTTCTTTCTCCCTTCCTTCCTTCCTTTCTTTCTTCCTTCCTTTCTTCCTTTCTTTCTCCCTTCCTTTCTTTTTCTTCCTTCCTTCCTTCCTTCCTTTCTTCCTTCCTTCCTTTCTTTCTTCCTTCCTTCCTTTCTTTCTCTCTTTCTCTCTCTTTCTTTCTCTTTCTTTCTTTTCCTTGTCCTGCCCTTGTCCAGTTTTCGTGTCAGCATCATCAAATATTAGCAACATGAAATGAATCAGGGAGTGTTCCTCTTTCTTCTATTTTCTGGAAGAGATTGTGTGAGTTGGTGTTAATTCTCTTAATATTTGGTGAAGTTTCTCCAGTGTATCCTTAGTTTTCCCTTGTCTGAAAACATCTTCATTTCCCCTTCATTCCTAAAGGATATTTCTTTTGCTGGGCGTAGCTTTCTGGGTTGATAGTTTTTTTCTTTCATCATATGGAAAATGTTGGACTACTTTTTCCTGCCTCCATGGTTTTTGATGAGAAACCCACTGTAACTTGTTTTGTCTTTTCTTAGTGGTAAGATGTCACTTCTCTCTCACTGCTTTTCAAGGGTTTTTCTTTGATTTTAATTTCCAGAAGTTTGCCTACAATATGTCTTGATGTGGATTATTTTGGATTTATCCTGTTTGGAATTTGTTCAGCTTCTTGAATCTATAAGTTTATGCTTTTTTCCAAATTCAGAAAGTTTTCATCCATTGTTTCTTTGAATACTGTTTCAACCCTACTTTCTTCTCTCTTTCTAGGACTTCAATGACATGCATGTTAGATCTTTTATTATAGCACCCTGGGTCCTGGGGCTCTTTTCATTTATATTTTCAGTTTATTTTCTCCTTATTATCCAGATTGGGTTGTTTCTATTACTCTGTCTTCAAGTTTACGTATTCTTTCCTTTGTTCCCTCAATTCTTACGTTGGGACCATTCACTGAACTTTTTGTTTCCGTTTTTTTGTTTTCCAGTCCTAAAATTTCCATTTGGTACTCCTTTATATCTTCTAATTCTTTACTAAGACTATTTCTTCGGGGGGAGTTTATACTTTTTCATTTACATCAAGCATGTTTGTAAAGCTCATTGAAGCATTTTCACGATGGCTGCTTTAACATCTTTGTCGTATAATTGTAACGTCCCTGTTGTCTGTTGTTGGAATCTGTTGATCGTCATTCCTGCTGAGTTGGTGGGGAAAGCCCTGACTCTGCTCGGCGTGCTTTGACGCCGCTACACTGGTGAGCAGGAAGGATGGCTTACTACTGCTGAGGAGAGATGGAAGTGCAGGCTCTCCGCGTGGCCCCCACTGACACATAGTGCAGGACTCAGTGCACCCGTCAGGACGGAAGTGCTGGCTCCCTCCTCAGCCTTCTCTGTCACCATCCTGCTGGGGGCAGCATGCCTGCTTGGTTCTTGCAGGTGGAAGTGGTTGGGTTGGAGGTCACAGTTTTTCTGTGATGTTTGGCTGGAATAGAGTGGTTTCTGTCTAAACATTTTCTGTATTGTTAGCCTGCCCCTTCCCAGATCCTTCAGCTAGAGAAAGTGGCTTCTGTTGGGGATTTTATGTATGTGCCTCCTCCTGTGTCTGGGTCGTCAGCTTCTTTAGCTCCAAGTCTGGGATATACGAGGCAAAAGAAAGAGACCTGGAGAGGGCCCCGCCACCTTGCTTCCTGGGCTCAAAGTCTCTGGCCCGTACGCCTTCTTGTTTTCCTGCCTTTTAGGGTCTCCTTGTGTCTGTTTTGTGTATCATGTCCCAGGGTTTTAAGTGTGTTTAGGAGTTTGTACTTTATCCTAAAGGTAGAAAGAATATTTTGAAGGATTTTAAGCATCTTTAACAAGTCATTCTCGTTGGCTGCAGTGCAGATAAAGGATAGGAGGGAACAAGACTGGAAGTAGAGGCTAGTTAGGAGCCTTACAGGGATCTGGTGAAAGCTGATGATTCCTGGATTTGGATGGTAACAGAGGAAGTAGAAATAAGGAGCTGGATCTGAGAGATGTTTAGGAATTAGGAATCAACAGAACTTGGTGATTGTTTGGTGTCCAGGACAAAGAAAGAAGTCAGCAGTGACTTTGTGTTTCTGACTTGAGCCATGGGGTGCATGGTAATGTACTTTGTTTTTTTAATAGCACTTGTCACAATTACAATTTTATAGTTATTTGTATAATTATTTATTTAGTGTTTGTCTCCCTTCACCAGACTAAGTCTAGGGGAGAGGGGGCCATGAGAGTTTTGTTCACTGCTGTAAACTTAGTGTTTAGCACAATGTCTGGCCTGTAATTATATGCTCAATAAATATTAACACATTACAGTATATTTAAGAAGAAGCATACTTGTGGGAGAAATGATTTTGGGAATGCTATTTTTTAATACATTAAATTTAAGATGCCTATGAGACCTAGCCCAGTTAGAGAGCCCAGCCCACGTACTGGCCTAGCGCTTAAGAGATAGCGGTAAATAAGAACCTGGGGGCTACTGCGTATAGATGGAAGTGTAAGCCTTCGAAGCAGAGAGTCTGTACAGTGGGCGGAGAGGAGAGGAAGGCTTAGAACAGAGGCCTGGGGACTCCGGCTTAAAGAGACACGTGAGGAAGAGGAGCCCCTAAAGCAACGGGGGAGAGAGTAGAGCAGCAGGAGGCGCACCGGGAGGGAGCCGAGGGCTTTGCAGGAACAGGGGAGCCACCCTGCTGCAACTGAGGGAGGAGACGAGACGCAGAAGGAAAACCAGCTGCTCCGTTACAGCAAAGACGGTTTGGGTAGAGGTGTCGGTGAGCAAGGCATGTTGGAAGATAAGCTGAGGTAAGAAAATGGAGATAGAAATGCAGACAGTTGTTGAAATATTTAACTGACTAGAATGAGAGAGAAGGTGGTATCTGGAGGGGAAGTTTTCGTTATTTTCAGGCGGGTGAGACTGAATCACGCTCAGAAGCCGATGAGAAGGAGCGAGCAGGAGGGGACAAGCTGAAGATGAAGAGGAAAGGTGAGAGGGTGCCGACGGGAGTGGCGCGACGCAGAGCACTGGGTGGGGCCGCTGATGTCTCTGCTGCAGTGGGAGGAAGGAAGGGGAAAGAATGGGCTCAGATAAAGGGGGCTTTTAGGTTTGGTAGCAGAAAATTGAGCGAATTCCAGATTGTAGCTGCTTTTTTTCCAGTGACGTAAAACACATGTTGCTATTGAGTGAGTTAAAGGTTTAAAAGGGATGGCGTACGTGAAGGGACCAGTACGTGGTAAGCGCTCCCTAAGTGAAAGCTCTGTGTCGTAGCTTTGCAGAGGCGTCGTGTGATCGTAGGGACCAGTGCAGCGCAGCGTGACTTGAGAACACTCAGAATGTCTCCTTTACATTCTGGGGAGTGCATGAGGCCCTGTCTTGAGAAAATGTGTCCATTGGACTAAAGCACTGCAAGGCACTGCTCTACTTTATCGTTTCTGTTTCGGTGGGATACTCTGTTCTAAATTGAAGCCAACATCTACTTGATTCCAGACTGTTCCTGTTTAAACCCCCTTTGATATTCCTGTGGACCGAGCCTTGACTCCAGCACCAGCTCTGACTGCGCAGGAGGAACTCGAGCAGCACTTTGGGCCTTGGCGTCAATCACCCTGACTCGTCTCACAGACCAGCCTTGGCCTTGTGCCCTAGTCCTGGGACCTGGGTCTCTTGCTACTCCTGAGACTTCACTCTTGCCTCGGGAATCAGGGTCCTGGGCCCGAACCCTTGGCTGAGCAACCCGTCACCCTCTCTACTGCTCTGGTCCCGCTCCTTGGGGGCTAGGGTCTTGCTGGATCCTGCCCTGGGGCGTCAGCACTAGTGGGCTTGCCTGATGCTTCCTGCCTCTGCGAGTTGCCTTCTCCTACGTCATTGATTCTTCAGCTGTGGTCCTCACGCCAGCAGCGCGAGCGTCACCCAGGGACTTGTCAGAGGGGCACGTGATCGGACCCCACACTGAGCGTCTCTGGTCTGGTGGTTGGGAGTGTAGTCTAGCTGTCTGTGTGGTCATGAGCCCTCCAGGTGGTTCTGATGTGTGATGAAGTCTGAGAGCCAGCGCACCACAAGGACCTGCAGCTTTCCAGGGCATCAAGCTACAGTGAGAAATCACTGAGAGCACGTTTTCTCTCTGCACGCTCGGCCTGGTGAACTGCACCTTCCGTGGGGACAGCTGCATCTGACACTCGCTGCCCGTCACGGGGTTGTGAGCTGAGTTCCGTGTTGGCTCCTGCCGGCCTTCTCAGTCCTAGTTGCCCTCGTGTAGAATTGGGAAAGTTGCTAATATGTGGTTAGAGGTTTGATAGACGAAAGTCTGCACATGTCTTAAGTCTCCTCAAATAGTACAGTCACAAATCAATCCATGCTTCTCATTTTGAAGAACCGCCTTCAGTGGACAACTGTTTGGAAGTATGTTGCATTTTGCTTTGCAGAAGGCATGAAAATGATCATTTCTGATTCGAAAATGAGATAAAAGCCCTTGGGCCAGGGGTGTTGCTGTTCTGGTTGTAGCTGCTGGCCCCCGGGGGGCTCCGAGCAGGGCTGCAGCCGGCGGTGGCGGCCGTTGCTGCCGCCCCGCTGTCGCCGCCTCTGTTGTTGGAGGTGGTGTCCGGCTGTCGTTACCCCCACGTTCTGGTTGCAGGCACCGCCTCCGCTGCGGCTGAAGCCTCCTCCGTAGTTGCCTCCTTCACCGCTGCCTCCTCCTCGCTTCTGGGAGCTGCCTTGGGTGCCTCCGGTGGACCTCGGTCATCATATCGCTGGAAACCACCGCCACCCCCGCAGCCCCAGAAGCCACCGCTGCCCCGGCAGTCGAGGCGCGTTTTGGGGGTGGCCCAGCCCACGCCCTCCTCACTGTGCTGCCTCTCCCCCTGCTATGGGAGCGTTTCTCTTGATGTCACCCCTAAAGGGGGGTGACCGCTGCCTTCCTGCAGCGCAGGGTCACATGAAGATCGGACCCAATGACCGCAGGCTCGTGGAGGCTTTTGCTGACTGTGAAGCTCCATACCCGCAATGCCTGGGTCAGGTGGGCGCGTGGCTCTCAGTGAGGGAGTCACCCCTCCGCTCGGCGGGGGCGCCCCCCCAGACTCAGGGCCTTGCCTTCTCCTCCTCTCTTCCTGCTCCTCTGTTCGTGCAGCTCAAGCCAGGCTGGGCTTTCCTGACTCGCTCCTGAATCCCGTCCAGACCCACCTTCCTTATCCCTCCCCCCTTGCTTTCAGATTCTTAGCTGACCGTTTAACTTTTCTATAGAAACTGGAATCTTTCTGGTATTTCCATCTTACACCGGAACTGCCCCTCCCCGGATCTGCTGGGAAGTCTCACGTGGCGCGCAGACCGCTGTCGAGCCTGCAGGAGGTCTGACGATCTTGCCATCTGGGGTCGGGTCTCTTCCTGTCTTCCTGCACCACACACATGCAAGCTTCCTGCCTCCCAGAGCATCCTGTCACGTTGTTGCTCTCAAGCCACGCTCTCACCCTTCGACAGACCTCATCCTGTTTCCTCACTGACCTCACGACATTCCATTGGCATGATCTGCTGGTCCCTTGGTAGCCCTCTGAGTGTCTCCAGCTGCTGGGCTCTCGCCTAGACTTCTGAGGAATTGGACCTGCTGCTGGTGCCAAGAGCTAACACGCAGGGAGCTGCCAGCGGGACTTGTGCCTGGGACACCGTGGTCCAGTCATGGCAGGCCCCCCGGGAGGCTCTGCTCCCTGCCAGGTCCCCGCAGGAGCCCTGGGAGAAGGCTTGATGAGCACGGACCCCCAGGGTCCAAGTTGGGGGACCAACCGTCCTGGCTGGCCAGGGGCCAGGGGCTTTGCAGGACATGGGACATTCTGTGCTAAACGGGGAAAGTCCTGGTCGCCCCATGTCCAGGACAGTTCAGCCTCAAAAGGCCAAAAGGGGACCTTTCATGTCCTGCTTGGCATCGCGGCCCCTCCACTGACTGTGCTCACCTGATAAGGGCGTAAATAGTGGTTTTGCCTGAGCCCGAAAGCTCTGACCCTGTCCCGGCGAATGGTGACAAGGGGCAGGCCCCGGCAAGCTCCCTGGTGATGTGGGGAGCTGAGACTCCTCCACAGGCAGAGCGGAGGAGAGTGTGTCTGTTTTAGCTCAGGCGGAGGCTCCATCAGGTAAGAGAAAGCCCAGGAGACAGTGGTCCAGCCCGTTACCAGGTGAGCTCGCTGCTGCCAGGATGCCCACACGTGGGGTCCCGAAGCGCGTGCAGAGCAGACCTCTCTTCAGGTGGGTGCAGTGGGGGATGGACTTGGAAGTGTGTCCTAGACGACTTAATGCATCTGCCTCCTGGTCCCCTGCTCACCTACCACCGCACCGTGAGACCAGGGGCCGCGGAGGGAGGGACACTCCTCCTGGTCTCCCTTCTCGTGCTATTTCAGTTTTCACTACGGGCCTGACTTGCCTCAATGAAAGGGAATGGAATCATCTTGGACCCTCCCTAAGCAGGCAGAGTGCATCCTGTAGCTTCATGTCTTTGTGTCGTAGTGTCCTTCCATGCTCCTCAACCCAGGATTTGCAAAAGGCCCCCGAGGGCCTGAGCGGTCAAAAGACGGGGTTGTGCAGGCTCTGGCTGCCCCGGTAGCTGCTGCTCCTGGGGACGCAAGATGCAGGCCTGGCCTTCCCAGCCCGGTGTGCCGGGGGATTGCACCCTGGAGTTTAAAAGATGTCTCTGTCAGTCCTGGGATGGGAATGAGCTGGCTGTGTTGCTTCAGAAAGACACTGTGTTCCGTGATCTGTGCTGCACGATGTGCTCTCTCTAAAGAGAAGTGTTCTTTTTTAAAAAACACCTTTATTATGGTATGTTTCCTGTACAGTAAGCTGCACATATGTACAGATGTACAATTTGATGAATTCTGATCAATGTGTGCACCCATGGGATCACCACTGCAATCAGGACAGCTAACATTTCCATCCCTCCCGAAGAGGTGCAATTTTCAAACTCCCAATTTATCCCTTCCTCCCCCCTTTACCCCCTGGGAACCATAAGTTTTTTCTCTATGTCTGTGAGTCTGTTTCTATTTTGTAAATGAGTTCATCTGTGTTTTTTTAGATTCCACATATAAGCGATATCATATATTCGTCTTTCTCTTTCTGGCTCACTTCACTTAGATTGACCATCTCCAGGTCCATCCATGTTGCTGCAAATGGCGTTATTTTATTCCCTTTGTGGCTGAGTAGTATTCCATTGTATAAATATACCACAGCTTCTTTATCCAGTCATCTGTTGATGGACATTTGAGTTGTTTCCATGTCTTGGTTATTGTATATAGTGCTGCTGTGAACATTATAGAGTATATGTGTCTTTTCGAATTAGAGTTCCCTCTGACATCCCAGAAGCGGGACTGCTGGATCATATGGTAAGTCTAGTTTTAGTCTTTTGAGGAATCTCCATACTGTTTTCCACAGTGGCTGCACCAAACTGCATTCCCACCAACAGTGTAGGAGGGCTCCCTTTTCTCCACAGCCTCTCCAGCATTTAGTGTTTGTGGACTTTTGAATGATGGCCGTTCTGACTGGTGTGAGGTGATACCTCATCGTAGTTTTGATTTTCACGTCTCTAACAGTTAGCGATGTTGAGCATCTCTTCATGTGCTTGTTGGCCATATGAGTGTCTTCTTTGGAGAAATATCTATTCAGGTCTTCTGCCCATTTTTTGATTAGGTTGCTTGTTTTTCGATATTAAGCTGTATGAGCTGTTTGTATATTTTGGAAATTAGTCTGTTGTCAGTCGCATCATTTGCAAGTGTTTTCTCCCAGTCTGTAGGTTGCCTTTTTGTTTTCCTGATGGCATCCTTAGCTGTGCAAAAGCTTCTGAGTTTAATTAGATCCCATTTGTTTACTTTTGCTTTTGTTTCCATTGTTGAAAAAATACATTGCTGTGATTTCTGTCCGAGAGGGCTCTGCCCGTGTTTTCCTCTAGGGGTTTTACCGTGTCTGGTCTTGGTTTAGGTCTTTAATCCACTTTGAGTGTATTTTTGTACATGGTGTTAGAGAATGTTCTAATTTTAGTCTCTTACTTACAGCTGTCTGGCTTCTCCAGCTCCACTTACTGAAGAGACTGTCTTTTCTCCATGGTGTATTCTTGCCTTCTTTGTTGTAGGCTGATTGACTGTGAGGGCATGGCTTTATTTCTGGACTCTCTGTCCTGCTCCATTGGATATTCGGGGTCTTTTGTGTTTCCATAAAAATTTTAACATTTTTTGTCTCAGCTCTGTGAGAAGATGTCCTGGGTAATCCGATAGGGATGGCCTGTAGGTGGCCCTGGGCAGTGTGGCCACTTTAACAGTGCTGGTTCTTCCCACCCAGAAACGTGGTGTCTCTTTCCATTGGGTGGTGTTGTCTTCAGTTTCTTCCATCCGTGTCTCAGTTTTTGGAGTACAGGCCTTCTGCCTCCCCGGGCAGGCTTATTCCTAGGTGCTCTGTTCTTTCTGGCGTGATGGTGAGTGGCGCTGCTGCTTTACCTTCTTCTCCTGCTCTTTCATAGCTGGTGTGTAGAGGTGCAGCTTTGCCAGACTCGCCGATGAGCTCTGGCGGTTGTCCGGTCACTTCTTTATGGTTTTCTATGTACAGTATCAAGTCATCTGTGAACAGTGATCATTTTATTTCTTTGTTTCCAATTTGGATTCCTTTTATTTCTTTTTCTTCTCTGACTACTATGGCTAGGACTTCCAAAACTGTGTTGAATAGAAGTGGGGAGAGTGGGCATCCTTGTCTTATTCTTGATCTTAGAGGAAATGCTTTCAGCTTTTCACTGTTAAGTATGACGTTAGCTGTGGGTTTGTCATGTGTGGCCTTTATTATGTGGAGGTGTGTTCTGTCTGTGCCCACTTTCTGAAGAGTTTTTGTCATAAATGGGCGTTGAATTTTATCAAAAGCTTTTTCTGCATCTGTTGAGATGATCGTATGGTTTTTATTCTTCAGTTTGTTGCTGGGGTGCATCACGTTGATTGATCTGCAGGCACTGAAAAACCCCTGCACCCCTCGGATAGCTCTCCCTTTATCATTCATGGTGTAAGATCTTTTTAACGCGTTGTTGGAGTCGATTTGCTAGTATCTTGTTGAGGATTTCTGCATCTGTATTCATAAGTGATACTGGCCTGTGGTTGTCTTTTTTTGTGATATTTGTCTGGTTTTGGTATCAGAGTGATGATGGCCTCATAGGTGAGTCTGGAAGTGTTCCTTCCTCTGCAAAGTTTTGGAATAGTTTCAGAAGGACAGGCGTTATTAACTCTTCCTTAACCACTTGGTAGAATTGACCTGTGACGTCATCTGGTCTTGGACTTCTGTTTGTCTCTTGCGACAGTCTTTATTTTAAAATCTGTTTTGTCTGATGTAAGTATTGTTACTCCAGCTTTCTTTTGGTTTCCATTTACATGGAGTATCTTTTTCTGTCCCCTTCCTGTCAGCCTGCATGTGTCCCCGGCTCTGAAGTGGGTCTCTTGTAGACAGCATGTATGTGGACCTTGTTTTCTCAGCGTCTCTGTGCCTTTTGGTTGGAGCATTTAATCCATTTACATTTAAGGTAATTATTGATACATATGTTCTTATTGCCATTTTGTTAATTGTTTTGCATTTGTTTTTATAGGCCTTTTTCTCCTCTTTCTTCTTTTGGTTCTCTTTTCTTATGGTTTGACGACTGGAGAAGTTCCCTTAACATTTGTTGTAAAGCTGGTTTGGTGGTGCTGAGTTCTTTTAGCTTTTGTTTGTCTGTGAAGCTTTTAATTTCTCCCTCAAGTCTGAGCGAGAGCCTTGCTGGACAGAGTGTTCCTGGTTGTAGGTTTTCCCCTTTCATCACTTTAAGCATATCGTTCCACTCCCTTCTGGCCTGCAGAGTTTCTGCTGGAAAATCAGCTGATCACCTTATGGGAGCTCCCTTGTATGTTATTTGTTGCTTTTCTCTTGCTATTTTTTATATTTTCTCCTTATCCTTTATTTTGTCAATTTGATGACTTGTCAGTTTATGTGCCTTGGTGTGCTCCTCTTTGCGTTGACCCTGTGTGGTCCTCTCTGTGCTTCCTGGACCTGGGTGACTGTTTCCTTTCCCAGGTTGGGGACGTTTCCAGTGATCATCTCTCCAAAAATATTCCCAGGTCCTCTCTCCCTCTCTCCTCTTTCTGGGACCCTATAATGCGAATATTAGTGTGCTTTATGTTGTCCTGGAGTTCTCTCAAACTACCCTCATTTCTTTTCATTCTTTTATCTTTTTTCTGCTCTGTAGTAGTGATTTCCACTAATCTGTCTTCTAGCTCACTGATCCGTTCTTCTGCCTCATTTAGTCTGTTCTTGATTTTTTCTAGTGTATTACTCATTTCAGTGATTTTATTCTTCAACTCTGTTTGGGTATTCTTTATATTTTCCAACTCTTTGCTAAAAATTTCACTCTGTGCATCTATATTCCTCTTGAGTTCTCTGAACACCTTCACCATCTTTACTCAACTCTTTCTCGGACAAATTGCCTATCTTCTCAACACTTATTTCTTTTTCTGGGCTTTTATCTTGTGCCTTGGCCTGAGAGATATTCCTCTGCCACCTCGTATTATCTGTCTTTGTATTTGTACTTTTAGGTGGGTTAGTTACGTTTCTTGACCTTGGAGAGGTGGCCCTCTGTTGGAGATGTCCTATGCATCTCAGCAGTGCACACCTCTCTTGTCACCCAAGGGCCAGGGTCCAGCAGGTCCTAATGTAGAGTCTGGCCTGTGTTTGTGGATCCCTTCCACAGGCTTTGGGTTTGTTGTTTTCTTTTTTCTGGTATCTACCCTCTGGTGGATTAGGCTGGACCAGAGGCTTATGCAGGTTTCCTGGCAGGAGGAGCCGGTGCCTGCCCACTGCTGGGTGAGGTTGGTCCTGGACCTCTGGTGGGTAGGGCCATGTCTAGAGGCCTGTGTGGCTTAGGTCTGCTGATGGGTGGGGCTGTGTTCCCGCTCTGTGTGTTGTTTGGCCTGAGGCTTCCCTGCAGGCTGTTGGGTGAGGCCCACATTTCCTTCCTCTGGGAATCCTAGAGCCTGATGGTTCTTGGCACCTACCTGTCAAAAACAAAAGGCTAGAATAATATTTTTCTTTCCTCCAACAAAAAGTCTGCTTTATAGCTGCTAGCCTTATTCCAAGAACCAATTCTTAGGAAACTGGATTAAGACATAAATGTACAGATTCCTGGATCAGTGCAAGCTTCCCTCCCCACTTAAGCTGCGTGTGCTCCACCCTGCCGTCCTTGACTGAGTGGCTGCTATAGTCCAGGCACTGCTCTTGTCTTGAGATTCATTTGAGAATGAAACAGACACCTGTCCCAACCTCCTGGAGCTTACAGTCTAGTGGGGGGAGACAGACAAAAAACAATAAACGTGATAAGGAGGTACATTATATAGCACATTAGAAGATGACACATGCAGTGGAAAGAAGAGGGTAGAGCAGGGTAATGGGGGTCAGTAGTTTGGGGTTTGTGAGACCCATCTTTGAAACAGGGTGCTCTGGGTAGACTTCATGAGAAGGTGTGAGATGAGCAAAAGCTTGAAGGAGGTGAGGGAGTAAGCCAGGTAGCTCTCTGGAAGGAGGATGTCCCAGGCAGAGGGAATAGTCAGTGCAAAGGCCCTGGGGCAGGAGTATGTCTGGTATGTTCAAGAAATACGGGGAGGCCAGTGTGGCTGAAGCTGAGTGAGTAAAGAGGAAAGCCTGAGATGAGGGTGGACAGGTTGTGGGTGCATGTCATGGAGGGTCTTTGGGGGGCTTTGTGGTTGTTCTGAGTGTGATGAGAAGCCCACTGCAGGTATTAAGTAGGGAGTGACCTCGTCTAACTTATACTTGCACAGGATCTCCAGGGCAGCTGAAGAGAGGACAGGCTGTAAGGGGATGAGGGTGGAACAGGGAGGGGCGGGGAGTGGCTGGGGAGGGAGCCCCAGAGAGGCAGTCAGATTCCGTACCCATTTCTAATGTGGCAGTAGAAGCAGCCAGCTTTGCTTGTGGGCTGGATGTCAGACCTGTGGGAAAGAAAGGAATGGATGAGTGCTCCTAGTTCTGAGGGTGGATGGGGACGGGTCATTTACTGAGATGGGATCACCAGGGTGGCTCAGAGTTAGGGGATACCATGCGTCCAGCTTTGGACGTGTTAAGTGTGGGATGCATGCTGACGTCCGAGTGGAGATGTTAACTGGCAGCTGGATCTGTGGGACCACAGTTCAGGGCCAAGGTTGGGGCTGGACACATGCACTTGATGATGCGTTTGAAGACCATGAGCCAGATTAACTTAGTGAGGAAGTTAGTTTAGGTAGAAAAGATAGTCTGAGCCCTACTGATAAATACCAGAAAAAAGCAAAGCAAAACAGGATTTATCAATGAGTCAGGACGCTGAGGAGTCAGTGAGCTAGAAGGAAACCAGGAGAGGGTGGGATTCCGGAAGTCAGGGAGACAGAGGTTCAAGAAGGAAGGAGAACTCACCTTCATCGACCATGTCTAAGGACTGGGGACGACCACTGGGCTTGGCCGTGAGGATGCTATTGGTAATTTTATTAAGAAAGATTTCTTTCAGGGCTAGAAGTCTGATGGGAGTGGGCTCTAAAAGAAAAAGGGAATGAGAAAGTGGAGACTGGGTAACAACTCTTTCAGGAAGTTTTGCTGCTAAGGAGAAACGGGGCAATAATTGGAGAAACAGTGACCCAGCTGAGAAGAGGGAAATGATGCAGAAAGCAAGGGGGTGATGACCGGTCCCAGCCCTGGAGTGGGCGAGAGGATGCACAGGGGCTTCAGGGCACAGGGCTCGGGCAGCCGCCAGGAGGGGCACGGGCAGGTGACCCGCCACCTTCTACGCTTGTCCGCCTCTCAGCCCCCCCTTCCTACCCAGCCTGGCGCGGGGAGTGGCCGCAGCAGTGTCCCCACCGTACAGCAAGCAGGAAAGTCCGTAGCTACAGACCCAGGTCTCCACATCAGGCCCAGGAATCAGCAAATCATCTGCTGTAGGGCTGGAGTGAGGAGGTCGCACCTCTGACAAAAAGTGCGGAAGAAAAGCACTTCACGCCGCAGGACAACCTGTCAGGAGCGCATCAGGCGACGAAGCTCTGCGTCCTTCTACAGCAAGACGCGCCCCGTTTTGTCCACCCGAGAGAAGAGGAAAGGGGGTGTTCACCGTTTTTCCTTCCATGACGACGTTTCGCTTCATTACTAATCAGACTAAGGCAAATAAAAATGGAAAGTGTCGTTTTTTGCCAGATGACCAAATACTTCAAAGGCCAGTTCTTGGTACTCCCAAGTGTTTGGTAAGACAGGCGTTTTCTTAATACGTGGGTGGGAGTGAAAGATTGGCTCAAGGCCTTTGGGAAACAGTTTGGCTGCTGGCTGCGACCAAAGCCTCGGAACAGTTCAGACTTCTTGGGCTTAATGATCCCTCTTTTGGGAATCCAGCCTAGAGAACCTGTTGGGAGCTTGGACAGAGATTTAATAAGATTTCTCACAAACTTGTGTCTGGTGATGGAATAAGTAAAAGAAAATCAGCACAAAGGGTTAGTTTACAACTTCTGACTCATTCTTACTTAATAACACAGAGAAAGGTTTGAAATATGTTGGTAACTTCAAAAAAGGTACAAAATTATCCCCAATGAATCATTCAATGCTATCTTAGGGATTGTATATCCTCTCTTCAATTATGTGTAGACTGAAAATTATCCTATTTATTGAATTTCCTAAAATGTTAATAACCATATATTTCTCCATATTTGTAGTTGGGTTTTCTTCATACCAACTGGGCTGGTTTCATTTCTGCCTATTTTTATTTAAATTCTAATTTTTTAATGGATTCTTTCTTTCCTTTTTTCTTTGAGGATTCCAAATATGCTTACCATTTATTATTTTCACTTCTTACAGAATGAATTCCCCCCGTTACTGGTTTGATTGTCTGTCTTCTCTATTTTTTAAATGAAATGTAGTTGATTAACAATGTTGTGTCAATTTCTGGTGCACAGCATAGTGATTCACACACACACACACACACACACACACACATATGTATTGTTTTTCATTATAGGCCATTATGAGGAAGTGAATATAGTTCCCTGTGCTCTACACTAGGACCTTGTTGTTTATCTCTTTTATATATAGTGGTTTGTATCTGCAAATCCTGAATTCCCAATTTATCCCTCCACCACCACCCCCCTTTCCCGCTAGTACACAGGTTGATTTTCTATGTCTATGAGTCTGTTTCTGTTTTTATAAATAAGTTCATTTGTCTCATTTTTTAGATTCCACACGTAAGTGATATTATGTGGCATTTTTCTTTCTCTTTCTGGCTTATGTCACCTAGTATGATGATCTCCAGGTCCATCCATGTTGCTGAAAATGGCATTATCTTATTTTTTATGGCTGAGTAGTATTCCATTGTGTATATACACCACATCTTCTTTACCGAGCCATCTGTCGATGGACATTGATGTTGTTTCCACGTCTTGGCTGCTGTAAGTAGTGCTGCTGTGAGCATGGCAGGGGTGGGGTGCATGCATCTTTTTGAATTAGAGTTCCCCCTGTTACATGCACAGGAGTGGGACTGCTGGATCATATAATTTTCAGTCTTTTGAGGAATCTCCATACTGTTTTCCACAGTGGCTGCACCAAACTACATTCCCGGTTATAGTGTAGGAGGGATCCCTTTTCTCCACACCTGCTCCAGCATTTATCATTTGTGGACTTTTGAATGATGGCCATTCTGACTACAATGAGGCCACGCATCCTGTCATCCGCCTCCTCCCTGCTCCAATGCTACAGAACAAGAAAGCAGTCTTCTAGAACATGTTCATTTGAACTAAAGTCTATGATAAAAATTGTGAAAATTTCTTTTTAAAGATGTCTTCCTTCTAACAAACATTTCAGAAGGACAGGCTTTCCCCTCAATGATATTGTTGCATGATAACAAAAATCATAAAAACTGCAAGCGTTCATTGTCAGCTATTACCAGATACTGATTATAATTCCCTGTGCTGTGCAGTAAATCCTTGTAGCCTATCTACCTTATATGTAGTAGTTTGTATCTGTTAATCGCAAACTCCTGATTTATCCTATAATGGAAGAGAATCTGAAAAATGTGTGTGTGTATACTGAATCACTTTTCTGTACACCTGATTTACAATGTTGTAAATCAACTATATTTCAATAAAAATAGAATTTGAAAATTGATAGAACTCTGACCTTGAGGTCTTCCCAATTCTAAGAAAAGAAGTCAAGCCTAAATCGAAACCTTGAGGCTGAGCTCCCATGATGTTGTCATCACAGCACAAAGCCTGGGACGGTCCCCCTTGAAAGAAGAGCAGACGCCCTCCGTCCTGTCTGGTGCTCTGTCTGGACGCATTTGGATCCGGTGGTTGCCGCAGGGCCACGTCAGAACGGGAGCAGCGCTTACCGGTGCCACCGGAAGATCTCCCCGGTTCCGCAGAACTTACCTTCCCTGGGGACTGATCCGAATGAGAGCCTCTGAGCCTGTGGGCAGAGAACAGGTGGGTGACAGCAGAGGGATCTGGGGGAGTCCTGCCGGTTCAGGGGCCGACGTGACTCACACAAGGAGCCTTTAGGTACCCCACCAAAGCCACAGGCTTGGATAAACTTCTACCAAACAGCTTTAAAACAGAACTAAACTAAACTAAGCGAAAGCTATTTCCCTCATTTTGGAAATGAACCAGAAACATCTGAAGCTACCAGGGGGAAGCCCCAGTCAGCAGCGGGCGGCCGGGGGCTCTGCCCGAGCCTGTCGCTTGCCAGACAGCACAGAAGTGAACAGCCCTCGAGACTTTGACTGCACAGTCTAAGTGATCACATGATTTCTCTTAGATTTTTAACAAAGAGCTTGCAGACCTCCATTTTCCCACAGGTCTCCTGGGCAGAAAGCCCCTCCACATGGCTGTTCCAGCGTGTTTTTACAGGGGACGTTGGGGCTGGTGTGAGCGCCCCGCGTGGTCACCTGCACAGTCTCACATTCAGCCCCAGATGGGCCGAGTCCCTGCCGAGCCACCTGCACCTGCTGCTTCTGGCCTCTGGGCTTCGCTCTCCTCGTCTGCGGGAAGGTGACGCTCACACCACCAAGCGGGGCCACATTACGTGCTGAGCTGAGCAGTGTGTGTGGAGTCCTCCGCGGAGCGCTCGGCTTAGGCGGTGCTTTAACACGTGTGTTGGGGACTGATGCTCTTGTGGTCGATGCGATCTCACCGAGCATTTTTCACCGCGTGTTTCTGGGTCTCCCACCTGCCCAGTCTCCTTGAGGGAGGGAGAGTGGAAGGTCCTGGGCCAGATGGAAGACACCCAGCGTTCTTCCCAGGGGAAGCCTTGCCACGCCCATGCACCAAACCTCCTTGGCCCGAGCTCGCCGCCACACAGCACATGGATCACTGAGAGGCTGTGGATGCCAGCAGCTTTTTAGGAAAGTCAGGAAGAGGAGGAGCTGGGGAGAAGTGAACTGTGGGCTTCACGATGCAGGCTGCCATGCGGACAGCAGGCTTCGTGGAACCTGCGGTCTAGAGGACGGCAGAGGATGAGCGTGCCAGGAGACGCGGCCCCGCCACCTGAAGGCGGCAGAGGGCGAGTGGCTCGTTTGTCCAGCTTTCCATTCCGGTGACAGGGGACGGGCAGGGCTCCTTTCCCCTGGGGGCCCACAGAGGGCGCCCTGGCCGCCGGGGGCAGGAGTTGGGGGACCTGAGCTGCTCCTGCCTGGCTGCTGGCTGCTGCGTGATCTTTAGCAAGTCACCAGCTGTCTCTGGCGCCGTTTTCTCGTCTGGAGAAGGAGGACTTGGCCAAGCCAGACTAGTAGCCACACTGAGCGTTTAGCATCTCATCGGGTCTTCACAGCAGCCCTCTGTGGGAGGCCGACTGTCACATTTACAGACGAGGGAACTGTTGTGCCCTGGGGTCGTCCGCTGGGGCAAAGCAGGCTGGACCTGAGGTCACGGTCCCGGGGGCAGTTCTGGCCTCTCGTGACGACCTCGTGTCCCACGAGCTCTGAACCCCGAAGAGTCCCCCCTCCTCGTCGAGGACTTCGGTTTCCTGCTGTGCCGCTTTCTTTGCCGCCATGCCCTCACCCTCCACTTCCCACCGGCTTTCCAGCCTTGTCTCCACCCCTTCCCCAGCGTTGCCTTTCTCCTTCTGTAGGCCAGCACGCTACGATTTCTGAGAAGAGGGAGGGGAGCAGCTGGCACCCCGTCCCCACCCCTCCGGGCTTACCAGGTGCATGCAGCCTGTTTCCCAGAGTTGGCTCTGCTTTGGGGAGTGCGTCCTGTGGGGTCCCCAGGGGTGGAGGAAGGGGGGCACTTTAACCCCAGGGCAGTGCTTCTCCAGGTGTGAGCCCGGACCGCCCAGCATGGGTCACAGACATCCAGGGTGCTGGTGGAATGTGCAGATCCCTGGGCCCCACACCGAAGTGGGTGAGTCTGAATGTGTGTTGTAACGAGCTCCCCGCTTCTGACAGGCACGTGTCAGGGTTGGAGCCGCTTCTCTTTCGGAGCCTGCACTGTTGGGCTGCAGAGGGTGACGGATGTCTTAGCACTGACCCATCCTTCTGTGAGATTCCTTAGTGGCAAACCGTCCTTATATTGTTGGAGTAAGTCCTTCCTGTTAAAGCTGGATTGTTGCTTTTTAAAGCAAACTTCAGGATTTAACTTGGTTACGTTTAGTGAGAGTTTGGCATCTCTGTAAGTTAAACTTACAGAATTTTCTTTTGTGCGTTTACTGTCTTCGTCGGGATTGGGTATCGCTAGCTTTGTAAAACAAACAGAATCTTACCGTCGTGTTTTACAATCTGAGATAGTCTGACACTGGACGTGTGTTTTGAAGACTGGCAAAGGCTCGGCCATAAACACAAGCTGGGCCAGGCATTATTTTAAATGGTTGACACTGAACTCCTTTTGCAATTTCTTAAATAGTCACTGGTTGGCTCAGGTTGTTACTTCTTGAAGTGAATTCATTCCTCTCAGTCGACCGAGCGTTTGCACACAGAACTCTCATGTTTCTGGATCCCCTTCCTTTTCTGGAATCTGTTGCCTTTCTCAGTATCAGTGCTGCCTTGTTCTCACTTTTTCTTTAATCACACTTTTCTACTTAATCTTTTCAAAGAACCAACTTGTTTTTTCACTATATTGAGGCATAATCGATGTGTAATAATTAAAAATGAACGACTTGATGAGCATTGACATATGCACATCTGTAAAACCATCACCAAAGTCGTTTTGACCTTTTTAGTTTCCTAGTTCCCTAACTTCAGATTTTATATTTTAGAGTCTCCCCTTCTACTTGTGTGTGTTTTATTCTTTTTCTAGTTCCTTAAGTGGAAGCTAGCTCATTAATTTTTTTTAGTTTTTTGTTTGTTTGTTTGTTTTTCCAAGGGGGTAATTTGGTGTATTTAATTGATTGATTGATTGATTATTTTAATGGAGGTACTGGGCCTTGAACTCAGGACCTCGTGCATGCTAAGCCCTCACTCTACCGCTGAGCTAGACCCTCCCCACCACTAGCTTATGTATTTTAAACCTTTATTTATAAACACAGCTGATCCTCATTTTTCATGGTAGTTGTGTTCTATAAAGTCACCCCAAACCCTGAATGAGCCAAGTCTGAACCTTTACTCCCAGGGAAGATACAGGGTTTGGTTCCTGCCAACCTCTGGGCACAAATTTTTCAAATAACAATCAATACACAATTTTGTTTTATGTGTGTTTCTGTTTAAAGATTCCTCTGACAGCAGAAATCATTGGTTGTTTCACACAGATCTTGCATCAGTGCATTGGGACTCGTGCCTGAACGAAGCCCACCTCTCGTGCGTTCCTCCACGAGGCGCGGCGCGTGGCTGAGGCACAGCAGCCAGGACTGCAGCCCTCCTCCCGGGCATCTCAGAGAGCAGACTCACCGGCAGAGGGCGCAGAGCGTGGGAAGCGTGCAGCCCTGCGTCGTCCGTGGGAAGGGCCCTTGTTCACAGTCTGAGAGCTGAACGAGCAGGCAGGGCGCCGCCTTGTCCGACCGCAGCTGGACGTGCACGCCAGCCCCTCAGATGCTTCCACTTCATGGGTGCCCACGGTGACCTCGAAAGTGCTGCCAAGCGTTGATCTGGTGGGGGCGGGGGGTGTGTGACAAATTTCACCAAGTAGGCAAATTCACAAATATGGAACCTGCGAGTGACGAGGATCGGTTGTAGCTAAATCACTTAAGGTTTCATTAAACGCATGGGATGTAGACAAAAGCCATCCTCCCAGAGGAAAATTAATAGAACAAGAGGCTGTAGATCCTCACTCATCGCCTCAGTTTTGGTTTGCTGGGTCCTGACGCCCAGAAAGTGCTGTCCCCGTGTTGCCCCTGACCGCTGCTCCGATTGCAGGGCAGCCGGCCCATCTGCGAGGTTTCAGATGGCGGACTCTACGTTGCGGATCAAGCCCTGGGCCTGGAGAGCCAAGCCGGAGGTCCGCGTCCTGACGTGGCTCGGACTCGACGTGCTCAGGCAGAGGGGAGACTCGGGCACGATGGAGGAACCTCGGGCCTCAGCGCTGAGCTCTGCCTCTGTCTCTGACCAGCTAAGTAACTCAGCTGCTCTGAGCCTGCTTCCTCCCTGTGAGACGTCGGAGGGAAGAAACGGGTTCAGAGCGGCTGAGTAACTTACACCTGCTAACAGAGACCAAGCGAAACAGTGAGCAGGAAGGGTTCGAAAACAGCGAAGAGCTGTGCACGTGTGAGGTAGGAGGGTCGCTGCCATCGTGTCAGTAGCGCTCCCGGAGGGGACCGTTCTCTGACCTCGAGCTCCCAGTCTGGGGTCCAGCTCATGGGGCCCTGTCATTCCAGAGCCTAGAGGTTTAAGCCTGGGCCAGCCCATGCCAGCTGGAAGGAAGAGAGGGCGACTTGGTGCTGCTCCCACCGCCGAAGCTGGTTCAACCCCCTGGGAGGCCCAAGGCCCTTGCTGGAGGAAGGCAGAGGCCCCGGGACCATCGTGAGGCCCCATAGCCTCGGCCACCCCAGACCCACACGCCTGTCTCCTTTGTCTCCCAGCGCCGCGAGTGCCAAGGAGGACGCCAAGTGGCTGCAGTGGGTGACGCGCCAGTTTGAGATGATTGCAGGTGAAGACGGGGAGACTGGTCTGCAAGAGTCCAAAAGAGCCCTGAATGCGGAAGAGGCAAGAGCCCACTTGGGGATGGGGCCCTGGGTCCGCGTTTCGCGGAGGACGAGCAGCCTGGTTTGCAGGGCGAGGTGCCGCGCAGGAGGGAAACGTTGCTCCCGGCCCCCGGGGCCCCACTTCTGAGCAGGGCCGGAGGATGTTTCTGTCTCTGCCGCGGGGCTCTTCCGCCCCTCTCGGTAGCCGTGGCTTCCTGGGCCTTCAGACGTATGAAGCTGGAAATCGTGCCCTGTCAAGTCTTAAGATGCTATTGACCTCGCAGTCACCGCCCTGCTCGGCGACGGAGGTGACGCTGACCCGCACCTCCTGCCACTGAGTAAGGTTCCCACGGCTTGTGTCCACTAGAGGCCGTTTGCACTGCCCCACCCTCCCCAGTCCTTCTCGGTGCCAGACCCTCTGCCCATTCCCAGCACAGCCTGCGTGCCCGACAAACAGCAAGGACGTGAGCAGGGAGGCAGGAGGATGAGCCTCAGATGCCAGCCTCTCCGCATGCGTCCCTGGGCTGGCGTCTGGTGGTGGCCTGCGTCCTTTAGAAGCACCAGCCGGCGAGCATTTGAATGCCCCTGTTGGATGGGAGGGACCCTCACTTGCTGGCACCAGGGATGTTGCTTGGAACTCTAAATGTCCTGCCTCCTTTCATGGTCAATACGGGGAAGGGAAAAAGAGACCTGCCCGACAGGGGCTGTACAGTATCTCAGATAACGGCCATCCGTGTCGGCAGAGGGTAGTAACGCATCACTCAAGGGACCCAGGGCGCAAGAGTGAGGCCAGGGCAGGGCTGACGCCCACGGTGAATGTGGTGCTTGGGACTCTCACTTTGTCTGGGTCGGTCAGCACGGCCTCCAGGGGGGTGTCGGGCCTGACGGATCTGCAGCAACGACCCGGCCTGTCCTAGACCCTGTGTTTCCAGCGCCAGCACCAGGCCTGGCAGGCAGGGTCTGCGCGAGACATGGTTGTTGGATGAATGATGAATGGAGAGGATGAACTGGCAAATGAGAGCCAGTGCCGTTGGAAACAGCCCACACTGAGGGCGCCTGGACACCAGGGCAGGGGAGGCCCAGGCCTCCGGCGGCCTGCGCTTGTCCCTCCTTCCTGTGCTCACTGCCCCACGGGGCCACCCTGGGAAGGACCAGGCAGGACCCGGGGTGGCCTTTGTCTAACCCTTTTCCCCTGTTGAGTACGGGGCCACCAGGGGTCTGGATGGCAAGGCCGACGGGGACGGAGAGCCTGTGCAGATTACCAGGCACCAGGGCCGGAGAGGGGCCCAAGGCCCGGACACAGCCATCCTCGCTGCCTCTCGCTAGAGCCCAGACTTGCCCTCAGCTGGCTGGAGGGCCGTGGACACGGCCCCCTGGAGTGGCTTCGTGGGTAGATCACACCTTGTGTTCAGGCACCTGGGTGCTCCCTGAATCCCACCACCCCACAGCATGCACACACACACACACGCAGTGAGTGAATCCAGAGCCCAGCCCTGTGGCCACACTTGCCTGTCTCCCCCTCTGCTCGGCACAGTCCTTCTTTGTTGAGAGATTCTTTGCCTTGTTTGACTTGGATGGAAGTGGCACCATCTTGCTCCAGGAGCTGTGGCGGGCGCTCACCCACGGCAGCCCCGTGGGCAAACCCGGATTCCTCTTCCAGGTGTAGGACGTGGATGGTGAGGCCCTTTGTGGGGCTCGGGGGGCTCGGGGGGGGCAAGGGACTTGGCCCGTCTCAGTGGCTGTCTGGCTCCCCTCCCTCCCTCTCTCTGTCTCTGTCTCTGTCTCTCTCTCTAGGTTCCCCGCCCTATCTCTGTCTGGTTCCTGCCTCCCTTTTGTTGGTTAGAAGGTGGGACTCTGTCCAGGAGACAAATGGCCTTGATTCAACTCACCGGAAGCCAGGACTTTCCTTTGTTCTTTCCTATGTTTGAAAAAAGAAAGTGTTTTGTTGATTTTTGATAATAAAAATAGCCCACTGTGAACATTTTAGACGATACAGAATGGTTTAAAGAAGAAAGCAAAAATCACCCGTCATGTTTTTCTACACCGCCTTCTAACTGATCACACACACGTGTGCACCACACACTTTTTTTTAGACAGAAAGGTGTCACACTGTGTGCACTGCCCTTTCCACTGAATATAAACACTTGTGCACGTAAGACTGTTACTTTAGACCATCATTTTAATTGTAGTAAAATATATATAATATTAAATCTACCACTTTAACCGTTTTTATGCCCATTAAACACACTCACGCTGTTGTGCAGCCGCCAGCAGCGTCCACCTCCGGAACTTTCCTGTGTCTGCAAGCTGACACTGACACCCCTCCCTCCTCCACCCCCACCGTTCTGCTTGCTGTTGCTGAGAATCTGACGGCTCGAGGTACCTTCTGGAAGTGGAAGTATTCATGGTTGTCCTTGTGCAACTGACTGACTTCCCGCAGCACAGTGGCCTCAAGGCTCCCCCGTGCTGCACCGTGTGGCAGGATTTCACCCGTTTTTGAGACTGAGTAAGACTCCGTTGTGTGTGATACTGCACTTGCTTACCCACCCGTCTGTCGGTGGACACGAGGGCTGCCTCCCCCTCTCGCTACTGTGAGTCATGCTGCTGTGAACATGGTGCACAGATATCTCTTCAAAAAGACCGTGCTTTCTGTCCCTTTGGGCACGTCCCCCAGAGTGGAGTTCCTGGCTCCTCTGTCCGCAGGGCCTGTCACCTTCCACAGCGGCCGCACCGTCTTACGTTCGCACCAGCAATGCACAGAGCTTCCGGTTTCTCCAACCCTGGTTACTTTCTGGTTTGTTGCTTTTTTTTTATGATAACAGCCATCCCAGTGGGCGTGAGGCGGTGACTCAGGGTGGTTGCAGCGGCACCGTGGCGGCTGCTTCGTGTCCCTGCTCCGGTGTGCTCCGGTGCCCCACGCAGCGCAGGCTGGCCGCCACCGTCTCTGACTGAGGCCGGGTTACCGCGGTTCACACCTCGGCCCCACGGGTTATTAGTCACGTGGCGCTGGGCAAGCTCCTTAACTTCTCTGTGCCTCATTTCTCCACACATCACATAAAAAGCACGGTCATCGTAGTAGTAGCTTCTCACGAGGCTGGTGGAGGGGCCGTCGCTGACCTCTGTGCACTCAGAACCGCGCCCGGTGTGGCTGCCCCTTTCCAGGTGTCAGCTGCGGCTCGTCACCATTCGCTCAGACCCCGTTTCCAAAACAGACAGTTCCGTTGTTCCCCGCTCTTTTTTTTTTTTTTTTTTTTGGCATTATAAGTGACACTGCCGTGACCATCCTGGTGTTCACACCTTTGGCAACTTTGTGGCTTAGAGGGTCTCTGAAGGCCTGAAGCCATCAAAGGAAGGGAAGCTGAGGTGGGGAGGAGGCGCCCAGCAAGACTGGGGTGGTTGGTGAGGCCAGACCGTGTGGGCCCCAGAGGCCGTGTCTGGAGCTTCAGGGCAGTGAGCAGCGGGGAGCCACTGAAGAGCACTGAGCAGGGGAGTCACGGGGCTGGATTTGCACCTGAGAAGCGCAGCCTGGCTGCAGTTGTGCCCCCTCTGGCCCTGGGTTCCTCTGGCTCTCATCCCCACCTGACGCGGGCTCGCCAGGCCTCACGGGCCTCGCCGAGGCTGGGACCGGCCTCGTCCTGCTCTCCTGGGTGCTCTACGTCCGCGGTGAGCACTTAGCGGGTGCAGGAGATGGGAAGACAGGTCGTTGGACGCACCTGGGGATGAGGGACGTTTAGGGTCAGCGGAATAGAAGGACAGAGGAGTAAGGAATAAGAATGCGTGCACAAGAATGATTGTGAAGGGGACACTGGGTCTGAAACTGGCTCAGGAGAGAATAAGGCTGGATGGATGAGAGGGTGTGAAGGGGACCGGGGAGGGGCTGGGGCTCTGGATGTGGCAGAAACCTGTTGCCCGGTGGCTCTCGACCAGGAGAGCTGAAGACAGGAGGCGTGGCCGGGGAGCGCGGCGTTAGCTCCGCATCGTGCTGTGGTGACAGACTTTGGCTTTGCCCCAGGTGGCGGCCACAGTACCAAGGAGACTTTCTGTCCCTGTGCAACCACCTTCTTCCAGATGCTGCTTTACGTGCTATATAATCAATCACCTGTTATCCTTGAACCAATTCTGCAGAAGGGGGGTGATCAGCCCCATCCTAGAGATGAGCAAAGTAAGGTGCAGTCTCTACGGGGCTCGGAGCCGCCGCCACATGGTGGGGGCAGAGGTGTGTTGCTGCGACAGGTGTGTCTACACCCAGACGCCCTGAGATCACTGACACGAGTCCTCCTGCTCAGGCTGGTTCCAGGCCCCTGGATCCCCCAGTTCGCGGATGCTCAGGTCTCTCATGTAAAATGACAGCCTGGAGTCGGCTTTCGGTGTCCGTGGGTCCACGTCTGCGAGTCAGTCAGACGCGGCCAGAACCTGCAGTGGGGAGTCCGCCCACACGGGGGTCCGCGGTCGTGTGGTCACGTCACTCTTAGCCACTCACCCACACGTAAGGCCACCAGGCTGGAACTGAGGGCCCAGCGGTGGCCTCTCAGGGCCGCGTGGGTGAGTAGAGTCTGCTACCAGCCAGGGAGCAGCAGGGAGCCCCTCCTCACTCTGCCTCACACACAGTTCGCCTCTGGGTAGTCGGGGCTCCGGGCATGCAGCTCCTTGTGGACTCTGAGCGGATGGTCTTGGAGGTCGAGTGGTACTTAGAGAGGAGGCTGGAGATGCCGGAGGAAGCCTTGCACTGAAACCAAAGGTTCTCCATGCTTGAGGAGGTGTTTGCCTCTGTTGAGCAAACACTAGGGAGCCATGGAAGGTTTGTGAGCAGAAGGTGCCACATGCTCTTCCATTGCCTGGACTATACTCCTGAAGACGGTTGGCAGAAAGCTGGAGATGACCGGACAGGAAGGGGTCACTGCTCGATGCAGTGGTTGTGCAAAGCAGGGGGATCTGCAAGGACAGAGTGGGGTCGGGGGCCCCCCCTCGGCTTCCTCTCACTTGGAGCAGGCAGCCGCTCCATCGACGCGGACGAGCTGCGCACCGTGCTGTAGTCGTGCCTGCAGGAGAGCGCCGTCTCGATGCCCGCAGAGAGGCTGGACCAGCTGACACTGGTGCTCCTCCAGTCGGCCCACCGGGACTGCAGCGGCGCCATCACCTTCGGGGAGCTGCGAGCCGAGCTGCAGGGCTCCCCGGGGTCATGGAGAGCCTGACCGTCGGGTACCTCCCGTCTGTGCAGGGCACTGCGGGTTGGCCATTACACTCCAGCTGCAGAGTGGCCCGCTCCCGCCGGTCGGCTCCTCCTCGCCCACCTTCTCTTGGGGACAAAGGTTCCACCTTCTGCATGTCTCTTTAGAATCGGCTCACAATATTAAGCACCTACTATGTGCCGGGCATTTTTACAAATACACCAGTGCGAGGAAATTACAGTTACAGAAGGGCGTTCAAGTTACTCCACCTGAAGCAACGAGCCTAGGCTCACACAAGGCGTTGGCCAAGGCAGTTTATTTGCTCAGCCGGTCAGCCAGCCACTCGCGGGCCGAGCCCTGCTCTCAGGGATGGCGGAGGCTGCTGGGCTGCATTCCAGGTGGAGAGACGTAATCTATACCAACAAGCAGACACATAAACTAGGTAAGCACAAACCTGATAAGAACTGCAGAGAAAATAATATAGAAAGGGTGTAACAGACCCAGACCCGACTGACCCCAGGCTCTGAGTGGCGCCACCTCAGTAGTTCATTCTTGCGTATTGACTTTCTTGTGCGTTACCATGTGTCTCAGGCCCTTCCATCCTTTTCAGTTGCCTCCCTTTTTTTCTAGTTGGGAAGTAAAGAGAGGTAATAAAAATGGCTGTGGAAGTGGCATCAGACAGACCAGAGATTCATCCTAGGCCCACTTTGCTGTGTGACTATAAGCAAGTCACTTGACCTCTCTGTTTCCTGGTATAAAAGGAAGCCATCTTGCTTGCCACAAGGCTCCAGAGGGTTAGTGGGCTACAGAGGGAGTGGGGTCTCCAGGTTCAGACTCCTGTGGTCCCTCCCACCACATCCCTCTGAGTGGAGCCCTCTCCCCCAGTGCTGCCCACTGGCTGACGCCTCCCACTGCCAGGCCACGCCAGCGCCGTCCTCGCCCGCTGACCTCCGCCTACTGGCACAACCACCGCAGCCACCTGCTCTGCCTGGTCGTCCACGCGGGCCTCCCCTTGCTGCTCTTGGCACTGGCAGCTAGTGCGCACCGGGCCCTCGGTGCCAGTGTCATGGTGGCCAAGGGCTGCGGCCAGTGCTTCAACTTTGACTGCAGCTTCATTGCGGTAGGGCTCCATGGGCGCCTGGGGACGCGGGTGGCGGGGCTAATGTGGCTCCTCTTAGACAAAATGACCCACCTGTGGACACCTGCAGCGCCAGAGTAGGATGGCACCTTAGAAATCAGCTGGGCCAGTACTCAGTGGTGGAGATTAAGACTCAGAGAGGGTCAGTGAGTTGTTCGTAGTCACGCAGCAGGTAAGGAACATAGTTGACACTTCTGTGTGCTTACCGTGTACCAGCCAGGGTGCTGAGCACTTTCCATTCAATCCTCACAGTAACCTAGGTGGGCCCAGAGGAGGCGGGGTGGGCTCCCGTTCAGGGTGCCAGCTGGAGAGAGAACACTTCGAGGGGCCTTGACTGCCAGACTAAGGAGCCAGACTGTGGTCCTGGGGACCGGAGACCGAGGGCTCCAAGTGTATTTGATGGAAAGTACAGCAAAACAACTACACGACAACACAAGTGGAACTATCACAACTAAAACAAAACACAAACAAACAGAGAACACCCTCCCCGCCAGTTACCCAGCACGTGCTTATTTATCGCCGTGCGCCCTGCTGTCCTTCACCAGGGCTTTGCGGCACGAGACAGCCGGGAGGCAAGGGTCACCCTCACGGTCAGGGGTGTTCGTCTCTAGTTCAGATACTCTCCTTGACAGTATCGGCCTCTCATCTGAGTGGGCCCCATTTTAGCCGCAGGACTGGCTGCAGAGAACCCACGCCGGCAGCGGGAGCCGCGTGACTCATTGCGTTATTAGCAGCCCTTTCAACCTGCACTGTCTCTGAAGGGAGCTTTTTCAGCTACTTGTCCTTCCTGGGGGTGGTTAGTTCAGTTCGTGAAAACCGGATACTGTGATCTGCACGTCCCCGTACCGCGGCTTGCAGAAATGCATTCAAGCAAACGAGCAAGTGGGCAGCCCTCACCGTCACCGCCCGGGACGTCTCAGGAACCACAGGCGACTCTGCCCGTCTGACGGACGACTACGCGAGGGCCCACGTCAACACAGACACTGACCACCAGGAAGGGCTTACGTGCTTCTCACATGTTCAGACAAAAGTAATAGGAGCAGACGTCCTGTAACACGCGCTCTCCCCTCCCCAGACCCGGAGGCCCCACTCTGCAGACCGCAGCGGTGGCCCTGCGGGAGCAGCGCGGGCTAGGGGCCGGGAGGTGGTGGCGGCCCGTCCGGGGGCACGGCCGGCTCCGGGCAAGGGCGGGGCACAGAGCAGGCAGGCCGGCTCTCTCCCGCTTTGCCGCCAGGTGCTCGTGCTCAGGCGCTGCCCCATGTGGCTGGCTCAGGCCCTGCCCCTGGACCACAACGTCCAGTTCCACCGGCTTACGGGCTGCGTGGTGGTCGGGCTCTGTCCTGTGCACACTGTGGCCCACGTTGTGAATTTCGGTGAGTAGCCTCGGGCTGGAGTGTGGGTGCGGTGGGACGTGGGCTTCCCACAAGCCACCTGGTTATCCTGCCCCTGTGTGTCCGCCTGCCCGCTGGGCGTGTTGGACTTTGGACGGGGAGGGGTGGGAGCCCCAACGGGCAGGAGGAGTGAGAGCAGCTTGTCTCGTGCTTGTCTGCAGCACTCCGGGCTCAGTCCGGGGCCAGCGCCTTCCAGTTTTGGGAACTGCTGCGCACCACGAGGTCCGGCGTTGGCTGGGTCCGCGGCTCGGCCTCCCCAGTGGCGAGGTGCTGCTGCTGCTGCTCGGTTTGCCTGCTCCAGCTCCCGTGGCCGTCGCAGCAGCCACTTAGAGGTGCCCCAGCCCTTGCCCCTGCCTCTCCCAGGCTGGGCTCCCACTTTCTCGTCATGCTGTGTCCCCTCTGTGTCCCCTCCAGGGCCCGGGAGGGTCCCGGGCTGGCCTGCACGTGGTGGACACATGACTGGGTTCTGCCCTTGGGCGGTGGTGTGTCTGGAGGATTCTGCCTTTAGCTGCCTTGTCCCCTCGCCCTGTTGGGTTAGGCTGGGCTCAGGACTCGCAGGGAGAGGGAGGAACACGGGCTCTCCCGGGTTCTGGTCCCTACCCCGCTGCTTATGGGCACTCATTTCCCTCATCTGTAAAACGCAACTACAGTTCTTCCGAAGGGCGTGGGAGCCTATGGAGGAACCTAGTAAAATCCACAAAGGACCCCATGTGGGACTTGCAACCACGTGTGTCTGAAGTCTTTCGCTCCAGACAGACTTCAGGCACCACTGGGGGGCGCTGCGGAATCAGCGATCTCGAGAGCTTTTGTTTTGCCGGGAAGGAGACTGGTTCCTGAGTGCCAGTGAATCGAGGAAGGGCCGGTGAAGACCCGGCCCCACCCTGAAGCCCCCGCTCAGGCAGTGCCTCCAGGCCCAGACTCGGCAGAACTGTGAGGTCAGGAGACCTCGTTTCAAGATGAGAGTTTCTCTAGCTGCCAGCCCCTCACCCCAGCACACAAATGCACACACCACCCCGACCTGCCCAATCCCTGCCCCTGCACACATGCACGCGCACACACGTGTGCACATGCACACGAACACACGCACGCACACGTGCTCATGAACAAACACAGACACGCGTGCACGCAAGCACGCACACGCACCCCTCCCTCCCTGTACCCGGAGCTGGGTTCTGGGCTTCCCTCTGCTCTGCAAGGTCAGGAAGGGCCAGGCTTGGAGGAGACTTCTGTGTTTCAGGCCCTGCGCCTCACATCGCCATAGGTGGCAGGATGGGATTTGCTGGTGCACAGACGACCCGGGCCGTCCATCTGGGCGTTTCCTGGATGTCCAGGAACAAATGCACCCCGAAGGCCGGCTGTTCTCCCTTCACCCACGTGTCGGCAAGGTGTGGACACAGCTGGGCCTGCGATGGCCAAGGCCGACCCACACCCGGAGAAGAGAGACTGCGGATCGGGGGTGGGTTATGGGGTGTGTGCTGCCCTTCCCCCTCACGCTGTGAGCTCCCGAGGTCAGGCCTGTGGCCCCGCAACCTCCCACAGAGGGAAGGAAAGGGGGCCTAACCCGGACACCAGTTCCCACCAGGGGGAGGGGTCGCTTGAATGGACTCATCCATGCAGGCGGGTTGGGCCAGCCTTGCAAGTGGGCGGAGCAGGCGGCCGCCTTCCAGGTGCAAGTTCAGGGGCCTGGGAAGTTCCCTCCCAACTTCTTTTCTTCCGCGTGCAGAGGTGAGGACTGGCGTGGGCGTCCCGACGGCGATGGCGATGGCGGGGCCCTGCGCCTCCAGCCCCCGTGTAGCAGGAGGGGGTGGGGCTCAGGGTCCCCGGTCCCTCTGCAACACATCCTGCCCCTCTTCCCATCCTGCTTTTCTGCCTCTAACTCAAAAGAGATGAATGACTTTGAAAGAGCAAATGAATCAGAAATAGGGAAAGCAAAAAAGAGTAATTTTGCCAAGTTATTATTCAAAGGCGCTGTCCGGGACCGGGCGCGAGAGCAGCCCCATCCGTCACCCGGCAGAGCCCTGGGGGCCGCGGGGGCGGCCGTGCTGCCTGTGCTCTGGGCGTGCTGGGCGCTGGGGCCCTCTGCCAGCTGCCACAGATGGAGGGAGGGCGGGCGGCCAGAGGGACACTGAAGGGCCCAAGACAAGGCTTACTGGCCTGCTTTTCCTGATGGGCCGGGGCTGGAGGCTGCGCTCTGGGCTGGGCCAGCTCTGGGGGGGGGGGGGTGCGCCCCTGGAGCAGCGCGAAGCCTGGGGCTGGAGCCTGCTCTGCCCTGCTGCCCCCACCCCGACCCTTCGCTGCCCTGAGGGAGGCAGCCACCACCCCATCCTGCCGCAGGGGCCCACCACACCTGCCCCTGCGTGCCACTTAGCCCACCGCACACCCTTGGGGAGGGGATGAGCGGCTGGATGGTAACAAAATCATTGTGGCACATGTTCGCTTCTCCTTGTATTTTTAAATTACTTTATCATAATTTTTATGCATAGGTTATCCCTGCTTATTACATTGTAATTATATTCCACTTGGGGGCGGCAAGGAAATCGGATTCCTTTCTGTGCGCAAGTTCCACATAGAGGAAGCCCTTGGAAAGCAAGTGCGGAAGGAAAGGGAGCAGGAGGGAGGGGCTGAGCCTCCGGCAGAGCCTCAGTGCGTCTCCGAGGTCCCACCAGCCCTCGTCTGGGAGCTGTGGCCCCAGGCTCCGCATCAGAGTGCGTTTTGGTGCCTTAACTAGATGAGTTTGTTGGATTCCTGCCACCGGGGTGCTGGAGTTGACCAGTGGGAGGAAGAGTCAAGGCCCCTGCTCTCAGTTTCCTCGTCTGTAAAAGGGGGTCAGTGACAATGGTACCCATTAGGGGCAGTGATGACAACATGGTTAAATGAACCGGTGTGCACGAGGCGCTCGAAACACTGCTTGGCAGGGAGTACGTCTCAGTGACGCTTTTATTCACGCCTTGGTCCGTTGGACTGCTGTAGCACCGCAGATGGGGGGCTTATAAACAGCGGAAATTGCTCCCTCAGTCCTGGGGGCTGCAGTCAGCAGGTGCCAGCGCGGTCAGGCTCTGGCGAGAGCCCTCTTCGCGTTGCCCCACTGCCGTCAGGGCGCGTCTGCCGCCTTTATGACCGGTCACATCTGGGGGCCTAATTGATGCCCTCCCCTCCCGGGGAGGACACCAGGCTCCCAGGGGTCTGCAGACACCGCCGTGTCCCCGGGGAGGCGCTGGCCGGCTGTGTGGGCGGCGGTGCGGCAGACAGCAGCCCTCCCTGCTCCTCTCCCAGAGCGCTGGTCCCAGGCTGCGGGAGGCGGAGAGGATCCAGTCAGGCCGCCGGCTCATTAGCGCTGCATTGTGAATTCCGGGGATAATGTAGGCTCTCCTCTCCCCTGATTGCTTCCGAAATCTCCTGCCTGTTTATCACATCTGAGTGCTTCTCCACCCTCTGCTCTTGGCTCTGTCTGCTCCTCTTCTCCAGGAGAGGAGAGCAGAAATGCTCCTGAGGGTTTCCAAGCAGCCTTGCAGACAAGAAGGCGATGAGGCTGTCTGCACATCGCAGGGGAGCAGGCGATGGGGTGGGTTTTGGGGGCAGGAGAGCCCCAGAAAGCACCGATCCCCCAGGAAGGAAAGCCCCCTCCTCTCCGAGCAAACTCTGTCAAGTCAGCTGAGGCTGCTTATCAGAGAGTCACTCAGTCACTCACGTCACAAGCACAGTGGCAGGTGACAAGGACACAAGTGTGGCGCCCATGCAATGAAGCAGATGCCAGCGCAGGGCCTCATGAGCTGCTGCGGTGGCCAGAGAGGGCAGCCACGGTCAGGGTGGGGTGAGAGTCCCTGACCTTGATCCTGCAGGAGGCATGAGACACGGGTGGGGGTGTATTTGTGTGCACAAGCCCTGGCACATGCAGAAGCACAGAGGAGTGGCTGGAGGGCAGGTCGGGAGACTCGCGGGGGAGAGAGTGCAGCCGTGGAGGTGGTCGGGTGGAACGGGCAACCCCAGCCCCAAGTCAGGGGTGAGGCTGCGCTTCCTGAGGGCCTCTGGGCCCTGCCCCACAGCTGGCAGGCCCTCTCCCCGGGCGGCCATCTCAGCGTCTCCCACTGCAGAGTCTGAGTGCTCAGCTCACCTCCTTGCTGCTCTGGTGGGTTGGCTGCCTCTGGCCCAGGGTCCGTGTCCAGTCTCATCAGCCATGGGGAGGGGGGTCTGGACGTCACAGGACTGCACGGTCTGGAGCTGTGACCTGATCCCCACAAGGGCTGTGGGCGGGGCCGGCAGTGAGCATGCCTCCCACTGGGACCACCTTGTGCTTCTGTTCACACCGTGCACCGGTTCCCACTGTCACTCCCTCGTGGCCCCAGGTGGTTTTGTGTGTGTGTGTGTGTGTGTGTGTGTGTGTGTGTGTGTGTGTGTGTCCGTGTCCTCTCCGCCCACAGCTGGGTCCTCTCTCCCCTCACAGCTCCTCCAGTGCTTAGCGAACAGCAGCAGAGACTTTTTCTCTGGTCAGGTTGTATCCAACGTCATTTGAATTGTTTTACTGTTTAGTTCTGATTTGCAGTAGAATGTCTGTCCCTTTGTCAGGGCCTCACCCCGTGAATAGCGAAGGGCAAGACAATCTGACCCCAACATCCTTTCCCCTTTCTTCTTTGCAAACTGACCCCCGACCTTGTTCTGGGCATACAGAATGACCAGGTTAATTAGTCCTGAAACACTGACGTGGGCACGTGCCTGTTCTCAGCAATGGTGAGACTCTGGGAAAGTTTGAGTCTTCTTAATAAAAGGAACAGGAGAGGCTGCTGCCACCCCCGCCCCCTGCTTCCTGTCTTGGCCAAGATGCCAGGACGTCTGGAGGGACCCTGCAGCGACCAGGAGGCAGAAGCCAAAGCACAGGCCGAATGGGGGTCGGAGGCAGAGAGCCGGGCCCTCGCCGGCGGCCCCCGCTCTGGGACAGGAAGTGTGCCTTCCTCCCAGGGCAACGCTGTGGACTGAGGTGTGCTCCTCGCGCTGAACGGACTCCTCACCGATTCACTCGGTGTCTGTGCGATCTGTGTATGCTAAGATTACACGTGGGGCAGGCTGGGAGGACCCACAAACTCGGGGACCACCCTGAAGTTTGAAAAGAGGAGCTGTGAAGATCCCACTGGTCCCCGGCCCTCGGCTTTCCTCTGCCACCGCCCCCCGCGCCCCCTCCAACTTGCCCTTGCTCCCTCCGTGTCCCCCAGGGAACGGGCAGAGTCGCTCATTTTCCTGTGAGTCAAGAAGAGTGACTCAGCGCCAGCCATCACCTTCTGGCCTGGCCCCGACCCCCAGAGCCAAGGAGGCAAGCAGGACCCAGACCTCCCCAGGCAGGGGACGCTGGGGCCCCACCAAACACCCGACGGGAGGGAAGCCAAGAGGGGGCGGCTCTGGAGTCATCGTCTGTCCCGTGGCACCAGCCTCGTGTTGTGCCTGACGTGAGCCACGAGCCTGCTAACCACCCACCAGTCAGCCTCGGTGCGGCCGCTGCTCCGACAGTCTTAGCCTTGCTCCTGCTCTGCACCCGGGGCCTGACAACCCCACCCCGCCCCGCCCCGCAAGCTGTCCCGGGGGGGCTCTTAAAGGGCTCCCAGCAAACAGGTTCTGCACAGCCCCGCGCCCCCTCCCGTGGGTGCTGAAGAGAGACTCTCCCCCGAGACGCCACAACCTCCAGCGTCTGCCGCCCAGCAGTGAAGGGCACATGCCCATTCCACACCCGGGAGGGGAGAGTGAAGACCATGAAACAACCCGCTTTCCTGAGCCCCCCTGTGGACTACAGCCTGACCTTTGCAGGCCTCTGCTCAGCCCCGCTGTTTTCACATCCAGCTAAACTCAGGCCCGTGCGTTCCTCGGCTCCTCCTGCCGCAGCGCCTGGTTCTCCAGCTCCGCTGCTAGCGATGCCCCTGCTCCTCATTCTCTGCCACACCAGCTGATGCACTTCTGTGTTTTTGAACCGTCTGTTCCTGGAAAGCAGAGGAAAGTAGCAGATTGATGTACTGGCTGTGTGGCCAAGTGACTTATTTTTAATGTGACTGAACAGGACGCACACCTGCCTGTGGAAACGCACCCACCCGGAATCGTCAGGGACTCAGGTGGCCGTGTGGGCAAGGGGAGGACAGGCCTCCCAGGAGGGAAGGGGGGGAGCAGAGGAGAGGAGGTGGGCCGCTCCCTCGAGTCACGGTGGCAGCAGCACCGGGAAGCGCCAGCCGGGCCAGGTGCCCCCCGGCTTGGCTGATGCCTGAAATGTCGTCATCAGACTTCCATCCCTCTGCTTCAGTCAAACACAGTGTGTCCCCCGCTGAAGTGCACACGTGACAGGTCAGCGCATAAAGCCACACCCGCCTTTTCTCCGCGAGAAGGGCCTTCTATGAAAGCAGGGCTGGGCTGGGCGTTAACACAAAGTGTGCGGGGATCACCAGGGAGGGAACAAGATGGCACAGCGAGAAAACCGGGGTCCTGGAGACTCTCTCCCCTCCATGACTCTCCTCAGTCGCAGCAGCCCCGAGTCTTCGCCGTGTCCAGGCGCCCGCGTGGTACTTCCCGCCGTGGTGGCAGCAGCCGCCGCGCTCCCCCGCCCCGCTGTCTGCGGCCAGCCCCCGGGTCCCCGCACCGCCCGCGGGCCGCTCGGGGCTTGCGCGCGTCTGTGTGTCAGCAGAGCAATGTGGCAGGACGGGCCGTGGCGGCTGGTGGACTGGCCCCAGAGCCCACACGCGTCTCTGTTTGCCGCCGCCTTCTCCCGGGTCATCGCGCTCCCCTCCTGGCTTGTGCCCAGAGCAGGTTAGAAACGCCTGAGCCACCGCCTTCCAGCGCTGACGCTCCCTCCCGAGGCCCTGGCTCAGCCCCGTGGGCGCCTGCGCCACCCACTGTCTCTTTCCTGGTGCCTCTTCTCCCCTCCCCCGTTCGTCGGTAATGCCTTTAGGATGGGCAGAGCGTGTCCACAGGAGCCTTTCTGGTGATGGACATGTCCTTTCGGGGTGGTGGGAGGATCCCAGGGGCAGCGTCTCATCTCTGTGTTCTGTTCACCCAGACTGCGCTGGGCTCCTGGTCAATCCCCCTCACCCCGTTCCTGGCGTCTGGCCCAGCAGCACACTCCGTGCTAATGGACGGAATGAGGCAGAGGTGACGACCTGTGACTTCTGCGGCCAGGTCATAAAGGGCATTGCTGCCTCTGTTTGCCCTGGGGAACCACTCACGCCGGGGATAGCCTGCTGCCGTGTCGTGAGGACACTCAGTCAGCCTCGTGGAGAGAGCCACACAGGGGCGGCTGAAGCTCTCACCAGCAGCCCTGGAGTGAGTGGACCCTCCAGCCGCGTCAAACCGCAGTGACTGTAACCCCAGCCAACATCCTGACCGCAGCCTGATGAACCCCCTGAGCCGGGAGCCCTCCAGCCAGGTGCCCCCCAATTCCTGACGGCAGAAACTGAGCCATGTTAAATACTCATCACAGCTGTAGGACACAAGGTTTTGGGATAACGTGTTAGGAGCAAGAAATAACTAACGCAAGAGCCACTGCTTCCTTGCTTTCAATAGCAAAAAAAGTTAGAAATGCCAGAAACGTCAGCAATGAAGCTTAAACAAACCATGAGAAACCCGCGGTCTGGAGCCGTTAGACGGAGGCTGCGTGTGACAGCCCTGCCGGCTCCCTCTCTGCCGGTCCCCAGACGCACTGCGGGGGCAGGGTGAGTGCGATCGGCGGGCCCCAACCACGTGAAAACACAGGAGTCGCGCGCACGTCCGTCGTGCCTACTGTACAACCATCTCTGTGCACACGCGCACGCGGACCCAAGGGGTGCAGGCGGACGGTGCGGGTCGGTCTGCTGGTGGGGATCTGTCTGCGACGAGGGCGGAGGAGCTGGGTGTGGGGGCGCCGTGCGGTCTTGACCTTTTGCTGTGAAGTCTCCTGCGTGTGTTGTTTCAGGCTCTTATAACAGAAGCGTGCCTGTGTACTCCCTGTGTGAAAAGTCAAGGAAAATCACGGAAAGGGAAAGAGACGGGCAGATAAAAGAGACGGCAGGGGGGAAGAGGGGAAGGGGCATTTTGCTGCCCACGGGGTCAGGACTGCAGGCACCTTATTTAAAAGCCATGTCAAAGGACCCCCCGTCAGTGGCCCCTTCGCAGCGCGGCATCCAGGCTGGGTTAGGTGCCTCAGGGCCCTCCGTCATGGGGCTGTCACGCTGCACGGTAACGCTGTGGACTGAATTTGCTCCCACAAAGTCGTATGCTGCAGACCCAATGTGGTCATGGTTGGCACAAGGAAATAATGAAGGTTAAGCGAGGTTGCAGGGCGAGGCCCAGGTCCGATAGGGTCAGCCTACTTTTGAGAAGAGACTTCAGTGAGCTCTCTCTTGCAGGCACCGAGGAAGCTTGCATCAAGGCCGCCATCTGCAAGCCGGGGAGAGAGCACTCAACTCAGCAGACCCCGCACTGGCTGGACCTTGATCTCGGACTTCCAGCTCCTACAGCCGTGGTAGAATAAAGGCCTGCGGTTTAAGCCACCCGGTCTGTGGTATTTGGTTCCTGCAGCCCCGGCAGACGGTGCAGGTCGTAGTCCCCTCCCCCCTGCCACCCTCTCTGCACAGAGAGGTCTCCGAAGGCAAGACTTTGTTGCCTGTAGTTGTGGTCCCCAGGACCTAGCACAGGGCCTCACACACCTCTGTGTGTGTTTATCTGATACATCAACACTTGAAATTAGCCATTCATACATAGCAAAACAAAGAGCACAGAGTCAAAATGCAGAGTTCATTCTGGCCTGTGCAGTTAATTCATTTATTCCTTGACGTTACTCAGCTTGCCGGTGTTTACTGAAGGCCTCCCACGTGCCAGGCAGACAGCGCAGTGCATGTGAGCTTCCTCATGCTGAAGTGGACGTGGTGACCACCTAGCTTTGCTGGAACCTGAAGGAAACCAAGTATTCTGCCTCCCCCCGGGTGTCTGACTGAACTCCGTGGGCCTGTCAGAGCCACAGCGATGCCACCAGCAGGCTTAGGTCTGCACAGTGTCTCAGGTTTGGCAAGAAAGCTTTCTGCAGATGTCAACACGACCACTCGGTTCCCTGCAAACCAGCATCCTGAGGGGCGGGGCTGCCCTTTCTAGCTCACGAGCAATGCCACTAGAAAGTCCCAGCACAGTCACGTCCTCTAGAGGACAGACTCTAGAGGCAGGAGGCGGTAATCACCGCCCAGCTGCCTGCTGTGCGCAGCGTGCAGGACTCGGGATTTCCGCCGTGTCGCCCCTGGTCCTCACAAGAGCACTGATGGATGGAGAGACGGAGGCTCGCAGGAGTGACAGCTCCAGCTGAGGCCAGTTGGGGGGTCTTCCCTTCAACTTCTTAGAGCAGGTGGGGCTTCAGAGACCCGTCACAGGGAGAGAGGAGCCTGGCGAACCCCATGCCACATGTCCCGGGACCCAGTCCTCTCTTCTTCCTCTTCAGTGCTGCTCCGAGGCCAGGAGTAGGGACGAAATGAGTTTGGAAATTTTGAGCTGAGGGAAGAAAACATTTTCTTTCTTTTAAAGGGGGCAGCTGTTAGGGTGTTTGCATATTGGGCTCTTGGGCAGCACCTGGCAGACTTGACAGGCTTTCAAAATGAAGTTACTAATGGAAATTACGCGTTGGAGATTATGCAATTTCCAGAGAAACTGCTAAGAGAGAGTGGCTGGTGCCGGGAGATGGGAAGTGTGGCTCTGGGTTGTCGCAGCTGTGCACGGAAGGCACGGAGGCCAGGCCTGGCTGGAGTGGCATGGCAGGGGTCGCCTCTCAGACCCGGCTCTGCACAGAAGGCGGAGCCAGGGCAAAACTCTAAAGACACAGCACGTGCGTCGGCCTGCCTCCTGCCCCCAGCTGTGGACGTGAGGGCTTCGAGTCTTGGACACAGGCGGGCAGCGCTATGCTGGACCTGATTCCTGATTCCTGGGCGTGCGGCTAGCCTGGGGGTCAGCTAATTTTGATCGCTGACCATCCCCGAGACAGTGGGGGTTATTGGAGGAGACCGAGAGGCCTGGGGCTCGGCTCCGGGGAGAGCCGTGGGCTGGCATGGGGGGTGAGGCTGGAGAGGGCAGCAAGGGCCGCGTCATGACCCGCCTCTGAGTAGGCGGCCTTGGTCTTGGGTTGTACCTGTCGCACCTCCTTCCAACCCCTGTTGGGCAGTAAATTCTAGGGTTGCCCTGCCAATGACCGCAGGGTTTGGAGCATAATGAGGTTTGTGAATGTGTGTGTGCTGGGGGGCTGCAGGGATCGCTTAATTAGCTTCTTTTCTGAAGAGCTAATGTGTTCATAGAAGTCAAAATTCTCAAAAGACTGAGAATCTTCTGTTCCCCCCCACCCCCCCGCCCCAACGACCTAATTTCCCTTCCTAGAAGCAAACCGCGGTGTCAGCCTCCTGCGTCCTCTCTGTCTTTCATATCTGTTGTTTTCTCTCATGCTTTACTTCCATTTAATTTTCTGACTTCCCTCATTTCTCTTGCTTCCTCTTAATTGGTTTTTAACAGTATTTATTCTCCCTCTGACTCCTTCGGATTTTAGACTCCATTTGAAGCATGCGGGTTAAATGGCTCTCTCTTCCCTCCGCTCCCTCCCTCAGCTCCGCCAGCTCCAGCTTGCGTCCTCCCGCGGTTGCACGCCGTCCCCGGTCTCCGTGTGCTCTTTCTTCACAGACGCCGTCGCCTCACTGTCTCCTTAACTCTCTGGCTGGAGCCTCCACCTCTCCGTGGAAACGCTCTTTGATGCACCTTCGCCTGCTGTTTGTTTTATCTTTTTTCCCTTTTTTTCTTGTCAAACCTTTGTATTGATTAACCGTCACTGAAGCAGCTGATTCTTTGACTTCCTCACGGACCTCCTGTATGAGGGCGGTCAAGGTTGCCTTCCAGGTGGTCTAAATGTTCCTTGTGACCCAGGGTTAATATAAGGGCACTTAGCCTTGCGTTGCCTCCAGCCCAGGGGAGGCTCTTCCCGGCGCCAAGTGCCTCCTCCCCTGTTGCCGCAGAGACAAGTACGGCTCCTCTGGGCGATGATGCCCCGGTTAGTCCTGGCCCAGCAGACCTCATGCCACCAGCATATGCACCTGCTCCCTGCTGCTGGGGACGAGGGCTTGCAGATTTGCACTGCAGGTGTGCCCCCACCTTCTGATGAGTGTCATGCAGCTGTCCCTGCGGCTGCGGCACACTGTCCACGTCCACCTCCTCTGCGGAGGGTCTCTGGCTTGGGGCAACTCTCCCACCTGTTCTGTGTTTTAAGTGTCTCTTACTTTCACTAAAAATGGATTTTTTAATTTCTTAAATCCTTTTTGGTTTGGGATGGTTTCCAGTAAAAGACATGAGGATCACTAACTTTACACCGGCTTCGAGTCAGACGCGCTCAGCTTGGAAAGATCATGCTGGCTGTGGCGTGGAGCCCAGGCGGAGGCAGGAAAATGGAGGCTGGAAGACCAGCGAGGAGATTGCCCTGCACTGGGGAGCCAGAGGCATGGATCCAAGGCAGACTTGGGGGGTGGTGCTGACGGCGTTTACCGGCTGATCAGGTGTCTGAGTGGGGCAGGGGGGGCGTGGCTCAGGGGGAGGTGGGCTACATCAGGGCGGCTGCCCAGGAAGCTGCTTGTGACCTAAAACGGGCCGCACTTCCTGCCGAGTTCCAACCCCCTGCCGCTTAGGCTGGGCCCTCTGGGAAGGGCACCGAGAGTCCTAATGGGACAGCGGGCTCCTGCCACTTCCCTGGGAGGTTCCCCGCAGATTGCTGGGTGAAACTGCTGCAACCTCGGAGAAGACCTGCGGCAATCGGAAGCGGAGCCTTAACCAAGCCTCCCTACGGTGAGGCCTGAAAATAGGGTTTGCAAGATCAAAACAAAACAAAACAAAAAACTGGGTGTAAAATGCTCTGTAAAATTGATATCTCAGTGTTTCCTGCCACGCCCGACTAAGGAGCATGGATCCCCGACTTCCGAGGGTGGGGTGGTGGCTGACGGGGGGTCATGCAGCCCACCCTGCCTCCAGGAAAATGTCAGGATGTGGTAAGTCCTGTTTTTCCTTCACGTGCAGTCAGGGCCGAGAACCCAGGGCCACGCAGCCGCACAGATGGTCAGAGCTCAGAGCTAGGAACCTGCCGGCCCCAGGCCTAAGCAGGCCCCCAGGAACGCAGCTGCCTGCCTGCCTGCGTCCGGGCCGGACGTCCTCCGACCGAGCCTTCAGTTCTTCTCCAGGGGACACGCCGCCCAGGTAGTGTGTCTTCTGTATCTGTTGGCTTTTTTTATTTTAACACTTTACCCTGGCCTCCTCCTGGGACGTGTTTCCTGACCCAGCTCACATCCCTACAGCAGCGCTGGCGTCCGCGCCTCGCGCACACCGCTGTGACAACTTGGAGCCGCGTCCCCAATCTAAAAAAGCTGTTCCCTGTCAGCGACTTCTCTGGAACGTCTCCAGCAGTTCCTCCGCTAGTTATCGGGGCTCACGAGGATTTGCTTTAGCAAGAATAATCCTGGAACGTTGACTTTTGCCCCTAAAACTCAGGCTGTGCTCTGCTCTACAGTGGAACGTGATACAAGCATTTAAAACGGGGCTTATATAAGACAGGGTGGTTGGGGTGGGGGGTGGTGTTTAAACTTTGGAAGAATGCTTACCACCGTGTGAAAAAAAGCAGGATGCAAAATTGTATGATTTCAAGTATGTTAAAAGTACGTGTGATGGAGTGAAGACAGACTTCTCGCCCTGCCCTCCCCGCCACCCCACACCCGCCCCGTTTCCCTTCCAGGTCACTAAAGCAACGTGCTTTCTTGTCAAGTTAATGATGTCTCGTCATCCAGCCTTGACAGAGAGGAGGTCAGTGTTCTCTAGGGCTGATAAGGTCAGGGTGTTTGATCACCGGAAATAGCTACCAGTGTAGTAACAGGAAGACTATTAATTTCTTATGTGGGTCAAATATTATTTGTATGGCTGTGGGTTTTTTCCGGGAAGAAATTAGTCTTGGGGCAGCGAGGCAGGTTTTATTTCAGATGCACCGTTGGGTGAGGCAGCTACAGTCTAAGTGGAAGACCCCGCATTCCCGACCCCCCACACTTGCACCGCCTTCTCCTCCTCTGGAGCCGGAGCCACTGGGGGCAGTGAGAAGAGACACGGTCACTCAGAGCCAGAGGCTGGGGTTGCGGGAGGCACAGGAGTAGGTTCAAGAATTCCTCCTTGCGACACAAACGAACTCATGAACAAAACAGACAGACTCACACACACAGAAAACACACTTACGGCTACCCGGGGAGCGAGGGGCTGGGGAGGGTAAACTGGGAGATCGGGGTTTGTAGACACTGCCTACTATGTATGTATGTCTCTTAAAAACAGTCAACCCCAAATTATCCTCATGCCAAAGAGGGGCATTTGTGGGGCGGTGCAATTTTGCTTCCTTCCAAAAGCAAATCTATTAGAGGCCACGTGAACGTTGTTCAGTACATTTTCATTCTAGTGAATATATAAAATAAAGAACAGACACTTGAGATGTTAAATAAATAACACTCTTCATTCCAAGAAAAAAGCAAAGTCCTGCTGTGCAGCACAGGGAACTGTATTCAATTCCTTGTAACGGCCTATAATGAAAAAGAACATGAAAAGCAACACACGTATGTGTGTGCATGATGGAAACACTGTGCTGTGCACCAGAAATTGGCACAGTTGTCAACTGACTCTACTCCAATTTAAAAAAAAGGTTAAAAAAAGAAGAGGGAACTGGGAGGCTCAGCCAGAGGGAAGATGTAAGGATGGAAACGGAGGCCAGAGAGGAGAGAAGACGGCGCTGCTGGGCTCGAAGGTGGAGGCAGGGACCCGAGCCACGTGATGTGGTCTCCGGAAGCCAGCCCAGGGGCGGGAGCGAGTCTCCCCAGAGCCTCCGGGGGGAATGCGGCCCCACCCAGCCGCTGAGCCCCCCACCTCCTGAACTGAGACAGTGCGTCTGACCAGTTTTAAGGCACTACTGCGTTTGTGGAAATCTGTCCCGGCAGCAACAGAAAAGCCAGTACGGCCCCTGCCCTCCCTGCGCTCCCCGGGAGCCGTCCTGGGAGCCACCTCCAGAAGCAAAGGCCACCGCGCACTTGAGATTAAACAGTGGGAAACAAGGAAAGCGTATTTGCAACACACAAAGTTGACCAAGAGCAGATTTCTTTGATTTATAAAAATTTTGATAAGAAAAGGACCCCAAACCGGATTTCTGAATGAGCAAAGAACATGAACACCACGTGCTCAGGAGAAGAAAGGGGGGCGGCTTCGTGCTGAAACGGAGGGATGAGTGACTGGGTGGAAAAGGGCGAAAAAGGAGCAGCTGCAGGGACGGCCCGCGGCCCCGCGTGGGTGGGGACCGAGCCGCTCGGGCCGCGCTCCGCGTGCTCCTTCCTGGAAGGAACTGCAAGGAAAAGTTGGAAAGACGGCCTTTGGGAGGGGACCAGCGGAGAATGGCATTCCGTTTTTAACATTTCCTGTTGTTCGAATGTTCTAAATTTAGATTCTTCCCCAGTTTCATTGAAGCATAACTGACACCCAACATTGTATTCGTTCTAGGTGTTTAAATGATGATTTGGTACGTGTATATACTATAAAGCGATGAAGTAAGTATTGTCAATCATTTTTTTAATGTCAACAAAAGCTAATTTGACCAAGGAGATTATGACTTGCTTTTAGTTGGCTTCTTGGTACCTCTTTGTATTAAAAAAACAAAAAGTCAAACCAGCACAATAGAAGGCGGAGAACGCTGGCAGAGAGCCCGTTTTGCTCTATGTGTATTATTTTCTCGCACACGAAGCACTGGGGCGTTCTGTAAGGGTGCCGCTCAGGCCCCTCCTCCGGGGGCAGAGCCACAAGAAGTGTGATAAACCCCCGGACACAGGTCACCAAGGCCCTCAGATCCAAACATGGTTGTCTTGTCAGCCTGGGGCCTCCTGGGCTGTGGGAACAGATTTGTATTCAGGGTTGCCGCTCCCCAGTCATTCAACTGGCAAGTCAGGGGACCTCTCTGGGCCTCTGTCTCGTCATCTGTGAAAACAGGGATGTTTGTTTTCAGGGTTAATATGAGGCTTAGCTACGACCGTGCCTGGCAGCGCCCAGCTCAGCGACGCGCCCGGGCAGGACACGGCAAAACCAAGCTCTCGTCTCCTTCTTCACCTCTTCCTCCCAGCCTGCCGAGGGCTGAGGGCGGCCTCGTTTAACGGCACAGGGATAAGAGCGAGTCTTCGCCTGTCGACGTGCAGCGACCTCACAGGGAAGACCCACGCCATGAAGCCACATGCCTGTTCCCACGCTGGTGCGGCTGTCCCCAGCCTGGCATCTCTGCCAAGTCACAGCAGGTCAAGGAAGGTGGGAGCTCTTCACATGTTTGCCTCCTCCCTGACGCACACTTAAACGTCGCTGCAGGAACTGACACCCTCAGTGTCACAGCCCGCACGCCCGCCACATGGGGTGGGGCAGAAACCAGCACACTTTGTTCCCGGGGCCCCTGCCGCAGTGTGCTGGCTTTCTGGTGAATTCGAACAATAGAGCAATTCAACTTTTAGCTGCTCCAGGTGGTAACTGGGGCCAACTACTGAGCTGCAGGGAAAGCTGGACTCTTAGAATCCAGAATCCGGAGATGTGAAGGGCCTTTGGGAGTCCTCTGCTCTGGGGGCCACCTCCCACCAGAAGCCTCTCTGCAGCCCCTGCCATGGTGGGCAGCTCTCACTCGATGAGGAGGGGGTGGTGGGGCTGGGGTACCAACCCCGCCGGGCCGCACGGGTGGTCGGTCAGAGGCATGTCCTGTTTCTTGGGCCTTCGGGGAGGTTGACTCTTTCCCAAGAAGAATTCCTAACTCTTTTCTCTCGTGCGTCCGTTTATGTGTTCCAGCCACACATTTCGGTGGGAGCCTTTAAGCGCCAGGCCCTGTCCTGGGCTGTAGCCCTCGCAGCAGTGACAGTGACGTCGACCCTGCCCTTGGGACAGAGCCAGACGTGGAGGAGGGAGGTGAGGAGGTCCTGTAGCATGGGGGACCTCGGCTAAATAGAGACTGGTGGTCACCCAGGGCCCCGAGGCACCCAACGTGAGCCGGGCGGTAGGGCTAGAAAGAAGGGGGGATTCCAGAGAGATGTGTGGCCTGGGGCTTGATTAGGTTTGGGGGCATGAGGGGGAGGCAGGTGTCCAGGATGCCCCAGTGTCCAGCTCAGTGGTGGCGGTGGGAACACAGACAGGAAAGCAGGTTGGGGCCACGGGTCTGGGAAGTCAGAATGAGCTGGGCTTGTGACATGTGGGGTTTGGGGCCCCTCCAGGTGGACAGGCTTAGTGGCAGCCGGACCCAGGGTTTCAGGGCACAAGAGGGACATCAAGACTGGCATCAGTACCAACAGGAAACAAGGAGACGTGGGGGAAAGAGGAGCTATTCCACCGGAAGAGAGACTCTCCTTGGCTTGGAAAGTGTAGAGTGAGGACGTGAGGTCAGGCCCCAGCGCAGACGTTTGTCATTGTGAGGGGAAGCCTGGAGCTGCTGGAGGTCCGCTAAGTGAGGCCTGAGTTGGAAGCCTACGTTACAGACAGCGGGACAGAGAGAGATCCGGTCTTAGATGACACTGTTTGAGCCACTAGATCAAGCTTTACCTGAAGCTCCTTCTAGACTTTGCCATCATGCAACTCAATAACTTCCCTTTACTGTTTCAGTCAGTTTGAGCAGAGGGTTTATTTGTTTTACTGCTTGCGATGCAGAGTCCTAACTAATGCACATACTGAGGAACAGACCTCCTCGGGTCAGTGTGTGGGGTCTGAGATGGGAGGGGAGGTGTCAGGATTTCAGAAACTTTGATACTTCTGTGGCCCTGAATCACTGTCCCCTCGAGAGCCATATCAGTGGATTTTCTATTTCGCGATCTCTTTAAAGGTTTTCCCCGTCTCCCGCTGTGTAACTTCCCTGACAGCGCAATTAACGTGGTTCTAAAGTCACTTACTCACTAAAAAATGAGGTGTTGCTGGAAAATAGGTTAGACGCCCCCCCTCCTTACGTTGCCTGCCCAGATGCTGAAGAGCCGTCCTTGTCAACCGGGGCCAACGGCATGCAACGGCACGACCTTGGATTCCCCCACTCAGACCCGTCTTGCACGCTGCGGCCAGGCAGGCGCTCTGAAGTGCACACCCTGCCTGGAGAACGCCAGCGCCGCCCACGGCCTGCTGCGAGGAGCTGCAGCCCCTCGGCATGATGCAGCGCTCACACGCAGGCCCCGCGCCCCTGCACCCGCGTGCCCGCCCCTCCCCTGGACAGGCCGTTGGTGACAACAGCCCGGGCTTGGGGGGCACTTTCCGTGGGCAGGTGGTGCACTGAGGGCTGCACGTGGCTTGTCTCACTGAATCCTCATAGCTCCCCTCTGGGAAGCACTCTTACACCCCCGGCCCTGTCTCCACGACTCAGACACCGCGGGGGCGATGCTGGGAAAGCAGACACGGGATCTGGACTGAGGTTGACCCTGGAGGAGAGAACGGGTGAGGCTCAGCGAGGAGGGTCAGACAGACAGGACTTCAGATGCCAGGAAGGGGTTTGAGCGTGAAGTAGGGGGAGCGAGGTGAGGGACTGGGGGTGGCCGCGAGGGTGGGAAGCTGCATCTCCGTTGACGTGGGGCTCCTCCCGCCTCTTGCCGGGGTCTCAGGGGACCTAGGGAGCACCCCCGGCCAGGCTGGGTCCTCTGGCCTCTGTCCTACCCCGGAAGCCACAGGTAATAGCTGTGTCCTAGACCCTGCAGGTGGGAAACACTAGGGTGTCGCTGCCAAGCGTGTGTGCGTGTGCGCACGCGTGCATGTGTTTGCAAGGGACTGTTTGCATCTTCACCACGCTCAGGAGCCTGTGTGACAAGTAGGCCCCCCGGGCACGGCCCCGCCTCCCACGCCTGCCCCTTCTCTGGGTGGGAGGAGCGCCCAGTTCTCCACTGCAGCTGCTTCCCTCTCACCCCATCGAAGCGCCCCCTGCCTCAGACAATGCAGCATGATTTTTCTGAAAATGTGCTTTCACAAAACAAAAGCCAGGAAGGGGAGGGGTGTCTTCTGGGTGCTTGGCAACAGCAGCCTGCGGCTGGGGTTCACCCAGCAACGCAGAGGCCTCCAGGAACAGAAGTCGCCGGCGCTGGGCCTCCTCCCCGGCCGGGGGCAGTGTCTGCAGCGGGAAGAGCCGAGAGGATGACCACCTCCACCACCACCTGCCTCCCTGATGACGGATTCACTCGACTAACTCGCCTCCGTGTTCACCACTCGAGCCTCAGCTGCGTGAAGGCAGGAGTTCTGTGTCTGTTGGGTTCCCTTTGGTCCTAGCATACAGTAGGTGCTCAGATGACGTGGGTGCTGGGACGAGGGGTGGGGGGAAGGCAGTGATGTGGAGCTGGAGGGCGGTGGTGGGCAGTGCCCGCGACCTCACCTTTATCCCCTCCTAACCGGCCTCTGTGCCCCTCACCTGCAGGGGGGAGGGGGGCTTCCTACCTTGGTCAGCTGCCCTGTCTCCCCACATGAGAAGCTGCATGGTTTAGGGGGAAGCACACGGGAGAGTCAGGTAGAGCTGGGGTGAAGTCCGGCCTGGAGACCTTGGCCAGGTTACCTGGTCTCCTCTGCAAACTGGAGGCACTGCTCGTGTTAAATGAGACGCTAGCGTGTGAACGCGCCTGACGCACGTAATTTACATGGCCGTGACCGTCACTCATTCAGGGCACACTGAGGAGCGCCTGCAGGCTCCCCTCACGGAGCTACTTGCAGAAAGTTCTCCGCATCTCTTACTTTCCGGGGGGGAATGCGGGGCACTTAATTTGCTGAGGGCCAGGGATCTGGGGATAAGGAAGACGGAGTCCTGTCCACGGAGCAGATTGCATCCCCCAAGGCATTCTGGCCCCTGGTTTCTCCTTCTCATCAACTTCAGGGCCCTGGCTCAGTGCATTGTCTCTGGAGGGAAGCGAGTGCTTCCATCCCCTCCAGTCCCTGCTGCTTCCTGAGCCCAAGAGCTCCCGGGTCCTGCATCTCCTCAGTCGAGGCACCACTTGGAAGGGCCCAGAGGAGCGGGGGAGGCCGAGCTCCTCCCCAGGGTCCGTCTCCCTTGCTGTGAAACTCCAGATCTCTGCTCTTGGCCTCGCTCTGTGACCCTCTTTTGTATTTCAGTTTTTCCAGCCAAAAGAAAACTGAGAAGAGGAGGGGAAATGGAGCCTCACGGAGGCCCTCACTCACAGGGCCTGCCCAGCACTGTGGTCACAGCAGGCTTCCCACACAGGACCCGTGGCCTGGACCCACGGCAGGGTCTTTGCTGTTTCCCCCACACACCTCAGCAAAATCCTCTCCCTGGTCTGCACGCCCTCACCCCAGACTCACGTGGTGCAGTCCAGCTGTCCTTTAAGACTCTGGAGTCACCTCTTCCAGGAAGCTCTCCGGCATTCCACCCCTTTCCTTGGAAGAGTGGGCCCTTGCCCTTCTGAGCCCCCTCCAAGCACCCTGCACCTGGCCCTTTATAAACCTCTGTCTGCTGCGTGGAAGCCATCTGAGATGGGGAGATGCCCCACTGACCGCTGTGCATCAATGACAGGTCCTGGTGGCTCCGGTTGGCCGAGCTCCTCTGACGAGCCTGGCACCGTGCCGTGTACCACGTGCCTGGACTTGCTTAGTCTGAGCAACCCTGTGAGGTAAGAGCCGTTGCCTTTTAAAACAGAGGCATCCGTGCCCACAATCACACGATCACTAAACACCAGAGTTAGTACACAGACGGGAGTCAGTCTGAAGCCTTGAAGTCCTGGGAAATGGTGGTTAGGGAAGGAGAGGGGAGGAAGGAGGAAAGGAAGGACAGAGGGAAGGGAGGGGGTCCTCTGTCCCTGCCCTTGGGAGCAGGCTGCCTGTTTCACACCCACAAAGGGGACTCCCCAAGCTGTGGGGGCCCCAGCCTCTCCCCCAGGCCCCTTCTGGAACCCCCTCAGCCCTTGTCAAATCAAAGCCTGGCCGCGGGGGAGGTCGCTGGGCCAGGGCCGGGCAGGAGCGGGTGAGCTCACAGGGTTAATCCCCGTGTTTACTTCCTTTCTCTCCTCCTCAGTTGCTCCCTTTGAAGAGCTGCCTCGGGGTTCATGTTGCAGCATCAAACAGGGATGCAAGATGTGGCTCGCCTTAGCAGTGGGAGCCTGTGAGCAGCTTAGGTCTCTGGGGGCGCCTGGCGCACAGAATTCTGCGCTGAGCCCGGAGCATGATGGGGGGTGGGGGGGGGCTCACGGCAGACAGACACGCAGCCCACAGGCTCGGACACACAGACACAGCCACAGCCACACAGACGTGCATGAGCCCACACCGCCACTCACACGCACGGTGCGTACACGGCCCCCGGTGCGCACTCACGGCAGCCTTAACCGCACGTGTGCACAGGCGTGCGTGCACGTGACATCCATGGAGACAGACACACAGCTGCACGTGCAGTCACTACAGAGACACACCCGGAGGTTTCCAGCAACGAACGTAATTTTGTCCCACCAGTGAGGGTTACTCATTCCATCTCTGAAATGCTTCTCCTAACTGTCCCTCTTCCTCATCCTGCCGCAGCCCTAGTCCCTTCAACCCCCACCTGGGCTGCCGGACAGTGTCAGCAGTCCCCTGTCTGGATCTCAGCCCCTATTCTGACCCCTCCTCAGTGCATCCTGTGCATGAGGGCATGGGTATCAGGCAAATCTGACCCCATCTCTTCCTCCGGAAAACCCTTCAGAGGCCTCCCTTCCCTACCAGGTGAAATTCAGATCCCATTTGGCGTCCCCTACAGGGCCGTGTGCAGTCTGGCCTGGGCTCATGGTCTGGCCTCAGCCCTGGCTTAGGGCCCCAGGGCCCCCCAGGGGAGCTGTCCCTGCTGACTCCCCCTGAGAAGTCCCCCTCCCTGTCCATCATCTCCGCTGTTAACCTACCACCCATCCATCCTTCACGGCCCAGTTGAGCCGTCACCTCCCCGCTTCGCACTGACGTCATCCTGCCCCGTGGCTTTCACTGTCCTTTCTCTGGCCCTCGCCAGTATCACTGTCACCTGCGTGCCCTTGAGCTGCTCCCACTGAACTCCCAGCACGTCCAGTGCAGAGCCCCAAACACACGGATGCTCAACAAACTCCCGGGGGGGATGAATAAATGAATTGATCAGGTCACCCCAGGTGACCCTTCCCGGCCGGGCAACTCAGGCACGCGCGGTAGCTTACCAGCCTGCGCGGGGTGAAAGGGCGCATTCGCCTCTCCTGGCGCGCTTGACGGTACCGGCCTCGGAGAAGCTGGGGAAGGACTTTGTGGAGCGGCTCGCTCGTGGTGGCTGCTGTTGTCAACTGCGGGTTTTGTTTCCTCTGACGTCTCTCCGCGGATGTTTTCTGATCCCCCACCCCTCACTGCCCGCCCAGCTCAGTGCTGGGCTCCAGCACTGCTTCACTGCAGGTTTGCTGTTGGCTCGATCAGCTGCACGGCTTCTGAGGGCTTGTTTCCAGCCTGAGAACCCTGAGCTGAGGATGCTCTTCCCATCTGCCAGTTTCCCCTGAGCCTGGAAGCCGAGGGCTTTACAGGGTACATTCCTCCTCCCATCTCCCCAAGCTGCACAGCTGCTCTGCTTGTAGTTCTGTGAATCGACCTGAGTCAGGACCGAGGGGACAGGAACAGCTGGGCTTTTCTGCTCCAAAAGGCAGAGTCATTGCAGCCGGCCCCGCGCAGCGGTGGGCACCCCCAGATACTGCACTTGGGGCTGGGGTTCCCATAGCAACCCCTGTGGGACCTGCTGTCCCTGCTTCAGCACAGCATCTCCTGGACTTGAGTGAGAGGGTAGGAAGAGGGCGGGAGGGAGAGGGCAAGGCTGCAAGGAACATGAAATGACCATCACATGCAGACACCTCCAGTCTTTTAATCCTCATGACGATCCTGAGAGGAACACATGTTATTGTCCTCATGTTACACAAGGAAGCTGAGGAGAGAGCATGTGCAAAGGCCCTGAGGCTGGAAAGATTTTGGTACATTTGGGGAGCTGGGGCGAGAAGACCAGTGTGGCTGGAGCTTGGTAAGCACAGGCTAGAGGGCTAGAGGGCTAGAGACTGAGGGTGGGGGACCTGCCAGGCACCAGGCCACCTGGGGCCTCGGAGGCCAGGCACGGAGTTGAGATAGCATTCAGGATAATCAGAGCTTGACCTCATTTAGAGTTCAAGCTGATCACTCTGGCTGCCTGGTGAAGAACACAGTCAGGGGCAGCAGACCAGTCAGCAGGTGATGTGGTGGTCCCAGCTGGGGCTGAAGACAGGTGGCCCAGGCCCCAGGACCGTGTGACACTTCAGGTCACCTCTCAGTTAAATCAGGGGCTGCAGTCAGGCTGGACGGCCCCTCAAGGGACCCCCTCGCCCCAGCTAGCTCCCAGTCTGTGGGTGCTGGAAGGACCCACTGATGATCTGATTGGGCTCCGTGCCCAAGTGACAGGTGACGGATGGTGAACGTTCTGCACCATGTGGCCAGCGCCCTGCTCCGAAGTGGACTTTGGAGCCAGGAGGTAATTTCAAGAAAGGCGTAGGGGAGCTCGGTAACGCTTCCCCCGCTGCTCAGTCGGTGGAGAGCACTGTAGGGAGCTGGGGTTTTAAAGGGCCCCTTAATCATTGTCTGCCTGGCTGGCAGCGTGCGGGAGCGTGGCAGGGACAACCGCGCCTTCCCATTGACGAGGCAGCTAAGGCTCTGGGGCACCCAGCACCCCTTCTCCCGTTAAACAGCAGAGGAGGGCCGTGGGCGTGGCCTTTGAGATGAATCACTTGAAGCTGAAGACTTGGAGGCTCGACATCTAGACAGAGAGGTGATTAGAGTCGATAAAATCATGATGGGAAAGGCTGTCCGATCCATCTGCTCCAGTGTGAGGCCCTCCCTGCAGCGGATGGACAGGCTTTAGGACAAAGTAGAAATTCTGCTTCACCCACCAGACAGTTAATATTCGGAACCCACGGGCCACCACTTCCAGCCAGGTGCTTCCTCTGCCAAAGACTCAGGCACAGAGTGTTTAGATTCAGGTGGATTCCTGAATAATTAAATCATGAGAAAGGAGGCTGTCTCGTGTGTTGGGGAGCCCGCTGCTATCCTGGGAAGGGGGTGGGGATGGGGGCAGGGAACCTCCTTTCCCGCGCATTTCCAGCATGCCAGGCCTTCTGCTCCGTCCTGTCTCCTCTGCAGCCTCGGAGGAAGGCCTTGTTCTCTGGTGACAGAAGGTGGGACAGAAGCTCGGGGGAGTTCTCACGCTTTGTGGGAGATCACAGAACGGGAGGTGGGGGGGCTGGGATTTGAACCCTGGCGTCTCTGACTTCCAGGCCTTTGCTCCTTCCACTCTGGGAGGCATCTTTGAAACCACAGACTGCGAGAGGCTGCCCTGTGCCCTGTGGAGTGGGCTCAGGAGCACATTTCAGATGTGGCTCCCAGCCCCCTCCTCCCTCCCGCGGGGCTGACTCTCTGAGCCTCTGTGGTCCCCGACGCGGCTCCAGGTAGGACTTGACAGGAGGTGAGCCCTGAGGTGCTGACCGCCAGGCACACCGCAAGCTGGAAGGAAATCCCCCTTACCCTCCCCGCCTCTCCTGGCCCTCTTGCGCGTCTCACTGGTGACAAGGCTGTGAGTCACCAGCACGTGCTGATCATCGCTTTCATTTGGCAGCTCCGCTGAGGCCGGGGCAGAGGGCGAAACTGAAGTGCTCACGCCTGAGTCTGCACCCGGAGGCTCCATGCCGCGCACGTCCCAGGTCCCGGCACGCAGGCCCCCACCCCCTGCAGGGCCCAGACGGAGGCCCTGCGGCCCAGAGACCCGCCGCCCCGTGCGTGCTGCCCGCCGACCTCTGCTTCTGCCCAAGGGGGCTGTTCCTGAGTGATGTCTCCCAGTTCCCCATCTTGCTTCCCAGGGAACTTTGCTTCCGGTCTTAGTTTGGTTTCGGTTTTCTCCGTGGCTTCGGTGAGGAGCTGGTTCTAGACAGCGTCAAAGTCCCTGGGTTGAAATGGTCACTGGGTTGTGTCAACAGGGGAGACGTGGGCCTGGGCCAGTCACCCCTCCTTTGAGGCCTTCCTGAACTAACACCGAGACAGCTGCTGCTTCCCTTGCCCAGATCCTTCCCCAGTTGAGGACTTTCCCAGGTCTGCCTCATTCGCTCCTGACTCTGCAGACGCTCGAATTGGGGAAGGCGCAGGGGCGGGGGCTGCCGCGGGGCCCAGGTGAGGAGCCCTCGACCATTTTTAGCAGCAACCAGGCTGCGCTCAGTCAGAGGGAGGGTTTCTGCACACCCCTCCACCCCCCACCTCTAGGACACCTCAGGGTCTCCTCTCCCCTCCCCTCCCTTCCTTCCCAGACATTTACCAGATGTCTACCATGAGCCCGGCTGAGTCCCAGGGCCTGGGGACCAAGCGGCAAATAAGCCAGGCCCTGTTCAGTTGGAACGACACTCAGGTGAGGAACACATAAGGAGGGCGGCAGAGGCTTCCCGGGGAAGCGGGGCGCAGGCCTCCCTCTGGGAGCACGGCCGGGCGGGACTGACTCCGCTGGGGGAGGCTGGCCTTTGCATTCAGTTGTGGAGTCTGACTAGGGCAGGGTAGCCCCGGTTTTCCAGGGAGAGGGGAGGCCTGAGCCAAGGCGAGAAGGGCACAAAAGATACAGCATGTTGGGGCCGTCTGGGTCCTGCCGTGTCCCAGGCCCTGGGTTGTCAGGGTTTCGTAGGTAGAGCCAGCCCTAAAGCGGAGAAAGGGCCCTGGTCTCTCAGACGGCACCGCCAGCCAGGGGGAGCTTAAAGGGCCCAGGCGCGGGCCCCTCCTCCTCTCGAGAGGTGGGAACAGAGGTGAGGCTGCAGACACCTGCTCTGGGGCCAGACTCCAGGTGCCAGGAGGCCCTCAGTGCAGGCATCTTGGGTGGAAATAGTCTGGCCAAGATTTCTCTAGGCCGGAGTGAGCACACGCACGCACACACACACACACCCGCCGGCTGGGCTCCCCTCACCGCTCACCCTCCGCCCCTTCCACCAGCAGATGCCCTTTCACACCAAACTGAGCGTCACCAGTCGCTGAAGCCAGAAAGATGGCGGGAAAGGGCACGAATCCCAGGGGCAGGGGCGGCACGTCCCCCGGACAGCAGGGGCGGGGCAAGGGAATGAATGGCAGCCCCCCGTCCTGGTGGCTCGCTGGGGGCCTCCTGCGCTGCCACCCACGCTCGGCGGCGACGCCTCCAGTTCAGAGCTGGAAGCCGAATCCGTGAGGACTGGTCTCCCCACACCCACCCTCACCGACCCCCTTCATTCCTCTTCTCCTCACTTTCTCACATTTGCACCTTCTTCGCGCTTCCTTTTGCCTCTGTTCTGTCTTCCCGCCCCTCTGCGGGTGGTGGGGGAGCCGGGATGGGCGGCCTGACCTTCAGGAGCAGCCTGGCGCCCACGGCTAAGCCAGGTTACGCTCCTGGTAGACAGGACCGGTTTCACCAGCCCCAGACAAGTGTGCTCGGTGACCAGGACAAAATGAGGTGAAGCAAGTCTGCCTCGCGGTGTCGTCTAAGCACAGGCGAAAACAGGGGCAGCGCCACCCACCAAACACCCCCTCTCTTGGCCGAGACGAGTGGCCGCTACTTTTTTTACTTGAAGGACAGTCAGTTTATAGTGTCGTGACACCTCCTGGTGCGCAGCATCATGTTTCAGGCACACGCATGCAAACATACTCCTTCTCACGTTCTTCTCCATCACAGGCTACTCTTACGAGAGCCTGAATGTAGTTCCCCGAGCTCTACAATAGCAACTTGCTGTCTGCCGTGTGTACAGTAGTATCTGCAAATCTCCGACTCCCCGTTTATCCTTTACCAGTTTCAACTTTGTCTTCACGCTCGTCTCCCCTGAAATAAGTGAGATTGACTGAAATAGTTATGCCAGTGCCCAGCTTTCTGAAGACACCGGATCCAGAGCAACCCCCACTTCCTAAGACCCTCCCCCAGGGCTCCCAGCAAGGCTCCAGTGTTGTGATGGGTTCCTTCTGAGACCTCCTCGTGGGCAGAACACGCCCGTGACCCCCACGCCCCCCAGGGGGCGCTCTCCACCTCCACAGTGAGGAGTGCATTTGCCTGGTTTCACTGGGTGTCTTCCTGGTGGTCTGGCTGAAGGGCGTCGACAGAACTGGAAGTTCCACCCAGGCTCAGCCGAGACCCTCGCCTTCTGAGCCCGGACCGTCACTCACTGCCGCCCGTGCACACATCTTTCAGGAGGTGAGTCCTGGTGTTTTCTGAAGCTCCCGGGTGATTGTAAGACGTGTCCTGGGTTTTGAGTGAAGACGTGACAGGTCGGGTCAGAAGGACCCTTCCTGCAGAGCACTGAGCTCGGGCCCTGAACAGGGTACCCGTCACCGTGAGCCGCCGCGGGCTCGCTTCTGGGCCTTACTGACTTCGCCGTCCCTCTGCATCAACAGCTATCGAATGAACATTGGTGTTGCTGATGGGAAGCTGTGAGCCATGTCAGATGTCCTCCATCTCAGACTGTGCCATTTTCCCCCAAACCACCCCTCCCTCTGTCTCAGTGTTCTCCCGGTCACCTGGGTGGGAGCCCGCCATCGGAGGCTCTGACTCTTCCCAGTGCCCTGGACCCTCCCCCAGGACCTCCCTGACTCTCAGACCCCGCGGTGGCTTGGGGCTCTCCGGCCCCCCGGTCTTCTCTGTGCAGACCATAACCTCCAAGACAGCTCTCTCTGGAGCTTGGCCTGACCCCCCCCCCCCCACACCGCAGTCAGACACCCCCAGTGAATCCTCGTCGCCTCCTAATGAATTCAGACCCTTCCCTCGACCTTCAGGGCTGTCCGTCACCCAGCTCCCGCTCACACACGCACCAGACCTGAGTGCTCCACTCGCTGGCCCGGGAGACACTCTTCACGTCTTCAGGTCACTGCACTTTGCTGTGCTGATCCGGCTGCCAGGAATGCCCTTCCCATCATTTTTTTTTTCTTTTCTGTGTAAATCCTACTTCTCATTCAAATTCCAGCGCAAATGCTACTTCCTTCTTCCCTGATCTCCGACCAAAGGGGATCACTGCCCCTTTATCAGCCTTAAAACTGTCCTCCTTTTTAAGCCCATTGCGACCCGTTGCCGCGCGCTGATCTGAACTGCGGTCACTTTTAATCACCCTCCACCTGCGTGTGATAGGTCGCGTTCCAGACCAGGGGCTAAGAAGCCAGGCTTTGCCATCAGGAAACCCTGAAATTATGTTTCTGTTTCCTACCACCACTAGTCCAGTGGACGTGGACAAGTTTTTTAACTTCTCGGATCCTCCATTTCTTCACGTGCGTAATGGGGAGAGTCCCTTGGAGTGATGGTGAGGATGGAGGGAGAGTCTCGTGTAGAATGCCTCACACAGAACCCGGCAGAAGTGAGGGTCACTGTCATTGTCATAACAACTGCTGTCCTCACTAGGGTGAGGTCTCCCAGAGCAGGGAGTCTCGGCTTCCGTGTGCACACGGACCAGCTGGGTATCTTGTTAAAATCCAGCTGTGACGCAGGAGGGCCGGGTGGGCCCGAGAACCTGCATTTCTTACAAGCTCCCAGATGGAGTGGATGCGACCACTCCCGGGAGCACACTTGGGAGACCAGAGTCCTGGAAGGCGGCGCGCTCTCGCATGGGTTCCTGCACGAAGTCGGGGCAGCACCGGTTTTCACACGCGTGCGTCCTCATGGTGGTGGGAGGGATGATGCCGCACACCAGCCTTCCTTACTGGGAAGGTCACACCCGCCCGCCCCCGACCCCCCCAGCCCGGCGACCTTGCGGACCTTGCGGAGGACTGAGATTTCCCAGGGGCACAGCTGCTGCCCCTCGGAAACCAGCACTTGGAGTGGAGCCGGCTGCGCGCTGGCCTCAGAGCCCTGATGAATCCCCCTCCCTTTGTTTGCCTCATTACCGTGATTGGGCTCTGTCCGTAGCGTAGCAACGGCTAATTGCAGGCTGGCTGCGGAGCGCAGTTCCGGCTATTAACATTTTATCGAGGCTTGATTGTGCTCCTTTTTGCAGCAACGAAGCTTCAAAGTTTCAGAAACGAGGGGATGTGGTTAGTGGGAGCTGATGTTTTAATCTTAGCAAGCTCCGTAAAGCCCTGCTTCGCGGTATCATTGACCTTGAGATGGTTTCCTGTGACCAGGAAGAAGCCCATCATTTATTTAACCCTCCAGAAGGTCTGCCAACAATCCCCTGTGGCCAGGCAGAAAGCACATTATGGGTCAAACGGCATTGCAGAGAGCCCCAAAGGGCAGGCTGGCCGAATAGTTCAGCCTTGTGGGCATTTGGGCGCAAAAGCTACAGTTTGCAGGTGGCGGCGGTGCGGCAGCCAGACAGGTGTGCCACTCCGCGGCAGTGTGGTGAGAAGACAGGTGTGCCACTCCGTAGCCACCACACTGCCACTTAGCAGCCTTCCAAAACCAGCGGCAGAATCTAGAGGCTTTGAAAATAGTTTTCCAGGAATTCAAGTGCCAACCTGTAGACAGTGGGAGTTGGAAAGAGGTGAACCCATGAGCAGGTACCTTCTACAAAGGGTTTCCGAGCCCTCGTGGTCACCAGCATCCCTGAGCCTGTTAGAGCTGCACACACTCCAGGCTCCAGCCCAGACCTCCTGGTTCGGGTGAGGGAGGCGGGCTGGGCGTCCGTCCTCGGGCGGTGCTGACGCTGAGCCACTTTGGGAACCACTTACCTGCAGCCATGAGGGACTTTGGAAAACATACAGAGGGCAGCAGAGCCAGCTGCCCCTTTTGCAGGTGCACGTCAGGGGAGGGAGGCAGCCGCTCACTGTGCTGAGCTCAGGTTGGAACCACGGGGCCCGGCGGTGGGAGTGGCCCTAGTTGGTGGCTGTCTAGCTACCGCGTGCGTCAGCATGACCTGGAGGCTGGTTGAACGCAGGCTGCTGGGCTGCTCCCTAGAGTGCCTGCTCCATTGGGTCAGAGGTGGGGCGGAGACGTGGCATTCTTAACCGGCTGACAGGTGGTTCTGGTGGCGATGCTCCGAGGACTACACCAGGAGAGTCACTGCCCTCAGCGATTCTCCAAATTTGGACCAAATGTGTCTCTTTGAAAAGGACTCAGTCTGCTTCTTGGTCCTCATGTGGGGGATGCTGCTTTGCATGAAGACTCTGTGCTTGTGTCTTGAACACCTTCTGTAGCTCAGAAACAGGGGTATTTCGAATCAAGCTTTGACCTGAGACCTGATGAAGGAGGGGATTGACTGCAGGGTCCTGTTTTTAAACATGTTGAATCCAGGTGAATGCACGCTGTTTCACCATTAGTAAGACAAGCCAGGCTTTTAAAAGGAGGTGGGGTTTTTGGCACTGCTTCAATGAAAGGCAAAGGATTCTCTGAGGAGCTGACCTCAAGCTGGGAAAAGCTTTCCATAAGGTGCAGTAACAGGATTATGCTGAATGAGTGGGAGATAACAATGTGCATATTTTATGGAGGGAAGATGCGGGGAATGGGGGGTGATGGTAAAACAGAGAAAATTCAGGGTAGGTTTAATGCAGGGGTTGCAACTCAAAAGCCTTGAGAGGCCAGCCCGGTAACAGAGGTGAGTGAGGCAGGCAAGTCAGGTGAGCACCTGTGATTCTGACCTGGATGAGGACTTGAGCGTGGGGGCCGCGGTGCCCCGGAAGGGCAAAATCATCCAACACAAAGACAATTCTGCAACAAAGTATTGAATATCTCATGTAGCTTGTTGAGAACTGTACTGAAAGTGAAAAACAGACAGTTGTGTAGGTACAGAATGGTTACAAATGTGCTGGCTGCTTACCCTGGTGATCTGGGGGCCGACTGGGAGTGCCCCAGCTTTACCAGCGCACCCCCACTGTGTAGCACTAGCCTGGAAAAGATTAGAATTCAAAACTCTGATTGGATTTCTACTGAATGTGTATTCACCTTCATGCCATTGCAAAGTCGTAAGTCAAACCATCCTAAGTCAGGGACCATCTTGTGCTTTGTTATGCAGTGAAAATGGATGGAGATACCCAGTGAGTAGCTGGCCTGTGAATTAGATACGAGTCTGTGGTAGACTAAAAAATAAATATTTGGTCCTTGTCCCTGGCTCCTAGCACAGAACTCCTAAACCCTTGGGCTCTCCTGAAGGATAATGTCTTCTGTATGCTGGTGAGATGACCCGTGCTGGGGACCCCAACAGCTTCAGGATGGGGCTGGTCACCCCAAAGACCAAGGCGTGATTAAAAGACTGGGGCTTGGGACCCTAACCCACGCAATCTCCGAGGAAGGGAGGGGGCAGGAGATTGAGTTCAGTCCCCGATGGCCGGCGACCCGGTCTCGCCCTCCTGCACACACCCCCGTGCCTGGCCCCATGCAGCTCTTCCTCTTGGCTGTTCCTCAGTTATGTCTTTTCTCAGAAGCCGGCAAACGTTAAGTGTGCTCCTGAGTTCTGTGAGCTATTCTAGCAAATCATCAGACCCGAGGAGGGGGTCGTGGGGATTTATGGACGGTGGGTCAGAAGTACGGGACGGGTGGCCCAGGACTGGTGCCTGAAGTGGGACTGAGACCTTAACTTGCGAGGTCTGATGGCAACTCCAGGCAGATAACGTCAGAGTTGAATCGCTGGACACCTAGTTGAGGATTGGAGAATGGTGGAGATTCTGCTTGGTTGGAAGTAACAGAACATCTGATGAACAGTGGCTTAAGCAAGTGAGAGCTTTCTCATGCTCATGTGATGAGAAAGAAACTTCGAATCTTCGGTCGGAACCAGCTGTGCCGAAGGGGACTCTGGAGGTGCTGGTGACGTTCCCTCTCCCACAGAACGGGGTCTGACTGGGAAGGAGGAACCGGTGTGCGTCTCACGGTGTCCGCCTCAGCCAGCTTCTGCTGGAAGAGGGAACAAATGTACTTCACGATCGTCCCCTTCTCTACCAAGTTTAGCCATAAACCGTGAGTTCAGCAGCCCGCACACCCAGCACACACCAGCCCCTGCTCCAGGGAAGAGGTCTTGGTCTCATCTCACGGCTCGGCGTTTCGTATTGTTTGTCTGGGTTTTGTTTGGGGAGTGGCAAATTCAGCTCAGAGACCAGTTTGTCTTTACCGGTAACTTAGCACAGGTTCCTCGTGGGAATTACAATAATTTCACAAGCCAATAGCTTCTAGAGTAAGGCAACAAAGAATCAACACACTCCAACAAATGACAGACTGACTACACCATTGTTCCAGGCCAGGGGAGAGGACAGAGATGAAGTCCAGGTTCAGCCCGAGGTGTGCCTCCTCTCAGAGCTGTGGCTTCAGGAGAGCCGGCTCTGCCAACAGAGAGGTGGCATCCAGCTGCCAGCGCAAAATAAAAGTCCTCTGTTGCTGGAGCACGTTGCTAGGGAACTGAGGCACCGGTGTGGCCAGGCTCTCTGGGGTTGTCACTCCAGGGACTGTGACAGGGCCAGCACCAGTGCCTACAGGAGTCCCTCCCACGGCAGGAGGAGCTGTCCCTTCTCTGGCTGAGACTGCCGCACAGTTGACACCACTGCCGGCCAAGAGGAGCGAGTGTCTCGCGATCTTCCACGAGCTGGACCAGCAAAGGGCGCTCGGCCCAGACCCGGCCTCTCTGCCGTGGCTCTCGCCCTGCGTGTTCCATGCGCCGCCAGCCACGGCCGCTCCTCCGCGCGCCCTCACCAGCAAGCCCCCGGCGGGCACTTGGCCGCCGGGCCCCCGAGTGCTGACCGGCTGGCCACGGGTCACGACACCCTCACACAGCTTACTTCGTTCTTTCCTCAAAACAACTCTACTTCTAAAACCAACTTGGGTCTTTGTCATAAACACGTGGATTAAAACAACTTCACTTAAGTCATCACCAAGTGGATCGGGAATCACATCAAACCGACACCCAGCAGCCGGTTCCAGGTTCCAAGTTCCTTTCACGAGAAGCTGACTGATCTGGACGCTGACTCAGCCCCCGACGGCGTCACTGCAACCAACTTTAAATCTGAAGGAAGAGTGACGAGCGGGCACTTTCGGATGAGTGTCCCTTCTGCAAACCTTAGCCGGCTTCCAGGACGCACGGCGCCAAAGCAGAGGCCATAGGAGGAGCTGAGGATAAAGCTCCCCGCTCACGGACGTCGCCTGTGGCTGTTTCATGAGGAGAAGCGTGCTGATGGGAGTGAGAAGCGCAGGGCAGGAAAATGAGGCTGCGGTTTCCTCATTTTCCTTCTTTTTCGTCACTTTGTGGAGGGGAGGAAGTGGAAGTGATGGAAGAGGAGAGCACAGAGTCTCGGCTCAGCAGCACTCTTGGAAATAACTGTCCGACGTCTCGCCTGATCACAAGCAGTGACCGCTAACGTTTACTGAGTGTTTACTACAGGACACGCATCACGCAAAAGCGTTTACTTGGTTTTTATTTTATGGCTTTCGCTTTACCCTCACCACCTCCCTAAAAGGCAGCGTGATGTTAATGCCTGTTTGCAGGCCTCAAGTTCAGCACTTGTTCAAGGCCACGGCGAATAAACGGCAGGCCTGGAATCCCTGGCTGGGGCTGCCTCCTCCTTCGTTCTTCCTGGCGCATCCCCGACGCCGGCCTCATCCCCTCCCGCTCTCCACTCCTGCTCCTGCTCCTTCGGAAAGCTTCGTTGCTCAGACATTGGTTCACGTGTTAAGCTGACATCTGCTTTCCTGGAACACGCGTTGTCCGTCTGCCCACTGAAGTAACCCGGAAGCCAGTCCGCCTGCCTGTGACAGTCCTTCGGGGCCTGCGCTCCGCAGTGCTGCGTCCTCTGAGCCGTCTCTCCTCCACGCTGAATCTCTGCCGCCAGTGTAACCCTTCCCCAGCAGGCCTTCCTAGATGCGGGGCTGCTTCCTCTGGGTGCACTGAGCGCAGACCGCAAACTCAAACATCTGCACACAGCAGACGCGTGGGAGAATAAACGGAGCCGCAGGTACAGTAGAACCACCCGGCCGTCTCCTCTCATGTTCCCGCTTTTCACAGAGACGTGGCTCTGGAAAAGCTTTGCTCTGCAAACTGAGTGATAAAAGGCCAGCTAGCCCCCAGTCTCGCTCTTCGGGGACCACTGGGAATGGTGAGCCCTGTGGCAAACGGCTAGGTGGACGCTGCATCTGAAAAAAGCAGACGGTGCTCAGGCCCAGACAGGTGTCGTCGTGAAGGACGGTGCTGGGTCTTCTGAACTTTTCAAAAGCTGCTGGAATTCTGGGTTTTTGTTGGGAAACTTTTGCTTTTGATCAGCTTGTTTTTTCCTTTGCCTTTTGTGGTTTTTTTTTACAGTGTTACGTAAACCAAACAACAGTGTCCGCAGGCTGGATCCAGCCCCTGGGCTGCTGGTTTACAACTGCTGCTAGTGTTCACCAGCTGGTCCCCAAACCCCGACGAAGTCTGGCCAGGCCTGAGGACGGTCGGACCCTCACCTCGTCTGACCGAAACGCCATGCTTCTAGGGACGCAGGCGGCAGATGCGGGAGCTTTCCTAGTGGCTGTGGCGTGATGTACCATGAGTTCGCCTGGACTGGGAGCCGAGTGAGCAACCTCGAGTCTTCACGTAACGTGCCATCCAGCCTGGCCGCTCCAGCCGTCTGGGGCAGTGAGACCTTGAATCCCATCTCCTGGCTCTGCCTTCCTCCCTGCGGGGCCCCGCTCTGCCTTGGAGAGTTCTATTTCTCCCTGCTTTTGTGCACAGCTTCGACCAGTGCTCCTTCTTTGAAATCACCAGCTGGACCCGATGCCTGGGTGAACTCTGACCCGTCCTGAGGGCAAGAATAAAAATGTTAGCTAGAAGCATGGAGACACCCCAAATGTCACCAGTGCGCGAATAACACTCCTTAGCTTCAGAACAGGAGGACATTAGCCAGTGTTCATCACCTACTGTGCACTCAGTCCCACCGCAAAGACGCCTTCTGCAGCTCTGCCCCGTGACCAAGAAAGAACCCCCAGGCTTCACCCCGTATCATCAAGCTGTAGCTCTCAGCTCTGGTCTGGAATTCCCAGATTAGTTCCTTGCTCTGGACCTCAGTCCCGTCTCTGGATGAAACCCATCCTTGGCAGCCCCGGGATCAGTGTGGCCCCGCCCAGCACTCATCCCAGGCACCTGGTCCTTTGTCTGCGTCTGTGGCTGGACTCCTGCTTCTCCAGGGGGACACACACTGTTCCAGGCACTGTCCTTGGCCCTGTAGCCTCCTTGATCTCAATGGTGAGTCTATGGTTCCCACTGCCATCTGGCCCGCATGTTTCAGTTGACCCTTTTTGATTCTCAAGGAATTTGTATTACTCATGCTCCAGGTGCGAGTTCTCCAGCTGTAAGAAGGGGGCCCTGGTGTGCAGCTTACAGCAGTAGGGTGGGGATCAGTGAGACTTGTAGTCAAGTACTTGCACACAGTAGGCACTTAGTATGTAATGATGGCAGAAATGCTGAGGTGTGCGCTGTCTTTGGACCCTCCCTGTGAGTGAGAGCAGCCTTCCTTTTGTCCTGCCAGGTTTGCAAAAAACTGAATTACAAATTTATTGCTTGGTTGCTGTTAAAAAAAAAAAAGTTCAAACTAACAATACAGACATTTAGAAGATGAAGTCGAGTCCTCTGCCCCATGTTCTACCTGCCAGAGAGGCCCCTGCTACCCGGTCAGTGTGCGCCTGTTGATGGCGTCCTAGACACACACACACACACACGCACACATGCACACACACACACACATGCACACACAGGCACGCACGCACACAGGTTTTAAAGCAACACTAGGATCACACGATACATACTCCCCTGCAGCTTCCTTCTCTCTCTAAGCAGAATTTCATGGCCATTCTTCCAAGTCAGAGTATGTGAGGCTCGTCCAGTGCCAGCCTGAATTGTGTCTCCCAAAATTCACATGTGGAAGCCTTAACCTCCAGCCCCTCAAAGTGTGACTGTTTTTGGAGATGAAGCCTTTGAAGATGTAGCTCAGTTAAAGCGGGTCATTAGCGTGGGCCCCAGTGGGCATGACTGGTCTCCTTTCAGGAGCGGGAGCTCGGGACACAGAGGCCTCAGGCGTGCGCTCAGGGAGGGGGCAGCCGTCTCCAGCCACGGGGGGACACTTCAGGAGAAACCAGCCTGCTGACGTCTTGGTCCCGGGCTTCTAGGCTCCAGGACTTTGGGAAAATAAATGTCTGTGGTGTGAACCCCTGGTCTGCGGTATTTGTTTTGGCAAAACCAGCAGGCTTCTACACCCGGCCTCTCACACGACACGTAGCACTTCATTTGATAGATGGCACAGAAAACGCGTGTGCCGGTGGACTCGGAGGCCGTCTGCAGCTCCGAGCTATTGCTGACAGCGCTGCAGGTGACGTCCTCGCGATACATGCTCGGTGCACACGTGTGCGGGCGCCTGTGGGCTCTGCCGCATCTGAGGAAGACCGGGCTGGAGAATACGCACATTTAAACAAGGTGTGAATTAACTGTGCCGACTGAAACTCCAGCCCTGCAGGCAAACTTCCTCCTCCCTTTACCCCAAGAGCATAATTTCAAGGAAATTCATAATTTCATTATTTTACATTCTGTGGCCATAAAACATAACTAAACTGACAGTCAACAAACTACGACAGCCTTGACCTTGGCTTTGCTCGTCCGGACCACCCTTGCCTATGCCAGGACCACGGCCCCGTCTACCGCCTGCAGAAACGCGCAATTTTCCTGAATGGAGAAAGCTCTCAGCCAGCTTTATGGGCGCTTCGTTGTGAAGGCAAACTCAGTAAGAACAAACGGCCGTGCTCCAAACAGAAGCATTGATTTTAATTTTTTAAGAGTATAAATAGATTTGAATCACACAGAGTAGAGTGGATTTGGGGAGAACATATTTCATAACAAGCTGCCAATATATTTGTTTTCTCATCTCTCAACAAACAGGAATGGGGGTTGGCGGCTGCTGATGCAGACCCAGGTTGGCAATGCCTTTCAGATAGGGAGAGTTACCTTGATCTGAGTTGATGTGTCTCACTGGCCTTTTATTTTGGAAAAAAGTCAGAATTGGGAACCACCTTTCATAGAGGAGATGAGCTTGGAGAAGCTGTCGCCCAGGCCCTTCCTGGAGAGCTTCGGATTTCCCCAGACGGCAGGGGGGTTGCCTGCCTTCTTTTCGCTCTTACTCTTTCAAACATATGGTTGTGCAAGAGGACTGAGCGTTAAAAGAGGCCTATAAAGACAGAAGCCATGACCCATCGGCCGCTCGGAGGACGTCTGGAAGAAGCGTGACCGTCCCCGTGGTGACGCGAGGGCTGGCGTGAGAAGCAGCGTGGCTGGCAGATGGGACGCTTCTGAGCATGGATCTTGCTGGCTGTCTCCCACCTTGGACCGCGGGTTACTTGGGAGCAGGAGCCATCAGACGTGTCTCTGCCCACAGCCCGGCACAGGCCCTGCGCACAGATCCTGCCTCTCCTCCGCCATACCCACCACTGAGGTCACCTGATCCAGCTTCGCGACTTTAACGCCGTCTCTGTGCTGGTAGTTCACAGACTTACGTCTCTGGCCAGGAACCCCCTCCTGAAGTCCAGCGTCTACATCCATGTACCTGCCTGGCGTCTCCACTTGGATGCCTAACACTCTTCTCAAGCTTTAGATGTTCCAAACTGAGCTTCTGGTCTCCGCTCTCCCTGAACCTGACCCACCCGCAGCCTTTCCAGCCTCAAATGATGGCCGTTCCATCGTGCCAGTTGTGCAGCCAAATGCCGTGGAGTCATTCCTGACTCCTCACTCTCTTAACCCTCAAATCCTGTTGGCTCTACCTTCAAAATATAACAACATTTTTTCAGTAACTTCACTGCTATCATCTTGATTCTAAGCCACTACAGTAGATTAAATAATGATCCCCCAAAAGATATGTCCAGATCCTAACCTTTGGAACCTGTGAACATGTCCTATTTGGCAGGAGGGCCTTTGGAGATGTCGTTAAGAATCTTGACATGAGAGCGTCTTGGATTCAGGGTGGGCCTGAATGGATGCAGGATGCAGTGGCAGCGAGAGTGGGAGAGGAGGCGGCAAGGCACAGAATGGATCAAAAACAGCTGGGAAAAGAGCTTGAGGCAGGACACGAAGAATGTTTAGGGATAAACGGTGTTTCTCAAAGGGTCGTTGGGCCACCCACATCAGCACCACTTGGGGTGTTTATTTACTGCAGATTTTAGGGCCCCTTTCTAGATTTCCTCAGGAGTGGAGCCTGGGAATCACCTGTGAAACCAGCATCAGGGGATTCTGACGCACATGGAGGTCTGAGAATCTCAGGTCCTGGGACTGGGTTATGTGTGTGGTGTGTGTGTGTGTGGTGTGTATGTTTGGTGTGTCTGTGTGTGTGGTGTGTGTACCATCGCTCTACCCGGCAGCCCTGCTCTGGCTCTAGTCTCAACCTCTCCTCATTTTCCCTCCGCATTCCCCACACACATCATATTTTCCTCATCACCAGCACAGCTACTAATCCATCCAAGAGATTCCTAGATTCCAAACCCAGAAATCTGTGTGTTTTCTAATTTTTTTTGCTTTAAAAAAAAAAGCAAACAAACAAGAACTAGTGGTAGACAGCCCGTGAGTGATGTGAGGCTGTGATCTGGTGTCTTAGAGGTGCAGGACCATCCAGCCTCTGGTGCGGAGTGCACCCCAGCGCTCCGGGTCCCCGTGGTCAGCCCTGCGCCCTGAATTGGGGGCGGCTCTGATGACCCGATCCCTTTTACAGGCTAAGTAGGTGATGCAAGTTCAAGTAAATAACACTCAGCGTTAGGATCATATGTGCATTTCCTGTCACTGAACGATCCTGGCACACAGATACTATTCACTTAAATAATCAATTGCTGTCAACAAATCACAGGAAGCAGAGAATGAATTAAGTAAAATGAACTACGGATGTAAAATTCATTTGAAAGTCAATTTAGTGACAACATTAGCTTTCCACTAGTCTGCTCAACTGTTTGATCACCTTCCTTTTGCAGAGTTTTTTTTTAAATTAATCCAATTAACCTTTTTGCTGCTCAATTGCTGTTGGCGGCAACTATATCACAATAGGGCACTTCTAGTTTGGGAGTGAAAGAACTCAGCGATGGCCTGGGGCGCGGGCATCAGGGCAGGGCCAGAGCTTCTCCTCCTGACTCAGGGGTGGGGCAATGAGGGGCCGGAGGCGGGGCTGGGAACACCTGAGGTTGCTGCCTGGTCTCCGACTCTCAGAGACACCCTCCCAAGACCCATCTCACCCTCTGGGGCCCTCGCTCCCTTTAGTGAGAGCTCAAAGTTCTCCCACGTCTTTCTGAAACGCGCCGAGTCCTGGGCTAGGAGGCAACATTTCTTTGGCATCAGCCGTGGTCCAGAACGCCAGATCCAGGATGTGACTGTGCGGTGGTGTGCACGTGGAGAGAGAGCTAAAGATAAACCTGGATCTGAGTTATGCTCTCATTCGACGCGTTTGTCCAGCTGTTCCCTTCTTACAACCACTTTTCTCTTCTGGTTTCAACCTTCAGCTGACGAAGTCACAAAACATAGCTGATGGTCCCAGGCCTTTAAACTGCCTCCTGGGCCCTGGCTCATTCAGTGGGAAGCGTGGCGGGGGCAGGCGGTGGGTGAGAGCCGAAGCTCGCTGCCACCTGGGAGTCCCCCGCCCCAGAAGTCCGACTGGTCGGCGCGGGGCCGGGGCAGAGGGACTTCTACAGCCTCTAGAGGAGTCCATCGTGCAGCAAAGTTGGAACCTCTGGACCAGGAAGCCCTCAAGCCTCCTCCGTGGGGCGGCCTGGCCTGGATGCGTGGCCGCCAGACTAAGCCAGCCCTTCCCTGGGGCCTTCACTCATTCACTCAAGCAGCACGGCTCCCAGCGACGCCCCAGGCCCTTCTCTGCCCGAGCTGGGGAGCCGCCCTCATCTAGCCCCCAGCCTGTCCCTTGCCCTTCAGGGCACTTGCCTCTCTGCATCACGTCTGTGAATTTCCTGAGGGTAAAAGCTGGGCCTGCCTCTCTCACTCCCAGTACCTAAAATGTTTCAGTGAGGGAACGCGTGTATGAATGAATGAATGAATGAATGAACAAATGAACCGTCGGAATCCAGCCTCAGAAGAGAGGCAGTGTGACAGAGAGCATGGCATCTGGAGAAGACGGGTGTCAGCTCAGATCCCAGTTCTGCTACTGAGCAGCTGTGCTGTGTTAGGAAATGTACTCAATCTCTCTGAACCCCACTTTCCTCGTCAGGCAAGTGAGAACAGTAAATCCCTGACAGGGCTGTCGTAAGGGGTGAATTGTGTAATCCGTCTAACGTGCTTTGCCTGGAGCCTAGTAACAGCCCAGTAAATGTTAGCTCTTACTAGAGCAATCGCTGGCATTTGCACCTTTACAGGCATCCAGAGGCTGCCCTCATCACCTGTTTCCTCCTGATCTGGGTTTCCCACCCCCCGAAGGCCGCCTGGGACAGTCTGGGTGGACAGGAAGCTCCTTCCCGGCTGAGTGTGAATCGCGAGGCCGCTGCCCGGCCCTCCGTGCGGTGCCCCCGGGAGCAGCTGCTCTGCCTTTGCCCCCTCGCTGCTTTGTGTTCATTGCTGGACAGGTGGAGGCAGCTGCTGCACTTGGCTGTGCGGCATTCGCTGTGGCCTGTCAGCCCCCGTCAGCCCCGCTGCTGCCATCCGGTTTCCCCGCGCTTGCCAGGTGCTCGGGCAGCTCCCGCCTGCACCGTGACCGGTGCCGAGCCAGCACTGAGCGCCCTGCTCCAGAGATCAGGCACTGAGTGCACAGCCCCACCTGGAGCACATCAAAGGCTTGGGCCCAAGCCTGGGGGCGCGGGGCCGCTGCCCACTCGGCCCTGCCAGAGTCGCTGGAAAGCCCCTCGAGCCCCAGATGTTCTCCTGCTGGAAGGCTGAAGCTCCCTCGTTAGACACCCACTCTTATGATTGGAAGCACGGTTCTCAGAGAGTGGACCCCCCCCACCAGTGCAGCAGCAGCAGCAGCAGCATCTGAGAGCTCATTAGAGTGCAGGTGCTCAGGCCCCGCCCAGGCCTCCAGTCGGGATCTGGAGGCGGGAGCATCCGTGTCCGACTCGCCCTGCCACCCTGGGAACCTGCTGCACTGGCAACCCCGCTGCCAGGAGGCCCCTACGCAGGAGGGTTAGAGCCCGGCGGTGGGCCAGCTCGGATTTATTGCTCAGCTCGAGGAGGCTGGACGTACAGGCCCCAGACAGGCGCTCAGCCCCGCCTTCCAGCCGTGTGGGCAAATTGCTTAACCGCTTCAGTTTCCGTTGGCACCGCTATGAAGTTCAGACTGTACGCCCAATTCAAAGGGCCAAGGATGAGATGAGGTACCTAGAGTGCTTGCACGTAATGAGTGCTAACATCCTCTCCCCGCCCCCACCCCCATTGCTCATGGAGAATTCTGGGTCGCGTGCCAGTTTAGGGGAGGGGCCACACAGATGTGGACTTGTGCATCCCCACGGCGGGACCGGGAGAGAAAGACGGCAGAAGTGTCTGGGATGCTGACACAGAGGAGGAGAATGAGGCGTTCCCCTCAGGCTCCACCCCTCTGGTGCCTGTGGTTTGGGGGGCTGGCCCTGCACTGCAGAGTCCACCTCTAGCGGCCCATTCTCAGCACCGTCCTTCCCAGGTGCTGGGAGGGGCTGATTCTTCACGTACCTTCCTCTACTTCATTCTAACCTCTTTCAGGCACGTGACTTACAGATTTAACATTTCCTGCAGGGAGATGCCTGGTGGAAACACAGCAGTGGGGAGCTTGCCTGCAACTCTGGGTCCTTAGGGTTAAGAAGGCAGCCAGACGCAGAGGGCACCCTGGAGACTTGACTCTTGCCCGGACACTGCCAGGGTCTCGCAAGGAGCCAGAAGGCAGGCATCCAAGAGCATCTGAAGAGAGGCAGGAGTGCCCCTTCCCTTTCTCTGCAAGTCCTCACATCACACCCGGAGCCTTTGATGGAGAACAAATTAAGATCTCAGTCTTACCAGGCAGGCTCACATGATGTGGTTCAGGGGTAATGATGCCCCAGTTTCCCTCGCTCCTCATTGCCAGGAGTTCCAGAGTCAATGTTTCATTGATCATTTAAGGTGTTCCTACCAGAATTCACGTCTCTGTTAAGCTGTGTTCTGGGCTGGGTTAGTCAGCGTGTGTTCAAATCCCAGCTCTCCCATTTGTTAGTTGTTAGGTTCTGGGTTCAGTGTTTAAGCTCTTTAAGCGTCACTTTCTGCCTGTCTCTGCGAAGCAGGAACAGTGATCACGTGTAAGTGCGTGCACATACTTACAGTTGTTGCAGGGGTTAGAAATACGCAGAGCTGTTTGGATTTCTAATGAACATGTTTCTCTAATGTTACAAACAGAGCGAGGGAGCAAGGGCTGGAGAGAATAACTGAGCTCAGGGCTGGCTAGCGGGTCCCTGCTAGGACGCTCTCAGGGGGGCTTGCCGGCTGGTGCGGGGGAACACCGCACCGTCAGGGATGTGAAGGGTTCCAAGGCAGACGGCGTGTGTGACTAAGTGGAAATGTCCCTTCCAATCTGGGCAGGGGGCCGGCAGCACGTGCAACCCACATCTGCCATCCCTGCTCTCGACGCCTCCTCCCCAAAGGCAGAAAGACAGGCTGTGACTCTCGCCATCGCCTGCAGTAGAATTATAGGAGCTGTTACCTGGGGCCTTCCAAGGCTCACGCAGAAAGAGTAACCAGCCTCTTAGTTGACCGTGTGGAACGGCGGAGCTGTCCCGGTCTCCGCGCAGCTCCGCTTGGTCTTTGTGGTAAAAGTGCTCCGTGTCACCTCGCCAGGGGAGAAAGGGAGGCGTCCTCTCGGTAGTGGCGTTAGACAGGTGTCTGGGGGAGCTGGCTGTCAGGGTGCGCTGGGCAGGTGGGGGTGAGGAGCGGGCGAGCATCCCGGGGGAATCTGGACCCCGGGCCCTGGGCTACCTAGGGGAGCGGCTGTGGCTTTTGTGTGTTTCCCAGCTGGAGGGCTGTCAGGCGCGCGGGTGTTTTACATTATTAATCAGCCAGCTCTTTTTTCCTTCCTAATAATCTTGTCTCCCTCCACGGCTGTGGCAGCACTGAAAAGCGGGCTGCAGTGCATCCGTGCAGAGTGTTTCACGCGAGGCAGCGGGGCGGGCCCACCGTCCCTGGGGACAGCAGGCGCTGGGCGTGGGGCCCACAGGACCTGGGGGGCCCCTACTCCCCCTTCTCCCCTTTCCTCTGCTTTCTCCCCGCTCTCCAGAAAGTGGAGGAAGCAGGCCCCCGGGAGACCCCCCAACCATGGGGACCCCAGCAGCAGGGTTGGGAAGCCGCCCGCCAAGAGCGGTGCCCATCTTCTCTCTGACAAGTGACGCGCTCAGTGGCTTAGTCTGACTGCGAAGCTCATGTTCTGTCCGTGGCATCACTAATTTAAATACCATGTTCTTTTCCTCAAGCTAGAACGGGCCGGGAGTGGGGAAATGGAGGCAGTGCGTTTCCTCATCTGTGGGAACAGGTGGAGAGGTCCGACAGCTGGACCCCACCCCACCTGCCGCAGGACAGATCGCAGCTGGGGACCTACCTATGCCAGTGCCTTCATCTGCAGGGGCAAACCAAGACCCTGGCCTGGCCTCGAGAAGGACCCCCCTTCTCCTCTGCCCAAACCCTGGGGAGAGAAAAAGGAGGAGGCAGCTCTGAGACCTCCCTACCCAGGGCTGCCCACACACCCAGTTTCAAAGCTGCTGTGATTAACAATCAAAGAGAAGAACGTTCAAGCAATCAAAGGCCACTTTGAAAACTTACAAGGTGGGCAAAACAGTAAACGTTTTGGGAGGGTTTGCCTCCTGAACAGGAGCTCTCAGATCCTCCTGGAAAGAATCACACACGCTTTCTGGAAACACAATTTGAAACTGTCGCCCAAAACACAGCCTTTGACCCAGCAATTCCTCTTCTAAGACTTTATCCTAGGAAAACATGGATGTCATAAAAAGAGTTACTCACCAAAATGGCCACTGCAATTTTTACTGTAACGGTGAAAATTTTGAGACCGAGAGAATCGGTTAGCTAAATTATGGTACGTTGGTTCAATAAAATTCTGAATATTTATTTAAAATGATTATAGATATGGATTTACTGACTTGGAAGACGTTCATGATACGTTGTTTAAATGAAAAAGTTGTTTTCTGAGCAGTATGTGTATTATGACCCCATCTTTTAAGGAAAATATAGTATTTACAAGTGTGTTCATTATCTATTGCTGCATAACAAGTTACTCCCCCAAATCTGTGCCTTGAAACAGTAAGCATGTGCCGCCTGACAGTCCCGAGAGTCAGGGCTCCAGAGGCGGCTTCTGTTCACAGCCCCTCACGAGGCTGTAGTCAGCCTGCCGGCCGGGGCTGCGATCACCTGAAGTCCTGCCGAGGACAGAGGACGCTTCCAGGGTGGCTCCTTCGTGCCGCTGTTGGCAAGAGGCCTCGGTTTCCCACCACACAGCTCTCTCCTTTGACCGCGTGAGTGTCCTCACGGCACGGCGCGGGCTTCCCCCAGAGCAGGGCATCCTGGAGAGCAGCACAGAGGCCCCAGTGTCCTTCACACCGACCTCAGCAGCCCCATGCTGGCACTTCTGCAGCGCTCTGTTGATCGTGCAGATCAGCCCTGCGCACCGTGGGAGGGGACCACACGACAGCCGGAGTACTGGGAGGCAGGGATCGCTGGCTCCTCTCTGAGGCCGATTAAGTATCCAGTAAAAGTAATTTTCCAGCTTGAAAAAAATATGTCCTGGTGCCGAGCCTAAAGCACCCACCCGCCAGCTATGAATGGGTGTATGTGCCCTGGAGCCAGGAGGCGGGGTGAAGGGAGAGGCTGTGGGCTTTCGGGGTGAGAGGGAGTGGCTGGAATCAAGAAGGAGCCAGGCGTGGGCGGCTTCACACAGGCGTCGCCCTGCTTCGGGTAAACATCAGGAGCAAAGCATCGCTGGTCGTCAGGGACTTAGGTGCCCGGGACTTGCGCAGCCGGTGGGGGTGGGGAGGCAGGCCCGCGTCCCCCCCGAAGGATGCAGCCCTCCTTCCTGAGGGCTCTGGACAGGCACGCATCTGCCGAGAGCAGTATGCTTGCTGAGTTCTATGGGAAGAGGTCCAAATGCTCCCCCGCCCCCGCCCCGGAAGCATCAGAAAACTGCAGAATCTCAGAGCTGGACGGGAACTCAGGGGCCTCGGATTCTCAAAGTGTAGAGCTTGAACCTTCTGCCTCAGAACTAGCGGAACCCAGGACCCTGCGTTACTAGAAAGCCCCCCACCCAGTGCTTCTGATGGCCGGGAGAGTTCGGGAGCCAGGGCTCTGCTCTGTCCGATACGGTCAAAGAACAGCAAGTGACCGGCAGAGAAGCGGGGCTACACGGTCCGGGGTCTCCCCACGTCGGGGTCTTTCCACCACTTCCTGCCGAGCCCTTTGCCCAGGCCACCCCCCCCAGCATCTCCCCGTCTCTCTTTTTTGCTCCTCCAAGTCCTGCTCATCCTTCGGGGGCCAGCTCAAGTCACCAACATTCCAGATCAACTGACCTCTGCCTCCCTGAGTGTCTGCAGCCTGACTCCTGGCTACACGTAATGCACTTAGGACAACAGCTTTGGGTTTTTTGAGCCTTTGCTCACAGCCGAGTCTGCCCACCCTTTGCCCAATGAGGATGAACATTATTTTTCTTTTCTTCCCTCACCCCTTTGCGCGGCAGAGTGTTGGGCACATGGTAAGGAGGTGGGAGGCCAAGTGGACAGAGGCTTGGACTAGCCATCGGGAGGCCACCCCACCATGTGACAGCTGGTCACCAGCCCTGTGCCTCATTTCCTCATCAGTAAAACGTGGTGAGTGAATAAGGTCAGTGGTTTGCTGACTTGAAAAATTATTGTGCCATTGGAATCGCACCTTAATGTGTAAGCCGAGTGCAAGAGGGACGCGGTGCCTGAGGCCGGGCCGTGTGACTCGACACCAGTGAAAGGACCGCTCACACCTGCCGACGCTCTGCAGGCCGAGTGCTTCATAAGTCCTCAGGATGGGCTGGTCGCTTCGACTTCTGCCAGGCCTCTCCGGCCGTCACGTAGAGGTGCTCCTTTCCGTGGCCCTCGGCCCGGCAGCGTCTGGATGTTCCATTCCACTCCGTTCCTCGCACGCAGGGCTGCCCAGGAATGCGGCTGGAGGACTGCGCTGTCTCTCGTGGGGAGGGAGGCCTCAGCGTCTGGGCATGGCTGATGAGTTTTCATCGTGTTTGCCGTGAGACGCAGGCTCCCTGGGGAGGGAGAAGCTGCCCTGAGATCCCCTCCTGTAAGCCATTCGATGAGTAGCTGCTTTTCTCTAAGCTCCTCGGATGAGAGCTGTCAGGGGAGACTTCCCAGCCGAAACCCTTGACTCTCTCTGAATCTGTGGCCCAGACACCCCCGCCCCCACCCAGCGACTCTGACGTCATTTCCTTCCCAGCCAGGCAGTCCCCTTACTGGCCTGGGGCCCTCAGGGAAGTCTCCTCCCTCCGAGCCTCACACCCTCCTCCTTGAAACTGGGACGGCACCAGCTACCTTGCAAGCTTGCTGTTCGGCCGGTGCACTCCGCGGGAGGTGGTCGGTTCTTAGAATGTTCAGATGCACCTGCAGTGGCTGGTGGGAACCCCGTCCCAAGCCCCGGATTCCCCTCGCTCCCGAGCCCTCTCGCCGCCCCCTTCTGGGCCCCTCCACGGAATCAGCAGCAGAAGGCCACGTCTGGCACGGCTCCTGAGCTGCGGGCTGGGTCGGCGCCCGCGCCTTTCTGCTTGTTACGTGTTTTAGTTGTTCTCTGGCTGGTGGTGATGCAAGCACCCTAGCTCCTGGGCACCAGAGAGACGGTCATGATCCTCACCCGCCTCGGCACTGGGCCTCCCAAGTTTGTTCTCCTCAGTCCGAGTCCAGGTGAAACAGAGCCTCTCGCAGGCTTTCACGGCACGTTTGTCTCCGCTGTCGAGGGCTGGGCCGTGGAAGTTGGTGCCTGATTTGTGCGCTGCTTTTCAAATCGTCCTGGGTCTCTGTGGGGTTTTATGACTGTGTCCTTTGTGGTTGACTTCTGATCAGAGAAGGTGGAATGGGGCGAAGCCGTTTTGTGAAGAGTGCAGCGGTGCGGGAGGGGCTGTTCCGAGCCGTCAGTCCACACTGGCTCAGGCTCACCCCCGTGTGTGTGCAGCGGCCAAAGCTGTGTGCCTCGGGCCGGCCCCCACCCCCACTGACTTGTAGTTTCCCCAGTTGTTCAGTGAGGAAGTCCATTGTGCTTTTCTCAGCATCGACTGTGGAAACTCCAGACATTTGGGTGGCAGGCCACAAAGGGGCGTCGGTGACCTGCCACCTGGTGACAGCTACCTGGATTACAGGTAATTACCCAGGGAGGAGGCAACAGCCTGCCGGCCCCATCCACAAACATGAGTGAGGAACCACCAGTTTAAAGGAAACAGAATTATCAGAAGTTTGGTCAGCATTTAGTTTATCCCCGTCCTGATGATTTTAGGAAACCAGGTGAAAAAAAGACAAGATTTGGCAGACACACTTAAGGGCCACATGCTTGCGCTGCTGCGTGCCACTCATCCGTCCATCCGTCCATCCATCCCTCCTTTTGTTGTGCACCTCGTCATCTTCCAACAATTATTTGAGGCAGAAGGTAACAAAACTGAAAGTTATTACTCTGTTGCTGTAAGACACACCGTGCTTTTTACTGTGTTGAGAGGGAGGGGAGTGCCGAGGAGGGCGAGGGACAGAAAGAGAAGCTAGAATGTCTGACAAGTAGCTGAGAGGAAGAAAAAGAAAGAAAACACCGTCCCCATCCAGCAAAGTTCCGTTCACCAGGCAGACAACGCCTTCCACTTCTTTTTGGCTCTGTTCTAAAAAGGCTTCTGCTGAGCAGTATGGATTGGGGAGCCAGGCCAGGGCCCCCCGCCAGCAGAATCCATCAAGGCTGCACTAGCACTCGCGGGAGCTGGTTTCCCGGCCCTGAGAGAGCAGGTCCCGGCAGGATCCTCGCAGGAGCCAGTCTGGGCCTGAGAGTGCCCCCGAGGAGGGGGACACTGAGGGAAGATCAAAGGGACCAGGGCACAGCTGACAGGTGCTTCCTGCGGATGCTGTGGCCCAGGACCAGGCCCCTCCCTGGTGGCCGGCCCCGGGGCCTTGTGCCCGGCTCCCTGGAAGGGCTGCCCGTCGGCCAGCCAATCACCTGGCCGATAGGTCTGTCTCTACGGAGCGGAGCGCTTCTCAAGGTGTCCTGGGGAACACGCGCCAGCTGAGGTGCTGACCACTTGAGGCCTTTGTTAGAGACAAAATGTCACATGTTCTAAAAAGTGAGCCACTCTTGGAGCTGAGCAGTGACTTTAAACATGAACGGGAGGAACCAGGAACAAGGCGTGACGGTCTCATCGACAGACCTTATAAGCAGAGCTGACTCAGGGCTAGGAAGTAAAAGTCAAGGGTCCTGACATAAAAATTTCAGACAGCACACTCTTCCCTCTCATCAAAAGCAGAAGGAAGACAGCAGGGCAAGGCCACGCCCGGAGTGGCCCCTGGACAGGCGGAGTCGGCGCACTTGTGACTCAGAGGAAGGCGCACTCGACGGGTCAGCAGGGGCCGCTGGCGCGGAGGCGGGCTGGAGGAGGATGGGGCGACCGAGGGCAGGGCTGGAAGTGGAAGGCGTGTCTGGGGTGCAGAGTCGCGGCCCGCTGGCTGGAGCCGAGCCGGCCCCACGTTTGGGGGAAACGAGTGGCGGCTGTGGGCATCGAATGCTATTAGCTCACGTGGCGCCCGATGTGTGCGTACATAGTGTATTAACTGGCAGAGTCTCACAACAGCCCTGAAAGGGGGGTGCCACACTCCCTCCCTTTTTACAGACAGGGAAACCGAGGGGCAGAGAGGTTGCCTGAGGTCCCCTAGCCAATAAGCAGTCGAGCCGAGACGTGAGCCCAGGGTCCTGGCCCCCAGACCTGAGCTCTTAGTCGCTGTGGGACCCTGTCTCCATCAGTGTGATCCAGGAAGGGAGCCAGGGCGTGAGGGAGACGGTGCTTCCAGGTTGGGACCTGTTGCTTTGAGGTGGAAAAGTCCACCTGGCAATTGGTGGTGCCTCCAGGGGCCTCTGAGAGCTAGGGCTCCTGCAGAGGGAGGGGCGCCTGAGAAGGCTTTCCAGGCTATCTGCCCACCCTATCCCTGTTTTGAGGGATGGCGGTGGACACTGGAAAGGGACTGCTTTTGGCTTGGTTGGTTTGCTTCTGAGCCAGTCCCCAGGACAATGTCCTGCATATACAGACAGAGATACATTATCTGTGCATACACATGCATGTGACGAGAAGGTGGGGCCCTGGATGGAAGGCGGGTGCGGGTGGAGGATGGATACACACGCACAGCCTGCAGGGTCGCATCCTTCTCTCTCGGCTGACGCAAAGGCAGAAGCCTCATGCTGAGCCGATCGATGAGCAGTCAGGCCATTCTTTGCATCCCTGAGAAAAATGAGTCAGTCAGTCTGCACCAACAAAGAGGAGCATCAGGACAGCCCGAGTGAGGGGCCCGGTTTTGGGAAAGCTTCTCCAGGGTAGTTACTCACTGACCCTTCAAAGCAACCCTGCGACGCAGGCACTGCTGTCAGATCCCATTTCCCAGGGACACAGCCTTTTGGGTTAGAGAGGCCTCGGCAGGGGCCCAGGACACGGGGCTGGTACGTCCCCCTTTGCTGCTGACAAGTGTGTGATGTCAGGGCTCAGTCCTCTCCCCTGTAAAATGGGGGTGAACGGCAGCGTGGCTGAAGCTCCCTTCTGCTCGGGCTCTGTGACTCCGGATCTGCCTCCAGTTCTCCGCATCAGCTTCCTGGGCCCAGGTTGGCTGCGCAGCTCCCGCCCACAGCTGCCCCTCTCCCAGGTGGCACGGGCTTGTGGTGTCCACCTGCGCGGTGCCCTCTGACCCCACCCCAGGGCCCTTGGTGAGCATGTGTCATTGCTTCCTGCTTCTTGGCATGACGTTGGGAGGGACTGGTGCCCAGTGGTACCTTGCCAAAAGGCAGAGCTCTTCCCGCTCTGGCTGAGGGGAGGGAAGGAACGTGGCAGATGGTAAGCAGAGCGGCCTTGTCCCCAGGCCCTGGGTAGCTGTCATCTGCCACCCTCACTCTGGCTGTGGTCTGGGCTGGCAGCACCCACCCTGCAGCCCGGCCAGAGGCCAGATGACCTTTACAGACAAAGAGCCCTGAGACTCGATTTCACACCTCTCATCGCTCTGACTTTCGAGTTGATATTTCCCTTCTGTTGAACGAGGAAATTCAGGCTGTCTTCTGCTTCCGATGCTCCCTGGCACTGAATCAGGACCCAGAGAGGCTCACTGGCTCTCTGCCCGGCTCCTGGGGGGGCAGAAGGCCTGTGCAGGGCAGAGTCCACTCCAGGGAGTGGGGGGACTTGCCACCTGACACTGAGAGTCACAGGCCTGGACTCCGGCCCTGGGCCGGCCTTCCCTGCCCCTCTCGGAGGTCTGGGTGGGATGAAGTAGGTGACCAGGAGCTCTTTCCAGGCCTCAAAGCTGTTCCTCTGCCTCTGAGTCAGCTCATCACAGCCCACGGCCAAACCCCGCCAGCTGTCTGGTCTTTGTAAATAAAGTTTTATTGGAACACAGCCGTGTCCTTCTGTGGTAGCTGCTTTCACGCTGCAGAGCTGAATAGTCACAACAGAGACCATGTGCGGCCCCCCAGGCCTAAAACATTTACTATCTGGCCCTTTATAGAAGAAAGTCTGCCGAACCTGGCTCTGCGTGGCAGCTGTCAGTCATGGGGGTTAGTGGCTGGAGACGCCACTGCCTTCCTCTGAGCCGAGGCTGTGTGCTGATACGGGCCCCTGTGGCCGGAGGGGTCTCAGAGCGCAGGGCTGCTCAGGCTCTGCTGCAGGAACACGTGACGTGCGGCGATTGCATGTCGCCCTGGTGGGGTCCGAGGAAGCGTCCACAGTCAGACACACGGGTTTTTCCGCAGTGAAATTTATGGCTCTGCCCATCCATAGCATAAGTGAGATCGTCCACAGGTTCCCGTCGATTCAGACCAGGTTCTGCGACCTCACACGTCAGGTCAGCTCAGAGGCGGCTGCCAATGCGTTACAGACGTCACTCCGTGTTCCCGGCCTTTGGGATCCCAGAGCCGCGCTAAGGGGTCGCGCTGCCATTTTCACACCATGTTGGGCACTTGCGGGAGGCGGGGACGGCCAGGACCGCAGTCCTCGGAGGGCGTCAGATTATCCTGCTTGGTAGGTTAGGAAACAGGCTCAGAGAGGGCGCACGGTCAAGGATACCCAGCCGTGAGGGGCAGAGCCCAGACCCCACCCAGATCTGCCTCTGAATTAGAATCCTAGCCTCTTTCAAGACCCAGATTTAATCCTTCCACCTCCTGCCGCCGTGCATGAGGCCTTCCCTGCGAGTGCGGCTCTACATTTACCTCTGACTTTATGAATCCTTTCTTTTTGCCACAAACCCAGCACTTCATTCTCTGCCGCGTGGCGACGTTGTGCCTGGATGGTGTCCTCAGCTCTCGGAGGGCGGGGTCTGAATTCTGTCTCGTCCGGGGCTCTGGGCTGAGCGCTCAGTACCCCTGCGACGACCCCTTGTGACTGGAGGAAGTGGCTGCCCTGGGCTGTAACGCCGCCTCCCGCCCCCAGAGGGGCGGGGAATAAGAGGAGGGGGGTTCGCTGGTGTGTGTGTCACGGAGCCGGCAGACATAGAGCACACTCTGTCGCCTCTCGTGGAAACTTAATGCTCCTTAACTGGAAGGGCGAGACTAGGAGATACATAATGTGGAACTGAAGCGTGTGTGTGTCGTTCCCTGTCAAACCGGAAAATGCCGCAGGAAAGCCGTAGGCATAAAATCCAGCTACAGCACACTGACACCCTGATGGTCAAGGACAGCCGGGAGTCGAAGGGGACGGGCCACTGTGGCTGGTGTCCACAAGGAGGACACAGACACAGCCTGCACTTAGGAAAAGCACTGGGGTGAATCTGCTGGCTGAGTGCTCCTCTGGGGCTTGGGTGACGCTGATGAATGTGTGTGTTTTGAAATGATCAGGAGTCAGGCCGACCATCTATCACATATAAAGATGCCTTTGGGGGCAACTAACCCTGTCTCTACTGCTGTGAAGTCCACTCTTTATGAGGAGGGGGCCTGGGCTTCATCCCCACAGGCTTTTTCATTATCAGCCATCGTCACTGCCAGGGTGAGTCACCCAAACGCCTGCTGACGAACGGTGCTTGGGTAAAGCTCTGTCTGGGATGAGACCCAAATCTTCATCACTGTGCTCAGCGGTCTTGTGGTCCAACCCCTTTCAGCCTAAGCTCTCAGAGATGTGGGGGACAAAACGTGGCTCTGGAGTCCGATAAACCTCCACGTGGACCCTGACTCTGCACTCAGTAGCTGTCTGGCTTTAAATAAATCACCTACTTTCTCTGACTTCTGTATTTCCATCTGTAAAAGAGGTTGTTAATAATACGTCTTTCTCAGGGTTGTTGTGAGATATTCACTGTTAAATATTTTATATCATCAAACCTCAAGTCCCTTCCCTTCCTCATAAGGCAAACAGTCACCTGGACCAGGGACGGCCTAGACGCGGCACATGGGATGCGCCTGCCCCGCCGCTGCTCCACTGGCCTGACGTCTGAGCCCTCTTCTGTAGAAAGGGCTGCAGAAGGAATTATAAAAGAGCAGCTTTGTAATGATGGTCATAGTTGCTAGTGGTCTGAGACAGTTGCTGCTTTGGGGTCAGCAACTGCTGCTGGAGGGGATGAGAGATCATCTCCCGCCCGGTCACCTATCCCGGGTGTTGGGTAAGGCAGGTGCGGGGCATGAGTGGCGTCAACACAAGTACCAGCGAGCTCCGCCAGCAGCAGCAGGGCCCTTGGTGGTGCCCCCGGCGCATCGGGCTTTGCCATGTGCCCTCTGAGGCTGCTGCACATGCTGTTGGTGGTGACCGAAGTCTTCAGCTCAGCAAGGCAGAGCGGATGAGCAGGCTGGTGTCAGGCACCCAGAGACCCCCATAAACGGTGTGTCACCCTCTGGGAAACCTCAGAACTAAATGGCAAGAAATTTGAGGTGCCTTAGAATGACAGGGGCAGTCCGAGAAATATTTTTTAAATTGTATTCCTAGAGTTCCCCCCCTCCAATCTGGGCCCTGCTGATCTAGGAAACCACAGAGTTGGTGTATGATCTTGAGCCATCGTGCATCTTGTGTTATTTTTTTAGCAGCATTCTTTTTTTTTTTTTTAACATTTTTTATTGATTTATAATCATTTTACAATGTTGTGACAAATTCCAGTGTAGAGCACAATTTTTCAGTCATACATGAACATATATATATATTCATTGTCACATTTTTTTCTCTGTGAGCTACCATAAGATCTTTTCCTGTGCTATACAGTATAATCTTGTTTATCTATTCTACAATTTTGAAATCCCATCTATCCCTTCCCACCCTCCGCCGCCTTGGCAACCACAAGTTTGTATTCTGTATCTATGAGTCTGTTTCTGTTTTGTATTTATGCTTTGTTTGTTTGTTGTTTTTGTTTGTGTTTTTTTAGACTCCACATATGAGTGATCTCATATGGTATTTTTCTTTCTCTTTCTGGCTCACTTCACTTAGAATGACATTCTCCAGGAGCATCCATGTTGCTGCAAATGGCGTTATGTTTTTATGGCAGAATAGTATTCCATTGTATAAATATACCACATCTTCTTTATCCAGTCATCTTTTGATGGGCATTTAGGCTGTTTCCATGTCTTGGCTATTGTAAATAGTAGCAGCATTCTTTTTAGGAGTGTCTGGTATAGATACTAGAAGCAGTAGCTGGATTCTGTGTCTCACGGTGTCTTAGGTCTTCTCGAAAACAAGCTGGATGCCCTTGAAAAAGGCTGGTCAAAGGAATGAAGGAATAATGGGTGGATGGATGGATGGCTGGATTGATATATGGCTGGATAGATGGATGGATAGGTGGGTGGATATATGGCTGGCTGGCTGGCTGGATGGATGGAGAGATGGATGGAGTGATGGAGGGATGGATGGATGGATGGATGGATGGAGTACCATTCGTGGAGGCAGTATTGACAGTCCCCATCACTGATCTTTATTTGCATTTTTCCTCCCCATCTCTCGCTCCTCTCCTTCTGCCAACATGTTCCCACTTCCTGAGTTTTCATCACCTCCATCTTTGTTTCCGTGGGGAGCTGCATTTCTCATAATTTCACCCTCCTGAGATCAGAATGAAAGGCCAGGTCAATTCCCCATTAATTAATCAATTAACTAATTAAGTCACTAACTGTTTGTCAAGCTCCAGCTTTTCTTTCGCCTGGTCACGCGGGCATGAGACAGGATGTTTGCTGAGCTGCAGGCGTGTGTCCAGGAGCTAATCGACAGGGGAGCAGAAAGACATGAACAGGGTCCCTGCTCGCTGGGGTCTGACAACTGAAAAGACAAACCAGAAACCACTGAGTTCTGCAGGCCCCGAGCCCCAGCCCTAATCCGCTGCCCCACACGCAGGCTGTGAGGGGCAGCCGCTGGCCACGCTGCTCTGCCTCTCGCCCGCATGTTAGTTGGCCTAACACCACTGTCTGCAGGGGCCACATAATGAATGTGGCTTTTACAGAGGCAGCCAGGCCTCCTCTGCTCATCACCTCCCTTCCCCCTGCTCCTCTCATTCTCCAGCAGCCTTGTCTTCAGTCCCTCCCACTCCTTCCTTGATTTGAATTCTCAGATGGCGGCATTAGAAGAGATCTTGGATGCAACTGGGTTCCCCTTGCGCCTCCCAGGGCTGCTCCCGGGGCTGCACTGGGGCGCCGGCCGGCTGTCCTGGTGTGACGGGCCTTCTGCCCTAGGCCCGCCGTGGCAGACTCCTGTGTGGAGGTCAGGCTGACCCGCTTTGTCTGGATTGCAGAAACTAGGGCTCAGGGTGATCCGATTCATCGTTTGAGCTCCAGCCTGTCAGATATTTGAATGGTAGCCATTATGCTCCTTTTCAGGGTTTTCTTCATGAGAGTAAATCTTTCCAATTTCTCAGTTTTTCCAAATTCACATATGCTCTCCTGCAATCCCGAGGAGCTCTCTCCGGACAGACTCCAGTTTTCCTACAGACCCTCCAAGTGTGTGCTTCCCCAGGTTGGCTGCTGCAGGCAGGCCTGGCAGTGGAGCTCAGCTGGGTATCACCTTGTCTTAAGTGACCACTCTGTTCCTACTGTGCACCCTGATTGGCATCAACTCCTGTTTGCATGCTGTTGGCTCCTACCGAATGTACAGCTAACTAAAATGACCGAGTCTTCTCGGCTTGGATAAAATGAGAGTTATATGTGAAGGTTAAGATAAACCATAAGAATTATCCAGTAGTCCACGCCACTAATTTTGTAGGAAAGGAAACTGAGGCCCAGAGAGGTTACGTGACTCACATTCATGTAGAGTGCGGACAGAGCAGGGACCCCAACCCCGGTCCAGCGCTCCTTCTGTGACATAGAATCTGCCGTCTGATTGGCCGCCGAGTCAGAGAGGAAGTGGAAACCATCTTCTGCTTTTAGGTCCGTTTTTCTCATACAATATTTTGTGCTGCTGGTTTTTGGACCCGATGCGTAACCATGGGTTTGGTTCTGCGGGATGTCATCCTCTTCACCGCGTTCGATCTGTCAGGATCACCGCCAGCCCTGGTTTGGAGATGCACTGCTGGGGCAGGTCTTCCGGCCTTGTGTGGGAGCTTCCTCCAGCTCTGAGTGCTTTTCCTCTGTGCCCTCTTCTGCCTGTCCCACTGGACGCTTGGCAGGGAAGATGCGCTGCCTACAGCCGGCTCACCAGGAGCTTCCTTCTCCCTCACCCATCTGCCGCCCCCTACAGCGCCTCCCTCCCCTCCCTCTGCCCCCCATCCTGCTAATTAGGAGCCCCCAACCCTTTCTTGATTCTACCCCCAGGATGGAATACTGGGGGAAATGTGACAAGCAGCATTGTTAGGGACAAGCCTTTCCGGAGAACCTAAATGTTGTAGTGAGAAAAATCCCGGGACCAGGCACTGGTTCCTGTCACTTTACGGACGCACACTGTTTCTCTCGCCTCGGTTTGCACACCTGTGTAATGGGAGGACAGGGAAACTGGCAGCTAGGGAGCAGCTGCGCTGGCAGCTGTGCTAGGGACTTTGCTTACAGTTCGCATTTTGTCTAATTATTACCGCGAGCCTGTGCAGCAGGCAGCACCCGACTTCAGAGCAGAGAAAGCCGTGGTCAGAGGATAGCTGTCCAGGCGCACCCAGTTAGTAAGTGGCAGGGCTTCTTCAGCCCTTGCTCGCTCTCTCTTGTTGAGCACTTGTGAAAATCAAGTAATGTAGTAATGAATGTAAAGCCGCTTTGAAAAGCGTAGTGCGCTCTGTAAATGCTAGGGAGTGTTGTTAACATCTAAGTTGTCTCACTCGCTCCTTCTCCTTTTCTGTCACCTCCCTACAGTATAAGCAGCTGCCTTTGGTCCAGACCCATCAAAGAAATGTCATAAAACCATTTTTCAAAATGTCAAATGCCTGTGTACTTCAGCCCGACGTAATTAAGCCTTTTTATTTTCTCCAAGTCACAGTGCAGAGCCCTGGGAGCTTCTAGAATGGGCCCTTTATCCTCCACGCTGAACTAATGGAAATCAAGGCTGCAGGCCGAGCTTGCTGGGGCATCCGCGGGACCCCTTCAGTGCCACAGAGGCCTGGCCTGGCCTTGGCGGGTCTCCGGTCAGGGCCGCGGAACGCTGAACAATAGCGAGGTGGCGTTACTTACCCAGGGGCCAGGGGCCCAGGGTCAAAGCTCAGTGGGTGCCAGAGGCAGGACTGCGATCCCGGTGCCTAGACCACCCCCAGCCCCACCCTCACCTCCACTCCCACCCCTGCTCCCACCCCAGCCCCGGAGTCAGCCCCTCACACAGCGGGCGGAGCCGGGGCCAGTGCTGGAGGGCAGCCAGCACTTCAGCCGCGGCTGGTGTTTGCGCTGAGCTAGGTGTTTGTGCACACACCTCCCCTTTCATCTCCGCGCCAGGGCTTATCTTCTCTATTCTTCCTGACCAGAGCTGAGGCTCGTGCCCCAGGTTGCACGGTCGACGAGGTCTGGCAGAGCCGGAATGAGAGCCCAGGTCTGACCTATTTCTAGGACACTATGTGGACTTGCCCTTAGAATTCCTCTTACCTGACAGTTTAAAAGCACAGTATAAGGTGTTCGGGGGGCGGGTGCCAAGCATGGTCTTGGGGAGCAGCAGGTTCTCAGCTTGGATTGCAAAGCTCTTCGTGACTTGGCCCCACTCTAGCTTATTTTATCCAAGACCCAGCGCTTTGCATCACTGGAGGCACAGCCTCTGGGGCCCCATCTCTGCTTTGCTGCGACCATAACACTTGTGGCTGCTGCCCAGGAATCTGATCTCAAGCCTCCCAACAGAGGGTGATGATCATCTGGTTCCAAACCCTCATCTTTCACAAACCTTCTCTTCAGTCTCTTTCCAAGCTTCCATCTATACTCCCGTTTCTGCGACTTGGCTCAGCACCCTGGACCTCACTAAGGCTGGCTGTTCTCCACTTCTACCCGGCTCACCCTCCATCTGTACGGATCCTGACGATCCCAGCTTCCAGCAATGGCCCCTCACCTGTATTCCGTGCGCACCTTTGGCCCCCAGCTGGCACGTATATTGGTTAGCATGTGAGTTTAGAAGCTGTGACAGAGACCCAAGATAACATCTTTGCCTCGTTTAGCACCTCGAAATACATTTCTGTCTTCCCTAACAGTGCGACCATAATCAGTCTGTGGTGTCCCCAGGGCACCAGGGGCCCAGACTCCTGCTATCCTGTGGCTCAGCCGTAGCAGAGCGCCTTCAGTCTCGTGATCCAAGACGGCTCGGCACCACGCCCACATTCCCATCCATGGGAAAGGGGAAAGTGAGATGGGGAGACCAGTGACCCAGGAGTCGCACAGAACAGCTCTGACCACGTCGCAGTGTCTGAACTCGACCACATGGCCACACGTGTGAGATAATCCTGCGGGGCTACGTTAAAATTGGGGATTTTATCGACTTGTGAGTGAAAGGGGCGAACAGATGCCGGGAACAACCTAGCAGGCGAGTGACTTCCTGCTTGTGTCTGTGTTGGCCCTGACTCGTGCCTGTCTGCGATCCTTCGGGCTGGGTGTCCAGCCCAGGGAAGGCGCGAGGTGAGTGCCGTGGTGGGCGAGTTAGGCTAGAGCGACTGGCAAAGCTCTGGAACTTAAGTCAGATTTTTATTCTTGTCTTTGTTCTCTGTAATTTCGGGAAAGTTACTTAACCTTTCTGGGCTTCAGGTTCAGAGAATCCTAAAATTTAGCTGGAAGGCACTTAAGATATTTGGTCCAACCGTCTCACTTTATAGATGAAGAAGCTGAAAACCAGAAAGGGTGGTGACTGGTCTACGGCACAGAGCTCTGTAGACGGTAGAGCCGGAGCCCAGCCTCCTAACAGTCAGCCCAGGCACAGAGTCAAGATAATCTCCCCACATCTGGAAGACGGGTGAGAGAGACAAGGAGACCTCTGCGCTCCCTTCCGACCCAGAAATGCACATGCACACATTTCTACTCCTCAGTCAAATTAGGTGCAAAACTGGCCCTGACGCACTGCCTCCTGCTGGATCCTGCTGTGGGCTCCAGCGAGGAGGCAGAAGCATTCAGAGCTCTGGGCTCTGCGGTCATCTAAGGAGCAAAAGGAGCCGGGGAAGCAAGCGAGAGGGACTTGGATGACCCGACGTGGTCACCAGCAGCAACATTCCCCGTGATCGTCCTGCTCTGGGTGCCAGGGAGCAGCTGCCCTCAGGGGATTTGGGATCCGGTTCCCACACAGCTAAACAGCGGTGGAAGAGGATGTACGTGACTGTGACATCAACCAGAAGAAACGTCCCACGGCAAACTGGCCGTGACAACGGTCGCAGCTTCCGTTCGCGGCTCACCTGCAGAGTGTGCCCCGCTCTGTGATAGGTATTTATTTTATAGGCTTGATCTCATTAAATCCTCACGACAAGCTTCCGGGATTACTGAAGGTCATACGGCTGGTAAGCGGTGATTAATTGTCAGAGGAGTGGTGTGAAGACAGTGAAATACGGAGCAGTTCCAGAGAGGAGCCTGTGGATAGAGTGGTCTGGGAAGGCTCAGGGCGGGAGGAGAGAGTTCAACCCTGAATGGGCGGGGTTTGTGGGAGGGGAGAAAAGGGGGAAGGTGAGTGTGGGCCAAGGGAACACTGAGTAAGCAAAGCCCCGGGAGGTGTGGAGTAGGTAAACAGGAGGGCAGAAGTGTGGGACTGCGGGCGGGCGGGAGCAGTGCGGAGAGCGGCACACCTATCTCGTGCCAGGGAAAGGCTGGGGTCGGGCTGACCTCCCAGAGCTCACTCGTGCCCGGAAAGTGCAAGGCAGTTTGTATCAAGTGCCTGATAAAAAAGTACAGATCACCCACAAAGCTCACTCCTAGGGTTTAACCTGAAGAAAATTTCAGAGACAGTGTGGAAGGTGGAAGCCACTAGAGGTCTAGTAACAGGGGAGCTGTTGAATAGATCACGGCATGTATGTACGACTAAATGTTCCGTTGCTTCTGCGAAACAGACTTTTGAAGGATGTGAAGTGATGTCACATAACTTTAAATCAAGAAGCAGAGTGCAGCGTTGCAATGAGAAAGTTCTTAATCTTAAATTATGTATTCATACAACATAAAATCCTGTGTGTGAGTGTGTCTGTGTGTGTGTGTGTAGGTGAGTGTGTCTGTGAGTGTGAGTCTGTGTGAAGATGCACACACACACAGAGAAAAGGCTGGAAGGGAAGACTCCCAGCCTGCTTACTGTGGTCCTCATTGCAGAGTGAGACTGTGGGTGACAATCCTTTCTGCAGACTTTTCTGTATCCGTCAAGTTTTATTCAGCCAGCATGCACTTCTATAGTAATAAAAACGCTTGTTATTAATATCTTTAAATTTTTAATTTAAAATTTAAAATAAAACCCCCATACTCTGCCGTGAAACACTACAGTAAACATCTCGCTTTGTCTCTGAAGACACTTCATTATCCCCTCGCTGAGCATGCAGACACTGATATTCCAACCAGGTGATTGCTCGGCAATGACTACATCCTTAGACTTTTTTGAAACCGGATCTTCCTGGGTTCCCATGCAAAGCACCCAGCTCTGTGGCTCCCACTGGATCAGAAACACTAAAGTGTCCCATTAACGTTCTCTGTAGCCATTTAGATAAATCGCCTTCCTCAGAGCCATGAATCCTAAATGGACGGCACCCTTCTTTTAGGGGACAGGCACCAAAGCCTTTCTCAGACTCAGTGATTTATGACTCTGCGGCTTTCGGAATATCAGGGATCCCTCGTCAGTACCCCGGGCCTTCCCGGGCGCAGGAACGATTCACATCAGGTGGGGAGACACGGCTGCATGCGGGTCAGTGGTTTTCACCTTTATCTGGTTGGTTTGGTTTGGGGGTTATTTTTTTCCTTCCATTGAAGTAGTTGGGACCTTAGCTGAGTAAGAGAGTCAGTGCCTTCAGTGTAACTTGATCAGAACCCCAGCCTGCCTTCACCCTCAGTGCTCTCAGGGCAACTTAAAGGTTAATACCAGAGACGGGCTCCCCCGCATTAACCACAGTGCAGCCCCCATCACCAAGTGACAATTAGGAACTCTCCGTGAATACCAACGACCGGTGATCAAACAGAGCTTCACCCAGACCAGGCAGACCTCTGCATGAGCTCAGATCTCCATTCGTCACGGAGCCTACAGCCTGCAGAGCCCCGCGTGGAACACGTGGCTCCATCTTTCTGTTTTACCCAAAGAAATGATCTAACCAGGCCTGGGTGGGAGAGGAGCAGGGAGGGGCTGAGGGAAACGAAATAGGCTTGTCTCCGGCGTGTTTGGGCAACAGCTCAAAGTGCCTGGTGGAAATATCGCCCAGTAATCTTGCTTGTCCCTGCTTGCAACTTCCTGGCTCTCAGACGAGGATGGGCCTACCTGAAACAGCTCTCTTTTTGGAGGCAGTGTGACAAACTGTAACAAGCACATCGCCAATGTGTGATTTTGGACGAGTCACTCTAGGCCTATGTCTTCTCATCATAGAGTGAATGGGTTGCACGAGAACAGTGGTTTTCAAACTGGGTTCCTTAAGGTCTTATGGTTCCGGGGCGGTGGGGGAGCCGGGGAAGCCACGCACAGCTGCTTCACGTGAGGTTGTTGAATTTGCTTTGTAGGCTAATTTTAAACGTGCAGAGCATGATCTTACACACTTATCTCATTTAATCTTCACAACGTTGTTAAAGTAGCCAAAACAGATATTACCATCACTCCCAGTTCCCATTGCTGCCTAACAAAGAAACCAGCCCAAACTGGATGGCATCAAACAGCCATTTCATCATGTTCACGGATTCCGTGGGTCAGAATTTCAGGCGGGCACGAGCAGGAAATGCCTTCTCAGCTCCATGATGTCCGGGACCTCAGCTGGGAAGACTGGGGGTGACTCAATGGTCAAGGGCTAGAATCCCCTGGATGTGTCTCCACTCACAGGTCTGTCTGTTGACTGGGACGGCTACATGTGGGCTTTCTCTGTGGTCTTGTCATGGGGGCTAATTTATGCTTCCTCACACGATGGAGGTGCAGTTCAAGGAGCTGGTGTTCCAAGAGCAAGATGGGATTTCACGACTCTTTTATCATCTAGACTCTTACGTCACACAGTGTTGCTTCTGCTAGATTCTGTTGGTTGAAGCCACCCCAGACTTTCACCCACGATCAAGGGAGAGAACAAGATGGGATAGGAATCGATGCCACACTATAAGAAGAGAACGTGGAGTAGGAAACAGTGGTGTGGTCCTGATTGGAAAATATAGTCTGCCAAGCCCTCTTCATTTGAAAGGTGACACGGACAAATAATTGGTACACGTCTCCTAAGGGCAGAGCTGGGACTAGAACCAGTTCTCTTGGATTTGAGCTCCTTCTGCTTCGTCAAGCTGCCTTTGGCTCTAGGTTTTATCTTTCTGAATTAATTGGTCATTAATTTAGTGGATAGGCTGGTTCAAACATGAAGCCTCATGAGGGTGGTGCCAAGGAGAGCAATGTCTTCTAGTGGATGGAACATTTTGGTCTTGTCTGTTCTCAGAAAATTGAAATGCTATTGTGGTGATTGTTTTGTAGTATATAGAAATATTGAACCATTGTGTTCTAAACATGAAACTAATATAATGTTGTACATCAATTACACCTTAACTTTTTAAAACAGAAAATGGAAATGGAAAATGTATATAAATTCCATTAAAAGTAAGGTAAAAGCTAGCTTCCAGTCCAGCATCAGAAGCATAATTGGTACTTAGTAGAGGACTGTTTTTTTTAATGAGTCAACATTTTATTTTAGGTCCTTTTCAGAGCGAAACCGCATAGACAGTCCTTTCAGGTTGCCGTGATTCTTCAATTGTTCCTACTTCGAGTTTACTTCTCTCTTCATCCACCCTCACAACACCTAATTGTATTTACTTCCAATTCATCAGTGAGAAAACTGAGATTGGAGAGACCAGGGGAGAGCTAAGGGCACAGGGTAGAGGCTGAGGGAAGAGCTGGACTCTGGGAGAAGTTGTGAAGTAGAAAAATTTTTCCTGATCCAGCAACCATGGACTGAGGAGCAGCAGTGCCTGGTCCTGTGCTGGACACAGGATCCAGAGACAAGTTAACAATGGTCCCTGCCCTTCTGAGGGTCTCACAGCCTAGAAGAAAAGAAATCTAACATAACCAGAGCTAAAGACAGCTGACCAAAGTGCGACGGGACACAGAGGAGGCAGCAACAGGCACTGCCTGGGAGACGGGCAGGCTTCACAGGGGGGACAGCATTTTAGCCTGGACTTGGAGGGAGAGGTAAGAGCTGTCCAGGCAGAGACCGTGGCTGGGAAAGCCCGAAGCCGGGGAATACCCACGGGAGCAAGAGGGACGCGAAAGGACACGATGTGTCTTGAGGAAAGTGGGTACCTGGTTGGTGTCGGAGAACAGGTGTGAAAGGAATAGACGGGCAGGGGAGGAGGCTGGAGCAGTAAGTTGAGGTCACATTGTAAAGGAGTATCAAGCAGCAACCCTAGCCACACCCATTCTATGAGCTTTCCTTTCCTCACAATCCCACTTTGCTCCCACTTCTGAGACCCTGCTCTCTGCCTTTCCACAATTAAACTCTACTCTGGAATGTGCCCGATAGCAGTCATTTACACTATAGTGTAATTGAGATTATCTATCACCTTTAAGACAGTTCTTTCTCGGAGAAGTTTTAAATTATTATATTACTACTACTATTATTATTATTTGATTTCAGCTTAGAAAACACAAGGCTGTGTCTCTCTTATTTGAAAGAATGTTGTGGACTTCCTTCCTACGGCTGACAGTCAGCCCGCAGTGAGAGTCTCGTGGGGAAGCATCCACCACTCTTCGCCAGAAGCAGAATCCCAGGTTCAACTAACCGTTTGTTCAATGTGCCTGTACCACCTCTGGTCATTCTGAGCTCCCCTGGTATCTGGATGAGAGCTTAATTATCCAAGATGCTGCTAACCACTTCTCCCAATGAAACAGAGTGTGGCCCATAACGAACAACTGCAGAACCCGTATTCTCCCCAGACGGGAAGCCAAATTCCTAGGCAGAGGGCAGAACATAAATGTTAACAATCTCATAGTTCATTGCCTGTAAAAGCTCTTTTATGAGTGTCTAAGTAAAAGGTGACTGTCCAGTGCCTGCAGCTAGAGTGATAATTCCACCTCCTACCAGCTGAATGAGATAAGTGCTGATTCTCTCTGTGGCATGTGGGTTACAGTGATGTTCGGGAAAGCCAGACCTTACCAGCACATTGGCACGGTTTGTTCATAGGGCCACAAGGGAGAAATGAGGGTGCCTGCTTGTGCTGACTGGTTTCCTTCCCTTGTTGACTGGTGTGGGTACTGCCTGACTTCCTGGCTCATCCGTGCCCCTTCCCATCTCTCACCTGTTACCGTCCTTGATGTCTACCTGACCTGGTATTAGAAGGCAACTGACTGATCACTGAACTCCATTCTTTTTCTTGTTAATCAAAGTATACTTGATTTACAATGTTGTGTTAGCTTCTGTTACACACCATAGTGATTCAGTTGTACACACATATATATATTCCTTTTCATAGTCTTTTTCATTACAGGTCATTACAAGATATTAAATGTAGTTCCCTGTGCTGTACAGTAGGACCTTCTTGTATGCCTATTCTGGATACAGTAGTTTGTGTCTGCTAATCTCAAACGCCTGACATTTCCCCTTTGGTAACCTTATGTTTGTTTTCTAGGTCTCTCTTTCTGTTTTGTAAATAAGTTCATTTGTGTCTTTTTTTTTTTTTTTTTAGATTCCACATATAAGTGATCTCATATGGCATTTGTCTTTCTCTTTCTGGCTTACTTCACTTAGAATGACAATCTCTAGGTCCTTCAATGTTGCTGCAAATGGCATTATTTTATTCTTTTTATGGCTGAGTAGTATTCCACTGTGTATATATACCACAGCTTCTTTATTCAATCACCTGTCAATGGACGTTAAGATTTAAGCTCCATTCTTGCTGCTTTTTCTCAGATTACTCTTTTAACCTCTTACTCCAACCATCTCTCACCTGAGGCCACGGTGGTGTCCTGACTCTGGTCTTACTTCCCAAGCTCCAGTTTCCTGATCTCCCACCGTGTGGTGGGCTTTTCTCCGTTTCTTCCTGCCCCGCTGTCCTCTGTGGCTGTCAGGCCACTTTGTCCCCTCCTATCAGTGCTCGACTGGACCGCTCCCCAAGTACCAATGCCCCAGAAGACTGACAAGGAGTCAGCCATGCTGTGGCCACCACTTCTGTCCCTCTGACGTGTCTCTGGGCCTGGAAGGGAATCCTCAGCTTGCTCTCCAGAGTCCAGGCCTCTGCGCTGCGCTGCCCTCCTGGTCACCAGCTCTATGTCTTTCACTTCTGCTTGAAGCCCTGCCCTGCCTGACTCCTTCCTAAACGCTTCACTTCAGTCCCTGGGATGAAGGCCCTGTCTCGCACTGTGCCAGCTGCGCCCTCTGAGGCTGGAGTCCATTGGGAGACCCAGCCCATTGGATCCCAAGACTCCCTCTTGCCACGCTCCGCTAATGGCAGGCTGTGATGGCTGATACCACCCCGCGGGCCCTGAGCTGGCCCCTGGCCCCTGTCCAGTCCAGCTCATCTCTGGCCGCTGCACTTAATTTCCCTCTGTGGACTTCCTGCTGCCGTCTGTTGCTGAATCTGCCCAGAAACCTGCCACAACTCATCGACCAGGCCAACTGCTGTGACAAACAACCCCAAATATAGTAGCTTTAACAAAGAACGGGTTCATTTCTCATTCACATCAAGGTCTGACCGTCTACCACGTAGTGATTCAGGACATGCTTCTCCATCCAGTGGCCCCTCCATCCTCTAGGGCCTTGGAATCCTTAACTGGTTCCTCTGTATCTAGCCAGCCGGTAGATGAGGAAGGAGAGACAGCAAAGGATCTCTCAGGAGATTTCAGGGCCTGGCCAGGAAGTGGTGTTCATCGCTGCTGCCCTCATCGCTGGCTGGAATTGGTACCCAGTCGCACCTAGAAAACGAAACCTGCCTGCGTGCCGGGGGAGATGAGAGTTTTTGGTGTACAAGCAGCAGCATCTCTGCTACACGTGGAGGTATGTGTTTTGAAGGGCCATCTCCTCTCAGTCCAGCCCATCTCCCTGACCCCAGTTTATCATTCTGTCCAAAGCCTAGAAAGGACTGGCCTCCTGCGAAGACATCTCAGAAGCGACAGCAGACGTGGACCGGGGCTTCTGCCTTCGCACCACCCGAGCAGAAGGTGGATCCCAGCCGGGGCAGGTTGCTGGGGAGGCTGTGCAGAAAAGCTCAGGCCCTACATAACCTCACAGATTGGGCTCTTCTTGACAAGTGTCAGCCTTTCATTTCTTCCAAGAAATATTCTCTTTTCCCTCCTGGGCACTTATTCAGAGAGGAGATGCTCAAGTGATAGGTGCTTCATAAATAGCTAGATGGAGGGGAAGGTGGCATGAAGGATCATTTAGACAAAACAGTGTAGATTGCCATGGAAACCGCCTTTAGAACACACTGGGGGAAGGGATCATTGTGAACACGGCTCACATTTTGCAGAGATATCCAACTTCCAAACTCAACTCCAGACCCTTCTGTCAAGCTTCCTTCAAAATTCCGGGGCTGTTATAACCTGGAGCACGTGCTGGTTTTCAGGGAGCCCTTTCTTACCTATCTAACAATCTTTCATGAAGATAATGCATTAATTAAGGCAACTTACTGTTTCCTCGTTGGTTAATTTAAAATCAGTGAAAGCTCAAGTTACCACTAACACAGTGAGTTTACTAAGCTATTCCAGAAGTATCTTCATCCTGACAGCAGAGGCTTATAAGAATATGGGAAAAAATACATATTTAGTTGAAATGTGCACAAGGAAAATGGGGGGCGTATCTTTGGGGAAGAAAAAAGGAACCATCCTTAACTACCCAAAAGCAGTTTTTCTCAAGACTGTTCTGCCCCAACATCTGTACTAAAGCCCAAGGGTATGGATGAGCCTTGGTCGGGCATAGTGACCCAATGTGGCTGTTTAAACAAAACCTCTGGTGGTTGCTACTGAGCAGCTCATCCAAGGAGCTGCTAAAGACGTTCAGAGGCAGGGCAGTGGCTTTTCTGAGCGAGGCCCCGGAGACGCAGGGCCCCGCAGCCCGGGGGCCGGGCCCCGGCCTCGCAGGCCCAGATGTGCGGCGTCTGCCGTGGTCACCTGCCTGCTTGTCCGACAGGGCTCCGTCTCCGCCCGTTCCCAGGTTCCCAGGCTTCCCGGGGAAAGCTGGAAGTCTTCCTCGTTGTCTGGCCTTGCGTCCCCGGGAACCAGCTAGACCTCAAGCCGCGCTCCACGCACCCAAAGGACTTCCGGAGGATGTGTTTGCGATCTCTCCTTTCCTTTCCTTGTGCCTGGTTTCCCCAAAACATGGTTAAGTGTGGGCTCGGGGAGAAAAGAGCCAATTCACTTGCCTGAAATGGGTGTCAAGTTTTGGTAGCATCATGAGATCTCTTTCTTTCTTTATTCCATTTCTTCCTACAAATACTCACCGCGCGTACTGCGTGCTAGGTACTCTCTCTGGTGCCTCCGGGGTTTCCTTTGTGCGCTGTTTTCCCCTCCTGGCAGCCCGCCTCCTTCCTGCTTTCCGGATCAGACTTCCTCCTCGCCTCCACCTGCCTGTGACCTCAAACCTGTTCTCAGGGAAGGTCAGTTGTCAGCTGTTGGCACCTTAGCGTTCCTCTTCCTGGAGAAATTGGCGTTTGACATTTGATCTTCCATTGTTGTATCAGATATTCCCTGTTCAGGAAATTCTAGACATCAGGTTGCAAGCAGGGGAGATATTTTCAAACAGAGGAGCTTCCCCCAGATCTTAGAGTCCCCCATCTGGTGACCACCCACTGGAACGTGCACGAGGCTGGGCCCCTCACTGGCTCCTTGTGGTGGTTGCATCGGAGAGTGGGACTGACCAGTCTCAGAAAAACATGCTAACACTGCTCTTAGGGTAAAGCTCCAAATCCTTTGCATAGCACATAAGACCCTGCATAATCCAGCTTCCTACTCACCTCTTCAGACTTCCGATGCAGTTGGAGGAAAGCCACACTGCAGAGTCGTCAGACCTTCGGCAGAAACCCCGTCTGATCTCAGCATGCTTCTGCCTGAAGGGTCTATGCACCGACCCCTTCACCATGCTAACTCCTACTGCTGCTTCAGGCCTCATTTTAAGTGTTACTTCCTTGGGGAAGCCTTCCCTGACTCCTAGGGACCTAACTGGACTAGGATTTGGTTGCCAAACACCTGGCGGACGCTGGACTTATGGTAAATATCTGAGGATGTATATGGGACCAGTCATAAGCACTGTGTAGGCACTAACTGTAAGCACTTACTAATCGCATTGTGTCTCTAGGTCAAAACTTCATCTAGAGTTCCCTTACTGCTTGGTGATTTAAACGCCGATCAGCTCGGCCCTGCTGAGTGGTCACCTACTGTTAAGGGCATCTGGTCTTGAGCAGACCCTGTGCTTGGATCTGCCCCCGTCATTTCACACTTGAGCTTTCCCTGTGAGATCCTACTGGATTAATCTTCCCTGGACACTGATTTGACCAGGTGAGTCTTCTGCTTAAAAGAGTTGGCTACAGAATAAACTCAGACTTCACCTGGCCTTCAAAGTCACCTGTAATCTGATTCTGACCTAACCTATATCCACCTACTCTCTAAGGTGAATTTTTGTTCCACCAGACAGTCCTACTTACTGACTCTCAGCGTTGACTTACACTGTTTACCCCACCCAGAAGTGCCCTCCTCTCTTCTGTCACCAGACTTCTATACATCTTCAGAGCACAGCTCATACCCATTTCCTCTGTGTAACAGTCCCCAGCCATCTGTGTGAGGACTCTTTGTCATGTGTCATGAGGCTTATCTCAAATTGGCTTAAGAAATAAAAGAAAAGAAAGAAAAAGAATTTATTGGCTCATGTCACTGGGATGGAGTTTAAATGCGACTTTAGGTCAATAATGTTAGTACTCCTCTCTCTCTTCTGGTTCTACTGACTCTTTTGATCTGTTATTTCACTCTGAGTTAGTTTTACCAGGGAGTGGGTGACGGTAAGTTTCATGGAGTAGCCCCATCAACTCGAGGCTTACATCCCACCAGCTTAGCAACTGCAGGAAAAGCAAACTTCTCTCTTAAAAGTTCCAACAGAAGTCCCAGCGAAGGACCGGTCTCATACCCGTCCTGGACCTACTGCAGTTATGCTCTCATTAACCAGCATTGGCTCCTGTGTCCATTCCTGGAACCCACCCGTGGAGTAAACCCCGCGGAACTGCATTAATGGAGAGTGGGAGTGGGGTGGCTCCCGGAAGGAACATTTAGGTACCGTTACCAGAAGGGGACATGGACACCAGGCGGGCAAAAACAACACAGACCGTTTCTGCCACTCCAAATGCCGGTGGGCGCTCCTGGCCCTGAGCTTCTGTTGTTCTTTTTGGCTACACTGTTTGTCACTTATCATCGTGGCCTTATTTCCCCACGGTCACTAGACGGTCACCACAACCTCACACCGCGTCTTAATCCACTGTTCCCAGCAGAAGAAAGGAGGGAGCAGGTAGAGAGAGGACTTTCCCAGGAAAAGGACAGCTTCCCCCGAGGCCAGCTGGGAAACCTGCTTCCCCTGGAGAGGAGGCAGGAAAAGGAAGATCTGGCAAAAGGGAGTCGGAGAACTGAGACTGGATTGGCCCAAAAGAGGTTCACTCCTGGGCTGAGGGCACTACTGAGCAAAAGCAGGTTCTGCTAGAAAAAAGGCAGAGGTGGGGTTCCTGTTGCTGGCTAGGTCACCGAGAGTGACTGCCCGCGATGCCTTTCCGTCAGCTTACCCACTGGCGGTTGAGTACCCCCGTGTGAGGCACGGCGTGTTTCGCATTCTCATCACGTGATTTCTTTCTCTTTAATGGCAGGGACTGTGGCTTACACTTTGCGTCTTCACAGCACCTTGTGCTTAGTAGCTATTCAATACGTACTTGTTGATTTTTAACATTTTTGGTGAGGGGTTGAGAGGAGGATAGAGAAGTCAGTCTTTCTAGGATCTTGTTGTTGAAAGGCTTCATTTTTGCCTTTGCTGCTAAAGAAAATGAGATCCCCCACGTCTTTGTCATGGTCATTTGAATCATGCAGCTGCAAATGAGTCTCAAACACACGTCTTAGCTGTAAGTTATATTCCAGTCAACTTGTCAATTATTTGACCCTTTACTGTACATGTGACCCATCTAGATGTTTCTCACAGATGTAAAATGAATTTAGACAGGCAATATATGTAACTTGGCTAACTGGTCTCCTTTTTATGTCTTTTCCTCATTTTTTATTTAACAGGGAAATTGCTCTCCCACTGAATCTTAATTCACAGCATTAAGACTTCAGGGATATAGTTTGATATTCGAGAAAGAACTTCAATCTTCTTGCTGTCAAACACACTCTGCTCTCACATGGGCACTTAATGGTGTCAGGATGTCAGCTTCGTTTTGACAGGGCCCCTATCGATGGAATTTTCAACTTTTTGTTCTTGGTTAATATTATTCTTGGGTGAGAAGATGTTTGAGGTATTTCTCCCCCTCTGTTTTCATGGGAACATACACTTCCCCACAACACTGAACTGCTCTCAGCACTTCAGTGTTAGCTGTCTATTGCTGCAAACACCAATGCCAAAAGGAAGTGGCTTAAAACAACAGACATGTGTTATCTCACACGGTGTCGTGTGGAACCTAGGAGAGGCGCCGCTGGGTGGTCCCGGCTCATGAGTGTACACCAAGGTGTCAGCCTGGGGCTGCCAGCATCTGAAGGCTGACCTGGAGCAGGACTGGGGTTTCCAAGCTGGTGCACTCACATAGCTGGTCACCAAGGCCTAAGCTTCTTACCACGTGGGCCTCATACCAGCGGGCTTCCTCCAGTGTGAGTGACCAGAGAGAGTCTAAGGAAGGAGCTGCAATGCCCCTTACGCCCTAGTCTCGGAAGTCACACACTGTCACTTTTGACCTATTCTCTTTGTTAACAGATACACGTTACTATATATAAAATAGATAATCAACAAGGACCTACTGTAGAGCACAGGGAACTATATTCAATTTCTTGTAATAAGCTATAATGGAAAAGAATCTGAAAATACATATGTGTGTATATGTATAACTTAATTGCTTTGCTGTACACCTGAAACTAACATTGTAAATCAACTGGACTTCAATAAAAAATAAACTTTTTAAATATCTTTTTTAAAAAAAGAAGTGAACCACTCACTAGGTCTAGACTATACTCAAGGGGAAGGGAATTAGGCTCCACCTCTTGAAGAGAGGGGGACCAAAAATTTTGTGGATGTTTTTTAAAACCACTACCACTCTCTTGATTGTCCCCCTCTGTATCTGGGTGTCTGTGAAACAAACCAAATTCAGAGGGTTATTCTGTGGTCAGCAAATGGACTGATGAACACTGCTCCCTCAATCTTGGGGGTAATTCATACAGAATTTCAGCCTTTAACCTCACCAAGTAGGTGCTACTCCACTGCTTGAAAAGCATGGAGTGGAGGTCGGGTCCAAGAGAGCCAGACTTCTTCTTCTGGCTTCTCCGGCTTCTGCAACAATGTGTCTTCTGTGTCCCTCCTGAATGAGCAGCGGCCAGGAGGCAGCTTTCCCAGCGCATGCTCAGATGGTGGGGCACCAGTAAGGCTGGGCTCTGAACAGGGACAGAAGCGTCTGATTGCACTCACCTGGACTAACAGATCAGCTACAGGCAGCAGATGGTGACGCCTGAGTAAGAAGTGAGCTGGTTCTCTTCTGCTGCTGGTTGGCGAAGACCAGCCACAGATGGTGAGCGCGTGGCTACGAGCAGGCTGTAGTCCTGGGACTCAGGAAGCACCAGAGCCTCCCGCCAAATCAGCCACGGCACCACTGAGAGATGCATAGGGCCCCTGGGCAGAAGCTGAGGCCTGGATCTCGAAAACAGAAGCCATGATGGTTCTGACTCCTTGGCAGCGCTAAACGCACAATGTGCTGACTGGTGCACTTGGTACCAGATGGAGAGGTTGCGAGGACAGAGCATGACTGTCAGGCCACAGTGTGAAGCATCATGCCGTTAAGACAGGTGGTGAGAGGGGTGCCCAATCTGCGGTGGCTTGCGGCCTTTTCAGTTCTCATCCCGCCTGGGTGCCCTTCACACAGGGCCTCCCCAGGAGTGTCTACTTCCAAAGCATCTTAATGTGGAAGTCAAGTGTGAGTGGAAGTCAATCTGCTGCTACCTGTCACCACCTTAGATGCAGGTGAGAGGGGCCTGCTTCTAAGGGGCTCTGCTCTGGCCCTTCTGCAGCTGCACTCCTACACACCGAGCAGGAGTTCATCAAACTGAAGGCATTTGCCCACCTGACGCTGACTTCACCCCGCCAGACCTCACTCCAGGTACCCAGAAGTCAAAATTCCTTGCCCACATGGCCCTGAGTCTGCTTCCAGGGCCTGTGCGGGCTTCTCATTTAGATCCTGGGATATGTACTCCAGGACTTGTGGGATGGCTAAGAAATCATGGTTTTGTAGAAGAAAAAGTGGGAATAGAGCTTGGACATGTGGGCTGGGGTGCCCACGGGGTGGGAGGCACCTTGCAGTGTGGGGCTGAAATGGCTGTGGGAGCAAAGAGGGAGAGGCTGCTCTGTATGGGGACCAGCCCCCCTGTTCCAGCAGGGAGCTCTGAGAAGTCCCAAGATCTTAAATTCAAACCTGACCTTTCAGGCTGTTAGGAAAGTTTGTCAAGGCAAAAAATATATAGGCTGTGTGTGTGTATGTGGGTGTGCACATGTGTGTGTGCGTGTGTATGTGTGTGGGTGTGTATGTGTGCGCGCGCGTGTGTGTGCTTAATTTCACTGTTCATTTGCTTGCTGTACAATTTTTACATACTTGACGTTTGAAACGTGGGCCTCCCTGTGAAGCCCTTCTGTGGGTCCTACGAATGCTAGGTTCTGGTTCCCACTGGATACAGAGGCAAGTTAAATCAGCCCGGTGTGATTTAAGGCCTTTTACTGTTGGCTCTTCCCTAAGCTGACTCCCCACTGCCCTTCCGCAGGGATCCTCCGTGAACCAGCCTGGCCCACCCGTAGCTGGGCTCGGCCCCCATCCCCTCCTCTGGGCTCAGGTTCACTCTGTTTTTCTCTGAAAGGCCTTTGTTTCTGCCCTGCACTTGTGTGGGCTGACTGTTGTTTTAAGACCCAGCCTTAGCCATGCCTCCTCCTCTGGACTCTGGTGACAGCTCCGATGTGAGCCACTCACTGGCACTCAAAGTGTGGGACTGTGTGTGGAAGCCATCTTCCTTCTTGCCCACGAGTATGGCTGTAAGAGAAGGAGGCACCAATATGCAACAGTTTTCAGACGAGGAAAGAGGATCAGAAAAAAAATTCAGAAGATCAGCTAGAGAATCAGGAGAAGACAGTGAGGCGGGCACCAAAGGGGGAGGCAGCTGGCACTGTCAGGGGCCGCAGAGTGGGCACTGGGATAGATGGCCCAGGGCAGAAAGAGGAAAGAGGCCTTTCGTGACCGCTGAGAGAACAGCTGGTTGTGGGTGTGAGCAGCACTGTCGTGGGGAGAACAAGAGATGAGAAAGCAAAGACAGCAAATACAGCTTCAAGTTCCTCAAGCACTGTGGTTCCGAGAAGAAAGGAGACATCGTTTGAAAGGGTGGTTTTATTCTGTTCGGAGGATGCAGGAGACCGAGTCCGCGGAAGAGTCGGGTCAGAGGGAAAACTGACAGCAGGGAAAGAAAGGACAGTGGGTCAGTCAGGGTCTGGGAAAGCGCACAGGTGCAGGAATCAGCCTTCAGGAGGAGAAAGGCCACTTCTTGCTCTGGATAAGGGAATGAGTGGGGGCCATTGGACAGGCATAGTCGTGAAGAGACTGGGCCGAAGGGCGAAGAAACTGGCTTCAGAGAGGGAAGGCTAGGAAAGCTCAAACTTTCTGGAGCGGGTCCAGATTTCATATACCGTCGGCGGCCTTATGTGTGGATTAAACCAATCACGGTATTCAGGGAAAAAATTCTAGAAAGTGCTAAAACGTTGCACCGGTAACTGCCGACACAGACGCAGCATTTGCATTGTACGACCGTAAACAGCCTAGAGGCGATTTAAAGTACACAGGAGGCCTGTTACGTGCAGACACCACCACCATTGGACACTCGGGACTTGAGCATCGCTGTTCTGACGTCTGCAGGCTCCTGGCGCCAGTCCCCCGGGGTATCGAGAGCGGATGGCATTTAAGCATCTCATCTGCAGTCACTCCTTTCACGTATTCAGTGTCCTGCGTGTGCCTGACCCGCGGGTACCCGAGACACGACTTCTCACGTAATTTTGGAATTTGTTATGATGGTGACTCACTTTTTACTCTTCTAGAGGCTTTAAGTAGAAAGAAACACGAATCGGAAGAAAGTCTTTTGTCGGACCGAGAGTCCCGAGCAGGGGTTTGGAAAACCGGGGCATCGCATCAGGGGCGCGGGGTTAGAGGCGGAGAGCCGGCCGAGGGGGTGCCGTAACCAAGGGTAACGCCGGTGCGGGAGCCGCCTTCCTCCCCAGCCAGGTGTGTCTGCAGGGCCCGACCCCCGCCAGACCCGAGCCAGGACCCTGCACCCGAGACTCCCCCCGCCCGCTTCAGGTCGCGGTCCCTCGGCCAGGTTTGCTGATGAGGGGCGGGCAGGGGAGAAGCTGTGGGCCACTCGCCTCTCCTATTTTACAATTGGCCGTATGAGGCTCCTAGTCCCGCCTCCGGCGCCGCCGCCGACAGGCTCTCGGGGTTGTCACTCGAGCCGCCGCGGCCCCGCCCCACCCCGCCCCCGCCGCGGCCCCGCCCCTCGCCGCGCCCCGCCCCGGCCGTAGCTGGGATCTCGCGGGAAGAGCGGCGGGTACGGCCGAGGCTCGGTGTCCCGGCTGCGCGCGGCGCGGGAGGGTTCTCCTCACGCAGCTCTTGCTCGCGGAGCCGTGGGGGCCGCGGCAGACGCAGGCCTGGGCCGCCCCTCTCCGCCGCCGCCTCGTCTTCCCCAGGGCTCCTCGGTCCGCTCGCCCTCCGACGCTGCCCAGGTGAGGACGCCGGAGCGCGCCTCGGCCGAGGAGCGGTCGCGGGCAGGAGGGCAGGCGGGCTCCGGGCGGAGGCGGCGCGGCGTGGCGCGGCGCGGCGGGGGCGGGCGTGCGGGGCCCGGCGGCGGCGCGGGGTCCGGCGGCGGGCGCCCGAGGGCGGCGTGGGTGCCAGGGCTCTTCGCGGGGAGGAGGCGACGTGTCGGGGTTGCGGGGCTCCTCGGTCTTGAGGCGGGAGGACGGTGGAGGGGGGTTCTCCGGGCTCCTCGGCTCTGGGACAGGGAGCCTTTGCCGCGGCCGCAGGCGCTTTGGGGCAGAGGGTTCGGTGCGGCGAGGTCCGGGTCTCCGAGGGGCAGGTCCGCGGGGTCGCGCGGCTGGGCGTCCTGTTTCGCGCTCCCGGGACGAAGAAGCCGTGCTTGGGGTTCGGGGGGGTGTCTGCTTGCCGGGCTTCGGGGGGCGGCGGGCGCGGTGACTCGGCCCGGTCTCCAGCCCGGTCGGGGGCGGCGTGGCGGGAAGGGGCGTCCCGGGCCGGCCCCGGGCAGCCTGAGGTGGTGCGCGTCCTGGGACCCGGCTCCCTCCCGGCGCGGCTGCTCCGCGGGTAGCTCACGGGCTCAGCGGGTTGGTGCTTCGTTGGACAAGCAGCGGGTGTGCCCTGCGGTTCTCCGCCCCCCGCTCCGGGAGCCCCGTGGGGCGTGCTGGCCGGACCGTGGGCCCCTCGGGGTGAGCGCGGAGGCCCCCGAGGACTGGGGCGCCGCGTGGCCGCGGTGTCCTTCCTAGGTGGTCTGCCCCGAAGTCCTGCCCGGAGTGGTAGGGAGGCGAGTGGTGCCGGGAAGTGTGTTCTGGCTTCCCTCTGTTGTTTGTGGAGACGAGTAACTTCAAAATCAGTTTCCAAATAGCGCATTGGGATTTGAAATTCCAGAGCTGGAGATTTGCAAAAGCGTTCTGTGAAATACGAGCTCTTTTAGAGAATCCAGCTTTACAGTTTTGTTAGTCTTGACTCCTATGCAGAGTCCTGGGTAACTAGCCCCGACTTAGGTGGAATTCAGAGGAAATGGCCTGTACACATGTGTGTGCGTATGTGTTTGATGCGTAGGGCGGATGGTCTGTTCTTTTGTTGACAGCTCTTCTGGTTAGATAGCTACTTTCCATAGAGGCCTGCAGATGAAGCCTGGTGTGGCAAGCGGTGGAACCTGGACTCACAGTAGTTCTGTAATTTGGGATAAACAGACAAATTTGGGTATGCCAAAGCAAATAATTTTGCCTGCCATAGTCTTCTTAGTGACAGTTTTTAAAATGACATTTCTTCTGCTCTTAGAACCAGAAATATTAGTGATAATGTACTTAATCCTTGACTTTTGAAATCATTTTTAAAAAACAGGAATTCTACATAGCAATATTTCATTCTTTGAAAAACTTAAGTTCTTTGTTTTTGTTATAAATCAAACAAAAATGCCTGATTGACTTTTATAACTATCAAACCTGATGAGCAGATATTTGATTGGAACCACAGCCAAAAAGCCCTAAGCAGCCTTTTTTTTTCTCATTATTTTTTAAAGCCAATGATAAGCAGATTTCAGTAACCTTTTAAGAAGCAGCTTTCATAATTTCTGTGTAAACATACTGATCAGTCAACAAATACTTGATTATCTGCTCAGTGTCCCAGCACTGAAGGTACAGTGATTCCAGCCCTCATGAAACCTACATCAAAACAGAAAGACAATAAATAAATAAGTACATAAAATAATTGAATTACTGATAAGGAAGAAATAAACAGGATATTTGAGGTTCAGCTTATTATTAAAAAAAACCCTGAGTGATAATATAATTGATGTCTGTCATGATAACTAAAAACCAAACAAGATAATGGTCTACCTTCTGAAATATTAAAGATTAGATTATGATCAACAGACTTTGGGTATTAAAATATATTTTGACTCTGAGGATTAGCACCTTCTGTTATATGAGCATAAAAAGTCTGTAAGGATAAACATCATGCTTACAAATGTTTGGGGGATTTCAGGAGAGAGTTGCAAAGGCATGGAAGAGAGTTATTAATTACATGCTTTTACACTGTTTTGAATCTATTTCAAGGAGCAGACACTTAAGTGTGAATTAGAGAAGTCTAAAAATTAAAACATGTTGGTCACTATGCAACCATAGAGAAATATGCTGTATTTATGAGGCTTTTTTCACTGTTGCCACTTCCACCGTGTGTACTAGTGAAGGAAAAAATGTACTTCGGGTATCTAAAATTACACGGCTGCGGTGAGGAGGGGAGCACAACAGAACAGGAGAAAGACTTAGGCCCAAGTAAGATGTTAAGACATGTTAGAGATGTTGGATCTTTAATTATGTAAAGATAAGTTAATCTTAGGCCTTTCTTATTTAAAATTTGTTTCCCGAGTTTGAAAAAGGAAGTTTTTAGACTCACTAGAGAAGAATAGTTTGTGTTTTTGTGGCGGAGCAGGTGGTGGTTTTATTGTGGCCCAGGTTTCAGGATGAAATTTCTTTCTGTCATACATATGGACATCTAATAGATATGTTTTTCTTGTGAGGCGTATGAAACATAAAAATAGTTTCATAGTGCACTATTACGCTGTGGAAAATGGCGATACCAGAGTGTCTTTTGGATTATCATTCAAAATTCTGACATAAATGTGACACACTAAACCAGTTTCTAGAAAGAAAATCATAAGACATGAATTCCAGTTTTCACTGTGCTGCCATCCATATGACTTTGGATAATTCCTTAGTCTCCGGGCCTTGGTTTCCATACTTACAAAATTAAAGCAAAAGAAACCCCTGTCAGTAATCAGTACCAGCTCCAGCTCCAAGGATTTTGTTACACCGATACTTTTATGTTGCATGTCTACAGTATTACATGTACAGAAAGGGGATAGATGCCGTGAGAGTAGCTAGTTCTCAGGATGCAGCTACTTCCACGTCATTTTTATATATCGTACATAATTTTAGAGCATCTTGTTTTTTAAGATATACAGGAAATAATTCAAGAATACACCGTCATTTTGACACAACATTGTAAAATGATTATAAATCAATAAAAAAAGAATACACAGTCATGAAGGTAAAAGATTTCCTTTTGATAATTTAGCTTTATTTGTTAAAGCATTGTCATTTTTGTTTCTGATCCTCGTTTTGTAATAGAGAATCTACATGGTCATGTAGTACCCTTGTTTAATTCCAAATGTAGGATGAAGTCTTTCGTGGTTGACCCCCTTTAATCTGTCCTTTACATTCCTGCCAATGTGATTTTTCTGAAGTGGAAATATGTTCAGTGCTTCCTTCTTAAGCCTCGTGCTTCTCCCCTGCCTGCAGTATTAGTTCTGATTGTGGTGACGAGGCCCCTCCCTCATCTGGCTCGCCGCCCGCATTTCCCACCATGAAGCTCAAGCCCCGGCTCTGCTGACGCCATCAGCTCACTGAAGGAGCCACGCTGTCTCCTGACTTGGAGCCTCCTTACCTATTCTCCCCGCTGCTTAGAATGCCTTTCCTTCTCCTGTCTTGCTGACAGAGTCTGCTGTTTTCAGGACATGGCTTAAGTGCTCTCTGCTCTTTGACCCGTGTGGTGTGGCCCTCCCTCTTCCAGCCCCGCTGGGTTATTCATTCTTTGCATTTGTTCATCCATCCTCTTGCGTTCATTAGAACACTAATTACGTGTGTCTCTCTCTTCCTGGACTCAAAAGCAGACGTGTATGCCTTGCTACTTACTGAATCTCTGTTGCTCACTTTACACAGTTGGCTCCCATTACAGATTTGAACTCTGAGGGCCAAGATTAATAGCTTCATAATGTCAGTTAAGCCCAGATCTCAGTCTTATCCTAGTTTTCTAAAACTTTGGGCTTTCTGAATTATCCTCTTGCCCCTATGACCACAAACTGTTATTAGATCTGTAGTTCTTATCCTCGTATTTAAGAAGAGAGACTGCTGGCGTTACAGGAGTTAGGGGTTGGTCTGTTAAACTTGCAAAAAGTCTTGTGCAGTTTTGAGGCAACTAAAGTTGCCAGGAGAGTTATGAACTAGTTTGGGCATTTCAGATCTTGGACGCCAGTGATTGGTAGGTATTTTACCTTGGCTGTTTTCTGTGTGAGAAATGACTTTGCCAGGGTCTATGGGTTTTTATATTGGCTTAATAATTGCTTTACATATATTGCCTTTAACTCTCAAAACTAATCCTGAAAATTTCATAACTTTCTCAGGGTGATTATCTTCTAAGAAGCAGTCTGTAACTAGACCCAGGTCTGTCTTATTCCAGAGGCTATGCTTTTTTCCAAATACTACAGTGTTTTCTGAATATGAGTTCTTATTCAGTGTATTTAAAATTATTTAGCAGGATACAGGATTAACATACAGAAATCAGTTGCATGTCTTTGCACTAACAAAGGAAACCATAAGCAAAACAAAAAGATAGCCTACAGAATGGGAGAAAATATTTGCAAAAGATGAGACTGACAAGGGCTTAATTTCCAGAATATATAAACAGCTCATACAACTTAATAATAAAAAAACAAACAAACAACCCAATCCAAAAATGGGCTGAAGACCTAACCAAGCAATTCTCCAGCAGAGACATACAAATGGTCAATAGGCACATGAAAAAATGCTCAATATTGCTAATTATCAGAGAAATGTAAGTCAGAACTACAATGAGGTATCACCTCACACCAGTCAGAATGGCCATCATTAAAACGTCCACAAACGCTAAATGCTGGAGAGGGTGTGGAGAAAAGGGAACCCTCCTACACTGTTGGTGGGAATGTAGTTTCTTGCAGCCATTATGGAAAACAGTATGGAGATTCCTCAAAAGACTAAAATTCGACTTACCATATGATCCAGCAGTCCCACTTCTGGGCATATATCTGGAAGGAACTCTAATTCAAAAAGATAAATGCACCCCAATGTTCATAGCAGCACTATTTACAATAGCCAAGATATGGAAGCAACCTAAATGTTCATTGACAGATGACTGAATAAAGTTGGGTATACTTATACAGTGGAATACTACTTAGTCATAAAAAGTGAAATAATGCCATTTGCAGCAATATGAATGGACTTGGAGACTGTCGTTCTAAGTGAAGTAAGCCAGAAAGAGAAAACTACCACATGATATCACTTACATGTGGAATTAAAAAAAAAAAAAAGAGACAAATGAACTTATTTACAAAACAGAAGCAGACTCACAGACATAGAAAATAAACTTCTTGTTACTAGGGAGGGAAGCAGGGTGGGAAGGGATAAATTGGGAGTTTGAGATTTGCAGATACTAATTACTATATATAAAATAGATAAGCAAGCTTATTTTGTATAGCACAGGGAACTATATTCAATATCGTATAGTGACCTATAATGAAAAAGAATATGAAAAAGAATATATATATATGTATGAATGAACTATTATGCTGTACACCAGAAATTGACACAACATTGTAAACTGACTATACTTCAATAAAATTTTTTTAAATTAATAGATTCTTAAATTCATTTTATAAATTGAAGAAGTAGGTTGTAAGGTTTATCCATTCAGTTTTTTCAAAAAAGCTAGAGAATTTAAGATTGATTGGACTTTAGAAACCACTGAATCCAACTCCTGCATTTAGCATATGGGGGAACTGACATACACAAGAATGATTGAATGACTTGCTCAAGATCACTCAGCTTTGTGGTTGGTTAGAATTTGTTGTTGTTGTTATTGTTGTTAAGCTAGTTATGAACATTAGTGTTGTAAAACCATTATTTGAAAGGAAACCGGGTGCCTGATTTCTCCCCAGGAAAAGAAGCCTAGAGTGGCTTTTAGAAGAGTGATGTTGAGGATCTCAGAGTCTTAAGGATATGGCTCAGAGAAAATCCTGACTTTGGATCATGACACATGGAGACGCTGCAGTGCCTCTTTACTCACGTAGTTCCCCAGTCTTGGTTTCTTTCCTTCCTCTTTTTTCTTTTTAAAAATCTGTCCACAGTTTACTGATCTTCCTGGTGAAGTTATTAGCGTCAACCTTACCACTTAAGTGCCAACCATGGGCTAACTGATAGGGATACAAAAAAAGCTTAAAATCTAGTCACTGCCCTGAAAAGTCTCAATTTATTAGAAGTGCGAGGTAGTAAGTATTTAATTGCAAGGCAGTATATAAAGATGCCAGGAATGATGCAGCCCTAGGAGCTCAGAAGAAGGTAAATGTGGACTGGGCTAATGATTACAGAAGTTTCCACGTAGAAAAGTTTGATTTAAGTTAGTCTTTAAATGGGAAAGACTGGGGAAAGGAACCTCTGTGTGTGTGTGTGTGTGTGTGTGTGTGTGTGTGTGTGTGTGTGTGTGTGTGTACACTTTTTTTTTTTTTTTTAAATCTAACCCTTGTTCACTTCCCTTCAGTGCCAGTGGCCTCCTTGCTGCTTCAGAAGGCCTGGAACATATTCTTCCAGATACCCATGTCTCCCTCGCTTTTTTTTTTTTAACCCATTTTATTCTATATCCCCAGCACCCAGAACAGTACCTGTTACAAAGAAGGTGTTCAAATTTTTGTTGAAAGAATGAATATGACAATCGAACTTTAAAGCAGAAACTTGAAGATCATTTGATCTAACCTTCTCCCCTTTCTTCCTGGCAGAGAGGAAGAGGAACTTTCTCTTCTATTAAAAAAAAGATTTTAGCACTTAAATTGTATACAGTAAAGTGCAGAAATCGTAAACAGCTGAGTGAGTTTCTCCATGTGTAAACATGTGGTCCCCAACCACACCAAGTACAGAACTAAGACCTTAGCACCCTTCCGCTTGCTCTCTCCTGGTCAGTGCTTCGCAGAAGTAACCATTACCCTGACTTCCATCACAGAACATTCGTTTTACTTATTCTTAAACTTCATATAAATGGAATCAAATCATTTTTTAAGTTAGTGATTCATTCTTTTTCATTGCTGTGCAGTATTCCATTGTATGAGTATATATATATTTTTTATTGTACTATTTATAGACATTTGGGCCATTTCAGGTTTTAGCTCTTAGGAACAAAGCTTGTACCTGTCTTTTCGTGGGCATTAAGATTCATTTCTTGGTTAAATAATGGTTAGGTATTAACCTCATCTCCATGTATATTTATATGTATGTATATACAGAAAGAGATACATGTAATTCTTAATTTCACAGGGCCCTTAGCACATGCTAGATGATCATTAAATGCCTGAAGATAAATTATTAACTAATCATGTACTGTGAGATTATCTCAGACTTATTAAAAATGTTGGAGAGCAGCTAGCTCCTGGTCCATGCTTTATTCCTATATCTGACATAAAACATGTAACGCTTAATTTTATCCAGGCTCCACACATTTCTCTTTCCTCTTGGTTAGACTTTTTTTGTTTTAAAAACATATTCTTTATTAGTTATTGTCCCTTCTGTAGAAGATGGGAGAAATACGCAGAAAAGAGAAAATTCAAATGAATTAATTTTAAGGTGTGAATTTCAGAACTGGTTGCCTGTTTTCCTGTATTTTCCCAACATGAAAAAATCATTTATTTCTGACAGTTTGGTTCTACTATACATTTTATTTTTCTACTATTGTATACAGTTTGAAATCATTTATACCAATGCATAACTTATGTTTTGGGATATGTCAGGTAAAGGCTTTCTTTGATGGCCTTAAGTAATTTTAGAAATGGCTTTAGCTGGTGAAGAATGCAAATGGGAACCCCTGCAGTAATAGAAGACATCTTGAGAAATGTTTTTCTAATTCTGAAAAAGTTTTCAGTTTCCTTTTGAAGTGATTTCTAAGCTAAGACTTGAAAGATGAGTAGGAAACAAGGTGGATGAGATACCTGGTGAGGAATGGGGTTAGAGCACTGTAGGTAGGGAGCTGCCTTTGCAGAGAGAGAGTGGGGCAGATTTAGGGATTTGCAGGCAATTTGGAGGGTTAGAGCAGAGGTTTTCAAGCTATAAAGTGAATATGAATCTCCTCGCAGGAGTAGGGCTCATGAATTTGGAGATCTAAGACGTTCACAGGGAATGGAGATGGTGGTGGTTCAAGGATCACACTTTGCAAACCATTGAGCCAGAGCATAGGAAGCAAGAAAGAAGGAAGGAGTAGGGAGTGAAAGCAAGGACCATATGTGAAGAATCTTACAATCAATGTAAGGAATTTGGACTTAAGACGGTAGTAACCCACTGAAACATGCGAAGCATGATAGTGACCTTGTGAGATTTTTGATTTTCGAGGGAGCAGTAATGGTGGAAAAAACCTTTAAGGATAAACTCCACCGACTTGAAACTATCCAGATTAATGTTTGAGAAATGGTAGATTACCCATTCATTAATAATTACTGTTTTTCCCACTAGCAGATTCAGTTCATTTGAAGGAAAAGTTTGCTTATATTTATTGATTTAAGTGTTACATGTTAGTTCAATCACTTCTTTCTTCCAGGGGTATTATTACTTGTTATATAATAAGTATTACTATAATTTAACTCATAATTACATTATTAATCCTGTTTGATGGGATTTAATTTTTGTCCATGCTGTGCCATATGATAGTCCAAAATCGTCTTTTTTGCTGTGTTGATGTAAAATTAAGCTAGCTGCTAGTGCTTATTGTACCTGTAGGAATGATCTTAATGATACATAGTCATGTGAGTTAGTCACCAGGTTCCTTAAATGTTATTAATTAGAAGGTTTTGATTTAATTTGTTTCAGCTGTTTAAATACCATCAGTTTTGCAATATTGTAAACTTAAGAATATATATGTATAAATATATATAGCTTGTGTTTTCCTCTCTAATTTTATTAGTTCTAGGAATTATTTTAAAAATTTGGGGAAATATGAGGACAGCATGTACAGCTCAGTGGTAGAGCATGTGCTTAGCCTGAGTGAGGTCCTGGGCTCAATCCTCAGTACCTCCATTGAAAAAAAAAAAAAAAACTTGGAAAAATACGAAAGACAGCAGTCTAATACCTCAGCTCCTTCAGCTCAAATGTAAGCATTGCTAACATAGTGGTGCACATTCGCTCTCCTTCCATGAATATGTTTGTTCATTTGTATACTGTTTGTCCTCCCATCAAGCATTGGACTCTCCTACTTTGTTAAAATTGTTTCAAAACCGAATTTTTAATAGCATAATTTTCTGTTGAATGGATGTGTAGTGATTTAACCATTCCCAACTATTGAATATTTTTTCCTCTGCTGATAACACTGATGAAAGTCTTTGTAAATATTTCTCCACATTTGATTATTTTCTTAGGAGTAAAAATGTTCAGTCAAAAGGTAAGACCTTAAAAAAATAAGGTATTTCCACATTGCTTTCTAGAAAGATTATGCCAGTTTACATGCCAATATTGGTGTTAGTTTTAAAACCCTTTTCTAACTTAATAAGCATAAATTATCAGACTTTAATTTGTATTTCTTTGATTAGAAGGGTGTGGCAATTTTTTAAAAAAAGTTACATATTAAAATAAAAGATTTTAGAAAGAAAGCCACATATATTCTCTTATAAGGTAAAATATTTTAACCAGAATTAATGTTTTATTATTGCTTTTTCCTTTAAGAGATAAAGTTTTTTGAATAGTTATTACAAAAACTTACAAAATTCGAAGGCCCAAACAGTTGCCCCAAAATCAACTACTGTTACCAGTTTCTTACATATACTTCCAGGGGTCTTGTGAATCGTGTGTGTGTGCGTGCGCGTGCGCCAAAACGTTAGACCAATTATAGAGAACGTTCATTAAAATACTGTCTATTCAGATGTGGTATTGTGTACTAAATTGTGTACTAAAAATTAGAAACGGCCTAAAAATGATTAGCATCTGGCTACTGGCCCAGAAGGAAGAAGAGCAGGGTCCGGCAGCATTTGGCAGTAATTTTCTATAAGACAAGTGACCTTGACTCTTTTTATTATGGGATCGATTTTTGACAATAGCACTTCTGTTTATAGTACTGAGTCTGTAGCATTATTCCAAAAAGGAAAGCCAGGTTTTTGAAAATTAGACAGTTGATAACTGAAAGAAACTCTTTAAAGTACAAAAAGCTATTTGGAGGTATTTAGGAGCAAGATACTTTATTCTCAGGTATTTTAGGATTTCTTTGACAGGTACACTTCTAGCAGAATTCTCCTGACTTTGTTGCTTAACAGTGAAAGTTTGAGTTGAATAATTACAAATGAAATTCATTTCCCTTGACTTTTATTTACTTAATTCAAAAACCAATCAGCCATGATATAAAAAAATTTTAAATATATTTTTTAAAGATTTTCTTGCTAATAGTACAGTAGTAATTTGTCTCATACGTCAAAGATCCTTTTGAGCTTGACTTGAATGCCACTGCTAAATAAGTGATTTGAGCAGTAAGAGTCAGAGATTTTAATTGGATTTTACGGAGCTTTAATGCTTTAGGGAAAAGATATTTTCTTTGGGGATAGATTTTTTAAGCTCCTGGTTTCCAAAAATAAAATTTAGGGATGACTGTTCTTTACTGACTACTAACTCAGTGTGGCCCAATATAAGTAGGGGTATTACGAGAGTTCTTGTTTGCTTGAATTCGTGTCTCCTGTTCCAGATTAATTGTGAATCTGTAAAGGCTATTAAAGAATTTGCACCTAATAGTGATTGGTAATATTTGGATGGTTTTAAGGAAGAATTTACCAGAGGTGGGAAAAGACCCCCTTGACTTAAAAAAATTTTTTGATTTGAAATAGTTATATTTTATAGGAGGATTGCAAAGTACAGAGAATTTCCATATACCTTTCACTCAGCTTCCCCTAATGTTAACATCTTATGTAACCATGGAACATTTGTCAAAATCACTATTTTGTCATTTCCAGATGTTATATAAATGGAATCATACACCATGTAACCTTTGAGACTGGCTGTTTTTTAACTCAGCATAATTTCCTTGAAATCCATCCAAGTTGTTACATGTATCAATAGTTCCTTTCTATTGCTGAACAATATCCCATGGTATGAATGTACGAGAGTTTGTTTAATCTTCAACCGTCGTTGGACATTTGGGCAGTTCCAGTTTTGGCTATTAGAAATCAGCTGCTGTCAACATTTGTGTGCAAGGTTTTGTGTGGACATGACTTTTCATTTCTCTGGGATAAATGTTTAGGAGTGTGAATTCCTGGGTAGTATGGTAAATATATTTAAGAAAGTGTAAGAAGGATGGGGATGTAACTTAGTGGTAGAGCACATGGTTAGCATGCAGGAGGTCCTGGGTTCAATCCCTAGTACCGCTGTAGTGAAAAAAAAAAAAAAAGGAAAAAGAAACAAATGAAATAAACTTAAGAAAAGAAAGTATAAAGTTTATTTTAAGAAACTGCCAAAGCAAACCATTTTCCAGAGAGATGTGCTGTTTTACGGGCCCATCAGCATTGTATTAGAGGTCTAGCTTCTCTGCCTTAGCATTTGTTATTGTCGCTGTTTCTTCATTTAGGTGTTCTAATAGGTGTGTAGTGGTATCTCAGTCTGGTCCTAATTTGCATTTCCCTGATGACTAATGATGTTGAACTTACCATATTTGCCATCTGTATATCCTTTTTGGTGAAATATCTCTTCTCTTCATGTCTTCAGCTCATTTTTAATTGAATTTCTTTTTTTTTTTTTTTCTGTTGAATTCTGAGAGTTATTTAAATATTTTAGATATAAGTTCTTTGTCGTATAAGTGGTTTGTAAATATTTGTTTCATCTAATTTGTCAAATTTATTGGCATAAAGTTATCTATCATTTTTTATTATCTTTTTAGTACCTGTAGACTCTAAGGACATCACTTTTATTCCTGATATTGGTTGCTTGTGTAGTTCTCGTTTTCCTCATCGTTCTGGCTCATCTTAATTGCTCTTCTCAATGAACCAGCTTTTGGATTCATTGATCTTTTTTCTTTTATTTCTACTTTCTGTTTTGTTGATTTCAGCTTTGATCTTGATTTCCTTTCTTCCGCTTACTTTGGGTTTACTTTGCTCTTCTTTTTCTAGTTTCTAAAAGGTAGAAGCTTAAGACATTGATTTGAGACCTTTTTTTCTTCCAAGTATAAGCATTCATTGCTATAAATTTCTCCTTACATAACCTCTTTAGAACAATCCCACAGGTAATAATACCTTCTAATTTACCCTGCCCCCCACTTTTTAAACCCATGAATTGTTTAGAAGTTTGTTCTTCAATTTCCAGATATTTGAGGATTTTCCTAGAATCTTTCTGCTGTTGATTTTTAATTATGTTGTGGTCAGAGAACATACTTTGTGTAACTTGAATCAGTTGAATTTATTTAGCCTTGTTTTATTGCCCAGAATATGGTCTCTGTTTATAAGGGCTCTGTATACTCTTGAGAAGTATGCGTATTCTTTTGCTGTTGTGCTATTGGGTAGTAATGTGTTTTAGAAATGTCAATCAGATTAAATTCATTGACAGTGTTGTCTAAATCTACTATATCCTTGCTTTCTTTTCTTTTCTTTTCTTTTCTTTTTTTTATTTTTTTTTGCCTATTTGTTACATCAGTTTTTGAGAGAGAAGGATTGGAAATTCTTAAAATAACTGGATTTGTCTCTTTCCTCATGCAGGTCTATCAGTTTTTGCTTCATGTATTTTGAAGCTCTGTTACTAGGGGCGTAAACATTCAGGATTTTTATGTTTTCATGATGAAATGAATGTCATTATGAAATGACTGTCATCATTCCTGGTTATAGTCTTTGCTCTAAGAATTGTCTTATATTAATGTAGCCACTACAGTTGCTGTTTGGTATGTCTTTTCCCATCATTTTACTTTTAATCTACTTGTCTCTCTATATTATATTTATTGTTTCTCGTAGGCAGCTTCTAGTGGATCATGCTTTTTAATCCAATCTGATGATATCTGTCTTTTAAGTAGCATGTATAGGCCATTTACATTTAATGTGATTATTGATGTGATAATGTGTGAGTCTGTCATCTTGCTGTTTGTTTCTTATGTGTGCTATCTGTTCTTTTTTCCTTCATTCCTTTTTTTCCTGACTTCTTTTGGATTAGTTGAGTATTTTCTAGATTCTGTTTTGTCATGTTAGTTACCTTATAGCTGTAACTACTTACCTTATTTTAGTGTTTGCTTAGGGTTTATAGTATATAAATGTTTGTGGTATACATCTTTATTTACTTTCAAAGAATACTATACCACTTCATGTATGGCATTGAACCTTAGAAAAGTATGCTTCTGTTTCTCTTTTCTTAGTCTTTATATTCTTGTTATGATACATTTTACTTTTAAATATGTTATAAACCCTCAGTATATTGTTACTTAAACAGTCAATTATTTTTTAAGAGATTTAAATAATAAAAACATTTATTTACCTTTGAAGTGACCATTTCTAGTGTTCTTCATTCCTTTATGTAGATCTGGATTTGTATTGAGAATTTTTCTTCTGTCTGAAGGATTTCCTTTAACATTTTTGGTAATGTGAGTCTGCTTGTGTTGAATTCTTTTCATTTTCCAAGGTCTAAAAATGTATTTTGGAGGTGGGGGTATAGCTCAGTGGTAGAGTGCATGCCTCAGCATTCATGAGATCCTGGGTTCAATTCCCAGTACCTCCAATTTAAGAAAAAGTCTTTTTTGCCTTCATTTTTAAAAGATAGTCTTGCTGGGTATAGAACTCTGTGTTGATTTTTTTTTCTTTTCAGTACTTTACTTAAAAGGTGTTACCAGTGTTTTCTCGCTTGGCAAATGGGGCATTTAGGATACAAAATTTAAGGAGGCACTCACTCTCAGGTGCCAGCCCTGTACTTGAACAGCTCTTGGAGTCAGTGCCTCCTTAACTTCTGTGCCCTATGCACCTTGCTTGCCTCACTGGTTTAGGCTCTGCAGGGGGTCTTCCAGACCAGGACCGTTTTCACCACCTAGGACATCGGTTCCAAGCCTCTGTTAACTAGATCACTTATTTCTTGTGGAGTAGGTTCACATCTTTTTTTTTTTACCTTCATAGTTAGATTATTTTAACTTCTCTCCAACCACTTACTTTCTTGAAGAAACTATAATAAAGTCTGATGTAACTTGTCAGTCCCTTAGTATTGGCTGAAGAATGGAAGAAAGAAGAGTATCTGAGGTGGCAAATACTGTTCCACAGAGCTGAACCATGTGTGCTGAAACCTTGCCTATTTTTAGGTCAGTCTGCCCTGGCCCTAGACTAAATGACTCATCTCCCCACCTGGGCCAGATTCTGTTAATTCCATGTGTGCTGTTGCCCCCTGGGATTGTAGCCGTATTTGCAGTTTGTCCCAAGTAAGCTTGACTTGGCTTCAGAAATGAATCTAGATTTCTACTAGGAGCAGTTTTAATATGGGTCAGAGACATGGTTATGCCCTGATGATGGGAAAAAAAAAGCTTCTAATCTCACGTGGAATGTACTGTTTGTGAGTTCTTCTGGATTGCTTTAGGGTGCAGCTGGAATGAAAAAGGAATCCCTCTTTCCTCGTCTTAGAATATTAGAGGAGACCAGGAAGAAGTACAGATGAAATGTGTCATGGAGCCATTTGTTTATCTGAAACTGAGCTGAGCCTTGGAGAGAAAAGCAAAAGACTTTCATTCTTATATTTTCAGTCCAGATTTCCAGGGCTATCAGATACCAATCTGGTGTGAGTGCTAGCGGCAATAAGTGATTTACCTGGAGTGGCCTTCGTTGGTTGTCTTCCTCTGGGTGCAGTGCTGTTAGGTATCTGCTTGGTAGTTCGGAGGTTCTGAAGTGTGGATCTCATATGCAGAGAGCATTTGTCCCGTGTTGCTGCTGCTTTGGAGTCTAAATTTTCTTTACTTGATTTTTATTGACTTCTTGGGCTGTTTTCCTTTTTTTCTCGAGGAATATTAGCACATTAATAGATTGGAATGTAAAAATCCCCAGTCTCAAAAGAAGACGCTTTTATAGTCGAGTCTTTGTAGACTTACGCAGTGGTACCTTTTTCTAATCACTGGGTGAGGTGATTTCATTGGGGTGATGGAAAACAACGGACTTAGATTTGAAAGAACTCGGTTACTGTCAAGGCTGAACCACTTAGTGACCTTGAGCACATCAGTTAGTCTCTTTTGAGACTCGGAATTTTTTCCGTCTGTAAAGTGTGTGTATGTGGGAGGTGGAGGAGGTTGTGAGAATGTCTGTCTGTTATTGTACTTGCCAGGATGAAGATCGTAAAGAGAGAAAGATGTGAAGGCACTTTGGAAAATGTGTAAAACACTATACAAATACAAATGTAAAACTGTATTTATAAGATTTTTTTTTAATCTCTTCTTTGAGAAACTTTGTAAATATAGTGTCATCTAAATAGTCTATTTATCACTGATAGTTTAGAAAAAGGAAAACGAAGAATGTGTAGGTTAGGAAATGGGTGGAAAACACAGGATGGTATCTTAGGTGAAGGTTCTACGTTGCCTATGAGAAAATTCATCAAATCTCTGTAGAAGTTGTTTTGTTTTGTTTTTTGTACTAATAAAATTTGATTGAAATTTTTACTTTTCCTCTTTTCTACTCATATGTTTCACAAATCCTTAGCAGTTACATTCTGTGACATGTTGTGTGTGGATTTTCCACTTTGAATTATCTAAGGAAAGTTATTTTTAAAAATTAATCTAATTGCTCCTCTTGTCAGGCTGATTCTGGACTACTCTTCCCCTCCTAATTAGTGTGTCGTGAGAGGAATGCAAACTAATGTAAGCCCAGTGTGAGTATAATTAGGGAGTTAAATCCATCAGAACAATCAGAGTGATTGAAACACGCATGTAATATTTCGGTACTTTTGAAATTATTCAGACTAAGCCCCTGTATTTGAATGGATCAGTGAGAGAATCCCCTTGGTCGGGGCTCAGTCTTTAAGTAAACAAACATGAATGCAGTGCCTGCTGTTTATTGCCAGGCACTGTTCTGCAGTAGTATCCAGCTGTAAGCAGAATAGACAGAAATTCCTGTCCTGTGGAGCTTACACTCTAGTGAAGGGAGACAGAAAATAGTAGTACATCAGATAGCAGTAAGTGCTGTAGAGAAAAGTGAAGGAGGGAACCGGGGAGGGGAGTGGGGAGGCATGGGGGTGGGGGAGGGCAGGCTGCAGAAGGAAGGGAACCTTTGAACCTGGGTCTGGAGGAGCAGTCTGTACAGGTGACTGTCTAGGGAAGAGTGCCCCTCCTCTAAGGTGAAGCAGGTTTAGTGGCCCTAAGTGTGTGCCTGGTGTGTTCAAGGGACAAGGAGGAGGCCAGTGTGACTAAAGTGGAGTGAGCCTTGGGGAGTCAGAGAGGTGATGGCAGCTGGTTAATGGAACTTTGTGAGGACTTTGCCTTTTAATCTGAAAAAGGAAGGCATTGGAGACTTTTGAGCAGGGTGATCACATGGTCTGACTTTTGTTTTTGTTTTTGTTTTTACAGGATTACCGCTGGTAGGCAAATGGGGGTTTGAGGCAGAAATAGATGATTTAGAAGACTATTGAGGCATCCGTGTGAGCTTGGTAGCAGTGGAGATGGTGATAAACGGTTGAGTTCTATATGAAAAGTAAAGATGGATGCTGATGGATAAGAAATGAGCATGAGGAAGAGAGGAAACAAGGCCGACACTAGTTTTGGACCTGAGCTACTAGAAGCTTGGAGCTGTCGTTTGATAAGATGGGGAAGACTGTGGGAGAGGAGCAGGTTTGTGGGTGGGGTTGTGGTGAGGTTAGTCTGGAGTTTGGTTTTGAAATGTTAAGAAATGCATATTAAATGTCCGAGTGAAAAATGCTGAGTCGGTCATTGGATGTATTAGAGGACAATTACAGAGAGAGCAACAGGCTGTTTATCTATCTGTAAATAACTTGGGGGGTCACGTTTGTAGGCGGTGTTTAAAACCCTCAGACTGGAGGAGACCACACAGGGAACGAGTAGAGATGGAAGGGCTTGCTGCTCCCAGTCTCATGCTGCGAGTTTTCCCCACACCAAGCGGTTCTTGGACACCAGCTGGCTATCCTACAGTTCAGCCCAGGTCTGACTATCTGGAGATGGAGCATCAGATTCCACAGTTAAGGGCCCAGGTCTACAGGACTGCCCCCACCCGCCCCCCTACTTCAGATGCCAGTTGCAGGAGATCAGAGTTTCCTGCAACCCCGTCCTTGGGTGTGGTTAATTTACTAGAGTGGCTGACAATTCAGAGAAACATTTCACTTACTAGATTACTGGTTTATCATGAAGAGATAGAACTCAGGAACAGCCAGATGGAAGTGGCACAGGGCAAGGTAGGGGAAGGGCGTGGAGCCTCCAGGCCCCCTGAGCGCGTGCTGCCCTCTCTAAATGCTCACCAACCCGGCAGCTCTCTGAAACCCCTCCTGTTGGGTTTTTATGGAGGTTTTATTATATAGGCACAATTGATTAGATTATTGACTGTTGGTGATTGATTCGACCTCTAGTCCCTCTCCCCTCCTTGGAGGTCAGGGGATGGGACTGAAAGTTCCAACCATCTAATCACATGACGGTTCTCCTGGTAACCAGCCCCCATCCTTAGGTGCTTTCCAAAAGTCACCTTACCTCATTAACATAACAAAAGACACCTTTATAGCTCTTGTCTGTTAGGAACTTCCAAAGTTCCAAGAGTTTTAGGAGTTCTGTGTCAGAAATAGGGACCAATAACATATATGTATGTGTGTGTGTGTGTGTATATATATATATATATATATATATATATATATATATATATAAAAATACATTATATATGTATTTTTATATATATATATAATACATATATGATGTTTCTTACTAGATATAAATATATATACTATTTCTTCTTGTAAATTATAGTATCACAGAAGAGATAGGAGGTCCAAGCACTGAGATCGAGAGCATTCTATATTTAGAGCGTAGAGAAATGAGGAATCAACAAAAGAGAATGAATGAGAAAGATGAACACCAGGAGAGTGGGGTGTCCTGGGAGCCTTGTATTTCAAGGAAGGCGTGATTGTTTGTATCAGCTGCTGATCATAGGTAAAGTAAGAGGAAAACCGAGGCTCGGTCATTGTATTTAGCAATGTGGAAGTCATTAGTGACCCCGATAAGGTCAAGTTTGGGAGACAGGTGGAGAAAAAGCCTGGTTGGTGTGGATGCAAGAGGAGGTGTGGAAATAGTGTTGACACACTTCTGGACTTTATTATAAGGGAGAGCTCTGCACACACGGCATGTAGAGTAAAGGGAGGAGACTTTGTTTTTGTTTTTATATATGGGGTGGGGAATGACCCAGTAGAGGGGATATTTGACAGTGCAGTAGGGAGAAATGGTAACTGCTGAAGCAGCTTCCTTGAACAGGTGGGAAAGAATTGGGAGCCAGACTACAAGTGGAGGGGCTGGTCCTGGCCAGACCCTATCATGGAACATGGACCAGTTTATTATAATCAGTGATAGAATTCCATAATAAAATGACCTGTAATGCAATGTGGGTTAAGAGTCTACTACACTAATATAACAAAAATTATACTATATACAATACCAGAGACCTCCTTGACTCTTAGGCTACCTGTAAATGTTTGTGCACTTTTGAAGTTGGAAGATGGATAATCATCCCTTCCCTCTGTGTTCCAGCCTTACTGGATTATCTGTCTTTTTCCAAACTCACGATTGTATTTCATGCTTGTAACTTATGTTCCTCCCTTTTAAGAAACTTCCAGTGCCTAACCCTTCCAAACACAAACCCTTTCCTACGTCCCCACCATACCCTCTGTATGTGTACTTCTGTCAAAGAACCCACAACACTGTAGTACACTTATTTACAGGTCTCTCACCCATTGCTAGATTGCTGCTACCTCGATCCGGCTTATTACTCACCACTGGCTTCTTCAGTGCAGTGTTTTTATTCATTGCAACATGCCTATCTTAGTTACCCATTGCTGCATAATAAATTACATCAAAATCTAGCAGCTCAAACCAACATTCATTACCTCATGGTGGGCCCGGAATGCAGGAATGGCCTAGGTGGGTCTCCTACAAGGCAAAAATCAATGTGTTGACTGGGCGTGCAGTATTCTGAGCTTGCTGTGGAAGGATGACTGTTGGCGGAATTCATTTCCTCGTTGGGCTGTTGGCCAGAGGCTCGTGGTTGCTTGCCACATGGCCCTCTCCGAGAGCATCTCCCTCCAAGCAGATCTGCGAGAGGGCGAAAAAGAGTTCCAGCAAAACAGAATGCTAGCATGAAGGACATCACAGTTTTATGACCTGATCACAGACGTGCCATCCCATCACTTTTGCCATATTCTGTTCCTTAGGAGGAAATCAGCAGACCCAGCCCACACGAGCGTGTGAATACCAGGGAGCGGGGGTCGTCGGAGGTGCATCTTAGGTGTCTGCCACCCAGTCCTCAGACCCTGCTGCTGTAAAATGCTTAACTTGCTGAGTGAGCTGACCTTCTCCCAAGCACCCTCATAACTGGCAGCATACGTTTGTAGGAAGGCTGGCTGAGGGTGAGAATTCAGTTTGAGACTATCAGACGATGACTTGCTACTCAGGGATTCTTTCGTCCTGTGTTCCTTGTGTCATTAGTGATGTGCTTTTATGAAATAAGTTAATATTTAGTGAAAAGTTAAAATAATTTATATCTTTATGAAAGCAAGAATGCTGTGTAAGAAAATCAGGATACGTGCAATATATAATTTAATGGGAATTCAAGAAATAGTTTAATAGCAAGTTGCATTTTGAGATATTTCAAGCTTCCCAGTCATTGTCAAGACACATACCATTTTATGAGCTGGATGGACATAATGATGTATCAAAATCTGCCATTGAAGTATAGCCAGATTTGATCCCTACTGTAAAATAACCTTTCCTTACAAAAATAAGCTCCTGATAGACTGGAATAAACACCAGACCATAGGTTTTTTGTTTTGTGTTTGCTTTTGACATAGTTTAAACATCAAAGCAGTTTAATCTTTTGAAAAGATCATCCTAGGCTCATTACATGTTAGATATGAGAAATGACTTTTCCAGCCTTAACTTTTAACAGATGAGGAAATGGCTACCCAGTGATGTGCCCAAGCTTGCTGCTAGCAGAGCCAGTGCCCGCCCCCAGGCCTGCTGACTCTGTTCAGTGCTCTGTACCACGCCAGGTTGCTAATAATAGACCATCCCGGAAGCACTGAGGGGGTCTGTGAAAACGCTTGTGGCTGTGCCATCACCAGACACTTTGAGTTAATTGGTATGGGGTGGGACTTGAGCATTGGGATTTTTTAAGGCTCCAAGTTTTAATTTTATAAGGAGTTAGTGTGTCTAAGGACTTGGAACCAGAGGGAAATCAATAGTATGGACTTCCGTCCATTCTGGTTCCTTAGTCATATATTTGGCTAGGTTTTATCTGGGAAGTCAGAGAAATCTTTTTATTGAGAAGTAGCCAAGAGTTTTGCTTAACAGAGAGTTACTTAATAAAGCTGTTTTTTCACTCACTAGTGTATATTTTATAAATGAGATAGCCTGCTACACAGTTCTTCTTAATCCTGAAGTAGGAGAACAGTTGACTCTGATGAGGCAGGAGGAAAGTCTCCTGCCATCTGTGTTGTGGCATGCTCTGCTGTTGTTTTAACCAGATAAGATTCTGATTACTGTTGAACAGATTGTTTATGAGGTTGCTTTTAATATTTTAGAGCAAGTGTATAAATATAAAGAGGCAAAGAAATGGTTTCAGGCTTAAAAACAAAAGGCTTTTCCTTTGAAAGTAAGTTAGGATCCAACACACTGGGTCGTTAAATAACACACTTCTGTACTACATGTTGTATTGCGTTTGTAAGAAATGTGAAGTTTGCAGTTTGGCTAACACCATTCTGTGGGGCTATCGTGGACGCTTTGGTACAGTGCTGACCGAACACTGTAATTAGAAAATACTAATTCATGATTGGTAAATGATGCTTGCTTCAAGATACTGTTTTCTTAAACAAGAGCTATCCTCCATGCTGACAGGTGTGGGAGTGCGGAGATTGTGATCAGATAGAAACACCTGCGAGTTTTAGATCTTCTGTTGAAGTTGTGTCAAGCGATGGCAAGAGGCCGTATATTTGGGTTGCCAAAGTTGAGGTTAAAGGGGGTACCAGTTTTCTGTCACCGCCACAGCAAATCACTTCAAGCTCAGTGGCTTCCAGAACAGGAATGTGTTGTCTTACAGTTCTGTGGGTCAGTAGGACACCACCAGGCTCCCCCGGGGCTAAAATCAGGGTTTCTGGAGGCTGTAGATCAGGATTGTTTTCCTCGTAGTTGGGAGGCTTACGTCTCAATTGCCTGCCTGGCTGCCTGTCACGTTGGGCCCTTCCCTGCTCCCAGAGACCACCCTCATTCCTTGTGGATCACGGCCTTTGAGGCGTGGCCTGCCGTCCTCCACTTTCAAAGCCAGCAACAGCAGGCCTGTCTCTTTCACACTGCCAGTATCTCCTCCTTCAGTCTCATCTCTCTGACTTGTCTTTCTCTTCAGCCTTAAAGGACTCGTGTGATTAGATTAGGTCCACTTGGATAATCTGGGTTAATCTCCCCATCTCAATGTCCTGAACCTTAATTATAACTGAAAGTCCCTCTTGCCAAGTGAGGAAAGCTTGGCTGGGCGGGAGGGGAACAGGCAAGGGCATCTTCGGAGGACCATTATTCTGCCTGTCAGGAGGGGCTAGGTCACTGGAGTCAAGAAAGCCAAGTAACAGTATTGACATAGGTGTTGAAAATCTTCATTTATTCAACAAATACTTTTTGAATACTTTGTGCTAGACATTGAGGTAGGCACTGGGTTTATTGTGGTGAACGAAGAAGACACAGCCCCTTGCCCTCGTGTACATAGCAGTATGCTCACAAAAACAAGCGAAACACATGCAGCAGTACCTTACAGAGGATTCTTCGTGTGTTTCATAGTCACATAAGTTCCCTGGAAGCAGGGGCTGCTGCTCTCTGGTTTGGTTCTCTCCTCGCCTGATTGCTGACGTGGTGTCTCACATGCTGGATGCTCAGCAGATACTTTGTTCACAGAGGCTTTCTTTGTTCTTCTCTTGCATTGTTAGGAACCTGACTTACCTCCCTTTTCTGCTATTTTCTACTCCAAAAGCAGAGAGGAATTTTGAGTTCAGCAGTCCAGACTCAGATTATAATGTAAGATTTAATCAGATACCTACTGAAGAATTTTTTAAAAGGCATTAAGAATTACCATGTACTCCATTTTACTTTTCTTAGTAAAAACACTGAAATGTTAAGGGCAGCTTTACAAGTGTCATCGTATTAAGTGGCAAACTTCTGCTTTCTTCCTCCTGGATTCGACAGCCAGAAAGTATTTATTTACCCAATTAAAAAAAAATCAGCAGTTGCTTTCAACCAGTTTTCACCGATAAATAGTGAAGAATTGACAACCCAGAAGCACATTAAATTTTTCAGTGTGGCTTTTATGTGGATGGATGGATAGACTTAATAAAATGAAAGAGATTTACTGTCTGTTGTTTACTACTCCTGGAGCTCTGTCTTTCTCACATACAATTCCCTGTTGTGCTCTCACTGTGTGCTGGGTGTCAGTTTACTCTTTATGGAAAACTGCAGGATTCTAATCAGTTATCCAAAGACTTCTAAGAACAGTTATTTTTCATTTTTTCATTCATAGTCAGGGTTACAATTCTGTGATAATGTAGTTTCCCAAAGAAGCAGTGGGGAACTCTAGTAAAATGATGGGTTGGAATAGTGTAGGTGTGTGAGATTTCAAGGTCATAACACCGAGGCATTCATTTTAATCGTGACCATCACAGAACTTTTTATCAGAACTGTTGGTGAGTGGCTAAATCCATTTGTTACACAGATTTGAGCTACAAAGTGTAAATATCACATAGGGTCATAGCATGGATACCTTCTTAATGCAATACATACCAAGCTCTCCATCCAAAATTCCTTCATCATTCTCTGGCAATTTAACATTATTTACGGATAATTTCTTATCAGTATGACTCTCCAGATTTTGGAATCCTGGATGGAAGATTCATTTGATTTGGCTACGCAGAGATGGCTACTGTTAGGTGAAGTTTGGGTGACATTCATGTGGGCAAAGGAAGATGATAGCTACTTTGATTTTGTAGAGGTGGTATAATGCACTGTGGTCTTTAAAATGTTACTAGATAGTGTTGATTTCTGCGGACTTTTTTAATACCTCGATGTCTAGGAGCATCCTGTTGTGTTTAGTTGATACATGAAAGTTCTTATTAAGTGGAAATTTTTGAAGAAAGCTGGAAGTATTATTGCACCGGTGGATGGTCTGAGGTTCTCTTGATTCTTTTACAAAGAGAGGGAGAAAATCCTCCATGGTTCTCAACATTAAAATATAGGAGTGACTTAAATGTATGCAGTGCAGTGAGAGACAGATTAAATTTACTGACTTACTGAAAGCTTTTGACAGGTCCGCTGCATCTTCAGAAGTCAGGTTTGAATTATTAAAGAGGCCTTTGTTTACTACATTGAATGTCTACTGAGAAGATTACATGGAGGAACAAGCGGACAGATTTACGGTAGGCGTTGTTTCAGTGGATGTCAAAACTGAGCTGGCCTTACTGAGCTATTACAGTGACTACACAAATGGCTTCAGTTAGAAGGGGTGTGGTTCCAGATGTAAGTCGTATGTCTTCCCAACTGTATTTCTGGGGAAAATAAAGCTAAAGTCTTGAAGCAGACATTTCACATCTAGTTGAATGTAATACTAGAAAACAAAGGCCTTAAGGCGAAAACTGTTCCTCATAGAGGTTTTTTTGTTTTCCATTTGCAATTAGTGTGACTGCAGATTGGCTTTTTTAAAAATCTCTGATTCTTTTAAATAAAGTACAGCAATGCGAAATTGTTGCTAAATTTACTAGCACAGCTGAGAACAAGTGTATCCTTAAAAACAATCATTGAGTTTCATTTAAATACAAATCGTTGGCTGAACATGATTTTTTTAAAATAACGTCTAAGATAAACTGAGGAATCAGATTAAATAATATGATAAAGGGGTTCAAGAGAGGCAGTGCCTTTTACAGGTTTTTAAACTTAAATCCCTGTGGTAAGTGGATTTGAACGTTGTGCTGCATGTATGTATAATGGAAGTTTATGATACTGCTGTATTAGTTGAGCTAAGGAAAACTCTTGCAGAAGAGTAGAATTAATTCTGAAACGTAATGTTGTCTGATTTACATCCTTGCTTCACCTTATCCTACTTACTCAAATAAAACAGTCTTTTCCCTGGTAATAAAGTGGAAACAGATGGTTGTTTGACCTTTTCATTTTTAGAATGCTCTCTACGCAGTTGAAGTAGATCTATCACATTTTTTCCCTCCCTGGAATTCTCTGACTGTAAATCAGTACTCTTAAAAACTTTAGTGGAAGTTTTTTACTTTTAATGATGCCATTCGGTAGATGTGAGCATTTGCTCTTCAGGTGGGTGGGGTTATGACTGTCAGCACGTGGGGCCCCTTTGTGGGTGGAGCACTGCCTGGCATGACTAGCACTTTGACTGCTGCTCCTCTGGCAACTCTGCGTGTCAGGACCGAGCTGAGAAATTTGTCACTTGCTCTGTCCTAAAAGTAGCCAGCATAAACAGGAGGATTTTTACAGACTGAAAATCCAAACTAGATATCCTGGAAAAACTTCGATGACTTAAAGTTTATTTAAGTATCAGAATTTTTTTTCATGAATGTGCAGTAAAATTGACTTTTTCTGTGTAAAGTTGATGATTTTAACATGCGTGTAGATTCATGTAACAGTCCGTCATACTGTATGACCCTACTTAATGGCCGTTTTTCAGAAGGCAAAACCTAAGAGGCAGAGTGGCTGCCAAGGGCATGGGTGGTTGGGATGGCAGCTGCGGCGGGGTGGCACAAGGAAGTTGTGTGAGCTGATGGAACCGGCCGGACGCTGACTGTGGTGATGTGCTCAGGTTGCTCACAGAGTTCAGAGAAGACTTTACTGACTGGATTACTGGTTTTATTACAGAAGGGTAGAACTTAGGAACAGCCAGGTGGAAATGACGCACAGGGCAAGGTACGGGGGACTCTCATTCCCCACTTACATCAATGGACAGATGATCCAGGCAGAAAATCAGTAATAAGACACTGGCCTTAAATGACACATTAGACCAAATGGGCTTGATAGATTTATATAGAACATTCCATCCAAAAAAGCAGCAGAATACACATTCTTTTCAAGTGCACAGGGAACATTCCAGGACAGATTGCATGCTAGGCCACAAAACAAGTCTCAGTAAATTTAAGAAAATTGAAATCATACCAAGCATCTTTTCTAACCAGAAATCAACCAAAACAAAAACCTGAAAAAATACAAACACGTGAAGGTTAAACATGGTACTCAACAACCAGTGGATCACTGAAGAAATCAGAAACACCTGAAGAAAAATGAACGTAAAACACAACAATCCAAACTCTGTGGGATGCAGCATAAACAGTCCCAGAGGGACGTTTATAGTGATACAAGCCTGTCTCAGGAGACGAGAAAAATCTGAAGTAAACAACCCAGCCTTACACCTTACAGATTCTATTATATTTTAGATTTTTGAAGACAAAATATCTAAATTTCGCTATCTTTGTATGTGCCTATGAGATTTTCCCACTTAAGAGATGTATGCATTTTATTTTTTCTTATAAACCTTTGGATGGAGTGAAGTAGGCTATTGTCTGAGTGGTCGTAGTTTATTTTTCTTTGCATGAAAATAACATTTCTAATTGTTTAAGCTAGAGGACAGCTTCCTGTATGTCTGGTATGTTGGTGGGTCAGGTCAACAGTGTCAGTCTGGTAGTAGAGAATGGTTGAATATGGTCATTCATGCTTTTCTAGCAGCCAGTGACTGATCCAGGTGTAATAATGTGTTCTAAATAGTCAGTGATACTCCTAGCAACAGCGCATTAAATGAGTTCATAATATTGTGTTGTGTTACAAAATGTTTTTCCAGGAAAACAGATCTTGATTTGTCACTTGGCACAATGGGGTTGGGGTGACTGCATGTATCCTCTGTATGTGTGTGTGTCCACCCATGTGCACGTTTTCCTTCCTTCCTCCTAGGTTTATTTGTAGTGAAAGTAGAAATTGCTGATTGTACTCTTACCTGCCAATTGTCTTAAAGTCTTCAAAATACTTTTTTTAAAGATCGGTGCATTGCTGTCTAAACGTTTTTTGTTGTTGCAAAGCTTGGGATCCTTTACACTTTCCAAACTAGCTACTTCTCCTTACAGGGGAAAAAAATAACTCCATGTTTAGGCTAGCAAAGTGGAATTTGAGGTAGGACTTATATTCACAGAAATTTATTCAAATGTATTCCATGAATAATTAGACCATTATATGGAAAGAAAACAAAACCAGTGAATCCTAGGCACTTAGGGAGGGGGAAAAATCCATTCACACATGGTTTCTCTCCTCAAGTTTATTTTCTGATATAAGTGCAACAGCAGAGGCATGTGAGAAGCTCATCCTTGGAGAGTTACAAGCCTTGGATTTGTCTAAAATCAGAGACTAATTGAGAGTTCCTGTTTGAGTGGAGGATGTACTCTTTGGGGAAGAGCAGCAGACAGTAAGGGCTGAGGCAGAGAATGTACGGAAGAGTAGTAGTCTTCTAATAATTAAAGAAATAATTTATTTGACATTATTAAAGTTTGTAAAATATCCATATTTAGGCAGTTCAGGGTAATTTCTCATTTTCTTAGAAAGGCCGAAGGAAGTAATACTGGCTTAGAATTTGATGGGTCATCTTCAGGAGTTCCTTAGAGAAGAGTGTGCTCAAGTTGGGCGTGTTTACCTTTAGGGTGCTCTGTAACCTCCAGGAGTTTTCGTTTTTAAAATATGTTTTAAAACATGTAGAAGATTCCATGTGACCCCCGAAAGTCTTAAAACCACTGAACTCCTATGACCTCCTCTTTACTTCTTGTGACTAGAGTGGAGAATGAGAAATAAAAGTATCATTGACTGTTTTTAGCTTTCAGATAGTCTCCTTATTTGATTTTCGCATTCAGACTGTAAATTGGCATCAAGACACTACTGAAAGAATTTAATTTTCAGTCAAGAAACTGCCATCAGTAACATGCTTGAACACCCTTCCCCGGCCCTTCCCCAGCCCGCAGTGAAGAGGTGGGAGTCGGGGGTGCTGTGTCTTCAGATGCAGTGTATAATGTTAAGCTTCTTTTTAAATTCACTCTGCTCCTAGAGCCCGTTTTAGCAACAACAGAAAAGCATGATCTCTGTCCTCGTTACAAATGCACGTCAAAAGGCCTGGTAGGAGCGGCGCAGTTACAGCCCGGATTCCTGTGGATTGTTCGGAGGCCGTAGCTGCTTTGTTTGGCTTAATAGAGAAGGGAAAATTTGTGTATCATCTTCTTATTCCTTAATCAGTATTTGCCACATTTTGAAACCTAAAGTTTATGAGATATGGGATAATGCTTTAAGTTCTGTTTTGAAGGAGCAGTTTTTTAAAAACACAAAGCAGTGTGTGGGTCTATGGTGGGGCTTGTTGCAGGAACAGTGTATGTATATATCTGAGGTGTATGTGATATACACACATATGTATATGGAGGAAAAGTTTTTGATTTGGGAAGAAAAACTGAAGGTATAATTTTCTCTTTGCCAAATGTTTGTAATTCAAGTTTCACCTTTGTAAATACAGTTCCAAGATCTAAGATGGTTTATTTAGTGTCAGTGAAAAATTAATTTCCAACCCTTAGAAAATATATAGAAATACATTTCTGTTCTATTCCGTTAAGGAATACTACTGTTGATACTTTTTATTTCCATTTCAACCACCATATTTGGGTAAATGGAATTCTGTGTTGTAATTTACATTCATTTCAAATTTTGAAACCAGCAGAGCGTCTGTACCCTTGGCTCAGCACGTGGGAAGTGGAGAGGTCTCAAGTGTGAGTTGGATGACAGTCCCCGTAGCGCTGAAGGTGGTTTGTAACCTTCCTGTTTGCTTAGAAGATCGTGCATCTGGGAGATCTCAGCTTAAATCTTACTTAATTCACATTCATTGCTGATGAAATTTATGTTGCTTACCAGTGTGTCTTCATGTGGACTGTTAGGTTTGTATTTGCTTCTTGACTGCTTGCTCTTGTCAGCTCTTCTGAGGTGGTAAACCTACAGAAGCTTAGAGAAAGGTGTTCTTCTCGGTGGTGACACGTGCCTCTCTCTTTTCCGAGTTTGCTTACTTGGGGAAGTGTTAATACACCGTATCACAGACGTTTAGCAAACAAGTGTTCACTACGTGGACTGATACAGACGGACGAAAGTTACTCTTCACTGGCATGAAAAAGAGACACCACTTCACCCGTAGACACTTGCCTTTGCTGGCCTGCTATGTACAGGAACCAGGTTATCTTCCAACAACTTTGTAAAGTAGAAAGTACCATCTTAGCCTTGCAGGTGGTAAGACTGAGATTCGGAGAGGTCACCTAAGGTGTCCAGCGTTACCTCGTTTACTATTGTTCGGCTGTAGGTCTGTCAGACTCAAGCTCAGGATTCTTCCAAAATATGCTGTCTCTTCTTGTTTATTTGACCTATTTTATTAGTTTCTTCTATACTTTCATAGCATTTATTACTAAAAAAAATAGAAATACATTTATTCTTAACTAATTTTACAAGTTGTTTTAAGTCAGACTTATTGAGGTATAATTTACATACAATAAAATGCGGCCCTTTTAAAGCTCACAGCTGGGTGAGTTTCTCAGAGGCACGTAACGTGTGTACAGCAGTCAAAATCTGGAACGCTTCCATTGTCCCCCAGAGCCCCTCGTGACCCTTTACAGTCGCTCCCTGTCTGCCGTTTCCCCTGTAATTCTGCTTCTTCCAGAATGTGGCCATAAGCGGAATCACACTGAGTACCCTTTCTCTTAGCAGCACGCTTTTACGATTCGTCAGTATTGCTGCCGGTAGCAGGTATCAGTCTACTGCTGAGTTGTGTCCTATTGTGCAGACGAACCACGGGTTTTACCCATTCACCAGCTGATGAACATTTGGTTTGTTTCCAGTTTGGGATTATTATGAATAAACTGCTATAAACATTCATGTTTACAACCTGTTTAGAAAGTCTGGGTTTGTATGGCAGTATCTTGAGCACATGGTGTTCTCCTGAGTGACTGGCTTATGGATTCTTTAGTCTTAAATAACCTGAAATAAGAGTCCTCTATGAGAAATTAGGGGTGGAGAAACTTGACCATTTTCAATGAAAATTTGGAGGGTGCTGTATGACATTTGGGACATACTTTTTTAAATTTAGCATGCTGTAGTAGTGGAGAGACGCATAGTATAAAGTGAAGTACAGTGAAATGCAGTGTGGTGGCAAACACTGGCCTAAGTTTAAAAATTAGGTGCTAGTCATTTAATCTGGTTTCAGTTTCCAACTTTATCTCTTATTAGACTTTGGACACATTGTGACTTTAACCAAATTAGTAACCTCTGTGAAGAAGAAAGATGGAACTAACATTTCCACGTTTTTAGGTATACATACATTATCTCATTTGGTCCCCAGGACCACCCTGTGAGGACCCTGTGAGGTTTACAGTACTAGTCCTGTTCTGCTGATGAGTAAACGTGATTCGTGGAAATGCAGTAACTAGCAGTGGTGGTTGAGCCAGTAATTGACTCCATGTCAGTTTCCTTCAGGAAAGTGGAGGTAATACTCACTTTGTAGTTACTGACAGTTAAATGTGATCGCACTAGTAAGGACTCAGAGCTGCTCATCTCTTGTCCTCCTTCCTTTTTATAAAGGTCCCTCTTGCCCTGTCTCCTGCCCTGCTATTTTGTTAACTATTTATTAAGAGAAATCTAAAACATGGGGGCTAACCTTATCAATTTTTTAATTGCAAAAGATTATGCAGTGTCAAAAGCTGGTATGTTAGATTTTTCTTTTTATCCTAAACATTAGAAAAACACTGAGTTGACTAGCCAATAGAACTTCACAGTGTAGTCTAGCAGCCTGACAGATCATCCTCATGTGGCTTGTTAGCACACCTCTCGGTCAGTTTTTCCGGTGTGATGCTTCCTGCGTTGCTTTGTGCAGTGGCTCAGAACTGCGTTCTGCTACTTCTGTGATTACGCACATTTTAAAATCAGCCTGGGCACTGATTTCTTCCAGTACCACAGCTTCTGCGTGGCCAAGACTGTCTTTATGCCTTATGATTGTTTGAAATTACTGTGAGCAAGCAACCCGATGAACCTCTCCCCTTCTGTCGTCCTGTTCTGCAGGGTTGCACCAGACTTGATACAGCTTACTCTCAGCAGCTGGTCTGCAGAACTTCTTCGGCTCATTCTGGCAGTTTGCGCTGTGAAGCTCTCCTGTGCACGAACGTGCAGAGTGAGCGCGTCGTTAGGTTTTCTTCCTCTTGGCTCTCCTGTGAGGGGAGGGATCTTACGCAGCTGGAGAAGCCTGGGATTCCTTTCTGAACTGGTTTGTTTACATAGCGTGTGCTTACTTTGACGTTGCGTGAAGGAAGCAGGGAGCTGCTTTCGTGAAGTGCTGTGCGATACTTCAGAGAGCATTCTAGCTGCATTCCAGCTGTGTTCAGCTTTTCCTGATGCAGAGCTGCTCTTTGCTCTTTAAAAAACGTTTCTGCCCTGGTTCCTTATATCACTGCTTTCAGTGCTGGAGAGAGTTAAGCTGAATCCATTTAGAAGCTCTTTTCAGAAACAGATTTTAGTTTCAGAGGCGGCTGCATGATGCTAGTTATTTAAGATGTCTGCACAAACCAGGGGCAACTCATTCTGCTCTTATCTAGTTGATGAGAAAGTAAATAGTGATTTGGAGCCAGGTAATATCCTGTTGTGGTCTGATAAAAAGAACCTACTCTTGGAAGTCAAATAAATCTAGGTTTAAATCCCATGGTGTGCTTGCTAATAATTTTTCTTCAGCAGAGCTACAAACTGCTGCTTCCTCAGCTAAATGCTGGTGATAACGAGAGCTCCTTCCTAGGGTTTGATTTCAGCAGAAATACGTACAGCACGGGGCATGTGGTAAGACTGCTCTGTAAATATTTCCTCTCCGTGTGAACGTTCCCCTACACCCTCACAGAAAGAGCAGCCTGCTTTAGCACTCACGTGCGATTTGCTGCTGTTGTTTTTAACCTAAATAAGTCTCGTGAAGGTTTGAGGTGGATGAGTGTAGCAGGGGGGACCTGCTCATGGACTGGTGGTGATCTTCAGCACAGACTCTGGGCTGCAGGAAGGCTGGGTTGCCACGTGGATAACATAAGCCAGTAGGTTAGTGTGAAGCGTACCTGATGTAAATACATACCTTCAGTGTGACCGAATAGGCCCATTCCAGGTTCATGTTGCAGGAGCCCCTGCTCTGGTCGCTCTGGGTAAGAGGTTCTCTTGAGAGAGGTGCTCGTTTGCCTTCTGTCTGTCGTCTCCTTTCTAGACAGCAGCATGGACATGGTGCCCGAGGCTTCACTTTCTTGGGCCGCAGTGTGACGTAGAAAGATAGAAAGTGCCCGGGGCCCTGAGCATGGAGGCGCGTGTTAGCACTGGGCTGCCTCATTCTGGGCTCCTTTTACCTGAGTGGAGAATGTCAGTGGGTGGAACACAGCGATCTGTTTTGGGTGTCTGTTACTAGCAGCAGATCCGAATCCTAGCTGATGCAGGTAGCAGTCTGGATGCAGGCGTCTGATTCTCTCTAACCCCACCTCCAGGCACCACTGAAGTGTCTAAGAGCAGTGCCCCAGCACTTCAACATGAACAGGCGTGTTCATGCACCTGAAATACAGAAACGTTAGGAGATTTCTGTTGGAAATAATGAGCTATTCCCACTGAAAGCAGCCAGAATTCTTTGAAGAATGGCTGTTTCAGGTTTTTGACAGGGTGTCCATCATGAACCTGGGATGCCTTGTCATGGAAGAAAGCAAGAAAGCTCTCAGAAACTTCTTGGCTTGTGTCAGAAGGACTTAGGAGTCAACTTGAAGAGATTTGCACTGGCTAAATAAAGATGGGGTAATTTCAGCATCAGAAAGTAGTAACTGTGATGGATTGAAACACATCAAATATGTTCAAAATTCATGAATTCAAATGTTGCTTTAATAAAACTCATTGTTTATATTTAATGGTTATTAGGGAGCCAATTTATTATTTTGAAAATTGGTAAATAAAAGGAAAGATTCAAGCATTTTTTCCTGTGCAAACTTTATGCCTCAGGGATAACCAAATAGTTGGTAAGGGCAAGATTTTCTTTAACAGAAGCATTTTGGTTAATACATTAAGAAGGGCTGATAGAGTTAGAGCATCGCCACTGTGCAGCACCTAAGGAACGAATCGTCAGTGGCTACTGAAACTATTTGGTGGGTTGCGAATGCAGAGCTTCGTAATGGCTGGGTCAGGCGGGCAACGCCTGAGCGTGCGGATTGACCCTAACAGAAGAAGAGACTGTCAGACGTTTTATTCCTGCTGAAAGTTCACACCTCTGCCATGAAGTATTCTTGCTTGAAAATCAAACCCTACTTTTATCAAGCTGTAGATTCAGCTGCTGGTTTACAGAAAATACCCAGGGATAGAATCTGAGATAAAACTCTGCAGCCACTGAAAAAGAGGAACGTGGCGCGCGGTACAGGGCAAAAGCGCACTCCTGATACCGCAGGTCACTTCAGTAGCAAGGACACTTCAGAAGCCGTTTTCTATGCTTGCAGATACAAACATTGTGGAGTCTTTGGAGTAGGATATGGAAAATGAATTCACAAGACGGTAGATGGAAAAGAACGGGAGAAAATATTTGCAAGTCATGTATCTGGTAAGGGATTAAAACCCAGAATATAGAGAGAACTCCTAAAACTCAACAACAACAAAACCAATTCAAAAGTGGGCAAAGGAAATGAATAGACAGCTCTCCAAAGAAGATGCACAAGTGACCAGGCAGATGGAAAGACGCCCAGCATCACTAACCGTTAGGGAGGTGCAAGTCAGGACTACAGCGAGATACACATACTAGGATGGCGACTACTTGAAATGAAACAAACAGAAAAATGACAGATGTTGGCAAGGATGTGGAGAAATTGGAACCCAGTGCACTGTTGGTGGGAATGTTAGTATGTTATAGCCTCTGTGGAAAATAATATGGAGAGTCCTGAAAAACTTGAAAGTGGAGTTACCATATGATCTAGGAATTCCACTTCTGGGTTTATATCAAAGAATTGAAAACAGGGTCTCACAAAGACTTGTTCGTAGCAGCATTACTCACAGTAGCCAAGAGGTGGAAGCAATCAAAGTGCCCGTCAGCTGATGAGTGAATAAGCAGAATGTGGTACCTACACTGGGATATTACTCAGCCTTAAGAGGAAGGGAGTTTGACAGAGGCCACAGCATGGATGAAACTGGAGTTCATTGTGCTGAGTGAAGCGGGCCAGTCAAAAAGACAGACACTGCACGATTCCGCTCATACGAGATGCTTAGAGATGTCGAAGTCGTAGACACAGAGAGTGTGGCTGCCAGCGGCTGTGGGGAGAGAGGAGCAGGGAGTTGTTTACTGGGTATGAGGGTTTCGGGTTTACAGGATGAGATGCATCGTGGCGGTGCACGGCAGTGATGGCAGCACAGCACTGTGACACGTTTGTCACCACGTGACTGTCCACTCAGAAATGGGTATGACGGCAGATTGTACGTCACTTGCGTTTTACCACCACCGCGCCAAAATTGGAGAAAGAGCGTGAGCTTCCACACTCTGGGCCAGCAGAAGATTCCACGTGGTGTTGGGTCCCCTCGCGAACAGAGCACACTGCCACAGGTACACCTCCCCACTCCGGGGTCTGCTTTGAGTTTTTATTTATATAATTAACATAGTCTTCATTAGGTGGTCCTCCTTCATCTGTCATTACAGTTTGAGGTTTTTCATTTTTGTTTGTTTGTTCCTTTCATGGCAATGGATATGTTTCTAAGAAGATAACAGAGAAAGCAGAAGTATTGATTTAAGTTGCTTCAAAGCAGATGTGTGTTGAGTAACTGAGCAGATAAACTTCAGCGTTGATGTTATGGATAATTTTCATTCTGAGGGTAATTACAGATAATCTGTATCCAAGATTATATGTTCTTACTAGAAATTAAGCAGAGGAAAAGTTAAAGCATTTGTATTCTGGATTTTCTTTTCTTTTTTCTTTTCCTTTCCTCAGGGGCTAATGAAAAGACAGTCGTGGAATAAAAAATTTTTATCTTAAGATTTCTACTTTTTTATACCTGGACTTTTTATACTAATGCTAGTTACTCTTCTTGTAAATACTGCCACCTTGGGGTTTTTAGGAAACTAGTACATTATTTCCAAAGCCTCAAATTAACATGGACTGATGAAATTGTTATTAGCTCCATTTTTATCTCTAGAGGAAGGTTTTGCTTCAACAAGCTATCCCAGAATATCATCATTAGTAGAAATGAAGCACTGGAACGCATTTGTAAGCTGCCGCTGGACTTGTGGGGCCAGTGGGAATCCTGTTTTCAAGAGCTTGATTTTTCTAATTGACCTGGAGACCAGGCAGCTTTATTGGGATCTATATCCATGGCTGTTCGTGATTATGACTCATTTCTGCTGTTTTCTGGTATTAACATGGCATGTAATGGTACTGTTGGATTTATAGAAAATTCAAATATTCTAGTAGCTTCCTTTAGAAACGCTAATCTGTTTTTTGAATGACCAGGTAACTTTTCCTGAAATTTTACTTTGCCTATGTAAACTATTGATTCAAGGTCAAAATTCAGCTTTATCTAGAATAAGACCTGTTAATGTCAGTTCAGCTCACAGTCTGGGAACCTGTTAAAAATTAGAGTATCTCCTGGGAAAGGGTAGTATTCAGCCTCTGAAATAGTATGTGTATCTGCTCAGAGATGCCCTGTGACACGTCAGTTAGAAAACAGGGTTTGGACGGATGAGTTCACATCGGAAGTGAACCATCAGATAATCACGCGACCCAGGGTGAATGACTTAGCGTCACAGAGCCTCAGCCTCATCATCTGTGAAACAGGAAGAAGCGCTGCTTTTCGTCTGACGTCCTCATCTGTCTTGGCTGTGCCCCGTCTTCTCTAGGGAGTCTTGTGGGCTGCTCTGCCTTACTCTCTTCATCTGTAAAGTGTCGTGTACTGCTAACCCCTGCGAATTTCTTTGAGATGTTTTCCTAGGAATATAGCCTTGTTTGAAGCCCGGTGAGCCGCTTGTGTCAAAGATTATTTTAACTTTTTTTTAATGGGCTAGCAGAATTGCCTTCCCATTTTGTTCTTTATTTTGGATAGTTACTACCTAGAAAATACTGCTTGTTTGCATTACTGGCAGAGTCCCGACCACCAGAAACACTAGGCAGTTCTCCTTTGAGTTAGAGCTTACAGAATACTTAAACATTTGACTGTGTAATTTAAATCTTGGTCTACCAAGCAGTGAACGACGGAACATTACTAACAGCAGTAGTTAAATCATAAATCCAGTTTAAGGAGCTGGCCAGTGTGCAGCATCACAGCCCGTTTCTGTTGTCAGTTATGTTCATTTTCACTTGGGTTTTGATTCCAGAATATCCAAATATGGGAAAGAAAATGAAATTGTCTATTTCAGATGTCTGGTATTTTTAAAAATTGCATGCTTAACATTGTTCATTCAATGTTGAATGTCTTATTGAATGTCTACCTGAACCGGGCACATTTCTAGGCATTAGGGATCCGGCAACGACCAGGAGAAGCAAAACCTCAACCTCGGGGAACTTACACTCTAGTGTATTGGAGAGGGCTAATAACCTAAGCAGATACAATACCAAGTAGTGATCAGTGCTGTGAAGGAAAATAAAGCCCAGGAAGGACCCCGAGAGGACAGGGCAAGAACTGCTGTTTCAGGTAGGGGTAGTCGAGAAGGCCCCTCTCGTGACTGACACGTAAGCAGTGACCTGAAGAAGTCAGGGAGCAAGCCGGGTGGATGTCTGGGGAAACAGGCTGCCGGGCAGGAGTGAAAATGCAGGCACCCTGACTGGGGATCAGGTGACTGTCAGTCCACTCATTCTGCCTGGAAGCTCTCCTTAACGCTTAAAAAGTTCCTGTGTTTCGTAGCATAGTCTGCGTAACTCTCTCTACACTTGTGTACCGTTGCCTTACTGTTTTCTATGCCTCTGCTTCCCACTAACCTAACCCACGGGACTGGGGATTGACCCTGCCCTGCTGCGTAGCAGCTGCTGGGTGGACGCTGACGGAACTAGCCAGTGTGATTATCTGTTGGCCAGCTACTATTTCTTCTGTTTACCTGGTGCCAAAGAATTGTAAAAATATAAATTGTTATATGAATAAATAAGAGAAAATAATGGGCGACAGAGGAAGGAACAAGCCAATAATTCCTTTCAGTGAAATCTTCTGCAAATTTATTTAAAGGTTGCTCTTAACTGGAATAAGACCTTCATATTTTAAAAACTTACGGTGATATCAACAGTTTCAGTGTTTATTAAATGACTCTAATGGTTACTTGAAATACGCAGTTAGGAAAATGAATTAGAAAAAAAAGGTAATAGAAAATTTTCTTTGAATTGCAAATCATTTTAGAAGAGAACAGTTTGCTCTCCCAAAAGAAAACTAAGCTATAGTTTGCTCTCCTTAATTTTAACAGTTTCTGCAAAGAAGTTATTCCACAGTTTCTTTATGACGCTTGCTGAATGTTACCTTCTGTTTTAGGTCTCTGAAGTCACTAAAACTACATTTTATTGGATTATCTTTCTAATGAAATAGATCTTTAGGATCAGCAATACATCATGTTTCAAGGGTTCTGTGTTAATTTATTTACTTCCTTTTTTAACTTGAAAGGTTATTCTAGTTCGTGGATGTGGCAAAAGCTTCAAGATGAGTAGGAAGCTTATCACCACTCAGCATTTAGCTTTCAAGGTTGCTATCACATACACTTAGCAAAATGTCAGTGCAGTCTAATTTTTGAAATTTGAAAGTTTCTATAGTCAGTTTTCTATAACCTGAGAAACGTTATAATAAAATTATTGCCCTTACGTTCAGATGAGCCCATCTGGTAGTTAATGCTGCAGGTCAGTACTCGAGAGTTTCTCTCTCCCTCCTCCTCCACCCCCCCCCCCCATGGCAGTGCCTGTGTTGGAAACTAAATACTTACAGACACTTTTTAACTTAAAACTTTAGATTTCTTTCTTTTACTATTTTAACAAGTGACTTTGACCTTGATTTTCTATTTTTAAAGTTAAAAACCAGTAAATGTATTCATGGAAAATTATAAAATCACACTGTATGTGCTGTTTTGTAACCTCCTTTTTCTCAGTTCCAATCTGTATGTCCTTCCATCTTCCCTTCTTGTAAGTCGACAGTCACATTTCCCACCTTAGGACCAAGTTTCACATCTGGTTGTTGTAATCCCTTAAGTCTCTTTTAAAAAGAAAATCTAACCCAGTCTCATTGTTCTTTTCATACCACCGATCCACTGGGGAGGCAGGGCCAGCTCTCCTGCAGGATGTCTCACCTTCCAGGTGTCCTGGTTGCAGCCGCGTGACTTCCTGTTAATGAGAAGTTAAATCATAGGGCCTGCCTGAGAGATCCAACTTAAACATTTTTGGCTGGGATGTATAATAGATTATGTACTTTTTATTTTAACTCACAGAGAGACACTGTATCTAGATGAGTCTTCATTAATGAAACTGAATCTGACCAGTGAATTAGGGTGATGACTGTCTGACCCCTTCATTGTAGATGTCACCTTTTTCTCCTCGTGACTAGGAAATAATGTATTTGATGTACTTTTGCACAGTGTGACTCTCTAGATCCCTATCAGACATATGCCTGAATGTAACACTTGCCTAGGTCAGTAATTTCATGAGAGATCACATAATGCTTATTTTCTGATTTTTTTTTCTTCCACATTATTAGTCACCCTTTTTCTGTAAAATGGAATTCTTTATCCTCTGAGGCTATTGCTTTGTTCTATCTGGCAAAGGCCAGATAGATAAATAAGTTTTTTTCACCAGTTACCAGTTTTCATCAGAAGAGGACATAACTATTTTTTCTGGTTTTCTCCTTATTCGAATATCATTGTAGACCCATGGATTTTTATTGATTCAGCATGTTTCAGTCAACGTCAGTCGTAATTCTCATAGCTTTGACTTAATCGGGAAGGGGACCTTTCAGATTGATTTCTGTCTTAAGTCTTTTTGCTATAACGCTTTTTAAATTATAGAAATGTTTAAACATAAAACCGTAGAGAATAGCATAGTGAGCCTCCACCCTCAGCAGTTAACAGTGTCTCCAGTCTTGTTTATCCACCTCCTGCTGCTGCTTGATCCCCTGGATTGTGATTCTGTTGATAACTTGAAAGATTTCTTTGTCTTCTGGCAGAGCAAATCTCCAGTCCTAGAGTTAACCAGTTCTCTAAGATGCCTTGGTTGCTTTTAGTAAAGGATGGTATCAGGTAACAAGATCTGGGCATAAAGATTATTGAAAGGTTTTAGTTTGATTTTTCTTCACTTTCCCATCATGTGCCTCATCAGATGGTAGTCTGTTGGTTCCATCAGCCAGGGTTACCCTGATCGGAGTCGTGGAGGAAGGGCACATCTCAGAGATGGGACAGAGGCTTTCTGTTTCTGTTTTCACTGGTCTGAATGTTAGATGTAGCTGACGGGTGATTCAGATGTTGGCAAGTAAATGTTTTTAGTAAAGGGCTTTTTTTTTTTTTTAAGTTAAACATCATTCATTTGGTTTACCAGTTTGCCAGTACTGCTATATAAGGAGATCCTCGATTTATAAATATATGACTTCTAAGGTATGCTTGTACCACGCTTTGGGGTTTTTTTGGTTTTTAGCATTCATTACATTTTCTCATAGTAATAATGCAGATGATAAATATATTATTGAATTCCAGCTCTTAAAACCTGTGTATGATTTGCAAGTTGGACCAGACCCATATCTTTGCCCCGCTTGCCTCCTGATGCCCCACTGAAATAAAATACGTAGAAATAGAGAAATGAAGTCGGTAAAAATAAGTCAGATTATTATAGGGAGGTAATTGAACAGACTTCTGGATCTCTGTGCAGGTGCTAGAAGGCACGCCCTCCCCTTCCTTCCTCACACCTCTCTCACCCCTGCCCTTGGACTACAGGTGGCTGGCAGGGACCCCAGGCAAAACACCAGCCAGCTTTTCTTTAGAGAAACTGAGAAAAGCTAAGGCTTCTAGAGTGTAAGTTGTGTCCCCAGGGCAAGAGAAAAAGTTGTCTTCATTCTGGCATTTAGAGGGCTTACTGGCTCCCCACCCACAGATCCTGCAGGGGCACTGCCACTCAGCCTGTCCCCAGCCCACCCGGAGACCCCTCAGGAGAGCAGTCTAGCCAGAGAGCAGACCATCTTCACAGTAACAGGAAATCTGTGTTGGCTAATGAGTCATTCAGGCCTAAAGATGAATGAGTAACCAGAGATCATCAATGTGAGAAAGCCGTGAAAGACTAAAATAACCAGAAAAATGACCACTAAAGAACTGAAGAAAATAGAGATAGTTGAGAGAAGGTTACAAAAATGGAACTCTAATATACGGAGAGCTGCGAGAAAATACTGTATTCATTAAACCAGAGTAGAACACAAGTTTCCAGATTGAAAGGGCAAACCAAGTGCTGAAACAGTGAATCAGAGATCATGCTGTAACACATTCTCAGAAAACTGCAGAATCCCTTGGGTAAACTAAAGATCCGGAGCGAGGTCACATACGGTGACAAGTGTCAGACTGAATCCAAGCCTCTCATCAGCAGCCCTGGATGCTTTAAGAAAGTAAAGTGTTCCCTGCAGCATTTAGAAAGGAAGTAACGCGCAGCCCGAGGACTCTGTATCCTGCCAAACTGTTAATCAGAGGTGAGCGCAGAATGAAGTTGCTTTCAGACGTGCAAGGACTCTAAAAGAAATGAATGAATTATGCATTTACCATCAGCTTTCTTAAAAAAACAGAAAATCACTGTGTAATCTTTCATTGAACGTTTTCATTTTGGAGTTTGATTTTTTTTTTAATCTCATTGCTGCCGGAAGGGTTTATTGAAAAGAAAAGAGGGAAGAAGGATTGTAACAATAAAATTAGTAGTTGTGGCTTCACACCACGAGGTAAGTTACGGAGGCGCTGTAGCAAATGGCAGTAGGGCCGCTCTCTTTACTCTCAGCAGGCTGAAGTGTTCCGTATGTTGCACCTACAACTAACCCGTGATTTTCCATATTTCCCAGTGACCCAGCAATAGGAACCCAAGACTTCCTGCATTACAGTCACAGTTGGTTGTTACACCACATGGCCAGCAGGGGCAGTAGCACCAGAGTCTTCTCCCATCGGGACTGAATGACTTGCCCTGGCTTGCAGTTAAAGCATCACTCTGGCTGCTCTGTTGGAATAGACTTTGGGGCGGGATAGTGGGGCAAGGCTGGAGCAGGGAGACCAGTCTGGACATCACTGCACTCTTCCAAGTGAAAGACGGTGGTGGCTTTTACATGGTGGTGACAGTGGAGTTGGTGAAAGGGGTCGGTTTCTGGGTATGATTTGAAGGTAGGGCCAACAGGGTAGGATCTCCTGACTGGTTGGATGTGGAGTGAGCAAGAAAGATGTCAAGATTCCGGCCTCTGAGCAGTAGGGAAGGAGGAACAGGTTGAGGGGAAAGATTAGGGATTAAATTTTGGATGTTATGTTTCAGAAGTCCATTTGACGTTCAGATAAGGATGATTGGTACTTGATTTGGCACTTAGGTATGTGTGCCTGCAGTCTGAAGAAAGGTCTGGCGGGGACAGAATTTTGGGAATAGTCAGCATGTAAACTGTATTTAAAGCCATGAGATTGGGTGAGGTCACCTGGGAGTGAATAAAGGTCAGGAAGAGGACTGAGGACTGGTACCCTAAGGCACTTCAGCATCTAAGTTCAGGACAGTGTAAGGGCATGATCAGAGATGGCAGAGGAGGCGCACCCAGCGGGGTACAAGGAGAACGAGGAAGGAGTGGTGCCCTGGAGGCCCTGGGAAGGAAGAGTTGTTTACTGTTTTACGATGCTGAGAGCTCTCGTAGGATGAGCACTGCAGATTCACTGTTGGATTTGACAACGTGAAGTCAGTGTTTACCTTGACAGGACCCTTTTTTTTTTTTTCCAAACAGCTGCTGAGTTGTTAGGACAAAAGCATGCATTAAGCTGTCTGAGCCCCACTACTTCGTAAATGAAACTGCTGGGTATTTCTTTTGACCTCGGGGCTTTGTGAAAAAATTACGAAGATACCGAGGGAGCCACAAACAGAGTTTGGGAATCTCTGCTTTAGGTTATGCTGAGTATTTTAAAAGGGGGAAGACCTCTTGCCTTTGTCTCTGCTAAAAGGGTTCAGTTAGTAATTTTAAATCTGATTGGATTACGTGCAGTTACTAAAATTGCCCTAATGTGGTAGTTCAGTTAAAAAAAAAGTGAAGAGAACCATATCCTGCAGTGTCAGCGATGCACCTTTGCGTGAATTTTTCCTCTTGCCTCCGTAGGTATGGTCTGAATATGCGTTGCTTGGCGGCTCGGGTCAACTGTAAGACTCTGATTGTCATCTGCGCCCTCTTCAGTTTGGTCACAGTACTTCTGTGGAGGAAGTGTTCCAGCAACAAAGCGGTCCAGTCTCCACGGCACTTGAGCAGCGGCTTCAGAGTGGATGCGCTAGAAAAAGGAGCAGCAGCTTCCGAGAGTGACAGCGTGGTGGGCCGCGTGGCCCGGCAGTCCGCGGAGGCCTTTCCTCAGGAGCAGCAGAGAGCACCGCCCGTCGTCGGGGGCAGCAAGGGGTTAGGGCTTAAATATGAAGAAATCGACTGTCTCATAAACGATGAACACACGATTAAAGGGCGGCGAGAGGGGAACGAAGTCTTCCTTCCGTTCACCTGGGTGGAGAAGTACTTTGACGTTTATGGAAAGGTGGTTCAGTACGATGGCTATGACCGGTTTGAGTTCTCTCATAGCTATTCCAAAGTCTATATGCAGAGGGCTCCCTATCACCCTGACGGTGTGTTCATGTCCTTTGAAGGCTACAATGTGGAAGTCCGAGACAGAGTCAAGTGCATAAGTGGAGTTGAAGGTTGGTATCTGTCTGCTCCACTGTGTTTTCCCGCCCCGATTGTGTTGAGGAATAGAAGACTGCGAGTGCTCACTGTATGGCAGGTACACACACAGCTTACTGTCCAGAGCCCATTCGTCACCCTGACTTAGCGAGGAGGGACCGGCTCAACCTGAACCTGGGCCCGCCTTCTAGATGGTGTGATTTAAGGGCTGCGGTAAGAGCATGCCTGATTAGGTAGAATTATCCCATTGACCTGCCTCAGAATCTAAAGTTTCCATCAGTAAGGCCAAGGCACAGCGCCCCCAGAAGCTCTGCGTTAAAATACATAGTTTCTGTCCTGTGAGAAGAGGTGATGGGGGAGACCACCCAGTGGACCGTCAGTGCACAATTGCAGTCCTGCTGCCACATGAGCCAGCTGTCATCTCAGGACGAGAGCATACGTAGCACCATTTCCTCCAAACGTACACTGAGCTCCTGTAGTCTGTTACATACTGTCTGGCATTGTCTTTGACACCCGGAGCAGTGGGAGTTCCTTATGAGCATAATTGGTACATTTTGGAATTTGAATTTCAACCCTAGGATTGCTCAGAAAGCCAAACTGAATTTGGCTTTAAAGTACATCATTTAATCAGAGGAAGGAACTTAGTGTGTTGTAAGGTTGCTTGGTTTGGCTTTTATTTCACTTTTCTCATTTTGTTATAAAAGGTGATTTTAGTATCTTAATATTCTAATTTTTTTGTGGTATCTTTACTTAATGTTTAGAAGAGGGAAGAGGCCAAAGTCACTCACATTTTTACCACTTAATTACCACCATTTTTGTATATTCTCAGGTCTTTATATCTTCGTATATGTTTTAACAAAGCTGTAATGCTGTTGTGCAGCATTCAGGAGGGTAATTGTTTGTTAGAGGTTTCAAAGATACCCATCACTGAACCACTTTTTTCCCTGTAATTTTTAAATGTATAGAATTAATAGGTGCTTAGATGCGGAAAAAAAGTAAAAAGCACCCATGACCACTGTTAATATCTTGATGTGTTTTCTAATCTTTTTGTTGTTGTAGGTGTTCATTTTTAAACAAGTGGGAGTCATGCTGTAGAGTCGGTTTTGTATTCTCCTTTTTTCATTCAACATGTTAGATTGTTTCCCCTTGCTGTTGAATATTTATTCAGCATTTTAATGACTAATACTCGTACTGAGGACATGCCGTGATGTGGGTCACGTCTGGACCCTTTCCCTTTAGTTGCACAGTTATCTCCAGTTTTTTGCTGTTGCACACGGCAGTGTAGCTGCTCATAGTTGACCAGTCGCTATTTTAATTGTATTCTCGGAGTAGTTTCCTGGGAAATAAACTACCATGTCAGGTAGTGCCGATCAGTCTACTTTGCCAGACTGCTCTCCAGGAAGTCGACCCTTCTCGGGCTCCCGGAGGCCGGCTGTGCGGGTGCTCCTGTCACCCGGCGCTGCCGTCATGGAGCCTTCTTTTCCAGCCTGTCGTTTACAAAGGCATCTCATAATTTGCTTCTGCAGTAACTAGCGAGGCCAGGTGTCTTCTTCACACGCTTGTAACATTACAAAGTGGTCTCAGTGTTCTTTCCCCCTTTTTCTAACGTGACTAGTGTTTCGGTTTTTGAAAACACACTCATGAGGACTTCTGTCTGTACAGCAAGGGTAGTGACGCCTTGTCGGCATTTGTTACAGACGCGCTCTTTAATTTGCTGTCTTTTCATTTTACTTGTGTGTGCTTGGTTTTGTAAGTTTTAGTTCTATTTATTAAACTTAGGAATTTTTAAAATTCTTCCTTTTATGCTTAGAAAGTCATTTGCCGTAGCATGGTCAGCTGTCCATCTGTATTTTCTCTAGTAGTTTTATGGTTTTGTTTTTTCACATTTTTCAGTCCAGCCAGATTGATTTATGTTTTGGTAAATGGTACAAGGTCAGGGCCGAATTTTAGATTTTTTCCCCCTAACATTTAGAAATAATCTCTTTTCCCCCACTGATCCATGGTGTAGTCTTCATCATTATACTGAAATATTTAGAAACCAGAGCATGCTTCTGACCTACTGTTCTGTTCCATTGACCAGTCTGTCAGTTCTTATGCCAGTTGCACATTATTATTGCTGTTACCCATCTAAGTGAGATTTATAAAACCTCCTCTTATTAAGTGAAGATAATTCTGTTTGGATTTGGGAGGAAAAAGCTCCCCCCTTGGAGAAAGAGCACAGGTGTTAAACAGCTTGTCCTAGGTTTCTTAGCCTGTGTGGTCTCTAATTCCTTGAAGTATTTTGAAACTGTAGCAGAAACACGTATGGTTTTGTAGGGGCCCAGTTTCATCCGTGCCCACCTGTCGCTTGTTAGTTTTGGGGGCACTGCGAGTGGGAGCTTCTCTCTCAGCACGCACGCCGTGGTGCACCAGCACGGTATTCTGTGCACTGTGGTGTCACTGTGTTTCCAGTGCAGGAAATTACCTAAATAAGCTCTAATACTAGCATTTAAAAGTTTTGCTTACAGCTTTACAAGAAGTAATTCATTAATGAATTATTTCAAGAGTCTGTGGTTAAATATACAACTTTAATTCATTAGAAAAAAAAAAACAGTCCTTGTTCTCAAGAATTACGCTCCGACATGGAGAACATGAAAAAGAGTTGCAGGCTGTGTTTATCCTGTGAGCTGCCGAGTCACCCCTGGCTTCTTAGACAGAGGCCTTGCCCGTCGGAGGACAGAGTTCCTAGACACGTCCTGGCACTGGAGGGAGAGATGAGTGTGCCGCTGACTTGACTGTTAAGTGCACATGTTGAAGAAAATCTCAGGTTTAATTTTCTAGAATAAAGCTGGTAACATTAGCTACCTGTATTTAAATTGTGTAAAACTTCAGTGTATGAAACGGAACTATGAAATATGACATCTGTAGCTAGGAGCAAAAGTGACATAAAAAACTGGTCCTTAAGAGATAATCCTCAACATTGCATTGCTGTCTGTCAACAAATGACTAGAGCAAACGAACACTTAATTTTGCTCTTCATTTCTGGTTAATTTGGTGCTCGTTTTTCGTAATTATGAAAACAGTATAATAAGGAAGCTTAAAAGTTGCTGATAAGCCTGTAACATCCCCTGGAAGTAAACGAGGAGGAGTATTCAGAATAGGATTATAAACGTCTGGTTGTGGTTTGGTTTTGTTTCTGTTCCGTAGGTGTACCTTTATCTACACAGTGGGGGCCTCAAGGCTATTTCTACCCAATCCAGATTGCACAGTATGGCTTAAGTCATTACAGCAAGAATCTGACGGAGAAGCCGCCTCGCGTAGAGGTGTACGAAACAGCAGAAGGGAGGGACCGAGACAGCCAGCCCGGTGCCTGGACTGTGCCGACGGGCTGCTTCGTGGCAAGCGTGGCCGATGAGTCCAGGTTCACCAGCGTGAAACAGTTCATTGCTCCAGGTAAGTGAGGTGCTACACGTGTTTGCTGAACTTCACGGTGGTTTGTGAAGCCCGATTCTCCCTTTAAAGTATTTTTATGGTTTTGAAAACACATCAGCAGACCTTGGTATTCCTTGGCTAGAGAAACAGATGGTGTCGCCACCCAGGTGGCACCTCTAAAAGGGGTCAGCTGGAAGATTCAAGGTTGTACGAGGGCTGTCTACTGCGTGAGGAGCCGAGCCGCCCACTGAACAGTAAGCATCAGGGTGCTGCGCGTGTCTGTCCCTCCAGGGCTCTGCCCCCGGGAGCGAGGTTCTCGTTTGCTTTAATGTTTAAGCACAAGATTCTTTCTTTAATTTTTAAACTGCTTTGCACTGAGGTAGAAATTTTTCTTTGTAGAGAGAAACCATCCTTTCCTTTGCCTATTTTTTACCAGAGCTTTTTATTTTTTTCAAGGTAAAACAGCATTACCAACCAAGCCTGCTTCCTGTGTTGGACTTTGTTAATGTACTAGATTGTTTCAAACTTCGTATAAAACATTTCATTAATAAAATCTTTTATAAAATCAAATTAACTTTATGCAGCATTTCCCCTTTTACTGAGACAGTCTCATTAACTGAATGTAATGTATTTTTCTCCGCTAATCAATATCCATGAGAATTAATGAGTTCATTACTTTAAAAGACAATGAAATAATTTTAGTTAGCACCTCAGGCTTAGTTTTCTGTAGGAAATGTTGTCAAGAGCAGGACTCGTCCTCCCACCAGCCTGGCCAGCTGGCAAGTGAAGGAAGGACGAGGTCATGGGACCTCGTCTGTGTGCTCACCTTGTCCCTTGTGGGGGGCTGTGTCATTCACAGACCTCGGAGCCACAGTGCAGACCTGCTCACCCTGGATGGCCTCACGTGACGGGCTGAGGGGTGCTTGATGCCGTGCCAACAGCGGGTGACCTTTGGTTTTCATCCTGTGACTGAAGCGCCCTTTCTCCTCTGGCGTTCTGGGGTATTCCAGTACATGAGCACCTTTGCTTATTTAAAGCAGCAGGCTTGGCTGGGTGAGAAGGTCCATGGGGAAGTTCAGGAATATTTAGCTTGAGATTCGCAGCAAGAAATGATGAGACTGAAGGAGACGTTCAATCTGGGGTGCCTCCAAGGCGCTTGTTTTCACACTAATTCATAATGTGGCCTGGATTAGGTGGAGCACAGCCGTCCTCGTCTTGACCTCCTCAGGTGCTGGGGAGTTTTCTAGAACCGTCTCTTGACCCCTGTCCTATTTAGAGCAGTAGCCTTCACTGCGCACTTTTGGACACCCTGGTTAATGCAAATGGCAGGTCTCCTTGTACTAAGCGAGGGCCCTTCACTTCAGCCGTTCTGCAGCCAATAACCAGAGATATGGATACTTCTTAAGGTGGTTTTAAGCATACGGAGGAGAGAGCGTGGTGGCAGTCACTCCGCCGGTGGGCCGTGAGCTACTCACGGTTGGGACTCTGTGCTGTGGGCGTGGGCCAGCTGGGAATGGGCAGCTGGTGTTGCAGTCGAGGGTGTGCCTGGAGTTGCATTTGATACAAGAGAGTGAGCTGGAGTTGCTGCTCAGAACAGGAGGGAGGGATCAACGAGGTGAGACGACTGAGACACAGGTATGAGAAACGAGACTTTGTAGAGGACACAGGCTTCCCGGGAGATAAATTCAGAGAACCGTTGATGAGACGAGACTGGAACTTGGACACACAAGCACAGGCCTGAGTGAGGTGAGGCTCTGGAGGACCAGGCTGGATGCTATAGGACTTTTCTTTTTTGGCCTTGAATTTTTTTCCCTGAAAGGAAACAGAATCTTCTAGAGAAAAGGACCGTAACGTGGGTCTGCAGCACATTTGTTGTTGTTGAATAATGGTTTTTTCCTCTACTTGATTTTTAAATTGAATGAGTTGAAATTTTATGCTTTCCCACTCTGCTAAATCAGCTTCCCTTCCCTTCCCCTGTCACTCCATCTCCACGGCCTCTGGGGCCCGCCCTCCTCACACTGCGCCTGCCTGGCCCTCGTCTCTCTGTTCCTCAGGGTCCTGAGTCAGGCCTCGCCTCACTCCCCGTAGTGAGCCCTTTGAGTAAGTGCCTGGGAGCAGTTCGGGCTGTGTGTGAAAACACTGATTTAAAGACTCTTCTTAGATGCTCAGTGTCCGTCGTCGCCTGGAGTGCATGTGCGTGCGCCGTGTGGACCGCAGGCAGACACTCGGAGGGGCCTCTGGGAATACCTGTTCAGAGAGAGGAGTCGCGGATCTCAGCGACAGGAAGCGCGCGAAGCCGCCTCCTGGTGTTTTACAGCCCAGGCTCCATGTAGCTTCGGCCCCTCTGGCAGGGCTCAAAACCTCCCCTGGTGTATTTCCAAAGTGGTTGCTACCATTCCGATCCTTTGCGTGATTTAGACGGGACGTGTAACCTCTCTGTACGTGCGTAATGTGGGAATTGGAAGGCCTGTCTCATGGGATTGTTGTGAAGACAGTGGTCGATTGACTTAAATGGGGGATTGTGACTGCTGTCACTTCTGTGTGGCTCAGTAACCCCCTCTGGTGGTGGTAAGATTTTAGGAAACTCAACAGTAGTTTTGTAAAAGGTTAAATCCCATGACATCAGTCATTTCTGAGTTCTTCAAAGAACTACATAATCTGTTACATTGACACATAAGGCGGTTGAGCGAACCACAGTGTTTTGTTGGACTTGTATACGTAAAATGAAAGTCAGAGTGGACTCTGGGAGGAAAACGCAGTTCTTCAGCTTCCTCCGGTTTGGGCTTCTGAAGATGGGTATTTGTTATCCAGTGTGGTGAAAATTAATGCCATAGTTAACCGTGTTGTCTGACTAACGAGGCAGTACCCTGAGAATGAAAGAATGAGTAGCTCTCCAGATAGTCTCTGCTGAATGTAATTTAATCCTCAGTGATTCATAAGTCCATTCAGAGTCCTGCAGGGTCTCAGGTGTGAGTACTGAGCCTCGGACTCCATTCCACTGTAGGTGCGGGAGGGTGACTGCATGTCGGCGTTCCTTCAGATAAAATCGATTTTTACCGTATTACAAGTATGAAGTCACTTGGAAAAGTTACTCAAGGCATCATTTGATGCATAAGTCAGTCCAGCAAAACCTTCTCATTCTTGGTGTCGCTTGCATAGTTGTCTGTTCCGTCAGGTGAAGTGGGGAAGAGCCCCAGGCCAGCTGCGTGCACGCTGGCAGAGTCCAGGGTCGGCAGAGCTAAAGAATCAGCTCAGCGTGCTAACGGCACCCCGAGCCGGTCGCACTGCGCACACGCACTGCGCACACGGGCCTCAGCTCACTGCCCAGCTTGCTGAGAGGTAGATCCGGTTCTGCAGCTGTGTTGAAGAGAGAGCGCTCTTCCGCGGGTTGTCCTCAGGAGGGTGCTGTTTCCAGGGTCGTTTCTTCTTCAGGATCTTTGAACTTAGACCCAGGAATCCTGGAGTCTAGTCCCTGCTCTGCCGGTAGTTAGCACTTGGTTTTGGGCAAACTGTTTACCCTTGGAGAGCCTCTGTGCCTTCATCTCCAGGCTGGAAGTAGTGATTCCTGCCCTCGCAGCCTCCGGAGATGATTGTAAGGATCATATGACATAGTTCACGTGCATGTGCTTGGAAATGTAAGCTCTGGACAGACCGAGACGCCCACACTCACCTTTGATGCTGTGAGACGCGTCCTCCACGCGGTCCTGCTGTCCTTCCTCCTCCTCTTCCTGCTGCTGCTGCTGCTGCTTGGTTTTAATATTCTCAGTTTCTTTTCTTGGTGGAAATCAGCTTTCTGAGAGTCAGCCGTCACTGTGTTGTGGACATGCAAGAGAAATTCCCTCTTTGATAATTTGCCAAATAAAACAGCTTTTACTGCTTTGTCAGCCTCTGGAACCATTGCCTTCAGCGTCAGCAGCAGTATCGTCACTGGGGGCAGGGAGTGAGGAGGTTTGTTTGTTTATTTTTAATGGGACCCAGGGCCTGGCGCACGCTCAGTGTGCACTCCCCCGCTGCCTGCGCCCTCCCCCCGTTGCCATCATTTCTATTGTGTTCCAAGCCACTGTCCTTTTTTTGAATCCTGCAATTACCTTGCCAAGTAATATTATCTGCACTTGATGGGTGAAGAAACTGAGGCTCCAGGAGGTGTGTCTGGTTGAACATCCCGGGGCTGGATGTGCAGAGTGAGGACTGAGAGTTGCTTGTTTTGCTCCAGGCCCTGTGCGCTTCCCTCTCCTCCCCCGGCCTTCCTCACTTTTGTTGACTACATGAGACCCTTGCTTAGTTTCCAGAAATTTTATTCACAATTCCTGCAAATATCTGAAAACAAACCTATCATTTTCAACATGAATTGCTGATTGAGAGCGTGTGTTATGAAGCCGCCAGACCAGACAACCTGGGTTCAACTCCTTGTGCCTCAGTCAGGTTGCTTAAGTTCTCCGTCTCGTCCGTAAAGTAAGAGCAGCACCAGCACTGCTCTTGTCACTCCTGGTGGTTAAATGAGTTAACATGTGCGAGGCACTTAGGACGCAAGAAATACTCATTAAGTAAGCATTTTAAATTCATGTATAACCATTCTTTCCTTCTGGCCCCTTTCTTGCAGTATTATGTGCTGAGCCGGCTTCTGGCTGTTCTTCCCTTTTTGCAGAACAGGTGTGCTAGGACAGGCATCATTACTGAGCAGCCAGTATTTGATCTAGAAAAGGCAGTTTGGTCAGTACCTTACTGGCTGCTAAGGCCATTAACCCCTCTGATAGAAACCAGACAGGCCAGAAGACAAGAGCTTTGGCCTGATGCTCACAAGCCATCATGGACTCAATAATTTTGTCATTTGTTTATGGTTAATTTAGTAAAAATTAAGATTAAAAAATAGTAATCTGAGACGTAAAATAATTGTGCTGTTAATTTTGTATGGTCAGTGGTTGTCACGGATGAATTGCAAATAGCTTTTAAATATGAAGAGCTTTTATTCTGACCAGTCTTTTTTGGTCTGTTTTCCCCCTGCAGAAACCAGTGATGGTGTGTCCTTGCAACTGGGGAACACAAAAGATTTTATTATTTCATTTGACCTCAAGTTCTTGACAAATGGAAGTGTGTCTGTGGTTTTGGAAACCACAGAAAAGAATCAGCTCTTTACTGTACATTATGTCTCAAACACCCAGCTAATTGCTTTTAAAGGAAGAGACATATACTATGGCATCGGGCCCAGAACTTCATGGAGCACGGTGACCAGGGACCTGGTCACTGACCTCAGGAAGGGAGTGGGTCTTTCCAACACAAAAGCTGTCAAACCAACCAAAATAATGCCCAAGAAGGTGGTTAGGTTGATTGCAAAAGGGAGAGGGTTCCTCGACAACATTACCATCTCTACCACAGCCCACATGGCTGCGTTCTTCGCTGCCAGTGATTGGCTGGTAAGGAACCAGGATGAGAAAGGGGGGTGGCCGATCATGGTGACGCGTAAGTTAGGGGAAGGGTTCAAGTCTTTAGAGCCCGGGTGGTACTCTGCCATGGCCCAAGGGCAGGCCATCTCTACCTTAGTCAGGGCCTATCGTTTAACCAGAGACCACGTGTTCCTCAGTTCAGCTTTAAGGGCAACAGCCCCATACAAGTTTCCGTCGGAGCAGCATGGAGTTAAAGCTGTGTTCATGAACAGACACGACTGGTACGAGGAGTATCCGACCACGCCCAGCTCCTTCGTTTTAAACGGCTTTATGTACTCTTTAATCGGACTGTACGACCTTAAAGAAACCGCAGGGGAGAAGCTCGGGAAGGAGGCGAGGTCCTTGTATGAGCGCGGCATGGCGTCCCTCAAAGCCATGCTCCCCCTGTACGACACCGGCTCAGGGACCATCTACGACCTCCGGCACTTCATGCTCGGCAGCGCCCCCAACCTGGCCCGCTGGGACTACCACACCACCCACATCAACCAGCTGCAGCTGCTCAGCACCATCGACGAGACCCCCGTCTTCAAAGAATTTGTCAAGAGGTGGAAAAGCTACCTTAAAGGCAGCCGGGCAAAGCACAACTAGAGCTCAGAACCAAAATCATCCTTCAGCCTCTGCTGTGCGTAGCAACCATGGCCCCGTGTCAGCAGAGCACAGGCACATTTTAAACAGCTGTATACTAGGTTTTTGTGGGTCACATCAAATGACAGATGGTCCTTAAAACCGGTCTTCTGAGATCATTGCATTCCACGGGTTGGGTGTTTAGAAATGTAGGTGGCATTCAGAGCAGAGAGGTGTTCAGTCAGTGGGCTGAACGAAGACGTCTCACTCGGCCTTGCCTGTCACCCTGTGCAGTCCCCAGAGAGCCCTCCTCTCGCTTTGGGAAGGAAAGCCGTGAGTATCTCTTCCTGGCCAGCTGTCCAGCACTGGCCTCAAAACTCAGTGTGGGGCTCTTTTAAAATGTGGGTGTCTATGTTGACAGCAGACTTCCAAACAATAATGTGCTGTAATGCAGTAAATATGTACCTGTAGCCTGAATAGTGGACTGTGTGCAGCTTGAAAAACGCTGTTTCTTTTCTGCTCATTAATTTCTTGGGAGTTGATGAGCATTTGTTGGCATTTGTTATATATATTTGGAGAAATTTTTGAATTTATGGTTTTTCTTGAAATGTGTAAATGAAAAACACAACCAGTGTTCAGGCTTCACAGTTATATAATGTAAGCACAACTAAAATGAAACTTGTTGACTGCACAAGAAATTACAAAAACATTGTCTGTCTTACGAAACTCGATCTACAATCAGTAAAGGATTGATAATCAGTCTGTCCCTCCTCCACCCCCGTTGTGGTGGTTCATTTTTGTCCCTGTCTAGAATTTTATATTTCATTTCAGACTATACTCTCAAAAGAGTTTTGTCTATTTGAGGGGGACATTTGGGAAACTTTATTATAAACCTAAATTTGGGGAGGAGCTAGTAATTTTGATAAATCCACTACCGCTGCCTTTTTAGGAATTTTTTTTTTCCCTTTAAAGAAAAATACTAGGTCAGGTATTATAAGAATCCCAACAGGACTTTTTTCCTCCTTAGATCATTCTTGGTCAGCAGCTTTCCCTGCTGGTGGCTTCTGTGCATCAGTGTTTTCCCTTTGCGGTTTTACCAGTAAATTATTTCAGCTTTTGGACAGAAGTGATGCTGCTTCATTTGCTGTGCGTGTGTAACCAGACCTTTATTTTGGTTTCTTGCTCTGCCATACCTCACGTCAGTAGGTGTCGTGGCCCTCATACCCTGGGCAGTGTCTGTGTGGGACTTCGGGCGATAGTCAGACCCAAAGGAGGTGGTTTTGCTGTCTTTGTTTCAGGGCATGACATGCACTGAGTCAGGACAGTGACTCACACAGATCAGGAACATGGGACCCTGCGTTCAGGGCACTGAGCCTGACATGCAGTGTGTGGCTGGTGTGACGTGTGTCAGGAGCCAGGTGGCACCCGCCCGCACCCTGCGTCCTGATTGAGCGCAGCCTGCCGACACCAATTAGAATCTGGAACATACATGTAAATGAGCAAAACAGGTGCAGACAGGCGTCAGCGGCAGAGGGGCAGTAGCGGAGATCCACAGCTGGAGGCGGGACTCGGCTGGCCGCGGAAGAGCGTGAACCCCCCCGTCTGTGTGCCCGCAGGTCGGTTTTGCCCACAGCGAAACAGCTGTGGGTTGTGAGAGCCCCAGCTGCCTGCCTTTGTGGTTCTCACACACACACGTCTCAGCAGGGCTGTCTGGACTCCCCTGATTACCGTGCTCAAAAGCAAACTTCCTCCAATCCGGAAACCCTTTTTACTTCGTCGTCTTAGTTATGGTTTAGAGCATCCAGACTTCTGCCTTGCGTTTGCGTGCCGGTTCTGCAGATTGGGGGAGTCCGTGGAAACAGTATGGTACTGCTTCTGTGACAAATATCAGTGCCTTAAAAATGCGGCTGTCTTTTTCCGCTGAAAAAGGAAAGACGTTTTGGTCTGGAAATGGCATTACTGTTTCATGGCTATTGGCTCCACACTGCCTTCCATGTTGCAACAGCAACTTGATTTTTCCTGTGATCCCAGAATTTTCCAAGAGGGCAAGTTGCACCTGTAGCACAACTGTCAGTGCAGACCAGTGGTCCTCAGGCTTTAGACGCCTCAGGATCCCCTGGGAGCTTATTGAAATACGGATTCCAGATGTGCAGGAAACCTGCCTGTGAAGCACGGCGACCTGCGCTTCTAACAAGCTCGCGGGCAGTTCTGACGCAGGTGGCCTGGGGACGCGCGTGGAGAGACACTGCCCAGCACCACCCGTCACAGTTTTGTTCCTAAACACCTGCAGGGTTTCTAGGGTTTTCAATGATGCAGAATGTTTACTTACGCTGAGCTTAGGATGGGGAAGGTATTTTCAAGTTTTGTTTTCTTTTTTTAATTTTTCTTTTGTTTCTGGATTATGGGCCTCAGTTGTTTACACTTATATTGAGTTAGCTTTGATGTTAAATTAAATCTATTGCCACTTCAGTTATAAGACCAGCCAAAAGTTTCCAGATGAAGGTCGAGTCTGACCCTTTCGGAGTTGTACATAAAGGCTGAATCCAAAAACCGTCCAGCGTGCGCGAGCAGACACGGAGTGACGCCCAAGCGCAGCTCCCGGGCGCCAGCCTGTCCTTTGTCGGGCGCGAACTTCCCCTGAAAGCTGCTGCCCTCACCCTCCTCGTGACTGTCTTCCTGGTTTCTCCTCGTGGTACATGTGGGGTATATACCATGTGTGAAATATGCAATAACGTGTTTACTGGGTGCCCTTCTGAAGGGCGGTCCTCTGTAAGGCTGTACAGACTTTGCAGTTGAAGCACAATGTGCACATGTTAGTTTTATATACAGCAAAACTTGATTTTTTGCAGATGGAAAGGTATTTTGTTTCTATACAAAGTAAATGGATTGTGCTTAATGTAAAGCTGCTTTATAAAACTGTAAAATAAAGTTTTTATCTTAAAAGGATGTCTCTCTTTCTTCTCGGATTACGCTAAGATTGCTTGAGCCCAGCAAGCAGGTTTCTGACCATCAGTTTCCGTTCAGCTGGGGGCAGCTAGTCAGGTAGCAAATGCTCATGAAAGACAGAGCAAGCCCTTCAGGGCGACGTGGGGACATCGCATGGGCCTTAACCCTGAGGAGGTGTGGTCTGCAGGGGGAACACAGCGCCCACAAGACAGTGTCAGAGAAACACAGTGCCAGGCGTGCTCAGCCAGGGCAGGCGTCATGGAGGAGGCGGAGCGTCAGCAGCGGCTCCAGGCCGGGTGAAGAAGAAGGGGTAACAGGAGCAGAAGCGGGGTGCCGGGCAGCTGTGAGGACGCCCTGCCCTGCGCTAACTCAGGCTGGTAAAGCATGTTTTCTGATTCGGGTTTATTTGAAAGTTTGTTCTTCCTGTATTTTCTACCCTCACCTCTTCTCCAGAACAATAATTAAACGTTACATAATCTTTCCACCACCTCCCCTTCCTCTCAGAGAGTATGATACAGGCTCCCAAATGCATATAAAACCAGAGACCAGTCTGGATTCATGTTAGGTTTCATTGCTTTTTTTTTTTTTTTTTTTGGAGATTGTGAACATTCTGCACCATTTGTATACTGGAATTCCGTTTGATCACCAATCAGCTTTTCCAGCTGATGGGTCCACATGCTTTGACTGGTGCTAAGCAACATTCTTGGCATCTCTTCCTTCTCTATCATCCTCAGTGGAGAAATGGCCATGAATTTGCAAGCAGTTCTCGGTCTGAATGAGGTCTCAGGCTGCTCTTGGTTCATTTTGCTATTTGTAGCCAGACTGCCCCTGCATCGGCAGCTCTGCTTGTAGCACACCGAACATCGTGCGTTTGCCTCCTTGTTGCCCTCGAGAGGGCGCAGACTCCGTGCTACGGAGGACTTATTCCACTGTCTGGTGGGAGTGCCGCCTCCGGGCTGAGGCCACCATCCGCCGTGGGGTCCTGCCGCCTCTGGCCGTGATGTTCGACCAGGGGTGAGTCCCTCACTCAGGCTGGGCCAGTCTCTTCCCCGGGAATCTGGAGTCAGGGTGGTTTTAGGAAAGAAGGAGAGGGAGATTCCGGGAGGAAGAGGAAGGAGACACAATGAAAAGCAGAGACGAAAGCAGCCTCGGCAGTGCTCCGGGCCCTGGGTCCAGCGCGCTTCTGAGGCTGCATTCCTCTCAGCTCCCTGAGACGCTGCTTTATCTTTAGGGTAAGTGAGCCCTAGTTAGTAACAGTGTCTCTATCGTAGAGAAAAGTAAAATGTGAATTCCACATTTTCCTTCGGTCTGGACCGCTGTATTTGCTAGGGCTGCCAATAAAAAACAAAAAAACAGATTGGGTGGCTTAAAAAGTGGAAATTTATTTTCTTTCAGTTCTGGAGGCTGGAAGCCCAAAATCAAGGTGTCTCCAGGCCTGGTTTCTTCCGCGGCCTCACGGAGGCTCGCAGACGCCGCCTTCCTGCTGTGTCCTCACGCGTCCAGCCCTCTTGCCAGTGTGCTGTCTGTGTCCCCGTCAGCCCTTCTGAATCGCGGCCCATTCATTCACGTACCCCGTTTTACCTTAATTAGCGCCTTAAAGATCCTCCCTCCAAACACAGTCACAACCTGAGGTCCTGGGGTTAGGACTGCAACATAGATTTGGCGTGGGGCACAGTTCAGCCCCATTAGCACCCACTCCATCATGAAGTGCACAGGAACCCAACTCGCCAGGGTTGCCATTTGATTCGTTGACAACCAGCTTAGACCAAACTTGGGGCTCTTTGGGGGAACGTTACGTGGGCTGAAATCTAGACCTGGGACTCAGGAGACAGGGCTCCCTGGCTCTGCTCTAGTCACACCAGAAAGCTGCTCCACCCCCTGGCCTTCAGATGCCTCAGAATACAGTCCGGTAGGAGGACTCACTGGTCGTAAAGTTTCTTTTATAAACTGACAAAAGGTAACCGCCTCACGTAAGCCGTGGTCCTGAATGTACATGTACGCACACCATCATCAGCTGCTATGTTTTCACTCCTCCTGCCACCTGCCATTTCCATCAGCCCATTCTGGATCTAGAGCTCTGAAGTATTGAGGAAATACTCATATACCGAGTGTGTCAGAGTTGCAGGTTGCGGTGAGACTGTGTTTAACGACCGTTTGAAGAGCCTCAAGCCTGCGTTACTGTAGCTGTTACAAGGGGTAACAATACAGGGATAAACACTGATGCTCACTATGCTGGCTCATGAAGGGTGTCAAGCTGAAAATGCGTGTGAGTTTACATGTTGCGTTGGCGATGGGTTCGGATGCTTGCTGCTCCCTTCCTGGAGAAGAGGTACAGCTCCCATCTGGTGAGCGTGCTCGGTAACCTGTGAGGAGGCCGCGCCTCCTGGTGCGAAGCGGCGGCAGCGCCACGTGAGCTTGCTGATGCTCTTCCGGGAGTGGAAGTGAGGGGGCAGGCCTGCAGGGGGCGCCACCGAGGAGCGAGGAGCAGGAGGGCCGTCCTGCGAAGGGCCGCGGGCTGACGGTAAGCCGTGACGCGGGCAGAGCGCTGTTAGGCCGCCCCGAGCGCACTGCGTCTCAGCTGGGCCCCTGGAAGGGCTGCCCTGCTGGGGCTTTACTGTTTCTCATCAGCGCCTCGTGAAGCCACGGAAGGAAGCCTGGCTGCTCGGCTTCAGCTTAGGAAATCTAGTCAAGTGCTCATCCCTGTGACTAGAGAAGGAAGGAAACCCCTGAGCCAGGGTCGGGTGGGGGCTTGGCCAAAGTGCACGATCTCAGTGAATGCCTGTTACTCTGTCGTTTCCTTTGCGACCCCGGTGAAGTTAAATCTCCGCAATTTAGATGAATATAGAATGGAGGCCCCAAACCAGTGCTCAGACCCCGCACTGGTGAGGCGAGGGAACCCGGAGGAGGGTGCGTCTTCTCAGCCCCACGGGCGACAGAGGCACTGCCTCCATGGGAGGCGCCCGCCGGCAATTACCCGGGCAGCTTCGCAGCTTCAGTGAATACTCGGAGCTCTTGGTATCTGGGCGCCGCAGACGATGGTTCTGGGTTAGTGTTATCTTTTTTTTTTTTTTTTTTAGTCTTTTGAGCTGTCTTACTGATTTTGCACTTTTTTTAAATTGGGGGGTTTGGGGGGCCGGTAATTACATTTATTCTTTCTTTTTAACGGAGGTGCTGGGGGTTGAACCCAGGACCTCGTGCATACCTCTGAGCGGTACCTTCCTCCCTCCACTCCACCATTGCTGTTTCTTGATAATCTCTGTTTAAGACTAAGGAGAAGGAATAAGCCCACACTCGGCCTGACTCTGGTGGAGGGAAAACGAGGCACTGTTCAAGCAGCTTGCTCAGGGCCGTGCAGTTCTTTTCACTACATGCTTGCTGCGCACTTTCCTGCCCATCGTGTGCCACCTGCCAGGGCAGCAAAGGTGGGAGGACTGTGCCTGCCCTGAGCCACGGCCGGGAGCGCGCTCCTTCTGGTGGGCTTTGGGTAGCCTCCCCCTCCCGCAATCACAGGCGAAGCCGCAGTGGGAGTACGGACCGTGCAGGCGTCCACACGCCCACGGCCGGGCTTGGGCGGAGGGACTCCGTGTCACTCTAGTTCTTTTGACAACCTTGGGAGGAAGTATCATGTGAACATTACAGATGAAAAAACAAACGTGGAGAAGTCACATGACTTGCCAGAAGGTCATTCAGTAATTTGACAAGCCACCGTCTGGAAGCCAGGTATTTCCAACCCCAGGCTCCCTGTCCTGAACCGTCATCCACAAGCAGTGGCCATGATCTGCTGTCTCCCGACTCGTCCCAGGGGCCCACGGCCCTCTGTCCGGGGGCTGGCCCGCAGAGGGGAGGGTGAGCCCATTTCACCTGCGGACGCTCAGATCCGCTGAAGTTGATACTTGCCCCGCTAAATGATTAGAAGAGCCCAGAAGCAGACAGCTTTTTTCAGCAATCAAGTCTCCTCGGTATGCACCCCATTTCTTCCACACCCTTGGACTGTCTGTTTACATTAGACTCTGGACGACGCAGCATGGCAGCCCTTCGGTAGCCTCTCCGACACCCTCCTGCTGTTTACCGTCTTCCCTCATGGACTTTCAAAAGCTCCACATACTGCAGGGTTAGATGCATTGCACACACACGCATGTGAATGCATGGGAAGCACCTGGAAGGAGTCACAGAGGGCAGTTACCACACACTCTGCCGGCTGCTGGGGAGGAGGTGACGGTTACGAGCAGGTCCCTGCCCTCTGTGACCTGCCAGGTAACAGATTCAGGGGGGCACACATTTTTTATTCTTAGCTATGAAAACGAGACATGTTAAAATATTACAAATTCCAAATGAGCGTTTGAGTTAATGAGATTCTAAAGCACCTTCCTACATTGAGCTTTTTAGCGGCCTTCACTAGTCAGCTTATCCTCAGAGGGGTCCTGAGAGACTGGCGGGGTGTGCAGCCCCTCTGATGGAGAGCTCGGGCCCAGGGGTGGGACTTCCCGGGGTCAGAGCACTGGTGGTGGAGCTGACCCGTGGCTTGGGCCTCACGTCCTGGGGGCGGGGGTAGAAGGGACTGGTGGTGCCTGGTGTGGGCCTGGCCGGCCCTCGCCTTCTCTCCTGGCGCCTAGCTCAGGGGACGGGGCGGGAGGGACACTTTTCTCCCGATTTCTGCTCCTCTGCGGTGACCAGTTCTCCTGTATCTCATTGCATCTAACTTCTCACCGACGGAGCAGAAAGTCGCCCGAGACCTGTCGACATGTCACCCGGTTATCTTGTTTAAAGCTGGGTTTTAATTGAAAGGAAATACTCTAAGGTGCCAATTACTTCATAAACTTCTAAGAAAGACAGTTTCATTTTATTCCCAAGGGAAACCCAAGCTGGGTCTCGCACCCCCGTGTGGCTCTCGCTGACTCGGCTGCGGGAAGGCCTGTGTCACTGGAGGTGGCCGACCGGCCGCTCACCGGCTGTGGGGCTTTGCCTCTCCGCCCCGCAGTGACCACCAGCTGTGCAGACGCAGATGTGGGGTGGCAGGGGCCGGGGTGGAAGTGGGGGCCTAGGAGCTAGCTTTCTACACCCCCCTCCACTCTGACAGTCTCCACACCCTCCAGCATCAGCATCCCCATCGCGCAGAGCTGCTAGAAATGAAGACTCTCAGGAGCCCTCCCAAGCCGACTGAGTCAGAGCCAGCACATTCCCAGGGTCCGCAGGCGGCTGCTGTGCGCGCTGAAGGTGCGGAAGCGCTGACTCTCACGCCTGCCCTCAGGTAGGACCCTCCTGGGGGTCTGCACAGAGCGCCGACGCCCAGGGACTGCTTTCACCTGCACGTGGGGCGGCCTGGGCGGCCCTCGGAGTATACGGTGCAGCCAGGGTTGAGGACCAACTGGCCCAGTGCTCCTTCCTGTTGGGAGTGGATGGGGACAGCTGGGCGAGGGCGGAAGGGACAAAGGAAACATGTGCTTGCCCCCCTGTCTCGGGCTTAGCCATAGGCGGGGCAGGCGGGGCACTTGTCCGCCCTTAATGGTTATATTCGGGCGTCCATCTCTTGGTTCCTAAGGTGCCCTGGGCCCTGGTTTCCCCTTTCAAGGAGCTCATGGAGGGAGCGCTGTGTCCCCCTCATCAGACGAGGGCGTCTCCCAGGGTAGGGGCTGAACCCTGGTCAGACAAGGACCTCTGCACGGCTTCTCATTCCTCCCCCACCCCAAACAAGCCACTTACCTGGAGTTCTCAGTGCAGAGCGCTCTGGGAGACGGGTCAGGGTCCGTACAAGCCCCAGGCCCATGTGTGTGAGTGCACATGCACGCGTGCGCGCACACGCACACGCGCGCACACACACACACACACACTGCAGCCTGCCCACCCCCTTGGGAAATTCAAAACGCAGCCCAGGCCTGGTGAGCCCTGTGGGCAAAGGCTGCAGGGAGGCAGGGCTAGCAGAAAACTGAGAGACGCCAGGGCCTCACCCCAGGCTGCTGTCTTCAGTGGGAGGGAGTCTGCCCACCCTGGAACCGCCCAGAAGAAATGCCGCGGGTGTCAGTGGGGCTCAAAGAACAACCCAAGTTCTCAGCTAAGGAAGACGGCTTTCAGTCTGAGGACAGGACCCCTGCCCCTTCCCCCAAGCCCCACCTCACAGGCCCCTCCCCAAAGCTAGCCTCCAGCCTTACCTCACCCCCAGCAAGGCACCCTGAAATCAGAGACGCGCTGAACTCGGATTCCCGTCGAAACGCACACCAAGCTGCAAGCTGCTTCACCGCCCACACCTGGCGGTAACCAGACCCTTCTGAGGGGGGTGTGCTGGGAGGTGGCTCAGCCGAGCGCCCTGGCGCCAGGGGAGGAGGAGGGGAGGGGGCCTCCGTGGACCACATCAGTTTGCTCCTGTCCTCCCCGGCTGACTGCCGCCTCCAAGCTGCAGTTCTTGTCTTCCTCTCTGGCTCGGGGTCCTCCCCAGCGGCCTCTTACTGAGTGGAAGACGTCTTTAACTGAAGGCTTTCTCTCTGGTTCACAAAGGTTGCCCAGACGCCCTCCAGTGACAGCCGCAGCGCCTGCCTGTGCTCCAAGCAGATCCCACGGCCCGTTCGTGTTTTCAATGACTAACTGAATTAAACTAGACTAAGAGGGGAAGATGAGCAGAACTCAGCCTTGAGTCTCTCCTTTGCTGGTCGCACAGAATTTCTCCAGGGACCTTCAGAGACCCCTGCCCCGGCCAGCTAGGCCTTTACTAGAGAGAAGAGCAGACCATTTAGAGAATTATACGAAAGCCAGGGACTCTCTCACCAGAAAACATGCCCAGAAAATGTTAAATACATTATAGGGTCTCATGGTCCCAGTCAATTGTTGAGCCTCCTGGTGCCCTGAATTTAACCAAAGACCTGGAGAGGGTCTAGGAACCCTTAAGTGAAATGTCACTATATTGTTTATATGTAAAGATATAAATTACAAGCCTTCAGAAGCCTGGCAAGTGAAATAATTATGAAAGAATAACTGGGTCGGTGAGTAATAAGGAATGGTGGGGACTGTGGCTAAAATGAGGCGTTCCAAAGCATTATAAAAATTAAATTCTTACTAGATGATCCAAAACGCACCATTGGACTGGATTAAACTCACAAGTAACCTGTGTCTTAGCATGCCCCCCCACCAGCTGATAACGAGAGTGATCTCTAACCCAGCCGCCCCGCACGAGCGCTGGCCTGTCTCTCCTCAGTCTTCCCTGGGAAGTCCTCTCAGTTCTCCTCCACGTTGTTGCCAGTTCTTCCAGGGCCCCGCTCAGCTCCAAGGCCCGAACTGCACAGCAGCTTGGCCGTGAAGCAGCCCCTCCCATCAGCTCCTGGAGGTGTCCTGGGGGAACCCCGCCCGCGACGAGCTACAGCATGCTCGGAGCCCTCTGACTCGGTTGTCAGCAGTGCTCGCGGGGCGGCTTCTGCCCCCTGGGGACACTTGGCTGTGTCTGGAGACGTTCTGACGGTCAGAGTTTGGAGATGGAGTGCTGTTGGCATCCAGTGCGCAGAGGCCAGGGATGATGCTGCCCAGCCTGTGACGCACAGGACAGCTGCCCCCAGCAGAGCATTATCCAGCCCAAATGTCAACAGTGCTGATGCTGAGGGACCCTGTTCTGAGCTGGCCCTGAACGAGCTCCTCGAGGGCAGGGCTGTGTCTGGTGTCTGTGACCCCGGGCTGGCACGCAGTAGGTACTCAGCGTGTGCGTGTTGATGACGTGAATGGTTAGGGGGTCGGACTAAAGAGAAAGAGCCAGTCCCTGCCCAGGAGCCCACGGTGAGTCAGGGAGGGGCCCACACGCCCCTGCTCTCCTCCAAGCAGACACTCAGCCAAGGCGGGGCAACCACGAGGTTGGCTGCTGAGAGGGGCTTCACGAGTCTGGGGAGGGGGCCTCAGAATTGTTCGTTTAGTTGGGCTCTTAAGGTTGCAAGAACAGAAGCGCACCCAGGGCTCCTTGAGGGGTGGAACATTCATCATAAAGATGAGTGAGTGGAAACCCAGGCCTCAGGAAGGATGAGCTGGGAGCTGTTGCTCTGGCGTCTTCCATTAAGATGACGCAGGCAAAGCCCTGTCTCTCCCCTCCACCCCACCCCAACCTACCCCAGGCTCATCCCTGCCCACCCTTGACCTGGGCCCCTCCCGGGCCCACTTACCCGTTAGCCACAGCGCCTAGGACTCACGGTGCTTTTTAGGGGCCCACAGAAATGTATTAATTTTGATTTCTATAAAAAGCAGAAGAAAAAATGAATGTAATAACGATACATATAAAACAGTGAGTCTAGCTTGGATTACATTTGTCTTAATACCAGTGCAGTCACATAATTCTAGTGCACATTTATGGAGAGAGGGGGTCACCCGCAAAGGCCCGCCCTGCCCACCCCCGGCCCTCTGCGCCGTGGCCTCTCAGGTGCAGCCCCCACCATGGACCACCTCTCCCTGTTTCTGAATGAAAATTCCACAGAGTCCACTGGCGACATTTTGAACACAAAGACGGAGCTAGGAAGTGCACTGACTTTGACGAATTTTCCTTGGGAAAGGGTTTTCCGGAATGGACTCCATTAAGTCAATTTAATTCCTTGATCAATTTTCTGTAAAGCTCAGTTAAGCTATTTCCAATTTTTTCGCTTTTTCATTTTGAGTTGACTGAAACTATTTTCCTCGGGACCAATTCTTTTCACTTATGTTTCATGTCAGAAATTTGGTTCGTAGATCAAATTTTGGTCAATACCACATTTCACTGATGACAGCTTCTGTCGTGGCAAGTTCTTTTTTGTGACCTTTATTTCTACCACGTCCATTTTCTGGGGTCAAATTTTGCTCCAGCTTTGGTCAGGAACACTTGGTTCTTTCATGAGCTGTAGCGGATAACCACCAGTCTAATTTAGCCATTTCAGGTTTTCTCTGCATTAGATAAAAGACTGGAGAGTCTAGAACAGTCTCTTAGCTTAGGCCAGCAGACACCGAGAGGACACCTACGAGGCGGAGAGACCGGCCGGTGCAGGAGCAGGCAGAGGAGAGGGAAGGCCGGCAGCTCCCGGTGCCGAGAGCCACAGGATGTGCTGGGGAGGGCAGCTCGAGATGCTCTCTGTCCCAGCTGGTCTTTGTCCGCCTTGTGGTCTCTCATGAGTCACCTGACCACCCTGGGGCCACCTAGGGCTAAGTGGAGGGCAGGGACATAACTTACGATGCCCAGCACTGCCCGGAGTCAGCAGCTGCGGCCAGTGGCGTCCCTCGGGGAGGAGGTAAGGCAGGAACCAGGGGCCTGGGCCACGGGAGGAACGCTTCCCACCCGGACAGTCCTCTCCGCGTCAAGGGGCACTTCCACTCACGGCGTGCCAACTCTAAGCAGCGCCGTGAGGCAGGCTGTGTCACCTCAGCTGCGTGGATGAGGAAGGGACGTGGGTCTTCCTGTCCCACACTCAGTGCCCCCCTTTACGCCACAGCCTCTCGGAAGAAGGAGGGTGAGGCGTCTGCCGAACACCCTGCTTTTGGAGTGGGCTGTCTCCTGACATTTCTGGGGCCTGGAACCGGAGCACAAACGGAGGCCCCGCTTCAACAGGCCTAAATATTTAAAAGTTCTTAATCAGCCTCACAAGCCCCACAAAGAAGAATGTTCTCTCCTCCCGCCTTCGCCAATAGACCTCAATAACGACAACACTGAGAACTAGAGTTTCTCATGTGGCTGAAAACTGGGTTTTTTGCCAGTTTTTTCATCGAAGTATAGTCAGTTTACAATGTTGTGTTAATTTCTGGTGTCCAGCATGGCAGAACTGGTGGTAGATGCCTGGAAGTCAGTAAAGCAACAGAGACGGCTGGACTGAGCACGGCCGTGCACGTCGGGGCCCTGCGTTGGCGGGCTTGTGATGTTTGAAAGAATGAGAAAATGAAAACACGTAAGTCATGCATTTATTTCATAAAATCTCTCTCCCTTTATTTCAACAAAATCACTGTGTTGTTAAATAATCGGTAACAAAATTTTGTTCTATGGCCAGAAATGCCAAACTGGACAACCTTTCTTGAATTCTTAGTTTTTCTTTAAATTCTATATGGAGAAACTTCGATTTTCTGAGATGAAGCATCTGGAATTCTCCATATACCCCTTACAGCGGTACCCAGAGCCGGCAGTGCGCCAGACGTCTTACCTGTTACGTTAAAAAGTGCAATGAATTTCCATATAATAACTCATCACCATCGCAGGAAACACCACACGATATTCTGTTTTTCCCGAGAAATCTCTAGCTCTACAGGTGTCAGCACCTCCTGAAGCAGCGTCTGCCCTGCCGCTGCCCGACACGCCAGGCCGAACACGCGAAGCTGGCCTGTGACGGGCCGGCGGGGCTCGGAGGGGCTGCGCCCCCAGTGCACTTCATTCATTCAGCTGGTACGTTTCCACAGCAGGACTTTCTAGATAAAGGAAGCAATGTGCTGGTTAACGTTCCTTGACCAGCATGAGGAAGCCATGTAGCGCTTCCTAAGTTCTTCCACATTCTTCAGCACTGAGACATCATAAAGAAACCCCAAAATACCAGTGTTTTGTTCATTTGTTCACATCTCTGCTCACTTGAGACTCTGCCTTGATCGGTAACGGCCAGAAAACGGCCTCTGTAAACTGGACTATTTGAACGTGAACCTTCTTCTTTATGGTCGTACGAGCGTTTATTTCTGTTTTCTAGTTTCCTTACATTTTATTGGAATATTACTCTCATTGCATATTTTACATGAAGGTTCTTTCTACTTATAAAATTGTTTTTCTCTAAACATTTAAAAGTGACAGTCCTTTAAAAAATGACACAGTCAACTTAGATGTGTCTGTTTTTTAAAAATAGCCTTCTGCTGCATTTTTGGCAGCAAGCTCACACCAGATAATTAAGGACAGCACAAACTTCTGAAAGTCCTTCCATTTTCTGCGGAAGTCATGGTCTTCCCTCTATGGGAGGATCTTCTGCGGTTCCACGGGAGTCTCCTAGCGATCCTGCATCTCACCCACATTGCATCCAGCCCCTTTAAGACCATGTCGCCGGCGTTCCCATCAGGTCTGTGAGTGGCTGGAAGGTCAGGTTTGATAGCAGTTTCATCCAGATGTTCCGTCTTGGAGCAGATCCAGAAAAAGTCGTACATAATCGCTGAGTTGTCCAGAGAGTGCCATTCCACCAGCACAGCTGAAGCCGCTCCCCCAGTGTGAGCTGAAACCTGCACGCCGCACAGCGCACGCCTCTGCATGTGGGGCCAGAGCTCTGGCTCGTGCCCACTTCTCTTTATGACCGTGTCGGTGGTGTCACTGCAGGTCCCTCTCAAACATTTTTTTAAAAGCAATGCCTGTAATCGAAAGCTGTTTATTCCGTTTGTCACTTTAATCAAAACCTTTGCTTTTTATAAAAGGTATAAAACCAGTGAAATTCTCCTTAATTTTGACCTTGTTTTCTTTTTCTATAGGTCAAAACTTGTACAACAAATGTTAGTCATCCAGTGTGGCCTTTGTCCCTCATACAGCCTAACTGATCTGAGTAATAATTACTTTTAAAAAATTATGCTCAATTTCATCTCTCATTTCTTACTCTCCAAATTAATCGTTTCATTTTGAATTTGATATCCTAGAAAATTATTTGTTTCAGGTTTTTAAAAAACCCATCTTAGCTGTTTTTTAGTCATTTCTACTAAACCTAGGCCTTATTACTTTGTTTTGTGTATGTACCAGTGCCTCTCCCACCTCAGAATAAGCCATTATGTTTGGCTGCGTAGAGGGCACATAATTTAATTCTTTTAAGAACATCCCATCGATGTTCCTTTGTCTTTTTTTTTTTTCTCAAATGGAGGTGCTGGGGATTGAACCCAGGACCTCCTGCATGCTAAGCACGTGCTCTGCCACTGAGCTGTAGACATACCCCACCTCTGTTTCCTGGTGGCGTTTACTCACCTGTGCTGAGGACAATCCACAGGTGGCTGTTCCATCAGCTCCTTTTCCACTTCTGGTAATCAGGGGAGTGTTTGGGGGCTACAGTGAAAGCTGCTCACTTGTTGTTGGCAGTTTTAAAAATGTTAAGCAGACTGTCTCTTTCAAGATTTTCTATTTCTTTTCGCCTTTTTTGGTCCATAATTGCTCTTCCTATCATGATGTCTATTTGGATTCTCAATGATCCAAGGGAATTAAAAATAATATGAATTCCATCCAGAGTATAAAATTTGAATGCATTTTCGTTGTAGAAATGTAAATTAAATCAGTCGTAAAAATTTTACTTTTTTGAAAATGTACGGGAAAAATAATTTTTTGTAACGTGTTAAAAAGTATCTATTAAACTTTAAAGGCCAAATACAGATGATAAGAAGTGGATACCAAAACTTAAAATCAAAATTACTTAAACCTGGAATTCTCAGTTTAAGTTTTTGAGACTGTGATCTTCTTAAATATTCTCTAAAAATAAAGCCGCGTGTGACTCTAGCATCCAGTGGCGACCTGGCTGGCAGTGTAACCTTTCCTGGCGCTTTGACACGTGGGTTTGCTGAGTAGCAACGATTACTAACGTTTACTAAGCGTTCATCAGCTGTCCTGGCGGCCCTGCGAAGCAGGAGAGACTGTTCACTGTTCGGGTGGGAAGAGTAAGGAAGGGCGTGCCGGGGTGTTCCCGCACAGCGAGCGATCTGCGCCGGGTCCTGCTGGGCCCCCGCGCCGAGGGCCACCCAGGGAGGCCGCTGCGGGCCCGGGCAGGCAGCTTGGGCGGGGCTGCTTTCTGCCTTCGCTCTGATGCCGCCGCGGCCTCGGCTCTGCGGGCGCAGGGCGGGGCCGGCCGCTGCGGCGCCGGGTCAAGTCCCCGCGCCTCGGGCCGGCGCGAGGGCGCCACCTGCAGGGCAGCGGGGCGCCTTCCCCAGCGAACTGCCTGCCGCAGAGCGAGGCCCCCGCTGGGTCAGGATCCCGGTGGCGGATCCCAACGGCGGATCCCGCGGGGAAGGAAGGAAGCCCGGACAAGCGCGACCAGAAGGACCCACCCTACTCCCCCCACCGTGAACTCAGCCATCCCGCTTCACTTCTCCCCCTCGGACCGCAGTGGGAGCACGGCCAGCACGGCAGCGGAGCACGGAACAAACCCCAGGCCGTCTGGTGGCCGCTTCCCGGGGTTTGCAGAGATTCCGCTCCCCGGGAACCCGTCAAGAATTCCTGCCCTAGTGAGCCAGCTGCGCTCCTCCACCCAGAACTCACTCGGACCCGCCTCCTTGCCTTACGAAGCCCCTCGGTTTGTAAGTGTGTGCGTCCAGAATCCGTTCACCGAGCTCCACCCCCACGGGCTCACAACAGCGCCTGAGACCAGGATTGCTACTGCCGCTCTCAGGGGACGAAACTGAGGCCCAGGGAGATGGACTGACTTCTTTCCAAGAGTCGGGGCAAGCTGGAAACAGGGACCCTGCACACTGCACATCTTACACAAAAATTACCTCCAGAATGGACCATCGTTCTAAACGTAAAATGCAAACCCATGAAACTCCTGGAAGATGCAGGAGAAGACGTTTGTGACTCTGCGTGAGGCGGAGCATCCTCAGGTAGCAAAAGCACAGCCTGTAAAAGGAAAACATTAATAACAAATTGGCTTCATGAATATGAAAAACCTTCGCTCTGCAAAAGACATTGGGAATGAAAACCAGACTGCGAGAAAATATTTACATATCACATCTCTGACAAAAACTTATGTTCAGAATATATAAAGGACCCAACAATAAGAAAAGTAAGTCAATCCAAAAACAGACAAAAGATTTCAGCAGGTACTTTGCCAAAGAAGGGATAAGGGAGGCAAATAAACACAGGAAGGCGCTGAACATCCTTCGTCTCAGGCTAACGCGAATTAAGACCACAATGCAAGAACTTAAATACTCAAAAACAAGGACACAAGTAAATTATGGGGCATTTGTGCGAAAAGCATATTATCCACCCTCCAAAATTTATATTTTACTCTTCAGAATAACATGAAAATACTTATGGAACAATGTATTAAGTGGAAGAAACAGGACTTAAACATACTAACAGTATTACCCCAATTTGAAGGAAAATTGTGTATGTTACACACACGTATTAAATAAAGATTGAATTGTATAAAAATGTAAATAGGGCTCATTTCTGGGTATGACAATGACAAGAGATTTTTGTTTTCTTATTTATACTTCCCAGAATTTTCCAAAATATTTCCCAACATACACACATCGCTTTTATAAATTATCTAATTAAGTCGAGAGAGAAAAGGATGCTCAGCAAGGATCTGAAGAAAGAATGAATGAGCAAATGAAGAAAGAAGCCAGGGCCAGAGGGAGCCTCCCCTCCCTGCCCTGTGAGCCCTGGCCCACCTGTGAGCATCGGAGCGTCTGGCCTGGTCCCCGGGTGATGGGGCCCCACGGCGCTGCTCAGCACATTGGTCCTGCAGCGCGGGTTGGCAGGTGCAGTGTGCTGGGCAGGTGAGGCTCGACAGTGAGGCTTTACCAGCCAGGTCACAGGCTGGCAGGCAGCCCTCACCAGGCACTGGGGCAGGCAGACCCTCAGCGGGAAGGTCGGCTCTGAGGGGGAGACAGAGAGGCAGGCTGGAGGGATTGGTGTCCGGAGCACGTGCACCCTGGGGTCCGTCCTGACTCAGCCACCTGCCACCTCACCACTCCACGCCTCCCCGGTGACTTCGTCTGCAGCGTGGGATGGCATCACGGCCTCACTGGGTTGTCGGGTTGTGGCTGTCGTGGGAACCAGAGATACGGCATGTGGCACTAGGCCCTGGAGGGTGAGTGAGGGCGGGACAGAGGCGGCGAAGTGGGCTGCGGGGCGGGGCGGGTGCTGACTCGGCTTGGGGTGCCTGGCGATCAGCCACCGCCCAGAGGCCCCCTGGTCCCCAGCCTGCAGCCCTGGGTGTGAACGAGGCTTTAGGGCTTACGTAGCCCTTTCTTTCCGTGCAACTTGCTGACTGGCTTTAGTCATTCATTACAGGGAACTGAACTCAGAGAGGGCAGGAGTCATAGGGGGCCTCCCTGTGGGCCCCAAGGTGGGGCAGAAAATGCTCAGGGTCTGGGTGAGGAAACCTGGGCTCGGTCGGCTTCCCTGACCCGTTGAACCTCCACTTCCCAGTCTGTAAGCAGACACGATGCAATCTGCGCCCCCCACCCCCAGCCCTGGGTGGCAAGGATGTGCCGGGGGTGATGGGTCACAAGGATGCGGGCTGGGAGGACGGCGGGAACAGAGTGCAAGTGACAGAAAGAGGCTCCCCTGGAGTCTGCTGACCTGGGGTTTGAAGCGAGCCTGAGACAGGGCTGTCTGTCCTTAGTGAGACCCAGGAACATTATGATGAGGACATCAGTGTTCTGCAACTAAGACATGGGCTTGGGGCTAAATTAAGTATCTACACAGCCCTTGATTAGAGCTCCCTCCCCGAAGCGGCTCCCTCCCCACGCTGAAACATTTAGCAGGGATTTCAGGAGTATTCCCAGCCCCAGCCGTGGAGCAGGACGTTGCCTGAGAGTGAGGACAATGGTGACCACTTGCTTTTAGCAGGTTCCCAGCCGCCGCCCAGAGGCCAGGACAGCTCTTAGAACTCAGGCGGACCTGCGTGTTAGAAGGAAGACATTGATTGTACTTAGGTCTTTAAAGGGCAAATGAAACACACCCCGTACGCCAGGTCCGACGCAGGCTGGACCCGAGGGACTGTCTAGTATTCGCGTCAGAAACCACCCTGAGAATCATTGCACAACAGTCTCTGAGGAGGAGGAGAGACGGCAACCTAGTGCAAATTCAGCCGTAAATCCACGGGTGACCTCTGCCGAGTCACGGGTCCTTCCGGGGGCCTGCCGTTCTCACAGTGGCTCACACACCTCTGCGTCCTTCTACCCTGATGCAGGACACTGACCGCAGGCACCCCTGTCCCCGACAAGTGGGCATTTCCCAAAGGCTCCGTCCTGTGTGAGCTGGAGACTGGCTGGCTGAGGTGAAGAGGACCCGTGTTTTCAGTGTTACCTACAGGATACGTGCTGTGGTGAACTTCAGAGCGCGCGTGTTCCAGGAAAGCTGTCTATATGTATTTAATTTCTGATTCCCAAGGACAGTGTGGCACAGTAACTGAAGGCGCAGACTTTGGACCAGTCCTGAGCTGAGTCCTACTTGCCTGACCTTATAGAAGCCACTGCCTCAACTTCCCAATCTACGAAATGGGGGTAAATGGCCTGGGCTCTTGGCGGCCGTCAAGCGAGATACCGTGTCTACAGAGCCGGGGCGCCTGGCCTGTAGCGAGAGTGTGGCGAGCAGGGGTCCTGTTACCCCTGCAGTTCTTGTCAAGGCGAAGCCTTTGTGCTCTGCTGAATGTGTTGTGTAAAGCTGGGCTTCCACGCTTTAAGCAGACCGGGTACGTCACCGGGCGCACCGGCGGTCCCGAGCTGCCCTGCCCAGCCGGTGCGGCCCCAGGAGAGCACGGCGGGCACTTCTGGCCCCAACCCTCACAGCTCTGAGCTGGGTGGGGACTGGCTTCTCCGGCCTTTCCTGAGACAGACTTCAAAAGGCCCACACCCAGACTTGAAGAAAGCCTCAGGCCCAGTGCCAGCCCCTTCCTCCCGGGCCAGCACTCTGTCTAGAGGTGTCCGTGCCCATCCAGGCTGCCGCCGAGGTCGCTCTGGACAGCACCGGGCCACCTCCCTACCCCGGGGGAAGTCCCCAAAGCAAGGGGGCGCAGGCCCTTGCCCTTGGCTGGGGTCCACCTAGGCTCAGACCTTTGCTTGCCTCTTCCGGGCTGTGAGCCCAGCCGGAGTGGCCCTGTTTGGCCCACATAGATCCTTGCTACTGAACGTGACCACGGGCAGAGCAGACGGGCTCCGCGGCCTCGCCTGTAAGCTCTTCCTGCCTCTGTTGCCGCACAAAACGGGCCCCTGAGCTGAGAAGGCAGGTGGTGGGGGTAGGGGGGGTGTGCGGAGAAGGGGGCTCCCCTCCAGGTGGGGCCTTCAGGGCCTTACCCTGCTGGGGAAATCGCTCTGCCACCCTGGCCTGGGTACACGGTCTGTCTGAATCGTTAGCTTCTTTCAAATGCAAACACTCCACTGAGGCAGCCCCGTCAGGAAAAGGCGTGCTCATGCATCCCTGAGCCTGAACAGACTATTCAGATTCTTCCCTGGGAGGGGAGGACAGGCCGTGTGCTTAGCACGCACGGCGTCCTGGGTTCAATGCCCAGAACCTCCATTTAAAAAGTTAGGCAAAAAATACCGAGCCCACCTGCCGAGAGCCCCATGGAACTGGTGCCTGACGCTGACGTCCAGCTGAGGTCGAGGACTGCTGGGCCCAGTGTTGCGTTTGCTTGTTAGGGCGCTTTGGGGCACAGGGGCAGAGCCCCTCTGAGCCTAGCAGGGAAAACAACGGCCCTTTGTGTAGTGACTGGGGCCACTTGGCTGCTGTGAAGATACTGCTGGGGCCTGGGAAGCCGACATCTGAGACAGAGGCCGCCCTGGACACCACGGTCTGCGGGTCCCGCTCCTGGCCTCCCCGTTGCCCTCTGTGAATCTCTGCACCTTGGGTCGAATGAGCCTGAAGGCCCCTCTGCATTCTCTGGATCTTGAGGGATACCAGCCCCAAGGGGCCCACCCGGCACAGGACTTCCCTCAGGCACCTGGGATGGCGGACCTTCATGGTATCTCCCTGGGGAGGCCCGATGGCCAGACAAGGTGGGTCGCCTCCTCCCCTCTCAGCATCTTCCTGCTCCACATTACTCCGCAAGGGTCACCCTTTCATGTTCCCCTCCCTCTATCCTGCTCTGAGGACAGGACCCAGGCCTGGGGAGGGACTGTGTGCCCCGGCCCAGGGGCTGTGCCTGGGACTCAGTGCTCTCAGCACAGAATGCAGGCTCTGTTGCTCCCTGGCAGAGGGCTGCCAGCACCTGGGCGTGAGAAGAGGGGCCAGGACGCAGGGTGGGAGGAGGACTCTCTCCCAAAGGGGTGCCTTTCCCACAGGCCCCCCACGATGGAAGGGGTGCGGGGTGCTGTTGAAATAGCTATGGTCTGGCTGTGGGGTGGGGCGAGGCAGTCAAAGAGAGGTGGGTCCCCCAGCTCCATGCCCCCAGCGAGGTCCCCGTATGGCGTTAGTCTCCTCTCTCCCCCAAAGGACCGGGCTGGAGAAGAAGCGGGCAGTCTCTCCAGGCAGGTGAGATGAGGTGGGAAACTGAGGGAAGAAGGAAAGGAGACTGACCTCCGGGGGCCACGAGGTGCCACCAGACGGAGGAGAGCCACTGCAGTGGGTGGAACAGTGTCCCCTGAAAAGCTAAGTCCAGTCCCTGTGACTGTGACTGCATTAGGAAAAGAGGTCTTTGCAGAAGTATTTAGGCTAAGGATCTCGAGATGGGATCAGCCCGAATGCAATGACCGGTGTTCTTACACCGAGAGGAGAGGACACAGAGAGAAAGCCATGGGGAGTCATTCCACCACCGCCCAGCAGCTCCGGGGACCACCAGAAGCTGGACGGAACACATCTTGCTGGGGGAGCCTGAGAGGAAGCACGGCCCTGCCGACCCCCGGGTGTGGGGCTCCCAGCCCGCAGGACTGGGGGCCGGCAGGCCCCTGCGGTTTAAGCCACTGCGGTTGTGATGATGTGTCCAGCTGCCCTAGGAAACCAGTCCCAGCGTTGCCCACAGCGGCTGAAAGGAAAGCGCCTGGAGCAGTTGCCATCAAGCACATGCTCTCCCTGAGTGGCCATTTCTTCCTCTGTAAAAGGAGGCAAATGTTTCCAGCCCTGATGAGATGATGGCCTGGGAAGGGCCTTGTCAGCAGGGCAGCTCCAACAGCATGAGGAAGGTGTGGTTCCAGATCAGGTCCTGCTGAGTGAGTCCTGGCACCTCTCCCAGCCTCAGTTCTCGCAGAGTGGAGCTGTAAGCCCTGCCCTGATGACGCCACTGCAGGGAAGATGGCGGGGGCACTGATGGGTTAAGATAAGGTCGGGTGCAGGGGAGCCGAGTTCTGCTCTTCCTTGGGGACGAGAGTCTCTCTTGCACTGTTCTGCTGCCAGACAGCTTCTGAACACAGAGGACACCACCCAGGAGGTGCTGGCGAGCCCCCCGAGGTGGAGGCGCCAGTGGGGAAAAGTGACCTCGGATTCCTGCCCCTAAATGCGCAGGTGCCAGGGCAGGGCAGGGGGGAAAGAGAGACGCCAGGTCCCATGGATGGGGCAGGACTGTTCTCCCAAAAAGGGCATTTGAATTATGTTTTACAAGGTATCTGAAGAACTGTGCTCGCCTGTCTTCCCCACCTCCCTTGCATCCACCCATTGCCACCAAGGGACCTGCCACGCCCGACCCAGTGTGGGCAGGGAAACAGCAGAACCCTGTGCATTACACTCAGGCTGCACTCTGCAGCTTCCAGAGAGCCTCCAGATGCACTCTGTGGTCACCATGGTGCTGGGAAAGGAAGATGGTTACGATCCTCGCCCTACAGATGAAGATACTGAGGGCCAGGGAGGAGAAACAACTGCTCAGGGCCACCTGACTCCATGTTACCTCACTGCCTTTCTGACACATCGTCTACTGCCTCGCTGGCTAACTGGGGGCCTGTGTGCCTCCAGGAACACCCCATGCCCATATCTCCCCAACTGGTGTGGCCTCAAAAGTGGCCATGGCCAAGGCCTACAGCTCTCAGCCTGGCCTTCCAGCCCCTCCCTTCTGCTCGCCTCCACACGTCAGCTCAGTTCCTCTTCCCGGCTAGGATGCTGGCCCCAGGCACCGGTACACAGCCTTGTTCTTCCTCTGCTCACCATTTCCTTGGGCTGCACAGGAGGCCCAAACCCAGTACAGAGTCCTGAAATCCTGGTCCAAGCTGCAGCTCTGCTAACTCACTGCTGTGTGACTTCAGGCAGGGCACTTCCCCTCTCTGGGCCTCTGTTGTTCCCTCACTTAGGAAACGCGGGAGGTGAGCCTGATGTTCTCCACATGGCCTGTGTCTAAGCCCTCCAGGACCCCCCTCCTCGCCGCCGCTCTGCCCTCCCTGTGTCTCACTGCCCACGAGAGTCCCCCCTCCCTTTCTCCAAAGGGCTGCTGTTTAATCACGCAGCTGGACTTTAATCTCCCTAAGAGCAGAGAAGGGTGTGTGTGGCACCTACTGGCCGGGTGTTCGGCCAAGACATGCTGATTACTTAATCGGTAATCCACCCACCACCTCCCTTTATGTCGGGAGACAGTCTTCCCTCTAGCTTCCTGAGATGAGTGCCCAGAGGCCTGCAGTGGGCCGGAGTGCTGGGCACTGCATTTATGTTCACCCTGACTAGTGTATGTGTGTGGGGGGTGCTGTGCTGTGTCCATGGCAGTGTCTACAGGATGTGGACAAGGCCACCTCACACCCCACTGTGCCTCCGAAGCCCATCACTGCCACGGGCACCAAAAGAAAGCACACACCTTCTGCCTTCCCCCTTCAGAGGGCTCCGTATCTCGTGTCTCACCTCGTGTCCCCTTCTTGGGAAGGCAAAGCAGGGGTTGTTAACGGGGGTCTTGTCCGAGCCACCCTGAATCCAGCAGAGGCTGGCACTGGGGGCTCCATTCCTGGTCAAGCTCTAGTTTGCACAGGATGACTGTGCCTGTCTGTACAGCCCACCACTTTCCCTTCAGAGACTTAGGTCTCAGAGGACAAGCTGATCTCGATTGAGGGGACACACGCACAAGCCCCTTTACAAGGTGTATGGCCACCAAGAAAACCTCATGAGCCAGATGCCCAATAGCACGACTGAGGCCTCATAAAGAGGACCTGAGAGACAGTCAGCTGCAACCCACTGACTGCAAATAGGGAAACAGGACCAGAGAGGGACAGAGACTTGCCCCAGGATGCAGAGCAAAATGGACCCCAGGCCCAGGGCTCCTCCCACGGCCTGCACGCCTGGCAGACAAGGCCAGGAGGCGGAGCAGAGGGAGCTCAGAGAGCCAGGGGCCACGGGGGAGATGCGCCCGGGGAGACTCTCCGCAGTTCTCCTGCAGGGGCCGCAGGGAGGGCCGGAGGCAGCGGCCGCCTGCTCCTTCGCACCGGGGCGCAGCCACGAGTCTGCGTGGTGGGGAGGGAAGGAATGTTTTCTCTTTGTCCTCTGTGTCCGTTCGACTCTTGTCACCTTGTCCGCTGAGTGGCAGAGGTCCAGGCCCAGCACTTTCCGGACCTGGGGAATGGAGGCCTGGGGAAAGGGTGAGGGTGGCCAAGTGCCCTCGGTTGGGGCGCTCCTGAGACAGCGGGGTGGACCTGACGACGGGGCCGACAGGGCGGAGAGCAGCCAGGAGCCTCTCCCACAGTGGGGAGGACACGGTGGGGTGGGGCTGCGGGTGCCCCACCTCATGCGTTCTTCTTCAGGGCAGGCTCGGTGGCCCAGGCCTCTGTCCCTGACAGTGGGGGCAGGGAGGTGAAGGGGCCCGTGCGCACCCCCTGCTCCGTCTGGGCGCCGGCTTCGCTCGCACTTCAGGCCGGCGGGGTGGGGGCCGTGGGGGTGGGGGTGGCGACCCCTGGAGGTCACGGGGTCCGGCGTGGGCGGCACGCGGTCAGGTGCAGGCCCCTCCCCCGCCCGCCCCGTCCTCCCCGCCCCGCCCCGCCCCGCGCGGGGCGGGTGGGAGGGGCCGCGGGGAGGCGCGCGAACCCCCCCACCAGGTGCAGCGCCGGCCGGCCGTCTGGGGCCACCGCGGCGGGAGGAGAGTCCGGGGCTCCCAGCGCCCGCCGCGTCCCTGCGCCCTCTCGGCCGGACGCCCGGGACACTTGGAACCCAGGTAACCGAGGGCGGGACTGCCCCGAGGCGCGCGTCCTCCCGCCTCCCCGTCCGCGCGCACCCGGCCTCGGCGGCCGCCCCGGGCTCCCCGGAGCCGGCTGGCCGCTCCCCGGGCGGCGCCTGGAAAGTTTGCGCCGCGACGGCCGCGCCCCGGGTGGCGGTGAAACGCGGCCACTGTCGCCCACACGCCCTCCGCCCCGTGTCTTGCGGCGCCGGGAGCCGCTGCTGGTGCCACAAGACGGCTGCCTTGTCACTTTTCTCGTCTCTCCCTCTCCTGAGCGTTTGCGTCTCTGCCCCTCGGCCCCCAGTCCCTTAAAAAATCCTCAGATGGGGACCGCAGAGTTGGCCGTGTCTTAAGGGATGTTTACACTTGCGCTTCCCGCCTCCTCGGGCCAGATGTAAGCTGGGAGGCTGGGCTGAGTCAGACAGGGTGAGGGGAAGGGGCGGGGAGCCGCCGGGCCCGGTGAGGTGGGTGCCCAGCCCCCGTTCTGGGCTGCCTTATCTCCTGCCGGCCACAGCCCAGCGGGGCATCTTCGGCACCCCCAGCCCACCCCAAGGTGAGCGCCGGACAGAGGGTGGCCCACGGCCGTGGAGTCGGCGACCCAGAGGCGGCTCAGCCGACAGTTGAATAGAGTGGGCTTCCTCCAGCCTGGGCGCTGGGGGGCTCAGCTGTGCGGAGGAAGGGGGTGAACGATGGTCTGGACGGAGCAGCAGAGAGAACGGATGGGGGGGTCAGTGGATCAGGAGAGCTGGCAGCACTCACATGGACACATCCCTGACTTCACCCCCCCACCCCCACCCCCACCGCCGTTAACCAGCGAGGTGGTGGGTCTCACTCCGTTGTCAGATGAGCGAAAAAGGAGGCTCCAAGAGGTTATGTAATTTGCTGGAGAAAAATGTGAAACTGGACCTCAAACCTCAGGCAGGTGGCTGGTTCTCCATTTTGCTGGGCCCCTGACTTAGCGAGGGTTCATTTCTTCTCCCCTCTCCCTTGAAGTTCTTCCGCTGAAAAGCGCACCTCCAGGAAAAAATAAAATCTGATCAGGGGTTTCTCCAAGAGGGCCAGCCCTTTGCTGAGCCGTGAGGACTGCAGGAGGCAGGGACCTGTTTTGCTCACGGCTGTAGCCATGGTACCTGGCACGGGGAAGGTGCCCCACAAGAATGGAATGAATTAACCTGAAATAGCAGAGACTTTCCAGTTGATGGATCTTTGCCCTTGGGGAACAGAAAGGGCACTCTGAAAAGCTGGACCAGAAAGGCACCCAACGCCATCACCGAGGGTCCTTGAAATCCTTACCCTCTTGGGGCAACTTAGTTGTTTTTCAAGCCAGGGAGCACAGCGTTGCCGCAGGTGCTGTTCCAGACAGCCAGGCCTTCACTTCACCCCCAGCCCACTTCTTGCCAGGCCTGGGAGAAGCAGAGGGGAGTGGGCTACATGCCCGGCTTGGCCCTGCTCTGGGTTGGAGGCAGAGGACCATTGGCCCATCTACACCAAAGTCTTACCCATCTCTCCAGGAAATCTTATTTGGAAACACTAATCTTCATTGCCTCCTCCCTCTCCTTACAAGTTCATGGGACGGACATGCACTGAGCGAAGAGGACTTGCTTTTCTGAGCCTCAGTTTTCTTATCTGTAAGATGGGGACAGCAGAATCTTCATGGTTTTATGTGAGAATGAGTGGCCTAGAGGGCTCTGTAAGATTCAAAGCAAACTAAGAGATGACTGTTATTTCCCCACGTGAATGTCCATTAGCCTGACCTCCCCGGTGGACTGTAAATTCCTCCTCAGGAGTGATCGCACAGCTGGGTATCCCTCTGAGAGCTGCCTCTTCCTGAGCACACCGCAGGTTCCCAGGAAGTACTGACTGGTCAAAAATCATCTCTAGAGGAAGAGAAATTGCTAAAACTGGCGAAAAAATCCCTCTCCCTGATCCCCATGTGAGGAGAGGGCACACTACACCATACAGGGGTGGGAGGAGTCCACGGTCCAAGGCCAGGAGCGAGTGGGAAGGCGGGGGCATGGGAGACTCCGTGGCAGTGCCCTGCAGACTTTTAACCTTATATTCCTTAGCAGACGTGGTGCCTGCTTTGGCCTGAGGACAGACCAGGACACTTCGAGTTGGCCATTCCTGTTCCTTGGAGGAGGCCTCTGAGAGCATAGCTGGTACTCAGGCCCCGGCAGGTCACCCCCTTTCCCGCCCCACTGGTCCCTGCACACACAGGGCCCCGCCCAGCTTCCTGCTGCCAGTTCCTAGCTCTTAACTGGAACCCCGCGGAATGAGAGCTCTCGGCCCAGAATCCCTCGGCTGGGACAAGCCTTCGCGTTCACACCCCTGCGCCCCTCCCTGCTTCACTTTCCGTAGCAGGTACCGCCATCCAGCCTCCGTGTTCCACGTTTAAGTCTTGTTCATCGCCCGTCCTCCCTGTTAGAAGCTCTGCCCGCCGAGGGCAGGGCTCTCTGTCCGTGTCACTCCCTGCTCCACCCTCGGGGCCGGGGCAGGGCCCGGGGTGCGGTGGGCGCTTAGTTAGCGTTTGCTGAGTGAATGAACACGCCCAGCCTGCCCCTCCTTGCGGCACAGGCGGGGAGACTGAGGCCCAGAGCTGAGGACTGACCTCCTGAAGGCGGAGCTGGAGCTTGTCTTGACTGGACTTGGGGTCCTTCTGAGCTGGTCCCTGTCCCCTGCACCAGGTTGCTAGGGGTTCAGGAGCCACCTGGGCAAGAGCCTTCAGGCCGACTGCCTCCAGTTCCTCAGAGGGGCAGCGCCTCGGCCGAACGGACCGCGGTCCACACAGGGGGAGCTGCGAGAGCCAGGGAGGGGCGCTCCCAGCCGGCCCCCCCCCCCCCCGCCTCTTCCCCAAAGACACCTCCTAAGGCTGCTCTCCAAGGTGAGCGGTGCCTGTTAGTGGTGGAAACAGTGCCCTCTCCAGGCGGCCTTTCCAAATTCCCCGGGGCACCGTCCCTGGCGGTGGGGAGAGAGGTGGCGCTTCAGGTCAGCTGGGCCGAGGACAGCAAACCGGTCCGAGGAGGTCCGGCCAGAGCTGTGGGCCGGAAGAGGGAGGGCGGTACTCTGCCCAAAGCCCGGGCTCGGAGGCCTCTCTGAAGACTCTGATGAGTGGCGTCCTTGGAGGCCCCAAGAGCTTGACTTTCTGAGACACGTGTCTGGACGAGCAGGATGGAGATGGCGGTGGGGGAGCGGGTGGCGGGGGTAGAAGTTGGAACTTCCTCTGGGATAGAAAATATGGGAGACACAGCCACAAATCCAAGCGACTTCAGCCTGCCCTCCCCCCGTCATTCTTCTGGGCACCATTGTTTCTGCAAACAAAATTTGTTTGTTTTTGCTGGTGGCGGGGTGCGGGGGGGTGGTCATTAGGTTTATTTTAGCTTTATTTATTTATTTTAATGGAGGTACTGGGGATTGAACCCGGGACCTTGTGCTCTGAACTCTACCCTCCGCCACTCTGCAAAGAAGTTTTGTCTGTGTCTGGAGGCAAAGCTCCAGGCTCCGTGGAGTTGACTGGAGGGGAAGACCTGGCTCAGGAGGACCGGCTCCTGGAGTGCGTCCCCGGAGGCACCTCTCCGCCTCACTCCCGCTGCTGTGTGGACCCCGCCTTCTTTCCTGACCGCTGGGGGCGGGAGGGCTGCCTTTCTAATCACAGTAATAGGCGTTCAGTAGATGTTCCTAGGGGGCCAGGCCCCGGTCTAAGCACTTTACGTGCATTAGGTCATCCTTACAACAACCCTATGAAGCTGAAACTGTACCATCTTCATTTTACAGATGAGAAAACTGAGCCTCAGGAAGGTGGCATAGCTGCCCAAGATGACACTTGCAGGGAGAGGGCACCAGACTCAGCCTTAGCCTCCATGCCGTGCCGCCTCAGTCAGCCAAGGAGGCCACACTGGCAGGACGGAGACCTGGAGGCCACCCCTCACAGGGAAGCCGCTCCGCTGCGGGCCCACGTGTTGGACCACAGAGAGCTTTGGCTCTTTTTTCCCTTCTATTGATCCCCAGATCTTTTCCCATTGTCATTGTGTCTTGCCAGGTTCAGAGCTGGAATTGATGTTGGGGGAGGGACTCCAGAAGTTGGGCTGTGAAGGATGTGTAGGAGTTTACCAGCACATTGGGAAAACTGGTGAGGAAGGGGACTGTGCAGGTAGGGGGAACAATGATAATGCTTTGCCTGAAGAAATGAACCCATAATGGTGACTCCTCCTCTGTCTGAGGCCACTGAAGTTCCCCCTCCCCCATTTCTGCCTGTAGCCACTCTTTACCAGCTCCTTTCCTCGGGAGAGGGTGGGGCCCTGACCCGAGACAGAGCTCATGCATTCCTGTCCCTGGCTTCTCTTTATCGCCACCATCACGACAAGTCTGGTGCTTCCAGCAATAGTGGATGGAAAAGTACGCCTCTTGTGATGTGGTGTGAGTCAGCCCCTCGTAAATAATGGGGTTGCATCGTCAGCTCTGATGCCTGGACCTGTGCCCTAGTGTCTGGCTCATGGTGGGAAACATGGTGTTGGCTCCAGGGGGAAGAGGACAAGGGTGACTTCAGGTGTCATTTTGAAATTGTGCAGAATGGCAGCGAGGAGCCAGCAGGTGCGAGAGAGATACAATCATTTTTGGCAGCTAGGAGAAAAGCGCTCTCCCAAAGCGGTGACCGCACGTGTGCTTTCTGCCCGCGTCCTGCCTGCTAAGCCACGGTTTATCTTACAGGGTTGTCCTTACCCCTGGCCTGACCCCGGGTCAGGGCCAGCCCCAGAGAGCTCTGTGGAGACTTGCTGCCAATGGGCGTTTTGCCTGGACACACTGTAGCCTCTTAAGACATTCTTCCTCTTTGGTTATTTGGGAGCCCTGGGGTCGGGCTGACCCAGTGGGATTCGTTTGGAGCCACGGACCCAGCCATTGCGGATAGCTAGATCCCAGGGTCCTGAATCCGGCTACTCTGCCAGCCTGCCACCGGGCTTTGAGTCAGTCACTGAGGCCTTGGGAGCTGGTGTGGTGGGTGGGGAGCCCTGAATCTCACTCTGACACGATCTGACTTTGGCCCTGTCCCTTCCCAGGCCCAGTTTCCTCATCTGTAGGAGAGACAGCGTGGCTTAGATCAGGACTGTGTCATTTTGGACCAGGTGTGAATGCTGACGGGAGAGACTGGCTGGGGAGGGGTGACCCTGGCACGGGGGTCCCTGAGGAAGCGCGAGGGTGGGTTCCGGATTAGGACCAGGATCTGTGCAGTGCGCGGAGGGGCAGGTGGAAGGAGAGTGGCCATGCCGGGGGTGTTGGCGGCAGCAAGTTTCGGGGGTGAAGGCAGAGGGCTGAGTTTGTCCGGGATGGGGCTGTGTTAACAAGGTGGTGGTGTTTGAGGGCAGAAGGACTGTGCCCACGGGGGAGTGACCGCACGAGCCAGATGAGGGGAAGGGAGTGGATGGGGGTCCCCTGGTCTCTCAGACAGCGTGTGTCTGACTGAGCAAGCTAGCGGCCAGTGCTGTCTCCATCTCCCCTGCGATCAGACCCTACCCTCGGAACCCCTGCTTCTCTCACTCACACGCCAAACCAGTATCTCTTCTGCCCCGAACCAGCTCTGCGCTGGGTCCGGACAGCTGGAGGCAGCCCCGATGCCCCAGAGCTGCCGGAATTACTCAGACTAGCCAGGCCTAACCGGCCTCACTTTGCCTTTCCCAGGGGAACCCCGGTAAAGGCTCTGGCCTCAGGCCCTCCCCTCGCGCCTGCTTCTTGACCAAAGCCTAGGACCCCTCCCGTGGTCCCGTGTGCCACGATAGGCCCCTTCTCTTGGGAAATGCAAGTAATAAGTCCTTCTTTCAATGGCGTTAGCCTCTCCGTGTGCCATTCAGATGCCTCCATCAGTTACAGTCCTGGGGGTGCACTTGAGACAGCGGGGGCCGCGGGACAGGAACGGAGCGGGAGGGTGAGTAACCGCAGGCCCCTGGGAGGCTCCAGAGCCGTCCCTGTGTGAGTGGTTAAAGAAGCTGGCTCTCAGGGCCTGGAGAAGGGGGGTGGAAGGGCAGGAGCAGACTGGGAGGATGGGTGTATGGGGGCCGGGGGCGGGGGACCAGAATGGGGAGGCTGGAGAAAAATATACCATGGGGGGGGTGGGTCTGACCATGAACAGGGAAGGAGGGGGCCAGAGTGTCAGTGATGCAGGGTGAGTCCTGCACATGCTTCTTGAAAACAGTTTTTAAATTCTCAGGAATAATCTGACTTTGTGTTCACTCCCTTTGTGAGTTCAGGGTGGGGCTGGGAGTTGCAGGTGATGAGGGACCTAGAAATGACATGAATGTAACCAGGCTCCAGCATTCTGATGTCACGTTAACAAAACCTTTTCTTTGGGTGAACTCAGCGAGCTGCCTTCTCTCCCGACTTCCTGCCACCAGTCCCCGCGCCGGCACCCTCCTCCCACCGTTCCCGGCAGAGGTGTCCCCTCCTGCCCCACGTGAGCCCCCGCCACCGTGGTGCTTTCTGCCTCCCCCCGAAAGCCCCCTCCTTCCTCCCAGAGCCGCCTTCCCCCAGGATCAGATGCCCATCCCTGTCAGCTGGTGCCAACAGTGGCAGTTGATTTGAGAAAAGAATCAAAAAGTCCTCAAAACATGGAGAATAGAGCAGTGATGGTGGGAGGGTCGGCAGTGGCCTGGCTGTCTTGAGCTGGGGGATCTGGTCCACACGGCCTCGGATCACACAGAGTCGTGTGTGTGTGTGTGTGTGTGTGTGTGTGTGTGTGTGTGTGTGGTCATGCCGGCCTTCCTCCCAGTCCTCCGTGCTCAACGTCAGTAAACCCACTGGAAGTCCACCCACACACTTGGTAGTCACTCCTGCTGCCTTGCGGTTTTTCCTTCATTGTTGCCTGGAGAGTTATCTAGCTTTCTGAGAGTGGAATTTGCAGGGAAATAACCTCACATTCAGCTGGTGTTGACCCAGTTCCTCTGACCTCTGAACGGGGCTGGGCCGTGTAGGTCTTGCTTCCCCAGGAAGGACGGCGAGTCCCAGTTCTCCGCCGTGCTCTGCCACCCCAGATGCCAGAGCAGAGGATGAAGGGAGGCCAGCTGGGCAGAGCCGACGTCTGGAAGGAGGAGGGGCTTGAGCAGACCGCGGGTCTGGAAGAGACGGCCACCAGGAGGGAGGGGGCAGGAGCCGGGGGAGGGCAGCTGTCCCGGGGGGAGGCTGAGCATGAGGCCCCTGGGGGGTGGGAGGAGGTGATGGCGGCCGGAGGGGGGCCACGGGTGAGCCCCTGAGAAGGGACGGGACAGGAGAGGTGTCCCCGTGGTGGCTCTGCAGGTGTGCTGCAGGTTCTCTGCTGGGAGGGGGGCCCGAGGGCTGTGGGCTGGACGGACGTGACCGGCCCTGCTGTGAGGGGCTGTGAGGCCTTGGCAGTGCTTCCAGCTGGGGGTGTTGGGCCCCAAATATCCTGCAGGGGCCTCAGGGCAGGAAACCGCTCCTTCCCCAGGTCAGGGCCCAGTAACGCCTCACTGGAGCCCTTTCTTGTGGCAGGCGGAGCTGGGGGCCGCAGCTGCGAGAGGCTGCCAAGGTGGGGGGGCGTCCACTTCTGAAGTGTGGTGTCAGTGGTTTATTTCTTAGATGTTTTTGGTACACATCCTCTCTAGAACCTGACTGATGGTTTAAAAAAATGTGTTTTTAAAAAAGGGAAATTGTGTGAAGGAGGATGAAACATTTGGCTTAAGCTTGAGGCTGGGGGAAGATTCCGGAAGAAGGGAAAGTGGGCTGTTGCCCTCCCCCCTCCTCCTTCCCTTCTCCTCCCTCCCCCCTCCTCCCTCTCACTCCTCTCTCTCCTCTCTCCCCTCTCCCCTCCTCCCTTCTCCCCCCTGGTCTGGTTTGGCTTTATCTTCACTGTCCTCCCAGGGACAGTTCCTCCAAGTCCAGCAGATGCCCAGTTGCTGGAACGTTGCTTCTGGGTTGTGGCTTAACAAGACCCGGGGCTTCTGGACTTACCCGAGGACCAGCTCGCTGTGTGACCCTGAGCAGGCCGCCTAATGTCTCTGGGCCCCAGTTCTACGCTAGCTGCTCTTCTGGAAGCATCAGTTTTGCCCTTTGGGCCCCTTAAAATGATCAAGTCTTGACTCACCATTCTCTAGATTTTCTTCAGGGTCTGAAGAGAACGGGAGTCCGAGGAAGTGAATTCCAGGAGCCAAGCGCTCCGGCCAGGGAGGGGAGGGGGGGCTGCAGCCTCTGTGTGGGCCTCCACCCGCCTGCCTGGCCGTGCTGCCAACACCCCTCCTTGTCCATCGAAGGGAAGACACCTGCCCTGATAAAGTGGGCCTTGTTCCATTCAGGCTGCCTTTGTTCAAGCTCCTGGATTTAGTTCCATGTCTTGCTGGTGTGAGGACAGAGGCTGGGCCTGGTCTCTGGGGGGTTAAATGGTCCCTGCTTTGGGAGAGCCGGGGGCTTCACACATCTGGTCTCGCCCAGCTGGGCCTTCAGAGCCGCCCCCCGAGCACCTCCTGGTGCTCCGCTTTCTCATGCTGGGATGTGGAAACTGAGGCCAGAAGGTCACACAGCTCATGCAGAGTCGCCTGGGCCCCCAAGACAGCTCAGTCAGACATGGGCCAGGTCCTCGGACCCCTTGCCCAGTACTCTCATAAGCAGTAACTGTTTATGGTGGGCCCTAACACAGCTGGGTCTCTGCTGCTGCGCTCCAACCCTCTGCTCTGACTCACTCCCTGCAATGCCATTGGCCACCAGCTACTGTGGAAATGAGTTCACTCTGCGTAGGAAGGAAGACCTGGGACTTGGCATGAAAAGTAAGAGGGGAAGAAAATTCCTCTGATAATCTCTAAACCTCGTGACACCTCTCTTCTCCCCAAAATACCAGCATGTTCCTCAGGCCTTTCCTGAACAGCCCAAAGAAATGAATCTCTAATAGTGAAATTTCTAGTCTCACAGTGTAGTGGGTGGCCCTCGACTCACACTGCAGAGGTGACCATTTTTCCACTTCCTAATGCAGATGCCAGGCCCATGTGACATTCCTGGGCCAAGGAAATAAAATGGGACCTGTCTCCAAGCGTATATCCCCCTGGCGGAACTTCCAGCTTCACGGTGCTCTGTGGGACACTGTGGGGACACGTGTTTGCAGGAGGTGTTTTAAGCATGGAAATGATATTTTCCTCTCTCACTTTGCAGATAGAGGCCAGCTTTCCATCCCTGGGCAGAGCGGATCACTGTCCACAATAACCAGCGGCCGTTGGGGGCTTGGGGGCCAGGAAGGGATGGCCAGGGACTGCAGGAGCCAGAATCTGCACCCACTGTCGCCTGCTCACCGGTTCCCCCCGGCTGCCTCTGGTGGCCTCTTGGGTTCTGGGCAGACCTCCAGGCAGGGGTGCAAGGCCAGCCTGGAGCCTGGGAGGTGGAGGTGAGGCAGTCCGGCAGCCGAGGCGTGGGCAAGGCAGGGTGCACTGTTCCCAGCTTCCCGAGCTCTGGCTGCACCTTCTTGGGGGCTGATTTGAAAGCACCTGTTTTTCCCAGTTCTTCATGGGGTTTTGAATAATGCATTTTTCCTCAGCCCTTAAAGAGCCTGTGCTTAATAATATAGAGTAATGGCCGCGCGTCACGTTTCGGCCCCTGGGGCTCTTAATCCACCGCTGCATTCAGATTGTGAAGTGTGTTGCTTCTGAAGTTGGGGTGGCAGGAATCCCTGCTGGCGAGGAGGAAGGAGGCTCTGTCTGTGGTCCACCTTGTGGCCTGTGGCCGCCCAGAGAAGAAGCATCCTGTGTCATAAGTGTCCCTATGGGCAGGTGACTGTACGGGACCCCTACTGTGTGCCAAGGTCTTACACATAGGCTCATGTCAGTGCTCGAAACAGACCAAAGACACAGTCACTCTGAGGACTGTAAGGCGCCCTCCTGAAGGCAGATTGTCAAGGTGCAGCGGGGTGTAAAATGCCCATTAGAGTCGGAATAGACCGAGGGCTCAGTCAGTTCAACGCCATCGCCCCCACTCAGAGGAGGAGAGTGAGGCCCGGAGAGGCCTCAGGACTCAGCGCCAGGGCCCCCTGACTCCAGGGCCCAGACTCACTCCTCACCCATGAAGCTGTGTGTTCCCGAGGCGCCTACCTGTCTGAGCTCCTCACTGGCTGTGCGACCGCTTGCAAAGTCAGGTGGGCCCTGGGTCCTTCTCCGCCCCTCTGGTCTCCACTGAAGGGCTGGGCACATGCCGGGCCCCTGCCCCGTGCGAGGGACCTTCTTCCTTCGCACCTCCCAGCTCCTTGGCTGCCCCTGCTCGTCCCCACCTTGCTCGTGGGGTGTGTTCTTTGGGTAATAATTACAGGAGACGGCTCACTTGCCAGTTTGATCAGAAAATAATTCCCCTCAGTCCCAGGGGGTGAAGCTCAGAGTTAGTGATCGCCAAGGAAAGCTGCTCAGAATGCAGATGGGGGGGGAGGGGAGAGAGGAGGGAGGGGAGAGGTTGCTCTGAGCTCACTGGGGGAGGAGGAATGCACCCAGGGGGCCGAGTCTCCCGTCCCCTGCTGTCCTCCCATCTCTGGTCCCTCTGAACCCCCTGCTGGAAGCCAGCCCACCCCCTCTCGGGGCTTTTGCCCTACAGTGCCTCTCCCTTCCCCTCTTCTCCGCCAGAGCAAGCGGTCCCTCATTCGGGATCCACCTCCAGTGCTGCCTCCTCCAGGGGCCTTCCCTGACTGCCTGACACCCTTGCTCTGGGCTCCTTCTCTGGACTCCTCAGGGCCGCTGGGCAGGCGTTTTCTGAGTTCTTTCCAGCGTGCTGGGTGCAGTGCTTGGTTCCAAGGACCCAGCAGTGAACGAGGCGGGAGCCTGTTGTCCTGAGGGCTTGGACGTGCTCCAGGAGCATCCATGCAGCCTCAGGTGCGGCAGGGGCGCCAGAGGAGGCCCCGGGGCTGAGGGCCGGCGCGGGCACTGGAGCTTGATGGAGTGGGGCTTGGGCGGACATGGAAAGCTGAGTTAGAATTTTCCAGGCAGTTGGAGGATGAGGGCAAAGCACCTTAAAGCCAAGGGAGAAGCAGGCACCAAGCACACCGGCACGACGCGGTGGTCGGGAACGACTCATCTGCGCGTGTGGCGTTGAGGCACCTGGGGAGCACCCGGTGGGGGCGTCCAGGGGGCAGGCGGCCCCTCGGGGGCGTCTCCCTCCCGCCCGCCCTTTGCTGCTGCGGCTGCGTTACTGGGCGCGTCTGTCTCCCCAGGAGGAAGGGACTCTCTGCGGGGCCGGCTGTGCTTTCTTCTGCGCCGCTCCCTGCTGGTCGGCGCCCATGACGACTCTCCCGTCCTGCCTGCCCCTCCCCACCGCTGCGCACCTGCTCTGCACCCTCGCCCGCTAGTGCTGGTCCTCAGCTCCCGCACTCCTACCCTCTCTGGGCTCTGGGCATGTCTGCCCGGTGGATTTTGGGCGTGAAGGTGAACGATCCTGGAAGGTCAGGGCAGGTGCTTCCTGACTGGGCATGTGTGGGGTCACCACTGGGGCTTGATAACGGGGGAGAGTCCCAGGCTCCCCCACCCCTCAAGCGTCCAGCTTGAGAGAGCCTGAGACAGACGCACTCAGGTGGTTCTGTGTGCCCAGCAAGCCCCTGGGTGGCTTGGATGCATGGCTGGGTCTGGGAATTACGGCCAGGGTGGTTTCTGAGGCTCCTGCCTCCACCCCAACCTCACCCACCCCCAGCGTCAGCACGCCAGACCCCACCTGGACGTTTCCCTGGTGGGAGCTCTGCCTGGGAGCGGCCCTTCCCACCCTGGGACCGCAGCACCTCTGTGACTTGAGCCAACACCTGCCTCCCAGAAGCTCACGTTTGGGGTCTTGGTTCTGCCCTCGGGGCTGCGTGCCTCCTCCGGGCTTCCAGAACTGCTTCCCCAGGATGGGGGAAGGCGCCTGCCCTCAGCCCAAGTCCCCACCGGGGCTCCCTGCCTGCCTTCCTCCTGTGGTCTGGGCTCTCTCACGGCCACAGCTCCATCTCAGACTTGAAGTTTCTGATCAGATTAGCAGCTTGGGAGGAGGGTGGAGACAGGACCGTGCCTTCCCCAGCAGCCTGACGGTTTCCTGTTGGAGTGAAAGGAACCCCCCAGTCAGGGCCTCATGCACCTTCCATCAGCCTGGCAGAGACTCACCCCTTCCCAACCTTGGGGGAGGCACCTGCCTGCTGCACCCAGCCTGGAGGCCAGCAAGCCACGTAGCCTAGGCACCTGGTCCTGATTCTCCAGGGCTCGGCGGCGGACCGGCTCGGCTCTCACCTTGGCCCAGAATCCCAGCCGCCTCGACCTTGGCTGTGCTGTGCAACCACTGGAGCTCCCTCTTCCCTCCCTGACCTTCGGAGGCCTGACTTGGCTGGGCGGCGGGCCCAGGCATCAGTGTGCTGTGCAACCCCCTGGGCGGTTTTGAGGCACATCGGGAGTTGAGAGCCGGCTAGACCCCTGGCACCCCCGTCCAGCTCCGGCAGTGCGTGGAAGTGCCTACCCCGGAGTAGAATGGCCGGGGCCATCTAACTGTGTCTGTCACCCGATACTGAAGCACACTTTGTGCTTTATAAGAAGGTATTTAAAAGTTTCATCAGTCCAAGAAAATATTTAATAATTTTAAAGACAGAAAATGTGTAACATTTTAGAACATCAAGTGAACACAAACTTATAAAAACAGACCTTGTAACCCTGGCCTGTATTAGCAGATAAACAAAAATGAACTATTTAAGACACTGAAACCTACACACCTCAAAAACACAAAATCTAACCATGAAAAACGGAAGGTGAAATGTCATTTGATCCCTTTTAAAGCAGGATCTTAAAACCAAGGTTGGCAGGATCCTTATGTCACTTGTGTCTTTTTTCCTATAAAATTCTCTGGAAGAAGCTTTTCCGGACTCACCTCTAGCTGGGGAGAAGATATGCTTGTGAGATATCGCGGGCATTTTCCGCTGACAAGGCCTTTTGACTTTTCTTTCTGGGGCTGCAGTCTTTTATTTATAAGGAGGTGGGTTTTGTCCCTAAGGCATTTCCGGTTTGTCCTGAAGCTCTTCAGCTTCAGCTCGTTCGGGTGGAGATTTTGGTGCAATGCTTCCTGTGTGCGTTTCACGGCTGTCACGTTGGTGTCCCACACGTTAGGAAAGCCTGGGAACAGAGCAGTAATAACTACTCTTGCAACAGCGTTTTGCTTTGTGTGCTGCTGTGCAACGGCTGAAGCATATTTCACATTTCAGCATTTTTTGTTTTTTTCATCGTGATCGTCTCCTTTTAAGAACACACACACATTGAGAAATTGGTATAATGAACTTCCACGCCCGGCCTCAACAGTCATCAACTCATGGCCAGCTGACCTCGTTCCACCCGCAGCGCCCACCCGCCCTGCTCCAGCTGGACTCCGTGTCATTTCCCGTGGGCTTGCTGCGGCGTTCATCTCTAAGTGAAAAGGGCCCTTTAAAAAGTGTAACCACCATACAATTATCACATCTTAAGAATGGGTCATTTCTTGTTATCATAAAATATTCAGTGCTCAGGTTTTCCCAAATCTCTCAAAAATTTCTTTACAGTTGATCTGAGATTTCAGATCTTAGAAATGTTAGAGCAAGCAAAGTAGACCATTTTGGCATGGAGGTGCGGGATTCTTGAACAGAGTGTGCAGCCGCTAGGTGGAGGTTCCTAGACAGATGGGCCCGACCCTGCCGCTGGGCTCCAGGGTGCGGCCGTGCGCAGAGCCGTCCGGCTGCTCAGTGAGCATGCGCTCATTCCGCAGTGGCGCTGCGTCGGCGCTGGGGCGGGCATCTAGGGCCTAGCAGTGAGCAAGACAGACCTGAGGGGAGCCAGAGCCTTGTGTTTCACTGTGAGGTTTGCAAAGGGGATGACAGAGACCCTTTCAAGTGATGCTGAGTTCAGCCCGGAGGAATGGGAAGAGTTTCATCCAGAAGAGACAGTGGAGGCAGAGGCGTCTGTCCCCGAGGACGCAGGTGCGAAAGCGTGAAGTGTTAAAGCCTGGCGTGCTCAGGACCGCGAGGGCTGACGGGGCGCGAGTGGGCAGCAAGGCTGGTGGGAGCTTAGGGGGGTGCCTTGCAGGGAGTGGCGTCCCCGGGACCTTCCAGAAGGGACTCCATAGTTTTGTCGTAGAAGCACAAAGTGTGGCCCATGAGTCAGGAGGGCAGAGCCTTGCAGGAGCTCTGAGGGGTCATTGGGGTTTCCTGGCCCTTCCTGGGCTCTCCCTCCACTAGACCGGAGTCCCGGGGGGATGGGGGCGGCCTGCGTCTGCCGGGACCTCCAGGTACCTCCAGGGCTAGCGCAGGGCCTGGTGCACAGCACGCTCTTACTGTGTGCCTAGTACTGACGACCTCGCGGTGCTCCCAGTGCAGGGCGCCCCTCCTGCCTCCGCCTTCACCTGGCCGTGACGGGGAGCTGTTTGGCTTTAGAACCTGGCCCCAGGGACCCTGAATGGGGGACTGCAAGGCCAGCATTGCCCGGGGCCAGCAGGCAGGCTGACCCGCTCAGTGGGTGTGAAGGCACGCCAACATTCGCAGCCCCTGGGCTGGCTCACATGGTTGTTTCTCCAGAACTGGCCAAGTGGGAGGGCCCGTTCATTTATTTCCTTTCAATGGCATTGCTGCTTTAGTTTTTTTAAAAAATCAATTAATTAAGTGCTGGTAAGAACACACACGCTCATTACAGAAAAGCAGAAGGGAGAAAATAAAGCAGATCCCGTGATGTGGACCCACCGTCCACAGAGAGACCGCCGAGCCTGAGGGGAGCGCCCTTCCCAACACGCTTCTGGCCGTAAACGTGAGCAGTCGGAAGGAACACAGGTTTATACAGACGGCGTTACAAGATTTGTGCTGTTCCATAACCTGCTTTCTTCGTTTAACGGCATGTCATGGCACCGTTTCCTGTCCGTAACCACAGACCTGTCGCACCTTAATAGCCACACAGTGCAGTTTTACATGGACGGACCGCGACTTACCCAGCAGCTCTCTTTTGCCAGCGATTTGTATCGTTTCCAACTTTTCTCTCCAACGTGCGATAACCTATCATCCAGCTTTTTTCAGATGTGCAGCAGTCGCCTCGTGGTAAATATGCTGCACAGCCGGGTAGCTGGGACAAAGGAAAGGTTCCGTCCACTCACTGAGTCCTGAAGCCAAGCGGGGAGGTCACCATGGCAGCCCCTCGGGCTTGTGGAGTGCCGGCCCCTCAGCCTCAGCTCCAGCCAGGGAGGTGGGGCAGAGCCAAGGGGAAACAGTCCGTTTTCAGGCAAAATCATAAGCCAAGGAGGAAGGAGTATTACGGAGCAGGAACGCAGAGCTGAGGTACTTCAGGAGGCAGTGGTGTTATTTCCGTCCTCATGAGAGCCATTGATAGTTTTATTATCCTCATTTAGCTGATAAGAAAATTCAAATTGAAGAGATTAAGGAATCTGCCCGAGGGCGCACAGTAAAGGTGGAATCAGAACTTGACAGTGGCCTGCATCCCCTCTTAATTCTCCTTCCCAGCATAGGGTCGCCGCCCTCTCTCCCATCAGCACCCCCGAGACCTCCAGTCCTGACCCCGCCCCCCCCCCCGCCACTGCATCAGGCAGGGTCCACGCTGTGCCTTCACCTGGCTCTTTCCAGGCTCCACCTTGGCCCCCTGCCCCTCCACACAAGGTGCCCCCTCCACACTGAGCTGTGGACAACTCCTCCTCCCTCTGCACCCTCAGCCTAGAATGCCCTCCCCTCCATGGCTGCAGGCTGCCTGTTCACTCTTCAAGACTTCGCGGAAGCTCCATCTCTTCAAGAAGTCTTCCCCAGCTCCCTGATGTGACGTCTGTCCTGTGGTCCCCCAGCAGCATGTGGTTCTAACGGCAGTTCTACCGTCAGGTGCGCCTGGGACAGTGGTCGGCGGTGACCTGCACCAGCTGTGAGCTCGTCAGGGACAGACGTCGTGACGTTCATTTCTCCACCTCCTCTCCTGCCGTAGCCTCGGACACAGAGCGGGCAGCGGTAAATGGATGCTGAGCGACTAAGTGACCGAGCGTCTTCCCATATGCTCTGCATTTCTGCTCCCAGCCCCAGGGACCACCTTAACCCAAGCAGACTGGGTGCTCTCTGCTTCCCTGCTGCTTACCTGGCTGGTTCCCCAGTGTTGCCCCCAGCACCTGCCCCAACCTCCAGCCTCCTTAGACCTGGACCGCCTCTTTTTCTCACCACGATTCCTACCCTTGCGTTGCCAGGGAGACCGAGGTACTGGGCAAACCCTTGGTATCACCCCCCGCCCCACCCCCGCCCCGGCTTTGTCAGCGCTGCCCCTTCAGTCCCGGGAGCCTTTGTCTCATCCCGCGGGCTCCTCTGGGCTCCTCTGCCCTGAGAAACCGCGGGACTTTGAAAATCACCCCTCTGCCTCCTGAATTGATCTGTAGCCTTGACTTCTCCAAAATGTGGTCACGTATTTTCAAACTGCAATTTGTGTGAATCCAACTTAACTTGACTGGAAACTGCCCTGGCCGTCGTCCTCCCCTGCGTAGGTGCCACCACCTCCCAGCCGGGGGAGCTGGTGCTCTGAGCCGTGATCTGGGATCAGAAACCCGACCTTTATCACCAGGGCCCAGAGCTCCGGCCAGGCTCGGCTGGAGTGTGGGGGCTGGGAGGCACCTCGGGGCCTGGCCTTGCCCGGGGGCAGCTGTGGAGGGACCCGCTCACTCTGCGGGGTTTGGGGTCTTCCCTCCCGGTGGGGGTTTCGGGGCTGGTGCTGGGACCTGCGGTCTTTTGAGTCCTGCTGCACGTCTCTGTGTGCATTTCCCCTGGCGACCCCAGACCTCGGCTCATCCTGACCTCGCCGAGCCCCTGCAATGCCGTCGGTGACACGTGCGCGTCCCGTGGTAGTTTGCACCAGATGACCTCTCAGGAGCTCCCTGATCTCCTGTTTCTAGTTTTCTGAAAGAAGCGAGGGAGACGCTCCCTCCCAGACAGCGTGCTTTGCCCTTGCTGTGTCTGCCCAGCGGGGAGTCGGATGTTTTCCAACGTCACGCTTTTCCAGAAAAGGAGGAGTGGCATTGCGGTCGGCTCCGTCCAGAGTTCTCTTCATCCTTTCTTCCTTTATTTTGAACAACAAGCTCTCTGGGCTGCTTGGGGAAGGCATGGTCACCTGAAAACGTCCCCATGCATGCTTGTTTGGGATCCTTTCAGGAGGCACCTGAAGTGCACCATCAGCTTAAAGAGGGAGGGGCAAACCACGGACCTCCGACTGGGGTTTACTCTCGGGAACCTGCTCTCCCGTTTGGAAGAACTGGTTCTGCTGTACAGGAGCTTTTGAGCCCCGTGGAAATCAGAGAAGTGAGTCTGCAGAGTCGCCGTGCCAGCTGACCCGAGCCAGTCCCTCGCTTACCATCGCTGCGTTCCGTCCGTTCCTACGGGCACATTCAAAACAAGCAAACAAGCGAACATGCAGACAGCTCTGACGCCAGCGCTGCCCCATGATGAGAGCTGGCAGCAGTGTTTTCTGTCTTAACTGGTACATGAAGCCGAGGTGTGACTTCCACCTGGCAGGATCTGAAGTTCGGGAAACGCAGCCTCAAACGCGTCGGTTCTTCAAGGTCCGTGAGGGCTGGCGGACCCTGGCCTCAGCACCGGCTGCCACAGCACGTGGGGGGGGGGGTCTCAGGCTGAGTCCCGCCCCGTGCCTCCCCCCACACAAGTATTTTCCAGGAAGCAGGCACAAAAACAGTGAGGTGGCCGCTCTGTTGGCGGGTGAAGTCCCCGCAGCCTCCCCCTTGGGCGCTCTCGGTGCCTTTCCTGAGGGCTCACGTGAGGTGGATGCGCCCGCTGGACTTCTCCTTGGTTCAGGCCCTGAAGCCTCCTTCGAGGGCCCACCTGGGCCCATTCAGAGGGGCGGCCACCCCGGGGCGCCCCGTCACTGTCCTTGCTCCCGCCGGGGTGGGGGAGGGGGGCGGGCAGCTGTGCGACACTTCTCACCAACATGCGCGTCTCTGATTCCACTGATCTCCCCAGTGAGACGGCATCCATTCCGATAACCAGCAAACCCTCTGGTGTTGATCAAAAATAGCCCCAACCCAGCCAAAGCTGAGGCCTCTGGAATGTGAGCCCTCGGCGAGTCTTCAAATGCTGGTGAGCCGCCGCCCCAGAGGTGTGGGCTAAAGCTAACGCCTTCAGATCACACTGTGTGAAGTGTTTGAAAGCAGACTGCCCACAGTGTCACGACGGCAGATGTAGCAGCAGCATTAAACACAGCTTCAAAAAGTGCTGCTTCTGAATAACTTCGATGGAAGTGGTAGCTGACTCCAAAAAGTGGCGGCTGAAATCCTGCTGTCAAAGATGCGGATGAGGGTTTTACTCTGCACTGGTGCGAGTTATCCTTGTTTCTATGACCTGGGAGTGGAAAATGACACTTAAAAACTAGCACCGTGCTGGACACAGTAAGGGGTTCTAAGTGCGCACGTCTAGCTGAGCAAGTCGTGGTGATGAAGGGTGTGTGCTGCCCCTGCGTCTCCAGGGGCGGCACGCTTTGGGGCCTCTCGCTGGGGGACAGCCCATCCGTTTACATTCGGCCGCCTTGTATGTAAACATATTCGGGGGGTGGTAAGTTTTGCCGCCCGAGTCCTTTAAGGCCCGGGATGTGCAGAGTGTAAGTGGAAGTTTGCTGTGAGGAGGGTGGACAGGAGCAGGGCCCGAGCACTCGCCTGCGAGGGGTCACGAGGCAGGTGCCCAGAGTGTCATCTCTTGTTAAGTCCCCTCGTTTAGCTCTGAGGGGACGAGCCTGAAGCTCCAGGTGGTGTTTTGTTGTGAGCTGCCTCGCCCTCCCCTCTCCCTCGCTTCTTAGGGCTACTTCAGGAGAGCTTGGCAGGTGCGCGCGGTGCCGTGGGCCTCTCTGAGCTGCAGCGCGGGGCTGACGCATTGGCCGAGCGTCACACTGTGTTTTGATTTCAGAACTCTCCAAAGCCTTTCTGTCTTATTCAGTCTTGTTTCTAAAACCCTGGGAAGAGGCAACAAACCAGGCTGCCGTTTGAAATGCTGGAAATCATGCTCTGACTTGCACGACGCCGGTGAACTTCAGAGCTTGGCTGGTGATGGAGAGAGACTGGAAAGACCAGTGGGCTCACGCGACGATCCTGAGTCTGGGATGCCTGGCAGTAGGCGGAGCCCACACTTCGGCTGTGCTCCGCGACGTCCCTGATCATCCGGAGACGCTCCGCACATCCGCGAACAACAAAGTGGACGTTTAAGACACGAAGTAACAGGGTATTAATGGGAGAGGCCTGATGCCCTTGAATGGTGGGAAAGCATGACCCAAGACGCTGCTGCGAGAGCGGTGTCCCCTGTGAGCTGACAAGCAGGGTCACTGTGTAGCATCTGGGCTGTGAGCACCGTTGTCAGTGCTCTGTATTCTTCATCTGTTCTCAGCAGCAAAGAGAAGCTAGGTCCTCCGGCTCTGTGCTGGGACTTAATTCCCTTTAATCAGAGCCACTTCTCTTCTTAAAAGGAAGCTTTTGCTTCTATTTTCCTTCTCAAAGAAAGGGCTTTTGTTATTTTGTTTTTACTGTAATTCAGAAAAATTCCACCCGAGACATCTTCTGGTTGACCTGGGGGTGGACGTGACCCCCTCTTCCCTCCAGTTACTGTACAGCCCGCACGGCTGAGTTTAGGCACAGGGGATGCCATGTGTGTCACAAAGCTGTGCAGCTTTGACTTCAGCTAAATTCCCGCCTTTTCCTTCCAGCCGAGGTGGCCCACAGGGAGCGACTGGCTCTGCTCGGAGCCCTCGCCCTTAAGGGCTTATTCGTCATGCGAATAAGATGCCGGACACATTGGCTGAAGGAAGAAATGGGTGAATCGTGTGCTTTCACAAGGCCCAGTCGGCCGCCCTGCCTGGCGCTGTGCGCTGCGAGAGCGAGCAGGGACCACCTCTTTCCTTTTTCTTGCCCGCAACATTGAGATCCAGGAGAACCAGGGGACCAGGGTGGCCAGGTCTGTGGAGACCCAGCCTTGGCCCTGTTATGGTTCGGGGTTTTTCTGGTGTGCCTGAATGTCCCCAGGTACTGGACGGTCATCTCCAGTCCCGCCACCAGGTGAGCTAGTAGTGTTCTGGGAATAAAAGCTTGGCGATTTAGGTCAAAAAGCCAGGAGGACCACGGTGTACCAGGTCCACTCACGTCAGTGTTGTTCCGTTGTTTGCAAAGTATCGGCTTCCAGGTTTTAACCTGGGTACAACGTACATGTGCTTTAAAGATTATTTTCTTTATCCTGTGATTCAGAAATATAACTTGTGTATCATTTTTAAGTGTATAATTCAGCGACATGACAATTCCACAGCCATCCCACTGCCCATTTCGAGAGCGTTTTCTCATCCTGTGCAGGAGCTCTGCGCCCCGAGCAAGCCCGCAGCCTCTGCTCTGCGTCCGGTGTCTGTGAGTCGCCTGTTCCAGGTCCTCAGACAAGTGGAATCAGGCGTATGTCCTTCTGTGACTGGCTCATCTCGCCTGGCGTGTAGTTTCCGGGTCTCCATCCACGTTGCAGCGCGTCAGAACTTCGTGCCTTTTCACTCGGTCACACCCCAGTGTGTGCGCCAGCCGGGTCCTGTCTGTAATCGTGTTTATTCACCTGCTGAGGGGCACTTGGTCGGCTTCCACATTTTGACTGTTGTGAATGACGTTCCCACCCGTGTTTGTGAGGAAGAAGGGCATTTATGGTGGAACGTAACTACATTGTGCTTTGTGCACAGTTCCTGATGGTAACACATGGAACATGAAGAACTGTAATGAGGCAAAGGCATGAACAAACCACAAAAACAAAAACGCACTCTAAGTTCAAAGGATGAACAGCATTGCATCATGAAGGAAGCATTTGCTGAAGGTCGGGGTTGCGCCAGGCACACACCCTGAGTTCCCAAGCATCTCAGGAGGGCCCTCCCCAGTTGGGAGGGGCGGCGAGTGTGTGCTGGAGAGACAAGGCCCAGGCAGGCAGCTTTGCTCGCAGGCAGAGGTGGCTGGTGCTGCCGGAGAGGTGCAGGCAAGGCCTTCGGGCCTTCAGAGGCAGGGACAGGGCCCCCCGGGTCAGCGTGGGGGCGTGAAGGAGGCTGCAGGACTCAGCCCGGCACCACGGGAGCAGACAAGGCACTGACTGTGGTCAATGTCCAGCTCTGCTCTGTCTTTGCTGAATCCAGCTTGTGTTCTTCTGCTTCCTGGGCCTGCCCGGAGGGCTCTGGGTTCCTCTGGTTCACGGTGCTCACTGCTGTTAAGCAGTCTTCATCCTGCGCTTAAACAGTCCTGCCGCTCTGTCTCCAGCGGCGCCTTGGATTCGCTGGGTCTGGCTCTTCTGTGTCTCCGGGCGACCACGCTCTGCTTAACCTTCTGGAAGAGCTGCTTCTCTCTGGGTGGTCTGGAGCACCGCTCTCAGGGGACGCAGACCTGGGCTCACGCTGTCTGCCCAGGGGCAGCACACGACGCAGTGAGCAGCAGCCCCAACACTCCCGAGCTGTGTGACCGCAGGGAAGTTACTCCACCCCTCTGACCCCCTTGTGCAACATGAGGGCTTTGGGCGACACCTGAGGCCCCGTCCAGCGCTACAGCTTTATGCTTGCCCGTATTGTGAGTTAATTGCCTCCCTCTGTCACTCGTGGAATGAGTGACTCAGCAGTCTGACTGCTTTGCGGGCGTTTCTGAGGAAGCCTGGTTATCCTGCCATCAGGAGCAAGGGCATGTCCATGGTCAAACAGTCTGACGGTCTGATCTGGCTGGCGTCTGGCTGACACTCACTGGGTTTCTTCTCGCTGCCCCCTTTCAGTGAAGCAGCTCGGACATTGGCTGGCCAGAGGCATCCGGGCCATGGTGGGACTCTGAGCGAGACCTGCCAACAGGAACCGGCTGTCACCCACCGGCCTTCCCAGCCCGGATTCAGGATGCTGACCCTGAAGCTCCCGAGGCTGCTCAGCGCCGAGCAGGTGCCCCAGGTACGTGCTCTCGTTCAGGTGGCTGAGCTCCCGGCTGGGGCCCGGTGACTGCTCTGTGAGGCCCACTCTCTCCCAGAGCCCCTCCCAGACTCCGTCAGGGGATTCCAGCCTCCTGTTTCCCTCACTTACACCGAGCCTGGAAACAGAAGGGACCCCGAAACCACGTAAGGTGTAGCCCTTCCCTGTGATGGCTGCATTTCATTCTGAAGCAAAGTCATTGTTAAGACTGCAGGCTCCGGGCGGAGGGTGTAGCTCAGTGGTGGAGCGTGTGCTTAGCATGCACGAGGCCCTGGGTTCAGTCCCCAGCACCTCCATTAAGATAAATGGTAAACATAATCCCCCCAGAAAAGGGAAAAAATTGTTTTTAAAAAACTTAAAAAAAATGAAAATGCTTTCTAAAAAAAACCAGGACTAGATTCAAGCTGAAGAGATGAAGCCAGCAGCACGGGGTGGGGGGACGTTTTTTAAGGCCCCTCCCATGGGTGCTGGAGGCCCAGGCCAGGTGTGGGCTGAGGCAGCGAGAAAGGTGGCTGATCCTCCTGGGCCGGGGAGCCCTGGGGCGGCTGCCCCGAACGCGCCTCCGGGGACTGGTCATCTGCGGTGCTGGCGGGAGGTGAGGCCGTCTGCCTGTGGGCCGGCCCAGCGGGGCACGTCCTCCTTGCAGAGCAAACGTCTCATTACACCTGTCTCAGAGTCAAATTTCTTTCCTTTTTGACTGAGTGGGTGTTATTTCACGGTGGAAACATCATCTGGAGGACGTTGGGAGGACAGCTCCTTTCCACTCTGCTGACCCCCACGCCCGTATGACTTTCCCCAGGAGAATAAATTCCAAATGACTTACTGGAAGATTTAGGGGAGACAGGCCTGCAAACCTTCTCCCTAAAGCCTGCGTGGGCCAGGGGGACGGGGGGACGGCGCAGGGCGGAGCTGTTGGGGGTGGGGCCGAGGGCCGCGGGAGGTGTCAGACGCGTGGGAAGCGAGGCCGGCTCCCCCACCCAGGGAGCAGGGGGCCCCCGCGCCGCTCTCAAGGGCCGCGCACGTCTCTTCCTGGGGCGTTGCTCTAACTCAGAGCTGATGTCATTTCCCACCAAGATGAGCTTTGCTCTGTATTTGAGGACCCTCTGTGTTTCACTGGTTTCTTTCAGTACCTTGCACATCCTGCCTAAGTTAAATCTGAGTGTTTAGTGACGGTTGTTGGCATTCCCTTCGCCTAAATAAGAATAGTTTATGATCCAATTTGATACACATTTCGGCAAGATGTCCCGTATCGGGGAAGATTCAGAGAGTGCTGTGTATGCTCTCTGAATTATTCCAAAGGAGGCATCAATTCTTCTGGTCAGAAATTTGACCCATCTCTGCAGTAAGGTTGTTCTTGGATTTGGGGACAAATTCCGGTGTTGTATTAGTTTTCTTTTGTTGCCATAACAAATTACCACAAATTCGATGGCTTGAAAAAGCAGATAAATTCATTCTCTCACAGTTCTGTAGGTTAGAAGAAGACATGGGCCTCACTCGGCTGAGATCAAAATACCGGTGGAGGCTTTGGGGGAGAGTCTGCTTCCTTGCCTTTCCCAGCTCCTGGCGACCTCCCGCCGTCCCCGGCTCCCGGCCCACGTCCTCTGTCTTCAAAGCCGGGAGCCGTGCGTCTCCTGACCTTTCTTCCGTAGTCACATCTCCTTCTGCCTCTCCCTTCCTTCCACTTTCAAGTCCCTGTCATTACATTAGGCTTACCTGGATCATCCAGACAATCTCCCTATTTTAAGGTTAGCTGATTAGCTACTGTAATTCCATCCGTGACCTTAATTCCCCTTTGCCATATGACCTGACGCACTTCCAGGTGCTGGAGGCTTGGACGTGGACATTTTGGGAGGCCTCTGTGTGGCCTGTCACAGCCTTTCCAGTTATGCTGCGTGGTTATCACAAGCTCACCTGTGGTAGAGTTTTAAATCAATGCCTGAAACTGAAGGTTGTTTTTCTGGTTCTTCAGTCAAAGACTGAACCCAACGGGACGCTTCACTGTTTCAGCTTCTTGACTTTCTTCTGTCGATCAGCACCCTGCATGATGCTGGCCCTTCAGTGGGCCTTCTCACTCCGGGACACCCAACCTGTACTGGGTAAAGTGTACTTTTTAAAACCATCTATGTACTTGCGTGGAGGGCAGACACCATGGTCACGAAGGGGTCTTCCCAGGGCGAGGCTCATCCACTGCCTCCGGACGTGCTGAGCCCTGCGATTTCCCCAGACGTGGGAAACGCGACTGCGTAATTTGTGGCAGTGGGGGACTGTTCACGCTTCCCTTGAAGAGAAGAAAACAATCTGTGTGTCCTTCTTCCCCATTTTTTTGTTCACTGAGGTGCTGATGCCCTCGGGACCCCCCCCCCCCGTAGACGGCGGTAATTTGTTCCATGACTTTTTATCCGTCGCACGTGTTCGAGCAGAGGGACTTTGCCGTCGTCTTGTGTAAACACTGGGCTGCGTGCGTGACAGCATCCTTATGCTGGACTGAATGCTGGACACTTGTTTTTAAGGAGTGTCACCCTAGTGTTCTAAGTTAACACTGACCTACGATCGCTTGGCACCAGCCATGCTTGCTGTTAATCCAGCCTGTTCACGGTCCTAGTGACTGCGTGTGGGGCGTGTGCAGGCGGTGCTTTGCACTTTTTCAGGTGACAGCCTGCGTGCTCTCTTTTGCCGGAATGAGTCTGGTCGCCCTGCACGAGGGGCTTGGCGTCCGGCCGGCGTCGGGCGTGCGGCAGGTCTGTGCTGAGCGACGACTCATACTTGGTGCAGCGGTTTGCGGCCTGCTCCCTGCCCTCCCCGTCTCCATGCCCCTCCCACTAACCCCTGGCCACACTCCTCACTCCTCGCTGGTCCCTGACCGCCCCTCCCTGGCTTTTCATGTCTGCGCCCCTGGGCTCATGGTGACTTACCTAAAGGGCACCTCCTCTTCTGGGATGAGCTAGATTCCGGGCAGGGAGGGGACAGCATGATGCTGAGTCAGGTGTCTGGGCGGTGAAGCCAGAGCTGGTTGCAGCATCACAGGCCCTGGGAAAGTGTTGGAAATGCAGGCTCACCCAGCCCTGCCAAACTGCAGTGAGATCCCCGGGAGGTCCGCAGACACCTGCAGGAAGAGCCGGAGAGCCTCTGGCTTAGAGACGTGGCACCCAGCCTCCCCACTTGTGTGAGCCGGCTCAGGCTGCCATGAAAAGCACCGCAGACGGGGAGGCTTGAACAGCAGAGAGTCACCTTCTCCCATCCTGGAGGCTGGACGTCCGCGATCAAGTGCCACAGGGCTGGTTTCTCCTGAGGTCTCTCCTCAACCGGCAGACGCTGCCTTCCCGCCGAGTCCTCGCGTGGCCATCCCCTGTGCACACACGCCCCAGTGTCCCCCCGTGGGCCTGCATTTCCTCCTCTAGAAGAGGTGACTGTCGCCGTATGTGGGTGACAAGGTACTGCATGCAGAAGACCCTACAGGCCCCACACGGATCTACTGGAGCTGACGAAAGAATTCGGCAAGGCAGCAGGACACAAGAGCGACACACAGACGTCGGGGCGTTGCTCTACACGGACAATGAAATACCAGAAAAGGAAGTAAAGAAACAATCCCTTCTAAAATCACGTCCAAAAAAATGAAACGCTTAGGAATAAATCTGACCAAGGAAGTGAAAGACATATACGTGGAGAACCGTAAACATTGATTAAAAAATTAAAGACGACAAAGAAGTGGAACTACACCCCACGCTCCTGGATGGGAGGAATTAATACTGGTAAAGTGGCCACACTGCCCAAACCCCCTGCAGACTTAACGTGACCCTGTCAGACCACCCAGGACGTGCCTCACAGGGCTCGAACCAGGAACCCTAAAACGTATAAGGAATCGCAAAGGCCCGGAACTGCCAAAGCCATCCTGAGGAAAAAAAACAAAGCTGGAGGCATAACCCTTCCAGACTTCAGACAACGCTACAGAGCTACAGTCGTCAAAACAGCACGGTACTGGCACAGAAACAGACATACGGATCGATGGAACAGAACAGAGAGCCCAGAAATACACCCACACGCTTACGGCCAGAGGAGGCGGGAACACACAACGGAGAAAAGACAGTCTCTTCAGCAAGCGGTGTTGGGAAGACTGGACATGGCATGTAAGTCAGTGAAGCTAGAACACTCCCTCACACCATACAAGGAAATAAACTCAAAATGGGTTAAAAACTTAGATATAAGACCAGATGCCATAAACCTCCTAGAAGAAAACACAGGCAAAACATTCTCTGACATAAACCCTAGCAACATTCTCCTAGGGCAGTCTACCCAAGCAATAGAAATAAAAGCAAAAATAAACAAATGGGACCTAATTAAACTTATAAGCTTTTGCACAGCAAAGGAAACCATAAGCAAAGCAAAAAGATAACCTACAGAATGGGAGAAAATATTTGCAAATGATGTGACTGACAAAGGCTTAATTTCCAGAATATATAAACAGCTCATACAATTTAATAACAACAAAAAAAAATCCAATACAAAAATGGCAGAAGACCTAAACAAGCAATTCTCCACTGAAGACATGCAAATGGCCAATAGGCATATGAAAAAATGCTCAATTTCCCCAATTATCAGAGAAATGCAAATCAAAACTACTATGAGATATCACCTCACACCAGTCGGAACGGCCATCATTCAAAAGTCCATAAACACTAAATGCTGGAGAGGCTGTGGAGAAAAGGGAGCCCTCCTACACTGCTGGTGGGAATGCAGTTTGGTGCAGCCACTGTGGAAAACCGTATGGAGATTCCTCAAAAAACTAGGAATAGACTTACCATGTGATCCAGCAGTCCCACTCCTGGGCATGTATCTGGAGGGAACTCTAATGTGAAAAGACACCTGCACCCCAGTGTTCATAGCAGCACTATTTACAGTAGCCAAGACACGAAAGCAAAGTAAATGTCCATCAACAGATGACTGGATAAAGAAGTTGTGGTATATTTATATGATGGAATACTACTCAGCCATAAAAAAGAATACAGTAATGTCATTTTCAGCAGCATGGATGGACCTGGAGATTGTCATTCTAAGTGAAGTAAGCCAGGAAGAGAAAGAAAAATACCATATGACATCACTCATATGTGGCGTCTAAAAAAAAGAAAGAGAAAAAAGACACAAATGAACTTATCTACAAAGCAGAAGCAGACTCACAGACAGAAGACAAACTGATGGTTACCAGGGTGAAAGGGGGTGGGCAGGGATAAATTGGGACTTCGAGATTTGCAGATACTAACTACTGTATATAAAATAGATAAATGACAAGGTCCTACTGTACAGCACAGGGAACTATATTCAATATCTTGTAGTCACCTATAATGAAAAAGATTATGAAAACAAATATATGTATGTATCTGTATGACTGAATCACTATGCTGTACGCTAGAAATTTACAGAACATTGTAAACTGACTCTACTTCAATAAAAAAACAAAATAAACATGAAACTGCTCAAAAAAAATAGATAAATTAATGAATAAGTTTCCTGTTCTGATGAGGGACTTGAGTTGCATTGGATGAATGGGCTCGCTTTAATTGATCACCTCTTTGAAGGCCCTGTCTCCAAGCACGGCTACGGAGGTGCTGGCGTCAGGGTTTCAGCGTGGGTTTTGTGGGAGCTGCAGTTTGGGCCACGACAGCACTTTAAAGAGGAAGTCCCTGAGGCCCAGGGAAGTCTGTGACGGTCCTCAGTCGCCGCAGGCGGAGAGATGGGCGCTTCCTCTCCAATGAGCCCCGCGGGGCGGCCGCCAGGGACAGTGCGAGAGGCTGGGATGTGGGACTGATGCTTCAGCTTCGCCCCCACTACTGGAATCCTGGGTGAACGCCTTAACCTTTCCTTTCCTGAGAAATGGGGACAATAAAAGGCTGTCCCTCCTGAGGCTCTGAGGGCTCCATGAGATCCACACGGGAAATGCAGACAGGACACGGGGCCTCGCTCAGCCTCTCGGTTTAGCCGGCTGTCACCGTGCGCTGCTCCTACTTAGCGCTGAGCCAGAATGCCCGCTGCTCTTCCCCAGGTGCAGCTGAACAGCTGGCAGAACCAAGGGCTTAACAAGTCGTGGTGGAATTTCGGGCGTCCGCTGGCAGGGCACAGGGCCTTTCCTGGAAGCCACCCCTGGCGGGCAGGGAAAGGAGACCCGCAGACGGCCTTCGACCCGCTGCCTGGGGGGGTCTCACTCCTAAGTGGCAGACTGCGCACGGCTTGATTTCATTTCGCTCTGAGTTGCCTGGCCTGCGACTACCGGGAGGAAGGTGGGGTCACGTCGCCCCTGCTGTGTGGCTGAGCCGTCGCCTGCCCGCTGGGGCTGCTTGGGAACAAGGCTGGCTACGGAGGGTTAAGGAAGCCACTGCCACCTGCCCTTTTGGCGCGAATGCAAAACTGTTTTCACAGGTTTTGTCTGTTGTTCAGATTTAAGTCGTCTGTGTTCTGTGCCGTCTCCTCCGTGCAGAGCGCTCGCTGAGGCTGGAGCCGCACGGTGCAGGGATGATTGCCCGCCCGGCGCTTGCCACAGGGCTCAGACCCGGGGTGCGGGCTGGTGAGCGAGGGTCAGGTGGGGGTGGCAGAGCCGGGGGGCCGTCGCTGCTCCGGGACAGAGGGGTCCCTTTCTTTTATCCATCTTTTATCTATCTGTCCTTTCTGGGGAGGGGCTGCTTTAAACCCTGCCCCTCATGGTGTGGCTGATGGACCTCCCCATCCATGTCTGGGGTCAGGACAGCAGGTCAGAGGGACCCAACCCTGGCTTTGGTGGCAAGGCATCCTCCCAGCTCTGGGGCCAGATTCTTAAATGTGGCCCAGTGGTCTAGTTTGTGTTCCCCTCTGGTTTTTGGCTAGGGCGGCGTCCTCTCCTGCCTCCCAGAACGCAGGGTCCACAGAGAGAAGCATGGTAGACACCCCGAGTCATGTGGACAAGATGAGGTGCCCCCCCTCTGGGTCCCGGCGATCCACGGTCCAGCTGTGGCCGCACTGTCTGTCCTGCAGCCCCGCCCTGCTCGCTTCCTCCCTGTCCACCCCAATGCCCGGGGTTCCCAGGCCACTTGTCATAGGAGTTCCTGCTACATAGGATCTGCTGAGCATATTCATGTGAAGGAGTGAGCAATTAATAACGATCGCTCCTTTCTGAAGTTTTTGCAGCTTAAAAAAAAAGAAACTTTTTTAAAGGAAGAAAGAAAGAAACATGAGAGGTAGAATGACAGACCCGCAGTTTCCACTGGAGGGCCTTCCACGCACGCCTGCCAAGCACACGCCACCCTGCTTGCAGGGTCAGAGGCTGAAAGCCAGCGGCCCACTTGTCCCCCATGTCAGCAGCCCTGATGGGGGGCCACTGCAAGCCAGGATTCCTGCCTGTCCGCTGTCAACCGGGCACGTCAGCAGAACTGAACGGTGAATCAAAAACTGGAACAGTTCGCTTCAGTGAGCTAGGTCCCAAGCCTAACTCCAGTAGTGTGTCTTCACTGGACTGTGAGCCACCTTCGCCTCCCTCCCCTCGCCCCGTTGACCAGTTTCACCCAGAACTGAACCAAGAAGGGCGCATACTCACATCTGGCACGCGAACCCCTCCCATTTCGCAGGCGAGGACGCTGAGGCCCTGGGGGTCGTGGCCCAGCGCTCGGTCGCAGGGCCCCTCTGTGGCCCAGACTGACTCTCCGCTCTGAGGCCCCTCGCTGTCCCCGCTGTCCGTGAGACCCCTTGACTTGGGCCTCAGGGCATGGCATCAGGGGTGCCAGGTATGGTGTGTTTTTGGATTGAGAGCCTCTCTTACCGTGAATTGGTAACCCAAATGGGGGTTCTCCCAGCCCGCACTCCTCCCACAGCCCTAGAAAATCAGAACCTTTAAGATGCCTGTGACTCGAGGGGGAAGGGCGTAGCTCAGGGGTAGAGTGTGGGTTCAGGCCCAGTACCTCCATTCAAATAAATAAATAGACAGTTAAAAACCCTAATCCTCCCCCCAAAGGAAGTAAATGAAATGTACGGTGGCTCGGTCCACGTCACGATCACTAACCTTTTCATTATTGTTACTTGCCTCTGTTGGTCTGCTCCCTTCTGTCTCCCTTTCAGAGGCTATAATGACACCCACCTGCACCCTGGTCCTTACCTGGGGGGACGTCCCCCAGACACCGGCAGCTTTGGGAGATGTTGCTGGTTGTGGTAACTTGGTGAAGGGGGGCACAGAGTGTGCTGCAGGCACCTGCTGGGCAGAGACCACAGACGCGGCCGCATGGTGCCCAGGCCAGCCCCCCGCAGCAGAGCTGCCCGGCCCCAGCCTCCAGTGGTGGTGAGACTGAGAAACCCCGATCCAGTCCGCACAAAGGGGCGGAAGAACCTCCTGCAAGTCCTGCCACCTCCGCAGATGAGGCTTTTTACCTCCCACGCCCCTCCCAACCTCCCCCCGTGTGTCGGAAGTGTCTCTAGTCCTAACGTTCACGGCAGGAACGCGACGCGCCTTCTGCTTTTACCCTGAGCTTTTGTCTTCCCTGCCTCGTCGCCACAGTTACCATTTCTCAAGGGTGCAGTGCAGTCCTCCAAGCAGGCTGACACCCCGTGCTTTCCCTGCTCCGTCCAAGCTTCTCCTCGAGGGTGGTGACTAGGAGCCTCGCCGAGCGGGCCGCGTGGGGCGGGGGGCCCGCCTCGTGTGGGCCCTGCTGTGGCCGCCTTCCTCTCTCCCTGCTAATGTCATCACCGTCTTCATCATCAGAGGCCTTTATGAGGCGCCTCGGTTCATATATCCCGGCACTGGGGGGGTCTCCGGCAGAGACCACCCCACCAGCCCCTGACATCCAGGGCTTGTCGGCTCGGACAGGCAGCACACATGTCAGCCAACCACGAAGGCATCTGGAGACCAGGCTGCAGGCCCCAGGCAGAGGGTGCGAAGCCAGATTCTTAGGCAACATTCATGACAGGAGTAAGTGTGCCTGGGAGTCGGGGCCCTAAATCCTTTCCAAGAGCTGGCTGCAGGCTTCCTGAAGGACCAGGGGTTTCGAAGCTGTGGGAAGGGCTCGGGGTCACGTGTTCCAGGCCCAGCCGGGGAGAAAGCTGGATGCTAGCGGAGCTGTGCCTCCTGAGGCCTTCCCACCACGCCCGCCTCGCCTGGCTGCCCCTTTGTCTCCCCCTGCAGGTGTTCCATGAGCAGGGTATCCTCTTTGGCTACCGACATCCACAGAGCTCCGCCACTGCCTGTGTCCTCAGCCTCTTCCAAATGACCAATGAGACCCTCAACATCTGGACACACCTGCTGCCCTTCTGGTAACTCCCCGCCCCCTGACCAGCCATCTCGGTCGAGAGCCTGGGAACCGGGGCTTCCTTAAACACAGCGGGGCTGAGAGAGCTGGGGTTCCACGCTGGGGTTTGTGGGACTCCCCCGTGGGGCGTAGACGTGGAGTTGGGAGATGTTGGGGTCTCCCGCTGGGGTGAACTCTAGGGCACAGATTGCAGTCGGATTTGAGGGGCTCCTGGCAGCTCCCCAGTCTTTCCCTGCTTCCCTGCTTCAGGGCCTGATTTGATAGCATTGTCTTATTCAGTCTTGGAGGCTTTCTGGACCCTCTGGAAGCCCTAGTTAAAACTCCCCAGCTTGAGCAAGTCCCTTAACCTCTCCAAGCTTCACATTTTCCCACCTGCAAAGCAGCCGTGATCGTCTGCGCCCTTCCCGGGGTTGCCCCGAGGGTTTCTGGAGGAGACACTGGGAAAGGACACGGGGTGCGGGGTGCCCACGGTGGCCGTGAGGTGCGCGGTCAGGCAGCTCTTTGACGGAGCCAGCAGAGCGGTGACTCTGGGAAGCGCGTGGGCACAAGTGAGAATCGGCAGGAGGTGAGGAGGGGCTGAGGAAGCTGGGGCTGGAGGCCACCTGCACACACCTGGGCCTGTGCCTAACGAACGAGGGGGGTGGAGTCGGGGTCAGGGGCCGGGTCATAGTGCATCAGTGCCGGCAGGCCCTCAGCGGTCACTCAGCCCGGCCAGTGCTGGCCGTGGCTTGCTCACGTCCCCTGGCCGGGTCCCGCACAGGCTGGGCTCAGACTCCCTCCCGCAGGGAGCGGTAAGAGGGTCTGTCGGGCACGTGCAGCTGCGGCCTCTCTCACTCCCCCTCCTGCCCTTTTCCAACCTGAGAAGGACCCCACTCCCCCTCCCTTGCTTGTGGCCCTGACACCAGAGTGAGACCGCTAGGGACCGGCCACCCCAGGGGAACAGAAGGCAGACGACCGCCGGGTCGGGACTGTGAGAGGCGCCCCGGCCCGGGAGGCTGAGGGCCCCCTGTGTTCCAGCTTCTTCACGTGGAGGTTTGTGAGCGTCCTGCGTGCGACGGACATCCCGAACGACAGCTACTCCTGGCCCCTGCTCGTGTACATGGGCGCCAGCTGCGTGTACCCGCTGGCGTCCAGCTGCGCGCACACCTTCAGCTGCATGTCCGGGAACGCCCGGCACATCTGCTACTTCCTGGACTACGGCGCCGTCAGCCTCTTCAGCCTGGGTACGTGCGGCCTCTCCCTCCCCCCGGGACCCCGCCGCCTCCCGCCCTTCCCCCTGCGGCTGTGGCGCCGCGGGAGGGTGACAGCAGTCCCAGCGCACGGCCCAAGTTCCTGACGAGCGTTTTATAAGGAACTCGTCTGAAGGTGTGCTGGCAGGTACTGAACGCTGGCTGGCTGAACAAGAGCCCTGGGCCGTGTGTGAGCCGCCGCTGTGGGGTAGCCCTCCCGCCCCGCTGGCGGCGTGAACAGGGGTGGGGGCCGATGCGAGGCGGGGCCCCGTGCTCGGCAGGGCCTCTGCACAGGCACAGTGGGCTGAGGACTTACTGCTCCCCTGACACGATTCCTCTAATTGTCAGCTGACGTCATTAAAGTTTTAATCATTGTTAATGATTGAACAGTTCTAACAGTGGACTTGCAAGTTCTCTGACACTTTAACCACCTGCTGTCGCAGGCCAGGGGCGTCGTGCTGGCCTCTGGCGTGCCCAGCAGAGGAGGCGTGGCCAGGGACCCTGCTTGCTGAGGCGGGAGGAGTGAGCCCTTGGCTCTAAGTGCTCCTGGAGCAGAGTTGGGGGGGTGGGGGGTGACACCCCAGCCTCCTGGTGTTTCCCTCTAAGTGATGCCCCTCCTCCTGTCTGCTCACCGCCCCCACCTTGGGCATTGTCTGTCCCCTCTCACCCCAGTTCTAGCCTCTGCCTCCCTCCTGACCCCACTCCAGGTGTGAAAGCAAAGTCCCCATCTTCCCTCAGCCAAGAGGGCGTGCGAGGAGCCTCACTCCCTCCTCTTCCCCACCCCTCCTCTCCCCCCTCACTAGTTACACACGCGTACACGCACACATACGCACACGAATGTGTGCACACGTATCCGTACACACACACACAAGACACATTCACACACGCGCGCGTCCACAGACGTATTTATGCACGCATGCACACACACGTGCACACATGGGGACACACACAGTCTTCACTGCCTGCCCTCCCACTCCTCAGTGCTCTGCTGTCCGGTCCCCGCTGTTTGATGGAACTCTGGCTGCTGAGGCCCCGGTCTCCTCCCGACCACCGGGACCGAGCCTGTGGTGCGGGGCCCCCGTTCTCTGGAAGCCTGCCTCCTTTTCTCTGGCCCTGTGTAACATGTGTATCCCCCTCTCCCAGTCCTCCTCCCACTCGGCTGCCTTTGCGTCCTGCTTTGCTGGGTCCCTTCCTCTGCCCTCCTCCCTGGGTGGGTGAGCTCAGAATCCATCCCCGGGGCCCCGCTCTTCCGTGGCCAGGCCCCCTGGGAGGCCTCCTCAGCGCCCACACGCCCCCCTACACCTCTGGAGGAGGCCCTCATAAAGCCTTTCTCTAGTCTAAGCTGCTTGCCTGAGGTCCCCACCGCATCCAGCCCTGAGGCCTAGCCGGGCCACACCCTCCCCACCCCGCCCTCCACGTCAGAAACCTGTGAATGACCCTCACCTCCTCCTGCCACTCCCCCTCAACACCCACCCCCTCTGCCATCCTGCCCGATCAGTGGGCAGGCTCCATTGCCTTTCTCCTCAGTACCTTTCGGACCGGCTGTGCCCCCCTCAGCTTGGGTCACGCACTCACTCGTCTCCCTGGGCCGTACCCACCTGCCCTGGGGAGGCTTCCTCAACGCCTTCTGACCAGGGCACCCTCCCACTTACACTCCCCTGGCTCCCGGTCACCTGGGTGTGCTCCTTCACCCAGCGTCGTGCAGAGCTCCTGCTCAGCTGCCCCCAGCGCATCGTGATGGGAGCAGGTGCCTTGGGGCAATCAGTATGCGGCAGGTTCCGTGCTGAGCGGCTGACACATGACCAGGGGCCTGTGGTCCAGCTGCCACCACGCCCTAGAGGTTACATGCTCTCGGCAAGTTTCCTGCCCTCGTCAAGCCTCGGTTCTCTCACGCGCAGAATCAGCACAGCAGCTGCGTCACGGGAGTGTCGTGAAGGTTAAGTACGTTTGTAAGTGAGCAGCTCAGACAAGCCTGGCGCTTAGCCAGTGTCACAAGGTAGCAACGACCCCAGTTGCCAAGGGAACCGCGGCAGCAGTCCCCGGACGCAGGGACTGCCTTACGCCCCCGCCGTAGGTGAGGACAGCGGGCACAGGAAAGGCGGCTGCCCGGCCGCGCAGTCCGTAATGACGGAGCCAGGGCCGGAGCCAGGGTTTGGCCGTCTTAATCCCCCACCCAGAAACTTCCAGTGGCTTCTTCCCGCCTGAAGGGGCAAGTTCCCTTTCCGTACCCTGGTGTCCAAAGCTGTCTCCTGCTCCTGCTCCCGCTCCCTGGAAAGCCCCCCCGCCCTCCGGCCCCCGTCAGGACCCCCCGTCTTCCGAGGTCAGCCGCTCTGCTGCCTGCCCGCTCGCCCCCAGTGCCCACCTCAGCTGGAGCCGCCGGGGGGCCCTCGCTGATTCCGCCTCCCGCTGCAGCTTCTGGCGAGGGCTGAGGCCGCCTTGCTCTTGCAGGGCCGTGGAGCTCTGCCTTGGGCAGTGTGCACGGGGCGGGCGCGTCCGGGTCCAGTGGGGACCTCGCCCGGTGTCAGGCGGAGGGAAGGGGCCATCTGTCCGCGGAGGCGGTTCCCAGCCGAGTCGCACGGGCAGCCTGCGGGAGTGGGGAGCTCTGTGCCGGCAGGTGGCGGTTCCCGGCCCTCCCGCCTGCTCAGCCTCGGGCTCGTCACTTACGGCCCAGCCGTCAGGCGGGATCAGGGGCAGAGGTTGAACCTGTGCGGCCTGAGGCCTGCTTCAGCCTTGAGCTAGGATCCCAAGGTTCCAAGGTCTTTGGCTAACAGGTGACCCCAGTCCTGGTCTTAGGCCCTGGGCTGGCAGGTCTGCACTGCCTCTCCCCGAGGGGCCTCAGCAGCTGACAGGACCGGGGAGGCCATCAGGCCCAGGCCCCCGGACACCTCTGGCCCCTTTGAAAAGGACAGTGACCGCTCCTGTTCTTCCAAATAAAAGCCGCAGCAGGCAGGCCTCTAGAAGGCCTTTCAGTCCCTTGCCCTTGCCAGCTCCAAAACCTAAAACAAGATAAAACACCCTGGCTAGCTTCCCACGCCCAGCCTCTCAGCTGGCCGGCCGCCGGCCTCGCCCCGGCGGGGCCCTCCCCACCTGCAGCCTTGACCGTCCCCGGGAGCGCCCGTGTCCTCGGGCAGGCGAGGTGTGCATGCTCAGAGCAAAGCTGAGTGCACTGGGGGTCGGCCTGGACCAGAGCACGTGGGCAGAAGGAGGCAGCGTCACCAAACTGCCTGCGCTTGAAGCTTGGCTCTGCTGCTTTGTAGCCGCGTGCTCCCGGGGGGTTACCCACGCTCTCTGTGCCTCCACTCCCTCACCTGTAAAATGGGGCCACGTGCAGGATTGGTGTCAGAGAGGGGCTGCAAAGATGATGTGAGTTTATACATGGTCAAGCCCTCGGGCCTCGCTGCACTCAAGGACCACTCCCTGGGTAGGATCTGGGTAGGCAGGGGAGAGAGGGGGGGCGTTCTGGGAGGGGCAATGGCGCAGGCGAGGGGGAGTGGCAGGCCTGCTTGCGGTCTGTGGGGCGGGCGAGGGCTCGGCCAGGTGCTGGGGCTGGTCTCCCCCGGGGCCCAGGAGGTGCCGAGTCCCGGCCTCCTGCCCAAGGCTGCTGTTTCCCCAGGCTCCGCCATCGCCTACTCGGCCTACGTGTTCCCGGACTCCCTGGTGCGCAGCACCTTCCACGACTACTACGTGGGCCTGGCCGTGCTGAGCGCTGTCATGAGCACCAGCCTCTCGTGCTACTCCAGGTACCGGCCCCGCATCTCAGGTGGGACGGGGTGGGGGACCGAGCAGGCAGCTGCCCGGACGGTCGGAGGGCACGGTGGGGAGGAGGCATTCGGGGCCTGTGGCTCACAGGACCGGCTTCTCGGCCACACAGCCTGTGCAGGTGCTCAGGGCCCCGTGACCGAGAGGGCTCCACGCTTGGTTCAATGCCCTGCTGTCGTCGTCTTGAAATCCTGAACGACTTTTGAACAAGGGGGTCCCCTCCTTTCCTTGTGCTCTGGGCCCTTATGCCCTCTCCTTGTGCTGGTGCTGTTGCTGGATGGGACGCTTATCCTTCTTGAGTCTGTTTGCTCCTCTATAAAATGGGGCCAACACAGCTCCCCTGTGAGCCGATGTGAGGATTACAGGCAATGTACCTGGAACACTCAGCACGCAGAGGAGGCGCCCAGAGCTGGGCATCCTGCTGCCAGGGACTGGGCGGGTCTGCCTCTGGATACAGGCGCTTCTCAGAGACGCTGTGGGTTTGGCTGCAGACCACTGCAATGAAGCGAGTCACACGAAATGTGTGGTTTTCCAGTGCGTGTGAAAGTATGTGCGCACTGTGCTGCAGTCTGCTAAGTGTACAATAGCATCATGTCTGAAGGAACGAGGTGCACTCCGTAAGCAGAGAATACTTCGTGCTAAAAATGCTAACCATCCGACGAGGGTTGCCACAAATCACCAAGCTGTAAAAACCACAGCAAGGCAGAGTGCAGGGGACCCAGGTCTGCCTGGACGCGGGATGCGTGAGGGACGTTCACGCGCCCGACACATCCCAGGGCAGCTGCCCTCCGCGCGTCATGCCCAGCTCGCTGGCTCTAATCCCTTCTTCTTCTTCTTTTTTCCCTTTTGCTCCGGGAAGCTCACTGGAGTGTGAGTGCTAGAGCGTTGTTCTGAGAATGACTACTGTAGTGTACGTAGCTCTTGGTAAAAGCGAACTGCCCCAAGTTACTTAGAAAGTCTCTCGAGTGGTGGTGTTGGGGTAACGTGCCTGTGCACACGGTGCCAGGTGACGTGTCCCTGGCGGGGGCCTCCCATGGTGGGTGAGGAGAAGCGTCACCCCTGGTCACCTGGCCGCCACCCGCGGTTCCACTGCACCCGTCTGAATCTCCCTGTTAGATGCTGCTGCCTCAGAGGACGCTCATTCCTGGCAGCCGCCTGCTCTCCCCTCCCCAGGAGGACGCGGGGATGGAGAGGGAGGCTCTGTGCCTCCCCTACAAGGGTTTGGCTCTGGCTTTCTTTGGGCGACACTTAGGTTTTGTGAGACTGAGAGGTGGGCAGCTTTCCCCAACTTGCCGTGGGCCTTCCTGCCCTGAGGCTGCTGGGCTCCCGGGCTGGGGGACGGAGGGTGGGGGCCCGTCCGGGGAGGGGGACCTCTCGTCTCCAGGTTTATTCTTGAGACTGGCTCCTGTGTTGCTTCATCCTGTGGAAAGGGCTGTGTGGGGGGGTCAACTCCCTCTTCCCTCCTCCTGGAAATCAGAGCGCCCTTCCTTCTGGGAGGAGACAGGGTCGCCCAGGGGGGCAGAAAGTGGAACCAGACGTCATGGGTTATTGGTTCCTTCCCCCCTAGTTCCTCAAGGACTCTGGCGATTAAGAGCCCTTTCTGAAGCACTGCCTCCGTGTCCAGGCCAGAGCTGGGAGGGCTGCTCAGATCACGGTGGGGAGAGGAGAGCGGGTCCCTGCCTTGGGTGAGACAAGGTGTAGCACACGTAGAAAAGTGACTCTGATGCTAAAAACAGCCCGAGAGAGAGGACTCGTGGCCTGGCGGTGCTTCCGGTGGGTGCAACCGGTGTTCCAGGTTCTTGTCCCGTCCTAGAAAGAGTTCAGAGACAAGACGTAGTGGTTAAAAAAAGTAAAGTGAGGATTTCCTAAAGGATGGACAGTGCACTCTCAGGGGAGGGCAGCAGGCTCAGGGGAGCGGCTGCCCTGAGTTTCTTTGGCAAGTTAGCTACACAGGGTGTAAAAATGAATGGGCAGAATATTCACTGGGGAGGGAAGGGTCTGGGGTCATATTGCCTGATTATCATCCCAGCTCCACCTTCCCGTGGGGAGGAGGGGTTTCTGTCCTCATTTAGTCTGGATTGGAAGTGTCATGGCCTCGGTGCGTGATGGGTACTTCTGATCTGCAAGGCTAATTTTATTGAAATGAGGGCATAATGAGCAAAAGGTTACATTCGAAACTGGAGATTCCTGCCTTTTCTCACCTTTCTTTGTCAGTTTCCAGGCCACTCATCCCCCCAAAAGTTGTGGCCCCTTATCAGCCCGAAGGTTCCTGCTTTTCTTTCTCTGCCCAGGGACCCTGGTGCTCACATGGTGTGTGGTGTCCTGCGTTTGGCCCGTGCCCCTCCTTTCTGCCCCATTCCTGCCATGTGGCCTGTGTCCCCCTTTCTCTGCTCATGTCTCGCTGTCTGCTGCTCTAACAGAGGCAGAGTGCCTGGATGTGGGGGCTCACAGGTGGGCCTGAGCCAGACACACCTGGACCAGATGTTTGGACGAGCCTCTGTCCTGCTAGTCAGCGCCTGCTGGGCTGTGTGGCTCTGCTGCCTGGAACTGAGGATCTGAGGGGACGAGCACGGTGGGCTGAGCGGGCAGGGACGGCTTCGTGGGTGTGGAAGACCCAGCCTCAGAATTCATGATCTAGGACTGCTTTCCCATGAACCCCCAGTGCGAATTCTCAGAATGTTTGCTACTTTTGTTTTTTTTTTAGGCTTCCTGAATCACCTACGAGGATATACTGTTTTCTTCTAGCCAGGAGTCTTCCCTGGTTGTTCAGATACAATGAACGTGTCTTTTGGGTGTGACATGCCTGGTACCTTTGGACAAACTTGCCTGGCAGGACAGGTTGGCCAGGAATCTCTTGAATGTCTGTGCTTGGGGCTTCTCCCTTGTCAATGAAACAGAGTATTTCTGTTTATTTATGGGGCACATCTTTGGCTGTTTCATCCATCTTTCCATCCACTTGGCCACCTATCCATCCATCCACCCACCGGTTCATCCACCCATCCATCCGCCCACCCATCCATCCACCCACCCATCTGTCTACCCACCCATCTACCCATCCATCCATCCATCCATCCATCCATCTATCCACCCATCCATCCATCTGCCCACACAACTGCCCATCCACCCATCCATCCGTCTGCCCACTCATCCACCCATCTTTCCATCAATTCATCCAACCAGCCACTCAACATTCTTTAAATGCCTACCATGCTCCAAGCATCACGTTCAGCTCTGGGAATACAAGAATGAGTCAGGTTCAGTCCTTGTCCTCAGAGAGTGCCCCATGTGGTATGAGAAGCAGACTGCAGACACGCAGAAAGTCCAGGTGGAGTCATCATTTCCTTTAAAGGCCAGAGGGAAGGGCCTAAAGGCACGTAGCATCACAGAATATGGCAGGAGCAAATAACAGTAATACAGCTGCTTGGATGCACAGGCTCGGTGAGGTGGCGTTAGGACTGAGTACTGAGGAAGGCTGAACACTTTGGCTGGAGAGGAGGGGAGGGCCCTTTGGACAGAGCCAACAGCCTGGACGGGGGCGAGGGCCCGGACCGGCTGGGATGGTGCTGGGAGGCAGCAGCGAGCTTCAGAGTTGCCGGAGTCTGTACGGCTGGAAGGGGGAGAGGAGCTGGAGGGGGACCAGAGGCCGCTGGGGATTGGGAGCACCTCGTGTGTCCCACACAGGACTGCCCTGTGCTCACGAAGTACAGTAAACAGCCAAGGAGGACGGTTCTGTGGACTCAGCTTCCATGCCCTGCGCGGCGTCCTGGCACGTCCACAGCCGCTTAAGTGGAGGATCTGGGGGCAGAAAGGGAGGACGGCCCCATGCCATGTGCTCGGAGCCCCTGAGAGAGGGACAGCCCACCCTGAGAGCCCGCCCGGTTCCCCTGCACCCTGACCTCGCTTCTTCCCTCGGGGGTGGGTCCCTCCTCCACAAGGCCAGTCCCCTTTGTTTTCATCCTCCGTCTCCGTCTTCAGCATCAGGGGAGTGAGGAAGACGCCCGGGGGTGATTCTGGCCCCGACTGACCAACTTCAGGAGGAGGGCGAGGGGCGGCCCTGGTTTCACAGACTTGCTGGCCTCGGGCCAGCCACGGCCCTTAAACAGAGCGTCTGAGAAGATGTCCCCTGGGCTCCTTCTGGCCTGGGGGTGGTGTGGTGCCAGCTTCAGCAGGGCTTCTTGTGCAAGACTTCTCCCCTCCCCTTCTGCCTCCCCCCACCCCGCTCCATCAGCCCGTGGTGCGGCCAGCAGTGGCCGAGAACCACCCTGTCCGCCTGAGCAGAAGGAGACCATGGGCCTCAGGGGTGCGGCTCCAGTTACCACGTGCTTCCCAGGATAGCACGGTCCGAATGACATCATTCCCTTACGACACACGTCCTTTAGGTCAGTTCCACACAGAGGGCCGTGGACTCCCCTGACTGGTGTTTTGGTCCTTACTGTCATGGCCTTTAGTTCAGACGAACACGCTCCAGAAGCCTGCTGTCTTGTTCTGCAGCACTGGCGCGGGGCGGGGGGCGGGGCAGAAAGCGTGGCCTCTCCGTGGCCCTTGGAGCCAGATGGGGTGACAGAGACCCCGCCTGCTCATGCCTGCCGACCACCGGAGGCCCAGCAGGGCGGCACCACTGCCTCGGGGGCGTCAGTTACCCAGTGTTTGCTGTACCTCACGAGGCGCTGCAGGCACTTTTCCATTCATCCTTCCAAAGCATCCAGCCATTGGTTTTTGACAAATGCTTGCTCAGTGAAGTGCCTTGTGGTCAGTGCTGCGAGGGACAGATGAATTGTCACCCCTGGTGGAGAGTGAGCTCAGAGCGGCACGGGGCAGGCCTGGAAGAGGGTCTGGAGGTCGGAGCCCGAGACGGGAGGCTTAGCGGACTCACCTGGAGGTCAGAGGGCTCAGCCAGAGGACAGGGCGCTGCAGGGCCGGGGCAGCATGTGGGAATGTCCGCGTCCCTGCCACGTAAGCCACACGACCACAGAGCAGCCGTACCCCAGCACACGCACACGCACACGCACGCAGCTCTGCAACAGAGCGATGCTACAAAGGCCCCCTTGTTCCGAGCGCAGTTCCAGGACTTGCAGATGCTTCCAGCTTTGTTGCAACAAGATCTGTCAGGTTTTGAGTGGGCTGGTGCTGTGTGAGTCCTCTGCTGACGGAGGCTGCTCCTGAAATCCAGCGGTTCCTTCCAGCCTGGTTCAGGCGGAGGAGGCCTGACTCCCTGTAGGTCGGCGCCCACCCTGGGGCGCAGGGGTCGCCTCCCGGGCGGGGCTTCGGCGACTGGGGCTCGATGCTCTGGGGGACGCAGGCGCCGCCTCTTGGGCGCTCTGGCTGTGGCGACACCCTGTGGTCTGACTTGGAACTGCACCCTGGTAGTGGTGGTCCCCGCTCGGCGGCTGCTGGCCCTTCTGCCCTTTATCCTCTGTTGCTGTCGCTCTTCTGTTCTGCTTTTTCTCCTTTTCTCCCCTGTAGACTCGGCTTTGCAGCTGGAGAGGCTGGTTCGCTTGCCCTTGGGGAAGTACTTTTTCAGGCTGGGCGAAATGTCTCGAGTTGCAGAAAATCCATGCTTTGGGGGATGGCCCTCGCCAGCCAGAGCCGGCTTTCTGCCCGTGTAAGTGGAGCATGCTTTAGGAGCGAGCCTCTCTTCGCCAGGGGTGCCAGGTGGCGGCAGTGCATGGGGACGGAGGGAGCTGGCTCGCCGTGGTTGGGCAGGGTCTGCCAGCGTGGACCGAGAAGGCTGTGCGGACAGGCCCTGGTTCTGGGGCGGTGGGAGTGCGTTCTGTTTGTCCCCTGGGGCAGAGGGGTGTCTGTAAGGACAAAGGCTGGGTGGTGGTCTGAGGCCTGTTCAGTGTGCTGAGGGGAGGGTCGTGGAACCAGCCAGACAGCCCTGGGCATAAATCCTCGCTTTGTCTCTTAAGAGCTCATCTGATTTTAGGCAAATCACCCAGAACTCTGTTCTCTCCTGTTTCTATTTTCTGGTACAATGAAGCTACAAGATGGGGAGGGGAGAGGATGGGTCCCTCCATGCACGTTTTTTTTAAAGCTGCCCTTTGGTGAGTCTCTGTGCTGGGCGCAGCCGTAAGCTCCCACCGAGGACCATTTCATGAAACCCTTGCAGCAGGCCCGTGAGGGGTCCCGTTGTGGTCCCCGTTGCACACGAGGACGCTGGGACACAGGGGTACGCCACCTGCTGGGTGACCTGGCTGCGAAGGGCAGAGGCAGGATGGGACCCAGGGTGTCCAGATGGACACTGAAGTGGGATCGCAGCCCCGTGTGGCCGCACCTTCCCGGGGTTTGTGGTTCTCTCCAAGGCTGGGCGTCTCTTCTGAAAGACAGTATATTAAGGTCCCTATTTCTCCTCCTCCTCCTCAAGCTTTTCTTCCTTCTCCGCCCAGTGTCTGCAGGGTCAGGAAAGGAGGAGGGAGGTGCCCGTGGGCTTGAGAGAAGTTGGAGCTGATCTCTGGATCTCTGGAGGCCGCAGGGCTTCTCGGGGCCCACGGTGGCCACCTCTTACCCAGAGCAGGGATCTCCGGGCCGAGCTGCCATGAGGGCTGGGCAGGACGCACCAGCCAGGTGACATCTGCGTCCTCAGACAGGCTTCTGAGCTGGGTGCTGGGGATCCAGACCAGCTCTGCCCTTGAGGAGGGGTCCCTGACCGCCCAGGAGGCGGACATGGGCATCTCGGCCACATTCCACCCCAAAGGATGTGGGCACAGGGGGCTTGTAGTCAGGTGACTGCACTGGCTCTTAGGGCAGGGGCGGTGGGCCCGGGATGGAGGAAGGGCAGGCTTGTGGGCTGAGACAGGGCGTCGGGGAAGAGAAGTGAGGCTCAGTTGGGGGCACACACTCCATCCTTTCCGGAGAGTGGACGAGGGGGAGTGGGAGAGGCTGAGCTGGCCCCAGCGCCTGGGTCGCCTTACAGACCGCACCAGCCCTGGCCCTGCTCGCCACCCCGTGGGGGCCTCTGGCTTCGCCATGCGCCCGGGTGGGTAGTGAGGGAGGACCAGCCCTCCACAGACACTGCGGATGAAGCAGGTACTTGTCCTGCCACCAGGCCCAGCCTGGCCGCGTGAGTGCTCCCTGGCCCGCGCCCCAGTTCAGGGCTGTGGTTTTGTGTGGAACCTCCCCTTCCCCATCCTCCTGGTGTCCAGCCTGCCATCTCCCTGCCCTCTTCCCAGGCTGGGCCCACGCTAGCTGAGGACCCATCGTGTCCATCCCGGAAGACCCACCTGTCTTTGGGACAGTCAGGACCCTGATTTTAATGTTGGTTTCATCTGCCTTTGAACTGGAGGCAGGCGGGGGCGGCGATGAAAGAAAGAACAAAAGACGGTGTTTACTCAGTTTCCCCGTCCGTTGTCCCTGAGTGTGGTACTAAATATTCCAGGAATCTCTGAACTGATTAACTCCTGATTGCACCTGCGGCTTCTGCAGGGCGGTCACCTGGCGGCTCCGACTAGTTCGGCATCTCAGCCCTTGCGGGCGTGCTGGCCCCGGGAGCCCGTGCCACCACTACCCGCATGCCCCGTGGCCCGAGGGTTACTGGTCTGGAAGGCCTTTCGGCAGTTAGGTGACATGGCTCTTGAAGGACTGCTGCTCAGTGCCTGTCCCTGTCTCATCCTGATACCACTGCTTCTCGTGGTGCCAGGAGATTGTCGCCCCCCATCCCGCCCCAACTCTCTTCACATCTGAGACTGAAGGAACGGAGAGGGCTGGGGAGAGGCTGCTGGCCGCAGGCGGAGCTTGTGCCAAAATGCTTGTGTTCGGTTGGTTACTTGGCCCGCTGTTATTTTCTATGCGCACGCGCGCCTGCGCATGAGTGTGTGTATGTGTGTGTGTGTGTGATTTACTGAAACCCTTTCTCATTCTCATTTCTCCCCCCTTTCCTTCCCCGATTTAGGTTTCTTGAGATCCAGAAGCCCAGGCTCTGTAAGTTGCTCCGTATCCTGGCCTTCGCTTATCCCTACACCTGGGACTCCCTCCCCATCTTCTCCAGGGTAAGGGCCCGGCTCCATCCCCTCTCTGCCTGTTGGCAACACCAGGCAATCAGCTGTGTCCTGAGCTCTGAGGGTCAAAGCACTGTCCTGGTCACAGTAGGACACGTGGGAGTTGAGCCCCAGCTGCTTCCAGAATGACACTTGCAGACTAGTTAGCAGATGGCATGAACACAGAGGCCAGTCAGTGGCCAGTGCTGACTGGGGGCCCAGGAGCAGTCCTGGAGGGCTGGGCAGAGGAGGGGCCTGAGGTTTAGCAGAGCGACCAGGAGAGCAGGCTCTGGAGGCAAAGCTCTAGTATTTATTCCCCGCAAGACTTTGGGCAAATTGTCTGTCGTCTTGGTGCCTTGGTGGTTAATAACCTCCTTTCCTCATCTGCGGGGAGGATCACACGAGACAGTGTGGACAGTGCTGGCACGTGGCAATATTCCTGTGGATACATCGTCATCTAGTCTCGTCAATTCACGTATTAGTAGTAATGAAAAAAAAGTATCAATGAAAGTCTTAAAGGATAGATGGGAATTAGATGAAGAACACAAAGAAGAAAGTCCATGTGCTCTCAAATCAGATGGGCCTGAGTTCAAATCCCAGTCCCTCTGCTCACTGGCTCTGTGACCTCAGGCAGTGCACACAACCTCTCTGAGCCTCAGTTTCCTCCTCTGTAAATGAGGCTGATGTCTCCTCCTTCACAGAGGGCAAGAGGGGGTTCATCAAGAAAGAGATCTGGTGGGCTCAGCAATGCCTGGCCCAGGCTCCCAGAGTGGGAGTCCCCTCCCAGAGGGAGTCTGAGCTGAGATGGCAGGGCCGGGTGAAGGAGAGGCGTCCAGCCGCTCCACCAGCTGAGGCCCCGAGCTCGTGCCCCATGCCCAGCCTGTGTGGGCCTGGGGGAGACCCAGGGATGGGGACGCAGCCCATCCCCACGACGCCTTCCTGGCAGGAGCACAGGAAACCAGGGCAGAGAGGACAGGCCGGTCCCACGGGCTGCGGAAGCCCACGGCGCAGTTCCTGTGTTAGCAGAGCCCCGTGGGCAGCGGGCAGCAGGCAGCGGGGGGTGGGGGGAGGTCTTCTCCTAATCGGCGCCGTTGCTGAGCTAACCGGTCGTGGAATCAGCCTGACTTCATTACTGATTAGTGGTTGGCAAGACTCCCTCCAGCCCAGTTTCCTCACGTGCAAAAGGGGAGAAACGGAGTCTGCCTTGGGGTCACTGCTGAAGCTCCGATGAATGATGCAGGTGGACGGCCTGGCCTGGTGCCCTCAGCAAGTGGCGGACACGCAGAAACCATACCTCACTCCAAACAGGACAGCGGCTGGAGTCAGTGCTTTCTGACGACCCGGAAGCCTTCCCGGGGCTTCTGGACCTCCATGCGCTGGCTGGAGAGCATCGCTGAGGGGGCGTGCTGCTGGGCGTGAGCGCGAGTGTGAGCTGGCCCACCCCCCCGAGGAGGGGCAGCGCCCTGTCTGACAGGACCGTCTTCCTTTCCTCTGCTCTTCTGTTTTCCTTTCCTCCCTTCTGTTCTTTCTTTCTTTTTATGTAATGAAATAACCCAAAGGCCGTCACGAGCACGTGGGGGATTAAACTGCAATCTCCCTGGGTCTCCATCCGCTCAGAACGGGAGGCCTGCTCACACAGCCCCCGGGGCCCCCTTTCCAGCACAGGCCTGGGCCGGGGAGGGCCTTGGCGGAGTCCACACGCCTGTGCAGAGGTGCCCGCGGCCTCCTCGCGAGACCTGACGTGTCTTTGAATACCTGCAGCTGTTCCTGCTCCCCGGGGGGAGTGCACAGAATGAAGCCACCCTGTACCACCAGAAGCACATGGCCATGACCCTCCTGGCCTCCTTCTTCTACTCCGCACATCTGCCGGAGCGCCTGGCCCCTGGCCGCTTCGACTACATCGGTGAGTGCGGGCGGCCTGGGGTTGGGGGTCCCATCACCAGGGAGGCTGGGCAGGGAGAGAAGCAGTTCTTCAGAAAGTTCTCCGGGCACAGACCACGGGGAGTGAGCGGTCAGGTGGGATGGCGGGGGATGGAGAGCAGGAGGGCCTGGGATTCTGGAGCGTTCCTAGCCGGTGTGGGGCCGGGAGAGTCCCACGATTACCCTGGTGTGAAATCCCATTATTAAGTGAAGATTGAAGGCAGCTGCGGAGGAACAGGAGCGCCCGAGTGCGGAAGCCTCCAGGGCACCAGCTGGTAGGGGGCTGTGTGGAGGAGGGGAGAGTCCTCTGCTTGTTCAGGTGGGTGTGATGGGCCAGGGATGGTGGCAGCAGTGGTTCTCGGGGTGGCCCAGCGTCAGCATCCTCTGGGAATGTGCGGATTCTCTGCACCTCCCACCAGATGTCCCATCCCAGAATCATGTGGGCCGGGCCGGGCGCTCCCTGGGGAGCTGTGTGGTTCTCCGGCGAACCTGAGCTCACTCAAGCTGGAAAACAGTGTGGAGAGGAGGTGTCAGGGCCACAGTGGTCCACTCACTCCTGCCGGCAGGGTTCCTTCCTCTCTGTCTCGGGAAGTGGGTGGCAGGGCAGAGCGTGTCTCCCGGACCCCAGCTCTGGGACTGGTTGGAGGAGGGGCCTTGGGCCACTGCTGGCGAGGCTGATGCATCCTGGGATGAGAGCTCCTCAGATAAGCGGTCGTGGGGCTCGCTTGTCTGCCGTGGTGGGCAGGAGCCCCCGCCTCCCCAAGCCCACTTTGCCCGTGAGCGCCCACGTCCTCCCACCTAAGACATGTGGCCAACAGTTTGCTTTGTTCACTCTGATGAGAGCCTATCCCGCTCTCCGGCCGAAGGGATTACAAGAAGCAAAATGCTTAGAGGGCAGGTTTCAGAAGAGGGGAGACAGGAGGTCCCGGAGCAGGAGGGAGCCCGCCGGCGCGACCACACCCCAGCCCGGCCCCACGGAGTGGAGGCGGGTGGTGGGAGGTCTGGGCGCGGCAGGAAACGGCCCTGGGCCTTGCTCTGCCAACTCTGGACTCTCAGTAACGGTTTATTTATTCGCCCTCATCTGTCCTCTTGGGCCTAGAGCAGAAAGGCGTCCCTCGAGGGGGAAACTGCCAGAGAGCAGTTCAGGACAGATCTTCCACTGGTTGTGGAGAGCCCTCCGCCAGACCGGGGGTGGGGGGGTGGGGGGGTGGTGTCTGTCTCCAAGGCCCACAGGGAGCCCCTCCCACTCCTGCCTGGGCAGTACATGGACCTCTTCCTGCTGCAGCCACAGCCCCGTCTGTCAAGTCAGCACTCGTGGCCGCTTCGCCTTTTTATCTCCTGCCCTAATGGGGACAGATTTGCGCCTCAGTTGGTGAGCGCCCCAGTCACCTCCAGCTCAGCCCTGTGTCCTTGGAGAGCACGGCTCTCGGCTGGATAAGGAACCAAAGCGGCTCACACGCAGGTCTGGAGACGGTTCACAGCCTGTGAGTGTGGTTGGTGAGGCCGGGCTGGCCCTGCGGCTCAGCTTCCCCCGGGGGATGCAGACCTGGGTCCCCCGCCGCCCACTCGGCTCTCCTGCTCCTGCTCCTGCTCGGCAGCGCGGCGGCCAGGCTGGTCCCTTCCTGGGGCGCAGTCACTGAACGCTTACTCCTGGGAGGACAGCACTGAATTCTCGCTGCTGTTCTGTTTTGCTCGAACTGAGGGAGAACCCTGTTTACCCCTCGGGTTGCGTCAGTGAGCTAGGGCTGCGGTGACGGGGACCAGCCTGGCGGCTGAACCGGCAGGTCCTTTCCTCGTAGCTCTGGAGGGGAGAGGCCTGAGGCCGGGCGGGCGGCAGGGCCGGTGTCTCCTGGCGCAGGCGGCCTTCTCCATCCGCCTGCACGCGTGCGTGCCCCGCCCTAATCGCCTCTTCTTACAAGGACGCCAGGCAGGGTGGGTCCTGTGCTACTGGCCTCATCTTCACTTGTCTTCAGAAGGTCACCTTCTGAGGTACGGGGGTTAGGACTTCCAGGTGCACATCTGGGGGAGGGAGACAGAAGTCAGCCCGTGAAACGTGTGGTCTCCCCTTACTCCTGGTGTCTGAGGGTCGTCCCCGAAGCCGCCCCCAGCCCTGGGCGGTGTGCTCCTCTTCCCACCAGATCAGCACCTCCCTGCCACTCCCCCCACCGCCTGCTGGGCCCCACCCTCTGTGGACGTGTGCCCGGTGAGGAAGAGCCCTGGTCACGTCTGGGGTTAACCAGCAGCAGGCAGAGGAGGACCGCATCAGCAGCCACAGAAAGCGCGACCGGCTGTTCCTCCGGCCCTGAGGTCGGGCTCTGAGCTGCGTAGTGCCGGCCCCCAAGAGGTACCCTTGCTGTTAGTAGAGCTGTTCACGTGAAAAACAGGACCGGTGGACAGGTTGTTTTAAAAATGGATTTGGTTTGTTCTGGTGGCCTTTTTATTTTTCTCATGTTACCTTTGAAAGATAAATTTATTAAAGCATATATTATCACATAATTCTTTAATTTCAAGTATACAGTTCAGTGATTTTCTTAGTAAATTCACCACATTGTACAACCATCATAAACGAGTTTTGGAACATTCTCATCACCCCCGGCAGCTCCTTCGTGCCCAGGTACTGCTAGTCCCAGCTCCCGCCCCTGCCCGAGCAACCACTAGTCTGCTTTCTGCCCCCGTGGAGTTGCCTTTTCTGGACGTTTGGTATAAACAGAATCATCAGTATGTGGCCTCATGTATCGGCTTCTTTTCCTCTGCGCGATGGTTTTTGCATACCTGCCGTACTGTGCACCTGTCCGGACGTCTTTTCTTGCTGATTGGTGGCCTTCTGTGTGTTTGCTGTAGGTCACAGCCACCAGCTGTTCCACGTGTGCGCGGTCCTGGCCACGCACATGCAGATGGAAGCCATACTTCTGGACAAGACTCTGAGGAAGGAATGGCTCCTGGCCAACTCCAGGCCCCTGCTGCTCCCTCACATAGCTGGAGCCGTCCTCCTGTGCCTCGTCTGCAGCCTGAGCAACATAGTTTATTTCTCAGCTGCTCTGTATCGGATTCCCGAGCCAGAATTACTTAAAAAAGAAACATGATTCAGACCATAAGCCTTCTGTGCCAAATGTCACCACCAAGCCTGCAACATCCTACGCCCCTAAGCCAGGGGTGTGGTTCCAGTTTACAGTGGCTGGAAATATTTATAGAGCTTGGTGTCGGCACTTTTGAGTGGCTTCCTGTCAATAAGGTGTTCAACTGGGGGGATGTCTCTGGGTGTGCAGTGGTTCTGCATGTGTGATTTTAAAGGGGGAACATGGGTCCAGGTAGGTCCTCAGGCAGGCACACCATTAATGTTTCACGAAGCGTTAGCTTTGTTTAAAGTGAGCTCGCCAGCTCTATCTCAGCAGTTGGAGCGGGCCCACCGCCCTGCAGCTGCACATTAAGTAGCTGCTTTGGGCTTCCCTGCCCTCGCGGTGGGCCCCTGAGGACAGAATGCGCTTCATCTGCTGAGTCTCACGCAGCAGAGTCTCTCCGAGGGCTCCCACCGTGGGAGGAGGATGAGCTGGAACTACCGGCCAGTAGGGGAACCTGACAGAGAGGAGGCCCGGTGCATGGGAGCCCCGGGCTGGGAAGGCGATCCGGGGGGAAGGAGCCTGGTTGGGGAGGGGTCTCATCTTTTCCCCACCTGCGAAGGGGCCGGGTAGGAAGAGCCCTCTTTCCCCACGAGCCCGCCCCGCCTCGCAGAGCAGCTCCTAAGTAATATGGACTTGGATTTTCTTAAAATCCGGGACTGGGGGTCGTGCGTTCTGCTTTGCTCTGCTTTCTTGTCGCGGGTTCGGTGCCGCAGGTGTCAGGCAGTGCAGGGGAAGTGTGCCCCTTGGGGCGCCGGCTGAGCCAGCCCCAGCTGGCGGTGCTCGGCCCTCAGCTTTTAAACCAGTGACTGTATGTTGCCTCAGCGTTTCATAGGTGCAAAATGCAGCGTTCGCGTGCGGAGGACGCTGAAGGCCTTGCCAGAGAGACGGAAACACTTGGTGAGCTTGTGCCAATGCAGGTTCCCCTGGGCACAGCCAGAGACCCTGTTTTACTAGCTTAAAACGTGGGTTTCCTGGAGAGGGTCTGCGCTGGAGCAAGTCCCCTGGGTGCTTCTAAGCCAGGAGGGCCATGGGCCGAGCTCGAAGACGCGCTGGCGTCACAGATCCCAGAGGGCACTGGGCTCTTGGCTTGGTTTCGGTCGGTCTAACTTCAGCAGCTCACCACCTCAGGGTGAGTCAGTCCCCTGCTTTCCACTCCATGCGGTGCTAAAAGGCCGAGTGTTTTCTCATCTGTTGCGTGACTAATTAAGGTCCCGTATTTCATGGGGTCTTCACAGTGTACAGAAATGCTGACGCAAAACAGGTTTTCACGGAGGCCTGTCAACCCCTGACGTGCACTTGGGAACGACTTAAGGGGCCACCCGCCACAGCTGACTCAGGAGCACCCCCATATCTTGGAATACTGCCTCTGTGGTGGACTGGCCCAGACACCCGAATGGGCTTGTCAGCTGCTCACCGCTCAGTCCTCTGGGGACAAGTAACAATTTATGTTGGCTGAGAGTGGTCAAGAAATATGATTCGTTAGCTGTATTACCTGTTTACTTCCTCTGGGGACAGTGGACTGATAAAATGATGTGGGCTGGTAAATTTTTGGTACATTAATTGCAAGCTGCACAACAGAATTTGATTTTGGCAAGAGGCTGACGTTGCAAGTGGAATTCTACTCCAGCAGGGTCTGTGGGCTTCTGTCTCGTCCTACTGTAAGTTCGGTTCAGTTTTATGGTGAACAAAGGCACAAAGTTTAAACACCCTACTCTAGTGATGCCAGAGGCGTGAAGCCTTTTACATTCTCTTGTTGGTAGAGAGTGAAATAATGTTCTTCGCTTAGCCCAGAAACAGTTGAAAGATAACGGGTGACTAATTTGAAGGACTTTAGGATTATTTGAAAGTTACGTTGCTTCTCCAGCACGGTTAGTGAGGAAGATGAAATGGTAAACTTTAAGTCAACAATATCAGACCAAGTGTCCCATAATGTTTTTATAAGTTTGGTAAACCTAGTCCCATCGTATACTTTTGGACAGTGTTACAAACTACAATTTTATAACGCTTTGTAATACACTGATTTGGAAGCTTCTAATGTCGAGTGAGAATATATTGTATGGGTTCAAATCTATTAATTATTAAGTATTATGAGGTTGGATGTGGGTGTAGTTTTGCTTAAGCCATTCCGGAAATTCAACAAGGTTGGCAGGGGGTCAGTTGAAATCTCACTGGAGAAATGTCTTTTAATGTGGCCGTTCTCAATTTTTTTTGTCTCAGTACGCTTTAGAGGCTTCCCATCCTCCCACTGTGGTGATTGCTCCCCAGGGCCTTGTCTCCTAAAGGGAGGGGTCAAGGTGGGCAACTCCTAAAGGGGTGTGCCTCGTCCTCCTCCCCCTGCTTGAGAAGCGCCACCGTGACATTTACCGGGCGTCGTCGCTGCGGTAAGACTGAGCACGTCTGAATGAGGCCGCTCAGTCAGCGCCTCTCCCTCCACTCCCAGATGGGGGAGCTGCATTTCCCATTGCTCAGCTTCTAGAGGAGAGGTCTCCTCTTCTTTCTAAAGACATGAACTTGTCATTGTGGGTTAGAATTAGCAGTGGGATGTTTAGCAGCCTTTTGGATACACAGTGATTTAAATATTTGGTCTGCAGTCTTCCTCAAAGTGTTCTTGGTGGAGACGTTCTGTGGAAGGCAGGTTGGGGGCCACTGCTGCTGTCAGATATGTTGGAGAAACTCTTCATTTGGACCTGCTGTCTTTAAAGTTCGTTTTGGCCCTGGTGCCCTTTTTATATGTAACCCCTGTTAACGCCGCGTAACAACACTTTACAACATTGAATGAACGCCAGGCTCTGGTCTTCCAGTCGACCGTCCATTAGGGATGAGAAGGCAGAAACCTGTTTCCAAACTCAGAGGTGTTCTTCCAGCTTACACTAATGTCTGGTTTTCTTAAACTGTGTGAAAGAAAAAATTTATTTATGATAATAAAGGCCTCCTGGTTCTCACCTGGCTTGGGTGCATTTCACTGAACACACTGCAAACACGTTCACTCGTTGTGGGCAGCAGAGTCCCTTACGTGTGCGGACTGTTAAATCAGCCGGCGAATACTTACTTAGTGCCTGGAGCCTGTAGGACAAACCCCGCCCCAGGGACTGGGGGTACGGGGTGAACAAAGCCCAAACCAGCCCTCCCTCGTGAGGCTGATGCCCTGGGCAGTCAGTGGGACACGGGACATAGAAAAATTCAGATAATGGTACATGCTGTCAAGAAAACAAGTCTGGTGAGGGAAGAGGGAGGTGTGGGGAAGGGCCGGCGAGATCGGATGGTCGCTCCGATAAACTGACATTTGAGGAGAGACTTGATGGGCGAAAATGAGCCAGCTTTGCCAGCATGTGGGGTGAGTACTTCAGATCCATGCAAGCGCAAAGGCCTTGAGGCCAGCAGGCATGTGTCTTATTGGAAGGCTGGAAATCAGGCCACTCATTCCTGAAATGTGTAGCTGCGGAAGGCAGGAGCGTGGCTGGACTGGATGACTTCTAAACTTTCTTCTGAACCCTCCTGGGAGATGGCCCAAGGGACTTTCCTGCAGCCCCTTGGTACCCGTATAAATTCTTCACCTCTGCCACAAGTGCCCCTCGGCAAATAGCTGTCCCACACCTTCTCTTTGTGTCAAGTCTAAAACGGGCTTACGTTCTGCCTCCTCCAGAGCATGGAACAAGGAACCTCAGAGATAATTCAGTCCAGCCTTTCAAAAACTTGTTTGATGGTGTCAGATGCACATTCTCAAGTGTAGACTAGCTGGGGGAGGAAGGTGGGGGAGGTGGCCCTGGAGTTCTGAATTTTTATCAAAAGCTCAGGTGATGTTTAATAATATAAGGGAGTTTAAGCAGCACTGATACAGGCCAACCATTCCTTCTCTCTCTCTCTCTTTTTTTTTTTTTTGATAGAACACCAAATTGTACAAAGAATTCCCCAGTATTCTTCACCCTTGTCGCATTAGATACTTAGGAAACTCTCTGCTCCACCAGCGGAAGGCTCCATTATCTGCAGTGTGTTTGTTTACTTGCTCAGTCCTGGAATGTGCAGAATGTCGATTCAGAACTACTAACCCGGGTCTCCAAAAAGGCCTACTAATTAGAATTCAATGTGTGTTTCAAGTTCTTCTTGTCTTGAGCCCAAGGGCATACACTGCATTTGAAACCGTCTGAATAACTCGGGGAAAGGATAGCCTCCTTTCTCTGTGAGTGTGTTATTCACTTGCAATGTGGCTCCGATCATTCGTGGGTTTTCTGTATCAGTTTTACACCCTCCCCCAAGCTTGATTTTATTAATTTGTTTTTTGAGTTTGTATAACATTAACATTAATGCCCACTCATTCATTTTACAAGCGGCCTGGGAGAGCTCTGCCCAGGCCTGGGGATGTGGGGTTGCGCTGCCAAGGCCTCTGAGGCCTTGGCTGCGCTGGGTGTGCTGGGTGTGTCGCAGGCCTCTGGTCTCCATGTTACCGCCTTCGCTCAAACCCTCTGGGCTTTGGCAACTTCTGGTGCTTCATGGCTCAGTTCCCCCAGCTGGACTTTTTTAAGGGAGTGTTTGGATTAATTATGGTTTCCAGTCTGGGTAGTGTCAGCCCCTCTTCAGTGATTTGCACAAGACCCCCTCCCTGAGTCTAAAGTTGAACTTACCATGAGACCAGCAAGTCCACCCAAGAGAAACAGAAATGTCTACATAAATAACTGTATGCAAATAATCACACCAGTTTCATTCACAATTGCCAAAAAGCGGAAGCAGCCTAGATGTCCATCAGCTGGAGAATGGATAACCGTCATTCGGGGGGGGCACTACTCCGCAATGAAAAGGGAGAAATTACCGACGGACGAGGCACGTGGACGGGTCTCAGAAGCACAAGCTGAGGTACAGCAGAGCTGTTCTTGCGGGGAGGGCAGAGTTCAGCAGTAGAGCGTGTGCTTAGCATGCACAGGGTCCTGGGTCCAGTCCCCAGCACCTCCATTAACAAACTGAATTCTTAAAACCCTAATTACCCTCAAAAAAAAAGAAAAAAGAAAAGAAAAGAAAGACATTCTGGACAAGACAGAACTCTAAGGAAGGAGATCCAGAAAGTGGTGGCCAGCGGCTGGGGACAGAGGCAGCACAGGGAATTTTCTGTGTGACGGGAGTACTGTGTGTTTGATTGTGGCAGTAGTCACAGGACGGTGTGTGTTTGTCAGATACACAGACGGCACAAAAGGGTGAATTTTACTGTATGTAAATTACACCTCAATAAACCTGATCTTTTAAGAAGCCTCCCAGTTTTACCCTCTGCTCTTACCCTCCTTTCTGGTCTGGATCTCGAGTTCTAGGGGAAATTGCAAATCTTTTACTGGCTATGGGGAGTGCTTGACCATTTTTGAGTGGAGAAATGATACAACGAATTGGCATTTAAAAAGTTAAGTCAGTGAGCTTTAATGAGGATAGAAGTGAAGGAGGAAGAAGAAACCTGTCTGAAGGCTGGGGGTGGTGTCCTTGACTGGGGTGTCCTGTGAAGGGATGGAAGCTTTCATTCCTCCAAACATTGGCGGAGAACCTTCCCTGCTGGGCACCGGAAGCAGCGGTGAGGACGCGGGGATAAGCTGGGAGAGGGGACTGAAAGCAGTGACTGCAAATTGGGATGCGGCTCCAAAGCAAATCAACAGGCTGAGTGACCAGGGGAGAGCAGGGGGCGGTGGACAGATAGCAGGGGTCAGGCTTCCAGGGCAGGGTTGTTGGCAGAAGATCTGCTGGGAACTGAAGGTAAGGAGCCGTTGTCAGAGGAAGGGAAGGAGGAGTGCTTGACAGCAGAGGGAGTGGTGTGTGAGCCCAGGGTGCTCGGGGCCTCACAGGTCATCGAGGCTGAAGAGGTGCAAGGGGAAGGGACAGGTGATGAGCTGGGGAAAGAAGAGTCGCAGGGCCTGTGTGGGTCTCCAGCAGTGGGAGCTACCAAAGTTACAAGCAGGGGTCGACGTGATCAGATCTGTGATTTAGTGGTGGGCTGGTGGCAAAATGGAGCCTTGACTGGAAGACGGCAGCAGGAAGCCTGCTAGGAGGCTGCTGCAGTCACTCAGACAAGAGGGGTGGTGGCCAAGGGAATGGAGGGAATGGGGGAGATTTGAAGGCTATTTAGGTGGTAGGGCTGTCAAGTTGAGTGGTGGAACAGAAGGAGAGGCACAAGTCAAAGATGGTACCTGACAATCGGCTTGGGTGGTGGATAGATGGTGATGCCATCCACTGAGGGAGAACACGTTCAGGGGAAGAAATTAGGATGTGTTAGGTGTGAGGCGCCTATGGGGCATGCAGGTGGAGAATTCAATAGGCTGTTGGACATAACGGGTCTGGAGCTCAGAAGAGCAAATGTGAATCCTGTGTGAAGCCATAGGAGTGGCTGGGGGTGCCTGGGAAGAGGGTGTGGCTAGTAACTACCAGGTCAAAACCCTAAGTCACAACATTTAAGGGAGAAAAAAAGAACTCACAGAAGAGGCTGAGAAAGAAGGGCTGGCACGCTGCGAGAAAAAACAAAGGCACAAGAAGAGAGGAATGGGAAATACTTTTTCGTATGTTAAGAGGTAAGTAAGATAAGGGTGTGGAAGGGTCAAATAGTCTTAGCATCAAGGAGGTTTTGATCTTGGTGAGAAGAGTTCCACTGGAGAGACGGAGGCCAAAGCCAGACTGCAGAGTAACCAGCAGCCCAGCCCAATTCCTAAATAATATAGATTCCAGCCTTTCATTTAATAACAAAGTTCTAATGGTTCAAAGACTTAAACATAAAGGACAAATCAATGAAAGCATTAGGAAAAAGTATAAGATAAAAAAAATTATCTTGAGCAGGGAAGACTTTTTCTAGTATGACACAAAACAGAAGCCACAAAAGAAAAGCCTCATAAATCTGGCTACTATAAAAATATTTGAACTCAGATTTTGGATGAGGACCAATTTCCTTCATATGTGAAGAGCTTTTACAATCAATAAGAAAAACTAACAACCCAATATAACAAGGAAGCAAAGGATACAAACATGGTTCATAGAGAGAGAAACACAAGTGGCCCTTGAGCATATGAACAGACCCAACCTCATTCATCATAAGAGGAAAAAAATTAGTGATGTGTTTTCCTCTATTAGATCAACATCTACAGAAAAGTTTGGTAGCACTTTGCTGTCTGAGAATGGTAGAGAAACACGTGCTCTCATACGTGGCTGGTGTGATGGTACATTCGGACCTTTATATTTGGCAATACCCATGAAATACTATGCATGCATATACTCTTTGACACAGCAATTCTGTGTAAAAGGATGAGTTTCCAAGTTTATTCACTGTAACCATGTTTGTAGCTGCAAAGACTGGAAGCATCTTTATGTTGAACAGTATGGGTAGGAGATACTAATTACGTCCATCCTTACTGGTGTGTGGTCCTGCAGGAAGTAGAGGAGATGGGACTAGCGTTCCATGAGAGCACAGACGTCGGTGAGTATTGGATAGTCATCACTTCAGGGGCAGAGGTCGAAGTGAGACAGAATCAGTTCATCTGTGAAAAGAGTAGTTCGGGACATGGCTCCTCAAGGACAAGCACCGCATTTTACTCAGCATCAAGCACTGTGAAGGCTTTGGTGAAGCAATGCGTATCGAGGAAAGAGCTGGCGGAATCAGAGAGGCAGGTCCCAGGACAGGCGACGGGGAGAGGCGGGACGCCGAGGCGCTGCGACGGCCTGGAAGCCGGCGAGCCTGAGACCGCGCGGGGCGCCGGGACGGCATTGCTCAGCGCGGAGCCAACCCCGGCCTCGCGCCTCCACTGGGCTTCCTGCGCTGTGGGCAAGGAAACCCGCAGTCTCCCCATCGGAAATGGAAGGGCTCTGTGTCCTAATATTGGAGCCCGGCTGCCCTGCGCAAGCCCGCAGCCCCGCGGCTCAGACTGCCCGCGCCCTTCCAGCGTCGGTCGCCTAGGAGACGAGCGCCAATTCCGGCGGAGCGGGCGCATCCCCAAGGCCCCGCCCCTCACCTCCGAGGCCCCGCCCCTTCCCCCGCGGGGGGCACTGATTGGCCCGTTTGAAATGCGCCGGGCGCGAGCTCACCTGGGCCGCCGCGGCGTCTCCGGGCTTCACGGAGCGCCACGCTGAGCCGCCGCGTCCGGTTCCCCGCGTCCGCCGTCGTCGCCAGCCCGCCGAGCCCGGCGTCCCGCGCGTCTGGGCAGCGCGGAGCCGCCGCCATGAAGCCGGCGTGAGTACGGGGCGGGAGTAGGGGGAGCCCGCCGGCGGAGACCCCGCCCGGCGCCCGCTGCCGGAGTCGGGCCTCCTGGGCCGGGGAGTCGGCCCCGAGTCGGGAGAGGACCCGGCTCGGGTGAGCGGGGCGGCGGCCTCGGCCCGGGGACCCCCGGCGCCCGCGCGCTGCCCGCCTTCCGCAGCCCCGGCGGCCTGGGGCGCGGCCACCCCCGCGCGGGCCTGTCTCCTTCGCCCGGTTCCGCGGCTCAGGCGCGGCGCCCCGGACGCTCCCGGTCCTCCGGGCGCAGACGCGCGGCCGCTCTCCCGGCCCCTCGCCTGCGGCCGGGGGCGAGGTAGGCGCGCAGAGCCATGGGTGACGTCGTCGTGATTATCACCGTCACGTCGCTAGTCGTTTGCAACAGGCCAAAGTCGAAGTCTTTATCTTTGGGGGGGGAAATGTTGAATTTAAGTAAACCTACCATAATACTGAGCTTGTTTTATCTGGTGAAGTATGGGAGAGTATTTTAATTTACAGTCCAAGCCAATAATTTCACTTAATTTCGGTGCTACGTGTTTGTCTAGTCCAGATAGATGGGAGGAAGGGGGTGTGGCATGCTAGGGAAACGGTGAAATAAAGTTACCTTTTTCTACTGTCCCGACTTAAGAGCAAGGAATTGCAGTTTGGGGACCACATTCTGCTTGGGGACAAAGGATGACAGTTTTGAGAATGCAGTAATCACTTGTTTCTTGAAAGTAAAGACGTAAATCTTGGTGAAAGAATGCATTCCTCCATCTGCATTTTAATCATTCATTAACCCCTTGTCAGTCTGCCTTGGTGATGGACTGCTGGCACGCCTACGTAGATGCCTTTCGAGATGGGCGTGATCAGTTACCTGTGGAGTTTTCAGATTTGCAGTCTCTGTAAAATTGCTCAAGAAAATAAGGAAGCTGTTTTCCATATAGAACTATAAATAGATGTTTAAAAAAACCAGAATGCAACTGAGCAAATTTTAAAGATCTTACTGGCTTTATTTAACAATTCATGAATCGGGCAGCCTCCCATCCAGCAGGTAGAGAGATGAGCTGAAGAGCCGTAAAAATGGAAGACTTTTCTAGCCAGAAGGGGGTGGGACATGGGAGTTACACTAGCAAGGAGGAGATCGCTAGTGGCCAGGTGAGCATCCGTTAGTGGATGGCAGGGGCCTGTCAGGCAGATTGCCTCACTAGCGCTGACCAGGTGATTCCAGACTGATCTAAGTTTCTCCTCCCAGGAGAGGTGGATTGAGGTACTAAGTCTGATGACCTGGGGCTTAGCCCAGGTGATTCCAGTTTAGCCTGTTGTCTCTTTTAACAAAGCCTTAACAGGTACCTATAGTACCAAGAGCACCTCCTAAGCCAAATTTTCATTACTTTTGGATTACACATGCCACGAACTCTTCTACTACTGCAGTTTATTCTCACTCGTGTTATTTGGGGTATGGTGGTTGGGAGCCACTAAAGAATAATTTTATAAACCCTAGGAGGGTTTTCTCTGAATAGTAGGTGAGGTTTTTGTACGTTAGTGATGCACTGAAACGTGTCTGTGTCTATGTCTATGACCAGGAGAACTAAGACACCTAGGAAACTACCAGTGAAAAAAGGATCCCAGACAAGTCTGAAGGACCCCGTCGGGGTAAGGGCTCCCTGTGAATGTGTGTGTGTGTGCTCTCTTTAATCCTCTTATGTCTTGTGCATGTGCTTGGAAGGGAGGGAGATGTGGAAATGGAATCAAAGAACATTGAGCTAAAAGGCCTGCACTAAATTCTGGAGGCCTGGCTCCAGCTTTGAGGTCTTGTTTCCATGCAGGGTTCATCGGTCCAGTAAGAGGAAGTCTTTGGTTGTCGCCTGCATACTTCTGTGACTGCTCATAATGTGGAAAGTTAGATGATGCAGCATATTCTTTGACTGTCTTGGGGAATCGTTCATCCTCTCTGGGCTGGGGGGAACCTGCTTGGATAAACACCCTCTCCTGTCTAGGACAGTTGTCTAGTGGCTCAGGGCATGCTTCTTGAGGAGAGCCCAGACTCCATGCTCTTGGGGACCACGTTTCACAGAGACTCTGGCACAGAACAGTTTAACTCATATCACGACTACTCAGTCGCATGTGCTCCACTAGTTTCAGGCTTGGGGACTTTTAAAAGCAAATGGCAAACAGAAGAAGGCTGGTCTGCCCTGGGGTCCTCCGGGCCTCCCCTCACTCACACTGAAGTATGTCTGGGCTGCGCTGAGGGAGCCAGGTGCGCTGCACACACAGCTGAACAGGTCTCCAACTCTCACTGATGAAGAAGACTGCACCGCACGGCAGACCTGCCTCTTACTTATTAAGTGTTAAGCTGTCAAGTTTTAATTGACATCCAGTTCCAAAGAATCCTAACAGCTTTTCAAGTAATTCTCATTGTGTGATACGTTACTGATTTTTAGAGAGAGTTTTAATTTTATGTGCATTTAAAATTCTCTCATATCTAACACCTGTTTGCATTTGACCATGAACAAACTGGGTAGCAGGTTTTGGCTTTCATAGCTCTAAGCTTATATGTAGATCTCTTCAATTTAGAGGCCAAATGTTTGTTGAATGAATGAATGAAGAGTCGGAGAAAGTCAAACTTTGCTCCTGGAGCACCTTCTTGTATTTTCAGGTGTACTGTAGGGTGCGCCCGCTGAGCATTCCCGATCAAGAGTGCTGCATAGAGGTGATCAGTAGCACAACCGTTCAGCTTCACACCCCTGAGGGCTATAGACTCAACCGAAATGGAGACTATAAGGAGGTAATTCCTGTTGGAACCAACTGTTGTCACTTGATAGGTTCTTTGCTGAATGGTTCTTCCACTTTTTAAATTTAACAAAATTTGTGTGTTTCCACTTTTTTGAAAGACTTATTTACTTCACTGTAACTACCATATCTAAAGTGTTTCTAATTTCTGGGTCGTGCAGACACACCTTTGGTGTTCTGGAGTAGAAGACTGCTTTCAGAGGACTTCCTGCACTGGATATTTACTGCTTCTTAGAGCATATGTTAGGAATAGCTTGTTGTGGAATGATATGTGACTGCTAGTCAGTTACATACGTATGTAGTTTCATATATGGAGACAGAAATCACATTTAATAGGCACTCCATACATGTATCAATCTCTGATGAAGTGTTTTTATTTGTAGTAAAATGTTAAGCAAAAAGAGTTCAATTCAACAAACATGTGCTAAGCTGGAGCGTGGGAGGAGATTTTCAAAAACGAGTGAGACACAGTCCTTCCTTGCCTTTGTGGACCTTACGACGCAGATGCTAAACAAGTAGCCGTCATAAGTAAGACAGAAGGACAGGTGTGCTTAAAGCAGAGGACTCTGAGTGCAGAAGAAAGGACTCATCCAGGCTGTCCTCTCCTTTCGCGCTGCCTTCACTCTTGTGCACATTGCTCCGGAGAGGCTGCCAGACAACAGCCCAGCAGTGGCCTCTTTGCTGCTAAATGTGATGGCCATTCCTTGTCCTCATTATGGTCCGTTTCTCAGCAGCAGTCTGCTCTCCCCCCCAGCTCACGTTCTTTCACTGGCCGGCCTTTGTGGCTCTGCCTCCTCTTCCAGCCTCTAGACACCGGGGTGGGCTTCACCCAGGGCGCTCTTCTCTATGTGTTCTTTTCCGTGGCTTTAAACGTTTCTATGGTGGTAACGCTGGAATTTTAATCTCCAGCCTAAACTTTCCTCTCACTCTAGGCTTGAACATCCACTCCTTGGATGTTATGTAGGCATCTCAAATTTTACATGTCCAAAAGAACTCTTGATTTTTTCCCCTCTAGATCACTTCCTCCCTTGTCTTTTCTTCGCAGTAGGTAACACCATCACCTGTCTGTCTGCTCAAGCCCAGAACCTTGTCCCTATCTTTCTCTTGTCCCCCTCACATTCCCTCCATCAGTAGGTCCCATCACTTCTGCTCCAGGGTGTATCTTGACACTATCCCTTTATTTGTGTCTCCACTGCCACCACCCTCGTTTGAGCCTGTGCTTAATCACGGAGACCAGTGCTTCTCACACTGTCTGGTAAAGGAGCAGCGGTTTTCATTTCTGATGCACTGTGACTAATACTTCTGTGCAGCTTTGCCACAAGGGTCTGTTGGACGACAGCTGTCGGGCGAGTTACACAGGATGGCTTGTGCCCTGTGCGGTGACACAAGCCCCCTGGTCACACGCTGGGATGCCGCCGCCACGTGACACGGCTGCAAAGGTTCTGAGCATTTGCTCTCCGTCCTTGTAATAACCTCCCTGGACTGGAGACAGACAGCTCTCGGGGGGCTCTGGCCTGCTGACCACACTCCCAGTGGCGCTGACAAGGCTGCTGAAGCCAGCTGGACCCCCTGCTTCCACTCTGCATCTTCTCCTCTGAACCGCTTCCACAGAGCAGCCAGAGTTGCCTTGTAAAGCAGAAATCACATCTCACCTTTTCCCTGTTCAGAACCTTCTAAGGAGTCAGGGTTTTCATGGGCAAAATCCTGCTCAGTCTGCTTGCTGTCTCACCCTCCACCTCAGCCCATAGTGCTCGTCCAGTTCTGCGTCCCTGGACAGGCTGGAATCCTGCCTTAGGGCCCTCCCTCAGCTCTCAGCACGATGACTCCTCGTCTGTGGGTTTCAGTTTAAGTATCACTCCTTCCGGTGTGTCCAGACCACCCTCCCTAGATGTGCACCCCCCCAGGTTCCTCCTGGTCTGTGCCTGCCCACTCTGCGCGCCCTCGATAGCACTTGTGCAGTCTGTGTGTTTATCTACTTGTCTGCCGTCTCTTTCCCTGGGGTCGTAGGTACTTCTGGGCACATGCACCTCATCTGTCCTGTTCACTACTTCGTAAACGTGCGTTAGACATGAACGAATGATGCTTCACGGAGGAGCAGGCCTCTGAGGATGTGAAATAGTTGAGAACTGACTGACTGAATTTTACTTCTTTACCAGGGTTCATTTCAAGGATGTATAAGCAGTATGCAAGGTTTGGGGGGATTCGAAGCTCGCACCGCCTTGTGACAGGGCGGCGCTGGGTGTTGGAATGGAAATGGCTTTGACACTGATTAGCTCCGCAGGCTGGGGCAAGTTCCTGCTTGCCCGAGTCTTCTTCACCTGGAAAAGGGGAGGGTCTGTTCATGAGGACTTGAAGGTCGTCTGACCGACCTGTCGGCACCACCCTGTCTGTCCTTCCAGTTCTTTTTGTGAACTCTAAAGCTGTTTACAGGATTGGAGTAAAAATTATGCAAAGGTGAGAGTGAGCTGAGCTGAAGTAGGTGTGGGGTCTTTAACAAGTTATAAAGTGAGCCATAGTAGTTAACAGTGCCTACATCGGAGGCTGTAAAAGTGAAATGACTCACGGCCAAGCCAAGGCAGTGCCTGGGCTGTGGTTGGTGCTAAGTGTCAGCTGTTATTGCTCTTGTGTATTTAAGTCCTAACCCACACATGTCTCTCTTTGGGGATGAAACTGCTAATTTTAAAAACATAAGGGTCATGATACTGATATCTGAGCAGGTTGAAATTAAAGGGTGTAAAACAGGAAAAAGGGAGGCCTCATGACAAAGGCTATAATCCATAATAAATTCTGGCGAGTACTCATGCACCAAATAACTTAGCCGAGGCATTGTGGAGCAAAACCTGCAGGAAGTTCAGGAAACCCGCAGGGGCAGTTGCAATGTCTGCAACCTAGCAAAACGAGGAAACAGCAGAGAAAGAAAGAACTCCAGTCCCTGGACACCTGGAGTACTTTATATACCCCAACCCCCAATCTTATTTTCCAAGTAGGATTTGGGTGATATTTTTGATAATATGGTTATACTTTATAACAGTCATATTTTGAAAGAGACTTGATAATTGAAATACTGCTTTTTTAAAAGTCACAATTAAAAATAATTATTTCATATTAACTCAGATGAGATTATATTTACAGTTAATTTCTAGTTTTAAGAGAACAGTACATCCAAACACTTTTATATTGCTATGCCATTTTAAATGACACCTTTATAAAGAAACAGCAGAAAGCAGTAAGAGTGTATGAAGTTAGGGTTGAGGATTTTCACGTCGTGACTGAATCGTAATACTTTTTAATCTTGTCACTTAATTAAAACAAAATCAGCCGTAGTCTGTGAAGCATTGGTGTACCTAAGACCTTTCTATATTCTCTTCAGGAGTTATATCTGTAAACATTTACCAGTTTATAATTGGTATAATTTAGGTCCATTTTGACTTTTTTAAAGGTTCCAAGTTTAAAGACTATTCATATTTTTTCTTTGCATATCTAGATCTAAGTGTTCAGAAGAAACACTTGAATATGTTTAAACAGATGTATTTCTACCCTGGATGTAGTAGAGTCCTATTTGTGTGCTGCTTATATTTTTCTCCACAGACTCAGTACTCCTTTAAGCAAGTATTTGGCACTCACACCACCCAAAAGGAGCTCTTTGATGCTGTGGCTAACCCCCTGGTCGAGGACCTTATCCATGGCAAAAATGGTATGATTCTTGGGGTTTTGTTGAATTTTCCTTTTTCTCCCCCTGCGATAAAACTTAAACATTTGGTTTATATTTGGCCTTGAACTCAGGGCTAATTTGTCTAGGTGGTATTAAATCTGCTTTTTGAGCTAGTTAATTTCAAGTGTTTTTTAATACACTAAAGAAATACAAGCGGAAGACTTTAAGATAGACCCCTGTGTGACTTTGAATAGGTGACGGTGACTTGTGCATTGTAGGTCTCCTCTTCACATACGGTGTGACGGGAAGTGGGAAAACCCACACCATGACTGGGTCTCCAGGGGAAGGAGGACTCCTTCCGCGCTGTCTGGACATGATCTTCAACAGCGTGGGGTCGCTGCAAGCCAAACGATACGTAAGTGTGGTTCTTCTGAGTCCCTGGAGGGCACAGGGACCACGACGCCTGTGGATAAAGCGGTATTAGGGAGAACTAAGGCGTCAGATACGTTTTGAAACCTTTAATATGTTTGAATATTAACTGTTTCTTACTTCTTAAATATATATATATATTTTTTTTTAATATTTAAGTCAAAGTCTAAAAGTCACGGTCTGATTTCGCCCCCCCCTTCAGGTCTTCAAGTCTAATGACAGGAACAGCATGGACATACAGTGTGAAGTCGACGCCTTACTAGAGCGGCAGAAGAGAGAAGCCACGCCCAACCCAAAGACCCCCTCTAGCAAGTGAGTGGTTGCGTCTGTGCAGCTCTGGCCTCCAGTGGTCTCAGGCTCAGGGACTGGGGGGCACGAAGTGAAGCAGCTGGTCTGACAGCTGACTCGAGTGAGATCGAAGTTGAGGGACGTCCTTAAGTACGTTTCTTTGCTCAGATGCTCTGTTTGGTTTTGCACGTGCTGCCCTGGAATCACTGTTTAGAGAAGGGGCCGTCCTGGGTGGGAGAGGGTGTGAAGCCTGAGCTGTGTGTTGGGGAGGACGTGGGAGAGCTGCTGGCCCAGCCATGAGTGTGAACAAAGCCACTCTGGGCATTTCTGCTTCTAATGGCAGGTCGTTTGGTTTCCCCTTGGGATCACTGACTTCTAGTGTTGACTTACAATGTATAAGGTGAGACTTTTGGGCTTTTTTCCCCCTGTTTGCAGACGACAAGTAGATCCAGAGTTTGCAGATATGATAAATGTACAAGAATTCTGCAAAGCACAAGACGTTGATGAAGACAGTGTCTACGGTGTATTTGTCTCTTATATTGAAATATACAATAATTACATATATGATCTCTTGGAGGAGGCGCTGTTTGACCCCATAAAGCCTAAGTAAGTAGTGAAGAGACTCCCTCCTCAGCTGCCTTGCTTTGGGGAAGTCACTTCACATCAGGGAGCCTTAGTTTTCTCAACTACAAACGGGGATGAAGCTTGCTTTTGTTTTCAAAATGAAGTATAACTTGTGTGTCGTGCAGCTGGTACTCAGAGTAGTTCTGTTATTACTAGAAATGTGGCTGTGTTAGGAAAACCAGCGGGCTCAGACACCACGAGTAGGATATTCAGCTTAGACTTGGCTTCAGTAACCTCTTGGCTCTGTGCTGTATTCTGGGAAGGGCCTTACCTGTATCAGGAAGCGTCCCTACACGTGCCCTCGGGCTGCCTGTCAAAAACCTGACACTTGACGTGGGGCGTTTGTAGCCTCTCATCTGTGTCTCGGTGATCTGTGCAGAATGGAGCCTAGAGCCATTGTCTGCATAACTCACACTCACAGACCTTCCGTCACTGGTTATAAGGAGTGACATCTGTATTGCTGTCCCACCAGCGTTACAGACTGTCCTTTAGGTTTCCTTGGGTCTTGCCCTGCTGAGACTGAAGACCGATGACAGCCTGGCATCACAGGCTGCATTTGTGCCAGAGCTGATTCTGGAATCTCTAATACTAGGATCTTGTTCCTGAGTTGATGGTTTTGCTCTTAAGCTAAATGATCTTCAGCGTTGTCTTCGTTAGGGCCTGTCAAGACATAAATAATATGAAATCCTGTGTTGTATGTTTAGCTTTTGTGCGTGTATCTAACTGAATATTACTAGAGGAACAGCTAGATTTGGAAAACCATTAGACTGAGAGCAGGTGTCAGTGTATCCACTTTTATTTAAACAATTTATAGACTAACTACTTTCCTATTTGTTTCAAAGTGTCAGTTGTCTGTATCCATTTTCTTAACCTTTGGTGATGTCACTCATTGCTACTAGTTTCATGTCTGCACATGTGCCAAGCTTCTGCTCGATTTGCTCTAAATGAGATGACTTTCTAAGGCACCACCTGTCTTGGTTTTATTAGGCAAAGGAAGACTTACAAATGTGACTTGCATGCTTCATAACCTCTATGGTAGCTCCCTGATTAAACTCACAGAATGCTTATTTGGCACTGAATTCAGAGTTTATTTGTTAGGGTCACATTTAACCTGCTTTTTTTGAGCTGGTTAAGGTTTATTTTTTAATACAATGAAATATTACAAGCAGAGGATATCTAGGGTACGACTCACTGTCACGTACTCTGGACTGAGCGTGTTGCCGTGGGATGGCTGCTGTGGAGGCAGTAACTGACCCCTTATTCCCTCGGTAGGTGGAACAGCTGCAGCACGCCCGTGAAGAGCACGGATTTTGTGTATGTGACGGGGCTGGTCTTGTCTTAAGGAGAAGGGTGCAGTTATACTAGCGGTTGGCATCTGTGGCTTGTCTGCATGTAGGTGGCTTTTCATTGGCTCTGGCCTGGCTGCTCCCTCTAAGCCCCTCCTTGCTTCCTGGAAGATCCGCCGTTTACGGAGTCCTGGTGGCTGTAGATGTCTCTACCCCCGCCGTTCACCAGGCTGAGGCCAGACAGGCAGCACCTTTCCCATCCTTAGCCCACCACACAGACTAAAACTTGACTGGCCACTGAAAGGATTGCCACTCCTGGTATATACCAAACTCTTTCTGAATTTGCTTTTTGTTGACACTGAAGTCAGAACTAGCTCTGTCTGTCGATCTGTTAAAACCAGGAAAATGCTAGATTTTGATGCTCACCCTGTGCATGTGATGGTGCTGTCCTACGACTTTGATCGCTAATTGTTTAGTAAGTGTCATTTCGTGTGCTTTGTTAGAACAAGTTAGAGCAAAGCTTTTAAAACAAAATAGATTCCTGTTATGTAACTAATCTTGACTATATTTCCTTATTCCTGTCCAAGTGTAATCTTCCTGGAGTCTCACTCAGGCTTATTCCCATCATGAGAATGGATGTCACGCTGCCTTGTCTTAAGTTGCAATATTAGTATCGTGATTCAGGAAGCATCGGTGTTTCTCTCTCCCGTAGGCCTCCACAGTCCAAACTGCTCCGGGAGGACAAGAACCATAACATGTACGTTGCAGGGTGCACAGAAGTCGAGGTGAAATCCACCGAGGAGGCTTTTGAAGTCTTCTGGAGAGGTCAGGAGCGGGGCGAGAACCACAGATGTCTGAGATGATACACATAACCCTGAAAGCTGCCACTCCAAGTTGACAACAGTACTTTTTGGTTTGGTAGAAAGAATGTACACTGAAATGACTGGGTTCCGGTTTGACCAATGATTTCTCTGTCACCATAGGCCAGAAAAAGCGACGAATTGCTAACACACATCTGAATCGTGAGTCCAGCCGTTCCCACAGCGTGTTCAACATTAAGTTAGTTCAGGCTCCCTTGGATGCAGATGGAGACAATGTCTTACAGGTAAACTTGTAACTTGCGGAGTTTTTCCTGTTCTCAATCCTTAATTTTTGGAATTAGGGTTAAATCCTAGAGGTTTCATTACAATGAATATTACTCTAGAATTAATATATGCGTAGGTGATGACATTAAAAATTGTTTCGTTAGGAAAGTTTTGAGAAACTGGTTTTAAATCTTAGAACCTAGAATTTTGCTGTGAAAAAGGTTTACAAACCTTTATAAATATTTAATAGAGGTGATTAAAAAAGAATATGTTATGACTCATTGCTTTATCTCTGAAGACTTATTTTGTGTGTGGAAATTCAGTTAGTGGTTGCAAAACGTCGGCAGCGAACTCCCCAGGGCCGGCACAGCCCAGGAGCGGCCAGGCCTGGATCACTCTTCTCTTGGCGGACGGGCCAGTAGGCTCCCATCTGCCACTCATGCTTTGCTGCTGGCTGTCCTGGCACAGGGCGCACGTCGTCAGTAGTGGCATTTGAGCCTGAACATAGTCACTTAATACCTTTATGCTGTTAAAGCGTTGCTCCATTTAAAACACATCACGAAGGTTTCTGGGTAGCAGAGGGCACAGCCTGGCCCTGAAGACCGCCAGGGTCTGAATTCTGATTCCGAGTCGTTGCAGTCACTGACTGCAGTAAACGCCTCGCAGAGCCGTGAGGGTTGAAGGAGGTAGCACGCACAGCTTAGTCCAGTGCTTGGCTTACAGTCAGCACTCGAGGAACGTCAGCTAGAAAATGCCTGTGAGTTAAGCCTCCATGTATCTGCTTTCCTTTGAGTCACATCTTGTGTTATGTCAGCGATGGTCTCTTGACTTCCTTATAAAAATTACTATAGTATTAGGAAGCTCTTAGATTATAAAATTATTAGCTATCTGGTTATAGAAATACTTAGGACAGCCCTGCTGTGGACTGTTGGGCAGGCATTCACCGAACCCCTGCTGAGTGCTAGGCACGGTGCAGGGTGCTGGAGATGAAGGGGTGAGAGGCAGGGGCCCTTCTCTCCTGGAGCCCACAGGCTCACGCGGAAGACCAGGCAGGGGCAAGTAACCGCCACTGTCATGAGGGCGGGCGTCACGGGCTCTCAGCAGATCCTCCCCCAGGTCACGGGTCCTCTGCCCCTCCTGTACGTTTTGTATTGTGCAGACATACTCCTAAGACTTGATTTGAATATATTTAAAGACACTTATGACTCAGTTATGTTACTGGCATTCTGCTCTTCCTTTCAGGAAAAAGAACAAATCACTATAAGCCAGCTGTCCCTGGTGGATCTCGCTGGGAGTGAGAGAACTAACCGGACAAAAGCGGAAGGGAACAGACTACGCGAGGCCGGTGAGCGCGCGCGGCTCCGTCCAGCTGTGGCTTTGGGGCCCTGTGGGGCCGGTGCGTCTGCGCACCGATGGGTGGCTCATGCGTGACTGTTCGTCAGTTTGACAGTTTGGAGGCTGAGTGGTCAGTGCTTTTTTTTTTAGTTACGCTGTTTCCGTATTGATACATTACAACACACTGATGTCTTTAAGAATGCGGAAAAGTGACTAAAATATAAGTTATATTGGCAGTTTTTTATATCTATGGCTAGTAAGCCAGTACTGGGTCCCTTAAATTAAGTGATTTCACATTTATTCCAACATTCATAGTGGTAAAAACCAGCTTCTGAAGACAAGAAAAGTGAACACAAAAACCACTCAAAAGGAGACCTGTATGGTCTTTGCTTTGCTTAACTTTTCACTTAGTACAGCCATTCATGGCATGTTGTGTGTTAGTAACGTTTGTGGAGTGCCGCTGTGTGACAGGAGCTGAGCACGGACACGAAGGACAGAGCCCTGCCCTGGCGTCCCGGCTAGTGTGTGTAGGGGGAGCCGGGGCGCCTGCGCGGAATGTGTTGTGGGGGGTGACCGCCCCGTCCAGCCCGGGGCTGTGCGCGAGGGGGGCTCCGAGGAAGAGCTCAGGGAGCTGATGCTCCAGTTGAGGCGTGAGTCTGAAGAAGGGCAGGATGAAGGGCATCGTCCCTGAGAAGACAAGGTGGCGTCCAGGCAGCCGAAGCGGAGGGCGTGGGCTGCTGAGCCGGGAGGCAGGAGAGCAGAGCGCAGCCGTGAGGACGTTGTTGAGCCTGCAGCTTTTCCTGAAGGAGCAGTGGCGGCTGCCAGTCACTAAAGGACCAGTGTGCGCCGTGCTGTCTGCTGCACGTGGGCTTGATTTCTTGTGTCTGCTTCTCAGGACTGTGTCAGACCCGCTTCTCAGATGAGGAGATGGGTCGGGAGAGGCCCAAGTAGGTTTCCCACGGTTAGAGCCTGATTCAAACCCAGGCTGGTGGGACTCTCAAAATTTGTGTCTTTCTGCTGTTACACAGCCTCTTAAAGTCAGCGAGGGTGATTGGTCTTTTAGAAAGATCATTTTCCCAGAGGCAAGTCTCAAGTCTAGAGCGCGAAAGGAGTGGGAGCCTTCTGTAGTGATTCCGACGCACGACCGTGTCGCCTGGAGGCAGAGGTCGCCCGCAGTGAGAGCTAGTCAGGAAGTAGGTCCACCTGGGTGTGGAGAGTCAGGGGGAGAGGATAACACGACTCAAGGAAACCTCGATGGAGGAGCAGCTGGAGGTGCAGCGTGCGCAGTGAAGATTTTTGTGTTGGATGTACTTCAGCTTGTTCAAGTGCAGGTGCCTAGTCCCTGGATGCAAAGGAAGGAGAGGGATTTGACTTGAGGGTCACAGGTTTCGGTTTTGCCAGTAAAGATGTGACTGAAACAGTGGGGGAGATAAGCTGAGGGCAGAGCCTCGAGGACAGTAAATCCCTGCGGTGACTGCTTTGTAGCTACGTGACTAAACACACACATTACACGTGTGTCTAAGAAGACCGAGCATCTGGAATCCGGGTCACGAGGAAGGGTTAACCTTGATGGGAAAGCAGCTCAGCTGGATTGGAAGGAGGGTGGGAGCCTGAGGGTTCTGACGCTTTGGAGAAAAAACCAGAAAGGACTATTGTGTCCCATCTGGATGAGGAACGGGGGTGCCGGAAGTTAGGGGGTGAGACTAGAGGAGGCGGCGCGTTGGCTGGGCACAGGACAGCCTTCTGCGTGCCAAGGCTCAGGGTGTGGCTACAGTGGTAAAGACAGAAAGGCTGACTGGGCTCGAGGGGGTCAGGCCCTCTGGCGGCACGAAAGAGTGCCCCTGCTCACAGACCCCAGAGTGGCCAGGAGCTGGCACGTCCCAGGAGCATTTATTTGCGGGCAGCATCGAGGAACTAGGAAATGCTGCTGCTCCCTCTGCTCTCCACTTTATAGGACTTCGGGCTTTAGAAACAAGCAGGTCTTCCCAACAAGGCTGCGGGGAGCGCCTCCCGTCTGGGGGACAGAGGCGGGGCGGCAGGGCTCCGCCTCGGGGGCGGGTGAAGCCTGCGGACCTGCTCAGAGCTGTATTTTAGAAGTGGGACATGAAGTACAGAAGGAAACCAATTAGCCTGAAATGCGCTGTTAAAAGTCCACGTGAAACCTTTGCTACATAGTAACGTGTGCTTTATTAATGCCCTAAAACCTCACCAGCATGTCTAACAACTAGGGAAGTTTGAAGTAGTAATGAACATAAATATTTACTTCCCGTCCACGCATGCAGACTCCCTGAAATGCACCCATGGACTCCATGGGCCCCAGGCTAGGAACCCCTGGCCATCAGGGAAAGAGACAAACGGGTCACTCTGAGAGGTCTGAGGACGTGGGAAGTCTGTTAACGGGAGACTGTTAACGCGGTTTGAAAAGGAGGAAGGACACTGGGGGCTGGGGTCAAGGAAGAGGAAACACAAATCATGGACCATCAGGGAGGTACAGATAAGCTCTGAATTTTGAGAGGTCTCCAGGAATGAAAGCCTGGGGGAGTTAGCTGACCTTAATCAAGGTCCCAAAATGAAAACAATGTTTGTGTACTTTTGGGGTCTGTGCAGGTGGAGCCTCCAATACTGGAGGCCCGATGGGTCTGTCAGACCTGCCTTGACTCCGGAATTCAAATGAGCAGTCAGGACTAACAAGTGAGCGGCCCAGGAAGTCCCTGTCAGATACAGAGGGGACAGGCCAGCCGGCTCCTGAGACACCTGCCCGTAGGAACAGGAGCCCCTGTGGGAGCGGGGGGCCCTCAGGATCCGGGTGGAGCCAGCTGCGGCCTGCCGTGGTTGTGCTTGCGAGAAAGTATTTACCGTGAGGCGATTAAACACCTGCATCTAATGTACTCTGGGAGAATTTAAGATCTGGAAGAAACTATGGCTCCTGAAGTATGATGTTGCACTCAGTGGAGAGTCTTCATGGCAGAATCCCCGAAGGGTGGTGTGTACCTGCCAGATGCGGACAGCTCTTTAAACTGAGCCACTAAAATCTGTCATTTGCAATTTCCATCTAGTCTCATGAAGTAGGAATTTTACAGGCAACCAGACCACGCTTTAGCTACTCCACTGTTGTCTTTAAATGTCTTCTCTGCCTTTTTCCATCAGGTAACATTAATCAGTCACTGATGACGCTGAGAACGTGTATGGAGGTGCTGAGAGAGAACCAGATGTACGGGACCAACAAGGTGAGCGGCAGCCTCTGGGCGTCTGTGGGCTTTTGTCTGCGTGCGCTCTGCCTGACGTGCTCGGATTTGGACGTATTTACAGATGGTCCCGTACCGAGACTCAAAGCTGACCCACCTGTTCAAGAACTACTTTGACGGGGAAGGAAAAGTGCGCCTGATCGTGTGTGTGAATCCGAAGGCCGAGGACTATGAAGAAAGCTTGGTGATTTTAATGTCTTTATCCCATATAAAGTCTTTACGTCTCTATAGAGAAAACAACTACTTGGATGTGAAGAATGGGATTCTGAGCGTTTTAAAACCTGACACAGAGCCGTTAGTGACAGACGTGAACTACTGCCCCGTCCGTGACCGTCGCACTGACTGGCTTCTGAAGGGGGACTTGGGTGTGCTGGTGTGTAAAGACTCTGTTTTGTATCCTAGCAAGTCATGAGGTTTGCAGAAGTGACCCAGGAAGTTGAAGTCGCAAGACCAGTAGACAAGGTCATATGTGGTCTGACGCCGGGGAGGCGGTACCGACACCAGGCCCGCGGGGGCGCCGTTGGAGATGGTATGAGCTGGTGCTATATGTCATTTGCCCACTAGTTAATCTGTCTCTTTTTAAAAACATCTATTTCACGTAAGAGAGCTGTTTAATTTCCTTTCCCCTTAGAAACAAGTGCAGAAAAAATCTGAACCAAAGTATAAATGAGACTTCTTTTGTTATATACTATATGGAACACTTCTTTTCCACGTTCCCTTTTTTCTAACTCACTTTTAAGGAGGTATTATGACCGCCATGGACACTTAGTTGGGGCTCTTCCCATAGTGTTAGCATTATCTGAATAAGCCCTTTCTCTCCTGTGTAACTTTTTATGACTTTATAATTCAATACAGAACCACTGGTTTCAGAAGTGGTTTTACAGAGCTTTCCGCCGCTGCCGTCCTGTGAGATCCTGGATGTCAATGACGAGCAGACTCTCCCCCGGCTGATCGAAGCGCTAGAGAAGCGGCACCGCCTGCGGCAGATGATGGCCGACGAGTTTAGCAGACAGGGTAAGCGCAGGCCTGCCTGCAGCCGCTGCTCCAGACGTCTGCGGGGAATCCGAGTTCTGTGGTGGCGCCGGTCTTCAAGTCAGGGTTGCCTTTTCTCTGTACTTAGCGGTGCTCAAGGCATCATTTTATATTCCAAGAAAGTAAAGCAAAAGAAAACAGTGGGTGTGAATTTCTCCCTTTTAAAAATTAAGTGGGCATAGCTCAGCGGTGGGGCGCATGCTTAGCGCGTATGGGGTCCTGGGTTTGGTCCCAGTCCCTCCATTAAAATAGAGAACTAAACCTAACTACCAGCCCCCCAGCCGGGGCTGGCCACAAAGCACAAGGAGCACGTCTGCTTCCGCTCCTGCTGCTGCTCGTTTGCAAGGCCCCTCACGTGCACCACATCGTGGTCACTGTGTCCTGGGCCAATGACTCAGTCCTCTGTTTCTCAGCTTCCCTGTCTGCAAAGTGGGGGCTGTAACTGCCCCCACCTCAGAGGGCGCTGTGAGGATAAGTGAGGTGGTGTATGAAAGTAACGCAGGACAGCGAGCAGCCTGGCCTGCAGGGGGTGCTCGGTGAACGCGCCGGCTGTCGTCTCTGTGAGAAGGAAGAGAGAAGTGGGGTCTGAGCCCCCGTTCTGAAATGAGCTGTGCTCAGAGAAATTAAACAGCTTACCCGCGCCACGGAACTACTGAGCGGTGCGCCAGGGGTTTCAGCTCGAGTGTAGCTGTTCTTAAGTCTGGTGTAACTTCAGGCTTTGCATTTGTTCTGAAGCAAATCATTGCCCCATGAGGGCTGGGAAGGGGGTGCTACAGTGCAGAACGGGTCAGCCTTGGTGTTTTCTCAGTGATAAACCTGACACTCCTATTTGCGTCTGTCTGAGAATCACGTGATTTCCTTCCAGCCTGGTTTTCTGATTACAGGCTTTCAGAGGGATGTGGCGAAGAGCTACGTTTTATATAAGTCTTGGTTAATAAAAGGCGATTTCATTGCTTCTGTTTTTGGAATCGGAGTGAACTTGGCCCTGTGCTTCTGTTTCAGCTATTGCTTTTAAAGCTTTGTTGCAAGAATTTGACAATGCTGTTTTAAATAAAGAAAACTACATTCAAGGAAAACTCAATGAAAAAGAAAAGGTGATCTCAGGACAGAAATTGGAAATAGAACAACTGGAGAAGAAAAACAAAACTTTAGAGTATAAGGTTGGTTCTGGCGTCATCATAACGGGGGGTGTGCTGGCTGCTGAGCGCTGCTCTCCCCCTTGGCCATTCTCTGTGGGCCTGCAGGTCCCCGGGGTGATCACGTGGTTACTTACTAATCTTCATCCCATCCCCCAAAAGAGGCAATGTGAGTGAAAAGCATAAATGAGGTAATACATTCTTTAATTTTATGAGACTTTAACAATTGAACTTTAGCTTTGATTATAGCTTCTTTTTGACTTACTACTGTGTAGTGTGTTCTCTTATTTACTGAGGATCACTGGGAGGGTACACACTCATTCTAGAGAGAAGCTAATCTCACCCAGTACGGTGGTTCTCTGTTCTGAAAATAGGCTAAAAATAAAATTTTAGGCCTTAATTTTAGGGGAAAGTAGTTTTCATATGAAGTCAATTATAACCTTGTCTTTCGCCTCAGTGAGGAGCTTGTTTAAAAGTTCTCATTTCTAGAAGCAGAGACAGGCGTTCAGAAATTTTAGAGGAAAATGCTTTCTCCATGGTGGTTCTTTCCAGAACTATGTTTGCGTACGGGGACTGTGAGATTATCTCAGAGCTGCATGGGAGGTTTACAGATGCAGGACATAACGCTTTGCGTCCCCAGATGGAGGTTCTGGAGAAGACCGCGGCCATCTACGAGGAGGACCAGCGCGCGCTGCAGCAGCGGCTGGAGGCCCAGGGCCAGCGGCTCCAGCGGCAGCTTTCCGACAAGCGCAGGCTGGAGGCCCGGCTGCAGGGCATGGTGACCGAGACCTCCATGAAGTGGGAGAAGGAATGCGTGAGTGCCCCCGCCGGGCTCCTCTCCGGGGCGGCGGGGGGGGGGGGGGTGGCGTCAGGCCGCAGCGCTCCGGAGCACTGCGCTCGCTCGGGGGAGGGCTCCCGCGGTGGTGCCCCCAGCAGCCCCCGCTCAGTTCCTCTGACTTCCTTTCTCTGCCTTACGAGTCATGACTGACTAGCACTGTGAGGAGCCGAGAGCCGCGGTCTCCGGGGAGCCGGCGCCGCGTGGGGTCGCCGAGTCACAGTAACACTGCCGTTGATGGTCTGTAGGAGCGGCGGGTGGCGGCCAAACAGCTGGAGATGCAGAATAAACTCTGGGTGAAAGACGAGAAGCTGAAGCAGCTAAAGGCCATTGTTACTGAGCCCAAAAGCGACAAGCCGGAGAGGCCGTCTCGGGAGCGGGATCGAGAGAAGGTGACTCCGAGGTCCGCTTCCCCACCCCCCGTCCCGGTAAGTCGTCCGAAGCTGTGCGGCCGCGTAGTGTGGGCAGTCTGTTCAGATGGCGTGACTGTTTCTGTGAAAATCAATGGTTTGCTTTATATTTCTTACACTTCTCAAACTTCTATTTATAAATATTTAAAAATTTAGTATAAACACAAATTTAGTATAGAAATTAATAATTTAGTCCAACTTATAATAATGTTGTCTTCATGCCCTAAAATTATAGAAATGTAATGAATTGTTTCTCCCGGTTTTTCAGTCTTGCTCACTAACTTCTCTTCGATTTTTCTAGCTTTCTAGTAACCATATTGCTCAGGTTCCCAACGGCCAGCAGCTCATGAGCCAGCCCCAGCGGCACAGGCGCTCTAACTCCTGCAGCAGCATTTCTGTAGCTTCCTGTGTTTCCGAGTGGGAGCAGAAAATGCCTCCGTACAGCTCACCTCTCGGTGCCACGTCCATTGCAAGGCGTAGGCAGCAGGAGCCAGGACAGAGCAAAGCCTGTGTCGTGTCAGACAGAAGGCGAGGGATGTGCTGGACTGAAGGCAGGGAGGTGGTCCCTTCACTCAGGACCGAGACAGAAGTAGAAGAGGACCGCTGCCGCGGGGTCAGTGCCCCTTTACAGCGCCGGAGCAGTAGACTTTAGTCTTGTGTTGCTTTTGTGGCTTGGCTCAGAAAGTGCGATGGAAAGACGGGTGAACGCCAGTATAAGCAAAGTTTAAATTTTTCGGTTAATTTGAAAGATTAAATCACCCTGAAACTGAGGCTTCACTCTTCATCTGAAAAAGCCTAAACCTGTCTGGCACAGAACCTCTGCCTTGTGTTCCGGGAACGCGGGCCAGTGGGCATGGCCCAGAGTCCTCCGTGCCTTTCAGCTGCACAAACTGATGAGCGCCCACAAAATCAGCAACTGAGTGTCTTGGGGAACATTTTCCAATTTTCTTTTGGTTCCTCTTCCCCAAGTTAGGTTTTTTGCTGTTTTTGAACGTTTATTTTTAAATTGCTTTCCCAGACTTTTATTTTGAAAATTTTCAGACCCAAAGGAGAGTTGAGAGCGTGGGACAGCACCGTCTCCCCTCTCACCGAGGTTTACCAGCTGTTAACAGACTGGTAAACATTTCCTTTCTTGAACCTTTGACAGTAAGTCATAGACTTTATGACACTTTATTGCTTAAAAAAAAAAAGCGTGGGGGGACTGTCCTACATAACCAAATCCTCATTGTGGCTAAGAAAACTAACTCTGAGTTCACGCACGTCCCCCGGCTGTCCCGGCAACGGCCTTTCTTTTCCAATCTGGTCCTATCAAGTGAACGCACTCACTGCATGTGGTTATTATCTCTCTTTAACCTCTTATATAAAACCCTCCCCTTTTGTGATTTTCATGACACTGACTTTTTGAAGAGTCCAGGCCAGTTGTTTTTCACATGCTGAAGGAAGGTTTGCATGTCCAGTAATTACTTTTAATCTCAAGACCTTTATCTTAATTTACAAGGACTCTCCCTCACTCAGGGGTGTTTAAACAAATTCATGACTATATTCTTCCTAAGGACTGAGGTAGGGTTGTCCTTTGAATCTGAGTAAGTAGACACGTTAATACTGTATATATTTTTTACATTTAGTAGAATTTTAATGTATCTTTTAGAATTTTTCTTCCAAACAGATTAATCTTATAGTAAACATTTGCTTTAGATTTTCCTGTTGTATAATTTAGGGTACAGAAACGTTTGATTTATGTGGCCTGCATTCCTGATTATTAAGGAATGATGATGAATTGCAAGGCATTTAGCAAGGCAAATTAAGTTGCTTAAGTTCTTTACTTTAAACCTTTTTAGGGAGCAAATTATGGTGACTGGTCTTTCTGATCAACTCTAATCCCCCTTCGTGCAAGTTTGTAGACTGAAAACTCTTCGTGCCTGCTTACGCTTGGGCGACATCTACCTAATTAGGCTCCGGGGTATTTAAGAGGATTTGCTGGTGATCCTTTAACTTCTCTGAAATCAAAAATCTCTTTAGAAGTGCAGCAGAAACGTTGAGGCTAGTATCTGTGCATCTAGGATTGCTGTTCCAAAATTATGTCAGGCAGACTGAATTTACACTTCAGAGAGGAAGAAATTTTAAATATTTATTTCATATGTGATAGTAGAGTGTAAGGACTGTCATCTTTTGGTAGCTTGTTACAGAATGTACTTATTGCTAACTGTGTTTGAGAAAACTCACATTTACTACATGGAAGGTCAGGAGAGCCCCTTTCTTTCTTGTTCAGTTGAGCCATTTTCAGAATGGGAAGCTTCCGGCTTGTCCTGAGGCCCGGGCATCCTTAGCGCAAACTATCGCCTGTGGTTTAGTATCATGCTCTGTCGCCATTGCTTCATTTGTTTCTTGAAACTGTGCAGGGAAAACTCTTCCGTTCTCCAGAGTTGCACTTTGAAGTCAGATGTTCGCACCTGACCAGCTATGCAGGCTCTGACCTGTGGCAGATGGTCTCATTTGCTTTCAGTTTTGCAAACAGAAGACGTTTGCAAAGTTACACAGATAAACTCATTGCTTCAAACTGTTAACTATGTTCTGTATGTGAATTTTTTTTTCTTAAGCTGAATGTGCTAAATTTAACTTTCCTAAATTTACATACATTTTACTGGAAGGATCTAGCTTTTTTTTGTACGATAGAGACTGATTTGACACTATTCTTTATCTGGTTCTTGGAACCTTAAATATTTGGGGGGAAAGTTGGTATGTTTTGGCCATTACTGTGTTTGAACTCTTCAGGAAGTTCTGTTCCGAGGTGTTTAAAGTGCTCAGAAGAACGTTATTTCGTCATTTACATTCTTCTAGCAGTTTATTCGTGGGACTCTTACTACACCTCATGTTCTTTGGCATTTTGTGCTCTGCAGCTCCATCGGCATTTTTGGGGGGGGGGGGTCCTGTTTTGTAAAAGGAATATTTTCTCTTTTGTTTAGAGGCCTATGGTGTGTTTAGGGCTTTTATTGATCTTTTCGAAGCTTTGAACATAGTTGTGGACAAAATAGGTAACCTCACAATAGCAGGCACAAACACTGGCTTTTGATGGAGAATGCAGAATCAGTTATTCGCCCTGAAAACCACCTACGCAGCAAAGACCAGCAGAACCTTCCTTCCACTCTTTGTTTGAAGGGAAGCTCCCTGGTAGAATATATAATAATTACACAGCTGGTATTAAAAGATGTTTGTTGCTTTTGTGTTTAATACAAAGAGAATATTTAAATTGCTTGAGTAACATTTAGCTTTTGAAAGGTTCATGCATTTGTCTTGATATTGTAGCCAAACCTGCTGCACTTCTAATGGTACCCTGAAATTAATTCTGGGTTGTGCTTGTTTCTTGATTCCTCTTCCGACCTGATCAGAACGCACCACCAATTCGTCTGAGACACAGACGGTCGCGCTCCGCAGGAGACAGATGGGTAGATCATAAGCCCGCCTCTAACGTGCAGACTGAGACAGTCATGCAGCCACATGTCCCTCATGCCATCACTGTGTCTGTTCCAAGTGAAAAGGCCCTAGCTAAGTGTGAGAAGTACATGCTGACCCACCAGGAACTAGCCTCCGATGGGGAGATTGAAACTAAGTTAATTAAGGTAAAAACTTTATACAAGGGAAAAAAATACACAAAAAGTCAGCTTAACAAAAATCCATTTACTCTGATGACCCGCAGGCAGCGTCAAATGGACCATAAATGGGTATTTGATAAAACCTTTTTGTTTCTTAGAAAACTAACTACTTGGATTTTGAATCCACGAAATTGGGGCTGAATCTGTTACTTTATTGAATGAGACTTAGAGCCTCAGGTTTGTTAGAGGAACTTCGTATCTATTTTGCACTTTTAATTAACATGTAGTTGGTTTTAACCCCAACTTAAACAGTAAACGAAAGAACTATCTCTGCTTTGTGTCAGTTAAGATAGAAAGCCCACATTAAAATCTGACCTGTCAAAATGATTTAGTATTGAGCTACCCAAGCCCCTTTCCCTGCCCGCAGAACTGGATTTTGTTTTGGTCAGAGTCAGTTAATACTCAAGGAAAGTAAGAAACAAGACCGGTGGGGGGGGGGGGGGAGTTATTCATTTCAAATTGATCTTAGGGGATGGTTCTTATGAGAAGCTATAGTCACAAATAAGGCTGTGCCGTCATTTGAGTCTGAGGAGAGAGTGTATTTACTGCCTTAGAACATCTCGAAATTGCTGGTAGATTTCTTGATCTTTAGTTAAGTTTTTAAATGGGCTGAACAAAAAGGAATGTTATTTTCTGCAGTTAAGACTGCTGCTGATTACACGGCACTGGACTTGCGTTTAGTGAAGGGCGGGAATGCAAATCTCAATGTACTTGAGTGGTGCAGACCCAGCCGTCCAGGCGCCGCCTGGTTTGGTGGGTGGGAGTTCCCGTAAGACAGGAGTCTTAAATGCAATTTGACACATACTTGTGTATCAGCTGGATGTATCAAAGTGTAATGGTGACCTTTTCTCTTGGCTGTAGGGTGATGTTTTTAAAACAAGGGGTGGTGGACAATCCGTCCAGTTTACTGATATTGAGACTGTAAAACAAGAATCACCAACTGGGTAAGTAGCCATCAGCTGCCTTTCTTTAGAGAGCTGTCATTGTCTCACTGCCCATGCTTGAGGGACAGACTGTCCTACAGAGTGTATCCTTAATTCTCTCGACGTATATATGGTATTTTCCTATTTCTAATTCTCCTATTCTCAGATGCAAAAATAACTGTTGCACCACGTTTCCCTTTTCCACAGTCGGAAACGCAGATCTTCCACAGCAGCGCCAGCCCAGCCCGACGGGACGGAGTCTGAGTGGACTGACGTGGAGACAAGGGTAGGAGTGGGGAATGCCTGTTCTAGCCCTGCAGCCGCAGCTTTTCATGCTCTCTGAAACAGCTCAGGTCTGATCTCATGGCCAGTGAGTCCCAGCGAATCTGAGAAGGTAGTTATGTTTCTTTAGGGCTGGTCTTCCTGGAGCTCTTCGCGTCCACGCCCTTCTCTGTAGCACAGAGCGTAGGGCCCAAGAGCCATGTCCGAGGGCTTCACCCTAGAAGAATAAGAACTCACATCAAACTGATGGGGATCTTCTCAGAAGCCAAGTTCCCTGTGGAACGGTTACTCCTGAGGAGAGGCTTCAAGGAAGAGCCTGGGAAGGGGGGGCAGGAGGCCAAGCGGGGCCCTCGCCCCGGACGTTCTCGTGAACTCCTCACGGAGAATGAGGTTTACCTGGACCACCTCTGAAGCCCCTTCTCTGTTTCTGTGGCTATGACACGTGAACCGAGAGCGCCTGATCGGTATTTTAACTAGGTGGGTTATTAACTAGGTGGGTTAACACAGGCGTGCTGGGCTGGAGAACAGTGTTGGATCTCGCCTTGGGTGACTGTCCGGGCAGACCTGGGCTTTACAGGCTGCTGAGGAGCTGACTCCCTCTCCTGTGATCTTCCTCAGTGCTCTGTGGCTGTAGAGATGAGAGCAGGATCTCAACTAGGGCCCGGGTACCAGCACCACGCACAGCCCAAGTGAGTACTGAGCGGCTGCCACCTTTCTCTGCGTGTTTTCCCGCACCCCCTCCCCCACCCCGGCAGACAGCGGCAGTGCCCAGAGCCCAGAGGCCGGGGAAGGGCAGTTAGAGCTGGAAGAGCCCTCGCTCCTGCTGCCCCTGCTCAAGGCTTTGAGAGGCTGAACTGGGGTCACTTACAGGGAGGGGGGCTGAAGCCTGCAGTTCATTCTTTCCTAACTTGCCTCTTACTACAGCAGTAAATGTCCGCTAAAATAGAGCAGAATGGCGGAATCTACGGTAGGGACAGGAGGCACACTTCCCTCTTCTACTGATCACACACCCGAGAGTCTGGCCCATTCTTCGTCCATGTTAATAAAACCCATTCTTTCAAATATTCACCTGTACAAGCCCATATGTCCCGTTTTAACATGTTTTCCTTAGGCAGTGTAGAAAACCAGTCCAACAGGGTAAAGATGGCAAGTCCTGCTTTCTAAGTTTAATACTAGATAAGCGTATTTTATAAATTTCTTGGAAGGACTTTAACTTTTCCCACGATAAACAGGGACTGTCTTAAAGCCTCCTAGAGATTCAACCCTAAATGCTGGCTTGCACGTTTTAGGCGCAAGAAGCCATGAGCTGACCAAGGCTAAATGACGAAAGAACACTTTGGTCTGTGTTGGTGATTGCTCCCGAGTGGTGATGCAGAACTCCAGCTTCGCTGAACATCACAGACCTCAGACGCATGGTGCACGGGCCCGCAGCAAAGACCCCCCACGGCTCCAAAGATGCCTAGGATTCTACAAACTCTCTATTACATGCCTTTCCATATTTAAAATATTAATAGCACAGAAAGACCCTCTTCTCCTTGCCGTATGAACTTTTTTATAATGCTGATTTTTGGTGTATTATGTACCTATGAGCTAATGCATGCGCGTGTCTGTCTTGAGTGATTAAGGAAGAAGGCGTCTAGATCACGCTTTTCACTGTGCCTTTTCCACTTCCTGCCTGAATGTTACGGTTTATAAGCAAACAGAAGCTGCTGATTGGCCGCAAGAATGCACTTTAGATCCTTGACAATTCAAACTCCAAAAGCTGTCAGACCGGCCAATACTAGAACCATTTTAGGAAGTTGGTTTGAATTTTGTATGTATGTACTTCTGACATTTAGATACAAGAAATACAAAGCTGCACGACCGTAATGTAACACACAGCCGGCCCCGCTCCGGGCCGCTGTCACGGGGGACCCGGCTCCAGCGCGCGGGTGTGGCTGCGCCCCTGCTGAGAACCGGACCCCCCCACCAAGCCCAGCATGGCTCTGTGTGCCACACCCTGGCCAGTCTGTCCTTCCTGTGTGTGTTTGACCTGGAATCTTCCTTTTACTTCATTCAATTGACTTAGGGCTTCAAGAGCGGTCTAAAAATTTTCAGGTATGAAAAATCTTAATTACTGATATACTTAACTTATATGTAGATAAAAGTAGGGGGTGATGTCAGCTTCATGGCAGTGAGTTCTTTTTCTCTCCCCTTTTATTTACAACTAATTAGTCATTCTTAACTGAACAGAAGCGTCTCTCCATGACACCAGAACATCCAAAGATTTCCCCCGAGAGATGCTTCAGAAGTAGGTGGGCAGGACCTGGGAGGAAGGCGGAGGGGAGTGCAAAGTGGGGTGGGCGGGGGGAGGGAACACCTGCGGGTCCGGCCAGCCCGACGGGGGACCCAGGCACCCTCGGAGTGGAGCGGGACAGAGACCGGCTTCCACTGCCAGCGAGGATGGCTGCCTCCCTCGGTCTAAAGTGACCGGCTGACCACACGCCGCGAGGCCTCTCCGGCAGCGGGGACCTGGCCTGCCGGGAAGGAGGGGAAGAGGCGAGGTGGACAAGGGCAGAGGGCGTGGAGGGTCTGGTCCCCTGCTGCCTGCCCTGGATTTCAGCAGGAGGGCCGTGCACGACCCTCCGGGGATAACCGAGGTGGATCCCCCTGCCGGGCCGCAGGGGCCAAGCCGTACCCTGCATCCCCGCATCGCGCGGCCAGCCTTCTCACAGGTGCTCCCTGGGGCACCTGCGGCAGCGCAGGTGGAGAAACCGAGACGTGAGCCACGGCGCCACCTTCTGGAGAACAAAAGAAGGGCTCCTGCTGTGACAGCAAACGACTAATACGACGCCTACTTCAGACGCATCAGCAGAGGGCGCTGCACCCCGGTGATCACACCGAAATACATGGTTGCACAAAGGCACAGAATACTTCGATCTGGTAAAGAATGAAAAACATTTGTCACAAGGAGGTTTGATGAGCCACAAGAAAACTCAAAGGCAATTTCGTGAACTTAGGAATAAAATTACTGAACAGAATGTGTTCCTTACCAAACAAATTAAAAAAAAAAAGACATTCTGGAGCTGAAGTCAATGAAATGAAGAAACGGCCTAAGGAATGAGTGACGTGGAGGGTAGGAATTTAGCAATGATGCTGGAGGAGAGAACTGGGATTTTTAAACAGTGGACAAGCCCTCTTATAAGAGGCTGCAAAGACGACGAGACAAACAAGTATCAGAGGAAGGGTCTACCAGAAGGAGCGGGGAGCGCGCACTGAAGACAGAGCAGCTGAGAGCCTCCCAGGCCCGGGGGGAGGGAAGCTGGGCAGCCGAGGCCAAGGAGCTAACGGAACATCCTGTTACCTCGGTGCACACAGACCTCCGAGGCACACTGCAACGAACTGTCAGAAGTCAACGGCAAACAGTCTCCAAGGCAGCCAGGGGGCAGGGGAGGGGAGGACGGCACCTCCAAAGGAGCCCTCACAAGGCTCTCTGTGGGTTTCTCAGCAGGAATTCTACAGGCCAGGAGACAGGAGGATGACGCACTCAAAGTGCTGAAAGATAAACGTGGCCAGCCAAGAACACCTGGCCCAGCAGAGCTGACCTCCAGTTACGAAGGGGAAATAAAACGGGAGGGAGTTCCCCACCACCAGACCTGCCTGGCAGGAGATGCTGAAGGGAGTCCACCTCAAATGGAAGGATGCTAATTAACGATATAAAAACAGATGAAAGTACACAATACTCTAGCTATGGCAAAAAAAAAAAAAATTAGAAAACTGTAACTGTATTAGAATGGAGTTATAATTATATGGTAAAAGCTTAAGGAAAAGAATATTAAAAGTAACTGTAGCTACTGTAATTTCTCAACAAGCTCACAGCATAAAAGTAAATTGTGACATCAGAAACATGACGGGAGGAGTACACCGGGGAATGAAAACACGGCGCTATCAGCATGGAAAGGGTCGCTGTACCCGTGAGGTGCATGGTGTGAGCCACATGGCAACCACAAAGTAAGCCTAGAGTCACGGAACAGTAAAAAAAAAAAAAAAGGGTGGGGGGACTGAGCAAATCGCTGGAAAACCACCACTTTGCCAAGGTGGACAGAAACAGACAAAGGAAGGAGGTAACAAATTGCCAGAAGGCAACTGATAAGACAGCCGAGGTTAAGTCGTACGTGCTAACGATCACTGCAGATACAGATGGAATGCGCTCACCACTCGAAAGGCAAAGAGTGGCTGGATGGGTAGAGAAGCAGGACGCAGCTACGTGCTGCGTGCGGAAAGCTCACTTCCGCTCTGACACAGGCTCCAAGTGAAGATGGAAGAGGCTGGTCCGTGCACGTGAAACCAACGGAAGTGGGTGCAGCCATACTCGTGTCAGACAAGACAGACTTCAAGCCAATGAAGTGAGACAAAGAAGGCCGTTCTGTAACAATAAAAGGGTCACTACATCGAGAAGATACAACTGTAAGTACACACACCCAACACCAAATCACTAACATATACTAAGCAAGTCTGTAAAGCTGATTAAATATATCATGCTGATTAAAAATTAACTCAAAATGGATCAAAGCCCCAAACATAAAACCTGGTACTGTAAAACTAGAAGGAAACATACGGAAGAAATCTCAACATTGGTTTTGGCAGTGACTTTTTTTTGGATGTGACAACAAAAACACAACAAAAGCAAAAAGTCAACAAATGGGACTACATCAAACTCAAAAGCTTCTGCACAGCAAAGGAACAGTTAACAAAACGAAAAGCCAACCTACAGAATGAGAAAGTTTTGGCAAATCAGGTATCAAAGGGTTAATATCCAAAATACTAAAGAAAAAGTCATACAACTCAATAGCCAAAAAGAAAAAAAAAGAAAAAAAAATCCAATTAAAAGAGTAGAAGAACTAAACAGACCTTCTTTCAAATATGACACTCAAATGGCCAGTGGGCACATAAAGAGATTCTCACCATCACTAATCATCTGGGAAATGCAAATCAAAACCACTGTCACCTCCCACCTGTCAAGAATGGCTATTACCAGGGAGACGAGAGATAAGCGCTGGCAAGGATGTGAAGGGAACAGTTATGCGCTGTTGATGGGGACATAAAGTGGTGCAGGCACCATGGAAAACAGTATAGAGGTTCCTCAAGAAATTGAAAGTAGAACTGCCATATGACCCAGGCTTCTAGCATGAACAACACACAAGCACCTGCAGGCACTTACCTGAGGACCATGAGAACACTGCCTTGAAAAGATGCCTGCACACCCACGCTCCCTGCAGCATTATTTATCCAAGACATGGAAACAACCTAAGTGTCCACCAACGAATGAATGAACAAAGAAAATGTGTTATATATGATCACAGTGGAATATTATTCAGCCATGAAAAGGTAAAATCCTGCCACTTGAGACAACCCGGGTGGACCTTCAGCGCATTATGCTAAGTGAGGTAAGTCAGACAGGTGCCGTCCAGTGTACGTTACGTGTGGAATTTCTAAAAGTCAAACTGGTAAAAATAGAGAGTAAAATGGTGGTTACTCGGGGACAGGAGGTGAGGGGACAGGACGCATGGAAGCTCACTGCTCACAAGTGTAGGTAAGCCCCGGAGGTACGCTGCTCAGCACACGGACATGGACACGAGCTGCATTACAGACACCAAGCCTGCTGAGACTAAACCTGGTTATTCCAACTACTAAAAGGAAAGAATTAGGAAATGCGACATGGGCGCTAACGACTGTGTGACGACAACCACAGTACAGCATATAAACTATCAGGTCGTGCGCCATAAGGTGCTGTATTCCTTAACCTTACACATTACACCTCAAACACACTTCAGTAAAAAATGGAAAGTAAGTTTTTGCAATTGTGAAAAAAAAAAAAGCAAGCAATAGAAAATATAAAATAATTTGACATTAAATTGACAATGTCTTTTGTGTGTGTGACAACCATAAAGTCTATGTATTAAGTATGGTCTTCTAGACATTTAAATAAAACACATGGTTTGGGGACAAAATAAATTACAAAAAGTGTTACCGAACATCATGGCAAAATATCCATTCGTGTCTGGGTGAATAGACATTCTCTGATTAAGTTAGTTTTTTTTTTTTTTTTTGAGGTTGAACTGTTTTTTTTAAACTAAAATGGCAGTCTTTTTTTAAGTAGTAGTGAAGTGTGATTTTAGTTCTGGCCAGAGGCAGATTGCAGGGTTAAGGATAAGGAAACGGACGAAGCCCGCTGTGTCACTAGCAGCAGAGCAGCAAGCAGCACGCTCCTGGGAGGCTGCGGGGCTCCTCCTTCCATGGGCGCTGCTGTATGTAGCATTTCTGTTTCTTGACTGTATTTTAAACTCTTAAAATGGTCTATTATTTAGTCTTTTGAAAATACATCTTAATAGGAAGTTTTTACTGGAATTTGTCTGCAGTAACAGTGATGCTGAATCCACTAAATCCCTGAACTGCACAAAATAAAGGGAAATGCGTGGACCACTGATGCTTTGCTTAACAGGTCATCTGAAACAGCTATGAGAAACAGCTGTGGTTAACTGGGTGCTCAGTCTCTGATGTGCTGTAAAGACGTTACTTATAATTTACAGAAGAAACAGATCGAGAGTTAATGACATGTTCAAGGACCCCCCAAATCACAAACGGTAAAGCCGACATTCAAGCCCTGGTCTGACATCAAAGCTTTCAGCCACTGTGCTGACGGCTGCGTCTCATTTCCGTAGTTTAACTAAACTTTCTTACCCCTGGTCAGCCTCAGCTGGTAATTCCTGGTGTTCTGCAGAACAGGGCCAGGTGCTACCCTGCCCTTACTGATCTGCAGGACTCTATATCCTGCGGCAACTGTGGACCTCGTGTCTTCTCACAGTCTGACTTTTCCCCCCAAGTTGTGTATGCTATTTTAAAAAATTAACTTAATTTTTAGAATAGTTTAAGACTTACAGAAAAATTGAGGAAAGTACAGAGCTCCCACATATCTCACAGCTGTTTGCCCGTTTTTAATACAGCAGTGCGTTTGTTGCAGCTCGTAAACCAATGCTGATACATTGTCAGTGACCGAAGCCTGTATTATATTTAGACTTCCTTCATTTTTACCTAATGTCTTTTGTCTTCCCCCGAATCCCACGCAGGACCCATATTACACTTGGTCACGGTGCTTCCTTAGGCTCCTCGTGGCTGTGACGGGTTTTCAGACTTTCGGCTTGTAGTTTTCAGTTTTAATGTAATCGAACAATCAATCTTTACCTTTATGTTTTGTGCCTGAAGAAATTTTTGGGGTGAGGACGGTATAGCTCAGTGGTAGAGTGCGTGCTTGAGGTCATGGGTTCAATCCCCAGTACCTTCGTTAAATAAACAAATGAACAAACCAACCTAATTCCGCCCCAAAACAAAGAAAACAGCCAGGTTGCTAGATGAAAGATCAGTATCCAAAATTCAATGGTGTTCCGATACTGAAGTAATAATTTAAGAAAGATTTCACACACAGTCATATAAAAGCCTATGTTTTCCTCTAAATTTTTATTTTGAGTTTTGCTTTTCAGATTATGTATGGAGTGAGGAGGGAAATAAACAGTCTCTCCCCACCCCCACATCCACTACGGCTTTTCTGAAAAGGTGCTCTTCCCCCAACCTCCCCTTCCCATTTACAACGCCACGCCTCTGACCTCGCCGCGTTCCCGCTCACATAAGAGGTTCCCCCTTCTGGTCTGCTGACCAGTGTGTATGTCGGTAGTACTTTTAATTCATTCCCTGCGGGTTTACCTGAGTGCCTCCTATGTGCCAGGGACAAGCGCAGAGGGAAACCGAAGTCCACGCTCTCAGTGGGATTTACACTGCAGTACGTGCCCCCTTATAACAGACAGTTTCCTTAGTTATTACTGACCTTTGACCCTTCCATTAAAATTCAAGGTCAGTTTGTCAAATTCCACTGAAATGGAATTTTGATTAAACTTACATAATCTGGAGAGAATTACCCACTGGAAGAGCTTTCCATCTGTGAATACGGTTTATCACTCTATTTAGGTTGCCTTTGACGTTCCATAAAATTTTATAATTTAAAAAATAACGGTCACGCACATCTTGTTAAGATTTATTCCTAGAAACCCTATGACTTTTACGGCTATCGTATGAGGTACGTTTTTTAATACTGCATCTTCTAATTGACTTCTACTGAGCAACGGAATGCTGCTGGGTTCCGTGCACCAGTGTTGGCGTGAGCTGTCTCGCCAAACCACTTACTGGTCTGAACTGCTTGTCTATGGACCCTCTTGGAGCTCCAGGTAAACAAGTGTATATCATCTATGAGCAATGACGTCGACACCTTTCCAATTTTCATACCTTTCCTTGTCTTATGGAGATGGCTAAACTCTAAAATAGTCATTGAAACAGAAGCAGAGAAAGGGGGCATCCTTGTCTGTCCCTGAGTTTAACGAGTGTGTTCCCGAAGTTTCCCCGTTAAGTGTGATGTTTGCAGTAGATTTCTGGCAGACACCTTATCGGGAGATGGACGTCACCTTCTATTCCAATTTCCTAGGATCTATGTGAATGGTTACTTGCTTTTCTCAAGTAGTTTTTTTAACCTATAAAATGTCCACGTGGATTTTCCTCTTTCTTAATGAATTATTTTTAATAGGATTCATTATGTTGAACTATCCCGTTCAGTCATGATGTGCCAGATTTTTATATACAGTACAGACTCAGTTCATTAATCTTTTGGGTTCCCCCCCCCCGGGCTTTATTGAGATATGATTGATCTTAATGCTTTATTTTAGATTTTACATTTACATTCATAAGTGAGAAGAGCCTATAATTTACTTTCCTTGCAGTCTAATGTTTAGGTTTTGTTCCTACAGTTGTAAAACAACTAGGGTAACAAAATATTAATTTAATTTAAAAAGTATTTATTAATATAGTTTAAAATGGGCAAGACTTTGTTTTATTGTGTGTTGATATGTTTTATATTCACTAGATCAGTTTTTTGCTAAGTACGCTGGTTGGGGAAGTGTGTTTTGATTGACTCATTCTGACTGTGGAAATGTTTGAATTTTTCAATAGTTTTACCTTTTCTTCTGCCCAGATTCCACTATAATTGCTTCCTAGATTTGGATGAAAGCTCAAAACAAGTTTTATTTTTAGAAAGCTTGATAGTTTTCTCAAAGCTTTTTAAAACATTTGGGATGTTAAGATCTGTTTATATTTGCGGCTAAGGTGGATCCAAGGGGGCTCTAACGTGGGGAATCCCAATGGAAACGTCTGGTCAGGGCGATCATCAGATGATGGCGGTGACCAAATAAAGCAGGTTCCTGGAGGGAAAAGAAACAAAACTGAACTGCCTTTCCAGGAAACCACACAAATTCCAAGAGGGAAATAGCTTATGCAATGTAAAGATGACCATCTCTGATGGTTAGAATTAAAGTTTCAGATACGTAATAAGTGAGAACACAAAAGGTGCAGACAATTTGAAGTATCAGAAGTAAGGAAGTTAAGACACTGATGAAAGAAACCGAAGGTCCAAATAAATGGAAAGATATTCCACGTTCACGACTGGAAGAATATGGTTAAAATGTCCATACTATCCAAAGCAATCTACAGATTCAGTGCAATCCCAGTCAAAATTCCAATGCCATTTTTCACAGAACCAGAACAACCCCTAAATTTATATGGAACCAAAATAGACCACGGAAAGCCAAAGTAATCTTGAGAAGCTCCTTAATCTCAAACTATATTACAAAGCTATAGTAATCAAACAGTATGGTATCGGCATAAAAACACACACATAGATCACTGGAACAGAATAGAGCCCAGAGACAAACTCATGCATATACGGTCAATTAACTTAGGACAAAAGAGCCAAGAATACACAACGGACAATCTCTTCAATAAATGGTGTTGGGAAACTGGACAGCCACAGGCAAAAGAATGAAACTATACCACTACCTTTTATCATACACAAAAATTAAACTCAAAATGGATTAAAGATCTGAATGTAAGGCCTGAAATCTTAAAACTCCTAGAAGACATCAGAGCTGGTAAGCTCCCTGCCATAGGTCTTGGTGATGATTTTTTGGACCTGATTCCAAAAGCAAAGGCAACAAAAACAAAAACAAGTAAGTGGGGCGGCATCAAACTAAAAAGCTTCTGTGCAGCAAAGGGAACCGTCCACCCAGTGAAAGGACAACCTACTGAACAGGAGAAGGGATTTGTAAATCATACATCCGAGAAGTTAATATCCAAAATATATAATAAACTCCTACATACAACTCAATAGCAAACAAAACAAACAAAAAACAAAACAAACCCTAAAAAATCAAATTAAAAAAATGGGCAGATCTGAATAGACATTTTTCCAAAGAAGACATACAGATGGCCAGCAGCTACGTGAAAAGGCGTTCAGCATCACTAACCGTCAGGGAAAGGCAAGGCAAAACCTCACTGAGACACCTCTTCACACCTGTCAGAATGGCTACCATCAAGAAGGGGTAAGTGTCGGTGATTATGCGGAGAAACGGGTACCCTTGTGCACTGTCGGTGGGAATGTAAGTTGGTGCCAGCACTATGGAAAACCGTACTGAGCTGTTTTAAAAAGCTAAAAGTAGAACTACGGTAAGATCCAGAAATTCCACTTCTGAATGTTTACCAAAGACAACAAAGACACTAACTTGAAAAGATCCCTGCACCCCAATGTTCACTGCAGCATTATTTACAACGGTCAAGACACAGAAACAACCTAAGTGTCCACCAACAGGTGAATGGATAAAGAAACTGTGGTGGAATACTATTCAGTCATAAAAAATGAACTCTTGCCATTTGAGACCACATAGATGGACTTCGAGGGCATTATACTAAGTGAAATAAGTCAGACAGAGATAGACAAATACAGTAGGAGCTCATTATACATGGAATCCGAAAAAAAGAACCAAACAAACAAAAAACCCAAACAAGCTCATAGATACAGAAAAAAGGCTGGTGGTTGGCCGTGGTGGGAGAAGAGGGGGGAGGATGTGAGTGAAATTAGTGAAGAGGATCAAAAGCTACAGACTTTCGGTTATAAATAAATCATGGTGATGTACCGCATGATGACAACGGTTAATAATATTGCATTGCATATTTAAAAGTTGCTGAGAGACTAGACCTTAAAAGTCTTCAGCACAAGAAGAAAATCTGTTATTTATGTTTGGTGATGGTCGTTAAGTAGACTTATATGGCGATCACTTCCCAGCATGAACTAATATCAAATCATTATGTTGTGCACCTGAAACTAATCAATTAATCATACTTCAATTTTAAAGAAATTTAAAGAAATATTGTCAGTATGAACCCTCCACCAGTTTTTTTTTTTTTTTTTTTTAGCTTCAAAGGACACAAAATGGCAATACAGCACCTCGCCAGACAACAGCTGCATTAAGAGGTCTTTTAACATCACAAGTGCGGTTTTAAGACATTTCCGCCCAATCACGGGGTCCCTTATATAAAATAAAGCTGAAGTAGAAAGCTCCCTTATATTCCTAATATTATCTCTTACACTTTGCGAAAAAGAAAGAAGACAACATTTACTCATAAACCCCAAGCCCATCCGTCTCTGCGGCCCAAGCTCGAAGCACTGGGTACCTTCCTAGACGCACACCCAGGCTGCGCCCGCGGGAACTGCGGGATCGTGGCCACTCACCTGGGCTACACCTTCGTTCTCTGCCTGGGCTGCACGTCGTCTTGCCCCTACAAGACGAAGACGTGCTCACCTCTCGCGCTGTGAGCGTTCAGGGAACCCGCGCAGCCGGGTGCGGGGCTCGCCTCTACACGCCACCGCCTGCCGGGGGTGGCGGCGCCACCAAGTAACTGCCTAAAGAGTCCCATGGCGACAGCAGGTGGGAGGACGCCAGCTTGCCGAGGCAACGCTCCTACAACATCTTCACTGCTCACGGGCCCTGAGCCGTCACCCACCACGCAGCTAGCACCTGCACCACCGGCAGCTCTGCGAGCCAGCAAACGAGCGCACTGCCCGCTGTGCGCAGGCGCACCCCGTGGGTCGGCGCGGCGTTTCTAGCTCCGCCTCTTCCGGCGGGTAAGACTTGCTAGTCCCGCCTCTTCCGGCAAGCGCGTCCCGCCTCTTCCGGCAAGCGCGGACGCCGATTGGTCCGCGTGACTCATATAAGAGGCTGCGCGTAGTCACGGCGTTCTTTTTCCTCAGCTGCCGCCAAGGTGCTCGGTTCTTCCGAGGGAGCTAAGGCCGCGTTGGGGTGAGGCCCTCACTTCATCCGGCGACTAGCACCGCGCCCGGCAGCGCCCGCCTGGAGCTCTCCCGCGCCATGGCCTCTGTCTCCGAGCTCGCCTGCATCTACTCGGCCCTTATCCTGCACGATGATGAGGTGACCGTCACGGTGAGTGCGGGCCTGCGGCGGGGCGGGCGGCCTGCGGGCAGCGGTCCCTCAGCGCGGGCGTCCGGGCAGGCGCTTCCGGCCGGAGCCGCGCGGCGCGGGGCGGCGGAGAGCGGGGCGGGCTCCCTTCCGTGGGCCGCGGGCGGGCGGCTCGGGCCTGTCCACGTGCGGCGCGGCGTCCTCCGCGGCTGGCTGTGTCCCCGGGCCTCTGTCCCCTCCCGGCAGGCCTCGCGGGCCCGGCGCGCGTAGTGCGGAGCGCCTGGCACCGCTCGGCGTCCGGCGCGGTCTTCGAGCGGAGATCAGCGGCGCGGGTGAGCTCGCCGCCTGGCAGCGCCTCCCCCTCGGCCGTCCCCGCGGCGGGGCCGGTGGCGCCTTCGGACGGGACGTCCGTGCTTGTGGACACGTTTCGAGTGACCTGCTTTCTGTACTTGGGGGACGAACACGACAGCTGTACGTCGCCGTCTGACGGGTCACCGTCTCACTTGTTTCAGGAGGACAAGATCAACGCCCTCATTAAAGCGGCCGGAGTGAACGTCGAGCCTTTCTGGCCGGGCTTGTTTGCAAAGGTGAGGTGATAGCGAATTTCGGAATCCGGTGCAGTCCGGCGTTGACGCTGACTTCCAGGCGTGCGGAACGCCCCGCACGCCGCTGGACTTCGTCCAAGGGGGATTCCTCACGTTCCGTCTCTCGGAGCTACTTTAATTTTGGTTTGCCATGCCTTTGTGTCTTTCTGGTGTCAAGCTCTGGTTTCTCTTTCCTTCTATTTTGAAACCGTGATAAATACATGACCCGGTCCTCCCTTACTACAAGGGTCATGCAGAAGATTATCCCGTCTGTGCTGTTGGAAGTAGATCCGGACGGTCTGTTTCAGTGGGAATTGGGTGCAGTGGCCTTTGTTGACCACTTAGTTGCTGGGATCCAAGAGACGCATGGAGGCAGGGTTCCCCCGCGAGGGACCGGGCGCTGGCCGCCTTCCGTTGTGTGGGTTACGGGCACGTGAAGCTGTTCGCCCTGTGTCCTTCAAGAGGATTTTAACGGTTGAAAACACTGTCCCTGTGTCCTCTTTACTGAATTCCCTTGGGGAGAAGTCCTAGAATCACGTAGCAGTCTGAAAAAACGGAATTCCCTGTTAGGAGGAGACATGAGCCGTGGAAAGAATCCTGGTTTGAGTGTCCAAGGCAGCCAGCGTTGTGGGGCCAGTCTTGTCATCTACAGACGGAAGCAGTTCAGTTAGTGGCGCTTTACTGCTAAAATGCAAGATGAGACCTAAAGCCTGAGGAGTGTTTGTAACTGCTTATTTTCCGTATAGCTGTGGGTTGCCCTGGGCTTTATGGAATCCAAGTAGCAGATAATGTCACTGGTAGATGGCAGCAAAGAAGGACTAGAAATATATATAAAGCGTTGGGAATGGATTACTGCCTTGAAAAGGGAGGTACCTCTTTTCTACGGGAGCGCTGTCTAACAAAAAGGACGGAACTGAGCGTTTACCTGTACGTGCGTGTGTTGCAGGCTCTGGCCAACGTCAGCATCGGGAGCCTCATTTGCAACGTGGGGGCCGGTGGGCCCGCCCCCGCCGCCGGGGCTGCCCCCGCAGGAGGCCCCGCGCCAGCCGCCGCCGCCGCCGCCCCGGCTGAGGAGAAGAAAGTGGAAGCGAAGAAGGAAGAGTCCGAGGAGTCTGATGACGACATGGGCTTTGGTCTTTTTGACTAAACCTCTGTAGGAACACATCCAATAAAAAGCTGAGCTCTTCGCTGCTGCTGTTCTTTCTGACAGTTCTGGAGATGTGCTCAGTAAGACGAATGCTGGCCGGCTGTGTTGTCTGCTGCGACTAGCCGGGTGCAGAAGTGGGAGCTGCATGCGGAGGCGAGAGGAGAAAGGTGCAGAGCAGGTACCTCGCTCTGATTTACCCACCTGACTTCATGATTACAGGGTTTGTTCTCTAGATGCAAGAGTCACTGTTGGGCAGGGGCAGAGGAGCTGAGCCAGACCTCAGATTTAGAAAGCCACTTGAAATTTCCAAGTATGAGCCTGGCTATAAAATTCTTGGAACTGTGCTGGGAGTATTAACTATTGCATCCCTGGGTTTAGTTCTACAATACTGACTGACGGGGGGAAATTCAGGTTAGTTATCACAGAGTGAATGAAACCAGATTTCAAACCTGTATTTGAAAAATGAGGTAGCTTTTGGGGAAGGGGTGACCAGTGGTGTGAAGTGGAAGTGAGTTCACTTTTCAAAATGCCAGGATCGTCCTAGGGCTGGATTTTCACGATTCTCTATTCACAGCACCTGGTAGGTGACAGACACTCGGAACATCTTGCTCTTTTGCATTGAGGACATGAGATTGAGGCTTCGATGAAAAAGCTGGACTTTGTAGCCCCCAAATGTCCTCACTCCAGTGTACAGGAACCACTTGGGCAAACGGCTGGGGTGTCCTGTAAAGTCAAATCCATATAACCCAGCAGTTCCACTTTGGCTGTTAACAGACACAAAGATGCTTCTCTGGGAATGCTTAAAGGTCCGTCAACCAGAAAATTAGTGGTCCTAAATTATCAAAGCTCAAAAATAAGGTGGATTCAGACATGTCTGATAAAGGGATGGTAAATAATTCAGGATTTTGAGGCAGGAGGTGTATAATAAGGAAACGTGCATATGTCACTTCAGATTTCGGAGTTGTGACAATAGAGAAGGGTCATGGAGTGCTGAGGGATGTGTCACAAAACGTGTCCGATCTGCAGACCAGTGCTTTTCCTCTCATTCCTCATCCATCAACTAACCTAACCCAAGGCCAGCACTGCTACACAAGTGTCATGCCACTCTGCACCACGGTCCCACGGTAATGGGGTAAGGCCCTGTGTCAGGTGCGTTCCTACTAAGTATATGGAAAGACAAATGAGGCTCTGACGCCAAAGCCTGTCAACAGCTCTCCACCCCGTGCTCCTTTCTCCCCCGTGCAGTGATTTTTCTCATCTGTAATGCACTGAGTACAGCCTCCCAGCGTTGAGATAAGGGGTCCCTTGCTTTTAGCACTCGGGTGTCAGAGGGAGTACCTATTTCACATAATGAGAAATGTTTTGAGTGGGATAGAGAATACTGACAAAATGAAGGAAAGCACAGTGTCCCGAACAGCTGAAAACTAAGTGGTAAGCTGGGGTGTTAACAAATATCAGGTCAGCTACCCAAGCTGCACAGTCCAGTGCAGACGTTCAGTGTAGCAGCTCGGGTGTCAGCATGGCCTAATGGCTGGCCCAGCTTTAAAAGAAATCTTGATGCGGTAAAACCGTAATAGCTAAAAATAGAAGCCTTTCCAAAGAATGATCTGCTAATCAAATTAGGAGGCCCACATCCATGTCCAGGAATGCCAGGCGTATTCATTTTATCAGTGAACAAACAGAAAAAAAGCCTGCCCAGTTCCACCCACCTTTCAGTTCTCTGAAACCTGATTTCCTCTTTGCAAAATGGGGATGACATTGACTTCGCACTGGAGACTGAACCGAGTAAGTGAACACACCCATCAATGCTTGCTGCCACACGGATGGTACTTCCCTTCTGCACAAGGTTTCCCGGGGTCCCAGCGTCCAGGTCTAGCCCTGTCTCCTCAAACCCCTTCTCTGCCGATCCTTCCCAATCACGCAACAGCTTTGGTTTCTCATAACTGACTTCACGCTTTTGACTGTTCACCAAGCATAGTTACTTTGTTTAAACAATTCCATTGCTCTTAAAATTCTATTCACTTGTCTCCTGTAGCCACTGAAAGCTTACCTAGGTCCACGGCCAGCTCGCTTACCTCTAACAAGCCAGCGTTAGCAGGAAGCCAGGGTTGGGTGTACAGGCTCGAATCCTCATGTTCTGGAGAATTTTAGGAAGAGATGTGCTCACTAACAAACCAGCTAAGAAAACAAAAAAAAAAAAAAAAAAAAAACACTGAATGTGTTCAGCACGATGGGATACATAAAAAAATCTGAAACTCCTGCCAACTGTTTTACTCTAATTTTTGCTTTACTCTCGTTTTTTGCTCCTTCTCAACTGAAAGTGATGAGAGAGATCCACATGTGAAAAGTTAAGTTTAAAACCACCTTTAGAAAAGAGAAAACCTAACTGAAAGAATTAAAAACGTTTATGCAACAAAACGATTTGGTGTATTGCTACAAATTCAAAATGTGTCAAATCCTTTCTCGCCCAGAATTTGAAGGCGTATATACAGTAAAACGCTGAGGGAACAACATGAGCCAGGTGGTCACTGAGCTGGTAGGATAGCACTTCACAGTTCAGAAGTAACTACACACATTCTCCAGTTCTGAACTTTATACTTCGGGAGAACTTAACTAGTCCTGTTTATCAAGACGCTGCTCAGATGGTTGGAGAGCCTCGTCAAGTCCGTACAGCCAGCGCGGGGCTGCCACCTCAGTTGTGTCAATCTTGCGTTTCTTCTACCAGACCCGGTGTCCCCTCCACACGCATGCTTTTGTAAGGTATGGTGACCAGCTCTTGATTTTTTTCTGCACTTTGCAAGCCGCTCCTCTCATCTCTTTGTCTTTGCAGTCAAGCCTGGACCCTTCAGCTTGAGATGGACACTGGCTGCTTTTTTTTTTTTTTTTTTTTTTTTGACATGGGCTGCTTTCAACAGAAGATGGATGTTTTTAGTTCTGAAACAGCCAGGACGCGTCTCTCAAAGTCAGAGCACAAATAGCACACAGCATGCATCGTGGAACCTGGCCTGTTCAGGTCAGGTCCAACAATCTTCTGGAACACTAATGTCAGTGCACTGGCTCAAGGGGCGTCACGTTATTTTCACAGAATTGCTCAAATGGTTATGGGCTTCCAAAGACCCTGCAAGATCTACTCAGTTTAACTCACTGAAACTTCCGCTCCTCTTACGTGTGTATTTTAAGGGTTATTATGATGTTCAATTAAATTAAGATATGTGTGCCTTTCACCTTCCAGTATCGCCCCTCTGCCTGGGCTACTGACTACCCACCCAGCTAACCCTACTCCTCCTGGCCTCAGAAGCCCACCCCAGGCCGTATGAAGTCTCTGCTCTGAGTTTCCGGTGCACCACTTCTTAGAAGTGCGTGCGTAACTGCATTTTTGGTAGTGTGTTCAGTATCTTTCTCCCTCCACACAGTGAATTCGGGGATCAGGCCTGTGTTGCTCACTTGTATCCCCAGTACTCATCACAGTGCCTGGCTCGTTGCTTGCATTTACTGTGTACTTATCAGAGTCCAACCCTCTCCTTTCACACGGGAGGAAATCAAGGCCCAGACAGGAGGAGGAACTTGCTCCGCACCAGTGATTAGCTGAGCCAGAACGGGAAACCGAGCCTCAGGACCAGCGAGTGCTCTTCCCACCGCGACAGGCCTGCCCCCTCCCACCAGCCTTCTGCACTCAGTTCACACTTAGCAAGCACCTTCCAGGTGGCCAGGTTCAGGTGTGGGTGTTCAGGAGCTGAGGTGGGGGCCCACAGGCCCAGATGAGGACGGAAGGCGCAGACGCTGGTACCGGGTCTGGCTTTACACATTCTTAATCCGGGAACCCGCAGGCCCCGGGTCCGCTGGCGCAAGGCGAGGGCGTCCCGGCATCCCCCCACCGCAGGTGACGCCTTGTTGATAAACGTGGAATTCTCAGCAGGTGGGACGGCTGAAGCCTGCGTGGCGCCCGCAGCCCGCAAACTTCCTCCTGGACACGGTGACCCGTTACCTACCTCGTCGCGTTCACGTGGCCTAGAGTGGGAGAGAAGGCGCAGGAGAGCTCGGAGACCGAGGCCAGGCCGGCTCGCCTCTCTGTGCCTTCGGGAGGACCCACACTCCGTAGTGGCGCTGATGACAGCTTCACGCACCTGCGCTCGAGCCCCGCCTCCCGTCAATCAACACCGCGCGGAGGAAGGGGCGGGGCCAGAAGCCGAGCGTGGCCGGGGAGGGGAGCCGAGCGCCGCACCTGCACTGAGGCCCAGCGACCGCCAGGGGCGCGCGCGCCGCCTCGGGCTTTCGCGCATGCCCAGTAGCATCCGTCCCGCCTGTCCCTTTGGTGGCGGCATCGCGGTCTGGGCAGCTGGTTCCTGGATCAGGGCAACTAGTCTGTCGTGAAGCCTCTGGGTCTGGAGACCCCTGCACTTTAATTGGCCGACAGGAGTGAGATGGGGCCTATCTGTAGGCCCATTCCCGCCTCAAGCCTGTGTGTGGCGGGGAGGCGGGAGCCGCGGCGGGTCCGGGCGTCCGGGCGTGGCTAGTTGGCCGGAGTCGGCCCCCTGGGCTCCACTTCGGGGGTGGGTCTGGGCTGTGCCCAGCGCCTGCGGCTCCGGAGAGCGCTCTCGGCCCGGAGAAAGAGGCAGGAAAGCACGCCCTGCTTGCGACTGCCTGTCATGGGCCGAGGCACCTGGGAAGCCGCGAGACGAAACGAGACACCGAGGGAAGCCGACGAGCAAGCCGCCCCCGGGCCCAGAGCCTTCTGACCGGCTCCGCTGCGGAGCGCCGGCCGGGGCAGCCCGGACCCCCACAGACCCCCACAGCGCCTGGCACGCTGGCGCGCGGCTTGAAAGAACGGCTGGGTTAGCGGCTGCCTTCGGATAGCGAAGGACGATTCAGCAGTTGAATTACAAATCATGCCAACACTTGCACATGGACTGTGACTTTGAGCGAAGATCACGACAGCTCTTTAAAGAGTGTGATTGGGTTCTGTCTCTCAGACTTAAGAGTGCTCGTACCTCCCACCCAGGAATTTCACTTCTAGGAAGCCGTCCAAAAATACATGTACGGTTTCACCGAAGCATTATAGGAGAGGGGGAAAGGTACATGAAGGGAGGTTTTCATGTAGCCATTAACAGGAGTGCTCTAGTGAAAGGCATCTGGGGGACCGCAGGTGAAAGCAAATCGGTGTACATAACGTGACCCTAAAAGACTCACACGCACGTTTGTATGTGCAAAGGGAATTCCTGGAATTCAAAAGCAGCTACACGGGTTCCCTCTGAGAGGAGACTGGACAGGGTGGGAGAGAGGCTTTCCTGTTCCAGTCTATCCTCTTCCATATTGCTTGCATTTCTAAAAACCACAACCATGCACTACCTTTAGTAGCTCTTAAGTCTGGTTTAGTAACAGCAGTGTGGTCTTGGGCATCGGCTGGTGGATGAAGGCAACTCGTCTGCTGTGAAACCTCCGCGTCGAGAGTTGTTCAGCACTTTCGCTAGCCAGCAGGAGTGGAAAGGGACATTTTTGTAAACAGGGACTAATGACCTCGTTCCTGCTGTAGGGCTGTTTGAGGGTTGGGGAGCAACAATGAATGTTGTTATTAATTTTTCAAAAATTGTAGGGGTTTTAGTATGGAAGAGAAACTCACTTTATTCGAAGCAGCTCTGGAGGGAAAAACCCTGACCAATTCGGAGTTTTAGCTCAAAATAAGGAAAATAAGGAGAAACTTTTCTGGACATTAGGCTGAGGCTGGGATAAGGAAAACAATGTCTGTTGAGGGAACAAATGTGGACTAGACAGCTCGTCCAGCCATGAGATCGCATAGGTATTTTGGTATACAGGGTTAAGCACCCTGATGTCAGGCCACCTGGGTTGACTCAAATGCCACTCTGCCAATAAATAGGGCTGTGTGACCTTAGGTGAGTTGTCTAACCTCTCTGTGTCTCAGTTTCTTCATGTGCATGGTGGGGCTAATGATGGTACCTACCTCAGAGAGTTCTTGTAGGATTAAATGAGATGGTGCATGTTAAGCACTTAGCACAGTTCCTGTTGAAAAAAAAACTTAGCATTTCTTTGCTATCTCGCATGATGGATTGACACTTAAAAAATTAAGGGAATCTGAGAAATCATTCCTACCACTGGAGTGGCTGTTTTATTTTTACACCCTTTAAATATTTATGGGAACAGCCATATTTTGGGTTTTCAGGATTCACGGAGTTAGTAGATTGGTAGAATTGCACTTATACTGGACGGTTTTGCCTACAAAGAAAATTTTGGACCTTTTTTCCCCGCTGCTGGCTCAGTGCTGCCCCCGAGTGGTCGGTCCTAGGGATAGCTACTCGGATAAGTTCGCCTTGTGATGGGGGAGCCTGGGTGGGCTGGGGTGTGAAGCAGGCAGCGGTGGCGGGGCTGGTGGCCCAGGGGCGAGCGCGTCAGTCCACACATTTGAAAGGGAAGGCATGTTTGTGTGCCCACCAGTGACCCAGTCAAGAGGAAACCAAGTGCCCTTGAATATGGTCTTGCCTCCTGTGCAATTTGCTCAGCACGTCTGACTTTCCCTCTAAATACGCGTAGGCTCATTTCTCATCTGAAAACAAGGCAGGACGTTCCTGAGCTGCCGTGCGGCCCGGCGTGCCCTGGGCTCACCTGCACGGTGGCTGGACGGCCCGGCCACGGGAAGACCACTGTGCGTCGGCCGTGAAGCTCGTGGAAGGGCCATGTTGTTACTGTCTCCTAAATAAGGTCTTGGGTGAAACATTTAGGGCCAGGAGACAGTCTGTCACCTCTGGGAAGGGGAGCCACGTCCCGTTCATAATAACCAGGGCCCTGTGACCTAGCGCGCCCGCCGCCCGGCCCCGCTGCCGCCGGCCCGAGCTGGCCGCCTCGCGTCTGCTGAGCTGCCCTCGCTGGGCGGCGGCTGGCTCCCCCAGCCTCTCCTCGGCACTAGCTAAAACAACTTCTTTTTGTGGTTCTTGTGATGACTTCACTGCCACTTGTGCTTTGATCTGTGTTCTTAGATCCTGTCAAGAAAGAGGAAAGGAATCCATAAATTAAACAAGAAGTGGAGTGTTTCAGGTTGGGTTCTTTTTTTCTGGTGAAAAGTTATTTGAGATGATTTAAAGTCAGCATTTGCACTTGGGTTTTTGAGACTAAAAAGTTTATGGCTCAAAGATTTTAGACCTAAATTTTTTTTTTAACTTGGGAAAATGAGAAGCCCCTGTAAATAAGGCCGTCAAGGAAGTTGTGAGGTGTGGGCAAAGGCCCAGAAGCCATTGAGGTTTGTTTCCGCAGCCACTGCCACGAAGGGTAAGACTGTATCAGTGTTAATGCTGGGGGACAGAAAGCTGGTCACCTGTTTGGGCCCCAAATATCTTCCCACCACTGTCTTCATAAGGGCCGCAGTTCCTTGCTTTGTGTTTAAGTGTAAAAGTCGCCCCGGGAAGGTTGACACCCGGATGCCTCACAGCAAATGAGACGGACCCCCAGATTCTCCTCTTGGAGAGTCACTCAGAGGCTGGAGTTTTGCCTTCTCCACAAAAGAATCAGCTCCTTGGGAGGGCAGAGCCCGTTGGGCAAGAGAGGTCTGCCTCTGCTTCAGCTGACGTGTGACCGTCACTGAGTCCCTTGACCCCTCTGGCCTCCCATCCCCATGCCTCCTGGCAGGAAGGTCTTCCCAGGGCGCTCTGGCCCTTGCACCACAGGCAAGGCCAGCTCCCTCCCAGGACCCCGGGGACAGCTCCCAGCCCAGGAAGGAGTCACCTTCCAGCCCTCAGGCGCACCTCAGCTCCCAGCTCTGTTTACTCTCAAGCAAAGCCTTCCTTCTGCTTACTCAGTGAAGATTCTCTTAAGACGGGCTAAGCACACGGTTTACTCTGCTAACAAGCCCTGCCGTTTACTGTGAGGACCTGTGTTGACTTATTCTTGAGTCTCCATTGACATTCACTGGGAAACGTTAACGCAAACACGAGGAGACGTCCTGGGAGCCTCAGGCCCGAGGACGTGCTCTGGAAGGGCCATCCGGCTGCTTCGGTGACAACCACCTCAGAGGTAGAAATAGCAGCCCCGTGCCGCCCGTGGGAGCCGAACCATCTCCGCTTCGGTTTTTAGATTTGGTATCTGAACACTTTTGCTAAAGGTCTCTAGAAAGCTTGCTGCGTTCACTCTGGACGAGACTCCGTCCGTGCCAGCCTCCTTCCAGGCACAGAGTCCTGGGCCACCTAGGGACCTTGGCACGGCCACCAAGTACCGGGCTAGGGGTTCAAGTACACCCTGGCCCCTAGGTGGCCCTGTGATCTTGGGACAGCTGCGTCCTCTCTCTGGCTCTCCGTTTTCTCATCCACAAGGCGAGGGAAAGTGGTTCATCCTGGCTCCTCTCCCCAGCCAGACTCAGCCCCAGGCCTGAACACAGGCCTTAAGAGCCCTCAAAAATGTTTATTGAATAAATAGGTGAATAAGACATGCCAGCTGATCCCTCCGGCCTTAATTCTGGTGCCCGAATCCTCCCCAAGGACCGGCTTGGCCTTGAGTCATCGTCTGACCAGATCTGCTAACGGGGTCGCTGCAGACAGCCGCAGACCATGGAGGTCTGGGTCAGCCGGTGCGGCCGCCAAGGGGCGTGACTGGCCTCCGCCCCCCCGCCCCCGCGCCCATCCAAGCTGCCGCTTGTAGAGGAAACGTCTTTTCGGGTGAGGGGACTGCATATTTGGTTTGTCTTTGTTGCTTGGAAACTGTTGACATCCCGAGACGTTCTGTTGCCTTCGCTGGGTGATGAAAAATTGATGACTCTTTTCTGTCAACAGACTTGCAGCCTGTTCACCTTGGCCGGGAAGGGGTGGGAAGCCTGCTCCTTGCTCGGCCGCTGTTTGCTCTCTTTGAAGCTGTTGGGTTTCTTTCCTCTGAGGTTGGGCGGGTGGAGCGCGCGGCCTGTGCATGGCGGCCAGGCACCGTGGACAGGGCTGCCCTGACTTCCCTCAAGGCTCCTGGTTCCGGCAAGTGCCTTCGCGCAGCGGCTCGTGGCACCTCTGCCTTCCGCGGCACCCCGTCGCACCCAGCCCGGACCCGCCTCGCCCTCGGGGACAGCCTGCGATGCACAGCTGCTGCCGTTTCCAGTCCGCTGGGTCTGCCGTCTCCTCCGGGCAGTGCAGGAGCCTTGCTGCCCACCCTGAGGGCCGGCGGCCCACCTCCAGGGACAGGCGCAGGGCGTCAGACTTAGGAGGGATCCCAGAGAGCATCTGTGGGAGAGGAACCTCGGAGTGGCAAGGTGGCCTGGCCATCCGACTCTGGACCTAAGCCCTGTCACCCCTGTGCCCCATGTCAGGCTAAGGCGCCCACCCCACCTCCAGCTTGCCGGGGGGAGGGTCCGCCTTCCAAAGGCCTCCTGGGCCCTGACGGCCTCAGCTTTCTGCCCCTCTGTCCCACAGCCGGGGACGGCAGAACCCAGGACCCGGCTTCTGGGCACTGTCTTCGGGGCCCTGCCCCTGGGGCTCTCTCAGGCCTCAGCTCTCCTTCTGTTCCAGCTGCAAGTCCAGAGATGCCCCCGGGCCAGCAGCTGGACCCGAGTCTCAGGATGGCGCAGAGTCCTTGCCCTCGGCTGAGGCCGTGCCCCGGGGGATGGATTCCTCATCACTAGCCACGTGACCGCAGGCCAACCTTTGCCCATGGCCGTTTGGACCAGTGCCACTCTTGGTGTGGTCCCCGGACTGTGCTGGCTCCTGGACAGTTGGCACCTGGAGGCAGGCACAGGGAGCACTTACTGAGGACGTAGGGGAAGCATGTAGAAGCTTTTACAGCAATTTGACGTTGCCATGTCATTCAAGCGGCATTTCATTTTTAAACTAATTCATTTTTATTGCATTTTCACAAAGTATTGGTCCATGAAAGACTGGAGGTTGGGGAAAAAAAACCCTAAAACGACAGCTTAGTCCTTCTCCAAGGATGACGTCTCAGGAAGCAGTGCTCTGGCCAGCCGTCCAGCCCGCACTGGGCTGCTCCCCGAGGGCTGCGGTCCTGTGAAGTTCCCGGTTGGGGCAGCAGGGGGCGACAGAGACACAGCTAAGCGTCCGTCCCCAAGCAAGGCCAGTTCGTTCTCCAGGCATCCTCCACTTGACGGCTTCTAGGGGCTGGGACATAGGGGAAAGGAGGTCCTTCTTCCTTCTGCTCGGCTCAGCTGACCGAAGTGTCACCAGAGAGAAGGGCCACGTGCAGATGGCAGGGAAGCGAGGACCCCGGGCAGGGGCTTTCTTCCTGGGGAAGTGTCACCCTGACTTGGGCGTGGGGCTCAGCGCTCTGAGCCTGGGCTGGAATCTTGCTTCCTCCCCTCAGTTGCTGTGAGACCTTGGCAAAGCCACTCAGTCTCCCGGAAAGTCAGCTTCTCCAAGTGGCAAGGGGCCACGTTCACGGTACCTTCCCCACAGGGCTCTCGGGGGGTTAGGGGAGAGAACCCACAGAAAGCACCTAGCAGAGCGCCTGGTGCTCACTGTCACGGCAGTCCCGTCACACCTTGCTCCCTCTCCGTCCCAGATGGGCAGCCAGGCCCCTTTCCACCAGTCACTCTGCACCCTGCGACATGGTGAGATCGGGCTCAGCCCCCACCTCCTCCAGGAAGTCTGCTGAGATGGAGGCAAACCCCAGGAGTCTTCCCACATTTTTGTAATTGCTGTTTTTTTCCTAATTTCTTCCTGCTCCACATCTCCCCAGCCATGCACAGACTCTGCACGTTTCATAGCCTATAAGGCGTCCTGCCACTGGAAGGCACTGTGACACAGTGGCTGCGAGCCTGGAACCTGGAGCCATGCTGCCTGGGTTGGAATCCTGGCTCCATGTCTTGCCAGCTGTGTGACTTCGGGCAACTTGCTTGACTCCTCTGAGCCTGGATTTCTTTATTCTACCAAAGTATTACTGTGGTCGTTGAGTGAGGTAATGTAAGTGAAGGCCAGGTGGCCAGTAAGCAGCAGCAGGGGAGGAAACTGAGGCTCAGGAGCTCAGGTTCTGGGGACTGGCCACGTACCAGACCCCAGACGTCCCCTAGCAGCGAGGTGGGCACTCTGGTCTCCAGCTGGCAGATGAGGAACTGAGACTCAGCTTACTCACGTCTGCAGGGCCACGAAGATCTGGAGCTGGGCTGCTGACCTCTGGTGCCTGACACCACGCCCAGAGTTCCTCTGTCTGATTTGTGACAGGAGAGTGGGACAATGCGAGGTTTTCTAGGCCCCAGCAATACATACACACTTCTCTCTCTGAGTTGCCCCAAGCCTAGAAGACTTCCAAGAAGACAGGGCTGTTAGTGAGAGGCTGGGGCTCCTGTTTGGGGAACCCCCAGAGTCTGTTCACAGGCAGCCCCTTGGCATTGAGCGGTCCTGTGGAAGAGAGTGCGGTCAGCAGCGGGGCGCCCGGCCTCCCTGGGAACAGACCAGGGCTCCGCCTGCCCCTGGGCGAAGCTACGTGGGCGACACCAGGGCAGGACGCGCTGCACATCTTCCTCCTGAGGGCCGAGGGCTGGCCGGGTCTCGGGAAATCAGTCAGCACGGGCCTTGTGAGCGCTGATTCGGAGCTGGAGGACCTGGACTAGAAAGCCTGCTCAGCTCCTTCGAGTTATGTGATCCTGGGTGAGTCGCTTAGCCTCCTGGTGCCTCAGTGGCCTCATAAAAAAAAAAACAGATGCCCGTCTCACGGGGCTGTCGGGGAATGAACGTGACGAGGCAGGGATGTTTCTTAGTGTGGCGCCTGGCCTCGCGGACGCTCTGTGGGTGGCAGCTGTCACTGTTACTGAGAGACGTGATCTGCAGGGTAGTCCCAGAGAGGTGAGGCCCTGCCCTCCGAGGGCTGGGGCCCTTGGGCGCTCACCCTCTGGGACACGGACCTGCCCCTTCCCGCCCGCGCAGACTGCCTGTGCCGCGAGGACACTGCTTGCTGCCGTCGGGCTTGCCCAGGGACAGCGGGGGTGGGGGGAGAGGAAGGGCGTGTGGTCCCTGCCCTGCTGTGCATTCGCTGTAAGTCCCTTGCCCTCTCTGGGCCTCCCTTTCTCCATGCACAGCTGGAGGCCCTGCAGGAGATGAGCATCAGGGTTCCTCTTTGTCTGCCATCAGCCATCTAGGACGTGTCCCCATCCTGCAGACACATTCACGTTTCAGCAGGCCCTTTACTGCGAAACCCAAAGTGTGGCCCAAGGTAGGGGACGGGGAGGCTCTAGCTGATGCCCATGGAGGAGACGGCTGGTGGCGACTTTCCTCAGCCAAGAGGCGACCCCGGCCTTCCTCATGTCCCGCTGGCCTCTCCTTGTCCCTCTACCCACGTGGTGCCCAGCCAGGGCTCAGGGCCCCCACGTTCTCTCCCCCGCCCAGCGTGGTCTGCTCTTAGAGGCGGGTCCCAAGACCAGTTTGCTGTCAGGGACGGATGCCTGGGGGCCTGGTGCCATTCGACTTGGGCAGGAAAACGTTTTTAACCCAGAGAAGTTAAACCCTGTGCCTGGAATCCTAGCAAGAGCCTCTGAGGCCAGAAGGACGCTGCCTCCCTTCAAATGACCGCAGCCTCCACTTCCCGGCCTCGGCCGTAGGGGGAGCTGCTGGGACCACAGTTCCAAGCCCACGGCACACAGCGATCAAAGGACGAGAGGGGAACTGGATTCCGTCATAGCAAAAACCTTTTGCGCTTCAGTGGACATCATCAAGACAGTGGAAAGACAGCCCACAGAATGGGAGAAAATTGCAAATTACACGTCTGAGAAGGAACTCGTATCCAGAATATACAAAGAACCCTTACCACACACCACCCGAAAGGCAAATGACCCAGCTTAAAAGCAAGCAGAAGACTTGAACAGACACGTCTCCAGAGAAGATGTGTAAACGGCCAATGAGCGGTGGCAAGATGCACCACGCCTTCGGTCACCAGGAAGATGCAACTCAGAGCCCTCACGCGGTGCCACCTCACTCCCACTCGGACCACTGCTCTCAAAAAGACAGGGACAAGCGCTGACACACATGTGGGGAAGCTGGGACCCCTGCTCTTCGCTGTTGGGGTCTTAAATAAGACAGCGACTCCCTTAAAAAGTCAGGCATCAGGTGCCCGGACGACCCAGCGGCTTCCAGGTGGACACACAAGAGAGCGAACCAAACACACGCGATGCGGGCGGGGGAGGGGCGGGCGGGGGCGGCCACAGGCACACGCCCACCACGAGCGCCAGAGATGCCACGCACAGCACGGCAACGGAGCGAGCACGGCTGCCTGCTGTCCAGGGGAGCTGTCGGGAGAGTCAGCCCTAAGGGTTCTCATCACCGGAAGACCTTTTCCTCTTTCTTTAATTTTGTGCCCAGGTGAGATGACGGATGGCCCCTGGACGCATCGCGTCCAGCCTTTCATGACGCGCGTGAGTCACGTCATCGCGCTGCACACCCTCGCTCGCGCGGTGCGGCCTGTCGATTCCATCTCAGCACAACCGGGAGAGGAACACGTATACTTGAGTGTTCGTAGCAGTGCTGCTCATCATAGCGAAAAGAGGAAGCAACTCAACAGACGAGTCGATGAACTGTGGTAGATCCAGCTAATGAAATACTATTCAGCCATGGAAAGGAACGAGGTGCTGACTCAGCGGTGGCCTTAGCGAACCTAGAAAACACTACTTAAAGCGAAAGACCCACACGCTGTATGATACTGTTTACATGAAATGCCCAGACTAGGCAGACTCAGGGCTGGAAGGTAGGCGAGCGGCTGCTGGGGAGGGAGGCTGGGGAGCGACAACTAACTGCACAAGGTTTCAGTTTTGGGGTGATGAAGGTGTTCTGGAACTAGTGGTTGATGGTTGCCCACTTTATCAATATGCTAAAATAGTAATTTATACTATTTAAGGGTAATTTCTCCATGAAGGTGGGAATGCTCCAATGGCCACTGAAAACATAAGGGGGCATTTCTGGCGGTCCCAGTGCTGAGGGGAGCACTGCTGTCACTGGGCGGGGGGGTTGAGCCCGGCATGCTGGGCATTGTGCAATGCTGGGGACCAGCTCACGATGAAGAACTGCCTTGCCCTCCACGTGTCTCTCAGGACATTGATGTAGGTGATTATCTGAGCTCCAAACCAAACTCTACTTTATGTAATAAACACCAAGTATATTTGCAAGGGTTTAACACACACTGAACTTCTCAGGAACACCACCACTGTGTGAGCTGGGGGGGGGCTGTGTAGCATCTCCTGCTTAATGTCAGCGATCTGTTCTTGCAGATGAGATGTTCTATATGCAGATGCTTCTGGGAACACCTTTCTTGTCCTTTCCTCTGTATTTCCTTTAGTTTTAAAGAGGAAACACTGTATTGCTGTCACCCCCAATCCCTTAACCAATTTGCCAGCTCTCACTAAAATACAGTAAAATGCCTACATGTGCAACAAACGGCCATGTTAGGTTGTAAGATGCTTAAAGCTCTGCTTCTGGTCACCCCACAACCAACAGGGACATTGACGAGCAGTGTGCCCTCTGCACACAGGAGTCTGCCCCAGTGCCAGCGACGGCCAGGAGGCACCACGTGCTTCACCGTGACTTTCGTATTTTTCAAAACACAACTGGATTCAGACCATCCACTAACTGTACTTGGAATGTATCTTGATTCTTTCCCTGCTCCCTGTTTCATTAAAAATGTTGTATTAAATTTTGGAGACATACACATACTTTTCTGTCTTCCCATGTAAACATCAGCCCAGAAGCACTCCACTGGGGACACACATGTTGTATAAGGGAGCGCTCTACGGGAAGAAGGCTAACTGGGGACGCGGTGTGCAGGGCAGACCCGGCTTGATCTTCCCTGGGCAACGGAGGGAGCGGGACTCTCCGGTGGGAGCTCGAAGGACCCTGGAGAATGTCTCTCCTCCTTCAGTCCACAAGGAAGAGGCCAAGGAACCTGGAGACTTGTCTAGGATTGCAAGGAGCCCGTGGCAGAATTTGGTTGGGAGCCCAGACTCCTGGCACCCGGGCAGTGGGTCTGAGTTCTGCACCAGGACGTCTGGCTTGGAGTGGCCTGTGGAGGTACAGGCTGCTCGACAGGTTTGGGGGATCAGTTAATTTGCCTTTGAACAAGGAGCCTCCAAACACCAAGTAAGGGATGCCCCAAGCCGGCCCTGCCGCTGGACGTAGGGGTCCGCGTGCTCTGGGTGAATACATGCCTGGCTATAGACAGCCCTGAGCACGGGGATGAGCGCGCGTGATCCAACGGTCGAGTCAGGGGCGGGGCGGCCGGGCAGAGAGGCTGGGCCCGGGGTCAGAAAAGCCTGCTGGAGCAGGTGTTGCTGGAGATGGGGAGGTGGAGGCAGCCCCCGCTGCAGCCGCGCAGATGCATCCTGACTGGGGGGTCCCAGCCTGCATTCCCGAAACCTCACTGAGGGTCCTTGGGTCACCAGGACATGCCTCCTTGTCCTCCATGAGCAGCAGCCTCAGTAATATTTCGTCTCGCGCATTTCAGTGTTTAGAAGTTCTGCCGGCTTCCGTGCTAACTGGCTCTTCTTCCCCTCCCCACTCTCGGGACCAGCCCCCGCCCCGGGTCCAGGCTCTCCCGCCCCGGAGGAAAAAAACGAGGCTCCTCGGCTCCACACCGGCCCCACAGGGTGAAGGCCACATGTGTCCTCAGCAGACCCAGGGGTCCGCCTGGGACGGAGCCTGTCCTGCAGGAGGCACTGGAGTGCACTTTCTGGGGGACGCAGAGCGGCCTCCACGGCCCTGTTGGGGTTCTGGAGGCCCCAGTTCTGTTCTGTGGGCCTTCTCTCTCCTCCTTTCAGCTCCAGTGGGCCTGGCATGGCATCATCTGCGGCTTGGAGTCAGATCCCAAACAAGCCGCCTTTCTTGGGGAGACAAACACCCCGGAACCCGCTAATCTCTCTCCCCAGGGCGTCGTGTTGCTGGCTCTCTGCAATCTTCACCTCTCCTGGCAGGCCGGGAGAGAGCGTCCAGGGGAAACCGGATCTGAGTGCGGCCTGGGTGGCTCCCCTCCCGGAGCAGAAGCGCCCCCCAGCCTGCAGCCCCACCAGGGAGGCTTACAAGTGCTCCAGGCTCTGCTTCCCCTCCTGGCCCGGCCCCGGGGCTGGGCTCTGGGCGCTCGGCTTCAGCGAAGGGTCTCCAGCTCACGTCCCTCTGCGCGGAGGCGGATGTGTGGGGAAGAGGAAAGAGCTGGGCGTTGAGGCCCTGGGTTGGCCTTCCCGCTCCACTGTCGCTGCCCCGGCTGGCTCAGTTGTGGTGAAGCTGGCTGTGTGACCTCGGGCCTCAGTGTGCTCGTCTGTAAGCTGGGCCTAGTGGCCCTGCTGCCTGACAAAGCCGCAGTGAGCACCAAGCCAGAGGCGGCGGGGAAGCGCCCTGTGAACTCCAGCGAGCCGTTCAGCTGCCCCTTGTTAGCAGTCCCGACTCACAGTGTGACCTTGGGAAAGTCACTCCCCTGTCTGGGCCTCCGACTCCTGATGTGTAAAGTGAAGGGGGTGGAAGATGGACCTCAGGGAGTGTTTTTCCAGTGGACAGTGTGCTGTGATGTGGTTTTTATGTCAATTTTATTAAGCTGTACCCTAAGGAAGCTGTCACTTCTATGTAATAAGACGTGCCCATCCGTTCTAAGTACACAGTCCAATGAGTTTTGACAGGTGCACACGTCACAATCCAGACCCATTTCACTCTCCCCAGGAAGTGCCCGCGTGTCCCTTTCACAGTCACCTGCTTTCTGTTCTTACAGCTGGAACATCATACCGTGGAATCCCACAGGTAAATTCTTCCCTCTAGAAATCTGCATGTCTGGGAGATTCACGCGTGGCGTCCGGTGTATCAGCGGCCTGTGCCTCCATGAAACGGAGGAGTTTCTGCTGCAGGCACGTACCACGGTCTGTCCGTCCGCTCGCCTGCTGCGGGGCGTCTGGGCTGTTTTGGGCCACAGTGAATGAGGCTCCTGTGCACGAGTTCTGGCGTGAACATCAGGTTTCACTTCTCTGGAGCGAGTCCCAGGGAGGGCACTGCTGAGTCTTACCCTAAACACAGTTGGCTCCTGAACAGTGTGAGGGTTTGGGGCGCCAGCCCGCCGCATAGCCAAGTATGTAACTTGCAGTCAGCCCTTCGTATCCACGATTCCTCTGCATCTGCAGATTCAACAAACTGGATCGCGGGTCGTGTAGTCCTGTCACATTTACCATGGAAAAAAAATCCACGGATAAGTGGGCCCCCCACCTGCCGCTCAAATCAAATCTGTGTTGTTCGAAGGTCGACTGTGTGTGTTTGACTTTGGAAGACACCACTGCGCTGCTCCCCAAGGCTGCTGACCCAGTCTATGTTCCCCCGGGAGCACACAAGGTCCCAGGTGCCACCGTCTCGTTGCACTTGCTGTTGTCTGTCTGGCTTCCTTCCTCCTGCTGGTCTCCGTCCCCAGAGCCCCAGGGCCTGCCGATCCGCGCCCCTGCCCTCTCTGCCCTGCTTCCCAGGCCCAGCGCAGGCCAGCAGCCTGGTGGAGGGGTGGGGGTTGGTGGCTTCTGGGGAGACAGGGAGACTTTCGGGCTCAGCCTGTTTTGCAGACCTGGCCTGAGATGGAATTTCAAATGCAGCCTTTCAACTCAGCAAAGCGGATAGATGAGGGCCTTTTTAGAATCACTGGCTCCCACGGGCCAAGAATTTTGTTTTGCTCATGTTAACGGCTCCTTCCTATTCACTGAGGTCTCTGCTCAAATGTCACCTCAGAAAGGCCTTTCCTGGCCGCTGGGGGTGGGGCAGACCCGGCTTTGTGGGGCCTGAAGCTTATCTTTGTTTTTTTCTTGAATTTTCCCAGAGTTTATTTTTAAGCTTCTTTTTCTTTTTTACATGCATATATTCCTTTTCATATTCTTCTTCACTATAGGATAATACAAGACATTGAATGCAGTTCCCTGTGCTTTACAGAAGAAGCAAGCAGGGTTCCAGGCCGGAGGACGGAGCAGGTCGTGTCCTCCGACGGGGCAGTGGGGAGGGACCAAGGAGCCTGTCCCCCTCCCAGGCAGCGCAGCCCCGCCCAGGTCAACCTGAACTAGGGAAGCCTGGAATGAATCCGTGTTTGCTGTTAAACAAAGGTCCAGGACAGAGCCTCAGAGACGTGAGCTTTGAGGTGCTTCAGGATTTGGTTTGGTTTGAAGGGACGAGGGACAGTACCAGGAGCCTATAAACACTTCCTGCCCCAGATGCCAGAAATCCCCCCCCCCCCCCCCCGAGAGCTTGGGGGAGCGGCCACGCCGCCTGGGTTACAGCTTCCTCCTTCCCTCCCGGGGACTTGGGCACAAACCACTCACTTCACAGGTTGACATGAGGATTAGTTAAAGTCATGGCATGTAAAGCCACCAATGCCTGTGAACTCTCTCCTGTCTGACTTTTACTAAAGGATCTTGGACTTTTGGACATGGAAGCAACCTTACACACACACACACACACACACACACACACAGAGGAATATGACTCAGCTATAAAAAAGAATGAAATCATGCCATTTGTAGCAACATGGATGGACCTAGAAATTTTCATATTAAGTGAAGTAAGACAGACAAAGACAAATATACGATGTCACTTATATGTGGAATCTAAACAATGATGCAAATGAGCTTATTTACAAAACAGAAAGAGACTCACAGACATAGAAAAGAAACTTATGGCTACTGGGGGAGTGGGGTGGGGGTGTTAAATAGGGAGTTTAGGATTGGCAGATACAAACTACTGTGTACAAAACAGATAAACAAGGTCCCACCGTGTAGCATAAGGAACTCTATTCAGTATCTTATAACAGCCTATAATGAAAAAGAGTATGAAAAAGAATAAATGTGTGTGTGTATAACTTGAATTACTGTGTTGCACACCAGAAACCAGACATTGTAAGTCAACTCTACTTCAATTAAAAAGAAAAGATCTTGGACTGTTTGGCTAACATCAGCCTGGTAACCCTTCACTGCCCCTGCTTAAAACACTCACCTCTGTCCCAAGCTCTGTGTCGGACGTCACTTTCATCCTGGGGTCGTTGTTTTGTTTGCTGCAGCCGTTGATGGGGCTCCTGTTACGTGCCAGACACCTCACATCCATCATCTCTCTTCTTCACCACGACTCTGCAAGTAAAGTTTATTATTCCCACTTTGTTGATGGAGAGACTGAGGCCCCACGATAATCAGCAGTGCAGCTGAGATGAGGAGCCCAGCTCTTGCTCTGTGTCCCAGGTCTCTTCTCTCTTGTCTTTCTCCTTGCTGTCTACTCCAAGCCCAGAAAGATACACAGTTTGACTTTTAAGTTATCTAATATCTATTGAGCCGTGACTCTGTGGGGCAGGGTCCCAGCCCAGGACCCAGAGGAGGGCCAGCCTTATCCTTGCCTTCAAGGAGCTCAGAAAGTAGCTGGGGGAGCAGAGGAGTAGTAAGGAACTCCTTTTTTTAAAAAATTTTGGGGATTGAACCCAGGATTTCATGCATGGTAAACATGCATCCTACCACTGAGCTATGCCGCCCCTCCCAACCTGCCCCAGTAGTAGGGAACTCTAAAAGCCTCCGGCAGGTACAGGTTAGTGCCCTGGGGGCACCTGCTTCTGCTGGGAAGGCAGCGAGTTTGGGCATGTAAGCGGTCAACACCGGCTCCATCCACATACCGCTGGTGGTGGTGTGTGGTTGTGTGTGCCCACAAGTGTGACACAGTCGTGACACGGAGCAGTGAGACGTTACTATTACAGCGTGGGTGATACAGTGTCCCTAGTGGCACTGCGTCCTAATTTCCACTTCAAACTAAGCACTTTGAATTTCCCCTCTAACATGAGAGCTTTGATACAGGCACAGGTCGACGGACTGGATGGAGTCTGTTGATAGCAGCTTGGCTTTTGTTTTAGCCAATATGCAAAATGTTCACCATGGAAGTTTTTACTTCTGATACTAATTTAAGAAGCAGACTTTGAAAAATACATGTATTTTAAAATTTTTATTATGGAGTTTTGAAAACATGCATAAAAACAAAGAGACTGGCATCGTGAATCCTCCCCCTCCACGTGTCCAGAGCCCAGCTTCCTTGGTTTGTCAACAGACTCTTGACAGGCTCGACAAATTAGAACTTTGCGAATCATTTAATGTGATGCGCTCAGTGAGAAGCTACTGAAGACACACAGCTCTGCTGATGCAACTCTGAGTGTGCATGAGGAGGATTCCAGCTCTTGGGCTGCAGGGGGTCTGGGCAGGGAGACGCCCCTAGCCCGTCTCTCGCAGACCTAACATCCTGCGGTTCTCTTATCTGTAGAGAGAAAAAGCCCGTTTGTAGCTTTCCTCCTCTGGTTTTAAATGTGGTGGCAAAGACTCAGGAACGTGTTTGGAGCTCGGCGTCCTGGGAGCTTCCCTTAGAACACAAGGCCTCCGTGTCTTCTGCTTTGACTCCCGGGACATTTTTCATGAATCGCCCTCAAACCCGAATTGGCTCCATGCTAGCTCACAGCAGCTGCAGGATTTGGGGAGGAAGGGGGGAAGCCCAAAGCTGGGGGCGGAAAAATAAGCCCTAGCTCTGTCCATTAGCTGTGTGGTCTTGAGAAAGTCGCCCTCCCTCTCTGGGCCTCCACTGCCCAGTCTTCCAACAGGTTTTCACCTGGGTCCTCTCCTGCCTCCACAACTCTGAGCGACTGTGGTCCTCGGCCAAGTGCGAGGGTAACGTGGGAGACGCACACACCTGTCCATTTATTCCTGCAGAAATGCCGCTGGAGGCCTTGGATGGCCTTTGGGAAGGTGCACAGTGTTCTCCAGGTTTATCAGATGCTGTGCAGTTACCAACGCAATCCAGATGTCAGCTGAAGGCACTTAAGATCCAGATCAGCATGTCTTCAATTCCAATTCTGAAGCCCCTTCCACGTCGGCGAAGAATTCCACGGATCCCCAAGGGACCCCAGGCTCTTAAGGTGCAGATCCCAGAACCCCTCTCTCACGCCACATGCCCCATCACTCCGTCGCCACACCCCAGAGATGCACAGCTCCAAGCTCCGTGAGTATGGCAGCTTCGCACCCGCCCGCGGACTATCCCCCAGCACGCGAGTTAGAATCACGAGTGGTCTTTCTGACGTTAAAATGCTGACTCACCTCCTCACCCCCAACTGCCCGACCTCCCCACTTACTCGTTTCTCCCTCTCTTTCCCTCTTTCCTTTTCTGATGCTCCTCGCCTCCGTCCCCTGGATGTCCGAATTCTTTTCCTTCTCTTTTGCAGAGCGGTTCCAGCACTCAGCTGCTCCGGACTCCAAGTGCACACACCAAACCTGTCAGGGTGCTCGCCAGGCAGAAAGACTTCCACTGAACAGGACCAACTTTCTCCAGAAAGGAAGTGTCGTCATAAAGAATTTTAAAAGGTTTTAGGAGGCTGCAGCCCTATGTCACTTGGGCAGAACTGGGGTGACCATGCTACGTGCTTCCAGTCCTCCGTCCGCAGGCTCGCCCTGCGCCGCCTCCCAGGCAGCCCCACCCCGGAGAAGCTTGGCCAGCATCTGACACGGCTCCTGCCTCCCTGGCTGTGTCCAACCGTGTGCTCGCGGCTGTCCTTCCCCCGCGAGCCAGGTTCCTCTTCCTCCTCCTTCGCGGGTTTTCTGGACCAGGTGTGTGGGAAGCAGAGGAGGACGCGGGAGTTCAGCCGTGAGCGTCACTCACGGGGATCCTCCTGAGGCGGGTCTGCGTGGGGGTCCTCCCCGGGGAGCAGCTCTCCCGCGATGAGCCCCGCCAGTCCAGAGGTCTTCGGGCCCACCAATGACTCTCCCGAGTGTGAGCTGGCTGCAGGCACGAGGAGGAGGGAAGGAGGGAAAGAAGCAGGGAAGTGGCGCGTCTGACAAGGCCGGGGAGGGCAGCGGTGCCCCGGTGAGAAGCGGCCCGTCCCCTCCGCCCAGGCCCCCTGGCGGCGCCGGCCACCTGAGAAGCTGGAACAAATGGGCAGCGAGCTCCTGCTCAGAGTGGGAAGTGACTTGCTTTGCTTCCCACGGAGAAGAGAGCTTGGTCTTGTGCCTTGAGGTGGGCCGGGGAGTCGCAAGAGAAAGCAAAGTGTGGGGAGAGGGGTCTGTGGGCGTGTCGGCACCTGGCAAATTCCTCACAGGGGTTCTCGAGCGAGTTTTGAGAGTGGATGCTCGCCAGCTGATCCCCTTGCAGGTAGATCAGTGCGGGTGGGAAGGGGCTGAGTTAAAGGAGAGCTCACTCCAGGCAGAGGGAGCAGGTCACGGGGTCAGGCCAGGTGACGGAGCAGCTGGCCTGGTGGGTGGACGTGGACAATTCCGAGAGGCTGGGCTGGAAGCGCTGGCGAGGTGAAAGATGATGCCTTTGTGAGATCTGCTGAGGCATCTGGGTTTCGTTCTGTAAGCCACAGTCCTTGGAGGGTTTTAGGCAGGCAAGTGACAATGTCAGGTGCTCTTAGAAAGATGCCTTTGGGTGCCGGCCAGCTGCCCGTGGCCAATGTGAAGTAGCGGGTCCAGTTAGGCGTCGGTTGCATCATCCAAGCAACAATGGTGGCAGAGCATCGTTGGGGTGGTGGACGGGAGCGAATAGATTCTATGTGTCAAAGAGAACCTGTAGCGTGCAGGGAGCAGGTGTGAGAGGCGATGCGTATACATCTAGCCCATTTTAACTGCTGCGTGATACTCCACTGGGTGCGTCAGCCACATCTTTAGGTCTCCATTTTGCTAATGATGGTCATTTCCACTTACTCACTGTTACGAACGGCACAGCAACAGACAGCTTAGTGCCTGCCTCCCTGTGCGCCCGTGACTCTCTCTCGAGTGGCTCCTTAGAAGTGGCTGCGCTGTGTGGTGCGGGCTGACCCTCTCCCGACCTGCTGGCCATGCTCAAACGCCCCCACGCAGTGGCCGTCACCGGCACCCCCCATCCGCAAGTACAGCTGTTCCTCCCCCCGCTGCTGAGAACCCGTTACCAGACTTGGCAGATCCTGCCAGTCTGACCAGTGTGACGTGGACGCCCCTCTTCTGCAGTCTGGTTCCCTGGTTACTGTGAGATTAAGCCTGTTTCTTCGTGGTTACTCACTGCCCTGTTTTCTTCTCCGTGAATTTCCTGTTCACGTGCTTGGCCCACTTCAGGTGGGTTTTTTTCTTACTGATTTATTGGAGTTCTTTATATATTCTGGATACTAATTTTTTGATGTTTAAAGTATCTTTTCTCAATCTGACTACTCTTTTCCATTTCATTTGTAAGAGTCTTTGCTAGGCAGAAGTTTTAAATTTCAATCTATTCTGAGGTGACAAAATTCTCCTTTATAGTTTGTAGTTAATACAGCTTGATAAAATTTTTTCTATACTGATGCTATAAAATACTCGTCTGTATTTGTTTTTTTCTGAAAATTAGAAAATGATTTTTCACATTTAGATTTTGATCTCCTTGGATTGTGTGTGTGAGTCAGTGTGAGGAAAAGGCTAAATTTTACTTTTTTTCTACACGGCTAGCCAACTTTCCCAGTACCATTTATAGAATGATTCGTCCATTTATTATTTATATTCATTATTTTTAGAACAATTCATTACACTGATTTGTAATTCTCTCTCTGCTACGTATAAGCTGTGTTTATGGATTTATATTCTATTCTGTGGTTTATTTAACTATTCCTGGAGCAAAACCACCCTGTTTTTAATTATAACAGCTTTGTAACGATTCCTTATACCCGTCGAGGCAAATCTCCCACTTTTGTTCTTTCATTTCAAGATTCCTTGGCTCTTCTCGGCTCTTTCCTCCCTCATTAACTTTAAGATCATCTTATCGAGTCCTGTGAAAAGGCCCTGTGGGATTTCAGTGGGAGCGGCATCAAATCCACAGGCAGAATTTGGGGAGAGTCACTATTTTTAAGACGTGGAGCCCTGCCGTCTACGGATGTAAGATGGCAGCCTCCCTTTACGCCCTTCGCAACCGCGTCACACTCGTCACCATCACTCTAGGGCTGTCTGGGCCGGGTCTCCCAGGGAAAGGGCGCCGTTGCAGAGACGGGGCTAGAAGACCGGCATTTACGAGGCGTTGGTGCCTTCCGGGCTTCTTGAATCTAAAGCTGGCTCTTTCTCTACTTGGATTTTCTCGCAGCCCGTCCGCTCTGTTGGGCCCTCCAGCTGCAACGCCGACAGCGTGCTGACCTCTTGCCTCCAGCTGGCTCTGGTCTACTCCACCAGACTCTTGTCTGTCTGTTCCTGTCCCCCAGAGAGCAGATGCCACCCCCCTCAGCCCCTCCGCTGGCCCTGGACAGAGCCTGCTCCTCACTCTCCACTCTGCTGCCCGGCGGCTCACTGGGCCTTGTCTGTAGGTCTTCCAGGGACACGTGAGCCTGTGTGACCTCCCGCAGTCCTTGGAGCCCCTCGAGTCCTCTGACTGGTCCTCGTCGAGCACCTCTCACTGGGTCTGAGGGGAAGGGGAAGCACCTGCCTCCACGCCCATCTCCAAAGACACCCGCTTTCTTCCAGGCCTCTCCACCTGGGCCCTGGTAGCAGCCCCGCCCGGGGCCGGCACCCGCCAGCTGCCTGCACAGAGCCGGGCTCGCTCACCGGCGCCGTGCTGTGGCGTCCTGTTTGGGTGAAGCCTTTGGCACCAGCATCTGCTCGTGGTCTCTGGACCCTAACTGTTCTGCTAAGCACTCCTTTACTTTCTCCCGCAACAAACAACAAACGTTTATTGAGCCCCTACTATGTGCACAGGTGCTCTGGGACACCTCCCCCCAAATCATCCACTTACTTTTCACAAGCGCCTTTCACTTGTCTATTACACAACAGAAGCTCCATTTAGCACTTTGTTTTAAAGGACCCCAGGTGACCAGAATTGGATTGATCAAAACCCTTGCTTCCTGACACACCCTCCTCTCTGGCCCATGCACAACGCCTTTCTCTCCCCTCTCCTCCTCCCCTCTGTCCTCCCTTCCTTTCTTCTCCTTCTTCCATTTTCTTTCCTTTAATGTAAAAAGCACCTGTGACCCCACCAGCCACCCACAGGCAGGACCTTGGTAACAGCCCACGTCAAGCTCTGCTCCCTAATCCAGGTAACAGTCACCCTGAGATCTGTGTTACCTGCTCTCTTGCTGGCATATTTGGTTGTCCTATATTTGATTTGTTTTCCCAAAAAGCCTATTTTAAAAGTTATCATAAGACCCAGCAATCCCACTCCTGGGCATATATCCAGAGGGAACTCTAATTTGAAAAGACACATGTACCCCAGTGTTCACAGCAGCACTATTTACAGTAGCCAAGACATGGGAACAACCTGAATGTCCATCGACAGATGACTGGATAAAGAAGCTGTAGTATGTTTATACAGTGGAATACTACTCAGCCATAAAAAAGAATAAAATCGTGCTATCTGCAGCAACATGGATGGACCTGGAGATGGTCATGCTAGGTAAGTCAGACAGAAAGACAAATATCATGCTATCACTTATGTGTGGAATCTAAAAAAAATGATACAAATGAAACTTATTTACAGGACAGAAAGAGACTCACAGACATAGAAGACAAACTTATGGTCACCAAAGGGAATGTCGGGGGAGGGATAAATTAGGAGTTTGGGATTAGTGGCTTCAAACTATTATGTATAAAATAGGAAAACAACAAGGTCCTACTGTACAGCACAGGGAACTACATTCAGTATCTTGTAATAACCTATAACGAAAAAGAATACGAAAATGAATGTATATATGTATATATGACTGAATCACTATGCTGTACCCCAGAAACACAACACTGTAACTAAACTATACTTCAATTTTAAAAAAAGCATATTTTAGATTTTAGTCCTTTTAACTTTATGAAGAGGACATTATGCTGTGTGTCATCTTTGGAAATTTTCTTTCTTTTCTTAATACTATCATGATTAAGTTACATCTATATTATTGTGGCCACTGTAATTAATTTGATTTTTAATATGGTTATATATAGTGTGATATTTACCATTTAAAGTGTACAGATCCAGTGGCATTTAAGTACATTCACAGTGTTGGGCAACCGTCACCACCATCCAAATCCAGAGCTTTTGCACCTTCTCAAGCTGAGACACCAGTCAGTTTGCTTTGACTCTGCTGCGGGAGCACGGCCCCGTCACCCATTCATTCCTGTGTTGATGGACAGCAGGGGGCCCCTCCAGGGTTCCCTGTTGTGAACAGTGCTGCTGTGATGGCTCCTGCAGGGTCCACTGACGAACACGTGTTCACTGCTGAGTGTTAAGTATGTGAACGTTCAGCTTTAGGAGATAAAGTCAAGGGTTCTGCAGAGTGGTTGTGCCAGTCTTCACTCCCCTGAACTGTGCAAGAGACGCCATGGAGCCACGTCCTCACCAACACTTGGGGGCCTGAGACTTTGACAAACGGAGGTACGGAAGCTGTGAAAACCAACTGTTGCTACGTTACAAGTCGGGGAGGAGGAGAGCTTGCTGGGCCCTGCCCTTGGGGTCTCCTTGAACTCTCAACTTTCCAGACCCTTTTATAGACTATTCTTTTTTTTAAAAAGTTTCTTTGTTAAAGTGTAGTTGATTTACAATGTTAGTTTCAGGTGTACAGCAAAGTGATTCAGTTATACATATATATACATATATATTTTCTTTATTCTTTTTATTTTTCTATAATTTTTATTTTATTTTTAAATTCTATTCTGTATTTTAATTTTATATAGATATATAAATTTATTAAAAATTCTATATTTTAATTTTATTCTAGAGACTTTATTCTTGCAGATAACCCCAAAATGACTTTTACTGCCACTGACCTTTCCTCCCACAATTATAAAAATCATACATATAATTTGTAGAAAACTTGAAAAGTACAACAGAAGTCACTTTTGACCTCATAACCGTTTTTAATACTGGTGTGTATAATCTTTACTGCACAAAATTAAAAGTCATACTGTTTGTACTGTTTTGGAAGCTTGTCTTCTCTGCTTAATAGGCAAATAATATTTCTGCTGACTATACCTCAATAAATATTTCTCAGTGTTATTGAATATTATTCTACAAGATAATTTTAAGCAACTGCACATAACCTCATCATTTGAATGCACCATAACCTAACCAACCGTTGGGCCTTAAAAAGGTTTGTACACAACGTATCAACACCTAGCCTCGTCTGTAAGTCGCTGCATGTGTTCATAATAATTTCTTAGTCGAAATACCTAGAAGTGGAATTGCTGAGGATTGTAAATTTTGAAAAGAAGTCTTCCTACCGAACCGACCTTGTTTATCGTATAGCCGTTCATCAGGGTGCGTGTCTACATTAGTCAGAAACATGGGTGTCAGCAAGCAGCGCTCCGGCTAACACGAGGCAGTGGTGTGTCGGTCCTGCACTCTGCAAGAACGTTCCGGCGCGAAGCAGAGAAAACGAGCCTTCGCGTTCACCCGGGGAGACAGCTCCCACTAGACTTCCTGAAATCCTGGCAACAGCCTGGAGGTGCCAGGCCACATGCGTGGGTCCCTGGCAGCGTGGAACCCCATGTTCAGAAGCCTTCACTAAGATGCTTCCCGAGCCCCCTTTTCTCATAAAAACAAGACAAGGGTGTTCTGAACGCTGGCGCATAGGGCCCTTGTTGGGTACTGCGGAAAGGCGGTGAGTTGCTTTAAGTGAGTTCCACGTGAGATGGGCGCGGTCCCAGGAAGGCCTCACCAGCCGGCGAGCAGAGGGCTCCACTGCGGGAGCAGGGTGATCGCCTATCCTTGACACCCGTGTGGCCATCCTGGTCCCAGACTCCACCCTGCTGAGTCCTCATGGCCTGAGAAGCCAGCAGGACACAATGTACCATCTCACTCAACAAATGAGACTGGGAACCAGAGGTTCGTGATGTCTCTGAGGCGACACAGAGGGGTCAAGTCAAAGACAGCTTTGGACACAGTCCTAGTGCTTTCTCCTGCCCCATGATGTCCTGTGGGACAGACTGGCTGCCAAGTCCTAGACCAGGCTCCGGTGTCGGCCCACGGACTCCAGAGCTGGGGGACGAGGGGCTGAGAGTGCCCCGCAACCTTTTGGAAGAAGGGACTCGGGTCTTTGGACACTTAGCACCAGTGACCTAGGGAAGGACCCCACTGGCTCTTAGGGGACATTATCCCAAGGAAGGGGTCGGGTGACAAGTTACTCACTGTGTGACCTTAGGCAAGTGCGTCCCTCCCAGGCCCTCAGTCTCCTGTTCTAGAAATGGGTGCTGGATCAGCAGGGCTCTGAAGGCTCCTCTGGGGCAGAACCCCTCAGGCTGCGCTCCACCGGGGGGCCCACCCTGCGTCGTGGGGGCCCTGCGGGGTCTCCATGCAGGCCTCTCACCGCTGCCAGGGGCCTTCGCACTGCCTCGGGCTCCGCGTCTGAGGCCTGCGATGTGGTCCTGTGGCCCCAGGGCTCCCATCTGTGGAGACGGCCCAGGGGCCTGCCCTGCCTGCCAGGTGGGGGGCCTGGCCGGGGCGCCCTCTCCCCCGCGGCCCCGCACCACCCTGCGCCGCCTTCAAAGCTCCCAGGGAGCCTTCAGCGCAGGCCCGGCCTAGGCGGCCGCAGCTGGGCCTGCCCTCTGCTCCCTGACGTGGGATGAGCGGGTGGTGCGGCCGCCTCCACCTCCGGCCTCGTTCTGCGCCCGCGGGTTTCACAGAGCAGCAGAGCCGGGGGAGCTCTGGTTCAAACCAAGCTCGAGCTGCGAGAGAGAACAGCTGGGCCTGGGGCCTTGCTCCGCGCTCCCCGCCTCCTGCGGCCTCCTGCCTGCCGCCTGCAGTTGGTGACCCGTGGGCCGGGCCTGGGCCGGGCCTCGGCCGGGCCCCTTCTCTGCTAGTAACAGGGCTCCACTAAACTGGCCTGAGCAGGACGGCGACCTGGTTGAGGGAGCAGAGCGGGCGGTTCGGGCAGCGCAGGGCTGCGGACTTTCACAAAGGCCTGAAGCCAGCAGTGTCCGGGCCCCTCCCCACCTCCCCACCTCTCTGTCTCTCTGTCTCCTGCTCCCTCTGACTTTATTTCTCTCACATTTCGGCCGTCTGATCCTGCAAGCACTTGGCCCTGGCCATTCGACGCACTGAATGTGGTGGTTGCTGACAGACCAAATCTGCTCTCTGGGATGTGTCTTCGACTCTGCCTGCCTTCCGGGTCCACATTCTGGACAAGAGACGGTCGGCAGTGCTCAGAGTATCGCACGTTCTCGTGCTGCTGGTCGGCTCCGCCCGGCCTGTCCTGTGAGAAAGCAGAAGGGAGTGTCTGCGAGGAAGAAACAGGCTCACAGGCATAGAAGACAGACCTACGGTGACCAAAGAGGAAAGGGAGGCAGGGAGGGACGAGCTGGGGGATTAACAGACCCAGACTACTGCACAGAAAGCAGAGAAGCAACAGGGTTTACTGTGTAACCCAGAGAACTATGTTCAATGTCTTGCAATAACCTATAATGGAAAACCATCTGAAAAAATACACATGTATAACTGAATCACCTTGCTGTACACCTGAAACACAACACTGCAAATCAACTGTCCTTCAATTAAAAAACAAAGCGATGACGCTATAGGTGTAACCCTGAATTCTCTCCAATCTGTACAACTAAATAAACCATTCCCAAACTTTGACACCTTATGGTCAGTAACAAATCATTTGCTCCATGCTTCACAGCCGATCACTGCCTGCTGGAGGGTCAGTGCACCTCACCCCTGAACTCTCCTTTCAGGGAACTGAAGTCTGAGTACAAACTGAGGGATGGGAGGATGGGTCCCGGCGTCGGCCTCTAAGTACTAAAACTTTGCATTTTAAATTGCACGTGGATGGCGTGTGCGTGTGCGCACGTGTGCATTCTGAGACGGCCTGGAAGAGTTGGTAAATCCTCCCCCCGACCTCTGGCCACTTCCCTGGTGCAGCTGGGGGGCAGGTGCTGCAACTTCAGAGCAGAGGGAACCAATCACAGTGTTTTTCCCCTCTGTCTTCTCCTTCCAGGAAACTCGCCTCTAGTCTGCTTTGTGATCACCCTGCTTATCGCTGCACACAAGCTGGGGCTGTTCCTCTCTGGTTTCTCCTTTCAGCGAGTCTCCCTCCCCACCTCCTTTCATTTTCATTGCTTGGTATTTAGCCCCAGGCGGTTAAGAAAATCTGCGCTGCGTGCAGCCACCCAAGCCCGGCCCCTTGTTTCGGGTTGATCTTGGTGTGCGGGCGGCATCCTCCCAGCCCTTTGGAGCATTAACAGGCTGGATGATCGTCTCCAGGTCTGCAGACAGAGCAGATCCTGTGTCTGAAAGTTTGAGCTGAAGGGTCCCAGGAAGGCCTCTGCCAGTCCCCATCCCAGCCTTGCACTCTCTTTTTCAGAGACTGAGATTCGCATTTATTCATTCATTCATTCATTCAACAAACACTTATGGAGTACCTGCAGCCGGTCAGATCTGTGGTTGGTGAATGAAAGGATCCATGGCCCCTGCTGCCTCTTTCTAGTTGTAAAAGCCTGCAGAGGGGGCTGCCCGTGCCCTCTTTCATGACCTGATTAGTGTGATGGATTTCTGGCTGTTGCAGAATTTCCACAGCAGAACAGAACCCAGGCTGGGGCAGGGGCCAGCAGGCTGTAATGATGAGATTAGGGGTGGGGGGTCTGCAGCCGTGGATGAAGGGCTGGGAAGTCAGAAGAGGGCACGGGAGTGCAAGGCCCCTGGCAGGGTGTGTGGTCCCTGTAGTTAGAGAAAACGGAGGCAGAAAAGGCCTTTGAGATAACTGACTTGATCTCTTTCATTTTCATCTTGAGGACAACGGGACTGAGGGCAGGCCCTGCTGGTGAGGCGTGCTACCTGCTCGCTGCCCTGAGCACTCTGGCATCGCACGTCAAAGTCCCTCTGGCTCATGTAGCTGGCGTCTTCTTTGTTCACACACCTCAATTACGCTCAGCCCAGCTGCCGGGAGAGCCGTGAACAGAAAGGTCAGGCGTATGGTGCCCCCGGCTGGCGCTGACTCCATGTGTCGGCCCACAGTGCCCCGGCTGTGGGCTCTGAATGAACAGGACTGTGGGCTTCTACCTGGGCGCCAGGTGCAAGGGTCCCTGTGCAGCCCAGCACTTAGATGGCTTGGGGCCAAAGGCGGCTCCAACTACCATGGGGAGTGGCTGGATCTTGAGACTTGGTCCAGAGCCTCCTCGGAGCCTGGGCCAGAGGGAGGACTCTGTGCCTCCCTGAGCACGGCAGGCTGATTTCAGGTCCCGACCGGCCTGCTGCAGTCACGCCCTTCCCCTGGCCTTTCCTGCTGGTGCTCCGGGCTGGTGGCCGGAAACTCTTGCTCAGCCCCGTCGCTCCCCACGCGCACGGCCCTGGTCCTGCCTCGTCTCCCTCGCTCGGCCGGCTGTGTCGTCCACGCTGGTGCCGCTGCTCCGGGAGCTGGAGCAAGAAGGTCTCGGGAGTGTCCCTCGGGAGGGGGCTGCCTGGAGGAGGGTGGCCAATTCCTAGGGCTGCTGTAACAGGGCGCCACGAACCAAGAGGGCTTAACGTGGATTCTCTCATAGCTCTGGAGGCTAGAAGTCCAAAATCAAGGTGTCGGCAGGACCACACCTTCTCTGAAGATCTAGGCAAGGACCCGTCCCCTGCTCTTAGGGGGTTTGCCGGCGATCCCTGGGTCTCCTTGGCCTTCAGCCTCTGCCTCCCTCGGCACAGAGCCGTCTTCGCCTGCTGTGTCTCCACGTCCCCTCCCCTCTTCTTGTAAGGACACCTGTCGTATTAGAGTAATGGTCACCCTGCTCCAGTGTGACCTACCTCAACCCATAGCACCTGCAATGACCCTGTTTCCAAATAAGGTCACGTTCTGAGGTTTGGGGGTGGTTAGGACCTCAGCGTATCTTTTGGGGGGACACCATTCAATCCACAAGCCCTGACAAGTACAGCTCCCTGAGTGGGGAGGGGATGTGGGTGGAGGTTATGCCCAGGAGGCAGCCTCCCCTTGGAGCTGTGCTCCGCATGACAGTGGCGGGGGGAGGGGGCTTGGCAGCGAGTGAGCTTTAAGGGGAGGGGCAGAAAGCGCCCCCACATTCCTCTTCAACAGCATATGTCAGCAGGTGACGTTTCCAGGATATGACTGTGTCAGAAGCTCCGGGCTGTGGGTCACTATCATTCTGGAGTAATAAATAAAAGACTGCTTTCAATTACTCCTGTGAAATTGCCCGACCAAGGTGTGATTAAATATTCATTATGTCAAAAGAGGCATTTCCTCGAATATAGATCTACGTTAAATTTAGCTGGCAACCGGCGGGCGGGATGGTGCTGGTAGATTTCTTGTGATGGGGGGCTTGTCGCGGTTTCTCCGTCTCTGCTCTCTCCAGTCCTCTCCAGGGCCCTGCCTCTGTCTTGGCCGAACTGTCTCTATGCCATTTCTAAAAAATTGTTGTGAATTTCACACAACATACACTTGATCATTTTAACATGTGAATTCAGCGGCATTTAGCACATTCACCATGCTGTGCGACCACCAGCCCTCTCCAGTTCCTCCCGCAGCAGAACTCCCCGGACACGTGAAGCCGTCTCTCCCGCACGCCTTTCCCCTTTTGTCTCCTGGTGACCACTAATCTGCTCTCTGTCTCTGCGGATCTGCTCGGATATTTCATATCAAGGGAATCGTGTAACATACGACCTTCTGTGTCTGGCTTCTTTCACTCATGTTTTCAAGATCTGTCCAAACTGTGACTTGCATCAGTGCTCCGTTTCAGTTTATGGCTGAATAGTATCCCATTGTATGGATGTGCCACAATGTGCTTATAAATTCATCTGCAGATGGACACTGGGTTGTTTCCACCTTTTGGCTGTTATAATTGATGCTGCTGTGAACATGCATGTGTTATGTGGACATAGATCTTCATTCCTCTTGGGTCTACACTAAGAGTGAAGTGCTGGGTCCTATGTCAGTTCTACGTTTAACCTTCTGAGGAGCTGCCATGCTCTTTTCCACAGACGCTGGACCATTTCACAACCCACGCCCCAAGCCATGTTACGAGGGTTTGTATTTCCATTGCCAGATCCAGTGCCATGAAGAGTTCCCCTGTGCTTTCTTCTGCTGGCTTTATAAAGTTCGGGCCTTACATTGAGGTTGTCAATCTATTTGAGTTAATTTTTGAATGTGGCGTGAGGTAGGGGTCCAGCCTCCCTCTTCTGCACGTGGACACCCAGTTGTCCCGGGACCACTTGTTGAAGAGCCCACTCTCCCCCACTGACCGGCCTTGGCACCCTTGTAAAACTTCTGCGTCAGTCTTTGTCTCTTCCTGTTTCTCTGCCTCCCCGTCTCCACCTCGCTCACATCTCACGGACTCACAATTACCGTCCCCATTGTCATTGACGCCAGCGTTCCACGTGGAAGGGAAACGATGGGATGTGGCTGTGGCCGGGGAAAGCTGCCAGCCAGACGCAGAGACGGATGGTGAGGGAGGACTGAGGCTGGCACTTGCCAGCCGGGTGCTCTGGCACAGAGAGGCAGAGGGGACGCGGGGCGGGGGTGGCAGAGGAGGGTGGGGCTGGCTCCCCTTCTAAAACCGGGTCAGGACTCCTGTACGTGTTTGTGCGTTACTTGATTACATTCTGAGTCCACCCCTGGATGTGCCCTCTCCGACAGATGCTACGGAAAACTAACCGCAGCACAGCAGCAGGTGACGGGGCTTTCCCAGTGTTTTCCCTGCTCTCTCGTTCCCTCTCGTTCCCTCGTCTGTAACTGCCTCACTGTTCAGGGTGGCCGCCCAGCACTCTGGGCAGCTAAACTTCAGGGATTCTTTTAAATCCAGACCAGGTGTGCCACTTACTAGCCTAGCTAGGGGCGAGGAACACCCCACCCTCTGGGATTCGGTTTCCTCATTTGTAAAAGGAGCAACGGTTGTGAAAGCACTTTACAAACTGCAGCGCAAGGGGTTACTATTGTAATAATTATCGTACAAGTACTTTACTGTTGTTTTAAACCCACAAAGGTTGACTAAAGGAGTGACAAGTTGCAGAAAATCCTGGAGCGTTCTCCTTGGGTGAGCAAGGAGGCTGCAGAGGGTCCACCCTCATGCCGCCAGAGCCCGGTGACTCCGCCACGTCCCCACCGCCTGCCCAGCCTCCGACTTCCTCCGCACTCGCAGGGCCCGGGAGGGCATCAAGTCTCACCCACTTGCTTTACAGACCTGGCCAGGGTCCCTCCAGCACCAGTGACAGAGCCCAGCCTCCCACCCAGGTTCTAGGCAGGGGCCCCTCTGCCTCTTTAGACAGTTCCCTGGCGGTTCTACTCAGCTTCACAAAGCATTGCTTTACGTTTTGGGAAGCTGGCATCTCCCAGGGTACAGAAAAGAGCTGGGCTCTCTGTGGGGCCGAGAAGCCCAGTAAGAGCCCAAGGGCTGCTCCCTCCTCCAACTGTAGCTGGAGGGGAGTTACTTTAGTGAGAACATGTCTGGGGCTCAGGGTATTTGTCTTTTAGTAAAATATTCTAGACACGCAAAACCATATACCCACCACCCAGCGTAGAGACAAACAGGAAAAAACGAATGCAGCAAAGTCTCGGGACATATAACCAACAAGCGAAAAACCAGTTGCACTTGTACCCGCTCAATGAACAATCCGGAAAGAAAATAAGGACACAATTTCTTTAAAACAGCATCAAAAGGAATAAAATGCTTAGGAACAAACTTAACCAGGAGCAAAAGACTCATATTCTGAAAACAACAAAACCTAGCTGAGAGACATTAAAAGAGGTGTCAGTAAATACAGAGGCGTCCCACGTTCATGCGCTAGGAGACTCAGCATTACCGTTAAAATGTCACCACCACCCAAAGTGCCCTGTAGATTCAGTGCAATTCCTACCAAAGTCCCAATGATGGCCTTTTGCAGAAACAGAAAAAGCCAACCTAAAATTTAAATAGAATCTCTGGGGGGACCCCAAATAGCCCAAACAATCTTGAAAAAGAGGAACAAAGTTGGAGATCTCACACCGTCTGATTCCAAAACTTACTTCAAAGCATGTGTGGTGCTGGCGTAAAGGCAGGCACATAGACTGATGGTCTAGAATAGGAAGCCCAGAAAAAAACTCTGGGGGATACAGTCAAATGATTTTTGACAAGGGACGTTGGCTATCCACATGCAAAAGAATGAAGCTGCCCTTTCACCTTACACCACCTACAAAAATTAAATCAAAACAGGGTAAGATCTAAATGTGAAATCTAAAACTATAACGCTTGTAGAAAAAAAAGCAAGGAAGAAAAGTTACCAGACATTGGATTTGGCAAAGGTTTCTTGGCTATGACACCAAAATCACAGGCAATAAAAGACAAAAGTAGGTAAGGTGGACTTCATCAAAATTAAACATTTTGGGCATCAAAGGACACTGCCAACAGGGTGAAAAGGCAGCCCACGGAATGGGAGAAAATATTTGCAAGTCGCATATTTAATAAGGATTAACATCCACAATGTGTAAAGAATTCCTACAACCCACGCGCTACATTAAATGGGCAAAGGCCTTGAATAGATGTGTCTTCACAGAAGACGTACAAATGACCAACAGACACGTGGAAAATCCTCAACATCCCGCGTTACTGGGGAAATACACATCAAACCCGCGTGTTACGTGTCTGTTAGAGTGGCAGGTTTATATATTAAACAAAGCCAGAAAGTAAGCGTTGACAAGGGCGTGGGGAAGTTGGCACCCACGCCCGCGGCAGGTGGGAACGCAAAGTGGTGCGGCCAGCGTGAAGAACAGGATTCTCGCGGGACCCAGCGATTCCACGCCGGGTACACGCACCCAGGAGGAGTGAGAGCAAGGGTAAGACACGCATCACATTTCCAAGACTTACCATGCGGAGGGCAGAGGCGCTGGTTAATAATCATACAGACTGATTACATGTTGACATAATAGTGCTTTGAATGTATCGGGTTAAATAAAAATATTTTAACGTTCATTTCACCTTTTTTACCTTTTAGCCCTCTCTTTAATGAGGCTGTTGGAAAACGCCCAACCAAGCGTGTGGCTCGCACTGAGGCTGTGTTGGGTGGTGCCGGCCTGGAGCTTGCGGAGGAAGCTCAGAGGAGCGAGAGCCCTGCGCAGCTAGCGGGCGGCAGAACCAGCATCCCCGGAGACACCCGAAGGTTGAGTTCTCTCTTCTCGGTTAACTGGGAACCCTTGTTGGTTTGCGCTCGGGCCTCTAACAAAGCCCGCCTGGGGGGGAGGCACTGGGGGGAGACAGGCCGGGCGGCAGGGCTGCAAAGCTCCGCACCCCGCTGCACGGCCGCCAACACGGTCCGGCAGGGAGCTCCGCTTTTCCGCTGTTTCCTTCACACTCTGGCCCAAGGCTTCCACGTGTGCGCACAGCTCCTACGTAGAAGGCTGAAAACCGCCGGAGAAGACGGGAGCCTCCGGCCCCCGCATGCTTACCGGCTGCTTGACGCCGGGCGCGCGAGCTGCCCTGAGCCGCAGTCTCACCGTCTGTAAAGTGGGCGCTGGTGTCAGCTGTCCTGAAAGAGCGCGACAGCAACGAGAGGACGGAGCACGCGCGGCGGCCGTGACGCCCGCTCCCGCGACGCCTCAGGGCTGCCCCAGACTCGGCGCCAACCCCGTGCGTGCGCGGGTGCGCGTCCGTGCGTGAGTGTGCGTGCGCGCGCGCGCGTGTGCGCAGGGGGCGGGGGGAGCGTCTCCCGGGTGTGAGGCGAGCGGTGACCTTCGCCCTCACAGCCTCTCGCCTCCTGCCCCCCCTCATCCTCAGGACTGTCTGTTTCAGCGGCGGCTTCACACCCACCTGGAGCCGGCGAAGGACTCGGGAGGATGCGGGCGAAGCGGGGGCGGCTGAGCGGGTGACCCCAAACGCCGCCCAGGCGACTGTGTTGCGTCGCGTGGGCTTTTCCTTTGCCCAGCCGGTGAGAAGCGGAGGCCTGCAGGGGGCAGCACCTGGCTAGTTCTCCACCCGTGAGTGAAGGGGGCTGGCTTGGGGGCTCCCGGGCTTTGCGAGGAGTCGGCTCCTTTCCCGGCATGGGGGACATTGGGGTTTCTGCAGGGAGCCTAAGTTCTGGTGTGGAGGTGCTCTTGACTATGCCCTGCAAGGCAGTGATGCTGGTAAAACCGGGGTCCTGGGCTTCCCGGTCTCCAGGTCCCTGTGGTTCCAGCCAACCTCAAGGACCCACTTATAAAACCTCCCACCTTCAGACCTGAGAGGGACCGAGAGGGAGCTCTACCTCGAACACATCACTGCAACCTGGCGGGGCAGGTGTGCGTGTGTCCCCCATCCGACAGAAGGGAAGACAGAGGCTCAGCCAGGTGAAGTGACTTTCTAGGTCCCGCAGATAGGAAGTGATAATTAGGCACATTTCTTCTGTTTGCAGGCAAGAGAAATGACTAGTTAGCTTAAGCCAAGGGGAGGATTGTGGATCCTGGGGCATCTTGCAGAATGGCAAGAGAATTGGCTGGCTTGGCCCAGAAGAGGGGGGCCCCGGGGCTTCTTAAGAACCACAGCAGCAGGTGGTGGCCCTCCCTCTCCTGGAGGCGCCTGCCTGACCGACCAAGCTCCTCCCAGGCCTTGTATCTCTCAGGTTTAAAACCCAGGTTCCCAGGAGAGAGGTTCTGAATGGACCTGCCAGGATCCCTCAGCAGAGGTCAGGGGTCAGCGTCACAGTGCAGATGAGGAGGAATTGCTTCAGGTCCTGCAGGGAAGCCTGGGCACAGGGGTGCACACCTGGCCTCTGCTGGTCCCGTGACTCTCAGCCGGGCCTTTGCTCTGTCGCACACGGCACTCCCAGGTAGCTGCAGCCTGATCCCGGGGATGGCCGGCCAAGGATGCTGAAGGTGCTCTTTCCATTTTAATAAAGGATGTCCAGAGACCAAAGGCCTTTGAGTCCTAAAAGACTGATTCTCCCAAACGATGGAAATTGGAGGCACCGAAGCAGATGGGGCATCAGCGATAAGGCGCCCACTCCTGGTCCCTCCTGCCGCGCCCTACAAGGGTGCCTCCGAGGCGCCGAGTTCCCATTTGCTTTATGTCTCCTTGGTCCCCCAACTCCTTTCCATCTCCCTCTCCAAGGGTTTGGTAATATGTTGTCTAGACACCACTGCCGCTGTCTCTCCTCCATTAATCCATTTTAATTGGAAAGTTATCATAATGCAAACTCTCCTTGGTATTATTTGCAGCTCTGCGTTATTAGAACTTCACCAACTCGCTTTCCCAGCAAATTAAACTTGCTATGGAAGCAATGAGATCAGCTGCTCATATTAAATCAGGCTGTGTGCTGCTGAGCGGGGCTGGGAGCGAGGCTTCCTCGGCTGGGTGGGGTGCGCGGCTGGAGGCGGCTACAATGGCACCACTGTTTCTGGGCTGGGGATTTGGCCTCGGTGCCCGGTTCTCCTCTTTTTGGCTGAGCACTGTGTGTCGGCAATTAGAGATGGAAAGAAAGAGGGGACAAAAAAAAAAAAAACCTCTGGTGGTATCTGGCCTCTCATCCCAAACCTGGGGCAAATGGCAGCGATCAGAACGTTCACAGGCCTGACACCTGACAGGTGACAAGGCACATTTGGCGAGTCCCTGGAACACCGGGAAGCAGAGCGTTCATCCCTTCGCACAGAGTGGGAAACCAAGGCACCAGGAGGGCGACAGGGCCCGCCCCGGGCCCGCAGGAGCCCTGTGTCCTTGCTCGCGCAGCCCCTGTAGTGGAGCGGGGGCTCCATGCCAGGCCCTCTGCACCTGAGGCCACGCCGCCCCCAGGGGCAAAACCTGGACCAAAGTAAGTAACTCCTCCTCAGGGCGCATCTGGGACTGACGCGTGTTTGGCTGACGATGAGGTAAGCAGTTAACACAGTGGCCGGGCCTCGCCGTCTTCCTCTCCCTCTTCGCCCGTTTCATCGAACAAGACATAGACACCCCCGCCTGCTGGCCCAGCAGCCCCTCCTCGAATTCATGGCCCCTGGAAACGCACGTGTGTTAGGGCAGAAACGTGCCCAGCCCCAGAGGAAGACGTCACGGAGAGACGCAGCCCAGAGAGGAGCGGGCCGGCCGGAGTCACACCAGGGCCACGGCAGAGCCGCGCCGGGTCTCGGACGCTGGCCTGAGGTCAGGCTGCCTCCCTCAGGAGGGGGTGCTCCTGGGCTGTTCTGGCCACAGGACCCATTACTGATGCTACAAATTGAATGAAATAGCTGCTTGGTTACAAATTAATAACGGATTTGTTAGTCATTAAGGCAGCATTGTTTAATAAAATTAGTTCAGCTGAGCGTAATTACCTTCATATAAAATTCCCCCTTAAAAATTAGTTTGATAAATCTAAGCCAATTAGGTGGCATAGAGACTGGGCTGCAGGGGTTTGGCTCTGAGCTTGGCTTGGGTCCCTGCAGTGATGTCCTGGGGCGGGAGCTCAGTTCCCGAGCCCTCTGGGCCATGCCCCCGGGGACCTCTTGAAGGCCCAGTGGAGAGCGTGGAGCTCCGCCTCTCCAAGACAAGATGCGCAGGGCCGTGGGTGGACCTCCCGCTAAATCCGAAGCATTGCTCCTCCTAAGGAGGCCCGCCGCCATTTCTCTCCAGCCTCACCCGTCCAGCCCTGCACGCTCACTCCTGGACTCGGGGTATCCAGGTCATTTCTCCCTCAAAGGCTTTCAGGGCCTCCCTGTCACCCACAACCCACTATCCCAAACCTTAACCTTATTGTTCAAGGCCCTGCGAATCTGACCTCGTGGTCACTTGGGGGAACTGGTAACCAAATCAGGGGTCAGGAGACTGAGGTCTCAGGCCCAGGCTGGGTGCTTTCAGCGGACACCTTCACCTGTTGGGGCTTCCATTTACTCCCCGAGAAAGTGGGAAACAGTCGTTTCCTTCTCGGGGGCTGTGAGGATGGCAGGAGAGGAGGACTCCTGTGCTCTGTAAACCGCAGACCCCGCTGAGGCCTCCCTGTGCCCTCTCCCCTCCTGACCAGCTGGCCGGCTTCTGCAGCCTGGCCACTCAGCTCACCACCATTCTGGGCTCCCTTGCTGCTGGAGCCGCAAGCCCTTTCTGGAACACCCTGCCGCCCCTCTCCCGCTGGCTGGCTGGGCTGTAAGTCTCAGCCCACGCCCTCCTTCCCATATGCTTGTCCCACTCGCTCTGCTGGCCCCGAGCCTTATCCCTGAGCCTGGCCTGGGGGCTGTGTCCCCAGCCAGGAGTGGGGGTAGGTCCGTGGAATCACACCTCCCGTGTGTAGCTTACAAGACTTGAAACGTGAATATTATGCCATCGCTTCTTGTAGTGAGTCTTTGAAAAACCTGCAGGAGGATCAAAAGACGCCTCCTCTGGATGGGCCCTCAGAGCCCAGCAGTTCCCGTCCTCGCTCACGGACGGGGACACGGAAGCCCAGCGACCCTTAGTGGCGGGGCCAGGCCTGTCCCTCGTCTCCTCGCTTCCAGGCTGGAACTCACCCCAGCCTGTACTGTCCTTTGCCCCCCACTGAGTCTGCTGGTCATTTCCTGAACAACACTCTGGAATCCAGCTGCCTGGACTTCAGCCCCGAGGAGGCAATCGAGGGAAGATTTTCAAGCAGAAAAGCTCATTGTATCCCCAAATCTTTCCTGTGCTACTTGCAGGCCCAAGATGCCCAGATGGCCCCGCGGGAAGCCAGTGGGAGGTAAGGACGCTGAGGCGGGCGCAGTGCTGCGCAACTCCAGGGGGCGCCATTCATAGACCGCACCGTCCCCTGGTATTGCACAGTGCACAGCCCACACAGCTGCTCACTGTGCCCTGGGGCCAGGAACCAGAGGGTACACTGGCATGTGAAATAAAGACCCAGCTTAAGCTGCAGGGAGGTGGTGGAGACAGAATCAGAGCAAGAGCTCAGGCAGGAAAGAGGACAGCCCTCCCCCCAGAGAGCCCCGTGTCCGGCTTGTCCTGGCGGCGGCGGCTGGGGGCGGCCTCTGGAGCCTGCACAGGGGCACAAACCCACTTTGTAGCTTCCGGCCTCAGTTCCCTCATTTGTAAGACGGTGAAAACAACATGCAACTTACAAGGGCAGCTCATGAGGAAACAGGTGTGGATGTGCTTCAGAAGCAGAAGGCGAAATCCGAGAGCCGTGATGTCAGAGCGAATGACCAGACGTCAGAGCGCAGGGGTACCTGGGAGGGGGGCTTAGGGTCCAAGGAGCCCCTCCCCTCCGCCCCGAGCCCAAGGCCAGGGCTGGCGGCCTGGCTGAAGACCCTGTTTCTGGGTGGAACTCCAGCATCCATCAGGAAGCCAGAGCTTTTGTGACACTGGTGAGTGCTGGGGGCACGGTGGGGTGGGGACACTGGCCTTGCTTCCACTGCAGAGAGAAGGGAGGACACCCCCCTTGGCCCTCGGTTTCCCCGGATGCCCCCACATTCCCAGGGCCCGGACTCCTGGGGTGGCCTCTCTTGAAAGGCCTCCCCATCATCCAGCCGAGGGCTTGGAAGGGGAGAGGGCGGGGACAGCAGCACGCATGGGCTGAAAAGTTCTGAAAACAGGCTGCCTGGGTGCCAGCCCCTCCCCGGCCCCCAGGCTCCCTCTGAGGCCCCTTCTGAAGGGGACCTCGAGCTCTAAAGAGTTGAGCGCTTTTATGCGAGCCCAGGCAAACCAATTAGGTTTGCTTAAAAACATTGTATTCATTAGCATGAAAATAAAGCTGAACTTTTTAGAGATAATTGCGTCTTTTAAAACGTGGTCGTCTTTGTCTGGGCTTGCCTCATAAATATGCATGCCGCATAATCCTTTTGGAACCACGGTCGCAATCAAGAGTAACACACACATGCATCCAGGGTGTTAATATTCCGACAAGAGTGGGGCCTCTCGGGCAGGCAGGCGGCGCTGGGGTGGTGGCCCGGAGGCGGCCCTGTAATCCCCAGCTGCAGCCTGCGCCTGCTCGCTCGCTCGCTTGCGGGGACGGGAGGCTGCCTCCCGTCCCTGATACCTCAGACCAGGGCTCCAGTTCTAAATCGCTGCCTTTTGTGATGCTTCCAGGGAGGTGGGCTGCAGGATTCCGGGGCTCAAGATGCGGAGAAGGGAGGGGTGGGGGGGCAGGGAAGTTGAGCTAATTTCTAGCTGGGGAAATTGAGCTCCCAGGGGTGAGGTGGGTTTGCCAAGGTCACCCAGCACTGCGGGGCTGAGACAAAGCCCAGTTTACCACTGAAGATGGCTGCTGGTGATCTGAAATCAAGCAGAGGCCTGTACCTGGGAATGGATTATATTTAAATTTGTATTTATATCTGGTAGGGAAAGAGGGCTATTCAGGTGGTGAGCTTGGGTGGCTGGGGGAAGGGTTGGGGGCTCCAACTGGCCTCCAAGCCACCCCAAATAAACCCACCATCTAAGTTAAATCAGTCAGCTTGCTGTGTCAGTGCTGCTTTAAGACAAGTTCTAAGCAACCCGCTTCCTGGCTTGGAGTGCCCCGCAGCTCCTCTGGGAAGAAATTTCTGAGCTGCCCCTGGCGCCTGCCTACAGGAGTTCTTTCATCCCCCTTCCCCGCTCCCTCCCTTCCTCCCAAGCAGAACAGCTTTACAAGATTAATATCCCACAAGGAGGATGAGACTGGCCCCCAGGGGAGGCTGTGAGCTCAGTGAAGTTTCATTTCAGCAATCATTTCCTAAGACCTTGCCCGGTCCCAGGCACCGCGCTAAGCCTTACGGGGCTGCATGGGCTGCAGACAGGGCCTGCCTGGCCTAGTTCACCATCATGGGGAGGCAGGCGCGTTTGTCAGGGGCCTGACACCAGGGCTCCTTGCAAAGCCATGCAGAGAGGAGCGTGGCACACGTCTGGTGAGTGGCAAGGCTGATCGTGGCCTGGCAGGCCACCTTTTGAAGACCAGGTGGGATTCGGGCAGGCTTTGGGAACAGCTGGAGCAGAGGGAGGCCCAGGGTCTGGGCTGTGTTTGGGCAAAACCTGAGCCCAGAAAGTTGTCCTCTGCCACTCCCCAGTGTCCCTCCAGAGGCTCCTCTCTCCTGTCCCTGGGCTCTCAGCGGCCCTCTGGCTGCCCCTGCTTCCCACCCCAGGCCACTGCAAGGCGTGCCAGGGCTCCAGAGTTACCAAATAGGAAACCGTCCCAATGTCCAACGGTGGACGGATGGGGTGAGAAAGGGCGTCACAGTTATTTACAGCCCGCTGACTTTTGCCGAAAACCTGTTAGGTTGAACCACGTGAAACTGTCATATTCAGCCATTCTGGAATAAAACGGTGACCTTTGACCTCTGTGGAGCGCCTTCTGTGCACAGGCGCAGTTTATGCGCAGTATGAACCCACGTGAGATCAAGGACTCCCACTCCCACTGAACAGACAGGGAAACTGAGGCAAAGAGAACTGAACTTTCCCAGGTCTCGTGAGCTGGGCTTCAGCCCCGGCTGTCTAGGCCACGTGGGGGAGCCATGAAATACAGGGACCGTGGGCTTGGCGCTCACAGGCGGAGGAAAGAGCAGCACGTAGTGAGCAAGAGGCAGTTGAGAGGGGACTGCGTCGCATAACTGACCGCGGGGAAGTTCGGCTGGGAAAGGCAAAATGTGCTTCTGCGCTTGCTAAGGAAGGAGGCAGTCGGGGGAGGACACCGGGGGTCCCGGCATTCTTACTACCGTGGGGAAGGGCCCGCCTGCGCAGCAGGGACAAGTCCAGGGCCGTGGCGCCGTCTCCCCAGGGGGCACGCGGACCGGCACGAGGGACCTCTTTGGCTTCGGTTTTTAGACCAAGAGCAGAGGTAACGGTGCTGAAGGCCAATCGCAGTGTTAGAATCAGAGATGCGCTTGGAGGGTGGACACTCAAGGCTTGACCCCAGGAACGCAGCTCCCTGGCGACTCGGCTTAATGCCGGGGTACCTCCACAGCGCTGTCCTGCTGTCACCTGCCCGCCACCCCCTGGTGGGCGCCCCGGGTCAGCTGGCTAACTGTGTCATTGCATACCCAGGCCGAGTGGCTCCTGGAGCGCTTTTCTTTCTCTGCTTAAAAATCCCAGGAGAATTAGTATTGCCATTACACAGACTTCACAAAAAGCCAAATGGACTTCTACCTTGTGAAGAGTCCGGTCTGGGCCCGCGGACGTGGCGGACTTTTCACTGATGCCCCTCGTCCTGCTCATTGTCGATGACGCTGACCTGACTTGGTTCTTGGGGGTCATTATAAGCACGTTAGAAATCGGAGGGCAGGGCGGGGCCCAGGCAGCGCCGCAGCCGCACACAGGAGCGTCCTGAGCGTCTCTCACGTCCATCCGTGCTTGTGGCGCCACCTCACCCTTCGTAATGACGGCGTAGATGCCAAAGCACACACGAGCCACATTTGTGTAAAAGCGATACAGTAGTCCTTTTTTCCCTTTAAAAGCAACACTGTTTTTGGCCATTACCAGTAATTCTGTAACGACCAACATGGCGCACACGCACTCGCAGGTGATATTTTGCGTGATAACACTGTGCATCGTACATTTACAGACAGTATTTCTTTCTTAAGATTATTTTTATATTAAAATTCTTTTTTCCTTTAATTTCTTGGGAGAGGAGGCAATCAGGGTTGTTTTTATTTATTTATTTTATTGGTTCCGGGGGTCGACCCGGGGCCTCGGGCGTGCCAAACAGGCACTCTGCTACTCGGCTGCGCGCTCCCGCCGCGGACGGTATTTCGCATGAAGGCTTGGAGGAACTGCTTTTGTGTTTGCGTTTGCCCTGGTGAGAGGTACTTTCAAATTACTCTCAAAAAATAAAAAAAGGGAAAATCAGCTTACTCCTCACGAGTGTACGAACAGGTCTGCTTCCCCAAACCCTCTACGCAAGCCTGCCTGTCCTGCGCCGTCAGTCCCCGCACCGGCTCTTCCTCCCGACTTCCAGGAGCCCTCTGCAGTCTCTTCCGTGGACGTTCGCTCGCTGCCGGCCACGCATGGCGGCGCAACTATTTCCCCCGGTCTGTTACTCATCTCTTCACTTACAGATTACTTTGCTGTGCAAAACATGTTTGCATTTTTATCCAATTAAATCTGTAATTCTTTTCTTTTATGGGTTCTGGGTTTAATGCCTTGACTAGGAAGCCATCTTCTCGAAGATTATAAAAAAAAGTTTACCTGATATTTTCTTTTGGCTTGAAAAAAGTGAAAGCTGCCTTTTGGGGGGTCAGGGCATGACCTGGGGAGGGCAGGCACAGTGCTCGCTGCCCCGACACCCTGTGGTCCTCTCCACTCACAGCGTGTGGTAGGATCTCACCTCCTGTAGCTTCGTGGTCCAGTGGGCCATGCAGCTGGCTGTAGCCTGAATTGTGAGCGGAACTGATGAGGTCGCTTCAGGACCAAGCATTTACTTCTAACACAAGACCTTCCAGTCCATGCCCAGACCTTCCATGGCAACGTCTGAGATGGTGGCTGCTCCGTCACTGGTTCCTGTGTGACCTGAATGAGCAGAGCCACCCCACCAACCTGCTAACGCACGTGTGCCCGGAGCCAGAAGTCAGCCTTTTGTTCGGGGGCAGTTTATCGCCACAGCACAGCATCGCCTGTCCTGGCTGAGACCTTTGCTTTTTTCCATGTGGGCAGCTGGTGATTGACTTTCCATTTTTTGAAATGGCCCATCTTTCCCTGCTGATATAAGATGCTGCACTTGTCACTGTCCAGTCCCCATTATATACACAGGTGTGTATCTTGAGTCCCATCCATCAAACCATGGGCCTGTTGGACCCAAATCCCTATTTTAATTGATAAAGCTTTAGGACATATTTTGATGTTTTGTAGAGCAGGTTTTCAAGCTTAATCTGCTTTTCCAGACGAATTTACTCTTTAGACAAACTTTAGAACTAGTTGCTCAAGTTTCCGAAAAATCCCATCAGAATATGGGTTGGAATTACACTGAAGTTCTATTGTAATTGAAGGAGGATTTCTGACTTGACACCTGGAAACCTCCTCTTGTAGACTTTTCATGGATTAATCCTCTTTTACTTTTAAGAAATAGATTTTGAGCTCCTTCCGTGTTTTTGCTCGCCCTAAAGATCAGAGATAACAGGGCACTGTCCGTGCCAGCCAGGCTCCTAGTCTAGTGGGAGACGAACAAGACCACTGGTCGCGGTCCCAGCGGGTGTCGCAGGCCCGGCGAAGTAACGGGAAGCGCAGACCTGACTCCATGTTGGGGCTGTTCCTCTGGCTCTAACACTGGGCTCGGTCACGCTGCTTCTGTACCTTTTGCGAAAGCATGTTGCCCAGAGCCTGAAAGACACAGGAGAGCCTGTGCTCCGGGCTCCTCCCTGTAAGGGTGTGGCACGTTCCCTTTCATATAGAGGTAGGAGCTGCGGAAGAGAAAATGCCACTCGTCTTGCTGGAGGTTTGGAGGCTCATCGTGACCTGACCCCCGTGGACAGATGCAGGAACAAAGGATTCTGACACCAAGAAGTCTGCAACAACCAACCGCACCCCCTCCCCTCTTTAGTCTAAAAGGAGCGTGAGTTCTGACCCAGGGAAGATGGTTCTCCAGGACACTCGTCTGCTATCTTCTGGGTGTGCCAGCTTTCCGAATACAGTCGTACCTCCTTGCCCCATCACCTCCTCTCCCGTTTACTGGCCTGTCGTGCGGTGAGCAGAACGAGTCTGGGCTGCGTGATGGAGGCAGCCCAAAGACAGGATGTGATGAAGCTGCCTCGCGGTTTGAAGGGGAGTTCTCCAGGCAGATGGAAGTGTATGGCCAGGGATTCCAGGTGGGGACACGGCAGGAGATGAAGAGGAAGGTGGGAGCCGCCTCGTGCAGTAAGTAGTGCTGTGGAGTCTAGGCTTGGGGAGGGCCCAGAACAATGGGGTGCTGCTGGTGGGGAGGGTGCGGCTCAGGGGAAGAGCGTGCGCTTAGCACGCACGAGGTCCTGGGTTCAGTCCCTGGCACCTCCATTAAAATAAATAAATAAACAAACCTCGTCTCCTCCCCCTTCCAATTTTTTTTTAAATAGGGCGCTGCTGAAGGGAGAGTGGAGAGCGGACCCCAGGGCCTTAGTGTAGCCTGTACTTGGAGGCATGGTCTGCTAATTTCACTGAGAAGGCGCGGAATCCCATAATTCCCATATTTAAATCACTTAACCGGTTTGGAGCACAAACCAATCCAAAGGCTATCGAACAGCTGAGAAAGAAGGACTAAGAGCTCACAACTCACCTACTATGTGCCAAGAACTGTCATGGCCTAGGATTCGTGTGGCCAGCGTCTGGCCAGACGTTTTTACACAATATAAAACCTGCAGTAACCCCACATCCTGCAGGAATGATTCCTGTTTGACAGAGAAGACGGAGGAGCTTCCGAGGACTTCGGTGGCTTTCCCCCCGTCCAGGAGCTAGGTGGCCGCAGAGCTGGGGCCGCACAGCAGGTCTCCCATTTCCGAATCGAGGAGCCTTCCTGCGCCTCCGCAGCTGCGTCTCGTTATAAAAAGGAGCTGGTTCTCAGCCTCGGGGGGAGAGGGAAGGCTCCTTGGCTAAGTTTCATTTAATTTTCCATCAGTAGGTGTCAACTGTGAACTAGTCAGAAATGCTAAAATAACAGCTTAAAAACATAGGAACAGAAATGGAAATGTAATTTTAGCGGCCTCACCAGCCCCCTCCTGAAGATAAGTGCTGCTTTTTGGAGTATCTGTTACAGAAATTTAACACTTAGGGACTAAACTCACAGGAGCTGCTGGCGATGTGCAATTTAGCAACTCGGGCTGTTAGAGAAGAAGGGAGGAAGAAAAAACCTCCACAGGCAGAAAATTGAAAACAAAAGGAAATGGAGGGGAAAAAAAAGCAGCAAAATATTCCTGCTCTGGTTGCAGTTCCTCCTAATGGCCTTGGAAGTAGCCTGTCGAATTGAAAAAGTCTTGCCGGGGAGAAACATCGACTCAGAGCCAGCCGGCACGTTGGGTGGAAAAGGAGGCTGGGTTTAGCCAATCGAGCGTCAAGGCCTCTGACTGGTAAATTAGCAGGGGCTCATCCCGTGCCCGCCACGTGCTGGGAGTGGTGCCCCGCCCACCGCGCAGGGCTTCACGGTGAGGGAGGTGGCATTCCTCCCTCAAAGGGTTTGCTCCTGGCACCTCAGAAGTGGCAGCAGGTTAGTGGGCTTTTTGTACCTTATTGCTCATAATTGCTCCAACTACGCACGTGTGCAGTAATGTTTAACCCCTCAGGTTTCTTTGTGGTCTGTTGCTCAGAGGGACCTTAGTCCAGGATTAAGCACGGAGGTGAAGGGTCCCAGGTCCCAGCCCATCTCACAGGCACCAGCTGAAGGAGGTAGGAGCCGTGGCAGGCAGAAATGACAAACGACCTTCACAGGGGCCTTGACTGCATTTTAAGTTCAGACCGGAGGAGGGGAGGACCACTCCAAGGAGAACTGCAGGGTCGAAGCTGCGCCACCGGCCTGGCCAGAACCTCTGCGGAGCTGAGGGCAAGAGCCCAAACGGAGGCCACAGACCACGTGTCTGAACATTAAAGAGCTGCAACTCACACTAGCAATCTGTTCAGTAAAATACGTTTCTCTGCTCGTCTGGACGCATGAGTCTTCGTAATGACCTGATGGCAGGTTCCCATTCAGAATTTTCAGCATCCTTGGAATTTTGCGCTGGAATGAGGTGGAGCGGGGAGAGCCTGCAGCCTGACCCTTCCTCGTGGACACCTCAGCACACATGTCCAGCCTCAGAGCCCTTGCCAACCACTGGCCTGGGGTGCACATGCTGGCCCTGTTCACCTTCAGGGGAACCGGCCTGGAGGAGGGCTGTGCCGGCGTGGAAGGGGGCTGGGCCGTCTGAGCAGTGAATTCTGTGGTTCCAGTTGCTGGAGCGCAGCATTGGGACAGGCTGGGACCTGAGACCTTTACCCGAGTGCTTGCCCGTGGACAAATGCCTCCTCCAGCAACAGAATACAAAAACCTCTAAGGGACAAAACTGACAGCACGCATGTGCAGTTGGGGCAAATTATGTGAGACACAAGAGGCCACAAACCAGCGGCCATTTCTGAGGCGCCGCGAGCAAAAGCAGGGCCCTGCGCACAGCAGCCCCGTGGGGGTGGGCGGGCCACTGAAGCCAGCCCCCCGCCCCCGCCCCGTTCGCTCCGCTAAAGCCAGCAGCCCGCCCCTCGGGGGCCAGGGCACGGCTGCCGTGTTTTCGCTCCCTCGTGCTACCTCCCGGGTCCCGGTCAGGCCTCGTCTGAACTGCTTGTCTAGCCTCTTTTCCATTTTTAAGATTTCCAGCACTGTGCTGGTTTCCGTCGTCCAGCACGGTGACTCAGCTGTGCATGTTCGTTCCGTTTCATGCGCTGTTCCATGACAGCGCCCTGTGCCTCACAGTGGGACCTTTTTAAATCTATTTTATGTAGTGGTCAGTCACAGGAAGTGAAGTCAGAAAGAGAAAGACAAGCTCCTTTCGATACCACTTACTTGTGAAATCTACAAAGAACGACACAAATGAACTTCTATGCAAAAGAGAAACAGACTCCCAGACACAGAAAACGAACCTGTGGTTACTGGGGGGGAGGACACAGCAGGAGCGCTTATCAATTTCTATTGACCGGAAGTCCAAGCTCCCGGGCTGGTGACCGTGTTGAGGGGGCGTGCGGGTTCCGCGCGGACACTTCCTTGTGGCCCAGACTGCTCACTCCCAGGACGGGGGTGTGGCCAGAAGAGGGGCCCCAGAAAGAGCTGGGTCCAGAGCAGCAGCCTTCTTGCCCAGATCTGGGGCTGGTAGTGGAGCCAGGAGCGGACGAGCCCTGCTGGGGTGGCAGAGGAGACTCAGATTTGGAGGGGAGAGCTGGGAAATAAAATTGAAAGCATATTTGGGCTTGAATGATGATGGCATTGAACTTCAGGCTACAGAGTGTGGGCTTGTTCCTGTGGGCCATGTGGAGCCCTGGGGGATCGGAGGACCCAGGTCCACAGTGACCCCACTGATTCCCGCATCCGGGAATGCTCCCTCGCCCGCCCTCAGGTACTCGCAGGAGCTGCTTCCCGAGTCTGCAACAGGCCTCATCTCAGGCCCCTTGAGATCTAGCCTTGCTGTGAGGACAAGTCCTTTGGGGTAACCTTTCCTGGAACCCCCACCCCCACCTAGATGGAGTGTTTCTTCCCTTGGTACCCGGATCCCCTGGGGTTTTCTTCATCACAGGGACCAGGTCTCATTCCTCCAGCACACGGACTTCCAGAAACCAGGCACCAAGAATGCTGGTGGAGGGAAGGAAGTTACTGCAAGAAATCCCAGGGAGGCGGACCTAAGAGAAAGCATGTTGTGAAAAGTAGCTCGTGCACTCACCTCGCAGAGGCTTGGTTTCCACGCTCCAACCCCGCCTCGCCTTTAAAAATACATCTGGAATCTGACCGCTTTCACAGCCTCTCTCGGAACCAGCCCGAGGCCAGCAGCCTCCACCTTTGCTCCACCTTTGCTCACCTGTACCATTTCAGGCCTCTCCTGATTGGTTCCCCTCCCCTCGCAGTCTGTTTTCAGCCCAGCAGCCTGTTAAGCGCTAGATCAGGTCATCTGTGATGGTTTCCCATCTCACGCAAAGAAAATGAGAGAGGCTGGGACCTGGGACCCTTTGCTGGAGTGCATGCACCTGGACAAACTGTCTTGTTGGGCAACAGACTACAAGGAAACTGTAAGGGACTGAAAATAACTGCACGCACGCGCAGTTGGGGCAGTTACGAACAATAAGGTACAAAAAAGCCACAAACCCACCACCACTTCTGAGGTGCTCTGAGCAAAAGCAGGGTACTGGGCATGATCCCTGCACACAGCACCACCAAGGGGGTGGGCGGACCACCTAAGCTGCCCCTCCTGCCCACCCCATGGGCCCGCCCCATTTAAGGAACCAGCTGCCCCCCACCCACACCGCCCCTGCCCTCCCGGAGCAAGCAGGGGAAGCTGTTACTCATTTTTGCTCCTTCGTGCTGAACGAGTCCCAGTAGAGTCTTGCCTAAATTCCCTGCCTGGCCTCTTATCAATTTCTATTGATTAAGGAGTCCGAGGACCTGGGTTGGTAACAGAAAGGCCAGAGTCCTTATAAAGGTCTAGAAGGAGCAGATATGCACCTGGACCCCTGCGGGATCTTATGAAAATGCAGATTCTGATTCAGGAGGTCCGGGGCAGGGCCTGAGAGTCTGCATTCCTCACAACCTCCCTCCCTCCACCCCTGTACCTCCCCCCATGTGGCACCGCGGAGCTGAGGACCACGCTGCGAGCAGTGAGGATCCAGGGTGGTGCCGCTGCTTCCACCTTTGCCCTCCTTCCAGGGTGACCGGCTGTCCCTGTTTGCCCTGGCTTTAAAATTGGCAGTCCTGTGTGCCCCGCCCCTGCCCCCTCCAGGCCCTTAGGTCCACTTCCTCCTGGGTCCTCACCTCTCAGCAAGGCGCCCTCTTTGCAGCTGCTCCCTCCTCAGCTCACACCTCATTCCCCTCCCCATTTAGTCTTTCCTCTCAGAAGCTGTCGCCCACTGGCACCCTGTCTGCTTTACGGATCTCAGTCACCGTGTTTCTCTCCACTGGAAAGTGGGCTGTCTTCTCTCCTTGGTCACTGAGGTGCCCCGGAACCTACAGCACTGCCAGGCACAGAGGGGACGCTCGGTGAAAATTATTGCAGGGCTAAATGAGTGCTCAAGCCAGCCAGCTTCTCAGACTTGGATGCGCCCGCGAGTCCCCTGGGGCAATGGTGAACTGCAGACTCTGCCCCAGGAGGTCTGGGGTGGGGACTGAGTGGCTGCACTTCTCAGGGGCACATGTCCGGGGCTCCGCTGGTCCAGGGCTAGAGGTGCCACACGGCGGTCCCTTGGCTTCTCCCCCACATGCCCCCTCCTCTCTTGTCTGGATTTGGAGGTGGGGCAAGGAGTCCTTGGAAGTGAGAGGAGCAGGTGGGCCGATCCCAGTGTCCGTGACGGGGGGCACTCAGCTCTGGTGTGACTGGGCGGCCATCCAGCTGGCCCAGCCAACTGATTGACTCAGTCATGGAAGTGGCCTGGACCAAACTTTCCCTGCTCTGAGCTGGCTTTCAGAAAGAACCGTCCCCCCTCCCACTTCTCCTCACTGACTCTACAGCTGGCTTGACGAGCAAAGATTTCTCTCCAGAGCCGGGCTCTGTTTGGCTTTGCACCTGCTGCCGGCAGCTGTTGCTGAAGTTCCCGTTAATGGCACAAATGGAGCCTCTAATGGCCGGGGCCTAAGCCCTGGCTGGCAGCGGGGCCGGGGGTGTGTGGGCTGTGCAGACAGATGGGAATTCTGCCAGCTCCCGGGATCCAGGCTGCCCTGTCAGTCAGCCCGACGGCCAGACAGCGGGCCGGCCCGCCCGCCAGCCCGCCAGCCCGCTCAGAGTCTTCACCCGAAGAGGCGGTTTTAGGGGCCTTGGGGAGATGTACGGAAGCTCTCAGCTCCTAGAAGCCCACATGTTAGTTGAGGTGGGAAGACTGCGACATAGAAAAGACTTGACGAGCGAGATGAGATCCTGGGCCCGAGCTGTGTCTGCGGAACCAGCCAGAAGAGTGGCAGGAGCACTGATAAGTGGGGCTGCTGCTTCTCCCCAGGACTTTGATTCCCCGGATAGCATGTTTAAGTTGAGATCACAGATTGCTCCCTGCGATAGCGCATGCACTCTTTAGAAAGTGGTGACATGTAAAAGCTTTTAATTTCCAGAAGCAAAATAAAATTGTGGGTGGTCCTGACTGGCCCTCATCTGAGGTTGCTAAGAAGTCTTAAAGGTTGTAAGGGTTTGCATGTCTCTGTGCGGCCAAGTTTTGGAATTTCTAGCTTTTAAAACTACCAGTCTGCTCATAGACGTACCCAAGTTAATAATGGTACTGACACAGGTGCCGGCAAGAGCCAGACGCAGCCTCTCACTGCATCCTCGTGACACCCCGTGAGGTCTCGTGCTCATCAAACATGCAGCCACCCGCGTTCCATTCGCCCTTCAGCTGGTCACCTTGTTCCCACCAGGGACCCGCCCTTGCCCCATTCTCGTTCCTTGTGCTTCTGTGGGTGAGCCCCCCCCCCCCCGGGCAGAGGTGTGACATGTGACCCAGGCCTGCCCCGTCAGAGTCCTTCCCTGCCCTGGTGGTTGGCTGTGGGCTGGCCACGTGACCCAGGGAGAGCCGGTCAGGCCTGGGGACGAGAGCTTACTGCTCCCCCAGGGCTGTGAAGCGAGGGGATGTAGGAGCAGGAGTCGCTGTCTCCAGCTTGTGACCAGGAGAGGGGGCCTCTCAGAGCCGTGGGTAGGTGATGTTCCCAGGGTGGAGAGCAGAGCTGAGCCTGAAGGTAGAAAGCAGGGCCTGGTGACATGCCTGCTTATTTTTGCTGGAACCAGTCTGCGCTGTCTGCCCGCGTGCTACTTGTGGCTCAGAGTGTCCTAGCTGGTGCAAGGGCTCATTCTCACGGTGCAGCCAGGACAGCCTGTCTGGTAAGCAGGGGATGCTGGCAGGTTGAGCTGGCATCCACAGGGCGCTGCACCCGATGTGGGGCTGAGCAAGGGGGCGGGAGGGTGGTGGATAAGGCAGTTTCTGACGGCATGGCTGTGGGGGGTGGGGCGGCCCTGCCTGGAGACAGAAGCCACAGGAGGGTCGATCTGGAGGGTAGGCAGTGAATTCAGTTTGTGCAACACCCAGGTGGGAACGGAGCCTGGAAATCCAGACAAAAGAGAGTTGGAGACAAGGGTTTAGATGCAAAACGAAACCAGCCAACCAGCCACCACAAGGAGCCAGCCACAAGGGAGCTGTGCGGCAGGTGGTCACTGCAGGTGGCCCAGCTGTAGGGGAAGGGGCCTGCTTCCTTGTGCAAGCATGCTTTTGAGTCTCAGGTACAGAGAATTGAGTTACTTTACGCCACAGGCCGTGGTGCTCCAGTCTTACTGGTCTCCATGCATTCGTTTACGTTTGTTATTTATTCCCGTTGATCTCCACCCCCCTTTCCCACACTGTGCCCCAGGCAGCCATCCTACTGGGTTTAGCAGGTGCCTTGCTGTTTTCATGTGTTCCTGCAAAACGTTTTGCTGTTTTACGTGCATGTATCTTTAACTGATATAAAGGAGAAGGTGCTCAGAACTCACTCTATAGTTCACGTTCTTCACAAAGCACTTGGCTTTTTAAGATGCCTCCGTGTTGCCGCGTGTTCATTCAATCCCTTTGCTTTCCCTGCAGTGCAGCCTCCTTTGTGGGTGTCCCCCATGCCCCCTCTGCCGGGAGCACTTCCGCTCCTGGCCACCCCGTGTAGCCGTGTGGTGAGCATCCTTGCCTGCGTCAGCTGAGGATTTCTGTGGGATGTGGGCCTATGTCATCATCAACCTACAGGACAGCCCAGTATTTCTTCTCCCCTGGAATTCACACCCTCCCTCGCTGAACAGGGCTGGGTAACCAGAAGGATATTGCAGAAAGGCTGGAATAGGACTTCCAAGGTGAGGTCATAAATGCGATTTCAGACATCCTCACTCTGGGGACAGCAGCTGCCATGTTGGGAGTGCCCTCCAGCAAACCTATGGCTCCAGATCCACGTGGGGAGAAGCAGGCATCCCCTCAGCAACTAGCGCAGCCTTGCTCTCCCTGTAGGGGGTTGCCTTGGAGCCAAGTCCTTCAGCCTTCAGATGACTGAGCCCTAAGTAATGTCTTCCCAACAAACTCATGCAAGCCAGAAGCACCCAGCAAAACTGCTCCCAAACCCCTGAGGTACAGCACCTGAGATCATGGACGTTTATTATAATTTGAGGCTTTTTGTTATGCAGTGGTGCCTAGCTAATACAAACTAACAAAACCCAGGAGGGTGTTGCTGGCTCTTGGGATGTGGCTGAGTAAGATCATGTGCATAGTTTAGAGAATCAATATGTTTTAAAAACTAGAGTGGAGTTGGTTATTATGTGTCCAGCCCTTCTTCATCTGATAGGAGGTGGTGAGTGGCTTCCCCTTGGCAGAAGGCCCTGGAGTGGTGTCAGACTCTGTGGATGCTATTGGGAGAGAAAGGTCTGTGACAGGGGCCAGCATTTCCAGAGAAACTCCAAAGGATTGTCCCAGAGAACTATCTTTTGTGAATCAAAGCACCCCAGACCCTCCTTGGGCCAGCAAGAGCCTGGGGACTCCCGGGGCAGGCTGACTGCTCTGGAGGGGAGCTCAGCTAACCTGACCTGGCTGTGGGATGTGCGGACTCAAGTGCCATTGCATTTGGCCAGGCCGTTGAAAAGCTTCAATTTGCAGATTGAAGGGATGGAAATTCATTTTCTCTTAGTTTTCCAATCTTTGTCTGGAAAATAGATTTCTCAGTGTCATTTCTCGGCTTGCTCTAATCTCTGTTAAGGAAATGAACTGCTGGAGTTGGATGTCTGTTTTATTTAGAGTGCTTTCGCAGTCCCCAGGTACTGGGGCCGCTTGGATGTCCTGAGCTGTTGGAAACTGAGCTGCTCTGGCCAGGGATTTTTCCATTTCCAATTGTGCTTCATTTTCACAAATTTCATTCAGAAGGTACAACAGAGTTCCCATTGAGGACAGCGGGACCAGAACAGCCGACTCACACGTGGCACCAGGAATACACTCTCCCTGCAGCGTCCCCTAACCGGGAGTCAAGCCTATGGGGCCCAGAGCTGGCCTGCTCGGGCGAATGAATAGGTCAGTGTTGGGGGTCTGGCCGTACTGAACTTCAGAAGGAGGTAACAAAATAAGACACTCTGTTCCCAAGAGGTATTGGCAAAAGGTGTCTCTGGCCAGCTTGAGTCTGGGAGCTACCATATTCCAGTTCAACGTTCAGACTTGAACAAAAATGCATATCTGCCTCCCTCCAGTTCTCCCTTCCTCCTCTCCCCCCAAAATGCGTCTGCGGGGACAGATGGCCCTGTGTCAGCGTCCCTGTGTGATATTGATGTGAACAGCGAAGGAAGGCGACATGTCTCATGGCTGTAAAAATAGACGTGCGTTAGGAATGCGTGAAGTCAGACCCCTCCTCTGGCCACGCCGGGCCTGCTATTCTAAACCCAGGCTCATGGGTTTGGTATCCAACCACCCGGCAATGCAGAGCAGTGGTCTGGAACTTGACATTTAAAGGGTTTGAAAGAAATAGAAAGAGGCATGGAGAGTTCTTTTTTTAAGCCAGTCTGGCTATTTCTGAATGGGACATGCCAAGGGAACCGGAGATCGAATTCACAGCGTGTTTGAACCATAGCGTCTGGGAGACGGAGGGGGCTGAGGAGCTGTCTGTCTGGTGTCCCTCCCCAGGCAGGGACTCCTTTCACGGAGCCTCTGACGACTGCCTGGTTTCTGCTTGGATACCTCGCGTGGCGGGGCGCTCTCCGCCTTGAGGGGCAGCGCTCCACGATCGGGCTGTGTGGGGGCCTCCGGCTGCTGCGGCCGGGAGCTTGCAGGAAAGCCCTGCCCAGGCTGCTGTGGAGGCTGAAAGAGACGACATGGTTTCCAAAAGCCAGTGAGCACCCAGTCTGGGGAGATAATGGACATGTGTGGACGATGACACAGTGCCCGGCGACAGGACGTTATTAAACCTGACATTGCGTGGTGCTGCCTGCTTCCTTCCCAGTCAGAGTCAGTGGGTGTCTCGCCCCCCCCCACCCCCGCATCGGGTACCGGCACGCCCCCCTCCCCCCGCCCCCCGTGTCGGTTAAGGCACCTGCATTTTAGCCATCTCCCAGGCTCCGGGGCGGGGAATGACCTTGCGGATTCTCACTCGCCCCCGCTCCCCATCGAGTCCCTCCCGGGTCCTGCAGAGAGGTCGCTCACGGGTGCCTCCCACCCTGCGTCTCCTCTGCTCACATTGTCCGCACAAACTTCTTCCTGGGAATCGAGGCATTGCTACAGTTTGGCTCGCTTCTGGCTTTGCCTTCTCGTTACAGCTCCCCCGTCCGCCCCGCTCTGCGCCGGCTGCCTCTCCTCTCCCCGCTCTGCGCCTGAGCTCCGGCTGCTTCGCCCCCGACTCTTTCTATCCAGTCTATCTCTTCCTCAAGGTCTGGTGGAACCTCGCCCTCTCTGCTCCCTGTCATGAGGGCTGCTGTTCTCTTTATAGCAGAACTGCCAGCCATCCCTGGAGTCCTCTCTGGGTCCTTAAGGCTCACAGCCCCATATGATGGGAAAAACCCAGAATGGGCTTGGGGTCATAAGACCTAAGTTCAAACTGTGACTCCACCACTCACTAGCTGGGCTCTCAGGCCAGTCCCCGACTCGCACTGGCTGTCAGTTTCCACATCTGCCTTGTGGGCTCAATGCCACCCACCTCCCTGGGTGGCTGACCGAGATAATGAGCATGGCACGTCTTTCACACACGCAGCACCTTGCAGGTGCTGGTTACGGCTGTGGTCGTGCCTTTCAAAAGAGGAGGAAGCTGGACTGGGGCCCTCTGAATCTTCGGAATTTATATCAGCAGGTCTTTACTGGGCGCCCGCTGCCCCGTCCAGCCCTGTGCGGCGCACACAGGGGTGAAAGTGAAGGCACGTTCTCCAGCCAGCGAGCTCGCGCTCTGGGGGATAACGAACGCGTGCAGAGGCGCGAGGCTGCCGGACTGGACAGTGTGTTATTGAACTCGACTGGTGTGAGCCTGCCTGAAAGCAGGGGAGGGGTGCGGAGAAGGGGGAGGGGTGCGGAGAGGGGGAGGGGTGCGAAGAAGGGGGAGGGGTGCGGAGAGGGGGAGGGGTGCGAAGAAGGGGGAGGGGTGCGGAGAGGGGGGAGGGGTGCGGAGAAGGGGACGGTGTGGGAGAGTTAGGGTGATGGGGGAAGGCTTCCTGGAAGAGTCAGCCTGCAGCCGGAACTTGAAGGTGGGCAGCGCCTGCACAGGGGGCGAGGAAGCAGGGGGCAGTCCAGGCAGGGAGATTTCTCTGTGGAAAGCTGACCACGCGCAGGGTTTGATGGGAGAGGGAGTCCCCTTCAGTCCTGACCTGTGCTGGCCGCTCAGTTAACATCTCACCACAGCCTGGGGGCCGGGCTCGAAACTGGAGGAGAAGCTGGAGGACCGTTCCTCATTTGCAGATGAGAGGCTGCAGCTCTGGGGGCCAGCAGGGGGCTTGCAGGTGCTAACTGCATTTGATATGCTGAAAGGAGGCACACTTGGGATCCAGCATTTTCCGGTGTGACCTCCTCTGACTTCCTGGGGAATCACACATGCGTTGGAGGGGGAGCCACACAGGTGAGCGTTGCTTCCCCCAGGCGTACACCCGGACGGCGCGGCTCCAGAGTGTCCCTAGAGAAGGAGCTCAGGGTGGTCCTGGTCTGGGGTGCAGCCGGCACACTGCACCCCCAGGTAGGTCTGAAGTGACTTGCAGAGGCTTCGGAGGGGCTGATGGAGAGGCTGCAGGGACTAGCCCTCCTCGGCCATGTCTTGGTGAGACTCTGGGTCCCCGTCCCTCTTATGGGGAGAGTCGGCCGTTCACCTGCCGTTGTTGCCGGGGGTCACCATTTCCCAGTTCCTGGTGGAGCCGAGAGGTCCCTTTCAGAAAGGGCCTGGTCTCCTGCCTCATTGTCCTCGTCCCACATCTCAAGCCACCTTGGGCCTCGGCCTGAAAGGGGACGGGATGCGGACGGCCGCTGGGCTCACAGTGAGAGCAGGAGAGAGCAGAGGCTGGGGCGAGGCTCACAGCCTGCTCTGTTCTTTGGCTTGCCCAGCCTCCAGCAAACAAGTCACCGCAAACTGCATGGCTCTGGACATCGAGCAAACACAGAGAAGGTGTCTCGGGAGCAGTAGAGGAACCACAGCCGAGGTGTCGGGCAGGAGCAGCTTGCCTAATTCCTCCCCCAAGGCGCACGCGGTTTGGTTTCCCAAACCAGAAATGGTTACCCGAAGCCTGGGGGAGAGAGCCTGGGGTCGGAGTTTCCCTCTTACAACGTTCACTGTCCTTGACAGGTTGCTGACTTAGAATCTGTAGGCGGGACACACGCCCCTATTTTAGCTAAGCCCCGGGAATGATGCAAGAGGATGCCAGGTCTCAGAAGTGCCAGGAGGAACTCAGGCAAGAACGCAGCAGCCAGGGGCCAACAAAGCTCTGAACCGAGACCCCGTGGCTTCATTAGCTCGGGCACCTCTTCCGGGAAGCCCTCTCTCCTTCCCCGGGCAATCAGTTGATCTCCCGTCCTCTCTGCAGCCCACAGCCCGTGGCCAGCCCTTCTGTCGTCCGTCCCCAGAACTAGGCTTTGCCTTCGCAGTAAATTCCTTATGCATCGGTCTCCCGTTAGACCAGGGCTCAGCGCCCCGTGCCCGGGGGGGGTCTTCGTAAATGATAGTTTATTGGAACGTGGCCGCGCTCACTCATCTGTCCCTTGTCTCTGGCTGCTTTCGTGCCAGAAGGCCGCAGCTGGCTTCTTGCAGAGATGGTCTGTGAAGCCGGAAATAGTTACCTACCTGGCCCTTTGCAGAAAAAGGCTGCCGCCTCCTGGTCTGACAGCAGGCTGACGGAGGGCAGGGCCTGGGTCTTACTCAGATCTCACCCGCTGGGCCCGGTGCTTCACACGAGGTGAACTTCTATTCACGCTTAGTTAAAGGAAGCCGTGTCCAAGCAGGAGAGACTGAAGAGCATGGGGCGGGGGGCACAGAGCCGGTTTCGAGGGCTTTAAAAGCCTTCATTCCCGCACACAGAGGTGAGCGGCTAACTGCACAGCGACCTCCTCCTGCCGTCTGAGCAGCCCCTCGGGCCCTGTTAGGCAGCGCCTCGTTAACCCAGCTCGAGTCCTGTTCGAGCTGTTCGGCGTCTGTCATCCGGACCCTCGTCCTCACCCCTCCAGTGTCTCTTTAGCCTGAACGAGGTGTGAGGCAGACACTTCCTCCGAATCGGAAAGGACTAAGAAAATAACTTGGCGCAGTGTTCCTCGGACTGTCGGGGCTGGGGAGTGCAGCCCCACCTTCGCCGCCGTGCAGGAGTCCTGGTCTGGTGCCCAGGGCTAGGAAACGCGTCACCACGTGGAAATGTAAAGAACGTTGCCTCTGATATTAACGTTCCTTGCAGCTGAGAAAAACCAACATGAAAGAATGTTTAATTAAAAGTCTCCTAAACAAATGACTTTTTGTGGCTCCAACTCGACTGCGAGAGTCATTTATAAATCACAGTAAACGCGGAGGGGTTTGTGGGTGCATTTGGCATAATGTGGGGGTGGGGCCTCAGGTGTGGGAGTGGGGACAGTGGAGGGTGCACGTCTTGTGGGTCCAAAGCTCGTGCGATTTCTGGGGCACTCTTTAAGAATAAAGACACAGCCAGACCTTACTTTTCCAAAGGCTGCACAAACATACGGCCAGATGAATGCTTTGATAGGGGCCTTCTTGAGCCTTAGAATGATCCAGGCAGGTGAGAGGCTCGGAAGTTTAAGTTCCACGAGTCTGCGGATTACAACTCCCCTGAGGTGGGCGGGTGGGTGATGCAGTCAAATAAGTAGGGGAGTGCTGCCAGCACAGTCTTGGGGAGTCGCGCTCCCAGGAACTCCGTGAAGGTTCTGAGAAGTCCTGCACATCAGAACACTAACTTTATTTGACCTAGAGTTTCCCAAACTTGTTTTTGCTATAGAGACTCTGGGCGAACGTTTTTGAACAACTGGGAAGCAGACTAGGAAAGCCTGACTCTCCCTGACCTCAATTTGCAGCTACAATAGATCAGAAAGGTGCTTTTCTGACCACTGCTGGTTGGGAGGGAGGGCTTAGCTTAGAGGCCAGGGTCAGGCCCACGCATTACAGATTTCTACTGGATCCGTCGTTCTCGAAAGCTTCTGCATCTCAGGGCTTCTCTTGCTCAGAATTTTAAAAATTTATATATTTTTTAAATTTCTTTTTTTGTTGTTGTTTAAAGGAAGTAATTTTATTTCATTTGTTTATATGTTCATTTTTTTTTTTAACAGAGGTACTGGAGATTGAACCCAGAACCCCATGCATGCTAAGCATGTGCTCCACCTCTGAGCTATTACCCCACCCCCAGAATTTTTGAAGAATGGAACGTTTTGATTCAAATGAGGGCAAAGAGGCTTGACCTATGGATTCCCGTGTTTCACTCGCTTATTAGCATCACTTTGTTTTTTCTTTCAGAGTTTGGTGAAAGACTGGTGACATCATTTGCAGGTCTCTGGGCAAAGTCAGAAAACATGGGGGGGCCCCGGCTCAGAAGTTGCTACAAATGTCAGGAGAGTGACGGCAGAGCATTAAACCACGTGAGGGGCCCTTCTCAGCGCAGGCCCGAGTGGCTGCGGGGATCATGGGACCCGGGAGGCAGGTCCTGGTTCTGAAGACGCTCAGAGCCTGTGGGGAGGAGCCAGCAGTTCAAGCAGGGCGGCGTTTCAGCGCCGTGGCCGGAGCCGGGCGCCGGGCCGTGCAGGTGTGTGCGTGCGGAGGTGGGTCACCGGCTGAGCCTTCTCAGCGCCACTCAGCCTTCTCCGTGATTCATCAGCAGCACTGCTGTGTGGGGCCCGTCATGGCTGTAATTAGCTGGGGCTTCTCAAGTGAAAACCCTTCCTCTAACCTGAGTGTTTTCAAAATCAGTGCCAGTTACCACGCATCCAGGTTGACGGGGGTCAGGTCGCAGTAAGTCCCTCTCTTCCCGGCTTGTTATAATTACCCCTTCCATCGGAGATTCAGTCTCATTGTCTTTGCTGTGAACACTAGGTCTCCCAGCGCTGCGGGGAGAAGGTGGGGTTGTGGGAGGGCATGAGGCTCCTGTTCCCAGGCCTGCGTCTCCTGCAACGGCCGGACCCTGGCTCGTGCAGGGCGCTGTGGCCCCAGCAGGGTCAGGGCGGAGGGTGTCACTACCTCGTGGTCCAGGCTTCTGGAGGGGGTGGTCCCTGCAGGTGAGGCAAAGCGGGTCTTGATAAAGGCTTTCTGGGTTTCCACGCCCCAGCATGGGTGGAAGAGGGGTTGGAGACCCTCTGAGCCGTCTCCGCCTTCTCCTGAACCCTCTCCAGGCCAAGGCGCCCGGAAACCCTCACCAAGTGCATGCCCGCGGGGCTTCTGCCTCCCGAACCCTCCACCTGAGGGACGCCCGGTCCAGGGGCTGCCACGCCCACTCCTGCCCCCAGGCAGGATCTCCGCCAGGTCTGAGAGAAGCTGGCATCTCCCCAGGCAAGAAAAGAGGACTTTGTCCAGCAGAAGTGGGAGTAAGGTCTGGAGCCAAGGATGGTCAGAGAAGGGGGTGGCAGGCATGTGCCCTGCTTTCCGACCCCTAGGCCGGTGAGGGCAGGCTGCCTGGACCTTGGAAAACAGCAATGGCTTTATTTAACAAGTTTCCCCTTTTCACTTTTAACCATGTCATGGTTCTAAGGAGCTGAGGGGAGAGCCAGGAGGGAAGGCAGGGGTCCAGCAGGGGCCCCAGCCTGAGCTCTGGGGCCCCCAGGGCAGTGGGGGCGCCCAAGACCCAGGAGGTAGGATGGCTGTGGGGACTCTGACCAATGCATGCCTTTGGCTAAGAGCCTTCTCCTTGAGGGGGCTTCTGTACTCGTCCAGATGGCAGGCCTTGCAGCTGTGGGGATGTACTTATCTGTGCTAGACGCGCGTCGGGGTCACCCCAGCGTTAGAGTGTCTGCGTGTCCACTCTCCTGTCCCCAGAGCAGATGGCTTGGAGACAGCCTGCGTGGGGACGGACGGGCCGCTGAGGGCGGGTCAGTCACCAGGCTGAGGGCAGGAGGGCCAGCCCAGGGATAGTTTACCTCTGTGTTTCTAACTGCAGCCCAGGAGCCCTAATGAATTAAGAACCTTCTGGGGAGGGGACTGACGCAGGTCACCGTGCACTCCTCCCCCCAGGCCAGCTGTAGCTCCTCCCTGACGGCCTGTCAGTGCTCGTGAGGTAGCAGGCTCAGTCTCACCACCCGTTTCCTCATTGCCACAACCTGCTGGGCAGCTGACCTCTGCGACCTTGGCCAGGTCCTCCCCATTCTTAGGGCTCCCTCTGCCCCATCTCTGCGGGGGGCAAAAGAGCGGCCCACCTCTCCTGGGGAAACTCTGTGTCTGCTGCGTGCCACCTTCTGGCCGCCTGGCGCCCAGGCCCGGCGGAGGGCACGGGAGCGGGAGGCCTTGGTGTGCCCTCTGGGGGGAGGTCCACCTGAAGAGTGTGCACAGGCTGGGCTCTTAGAAACTCAGGGCCTTTCCCGGCTTTCCTGGCAAAACCTCCGTGCTGATCCCGGCCCGACAGTCGGTTTTCTAGGCCAGACCGCTGGGCTTCCTCGCTGGGAGCGGGGCGTCCCCCGACGGCCACATGCGGGCAGGGACAACGTGCTCTCACCGGGGTCTCTCATGCCCGTCCCACGGAAGTAAGGGGTCCCTACTATTTCCCGAGGGGTTGCCACGGACGAGGGGCTGGACTGAGGGCCCAACACACAGAAGCCATTTCACCCTCACGACAGTCCTTTTGGAGCGCATCACTGTTTCCGTTCTACAGGGAGGAGGGCTACGTTCAGAGGAGCTAGGTTAACTTGCTCAAGGTCACACGGCTAGTGGGCGGCAGGGCTGGGAGTCCCCCGGGCGCTCGGCTCTGAAGCCCACGTGCACGCTGAACCACTTTGCCTGCGTCTTTCTAGGAAGTGCCTGTTGGAGAGCCCTGGAGCTCAGGAACACCCCCTTCTCTGAGCCACAGCCTTCGCTGCCTCGGCACCACAAGACCAAACGCTCAAAGTCAGAGATGGCCAGACGGCTTACGAGCTCCCTGTACTCTTACAGAACCCAGGGCAAAGCAGTACCACGGGGCTGCCCACACCGCTCACTCACAGCCTCCGCCGCAGGCGGGACTCGGTCCTCTGAACAGGCCAAGACCCAGCACGGGTTTGCCCCTCCTTCCGAGGGCTGCGTGGCTGAGACGCGCCCGGCCTCCGGGGGCCCGGCCAGGCTGGGGAAGGGGGCGAGGGCAAGGCTCCTTCCTTTCCAGGGCTTTTCTCAGGGAGAAGTCTTGGGCGAGCGGGGACATCTGATCACTACCTTCTTAGCGCTATTTGGACACTGAGAAGCCAGTGTTTTTCACTCTGTTCTTTGACAGAAATATTATAAGGCACGCAAGCATGGGGTTTCAGATGTTCAAGAAACGTGCGGCGTCGTGTGTTCTCTCCCTCCCGTCCAGCTTCTAGGAAAAGATGCCCAGAATCAGGTGGCCGCTTGTCTAGAACAGCTGCGGCCAGTGGCACTGCCGCATGGTGGCGTCAGCGGGCCCAGGGCCCAGGAGGGGCCCTCCCCAGTCTCTCCCTGCAAGCAGCCCACCCCCTGACCCCCTCAGTGGGCGTGTCTGCGCCGAGCCCATGCGTGTGCCTGGCCTGGTCTGCTTCCTCCGCTTGGGAGACGCAGAAGCTGAGGCCTGGGGAGGTGGTGACGGAAGACCCGGCCAGGTGGGGCTGGCAGCTGCAGCAAGGCCCAGCTTCTTGGCGCCAAGTCCAGGGTTCTTTCCGCGCGACCAGCTCTCATGCATGGCCAGCTCAGGGGTCAGAGAGAGAACCTTTATTTCTGGATTTCCTTCTCTCCAGTAACTTTCTGACTAATGTTCAGAAGATCTGCCTCTTCCTAGCTTGGGATGTACACCTAGAAAGTTTCCGTGTGAAGTTGCTGCCTCCAAGAAGAATGCAAAGTCCCTGCTGGGCTTATGAAAAATGAAATCAGTTCCAAGCCCTGAGCTCTTTGAAAAGTTGTTATTAAATTCTGTGCGTGGCCCTGACCTGGATTTAAAGATTTGCAAGAAGACAAATTCCAAACAGATGCCCATTAGGGCCCTGACAGCCGCAGCTTAAAGATAACATTTACATTCTGCCGGGGTCTGTATCTCTCTGTTCCCTGCTCAGCCCCTCTCCCGCCTCCAGCGGGATCAATACCTCGGCTGAGGTTACGTGGAGGTGGCCACATTCTTTTAAGCTGTTTGCTCAGCGCTTGGTTTGCTCTGCTAACATGCCGGGTACCTCTTCCAGCAGGCCTGTTTGCCCAGCATTAGGGCTGTTTGCCGAAACACCTACCCCAATCTGAGGGGGCTCAGCTTTCCAAACAGTTGGTCCCCACATCTGTCAATCAATAACACCAATTGGGGTCCTGATACGGACGGCAAGTGTGGCCAAGTCCGATATTTGCCCGAACGCTGCCCCCTCCCCCTGCACCTGACTCTCCCCAGTTTGACAGGACAGGCGTTCGCCAAGCGCGTGGGATGCTGGGAGGAGACAATGGCAGCGGACAGGGAGCTGATTCCGGGACAGACGGGCACACGAGCAGACACGATAGCTCCTTTGTGAGCGGTGACTTACTGAAGCACACAGCGATTCCCTGCTCAGCCAGCCCCGGGTCACTGCAAACGGCAGGCGTGGGGCTCTGGTCTCCCCAGGCTGGCAAAGGAAACTGGGTTTCACCTTGTGAAGCTTGAGGTTGGAGCCATAGTGATCAGAGGGACACCAGGGTATTATTGAGTTCAGGAAGTCAACTCCCGGGAAGGACGAAACGGTGGCGAGAGAAAACACACTCTGGAAAGAGGGGCTGTAACGGGACAGGCTCGTCCTGTTCTGCAGCTCGGTGGAGGCGTGGCTCACCGCACTGTGAACGCGCTAAATGCCACCGGGGTGTTCGCTTTATAATGTTACTTTTATCTTGTATGACTTTCACCTCGTTGGAGAAAAGAAGGTGAATCCCCCATGCGCCCAGGACGCTCACACTGAGAGGCTCTGGTGCCCAACTCAGGCTCTGGCTCAGAGCAAACGCTTAATAAATGTTTATTGAGAGAACAACCTAACATTTGCACAGTCAACAAAGCTCTTTGTTACACACGAGCTCCCTTTGTCCTGGAAGCAAGAGCCCTAGTACGTGGTGGGCGGGTTGGGGGGCCTCGTGTTATAGAGAAACTGAGGCCTGGGGAGGACGTGCAGCTGGCGGTGACAGTGCTGGGGCTTGAGCCCCAGAGTCTCTCGCGTCGATGTCTGTGCGTGTGAAACTGCCTGTTGTGTCTAAGTGGCTTCCAGGACGGGAGAGAAAGGGTCTGACGAATGCTACCTCCCCCTTCTCTAGAGCATTTATTCTAAAAAAAAATATTTAAAAACTGGACTGTCCAGCAGAGTGGCTCATTCTCCCCCGCAGTTGCCAGCACAGTGCTTGATAAATATTTGCCGATTCATTCAGTGGCTGAGGCCAGCCTCTGGTTGCTGTGGTGACCATCCAGAGCAGAGCTCAGGCCGCCTAGGGCATCAGTGACACCAGAGCCCTCTGCTGCTAAGGGTCTGGGAGGAGGACCCGGGGTCTGTGCCTGGCGCCTCCCGGAGACTTGCCGGCGCAAGGCGTCCCCTGCACACCAAAGGCACCGTGAACGGGGAGCCTGCAGTGGCCATCTCGCCACTGTCACCTGATAGTCTAGGTGACTTGTTGAAAGGAATTAAAAAGAACTCCAAGATGGCGCCAGCAGAGAATCACACCCAGCACATGTCCTTTCGGGGCTGCATTTAGGGCGCCGTGACCTGTGTACTGAGGGTGGGGCTGTGGGCACCGTCCTGTGGTGCGGGCAACACGCAGGTGCAGGGGGGTTAAAAAACAACACATCTGACTGAGATTGGTCTGCTTTCACCGCAACCGCGTGCTGGCAGTTGTGACAGTGTCAGCAACCAAACAAAGTTCTCCTCCATGAAAAATCTTTCCCTGGCCTAAGGTGTAAACAGCTGTGGTCATGCCATGGAGTTTAATAATAATAACAACAATAATAATAATTATCATTATTATATGCTCCACATTAGGACACTTTTATTACTTAGCTTTGAATAAACATTCCACCGTGCACGGACGTTAACTTGGAGAACTAGGAATAGAGCTGGCTCCCCCAGCGAGGACCTACCTCCCCCACGCGTCTGCTCTCAGCGTGATTCGTCGGGCTGCGGAAGGGTCTGCGCTCTCTCCCGTGCAGGTGGGTCTCACCGCCCTGTGGGAGCGCACGTTCTTGCGCTTAAAAAAGTAGATCTGAAATGAACAATGTTAGTGCGGTGATCGTCAAGGCGGAAAAAGCTAACCTGAGTTCTCTGAGTCCGCCGTTCGGGTTGACCACTGGCGTTTATTTTTGTTTGAAATTTAAAACGGTGCCAGAGGCTGGACTGCGATGTGTAATATTTTTTTCAGTAAGTGCATGTTTTTGTTCGCACTGGAAATATTTTAGTGAATTTTACGATTTTTTAAATGGAAGCTTATCTTTTGTTTTAAAAAGACAGAGCAACATTCCCAAAGCGGACTTATCAATAAACCGGAGCTTGCTGACACGTCGGTTGTCTTAAAATCTTATTGGTTACTGGGTAATTATTTACATAATTATTATTATTATGTCAGATAACACGCGAAAGGACCAAAGTTCGACCGATGAGGCACGTGTGAAAACCACTGTGCAAATAACTGTGCCTCGTTGTCGTGTAGGAATCCGGAGCCACGCGCAATGCCTGGCGTCACTGCGGAAACGGCAGCGGGGCCGTAATTTTCCTGAAGGTCTGGAGAGGTTCCAGGCGGGGCAGCCGGGCCGCCGGAGCCGACGCGGCCCCGCGGAGCCTGACCGGGAAGCGCGAGGCGGCGGCGGCAGGGAGGGCCGCGGCGGAGCGCAGGGCGCCGCTCCCGGAGGCACGTGGCGTCGCGCGGCCGGGCGCCCTGCTGCGGCTCTGCGCTGCCGCCGTTCCTGATGTTTGCAGAAAGGAATCTCGTGGTGAGGAAGGAGCGCGAGCTAAGAAACACATCTCCCGCGTTCAGGCAGCCTAGTTACAGCCCTGGTTTGCGACCTCGGGCAGGGCGGGCTGGGCGGGGGCTCGGTCAGGGCCACGCTGGGGCAAAGTCAGTTACCATCAGACCTTCTTCCTTTTTTTGTTTTTAAATTTATTCTTTATATTTTTAGGGGGAAGGTAATTTGGTTGGTTGGTTGGTTGGTTGGTTGATGTATTTTAATGGAGGTGCCGGGGACTGAACCTGGGACCTCTTGCGTGCTGAGCATGCGCTCCACCGCTGGGCTACACCCTCCCCCCAGACCCTCTTCCTTAACTGCCTCCCACTCCCCTGAGAGGGGACCTCTGGGCTCTTCGGTTGTGAGGAGCAGCACCCATGTAGCCTGACTCAAGTCAGTGGTGCCGGGCTGCCCGGTGTCCTGTCCGCTGGGTGTCCCATCCTCTCCCGAGGCCTGGCCCCGAGGGGACAGGGGGACCCGGGGAGTGTCACCAGTCCCTGGGGTTGCCCAGCGGCCCCTGCACCTGTTTTCTGGCAGCTGTTAGAGTGGGGTCACCTAAAAGAGGCAAATGGGCCCCAAGTGTCTCCACAGGCCTGCTGGGGGTTTCTCATTAATTCTGTCAACACCGTCAACAAATGCGTATTAAGTGCCATCATTAGGCCCAGGCCTTGTGCTGGCCACCACGTGGCAGCAAGATCAGACAAGACCCAGGCTGCCCTCACGAGGGTGGACGGGGGCCATGACATCCCTGAGTGATTTGGAGGAAGGGCAGAGGCAGCTGGAAGAGAGGCAGGAGGGTTGCTCTCCGGGCAGTTAAAGGAGCCGGGGGAACTATGCCCCGGGGGTCTCCAGAAGGCTGGGGGCCTTTGTAGGATCTGAGACGGGAAGAGAGGGAACGTTCTGTGAGGCAGCAGGCTGTGCACCTACCCTAGAACCGCCACTCACCAGCTCTGTGACCTTGAGCAGGTCCTCTGTGACCTTGAGCTGGTCCTCCTGGCCCTGGGACTCAGCTCCTCACTCTGAGGGACTGGGGTGGGGGGCACTAGTCCAACCAGGTGGAGTGAGGACAGAGAGGTGACCGTAGAGCTCCTGCCCCTCCCAGACGAAGTGCTTAATAGATGGTGGCCAACGTTGTGCCCCTGGGGGCTCCCCCGAGACTCCCCTTCCTTGGTGGTTCTCGGCCCTGACGCACGGTGCAGCCAAGGGCCTAGCACGCACCCCCACTCAGGGAAGGCCCTCTGAGGGCGTGGCTCATTCGGGGACGTGGTTCTCTGGTGAGTGAACGCAGTCCAGACTCCGGATGCCTAGAGGAGCGAATACCGTGGCCCTTGCACGAACTTTCTCGAATATAAATTGTCTCGGTGGCGCTTTTGAGAGGTGCCAGATAGCTCTTGTAAACTGTAAACTGTCATCTTTGGTGCTGGTAATAATGACAGTGCTTCCTGGGCTCCTGCCCTGAGAGCTTAGTCTGTGTATAGGCAGCCTCAGTCACTCTCCCAAGGACTGGCGGGCACGTGGAGCAATCGTTTCGGCACCCCTACCCACAGAGCCTGGTTCGGACCACGCCCGTGACCTCCTGGTTCATCTCGAGCGGCGGCTGTACCAGCTCCTTTCCACGTGTCACCTAACTGAACCCCACAGCAATCCTGTGAGGGAGGTCGCCTTATCTCCACTTTACTGGGGCTCAGAGAAGGTAAGTGGCTTGCCCGAGGTCACACAGCTTGAAAGAGCGAAAGCTGGGATTTGAACCCAGCTCTACCTGAGTCCAGAGCCCAGGCTCCAAAGACCAGCATCTTTGCTCTTTGATGGAAACAGTTCTACGTCTGGGAGTTTCCGGCCAAGGTGGCCACCCCGAAACAGGCTTCTAAGAAAAGGAAGGAATGTAAAGTAAAGGTCCCGACCTGACCCAGTGAAACGTCTCGCACTCAGTCACCGCCGAGTCAGAACATGAGGAAGCCCAGGCAGCCGGTGCCCACGCTGCCTGGGGCACTCTCAGTCTCAAGGTGGTGAGAAGCTACTGAATTGACAAAATGCATTAAGATGCTCGCAGGGGAGACAATGTACAGAGAATATGCTGTTTGCAGGCATTTTCAAGGACTTTCCAAGACACCCTTTTCCACACCAATAATTGATAGACTAACCTCAAATTGTTCCTATTTGTTCATTAACATAAGTTCCCCAAGGGCTCGCCATGCACCACTTTATTAGCCCGGATTTAGTAATATATTTTAAAGTAATAAAATGACATTATTTTTAAATGATTTTTTAATGTGGACTTTCCAGCCACTGACTGCCCTCTCTGATAGGTCTGAGTTAGTGAGTTTTAATTGTGTGTAAAGAAGCAATAAAATAACCATTACTAAGATGATGGGGGCTTCATTCACAGCAGACGCTGAGCTGCGCACGTCGCGTGCTCCGCCCCATCGGTCTCACAAAACCCCCACTTCACAGCCACGGAACTCACTCTCAGGGATTAAACGCTCCCATTAGGTGGGTGGGCCTTATCCAATCAGTTGAAGGCCGACAGAGCAAAGATTATGTTTCTCAAAGAAGAGAGAATTCTCCTCAAGACTGCACCACAGAAATGAGTTTCCAGCCTGCTACCCTGTGGAACTTAAACTCGAGGCTGCAGCATTAACTCGTACCTACGTTTCCAGCCTGTCAGCCTTCCCTATAGATTTTGGACTTGCAACTGTATGAACCAATTGTATGAAACGATTCCTTAAAGTAAATCTATTTCTCTCTCTCACTTTGTCCCTCCCTTGCTTCCCCAGCCCCCAGTATACATACAGACATACATATTTACATGTATATGTGTCTGTCTGTCTGTCTGTCTATCTGTCATCTTTCCACCCTATTGCCTATTCATTTGTTTGTCTAGAGAACTCTGGCTAGTACAGTTGGAGACGAGGTCCCTTCCTTCAGGAAGCTCACATGTTAGCATGTTACTGGGGATGACAGCACGGGAGCCGACGATGAACAGAGAGGGGTGCCAATGCGGGAACCAGTTTCTGTGTGAGCAGTGGCAACGGTGAGGACTCCCAAAGGGGTCAAGAGGGCAGGGGACAGGGTGGGGGATGGTTCAGCCAGACTGCATCACCTCCTCCCGCTAAGCCTGGAACCTCTTTCCCCGAAGTCTTTGTTTGATTATTGCAAGCAAGCATTCGCTGTGGAAGGGGCCTCCAGGACCAGGAAGCGCTTTGATTGTACAGGCGGGGAAAGCACGTCTCTGAGAGCTTTGCATCAAAGTGGCAGAGGTGCTGGATCGCGGTGACCAGGAAGAGTCACCCATGGAAATAACAGCCGTTATTCACACACTTTTCAGCACAGTTTCTGTGGCCGTGATAAAATGAATTACTGCCCCGCATAGCTGGGGTTTTCTTTTAACCATACCTGACCCTTTGAGAAAGAACCAAAGAGTGAAGGAACTGTGGACTCAGCTGCGCTGCTCCCAGTCCGTCCGGGCTCCAGGGCCACCCCTGGGCCCGCCCCGGGCAGCGTGGCCCCGGGCAGGACCCACGGCAGCAGAGCCACCTCCAGCCATGGCCCTGCAAGGCTCTCTCTCTGTAGTAGCAGAAGGGTTTGCAGCCACAAGAGTTGGAATCAAAGGAGCTTCTGATCGCCTAGGAAGTGCTGTTCCCCAGAGCGTGCCGGGCTCAGGTTCTCCTCTGGACCCCTCTTACCAGGTAGCATGGAGGCCACTCTTGCTCTGGTCTTTTACTCAAATGTCCCCTGTATAAAAAGACCAAAGCCCTGGAAGCAACAGCGGCTCGTGCCCTCGGGTCCTCCTCACCACTCCTACTGGAGACTGGTGACAGGAAAGCGGAGATGGTTCCCGTTTTACAGAGAGAGAAACCGAGGTGCAGAGACGGGTGCAACTAGCTTCTGACCGTGGCCGATCAGGAACGGAGCGCTGGGAGGAGAGACCTGCAGGCATCGGCCCCAGGGGGCCATGGTCTGTCCCTGTGTGGGGGCAGGGAGCCACTCATTGGCCTTGCAAATTAGAATCTGCCCGGCTGCTCCACAGAGACCCCGGCCAGGGATGGGACAGGCTTTCAAATCGTTTTTTTCCCTTTTCTTACAGTTCACTAAGGTCCAAGGCAACTCATTTCGTGGTGATTCTCTGTGACCCTCTGTCCCCTTTCCCAGGGAAGTGAGGGGAGGGTTACACCCTAAATCTGTTCTTGCTGACTCCGGCATGAAAGGTGCTCTCACTGGGGGATATGGAATGTGGTCATCAGCCAGGGGTGCAGGAGAGACACCGTCTGGTTAGGTGGAAGGGGCACATGGTCTGAATATCTGAATTTTAATCTCAATTGTTATTTTTTTACTCGCTGTGTGCCCTTTGCCAAGTCACTTAACCTCTCTGAGCCCCAGTTTCTACTTCTGTAAAATTATTACCCTTATGGAGCTCTCAGTAATTTTAAATGAAATAATAAATGTGGCTATGTTTTATAGACTGAAAAGCATTGTACCAACATTAGCTATTTTTTTTTATATACCCTAAAAAGATGTTTACCAAAATCCGTGTTGGGGCTTTGAGTGCAAGGACACACGGATCGGGTAAGTCATTGCTGCCACGTGACTTCTGCTTTGGAAACAGGGTGAAATAAACATACTCATCAGATCCTTGGACTCCCACAGATGGAGGAAAGGCAGAGGTTTCTGGAGGGAAACCCCAGGACCTCACTCCCTGAGGCTGAGAGATGCGGGCTGTAATAGTTTTGCCATCATCAAAACTGCGCCTGAATCATTCTGGGTGGAATTTAGAAGACAGGGGACAGGGTGGTAGAGTACACAGCTATGCGGGCACCACGCCTGCACACAGCTCAAAGGCACGTCTACCACCGAGAATGACCCGAGGCCTCTGGTAACAAGAGCTGTCGTTCAGGTTAGGCCTTGACCCGCTCCTCCCACGAAGGAGGAAATGGAGTCAGCAACAGAGAGCAGGCTGCATAGCTAGGTGATCTCAGGTGTCCTGTCTCTCCTCCCTCCCTTCCACCAAAACACTTCCCCCTTTCTTCTCTCTTCCTGCCTTACATTTCACGATTAGAGCTTTATTTCTTTGGTTGTCCAGACTCCAAGAGTTCTCTATTACAAATGCAAATTTTCCTGGGAGAGGCAACAGGTAAGTCTGGACTGTGATCCAGCTCAGGCAATCAGGACCTGGGATTGTGTCCAGTGGGGGCCTGAGGGGAAAAAAGGGGTGAGTGGAAGAAGGGGATGGCTCCTTTGGGAAAGTGGAGGGGCTGCAACTAGCCAGGTGACGTTCCTTGCGTTTCCCCGCCAGGCTCAGCGCCGTCCCTCAGGCCGTGGGACAGGAGCGCCGAACAGCAGAGGGCACCAGAGGCCTGCGTCTCTGGCCCCACCGTGGTGCCATCACCCCGTGCTGGTGGAGCAGTGCTGGAGGAGGGTGGCACTCGGGCTTTGAGCAGGGAGGGACCTCAGGGCCTGTCCTCTTCCTCTTTGGTGTCACTGCAGCTGTGGGCAAGTGTCTGTAAGACGCAGCCTCACCCCTCAGTAGGCTTCAGGGGACGTCGGGGACCAGGAGCTGAGGGGCCCCACCAAAGAGCAGGCCTGCCTTTCACTTTTTCTTCAGTTGTCATCCGTCAGACCCGGGGTAGGGCTGGAAGGGACAGCTGGGAGCCAGGACAGAGCATAATGGGCGCCGCTCACACCGGCCCAGGGCAGGTGAGCTCAGGCCTCCCCAAGGCTTCTGCTCCTCATGTCTCACATCCCCCATCCGACTTCCATCCATTTAGCACAAGCTTTTGTTTGTGTTTAAATGCAGCCCCGTTTCTCTTCTTGAGGGGAGGGTGGGAGGGAGATTGGCGGGGGCAGGGTTCCCAGCAGCTGTCCCCTCGACTGACGTCACAGCGCACCAAGAGCGTGGTCCTGGGAGGCCGGCGGCCGTGTGACGCTTCCAAGCCCCCTTCCCTCCCTGGGCCTCAGTTTCCTCCCCTCGAAAGCGAGGGTTGGGCCCGCCAAGCCTGAGCCCTTTCCAGCTTCAGGAGCAAGGCTTTCGGGAGCAGGTTTTGCTACTCAGGAATTGGGGGACAGCCGGGCCCTGGGGGGTGGCTACCAGAAGGGAGAAGGGTGCAGGCCAGGGGGCACTGGGGCCCCCGAGGGTCACTAGCTGATGGGACATTTGCCGGGAACGGCTGGATGCTGCAGCCCTCGGTCTTTGGTGCTGGCGTGTGCTTCAGCGTTCACGGTGCTCCAGATCCAGAAAGACTGAGGTCAGGTCAGACCGTTACACCCGAGCTTGGACGGCCCAGAGTCAAACAGAAGAGGCTGCCGGGGTACCCGAGTCTCCCGCCCCATCCCTCCTGCCTCCTCTGGGCGCTGCTCTCAGCCTCCTGAGCCTCCCAGCGCTGGCTCCCTCCCACCTGGGCAGGGGGTCTGGCCAGGTCCTTGGAGTCCTGGTCAGGCCTGTCTTCCAGAAAGTCAAGCAGGTGGACACCCAGGCCATCACCGTTGCATGGGATATGAATTGTGTCTCAACGTCACCATCGTCAGCCCACCATTCTGGGCTCCATCCTACCCTCCCTTCTTCTGAGGGGCCCACTGTAACGTGTCTCAAACTGTAGGGCATCCACCAAAGTGTGTCCCTGCTTATCCTCCTGTGGCTCTAAATGACCGCGGAGTGTCTGGCTTGCTGGTCAGGATTTGCCGACTTACTGTCGTGACTCCATTTTATTACAATTTATGGAGGTCGTAACCCAAAGGATTCTGGACCTCAGAATCAAACATCAGAGCAGGAGGAGGCCTTGGGGAGCGTGCGTTCTGGCTGGAAAGAACAGGTGGATAAAAAATCACCCAGATGGCGCCCGCCGGTGTGAGGGCGACCCTGCCAGCCCTCTGCCCTGCAGCGAATCTGGCGGCCAGGCCCGGAGGGGTTAAAGTGCAGGGCCCGCACAGATGCACCCCATCCATCAGCAGGCATCCATGCAGAGTTCAGATCTGGGTGGGCCAGCAGATGAAAGGAGGATCTTTGGGTTTTACAGATTAAGCTTCGAGGTTTAACTACCCATAAATGACTTCAAGGTCCATTATGTGGGCGGAGACGTGCTTCCCGTGGACTCAGACCTAAGGCAGCCCTGAAAGTCTTCCCTGCGGCTCCTTGCTGGACCCCTGCTGTGGCCGGGGCTCTTCTCATTGCGGGGCGGAGGGGAGAGGCCTGCTGGCCGGGACCTGTGTTCTCATTCACCAGACTCTGCACACTCTGCTGGCTAGTGGACAGCCTTCCGGGAGCAGGCCTGGACGCCCCAAATCAATTTGCTAAAAGCCAATTTGCCAAATGATCAATTCGCTGAACGACTCATTTGCCGTAGGACTGTGGATTTGTTTTTTAAATTTCAGTTTCCCTGTGGCTTTGCACAGCGGTGCTGGCGGCAGAACTGTCCGTGACTGTCAGATTGCTGACGCTGAGCCTGACTCCGGCGCTCAGCACTCAGCAGCTTCTGTGGAAAGGAGCGGCTCGCCCCCGCCTCGGCCCTGGAATCTGCCTCTGCTCCGCTTCCCAGGCGCCGTTCCCGACTTGCCTCTCTCCTGCAGGCTTACCAGCGTCGGCCCGTGGACACGGCAGTGAGAGTGGATTCCTGACAGTGGAGGCCCAGATCCTCCCTCCGAGGGGGCTCGGGGCCTCGCACGGGGGTGATTAGAGGGACGGAAGAAAGTGGTGGTTCTTACGTCCTTGGGTTTGTGATCCAGGATTCACGCCCCTGTTATTATTACTTATCATTTTAATTCACGTTGCAATAGACACTGAAATCGTGAGCACTTCTGAGTGGAGGGCGCCAACCTTGCATTCATTGACTGATTAAACTTCAGAATCTGAAACTTAGTTCAGAAGCATCTCCTTGCCAGCACATAGGACCATAAAATTTGCTAATCCCCCCAAAAGGGCCACCCAAGATCCAGAGTTGTAGGAAAAAAATAAGTTATTTCAGCTACGGATTTTCTGTGTGGATTACCTGTTTCTGCATCTGTGTCTGTACCTGTCCCGATACATACGTCCATCAGCAGGCGACTCAGAGCAGCAGATTAATCCCGAAACTGTGTGCTTTGGAACGCGTGATACCTTCCTGCTGGATTTTCCTCCCTGCTGGGCGTCCCCTGAATTTGCAGCTGTGTGCACCCTTGTACCTAGTGCGTGCGAATTTTTCTTCTTTGTTTTTTCATCTGGCCACCATGGTATCTTGAACAGAACACCAGGCAGGGGACCTCTGGGCAGGTTAATTTCATGGAGCCTCAATGTCTTATCCACAAAGTGGGGCTAAAAACACCTCCCTGCCGAGGTTTCTGTGGGCGTGAAAGAGGTAATGGGTGGGAGAACGCTGTAATCGTTCTTGGAGCTGTGCAGATGTAGGATGCTAACGTGGCAGGGATTCTGGGTAGGGAGAGCAAGTCTCAATGTCTGTTGCCCTTTAAAGGAGAGATGCTCGAGTAACAAGCAGAGAGCTCTGTATTTGCAGAAATTCTCCTGGGCTCCTCAGCCTCCCAGCCTAGGCTCTTTGCTGGCCAGGGGGGTCCTCCTGTGCTTCCCTGGGGGCTCTGAGCTCCAGCCACTTTGCCTCTCCACAGATTTCTGGAATGTTTTACACTCCTTCCTGCCTCAGGACCTTTGCACGGGCTGTTTCCACTTTTCCATCTTTCCAATAAAGACCATCTTTAGGTTTTAGCTAATACATCACTTCTGTGAACTTCCTGTGACCCTCCCACAAGTCGGCTCCTCCTGGCAAGCATTCTCTCTGAGCACCTGCACTTACTTATTCTTCTCAGCATCAGTTACAACAGCAGGTAATTAATTCACTGTGTAATTACTTGTTTAATGCCTGTCCTTTGACTGGTCTATAAACACTATGGAGTCAGAGGCTGTGTCTTCCTCTCTGCTGCGGCCCAGCATTTAGCCCTGGGCGTAGCAATTAGCAGGTGCTGGGTAAACATGTGTCAATGAATGAATGAATGAATGAATGAAGTTGGGGCCGCAGGGCAGGGGAGGACGAATGTCTGCTGGCTGTTTCTCTTTTTGGCTCATTCTGGAACTCCTCAGTAGAGCCTGGCTCACTTCCCCTCCTTGGTCTGTCCCCAGTCCAGTTCGTGGCCTCTGCTCTAGGGGCTGGAGTCTGTCAATCAGCAAACATTCCAGGAGGTGGAACAGGTGGGTAACACATGATACAAAGCTCCCTGAGGAGGGAAGCAGCTCCGGGGAGTGCGGTAACTGGGTGGCTGCATGGAGGAGGTGGCCTGGCCAGCTCAGTCCGCATGAGGACTCGGCCGGCCACATCTGCCGTCGGCGTGATGGCTGCTCAGGACAGAGCAGCCTGGGGGCCAAGCCCGTGGCCCTGGGAGAACCTGCGTTGGCCCGGCCCTTCCGGGAGGAGGGCTGCTGGGGCACCTCCTGCCAGTGCCTTCTTCTCCCTGTGTGTCCAGGACAGGTGTGTGTGGGGGGGACTGGGGTCTGCACGGGTCTCCAGACCTCAGCCTTCGGATGAGCTGGGGGAGACAAGCCCTAACCTCTGGTTTCTCACAGGCACCTCACCTCTTTAACCCGTTTCTGGCTTCAGCTACTTCAGAGAGCAGTGAGCTGGTTCTGTACCAGCCCCTCTTCCCACCCCCCATGTCAGTGGGTATAAAGACATAAAAAATATATAAAACATGTAAAATATATAAAACACATAAAGATAAAAGGACAATGTATAGAATTTGTTGTGCTCCCCTCCCCCGCCCCTTATTAAAAATATTTTATGAAACCAGAGGAGGCCAGTTCAAGCTGACCTTTGCAGGAGAAGGAGACCAAGACCCCAGGAGTTACCCAAGTCTCCCTGGCCCGCCTGCCGCGCCCCAGTGACGCGCGCCTGTGGTTCGGGGAGCTGAGGCTGCTGCTTGAGCTGCTGTTGGGGGCCGTACTGTCTTTGAGGGGTGGCCAGTGAACCGGAGGCCGAGAGCTGGGTCCCCGGGGATGGAAAGTGGGCTTGAGCCCCCACTGTGGGAAAGCACTGGCCCAAGGCCCGCGAGGGCCCGCGACTCCTCACAGCCTGGCCCGGAGCCTTGTAAGAGGTGTCTGCCCTTTCAGAGCCTCCGCTTCCTCGTCCGCTGAGGGGCAATTCCCTTGTGCTGACGGCTGCTCACCACGGACGCTGCAAGGGCTTCAGCAGGAGATGCAGGATGAGCTGCCGGTCTCTGCGGGCGGCCTGTCATTTGAGGCCCGTCTGTATTGGAGCCTGGGCTGGAAGGAATGGGAGGCGTTTAAAGGCTCCCAGTCCAAAAGCGCGCAGGGTGAGGGCTCCCCCCCCGGGCAGGGGGAGGCAGCTCAGCTTCTCCTGCACCCCTCCCTCCTCGCCTGGCTCCTGGCCGAGCCTCCCTGGCCCAGGCTGACTGCGGGCCCTCCTCTCACTCAGCAGCAGGAATCCGAGCCCCGGGCGCCCAACTCCACCGCTGCATCCCTGTTACAAAGGCCTGTTGGGAGGACATACGCCGAGCTGTGCTTTCTTAAGAAAACTCAACGTCTCCTGTGACGTTTGGCAAGGGAGCGGCCGAGGGCTTCTCAGCACCCGGGAATCTCCCGTCCTCACCCGTGAGGTCCCGGGAGTCCTGGCCTTGGCGGGAAGGCGCTGTCTCAGTATCACAGAGAGACTTGCGGTGCCCCAGGGCCCATGTCCAGCCTCTCCTCCCTCGGAGGAGAGCTGTGGTCTTGCTGAGACCCCGACCTCCGAGCGGGGAGGACCCTCTGGCCTGGCTCCGTCAGTCCCTCCCTCCGTCCCATCCCGCCTCCCCTTTCCGGCGAGCACAGGTGCGCGGTACCGAGTCCCGTGCTGTGCCCATCCTTCTCCCTCCTGTGCTGCAGTCCCCTTCCTTCTCGCCTCCCAGCCCCCACGCCAAGAGACTGGTGAGCCCACTGTGCGCAGGAGCAACGGGAGCGGGGAGGCAGGAGTGGCCAGTGGGGCTGCAGTAGTCAAGGCAGCCTTCCTGGAGGAGGAGGCCCCAAGCTGGGCTTCACAGGACAGACGGGCGTTGGAGAAGCACTGAGGAGGAAGGATAAGCCCTAGAAGGGCACCAGGATGGGCGCGAGGAGCCCAGCCTGAGACCGAGGCACAGCAGGGCCCTGGGCGGGCTGGGTGGGCCCCCGCGGGCCCTGGAGACGCAGGCTGCGAGAAGCCTGGGAAACCAACGCGGAGGAATCCAGCGGTCCCCGGCTGCGGCCGCAGCAGCTAAATAAAGCAGTCACTGTGATTTTGAAGCCACAGTGGGCTTGCTCCTCGGCGATGGCAACTAATTATGGATGGTAATTGTTTAAACACAGGGAGGTGTTTCGACCTGAATAGCAACACTGTGACGGCCTCCTTTGGTGCCTTCCCACGGCCGGCCCAGGTGCTCCCGAGGACAAAGGTCGAGCAGAGGGCAGCGTCCACCGGGCACAGGGGCCGCTTCCCTGGGTCCTCACGAGGCAGCCCGCGGGGGTGGAGGGAGTCGAGAGGGACCTGGTCGCGTCCAGGTCCGTGACCTGTGGCCAACAGCTCTTACCCAGAAGGGCTGTCTTGGACAGAACACCAAGGGGGAGGCGCCTGCACGGGGCAGACAGACCCTGGAGGCCCAGAGCTGAGACCGCCGGAGCAGCGAAGCCCAGTGGCCTCGTCCTGCAGACGAGGGGGGCCTGGCCACAGGCACACGGCCATGGGAGGGGACTAGGGCTTTCAGAGGTCATCAGTGTGAATTCCCCAGTGTTCCCCATCCCTCCAGATCGTCACGTGGACAAATGACTTCTTCTCTGAGTCTCAGCTTTCTCTTCCGTGGGCTTTTTGAATGCTGGCCGTTCTCATGGTGTGAGGTGGCACCTCGTGGTAGTTCGGACTTGCATTCCTCTGATATCAAATTAGCGCCACTGGGCATTTTGTCACCTGCCCGTTGGCCATTTGTATGTCTTTCTTGGAGAAATGTCTGTTTAGGTCTCCTGTCCGGTTCTGGATTGGCTTGCTTTTTCGTTAATGAGTTGTATGAGCTGTTGGTATATCTTGGAAATTGAGCCCGTGTCAGTCGCATCATGTGCAAACATTCCCTTTCATTCTGTAGGTCGTTTTCTCATTTTATTTATGGTTTCCTTTGCTGTGCTGTGAGAAGGTTAGAAGTTTAACTAGGTCCCATTTGTTTATTTCTGCTTTTATTTCTATTTGCCCTGCCCTAGGAGGACACTGCCATGATTTATGTCAGAGAATGGTTTGCTTATGTTTCCTGATGAGGAGGTTTATGGTGTCTTGGCTTATGTTTAAGTCTTCAAGCCATTTTGAATGTATTTTCGTGTGTGGTGTGAGGGGGTGTTCTAATGTCACTGATTCACATGCCGCTGTCCAGTTTTCCTATCACCGCTTGTTGAAGAGACTGCCTTGGCTCCACTGTACGTTCTTCTCAAGGCTCTGACCTTTCAAGGCATCACACTTCCCCGTTCACAGAGATAAAAAGTTGCGGAACAAGAATAATACTGGTCTTGTTGGAGATTTACAGGAATGTGACCTCTCCCACGTGGACAGCTGCAAGAACAAAGGATTCCAACACCAAGAAGTTTGCAACAACCAGTCACACTCCCTCCTCTTTGTGCATAGAAGCAGCCTGGATTCCAACTCGGGCAAGACGGTTTTTGGGCTGCTAGTCCGCCGTCTACTCAGTCTGCTGACTTTCCAATAAAGTTGCTATTCCTTGTCCCAGCAACTCGTCTCTCGGTTTATTGGCCCGCGGTGCAGCGAGCAGCGTGGGCTTGGACTTGTAACACGACGGCTCAGCAGTGAGGCTGACACGGGATGACACGTGCAGAGCAGGAAGTGGTGGTCCTCCCCATGCCACCAGCACTGTCCACCCCTCTGTGTGGCTGCATCAAGAATCGTGGCCAAGTCGAGGCCTTCGGTGATGCTCGCAGCCACTCCGTCCACCCCTGCAGGGAGCAGTGTTCTCTGCAGTGGGACGTCCCAGGGCTGGTGTGAGGCTGACGATGCCCAGATGCGAACTCTTCTGAACCCTGCAGTGGGGCTTGGTTTCTTGGCCTGATCCCGTTACAGCTTTTAAATTGGATACGTTTCCTCTGTCCATCTTGCCCGAAAGCCCTGAGAGAATGGGGCGTGGCATGAAGTGGTGTGCCCTCTCCCTGCCCCGGCGTCACCCAGCAGATGCCCTGATAAATATTTCACAGACTCTGAACAGAGTGCTCGCTTTACAGCCGGGAAGGCTCAGAGGGGACGGCTGTGTCTGCTGAGTCAGGGCTTGACGCATGTCCCCTGACCCCACTTCAGGCTCTCCCCATGGCCTGGCTGAATTCACAGCAGAGTCGTCCACTGGGTTGAGAGTTGGTCTTCTGCCTGGAATTCTTCCCCTATCCTTTTGCTCATCTTGCTCCCATGTATCCTTTAGGCTTTAGCTTAAATGTTATGGCTCTGAGTCCACTTCTTGGCCTGGCTGAATCTCTCTGTGTTTTGCTCTCACAGCATCATTTTGGGGCAGAGACTGCTGGTTCCTTCCTGACATACACAGTTACCTTCTTTGATCAAATCCCAGTTTAGCAGGGAAGCAACGTGTACTGTTAAAAAGACAAGTTCTCATAGCTTTCCTGACAGCTGGGAAATTGCTGGGTAGGGCTTCTGAGAAACTGAGGAAGAGCTGACTATTTTTCCTCTTTGTATGTTGCTCTTTGTGTCTTTCCTTCGTTATGCCTGGAACACAGATTTGATGGCTGGAGCTCCAGCAGCTGCCTTGGACCTTTGGGTGAAGAACATGAGGGATGCTGTGTGTTGGAGCAGAAGCAGAGTGAGGGTCTGGGCCCTGAGGGCTTTGTTGGTGCCATCGCTCTAGCCCTGGGCTGCCTAGTCCTGGACTTGTTTCATGTAAGAGATAAAATCCTCATTTGCTTTCATCACTGAGTTGGGTTTTTCTTCCTGGCAGCCAAACTCAACCCCAAGTGATAGCACGTTCCTGGTAGAGCTTATCGTAGTCTCTGCTAGTTACGTGGAGACCCTGTCGACGTCTCCATCACCAGACAGCGTGTCTGAGGAAGGCAGGGACTCTGCCTGCCTCGTTTACTCCTGTGTCCCCGGTTTCTGCCAGTGGGTACCTAGTAAATTTTCTTGAATAAACACATCCTGATGCGTAGGTGCTGTCCGGCAGGGGTCCTACCGGGTCTTTTAAGAAAAGGATGCTCTGACAGTGGACCTCTTAATAATTATGAGAAACAACTTTAACTGTCCAGGCTGCTAGGAACTACCTTTCTCGTCCCAGTAAATTGGCTCCCTGATATCACCATTTAAAACTGTAATTGTAACTTTTTCCCAATCTGAACGTCTCTTTGAGGGGACTCGCCTATAATTCCACTGCCTGTAACAGCCGGCTGCTTAAAAACACACAAGGAACCAAACAAAACATGCACGAACACCAGTGTTCTCCTCTCAGCCTTGCTTCTGTGCGGCTGCCTTTTTCACACAGGCTCATATGATTCTTTGTGTCTTTTCCTCCCTTCCAGTATCACAGCAGAACTTTCCTGCTTACTGAAAGCTGGACTGAGCTGTAATCCCAGTGGCTCGCCTGCAACCTGCCTTCCGTCACGGGGCATGGCCTGGCCCGCCCCCTGTGCTGGCATTTTCAGCTGCAGCGATGCTGTGGTGACCGCCTTTGTGCCCCCAGCGTCCTGTGCCTGGGGTCACAGGGTCCTTAGAGGAGAGGCTCTGAAGCGGGATTATTTGATCAAGGGAGATACATGTGTCCCCATGTCATTTTGCAAAACAGGAGTCCATGTAAAATTAAAGGGAAGGAGAGACTCAGACGTTTTACTTTCTTCTGGGCTCAGCGTCTCCAGCTGTAAACTGAGCAGGTCGGCTTCGCGGGCTCCAGCTTCCCTTACAGAGCGGGAGTTCTGGGATGGTCGGGGATGAGGACGCTGCCGACTTTCAGGGCACGAGGTCATGAGATGGGGAGGGAGGCAGAGACCTGGATCCACCGGCCAGCGCCGGCCGCCCATCCCGCCCGGAGCAACCCTGCCTGTGGCTGGGGGCCACTGGCACCTCCAGGCCCCTTTCTGCATCTTCCTCACCTTTGCACGTTTCCTCAGCTTCCAGCAAGCTTGTACCTGATGGCAGCCTTAACCCTTCCTGGGAGGGAGGAGAGCTCTGACCCCCACTGAGTCTGCGGGCCTGTGTGGGGTCTCCTGTGGGGGTGGGGAAGGCAGGAAGGGGGCTGAACCTGAAGGGACACCTCTGGACCAGGACGTCAGACCCCACTGCAGGCCCCCGAGGGGCCCGAGCACAGCAAGGCTCAGAAGTTCCTCATGTCAACAGCAGGAGATGCCGCTGGTGCCCTGTGACGGGCTCCCCAGCTCCTGCTCCTGGGACGGCAGTATTGCATTTCTTTCTCACGCTGTGCCCCACCAGACAGCGAGCTTCTTGAGGGTGGGGCTTCTCTCTGATTCGTCTCTGCACCGGGGACAGCAGGTGCTCAATACCTGTTTTAAGTGGGCGAGGGAAGGGAAGTGCCCAGATGTGCTGGGAAGAGTTCTTGGCAAGGTGTGAGGGAAGCCAGAGCTGGGGCAGGGAGGAGCGAGGGAACAGGTGGCCGTGGGAGAAGTCCTGGGCTGCTTCTTTCTCTGTCAAGGCCACGTGAAGTGAACCAGCCCCCAACCCCTGCAGCCTGGCCCTTCCTGTGTGGAGGTGTCTGGGGAAGGACCCTCGAGGCACACACATCGGCAAGGGTGCCGAGAGCTCTGGGTGGAGGGGAAGCAGGTGCAGACTGGGGAGGCGGAGGGCCCTGATGGCTCGTTTGTTCATCACAAAGCTTTAGTTCATTTATTCACTCATTTCCCCCCCAATAGTCTTGAACATCTGCTGTGTGCTATGTTCTGTGTTAGGTGCTGGGTGATCAAGGGTAGACGAGACAGAGATGGCCCCTCAAGGGCTCAGAGCGCCCTGGGGAGACGTGGGTACCCGGGAAGGCAGTGAGTGGACGGTGGGCCCGGGAGGACATCCAGGCAGGAGGGGCGGCGTGCGGCGGGGCGGCTGTGCCTGCTGGAAGGGGCCAACCGGCCGGCCGTCGGGCCCCGTGAGATGCAGCGTGGTTTCACCCTGCAGCTCAGCAAATGCAGAGGCACCAGAGGGGAGCCGGGGAGGCAGAGGAGGGGAAAACGGGCACCCACCGCGCCCACAGCCAGGCAGAGCTTTGAATGGGCGGGAGGTCACGTGTGGGGACCACGAGCCTGGGGAGCACTGCTCTGCTTCCACACGGAAAAGCGGCAGGTAAGACCCAGCAGCAATCGACAACGTGTCATGTACGCTGCGGCCGTGTCTGTGTGAAGACTCCACCTGTGGAAGGTGACACCCAAGGTAATAGACAGGAAAAAAGGAAGAGGGCTGCTGGCGGCGCTAGGGGCAAGGCCGAGTGACTCGTCAGGCGGTCTCAGAACTGCATCTTACTAAGCTGGGAGTCACAGTCTTACTATTACCACAGGAACAGTGAAACGCAGGAGGCAGAGCTGTGCTAGAGCTTCTGGGGATGGGAGGTGCTGCCTTGACATTCCTTATCACACCGTGAAAGGGCGCCCGGTGAAACAGAACGGGCTGAATGCCCTCTAGGTCTTCTCCTGAGCTGGGGTCCGGGGGGCCCCGAGGGGCCCCGGTACCACAGGTGGTCCAGCCACGTTTCCACTGCTCTTGGAGACTGACTGGCCGTGATGCGTCTCCCTTCAGGGGCAGCGGCTAGTAGTACCCGCACACGGTTAGCCAAGTAAGCGTCGTCACGTCGCTTTCCGACCGGGTTGCTGGTGTACCTGATGGCTTCTAGCTGCTTTAAGCCTGGTCGCACATCAGAATCGCCCTTCTCCTGTGACAGGAAGATGGAAGAATGTGCTTACGTTTGCTCTGCGGTCTTTAAAACTTTGTGTTTTCAACATGTCTTTGCTGGGGTTGGGGTATAGCTTGATGGATGTTTGTTGAATGACTAATTGTTGACTGGCAGTCTAACAGCTTCTACTGAAGTAGGCCGAGCAAACAAACCACTGAGTGGAACGTGGTGTCTAGGTTACTCTCACTCGTCTGCTGATCACCGGGCACACTGCTGGTCACTATACCTGAAACACTCAAAGGGAGCATGAAAATCTCTATGGAAACACCGGGAGAGGAAGGAGTCTAGTCAGAGCAAGGGTAGGGGACAAGATGCCTCGGGACACCCAGTGGGGAACCAGTGCAGTCCAGCTGCCTGCCTGCACTCTGGGTCCTTCCTTCCCTGGGGCCTTGTGGCCTTTCACCTCAGTCTCTCTCAGTAGGCCTATTTCATTGTTTTCTCTGCAGACTGGCATTCTGTCGGCCCCAAAATGTTCACCTCCACTGGGTGTGGTCTCTCAGGTCATGGACCTGACACCAAGGGCCTAAATCCAGGTTCCCAGAGGTAGAAATCTGATCGGTCAATGGCCAGCCAATGGGATGTCTCCCCCCACTCAGGGGTCCACCTCTGTTCCAACAGGGTGCGTTCAGGTGGATAAGCGTGGTTGCAGGGACCGCTTCTGCTGGGGAGGCATCCTCAGGGAAGGGGCGCAGACCGGCAGGCACATGTCTTCTGTGGGAGAAAAGTGAGATGACTTTGCTGTTGAATAAAAATGTTCCCCTACGTTTAGTAAATGCCCACCATGTACTTTTAAAAATGAATAGCTTCGAAGCTGAGTTTGGGTCGACATAAAAGCCCGCGTAATAGCTGATTTCCGAGGAGCGCCCCCTCACTCCCCAAGTCTTTGGAGAGAGCAGCTAGTAGAAAATGTTAATGATCCATTTTAGCAAATGGCCGTTTTGGTCTCCCAGGCCACCGGGGCTGGCCAGAGCTGATTTTTAGAATGCCCCCTTGGTGATTCTGGCAACTTGTTTAATGTTGACCTAGAGACAGGCCGTGGGCCCAGATCCAAATGCACAGCTAAGCCTGCATTTGCTCTCCTGTGGGCAACGGGAACACCGCCCCAGTTGCTCCGTGTGGGTTTCTCACCTGTGAACAGTCTCTGGCCTGTCTCGTCTCCCTGGAGCTGCTGGCTGAGGCTGGGCAGGTGGTCCATGGCCATGTGAGGCGGCTGTGACCATGGTTCTCATTCAGATCACTCGGGAGCCTCGGTGCCACATTGCTTTCACAACTTCGCCACATTCTCCTCTGGAGTGCAGGATATACGCCTCCTCTCTGGTCACCCATGCAGCTCGTGCTGGCCTGGCTACTGGCTTCTCTCGCTGTCCCCTCTGCCCCTCCAAGATGGCTCTTGGGAAGCACCTGAACCATCCTCCCACCCAGATACATTCAAATAGAGGTGACCGGGGCTCCTCCCCTGGACTTCAGTGTGAGGCCTCTCACCGTGGCCTGTTCATGCTGGCTCCTGCTAAAGGGGCCAGAGCCCGGCTGGCAGGGAGAGTGTTTTCTGAGGACCGGGCCGTTCCCATTTCTGAGCTCGCGCCCCGTGGCTGGCTGCTCCCTCACGGCGAAGACCAGCCTCAGGATGGAGGCTGTTCTCCTAGGTCTCCATCATCCAAACATGGAGGCTCCACCAGCTTACCCACAAGGGCTCCCCCCCGGGAAGCGTCTGGTCCTGATCTGCACAGTGTCCCTCACCTAGTGGGTGCCTGGTTGATGGATGGATTCACCGTCTTACTGCTTAGTCACTGGGAGCCAAAGAACCCCAGTCCCTGCAGGCTTTTCGCAGCAGCAGGGTTGGCGTAGAGCCCGGGCTGCCGCGCCGCCCCCTTTCACTGCCCCCGCACCCCCGCCCATGGACAGCCTCCCCTGTAGCCTTTCTCGGTGGCTCCAGCTTCCCTGGAGGGCTGACCTGGCCGGAGGGCAGACAGCCTGCTCCCTCTGTGACCTCCGTGTGTTTGCCCAGCCGCACAGCGCGCACTAGGTCCGCTTGCCTCCGTGAGCACACGGGCTCCTCTGTCTTTGCGGGTGTCCCCCGGAGGGGGTGCGGCCGGGGCAGGGGGTGCGGGGGGCGCAGCTTCCTGTCCTGCCCCCGGTTATCACAGGCTGTCCCAGCGCTGCTCAGACAACCCTGAGCGTCACCCTGCTCAGCAGCACCAGTGTTCGGCTGCAAAGTCAATATTGGCTGAGCAAACACGGCAAATAAGGAGCTGCTGTTTGCGGAGCCAAGTCCTGTGGTCCGGCTGCCTCGACAGGGCCCTGGGCAGTGAGTGGGGAGGGAGGCGCTGTCTGGAGGCGGAGGGCCCAGGAGGGCTCCTCACCTCGGAGCTGCCGGCACTGGGGCTGGACCGTGCTTCGCTGTGGGGCACCTGTCCTGTCCATTGCACGGTTTGAGCAGCCTATTTGATGCCAGAGGCTCCCCCTCCCCAGGCTGGCAAACAGGAAGGTCTCTGGACGTTGCCAGCTGTCCCTGGGTGGCGCGACTACCCAGGCAGAGGCCCACTAGCTCAGCCCTGGGCCGGGACGAGGAGCAGGAGAGGGTGAAGGGGGAGACCGCCCCATCCTCCAGTTCAGACGGCCAGTCCCCGGTGAGCGCTGAGAAAAGCCAGCCTCTTCAAGAAGTAAATACCATGTCCAAGTGCCTCTTCAGTCCAAGAGGCTTTTCAGCTGCTGGCTGGGTGTCTGTGGCCACCTCCTCGCCCTTGCCCTTCCTGGGAACCCACTCGGTTCCCTGCCCGAAAGAGAGGGGTGGTGAGCTTCTCAGACGGCTTACATCTGTCTCTCTCTTGTAGAATTTCCGGCACTTTTCACTCTGGCCGGCGACCTCAGTCACACAAGCCTATTTATAACAATCTGTTCCTGGCTCCACGTCCTCCTCTTGCCACCCAGGGGTTGGCCTGTGAGTGCTTGAGTCCCCAGAGGAGGGCACGCTGGCCACAAGGGCCTCCCTGCGCACAGGCCGCTCTGCACAGTCACTTCCAGGCTCGGCTCTGGTCCTCCCTGGGGAGGGTGAGAGAGGGAGGGAGGGACCTTACCAGCTGGGGCTGGCACAGACTAGGGGCCTTCCGTGTCCTCGCTGCTGGGCCTTAGGCTGGGACAAGAAGGTGGCCAGAGGGTCTGGCAGAAGAGCCCTGGCCCATCCTAACGCCTGGAGCCTTCCTCCCTAGGCTGGGCTCTCAGGCGGGCCTGGTGGGGGTGGACAGCAATGACAGTCAGGACACAGGCACCGAGTGACCCTGAGCACGTTCCCTTCCTGCACGTGGATCCCTTTGCCGCGATGGGAGCAGGAGGTGCCGTCCCGGGACGATGGGGGCCTGCCCACTACACCCATCGGCTTTGGCTCTGGGAGGTCGCACCTTGGGGGGAGGGAAGGCTCCTGCGTGCTCAGATGCTGAGAAGCCAGGCGCGGTGTTTGCCGTCGGGAGGGAGGGATGTGGGCACTTGGGGCAGAGTCGGAGCAGAGCCGGGCAGTTTCAGGTGTTTAAGCAGCTGCCAGAAAGGCAGAAATGTTTTGTTTTTGCTTTTTTTTTTTTTCCTTTTCCAAAGTTAACACCCACTTCTCCCTGCAGCACCCCGTTTGGCCTCTCTCTCGGCCCCCCGCCCTCCTTCCTCACCGCTCTGCTCCTTAGCTGGGGTCAGGAGAAGGCGTGTGAGGACGCTGCCGCTGCTGCAGTAAGGTCTCTGCCTCCGAGGAGCAGGTGACCTGCCCAAGGTTGCAGAGCTGCCGTCCTGAATGAATGCATTTCAAGCACAAGGGTGTTCATTCAGGGAGTTAGGGGCTGAGGCGGCTGCTGAAGGGAAGCAGGAGCCACCGCCGAAGGTCAGCCAGCAGCTTCCAAAATAGACGGTTCTCCAGAGCTGGTCAGGAAGCTGTGTGGAGCCTGCAGGAGGCTCGTGCTGAGCCCGGCAGCTGTGAGCAGGTGAGGGCGGCCGCAAACCTCACATCTGCCAGTGGGTCTGCCTCCAGTGGAAGAATGGCCTCTCCCCACCGTCCCCTTCCAATTAGCACACGAGGATTTCGCTGGCAGAGCATCTCTTCGGGATCCTGTGCAGAAGAGGAAGCTCGGAGCCCCTGTCCCGGGAGGAGACTGAGGAGGAGGTGGTGGGGTGCCCAGGTGCTAACAGAGAGCCTAGCACGGCTGCTGCCGGGCAAGACTGGGGTCTGAACTCAGATCCGCAGGTCTGCCTGCCCTCTGCTCCAGGTCCCGAGCCACGCTGACCCTGTCCGACTTCCCCTAGAGAGCCTGTCTTTCCTGCCCCTCCGCTCCCGCATGGTCTGACCCCCCCCCCAGCAGACAGCAGAGGCTGGGGGCACCGACAGTGGGCTAGACCTTCGTGCCCCTTCCTTGCACTTCCTGCTTTAGAGTCAGACTCATACTCCGGGGGGGGGGGGGGTCACTTTCCAGCCTGGGGTTTCTGAGTTTCCTTTAGAGGCAGAATCCTTCGCTCACATATTACACAGCCCTCCTTGCTACATGGCGGTCCTGCGGGACTGCTGGGCCCCGTGCCGACCATCCCTCCTCCGTCTTCCCTGCGCAGCGGAGGGCAACGGCAGGTTCTGGAGGACAGCGGGAAAAAGAGGGAGAGAAAATCCTGGCGAGTGGCAGAGGACTGCGGAAGGGAGGGCTAAGGAAAAGCCCTTCACCCCTTTCCCTTCACTCTGGCAGGGGCTCCTGCAGGGCAGAGGGCAGACGCCTCAGGGAGCGGGGCCTCAGGGTGTAACATCCAGGAACAGAGCCAAGCAAAGTTGTGTCTCTCCGACCAGTCTTCCATGGTCCTCGTCGTCTTCCCCCGAGCAGCTTTGGCCTGGGGACAGGGGACATTGTCCATGAGGCCCCGGCCCTGGCCTGGGTGGGGACTTCTTCAGGGATTCTCGGAGCCCACAGTCCTGTTCGGTCTCCCTTCCCCAGCTCCTGCAGACCCCAGGCCAGTATTTGTGTCTGTGTGCGTGTGTGTATCCATTTAAGTGACAGACACTGGATCGTAAGTTTTTCTCAGTAAATTGCAAGTATTATGAGCTATATTAACACCCTGGGCCAAGACAAATGTAATTTTGGATTATCAAGTCCACAAGACAAATGAGTGCCTATTAATTTTTATTTATCTAGAGTGAATTAACAGGAACCAACGATGGGGAAAACATTGTCTTTCTGCTCCTTTACAGGGGAGAGCCGGTTTGGAGAAAACCTGGAGAAACAGTAGCATAAAAATCTTAAAATATCGGAACTGAAAGAAGTATTTATTTGCTCTAATTCAACAGACATGTATGGCGTACTTCTGAAGTCCTGGGGTTTCAAACGCAAACAAGAAACTGTTGAGGCCCTCAAGGAGCTCAGAGTCTAGCAGGGACGAGTGGGGAGTCTGCGACAGTGGGACTCTGGTCAAGGAATAAAGGTTGCATGAGGGCAGAGGGGCTCTCATTAACACTTTCGTGGGTGGGGAGAGAGCCAAGGAAGGCTTCCTGGAGAATTTATATCTGAGTTGGGTTTTGCTGTATGAATAGGAGTTTGGTGAGAAAAAAAGTTGGGGAAAAGTGTTCTTGTCAGAAAGGAGGAGAACAAGGGTTTATAAACCAGGAGTGAGCTCAGAAACCAACAGTCTGAAGGTGCTGAGCGGAGGGAGATGAGGAGCGACAGGGGAGGGGCCCAGCCCTGAACGCTGAGCTGAGGTGGGTCTGGGTGCGCTAGGAAGAGGCACTGATTGGCACCATAGAACCAACGGTGCCTCTAGCAAAGTTGCGGCCCCCCCCCACTGTTCCCACCCTGCCAGGCCGTCCGGCGCCATGGACTCCTCCCCCAGTGCGCTGGCGGCACTGGTGTGTCTCCACGTCTCCGCCCAGGGCTCGCCCCCGTGCAGCCCAGCTGCAGGCAGGAACCGCCCGGAGGTGCAGGAGAGCAGATGTCCCCAGGCAGCACTCACTCCTGGGGGATGCAGCAGGGGTCAGCGCCCGGCCGCCCGGCCTCGGCGGAGGCCCATGGGTCGCTCTCAGCTGCCCACAGATTCAGGCGGTTGACTTTACACCCTTCCCTGCCCCACGTCCCCACAACCCTCGCTCCCACCCTCACCTCCTGGGGTCCCCTCCCAGTCAGGCTATTTGCACCCATGTCCGTGTTCAGGGTCTGCTTCTGGGGGGACCCAAACCAACACCCTGGAGATGGCTGTTTCCACAGAGCTCTGGGGATGAGCTGAGGGCAACAGGGGAGAGGGGGAGGAGTGGCAGGCCCTTGAAGGGGCCCTGAAGCCGGAGAGGGTGTCTTCGGCAAATCCCAAGCCCCGTGGTACCCCCTCCTCGATTGCAGCATCCAGCCCTCGGGGCCCATATCCTGCAGAGCCTGCTCCTGGGGCCCTTGGATCTGGCAGACATTTCCCTGGGACTCTGCCCCTCCGCAGACACATTGTGAGGGCAGGCAGCTACCTGCCCCCCCCACCCCCAGCCATGCTCTTCCTCTCAACAGGGGCCTTCAGCATCTTAGAGAAGCCAAGAGACTAAGCCGTACTGAGCATGGCTGTGTGTCCAGCTCTGCCATCTCATTTAACTTTCACAGCAATTCCACGTTCCCATCTTTCAAAAGGAGAAGCGGAAGCTCAGGAGAGGGCAGTAACCAGCTAAGGTCCCACAGCTCAGTAAGGGCTGGGGCTCGGTCGGCCTCCCGAGGCTGGCCAGGCATCACCGGACAGGTATTTGAAGATGGCGCCCATGCTCAGCCACGCCTTTCCTTTCCTGGTCCGGGCCTGAGATCGAACTTTCCCAAGAGACCTCTTCCAGATGCACGGTTCTCTGACCTCTCACTTCTTGAGAGACACTCTCAGTCTGCGTTTCTGTGGACCCGTGGCACCCAGGGCCGGTGCCAGTGAGGCTGGAGCCCGGTGCCGGTCACCTCCGTCGGCCTGAACGTTACCTCTCCACCTCCCGTCCCAGGATTCCATTCACTGCAGAAGCAACTGCTGCCCCAAGGGTCCTCACAAGAATCTCTGGGGCCCCTAAAACCCCCAGGCCTTTTTCACATGGACTGAGTCTGAGTCACGATGCTCCTGGGGTAGCGGATCATTTTGAAGGAACCCAGCCCGCGGGGACCAGGGAGGGCTTCCTGGAGGAAGAAGCACTGAAGTGGAGTTTTAAGGCCTTAGTGGGATCTAGGAGGCCAAAGAGAGCAGAGAAGAATGGATTCCCAGCTGGAGGCCCGAGGAGGCAAGGCAATCCGGGACCTGCAGGAGGCCCTCCCAGCCGTCCTGCTCCATCTTGTCTCACAGAGGACAGCACGGGGGACCCGAGGGCATAGAGGACTCACTTAAGAGCCCACAGCCCCGGCCCGAGCATGGTGCACAGGAGTGAATGAATGAATGAGCGAGCAAACGAGTGACAGAATCCAAGCGCATGCGTGTCCGGCTCTCAGCTTCAGCGCGGGCCTGTCCTGGACCACGTCAACCCGAATTCTCTCCACCTCAGTAACAGTAATGAAATCCCGCTGGTGGGGTGGGGGGCGAATCCCACAGCTTTCCCCAGGGCTGGGTGTGCTGGCTGCTCCGAGGAGAGCCCCCTCTTCCCTCAGCCCATCCCTGCACGCCAGCAGCCCACAGGCCACGTGCCTCCCCCTTCCGGAATCTTCCCTGACTGCCCCGGGTCAGCCCCACGCCGTCTCCACAGCTGCCCTTCTGACGATGCTGTTTGCTTTTCCTGCCTCAAGTTTTACCATTTTCTCCAGGAAAATATTTACCTTCCCGCTGCTGTAATTATGCCTCCGGGTGCAGCGGGGAGGCCTTGGGGGAGAGTTGGTCCTGTTTGTTGTTTGGTGTCCTGGGAGAACAAACAGGCTTATTTGACTTAACCTGCGTTTTCCCAGTAGGTGGACCCCTCGGAGCAAACACGGAAAAGACCTGCCTCTTGCCACGGACCTCGAGGTGACTGTGCAGCATTTAAACTGAAAGGGCTCCCCTCAAGCCAGGCTGGACTGGACCAAGGCGCTGTCCTGGTTTACCTCATACAAGATGCCTGAGCTGGGCTGAGGTTCTCTCAAGACCAGGAACCTCTCTGTCTTCCTCCAGCAGCTACCCAGCCCTGGAAAACTCGAGTGGAGTGAAGGGATGGCGTGAGGGACACTTCTCAGCGAGAGGGCTCTGGAGATGACGGGTGGGACTGGCTGGAGGGGCTGGGACCAGGAAGAAACTTGAATGTGGGTCTGCAGGAGCCCTGCCTTTGGAGCCCGGCAGGTGCGGTGACCTTCAGTTACGGGGATGCTGCTGGTTACGTGTGTTCTAAGGGTCGAGCTGGGCCTCCATTTACACGTGTTGAGCGAGCACTTCCCACATGCAAGCACCGATTCAGGTGCGAGGAGGCATCGGTGACAGTCTCCACCCTCTGGGACAACATTCGGTGGCAGAAGACAACCATGATGCATAAGAAACACATGCAGCAAGCGGAAAAGGGAGGGAGAAAACCGAGCAGGGTGAGGGCGCGAGGGAGGTCTCGGCGTGGCGGGGGGAGCCTCGTGGAGAAGATGCAGTGCTTGGAGACCTGGTGGAGGGGAGGTGCTCGGTCCTGGGCATGTCTGATTCCAAAGGCAAAACTCAGATGCCTACACTCCCTCTGTCCCAGCTGCATGAGACCAGGGAGCTGGACGCACAGCAGCGCTCAGCAAGTGTGTGTTCCTCACCCCCCTTACTTGTGGGGTCCCCTGGGCATTCATCCACCAGGGGGGACCGACGGGGGGGGGCGCTCCTGGCAGGGCACGGTGCGGACATAAGGCGGTGAGCCTGGGGCGCAGGCAGTCCCGGAGATGGCCATGACCGACCTGGAGGGCAGAGGTGATGCCGCTCCTGGTGGGGAGTAGAGTCAGGCTGGGGAGGGCAGGTCCAGCGGGGAGGTGAGCGTCACGCAGCGATGCTCACTGCACTCCCGGTGGTCGCCCTGGAGACAGACGGGTTGGATGGACAGTTACTGAGGGCCTGTTAGGAGCCAGGAGCTTTCCCAGCCCTGCCATTCCCACAGCAGTCCTCCGAGGCAGGCAGCAGTGTGTCCATTTCACAGCCGGGAACGCTCAGGCTCAGGAGTAGAAGGGCGTGTGTGCTGTCGACCGGCTGGGCTGCAGATCTGCTTCTGTCTGATTCCACAGACCCGACAATTATGACGTCACTGCCATTATCAACTTCCCCATCTGAACAGCCGCCAGCAACATCCCTGTCACCAGCCAGGGCGGCAGCACCGACAGCTTCGCAGCAGGATCACCATCGGCAGCCCCGTCAGCATCACCAACATCTCCATCCGCCTCTTCCGTGCCGTCCCATCGGTGGCCCCAGGGTCGCAGGCAGCTGGCAAATCGCAGTCTGACAGGTAACCAGGTGACAGGTAACCAGGCTTCGGGTCAATTAAGCCGTCGTCCTCAGCTTCAGCTTCCTTCTCTATGAAATGGGACAAGCATGTCTCCCTCGGAAGGTAGGAGAGAGGCTGAAATGGGAGCCACCATTCCACTGAGCCTGCTCCCGCCAGGACCGTCAGCGACCTTCGTCAGCGACCTTCACAGCGGCCGCCCCCTCTGCCGCCATGGTGCCCGCCCCCACGCGGGCCAGCGGCATCTGACTCCTCCTCCTCCGCTGCCCCTCCTGGCGTTCATGGCACCCACTGTCTGGTTCCCCTTCTAACTCACTGGTTCCTCCTCCTTTGCTGGCTGGACCTTTAAATATTTGAATGTCCCAGCGCTTGGATCTAGCCCTCTCCTGGCTTCATCCAGACTCTCCAACTGTCTCCTCCTTGGTCCATGCAAACGCCACGACCCTGCGAACACTGTGGCGACCCTCACGTCACTGGGGATGGTCAGGGGAGTGGCCGCTCAGAGAGGCTGCAGACCCCCCAGGAGAAGGAGGGAACCTCCCAGCCCACGTGGGACGAAAATCAGCCTTTTCAAGGGGGAGGTGCAGGGCGACTCCTGAGCAGAAGTGTTGGGAGGTGGTTTGAAGGGCTCTGCTTCTCAGACCTGCATGCTTTAACTTCCTCCCTGGGTCTGCGTTGTCCCCGGAGATCAGAACCCCTGGACGGCTTCCACCCCCAAACGTGTCCACACTGAGAGTCCAGGGACAGGACCTCTTAGAGGCGCCCCCCTCCCCGGAGGGTTTCCTTTGAGTGAAGAGCTAAGCGGAGAGCTGAAGAGAGTCTCCAGCTAGCGGCTGGGGTTGCTCACGGGCGCTCCCCTGGAAACTCTGAAATGGCGTCCGTCTGGGGGCTGCTGGCGCTGCCCCCGCACCGGGCCCACCCTGAGATGCACGGGCCCCACTGGGCTGTCCCCCGCACGCCCGCGCAGGCATTCCTTTAGGTTCTCTTGGCCTCAGGGGCACTTTGGGTCAGATGCCAGGGGAAGCAGGTCGCCCCCCCTTGCTCTGGGGGCTGTGGGTCGACAGCTTTGAGAGGCGCTCTCCTCCAAGAGTGTCTTTTCCCTTCATCTTCGGGACGTGGGTGCACGTTGCTCTCCACCCTTTTGAGGCTGGCGTGAGTGTGAGCCTGCCGGGGGTGAGCCCTGCAAGGCCTCTGCCCCCAGGCTCACGGCAGGTGGGGGTGGGCGTCACTGCGGCGCCCTCCTTTGTGCCCAGGGGGCCTAGGGCTGCTCCACTGCCAGACTGTCGCTCCTAAAGTGGCTCTAGAGCAATCCGAAGTCTCCCGCTGCCCCTGGAATAAAGTTCCAGGCTTCTGGTTTCCTCTCAAGCTCCCTACAATTTGGCCTTCATCAGCTTTTCCGACCAAGGCCCTCATTCCTTCTCTGCCAAGCTCTTGCCTCCAGACAGACAGGCCACCTCCTTCCCAGAGTGTGCCGGCACCGTGGCTGCCTCCACACCGACTCTCCCATCTCCTTCTTGTCTGTCTAAGCTTCAGTTCTCCCAGACAAACTTGCAAAAGCTGCCTCCTGCCTTGGTCCCTTTGTTCATCCCTCCCCGGCCCCACAGGACCACCCATGCCTCTCATGGTCAGTCTCTCGTGACTGACCACCCGTGACTCCCCACACCGAGGAGGGTTTATGTACAAAGGGACCACTTCCTGAGGTGTGCCAGCGAGTGTGAGGACCACAGCGTGGCTGGTTAGTCACGCAGGACAAATCACAACAGAGCTATTACTGTGGCCAGGCCTGCAGAAACAGGGGAGGGGGCTGCTGACAACACCTGCAGGGAGGGAGTCCTGTGGAGAGAGAGGGGGGCCGTGAGCTTCGTGGAGAGATGCGTTCAGCTTGGGGAGAGCCCCGGGGAGGGGTCAGGAGCTTGGACACTCAGACCTCAGCGTCTTCTCTCTGACCTCCTGCTGCGGCTGCTGTTAGCTGAGGCCACGCAGAAGCCAGAGGGCTAGGGAGCCCCCTGTGTGTCCCTGTATGTCCCCCCAGGGCAGGCAGCAGAGTGCGGGAGGGCAGAAAGGAGTCGGGAAGGGCAGATAAAGGGGAGGGGGACCATGCTTTGTACCTCAGATTCCCGACGGGTAAGTTGGGAGAACCTTGAATGTCACAAGGAGAAAGGTTCTTAGGATCAAGCTGTTCGCAGGTAGGAACACGGGGGCCCCAGGGGGGCTGGTGCTGGCCAGATCTCACACAGCAAGGCAGTGACGAGATGCGACCAGGGTGCGTGTGAGCCCCACGGTTCATCAGCTGACTGGTTCTTTGGAAAGACGACATAGTAAGTTACATAACAGGCGTCTGGCTCTCAGCCTCACCGGCCACGCTGGCCGTGCTCGGTAACCGGTGCGGCGCCCTGCGGGGGTGGGTGACATCCCCCAGGGCCGAGATTCATCCCGAAGGGAGGCCACCAGCAGTGCGTGTGACCAGCTGGAAGGGACTGGAAGTCAGGAGCACCGTGTGCTGCCCATTCAAGCAGGTGCCTGGACACGTGCTTGAACCCCATGGAGAGCACTGAGTGTGTGTGTGTGTGTGTGTGTTTTAATGGGAGGGCTCTGAATTAAATTCTGAGACACTCAGGTCCCAAGCAGCGCGGCCCACGGAACAGCGCGAAGGCCCTCCCTCACCCCATCGCAGGCCTCACTTTGTCTCAACTCCCCACCCAAGTCCCCTCTGCTCGTCTATGAAAACTTAAAGCAACCGTGCGGTGCTCTACACTTCTGAGCCATTCAGGTACGTTTCTCTTCATAGCAAACAGCAGGCCTGTGATAGAGACAGGGAGGGGCGACCACATCCATCCAATTGCCGGCTGAGCCAAACAAATGGCCCCAGCTCCCAAATGCAGAAAGTGGTGGAACCCTGAGCCCAGGCCCCTCTGATGGGACCGTATCTGGTCCCCTCCCTCCACAAACACTGCCTTTTCCTGAGTCCTCTCCTAGTCTCTCTCTCTCTTTTCTCCCAGCTCTTCCCTTTCTTCAACCCCATCTTTCCCACCGTCTCTCCTCTGTCTCCCTCTCTCCCCTTTCCCTGAAAAGCCAACCCCTCTCTGGTCCGACACGCCCGAAGCACCGCTTCAGGAGCCGTCTTGCTTGCTTCTTGGTGTCGAGACCGACTGCGTGGATGCATTTGTTGGGAGCACCTCTGCCTCCACGCGGACAGCAGCTGACCGGTGACTTTCCACTTCTCGTCCCCACGAAGTGCTGTCTGCAGACAATACGTAGAAATGACAAGCCACACCAGTCGCTGAGCAGTCTTCCCTTGAACCAAGCAGATTCTGACATCTGCTTGCTGTTAATTATCTTCTGACGGAGGAAATGGAAAAGTTGACAAATAGTTCAACCCCAGGAGAATCAACTTCCCCATTTTTTCCCCTTTGTGAGCATGTTTATAATAGAACACCGATCTGCCAACATCTCCTAGTTTCTCTGGGGCACTGGCAAGAAAACAGAGACAAATATTTATATTCCCCAAACTCAAGATGGTTTTCATATTGTTTTCATGTTTAACTGATCTCAAATGAACGACAATGGCCCTTAATGTGGTTACAGGAATTTGCCATCAATTTTCACTTAAAATTGGACCCAGCTGGTACACTTGCCTGCACTGTATTCCAGTTTGTCATAATACGCCTTCCTAAAACACGCACGGCTTCCCCCCCCGGCTGATTGGCACAACCGCTTACCGGGGCAGCAGTCCCCCACCACGCGTGGGCAGAATTAAGTTCAGAAAAGCATTTCCATTTTGGAGCCTTTTTGCACAGAGCATTTGAAGCGGGGGACTGGGAAACCGGTGAAGGCCACAGGAGTGGGGCTGGCCTGGCACACCATCCTTTCCTGGTGGCGAAGATGCCTGTTCCAGCTCCCAGCAGGAGACAGGGTAGGCTGCCGGGGCACACCGGAATGGTTCAAGGTCCCAGAACATTTCAAATTCTTCCTGGTGTCCTTCCGTGGCTTTTGAGTGCATCTGGGTAGTGCCCTAGGTTCTCTGCGAGGTTTCCACTCTTCCCTCCCTTGGCCTGAAGCGTTAATGCGGATGGTGGGACAGAGATGCACTGGGGCGACAAGAGCTGAACCGGGGGAACAGGCCTCTCCACTTTGGGAATGTCATTTAACCCTGGTGGCACTCAGCTGCTGTTTAAGCAGTGTAATTGGACAACTGAATACTTATGCAGGGGGTGAATGTTAGATTGGTTGGAAAGTTGGGGGAACAGGCTTAACTCGGAGATAAGGTCCACCTGTGAATAAAGCGTGGTGGGGGTAGGAGGCAGGTTTCAGGTCCATATTGACTCCAGGAGGAAGAGTGAGCTCTGGGAGCGCGCTGTGAAGGACGAAGCAGCTCCTCTGAGCTCAGGGGAAGCGCCCGCTGATCGATTAGCGATGTCTGCCCTGGTCGCTGGGACGGGAACTCAGCACCTCTGCCATGCAGCCACCGCTCCTGGCCTGGTTGATCGCCAAAGGCCCTCTGCTTCTATTTGTGGTGAGACGTCATTGCTCACCTCTCTCTCTCGAGGTGGAGACCAGGGGAGCCAGACCAGGAGGCCTACGGCAGCACTTCTAAAACTCGAACGTGCAGACTTGAATCCTGTTAGACACGAGCCTGTGGGTCTGGGGTGGAGCCTCGTATTCTGTGTTTCTAACAGACTCCCCAGTGATGCCGGGGCTGTTGGTCTGCGGTGGGCTCTGAACAGCAGGCGGAGGCAGCGTGCTGTCCCGGGCAGCCCCTCCCCTGCAGGCTAACAGCAGCAAGCGCGGCCCGGCTCATTAAGCTCCTTTCCAAGGATTTTTCACAGATCACTTAACTCATCCCTCCAGACAGCCTTTTGATGTCAGATGGCTTGTTTCCCGCCCACCACCCACTTTTTTTTTTTAATTTTTGAGTTTTCTGCAGGTGCAGTGGGCTTTACTGCCCAGCCCAGGGTCTGCACATGGCAGAGTTGGGACCCACCCCTGCACCTGATCGGCCCTCTGAGTGCCAAACGCAGAAGCGTGACCCCAGGGCTAATGCTGCGAGTGCCCTCTGCTCCAACAGGGCAGCTCTTGGAGCGGGGCCAAGGGGTCGGACTGATGCCAAATGTGCCCTCAGAGCACGTCAGAAGGCCACGTTCTGCCTCGGTGACCACTGGCTCCACCGTTCTAGACGGTCAGGGAGGCAGGCAGGGCACATCCCGTGATCCTGGCTTCATGGGAAAGAGTTGTCTTGACCTCATGAGGGTTTTGCAGCCAAACAGACCCAGCTTGAAACCTGGTCACATTACTTGACTGAGCAAGTTACTTAACCTCCCTGAGTGAAGGTCCCCTCACTTGTTAAAAGAGGATGATCAACATTCTTGCCTTGCAAATTGTTGGGAAGATGGAAATTAATATTGCAGAAAAGTGCCTGGTAACGGCGTGCAGCACAGATGGAAGCCTCAGCCCCCGCCTTTGCCCTCCTGGAAACTGCGACGGTGTCGTTTTTGCTATTCACTGCACAGATACAACCACTTCAGAGTCTCCTTCGGTGCAGTGGCCTAATCCTTAAATACGGGTTCCAAGCAGAAGCTTAATGTGGCACCTTAACCTTGTGCAATGGAACGGGAAACTTGTATCAAATACTAAATATCATTCTTTCCTATAAACAACAACAAAAAACTAAACATCCAAACTTACACTCTGCAGTAAAACATGTCCGCACCAAGAGATACTCGGTCAACAGAGACACATTTGAAACTTCAAAGCCAACCTCGCACGCCTTGCCTCGGCCGGGCCTCGGCACGAGCGGTCGGTGTGGCGCCTCACAGCTGCCGTTCCCTGGCTCTGCAGCGACTGCTGTGAATTCTGGTAAACGCTGTTGTCACAGAGAGCTCCTCAAACAGGTTTTAATTGGTTTGAATTTGAAGAAAGGATGTTCTGCTTAAGAGACAGGGCAGAGATTGTCAAAAATAAAGGAACCGACAACACGCTGCAGGGAAACGTGCAGACACGCCGGACCCGCCCGTTCTCCCTTGGCAAACGTGCGGACACTTTAAATTTTGTCGATCTGCCTGGTTAATGATTTTCACAAAGCAGCGGTTTAATTGGTAATGCTTCTGATGGGTCACTGGAACGTTTACTCTTCACCTCCCGTGCGTTCTTCACGGTGCACTTAGCACCCGTGTGAATTAATTAGGACGGGGGGGGGGGAATGCAGACAAGTCAGCAACGGCACTTACCCTGCGTTTTAGGTCTATTCAGGTGATTAGTGTTGCCAGTTAACCTGTGAAGAAGGGATGAGCCATACCGAATCTTTCTTTAAAAAAAATTGCTGACGATCAAAGTGCGGTCATCCTGCCCCTCCGTAGCAAATGATGCAAAAACCTTTCTTTTTTTTTTTAAATCATGGTGTCTTGGCAAAATGTCAGCCAAAGCCATCTTTCTTTCTTTCTTCATTAAGTCAGAGAAAGACAGTCAGAATTGCTCCGCCTGTCTTTTAAGGTATGAGCACCGTTCTGTATGTATGAATTCATGATTCCATGAAAGAGTTCTGTACCCCTTGGGCTGAGGGAGCAGCAGTCACTCTGCCAGCCCTGCCTTTGCAAATCCAGCCACGGCCCCACATCCTCTTGGCTGTAAAGACAACAGAGGTCACTATGCTTTCCTAGGAGTTGCTAAGTACGGTCAAAGAATAGCTCCGGTCTCATCACACACAGCATTTCAGGCAAGCCGTACTCTGTTCCAACCACACCAGGCATAAAATACGTATTAGGAACAATTCTCCCCCAAAACCAAAGTAGATCTGGATGATGCAGGGGAAACTGACAAATGCAGTGATCGCAGTGTTTTATCGATAATCACGCACCATGCACTGTGTCCTCGTGTTTGCTTAGCCAATAAGACGGGGAGGCGGGACTTGAACGTTCCTGTCCAACCGACAGAAGTATGTATTTATGACTGGAGATAATTGGCTACAGGACAGATAAGCTCGAATATTAATGGCATTTTTCTCACATGATTGGCATAGAAGCCAGAGAGGAAACCTAGTCTAGTACAGCTCTGTGTGTTCGTCACACATGGCCACCCGGCTGGCTCACGAGGCTCTTAAAAGCCTGCCACGGCTGGTGCCATAGCAACTTTCAACACACGAGGGGCCCCGAAACAGAGCATAGCCCCAGTCTGACGTGGGTCCCATGGTTTCCCGCTCTCACAGTTCCGAATCCAGTGGTGAAGGGCTCAGCTGCCCCGCCCCAGAGCCCCCGTCCAGCCTGCTGGCCTCACCATCCCAGGCTGGGCTTTTAGCTCCTCTGCCCAATCTTCTCCTGTTTTCTTTTCTTCTCCGCCTGCCTCAGTCCTACTCACCCTTTAAGACCAGCCTAGGCCCTGTATCCATCAGCGTCCTGGCAAGAAATGGATGATGCTTCAGAAAGGAGGAGCAAAGGGCGCTCAGGAAGGGACTGTCCAGGGCGTGGCTTGGGCACAGGGGAAGCGGCAAGAGATGCTGGCGAGCGAAGTGAGGACACCTCTGTCTTCACAGACTGTCCTATTGGACAGCCGGGCCCGGAGCACCCTAGAGATCACGGGGTTCCGGCAATGTGGGAAGACCCCCACAAACCCACCTGTTTGGCTCGAGCTGTTGGTATTTATCTTACCGTCACACAGAACCTAGCCCCAGAGCTTCACTTTGCTAGCGAGTCATCGTGTGATGAGTCCCCAGACCTGCTTTCTCATCTAGAAAATGGAGATAGCAATAGAGGACTGACGAGGCAGAGGGCTGGAAGGCGTCTCGAAGGGTCACGGTGCACTTGGGTGTTTAATGACTGTCGGCCCCCAGTCTCCCTCGCGGCAACGCCCATCTTAACGAGCACGTGAGAAGAGCTGGCTCTGCCCGCACCGTGCTGAACCCCTTACCGTGATGGCCTCCGGAGACCATCAGGTCACCGTGACCCTGCAGGAGCATCAGTGCTCCCATTTTGCAGGTAAGGAAACAGAGTCAGAGAGACTAAAGCTCTTGCCCGATGTCGCGCAGCGGTGGAACCAGGCTTCTGTGCACTCAGTTAGAACCGTCACACATTGTTCTCTGCTGCTTCCTCGTCTTATCTGAGCATCCTGGCTGCTGAGAGCATCGTGCAGGCTTCATTCAAGTCCTGCATCGAGCCGGGCGTGGGCCTGGACTGACGTGCGGTTGCTAACTGGCACATCAGTGTCAATAAACAGTAACAAAAACGTTGAAAACGTCTCCAGCCCTGATCGTTGGCTTTAATGTTCTTTCCTCAAAAGGGGCCCTGAGAAGGCATCCAGGGGCAGTCAGTCTCTGCCTCTAATTAAGAGCAGAGCTGTCGGAAGACGAACGTGCAGGAGACCTCAGGAGCGCGTGGGCTTGGATGGAGAGGGGAGAGATTGGTTCTTGTTTGAGGAGACTTAGAAAACCCAGAAGGAAAGCAGTGGGTTTCACTTCCTTTTTACTTCCCTGGTCGTGGGGCCGTGACTGGCTTGGAACGTAAGCGTCCTGAAATGGGATCTGGTCCTGGCAAAGTCATTTGCACCCTCAGAATTTCAAGTTCTTCACCTGAAGGAGGCAAAGCCCTGCCTCTCCTGTGGCTGGTCTTGCGGACTGAAGGGGTCTAAGGACCCAGGCTGGGTCAGGGGTGCCCTCAGCAAACACGCGCCCGTCCACACCCAGGCAGCCTCCAGGCCACCCCGACCTCCCTGTTTAGTGGAGGAAAGCAGCCCTTATTGTCTGCACCGCACATCTTAAAGGAGATTAAAGTTGCGTCCTGGGAATTACACAAATGATGTTAATTTCCACCTTGGTTGGAAAATCTCGTTTCCTCGTATGAGTAATTATTAAGTTAAACTAGAACTACAGTGGGATGGACTCCCAAACCCAGTCACGCCTCCCAGCGTCCCCTGGAGCCAGCCGGGCTCTGGCTGCCTACCGCCCTGGTGACCGGCTCTTGGCTGATGATCCCAGGGGTATCGAGATGGTTTAAAGGGCAGAGCAAAACATGCAAGAACCCGCGCAGTACTCGGGCAGGGGGCCGCGGCGAGGACGGCCAGGCTCCCAAGGCAGTGAGCCCAAGTCCCTGTGCAGCCTGAAGTCAGCAAGTGGCACCAGCCTGACGAGAAACCTGGGGTTCACCAGACTCTCCCCACCTCCTCCTGCCGCCTCTCAATAGGTTGTTTCCTCTGGTGAATCCCAGCACGAGCTGGTTTTTCCCTGCATTATTGTTTGGGGTCTGCAGGGAACTCTGAGCACCCCTGGGTGGCAGTCACCGCGTTGTCTGAAGAGACCGTGTGCTAAGCGTCAGGCTCCCAGGCGTTAGCCAAGGCCTTCCCTCGAGCCACTTCGGAGCACCCCCACCCCCCGCCCGCCCATGTCTTTGTGTCTCACTGTGATAGATCAGTAAGTATTTCGCCTTTTGTCGGCGGTTGGGGGAAGTAGGGTCGGGGGCGGCAGTTTGGTGTGGAAAGTTCTGATTTTAGAGTCAGACTTCCCAGGGCGCCATCAGGAGCTGTGCGTCTCTGGGCAGGCACTTCGCCTCTTTGCAGCTTTGGAGCGCGGGCTTTGTACGGGGTTTCACGGCAGCTCCCCCTCCTCAGGCTCGCAACAAGCCCGCTGTAGGGGCAGTATTCCCGTTTTGCAGAAGGTGGAGCCGAGCCTTCTGGACGTGACGTGGCTTCCTCCTTCCTCCCCTCTTCCTCCTTCCCCCTCCTCCTCCCCTCCCTTCCTCTTGATTTTTGCTCCTCTGGCATCTGCTGGGCACTTAGGGGTTCTCGGCGACTGTCCGCACACACGGAGGGAGTCACTGCAGCCTCAGGCTGTGCTGCGGGAGCAGCTAGAAGCCAAGCCCTGCGCCCAAAACAAACGAGAGGCACCCCCCTCCCCGCACAGTCTGTTTCTGGGGAAAGCGCCCCTGGGACCTCCTCCTGCCCATTTTCTAACCACGTCCACTGATGGTGGCTGCACGTCAGGCTGTGGTCCCAGAGGCTCCTGCCTGTGGCCTCACTCTTGCCCCTCCCCATCGACCTCTACTTCTTTGAAAGTAATAATTTCTTGTCGTTATGGACCCTCGCCCAGCATGAGAGGAAGGAAGCCAACTGAGGAGTCAGCCCAGAGAGGGGAAGGGACTTGCCCAAGGTCACACAGCTTGTCGCAGCAGAGCTGGGGCCAGACTCTCCTCCAACGCTGTTCACCCCCACCCCACCCCCTGACCAAGTTGCTGGTCAGTGCTGGTGGTGACCCCAGGCTGCCCCCTTGGCTAAAAACACCACCACGTAGAACCACCTTGAAACAGAAACAGAAACAGAAAGTAACAAACCCTCTGCGGTCCCTGCCTGGCCTGGGCAGCGTCCCCGCACAGACCCGAGGTCCCCACCCGGCCTGGGCAGCGTCCCCGCACAGACCCGAGGTCCCCGCCCGGCCTGGGCAGCGTCCCCACACAGACCCGAGGGAGGCGCCCCCCACCTGCTCCATCCAGGATCGTCCTGCAGGGAAGCAGCGCGTCTGGGTCCCACCCTCTCACTGCCCTCGTTGTGACTTGTTCTGTCCCTTTAGGTTGGGCCGTCTCAAGCACGCCTGCCCTGCTGCTTTGTTTCTTGGGCTGTTTTCACTAAGGCTCTGCCTCCCCCGGGCAGAACTGGGGACTTACTGCCGCTGAGGGAAGCTACCTCCTCAGACTGGATGTCACCCCTCCTTGGGCGGCTGGCGCCCACCCCCGGCAGTCCTGGCAGCGGTGGCCCTCTCACTGGGAGGCGAGGCTGCCTGGGGTTTTGGTGTCACCCACGCTGCTTGCCGGCCACGCTTTGTGAGAAGGCTTCTGCCACGTGGCTCCCTCGTACTTTCTGGAACGATGATACAGGCCCGGGCAACGCAAGGCAGAGACTGCCGGTCTGCCTGTCTGCCCGTACGCCCCAGCACCTCGCCCGGGCCCTCTCAGAGCACGGGGACGCTCCCTTGAGTCCGAGTGTATTTCCACATCCTCCTCCACGTAAGTGGGTCAGCCCACAGGCTCTCCAGCCTGCCATTTGCTTCCATGGTTTTGCTCAAGCTTTTCCCGCTGCCCGGATGCCCTTCCACCAGTTTCTGACTGCTCAGAATCTTCTCAACCTTCAAGGACCCGTCCCACCCCTACCACATGGCGTGCTCCTTGAGAAGAAGGCTGGGCTCATTTGTGGATGTTTGTATCCCAGTGCAGAGGGGCCTGAGCACATGCCTGCTGCAAGAATGAATGAACAAAAGTCCAATTCCATTTCAATTCCTTTTCTAAGTCCTTCTCAGGAACCCCTCTGGCCCACAGGGCGCTCTCCCTCCAGCCGGGCGGGCCTCCGGGTGTGATGTCTGTCTGCCTCCAGCATCCCAGGCCCTGCTTGGCCGTGTTGGGGAAATCCTCCTCTCTGGCTTCTAGCCCTCTTTGTCTTATTTCCCCCAATAAACCGGGATGAGGGGAGTCCTAGAAGGAGGCTGGACGGCAAGCAGGCCACGGTGGTTCAGAGGGGCCGGCTGGGGCAGAGAAGGACAGATGGGCTCGCTGGTCCAGGAGGGAAGGCGTCAGCCTGGAAACAGGCTGGGACACGGGGCCGTGAGGTCAGGCTGGCGGCGCAGGCTTGAGAGCCCAGGTCAGGGGGTTTTCCCTGTGGCAGGTGCAGCGCCCCGAGGGCTGGCGCTGCAGAGACACGCTGTGCCAGGGCAGTCGTGCTGGTGCCTGGGGCTCAGGTCCCAAGGCAAAGAGTCTCAAAGGCTCTCAGCTGGACCTGGTTGCTCTGTGCCAGCTTGGGGGCCCCTGGTCAGCAGGGACTGGCAGTGGCCAGAGGATGGCCAGAGGCCTGCAGGTGGATCCTGTTGCTAACGTGGTCGGCGGCATCGTGAGCTCCTTGAGGGCCAGAGACATGTCACCGCGCCCGAGTGCTTGTCTGAGCCCCACTGACTCACAGTCCACCCTGTGGGCCTAGGAAGAGTCACCGTTCCCAGGCTGGACCCCAGGCCCCTGGCGCTCCCGCTCCCGCTGGTTAATTGATTCCACAAGTAACTCAGGAGTCCAAGGCGCTCTTACAAGCGTGGCAGCTGGGAGCCGGCTTTGGGGTCAGACCTGGCTGTCCACGCGGACTGCCCGACGCCCCTACCCGGGCCCCTTGGTCACCTCACCCTGACTCAGAGGGAATCCCCCAGGCGCAGCCGCCGCGCTGGTCTTGGCTTACAGAGCCGGGACTCCTGCCCGTTAACATGCTGCTTGACCTTGGCCCAGAGCTGCCTCCCCTTTGAGCCTCAGTTTACCCCCCTTCAAAATAGGTGTGTGTTGGGGGAGGGTAGAGCTCAGTGGTGGAGCACAAGCTCAGCATGCACGAGGTCCTGGGTTCAATCCCCAGCAACCGCATTAAAAATAAGAATAATAAGTTAGAAAAAATGAAAAAAGACCTGTGTTTGGCACGGCCCTAGACATTTCTAGAATGTCCCAGGGGCCTTCAAGGGGAGGCATACTCGGCTCCCAGTGTGTCGGGGGCTTGGCAGGGTGGGGAGAAGGAGGGGATTCGGGGCTTTGCACCCCCAGTCCCACTGGCGGCAGCCCCGCGTAGATCTGTTCGAATGACCGGCCTGTCATGAAGGCGTCTAACCAAAGGAAGATATCCGTTTCTTCAAAAGCACTTGCACACCTCTGGCGGAGCTGACATCGGGGTCCAGGGCCCCGGCGAAACAGGAGCCTCCGCGCCCGCAGCGCCCCCACGTGGCCACCGTCAGCGAAGTGGGGCCCCAGCACAGGCAGCCGGGGCAGCTGGGTCCCAGCGGGGAGGCTGTTTCAGGGACTTTCTGAGTCTTGGCAAGTGTGAATCAGGCCCCAGCGTTTCCGTTTCCTCTGCCCAATACACCCTGCGTAAGAAGGTAGGAGTGAGTGCTTCAGCGAAACGCAGCGCTGGAAGTTCCGTGGGCCGAAGGGGGCGTGGGCGCCAGCGGAGGCTGCGGCACGGAAGCTTTCCGCTGCGGGCGGCGCCGTCCGCAGCCCTTCCCGGGAGCGAGGCCCCGGTCAGCCCCCGTGTTCTGTGGCCCTTGAATCCCTTCTGCCCCAAGTGTCTGAGGCTTGGCGAGCAGCCCGGGTGTGATGCCGCGCCCGGTCAGCCGTGGGGGCCTGCCTGCCGCTCACGTGCAGGCCCGGCCTGGTGCCCCCTCGTGTCCTGATCACAAGGCCTAACATGGTCTACATGCAGCACTTGCGAGTTTGCCCAAGGCTTTCCCGTCCACGGTCGCGCTCGGTCTCACGTCACCCTGAGAGGGAGGCGGGTGTGGACCGCTGCGGTGTCGTGCGAGGGGCCCCCGCGGGACCTAACCCAGGCCTTTGGGGTCTAAGTCCAGGGCTCTCCACTCTCCTTGCCGAGACCTCCCAGCCCAGCCTGTCCTCAGCCTCAATCAGGTTTCCCCATCGTTGCAAAGGGGCGCGGTACTGAAGACATGCCGTTGGCATTTCTTATCCTGCCTGGGTGATCGAAACGGCAGCGTGATTTGTCCGTGCAGTCACTCCCTCGCTCACTCTCTGGATCCCCCATCTGTTACACACTCGCTCCGTTTACTCAGTGTTTCATCCCATTCATCATTCCTTCAGTCCTTGAGTATTTACTATGTGAGCCACCAGTGTGGGACGCTTTATGTAATAAGAAGAATGCTAGTTGTGATTCTTGACGTTGAGAAGTTTATACTTCAGCTGAGAAACTATGGGAGCGAGGGTAATGCACGATTTCCCTTCACAGAGGCCATAATTTCATTTGTTCTCACCACTAAGGGCTGGTAGAGACCATGGCTTATGTAAGTCGTTCAGCTTCCTGAAGTCCCGGATGTGTTTTGGTCAGGCAGATGCTGGGCTGTGTTTCAGGTTCCCACAGTGCACGAATCCTGTGGGTCTGCAGGAGTTCAGAGAAGAGAGGTTTCTGATAACTGGGGTGGTCAGGGAAGGCTTCTCGGAAGAGGTGGAATTTGAACTCAGCTTGGGAGGCTGGGGAGGACTTGTGAAGGTGAAGGTGAGGGGTGGTGGGAGAGGCGGGAGTGAAGGTGTGTGCGTGTTCGTGGGGCTCTGGACCCGTGCCTGTGGGGGGTGAGCGTGTGGGCAGGCATGGGGGGCGGGAGGTTTCTGTGCAGGGGGCTGTCAGAACCTGCCGCCGGCCCTTCCGCACCTGACTATCTGGCTTTGTGTCAGTTGGACCTGAAGGGTGAGGGGGCAGCAGCTCAGTAACTTCCTTCCAGTTTTGACGAGAAACGTGGGCGCCACTTTCTGGGCAATAAAATGGCCTTTGTCTCTTTCCGCCTTTGGCAAGCCAAACATTATCAGGTTATTTTCTTTCTCTCTCCTTTTCAACTGTTCTTTCTTGTAGGAAAGAGCGAGAGGGAGATGAACTGTGTGTAGAAAAGGAGAAGTAGGTAGAGAGAGGAGACAGAGGGGCGGGGAGGCAGGAAAAGAAACTGATGAAGAAGGAAGAAGAGGTGATGGGCAGAGGAGTGACCCAGTTACAGGGAGGCTGGGAGGGGAGAGGGCACGGGGAAGGGAAGGGAAGAGAGAGGGCACGGGGAAGAAACAAAGGAGGGGAGAGGGGAGAGGCAGGAGGAGAGAGAGGAGAAAACAAAGGACCACGAAGAGTGGAAAAGTCCCCGGTGTCCGCTTCAGCCTCCCGAGCTTGGGCTGTTCTGACCAGAGACTCTGGGGATACCGACCTGGATCCCTCGCAACCGAAATGCCATGGAAGGACCAGCTTCCCAGGGCTCATCGCAGGAGCGACTGCCTTTCCCGAGGGCGGTTTCTGCCTTTGCAGAGAGACAAAGGCGCAGCCGCCTGAGGTCCTCTCCCTCCCTCGGCCTCCTGCCCACCGAGCGTTGCTATGAGGGCGGCATCCCTGTGGGTCGGGGCCCAACCCGAGCCCCGAGCTCTGGCGCCGCAAAGGTCGTCAGGGACCTGCCTCTCCCCCACCTGCCCCCCGATGCCCACGAAGACGCCCATTCTCAGGGAGAAAAAAACCTCAACACACAGACAGTTCGGAAAACTTGGGAGAAAGAGAGCTCCCCAACCCGGCAAAGAAAACCCGTCCCAGAGCAGGGTAAGACGGAGGCAGCCTCTACTGACCACACCTTTGAAAGCATCTTCCTGGGGCTTCTGGCCACGGAGAGACTTCATAAAGTGGGGAGAAGAAAAGTGGCTTGCCTGCTGAAAATGAGAAGAAAACTGCCATGGAGTTTCGGGTAGACCCTCATTTGTCCAGAAAACAGGGGGAACCAACAGAGAGGCCCTTAGCATGTGTCACAGAGTTTTCTGAAGTGGCCAAAGGAATGATGCCCTAAGCGTCCCAGGGTCCCAGGTGGCTCAGCCTCAGGACACAGTTACGCTTGACTTGACTCTAGGGACCTGGAGAATCTCGCGGGTGTTTGCTGCAGGGTTTCCTAAGAGGGCTGGCTGTGCCCAGAGGTTCCACGCGTCCAGACACCTAGCGAGTTTCCCAGAAATTCTCTCTGGACAGCCTCTCCTCTTCCTGAAGCACCACCTTCACGGCCGCAGCTCATCTGGTTTTTGGCACTTCTCCACTGCCGCCCCTCTCCCGCCTGCATTTCGCCCTTCCCCTGTGGACCCCACTGCCCTGCGTCTGAGACTCGGGGACGGCTGGGGGCCTGGGCAGGGGGCGCCCTCCGGCTCCCCTCACACCCAGTGAGGGGCGCTGAGCCCCTGGGGGGCACGGCCTTTCTTCTGCTCTCACTGATCTTCTCGTGAACCGTCGCTGGGGACACTGTTAGTGAGTATATTCTCTTCCCTGACACACGGATAAATATGCAGAAATCAACCAATTTCTTATATACTTGCCATAACCAGTTTGAAGAATAAAAGCAAACAAAAACATAATCTACCTCTGAATGATTCTCAGAATTCTGTCGGACTGTCATGAAGAAAGCCACAAGACTTCACTAGTTTTGTGTAAGAGACGCTTCGACTAAGGGGAGAAATGCAGCATGTTTGGGGAAAGAGGAAAAATAAAAAGACACTTGTTTTTCCTGAATTAATATGGAAATCTAGCAAAATTACAATCAGCATCCCAATGGAAACTTTTGGTAATTTGGCAACTCTGAAATGAACCTGAAGAACAACAAGCTAAAAATAGTTAAGAAATACTTGAAAGAGCAAGAAAAATGACTTGTTTGACAATATTCAAATGTGTTTTAAAGCTGCAGCTCAAGGACCAGCCAGCACGATGGCACCTGACCGACGACTGCAAGACCGACCTTACTGGGGGGGCAAAAGCAACGTGGGATAAAAAGAAGCACTGCCCCTCCCTGGGGAGGGGCCGCACTGACAGCTGATGTTGAGAACATTGACTACTTGGGAGACAGTCATTTTATTTATTTATTGTTTTTTGAAAAATTAAACTACAGTCTGGTGCACAGCATAATGTTTCAGTCATACACATACATACATGTATTAGTTTTCACATTCTTTTTCATCATAGGTCACTACAAGATATTGAATATAGTTCCCTGTGCTATACAGAAGAAATGTGTTTTTTAAATCTATTTTATATATAGTAGTTCGTATTTGCAAATCTCAAACTCCCAGTTTATCCCTTGCCTCCCCCTTCGCCCTCTTCCTGGTAACCATAAGGTTGTTTACTATGCCTGTGAGTCTGTTTCTGTTTTCTAGAAAAGTTCATTAGTGTCTTCTTTTTTCTTCTTCTTCTTCTTTTTTTTTTAAAGATTCCACATATAAGTGATATCAAATGGTATTTTTCTATTTCTTTCTGGCTTACTTCACCTAGAATGACACTCTCCAGGAGCATCCATGTTGCTGCAAATGGCATTATTTTATTCTTTTTTATGGCTGAGTAGTATTCCATTGTATAAATGTACCACAGCTTCTTTACCCAGCCATCTGTTGATGGACATTTAGGCTGTTTCCATGTCTTGGCTATTGTAAATAGTGCTGCTATGAACATTGGGGTGCATGTGTCTCTTTGAATTGGAGTTCCCTCCAGATAGATGCCCAGGAGTGGGATTGCTGGGTCATATGGTAAGTCTAGTTTTAGTTTTTTGAGGAATCTCCACACTGTTTTCCACAGTGGCTGCACTAAACTGCATTCCCACCAGCAGTGCAGGAGGGCTCCCTTTTCTCCACACCCCCTCCAGCATTTATCGTTTGTGGACCTTAGAATGATGGCCATTCTGACTCGTGTGAGGTGATACCTCGTTGTAGTTTTGATTTGCATTTCTCTGATAACTAGCGATACTGAGCGTTTTTCATGTGCCTGTTGGCCCTTGTGTATGAGGCAGGCATTTTAGATCTTTACTTTCTTCCTCCATTAAATTTCAGATAAATTATGGCGTTAAACACAAGAAACTCCGCAATAATAGGAGAAAACATAAGTGAATACTTAAATTATCTTAGAGTGGGCAACACCGACCTAAACTTAAAAACAATTGAAGAAATCACAAGGGAAATTGCCTATACAAAACTTCCAAAGATATATTTTAAAAGAAACTAAAAAATAAAAAACATAAATGACAAACTGAGAAAAATATTTGGAACAGATATGGCAAAAGGTTAGCAGCCTTAGTACCTATAGAGAGCTCTTACAAAGCCTAAAAAAGACTAAAATGCCAGTAGACAAAGTGACAAAAACACTTGCAAAATAAGACATGTAAGTGGCTAACATGTGAAAAAATGTTTAGTTTTGCTGTTAGCCAAAGAAATGCAAAATACAACAAGGTCCCCTTTGCACGCGTCCAGTTGTTAAGACTGATGGTGGTGATGATGAGATAAATATTAGTGACCACGTGGTAAAACTGGAACATAAATTGCCACAATCCGTCTGGAAGAGTTTCAACAGGTTTAATATGTTTTGACTCAAGAGTTCTATTTCCTAGGACTGCCTCAAAGAAAACACTGGAGAGTCACCTCATTATTTATCAGACCTAAAGACTGGGAGCACTCGCAGCATACGACCACAAAGGGTGGATGCAATGGAGAATATTTATGCTGAATGCATTTTTAAAAGCATGTATCAAGGAATATTTCCCAGCAAGGGAACGTGCTTACAATAGAACGTTAAAAATTAAAAAATAATGAAAACTGCGTGTGGGTGTGTGCGGGCGGCCAGTCGGACTTCCCGCTCTCCCGTGCGTGGCGTGGAGAAGCAGCAGAACTGACAGGGCCTGTTACTTCACTTCTTGCCCTCAGTCCTCTCCCCTGTAAAATGGGGTCCTGATGCTTGACTCAGGCTGTGCGAGGGTAAGTGAGACAGCCTGTGAGAACCTGCGGTAAGTTCTGATTTTTCACGCACCTGTACCTTCTCTCACCGGGGAGGCTGGATTTTCCCAAGGGCAGGAACCAAGTGGCTCTTTGCCTGTAAGAGGAGGAACTGGACTGGTGCTCATTAAGGTAAACTTTAAAGTTCTGGGACCGTGCTGAGCTCCAGCCCTGACTCAACCTCATGCTCCTTGCATGACCTTGAGCAACTCCCCGTCCAGCCCTGGACTTCGGGCTCTTGGGACCAGATGAGGAAACGACTGTGGCCCCTTTGAGAGCTGTCCTGTTGCAGTTCTCTCTGAACCTCCCAGTTAAAGTCACAGACACCTCACAGTGCGCCTGGCTCGGGGTTGGCCTCCCAGGGCCCTCTGGCAGGCCGACTGCCTACAGACAGACTGACTGACTGACCAAAGGACTCAGTTGCCTTGGCCGGTGATGGCGGGAGCTTTCTTCTGTTTCACTCACTTCTGTGTCCCCTACAACAGGGCCTGGCACCTAGTGGGCACCCAGCACCTATCGACTGAGTGAAGAATGGATGGGGAGATGGATCGATGGGCAATCCTGGAAAAAGGCTGGGTGGCGGCCTCGGGCCGAGGGTCCTCAGGACCTCTCCCGTGGGCCTTGGAGCCATCGGGGAGGGAAGCAGGAAGGTGAAGGTTAAGGTGGTTCCAGAGAAGAGAATGTGCGGGAGGTCCCCACTGGCAGCCCGGGGGAGGCCGGGCCTGCAGCCCCTGCTGTGCGCACACTGACCAGGCCGGGGAGGGCGTCCCAGGGGCCCGCGCCTGGCTCTGTGCCAGATGTTTGCCGCGTTATTTCACTTGAGCCTCACGTTACTCCTGGGAGGCTAGTGTTTCTATCCCCATTTTACACACAAGGCCATGGTATTAGGAAGAGAGAAAGTTCTGCCCCAGTGTCACGGAGCTTTGAACAGAGGAGCTAGGATTTAAGCCCAGGGCTGTCCACGCCAAGCCCTTGACCGTGAAGCTCTGCTCTGCAAACGTCTCCCCTCAAACGTCTCCTTTCACTGGAAAGGAGAAAGGTGGCTTTCGCTGCGTGTGCGTCTTGGGAGGGGCCCTGGCTCTGCCCCCAGGTTGCCTCCCGGGTGGGCGTGCTGTGCTGGGAATGCGCTGTCCGCGGGTGACGGGTCCCCTCCGCCGCCCATCGCGGCCCCGCGGCGCCCTGACACGCGGTGCCGGAGTGCAGTCGGAGCGGCGGTGCCCTGATCCCTGCGGGGCGTCCGTCATCCCGGGGCCGGTGCTTGGCACAGTGCCTCGGCCTGCTGCCAGCGGGACGGCCCCCAATGCGTCTCCGCGACAGACCGCTCACCGCCGGCGGCCGAGGGGCCCGCGGAGGCCCGTGGGCGAGCCCCTTTCGTGAGCCTCGCTGAGTTCTTAGTCTTCTAAAACTTCGTAGGTGAAGCGGGGGAGGAGGAGAGTACAGGGGAGGGAAGGAAGCAGGAGGAGAGGAGGCCGCGATCAGGCCGCAGGACCCAGACAGAGCAGGAGGGAGTCGGGGACCAGCCGTTCCCCTGGGGCTGGGCTGCTGACGGAAGAGGTGCGGCTGCTGGAAGGACACGGTCCAGGACTGGAAACGTCTCTCTCTCCCTCTGCAGGCAGTAAAGGGGGCTCCGTGTTCTGCCTCCACTGCCCCAGAGGCCACCTTGGCGGAAAAGAGCCCCAGAGCTTCCTCTTGGACCCCCGCTCCCCGTGTCCACCCACCCGCCGGGCAGTGGTGCTCAGACACCCAGACAGCACCGCAAGCTCGGAGGACCCCGAACTGTGGTCGCCCCTCCTCCCCTGGTCTCCCTCCTGGCCTCCTTATTGCGATCAACGGTCTGGCCGGTCCCCGGGGCCCCCGTCTCGCGGTCAAGGGCCCCTGCTCAGTCCCGTCAGTTCTCCGCACCTGCTTTTGTTGCTGTAATTGTGGCCCACGTCAGCCACGCGGCTGACTGAGCCCGCCACCAGTCAGGTGTGCACGAGGTCATACCCCGCGCAGAGTCTGTGCTAGGATGACAGCCTACACCCGGCGGAGGTCTGTCCCTGCACCTGTCTAGTCGGCACAGCGCCGCCCGGCCGGCCTTCCTACAGCGCCCTTCCGTCATCCTACTGCTCAGTCCCTAAATGCGTGTCCCCTGAGGGGCTGCAGAGAGCTGGATGGGAGCAGGGCTGGCGGCGGGGTTCTGCGGGCCAGGCCAAGCCTGGCGGGGCGTTTCCCATGCTGCCTGTGGGCCCGTGGCTCGGCTGCAGCACAGAGCCGAGGAGGGAGGAAATGTGAAGAACGTGTAACTCAAATGCCAGGTGGGGCCCCACAGTGCCCGGTGTCCCCATGACATTAGATTAAAAAAAAAAGAAGTCCAGAAAACAAACAAAAGCAATTCCAATCTAGACGGCATCTCTCCCAGGGCATTAAAGGAGAGCCACATTATGACGCTTCTTGAAATCCTCAGCCTCTCCTCTGACCGTCTCAGCCCTGTGCCTGATCCCTGGACCCTCCCCAGGAAACCTCTGCCCCTCAATGTCCTGCCAACACCCTCTGCAACACCCAGCTTCTCTGCATGTTTCTCCTTCCCCCTTGGCCCCTTTAATTTTGTAGAGCAACTTGTACACGGCTTTCTTCTCATGTTTTGCTTGTGTAAACCGTTATCTACGTTCTGTAGAAACACATGAACACAACTGCATCTCTAGAATAGACCCTATTCAGTCATGGCATATAATTCTTTTTATATATTGCTCAATTTTATTTACTAATATTTTTGTCGAGAATTTTGCATTCATATCCACGAGGGATAGCTGTGTATCTGTCTGGTTTTGGAATGAGGGCAACGCGAGCTTCATGGAAGAGCTGGGACTTATTTCCTCCTTTTCTGTTTTCTGGAAGAGATTGTATAGGATCGGTGTTAATTCCTTTTTCGTTATTTGGTAGAATTCTCCTGTGAACCCATCTGAATCTGGAGATTTCTTTCTTGGAAATTTTTAAAAAATTATGAATTCAGTTTCCTTGAATAGGTATAACTCACTCTGGCATTCTCTGTCCTTTAATTGGTATATTTAGACCAATTATATTTAATTTAATTACTGTATTTCAAGGTTTAATTTTGGTTTTTGTTTTCTGTTTGTGGTCTCTGTTTTTTGTCTCTTTTTTCTTTTTCCTGCCTCTCTCTGAGTGACTTGGGCGTTTTTTCAGAATTACGTTTTGGTTTGTCGACAGTGCTGCGCGTACCTCTGTGTACAGCCCTGCAGCGGCTGCCCCGGGCGGTGCAGTGTGTGCACATAACTTATCACAGTCTGCTGGTGTCATCATTTCACTCGTCCAGCGGAGGTAAAAACCTCACCTCCTTTGATGTCTTTTTACTTTCCCCCGCTTTACCTTGTCTTAACTGTTTCCCCGGCAGCCACTTAAAACCACATTAAGTAGTGTTATAATTATTTCTTCAACAATCAGACATAATTTAGAAAATTCAATAAAAGAAGAAAAGCCTATTGTGACCCATATTTGTGCTGTGGTCTTTATTCCTCCCCAATGTTCCAGTTTCCTTCTTTTATTGTCTCCTTTTCACGTAGAGACTTATTTATGTATTTACGAGTAGACAAAACGAATTCTCTTGATTTTCCTTAATCGGTACATCTTCATTTCCCCTTCGTTTTCTAAGGGTATTTCTGCTGAGTGTAGGATGCTGGCTTGACACTTCTTTTCCTTCAGCGCTTAAACAATATTCCGCCGCCTCTTCTGGCCTCTGTGGTTTCTGATGAGAAGTGTGTTGGCACTGAAACCGTTTTTACTACGCAGTTGAGGTGTCATTTTCCTCTGGCTGCTTTCAAGATTTTTTCTTTGTCTTTAGTTTCCAGGGGTCCTGTCGTAGGTTTCCATGGCTTTGTCCTACTTGCGGTTCACTAAGATTTAGGAAGTTTTAAGCCATCATTTCTTCTAGACTCTTTTCAGTCCTGTCCTCTTTCTCCTCTCCTTCTGAGACTCCAAGGACACGAAGTTAGAGCTTTTGTTACAGCCCCTGCTTTTCAGCTCACGAATTCTTTCCTCTTCCCCCTCCATTCCGCTGTGGAGCCCTTCACTGAGCTGTACATTTTAGTTACTGCATTTTTCAGTTCTAAAATTCCCTTCTGTTTCTCCTTTATATCTTCTATTTCTTCGCTGAGCTATTTTTTTCGTGTGTTTCAAGCATGTTCATAATCTCTCACTGAAGCATTTTTATCACGGTTGCTTTCAAATTTTTATCAGACAGTTTTCACCTCTGTCAGTTTGGTGTTGGCATCTACTGATTGTCTTTTATCATTAGTTTGAGATCTTTTTTTTTTGATGTGATGAGTAATTTATTAAAACCTGGGTATTTCTGTAATTATGTTATGAGACTGGATCTTATTTTAAAAACCGTCTGGCTTAGCTAGCTGTTTTTGGACACTGCTCCAGCCAGCGAGGACGCGGAAGACGCTGTCTTGTCACAGCAGCGTGGGCTGGAAGCCCAGGGCCCACACTCAGCCTCCGCTGGCGTGGGAGGGGGCCTCATCGCCCCGGGCTGGGGGTGGTTCTGACAGTCTCCACAGCTGCTGAGGTCGGGGGGGCCTTGTTCCCACGGAGCTACGGTAAAAGGCCTGGCCCTCCGCGAAGCTGCCTCTAATGTGGCCCCCAGTGGGGACAGGGAGGGGATGCTTGCTATGCTAAGCAGGTTGGGCGCCTAGCTCCCACGTGACCTTAGCTGGCGTGTGCGGGGAGGGCCGCGGGTTCGCGGGCCTTTTGATTGTTTTGGTCTCCGGCTGCTTTCCGTGTGGCCACGCTGCCCCTTTACTCGCCTTTGACAAGAGAGCCAGCTTTTGTTGAGACTTTTTTTGGTCTGCATCCATCGGGGTTTCTGGGTTGTTGGCTTCTTCAGCTCCGAGTCTGGGACGTATGGAGCACAAGGAAAATCCAGGGAACTCGTCAGTGTGTAGTTCCTGGGGCTCTGAGATCCCCAGCTGCTCCGCTTTGGTCCGTCCGCCTCTCAGAGTCTTTCTATGCTTGCTTTCTACGTAGTGCCCGGGGATGCAGGGTGCTTAGCGGTGGGAACAGGGGAAAGCACGCCTGACCGTCTTCCTGGACACAGAAGTAGAGCTGACCTTTACTTTTAAGCTGCTGAATCCTTCCAAAAATATCGTAAATAGAAGCCCAATGTTTTAAGCAGAAAGGATGAAGCTGTCGTGAAGTGAGGGGGGAGACTGCAGCCCTGACCACTGGTTCCCTGGCCCAGTCGCCCTTCGACTATTTCCGAGGGTCCTGGGACCCCATGCACTTGAAAGCCAGATTCCGAAGTGACTCCGCCTTTTCCTACAGCCTGGGACACCCATGGAGAGACTCCACGCAGGAGGGGACACGAGGACCTGGGGGCGCAGGTAGGGCGACGTGGAGCTGTCCCGCTGCCTCCCAGACTAGCCGCCGCCGCTCACAGCGGCCACCCGCCCAGCAGCACACCTGCCCCCTTGGCTCACGCCCGTGCTCCCTTCTCGGTGCTTCCTGCGATTACCTCTCAAATGAGTGACTTTCCCTCAAATCCTTGTCTCAGGGCCTCCTTCTGGGAGAAGCCAGGCTGAGGCAGGACACGCACAAATTCCATGACTGTGATCCTGGCTGCAGGTGCGTGTTGGTGATGAGCTGACCTGGAAATGGCAAATAAGAGTGGTCTGTCCCCCTGGCACCATCTTCTGAGTTCGAAGGGAGAGTCCTACCCTGAGGCCAGCCTGTCCTCCAGAGCGGCCTCTAAGGAGGGCTGGTACCCGGGCTCAGGCTGAGGTGGCTTCAGAGTCAGGCGCCTGGATGAGGGAGAGAAACTTACCTCGTTTGGTTCATGAGCATTTTGTTCCATCTGATTGGTGGGGACAAAACAGTTCAGCTAGCCGCTTCTAAGAAAGGTGACGGAACTTAGAGGTTCTCCTCTGTCGTAGATAAACAAGGGGGCATCGGAGTCCCGTCTGAGTCACACGGGGAAGGACGGCGATGAACGGCCTTTTCCGAAACACAAAGGGGAGGGGGGACCTCTTTACCCGCCTCTGTTCTCCAGGATGGATCTCAGGCACGGGAAAGGTCAGCACAGCCAGCCCCGCCGATCCCGCAGGAAACGCGAGGGACCCAGCGTTTCTCCACCAGGACAGTCAGGATCTTAAGGCAGTTTCTCCATGTGAGCGTCTCTCGGCCCCGCAGAGGCTCCCTCGGAGCTCGGTGGGCGTGGGCCGGGCTGGGGGGCCTCCTGGCTGCAGCAGGGTCCCGGCGGCTGCTCCTGCTCTGCGCTGAGCTTTCCCCCTCCCACTCTCCTTACCAGGCGGCTGGCCACCCCCTTCCCCGCCTGCCACACAGCTGTTTTGCCAACATCGGGCCTGATTATCTTTCAAGTGGCTTCTTGGAGCAGATGTTCCCGGCTCCTCCCCGCATGGAAAACAAACAGGCGCTGTGTTGTCATTCGCTCTCCGGGGAAATCCCTCCGCTGCTGCAGCTCCTCCGTGAGAGGCTCGGGGAGGGCCGTGACGTCTCTCTGTGCTGCTCCTGGCCAGGAGTGTGCCCCCCAGATCTTCTGAGGGTGTGTGGCCGCTGGGGGTGCGGGCTGGGGAGGCACACTTGTAACAGAATGAAATTCCCACCTGGGGGAAGCCAGGGTGGGCCTTGCTCCTGTCACTACCTCCTAATATTAAAAAACAATTGTTTCATTGCAGCAGCCAGTTGACAATGTTGTGTAAATCTCTGGTGCACAGCGTCATGTTTCAGTCACACACACACACACAAGTATTCGTTTTCATGTTCTTCTTCATGATAGGTCACCACAAGACGGTAAATACAGTTCCCTGCACTGTACAGAAGAAGCTTGTTTATCTCACTACCTCCTAATATTATTTAATCTTTTGAAAAACAGGCATCTCACCAACTGAAACATTGCCCAAGGATTTGTCCCCAGCTGAAAATCTCTTTTTGACTCCAGTAGCCCCACCGACAAGAAAATGTGGCTGGCTTGCTTTTGGAGGTTCGCGTTATGAAAGCCGTAGGTTTTTGGTTTCCGTTCGGTGACTGTGAAGTTGACTGTGTCTTTTAAAAGTTGCCCACGTCATCACCTCTTTTTAAAAAAATTTTTAATAACAACTTTATTTGCCTGGGGAGGGAGGTGGGACAGGAGGGACGTCCTCAGCAGTGTGGTGTCCTGGGAGGATGCTGAGCCGGCGGTGGGGAGGCGGGAAAGGAAGCCCCCAGGACGGGCAGAGAACGCCCCGCCTCCAGCTTGCCCACTGCCCTCGGCCAGAGGGCTCTGGGGGTTGTTGCCAGAGGGGAGAAGACTGTGTGTGAAATGTGTCTGAGGGTCTGTCCCCAGGTGTTGCACTGACCTGGATAATTGATCTTTCTTGTTGTCCATTCCGCTCCCCGCTGTGCTGTTGGGATGTCCCCCCGGTGTCCACTCCACTCTGGCCTGGTCCAGCCCCCCCCACCAAGCGTGCCGCACCCCACAGGCGCTCTCCCGGCTCGTCCCGGTACGCAGTCGGGCCCGGCTGACCGCCTGGTCCTGCCGCCCTCTCCTCTCTTGGCCTCGGAGACACCATCCTCTCCCGATTTTCCTCCTGTTTCTCTGGCTACTCCCTCCCTGTCTCCTTTACTGGCTTTTCCTTCCCCAGGAGCAAAATGTACTCATTTCTCAGCGAGGGGGCTCTGCCCTCCTCTATTGTCTCCCAGCACAGTGTTTCATCCAAACTCTCCGGGGCGACTGCTAACCAGGCAGACGCCTGTAGAGATCCCTTTCAGTGGCCTGGAGTCCCGGAAATTTGCATGTTCAACAGGCACCCCGAGGGATTCCGACGCAAGCAGGCCGTGGAACACGCTTTGATGACGTTCTGCACTGCATGACTGCATATGTGATTCATCCAATCCCAGGACATTGCGTGGTATTTATATGCTGACAACGCCTCGATTTATGCCTCCAGCTCAGACCCCCCTCAGAGCTCCAGGCTTCTATCTCCAGATCCACTCAACATCTCTATTTGGACATGACCCAAGCGTCTGAACCACAGGATTTCCAAAAGGAAACTTGATCCCCCCCAGCCCCCCAAACCATCAGTCCTTAGCTCCATCTCAGGAAAGAGGAAGGCCAACCCTCAGGAGCGACGCCAGGGAGCACTTCTGCCAGCTCCCTGCCCAGGACGCTGGCAAATCCCTCGGCTGTGTTCACGGCTCTTGGTCCAGTTGGCCGCACCTCTCCCCTCCTGGTGCCACGGCTGCTCTGCCCGGCCGCCTACACCACCACCTGGTCAACCACAGTGGATGCCTCAGTGTCCTCCCCACCTCAGTTCATTCCTTCACTGCAGCCAAGGAGGAAGCAGGAAGCACACCTAGTTACTGCTGCCCCCTGCCGCGGCTTCCCCGCGCACTTAGAAGAAATCTGAGCTCTCCCAGCCCCTCTGAGCTCTGGCCCCGCCTCCTCTCCCCACCTCCCCTGCCGCTCAAGGCCTTGCTTCCTGGTCTCTGTCCCCCCTGAACTGCTCTCAGTTCCCTGAACATATCGAGGACCCTCCTCCTCAGGGCTTCTGTGCCTGCTATTCCCTCTGCCTAGAACGCCCTTCCCTCGTCCTTCAGGTGTCTCTGGCTCCTCCTCGTTTTTCAGGTCTTAGCTCTCCTGACCTTCTTATTATTAGTGTTGTCACCTGCGTCCTGTTAATCCTGATCACGGCCACCTGTCCTTTCTGTCATGGTGTTTCATGGATGCTTACCACTAGTCAATAATGGTGCATTTATTAACATTTTCGGTCCCTTCCACCAGACAGTATATGCAGGCTGAGGGCAGGCGGAGGGTGCTGGCTGTTGAGAGACAAAGGGGCAAAAGAGAGCTGCTTTGAGCTTAAGGAGACTAGATGCACTGTCGACACCTGTCCACCAGCGACGGATGGCGGCTCCCTTGCACCCGTCGTAACAGCACTCAGGGCAGGGCTGGGAAGGCACCGCGGGCTGGGAGCCAGTGCAGAAGGGCCTGAAGGAGTGGCAGGTGGGTGACCTTCCCAGTGCAGACCCGGCAGGGGGGTGCCGGGGCCGAGCTGGGGGAACTGACACCAGACCTCCAAGCACACTCAGAATCAGAGAGTCAGGAGACCACGGAGGAGGCTGCCAAAAAGAATTTGTCTCCGAAGTGGAGCTTGGGGAATAGCACTAATATTTTCGGAAATTGAAACTCCAACCGTGAAATTGCCTATCATTTATCATACGTGGTCTCTCAAAGGGGAAACGGAAACGCATTTAGTCTTACTGCTTTTTAAACACATGATTGCTGAGCAGAGCCATCCAGGCTGCGGTTGAAGAGATGATGTGTCTGGAAGGGTCTGGCCAGCAGGCCCCTGCAACCTCATGCAGGGCCGCTCTCTGCAGACTCCCCTGTGGCAGGAGGCCTGAGCCACGCACGGCGAGGGTCCAGCCCCCGTGCGCCGAGGCAGCTGGCTGTGGCGCACGTGCTGGTGTGTGGAGGAGCCTCCCAGTCTCCTCAGACCTTCCCCAGCCCCCTCTTCATGCCCCCTCATCATCTCACCGGTAAAGGCTTGAATACTTTTAGTTCCAAGCTTCCCTTTGAAAGGGACCCATGTTGGCTTTGACTTCTGCCGGCATGCTGGTGATGACCACATCTCTCTCTCCCTTAGACCTACGGGGGGTTTATGTGGGACGTGGAAGAGGGGACAGCCTCCCCTTGGGAGGTCGCAGGAAGTGGTGTGTCAGGCACCAGCCAGGTGTCAATCAAAGCAAGACATTCAGGGAAGACATTGGGGAAATGGGCCCTGAGTTCCTGGAGCAGAGAGGGTGGTGCTCCTAGGGGCTGGATGCCCTGGTCTCAGCGGGAGGCTTCCGTCTGCTCCAGGAGAGAATGCACCGGCCCCACGGGCCTCTAGCTTCTGGTTCCGCAGCAGCAAAATGGCAGCACTTGCTGGTGGATGACGAGGATGCTCCGGGGTGAGCATGTGGGCCCTGCTCGGCCAGCAGCTCTGACGGCCTGGAGCGTCCAGCCAGGCGAGCCCGGCAGTGGGAGGGGTGGGGGGTGGTCCCACTTGCCGTGGAGGCCCTGCCCTCCGCGCCGTCCAGATTTTGCAGGTAGGAGCTGAGACGCACTTTGAGGACGACTGACACAGGAAGCATGGTGGCTGGGCAGGCGCTGGCCACACAGGTATGATTGTGACACACTTGGAGGATGCAGCCCTGGGCGGGCGGGCGCGGGTGGGGGCAGGCCCGTCAGTGGCAGGGCAGGGGGCTTCACCTCGCCATGGGAAGAAAGCTCAGGGCACAAGCCCAGGTGGGCGAGAACGTTTGCGTTCCTTCAAAGTAATTTCTGACTCTGAGTCTCTGTCCCCTCGAGGTGGGAGAAATTCAGCCTGGTGGCACTTGTTTCCGTGAAGATGCCCAGTGCCTGGCACTTACAGTCCCTCCCTGCAGATTCCAACTGTGGTGCCCGCGGCTCCCGTGTGCCTCCCTTACCTGCCCATTTTGCAGATGAGCTGGTGGAGACCCAGAGGGGCCTAAAGCTGCTTAGCTCTGAAATAATGGCTCCTCCACCAGTGCTTCTAACCTGAGGCCAGGTCACTAGGGGACAGAGGACAAGGCCACTTGCAGTCGGGAAGGGTGTGGGGCTGGGGGCAGGGGAGGGCGTGCCTGAGGCCGAGGAGAGAGAAGGGCTTTTTGGAGGAACAGGATCTGACCAGGACCTGGGAGGCTGGGCTGGACCTGGAGAGGTGAGAGGACAGGGCTCTCGGGGGGAGGGGACACGGGACAGAGGCTTGAGGATGAGCTCCCAGGTCACAGAATGAACTGTTTAACTTGGCCACGTGTGTGTAGCTGGGCTTCGGTGGCCCTGCGGCTGGTGCCAGCCCAGCTAGCATCGTTAGGCTCTGAGCTTGTTGACTGGAGGGAGAAGGGCCCTCCATCGGGGCTGCCCTGGTGCCCTGCACCGCGCAGCTGGGCTCACCCCATCTCACCAGCCCTGAGGGGTGGAGGCTGTTGGCTCCGCTGTGCAAATAAGGAAAACTAAGGATCAGCCAGAGGCCTTAGGAGTCAGCCTGTGCCTCCCGGCACTCACATGGCTGCGGACAGCGCTGGGAACACAGGCTGTGCACCTGGCTGGGCACCACAGAGGGCAGAGGGCGCCTGGATCCCGAGGGACTTCCCCGGGAGATGGGCTGGCGCCTGAGTCTTCTCGGAGGCCGTCCTGCAGGGCAGTGGGAAGGGCTGAGAAGGCAGCTCTGCCCCTCACTGCTGGACCGCTCGGACCCATCGGTTCCCTCTCCGCTGCCCCCACCCCGCGTCTCTAGCAGGAAAGGCTCGGCCAAACCGCCTCCGCGTCCTTTCGTGGCTGTAGCCTGTCCGCTCATGCCTCTCTTGCCTCCAGCAGGCTTGAGGCTGAGACTTTGGCTCGTCTTTGCCTCACTGACCCTCTCCCAGCCGTGGGTTAGACGCTTTGCACATCCTCTCCCGCTTAAACACATCAGGATCTGAAACTGGGCTCAACACAGTCCCACACAAGTGGGTTTGTCTTAAATGAGCTCACCCGTCAGTTTCAGCCCCGCCCCTTGGGAGCCTTATGGGTCTGACTTCCCCACTGAAAGCAGACATGCACCCAACACACAGCTGACGGACCCACCGGGGCTCTGATGATGCGAGCTGCCATGGATGGAGGGCCCGCGGTGTGCAGACACGCCGGGAACGACATCCATGTGTGATTTCCCATCCTTACGCTCTCCCTGCCCGGAACGGAGTTGTGCATCCGTGCTACAGACGAAGACTCTGCGGCCCAGAGAGGTTAAGTGACTTAACGTAGCTCTCACAGCTTGTGAGAGGCAGGGCTGGGATTAGAATCCAGAACTTGGGACTTCAATGCCTGGCCTCATGCTGCATGGCATGTCACCGAGATGCCGGTGCTGGTGGGGCCCCAGGATGCAGAGACGTTACATTAGTGCCCCTGCCCGAAGAGCGCTCCCCACAGCTCCTCCTTCTCCAGGCTGGGGCCTCTGCAATCCGGAGACACACACCCACCGCCAGGGGCCACCGCCCGGAAAGGACAATCGGACCCCTGGGTGGTCTCTCCATGATGCTGGTGGGCGGGTACCCCCTCTCTGGCTGAGGCAGCGGCCGTCTCCAGGCAGCAACAGGATGAGTAACTGATGGTGATTAGCTAAATCATAACATGCATACGTGACGAACCAACTGGTGCCAGGCCGTGCTGAGCGGCAGCGGGCGCCCCCACCCCCGGCGCAGAGAAGCCACCGCAGGCTGCCTCCCGTGCTATCTGGCACGTCAAGTGTGGGACAATGAATACAGACTGACCTTATTACAGCAGCCGGCTGCTGGTGGCAGGCGCAGCCAGGCATCCTCTGCACAAATTAAAGGTGTCAGCGTGTAATTTACGGTTCGTGGTGCGGAGGGGGCAGGGGGGCACCGAGGCAGGTAGCAAGTAAGTGGGCCGGCGTCGGGCGGGCACCAGGGGCCACGTGCGGGTGCCGGGCGGTGCAGCCACGTGTCATTTCACCCCTCTTGGCACGTTCTCAGCTTTCCTTTGCTCAAGGGAGCAGCCCCTCTCCTGAGCTCTCCCGCCACGGTCGGCGTGCGTGTGTGCGCGTAACCTTTCAGCTAAATTGCCGGTTTTACCCGAAGAGCGTGAAGTCGCCGTGCTAATTTATGGCTCAGCGGATGAAGCTGCGGTGTGCGGCCTATCTGGGAGGCCCGGGACACGGCGACGCTCTGCTAGCGCACCCAGAGCAGCCTGACACCTCGGGCTGGGCCTGTGATTAACGTCGCAGTCTTCCCCCCGAGCCCGCCCCTTCCCTTCCCCGACACGGAGGACAGATTAAACTCTAAGTAATAGATCTCGGTTTTCCCGCCACCCCACTGATGCTCACCGCACACAGTGTGACACAGAGAGTAAGTTACACACCGCAAACAGCAGCCCCTGCTCTTCGCCGCCCGGAGTTCATTTCCCTTTCGCTAAGCCTCCCGGCTTCTCCAGCCCCACCTCCTGTCCAGTGAGCCTCCCTCCCTTGTGGGACAGGCAGGGGAGGGAGAGCTCAGGTCAGGACGGGCCACGGCAGCCGGGGACAGCTGGTGTAGCCCGAGGGCTTACAGAGGAGGAGACGAGGCCTGGAGAGGAGAGGTGACTTCCTGTTGTGACCCTGGGTGTTTGTGGCCGAGCTGTGGCTGAAACCCGGTTCTCCTGACGGCTGCGTCCGGCGCCCTCCACCTCCCCCAGCCTGCGGAGCCGAGAAGGTCGGTTGGGGGTGGAGGAGCTGGGTGATGGCCAAGCTGCCTCTCTCTGTCCCCCTGTCCCCCTGTCCCCCCGCTTGCCTGCAAAACTCCGCTTCCTGTGGCCTGCGTTCCAGGAGGGGGCCTCTGGGGGCTGCTGATGCCCCTGGCTGCTGCCTGGGCTTGGCCCGTAGAAGGTACTGGAACGAGGAGGGAGGGTGGGAGGACTGCGTCTCTGCTTCTGCCCACCGGGAAGCTGGGGCCCCGGGAATGGCTGCTTCCCTCTGGCCTGCTGTCCTTGTGGGGTGGCCCCTCTACTATGAGCCCAGCTCCTACCGGGCGCTGGCAATGCCCCGGCCCCCACCTCTTTAGCTCTTGGGGTGCTGTCATCACCAGTCTCCAGGAGCCTCACCGCCCTCTCAGACTCCCTAACCTGCCCTCCCCTGTCAACGCCCCAACTCGTGTCTCTTCGGTTGAACTATCTGGGGGAATTCTGTTTCCTGCGGGGACTCCGAGTGGCCCTGTTCTTCGCAGAGGACCCCTGCGTGGTCAGTCCTGCAGGCACACACGGGTGGCAGGCTTCCCAGAGAGTGGGGGGCCCTCTGGGAGCATTCTGCCGTTAACCTGGTTGTCCTGTCTCAGGCCCGCCCCCCCCGCCCCCCCCACCTGTGTTTTTAGGCTCATCTCAGGGAGGTGGACATGGAAGCTTGGAGAGGCTAAACCACGTCCCCAGGGTCACCCAACCTCAGGCAGCAGAGGAGAGCTTTGAACTTGGGGCTGGCTGGCCCCGGCGCTGAGCCCCTTCCTCTGTGCTGTGTGGGAGGCTGACTTGGCTGAACTCATGTAGGAAACACGTGTGCACACACGCGCGAATGACCGAATGCCTTTCGGAAGCAGAGCAGAGGGCAGTGCCTGGAGTGATGAGGACTAGAGGGGGCAGGAGGGGTGCGTAAATCAAGGAGGGCCCTCTGGAGGAGGTGAGTGAGTGCTGACGAAGAATTAGAATCTGAATGAAACCACGTAGCCGAACACCCATCAGCAGGCTGGTTGCAGCATGAGGTTAGGTGGGGCTGGGGGCGGCTTTCAAACCACAGGCACCCAGACTCCGTCTTACTGAATCAGAATCTCTCGGAGAGCAGCCTAAGACTCTGTTTGCTTTGTTCTGAGGTGATACTGATATGCAGCCGGTCTCGGGAGTCACACCCGTCCCCAGCTAACAGGGAGGTGTGCAGAGGACGTCCAGGCTCAGTGACCCACGGCCACCAGTCCAGAGCCAAGGCTAGGACCCAGGTCTCCTGGCTCCTGGCACAGCACATAGCCCGCCACTCACTCAGGGGTCAGGGCAGAAACCCAGCCCCCAGACCCTGGTCTCATGGCCCCCCCCCCCGCCAGCCACTCGGCAGCAGGTCCTCAAGATGGCAAGCGGGGGGTGGATGAAGGTGGTGGCAAAGAGAGGCTGCGCCTGGAATAACATGACATTTAGAAATTTGAATCAGCTGGCACTGTCTGCTTTTCCCTCCTCCCTTCTGCACCTCCCCCTGGCAGCAGGCGCTCTCTCTGAGCCGTAGGAGCACCGGGCCTGGACATCCAATGGGGGCTGAAACCAGCAGGGGGGCCACACCAGGAAGGGTGGCTGGAGTCAAAGGTGAGAGTGGAGACCTGTGCTCCAGACCAAGGGCTGCAGCTTCTTGCTGTGTGACCGTGGACGAGGTGCTGCACCTCTCTGGGCCCAGCCTGGGATGCTCACTGTTGGCCCTGTCAGTGCCCTTGGGCTGCCATGTGAGGGGCGGCCCCGCAGGACTCGCTCTGTCCTGAACCCCACTCCCCCTCCTTCCTGGCTGTCCTGGAGTTCTGCTGTAGCATTCTACTCCTTTGGTCCCTGAATGACTGGAGCCCAGGATGGCGCAGGTGTGAGAGTGCTGGGGGGTGGGGGCGGGTGGGCAGGAGGCCAGAGGTGGGAGGGAGCCCGGCAGGGGCAGAGGGTGGGCTAGCAACAGCCCAGCAGCTCAGACAAGTGTCTCGCGCCCCAGACCCTCCTCTTGCACACTCTCTACTCGGGAGCCAATGAGCAGAAGCAGAGGCCAGCAGCCACGCCATCAGCTCCGTCAGCTCCTGGGTGCACGTCAGCACGCAGGTGTGGCGGGGTGGGAAGTGAGCAAATGGCACGCTGGGTCTCCGATGCCTGGTGCCCTCCGCAGCGTGAAAGGTGGCTGGGCATTCCTCAGGTCTGGCTGCGGCATCCTTGGGCAGGGGTGTCTGGGCTTCCCTCTCCACGCCCTCCCTAGCCCCCGACACCAGCCAGCGGAGTGAGTCAGCAGTGTGTGTGTGCATGCCCCCCCCCCCCGGCTCCAGGTTGGCCCCCGCAGGCTGACACAGTGCTGGGTGCGCAGCAGAGCCCCAGGGACATCCGCTGGATGGAGTCCGCGTGCCGGCCAGGGCCCTCCCAGCCCTGCGAGGCAGGAGGCGTGGACCCGAGGGGGTGCCCTTGAGTAAAGTAAGCTCCTACCCGGGTGGGAAGTGGCCGTGTCTGTGTAGAGGGGTGGTGGTCAGGCTCGTAGGCCAAGGGGCCCTTCCTGCTCTTCCCCTCCATGGGCCCCAGCAGGAGAGCGGGCAGCGGGGTGTGGAGCTATAGCTCCAGACAGCCACGCCTGCCTCACGGCCCCCACTGTGTACACAGTGACTCTGACAGGCGGCACGTAGTAGGTGCTCTGCTGATGTCTGTTGTTGGGGGGAGGGAAGGGAAGGGGAGGGAGAGAGACAGGCGGGGTCAGGCTGGGGTGCATGCCCGTCAGGGGCTCTGCCCGCCCCCGCCCCGTCTATTTCCTCCCGGCCCAGCTGCTTCCTGCCCAGTCCTCCTCGACTTGCCTCTGTGGCCTTTTCCCTCCTCCGGACAGAGGTCATCCTGGAAGGGATGGCCGGGAGGGGTGCTGGAGGAAGCTCCCTGCAAAATGGAGCTTCATTCTAGAGACCTGGAAAGTTTTGCCTCAACTCCCCAGACCCCCTCCTCTGAGGAGCCCTCCAGGGTGGCAGGAGGCTCCAAGCCCTGAACCCTGGCAACCCCCCGCCCCCGAAAGCCCCGTTAAAGGAGTGTGAGTCACAGAGCCCAGTCTGTCTCGGAAGGGTGGGATTCAGCTGGCCCCTGAGTGAGGACATGGATGTGGGTGTGTTGCTGAGAGTTAGGCACCCCAGGAAGTGGGAAAAGAAGGGAGGGGAGACTTTCCGGGCCCGGGAGCCCAGGGCCGACTTGTGGTTCCCCGCCTGGTTTTTGTCACCTGGCACTGGCTCCTGAACCCTGGTCAGAAACAGACCTCCTCACCCTTCTGTGTGACCAGCTGTGTGGTTGGCGCTCCCTGTCCTGGCTGGGGCTGGTCTCCACCAACACCCTGGCCCGCCCTGCCCCCAGCCCAGGCAGGAAGTGCTCTGAGGTGCAGGTGTCAGGACTGCCCGGCCATCAGCCGGCTGGGAGACCTTGACTTCTGTCTTGGCATCTTCCTCGAGGCAGATTGCTTTCTCTTTGCTCTCTGTCCCTCCACTTGCTTCTCTCAAAGTCCATCTGGGAAGGGGACACGGCCCGGAGCGTGTCCTTTCCCACCCTGGACACACACACTGCTCCCCCTGCGTGTGGGCCCTGGCTGGCACGTCGGGTGGGGGGGACACTGGGACAGGCTAGGCCCCAGCTTAGGACCCGAGTGGATCAGGGAGCTTCAAACTCCAGAGGGAACCTTGGAGAGCTGCAACCAGGCCGCTCAACCCCAGAGGAGGCAGGAATCCCAGACAGCCCACGTGCCTCACCCAGCACCTTAAGATTTCCGTTTTACAGATGAAAAAACCAAGTCTTAGAGAGGAAACGTGACCTGCCCAGGGTCACACCACGGTGGCAGAGCTCTGCCCGGAACCCAGACCCCGATTCTCTCCCACAGCAGTCTGCTGGTAGCCTTCGTGTGCGTGGTTGTGTACAGAGTAGTTGTGGTTCTCGCTGTTTCATAGGTCGGGGACTGAAGCTTAAAACAAGTGTGCCTTCACCTCTGCTGAGACCAGAGGCCACAGGCCCCAGCTCCTCCAGGAAGCCCACCCGGAGTGCTTCCTTCTCCTTGTGTTAATGCACGTATTTTGAAGGTTAGAAAAAGAAAAGGAGGGTAAGGAGTAGACCCTGGTTCCGGGAGGGACTTGGGACCCGGTGCCTAGCACTGAAGGGGCTCGGTGAGTATCCTCTCAAGGAGCGGGAGCGCCCGCCACCCGCCAGACTGGGTAAACGGTGACAGGACTGTGAGGGGGGCCAGGAGGGTCACTAAGGAAGTTCGTCTGACTTTCCCAAGGTGTCCGTGCCGCCAGCTCCTTAGGTCCCCTGGAGAGTCCACAGGACCCCAGCCGCTCCTCACATGGGGGACCCGGGAGGGGCAGCGTCCCAGTTGAGGTGACGCAGCTGTGGGGCAGCTGCGGGGGTGTCTGCCTGGCCTGCAGTCGGGTCAGGCTTAGGAAACGGGACACAAGGAGGCATATTTCCTCCTGGGGATGGGCCTCAGGCTCCCAACTCAGGACTGCCCCTCAGAGGGCGTAGGACCCCTTGAATCAAGCCCTTCCTGCCAGCAGAAGAGGCGCCGTGGCCGGAAATCACGGCGTGAATGACAAGTGGCTTCCGCTTCATTTCCATCAGCTTCTTCATTCGCCAGGTGGGCTGGGCAGGCTGGGGACGCTGCATGTGCAGCTAAAGGGGCCTCGGAGGAGGGTCCGAGTCGGGGTCCTGAGGAGAGGCTGGGACACGGCTGCCTGGAGCTCCGTTTTGGAGGCCCTGGGCAGGGAGGGGTCAGGACAGGGAAGAGCCAAGAGCAGGGGTCCCTAAACTTGTCACCCCCTGCCTCACTGTCGAGAAGAAAAAGATCGCACAGCCACCAGCAGGCGTGAATTTCATTCACTGTGTATGTTCGACTGTAATCACGTGTTATGCATACAACGAAAATGCATAAATACGGGTGTTGAGATGCAGCTGTAAAATGTGAATGACTTTCCTGTTTTCTCCTCATGCTGCTGCTTCCCACCCACCAGTGTCCAGCCCTGGGCTTAGGCACCCTCTCCGGGGACCACTGACTGAGGACACGGGCTTTGGAGCCCGACAGACCTCTGCTTGAACCCAGGCCTGTTTTGTGATTCTCTGTGCAGCTTTAGGCCAGCCTCTGGGCCACAGTTTCTTCCTCCGTAAAATGGGGTAATAATTCCTACTTTGCTGTGTGGCTTAAAGGGGTGACTGCAGGCTGGAAGGGCCCACATGCGGTGACCACGGTGATGACGACCATGACTGGGTTTGCCATTTACTGTGAAAATGCCTGAAGCTCAGCCCCCGGTACCATAGCCGCCAAGGCTGTTCCTGAGCTGCCCTGTAGTCACCAGAGATGGCCGGTCATGGCTCGGCGTGGGATGGGACTAAGACAGGAATAAGCCTCTGTCCCTGAATCTGGCGGCCCCAGAATTGGTGAGGACGGATGGGCCTGGGGCCTGGCTAGAGGACGGTGGACCTGGCATCTCTGTGGGATGGACGGGGCTGGGCGAGGGGTCAGGCTCCAGCTTCCTCTCCGTTCCTTTTAAAATAATGGACGTGTCAGCGTGGGTTCACGGGCCGGTCACGGTTTCGATCCCTCCCTGACTTTATAAGGCAAGTCCATGAATTATACAGTGCCGGGCAGACGGCGCAGAGCGCGGCTGCATCGCAAGCCGGGCTTAATAAGGACACTGCAACTATTCTTGGAGGCATTTGCAAGTCAAAAACATGGCGCATGAGGATGTGCGCAGACTCCAAGTTCTGAAGATTTCAGCTGGGTCAGCAGTATTGCGTGTTAAATCCCATCAACAAAAAATTTACAAAAAACAACGAGGGGGCCCCGGTACTTTATCTTGTTTTATTTTTAATGTTACTTCTTTGGTGACAGCACCGCGGTCCAGCGGGCCCACGCCGCACCGCGTACTGCCAGCACACCTCCGCCCACCTTCCCGGGGCTCGTGCTGGGGGCGGCACACCCCCGGCTGAGCAATTAGACACTGTTCCTCCTGCTAGAATTTTGTGCTAAACAGAAGACGAAAGCTTTTCTATTTTCCTTCTTATTTTTCACCAAGCTTTCCCGTGACCCATACTCGCTATTCTCTGTAACATGCGTACACCAGTTGTTAGAAACTCAGTCGAGAAGGAAGAAATAGAAGAGAAACCAGTATTTGACCATTTATCGGAAAATGGGGGCTGATGTCTATTTAAAACACGATGAAATTGCCCTGGAGGAGAAGAACCTCAGTGGCCTCCTCTGACCCGGGAGGGCGGCGTTTCCGAAGCTTGCCGAGGCCGGGTCCCGGAGACACAGAGCCCCAGCCCGACGGGTTCACCCGTGGGTGTGTGTACACACAGTACTTAAGGGGCAAGGCGGGTGGGCGTCGTGTGCCGGAGGTGAGGGAGGGACAGAGGCAGGAACTCTGAACCGCCCTCTCTGACTATGGATGACATGGAAGGACCGTGTCTTCCCTAACTCACCTCCTGGGAAACCCAGAGCCGGAAGCACCTCCAGCTACATGAGGGCCGGTGTGTCTGGGGAGCCCCGTGTGTAACCCCATCAGGGCAGCAATGAGGGCATTTATGGCAGCGGCAAAACGCAGGAACGGCCTGTGGACGGGAGACCACTGAGGCCGGAAGGAGTGCCAGCACTCGGAAGACGCACAGACCAGCTCTTCTCAAACTTAAATAAGCACCTTGTCGAAGTGAAGACTCTGGTCTGGGAAGGACCTGAGATGCTGCGTTCCTTAAAGGGCCCAGGTGGCGCTCGGGGTGCTGACCCACGACCACGCTTCGGGCGGTGAGGGTGTGGACCCGGGCCGCCCTTCCAGGAGGATGCTCGCGCAGACTTCCACGCGTAAGCCTGGGGCCCAGGCACTGAGATGGGGGTGCAGAAATGCCAGCACCTGGCTCGTGGCCTCCAGTCTGCTTTCACCTGGCGCCCTGGCTGGTCGGCCCACTTAGGACTCAGGGCCCGGAGTGCTGGACTATGAGCCAGAAGCTCTGGGTTCTCCTGGGACCACCCGGCTCGGCTCCTCCGCCTTGTGACGTGCGGAGCCCGCCAGAGCTTCCACTTCCTCATCCGTGCGTGTCTGCTGTGTGGTGAGGGGCGCCTCCACGTGTCCCATAAAACTGCGTGGGGTTGAGATTCAGGGGCCAGACCCAGGCAGTACGGCTGTGAAAAGAGAACTGCGTAGCTATGGCTTCAGATCCTGGTTCTGGCACCAGTGGCGGGTCCTTGGGCAGCTTTGCTCATCTGCCTGAGCCTCAGCGACGAGGACACTGGCTGCGTGAGCAGTGAGCCACGCAATCTCAGGAGAGGGGTGTGGGCCCCACCCCACTGCCTTTTTCCTTTCCTCCCGGGGTCACAGAGCTGGCTTCCCAAAGGTCAGAGCACGGCAGCTTCAGCACTGACCGAAGCAGGTCTGCAGTCCAGGCGAAGGCCCGGCAGGCTGGCACCAACCCCACACCCAGAGCATGGCCCCTCCAGTCGGCTCGCCCTGCGGGAGGAGTCAGCCCTCTAAGGGAGTAGCTTCTCAAGTGGGCCAGCCTGGCAGGTGGCTATTTTTCTCCACCGTCTCCGCATTACAGGGAGACAGAGACACCGCCCTGCTGGCTAGGGATCACGTGGGCCCGAGGACCATGAGAAGGCAGGCTTGCCAAGCGAACACAATGTCTGCATCCCCTCTGAGACCCTTATCAGACACCTTCTCTCATGGGCACTTGTCCATTCCCCTCTCCAGTAACAGCCCCAGTCTTATGCAGGGTCCTACCCTTCCCCACTCTGGGCTACGAGGTCTCGTTGAGACTCAGCCTCAGCTTTCTGAGTGGAGCGTCCAGCCCCAGCCTCGTCCAGGCAGAACGAGCTCCCCTCCGGCCACAAGGATCGGTGCAGGGGTCCTGGGCAGGTGACGTGGGCTGGTCCCATCAGATCCCACCTCTGGATGTTTGCTGGACACGTTCTCCCTCCCCACTGGCATCCGTCCCTGCATCCTTGCTCCACTGAGGCACCCTTGGCAGCATCTGTCCCCACTGGTGTCTGCTGGGATCTGCCATCCGGTCTAGGCTTTGGCAGTTGCCCCTTTCCTTGTTGTCATGAGCTGGGACGTAACTGCATCCTCCTCTGACCCCACAGGACATGCTCTCCTGTCAGCGGGAGTCCCCTGGGAGGCTGTGCCCCTTGGGTAGCCCCTGTTCTCTTTACAGGCACGGGAACACCCGTCTCTGCTCTGCATCGGGCTGGGTGGAGAAGGGCTCTGAGGATCGTATGCCCACGCTTCTCCTTGGGACGGGTGAACCTCTCCAAGGTTTTGTGACTTCCTCCCCCACTGAGACTTGACCCTCAAGAGGCCTCAGGCACACGGCTCCTTCCCCAGCCTTGGGCATCAGCAGTGCCCTCTCCTGCTCCCACCTCTGCCTCCCCCCCACCCCCGGCCCACCCCGCCCACCTGCTGACCCACAGCTCATCTCTAACAGCAGGGGGTCTGGCTTCCATCTACCCTTTCCCAGTCTACACTTCATGCCCGATTCCTTCAGAGTTTTGCTGTTGATGCTAAAAATTAGGCATTGAGAACTTAAAAAAACAGTTCCTGCCAATCAGACGCCTTAGCTTTCAAGGACTTGTCTGTAAGTATCAAAAATCTACTTTGAATCTATCTTCTCTCTTTGCATTTCGCACTCCTGATCTTTCTTGAGGTCAAGGCACCTTGGATGAAATGCATCGGGGCGGGGGAGGTGCACACATCCCGCCGTGGCAGCAGGGACAGCCCCAGCTGCTGAGGCCTTCTGGGGCTCGTGCAGGGGACCAGCAAGGACCCTCTGGAGTCAGGGCACCCAGCTTCCAGTCCCAGTCCTGCCATCGAACGGCTGCAGAGTTTGGAGAAGCTGTAAGCGTTGTGGGCCTCACTCCCCTCAGCTATAGGACAGTGTTTGTGTCTCACCAGGGCCTAACCTCTCCTGGTGAGCAGGCTGTGTCTGGGCCAATCTGGAAGCAATCCTGCATAACTGGGGACTTACTGGGCCTCAGCGTGTCTTCTGTCCCCTGGGACTCGGTTTGCAGCGGGGTCTCTGGGGTGTCGTGGTGGCAGAGAGACGACACCATGTAGAATGTATTGGGCCCTAGATCTGTCCGTCTGGGTTCTCAGAGCTCAGGGAGTCGGGAGTCGTGGTTGGAAGGACCATGAAAAGTAAATTGAGGTGCCAAAGGCCGTCTCACTGCTGGTTATGTTGAACGCCAACTTTACAGAAAGCTATGGGATGACTGCATTTATTTAATTACCACAAATGTCACTATTACCACAGATGACATTAATTTTTAAGAGAAAAGGGAGAAAATATGTCACATTTCTGTTTTGTGCATATGCTGATTGAATGAAAAGTTTATACCAGATGCCAACTTAAAATAAGGACGTGTAAACATTGAAGTGTTCGCATGTGTATATACATTTCGGTGTGCACAGCATGTGTCTCTGTGGACACAGAGCACTGGTTCTCAACTCGGGGCCGGTTCTGCTTCCCAGGGGATGTTTGACACGTCTGGAGGTATTTCCGGTTGCCCCTAGTTGGGGGTGGGGAGAGCTGGTGGCACGGAGTGCGAAGAGGCCAGGAATGCTTCTAAATATCCTAAAACACACAGAACCAGCCCAAACTATCTGCTCAAGCACCAGCGTTGCCGAGGTCGGGAGACCCTGGCATCCACGTGCCTCTGAGGCCAGGAGCGCAGGGTGGTGCGTGTTGGCACGGGGCGCCCTGGCACCTTTCTTTAGAGCAGTGTTGACACACATCGGCTTGACTCATTTAACACCCTCATCGCAACCGAGTCATCCAGGAGAGACTACGAGTTGTAAGCCGGGGGAGGCGGGTCCCCGGCCCACAGGAGACGCAGCCTCGGGGCTCCCCGGGAACACGCACGGAGTGGGCTCAGCTGGCCCGCCGGCATCTCATGCTGACAACTCTCGACTGGCATCTAGTGTGTTGTGTGGCGCCCTTGGGCTGGGAGCTGCCGTCGTGAAAAAGAACAAAGCGAGGGAGAAGGGGGCTGGGTGGGCGGGCAAGGCATCTGGCAGATTTGTCAGACTTGAACTTCAGCACCCCACCTGCAGCGCTGCCCCGGAGAGGAGCGCGCGAGCCTAGTGAGTCTCTGCACGGAGACCACGTGGTCCGGGGCTTCAGAGCTACGTGTGAAACGCTTATACACGTGTGTAGATGTGCACGCCACGTGATGAAGCACACCGTTTACTGCTCGAGCTGCTGGCACCAAAGTTCCGCGTGCAGTAGATGCTGTCTTTGAGAAGCTGCCTTGAGAAGCCACTGGACTAGACAGAGAGACTTTGAACCCACAAGTAACGAGCTGGCCTGCTGGTGAAAACGGAAAAATTTCACCTCTTGCTCCTGAGATGAGGGAGGAGGACAAAAATAGAAAGAAGACCAAAAAGTGGTGGAAAAGGAGGGTAAGACAGAGCGGAAGGTAAGATGGCAAGATGCTGGGATGCCTTGTGGGGAGGCAGAGCCCGCGGGAACATGGAGTTGGAGGGGCTTTGAGGACGCGGAGCGGCTCTGTCCTGCTTTACCGTTTTTCTAAGTTTAAAAAAAGGAAAGAAAAACGTGCATGTGGCCCGGGGGTGCTGGCCCTGCGGTGCGCCCCGAACCACGCCAGGACATCTGTCCCGCCGCTGCTTGGGCTGGCTGGTGTGCGCGGCGGGGGAGGAGGCTGGGCCTCGCGGGCACATCTACAGCGGCGGGGAGCGGGGGGCCGGGGAGCGGGGCCCGGAGACCACGGACACCGTGAGACAAAGGTCCGTGGTTGCAGCCACGCTGATCTGGGTTTTAAAGGGGCTGGGGAGCTCCAGCTGACAGCCAGGACACCGCACACACTCCACCAAACGATTAGACCAGATGCCAACACATTTCCAGATCTCCGCACCAGAGATGCTGCGAAAGCACGCAGGTAAAAGGAAGCAAGGACTCTGGGACAGACGCATATTCACGGAGTGGAGATTCCAATGGTAATTGCAGCAATAAGACTGCAAATTCGGGGAGGCACATTCCTGAGCTGGACCACATATTTACAGCTCCAGGCTCTCGAGATTCCCGAGTCTGGGGCTGGGGAGGGAGGTGTGACTTAGTCACATGCTGCTCTGGGCTGCGGGTGCTCAGCGGACTGTCCAGGAGGGTCACTCAGGCCTCGCGCAGCACTGTGAGCTGCCGGGTGAAGGCAGAGCTCTGTGGGTGGGTCCCCGCCCGGGTGGGTCCCCGCCCCCGCCCATGGGTCCCCGCCCAGGCGAGCCTGGGCAGAGCACCAGATCCTTAACGAACGGTCAGGCTGAGTGCCCCTCGTTCCTCTTCGCTTGTCTCTGCAGGGCTTTTCATATGGGATGTGAGCTGGGCGTCAGCCACTGGCCCTCAGCCTCCCTCTTTGCCTCCTTCTAGGGAGCCTCCCTGTGCTCCAAAGTTCAGAAAGATAAAAACCGTGTCTCTCAGACTCCCTTGCAGCTAGAGTCCTGATAGTGAATTTACTTGTGCCAATTAGATGCCATCAAGCTGAGATGTGGAAGCAGAAGTGAAGCAGAGGCTACCTTCCTACTGCTTTTGGCTGATTTCTGTGGGCAAAGAAGGTCAGGAGCTGTGGGGCTGGCTCACATGCCGCAGTGTTTCAGCACCCAAGTTCCAGCTCTACTGGGGCAGAGAAAGGCAGTGGTGATGGCTTTGCGCCCCTTGGCTCCGGATCCCTGGGCTGCAGCAGTGGGGCTGCGTTCCTGGTTCTCCACCTTCCTGGCTGGGCCACGGGCAGTAGCTCCCCTGGAGGGTCAGCTCTGCAGTGTCAGGGAGGCCTTCCTGGAGGCTCAGGCAAGAGTCTGGGGCTCCCCTGCCCTTCCTTTTTTTTATTCCAGTGTTAAGCCCCTTTCTGTTTAAAATAGCTACGCTGGTTCCTGCTTCCTGCTGACTGACTCAGGACGTCAGGAAGAGTGAGAAGGCTCAGTGAGAACGACTGGGCAGACACACTGGGTAGAGAGCCACAAAGGAGGGACCAGGGGCTCCTGCCTCAGCCAGCACTTCCTTCTCACGCAGACCCTCCTAGACAGAGGGACTGTCCTTTCTGCTGGGGCCCCCCCATCCCTGTCTCTGGCTGGGCGAGACTAGGCGAGGCAAACAAAGGCGTCCAGTGCAGAATTTCAGGATGTGTTCTCCCCCGGGCGGTGCAGGTGCAGGAAGGTCCCAGAGAGGGAGTGCCTCCTGAAACCTTGCACCCGTGTGCCTCACTTGCCCCTCCTCATCCTGGCCCTGCTCACAGGTCTGACCTGAGTGGACCTGGCTGACCTCCATGTGGGTGCCGAGAGTTTATGCCTCTGTGCACCCTCTGGCTCAGAGGAGAGTCTGTGAGCACCTTCTCTGAGGCTCTCAAGTCTGAGCTCACTGTGCACGGTGCCTGCGTGAGGTCGCAGCTCCCCGTCTCTCTGCGTCCCCTCTGCTGGGTCATCCAAGCACGAGGCTGGATGAAGAGAAGCACAGAGTGCAGAACGATGGAGGGGAGAATTCTGCTTTACTCCAGCTGGACAGGTCCGCCTGGAGGGGCTACAGGTCCGTGGGGAAGCCAAGGGGCTGGGCCCCGGGACAGCAACTGGCGAGTGGCTGACCAACATGCACGCGTGGAGAAGACGCTCCGCCGGACCAGAGAGCAGGGAAGTGAAAGTAACAGGGCGGGAAGGCGCTGTTCCACCTGCTGGACAGTCAGAAGCTAAAGCGGTGGGTGACGCCAGCAGCACCACCGATGCCATGCTGTGGGGAAGGCTGGGGGCAGCGCCGGAGCACCGCCAGCCTTGTTTAGGAGGAAAATGCAGGTGGGTGCCTCTCTCTCTGCTCCCTGACGGCCACGGACCTGCGGGAGGCAGACAGCAGAGCCAGTGGCTTCCCCGTCCGATCGGCTGACAGTCACCTCTCGTCCGCCTCTGAGGGTCCCTGCAGGAGCTCGAGGAAGCAGTTGCCTGATACCACAAGGCCACGGGGTGGGCAGCCTTGACCCCGGGCCGTCTGACCGTCCATCCTGCCCCCTCCGCCACCAGGCGCAGGCCTTGCGCCTCTTAAGCAGATGTGAGTTCAGAGGCTGGAATGGCTGTGCTTTCTGCCTGTCCTGTGACAGCCTTTCAAGTCCTCTCGTTCTGCGGAGAATCAGGCTGCAGTTCCGAGACGCCGAAACCCGCCTCCCCGCAGCCACAGTCCCTGACTGGATTTGGCACTCAAGATCTTTGCAGAGCCCTCTCAGTTAGTTTTATAATAAACTTCAAAAAGCTTTCTGCGCTTTGGGTATTTATTGTTTCTGGACATAGTGGCAAGTGAGATTTATCCACAGAGAGCCTGGAGTTTAATAAAGCCTTTTGTGCTGAAATATGTTCATGGACTGAAACAGAATAAATGCTTGGGTGTTCCTTTTCATTGTCCCGCCTGTCTCCCCATCCCTTCCTCCCTCCCTCCCTCCAAGCCCTTATCCCGAGACCCTGCCAGCACTTCCCTCTGATCCCATTCACAGTCAGTAATTCATTCATTCAACAAACATTTGCTGAGTCCCTGCTGCTGCCAATGGTGGGGTATGACAAGTTTCATGGTCTATTAGAAGCTCACTGGTCTGATGGACAAAAGACTGAGGTCCTGGTGCTGTAAGAGTTTGGACGAGGCCCTTCCCTTCTCTGGGCCTCAGCTTAATCATGTGTGAAAGTGAGCAGACAGACGAGAGGATGCGAAAACCAAGCAACCAGCCAAACAAACAGAAAAGCCATCCCTCACACGGTCTCAAGACCTCATACAAGTAGGACCAAGCGATGAAGGGGCGCAGAGCTTGGCACTGTCTGACTAGCGCTCTTCGTCCAGCCCTCCTCTGGATATCCTTTTACTCCTCAGGGTGGCTTGCCTCGTGGTCACAAAAGGGTTGCCAGCAGCAACTGCTGTCACGTGCTTCACAGCCAGGGAGAGGGGCAGGGCATCGAAGGCACTGAGCAGGGTCACCAAACCAGTTGCTTGGATCCCAGTTTACCTGGACTGGGTCTACTTTGGTTCCAGTGGGTCAGAGCCTGACTTGGAGAAGTTATTCAAAATTTTGACCATCACGCTCGGAAAGAGGGCACCACTTCTAACAGTCGTCAAACAGAAGCCCAGGACTTCCAGCTGACTGGCTCACGTCTAAGTCACCCAAACCGATCCCCAGGTCAGGGGCTTAGGATCACCTGCCTTGGGATTGGTCTGGAACAACCAGCCCCACCCCGAGGGCTGGGGCTGAGGTCAGCTCTGCTCCCACTGTGGGGTCACAGCATGAGGAGGCTTCCGGGTTGTGTGCAGGGGTGCAGCTTAGGTGTCCCCTGCCAGCTGTCCCGTCCCTTCCTGTCGGAACGCTCCTTGCTTCTAGCTGTCTACTCCATGCACACGACGTTGGGCAGGACACGCTGCACGTTAGTGTCTCTGTACACCACTCTTTCAGTCTCATCTAGTCGCGCCGTCTGAGGGCTGCTGCCGCGGCTGGGGTTCTCCCGTCAGCTGCTAATCTGCCAAGAAGGCTCCTCTGAATCTGTAGATGAAGGAAAGAACGGGGCCCTGCTGGTGCGTGGTGTCAGCCTGGGCTGAGCAGGGAGGGCATTGCTGAGGGTAAGACATCCGTGTATCTGCAGGGCGACCCCTCTGCCTGGCACTCAGATGGCACTGAATCCGTGAGCGTTAATCAGGTTTTCAAAATACAAGCGTAATACATGGCTTGTTTCTAAAAAAACTCAGCAGGCCATGTGGAAACCACTCTTCCCCTCTTCGTATCTCCGATTCCCAGGGTGAATCCCAGGCACCTGCGTTTTTGCACGCTCTCCCAGTTAGGTGCCATACACACCCCCAAAGGTGCGGACGGTGCCCCTGCATAGATGTGGAACCCGAAGTCCTTCGCCACGTGCACACTGTGTAGGGGTTACGGGACACACGAGTTTGCTGAATGAATAAGCGAATGCCCACAACCGGATGGGAAGCTGTGCCCGTGAGAAGCTCGGAGGGGTGGAAGTTATGCCACCTACACCACGCACAATGGTCAAGCGGGGAACAGTTATTTTCACAGACAGATTTTAATGTAGGGCATTGATCAAAACCTGCCGGAGGACTGGAAGCGCAGGAAGTGGTCCCCGGGGGCGCCCAGAGACAGTAACCGTGAAAAAGCAGGGTGGGTGGGGGAACAAAGAGAGACTGGGTCTGTCAGAACCCGGAAGCTTGGAGAAGAAACTGCAGAGCGAGGGGCGCCGGCTGACCGGTGCCCACGTGTCTGAGTGGGTGCTCTGCCTGGTTCTGAGAGCGTGACACGGAGGAGGTGGACAGAAGTCACCAGGGTGCAAGTGTGCGGCTGGGACGCTGCCAGGAGTAGGAAGCAAACGGGCCAGACGGAGCCCTCGTCTCTCCTCCTGCCTCCTGCAGGCTCCCAGTGCCGGCGGGAGGGAGCCCAGCAGGGAGCAAAGGGGAGGGTGGTTTGCGGAGTTCCTTCCCCAGCACCACTCAGTCGTGAAGAGAAGGATGGATTTGGAGCTGAGAGACAAGAGTAAAATGACCAGGGCTCCTTGTTTCTGTTCATTTGGAGTCTTTGTGCAAATTAGAAAAAACCAGTGGCTCTGGGCGGAACTGGCCCTGCGTCCGGGCTCGAGGCTCGGCGAGCAGAACTAGGGAGGGGCGCTTCTAGGAAGAGGCCCCTCTGCAAGGGCGCCCAGCGGGGCCGAAAAGTAAGGGGTTGGATCCTAGCCCCCGCTGTCCTCCCAGCCAGGTGCCCTGGTACCGGGCACGACCTTTGAGTCACGTCTGGCGGCCCTGCGTCTGTCCAGCGACCGCAGATGGCACATTCTGCCGCTTTCGGGCATCACACACACACACACACACAGTCACACGCGCAGAGGAGATCACGGTTTTCACACAGTGTCTGTGTGGCTGCAGAAGTGCACATGGAGACAGTTTGCCCAGAACACAGAGGAAGCTCTTGGTCCTCATGGCTCCACCCTCCCTGGGGACCGGGCTGTTGGGGTGTTCATCAAGCGGCCTCTGCGGTCCCTGGTGCGTCGTTCAGCTCCCTGGGTACCTGCCCCTTCTCAGCGTAGATGCCAGGGTCTCAATTATTACCAGCACGCTTCTCCAGACAAAGCCGTAGGAGACACGAGCACTTTCTCAGGGACGGCGCGTTGGAGGTGACCCAGGGTGGAGCTGGGGGTCTCAGGCAGGAAGGATTAGACATGTCTGAGAGGCCCTTTCAGAATTCTTCCCAGCAGTTTCCAGGTTGGATGGGATCCTAGGAAAGATCAAGTAACACTGATAATGGTGGTGGTAATCGTCGTCTCAGAGGAGGTTTCCTGGAAGCAGACCCCGGGACGGGTTGTGCGGACAAGCTGGGGAGGAAGTTCACAGGAGGCACACGCGCGAGGCGGCCGACGGGCAGGGAGAGGCTGGCCGGCAGTACCGCCGCGCCGGGGCCCCCGCCCGGCCCACGGAGGCTCTGGGCCGAGGTGGCCGCTCGGAGTGGCCTTCGCTTGAGGTGGCAGGGCTGGGGTGTATCCGCACGGCAGCCAGCTGTCGGCCGTGGGTGTGGTGGCCGGGCAGCTTGCTGTGGTCTGAGGCAGGTTCGGAGGAGGGACGGCATGAGCTTCGGGTCGGCTGGCGGACCGGCACATCGGCTCTGAGGAGGGGACCTGGGCAGAGCAGCCGGCACCAGGACAACAGTGACGAGGGGGCGGCAGCCAGCCCGCTGAGCGCCTGCGCCAAGCGAGAAGCCTTGCCTGTAAACCTCCTGGGCCTTCCGCATCCCAGCAAATCCAACCCTAGGGCTCCAGACAAAACCGTCCTTGATCCCGGCCTTCGGCCCCTCCCCACAGCCTCCCCATCGCCCGGGGGCTTACTGGCTGCACTTCTGACGTGTCTCCTGAATCTGTTGGCTCCCTTCTGGCCCAAGCCGTCAGGTCTTCCCAGGTCAAACGCAGCCGCTTCCCAACAGCCTTTCTGTTCCCCGCCCTGCGGCCCGGCCATGCGTTCTCCACACGCCCCCAGAATGACCTCAAAATGTCCCTCCCCCAAGTCAAGCTCTTCAACCGCCTGTTGTTGAACTTGAAGTCTAGACTCTTCATCCCCGGATGCAGGGGCCCACGGGGCCGGCCCAGCTCCTCCCCTGTCCCGTTCCTCCCTCTGATGCGCTGTGGCCTCCGTATTCTGGCTGCAGGGCCTTCCCTTGGCTCCTTGAACCCGGCCCGCTGGCTCCTACCCCGGGGCCTTTGCAGTAGCTGCTCCCGTTGCCTGGAAGCACCGTCCTGGAAGCTGCCAGGACATGGCCTTATCATTCAAGCCTCAGCCCAGATGCCCCCTCCGCAGCGAGGCCTCCCCGGCCGCTCGAGTGGAATTCTCACCGGAGACCTCGGTCCGGCCTGGTGGGAAGGGCCAGGCCCGCCTCTTGCAGGCTGGGGGCTGCTCGCACCGACCAAGGCTCCCTGCGCGCAGCACGAGGAGACGCCCCACTCTCACCCGCTAGGGGGTGGGCGTCTCCTCTGAAGGGAGCTCTCACGTGGCCTGTCTTCAGGGTCCCAGGTCCCAGCTGTGCGGGGACCTTGTCGGCCCGGCCGCAGCCCAGAGGAACTGAGCCCTGAGTAGGAGGAGCTCAGGAGGGCGGGACGTACCCGGCTCCTCCCAGGGAGCCAGCCAGCAAGAGGGAGCGAGCCCCCCTTCACCACTGGACTTCCAGTCACCCCGGAAGCCGCCCAGCCCTTCGGGGCCGCGCCGGAGGGACCCTTGGTTACTCGGTCTACAGGTGGAGGACAGGCAGCGACAGAGATGGGGTTGGAAACATTCTTACCATGCGTGTTCCCTTCAGTCATTAAAGGGAAGGAAGCAGGCTCTGGCAGCCTTTGAAGGAAACCGTCACCCAGTTATAAGCAGTTGCTGGGTTCTGACTGGGACTGAGACGTCCAAGGGCTTGGGCCAGGCTCCGGGGCCCCCGGAGGGTGACACAGTCCCTCTGGCCGTACTCCTAGGAGGGGGGCAGGGCAGGGGACAAGGGGGACCTCACGCTGCGTCAGGCTGTGCTGGGTTCCCAGACACAGGGCGCCTGTCAAATGGGCAGCAGGCTGGGCACCTGGAAATGCGGGGCTGGGCAGGCAGGGAGGCTAAACTCCCAGGAAGGGGAGTGAGTGGGCGCTGTGGGCAGAGGCCGTGAGAGGAGACTTCCCGTAGGAGGTGGCCTTGGAACCTATTCCTAAAGAACCGTGGGCTCCTCACGTGCGCGCATGGCTGAAGTAACGGGCCATGGAACCCGTCTCCCCAGCACCGTCCTGCTGCTCTGTCTCCTTTCCCCATCACTTCGTTCCCTGCCTGGGGAGCCCTCGGGGACGGCGTGCTGCACCCCAGGGGCCACCCCGCCTGGCTGGTATATGCAGCCTCCAGCAAGCACGCCCCGGAGGCACTCTTCTGGCTGGAAGCACATGGCACCTTGGAGCCTCTTCTTAGAAAAAGCAAACGCTTGCTGTTTGAGCCTCCTGGACTCCTTTGGGGGGGGGGGCACCGCCAAGAGGGATGGAGGGATGAAGTGGAAAATCATGGGCTGGCTTCAAAGCGGAGCGCAGGGAGGCTGGGAGCAGTTCTGCTCTGTGAACAAAGTCGGGCTACAGGCAGAGCAGCGAGAGAGGGCTTGAGAGCAAGGCGGGGAGGGAGTCAGCTCATGGTAATTTGAAGTTAATTTTGAATTGCCTTGAAAATCACCACGCAGCAGCCAGTCCTGCCTTTGATGGTGGAAAGGAAACAACTGCCTTTACTCGTCTTCAGGACTTGCTCCCCCGGCAGTGGAGCCAGCTTGGCAAAGCAGCGGTAGAAGTTGCTGCTGGCATAACTTCGGAGGAGAAGGTCAGGCTAATTGTCGGCGAGGAGCTGAGAGGGACGAGGCACACGTCTCCTGCTCCCGAGACGGTCTCATTGGCATCTCCAAAGACGGGCACCCACACGCGCTCCCGTGACCAGCCGAGGCCCTGGCCACCGGTGCGTCTGCACTCTGCTGGGTGTCTGGGGGGTGGTGCGGAGGCAGGCGGGATGTGGGCCCGCACGCCCACGTCGCGCGGCCCTGTGACCACGTGGGTTTCCACCGCGATCCGCCGCGCAGCACAGCCTGCTTCCCCCCACCAGGCAGGCAGAGCTGCAGCCCTACCTTGGGGGGGCTCTGGGGTCAGACTGGGCAGGCTCGGCCCAGGGAAGCCGTCATGAAGGCGGCACCGGCTGCTGGTACCGTGAGCACATTAGCCTCCACCCGTCCGTGTAGGACTTGCCTCTCCCTCTTAACCACCTGCCTGTGATCCAAGTTTCTCGTTTCTGCACTGAAACTGGCCAACTTACACGGTGCCCCTCGCCACAGTCGCTGGGTGTGCCTCTAATCTAATTAGACTAATTTCAATTTCCTGGATTTAATTACTTTTAATTGAATTAATTTAGAATGCAGTACACAGGGTGATTAATTAGGAAGCGTTACTGAGGGACTCGGGGGGTGGGTGGCAGTATGTGTTTAATAGCACTGAGATCGCGCCCACCAGCCGTCCCTTCGCACGGCGGGGGGCGTGGCCCGGGAGGGGCGGAGCCAGAGGGCGCTGTGCGGGATTGGAGCGGGCGTCCCCTGGCACCAAGCAGCGCTCTTTCATTTCGTGCTTTCCGGGGCGACAAGTGGCGGGCGCTCAGGCGAAGCAGAGAGGCAGCTGGTTCCATCAGTTAAGGGCGTGAATCACGCGAGGGAGGACAAGCGTGGCTTCTCCTGCAGCTACAGTTCACTGTGGTTTTTTTTTTCTGTACGAGGAGCAGGCAAGGTCCCTCTGCGCTATCACACCCTGCAGTCTTTTCCTCCACTCCTGGAAACTCTCTGGAGTAACAGTTAACAAACACACGGACAGTGCCCCGTGTAGGCGGCCTTCTCGGGGCCTTTACGCCAAGTCACCCGGCACAGGAGCCAAGCGCTCACGGGGCACCGCCGGCCCCAGTGTTCACAGGGGGGCTCTCAGGCACGAGCGGCTCTGCAGGGGACGCTGGTTATTTGTACTGTGGGAGGGGACAGCTCTTGGTGGCAGGGGTCATCCCGGGGGCCCTTAAAGTCACAGGTTTGCCTCGTCCAGCCCTGGAAGGTCTTCATGATGACAGCAAACCCTTCCGTGGGCCGGGGCCGCCTCGAAGTGTTTGCCCTGTGTTGACTCCGCACCTGGTGCTCACTAGGGGCAGGCCGCCTGGGGCTACCCCTGGCTGAGCTGGGAGCCGGACCCTCAAGGTCAGGGTGAGCCCCCTCCCTCACTGCCTCTCTTCCTCTAGGCTGTTGACTTAAAGAGGCCACAGACTGACTGTCTGCCGGTCAGGGCTTCAGACTGCAGCTGTCAGGCCCCTGGAGGCAGAGCTGAGACAGACCCTCCATCCTGAGCTGGGCCCTCTGCTCTAAAGTTCAGCTCCAACCCCAAGGGCGCTTATTTTTCAGATGGGTTCTTTGGGCATCTTCAGGGCTCTGAGCCCTGTTCTCCTGGAATGTTGGGCCGTGCTGCAGGCCAAGAATGGAGCCAGCCTGGCGCACGCTCCACCCCCGATGCACCTGCAGTGCCTGACGGGGCTGGAGCCGATTAGCTGGAGAAGGGAAGACACACTGCCTTTGGCTTAGTCCTTGCAGGAGAAACGGGCCAATGGCTGGAGGCCACAGAGAGCCTCTCTGAAGAAAGGATGTCCTAATAGCCCGACAGGGCTGGACAGGGCTTTTCAGCAGCGAGTCACCAGAAGGGTTCAAACAGAAGCTGCTTGGCAACAGTTTGCTCTCGTGGTCGTCTCTTTCTGGAATGCTCTTCCCTATCCTGCCCTGCTGGTTGGCTCCTAGTCAACCTTCAAGACGCAGCTCCAGCCTCACTTCCTCCAGGAAGCCTTCCCTGCATGCTCCGACCTTCGCAGACAGCGTCAGGTATCCTGAAGGGCCCTGGGCATATCTTAATCATTGCACTCATCAGCCATTGCAGCGATCTGTTTAGGAGTTGGTCTCTGTCACATTCTGTCCCTGTCACCCCTCAGTAACCCTGCAAGGTGGACGTGTTTCCCAGCTGGAGGACAGAGCATCTGAGGCCCAGCATGGTGAACGCACTTGGTCGTGAAGCCAGGAGGAGGCAGGGGTGGCTGGGTCCGGTTGCCAAGCCTGGAGTCTGCAGTCCTGCTAACCATGGGACACTGCCGCTCTCCAGCAAGGGGCCCCCAATTCTGACCCAGGAGGATGCCAGCTCGTGTGCGAGCCGTGTGGCTGAGGGAGCTCAGAGGCCGTCTTTGGAGCTCCATCAGCGAGCCGATCCTTGTGCGAGTGCACCATCCCCCCTCATCAACACACACTTGCTCTGAGCCCTTTGGAGGTCACGGAGGGGCCAGGACGAAATGAGAACCAGGGCAGCCACAGCCCGGCTCTCTCCTGGACCTGGGGGCTTGTCTGAGCCTGAGCCAAAGCCTCTCTTAGCACCCTCAGCCCTCGATCAGCAGAGGTGAGCAGAGCTCTGCCCTGCGGTTTTAAGGCTGGATTCCATTTCTATTAAGAGCGCTGCTGGCCCCATGAGATTAACCCACAGTCACCCCGTGAAAGCTGATCCAAGTGGAAAATCAAGTTAGAAAACCCCGCCTTCCCTTCCCTGGCACCTCGGCACATTAAGGGAGGCCCGATGCTGAGCTGTGGGGACCTGCGGGAACGCGCAGTCGCTGGCTGCGAAGCACGCACTCCCCGGGACGCTGGCAGCCCTGCCCCCTGTAAATCCTTGCTGGTGTTTCTCGGCCTTCCCCGCCAGCAGCGCGGGGGCCTGCAGCACCCTTTCCGTGCAGTAGCCTGTGAAAACATTGAAGTCGGGCCCAGAAAAACACCAGCACAGAAAGGGGAAACTTTGCTGCTTGCTAGCTATTTTCAGACAACCCTCGCCAAGTCTTAATTTTTCTAGTTTACAAGTAAGGAATTCTGACCATCTGTCTGCTGTCAACCGATGTTTGTTTGGATGAAGATTTTATTTTTTTCCTCCCAATCTAGCACTCCTGTTCTTACAAGTAGTTTATTGGACTTCATAAATGTCAGCTTTTTGCAGCATTTTGTAAGCAGCTTATGATTTAGTATTTAATCACAATTGAGCAGTCAGCGCCTGCGATCGACCTGAAGCGGGAGCAACAACGACAGGAAGGCTTGAAATCAAGCAAGCCCATGAGGGGTGCTCCCGACCGTCTCTGTGAGAACTAGCGTTGCACTGAAGGTCGGGGTGGGTGGGGTGATGGAGGAAATGCACGCACCTTGGGCACCTATCACGTGCTAGTTTGCGATCGTGTTGGCAAAATGATACCGTGGAACAAGCCTTCCCAAACTCAGGGGCTTCCAACAAGAAGCGTCCTTTCGCTCCCTGATTTACCGAGTCAGCGGGCAGCTCCTTCTGGCCTTGGCTGAGCTCCTGAAGGATCTGGGGATGGGTCCTGTGGGTGGATCTTGGCCTCATCTGGGACAACGGGGGCAACTCTGCTCCACGGCCCCTGTTTCTCATGCTCCACCAGGGTAGCTGGGGCTTGTTCCCTGGTGGCGGCAGAGTGTGAAAGCTTGCAGACCTAGTCATTCAAGAACTTTCCCAAACGTCTGCTTACCACACATTGGCCGCCATCCCTTAACTGAAGCGAGTGACATGGCCTATCTCTGAATCCAAGAGGGGGCGGCGCCTCCTCACAGTGAGGGAATAAAGCAAGGGACGTGGGGTGGGGCAGGCCTGTGTCCCTCACACCTGCTGAACTTGATGGGTCAAATCAAGGCCCACTCGTGGACTGATGCGCTGATCCATGCACTTTTCTTCAAAAGGCCTTCTCTGAGCCCCCAGCCCAAAGTGCTGCCTCTCCCCACCCCCTCGACCTTCAGCGGCCCTGACTTGGACCCTCACTGCCACCGACAGACGTGGGGAGAGGGTGAACATTTACTGAGAATCTCCTAAGAGTCAGGAGCCACTCCAAGTACCTCACGTAGCTCATTTCTAGGTTATTTCCCCTGACAGCGTATCTGAGAGGCAGGTCACATTTCCCGTTTACAGACCAGGAGAGGGTGAGTGGCTTGCCCAGGGTCCTGCAGCCAGGGACAGGCTAAGACCTGGAGCTCAGAGAGGGCTGACTCTAAAGCCTGGGCTCGGTTCGCCTGCAGCACTGAACGGCCTTGTCACCAAGGGGCATGAGGGGAAGGGGAGGGCTGGACAGTGCGGGGATGGTGAGAGGCAGGAACAGGGCTGACACTAAGCTTGGGTCCAAATTAACTCCCACCCAGCCGCAAGGCCGCCGACGCCTTTGCTCACACTGGGCTCAGAACGCCCAGCAGACACACACAGGATGTGGGACACCTGGTCAACAGCACAAGTGAAGGGCGCTGGGGTTTCAGTTGACAGGAAGCCTTTGTGACTCAGCGGGGGAGGCGGCCAGCAGAGCTCACATGGCTGCAGCCTCCCCAAGTGGAGGACAGTGAGCGGAGGCGGGAGGCAGGCTCCCAAGTCAGCGTGCGTCCAGGAAATGCAGTCCAGGCCTGGGGGACGGGGTGCCCGCAACCTGGCACTGGCGGGGGCGCCTCGCGCGGCTGCTGCCCCACGCTCCGCATCTTTGCGTCACCACGGCACGTCAGCCTGTCTCTGAGCAGGTGCAGCCCCTTCCTGACTCTTCTGCACGTGCCTCACCTGCTTCGGGAACGGGCCACGCTTCAGTTTTGATTTTGCGATTAATGTAACCCGAGTCAGCGCCGGGGCTCCTGGTGACCCCGTCTCTACAGCAAGTCCCGCTGAAAGATGTGCAATGCAGCAAGCAACGGGGCGGGAGACACGTCAGTCTTCACGCACATCTCAGAGGTGAGGAAGGGTGAGGCCCCCTGCGCGTCTCTGTCTCACCATCTCAGGCCTCAAGTCTTCTCTAGACTCCCGACGCCAGTGCGCCCAGCAGGCCGCCCCGCTTCGTCCTGTCGTAGCTCTGCTGTGCAGACGGACTTCACGTCCGTGTCTTTTCCTGTCCCTCCTTCTTTCCTCCTCTCCATTCTTCTTCAATTTTCTTTCCACTTCACGGCTGACCCAACTTCCTCCCCTCAAAGGAGGACCGAGGAATTGATTCAACAAGCCAGGAATTGCCCGCTTTCCTCCAGTCTCTCCGGTGATCTGTCCCTCCCATTCTCCCAGGGACTGGATGGCCAGGACAGGACTCATCTCAGGGAGCTGGACGAGGAGAAGCCGTGCAGACAGGAGCTGCCTCTGCAGTGGGGGAGGCGGGGCATAGCGGCAACGGGGGGCGGGGAGGCCGGAGACCTCTACACACGAAGTGGGGCCTCACTGCAATGGCATGTGGTCGCCGTGGGCGGGAGAGCCAGGCCACCCCTGAGGACAAGGCCCACCAGACTGCCACGTGACAACCCCTCTGTGAACAGCAGCGGGCGGAGACCCTCCCTGGCAGAGCTGACGCGTGTCTCTCTGCTGGTGTGGCCCGCGATGTGCCGGGACAGGCCATGCTCACCACATGTCCCCAGGCTCCGCCCCCTCCCCGGCCTCCTCTGCCCCAGAGGCTGAGATGGAGACTCGGGGGGCCCTGTGTTCCCGATGGCGTGCAGAACGGGGAAGGCTCTCCCAGCTCGCTGTGTACCTTACAGGACAAGGGAGAATCTCCCATTGTGCCAGGGCCCTGAGAGCGCACTGCTGTCACGGCGGCGCGGCCTGGCCCCTCCCAGCGACCACCTGGAGTGGCGGGATGAACTGAACAACTGCTCTTCGTGAGCTGTGCGGTGCGATGAGGGGAAGGGCTGCCCCGGAGCCTCCCAGGGCAGCTGCTCGGCACCTCCTCTCACTGCCATCATCCCGCACAGATGGCGCTTCCTGTTTGGTGGCACCTCACGTGGGCTCCTCGTCCCCCACCAACTCTGCCAGCCGCCATCCCACACAGGCAAGTGTGCACAGCACTAGAGGTTTGCCAAGAACACATCCTTGTGTCTGCCAAGGAGTGTCTGTTGGAGGAAAGATGTTCTAACAGAGAATGCTGGGAGGTGAAGGGACTGCCTCGGGAGGCAGCAGCTCCTCGTCTCTGACGTGAACAAGCAGAGGCTGCATGTCCATTGCGGATCTGGGGAGGGGGGCACGCCGGCCCTGAACGGGGAGGGGTGGGCTGGGAGGCGCAGGATGGACCGGATGACCTTTAAGTCCCACCCAACTTTGAGAACCCTCAACACAGAGTCTGATACAATTTTTTGTTTCTTAAAGTGGATGAATGGATACATTTTGGTCACTAAGAAAGTAAAGAGCTTAGGAAACCGAATAGCCTGGCTAATGAGCAAATAAGTATCGTTAGCACTGACATTATCCCCCTTACAGATCAGAGCTCTCGGCTCCACGAGGTCGACAAGCGGTGGGGAGCCGTCACGAAGCCCTCGAAGCACGAGGCGGGCTGAGCTGAGGGCGCAGCCACACCTGGAGACAGACCGGAGCCGCCACGACGGCAGCCACAGCAGGGCCCGCAGCGCTCCGTCAGGCAGAGTTACCCGCGTCCTGAGCGCTGGGGGTGACGACCTAGCTTCTGTCCCGAATGCTGCGTTGCCACGTGTCTGACTGGTTACCGCAGCCTCAGGAGGAGGAGAGCTGCCGAGCTCGCCGCACAGACAGGCGGGGGGTTTTGCAGAGACACCCGCCCCCACCCCTCCGGGACCGCGTGGCGTGTGAGGAGCTCCAGCTCTTGCACCCAGGTCTCTGACTCGAAGGGGTGGATTTTAGAACAACAGCGCCCGTCTGCTCCCGGCGTGAGAGGCCGCGGCTGATCTCAGTCCGCAAGCTCCTGGTCCCTGAGGAACTTCCACCTTCAGCCTGTGGGTGTGTGTCGGGGGGGGGAGGGGCACCGCAGGGAGAGGCAGGCTCTGAACTGCTACAGGCAAGAGGGGTTTTCTTGGGAAAAGCCATGGGCTAGAGGCAGAGTCCTGGCAGACCCTCTGATCCACTTCATAACTGTGAAACCTCCCTTTCCCCATCTAGAAATGGGAGGAGAGACATTGATCTACCTTAAAGGATTTCTGTGAGGACCCAAGAGAGAATGGGGTGAAAAGGTTTTGAAAAGTTGAAGTGCTTGTTTTAAGTAGGAAGTAATAGAACACCCAACTACAATGGTTTTACCAGCTGAAGCCTTTTTTCTCATGAAATAAGGAGTCCCTGGTGAGAGTGCAGGCCAGGGAAGGAGGTGATAATGCCATCGAGGGCCTGGCCTCTTTCTGTTTTTCTGCTCTAGCTTCATTGTCATACAGCTACCTCATAAACACAAAGAGGGTGCTGCACCTCCAGACCTTGCGTTCAAGTTCCAGGCAGGGAACAAGAAGGGAGGAGGAGGAAGAATGGGTGCCTATGTGATGAATGCAAAGGATTTCTTAGAAGTTCAATAGCTCACTGGTCAGCACTGCAATCAAAGGGCCAGCTTCTCGGTATATGGGGGGCTGGAGGTGTGAGCATTGGTGTTCAGGTGCACCACCACCCTGATCAAATCCAGGGCTTCGATGGAACTGGAGAGGCTAGCACCCATGGTGGGTGGCAGCCAGCAGTGCCTGCCCCAGCTGTTACTGGGATGGGTGCTGAATCCACAGGGATCTTTTAGGTTCAGTCTCTGGATTGGAGCGAAGGCAAACTGGGTGGCCTCATCCTTTGAGGAAAAGCGTGGAGCCCAGTATCCTACTGTCAGAATGGGAAACAGGCAGGCTGGGGACACGAGGAAGGGTGAGCGAGCCTGCAGGTCTGGAAGGCTGAGGACAGAGTGTCGGTGGTCCCTCCCTCCCTTTCATTCGTTCAGGTTCATGAGTCCTGTCGGGGCGGGGAGAGCCGAAGCCGGGGAGCTCGCTTGTCGCCGCTGTGTTTGTGTATGTCCCCACCCGAAGATGTCTAACCACAGACTTCCTCTCGACTCCTGGCAACAGAGAGAAAACAAAACCACAGCAGCTTTCATTGCTGAAAACACAGAACTCTCCCGTTCACCTAATGAGCCGGACGGAAGGGCTTTATTTCTGGGAGGAAAGGCTCAGGACTCCAGGCCCAGGAGCCGTGGCCGCGCAGTTGGACCCCAGACTGCGCACCGCCCGTCCAGGTGGAGGCGGGTGGGGCAGCCACCAGCCCGGGGGGCGGGGGCCGAGGCGCAGGGCCCACGGCACAGCTCTGCCGGGCCCTGCGACGCCGTCGGCCTCTTAGCCGATTGTGGTTTCGTGGAATCTGCACTTCGTTTGGCTTGTTCCCTGCTTTATTTCAGCTATTGATTAATGCCCGCTTCCTGCCCTGTTTCCTGATTTCCACTGATGTGTCTTCGGCTCCTTCATTTTCAGTTGTCTCTCGTCAGGAAGGCGTCTCAGGGCCGCGCCTTTGCCCCTGAGCTGAGCTTTCTTCTGGATCCCATAGATTTGGAAAGAAAATGGTCCCCTTTTCCATCTTTTTCTCGATGATTTGTAACTTCAGTTTTAATATTTCTTTTGCTCCACGGGTTATCTAGAAGAATGTTTCTTAATTTCTAAGCAGTTAAGAATATTTTCAGCCACATTATCCTGTTTTTCTTTATTTTAAAATGTTGGATGACAGTAATAGACAGGGACCTGTAAAATCTCCAATTTTAAATTAAAATATTTCTTTTCCTTGCGTCCAAGGGTGTGATCAAACTTTATAAGGGTTCCATGGGGAAGGGAAAGCTGAGCTGGTCAGACTGACACAGGAAAGCATGGCCTTCCAGGATGTCCTAGCTCTGCAGTGCGGCGTTTTCAGCCCCTCTCCAGCTGTGTCTGTCCGTGAAGAACACACAGAACTTCTCTGAGCTTTGCTGGAAAGCTTTAAAATGGGAGTTGACGGTAACACCCGCCCCTTCCCCTTGCTGTAAGATGGTGTGAGGCTGTGACGGTCACGTGCCTAGAGTGGGGCCAGGCATGGAGCAGGCACTCGCTAAGCAGGAACCTTGCTGTTTCAGTGCTTTGTTGTTTTTGCAGAAGGGAGGAACCTTGCTGTCTGGACCCTGAGCTTTGTTCCTAACCCAGAGCTGTGGTTTGTGGTTATTGTGGGGCCAGAAGAGAAGAGGAAATTGATGGCTGAACGCAGCCCTCGCCCTCGCCGGGAGGCGGGGCACCTGCGGCCAGAGGGATGGGGCCGCTTGCCCGTGGAAGCACAGTGACTTGGTGGCAAAGGCAGGCTTCACACCCAGGCCTCCGCCGGCCTTCCCTCCCCCTCTGCTGGCCGTGGCTCTGGTTTCTTTCTTGAAAGAAGAGACAGTTGACTGAAGCTTAGCCTCGGAGATGCAGGGAGGGCTGGAAGCTCAGGTGGGGTGGCAACTTCTGAACTTGCCATGTTATCCCTTCGCCACCTGGGAAGGGTAACACAGGTCAGGAAGCTCCAAGACAAGCTGCAGGAAGAGGGTGGGGCTGGGCGTGCTTGGATGCTCTGGGCATCGCTGTTTGCTGGCTCAGTGTGCGCGGGGGGAAAAGCTAGGCTGGTCCGAGGGAGGGTCCTCCCAGCCATCCCAGGAGGGGTCTGAGCTCCTCTGGGCCTCGACCCTTCGCTGGTCTGCCACGCCTCCCTGGCCCTGGGAATGACCCTGGCAAAGCCTGGCCCTCCCGGGACCCTGTCAGCACCTCTCTGGAGGTCTTCTCCGGAGCAGGCGTCGGGAGAGGAGCCCCGTGCTACTGGTCAGCGTGGCTCGGCTGTATGGATATGGGAACCGGAGGGCGGGGGAGGCAGCCTGAGCCGGGCTGCGGAGGCCTGACTAAGAGGCAGAGCGACACAGGATGTGGTCCTGGTTAGCTGCGGGGTGCTGGCAGCTTGCCCGGCGCACACAACTCAGAAGGCATGCTGCCTTCTTTATGGCGGAAGGCTGGGGACCAGGGGAGGGGAAGGAACCACAGGACAGATTTACAAGGTGGAGGGTGCTGAGCTGTCCGACTGGGGCCGTCGATCTTGGGAGCAAATGATCACTTCTTAGCCGAGGACTCCACGTATCTGGAAGCACCATGTAACCAGGACGTGCGTGGACCGTGACAAACGCCTGTAGCAGATACAGCAGCATGTGGTTGAAGCCTGCGTGTGGACATGTGTGGGCAGCTGGGCTCCGACCTCAGGTGTGGGCACGTGCCGTGGGGCAGGCAGCTACCAGGTCAGGCTGGGATTAGGGGCTGATTCCAGTGGCTCCTCCATACGCAAAGTAAAAAATAATGCCCCCCATTATTATTATGGAAATTAAATCAATGTGTACAAACGTGCTTTGTAGCTATCAGCGCAAATACAGAAGGGAGTTAAGGTGTTCACTGCTGCCCTACTGTGCGTGCAGGGGGTGCATTTAAGAGCTGCACCACCAAGGGAAAGGGTCGATCAGGCTCTGCCACCTGAGTGGGCCAAGGCGAGGCAGGTCGCAGAAGCCCCAGATGCCAGCATGTCCAAGGGGGGCCGCCACACAGCGAGTCCACAGCAGGCGCAGGGACCCTTCCCCACACAGGCCCCCTCGCACGGAGAAGAAGCCCCTGCAGGGCGGGGTCTTCAGAGCAGCCCCCCGCGGGGAAGGCCCCCTCGGGCCCTGGCGACCAGCCGGGGCCGCTTGGCTGCCAAGGACAGACAGTCGTTTGCTCAAGCAAAGTGATGACCTGGGGGGAGGAGTTTCACAAAACCCAAGGGTGAAAAATTCAGCCCCTCCTGGGGAACTAGAATCAGGAACTGCAAAGTCATGTGCACGTCCCCCCCGACACCCCCCACCCCGCCCGAGCTTGTCTTCTTCCTCTTTTTTCTCTCCATTTCCAGCAGCAGAGGGGGGCCCCCAGCCAGGGCCCCTGTGCTCCCATCAGTTCTGTGGCCATGAAAGGGGGTGTCTCCTGGACAGCACGGCCCCAGAGCCCAGCCCGTGGGTGTGTTGGGGGTGGTCCTGAGGGGAGGGGTGCTGGCACTGGATCAGCCCCCAGAGGTGGTCCATTCTCTGTAGCCCCCTCCCCTGGGGATCAGGTCGGTCAAAGGCCATCTGGGGGAGGCTGCCCTCCAGATGCAGAGAAGCCAGAATCCCCAGGGACCTCGAATCAGCTCTTCAGGAAGGAAGACAGAGACAGAGAAACCAAGACTCAGAAAAGCCTGCCTGTTCGCCCTTGAGGTCAGTAAGGCCAGAAGGAGCCTGGGGGGGCGGTCTTTGGGCTGGTGAGTCAGGGCTGGGGGGCTGGGCCCTTCCACTGCCAGCCTGGACAGCAGGTCCAGGGTCCAGGGACGGGTGGGAGGCGGCAGCTCTCGGAGGAAGCTGTGTTGCCAGGGCTGGGGGCTAACCGGGGAGGGGCCCGCAGCCTGGGGCTGAGGAGGGGCCTGGGACTTTTGGGGGGGCCTGCAGAGTCCCTTTGTTTCGGACTCCCCTGGGTTTCATGCTGCACCAGCTTGAGGGGCCAGAAACCATTCGGTTGTTTCCTCCAGATATGGGGGTGCTTCCCCCTTTCCCCTCTCACGTGTCCCCAGAAGCTGGGCTTCCTGGAGCTTCACGTAAACCCAGCAGGCCCTGCAATCTTTTTCAGACAGAACGGTTTCCCTGAGTGGGAAGGGAGGCCAGCTGTAGCTGGCGGAACAGAAAGCAGCATGGGCTGCTGGGGTGCACACGGGCTCCCACTCCTGCGCTGGCCGCCCACCTCCCAGGAGAGAGGACGTCGCAAAGCAGTCAAGCACGTGGTCCCTGGCCTCCGCTCCACCTCGTTCAGTTCCAGCCACTGTTATTTACCAGTAATTTACTCACCCTTGCCAAGCCTCAGTTTTCTCACCGGTGGAATGGGAATGACGCTAGCCCAAAGAGATGTCGCAGCCGCAGGATTCAACGGGACTCCCGGAGAGAGCCCTCAGCGTGGTGTCTGGGTGGACTTATCCATGTTACTCGCCCCAGTGATCCCTGTCCCTGCGTGGGCGCGCAGCGGGGCCTCGCCCCGTCCCTGGGGTTCATTTGTTCGTTTTCAGTGGACAATTACAATGCATCCAACGTGCTGGCCACCCTGCCTCCCCAGGGCTTCCTGAACTCCCCCACGTGCTCCCCGCTCTGGGGTCTCACTTGGGCTCTTTCCTGCTCTGTAATCACTCCTTGCGAGGGCAGCCTGGCCAGGCCCTCGTCCTTGCCCGGGTGCAGCTCAGACCCACCTTCTTCGCTCTGGCTCACAGCGGACCTGGGAAGGGGTTCACCCCTCCCTCCCCTGCTCCCCAGGCTCGGTCTGCTAGAGAGAGGCAGCATCCTGCAGTGTGCGGCAGGGAGCCTGAGGTGCCAGGTCAGGCACACCCCCACCTGTGTGACCCGGGCTTGTCGGTGCCTCAGTCTCCTGGTGTGTCAAATGGAGGTACTACAAACGGTTCTTCCTCTCACAGCGCCGCTGCGAGGAGTTGATGCAAACCACAGACGCCACCGCCTGGCACCAGGGAGGGCTCACTAGAGGCTGGCTATTGCTGGATGTAACCTTCAGAAGCAAATTTTACTGGCTGTGTCGTTGTCCTCATGTGGGTGGATCACCGCGCAGCTAACCGACCCCTTGTTGTTGGGCGTTCAGGCTGCTCCCAACCTTCCACTCTTATAAATAATGCTGCAGTGAACACCTTGCATATAAATCTTTCTGTTTATCTCTGATTGTTTCCTTGGAAGAACTCCCTAAATCTTCTTGTCTTAGAACAAAGTCCTGTCCCCTCAGACTTTTCAATGATACCCTTTGAAATAAAACTAAAGCTTATTTTCCTTCAGAGGAAGAAACATATGGAACATGTTAACCAAGAGGTGGTTCAGGAGGAAGGTAGAAATTGGTTCAAGATGAATTTGGGTCCAGTGCAGGATGTCTGACGCAGAGTCGGTTACAAAGCTCCCCTCGAGCCCCCTTCCCAGAGGAGAGGCAGAGCATCGATCCTCAGGGACCACTGATTTCTTTCTTTGAGGCAATGCCGAGGGGCTTTGATGTTCCTGGCATTGGAGAAGTAGCAATGACAGGTCAATGAGGCCAGAGTTGGTGGAGAACCCAGGACTCCTCCAGCCAGCAGGGGCGATACCGCGTGTCTCCGCCGGCCAGCTGGGTTTCTTGCGAACAAGGACTTCCTCTGTTGTTGTCCTAAAACTTTGGCTTACATTTTATATGTTCCTCCTGTTTTTCTTGCCCTCCTCCCACCTTTGCACTTTTCAGATTCGCTTTGGGTGCACATCTATTTGTCCACTCATTCCGGTGAAGCCTCTTGCCTGCCTCTCCTGAGCCAGACACCGAGATTGCTTATAGACCGTTAAGACCTAGACACGCTGGCTTTGGAAGCTCCACCCCGCGCATGTCAGACATACTGAACTTCACTCGTAGTCCGCATTAAGTATATTTTTCTCTGTTGAAAAATTATTTTTATAACCTTGCTTTTGAAATTATTTGGCTACAAGTCATTCCTTCGATTGACAGTTGGCTTTGACTTCTCAGCACTTATGGGGGCACTCAAGAATTCTTGCAAAGTGAGAAAATCTAACCTACACAGTGTTTTCAAAGATAATGAAATTTTTATGAATTTTTATGAATACTCCATGAAACCATTAATGAGGTTGATGTAATATTTTGTTTGGTTGACGTTTCATTAAAATTTTATTAATTTCTATTGCAAAGATTTCCCTTCACGTCTTGGACCCAATCATTTTGCTTTCAGGTCTCAGACTGTTTCAGAGATGTTTGAAAATCTCTCAGGACCAACTGTGCCTTGTGGCTTGCAGAGCCCTATCCGGCGCGGGGATGGAGAGATGAGGAGACCGCTGTCACAGAAGAGTGGGCGCTGATGTAATGGAGTCTGATCAGGGCACAGGGTAGGTATCACCTCCCTTGAGTCTACTTAGGTCAGAAGGGGGTCAGTGAAGATCTTAGGGAGCAGACGCTGCCCGAACCTGAGTGTGAATGGCCAGCAGGAGTTTCTAAGCAAATGTGAGCGGGGAGGGCATTGTGGGTAGAGGGGACAGCACCTGCAAAGGGGCTGCCCTGGAAACCAGTAAACGGAGCTGGCTGAACGGCCAGCTCTGCCCACGCCGGCCTCTCGGCCCTCGCTGTTCAGACCAGCAGCATCGGTGTCATCTGGGAGTTTGTCAGACACGCAGAGCTTCAGCCTCCCCTTGAATCAGAACCTCCATTTCGACAGCATCCCTGGTGACCCCCAGGCAGACTGAGGTCTGAGAGGCAGGCTCCAGCTGGATCAGAGACAGGCCTCCTGCGGGGACGGGGGGTGTGGGAGGTGGGGGCGCTGGGGAGGTGGCTGGCCCGCGAACTGCAGCCTGAGCAGGGCCGTTGTGGTTCTTAAGTTATTTTCAAGTTTGGCCTGAAAGTTCGTCTCTGGGGACCCAGAGTTTCCTTGCTTGGAGGGTTGGGGCTCTCCCACTTGGAGACACTTCCACCCACCGGGCCTGCACTGTCCCTTCCGCTGGCCTTCACTCCAGACAGCCTGTCTTGCCGGCTGGCTCCTGGGCCAGTGCACCGCACCGCCGATTACCTAATAGACTGCAGGCTGTGTGCATAATTTATTCCTGTGAGTAACTGATTGCGTCCGGATGGGCAAGTGGAGGTACCAGGAAGAGAAGAGGCATCGATAACCAGGGCAGAGAAACCTGCCACAAGCAGCTGAGTGGGGGCTGCTGTCCGCGTCACGGGCCCTCCTGCTGCCACGGGCTGACCGCCTCCCCCCGCCCCTCCGCACGGCTGGGCTTCCGGATGAGAGCGGGGCAGAGGAAAGGGCTCTAGGCTGAGCCGGAGGCCTTGGCTGCTAAGCCAGGTGAGCTTAGGCCAATCGCTTCTCTCGGGGGACAGGATTCGTAAAATGGGGAGGGCTGGATTCATGGGTTTCCCCACGTGGCTGAGCTCAGACTCACCGGGGACACCTTGACAGCAGAGGGTCCAAGGCTGCATCTCCCCAGCGCTGACGCAGTAGGCACAGAGGGAGGCCCGGAACCCGGGTTGTAACAAGCACCCCCACAACTGACATGGCTGGTCTGGCGGGCAGTCAGGGACCACTGCGTTGGGAAGGCACTCTCGAAGCTCCTGCCCAGCCCTGACATTTCCAGAGCGTCCGTAAGGGTGGACTTTCCCACAGCCCCTTGCAGAGCATCGGTACAGTCCCGCAGAAGAGAAGGCTGGGAAAGGCAGGACCCGCCCTCCTCTCCCGACTCTGCCACTAACTCATGGCCTGACAGCCTTTCCCCCCCGAGCTCCCCACACATCCACTGAGGACCTGGGGAGACTTTAAAAACACAGCCGCCGGATCTCCATCCACTCTGCTTCAGTACATCTGGGGTGGCCCAGGACAGTGGACGTTTAAAGGCTGCCAGGTAACTCCAGAGATCAGCCAGGTTGGTAAGCCAGGTTGGTAAGCCAATGACCCGTCCAAAGGTGTTGCCCAGTGGGACCACTGTGCCTCATGGGACGGGGCAGTGTCCGGTTCAGGGAGGCCACCGCCACGTTGGCAGGAAGCACGGACTGCAGAGACCCAGGCAGATCCTCTCTCATCTTTTGGCCTTCAAGTAAGTCTGGACAATCCTGCTGGTGGGACGCTCCACTGTGCTGCACCAGCGTGGACAGAAGGCTTGTGTTCAGCCCTGGGGCTGCCGCCAACAGGGTGACCTTGGGCAAGTCACAGGAGAAACGAGTCTGTCCCTTTGTCTGTACAATGGGGTCACCAGTATCTCCGTCCTGGGCTGGGAGGGCTCAGTGGGACAGCTTGGAGCCTGTGCTCTGGGGGTGGCCACGCTCCGTGCACATTGTCCACCCCTCCCATCTGCCCGCGGGCCACCTGCCCCGGGACCAGCGGGACCCAGCCTGGCTGAGAGTTAACGCCTCTCACACCAGTGACAGTGGGGCTTACAGAGGGTCTGCTGTTGACCTGGGCAGGGAGGCCAAAGGTCCAGCAAGGAAACAGGCTCCTGGCTCCTGGCCCAGGTGGTCATGTCTGGCATTACCCTGCACAGCCAGCTACCTTGCCCAGTTCTTCTGTGTTTTCTCTGCTCTTTCGGAGCCCTGTTCAACACCCCAGTGGGTCAGCGGGGGCCTGCACGCTGGCCGGCCAGGGAGACTAAAACCAGCCCCAGGGGGTGCGATCTCTTGCATCTGCCACACTCTCTCCATCCTCTTCCTCAACACCGAGTCCAGGGCACCTTCCAGGGACCATCACTGCCCTTTGCTGATGTGTCCTCACAGCAGCCAGAGGGGGCCTCCCGAAACACAAATCCAGCCCCGTTAGAAATCTCCAAAGACTCTCCTGAGTGTGGGTGGAAGCGGAGACATGGAGTTTCTCCAGAGACCGATGAGCTTGGCTTGCAAAGGATTTTCATTTTAAGTGCAGGACTCGTTCTCCCTCGAGCTGCCTGGGATGGGGGGTGCCATTTTGCATCCTGGGAACGCGGCTCCCGGTCGGGGCTGGGCTGGGCTGGGCTGGGCTGGGCTGGCTGCCGGCCACCGTGGATAAACTGGAGCCGGGAGCGCCCAGGTTCATCTGGGGAGAGCAGGCGGAGCGGCTGATGGGCAGGGAAAGTCTGTGATTAATTAGGGCAGATGGAAGCATGAAGAAGCGGATCCTCTCTGAAGGCTGGGCCAGCGGCGCAGCCTCGTGCTCGGGGCGCGCCTGGAGGCCGCACAGCCCCTTCGGACGCCAGCAGGAAACTCCAGGGCTGCAGGTTCTGCGGGGTGGGATGGCACAGAGCACCCGTGAATGCTCTGGGTTTGAGCTAATCAGGGTGCGACTTTTCAACTAGGGAACATGGAGTGAGCCTCTCCCCAGCCCCCACCGCCGCTCACCAACGAACACGCTCTGTTTGTGTCCCTTTATTCCTTAATCATTGGATGTCGTGACAGCGACTGTGTCACTCCGGGGAGAAAAGCGTCACAGAGCTGTTGTTTCCCCTCGGAGCCCCAGCTCCCGGGCGGGGAAGGCCGCATCCACATCCGATGGACGGTCTGCCTTCCCGCCGCCCCTCCCTCGCTCCCGCCGGGCCGGCGCGGCAGCGGGACCACATCAGCCTGCGGCGCGGGGCTGCGCGGACGGCAGTGCTGCTTGCACACACACTTGGAGAACAGCGGGGTCAAGGGTACGAGAGCCGCCGCCCGGCGCTCCGGGCCCACCCGCGTCACCCAGGCTGAGGCTGTGGGACATCAGCTTTGGCAAGTTCGGTCGTTCCTCCGAGCTCAGCAGCTGAGCCTCAGGATCAGGAATGCAGAAAAGAAATGGAGCGAAGAGGAAAAAGGCAAAGGAAAGAGTGGCGACCCTCCCCCCCACCCCCCCCAGAAACGGGAAAACCCAAATGGCTTTCTTTAAATGTCCTGGCACTCTCCACACCCTGTTCTCACAGGTATGCAAGTTAATTAAGTGGGAAAATGTCAAACAAGTTGCTTAAAATATTAATGGCTGGAATTATCCCAGAGTCCAGAGCCGGCAGAGTGGAGGAAACAAAGCTTTCAGGGCTTAACCCCCTCCTCGGTCACCCTCTCAGGAAGCAGACCTTCCGTTCACGAGGGGTCAGCGCCACGGGCCTCGGGACCAGGGCTTCGCCGCGGGCTTGTGACCTGCTGTTCTCTGTGACCTGGGGCTCACTAGGGACAGTCATTGCCACAGTCACCGGCTTCGCATGGGGGATTCGAGGTCCCTGGAAAGGCCCGATAATTAGGAGCGTGTCCCAGTGGCCTGTCCCGAGTTCGGGTAATTTGCCATTTTTTCTTTCGGTTTTTGAAGGGCAGTTTGGTCTAAAGAACCCATTAAAATGTAAAACAGGAAATGGCTGCAGGAAAAGGGCGCCAAGGTTCCGTTCACCCGGTGTCGAGTCAGTGCCAACGGGTCCAAGGCCTGGGCGGAGCAGAATGGTGGGAGAAGGGAGGGCCACAGGCCGGAGGGTTTTGCGCCTGGTAGGCAGAGGCCACGGGGCCCCTCATCCAGCCTCCTATGAGCAAGTGGGGAAACCGCAGCCCCAAGCAAACAAGGAGCAACCCCAAAGCCACCCAGCTACTGAGTGGTGAGTCAGGCTCGCTCACTCACGCCACGCAGCTCCTCCCGCCTCCCCCAGGAATTGCATGCGTCAGGAGAGGACAAGACACAGGCCCAGGACAGGGCGCCCCGCACGCCTAGCGCTGTGGAAGGGAAAGCAGACGGTGGCAGTGGGGGTGTGGGTTTCCGGGAGACTTGGCGTCCATCAGCCAGAGAGCATTTACTGTCCGCCATGGAAGCCTCCTGCGCTTGGTTCTCCCTGTCCTGCGAAGGTAGGCCAGGAAAGCACATGCCATTCGTTGGGAAGCCACGGCCAGGCCCTGTGCAAACACGCTCAAGGTGACCTCCTGTGATGTGACCATCAGTTCAGTTCGGACAGACAGGTGTCCTCTCTACTTCACAGGCTGGGAACGTAGGAGGCTGCCAAGCAGAGAAAGGGGCTGAACTGAGCCTGCAGGACTCTGTAACCTGCAGCAGACAACGGGAGACCCATTTACCAAAACCTGCCGATTAGCAAGAGAAGTGGCAACGAATGGGGGGGGGGGGCGCCCAGTTTCCCAAAGTGGCACCCTCTGAAGAAGGGAGGAGAGAGAGTCTGAGCGGCTTTGTGGGGGAAAGTATCCCAAGTAATCTGGGGAGCCTGTGTGTTTTCATCCTTTCTGGCATCAGTGCAGCAGACTGAGTTGCAGCCCCGAATAGTCCACCTCCTAAGCGCTGGAACTCATGCCTGTTACACCATGTGGCCAAAAGGACTTGGCCGGTGTGATGAAGGTAGGCTCCCTGAGATGGGAAGGTGACGCTGAATGATTCAGGGGAGCCGATGTGATGTCACAGCAGGGGGCCCGGGAGGAGGGAGGAGGGAGGAGGGAGGAGGGCGGAGGGCGGAGGGCGGAGGGCGGGGCAACGCGAGGAGAGACGGCGTAAGGGCAGCAGAAGCTGGAGTGATGTGCTGTGACGGGGGGGGGGGGCACAGAACATAGGGGACCACCAGAAGCTGAACAAGGCGAGTCAAGGGCTCTCCCCGGGGTCTGCAGAGGAACAGCCCTGCCGACACTCTGACTTCAGCCCAGCGAGACTGCTGTTGGGCTTCTGACCTCCGGAGCTGTGAGGGAACAAACGGGCGGTGCTTTAAGCCACTCGGCGCGTGGTGACTCGTCACAGAAGCAACAGGCCCCGACGCGGCCAGTGATCGCTAAGTGGCAAAGCGCCTCGGGGCCGCCTGCTCAGCCCCAGGGCTGCCCGGGGCCGCTCCGCCTGGGGTCACAGCTCGGCTGTGCGTCCCTCCAGCAGCTGTGCTCTGGGCCAGTGGCTGCTGGGGGACGTGGCCGGGACCACAACACGGCAGCGAGGAAAAGCTAGTGGGCACTTGCCCTGCCCGGTCCCATTTCAGCCCTGAGACGCCCCCCTGCCGCGGTCAGTCACGCGGCCAGGCTGAGCGCCTGTGGGGACTAGAAGTGCCCGCGGCCTCGCCTCGTCCTGTGGCGAAGGCCACGGACGCAGGACACTGGGGTGGGGGAGGCTGAGGAAGAAGGCGGGCTGGCCACACCTTCCCTGAGAGCGCACGGGAACACGGCGCGGGCTGAGGAGTCCTGAGTAAGCAGGCCCGTCTAATTCTGTTAACAGTGTCCCCAGGCTCCTTTGAGCACAGACCCCCGCTGCCAACCTGCGGACTCTGAGGCTCTCCCGGAGACAGTCTATCTGCAGAAGTTCCAGGGGGAGAAAGCAGTGCCCGTGGCTGGGCCTGAAGGACTAGATTCAGCCAAGCAGACGGCGAGGTTTCACTCGGGGGGAGCAAAGCTAGAAAGGTCGTGAGTTCCTGTCCGATTCCTCAAGGGTTTTCCTCTCCTGAGAGTCCCACCACATCCTCGATCCCCCCAGGGACCAGAAGAGCCCAGCAGGACGTGTCAGAAATGCCTCAAAAGGCAGCACTGCCCTGGGGTGCCTCCCGCCAGCGCGGCCTCCTGCAAGCCTGTGAGCACTGGGAACGGTGGCTGCTTTGGAAACAGAGAGGGGTGAGGGACACAGGCTCCCCTGCAGAGTCTGACCCCTCAGGCCTGCTACAGGACATTCCCCTGGACGGGGGCAGGCGCCCTGTCCCCTCCCGTGAGGACCGAGGCCAGTCTTAGGTCAAGGAGCGGGACTCGCATTCCCCGGTGTGGGTGCTTCAACTCTGACCTCGCAGGCAAACAAAGCCACTCGGAGACTGGCCCCAGGAGGCACCCAGAGCAACAGGGCGAGGCCACTGACCCGGGGGTGTGGGGAGGGCCGCCACCGCCGCCCTGAGAGCCAGGGATGAGGAGGACAAGCTCTCCCCGCCCCCCGTCGGCCCCCTCCTCCGTGAGGCACCAGGACACTGCCCGCGGAGGACCGGCCACTCTGTGGGATGCCGACTTATTGGACACACTTAATTAGCCCATTTCCATGTAACACGTTTTAACGGAGGCCATTACAGCCTAATAAAAGGAGACAACAGGGCCATAAATCCCAGGATCAATAGAAGAGAAAGCAGCGAGGCTGGGAGCAGCTTCCTCTGAAGCAGCCTGAGGGGCTTTGAGGACGAATGTCCCCTTGAAACTGAAGGCCAAGGGGAACGAACGTTTGCCGTCTCCAACACTTGGTCGGTCACTCAGCAAATATTTAGCGGGCACCGACCATGGGCCAGCAGACAGACAAAAGGCACAGGCTAGTGGGGGAGAAAGACACGAGAAAGGACTGTCACAATGCAGGTGGCCAGCGTTGTGAACAGAGCTAGAGGCAGAGACTGTCTGGACGCAGAATATTTGAATGGGTTTTGAAGGATAAACAGGAGTTTTCCGACTGCAGATGGGAGTGGAGAAGGACAACACTGGGAGAAGGAGGATCCCGGGGGAGGCTCCGAGGTGGGAGAGGCGTGGCGAGTTTGAGAACAAGGAGGTATGGGAAGCAGCGAGTGTGGTCAGGGAATGGGAGGGTCTGGCTGAAGAGGCATGCTGAGGTCCTGCGGGGAAGAGCCTTCAAGGCCAAGCCAGATTTCAGATTCTTTTGAAACCAGAGAAGATGAAGGAGATTGGAAGGCACCATTACAGGAGACAAGTACTGTGGAGGAGACACCTTGTCTTCGCTCATTTGGTACCCGAGGGACTGGCCTGGCCCCCGAGGAGCTTGGCACCCGTGGCTCCTGCTCTCCCAGGCCAGCTTGGTAGGGGCACCGTGGCCACTTCCGCTTTGCACCTCAGCAGGACTGTGCCTCTGCCCAGTGACCAGCGCAGCACAGTTGACAGGCTTGGAGGGAGGACTGGGCGGGGTCGAGGAAGACAGCAGAGGAGGGAGGGATGGATCCATGCTCCTGGAGGCAGGTGTTTGGTCAGAGACACCTGGGGAGGCGTTTTGAGGGATGCATGAGGCGCTCACACTCCAGGTGGCTCCGGGGCACAGCGCCAGCCCGTCACCAGGTACCACGCCAGTGTGTGACGCATGCCTGTGGCTGGCTAGCTCAGTGGTGGGAGCCTCACCCAGCAAGGCCAAGGCTGCCAGCTCAGGCGGCTTCCCCGTTAGCCATGATCAGAAAGCGCACACGTCTAGGTGTTGTGGGCAGGAGGGGAGCGGGATTCGTGGCCGAGCTTTGCCATCAGCCAGTGACTTCACCACAGACAGCTCAACCCACTTGCTGACTTTCAGTTTCTTTATGGTAAATGGATTTTCCTCAACCAAACATCCGATCTGTTGCCAAGTCCAGCTGACTTGATCACCCCAAATCGATTTCCTTTCCCCTAGTCGAGGCCACCATCGCCTCTCACTTGGGACCTGTCAGAGCCCCGAGCCGGGTCTGACTTCCCGCCCTGCCTCCCTGCTCCCCAGGCTCTGCGTCCGGTCTGTGCAGGGCTGGCGCAGCTCCTCAGGCTTGGGGAGCCGCACACATCCACGGTGCATGGTCTGCCTTGGTGGAAACGACACAAATGTCCATTGACTGATGAATAGATGAGCAGAATGTGGTGCATCATCCAGTGGAATATTATTCAGCCGTGGAAAGCAACGCAGTCCTGCTCCGCGCTATAGCCCGGTGGCACCTGGAAACATTGTGGTAAGTGAGAGAAGTCAGATACAAAACACCATGGATTATAGATTCCACGTACCTGAAATCTCCAGAATAGGCAAATCCATGGAGACAGAAAGTAGGGCTGGGGATGACTGGGGAGATGAGGGAGAGACAGCTAAAGGGAACAGGGTTTCTTTTTGAAGAGAGGAAGCTGTTCTAAAATTGACAGTGGTCATGGTTGCCCAGCGCTGAGTACGCTGAGCCATCGAATGGCAAACTGGCCATGAGTGAATTGTATGGGATGTGAATTCTATCTCCATAAAGTTATAGTAAAAAATTATAAAATATTTTTAAGTTCACAGGCCATAAAAAGCCAAGCTGTGGACCAGATTTGGCCTGGGGGTTGCGGTGTCCTCATCTGGGAGGCTTACGCTGCTGACAAACCAAACGGCCCTAAAACACGGATCTGCCGGAAACCTTCACTGGCCCCCGTCACCCACAGCGCAGAGAAGGGCTCTCTGGCTGCCATTCCTGAGTGCTCACGCTGTCCCCAGCTTGTCTCTCTGGCCTGGGTCCCTCCACCCGTCTAGTGCATACCCACTGACCCTACACCCTCTGACCAGGTTTCTATCGTGCCCTCTGCCTTCAGTATTTTGGAAAGTTCTCACTCGTTCCTCAGACTCTCACTCAGGTGTCCCTCTGCTCTGTGGACCCTTCCCCAGACCCCCCGGGAGGATGGGCTGCTACCATGGTGCATGTTGTCTTGTGTTACATGTATTTGATTCAATATATGCTTCCCTTCATAAGACTGAGAGCTCCTTGGCAGCCGTAAAACAGGAGCCATGTCTTTCTCCTTGGCCCGACCAGCGCCCAGCATGAGCGCCATCAACACTCAGTTAACTGCTCTCTTGGAACGAATGGAAGCCCAGTGGGAAGCAGGCTAGCTCAACCTCGGGAGAGAAATTCAGCAAAAAGGCTCCCTGGCAACCTCAACCGCCCGCTTCCTCTGGTAAAGCCGAGGCCACTTGCCCGAGTCACCCAGCATCCAGGAGCCGAGGCGTACTGAGAGCTGGAGTCTCCACCCGCCGCCTTGGGGATCTCTGTGCACACCTCCGTGCTCCACGGTCCCTTCCCTCACTCGTGCGTGCTCTGGGAGTCGCAGCGACTTGCCACAGCCAGCTTTGGTAACCATCCCCCTGGCTCAGCTGAGCTAAACACCCCATGGCCAGCAGCCTGGTTCTCTCTCCCCTCCGCTCTGGGCCCTCCCAAGCTCCCAAGAAGAGGTCAGCTACCTTCGAGTGGCCCGAGTCGTTGGCCGGAACCACCCGCTGGTATCGCTGACTGCGGGAACAGAGAGCCCGGCCCAGGCTCTGACGCGGCTGGAGCGGGAAGTTGGACCCCGGCTCGGGTTTGGACCCCACGGTCTGACTCATTGCATCAGGCGCTTGCTCTGAACGTTTCCCTGAGCCCGGGGGCACCCCGCTGGCTGCGGTTTCGCTGTCATTTATCGCGTGTGTGTCTGAGAAAGAGAGAGGCAGAGAGAGGGAGCGGTGCGTTTCTGAGCCAGATGTAGGATCAAGGTCCTTCCAGGCTGCCCAAGACTGAAAGATTCCAGGCCGTCACCAAGGCTGATGCCTTCCAGGCAGGTGCGCGCGGGGTCAGCTTCGACCTCCCTCCGCAGCCTGCGGCCCGGCTCCTCCCTTGCGCCAGGCTCGTGAGCCTTTTCGGCCTCACAGCAAATCCACGCAGGAGGAGGGACCGCTCCTCGAGCTAAGGGCGAGGCTTGGAGAGGTTACGGGATGTGCCTAAGGCTCCTGGTTGGCCGTGGTGGACCCCAGACCCGAGTCCAGCCTTGGCTTCTGCCGCACTAGCCCTCGTGCCCTCCCCTCCCCGGGGAGGGCCTCCCTGGGCTGGCACCAGGCCTTTGTGATGACAGACATGTGGTCTCCCCCTTCCCAGTGCTTCGTCCACATCTGTGTGGTGCCACGTGCCCGCCAGCCTCGTGGAGGGCGTTCCTGAAACGGACCAAATTCCAAGCTGTTTTCTCGGCTCACTTCCATGTTTTCCACTGAGTCTCTGACTCCTTGAGCTTGGGGATTAGCTGCTCCAATGTCTCTCATTTAGCAGAGGAAGGAACCCAGGAGCCGGAGGTCAAAGCCACACGTGAAGATCAGCTGGCTAGCCGTCGACCGGGCTGGGCCTGGCACCCTTGTCTCCGATGTCTCGGTTCCAGCTCCTCCTGCCCCCCCGGGACGCCTTCCTGCTACCAGCTCTCCTTCTCCATGGAAACGTGTTGGACCCCAGCCAGCTGCGCCCCCTTCGGCTGCGGCGAGTGGGCCTCCTCGCTCAGGTTGTGTTTATGTCTTTGCGATGCTCTCTTGTCTCCATGGGTGGAAGTCACACACCAGATCGGTAACCAGGAGACAGACTCTGTTTCTGGTTTCTAGGCTGCTGGCTTTCAGAGGCCTCGGGTCCTTGCCCAAGTCTTCGCTGGCATGAGCACAAGGACAAATCTGGAAGGGGAGTCAGACTCACTCTGTCCAGCCTTCCCCAACTTGCAGATGAGACATTGAGACCGAAAAGAGCAGAAGTGACTGCCCCAAGCATGCACAGAGATTGGAGTCCCACCAAGATTAGAAATTGCTGCCTTTGCTGCAAGTTGTGGCTGCGATTTTGAGGAGCTGTTTGCTTTCCCCTGCGAGTCTGAGTACATGAGAACCGTGGGTCCTCACGAGCAGGGAGGCAGACGCCGCTCGCGGGAGGAAGCACGCCCAATGCCTAGTGTGGTCTGAATCGTGAGCGATTACCTGGGAGGCAGTGAGCTCCCTGTGGCAGGAGCTGGCCGATAGAGGCTAAATAACCCCCGCAAGGGATCAGACTGAAGAGGGCTCAGTGACTTCAGTGCCGGGGCCCCGGGGGCTAAGGCTCCTGCCTTCCCACCTGGGAGAGCTGGGGGCGGGGGGGCGGGGCTTCCACGAGAGAAGAGCCTTCTGCCTGAAGAGGTCTCATTGCTGGTTGTCAAAGATTCTGTGGGGTGTTTTCTGAAATGTGGTCTGGGCCCTGTAATTAAGTTTGAGCCCCCGAGAGGGTGTCTAACTAGATGAAGGCCATGGCACGTAGAGGACGTTGCAGAACCTCCTTCTGGGGAAAGGAGCCCAGGAAGTGTGTGGCGCCTGTCCCAGATGCTCAGCTGGAGTTGACGGGGCAGATGGAAGCGCAGGAAATGGCCCATTGTTCACTTCTGGCCGGCAGCCTGGACGCCCCCAAGGACCAGGGTCTGCAGACCTCAGCATCCAGGGTCCTTGGAGGGTGGGGTCCACAGCGGGGGGGGGGGGGTAGACCTGGGTGCCTCTCCAGCCCTGCTTCTCACTAGCTGGACCCCTGGATAAGCCCCTTGGCGTCTGAGTGGGTTTTACATCCGCATAAGGGCGATGGGGGCTGCTCCCTCACAGGGCTGCAGGCACCTGCTGTTCCTCACACAGCGCTGGCGGAGGAAGTGGCTTGCATCCCACGTCTTGATTTACTGAAACGGGCAGTCACTCTTCGAAGTTTCTTCCTCAGCTTGGGGCCAGCCCAGACCGACTGCGGTTTCCTCTCTTCTGTGCGTGTGCCTGCATGCGAGCGCCTGTCAGCACTCGCCTCTCCCTGGGCCCAGGGCTCGAGTCCACCTGAGGAGCCCACCTTCCTCCCCGCCCGCCCGCCCGCCACGCCAGGATGTCCCGGGACCCGGGTGGGTCACAGTGAGTGCTAATGGGGTGCACCTCTTGTAAGAGTTGGGTGAGGGTGTTACCCTTGGAAAAATCACGTAACGCTGCAAGGCAGAGGATAGGACGGAATTCTGTAAGCAGTCGAACTGCCTGAACTTTAATTTTGCCTCCCACAGATTTTCTTGAAACTTCGATGCCTGGTCCTGCCTCTGTGTTGGAATCTGGTGTAAGTCTGGGTCTGATTTAACACCAAATCGGCTAGTTAGTCACTCTTTAAAGCTCTGTCTAGGTCTTTCAGGGAACACTTTTCACTTCCAGGCCATTTGCCCCAGGAAAGCGTTGAGAGTCCCTGGGAGCCACTGCTCAAAAAGGAAGATTGTTCTGGAGGCAGGGAACCCGGGAGCTAGACTTGGTTCTCCACCAACTCACTGCTGCCCCACCTTCTCACCTGGCCGGGCCTCAGCTCCCCGTTCTGTCTGGAGAAGGACAGTGTCTACCTCACCCTCCCTCGAAGGCTGGTCCCGGGCTCGAGGGCGCGGAAGGGCTGTGAAGAGCCAGGTCAAGCCATTCCAGCTGATCCTCACGTGAGTCACTTCCACAGTGACCGGGTACAGCCTGGGCAGGTGTCACGCCAGGCTCCTGGGGCCCAGAGACAGCGGGCCCTACCCCTGCCCCCTGATCTCACAGGCTCTTCTTGCTTCCAGAAGTGGACTTCGAGTCTGTCTGCCTTTCTGCCCACGTGGCCTTGAGTCTGCTTGCTGTGATGTTTTGGTGATGGAGTTCTTAACGTGCTTGCCTCCCCTCCGCCCGCTCCCCACCCCACGTGCTCGCTCTGCAGGGAGAAGGAGGGGCCTGCTGACCCCCATCCAGTTGGCAGCTGGGGCCAATGAGGCTCAGAGGAGTCGGTGACTCACCGAGACTGCGTAGCAAGATGGCGGCCAGCGGGAGGCCAGGCCCCTGCCTGCTCTGTGTGTGTGTGTGTGTGTGTGTGTGTGTGTGTGTTAACATTTATCAGGAGTTAACATACATGTATTCTTAACACATGGAACACACAGTATAAAGATTTCTTACTGAATGATACTCATTCAGCCAAGAAAGAAAAAAAGGAGGCATTTGCCTTGTTTTGTCTACATTATTTGAAATACAAACATGCAGATTTTGTCACTGAAAAAAATCTGAATTGTGTTTCTTTATTGAGGATGTCAACTGAACCTAGGACCTTGTCACACCTCGCTTAGAAAACAGTAACAAAACCCGGAAAAAACAGACTGGAAGTTCCCTGGCTACGGAGACAGAAGGCCGGCTCCACGTTGCGCCAGGGGAGGCGACGTTCTCGCAAGGGGTTAAGTGGCTGGGCCTCACCTTGTGGAGGTCACTCACTGCTAACTCGTGATACTATCAGGGGGTGGCTGGGAGGGGGCCAGCCTGCAGGACCCAGAGGGTGTGCGCAGCAGGGACGTCATGTGTGCACACGGCAGAGGTTGCTTCTTTCCCGACAGTGAAGTGCACAGCAGACAGAGCAGGGGTGCTCAGAGTCCAAGCGCCCGGGACACTCACTGTGTCACTGTACGGCTGGGGCACCCCTGGAATCACCCGCCGGGGACTGAGGGTGGGAGGAGGGAGCGAGGGAGGGCACCTTAGGGAGGGCCCTTCCCCGCCTCCCCGGGACCAAGCCTGGAGGAGCCGGAGCTCCTCCGTGTTGCCTGAGGCCCATGCAGGTGAGAGCCGGACCCACGTGCCTGGACTGGCCTTCCTGTCCCTCATCACAGGAGGAGCTGGTCCTCACCCCTGACTTTTCCCAACGGCTCTCTCCTGGGAGAGACAGACATCGCCAACTGGAGATCTGGGGGCCTTCTGTGGGCTCGAATTTTTTTTTCAATAATTGCAATAGCTGTCAGCATTGAAACACTGGGTATTTTCACATAAAAAAACCTGGGGGGAAGGATACAGCTCAGTGGTGGAGTACATGCTTAGCATGCACAAGGTCCTGGGTTCAGGCCTCAATATCGCTGGTAAAAAATAAAAGCCTAATTACCTCCCCACAAAAATTTAAAAAAAAAACAAAAAAACTGGCCTTTCCTGAGAAGGAGGGAGGTCTGGCCCCCGGGCTGGGCTCCTGCAGGTCCCCCGCCGCTGTCAGTTGAGCCTCCCTGCCCCTCAGCCGACTTGCCCTGTTCCCCTGACCACAGCCAGCCTTGCTCACTCTCATCACCTGCTTGGCCTGTGGCCTGGGCATTTGTGACCCAGCCACAAGCCTGCATTTTACAGATGGGGAAGCTGAAGTCTTGGTTTAAAAGTCGTGAAAATTGAAACTCAGAGTGCTCCCTAGCCAACCCCCCTCCGCCCCCTTCTAAGCAGCTCCAGGCTCCATTGGCCAAAAGCAGCTGGGCCGACAGGAGAGGCGGAGACGTGGACCCTCCCCCCACCCCCACCGTGGAATGTGTGCCCCCACCCCCCAACCACTGCATTTTCCAGATTAAAGATTCCAAGCAGGCCGGGGCGTCCTTCCCACTCAGTGTCTGGGACATATTTTCTCCTTCAAGTCATTACAGGCTCAAGGTCGCCAGCATCCCGGGCCTCAGAGGTAGGGCAGCCGCTCCAACCAGCCCCGGGGTGCCCAGAACCCAGGCCTCCCCTGCTCCCTTTCCACACCCCCCGCTCCAGCCTTTGGTCTGGGTGCAGGCTGTCAACACTCAGGAAGCCCCTCTTGCGGTTTGCTCACAGCAGTGCTTTACATCTTGGAGGCCCGGCTTTGCACATGCACAGCTCTCCTTTCACACAACAGGCTGCTTAGCAGATGGGGACCCAGACCAGCCTCCAACATTCAGCTGTGAGTTAAGACGTGGGAAACGAGGTGGCTTTTAACCAGCCCGCACTGCTGCCAGTGCTCAACCTCAGAGAATTTTCACAGGGAAAAGGGGGAAAAAAAAAGACCAAAAACCCAACAACAACAACACACACACCAAACCAACAAAACCACAGTTTTCCTTGCTCCCCCAGACCAGATGGCAGATGGTATGGAACCAATAAAACACAGATTCAAACGTTTGTTTATTTAACTTCGAATGTAATATGGCTTTGTGGTCCCTTGCAAGGAAACACCAACCTTCCAACCAAAGAAATGACGGATTACAGTCAAACCTCAGGACGGCAGTTGGAGGAGATGCTCCTGGGGGTGCTCTGGAAAGAGGGGCCGGGGCAGCGAATGGCCAGACCCCAAGCCTCTCTGGGTGACAGCCTAGGAGGTCTTTGTGAGCACTGACTGGTGCTGGGGTTTTGCGGCTGGGCTCTGGTTGAGATTCAGCCCAAAAGGCAGCCAGCCACATGAGGAATGTTTCTGCGTCATTTCTGAAACAGCTGTGGAAGATGTCGATCTGGGCCACCAATGGGAGCGACCCTGAGAGAGAGGCCTGAGCGCCCGAGCAAAGGCTCTTTCTTGGCACGTTGGGTTCATGACATCAGAGAAGGAGACTCTGTGATGGAACGTGGTCCCCTGTTTGCTTTGGCTTCCAAAAGACCCAGAGCTAAATTATATGCTCAGTTGGAATAACTATCGACATTCGTTAAGATGCTTTTGGTTTCAAGTGGCAGAAACCCAACCCAAACTGCTTTAAATAAAAAGACAATTTATCAGGTCGAGTCAGTGCAGATGGTGGCTTCAGACACGGCTGGATGCAGGGGCTCAGTGTTCCCAGGCCCCCCTTTTCCAGATCTGAGCTGTTTGCTCCACAAGGCAGCCCCCAGCCGCCCCACACTGACATCCTGTGAGCTTAGCAGCCCCGGCAGCAAGGGAATCTTTCCCACCAGCTCTGTCAGCAAAGTCCTGTTAGAAGTCCTGACACGTCCTACTTGGCACTTTGCTCAGTTTTGAACCAATCACCGTGGCCAGTGACTTGAGGTGGTCTGGTTGGCCAAACCTGGGCTATGGGACTGTCCCAGAGGTCGGAGGAGGGGGCCCGCCGAGCCCCACCCTAAGCACACGGAGTATATTCCACACGGGAAAGGCAAGCTCTCAGGGAAGAGGCGAGCTTCCGCCTGGGGCGCAGGCACCGCTCCCTGCCCCCTCTCCCCTAGTTCCGTCTGTGTGTCTCTCTCTTTAAACAGCGTTGGTAAAGGTGTGCTTTACATGGGCAGCAGTCCTTAGAGTGACTGAACGGCTGAACACGCGGAAGCCTGGGTGTGCTCTGACCCGCGGGGCTCCTGGGAGAAACTGAACCACCGGCCACTCTGAGCGCCAGAGCCAGGGGAGCTGTGGGGCTCCAGCCGCTCGCGCCCTTGGATTGTGGGTGAGGTCATGGAGGCTCAAACGGGAGCTGCTTTGCCCGAAGCCTGCCAGCAAGCCATCTGCGAGGCTGGAGTGCAGAGCCTGACGGCAGGCCCGGCGCCTTCCTGCTCCCCGTCTGCCTGGGGCGTCTCATCTTTCTCAGTCTCTCTCCCCCCGGGCCTGACCGCACTGTCACTCTGGAGTCTTGCTTTGAGTTGGCTGCCAAAAATTTCTTGCCAATGCATCAACTGATTGGAGTGAAACTGAATTTCCCCAAGACAGCTCAGGACTTCCAGACCCCAAAGGATGCGTCTTCAAGAATGCTCTCCTGACAGCTTGTTCATTGCTGGGCAGCCAGGCAGCGCAAACGCAGCAACTTAACGTGAGATACACATTCATCACACATCTCACAGCTCTCATGGGTCAGGACACCAGGCACCGCCTGGCTGGTCCTCAGCACCAGACCTCACCAAGCCACCATCGAGGTCTTGGCTGGGTTATGTTCTTGTCGGGAGGCTCAGCTGGAGAAGGACCCACTTCCAAGCTCACTCAGGTTGTGGCTGTAAGACCAAGGGCCCTGCCCTTCACTAGCTGGGAGCTGGAGGCCGTCCGGCACCTGCCCACCCACAGTTGCTTGCCATCTGGGCTTCCTCAGCATGGCTGCTAACTTCATCAGGCGGGCGAGGAGGCCGCTCACTCCCACCTGCCAGCATAGTTGGCTGTAAAGCAACGTCATCGTGAGATCGCCAGCCTCTCACCCTTGCCGCACAACGTAACCAGATCATGACAGTGACAGCCCGTCACCTTCACCACTATCTGCTGGTTAGGAGCGAGTCACAGCTTCGGCCGGGGTAGGGGCTGTTAGGGCGACATCGGGGTCTTCCCCACAACCTCTCACGCCTCGGTGAGTCACCAGAGCGCCCCTGTCTCTGTGTGACAGGAAGCCCCTGTTCCATGCCAGGCAGCACACCGGTCTCTGCAAACAGCCGAGCGGGAATGGTGGGCCTATGGGTAGATTATGGCCCTGGAATAAGGGTAAATTATTATAAATGCCAATCGCTGCGCGTGTGAGGGTCTGGGAGTCACAGGTCAGAGTGCTTCCTTGGGCTGGGGGGGCAGGCTGGGGAAAGGGGTCAGAACAGGCTTCTCAAAGGAGCTGATACTGGCACAGCCGTGATGGAGGTCTAGGAAGTCGACGGGAAGATGAAAAGGTGGCGGAGAAGGTCGGCCTGTGGAGGCAGAGGGCAAGGCAGATTTGAGGAGCTTCAAGCAGTCTGGTGTGGCTGATATCAATGCACCGGGTGATGGGGGCCAGGCCAAGTCCCTGAGGGTCTTCGAAGCCAGCTTTAGAAGTGTGTCTTCCTTCCGTGGTCCATGGAGGGTCACCACGAGGCTGTAACAGGGGAGCTGGGGGCCGTGGCGTGATGAGCTTGGGGCTGCAGGGAGAGAGGGACCCCCAACAGGAGCCCGCGCAGAGAAGGGGCCGCGGGCAGGAGACAGCCTGGCTCGTCTGAACTGAAAAAGGAGCCCCCCGCTCTCCCCTACAGAAGCCCTGGGGAAGGCGGGCCTTCTCAGCGCTGTCTCGGGCAGCCAGGCCGTCAGAGCGATGAGCTCTGCAGCCTCGAAGCTGCAGGAAGGAAAAAAGTCCCACCGAGCTGCTTCACCGCCCTTGACCTTCAGCAGAGTTCTAAGTGCAGAATCTGTCGTCTATTAATCTGCTCGAAGGTGACAAAAGGGGCTTTGATCAGAGGTTGCTTTTCCCCCCTTCTCAAGTTTCCTGATGACACATAATAACCCACTTCAGCCCGAGGGCCGGAAGCTTGCTCGCTTCAGCCTCAGCGGCCTCCCCGCCCTGTGGCTTTCTGCCCGCCTGATATTAATTGGCCCGTAAGTGGTTACATGTGTTCCTTTTCATGTGTCAGTTGGTGTCTGGTATTTGAAGTTCACAGCTATTTGGGAACACCGGAGTGAGGCCCGGGGCCCAGGTCCGGACCACATCACAGGCGCTCCTACCCCTAGACCGTCCTCCCCCGTCCCTGGGGCCTCGCTCCCCCCCCCCCACCGCCCCCACTCCCACCCCATCTGGCTCCTCCGGCTTAGGCCTCCTCACCGTGCAGCCTAGCTCTTGGAAGCTTGGAAGTTCGCAGCCAGGAGAAACCTTAGGGAGCCCCTCACTGGAGCTTCTGGTTTTAAAGAAACCAAAGCCCAGACCAGCGGTGGGGGACCTGAGGGGGAGGCTTTTGAGTGAAAATGACACTTGCTGAGGCTCTATTATGTGCATGTTTCTTATGTGTGTTCTCTCATCTCATCCTCGAAGTAACTCTGGGGCTTGGGAATCACCTGGCCTTTTGCTTCCCCAGATGGGCCGGCTGCGCCTCCTCTCCGCGTCAGAGACTGCTCGCCGACGACGGGCGCTCAGAGCGCCTGCTCCCACGGGCTGCTGTGAGGGCTAAACTGATGTCAGGTTTTTAGGGGCCTAGAACAGCGCGTGGCACGCGGAAAGCCCCTGCTCAATGCCAGCTGCGGCGGCTGCTCTGGGAGGCCAGCGCCTTAGGACGCCGATGTGGGAGTGAGACGGCCTTGGTGCGAGTCTCAGCTGCACCAGTGGCCTGTGTGAACCTGGCTGTGCGGCTAATGTTCTCAGTGGTTAATTCCCCACCTGACCACCCTGGAGTGAATTTCAGCCACTGGCAGGCCCTTCTCAACCCTGGAGAACTTTTCATCTGATCTTAGGACCCATTTTAAATATGTTTGGATTTCAAAATATCATCAGAGTGAGTAATACCGTCGGAGAGATGAGAAGATATTGCCTCCAAAAAGCCAAAAACAGAATGCAAGAAGAAACAGTGGAGAATCACCCTGAGAGTTAAACAGAGCTCTTGAAAATTAAAATTAACAGACCAGAAATAAAAGTTTTAAATAGCACAACATTTGGAACGTGCATGAGGCGAACTCTCAGAAGGTAAAACAAAAGCCCATCAACAGACCGAAAATAGGAAAGAAAGAGAAGGAGACTGCAGGGTCCATCTAGGATACTCAGCATCCAGAGTCCGAGCTCCAAAAGGCAGGGGGGGAGTGGAGACAGCGCAGGGGAGGCAACATTCAAGGAAATAACACACAGATAAAATCCCCAGAACTGAAATCACGAGTTTCCTTGTCTGAATCCACCACATGCTCAGCACAGCAAACGACAAAAAGACCCACATCAAGGCAAGTTATTGTGAAATTTTAGAATACCAGGGATAAAAGGAACACTGAAGACTTCCAGAAAGCAAAAATGGAAAGCAAAAGCAAAAAGAAGAGCCATATAAAGGACCGGGTGCAGGATGACCCTGGGTTTCTCAACAACGGTCCTGGAAGCTGACTTGCCCCCTAGGGTTCTATACCCAGCCAAACTATCGATCACGTGTGGGCTTCCCAGCAGCAGTGCCGAAAAGCAGAAGAAAAGTCTTCAAAGTTCTGAGGAAAAGTAATTTGCGGTGTAGTCGTGACCCAGCCAAATAACACCACAGCAGAGGCTTTAGAGACATTTCCCAAATGCAAATTCCTCCCAAATTTGCCTTCCATGCTCCCCGTCTCAGGATGCTACTGGAGGGGGGCTTCTGCTAAGATGAAGGGGTCCACCGAGAAGGAGGCAGGTGTGGGACCCACGAAGCAGGCGATGCGACGGTGGAGAAAGAGCAGGGATTCCTCAGAAGGTGTGGAGGGCAGCCAGGATGGCTACGGTGGTCCAGGCTCAGCGCTCCGTCTCTTCCTGCCGCCGCACCCCGACCGGCGCCGTGCACCGCCGACAGCTGACTGGCTCTTGTTCAAGCCCTGTCTGGCCTCCTGAGCCAGCCCCCCCCCCCCCCGCACCGCCACTGCCCCGCCCCTGCCCTTGGGCAAGGGAGGCTTCTGGAGCCCTGGGTGCCCCACAGAAACCGAGGACGACTCTGCTACTGCCACGTGTGGTCCCAGTCTGAGTGCCCCACCCCCGCTGCCTCACCTTTTAAACCTGACCATTATAGCACAGTGTCCCGAGGTCGGTGTGAGGGTTAAGTGAGTGAACGTTTGCGAAGCCCTCAGGACGGCGTCTGGTGCAGAGTAACGCACCATCGGTGCTTGTTAAGTAAAACACATCACGCAGTGACTGAGCGCAAACCTGCCATCGGGTGGAAACGCGGCGGTTCAAACCCCAGCCGCAGCTGAGCTGAGCGCTCCAGCTCTGCGTGGCCCTGTGTCCCCAGACACTCCCAGGTGCGTTGCTCCAGACGCATCACAACTCATGTTGCCAACGCGCGTCTGACCACGACGGTTCCCGGTGAACCCGATTTAGCGGCTGCTCATTGCTCTGCGGACGCCGCTGGCGTCCTCTCCCCGGCGCCAGGCTTGTTCTGCTGCCCTCTCCAGGGTCACTCTGACCCACCCCCCGCCAGCCCCTCAGGGACTCTGCTGCCTCCTGCTTCAGGACCTTCAGCCATGCTGTTCCCTCTGCCTGAACACTCTTCCCAGCACCACCCCTCCCTTCCTTTAGCTGCTCTCTCCTCTCTCCCTGGACCCTCAGCTGGGTCATCATCTGCGCAAAGGAGCCTTCCCTGGACCCAAAGGTGACCCATGATGCAGTCCGTGGCCCGGGGCACGTTGAAGCCTTGCACTCGGGGCGCCGGCTGCACTCCTTTGTGTCACGCATTCACTCAACACATCCTGACTGAGTGCCTCTAGACGCCACGCGCTGCTCCAGGCCGTGAGCAGACGGCCGTGAGCAGGCAGAGGCCCCGCCGGCAGGGAGAGTGTGCCGTCTGGCCTCGCCAACCATCAGCTCCGCGGCTATCATGTTCCCATCAGAAAACAGACTTCAGTAGACGTTTGCTGAGAAATAAGCCGCACTGCTGCCTGCCCGAGGGAGTGAAGGTGGGGCCGGGCCACCGTCCCCTCCTGTGCAGCCTTTCTCAGTGGTGCGGGCAGGAAGGAAGCCGAGGTGCTGACAAGCAGTTTCGAGCAGTTTAGCTGGAGGTTAAAAGAAGAAAAGAGAAGCCCCACCCAGGTGGAAGGTCACTGCGGTTTCCTCGGCCACGTCCCTCCCCGGCCTCCCCTCCTCACCCCCGTCTCATCGGCCGAGCTTGTATCCAGGCCAGCCCTCCGGATGAGCTGGGGCTGGAGGGGGCGCCGGGGAGAGACCGTGGCGAGTGGGGCCCTGTGACTCATCTGGAGAAACAGCTCTGGCCCAGCGGTCACCCCAGGCTTGTTTGTGTCTAGTTTCTCGGGGCAAACGGGCCCCTTATTTTCACTGTGAGGTTTAGGGTTTCCCCTAGAGCTGGAGGGGAGCCCGGCCAGGATGTTTTGCATAAGGGTGGAAAGACTTGGAGATGGAAATAAGAGGTGAGGTGGAAGCCAAGGGGTGAAGGTGGGAGGAATGGGGACCCCTCAGCACGAGAGCCGGGCAGCATCCCCGAGCTCCCAGGGGTCTCTTCCTGGGCCACTTTGCGGAAGAGCTCCACAGGAACACCAGAGGAGACAGAGGGCTCGGGGGAAAGGCGGGTGGGGGGGAGCAGGAGGCAGAAAGCACACGGCCTGCGCAGGCGAGGCGGCAGCTCTGGGCCCGGGTGTGCGCGCCACACGTGCTCATGCGGGAGCTGCGGGGACTCGGGCCTCACCGTCCATCTCTCCCTTCTGTCCCACAAACAATGGACTTTTCCCCCCGTGCCCACTCTGCGCTGGGCCCGGCAGCACAGACGCGAAGGAGACAATCACTGTGCCTTGGTCCTCGAGAAAGTCGCTGTCGTCCGTGACCCGCCCCCCGTTGCCTGGATGAACGTTCGCTCTGCCGGCCTCAGAGAGTCCGCGGCTTCCCCGGGACGGTGCCCTGCGCACGGCGAGGGGCCGCGGCTCCTGCTTAGACAGCAGGACCCTCTTACGCAGCCTCCGGCCGACCACCTTGCCAGACTGCGGCGAGCGCGGCGTCCGGGACGCACCACAGCCGGAGGCCAGCGGGCGCGTTCGTCTCCCGGGCACATCTGCTCCCGTCGCCTGAGTCCTGTGTGCTCGCCAAGCGCTACTCCTGCTCCTGTGACTCATTAACAGCGCGATTGTTACTTCACAACACAAGGGAACGAGCGAGAGACCGGTTGTTTCTTCACCAGCCAGGTTGGGTGCTTGAGGGAGATCAACACCGGGGTGGCCAGACGGCTTCCTAGCGAGTCAAGCGTCAGGGACACAACTGTACGGGCGAGAGAAACAGGCTGGCAAATTGGATCTGAGCGCTCAGGCTCACATGCCTACTCCACCTAAAAGAAGCAGAGAGCATACATTGCGGACCACACTTGGTGGACGGGGTTTGCTTGGGAAAGACAACGACGGTCTCCCACTGTCCGTGGCCATCCGGGCCGGGTGGCGTCACAAAGCCGGTGCGCGTCGGGTCCAAGAGAACCGGTCCTGAGCCTTGAAGCCTCTCAGTGAGCTGGAAGGGGAGACCGCCAGGGCTGGCTCAAGCCCCGTGGTCAGGGCGAGCCCCCGGAGCTGGGAGAGGCTTTGTGGTCGTCGGGCCCAGGCCCTTCCTGCGCTGGCACGTCCGCCACAGCCCCACCGCCAGGCTCCCCGTGAGGCCTGCAGGGACTCCCACCACGGAGCCCGGGGCCTGGAGCCCAACTCGTTTTGCATCGTGCTCTGGTACACATGCTCGGCGCACTTTCTCTCCCTTTTCTGTTCTCCCTGAAGGGCCCGCCTTCGCTTCCAGGTGAGTGAGCTCCGGTGCCCACCTCCAGTGAAGAGGCGAGCAAGCCCGGATGGAAGCCAGCACTGCAGTGTGAGTCAGGCCCTGTAGTCCCCGGGCTTCGGCTTTCCCAGCAACAGGGGCAGGGTCTTCCCCCTGCGGGTGAGTCTTTGTTTCTTCCTACGCTTTCCCGCCTCTCCAGCCCCTTCTTCCAAAAGATCAACCCTTGGCCCCACTGCAGCAGATTCCTGGCAAGATTCCACCTGACCGTTGCTCAAGTTTATAGGGGAAAACACTGTTCTGTGGATGGAGACAAAGGCTAACCCTGGCACTTTCCAACGCGGAGACCTCGGGCTAGATCCTTGACCTTTCCTGAGGGCTGTGGTTTCTCATTCGTACAACGGGAAGTAAAACAGCTTATTATGATGGTTCATTCATTTACCAGTTTTTTCTAGTATCCACAACATGCCAAGCACTGTGCTGCTCGGGTGCCGGGGACGCAGGGGTGGGAAACCCAGAGACCCTCTGGAACAGCCACGGGGATGGAGCTCTGCTGGGTGGTTGATGGGCTGAGGTGGGGGGCTGGCAAACTTCTTCTGGAAGGGGCCAGGCAGGAAATATTTCAGGCTTTACTCTGCCATTTTAGCACAAAAGCAAAGCAGCCATAAACAAACAATACACAAACAAGTGGGGGTGGCGATGCTCCAGCCAAACTTCACGGAAACAGGCAGCAGGCCAGCTCGGCCCTGCGGGCAGCGGTTCTCCTACTCCTGGGCTGGTGTGTTCCTCCTTCTGGCCTGGAGGCCAGCTCCATGACGCTCCAAGGAGGCGCCTTCCAAATTGTCTACTTGTGGATGCAACCTTGGATGCACGGAGTTCTCCTGGAGGGCCTCCAAAAGCCGTTCTCACCCTCTGCGAAGTTTCATTCCTTTGCTTACGTGGAGCTGGCTGGCTGAGGGCCCGAGCCGGCCTAGTCAGCTTTCCCCGCCCGTTTTCCTAACAGCGGAGTGTGAATTCAGTAGCATCAGTGGTCCCTTTACACAGAAGGAACGGGCATGCCGAAGAGGCAACCCATCCTGCGCTGCTGGGGGCCTCTCTGGACCTCAGTTTCTCTCTCTGAAAATGAAGAGTTGGACTAGTGGCTTCCCACACTTGAACACTCCTAGAATGACGCGGGGGCTTGTCTAAAATGCAGATCCCTAGGCCCCTACTTGGGCTCCATGGCCTCATCTAGAGATGGCCTGGGGACTCTGGACTGTTAACAAGTGTCCCAGATGACTCTGGAGGGGGACGCGCCACAGAGCACAGAGCATGGCCCCTTCCAGCACTGACGTCACCTTCTCCGGGCCGGGCTGGGCTGTGGTGGGACAGAGAATGGTGGTGGTGAGGATCATTATCTCGTCTGCAGGGACGTGGCAGGATGTGGTTGACCTGAACTTCCTGTGAGTGGGGGAACCGGAGAATGGGGAGAGGTTCACACCGGCAGGAGGCTCAGCCCACAGGCCTCGATGTGCTCAGTGGGTGTTAGGGGATGAGAGCCTGGCCCTACTCCTCTCTCTGACCTTGGCCCTGGCCCTACTCCTCTCTCTGACCTTGGCAGGACATCTCACCGCTCAGAGCCTCGGTCCCCTCAGGCATAGCATGCGGATGGTGATGGGTCCTGGCAAGGACACTGCGAGCAACAGTGACAGTTCTAAAATCTCTCTCTAAATTCATGGCAGAAAATTATTTCAGTGCAGTGAGTGTCCCCCGGGAAAGATCCAAGGCCAAGGCTAGGAGCCTGCTTCCCAGGCTGGGTTCTACCGGTGACTCACTGCTTCGCCGTGGAACGAGCGAGCTCCTTGGCCTTGCTGGGCCTCACTTCGCTTGGCTGTGAAGTGGGGCACTGGTGCACTCGGGTTTTTCAGGACTCTTTTCAAAAAACTTTCTTATTGTACATTTTTGGAGGGGTAGGCATTTAGGTTTTTTTTAGTGGGGGCAGTGGGGCTTGAACCCAGGACCTCATGCATGCTAAGCACACGCTTTGCCACTGAGCCACACTGCCCCCTTTCTCAGGATTCTCGAAGGCTGGATGAGACCATGAGTTAGGAAGTGCCCTGGTGTGTTAGGGACCGTGGCAAAACAGTGCCCAAGACCACGTTAGGCAGGGAGGTGTCTGACTTTCAGAACGTGCTTGCTTTCCAACTGTGCCTCATTAGACAGAGGAAGAAAGGCGGATCTCTGTACGACGTCCTGTCAAACCCAGCCTTCTCCCTCTGACTTACGTTCCTCTGAGTGTATCAGGTGAGTAAGAAACAGTCACCAGGTCCCAACTGTGTACCTGGCCTTGTGCTCGGTGTGCTGGGGGCCCTCACAAGAGGCTCTGGTTTGGAAGGTAACAAGCGTGAACAGCGTGTGATGACGACGAGAGGGTGACGGGGCTGATGCTGGAAATGGCACGGAGACTGAGGAGGACGGTGGCGTGGCTCAGCCCGCACACCCGCCAGCCACTGCACATCACAGCGCACGCTAATGACCATCGTCTTACTTGACGTTCATAATGACCCAGAAACACCCCTGGTTTCAGGGATGACCTTCTCTGAGACCAGACAAGAAGGAAATAGCTGAGTCGGAGTCCAGATTCTTCCTTTTGGCCAGAAGAGTGCCATGTGGTGTCCCCGTGGCACCACAATTTTCTGTCTGTAAGCTGCAACAGAACATGGCAAGATGCACAGTCTCTTTAATAGTGACGTGAGCAATTGCCAGGTGGGAAATGGGTGTGACAAGAGCACAGAGAGCAGGCGGGTCTGGAGCCGGGGAACGATGACCAGGAGTGGTGCAGTGGGGAGTGGAGCCCCGGCCCGGAGCCGGGAGGCTGCGCAGTGCTTGGATCTGAGAGCGGCAGGGATGGGAAACGGGGTGGCATCCTTGGCAAGAGAAGAGCATAGGTGAGAAAGGAAGCGAGGGAGTTCGAGGTGTGTCAGACCCTCGTCTGAGCGGGACGGTGGTACCGACAGTGGACCTGCTGGAGGAGCAGGGCTGGAGACGTTCCTCCCGAAGGCCTGGAGCATCTCCCTTCATGTTGCCGTAGTGGGAGGGTCCCCCCATTTTACTCTTGGACATTTTTGTCCCTTTCATCCCAAGTCTGGTTATAATCAAATCAAGGAGCCATCAAATCAAAGGATGGTCTGCAGTCTTAACCCAAAGACAGCCTGCCACTTCCGGCTGTGCTCTTTTAAAAATGTCAAAGGGCTGCTGACATAGGAGCAGCTATGAGGCCACCGCAGTTCTGACTCACACAGAGCACATCAGAGAGCCGGTGGCGACAAGGGGCTGCAGTCACTGTGCGTGTGAGCAGAGTTTTCCTGATGCCCTTGGAGGCCTGGGGGCCCCTCTGGGCAGCCTCGTTGCGGAAAGAAGCATGTGGTTTTCAGAAAGTATGGGTTACTCATGGCCCGGGCAGGGTTTGGGGACAGAGATACCATCATGTTGGTCTGCCGTGACTCTCAGCCCAGAGCCCCAGGCCTAGGGCTCTGGGTCCCTGCATGTCTCAGGCCTCCACTGAGCTGAGATCCACCTGTCCATCTGAGCATCCAAACATCCACGACTCCGTCCATGTGTCCGTCCATCCAACCATGCATCTATTTGTGTAACAAATCCTAGGAGCACACACTCTGTCCCCTGCGCTAGGTGCAAGGTGACACAGCGACACACAGAGCAGGTGACCAACAGGGGCCCCCTGTGCAGCACGGGGAACAGCACTCACTTTCTTGCAATAACCTGTAATGGAAAGGCATCTGAAAAGTGCGTGTTTGTCCAGGTATAGCTGCACCGCTTTGCTCTGCCCCTGACACCAACACTATAAATCAGCTGCACTTCAATAAAAAATTAAATTAAAAAAGTGAAGCAAGGATTATAAAACCATTAAGAAAAAGATGATGACATAATGCTGCCCAAGGGAGACAGGTCCCTGCCCTCACGAGCTGGCAGCCCCGCGAAGGAGAGCAGTGTTGAGGAAGGTGCACAAGTAACTGAACCGCTTCTGCGGGAAGTGCTCTGATGGGAACACAGGACGCTCGGGGAGGCGGGGGGACATGATAGCAGAGCTGACCTGGCCCGGGCAGCCGGGCAGCGACAAGTGAACACACGCGTAAAGATGCACGAGACCAACCGCTGGACAATCGGCCATTTAACACCGTCTCCCCCACCAGCAGGGGTGGCAGGAGCGGGGAACTCACCTTTGTTCTTTCAGACCATCTCTTTCTCTGTAAACGCACACACACACACACACCCCACAGAGCCTGTGCTGAGTTAATGAAACAATCGTGTTCTTCTGAGTCTCGTAGACCTGGGCTCAAGTCCCTGATTCTCAGTTTATTGTCTCTGTGACTTTGAATAAATTCCTTGCTCCTTCTGATTCTCGGTGTCTTCCACCACCAGGCGGGGACAATAATGGCCTTCAAGAGCTAGGTTAGCATATAGATGGAAATGATTTCTATTAACTTTCCGACAGGTGCTTTGGAATGTCCTGGTCCTTTTACGTCTGGGTGCCAAAAGGAAACGAAGAGGCGAGAAAAAGGCCCTGGGCCCTGTCCCTCCCCTCGCAGCGGCTGCAGCTGGAGGTGGAGGGGCTTGCGCCCCCCGTCTTCGCCCCTGTGAGCAGAGGCAGCGACCCGCAGCCGCAGCACAGAACCAGATACACGGACCTTTTGTTTGTCTGGGAAGGTCTCGATTTCGCCCTCGTTTTTGAAAGACATGTTTGCAGGACAGGCTTCTCGGCTGAAGGCAGGGTCCTTAGTGCTCCCCCCGGCTCCCTACACCTGCTCCTGGAACCTGCGCGTAGCTGCTGCCACGGGGCTGGGGTGGCGGGAGGCAGATGCTGCTGAGCTGGGAGCCAAAGCTGCGCCAGGTCAACGGCCGTTTCCCACCAGAGCCTTCCCCGGGCACTCGCCAGCCCTCGGCAGCCTCCACAGTGGTTCCTTCATACAGATTCTGCGCTTGGTGTCTAAACGGGGAGACAGACTCCTGGTGCGTCCCGCTCTGCCATCTTCCCAGAATCCTCTTTGTCTAATATGTTTTTTAAATGGGGTCCTACATGCTGTTTTTAGCTTCTTTTCATCCAATCAAGTCAATGGCCGTTGGAGTCTTCCATCTTTGCTGCCTGAGTGCCGTTTCGTTGCAGACCTACACCACCAGTTCTTTACTCCTCTATCACTGCACGGCGCTTCGCCAGTTTCCACGTTCCATCTCTATAAACCACATTGCAATATATATATACATATTTCATTGTTTACATACAGACACACGTCACCGCACACACGTGCATGCACAGATTTGCATGTATCTTTGCTCACATTTGGAAGAGCAAGGGAGACAGGGCTTTCCCGGCAGAGAAGAGCCTGCGCAAAGACCCAGAAGGCAGAACGCGCATCTCACGTTCAGAAGCTGTTGAGGATTAGCCCAGCATCCGGGCTCCGCTTCCCTTCCACGCCGTCCCCGACCCCCGGGCAGCCGTCCTGGCCGCAGCGCACAGGGCTCCTCCCGCGGCTTAGCGGGCTCTCCCAGCTCCTGGGCTCCGGCCCTCACCGCTGCAAACCCAGGCAGCCACACGGCGCTGGGGAACCTTTTAAGGGCTGTCTCCTTATGTCTTTAAACAGTGCCCGGCCAGAAGGGGACGTAACCCGTATGTGTCTAATTCACCCGTGTAACAAAACACAGAGGTGGGAGGTCTCCCCTCCCCCTTTCTTTTTAATTTTAAAGGCGCTATTTGATGTCCCGGAAACCTTTGAGGCTTTTTTTTGTTTGTTTTTATTGCCCTTGTAGACCTAACAATAAAAGAGTCTAGGAGGCAGAACACTGGTAGTTCTGGGTGGGAGCCAAAGAACCGAAAAGAATCTGACTAGATGGAGGCTGAGAATCTCAGCGTTCTGGAAGTGGGTCAGGCCTCGGGTTCCAGGTCCGTGTTCTGAGAGCGGATAAGTCGGGGTGGTCTCTGTGCTGTGACTTACAGGGCACCACGCCAGCCGCTGCCTGCCTCCCCTGCAACGCGGGAAACTCCCCACCGTGGCTCCAGGTGAGGACCCAGGGAGAGGTGTCATGACCGCTGCCCCATCTGCGCATGGTTCTGTACGAGGGGGACCATGAACGGACAAGGGGTGGCCTCTCTGGGTAAGCGTGGAGGCATGTTTGTCACAGCTGGAGGGTGCAGAGGCACCGGCGGCGCCCGGTGGGCAGAGATGCTGCCCCCCTCCCTCTGTGCACAGGACGCCCCACGGCAAAGACTCACCCCGCCCAGCCTGGCAAGAGCACGGGGCTGAGAAACCCTGGGCTGCGGCATCAGTGGTCAGCTTGGGGCATCTCCGGGAGCATTCATTTCACTCATTGGTAAACAACTTGAAACAGTATTTAAAATTAAAATAAGTACACATGTTGAGGTGTAGCGAGGCAGGACACGTTTTTCCCTTGCCGTAGTCTGCCTCCGTCGTCCCTTCCCCACACCCTCTTCCTGGGGTTTAAGACCCATGGAGACCTCCCTGGGTGCCTAGCCAGCGAGGATGAAGTAGAGGGTCGTACCCAAGGGTACACTGGAGGAAGGCTGGCGGGCTCCTACCGGAAAAGCCAGGGGAAGGGAATGGCTGAGCCTGGGAAGAGGGTGTCTCTGCGGGGGGGTGGGGGGGAGCAGTGGGCTCAGAGGGGAGAGTCGGGGAAGGGGGTGGGGAGGCTGCGTTGAGGGTGAAAGCAAGCAGAGCCCTGGTGGGAATGCAGGGAGCGAGAGGACAAGGGGCTCCAACCAGCGGCTGAGATAAAGGGAGTTCAAGAGACCGTGGTTAAGAAGGATGTAACTGCACTGCACAGAACCTGAGAATTGCCCCATAAACCACCCGGGAAAGCTGTGGGCTGTAACGGGGCGTGGGAGCAGAGAATCCCCCAGGCTGGGTAGGAGGAGAGAGGCTGCGCACTCAGGAAGTGGCCCTTCCTCTGACCCTGACCCCAGACGCCCTGGGTGCAGCCTGCCTGCCTGGGGACCGTGCCGCCGTGGCCCGGTCCGCTGACCAGGCCCCTCTCCCTGGCATAGTTTCGTTCCTCCTCATCGACCACCACTCCTCTGCTGCTCTCCCCGCTCGAGAACCACCAATGGCTCCCTCTGGCACACGTCATCGCATCCAAATGCCTCTCTGTGGCTTCTTAATCCAATTATTAATTCAACAAGCCTTTATTTTTAAATGACATGTTGAAATTGAAAACATGGCACATGAACATGATCAAATAACCCAACAGTATGAACATAGAAACAATGAATGTTGACTTTAACTCAGACCCTCAGATACCCCAGTCCGCCCCCTAGGGAGCTGCACTTACAAAAACAGGACATTGTATACTTTGTTCTTCACCTTGACTTTGTCACTTATAAATCTGTCTCCGAGGTGCCTCGCGCTGAGCGCGGTGTTCCTTCTGACCAAGGCAGCGTGGTTTATTTACTCAGACCCCTACTGAAAACGTGGCTCCTAACCTCCGGCTAAGACAGCAGCACCACAGTGAGCACCTGTCCACCCCTTCGGCACAGGAGCGCAGAGCGCAGGCCCTAGAGCAGAGCGGCCGCGTCTCAGGCACCTGCGTCTTCCCTTCTGACAGACGTGATGGCCCCGGCGGAGCGGGCGGAACCAGCGTCCCCCCCCCCCCCCGCCCCCGGCTACCAGCCTGTGTGCTCAGACGCTGTGATCTCGGCCAGTCCGCTAAGTGAAAAACAGCCCTTGCCTTATTTTGCGTTTCTTTGATTATGACTGAGGCTGGCATCTTTTCATCCGCTTCTAAGTCATTCGCATTCCTTGTCCTGCGAGCCGGCTGCTCTCCAGCCCTTTGACAATCCCTCTGTGAGAGGACGGAGCACATGTGGACATCCACTGAGTGCCGGATGAGTCAGAGGCGGCCCTGCCCACCCCCACCACCCGTGACCCCTCCACCCCCTCTCCAGACCGGCGTCCATCCCCTGCTTCTGCGTCTCCCAGACGGCCCGTCGCCACCGCAGCCTCCCCTGCGTGAGGCAAAGGCACGTGGGAACCAGAGGGGTGAGTCTCTCACTGTTTCTATCATCCTTCAGTTTCCAAAACAGTTAATTACAGGAGATAAGACACATCCTTGTAAAACATGGACAGTATAAAAAAGGACAAACAAGAACATTTTTTAACCCCCTGGGATTCTGGTCACGCCGAGATCGCCGTCTTGGGGACACCCTTCCCTGCTGTGCCCCGCGTGCGTGTGTCCTCCGCGCACAGCCGTGACCTCGCTGTACACAGAGGTTTTGCTTTTTCCCCTTTAATACAATGTTATTGAAAATTTTTTAATTTTTCAAAAACCTCATTTCACTGGGTCAAAACCTTTCACATGAATGCGCCAAAGTTTATTTAACCGACCCCCGTTCGTGGATTTGGCTTTCTCGCCCCTCCCCGCTCCCCCCCCACAACGCCGTCCTCCTTAGGCACAAATACTGCTCCTCCCTGACCACTCCTGCCCGCGGGTTCCTGGAAGAGCAACTCCTAGGTCAAAGGGCTGAAGGTCTTTTGGTTCTTGATTTGTCCCATGGCTAGCTCTAAGCACGCTCCACCTCCTCCTGGTGTGTCTAGATCCTGGGCAGCTGAAAACCAAGACTCTCTTACAGGACGGATTCCTGATGTGACTTTGGTTCTGCGGCTGAGGGGGAGTCCTGGGAGGGAAGCAGAGCCACGCAGGGTGCAGGCCAGGGGCGCGGGGCACCAGCTTCGCCAACAGAGCTCGGGACACAGGCAGCCTGGGGCTGGGGCCAGGGGTCACGGCGGCCACTCCTGTTCTGGGGATTTCTGATCCAGGCAGAAGCAGCGGCTCCACTGACAACGGGTTTTATGTTGTGCTTTTGGGGACTCGCCTCTGGAAGCCCAGCCTAGGGATGTAACTCTCGCTCCCGGGTGATTCTGCAGGCGGCCTGTTTCCCTTAATAAACCCTTTTCTGCTTAAATGAGCCGCATGGATTCTGTTGTCTACGGCTAAGAACACGGACCAACAAAATCCCCATTTGTCAAAACGTCCTCCAGGAAGGTCGTACCGATTTATGGTCCCACAGAGCGTGAGAGGACGTGATGCTGAGAGCATTTCAGGGAAGCCTGCTTCTCGCTTCAGGGGAGTGCGGTCAGGGAAGGTGTTCCTAAGGCAGTGGCGCTGGTCGGGCTCCTGGCCAGGACGGTCAGTGCTGCCGCGTCGTGTCTGAGTGCTCACACGCGCCAGACATTAATCTTACTGACCTTTTGAGAATTTCATGAGGGATGTGGTCGCATTCTCATTTCATAGAGGAAGGAACTGAGGCTCAGAGAGGCCACCTGACTCGTCCCAGGCCACACAGCCAACTCGCAGAGGAGACGGGACCCAAGCACAGATCGCCTGGATGCTGAAGCCCGCGTCTGGCTCACGGCCACGGGTCTACCTGGCTCACCCGCACGTTCCCAGCTTTATCTGCCTTTCACTGGACCCTCGCTCCTGCCCCGGCGCCTCTGAGCTCAGCGCACCTCCCAGCGCCACCTGTGACTCCTGGTCCCTCTGCTGCTACTTGCTGGGGGCCCCTCCATCAGCGGGGGCGGCAGGGGGCTCTTCCCGATCCCCAAGCCCCCTCCTCAGCCTCGGGACGACGCGCTCGGTGAACACCCTCTGATTGTCACCAGGCGTCTCCTCCAACGAGCCCGGACACCGTGCTCAGCACGTCACACACGGGGTCTTATCCACGCCGCCCTGCTCCTCCGAGAGGCAGCAGGACAGTCTTTGTTTCACGAGTTCAGAGAAGGTAGATGGTTTGGCCAAGGACACACAGCTGGTAAACGGTGAAGTCCAGCCACAGCCCAGCTGTTCGCCTCAGGAGCCAGGGTTAAAATGGCACCACACTCCAAAAGGGACGGAGACACGGCACCTGTGCTGGGGAGAAAGCTCGCGGACTCCACCTCAGCCCAACGTCAGTCACGCGGGCGGCCCCGGCGGCGGGCAGTCCGCCTCACTGTCCCGACAGGCGGCTCTGAGAAGTCTGCATCTGTCCGGGGCACTCCTGCCAGAGAGCACGGCCTGCGTCCGATCACGAGGAAACCCCCTCAGACAAGGCCAAGGTGAGGGACGCTCCACAAAACCACCAGCCTGCGCCCTCCACCAGCGTCAAGGGTGAGGAAGACAGAAAAGTCCGGGAACTCATCCACTAAGGAGACCCAGCGAGCAAATGCAAGGCCTGGTCCTGGGCTGGATCGTGGACCAGAGGGAAAACTTCTCTAAAGGACACTAGGCGGACTGTTGGCAAAATCGGGACGCAGATTACACACAGGTCAGTCTTCCCCCCCATCAAGAGTCCTGAGTTCGCTGATGTGCGTGTATGAGGAAGTACCCTTGTCTGTAGAAGATACAGGCTGACATTGGTTAAGGGGAAAGGGAAGCGTCGTAACAACAGGAGGCGATGGGCATAAATAGTGACAAAGCAGAGAAACACAAAGTTGGTGAATCTGGGTGAAAGGTACTTTCAACATGTGCTTAGGTTTGAAAAATTACGAAATAAAATGTGGAAAAAATATCGTTCACTCCTGGAACCAATGCTTTGAGCTGCAGGAAGGAGGGGAAGAAAGACGACCCCACTTACCGAGGGCCTGCCGCGGGCTGGGCGCTGACTGACAGGGTGATTCCCACGGGGCCCTGGGAGGTGGCGCTGTTGCACCCTCTCTACAGGTGAAGAAACTGATGCTCCGAGACCAGATGGAACGGCCTGGGGCACGTGGCGGTTAGTGGCCAGGCAGGCTTTCAAGCCCACAGTCGCCTGACTCCCTGAGCCCACGCGCTTCCCACCCACCTCTGGGCAGAGGAGTGTGGGGACAGCAACCTTGACGTCTGGTCCAAGGGTGCCCCGTGACGCTGAGGGCGGAGACCCCAGCCAGGGGAGGCCACTTTGGGAGGGGGCCCAGGCTTCCCAAGCCTGCAGCTCCAGGGCACAGCATCCGTTGTCGTCTCCAAGGCTTCTGAATGGAGTAGCCAGAAGGCAGGAGCAGGACCCGGGTCCGAGCCAGCAGGCGCTCAGGGCCGCTTCTCCCCTGGGGACACGGCAAGCCTGACAGCTGGGTCGGAATCCCCGCCCCACCTGCCTCTCACAGGCGAAGGCTCCTTCGTCCCACTGAGGCGTTAACTGGCAAAATGGTCACTAGTAACACGACGAGTGACGGCCTTTTCAGCACCCACCCTGTCGCTGTGAAGCCGTCCTATTTCATCATCTTAACAACCCTTGGAAGCAAACACCGCTGCTCCCACTTTACAGAGGTGGGGACGGAGGCTCTGGAAGCCTAGGTCACCTGCTCGAGGTTGCATTGCTCAGGGAAAGCGCACTGGGTTTCACAACTAGGTCTGGGTGGCCCTGAAGGCAGCCCCAGACGCCATTCGGGGGGAAGGGTCTTAGGAGGCCAGAACCCGTGTCCTCCTTTTTGGCAGAGGAGGGAGCTGAGCTCTGCAGGGCGGCACAGAGACATACCCAGGGCCCACTGCTGGGGAGCGGCCCCGTGGCCAGTGCTCCCTCCAGCAAGCATAAAGTGCTGTGCGGAAGTGGGGCGGCTGCACCGGGCAGGGCTGCCCTGGGCCGGGCTGTGCACTGAACGGAGATGGGGCACTCACGCCCCCCGCCTCCTCTCTCAGATCCTCGTGGACCCTCGGCTCTCCGCCACCCCCAGCCCAGGCACACTCTGCCTGCACGCTGCCTTCTGGAAGGTGAGAGCCCCCCGCCATGGTGGCCGGCACCCTGGGACCCACGTCACCAGTATTGGAAGAAGGGGCTGCTAAATAAATCGACAGAGTCCGCAGCTATAACACTGCGTAGTGTCCTCTTACGCAACCGACGTCTGCAGGAGATTGTGGTACCACTTCTAGACTAAAGCTGTAACGCGGAGTTTCAGGCACTAGGGCCGACTCCTAGGGACAGACGGTGAGATGGCGCCGCTCAAGAGGAGACTCACACTGGAGTTTGGGGAAAAAAAAATCACAGGATCATAAAACCTCAAGCCATTTAGTGTGATCTCCTTTTCCAACCAGAGGCTGGAATCCCCTTAGAGAACCCCCAGTGGTCACCTGGCTTGATTACCTCTAGCGTCAGGGTGCTCACCGCTCCAGCCTGGGCAGCTGCTCTGTAGCCTCGCTGTGTAATAGCTAATGTGATCCCTCCCCCCTCCCCCCAGGACTCCAGCCGGTCCATCTGAGGGCGGCTGGCCGGGGTGGACTGTGCTCCAGCGGGAGCAGGTGTGCACGTCTCCCTGTGACAGCCTGGAATCAGTCATCCTCACACCCGAGGTCACACATTTGTCGCCTCTCCGGGCTGGCAGCAGTCAGCCTGCCTTATTTTTCCATGTCGGAAGAATCCGATCATAGCAGGGCCCTCCTTGGGTCACATGTCCCAGAGCTCTCTGACATCAGGCTGTATTTAAAGGCTTGGCGCTGGGACCGTCCCCTACCGCACCCCACCTTGGCTGGCCTTATTTCCCATCAATTTCTTTTGATAACGTGGAAGTAAAGTCCCCACATCTCGGTTGAGTGTTCTATGCCGTGAAGGGCAGTGACAGAGGGCTGTGACCCCGCCCCGCCCTACCGGGGTGGACGGCACTGTCCGGAAGTCACTAACCCTGTGAAACAGACACCAAACCAGCCACGAATCAGGTGAGGTCAGACCACCCAGCCCAGGGCTCTCCTCGCTTCCTGATGTGTGCCACACTCTCTGCTGGAACGGATCGCGTTAAATAAAACGGGATTCCGTGCATGCAGGTTTGGTTTAGGCAGTGTGTTTTCGGTGGGTGATGTGAGGTGGTGTGCGAGTCAAGGTATTACTGGTATAATCACTGACCAAGTTACCTCATTCGGCTCTCTCTGTTCTCATCGCGTTGACATTTATGTTAAGGCAGCCAACGAGCCATTCCTTCGTTCAGAGCGCGTGCGTCAGGTACAAGCTGGGTGCTGGGAGAACAAAGCACAGATTTTCGCTCAAAGAGAAAGAAAACGCTGGGCTCGTCTGGCCCGAGCCCCCCTCTGCGGAGGAGGGAGCAGCGCTCAGAACGATCAAGAACCTCACCCAAGGGCCAGGGCAGCTGGGACCACTAAGGTTCTCCCGCCATGCTGCGCCCGTCCACCTCTGCGCCTGCCTGACGCCCGAGTGGCCTCTCCCCGCCTCTCCGTCTATACAAGCTCCATCTAGTCTTTACTGGGTAGGGGGGTTTAGGTCTATTTATTTATTTTTAGTAGAGGGACTGGGGATCGAACCCAGCACCCCACGCCTGCTAAGCACGTGCTCCCCTGCTGAGCTATGCCGTCCCCCACATCCGTTCTCCCAGACGCTCCAGACCCCTGTCTATCTCAGTGTCCCTGCCCCTGGGCTCCCGAGCCCCGGCTGCCGGTGGTGCTCTCCGTGCTCGACTTCCCTCTCTGGTTTTACGAGGCTATGTGTCATCTCCTCACTTAACCGCCCCGTTGCCCTGACTCGGGCACAGGACTGGACACGCAGGAGGGGTCGGGGAGGGCTTGGAGACGGACGGCCTGCTGACAGATTTAGCCAGCCGGAGAAGGTGGCATGATCTCATGTTCCCCTTTCGCTGACATGCTCCTGATTCGGCTTTATGAGATTTTTCGGGAGTGTCAGCTGTGTGGTTTTTGAGCTGAGCCGTGAAGGGCAGAGAACCAGAGGCAGGGGAATGGCATGCGGGAAGGGCTTGGCCGGGGACAAGGATGTCTGTGCCTTTCCTGGCCTCCACAGGGTCTCGGAATGTTCTGGCCCAACGTTGGAGTCGTAAAGGGCCATGTCAAGGGAAAAATACTCAGAGATTTGGGACCATGAAGCCCAGGGAAAACATAATAGAAGGCCCAGGGTGAGGCCCCCCAGGCAATCACATCAGACCTGAGAGGTCAGGGCGGGGCCAGGCGCTTGGGTGCGCTCCTGGAATGCCACCTCGGATCAGTGCCGAGGGGACCGCTGACCCGGAGGCGGGATTCCTCGGAAGTGACTCAGCTGCCCTGGGCCTTGGTCTGCGTGTGGTCTCTACTCTGTGTGTGAGGTGGGAAGCCCCATAAGAAAGACCCGCGGGGCCACCACTCTCCTGCCAGCACCATCCGGCTCCCTGGCCCAGCAGCTCTATCTCGCTTTCTGCCTCTGAAATAGCTTACTTCTAGGAAAGTGGATCTGACCCCTGAAATTCTATTGGTTCCCTAGGCTAACTCCTGATTGGTCCACTTGTGGCACTTCATCTGCATGGAGCTCACTCCTGATTAGTTACTTTTCTCCCTCCTGATTGGCCCATTTCTACAACGCTTGCTCCTAATGAGTCACCTTTGTTAGACCTTATTTGCATATGACGTTGCAAAGTGTAAACCGGCAGCCTATAAACGCCTGTGTAAACCTGCAGACGGAGCCCAGAGCGGGGAGTGTTAACTCCCGGGGGCCCGCTGGCGTAATAAACCTGCGTTCTCCAGCCCTCCGAGGGCTGCTTGGTCTCTCGCCCGGGTCCAGGCTGCTGTCACACGCCTTTCTGCAACATGCGGGCTGGTGCTCTGTGCCTCAGTTTCCCCATCTCCAGAAGGGATGGAGCTGGACTCCATCACAAGTTACTCTCGGTGTTTTCATTTTTTTGAAGTATTTTTCACTGAAGCACAGTCGATGGACAGCATTGGTTGCAGGCGTCCAGCAGAGCGGGTCAGTTACACGTAGACACACGTTCAGGCGTTTCGTTTTTAAACGTGAATTGTTCCTGTATTTCAGAAGTGGAATATTTTACATTAAAAATTGTGTTTCATAGCTGTCCTTTAAGAAAAGTCAGAATGCCCAGGTAGCCTGGGTCCGCAGGACAGCAGTCCATGTGGCAGTCACCCCGCCCCCCTTCCTGGCTGTCCTTCTCCTCTGCATGACCTTGTGGCCCTGATGGCACTTGGGTCTGTCCCCAAGCCGCGCCCTGACCACATGCGTCCTGAGGTTCCTTCCGGCGACGGCACAGTGTGAGTGGGAAGTGGGAAGGGAGGCCAGGCAGAGCAGCGGCGCCTGGGGGCCTCGGGGCCTGGCCCAGACCCTGCGCCCACCGCCTCCGTCTTCCTCATCTATTAAGAGGGAGTTGGTCAAACCCATCAATAAGGTCCTTTCTAGCACTCGTTCTGTGCCTCTGAAAATGCCATTATTCACCAGAGTGAAACGGAGCTATGACTTAAACCCGGTGGCATCTGGCTGCCCGGGTCCCTTGCAAACTTCACTTGGGTGTGGGGGGGAGGGGAGGGGAGGGGACGGAGGGTGGGGTGCGGCTGGGAGGAGTCCGCCCTGGTGAGAGGAGACAGTCTGCCTCAGGCGGACCTTCTCTGGAGCTGAAGGAGGCAGCCCCTTCTCCTGGAACTCCCTCCTGGTCAGTCACTGTCGTCAGACTCCCCCAGCCCCACCCTTCCCCGAAGCCCAGGCCCTGGGCTCAGACTGAGGCTGTACAACCCACGGTTCACAAGGGCGGACTCAGACAAATTCTCTATCTACTCCGTGCCTGGGAGACGTCCAGATGAGGCCCCGGGGTCGGGGGACAGGGCAGGGTCACGGCTCCCAGAGGGAGGGGCCGCGCTGGCCGTGGGGCCGGCTGCCTTCTCTCCAGCTCTTTCCTAACTGGACTTACTTCGTTTATCTGAGCCTCGCTGGTTTCCTCATTTGTCAAGTGGGATTGAAACCAAGCCAGGTTTCATCTGTGCTGTCTTGTCCTCTTAGAAAAACATGGAGAACAGACACCAAACTCTTGGAGGAAGGATGGGTGCTCGACCTGCGGGTTTCTGGGGTTTCTTGGGAGCCCTCCCTGGTTTTGTGTCCCGTCCTCTGGGACGTTCTCACTTGCCCAGGCCCGGGGGTGAGGGTTAGGGTTAGCCTGCCTGGCCCAGCGCTGGCGGGGAGGTGCTCCCCGCTGAGCCCTCCTATCAGAGGGGCCCTCCCCAGCCGCTGGAGCCCTGCAGAAGGACACGCCCTCGGCGGGCTCACAGCGCCATGGGGGCCTGTGAGCCCCCATGGGGGCCTGTGACCTGCTACCAGCGCCATGGTCTTCCCAGCACCTTCATCACCTCGGGACACCTCAGGAAGAGGGTCCCTGCTTAGCAACCAGGCGAGATGCCTCCTGGCTCGGGGAGGACCCCAGAGGGGCCGAAGAACCCTGGCAGGACTTGGCACCAGAACCCTGATGCAGGCGGGCCTTGTAAGCTGGCCATCGTGAGCTACAGACGTTTAAAGATCCGTGGAGGCACCAACACGTTTGAATTCTCAGCCGTGCTGTGAGGTGTCACAGAGGGACGCTGCATCCAGAGGCCCGGGTCTGTCCCACCCTGTCCCGGATGGCAGCATGTTGGTGGCCAGCTATTCCCTCTCCCTGAGCCTCCGTTTCTTTCCCTGTAAAATGGGAGAACACGCCTCCTGGTCTCCCCCATAGCATGGTTGTGAGACTGGATGGAAAAAGACACCACTGTTCAGGCCTGCAGGGTGGCTGCTGCCAACGGCGGTGTGGAACTGAGCAGGCAGACATGTGAGCAAGAGGGAGGGTGACAGCAATGCCTTGGCAGAAGGTGGCGAGAGTGGGGAGGCTGCCCTGTGAGAGAGTGACAGCTTGGGTCACGCGGCCAGGCTGGCCAGAGCCTGAGTCCTGTCCTGCGGCCCTGAGCCAGCTGCCGTACCCTTTCAGTTCTCATTGTCTCTCTGAAATGGGCGAGTTATTCAGACCCCACAGAATGTGGAAGATTAAAACAGAAAGGGTTAACTTATGCAGAACGCCTAGCGCGGGGCCTGGCGCATCACAGACACGCAATAACGTTGCTGCTCGTGTTTGTCGTAACTCCCCCCCAAGGCAGCTCCGGGCCCCGCAGAAGACGCAAGGTGCTTCCCGGCCCAGGCAGCAGCGACTGCAGTGCTGTGTGCCCCCCGGGGCTGGAGCTTCGGGCCGCTGGCTCGACTGCTCACTCGGGGCTGGGCGTCTGTCTGGCTGTGACCATCAGCGCAGGCACCCCCGCTCCCCAGCTAACCTACTCCTTCTCGACGCCTGGACCCGGCACCACTAGTTTGTCCTCTGTATCTGTGAGTCTCCTTTGTTGTAGCCACTAGTTTGCTGTATTTGTTAGATTCTACGTATCAATATCATACAGTGTTTGCAGTTCTCAGTCTGACTTATTTCCTTGGCACAGTACCCTCCAAGTCCATCCATGCTGCCGATGGCGAGGTTTCACTCCTTTCTGGCTGAGTAGCACCCCAGTGTACGTTACACCCGTCTTCTTCACCCAGCCGTCTGCTGATGGACACTCAGGTGGCTCCCACGTCTCGGCTGTTGTGAATAATGCTCCCCCGTGAACCTTCTTTTCTCTTCTCTCCTCTTCTTTTCCTCTCTTGCAATCCTCAAAGTTAGACAGGATCCGGGGTACGAAGAGGCATTTTCTGACTGCTCAAGGCCGCACTGCTGGGAAGCCGCATTGCCGACTTCAGATCCAGACCGGATCCACGTTGGGCAACGCAGCACAAGCCCCTCGCCGAGGAAGAGGGGACCGGGGACGGGGGGGACCAGGGACGGGGCGGGGGAGACAGGTGCGGTGAGGGCTCAGGGACAGAGGCCCCCTGGAAAGCACTGCAGCACTGGGTTTTTTAAGCAGAGAGAAAAGAAGGGTGTTGGCCCCCAGGTGGACACTTGCACAAGACTAGGAGGGACATTTGCCCCGGCTCTCACGGCCGCCCCCTCCGCCGCCGGGGCAGGGTCTGCCAGGGGCCCTCCCGGCCGCCCTCCCCCGGCGCCCAGGGAGCCCTTCCTTGGGCTGGCCGCTGCTTACTGTTTCCATAAGTAATACCTGCTTATGTCTTTTAAAAAATCAGAAGATGTAGCTAAAATGTTGTAAGTCACCCAGAAGCCTGTTGACCTGTGGTCTGCCCCGCTGCCTCCTGCTTTCACGGCCGTGACAGGCCGCCCTCCTGGGCGCACTGACGCCTGTGTGGGCCAAGTGGCCGGTCCCACCCGACAACACACCAGGAGCATCTCTTCTACGTTGAAGTGTACACGGCACACCTCAGATTCTAATGGGATCCCACCGTTCAGACGTGCCACAATTAATCCCCGAGTCCCCTCTCGACGGGCGAGAAGGTTCTTTCTCATTTCAGCGAGCATTCCTGAATTCAGACATTCGTGTCCATTCTCGGCTACCCCGGGGTGCGATGGCCCCCGGAGCAGAACGGCCGAGTCCGGGGCCGCGTGCCCGCGAGTCCGCCTCGCGCTGCCGCCTTGCTCTCCGGAGAGCTTGTGCCCGGGCCTCTCCCCCCAGAGGGTCTGCTGCTCCAGACAGACACCCCCCCCCCTTCAGCCTTGTCCCCGCAGAGTTGCCAAGGGCAGATCAGTGTGTCGTTTGGGTTCCTTGCTGTCTTCCAAGATGGAAAATACCTTCCTGTATTTCTTGGCCGCCCTGTTTCTTCTGTGAGTTGCTTACTCGTCCAGCTGAACTTTCTATGTTTGCTTTGCTTTCTCTCGCCTGAAAAGAGTGGTTCCTGGCTGAACCGATGGCTAAGAGTTGAGCCAGGACGTGGGCATCCCGGCTTCCAGAGGTTTCTGAGGTGGAGGAAATGAGCCAGCTGGCCTGAGGAGTCTGGGCGTGCCCAGCTCTCGCTCCCTGCAGGAAGCTGGGCGGGACGAGCTTTCCAGATGTTTTCCCGGGAGGATGGACCACTGCTTGCCTTGATAGAGGGCTGGGCCCAGTGATTCTGGGGGTTCCTGGTCCCTGGATTCCATGAAGGATGGGGAGCTGGGAGGCCAAACTGAGATACGGCCTGACTGTCAGATCCGAGTTCTGACCTGCTCTGGAGTTGGGGTGGGGGGGGTGCTGGTCAGAGTCGGGGGGAGGGGAGGCAGACGGCCAGAGGCCAGGCAAACTCGTTATCCCTTGGGGCAAGCGAGGACCACCCCCCCGGAGCCCGACTCACTGTCAGCACCACGGGTAACCGCAGCCCCACGGCGCTGTTTGCTTTCCCTTCCCCGGAATTTTTCTGGCCCCAGAAATATGACCAGCAGAGCGAGAAAGGTCCTGCAGGGTCTCCCAGAGTGAGGACGGGCGCCGAGCAGAAAGAGGAAGAGCAAAAGGGAGACGCGCGCACGCGCGTGTGTCTGCATCACGTGCTCACGGGCAGTCGGGTGTATTTGTGCAGGGTATCGAAACAGAAATATAAAACTTTTTTTTTTTTTAAACACAGAAGATTTCCTTCTCCCAAGTTAATCTATTAAGCTTCGTTTATCAAAGGGTGGCTGGTGGGTGAGGATTTTCCTGCCCGCCCCCTCACTTTGCAGAAGGGGACGCTGAGGCCCAGGCAGGCACAGGACGGCCACTCACACAGACAGCGCCCTTTGGTCCTGGATCCCCTGCCTCCCGGTCCGGGCTCCTTTCCTGTGGCGTCTGGCTCCACTATTTGTCCCTTGAAGGGCTGCTTTCTGCCTGTAGGAGATATTCCTGGGGACTGAAAACCACGTCAGAGCGCAAATGTGTGGCCAGAGGAGGGGCAGTCCTGCTTCACTCTGACCATTTTCAATCTGACGGGAAACGGCCCTTTTCTCCCTTCATTTTATACCTATCTGTAATTTTGGGAAATTCTTTTTGAGCCTCACGTGCAATCACTTCAAAGCTGACATCACACAGACGAGTCAGAGGGACAGACAGGGCGTGGGGGTGGTCCCAGCGCCAGGGCCAGAGTCAGGACTTCTGGAATCTTCCTCCTCACTGAGAAGCCGCGGAGACGGCTAGCAGCAGTCGGGTCCTCCTGCCCTCGGGGACTGCCCCGGGCAGGCGCCTTCCCCGCGGGCCTCTTGTTTCGGCTTCACAACAGCCCTGCCAGTTTACAGATGTTGGAAGCAGGTTCACAGAAGGGACTTACCAAGGCCAGACCCTTAATTCATCAAATCCAAGACTTCGTAGATCGTGAGACATACCATGCTTTTATGAGTAATATAGAAAAAGAGCTGCCAATCATAACCACCAGGGGTTGCAGATGGTAAGACCACCCCAACATCAGAGATGATGGCATGTGTGAAAGGGGGGCCCTAGGAGTGGGGGACGGCTGGGCGGAGCGGATGGGGGTGCCCTCCCAGGCCGGAGGGATGCAAAGCTCACAGTCCTTCCGTTCAGCCGAGCCGAGCGGCCGCAGGCTGATGTGAGTGAGGCTTGGAGCTGCAGGACGGAACAGGACTTCCAAGCACGTAGTGTGCGGTGCAGACACAGGACTCACCCCAGGGAGGGACGTGCCAGCAGCTGGGATGGGACAAAGCCTCGGCTGACTCTTCCGGAAGCCACCTCGTTGAGACGGATTTTAAGTGAACTTGAGTTTGGGTGGCACTTTGTCACAATGCCCAAAACTGACTTGCCGATGGCGTCTGATGTCATCTCGTAAGCCATCTCAACCAAGAACTGCTTGGCTTACCCCGGACCCAATTCCTGACAGAGAATAGGTTCCAGACTTGTTGGAGAGTGGAGGAGCCTTCCAGCTGACGAAACAGAGCAGAAGGAAGTCCAGGAGACCACCTGGCTCCCTCCCTGCCCGCCCCGCCCGAGCCGGGCGGCAGGGGGCCCTAGGACCCGCCTTTCCCTGACGCCTCTCCCTGGCTGGGGCAGGACCTGCTTCTCTGGGGGCCACTCCGACTGGGGATGCGTTCAGGTGGCCCTCAGACCCTGGAAGCTGCCTGTGCCGTGAACCGCCCCCCAGACCAGGTCTGCCCTTCCGATGGAGCCCGCGTCCCCACGGCTCGGGACTCTGGGATTTAGACCTTTACTCACTCCTCACAGGGTGGCCTCTCTGGATCTGGGCCTGTCCTTTCCTGACGGGCGTCTGACATGAGTTACGGCGAGAGCACCCGGAGCGCGAGCTGCCCCAGCACCTAAGGCCTGATGAAATTAGGTCCCTAAATGCTCTCTGAATTAGGAGATACTGTCTCCAGGCTAAAGATGGCCAACCTGAGGCTCAGCAGAGCCAGGAAATAGTATGTCCAAGGCCACCAGCCCACCGGTAAGAGAGGTCTTCACCGAGTGTATGCCGTGCCTGGAACAGCGCCCGAGTCAGCGGGCGCCTGCAAGCACTTGTTAGAAAACCGCCTTACGATGAGGGCGCTGAAGCGCTCGCTGGGGACTGACTGCTCTCTAGTGTCGCCCATCTGAGTACCTGCTTGTGTGTCCAGTGTGGGCTGACAGACGAAGCCGGCTCCAGGCACCCAAGGCTGCAACACACACTTCTCCCCTAATGACCCTCCTGCAGCGGACACACTGCTAAGTAGCATTTCTGGTGCTGGGGAGATTCTGTTTCCACACTAGCAGCAAATCTGACCTTTGCATCAGCTGCCAGCTGCTTATAATTCTGACAGATGCAAGCACATTTCTGGGAAGCCGTAGCCACCGAGGACTTTGCAGATCAACGGGCAACGCTGGCGGCTTTGGTAAGATTGATCGGCCCGCGAGAATCCCATTTACAGCCCGACCAGAACCTCGGTTTACCACGGCCGGGGCACTTACGACTCCGACAGCTCCCTTCTAAATCTGTCAGCCAGGGCCGGTGGCGATATTAAAGAACACTCTATTTATACGAAGCAGCAATTAGAGGAATGCTCGCCAGTGGGGCACTGCTTCCAAGTAAATCCCCGGCCTTCCAAGTGGTGTCATGCTCGTGGTTATTTTAATCCGCTTGGAGTTTCAGGGATATTAATGTGACGGGCCATCGTGGAGGATTAGCCAGGTTTATTTCTGCTGACATTTCAGAGAGCACACTCCGGCTCCCAAGATGTGCCCGCGCCTCCTCCCAACGCATCCGCATCCGCATGGCGGTGGGGGAGGCCGCGGGGGGGGGGGCGGTGCTCTCCCCGCTCAGCTCCGCCTCCCCTTCCCTCCCACCCACGCCTCCCCGCCTCCCTCCCGCACCCCCACGTTCTGCCCACCTCCCTGCGGGCCCCTCCACCCGTCTCCCTCTCTGCTCTGCCCCTTTCTTCTCCAGGAAGCAAAGCTGTATCTGAGATGGCCTTTCAGGTGAGGCAGCAGAAGGGGGTCCCACCTGACAGGTAACTGGTTGCTGGCTATAACTGACCTCGGAGCGGGGTTGCTGGATAGGGTTCAGCGCGCTCACTCAGACGTGAATTTCACACAGACCACGAAGGCTTTTTTCGGTGTTGTGTCCCATGCAATATTTTGAGACACACTTAACACTAAAAAAAACAGAAAAAGAAAAAAGAAAGAGACTTCATTGTTTGTCTGAAATTATTTGACAGAGTGCCCTGGGTTTTCATCTGCTGAACCTGGCAACCCCACACGGGGAGCGTATCAGGTAGCGAGGCCGCTGCTGGCCCAGGAAGCATGAGACCTTCACGCAGGGCAGGCGCGCCTGCCTCCGTCTCCCCACTAAGAGCCCCCAGGGCCCCGTGCACCCTGACTCTTGGCCTCTCACTGTCTGACGGTCGTCTCCTGAGGGCAGAGACCAGGCCTTATTTCTCTCTAGATCCCCAGGCCCTGACGTGTGCGGCATTTGGAGGCGGTCAGTGAGCGTGTATTGAATGAATGGACGCCAGTACCGATGGCGTCATCCCTCAAAGCATTCTGGGAACCCTTGTTAACTCAGCGATGGGCCCACGCAGCGAAGCAGGCCTCTGGTGCCAGCGATGGACCCCAGCTGCTGGGCTGTGACACATCGGGGAGGGCCCTGGGAGGCCCTCGGGGAGACGAGGGGCTGTCACCTGCGGGTACGGGAATAGTGCGTATTCTAGGAAAATACCGTGACCATCAGCCCGGCCGCATTGCCGTACGCAGCAACTGAGTGTTGTTGTTAAGCTCCTGTGGAAACAGGTAGAAATATCATCACCGTCCCACCTCTGACAAGTGAGCAAACACACACACAGAGGTGAAGACGGCTGCCACTGGACACACGGCTCACGCCGCACCGCCAGGCGTTAGCCCAGGCAGCCTGGCCTCCAAGCCAGGGACCCTTTCCTGGTGACCGCTGCCCCTTCATCACGTTCTGAACTTGCCTGTGCCGCCGGCACTGTCCGGAGCACTTTTTTTGCGTGCAGCCTGTCTTGGTCTGCTCTGGCTGCTGTGACGAAACACACAGACCGTGTCCTAGCCGGCAGACACCGACCGCGCGCCGTTCGGGAGGCTGGAAGTCTAAGACAAAGGTGCTGGCTGACCCGGTGCCTGGGACGGCTCTCTTCAGGGCTGGCGGATGGCCCCTCGCTGCACCCTCAGGTGGTGGCAGGAAGGCCGTCCTCACATTTCTCCTAAGGGCACTAATCCCACCCCAGGGGCTCCACCCTCGTGATCTCATCTAAACCTGATTATCCCCTGAAGGCCCCACCCCCAGATACCCTCTCAGGGGGGGGTTAGGGTTTCAACACATGAATTTGGGGAAGACACAAACATTCCAGAACAATCCTCACAACTCTACGAAATATACGCTCTTATTATTCCCACGTTACAGATAAGAGATTGCGCCAACCTGAGGTTAAGTCACTGGCCAAGGTCCTGCAGCCAGCAGGGAGAGGGGCTAGGGCTGAGCCCTGGCTGCAGAGCCTACGCCCTCACCCACGCACCAGGGGGCCTCTACATGGGGGGTCGTGGCGCTATTTCTCAGTTCCCGCAGAACCTACATTCCGGGGATTGCAGGTCCCGGGCCCTTGTTCGTTCAGACGGGCACTTAGAAAACCCTCACGCCTTGCCAGGCACTGACCACGGTTGACAGTATGAAGGTCAGAAAGGTGCATGGACCACAGTTCCTCCCCCAAGTAGCTGAAGCGGGGAGATGAGACCTGCATCCCATCTGGGCCAAGCACCAGCTCTTCCATCTCCCTCCGGGGTGTGGCCTCCGCCTCTTCTCTACTCTACAGCCCCCAGCCTAGCCTGGCTGGGGCCAGGTGGGCCCCCATGGGTTCTGTTGCAACAGACTCCTAGCAGTGGCCAGGCCTCCCTGATGCACCTCATGCCTCGTTCCCCGAATCAGCCTGTGGCGGTCTCCTTGCTGGCCCAGAACCCCTCAACATCTGTGCCTTTATTTGCACGTTGTCTCTGAGCACCTCGCCTTCGCTGCCTGCAGTGTGGAACACAGGTTGGGTGGAGCTTCTGCACGTGCAATGGCGTGGGGTCCAGACTGCAGCAGCCCAGCCCTCACCCTGCAGCAGGCCTGGGAATTCTGCAGAAGCCCAGGATTCTGGGAAAAAGGGTCATAGCCAATGAGCTGGACCTGCAAGACGGCACCCCACAGCCCGGCATCAAGGCCTTCCACGGCTGGGTTCTCAGCCGCAGGTCGCCTGGATTTACCTGCAAAGTCCCACATTCCAGCCAAAGCTGGCTGCTGCGTGTCCCCCGTACTGGCCTGAGGGTTTCTGGCTCGGGGACCTGGCTGGTATCTCCCAAAAGCCCAGCTCTCCAGTTAAGACTGTCAGCATGACCATGGCCTCACTATGGAGGATGCTTCCAAGAGCAGGTGTGGGCAAGGGCTGGCCCTGCTGTGTGCCCAGCGACAGGTGGACTCAGCACACGGTCACGGTGCACCCTCAGTCCAGCCTAGGTGGGAATTATTGTCCAGATGGGCCTCTGGCTTTTGTATGTTCAACTCACTGGTCCTCTCCACTCAGGCATCACCTCCTCCAGGAAGCCTTCCAGGGCACCAGACTGACAGCTCCCCCTCCTCTGTGCTCCTGCAGCATTGTCTGCATCCTTTGTGATTCTGATAGCTTGGTGAGTTGTTGGCCGCCCCCACTGGACTTCCATGTCTTTCCTTTCACTGTGTCCCCAGACACCATTCCTGGCACACAGCAGGTTCTCTGTCTGTGTCTATCCAGAGGAGGTCTCCAAAACGCGTATTCTTCCTCTGCACATCGAGACCCCAGACAGCCTGGCAGACCAGTGAGGAGCCGCCTCTGGGCAGGGCCACAGGCCACCTCCAGACCAATCCAGGCTTCCAGAGTGAGAACTGCTTGGTTTTCTGTGACTTGGCCTGAAGCTGGGCTGCTGGGAACCATGACAGTCCATCTGGGCATGTGGAAATGTGAAAGTCAGAGGGTTTTATTGCCATTTTAGGAGCTTTTGGACAATTCCTTCTGGAAATAATTTTAGGCTGCGAAAGCCTAGGAGTGTCCAGAACTTGGCAGGGGGCCAAGAGGGCAGCAGGCGTGGCCTCTGTAACCAGCTGCTCCGCCCAAGCGTCGGGCCAGGAGGATAACCGGGGTTCTGGCTCCTCATCCCAGAGACCTGCTCATAACTGTCCCCACCCGTTTCCTCGGGCAGAGCCCCCATTCCTCCAGCGTGGGCCATGGAGGAGAGGAGGACACGGAGCACTCCCGTCGGAACCCAGCCAGGGTGTGCACGCTCGGGACAGGGGACGGAGACACTGACAGAGAAAACGCCGACGTCCGCGGGCAGCCCGGGTCTGAGACCCGCACCCGCCGCTTCCTCATCTGGCACTTGTGAGCCCGTCCTCCCTCCCAGTCCTGGCTCCCGCACTGGGGGGCAGGCCTCACACCCCAGGGGGACCGTGCAGGAGGCAGGGGTTCGGAAGGGTCTAGATAACTGCAACACAGGCCCAAGAGCACCTCGCATTGGGCTGAGGGCTGAAACAAACTCAGCCCTTGGCCATAAAGAACATGCAGAACATGGACCTCAGCCCTGCCTTCGAGAAGCTACAGTCTCGTGGGGCATCCCGCGAGCATGGCTCCCCAACCCCAAGAGGGTCTCCGGCGTGATGTGCTGAGCTGAGGGCGGCAGAGGCGGGGAGCCAGGTGGGACAGACGCATCAGGAGGAAAGGGGGGCCCAGGGCTGGTTCTGGGGGCAGACACGGGATCGGGGGAAGCCGAGGGCTGAGGACCGACTCTGGGAGGTAGGACTGGCAGTAGAGAGCCTCCTAGTTGTCAGCCGGAAATTCTTTGCATTTCCGAGGATTCTGTAGAGGGGGAGTGGGGAGTTGGGGAGCAGAGCTGAGGCCCTGGTTCTACACGGGCCCTGCGACGTGAGCCCGCACATGGAAGACATTCAGGCAGCCCTGAAGCCATGTTCCCCGTGTCTGTCACCCCTGCCTCCTCACCCAGAAACCGCCCCTGCTTTACTGCGCTCACCACGAGCCTGCTAAGTGCCGACCCGGGTACCTGTCAATACCCCCTCACTTCTTCCGTCACTGGAACGAGCAATGCTTTGGAGAGCAGAGAATGCTGCTCCTCTCCGAGACGTCCTCAGCACCTGGTGTAATTTCCTGGTACGTGTGTGTGTGTGTATATATAATTTAAAAAATGTTTTCTTACGAGAGGGAAGGTCCACAGACTCCTACTTTTGGAGTTGATGTTTCCATTCAGAAAGAGAGGAGGTTGGTCTCCCTTCTCCCTGCCCTCGAACTCTGCGAAGGCTGCAGGGCAGCCCCACGTGCAGCAGCCCCGCGTGCTCAGGGCTGGGCCGGGCCGGGCGGCGGGTGCCTTGACCTCCAGGCTAGGGGACTGACACCCGGTGGAGACCATTAGGCTTCCGTGCCAGGAGGAGGAGGCTGTGACGGTCTTTCTCCCTCTCCCTGGCCTCCTCCCACCCCCATCCTCCCCCCGTCCCCATCCCCCCTCATAGGGAGGGTTCAGCGCAGGGGCCAGCTTGCTCCAAGTGTGGGCTGGAGGGAAGGTGCCAAGCCACACGTTCAGGGGGTCCCTGGCTGCGTCGCTGGCTTCCCTTTGAAATCCTTCAGCTGGGGAATGTCCTCAATAAAACCAGATTAGGATCGGAGCACAAATCTTCAGCAACACTTAGCTCATGAGTGAAACCAGACAGAGTGTGACGCGGTTGGTTCCACGTGGGGAATCTGGTTTTTAAATCAATTTGAAATTCCATTTGGGGAATTTCTTCTGGGTGGAAAGTTGAGCTCCACCTTTGAGAGTGAGGTCGGGCTGGCCAACAAGGGCCAGGAGTAACCGCAGTGGGAAGTCACCCATGGGATGGAAAAAGCTTGCAGGAGCTCATGGCAAGGGGGTGAAGTAGACAAGAATGGAACCCAGCCTGGAAGACTGGCGTAAGGCCGTGTGCAGCCAGCCCGGGTCCAGGTCCCAGCGCAAGTGCTGCAGAGCAGGTTGCTTGCTGCCTCAGAGCTCAGCGGAGGAGGCCGGGGACGGGGGTTAGTAAGAAAGAAAGAAAAAAAGCCACGCACCCTCCGCTGACGGCACACGTGCTGTTTCAAACACGTGTCAGCGTGTGGTGTGTGTACGTGAGCACACAGGGGCCGGCCGACGATACCGCTGTCCGTTTGTCCCGCATCCACTGACAGCCTCACGCTGAGTGTCCGTTGTAGAACCCTACAGCGGTCCTCTTCACCTGCTGCACCTCTGTCTCACCATCTGTCCAGAGTCGATAATAAAAGTAGCTGCTCCCCCTCCAGAATCCACGTGGTGGGGGGAGAGGGCAGGGTGTTGGAATCCGCGGCCACAGATCAGATCGAGTGCTAACGCTGCCCTGCTGTGTGAACTGCGTCCCTCAGTCATTCAAATCTACCTTTAACTTTCTGGCTCTCAGTCTTCCTACCTGTAGAAGGGGTTAAAACAGAGCCTACCTGACGGGGCTGTAACTGAAGGTGCCTAGAGCAGCGGCGTCCCGGCGGCAGCCGCCCAGGCAGGCTTGGAGCACAGCTGACGAGGGGTGGGGGCCGAGTGCAGTCTTAGGAAGACCAGAGGCCGCCTCCCGCCTCTTCTCTAAGGATCCACCATCTGGGCTTGCTGGTGAGAAAGATGGACAGTGGAGTCAAGAACGGTTTAGGATACACGGCACCGCACAGGGAATATGGCCAGCGCGCTGTAACAACCTTAAGTGGGGAACCTACAGAAACACTGAATCGCTATGTTGTACGCCTGCAACTAGCGTTGTAAACCAACGACTCGCCAATTAAAGAAAAAAACAGAACAAAGTTTAGGCCTCCCCTCTGCTTCTACGACCGCTTTGGGCAAGTCTCCTAGTCACCCTGGGCCTCGGTTTCCCGTAAGATTGGAGCCAAGCACAGCTCTGTGCGCCAGGGGCGCTCAGAATGGGGCCAGGCGTGTAAGTTGCCACCGTTACTATTGGATCAGGTTCTACCACCTCACCAAGTCACATGTCGCCAGAAACAATCTCAAAAGAGGAGGCAAAAAGGCTAGATTTTCTGCTTGTTTCAGATTTGGTGACAAGCGATTCGCTGAAACACATGACACTGTCCCTTGGCACAGTTTCGGGAACACGGTGAAATTCTAAATGAAGTTTGGCTAAAGACAGACTGATTAACTGCTCATGCAGGTCCTTTCTTCCTCTTCGAAAGCCACGCAAATCTAGCCAAATAGATTACACGATCATTATGTTACATTGACATCCAACGCTGTTCCCATTAAATGCATTCACGAGCTAGCAGAGAGTTCAATAAAACCCTCTTGATGGCTTCTCACTCCTCGCCCCCTCCCTGTGTTCCCTGTCAAAAGACGCCCCCACGTTTCCGAGCAGTCGTCAAAGACGGCCACAAGATCCACCCCACACCACCCCTGACCAGGCTGGGGTTTGTGCGGCATGGAGATGCCGCCTTCAGAAAGATATAACGGGGCCGATTTAGGCATCTTCACGGCCCTGGCTTCACCAGGGACCGAGGGACAGGATAGACATCCCGAGACTTTAACTGTTATTTAGCTCTTAGCTGTCTCCTCTTTGAGAGCAAGTGGGTTTCAGTTTCACCAAGCCTGTGGGCAGGACCCGTGGAATTTATGCCTGAATTTCCCCCATTCACCGCTGATTCAGGTTTGTTTGTGCCGGCAGCGCGTCTCCGTGCTGGCGACGTTAACGGGCAGAGAACACGGTCTGATTTCGCATAGAAAAGCTCCCCATTCAGCGCGGCTTTCCAGGTGTGCAGCGGCACAAAGGCCCTGATGCTCCGGTGATTTCCCATTGAAACCTGAAGTCAGTCACTCAGCTTCTGAGGCCCCTCCCGCCTGCCGTGTTCGTCCCCGCACCACCTGAGCGCTGCCTCGCTGGAGGGAAGGGCACGAGGTCAACCCCAGAAACCCCGGGCCGCTGGCTTGTTGAGGTGGCCGTGGGCCAGGTGGCTCCGCTGCCCTCAGGGTTGCTCTGAAGATGAAGTGGAAGGGACTCGCCCTTCTACACAGATGGCAGGTGCCACCCTCTCGTGCGCCCGCCTGCTTCTCTGATGTGTTAGTCTGGATCACGCAACTGTTCATACCAGGCAAGAACGAGAGGCTTCTGGAATGCTCTTTCTGTCCGAAGGACTATGTGTTACTTTGCGTTCCATCTGCATCACAGGCTTCAGGGTCCATGAGAGTGAACTACAGAGAACTCTGGCCAGGCTGGCTGCCCCCGAGGACCAGGCCGTGGGGGAGGAAGCCCCTCTGTCTTCTGAGGAGCGGAGACAGACCTCAGACTGGCTGGAAAGCTGTCAGCCCAGCTAAGAACTGGGTCAGTCAGACTGAAGCTCAGAACCCTGCTGGCCTCCAGGAGGGGACAAGCGAGACTCCAGCGTCTGCCCTGAGGCCCTGAAGCCACCTGCTGAGCCCTTGGTAATGAGAGCTCTGTGTCGCCCTGGTGAGGCTGGGATGTGATGGCCAAGGTGAGCTCCCCGGCCTTCCGGCAAACATGACTGGGTTGGAGAGGAAACTCTGGCCCTCTGCAGAGGCCGGACTGGCCGGTTCCCACAGCCGATGGGCAGGTGTGTTGATGAGCTTTCTAGAGCCCTCCTGGGCGAGAAAGAGGGTCGTTCAGGGGAGAAAAGCCCCTAATGTTAATAGCTAAGGGTTCCGGCATTTGAAGCACACGTGTCTATGACCCGCGTGAGCGCCTGCGACATGGTCATTTTCATCTTCATTGTGCCCAGCTTGCAGCTCAGAGCAATGAAATCACTTTCCCAGGGCCACACAATGCAGGGCAGACAGGATCCAGAGCTGGGCATTTGCCCGGATTCTACGCTGGCCGTCTGACCTAGCTGGTTGTCTTTGTCGCCAGCGGCAATTTGGACGTCAAGGGACAGCCGGGGGCAGGGCTGTGGCTCGGGGCAGGGTGTCACAAGAAGCCGAGGGAAAGCCCCGTGGAGCTCCCCGTCCCCTCTATTGGAGGCCTTGTTGGAACGGGGCCCTCAGCCTACAACCAGAAGGCGTGTAGACCGGTGAGCCGCGGGCAGGGGTGCGTGGACCCGCCAGGCTCCCAGCAGCAAAGGACCGAGTCTCAGGAGCGCACATTCTTTAATCAAACGGCTGAGGAGGGGTCAGGCTGGGAGGCCAAGAAACAGTCAGTCCCGTTTGCGAACCCCTGGTGCCCGGGAGGTCCGGGAACGAGCGAGCCCGCCTTCCTGCCACCCTGACCTGGGTCAGCAACCTGTCCTCAGTCCCAGACCCGGGTCAGCCGGGAGGGGGCAGACAGGGAGAAGCGGCTCGACTCAGTAGCCATGAGACCCACAGTGCATCTCAGGGGAGCCATGAGCTCAGCTCCCAGCGTCGGGGCGGACAGAGGAAGGCCGCCTCCTCTCGAAAGCCGCCTGCCGCTCTCCACCGTCTGTGGAATGAAGTCTGAGCATCTTATGGAATTAGACCCAGGTCTTACTCTGCTGCTCTAGGAGCAGGTTGGAAACTGAGGTCTGGAGAGTGACCACCAAGAGGTAACAGCAAAGAAGGCACCGGGCTGGGTCTCCGGCCTCCAACGCCGGGCATTTCGGGGCCTGCATTATCCACTCCTCGGCACGGACCCCCAAGACCCTCATCGACCAGGGTAAGCTCCCCTGGACTGTGCTCTCCCTCAGGGACAGGGCTGTGACTTTGAGTCCCCAGTGTCTGCCTAGCGTCCGTGTGACAGCCTGGGCTCCGTACACAGTTACTGAAGGGCCGGATGCCTTGACCTGGGGGGAGGTTTCTCTTCCCTCAGCAACAGTTCCAGGGATATGGGTCCCTGTTGGAGGCCACAGCCGGGCGGCAGCTCCGGGTGAAGCCAGCCTGGGGGGCACCGGGGCCTGCTGGGGGAGGGGTGGTGAGCAGGAGGTAGGGCGGGCAGCCCGGGGCACGAAGGGCCTCCCACTTAGACTCCAGGCTCCCGGAGGGACAGGGCTGGGTCCGCCTCTGCCGCTGCTCAGACACAGGGCTCCCACCCTGCAGAGGCTTCCCAGTAACCCGGTCACGGAGTTGCCGAGGCCGGACTCCAGGGAGCCTGGGGCTGCTCCACGGCTGTCACAGAGGGCAGCATTTGGTGCTCGTCTGAGTCAGGTGGACCCAGGTGCAAATCCGGCTTCTGCGCTTTCTAGGTCTGAGCCCGGGACAGTCACTCAGCTTTATGGGCCTTAGTTTCCCTATCTGTACAATGAGGCTGACCAGCTGCCCCGCAGGGCCCTGCGCCCCCCCAGTGTCGTGTGGAAGCAGGGCCTGGGCCCTGCTTGCCGCGTCCAGCCTGGACTCGGGGCCTGGGCAAGGGGAGGAGCAGGGACCCTGGTCCCCCTACCTCTGCCTTTACTGTGAAGAAAACCCTTCACTCATCAACAGAACGTTTCCCAGGAATCATCCTCTGCAGGAACTAGCGGTTTCCGAGCCCGACATTTGGGGTGTGCCGTGGGCACGAGGGGGTCCCCGAGGACGAGAGATGAGGACGACGGGCCTCGCCTCGCCCGCTCACACGTGGCCTGGGAAGGGTGGCGAGTAGCGGGGCAGGTGAGCGGTGCTGCAGTGGGGCCGACGGGGATGCTGGAAGGCACCAGAAGGCAGCGGAAACAAGACGGGAGACGTCGTCAGCATCCGGAAGCGTGGGCTCAAGCTTCACTTCTGCCTGGGCGGCTCTTGTAACCTTAAGTCACCTAGAACTCCTCCACACTCCATTTTCCAGTCTGTAACTGACAGGTTTCAATTAGAACAGTGGTTTTCAGAGGTTCTGCAGCAAACGCTTTGAGACCCACAGGAGGCAGACGTGTCTACCAGCTGATGTCACCACTGCTCCCGGGGACCCTGTCTGCAGCACTGCTGGGGAGAGGCTCCTGGAGGGCTGGCCAGCTCCACACCCCGAGTCCCTGAATCCTCCAGCAGGGACGATGCAAGCAGTACCTGCGTGTCGGCCAGCCTCCCCCTCTGCCTTGTGTGGTTTGTGGCCTTTGTCTTGAGTAGCAGGTGAGGATCTCTGGGTGCAAATAGAAGAAATGACTCTGGGCGACTTAAAAGGAGGACTTGGGGAAGGATTCTGGCACAGCCACAGGACTGAAGGAGTTCAGACCCTCCAGCAGCTTTGGACACTCACGCGGGAGCTGGGGGCACATCTCTCTGAGCGCTGCCCCCAGTGCACCTTGACTCCAAATAGCCACCAGTCCCTGTGGTTCTCATTCAGTTTCAGGTCCCCACAAGAGAGAATGCGATGGGCGCAGTGGGGGCCAGGTGCCCATCCCCGGCCCAGTCGACTTCAGTGAGGCCTGTCGGACGCCCACTTGTGTATCTTGGGAGGGTTCCAGAGAGAGGGAAGGCCTGGTATCGTGGCAGCGTAACTGACGGCTGGGACATTTTCCCTCCCCAGTGATCCTTTCCTGGAAGATAAAAGCCACGGCTCACATTTATACATCTGTAAGTGCCTCTCCCATCGCAAAGCAGCCCCAATACACAGGGCTCGAGAGATCTGGTTACAGGGTGTGGGAGCATTTCTTTCTGCTTCCACAACTGCAAAAGCCTACAGCTTAGTCTGATGTGGGCAGAGCCACTTCATCCGTTTTCCAGACGGACCGGTCAAAACACACATCTCACTGGTCCTGGGAGGAGTGAGTGTGCCTTTGAACGAGGAGGAAGCGGTGTGTGCGGGACCTCTGCAGAACCCGTTAACATATCCGGACGGGCACCAAAAAAGGGAAGCACACTTGTTATTTGAATGTATGCCACTTTATTAATAATAATTAATAAATGGTTCAGAGAGTTCTAATTTTCTCTTGCTCTCAAAAATTAGCATGTATTTTCCATTTCCCTGAATTGCTACCTTTTTGATAATGTGTATATAATTACTGAACGCTCCTGATTCCACCCAAACTCACTCTTTGTTAGGCTGGCTGCCTCTGCCTGCCTGCTGTCAGATGCTGGGGAGAGTTTTTAGAACAGTTGTGATTGATGTAATTAAGTCGAGACAAGGCTTACACATTTTGCCTTTTTTCCCCTTTTCTTGTCTTCCTCCCCTCCCCATCGCAGCAGAGCCGAGAAAGCGCGCGCACATTAGTTGTCTTTGATTTGTTGGAACAGCTTTACCAGGAGGCGCAGTATCTGCATTTTGCTCAAAGAACTTAATAAAACACCCAGAGCAAACTCCAGGCCGAACCGTTCTCGTCAATTACGGCACGGCCTCGGCTTCCTCCTCGTTAATTGCTGCGAGCAGGCAGCCTCACTCGGTGCGCAGGGTACCCAAGCATGTATGGAGTTTAATGAATCATACTAACTCTGCACTCCAAGCAATTAGGTAAATCTAGCTGTTAGTTAGTGAGGCATAAAATAAATTTAATCTCTCTTCTAAAAAATCAATTATAGTGCTGTAATGTATAATTCAATTTGGGTCATGCTACATAAATTTTCTGTTTTTAGTATGTTTTTAAGCTGGTTGTTATTAGATTTTGCAGGCTGTGTGTGTGGCGTGTGCATGTAGGCTGGAGGACGGGAGGACAGCTCTGAGGGTCTGCATTACGGAAGGGATTGCTCAGAGTCTGTCCGTTTGATTCGGTGTCTTACTTAAGCAACTTCTGGCACCAAGTCTCATGGGAAATAGAGGGAAAGGAGAATAAACGCCTGCCCTCAAGGAGCTTACAGTCTAACCGACAGAGCAAAACCAAAACCAAACCAAACAGGGAATGAGAGACTAACACGTGATGCTAGACGCGGCAGACATGGGAAAGCCGTGTAGGAGAAGGAATTTAGGATGTTAATCTGTGTATTTGGACTCCATCTTTGCTCTGCTACTGACCAGCTGTGTGTCCTAAGGCAAGTGACAATCTGTCCAAGCCTCAGTGTCCTGATCTGTAAAATGGGGCCCAACAGCCCCTTTCTCTCAAGGTTTCTGAGGTAGATCTGGTGACACTGGCTGGGAACACATCTGTAGCATCTCAAGTCTGCAGCCAGGCAGGAGAAAAGTGGATGTAAGTGTCTGGCTTCCCAGTAGCCTGCAAGCACCCAGAGGCAGGGACTACGTCTTGCCCTGTCCGGCACTGTCCTCGGCCTGCAGGAAGGAGGCCCCCGACATAGAGTGGAGCACGAGAGGTGGATGGTACAGGTCCAGGTGTGCTGGAGGGTGGACGTTGGGGGAGCTAACCAGACAAGCATCCATTCCGGGCCCCTTATATCAGGTCTCGCTCATCCTGGATCCTTGGAATGGCACTGCATGGATACTCCTAGTTACAGGCGATGACGCCCACGCTCAGAGAGGCTAAACCCCTTGCCTAAGGCCACACGGTGAGCAAGCAGCAGGACAGATTTAAACCACGTCTCCTGTTCTCTTTGCCCTGCCTTGCTTGCCCCCCAAGGATGATAGGCAGGGGTAAGAAAGAGCAGAGAAGGCCCACGGGAACCTGGGATTCACACCCCAGAGCTTTTACTGAGGTCCTGAGCCTAGAAACCCCCTCCCAAGGAAGCCTCCAGAAAGCTCTCGGTCTCCCCCCCAACCCTGCGTCTTCCACCTCCGTCTGCCCATTTGCTTTTGTTAATGGAATTCTTAGGAAAAATTACACACCGTTACATTTCCCTGCTAATCTCCCGGCAACAGCCATGGTGCCGAACATTATTAAAATAGTTAGGACTCCATCGAGCTGTCTCTCTCCAATTTTCTTGCTTCCGGGGGGCGCTCAGCAAGGTGGCGAGCAGGCTTACCGACCGAGCGCCGTTCACCATGAGACAAAGCCCAGCAGTCGAGTCCAGAGCTCCCCAGACGGCAGGGGGCGTGTGGGCAAGGGGTGGGGTGTGGGGGCTGGCGAGAAGCGGGGCTAGAGCGCGGACTGGGTCCTGCCAGTCTGCTGGGAGACCCTGGGCAGATCGCTGTCCGTCTCGGGGACTCCATTGTCCCCAGCACCTGCTCTGCGGCTCGTGTGACTCTGAGGACACCCTCGGCACTGGCCGGGCTGAAGATGGAGGCCCTGGAGTGCACACAGGGTTGCGGTCTAATAAGCCAGGAGCGGCTTGGCACCGCCGGCTGACTCACTTTGCAGAGCCTGTGGGTCATTAAAAAAAAAAAACCAAACGTGTGCGTGTGAAGTAGCTTCCACAGAATGATTCCGATCACAAAATAAGCCTTTAATTAACAGAGCGTCGCACCCGGCTGAAGCACAGCCTTCACAGACATCTACCCAGCGATGTTAATTATGAAATGAATTTGCACATGCATGATTTATGGGCCTTTGACTTTAAAGAGAAGAAAACCCGGCCACCTACTTTATTTATGCTTTCTGCCCCCTGAGAGAATTCACGAGAGAGACCACGGACGGTTCCAGTGTCTCTTGGAAGCTTAACGTCCCTTTCAGTGACTTTTATGCTTTGCTTACATCAATCAGCTAAATATTTATTGAATTCTCAATTGCCCAGCGCAGAGCCAGAGACTAGGGGAGGGGGAGTTTCCGGATGCTTTGCAGCTCTGGTGCTGTTCTGATGAATTACGTCCCCTGGGGCGGCCTTGCAGAACACAGGGTCTCCCTTCCTCATTTTACAGACGAGGAGACTGGCCAGAAAGGGGACTTAATCCCCGAGAATTGTCCACTGAGTCGGGATTCATGCCCCAGCCCAGGCTGATCTCCTGGCGCCACGGTAGCCCAGCTCACACCGGCAGCACTCTGCCGGGCACCCCCAGCCCCGTGGAGCAGGTGAGACCCGAGTGTGCACACACAACGCCCCACTGCAGGCACCCTGCAGTCGTGACATGCCGAGATGAGCGGGTCACAGAGTGGAACCTGTCGAGGGCACCAGGACTCCAGGAGCTCTAAAGAGGGGTCCTCAGGGCAATCAGGAGCACCTGGAGGTGGCGGCCCTTGGTCTGGCCCCCGGGGGAGTGGGACAGGCAGAGTGGGGTGGGTGCTCCTGCAGGAGGCCGGCACAGGGCAGGAGCATCTTGGAGGCAGGGGAAGGGCAGACTTTGCAAAGCCTTGGTCCATGTGTGTTTCTGGTTCTGCCTTTTCCCCCACACACCTGCCTCCCATAGGGCAGCCGGACCACAGCTGCCGGTGAGCGACGGGGAGAGGGTCCTGGCTTTTGGAGCTTCAGAAGCTGTAGACAGTAAGTTTGGAGGGGATGTTGGCTGAGTTGGTTTTGTCACCATCCAAGGGGTGATGGAGATTCCGGCTGTTGGGTGGAGTGGGGTGGAGTGGGGTGGAGTCGAGTCATGGGTGGGGAGAAGATAATGAAAGAGAGAGGAGGGGTCCTGTGGCCCACCCAGCCAACCAGCTCTGCACCCACGGGAACTGGTGGTGGTAGATCCTGCCCCTTAGATGGGCACAGTCCCCCAAGCCCCTCCCCCCCACTACCGCCACACGGCACCCCCGGTGGTGGGCAATGCCAGATGAGGCGCAGCTTGTTGGTTGTGGTGTCTAAACAGACGGGACCAGGCATTCTGTGGCACCCCCGTCCCAGCAGAGCCACCCACACCTGCACTCGGGGGCTGCAGGCTGGCAGGCTGGCAGCCTGGCCGGGTCAGGGGGCTCGGGGGGAGGCGGCAGAGGGATCAGAGTCGGGTGGCTGGCCTTTGACTATGTACCACCCCCAACCATCACCCTTCAGTGATCTTCGATCAGCCCCCCGGGAAGGGAGCCGTGCAAGTGTGGAGGGCCAGGAAACCCTGACCTGACCGACAAAACACTAGAATAATCGAGCAGACCTGGCCAGCTAATGTTTCTGCCGAAGTAGATTCCACATTGATTTAGGGAAATTGATTTACGGGAAAGCAAGCTGAGGTAGTTGAGGTACAGGCTCGGAAGTCTGTGGGCTCAAAGCTCCCTCCCGTGTTTGCCTGGAGGGTGTGGAGCTGGAGAAACGGCAGGGAGGTGGGCTGTGCACCACCTCTGTGCTGGGGGCCGGGGGTCTCAGATGGTCCCAACCACAGCCCGGCCAGGGAGGAAGGAAGACAAAGTACAGAGCCCTGGACACTCCAAGAGACCAAGCACATGACTTCTAGCTTGGCTCTGCAAGGCACTGGCTGTGTGACCTTGGGCAAGTGGCTCAGCCTCTCTGTGCTTTAGTGTCCCCATTTTAAAACAAAGAGGGTGGGCTTTATAACCTTTAAACCATTAATTCTCAGACTGCAGAGTACCATGGGGGAATCGGGTTAAAATGAAGGTTTCTGGCCCTGACCCTCAGAGATTTGGAAATGAGGGTCTGGCCCTTGGAGAACAGCTCTTCCCAGACCCATCGCGATGAGCACTGCATCTAAGGGCCAGGTGGGCCCCCAGGGCCTCGAGCTCCTGTGCCCAGGCTACTCTCTCCCCATCACCGCCTGCACCCTGCGCCTCTACCCGGGCCAGACAGCCTCTGCGCCCCGGGTGTCTTCTTTTCTCTGTTCTGCATCTCTGTGCCTGGACCGTGTGAGTTGTAAAACCCTAAGGTGTGGGACAGGCCTTCTGGTCCCAGCTCACCCTCCACGCGGGGACCTCCCCCCCCCCCCCGCCTTCTGCCTCACTCCGTGAAGCCAGCTCTCCTCCCTTCCCTCCAGTGCCCTCCCCCAGGGAGCCCCGGGGGTGAGGGTGGGGCGCTGAGCCCCTCAGAGATGCCCCACACCAGCGCCTTCCCTGCTGCCTCTAGACTCAGATGCCCCTCAGCCCCAGCCCTCACCACGCTGCTCCTGCCCTCTGGCTTCACAGAACCTACCCTTTTTCCTGTTTTAATTCACCATTTATTTATAAACCATGTTTTTCTTCTGCCTGGAAATGTAAAAGGCAAGGTGAACTTTTTCAAACATAGCCGCACAGAAAGCAGAAAACTCCTCAAGCCTGTGAGTCTCCTCCCAGGTAACGAGTCACACTGTCTGGGACGGTTCTCCCCCGGGGACAGTCACACGCCCTTTGTGCGTGTGCCCCGTTGCACACAGATTCACCATTCTTCTTCACAATTCTGTATTATCACTCCATTGAACTAATTTATGAATTTATGGGTTCCCCAATCAATATTCAAGTATTATCTAATTTTTCGTGGTTACAAACATCACTGCAACCAAAGTATTTGCAGAGACACCTCGGCGCACTTGGGCGGTTGAAGGCTGCCTTCCCGGGAGCAGACTTGCTGGCTGAAGGGCCAGAAGGGCCCGCCTTCAGCCTGTGTGCCCATGTGATTCTCAGAATAGATCACTTACAGTCGTCCCTCCTGTCCTCAGGGGACTGGGCCCTAGGACCCCCAGAGGCCAGAATTCGAGGAGTCCCTCATACAGAATGCCATCCTGCATCGGCTGTCGGCGTCCAGTCTCCGAGTCCACGGGCCCCACCAGCGGGTGGAGACGAGGGGGACCCGGGCCACGGCCCGAGGCGGGAGGGGGCGCTGCGGGCGCTGACCCCCCCACCCCACCGACCAGCCCCGCCCTCCCACTCCGGGTGCTGGCTTTTAACTCTTTGCCAAACAGACGGATGAAAGCGTCTCTTTATTATTTCCTTCTCCTTAATTACTAGGGAGTCGGTCCACTGGGGACTGTGCTTTGAAGTGCCACATCATGACCTTCTTTTTCCTTTTAAGTAGTTTTTTTAAAAAAGCATGTAAGGCATTTTTATTTGCGGGGTTGAAACCAGGCCGCGGTGCCACAGGGAGTGAAGTGAGCGCGGGGGCCCCCAGCCCAGCCCAGCCCAGCCCCGGCCCAACCTCGGGTTAGGAGACGGTCCGAGGCCGCGCCCCGAGCAGAGGCCTCTCCGCAGGGGCCCGCCTGGCCCTCCCGCGGAGCGCGGTCCCTTGTGCGGTCCTCTGGGCGGGCACACGCTCCGGCCGCAGTAGCTGCGGCAGAGCTCGGGGAAGGGTCGGCGGCCGGGGGCCCACCTGCCTCCACGGGCTGCGGCTCCCGTCCCGGCTGCGCAGGTACTGCTGAGACTCTGGGGAGCTGGGGCCCTCGGCCCGCCTGCCTGTAAAAAGGGTGATGTTAACGTCAAGGGCCTCCTGTGAGGCTCAGCCCAGACCGCGCACAAATAAAACCAGAGCCCTCTGTAGCTGTGAGTCCTGAAGACAGACGCCCCGAATTCGCCTTTACTTTAGATCACACCCCTCAGGGCTTGTGAACAGCTAAATGCAACTCCCTTATGCAAGGGCCACGGTCTGTTCTTCCATACAGAATACAGTGGGGAAGAGCATGGGCCTGGGGATGGGAAAGAGCTGGGCTTGGTCTGTTGGGGGGCTGTGTGACTCTGGGCAGGTTACTTGACCTCTCTGAGCCACAATGTAAAGTGGCGGTCACTACTGTTTGTGAGGAGTTAACGAGCTGTGATGAGAGGCTGGTGCAGGGGGGGTTCAATCAATGTCGACTATGTAGTTATCATCCTTAATAAATTGTTAACAACACCGACCTCAGCCAACAGAGGCATCCTCTCTCTCCTGCTCTGAGCTTGGCGAGCGCGGGCTCACAGAGGACTGGACCTTGTCAAGTCCGCCCCCCTTCCCTGTCCTCTGTCGCTGTCTGGAGAAATGGAGTCAGTCTCTCCTGCACCCTCACCCCCCAACCCTGCCAGCATTTACCCTGCTTTGTTTTCATGCTCGGCTCCCTGTGGGCTCGCCCAGGCCTGGCTGCGGAGAAGGAGGAGGTCCTTTTCGTGGCATGACTTGGAGAGTTCTGGAAGGTCTCCTGTCTTTTCGTCTGGGGCCTACGGTGGCGGCGGAAGCCCGCCGCGGGTGGGAGCCTCACCTCGGGGGTGGCATTTGTGCTTGACATTAGGAAGCTGCTCGGGGCTCTCTGCTGCGAGCTGCGGCCCGTGGCGCCCGCCACGGCCTCCTCACGGGAAGACCCTGGGCCAAGAGTTTCCCCATCTGTGAGTTGGGACATCACGGCGCTGACCTCAGAGGGGTGAGGGTCCCTGAGATGACAGAGCCAGCACGGCCTGGCGCACAGTCAGTGCCCATTCAGCGCCAGTAACAGTGGGTCTCACCTCCCAGGGGGCGGCCCCCGTCCTGGGAGGTGCTCAGTCTGTGTAAGTGCCTTCCTCTGACTTCTCACGCCTCAGAGCCACCCCCGACTGCCGACCTCCTGAGTGGACCAGATGGCCTTACATTTTCAGCACAGGAACGGGGGTGGGGGTCCTCAGGTTGAGCCTTGGGGGCTCCCTTGGAGGGTCCGCCTGGGGCAGCTTTTCAGCAGGCAGGGCAGGCCCCAGGGGAGAATGCTGGAGCCAGGGAGCAGGGTGCGGGTGAGGCGTTCTGGAAGGAAGGGAGAGGAGAGGAGGCTGCAGTTACAGAGAGACCTCTCAGCTCTCCCAACGAAGCTGCGGGCCTCTGGGCTCAGCGTTCTCTGGACCTCAGTTTCCCAGTCTGTGGAACGGGAACGCTGCTAGTAGGGGATGGTCACTGCTCATAGCGGGCGAGACCTGCAGGCGGGTGATGGGACTGTCGTGCAAGCCGGCTGCTGGGGAGGGAGGTGCTGTGTGGGCAAGCGGGCTGCGGCCGCCCCACGCCAGCCCCGCCGGCCCCAGGGTCAAGTCAGGTGCGCCCCTGGTGCGGAACCTTTGCACCAGCTCTTTCCTCTCCTGGGACTCCCTTCCAGATCAGTGCATTTTCTCAGCAACCTGGGTCTTTGCCCAGCTGTCTTCCCCCACGTGCGTGCTTCCCTGGGCACACTAACATCACGCGTGCACACACGCTCACAGGCTCACCCACACTCCCCCTTCCTGGCCTTCCCTTACTGTCCAGGGCAGGGCTCGTCACCGTCGAAGAGGCTCGTTGTTTGGTGTCTGGCAGTCCAGCTTCCCCCATATAATGTGCTTGTCATCTGTAAGATACTCTTTCCAGAAGTTTTATAGCTCAAAACAAACCTTCTGTTACTCATATCTCACCATCCTGTGCGTGAGGCACTCAGGCGAGGCTTGCTGGGGGCTCTTTGCTCTCGCATGCTCCAGGGTCTTCAGCGTGTGGCTGGGATGGGACGTCCAAGCTGGCCGCCCACCCCCCACACACACCTTGGCGAGAGGGCGGAAGTCGTGCTGGGCAGGACGGGGGGGCCTGGGGCTCCCGGAGTGGGTGCTCTAAACAGGTACAAATGGAAGCTGACTTCTTTTGACCTGGTCTCAGAGCATCACTTCTGCCTTGTTCTATTGGACAAGTCCCTGGGGCCGGGAGGGGAGCGGAGCCCACCTTCAATCCACCAGCGCAAGCTCCCAAGGGCAGTGTCTCTGGGCTCCTTTGTTCACAGCTATATTCCAAGTGCCTGGCACAAAGTAGGTGCTCAGTAAGCGTGTGCTTGCTGAGTGAGTGAATGAAGGAATGTAATCTTTGTAGTCCATGCCCAGCCCACCTCTGCCAGGAAGCCCTCCACACTTCCCCAGGGCCAAGGGCTTCTCTCCTTCCTCAGCCTCCGCCTCCTGCCTGCCCTGCCTTCCCCCTGGGCCCAGGGCTCCCTCCTCCTCCTCAGCAGAAGACCCTGGAAACCAGGCCTTGAGCTCCCGGAGGGCAAGCTTGGGTTCTGCAGCCTGCAAAGAGGATTAAGCAGGAGTTCCTAACTGCATGTATGGTACTTGGCACATCTTACATGTGTCGGTTGAGTCACGACCATGGATGAGGTCAAAGTTGCTATCCCATTTTACAGATAAGGACACTGAGGCCCAGAGAAGTGGAATCATTTGTCTCAGGGCAGGCAGCCAGTCAAGTTTGAGTCTGGCCTGGTGTCTCCACAGAAGCAGGCCCTGTCTCCGTGGACTGACTGAGCCCACCCCGTGTTAGGTACATGGAAAGGAGGCCCCCAAGGCTTCCTTCTGAGGCTCCAGGACCCACTAAAGATGGGGTTCGGACCCTCTTCTCTCCCCTGGAGGCCAGTTTGCCACCACTGGGATGCTCCAGCAGGGGAGCTGGGTTTAATATTCATGAACCAGCCAGTCAGGAGTGATTAGCGGCTGGTGGGGAGGAGGAGGAATAATTGAATGAGGTATTTACATAACAAGTCAACGCTGCTGCCACCACCAGCGGCCCTCCTGCCCCAGCTCTCCCCTACCCTGCTTCTCCTCACCTGGGGCCCCCCACGTGCCAAGAAGCAGTGCTGGGACCCCACACCCCTCAGCAATTGGGCCTGACACCTAAATTATAAATAACGTCATTAAAGGAAGAGAATTTGAGTGTCTGGAAGAAGCCAGGTAATAGCCTGGTTGGCAGCCAGAGCAGAGGGCTGGACCCCCAGGCAAACCAAACTAACGAATAAACCAAACCCCTCTGCCGATTCTGAGAGCTGGTAAGAGCCAGAGGCCCACGGCCGGACGGCCGTCCCTGCCCTGCCTGCCACAGACCCTCAAGAGACCCGGGCGCACCCCACGCCATTTCAGGGCTTGTCTCCTTTTCTGCAACAGCCACGGCCCCAGCCTGACCCTCTGTGGTCCAAGACCCTGTTCCAGCCACCGGGTAACGACCACAGGCCAGCGGAGGAGTCGGGGCCCCCTGCCATTTAAAAGAATCCCTCTTTTGTGACCATAAAGGAGAGGTGGGTCCCTGCTCCCACGCCTTCCCGGGAGCCGCCTTCAGGGTTACCCCTGGTCAGTGCTCACCTGGGGTTCTGGAAACAGAGTTAATTAGCTCGTAATCGCCCTGTCTGCGGCTGGCTGGGAGGTGCGCAACGCGTCTGACCCCGGGCAACGGAACATGGCCAAGTCCTCTGGCTGCAGTTAAAAGGGTTCACCAGCCTCTCCTTGAAGGTGAGCTGCAGAGATGGGCCGGGGACTTTAAAGAGGGGCCAGGAGAGGAGGAGCCAGTCGTCACTGGGGGACCAGCTCCACCGCCCCCCTGCAAATGCGATAAGCCAGCGTCATCCAAGCCCCTGGAGTGGTGGGCGGTGCCCTGCGAGGGTCCGAAGAGGCTGGCGGTTCTTGCCCCGAGGGCAGTCCTGGACCAAGGGCGATGTCCGTGACGTCTGCGAGGCTCAGGCTCTCCCCTCAGAACAGGGAAGATGGCAGTGCTCCCTGCACGCAGCTTGGATGAGAAGCGGCTGCATGAACCATCCCTGGGGCTTCTTTTAGGAAGACCATGGGGTGCGACACTAAGACGAGGCCGAGCCTCTCCTGGTGACTAAGTCATGAGAAGCCTCAGGTAACGCTCAGGGCTCTGAGCTTTCGTTCTCTCGGCTGTGAAGAGGGGAGACCGAGCCCTGCCTGGCAAGCTCGCGGGGAGGGTTCGGGCTCAGACACGCTTGTGGAGGGTGCCTGGACTCGGTGCCTGGCGCATCGTGGGTGTTCGGGAAGCACCCACAGATGCAGCACCAGGCCTGCCAGGCCCTGTCTGGAGGCTGCGGCCACAGAGCCTAAAAGGAAGACCCAGGGGCCCAGGACAGCTGGCTTCAAATTGCTCAGCGTGAACTTCCCTGATGGAGGAGAGCCTACACTTGTGTCTTGGGAGGGCAGGGCTGGGTCCAATGACTTAACACTGCAAACCAGGAGTATTTTAACCCCAAGTAAAGAGGAACCCAAGCTGCCTGATGGCCAGGCAGCAGCAGTGGGTGTGAGGGCCTTGTCACAGAATGTACGAGCTGAGGCTGGTTACGATGCCAGGGAGGACGGAGACTCGCTGGCTGATGTCTAAGGTTCCTTCCTGGTATGTGATCATGAGTTGGGAGGAGGTGCCCTCCTGGGAACCAGGTGGGAGGGTGTGCAGTGGGGGCCTGGTTCCTCATGCCCTGGGGGACTCCTGTGACGGGGGGGCCAGGGGCGCACTGGCTCTGGACAGCCTCGGCTGCAAGGTGGGAACAATGTGGACTCGTAGGAGCCCCCCCAGCCCCACCCCCAGGCCTCAGTGGACAGGAAGGACAGCTGGCGTTCAGCCTGAGACCAGCTGGGGTCCTCCCTGCGTGGGGCTCTGGGCGTCAAGCTGGGTGTTCAGTGGGGTTCAGGGCCCCTCGGGCTCCCACCCCTCCCCTGCTCTGCTCCCTGCTGGGGGGGCAGTGGGGACCCCAGGCAGTGCAGAGGCGCGGGGAACGCAGGCAGGGCAGGAGCCAGGAAGCAGCACTCCCCCGACCTGCTCCGGGCCGGCTCGCGGGGGAGGAACTGCGTCGGCCCTCCCGGTGCAGGTGAGGGGACAGAGGCTTGGTGAGGAGCAGGGGCCCGGCGGCCGGGCGCCGGGGTGGGGCCTAGACGCGGCCCGCGCTGCACGCCCACGTGCCCGACCCCAGGCTGCCCCCTCCACCTTTCCGCCCCTCCCTCTTAACGTCCCCAAAGTGAAAGTCATTATCAGTATTATGCTCCTAATTAACATGTTGGCTGGATGATAGAAAACACGCAAACAGGCTTTGCCGAGGAAACTGATTAAAACTGCAGCCGGTCTAATTAGAGGGAGACTTCACCAGTTTCCCCGTTTCAGATGAGCTGCCCCCCCGCCCTCAGCCTTTCCTTTGCTCTCGCCCCTTCTTCTGCCCCTGCCAATTCCACCCCCCCTTTCCCGGGAGACAGCTGATGGCAGGGCTGACCCGCTTTGGGCTGGAGCTGGCCCAGGGCCACAGCCCGGAGGGACAGACCTGCAGGCCTTGGAGCTGGGAGGCCTGAGTGCCCTCTTGCCTGAGGCCTGGTTTGGGGCCAGGACTCCCCGGGGTTCTAAAGTTCTCTTCAAAAATACTAGTTAAACAAAGCAAAGCAGAAAGGCCCCAGACCCCTCAATCAGGTGCCACGAGCAGTTGAGTGCACACTTAACAATGGAAACAGCACTGTTCAGCCAGGACCGCTGCAGACGGTCTCCATAGCAACCCGCAAGTGAAGAGCTATCACCACTTTACAGACGGGGAAACTGAGGCTCAGAGGAGGCTGACCAGAACTGGAGACTGGGCTCCACCCCAGCACAGCTGGTCCCACACTCGTTTCCTCCCTCTTGGGTGCTCCCCCATTGGGTGTCCCCAGAAGCCCCATCCTTTCCATTCTCTCCCCCTTTCCCCCAGTGGCAGTTCCTGGGGCAGCCGGAAGGGCTGGCGGGCATGGCCTTGGGGAGCAGGGTAGACCAGTGATGCCCCGTGTTGGGGTCAGTCTGAGCCCCGGGCCTGGCAGGGGACGAGAGGAGCCAAGATGGGGGGCCACTGGGCACCATGACAAGTCAGGCCACTCACAAGTGGGGACTGGGTGCTGGGTCTGGGAGGAGCCGGTGGGCACTGGAGCACCTGAAGGAGGTAGTCCATCTGGTGCCGGGTGGCTGTGTGTAAGTGTGTCCACCTTTGACAGCACGGTGTTCTCCACATTCCATAGATGAGGAAGCTGGGGCTCAGAGAGGCTCAGAAGTGTAGCAGGATCACACAGCTCGGGGAAGCGGCTCTGCTGTCTCCCGTGGACTGGCTCTGGTGGCTCTGAGGGCACGGGCGCAGTGGTGAGAGGAGTGGACTCCAGCTCAGGACGTGAAGAAAGTCTCTGACCACTGTGCACAGGCCGCCCCAGGACTGGAGGGGTGCAAGCCGGCAGTGGATCCCAGCATCGCTAAGGGGGTCGAGCGCTGCTGAGCACCTTAAGGCTACTCTTCTGACACGCTGCACATTCCACTGGTGCGTGCTGATCAACCACTGTGTGCCAGGCACTAGGTCCCCAGGTGAACAGGGCAGGCATCGTGGGACAGGCTGGCTGAGCCCGAGAACCTTCTGCCTCCCATCTCCTTCCGGGGGACCTTTCCTCCCCTCTCCCTAGAGTGCCCGGCTGCCCCGCAGCCATCCCGTAGGGCCATCCACCGAGTCCCTGGGGACCCGGGACCCCTGACACCACCTGCCAGGATCTGCTCCACGCCACTGAATTCCAGGATCCCTACACTGGGGTCAGAAGAGAGAAGGCGAAGGTGGGATGAGCTGCCCCCTCCTCCCCACATTCTATCAGCCCTCAGATGGCTGTCCAGAGCATTGAGCCCTCTAGAAAACTCTGGGAAGCTGCTTCTGGGGCAAGTGCAGTGGGACAGACACGTGGGCACAGCTAACAGAGAAGCCCGACTTGGTGACCCAGGCCCTGCAGAAGCTTCTCCAGGGTTTGAGGTTGGAGCGCTGCGTCTGAGACGTGTGTGAGGAGGGCCAGGCCCTGCCCTCCAGGAGCCTCTGGTCTAAGCAGGAAAGCAGCTCGGTGCCCGGGGTCCTTTCAGCCTCTGCTCCCACGCTGTGCGTCCCGGCTCTGCCCCGGCAGCTCAGGGCCCTGGGGCACACTTCTCAGCCTCTCTGAGCCTGTTTCTTTGTCAGGGACACGGGGAGACAGTAATGCTCCCCAAGAGGTTTGCAAAGATGAACTTCATGTGGATAATGCACCTCTGATAACCCCTGACACAGGGGACCACTCCATGCAACAGTCTTCCGGTGGGTGGGTGACAGGCCACCGCTGCAGCCACCGTGCTCCGAGCTCGGGGCGATGTCTGTAGCCTCGAGGGTGGGAGGACCGTGTCTTTGACCTGCGATGGCCGAAGTCCCCTCCCAGAATCCCTGCTTCCTTTTGGCTCTGTCTGGTTCTCCCATTGATGGGCCTTCAGATGCTCTGAGTCAGACTCACCCCTTGGGCCTGACAACACCTGATGGCTGCCCTAAGCCTCGGTGTGCCCTTCTGACAAATGGGCACAGACCCAGCACTTCCTAGGTGGTTCGAGGCCTGTTGGCCTATTGTACCAGCAAACCCCTGCCTGCAGGGAGCGTGATCAGAAGCGGGGAAGACGTCGCGCTAGCTGCCACAGCAGCCAGCCCTCCCAAGGCCAGGTGGTTTTTATTACCCAACTTGGAAATGTTTACAGCGGCGCCAACAACGAGTCTTTATTCCGTTGTTAACAGCGTGTCCTTATTAGCATGTATCTTTTCCTTCTCTTAGTAACCTTTCCATTTCCAAGCCGCATTTATAATTAAGTCATTAATCCCTTACTGGAATTTCTTCTTTTTCTGAAGCTGCCAGCCGGCGGCCGTCTGGGGGCATGAGCGGGCGGGCAGATGCCCGCGCTGCTCTGGGCATGTTGTTCTAATTACCGGATCCCGACCCAGCCGCGTGCTGATAAGCTCTGGGCTGGAGACGCCCTATCTTGCAGCCCAGAGCCGGCTCCAGGCCTTTTCTCTCCCCCCGTGGCATCCTTGCCAAGCAATTAGCCTCGAGGCTGCCAGAGAGCTGGCGGCTGGGAGGGGCAGGCCCCACAGGGCTGTGCTCGGGAGGCCAGAGGGTCGGGGTGTCCTCTGGCTGTGTCCCCGTCGCAGGCAGCCCTGGCTGGTCTGGATTTCCCTTCTTCCCTTTAGTGGGGGCACTGGGTTCCCACCTACAGAAGGGGGGGCGTCTTCGTGTTGATCCCAGTCTTCTGTGATGGGCTGACTCGTGTCCCCCTAAAATCACACGTTCAAGTCCTAACCCCAGGACCTCCAAATGTGGCCGTATGGGAAGGTAGGGTCTTTAGAGGGATACGTAACTTAAAACAAGTGGGCGCTAACCAATGGGACTGGGTTCCTTATAAGGAAGGGAGAGGAGGACCCACAGGCCCAAAGAGGGAGGATACGTGAGGACACAGGGGGCAGGCGGCCATCTAAGAGCAAGTCAAGTGACCTCAGAGGAAGCTGATCCTGCCGACACCTTGACTGCAGCCTCTCAGCCTCCAGAGCTGCGGGGAAGCACACGGCGGTGTGCCTGCAGACCGTCGAGGCTGGCCGGGTTGGCGTTGAGCTGGGCTCCGAGGAGGGGTCCGCACGCCAGCGCCCGCTGTGCGCCCCTGGGTGCCACCCCCACGAGAGGACCAAGCGTGCTTGGTGACGCCTGGGTCCTCACGCAGACATGGCTCAGGCTCTGGTTCCTCTGGTACGTGTGGTCGTCCTGCAGCTCACAACCAGCGTGCACTCAGCTTGGAGTGTTGCCCCCTCTACGTGAAGTCCACGTTACCCCATAACGCCTAACAGCTCCCCGATAGTCCTGCAAATGGACTTCCCACTTTCCTAAGCACTCCCCTGCTGTTGCACATTTAGCTTGTTTCCAGACCATCGCTGCCATAAATGAGGCATTTGATTAGTGTATATCTTCAGAAGAAGGATGACCATGTTAGAAGTTTGAGAGACTCTGAAGGACAGGAGTAGCCCAAGGTTGGCTAATTCACAGCTCCTGTGTGCACTCAAGGCTAATTCTTTCCACATTTGCTCCTGCCAGCCTCGGCACGCTGATGTCTGTCTCCAGTCTGGGGCCCTTATGGGCACAAAATGGCTGCTGAGGTTCCAGGCTGGCATCCTCACGTGGCATTAGGAAAAGACCAGGAAGGCAGAGGACCCTCTTTGGTGTCCATTATTTGCTTTTTTTTTTTTTAAATGAAATTCACATGAAAGTCACCATTTTGAAGTGCACAAGTCGAAGGCATTGAGTACTTTCACAATGCCCAGTGTCCAGTTCCAAAACATTGTCACCACCCTGAAAGAGAGCCCTCATGTCCATTTTTAAGAGCTCTTTCCCAGAAGCTCAAAAGATGTGCCCTCAAGCCTCATCAGCCCAAACTGAGTTACAGGAACGTTTCCAAACCAGACATCGGCGAGGAGAGTGGAATTGTTACGCCTGGACAATCAGAAGCCCCTCGGGTTCAGCCACACCCCCCCCCCCTCACAGGACCAGCCACAAGCGTGAGATTCCTGAGCAAGTGAATCCATGAACGGAGAGGACGCTCCTCTCCCGTGTCAGGGGCTGTCGGGCGAGTGGGCAGCACACCCAGCCTCTCCGACTCGCCAAAGTGGAAAAGAAAACAAATGAAGCCAAAACAGCCCCCAAGGGGACGCCCAGTTAATTTTCGGCGCCGGGGGCAGGCAGCTCTGCGATCACTGTCACAGAGGCGGCTGAGGGGCTGGCATCTGGAGCCTGGTGCCCTGCCAGCCTCTCGTGAATTACCCAGTACGCCGCTTCTCTGACCCTTTCGCCACCCCAGACCGACTGCTCTTCTGTTCTTTTTTTAAAAAAGTTACTCAGAAACAGGAGACCATGTTATGCGTTCGGGATGCCTGTTTGCAATCACGTTGCCTTTTACGGAACTATTTTGAAGCTTGTTTTCAGAAGCCACCTAGAAAACCAAAATGGTATAGGTGATGCCTGCAGGAGGGGCGCGGCCCCTCCTCCCGATGTGATGGTGACTCGGGGGAACTACCCGCCCTCCCGGGGGGCGGGGCACATCCCACAGCGCCCCCGTCTGTGCAGCTCCCACCAGGATGGAGGCTAGTTGGCACCTCCCCTCCCCTCCAGTCTCTCCTGGTTGGTCCAGAGAATCCTGTCACAGGCAAGCAAGGGCAATAACTACTCTGGCCAGAAGGGGTTGGTGACTCTCTCCTGCCTGGGAGTCAGTTATTCACTTGTGTAACACGGTGACGGAGGTCAGGTGCGCCCACTGTCCTAGGCACCAGGCGCACAAAGCGGCTGTGTGGGCTTGGGTCCTTGGAGCATGAAGTCCACAGAATCAAGTAAGCTTCCAGCACAGAATTACACACGACAGGAACTCTCCACATTCACAACATCCAGCGAGCCCCGTCCACCGCCAGGAGAACCAGAAGAGCCACCAGCAGCGACCGTCTTCCTGTCAAGGCGACTCCAAACGCACGCGCCGCCCAGGTGGAGGGGCAGAGCGGCCGCCGCCTGACCCCCGGCCTTCACAGCCTCTCAGAAGTCTGGGCACTGCTTCTCTGCCTGCGTTGCGTGTTAGCCTCCTGCTAGCGTCTGGTTTGCGATGTTTGTAGCTGGATGAATACGCAATAAAACACGTGCAGTAAGACATTAGTTGTCGAGTCTGTCAGAGGTCGAACATCTCCCTGATGGGCTGGAGAGTGAGTGTTTGGTCTGCACTGGGGCCGCACGCGCACCGGAACCCGAAACGTGTCACGAAGGCGGCCAGACAATTCATAAAAGAACGGGTCTGCTTCCGAGGAAGTTTAGGGACACGACAACTTCAAGTTCGGGTAATTTTCAGGTGTCACAAAATGCCATTTTTCTTTAATTTTTTTCAACCATTTTAAAAACAAAAATCGCCCTTAGCTTGGAGGCGATACAGAAACAGGAGACCGGGGATTTGGCCAGGGAGCCCGAGGGTGCCCTGCCCTAGCCCAGGGGGCCCGACACAGGTTTTCTTTCAACCTCAGGGGCGACTTGAAGCTTTCCACATAGAAAAGGTAATTTGTCAGCATTTTAAGTCAGTGGCCTTTGTCTGGTGTTGGCATTACTGAAGTCCTTCACTTGTAACCGGATGCCCTTGGCAGCTTCTCCTCTGGGGTGTGGTTCTGTACCCCGTCAAGGAGCCTTCCCCACCTTGACGTCACGGAAGTGCGACGCAGCTGCCTCCGTGGTAGCCCAGCAGGGCCCACCTGGTGCTCGAGGGGCGCGGCCATGAGCAACGCTAAGCCGCCAGGTGCCCTTGGCCTCTGGGCGTCCCCTCGTGGTGACTGGAGGTGTTCCCAGTCACCTGCTGAACTCCCCTTGAGGCGGGTCTGCTTCTGACTGTCCATCCCTGGGACACGCCTTTGTTTCCCCTCCCCGCCCTCTCCAGTGGGTCCCTGAGTGGTGACGACGGCCTTCCTGGCTCTGGGGTGCGGGCCCCACAGCCACCCCGAGGTTCGGGGGCCCCCAGCCACCCACACCTCTGCCAAACATCGCTTGGCTGCTTTGTTTAGCTGATGGCGTGTCTTCGCTTTACTGCGCCTTACCCAGAACCCCCCTCCGCCGGCCAGGGGCAAGGAGGACAGAAGGGGCTTGAGCTGGGAAAAGATGGCTCCAGTCACTCCCCGGAAGGAAGCAAGCAGGGAGGCCCCCCCACCTCCTGCCAGCCCCATGAGACCTTGGGGAAGACCCAGCTCCTGCCTGCACCTGCCTCTCCCCACGCAGGTCCCGGGCAGGCCGCTTTCCTAGGGCCCCAGGGTCCGTGTCTGTGAGGGGGAGGGACAGGCCTGGGCTTCATCATTTTCAGAGCCCACCAGCGTTTGTTTGCCCTCCACTGATCAAATAGCCCACTTCCAGCCACCGGCCTCACGCCGTGGCCTCCCTGAGGGCCCAGAGCCGACAGGACAGGCACCTCCATGCTGCTGGCCTCGTCTCCGCCTTCCTCGAGTTCAAGGCCCCCTCCCCACATCCTCTCCACTCCTTGGTTCCTCCAGCAGCCCCTACGTTGTTTTCATTTACGACCCCCTCCCGGGTTAGAGACCCTCAAAGCACACAGACGAGACACTCCTCTGTGGGCCTGTTCCTCTGCTCCTCTTCCGGTTAAAGATTTTCACCCCGACAGTGTAAAATTCAAGGCCTCAAACTGCCCTCATTGCAGACCAGAGCTTGCGGCAGCCCACACGCGTAAGGAACCCTTTCTACCTTCAGACAAGCTGACTTACAGCAGTCAGGTACTGGGGAGGGAGCTGGGAGCTTCCTGGACCCCCGAGGCCGTCCTGCCCAGCCTCCTTCTAACATTGCAGCATTCCTTCCGGCTTTTTGGTTTTTTTTCCTCTAAAGTGAAACAGGTGTCTCAGCCCCCACGAGCATCCTGGCCGAGCTCAGCTGTGGTGCCAGGAAGGCAGGCAGCCCCCCTCCAAGGCCAGGGGGCCCCAGCGCCTCAGCCTGTGCCCTCGGCCCATCTGTTTAACCCAGAAGTTGAGCTCGCTGCCACCAACCCAGCCCTTCAGAGCAGCCCGGCTCCTCCAAACCCTGCTTTTTAACCACAAAGAGATTATAGTTGGGAGAAGCAGTCAGTCTGGGAGCTTAGGGGAACAGCTTCCTGCCCCCTAGCTTGGCTCCAGGCCCAGCACCCTCTTACAGCCTCCCTGGAGCACCGGCCTGCACAACCCCAGCCCCCGGGGCACCCCTCACGCCCAGAAGCCAGCAGGGCAGGTCTGAGGCCTGGGCCCAGCTGACCCTAGTTTTCAGTGAAATTGGCAGAGTCTAGCCTTTAATGCCGTTCTTCCCCGGAGGGAGGAGGGAGGCCATGCAGCAGGGTGGGACGGGGGAACGGGAAATGGCTCTGGCGGGCTGGTAGGGAGCCTCGTAGGCATCTCTGGCGGGGATGAAGGAGAGGGAAGCCAGCTTCTAGGGGTCTGTTTTCGGTGTTAGACTGAAGACATGATTAAGACAGACCTGGGTTCAGCTCCCCACCGTCCTTAAGTTGAGACTAACAACTTAAGACTTAACAGGGGTAAGTCATTTAACAGTTTTTAACCTCAGCGTCTCCATCTATAAAATGGAGCTGAGATGAGCTGGTGCACATGTGGCAACACTGAGCATCACGGTGCTCATTCGGCCTGTTCTCTGGTGGTCTGTCCCCATCTGACCAGGTGCTCTGCGGGGGCAGCGGGAGGGGACGCTGCTTTTGAGACCAGTAGAGGGAACAGTGGAGTTGCCTCACACATGGGTGAGGTCGCAGTCGGGGGGGGCCCCCAGTTGTGAGCATCCCCCCCAGCCCTGAGGCAAGACCCCTGGGCGTGCAGCCCTGGGCAGGGCTCCCTGTCTGGTGGTGACCCGTGCTCTCCACGGAGCTTAGAGGCAGAAAACACGGGAGCCCCCCCAGCACAGAGCGTGGGGCCGCCCACCATGGCCTGGCCTCAGTTTTGGGCACCACGAATGCACCGGGAAACCGAGGTTCCCTAGTGGGGCCAGGGGAGGGTGGGTAACAGGAATAACTGCCGTAGAATTTCCCACCCACCCACCCACCCTGGAAGGACTCAGACCCAGACTTGGGGAGACAGAATCCCAGCACTTCTCGGGCACCTGCGACCTCGGACTTCAGGTTAGCCCAGTGCCGAGCATGGCGCGAAGTCAACTTTCAGCAAACGGGAGCTGTTTTTGGTTCCCTCTAAGTTGGGGATCATCACAGGGTTGTTGAGAGGGGTAAGGAGGCTACTTTCAGCGCTCAGGATGGCCCGACCCAGAAACGAGCCCTGCGGAAGCATCTGCCATCCCGCTCAATCCCAACTCGCTTCCTCCCGCACAGGGCGCGTCTGAAGGTGGAGGGCTGGCTTTGCTGAGGTCAAAGGCCTGTGCCGAGGACGTGCAGCTTCCACACCACCCCACACTGGTGACCCCGTGGTTCCAGGTTAACCTAGGGTGTGGCTCCAGGGAAGGTGAACAGGCACCTTTAGGCAGCTGCCCACCTGCCTGAGAAGCAGAAAGAACTGAGAGCAGCTAAAGGTTTTAAACAGGAGGAGTTTGTCTTCCCAGGTGGCCTGAGGTTGACTCTCTTGCTGGGTGGAGGAAGGGGTTCGAGCATCACTAAACTAAGTTCGTTTGCTTTGCCCTAAGAGCGCAGGCCAGACGCTAAAAGGCAGAGGAGACAGAAGCGCAGACCCCAACCCCGCCTCCCCGTGGGCGAGGGGTATTTATGGGCTGAGGAGCAGGGCGGGCTGGGGCGTGGGGAACGGTGATTGGAAATAAGCAAAAGACGAGGCGATCCGAGTTTGGTGCAGGCACCACGTCTTCACGGGGTGCGCGTTCAGAAGACGGCGGTGAGCACGAGCTGAGGGTGGAGTTCTTGGTCCTCTGATGGCAAAGGTCACCAAGCGGACACTCACACATGCGCGGTTGGAGGGTCGGTGGTCCTAATCAGTCCGAACAGGTTCGGGCTCCAACTGGACACAGCTGCCCCCAAGTTCCTAAAAAACCAACTCGGACAAACACCTTGTTGAGGCTCCGTGCAGCCTGCGGGGCACGCAGGTATTTGTAGCAAAATTAAAGAGCTTGATTAGGGACGGCAGCTGCAGGTATAACGCGGCGAAGGGGCGGCTCCCAGGTGTCACGTGTGTGGCTTGCCGTGGCAGGGTTCTCATGCCTTTGCCGCGTGGCCCCACCTGTCAGGGCGCGTGGGGCACAAGTGGCCTGGTCCCGGTGGTACCAATCGTCAGCGTCAGCCAGCGAGAGACCTGGGGTGGCAGGAGGCCGGGGACAAGTAGGGGCCACAAGCTGGGTGCAAAGATGCCAGAAGCCACAAAAGGCATCTGGCAACAGGGAGACGGCGTGAGCAACAAAACCCTGGAGTGTGTGAACCACAGCCAGCTTGGAGCCCGGAGGGGCGCATGTGTGAAACTGGGGCTCAGGCCGGCTGGGCAAGGCGTCAGGCCGGAGGTCGTGAGGGCTGGGACCACAGAGGCAGGGGGGCCGGCCCTGGGGGAACAGTCCTTAGCCTGTCCTAGCTCCAGGCTCCGGGCCCCTCCAGCTCGGCTGGCCCAGCTGAGTCTGCGTCTCCTAGAACCAGCTCTCGTCCCCAGCCCCTCCCATCCAAGGGCACTTCTGCAGGACCCATTCCTGGGGAGTCCTGCTCAGTCGCCGACCAGTGGCACACCACGTGTAAATGGAACGGGAAGCCAGCATAGGGGCAGGCTCTTCGCTTTGCCAAGTAAGGGCATTTGAAAACTCATTTATTTATATTATCCTATACGGGTAGGGATTTTTTTTTTTTAACTACGTGAACATTGGAAGGACACAGTCTTGAAGTCGGCCTTGACCACCCTTCTGTTGCTCCCACCCCGCACCTGCCAGTGGGTCCCAGCTGCCCTGCTCGGGCAGGACCTGCTTCCGTGAGGTCCTCGTTAAGAAAAAGAACTCCAAATGCAAAATATAAAATTAGGTATGAGAGTGGGCATTACTTAGAATGAGAAATTACAACCAATCACAAATCTCAGCTTAGAAAGCTGATAAATACCACAAACACGACAATTCAGGGGGAAAATCCACACTATTTAATAGCTGACTGCCTGACATGCCGCTAAGATAGCGCTCCCCATCGTGCCCTTCAGCCCTCTCTTCACACGTCAGCAGCTGTGTGGCTTCCTCTCGGGGAGGGCAGAAGGACAGCCCTGCCCCCCTTTATGCCATCAGCCCGATTTTGCCTTTTATTATTGATCATTTAGGAAACTTCTTCTAGTTTCCTAGCTCATTGCTGTGAGGTCATTTAAGTCTTAAGGCCGTTGCCCGATTTGGCGGAAACTCCACCCAGTCTCCCGCGCAGGTGAGCTGGCAGCGTGTTGGGCGCTCAGGACTGTTTACGCGGGATTGTCAAGTGCATTCCAGGCGGGGAAGACCTTCCGTGTGGGCCAGAAATGATGAGAACCAGATTCTCTACTGAGACGTGTACCCAGCTGATGACAGGCAGAGTTTTCCTTAGACTAGCTTCTGGCTCCATGCAGTCAAAGCTCCTTTCTCCTCCACCATCCACAGACAGAATCTGCTTTTATCAAAAACTTCCTACATTCTTATTTCTTTCACTTGGCCGCAGGCTGAGGCTAAAGCCCCTTCACTGAGCAGCTGGGGACCCTGGGGACCAGGTGGCACCCCTGAGCTCCCGCTGGCTAACCTGGGTACCATCTCTCCAAGGCGGCTGCTTTCAACAAGGGAGGGGAGAAAGCCCTCCCTGTGGAAAGCACGAGACAGGCTGTTGGAGGGGAGGGCTCTCGGACGGGAGGGTCTCGCCAGGGCCTGCCTATGCGGGCTGGTTCTGCCGGAGCAGCTCTGCTGGCTCCAGCTGAACACAGCCACGACGACTGTCCCACGGACAGCCCTCCAGTGCGGCCGCCATGCAGTCACAGCCTAATGCGCCCCCTCCTGCCACCTCCACCCCCAAATTTGGAGATGGATTTCTGGGCCTGTTCTTTTCTCTAGAAAAGCAATAATAAGGCATTCTCGCTTGGGGGAAAGATGATTAAATTTCAAATTACTCTCCCTGCCAGTTAAGATTGAAATCTCGAGATCCAGGCAGGCCGGAGACCCGTTCTGCACACTGGAAGCTCTCCTGGTGGCTTCTCTGCCACGTTGCCGGGTGATGGAAATGGAGCCGCATGTTTAAAACGACGTTTAGGGCCACAAACACGGTAATTAGGGCATTTGTTACACTGTAAGGAGCCTTCCAGAACGTGGAAATTAGGAACACAGCGATTATGGCTGCGAACCACGGGAGGGAAGTCAAACCCGCCCCCAGCCGCCCCAGGCCCCTTCTCACCACATGGAAAGGCAGAGGGAGGATGGAGGAGGAACGGGCAGCCTTTCAGGGTCTCTGCGAGGGAGGAGCCGTGGAAAGTTATTAAGCACTGTAATAACGCCGAGAGCTGCGGCTTCAGCTCGGGTTTGCAGAGGCTTTGATCAAATCCAGCTTCACGGCAGGGCCTGCTTCCCAGGGGAGGCCCGGGGAGGCAAACCGCAGGCGGGCAGGGCTGGGAGCCCAGCCTCAGATTTCAAAGCTGCGCGGAGGACGCCTGTTAAGTGGCTGGCGGGTCTCCTTGTCTTCCGAATGCCTTGAAGGCAAGCCATTCAGGCTCATCACCACACCCAGACTGGAGGCAGGTGTGTGTGCGAGTGCACAGCTGAAGTCGAATGATGGGCAAAACTGTTCAGTTGCGTGAAAACAGGCTGGTGGGGGAACCCCTGCGCACTCCAACGTGAGAACCAGGCCACAAAGGGTGGCCCCAAGCCCGCTAATCTCACAGTTAGGAAAACTGTCATCAAATAATGACAGCCACTCTGAGCTCAATACACCTGGCCTCTTGGGGCCTTGGTTCACCCATCAGTAACCTTAGCTCCCTCCCTCGGGAGGCCTCCCGACCACTTGCGCTGGGACCTCTGTTCAGAAGCCTGCATGTCCCTTTACAGAGCATCCCATCACTCATGCCCTCCCCCACGTTCCGCTGTCTCCCCCAAGCAGCTCCAAGCTCCAGGCGGCCAGCACCCCAGGACCAGCTCACAGGAAGCCCTCCCTCAGTGTTTCTGTGAGTTCCTGATCTCTAGGAGCTATTTTTCTTAAAATTCTACTTTAAGTTGCAGTATTTAGAAGGTCTGGTTTAATGAACTGATGAAAACAGTAAGTAATCAGTACACTGGTAACCAGCGTGGACACTAAGGCACCTTCTGCCATGCCCTGTCCTTTGTCATCAGGGCTGGAGACCCCTAGCGTTTGCAGTGCCCAGCCCCCAGCCTGACCCCCTTCTTGTCCACACCGGCTGTACCCTACATGGTGAGAGGCCTTGCAGTCACATCTGCAGACGCTCTACCTGCGGTCCACCCTCCTCTTCCCAAATAGCTGCCCCCAGGCCACCCCTGGGGTCCAGGGGTGCACACATCGGTAGTGTGGTCAGACCTTGGGGGAGATGGACCCCAGAAAAAAATTTCCTCAGGCTCCAGGAGCACAGTCAGGACCACCTGGGCAGGGAATTTGGGGGTCCTGGGTTACAAACTGCAGTCTGGTAGGAGAGGGCCGCCAGCTTGGAGTGGGCTGGCTCCTTTGCTCTGTGGCCTCCTTGCCCCTGGGCCCATTTCCCAGGCTTAAGGACAGTGCAGACTTGAGTGCAGAGAAAGACACCGCTCTGCCCAGCCCTCAGTCCAGAGACGGGATGCAGAGCCCGGCACTCTCCTCCTGGTGGCCATCCCTTTGGGTTCAGCATGGCCCGCACAAAACTTCCCTTTTTAATGTAACTCTCTCCTCCTCCCAGTGCACCCCCGCCCATGCCGGGAGGACAAAGCCCCCACCCACAAAACCACAGCAGAATAAGCCCTAAGCCCATTTCTCGTCTGGCACTGAGGACGGAACTGGGGACGATGGGAGGAGGGATAAAGGATACAGTGTTTGTTTCCTGATGCAGACCTTAGCTCTGAGCTGCGTTTTGGGAGTGGCGTCAGGGTCCAGGCAAGTGGGGCACGCCCGAGCAGGCTGGCCATAGAACTTCAGAGCCAGAGGGAGTTGGGCATCTTCTGGGTAAAGTACAGCCGCGAGCTGAGCAGGAAACACTTTGCTCCGACCTGGGGTGCGGGCCGAGCGCCTAGACCTTGCCTCCCAGGAGGGAGCCTGCTGTTGTGGAGGCTCTGAGGATCACCTACAGTGTCCAGCACTTGACCTGGCACAAAAACGCCCATTAAACAGAGAAACATATAAATAAGAATGTGAGGCTTAGGGCTGGTTCCCTGCGCTTGGGACCTCCTTCTAGACGGGGCTCATGTTCCCAAACCAGCCTGGCATCCGTGCAGGAGGGAGCCTCGATCACAACCCAGCTTCCTGTTGTAAAGATAAAAGGCTATTTTAAATTTCCCATAAATTGCACTCAGGCTCCAGATCAAAGGGCCCCAAAGGGACCACTGTTTTAACCCCCAGATCTTTTAGTGGGGAGCTCCCCAGGCCAGGGCAGTCGATACAACCGAGGGGAGTGCAGAGCCTCCCCCTGCTGCCTGGGGACTGCCCGTCTCGTAGCCCGACCCACCCCACCTCCCAGGACTGGCACCAACCTTGGCGCAGGAGCTCATGAACGTGTGTTGATGGATCACGTAGCTGATTCCGCGCCCTGTTTGGATCCCACAGACCCTTACTTTGCACGTGTCTCCGAGCTAGCTGAGGGCTTGTCCATCCCACGGCATTAGGAGGAGCACAGACCAGGAGGGGAGACCTTCTGAAGGCCAGCAGGCTGACAGCAGGGAGAGACGGCGCCAGGACAGCCTGCAGCAAGGGAGGACAGGGCAGCACTAGCTGCAAACCACAGACGGCTCCGGGCCGCTAGGAGAGGCGGGGCCCTTGCTGGAAGGGTGGCAGGAAGTTTGCAGAAGGGGAACCAGCCTGGGAAATAGAACAAGAGCCAAACCGGCATGGCCTGGGTCTCAGGCTGTAGGACCGGTGGGCAGGGGTGCTCTGGGACCTTGCCCACCTTCTCACCTGCTCCAGCAGCAAAGCCCCAGGCAGGCTGGTGGCTCAGCTTGGGCCCTGGGTCTGCTCCTAGCTGGGTGAGCTACACCTCCACTCGAGAGCCCCTCCAAGGCTGCACCCAAAGCGGGAGCCTGGGGTGCATTAGGCAAGAGGGGTGTGTGCTGGGCAGCTCAGGAGTCAACGGGGGCAGGACTCGGGAAGGACTCTCGCTGGGGGCTGGGGGGCCTCTTCCTTGGCTGCCAACTGAACGAAAAGCATAAGCAGCAGCCCCTCCCCCAACCGACTGGTTTTATGGGCGAACGATGTGCGGTGTCACCACCCGTCACGCTGGGGACTGTTCAGAGGCCGCCGACAGGCAAGCCACCGCGTCCAAGTTAGCGAGGGGTCTCCAAGATGGGTACGGTTTTCTCTATCTCACCCTCCAGTTATTTTTTTTGCCTTCACCTCATTTCCTAGAAAATGGGAATAAATCAGGCGGGTGAGTCATGGATTTTGCCCACCCAAGCAGGCCAAGGTCAAAAACTACAAAGGCCTTCACGCTCCAGGTCCCTCCTTCACTCTAGACTAACACGTTGGGTCCCCTAAGTGCCGCCTGTCAGAGCAGGAAATAACCATATTTTAGAATGATTTCCATATGAAATGGTTAATACTTTTTTTTTTAATGTGGTCCTTAAATTGAGAAACTTCAATGATTGGAAATTGACTTTTTGGTCAATTTCCTTGCTCTCCAGGCCTGCTGGCCCTCATGGTGACTCTGGAGAACTGAGACCCAACACGGGTCTGGGGCAGGGGGCATGGACCTCCCCTTTGCTCTTTTCATCAGGCCAAGAGCCATCAGCAGAAGAGCACCAGACGGGGAGTCAAGTGGATCTGAAAACTGGTGTCGGTCCTGCTTAGTCACAGGCGCTTACGCAAGGAACTCCAAAGTCTCGCCTGCAGTTGCCATGCCTGCAAATGGGATTGAGCAGACCCTGGGCAGCCTGCAAGTGGACAGGTGGCACTAACTCGTCGCTAGCACTCGGGCTGCTCAGAGACTTAAATGAGATGCAGTGCCTAAAGCACCCGCGGGAAGAGCCTGCTGTAGGGGAGGAACCAGTGAGGATAACTGAGTGGGCTGGTCGGGGGGGAGGAGGAGGGCCCGGCTGCTTCCCTGTGGCGAGACAGCACCCCAGCTCCCACCGGACCTGCCAGCTGCTGCCTGGAATCCCACCATTAAAGCCTCCTTCTTTTCGCCCGAAGCATTGATCCCAATTAAAATGCTAATTATCTCCAAAGGTTCTACTTTAAAATTTTTCCTCTGATTAGCCTGTCATTGACCCCAGAGTGCGAATGAGGGATCTGAGAGCTGCATTTCACGGGTTGAGGATGGAGAAGATGGCCTATCCGCCAACGCACCCATCTCTCCGACTCCTTCTGCATCACTGCCCCCGTGGCCCCCGCCTTGCCGCCTTGGTCAGGTGTCCTTCCCACGGCCGCCCCGCCCCCCCCCACGCCCATCCCAGCGGCTGCGCCTGTGGCCTCGTCCTTCTTCCTGCCCGGGACGCCCTCCTTGCTCCTCCGCCTCATCATCCAAGGCCCGGCTCTAATCCCACCTCCGCAAGTGCACACGGCTTTCTCTTTCCTCTCCTCCTCCAGGACAGCCTCAGTCCCACACCCTCTGGCCCTTAATGAAGGATGAAAGCATGTGCTGGGGAGGCAGTTCTGGGAAAGGCTTGCATGTGGCCAGGCTTCCCACGCAGTCCGGAAGTGGAGACAGTGCAGTGTGGAAGGCAGAACATGGTCCTAGGCGTTGGGCGGACTTGGGCTCACATCCCAGTATCACCACCACGGGACCATGAGCATCTGCAACATCTCTGAGCCTCAGCTTCCCCTCTGAGGAATGGAGGAATCAGCATGAAGAATAGTGTAATGATGTCTGCAAAGGACCTAGCATATAATAGGGTCCCAGACATATTAGCTGCATCCTTTGGTTCTTCCCCTTTTCCATTGATTTTCTAATAACTCAGTGAAGTAGCCTGAGTATTATCATCCCATTGGACAGATGGATAAACTGAGGCTCAGATCGGTAAGGACACTCGTGCAGGGTCACATGGCCACGAGGGCCATCCTGGTCCCTGGGTCGCCAGAGTCCCGGGCCGATGCCTCAGGCACCCCTTACCTGGCTCCTGCTGTCACTCGGGGGCACATCAGCCAACTTGGAGGGACTGTGGTGACAGGAAAGGAGAAGCAGCCAGGAGGGCACAGGTGCACAGCCCTGAGGAGGAGGCTCTTCTCCGGGAACTCATTGCATTGTGGCTGTCATTTCTAGTAGGCGTTCTATTGGACAGGCTTTCTCTAACGAGGTTCTGCCTCCCCTGGTTTGTCTGGAGTGGAGTTAATCTCACTTGCTCTCTGCCCTTCAGCTGTCGACGCTGAGGCCAGTTACGAAGTGGGCAGCTGTCACCTGGGACGGGGGGCACTCAGGGCTGCGCACGGTGAGCACTGGGGGGGTCTGTGCCCCTCTGTCACAGGAGGGGGACTGAGGCATGCCTGCTAGCCGGGAACCAGCTCGGGCGGGCAAAGAAAGAGCAGGGCCAGAAAGGAAGACTGCACAAGGGCCCGTGCTCATCAGAGCCCCGGGCCCGACTCTCTGCTGGCCGGGGCTCCCGGCGGGAGCTCCCCGCACAGCTGCGGGGCGGTGGTCAAGGCAGCCTTTCCTCAGCGGGCGCTTCTCCTTGCTGAGGCTGGAGGGCGAGTCCCAGCTGCCTGGACGTTCTCAGCCGGGCGCCGCTGACACTTGGGCCACGTACGTCTTTGCCACGGAACTGTCCTGTGCCCTGAGGGCCCTTCCATCTGGACGCCACCAGCAGGCCCCCCACCAAGTCACGATGACCATAGGTGTCTCCAGACGCTACTGAATGTCCCCTGGGGAGCAAATCACCTCCACTGAGAACCGCTAGAAGAAGAAAGGGGGCATCCAGGGAGAGAGCCCCCGAACCAGGCTGGACACGTGTGGGGAACCCCGCAGCCTGCCACGCACAAGTGAGATGTTCTCTGAGGAAAGGGGCTGACTGCAGACATACTCGCGGCTCTAATGAAAGACTCCGTATGATTAGCTCAGGCTTTTGAAAATTGTTCTGGAAGTGGCCGTTCTGTTCAGCCGAGCCCCTCCACCAGCAGCAGGCTCCTGGCTTCTGCACCCGAGCTGCGGCCTCGGCAGACACCCACGGGTGGGGATTTGCGGGCGCCCGGCTGACTGCGGAGCTGCGCTCGCAGCCGGCAGGTCCGTCTCCGCCTTGAGGGCGGCACGGGTCCTCCCAAAGCGCCCGGTGTCCCTCTCCTCGCTCGGCTGCTGTGAACTAAAAGCTGGCTCACTCAACAGATGGAACAAGACGGAGTGTGAGCCAGAAGAGGGGAGGGCGTGCAGGCCTTTAGCAGCCATCGAGGCGCGGGGAAGCAGACTGACTCCTGTTTAACGTGGATGGTACTGTGGCTTCAATCAGAGCGGCCACTAGGAAGCCACCTGTACCAAAGGTTAAAGGAGACACGTTTTTAAACTTCAACAAAAGATTAGCCAGCGGAGTTCCTGAATGGATGCCCGCCAGCACGCATGTAAACTAGTGCTCACTTTACAAGGGACCAGTTTGCCCACGATGTTTCCAGACAAAGTCATTGCATAAAGCGCGTTACCTCAGGTCTATCTGTGCCTAACTCCCAGCCCAAACACCCTTGACTATTTTGGTCTAGGCCACGCTTGGTCGTCGCAAACAGCCACCAAATCCCTCCCCCTCCTATTTACAGACAGAGGCAGCAGCTGCGGGATTTGCATTCCGGCTCCTTACTATAAACACAACTCTGATTTCCTAACTTTCTTTGGGGAATTCCTCCTCTGCGCCCATGTTTATTTATGAAGCTGGTTTGGAAACATCGCAGGCATGATCGTAATTTCTGGGCTTTAGTTGAGGTCAACTGGGGAGAGCTGGCATTACCAGGATGAAGACAGAGTAAAAGGTGAGGTGGTGAGCCCCATCCCTGAGGCATCATCCCCGCCGCCAGGGAAGGGTCAGGTTTCCCTTTACAAGGGTCCCCAAATTACCCATTACCTTTCTGTGGTTACTTCATTTTGCTTTGGCTGCCAGGAGGCTCGGCGTAAATCAGATCTTACTCCAGTGCTTCCTGGAGAGTGCTTTCTCCCAGTTCTCTAAGTGGCTCGGGAAACCTCTTCCTGGTTTTACTTCTGGCTGCCTTATTATATGTTTTAATATTGTAAACTGCCTCGAATACTTTCAGGAAGCGGGGGTGGGGTGAGGGTGAGTTATACGCAAATAAACCCCAAATGCACCAAAGGTTTCCTCCCACCTCCGTTAAAATGCAGCTATCTGTGTCTCTTCTGCTGAAGGATTCCATCCTGTACTGGAGAGCTGATAAAATACTCCCCAGCGATGCTGAGATTGGGCAGGAGCGGGGGTGCTTGGAGCTGGGATGGGCCGCAGACCTCAGGAAAGGAAGGGATTCACACCGTTCACTCCCCAGAGCCCTTTCCTGGTATTTACAACCCAGGGACGAGAACAGCGACCCCACGGGGGAAAGGCCTCCTCAGAGCCGCATCTCCCAGCCCCTCCCAGCCCGGTGCTCCTCGCGTGACCGGCCTGCTGCGTCCTTGAGGCCGATGAGGCCGTGCCAGCCTGGGAACAGAGGCCTTCTGGAGCCAGCGTCCTGTTCCAGAGGGGAGCTTCTGCCGGTGGGAACGTCAGCGGGAAATCCGAGCCTTCAGTGGCCCTGTCTGCAGGCTAGGTTCTGAGCTCAGGGGACAGCCTCCACGGCGGTACCCAGACAGCCCACACTGGCCCTGGATCATGATGGGTGGGGCAAGCTGGGAGAGAAGAGGCAGCAGAGAGAGGGCAGCAGCTGCTAAAGGTCGGGGAAGGTCAAGAGTCAAGCCCAAAGAGGACAGTCACGGCTTCTCCGGTCCAGACATGTGGCCTTACCTTCTGTACAATGCCTGGATTTGACGCTGCAGCAACCTGGCCACTTGTCTGTCCAGCCTCACCGTGAACATCTCCAGGGACGAAGGACTCATCAGGGTCCTGAGCCAGTGAGACGGGGAGGAGCGGACAGATGCTCAGTGTCCCAGCTCATGGGGCCCGGGGCCCCAAGCTCAAAGAGACATGGTGAGGCAGTGTGCGGCTGGTGGGCCATTCTAGAAAGGGGGCAGCTCCTCTGCAGTCTTCGGGGACCTTGCAGATCCCTCAGGAACTGGCAGGAGCCGGAAGGAGGCCCAGAGGCAGGTGACTGGTCCGTCGGATGAAGGAGGAAGGCAGCCTCGGGTGCTTGGCCACCTCTGCGGGGGGCGTCTGGCCTGACTCGGGGTGAGAGTGCGACGCCGAGGGCGGTAGCCATGAAGATGCGAGGAAGGCTGGAGAAGGAGGCTGCTTTCTCTCCTGGACACCTTCTCTGTGAGAGGTGAATCTGGGCTTGGGCTGGGGGGTGCCCCGATGTGTAGTGTTTGCTGATCCCCGGCTGTAAATGCACCGTGGTCGATCTCTAATTGGTCAAGCTGCCCACGCGAGGTCATTGAGTCAGGGCTGGGAGAGGTGCTAACAGCCACCTATAAGCTGGCCTCACGTCACAGCGGGAGAGCAGGACCTGGTGTGCGTTGCTGCTGATTCCAACTGCCCTGTCACTTCAGGCCTCAGTTTCCTCATCTGTGTATCAGGGGAAGAGCAGCCATCTCCACAGCCCCCAGGGGTCGTCAGAAAGCAACCGAGCAAAAGGCTTTGCTACTGTTTCGAGAACTCTTTGAAAAGAACAAAAGAGCTTTAAAGGAGCTTCAAATCATCACCCATTTTGATCTCCTGGGGCTGAAAAAGAGCAAGCACACAGGACAATCGTGGCAGAGCAGAGAGGCCTGAGCGCTGAGCCCCGAACCCCAGGCTTGAGTCTGAGTTTGCAGGTTCGTAACCTCAAGTCTCGGTTTCCCCACCTGCCAAGTGTGGGCCCCTCTACACCCCCGCCACCTCCCGGGGCATGGCGGAACCCAGGGGGACTGAAATAGACACGTATTTTCAAGAGCCCCACATGGGAGGAGATGGCGTGTTACTAGGACAGAAACAACAAAAAAGAGGGCCAGCCTAACCGTCAAAGGGACAAGTGATGCTCCAGAAAACGAATCCCTAATTGTTCCTTTCAGGTCGAAGGAGGCAGGGGCCCAGAAGGGAAGCCGGCAGCTCAGCCTTCGTGTGACTATTTAAGCCCGAACCAGGAAGAGGAACAACCGTGCAGACACAGGCGAGAATCTGAATACCTAATTTGATGAGGCATGTAAATTGGCAGTTATTCAAATGAGTACATTTGCATATATAGGGTTTGAGGCGACACAATTCCTTAATATTTCTTCCGTAGTGCAGAGTAAGGATTTTAAATCTTCCTCCCTCTTTTCCAGGGTTTTAGGAAGGGACTGCAAAGGCAGCTGAATGGAGCCCAGGCTCCAGCTGCACCGGGATGCGGGTGTGGGGCGAGCGCCGGGGGATACTGCCAGCCCTCCTCTGGGGTGGGCGAAGTGGCATCACTTCCCTGGGCATCCGACCGTGGCTGCCCAGCTTGGTGGTGCCAACCATGGCCACCTCCTCCGCCTCTGAGGGGTGGCAGGGGCTCCAGGCTGGCTGCTCGAGGTCCCCGTCGAGCGGGACCCCCAGACGTGACCCCTGGCCGGCAGCATCACCTGGGCGTGTGTTAGAAATGCAGATTCTTGGGCCCACCCCAATCCTACCTACCGATCAGAAGCCCCAGGGGCAGAGCCCACAATCTGTGTTTTAACAAGCCCTCCAGGGGATTCTGATGCCTACTCTGCCAAAGCCCCTCCAAATGTCAACTGCTCAGTGGCGCTGGGGCTGGAGGCAAGCAGGTGGCAGGGCGAGCTCAAGGAGGGGCGGGGGACAGCCCAGGAGGTGGCGATGAGGGGAGAGAAGGAATGCCTGTCAGAGCTGATCAGCAGCGGAGCCACCTGGACAGGGCGGTCCTCTGAGGGGTGTGGTGGGAGGCGGGGTGCCACGAGAGAGGGGCTGCCATTCTCCCATGCGTCTGGCTTAGGAACTTGTACCAGAGCTAGGAAGCCCCGGGTTAGGATCAGCTCTGGGGTCTCCAGTTTGTGCCCGGCCCAGGGTCTCGCCTAACAGCCCTAACAACTGGATTTCTGGGTGTGGTTCTGGCTCTCAGTACAGGCAGCTGGGTGGTGTCACCCCCCCAACCTGGGGTGGATAGGTCAAGCAGGAAGGACAGGCTGCCATGAAGACCAGGGACAAAGACCCGAGTCAGTCAGGGCGGGGAGTGGCAGCCAGGAGACCTGACTCAACGGGCTGGTAAGGGATGCTTCTGGGGTCCGGAGGGTGAATCCAGTGGGGAAAGGTAGCACCTGGATACAGATCAGGATGAAGGGGCCAGGACTGAGGTTCCCAGGTTATACCTGAGGTCGGGCTGGTAGGCCCGGGTGGACCAGAGCCAACCATTTGCTGACTGCTTACGGCAGTCTGTGATTTCATCCAGGTCCCAGGCTCCGTCCAGCTCTCTGCTCTACCAGTCCCAAGCTGTGCCTCCATCTTCTTATTCACAAGGTGGCTGCTGCAGCTCCAGCTATCACACTCATGTCCCAGGAAGATCCTAGGAGGAAGGAAGGAAATCACCTACCAGTTTAGTCAGCCCCCTTTAAGGGGATTTCCTGGAGGCCTACCCAATAACTTCTACTCTCTGCTCCTGCAGCCATGACGGCGGCAGGATAGCCTGGGGTATATAGCATTTTAGCTGGTATGTTGCCACTCCCAAAATATAGGGATTCTGTCATGAAAAGAGGAGAATGGATACTGGGTAAGCAACCAGAAATCTCTTGCAGAAAAAATAAGTAGGAGAAATTAGCATCTTTTTTCCATCAGATTTTCGTTTTTAAAAATTAAAAAAAAAAAATTGTATGCATCAGTAAATGAGGTCAAGTTGTTAAGACAGTCATGAGCGTCTCAGGCAGAAATCATTTACTCCCAAGGAACAGAAAGCTTGACTGCCTTAAGTAAAACAGGGAGTTTATTGTAAGGATTCAAGGAACTATGCCAGGGGCCAAGGCCAGGAAGTGAGGGAAACTGACCCAAGGATTTCTCTTCCTTTTCCCCTTCTCAGGGGGCCCAGTGATCTCCTGTCTCCAGTTCCCTCTGACCTTCTCGTCTGCTTCAATATTCTCTCCCTCTCTCTCTCACATTTGCCTTTCTCTCCCCTACGTACACAGTAGAAAGTGTCACCTTGACCTGCCAGTTCAAGTTCCAACCGGATCTACCCAAAGTCTCCGTGACCCAGTTCCGAAATCCCTGAGCTCGCAGGAGCTAGTCCGAGCTTGGGTCAGACGCCCACGCACCCTGCGGTCAGGTGCCGCCAGGGCAGGCCACTCAGGGCAGGTCACCTGGGGAGCTCAGGTGGGCAGGTGGCCATTTGGGTCACATGTCCCTCCAAATGCCCAAGGACAGCACCGCTCTTGTCTCAGTGTCCTTCAAGCAACCACAGCTTTCCTTCCAGGCGTGTGGGGAAGACTTCCTTTCGACTCCCCCCCCCGCCCCGTCCTGTGCGAGCTGGCCCCTTTCTGGAAAGGCTCTGAGGTTCTAGGCCAGGCAACACACAAACTCTCTCTGACACTTGCTTCCACATTTACTTTCCTGTCCCAAAGTCGGGAGAGTCAAAGACGGGCAGCGCTGTCCTCGGCCCCGGGGGGCCCCACCTCGGGGAGGAGGACAGAAGGGCCGACCCGCGCACCGCCCAGGGCCATCAGACGCGGGCGAGCAGGTGCTTCGCTCGCCCAGGGGAGGTCTGAGCACGCCAAGCGCTCCGGGAAGGGAGAGGAGTCCCCTCGACAACCTCCGGGCGCCTGGGACGAGAGCGAGAGCAAAAGGGGGAAATGCTGACTCCGGCCAAGGACAGAGCTGATTAAATTAAGAAAACGGGCTGAGCCACGGGGATCCTAGCAAAAGACGTGACAGAATGAATGCAAAAAAGAGCACTTGGACTTCAGTTTCCCCAAATCTGAGCGTGACCAAGGCGTGACGGCACCACAGCCAGAAAGCCGAGGCCTCGAGAGACGGCCAGTGAGAAAAGGCGTGGCACCTCACCGAGCTGCCACCACGCCCTCCACCCTTAGAAGGATTTCTTAAAGTTGCATTTGCATAATTGGTATGCAAGTTATTTAAAATTATTTAGAAGTACAATTCATTTCCAGTTTATTTTTCCAAATAATCCAAATTCTTAACAAAAATTTCAATGCATAAAGGTACATCCCTGTTCACGTTTTTAAGTGGCTTTTCCATATGGAAGAAAATTGTCCGCCTGCCAGCTGCGCCCTGTCGGAGCACGGCCACAGCCCCACGGCCGGCGCCGGCGGGAACCAGGAGGAAGACAGAGGACTCCCAGCCGCCCCACGGCCACGCCGACGGCGGGGACGCGGCAGACGGCACAGCGCCCCCTCCGCACACGTTAACATAGCAACGCACAGAGCCGGCGAGGTCGTGGAGGGGCGCCCGCCCCTGTTCAGCTGGGCAGCCCCGGCACAACCACCTCTGGAGGGAGACATGGCGGTGCTCCCTGGGAACCGTCAAAGCGTCTTCTTCTCAACCCTAGGGACTTCTCCTGAGGGAATGAGAGCCTGCCACCAGCAAAAGACAAAAGTGAAAAGGTGACTGTTATAAACAACTACGTTTACCAGAGCGGAGAACTGCAAGTGTACGGTTTCTTGTTTTTCAGTTTAGGCTAAGAAAGAGGCGTTATTTCCCCTTCATAGTTGGGATCTGAGGTATAAACGGTTATGGAACTGGCGCTAACTGAATGCCAGCCACGAACCCAGTGCGTCACCTTCCTGAGCTGAGGGCCGCCCCCTCCTCCCCCCACCTGTTAGGCAGGTAGCGTCATTTCCTTACAGATGGAGGCTGACTGTGCAAGTCACTGGGAGTGGCAGGATTGATTCCAGCCAGTGTTTTCCAAAGAGCTGCAACACACTCCATTATTCTTGGAAACTCTGCCCTTGGCATTGAGACATCCCATCTGGGGTTCTACTCAGTTTTGAAAGGAGAGAATAAAAGATCATTTGATACTTTACAACATGTACTTTCCAAAGGAAAAAAAAAATCCCAAGTTCAAACACATGGAGTTTTCTCTGGCTGCCCCCCTTTACTACGCACTCTGTATTCTCTAAGAACTTGGGGCTCATTAATTACAGCGGTGGTAATTATAACCCACTTGTACTTCTGCAGGGCCCTTCTGAGGCGCTGAGAGTCCTTTATGAACACGAGCTCATCAATGGTCCCAGCGGCCCTGCAGGTAGCAAGTAGCTACTTTCCTTAGAGGCTGGGGCCCTGAGGCTGCCTGGGCGGGGACCGCAGGCGCTCTGGTGCCAGGGACCTGGGCTGCCCGGGGCCCTTTGCAGACACAGCTATTTGCCTATGACACCAACAGCTAAAAGTTGCCTGGTCACTGGCTGTAAGGGCCCCTAACTCTCCTGGAGTTCCACCGCAAAACCCCACGGCTTAGTAACCCTCCGGGCCAGACCTCTGAGTCTGTGCATCACGGCCTGGCCCCAGGGCCATCTGACGTGCACTGACCTCTGCACTTCTGCCCGAGCTGTGTGCCTTGTTCACTTTGTTCTCCCTCCTCCTTTCTAAATCCGCCCCCCCCTGCAGCTGAGACCCCGCTGGTTCTGCAGCGTCTCTCCCTCCCTGACCTCAACCAAGATGCACAGTGTGAACCATCTACTTTGACAGGAACTCTTGAGCCGCAGGGCGTCTCTGGTTGCCGGCTCGCATTGCTGGTGGTTTTCTGACTCACTGTTGGCCCGGCAGAGTGCCTCTTGGGGAAGGGATACATCGTCCCCGCGTTCCTGGGACCTCTGGTGCCTAGCACAGCGTTTGGTGCACAGAAGGGGGTCAAGAAATGTTGACTGGTAGGCAGCTGGGGCGCTGGGTGGCTGCTCTCCATGGAGCACTGACGGAGGAGACGGATACCACTGCTACCTCCCCGGCCTGCATCCCACCCATCGGGCCAGAACCCTGAGTCAGGGAGAACCCTGCTGCCTCCCAGGTGCCCGATTTGCGCAGCTCCACATCGTACTCAGGCTGCTCCTCACCTCTCCTGCCAGGCCTGCCTGTAGTACCAAACCACCCTCATCCTCCTAACCCTCACTCAAATGCCACATTGTAATGAAATCTTCCTGAACCCATCCTTCCTCACTCTCTTCTCTGAGCCCCCACAACGTATTGCATAAGGAATGGTTCACCCCGTGGCTTTGCCACCTCCTAGCTACTTGGCCTTGGACAGGTCCCCACCGCCCCAAGCCTCTGTGACCTTGTCCTTTGATGGGAACCACATACCAACTGGATAAGTGTGTCGCGAGCATGAAAAGGGAGAGCCTCAGTGCCTGGTGCTTAGGGCGCCACCCCAGCTCGAGCTTCTGTCTTTGCTGCTGCACAGGGGTAGCGGTGCTGCCTGATTCATTGTTGGATGGTGTGAGCCCGGATCTCCTGTTTTTAAAAAGCCTATCGAGTGACTCTGATGTACAGCCACATTTGGAGACCACAAGCCTAAACTCGACCCTCCCGCGAGAGGGGGAGCCAGGTTCCAGAGGGTGGAGGCAGAGCAGGGGGGGACGCGTCCAAGGTCAGCACCACGGACAAGAGGTGGAGCCAAGGTGCACAGAGCCGAGGGCTGGGAGGGACACTCCACATCACCAAGCCAACAGCACGCCTGACGCTCCAAGGTCTGATGACCCCAGCCGCGCTTTTCCTTTCTCTAGTTCTACTCATACAAACAAGGTCTGATTACGTTCTCCTTACACAACAATCGCCCTTGATGCCCACCCCCGCCCCTCCCCACTGGCGTCGGGTTTTTTTAATGTATCATTTCAGAACTTTTTCTATATGTTGGATCATTTCTTTATTTACTTAGAGCGTACCTGAAGGACTTTACAAAGATTATGTAATTGGCATTATGCTTAAGTTAATATTAAACCTGGTTTCCCTGTTTATATCAGGTGACAGGGGAAGTCACGACTGGGGTGGGATTCTATTCAGTCACAGCCACAGCTGTTGCCACGTTGACACTCCATCTGGGAGATGCTGCTGAGCGTCTCTGGAGGACCAGACACTGGGCGTTAATTAAAGCTCTGTGAGTTACACTAAACTCAGTTTCCTAAGGTTCCTCCCTGCATTTCCCCATCTCACCCATCAGGATGTCCTGAGAGTCCACATCAATTACTTTATGGAAATTTAGATCTGTTACATTTATTGTGTTTCTCTGATCACCTTTCCAACAACCTTGTCAAAGACTGCTACTTTGATGTAGGCTTATTTGGATTCAGCTATTCTTGGTAAAGCCATCATGAGCCCTGACTATCACCACACCACTTTCTAACTGCTAATAAATCATGGCTTTAATCACTCATGCTGCAGTCCCTCCTGGGATCAATATCAAGTTCATGAATACATAATATTTCCATTACCATTCAAGTCTGCTCATCTCCACAGTCCTCCCAAGATCACCACTAGCTGTTTGGTGATCTCTGTCAGATTTCAGGACCCAGGGCTAAGGCTCACTGGCCTTAGAGACTGGATTAGGTCCAGGCTTCTGACCTCCTCCCTCCATCCCAGCTGCAGCACCGTTCATGTCACTCTTTCCTTTCCAGCCTGAGGGTCACTTTCCTGGCCTGAGAAGAAATCAACAGTAGAAAAACATCCATTTCCTCTTCATCCCCTGCCATCAATGGGCGGTTCAGTGGGAAGGTCACAGGCCTTAGGAATCAGACAGAGACCTTGCTTAAATCCCAGCTCCACCACTGACCAGCTCTATGACCTGGGGCGAGTTGCTGAACCTTGTTAATCCTTGCTTTCCAGTTATGTATTCATGGGCAGAATTGGCTTAAGATTAGGAATAATGCATTTGGTTGAGGCATGACAGTTACAATTACCGTATCATCCCAAATGGCTTGAGCAACCATCTCTTGGAGCCAAGAAGGAACACTTTTTCCCCCAAGGTAAGCCACTCACCAAAGCAATCAGCCATTGCCTGCCTAGGTCCTCCGCGAGGTGGGTCCTGTGCTGACGTGACTGGTGGAGAACAGAGATGGAGCTCTGAGCTTCTAAAATCAACACCAAGAGGAGAATGAAGTTCCGCAGGGCACTCTGGGGTAGAGGGCAGCTTTCCTCCTGAGTCCTTTTGTGACGCCGCTCTTCTGATCTGTGGATGGGGATGTTGTGACCGGCCCCGCGTGCCTCACTTAACCCCCTCCTCTTTCTGTTCCTCGTGGAGAAGACCCGGGCCACAGCTCATCTCAGATACCGCTCTCCTTCATGGATTTGATGAGATCTTTGCTATCACTGCTTACTCAAACTCCTTCACACATGAGGAATCTGAGGCTCAGAGCGGGTGATTTAATCAAGGTTCTCCAGAAATGTATTTGTGGGGCTGGGGCCAGCCCCCAGGCATTCTGGGGCACCATCTCTTCTCTGGCCTCACTCCCCTCTGATCCAGCTCCTGGTAACTGACAGGGAGGTCTCCTTAAGCCCGAAGACTTAACGCAAGCCAGTCTCCATCACTTGCCCCTGCTCCTCTTTCTTCGTGCCCCAAGTGTGTGCTGGGAGGCTGGCCAGGGTATCAAGAATCCTCTCTCTGCTCTGTGACCTTGGGCAAGTCACTGTCCTTCTCTGGGCTTCTGTCCAATGAGGAAGTTGGAATACCTGATCCCCAAAGTCACTTCTACTCAGTCTCAGACTCTGTGCAGGTGAGGCTCGCCCTCAGGTTTAGATGGTTCCCAGGCTCACCGGAGCCCACAGTGACAGGTGTGCGTCCCCTTCCAGCCTCCACGCAGGCTTCATATCCCAATCCCTGAGCTCGAGGGAGCCAGGGCAGGCACTGGGGCCCCTTCAGGCAATGATGTGTACACCACAAGCCTCCACTGCTGTCAGGCAAGAGTTGAGCTGGGAAGACTCCAGTCTTGTGGGAGGCCCCTGAGCGCACCACCCAGCTCCCCTAAAACCACCTGGGTTCCCTTTGGGGACCCCCAGGAAGGCCATTCCAGAACTGAGGCTCCCTCTGCATGGCCAGCATCAGGTCGTTAGCTGTTAAGAGGCAACACTGGAAGATGGCCCCCACCCACATGCACACAAACCTCCTTGGGCATCGTCCACCGCCCCCCCCCCCCGCCCCGCCCCGATCAGCATTTGGAGAGGAACCGAAGCAGCTCCCACTGGGGCCCAGGCGACTCCCTGCCCGTGGAGCCGTGCCCCGCCGCACCTCCCGCGCTCCCCCGGGCCACGCCTGCAGAAGGACGGCAAGGGGAGCGGCCGCTCCGACAACCGCAGGGGCACAGGCCAGAGAACCAGGACACTTAGCTGTGCCTCCCCGCAACAACCAGCGTCTCACAGACGCGTCGCTGGGCGGCTCCGGCCACGCTGACCGCGCCGCCTCGTACTTTTGGCCCCTGGGGGCAAACAGCCTGATTAATACTTCACGACACAGTTCTTTTCATATTCCTTTCTTCATGCTGTTGCTTTTCCCTTTTAAAAATTTTTTTTCTTCCTCCTGAGCCCCTGAGGGCCTGATAGAGAGACACGGAATATTCTACTGTCTCTTGTGTCTGCCTGCTCCAGTAATCAGCGGACTCAATCACGCTTGCAGTGTTTTTATGAATTAATAACAGGCACTTTGGAGGGCTAGCTGGGGAGGCAGGAAATGCAATCTATGGAAACTTAATGAGCGCCGTGGGGAACGGCCTCCGCGCCGCCTCCAACCCTCACGCCGCGCTCCTAAATCATCCTTTCTGAGATTACCTGCTTGCAGAACAGCCTCGACCGCTTGTGTGGGGCTCCTGAGTGCCCCCACCCCGTCCCTGCCAGGCCCTCCGGGAAGAGGGTCTGGGAGAGGCAGCCACAGCACACCTCCGCTCCAATCCGAAAAAAGAGAGGGGATCCGGCTCAGCCGGGGAACTTGCCCTGCCTTTGCCTGCTCCGGGTGAGGAGGCGGGAAGGGTCAGGCGGGAAGGATGGCAGGTGGCCCGGGCAGGCCCCCAGCCCCACAGGGAGGCCCACCACCCAGGGCAGGGGCCCTGCACGGGGGTCTTACTCTCCCAGGTCTAGAAATTGTTCTTGTTAGGGCTCTCCATGACCGTTTGAAGCCACTGGAAGTCCTGAGGACTCAAGCCACATGTTGTGAAATGCCACTTAAAAAATATCCATGCATCATGGTCTGATGTATGGCCCCACGTGCGTGACCAAGCCCCAGTTCACACGGCATGACACTCACCACTTGCATTTGCCTATGCTCAGGCCCTGTCCACGAGACTCACACACCTACCCCTGAGCTTCAGTCGTTAAGTTCAATATTCGTTACTCGTCTTCCCAACAAGAACAGGTGCCCCCGCATCAGGTGCCACGTGCCCAGGATCCTGGAAGGCCACTGTGTTCCCCAGGCCCCTCTTTAGAGCTACCATGCAGCACACCCCCTTCTGGTGGCCCAGGCTTCCCCCTGGCACTACCGCCTCCACAGCCACTCTCCCTGAAGGATGCTCCGGCCATCCAGGTGGGAGAGGTCCTGCGATCCCACGTTCACAGGTCATCACTTGGGCTCCCATTGTGATAGGTGCCTGGTCTTATGCACTACATTTTAAGTCTTACTTCTTCATTCTCTCTCATTTTTGTCTTTGTTGTTTTTGTTTTTTGAATTTTAAAAAAATGGAGGGAGGGTAATTAGGCTTTTAAAATTTGTTTACGGGGGAGGTGGTACTGGGGATCAAACCCAGGACCTCGTGCATGTTAGGCATGCGCTCTACCTGAGCTATATCCTCCCCCAACCCGCCATAGCCATCCTTCTTCCTTCCCATGTGGTAGCTTCCAGGACCTAGGAAAACAAGCAAGCAAGCGCTTAGGAGCACCGGCCCCTTCACCCAGGGCTCGGAGGCGCCTGCTCGGAGACCAGCAAGCCCATCTCCACTCACAGCTGCCCCGGCACCAGGGAACCCGCCAGGTCTCATGGGCCTCGCCTGGTCTACGTCATGGAGCTCCAAACAGGGGAACACCTGCGTCTGTCCGCAGGGGCTCACCATCCAGCATTAAAACGCCCAGGACTGTGGGAGAGTAAATGCCTGGTGAGACGGGGCGTCGCCCTCCTCAGGGAACCGGCTCCTGGAGAGGAAACACTGAGATGACTTGATGATGACGGAAGGCGGGAGGGGGAAGGAGGGAGGGGTTGGGAGGGAGGAAGAGGGGGAGGGAGTTGACAGACGGACAGCAATACACACACACACACACACCACTCGACACTCAGAGGCAGGCCACAGAGCCAGAGACTCGAGGAAACCCGAGCTGGGGGAGGAGGGGAAGGTGGGGCCGGGGTGGAGTGGGCAGGGAGGCTAAGGTCCCACCGGCCTTGTCGGGGTGGGAGACAGGAGCCCAGCCAGGGCTAAGGCCCCGTCTTGCACGCACGTCCTAACAGCTCTGAAGAGCACAGCTCACTAACCAAGTCCACACGAAACCACAGACCCAAATGAGCAGCCAGCGTCCCGGTGGCACCACTCTCCTCTCACGCCAGAGCACTGCTTTCCGCCAGAACCCCTCCCAAACCATCAAGTGCTGTGGTGAGAGGGCCTTCGACCGGAGCCGGGTTCCTGGGGGAGCGGGGCTTGCTGTCAGTTATTTCAGTATTGCCACACCTGTACCCCGAGGGTGGACCCCAGGCGAGCATCCCCCAGAAGCTCGTGAGAAATGCGGACTCTCAGGCCTCTCTCACGCCCCCGAAGCAGAATCTGTGCTTCACCTCCATCCCGAGGCCGCTCGTGGGCACACTCAAGGGTGAGCAGCACTGGTCTACCACACTGCTGGGGCCCCCTTCCCGGAACACCAGCTTCTCTTTATCACTTCCCCTCCACTCCGCTGGTTTGCTGGCAGCCTGGAGAAGCCCGTCCCTTCGGCCAGGCTCTCAGGGGCCCGGAGATAATGGCTTTATATTGATGTCTCCCAAATGCATTTCAGTGAAAATGTCTTAAAGATCTAAAAGCCTTTAGCATCCCGGGGAATGCATTTCTAATGATACAATTTCAGGCCCCCTTGACAAGCCTTGACAAAACATATTCCTTGGTAGGGAAGGAGGCCTTCCTGACGTGGCTTAGATTCTGCCGTGTGATAGTAACTTGTCCTGGTGTGGCATCGTAATTCTACGACACGCGTTTATTCCTTCTGTCCTTCAACGCTTCTGTCGCCTGAGAGAGGAGCAAGGCGGCCTGTAGGACCGCTGTTTTACGCTGAGGACTCCGGAGCTCAGAGAAGTTGAGAGACTCGCCTGTGGCCACCCAGCTGCAGAGAAGCAGAGGCAGGCACGGACCTCCGCCAACCCCAGGCTCCTACAGGACAGTCCTACCAGAAACCACCATGTGCAAATGGAGGTCTGTTTACTTATTTTGTTCCTTAGAATCTCATCTTAAAAGCACCAGAGTCAAACGTCCAGTCCGGCAGAACTATTTCCCTCAGGCCCTCAGCCCTGAACCAGGAGGCGGGCAGGGGGTACCCGAGTCCAGCCCCTGCCTTTGGAAGCTCTAGTGTTAGGGCTTCGTTTTTTTTTTAACCCTTTGATGGAGCAGAAATGTGTTCTCACATCACAGCGTCACCAACAGACAAACAAAATGAGAATTTTGAAAGCAGAAATCTCTTGAAAATGAAGCCGATCTCAGCTCCCAGCCGGCCCTCCCCCCACTAACAGGTGCTTCCCGTGACCCTCAGGCCACGTGTTGCTCGAACCACAGGGGCTCCGAGAGCAGCGGCCCAGCGCCCTTGGCCGCCCAGCCTGGGAGTTCCGGGCGCCAAGTCTAGCTTCTACAAAACACGAAACCGCTTTTTCTTTTTTTCAGCAACATATTTAAATCAGCTTTTCTCAAATTGGACTTCAGGTGGTTTCGCTTCCCTGTGCGCTTCTTCTAATCAAAGCTTACCTCTTCTGGGTCCCGCTTCATCTGAGCCTCCAGACGGTGCAAAGCTTGATTTCTGAACCCGCTTTGCACCTGGGAGGGTCTAACCAACATTGGTGTAATACCTTCCTCCTCCCCCAGAAAACAGGCCTTTCTAAACTCATCGCCGCCCCAGTCCAGCATGCCACCTGGCGTGCGTCCACAGAGCTTGGGGGAAGCCCTTTCCTGGCCAGTGGGATGGGGGCATCCTGGAGGCCACCGCCCGGGACTGTCCCACCTTGAGTCATTAGCACACCGAAGACTCCGAGAAGCCCCACCACGCAGAAAGTCTACATTTGAGTAAGTCAGCATTCCCCAAACTCCCTGGGGCACAGGCCCCTTCGCCCTTTACAAATATCCCAGGAATCTCTGGGAAATTTTATCAGAACCCAGTGGGCGACTCTCCCCAGAAGGGTTTCGGTCTGCAAAGGGGTGAGGTAGGACACACCTTCTCTGCCCCTCAAGTCGCCCTGCCCCCACGCCATTCCCCTCACACCTTCCTCAGGGTCTGTGGCCTTTGTTCCAGAAAGGCTCCAAAGCTCCTTCCTACCTTTGGCCGCCTCTCTCACACTCACCTGCGAGACGAGAGGACAGTGCCTGTGCGCTGGGCCTCGCGAGCCCCAGAAACAAGCTGAGCTTCTAGAGGACCCCAACACACAGACCCCGGCTTCCACGGCACCCCCAAACAGCTGGTTTCTTAACCACTGGACAGCGAGGGGTAAATCTGGCCTTTCCCAGAGCGGCTACGCCAGCCCCCCAAACTCAGATGACATTTACGTCCGCTCCTCTCCTGCAGAGGCCAGTCTCAGTGCTGAAGCGTTGCCTGCAACCCCACCCTCTGGCCCCACGCCGGCGATCATGCCGCGCACTCGGTCTAGGAGGGGACTGGGCGATGCCGTAGGAGAGCAGAGGGGTGCGCTCCCCCCATCTTTCCACTAGCTTCCCAGCAGTCATCCCACCTGTCCTTCACGGTGCCCCCCGGAACCACGCCTGCCGGCAGTCTGCACTGACACGTGCTGCACTGTGTGCACGGAAGCCTGGCCGGAGGAATCCTGGGGGTACTTCTGTCACACACACACACACACACACACACACACACACACACACACCCCTTGTGTGCAGCCGGACGGGGGCGGTGTTTATGTCTCCGTTCTCTTTTGCAAAGGGGAAAAAAAACACAGTGGAGCCATAAATGTGTGCGTTTTGAACAGCTGTCCTCACGTACCGTGTAGGTGACTGAACTGCAAGAAATTTAAACATAAGCTTGAGTTTTCTGAGATGGGAGGGAGGAAAATTTGGCCATTGGTATCTCAATTATTTTTCTGTACCAAGTGCTAAAATCAGGCATTAAAATGCAACACTTCCACCCCAAGGGGAAGACACACACACACACACACACACATACACACACGCACACATATATACACACACATACATACGCACGCACATACACACATACATACATGTGCATACACATATATACATATGCACACATACACACACATATACATACATACACACACACACACACACACGCACACACACATACGCATTCTGCTCTTTCATACGCACTCAAAATGGGAAACATCTGAGGAACAAGCAGCCGAAGCCCAGAGCATCCTCCCCCCCAAGCAGGGCTGCGTTTTCCCAGCAGGAGACTCCGCTCCAGGCTCCAAGCTCCAAGGCAAGCTCTCCAGGAGGGGAAACTGCCCAGCAGGGTTTATTAATTCGCACAGAAGAAGGATCACGTGTCCCCGTCAAGGTCTGAGAGTGGGCAGTTGGAAGAACTGTCAAACGTGGAGGCGTGAGTGGGGCAGAGAAAGGGGCGGCAGAGACAGAGAAGGTGAAGGGACATGACTGTTCCATGGTCAGTGGAGAAATCAGCAAAGCTGAGGCCAAGTGCATGGGGTTGGGGAGCTCTCCTGTGCGCTGGAGCGGGAGGTGGGACGGACTAAGGGAGCAGGCTTCGGACAAGGATGGACCTGCTTCTGAAGTCTGACCGAGGAAAGGCCCTCCCTAGGGGCTGCCTCCTTCCTCCTGGGAGCCTGTGAAGACCCGCAACAGCAGTCCAGCCCCGAGTAGGGGTGACCCTTTAAAATCATGACCCCCCAAGCTTTGCTCTCGGCGCCTCCAGCCACCATCTTGGACTCCTCCCTCCTTCATAAATGGCTCAAAGGCCCTGGGGCTCCTTGTCCCTGTCCCTCCAGTCACACATGCCCTTGGGAAGGGCTCTCCTTCTCCACCTTCCTGGCTCCACATTTGGAATAAACACTGCCAGGGCCAGGAGGCTGGGAAGGCGGTGGGGAAACAGGACAGGGCCGGCCGCGGTCCCCACCCCAAGAGGTGCTCCAGGGAGGAGGCAGGTGTGCCAACAGCCACTGTGAAGCAGCCCGAAGGCCTGTGGGAGCTTGTCTGAGTTACAATGGGCCTGCACTCCCGTGCTCACGGGTGTTGCTGGCTCTGAGCCCTGCCCTGTGAAACCGCGCGGCCACTCCCTGGGGGTCTGCGCGGCCTGCTGTTCCCCAGGGGGCCCCGGGCACTTGCTCACGCGCCTCCAGACAAGCCTGGCGGGTCCCCTGGGCCGCGACGGGACCACTCCTGCTGCGCTCCCAGGTGTCCGCCGAGTACACGACCTTTGTCTTTGGTCACTGCCAGTCCCCACCCGGGCTCGCAGTCAGTCCCGCTGAGGTCCGCTGTCCTTCCGTCTTCCGCGGCTGAGACCTGCGAACCTCAGAAGGCCAGGCTGCTCTACAGTGTGAAGGAGGGGAAGCTGTTTCCCTCCCGTCTGGTGGAAAAGCCCAAAGCAGCGCCCCCGCACCCAGAGCCTCACGCTGCTCAGCGAGCCCGCGTCACCTGCAGCCCGTGCCTCGGGGGTGAGTCCTCGGGGGGCCGGCTCAGGAGCCCAGCCCTGGCATGGCCCCAGCTAGCAGGTGGGGAGTTTTCCTTTTGACAGCGGCGTCTTCCAGAAGCCTTGGACTCACAAACCGACAGCAACACCTGCCAATCCTAAGGCTGGCGTCTGTGTGGTCCTCCCGGTGCCCCGCGCTCAGCAGGTTCTCCAGAACTGTGTTCAATGGACAGTCAGATCTTAAGTGAGAGGGTGAACATGTTAAGAATGGTGATTCTCAAATTCTATCATTTTTTAAAGTTTGGAAACTACCAAAAGGTAGGAAAAAATGGAAAACTTACAACAAGCCCCTACAACCCCAGCGCCTGAAGGCAACAGCAGTTTGTGTTTCTGTGTATTTCCCTTTAGTCCTTGGGTACCGTTTTTCAGGAAGATCCTTCTGCAGGGGCGGCATGGGCCTGCGCTGAGCCAGGCAAATACACCAGAGGGAGGTGGAGAGGAGAAGTCTGAATGGGAATCCACCAGGCCTGGTAATAATGGAGAGGAAGGAAGGGCTGGGTCCAGGCTGCCTCCTTCTGGTCCTCAAAGATCCACTGAGGGAGCTTTCTGAGGAAGAGGGGTCAGGAGGAGAGAAATGCTCCTGGATAGTCAAACCAAGAGTTCGGGATTCAGGCTGTGGCGGGGGCAGTGGGGGGGGGGTCGCGGGTTGGGTCCAGGAGTAGGTGGGGAGACAGATGTGGGACAGGGCCCTCTTGCCCCCACCCCCACCCCGAGAGTCAGGACCGTGTCCAGGAGCGTGGGAAGCTGCTGACGGACCGTCTGACAACCGACAGCAGGTAAATCCCGCTAAGTCCTGGCTCACCCGTCTTCTCATTCTCATCTGCCCAGCATCTCCCACTCCCGCTCCAGCTCCTCTCTGCGCAGACCCAGCCGTCCAGGCAGGCTCCCGAGGCTCTCCACGCCGGCTGCGTGACCGCCCCGGGTTCCCCACTGAGGAACCTGTCAGGCCTTCAGGACCAGCTGTCTGACCATTTTGTGACCCGAAAGAGGAAACTCGCTAAAGCCTGGCCTGCACGGTGTGGTCTGAGGGAGACCCAGGTTCCCCGCTGCCCCACGAGCATGACGTGGCCGTGGATGGCCTGAGCACCCGGAGGGGTGACGGGACACAGGGTCCCCTCAGGGCCTGCCTCTGATCCTCTGAATTAGGACCTGGAGCAGTGCTTTCACATCCTGGGTTTGCTCCTCTCACTTGGTTAAAAAGAAAAGAAGCAGAGACTGGTAGGGGGCAAACTGGGAAGGCAGAACCGGAGGCACGGTGGTCCGGGGGCCGAAGGCGAGCAGGCTCTGCAGGACCCCGTGGGCCGGGCCCCTCTGGAGCGAGCACTGTGCCCCCCCCCCCGGGTCTGCTGAGTCCGGGAGCGGCCGTTCTCAGGCCCGAGTGTGGATGAATGTATCGGATCCTGCCTCAGCACCAAGGAGCCTGGGGAAAGGGAGACGGGTACTCAGCAGCAGCTGAACTCAGGAATGGAAAGAAGGGATGGGGAGACCGGGGGTGGGGGTTCCTCAGCCCCAGGAGAGGAACTGGGTCAGGCCCAGAGCTTGGCATCGGACAAACCGCATCGGTGTTCCATCTGAGCTTCAAAACAACCCCACAAAGTATGATTATTCCCATTTTACCCATGAAATCCTTCCAAGGCTCAGAGAGGGGACGTGACTTACTCAGGATCACACAGCTGGAGGAGCCAAGTCTTCAAGTCCATTTTACCTGACTCCAAATTCCCAGTTCCTTCCAGATCGCTGCACTGTGGGGACCTGGGGGTGGAGGCGAGGCTGGGGCTCCTGGGTGTGCCCGGGGCCTCCAGCCTCTCCCGTCCTCTGTCTTGTCAGCAGCAAGGTGACCTCAGCTCTCACCAGGAGCTAAAGCTGATCTGAAGTTGCCATTTGTGGAAGGGCTTTGGGGAGATCTCTGGGCAGAGGAGACTTTTCCCTTATGCAGGGGCAAGAGAAGGAATTAGGGCTGCCTTCAGTGGGGCAAAAAAAACCAGACTGCTGGCTGACGCCAGCCAGATGCAGAGGCCCTGGGAAGTGGATGGCTGTCGGGCCCCCACGTCCACAGGGGAAGGCTCGGGACCCCTCGCCCAGACTCAGCGTCGGGACTCCAGAGCCTGCCCCTCGCCTCCCAAGCCCTCCCACCTCCTCCTCCGGCCCCATAGCATCCTCAACACCCCTGTCAGAGCTAAGGGTGCGGTGGAGGTGGGGGGCAGCTCCTGAAACAGATAAGAGGTAACTGCCCGCCTTTGACTCCTCTTGATGTGAAAATGGGACTGGAATGACTCACTCTGGCTGAAAGGTTAGTTGAAGGTTATTACAGGAAAATTGTTATTCATACATTTTTTCAGTGCAGCCGGATAGCCTAAAAGATTAAATTCACAGAGTGCATAATGACCCATCAGAGCGGACAATGGTAGGGGCGTCCCCGGGGAGGGGAGATAACGGAACAGAGACTTCTCTGAATAATTCATGCTCCAGCAGACCAGGCACTAACAGATTACACGAGGGTTTTCATTAGAAAGAAGGGAGAGAGTAGCTCTGAAAGCAGCTGGGCGTGCTCCTCAGCACCGTGGGCAGCGCTGGCCCAGTTGCCTGTGGCCTCAGTCAACGCCGGTTCCCACACCTGGGGGGGTCCGAGGAGGGGGGCCGGCGGGATGAGGAGCACTGCTGTTGTCACAAGGCAGGCGGGTGACAGACAGCCCACCCCTGAGCGGGTCTGGGTGACCTGGCTTCATCCCAGCCTTGAAGCTCCCGAGAGGCCGAGGCCAGGTCACTACGGGGGCTCTGTCTGTGTTTCAAGTGCAGGGACGGGTGTGGAGGCGTCTACCAGGAGGGGTGTGACGGGTGTCCAGACAACCCCACTTCTCACCCAGAATGACCACACTTCTGTGGGCGGGAGGAGAAGCAGGGCTGGAGCACCCCCGCCCCCGCGGCGGGGGCAGATGCAGCCCCGCAGCCCCCGTCAGTCGTGTGTCCGCGGCCACAGGGCAGTGTCTCGGGGCCGCTGCCCGTGCTGCGTCTCAGCAGGTTCCATGCGGGAGGCCCTGAAGATCTCCCCAGAGCGCTGAAGGGAGGTAACATCTGGCAACCCTTGTAACATGACGATGAAAACTGCGGCAGGCTGATTTCTCTCCAGTCCACCCTACCTTCTGCCACGTCGAGCTAAGCCAGGGACAAGATCAGCTGTGCTCTGCAGACACAACGCCACTCAGCTGGCCCACCAGTTCCTGGAAACGAAGGATGCAGGAATAAAGCTCACCTATGTGCCCCATGGGAACCTGGAACAGATAGGCCACGGGTGGACATGAACACACACACACGCGTGCGCACGCAACCAAGGGCAAAGGCCCGCCCATCCTCCGACCCTCCCGCAGAGCCCTGTGTGTCCCCTTCAGCTGCGCCTCAGTCTGTGGCTGCCTGGCGTCTCCAGCGGCGCTTCAGCTGGCTGGGTGTCTTCCCGCGTCCAGCCTCCCCCGCCCCAGGCACTCCACGCCCCACTGCGGAACGCGAAAATACTGCCCTCGCGGCTCGGTGCCTTCTAGGTGCATGCGAGTCAGGGCCAGCGGGGCAGCCGGCACTTCCGTAATTCCCGGAGATGAACAGCCTATTTATACTTCGTCATCGAGAAGGTCTCCACTCCCCCTTCAAGGTGTGATCTTAGCGGATCCCAGAGGGTTACACGAAGGCATCTGGGTGCAGAAACTTAGGAAACTTTTTGCTCTCATAACAAGTACCAGCATCGAGCCCAGCTCAGAAAAGGAACTACTGAGAAAAATGTACACAGATTATAATCCAGTCTTCACATGAGTGCCTGTAAAACCGGTGACACCTGAACAATCCATGGGTTATGCCCGTGTCAGTGTCCCAGTGGCGACGGCGTCCTGCAGCTGCACAGGGTGCTGCCCTTGGGGAAACTGGGTGAAGGCTGTAAAGATCTCTCCGTGTATTTCTTACAATGGCCTGCGAACCCACATTATCTCAAAGAATTAAAAAAACAAACAAACAAGCAAGCAAACAAAAAAATCTTTTCCACTGAAACATCCTCCCCAGAGCTGCCTACTAGCCCTCTACTCTCTGTTTTCCATCATCTTAACAAACCAGATCCCACGACACGAACAGAGGGCATTTTCAGGAGAGGTCAGGGAAGAGAGCCTGTGAGGCCAACGGCAGCGTTAACCTCGGAGTTTTACCATCAGAGACCCGTGTGGTGACCCCACACGCGTCTGAGCTCTCAGCATCTTTACCGGCCCTGCGTGTGCCTCTTCGATGTCCAGGGACAGACAACGTGACTGCCCACGGAGGTCGGGTCCTGTTTGTGTGCACACAGCCCCGCCTTTGGGAGACCCACCCCTTTCCCGCACCGTGTGGTCCGGGAGGCGCCACAGCCTGGTGCCCTGGACTCTCCGACTCCACGGGGCACACGCGGCCCCGGCTGCAGGCATGCGCACGTGGCCCGAGCTCGACCAGGCAGGGCCTTGCAAGGACTGGCCTGCTGGAGCTGCTTTCTGCCCGAGTCGGGGTGCCAGCGCGTGTGAAGCTGAGGCTGCCAGCAGTCACCTTCCCCGACCACAGGGAGAAAGGTCAGCCTCGGCGGCAACGAGCGGAGCCCCCAGATGGCAGCGATCAGCTGAGACAGGAAGGGCAGGGAGAGCCCTCGTCAAGAGCCTTGGTCCCTGTCCACGCTGCCACGCCCGCCTGGCCCTCCTGGGCACTCCCCAGAGACGGTGTTCCGTGACAAGCCCCCCTTCTAAAAGCCAGTCTGCGCTGGTTTCCGTCACACGTAACTCCGAGGGCTGTGCCTTCTACAACCCCCTGACTTGATCATTCCTTCACAGCAATAGAAGAATGGCAGGAGAATCCAGGCCTCCCACACCGTTCAGGCCGACAGGTCATGTAGACTGTCCAGGAGAGGAGAGGCAGGGTCTCTCCTGGAGAACGGAGGGAAGGGGCCGCAGTCCAGGGCAGGCTGCCCCCAAGCACGCAGTTCTGACTTCCTTTCCTTAAGCGTCCTCTAGATGACTCGGCACAGTAGCACAAAATCTCCCCCAGTGTTTTCTTCAGGTTAAAAATAAGTTATTCTCTTTGTAGGACAGCTTTCTGGGTATCTTCCCTCTAACTGCCCCCAGCATACACGCACCACTGAGTTCGCTGTGGTTTACCTTCCGGGGTACGCCACAACCTTCTGCTCTGTTTTATTCTTATTTTCACAATTATAACACCGTCTCTGCACAGATTTGGTGGTGCCATATAATCTCACCCGTGAATCAGCGGACCCTCCAGCTTCTGAGAGAATTTTTGGAGACAAGGTCGCTTAGACGAGGGGTGGGTACCAACTCCAGATGGACCAATCCAAACCGCGTCCAGGGCTTGGGGGCTGGAGCCACGAGGCAGCATGAGTGAGCCTCTTCGTGTGGCTGTACCTTCAGTGAGCGGCCTCGCCCCTGGGCCTTGGGGCTGTCCATCGCCCCGCGGGCCACAGAGGAAGAGGGTGCAGCTTGACTGGCAAAGGCGGAAATAAAGCCCTTCTTGGGGGCAAGAGATGGAGGGAGAGCAAAGGGCTTCTTGCCCTGACCTGTCTGTGAGGTCAGGAAGCCTGCTTCCCTTTGAATTCTGTTAGATGTCCTGTGTCCTTAAGCATCTCCCCTTTCCCCTTTTAAGTCAAATCCGGATGGTTTCTGCCCCCCTGCAGCTGAGGAATCCCCTAGAATGCACTTAGGTTCTTGCTAAACTCTGCAAGGCTCCCTCCAGCCTCCTCTCCCTTCCTTGTCCTCTCTCCCCTTCTCAGTCACCTGTGTGATCTCTGACACACACGCATCATGCAGAATATCAAATACAGGTCAACGGATGTCACCATGGCAGGACAAGCAAAAGCAAAGGAAAAGCCCACGTTTCTCCAGGCTTGTTCGTAACCGGACACAGCCGCGCGTCCTGCCCCTGCTGCTGGCGGTCGGGAAGGTCAGCCCACGCTTCGGCGTGGGAACCTCTTGTTCCCACCGAAGCAGCTGAGGTGGGAATGTTTCCTTTAAGCAGACACGTGTCAGCCTCCGCCTGAAACAAAGACCCTCCGCCGGCACGGACCGCCGCAGAAACGGGGCCGTGTGAGACGTCTCTGCTGAGGCGGTGATTTTTCTCAACTGCCAGGCACCATTTTGGAAGGTTGCTGTGGGAGGTTGGTCTGCACTTTAAAGACAGCTGAGACACGTTCAAGGCTGAAGCTTTTGAAAAACAAAGCGCTGGGAAGGTTTCAGGACGGGGGAGGCGTGAAATCAAATGACCCACTGAGGCTAAATTACCAGCCTCACAGAGCGTTTGCAGAATACCATTCCGCCTGGGCCTGGGGCCACCGCTCTTTTGCTTGCTCTTCCAATTAATTATTGTGTTTTAACACTATCTCCGAAGATAATTGCCTGTCAGTGTATCAGGATGTAACACCTCGGGGTGAGCGACGCCTTGCGCTCCGTCTGTCAGCACTAACACACGCACGGCGGGGAGAGCCCGCCTGCCTCCCTGTGACCAGCCAAGGCTTGGAGCGTCGCATCCTTCTCTTCCGCAAAGATGCTGCCTCCCCAGCCACGCTCAGCTCAGCCTGATGTGGGGAGGGGGCAGGAGAGCACCTGGCCTCCCGATCGCCACCCCGACTCTGAGGACGGCTTCTTTCCAATAGATCTGTGTTCGCTAATATGACTTGGGGGACTACAGAATAGATAACAAAGGAGATGGGTTTGTTTTTTTTTTGCCACCTATCCCATCATCCCACCGAAAGAAAAGGTATTGCTCAACAGGCTTTGTAATTACAGAGCTGGTAAAAAAAAAATTTTCAAAATCCATCATGGTTGGAGGGGTCTTCTGTATTCTTTAAAGCAAAACAGGAGAGCAATGGAATGCTATCCAGCGTTAAAGCCTGCTGCATTAAATATTTCAATAGGAGAAAGACAGAAACTCCCACTCCGAATTAAACTGAACCCATTTGGTGAACGTGTGAGCATCATACGGAACGAGTGCCAATTAAAGTGACAAGTAGTGGGCCTGGCACCGAGTTCTCGATTGTTCTGAGGGTGGCTTCCCCAGCGTGGCCGGTCGGTGCTCTGGGGGACATTGAAACGGATCCACGAAGTGCGACCTGGGGTTCTTCTGAGAAACAGAGTCTCATCCAATACCTCTGAGTTAATTGGCATTTTATTCTCATTAAAGTCTCTGTCACAACCTTTTGTTTTACTTTATTTTTGTACTTCTGAGGAAGCTACGATCACAATGTCTTCTCTGCAGCTTTTGGGCAGCTCCAAACAAACTCGGTGGTGCCACACAATCCCCCAGCTTGGGGGACAGACTGCCAGCCAGCGTGCTCCCAGCTGCAGAACAGAAAGGAAATGGACTCACTGATGGCACTGAAATTTTTCTCCAAAGCCCAGTTTGCTTCCTGTCTCCTTGGGTGAGTGGCCCCCTCGGCACACAAGATGGGGAGGACTCCCCTGAGACGAGAGAGCGGGGGTCTCGGGCAGATGACAAGGTTATTCACAGCGCTAGGCCCTGAGGTGGATGCGGATTTGCAGCCTAGGCATCAGAACACTGACCCAGAGCGAGTACTGGGACGCCTATGGGCACGGCGGGCCCTTGGCTCCGTCTGCTTAGGAAGTCCCTGAGCGCTTGTCCTAGTTTTCCTGTCTTCATCTCCAGGTGGCTGGGGCCAGTGGTGGCCTTCTCAGGAGGGTTCAGCCTCTCCCAGTAACTTGGACAAGCCATATAATTAGGGCCATGTGCCCCACCCACTGTGGTCTCCACCAAGTGCCTCCTACTTTCATATGGACTTTCAGACTCTTAATTAACCAAAGAATGTTTCTATAGGAACCACTGGGTTCAGACCGCTGTTTCCCAGACAGAGACTCACAGACACAGAAAATAAACTTATGGTCACTGGGGGGATGGGGGAGGGAGGGATAAACTGGGAGTTTGGGACTGGCTGATACAAACCACCATGCACAGAACAAGCAAGGTCCTCCTGCGCAGCACAGGGAACTGTGTTCAATGGCTTGTAGCAACCTGTAGTGAAAAAGAAGATGAGAAAGAATAGGCACACACGTGTGTGTGTGTATAAATACACACATACGTGAATAGCCGTGCTGTACACCAGAAACTAACCCAACATTGTAAATCAACAACAAAACAGACTGCTGTCCCGCCATCCTTAGACTCACACCCCACAAACAAGCCCCACAGACGGCCTCGCCCACTCCTGACCCCACTCTTGTCCCACAGAATGCGCTGATCCCTTCACGGCACCCAATGTCCCCGGCTTCCTCAGTGTTCTTGGTACACAAAGGCCTTAGCGCTCAACAGTGTTAACTCAGACTGTGCTGGCTCCTGGTGCTTACCACCCATCCAGCACACGTCCGCTGCAACCACCCCCAAGGCATCTCCTCCCAGTAACTGCGCTTCGGGGAATCACCAGGAAGGCCTCCTGTGAGCGCCCCAGAGGTCCATCCTGCTCCCAGATGAGAGGGTCGTCCGCGACCGCCAGGGATCAGCTCTCCCACCAGGTCCGCACTGGGAATCACACCCACCGCCTCCCAGCAAGGTTCCCTGCCCTCACCCCTGCTCCCTGACAGCCACCGTGGGGCCCAGGGTCCCCCCAGGACCCCGCCTGCCTCCTCCGCTCTGAGGGCCACTCTGCCACCTGCGCTCCCGAACAGCATTGCTGGGAGCCCCGTGGAAAGAGCTCCGTCAGCCCTGGCCCCCACCCTCACTTCGCGGCGTTCAGACGCGGGCCAGGCAGAGGGCTCCCGCTGCTCCCCCCACGGTCCGGCACATCTGCTCTCAACACCCACGTCCAGACCTCCCACCCACGCCCTCTCGCCGGCGCCGCCAGCTCGCCCAGGGTCTTGCCAGCCTGCCAGTCCCACGGACACAGGGAGACACTGACCCCCTTCGGGCCCAGCTGGAATCCGAGCTCAAGGTCTGAGCCACATTTCACAGCTCGCGGGGCCAGCCCATGACAAAGACTGGCACGAGCCGCCCTGTGACCTCACACCCCTTTCAGTGCGGAGCCTTCGCCGGGCGCTCAGCAGCCTGGCCGAGTGAGAGGCGCCATTTCACCGCCTTGAGTTCACTCCTGAGGCTGTGATCTGTCTTCTTCTCGTCTCATCTTCGGGCTGTCTGAGGGCAGTTCCCTGGTACAGAGGAGACCCTCAGTGGTTACCAAGGACTGAGCAGGGTTGATGAGGGACACTCAGACTGAGATGCCACAATCTGGAAGTCCCCAAAGGCCCTTATAAAACCACATTTTGGTAGATCCTGATTCAGGAGGTCTGGAAGAGGTGCCTGCAGATGAGGGTGGGTGACAAGCACCAGAATTCTGATCGGCTCCGGCCTTTGGAACGACTGGCCCGGCACTAACGCCTACCTCCAGATCATGTGACTGTTCCCAGGCGCGGGACGGAGTGAGGCGAGCCCGGATTCTCTCCTTGGCTGGGCCCCCATAGAAACCCCTGGACATCTCCTCCCCCATGGCTCCTGCTTCACACAGGACATGTCATGGACCACGTCCGACAGACCACGTCTGAAGCTCCGTCGAATTCCACTGTGAGGTCTCCTTGGCCAGCTCTGTGCCTCCCCTGACTCCCTGACCTTGAGAGGGAGAGATTGGGAGCAGGTATCAGATGGCACAGGACGGTGCATTGCCAAAGCTGAATGCAGAAACAATGACTTAAAACCAGCAGCTCTTGGAGTAAATGCACCAGTTGTCTGGAGGTCAGATTTGAAGGTGAAAAGGTTCTTTGAGAAAACCGAGATGGGTGGAATCCACTGGGGATCTCAAAGCCTTAAAGCTGAATAAAGGCACTAAATAATGATGGTGAACACTCCACTCTTCTTAATGCAACTTCTTTCTTATACAGTCATGTCATCCACCAATGATTCTGCAGGATAGACTGACTCATCCCATTTTACAGCTAAGGAAACCAAGGCTCAGAGAGATGAGTGCACTTGCCTGATGCTCCCTAACCAGGAATTCCTGTGGCTGAGCCAGCAGGTCTGGCCAACTCCCAGTTTCGAGCTCCCTCACCTCCCTGCTCATGTTAGACCCGCCAGAGAAGAGAGAGGGTGAGCAAGACCCCCCCCCCCCGCTGTGTGGGCAGGCGGCCCCGGGTCATCACTCTTCAGAAACGTCCAGCTTGGAAGGACTCCTTCCGAGACTGAGGTCATTCCAGGAGATGCCAGCACACATTCCTCTCTGTAGCTGAGCACCCCCCCGGAGCACGGAAACCTCGCTCCCCAGGAGCGTGTGGAACAGAGTCGTCTAGAAACACCCTCCCCACCGCCCTCCCCCGCCTTCCTACCTGGAGACGCCGCCGCGCCTCTGGGCGACCTGGCCTGCTTTCCACCGTCCCTCCTCTTCTCAGAGGACAGAGACCAGTGGCGACCTGGAGACCCATTCTGGCATTTTAATCGGAACAGAAGAATTGGAGGCCAGAGGGCTCTGTGCTGACAAGACAAAGGCCACATTGAGGGCTGCAGGCAGCCGGCAGAGAGGAGTCACAGCCGTGTCCAGCTTAATGGCAGACAGACACAAAAGGGGTTAGTCACCCGAACTAAGTTTAATGATTCTACAGTGCGCGCTCTGGGCCCTGTGGGGTTGTTCTGTCTATTTCTGGGGACGCCGGCCCACGCCCTCCCCTGGTGACCTGAGAGCGCCCCCAGAACTCTCTTGCAGCTGTCCTCCAGCGCCGCCCCACTGCTGGGCTTCATGCTCGTTCTCAGACACAACTGGAAATTCTTCAGCTGTTGCAAAATGGGTCATTTGGACCCAAATTCCGGACTCTGAGTAAGGTCGCATGGTGGAGCCCCCTTGGCTGGAGGATGGATGCTGTCACTATGCCTCTGGGCTGAAAAGGCCCCGCTAGAGGCGGGCGGCAAGTACTCAGATCAGTGCGGCTGGGGCAGGTCTCAAGCAGCGTCTGGCCCACGCCCACGTGAGAACCCGCGGCCCTGAGTAGGGGCCGCGGCGCCATGACGGCAAACCCACACAGGCCCACCCGTTCACAAAGCCCATCGCCGGAGCCTTCCTTTGCTGGGCCTGCAGAGACCGGATGGCCTTGGTCATGGCACTGGGCCATTTCGTAGGCAGCAAAGGCTGCGCAGCCCTTGACCTTTGTCTTTTGTCTGGGTCTGCTTGATGCTTTTTAAATTTGTGTCCTTAGCAAGCTCAGTCCTTCATTCCCCAGAAAGGTACTGAGCACCGACCACTCCAACGCTTACCGGGCACTCCCAAGAGCAGTAATAAGTGTGCAACAGGCCCTGCTATAAGACCGTTATCCACAACAGCTAATTGATCCTCAGCATGATCCCGGGAGTAGGTGAGCTGGTGATAACCTGCAAGAAAAGACTAAAAACCAATGAAAGCCAGATGCCAAGTTCCCCGGGTTCCCGAAGGTTGCCTCATAAAGTTAACGACGAAATTTCCGTTTACAAACTCAACCTGATCACCCAGGAGACACCCCCAGGCTCTTCCACTTTGCAGTCCCCTCACACACACACTCCTTTTTCGTCACCTGGGACCAAGCAGCCTTCCAAGTGGAAGAAACATTCTCTTGCTCACAAGATTGCCCAGTGTCACGAGGCTCAGACCACAGAACAGGGCGGGGCTGCTCTTAAATATGAGCTGCCCCCAAAGAGACCCCCCTGAACATCCCGGGCAGGTCCACTGGCCCCCAGCGAACTGCAAGAACCGCTTTAGTGGCCACGTGTTGTCTCCCCACTGTGCTGCAGGTGTGGTGGCTGTGCGGCCGATGTCAGTGCTGGTGAATGTGTGCGTGCGTGCCCGAGCAGAGGGTGGATGGATGGGTGTGTGCACGCATGCCCCAGTGGATGGATGGATGGATGGACGGATGAGTTTTTCAGATTTTAGAGACTCTGAGAAATTCCCGCTCATAAGAATCCCTAAAATGCCACCTCTCCAAAATGTCTAAAGTTCTACCACTGAATTTTAATCATCTCAGGCTGCACAGTCCAATGTGGTAGCCACCAGCCACATGTGACTATTTAAAATTTAAATCTACACCATTTACAGTAGCTAAGCCATAGTAGCAACCTAAACAAGAAAGAAATAATGCCATTTGCAGCAACATGGATGCACCTAGAGGTTATCATTCTAAGTGAAGTAAGTCAGACGGAGAAGGACAAATACCGTATGATATCACTTACATGTGGAATCTAAAAAAAAATGATATAAGTGAACTTACTTACAAAACAGAAATAGACTCACAGACATAGAAAACAAAGTTATGGCTACCAAAGGGGAAGGGGGAAAAGGGATAAATTAGGAGTTTGGGATGAGCGGATACAAACTACTATATACAAAACAGATAAATAGCAAGGTCCTACTGTACAGCACAAGGAACCATATTCAATAGCTTGCAACAATCTATAATGGTAAAGAACCTGAAAAAGAACATATATGTGTGTAAACTGAATCACTATGCTGTACACCGAGACTAAACAACATTGTAAATCCACTATACTGCAATTTAAAAAAAGTTTGGCAAATTAAAAAAAAAAGTTAAATCTAAATTAACTAATATAAATACAATTAAAAATTCAGTTCCTCACTTGCACTATCTCCATTTCAAGTGCTCAGCAGCCGCCAGTGGTTGGTGACCACCGCAGCGGACAGCACAGGTACAGAACATTTCCTTCACTTTCTACTGGACAGCACTGCTCAAGGGAACCATTTCTTAAACCTTTTTTGGTTCACAGACCAAGGGCAAATCTGATAAAAGATACGGATTCAATCCCTAAGAAAAAGGAGCGTGAGTACATGAACTGTAACCAGACTCAGACCTTCAGTGAACTCGGGCTGAGACACCTGCGCTCAGTCTGAATCTTCCTGAGAACTGTCTCTACGCGAGTGTGTACGAGTTTAGCACCGCGCGGCGGGGCGCAGGCCGGCGAGAGGGAGCTGGCTCGGAAGTCACGTGGCCTCCCTGAGCGTGCGCTTCGCCTGCAGCGTGAGGGTGGAGACGCCTGCTCCGGCGCCCCTGGCGGGAGGCACGAGGGTCGGAGGAGATCAGCCGTCAGGAGGGGCCGCGGCGAGCCTGGGGCTGTCCCGGAAACCTTGCTCTCCCAGCGAGGAACACGGGAACGCAGCCCCGCGCGCACGCGCACGTACACACGCACGCACGCACCACTGCGCTTTAAGGGCTAGCGGCGGCCCTGGAGGCGCTCGGCCACGTGCCCAGCATAGCACTGGGGGCGCAGAGAAGTCTCAGGCGTGGCTTCCCGCCCGCGGAAGACTCCAGTCTTGCTGCAAGAGCAGAGCATCGCCCCAGAGGGCGAGGACAGTTCCAGAGCCAGCTGTCGCCGGCCGGAGGGAGACGGGCCCCGCCTCAGGAGGGCTGTCTGCGCAGGCGAGGGCCTGGCGGCCGCTCTCCCGCCCCCCTCAGACCAGGAGAAGGGCGGCCCCGGGGTGCTCAGCCACTTGCCTGAGGAGCAACAGAAAGTCGCACGCCTGGGGCACCTTCGGACGCCCACCCCGCACCTCGCCCCTCACTCTCAACACGGAAGAAACGCACACACGTGCACACACGCACGCGCAGGCGCAGGCGCACAGCGCTCTCCGTCGGCCAAGACGGGCTGGAGAGGGAGGGTTAACCGGGGCGCGTGAGTCGGAGGGCTCTCTGGGCGCCCCGGCGAGAAGCCCTGCTGTCGGCCAGCTGTGCGACCTCGAGCAAGTCACAGCCGAGCTGCTTCGCTGTAAAGTGAGCCTGGGGACAGCAGGCGACGGTCGTGGGAACGAGACAGCTACTGCCCAGGCCGGGGCTCAGGCCGCTGCCCCTGCGCTCCCGGAGGGCGGGCGGCGGGGCTCCGCGACGGCGGTCCCGGGAGGCTGCCTTCGCCCTCCTCGGGACAGGGCGCTGGAGCCCCGGGAGGCTGGGTAACCTCCCAGGTCACACTGAGGGTAGCACAGAGACTTGAACCTAGGTCTGTCGGCCTCCTTCTAAGCTACACTGCAGCGCCAGGAAATGTCGCCCTGACTCCAGGCGGAGAGATGGCTCATGCGAACTGGCCCCCAGGCCACAGGCCTGCACTCCGACTGGGCGAGACTCCCAGGGCTGAGCAGAGTCTCCTGTCCCGCCTCACACCGGCTGCCTCAGCACAGCCTGGAGGGACGGCGGTCATGCTCTGACCAGAGCGGCCTGAAATTCGGACCGTGGGGACGGCGAGGAGGCCGCCTGCCGGGGTCCCTAAAGCTGCATCGGCGTCGTTTTGAGGCCTGAGTTTAGGGGCCCCAGCTTTCTGCCCCTCAACCGGCCCCAGACTGCGCTGACCCAGCTCCAGGCTGTCCCAGTGTCCCAGGCTGTCAGTGCTTTTAATTATTTTTTTAGGAACTGTTTGGACTAAGGCCTCCTATTAATACAGAAAAACAGGATTCCAGCATGGAGGGAAATGGGGGTAGTGACCATCTCAACTGTCCCCATCCTGGAGGCAAGTGCTCCCCAGAAGTGGTGGCGGGGACAGGACAGGAGCAAGGACTCAGGCACCAGACAATAGAGCTCAGCTTCCAGCTTTGCTGCTTCTGGCCGAGCGACCTGGGCAAGTCAAGGTGTGCTTCTGGGCTCCAGTCTTACCACCTGCAAAATGGGAGTGAAGGGACCTGCCTCAGAGGGTCCCTCCTGAGAGTCAATGAGACTCTGCACTTGTACGTGCCCAGGACAGGGCCGGCCACACAGTGGGTCTCGGAAACTGGGGGTCCCTGCCTTCTGTCCCAGGGATGAGTTAGGCCAGCCCTGGCAGCCTGCTTTTCCTCAAGGACATGGCGGTGGCCCCATCTCCATGGTTCCCTCTGCCCTGAAATGAGCCCTGCCCCCCACCCCCCCACCCCAAACCCACAAGAACCATCCCACGAAGACTCAGAACTGAAGAATGTGTGCGTAATCTCAGCCAGTGAGCTAAGCCTCCATTTATTTTCCCTTCCTTTTTATTTTTTTTTTTACTTTAATTTCATTTAGCCTGGCTTCCATACTAAAAATACCAACCCTTGAGATAAAAGCACGTGCATTATGATTTTGCCTCATTCAACCCTCCACAATGCAGAGAGTGCCTGAATAATGGAAAGGGAAAAACCAGATGCCTCGTGCGATGCTCCGAGCTTGCTGAAGCCCTGGCTGCCGCAGCAAAGGGTTTTTGTGAAGAAATTGATCATTTCTCCCAGAGTGATTGTGCTGGAATTAGGGAAGGGCTGCATAAAGGCACGGGTCAGCTACTTTTTCTTCTCCGAACATAAGGAAACTATTCCAGATGAAATCTTGCTGTCGTCCCATAAATCACGACCCCTAATATACCTCATGCATCTGTAATAGTAAGAACCAGCACTCTGGCTGAGGGGCGCCACGTGCAGAAAGGCCGTAAATCCTCCCCCTGCCTCCCTGCTGCTTTCAGAGCTTAGGGTGGGGGCACCCTGCCAGGGAGAGAAACGGGGTTTCAAAGCTTTTGCTATCTCTGCTGTGTGAAGGCAGCGAAGGCAGTGGGCCCGTCCCCTGCACTGTGGCTGTCCTCCAAGGATGGTCTGGAAGCATAAGGTGCACGAAGGGGACCGGGCACCACTCTGCTCTCCCCAGGTGGCAGGGAACGTGTTCAGGGAGCAGTTTCCCTGCCTTTTTACAGGTCTGGACTCTGCGTCCCTGGAGGTCACCGCTGGTTCCTGCCGAGGGGGTTGTGTGTGAGTGGGGAGGTGGGAAGGTCCGGGGGAGCCTGCTGGAAGCACCAGGCCCCCAGAGACGATCCCACTGTTCCCACCCTCCACTCAGAGTCAGTTCAGTGTCACTGTAAATCAGACCCCGCGGACTTTGGTAGAGGCTCACTGGGGAAGGACGCTGTCCCGCCCTCTGTCTGGTAGGGATGGGGGTCATCAGGAGGCAAGTTGTGCCCCCGTGGGTAACAGACAGGGTTCCCCTAACTGGAGAGTCACCTCACGGAGACTTCCAGGAAGAAAGCAGCACTGCTAGAGGAGAGGAAGACGCTGGGGTTCAGGCGTGAAGATGGAGCCAGAGGGGCGCCCCCAGGTGTGGCTCTGGCAGAGCCACCTGCTCCACTGCTGCTGGAGGCTTCTCTCCGGGGGGTGAGTCATATTTAACCTGGGCCCTCAATGTTTTCCCCTACATTATGATTCCTTCCAGATGTCCCCAGCCCCACTCCTTACTGCCTTGGCACAATTAGGGCTAGAGGGGTGCCAGGAAGTGTGGCTCCCATGCTCACCCCTCCATGCAGGCCATGGTGACAGGAGCAGGACCACGTGGAGGACAGAAGTCCAGCTGCTGTCAGCAGTGACCCCCACAGGCATGGAGAAAACAGCCTTCCCACAGGCCCCCCAAGAGCAGGTCCGAGGGCGATGCCTGTCCCCAAATGTACCACAGGACGGCGGCCCTCTGGGGGACAGGGGTGTCTTTAAGTTATGCCTTCATGGGGTTTTCAGTGCATAGCAATGTCAACGGCATTTTGGCTCAAGTGTAGAGACAAGTCTTTAGATTTTCTTTCAATCCAAATTCTCTGCTCTTTCTTTTCCTTGGATCAATATAGAAATTGGTCTATAGGCAGTGTTCGCATTCATTCGTGCCTTCATTCACTCCACAAAGGTGTACTGAGCACCCACGGTGTGGCTTGCACTGTTCCCAGTTTCTAGACATAGTGAGATGCATTGGACACTGGGAATTCTAGCCCAAAGTCCCAACTTTCGGCAGAAGCCTTCTCTAATTTTTCTTAGAATCGCATCATCTAATCAAATATTACCAGTTCAAAAACTGATGGCCACTTCTGATGGGTAATTTTTCGTGTCAACTTGACTGGGCTAAGGGATGCCCAGGGAGCTGGTAAAACATTCCTTCTAGTGTGTCTGTGAGGGCGTTTCTGGAAGAAACTAGCATTTACATCAGCAGACTGAGTAAAGAGGGGACGCTCACCGATGGGGGGGGGGCACCATCCCACCCCTGGAGGGCCTGAGAGAACAGGACGGTGCAGAAGAACAAATTCACTCTCCCTGCTGGAGCTGGGACGTCCATCTTCTCCTGCCCGTGGGCATCTGCTTTCCTGGTTCTCAGGCCTTCAGGCATGAACTGGGACTCACACCATTGCTCTCCCAATTGTCAGGCCTTGGAGTCTGAACTGGAACTTCACTACTGGCCTTCCTGCGTCTCCGGCTTGCAGACTGTGGGACTTCTCAGCCTCCGTAACAATGTGAGCGGATCTCTTATAACAAATCTCCTTCTGTGTACCTCCTATTGGATCTGCTTCTGGTGGACTGCTGCAACGTCCACTCTGGGCTTACACACCTGTTCCATCTCTAAGCTAGTCTGCTGTCGGAAAGTTGGTGAGGAAGTCTGCCTCAAGGCAATTTCTATGCTCTAGACCACCCCAGGAGCTTCATCCTTCTTCTTTGGAACTGCCCCTCCGTACATGTATTCCCTAGACCTGCTCATCTTTGGCCTGAACATTCCCAGTTTATCCACTACACCCCAGTGGACGCAGTTTCGACACCTACCGTACCTCCCTCATGATTTCCTCTGCGACATGCTCTCAAGTTCAGTTGTTCCCAGCTGCAGGTCATGGACTTCTGCGAGCCTCCTCTCAAGGGTTCTCTGAATCTTGTGGTTCTGTGTTCCCTCGGATTAGATTCAACTGCATACGATGGGAAAACAGCAGTAGCTCAAAGCGAGATCAGCATTTCTTCACTCTCTCATAACTAAAAGAAGTCTGGGGAGACAGTGGGGGGCCGAGGTGGAAGCTCTGTGATCATACCAGGAGCCAAACTCCAATCTTTCTTCTCCGCCACCTTCAGAATGTGCCTTCTGTCTTCATGGTCCAAGGTGGCTGCTGAACTTGCAGCCACCAGACCCATGTTCCAAGCAGGAGGAAGGGCGGAAGGGAAGGCGTAGGCCCTTGTCTTTTGCGCTGATTTTCTGGAGCGCCACACTGTGCCTTCATCCGCCAGAACCTGACCATGATACCAGGGAGGCTGGGAAATCGGATCTTTTATCCGGGTTGCAGCACGCTCGGCCCAAACTGGGGGTTCTGTTAACTACGGAAGGGCGGGAGGACGGATGTCTGGCCATCGATCACAAATCCCCGCCACAGGCCCAGGCCATTGTCAGAGCGGGCCTGATCCCGGGGGGCCGCTTCGACACCACAGACGGGCCCTCCCCGCAAACGCTGGGAACCGGAGGTCGCGGTGAAGCACTTCTCCTCGAGGCGTCGCCCAGAGCGGAAAGAACCAACCTGAGGGGCTCTGACGCCCGGGAAGGGGACGCTGCGGCCCCCCGCGCCCAGCGTCCTCTCCCTGCAGCCGCACGGCCTCTCCCCGGCGGACCGGGGCTTGGAAGGCAGCGCCTGCGCGTAGAAGCCCCGCCCACCCGCCACAGCCGATTGGGCCAGAGCCGGCCGCCTGGACCCTTCTGGTCCAATCGGAGACCCGCCCTCCGACCTCGCCTCCCCCTCCCCCCAGCAGGGGGCCGCCGTCCTGGGGCAGCGCCCCCTCGGCAGGTCCCGAGTGGGGCTGGGAGGGTCCGTCCTGAAGCCGCATCCGCCGGCCTGGTTTTCATCGGTGATAAAGCTGACTGGAAGGGAGGAGAGTTACTTCCGGCGCCTTCAAACCCCAGTCCTGTTAAGTAGCAGAGGCCAGCGGCAGGGCAAGTAAAAGTAAAGGGCAGGAACAGCCCGATCCGAACGCGCACGGGCCGCCTAGCCTGAGGGGCGCGGGGGCCGGGGCTGCGGGGCTGCTGGGGAGGCAGCCCTCGGGGGCCGAGAGCACGCGCAGGGAAGCCGGCACCAGGTGGGCAGCCCGGCTCTGGGCCGGCACGGGGGACTCTGGGAGCCCGGAGCAGCGGGCTAACCCCCCACCCCCGGAAGGCTTGCTGAAAAGGCGAGCAGGTGCCACCCTGCAAAGGGGATTGTGGCCAGAGAGGAAGCAGGGGCAGAGGCCAGGGTCTGCGCTAACACTCAGGGCCGAGCCGGGTTCAGAGACCTCCGGGAAGCTGGTTCCCTAGGGTGCGCCTGAGGGAGGCGGGGAGGTGGCGGGCCGCAGCGGTGCAGACGCTCGGGTGATGCTGGCCTGGAAAAGGCTCCAAAGAGGGCGGACCTATCCTGCGGTGGGAGGAAAGTGGGGGCGCCCCTGAAGTTCTCCGTGGGGGAGGGGACTAGTCAGGTTCACATTTTAGAAGGGTCTTTCTTGCCGTGCTGGGGACACCAGAGCAGGGGAAACAAGGGTGACGGCATGGAGACGTGGGGGGGGGGGGCCAGGCGGGGATGTCTGAGACGTGATGGCGGCTCAGACCCAGGTGGTGGCGAAGGAGCCCAAGGTGGGCGGACAGGAGAGGCACTGAGGACCCGGAAACAGCAGCTATGGGGATGGGCTGGAGCTGGTCAGAGGGAGCGAGGGGTCCAGGGACTCCCAGGTTGGACGGCTCAGCTGGGAGGTGCCACTGCTGCCCCTCATCAGGTCACTTCTCCCTGGGCCTTCGTGTCTGTAAAACAAGGAGCCGAGTTCTCCAGGGTCCTCTTCACGTTACTTCCTAACCCCAAAGCCCCAGAGCTGTGAGGGCAGGGCCCAGGTAAGCTGGACGAGTCGCAAAGAACTTTGGGAACAGACTGGATATGAGCAGCACCGTGGAAAGAAGGACTCGGATGGACGGATGGGACAAAGGAGGGGAGAAGAGGTGCGGCCCCAGCGCACGCCAAGGCGGGGCGATGGCAGGCTTCAGGACCAGCCACGGAAGTCATCCATCACTTGGGACATGGAGGGTCTGTGCTCAGGACTGGGTACAAATCGCTTTTTGTGCACGAGATGTCATCAGAGTTGTTCAAAAACTACACTTGACACGTCAGCGTTTGGAATGAACTTATTTACAAAACAGAAACAGACTCACAGAAAACACACTTACGGTTACTGGGGGAAGAGAGGGTGGGGAGGGATAAAATGGGAGTTTGGGAGTCGCGGATACACACTACTATATATAAAATAGATAAACAACAAGGTCCTACTGTAGAGCACAGGGAAGTACATTCAATAGTTTATAATAACCTATAATGAAAAAGAAGAGGAGAAGGAATATATATTGTATGTATAACTGAATCATTATGTTGTACACCGGAAACTAACACAAAATTGTAAATCAACCAAACTTCAATTGAAAAAACAAAGGAAATAGGGGAAAATTTAAAAAAAAAAAAAAAAAAAGACAAGCTTACCTGCAATCGCAGCATGAATCACGGTTCCGCCTTGTCTGTGAAACTGGTCCTCACTGGGTCTCCGCTTCCGCTCCGTGAAGTAGGGGGTCCTGTTCTTCCTGCTTCCCGGGGCTCCTGTGGGGGTCAGTCAGGCGGTGCCCGGTAACCCAGGCTCTGAGAAACATCACCCCGTATCTAAACACAAGGTGCTGTTGTGTTTAGTTTCAATGAAAACTCTGAAAGTGGCCTTCTCCAGCCTGCTGGCAACGAGCCATTTGCTCACAGACCTCTGCTCGCTGCTCGCGTTCGGAAACGTTACCAACCCTGGGAATATTCACACCGCCCCCCGGCAGAAGCAGTAAAACCGGGGGTGATAAAGTTGAAACATGCTCTGGTTTATGAAACAGTGCGACTCTAAGTAAAGCACAGTGGAGAGTCGCATGGTTAAAAAGAAAAGAGAGAGAGACAAGGAGACAGTAAAACCTCCCGTCTCAAATATTTGGAATCAATAAATACATTATGAAAATAACACATTAGCCACACGAGGGCTGCTCATCTGCCAGGAGAGGACTCCTGACAGCTGGAGAGCAGCACGGGGGACGGCGCGCCCGCCTCCTACCACCTCAGTGTGAGTGATGGATGCCTGGCCCCTGGCGCCCCCAGCCCCCAGCAACCACGCGTTCCCCTTGCACAGATGGAAGACAGACTGCTGGTGGGGAGAACTCCTTGAAAGGGCGCACACATCCGGACTCTGTCGCCAGCAAGCTAAGGGAAGTTTTCAGGGCCCCAGTCTCTCCATCTGCAAAATGGATTGAACTGGATCAGGACTGAGTTTTTTTCCCTTTGTGTTAATTAATTTTCCATCTTGTCAAAAGCAAACTGGTAAAACCCCTGTAAGAAACACAGAAAAGAAAACCAGAATTGCTGTCACCAGCATGAAAATGAAGCAGAGCTGTGACCACCTGCTCCCCCTGCCTCTCCCCTAAAACCCCAGGGCTCCAAATAAAACAGTCCCAAAACCACTGTTCGGGTGACCCTTTAAAGTGTGACTTTCTGTGATTTTACGATTCTTTTGACTCTGATTCTCCAGCCTTCTCTGGTCTTCCGTGACATCTGACCTTACTTCCTGAGGCTGTGTGTGCCACACAAGCTCTGTCTCACCTGCAGAGCGCCCCCTGACACAGGGTCACACGTGTGGATGTGCTGGCACGGGGCCTGGGGTCCGGCAGCGGCTTGAGAAGAGCCCCCTCCCTTTCTGGGGCCCCGGCCTTGCCAGGGGTGCCAACTTCCAACTCAGCCAGCTGGGCTCCACCCACCGAGAGTCCAGATCAGCTCCTTTCTGTGGAGGCCCTCATAGCTGTGGCTCATGTGTGTCTGTGTCTCTGTGTGTGTGTGTGTGTGTGTGTGTGTGTGTGTGTTGGGAGGCACCTGTCCCCACCACCTCCGTGCCGGGACCATGCCCCTTGTCCCTGTAGAGTTGTTTGCACTCCCTGGCTTCTCCCACTAGGGCCCGATGGGGCATGTGTGAACAGTGTTTTCAAAAAACCTAGATGATGTTTTTTCAAACAAAACTGTTTTTTTATTGCTGCTCCCAGCCCACCTAGCACCAGCTGCGATGAGAAGCACTTGTATGGTAAAGTGCTGCTGATGAAACTGCTCCCGCCGGAGCTCAGCTCTGCACTCCCGCGACGCGCTGTTGCTCCTGGCCCTGGCCCTGCCCCTTGGGGCTCCTTCCCGGCCTCTCCCCGCGTCCCCATCCTCCCTGCTCCTCCCACCTGCCCATTCTCCTCTCCCCTCCTACTCTTTCTTTCTACTCTCTCTCTCACCCCACCTTTCCTTTAGCGTCCTCTGACTGCCTCCCCTCTGCTCCCCTTCCCTACCTCTGTATCTCTCCCGTTTCCGGCCCCCCGGCCCCCCCACCCATGTCCCCGGCAGCTCAGTGAGACCTGCTGGGAGGGCCCAGGCTTCTCTGCAGCCCAGGCCTAAGCAGTAGGCCCCGCTCTGCGCAGCTGCCTGTGCTGTGAGGACCCCACCCCCACCCCCAGAAAGGCCTCTGGGATGGGCGAGCAAAGGAGGGCGATGGGAAAAGGGGACAGTCTGAGGAGGTGCGTGAGGGATTGGTTACACACATGGGAGGCTTAAAAGCTCAGTGAAGAAGTTTGCCTTTGACCTGAAGTCCGGTCCCGTCCTGAGAGTGTTCACAGCTGCGGCAACACAGTCTTGCCTTTCTTTACACTGCAGCGGTCCAGTTCTGTCAAGGCTCCGGCTCCATCGTTTCTGGCCCCTTTCTCCGACAGACAGCTTTCCTATGTGTCTACGTGTCTGCTCAGGTCTCATGGATGCAGCAGGTCGGCCAGCAGCAGTGAGGGCCAAGGACCTTCTTGTTCTCCTCCTGCGGGAGACAGAAGCGAGCACAGCTTCCCACAGCACTCTCCTGCGGGCGGGAAGGGGCTTCCTGAGGAACCCCCAGCGCACCTCTCATTGTCCAGAGTCGGAGCACATGCGCTTTCCTGAACCAGTCACTGGCAAGGATGAAAGAAAGCCCCTCGTGTCAAGCAGGCGCCCCCCCCTGGGCGGAGGGCCAGCCTCCCAGGCTCAGCCTGCTGCCCGAGAAGGCGGAGTGGGTGAGTGCTGAAGAGTCACCCACAGCACCCTCTGCACTTACAGTCCCCCCAGGGGAACACGGGGACAGGGCAGAGGGTCCAGGAAGACCTGGGCCGGCAAGGGCTGTCTTCCCAGAGCAGCAACATACACTACATTAAAATTAGCACAGATACATCGTGGAGCAGAATGCACAGTGCACACGCAGCTTTACATTAAAGCACGATGGGGCAGGGGAAGGCAGAGCTCAGTGGCAGAGAGCATGCTTAGCATGCATGGGCTCCTGGGTTCAATCCCCAGTGCCTCCGATTACAGAAATAATAACAAAAAATAAAAACAAATAAACCTAATTACCTCCCTGCTCCACCAAAAAAAAAAAAAAAAGCTAAAATTACAGCATGAGACTTTGAAGGAATTGTCTGCTTCATTAAGCTGCGTGAGGGTCAGCTCACACTTGTTTTGATTATTACTGGATGTCTAACATGTGGAAAATGCACACAGAAAACTTGCTGAATGAGTGAACGAATGAACAAATGATGGAGACAGGCAATTTCAGGCTCCCTCCAGACCTGGGGGTACCGTCCTCTCTCCTTTGCTATTGGGGTGCTTTGGCAGAAAAGTTTGGAAGACACTGCAGTAAACAGAGGGGGTGCGTAGGCAGCTGTCTTCCTCTGTTTAATAGCAGTCTTGTTGAGATATAGTGCATAGGCTATAAAACCCACCCCTTTAAAGGGTACAATTCAGTGGTTTTTAGTACATTCACAGCATTGTGTGACCATCGCCCACTACCTGGGATTTCTGGAGCCAGGTGGGGGAGATTCACACCCACAAAGAGTGAGGGCTCAGGGCTGTGAGTGGCTGGAGGCAGATGGGGCCTGGATGGAGGAAAGTGTGTCCAGTGGAAGCAGAGAGAAACGCCAGAAAGTGCTTGCAACATTAAAGGGGGTAGGATGGAGGCTGGGTCTCAGGTTGGTGACAGCAAGATGGGAGAAGGGAGGGCTCCCGGAGAAGAGGGTGCAAAGATGGCAAATACCGGCTTGGGGGCTGCCCGTGGTGGGAGGAGACATGCAGGACAAAGGTGCCCCTCGTTTCCAAGCCAGCAGATTTCGGCGGCTCTATGCAGGTGCACAGCAAGCCGGGCTGCAGCCGAGAGCAGCGGTGTCTTTCCAGCTCGCCCGCCTCCCGGGGCAGAGACGCGGGTCCCCAGGCGCAGGCCACGGGGAGGCGCAGAGCTGGCACGACCTACCCTAACCGCCCAGAGAACAGCACCCCAGGTACCGTCCTCCCTGCCGCAGGCTCCTGAGCGCAGCTACTCAGAAGAAGTATCTCACGGATGGAGCTGATTCAGTCAGAAGACAAAAATGAATGTGTTCCACCCACGGGGGTTCCCCTCAGGAGTTCTGGAACTTTCCGCAGTGGTGCCCAGGGGATGGGGGGGCAGATATCCAGCCCCATCTAGTAGGGCGTTCCGGGAGTCCAGGGAGTGGCTTTCCGGAGGTGCTCAGCAAAGAGAGCCTTGGCAAGACCAGGCGAAGCAATGTCCTGAGTACAGGGCAGGAGGGTGGCCTGAGCACCTGGGCGGAGGCAAAGCCCTGAGCCCAGGACCCGTCTCTGCCTCTAGTGAGCTGCCTGGGGCTTAGAGTCCTCAGCTCGAAAGTGGAAAGATAAGACTAGTTCAGAATTGCCCCCAAAAGTTTTCCTTTGAATGCTGGGCCCTCTGGGTGTCCCTAGAAAAACGTTAAGGACACGCCAAATACTGTTACCCTCCTGGAGGCAGAAAAGCTTGGAGTCTCGCAGTGAAGGAAGCCGTTGCCTTTGCTCGATTTAGAACTTTCCCAGATATTTGATGGATGAGGCCAGAGTGGGGAGCTTAGAACATCACTTTCTAATGCCATCTAGAAACAGCACCCTTCTCCCAGGTGAACCCTCCTTCTCGGGCTCCCCGTGTCTTTGTCTCCCAGTTTCCCCATTAAAGCACAAGTACTTTCAGGTGGAAATCTGAAGTACTTTCAGTACTTTCAGATTAAGCCATTACGAGTTGACACTTTGGCCGGGGCTGAACTAAGAGCTTGCTGAGCACACGCTGGGCCTGGGGTGAAGGGCAGGAGAGGGTGTCAGGGGATGGAGACAGTGAAGACCCAACTGTGTCATTTAGCAACTCAGAGCGTCTCTAAGGAGGGGAGAGTCCCACTGAGTCATGTGAATCGTGTGTGCTGCCGCCAAACCAGAAAGCTGGCATTGTTCAGATGAGGAAAACCCCCAGCGCAGCCCAGAGAACGGGGTGGCCTGCCCCGACCCCACGGAGAATCAGCAGCAGGCAGGGCGGGCCCCCAGGCCCCCAGGCCCCAGGGCCGGTGCTCTCCAGGCAGTGCCAAGCGGACTGAAGTCCGTGGCTGCCCTCCCCGCGTCCACGATGCCTGACTCCCCGGCCCGTTGTCCGTCTGTTCCCAGGAAGGGTTTCTCCTGACAGAAAATGGAGGGGAAAGGGCAGGGAAATATTCCCCAGTGGCTGATCTGACAGCTACAAATTTCACTTTGTGCTACGTGCTGACCTCCAATTGTTTCCCACGCAGCCTGGGACCGAGAGGCCAGTAAATCCTAGCGGTGGTTAACACCCCCTCTGGCACCCCCAGCCTTAGTTAGAACACACAGTCATGGCTCTCCGCAAATTTCAGCAGATTTTTCATCTTCTGCAGGACCCAATGAACTATAACTCAGCCAAGGACCCACTGGGGCCTGAGAAATTCGTGGTGACCTGGAGGGCCAGAGCTGGGAGGAAACTCAGAGTTGCTGGCCCAACCTCCCCTCATCTAGGTGGGAGGACCCAGGACCAGAGGGGCCGACAGTGGCCGCGAAGGAACCCCTCCCCCTGTGGTTCTTGCCACTCGACCAAGCTGCCTCCATCGGTTTATTAATAGAACGAGGGACCTGGGGTCATTTGGTTAACCTGTCCCCAGAGACCTCCTTAAAGGAACGCTTGGATGTGGGCGAGGGAACAACAGGTTTGTGATCACAGAAGAGACCCCCACCCCTGCCCCTTAACAGTCGGTGGTCTTGGCCACGGAATGCTCCCTCCCTGCTGAGCCTCAGTTTTCTCAGCTGTGCAATGGGAATGACAACTGTCCCTGCCCACAAGAATTATCCTGAGGAGTCAATGAGCTGGCAAATGGAAGTCCTCACCCAGCGCCTGCACAAAATCACCGAGAACCTCCCTGAAGCTGAGTGAGGCTCGGGACTAGTCAGCTGAGAACAGCTCTGCTCAGTTGAGACCGAGTCAGGAATAGGGTGACCTGCAGGTAAACTGGGATCAACAGCCCACGAGGGCTCTGCCCTGGGCAGTGTCAGATGTGTGTCGATTCCCCCACTGGATTAGGGGGCCTGGTGGCAAGGATGGAATTATAAACTCCCGAAGGTCCCCCCATGGGGTACTGAGCTCCAGGAAGGTACCCGTAGACATTGGCTGAATGTGTGTGTGCACACAGTGTCTGGTTAGCATGGTGAAGACAATACATGGTGCACAGGGTGCTGACAAAAGAACGAATAGTTGGGAGGGGAATCGCCCAGTGCGTCCGCACTTGCGCACGCACACACGCGCGCACACAGAGCTGGCCAAGAAGCCAAGCTCAGCACTGACCTCGCAGACTTCATCCCGTGGCCAATGAAACAGCGCCAGACTCTCCGACCCTCCTCCATGCATGCAGTTTCAGGGCTGGAATCCACTGAGGGGCCAGATCTTTCTCCTAACCCTGCCCTGCCTCTTCAGCAGAAAGAACTCCCACGTAGGGTCTGTAGAACGCAGTTTGATCTCAGCATGACCCGAACTAGCTGTGTGACTCTGAGAAACTCACTTCGCCTCTCTGAGCTTCCATGTAACCACCTGTGAAAGGGAGAGATGGAGCTCCCCGGGCCTGTCTCTGAGGCAAACCACAGCCCACGGGAGATGTGAAAGACAGATCATCAAATCTAATGCCTTTTGAATATTTACTTTAGCAGAAGAATCTTTAAATTCTTTTCTAAACTCAACACCCCGCCTTCTGAGACAGAGCTGCTCAGGCTGAGATGGTGATGGGGGCTGGCCTTGGTGAAACACTATTTGAAAAACACCTGCCTCGTGTTAAAGGTGAGGAAACTGAGGCTCAGAGAAGGCCGCCCCATCAAGGTCACAAGCCCTCCACAGAAGCCCAAATCCCTGGGAGGCTCTTAGCTCCCTGGGCGGGAACAGGAAGGCAGATTAGAACCCCCACTTCTGTGGTGCAGCCCCGAGGGCCCCTTGGCCACCTGAGGCCCCTAAGAGCCTCCACGGTTACCAGGCAACCAGCACCAGCGCCCAGCGCTCCCCATTAGCACCTCACAGCTGTCCCTGCAGCCAAGACTGGTTCAGAAGAGGCTGCCTGGCTGGCAGGTAGGAACAAAGGGATTAGGCCCCATTTGACAGACAGTGTCCCTGCCATTTGCATGTCATTAAGCTGCAGACCACTTAGCAGAGGGGGACACATAGCTGCAGAGTCCCTGCCAAGCTGGGGCACAGAAGCGCCGGCTGCATTTGCATGTTGGACACCTGCCCTGAGCCACAGGAGTGAGTGAATTGGAAAAGAAAGAAAAAGATTTTCTTGAAAGAGAAGACTGGGGGGCTGGGGTGGTACCCTCCTCTCGATGGTGACCCCAGATCTTCCCTGTCTCCCTCCCAAACTGTGCTACAAGCTGGAATAGACCTTTCCTGGGGGGAAAGGGCTTTCTTGCTCGGAGAGTGCAAACTTGGCACCTACAATGGCTTGGGAGAAGACAGGGACGTTCTAACACCCCGGGCTTATCTGGGACCCCCCAGCCAGCATCCTCACGCTGCACACACACACCCTAGCCTAGCCAAAATAAAGGGAAAAAGAAAACGGAAGAAAGGAACACAGGCCACATTTGCTCTGCCCTCCCCTTCCGAGGCCTCCTGGGGGCTCCTGATTGACAGGACGCTAAACGCAAGAGGTTCCTGTGCTAGAGAGAGAGATTTTCTTGAAGCATTCAACTCCTGACCTTTCAGAGCTTGGGGAGCAGAATGATTTTCAGTCACTTAGGCCTGAGTGAAAGCTATGTGAATTGATCGACTGCAGGGCTCAGGCCTCCCGAGGTCTCGGTGTTATGTCATTAAAATCTTACAATCGAGTTACCCTAATGTATTCCAGCAGCCACCTTCTCAGAGGCGAGTAGTAAATAGACCCAGAGTTTCAAGGCACAAAGCGCTTTCTCCGAAGCCTGCTCCAGACCTGGGGGGGCCAGCGGCCCGGGGCCTGGGGCCTGGGGCCCGTGGCCGGGCCGGCTTCAGCCACCTGGGGCTTCCTTTCGGGGCCTCTCTGAGAGCACGAGGCTGCCGCTGTGGCTTCTCTCCCTCTGCCTCGCTTCGCTCGTAAAGCTGCCCGAGCCTCCGGCCACGGGCGGCCGCGTCGCTGGGCCTGCCTGACGGGGCTCGTCGTCGTCGTCGTCGTCGTCGTCGCCGCCGCCGCCCTCCCCGGCAGCCGCGACTGGGCTGGCGCCGCACCGGCCCAGGCCGCGCCAGTGCGGGCCTGCCCTGGGGCGGCGCCCACCGCTCGCCGAGGGCGCGAGTCGGGAGCGCGCACGTGGGCCGCGCCCCCGCGGCCGGGCTGCCGAGCGCAGGCGGCACGGCGTTGGCGGGAGGGGGCCAAGGGCGGACTGACGTCCGAGGCCCCTTCTTCAGCTCTGCGTGCGAGCTGCCCTCGCAGCTTCACGGCTCCCCGGGGCTTCCGTCAGCCGTCGCTCGTTTCTGTGGCCCGCAGCCGCCGCGGGCTCGGGGGCGTGAGGAGGACGGGAGACGCGACCGAGCCTGGCCGCGCGGCCGGAGGTTCGGACCCCAGCGGCCCCCGGGGGACGCCTGGCGCGCAGCCCCCTCGCCGCCTCTCCCGGGGCTGCGGCGTCGCCACGCGCCTCCCGCCGTCCTTGCGACCCGCTCCCTCCGACTTCTGGTTCCACGTGGCCACCGTGGCCCGCGGGCCTTCCCAGCCGCCACCTGAACCGCGCCCTCCTCTCCACGGGTCTTGGCGCCCTGTCCAGGTGAAGCTCCAGGGCCAAAGGAAAACAGAACCGGCTCGGCTCGGCCCCCCTCTCCGAGCCAGGCCCCCTCACAGGTCAGCCGGGAGCCCGCGCCCGAGCCCATCAGCTGAGGCGACGGGGCCGTGCACCCCACGGTGCGAACACGGCCACCCGGCCGCAGGGCTCACAGGCCGGCCAGCTCGCCCAGTTAGGGGCGCAGCATCTGCAGCACAGACCGCCTCGTCTGGACCAGGCGCGTCCCCTGCCCGGACGCAGACACTTCGTCTGAGGCGCAGGACTTCAGCTGGCGGTGGGAGCCCTCCCCCATTTCAAGGAGCTTGCTCCCAGGTGCCTCTCTGGTGTGCTCCTTGTTCGAATTGCAAATGGAGTCTCCGCATAAACCCTACATAACTCAGAACCCATGTTGGCGGTATCTTATTTTTCAACTTCTTTTTTTTTTTAATTGAATGAACATATTTTCTGCAAGCCGTTCTACCTTGGTGAAGTCTGTTCCCCTGTGATTCATCAGAGTAATAACTAGAAACACCATTATTTGGCTCCATCCTCCTGCTGAGAACATCACATAACTGAGAAATGTTGATGCGTCTCCCAGAGTGGTGGGGAGCAGCGAAGGGGGCGGCGAGGGGAGGAGGAGGGAACAAACGAAGGGCTGTGTGCACACACACCGGCGGGCAGGCATCCGGAGCGGGGGAAACGCCGACCCACACGTGGAGGCTGACCACACAAACACACTTGGAGGCACAGAGAGAACCACACACACGTCTCTCCTCGGGCATGTCACACTTGAGGAAAAGAAGAGGAAAAAATAAACAAATACATAGAATTTCAAAGTGAGAAGGGAGGTTGGTGAGCTGGTCCAATTGCCTCGTTTAACATACAAGAAAAACCAAGTTCAGAAAGACAGCAGATACCCTCACGTGTCCCGTTTGCAGACACCCATGTTCCTAGGTTTCTGCCTAGAAATACATAGATCAACTTATCTGAGATGAAAAGTATATTTCTGTGTATGTTTAGTGAGCTCTTGTGCCTGAGTTAGACTTTCAGACATCATCATTCTGATCAAAGGTGTGACTGAAATAGTCTTACTGGTTTTTTTAATTTGTTTTTAATGACATTTATTAGATTGGCTGAGCACCTGGAAATACTTTCAGATGGTTCTCCTCAGGGCAGAGAAGCCCCACAATGAATGTCTTACAAACTCTTGTGTGCTTTTAGGGGCTGTGTGAATAAAGATTCTTAAGCTTGGACAAGTCAACCTTCTAACTCAGGTTTCCGGGAACCTTCCCATTTCTTGTCCAGTTTTACTGGCACTTCCTTCGTCCAGCCCTCGTCACCTCCTGCCTGGATGACTGCCTTGTCTACGGCCTGTTCCCAAACTCTCCCCTGACCCTCTCTTCCTCTCACCTTCAGGCTAATGTTGCTAAGCCATCTTGCCTTTGCTTCTTCCAGTAACCCCATCCACCTCCGCACGGCTCATCATCTTCTGGGCACAAGAGAAAGTACCCGACTCAAACACATTTACAGCCTGGCGGGGACAAATGGGATATTAATAGGTTCACATAAATGGATACTCGAGGGGCAAAGGCTGCGTTCTGAGGTTTAACTGATACCATCAAAAACATCCCTTTTCCTCCGTCTCTCAACTCTGTTTTCCTTCGCAGCAACTCTTTCTCTCCTTTTGCTTTCAACTTTTCAGCGTCCCTGTGACTTATCCTGATTCTAAAACAATATAGAGCTGAGACTTAAAAAATTCAATCTGAAGATCTCTGTATTTTAATAAGAAACTGAAATCCATTGAAATATATTGTGGTTACGAGTCTATTTGGATTTATTTATACCATTTTAATTCTTGTATTATTTTTACTGATTTTTTATGCTCCTTTTTCATCCTTCTGTTTGAGTGATCTTTTTTTATTCTCGTCTTTTCCTTTTACTGGCTTGTAGATTACACATTGTTTTAGCAGCTTCCTTGATTTTTTTTTTTAACACGGACACTTAATAAAATCTGAAGTTAAGAAAAATCTGTATCATCCAACAATGTAAGATCTTACAACACTTTAACCGCTGTCGGCCCCCTGCCACCTTGTGTTACTCTTATGCGGTGCCTGAGATCCAGACTGCTTTGTATCCCATAGTTACCTAATAGCACCACTACTCTGCGCAGGGAATAGTTGGCTGGAGTCACCCGCATTTTAACATCTTCTTTCCTGACTGGCCCTTCCTGCACCTCCGTCCTTGTTTCCAGGTAGAACTTTCTCCTTCCTTAAATAGCCCTGCCATAGATTTTCCAAAGAGGATCTGTTAGCAGGAATCCCTGTTAGGCTTTGTCTGAAATGCCTTTTCTTTTCCTTTTTTTTCTGGCTCTTCATTAGAACCCTAATTTGGAAGCCCCCCCTCCACTCTTTGAAGGCATCCCCTTTCTCCTTGTTTCTACAGCTGCTACTGGAAGCTGCTTTTGCTTCTACGTTGCTAACTGTTTTGCCTTTAGAATAATCTACCCTTTCTCTATTCTCTCTGTTCTCTCTCTTAAGACCTTTCTTTCTGTCCCTGGTACTCTGCAATTTTAGTACGTGCGTGATGTTCCGGGGGGGGGGGTTATTTTATTTATCCTGATTGGGATTATCTGTGATTCCCAAATTTGAGGATTAATAGGGATCAGCAATTTGGAAATATTCTTATCCCTGGTCTTGTCTGATACTGCCCGTCTCTCATCCTCTGTTGCTCCGATTTGACGTGCGTGGGGCCTTCTCGTCCTGTCTTCCATGTCTCTGAACCACTCTTTCACATTTCTGTCTTTTTAACTCTCTGCATGCTAAGTATTTCCTCAACCATATTTTCAAGTTCACTGATCCCCTTTCCAACTGTGTTTAATCTGCTTTTTAACTCATCCACTTTTTTAAAAAAAATCCATCACTATTTTTTCATTTCTAGTAATTCTTTTGATTTTTTTTGCAATGTGAAAGTTATTTTCTCATACTGTCATGCTACTTTTTATGTTATCGATTACCCCTTCACGTATGTACTCATTTCAAGCACACATTTTGTTACAGACTAGTTCTGCTCCCCAGAATTTTTGTGGGTAGCAGGTGCTCTTTGTTGAGTCTCCTGACTCTTGCCCCAGGTGGGCAGGTGCCTTGTGTGCCCCATCACGCAGGAGCACAAGGCTACTTTCAGCAGTGATTTACCTGTGGAGCATCCTTTGGGTTGATGGCATGTTGCCCAAAAGTCTGAGTTTGCTTCTGAACAGTCCCCCAAGGACATCGCTATCTCTCCTAGCATAACTTTTCCGTTAATTTATAGATTTGGGGATTCCCAGACCATGACATACCTCAACCCCTCCCAAGAAATAGGCTTGCATTATACATTATCGGGGGAGACGTCCCCTCTCCAGAGCTCAGGCCAAGATACACATTCAACTAAACAAAAGAAGCCGACACACAGCTTCCCTCTCCCCTCCCGGTGGGAGACGTTCTCCCAGCCCCCCTCCTGCTCCAGGCACAGCGTTTGAAGGGCTCCAGCTTTACGCAGGCTGCTCATCGCAGACCCAGCACAGGCTCAGAGCCTTGCCTCCTGCTGCCGGGAGGACCTAATCCCATGTCCAGGCTGCCGAGCTCGTCACTGCCCATCCTGCCCAAGGGCAGCGGCAGCCTCGGTTCATATGTCAGTGCTCGGATTTCTGTCTCGTCTCCAATGGGGCGCCTTGTGAGTCCCCGTGTGCTTTGTAAACTCAGATGTCTTGGACCTGCCTACACCTACATCTTTAGCATGTCTGCTTTGTAATTTATACATGATTTTTAAAGAAATTTTCTGAAGGAGGCATTTGGGGTTGGCTGTCTAGGCAAATGTTACCAGGAACAGGTCTCTGCTTTTCTCCACGTTGGCTCCACTCCCAGAACCGTCTGCTCACTGTGGTGGCATCAGTGGCCCCGCAATGCCAGGCCTGCCTGGGCCTCAGAGACAGAGGGAGCAGAGGGCGGCGCGGCTCACTCCTGAGCAGGGATAACAACCGCTGGCCTGACCTGGGGGGACTGGCCATCTCTGGACCAATTACAATGACTCAGTCGCCCTTCACGGGAGAGACTGGCATAAGGCCCCCCAAACCACATGACCACATGCCAACATCAGAAAAGGGGGAAACAGGTGCTCGACAAGTGAGAACAACAGGTGTCAACCACACTTTGAGATGCGCGAGGTCTCCTCACGCTATCCTCGCCCTGTGCACACAGCTACTCGGGGGGAAGGCTGGCCCTGGAAGGCTGGCCCCTGACTCCCGCCTCAGACGCTTAGTCAAGACTAGAGGCCTCGGCCCAGCAGACCTGGCCTCACGGTCCCCAGCCCTGCCTTATCGGTCCAGCCTCGTCTCTCACTGCTTCTCTACTTGCTAGACCATGTTCAGTTTCACCTTTGAGCTCCATTCGGGCGTCCCTGTACCTGTGACAGCCCCGCCCCGGCTTCCAGCCAAGCAGAGTGCAGGGCCTGGAGCAGGGGTGACCAATACGTCCCCATCTCAGGCCAGCTCTGTCCGCGGGCGGGCATGTGTGAGATGGCACGACAAGGCTGCATCCAGACTCAGTGGGCGTCGTAGGTCTGGTTGCCCGAAGCAGAGCCAGGGGCGGGTATTCCTGTGTGTTTCATTTCTAAAGGGAATGCTCTCCGGAAAAAACCTGTAAAAAAGTGAGGGATGTGGGAGAGGAAGCTAAAGGAAGACGTGGTTTCAGCCGGAGCCTGATCCACAGGGGATGAACGGTACTGTGGGGCTGCCACTCCACTTAATGAGGCTTTCGTACGCCTGCCTCAGCCAGTCATTGGCGTGGGCTGACCCTGGGGATGGGCGGGAGGAGACTGTGACCCCCCAGGCATCTCCTGGAGAGGAGCCTCCCGTCTGCTGAGGGAGCCGCTCCAGAGAAAGGTGCGGCCGAGACCGGTTAGCACTGAGCATGCAGGACGGCCGGGCAGCCAGGGCGGCGGGACAGACCGCGGTGGCTGATTAACGACGAGCTATGAAGGCTGCCCTCTGCCTAGCACTCACATGCCAGGCGCTGTCCCTAGTCCTTGGCACGTGTCCTCTCCTTTACTGCTGGCAACAACCAGAGAGCTACGAGCCGTTATTTCCCAAGGCTGCAGCTACGGAGGCCGAGCTACGCGCAGAGAATGTAACTGCTGACGGCCGCGCAGTGCGCACCCAGAACCCACGCGGGACTCCTTGCTGACGCCTGCGGTGGGTCTGAGAGGCAGGAGCGGCCACGCTGGGGGCACGAGTGCACCACTTTGAGGACGCTGGCCTGGCCTGTGCGGGAGTCTTCCCCTTTCTGATGCTCCGGTCCTTACCTGGGGCTCTGCAGCCTCCCAGCTCACACTGTGCCGGCCACACCTGGAGGATGGCGTCTCCTTCCCAAAGCTTCCATCTGAAAGGGGAACTGACCACACAGGGGTCATCTGGAATGGAGCCGCCAGCCAGGGTGGTGAGAGATTTGGAAATCGGGACACGTGGAGAAGGGACTGGGGATGTTGACCCTAGACGGACATTCTGAGAGGAACCGCAGGGTCTCAGAGCAGAAAAGGATGCTGAGTTCACAGATTCCGACGGACAGGGGCAGAGACCCGGAGAGGCCGGGTGACTGATCCAGGTCTGGTGCCTGGTGGTTCTAACCCAGGCCAGTGGAAGTTTGCCTGTCGGCGCTCGGGGAGCACAGAGCCCTGGTCTGCAGCACTTGCCTGCTTCTGTGGAGCAAACACTCCCACTGTGGCCAGTTTCCAGCTCCCAATGTGCCACCCCTGAATGCAGAGCTGGGAGCGATGTGCACCCTCGGCTGCTGTGAGTTGGGAGAAGCTGGCTCCTGCCTGGGAGGCACCAGTGACTCCCCGTACAGAGCTCGTCCTGCAGGACCAGTAATTCCCCAACACCGATCCCATAAGACACCCGCTAAAGGAGCGCTCTGAGGTTGCACAACGTGAAAGCCACAGCATTCTCTGAATCCCGTGCTCAGAGCACGATCTGGTGCATTAGTTTACTAAAGGTCCCCAAAGTCCCACAGTAAAGAAACCCGTGTAAGCTCAAGACTCTCCCGGCCTGCCTGACCACCCATTTCATCACATCCCTCTGAGCAACTTCCCTGGAGCCAGGGGTCAACGGGACACACTTTGGACTTTGCATAAACAAAGGACTGTCACTGAGAAGGAGGGTCAACCCCCTGTTGTTCTGCTTTGCATGGAAATGGGGCCAGAGAGTTGCTACCAGGGGAGACAGAATTCAAATCAATAGGAGCGTCTTTCTAATAAGGAGACCAGCCAGCAGCAGCAGGAGGCTAGGGCCTGAAGGCCTAGAGAGGAAGAGCCAGAGTTCAGGCTGGGCTGGCAGCGGCTTCCTACACCTTCTAACCGCTGGCAAGGCAGTCGGAGAAGAGGCCCCCGGGGACTGTCTGTGCAGCACCAGGAGCCTACTAGCCTGAAGAGCAGGGCCTCTGCGTGAAAACAGAGATTCCAACGCTTATTTATGTGTGTGGTACAACTTTAGAAGGACTCGGATGTCATCACATACCAAAATATACTTCTTGGATGTCTGGATTCTGCATTAATTTCACATTAGAGCTTTATTTCTTTAGCTTACTGCTGTATTCCATGTCTAAATGCACATTCTCCTGGGGAAGGGGGAGTTTGCCATGAGCTACCGTGGGCCAAGTATATCCCTGCAGTGTGCTTCGGTTCCCAGCTCCTCGCAGGGAGCAGGTTTTGTGTGGGGAGGGAGGACTCGGGGACAGGGGAGGGGACAGGGTCCTGGGTGCCTGGGGTGGTGACGAGGGAGCCTGCAGGCCAGAACGGAGCAGGAGCGCCAAAGCCCGCCTTGGCGCCTTCACGACTGTGTCTGGGGCTGGGCTTGTCCTAGAGATGTCCCAGAACTATTTTGGGAGGCAGCAAATTTAGCTGGTGGCTGGTTTGCAAATCATCCAGATATGTTAGTATTTCTGATGAGACAATCTGTCTCAGAGTAAGACATTTAAAGCCTTTACAACCAAAAGGGATTTGCCTTTTTGCACACTGTCACCCTAAAAGCACAGCCTGCCTCGCTGGCCAAACCCAGCAGCGGGCACAGAGCTCACAGCCACACTAGCTCCGCTTGTACAGAGCCTTCCAGGTGAAAACTTGCTTCCATATTTAATCTGGCAGAATTCTCAAAACAGCCTGAAATAGCAAGCGGTCTGCTTTTTTGATTTTTATTTTACAAGTGGAGAAGCTGAGGCACTCACCTAAGGTTACCTAGGGAGTAGACGGCAGAGCTGAGACTTCAGCCCAAGGTTTTCAGATTTCAAATCCCACTGTGACTAATTTTTTTCAATTTGATTTGCATTTTTAACAAGGTAATGTAAGTATCATAATTTAAACCGTCAAATGGTTCAAGAAGGCTTTTTGTGAAAGGCAGCGGCCCAAGGCCCAGCCCTGATTTCCCATAATCCACAGCCAAGCACTTTCCATTTTCTGGCTATTTCGTGTATTTATCATCATATTTCTAAGTAAAATGTTTAAACTTCCAGCTCTCGATTTTAAAACATGTAGACATACAGTCAGCCCTCTGTATCTGAGGGTTCTGCATCTGTGGGTTCAACCAACTGCGACAAAAAGTATTCCAGAAAAAAAAAAAATTTCCAGAAAGTTCCAAAAAGCAGAACTTGAATTTGCCGCACTGGCAACGATTTACATAGCATTTACATCGTATTTACAACGATTTACATAGCATTTACATTGTATTAGGCATCCCAAGGAATCTTGAGATGATTTAAAGTAGGAGGACGTGCTTAGGTTACACGCCAACACTATGCCATTTTGCACAGGGGACTTGAGCATCCTTAGATTTTGGCATCCACGGGGTTGGGGGAGAGGGGGCGATCCTGAAACCAACCCCCCAAGGACACCAAGGGACAGAAGGAACCTAAAATCTTCCTTCTGTGGAAGGTGAAGTTTGATTTTGCACACCACACTCACACATGCTCAGACACACAGTTTCTATTTCTGCTCTGGTAGCTGTAGTTCCAGTCCCCCTGACTGCTCCTTTTGTATAGCTCACTGTTTTTGTTGCACAGACAATGCGTCTCATCTCTCTGAGATTTTCCTTTCTTAGCTGGAGTTTCCATCTTCTCCCTGCTTTGTCGCGCTCTCTTCTGAGCTCCTTTTCCATTGGTTCCATGTTGACATCCGTCTTTCAAGTTAGAGACTGTCCTCAAATATCTGACTACCCTTGTTTCCTACAGACACCTATACTCATCAGATGCTAAAGGGCGTCTGGCGCCCAGCGGGGTGGCCTCAGGATGAGAGCGAGGCCGCCGAGTCTGCATGGCACGCCCACCTGGGTGGTATCTGTCAGAACTATCCCTTAGGACTGTGGGTTTTCCCAGAAAAATCACCCGATCTTCTGTCCCTGGGGAAGGAACACGGTTTGGAAGGTGACTCTAAGCCTGGCCCCCAGCACTCTGGAAGGCAAGTCGTTGAAAGGCTCGCACCTTCACTCTCCAGACCTACGCTCAATGTCACCTGAATTCAGCGGCACTGCTCCCAGGCCGGGGCTCCCCCATTCAGTCTCTCCAAGAGCAAAGCTCACTTCCGCTGGCTGGGGGAGAAACGCGGTGCGGTGGCACTCAGGGAGGAGGAAAGCGTGGGCAAACTTTTTCAGTTGTAGGTCACACCAGGCCAGTTCCTGGGAAACAGACTCCAAGTTTTGCCTGCAGGAATGAAGGGTATCGGGGAGTGTCTGCCGCATGAGTGACGATGGGGACACAAGAGAAGCCAGAGAAGCGGTCAGGCAGAGGGAGGAGGGGACCCCGTTGCAGGGGCCCTGGAGCCGAACCGGCCCTGCAGAGTTGGCCCTGAAGCAGCAGGGCTGGACCTCTGCTCCCTCACTGACCAGCCTTTGGAGGTCAGTAGTGACCCTGGGCAAGAGAATTCTCTCTCACTAAGAGCAACTCGTACAGAAAGACTTGAGCTGAGAATCACCAATGCTGCCAACAAGCTGCAGAAATGGGTGTGTAGAGCTGGGGGACACAGAGCAGCACACGCTGTGACCACTGCAGTGACCTCGCACTGCTCCAGTGACTTGCCTCCATAGGACCCTCTATAGAGTTCTACTTGGTCCCTTTTCCGGGGGAAACACAGCGGAGGAAGGCATGTCCCCCACCCAAGCCCATCACCGCTCTGGCTGTAATGAGACCCCTGTCTAGACTCACCTTACCTTAGCGAGTGTCTGCGCTGGACCAGGTGGGAAGGTGGGGAGGGACCCAGACTGTCGTCCCCGAGGGGCCTGAGCTCAGCTGGCCCTGCGGAAGCTCTGAGGCTGGGGTGGACCTTCAGCGTCTCCCCATCTTCGGGGAAGGGAACAGAAACTTCGTGTTGCTGCGCCCGCCAGTCACTGGACGTCTGCTCCCCCCGGGGGAGGACACGACCCTGGGCGAGGTGCCTTCTTTGGTTGAGGGTAACTCTTGGTGAGGAACTTCTGCCCAACAGCATTCCCGGAAGCTGGGGAAACGGGCTCTGAGGGGGGCCACCACACGCCCCCTACCAGCTCTGCTGCTCTCGGCCCCGCCCCACACCGCAGCCCCGGGGGGTGCCCGGTGCCTCCAGCCCCCGAGTCTCGCTTCAGTGCATCCGCCCAGCCCACCCCCCCTCCCTTGTCTTCAGAGGGGCCTGGCTGTCTCCACTCTGATGACCCATCCTCCACCACTTCTTTTACTTCCCAGCTTCAAAAACCTTATCAGAATCTCCTCACCGATGGCGTCCCCTCTTACTCTTCCCCATGTGCATTTATGCCCCTTTTTATTCCTTTCTTGTTGTTTTAGTAGGGTCTGAGGGAGTGAAAGTAAACATGCATTTACTCTGCCATCAGTGCAACGTCCATCACTGCAATGTTGTTAAAACTGTGGTCTGAACCCTGCCTTCTTCCCATCACCCTGCCTCCTTGGAATTCCAGAAGCTTCCATCATGTAGTCTGTGAGCCTTGACCGAACTTCATCTGTGGCAGAGTGTCCTCCTACAGTCAGACTTTGCCTGTCACCTCCACCTGGAGAGGAGCTCTTCCACCTGTCCCAACGTGACTCCTTGGGAACTTCCAATCCCCCCGACCCTGGGGACGGGGTCGGGCCTCCCCCTCCCCCTTCACAGCTCCCTTCCCTCGCCTGAAAGGCTCCCTTCTTTGCCTACGGTCCCTAGCTTGGAGCTCCCATGCCCCAGCCGTGATCCAGCCTGGTCAGCCCTCAAACCATCGTTTCTCAAAGAGGAGCACAGAACATCCTGGGGTGCACGCCACTGTTTCGGGGGAAACAAAGTCATAGGATAAATATGGGGCATTATTTGGAGTCTCAACGTTTGCCCTGTTGGACAAACAGAATTAGGGATGTATGTAAGTTTTTCCCACCCAGCAAATAGGTGCTGTGTTCCGACACTGCCCTGGGAGACAGAGTCTCATGCTTAAAGGTGGAGTCCTGAGTAACCTTTTCCCTTGAAGTGATCACACGTGCTGCGCAGGAGCCAATCACTTACGAGTCAGCAGAGACCCCCTGCGTGCCCTGCGCGTGCCACACATACGACAGGCTAGAGACGAACAGGGAACAAGACTGAGGGACCCCTGGCCTCGGGGGACCGCCGTCCTAGTGGACAGAAATAGTGGCCCTGTGAAAACAGAAACGCCCCCCTGGCTGCGTAAACACTCCTCTGAGTGAGTAAAATGAAAAATTAATTTAACAACCCCAAAAAGATCTCCTTACTAATAGTCATATCTTTTCTTGTGAAGGGAAAGAAAAGCTGAGACAGAAAATTCTGCAAGTCCATTAAGGAACCGAAACCAAGAAACATAACCTTGTAGACTAGAGGTTCAAAATGGGCTTGAGAAACAGAACATCAGGGCTCTCCGGGGAGATGGTCAAGTCGGAGCCAAAGGCATGAGCACTGAAGTAAGAGGAGCCTGAGCTAATGAGAAGGGAGCAGAACGTGGAGGAGCCTGGGGAGGGAAGGTGACGGGATGAAGTGCCGGACTGAGAGGAAGGTGGCAGGGGCCAGGGCACCTCTGGCGCCATCACTGACAGGCCAAGTGTGGCCTCCTTCCCCTGGCGGGGTGCGGAGCAGGGGCAGCTGCCGAAGGACCTGGGAGTCCCGAAGTGAAGCAGGGAACCTGAAAATGGCCCCGGGCTCACACTCCTGCCTCCTGACTTCTGGCCAGGATGGAACCAGTATGTGGCGAGGGACAGAGCCTCCAGGCGTCAGGCTGTCCCTCGCTTCTGGGGCCAGGCTGGTAGTCGGCTTCGTCTTCTCCAGTCCTGCCCTTGCTCCCTCCCCTCTGTCCACCGGGCTCTCTCTGGAGCCCCATCTTGGTCCAGGTGTTTCTCCTTCGGGGGGCAGGGGGCAGCTGAAGCTGGTGTCTAAGTGCCAGGAACCAGTCTTCGTTCCCCGGTAAAGGAGTCACAGGTACGGAGGAGCAGGGCAGACACTGGGGCCCAGGGACAGGACCAGGGTGGGGACTTCTCGTCAGGGTCCCCAGACCCGTTCCACTGGACAGCCCGGAGCAAGGCACACCTCAGACTTCGTCTCTTCGGCCAACAAGCAGCAGCTCCCACAAGTAGTCCTCGGCTGGGCCCCCGCACGCTCAGCCCGGGCTTAGGAAGACCCCTCCGTCCCAGCCGACTCGTCCCGCGGGGTCCAGAGAGCACACAGAGCAACTCCAGGCGCACACCCCTGGGCCAGGGCCACCGACAGCCGGCCTCCCATCTCGGTCACACTTGACCCGCTGTCGCTGATGCTCTGAAGCACCACAGACGAAGTCCCTCTGGGGGAGAGCTGGGGTGTGGGAGGGTCTCAGACACACAGAGGGCCTCGGGGCTCTGAGCCAGCACCCGCCCTGGCCTCTGCCGCCCCCACCCTCACCCTAAGCAGGTGCTCGCTGAAGTGACAAGGACAGCGATGATGCGGGTGGGAGCACATGAGTTATGGCTGCCTGTGCCTCGTAAACAAGCCTGGTGCCCGCCTGTCCCCATGAATCACCGCGGAGCCTAATCCTTCATTAGAACATTCAGCAGTAATTGCTGGCGAAATGCCACTTGCCTTTTTCTCATTTTAACAAAACATTTATGCATGAAAGATTTAATGCCAGGTATCAAGCATATCATTGTAAATTTACCACTAATTAAGCCTAATTAAAATAATTAAATGGCTGCGGAGTCACCATGTGAATTAAAATCGCTTCTCCTCCACCAGCCTATTTCTCACTAGCCAGAGCCCCCCGTTTCGGAGACAAATATATCTCTTTCTCTTGATTTTTCTCCATCGGCCTGCTCAGCTTCACGCGGGGTATTTGCACGGCCAAGGAGATTTGATAATTAAGATAATGCTGTGATTTGACGGTGCGGTTTTTCAATTTCAGGACCCCAGGAGATTTTCCTTTATCTCGGTGAAGTATAGACAATTTGACAAATCTGTTGCTCGGAGCAGTCGCTGGCGTTTGCATATTCATTACTCACAGGATTTTTAATCAAAGTAGCTGACGGACCTCTTGCACCACAAATAACTCGGTCATGAATAATTTATCCGCGCTCCCTGGCTGGGCCACGAGCCCTGGCGCCCCGGGGCCCCTGATTGGCGCACCAGGGCTGGCCTGCCCCGAGCAGCACATGGCCGCGCCAGATGTTTGGGTCTCCATATGTGCGCAGCTCATCAAAAACGGCAACGGCCCGCACCCAGGGGCCTCTGCCGTCCCCAGACAGGCCATCTGGAGTTGGAGGGGAAGGCAAACCACCGCGCGTCGCGGGAAGCGTGTTTATCTTTGGTATTGAGGGCTGCGGCTGCGGAGGGGTGCGCGGGGGCCGCGGGGATGCGCGGGACGCTGAGATCTGGGGCGGCAGGACACGGCGGTGCCCGGGAAGCTGGGAAGCTCCAGGCGGGCAGTTCCACATCTTCCCACGACTTCCTCCGGCTGCCTGCACTGCTCCTTAGGCTCCTGTCCGGGCACCCCAGCCACCCCGTATGCACACACACATCTTCCCCCCGACCCCTGGGCCCCGCCGACCCCCTCACTGTCTGTGCCACACCTTCACCTGCAGTTCTCAGCCCCTCTGCCGCTACGAGCAGGGCTGGCTCAGCCTCTCCCGCCGCTGCAGGCCCTCCTGCCGAGGCCTCACCCCTAATCATCATCAAATCCACTTAATTTACCCACACGCCACATTAACTGTATTTTACATTTAAGTGTGGAAGAGGTGAGCGGAGATGCAGTTGACTGGGTGACATCATAGCACGTTCTGTAGGCATTTAATGGGCCATTTACTCGTTTTGATTTTGCATTTTTCTTTTCCTTTGGAGCCCACGGCGACTCCTCCCTGGGCCTCAGGCGCTCCTGTGGGCTCCCGACAAGCACGGGAGGCCTGGCGTTGGGCCCCCGCGCCAAGCGGCTTCAAAGGCCCTGGTCCACATGTCAGCCTTCACCTCACACACGACTCACAGGGTGGAACCTCCTGTGACCCCCACCTCGGAGGCTGAGGGGATGCGCCTCCCTGGGTTTCTCAAGCACTCCAGGCCCGCTCCGGCCACCACACCTGCGGTGAATGCTAGATGGCACGACCCCCTCTCCGCTGCACAGGGAGCTTGGGATGGCCGCGCGGTGTCCATCTATCTCTGTCCCCCACACCCAGGGTCACACTTGGGAAATAAAGGAACCTTGGACTTCCTGTTTCAAAGAACAGGAGCAAGGATCTGGGAAGGGAAATGAAGCCAGAATTAGTCTGGAAGTGTGGATGGAAGGCAGACGGGCTGGGGGTGACCCCGGCCACAGGCCTCTGTGCAGGGTGGGAAGGAGGGCGCTTCTCAGCCAACAGCCAACATCCGTGAGTGCGGGGTGAGGGTGCCCTGGGCCACATCTGCCGTGTCACGCAGGGGTCCCCTGTCCTGAGGACTGGGATCAAAGGAGCAGCCCCGTCCAGGAATCTGACCTGACAAAGGTGGCCCTTGGCGGCAGACCCCCCCCCAACGGGGGCGCAGGTGGTCGCACGCCCCCTGCAGTGCGGTGGGTGAGGCAGCACCACAGTGACCGCCTCCCGCCATCCAGCCCCGCACCCCCGAGGGCTGGGGAGGCGCCGCCAGGCAGGCAGGGCTCCAGGAGCAGAGGGACAGCGAGGAGTGCTCCCGGGGGGGGGGGGGGGCGACAGACGCCCGGGGCCCGGAGCGCGGTGGCCACCCTGCTCACACCAGAGCCTTCACGGCCACTCGCGGCCCTCTCATTCTCCGTCCACTCTCCTTGGGGAACCCCCCCACCAGACGGTGCTTATTAGACCAGACGTGTCGACCCCGGACGACCCCGCACCTCACCCTCTTCAGGAACAGTGCCCCTGCCCGGAGCACCCCTCCCGAGGGAAGCGGAGACCAGGTGGTGGCTCTGAACCCTGGGGGCTGGAGGGCCCCTGACCGAGGGGCCGCCAATGCAGAGAGCGGGGTAAGGTCAGGACTGGGGGGGGCAGTCAGGCTTTTCCCTCTGGAATTTTAGCAGGGACATAAGGAGAGAAGGTCCGATGAGGCGAGAAGAAAGTTATGAAGACCCAGAGAAAGGAGCAGTCACGCTAGTGGTGGAGCTTGGAGTAAAAATGTGCCACTTGGCCCCTGAGGGAGGAGATAAAAGCACCTGGTCCCTAGAGACGACTGGGCTGCTGGAGACGGTCACTCCTGGGAGCTGAGAGAGCCGTTCTCTCACCACCACGCTACCTTTGGGGATCCTTGAGGTCAACCACACGACTGGGGTCTGCTCCTTGCCCCTGAAGAGCCCAGCCCTCACTGCTCCATGCTGATCACCACCCCCTCCGGGCGGCCTCCCCAGGGGCTCCTGCCTCGCAGACCTCCTCCCCACTGCCGGCCAGGAGCGCGCACTGGAGCAAGTGGAGCAGCAGCCGTGCGAACAATTGCGACAGCATTGCAGTGACGCACCTCGCTCAGAACTCCCCAGCCGCCATCTGCAGCCGTGACCGTTCTGGGGTGCATTTCAGAGCCTGGAATGATTAGTCTTGCTTGTTTGTGCTGGAGTCAGAGCAATAATGCGTACTCCCAATTCCTTGACAGCTAACTCTATTTTTTATTGTCTTTGTGTTCTTTGTTTCTTTGTGTTTGTTGAATTTGCAAAATCTATGTTTAATAGCATTATTATAATTTTCGGCCCCAAGGAATGCTTTTGCTGATGTTCCCAACTCAGCAAACGCGTCTGGAAGACCCACTGGGTGGAAGGCAGGACGCGGGACCTGGAGCACAGCGATGCTGCTGGTGGTGAGAACAGCGACTCGCTGGCCTGTTCAGTTCTCCCAGCGACCCTGCCTAATGGTGCTCTTATGATCCCGATGTTTACCAGTTTGCCAGTGAAGAAACTGCGGTCACACAGCAGGGAAGTGGTAGAGCCGGGACTGGAACCTGGGAATCTGGTTCCCTGATGCACATTCATTTTCACGGTTAGAAAAAGAAAATAAAAGCCTGTGGAAAGCTTCCTGTCTAACAGTGGAAGCCGACCCAGAAACAGGCCGCCTGAGCTCTCACGTTAAGCGCTGAGAGAACACAGTGGATGCTTGAAAGCTGTAGCTTTCTTTACATAACATGTAGCTGCATTAATTCAAACTCTGAGTTTTCATTACTTAAACTGATGGTAGACGACAACTGTGACCACGGGGCTACTGAGCGTAGAAGCGTCTCTGGAGCCGGGCCTGCTGTCGGGGGTGGGGGGGCGCCGGCTCCCGAGCTGGGGAGCGAGCAGGGCCGCGCCCCTCCGCACGCTGACGGCGCGCGCGCACAGCCGTCCAGTCCGCCCCGCGCTGCTTTGCTGCACGTCCCCAGGGAACCGTGAGCCCCTGGAGGACGGCGTCTGTGACTTGCCTTTCCTTCATTCCTCTCTCGATGAAAGAAGAAAAACCGTTATACTGAGCACTGGGTAGGTGCCAGGCATGAGCCGGCGGTCAGAGGGACAGAGAGAAAGAGGGCCTGACTTTCTGAAGGACGGGTGGCCAAAGAGCTCATGGTGACCTGGTGCAGCCAGGGCGTGTCAGAGGCAAGCAAAGGTGCCAGGAGCCCAGAGGAGGGAGCGACCGGCTCCGCCCGGTTGGCGCTGTCACCGGGCCGCACGGAGCGGGCTTCCTGTTGCCATCAGGACCGAAAGGAGGCCGACAGGGAGCAGCACGAGTGCCGAGCGGCCGTGACCTCCGGGGCCCGCGTGCGCGGTCCTGTTCTCGCGGCTGTGATCCGTGAACAGTCAGTCCGCGCAAGGTCTTGGCTCTGCTCCTCTGATCCGTGCTCGCCACCCTGCTCTCCCTCCTTGACTTTCTCCCCTTGTCAGCAGCTCTTTCTCTGCTTAACTTTCCCTCCCCTCTTCATCTGATCGTCCCTTTCCTCCAGTGACCCTCTCTGTGTCCATTTTTCCCCTTCTTTCCTTAACTATGGTCAACTGGACGTGACAGGAAACTCAGATCCCGAAAAGCACCAGGAACCTGGCAGGACTGAGCTGTGGTACTAGCCTGGTTCGACCTGGGTTACATCCTTCTCCCTCCCAGGTTCCACCACCTCCTCCTGGAAGTTTGTTTCCGATTAATCAAGAAAGTGCCCAAGTATTTCACATGTGAACGGGCTGTCACCTTCAAGACCGGCCTGGAGTTTCGCCCTCTCTCACTGGCAAAAACCTCCTGAGCAGAGCTCAGTGTATCCATTCACATGTTCACTCACCCATCTATCCATCAACTCGATAAGCAAGCGTTCTGATCCCTGTGGCAACCACCAGGGAGGCTGGGATGAATGCAGCCCACAGGCAGGGCCAAACTCATAAAAGCACAGTGACCACATGATGTAACGTAGGTCAGAGTTGAAAGCACTGGCCCGGGGAAATGGAGCCGGCAAAGAGGAATGGAGGAGGGATCTGAGCGGTGGGAGGGCCCAGAGAGGACGGTGGAGTGAAAACTGAGAGAAGGAGGTTTTAGAGCAGGGGAGGTGCCGGCAGGCCAGATGCAGCTGAAGGTCCACGAGGACGAGGACGGCAATGCTTCCCACAGGTCTGACCACAGGGAGCCGCCGGTGCCTGTGGCGGACGGGACGGAGGCCAGTGGGCGGCGGGTCAAGGAGGGGCTGGGTGCTATGCAAATGGAGAAGGTCAGCGCCCAAGCTCTGCAGATGGCTGACTGTGCATGAGAGAGAGAAACAGGGCAGTGGACGGAGGGAGACACAGAGGTGGAGTTCGGGGGTTCTTTCCGAGTGGAAGAAGTTTGAGCAATACGGTAGTCCCCACTGCCTCTCCCTAGGACAGGAGGGAGGGTGCCTGTCATTCTCCCTCCTCCTTCCTTTCAGAGGGTCCCAAGTCTCCCACCAGTGCCCGCCATGCGGCAGGTAGGCAGGCCGCCTCTGCGAGCCCCGATTCTGCCGGGGGGTCTGCAGCCAGCAGACTGCCCCGAATTGGAGAAGTTTCCAGCTGCTGGATCCAACAAGTGTACATCGTGGCTGGTTCCACTTCCAGCGGCTGGATCTGATGAGTGTACGTCGTGGCTGGTCCCACGGGGCACTCGGTGTCTGGGGAGACACAGCTCTCCTCGGTGCCGGGCGACTCCAACACACACCTCGGCTACGCAGGCGAGCCCTGGTGAAGGAGCGGGATTTGCACGGCGCTTCCTCCCCAGGCCCCATGACCTTGGCTGCACAGACCTGAGTGTCACCACGTGGGACCTTCTCTTCTGGGTCACTGTCTCCCTGTGGCTTCCTGAGCATCGGGCAGATGCCCAAAGGCTCCCTGGAGCCAGCGGAGTCGTCCCCTTTGAGCCACAGACCCTGTAAACACTTGGCTGAGTCCAGGAAACCCAGGAGTGTGGGGAGGCCGCAGGACGGGGGCTGGGGCTAGACCCCGACGCGGGTGTAGGAGGTGCTCCCATGTGAGTGTGTTGTTCACAGGGAATCCGCAAATCACAGGACTGAAGTCCACAGGATTGTCGGGTCTAAGGATCCTCTTTTCATTGGTGAAGAAACTGAGGCCAAGAGAGAGGAAGGCTGTACAGAGAGTTTGTAGCAGAGCTGGGTCTAGCCCGAGCCCGTGACTGTTGACCTCTAGCACCGCCCGCCCCAACCACCAGACGCAAGGCCGTGCTCAGCCTCGGACAGCTGCGTCATAGGGCCGGCTGAGAAGCATAGTCAGGTTCAGGATCGTTTTCCTGGAAAAGCAACGTGGCACAAGCTGGTTGCATGGATCCCTCCAGCCAACCATGATGGATTTAGGTGACACCACTATCGGGGCCTCAGGGAACCACCCTAAGCCTGAGCACAGGTCCTGGTTGTGCGCCCCAGAATGCCCTGCACATCTGCATAAATGGGACGGCCTTCAGCAGTTCTCGCCCCAAAGCTGCCATCTCCTGGAGACCACACTCCATGGGGACTGGATCTGTCCATCTTGTTCACTGCTTTGCCCCAGTGCTTAGCCAATGAATGGCCCAGAGTGCAGTTCAATCAGCATCTGTTGAAATCATTAACTAATTAATTAATTCTGCCCTGTAGAACCAGCTCTCCAGGGGGAAAGGTGCTCAGAACCCTGACCTGGAACCTGGGGCGCAGTCTCTCCCCAAGGCAGCCCTGCTACAGGACAGGCCTCCCCCGCCGCGGTTTCCCCAGGAGCAGCCCCAGGGCCGGGCCCCTCCGGACGCTGGCTGAGCAGCACCGGCCGCACACGCCACCCTCCCCCGACATGTGGCGGCTGTGCAGCCCGTAGTGCTCCCCAGCCACCCCTCTCTGGTCTGGCCTCACTGTGCCCAGCTGCCTGCCACGCCGCCCCGCTTCCCACCACCCCTGCCGCCTTCTGTCCTTCTGTGAGCAGGCACCAGGATTCGCACAGCTGGCCCGGGGGGCCCAGGTGTAGGCGTTGATGTTCACCCCCATTACACTCTCTCTTACTGGATCTGCCCCCAGTCTAGACTGTCGAGATGTGCGCACCTGCCACCTTTCCTCCGCTGATCTACTGTCCTTCCCAAACCCAGCTCATCTAAAAACGTGGCAATCAGGTGTCCTGTCTTCATCACTTAATTGATTAAAATGCAGACTGGTCAGCGTTTGGGACAGAATCCCGTGTTGTTGGAGACCCGCCCGTCAGGCCGGCAGTGCTCCTTTTAATTGACACGGATTGAACATTGTCCTTCCCGGCTACAAGCACGTCCGACACCACCAGCCAGCTCGGAAACTCTCCTAAACCTCGGTCCAGTGACTGGAAAGACAAGATTTTTTTTGCCATTTTCTCTACCCAACTTCCTTTATATCTTAATTTCTCTCAAGGCCTCCCCATCTCCTCCTTTTGCCCATTACTGCAGTTTTTATAAGAAAATACACACAGCTAACGGTCCATAGCGTAAGTACTGGGGGAACCCTGATCTAGCCCAGATTTCTCTTGTGGGTTTTCTCATGATCCCACAGAACTTAACATAAAATCGACGTGTAATAAACGTTTGTGGGAGAAAAGAAAGACACCGTGAGTGAGTCCGTCCAATTCCTTGTTGGACGTCAGATCTGTGTGTTACAAGGCTCTTCTGGAACATGGGTGTCTCCTTACCCCCGTTTCCCTAGAAAGGAAAGCCTGAACCCACGCTTGCGTCCGGACGCTCTCTTGGGAAGAAGCATGACCCCAGGCCGTGGGGGTGAGGGCAGAAGAGGAGAGAGTACAGGAGGAAGCTGTGCTAGGTTGCCTAGGGCCCCCCAAAGCTCACGCCCATCCAGAATCTCCGAACGTGACATAATTTGTAAACAGGATCTTAATCAGTTAAGACAAGGCCACACTGGACCACTCTGGGTGGTCCTTCCATCCAATGGCTGGTACCCTTGTAAGAGGAGAGATACAGAGAGAGACACACACAGAAGAAGGCATGAGGAGCGGGGCAGGAGCTGGACTGATGGGTCTGCAAGCAAGAAGCGTCCAGTTTTGCCAGCAGCCGCCAGAAGCTTAGAGAGGCAGGGAAGGACCTTCCCCAGAGCCTCTGGGAGCGCCTGGCCTCGCTGCCACCTTGATGTCGGACTTCTGCCGCCCAGAATCGTAGCACAGTACATTCCCCTTGCTTTCAGCCCTCAGAAACCAGCACAGGGGGAGGAGAGTCCAAGGCGGCGTGTTCTCAGACGAGCACACCTTTCCACAGAAACGGGCTGGACGGTCAATTTTGGGTTACGTGGATTTTACCACAGTTTAAAAACTGAGGAACAAAAAGAGACTCGGTGTATCTGGAGAGGCTATTTGGAACCACCGCTCCTTGGAACTGTCTGTCAACAGGGAAGAAAGAAAAGGAATCGATTTGCTAGCTCCTTCCTGCTTCTCATCTTACGTGGTCAGAACTCGTCACGTAAGATGTTAAAGCCTCTGAACTTCAGGCTGTGTCATTCGTGAGCGGCGGCTCGGCTCCTCCACCGAGCCCAGGAATGGTGCTAAGAGCCAGAGCCTCTGCTCTCGGCCCATCAGGCCCCACGGCCAGTGCCACGGGGACCAGAGCCTGGTCCTCAAACCCCAGAGGCTGCGGCAGAGAGCGGTGTCAGCAGGTGAGGCATGAGTGGCGCCCAGGGGGCCCTCCTGAGCAGGCAGCTCAGGGCCCGGGGCGGGGGAGGCAGGCGGACCAGAGGGGCTCGGGCAGTGACTTCTCAGGGATGCGCACGGGCACCGGAGTGGAGAAGCGCCGAATCAGGGTCGCAATTCCGATGCCCCTGGGGAGTCTAACCAGAAGCAGCTGGGGATCTCGGGAGCACACTTCTCGGTGACAGGTGAGCCTCTGTCACGTGGACCATCATTTGCTGTCTAGCAAGACATGGCAGGGTACTGCCAGATCCTCCCATTTTTCATAAGAAGCAAAAAAAAAAAAAAAAAAAAAAAAAAAATTCCAGCTTTGAAAATAAATTAATTCCCTCAGTTTTGCAACGTTATTAGGCACTGGGAACCCATGTCTAAATGTGTGTGTGTCAGAGCCACATTTTAAAACCTCTCCCGAAGGACACACAGACGACTTAAGCACGTGGACAGGCACGCCTGCGCGCAGACAGGACAGCCGCCTGCAAGCCTGAGCGAACCCCGACCGAGGCCCAGACGCCCTGCGCGAACAGCCGTCGAGTGCCACTTCTGAGGTAGCACGTGTGGCTCTGAAGTGCCCGCAGGAAGAATTAACAGGAAATGATGGGAAGAGTCTGGAAAAGAAGGTGGGGGGAGGCCAGCTTTATCAGACAGGAAAACACAGCATGAAGTTTCAGCGGATAAAACCGTGGTGCTGGCACACGGACAAGGAGAGGCGGGACCAGAAGGAGACTCTGGACACGACACGCACACGTCAGGGGCTGAGAACAGGACGAAGGCAAACTGTCAGGGCGGGAGCACGGGTCACAGCAGTCGTGAGGGGGTGGCCAGGCAGACAGGCGTCCCCTGCGCCTCGCACGCAGCCACCCCCGCCTGAACTACGTGTTTGTGTTGCTTATTGTCTGCTTTCCCCTCTGGAATGCAAGTTCCATGAAGCCAGAGGGTTTTTTGCTGTTTTGGTCACTGCTGTATCCTCAGTGCCTAAAACAGTGTCTGACACATAGTCTGTGCTCAATAAATATTTGATAAGTGAGTTTAAAAAAGTAAACCAAAGATTTAAATGTTAATGGCAAAAGCTTTAAAGAGGAAAAACCATTGGAGAGTATTTCTGTGATTTTATAGCACATAAAACTTTTTAATTATTAAAATAACGCAGAAACCATAAAAGAAAAAAAACTGATAAATTTGATTGTAAAAAAAAATTTCTTCACAGCAAAAGCCATTATAATTAAAGACCAAAAAATAAGTGACAATCTGGTAAAGCACACACATCCCCAGAAACTTCTCTCTCATGTAACAGACAAGGGGCAAATAACCTCGTATATAAAGAGCTCCTTTAGAAAAAATACAACATGAGAAAAATTGGCAAGAATACGAATAGAAATCACTGAAAGATCCTTACTCATAATACGAAAAGTGCAAATTAAAATTTCCAGTGAGACACCAGTTTTCATCTATCAGATTGGCAGGGCTGAACAGTTTGCTGCTTCGATGTGCGGGTGAGGGTGGGAGGGCACAGCCCCTCCGAGGCCGCCACGGGAGTGGCACCCAGCCCAGACCACGGCGACGGGCAATAGAACAACGCCTCCAAAATGATAAATGCACACACCCTTGACCCAGAAATTCCACTTCTAAACATTTATCCTACAGACACACTCAGACACTTGCAAAGCAGCTTGTACAAGCTATTGCAGCATTATTTGTGGTAGGAAAAAAAAAAACTGGAAACAGCCCAAAAGCTATCAATAGAAGGCTGACTGAATAAACGATGGCGTCTCCACGCAGAGGCTTGCAGCAGCCGCACGCCACACGGCCTTAAAGTGACAAGGGGTCCTGCACGTGCCAGCGTGGTGAGGTCTCTAAAACAGGACTGCATTATTCAAAACAATGAACACAATGAACACAACTGAATGTGAACAAACAAGACTTAGGTCTGCCCCGAGAGCTGCCCGTTCTTCAGTCCACGTGGGCATTTGATTATACAATAAAGGTGACAAGTCACATCACTGAGACAAGTAGAAGACCTGATAAATGGGCTTGGAAAATCAGAGTGACCACTGGGGCAAAAAAGTAAAGTTAGGTTTCTTACTTCACACCACGCCCCACAAAACAATTCCTGTGGGTTAAAGAGCTAAACGTAATAAATGAAACAATAAAAGTATTGCAAGAAAGTAGCATCTTGGGGAAAGAACTGATCTTGGAAAGACTCAGGGCTCAGTGGTAACTGACAAGTCCGACCACATCAGGTGTCACAGGAATGACGGAGGACAACACAAAGGCAAAAGACAAGAGACAGACGGGGAGAAAATACTTGCCACGTGAATACCAGATGAAGAAATAATACCCCTTACGTATAAATTGCGTGTACAGATCAGTAAGAGAATAGACAATCTCGTAGAAAAAATGAGCAAAGAATGTGGAAGGGACGTTCACAGAAAAAGAAACGCCAGTAAGCCATGAGAAGATGCTCATGCTTGCAAGGAATCAGGAAAATGCAAATTACAGCAGGAATGGGGTAATGCTTATAATCTACCAGACTGGCAGAGAACTGCGGGAGGTGAGGAGAAACATTCGGTGATGGGGGTGAGCGGAAGAAATGGCCTCATGTGTTGCTGGCAGGTACAAAAACTGGAATATCATCGTTGGAGAGCAACTTGGCGAAATCTATCATATTTTAAAATGTGCATATCCTTCAACCAAGAAATTTCTGAGCAGCTGTCCTGGAGAAATACTTGCACATACAAACGAAGCAATACGTCTAAGGGAGTCACTGCTGTATTGCCGTAACAAGGGAAAAAAGAGCCAAGCTAGATGTTTATCAACAGAGGCAGGTCAAACTGACCCATTTGTATTACAGGATACTTCACAATAGATCTGGTTTTCTAATAGAACAGATCTGTAACCAAACAGGACCCTCTGGGGCCTCCCTGGGGCAGGACACCTCTTGCCCCTATCCTCCGCTTGCCTCTTGTCTGCCGAAAAACTTTGGCCTCCTAGGCCTTCCCTGAGTTCCAAAGAATAAATTTCATCAGAGAAATGGGAAAATGCAGAAACAAAGGAAAACAGCCAAGCAAGACAAAATAATAATAGTTTAACTATTAAACAAAGTCGAGGACCTTTACTTCCTTCTCAAGGGCTAGAGATAATGTTCTGAGCCACATCCTCTGAGCTGTTTTGCAGATACTGAGACCCCTACCAGGTGGAAGGAGTTAACTGTCCGCTGACCGTAAGCACGGAGACCCCAGACTGGGTTGGAACCAGAAGACTGATGATGTTGACTCCTGATTACCTCACCACCAACCAATCAGAAGAATGTCCACGAGCTGATCACGCACCCTGCAACCCTCTCCTCAGCACGCAGCCCCTTTCTCTTTTCCCTACATGATCACTGATCAAAACCTGTGGGGAGTGGGGAGTTGGTTCTTCAGGACATGAGTCCACCCTCTCCCTAGGGGTTCTGGCTAACTCAATAAAGCTAGCTAAAAAGCTTTTCCTTTTACTCAACACTTGCCTCTCAGTATTGAATTCTTGAGCAACGAGCCCCTGGACCTCAGTTCAGTAACAGATCTATGTGAGAAAGAATGAAGATATCTGCAAAGACATATTATTAGGCCAAAAAAAAAAAAAAAAAGATTGTAAAAGAACACATACACTATTCCACAAAGAGGACAAGCCACATATTTCTGTATCAGCATGTCTGTATATAAATGCTAACAAAACAGTCTGCAAGAACACAAAGCCCTCACAGCAGGCACTTCTGAAGAGAAACAGGATGAGGGAGGGTGAGGGAAACTTGGCTCTTGCCATATCGCTCAGGGGTCTTCAGCATCTGGCACTGGTGTGTATAAATGTGCACTCACTGACTTGTCCAGATACACATATGCACCCACAGACACGCCTTAAACATCGTAACACAACATGTACTGAGGACTTTCCATGTGCCTTGCACTGTGCTAAGCCCCCTGCTCACATCATCTGCGTTGGGCCTCGAGACAGCGTTGTGATCGAGGCGCTGCCATCGTCCCCATCCGCAGACGGGAAAGCTGAGGCTGCAGCAGGCCTACCAGCGGCCTGAAGCCACGCAGACAGGAAGTGGCAGGGCTGGAGCTCACCTTCAAGGGTGTGCGATCTAAGGGGCCACACCCCCCGTCCTGACCTCCGAAGACACACTTAGGTAACGCGTTAGGCAGTGACCCCGAAGTCTAGCCCCCTCAGCTCTGTGGCTCTGGCCCTGGGCCAGCTGCACACACCGTGAGAGGGGGCTGGGAGCGCTGGGGAGGCGGTCTGCGGCCCTGGGGGCAGCCCCGGCCAGTGAGCCAGGGGACCTGGTGCTGCCTGCCTGGCAGCTGACACCGAGTGCAGGGGCGCCCCGCCCAGGCTCAGACGCTCAGCCCCGAGCAGAGCCCACGGGGCCTTCACCGGGCCTGAGCTCCTCCTGGTGGAGGGGGGACCGCGACTCAGAGCAGGACGGGTCCCACTGCGTGTGGAGGCCCGGCCAGCACCGGGATGGGACCCCAGCAGGCACCGCCCGCTCCCCAAGGGCTGCCAAACCCTGCTGCACTTCCTTCCCCGTTAGCGGAGGCGGTGAGGGCCCAGCAGGACAGGGCACAGACTCTTCCAGTCTCCTCTCAAATCAGCCACGTCCGAGAGTGGCTCCCGCACCCCGGAGCCACCTTGGAATAAACAGGCTCATTTACTCCTGAGGAAAAATCCACACATATTCCAGCGTCTCTCTCTCTCTGGACCTCTCTCTCCACGTCTCCGTGTCACTGTCTGACCTCTCTGTGTTGCTATAATAATTCGTCTCAGCCTGCCTGCCTGCCCCTTCTGACACCCCCTTAGTCACTGAGGACTCCTCGTCTCCTTGGCTACTTCCCGCCCATCCTCCTTGTCTTTCCCCTCGTTTTCCCTCCCTCCTGTTCCCTCTGCCCTCCCCCAGCCAGCTAGAGGCTCCAGCAGCCAGGCAGCCTGTGACTGAGGGGCAGAGCCATCCCGCTCTGGGGGCAGGAGTGTGGCCTGTGACCCAGTGAGCAGGCAGCGCTGCCCTCACTCAGGCAGGCGGGCGGCTCCCCGTGTGCGATGCTGGCCCCGCTGCGGCTGTGAGCTGTGTCCCGCTCCCCACGGCATTGGTCAGTCAGCGTCAACACAACAGACCACGGCACAATTTACCACATCCCTTTTAGATGCGCTGCCAGGGCTTGTTTTAAACCTCCAAACCCAGCACTATGATGGCAGAGTCGATGGTACCCAGGGGCATGGCATGAGGCCGAGGACAGTGGTGCCTGCCCAGGCCCGGGCAGCCTCACAGACTGGATTGGGGTGCTCGGGGTCCCCAGGCACCCTGGCATTCTCCTGGTGTCCTGGGGGCTGGGGGGCAGGAGACCTGCACTCGGCCCAGCTCACTGAGAACACAGGGAGATCGCCACCTCGCCTGCACTTCAGTGTCATTTACAAACACACTTGCACGGAAATCACGGCGGAATCAAAGACGCAGACACAGTGGAAGGGACTGGCGCTGTGCCGGACGCCTGTTTCCCTTCCTCCCCCGCTTTCAGCCCCGATATCTTATGATCCTAAGCGCACAGAGTTTGGACTTGACAATGCCACCCTCCACCAGCTCACTCCTTTTAAGAAGTTCCTAGGACATCTTGGTTAACCGAACTGATGGCCGCCCCCTCCCCCCCACGCCTCCCCCCCAGCCTCCCTCCCCCCCACGCCTCCCTCCCCCCCTCCACCAGTGCTCCGGGGCCTTCTTCCTCTGCCCCCTCTATTAGATTTCACCTTCCCTTTGCCCGCTTTCCTCTCTGTGGGCCATGAGCTTGGGAAGCATGTGAGAGGCTAATCCCTGCTATGGGCTTGACGCCGGCGGTCTCAGCTGACGGTGCTCACCTGCCCCGTGCCGCAGCTCCTCAGCAGACCCAAGCTCAGGTGCAGAGCTGGCTTAGAGCAGGTGTACAATTAACATTCAAAAAAAGAGACAAGCCTTGAATACACTGGGCTAAGGGAAATAAGCCAGACACAAAAGGACACCTCCGGTGTGACTCCACTTATAAGAGGTACCCGGAATAGCCTAAGACAGACAGAGGAAGTAGGCCAATGGCGGCCGGAGCCTGGGGATAGGGCACGGGGAAAGGGGCCGTTAAGCCTCAGTCTGGGAAGACGGACATGTTCTGCAGAGGGATGGCGGTGACGGGCGCACAACCGTGCATGTGTACTTAACGCTGCTGACGGTGCACTTAAACTGGTTAAAATGGTCAGACTTATGCACATTTGACTGCAATTAAAAAAATCAGTCAAAAAAAGAAAGAATAGAGCAGGGAAGGAAAGGAGGGGTAGCAAGCCTGTGAGGGATGACGGTCAGGGGACAGAGGGGCTTCCCAGTGCCCTCTGGAAAACACCCAGAGCACCTTACCATCCACCCGAAAATTCTCAGTCCTGTAAACCTCCTTTCAAGCCACACTGAGCTAAAAATAAGTGATAAATTATGGGGCGTTCGATTTACATTAAGTGAGAATGCTGTCCTCCAAACCAAAACGGGATGCCGTGAGAGACCAACCCCAAAGGGTCACATGCGGAACGAGTCCATTCAGACAGCAGTCTTGGACAGAAGCCGCTGTGGTGCTGGAGGGAGGTCGGGGTGGCTGCGGGGGCTTCCGGGTGGCGGAGGGATGGGCGCCTGTGAGGAGGCTTTCCAGAGGGACGGAACTGACCGCGGTGATAGCTTCAAGAGCCTGCACACGCGCTGGAACTCACAGAACTGTGCGCCAAAAGACAGGCGGCAACTTTCGTGTGCGATCATTTTTAAAGTAGAATGAATGAGTAGAAAAAATTAATAACCTGGATGAGAGAAAACAGACCGGTGTTGCCAGGAGCTGATGGGGGGCAGTGCAGAAATGCTGTGTCTCGACTGTGATGCTGTGATAGGCATTTGTCAGAACTCACAGAACTATACGCCAAAGAGCGGATTTTACTGCGTGTAAATTAAAAAGCAAATAAGTAACATCTGAAAGCTTTAATAAGAAGTTATTTTAGTGGGGAGGGTATAGCTCAGCAGTGGAGTGCATGGCTGGCATTTAGGAGGTCCTGGGTTCAATCCCCAGCACCTCCGCTAAATAAACAAACAAAAACCTAATTACCTCCAGCCCAGCCAAAGAGTTCTCTTTCCACGGGGCGGGGGTCACGCGGACTGACTTACACTCCCTGATCCAGCTTTCACCTGTCCCCTGAAGAAGAAAACTAAGCCGATGGCGTGAAGTCAACAACCAGTCCAAAACAGAAGACACCTTCCGTTTCACGTGAGTTGCCGCAATACCTAGTGAGCAGAGCCTTCTCATCTGAGGGACAGTTTCTGAGCAAAAACTAGAATATGTCTTATGAGCATTCAAGACGAAAAAAGAGAAAAACAGGCTTACCCCAAATTTCTCAGAAGCACCACACACTAGAAGAAAATGGACATTTTTTTTCTTTTCAGAATCTTGATGGGAAAAGTGAAGCCCAAGAAATTTGCCACCCAACCAACTTGTTTTTCAAGAGAGCACGAAGACAGCTTGGGACACGTAAGCCTCAGAAAATGCATCACCCACATGCTCCTCCTAGAAGAGGTATTTCAAGATGCACGTCAGTCATCTGAGAGTGAATCATCATGGAGAAGGCAAGGGGGGAATGAAGCAGCACGAAAGGATTAGGGACGAACTTCAAAATCAGCCACAACTTCAAAGCACAGCCACCAAATTAACGCACAAAGAAGAGACAGCTCTTCAGAGAGGGTTTTTTTTTAAAAATATTTGAGAAAATTAAGCTGGATTGTTAAGCTCAAATTAACCCATTTAAAAAGTGAATATATTCATAAAATTTCAGAGTACAACACAGCCACTACGCTCACCAGTCTACCGAGAGAGCAGTTCTCTGTGATTTCCGGGGCTTGACATCAGAAACACAGGAACCATTTAATATGAGGAGGCCTGATGATGCAATCCAGCATTTCAATGTCAATTTAAAAAAAAAAAAAGACAATGTTTGCTAACAATTATCTGAGGAATTTAAATATATTCTTAATTTAAAATCTCTGAGAAACTTAAGAATAGAAAGACATTTTTCTAACATGGTAAAGAACATCTCTTTCAAACCGACAGCCAGACCATTAAAATTAGCTGTAAGTTACAACGTGGATGGCCCTTGAAGACGTGACGCTAAGTGAAATAAGCCAGTCACCAAAAGACACACTGCAGGATCCACTTACAGGAGATCCTCAGGCTGGTCAAAGTCCTAGAGACAGAAAGTAAAGGGTGCTTGCCAGGGACAGGGGGCGGGGGCTGTGAATTTAGCCATTAACGGGCACAGAGTTTCAGTCTCACAAGATGGAGAGAGTTACGGCGATGGACGGTGATGACGGCTGCACAACACCGTGAATGTCCTGAAAACCACTGAACTGTGTGCTTGAAAATAAAATGGTAGATTTCATGTTAAAGAATTTCCCCACAATTAAAAAAACGTTTAAAGACTAGAAGGAGATAAAAACGATACCGTGTTAGGGAGTCTGAGTGATTATTTTCCTTTATCCAACTATCCACAATGATATGTCTTTTATAATTTAAAAAATAAATGGAAAAATCCAGCCCCCTCCAAAATCAGCTCTAAGAATGGTAGTAACAGCTGCCATGTTTAATTAGCCCTGCTGTGTGCCAGCCGCTTGGCAGACATGGCCGAGGTGTGGTCTAACCCCACAGCTTCCCTGCAAAGTTGAAGCGTTTGTTTGATACTTGACGAAACTGGGTCTTAGGAGAACCATGTGAAGACCTTCCCGGATCTTTTCTAAGAGACAAGCATGCATGGAGGACGTACGTAGGTCTTGGGGAGGTCCTTACCTGAGCTCCTACTGCGCGCCCCTCCAGGCGGGGCAGGTGGAGAGCCCCCTGGAGGGCCCTGCGTCACAGCAGCGCTCTCCAGTGCTTGGAAGGCGGGAAGGTGGAAGTTACTGGACGGCCCTCTGCAGGGACTGGTTCCATGGGACCTGCCTTCGTATCCAACACTGCAGACGTCTGCAAGGACGCGGCCACAAACACGGAACAGGATCTTAAGCTGAACCATATAAAATTGCCATTATGTCCTCTATAAAGCAGTCACACATCAGCAATTTCATATGGTCCCACCTAATATATAGTGTGGTCTCTTTGCTAAAAAGGAAAGAAAAGAGCAAGTGTGTGTCTTCAAGTGCCCGAGGATAACACGAAAATGCTGCAGCGGGGTGGAGCTGGGCGGGTTGGGGAGGTGGGCGGTTTAATTTTCACTTTCACAATACACTTCCACATGGCTTAAATTCATCACAACTCACATGGTGATTCCTGTTTCCAAATAAAAGAAAATTAACTAAATATGGAGGTTGAATTAAGGATGTTTTAACCCTCGAGGCTGGCCTGATTCTGATCTTATTTCCTCTTCTGTGAAATGAGGGTATTGGACTAGATCAGTGAGTCCCAAATCCAGACATACATAAAAATCTCCTAGAGACCTTTGCAATCAATCAATCAATCAAGAGAGGAAGAAGAAAGGGAAAGAAAAGAAAAAAAAAAATCAGTCCTGGGAAGATGCACTCGGACCAGCCCCTTCCCAGGAGACTGACGACCGGCCAGGGATGGGAGCGCCGGGTCTGAAGACGCCATAACTCTCCTTCCAGCTCCAGCGTTATTTCAGCCCATCTCTGTTGTTTGCATCATCCCGTCTTTGACTGAGTTCAGTCCCAACCCAACAGACATCCAACTCCGTATCACAGAAGCGTCTTAAGAACCATCTAGCACCCAACCCTTTCAGCAAAGGAGGACCGGAGCCAGTGCAGGGGAAAAAAATATTTTTAACGCTCAGATGCTTCAGATGGACTCAGCATTTGGTGTTACCTGGATTATTATTTTTCTCCATGACTATGAACCATTTTGCATTTTGGAATCCTTCTGCAAACAGAGCAGTTTGTCTTTGTGTTTGCTCATTTAAAAACAAATATTTGCCTGCCAAGCAAATACTGTCTCTTAGGATGTGCTATTAATAGGATAATTAGGCAGCCGGTAATGAAAAGGATTGCTGGTAATTATGGCAAGATTTGTTTTGGCATTTGAAGGCAGCAATGGAGGCTGGAGTGCTAAAATCTACCTTAGAGTTAATTAGTACAATTAGAACACACCTGAAAAAATCGCCCAGCTAATGAGCACTTCACTCTACTTTTAAAGTGGCAGCACTCAGTGGCTCCCAGCTGCTTGGGCAACCCCAGCCCTGACGCTCCCATCGTGGCAGAGGGCTGTGGATGTGACAGAGAGCTGGAGTTTGCCTCCGTTTTCAGAAGAGCGCACTGTCCACATGCCCTTCCCCTCACCCCGCTCAAGCCCACGTTTTGTCTGAAAGCAAGTCCTCTGTATTTTCTTTCGAGTTTCATCATAGCCCCTTGAAATACATAAACGAGGTTTAGGGGTTTGTTGTGTTTGTTTTTTTTTTTTTTTTTTTTGGTGGGGGGAGGTTCTCGCCATTTTTCAGAAAAAGAAATGGAAGACCAGAGATACCCAGGGATCGTCCAATGTCATCGATGAGGTCAGAGGTCACAGCCTAAGTCTAAGAAAAATCCGAGAAGGATTTGGAGAAAAGCAGTTTTCGAATTCCTGCAGGGGGTCCCAGTGTCCGCACAGAGGGCTGCCATCGCTGGGTCCGTGTTAAAGCAGGTGCTGTAGGACATTCCAACCTGCGACCCCGGTTAACCTCACTGCATGTAGCAGGATGTGCGTCCGAAATAGCTAAAACCTCTCTGCTCAGAGAAAATTCTCAAGGTGTCCTCATCCCTCTGCCCTGCTGGCCTTCATGCTCCCGGGGCTCGTTCTCGGCGAGCTCGCTCTCCATGAACAGGTGCGCATGTGAGCACGCTGGGCGCAGTGAGTGTCTGTCTGCGTGAGTGCCTGGGGGCTGAGACGGGAACCTGGGTAGAAGCACACACACAGACACAGACACGCGCACACACCCTCCCCCCCCCCGCCCCGCCCCGGGGAGGAGCGACAGCACAGTGAAGAGAGGAAGGGAAATGGCCGCCTGTGTAAGGAAAGCTCTGCAAAACAACATACGTTACTCAAGCTCCTCAAAGTCTTAGTTCCTTCATCCAAACAACGGGAACATAACCGGCATCCACTGCGTAGGTTTGTCGCTAAGGACACCGTGCGACGGTCTGAAGCACGGCCCGCCCTTGGTCCCCACCACAATCATCGCCGCTTGGGGACTGTCGTAAATGTCCTTCCCTGCGGACCCTGTGCAGGGTGAGTCACATACGCATGTCTTACTCAGACCTCTGGGGCAGTTTGGTGGCACAAGGAGGAAAGGAGGGCGGGAAACTCTGGGGAGACCTTGCCCTTCTTGGACTCATGAACCTGCTCTCTGTGCAGGTCGCATCCTAAAGTGCAGAATCCTGCCGGAACGCGTGTCAAGGCTCAGGCCTGAGATCTGAGGTCGTCTCCTCCGGCACCGCATCCTCTAGAAGCTCTGTCCTCTACGCTAGCAGCCCGCCAGGCCCCGCGCACTCTCAGACGCGGTACTTAACGTTCACAGCATCTCCATGAGGCAGGTCTCATGGCCCTTTTAAGAACGAGGGAACTGGGATTCAGAGAGGTCGGGTAGCGTGTCCCAGGCCACACAGCCTGTCAAGGGTCCGGCTAGGACTGAACCTGAGCTGACTGGCTTCAAGCCCAGGCTCTTTCCATCCCCCACAAAGCTGTGCTTTGTCCACGGGCCAAAGTGTCCGGCCGAGGACTTGAGGACTTGGGGTCCCTGTGAGCACATCCTGGGCACTGTCAGACCTCTGGGCCACCCCCATGGCCCTTTGCGTTAGAAATCGCAGGGACAGGACTTGGATTTTGTGAACTAAACTCTAAGAAGGAAACCCCCCACATGGAAGCTGAGCTCTGTCCCCGGCCACAGCTGGATTTGCACTGGTTAATTAGAAAATTGCATTTATGTAACCCTTTAATCTGCATTCATGTGTTGCTAAGGGTGCAGCGAGCTGGGCGGGGAATTACATCCAGATTAGCTTTGATCCATGAGCAGCCTGGACTGGAGCTGCTTTCTGTGCTGAAAGGGGAGAATCTAAAGGATTTGGGGGCAGGGTCCCCCAGTGAGGGTGCTCTTCCCGTCTCTGGCCTTGGGCCCAGTGAGCGTGGGGCCTTCGAGGCTTACCCAGTAAAACCCACATGGCCTCCTCGCGCAGAACGAGGGCTGAGATTACCCAAAGAGCTAATTTCCAGCTGAGTTCGGCCCTTGGTCTCCTAAACAAAATTGGTCTTATTCTTCTCAACATGTGCTCGGCAAGATTAAAGATCCATCAACCTGCACAGCCTAATTCACGCTGTGCTGGAAGCAGCCTCCCCCGTCTGCCCCCCCAGCCCGGCCGCAAGGCCCTCCCGGAGCAGGGGGGGAGCGGGAGGGCGCAGGCTGAGCCCTGCTTGCTGAGTTGGGAAGACCCTTGGTGGGTAAAGGGTATTGATGCGGGGGCCTTCATACTCTGTGAAGTTCTGAGGAAGTTATTTGATCTCAAAAATCACGTTAAAGGATTTCAGCTGTGGTTGTCATGTTTCTTCTTTTTCTTTTTAAAGTGGGATCAACAGATGGGCATGGATGGGGGAGATGTGGCTGAGAGGGTCAGTTTCCTTCTTCGGCGTGGGAGGCAGTCTGACTCTGGGGCCAGTGGGCGTGGGAGCCCACGAACACCGAGTCTAGGCTACAAAGGAGGCAGTGAGGCCAGGCTGGGCTCAGGGGTGCTGTGCGGAGGGCGCCAGGTGGCTGGAGCTTGACCCCAGGGCGTGGGGCCTCCCGCTGTTCCTGCTGTTGCCAGGAAGTTCAATTCCATTCATCTGGCGGGGCAGAGCCCTGCTGACCTTGGCCAGCCTGCTGTCCTGCCTCGGCCCGAACTTCATCAGTCACAGCGAAGGCAGTGGACTGAGTGACTCATGAGGCTTATTCCAGCCCTGATGTTCTCATCTTACAAGCATGTCTGTGGATTTCCTGGCCAATCAGAGCAGCGTTTCCCCAAACTCTAACACTCCATGGAGCATATAAACATTGTGGTTTAAAAGCGTGGGTTCTGCAGTCAGCCTGCCGGGGAGAAACCCAGCCTGGCTCTGCCTCTCAAGTTCCTTACCCTTCCTCTGCTCGCCTCCCCTCCTCTGTACCACCTGCATCACAGAGATGAAGTGAGAAGTGGACGCATAAATACCGGCAGGGCCGCTAGAACAGTGCCTGGGGCCCAGCAGGCGCTGCAGGGCGGGAGCTGTGAGGAGCACCGCCCTCCCCACCAGGTGCCGCCCACTCGGACCTAAGCGCACACACCTTGGACAGCTCCTGGGCAGGCTGCACCAGCCGTGTTTCCTGGAGGGCATGCCAGGCCCTCACCAGGTGGCTGCTGAATGAAAAGCCGTGTACAATCTGTGGCCTGTGAGCAGCCTCCCAGTGTCGACCCGGAGGTCACTTCACTCCTCCCGGCGTCCACCCGGAGGTCACTTCACTCCTCCCGGCGTCCACCCGGAGGTCACTTCACTCCTCCCGGCGTCCACCCGGAGGTCACTTCACTCCTCCCGGCGTCCACGCTGAGGTCACTTCACTCCTCCCGGCGTCCACCCGGAGGTCACTTCACTCCTCCCGGCGTCCACGCTGAGGTCACTTCACTCCTCCCGGCGTCCACCCGGAGGTCACTTCACTCCTCCCGGCGTCCACCCGGAGGTCACTTCACTCCTCCCGGCGTCCACGCTGAGGTCACTTCACTCCTCCCGGCGTCCACCCGGAGGTCACTTCACTCCTCCCGGTGTCCATGCTGAGGTCACTCCACTTCCTCTCATCTAGTCCTCAAAGAAGATGAAAACCAAAGGTTCTCCCCGATCACACTCACACTCACACTCTGTCTTGTCTTGGGTGTTTTACCAGGAAAGTGCCCATTCTCTGCTTCCCAAGGGGGCCCAATGCTTCCAAACTGGGAAACAACCTAGAGTCTCCCGAAGGGAGAGAGAGTTTCTTGGGGTGACTGTGAGCGGGGTGGTGCTGTGGAGCAGGAGGCAGGGGATGGGTCTCCTGTCCCACCTGACCGGCCCTGTCTGGGGCTCCTTGTCCCTGTCTGTAGAATTAGGCATGACACTGGTGTGTTCAGCAGGGCATCAGTCCCAAAAATACTCTGTCAGGGAAAAGTCTGGCCAAAAAGAAAAGAAAACTTACACACACGCATGTGCGCGTATACGTACGTGCGTGTCTATACATGTGCACACACACTGGGAAACGCGGCTGCTTTCTCACAGCCCCTTCCTGATGATGAGCAAAGGCCATCTGTGTGCTAAAGAGCCTGAGCGGTTCTACACTGTAAAAACAAAATTGTTTTGTTCCACTTGCCCAGGGGTTTCCAAGTGTTTCCACCAAGACTCCTCTTTTCATGTGATTCCCCACATTGGCCTTCGATGGAATTAGATGGAAACCTCTGACCCTTCCTGGTTCCAGCAGACTGCGCTTCCCCCCCCCCAGGAAACAGTAAACAAACGTGCAAGATGCAGCCGTCCCAAGAATTGTTTTCGTGTCCTCATTTCTTGGCCTGAGGCAGAAAAAGAGAAGAGGAAACCAAAACCACGTGGCCGCCTTGCACGCTGTCGTAAAAGGACCCCCGCCCTGGCCCAGGGCGGCAGGGAGAGGCGAGAGGGAGTTCACGGAAGAGCCAGGAAGCCCCGCGTGAGTCTCCGACCGCCAGTCCATCCATCAGGGGGCCACCTGGCAAGGCAGGCCGCACGGCGTGTTTGCGCAAGGCTGCTAGACATCTGGATGTTTCTATTAGCCCCAGTCCCCCGTGTTGCCATAAATTTAAGCTAATCCTGTGGGGCCCAGAATCACAGGAATAATCCTCACATCTGTGTGGGCTTTTCAGCTTCTGAAAGCTCATTCACAGCATTATCTCATTAGTCCTCAATGCCTATGGGACTGCCTGTGGGACTCAGGGATGATCCTCCCCACTTGGCAGAGAAGATGCTGAAATCCAGAGAAGGAAAGTGACTTTCTCAAGGTCACACAGCAAGGCAGTGGTGAATTGAAACCAACGTGCATGTCTTCTAACCCCAAGCCCAGAACTCTCCCACGAGCTCAGTGCCACTCTACAGAGAATGTGAAGCTGGTAAGCAGAGGGAGGCAGAGCAGAGGTGAAGAGCGAGCCCTGGGGACATCTGAGGCCTGGGGTGCAACCAGCCTGGATGCTTTGATGCCCCTGCCCTTCCCATGAGCCTGTGAATCACCTGGGCAGCCCCGCCTTCCAGCCCCAGACTGTCCTGAATGCACGGCAAACGGGAATTACCAACCAAACCGCTCGCTTGGCGAGGCCCCGCCAGCCCCGCCAGCAGGAAAACAGGCAGCCTTCTAGGGGCTCCCAAACAGCACTCCACACATGAGCAAAAGCACTGAGTCTCCAGCATTTGTGGACACCTAGGAACTCGGTGCTTGAAAGAATTTAAGCACTGAAGTCCTGACCTCTCATTTTAACATAAAGGTAAGGAATCCCATTTCATTGCATGGGTGCTGGCTCCTAAGGGCATTCACTCGGTCAGAGGGGCCCAGGACACAGGGGACCCAGAATCCTGGGCTCTCCCCACTCTGCCGGCCTTTGGCTGCCCGCTCTCACCCTGGTGCACACACTTAGAGAAGAGGGGAGAAGGGGACTGGGTAACACCAGTGCACCTCCATGTTCCGCTTTTCTCAGAAAGGGTTATAAGAGTCAAGCCAGATTATATGATATGTGGCTACGAAAGGATTGATCAAACTCTAAGCACCATCAAAAACCAGACATTATTGTTACCAGGAAATGACAGACTCAAGATTCCCTTCACACAAAGTCTGACTTTCCCCGAGGAAATAATGGTAAACCAAGCTGCGTGTAGGGTGGAGAAGTCACTTAGAAAACTGAGCCGACATCACCTCCCAGTGAGTCACCAGCTCAGTCCCCTGCCCCTCCCGCCCTCTAACCCCCCAGCCCTCCTGTTGCCTGAACTTGGGGAGACGGGTGACTGACCAACAGTCCTGGTTTGTCTGGGACAGAGAGGTTTCCTGAGTTAACAGCTGCCTGGCAAGACTCACCAGCACCCGTACCAGGGCCATGTTCTTTTAACTTCCATCTCCCCCTGGACCCAGAGCCCCTGTTCTCTCTCTTACCCCAGAGCCTGGCACGTGCTCAGCTCAGCTCAAATCCACCCAACGTCCTGTGCCTCTGTCCGTGGTTCTGAAACTTTTTCTGCACTGAGACAAGGCTAGTTCTCCTAACCCGGGGATACCTGCTGCTTCATCCAGGTATTTATTCAATAAATATCTTTGTCTGTTAGCTTTGGCTGTATAGTAAACCATCCCAAAACTTAATGGATTAAAACAAAAACTTCTTTTCTGCATAATTCTGTGGGTTACCTAGACCATTCTGGTTTGGGCCATCTTGGCTGATGTGTGGTCAGCTGGTAGCTCGGCTGAAGCTGAATAAGCTAGGATGCCCTCACTCATATGTCTGGTGACTGACACGCTGTTGGCTGGGGCACCTCAGTATCTTCCATGCAGCCTCTCCAGCACGTTAGCTCAGACTTACTTGTATGGTGGACCCAGTGCCTCACAAGCTCCAGTGCTCAAGTTCTTTTCAAGTCTCTGTCACATCTGCTAATGTTCCACTGTCCAAAGCAAGTCACATGGTCAGGGCCTGAGTCCATGTGGGACGGGGGCCCCCAAAGGCCCAGGCACAGGGAAGGGAATGATTGTGGCTGTTTTTTTAAAAACAATCTGCCACTTCTCCCATTATCCTGTACCCCCAAAGCAAGACTACAAATAATGGGGTGAACCCACGGAGACCCCATGGAGAAATGAGTTTGCCCCTAGTGCAGTTTTAAGCTAAGAAGCTGCTTGGCCTCCTGAAACCACTTTCATAACTGTACCAGCAACAATTAAAAGGCTCTTTGAGCCCTCCCTCCAACACACAGGGCCACACTGTCAGTTCTCACTGCATCAGAGAAGAACTTTTCTTTTTCTACTTCTAAAAAAAAAAAAAACCTTCTGAATTGCAAGCCTTTTCAACAATATTCAGCAATAATTTTGAGTTGTGCTTGGCTGGGCAATGAACCCTTAAGTTACCTTCTTGGATGAGTGCAAAAGAGGGGAGGGGTACAGTAGAATTCCCTGGTCCCCAGCTCCCCAGAAGGCAGGTGGCTTTACAGAGCACCTTCTAGGGGCCAGACCCTCACATAAATTCTCACTTAATCCTTACAACAGTCCCTCCTTGACGGTGTTTCCATCTCCACTTCACAGAGAAAGAAACTGAGGTTGGGAGGCTAAATGTGTTGGTCAAAGTCAAAGAGGTGGCAAGTTGCATGGCAAGACTTCAGACCCAGGAGTTCTGACGTTAGTGTCAGAGTTCTTCCCACCACGCCATCACCGCAGGGCTGCAGCATGCTTAGATGCACGGCAGACTCAGGGTCTGGGGCACAGGGGCTTCGATCCCAGCTCTGCCCCTGGCTCCTGTGTGGCCTTGAAACACCCTCGTGTCCTCTTTGAGCTGTTGTCCCAACGTCACAACAATATCGGAACACCCGCACTTGCTAATCCAGGCTCCTACAGGGCACATGCGAAAGTCCTCAGGCTGCCCTCCGCCCCGCCCTGTGGAGAGAAAGTTCAACTGGCCTCTCTGGAGAGAGATTTTGGCAGCATCTTTCAAAATTTTCAATGTGTGTGTTCCTGACCTGGCAGCTCTACTGCTGCAAATTCATGTTAAAGATACATGTCTGCACGTGAGTTAGGATATACGTGTGAAGATGTTTATTCCAGCATTGTTTATCATATCCAAGAAGCCCAGAAATAATATAAATGTCCAAATGCATTACGCCTACATGTGCTCCAAGGAAATATCATTTTAAAAGGAGGGGAGAGACCCGCTGATGAAGAAACCCAGCCAACATACACTGCTGAGAAGGAATAAAGTAGACCTACACATGGCGGCACAGGAGGGTCGCCGAAACACACCTGCGTGCCACGATAAATGCTAGGATGGCAACGCTTACAAGTGCTCACTTACGCGGAGGGAGGGAGGGAGAACCGCATCTGGGAGGCGACACACCGGGCTCTGGACAACTTCTGCCTCCAGTAATGGTTAAGAAGAGGGTGGGTTCGTTTTTTTTTAATTTGTTTTCACTTTCCATATTCCCATACTATTGAACATGTTCATAACAAATACGTACTGTATCCGTAATGTAAAGAGAGAGCAGAATTCTAGTGCTGGAAGAAACTGTGAAGATGACCACAGCCCACGGGGAGAAGCTGGCTTGTTGCTGTCAGCGCCAACCACTGGTCGAGCCAGGCTGAGACCCCGACCTCCAGATACCCAGCCCAGGCTGCTTTCAGTCATAAGGGTGAGCCCATCAGAGAGTAGACAAGCCAGATCAGCCTGAAGAATCACGGATGGAGCACAAGGGGAAAGTCCTGGTCAGCCTGGAGAGCGTGGCGTTGGGGCGTGGCTCTGCCCCCACCTACCAGGCAGCCCCCCGCACTTGTCCGAGCTCTGTCTCAGCAGAGCGAGCTGGACTGACGATGTCCACCTCCCACGGCTGTTCTAAGCCTCAGATAAGACAGGCAGCAGGTCCTGGCAGCAAACACGTGAACCTGACCCCTAATCAGGTCTGTGTTCAATTATTCAGTCCCCTTCTCTGAACCCTGGACCTAGCAAAACACATCTCACTGGGTTGTTGGAGAACCAAGATGACAAAATGCATGTCAAATACTTGGCATGGTCTAGGGACTCAATTCGGGAGCCACCATCACGATGCGAAAGTTCGGTGAAGACTGACTGGGGCTTCGCGAGGCTCACCATTGGACAGCAGGCAACAGGGTCTTGTGACCACGGGGCTGGCTTCCCCTTCTGGCCTCCTCTTTGTACCCTTTCTCATCTCCCTGAAGCAGGATGCAAATCCCCTGATACCCCGGGGCTCCAGCCTCACGGGAGAACTACTCTCCTGACACAGCTGCTCCCGGGCCAAGGTCAGGAGACAGCTGTACGTCTGCGGTCCTCACAGGCGCAGGGCCTCCCCTGCGGGAAGAGAGACGCACCTGGGATCTGGAATCAGAGACAGGTTCAAATCCTGAATTAGCCCCTTACAGGTCTTATGAGCTTTTGACTTCATTCCGCAAGCAACAGGGAACCATGGCCTGATTGGAGAGATCAGGTTTGTGTGTGAACTCTTGTCTGTGTTCACAGCCTCAGGAATGTAAGAAAGGCTGTCCTTCCCTGTGTCTTTTAGGATGGATGGAACCCACACTGCATCTCTCCTCCATCCAGTACAGAACGGGCTAAGTGAGAGCAGGAGACAGAGAGAGGCACCTGCCTCGGGGCGTGGAGCACGGGGGCGGTCTTTCCAAGTGCCTCTCCGTGCTCAGGGGAAACGCTGCCCCAGGGTCTCGGGTCAGGCCTCTGCTCCGCAAGTAAACTTCACGCTCCTCCAGCCATCCTCCCCGATCCCCCTCTGTTCCTGGCTCTGCCCTCCCCCTCAGCACCTCGGGCACCCTAGACACACGGCGCAGACGGCACTGGGTCCTGCCAGGGAGGCCAGGGATTGCTGGGTGGCACGTCTGGCCACTGCCGGGGAGGGAGGGGGGACATCTGCGCTCTGGGACCGACTCAGGCCAGGGTATGACTTGGCATTCAGCTAAAGGCCAAGACTGACCCACCTAGGCCCCCGCAGGGTGCCGTGATCAGCCCCCTTCACACCTCATCAAGTCAACTTCCCCATCTGTCCTGGATTCAGAGAACGGTCGTCGCGGGCCCGCCGTGGCCTCAGCCCAGTGTGGGTCCCCAAGCAGCAGCTTTGCTCCCCTGCCCCCTCCAGACACCCCCCACCAAGCACCACTAGAGCTTATGGCTCCCCCACCTTGAGAAAGCACGACCTGAACGCACGAAGCGGCGGCGAGTCAGCGGGCGGCGTGCGGGTCTGACTGTGAGCCAGGAGGGAGGGCAGGGCAGGGAAGAGCCCGAGCGGCCCCTCCCGAGCCCGGGCCCGTGTCCCCGCAAGGGCCGGGCTGCGGGCAACGCCAGCGCGGCTTGTGACCAAGGCCCCCAGGGAATGGTTTTCTATGTTCAGGTCTCTAAAGGAAGGCAGGGGCGGGGGGACCGTGAGGAGAGTCACACGGGTTGAGTCACTGAGGTCTGAGAAGAGACAACCGGAGTTCTAAGCATAGAAGGCAAAGAGGAAGCAAAGGTCTATTCCGGAGAAAAGAAGAAGCAACTCTGAGTCTCCTGCTGCCACTCGGCCTCTGCTTCTAGGTCTGGACACGGCTTTGCATCTCCCTGCAAACGACCTCAGGAGGGTTTGCCGCTTCGCTTCTATCGAAGTTCTCGCCCTGCCCCGCGGAGCGAGGGCGGCAGGGTCCCAGGACCCTCAGTACTGAAAGCGGAGTCTCTGGGCCGGGGCACCTCCTGGGAGCTTGTTGGAAGGGCAGTGTCTCAGACGCTGCCCCAGGCCTCCTCGGCCAGAACCTGCACTTGAGTGAGATTCTCAGGTGTTTCCGGAGCACGCCGTGTGCACGCGCGCGCGTGTGTGTGTGTGTGTGAGTGTGTGTGTGTGTGTGTGTGAGTGTGTGAGAGAGCGAGAGCGAGGGGCGGCCTGAGCTCCAGGATGGGGTCCCCCTCGCGGGGCGCCCTCGCGCCACAGGCAGGCACGCCCCTGGCCTTCAGGGGCACGAGGGTGAACAGGCACTGTTTTAACAGCTAACTTTAACGCCGCTTGTAGCAAATGATGCATCACTTACCGAAATGGTAAACTGGCATGAATTGGTATGTTTTAAAAAGTGAGTCAACTTAAAGGAAACAGGCACCGACTAACAGTAAGGGCCTTCAGAGAAGGGACGAGAATGACTGTTTCCAGAGTGCTGACCCAGGGCGGGTCCTCACGCGGGCTGCGGTGAGGAGACGGCTGCACAGAGAGGGACGCGGCTTGCTAAGGTCGCTCCGTGAGAAGACGAGAGGCAAGACTGCAGCCCACAGCCCCATCCAGGTCAGCAGCCCGCTGCCCGCCCTCTGCCCTCTGAGCCAGTCACCCAGACCTGAGCCTGCAGCTGGAGCTGCAGCCACAGTGGCAGCAGGGACAGGGACATCTGCAGGTGACACTAGGCAAATCAGCACAGTAAATCGCTGTTGCTGGAAAGGAAGGGATCACGTGACCCGTGGAGGCTGAGGACGAGTCATTTCTAGATAAACTGTCTCCTGCCCCCCAGGGGCCCCCAGCTCTTCACACATGAATAAGCGTTTTGAGGGGCTCCGTGTAGGCTGGGAAGCTGAGTGTGTCCTCGGGTGTCGTTCGCTGAGGTTCTGCGGGCAGGAAATCTGAGGGAGCAGAAAGGTTGGCCAATTATCTTCCCAACCTGGCTAACAGAGGTTTGCTCAGACCGCTGGGATAAGAGCATTCAAGCTGCTTCACAAAACCAAAACAAAACGACTTCACAGCACTTTTAGGTTTTCTCAGCCCTACCTGAACCACCTGTGCCTTGGTGTTGTCTGTATCTGTCCAGCTTCCCACTTTTTCTACAACACAAAATTAAGGTGTAAAACTTGTCAAGTCTCTTGTCCCCTTCCCATCACCCTGTTCCAGGCTCCTTGTCCTGGCATTCAGTGCTGCCATCAGTATGGCCTCAGCCTAGCTTTCCAACCCAGCCCCCACTCATCTCTTCACCTCAGGTCCCAACCAAAAATATACCAGGAACCACGTGTGGCCAGACCACACCCACCATCCACAAACTTCCCACCTAGCATTCCACAAAAGCTATGCCACCTGCCTAGAACTCTCTCTCCATCCTTGAAACTCTTCTCCTCCAAGGTCCAGTTTAAATGCCCTCGCCTCCAGGAAGCCTCTTTGGATTGTTCCCGAGCCCTGCTTGAAACTCCCACAGCCCTCTATGGCTACCTTGTTACGATGTTTAGAACAAATTTCCAAGGTTGTGGGTAGGTCTTCCCTTATCTCTGTGTCCCAGGCTTCCTAGCCCAGAGCCCAGCTCCCAGAAGTCCCACCAGGATTGAAGACCCTGGGCCTGGACAATTCTTGGATTTGGCTGGCAGCATCAGTTCGAGTGTGACACTGAGCAACCACCTAAGCTGTTTACTTAGCTGTGAAGTGAGAACATGCCTCACTTCCTCACAGGGAAGCAGGAAGAAAACGAGGCGACACATACAACGTGCTTATTTGCGCACGGCCTGGCGCCTGCCAGCGACTAGCACATCCCGCTGCTGTGAGAGCCATGGGTAATCATAGAAGCCGACACCAGTTGCATAGAACCTGGAACCGGCTGAGGCCTGGAGGAGTCTGGACCCCAGCACGTCCTGCCCCCTCCCACTGGCCCCTCTGCGACGCTGTCTCTCTCGCATCCCAGCCCCTAGACTTGCCCCAGACCTTCCCCGACTCCTTCACCCTTGCGCCTTCAGTAGAGACCACAGGCATTTCAGGGGCCTGCAGTCTTCACTGGGTTGAGAAACAATGATCTGGCCCTGGCTCTGGTCTCCCGGGGGAAGGAACCCAGGCGAGCGAGGAGGAGGTGCTTGCCTGAGGTCTCATGAGCCCAGACCTGTCTGAGTCTGTGCTTCCCAGAGCAGCATTTCCTCCCCTGATCTGGCACAGATGCAGCCGCTGAGATGCTGCTGGACTTCTCCCTCTGTTTCCAGGGAACAGTGGCCCTTTCCACGTCCACATCTTCCTTAACAGATGCACTCATAGGAGGGAAGCAGAACTCTCAGGTCTTTCTTCCCTGAACTGGGAGGAGACCTCAGGACAAGGAAACTTTCCAAAGGCCTGCCCTGGGGCCAAACCCAGAACAGAACATGGGCCGGCGGTCTACGCCTGCCCAGGACAGTGCACGGGTGACCCCTCTGGGAACGAGCAGGTGCCTCCCTCCCAGCTGTCAGGCTGGCCCTGCAGATGAGGGAGGTCTAGGGGCAGCTGAGATGCTGGAGTTCAGCTTGAGCCAGACATCAGGGAACAAAGAAGAGAGGAATGGAGTGAAGCCAGCCTCTTTAGAGAGTCCCCAGAGAGGAGGCAGGGGCCCGGTCAGCTGACAGCTAAGGGCACAAACCAGGAGGCAGGCCCTCACAGGGGCTCCAAGGGGGCATCAGCTCCTCCAACCCCAGGCACCCGTGGGAGAGAGGCTCTCTTACCCCACCACCCTGCCAGGGTCAAGGCAGCAGACACTGCTTCCATTTCAAACATCACTCAGCCTCACTTGGTCTGAAAGAAGGAAAACCTGCCTAGTGCTGAGTGGACGGTGGGACAGGAGAGTGGGGCTTAGGGACCAGGACTGTCTGCACAAGCCCAGCCGGCAACACTCACGATAAAGTCAGTCTTCTGGGTTAAAGTGCCCAGTAACCTCATGAGAGTTCAAGGAGGAGAGAGGGAGAAGGCGAGCGCGCCGTCCTGGCTCCGCCGCCCACCCTCCCGCAGGGCTCTGGGACCCGGGGTTAGGTCCAGACAAACACGGCGGGGTCCGGCTCAGGAGTGTGGGGACCACACAAGAAAACCTTGAGAGACTCCCCCATGGGAAGGAACTGGTGGTTTTCCTTTTGACCCAGCCAACAATCTGGATTTTTTTTAAATCCCAGGGAATCCCTTGAATGAGACCAAGATCAGCAGACGGGGTGGGTGACGGTCCGCGCAGTGAGCTCAGCCTGTCCCAGAGGCGTTCACCATGGATCACGCTATCTCAGCGATGCCAGGTCGGGCAGAAGTTCATGAAGAAACTAGGTTATCATGTCAAGCACCCTATTAACACTGTAATGGCAGGCTTCACCTGGAGAATTCCTGACTTGAGTTGGTAATGCAGACCGACAGCTTTAATAGCCCCAACTGTATACACACACACACACACACATTGTAGCCACAGCCACTGTCACATGACTTTGCACGTTCCTTTCAGCATCGAGCTGGAGACTGTCCCCACCGTTAAGCCCAGGCTAGCCTTACAATTTGCTCTAGCGGGTAGAATATAGCAGAAGTGACAGGATGCCATTTTCAAGTCAAACCCTCAAGAGGCCTTGTGCCTCTGTCATTGGTGTGAGCAGATGCCCGAGCCAGCCTGCTGGAGGATGAGAGACACAAGGAGCAGAGCCCGGTTACCCCAAATTACCACCGATGAGGTCATCCTAGATCGGCGGGCAGAGAGAACCCAACCAAGAACCAGACACAGGAGAGAGCAGAGCCCAACCAAGGCGGCAGAGCTTCCTGGCCTCCCTGCAGCTGGCCGCACACCTGGAAGCTCCGAGCAGTTACTGTGTGCCTCTGGGGTCTGCGGTCGGTGGTAATGCAGCATGACTGTGGCGACAGATGCCTGAGGCGGTTAGCTCGTCGGCTGTTGCTCCATAGTTGGCCATGAAGAGCTGTGGTCCCTAATCTTCCTCATCTCAGGTATGGATTTCTAAGAAAATCTGGCCAACAAGTAGCTGGAGGAAAGAAGCTATTAGTTGGCTCCTGAATTTTAAATTAAGGCTAAAACACTTTTTCTTCATTCGGAGACAATATGTGACTTAAATAATCCATTATTACACTCATTAAACATTCTTAAAATAAATCAATTGGACTTCCACCTCATCTCTGCTTCCTCTCAAAACCCTTATAAAAATTACAGTAGAGAGGTTTTAAAAGGATAAGAACCAAAAAAGGGGGAGAAGATGAAAAAGACAGTAAACTAGAGGGTTTAAGAAAACTTTCAAGAAACAGATGAACAACTGACGGGATGACTCAGATTTCAGCTTTTCCTCTCTTCAAGTACCTACAAGGGCTAAGCTAGAAGCAGCAAGCTGATTTATACACTGGAACCCTAGAAAGTCTCAGGATTCGAACACCGTGGTACTCCTAAGGGTGCTGGAAGGGATGGAAAAGTACAGATGTGACTGCAAACTGTCTCAGCCACAACGAAGGAGAAAACAAGAGAAAGGAAAGGTGCAGAGAGAGAGCCAGCACGGAGGCGAGGCTCCTAAACAAACAGGAGCCGCCAGGACGACGGTGGGGGGACGCCCAGGAGGGCAGCTACACAGCGGACTCGGAGCCCCAGGCCAGACTGGAGCAGAGGGTTAAGGGTTCCAGAAGGCTGTCTTCTCAGAGAAAATAAAACTGAACTACTATCTGCTACATTTAACCATATTTAGAGGAGTTTAAAAACATTTTTTGGAAACTCTAGAGATAAATCAGTGACAGAAATATAGAAAACTAAGCAAACAACAAAAAAGAGGCAATCATTGACTGCAGGAAAAAGTAAAGCTGTGAAAGAAAGGAGACCATTGCAGTCCACGACACGGCTCAGCTATAAACAATTTTCAGATTGTCGTAACAGCATGAACATGGAACACTGACACAGCATCAAAATGTGCGACAGAGTGACACTGGGGGGAGGGAGACGAACAGCGTGCCTGTGTCTGTGCGCACACGCGCCTGTCGCAGAAAGCCGCATGCTATCACGCAAAGTCAACGGTAATAATTAAAACTGAAAACAATCAGAAAACACAGGTATAATCATATTATTTTAAAATATGGAGATGAAAATACAGAAAAAAGGAGTTGAAAGAACGGCCGCAAGGAAGCGGGGCCGGGCTGGGGAAGAGCTGGGGGGGGCTGCTTCCCTCAGCTGGAAGCCCTGGATACCAGGTGGTTTTCAACACCGTACGTCTGTCCCACTGGGATAAAAAGTTACATTAAAATTTAAGAAACCGATTGAAGACCACGGGTGTTAAAACTACAGGTTATAACATATGTTCATTAAGCATCACTTGACATCAGAGCGGGGCACATCCCTAGCTGGCCAGCAGGGCAAGCAGGCCTCCCAGGTGTCCGGGACCCAACAGTGCATGTACGGGGCACAGAGTCACAGCGGCACTGACTGGGGAAGCTTCGCTGGTGAGGCCACGCTGATTCTGGGCTTCTTCCTTCTACTGACCTGCTTCTTAACAACAGAGAACTCAAATTCTTCACAGCTGTATCACCTCCTTAACCCAGTCTGCACAAAACAAAGGCAGGCGGTCATAATCCACGTCAACAAGCTAACCTGGTCTCCACCTCTGAGAACTGTGCACAAGTGGAGGGGTACTGAGCCCCCAGGCACGGAGGTATCCAGGCTGACCCCTCCAAGGTCAGTAGCTATTTCTCAAAAAGTCTAGCAAGAGGTGAGTGGAGGACACTGCCTGGTGAGAGGCTGGATCACAGATCCCAGGCGCCCCCATGGACGGAAGGGACGCCACACAGCACACAGAGCAGCCCGCCCTCTGCCCTCCCTGACAGCCGCTGCAAGACCTCGGGGGGAGGCGGCGGCTCCTGACCGGCACCCTGACCACCAGCCCTGACCTGGAGCAAGTGCAGGTCGGGTTCAACATCCCAACGCCGTCCTCTGCTTCGTTCAAAATCAGACATCCTCCAATCGACCCCTCCGGGGAGCTGTCGGGCGGCTGCTTCCTGGTGTCAGCCAGGAGGGAAGAAGCAATTCATTTGCTGGGTCTGACTGCGGCTAAATGAAATCAAAGACAGAGAGGGCACCTTCTGCCAAGGAAACCGTCCACTCAGGGCAGCTATAAAGAACCATAGACAGAGGGGAAAAGGGAGAAGTGGTGCAGGCAGGCAGGGACTTGGACATCCTCAAACTACCCCTCCTGACTTCACAGACGGGGAAACCAAGGCACAGAGGAATTGATTTGCTCAAAGTCGTAGTAGTTTAGGGGAGGACTCTGACTTAAGACAACAAAAGCCAGCATGTACAGAGTGCCTGTGGTGTGCTGAGCCACGTATACACACTCCCCAAAACCTCGGAGGTAAGGGTCTTCGTATAGTACATGAGGATCTCCATTTTACAGATGAAGAAACGGAGGCTCAGAGGTTTAATTATGTAGCCCAATACCATAAGCTTCTAGTATGTGGGGGAGCTGGGACTAGAGCTCCGTCTGGTCATTGCCACCTAATTCCTAGGCTATAGATTTTGACCACTGGACATACCACCTCTTGGAGTTAGAGTCAAGGCCACCTGCTGTGAACCAGGGCCCAGCCTGCTGCCTCCAGTGCATGATGGTGCCCAACTCTGCTGGTTTACACCAGTACCTCCTGCGGCGGCGAGTGTGCTTCTCCTTCCTCTTCGTCTTTATAGGCACGTCCTCGGCCGTGAGTGTCTGCGCCTCCACCTCTGCCTCCCGTGTCTGCATTGCTGTGTCCGTGTGTGTGTCAGTGTCTGCCTTTGGTCTGTGTAACCCATCTCTAGGTACGACGTGTGTGTGTCTTTGTCTCCTTCTGGGTAGCTGGGAAGCAGAATTCCACAGCAGATGACGGATGGATGGACGGACGCGGGAACACATCTACCCACAAACAGCAGACGCGGCAATGAGCATCGCTGGCAGCCGAGCCCCACAGAGCCACTCATCTGTCTCCTCTCGAAGGCTCCCTCCCCGAAGCCTGAGCGTTCCACTTCCGTCTCAACCCGAAGCCGCTTCCCTAGGGCCTGCTGGCTTACACCCAGTTGCATTGTTGATACAGATCTTTATCTGCCTGGGGCTTATAACTGACATTTGAATTACTCTGCAAACAATGAATCAATATTTATGGATTCTCGGACCAATGTATTTGCCAAACCTGGTGTCCTGAGTTTCTCCCAGGCCATGAGTCAAGGTCGAGACTTTGTCTAATTAGAGATGGGGGAACTGGATCTGCCTCTAAGCGGAGGCCCTGAATTAGAACAGAGCTGTGTGCCCCCGGACTGTCTAACTAGACCAAGGCAGTTCCCCACTGGAAATCCAACTCACTTCACAATCAGTGAGCATTTCCTGTGTGTGCCAAGCATCCCGTTAAGCCTACGTGAGAGACAAGGACGAGTAAAACCAGAGGCTCCCACACTGGGAGGAGACAGAGCCACACACAGGCAAACATGAGAAGCCTGCACCCAGGGTTGCAACTGAGACCCAACACAGTCCTGGGGTGCAGAGTTGGAAAAGGAACTTCTACTAAGCGGGGCTCCTTGGAGGGCGCTCTGGAGGAGGAAGGGCGCTCCAGGAGGGGACGGCAGGGCCAGCAGGACCTGGAGGTCCAGAACAGGTTTCAGGGCTGGAAGAGAAGGTTCGAGGGAAAGCGTCGCAGAAAGGTAAACTGAGGCCTGGTCCTGGAGAGCTCTGGAGACCAAACTGAGCCACGTGGCTTTCCTTCTGCAGGTGAAGGGGAGCCACACAAGGCTGTTGAGATAGGGAGGCACCCCAGCAGAGCTGCGTTTTGGGGGGTTCTCTGGGAACAGCAGGAAGCCTGCGAAGTGGGGGGGAGCGGGGCCTTCAGCTGGCAAGGGTGGAGGGTGGGACCCGTGGAGTGTTCCAACACGAGCCCAGCATCCCTGGGCCTCCCTCGCCAGGGCCCAGCAGGATGGCTGGGCCATTTTCCTCTCCACCTTTTAAGGATAGCCCTCCCCCGCCTTGAGAAAAACAACAAACAGGAGACTGATGCTTCTGGGCCCTCTTTGGCGCTGTGAGTTATAGAGGTGGCCTCAATCGTGGACGCGAAACCGTTTATCACCCTGGTGGATTTAAGCTCTGGTTCCAGGAGAAAAACAAGCACTCTCTTGTCCCTGCATCTGCACAGACACACAGGCCCAGGCAGTGATTTATCTGTCCAGCTGCCCTCACCGGCTCAACTGCCGAAGCCCTCAAGCTAAAGCTTCCCGGCGGCATTTCCCCTCGTGCAGAGCACAGTCTGGGAGTTTGGGCGGTGGGGTGTGAGCACGGAGAGTTTGGGGACATGGCTGTGGGGTGAGCAGGAGCTGCAAAGTACCTGTGGGGGGTCAACTGGCTGCTTCTCCTTTAGGCACTGGGGGGCACAGGGCCCACAACTGGGGGACCACACGAATGCTATAAATCCTTCTGAAATCAGAGGAAGAAATGAATACATTCATCTTTATACCAAGAGTCATAAAACATAATTTGAATACTTTTTTATTCAATGGGGAGAAATGGGGCCCATGATGAAGGCAAAAGGCCCAGAGCCCATGGAAGTCATACTATGGTCCTGCTGCCCGGCTTGGGCACTCAGTTTCAATTTCCTGTCATGGGGATGGATAGAGCCAGGCAGAGCTGGGGTCCAACCCCACCCACATTACTCAATAGCTCTAATTCCTGCTCTGCACCTCAGTTACCTCATCTATGAAATGGGCTAGTGATCTGAACCTTGCAGATGGGCTGAGAGGGCAGGAGATGTGTATGGTATCTGGCAGAGAGGCACTGGTACCTACAACTATGGCCCATTTGCCCAAGCTCACTTCCGTCTTCCCTGGGAAGGCTTCCTGACCACACCAAGCCTCCATTTCTCCTCCTGAACAGTGGGGCTGCTGGCTGCAAAGAGGCCCTAAGAGCCTCAGTTTCTCTTTGTAGTTCTCAGCTGGGCTGGGTCCAGGCCACACCCAGTAGGTGTTCGGTGTGGAGAGACTGTCCAGGTCAAAGCAGCTGTCCCCAGCTTGAGGGCAGGGAGCACACCTCGCACTCACTCGGTTTACCACGGCGTCAGGCGCAGAGCTGTCCCCAGGAGGTCCTCTGTGACTGTTAGCCGGCTGAGGATCTCTGAAAGTTTGGGTTGAGGGTCCTTGTGGTTTTCGCTCATTACATAGCCTTAAACTCTAACAATCGATGTTCACTGGTTCATTCAAACTCAACCTCATGGCTACACATTCTGACCTGCCCAACTCGATAAGCCTGCCTTGCACCACTCTCTCCTCCTCCTGGCTCTGGCCACACATAAACCCCAGGACCCTTGTACATGCTGTCTGAGCCTCCAGGACTGGCCTGCTGCCTAGTCTGCACGTCAGATTCCTCATTCTTCAGGTGTCATAGAGACATCACCTCCACAGGGAGTACCTCCATGACCACCTTCCTAAATGCGTCCTTCTAGTATTTCTTTCGGCTCTGAACCTGACCAACTTCTCCATGTACTCAACCCAAGTTTCTTGCCTCCTCTCTCTCAACACATGTAAGATGCTTGAAAGTAAAACCATGGCCAATTTAAATCATTAAATCATTCCTGTGCTACACAATACCCAGCACAGGGCTAGACTCTGAAAATGTTTGTCAAATGAATAAATGAGCAGATGGGGAAATTCTCTTGTTAAGAAGGACCACATAGACAGGCACTGAGGGTCTGTCAGAGGCTTCTGCGCCTTAGCAAGGTGACAGCCTGGAATGGCCAAGTGTGTAGGAAAGGGCAGAGCACCCCTATGAGAGACTAAGATGACACTGAGAGAGCCAGACCCAGACACCTCACTTAAGGAGCTGGTCCCCCAGGAAGGACACAAAACATCTGTAGGCTCTAACATGGGGGTGGAGGGAAACAGCTCAGTGGTAGAGCAAATGCTTAGCATGCATAAGGTCCTGGGTTCGATCCACAGCACCTCCGTTAAAAATTAATTGATTGATTAAAAAAAAAACACCTGTGGGTCTAACATAGGCCCTCCACGCACACAGTGCAACACTGGGATTTTCGCAAAACTTCACTTGAGTCTTCCTGGGCTGATTATCATACACTTGTTTGAAAGAATCTGGTTTCACTCATTGAACTAACAAACACTTAATAAGCTCCTTCAGTGTGCCAGGCACTGTGGTTCGGCGGAACGTTCAGCGATGAACAAAAGCACTGCTGTCCGTGGAGTGAAGAATAGAGAAGACAGGAAATTTTTTTAAAAAAAGTTTTTTCAATAAAAACGAGTGTGGGGCAAGTTATCCAGAACAGCAGCTCTAGAGGGAATCTTAGACGTGCAACTAGTGTGCGCCAGAGTCCCCTGCGACCCTCCCCGGAGTCGCTGCGCTGCCCGGGTCTTTCTGCTCGGAGAACACCGGGCAGGGGCGGGAAGAGTGCCTTCCCGCAGGCAGCGGTGGGGGAGGCCTCAGAGGCGGACACAGGCCTGCTCTTTGGGCGGGGTAACTGCCTCGGGGCCACGGGTTCTCCCTGCCCTCCCACCCAGCCCAGTATCCTGCGGGGATACCGATGGGATGGTGGGAGCCTCAGCACCTCCGCCCACAGCATCCCTGCTCCCGTGCGCGTGGATCGGGCAGAGGGCCTTGCCCCGCCCCTCGGACACAAACGCCCCCTTAGCTCGCTGTGCGTGTGTGTGCGTGCGTGTGTGTGTGTGCGTGTGCGTACGCACGCGCCTGAGTGTGACTATGGAGACGCGCAGATGTGACCGTGGGCGTGCGCGTGCGTGTGGCCGGGTGCGCGTGACCGCGACCGTGTGCGCGTGGCCGCGGCTCGGGCCCAGCCGGGCCCCGCCCCCGCTCGGCCCCCTCCCGGGAAGGAAGCTGCAGGGAAGGGGCCAGATGGTCTCCTCTGACCTGCTATTTATCATCCCGGCAAAAGCTTATTCAGTTTAATGCTCTTCGGCAATTCATTTAAGGGCTCTGTTTGTTTCTGCTGATGAGGACTGTTAATTTGCACAGCGGTCTCATTAGGCCTAAACCACCAATTAATTCCTTTTGTTCTCATTAAATGGCTGATTCCTAAACATTTCATGGACAACAATGGGCTGCCCCGGCCCAGTCAATGCTGCGGGGTGGGGGAGCAGGTATGGATGGGGGCTCTCCTGGGTCTCCAGGGCTCTGGTACCGCCACCCTATAAACCCTCGGGTCCTGCCATCACACACCCGGCCCAAAATCGAGGTTCCAAAGCCCATCGTCAGGGCACAGCAGGCAGACGGGGGTGTGTGCAGCAGGCAGTACCCAGCAGAGAAGGTCCTTAGCGCGGAGGCCAGAGCCTGACTCAGGCGCCCCTGGCTCCCCGGGAGGACCCTCGCTGGCAGGCCTCGGTCCAGGGCCTGCTCTCTGGGCCCCCTGCTTGCACTGGGCAGGCCCTCCGGGGAACCCGCGACTGTCACTCAGCCGTGCAGAGCAGGAGCCTCCGTCTGCTGAAGATGCCAGGCCGGCTCTTCCATCGCCTCGGCCACGCTCATCCTGGAGCCCCGGGTGCAGGAGGGGGTGGGCTGGGAGGGGGGTCCCAAGACCCCCATCGATGCACTGGACACCCTGCTGTCCGGACCCCCAAAATCAGTCATCAGCTTTAGCAAATACAAATACAGGATGCTAGATCAATGTGAATTTCAGATAAATAATTTTTTAGTATAAATATGTTCCAAATATCACAGGTATGTTATATTTATCCTAAAATTATTTGTTGTTTAGTGAAAATTAAAACTGAACTGGGTGCCCTGTATTTTATCTGGCAGCCGTACCCCAACTGGTGAACTTCTACTCATCCTTACAGACTCAAATCAAGCGTCACTTCCGCCAGGAAGCCCTCGCTGATCCCTGATTAATGTAGCTGCCCCGTTGGTACTCTCATGGCTCCCTGGGCTCCTCCACCAACTCTGATCACACTTTTCACAATGTTTTGTGATTAGTAACACACATGCCCTGCCCTCCCACTACCTTTTGAGCCCCTTGGGGTGGTGGGGAAGGTTCCTCATCTAGCACACCCTTCTCCATTGCCTATCCCTAGCTCCTCCATCCTCAGTAGACACTGTACTCAAGATGAGGAACTCCCTCCTGTCCCCACCAGCAGACAAGGGGTGGCAGGCAGGAGGTGGGGGCTGGGACAGGGTCTAGTTGTCACCCAGCACATCCATTCTCCTTCTTCCCTAGTAACAAACCCCTGCCTGGGGCAGCGCTGCACTCAGCTTTGAGACACTTCTCAGCCTCCCTTGCAGCCAGGTGAGGCCTTGGATTAAGTGACAGCCAATGAGTGTTGTGCCGGAATTCCAGGAGAGCTGAGAGGTGTTGACTTTGTCTTTTCTCTTGCCTCTTTTCTGCTGTCTGGAATGCAGACGTGCTGGCTGGAGCTCTAACAGCCATTCTGGACCATGAAGTGACCTTGAGGACTGGTGAAGCAGAAATGTAAAAAGAGCCTTGCCTAGATCACTTTGTGGAGTCACCATTCCAGCCCTTTACTATATATCATCAAGAACTATGAAGGGTCTGAAATTGTACCCTACTGGCAAGTTAACAAGTTAGACTGTCATGGCTTTATGGGTGCTGGCAGAAGTCACTAGACTCCCGGGTCAGAGACAACGGGCCTGATGGCTCATGATACAGCAGGCAGTGTGAGCTTCCTGTTCCTGACAGTTTGCGTTAGTTCCCGTGGGGGCACATGGAGCAGTCCAGAGAAATGCTATAATCGCAGTGGGGTTGGGTCACAGCTGAGGAATCCCAAGCTTGGGAAACCCCAATCCTTTATAATAGGGCCACCAGCAATCCTGCACCACCTATGCCCTGAGCAAGACACTATCTTTACTAGACTGGACAGCGAAGAGATCCACCCTCCAACACAGAAAACAGCACTGTATCTACCTCCCAAACCTGTCCACTGTAAGATGTCCTCGAAGGCGTGCTCTGAGAACGAAAACCACCCGTGGCTCTTTTATAAGATGCACGAAAACACGGCAGACCTGCCGTCTCCCGGCTCACACCTCCAGGCTTCTTCGGGGAGACAGAAAGCCCCTGCATGACTAAGCACCATCGCTCGGCTGTTGCACGCAGCTGAGCCAAATCCTAAGCGATAGCATAAGAAAGCTTACTCTGTTTCTTTCACCTGCTAAGTGTTTGCTCTCTGTGCGAGGGGGCCCTTAAAGGAAAAGACCATGCCCCAAGCTTCGTCCTCGGAACTAGAATACTTGTCTTTAACAAGCCTGAAATAAAAACCAACTGCATGCATTATGCAAAGATTACATTTTTTCTCCTCTGAGTTCAATAATCAAAGACCAAGATGACCAAGATGGACTTCAGAGCAGCAACAGGACGTGGGGCTATGAGGCGTCTGCCACATTCTCATGGGCGTGGTAACCTGCTCATAAGTGAATATATGGCTCCCGGCGGGGCTTAAGGAAACAGTAGAAATAATTCAAGGAAGCCCCAATGCAACTCTGTTGACCCCCCCACAGCATCGCTCCTGTGTTACCTGCCCACACTCCACTCCTTTTGGCAACAGCATCCTCGCTTCTTTGGGCAACTCTCCCTCCCCCTCACCTACCCACCAGCGAGGCTCTGGAGGAGACCGCCCACCAGAGCACCCCGCCGGCCACAGTGCAGGAGCAGACAGGGGAGCCCTTCCCAGGGACCTTTCAACTTGGGACAAGGATGGAAAGCGACAGATGGGAGTTACGGGCAGACAGGGCGCTCCGTCTCACAGAGAAGATTGGTCTGAGAGAGTAACACTGACAGGAGAAGAGAGGCAAGGAGGGTCCTGTTGGCGATGGTGGTCTGGTCCCTGGGAGCCTACTGCCCTGTTCTTCCCACAGGTCAGGCCCACAAGTCAAAGAAGCCGTTCTCTTGCCTGACTGCTTTGAAATGGATCACCATGAACTGTAACTTGGAATCCAAACGACCACCTTCCCAGTTGGGTCTGGAGATCTCAGACAGAGACCGAAGGGCCTCCTATGTGTCCCCTCTGCGTCAGCCTTTGCGAGGAGGCAAACACCCAACCAGCCTGCCTGTCTGGACCATCCGCACACAATGCCATAGAGACCACGCCAGTGGAGAGTGTGCCTCCAACCACATGGTTAAAAGGAGATCAAAAAGCACCCCACCTGTCTCCATCCCAGTGTGGACCGAGCCAGCGAGTGAAGTAGGAAGGGAAGCCTCAGCTGACCTCTGTCACCTGCTGGCGTGGGAATACTCTCCGCTGGAGCCCCGTCAAAGCCACCCTGGGAAGGCAGGCGCCGCCTGCTCCCTGCACACTATTAGAATTCATTTCCATATGTTCCTTTCGTCTTCTCTCCAGGATAATTGTTCTTGTGGGGCTCAGGGCGTGGGGGGGCAGGAGGTGTGCGCTCCTGTTTATCAACTCACTAAACGCGAGTTTTAAATTAAAACCCACACCACATGCTGGCTCACACAGGAACAGGATTAAGACCGACTGCCTGCCTTCTGCTCCCAACGCCAGTCCAGGTTCCACCTGCTGTTCCCTCTCATCTGGGGGACACCTAAGCAGTAACCTAGCTCCTACAGCTCCCAATCTTCTTTTCCCCTTAAGTTTGGGAGACTGCACTCAGCTGAAGGGGACACACAGCCTGGACGGGGCCCTTGCACCCGCCCATCCATCAGCCAACCCCACTGTTACAGTGGGGCTGCTGTGTCCACCAGCAAGCATCCCTGCACCTTCTCCGTGCCCGGCCCAAAGCGAGACCCTTCACATGCACTGCCTCGCCGAATCTGAGCCAGTCTTCCCAGAGAGCCCGAGAGAGGCTCGACCGTCCCCTCCCAGAGGAGAAAGCGGAGGCCCCCGGGTCACACAGCTGGCAGGCGGCGGAGCTGGCATTCCCACCTGGAACTCTCCCGCTTTAAAGCCACACCCTCTGCACCGCCTTTTACCATCAATCTGGTCTCTGCTATCCAGCTGCTCCCCACCTGACCTGTGGCCAGTAGGGCTGGCTCGTGGCCCTTCTGTATGCACGTTGGGTCCAGCCTTACATTCAGACCATACTGGTGGCCATTCACCTAGAGTGGTTGGATCGACAGGAAGAAGGAGTCTGCTTCTGCTCCAAATCTGAGCTTCAGTTGCCTTCTACTGCCTGAAATGTACACATTTCAGGCTTGGGTTAAGGCATGGGGTCCCTAGACATCCCCAGTTAAAATGTGTACACTCTCCATGTATCAGTTATCCATTGCTGCCAAACAAACAGGTCCCAAACTTAGTGGCTGCAGACAACCACCTTTCTGTTTGCTCACTATTCTGTGGATCAGAAATTTGGGCTGGGCTTTTCCGGGCAAGTCTTCTGCTGGTTCCCCTGGCGTCACTCATGCAGCTGTACTCATCTGGTGGCTGTCGGGGCAGATGATCTGAGATGACTTTGAAGAGGTGGCTGGCCTTACTGTTGTCTGGAGCTCTAAGGGGGTGATGGGGCTTTCGGGACTTCAGGGGAATGAGGGGCTGGGGCCCAGTGGAGCACCAGGGAAGTGGCTTTATAAGTGGAAAGGAAGTGGGAAGGAAGAAAGGGGTTGACCAGCATTGCTGTGGACTGCGTATTTGAATCCCTCTGAATGTCACTGGAGAAACTTGAATAAAGAATTAATTTTTTTTTTAATTACTGGAAATTGTTGAACTCTGCCTCCTAAACAGCATGCTCCCCAAGGCTCGCAAGGGTCACACAGGTGTTTAAACAGTGCCTTCCAGTTGGTAGAGGCTCTGCATGCATTACTTCACAGCCACAACCAACCCGAGAAATAAATGATATCATCACTCACATTTTCAGGTCAGGAAACTGAGCCTCAGAGCAGGACAACTAGAATCAGAAGGTTGAACGAGAGGGAGAGGTGAAACAAGGCTGTGACCCTGAGTCCCCTGTGCCTCTCTTGTGCCGCACCACCTCCCTCTAACCTGTACACTCAGAGCAGTCCACCTGGAGAGCCTGCAGAAAATGCATGTGTTTTGGTCCCATACCCAAGAGATGTGGATTCAGTAGGTCTGGGGCAGGGCCTGGGAGACAGAATTTTTAACAAGTAGAAATCTAATGTTGAGATACAACAATCTTGATCAAGAAGAACAAGCTGCAGGCATCACACTTCCTCATTCCAAACTATATTACAAAGCTATAGTAATCAGAACAGTACGGTACTAGCATAAAAACAGACACGGAGGCCAGGGAAACAACAGAGAGCCCAGAAATACACCCCCACACACAGTCAGCAAGCTTCCAACAAAGGCACTGAGAGTGCACATGGGAAAGGACCATCTCCTCTGCAAGTAAAAGATACTGGGAAATCGGACATCCACACGCAAAAGAGCGAAAGCGGGCCCCTATCCTACAGCACACACAAAAGTAAACTCGAAAATGGATTAAAAACTTCTATGTAAGATCTGAAACCTTAAGACTCCCAGAAGAAAATGTAAGAAAGCTCCTTGACGTGGGTCTTGCCAATGAATTTTTTGGATTTGACACTAAAACCGCAGGCAACAAAAGCAAAAGTAAGTAAGTGGGGCTATAATCAAACTAAAATGCTTCTGCACAACAAACACAATCAACAAAAGGAAAAGGCAACCTACTGAATGAGAGGAAATATGTGCAGACCACATATCTGATAAGCTGTTAGTCTCCAAAATACATAAGGAACTTACACAACTCAATAGCAAAAAAAAAAAAAGCTAACTTTTTTAAATAGGCAAAGGACTGAGTAGATATTTCTCCAAATAAGGCATACAAATGGCTACCAAGTAAATGAAAAGATGGTCAGCATCACTAAGCATCAGGGAAATGCAAATCAAAACCACAAAGTGATATCACCTCACACTTATTAGAACGGCTGTTACCAAAAAGACAAAAAATGACAAGTGCCAGTGAGGATGTGGAGAAGAGGGAACCCTGTGCACCACTGCTGGACCATTTGAAAAAGGGCATGGAGCTTGCGGTCTGAGGCAGAACAGAGGTCACCAGGATCTTACCCAGGTGTGCCAGGAGCAGTGATGAGCACCCTGTAGGCCTGGGGACTGGGAAGGTAAGGGAGCACAGCCAAGTTCCGGGAGACTTGGGGGCCATGCCTTTGGAACTGGAGGCCCCGTCATCAGGGTCCTTGTGTGGTCCCAGCATCCAGTTCTATAGTCACGGTTTCCCTTTGATTCTTGCCAAGAGTTTAGAAAAGTTCCTCCTGAAAATTTCCTCTACTTTTTCTGTGGGGCACTAAGCACAAAGTTATTTAATGAACAAACTGTGTAATTGGTTGCTGTGTTGAAAGTGCAGCTTGCTCACCCACAATCCACACCCATCTCCTGCTCCAGCGAGCCCCTCCGAGACAGCAAGTGCCTCCGTGCACAGACTCCCTTGCTGCTAGGATTCCATATTGATTTGCGTTCCATCAACTGATGGACTCGTCTGAAACTCAAATTCAGAACCGGGCCAAGAGGGGAGAGAGGCAAACGTGAGGCTCCTATCTTGTTGCAGAGCCATCAGGATTCTAGAATATGCAACTGTGGCAGGAGCTGCCCCAGTGTGGCCCGAATAGGACACTCTTAGCAGCGTGGTCCCTAAGAGCCACCCCTGGGACCTCAGCCTTGTGTCTATTTTTCCAGACCCTGCAGCAGTTCTAGAGGCCATTAAAGTGTTTTTAATAAATAGAATAAAAATAATAAATACATAAAAATTTTTAAATAAAAAATGAAAATATAATGAAAATAATTTTTTTAATCTTTAAAAAATTTTTTAAAAGGCCACTTAATACCCTGCAAGAAGTCCCCTTCTGCATAAACAGCCAGAGTAGATGCAGTTCTTGGCAGCTCAATCCTGACTGAATCAGTCATTCAGTGCCAGTGTCTGCATGAAGACAGACTACAGCTGCCTTGTCCATCACTGAATCCCGTCTCCATCTGGAGCGTGGAACATAGTAGGTGCTCAGGAAACATTCATGATGCACGGACTAGACGAGTGACTTTTCAGGCTGCCTTACAGCTGCTGAGAGAAGTCCAGAGAAGAGGACTGTCCCTACTCTGGGTCCAACTTTCCAGCCAGAGACAGCCCCCAGGAGCTAGCAGGGACAGCGTGGCAGCCAGCCCTGTCCAACGGCTGGATTTCCCCCTAGTTCACTGGCCACCTTGTGAGAGCTGGAGGGTAAGGAGAAAGGAGAGGAACCCACTCCCTCTCCATCCCTGTCCCCGCTCCTCCTGCCACCCACGAGGGACGGCTTACAACGGGTCTTATTTCACCTTAAGTCTTCTCATAGGGAGTCCTTCAGGGCCCCCAGTCAGCCTCACAACAAAACAAACCGAGCCAGGGTGCCAATTAGCACTATTGATTTGCAATTAGAAGAATCAGTTTAGAAAAATATCACAGCAGTTGCTAATCTCTGCTATCAAAAAAAAAAAAATCACTCCACTGGAAGGGTTCCGAGAGTCCACATCCTCCCCTGGGCTTCGGAACCGCTCTGTGTCGCTCTGCAGCCACTGCGCTCAGAGTCGGGCCTGGGCAGCTGCAGGTTCCCCTCGGGGCACCCCAGGCCCGCCTCCGCCGAGACCCGAGCCCCCAGCGCTCCGCTCACCTGGTCCCCAGGTGCGCCTCTTCATGCGTGCGAGATGCCGCCTAGCTCCAGGCGGGGAGGCGTCCTGCCAACTCCTGGGTCTCCGAACACTCTGCGCCGCGCCCACAAGCAGGGAGCAAGAAGTCCCTTGGTGGCCCGGCTTTTACGAGCAGGGGACCCGCTCCCAGGAGTCCTTCTGGGCAGAAGCCCCGACGGCGGGCCTGAACTAAGCACCCGCCCCCGGGGCCGGGGGCCCCGCACGGCCCCGGGAGGAGCAGGAGGGACGCGGGCCGTCCCCGCCCGGCCCGGCAGCGGGCGCGGCTGCGCGCTCCCCGGGCGCCGGGAGGCCCGCGGGAGGCCCGGCCGCACCGCGCAGGCCCGCCTCGACGTCCCCCAGGACCGGACCCCGGGTCGCCCCCGCGCACAGCACTTCCGGGACAGAAGGCGCGGGAACAGGAAGTACCCCAGCGCCGTGCCAGGGGCAGGACTCCTGGAGCATAGAGGGTTACCCCAGAACCCGGATACCCTGACGGTGGGAACCCCTTTCTGCCAAGCACCAGAGGTACCACTGTGTTGGCGAAACTGCCTACCCTCCTGGCGCCCATGCCCCGCCCACCTCACATTATGCCACGCCCACCCCGTGTCCATGCCCCGCCCACCCTGCCTCCGGGCTCCCCCTGCCCTCCTGGGGAATCGTTCCCCGTTCCCTGCTCCCTGCTCTGGCTGCAGCAAGCAGGACAGTGTAAACTGTCCCTTGGTACATTAACATCCGCCCAAGCAGTCATTAACAGAGTCACAATTGATTTCTCCAGAATGATTGCTATTGCGCAGGGAACTTAATGGAATCCCAGGGTCATTTTTCATTAAAAAAAAAAATGTGGTGGGTAAGCAAAAGGAAAGAAAGCACGGTCTCCACTAGCACAGGACCGCTCCAGTCACCCTCCCATGGCGATCTCCAGGAGCCTGTGATGGGAGCACATGGCATTCGAGCTGGTTAATCAGCCAGCAGAATGGAGACCGAGGCTTATTAGGCAAATGGAGCATGATGGATGTTTTATTTCAACAGTGGAGTTGGGAGAAGAGGGGAGGCAGGGAGGAGTTTGCAGCAACAGCTGGACAGCTGGATAAAGCTGGTCAGGAGGGGCCAGGTTCTGGTGTTTGAGCAAGGGGAGGGGACACTGGGGACCCCAGCACCTGTGAAGAGCAGAGGCTTGGAGGTGTAAACAGTAGGAATTATAGCTCCAGTTCACAGCAGTAACAGGTTTCCTTTACTGAATCAGAAACCTGCAAAGGATACTTTGTGCCTAGTACCTACATGTCCCAAATGGTAAGACTTAAACCAGATCAGGGACAACACAGGCTGAACAACACTCCTCATTCCCCATGGGGCTGTTTCCTCCCCGGGGGTGGGGGGGCCTGCCTTGCTGGGTTGCCTTTCTCTTCAGGAGGAGGGACAGCTGTGGGTTGTGAGCTGGGGGGAAAGCGGAGGACACAGGGGCTGTGGCCATGGTCTCAGGACAGCCAGTCTCCTCCCCTGCAGCCTGGACGAAAGGGTGACTGAAGACCTTAGGAGGGGAGGAGCCCGTTTCCCAAGGGCTGGCCGGAAGTCTCCTGGGGAGGGAAGCTGGTCAGTTCCAGCTGTCCTTGAGCACCAGTCAGGCCCTGTGTCACCTCGCTGAATGCGCCCCAAAGGTCTGCCAAGTGCCATGGCCGTCTGAGAACTGTCACTATCCTCCCTGTGCAGATGAGGAAACCAAGGCCCAGAAAGGTCAAGGGACTTGCTCAGAGTCCCCTTGGCAAGTGAGTTAGGGCAGGGGCAGACATGGGCCCACGTTGGCCTGACTCGAACTTGGGCGTGGATAAAAGGGCACCTTAGCAGGCTCCTGAGGGACGGTTTTTACTGAGTTCATCTTTTTTCTCTTTGTCTCCTTTGGGAGATGCTGGTACGTCCCAGAAAAGAAACTCATATTTTCTGCTCTTGAATGCATTTGTTCGTTCAGTAGACTTTAACTGGCCAAGTCCTAAGCACCTGGTATGTGCACTCAAAGCTGAACCGGACCCAGACCCACAGGGACCTCGGGAGTCTGACAGCCTAGGAAGGCTGCAGAGGGGACCGATGTGGGATCTGCAGTCGGGGGCTGCGACTTGTGTCTTGGCTCTGACCCTTATGGCTCTTCTAGCATCCAGGACAACTGCTTTAACTCCTCCAAGCCTCAGTCTCTCTATCTGTACAATGGAAATAATGTTCATCTACTTTCCAGGGCTATTGGAAGAACTGAAAAAGAGCTCAGGTCCACAATCCCTTATCCAAATTCCTTGGGGCCAGATGTATTTCATGATTCCGAATAGTTTTTTTGGAATTTAGAGAGGGAATATGGTGGAAATACCACATGCTTCACATCACTCCAGCGCGATCTCGGACAGGGCCCTGTAATCAAATGCATTAACATTTCTGCAGGAAAACTGATGAATATTCACAGTCCATGGGTAAATAAAGACTAAAAATAGTTGCCAGATGAATTTTTAAAAAGCTTTTGGTGTTCAGAGTGTTTGGGATCTCAGGATTGTGGATAAAGGCTCTGGGTGGTAATGATAGTTACTATTTACTGAGCATTTACTGATTTACATGAATTAACTCATCAGATCCTCGCAGCAACTCCATGAGAGCAGGGACCATTATTATCCCTGTTTTGTAGTCGAGGCTGAGAGACCAGAGAGGTTAAGGCACTTGCTCGTGAGCACACACATGCTAAAGGGCAGAGGCGGACTGGACCTAGACAGGCAGGCATCTGCATCTGTGTCTTTGCTCAGGTTAGAATCTGACAAGGGGTGGGGCTGCTGGAGGGCCTCAGACGTCCCCCAAGCGGCCTTCCCGGTGTGGTGGACCAGCGCAGAGAGGAGCCGCGCCTTCCAAGGCCTCCCACCCTCTTTCTACCAGGGCTGGAAGTGGAGCCAGGTTTCCAGACTATCCAGCGGCTTCACACACACACACACACACACACACACACACACACTTTGATCCCCACTTCTAGCTTCTGCCTCCCCAGACCCACCCAAAACACGCTGGCACAGACTGAGGTGTTAGGAAGGAGAGCGGGCTGCTCACAGCATCTGGCCTCCTTCCTGCCTCTTCTCTCCTGCTGTGTGGCACCCCCACCATCTCCCGAGGCACCCATCTGCCTTTCCCCAGGGGATTTAAAGGGGACGGTAGCTGTGAGGGGATGTCCCCAGGCAGCAGAGGCCTCCCTGGTTCCTGACCCAGGCAGCATAACTTCCTCCTGAACACATATACACAGACTGAGGTGAAGGGAGGCCCAGACACCAGGCCTGGAGTCAGACAGGTCCGGGTTTAAATCCTAGCTCCTTCTCTCACCAGCCTGGTGAGTGATGTCAGCCCCTTGAGGCCTAGAAAGAGTAACGGGTACTCGGAGGGGTGGGGCACACTTGTGAGTTGACAATGTTAGCTGGAGCCGGAGTGACCAGCCTGTCCCCCCAGGGGACTTCCTGCCAGCCTCTCCCAGCCCTTGGGAAACAGGTCCTCCAGCCACCTGGGAGCAGAGCCCTGGTGCCCAGCACGGTCCTTCACAGGCTGCTGCGGAGGGCTCCCCTCCCAAAGCCTTCAGTCACCCTTTCCTCCAGGCTGCAGGAGAGGAGACCGGCTGGCCTGAGACCATGGCCGCAGCCCATGTCCGCCCCTGCCCCAAGCTCACAGCCCACAGCTGTCCCTTCTCCTGAAGAGAAGGGCACCCCAGCAAGGCAGGGCCCCCTCCTGGGAAGGAAACAGCCCCACAGGGGTTTCCTTGGGGAGCGAGTGGTGGTGTTCATCTGGCTTAAGTCTTGCCACCTGGGAGGGACACTCACACGGCGGCCTCAGTAGTTCCCTCGTCCACCAGCTGTTATCCTTGGGCCTCGCAGGCGATAGCCCAGTGGTGCTCTTCAGAAAGCGGGGAGGCTGGGCCTGGGGCCCACCCACCGCCCTCTCACAGGAGATGGGGGTGGGGAGGGTCAGGTCTGCGAGCCCCGGAGCCGCGGCCCCAGCCTTCTGTCTGCCAAGAGGAAACTGCTCTTCCCGGCCGGACGGTTTATGGTTCACCTAAACAGGGTTGTGAGGCAGGAGCCTGAGTGTGAGCTCCAGCCCCACCACTGACGGGCTGTGTAAACTTGTTCCTCTCTTTGACCCTCCGTTTCTTCATCTGTAAAATGGGAATGATAACTTCTCTTACTTCCAAGGGCTGTTGTAATGATTAAGCAAGGTCACTGAGCCAACAGCATAGACTGACTGAGCCCCCGCGATGATGTGTCAGACAAGCTGCCGAACGCTCCATGTGGAGGATTCAGCAAACAGACATGGCTCTGGCCTCCCCTGGGTTATAGTCTGTGGGTGAGCAGACAGTCAAGGTGTAATATAACAAAATACAATGAAAAGAACTTGGCTTAACTATTTACAGTCGCCAAAACATGGAAACAACCTAAATGTCCATCGACATGACTGGATAAAGAAGCTGTGGTATATTTATACAGTGGAATGCTACTCAGCCATAAAAAAGAATAAAATAATGCCATTTTCAGCAACATAAATGGACCTGGAGATTGTCATTCTAAGTGAAGTAAGCCAGAAGGAGAAAGAAAAATACCATACAATATCACTTATACGTGGAATCTAAAAAGAGGACACAAATGAATTTATTTACAAAACAGGAATGGACTCACATAGAAAACAAACTTATGGCCACCAGGAGGGGAAGGGGATGGGAAGGGATAAACTGGAAGTTTGAGATTTGCAGATACTGACTACTATACATAAAATAGATAAATAAGAAGTCTCTACTGTACAGCACAGGGAACTATATTCAGTATCTTGCCTTAACCTATAATGAAAAAGAACATGAAAATGAGTATGTATGTGTATGTATGACTGAAACACTATGCGGTACACCAGAAATTGTACGACACTGTGCAATACTTCAATAAAAAAACCTGACTATACTTCAATAAAAAAAAGAAAAAAAGAGCTTGGCTAATAAGTAATAGTTCTTTTGTACCGTTAGGGGTGGGGCAGCTGTGCTTAGTTTATTAAACATTAATTACTTAACATTAACATTAATTTATTAAGGATTAATTTATTAAAGCATTGCTATGTATCAGTATTTATTATGTATTTGTAGGTTATTATGAGTTAAATGAAATTTTACATATAAACGCATAATGCAATCCTGTATGGTGTGTGCATAATCTCAATCAACCCTCAGAAAAACTTTCTGCAGTAGGTACCATCTGCAGGCCTCAGGTGGGGAAGCTGCGGCTTAGAGAGGCGAAGAGACTTGCCCAAGGTCACACAGCATGGACAGGGTGGAAGGAGGCTCCAGCCCGAGTCAGTGTGCCCCAGGGCCCATGTTCTTATCTGCAGGGACTCTGCTTCCTCTTAGTCCGGAGGCCATCATGTGTGTGGCAGCGTTCTCTGCAAATTAAAGAGCCCCGAACAAGGGTAAGGGGCTCTTGTGGCTTCATTCCCTGGGTCACATCTGGTCCTTGGACACCAACCAGGCAGATGAGCGCCAGATGGGAGCCAGGGAGACGAATGAGGATTCTGGAGGAGGAACGGACTTGCCTTGCCGGCGGGGGACACCTGTCATAGAGAGGCAACATCCTGCTGACTGACGCCTTTGTGATTTCCTGAAGCTGCTCAGCCCCAGAAGAGCCATCCCTGGAGGGCTCATACTGTCTCCAGGGCAGCCCTTAGCTGGTCACTCTCTCCATCGTTGCAAAACCAGTTCCACCTCTGCAAAGAATTCCCTAAACCCTGGCTCTGCCGCTGGGAGGAGGCATGGGCTTTAGTGAGAGACTCGTTTGGCTCAGGATCCATGCTCAGCATTTCCCAGCTGTGTGACCTCAGGCAAGTCACCTAACCTCTCTGAGCCTTGGCTTCCTTGGCTGTCAGATGGGGGGAAAGTCCTGCCTGCACAGTTGTTGTCAGGATTGAAGGCCGTGTCCCCCAAGCACCCAGGGTGATGCCTAGCACCGTCAACACTCAGTAGACAGCAGGAGACAAAGTGGTTGGTGGGGGTGCCTTCAGATAGAAGCAGTGCCTGAACTTGCCTATTGTTGGGTGCACTTGGAAGAAATGGGGATGACACTGAATCCAGCCAATCAGGAGGAATCCCCATAAAAATTTAATTCTTCAATAAAATAGCACGAAACGACATAGGTGAAGCATTTTTAAGCTGTAAATTAATGATCTATAGTTACAGCCATAATAATAATAACAGCTCCCAGTTATGGAATACGGAAGGCTGACCCGGGCCAGAGCTAAACACACCATTTTCTCTCCCTGGTGGGAATAGGGTGGTTATTTCTCACCATAATTCAATTAGAAGCAAATTACATTTTGATGGCCTTCAACAATGTGTTTCTCAAAGAAAACGAAACTTGTTTCTCCTTCCATGTGCTTGTAAATGGACAGAACCATTTTACAAGTCACTCAGTGACTGACTCACCCAGCACCTCCCAGGGGTGCCTTTCTTCGGGGACCTCCCTTCCCCTGAGCCCTGTGCTCACACGTCCAGTGTCCAGCCAGCCCCCGAATCCTGTTGATTTCCCTTCAAATGTCCCCCCTTCCTGGTCTTGTTCTTGGTTGGTGTCCGGGCCTCCCCTCATCTTGAACTGTGACAAGTCCCTTCAGGGCTTCCCCTTCCCGACCGACCCCACATAATCAGTGTTCCCTCTCTGGGGACCAGGTCCCTCCACAGAAACCCTGGGTGGCTCCTCAGCCAGCCCCACACCATGCTCGGCCCTCTAAGGCCTTCTTTCTGCCACAGCGTCATTCTGGGCAGCATTTCTCTCTCCCCCCACCCGACTGAAAGCTCTTGGATGTGGCTCTATGTTTGAGGTGCCTTGTGGACCTTCCGGCCTCCGGCAATGAATGCAGCGGGAGCACACTTCTGGCTGTCGGTGGAGGGGTAGAATCCAGGCTTCCAGCTGGCTCTGTTCTCAGTCTGGGAAATATTCTTGCACCTGACTGGCCAGTCTGAGTAACCAGGTGTGCTCCAACAATGTCAGCCGCTAATTGCTTTAACCACCGTTACTAGGCCTGCGCTAATTACCCCTTGCACCGAGGCAAGATTTCACAGATGAGACGGAGAGAGGGGGAGAAGGGAAGGGCTGAGCCTGAGGCCACAGGCGCTGGGGGGTCGTCAAGATGGGGCTGGAACGCGGGGAGCCGGGGTCCTGGGCAGGGCCTTCCCCCCAGAAGAGGGGGTGAGGAGGGGGCGGGGCAGCCCCGGGGCTGCGGGGCTGGACCAGGGGAGGCTGTTCCGCCCGCCCGCTAGATGAGAGGACCACTGTGCCCCTCTCCTCCCCTCTCCCAGAGTGCAATCTCCCGAAACCTCTTATTAAAAGTATTCTGGAGGTGATAAAAGTGTCACCAAAGATTTGCTCATTTTCTAAACTGTCATTAAAACAGAATTTATTGTCAGGGGAAATATAGGCAGTGGAGGAGGGAGGTGGGCAGGGAGAGAGGGAAGATGATTTAAAATCAGTCCCTTCATAAATTAAAGACGTCCTCTCCCAAGAGGGGGTTTGGAGAGGGAAATTGCTGGAAGGTCATCGCCTTCCCCACACCAGCTGGCCAGGGTCCCACAGCCTCTCCATCCCGGCTGCACACCACCCCTCGCCCAGCCCATCCACGCCGCCCAACCCCTCCTCCCTCCAGGCCCGCGCCCTGTGCCTCAGCCTCCTCCAGGGCCTCCTGCAACCCCTCCCCAAGGCTTCGCAGACCTGCTGTCTGAACAGAAACCAGAACCCAAACCCACACGGAAGGTGACGCGGCCGCTTCTCACCCGCGCTGAACAGTGAGTCTCGGAAGGCGGGCGCCCTGCCTCCGACTGCTGCTTGACTCTGGGTCCGGGCGACGTCCTCACGGGGTGGGCAGAGAGGAGTGTGGGCTAACTCCTGCGCAGTTGGGGCGTGTCAGCTGAGACACAGAATTCAGGACGCAGGGAGTTCGGACCCTCAGTATACAGCCCAGGAGCCTGAGGCTCAGAGCGGGGATGGGACTCACCCAAGCTCACACAGAGGAGCCGCCAGAACGCACGCCTCTGGCGTCCAGCTCTCTGGCTCAGGGGTCCGGCCTGTTCAAGAGCTCGGACCCCGGCCACAGACCACCTGAGTCCAGCTGTGGCCCCTCTCTGCTCGAGAGCTGTGTGACATTGAGCAAGTCACAGACCCCCCAGAGTCCCAGTCCCCCATCTGAGCTGTTGTGGGGATCAGGTGCGGCAAGGTAAGCGCTTTGCTCGGGACATTGTTATTTACCACATCCTTGTCATTGTCACCATCGTGACGGGGGTAGGCTGGTGCAGTTCAAAGCCGGCAGAGCTCCTGCTTCTCGTTCGGGCCCACGTCACCTGCTCAGCAAGTAGCCCTGCCTCCACTACGTGCTGAACCCTGTGCGCAGACCGGCAGCTACAGAGACAAACAGGCATGGTCCCAGCCCTGGGGGTGCTTCAGCCTGGAGGGGGTGGAGAGACTGTGGCTCCGAACAAAGACGTCTCTGCGGCTGCTCAGAGGTGCCCCAGCCCTCGCTCCTTCAGGGCAGGTGGCAGGCTGGCATCGCCCCCCACCCCCGAAGTGAAGTGGCCTTGTGCCTTGCTTTGGCCAAGCAGGACCAGCCCAGAAGGAGGCCCCTGGGGAAAGGAAGAGGGTGTGGCTGGCAAGGGTTGGGGGCGAGGGTGTGGGGTGCACAGCAGGTGCTGACCCACTGAGAAAGGGAAGTGAGAATAGGTCGGCCGAGCTGCAGCCTAGGCCCTGAGGGATGGGTTCTGAGGTCTGAGCCAGGCCAGGAGGTGCGCGCCCGGTTCCCCGTCCCCTGCTCCTGCACAGCACTCAGCTCTCACCAGCAGTGAGGTTCAGGAGGAAGAGCCGGGGCCTGGACTGAGAGTGCCGCAGACCAGCTCCAGTTCAGCAAGCTGCCGGCCTGGGCCTCTGCTCCCTCCATCCGCGGTCACACTGTGTCCTCTGTGCCAGGCGCCCCAGACTGAGGACCAAGTGGCAGCACTCACAGGAATGAGCCTGGAAGCAGCAGGAGGCACAGCAGAAATGAAGGCAGCCGCTTCAGAGCCCAGGGAGGCCTCTCTGTGCACACACCCTGAGGCCAGGGTGGGGAGAGGGAGAAGGCTTGGACCGAAAGAGGGCTTGACATCCAGAAGGAGAGATGGGAACAGATGCCACGAGCACGGCATTTAGAAGATAAATGCTGTGTCACTGAAAGCAACCCAGCACGTCCGGCAAAAGGAGTCTAGGGAAATCCCTGGGGCTGGTGGTGCTGGCGGGCTTCTTGGAGGAAGAGAAGCCTGGTCTGCACTTTGAAGGCACGGGGAGCACAGGTGGAGGGGAGAAGGGCAGGCCAGGGTGACAGGAGGGGCTGGGCACGTGGCGGCTGTGGCCACTGCAGGCCGGGCTTCTAAGGGGCCTGAGGAACCAGGACCCAGCCGGCCTCCCAGTAGGAGTCATTTTTCTCCGAAGGCCACACCTGCGGAAAAGGGAGCAGGCAGCTGGGCAGTCTCCGCGCTGCATCTAGAAAGCAGGCCAGCCTCCATGTGGAGGGAAGGAGGGCAGTCCAAGGGGCCGATGCCAGGCCCAGGGGCGCCAGCTCCACCGGGGAAGTCCCGCCCCAGCGCCCCGCCGCACGTGGGCACTTAGTGGCGGTGCTGCCACGCGCAGGCTCCCCCGGGCCTCCCTGGTCCCTGGTCCCTGCTGGCGCGCGCTGATGGCTCACTTCATGTCTGTGGCCCTTTGTTTTGCTTTCTGTTGTTTTCTTCTCTGTTTCTGTCTCTGTCTCTCTTTCTGTCTCTCTCCTCTCTCTCTCAGAGCCCCCCTGCTCTGCTCTGTGTCTCTGCCTGCCTGCCTGACTCTGGCCAGCTCTCTGTCCCACAGCTCCACCCAAACGACGCTGAGATTCCAGGATAGAGGGTTTTCCAGGCCGGGCAGGCCTCCTGCGGACCTCAGCCTGCGGGGTGCTGGCTCCTCTGCTTTAATCTAGGGGTGACCTGACTTGGGCTTCTTCCACCTCCTTTGCCTTTGATCTTCATCTTTCTTTGAAACCCTATGTTGTTAGACACCTATTGACTTCAGATGTCCTCACCCTTCCCCAGTAGCCGCTGAGGTGACACTGGGCCAGGGGATCTGGCTGAGTGATTTCCCAGAAATGACAAGGGCAAAGGTCCTTGGAGAGCGTGGGCTGCAGCTGGACACCTCCTCCAGAGGAAGTGAGACATATGTCAGGAATCCTGCCGTCCTGACACACCGGAAGGCTGGCAGGTGTGGCACAGCGGGAACAGAGTGGCACAGGGGACAGTGTGCCACAGTGGGGGCTGCATGATGCAGGGGTGTGGGGGCACAGCAGGGACACAGCGTACAGGGGACAGTGTGGGGTGAGAAGACAGGCCTCCCTGAGCTCTGCCATGGCTGCCCCAGGGCCTCTGGACAGGCCACAAGTCCGAGTTTCCGGCCTCTCCTCCGCAGTTTTCCTAGCTGCCCTCTCCTGGGGAGAGCGCCGGCCATGAGCTACACTGAGATGCCCGTGGGTCACTCGGGACACAGCAAGTGCTCAGAGATGCTCAGGTCCCTCTGCTTTCCTGTCCCTGCACCATGATTTCATTAAAGGCCGGGCTCACGGGAGCCGCAGGACCTCCTCACCACAAAGGCAGGGCCTCGCCCATCGCCCTGCTGAGGAGGCGAGCTGAATGTGGCCCAGGAACGTGTAGTGACACAGAACCGGCCCCACGCGCCTGCCCGGTGCAGGACCACCTCGGGGCTGTTCTCACAGCGTTGCCGGGGTTCTCAGATCTCCAGGCCTGTTCACTGGAGACATCAGGCCAGGGCAGGCCCAGCAGAAGAAAACCACAAATACGAGAGCAACAACAGTAATAATAAAGCAGTCAACGCCGGCAGCAAAGTCGCCCGCAGACATCCCTGTGCTCGCTCCTCGTGAGACACTCCCGAGATGAGAAGGTCCCAGATGAGAGGCCAGAACCACGCAGGTGACCTGGTGGGTCAGGGCCAGAGCTGGGACTCAGCCCTGCCTGAGACACAGACCTGCCACGGTGCGTACACCAGAAGGCCCCGGGCACCACCCTCGGAGGCGCAGCGGGTGGGGCCGCAGCCTGGGAATCTGCACGTCAGTGAGCTCCCACAGCCTGAGAAACCCCCTCCCTGCGATCTGCGTGGAAGGTGCTGAGTCCTGCTCAGCTGTCTCCTTGGGATGGCAGGCGCTTGGCTCATGGTTACTCACCCTGGCCCTTACTGGGGGCAAGTTAGGGGCAAGGGCTTATTGGACAAACTGGAGGGAGACCAGCTGGGCCTGGAGACCTGGGCGCTGAAGCTGGGCTCCCCATGTAATTCACTCTCTGGGGCTCCTTGCTGGGTGATGAAGCGAGCGTCGCTAGCTGTCAACCCTGGGTGCACTTGGAGTCACCCTGGGGCTCTAAAAAATATGATGCGGGGAGGCGGCCCGCAGAGGTTGTGATGTGAGTCTGCAGGGGTGTGGCCCGAGCAGATGGGATTTTTAAAAGCTCCCCAGAGGATTCTACTGTGCAGTCAAGTTTGTGAATCACCGAAGCAGGCTCGGGGGTCAGCTCTACGGTGTCAGAGCCTGGGACTCGTGTCGAGCGGATGTGAGCCCTTCTGAGAAGCGCAGGCTCCTGAAGCTGCTCCTCGCTGCCGCCGCACCCCAGGCCTCCCAGGCCAGCCGGGGCCGCCTCCTCGCTTGGCACTTCGTCCCCTGCAGGATTCCAGCAGAAGGACAAGCAAGCACAGCCCCCCACCTTCCAGGCACCCCTCCGTCCTGGGCTGTGGGTTGGGATCCAGAGCGTGCGCCTCTAGTTACCGGGAGAGAGACCCTGGGAGCTGCAAGTGCGTGGGGCTGGGACCCGGGGGCCCTGCTCTTCCCAGCCGTGTGATTCGGGACACAGGGTAGCCCCGCTTCCCTCCCCTGGCCCACAGGCCTGCAGGACCCGCCCAGCCTCCACCTCAGGGAATGCCTGTGAAAGTCCCCGTAAGCGATGACATCGGAGCACACACCAGGCAACTCCCCGGAAGCAGCGGAGGAGCACCCAACCACTCCTTCCCCAAATGACTTCCCCACTCGCCACCTGATGCCGGCTGTCCCCACCGTTAGACCCTGAACTTCAGTGTTAAGGGTATTCAGAAGGTCTCTGCCGGGAGGGGAGGCTGGGGAGCGACACAGCCTATGGGCCCTCCAGGGAGGACCAGGGTGACATGTAGTGGGCTCTGCAGCAGGAGGTGACACATGGGAGGGAAGAGGCTCCCGCTGGGACAGGGACACGGAGGGCCTCTGGAGCACAGGCCAGAGGCTGGTGGCCCTGAGGCTTTCTGGGCAACAGGAGTGAGATACTGGCTTGAGTGCCCTGGGGACCTGGGAGTGACCAGTGGGGAAAGGAACCTTTGGCGGGGCGGGGCAGTGAGTCCACAGCTGGCTTGACCTGCAGCCCTGCCCAGTGTTGAAAGGACCCAGGTCTGGAGCCTGACAGATCGGGGCACGTTACTTAACCGCTTTGAACATCATGTTGCCATTAGGAAAATGGAAGTAAGGAACACGTCTATTTCAGAGTCATTTCAGGGTTAAAATACATCTGAAAGCAGACCCGCTGTTTTTATTCCTGACAGCTTTGCGGGGGTCTTTGTGCGGCAGACTGTGTACACTCCCCCACATCTGGGTGTTCACTCCCTCCAGGCTGGAATGCAGCGCAGCAAATACGACACGGGGTGGGGGGCTGGGAAGACCTGGATTCTAATTCTGCCCTTGCACTTGCCGGCTAAAGGACTGTGGACAGGTTCCCTGGCCCCTCAGAGCCTCACCTGTAAAATGAGGGTAATGGATGGGACAGCAATCGCTGACTCACTAAGCTGCTGTGAGAACGGCACAGAACAATGCGCCAACACTCGCTCCCGTCTGTCCAGCACCTACCACTGTGCCAGACATTGTCAAGGACTTCACGAGCATTATTTGAAAGGACCCCCACTACAGCCTTATAGCTGAGAAAACCGAAGCTCAGAGAGGTTAAGCAGTGTGGCCAAAGGTCACACAGCTTGCAAATGGGGGCGCTTGAACTTGAACCGAGGCAGCTGCTACTTCACCGCTTGGCTGGGCGCTGGATCCAAGCCCATCTAAGCTGGAAGAAGCCTTAAAGCACACCTGATCCCATCACCTATTTACTGCTAAGGAAATGCCCCTTCACCTCGACCTGTGTCATAACTTCCCCAATGAGTCCCTGAATCGGGCAGATCTTCACCAGCCTTACGGCATCCACAGAGCAAGTACCATTCCCTTCAGAGGAGGGCATCAAAAGCCAGAGAAACCAAGGGACCCACTCAGGGCCAGCGGGCATGTCTGAGGCCAAGCCAGGACTCCAGCCTCTTCTGCAGGCTCTTGGCTGCAAAGCCATGTGTTCTTGGTGGGGTTGGGGCCTTTAATGCTGGGCGAGGGGTAGTTAGTGTTCCTGAGACTTCTCTGCCTTTCTCAGCATCCAGATAAGACCCATGACCCTTTGTGGTCTAGGTTCCGATGAGGCGTAGGCAATACTTCCCCTTCCTTTTTCAAGACATGACCCAAAGAAGGGCACTGCGTTCAGTTGTGGTGGCGTTCCTGGTGTGCCCATGCCGGTGGCAGGCCTGCCTGGATGGCACAGGAGAACGACATGCTGCTGGGTGCCTGCTCAGCAGTCATCCAGATCTGTGTTCAGATGTTGACACACCCAGTCCCAAGTGATGACAAGCAATTGGTCTAAATCAGTCATGGTAATCCTTTTCTTCTGCCAGTGATTGGCTGGGCAGTGGCCAAACAACACAAGAGGTCGGGAAATCCACTAGGAAACTCTGGGAGTAATTTCCCTCCCTGAACAAAGAAGCAGATGAAAAAGAGCCCCTTGGCTCTCCCTCTCTCACCTCCACCTTCCCTTCTGCTGACAACACTCGGGTGAAGATATGATGCCTGGAACCATGGCAACTCTTCTGTGGCCATGAGGCAACATCTGCTGAAGATGGTGAAGCACGAGGATAGAGAGAACTTGGACCCCTGCTGACACTGCTGAGATGCTGTGCCACTCTTGGAACCACACACCACGTCCAGCAAGATTATACACATGTGTGCTGATTGTTCCACTGTCTGGTATTTTGTTACTTCCAGCCAGGATCACCCTAACTGATAAAAGGGACAATGACAGTAATACTAATGGGACCTAATTATGAAGTAGACACTCTGAGGTCTCTTTTACGTGCAAAAAAGCTGAGGTTTAGGGAAAATACTGAGTGTCCGCACTGTGTATATCCACCACTAGCAAGTAGAAGCAATGAGATTCAGACCCAGGTCCTCCCAACTCCCACATCTGTGCACCAAACTGCCTCCCAGTCCTGCCTCGGAGAGAGCTGGGCCCCATTGAGAGGACACCAGAGAGCAAGGTGTGTTTCACTCCTCTCCTGGACGCGTCTCTAAATTACCCCGCTTCTAAGTGTTCTGTGAGCGCCCGTGTTGGAATGTGTCCTGTCAGACAGATGATGCGTTTTGGAGTTGAAAAAAATAGAGACAGTGGATTGGGCCTGTGTGGAATGAGACCAGTCCTGCCCTTCAAAGGCCAGTGCTGTCTTTAAAGATCCGGGCCAGTCACCCTGGAAGCAGTGAATGACACCGGAAAGAACACACCTTCTGCTTCTGCCATGCTGGGTCCTCCAAGGCCCTTCCCTCCAGGAAGCTTGCTCTGACTGTCCCGAGCAGACCTGGCCTCTCACAGCCTCTGTTTGCCCCCTTCTCAGCATGAGCAGATTTTGCAAGCTAACTGTGTGCACACGTACCCCTGCTTCCAGCTGAGTGCGAGCACCCCATCCGCCCCCGTGCCCAGCAGGAGCTGAGGAATGCCTGCTAGTTTGACGTGCCATCGTTCAGGGCCAGCCACATGCTCTGGGGTCGGCTCCCCCAGGTCAAGCTCATTCCCCATCACTGCAGACACACCCCGCGCTCAGCATACACCTCGTCCCCCAAAGGGAGCTTATTCCACCAAAACTGGGGGTACTCATTATGGGGGACGCCAAGAAGTGCTGTGGTCATGTGACCCACAGGGGGACCCACATCATGGAACAGTTCACAACAAGATCGCCTGGAGGCACTGGGACTTGATCTTGCCAGGGAGGGTGGGGCAGGGCATTCCTGGAGGGAGCCCAGCATGAACAGAGGCATGGAGGAGGCCCCATACAGGCGGGCAGGTGGGCGTCAGGGACAGACGGAGCTGGCTCCAGACCGCTGCCAGGCACCCCGGATAGGGCAGCTGTCTTCCCCATTCCTGCCAGGTGACACCACCTTGATCCAGGCCTGAGGAATGTTCTAGAAGCCGGGGATGCACTCCCCCCCCCCCCCCCGGCCCTCCTCTTCCCTGGAGCACAGCGGCTTGGGCTTGAAGAGCCTGGGGCTTTGGATTCTTGGAGACGGCCAAGGACCCGCAGCTTCTGGGGGCGGACCCGCAGCGGCCCGTCTCCACGGGTATTTTTAGTCACATTTAATTTGGCAGCGCCAGCACTTCTGATTTCAGGATGATTAGTTAGAGCTTGTGTGCGCTGCTTTTCTTCTTCCCGCCCGCCTGTCTCCCCCAAGGGGCCTGGGTGTTGTTTTGACTTTTATGTGCTACAATAAAAACTTTCATTGTAGCAAAATGTTTGCTCGTCAAAATTAGCTTGGTTAATTCCAAAGAATTGTTTCATCTTGGCTCCACAGACACCGGGGATCTTTTTTACAAGACGAATTGGCCACCAGCCAGCTGTCTCCGGGACAATTCCTCTGCAGCGTTCCTCCCCCTGGAATTTACCTTTAAAGAGGAACGACCTGCCTTTGCTTCCCAACGGCTCCTCCTGCGGAGGCACTGCGCCCACGTGCTCGGGGCCAGGGCAGGGGAAGCGGGGAGCAGTGCGGGCTGGGCGGTGTTGGTTTTAAAGTCACAGACATGAAAGAAAGCCCCCCGCGGAGACAGGCTCTCATGGGTGTAATCCCGGCACGTATGCACATGCGCCCGCACGCACACACACACTCAGACATGCTGGGCCCAAACCCCCACCCAGAGATGTCACACTGCTGAGCACACATGCACATACACTCCCAAATGTACAGGCACGCTGGGCAGACACTGCAGACAAGCAAGCTGGTGGCCCGGCGCACACAGGACGGGAGAGACGTCAGGGCACGCAGACCCCACTCAGTAGGGCCCAGACAGGGAACTCCTGAGCCGCCCTCCCTGCACGCCTGCAGGGGTCAGCAGGCAGGCTGGGCCCAGAGACCTACCTGCATCGCTGAGGGAGCGGGTAGGTGCCACCTCCACACAGCATCAGTTGTCCTGGGGCCGGGGCTCAAGGCCCTCCTGTGCCCGAGGAAGGAGGCTCTCCGGAGCCCAGAGCCCAGGTCAGGCCGACGACTCCTTCCTGCAGCCCTCCCGCCGGCCTCGCCCCCTCCCCCACCGCCATCTGCCAGCCAAGGAGGTGGAGGGAGGCTGCAGAGGCCTGTGAGGTCAGCTGACCATCGTTAGGTGGGCGTCTGCTCTAATTGTCAAGGATCCAAGCTGGTGGGGGGGGGGGAGCACGCAGCCTGGGCCAGAGTGTGGGGACCAGGAACAGAAACAGGGTGCGTGGGAAGGAGGTTCGGGAGGACTCCCTGCCGAGGGACTGTCTTGCCCCAGCTGGCCCTGGGATGCGGCCTCAGAGCTGCCTTAAGATGATCTGGGTTATTAAATGACACTCAACCCCCCACCTACCCGCCCCTTCCAGCAGCCCCTTCCTCCCCTGTCCTCTCTCTGCCCTGGTGGGTTTGCAGACAGATAGTTCTGGGAAAGAGGCAAAGTTAATGTTATCTGGACCCCCCACCTCTCGCCATGTGCCAGGCCCTGTGCCTGGCAATTCAAATGCTTGAGGTCACTCACTCCTCAAACAACCCTGCGAGGCTGGCATCTTTATCCCCATTTTGCGGTCAAGGTAACAGTGATGGCGCTCAGTGTGGGCCCGAGGATGGCTGCTCTCTTTCCTGCATAGGACAGGTGGACGAAGAAGCTCAGAGAGGTGCAGGGACTTGCCCAAGGCCACCCAGCAGATACTGAGGGAGGCGGATTTGAGCTCAGGACTGTCTGGGGACAAGCATTTAGGACCCACTGCCCTGGAAACAACGTGGCATGATCAGGGCCCCAGATGGCAAGCTCTGGCCGCAGTGTGGGTGGCAGATTGGAGGGGCAGACCTGTTCGGCTGCAGGGTGACGCGGGCTAAGAGCCCGACCTAGGGACACCGCGGCAGCAGGGGGGATGGGAGGGACAGGTGAGAGAGGCATTTTGTTGGTAAATTGGCTGACCTGGGTCCACGCGACTGAGACACTAAGGATGCCCAGACAGGGACAGCCACCCCGCAGAGTCCCTGAGAAGGCTGCTCTGTCCCCTGCCAGCCTGTGCCCCCCCTCACCAACCTCCCCGCCAAATTCTCTCCTTGAAGAAATGGCACAACTGACATCCTAAGGGGAAACTGGCCTTTGGGCCATGCATTTGTCAATTTTTATCAGTGGGGCCTCAGCCTGAAGGACAAACCCACTGCGCTGAGTGGCACCAGGAAGAGGCCCCGCCTTCTCCTCTTTGTCGTCATTTATTGAGCACATAATCTGTGCCAGACAGTACGCCCAGTGCCTTATATGGTTTAACTCGTTGAACCCTTCCAGTAGCTCCATGGATGCATCTGATTGTTTAGCTCTATTCAAAAGGGGAGGCAGTTGAAGCACAGAGAGGTTAAGTAACCTGTCCAAGGTCACACTGCTGATCGGTGATGCAGCCAGACTGGACACGGGCGTCAGGCCCAGAGGCTGGACTCCACCACTGCGTAACAACTTCTCCAGCAGGAGCGGCGCCGACAGCACAGGTTGTCACAGAGCAGATGTTGGGACTCCTCCTCCCAAGCTTACTGCTCTGTTTTACACTTGAGAAGTTAAGCCACTAAAGTGATAATAATTAATACCCACTGATTAGTCAGCAGGAGCCAGGAACTGCTCCAAGCACTTTGCATGTTTTGACACACTGTCGTGACCTCGACTTTACAAAGGAGGAAACAGAGGCACGGAGAGGCTAGGCCCCTCCCCCGGGGTGCTCACTGGCAAGGCCGCCGTCTGAACCCGGGCAGTCTGGCTGCAGAGCCCGTGTTCCTGACCGCCCTGCTCTGCTGCCGTCGTGTGCACAGTTCGCAGGCAGGAACGCCGAGGCTCACAGCCAGGCCTGCAGGCCATCTGTCCCAAGTGCTGGCTGCTCCCACCTGCTCTGCCCTGGCGGTGATGCCCTCGCCAGGATGGGGTACAGAAGGAGGGCTCAAGCCTCACCAACTCCCATGGGTGGCTGGGGAGCAGATCGGGGGGGTCCCACACCCCAGTGCCTGGTAACTGTCATCCTCACACAGGCAGCACTCGGACCTTTCACAAAGCACATTTTTATGTCTTCTCTTCTCAACCCTCACAACCTGGAGAAGTAGGTCTATTTAGACCCATATCACAGACAAGGAACTGAGGGCTGGCAGTAAGGATTCCTCCATGTCACCAGCATATTAGGGCAGATCTGGGGCAGACCCCGCTCTGGCTCCCAGCCCAGCACGCTGCGCAGTGCACCGGAACCACAGGAAGAAGACTGGGTCAGCAGCCCCACCCCAGGGCACCGCTCCCTCTGTGGGGAAAACTTATGGCAATTCAGAGTCTCAGGCAGCAGCCACTGGCTAAGGCACCAGCTGTTAGCACTCTCGCAGGCCCAGGTAAACACCCTCATCCCTGGGGGAAGGTTTTGGTGCCAAAGGGGGAGCTAAGTCCCCTGGGGGGGGGCTAAGGGAGGGCAGGCTGGGCCCCCACAGAGCAGAACCTACCCCGGCCCTGGAGAGCGCAGCGAGGCCGCGGGGCGGGCCTGTTGAGCACTCTGGCCGCAGTGGGGGTCTGTGCCGCCCACACAGAAGCGGCTTTACAGCAGCGTCCAGCTGAGTGTCAGTAGCTCCCATGGGTCGCCTGCGTTGCGGGGCTGTCTTAGTCCCCAGGAGCCCCAGCTCAGGGATCCACGGGGTCTTCTTAATGAGACACAGAAGAACCCCTCCCCTTCGGAGGGCTTGCCAGCAAGGCCCAGCTGAGCGAGGCCAGCACAGGCAGTGGTTCTGTTGCAGGGAGCAGCGCTGTCATGGGTGTGCTTGCGGGGGGGGGGGGGGGGGCGGGTGCTAAGTGGGAGGGTGCAGCTGTCAGTGGGGGCCCTGAGGGATGTCAAAGGTCCAGGCCTGTGGCTGTGGCTGAAGGACAGAAACTGTGTCTCATGCGTGCCCAGTGCCTGTCTCCGGACACCAGCACCCAGCTGTGTGGCTCCAGGCAACGTACTTAGCCTCTCTGAGTTTCGGACTCCTGTAAAATGGAGATGGTACTGGGACTGTGGGACAGATTTGATGCGACAGTGAAGAGACCTGGGAGGCTCTCTCTGCTGGCATTCCTTGTGCCCCCAGAGCACCTGAAGTCACGAAGGCTGGCACCTGAGCCCCTCCTGCTCACAGCCCCTGGGAGAAGGGACTTCTGGCCCTAGACACCGGAGCTGGAAAACGTGAAACTCGGGGACGCTGCTGGCAGGGAACACTTCACCAAAGTAATCATTGTTTTCTCGGAGAAGCAGCGGTCTGAAGGGCCCTTGAAACACCTCGCCAAGAAATTCTCCAAGAAGAGCGATCGGTGCAGCTTGTTTGAAGGCTGCCTCAGGCGGGAAGCCTCCCAGACTCGCTCGTGCGGCTCCGGGCGGGAAGGGCCTCCGAGCCCAGGACTGGCCAGCTCGCCCCCCTCCTCCCGCACAGCTTGGTTTTAAAACGCAGGGTGTAGGCACTGAAGCACCTACCTGTGAATGGACTTTGGTGTAGAAAAGTGCCAAACTCAGTCACAGAAGGACAAACTAAGCCCAGAGGCACGGTGCCTGGCACAGCCCAAGTCTCAGCACACGTCAGCTACAGTCATCTTATTATTTATGTATTATACATATTATTAGTTTATAAATAGACAAATATAAATAACATATTCTTTGTAGTAATAATATTGTCATGCAGTAAAAAAATGAATGGTGCTACCTGGGAGGGTGGAGCCATCGAGTGATCCCCAAATTCGTCGCCTGGGACAAGAAAACGGGCGTGGAGGGGAAATGCGGCAAAGCCAGACTCGCCAAAGTTAATCAGAAAGTCAGGCATGAGGCTGGGACAAGCTCCTAGCTCCTGACTTCAGGGTCCTGTCTGTCACACTCTAGCCCTGTCCCCTCCCTGCCCACCGAGGGAGCCCTTTGGGGCCCAGCAGAGGGCCCAGCGTGCCCTGCCGTCTCTGGCCGGTGCCCCGTCGGTCTCGCCAGCACCCCTCTCTGCCCAGGGAGATCCCCTGCCGCAGCTCAGCGCCCAGAGCCAGGGGACACCAGGGCCACACTAGCTGGCCACCCACCCTGTCAGGAGGGACCCTGAGACTGTCCCCTGTCACTTTCACATGGGGGCGACGACTTACCTACATACGGCTTCCAACTCCAAAGGGGCAGCCACCCACAGGGCCATGGGAATCTGGGAGGTCACTGGCCCCAGGAGACCCCACCCGGGAGGAGGCGGTGCCCACCACTCACTTCCCCTGCTGATGCTCGCTTGTTGGGGTGAGGAGGAGCTTTAACAGCTCTGGAGCCAGCTTGCTTTTCTCTTGGGCACCAGGGCTGGGAAGGTGTAGAGAGAGGGGTGACTGAAACCCACCCATTTCACCTGCCGACTTAGCAGGGGCCGGAAGACTCAGACACAGCTGGGTTTGAAACTGGGCAGCCCACTTACTAGCTGCTTGAGCTGGGGAAATTCTTCAAGCTCTCCCAGCCTCAGCTGCCTCCTCTGTGCAATGGGGTAATTAGGTGCTCCCTCCTGGAGTTGCTGGTAGAGGTGAGCAGGGGCGAGGCTGGTTACAAAGCACTTGGCACTCACATCAATACAATGATGAGGGAGGGGCAGCAACTCCACCTATTTGCCTGTAAAAGTCTGAAAGAATCTTCACCAAAACGTAAGCAGGGGTGGGGGTGGGGGTTATCACTCAGGGGCAGGATTTCAGCGACACCAATTCCTTTTCTTCTTTTCCTTTTCTTTTGGCTTATCTGAGTTTTCCAAATATTCCACTATGTTCCTGAATTCGTTGTCATTTGAACATGATGATAGGGTGAAAATAAACCGGCTGCCCGCTGAGATGCGGGCCGTCAAGTGCTGGGGTGGGGTGGGGTGGGGTGGGGGGGAGGGGTGGGGAGGGTGGGGGAGGGAGCCGGGTGGGGGCCAGGGGAGGGAGCCAGGGAGGCTGGGCGAGGCCCCCTCCCCCCACAGGCAGGGAGGACCCCCCCACCCCGGCGGGGGGCCCAGCGCGGGTGCTCTCGGGCTGCGCCTGGCGCAGACAATGCGAACACACAATCATTCATTATAACTCAATTACAGTGATTAAAGCTGGTGGCATGCAGAGGCAGGAGTGAGTGTTGCCAACAAAATTCACACTCCGTGTCATCAGTGAGAGATAACAGCAGCTGACGCGGCCGCTCGCCCCCCCCCCCCTCGCCATCTGCTCTGCGCTGGCGCCGAGGGGCGAGGGCGGACTTCACGGAGTGGGGGGTGCGCTGCCCGGGGCCGGGGTCATCCGTGCCCCTCCCTGCGGACACCGCCGGGAAACTCAACATCTGGAATGGGAGTGCTGGGGGGCCATGGCGCCGGCTCCTCTGGGTGGTCCCACTGTGGTGGAGGGTGGGACTCGGAAGTGGTTTTTGCCCCCACATTCCAGATGAGGAAACTGAGGCACAGAGCCATGAGAGAGGCTCACAGTAAGTCTAAACCCACACCTGCTCTACTCTCTCAGGGGTGGTGCAGAGGGAGGCGGGGAGGTTGGGGGGAGATGGAGAGGCCAGGCTGAGGCCTGAGACCCTGGGGGGGAGGGCAGGATGAGTCACAGGTGATGACAGTAGGGTTCAAGGGGGCAATTCAGGGGATACCAGCCCAGGGCAGGGCTGCCGGGGGGTGAGGCAGGAAGGAGATGTCCGTCAGTCAGCAGCAGCAGGTCAGACCCCGGAGGTCCTGGGCAGGCTGACTCAGAGCGACCAGGGGGACGAGACAGGCAGCGGCCACCGCCTGGGTCTGCGGCACCACGAGGCAGAGGGTGGGGAGGACAGTCGTCTTTCATGGGGCAGCAGTGACACCGGTCACCCCCAGAGCACCAGGCCTCCAGCTTTGCCAGCCACAGGAAGAGGAGCTGTGCCTCAGACCAGCGGATGAGGGCCCTCCCCCCCCCCCGCCCCATCTGGAAAAGTCTGCATTCTGAGCCTCTGTGGGCTGGGGGTGGGTGTGGGAAAGGCGGGGCTCAGGGCCGTCCTCCCTAGTCACTTGTTCACCCAGCGTATTTTTCCAGCTGCGCCAGGCTCCGAGGCCACAGTCACCATGGGAGCATAGTGCCACAGCCAGAGCGCGTTTCCCCGGGCCCAGCTCCCACCATGAGTCACTGAACTGTCAGCAGCGCCTTGGTCCCCCGGGGATACAGCTGACCCACCCCCCTAGGGGTTCTCCCTCGAGCATCATCTTTTACCTTTGCCCCAGGGCCTTTGCACATGTCACCCCACAGACAGAAGCTCTGTCCCTCTGCCTTTGGCCTTTTCATCCCACTTGCCCTTCAGAGCCCAGTGTAGGCATCCACTCCCCCTGGAAGCCATCCTGACCCTGAGGCCAGGTGGCTCCCCCACCCCCGCGCTAGTGCCCACAGAGCGCCAACCATGGAATACTGGAGTCATCTGGGAACAGGGCTGTTGCCCACTCCAACCCTGGCAGCAACCCGGGGGAACAGCTGGATCCTGTGCCTCTCCGAAGCCTCAGGGCTGACTGGATAGACACAAAATGTGTGTGTGTGGGGAGGGGCGGCCCGGACAGGATGACAAAACCGCTGCCTCACGGAGACCGGCTCAGGAGAGCAGGGAACCAAGCCCACGGGTCGGGGCAGAGATCAGTGTCCTCAGAGTGAAGAGCGAGGGGGGAAGATGAAGGGACAGGACCCACCCTGCCCAGGCCTCTCCCACGCCCATCGGGCCCCGCTGGGCATGCCCGACGAGCCCCCCTGTGCTCCCCTCTGGCTCCCAGGCAGGTGAGGCGGGCAGGGCTGAGGCCCAGAGTGGGGCTCGGAGCTGCCAGCTGCTGGGGCCAGAGACAGGGAACTCGGGGCTGCTGCCTCCTCTCTCCGGCACAGCACACGTCAGGCCACCTAGAGACGGGGCTCTGAGCACCCGGGGACACTTAGAGGCGTGTACAGGAGCGGGGTCCAGGCAGGACCGCACGGCCCTGCCCGAGGGGCAGTCCCTGGACTTCCCCGGTAGGACTGAAAGAGGAAGGTGAGGGGAGGTGGCGGAGGCTGGGGGCCAGGTCGGGGAGTCTGCGATGCAGAAAATGCCCAGCGCTGAGAAACCCAGGTTTACTTTCAGTCTTGACTCCGGCTGCGTGAGGTTACTGGTTACTCATTCGGTTCCTTCTGCAGATGAAGCTAAGGGCACAGAGGGACCAAGGCTGAGAGGGGTCCTGCCTCCGTGGAACTTCCGTTCCCAGTCCCTGTGCTCTCTGGGCCTCAGTTTCCCCATCTGTGTTGGGGATAATGGACTCAATCTGGTTTCGCACAGTGTGGAGTGGGGGAGGGTGTTTTAAGTAAGATGAAGACACATTGAAAACCATTGACTTGCTGAGTAGCGATGTCATTCCCCTTCCAACTCTCAGTGATTCTGATGGGTCAGGGAGCAAGTTTCACTTGGGCGCCGACGACGGGTCCTCAGTGCCCACAAATGCTGCACCCGCCTCCGTCTCCCCTTCCTTAGCACAGAGGGAGTCCCAAGGACCCGGGCCTCGGCCGCTTGGATTGGCTGGCGTTGCATTACTCGTGTGGAGGATATTTTTGCAGATGAGTGACGCCCATTTAGGATAATGACATAAAGTTTCCCTTTTCAATGCTTAAAAAGTAAATTTATTTAAAGAAAAGTAACTCACAGGCTGGTGGGCAAGTATCACCAGATGATAATTTACAAATGACCGCAGTCCCTTGATCCCCGCGTCCAGGGGCTGCTGCGTCAGGGGTAGTTCTGCGCACGTGGGGGCAGGTCTCGGAGCCCCGCAGCTGGCTCTTGGAGTGGGGCCTGCAGGTCAGAGGAGGGTGCCACACCCTGATAAAATGGCGATGGGGACTCAACTGGTAACATGGGTCCTCGGGGCTTCCCAGGGACCAGGGAGTGTGTCCCCAAAGCCTGAATGCAAATTACTTCCGTTGACAAATGAGCTGAGGTACAGAGAGCACGCACAGCACTTGGCATTGGTTTTCATACAGTGCTCTGCAGAGGGGGGCAGCCTCTCAGTGCAGTGCTCTGCAAAGGGACCCAGGCCTGTGGGCGCCCTCCCTCCTCCCTCCCTCCTACAGACCCCTTGGGGGAGACACTCGGGTCCTCCAAGGAGTAGCCTCCAGCCCCGGCACAAGGGGTCTGTGAAAGCCCTTAGCCATCTGGGCGCAAACGAGCCCAGCGCTGCAGGAGGGCCGGCAACTCAGGGACTAATGTGTCTAAAACGCCTTTCCTTCTCTGTTCACCCTTAGACACGCAGGACAACTGCGATCCCCTCGGGGAAGCCTTCCCGGGTGCCTCCCCACCCATCCCTCCTGCGAGCTGCCCGACCCGCCTGCCCCCACAGCTGCTGTCCATGCCGCTGGTTATTAACAACACTGCTGTGTAGCTGCTCTCATTGTTCCAGTTCGTTCTCCCCGCTAATGAGGACGGTGCCTGAGGCGTGGGCCGGTCACCCCTGCATCCCCGCCCCCGCCTCTGACACGGGGCGTGCTCTCTCTGCGTCTGTTGAATCGACGGCTGGCTGGATGGGTGGGTAGACTGGGCTTAAAGTTCTGAGTTAGTTTTCAGTCTGCATTCACCCTACTTCTCTATTTAAGGGGAGGAGACTTTGCTCTTCACTCTTTCAGGCATTCAGCAACTTTTTACCAAGCACCTACCAGGGGACAGGTGCTCTGCTAGGAACCGGGAGTACAGAGCACACAGGCTTGCTCTGTGTGCTCAGGAAGTTCGCGGTCGGGGTGGGGAACGAGGCAGGCGGCAAAGGGGTAACAGGGAGGGACTTCTCGTCACTTGGACGTAAACCACTCAGACGTTCATCTGCTTTGAAAGGAAATTCAGACAGAAGATCAATGAGTTTAGTAAAAAACCTGCAACTATGAATTTGAAGTATCAGTAAACCTCATGATGTGTTTTAATATACAAACACATGCGCGCGCACACATACACACACCCAGCTCTGCTCCTGAAAGGACCTACAAACAGTGACCAGTCCATTAGCCTTACGCACCCCAGGCTCCCAGCTTGTGGTCTCTAAATACTACCTCCCACTAAGAGGAAACAGGGCTCCCTGGGGAACAGCCGACTCCAGATCTAGGACAGAAGATGTACGAGATGAGCCAGAACGTCGTCTTATACCGGAAAGCAGTGCGGCTGTCAGAGATGACCAGAGCCACATCAGAAAGACGTCGGAGGCATCTCCAAGAAGTTTCCTAAAATAGGATGATTTGAGGAGCAACAGGATGACTCCACTTGACCGAAACACAACAAATATGTATAAATCCACACGTTTAAAATACTTTTAAAAAAGAAAAACTTACTGATCAGCTTTTGCGGATACTCAGGAACTAACTTATTACTTTGAAAACTGAAAGATAAAGCAAGTAAGTTCTTATCCTACATTTAAATTCTACCTCAGAATAACCAAGTGGGTCATGAGGGGCAGGATTTATCGCAGAATTCAAGCAAATAGACAGAGAAGAAGAGGTAGAAATAGAGCATCACCACGCTGTGGCCCCTGACAAATTGCTGACCCTAGCCAGGACCGCCTGCGACTGCAGACATACAGAAGGAGAAGCAGTCTTGCGGCCCCTCAGCCCGCACACAACACGCCTGGATCTGACCGGGCTCCAAGAGCGAACTGCATCTCGGCCGTCAGCACGATCCGACCGTGAGAGGCTCTGAGGACAAATACTCCTGTTTCTGCAACAAATAAATGTGTGTGTGTGTGTGTGTGTGTGTGTGTGTGTGTGTGTGTCAGAAGCTGAGATATGAAGGAACCTAAAAGGCGTATCAGCTCTAGTTGCTTTGTATGGACTTTATTTTGGGGCCTAATTCAAGTAAAATTTTTTTTAAATTAGGAGAGAATTGAGGGAATTCGAATGCAGAGTGGGAGTTTGATGACGTGGGAAATTGCTGTTAATTTGGGGGGTGGGTCAGTAGTCGTACGGTTGCACTTTAAAAATGAGCTTCCCCTTTGGAGATACTGAGATGTTTACTAAGTGAAGGGGTGTCCGGGGTTCGCTGCTTACCGCTCTAGTGGTGCTGGCTGGGCGGGGCAGCTGGGGTGCAGGGAAGACGAGGGTGACTCTGAGTGGATACCTGCTGAAGGCGGATGATGGGTACGTGGCATCTATCAGACCATTCTCTCTAGTTTTGTGTGTTTTGTAATAAAAAGCTGAACAAATTTAACCCACGTGGTCTCTGCATACGACAGGTGCCCGTGCGACCTACAAAACCATCAGACTCACAGAACACCTAGGCCGGGGAGGACCCAGGGGCTGCTCATCCAGCCTTCACCACTCCATAAAGCCTGAGAGCCGGGGAGGCCCGGGGGCAGAGCTAAGATGGCGTGGCGACCCTGGGCTCTGCTCCTCTGCCGCTGGGCACGCGCACCTGCTCCCGCTCTGCCCAGGGCTCTGCTGGACGCCTGTGGTGAGTCCCTCTCTGGCGCTGAGTTTTCTGCCTTTCTTTAATCTTCAATTATGAAATATTTCAGATACATAGAACAGAAGATGGTATGATACTACCAAAGCCACCACACGGATTTTTAAAATGTGAACATTTTACGATTGCCCTCAGAGTTTTTTAAAGGTAACAAAACGTGGTGGGGATGAGTGAAGTCCCACTGAACCTTCATCTCCCGTCCTTCACTCCCCACAGCTACCATCCTCCTGCTGGCGTGACGTGTCCTTTCCACTTGTGTCTTCATACTTTGGTACGCATACTCGAATTTGGAGTCGTTGTGCGCAGATTTATATTCGACGTGAACAGCATCCTATCCTACGGCCCTTCTGCAGCTTGCTCTTTTCACACTACATTGTGTTTCCGAGGTTTGTCCACGTTGGTGCATAAAGACCCAGCTCATGCATTTTAACGCCTCTGTACAATTTCATTACACAAAAATGCACACATCTTTATGCACTTCCCCCAAGAATGGACGGGCTGTTTCCAGTTGTTTTTGCTGCTTCCAGCAACAGGGCGGCGAGACTCCCAGTGCGTCCCTCTCTGCACGCCTGTGTAGGAGTCTCTGGGCTCGCATTGGGAGGAGAGCTACCGGGCCGTAGGGCCCGTTGCTTCTACTCGGCTAACTGTTGCCAAATGCCCTACAAAGCGGGTGACCCAATTACGCTCCCACGAGCAGTGTTTGCCGACCCGATGGGAGTGCGCTGTTGTTTGGCTTTGTTTTCTGAATTCGCGTTTCCCCGACGCTGGAGAGGTGGGGCATCATCACCTGCTTCCTGGCTGGCTCCCGCTTCCTCTCCCGTGAATCACCCGTCTCTGCTCTCCGCCCGTTTCCCTGGGCTGTTTGCCTCCACGTGCTGGTCTGGGAGAGCTCATTCCGTATTCCAGACACCACTTCTTTGCCGGGCACAGGCAGTGCATTTTTTAATTTATTTTTTTGTGTTTTGTAACTTTATGGCTTCTCTCATTGTGCAGATGTTTTAAATTTTAGTCAAATTGACCTTTTTTTTTTTTTCAGAGGCCTTGCTTCCTGTGTCTTGTTCAATGGTCCTTTCCCTACTTAGAGTCCTAAGTCCAGTATTTTACCCTAGAAGTATAAAGACTTAAATCCCACAGGAGTTTTTGTGTTGTGTGAGGCAGAAGTCCATCCCCCCCCCCCCCCAAGGATGGTCTATTATCCCGGAGCTACTTGCTCATAACGGTGCTTTTCTTCACTGATACACGCTGCCACCTGGTCACAGTCAGACTCTTACCTCTGAGGAGGCCCTTGGCGGCCGCCGCTCGGCTGCACTGGCCCGCCAGTCTGTGCACGCCCCAAGAGCGCACTCTCCTGCTGCCGCGGCTCTGCCGTAAGTCCTGGTGTCCGGAGGACGAGTCCTTTCGTATTCAAAATTATATTTGCTGTTATGTTGGTATTGGTTCATCAAATTATATAGAAAACATCCTATTTGGGTTTTGTTTATAGATTTGGGGGAAAGACAGCTTTTAAAATGAAATTGAATTTTCTCATCCATAAATAAAGTATGGCTTATGATCTACATAGATCTTTTAAAAAATGATTTCTTTCCATAACATTTAATATTTTTCTTCGTAAGGGTCTTGTGTGGTTTTACTTAGATGTAGTCATAGGTCATTTTTGTTGCTATTGTAAATGCATTTTATTTCTTTACATTTTGCAGTTGGTTGCTGCTTATCAACTGGAGGGCTACTGACTAATGAACACTGATTTCGGATCTAGCAACTGGATTGGCTGTTGTTTTCATTATTTGTCTATCTTCTATGTATATAGTCATCTCACACGCGAATAACTGTAACTCTGTTCCTTTCATTTCGATCATTGCACCTGTCTCTTTATTTTGTTATTTTGTCCTATCGCATCGGCTGGAGCCTCCAGCACTATGTTGAATAGAAGCGCTAATAATGGAAATCCTTATTTTGTTGTTGACTTCGAAATAATGCTTCTAAAACTTAATCGTCATCTGCCCAACCTCACCAGTGACTGCTGGTCTGGTTTAGTTATCCATTGTCAGATTAAAGAGTTTTTCTCTTATTCTTAGTTTGGTACTTTTTAAAAAGTCATCAGTGGGTGTTGAATTTTATAAAAATGCTTTATCTGCTTCTCTTGATTGATAAAACTATCTTCCAGCTGTGCTGGAAAATAATTGTATTTTTCAATAGTTGGTTGAAGGGTTCTGCCTCAATTATGTCGTTCAAATCTTCGATATCCTTATAAATTTCCCTCAGCTTAATGTACCAATTTCTGTCAGTGGTCTGTCCAGACCTCCCATCCCTCCTCATCGAAGTCTGTCTGTTCTTGACTCACAGTTTTAACGCAGTGCTCTGGGCTTGGGCGCGCCCGCCCTCCCTTCACAGTCTCTTATCTGTGATGTTGAAGAGCTCCCCTGTCTTCCAAGGTAGGCTGTTAAAACCGTTTTACTCTAATTTTATCCAGCACGTCTGTCTGTCCACATGGGTAAAGGGAATCCTGGTTAGCTTGCAATTCCATTTGCCGGAATTGGACATTCCAGGCCTACTTTTTTCAAGTCTTGTCACCTGTGGCCGGCAAACCTTTGCATGGGCAGCTTCCATCTGTGACATCCAGGACAGACAAGACCATAGCCCCATCCGCGCTTGTGTCTGGCCCCTGCAGCCCAGGAGGTCCCCAGGGCCTGCTTCTGAGCCATCAGCCCTGCCCTGTCTGACCCGCCTGGGAGGGGAGTTCAGAGTCTGGGTCAGGGTGAGCACACTGTGGAGTGTTCTGTGCATTGACAGATGTGCCCTAATGGATGTGAGGACGGCCGAAGCCGGGCAGGGGACACTTCTGTCCTCCTCGGACTTCCCCTCCTATGGTCTTCACCTCCAGATCACTGATCCCCACTCTGTGGGATCAAATCTCTCCAAGTTTCTGGGCCAGTCCTCATGACGCAGCCAGTTCACCATCCATTTATCCATCCACCCAGCCACCCATCCATCATTTACTCAGCCAGCAGCAGCAACATCATACAAACACCACGAGCTGTGCGATCTGGGAACTTCAGTTTCCTTTCCTATAAAATGAGTATAATAATAGCATTGACCTCATAGGGCAGTTATGAGTGTGGAATTAGACACTGGTGGACACAAAGTAAGTGCTCTGTTAATAACAGCTGTTATCATCATCACACTCACTGATTCATTCAACAGACATTTCCTGAGCATGTGCTATGTGCTAAGAGCTGGAGACACAAGTCACGGTCCCGGCTCCTGGAGCTCACACTTGGTGGGAGGGCCTGGTGGACACCAGGAGAGAGGATGGCATCGTTAAACTCACAGTCGCAATGCACGCGTAGTGTGTGCTACCGAGAGCTTCCAGAGGCGGCTGCAACAGCACAAAGGAGACACAGCCCATTCAGAGTAGAGGAGCTGGGGATCAGGGAAGGCTTCCTGGAAGAAGCGAAACAGAAACTGAGTCGTAAAGAGTGAGCAGGGGTTCAAAGAAGGATGCAAGGCACTCCCGGCCGGAAGAGAGGCACGTACGAACGCAAAATCGGAGCGTGGCTTCTCAGGGCACTGGAGGCACACGTGACTGGTGCACAACGTCAAACAGGAGAGGAGCTGAGGTGTGACCCTAGAGACACAGAGCCAGGCCTGGGGACAGTCAGACACTGCTGTGCAGAGGGCCACTAAGGGGCTCCAAGCAGGGGAGGGTGACAGACGAGCAGTTTACAGAGGTACCGCGTGAGCGCACACCCAGCTGATGGTCACGTCCGGTGATCCATCGCGCAGAACTCCAGGTCTCTGTATGTCAGTTGAGTTGGGGACCCAGAGCCTGGGGCTCGTTACAGGCGTTCTCAGCCCTGCAGCCCACCCCTTTATTTCCTCCTCACCCTCCTGCCTCTCCGGGCTCGGGCTGAACCCTGGCCTCTGCAGGCTCCCCCTCCTGAGTGTCACCAGCCCGCTTGGCTCAAATCCTAGCCTGGCTTCCGCGCGGGAGGAGACTGGCCAGGGAGAGGCAGCAGGAGCTGGGACTGAAGCAAGCGGGACCGGAGCTAGAACAGGGGAGGAGCGAGAACTAGAGGGGGCTGGGGAGCCGTGTGGGCGGGACGTGCCCGCCCACCCCAGGCCTTAGCACATGCTGTTCCTCCTACCTGGAACACTCCTCTCCTCACCCTCCTGGGCACGGTGCCCCTGCAGGCCTCAGTTCAGCTCGCCTCTTCCAAGAGCCCCTTGCTCTGACTCCACGCCCCGGTTAGTGTCCGTCATGCGGTGTGGTATCTGTGACTGCACACACCTCGTGGGATGTCAGCTGTCCGTGTGTGTGCCTGTTTCTCCCAGCCGGCAGAGGGCTCTGTGCGGAGGGCAGGCGCTGTGTCCTGGTGATCTTTGCACCCCAGCACCCAGAACCATGCTTGGCACGTTAGGTCCTCACTGTAGGAATGCTGGTTGGATGGACGGGCGGACGGAAGGATGGCTGGAGAGACGAGTGGATGAGTGCATGGGTGGATGGATAGATGGAACCATGGGCAAGGTGGACTGGGTGAGTTCTCGAGTGTTCTCAAGGCAGGAGGCTGGTTCCCACGACTGTTGTGGGCCAAGCCCCTTCCATGAGGAATTTCTTCACCAGTCCTGTTGGAGGAGAGGCAGGAGGCCTCATCTCATGCTTACTAATCTTCCAAACAGTATCACTCAGTCCGGCCCCCTGGGCAGCTCCCTCACTGAGGGTGTGCTGCAGGTCTGGGGGGGGAGGGGGTGTGAGGCACAGTCTCAGCTCAGGCTGTGTGACTCATGGTAAGTTACTTACCCTTCCTGGGCCTTAAAGTGGTCCGATCTATAAAATCAGGGGCTCCGTATAGATACCTCTTCAAAGACAAAAGGTCCAACTTTGATGTCACGTTTAAAAATACTTCATGAATATGGTATATTTTATAGAGTACATTTTATATTGTTATCACCAAAAAACGCAAGCGATGCCTAATGGTGCCAATAAAGGATCATCGGGTTCATCTGCTCTACCTTAGATTAAAAAGAGTTAATTCTCACACACTGTATTCTTAAAAAAAAAATTCACACTCCATCATCACAGGCTGTTCCATGGCCAGTTCATAACATTCAAGTCTTGCTAGGGCCACTTCTTGCCCCAACACCCAGATCTTTGCATCTCTGCACTTCCCACAGACCCTGTAAGTTAGAAGAGTCACTGCCCCTGCTGGGGCCGGGCTGCCTAGGGGTGGGGGACAGGGACGGGCAGTGACCCAGAGAGAGGCTCGAGAGTGGCCTGGTCTGCTGTTGCTAGCAGATGCAAGGGGATCTTGGATCTCCAAGCTAGGGGATGCTTGGAACTTAATCCAGTGCGAACTAAAGCCGTGAAAACTGGCTTCTGAAAACCACGCCCTCTCCATTTGCTCAGCAGACCTCCATGCTCTGAGCAAAGGAGGCACAACACAGCTGGAGGAGCTGCGGAAGCCAGTCCCCTCCCCGGGCGTTGGTCGTGCGCCCGGGCCAGCCCGCTTGCCCTGAGAAACGACAATCTCAAGCCAGTGAGAGCTGATCATTTATTCACTCGTAAGGCCCCGGGCCAGTGAAGCCCTTGTCTAGCTGCGGAGAAAAGCAAACAAGTGCTGGGAAACACTGCACGTGCTGTGATTGGGATGAGCCTGGATTTTCGCAGAATAGGGGGTGACTTTGAAAAAGGCGAGAAAAATGGTATCAAGGCCTCTGCTGCCCTGCTGAGTAGAGGCGTGGGCAGGCTCGGGGGGTGAAGGGTGGAAGCCAGATGCTTCGCGATGAGTGGGCCCCTCCCCGTAGACCGGGAGAGACCTCACGAGCTGCCGGGCGCAGAGGGATGACCTGCAGGACAGTCAGAGGCAGGCCGGGCTTCAATAGGACAGAGCAGGGGCTGAGGTTCTGCAAGGTGGGTAGTGCTGGAGGGGGGTGGTGCGGGCGGGGGCGGGGGGTGGGGAGGCAGAGGGGGAGCGTGCGCAGTGTGAGGCTCATGTGGCGGGTCTGGAGAGCCTGTGTGAGGGCAGCGAGGACAGGCAGGAGTCCAGGCAGCAGCAGCCCAAGGACACGTCCCCGACTGCACTTTCACGGGTCAAAGGACGGGGCTGCACCGTCTCTCCTCACCCTCACTGTGAGCTTCTAGGGCTGGGACTGAGTCCTGGCCGTCTCTCCATCCTCGGCTGCGCCCAGGAAACCTTGGTAGATCGGCCTTTCTGGGACCGCCTCCCCTTCTCAGAGGGGGGCTGACCCTGGCGCCCACTCCCAGCAGCACCAGACTGGTGGTGCGTGCTCCCTGAGCGTCATTGTCCTGTCCTACCATGGAGGCCTGCAAGCCACAGCTCCAGCCCTACCTTGGGCAACCTACTGGGCAAGTCTCGGGCACACGCAGAATTTTCTGGCTGCAGCCTGCCCTGCGGCCCCTCCGGCCCTCCACTGTGACGATCAGACATGGACGAACAAGGAAAGTGGGGTCCACAGGGGTCGTGATGCTTCACTCAAGTCCGTGCAACCAGTACAAGACAGAGCTGCTGGCCAAACGCAGCCCCACGGCGGTGAAGCGTGCCCCGCGCAGGCCCCGGAGGGCCGCCCGCGCCAGCCGAGTGAGCCCTGCGTGCGCGCAGCCCAGCCGTCCTTCCGGGGCTAATAACGGGGGCCGCTTTATCCTGACTGCTGCTCCTTTTTTTCCAACGTTCAACTCCCTTTCTTGTATGAACCAACAGCAGGCAACCGTTTGCGCTGATTTACAATGACTTTGACAAAATAAGGATTGGAAACCATGTTAGTCCCGAGTTCTGGAGAGAGATTGCTCATGGGTGCGTGAAACCCCGAGGCTGGGAACCACCCGAGGCCAACCCTGCTCCCCAATCTTGCCGCCCTTTCTGTAAATCCCTCCTCCTCCAGAAGGGCACCTTCATCAGCTTGCGAGTGCGCACCCCTCCCCCAACACCGCCTGAATTTAAGCTTGAAAAAGGTGGAGGAGCTTCTCAGGGTCTGACACTTGGCAATTTCACCAGAAGTTCATCACATTTCATTTTCCCCCCGAAGTTTTGCAGCGACAACTGCCAGGGCTGGGCTCGTGAAAGTACTCCCTGACCACTTTTTCGGGGATGGGGGCAATGCCGGGGTGCTCTGAAATGACGTCTATGGATGACAAAGGAAATCACGCAGGGCCCAGGATGTGGGGTGGACAAACTACTGAAGGGGTAGGCAATTAAAACGCAGCAATCAAACCAACCTTTAAATAGTAACTTTTAAAAATATAAAAACAGCTCATTACAATGACTTTTCATTTTCTTTTTTCTTCAGGAATCACCTTTCTCCTACCCTTGCCCTGCCTTGTGGCAAGAGTCATAACAAGAGTTGGAACATGAACATCTGAGACCCAGAGAGAGACAGACAGACAGACAGAGTCTGCACACCCTCCCCAACCTCAGAAAGGTGCAGGGCGCTGTGCCCATCTCTGCGCCCGGGAGCAAGACACTGAATGGGGGGCTCACCGGAGCCCCTCCTTTCTTCAACCAGACGGAGCCACACATTAGACAATAATCCATAAAAATGCAGTATAAAAAGTATCTTCCATACGCTACATCTGCAGAGAGCCGCACCAGGACCCAGCGGCCTCCAGCTCTTCCTTAAAGTAAGAAAAATAAGACCAAAAGGAAAAGGAGGGGGGAACCCTAGCCAAATTCTAATTCCTCAGAACACTTTGGTACCAAAAAAGTGGCACCTGCAGCAGACAATCTTCTACCTGTAATCTGTTTGGGCTCCTAAGAGAGACAGGAAGCTGTGAGAAGGGCGCACGGTGTCCCCGCCCCCCGCAGGCCCCTCCCCCCCGGCGAGAGGGGGCACGATGCTCTGACTCAGGACCCTGTGGGTTAATACGTGGTTTTCCCTCTAGGGGGAGAGGAAGGGGCAGGGGCAGGGGCAGGGGCAGGGGCGAAGGCATTTTCATAAAAGGGTATCACTTCTAATTCTTTTTATTAAAAAAAAACCCAAAAAAACCCCACATCAGTTGCTGTTCCTTCTCTGGTAGCTCCCTGAGCTGAGCTGCTATGCTCTCCTCCAACCTTTGTCCTTTAGGTGGTGTCCGAAGATTAGGTAGGGCCGGAGATGGAGTTCCTTTGAACCTCCACCTCTAATCAGGAGAACCAAGTGTGCACCAAAGCGAGCCCGAGGTGGGGGGGGGGGGGGGAGGGAGGGTCAGACACCTGAGAGGGGCCCCAGGGAGGCCAAGAGGCAGGTGGCGCTCAGGAGGCCACAGAAAAACCTGCCCCTCTGCTGACGTCAGCCCAGGCGGGCACCCACCTCAAGTTCTGTCTGTCCATCGGTCTGTCTGGAGCGCGGTCTGGTGCGCCTCAGAGGAGTCCCAGGTCCACAAGGAGATGCGCGCCCCCAGGGCGAAGCTCACTGACCCCGTGGCTGCCAGCTGCAGCCCCTCCTCCACCCCAGAAGTCTTCTCCCCATCCCACCCCCGCCTCCCCTCCCAGATGGGAACTTCTGTTTCAAAAAAAAAAAAAAAAAAAAAAAAGCCACCACCACGAGTGGATTACAAATACAGCAGGCGAAATACACGGCTAGCGTTTCGGTGGGAGGGGCTCCCTCCCGCCCTGACCAGTCCGAGATAGGAGTCTGTTATTTACACTTTTCACAATCTTGTGCGCTGCACAGTCGGGAACATGAAACCCATCCCCCCACCCCGGCACAAACGTGTGGTCCACACTCCAGCGGCCCCGAGCCAGGGCAGGGGGACAAAGCAGACAAAAGGGGAAGGGAGGACAGATCCACGAGGGTGTCTGGGGAGCTGGAGCCGCGAGCCTCCAAATAAATCTATTCGTAGCATCTGCCAGAACTGTTAGAGGGAGGAGAAGAGAAATCTGTCGGAGTTCGTGAGACAGATCAGTCCATGCCCAGAAGTCCAGACCACGACGGGCGTGTGCCCTCAGGCCACGGAGCGCAGCGCGGGGCCGCGGGGACGCTGGCTGCCCGTCCTCTGCATCCGCAGGGCCCCCGGCTGGCCCCCGGCACGGCCGAGTCTGTCTCCCAGGGTCTGCCAGCCCTGTGAGAGTCCTCGCTCAGTAGATGACCTCGTAAACTGTGGCCTTCTTGTCACCAGAGCCAGTTACAATGTATTTGTCATCCGCCGAAATGTCACAACTCAAGACAGACGAAGATTCCTTAGACTGGAGGAGGAAGACGAGGAGCAGACGCAGAAGGGGGTGGTGAGAGAAAAGACAGAAATTCACTTTCTGGACACTCAACACCCTCTCGATGCTCCCCGAATCCAAGTGCCCTCTACCCGCCCTGGAGCACACCCTGCGAGGCCTTCAAACACCACCTTCCTCCTTGAGATGCCCCTTCCACCTGCTCTTCCACGAGGAAAAGCTAACAGGGCCCAACGTGATCTCTAAAGTCAGCTCTGAGGATCGAACCAGAAGGCTCCAGCGTGAGCTCTGCTCCCGAGTTTACAAACAGGGAGAAGCAGTTCTGACCCGGGAGCAGTGTCAGGCCAGCTTCTCAGCCTGCTGGGCCGAGACAAGGATTCGCACCTGCGTTTGAAGCATCCAGTGTAACCTGAGACCCTGAAAGTTCCTGTGCGAAACACCGGACACCAGACTTAGGGCCTGGATCCAGAGAGCGGCTTGCTGGCTCTGCGTGTGTGTGTGTGCGTGTGCGTGTGCGCGTGCGCGTGTGCGTGTGTGTGCGCGCGCGCGTGTGCGTGCGCACCTGGGAGTCTGTTGGGGGGGGGTGGAGGGGTGGGAAGCAAGTGAGAGAACAGTGTCAGATCCCAGACCTTAAAACTCACAAATCTCCTTCTGGACCCGTATTCTCCTACTCCACCTCTCTCCTTACAATGAAGTGTTGAGATGAAATACGAACTTACTTGAACATCAGATAACACTGCTCAGAAAAAAAGCTGCCTCCTTTGCTCAAGTGCCCAGCACACCTGTGCGTGCTCAGCGTGCAGGCCAGAGCCAAGAGCAGGTTCCCCCGTCCCTGCTCTAGAAAGCCTGCGCAAGCCCCGCTGACAGGCTCTCGCCCTGAGGGGTCAGGTGCCGTCAGCAGCCGTGCGTGCGTGTCCTGCCGGCGTGCCCAAGTCCAAGCCCTGCCTGAGAACCGCCCGGAGCCCCCAGCAGGCAGGAGCTGGGGGTGGGGCCGGGGGGGCACTGCTTAGCCTGGCCCTCGCTCCCCCATCACTGTGGACAGGCCTGGACTCCGGGCCCCCCCACGAGGGGCGGTACCTGGAAGATGCTGGCTCCATACGGCGTCCTCCAGGCGTTGAGGAGGTTGTCTTTCCCGGTGCTCACAAACCACTTGCCTGCAGGTGGGAGGCAAAGGAAACGCCGTCAGGCGTTGGCCTGCTGCCCTCTAAAGCGAGCCCCGCCCACACGGCCGGCTGCCATGGAAACACGGTGTGAGCCGCTAGCCAGTGCCGGCAGACTCTACGTTTGCGTGAGGCGTTTTGTAAGCGAGACACGCAACAGACACGTGGACACCCAGAGGACGCCTTCCTCTGCAGTGACGGGGCGGGCTGAGCGGGCTGGGGCGGAGGAAGGTAGGATTTGCAGTTAAGCACAGGGATTACACTTCCCCAGAAGGTTCTTTTTAAAGCCACTAGGGTCGGCTGACCCATCCTGAGTCTCCCAGTGGAAGGCGCGGGCAGTGCGCGAACTGGCAGAGCTCTGTCCAGACGAGGGGCGGGAGGCCGGGCCAAGGCGGCAGTCCGCGGGCGGCCCCCCAGCACAGGCGCCTGCCAGGGCTCTGCCTGCGACAGCTCCCAGGGGCCCCCAAAGCCTCGTGGGGCGCCTGCTATTCCTGGTCCTCAGACAGACATGTCGCAATTTGGCGAGGACGGGGTGTGTCCAAAGCTGCACAGCTAGTCAGTGGGGGGCAGACATGCCCACCTGGGGCTACGGGCGCCAGAGCCTGTGGTCTGAGGCACCCGGAGGACTCACGCAGCGCTGAGTACTGTTCCTCTGCCTCAGGCCAGCGAGGACTGGCTCTGGCCTGGGGTCACGAGTGCTTGGTGCCCAGTGGCAGTGTCTGCATCCGAGGATGTGGTGGGGGACACCACTGGGCGGGGGACACCGCTGGGGGGGGACACCGCTGGGCGGGGGACACCGGTCAGGACGGCAAGGGGCCTGGTCCCGGGTGGAGCGCGTGTCAGGGCTCCGCCCCTCTCTGGGCGCGGGGCCCTCCTCTGCGCACAGCAGCGGCCCGGCCCGCTCACCGCAGTAGGCGAACTTGAGGGACAGCACGCAGCTCTCATGCAGGTGCAGCTGGTACTTGTCGGGCTTGGTGTGGTGCAGCACCTCCACATTGCTGCTCTCCATGCCCACGGCCAGCCACTCCCCGGTGGGGCAGTAGCCCAGCGAGAAGATCTGTGGGGGTGGGGGGAGACCAGCACCGTCTGATCCCGAGCGGGCTCTTCCCAAAGGCCCCGAGGGCTCCCCCTCCCTCGCCTCCCCCACCCCATTCCAGCAGCTCAGAGAACAGGACCTCATCTTCCACCACCACTGTGCAGGTGGGGAAGCCGGGGCTCAGAGCTGGCTGGCTCTAGAAGTAAGTGGCAGAGCCAGGACTCAAACTCGGAGGTGGCACAGATAACTTACTTTCAGAGTTACTTTCTGCCTCAGTGACTTCTGCCTTTCTTTAAGCAAAATGTATATAAAACACTAACATATTAAATACGGAAGATTAAAACGAGTAATAAAACAACAACAGGAAACAGTAGTACCTAGCGTTTTCAGAACGCTCTCCATGAGCCAGGCTCACGCCTAAGGCTTCTGGAAGGACCACTTCAGGTGCCCACACCGGGCCGATGGGGCAGCTAGTACTATTCCCATCCCATGAGTGACAAACCCGAGGCAAAGGGCTCAGTGCTAGAGGAGCTGGGATCAGATCTGAGCAGCTGGGTGAAGTGTGTCCAGCTCCCAGGCCTTGTTGATTCTACTTCATTGCCAGTTCCTCCAGGAAGCCTTCCCAGGTTGGTTTTAGGTCCATTTGCAATGACCACCTGTGAGGGGCCCTTCATCCCATTCCGTTCCGACCCAGCCACTGGGATCAGGGGAGGGAGGGCCCCACACTGCTCCGGGGGAGCAGAGGCGAGAGGACGTGTGTCTCGGGCACACACCTGGGAGGTGAAGTCATGCTGCTGCAGCTGCCGGCCCTCCCGCAAGTCCCAGGAGCGCACGGTGTTGTCCAGGCCCCCGGTCCACAGCTTGGTGCCATCATGGGAGATGTCTATGCAGCTGGCCCCGTCCGTGTGGCCCTGGAATTGCCTGGGAAGGCCAGGCAGGGATGGGGGTGAGCCACGGGGAACACTGACTGCCAAGCTGCCGGCCGTCCCAGGGAACGGGCCAGGTCCGCCTAAGCGGAAAGGGAAACTGAGGCCCAGGGTCCTCTAGTGAGCTCACAGCACAGCCTGGCCATGGACCCTCTCCCGCTCCACTCAAGGGTCTCGGACGGGGCAGTTCCGGGGGTGAGGGCAGGGTGCGTAACAGGAGGACTTAGCCTGACACTCCGTGTCTTCTCAGTTTGCATTCTGAACCCTCCTCACCCCGCATGCACCTGAGGCAGAGGCCATGAATAAGCCGCACGGTTTTGTGACTGACGGGGCCAGGCCCTGCAGCCTCCGCGCTGGGGTCCAACTCCAAGGCTCCACTCTGCCCGTTTCATGTGGGGGAAACCAAGGCCCCGGGGGCTAAGGGGACTTGCACAGGGTCATACGGAGGCAGGAGTCAAACCCGCTTTGCTCCCGAGGCCCCACCCTCACCCACCAGGAGATGCCGCCCCTCCATTCTGGTCTCAGTGCCTCGCTTCCTGTCTCCGCTGCCTGCGTCTCCACTCATCTGAACGCCACCCTCCCAGGCCTGCTCCAGCTCCACCTCTGCCCAGGGCCGGCGCAAGCTCCTAGACCGAGAAGCCCTCCATTCCCGGCCCAGCCGAGCACCTGGCACAAGCTGTCTTTCCACCGAGAGCCCTCGCTCCACGGCACCTCGGACGGGCCAGCGCCGCGTTCCCGAGGACGAGCCCCCCGCCCCCCCCGCCCCCCCCCGAGCGGCCTCACCTGACGAGGGTCTGGTTGTGCAGGTCCCACACGGCAATGTTTCCGTCGCTGCAGCAGGAGAAGCAGACTTTGGCGTCGGGGCTGATGGCCAGAGCATAGCAGGCGGGAGCTGAGGATGTCAGCTCGGCCTTGATGCGGGGCGTGGGCGAGGCCAGGTCCCAGATGGTGAGCGTGCTGGCCTCACCGCCCACGATGAGCGTGCGCCCGTCGGGGAGCAGCTTGCAGGAGCGGATGTAGTTGTCCCTGTTCTGGAGGGAGAAGGGGGTGGTCAGCACCGCCTGCCTCCCCTCCTGGGACCAGGGGAGGCACACCAGCAGGACGGAGCACCCTGGCCACTTCTGCTCACTTCCTGCCCTCATCACGGCAGCTGCCAGGCCGTCCCTGGTCCTCTGTCACCACCTTTCAAACTGCCACTCATTTCATCACAAACCCCTGGAGATCAGTATCATCTCCATTTACAGACAATAAAACTGGGGCTCAGAGAGGTTTGCCAGCTTGCCCCAAATCGCCCAACCAATACAAGGCTGAACCAGGCTGGGCCGATGGGGCTCTCCCCCTGGTCCAGGCTGCCCAGGTCGCCTACACCAGCTCGAGGAGATGCCCGCAGCCCCAGGACCCTCACCAGGCAGTCCAGCTGGGAGATGGGGCTCTTGCTGCCCGGCTGGCTGATGTCCCATATCTTCACACAGCCCTTGCCGCCCGTGTAGACGTGCCGTGTGGGGTTGCTGATGGTCACGGCACACACCACCTCCCCGTGGCTGAGCGTGTTGATCTGCCGGGCGTGCCTCGGGATGCCGGGGCCTGCCAGGGCATCGTGGGGGAAGGGCACGGGCTGCATCTGCCCATCGGCGCTCACGTGGAAAGAGTATGCTCTGGAAGAGGAAACCATCACTGCAGCCGACCCAGCCCTCTGACAGCTCCCACAGGTGCTGCCCAGTGCAGCCGGCGCCACGCCTGCCCGCCCTGCCTGCCTCCAGGTGTCCCCTCCCCAGACCTCAGGGAGCCCGGGAACCCCCACCTCCTTGGCCTGGCTCCACCAGAGGGGAGGCTGTTTGACAGTCCAGCCTTGACTTCCGCTCCTGCTCACACAGCCTTGCTCCAAACCAGGCCTCTAGCCCCGCGCTGCCTTGAGCAGCCTTTCCCACCGTCCGCAGATCCTCTAACACTGACCCGGGAAAGGACCCAGCTTAAATGCTGCCCCTCCCCCAGAAGCTGGTGGTGTTAGGGAGAAAACTCTGTCTGACCCCCAAAATGAATCCGAGCACACGTCGGAGCCAGTGGTGAGTCGGCACGGTCTGCCTGCTGCTGCGGGTCACGGCGGAGGCCAGCTGCGGGTAGAACCCACAGGAGCCCCCGGGGCCGGGGCAGCTCCACGGCACCTGAAGTGTTCCTTCTCTCTCTGAGCCCAAGGACCACACCCTCACCCTCAACCCCGTCCTGTTCTTTCAGAGGAAGCCTGGGGCTGATCAGGGGCATAGCCAGACAGCCTTTGCTGGGGCGGCAGCCTGGCCCATGGGTGCCCCTGGCGGGGCAGATGCCTCTTCCCCGGGAAGGTCCCCCAGGGCAGGGGGTGGGCTGGGTGGGCTGAGGGCTGCCCCCTGCCCTCCCCCAGCAGCACACAGCAAGCAAAGCCCGAGCTTACGGTTTTCCACCAGGAATGGAGGCGAGGCTTGAGGGCAGGCCTGTGGCCCGCATGGGAGGGTGAGGGTCAAAACCAACCTGTACGGCAAGACAAGGCCAGCCCTGAGCGAGGGGGCCGCCAGACGTCCCCTCACCACACACTCCCCCGCCCGGCCTCCTCCCCCCCCCCCATCCTGCCCGCGCAGCGCGGCCTCTCGGAACCCGGGAGACGGCCCAGCGGAGCCGAGCCCCTTGTTTCACAGAGAACACAGCCCGGGATGACAGCAGGGACAAGGTCACAGTCCAGGCCCCCCACCTCTGACCCAGTCTCTTCCATCCCCACTCCCACTTGTTCTCCCCCCACACACTTCACTGCCTCCCCTGGTATCCCTGTGGGCCTGTCATGTGAGGCGGCGGCCACCCCAGGTTCAGGAGGGCAAGAGAAGCCAGTTCCTGAGGAAGGACCCTCCCGTCTGCCGTCCCAGTGCCACCGAGCGGCTCTCAGGAGCAGCAGGCAAATCTCGTGCAACAAGCGGCCCGTCTGCCCAGCCCCGCCTGGCGGAGGTCACCCGACCCACCTCGGGACGCCCGCCCCACAGAGCCAGGAGGACAGGTGCCAGCCCCGCTAGCGGCGGGGAAGGGCGGCCAGGGAGGCTGCCTGGGTGAGGTCTGCTGGCCCCCAGGGGTGTGTTCCCTTCCTGTTCCTGACACACACTCTACCCCAAAGGCAGCTGCCTGGGTGTCAGATGCCAAGGGCCCCCTCTGCTGAGCAGTAAGGGCCTCCCTAGCGTCCTCCCCTGATCCTTGCCCAGCACCGCCCCCCCCCCCCCCCCCGCCAAAAGGAGCCAAAAGGTCTACGTACAGCTCCAAAGCTCACCATTGGCGACCGGCCATAGGCGGCGGCGGCGGCGGCGGCGGCTGCGCTCATCTGGGGCGGGATGTTGTGGAGGCTGGCGTAGGCGCTGGGGCTGGTGAGGGAGCCGTTCATCTCGTGGTGGCTCATCATGGCAAAGGGTGCGGCGTAGGAGCTGGTGATGGAGATGGGCGTGCGCAGGGCCGAGGCTGCGAGGAGCGGGCGTCAGCCGGGAGGCGCCTCCCGCCAGGATAGAGCCCAGGCGGCCAGGCTGCCTCCTGGCCCAGCCGCACCCCCTACAGGGGGTTCCCATCTCCACAGCCCAGGAAGGTCGGAGCTGAGAGACGTGCCGTGTGCTCTAACAGAGCAGGACTTGGAGCCCCAGAGGAGGGGGCTGCTCAGAGCCTCCCAGAACTGATGACGGAGGCAGGACACACGTGGGCGTCCTGACCTGTCTGAAGCTCTTCGCGCACACTGTGCCCAGCGGTGGCCCCGGAAGCCCTGCCGTCGGTGTCGAAGCACCTGGAGTCCACCTCCCCTTCAGACCCGACCACCACGTACCCCCGAGAGAGGCCCTGGGAGAGCCCCAACTCCGACACCCTCCCTGGCGCTCCGGCCCATCTGTGGGGCTCCAGCCCTGCCCGGGGCAGCACCCCCAGCCGGGCAGCCCAGCCCGCCGTGCTTCCCGTCATACCTATCGGGTCCATGCCCGGAGGCTTGCCCGGCATGGACCGGAGCCCCGGGGTCGTGCTGGTGCCTGGGGTCGGGGCGTCGTTCCTTGGGGTCGGGGTGTTGGACTTGAGCCCAGGGGTGGAGGACTTGTCGTTCTGAAAAGGGGGTGCAGAGACCAAGGGAAGCCATGAAGACTCCTTTCTCCCAAGCGCTGGGCACACGCTGAGGGTGGTCACGTGGAGCCTGGTGCCTGCCCCAGCTTTGAATCTTCTGCCCCTCAATTCTCGCCCAACTTTGTTTAGCAGGAACCGTGGTGACTGTTTCCATTTTATAGACGCAGAAACCAAGGCTTAGAAACAGTAACTAGCTAGCAGGGGGCCTAGCCTTTAAGCAGTAAAGTCGAGATCTGAACCCAAGCTGAGCCCCAGTCCATGTGCTTCCTCCCCCGCCCCCCCACCTTCCACCTGGCACCACTCCAGCTCCAGACCCTCTTCCCTGCCGCCCACCCGCGCCCAGCCCTCTCCCCCAGCCTGTGCGGCACCAGGGGCAGGCCCCACGTACATGACCAAGGTCTTTGGTCTTGGAGGAGGGTGTGCTGCTGGAGGAGGCCACCGAGGCAGGGCTGGTGGGGGCGTCCTTCTTCAGGCCACGGGCCTTGTCCAGCCCATTTTCAGGAGGGGAATGTGCTGGGCTGACCCGGGGCGTCGCTGGGTCCTAAAGGCACAAGTGATGCAGAGATGAGCTCAGAGCAGCGACTGGCCTGGAGCCTTCTCTGGGAATGGGAAGGGAGTGGGCACGGGGGACGGGAAAGGGAACTTGAACTCAGGTTGGGGGACCAGCCCTGAATGACTCAGCCTGACCCCTCTGTCCCACGGATGGGGAGACCTGGGTGGATGGGTGGGTGGAGGTGACCTGCCCAAGACCCAGTTACAAGCCCAGGACTCTGACCTGGGCAGCCGGGCCTCCTGGCTGCGTGGAGTTCCCTTCCAGCCCCTCTTCCCCACTGAGGCTGACCCGGGGCTCGCACCAGCCCCAGGGGCGGTGGGAAGAGAGCTGGCCTGGAGGATGGCGGGCAGTGGGAGCTGGCCCTCCCCGGGATCTCCCTCTGGAGACCCATCCTAGGAACCCCTCAGTGTCACAGATGCCCGGCCACCACACAGCCAAGCCCGGCTCCGTCCTCCAGCCTGACGCCCCAACCCCATAGGCTTTGCCGCCAGCTAGGCTGCCAGTAACGGTGCAACAGCCAACCCACCCAGCACAGAAATAATCCCCCCGTGCGCCACCCAGAGAGCCGCCCGTGACCGGGGCCTGACCTCACCTCATTGGACACGTCCACCACCAGATCGTCACTCTTGTCCCCGTCACTGTCCTGCACGGGGGGAGACGCCAGGAAGAGGTCACGGCCACCCCAGACCGGGCCCTCGCCACCCCTCCCCCACCGGCCAGGGTCTGAACCCGGTCAGACCCTACAGCTCACGCTCTCTCCACTCAGCCCCACCGAAGTCACCCCTCCTTGCTGTTTTCAGCCCAGCTCCCAATTCCTGGTCGCTCTGCTCCCCAGCCCGCTGGCTGCCTCACTGACACCTGCCCCACTGTAACATTTCTAAGCCCCCTTTGACTTGTCCCTCTGGAGCCAGACCCCTCTCTCCAGCTGGTCTGATACCCACGAGTCTCATCTCATGGCTCCTGTGCTGGGCGGGAGGGGTGATCAGCCTCGTCTACCAGAAATGCAGCTGACGCCTCGGCTGGATGTGTCCAGAGCCCCAGAGCAGCCATGTGGCTGAACAGGGAGGGCTGGGCACAGGAGCACCGGGCCCCGCACCGCCTTGCCCCCTGCCCCCTGCCCCAGCTCTCAGCCCAGCCCAGAGCAGAAACCATGACCACCTCTAGGGTCAGAGTGTGGGGGCCCCAGGGACGTCCCCAGAGCAGCCTGGAGGGTCTGAGAGGGCCATGATGGCAGCATGGAGTTGCTGGCCCATCCAGGGAGCTGTGATCCTGTGCGGGCTGGGATAACCCTCTGTCCGCCCGCTCTGGCTGCAGCCCACATGCTCACAGTGCACTGGTCCATGCGCCTTCCCTGCCCGGACACCAGCCTTGTGGGCGGGGCTGCCTCTCCTGCCCCGCCCTGCCCCAGGCCCGGTGGGGTCTCCCACCGCCTGGCCTACCAAACCCCAGCGGGGCCCGCTGCGCCCCAGACGTACGTATCGGCTCAAGCTGTCCTTCTCCTCCGCTTTCCGCTTCTTGGCTTCCATGCTATAGTCCGCGGAACCCCGGTGCTTCTCACTGGCCCGCAGGCTTTCCGAGGGCGACACCGAGTTATTCTGGAGGCAAGAAGGAAGTTCGGTGTGAACACCTCATGCGTACGTCGTCGCAGATAAGTGTGAGTGGACGCAGGCCAGCCGAGGTGTTGTGTGTGTCCTGTCGGTCTTAGCTGCATCGGAGCCTCGCCAGGGACGCCTCCCCAGCCCCCAGACTCAGCACCGCTGGGAAGGCCCTGGGAGCACGAGCGTTCTCTGCAGCGACGTTCTGCTATCAGACAATCAACTGTGCACAAGCCATCAGCCTCTGTGTGGGGTGCACACGTCACGAGGGCGGGGCTCATGCCTGTCTCCTCCATCACCCGTCGGTGCCTCCACACGTTTGCTCGAAGAAAGGATAAGCTGAATCTGCACTGAGTCCTGAGAGATGGATCTGAGCCCACAGGCTGGCCACAAGCAATACTTTATCTGCTGGACCCGACAGGGGCAGGGAGACTGGTATGGAGGGAGAGCGCGGGGCTGCCAACAGGCCTCCCAAGCGTAAGGGGGTGCGTGGATGCTGTGCAAACGCCCTGCTACTCCAGTGTGGCTTCCCACAATTTTAGGGTAACAGCAAGGTTATAGAGAAGCTTAAACATGCCACGTTGCGAAGCCTTTCCCATCTAAGAAACGAGAAGACGTGAGATGGAATCCCCTCTTTGTAGTGACAGGAAGCAGGGGACCCAGGATGGAGGGCGACGTGCCCAAGGCCCCTGGCAGGAGGCAACATGAAGGAAACCCAAGTGTTTTCGGCCTGGAAGAGCCAATGGGATCCCCTACAGTTACAAGGCAAGTAAGGACGAGGAGTTGGAATTTGGGGCCTGGGGAAGGAGCTGTCCTGGAAGGTGAGAGGCACCCCCAGACGGAGACCCGCTGGCCCATGGAGCAAGGGGTGAGCAGGGGCAGCGCGCATCACGAGGCGTCAGCGCCGGGCTGGGGTCCCTGCCAGCACACCCCGTGCCAGGAGGGCAGCATCAGAACTGATGCCCCTCTAGGGGCTGCTGAGGGTTTACCCCTTCCTAAGGGACCAACCACAAGACACCTTCCTCCTGTCTCTCAGCCCTTGCCCACCCTCTCCTGGGCACCTGCCCTGAAGCAGGCCGGGGCTGGACTCCAGGCAAGGAGGAATGCATGCGGCACAGGCCCTGCCCTCAAGGAGCTCCCAGTCCAGCCAGAGGGAAGCAAAAGGCCAGCTCACCCCACCTCCCCGTCGCCCTCCCCTGAGGGGCATGAGGAGGCGGCGTGGGGACCCAGGGGACCCTCTGATCAGAAGGGGGCATCAGGAGGCAGGTGGAGTGTCTGCCACTTCCCCGGAGGCCAGGGACTGCATCTGGGGGGCAGGGCGGGGTGGGAACCAGCCGCAGAACTTCATTTCCTCCCCTAAGCCAGCTTCTGGGCAGCCCTTCCCTGCCAAGTTTCTGCCTGAAGCAAATTGAAATGGCAGAGTTATCAAGCCTTAAAGAAAATATGGAGGTTAGAGCGGAGCTGCAGCTCAGCCAGCCCCGCAGCCGGGCAGGCGCGGCGATGCGCGCACAGCCGCGGTTCAATTAGCCGCTGCGGACGGACGGGCACCGGCAGAAAAATCACCACCATTTCACCCCATCTCCTGCGACGCCGGCCGCCCCGCGCTAAGCAGAAGTGCTCCCAGCGCCTGAGCCCGGGGGCGGGCAGCTGCCCGGGCTCCACTCCGCCGCCGGTGCCGGTGCCGGTGCCGGTGCCAGGGCGCGCAGACAGCGGGCTCTCTCTTCTCCCGCAGTCGGGCTGAAAGCCCCCCCCCCCACTGCTGCTGCCGGGGTGGGGGTGGGGGGGCGTGTCAGGCGTTCAGCGGCATCGATCCAGCCCGCCTCTGCTGGCAGGCGGCCAAGGGACTAAGTGTTTTTCATTGCCTCGGCTAGGCTCGGCACCATGAATGAGGCTGCCTCTAATTGGGCTGCATGCTAACCCCGCTGGGACGGCGTCCAGCCCGTCCAGCCGCCCCCTCCCGCACCAACACGGCCCTGCCTTTCCTGCCGGGGCCGCATCTGTTGACGACCTGGTTTCCAGAGGGCTGATGACGTGAGTCTACACTCCCTCCAACACGAGGCCGCGTGCACACGTGCGAGCCCCTCCTGCCTCTCCCCAGAGAAGCCCACCGGGCCCAGGACAGTGTCCTCATTCATTCTGTGGGAGTCCCCAGTGGCCCCTCTGCTCTGGACGTGGGTGAGCACCAGGGAGTGAAGAGCCCGCTCTTGGGGGCTCCTCGAGGGCTTTTTTCAGCAGCAAGCGCTCACAGACAGCCCCACGAGGCCAGAGCGGGGAGGACGAGGGCGCGGGAAGGCAGGGAAAGGGTGGGCTTCAAACTCCCATTTCCCCTGCAGCGGGGCCCTGTTAAGCCCATAAGCTTCCAGATCCCAGGTCCTGTTCTGAGGCCGTCTTCCTAGCTAAGCGGAGAGGCTGGCTGGGCGGGAATACTCCCGTGTTACAGACAGAGAAACAGGCTCGGGGAAGCCAAGCGGACTACCCAGTGTCCCATGATGCTGGGACCAGACTGAGCTTTGGTGTCCAGCCCAGCCCCTCTCCTGTCAGGCAAACGGCGCCTCCAAAAATACTGCCCACTGGGAGGATCAACACTGAAGCAATCAAAGTGGATTTTCAGCTTCAGCCGTTCCTTTCCTACATACGGAGCCACTCCTGGGCCCAAATAACCTGGATCTCCGAGCTCGCAGGAGTCGAGAGGACACGTGAGCACTGCTGCTGGTGGGGACTCTGACGTCAGCCTGGGCGGAGGTCTGGGAAGGGGAGGTGGGTCGGGATGGAGGAGCTGCCTGAGGAGTTGCCGTCTAGATGGTTAGTTAACTGCCTGACCTTCCAAGTCCTACTTAACATGAGGTAATAACCAAAGCCACCCTGACAGATTAGACGGCCCCAGACACAAGGACGGCGATGAGGAATAAAATAGCTTTGCTAATCGCTGGAGGATTTCTTTTATCCAGACTCCACTGCGTTTATTCAGAGGCTTATTCACTTGAAACAGAACCTCTGAGCCTCAATGTGATCAGAAAGATTTACAACAAATCTCAGAGCTGGCAGACACGCAGGCAGCCTGGCCTCAATGCTCGCTCGCTAACACTTTCTTAAACCGAGTGAAAGCCTGGAACAGGGAGAGGAAACGAGGAGGACACAGGATCATGTGGGGGCAGCCACCCTGGGGGGCAGGGAAGCACTCCAGCCCCAAACGAGGGACACCTGGGGCCTGAGCTCCGGGCTCAGCCCCGTGACCCCACGACCCTCCTTGGCAGCCTCAGGGCTGGCCGGCTGACCTCTCCAGCAATCACCCTCGTGTAAAGAGGGTCAGAGCTCACTCAGCCCAGCTCTTCATCTGACAAACGATGGACCTGCAGCCTGCAGAGATAAAGGCTCCCTCGAGTGAAGGTCACTCAACAGCTGACAACTCCTGCTTCATGACACCCCTCCCCACCTCCCAGGACCCCACACGGTACCCACCCTCCTCCCAGCACCCCAACCACACCCCACAGGTTCCAGAACGCTGGCACTTACCGCACTGGATTCTCTTTCTTTGGGGACAGAAGGCCAGGACAGGAGGCGGGTCAGGTCCCCCAAGACGGAAAAACAAGAAAGAAAGAAAGAAAGAAAGGTCAGTCTCCTCCAGGGGGCTTTTACAGCTCCGCTAGTTCACGGGTTTCAAAGTGGGCAGCAGGCCTTTGAGTCGCTGCAGGTCAGCCAAGGCAGGGCCATCAAGTGACATCTCAGCCTGGAAGTTAACAGCCCCAGTTCCAATGCTTCACATGGCCCCCAGTCCCGGGTGCGGCGGGGTTGGGGGAAGCTGTGGCCCAGCTCGCCCTCACATACCGAGAAGGCCAGCAAGGTTATTGGTCAGTGGGTTTTAAAAGCCACCAAGCTTGGGAAGGACCGTGCTATGCAACATACCCGGGGGATCTGGGAGCTGAGAATACTATTGTTTATTTTGTTTTTTTTTTTGGTAGTGGTGCTTTTTAAACGAACACCATTCTATTTCTTTGCCAAGAAGCCCCTGGAAGTTGAGGTCTCTGATTATCCACCCAGCCAAGACTCACCCCCGGACTGTCCTATCTGCTGTGGGGAGGTCCTCTTCCTCTGCCAAGAGGACCATCCTACTGCAGGGACAGAAAATTTAGCCTCCAGTTCCTACGACCTCCTACTGCCCCATAGCCCAGCCCCGGCAGGATGGTGCCACTCCAGGCCCTCGGCGCCCAGGGCAGGCTCACAGGCATTGGCCATGTGCCTAGTCAATATCTAAGGACAAATCAGATCATCACGTTGTGCACCTTAAACTTACACGACGGTATATGTCAATTACATCTCAATAAAGCTGGAAACACACATCTAAGGGCAGACCACACAAGGCGGCAATTTTTGCAAAGGGTCTGCCAGGAAGCCAGGTCCTTCCCTTTCTTCCTGAGAGCAGCCTCCTGGGTCCTCGTGGTCAGGGCCGGGCGAAGGGTCGGGGAGGCGCTCATTCCCAGTCTTTACCGTCCTCTCCCTGCAGTCGTGATTCCTACCCCCCTCTCAAACAGTCCACTGACAAGCCTTTACTTCAGTGCCAACTGGGCACCTTTTCCAAGGACCCTGTGTGGCTGAGACACAGATGCTAAGGTAAACCCCCAGGAACCTGGCCTCTGTCCTCAAGGACTAATGATCCTGAGGATAAAACATTTTCCAGGGCAGGACACAAGACGACAGTAACAAAAGGCCCCATCTTGGGACTTAAATTCTTATGGGAATTTGAAAAGGGCCTTAGCCTGGCCAAGAAGGCCTCCTGAGGGAGCGGGGCCGGGGCTGGCCCTGGAAGGATGGGCAGGGTGCAGCTGGGAAGATGGGAAGGTCCTCTGTGATGAATGGTCCCAGGCAGAGGACATGGGTACACATTAGGGGTTGGGGGGTGGGCATGGACAAACTCGGGCCTCTGGTTTCCATGCACCAGGAACTAAACAGATGGTGCCACGTCTTCTGCTAACTCCTGGTCCTCGGGTGTCAGCATCTGCAGTGTGCACTCACAGCGGGGCCTCCAGGACCCCCCACCCTGCCCTCTGCCCCTCACCCCAGCCCCTGGGCGCACCTCTGTGGTCCAGCTCATGGTGGTTCTTCTCGTCCTTCACCGACAGGTGGGCCTGGCTGCCCAGGGCACCAAGCGCCAGCAGCCCTGAGCTGCTCCCCGTCACTGGGGGGATCCCTGGAGGCTGGAGGCCTGATGGGTGGGGCGGCAGCTGGACCGGGGGGCCGTGCGTGGCGTGGGAGAGGTGCTGCGCCTGGAGCTGCTGTTGCTGCAATGAAGTTGGTGGTGAGCACGGCTGAGCAGGGAGGGTGCGGTGCCGGGGCCAGCCCTCTCACTCCTCCAGGTGTGGCAGGGGAAAAATGCCCCCAAACCTTTGCCCCCAGCTCAGTCCATGCGCTGTCAGACCGGAGGAAGTCTGTTAATGGACTGCAATTTAGATGCAAGATTTATGATTGCAAACATTCCACCTCTTCCCCAACCCTAGTCTCAAGACAGAATTTCTCAAGGTATGTTTCCAAGCCCAAGATAAATAAAGCATGCATTCAGAAACCACACAGTCATCAGGGCTCCCTCTCTGTTGAGGGGGATCCACTTTCAAGCTGCTGGCGGTCAGTTTTTGCTCATGCTTACATGCCTGCAGACAATTAGCAGCTGGCGCCTCCACCCGAGCCCGCACCCTGGGGAAGACGCCCGAATCCTGAGGAGCTCCCCCACCCCGGTCTTGCAGAGGTGGGGCAGGACCCAGGAGAGGAGTCGCGAGAGCAAGAGACGCCGGGGGCCAGCGGGACGAGAGCTAACGTCACCGGACATCGGCGCGGACGACAGGGCAACGAAAAGAGGGAGGCTTTGGGGTCGAGACAGACCAAGATGCAAATCCCAGCTCTGGCACTTGCTCGCTGGGCGGCCTCAGGCAGGCTACTCGCTGAGCGGCTTCGTAACAAGAGCTTCCGTTTACCACGGGGCTTTTCAGGGCACCCTCTGTGCCACAGCCGAGACCTGGATTGACTCCGCCATTACACCACCAGCAAAGGTGGCCCCCCGTCAAGGGCTCTGCCCCGCACATGCCCGGGACCCGACCTGGCGCCACCCTCAGGGTCTTCTTCCCCACCCCACCCGTTCCCCACCAGCAGCCAAGAGAAAGCAATCACCCCTAAGGCCACATCAGGAAGCGCGGCCGCAGGGCACTCGCAGGGGCTGGAGGGCTTCTTAAGAACGGCCGGGGCCTCGGCACGCACACGGCTTTCTTCTCAACGGGCTCGAGAGGAGGGAAGGGAAGTTCACTAAACACGAAGCTCCCGAATGAATGCCTGGGTGCTTTCCACATATGTCAGTGACCCTTCCAACTACCTGGCAAAGGAGGCACTGAGCCCACTTTACAGAGGACAGACTGGCGCTCAGGGGGCCGCAGTGGGCAGCCAGTGACTAGTCAAGTCCCACCACTAGTGTGGGATCCGGACTGAAATGTCAGCCGCCAACCTCATCCAGAGAATGTTCCTAAGGAGACCTCTCCCCGAAGCAAGAAGGCTGGCGGGGGTGACTAAGGGCCAAAATCTAACTAAGCTCGCCCGTGCCGGGGACCGTGACTCGCAGGTGAAGGCCCACAGCTCTGGACAGACATGAGGCTCCAAGAGGCAGTAAGTGTTTTTGAGGTCAGGGGTCAAAGGCCCTGCTCTCCCCCAACTAAGCCACAAAACTGCCAATCTGGTGTCCCCCCGCCAAAAGTAAAGGCAGCCCCAGCCACACCACATTCCTGGCCCCGGAGGCCTCATTTCTCAGTTTGGTGGGGGGAAGGCTGGGACCTGTGGCCATCGCCTGGGACCTGGGACATCTCCTGATGAGCAATTTATGGAAGGTGCTGGTGGGCACTGGCACCAGGGCGGCCTGACCCCACATCTGCCCTGAGATGCCAGAGCGGAAGCCAAGCCGAGTGTCCCAGGAACCCCTGCAGGACGGGCCCACCCCAGCCAGGCGCTCAGACTCGTCTGGGACGCAAGCTCACCCCTGATTTCGCCCACCTCTTCCTTCTAGAGAAAATGTAACTTCTATATCTTACTAAAACAAAAACAAAAACAAAACTCCACATACTCATTGTCAGAAAAATATCAAAAATAAGTGTAGACTGAACAGTTTTTCTAACAACATTACCCGTCCACCTGCTCCCCAGAAGTGTCCACTGTTAATCTGTCCAGGTTTCCTTTATAAAGTTTACATGCTTCTGAACAAATGGGCTCTTGTTAAATTAAAATCCACTTGTATAGCAGGAAGGTTACGAGTGTTCTGAACAAATGTACATGTCCCTTCACTGGCGACATGGCATCCTCGGTGTGGCTGGGCCATCCAGCCTTATCTGGAGGCCCAGGTTTTAAGAGTCTACTGGGGACCGTGTGGTTTCAAACAATTGCTGGTAGGTCCTTTAATCCCACCAGTGTTAACTATTTAGTCAAATCCCAGAAAGCAAGGACTGAGGTATATCATTGAACCCACTTTTTACAGGGCCTGGCCAGTAAGACCACGAGAGGAATAGAAGGGAAGAGGGTGGGCAGCTTCAAAGCAGCTTTGCTGCCTGGGTGCACGGCAGCCTCCTCCCACAATCCTGTTTTTAGAGAAAGAGCTTATTGAAGATTGGTGCCTATGGGAAGACGCCGTTGAATAATTGCAAGCACGCGATTCCGCCCTCTTGCCCAGCCTTCTAGGTTCAGTCTCGCCCAGGTCAAGCGCCCCATCATGCTGGTGGGAACCGGCTCCTCCCTCCAGGGATGCCTACCAGCGCAGACTCGAGCCGGGCTGGCCAGGGATGACGTCCTGCTCTGTCTTCTACCAGCAGCGAGACCTCAGGTGCGTCAGTGGACCTCTCTGAGCCTCAGTTTCCTCAGGGCGCAGCCCACCTCTTCGGGCTGCGTAAGGCTCACGCATGTTACTGCGCATATAGGCAGCGTCGGTGCTTAGCGAGCACCGGCAAGACTGTGAGAGGACCACAGACGGAGCCATTTCTCCCATCTTTCTGTGATGCTCGGCAACTCGTGGCTTCCGGGGAGGGACCTTGTTTTACCCACCCAGCACCTTGAGCGGCGCCTGGCACGTGTGCTCAGTACACATTTGCTGGGTGAACAGGTGAGAATGTTGGAAAAGGTGGACAAGGAGAGGCTGGGAAGTCAGTCGGCAGAGCGGCTCTGTCCAAAAGCCGTCCACCTCCCACATCCGAGCCTCCTCTCCAAGCCCCAGCGAGACGCAGCTCAGTTTGTTGGGACAAGGAGCATCAGTGGGGCGCCCTGCTGCTCCCGATGGGGAACCGTGAACCAGCATCACAGACTCGGAGCAAGGCCGTAGCTGTGGTGGGGGTTTAGAAAACAGTGGCTTTCAAAGCTGCGGAGCTTCCGTGGCAGAGAGGGCAGTTTTCCGTGCGGCACGTCATGCAGAACTGTCCTCTTTGCCAGAGGGAAGGTGACCTCCACGTACCCCTCATCTTCAAGGACAGGAGCACCCCCTGCACAGCCAGAAATCCCCCCGAGGGCTGCTTTGGGCGAAGACGCCGGCAGGAGCGGCCCAGCAGGCTCCAGGAAGCAGGGACACTCAGCCGACCTCCAAGGCCTCCCTCTTGGGGCGAGAACAGATGCCAGGGCTCATTGGGCAAAGGACCTGCTACCGACGGTCTTGACTGTGACAGAGTGAAAGTTCCTCTGCAGGGGGGCAAGGGGCCACTGCCTCCATGCCCAGGTCACAGCCTCGGCCCCTCTGCCGGCTGGGCCCAGCCAGCCCCAGGCTGCATGTCTAGCCCTGTGACGCATCTCTGACTTTAGAGGACCACGTGCAGAAACAGAGTGACACCTGAGTGGGAGGGTGACAGTGTTTCCAACTGGGGAGAAATGGAATCAAGTCCACTGTCCGAGGAGGGCCCTGGCTCACCACCCGGCAGCTGCCTGTCCCCCACTCCCACCATTCTCTCCCACGCCAGGACTTCTCGCCCACGGCAGGAAGCGGCGTCAGCAACCGCGCCCGGCCTCCCCCACCCCGGAGAGGGGCGAGGAGTCTGGAAGCAAGCCCACTCACGAGGCTCACTCCCTTGACCTTTCTCGCCAGAACAGCAGCCTGTGAGAGAGCGGCCCTGTGGGGCACACGCGTGTCCCTGTCCTCCTCACATGCGCCGAGTGCCCGCGTCCTGGGCTCAGAAGGTACGGCCACTCCAAGGAGAGGCTGGCGGGGGGCTCTCACCAGCCACATCCGTGTCGCTGGGTAGTGAGCATCACACCTGACGTCTCTGTCCCCTGACTGAGAGCTCCTCTTCTCAGGGTCACGAGTGGGGTTAAACTTCATGAAGCTGTCCAAGCATTTCCAGAGCCAAGACCCTAACTCCCAGTCCAGGGGGCCAGGCAGCTCCTCCCCTAGAGCAGCAGGTCTGACAGGGCCCTGGGGACAGCCATTCTTAGCTGCTCTAAGAGCCTCCAGGCCGTCCCCTGCCCTTCACTGTTGGGGCAGGACTCCGGCTCCCCGCCACCCTCCTCCCGTCACTTTCCCGGGTCGGCCCAGGAGCCGGCCCACTCTCCCCTCTCCTTCCTCCTCCGCTGGATGGAGTCGGGGCTCCCCGCGCGAGCCTGCCTCCACGTCCCCGTGATTCCTGCCGTGTGAGGCTCTGTCAGGCGCAGCGATTAGACGGCAGCTGCTTAATGACGGGGTGATGGTGGCGTTCGCTCAGAGCTGGAGAAGCAATTACCCTGAAAATGGGGGTCACAGGCCCCACTCGTGGGCTTTAATTGAATTCCAATATCTGCCTGGAGCTGCCTTGACCTAACGTGTAGCTCCCTAAATACGACCTGATGGACGCGGAGCTCAGCCAAGCAGCGCCTCCTCCCCAATTCCACGCTTCTCTTAGAACTTAGAAAAAATAATTTTCATAAGAGGTTTTCATTCCAAAAGCGGGGGGCAGAGGGGGAGAGGGGACCCCACTGCGGCCACGGCAGGGATGGGAAGGCTTGGCCCGGAAAGCAGGTGGTGGGGGCGGGGGGGGGGAGCAGCCGGAAGAGGAGGAATTTCAGGGGACAGAGCTCACGCTGTGCCACCCACCCCTGCGGCCCCTTCCACCCCAGCAGCAGAGCCACCAGGCTGCGTGCTGGTCACCGAGGAAGACACAGCGCCACACCAGGCCTGGACTGGATGGAAAGCGGGGGAGAAGAGCCTGAGCCGAAAGGCAGCCCCGGGCCTCTGGCCTGCACAGCGTGGGACCACCCTTGAGTCACCTCCCGTCTCTGTAAGGCCCAGGCGTGGGTCACATTGGCGGTTCTCCACCACGAGCCACTCTGTGTGCCCCCCCAATGCCAGGACACTGGGCAATGTCTGGAGACATGTCGGCGTCACACTGAGTGTGTGTGGGGGGAGCCACAGGCGTCCCGAGGGTGGAGGCCAGGGCTGTGGCTGAACACCCCCCACGCATCCTAACCAGGTACCTGGCCTCTAAGTTCACCAGCCCTGGGGCTGAAGAACCCTGGGGTTAGATGGTCTCTGAGGAGAACTCAAACTTTACAGTATTGTGAGTTCACCCCTGGGGGCTCTGCCTCCCAGCGCAACTGCTAAAAACTGTAAAAACCGACCACTCCCCTCCCCTCCCCTTCCAGACTCCTCGCTGCTCCTCCCCCAACACCGTGGGAGTCAGAGGAGGCTGACGCTCCTGCTCCTGCATCTGCCCCAGCAGCATTCCACAGCCGCCAGGGACGGACACCAGGGACAGAGACCAGAGGACAGGCCCACATAAGCATCACGGTCCCGATGGCGGGTCAGAGGGTCAGGATCCGCCAGCATCATTCGGGCACTCCAACCCTACCCTCCTGGCACTCCTGGCCCGAAGAGAGAAGCTGGTCCACTCCCTCCTTTAAACTGCCTGAGGTCACACAGGAAGAGGCACGACCAGAATACAGGCCCCCAGGTTTCGGCCCCAGAACGACAAGCCCAGAGGCATCATTCATCTCACCAAGCAGAACACTCTGGGCCTTCAGGCCCACCTCAAAACAATGACCCCACTTAAGAACCAGAGGAGGAATGAGGACCAACCAGAGGGCTGAATGGACCTCAGCCAACCAGTCCACTGCTTCCCAAGACTGACTACCCTTCAGAATGATCTGGAAAACTTGAAAAACACAGAGTCCCAGCCCCACCCCAGACCTGCGGAGAGTAACTCTGGGGTGAGGGTCCTGGATTTCCTGTTATTTGGAAGCCCCCTCGGGCACGCACACTCAGCCACTGGTGAATGGGAAGCAGGGGTCTCGCCCACCCCCTTCGTTTCAGGGACCAAAAGTGGACAGGTTCATCCTGAGGCCAAGGGATTTGCCCCAAGCCACATTAAAAAGACTGTTCCTCCTCAGCTGCTTGTCTTGAACGTCCTTAGCCTCACACCAAAGCAGCAAGCAGGAGAAAGAGGCAACGTGAATCCAAGAAATGCAGTCAAGGTGCAAGCCAGGCGGGGGCACTCAGGGGAGAAATCTGGCTTCCTCCTTCCACCGAGGGGACAGACCAGGAGTGGGCGTCACAGAGCGCTCTGCGTTACCTTTTTCTGCTCCCGGGTGAGACGGGCCGTCTAGGACGTCAGGGAGACCCACCCAGGTGCCCTGGCTGGAAGCCACCCAGGCACACGGCGAGCACCGAGCACGCGGCCAGGCAGCCCCGCGCACAGAAGGCAAGCCCCGCCCCGAACGCCACAGCGCGCTCACAGCAGCAGCACAGCAGAGACGGCGCTGATCCCAGGCGGCCAAAGAAGGGCAGACCTGTGCCCGGGAGGGGGCAGACCCCTGGGGAGGCAGGGGAGGAGGCCGGGCACCCCCGTCCGTCGGGTGGGCCTCCGAGGTGACCCCGGAGCCCACCCCGCCTCAATGGCAGAGACACCGAAAGCCAGGGGAGGGCGGGGCTGACGAGTGCAGAGGTGGACTGGGGCGTGCTGGGCACCCCTTTAATTCGGGGAGTGGGAGGCAACAGGGGAGCCAATGGGGGAGATCTCTAACTGGGTCCAAGCCCATGAGGTGTGGGGGAGGCCGGAGCCCTGGGGCTGCCATTCTTTGAGGCCAGCTAAGGTCAGGGTCCACCCCCAGTTACGGTCAGCGAGAGGAATGAAAGGGCTATACACACGGCGAGAGGCAGACCGGGGAGTCCACGTACCCCGATGATGGCGTTCAGCTCCGTCACGGTCACCTGCTTGGCCCGCTCCACGGCCTGAGCCACCTGCTGCTGGTGCTGGAGGGAACGGGGCGTGGGTTAGAGGCGGCCGCCTTCCCCGACAGAGGGGCCCTGGAGGGCCGCCCGGGACAGCGGCGGGCACAGCCCCCGAGGCGGCAGAGGGCCGCTGACCGGAACAGGACACAGATGGGCCAGGGGACTTTCTTCTGTAAACCCTTTCCGACCAGCATGTAACGAAGACCTCCTATAGTTTCAAGTTAAGATATAAATGAGCCAAAAGATGGCTGCTGGTCAACCGTCTCCCTCCACTGCACAAAGTCCCTTCCTTCCGTGCCTTTGAGAATGAGCTGGACGCTGCATGACGTTACTGAACGATGGTTCGTTTTCTAAATGCGGTGACAAGGCTCAGGCCTGCAGGAGGACGTCCTGTGCTCAGGAGACACGGGTAGAGCGGTGAGCGCCACGAGCCGTCACCGTCTCTGCAGCTGACATTCAGGGGGTTCGGAAGAAAAGCACACGTATCTACACACGCTCAGCCTACATCTGTCTAAGTGGGAAACAAAAAATAAGTGTCTGGGAGAGAAAGACGGCCTGGCGAGCCCCAGTGCCGCTCGGGACGCGGTGACGGCGAGTTGCCGCAGGCTCGCCAGTCACTCCGCTGAGGGATGCTGATGGGGAGCCGGGGGACGCCCCCGTGCCTTCCACTCAGTTTTGCCGTGAACCTCAAACTACTCTAAAAAATTAAGTCTATTAATAAAAATTTTTTTTTTTTACTGCATTCATTCCCCTCAGCCTGCTTCACAGGCAACTGCCTCTCCTAAAAGGCTGCAAGCTCTGAGGACAGCGCCGTACCTGTTTTCTCGTGAACTCAATCACGTGTGGGTCACTGCTCCGTCTCAGAGACCCGAGACTCCAGGAGGGAGCCGGGTGGGCCCAGCCACCGAGGGGGCCTGGAGGGCGGGGCCTGCCCCAGCTGGACCGAGCTCTGCTGGACGGAAGAGGCCCCTCGGGCAGCCCCCATCTGCCCTGCACCAAGGCGCCTCCATAGAGATGGTTTTCTCAACTGCCCACTGGCCCAGCCCTGCCTCAGGCTGGGGGGAGGGGTCCTCTTGGAAAGTGTGCTTAGAAGATGTGACCAACTTGGGCGTGCCTCTGACAAGGACACCCTGTCCTGGGGGCTGGGGTCCCTTTGGGTAACGGAGCCCCTCACACGCTCTGGCCCTTGGCACCAACTGGCCAGGCTTCCTTGCTCTTAGATGTTTCCAGGTGCAGAAGCTGGGGCCCAGGGAAGCATAGGCTGGAGATGCTGGTTTAGATGGGGCCTGGAGGGGCCACAAAAGTACCCACTGCCCATTAAAAGCCCTGTCACAGGCCAGGGCCCTCCTCTCAGGTCTCCAGCAGCTCCAGAGAACTGATTCCATGGGAAGAAGGAACGAGTGGCCCCTCTGACGCGCCGGAGAAAGTTCTGTAAACCCCCAGGCTGTCAACTTCAGTCCACGTGAATGGACAGGGGCCGGGGCTCCGGTCAGAGTTGGGCAGCCACTGGGCTGCTCTGGAAAGAAAGGACCCAGTAAAAGAAGGTCTTACCTCCTGGGACAGGAAAGGCATGATCTGTGCTAAAATCGTGTTCAGTCTCTTCGCAATCTCTGTCTGCAAAAGAGAAGAGCCCGCGTGAGGCTCAGGCAAATAAATCAACTCCCCAGAATGCAGACGGTGGAAGGACAAACCCCCCCGAACCACAGACCCTCGACGGGCTCCACCCTCCCACCCTCGGCGGGCCTCCCGCAGAGGCCTCGCTGTAGTCCACAGCCTGGAGAGATCCCTTCCACCGCCCTCCAGCCAGGCTGCCCACGTTTCAGGGCGCTCTGATCTCCTATCAGAGGCGGGCTGTGTTCGCTTCAGGGTACCGTTCGCCTCCTCTGGGTGGAAACCCTGATCAAAACAAAGCAAAATAAAGCAAGCTCCAGCCCCTCAGCGCACAGTGCGGTGAGACCCACCACAGCAGAGAAGTGCAGGGCGGTGAGAAGGGGCCGCTCGGCCCAGAGGCCCAAGGGCGACAGCGAGACCGGCGCTCAGGCTCCCAGACCAATCAGGTGATGGGAGGCCACCAGCCACACGTGCCAAAGGGCTCCCCGGGACCAGACTCACGCAGTGATGAGGGGCTTAGAGGGTCTCCCTCGCCCCCCACTTTTCACGGCTGCCTCTCCCCCACCGGACCAATCCCTCGCCCTTGTGTGTGCTGTCCAGCCCAAAGTCCATCTCCTCGTTAACCCTTCATTTTTTTTAGGGTAACACTTTAGTTTTTCATTTGCCTTCCCTAAGATACTGCTCGGGACATAACTCAGTGGATCCCTGGCCCCTCACATAAGTTGACAGTCAAAAGACAGATCAGTTGTCTGCCCACCCCAAACACCCCAGGCAAGATCACATCCAGAAGAGCCTCAACTGCATTGCCACCATGTTCTGTGTAAGCCATCTCAGATGAAGAATGGTCTTAAAAGAGAGAGAGAGAGAGAAAGAGCGGGGTTACACGGTTAACCGAGTCCAGACAGAAAGGCCATGGACCACTGGCAGACAAGTCTCAGAATTGCTTCTCTTATCTCATTCTGAATCCCGAGGCCGCCAGGACTGAGGTCCCAGAGCTGGCTTCAAAGCTCTCGTCAGCACATAGCAATCTTTCAGAGACAAAACCATGACAACAGCCTTTAAAAATCTGTGATCATCTGCATGTCAAACGATTCTGGATGAGAAATCCTTGTGCGCTTAAAATTAAAACAATGCTGTCTGAAGGCCTACAGACAGACCCTGGACCTCAGGAGAATTCCTGGGGCCAGCACCCCCACCTCCCCCCAGCCACTAGTGAGGACGCCTCTGGTTCAGGGCCGCCGGCTGCAGTGCAGGCTCCGACAGAAAGCCTGTCCGTGGCGTCGGGGGCTCCTGGCTGGGGATCAGGGACCCCTCCTCTCTCCTGGAACACTCTGGCTCCCCAGGAACAGGGCCAGTGTTTCCCACGGTGGGCATCTGGGGTAAAACAAGTCTTTGGTGCAAAGGACTGTCCCTCGTATCCAAGAGCAACCGAGTGCTGATAACCGTCCCTACGTTTCCAGACTTCCAGGGGAGAGAGGGTGTCCGCCCCGGTTGGGGCCCGTGGGCCTCCCGTCTGCATGTCTGGGGTGCGGTCTGGCAAGGACACTGTAAGGCGGGGCTTGTCAGCATCAGTGCTACTGACTCGGGGCCGGGTAACTCTTCCCCGCGTGGGGCTGTTCTGTGCACCGCAGGGTTTTCAGCAGCACCCCGGCCTCTGCCCACTGGACAGAGGCCTGTCGTTCATACTGCAAGGAACCTGGGAAGATTACGAAGTAATTGCTTTGCAAGCTATTAACCTAAGTAAGCGGGAAGGAAGAGTTCTGCTCCAGAACAGGGTCCTTTCTCAAGTCTGTTCACTTTCCCCTCCCCCCAGGTAACTGACGGCGGGGAAGGGAACGGAACCGAAGAGTCAGGGCTGTCCACGTCAGCTCTAGGAACAGTCGGCTCAGTCCCAGCCTGCGTGGAGAACACAGTCACTCAACCGCCACGTGTTTACGCGCCAAGTAAGAAGACGAAGCTTTACTAAAAACAAAAAGCAAAGAGAATAAACTAAACTATTCTTACTGCTTAGGAAGCTCATGGGTCCAAGGCCTCTCCCCTCAAATGACCAGCAGGGAAGTGCCTGGAACAAAGCAGGTGCCCAGGAAACGTTGAGCCAAGCCTCTCACCAGCCCCCCGCCTTTACTTCTTGAGGCTTCACACAGCAGTGCCCCCAGCCGTGGGGGCTGGGTCTGCCCCAGGGTGGGAGGGGCAGCGGTGGGCTGAGGGCTGACGTACACCCGGGAGGCGGGGCGGCAGCCCGAGTCCTCTGTGACAGGGCGAGGTAGTGGTCAAGCCGGACCAGCCACGAGCCACCTGGTGGGCCCCTGGCTGCCGCCCCCTCCCCAGCCAGGAGGGCAGGCGGCAGGCTCGGAGCCTTCCTGGTCACTCTGACCCACAACGGCAAGCCCCTCCGGCTCTGGGGTGGCTGGTTCTAAGAGAGTCCCAGCAGTTGTCGACTTCCTCCAGCAAACAGCACAAGTGTCAGGCTCTTGGAGGGTAAAGGAGAAAACAAAAAGTAGCCGACCTTCCTCTCCCCCACGTCTTTTAGCAAACACGTGGCCACAGGCTGCCCCCGGCCGGGATCTCTTCTGCAGGGCCTGGGCCAGAGCCCAGCACCTGCTGGTTACGAGGGAAAGGGACCTGCTGGGGTTTCATGGAGCCCTGCCTGGCTCAAGGCTCAGCAGGCATCCAGGCCACCAGGTGGCCGCTGCTGTGGGGAGGCGCAGGGCAAGTTCCCTCTCATCTCATCCTTCCACCCCCTGAAGGCAGTTCTGGCCTCCCAAAACCACGAACATCAACCAAGAGCCTGCAGAAGAGCTCCACACCGATCTGGAATGTTCCAGAAGCCTGGGCTACCAGCCTTCAGGCTCTCTCCTGGGGCCCAGACTCAATGAACAGCACCGTCGCGGAGTGGCAGGGAGGACTCTGGCTGCACAGGGCTGGGGGTGGGCAGAGGGGATGGGGTGGTGTCACACCTGGTCCCTGTCCCTGGGTCCGGGGTGTTTTTCTGGGGGGAAAAGGGGGTGCACGTCCCGTCCCTCCAGCTGAGACTGGGCCACCACCTGCTGAGGAGCAGCACACCCCCCCCCACCCCGTCTCCCCAGCACACGGGAGCAGGAACTGCGCCTTCGTCTTCTCTGCGTAGACCATCCAACCCGCAGGACGGGCTAGGCGCACGCCGGTGCATCAGAGAACTAACAGGAAAACTGTTCACTGAGCGACTCTCTTTTTTTAATGTTGACTTTTTGAGGGGGGGACTGCAGGAGGGGAAGCTCCTGCAAACAGAAAGTTGGCCAGACAGAACTGCTCTCAACAACGGTAATAGTAGCGGCCAACGTCCCCTGAGCAGCGGCTCCCGGCACGTCATGGGTGAGCTCACAGCCCCCAGCGGGGAGGCACTTCTCACAAATCTCCAGCTTTCAGACGAGGAAACTGACACTCGGCAACTAAGCAACTGCACAAACAGCTTCCTGCCAAGAAGCCAAATTCCGACATTTTGAGAGAAGTATTTTTGAAAGAAAAACTATCATCAGGGTTAATCATTGACAGCATATCCGATTAGAACAGCTGTTAAAACAGCATCTGATCCAACTCAAGCGAGCTGTAAACATCGGCTCCAAGAAAGGAAAGGAAAAAACCAATCAAGACGTGGGACAGGTCACACATCCCAGACTGGAAAACCCCTTTCGGCAATCCTGGGCCCCGTGTTCTCCATGAGGCGGCTGGGCTCCCAGGGCAGACCTCCAGCCTCGCCTCCGTCCTGGTCCCGCAGAGCCACTGCCTTTGAGCCAGATCCTCAGCCGAGAGCCTGGGAGGGGGTGGGTGCCGCGTGGCGGAAGAACAGCTTCCTCTGGAGAAAGGTGTTTGGGGAGCCTGGTACTGCCTTTGAAAGTTTCCTTTCAAGTGTGGTTCAAAGAAGGCAGCTTTGCTGGTGGAAAAACAGTGTTCCTCAGAAGGAACTAATCTACCAGACACAGGCAGAGAAGCAGCTCAGAGAAGAAACGGGCACAGAGATCTTGTGAAATCCAGAATCTGCGCTCCCGACTGGGAGCTGGGAGTGACACCTGCCCCGAGTCTCTGTCAAGATTGTCAGGCAAATAAGTGACGGAACACAAGACGGGGGGGGGGGTGCTCATGTCCTTTCTCAATCTGCTCAACTTGCCTTGGTAACTCCCATTCACACGACCATCTCCTCATCTCCTCATTAAAGCGGGACCTCGAAAACACCTGCCGTAAGCGGAGGGTACTCGAGCCTTCTCAAAGCACACTGCTCCAGCAAGGCTCTGGCGCTCACATTTGGCGCGGGACACTGAAGGAAAGGAGACGGAATCTGCTCTGGGTCCACACCCCCAGCGGCCTCCTGCTCCTGGTTTTCTGCACCCAGTCTTCAGCTTTTTTTTTTTTGTTTTTAAATTTAACTGCTTAAGACACAGCTGCCAGCCTCTTCCACAAGACCGTCTCTCCGGTATTCAGTTCTAAACTGCCCCATCGTCTGTACTGATGGGTTCTTGAAAATGCACACTTCTTTCTAACCTCAGCCAAATAAAAACAAGGAGAGGGAGAAACCCAGCCACGCTAAACAGCATGTTGTGACCCCAAGACACACAGAAACGCCCGGCTTCTACTCCCAGCTCTGCCTCCAACCTGGCTTGTGCGGCTTTGGGCAAGTCCCTTCCCTCCTCTGGGCGTCCATGTTGCTGTCTGCAAAACAGAGGGACGCATCGGACAACTTATAAGACCCGGGAGGCATCACTGGGAGCCGGAGACTGCTGAACGTTCCCGAGCTGCTCTGCGGCGCGTCAGTTCCCCCAGAAAGCTCAGCACAGCAGAGCAGAGCACGAGCTCAAAGGGCGGGCAGAGGAGAGGCACGCCACGTCGAGACGAGGGTGGATGCCCGTGGCGGGCTACGCTGAGGCCGGCTGGGGCTCGGTCCCGAGGACCAGTCTTCATGGCCCAGACGGTTCAAATGTGTCCATCAGCAGAAATGCACATGACAGGCACAGAGCAGGCCAGAGCAGGGATGTCCCATCCGTAAGTGTCGAGCAGCTGCTGTCCAGTCTCTTTCCGTGACTCACAAGGAGCTGAAGACGGCCAGGCAAGGGCCCTTCAAGGTGCTTCATTCCGTGGGAAGTAACCGCAGTTCCATGCCTGTGAGATGACAGCCAAGGGGGTGCTGCTGGGTTCCTGCTTCCACTTCTCAAACAAGGGTTTCTTCCTGGGACAGTCAGCACAGCATCTTGGGGAGAGCAGCGTGCAGGGAGTCTGCAGACGTGCGCAAGGAAAACGCGGCGAGGAGAAGGCACCCCCGTGAGAGGCAAGTTACACGCGAAGCCACGTGGAAATGGTGGTTCTCCACCCAGCTCCGTCTGCCGTGCCATGTGACCTCTGGAGAGTCACATCCTGGTGGCCGGCCTCGGGCTGCTCCTCCTGAAGCACGTGTGGGTACTTCGTCTCCTCTGGGGCTCTCGAATTTTAGTCAGGTCTTTACCTAATTCTCTGACTCAGGTCCTGGGGTGTTCAAAGTGAATCAGCCTCATCTTGAATGAAAATCCAAGGGAGAGGGTGGGGTCTGAGCAAAAGGAGGAAGCTCCAGCAGCCGGGCACCACCACCAGCCGGCAATCAAATGTCGGAAGATTCCAGAACAATGCGTCCGGGCAATTTTAACTCAAAATACCCCACTGCATTTCCTAGGCAATTCTAAACTGATAGGCCCTCAATTATCAGACTGAAAGATGGAATTTCCTGCCAGGCAGTTTCTCCTCGTACCTAGCTCGGAGAACACGGAAATAAAGCAAGTGGGGGTTTTATAGCCGGTGAGGGGGGGAGTCCACGGACAGGGAAGGGCAGAGCCTCCAGCAAAAACAGGCAGGGGGCTCCCAGGCCCCGCTCCAGCCCCGCCACGCGCAGGCTCCACGGTGTCTTTCTGAAGGGGGCAAGCAAATGATCCACTTAGCAGCCAGAGAGATAATGACCCCTGCTCCTGGAGGGGCTGGGGAGGCTTACATCGCAGGTCGCTCGGTGATAGGTGAGCCTCCTTAAAGGCCCTTTTAGCACTGACATATTGATCAAATTATATATAACTACACCGCCATTAAATATTTATGCTTCTGAGGAAGCCTGCTGAATTCTTTATGCTGAGAGGGATGGAACAAGGAAAGGCCCGGCCCTGCCGTGACCCTGCGGACCCGTCTCCCGGGGGAAGAAGCAGGGCGATGGCTGGGGCCGGCCTGTGACACGGGGCCGGCCTGTGACACGGGCCCGTGACCTTCACACAGGGTGAGGATGGCAGCGAAGATTTGACACACTCGCCCTTGCCCAGCTAGGGCATGAAAGGCAAGGGAGTCAGAGGGCCGAGCTGTGACGTGTCCCTCCCGTGGGCTCCCCTGAAGGAGTCCCGCCTTCCTTCCCTGTGCCCACCAGAAATCTCAGACACTTTCTGCCCAGAGTCCAGGGAGTAGGGGAGTTGGGAATAGTGAGGCTGAGCGAGGAGGCGGGGCGTGGTGTGTGGGGGGGGACAGAGGAAGCGTCTAGGCCACTGACCCTGGGGTGAGTTGGCAACACCAAGTCCAGAGACCTGCCTTCCCACCCCAGGGATGTCCCGCACTAGGGTCTCAGCTTTCAGGCCATGAAGGAGGCAGATCTGGGCCCAAGATCATAATCAGAGCTCTCAGAAATGAATCAGGTGGCGAGTGAGTGCCCCGTCCTGGGGGCATTCAATGGCAACCCAGCAGCGACATGAGGTGGACACCACTCCCTGGGAGGGGCCTGGAAAGATGACAGCCAGGGGCCTCTCGGGCTCTAAGACTCGAGACTTTCATTTCTCAGACTCTCAGTTTCCATCCACCGGGCTTCCTGTTAACAAGATCCAATAATCTTTAAATATTTGTTCACTTTAATTTCTTGGTTCCCAAACACATTAAACTCTGCTTGCCTCCCACCCCAACTCCAGGGAACAGCCCTCAAAGAGCTTGCTTGTGTAGATGGAACAGGGAAAGCCTTTTCAGATTACACCTTCCCCCAACACTGCCCATTCATCTCAGGCGCCGCCAACCCCCCTCCTCTCCCTCCCACCCCTCCCGTCCCTCCCCTCAGATAACCCCCGCCTGCCTCCCCCACCTTCCCAGACTCCATTGGCCAACTACTGCCAGGAGGAAAAATTCTCAATTCATCCCTGTGGGGTTGCCATGGCAACCCCCAGCCACCTAATCCCCCTTGGAACATTATGCAAATCTCCCTTTGCCCCTCAACAGGCTGTAAAAGTCACATTACCCTTGCAGACGCAGCTCATTAAATTTGGGGGGTCTCCTGTAAGGTCAGTGCTACAAAGGAAGTACTAGCTATGACTTTTTAAGGACAGGGGCTCTCTGGGAAACCTGGGTGGGGCGGGAAGGGGAAAATGAGGTGTCAGGGAAGAGACAGACACTGTGGGCAGAAACAGCCCCATTTTATCCACCGGCCACCAAGAGCATGTCCCTTCCTTAGATTGAAAGGGTGAGAGGGGCCGCTTTTCCCCAGACAAGGATGGCAGGAATGGTGGCATTTCATAGGCCATAAAAATCATGATCAGTTATTCAGAAACTTGTTTATATGATCAGCTCTTTCTCAGACTGGCCTCCTCCAAAACCACCATCACATCTCATTGTACATACAGATGAGAAAACAAAGCCCAGAGAGGGCCCAGTGGCCCTAGGTCACACAGCAAGACAGTGGCTGCAGAGCCAGAATTCCTCCCCCTCCGTCAAGGGTTGTCACCCAGGACAGACTTCGCTCCCCAGGGGACATTTGGCAACGTCTGGAGAGATTCTTGGGTGTCATATGAAGTGTTGCTACTGAAAACCAGGAGGTAAGGTGGGGGATGCCCAGGACAGCCCACCACAGGGAATTACCCAGCCCCCCACCTTCGGACAGACGCCCAGGACAGCCTCACTACTGGGAGTGACCCGGCCCCCAAATGCCGACAGAGCCCAGGCTGGGAAGACCTGAGCTACACACCACTGGTGTACCTGTTTGACTGAACTCTTAAAAGCTTTGTCTGAGAGCTTCCCAACACTGCAGTCAAAGCCCCGAAGCACGAACGGCTGGGTCTGGGGCTGGGCAAGTGCGGAGAACACAGACTCCCACACGGCCCCGGATGAAGATCACCGGTCCAAGTGAAACGAGCCTTGTTTCCAGGTCTGAACCTGCCCCTGGTCCACCGTGAGGCGACGATCGAGCCCCTGGTCCACCGTGAGGCGACGATCGAGGCCCCGGTCCACCGTGAGGCGACGATCGAGTCGCTTCACCTCTGGAAACGTCAGTGTAGCTACTTTCGGATGATGCGCATGGCGTCTACACTGTGGGACTGGCAGGTGGTGCGCGTGGTGCCTACGCTGCGGGGCTGGCATGTGAAGCCAACAAGTCCCCAGCGAGAAAGGGGGCTGGGAACTCTTACAACACCCACAGCACCAAGGAGCTCATCCTGGCACCTTTGTGAAAAAAGTTTTAATCAAAGACCCACCAGCAGGAGGCCTGGGATTAAGAAAGCGGCCTGCTCAGGGGAGGGTGAGGGAGAGCCAGGCAGAGGCCCCTTGAGAAGCGGGCAAGGAACAGGTAAGAGAACAGAAACCAAAAAGGTCTACGAGAGAGGACCCCCCACACCCACACCCTGCCCCCTTAAGGAGTGCCTGCAGGCTTGTCTCCTTGGTGCCACACACAGGTACCGGGGGACAGGGAGGCCAGAGTCAAGCCGTCAACCGTCGGGGCGGGGCAGGGGTGGGGGAGCCCTGGCAGGGGCGGGGCGGCTTTTGGGGCTGTAACGCTTCTCCTCATTTCAGGTCAGCTTCTTGGGGGCCCTGTTTCTCTGGGATAAAGTGGGCAGCACTGGGAGACAAGGCAGTCACCCTCAGCCCCTCCTGGGTCTTGTCCTTGGACTTCTGCTCTTAGGCGAAGCAAGATGGGAATTGGACGCAGCCCTCTCCAGGGTGAGGGAGCTCAGAGAAGGGCCCCCTTCTCTTCTCAGAGTAAGGGTTTAAACAGAAGCTAGTGACCCGGTGTTCACCGCCTCCACCTGCCCCGTCTCATCCCACCAGGCCTCTCAGCCCCTCCTTCTAGACCATCTGGTACCACCTGTGGCTTCTTCCAGGCCTAAGAGTCTGCCCGACCTCTTCCTGGACAAAAAGTCTGATGGTTCCCGGACCCCACCCCAACCTTAGATGGAGGATGGACTCCGGTCCCTTGCCCCTCCCAGCAGAAATCAGCCCTGGTTCAGAAAGCACACCCCTGCCAGGATGACCAGGTTGACTCAGGACAGACCTGTTGAGGGCTCTCCCGAGGGAATTGTTCGGGGCGTGGGCAGAAGGCCCCTTCTGCCAACCCCTGGACAGAACACACTCATGTCCTGGCTGGGCGGTGTGGAGGAGTCTACAACCGAAGCCCTCCCAGCCGACCAGGAAGAGGCCCTCCTGGGCCCCCACGCTGCAGGCCCCTCCCTCCACCTGAGGAAACTGAAAACACAGAGCAAACTAGAAAGAATCTCTCCCACTGGGCTGGCAGAGTTCAAACAACAAACAAACAAACAAACAAACAAACAAACGAAACAGCCGAGTAGCTGGGAACCGTGGTTAGCGAGGACTTAAAAGGGCAAGGAGATAAGGCCGAGGCCCAGACAGACAAGCGCAGTCGACGTTTACCTCCAGGCCCTCCGCCCCAGTCTCCTGCACTCGGTGCATCCAGTCTGCACTCAGCGGGCTCCTCAGCTCCTCCCCAGCCCTTATCCCCTTCCCTGTGTCTCTGCTTCATCGTATCTCCCCCAGCTATCTCCTGTCTCACCACCCCCCTTTCTTCTCCTCACACTAAAACTGCCATGTGAGACAGGAAAAAAAAAATGCTTAAGCTACATTAAAAATGCGTTGAAACAAAGGTTTATGACACTTCCACATTTCTGCCTGCAGTCACGACTCTCACAGCCACAGGCCTCTCTCAGAAACCCAGGGAAGCCTTGTATCCTGCCCAGAACATCCGTAATGCTCCACAGCGTGGGGGAGACCCCCAGCCTGGAACACACCCATCCTGGAGGCCCCCACAAAATGCACACTGTGTGTACAGTGCAGGCTGTTAGCACAAAGCGGCTTTACCCCCAGGGCAATGCCCTCCCCACCTCCCACCCCGGCCCCAGTTTAAGCACACAGCCCCTTGGCCCCTGGAGTGTACAGGTCACCGTCACACCCGGGCCCCTTGGGCCATGATCCGGTGCTTTCTTGGGGGGGGGGGGGTCCTGGACCCAGTGCCTGTGGTTTAAGAAGGTGGAAATGCCTCCCGTGCTTGGCAAACGAGCGAGTGCTACAGAGACACGGAAGGGCCGCGCTGTTAGGGTCTGGTGCTCGTCACATCGAGATGCTCACATTGTCCCCGATCCAGGCCCGCTCCTGGGAACTTGGGCCCCCCGCCCCCACCCGTCAGGCACAGGGCGTCCCTGGCAAGGAGCTTTGCTGACAGCGGGTGTAGGGAGCCTCTCCCCAAAAGGCTGTCCTGCCTTCAAAGTTGTGAAGTCGGCGGTGGGAGGGGCAGGGAGGGGTTTGTTCTCAGGCAGTCTTCAGGGCTGGTACACGGTCCCCCAGTAACCCCCAGGCTGGGGTGACCCTCGCTTGAAGACTGGAAGTCCCTGTCCTACCCGTTCGCATGGTCTCCAGAGGGGTATCCTGGCACCTGGTAGGAGGGGCTTAGAGGTCCCTGATCTGATGCACCGAAGGGCGACCCCTTCCCTGCCAAGGTGGCCTCTGCCTATACAACCACGGTGACAAGGTGACAGCTTGGAAGCCTGCCCGCTCCACCCTCATGCTGACTGTGCAACATCGTTAGCAAACAGTAGAACTCAACATCGCTGCGGGTGAGACCCGCGACTCCCCCATCCCCTCCTCTAGGAGACCCTGGGGGGGAGGCACCGCCCCTCCCCACGCCCCTCCCCGCATGCTGCCCCCAGGGGACGATGCCTCAAACCTTCCACGTGTGGCTGCAGGAAATTCCCCTTCCCCAAGTTTCCCCTTGGCCCCAACCTGAGAGGGAACGTTCACTGTGCAAGGCAAGAGCAAGAAAAGCAAAAGCCAGGAGAGAAGAGCAAAGTGAAGGGGAGAGAAAGCGTCTTGGCTGCGCGTCTCAGGGAGCATTTGTTGAAAACAAGATATTGTCCCTCTAAGCATATAAAAACAAGGCCCTTGAGCGCGCAGTTCTCACTCTGGTGCACAATCACGGTGCTCTCAGCTGTCTCGCGCTGCTTCAAGTGCTCTCTCCAGCCAGCCTGTCAATGGCATGTTGAAAGCTATTTTGCTGGCTGCTGTCATTAATAGCGAAGTGGAGAGCTGGGCTGATGAGAATTAAATATGGGGGAGGGGGCGGGTCATACCCAGTCATTACAGAATTACCAGTGTGCGAAAGAAGACAATGCCCCTCCCGGGGCTGAAGTTCAAACCAGCACATGACGGTGGGGAAGCTGGCGGGGGAGGGGGGGCACAGACGGCAGGCAGCGTCCCCCAGCCCCGGGCCCAGCAGATGGACGCGGGCCAGCCCTGGAGAGCCATCTGCGGACGGAGGAGCCACAGAGTCGGAGTGTGAGAGCAGAGAGGCCTCAGAGATCACTTTGCTGCCACATGTCACCACCTTGCCTCACCCCCAAGTGGAGCCCCCTCCACCACCCACTCGGAGGACGTGTGGACTTGGGGCTTCCAGACACACCTCGCTGCCTCTCCCAGGGGAGCCTCCTGCCTAACGAACGCACTCCTCCGCTTTAAGCTGCGGCTCAGGTGGCAGCCCTTTCTTTGCTGACCGTGCAGTCTTCTCTTCCCTGATCCGACGACTCCCCTTTGCGGGGAGGAATGAGCCGCTCCTCTGTCCCGGGGGCTCCCGCTCTGTCCCGGGGGCTCCCGGGGGGGCTCCCGGGGCTCCTCCGCCTGTGACACTGGCCCTGTTAGCACTTACCTCGCTGCATTGCAATGACTTATTTAGATGCCCGACTCCCTCCTCACCCTGCGGAGGAAACGGTGTCCATGGAACCAGCCTGGGCCCACACCCAGCACAGCCCAAGCCCCTAATAACCATCTTGGGAACCAGTCCAACCCCCTCATTTGACTGATGAGGAACCTGGATGCTGAGCGGCAGAGGAAGCCTGCAGGCCAGCCCACCGTGTACAGCCCCCCTCCTCCTCCCGGGGCTCAGGGAATGGGAATCCCACCCTCTGACAGCCCAAGAATGCTCAGTGAAGAAAAGCCAGCGTGCTTACTGAGCAGCTGGTATGTGCTAAGTGCACGTGACAGGCCTCAGCGGAGGGGCTTCCTCCAGATAGGCACGCAAGACCCTGCAGCGTGGGGGGCCTCCCGCACGCTGATCACAGCAGGGCACCCCACCACCACCTGGCCTGGGCCACCTGTTTGCCCCTGGCACCCCGGTACTTTGTACACACAGGAGAGAAAAACATTTTCCTGCACAGGAAGGAGAAGGGCATTCACCCCTTGACTGACTCACTCCTACAACAGAAAGGAAATAAAGGGCCTCTGCCATAGTCTAGGCCCCTCCTGTACTAACTAGGTGGGGAAGGAGGAATCCCCAGACAGAACGGAGAGACCCGTGCCTTCCAGGAGGCCCTGGCCCAGCAGGCCTCACAGGGAGTCTTCAGTGAGTAGCCAGGCCCCCACCAAGGACCAGCTCTCCTCGTCAGCAGGCCTGCCCACCCCCCAGGTCGTCTCCGTGATACATGTACGGGAAGGAAGAGAGCCAGAGGGACACCCAGACCCTCACTCTGATGACTCCCCCAGCAAGAAAGAATAGGGTCCAGAGCAGACTGGGGAGGGGACGCTCCTCCTAGGTGGACAGGACGGGGCGAAGGCAGCTTTGAGCTCGGCAGACCCCAAAGTGGAGCGAGGCAGGCCCCCAAGGACAGCATGACGAGAGAAGAGGCTGTTCTGGAGATGAGCGACCAGGCAAGAAAAGTTAGATAGAAATTAGGGCGTAGAAGGGCTCTTGGATGCCAGCATTCTGGCCAAAGTAAATGACACTCAAAGGCATTTTCTCTTACTTAACCCAGATGCCACACAAATAGGCCTGCCCTGTATGGGGACCCATGTGTCCCATTCAACTTGAGGGGCCCCACCTTCTCCCTACCAAGACAGACTCCTGTGCAGGGCTTTTGGCAGGGTTTTTATAACCTCGCCACCTGCTGGCCCCTCTCTGGTCACAGAAGTTCAAGTCTGGTACCTGGAGGTCTTCCAGGCCAAGCCCCTTTCCACGCAGGCATGAAGACGCAGAGAGAGGAAACCACAAATGGAGACCTCCCGTCTCCCTCTTCAGCCCTGTGCTCACGGCCACCTCCACGGCCAGACCCATCCTCGGGTGAAAAGTTCACAGGTTTTACCACTTTACCTCACCCGGGAACCTGACCTCGGGGATTGCTAGTCAAGCGCTGGGTTTATTACTACGCGCATTGAATCATTAGTTGTGTAAATAGCCGGCAATTCGGAAGAGGACCATGGGCGAAGACGACCTAGCTGACAGGGTTATACAACCCGGATTACGGGACTTTGGACTTCAGTGTAGCCACGTTTGTGGCCTTAGCCTCCCGAGATAACAACGCAGAGAGAAGCAACAGCAGTTAAAGTCCCAGAGTGCTATTAGCACTCTTCACTTCCTGAGCTTTGCCAAGAGACCTGGGGTTGGGGGAGGAGTTGCAGCAGCTCCTCCGACAGCACGAGGCTGGGTGGTTCCAGATCCGTCAGCTCCCGTCTGCGCCTCGGTTCCTTCCTGTGTAACTTTAAAGGTTTGCAAGGGAAGCCAAAGGGCTCTCTTCCCGGTGAGGAAAGAAACTTAGGGGCAGGGGTGCTCGGTGACAGGAAAAGCATTGCCATGACACTGCCCCCAACTCAGAAGGCCTCGGGCCCCCTCCCAGAACCCCCGCGCTCACTGACACTCACTGACGCGGGGGGAAGACGGCCCGCCCCAGCTCCCCAGCTTCTCGGAGCGTCAGCGCCTCGAAGCCAGTGCACTAGAGCTCCCTGGCGGCGCTCGCCTCCAGGCTGGCTCTGCGACTGCGGCTGACGCTGGAGAGCGTCGTCTGCCCCTGCGGGAACGGGATGGGAGCTGACGAGCTGGCCCGTCGGCGCCTCCCCAGCCCTGCTGAATCGCCCCGCCACTCCACCTGGAACTGGACGCTGGGCGGAGGTGGGTGTCCTCTTAAAGCCTTGGGCCGGGCCGTGATTCTGTAATTCTCACTTTGCCACAACTCAGGAGGGAGGCAGAGAAGGAAGGAGAAACCATTCACTGCTTCCCTGGGATCTGACAGCTTGGAAAAGGAACGCAAGGGAGACCAGAGAAGCAGCCAGGAAGGGAGCCAGCCACGGTGAGTTTAACCTCTCAGTAAAATAAAAGTGGGCCGGACGCACCTCGTCAGCTGCCCTCTCTCAATACTCAGGCCCATCTGGCAGGACCTGAGGTTCTCAATGAACAGGCATTTCCCACAGAGCCAGCAAAGAGCTTCTGGAAAAAATACGTGGTGGTGCTGGTAAGGGGGTGTATGTGTGTGTGCGTGCACGCAAGAGAACTGAGGACTGCCACACTTCCCAAGGTGCTAGCTCTGGAGATCGGTCTATTATATAAAAGCACAGACAGTCCCCACCCCCACCCGAGCCTCAAGATGAGGAATCCAGCCTGTTTGTTCCAGGCAGATGTGATCACACGAACAGTCAAGTCTAGAGGGCAGGACACTGCATGAATAATTCAAGCACTCCAGTCACTTGATTGTGTGTGCAGATAAAACACCAGTCGACCGCTAAACAGGTCAGCTGATAAACTTGTTTGCTCAGGCCTAACCACCATCCGCCAAGTGCACCCGAGACCCACGCTACAATTAGTGGCCGGTTTTCTTCTGCAGAGCCCTCGCCCGCCCAGGGAGTGTCGGGCCCCATGAGGTCAGGCCTGCATTTCTCAGTGCCAGGTTTCTTCACCTCCTTGCCTCTTTGTTCCTCCACAGCCACAGGGTGATTTCACCAACTCCAAGATTACCATAAACCCTGCAAAGGCTGTGCACCCAGAGCGCACACATTCCTGCTGGGAAGCAAGTCGGGGCGGGGGCTGGAGGGCAAAGGTGAGCGGCACGCGGGGCAAGGCCACTAGTTCTGGAATCCCAGGCCCAGACTGGAGTCCCAGCTCTGCCCTCCTGGCCTCCAAGCCTCCGTCTCCTCGCCTAGAAAAAGGGGGCAGAGAGTCCCTCTATCTGCCTCTGGCAGCTGAGAGAGGTCACTGGGACCCTGGAGCCAAACTTCAGGCATCCTCCCCCTAAGAGCCCGGCTGGGGACCGGCCAGAAGTCCCAGACGCACACAGCTGCTCTTCATGTAAGTGGGTTAAGAAGGTTCACTCCTCCTGGGCTCAGAGCGTCCCCAGGGCTCCAGGCCGCAGTTTCGCCCCAGCGGCCGAGGTGGACTCTTTGTGCCAAAGAACCATCCAGTCACAGACACGGGGAACACCACTCCTGCAGACCTCAACACGCATCGACGTATTACGCCTTAATTGTGAAGCTGTTAGAAGAACGGCTGCTAAGAATTTTCAACCTACCTTCTTAAAACACACCCAAGACACCAAGCGCAGGAAAAGAAGGGGTGCAGAAAGGGGTAGGTGGCACCTTGCGTAACAGCCCCCGGTCCCTGCCCGCCAGGGACCCTGGCTGCACTTCACGCGTTCCTGCGGGATGAGTCAGACCCAGTCAGCCCCCCTAAAGCTGGTCTCACGCGGACTCCTGGGGAGAAGCCGCCTTCCGTACAGAGTGGAGTCAGGAAGTAAAAGCCTGGTAGCCTTCATGGGCCTCCCTAAGGAGCTGATCCCTGCCCCGCTCCCCATATCACTCAAAAATCCTTCCCCCAGTGCTGCGGTGCCCCCGGGGAGGGGAAAGCAAACTAGGCTCTCTGAGGAGCCACTGGGGCGGGCCGCGATGGACAAGCACTCCAGAGGTCACCTGCCCTTCTCACCTGCCCTGGGCCCCACCCCCTCAGAGAGCAAAACTTAAACCTTGTAAACCACTGTTAATTTAGAGCAGAAAATCCATTCGAGTCACGGTCACCAAAGGCTAGAATGAGTCAACAGTCTTCTGAGATTTCAAGAACACCAATTGTTAAAAAGAACAACCGGCCCGCGCCATTTATCCGTGCCAAGTCAACGCTAATCGCTGGCCAAGCCAAATTATAGGCAGCCTCTCCTCAGAACACAAATACACAAACAGGCCTCTCCCACAGCCCAGCCCAGCACCCAGGACGAGTTACTGATAGGCACTGAGATAAAGGTGCTTGTATTTGCCCGGTTTGAGGTATACTGTTATTAGAAGAGTGACAATACAGGGCAGTTTACATATCCATCAAACACCGCCACACTAGCTAAACTGGTTTGACTTCAGGGTTTCAAAGCTGAGCTCAACCCCCAGCCATCTCAACAGTCCTGGCTGGGCTGCCCCTGGGCATGTTACTTCACCTCTCGGCTTCACCTTCCTTCTCTGGAAACTGGGAAGGACGGGGGCTGCCTTCAAATTAAGATGAGAGGAGAAGGCTTTCTCACACAGGGAAGGCCTTGGGTTGGGTTTCATTCTGGCTTTATATTTTTAAGCAGTTGGTGGCCTGTTCCCTTAAATTTTGACAGCTCAGCCTGGCTTTTAAAATTCTTGAAGTTTAATCTTATCAAGGCAGAACATCACATTTTTGCAAATACACACACACACACAAACCCTTCTGCCTTTCCTCTTGAGAATTTTATATTAAAACAGATTAAAAAAAGCAGCCAGCCACCTCTAGGTTTCAAGAGTCTGTAAAGCAGATCCTGAAGGGAAAACTTCCCTTTTCCTCCTTTCCCCTCCACCAAGATCGAAGACCAGGACAAACTTCACAAGCTCAAATGGTATAAAAGCTCAACATATCCACGGAATTGGCCAAGCCTCAGACCCTGCGTGTCAAGGGGAGGATCCATTCACTCTTCAAGGAGGAGGAGAAGGAATAGAAGAAATAGGCTCATTTTCAAAAGAAGGGGCCATTAAAAGAAATCCTCGTATTGTGTCAGATGTTTTAAACGAGATACGTGGCTTAAAGCACTCACCTGCTTGTGCATCTCAATGTTCAAGCCATAGGACATCTCGTAGTACTGAAAGCAAGAAGAACTGCCGTTAACGCACGACACCGAACCTGCTCGCTTTCCAAAATCAGCTTTTCGGAAGGTTTTGACCAAGTGATGCTTTTATGATACACTGCTCAAGTTTAAACCAAACCCAAGCCAGCTAGACTGGGGCTGAAGAGCTGACGATTGGAGAGCCTTGTTCACATCACAGCGGGACATCCCACGCACAGCAGTGTGAGAGCTGGGCCCCCTTCCCGCAAGCACTGCCTGGGCACAGATCCTGTTTATACAAGGTGCAGGTTCACCAGGGACCAATCTGTACCCTAGGACCCTCTCGTCCTCTGAGACTTATTTAGCAATGTGTTGAAGGTCTCTTATGTGGAAAGCAGTGCAGGGAGCCTGGCTTAAGTACTTTCCATGCCCTCTTTGCCAAGGGAAGATTTAAACTCACTGGAACAGACTCTGGGAAAGGAGGGGATGTCTATGTACTGCCCAGGGCTGGCAAGATTCTCAGCTAGGGGATCCCTGAGAGAGGAGTAGAGGCAGAAGGCTTTAAAAGGCTCCTCAGAAACCCCTCGGAAGACAAGGGGTAGGCAGAAGGCTTAGCCCCACTCTGGCTAGATCCCAGGGTTGCAAAGCAGCAAAGTTTCCAAACAGCCCCAGGAGGTCTCTAGGGGAGATTTCCAACCAGCCCAGACGTGGGCTGATACAATCCTATCTTACCAGCCAAGACAGGGCAGCCAGCCCTCTGGGGAACCTTCAAAACGCGAATGAAAGGGGCACAAAGGTAGCACACAAGTACCTGGCCTGCGGTTGGGTTTCCCTTTCTGCTCCTCCTCTCACCCACCCTCCTCCAAGTGATGGGGCCAAGGGAGGCTGGGGAGGGGTCGGAGGGCACACTCGGATGACACCCGCCTGCAGGGCTGCCCTGCGGCGAGCCAGGCAAGGGGACGCGGCTCCAGGCTCTCCAGCCCCTCGCCGCCCACGGCCCCGGCCCTTCTCACCATCACGTAATGGCGCTGCATCTCCGTCTTCTCGTTCGCCAGCTTGTCGTACTCCACTTTGAGGCTGCGAGGGCAGGAGAAGCCGGCTCAGGCCTGCGCCTGCACAGCCTCCTCCGAGGCCCCGACCCAAGGGCGTCTGGGAGCCGCTGCTCCACTTCCCTGACGTCCCCCCGGGGGGACCCCTTATCCCGCAGCCTCGGTCCCCGATACGAGGAGAGGGAGAGAAACAACTTGAAACTCAGGCGGCCGTGCGAGTGGACTTATCCTGGCCGCGGTGGGGTGGCCCCCCGATGTTAGCCTTCGACCCCCCGAACCCGGAGAGGGCTCGTCGGCGGCTCCGACCCTCGCCCGGGGGCGGCGCGCGCGGCGCGGGGAGCCCGAAGCTGCAGGCAGCGAAGGGTTAAGGCGCGGCGCTCGGAAAGGGGAAACAAAAGGCGGAGGCCGGGCTGCCCCGCCGCCCCGGGGCCGGGAGCCGGCTCTGTGCTAGGGGTGGGGGGCAGGACCCGCGGCGGGGACGCCCCCACCGGCCTTACCTGTGATACTGAGCTTGCAGGAACTGGAATTCGTCTTTGATCCTGTCACAAGACTCAGCCACCGTGAATTTAAATCCCGGCTGCCCGGGCTGATGGGGAGCCTGGAGCCGGCGAGGACAAGACAGGGGAGGGGCGAGGGTGTGAGACGGGGCTCCGAGCTGCCCAGGCCCCTCGCGGCTTCCCCCGGCCCCCCCCGCCCCCACCCAACCGGGGAGGCCACCCTCACAGCCCAGAACCTTCCAGCAAGTTTCTCAACTCCCCAACGGGGAGTGGGGGCGCCCCGATCTCTCCCTATTGGCCGCGGGGCTCCCATCCCTTTCACGAAGGGGCTCCCATTCCCAAGTAAGACGGGGGCGGGGAAGACACGCCGAGTGAGTTGGGAGAGTTCGGCGAGGGGGCGGGGGACAGCGTGAAAACAAACAGTTCCCCGGGAGCACAGGCAGCCCCCGACGCCAATCGGGCGGAATTAACCTCCTCTCAACGGCGCCCCCCCATCCCCATCCCCTTTGTGTGAGCGCGCGCGCGCACACACACGCGCGCACACACACACGCACCATAAAGGTAGCAACAAGCAAAATGGAGGTGCCAGATAAACTGCCTCGTTTACCCTGCCATGATAAATGCTTAAATAAACCGAGTTGCAATTACTCACCGGATGTCTGCCTTGCGGATACATGGCAGGGAGGGGTCGTGATTCCGAGAGCGTGGAAGCGCCGAGAGCCCGGGCCGGGGAGGTGCGGGGGAGGGGGGAGCCGAGCCCCAGCGGGGGGCGGCCGGGAAGCCGGGAGCTCGCCCCCGGCCCCCCCAGCCCGCTCTCGCAGCGAAATCCCAGAGTCGGGCGCCCGCCCCAAGCGGAGACAAAGAGCCGCGGAGCAGGCGGCAAAGTCGTCGGCGGGCGCCGAGGCCGGGCGGCGGGCGCGGGCTTTGTACACCTAGGGCTCGGCGGGCTGCGGCCGGCCGCCTTCCCCCGGCTGCGTGGAGCGAGTCAGGGCCGGGGGCTGCGCGGACATCGTCGTTTCCCCGGCGGGTCCGGCGCGGGGTCCCGAGGTCCCGGGCCCCTCCGGGGGCGAGCGCGGGCGCCCCCCGGATCACTCAGTGCGTCGCGCCGGGACGGGGGCGCGCCGGGGCAGCCCCAGCATCCGGGGTGCGCGGTGCGATCCCAGGGGCTGCTCTCGGCGAGAAGAGGAAGGAGGCAGGCACAGAGGTGGCGGCTTGGGGCCGCAGGAGCGCCGAAGGGTGAGGGCGGGAGCCCGGCGCGGGCGCTTCGACGCCCCCCCTCGGAGAGGAGAGCCTGCTGTTCCGTCTGCTACTGCCGCCGCCGCTGCAAGCCCTTCCCAGGGCCGCCGAGGAAACTCCGAGCTCAGTAGGTGGGAATCAGCCGGCCTGGCATCCTAACTCCAGCAGGCACAGGAAGCCGCCGCAAAGGAGTCCTCGCTGCTCGCAGCTCGAGCGCCGTGTCTCCAGCGAGGAGCGCTCGGCGCCGCCGCCGCCGCCTCGGAGCGCCCAGGCAGGAGAGCGCTGGAGGGGAGACGCGGCTGAGACCCGGGAGTTCTGCGGCTTCCTTCCTTCCCCGCGGCCCGGCTCTCCTCTCCGCGCCCCGCCAGTCCCCCCAAACACACACCCAACACACACAGACACACACACACACCAAAAAAAAGTGCCCCGGACCTGCGGATACCACACACAGACAGGCGAGGGGGACGACCACGAGGTCTGAACTGCCGCGAGAGCAGTTCCAAATAGGGACTGAAAAGTAACAAAATAATGTGGCAGCTTCGCCCGGCGCTGGCCAATGGGAGCGCACGGCCCCCACGTGGGGCTGCCGGACTCGGCCCGCGACTGGGCGCCGCCGGGCGCGACGTCACAATGCCCTCTTGTGTCTAAAACTATGCATGAAAAGTAGCAATCAGGCCCTACCCGCTGGTGACTTTCGCATGGGAGTGAAAAACAGCGCTCCTCAGATCAGGAATTAACCGAAAGACATATAATAAATAGATATATATTATAGTCCTGGTCTGCTAGGGTGTTTTCCCCCTCCTGTCTTTTTCTTTCCCACGATCTACAGGCAAATAATTATTTGTCAGGAGGGGTAAAGAGGGAAGATAGAGGAATAACAAAAGAAAAAAGACAAGCTGTACAGTCCTCAAAACCTGTGGCTGGTAGTAACGTATCAGTTTATTCTGCGGTGGCGGCGAACGATGCCTCCCTCTAATCTCATTAGGTCTGCAAAGCAGCCCAATTAGATACTATAAAACAAACAGAGTCACTTTGTCACTTTAATGTTTTCACTTCACAAGATTTAGGACCGATAAAATGGTGGCTCCCGAAGTTGCTTCCCACCTTAAGAAATCTGCTCGGAACTGAGGGTGCCCCTTTCTGTACCCCTTCTCCTGCCCCCCAGCCCCCCATGGCCCCCGGCTCTTCTTCTTTGTTCCTTCGTCTTCTTTTCGGAAAGCCAAATAAGCAGCATCTTTGATGTGCGGCGGCTGCCCGCGAGGAGAAGTCCGAGGAACTCCTGCTCGGCCCACAGCGGCCACCCGTCCCAACCCGCGCTGTCCCCATTCGGGACTCCTTCGCGGTAGAGGTGGCTACGCCCTCGACTCAGCTGCTTACTGAGAGCCGGGCCGGGGAAGCGGAGTCGGGGACGCAGTGGCGGCCTGGCCCCACCGCGGCCCAGGAGCTCCGAGTTCCGACCCGGTTTTCTCAGCCTGCTCCCGGCAGTGTCCCCGCGTCGGCGGAAGCCCGCGGAGGGGCGCGTGCGCGAGCCTGTGGGTGTCTCGGCCGCCAGCCTCGACGCCCCGGGAGGCGCAGACACACACACGCGCGCGCCCGCGCCGCCCGCGCCTCGGGACTCCCCGCGGTCGCCCAGGCCACTCGACTCCGGGGGCCAGTGTGCCTGCAAACCGATAGCCTCGATGTCCTGCGCTCAGGGCTACATCAGGGCGGACGCGCTGGGGGAACGCGGCCCTGGAGAGGCTGGGAGGCTGGGAGGCTGGGAGGCCGGCGCGCGGGCCCCAGACCCCGCGGGCACCGCCGGGTGGGCAGGCCCAGGCGGGGCCCTGGGTGCCCCCCCCCCGCATCCCCGCTAGCCCGCACGCACCCCGGGCTGGCGGCGCGCCCCGGATCTGTATTCTCCCTCATTAGGAGCCGGAGTGCTCTTTGCATCTTAATGAGGAGCTGAGAGCGAGCGGGCGCTCGGAGGCCGGTGCGAGGGGGTTGCACGTGAGCGCCCGCCTCGGAGTTGAGCCTCCCCGCGCCCCCTCCGGCCGCCAGACCCGAACCGCGCTCCTCTCTCCGTTTATTTATTTTCCTAAATAAAAACATAAATAGTGGGCGGCACGCACCGAAGAGGGGGGTGGGGAGAAGCCCGGCTCGACAGATGCGAGCATCTGGCCGCAGGATTCATTAGACACAAAATGGCTCCTCTTCGGAGCTTCCTTTTCCCCTCCCCCTTCTCTGCCCTCCCCCTTACGTCACGGGTGGGCGCACCCGCTTCCTACCCGCCCCGCCCCTTTCTCGCCCTTGCCCCCCACGTGGGGGCCCCTGACCCCGCCCCTGAGCGAAGCCCAGAGGGCCAATCAGAGGTGGCTGGTGGAACTCTCCGTTACCGATTGGTGAAGCTGCCGGGCGCTGTCAGTCAGCCTCAGAAACTGTCAGTCAAAACCACGCGGGGTGGGGGAGCGCTGACAAATGCCGAGGCTTCTGAGCCTCCCGCTTGCAAATAGTGCTTGGAATGGCTGCTTAATTAGCTTTGAATGGCTTTTCCTTCCAGCTCAAACAATCTGTCACTACCATGTGGTATAAAGGAGCCATGCATAAAAAAGTAAGCAGAGGCTAAATATCAATTTGATTTTGTGTATCAAAGGAATATTTTATTTTTCTCCCTAGTAATGAAACGTATCAATTTAAATAATAAAAGGTAAAAAACACACACACAAACCAAAAAAAGAAAAAAGAGAAAGAAAAGAAAAAAAAAAAGAAAAAGAGAAAAAGCCAAACTGCACGGTTCTCCGACTCCAGTGCAAGCCTGAAACAGGTAATTTCTACGGCCCACGTTCAGGAGGAAGCCTGAAGATTCCTCCCCGCACCCCCCCCCCCATTAAAAAAACTTGCATTAAGAGTTTTGTTGTTGTCGTCCCGAAGTCTAGGAGTGATGGGGGAGGGGTGGCCTGTAAAAGGGGAGGTGGGGGCGGGGAAGGGGCAAACTTTAAAGGGAGCTCTTTGAAGCTGCTAATCAAAGTGGAGGGGGGTTTTAAGACCCCATAAAATGGGGGTCCCACAGCAGCTCTCGATTTGGGAGCTGAGAGGAGAGGGGGGAGAGCCGGTGTGCGTCTCGCCCGGATTTATTAAACACAATGCCTTCAAGATGCCCGGGACACGGCCCCTGGTCCGGCCTTCCCTCTCTGTCTCACTCCGGCCTGGGAGACTGGCTCCGACGGCGCTCGCCCGCAGTCCGCGGACGAGCCCAGGGCCCCAGGGCGGGTCTACCAGGACTGTGGTCAGAAGGGCATAGCAGCTCTACCTCGAGTCTGGCTTCGCTCGTGCCCCGACGGCCTCTTTCCCGGGGACCCCACGAGCCACGGCGCTCCTGCAGGGCAGACTAACATCGAGTTGACCTGTGAGTCTCCGCGCCGGGCCTGGCACCTCGGAGGAGCCCACGGGACATGTGATCGACCTGGTTTTGCAGGGAGCCGCCTTCTCTGCAGAGCCCGACTGGCGGACCCCGCAACGCAGTCAGGAATGATAGAGGTGCCAGAGCGCTTTCTATATACAAGGCAAGACACTGCTACTCGGGCCGGAGGGAAGCGGCCTGGCTGGTAGCCCCACTTCACAGAGTTAAAAGGAGACGCGGAGAGAGAGCTCAGTAATTTGCCCCAAGCTGAGCAAAAGTATGATTCGAATCCCGGGCAATCGCATCCCAGCCAACTTCAGCGCCCCCTTTGCTTGCTGGAGCTGGATCCGTGCAAGCATTTGCTGAAGGAAAGGCATTCATTCATTCACGTTCATTCACTCATTCATTCTGAGGGTCTGGCGGTGAGGTCAGAGGCCCAGCTCCCAGCCCCTGACTTCCACTCGCTCGGCACCCAGCGTCACTCCCGGGCCTCCAGAGCCGTCAGAGCAGGAAGAGGAGCCGAGAGGTAAGCGACCGGGCCAGCACCCTTTCCAGCTCACCACCGCTCTACCCCCCACCACGCCACCCCGCAAATTAGGGAAAGCAAGGAGAAAAGTAATGTTTTATGCTCGAGAAAGAAAAGAAAAGGAAAGGAAACATGCATACAACACCCCGTCCGAGGCGCCGAGCAATTACTTTTAAAGGAGGGGAGTGGAGAGAGTTCAAACGTCTCTGTCTCCAGTTCTAATTGGAAACGTTTCAACTGTTTATGTTACAAGAAGTGTCAGGGTCATTTGCTACCGGAGAGCTGACTTTTCATTGGCTGCTTAATTGAGTACCTCGGAGTCCACCCCACGTGGGAGAGGAATTCCTGGCACAAAAAAAAAAAAAAAAAAAAAAAAAAAAAAAAGTCACCCGGTGAGACAGAAAGCCCGGCCTGGATTTCCAGAGCGGGGGTTCCCCAGCCTCTCCTTTGGGGCGCAAGGTGGCTGGTGGGCAGCTGATTTGCTGGCTCCAAGAGTTGCTTTCGGTGGTTTTTAAAACACAATTGCCAGACACTTCAGAAAGAGTGTCAGTATGTTTTCTCCCTTTCCCAGGAATTAAAGGGTCTGGCTTAGGTCAGCCACCAGGCTGTGGCCTCCTGTTTGAGGAAGATCGCAGTGCCTTGGGTGGGGTTTCACATCGCCTCCTCATCCCTTCCCCCACAGCTTCTGCTGGCTTTTATTTTCTGAAGGTCGGTCGCTGGGACTGCCCAAAGGGAAGAGAAATCTCTCCTCACAACCCTTGACCCCTTGACTGATTCTGCGAGGCTTCTGTGATTGTTGGCCTTTGACCCCACTGCTAGGGCAGTAGGGCAGGTCTGTCCCCCCACGCCTGCACTGCCCGTACCCACCAGTCGTCCCCAGCCACCCTCCACAAGCAGGCACCTCACCACTGAGCAAAAGGAAAAGGATTTTTTATTTATTTAACAAACCCTTACATAGTGCTTAACTCTGTCCCAGACACTGTTCTGAGCGCTTGACAAATATTAACATACTTAATCCTCTCACCGCGAATGAAGTAGGTACTATCAGTATCACCCCTATTTTACAGGGGGGCAATTGACATGCCATGGTACAAAGACTTGCCCAAAGTCATTTCAGTGGCCGATGGACTTGAACCCAGGCAGTCTGGCTCCAGAGTCTTTATCTCCACTCTGCACCGGCTCTGCATCTTGGCTTTCCCGGGAAGGCAGAGCGGGGCTGCAGGGCAGGCCACAGGAGACCTGAGGGCTCAGCAAGTCCCAGAGGGAGCCAGGAGCCCCTTTGGAGCTCATCCTGCAACCGTCTCGTTTCAGGGAAGGGAACTGAGCTCTGAGAGGTCCAGGGACTTCCCAGGGTCTCCCAACCCCATTTCCAACTCTCTGGCTGGTCCGAGCTATGCGACCTTGCTCAGCCTCCATTTCCTCATCTGTAAAGTGGAGATAACAGTCCTACTCACCTCAGAGGGTTGTTCTGAGGATCGATGGTCGTGTGCATGTAGTACTGAGAGCAGAACCTGGAACAGTGAGTGATCAATGACAGCTGGCTATGGTGGCCATGACGGTGATGCAGAAACGCCATGTGACTCCGCTCCTCACACGTTTGCTGGCGCCTGCAGAGGTGAGGAAGGTCTGCCGTGCCAGCCCTTGCGGGGAGTGAGCCAGGCAGCAGCCAAGCCCAGGTAGGAACACCAGCTCCCTGAAGCCCCTCCTGAGGTCATCCGACCTTCCCCTCCCTCTCTGGATTCTCATTCTTTAAAAGCATGGGCCTCAGATGACCTGGGACATCCCTTGGGCCTGTGTGGGAGGAGGAGGAAGGAGGGAGGGGCGATTCAGAGCCAGGCCTTGGAGGGCTTAGGAGGGGGGTGCAGGCCGGGAGGTGGGGCTGGAGGCAGAGAAAGCTGACTGCCACGCAGTGGGGGCCGTAGCATTTCGAGAAGACAAGCCACGAGAATGAAGTATGCGAGGACAAAGCAGTCTGGCTTTGAGGGGGAACAGGGGGGCTCTCAGAGGGCTTCCTGTAAGGGAAGAGCTTGAGCTCAGCCCAGAAGGGTGGACAGAAGTTCCCATGGGTTAGGGGACCAGGATGAGCGAACACTTGCAGCAGGAGCCCCTCCCCATCAGCCTGCACTGGGGGTTCTCTGCTTCCTTAGATCCTTTCTGTATTTTGCCACCTGATGAGGTGTTTTGCCCCCTCCTCTAAGACTCATGCCCTCATCCCCACTTCTATTTCAGGCTCCAGTGAAATCTGTCTCTAAAGTCTCCTAAAGTCAAGAGAGAGGAACCTACTCATTAGTGCCCAGCCCGGGCATCAGGAGGCCCGAGGGTCTGTAAGGCCCTGTGCAAGGCCCTGAAACTCTCAGGGTCTCGGTTTCCACATCTATAAAATGGGAATAGTGACACTTGACTGCTTACCTGGAGAGACTCTACAAAACGCCTAATCTAGATAAGACTTCACTGGAGGTACCAAAATCTAAGGGAAGCCTTTGCCTTTGGAACATACACAAGGCCGGACAGCCCCTAATCCCAGGCTGCGAGCTGAGCTGAGTAGGGTCTAAGCAGGGAAGCAGCACTGGACAGAAGGAATGACGGGGGCGACAACCTGGCAGGCTGCCTGTAGAGGGTGGCCCTTGGTGCAACTAAGTGGACAGGAAGGGGCAGAGCTCCAGACGGGGCCAAGATGCCCAGCCGGCACGTTCGAGAGAGGATGCTGGGGATGGCTTGCGTGGCATGGTGGCAGAGGAGGCTACTACCTCCCTCCGGAAAGCTGAGGAAGCCAGGCAGGGACTCAGTGAGGACCTCGTGTCCACCCGGGACTCAGCGCAGAGCAGGCATGGGATGTGTTTGCTCACCTATCTTTAGCAGAAGTGGGAGGACTGGAAACGCCCTCCCAGCACTCTGCATCCAGAGCCGGGCCCGGCCGCATCCCGCTGTCCCCAAGGCGCACTGTGCCGACCTCCACTGACCGAGGGCGCAGGGTTTCCGTGCCTCATGCGGAACCAAGTAAATATTTATTGAAGTGATTGGACGTCCTAATTAAGAGATTGATGCCGTTTCTTTCTTTCCTTTTTAAGGATTCAAAGTGGAGGCTTAGGAGATTAAGAAATATTTTGCTGGTATTAATGCATCCAACTTCACAAGGGTGAGGCCCACGCCGCAAGAAGTATCCAGCCAGCAGAGGGGAGCGCTCCGGGCCGGGCTGGGTGGTTAAGGCCAGGCTGTCGCCAAGCGCACCTGGTCTTTGATGGCAGGTAGGGTGGCAGGAGGAAAGAGGAGAGGGTCTGTGTTTGCCTGACAGCTTTGATTTTCACTCTCAAAACTGCTCTCAGCTTTATATCAACTTAGTGAATGAATTGATAAAAGTGTGCTGGCCACATCCAGGCAAGGCAGCGAAGAGTTTGCTTACCTGGTGTGTTCACATGTACCAGTGCTTTTCAGCTGGGAGGGATTTTGCTCCTAAGGGGGTGCTGGGAATATCTAGGGACATTTTTGGTTGTCACAACTGAGGGCAGGGTGCTACTGGCATCTGGTGGGGACAGGCTAAGGATGCCTCTAAGCAGCCGACAGCACACGGAGCAGCCCGCACAGCCACGGTCTGTCCAGCCCCAGCCGCCCCGCGCTGACGGCGAGGGGACTGCTGTGCCTGCCTCGCCCAAACCTAACAAGCAGCAAAGGTCCCTCTGCCCTGGTTTTGCAGATCAGCAAAGTGAGCTACGAGAAGGGAAGCTATCGCATGTGCAGGAAGGGGAGGAGAGATTGTTGAACCCAGACCCTCCGTCTCCAGACTCTGGAGCCGGATCTTCTGACCCCTTTCTTCTCGCTCCTCTATTCTCAGTGCTCGCTCTGCTAGAAAAGAATTACAACCCACTGGCTTTGGCATCCTCCCCTGTGTAGAGTGTAAGCCATTTTAAAGGTTGCCCTGCCAATTAGCAATTATGTCGTCATTCAAATAAGGTCTCTCTATGAAGGGCTGGCTCTAGACAAGGTCGTGGGATTTCTAGCTCCTACAAGTGAGGACATTAAGCCTGGCCCCTCGGTCATCTGTGTTACATGGGAAGCAGTCACGAAAGTAGCTGTTGGCCCGGCTCTGAAAGCTGCCAAGGTGGGGAGCCGAACAGGCCGAGGCTGTCCGGAATTCGGTGGGCGGAGCGGTGGCGCGGGAATGGTGGATTCCTGGCCTTCTTTGGAGGTACACCTGCTGGAATGACCGTCCTGCAGGAGGGACTCTGGGGCGACTTGAGAAGGGTGGGCTGGGGCAGGGCTGCGGGTGCAGAGAGAAGAGAGTGGTGAAGACTCTGACCATCCAGGCTGCAGGTAGACCTGGGGTTCCGAGACCACAGAGAGCTGGGGGCAGGAGAAGAGAGAGGGACTTCCATTGCAGGAAAGATGGAAATAAGGCAGACAGATCATTTCACATTTTGGTGTTAGAGTAGAATTGCAAAACAGACTCATTTTGTTATAAAATAGATAAACAACAAGGTCCTACTGTACAGCACAGGGAACTGTATTCAATACCTTGTAATAACTTACAGTGGAAAAGAATCTGAAAAAGAATGTATTTCTGTATCTATCTGAATCACTTTGCTACACACCTGCAACTAACACAACATTGTTTAAGTCAACTATACTTCAATAAAAGGAAAAAAAGAAAAAAATAGAAAAAAAGACTCATCTTGAAAGTCTGGAGGTCCAGCTTATCATCTGACTACTGACCCAGTGAGATGCGTCTGCAGGAGGAGACGAGGTGCAAACCAAACCGCAGCTGTGTTTTCAGCTCACAGCACTATCGTACCTGTGGACTCCGGAGCGAGACAAAACTGCAGAGCTGGGGAATTGTCCCCATTTGATAGATGAAAAAACTGAGGACCAAAGAGAGAAAGTGGTTGGTCCACCACCACACAGTTGACAATGGTGAGCTCTGACCAGAATTAGGCCTTCTGGTGTTGGAATGACTCTCGCCGTAGACCAGTCAGAGTTTCAAACTGTGCTTTCAGGAGGTCCTGGGATCTGCAGGAGTTGGTGGGGTGGGGACAAGATGGGGAAGTGGAGAGGGTGGCAACAGGGATCCCCTCCCCTACCGCCGTCGGAAGAGCTCCAAGTTGTATCTGTTTAATACATTAGATCCTACAAAATATTTTGTTTGCAGAAATAAAGAAGAGGTTCTTGGGCTAAAAAAGAGGTTTTAGAATCACTAACCCACATTAATCTCTGTTCGGGTATTCTCAGGTGTGACTGCAGAATGTTCTCCTGCTTACAGAGAGGGGCTGCCCACATCCCACGTGCGGGGAGGGGCACTGGTGACGCCTTAGAGCAGAAGGCCTTGTGCTGCCTTCACCACCAGGGAGCCCGTTAGTGCCAGTTCAGGCTCCCATGTTCTCTCGTGAAATAGCCTAAGAGGAAAGGGAGACTCTGAGAGGCTGAGGGCCGCACTCACACCCTCCAAGCAGATTGGATGGCTGCAGGTCATTGTGGGCCACCTCCCTCCCCACCGTCCATCCCTGTCCTTTTACAGAGGACAAAAGGAAAACCCAGAGAGACCCAGTGACCTGCTCAAGTCCCTTAGCTCGGGCGTGGGAGACCTGGGATTCCACACCAGTCCTGCCTAGCTGCAGGGTCAGTGCCCATGACCACTGACCTCCCCTATCCAACACTGCCCTGCACTCCCTCTTGCCTAGAAGGTCACAATGAAGTACCGCTCTGCTGTCTGCTGAGCAGGGGCCTGGCCCTTCCTGCTACATCACCTAATGTATTACCTTGCACGCCCCCCACCATCATGCATCCTCCCTTCCTTACTGGGCCCCACCCTGTGCTGCAGACAAGCATCACATTCTAGACTCCTTCACTGCGAGGGCCCTGAACAAACAGTTCTGCAATCAGACGTTCTCAGTTAAGATGAAAGCAGCAGTGTGGCAGAGCCATCTCTGGCTGCTCTGGTGATTTCTGACTCGTGATGTGTTTGTGCAGGTGGGTTTTTCTGCACCCATGTTCCAGTGTCTAATCATTAGCTTGGTGCAGCCATTATGGAAAACAGTATGGAGATTCCTCAAAAGACTGAAAATAGACTTACCGTATGATCCAGCAGTCCCACTCCTGGGCATATATCCAGAGGGAACCTTAATTCAAAAAGATACATGTACCCCAGTGCTCACAGCAGCACTATTTACAACAGCCAAGACATGGAAACAGCCTAAATGTCCATCAACAGATGACTGGATAAAGAAGCTGTGGTATATTTATACAATGGAATACTACTCAGCCATAAAAAGGAATAAAATAATGCAATTTGCAGCAACATGGATGGACCTGGAGGTTGTCATTCTAAGTGAAGTAAGCCAGAAAGAGAAAGAAAAATACAATATTATATCACTTATATGTGGAATCTTTTTAGATATGACAAATGACCTTATTTACAGAGAACGGAAATAGACTCACAGACATAGAAAACAAACTTATGGTTACCAGTGGGGAAAGGGGGTGGGGAAGGATAAATTGGGAGTTTGAGATTAGCAGATACTAACTGATATATATATATATATATATATATGTCATATATAAATATATATATATATCATATATAATAGGTAAACAACAAGTTCATACTGTATAGCATAGTAGTAACTTACAGTGAAAAAGAATATAAAAACGAATATACGTATGTTCATGTATGACTGAAGCATTATGCTGCACATTAGAAACTGACACATTATAAACAGATATACTTCAATAAATATATATACATATATACAAAAAAAGAAAAAATAACAGGTGTTAGTGATGATGTGGTAAAATTTGAACCCTTGGGCCTTGTCGGTAAGAGTTAAATGGTACAGCCACTATTCGAAACAGTATGGAGGTTCTTTAAAAAATTAAAAATAGAATTACCACGTGATCCAGCAAATCCGTTGAAAGCAGGATCTTGAACAGATATTTGTGCAACTATATTCATTGTAGCATTATTCACAGAAGCCAAGAGGTGGAAGAAACCCAAGTGTCTAGCTACAGGTGAATGGATAAACAAAATGTGGTATATACATACAGTGGAATATTACTCAGTTTTAAAAAAGAAGGAAATCCTGTCACATGCTACAGTATGGATGTACCTCAAGGACATTATGCTAAATGAAATTAGCCAGTCATACAAAGACAAATACTGTATGATACCACTTATTTGAGGTATGTAGAGTGGTCAAACTCATAGAAACAGAAAGTAGAATGGTGGTTGCCAGGGGCTGGGTAGCGGGGGGTGGCGGGGAAATGGGGACTGAGTTTCAGTTTTGCAAGATGAAAAAGTTCTAGAGCTCTGTTGCACAACAACGTGCACAGTTACCACTACTGAACTGTACACTTAAACGTGGTTAAGATGGTAAATTTTATGTTATGTGCTTTTTACCAGAGTTGAAAGGAAAAAAAGAGGCAGCCCCGCTGGCAGATGAGTTCTGCGCAGTTCCTGGCCCAGCCCCAGCCCTCGGCTCCAGCCCCGCTGGGGCGTCTCAGACACCATTCCTCCCACTGAACGCTGTCTGTGTTGCATCATCAGAGTGACTTCTGTCCCCTCACCTGACTCCTGGCTAGTACCTCCTGCTTCTTCCAGCAAACCTCTGACTGGGCCAAGTCAGCCTGACTTGGGCTTTTGGGGTGTTTCGTCTTTCCTCTCTGTTTACCTATTTCACAAGAAGAGTGATACTGAAAATAACAATGACTCAGGGCCATCAATCCTGGGCATAAAGAGATGAAACCATGTAACCTAGGAGAGGGTTCTTCTGCTGCTCAGAGCCCAAGACCTGTTGGTGGACAGATATGAGCTGGAATTCTGACTCTCCTGATTGTGTGTGTGTGTGTGTGTGTGTGTGTGTGTGTGTGTGTGTGTGTGTGTGCTGTGGAACTTTGGGCCAGACACTTGCTTTTACTAAGCCTCAGTTTCCTCATCTGTAAAATGGGGATATGCATAGTGCCTTCCTGACAGGGTGGCTGTGAGAATTAAGTGGGATAACATGGACTGGCAGTGAGCTTTCAATGACTGTTAGTGTTTCTGAATGAATGAGGGCATGTCAACTGCTTTGTCTCAATGTGTTCAGACCCTTTAGCCTCTTTATCTAAATTCAAACTTAGCTGCTTTTCTACTAGAGCCAGATTCTCGGATCCTGGAACTTCAATATCTTTCACATTAGTAGGAGACATGGAAAGAAGGGAAGCTGGGGACTCAGAGGCCCAAATGCTGAAGGTCAGTGTTAATCAGCAGGCGCCTGGAGTCCTTGCACAGCGGGAAAGCAAGCAGGGGTGGGGTTTCGGTGGGTAACAGATACGGGTTGGGTGGGTGGGTGACATGAGGCTGGAGACTTGCCCATCCAGAGATAGCAAAGGCCTGACAGAGACGCAGCCCCTGTCCACCTGCCCATAACATCCTACCCAACCAATGTGAAATCCAGAGAGACATGGGGAACCAGAGCCGGGCTGCCCCCACAATTGGCGATGCCGGGATCACATTTTAGCCAACGAGGAGCATGCCCTCTCCAGTCCAATTAACTGCAGCCTCATAACTCCTAACTGAGTTGATAAGGAGAGGAAGACCAAAGCCCGCCCCCCACCCCCAGCTGTGATTAGGGCTCTGAGCTTGAGACAGAGTCTTTAGAAGACCAGTGTTGTGCTGTGGGTTGGGGTCTGCAGAGCTGAAGGCCAGAGTGGGCTTGGTCAGCAATGCAGAGGGGTCACTGGGAACACAGCCACCCTCCCAGATGTTGAAATCAACAGGACTGATTTTATGGAAAAGGCTCTCAGAAAGGAGCTGAGGGAGATCAGAAGAGCAGGTGACTTGGAGCTGGATGGTTGACGGCCCTGAAGGTCAGGCCAAGGGACCTGGCCTTTACTTGAGGGTGAGTGAAATCACTGACCTATGGGTCGGGTCCATGCGCAGCTGTTTACATAACTGTCTCGTCAAACTGTAGAACCATCAGGTCAGGGCTGCGGGGGTGGGCTGCTGCTCAGACTCCCCGGGGACTGAGACCCCAGACCCCAGCTGCAAGGAGTACTAGGGGTTCCCAGAACCTCCCTCAGCAGAGGAGAGCCCCCTCAGCCAGTCACACTCCCGCCTACCAGGGGAGCCGGAATCCAAGGACAGGTGGGCTACGGGAACGTGAGAGCCCAGTGCCCTAGCCTCAGTGTGGGCCGCTCTGGAAGGCCACCTGGCTCCCCTACAGGTGGGCTGAGACCTCTGTGGGACAGCATCCCAGCTCCCTGTCTTCTGCCTCCACCCACCCTGCAGCCCTTCATCCTCCACGGGTATCCACGCTGAGAGCAGCCCTCATAAACCCCCTGCATCGAAACATTCTCCGCTTTACAGTTGTTGGATTTAACAAAGAAAAATCCAGATTATCCATTTAGATTTCAATTTTGGTTAAACAATGAATAATTTTTAGCATAAGTATATCCCAAATATTACATGGGACACACTTATACTAAAAAAAAAATGCTTTGTATATCTGAAATTCAAATTTAACTGGGCATCCTGTATTTGATCTGGCAACCCTGCTCCATCTCAGAGTCCTTTTTTGGGGTGAATCTGACCTATAGCAAAGACCATGAATTGGTACCGTTGCAGCAAAGTGTGTTACAACTCAGTTGTGACAGCAACCTGGATCCGGGAGAGAGACCAAGCAGCTCTTGGAGGATTGGAAAGCTCAGATTTATTACACCAGCAGGCCAAGAGGAGTTAACACTCCAAGCTCTGGACCCCATCTGTAGGTTTACACAGCTTTTTATAGGCTACCAGTCTAGACTTTGAAACATTTTGCAACATCATATGCAAATAAGGTATAACAAAGGTGACTAATTAGTAACAAGCTTTGTAGAAATGGACCAATCAGAACTGAGGGAAATGGACCAATCAGGAGTGAGAGCCATGCAAATAAAGTGCTACAAATGGACCAATCAGGAGTTAGCTCAGGGAACCAATAGACTCTTATGGGTAAGTTCCACTTTCCTACAAGTAAGCCGTTTCAGAGGCAAAAAGTGAGATAATGCCGCCAGGCCAGGGAACCAGATGGTGCTGGCAGGAGAGTAGTCGCCCTGCCTGGGGGTCCTGCCGGTCTTTTTCATGGGGCTTCCCACCTCAGTACTATAATTGCCCCTTTTCAGAAACAAGACTGAGCCTGAAAGCAGTCGCAGTCATTCGTGGTTATTACCGGAGGAGTGAAACCAGAGGAGTCCAAGTGGACTTGGGAGCCGGATCCGCTGGATTGGGGCGGGGGTGCAGAAACTCCTCAACTGTTGGCAAAGCCTCTCCTCTAACTAGGCCCGCAGCCCTTGAGGAGATGGTTCCTCCCCAGGTTTTCCAGCGAGCCTTCTGGGGGCAGAGCTGAACAACCCGGGAAGAACATTTTAATCAGCCACCTTGTCTCTGCCTCTCTTGGCCTTTGCTTTCATTGTCAGCGTCTGTGTCAATAGCTGGAAATCCAGGCAGCAGCACAAGTAGACGTCTCGCTCCTTCCTAAGCAGAAATCTCACAAAGGGCAGGGCTCCCCTCTTTACAAGGAAAACAAACAGGTCTCCAGGCTCCCAGGAGGTGGGGGTGGGCTGAGGGGAGGGGCTGTGGGCCGGCAGCTGGCTCAGCCGTGGCTCCCACCCTCCCGACAGCTTCCCACTTCCATCTGCCTTTCTGGGAAGATCTGGACTGTGGACTGTGGACTGGTTGAGGGCGGGGGTGTAGGGGCGTAGGGGGAGAGTGGGGGGTGGGGGGTTGGAGGGTTGGAGGGTGGGAGGGCAGGGGAGGATGAGGGGATGTGGGTGTGGGGGGGCTTCCCCTCTATGGAGAATTCAGTGCGGTGGGTGCAAGACTGCGTGTTGCTCAGCTGGGCCACAGCATGTCCACTCCTTCCCTCCCTGGGAGCCAGTGTGACCTCTAAGGCAAACCTGGCCCGCCCCTCCCCCGCCAAAAACCTTTCCACAGCTCCTAGGGGGTAGATGGCGCCTCTGGCCATTGCCGAAGCCCCTTTCTTGTGTTTGCTCTCATGGACTCCCAGCTGCTCTTCAGGGCACTTTCTTCACTGTCTCCCCCTCTTGGCTCTGTGGCATCTTCATTTCTGTCTGATGCCCTCACCCCAGGGTGCCCCCTCTGTAGTTAGCTGGGCCTGTGTGGGTCTCTGCCCCTACGCTGTGAGCATCACCTGAGCTTTGGACAGCGCATTCCAGTGTGCAAGTTGTTCTCACCCTCCTGCTCCCTTGCAGCTGTCTTGGACAGAGATCACTCTAAAGATGACACAGTGGAGGCCTGGACAGTTTCCTGGTGAGCCCGAGGCCAGGTAGCTAACAGCTGCAGAGCAGGACTGCCCTGCCCAGGCCTTCTTAGATGCCCTGCTGTTTCTCCCAAAGGTTGGACGTGTGATCTCATATGCAGACAACATTGAGGGTAGGCCCATAGCAGGAGCTCATTAAATGCTGAATGAAAGGCACTGAAGCAGAGATTTTGCAATAGTATCCAGGAGTGGGTCGTTTGGAGATGTCACGTGGCTTTTGATGACGCTGGGAGAATCCCTTCCTCTGCCTGTCCCTACCCGAGGCGTGCCCAGCCCCCAGCAGCGTGGGGCTGCTGGGCAGGAGTTCCACTTCCCGTTCTGCCCCTTCCTCTTTAACTGGAATGCTGAGCCCGGGTGACTGGGAGGTCAGCCTCCGGGGTGGGAGCAGGAAGCTACCATCATTGTGCCATCGACGGTAACACCAAGCGGAACTGGGACTGGGGCCCGCGTGGGCCTGGGAAGGAGGGTGGAGGGGGGGTTTCCACTTCTGGGGTGGCCCCAGCATCACCAGCCTACCTGGGAAAGAAGCAGACCTGGAATCTCCCACCTCCTGTGGGCACTCACAGGGCTGCCCCTGAGGACAGGGCCTGGGTCAGGGCTCCACCCCAAATCTTTCCTGTGAACAACAGCTCCCTCCAGGATTATGATGGTGTCACCTTCCAAGGAGATCCCCAGTCCCACCTCTTGTGACCCCCTCCACTGGCCCCAGCAGGTCGCAGCCGCCGTCGAGTCCCCGCTGGGGGACCAGAGCGGTACGAGCAGGCCTCAGCTTTCCACCCTTCCACCCCCTCCCCAGAGTCTCCTCTTGCATGGAAGGCAGGTTCATTGCCTGTCACTCCGCTGCTCCAAACTCTGCCAGGCTCTGCAGTTCTCTGAGAAAGGCCTGAGACCTTACTGCGGCCCCCAGGTCCTTCGTGAGCTGTGCCAAGTGTCGCGCCCCATTTACTGCGCCACTGGCCTGTCCCGGCCTGCTCCTCGGTGCCAGACACAGTCCGCCCCTGAGACTTCACTCCGGTTCCCTCTGCCTGCAAACTTTCCCCCCCAGAAATCCACTTAGCCAACTTTCTCTTCTCCTTCAAATTGTTGCCAAGAACCCTGCGTTCTCAACGAGCCCACCCTGGAGAGCCTGTTTGACCCTGGGGCCGGCCCCGCCCGCCCGCGCCCCTCCAGCCCTGACCCCTTTCCCTGTTCCCCTTGTCTCTCTGCGGCGGTGCTTTCGCCCTCCAGCAAACTGTGGCGCTCACCTGCCTGGAAGGCTCACTGGCCGTCTCCTGAGGCCACGAGAGGCCAGCTCCAGGGGGCCGGGGCCTCTGCCTGCCTGGCCCGCTGCTCAGCCCCAAGACGGCGCCTTGGCCTGAGGAGTGCACGCAAGACAGACTTGTGGGCTGAACAGAGTCTGTAAACGTGGGTGATGGCCGGCGCTACGATCTCAGGCCACGTCAGAAAGAACCCCACACAGTAAGGACACTGAGCCCAGCAGCTGTGTGCTAAGTGCTTGGTGATGTTCTTAGAATGAATACGGTAAAGTGAATGATTTAGACAGAAACAAGGTGCAAAGGGGCGTCCCCAGTGAAAAGGGGCGGCGCTCCACCCTCCTGCTTCGGTTGCTGGGGCCGGGGGCCCCTTTCTGTGAGCGGGACCCTTGGCAGACAGAGACCTGGCCTTCTCCCCTGCAGCTGCCTTCTCAGCCCGTCTTCCCTGGGAGGATGGGGAGGGGGCCCCACCTGATAGGGGTCCTAGGATGGCCTGGCTTGGAGGGACTCAGAGGGCAGCTAGTCCCAGCCCTGTGCTTGTTTCCAAAGGGGGCATCAGGGCTCCAGGCGAGAGAGCGACCAGGCCGAGGCCAGACAGAGCACAACTGCCACACTGTCTGAGTCTCTCTCACGGTCCCTCCAGCAACTGCCTGTTTGGGATCCCAAAGCAGGGGTGGGTATCCGGCAAAGGGCATTTAAAAAAACCAGTTTGTGAAATGGTTTAACATGGAAAGCCTTACACAGGCATTTTCAATCTTCATTTGATTATCTTTACAATAAATCACATTTGTTGCAAAAAATAAGATGAAAGGGAATTTAAAGTGCCCTGGAAAATCTGAGATGGGTGATTGCAGATGCTTCTCATTTCCACAGCTCTTTATTGAGGACCAATCGTGTGTAAGTCTTGGAGACAGAGAAGTACCAGGTACGTTTGTTGCCTTCCGAGGATCTCCAGCTGGGGTTGGGAGAGGGTTAGGGACGCCGTGCAGAAGAGCCATGGGATGGCCCAGCAGTCATGCTCCTTGGGACTGACCCGGATGAGTTGAAAGCTGACATCCACACAAAACCTGCACACAGAGCAGCCTCAGTCACCACATCCCACACTTGGAAATAACCAAGATGTCCTTTAGCAGGTGAACGAATGAACAGACTGTGGCACATCCAGACAATGGAACAGTACTCAGCGATCAAGAGGCCGTGAGCCGTCCAGCCGTGAAAAGGCGTGGAGGAACCTCGCGTGCACATCACGAACTGAAAGAAGCCCGTCTGAGGCGGCACCCGGTGTGTGGGCCCAGCTATACGATGTTCTGGAAAAGGCTAAACTGTGCAGACAGTGAGAAGGTCAGCGGCTGCTGGAACTTCGCGGGGATGGGGGGATGACCTGCTGGAGCAGAGGGGGTTTTAGAGCGGTGGCACTTTTCTGTGTGACGCCACGATGGTGGATCCGTGTCGTTACACCCTGGACGTTATACATCCAGACCCGTGAAACGCACAACACCAAGCACGAACCTAATCAAATTGACTTTAGCTGATAATGTATCAACGTTGGCTCATCAATTGTGCAAAAAACGTACTGCAGTAATGCAAAGTGGGGATGGGGCGCCGGGGGAGGGGGAAGGGGCGGTACCTGGAAACTACGTGCTTTCTGCTTAATGTTTCTATAAACTTAAAACTGTTTTTTTAAAAAGTCTATTAAAAAAAGAGCCCCATGAGGTGTGGTTATAGAGAAATGAATGCACGGGTGCTGTGGGGTGCAGAGGGTTTGGGGGTGGGGATCGGTGAAGGGGTCAAGACCCTGTGTGTGAAGTTACATCGTGTTTCATATCTTACCTCTGCCACTTACCTACCATGTGGCCTTAGCCAAGTTATTTAATGGCTCTTAAGCCTCAGTGTACTCCTCTGTAAAATGGGCTGGTGATGCCTACTACAGAATCGTTATGAGATTTAAATGGAATGTGAATCGAGCACTTGGCACTGCCCTTGATGAGAGTCAGCACTCCACAGAAGACAGCCCTCCTCATGTTGCAGAGGAGAAGAGCCACCTCTGCGTCTTCTGGGCTCGGGTGGAGCTGGGCCTGAAGGAGGAGGGGAGAGGGACCAGGTGGAAGAGCAACGTGGACCAAGTCCTGGAGGCTGGAGAAAGAGTCGAGGCAAATAGCCTGGCCCCGCTGAGAAGGGGGTGTGTGGAGGCGGAAGAGACTGGATGCTGGGGGCCTGGGGCGCCATGCCAGGGAGTTTGGGGGTCCTCCCGAGGACAGATGGAAGCCACAGGGTGACCACCACAGGCGAGGGCCACGAGGGGGTTGGCAGTTTAGAACCATCCCTCTAGAAGCCACAGAAGGATGAGTGGGGGGAGAGGGAGGAAGACAGACAATGACAGCAACAATCCAGCCCTGGGGGTGACTTTTCTGGGGCCACTCGAAGTAGTGGGAAGAGTGGGACTGTGGGGTCTGGCAGCACTGGGTGAGAATCCCTGGAAGGCGGCTTGTCCGAGCTCGCACGCCAGCTGGCGGCGTGACTTTGGTCAAGTCACTGACCTTTCAGAGTCTCAATTTGTTCTTCTGTAAGGATGCTAGCTCCTGGGGAGATTCTAAAGTTGAAAAAAGGTGATAAAAATTAAGAAGGTCTGGGGCAGGAGAGACATGAACTGTACTTAAATCTCCGATTGCGACAGTCTAAAATTGCCCTGGTGAGGGACGAGGGTGTAGCTCAGTGGGAGAGTGCTTGCTTAGCATGCACGAGGTCCTGGGTTCAGTCCCCAGCACCTCCGTGAAAATAATTAGTAAACAAATGAAAACCTAATTACCTCCCCCCAAAATAAAAAAAAGAAAACCAAAAACCAAAACAAACAAACAAAAAAATAAAATTGCCCAGCTTGGAACAAGGACCCTGGGCCTAACAGCACTGGGTCTGAACACTGGCTCCACCAGTCAGCAGTGTGCCGCCTGGGTGTAGCCCCTTGGCTTCTCTGAGCCTCCTCTTCAGTGTCTATCAAACGGCCACAGTAAGCTCTGTCCCACGGGTGCTGTGGAGGGTCGTGCGAGACGACCGCCAGCACCCAGAGCACCGCAAGTGGCCCAAAGATGGGGCGGGTGTCACTGTCATCATTATTATCCACATCCTCAGAGGAGCAGAATCAAGAACATTTTTTCTTTTGATTTTTCTGTTATCAACATGTGTATATACAGTAATTATTTTAATAATGAAAAAAATTAACTCATCAAGGAATGAGAAGACAGGCCACAGAGTGGGAGAAAATATTTGCAAAAGGTACATCTGATAAGGGCATGGCATCCAACATAGACAAAGAATTCTTAAAACTCAACAGTAAAAGGAGACTGTCGTACTAAATGAGCCAGGAGAGAAAGAAAAGTGCCATAGGATATCATTTACATGTGGAATCTAAAAAAATGACAAATGAACTTATTTACAAAACAGACACAGGCTCCCAGACATAGAGAACTTATGGTTACCAGAGGAAGAGAGGGGAGGGGAGGGATAAATTGGGAGTTTGGAATTTGTAGATATTAACTGCTGTATATAAAGTAAATAAACAACAAGCTCCTACTGTACAGTGCAGGGAACTATATTCAATGTCTTATAACAACCTATAATGAAAAATATGAAAAGGAATAAATATATGTACACCTGAATCACTATGCTGTACACCAGAAATTAACACATTATTAACAACTATACTTTAATAAAATTAAAAAAAAACTCAACAATAAGAAAATGAACACCCCGATTAAGAAGTGGACCAAAGGTCTAACAACAGACTTTTCACCAAAGAAGATACTCAAATGGCAAGTAAGCAGGTAAAAAGATGCACCACATCACACGCCATTAGGGAAATTCAGATTAAAACAAGGACGGCCCCAGTCCACGCACCGACAGCACCGAACGCTGGCGAGCCCGGGGAGGAACAGGAACCCCCGCTCACCGCTGGTGGGACGCGGAGCCGTACGGCCACGTTGGAAAGCACTGGTTTGGAAAACTAAACGTGCTCTCGCGTCCAACCCAGCAGTTGGACTCCATGTGATTTTCCCGAAGGAGATGAAAACTTATGTCCACACAAAGGCCTTCACACGGATGTTTACAGCAGCCTTATTCATAAATGCCAAAGCTTGGAAGCCACCAAGACGTTCTTCAGTAAGTGAATGGATAAAGAAACTGTGGCCCATCCAGACAATGGGTATTTTTCAGCACTAAAAAGAAACGAGCTATCGAGCCCGGGCAAGGCACGGGGGCACCTTAGGTGCCTGTTACTGAGTGAAAGAAACCCATCCGAAGAGGCTGCGTACAATACGGTTCCAGCTCTGTGAGAGTCCAGGAGGGGCGACACCACGGAGACAGTGCAAAGATCCGCCGTTGCCAGGGGGAGGGAGGGACGGATGGACAGGTGGGGCACAGAGGGTCTGGAGGGCAGGCTCAGAGTGGGAGAATTAGGGTGGCCTAGGGGCAGGTGCCAAGGGCCGGGCCTTTGGAGGGGCACAAGTGGGCTCTCCACCTTCCCTCCTCCCCAGCCCCCCAGCCTGGCTGCCCAGCCTGGCATGTTGACCCCACAGCTTGTGTGTGATCTGGGTCCTGTCACTGCCTGGAAGACACAGGCACTCCCAGGGGCTCCATCCAGAGCTCCTGCCCCTCTTAGCAGATGAAAAGCTCCCGTGAGGAGCTAATTAATGGATCCCTCCCCTCCTCCCCCTCTCTGTTCCTAAATGCCAGGAACTCTGGGCCCAGGATGTAACCTGGCAGAGCTCCGAGGGGGACGGGAACATGATGCGGAGACCTGTGGTCACAGCCTGCACACGCCACTTGATGGCTAAAGCCCACACCCCTGCAAGGCCAGCAACCTCCTCGGGGGCCCCTGCTTGGTTCCCCTTCCTTCAACCAGCCAAGCACCTGCCCGCCCGCCTGCCCGAGGCTGCACACACCAGCCAGGCGCCTTGTGATCGCCACGTCTTGGTCTTGCCGCCCCGAGAGCGTTTACACCGTGGAAATTGGCAAACGCCGCCAGTCAACTGCTCCTCCAGTTGTCACCAGTGTTATCACTGGCCAGTCGTTAGACGTTTACCAGCACACACTACACGGCTGCTCCTGTTGCCAGACATGCACTCCCTCACTTCATACCGCACGTCTCAGTGCGATGAGGCTTCCCCAGAGAGGTCTTCTCTCTTCCCGACTGGAGTGTGGGGCACACAGCAGGGACTCTTAAGGAGGTGGGGGTGCGTGGGACCAGCTAAGTCACGGCAGCTGTGAGAAGAGGCGGCACGCTGCCGTCCTCCCGGGGGGCCTGCCCTGCAGGCTCCCTCCAGCCGCTCTGGGCAGGGATGATGTCTTCCTCCTGCACCCCCACCCCAGGAACAGAGGGCTTTCATTTTCCTGCCTTGAGAGCCTCAAATTGCCACCTGTCTCAGGCGTGCACCCTTCCTTCGCACCACTGGGAGTTTCTCCCCACGCCTCCAAGCCTGCCTTTCTGGTTTTAGCCAAGCCCTCGAAAGTTGCAACAAGTATCCATATCTCTGCAAGGCTCTGCAGACTTCCCAAGCCATCTCCTTCCCTGCACCATCCTTCTGTTCCTCCCCCAGAGCCTCCACACTACCTTCAGGTTGCCTGTGCCCTTCCACTTACACGTCTTGCTTCCAGTTAATCATTTACACCTTAGTAAGAATTAGCAACACAACATTGTAAAATGATTATAACTCAATAAACAAATGTTAAAAAAAAAAAAAAAAGAGAGAGAGAGAACTAGCGGTGGGATAGCTGGGAGCAGTGGAAAGGCACCAGCTTCCTCTCACCTGTCATCTTCCAGGGCTCAGCCCAGGCCTCCTCAGAGAAGGCTTCTCTGAACAACCTCCTCTTTGGTTGTGATCCTAGCACCTGTTTATTTTCTTCCCAGCCCTGATCACAACCTGAGGTCTTTATTCATTCACTCACCTTTCTCTGGCTCATTGTCTAGTTAGCTCTAGAAGAGCCAGGACCATGTCAGTCTCATCTCTGTTACACCCCTGGGACCTCACCTGCACAAATGACTGCTCATCCATGTTCAAATCTATGCTCTGTCCTGCCCAGCTGGGTCACTAGACAGTGCCCTTGCTCTTTGTGCCTCAATGTTCCCATCTGTAAATGGGGAGAACAGTACTTGCCTTTCTGGATCTCAGGCTTGTTTTCAGGATCAAATGTGACGCTGATTAGGAGTTCTGAACACCTGCGACGTGCTGGGGGGCTGCCAGGGCGGCTGTCCAAGTTCACCTGCCTTCCCAGCGCCCCTCCCTCATGTGGTGGAAGGCTTAAAGAAATCCCAGGAGGCAGCGAACAGTGACTATCTAACTAATGACAGTAGTGATTAGTAACTAATGAATAATAATAAAAGTAGTGATGGCCAACCCAATACCATACGTCCGAGGCTGTCCTCACTCTTCACGGGGATTAACTCATGTAACTTAAGAACCAGCTCAGGAGGCAGGTCCTGTCACTACCCCTATTTTACAGGGGAGGAAACTGAGGCACAGGGAGGTTAAGTGATTTGTCCAGATAGTAGAGATGGGATGAAGTTTTAATTTTTGCTGGGACTTTCCCCAAATCTCTTCAATCTAATAACTTTACCAGTTCAATCTCATGATGCTTTACTGGATCGCTGACACCAGGAATTTATGTTTGTGACTTTGCTCCTGTGGCAGGCACTGGGGGTCCGGAGCGGAGCGGGGCCAGTCCCGGCCTTTGGGGACCCCACCATAAAGGAGGAGGCAGGGAGCGCAGGTCCTGCTTCTGAGGGCAGGTGCGTGGAGGGGCCCCCTTCAGAGTTCCAGGGGCCCCCGGGGCACTGCCAGCCATGGCAACCTGGGATGAACCCCAGAAAAGCAGTGCCGGAAAGGCTCCTGGAGGCAGCAGTATTGATGGCTCGCTCTGTGCTGGGCGGGGGCTGCCGATGCTGGGCGTGCGTGTTGGGCGGAGGGCGGACCACCTCAGTCAGTTCGTGAGGCCAACCCAATGGCAGGGCCCCCCCCCGGGTCAGAAGCCCAGTCAGCGCAGAGCCAGGCCCCGGATCCTCAGATCCTCCCCCCCAACCCCCGCCACCCTGGCCAGGGGCCCCTGAGCCAGGGTCTCAGGTTGCCAGCAGGGACAGCTGCCTGCACCATGAAAAAGGCCTCCGGGCCGCGGGCTGACCCGGTCACACATGCTTTTAGCTCAAGACAGCTGGGGTCTGCACGCTGGAGGTGTGAGTGACCCGCCCTGTGTCCTCCACCCTGTCTCTCTTTATCACCTTGTTAAAAGATTTTTACTCTCCATTTGGAGCCTGGAATTTCATGAGTCCCTGTCTGAAGCTTCGGGGTAACAGGCTGCCCCCTGAAGGCTGCCTTTCAGCTTCAAAGCCCCCCAGCCCCCGGGGTAATTAGTCCCTCTGGTCCCCGGGATGGAGGGAAGTGTTCCCGGGCTGGGGAGGGAGACCCGGAGGAAGCTGAGGGGCTTCCCTGGGGGAATGTGGGGCTGAGCAGAAGTCTGAGTGGGAGAAGGGGAGCCCTGACTGACTTCAGGAATCCTCCACTAATGCCTTCTCCCCTGTTAGGACAGCAGCACAGCTGAGGGGGTGGGGAGGGAGGGCCAGAGCCCCCTGGAGCAAGGTGGCTCCAAGAAGCTTCAGAGCCAGACAGCCCGAAGTCGGAGTCGAAGCCTCCACCAACAGCAGACCTTGGATCATTAATGTCTCCAAGCCTCCGCTTTCTTCTCTGTAGAGTGGGGACAGCAATAAAGCCCTGCTCCTGTGGTTGGCACTGAGTGAGCTGCCCCCTGAGTGGGGGGGTGAGCGGTGCTGCTGTAGGAGAGGAGCGAATGCGGGTGAGCGCTGGTGACTGGGAGTGGGGAAGATTAGCGTACAGAGATGAGCGGGGGGTCTAGATGGGAGGGAGGGGCTCCCTTGCTTCCTTTGCCCTGCTTTGTCCTTTCCCTCGTGGCTCTGCCCTGAGGGCCACCACCACCCACGGCCTCGCATAGCTGGCCAGAGAGGAGGCGGATTTCGTCCGCCATTGTGGGGCCCTTGACCTTCCCAGCAGCGGTCAGCGCCCCCTGCGAGCCGCCAGGTGAGGGTGCGCCTGTCTTCCTGGCCTCCCTACCTGGCCGCTGTGAGGGCCCAGCCAGGCAACTGGTGCCGCAGAGCAGCCCTGGTTTAAGGCCTCCCAGACCTGGGCTCAAGTAGTCAGCCATTCCTGCAGGACAGACTCCCCTGCTGAGACAGGGAAGTCACCCCACCTCAGGACGGCTGAGTGAGCATCTGCAGGCTGCGTGTGAGCACCATGTAGCCCACGTAGCCCACGTCAGACATGCGATAGCCAAAGTCACCAGCCACAGTGTGGGAACCGCGGGTGGGGACTGCGAGATGCGGGGACAGGGGGTGGCCACATGAGATGGGGGTGAGGCTGCCGCCGGCCAACCGGTCGCCTGCTCCATCCTCCGGGTGGACAGCATGGGGCGAGAGTGGAGGGCTGACAACCCGTCCCCTCGCACTCTGGTGCCCTCCACCCTTCCATGCCAGGGACCCTGTGCAGCCCTTGCTCACCTTACCTCGGGCCCCCGTGGAGGCCACTTAGTGACAGTTTTAGCTTTCCTGCCCTCTCTCAAACCCATTAAAAGCAGGGATTACTTTGGGGTTGTGTCTGGGCCCCCAGTGCTGTTAACACTCGTTGTTGGTGACAGTGTGAGAGGTGGGGTCTGAAACGTGAGGGCCAGAAGGACGTCATCTCATGAGGATGTGGAAGCACTGGTCCTGCTTCCTGTCTGGATCAGAAGGTGAGAACCTGCTGAAGAGGGCCAGGGAGGACGCCCCTGAGAGAAGCTGGCACAAGCCGGCCGCCGCTGCCACAGCGTGCCCAGCCCGCCGACATGGGAGAGGGGCTCGGAGGGGCTGCCAAACACACAACGGCCGTGGCTGGAAGGGGCAGGCCCTTCCCTTGCTCAGAGTCCCCGCTGGCTCCCCAGTGTCTGTGCCAGGAGTCCCTGGTCTGGGAGCCGGGAAGGTAGTTACGTGGGTAACCTGTGGGTTGTTTTTCCTCCTTCGGAAAGGTTGATGGGTGTGACTGGCCCCATAGGGTTGGCCACTGGGGCTGGGGTGGGAGTTGGGTAGGGAATCCCTGCCCCCAGACGAGCAAGCAGAGCGTGCCCACACGGTGAGGTCAGCGCTCAGCACCCAACCTGGAGGGGGGCTCAGGGACCTCTGCCTGGAGGAAGTACTAAGGTTTGAGCCCAGAGAAGCCAGGAGATACGGGGGCAGGAAGCTAGGAGGAGCGAGGCTCCGCGCGGAGCAGCAGCGCTTTCCCGAGTCTGAGGAGGAGGCGTGCCGCCTGAAGCGCCCAGCTGAGCCCCGTGGGGCCTGGAGGCCAGCGGCTCTGCGCACCGGACTGCGTCTCAGGGGCAATGGCAGCCACTGAAAGAGCCTGGAGCACCAGAGGGAGATGTTCAGAGAAATCTTTTTCCTCTTGCTCTAGTAATCTCGACTGAGCCCACGCTGGCCATGCCCACGGTGGTGGGAAAATACGTGGGCTACTGCTTAACAGACGGGGTGTTTTCAGTGGAGAAGGCCGGCTAAAGATGGGATTCGTGGAGAAAACCGAACAAAAGGTCTTCTTCGGTGGTGACAACTTTGGTGACCGCAGGCCAGCGGGGTCAGGTTGAACCTCACCCCACCACCCTGGCTTTGCCTCCACTGCTTCAGACAGACCCTCGCTCCTGCTGGGACGTGTGTGTGTGTGGTTGTGCCTGTGACTTGGCTCCGTGGTCACCCTGCCTGTTTGTGTCCTCCCCACTCCCTACCGGTCCTTGCTCCAGGAACCTGGTCCTCACCCCCTCTGGGAGGTCTGTCCTGGCAGCTGCCAGTCCCTGGGACTATTTGATCTTTCCGCTCGGAAAGGTGGCAGCAGGCTTTCTAAGGCCATGGGAGCCCTCCTGCTCGCAGCCTGGATCTCGCGGCTAGAACACAAGGGACCCGAGGGCAGGGACGATGCCCCGTTCCTCTTTCCGTCCCACAACCGTCCAGCGCTGAGCCTGGCAAGCAGCGGGTCCGTGTTCAAGCATCTGCTCAGTGGAACCACGTTTAACTGTGTGCATCCCAAGCCTGTCTGGAGACACTGGGAGTAAGTGTAGGACCCCCTGTGTTTCTGCAAGTCCTCTTTCCTCAGTGCCTGGTGGCCCTGGTTTCCCGTCTCTGGGCTGCCTTGCCTTGCCCAGTACCAGTAGCTGCCCCTCGGCTGGGCTCCCGTGTCCCTGCGCCTGTCTACTACGCTCCTGACCATACTGGGTCAGAATCATTTTTCAAAAGTGTCCACTCTCCCCACCTCCCCTCCCCCACACCCAGCCCAGCGCCGAACGCACAGTAGATCAGTAAGTGTTTGTCGAATGAAAAAAAAAAAAAAGGCCTGGCAAGAGCACAGGATCCCCTCTTAGGCATATTGATGGGAACACAATCGCCAATTGAATTTGTTTCCTTCAAAAGAGCCATATATCTTAGAAACTCCATTCCAGATGCCCAGATGGCAAGGCCTGGGAGAATTCAGAGTTACTCCTAATTGAAACTGTTTCCTCCTGAGGGTCCAGAGTTCAAAAGGGAGGCATTTGCTACGAACAATTGAGCCAGTGTGAGAGGCTGTGGGCGGCACATTTCCAAGGCCTCAGTGGCACTCTGAGCAGTTACCAATGCAAATAGAAGAGAAAGACTTGTCCCCAGGGGCAAATGTGAGCGCCCAGAAATGGAGCCTTTGGCAACGAGGAGAAGGAGAAAAAACCAGGTCAGCCACGGCGCGGGGCCGTGCAGAGGCCACTGCACTCGGAGCCGGGAGGCTTACGGTCTCAGCTGGGATCCGGGTTTCAGATCAAGGTTTCTGATAATCTAGCCCCCGGGACAGTTTCCAAGCCAGGAATGAGATGCAGGACACATCAAAGGGACTTTTCTGATTTGTGAAGTGTTGCCGTGAGCTCAGGCTTTAGAATGAGGCCGTTCTTCTATTCTTCAAGGAGACGCCCCCGTGAAGGTAGGACTGTCCCTGCAAACTCTGCGCTGGTGAACTGCATCTCAGCCTTGTCCTGTCCCCGTGGCTCTCCAGCCTCCCTGCTCCGTTTGCGCGTCTCCTCCTCCGGGAGCGCTGCCTCCCGGCGCTGCGGCGTCCCCGTACTGGGCTTGACCGCTGTCTTTCTCTGAAGGCTTTCTCTGATCACCACAATTTGTAGGGATCCTGAGGGAGAGGGTTGGTTCTAAATGACTACGGAATGTTCCGCTGGAATGTCCCTGCAGTAAGCACGGACTGAGCGCCTGTCCGGCAGCCGACGGGGGCCGAGCACCGACCATGAGCCGGTGCCGTGCCGGCGCCATAGGCTGAACCGAGCTCAGCTCTCCCAGCAGCCCGGGGGAGACGGCTCGGGCACCGAGGTTTAAGTCCGAGCTGGTGGGGGCCGTTAGCGGCGTCATCTCACGCTGCTGGCTCTCCTCGCAAGCACCAGGAAGGAGTTCGCTTCCTGAGCCCCTTGCAGCGGGTGGGGCCGGGCAAACAGCCTGCCGGCGCCCTGTGACGGGGGCGACCACGTCGCTGCAGGCTGGAGAATGTCTCATTCTCCCCCTAGCGTGGTGACGGGCCAGCAGCCTTTGAGAAGGTGACAGCCCCACCAGTCTGCTGCTTGTCGAGGGAGCAGGAGGAGCAGACACTCAGGCTGACCCACGATGGCCACAGAACATGAGCAGAAAGTGCATTTTGATGGCCGTGAGCTGAGATGTTCAACGTGCTTGTTACTGCTGCAGAGCCTAACCTGTGCTGACCGAGACACAATCTTACAGATGAAGCGATCGAGGCTGCATGGGGAGGCACGGGTGAGCCTGGGGAAGTGGCAGCTGGAGCCCGCGCTGTGCTCGGTGCCCTGACTGACTGGCTGTGATGGCCTGGAGGGCCAGGCACGTAGCTGGCTCTACGCGGTGATCTCCGGAATGCATGGGGCGGGTCTGAGCACAGGAGCCACACAGTCGTCGTGCTTGGGCTTCAGAAGGGCCACCTGGCAGCTGCCCCTGGCTGAGAGGTCACTGCTCGTCCCGCTGGAAAGAGCAGTCCTGAACCCCCCGAGAGCCCAGTGCCCAGCATCCGCAGAGACACCCGGGGCCAGTCTGCTGAAGGCCTGTGATCCCCTGCACCAGGCGGACCTCCCGTGCCTCCCCCGCCCCGGCCAGGCTGGCTGGAGGAGGGCCCACTACCACTGAGGGAGGCCTTGCTCCCATGTCTTTTTAAATGACCATAAAGCAGCATGGAAATGAATGCCGGCTAACAAGGTTAAAGGATCCTTAAAAAACAAACGATGCCATTTTTTCCCCCAACTCACTGCTGAGTAAAAATTTGTCACTTCAGTAAGCATTTTATTGGTAATTACAGAGTTACTTTATTTGCATATTACAGAGCTGCTAGCCACCCTGGTGAAAATGCTTAATGTCGCTGAGCATCTTGGAAAGGATTATTCAACCCAGGGAGGGAGAATTCAGTAATTATTTCCTTAAAACCGGAATTTGCTAATAACTTTGCAGTAGATCACTTTGTGCTCCCCCATACAGCAATTAAATGATAAGCAATTAAGTGCCAAAGTGACTCAGGCATAGGACCGGCCCCCAGGGAGGGCCTCTGCTTCACTTCCTTAGAGAGGGGAGCAGAGTTCACGTTAACCCCTTGACTCCTGAGCCACGGGGGAACTCTGATTCCTCTCGGGGCCAGCTGGAGGGGGCTGGGGCCCAGGCTGCAGCCAGGGGAGGCTGGCTGTCCGGCCTAGCAGCTGGGATCGTGGGGGCAGAGGTGAGGCCTGGGGATTCTGGAGTCAAACCGACTGGGTCTGTAACTCGGGCCCAGCTCTTACCATGCAGGTGTCTCGAACAGATTACTCCGCCTTTCTCCATCTCAGTTTCCTCCTCAGTAAAGGGGTTCACGACGGCTTCTACTTGCCTTGGCAGTGGTGGCGACCGAGTGCTGCGCACAGCAGGGCCGTGCACACTCGGAGAGCAGGAGGTGCTCGCTAAGTGTGAGGTGGCACTGGCTTTGCCCCAGGGCCCAGGGTGCTGCCAGCTCTGCGGGGGAACCGGGTCCGAAGGTTAGGTCAAGCGTGGTCGCCAGCCAGGGCCCCCCAAATCCCTCGACAGTGGGGGTGGGGTTGGCACCCACTGTCTGGAGTTTCAGTTTGTCTGGGATGAAATCCTGACCCCCAAGTGCACACCTGGTAGCCGTGTGGCCTCGGGCACTGGCACAGCCTCTTGAGAGCCCCAGGCTCCCGCTGGCAAACCAGGGAGAGGGACACCCAGCAGAGTGGCAAGGGCACTGGGTGTCCCGTGCTTGACCTCACGTTTTAGTCGTTTAGCTTCCTGCCGGGCTCATTAAAAAAAAATTTCAAGTGGACACGGGCCTGTCCCTAAAAAAGGAGCGTTGCAATTTCAGACTTGCTGGCTTAATTCCTGATGGACACTCAGCAGCCGCTCGGAGCGCCGGCTTCCGGTCTCTCCCTCTGTTAAGTATTCAATGATCTGAGAACACTGGAGAAGATGCTACCTTCAGAGGCCCTCGGTCTTTCTGTGCCCCAAGGGGTCCTTCCGTGATGGGGCTGAGTTCACCCCCTAGTTCATCGGTCTGCAAGGCCTGCTCAGGTGTGGTTTTCTGTTTAATATTGTAAAATGCTGCTCCGTGGGCGGAGGGGAGAGTGCAGAAATGTCTATTTTTCAAGATTCACCTCTGCGCTTCCATGCCAGGCCTGGCGCTGCTGTCAGGGGGGTCTATACAGAATACGTAGTGACCCTCGGGATGTGTCAGCCCCCCCCCCCCCCAGAGTCACCTGTTCAACGTCTACCAGCACACGGCTCCGGCTGCCATCCGAGGGCAGAGTCTACCCGAATATCCTCCCTTCCAGGGCAGACTCTGCCCTGAGGGCGCCTGGTGTCCGGGCTGGAGCCATGACCTCTGTGCCCTTGCATCTGAGTGGGGAGAGCTGCCGCCTCTGTGGTACACGTCTTCTCACTAGGCTCCACTTCACGGTGTCAACGTGGAGCGCTGAGCAGAGTCGGGAAGAGACGTGGACAAGCGGCCCTCAGGAGCCTCGGAGCCGGCTCCAGCCCGCCACTGCCTCCCCACGTCCGAGGGCCACCCTGCCGCATGTCCCCGCGGTGCTTCACCCCTTCCTTGGCTCCTGAGGCTGCGCGGGTCTCCTGGTCCTCCTCCTCGCCAGCTGCCCTTCAGTCCTCCGTGGCCCTGTCCCTCTCCAGCCCTACAGAGCCGTGGCTCTCAGTCCTGACCCTGCATCTTAGGGATCGTGGAAGCTCCCGATGCCCAAGCCTTTCCCCAGACCCACTTACTCAGTCAGCATCTCTGGACGTCCATCTAGCCCTCAGCAGGTTTTGAAGCTGCCCAGGTGGTTCCAATATGCAGCCAAGTCTGAGAGCCATTGTTGAAAAAAATACCAACACTGGTTCCCACTCCAGCCCAGTCGAACCACTCTCCTCTGGACGCGGCTTGGCTCACTTCTGTGCCGGCCAGGCTCTCTAGACGAAGCCTGTGTGTTGCTGTCATGGAGGACCCCGGGCACGGCACAGCGTCTTCCTTACAACTCTCAGAGGGAACCAACCCTGCCAACACCTTGATTTCAAGGCTTCTAGATCGAAACTGTGAGACAAGTTTCTGTTGTTTAGAACCCGTCGATCAGTGTGTGGGACTCCGTTGCAGGAGCTATAGCAAACTAACACAGCAGGTAACTAGTGTGTCCAGTGGCATTCGTCTTCCCACCCTGCTCTCCGCCCGCTTCTTTTCCAATGGGGGAGACAGGCCTTAAATAAACAAAGAAGTTAATAGCTAATGACAAAAGTTGCAAAAGGTCTTGGGACATGGACCCTCATTTCCATGCTCTTTTCCTTACTTGGGTTGTGAAAATTCATGGATAAATATTTCATCTCTGGGCTTTGTTTGCGTGGGATCGTTGAGCAGAAGATGAGATTTTAATAATCAAAGCATCTTTTGTTTTCTTCTTCTTGGCCCTCTGGTTAAAAATGGGCTAATAAAACAAATGAAACAAATCCTTTATTTTTATTATTTATACAAGAAACCATTCAAAACCCTCACAAGGAGCCGTGTGCTCTGCAGGGCGCGGGGTGAGAGTGACTCTCCCAGGGTATCAGGATGTGGTTAGTAGATGTGGGAAGAGGAGGGCACTTGCTGTTTCGTGCAGAAATGGGCTGAATGGCCTCGGGGAGCCGAGACAACGTGGGGGCAGGCATGTGGCTTTGGCTGGCTGGGGCTTGAAGCAGAAATCTTCCCACGATGCCAGGGACTAGTTGCAGCTGGGCCCAGCCACCTGAGGAGTGGGGGCAGTGAGACAGTGCTTCAAATCCAAGCCTCGGGATCTTTTTTTTTTTTTCTGGGTGAAGAATCACGAAGACTCTAATTTGAGAATCTATAGAATTGTGACACCTCATTTAGCCAGTGTCATTAGGGAGTGAGAAGTTCCACATAAGTGAGTTTTCCAGATAATTGAGCTTTATTCTCCTAAGAGGCAAAGCTGAAAAGAAATTAACCATTTTGATAGAAAGCTTTCTAAAACACGTTCCTCTGCTTTCAGACCCTGGGTACCCAGATGGAGATTCAGCCCCTTCTTGGCAGCTCTGAGGAGGAGGCCCCTCAGCGTCTGATTCTGGGGTGGGCTGGGCCGCAGGGCTCCCAGGTGGGGGTTCTCAGCCCCGGCGGCGTGTTGGGGTCACCTGGAGAGGGTAAGAAGTCCTGACACCCAGGTCCAGCCTCAGGCCGTTTAACTCACAATTCCTGGGAGATGGGGCCCGGCGTGAGTGCCTGCTAAAGCTCCCGGATGATTCTGGCGTGTGGACAGGCTCAAGAACCCCTGCTCTAGGATGCGTCGTGCTTCCTCCGGGGATGAAAATGCCGCCCAGCCCAACGTCCTGATACAAGTGGCTGTTCCCACGTCAGGCACCCCGCAGGTCACCCCCAGGCTGCATGGCCTCTAACGCCTGCCCGCGGGCCGAGGCCTGCTTTCCCACGGGGACACGGGGCCTCCACCCCCTCTTAGCCAGACGGCAGAGCCAGGGGGCTCTGTCTCGTCCAAAGCCCCTCTCGGTAAGGCCGCCCTTGACAGCCCCACCTTCGAAGCTCTCTTTCCACTTCGCTTTGGTTGTCCTGTCCTCATCTTCACAGTTGGTTTCAGCAACACCTTCTTGCCTCTCACCTGGGCCACACGCTCTTGGGCTGGGAATTCAGGTCACTCAGAGTAAACAGTCTCATTGCGCCTGACAGGAGGGTCCTTTCTGTGGGAAATGCACACGAGCTCTGGGGCGGCAGCTTGGGACTCTGTCTGCATTGTGGAGAGCCCAGGAGATCACTGTAGAAATAAACCAGTTCCCTTCTCTGCCTTTTGTCTGCTCCTTGAGGGATGCGGAGGCAGGTGTTGGGGGCCCACCCAACGTGTTCAGCCATTATTTGCTGCCATCTACCCGGCAGAGGGGCCCCTGGCAGGAGGGATGGAGGAGGGAGGAGGGATGGGGGAGGGGTGAGGGAGGGATGGGGGAGGTATGGGGATGGAGGAGGGATGGAGGAGGGATGGGGATGGATGGGGAGGGATGGGGGATGGAGGAGAGATGGGGAGGGATGGGGAGGGATGGGGAGGGATGGGGGATGGAGGAGAGATGGGGAGGGATGGGGAGGGATGGGGAGGGATGGGGGATGGAGGAGGCATGGGGATGGAGGGGGGATGGAGAAAGGATGGGGGAGAGATGGAGGGATGGAGGAGGGATGGAGGCCCTTCTTCGGTTGGCTCCTGTCCCTCTTCTGTCCTCATCTCCCGGGTCTCCTTCCTCTCCTGCCAACGGGGCACCTCGCAGCCCTGAACTTGTCCCTAACAGCTCACCTTGATGCTCCTGGGCTGGCTTCCGCTGAGGTCCCTTTTCTGTGAGCCCTGTGCCCACTTCCTTTCAGCAAACACTTCCCAGAGCCTCTGCCTAGAAGGGAGGTCATGGGCCCTGTCCTGGGAGCTTCCACCTGAGTCCTGGCCCTTAGAGGAGGGGCCCAAACTGTTCTAGCATCAGTTTTTCCATCTGTGAAATGGGGATGTCACCACCCATCTCATAAAATTTCAAGTAAGCAGGATGTATAAAGTGGCCCAAATGACCACCTAGGACGCGGGGGCTTGTCTCCCTTGAGGACCAGCTCCAACCCACTGGGTCCCCAGCAAGCCAGCCCCGCCCCCCTCCGGCCCCTTCTAGCTCTGCGGGGCGGATGGCTCCCAAAGCCCTGCAGCTCAAGTAAATGTCCGTTCCTCTCAAACTGGCTCTCGGCCTGGAAGTTTTCGAGGGGGGGGGGTGTGGAGGAGGGAGGGGCTGGAGGGCGCGCTGGGGCCCTGACTTTCTGCAGTTAGGGATGTGGGAGGCTCAGTTTCGCTCCAACTCTCTGTCTGAACCTTAGCCCGAGCCTGTCCTTGTGCTTGGCTGGCCTCACATGCCGCCCTGGAGCGTCTTGCGTGCCTTTGTCTGCCTCCCCGGCAGGATGTGGACCCCTGGAGGGCGGGGGTTCCCCGCTTCACCTCAGGCGGCTCCAGCAGGCCCGCCCAGGGAGCAGGGGCTGTTGGCTCCCCCCACGGGTTGCTTGACTCTGTAACCACTCGGAGCCTCCAGCCTCCCTGAGCGCAGGCCTGGAGGGACCCGAGCACGTCCGGGCTTCCGAATGCAAACAAGCAGCGAAGTGTTTCACAACCTGGTGTTTCACCAGAAACGGCCCTTCAGAGGGGCCCAAAATACACAGCTCAGCGTTTGCACTTCGAAGAGCGGGAGGCCCAGCCCCAGGCTCAGCGGCCAGGTCTTCCCCGTGTCAACAAGGGAAAGGAAAACAGCTTGGCTGTGTCTGGGGCACCCTGACAAAGGGGTTTTCCGACCGGGGCTGGGGTGGGGGGGCCGGGGCGGGGTGCGGGAAGGGGGCTGCGGCTCCCCTGGGCGCTTCCTGCCAGTGTGGAGACCCTGGGGCTTTCTTGTGAGTTCAGGGAAGACCCTCCCAGGGAGTTCCCTAATGATAATGATGGTGGTGACGGTTCCCAGCTACTGTGCTGGCTAGCACTTCCCTGGTTTACCCCCTTTCATCCTGATGAGGAGTGTAGTATCATCAGCCCCGTTTTACAGATTTGAAAACTGAGGCTTAGAGAGGCTCACAGGTTGGTGAGTGGTGGAGCTGATCTCAGCGGGGGTGGGCCTGGCGCCCAGGCCTGTGATCCTATCGGTATGTAAAGTCTGCCCTTCCTCCCTCCAAGGAGACTGAGCCCCACCATAGTCCAGACACTGAAGATGCTAAGCATAAAATAGAGCCTCATGGAGCGACCGGTTAAAAGGACAGCCCTGTAGACGGGTGGTGGCCATGCGAGAGCATGGAGGCGCTCACTGCGGGGTATTCACAGGGCCATGGGAGTGCGGCCAGGAAGCACTTGCCTCTGTGGGGCCACGGCTGGCATTCTGACCAGCTGAGGAGAGTCGGCGCAGACAGGAGGGACCATGGGACCCTGCGGGCTGGGCCCGTCCGACAGCAGGGTGGGCCTGGGGGCGGAGCTGGAGTGAACCACCCCTACTGAGGTCTGGAGAGGCTGAGTAGGGTGGGGTGGGGCTGGGCCTCGGCAGACATTCGAGGACAGGGAGGAGCAAGCCCAGAGGATGAGCCAGGCTGCTGAGGTCCTGGGTGGTCAGTGGGACGCTGAAGGTGACCGGGCACTGAGCCCTCTTAGCACGTCAGCCAGTGGACTCCAGTGACGAGTTCTTGAGGCCCTGCCCGTGCAGGCAGTGTGGGCAGTGATGACACAGGGGTGGTGTCCCAGTTGTGCCCAGAACTTGTCAGTGCCACCTTTTTGACAGACCCATCCTCAGCACGGGCCTGAGATGCAAGTGTTCTCAGGGGGACGGTGGCTTGCATCACGGAGGCTGCCCTGCCTGCACCAGGAGGTGGGACAAGCCTGGACCAGGAGACCAGCCATGAAGGAGGCGCAGCGCCATCCCGTGCAGGATGCGTAACCGGGGGCAAGTCACTTCACTGCTCTACAATGGAGACGATGCCCTCCCCACCGGCGCACTGACGGGTTCTTGTGAACATCAAATGAGGCAACAAGCGTGAGTGTTGTTTCAGCTGAAAGGCACGGTGTAAAATTGAGTCACCTTCTGGTCTGGGGACCTTAGTACCCATTTTAGCCCAATTCTCTTACGTTCCAGAAGAGGAAACAGAAGTTCAGAGTGGCTGTGGCTTGTCCAAGGTTCTCCGGGCAGAACTGAGACCAGCTTCCAGGTGCTGCCTCTTCCCTTTAACCGCCGCTATTGCTGCTATGATTCACCTTGCCACAGAAAAAACTTTAACCTCGCCCCAGCTGACCCTCGGCTTGGAGCATCTCTTTGCCTTCAAAAGAGAAGAAGAAAGAAAACTCCAAACCCCAGCGCCCACAGAGCGGCTGCTTCTCAGGAAAAGCCACCTCCCGCTGCCACTAGGTCTTCGACCCGGCAGAAGCGGGCCTCGCTGCCGGCCACCAAGCAGACGCAGCCTGCTCTGACGGCTCCGTGGTCAATGTCTTGCTGTCACCAAGCTCCTCCAAATCTCTGGGGGGGGGGTGTTGTGATGTTTGATCAGCCACAGAGAGCAGCTCCGGAGTGCTCGGGTGAGCCAGTGCCACAGCCGTCACCGCGCTGAGTGCTTCGGGCTGTGAGAGATACCGCCGCGACGGGAAAGTGACGGTGGGCAGGGCTCCAGGAGGAAAGATAAGTGGGCTGTTGGGAGAAATTAATATGAGGAAAGGAAGTGGTGGACGAAGCCAGACGGAAACAGGGTCCTGTGATGCCCATGACTTGTAAGCTTCATTGACACGCGGGATGCGCGTTCCCCGCTCTCCCTGGAGGCAGCGAACTGCTTGTCCTCAGGGCGACCCTGCCAGAAGATCCATGGGTGGCGTCGGGCCAGGACGTGGGAGGGGACCGGCCCCGGAAAAGCTGTGTAAGTCTGAGGCTGAGCTCACAGGGTCCCTCTGCTCCCGCAGGGAGAGCCCATCTAGGAAGCGCGGCCCTAGGCGGGGCGGTGGGCGTGTAGGCCAGCCCAGGGCTGGAATGGGGGGGGGGGTGGTAAGAGATAAAGGGACCATGCAGCAACATGGATGGACCTGAGATGGTCATACTAGCTGACGTAAGCCTGAAAACACGATGAGGTATCACTTACGTGTGGAATCTAAGGACAATGAGACAAATGAACTTATTTACAAAACAAAAACAGACTCACAGACATGAGAGCAAAGTGTGGCTGCGGGGAGCGGAGTTGGGGGGGACACTGGGAGCCTGGGGTTTGCAGAGGCACACTGCTGCCTGTAACACGGACAAGCAGCGGGGCCCTGCTGTGCCGCGCAGGGAGCTGTGCTCAATACCTTGCAATGGCCTGTAATGAAAAAGAGTAGGAAAAGGAACATGCATGTGTGTATGACTGAATCATCACGCTGCACGCCGGAAATGACACATTATAAACCGACTCTACTTAAATTCAAAGTAAATAAATAAAAAAATAAAAAGGGATGGGGGGGCAATGAAGGCGGGCGTGGGAAGGGGGTGCGAGGAAGCACAACGGAGCCCAATTTCCTTCCGAGGATGCTCGGCTAACCTGCTGCAAGCTGTTCACTGCAAAGGGCCCCTTTTATAATTTTGAACAACCATGAACCCCCTGATGTGAAAAATTGTGTCTTCCAAATGAATTCATTTTCCTACCTTTTTAAAAAATTTCAATCAGAAATCTCTCCAAGGCCTTGCTCAGAGAATCTGACCAGGCCCCCGAGCCCTTGGTTGCCTGTGGAATGAGATGGCTTCCAGTCCTTGGGGCCCAGTGAGCCCTGCTGTGAGGTCAGGGTTAGGTCAGTGTGGAATTCCCACGAAGGGTTTTGAAAAGTTGGAAGTCACTTGGGGATCCCACTGCTTTCTGCAAGGCTTAACTCAGGTTGTGGATTCTATGCTGTCACCCCCATTCCTCCAGCCTAAGGCCACGTGCCCTTGGAGCCACGCTGGGGAGGGGCCGGCTCCAGGACAGAGAAAGGACAGTGAAGTAGGTGGGAAAAGGTGAGGGCTGACCTCGGAGGCTGCGAGAGGTCCCAGGACACAAGGTTGGAAGAGTGGGCTGGGAGTCACATCGGGGGACGCTCTAGACCCTGGATGTGCTAGTGCCGTTCTCTGGTCCCCTAAGGCCGTGTCTGTGATGTGTGGTGACCTCCCTATGTGGGCCAAGCTGTTGCGTACAGAAAGGCTGTTCCCCTGCAGCCAAGGAAAACCGCTGTTTTGGTGTGCAGTGGCCCACGTCCGAGTCCCCGGGCATGGACCCCCAGTAAGGCCGATGGAAGAACACCAGGGTCAGAGTGAGAGAGCGAAGAGATTCTGGAAAATGGGGCCTTTCCTGAACCCCAGAGGCAGGAGCTGCCATTGCCCCAGACCGGCTTCCAGCCACGACTCGCCCGGGCGACACCTCCCCGTCCCCCACCTCAGAGCTGGCCTTCCAGAACTGGCCCAGCCGGGAGGCCCGGCTCCCGTTTACAGCCGAGGAAAGCGGGGCTCCCGGAGGCGCAGGCGTCCGTGCGGCCTCACGCTCTGGGCCCGAGGGCGCCGGCCCCAAGCCGCGCCGCAGGCCGCGCGGGGCTTTTAGCGCCCGGAAGGCGGTCTTCCTGAGGAGGCTGGGAGCACTTGGAAGGCAGAGCAACAGCTTCTTTGCTGTTTGGTTCGCTTCATTTTGACACACTCTTCCAAGGACTCACTTCACGCAGGCGCCATGCTGGGCAGGAGCCGCCACATCAAAGGCGAGGCCTGTGCTCCAGAATTTGAAGCAGAAGAGCTTCAAGCCCAGGGCAGGGCCTTCCTGAGCACAGCCCGCGAAGCCGGCCCGGGCGCTGGACGAGCAGAGAGGGAACGAAGGCCAGCTGCCGCCGCGGAGCCCTGGCGCGGGCGCGGGAGGGCAGGGGAGGGCGCTGACGGCCCACGCTGCAGGCTGTAGATTCTCAGTCGTCCTGTGAGGAAGGCCCCTGGTGCACTTCATCCCGCAGTGATTATGAGGCAGACATCGTTTACGGAACAGATCGTCTTGGCGCGGACTGGGTGCCAGACGTCTTTCTAAGCACTTTTCTCTAAACAAGCTTGTGATGATATAGTTGCTTTATTCTCCCCATTTTACAGAATAGAAAGATGAGGTTCAGAGTTGTTGAGCGACTTGCCAAAGCTCAGCTAGTAACTAGGATTCAGCCCCAGCTTAGTCTGCTTCCAAAACTAGAAGTTTCTCCCCAGAACACCATATGCTTTCCATGCGGGTGACCTGGTCCCTCGCTAGCAGGGATGGGATGACAGGTCCCTGAGGGGCCAAGGACAGCTGGGAGGGGCTGAATGGTGAGCCCCAGGGCCTGCAGGCTGCAAGATCCTTGCCTGAGGATCAGCATGGGTGGGGCTGGGGCTGGGCTGGTTAAAAGAGATGATTGCAACTTAACCTCTTTTTAAAGGAGAAGACATTGGAAAATAAAGTAGAAGAAAAGAAAGGAGAGGTCCTGATATCCAAACACTGCCCCTGTTAATATTCTGAAACACTCCCTGCCAGTCTTGGAGAAATGTAAGAGAAACGTACCCTCTTCTGTTCTGGGGGAAAGGCAGAGTGGTGTAACCTCTGTGGAAAGCAATCTGGTGACATCTATTAAAATTTTAAAACTGCATGCCCACTTCAGCCCAGTAGTCTCACTCCTGGGAATCTAGCCCACAGAAGTAAAAGCTCCATTAGGTAAAAATTTAAGTGCAAAGATGTTTATTACAGCAGCATGATTTGAATGGCACTTGCACACACAGGGAAACAGTGAATGCCCATCAGCCAGGAGAATGGAGGAATGAATAACAGTACAGACACGGCAGGCTATTATACAGCCAACAAAAAGGACGAATTAGCACCAGACCCACCAGACTAGGGGTCGGGCCACCAAGAGTGAAAAGCAAGATGCAGGGAAGTGTGTGTAATACAATCCCCCTTTTGTCAATTAGTGGCAAAACCGAGCTGCCTGTGAGTTTGCAGGCATCCGCACGTATGCAGGCACAGGTCTGTATCGGACCCCACCGGCATGCCTGTGGCCCCGGAAGGACACACACTGAGTGATGGGCATGGCTCAGCTGAGAGCAGCTTAGGGAGACAGGGGCATGGTCACCGGGAGGGCAGTACAGGCTAGGAACCGGAGAGGGAATTCTTAGAAGAAGAAGGAGAAAAACAAAGACTGCTCGTCCTTTTTCACTGTGTAACCTTCCGGCCAACTCTCTTGCTGTATAATCCGGCTTCACAGGCCACACCAGCCTGGTGCTCAAAACGGGAGCATGATCGCACAGTGTACAGTCAGCTGAGTCCAACTCCGGCCCCCACCAGAGCTCAGCCTGGGGGCCAGCCTGCTGAATCAAACAAGGCCTCCTCGCATGGCCACCGTTGACACTGAGGCCGCTGCCCCAGTTGCCCCCAAAGAGGAGGGGAGGCCGCTGGAGCGGTGGGGCTCACACACAGCTGTCCGGTCTCTGCTTGGTCCCCTCTCCCAGTGCCAGCCAGGGCTCCTGGGCTGCATGCAACAGAAGGCAAGCTGGGCTCACGTAAAAGAGCGGGCTTGACGGGTGAGTGTGGGTGAGGCCACAGGACAGAAGGAAGGATGAAAACGGATCCAGGAGCCCCCTGACAGGAAGCGGGGGCCCCAGGAGCACCTCGGGAGCAGGAGCTCCTGCCCGTCTCCCTCACAGGCCGTTGCTGGCCTGTTGAAAGCACGACTCCTCCCTTGCCTCTGCTTAGGATCCAGAGTCCCAGGACACGGTCTCCTAGGTTAGGTGTCCATCCCCGGGCTGATCCAGGGCAGTGGGAGGAAAGTTCTAGCGAAGGAACCTCTGGGGTCCCGCTCCCCCTCCTGGAAAAAACAGGCCTCCCGTGTTCCCTGTAAACTGAGGCTGTGTGCTGTGGGCGGGGACCTCCCCCCAGGGAAACTGGGGGCTGGCGAGGGTGAGGAGAAGATGCCGGAGGCTCAGAAGAATCAAGTGTCTTCTTCTCACCGGCTCTTCCCGGCAAGAATCTAAGGAGATGGGCTGGCTTGGCTTTACTTAAGATTCTTTTGGTTGTAAGCGACAGGAACCAGCCCAAGCCAGCTTCATCAGGAGAGGAGGCTTTCTCCAAAGGAAACCAAGGAGCGTGAGGACCTCAAGGCCCTGGGAGGACCGCTCGGGGCCCAGGCTCTCTGAGGGCCTGTCTTCCTGCTCGAGACCGCTCGTGCTCCAGCCGACTTCCTCCTGCCCGTCTGAGCCTTTCTCTCTCTTTCTCGCTGCAGACCGACTGTCTGCCCTTCATGCCCAAGGAGTTGGACGTATTCCAGCCTAGAGCTCCTCCATTTGCATTTCCGCCATTCCAGAGACATCCAGAGGTCTGGATTGCGAATTTCAGTCTCAACTGTGAATTTCCCAGCGAGAGCCGGATTGGCTCTGCTGGGGTCAGGCGATCGCTCTAGCTCCAATCCGCTGTGGCCAGTGGGCACTGCCTGCGGTATAGACGCAGCGGTGGGAGCCTCAGCCCCGGCATCTTTAAATCCACAGAAAGTCAGAGGCAAATGATGGAACAGACAAAAAGGCAAGAACAGTCATCCTATGTGGGGCTGGGGGTCTCAGGTGAGGGATGAAAAGTGGGAGAACTAGTTCGAGAGCAAATCGGCTCGGGAACTGCCTGAAACTCCCCGCGGTCTTCACCGCTTGCAGCTGGGACTTGCGTGGGTGGGGCAGGGGACTGGGGCCGCTGGGCTTCAGGAGCTGATGGCTGTGCTCTGGCGGGGACACAGGTTCGACAAAGTAATTTTTATTTTCTCCAGAGTAACACATGCATATGCTTCTCAGAAGCCAAACAGCTAAACAGCTTCATGTGCAAAGTGGCTGCGCCCCTCCCCTGCGGGCCCGCCCCTCCCCCTCCCCCAGCCCCCGAGGAGGGGCTCCGCGTTCTTCTGCGTGACCTGACGGGTGCTGCTGCCTTTTGTCTTTTCCATTCTCTTGATTTCTCGTTCTTGCTGTTGAGGACCTGACTGCCTTAGGAGCCCTGTCCTCCGGCCCTCGTGTCTTCTTCTCTCCTTCTTCGCGGTGTCACATCACACTCTGGGTCTGTGCCTACATCATCATGGCTGTGAAAATGCTGTTCCCCTTGACTCAAGTCAGGCACTGCGAGGACGCTCCCCTGTTGGACATTGTTTTGCTTTTCTTGCTGTTAATTTCTTTTCCGTTCCTTTTGCTCGGTTCTCTGTGCTCCAGAAGAGCTATCAAGTGTCTGTCACCAGTGTTGTCTGACAGTTGGAAACAACCATTTCATCTCCACGTCCCTCCCACCCTCACCCTCACAGCAGCTTGTCTGTGACAAACAGGGTCTCCTTGGCGGCACAAGGCGGCCTGTGCGCCCTCCCTCAGCGCTAGCGGCCGACTCAGTACCCCGCTTCGCGGGCCCGCTGCGGCTGCACGGGTGCTGGGTGGTGGCTCTCGGCTTATGGCCGTCCAGGGCCTTCCAGGAGGGCATGCGGCCTCCGAGCGGCTGGCTAGGCATCAGAGTGGGAAGTCTGAGTCCCGGGTCCCCAAGGAGCCAGCAACCCTCAGGAGCTGCTGTGCGAAGCCCCAAGTGCCCCCTGGGCCCTGCCCACACTCAGAGCCCCGTTTGCCCCTTACACTGGGTCTTTCCAGACCTCTGACTGGTCCTGACCATGTGCTTCTGGTGCCACCAGGCCTGAACTGGGGACGGTCCTGTGAAAGCAGGATGGTGGGGGTTGTCTTTTACCCCCAGAGCCTGGGGGCTTCCCAGGACCCTCTGTGCTTTCCCATCAAGCCTGGCCAGGCTGGTGGGCTCCGGTGTCAGCGGCCAGGAGTCACCCTCAGCGCCACCGTTGGCCAACGTGCCTGGTCTGAGTGTTCTGACATCCCTGAGCCCAGCTGTCTCCGTAGAATGGAAGATGTTAGCCTGGACTTAGGAAAAGGCTGATCTTCAACCGTGTTTGACCCACAAAGCCAACACATTCCCCACGGCTCAGTCTACTAATAGCACCTAGCACAGAGCATTTCAAAGGTTAGAATGAGATCAAGCACTCGGCACGTACCCGAAATGTAATGACCACCAACGCTGGGGTCCAGGCAAGGAAGAAGGGGGCAAAGGTGTGTGCAGCACTTGCTGCTTGCCAGGGACGCTGTGTGTCGCTCATCTCATCCTCTCAACCACGCCGGGGGGGGGGGGTGTTCACCTCCAGCTCACAGACGAGGTGACCGGGGAGCAGGGCAGTTAAGTAAATCGCCCGGACCTCCTGGCCAGTTGGTAGCTCAGGCGCATGGGAGCCCAGAGGTCTCTCACTGGAGACCGCAAGCCTTCCCTGCGGCCCCTGCCCCTTTCTGAGTCTTACTGAAGATGCCCTGAGTTTGAGGAACTTAATGGTCTTTCCCAACTTTTAAACTAGAACAAGGAAGAGGTTATTAGGACTTACCTTCAATGAATTAATAAGCCTAATGTGCACAATACTTTGAGTTCATAAAATAGTATGAAACGTCTTCTTACTCCATGAGAGGATCTCTTGTCTCCATGCACAGGTAAGAAAACTTAGGTTCAGAGAGGTTACGGAACTTGCCTAAAGTCACACAGCATGAGGAGGAAGAGCTGAGACCTACCTCCAGGTCCACTGGACTCCAAAACCTTTGCTTTCTCTATGCTGGGCAGGAGACACGGCTTCCGATGTCCTGCAGAGCAGGCCACAGCCTGGCCGCTTGCTGGAATCTTCTCTTCCAGGGACAGAGGTGGTCCATTCCCCATTCTCCCTGCCCTGTCTGCATTTCTCTCGCCTGCAGCAATGCAGGACCCAGGTTCGTGGGAAACAGCCATGTCACCCCGAGCTCACCGGGAGCTGCAGCCTCCCCACGGCACCCCGTCCCCCACCACACACGGCAGAGCTCTGGGGGAGGCACAGGGCCCTGCTCGCTCAAAATAGCTCTGTGTTATTAGCTGCATTTAATTGAAGGTGTTTCGAGGGCAGCCTCCACCAGGCCCGAACCAAATGGAAAATGACACACTGTCAAATTAATGTCCCCAGACCATGATAAATGGCCGGGCTGGTGAGTAATGCTTCCATTTCTTGTTTTAAAAGAGAAGGATGTGGCCAAGCTCTGCGAGTCGGTCCCTGCCGTGCGGGGAAGGGCAGGGGCGTCCTCGGGAGGAGCGGCTTTCCCGGCCAGCCCGCCCGTCGGGATGGGGCTCTCCTGCTTCTGCCGAGCAGGCCTTTCTCCCCCTTCCTGTCTCTGGAGGCTGGCGAGACTGCCGAACAGCTTGTGAGCCTCCAGGCCGGCATGCGGGGAGGAAGAAGGAGGAGATAAGGGTAATCCTGTGCTGTCCGCCTTCACTTAATACCCTCCTCGGCTATCTCGTTTGATTAGCTGGCACGGGAAGCCTGCTCCTGCCCTCCAGCTGCGCCTCCCTCCACGTCCTTGGCTTCAGCCACGCTAGTTCCTCAGACCTGCCCTGGACACCTAACCTCTGTAAGATGCAGGAGCCCACTGCGGAGCATCTGCTCTGGGCCGGCTCCTGGGCTCGGCGCTGAGGGGCCGGAAGGGGCCCGAGTCGGTCCCTCCCTGGGGGAGGCCGGCGGCCCCTGACGGCCGGAGCTGGCCTGGCACCCCAGCCGGGCTGCCGTGCTCCCCTGTTGAACACAGACCATTTCCCAGAATATAAACAGCAGACAAGGCCGCAAGCAAGACAAAAACAAGACCGCTCCGTAAGCGTGTCTGAACGCAGACAAAAACAAGAGCACGGTCCAAACCGCAGAAATCACCGAACACCCCCCTGCTCTGGCTAGCGTCAGGGATGACGGCTTCCTGAGCAACTGCAGCCCTCGCTTTGCCCTCGTCTTCCCTCCTAGATAAGACTCGCGAAGACACCCTGCGTGGACACCCCCCCCCGCCCCCACCGCTTCCTGACGGCAGCCAAGCCCGGAACAGGCTCTGCTTCCTTGAATCCCCCAGATCGCCGCTCAGTCCTACAGTCCAGTCCTACAGCTCGCTGCTGGGACCGTGTCACCGAGGGCCCCGCCGCCCCCCTGGACGTGAGTGCAGCCTTGTCACAGCGGGTAATACGCCCACTTTTGTTCAAATACAGACGTGTTCCTCGTGGTCTGGCTGGGTGGCGATGGTACCCCTGCCCTTGGGCACAGGGCAGGCCAGAATCGTGGAACAGTGAAATCGTCCCACAGATGATCTGCTACAGGAGCAAGGGTGCGGGGACCACTCGCTCTGGCTGGGGAGGCTTCACGGAGGAGGTGGCAGCGCTGGTTGTCGGAGGAGGAGAAATGTGAGCAAGAGAGAAAGGGTGACAGGACCCTGAGCAGAGGCCCAGGGGTGGGAACCGGCCGGGGGCAGTGTAGCAGTTCCTTCCTCCTCTCACTGCCTGTTGACCCAGGGGCAATTTTTCGTATCCTTTAAGGCTCAGTGCACATATCACCTCCTCTGAGCAGCCTTCCCAGGCTGTCTTGAGGTCCCTCCACCACTCTGGGCTTCAGTTTCCCCGCTGGTAAAACGAGAAGATTGGACTAAATCAGTGCGTTTTCAACTTTCCTTTCTAAAGGAATGTAACCTTTCGCTCAAAGGTGAGCTTAACACAGAAGTCCAAAAATAAAAAGCATAAAAGACATTAAGTGGCACTGTGATGTAAAGTGGGGGCCGGGGCCTGGGCCTCAGTTCCTTGGCAACTCCCTGGGGGGCCCCTGGAGACACTCAGGGCTCCTTCGTGCCAGCTGGAAGGCACAGAGGGGAGGGCGTCTGTGGCCCCTCCGACCTTTTAGTTTGGCCCCTCCCACCCTCCCGGGACCTCCGCATGGACTGGAACCACGTCCAGCGGGCTCCGTTCTCCACGCCCCACACGTGGGTGATGAGCCGCTGCTGTTCGAGTCCACGTGGTCCTCGAATCGGCCCCGCCAGGCTCTTGCTCTCCCATTCTTCAGAAGTGGCTGGTGAGGCCCCCGAGGACCCCAGGCTAGGCAGGGGCAGCACCTCAGGCCAGGCAGGCTGTGAACGGCCAACCAGAGACTCCCTGCTCTCCCCTCCATTCAGCACTTGCCCCACTGTGCAGCACCCGAGGTTCAAGGCACAACCTGTCCGTCCATCCGTCCATCTGCCTCCGTGGGCCCAGGCTCCTTTCCTTCCCCTGACAGCCTGAGGCAATACTGAGGGCACACAATGGCTTTCCCGGCTCCATTATCACCAACTCCCCTGCTGCGCGAATGGACCATCAGTCCCTGATGATACATCGCAGAAAATTGGTTGTCAGGCCAATAAATGTATCCGATTGGATTTTTGACATCCGGGCGAACCCATTTGTAAGGCATTTGATTAAAGTGCTAAAAGGTAGTGCAGTGATAGCCGGCAGAGCTGCCCTCCGTCTGGCCTAAATAGGGTGCTGTCTTCCTTCTGGGCAAGGTGCTCCCTCCCTCCCCGCCTGCTCTCTCTCCTTTTCCATTTTCATCCTTCACTGCTCTGAAAGAGCTGCACTCTGTCAGGGCCCCCGGGGGTGCGGGAGACAGCCTGGCCGAGCCGGAGAGGGGCTGCCTTCCCTTGGCTGCCTGCTCGGGAGGCTCAGGCCTCCAGGAGCTGGCGGGAGTCCCGCCGGAGCCCCGCGTGCACCTGCCCTTCCTCCTGGACTGTCAGCGGGTATCAGTCACTGAATCGTCACAGCGTTTCCTCTTCCTGGGGGCTGGGGTGAGGAAAGAGAACCCTTTGGGCAGACCAGATTCACATCTCTGCTCAGCCCCTCCTGGGCTCTGTGACTCTGGTAAGTGAGTCCATATCCACAAGACTGTTTCTCCATCTGAAAAATGGGGTGATGAGCACAGACACTGCTCCTCGTGCACATTTCCAGAGCTCGAGGTGGAAATGGCCCAGCTGACACATTAGGGGACACGATGCATGTTGCTGGACTGCGTTGGTGATGACATAATCCCAGGGGACACTGCGCCCCGCACGTGGGACACACGCTGTTCACCACTGCTGGCTCGCAGGCGCAGTCTGCAAGTTTGGCTATAGGACGCTGTAATTACTGGGATCACTGCAGAGGAGACAGCTGTGAGGCTGCTGTGTTCGTTCTGCAGCCTCTCCTCTCCCTGTCACAGAAGTTCCTTCTGCAGGGCTCTGACCACGTGACGTTTCTTTGTTTCTTAGGAACCCGGTCGTCCGCGGTGTCAGCAGCTGAGAAGGTGGAATGGGGTGGAGGCTGAGACGTGGTGCGCGTGGTGTCCCTCACAGAACGGATGTTCGAGGAGCCTGTTTCCTCCTGCCACCCCTCCCTCTTCCGTCCTTTCTCTCTGGTCTCAGAGCCCCCACCCTCGTTCAAGCTCTCGTTACCCTTCTAGGGCCTGGACAAGAGCCTCCCAGCTGGTCACTTTGCCCTGTTCTCTCTTGTCCCTGAGTCTGTCTTATGAATGGCCCCTAAATTGCTCCTCCTAAAATCCAGCCCAGTAACGTCAGTCCTGAGCTACAAGACTGGGTGGCTCCTGGGCCCCTCGAGTACCTGACTCCAGCCTTGCCCCCTGAAGTTAATGCCCCTCCGCAAACCCCCTTGCAGGTGCCCTCAAGCACCCAGGGGCCTTCTCGCCCACGCCGCTGTCCCCTGGCCTCCGCCCTCCCGGTCGCACTCTGTACGTCCCTCTGTGTGTACAGTTTCTACTCATTCTGTAGCTCCCTGACCACTGGGACAGCCCCAGGGGGCCTTCCTCCCCGACGCTGTCCCTTTCAGAGCCAGGCCACCGCACCTGGGAAGCGAGCAGACCAGCCGAGAGCTCACCGCCAATGACCTGGAGTGAGAGAGGCCTTGTGTGTTCCCGGAGGTGTTTTCAAGAGCCCGGATCTGAGGGCGAGCTCGGCAGGGGCTCTGATGATGTAACACATCTTCAACCGGGACAGCCCGCCAGCCCTGGGCTCTGGGGCTGTGCTCGGCTGGGGGGGAAGGCCGCACCCCGGGGTGTGTGTGAGCTGCACTGGGAGCTCCCGCCCTGTGTCCTGCGCTGAGCCTGAATCCCACCACCAGGCTCCACCTGCTTCCCCGCCCTGCCTGTCCTTGGGTTTCAAAGGAAGCGGTTTGATTGCCCTAAGTCCCCTTCAGACTTGGTCATTCCGGTCGATGGAGCTGAATTAGCTGGCTCGTTTGTCTCTGAGCTGGAAGACAGGCTGGCAGGCAGCTGCTGCCTCCCCAGGGCTGGAGGCACCTGTGCAGAACGGCCTCCCTCCCTCCTGGGAGCATCTCTGCCCTCAGCCTTCTGCCTCGGGGTGGGCAGCAGGGAGGCGGGAAGCAGGCTGCCCCTCACCTGGGACTCCCCACCCAGCCAGGCTGAGCTGCCAGAGGCCTCTCAGATCCAAGAGTCAGTCAGTGTGCGGCCAAGCCCCTGCTGCCCACCTCCCGGCACCCCCTGCCGCAGAAGACAGGTTCCCGTCCTAAGTCCCAGAGCCCAGAATGTTTCCTCATGTGGAAGAAGGGCCTCTGCAGCTGTTGCTACGTGGAGGTGAAGCAGTCCTCCCAGATCGTTCCAGGGCCCGGAGTCCTGCGACAAGCACATCCTTACAAGAGACACACCTGGGAGATCTGACAGAGAGAAGCCATGTGAAGGCAGGGCCTGGAGTGATGGGGCCGCAAGTCAAGGGGCACTTGGCACCAGTAGCCGGAAGAGTCAAGGGACAGACGCTCTCCTAGAGTCCCCAGAGGGAGTGTGGGGCGGCTGGCAACCGGATTTGGAACTCAGGCCCCCAGAATCGTGAGGAAGAGTGTTTCTTTGCTTTAGGCCCCCAGGTTGTGGTAACTGGTTACGGTGGCCACAGGACGCTCACACACCCGCCCTCCCGCCACCACTTCCCTCCCCACTGCAGCCGCCTTTGCAGGCGGGTGAAGGGCCCTTTGCCTCGAAACCGGCAGGGCTCCAGCTATCCTCCACCAGCAGCCTCCCGGGAGGAGGCAGGAGGGCACTTTTCCTTTGGGCAGCCTTCCTGGCTGAAACAGCCTCTCAGTCTCACCCCTGCTCCCTGCCTGAGCCCAGAGCCCCCTTAACTGCTCCCTCCAACCTCTGGGTGCTACAGATCTCATGGCCATTTCCTTCTGGCCTTGTCACTGGTGTCCCCTTGTCCCTCCGGCAGGATGGCAGGCCTGATCTACCACTTTACAGAGCTAAGTAGAAACCTGAGAGTCCCCTGGATCATCCTGCCCCACTCTGCATTGGGAAGGTGGCCCAGAGAGGTCAAGGACCCCAGCCCTGGCCACCGAGGCGCTACAGGGACTCAGAGGGAAACAGCCTGGCTCCCAGACGCCCATCCCAGCTCTTCTCTTCGCCAGACCCCCTACCCTGGCCCCAGCAGGGCCTTCAGCCGAACTTGGTTCCTGATGAAATACTTGAGGTCCGTGCATTCCCAAACGTGTGTCCCTTCCTGATGCTGGAGCATCTTTACCTCCCCCTGGGCTGGAACCCTGCCCAAAGTCTCTGGCTTCCTGTGAGATCCAGTGCAAGGGCACCTTGTGACTGTGTCCTGGATGCTGGGTGCAGGGCCCAGGGCCTCTGTCTGAAGCTGAGGGCAGATGGGGTGTGGGTGGAAGCAGGCTCAGTCCTGTCTCTGCCGCCGTGCAATGTGCAGAAAGGTCTGTCCCTCTCTGGGCTTTACTGTCCCCATCTGCAAGAGGGAAAGATTTCAATGACTGTTACCTGCTTCAAGGTCAACATAAAATGAGGGGACTGAACCAGAGGGGGTCCCTAAGACCCCTCAGGCCCTCCGCACGCCATGCAGCTGGGCGTCCCTTGATAGGAACGAAGCAGGAAGCGTTTAATCAGCTAATGCGCATGTTTCAGGGCCCCTAGACCTCCGGTCGGCAAAGCCCTGGGCGATGGGAGGTCGTCTCTATGGCCTTTATTTTCCTCACCTGCAAAATGGAGACGGCAGCAGGGCAGCCTCGGGGCACCCTGAGGGATAAGCAGGAGGGTAGCGGCGAAGCCGAGGGCACAGAGGTCTGAGTGGATTCAGGGCCCAGTGGATTCACACCCATCCTGAAGGGGTCCACGGCGCCCCACGCCTGGCACACAGCAGACGCTCAGCAAGTGCTCAAAGACTCCGTGACGGCCGTCTGCCCCGGCCGACACGCTGAGGCCTCCAAGGCTCAGCGGCAGGTCGGGCCCAAAGGTCCCAGGGGGGAATGAAGGTGGAGGTGTGGCCGGAGGCCGGTCCAGAAACGGCGAGGAGAACACGTTTCCAAGAGCCGCCGCAGCGTGGGGAGAGGGCGGGTTTGGCCTCGCACAGCCCTGGGCTTAAATCCCAGTCTTGCCCTTCACAGGCTGTGTGGCCCCGGGAAGTTACGGACCCTCTCTGCACGCCAGTTTTCCCCTCTGTAAAATGAGAATGGGTAAAGCCCCCCTCTCAGGAGGCCTGGGAGGGGTAAACAAGGGGGGGGCACCCGGCACAGAGAGGCCGTTCCACATGCAGGAGTCCCTTCCTTGCCCACTCCTGCTTCCCTGTCTGCAAAATGGAGAAAAAAGGGCCACTGGCAGATTGCAGGAACCAGGGAAGCCTCCCTGGAGGAGGAGGGCTTGCCCAGGCTTGGAGGAAGTCGGCAGAGGCTGAGTGGTGGATGGCAAAGCTTCTCTCCTTCTCCAGGGGCACCTCCATGCCATCGTGCATGGGACAGACGGCTACCCCATCAGGCTGCCTCTAAAAATAACCTCCCACCCTGCTCCCAGCCTTGGCACAAGCTCAGGGCTTCCTCCTGGCACTGGCCCTGCCCTGGCCGGGTTCTGCTTGTGGCTCTGTCTCTGCACAGGGCTTCTGCACAGCAGGACCAGCAGGACAAGAGGCCTGGGGGAGGCGGGGGTGTTTCTCAGAGCAGCGAGCCTCTGCGCACTGAGAGCACAGGTTGAGGTGCGATCTGGACCAAGTCCAAGGGTCCTCTGCTAATTGAATTTTAATCTCACACCTGAGTGTCAGGGAGGATTGAAGGAGAAGGCTCCTGACCAGCCGAGTGGTCCACGGGGGCCTGCTAGCAACCTCTGGCCTCTCTGTCCGGCTGAGCAGAGGCGCTCTGTCGGGGAGGAGAGGCTGGCACTGACAAGCGCTTTCCCATCCGTCGTCCCCTCTGGCCCTTGACAGCCGCCCAGTCACTTGGGAGAGGAGGGCTGTGCCTTCAATTGTCTTGCTCAGGGCCTGACACACAGTAGGAGCTCGGGGGGACACATGCTGAATGACTAGATGAACTCACAGGTTTTGTGCTTGGATGGAGCTGGTTCAAATTCACACCCAAATTCTTGCTAGCCTTGGGGCATTTAGGCAAGTGACTTCACCTCTCTGCACCTCATTCCCTTCATTTGAAAAATGGACCTAGTCCAGGTCCCCACCTCCAGGTGAACCCCTCCCTACCCCTCTCTCGCCTCAGGTCCATCGGGGAGGGAACAGGCAGAGCAATCCCTAAGGGGCCCCCGGTGCAGAGTGGGCACCCCCACATGTTTGCGGGCCCCTCCCTTCCCCAGTCCCAAGACCCTTCCTGGCTTGCTAGCTTCATTCTGAGGACAAGTGGCTTGTCCCAGTCACCCAGCCACGGGGTGGGAATTGACGCTGGGCCTTGAGCCTCTGCAGCTTTCCCCTCTCTGGGTGAGGAAGAGGGGAAGGGGGTGGAGGGGGCAGGGGCAGGAGGAAGTGAGAGGGAACGGGGTGAGAGAGACTGAGCCGGCTGGAAGGTCTTCGGCTGCAGGCTTGACCCGTGAGTCTCAGCGACAGTGCTCAGTGGTCAAGATGTAACTGGACTCTAACCAGCGCTCCTCGGACGGGCAGAGGGTGGCCGGGAAGTGGGGGCAGCTGGATGGGCCGGTGTGTCGGGAGCCTTTGGGGAGGGCAGGCCGGAGGCAGGGAGGAGCAGCTAGAGGGAGGGGCAGGGGCTGGAGGGGAACCAGCCCCCGTGGGGTCCAGGCGGGTGCAGGGCAGCCCGGCCAGCTCCGCTCTCACACTCGTCCTCTGAGCCTTGGTTTTCTCTACATCGCCAGGAGCACGGTGCTGAAGAGTGCTGGCTGCGCGTCAGAGGGACCTGGGCTTGGCTCCGGGCACCGCCACCTGCTAACTGGGAGAGGTCACTGAGCTCCTCTGGGCATCCGATGCTCTGTGGGGTTGGGACAACACAGTGACAGCGGGGGACCCCTGAGAGTGAACAGGAAGCGAGACCACACACGGAAGGCATTCAACACAGTAAGGGCACATTGTGAGAATTACTGGCGATAATTACCATGCAGACGCTGGAAGGATGTGAGACAGACGTGCACACGAGAGCACAGGGACCAGCCCTGTGGTGCTCAGCATATTAATCCAACAATCCCTGCTGAGGACCACGGATCCAGCCACACCTGGAGCCCGCGGGAGCCACCCTCGGAGTGGCCAGTGGGCTGTGAGTGGGCCCTGCAGGCTCGTTCTCTGCACCCCCGCCTCCCCCACCAGCCCTGACGGCTCTGAGCTGCAGCCCTGCTCCACAGGCTGAGTTTGGAGCACTTGGTGAGGGCGTCGGAAACATCCAAGGAGGGAAAGGAAAAAGTGAAGCTGGCAATTAGCTGCCGAGGATGCTGGGAACATCTCTCCCCAGCTCCTCCTGGGGCTCTGGCTGATGAGGAACCAGCCCCAGGGGCCCGGCGCGGCTCTCTCCTTCATTAATGCAGTTTCCACTCGCTGTTTCCACACTGGAGTTTCCATGCTGGGCTCCCAGCCTCCCCTGGGGAACGCCCGGTGGTGTGGTGGAAATGGCGTGGCTCTGGGGGCAGAGGTCTGGGTTCAAATCCCAGCTCTGACATCTGTTAAAGGTGTCCTCCTAGCCAAGTCACTTCGTCCCAGGGGCCCCGTTCCCTCGTCTGTGGCGGGGAGGTCATCACGCATCCCTTGTGGGGCTGTTGTATCAGTTAAAAGGGGGGTGTTTATGTTGTACCAGGCGCACATGGGGCGTTCAGCAAATCTCAAGTTTTGTTTCCCCTCTGCCTGGTGTTCAGCGCACTGGAAAAGGGAAGAGGGAAGGTTATCCTCGTGGAGAAAGAAGAAGAGGGGATGCTGGCCAACCAGGAACAAGGGACCGAGGACAGAGAAAGATGGAGGCGAGAGAAAGGAAGAGATGGCAGAAGGATGCCTCTCTCACAAGACGAGACTTGGGGCTCCGCCGTCTTGCTGGAATCTGGCCCACCCTCCTTCCTGTGCGTTTCCGCCCACAGGAGTCCTCAGAGAGGGCCTGGCTCTGCCCCAGTCACCCCCACCTCATCCCAAAGACAGCTGAACCACTGAGTCCCAGAGAGGCTGCCCCTGCCTCCCTCTGGAGCCTGGGGAACGGCTCCCCGGAGGACGCCCATCGCTGCATCAGCACCAGGACCGAGAGGCCAGGGGGCCTAAGGGATGAGCCCGGAGGAGTCGGGAGACTGGCTGAGGGCTCGTCCTCTCTCTGGGCCTTGGTTTCCTCATCTGGGGGGGCAGGACCAACAGCGTCCACTTCCAGGGCCGCCATGTCAGTGTGCCTGGCGTGCAGGCTGAAAGGGGACATCCACCCGATGTCCCTCTGGGGCTCTGGCTGTGTCTCCCTCTGAGGGACTGAGGATGCCAGAGGCAGCAGGTGGGCAGGATTCCTGCCACAGCCCTCAGGAGCCCTGACCGCCCGTGAGCCTGGGAATTCCCTTTCTTCAGGGCGAACAGAAGCGAACACTGTGCCAGACACCATTCCAGGCACTTTCCACGTATTTCTAGTAGCTCATTTAATCATCACACAGTGCAATAAGGTAGCTATGCTGTTATCATCACCCCCATTTCACAGGGGGAGAAACTGAGGCACACAATACCTTATCAGGTATTACGATGACTTTGTGAGAGAATGCCCTAACGTGTCTGCGGAGTGCCTGACACGTGCCGAGCCGTTGCTAAGACCCTGCTCTTACTGGCCGCGGCTTCGGAGCAGGAAAAGACTTGGAGGAAACCCTGAGAGGCCCGGTGTCCTGCCCTAGGGAGCTGACGTCAGCGCCAAGACTCCTGGCTCCCAGTCCAGAGGTCCTCCCATTACACAAGCTGTCTCTCTTAGACTAGAGCACAGAAGGCAGATATTCCAGCTTGGGGGCGGCAAACCCTCTTCTCACACTTGCTGGCTGGGACTGATTGTGGCGGCCGCCTTGAGTCCTGCGCTGAGAAAACCTGGGAGGCTAGCCGCCGCTGGGCGGCTGGGAGAGCCAGGATCCACCGGTGACACTGGCCCCGGGCGTGGGAGGGGGAGCGGCCACCCGTGCGATTACTTGGCACCCTTCTGCGGCCTTAGCTTTGACCTTACTGGCCCCGGCATGGGAGCGGAGGGAATCCTGTGCTCTGGGTCAAAAGAATAAAATTTCGCAGAGGAGGGCACAAGGTCCAGAGTGGTCAGGAGACTGCCCAAGGTCACACAGCAGGACAATTCCCTTGTCGGTGACTCTCCCATGTTTCCCTTCTTCCGAGATCCTTGGAAGTCTGGACAGGTTCGTGTCCGGCTCCTGCTGCCTGAGTTTCCAATCACCAGCCACAAGAGGACATGACCCAGAGCTTTCTGCTCAGGCCTCAGGGGTCCTGCCAGATGCAAGGCAGGCAGTGTCAGAGGGAGGGCTTCTCGGCTCTTTGTTTGGATTCAGATGAGGGCGTTTGCAAGTTTCTGGAGATCACCACGGAGGCCAGCCAATTCTATTTTCACTCGAGGATCCATCATCCTCGCTCTGGTCTCAGGCGCACGTCAGCTGGCGTGAACTCAGACGGGGCAGGCCCGCAGTTAGGAGCGAGGGAGGCACGGTCATGTCTGCGTTCAGGGCCAGCAGGCTTAGAGCTCTCTTTCCGAGGCAAAGACATGACACAAATCTTCCCGCCGCCCGGCCAATGCCTCCTCGTGCGTCTGCCGGGGGTGACACTCAGACAACGTCTGCACACGGGGCCCGGCCATTGAGGAATTCATTCATCAGAATCCTGTTTACAGCTCTCTGGCAAGCGGTCACAATTCACTGGCTCACGCCAGAGCCTGGGCCCTCCTGCAAACTGCTGTGACATTTGGTAAAAATACCAGCTGGGGACGGGGCCAGGCCGGGAGGTGTGTGTGCAGTTCAGGCTGACTTGTGAAATGCAGGCGCAGTGTGGGTCACAGGCTTCGGGGAAGGCTGGGAGGCAGCCTGTCACTGGCTCGAAGTGTCAGCGTGGACGAGTCACTTCTCTGCATCGCACATCTGTTTTCTGAGGGGTGTGGACTAGTCAAAAATCTGTCAGCCCACAGACTTGTCTGTGTGGTCTGCACAGAATCGGCCTGCATTTTATATATATATATATATGCATTTAAAGGAATCCCTTCCCAACAAACTAGATTTCCCAAATCCAGATTTCCAGTATGACACTGGGCATGCACTCCCACCTGGCAGTGATGACCTGTGAGCTGAGCAGTCCCTGACATCTCCCCATGAATCTGTGATCTGGGGTTTGCCAAGGTTAACACCAATCCCTGTTACTAGGCCTGGGCCCAGGACCTCCATGGAAGGCCGTGCAGGTTGCTCACTGCACAAGGTACCCAGCTGTGAGGCCAAATAGGGGCTGAATTCCTACAGTCCGCTTGCCATGGCACGGGTGCTGATGCAGGGCTTTGTTTGGCTGAAGAAAATGATATTTTTTTCTAGTTTTCACCAAGAATTATATGGTTTGGGCCAATATTTGCATTCCTGAGAGATTGCGGGTGGGGCTTCCTCAGAGGTGGAGACACTGGTGGGCACCGGGTGTAAGTCAGGACAGCTGCCTGTGAGACGTGGAGGAAGGCCTGTCCTGTCTCTGGGCCAGTTTCCTCATCTGAAAAACAAGAGGGTTAGCTAGGTGACTTCAAAGGCCCTCTGGCTATGGGAGAGTATGGCGCACAGACAGGAAAAACTGCAGATGCAGTGGGGGCCTAAGGGGTGAGCGGGTGGCAGGCCTTGGCTCTGGGGAGGAGGCTGGGGAGGCCAGCAGGACAGAGGAAGGGACGGGGGCTCAGCACAGAAGTGGCGCAGATCCCGTCCCCAGCCTCATCACGTGGTGCCCCACAAGGCCAGCTCTGGCTCGGAGGGGAGGCCCTGGGGCTACAGTCACCTCTCCATCCTGGACATAAGGCCCCGCAGCAAGTTCACAGCAGAGGTGGGAGTAGGACCGAGCCTCTTCCAGGCTCTGGGACTGTGGCATTGCTACCACGCGCTCCACCTCCAGGCAGGCCACCCTGGTACCTGCCCTCATCAAGGGTGTGGGCGGACTGGGAGGGACACTCAGGAGTTGGCTGGGGGAAGGGGAGGCATTCTAGGAGGGAAGATGAGCAGCGTTCAGGCCGCCAGTGTGGCAGAGGGCCCCCCGCCAGGTCTTTCTGCCCCCTTAGTCATCTTCCATGTGCTCAGAGCTTGTCCCACTAACCCTCCTCTGCTGGCCGGGCTCTGTCTTCTCATGGCTGCTTCCTTGTTCTGGCATGTTCTCTAGACCAGGAGCTGGCAGTCTACCAGGCCAATGACCACCCGTTTTTGTAAGGTTTCCTTGGAGCAGAGTTACACCTGTTTGTGTGCATGCCGCCCAGGGCTGCTTTTTTGCTTCAAGGGCTCCCGAGGCTGAAAACATTTGCTATTTGGCCTTTTACAGAAAAAGTTGGCCAATCGCTGCCCTAGATCCATCCGTGCCCATGAAGCCATCCTGATCAAATGACTGGCCCATTTTCCTTATTTTACAAATGAGGGAAATGAGGCACAGAGAGGTTAAGCAACTGGCCCAAGGTCACACAGCAAATGAGAGACAGCCAGCCTCTGAACCCAGAGAGGCAGACTCTGGAGTCAGTGCTTCCTTCCTGGAAAAGGTCACTCTTCCAAGATAGAATTTCCAAACACAAACCAATGCCCAGAGTACAGGTCAGAAAATGGACATCTTATCGCCTCTGTGTTAACCGTTTTCTTCCAAAGCCGCTCTTCATCCTGTTGCAGCAAAGTGTGTTGCAGCAAAGTGTGTTACAGCTCAGTGTTACAGCTCAGTTGTGACAGCAGCCTGGATCCAGGTGAGAGACCAAGCAGCACTCGGAGGGCTGGAGAACTCAGGTTTATTACGCCAGCGGGCCCACAGAAGTTAACACTCCAAGCTCTGGGCCCCGTCTGTAGGTTTACACAGCCTTTTATAGGCTGCCAGTTGTAACATTTTGCAACATCATATGCAAATAAGGTATAACAAAGGTGACTAATTAAGAAGAAGCTTTGTAGAAATGGACCAGTCAGGAGTGAGGGAAATGGACTAATCAGGAGTGAGAGAAATGGACCAATCAGGAGTTAGCTCAGGGGACCAATAGGGGTAAGTTCCGCTTTCCTAGAAGTAAGCCGTTTCAGGGTTTAAAAAGCGAGATAATGCCACTGGGCCAGGGAACCGGATGGTGCTGGCAGGAGGGTAGTGGCCCTGCCTGGGGGTCCTGTCTGTCTTTTCCATGGGGCTTCCCACCTCATTCCGAGAATATAATGGACTGCGTATTTTTGGTTGAACATCGGCAGAAGGCTTATACAGGAGCACTTGCGTGTAATTAATCTCTTTTTTTAACCTTGATGGTAGAACCGTGAGGTAGTACTTGTCTGCTTGGCTTGTTCGGAAGGGGGGCACCTGCACACGGCACCACCCATGTTTGCTGTTGTTCCAGGCAAGGAGAGAAGGGTTCGCTGTTGTTCCAGGCAAGGAGAGAAGGGTTCGCTGAGCCACTGCCCAGGGTGTGATGTCACAGGAGGAATATGTAACCGACTTAGGGGATGAATGAGGTACAAGGACTTCTGAAACCTGTGTTTGCACAGTTGCCCCGCAGTGCAAGTCCTCATAGAATGCTGTCTGTTTCATGGTGGTGGATGAACTGACTTTATTTCCTTAAAACCAAAAATCCGTTCCTTGAAATGGGTCTGTAAGGGGTACTTTAAACATTGGTTCATGCCTAATGATTTTTAAAATTTTATGTCAACCTTTGACTTAACGCTATGTAGCCCTCTTACCATCAGCTTTTTCCAGAATACTTTCACTATTCAGGTAAAGTAAGTCGATGTAATGGACGGTTTAAGGCTGTTCTATATGCAGTGTTTCATTCCTCCTCCTGTGTGCCAGGGCTCCTCGAACAAGGGAACGTGTCTGAAGAAAGAACATGCCCCGAAGAGTGACTAATCCCACACACCAAGCTGACTTTTAAAATCAGCACCAGAGACTTGAATAGATGCTCCACCTTTTCCAGGAAGTTGCTCTTTCTGATTCCGATGACTAAAGGCAGGCCCATAAATCAGCGGCACCAACAGGGAAAACGCAGCGCTGTCCAGAACAATCGTGTTAGTTTACTTGCTGAACCAAACAGGTTCGTGTCATTGACAGCAGATTTAATTACTATCAAATAGCAAGACGAGTGCCAGCCAAGGCAAAGACTGGAAACACAGAAACCAACCTGCCACTGGACGGACACATCTTTGGGCCTTCTGGAATCTTCTGGAAAAATCTGGCTTTCTGTACAATTGTGTGTCTCTGGTTTACCCAGAACTTACTCGTATGTCATAATCTATGCACTAACCAAGTGTGGCGGACACTGCTATCCCGACTTTAATGCTGAAGAAACCGAGGCCCAGACAGTCAGGTGACTTCGCACAGCAGACCGTCCTCAGCCAGCTCCCCCGGCTCCTCCCTGCACGCGGCCTCTCCACTTGGACGTAACCATCATTGTGCTTCTTTTTGCTTCGTCTCCAGTTGTTGTTACTTCTTAGGGGTCCTTCCAAGAGACCCACGGGCCAGATGCCACGTGGGCTCTCTTCAGGGGACAGGCTGTGGGAGCAGGAAGGGCCCCCCTCGGGAGGGCATCAGAGGGGATGAGGAAGGATGCTGGGTTTGGGAGCCAGAGCAAGAATCCTATTCCACGTCCCAGCTCTGCCCCTGGCTGACCAGGTAGCCTTGGGGGTTATCAGGTCTGTGTCCCGGTTTCCTCCCCTACAGCATGGATATACCTACCCCACCACCATACTGGGGATTTGTGACTACTGGAAGGTGGCAGTGACAAAATGTATGTAAGCCACTCAGGGACGGTGACAACTGCGATCTAGGCTAGATCATTTGCTACTCTGCCCCCAGATCAGAACCACACGCCCAGCCCTTTGCTTAGTGACCAGAATTTGTTCCTGAAAACTTTCCTGCTAAGTGAAAAGCCATTAAATGAAAAACCCATTTCATAAATTTTAATGGGAAAAATCGATACCTTCCATCCCAATGCGGTGTTTCAGGCTGCCGCTTGAGCCACCCTCTCCAAGGATACGGTCAGAGAACTTATGCGTCTAAGGAGCCCCACAGGCGATCCTAATGCAGGCCCAGCCAGAGAACTCCTTCCCGTCTCACCCTTCCTGTCACCCCGGAAGCGCCTGAGTGTCGCTCCCCAGCCCCAGGCCTGGGACTGAGCCAGGCAGGGGTTACACTGAAATGGTGCCTCACCGTCACCTGCGTTGGCTCCCTGAGCCCCAGTTTACAGATGGAGAACCTGAGCAGGAGGCCCACTCGGGGCCATCCAGGGAGTGAATGGCAGCGCCCTCAGCTAAATCCCAGGCGGTCCTTTCTGAGGCTCTGTGTTCTCTGGCCTGACGTGGGGGACAGTGGCCTTGCTGGTCCAGGCTTTCTTGAAGTTAGACCCGGGGTCTCAGATAATCAGCTGCCAAGGATTAAAGGCCCCCGGTGAGGCGAGGCCTCTGTTGCACCTCCCACTGACACAGCCCAGCACCCCAGCACTTGGACTTGGGGTCCAGTGCACAGTTTCCCGTGAGGTCTCCCAGTTAATAAGTCCCAGGCCTTCTTGATGCACGTGGGGAGAGGGAAGGTGCCCCCGGAACACTGGCTCGGTGAGGAGGGTTGATTCAGGGCAGCCAGGAGAAGCGGGGTCTCCCCCCCGCAGCAAGCGGGGCCTCTGCTGGGACATCAGAGGTCCTGAGAGCCCCTAACACCGAAGTGGGGGTGCGCTCCTGCTCTGCGGGGCTGTGTAGGGTCTCGTGTGTTGAGAGACACACTGGTCCCCACGGGTGTGCGGTCTTCCTGGGGAGACCCGAACGAGCACGGGAAACGGGGTGGAGGACAGGTGAGCGCAGAAAGTTCCCAGTGAGCCTAGCTGCGCAGGAGGGGAAAAACCAGGGAGGAGAAGGGGGGAGGGGGAAGGAGCGGCAGGAATGGAAGGCGGGGGTGGTGGGGAGAGGAGAGAGAGCAGGGGTATGAGGTAAAAGTGCAGGGAGCTGGAGCCAGAGGCCTCTCCTACCTGTGCTTTCCAGCTTTTCCCTGTGGCTGGGTACAGGGTCAGGAATATTCCCCAGGCCAGGGGTCACAGGGGCAGCAGGGCCTGGAGGGGCCGGGCAGGTGCACAAGAGCCAGGCGGGCCAGCTGCCCAGCTGGAGAGGAACCCAGCTCACCAGGGAGGCTTGTCCGGAGGTCTGGGCCTCCACGCAGCTCCAGCTCATGACTGCCACGTGGAAGGAGGGCTCTGTGTTGCCAGATTTCCCAAGTCTACCATCCAGAAGCCGGATTTCTGTAAAAATCTCCGATGTTTGAAGCCTCACTCAAGCCAGACGCCACGTATCCCAGGGCCAGATCCAGCCTGGTCAGCGCCTGACCTGGTCGGTTTGCTCAGGAAAGAGCTTGGCCTTTGGGGTCAGACGAACTGAGCCTGCATCTCAACTGCCTGGAGGGTCCCGGACAAGTGATTTAATCTCTGTTTCTCATCTGCAAGACATGGATAAGAATGGCTGTGTCATGGGGGTGTCGTGGGCTTAAAGGTAACACTTGCCAGAATCTCCCTACAGGGAGCTAGCACACGGTAAGCGATCAGGTTACCAGGCCTGTTGTCTGCAGCCTGCGCTTCCCAGACCCCGTTTCTCAGAAGCGCCCCCTTTGACATCTTTCCTCCCAGAAACCGTTTCCCTTGGTTTAGGAGGAAGACCCCCGACAGTCTGGTTTTTTGGCTCTGGGATTAACTGGATTGTAGTTTACTGACCTGATGTGTTTGAGGACAAGGCTTTCTTCCCCAAAGGGGAGGGCAAACGCATTAGGCGCGTGCATGCAAGTTCCCCTCGTCCCGGCTCTGCCCGAAACTGATGCTCAGGCAAAGGGAAGGGTCCGCCAAGGCAGCTAGCGTGTGAATGGCAGAGCTAAGCCTAGGGCTGCAGCTTGGCGGCTCCCAGTGCCTTCTCCGTAGCCCCTCTCTCAGCTGCGGGTGCTTCCCAGGGTCAGGGAGGGGAAGCTTCCTCTCCCAGTGGTGCTGTCAGGCCCACCTTGGTGAGCTGGGGCCTGGGAAGCCCGCCCCTCTGGAGAAGTTCAAGCCCGTGGATTAGGCAGACTCGCGCTTGCGCTCTCAAGCTGGGGAGCCCCGAGCTGGGCAGGAGAGCCCGGGGGCAGAGGGCAGCCGGGGCCACCGCCGGCCTCCGCGCTCCCAGCCTTGCCTGTCCCCGACGCCCCGTCGTCACCCTTCCCAGGCCGCGCCGCCAAGCGCACGCCAGGTCAGGGCGTCCCGGGACCTCGTGGGTGCACTTGGAAGGCCCGCGGAGCGGAACAAAGCCGGAGGAAGAAGGACTGACTTCCTGCCTCCCGAACCAGCTGGAACAACTCGGAACAAACAGCCCCACCGCGAGCGGCCGGACAGCGCCTGCGCAGTGTGCGCCGGGCCCGCTTCTCAGACCCGGGAACAGGCAGATGACGTGTTTCCTTGCTTCCCCACGGCTCCGCCTGTCACCTGAAGAACGGTTTCCCTTTTTCTCCCTCCCCCAACAAGAGGAGAGAATTCCTGAAGCACCTTTGCTGGTCTTGTCCGAGCTACTTTTAAAGGAATGTTAACTCGTGAGCAAGGCCGGCACTTTTAAGCCCATTAACGCTGGAAACACGTGACTGCAGCCCTGGCCGTCCTGGAAGCCATGCCCTGCCGGCAGGGCTGGGTTTTCCCTTCTGTTCTGGGGCTGCCCTAGTGCTCAGCTCACAAGATTGTAAGGATTAAATGAGAACAATGTGCGTAAACTTCTTCCACATTTATCTCTTCTGGATTAGGCATCACCATCTTCACTGAGCCGTCTAGGATACTGAGGCTCAGAAAGGTTACGTAGCTTGCTCAGAGTCACACAGCAGGTAAAGCGCTGAGGAGATGCACCTCATCCAGCTGCGGCCCGGTCTCTCTGTGACTGAGCTCCATCTGTGGTTCCTTGAGCGGCCAGCAATTCGACATCTGCCTGTCTTACATATGCAACTCTCCTTGTTCTGAAGACCCTTCTTTTATCTGAAAAACTGCGTGTTCTTCAAAGCCCAGGGCAAACATCTCCTCCTCGGTGAGGCCTCGTGGCAGTCCCTCCTTTAAGCTACCTCGGCACGTCACACTTAGGTTACGGCATCGTCACTCCCCTCCGTGGGGGGACACTTCCCCCATCCCTGGGCCCAGCACCCAGCACGTGTCCTCGCGGTGAGGGGTCAGCTCAGCCTGCTGGTGGACCCCAGGGAAGGGGCAGTGTGGCAGAAAGCCGTGCTCTGGAGACAGACTGGAGCCTCACCCTTAGCTCTACTGATAGCGGCCACTCGCCTTTCTTCCCCGAGCCCCGCCTTCCTGTTCTGCAAATGGGAATCTAACCCTTGCCTTTGCAAGGCTGTTGGGAAAATTACAGGAGGGCAAAGCCCGCAGCCCAGGGCTGCATGCGTAGTAAGTGCTCAAGAAACACTCCCTCCCTTCGGTCCCTCTCCTGTGACACCCCTCGCTGTGCACAGCCAGGACGGGGGTCTCCCTCATACATGTCTCTCCCCACTAGCACCTCGCACAAGCCAGCCAAGATGTATTTCATGACTGAGCCTCCCCGCAACCCTGTCAGAGAGGCAGGGATTTGTGTGCACCCATTTTATAAATGGAGAAACTGAGACCCTGAGGAGAAAATGACCTGCCCAAGGTCAGAGAGCCAAGGGGCCACAGAACTAGCCCCAGAACCCAGGTTCCTTGAGCTGATTTCAATTCCATGACGTTGTTTCTCTGGCCTCACAGGGACACACTCTGCCAGGACAGCGTTCCCCAACCAGCGCCCTCTGCCACCACGGCAATAAGGAGATTTGGAGAGAAGGGTCTGAGGTTAAAGAAAGAATGACTGTAATAACAAAAAACAAACAACCCAATCAACAAATGGGCAGAAGACCTCAGAAACACTTCTCCAGTGAAGACATACAGATGACCAAAAGGCACATGAAAAAATGCTCAGTATCACTATCAGAGAAATGCAAATCAAAACCACAGTAAGGTGTCCTCACACCAGTCAGAAGGGCCATCATTAACAAGTCCACAAACAATAAATGCTGAAGGGGGTGTGGAGAAAAGGGAGCCCTCCTACACTGCTGGTGGAATGCAGTCTGGTGCAGCCACTGTGGAAAACAGTATGGAGATTCCTTTAAAAACTAGAACTAGACTTACCATATGATCCAGCAATCCCACTCCTGGGCACATACCTGGAGGGAACTTTAATTTGAAAAGACACATGCACCCCAATGTTCACAGCAGCACTATTTACAGTAGCCAAGACATGTAAACAAACTACATGTCCATCAACAGATGACAGGATAAAGAAGCTGTGGTATATTTATACAATGGAATACTACTCAGCCATAAAAAATAATAAAATAATGCCATTTGCAGCAACATGGATGGACTTGGATATTGTCATTCTAAGTGAAGTAAGCCATAAAGAGAAAGACAAATACTATATGACATCACTTATATGTAGAATCTGACAAAAATAAGACAAACTTTTTACAAAACAGAAATAGACTCACAGACATAGAAAACAAACTTGTGGTTACCACGAGGGAAAGGGGGGGGTGGAGGGATAAACTGGGAGTTTGAGATTTGCAGATACACACTACTATATATAAAATAGATAAACAACAAGGCCCCACTGTGCAGCACAGGGAACTAGATTCAATCCCTTGTAATGGCTGAAAAAGAACATGAAAGGGAATACATATGTGTATAAGTGAATCACTATGTTATAAACCAGAGATTAACAAAACGTTGTAGACTAACTGTACTTCAATTACAACAAACAAACAAACAAAACCCCAAAAGAACAATGAACAAAACTCCTCCACCATCTTGGTGTTGAATTCTGTTTCTCCACCGTCGGGGGGAGGGTGCAGCACGTGGGCTCTTGCGTCGGCCAGCCCTGGCACTGCAGCCCGGCTCTGCTGGGGGTTAGCTGGGGGATGCATACACAGTGACAAGTGACAGCCTCGGGAGTTTCCCGGGCTCAGCGATGTAGCCAGCAAGAACCACGGCCACAGCGACAGCGCCAGTCGAGCTGGTCTGAAAGCCTAATGTGACGGGGCTTCACTCCCCTTTGACAGGTGAGGAAACCGAGGCACAGCGAGGGAAGGTTGCTGCCTGGATCTGCAGCTGTGGGAAGCGCAGGCTGCCAGGCTGCAGAGATGCTTTGATTTTTTTCAGAAAGGGCTAGAGTTTTGAGGAAGAGTCAAACCCTTGCTGGATGAGTAGCACTCGTCCTTCATCCAGAGTTAACACCAGCCTCCTCGGAGGCACGAGAATCCAGGCAGCTCTAGCGAGCAGCGTGGCCACGGTGAGTGGTGGTGGCCGGGAGGCGTGCTCCCCGGTGTGGCGCGAAGCAGCAAGCTCGGGCCTGGCAGGCCTGGGCTTTGGTCCCGGATCTGGGACCAGCTCTGAGGCCTGGCTGCTTAGCTCTCAGGCAATTCTGCATTAGCAGGAGACCCCCTTCCCCCCTCCGCCCCCCTTCTCCAAGCCCTCCACCCCCCGCCTGGCTCTTGCCAGCGCCTTGCCAGTGCTCATCCCTCTCTGTCTACCTCCAGGCCACTCTGCCGTCTCTGCCAGGGCCGCCCCCTCCGCCAGTGCCGCTGCAGCCCAGGGAGTCAGCATCCTGCCTCGACCGGGCCCGGATGCCGTGTCAGTGCTCACATGCGTGCGCCGTACCTGCTCCCGGAAGCCCCCCCCCAGTGCTCCGGGGGGCGGGGAGGCAGTGCTTCCCGAGGGCGGCCTCCGAGGGAGCACCTGTGGGGGTGGGGGTCCGACAGGGAGGGCGGGCGCCCCGCACGGGGGTGTGGGATGGAGTGTGGCCCCCATCTCAGCTGCACCGACCTGGGACCCCAGACCTGGGGACACTGCACCCGCTCCTGTCAACCACTGCATGACAGCTGCTCCCGGACGCTGGCTCCCAGCTGTCCCAGCCCGTGTGCCCGGGCAGGGCAGGCCTCGGCGGCCACAGGGAGCCCGTAGTCGAGGGATTCTGATGGCGGCAGCTGGAAGCTGGCAGGGCTGCGTGCTGACAGCGCCTGCTACGGCAGGGGGCCTCACACCGGAGGGGGCATCGGCCCCACTCCAGGGCTTGATAAAGCCCGGATTCCCGGGCCCGCCCTGGAGTTTCTGCTTCCGGAGGTCTGGGCTGCTGCCCGAGAATGGGCATGTGTAACAAGTTCCCGGGGTGCACGCAGCACCCCAAGCAAAGCGCAAGTGCCCGCGCCTGGTCCTTAAGGCCCTCTGCCGTCTCTCCAGATGCACTTGCAGTGTTACCCCCCAGGACCCCTGCAGATGCTGACGGTGCTTCCCACTGTCTCTGCAGACTGCTCTGTGTCCCCAGCCCCCAGACCTTGCTCACCCTGTTCTCTCCCAGATTCGCCTCTCTCTGCCACTGCTGCCTGCAGGGTCTGCAGCCACCCTTAACTTCAGCGCCTTGTCTCTTCTCTTCAGCCCTCTCCATCGTCCCAACCACTCTCTCTCGTAACCCCTTATCTGTGCCTCTCTAACTGCCCTTAGGACTGTCTGCCTTGCATCTCAAGGAATTGAGTCCTTATTTTATCTTAACAACCTACAAACCACTTTGTCAAAGAAGGTCTCTTGATTTTCACAACCACTGTAGGAGACAGGGAAGTTGGGGGCTATTACCAGCTCTGTTTAGATGATGAATTTCAGAGAGGCCAAGTAAGCAGCCCAAGGCCAGCTGGGCTTGATTTGGGGTCTTCTAGGTGGCAAGTCTGCATTCCACTCTCTCTGCTGTCTCCTGCCTCCTCTTGAGGGCAAGGGTGGGGAGTATCTCCAGCAGGACTTGCTGTGTGAGTGGATGGGATGGGTTGGGATGGAGAGGAACCCTCCTTGAGTCGTTCCTACAATAGGTGTCTGTAGCAAAGGCTGGCCCCTGGCTGACGACATGCCATAGGTGCTGGTGTCAGAGGACACTCACCCCTCTCCCATTCTAGAACCCAGAAATCGCCAAGAAATCCAATTCCTCTCTGGGCCCGGACCACCATTCCCCAGGTTACACTTGATCTTAGACCAGCATCTCCGATTCTGACACCAGTTCCGACGTGTGGGTTTTTTCTCCACACCAAGCAATTCTCTGACACCAGCTGGGTACCCTACAATTCAACTCAATTCTGACACCATCTGCCTGGGGTTAGAGTCAGATCCTGCAGGCTTACAGAACCGCCCCCTCCCCACAAGACACTAACTGCAAGTCCGGGCTGTCACCTGGGCTTCTGACCAACCGGCTATAAATCAGAGATTCACTTTAAATATAAATCAGGAGACACTTTACTTACTAGATTGCAGGTTTATAATGAAGGTAGAACCCAGGAACAGCCTGGTGGAAATGGGAGCGCTGCATAGGGCAGGGTACGCGGGAGGGTGGGCGCTCTCACCAAATCTCCCGGTGCTCACCAGCCTGGACGTTCTCTGAAGCCCCTGCTTTTGGGTTTTCATGGAGGCGTCATTACATAAGCATGATTGATTAAGTCACTGGCCACGGCGATGGATTCAGCCTCCACCACCTCTCCCCTCCCCGGAGGTCCAGGGGCAGACCTGAAAGTTCCGACCCACTAGTCACGTGGTTGGTTCTCCTGGCAGCTGGTCCCAGCGCTCAGCTTACCTAGGCACTGTCCAAAAGTCACCTCATTAACATAACAAACGTCACCTTGATCACTCAACATTTGGGAAATTGCAAAGATTTTAGAATCCGTGAGCCACAAACCGTGGACTAAGACATACACATGAGAAATGTATTTCGGTCATCTGAATGCCCCAATATATATACTTCTTATAAACCACAATATTGCAAAGGTCCAGCATGGGTTGGGTAGACATCCTCACCTTGTTGTACACCAGTCAAAATACATGTCGTCCGAGATCGCCAGGGTGGGGAGGAGAGAGACGGAAAGGGGTGTTCACTCATCACGTGACCTGGGCGCCACAGTCCATGGGCCAGAACAAGGCGTCTGGCTCCTCCTTTTCACAAGGGAGGCTGGGACACTTGGGGAGCACAGAGCTAATCAGGGAGCATTTGACTGCTCCTACTACAGGCGCTGACCTCCGTGTGCCAGGGGAGACCAAAACCTCTCCCCTCGAGAAGGTCGACACCCCCAGGCCAGGCCAGATCTCCTGGGAGGGCCAGAGCTGCTGGGTTGTCTGACTGAGAAAGGGGACATCCGAGGTGGCAGTGGTGGGAGGGGCGGGACTCTGAGGGAGGCCTGCCTGAGGAGCCTGGGTCACAGCTGGTAGCCAGTGCCATGGAGACCCCACCGCAGAGGGCGCACGGAGCTGCGGGAGGCAGAGATGAGAAGCCGGGGAGGTGACGGGGTGGGCGGGGAAGGAAGGAGCTGGAGAGACTTGTCCTAACTAGGCCACGTCAAGCCCCGCGGGCCCATCACACTGGGGTGTGCTGGGGTGGTGGGGTGGGTGGTGCTGGAAGACAGGCCCCGCCCCTGCCCCAGCTCGGCAGGAGGACTCTGGGCGCTGTGGTATCTCAAGGGCTGGGCCTGGGAGGCAGAACCTGGCGGGGCCTGCTGGATGCATTACAGGCCCCGTGCGGGAAGCTGTTTTGATTAAATTTGGGAGCATAATTGCAGGGTTTGTGCTGTGGTCTCATTATGGCTTTTTTAATCTTGTTAACCTCTCCTCCCCATCTCGCAGCCCCTCCTTCGCTTCCTTCCACAACCGCAGACTGTGGCCTCAGCAATACCAGGAATATTTTCCACCGCTCTGTCGTGGCTTTCTCCTCCTCCCCCAGATGGGACCCTGGAGGCAGGACGGAGCGGGGAAGAAGGGCAGCCCGGCGATCCGGAATGCCGTGTGGCTTAGTCACCCACGGTGCCGCACACGTGGTTCCCACACGTCCAGCACAGTGCTCGGCTCTTGGAGGGCCACAAAGGGGACTCAGGGCTGATTTTTGTTTGCTCTTAGGAGCTCACAGTTTAGCTGGGGAGATGGAAAGGCCAGGTGGCATGACAGTGTGAGTATAGGGAGGGCTTCTGGAGTCTGGGGGGGCTCAGGAGAGGGCAGCTTGGAAGGGAGGCGGTGGGGGGTAGTGTGGGGGGTGGTCCCCACGGTCCAGACTTGGGGGGCGGAGAACAGGTGGTGAGTTTGGCACGGTGCCACAGCTGCACAGGGACTACATTAGTCAGGATGAGCTGGGCTACAGTGCAGTAACAAATGAGCCCCAACATCTCCGTGACCTAAGAGTGGGGGGGTTTCTTGTTTGTGAAAAGTCTGCCCTGGGTTGGGTACAGAGGGATGGTTGAGGGTGGTTGTGAGGGAGAAGGGACAGGCTAGGGAGATGTCTGTTGGTGCCCAGGGAGCATGACTGACAGCACATACTTGGAAGGCCTTACTAGCATCTGTGCCCAGCACGTAGCAGCCACTCAAGGAGCCCGCATGCCCTCTCCCCATCCCCTTCTCTGGTCTCCACCAAACGCAGGTGCCCATCTGGCCCCAGTGAGTCAGGTGAGGCCGCACATTAGGTCATCCGGTCAACCCGCTGAGGTATCGGCTGGGCGAGCCACGACCCCGCGCCGCGCTGTGCCTGGTAATCCTGGGGGCCTGGCGTGCTCCTCTCCCTCAAGGTGCTCGCAGTCTGCCGGAGGAACAAGCCTGCACTCCCTCCCACTCAGACCATTAAGAAATAAAATTGTGACCAGTGGATAATTCGGAGTGTGGTGTTCTCATGTGAACCGTAAGCATTAGAGGGATTGGGGTTTCAGGGCTCAGTGACCAGAGCTGGGAAGAGGCTAGGCCGCTCGCAGCCAGCTGGAGTGAGGGCAGCAGGGCTGGAGGGGACTGGGAGGGGACAGGCAGGCCATGTGGGCAGACGCTGAGGCCAGAGGCTCTCCAGGACACAGGGAGGCAGGCTGTGCGGGATGCTGGGACGAGCCTCTGCCTGGCGAGCCCTGGGGTGAAGGGCTCCAGGATCCCAGATCTCCTGGCTGAGGCGCCCGAATGTGGGCTGGCGTACAGTGACCTCCTTCTTCCAGTCAGGGGCTGGAAGATTCGGCCTTTCAGCTTCTGTAAGGATTGGCTGGGACAGGACAGAGCTGCTGGGAACAACTCGGGTGACGTGTGCAGGGAGGAGCTGGGAGGGCTGGGTGGGGGCTACACTGGACAAAAATCTAACTCCTCTGTCACCATCATGGACCCACCCTTAGGATCACAAAGACAAAGAAAAATGAGATTAAAATTCCCCAGAAGGCCCCCGTGGCGCCCAGCCCACACCCCGCGCTGGGCCCCTGGAGGCTCCTTTCCACCACACTTGGCCCCGTCATCGTCAGTTCCCAGGGGAGGAAATTGAGGCTCTGAGGGGTCCAGGCCCGATGTCTCCCAGGGAGTTGGTGGATGGGAGCCCCGTCCTCCTCCTCCACCAGCTGCCTCCGTGTGACTGGAGATTGTGTACTGCGGCCTAGGACAGGAGCAAGTTCCCCGCCATTTACCTCCCCATCTGAAGTCAGCCTGTCAAAGCTGAGACTAGACCATGTCCCTGGGCACGTTCCTCACTGCTTCACCTGCTGCCTGGCGGGTCACGCACGGGTCCACCTGGTACGCAGGCAGGGCCGGGCTCCTGGGTCCATGGCCACCTCCAAGAGGTCAGAAGCTGGCTCCACTCCCGGCCTGGCCCAGCCCTCAGCACAGCCCCTTCCCAGGGTGACGCTGCCCATTAGAGTGAGTGGAGGCCGGGGCCACCCCCCCGGGCTGTTTCCTGGGGTTCACTGACGAGGTGGGTGCTGACAGAGCCTGGAGGGCGGGGTGAGGGCCTCCTCTTGGCTGCTGCCCGCCTCCCTGAAGCAGAATTGCTCCTAATGGGACCAGTTCTCAGCAGATGAGACATTTGACAGGAACCTAACAAGAGAAAGCTCCAGATGCAGCCCCGGGTGAGTCATTAGACGCTAATTAATTTGCATTTCATGAGAGAGTCAGGGATGGTGAAGGAAAAAAAGCAGCAAAGATTAAAGGCCTCGTGGAGAAGGGAGAGCTGGGGGCAAGGGAGATGGTGGTGCAGACAGAGGCCCGAAGAGAAGGCCAGAAGCCGTGGGCATCCGTGGAGCAGGCGTGGACGTGGCGGGACTGAAGATAGAAAGGTCCAGGTGTTGCCTGCAGTGCCCACGACTGCTCCAAGCAGCAGCCTGAGCTGAGCGCCCTGGGTGCGGTGCGGGGTGCTTTTGGTCTGTAGCTGGAGTGCAGTGTGCGGGGGGGTGGGGGGCGCGGGGCGAGATGGACGGAGGTATGCAGACAGAAAGACGGTTTCCGAGACAGACGTGAGAGAGAGCTTGAGAGGCACCCGTTCCGACAGGGAGAGACTCACACGCCCCCCAGAGAGAGGCGCAGGAGGGAGGAGGTGGGAGGAGAGACAAGGGAATCAGAGGAGAAAGCAGAGGAAAGCGAAGGGACGGGGGATGCAAAGGAGGAGGTGAGGCAGGACGCGGGGGGGAGGGCGGGGGGAGGGCGAGGGGCTGGCCGCCAACGCCAGGAGGGCTCGGGAAAGGGCTCAGCACCCGGGGTCCCCCTTGCTCCTTGGACTTGCTGGAGCAGAAGTTGGGGAACGTTTTCTGTGAACAGCCATGTCATGGGTAACGTAGGCTTTGGGGCCATACAGTTTCTGTCACATGTTCTTCATTGTAAAAGATGCAAAAAACATCTTTAGCTCAGAAGGCCCTATGAAAACAGACCGCTGCCCGATCTGGCCCCTGGTGTCCTCCAACCCCTGGGGTAGAGCTTATTTCTCAAACGGCCAGTGGGGCCCCAAACAGAGCTGGCATTTCTAACAAGTTCCCAAGTGGTGTCCAGGCTGTTGAGTGTAGATGGTCTTGGCTGCTCTGTAGGGCGGGGCTGCTGTTCGGCAAGCCAACCAGATGCCGGTGAGATGCAGCCCTTGTTTGCAGAACACATGGTAGCACTGGATTGTGGTCCACGTATGCCCGGCCAGCCCTTTTTCAAGGAAGGCCTTGCTGCCCAGCGCCAGGGAGTGTGGGCAGCAGGTGGCCTCCAGCTGTCAGCTCCTTCAGTGTCTGCCTCGCCACAGAGACCCATCTTGCCTGAGGTCAGGCCCTCCCCGGGGCAGCCGGCACCTGGTGACTGAGCCAGACGGTGGTGCAAGGCCCTGGCTGCCCCAGCTGGACTCAGAACAACTCCCTGCCGGGCTGGCTGAGGGTCTGTCAGACCTGCATCGCAATTCCACTCCAACTTCCTCCCTCCCAATCCTTCCTTCACTGGTGTAGGTCCTTAATAAGGCTCTAATACTCCAAACCCCCTTCTCAGAGTCTTTTCCCAAAAACCCCATCTGTGACCCAGGTGACAGGAGGACATCCAGGCGGAGGGCAGTGGTGACCACAGGGACAGCGTTTGGTACTAGCTGGTCTCGCCTGGGGGCAGCGGTAAGTAAAGATAAAATCATGATGGCAACTAAGGGTCTCCCAGGGCAGGGCTCCAAGGCCCCCAGGGGAGACGCTGGGTGGAGGGAAGAGGGTCTGGAGGCCTTGGTGTGGCCCTGGCCTTGAGGCGAACATGCTGTGTGGCTTCGGGTAAGTCACTGCTGCTCTCTGAGTGTGTGTTTCCTCATGCGTGAAATAGGCTAGAATCTCTGATCCTGGACATATTAGTTTCCTCGGGCTGCTGTCACAAATCACCGCAAACTTGGTGGCTGAAAACAACAGAAATCTATTCTTTCACAGTCCTGGCGGCCAGAAGTCCAAGATCAGTACCACTGGACCAGAATTAAAGAGTCAGCCGGGCCACACTCCCTCTGGAGGCCCTAGGGGAGACTGTTCCTTGCTCCTCCCAGTGGCTTCCAGCATTTCTTGGCCTGTGGCCCCATCACGCTAATCTTCCAGGCCAGCATCTTGAAATCTCTGTTCTGTCTTCCTATCGCCTTCCGCTCTGTGTTTGTGTGTCACATCTCCCCCTGCCTGTCTCTTAAAAGCTCACTCGGGATTGCATTTAAGGGTCATCCTGACAAGCAGGATGGTCCTCCCATCTCAAAGTCCGTAATTTAATCACATTTCCAAAGATCCTTTTCCCAAATGAGGTCACATTTATAGGTTCCAGGGATTAGGACGTGATCTCTTTGGGGCCGTTATTCAGTCCCCTGCACCCGTCCCCCCGCGGGCTTTGGCTCGGTCGGCTTCTCCCGTCCTGAGCGGCAGTTCTAGGTGGCTGGCCGGTACCATGTGCGTCCATAGCCCAGATGGTCTCGTTCTGCCAAAAATGATTTTCAGCGTGCGTTGATACAGCTGCTGTGCTCACACTGGTGGTTTCGCTGGCAACGGCCACCACCACCAGCACTGTTCACTGAGCACGTACTACGTGCTCATTCGCATGGCATCATTCATTGCCGCTGAAGGAGCTGAGTGCGCTGCGATCCCCACTGCAGGCCAGGACACCGGGGATGGAGAAATTCAGCAGTTTGTGCAGGTCCACAGAGGGGGCTCTGGGAATCCCCCCTCAGCTTGTCTGATATAAAAGGCTGTCTCATCTCCTGTGCTCCCCCCACCCGCAGCGTGCACAGGGCTTCTCTTTGAAACTATTTACAAAGTGTGGTCCCTTTGAACTTTGAAGCAAGTCTCTTATCAGATTCTACAAACTGCAGACATAACACAGGAAGCGTTGTCCCAGAAAGCTGAAAATCCAGTTACGAGGGCCGGGAATGCGGCTCATTTGGGCTGTGTTTTGTGAAGTCTGCCACCAAGCACAGGCCAGGCGGGGGCCAGGCGGGGGCCAGCGCCGGGGGAGGGGGCGGGGGCTGTCCCGGGCTCCCGTCTCAGCTGCGCTTTCATTATTCTTCCAACTGAACTGTCTGGGACTTTGAATATCAGCCCTTGTTCCTGCTGAATTCGTGGGCTGAGCCTCTTGGTTACGTTACTCATTCGTCAGCCAATGGGTCACTGCACACTGCTAGACATTGATGCTCATAATGGCCCTTTCTCCTGACTTTAATTTCAGGCCCCAGAAATACCCACACAGAAAGTCGCGCTGGCCTATGGAAAGGAACCACCAGGGAAGGGTGTTTATAAATGATTCTCTCGTGTGTGACGGTTTTCCGAAGTCCAAAAGCAGCAAAGCGGTTTGGGCCCTTTAAGAACATTTCTGTCTAGAGGGAAATGAATTTAAAAACCACGCATGCAAGCCAGCCTTGAGGTCAAAGTGTATTCAGCTGGCCCGAGCACATCTTATTTCTCTGGACAGAAAGACAGGCGGGAACAAATGGTTTATACGTGGTTGGGAGTGAGGAGCCTTTGCCTGGCTGATGCCGAGATGGGAGTGGGCGTAAGGCGGGAGGGGGCACTGCCCAGCGGAGGGGGCCGGCCACAGGGGGCTTTGCAGCCAATACCAAGAGCTTGAACTTAATTTTGAAGGCCACAGGGTAGCTCTGCAAGATTTCCAGTAGAAAAGTCACAAGTTTGTGTGCTTTAGAAATATTTTTCTGGCTGTGGTAATAGCCCCAGCAGGAGGTGAGGAGGGCCCGGACACTTGGTGATGAAGAGAAAAGACTGGATTGCAGTGAGCTGGTGGTGGTGGCCGCAAGAGTCAGCGGCGGGAGGAGAGGAGGGTGCCCGTGTGTGGCTTGAGGGACTAGGTGGATGGCAGGGCCTGAGCACTGGGAGGCAGCGAGCCCGTGCACGGGGACCAGAGTGGGAGGCTTACTAAGAAAGGAGTCTGGACGTAAAGCTGGGGGCGCTGGGAAGTGTCTGCTACCCTCCACCGTGAGGCCTGCAGCTGGAAAGGGACATACACTTAAGAAGTGGCAGCCGCAGGGGCCCTTGGGAGAACCCTCCTGCAGAAACCAGGAGTCTAGGTCCAGTTCTGCCCTGACTGGTGTGGACCTCGGGCAAGCCAGCTTCTTTCTCTGCCTCAGTTTCCTCCTCTGCCAAATGCTCGAGCCGGATCTTATCGGGTTCCTCAGTGGTGGGGGAGTGGCCGTGAGCCCCTGGAAACTGTGCAGAACTGTACGTGTGTCTGCTCTGGGGCGGGTGGGCCGAGTCCCCCGAGGAGTCAAGTGACATCAGACCTCTTGGGCCACACCCGCAGTTGGAGCCCTGCTGGCACGCAGTGCTCTCCAAATGCGCCGCCGGTGGGGAGGAGGAAGATGGCAGGTGGCGGCAGGGGCGAGGGGACCTGTCGCCAGGCGAAAGGGGCTGGGGGCAGGGGGGACAGGGGCGATGGCGGGATTAGAAGCGGTGGCACTGCCGGGACTGGCCGAGGAGGGAGGGCGCCCGGAGCCTCGAGAGGGTGACGCGCTGCCGAGCTGGGGTGGCCGCCGCTGCTGCTCCGCCGGCTCCGCGGTCCTTTCGGCCCCTGGAGGGCATGTGGCGGCGCTCAGCTTCGCGCTCCGCAGCCCCCCGCTGTCGGAGGGACCGCGGCCACCACCGGCCACCACCGCATCCGCGCTCGGGGCGGCGCCAGCCTCCGCCCACCCGCCGCCGGGCTGGAGAGACTGCCTGAGCGCGCGGGCCAGTGATCGCCGAGGAGGAGCCAGGGCCCAGCTTCCCGACACCCCAGGCCTCGTGGTGGGGGGCGGGGTCTGGCCGTGGGCATCTCTTATACTAGCGTCTCCCACCTCCAGGGTATTTTCAAAAGACGTAATTCCAGGTTGATGGGTGAAATTTTAAAGCAACAGCAGGAACTTCTGGGCTTAGACTGTCCCGGATACCAGAGTTTGCAAATAGTAATGACAGAGACGGCCAAGCTTTAGTGCCAATCGCAGTGAAGGCGCCGTCCCCAGGGGATGGAGGAGCAGGTGCTGTGAGAGCTGCTGAAGACGTTTGCCTGTTAGTAACCTAGCAGCGAAGAAACCCGCAGGTCTGGATGCAGGTCTGGCGGGCAGCTTGCTTAGCTCACGTGATGCCCCAGATCCTGACTGGGGTGGAAGCCGGACCTGCAGGAGACTCAGCAGGCTTTCCTCCCTGGCACGTCCAGTTGATGGGACCCTCTTTGCCTTCCTGCATAAACGTCACTATCAGGGCTTTTTCTCTGCCCTCCATCAATGTGCAGCCTGTGGACAGCGTTTGGGGAAGTAGTGATCCCGGTTGTGTAGTTTGAGTTCAGGCTTTTGGAGAAAAGGACTCAGGTGACTGCAGGGTTTACAAAGCACCTGTGAAACCCTGTTCGCACCTAGTTCATAACCCTCATAATTTTACCAACAAACACAGGAGAGTAGGAGGGCGTGGGTGTGTGTGCCTGTGTGTGTGGAAATAACCTTGTAAATGGGGGCGGCATCGGAGAAGGAGATATGTGAACTCGCACCTTTGAGCAGACAGCAGAAACGTTTTAGGAGCTGAAATTCCAGGTTTAAAGGCTTTGGCCCCAACAACTTCCCTGTTTTTGTGGAGAGACAAAGCAGGTGATTCAAGCTATTTTGTTGTTGTTTGGTGAGGGGAGGGGAATAATTTTTGTTCAGTCTTTCCTAGTGACCAAACTTTAATTTTTAAGAATAATGCATTAAATGGAGCCATTCTGAGTCTGAGGGATCGCCAGAGGAGTGGAGTTCTGTGCTGCTCACGTGTTAAAAGTCTGCTCACCTTTGGGGCAGAGGGAATGCCTATTAAATGCCTGTTTTCAGACATCCGTCCATTTTCCTGCGTTATGGTCAAACAGTGTGGCTTGAAAGTGTTGCTCAGTGTCTGCTGGGCTGTGAAGATCATTTGAAAAGATCTTACAACATTGAGATGCAGAATGTAAAAAATTTAAATATTTTTGAGGCAGTCAAAACAGTGGAAAGTTTGTCATCTTGAAAGCGCAGGTGGAGAGTTTCCTGAATGAGGAAAGAAAGTTTTGATTTCCTTTTCTGTTTGGTGGGCAGTGTGCTAGAGGCTCTCCAAGGCTGGTTTAAAAAATGTTTCCATTAACTATGTTTATTTATTTTTTTATTATTATTTTTTTACCTATGTTTATTTAAAATAAGCATTTGAGGGAAGTTACTGAGCCAGCTCTTTTCCTCAAAAGTAACTCGTTCCTCTTCGGAATAGCACACGTTAGTCGCCAGGATTTTTACTCAGCAAACCCTGATGGTGACTTCACATAAAAGATCTTTAAGTGAGATTGAGACCTGTGCAGGTAATAAAATATTACCGAAGTCTACAAGAGTAATTTAAACTAATTTTGCATGTTCTCCTTCACGGCAGAGAACAGGGCTGGTTCCGCCGTTTTTTTAAAATGAAGAAATGGTTTTTTAATAGGTGTTTAGTGTTTCTTCCCTCCCTGCTGATCCTCGGACGGAAATCATTCTTTATATCTGATGGACTGTTTTTCAAAGAATCTTATCAGCAAGTGCCCAAGAGTTACACAAAATTGTATATTTAGCAAGGAGTAGTTTAAATACGAGGTCTCAAAGTCTGAAAAACAGCAAAGGAAACTGGATTTGGAAAGCAAGGTCTGGACTTGCTTGTCAAATTCTGAAGCTATGAAGAATAAAGGTTTTGATTTTGGATTACAAAACCTCATTTATGATTTTAAAAATATACTTGAAATAAAATAGTTAAATGAAGAAGAAGAAGAGGAAGAGGAAGGTAGAAGACGTATGCCAGGGGTGAGGTGAGTCTCAACCAGCCAGTTCCTGGAAGGCTGAGGCTGAGGCCTGGGTCACAGGCTGCACACACGTCCCTTGGTAGGTGTGTCTTCATGCCCCCCGGGGGCCTCCCACACCTGTGAAGTCACCTGTGAGCAGCACTGAAGCTCCTCCCTGCACCTGGAGCTTTGGAAGAGCCTCCTAGCCCCCTGGTCAGCCCAGACGTGGGGTCTCCAAGCCCTTCCTTTCCCTTATCTACACTGCAAACTCTTGTTCATCCTTCAGAGCCCACAGGCCACCCTCCAGGAAGCCCCTGAACAATTTCTCACCAAACCAGGATTCCTCTTTACAGCCTCTTTTCCACCTGTCTTGGGCTGTGGGTCATTGGCACCCCCTTCCACCTCTGCCCCATGAGCCTTTTTGGCAGGGACTGTGTCCTCTGCACTGTAGTGTCCCCACGTGCCACTCCCTGTGATTGGCACTTACTTTGTGCTCAACAAAGTTAGTTTCTTTAGCCATCGAGACTTGAGAATGATCCTCAGCAAGGTGGCTCCTGTTTCTGACCTGCAGCCCTTCGCTGGCCCAAGTGTGTGTGCTGGTTGGGGGGGAGCGATTGGGGGTGACGTCTGGTCTCCCCTGGGAATTGCTGGAGGGACAGTGGCGCAGCCAGCACTCACCGTGCCTGGCGCCATCTGCAGCACTTCCACAGGCTCCCAGGGTGAGGGGCGTGAAGCAGGAGGCCTGGGACATTGCACAGCGCTTCTGGGGATCACACAGAATGGAAAGAAAAGCCGGTGTCTGGAGCGCTCTGGGGCCAGCCTAAGGCCAGCCAGACCCTTTATAAAAAGGGTTGCACGTGTTGTGCTACACGACCCTGGCCGGCAGGCGTGGTGGTGCCCATTTTACAGATGTGGGAAGAGGAGGTGAGTGTTGCCCTCACCCCAGGTCACCGTGCGGCTCCCTCCAGCACCGCGCCCCCCAGGGCGAGAGTCCGCGTGGCGATTCTCTGGGACGGCAGCCGTGGTCAGCGCCTCCCCGCACAGTCTAACCGCACCTAGCCCTCCCACACATCCCGTTTGAAAGTCCAGCCAACATCCACTTCCCTCCCGGCTTCCACGCCCCGGTTGGGCCTGACCCACTGTCTTCACACAGCGCAGGACTCTCTCCCAGCCGGCAGGCGGGCGGGTGGGGAGCGCCTGGCAAGCAGGCCATTTGCTCTGGGAGATCAGCTCCTCCTCGGGGCAGAACGGGGCCTGGGACGTCGCCACGGAAACCACCACAGCCTGGCGAGGGGAGCGTTGAGGTGGCCCGAGGAATTTAGCAGTGGCCCTGCGACCTCAGGAGAGCGGCCAGCAGGCTGAGGAAGAGGGCAGGCCCTGTGACCGGGCTGCAGGAAGGCTGGCCCGAGCCCCAGGGCCTCGCCGCGGGAGGCTGGCCACCGGGGCACCCCCAGATGGGCCGTCGGAGCCAAACCCACAGACTCCCTGATCGTGGGAACGCGGGCTGCGGAGTCACCGGCGGCCGGACACGGCCCACCGCGCCCACGGCTGGGAGCGGGAGGGCACTCCCGGCCGGGCCTTGGGACGCCCGAGTTACTGGGCTCAGCGGGGCCCCTGCTTCAGCTTGGCCGCCCTCGCGTCCGGGGCCGGCACAGGTGCGTCAGATCCTCGTCACACTTGAGGGTGTCGTTCGGGCCAGGCACCCGGCCTTGTGGACGGGACGGCGGCCCAGAGGTCAGAGCCCTGGACTTTGGCAAAAGACAAGCATGGTCCTCACTCAAGGCGAGTATAACTTCATGTCACCTTTCATCTCAGCTACATCGTGGGGGTGAATGGGGAAGACCCTTCACCTGCTGCCCAGCACGCAGCTGGGCCTCGCGCAGGAGCCGCCCTGCTCCAGGCCTTCCCTGCAGACGGGACGGGTCCTGGTGTCACCTGTGGCCAGGGCCCCTCCTCAGAGGTCGAGGAGGGGGCAGGTCACAGCCACACACCCCAGGCCTGCCTGGGGTCCCACCTGCACCTTGGGTGGTGGGCAGAGGGAGCCTGGCCCTGGGGCACAGAGGCCTCCTCGTCCCCTGGGCAGCAGGAGCTCCTGCTGAGAGCCAACCCGCCCGGGTGCTGTGCAAGCCGAGGATGGAAGCCGCGACCCTCTGGCTGGGACAAGTGTCCACAGGAAATCTTCCTGCTCATCTCGCTCACATTCCAGCTCAGAGACATGGTCACAGGACACTGCCCCGGCTGGGCCTGCCGGAGGAGCCAGCGGGCCTCCGGTGTGCACCCTGGTGATGCACCTGCAACCGCAGGTGTTCTCCAAACTGTCTGTGGAGGACGGTCCTCCTCCTCCACTCGAGCTCTTTGCACACTTGGCTAATCATTGTCAGGCATTGGCCAATCGGGGGAGGAACCTCTCTGTGGGAAACTGGACTCAGCAGAGGACCCAACACCAGTGCGCACCCAGGGAAGACTCGAGGGGGTTCACTGAGCTGGTCACATCTCTGGGGGTTAAAGAAAAGAACTGAAGCAGAATCTGGTTACATGGGCCCACCAGGTGCTTGGAGGAGCCACACTCATGCACACACACCCCACAGAGTTATTTCCCATGACGGGAGAAGAACGCTGCAGTAACAGAAGACCCAAGCTCATCTCTGACAGGCCCAGCCTGGGCAAGGTGCTCACACACAGCACACGGCAGGCTGATGGCAGGGCCTCGCTGCCATCATCTTCTGTTTCCCCAGGCCGTTTCACTGGACCCGTGTCCTCCCTTCCCCATCCTACTTCCAGCCCACTCCTGGCACCTGCTACTCCAGCCCCTGGCTCCTGGTGCTGTGCTGAAGCTCCTCAGGTGGACGCGGGTCGCGGCACAGGGAAGAGCCGGAGCGAGGACCCCGAGGCACAGGGAGCCAGTGATGTGCACACTGCCTGGAGAATGGAACTCAGAGAGGGCAGCGCTCCCACAGGCAGGGGTGGGGAAGCAGGGCTGGTGTGGGGATGGGATTCCAGCTTCATGACGTTTTTTCAGGATGTGGAACTGGCCACACCATCTGGGGCAACTTGCTAGTCCTCAGGCAAGTGAGTCTCAGTTCCCACATGACCCAGGAAGACTCTGGAGTCCTGAGGTACCAAGAATATGAGCTTGCTGGGGTGTGGGAAGCGGGGCACAGGAGAGAACCCATCTTCCTGCCTCCTAGATCAGGGCACCAAGGAAGACTTCCTGGAGGAGGTGGACCTAGTGTGGGGCCTGGAAAAGACCAGGCTTCCCAGGGCACTGTAGGCCCACCTTCCCCAAATTGCTTGGCCACTCCTCATGGAGAGGAGGAGCCCTTCTCCTCCCCCAGAGAGCTGGCTTGCGAGCCCTGGACGAGCTCTCCCGACCTGGGTCGCTCTGCCCACTGGCACCAGCCCAACTTCAGGAGGTCACACGCAGCATCCTCCTGGGCGGACCTAAGCCGCCACCAGGAACGACTGATCTGTTAGGCCCGAGCTTGATGTGTCTCCACGGGGTGGTCCTGGCCAGAGGCAGGCGTCAGTGGGCACTGGGGGAAACAGGAGGAGAAGGAGCTCCCTGGCGTGACCTGAGAGATTATCTTGCGTCCAGGCCTCAGAAGCCCGAGGGAAAGAGTGTGAAGACAGCCTTGCTGGCTTGTGGGTCTAGAGCACTCACACAGTTTGCCACAGAGCCTGGTCCTTGTGGACCCAGCAGTTGGTGCAGTGAGACTTTAACACAGACACACACACACACACACACACACACACACACACACACACACACACACACTGCTGATCTGGACCCACCGTTCTCAAATTTACACTGGAACACAAAGGGCCTGTTGGAACAGAGCTTCTGATTCAGGGGGGCTGGGTGGGGCCCAGGGGTCTGCACTGCAGACTGGTTCCCAGGTGCTGCTGCTGGTCTGTGGGCCTCACTCTGAGGGGCAGTGGCCTGGTTCACTCCCTCGTCGTGCCCTGGGCAGTGGGCAGTCAGCCTGGTCATTTCTGAGTCGTTTCTGGGACTGTCTTTGGTGCTCAAAGCCCTCGTGGGGGGGGGGGGGAGTGAGGGGGCACAGAGTCTTCATCTCCACCGGCTGGGCCAGGAGATGGCGGGGAGACTCACGGCGGGTCTCCCGTGAGTCAGGGGCCATGACGGAGCCACCTGAGAGTGGAGCTTTCTGACTCTTTGGGGCTTGAGGACACATGGGGACAGGGTTGGGGAGGAGACCTTGGTCCCCAATTTCTTGCCTAAAATGCTGGCAGGTAGTACTTAGGAACAGGGTAAAGGAGCCTGGAGACCCTGTTAATAAATGGAGAGATGGGAGTGTGGGAAGATGTGTGCGTGTGTACATGTGTGTGCCCGCACACAGCTCGACAACCATCACAAAAAAAGAACTCAGGATGTGCTTATAACCTTGGGCAAGTCTCTTCTTTCTGAGTGTCAGTTTCCTCATCTGGAAAAATCAAATGAGTTGGATTCAATGGTTCCTTTTGAGAGAAAGAGGGAAGAGGGGGAGAGAGGGCGTCCTGGTAACAAGGCCATCATCTGATTAGCGCCCAATTTAAAGCAGCGAAGAGACATCTGAACCTTTGCAAGGCTGCGCAATTACCGGGCACAGTCAGAGCTGGCGCTCGGTCTGCGGGGAGCAGCCCATCCATCAGGGTGTCTTCAGCCTCCTCGCCACACTCTGGAGGCCCTGAGCGTGAATAACATTGCCCAGAGGAAGCTTGTGACGCAAGATGAAAGCAGCTCCGTGGGGGTCCTCAGAAGTGATTTCCTTGAGCCGCCACCAGGCTTGGGAGAGAGTGGTCCCCAGGGGTTCTGGGAAGGCTGACAGAAGGCTGGCCCATCTTCCTTCCCCACCGGCCCGCAGGGCTCTGCCCACTGCACCAGCCCAGCTGCAGAATCCTTCTGAGAGGCTGGCAAAGAAAAGGCCCTGAGAGAGGAAGGGAAGACCCCAGACGGCGCCTGGGCTGTGAAGGCTCCGGGGCACACACGCAGGTGTAGGGGGCAGCCTGGACTCAAGTCCCGGCTCTGCCTTCACAAGCTGTGTGACCCTGGGCGGGGCCCTTAGCCTCTCAGAGTCCCACTTTTTTAATCTGTAAAGACCTCTTTGGCTGGTCCTGGGGATTAGCTAAAATGACTGAAATGAAAGCATTTTGGAGGAACAAAAAATGGAATCCACTGAAACCTTCAACTGTGCTGCGTTGTGGACGAAAGCTGCTTAACTGGGAGCGGCGTGTGGGATCTCGGACTCGCATTTGCGTCTCAGCTACTTACTGTGTGACCTTTGGAAACTCACTTAACCTCTCTGAACCTTGGTGTCATCAGTAAAATGGGAGTATTTATGGTATTTCCCCTGTAAGTTTAATGGAATGAAAATTAAAAGAGCACGTGTGCCCAGTGCCCGGCTCATAATCAGCCCGAGTTGCGCTTCTCATATTCCCCGGGTGTCCTCATCCCAGGGCGGGTGGCACTGTCGTTACCAGCAGGTGTGTGTCGCCATGCTGCCCAGGGCAGCCCGGGCCAGGCTGCGGGGCAAGGCCAAGCCCTGGTGACCCACAGCAGCCCGCCCGCCCAGTGGTTAGCTCAGGAAAGCCTCAAATTATACAATTTATGAAACCCAATCCAGTTTTCCGACTGGAACGTGTGATTAGAGAGATTACACATTCGCTGTTGCAATTATGGTAATGTTGATGTGTGGACAGATAGCTGGCAGCGGGGCTGTTCTGAGCCGTCTATTTATAGGTTGAAGATTCCTGCTATCTCAAGGCAGACATATGGGCCATAAAGGCAGGCGACAAAAGCAGGAGGGGGAGCGAACCTCCCTCGAAATAAAAAGGCGCGCCAGGACGCCGCCGTTGGGGCTGGGCCGGCTCACGGAAACCAGGTAGTGCTCACAAAGCAGAGATGAGGTCTGGTCCTAATAAAGCGCATTGGAACAAATGGTGGAATAATGACTTAATAAATCCAAATACAAATATTTTGTTCCGTCTCCAAAATGAACAGCCCTGGCACCCGCCGGCCCGGGCCGGGCGGGGGCGGCGCCGCAGCGTGGCTGTGCTCCGCGCTCCCTCAGCAGGCTCGAAGATTTTAATTTTTAGCCTTCTGCTAAATTACACGGGCTGTCAGTCAACTGTGGGAGATATTTTGAGTAGGGAGATTTATACAAACACACAGAGCACACTCGGAAGGCTCAGCACAATATCTTTTACACCGGCCGGGATGTAAATCATAGGTTGTTCAGAGCCTGAATTACAGCTCTTTCGGAAATAGACTGCGGAGAAATCGCTCACCGGGAGGAAGCCGGCGGTGCTCTCGGTGCCCCTCCCCGACCCCAGCGTTAATCAGAGAAGCTCTTTGGCTGTCCTTTTTGGCATCTTTTCCATCACCTCCCACCCCGACTCCGGTATCTAAACCAGGAGCTGCAAACCCAGGGCCCACGGGCCAGACTGGATCCACAGGTGTGTGTGTTTTGACTGGCTCAAGGATAATGGCCCGAAAACAGGTCCAGCTTTAAAAATTAGTTGCAAATACTTTTACATCAAGAGATTTCTCATGAAACTCGTATGTCCAGCTTCTCTCAGTAGATAGAAAACAAGCCAGCCGTGCCGTGTGTGCCTTCCGGCTGGAGCTGAGGCTGCCCACTGCCTCTAGGCGAGTGTGGCCTCGCCAGGTGTCCACTGTCCTGTCCCCATGGTCCCCACTCCACCCACTTCATTTATGGCTCCTGTCTGGTCTCAAAGGCAGTGAATTTTTGACCCCCCTGGTATCAGTTTATCCCTTTTTCGGGTCATTGGAGTCTGTGGCTCAGGAAATGTAGCTGAAAATAATATATGCTTGAATCAGTAATTCTCAAACCTGCGCCCATTAAACCAGAAAAATGTGAACAATATAATATCTAAAAATATTAATGTAAAATGAGTGTCTCACACACACACACACGAGAGAGAGAGAGAGGGAGGGGGGAGATTATCAGCGATCCTGACTTGGGAAGGGCTTTCCTTTATTCTATCCCGACCTGTTTGATCTGTTCCAATAGATGGTGATTATTATACTTAACTTGTTCTTATGTTCTTAACTTGACAAATCAGAAGTTGGCAACTTCATGTCACTCCCCTATATGTTGTGGGTCTGTGAAATCCCGAAGACTAGGTAATCCTTGTCCAAACTGTCATGTCACTGTGGATTCTCAGAAGGCACCCACCCAGCATGCATACGTCCATGTGTATATAACCATTTGTGTGTCCTTCCCTCACCCATCCATTCACACAGGTTTATCCATCCTTCCACACATCTGTTCAACTGTCCGTATGTACATGCAGACATCTGCTTGTCCTTCCATCCATATCCATCCATCATCCATCCATCCATCCACCCAGCTACCCCATCCACAGAGCCCTCGTGTCTGCCAGTCTGCACTCTCCAAGTGGATGTCCAGCAAAACCTGCTGTTCTTTGGTCCGGCATGGCTGTCAGAGAGGTTCTTCCTGTAAAACTCGGTGACCTCGCGAGAGCACATGAACCTGTGATTTCCAGCCATCGGTGCATCTGGGCTCTGCAAACATTTGAACCTCACTCTTTCGTCAACACCTTGAAGAAACCCGACCCTCCCTCCCTGAGCTGCCTCCCTCAGCAGGGACCACCAGTCCTGTCTTCTGGAAAAGTTCCCTGGACTCCTTCCACCAGCCCTCCTACAGTGGGGATTGCAGGCCTTCTTTTTGGTCCGGCTCCCTGTTTTTCCTCAATATGGTGCTTCCCCGCGGGCGCCGAGCAGCTCAGAGTTGGGGGGCTCTCTGCTTGTTCACTGTGGGTCCGCTCCTGTGGCCTCATCTGGGGTCCACTGGCCTCATCCCACTGGTCCCCCAAGCCTCCACGTCATTCTCACACCTGCCGCTAGGTCCCCGTGCGAACCTCACAGAGACCACGAGCCAGCTGGAAGGGGGCATCCTGAGGTTCTTTTCCTGCTAGAAAGGGCGCGACGCATCTCCTCCTGCTGAACATTGTCCCCCATCGCTCGCTGGGGCAGGGCGCGGGCTTTCCTCCGGGCGCAAGGAGGTCTCCCTCCGCCCGCTGGCCGGCAGGGAGCTGCCGGGCAGTCTCCCACTGGCACGCCATGACTTTGGGGGCCTTCCTCCCGGCTAGAACTGCCACGCCCCTGGGAGTGGAGACGGAGGATGCCACACTGTGCTCTGTTCTGGTTATTGACGCCACACACGGGGAAATGGAGGTTTAAGGTGGAGGCTCAGTAGGAGGCAAAAGGGAGCCACCAGGAGGGCCCCAGCCCTGGGTTGGGGTGGGGAAAGGGACACAATGGGGGCGCAGGGTTAGACGGAACGCCTCAGCCTTGCATGAGCTCCGGCGGGGCTCCCTCCATGCTCAGTGGATCCTGCGGCTTTGGTGCCAACTGCAGCCTCGGGGGCTCCTGGAGGTTTGCCTTCCTTGCGGTGCCCTCGGCGCCTTTGCGTCTCCTGCACCCTGAGCCTCACCCAGGCCCGGACACCTGGGTCCTTCCCTCTCTCGTGTTCCCTGCCTGGGACCAGATGCTCCATGGAGCTCGTGAAGCAGACTTAGCCCTCTTCCTACCAGAGGCTGCACTCTGAGACGGCATGGCACGGGGTGGCCGTGGTGGGAAGGACTTTTGTGCGATGGGAGAGGCAACTGGGGGTTAGTAGAAGGGCAAGGGCTATGTGCCTGGACCAGAAACTCCTCCCTTCCTAGGAGGTAGGAGGAGGGCGCGGAGGAGCCAGCGTGGCGTTGAGGACGCATTGATGGGGGTGTTGCAGGCACAGACTGGGGCTATGCCGTGTGATCTGAGTGGAATTCGGTGATGGGGGGAGGCACATGGTCACATGGAGGAGGGCGGCGGGAAGCGTGGCCGTGTGGCGGCAGCCGTGGATAGCCTGCACGAGTATGCAGGGTCACAACGGTGACGGCTCCCGCGTCCCCGGCCCTTCCTGCGCGTGGGGCGCTGAACTGACTGCTCGGTACAAGTGATGTCATCTCAGTCTGCCCGCTGTGCCTTCGGAGCGACGGACACACTTACTTGTTTCCTTGGGAATCCTCACAGCCCCCACCGACCCCACAAGCTCCTGCTGAGGAGAACTCTGTCTGCGCTGTTTTCTTCCTCCAACTCTCTCCTGAGAAGGATGGATGCTTTATCTAAAAGTTGTTTTATTTTATTGTTTTCTGCCGTAACGGAGGCACTGGGGATCGAACCCAGAACCTCGGGCATGCCAACCGCACGCCGTACCGCTGAGCTACAGCCCCCACCCTCCCCGAAGGGCAGATTCTTATTGGAAGGAAGACGGGGCGGGGGCGAGGCTGGGGGAGTGTTCCCCGCTTGTGCTGGGGGGCGGGCAGCAGGGCAGCTGGGGAGACGGCAGGACCGAGGAGCGGAGACGGGGAGGGGCTGCAAAAGTATTATCACAAATTTCGGGAGCGTTTCCAGGGCAAGCGGAATTGCTCGTAGATTACTTCTGACTGCTATGCATGGCCGGGCCACGTGGGTCCTGGTTTGTATGAAGTTTATGTAGGTATAATTTCCCTTTGCCGATGAGGGACGTAAAGCTGAGCACAGTTACATAATCAAGGCTGTGCCGCCAGGAGTGGCGGCGCCAAGACTTCGCTCCCTGCCTCCGATGGCGCTCTTGCTTGCCAGGCCGTGTGTCCCGGGGCCTGACTCGTGGCCATTTAGAAGTGGAAAGGACAGGGACCATTCTGCCCAGTTGTTTGGTTGGTATAGAAACTGAGGACCAGAGAAGGGGGGCGGTGGCCCAAAGTGAGACACGGAGGAGCCGTTGGATGGGAAGCTCGGCCACCTGCCCCTGAAGAGCCTGAGCCTCTCCCTTCACGGAGCACTCACGGTGAGGAAGACACCGCTCAGAGCTTTCCGGCCGCCGGCTCTTCAATCCCTCACCGTCCCCGCTTTGTAGACGAAGAAACAGGGTAACTCGCCTGCTCTCGTGTGCCTCAGAGAGAGCAAAGCTGGACTTTGAAACCGGGCCCATGACTCAACCTGACGCCCTCGGCAGCTCTTTCCCTGTAACCTGCCTTCGTGCTGCTGGGTGCTGAGACGGTGGGATGCTCCGGTTCCCCAATTTCGATGTCTTAAGCAAAATTATACTCTGTTCATAGCCGGGTCAAACATCGAGGTACAAGAGAAGCTTTTTTCATACAAAATTCGATATTGTTTGCAGCCAATGTCAGGGAGGAGAGACAGGGAGCTTGGGGTGTGGACACGGGGCCTCACCTGCTGAGGAGGTTTCTGCGCCAACGGTGCAGAGCTGAGCAAAGCGAGGCCCCCAGGGGGCTTTGTTCCTCCTTCTCACTGGGATCAAGCTGACAAACACAGGCCTCCTCTGAGGCGGTGTTACCTGTGGCTGCTTTACTCTGGGGACACCGGACACCAACCCTCACCATGTATGGCCACCTGGGGATGCACACACATGTTGTATTTATTGAATACTAAGTATCATGTGCAAAATACCACTTAGGCATGTCTGTACCCATCACACATAGGCAGTCCATTGCCTCGTCCCTGAAAGATGTTACAACCCAGCAGGCCACGTGGATGAGCTCACCGGGGACTTTGGGGTAAGGTGGGAACAGTATGTACCTTCACAGAGAGGTATATGGGCAGGGGAGAGGGGGACTCAGAGGACCTAGTTTTCCTACCTGGCTGAGAAATCTGGAGTGCTTCCTGGAGGAGGTGAGGTTTCAGGAGGGCTTTAGAAAAACAGGAATTTAGAAGAGCAGGAGATGGAAGGAAGTGGATAGTCTAGATCCAGGGATTCTACATTTATGGGTGTATTTTTTCCTACAAAATATCCCCTTTTCTATCTTCTAGTTAAAACCCCATCAACCAAATTCCTTCAAATGCTTTTGTCGTCCTAAGTTCTCTGATTTTTTTCCCCCTTTGCCTAAGTTTATTGTTGATTCCTCATGAAATAAATCATAATTGCCTACTGTCACAACATGAGGACCACTTGACAGGCATCCACCCGGAGCTACTGTCACTGCCTGTCAGCCAGCTGGCTCTGGGGCTGGGGGAGGGGAGGGAAAGAGCCCAGCAGCCAGACTCAGGGACCCAAGGCCCCACACCATCCCCCGTAATGAGGCAGGACGGCCCCTTCCCAGGCATGCCCAGCAGCAGGGGAAGACACCTGTGCCGCAGTGGGGCATTTAAGAACTCCCACTCCTTAAAAAAAAAAAGATCTTTGAACAGCCCCAGTTTTCATCCTCCTCCTGGGCAATTGGCAGTTTGTAAATCACCATCACCAGATGACAAATTGTTACAGGGAATGATCAATATATTTTTCAGCAGAGCTGGCATTTGGGAAAAACAGCTGACATACAAAGAGACAGTCCTGGAAGCATTAATGCTCAGAGGCTACCGATCAATCGATACGTAAATATTTCCTGAGTGCTGATGTGGATAAAAGGCAGCCGGTGCAGCGGCTGAGAGGGCCAGCTATGGACTCAGATGGGTCTGGGTTTGAATCTCGGATCCACTGCAGGCAAGATACTGGGCAGGCTCCGTGACCACCGCACGCCTCAGCCTCCTTGTCTGTAACATGTAGGCTGCCTTCAGGATTAAACCAGACGACACGCTTACCCCTTCACGCACGTCTGAGAGCTCCTGGCGCATGACGTGTGCTCAGGACGTGCTGCCGCTGAGGCTGGTGCCACTGTACCCGGGCCCCCAGGGGAGTTCAAGACATGACATGGTTCCTGGTTTGCAAAAGTCTAAAACTGAGCTGGAGAGACCAAACACCAACATCACAGAAGATGGTCAAAAGCCCCAAGCTGGAGGTGGCTGGTTCTGACTGTGGGCGCACCGGAAGGTTCAAAAGCAGCTGCTCATTCCAGGTGGCTGGGGAAGGGAAGCTTCTGGAGAAAACAGAGTCTGACCAAGTGGACCTTAAAGGGAGACGTCCCCTGAGTATCTGCTCCAGGTTGGGTGTCTCCAGAATACCTTCAAGGGAGGTGTGCTTTATCTCCATCTTACCCACGAGGGATCTGAGACTTAGAAAGGTCAAGCCAGATAGTTAAGGAAACAGCGGGCTGCTGGTCACCCGGCTCGTCGGGTGTCCAGGGTCCCCAGGTCCCCAGGGCTGGGTGTGCAGCATGGGGCAGCGCAAGGCGCCCGGATCAAAAGTCATCCTCAAGCCTTCCCTTTCTCCACCTGAGTCAAGCCATCATCTCTCCAGTCTGCAATGGGCAGAATATTGAAATTTCCAATAAAGACAGGAATTAGAAGCAACCAAAATGTCCTTTAGTAGGGGAAAGGATAGAGGAAACTGTGGTCCACCCAGGCAGTGGAATAGTATTCAGGGCTAAAAAGAAATGGCTCCCAAGTCAGGAAGAGACAGGGAGGAACCTTGAGTGCATATTACCAGGTGAAAAAATAAATCAGAGAGGCTACATTATTGTATGATTCTGACTATGTGACATTCTAGGAGAGGCAAAGCATGGAGACAGCAGAAAGCCCAGAGGTTGCCAGGGGTCGGGGGAGAATGCAGGGATGAACGGGGGGCACCGAGGAGTTTCAGGGCCGTGAAACTGCTTTACGTGAAAATACAGTGGTGGATACGGGTCATTTTTCATTGTCAAAACCCATAGAATGTAAAGTTCCGAGAGTGACCCAGCACGTGAACCAGGGACTTCAGCTTAACGTGCGAGTTTCAGCACCGGTCCGTCGGTCGTAGCCCCCGTGCCGCCCCGCGCGGAGTCACTGTGGAGACGGTGCGGACGGGCGGCCAGGGCATGGGGACTTAGACCTGCCGCTCACTTTTTTGTCAGTCTAAGACTGCTCTAAATAATGAAGTCAACTAAAAAAATTAAAATTAAAGCAAAAAAATCAAGGATGAACAAAATATGATTTTAAATAAAGACAGGACCTGGAGGCAGAGGTGAGGCTGAGGGCAGTGAGCCATCGTTTTCAGGGCTGTGCGCCTTCAGGCTCAGAATCCGCCCTCTCTGAGCTGGAAGAGACTTTAGAAGTCGCCTGGTGCGATCCTTGTGTCCTACTGGTGGGGAAACTGGGTCACTCCGTGAGGTGTGGCGGGCAGAGGGTGGGCCTGGGAGCAGAGCTCTGGGCGCGCCCTTGGCCCAGTGATCTTCGGGGGGCTGCGCTCCTTGCTGCAGGCGGCGGCTCAGCGTCCTGTGCACGCCGGGGGGCCGGGAAAAGGACGGAGGTGGCTGGATCCTAAAGGGCTCCCGATCCCGTGGGAGCTGACCTCTGGGTCTCACCGAGTGCTGGGAGTCTGGTTTATGAGAGGCCTCAGATGGTCACATCATTAACGAAGAAACGGAGTCCCCAGATAAAGCGCAGGTGGTGGGTGGTTCCTGACGTCTGCCTGAGCTCTGCCCAAGCCAGACGCCCCGTGCTCCTGGGAAAAGTCCCGGAAACGCTGCTTCCTCCCCCCAGGCTTGCTCCCCGTGCCCCCGGGGCCTGATGTGCCAAGGACGCGCCCCCCACTTGAAGCTCACTTAGGGCGCTCTTAAAGCAGACAACTTGTCTCAAGTGGGCCTTCGGGCTTCCCTGGGCTTGTGTGGGTTTCCCCTTCACCCGGGCCTTCCGAGCTGGCTCCCAGTGCCTCGACACCCCCCATTCTCCACATGCAGCCGCGGAAATGGGTGGGACTCAGGGAGGAGGGTCAGGACACACAATGAGGCGCCACCAGCCTGCCTCTCGCCCAGAGTCGCCCTTGGAGCTGGAGAAGTTGGGCCCAGGGTGGAGGGCTGGTTCAGCACAAACTTCTGCAAGCGTTCAGGCCTCTGTTCTCTCCTCTGAGGTGAGGGTTGGCTCCCTGGGGACACAGGGAAGGCTCAGCCAATGGCCACAGCTGAGGTGGAGGAGGGGCAGTGGGCCAGAAAGCTCAGGGACAGGGCTGCGGCTAGACTCCGATAGCACAGTCAGGACAGAAATCAGATTGGAGCAGAAGACCCCAAATCGGCAAAGCGAGTGTGGATTCTGAAGATCTCAGGGATGTCTGAGGAGGGGAGGGCCCAGGGCCCAGGGAGGGGGAGAAGGCGGAACCAGGACCTCCCCTCGAGAGAGGACCTGGATGCTCCCTGGCTTTGCAGACGACAGATGATGCTGGAGGTAAAGAGCCAGGGATGGAGATGAGCGTAAGGCAGGAGGGGAGGGCGGGGGGAAGGGCAGCTGAAGGCTGCTCTGAGGGGAGGCGCGTGGGCCCTGACGCGGGAGCCAGGCTCTCACTCGAGCCCAGGCCCTGGGCTTCCCTGGCCCCCAGCCGCGAGGCTCTGCTGCTCAGGACGGTCTCCCTGAAGGCCCCTCTCATATTTGCTCCAGTCCGCCTTGTTGCTGACTCAGGGGTGGGGGGCCCCGCCCTTGGAGCTATGATTCCGCACCGTTTGCTCGGCGTCTCCCGGCGCGGGCATCACACCGCTGAGCGTGCCGGCTCGGAGTGTGTGGGACTCAGCGGTGGTCCTGTTGTCAGGACAGAGGGGTGGAGGGAGGGGTGAGCTGAGAGGCTGGGCTTGAGGTCAGAGAGGTCTGGGCCCAGCGGCCTGTGTGACCTAACCCCGCCCCTCCCAACCTTGGCTTCCATGAAGGGATTTCCTTTTGTCCATGAAGGGGCTAAAGCAGATTTTGTTTTAAAATATAAAATCTACAGAGAATAACATGACTGAGAACATCACAGTAAGACAGGCCCTGCCACATGGGGCCATATTCGTTCCAGCGCCTTCTCCCTCCCCTTCCAGAGGGGTGGAGGGTCCCTTGCAACCCCCTCAACCCGCCCCAGTTAAAGGTCCCCGCCTCCCTCCTCGCAGGTGTCTGTTAGGCTGATCTTGTGACACGCCACCCCCACCCCCAGCTCTGACAGCCAGAGGTCCTTGGAAGACTGCGTCTCTTCAGCTCTTATAGAGGCTGGGCCCTCGCTGGGCCCTCGCTGGGCCCAGTGGAGCCGGGTGCGGATATGAGACCCAGGGGACGTGGTCTCCATCCTCAGGGGGCAGCCAGGCATGATGGACGAGTTTCTAGGCTGGACGATTTCCCTGGGAGCCCCCGTGCCCACGGCCTCTGAGACTGTTGGCCGGCATGTGCAGAAGTAGCAGCGGCCCAGGCCCCGGCGGGTCTCCTGGCTCCGAGGCCACAGCAGCCTGCGCTCTGTCTGGGTTCTCACTCCCTGGGGTGTGTCAGGGTCGGGGGGAGGTGGTGTGGGGGGGGTGTGCATGTGCCTGCACGGAGGAGAGGGAAGAGACAGGAGGGGGCTGGTCTTTGAATCCATGATTATCATATTGAAGAAGCAGCCACACCCTCGCTGGGAAGGGGTGCGGCTAACCTCTAGCCAGCTGGGCACCTGGGGGGGAGACTGTGTGTTGATCTGTGCAGGGAGCGGCCCCTCTCCCTGCTTCCAAGGGGAGCCTATGCTGAAAAGAAGATGGGGTGTGGCTTTGGCATCAGAGAGACCTGGGTTTGAATCCTAGGTTCTGCCACTGAGCAGCCCTGTGACCTTGCGGAAGTGGCTCCCTCCTGTCCGGCCTCAGCTGCTCCACCTGTAAAGCAGGGTCAGTCCTGCCGACCTCCTGCAGTTGTGGATATTTAAGTATCCAGCTTTGATCCTCAGCGAAGTCCCCGCGAACGCTCCGCTCTATCACTGAGCTTAGCAAGGAGGACTGAGTGAGGGGCTGTGGATGCTCTTGGAGTTGGAACCTCAAAAAAAAGTTGCCAAAGTCTATCCCTGGGTCTGGGCTGGGGAGCCCCCAGCCGGAAGCACAGACAGTCAGTGTCCCTCGGTCCAGGTGTCCCTCCTTCCTGCAAGGCTCTGGGTTTATTTGCCAGAGGGACGTATAGTCTCGTTTGCCACTGTCTGCTCCCCCTGCCTGACACATGGCCCCTCTTCCAAAAGGGGAGAAGGCTGGATTCGGAAGCAGGGAAGTCCAGCTGGAGAAATGATCCATTAGGCAGATGAAGAGACATTTTCCTTCCCTGCCATTGAGGCAGCCTGCCCCAGACAACACGCTCGTTACAGTTATATCTCATTCAGCTCACCTAGAGAATAAAATCAGAAACCGAGTCATCTCCCTAGAGCCTAGTTACATCAATCTGACTTACACCAGACGGGCCAGACCGAGAGTGAGGTTTCCATAGAATTAGGCTGTGTCCCCAGGGGCTCCCTTGAAGCTACCCAGCATTCAGGAAACTGCCAGGCACCCCTTTGCATAATTTATCAATTACATACAGTCCAATTCATTGCAGACAGGAGGCAGGAGGCGATGGCTTGGGACAGAAGGGGGCCCTGGGAGCAGCGCGTGTTGGGAGAGGGAATCCCAATTTTAATCTCCTCCTCAATGCTGATTGGATGAACGAGCTCAGACGAGCCCTCCCCCTCCTGGGCCCAGCTTTCCTCAGCCACTTAGACCAGGGCCGCCAACTGTCCTCTAGGCAGTTCTAGAATTTGTTTGAAAGCTGAAATCCCACACTGGTGGAATCTGAACACCGTGGTGGGTGGAGAAAGGCGTTCGGAGCTTGGGACCTGCCTGGCGGTTTTGCAACACTGAGAGGCCGAGCTTGGCACAAGGGCTGCGGGTGCCCAGACGGCCGAGTGGCTTTCTCACTTACAGCGCTGCCCTTGCATCAGTCTGTCCCGCTAACTGCTCCCGTATTCGACCTCAGTGGCTGTTCGCAGCCCCCTGGGGAGGAGGTGGGGCTGCCATGAGCAATCCCGCTTACTGATGGGAGCCCAGGGCCCCCACGGTCAAGCGTCATCGGTCCAGTGCCTTCTCCTCCTTGTACCCTTCCCTCCTCTGGGCACCTCTGCCCCCGGAGCGTGTTTTCAAGGTATTACTGAATGATATTTGTTACAGCCGTCTACCTGCCGACCTGGAGGCAGAGAACAGGGCTGTTCCTCCTGATTTCCCAGGCCCTCGGTCAAAGCCCTGGTGCCAGCATGGGTGCTCGGTGGAGTTGCTGGATGAAGGAGCAAATCAGCCTTGAAGACCAGAATGAGACGGCTCGGTAATGCCTGACTCCCGGCCAGTGCTCCTTGCTCGGGGTCTGGCAAGCCGTTTCCTTGCCCCTGAGGTCTGCGCCATGGCTGAAGGCACGTCTGCAGCCTCAGCTGGACCCTGTTCCTGAGCCATCACAGCAAGGACGGGAGGCCTCTTGCCAGCCTCAGCCCCACCGTCTGGGAGGCCCACGCTCGCTGCAGGACTGTTGTCCGCATGGGGCACCTTGCCTTGAGGAAGCTGATCCAACCCCCCTGATGGGGCAGGTGCTCTCAGTTTGAGAAGAGACACCGAGGCTCAGAGCGGCCGCTCACCCACACAGCGATCCCCAGCTGAGGCGGGAGAGCCCCAGGATCTGGCCCGCCTCCTGGCCAGCCCCTCGTTTCCATGCCTTCTCTGGAGCCATGACTTCACTCCACTGTCCTCTGTGTGGTCGAAGCGCTCCGCTCTCCCTCCAATCCTGACCGGACCGTAGGGATTAAAGGCAGGTAGGGCAGGGGCCGCCAGCCCACTTTAAGGATGAGAAGATTCAGGGAGGCAGAGTGACTCACACAAGGCAGAGCTGGGCTCCGACTACGCTCCATGTGCAGGACGGAGGCTCAGACAGGCGGGGCACTGTTTTTTGTTTTTGTTTTGTTTTGTTTTTTGTTTCTGTTTATGTAAAAGGGCTGAAAAGAATATGCAAGGGTTCCCCGCCGCAGAAGGATCACCAGGACGAGGTTTCCTGACCGAGCAGGAGGCCAGCGGGCCGTGGGGGCTGAAGGCAGCTCTGCCTTGCCCAAATACTGAATTACGTGCCTGCAAATACCGCCTGGAAGAACGGAACCTGGTACAGCCTCACTGCGCTCCTGGGGCAGGGCCGAGGCGTTGGAGGGAGGGCGCAGCCACAGGAGTCTTTCTGGTGTCTCAGGACCAGCGCGTCGGAAAGATCAGCGAGGGTTCGTGGAGGGAGGAGCTGGGCCAGCCCCCAGCCGCTGCTGGGACGCCCCCGTGAGAAGGCTCTGGAAGCACCCGCAGAGCTGCTTCTGTTCTGGTCCCCGAGCGCCTCGGCGGCCCGCGTGCTCAGGGGCCTCCAGGCTGGGCCTCGCGGGGCGGCGCCAGCCCCTCTTCGAGATGTCTTCCGGGTAAGTGTTTGCTGCTTCTGTCTGGAAGCAAAGCCCTCAGCCGCTGTTTCTCTAGCCTCCATGAAAAGTAAAGCCGGGAAGCCAGGCGGTGGGTGATTACGGGGTTCAGCTTGCTTATTAACAGCCCACAGAGGATTATCGCGGGGCTTCTAGCGAGGCCCACAGAGGCCTGGGCGTGGGCCGCATCCTGGCTCCAGGCACCGCTCTCTGACAGCACCGTCTCCTCCAGGCAGGAGGGCTCGGCCCGGCTGGCGGGGGCACCGCCGCCCCCCAACCCGCAGGACGGTCACAGGAGCCAGCAGGGGCAAGCCCTCCGTGAACTGCGCCTGAGGGGCGGGGGGAGTGGGATGCAGGGCGAGAGAAAGGCCCACCCTTTAGTACCGAGCTCAGGTTTTTACAGCTGTGTCCTTGGAGAGGGAGCCCACTTAGGCAGGGTATTAAAACAGTGTCAGGTGGGGCAGCAAGCCTGCCCGTCGCCTGTTCTTATAAATAAAGTTTTATTGGGCACAGTCACACCCGTGCCCCCCCGGGCTGCCCGGGGCTGAGCAGCTGGGCAGAGACTACCTGACCCCACCGAGCCTGAGCTGTTTCCTCTCTGGCCCTCTACAAAGTTTGCCCACCCCGCGGTGGCGGAAAGGCTACGAACTTCAGAGCTGCTAAATATGGGTTGAAATGCCGCCTTTTTTTTTAAAAACTTTTTTTTGGGTTATAGGAGTTTTACAATTTTGTGTCAATTTCCAGCATAGAGCACGATTTTTCAGTTACACATGAACATGTGTATATTCATTTCACATTTTTTTCGCTGTGAGCTTGAAGTGCTGCTTTGACTGTCGCTCTGTGTGATTTTGGACAGGTTGCATCCCCTCTGAACCTCACTCTTTCCATCTGTGAAAGGGGGATGGGCATCTGCTTAACGCAGGCTTATTCACATCGTGTTTCCTCTGGATGAGGCGAGGTTCTAAGCACTTTGCAAGCATTAACCCATTTAATGCTCCCCACAACTCTGAGAGGTAGTCTGACCGCGCCCATCCCACGGTGGGGGAGGGAGACCCAGAGGGGTTATGTGACTGACCCGGGAGCCCGCAGGGCTGGGGTTCTAAGCACAGGCCACGTGGCTGCAGAGGCTGCGTTCTCAATGGGCCACCGCAAAGGCGAGGGAGGCCTGGTGAGCAGAAGCCAGCCGCGGGGGCCGGGGCGTGTGTGTGTTAGCTCACCTGACCCTCATCCTCTTGGCCAGATTGTTCTGCTTCCCACTGCTGTCTAGAGTGAGGGTCCTGGCCCCTTTGAGTGGCAGTTTCTGCGGTCATCACGTCCCCTCCTGCCATCGCCAAAGTCCAATGTCATGAATGCCGCTGTGGTTTCCCTGCACGCCCCCCCTCCTCCCTGCTGCCGCACCCCTCCCACTGCTTGGGTAATAATAACATATCATGTTCTGCCTCAGATGCACACCCGCTGTGTGTAATTATTTATGGAGAAATGGACAGATGATTCCTGCTTGGACCGTTTTCACGGCGGCCGCACCTATCACTTAGCACCCCCTCCCCTCATCTAATAACACTGTCCACTTTAGATCCTGGGGCCTTGATTTATTAGGTAATTTGTTTCTTCTCTGTGGCTTGGGCCTGCCTGTCATCAATATAATAGAATGATGGAAGCACAAGCCGTAGACACCAGACATTCAAAACTAGGCAAATATTACCCACTTCAGCGCCTTGTCCAGCCACAGCCAATCGTCTGCTAGTTGGGGGAAACGAGAAAGATTACAGAGGGGCATCCGAGCCTGACTTCCCACAAAGCGGCTCTTTAAAGGGCCGGTCGCTCTGTTGGTACACGTTTCTGGGAAAACGCCCGGGAAAATGCAGACACACACGCCCGCGCGTGCGCACACACACACATGCATGTGCATGCACTCACACACGAGCACAACAAAGGACTCTAAGCCCCCGTCCAAAGAGACTGAAGATGCTGAAGATGGAAAAGGACTGAACTGGAAGCCGGGAGGCCTGGCTTCCCCCCCGGCTTTGCCATGATTGCTGGGGATCCAGGCAAGTCCCCTCATCCTGCTGGGCCTGATTTGCCTCATTTGTCAGACAAGGAGGTGGATCAGAAGGGCTCCAAGTGCCCTCCAGCCTTAACATGCTGCGGTGTGGCCAAGGTTACAAAGAACGTCAGAGGTGGAGTTGGAGGCCAAACTTAGCCGTTTGATTCCAAGGCTGGTGCGTCCACACGCTACCGTGGATCATAATTGTAATCAGCAACGATCGGGCTCTTCACCATCAGTAGCCTTATCACAACCACTGAAATACTGTCACCAATAAATGATCTCTAATTGCATCAGCCAGAGAATCATCAACGCCATTCTCTCCGCGAGCATCTCCCCGCTGCCACCACCACCGCCGCCACCAGCGTGCCTATTCATGGACTGTCTCCTACGTGACAGGTTTCACAGGCAGGGTGTCATTTTGTCCTCACTGCAATCCTAGGAAACAGGCCCCATTACAATCATCCTCACTTAATAGGTGAGGCAGCAGAGGCTCAAAGCGGCACACGGCAGTGAATGCCAGGCTTTGGATTTGAACTGGGGTCTCTTTGGCTCCAAAATAAGCTTTCAGCCACCGTGCTGCACGTCACCAGCATTGTTGTCACACGTGCTGTCACCAGCGTCAGCACCACCGAGTCACCCAGCATCGTCCTTGTAATTACGCCCGGGAGCATCACCAGAGTCAGCATGGCTGCTGATGTGGACCCTCCCCAGTACCAGAAGGGATAGCTCCAGCTTCATTACTGCCAGTGACGCTTTAACATAAATGCCATCATTAATCACTAGCAACGTTGTCATTGTCACTGTCATCAAGACAGTCCATACCAATGTCGAAAACGAGACATGTCAATCCTATCAAAAGTGTCTTAGGAGGCATCAGGAGCACCTTAATCAGCACCACAGGAAGGAGAGACACCTGGGCAGTCACTGACCTCACCATCTACGCGGCATCGCTGATATTGCCGAAAGTATGGTCAACGTCTCCAACAGCATCCCCACCGGTATCGTCGTCCTCGGGTCACCGCCATCGTCCCAGTACAACCAAACAAAAAGCACCACCTCCAGTCACGTGGGCCTCACAGACAGTGGTCCACCTGCCGTCGCTGCCACCGAAACCTGCTGGGCGCCAGCTCACGAGTCGTGCTGCGTGAGGTCTCTGTCCCCGGTGCGCTTCGCTGTCCGGTGGGAGGTGTGGGATGCGGCTCCCACAGCCCGGGCCGGCGTTGCCAGGGCCCTCAGGAAGCTGAACCTTCCAGGTCTCCGTTGGTAGGTACTCCTGTTTCAGAAACTCTAGGCTGTTGGGTATCCTTAAGTCCCACCTGCCCTTCCAAGCCCAATTATTCCCCAGGTTCCCAGTGGGATTCTGTCTCCTGCTTCCTTTGCTTCCTCGCTTCTATCGCACGTTGTTTCAATCTCGATTATAACAATTATGGCTCATCTTTCATCCAAGCGTTTGTGTGTCCGTCTCCTTCCCTGGCCTGTGAGTGCCTGGAGGTGGGGCCGGGCTTTTTCCATACTCCTCGCAGGTTTTACACCAGATGTTCTCAACATACGTGTCTGGGGAATTAAAGGGGACTGTCAGCTGGTCCACAGAATCCCGTGATGAAGTGTCAAGACCGTCAGACGGAAAACCAAGGCATCTGGAATTCAGTCCAGAGTGTCCCTAACTAACCGTGCAACCTTGGGTCACCCCACCCCCCACCCCGACCTCCCAGCCCCCAGCTTCCTGCCTCCATCTCCAAACCCAAGTCACCTTGTCTCCCTCCACATCCCAGCTCTGCGGCTCCGCCTTCCAAGCACAGGCCCAGCCGTCCTTTCCTCCCCCTCCCCCGTGGCCCTCCCAGCACAGACCCCGCCGTGCTCGCCTGCGCCGCTGTAGTCAGCCCTCGTCGCTCTTTCTGCCCCCAAGCGACCCCCGTGTGGGGACCAGAGTGCACTCTTAAAAACAAGGGTCAGTTCCCGTGAGTCCCTTCCTCCACCACATGGCTTCGTCCTTCCCTTCAAATAACATCCAGACTGCTCCTGCGGTCTGCAGGGGTCCCAGTCCGACCCCGCCACCCTCTCCCCCCTCCCCTCGTGCTTCACTCCCTCACCCCCTGTTCCAGGACACACCGCTCTTCTCGTGGCATCTTGAAAATCCCAACTTTGTTTCTGATGCGAGGCCTTCAGTCTTGCTGGCTCCTCTACCCAGAAAGTGTCTTCCCCGGGCCCCCACGTGGCTGGCTCTGCCACATCATTCAGTTCTCCAGTCAAGTGCCCCCTTCTCAGAGAGGGTTCTCGCGAGCACCCTCTGTGAAGTCGTCCCCTCCGGCAGGCATTCTCCTCTCGTGAGATCCTCCCACCCGACAAATAGTTACTGACTGTCGGCTCCTGGGGTTTCCAGCTTCAGCTCTACTGATGCTCAGGGCTGGGTTGTTCTGCGCTGTGGGGTGGGGTGGGGGGCTGTCCCATGCATTTTAAGACACTCAATAGCGTCCCTGACTTATATTCACTAGATGCCTGTAGCACCCTTCCCAGTCCTGACAACTAAAAATGTCCCCAGACATTGTCAAATGTCCCCTGGGGGCAAAAATCACCCCTGGTTGGGAGCCACGCTCTTCTGAAAGCTTGGGACACGTCAGTGACTAAAGCAGATCCCACTGTCGGCACGCCCCTCCCCCAGCCTGTCAGCCTCGGTGGGAGGAGACAGACAGTGAATGTAATAAAGAAGTAAGCTGTGTGTGTTCTAGAAGGTGACAGGTGCTCTGGGAAAAGGAACCGCACATCGAGGGTGCTGGAAGGGGTGCAACTTTAAATAGGGCTGTCAGGGTGAGCTTCGTCCAAAAGGCGCTTTATATTGAGTGCTGTTTTGTGGTTAGTCATTGCATTTGTCATGACCTGAACTTGCATCACAGCCTTGTTCACTTGTTTATAATCTGCCTTCTCCCCCAGGAAGTAAGCTCTGTGGGGGCAGACAACGTTTCCGTCCTGTCCAGCATTTCACGCCCAGTACCAGGGCAGTGCTAGACCCACAGTCCTACTCAGTAAAGGTGAGGATTGCTCTCAGGAGGGGGAACAGGAGGTAAAAACGAGCTCGGCAGGCAGCATTCAGCCCGGCCCTTGTGTGGACAGACGCCCCTCACCTTCACCTTCCGCCCACAGGCGACCCTGAGACGCGAGCCTGGAGCCCTGGAGAAGGGGCAGAGGGGTCCCGTGAGGAGCTGCCGAGGAAGGGAAGGAAGAGCTGGGCTCGTTCCGGGGGGGGGGAGCGCGCTTGTGGCCTGGGTGATCTCGGAGGGCTCAGCGGGGCGGTGTGATGTCAGCTGAGCTCTGCAGAATTTAAAAAGAAAGGAAGCCATTGGGTTGAACCGTATGAAACTGCTGCATTCAAGCCCTGTTGGCCCACAAAGCTGAAATTTCATATGGCTCAATCCGAGGGAATCATTTTCATTCCTTCTCCGCATGGGTTATTATTACCCTCATTTTGTGGATGAGGAACTGAAGCCCAGAGAGATTAAGTATCCTGCCCAATGACAGACAGCGAGGTGCAGAGGCAGCACCCCCCGCGGGACTCCACGCCCTCGCTGTCGAGCTCGGGGGCTCAGGCTTCAGAGGAAGCGCCCAAGTCCCGTGGGTCGCCGGTCCGTCGCACAGGGGCCCGCCGCACCGGCTGGGGGCCAAGGGGAGTGCGGCGGTGGTGGTGGGCGCCCAGGGCGCGCTGCTGCTGCTGCTGCTGCTGCTCTGGGCTCGCACTCGGCGTTCGCTGGTGTAGGTAGACAAGATGGAAGAAGGCACTCTGACAGGGGTGACGGAAGGTGGCAGGATGAACAAAGCCCCAGAAGTGGGAGTGGCCATGGTGTCTGCCAGCGAGAGCAAGGATTTGGACTCGGACTCGGGGTGGGGGCCGGTGGGTGCAGGTTGGGGCCCTGGAGGAGGAAAAGGAGCAGGCTGGCGGAGGGTGCCGGGGGTGGGCGGTCTCCATCCTTCCCGTCCCAGTCTCCCTCCCTCCCGCCTGGCCCCATCCAAGGAGGCAGCAGCCAGCAGCATCAGCCCACAGAAGCTCAGGGAGGGTTGTTAGCCTAGAGAATTTCTCCAGAGCCCCTGATCCCTTCTGCCGAGTGTGATAAACCCTGTTTCACAGAGAAGACATGAATGGCTGTAATCAGATACAATGTTGCGACGCTGAACAAAATGAGCAAAAGAAAAAAATATGCAGCCAGGCTATAATTATGGGTGTAATATTTCAGCCCATTAGCAAAAAATATCTCAGAAACCTGCTGCCCCGCCTTCTCAGCTAAAAAATTGGATGCTAAGCTGGTGACGGCAAACAGAGTGAGCAGAGCGCTGAAGCAGGGGCCTAATTAATTGCATGTACGATTTTTTTTTTTTTTTGGCTGGCAGTGGGTTCTGACATTTCTGGGTCTTTTGCTGCACCAGGTAAAAAGCGACGTTGTCGTTTTCCAGCAGGGCTGCTCTGAGGGCCTCAGGACACTCGGCTCTCTTCCTTGGCCCAGCCCAGTGCTCGTCAAGGACCTGCGCCTCCTGCGCTGTTGGTGAACTGAGGGTTTTTGTACAGTAGTAGAGCTCTGCTGCTGCTGTGTGCCGGGCACGGTGTGCAGCTGTACAAATTTCATCTCATTTTTCCCTTTGGGAGCGAGGGGAGTGATGCAATGGAGTTTGTTGATGCCTCAGGTCCCTTGCCACCATTTTTTTTTTTTTTGAGTCCCAACACCTGTGACTATCTTTGGAGCCCGGGGAGGGCTGTGCCCCCAGCTCACACATCCTCTGGGGGACTTTGCTGGACTCACCGCCCAGCCTGCCTTCCTCCCTCCCCTGCTCTGGGCCCCACACTCCAAGGTCTTCCCTGGAGTTCTTTCTTGATAAATCACTTGTAACTTATTCCTTAGCTCCCAGGATGTTTCTGGGGACCCGGCCTCAGACAGGTAGGATTAATTACCACCCTTTTCCCAGGAAGGAAACTGAAGTTCGGAGAGGGTAGTGAATTGGCACAGGGAACTCAGCAGGTGACTGGGGACCCAGAGCTGACTCCATGCCGTTCCTACCCCGGAGCATCTTCTCTTCAGCTCTGAGCTGTGGCTCCTTTATTAGCAGCATCAGCAAAACAGGCCTGGCCTGCTCCTGCCCCTTCCCATCATGCACAGAGTCTGCTTCCCGGAGGATTATTTCCAGGATGCCCCTCCCCCGCCCCCAAGGTGACCCTTCCGTTGGCCCCTCCAGGTCTGTGTGCCCTTGTGCGGTGTACAGATGTCTGTGGCCCTTCCTGCAGTGACCCACCAGCCCTCCCTCCCACTCCACCCCCGCCACCCCTAGACTGAGCCCCTGGGGGGCCGTGATTCCCAGTCACTCACCTGTGAAGCCCTAAGACCCAACACAGGGGTCAGTGATCAGCAAGCGCCCAGGAAATAAGTATGAAATGAATTAATGAAAAAACCTGGGTGGAGCCATTTGGCCTCCACGTGGAAATGTGGCAGCTGCCCCACGCCCTGCCTAGACCCTGGATCTGTGTGAGACGGGGGCAAGCAGCTGGCTCAGCAGCCACCAGCTTAGGTAATTCTAGTAGCTCTAGGCATTATCCGGGTAGTTCTAGTGGCTCTAATAATTAGATCTACGCCTTTGTTCCTGGGCCTCCACGGTTCCTTGCCTTTTACCCCAGGTTCACCAAACTCTGTGGGGTCTGACTGGTTCCTGTGTACACACTCATTCACTGTTCATTCGTCTTGCAGCCATCTACCCAACTAACCTCATCTGTTCAGCTAGCCCCACTCATTCTTCTAGTACCATCCATCCATCCATCCATCCACTCATCCACCCATCTACCCATCCACCTATCCATCCACCCATCCATCCACCCATCCGTCCATCTTAAAAATGACTTTGACACTGTCATCTATATTCTGAGACACTTCCTAGACTTTATTGTCCAATTTAGTCTTCCATTCTACTATTTAGCCCTTTTATTAAGCTGTTCATTTCAGCCGGTGCATTTCTAATTCTAAGAACTTTGTAACTCTCTGCTCCTCTCCATGTTTTCTCCATGGCAAGCTGCTTTTGTTTTACGGATGCAACGTCCTCTCGGTGAATTAGCATTTCTTTTCTGTTTGCTGCGTCATCTCTGTTTTCCCTTTTCAGTTGCTCTGTTCACTCTGATCCTTCTCTTTTATGGGGTTTGTTTTCCTCAAAACTTGGTTGTTCTCAGGTATCCCTTAGAGTATGTGAATAAATAATGAGGTTGGTCAGTCCTGGTGCAGAGGGTGGTTATGTGGTTCCACAGATCCTCTTCTAAAGGAGGTCTCTCTGGGAACGTGTCTGGGGCCCTGCAGTGTCTGGGAGAGGCTTGCTGACAGGGATCAGTTATGCAAGGTCATGACCTGCTACCATCTTTGCAGTAAAAGGACCTTCCTCTGAGGGTGGAAAGCCTTAGTTACAGGGATCGGGGGTATGAGCTCCCGAAAAATCCTTAAATTCTTCAAAATTGCACATCAAAAAGAACAGGACTAATGGGGAAAATAGGGGCGGGGATAACCTACTCAAAAGTCAGGCCATATTATACTCAGCCAGTAATTAAAAACCCCAACAACCCTAATTGTCAAAACGCTGGTATTTAAGAAAATACATGTTAAATTTCAAATAATCACAAAATGTCACAGAATTTTATAGGGCTTTACCTTTGACGAAATTGAGAGTACCTTGGTAGGAGGAGCTGTGAGCTGGGATGGAGGCTTCTGAGTTATGAAAATGAGAGCAGGGTGCCCAGAGAACGGGGGGTGCCATGTGACCAGCCCTCCCAGTGGCCGTGGGGGGGGGTGCCGTGTGACCAGCCCTCCCAGTGACTGTAGGGAGGGGTGCGGGTGCCTGGGGACTGTGTCCCAGGCTGTGCGCTTCTGGGTTCAGCTTGTTTTGCGTTCAGCGGCTGGTACTTGGTGGCACAAAACAGGATGCAGGGAAAATCGTGTGTAAACCAACGAGACTTCCATGCGCGCTGTCCTGACCCCCGCGCCTGCGTGGCGGTCGTGTCCGTGCTCGTGCAGGTGGCAGAGACAGGTCCTAGGAGGACGGACCACGCATTACCCCTCGGGGAGCCTCCGGCCTTCAGTTCTTTTCCCCTCTGAGTCTGTGGCGGAGGTCGGGCAGGGTGAGTCTGCAGAGCTGCCTGCAGAACCCGTGTTGAGAGTTGTTCTCATGCCTTTTTCCTGGGGTTGAATGCTAAGCCTAGGGGTTCCGTCCTTTTAGGAAGGGGCGGGAACAACTGGCCCAGTTGGGCATCCAGCGGTCCCCCTGCCCCAAGGCCCCTTGTTTTTGTTGGCGTCTCCCTGAGGCTCCAGCTTCGGTGACAAGCCTCCCCGAGACCCAGCAGGAGCGATGGGTCCTTGCTCTGGTTTCTGTCCGGCTGCAGCCCGGGCTCCTGCTGCCCTGCAGACGTTCCTCCACGTCTCTGTCCGCTGAGCAGTGCTTCTTATTTTCTCATATGGCTTTGCTCTTTTCTTCAGGATCTTCTCTGACTTTCTTCCAGCAGGGTTCTGGTTCGACTCTGGGTGCTCAGCCGGCGTGTCAGGCTGCAATTTCTCTCCGCCCCTTTCCGTCCCCTGGGCTTCGGCCCGGACTTTTCACAGCTTTGAGCTTCAGGTTACTTTCTGGGAAATGGGAATAATAGGAACATCAGCCCTGTCCTCCTCACGGGGATGGAGAGAGGAGGAAGGGACGTGGGCGTCTCTGAATGAAAAGAGCAGCATGAATTTAAGTTGTGATTAGCTCAGGGAAGAGAGCCCCTAATTTGGCAGAGGAGGAGAGGCAGGCAGGAGGCGGGAAGCAGTTTGGGCCCCAGGGTGCCCAGACACCTCCAGCCTCTTGGCTGCTAGGCCCCATTTTCTTTCCAGGCCCTCTTAGTCCACAGCCTGCGAACAGCCAGAGCTGCTGTGCCCGGGCAGAGCCATCGAGAATCCGGAAGAGGCAGAGATGGCATAAATAATTCAGTGATTGCCGACCACGGGCCATTAAATTTTCCATGATCTGTTTTATTGTATCTGCTCGGCAGCGTTACTCACTTCCAGTTCACATGCAAAGCAGGCGTTTCACTCTGCCTATGGGAGCTGGCCCCTGCTCCCTCTCCGGGATCCAAGCCCACGGAAGGACTGGCCTTGGGCCCAGCTGGGCCTCCACCTCAAAAGGTGGCCAAAAAGAGGTTCACATCACTGAGGCCAGAGCGTCACCCTCTCTCCTCCTGCTCCTGCAGAGCCACCAGGAGGCGGTGACTCTCGCCCCCAAGCTCAGGATCCACTCTCAGACGACCGCGACTTCAGGTTCTTGCTGTTGTCCCTAGTGATCAGCACAGATGTAGTGGGTTGGGTGGGGTGAGAGGTTTAAAGGATTAATTCGTTCCGTGTAAGCACCACAGGGCACTGTCATTTTTGTGACTCTGTTTTGGCATTTTTACATTTATGTACCGACAGTCTCCGCATCTGGCAGTGGTCCTGGCCTCACATAACTTCCAAGAATCTTTGGCTCTCCAGCTGCAAGACTGGGTCACGCAGAACCTGAAGGTGGTAGGGACCTTCTTGCAGATCAAGAAACAGGTCCGGAGAAGGAAGTGGCCTTGGTCAGAGGCACAGCCAGCTGGTGGCAGGGCGAGCCCAGGGCCAGCTGTGGGGACTCTCAGACCAGAGCCCCTCCCCAGGGTGATCCCTGGGTCGCCATCTCTGCCCCTCAGGGTCACTGTGGCTTCTCAGATTGCCCCTGGAACTGCTCACTGCCCCCAGTGTCCCGAGGACCACACAGTCTCCTCCGGCAGTAGTTCCACCTGCAGCTCCCACCCACATCGAGACAGAAGGCACAAGAGGAGGGCTGGGTGCCGCAGGAGAGATCGTCCCCACTGTCTGTGGTTCAGGAGGTTCAGCCAATGGGCATGGCTTCGTCTTCCCCGTTCTGCTCACTGACTTGATACCAGAGGGCAGGACAGTGTGTGAAGCCAGACAAGGGCCAGAAGGAAGACACCATGACTCGCTTACGAATCCCCAGGGGGCAGTGAGGGCTGGTAGAAAGAACACAGGATGTGCTGATGGGCTGGCTCCAAATTCCGGGTTTATGGTTTATCAGCCACGTGTGTCAGGGAAATCCCGTCCCTTCTCTGAGCCTCAGTGTCCTCGCACATGAAGTGGGGATGCCAGATCTGAACCTGTGGGACTTGGCGAGGCTCTGTGGTAGCGACGGCTTTGAGCCACGTAAGGCCTTCTGTTAGCCATTGCGATCTGACAGGCCACCCCGGACAGGACCTGACGGCTTAGAACCATCGTTCATTGTCACTCAAGACTCTGCGGGTTCCTGGGGGCTCGTCTCACCTTGTCTGTGGTCAGCTGTGGTTGGGTAGCTCTGCTGGTGTCGGCTGGGCGCCCTCACATGTGGGCTGCCTGGGTATGAGCTGGTCTAGGGCAGGACACCTTTCTCAAGGGACACATCCTGCTTCCAGAGCCAGAAAACCCACAGTCCCAGTGGGGTCCAGGCATGCAACTCTGATGTCACTAACATACTCCCCTGTCCCTTACAAGACCTGGGTTCAGAAGTACGAACAGGGAGATGTGTCATGGTGTGGGGGTTGGGCGCCGGCGGTGAAGCTCCAGGTGTCCATCCCGCGTCCTGCAGGCTTGGTGGGGGGTTTCCATGCAGTCCCAGAGGTGTGGTGAGCCATTTCTGATTGTGTCACTTGAGTCTGGCTTGTTGGTCCTCTTAGAAATTCTGTGAGCCATCTCATGCCCTTTTCTGCCTCAGCCGACTGGAGCGGACTCTGTTGCTTGCACCAAGACCCTGAGCAATTCAACAGGAGACAGTGGGAAAGAGTTTAGGGGTTGGCTGGTCAAATCCTGGATCTGCATTTACCTAGCTGGGCGACCTTGATCAAGTCATGGCACTTCTCTGTCCCTAGATTTCCTCGTTTGTAAAGTGGAAGTTGACTATAGCAACCTCCTCCAGAAGTTTCTGAGCGGATGGAGCGAGCATTGAAGCTATCTGTTTCAGCAGAGCACTGAGACACTTCGTGATACAGAACAAAAAGCTATTATTACTTTCATGGTTCTGTGCTCAGCCAGGAAGCTCTCGCTTGGGGTCTCTCATGAGACTGCGGTCAGGTGGCCGCTGGGGCCGCCGTCATCTGAAGGCGCGTCTGGGCTGGACGTCTAAGATGGCCCAGTCCCCTGGCTGCCATTTGATGTTGGCTGTTTGGCTGACGCTTGGCTGGGGCTGCCAGCCTGAGAGGCCTCCCCCTGTGCGTGGGCTTCTCATAGAATGGGGTGCTGAGAGGGTTCGCCCTGAGGCCGAGGGTTCTAAGAGCCCCCGCAGAAGCTGCAAGGCCTCCCACGGCTCAGCCTCGGGAGTCCTGACACACCACGTCCGCCGCACTCTAGCGGCCTGTTGTTTGGTCAAGCAAGTCGCCACGGCCAGCCTGGATTTAAGGATGATGCGTCACCTTCTGATGGAAGGAGAAGTGAAATGTGCAGCCATCTTTAGCCCACCACAGTGGGCTTCTGCATAGAAAACACGCTGTCTGGCATGTGGTGTGTATTAAATAAATATTCGTTTTTGTGTGCCCATTCCTGCATCCACTCAGCAGGGGTCCAGCTCAGGAGAGGCCAGTTCCGACGACCCGGCAGCTTCCCTTTAGCCTCCCAGGTGGTCGTCGGTGGGCAGAAGTGACAGGCAGGTGGGGGGCTGCCCGGAGCCACCCAAGTTGGAATGCAGTTTGTCGCAGCAGAGAAACTAAGGAGACTGTGTTTCCGGCTCTAACTACCCCGCAGATCGTTGCAGTTGCCTGGGGCGACCCGTTGCCCTCTGCAGACTCAGTTTCCCCACTTAGCATGGGGAAGGGGACCAGAGAGCCCCCAGGCTGCGTCTGGCCCTGCTGGCTGAAGCTCTGGCTGCTGAGCACCCCTCCCACCACCCCAGGGCTCTGGGCGCTCGTGAACTGCCGGCCAGGATGTGGGCCTTGACGTTTTTTCTGTGCTCACTGCAGGGACTGTCCCGATTCTCATCTCTGGTGTCACATCTGGGCCCCAAACCTTGCCGAGGCTCTCAGAGGCCTCAGGGGGGCCTGACTTCCCCTCGGGAGCTCAGCCTCTGAAAGTCCCTTTTGTAAATGAGACGTTGGTAGCACTCAGGTGGCGGGACGTCCCCACCCCTCCCTGCTCCTCCGGGGAACCTCCAGGGCCTTGCTTGGGTGGTTATGCTGTGTGGCTGGGGCCCAGCCTCCCCGCTCTGCTTGGTGAGCTTTCCAGTTGATTTCCCGGGGAAGTGAGACGTGAGCCTCAGCAGGGCTGACAGCGTTCTTAGACCTCACCTGCACTGAGTGGAAAGGTTCTGCCTCTGGAAATATGACCAAAGCGTCTGCTTTTATCGCTTTGGTTCCACCAGGGACCACCATGCTGTGGGGAACTGAATCTGTTTTCAATATGGGGTAGAAAAATGTTTCAACACAGCGTCCCCTCCTTGCCACCTCCGATGACTGTCCCATGATTGATTCTTGGAAGGTAATGTGAGCTGAGCCTCAAGGGGGTGAATTTAGCTTGGTGCTGGGAAAAGGGAGGGGACAGACGATGCGGGGGAGGGGATGAGCGAAGCCCAGGCGGGGGACTGGGGAAGCCACCCCAGGGGCAGTGAGGGGCCAGCCCGGCTGTGGTGGGGCCTCACACGGGGGGACAGGGCACCAGCGCTCAGACACAGGCCCTCTCTGCTTGCTTGTATCCGTTCATTCATCACTGAGCCCCTGTCGTGTAAGGCCCAGGGCCGACTCCAGGGAACAGGATGGTGACCGAAAGCAGAAACCGTCTCTGCCTCACAAACTGGAGGAGGAGACAGACGCTAATCAAATGGCCATGCCAACAAATGCACAGTTCCAGCCAGCGCTAGTGACGTGAGCCACAGACAGTGTGATAAGGGCTTTATTAGAGGCGGCTGACCTCATTGGGAGGTCAGAGCAGGCAGGCTTCCCTGATGTTGGAGGCACGACCTGAAGGGTGCATAGGAGCTAACTCCAGGCAGGGGAGAGGGAAGAGCATTCCAGGTAGAGGGGACAGCATGTGCAAATGTCCTGGGTGGGCAGGGCAGAAGGGAGCATGTCAGGCCCAGACAGGGACAGTTGGAAAGGGTAAGTGGGATTTTTTTTTTTCCCCTGCCTATCAGTGAGCTGGGCCTTCAACCCCAAACAGTGAGAGACAGCTGTTGTCTTTTCTGGCCATGGACTAATGATGGCATCTGATTTGCACTTGGCAGCAGCACTCAGGCAGCCCTGTGGAAGTGGCAGTAGCACATGGGGACAGCAGTTAGGAGTTCCTGTGTTTTTCCAGATGAGAGACAAGCTAGGCTGCCAGGACGGAGGCAGGTAGGGGGACCTGAGGGACGTCCAGGAGGTGAAAGGACCGGCTTGGAGGGGGTCTGGCTCCAGAGGGCCCAGGACCAGGAGCTGCTCGGCTTCTGCGTGTGGCTCAGGCTGCTGTCGCTGTTGCTGAGATGGGGAGGGCAGGTGGAGGGAGCCTATCGATTCACTTCTGGAAATTTTAACCTGGAGGGCGCCCGGGAGGCACACAGGTGGGTGGCTCTCTGGGTTCCAGTGTTGAGGTGGGAGTTTGAGAGCTTCCTCTGGGTCCTCTGGTCCGGGCAGTCACCGTGCTCCTGTGGTGGAGGCGGGACCTGCCCCCACCCCACCCCACCCCCAGGAGGAACTGGCCACGGGATGAAGTCGGAGAAGAGTGGTTGGGGGACAGGCTCCCAGCCCCGAAGGGAGGCCAGCATTCACCCCCCAGGGAGAAGCCTGGCCTGCAATGGAGACAGAAGGAAACACAGACCCCAGAGCTCAGCGGTTTACCAGGAGGAAGTGGTCAGCGCTGCCGGGTTCTGTGAGGTCAAGGAAGTGGACGCCAGAAAGGGCCGCTCTGCGTCATGGTGGCTCCGCAGCCCGCACACTTGTCACCCGCCCACAGGGTGCGGACAGCCTTCCCTTCACCCGTCACACCCAGTGTCCTTCCGCAGGTCCCGATTAGCGCCTGAGCCCGAGGATAGCCATCGGGCGTCGCCGATGCTCATGAATGCCGCCTGCAATCAGAGCAAAAGGGGAACCTGCGGATGGCTTCACTGAGCTGCTGGGAGCGAGCCTTCGGGGCACATTTCAGCTTAAGCCGGACAGGGCACGTGGGGAGGAATTGCTGGAAGGTGGCATTCTCCAGCGGAAGCCATCACCGAAGGCCCCTCCCTTTGTCCCCCCAGAAGGAAATGGAAAGAGGTCGAAATCGGCCCTTCGGGTCTGTCACCAACACTGAGGAAACCAGATTTCTGCTCCGAGGAAGCTGGCAACCCGGCATCCAGTTCACTTCGCTTCAATTTGATTCAAGTCAGTTCAGATCAACTCTGTCCATTCAAATTAATGTAAGAAACATATGAGAGTCTCCCTGGGCTGGCGACGGTGGGAGCGAGGGAGGCCCCGAAGTGCCAGGGGCTGAAGTGACAGTGTCTCAGAGGGGCCCACCGGGCTCTGGGTGGCAGGCAAGTCCACGGGGCAGAGGAAGAGACTGGGCCAGGGCCGGCCTCTCACAGAGCCAGCTTCCTGAAAGGAGGACAGACACCTCTCTCTCTCTGCTGGGTGGAAAGTCGCAGACACGCCAGAGATGAGATGACAGCCTAACCCACCGCCTGCCTCTCTCGACAAGCCCGTCTGCTGCTGCGTCTCCAAGGAAGGAAGGCGGGCCAGTTTGCATCCCAAAAGACTGTCTGGAGCACTGGGAACGGGAGATGTGCTTCACTCAGCCTGCCCCACTGCCCCCGAGGCGGCGTCCTCAACGGAGGCCACTCCCACCAACTCAGCCCCCAAGGGCAGAACGCACACCTGAAAGACCAGAGGCAGCAGGCACATTGTGCAGATTAAGACAACCGAGGTCCAGGGAAGCGAAGGGATCTGAGACCCCTTCTGCCAAAGCAAGCCTTCCCGGCCCTGACCCCGGCCTGCTCTAAGTCAGCGTCACTTACATGTTGGTTAAGTTATGGAGGAATGGATTTACTTGCGGCCCCACAACCAAGAAGGGGAAAAATCGGGGTCTAAACTGTCCTTCCTTCCCCTCCCCTGGGGGCAGGTCCATGCACTCTGTGGGGAGCAGACAAGGCAGCCGGAAACAAAGTACCCACTCCCAGCAGATCAGCTAAGCGTGAGAGGGCGGTCACTAGCTGGGCCGCCTCACAGGTGGGGACACTGAGGCCCCAGAGACCAACGGCTCGCTGTCACAGGAGGGGTTTAGTGGCGGGAAGGCACAGCCTTGAGGACAGGGTCTACTCTTTCCAGATGGCGACCCTGGGGCCTGCCTCACCTCTGCCCGGTGTGCACCATGTGACTGAGCGAATGGCTCAGCGGGAGCCCCAGCCTTCCTCTCCCGGAAGCCGAGACGCTCACCCCCAGCGCGTGGAGCTGGGCTCAGAGTGCCGTGGGGCCGGGTGTAAAATGCCTGCCTAGGCCCCCACGCAGGGCGCACATCTCACCCCAGAACGACAGAGGACAGCAGGAAGTCACGGCTCATACGAAGGGCCAGCGTTGAGAGCTGCGCGTGTGTGAATTCACCTGTGCAACGGGAACTGCCATGGTTATCTCCATTGTAAAAATATCCTTTCATTTTTTAAAAATTGAAGTCTAGTTGATTTACCATGTTGTGTCAATTTCTGGTGTGCAGCATTGTGGTTCATTTACACATATACGTATATTCCTTTTCATATTCTTTTTCCATTTTACATGAAGAAACTGAGCCCCAGAGGCTGAGCCATGTGCCCAAGGCCACTCAGCCCGGAAGCAGCAGAGCCGGGGTCGCACCAGTGCTGTGTGGCTCCCGAGGCCGGGCTTCCAGGCCAGTGCCTCGGGCTCTCTGCCTCCAGCTGCTGCCCAGCCCATTGCATTTACCCTCTTCTAGCCTCCCTTCCCCAGCAGCTGTGAGATGACGGACTCCCAGCAGCCACGGTGGCCTGTCAACAGCCAGGACCAGATGTGCGAGCGGAGGCCTGCCTCTTCCCCCGCAGGGGTAAAGCCGGCTCTGTCCACCCAGCTCCTCCAGGTAGCAGTTGTGGAGGGTTCAGCCAGGTGAGGACGCCTGCCCTGCCAAGTAACCTGGTAGACATAAGCAGGGGGCTGCTGGCTTTGCAAAGCAGGACACCTGCTCAGGCACCGAGGCCGGGAGCTGGGGAAGGAGGGGCCGGGGGCTGCCCTTCTGCCCACCCCCCTCCACTCCCCACCCTCTGCAGAGCCCGGCCTCCTCCCTGGAGCGGGACGTGTAAACGGTCCTGCTCAGGAGGCCTCTGTGGGTGACACTGCCGCAGGGTAGGTTTGCTCTGGGGAAGGGCATCCATAAACAGGATTGCAATCCTTATAGGCTGTTCAGATATGGCCCCTGGCAGAGCAGTTCATCTTCCTGGCCGAGCCGTCCTCCCCTCTCTAGACCATTGGGCCCCCTCACAGAGGGAGCAACCTGCTCACCCCCTCGTCACCTGTTATCAGAGAGGCCCTGGGTCACAGCAAGCAATTTCAGAGTGGTGTCACTTACACTCACTCGTTCATTCAGCAAACACCTACAAGTGTGTGCTGGGTGACTGGAGACAGAGTTCAACAGGACCTCCCAGATCAACCGAGCAGAGTGCCGGTGGACCAGGAGTGCTCTGGGCTGGGGGGCCTCACTTCCAGGATATGTCGCTGCTCTGATCCACCAAGGACCACGTGCCTGATCTGGCCCAGCTCCTTCCTTGACAGCCAGTGTCAGAAGGAAAGGTTGTCCAAGGGGCCGCCTCAAGTCCCCAGCCAAGTACTGCCCCTTTCTGCAGAGCCCTGTCCCCCTCCCCGATTCCTGGGCTTGACAAGTTTTCTCTGATTCACGGGACAGAGGTTACAAAGCAGCAGGGGCCAGGCCCTAGGCCAGGCGCGGGGACAAGGAAGACAGCGCTGTTCTCAGAGTTTGTTCAGGGACACCCGGGGACCAGCCTGGGAAGGAAGGCCTGGGCCCGGGCGCTCAGCCTGCGAGGGGCCTGCGTCCCCAGCAGCACGTGAGTGTGGGCCCCGGGGCTCAGATGGTCTTCTCTGTTGAGCAATAGCTGCCGTTTCCTCCTGGGCCTGCCCGCTTCTCCTGGGTGTGTCTGTGTCTCCGAGCTCCGCTTCCTCATCTGTCAGAGAGCAATACCGCGGAGCCCCCGGGGACGTGCTGGGGAGGGCGAGGTGAGCGCGCTGGGGGACACGGGGTGGGGGAGCTCTGTAACCACGAGCTCTGCCTACCGAGGCAGGCACGCTGCCTTTCTTCTGGGGCCTTCCAGGGACCCAGCCCCGGTGCAGAACAGGATGCCAAGACCCGGGAACCCTGGACTCACGTGGCGCCACTGCCCCTCTTGGGTTGGTGGCCTCAGGCTTAATCCCTTGGGCGTCTGGGCCTCGGCCTCCCTCTTGCAGGATGACGCCAGGGCCTGGGCTCAGCCGCACCATCCCAGCCCAGCTCTCAAGCCCAGGGATGGCGGAGGCCTCCGTGGTTACAGCCCAGACCCTCAGCCAAAGTGGACCTTGGCTGGGTGCTCTGGGCGCCCTGCTCCCTGCACCCTGGGAAGAGGAGACGTCGCAAGCCAGCCTGCGGCCACTCTGAAGTCAGCTGCCTGTCCTCAGCTTGCTCTCTCCAGTCCCTGTCCTGTTCCAGCCCATTCCTGCCCCTCTCTCAGCTCTCAGAGCCCCTTGTCCAGACCTGAGCGCTCCAAGCTTAGACCTCTGTCTCAGGCTGGCACAACCAAGAGGGATTTCAGAGATCCGTGAAGCCCCCCACTCATTGCACAGATGGGAACAGGAGCGGGGCCCCAGGCCCCCAGCCCAGAGCTACTCCGGGGATTAGGGGCTGGGGTTGTGCTCCACCCCAAAGGCCTTTGAACTTCCAAGGGGGACAAGACGGAGAAGCAGTGGGTGACCCCAAGCATAGCAACAAAGGTCAACTGAGAAACGAAGCTGCAGCTCGTGTCGCAGAGATACAGCTGATGTCCTTAAGGGACGGTGAGAAGACACTAAGGCCGCAGTTCTAGAGACCGGCCCAGGATGAGAAGACAGGTTTGAAAGGCTACACAAATGGCTCTCAAAGACGTGGAAAGTAGTCTTCCTCGTAAGGGCAATGCAAACGCCAGCTTCAAGGAGAGCCCCTCCTTCAGCCTTCAGGTGGGGAGGATCAAAGCGCCTGCAGGGTTCCCGGCTGCACGGGCGGGAACGGGGGCCCGGGCCGCCTCTGGGGAGGACAGTGGCGCCCCTGTCACCGCTGCACACGCTCCGCCCCCCACCCAGCGAACCCAGCTCCGCCGGCATCCCGCTGGGAGACACGCGGTGTGTGCGCCCAGCTGCGCCTCGCGGTCGCTTGTAAAAGGAGAAGAAAGGGCATCAGCTCAGCGCTGGTCAGCAGGGCCCGGCCCCTCTGCAGGGCGCATTCGCTTTCTGCAGGGCGCGTCGCGGAAGCAGCGGGTCCGCACGGCGGAGCTCCACACGGACCAGAACCAGCGCCCGCAGGGCCAAAGCCCCGCCGCTTGGAGCCGGCGCCCTCCGGGTGGGCTGGGCCACCCACGGAAGCCCACGGAAGAACGAATTACTAGGCTTTTAAACCAGTGCCAAAAAAATAAAAGGCGGCCTCCACGTGCGCCTGTTAGGGGAGGGCTCCGAGACGTACTGATCGGCTACTACTTGGGCGAAACCAGAGGAAAGGCACACGCGTGCGAGAGCGTGCGCGCGCGCGTGTTCACAGTGCACGCGGCGCGTGGCAGGCGCTAGAGAACCCGGCAAGGCCGAGTCCTCGAGGAGGGGAGCGGGTGGAGAGGACTGGGGGGGGGGCCTTGGGTTTCATGCCACATCTTTCTGTACCTTTTGACCCTTTACAGCAGGTCTGTGCAGTCAATTCTAAAGACACTCAGTTTGCTCCAGTTACCAGATCAAATGAGCTCTCGGCACAGCTGCGGAGAGGAAGACACACTGGGAGGGGACTCAGGCCACAGCCCTCCCTTTGCGGAGTCATGGGGTCAAGGGATGTGGCCTGGGGTCTGGGCTCCCCGCCTGGGAAGGTTCCCACCCAGCCCCCCAGGCCCTGCCCACACAGGGTGGAGTTTCGGTTCCTGCGGTCTTTGCTCTGTCATCTGGCCTCCTCCCCTGAGGAGCGCCAACTCCTCTGGCTGGTGATATCTCAGCTCTCCACCAGGCCTGCTCCGTCATCGTCTGGGTCTTTAAATCCAGCCTCTGACCTGACCTGGAGGACTCAGACTGTTTGGATGTCATAGCAGAAGGCCCCCAGCCCTCCCCCCACAGCCCTGTGGCCCCTGCCACAGACACTGCCCTCACAGGGTCACAGCTTTGGCGACTGCTCAGAACAGCCCCTGTCAGGCTTAAGGGTGACGCCGGGAGGGAGGGCCGAGTGGGAAACCTGGGTGAGCCTTTTCGAATCCTTGCCCTCCCCTCCCATTCTGCAGATGAGGCACTGAGCCCAGAGCTGTTCAGCCTGTTAGGTGTGGTGGAAGGTGTCGGGAGACCTGCTCTCCTGAGCCAGCAACTCGGCCGAGTGGCACTGGACAAGTCGCACACCTGTTCTGAGCCTCAGTTTTCCCGTCTGGGACGTGAGAGCAGCAAGATCTTGTCTCTGAGCTGAGGGCAGGGAGGTGGCTCACTGCCACGGGCTGAGTCCTCCCAGCTCCAAAGCGCCTGCTTCCTGGGGAGTGGGGGCTTCTAGGGGTCACAGCCCTGGCCGAGGAGGCGCCAGCTGAAGAAGTAGGCCAGCAGGCTAGCTCTCGGGCAGCAGGATGCCGTCCTGGGGGTCACAAAACCATCTCCTGGACCACCTCCTTCCTCTTTCAATTAATTTGGGTCCCTCCTTGGCTGCCACGGGCTTATACCCAACCTGCCTGCAGAGACCCCTGGGAGAAGAAAGGCTGCTCAGGGTGAGCGTTCCCCAGGGCCTGTCTGAATGGCAGTCGCCGACCTACCACATCACCGGGTCCTGTTTGGGTACCATCTGGCTGCTTTCCGTGAATTAACTGATTTCTTCTTGTAGCTGCCCGAGAGGAGGAAGGCCCGTCAGCCCCATTTCACAGATGAGGAAGCTGAGGCACAGAGAGGCGTGGGCTCTGAAGGCAGGTGGCCCGGCTCAGAGTGGAGAGGAGACCGAGGTGCAGTCTGGGGGTGGGGTGGGGGAGGTGGAGGACCCAGCAGCCCGGGAGAAGGCCCAGTGGCCTCCGGGGGAGGCAAGCCCAGGGGAAAGTGTCCTGCCTGCTCACTTTTTCCTCTTTCAAAGCCTGCCAGGTTTGCCTCAGAACCTCCCAAGTGTGGAAGTTGGGGCCTCTGCCGCGGCCTCGAGGGGATTCCTGCTGGGGGTCTGTCTGCTCAACCCACTCGGGCCTTTAGAGCCGGAGACACCAGGCTCGGCCAGGCTCGGCCTCCGTATCAGGTGGCCTCGTGCCCACTGTCCTGCGTGCCCTCCGTCCCCTGCTGGGGCCTGCGGGCATTCGAGTTCATGACCCTCCTGTGGAAATGGCAGGTCCCCAGGGTCAGAGGAGACAGTCCATCCAGTGCATCGGGGGGCCTGCGGAGGCTTCCCTCCATTTCTCTACAGGATTTGAGGGAATGGGGCCAGAGAGAGGGAGCTTGCCCAGGTCATCCGCTGCGTGGGAGGGACACCCAGAGCCCGGTTGCAGGCCCTGAAGGCAGACCCTTTGCTTCCCTGGGTGCGTGACGTGAGAGGCTGAACTCGGCCGGGTTCAGAATCACCCCAGCCCTGCTAGCTTCCCACCACCCACCTCGCCCCCGGGGCCTGGGAAAGGAAACTGCCCCCCAGGTGCCCTTGTCACTTTTTCCGTGCTCATTTGCATGTGCCTCTGTCCGTGCTAGGCCCCCTTCGCTTGGGGTCGCTGTGGGGGTGACCTTGGGTGGAGCTGCATGTGGTGGCTGTCTTCTGCTGAAAGGCAGGCCGTGAAAGCCACACCAGGTGGGGGGCGCAGGGGGTCACATGGCTGCCTCCGTGGCCTGCAGCAGGCTCGGGGGAGCCTCTGCCTCCCCTCCAGGCCCCCCTTACGCTGCAATCAGAGAGCAGTCACAGAGGCGGGATGGATGGAGCCGCTCCTCTCACCCCCACCCGCCCCAGGGCCGCCAGGCCTCCGCACTGCCTCCCACGGCGAGCCTGAGTTCCCCCTTGATTTCTGGAACTTCCCAGTTCTGCCACTGCCCTTCGACCCTTTAGGCCAAGCGCGTTCCTCCATCGTCCCGCCTCACTCCCATCTTTCCACCTTTGCTTCAGCCGTTGCTCCTGCTGGCAGTTTAAGTCCCTACCTCCCCTCCCATCTCATCTGCTCAGGCCAAGGCTGTCAAGATTCCTTTAAACCAAGCAGAAGTTCCCGTCACCCGGGGCTGGCTTCAGTGTCAGCCCGCCCCTCTGCCACCACCACGCCCCCTTCTCCAGCCCCCGCCCCACACCCAGCACCTCTGTTGGGGCTGCACTCCCTGGAAGCAGGGCTTGGAAAGGTGCGAGTGGGGGGCCACCACACATGGAGCAGGCCTGGGCCGTAAGCGCCGCCCGCAAACTCCCAGAGAGCGTGGAAGCAGGTCGCGGGCGCTGTGCGGGGAGGCCGTCGGCTCCTGACCACGAAGGTTGTGGGGCACCCCCCACCCCCCGGCAGGTGCCTCTCCGGGACCCTGAAGCGGTCTCTGGTGGTCCCAGTGCCCTGGCCAGCAGAGGTGCCGCCCTCCCTGGGCAGCGGTCCCCCAGCCACTTCAGCGGCCGGGGCCCTGGTGTGATAACCGTGACTGCCGGCACTGCCGTAGGTGCGGGTGTGAGGTGCCAGCCACTCCTCGCTCGAGCCACGAGGCACAGGTGGTGCTGCGACCGCTCTTCCCTGCGCCTGACGGGAACTCGAGTCACCTCCCTGCACTGGTCTCCAGGCCTGGTCCTCAGCACCCAGATCCTGTTCTCTGGCTGGTATGCACGCCTCCCCCTCAGAGCCGTAATGTCACGGGGGGCGGTGGCCTCAGGAGCAGCACGGCCTCGGTGAAGTTCCTGTTCCTGCACTCACCACCACCTGGGCGACCCTGTCAGCAAGCCCTGCCACCTCTCCAGGTCCCCGAGGGTTCATCTGAAAAGGGATGGAAGGAAGGCCGTCCCTGAAGGGTCACAAAGAGCACACAGAGTGAAGCGACCCTCTTGGCTCTCCCTGGCCCCCAGCAGCGCTCCGTCCACGCGGGCTGTTAGCATGGCCTCGCTGGTAGAACACCTTCCCCTGCAGGGACAAGCCCTGGTCCCGTCCCCGAGGCCAGACTCGTCCGGCCTCGAGTGTTTGAGAGCAGCAGCCTCTGCTGCCCGTGGGGCTCCTGACTGCCTGACTGTTTCTGTGCGCCGGAGCGTCTGCCGTCCCCTTGGGAGGCTGGTGCAGTGGGATTACTGTGTGCGCTTGACAGGTGAAGGAGCCAGAGAAGCCTGGCAGAGGCATGCTGCCACTCCGCAAGCAAGGGCCGGCCGGACCAGAGCCCAAGCCGCGGGCGCCAGCTCAGCCAGGACTTCCCTGCAGCGCATCCCCGGGCCCCTGTCCGCACTTCACTTGAGCTCCTTTCAAAAACTGAAATCAAATTCCTGAAACCTCTCAAAACCATACCACACAGACAACTGCCCACCCGCCCGGGCCTAGGCTGTGGGTTCCGGGAGGCACCCACGCCGGTCACCTTCCTCACTCTGCACTTGTGGTCTGCGTGGCGCTCGCTCACCGAGCCGGGCCCCTCGCGCCCTGCAGTCAGCCTCTCCTCTTGGGCCTCTCGTTCCCCTGCTCTGGAAGTTCTCCATGGTCCCACTGGCTTTGCTCTCCCATGGCGGCCGGCGTGCCAGGTGGCCACATGGTCACAAGGGAGCAGCTTCGTCATTTCCACAGCTCACTGGCCTCCCTCGACAGGGGACTGAACTGAAGCTGCTTGCTCCGAGGCCGTGAGGAAGCCACTTTCCTCTCGGTGGGGACCAGTTGGCTAGAACGCCAATCAGAGAACAGCCCCGAGGACTTCCCCCACTCCCCTGCCCTCCTCAAGGATCCGGGAAGAGGGCGAGGGGGTGAGGAGCTGGGTGGGGCAGGGGCAGAGACAGGCTGGCCAAGTTCCAGGGCTGCCCTTTTCACCCGGGCAGTTTTTCTCAGAGGCAAGAGACTCAGGCCCAGCTGGAGTCAGACCTCGACCTTAGTCCCCAGAAGCCTTTAGAAGTGGGGGCCATGGACACCTGCTCCTATCCAGCTTTCCCCAGGAGAGGCAGCTGGAAACGGCTACCCACGCCTTTCTCAGAAGGCGTCCCCCAGTGTCCTGATCTGCTAGGAAGGTAAATCACCCCAGTCATGTCCCGGGGGCCCTGGCAGGCCAGGGAGCAGCGGCGGAGGCTTCTGGGCAGCGGCAGAGCTGCCCCTGGCTCCTGGCCTTTGACCCCCTTGGCTTCTCTTTCTCCATGCATGAAGGCAGCTCAGATCCCTGACGGTGGGCCAGGCAGGCCCAGGTTCTAGAAGACCCTGCTCTGCAACTTGCTGTGTGGCGTTGGGCAAGTTACTCAGCTGCTCTGAGCCTGTTTCCTTGCCTGGAAAATACGGTTGTGAGGCTCGAATAAGGCAAGAAAGCCTAGGGCACGCAGGCCGACCTGAGGAGCTAGCAGCCACTGGTCCCTTGCTTTTCACACGCGGGTCACTTGGGTCAGGATCTGTGACCGCATGAGTGTCACTTCCTGGCTTGTCTGCAGATGGCTTCTGCACCCCTGTGTCGGGTCAGCTCCTGACCGTCCAGGGAGGGTGTGCCAGCTGTCTGGCCAGGACGCGGGCAGGGGAGCCTGCCCTGATCTCTGCGGTGTCAGATGAGAGGCTGGTCAAGACCAGGAAACCGAGAAACAGCTAGTCAGGGAGAGGCTGTCGGCCCCCATGAAGTGCCCGCCCTGCCAGAGAGAGGAGGCGCCTGGGTGAGCCCGAGGGCTCGGGGACCACTTCCTGGAAGGGGACCTAAGTGACAGCCAGGACCCCGGGCTTCTTGCCCTGAGTCCTTGCCCTCTCCGGGCCCCAGAGAGACTAGGCCTGTCTGGCCGTAGCTTACGTTCACCGAGCTCTTCTCACGTGAGGGCCTAGAGATGACTTAATTCAACTGTCACCACGGCCCTACGAGGGGTCCGCGCTCTCCAGGCGGGGAGCTGAGGTGCAGGAGAGGATGGGCAGCGTGCCCAAGCTCACGCAGCTTACAGGATGCAGGCGGCAGGGCAGCCCCACCCACGGCGCTGCTGCTCAGGCCCCGGGGAGGGGGCCGCAGGCGCGGGAGCGCGCTGGTGTCTCCGTGGCAACCTGCTGGGCCGGCCCTTGAGAGCCCGCTGGCTAGCAGCTCCGTCAGCGCGGGTGTGCGGGGGGAGCTCAGGGTCTCCCATTCAGTGTCTGAGGGCACTGGTGCCACTCGGCCTGTCAGGCCTCGACTGTCCCCACCCGCAAAGGGAGGTCACATGCCCTCTCCACTGGGAAATGTTGGGGTTGACAGAGGCCCCAGCTTTGCCTTGTGAGAGGAGCGGAGATGCCAGGAAACGTTTGCGTTAGGCAGGCGTTGGGGTTCCACTCAGCGTAGATGCTGACCCGGGGAGGAGACCTGAGCTCCAGGGGTGCAGCGGGCCCCCGCAAGGCCACACCTGTAGGAGGTGGCAGAGCTGGACTGACTCCCAGAACAGTGCTCTTTCCAGCTGCCTCCCAGGGAAGGAACTGTCCTCGGCTTCAGCCTTAGGAGCCACATGGGTGTCCACCGTGGACCCTACTTTCCAGTGCTTGGGGGGCCCAAGGTGCCCCAGGACGGCTTCCTCTCGGGCGGGGCCTGCAAAGTGGGGAGGGAGACACGTGAGGCATGGAGAGAAGGGAGTGGCTGCAGCCAGTGTTGGGGTGTCGAGGACTGGGGGGCCAGCGTTCCCTGGGGGGCGTGTTCCCAGGCAGAGCAGGGCTCCTGGGTTCTCACTGAGAACTGCCCCCGACACAGAACCCTGCAAGGGCAGGGTCCTGGGCTAGGCACGTCTACACGCTAATTAATTCGTTTCGTTCTCAAATTGGAAAACAACCTTACAGCTGGTACTGGGATTCCTCTAAGGAAGAGAACCATCTCTGCTGAGAAAAGCATGTGGCTGAGTCTCTGGGGGAGGAGGGAGGCCCTTTGCAGGGAGACAGCACCTGGCGGGGAGGGAGGGGATTGGGCGCAGGGAGGAGAGAGGCGGCCGGTGAGAGGGCAGGACAGGACGCGCCGGGACAACCCCCAAACGCCGCATCACCTGTGGCCAGGTCTGCCATGTGGCCTGCGGAGGGGCCGAGGCTGTTGGCAACCGGAGGCAGAGGGCCCGGACCCTGGGCCAGCAGCGAGCAGCCGGGAGTCGGCCCGGGTTCAGAGGAGGGCTCTGAGCTCCTCCGCTTGTGGTGTTGGGCCCCGAGACCCAGACCTGACAGGGCAGGGAGGCAGGTTGTGCTTAACATCACTCTCCAGGCCACCTCCCAGCTGGGAAGCGGTGGAGTCAGGAGTCAAAGCCAGGCTTCCCTGATGATACACTCACTGGCCAGTTTGGTTTGGCCAATGGCCAATGGTGGCAACCGTCCATGTTTATCTTCAAACCTACCTGCTCTTGAAAAAGGGTATATACATAAAGCTGAATCACTCTGCTGTGCACAGAAACTCACACAACAGTGTAAATCAGGTAAACTCGAGTTAAAATAAAAGCCTCCCTGCTCTCTCCCCGCCCCTTGGTCCCCACCTGACTCCCTCGGGGACACCCCCCTCCACCCCCGGAGGGGCTCCACGTTAAAAATGGCCCCTGCAAAGGGCACGGCTGGTCCCCAAGGCAGCCCTGCAACGGGGAGGAAGCGGCGGGGACGGGAGCCGAGGAGCAGAGCGCAGGCGCGTCCGGGCGCCAGGAAGCTCAGTCTAGCACAGCAAAGTGGCAAAAAGGAAGAACAAAACAGCCGTCTATTTAAAAGAGTAACGACAGGGAAAAATACATTTTCATCAGCTCGTCTTCTCGCGGCTGAGTCCCCGCAGCAAGCTCCAAACTCCGACGTTAGGAAATAAATCAAAATAACTTTGCTGTGTTTAGCCTCGTGTTGCCGCGTCCCTCAGCTCTGAGTTGAAAAGCAACAGGTACGTGGTGTCTCTCCCAGAAACACGGGAGCGGGTTTAAAATGCAATTACGGGGGCTGGCGGAAGGGAAGGGGAAATGTTTTTCTTCGATTGATGCATGATTGCCCCCATGCTGTTTGGAACCGCATTTTCGCTGAGCTCTGCTAAGAAGTGCTATTTGCAGGGAGCCTGACAGACGGAAGCGACTGGGCTTGGCAGGTCTAATGTATTATTTCAGCAGGTCTCCAGGGAAAGATTCTGGGAGGGGCGCTGGCCTTTTAAAGTGCAGAGGACAAGGGGCAGCTCAGCCTCTCTCCAGCCTGTCAAGGCCGATCCCTGGAAACAGCCCCTGAGCCTCCTGGAGAGGCCCCCCCCCCCGCCGCCCCCTCTCCTCCCCTCCCTGCCGCCCTCGGCTCCCACTTGACAAGCCCCGTCAGTCGCGTGTGCAGCCAGCCAGGCCTTCCCGGGCGCGTCTGAGAGGCTGGCTCTGTGCTGGGCACTGCGGGGCTGAGAAAGGGCTTGGGCCGGCTGGGGGGGGGGTAGGGAGGCTGGGCCTGCAGGAGCCCACAGCGTGGGTGGGGGGCAGCACAGCCAGAAGTCTGGTGCGGCTGGCACATTGGAACGTTCGGGAAGACGCCGGTGGCGGGAAGTAGGCAGCAGTGGAGTGGAAGGACCCTGCGTAGAAACGCCCACGGAGGAGGGCGCAGCCCAAGGACCCCCGGGCAGGACGGCCGCCGGGCTGGAGCGGGCTGAGCGTCGGACGCGCTGAGGCTGGGCCCCTGCCGTGTCAGACTCTGCCCTGAGCGCTCTGCTTGTAGTAGTTCATTTCATCATGACGACCGCTGGTAGGTTGGAGCGTTGTCCCCGTTTTGCAGAGGAAACTGAGGCAGAGGGCGGTGAAGCGTCTTGCCCCAGGTCACTCATCCTGTGACAGCAGAGGCCGGCTGTGAGCCACCCTCCCAGCCACTCTGCTGTGGGAAAGCCGGCAGGGGCCAGCCCGGGGGCCGGGCGGGACCAGCAGCCCAGCGGCCTCCTTTGCCGGGCTCTTACAGTGTACCAGGCACTGCGCTCAGCTCAGAATAAGGAAATGGATCGACCTCGGCCCCTGCTTTCAGGAAGTCGACGGTCAGATGAAGAACGTGGTTGTTTAAGTAAACTAAAAGCACAGTGGAGGATGACGGTACAACAGCAAAGAGTTTTTCAAGACACAGAAGCAGCGTGGAGGAGCAGCTGACTACGTTAGTCCTCTTGGAGGGTGAGGCCGGGAGGGCTTCCCGGAGGTGATATGTAATCTGAGTTTTACAGGAGGAACAGAAGTTGCTGTATGGATAGAAGGGGCGGTGCAGGGAACAGCAGGTGGAAACAGGCCCGGGGGTGGAGGGAACTCCTGAAAGGACCGTGAGCCACGCCAAGGGGTAAGGTGGGGCCACGGATGGGGAGGTTGTGAGGGGGAGAAAGTGGGTGGTTCTAGCTTGGACGCTCAGGGGTGCTGGGGTAGGGGGCCCAACGGGTCAGGCTAGTGAGGGCAAGAGAGCCACGTGTTCTCTGAACCTGGGTTTCTCAGCCTTGACACCACTGACAGTTTGGCCCAGATTTTTTGTTGTGGGGGCCGTTCTGTGTGTGTCGTAAGATGCCTGACAGCAACCCAGCCTCCTCCCACTCGGTGCCCGTAGCACCCGCCCTCTCCCCCTCCCCACCCGCCTGCATTTTGACAACCAGAAATGTCTCCTGACATTGCCAAATATCTCCTGGGTGTCAAAAGTGCCCCCGGAGGAAAACCACTGCTCTAGACTCTCATCGTGTAGGAGGAAAGGAGAAACGCACAAGAAACGAGAGGCAGCGAAGGCTCGGAGACATCAAGTAACTGCCCAAGGTCACACAGGCAAGAGAAAGCAGAGAGTGCACCAACCCCAGCGTCGCCGGCTGAGAGCCGGCTCCTCCCCACCCTCCGGCCCCTGACCCCTTGGGGCCCATTTTTCAGAGGGAGAAGCAGAGGCACAGAGACAATAAACAACCCGAGAGGCCACAGAGCGAAATGGGTAAGGGCCCTGGAGCCAGACTGGCTCAGACCCTGCTCCTGCCACTCAGTAGCTGGGCGTCTCCAGGAGAGGGCTTAGCCTCTGTCTGCCTCGGCTTCCGCATCTGCCACATGGGGATAACAGCTCCTGACTTACAGAACGGCGTGGATGCTAAGAGCTGAGAGCTTGGTGCAGCGCCCGGCGGGCGGCAAGGCTCAGGCCGTGTGAGCTCGACCACGCGAGCTCAACCGTGCGGCGCTGGCGCCCAGCAGGGCAGGCGCTCTGCCCGGGGCCCTTCGGCCGCTCAGCGCCTCCTCTCGGAGCCTCCTTAAAGAAGGTTGCTTGGTGGCCTGTGTTCCTCTCTGAGTCTGGGGTGTCCTGGAGACAGATCTCAGCCCAAGCCTGAGCCACATGTCACCGGAAGGGCACAGCCTGCGGTTTGTGGATGCCCCGGCCCCGCGAGCCCCAGAAACCTGCCCCAAGGCCCAGGGCCCTCTGGGGCAGATCGCATGGGGCTGGGAACCAGGAGGGGGTGTGTGGAGGGTGGGAACAGGGCTCGGTCCTTGGTGAAGGGCTGGAGAGGTGGGGTGGGCGGCTGGCAGAGCAGGTCTGGGGGTGGCCTGTGCAGAGGCCTGGGCAGGTTGGAGTGCTAGGCTGTCTGTCAATCTTGGGTTAGCAGCACCCTCTTTCTGTCTAGGAATCCAGGTTCTTGGGGTGCTGCCTCCTCGGAGAAAAATGCTGGTTTTCCAGCCTCCTCTGCAACCAAGGGGCAGCCATGGGCCCGGCTCAGCCGACCAGGTGTTCCCACACGAGACATGGATCTGAAGTGAGGTGTGCACAGAAGCAGGTGTGGGAGGCCCTACTGGGCAGAGATGCCAGCTGGCCGGTCTCATTTCCAAGGGACAGTGGCGAGTGGGGCTCGGGGCGGCATCAGGCGTGCTGGCTGATGGGACCGTGGTGTCCCCATGGCCAGGCCTGCAGGGGGGCCCTCAGGCTCAGTCCCAGCCATATAGCCTCCGCGTTCGGGTCTCTGATACCCCCTCTCCGCTGAGAAACTGATTGGGGATCCAACTAAAATCCTTTCGTGAATTCCTTTTCTCCAGAAGCAGACTGTTGTCTCCTCTGCCCTGGGTGCCCCGACCCCAGCCTCTAACAATGGATGGATTTTCCCGAGGGGAACCCTAACGGGGTTCGGAAGGGCAGCTCTGGGCTCTACTTTTTGTGACTGACATTTGTACAGGTGAAGTAAAGTTGAAATCAATATAGAGGGCTGCCTTGGCCAGTGTGTGTGTGTGTGTGTGTGTGTGTGTGTGCGTGTGTGCGCACGCACACACACAGCCACCAAATGAGGATGTGTAGCTTGAGAATGAGGTTTGGGGAGGTGGGGGCAGTCCCGCCGCTGGCTCTGAGGGCAGGTGGGTTTGGGGCTGACTATGTGAAGCATGTTCGTCCTCCCCACCTGCCACCTCCCCGCTCTGCATCCTGGTGCGGGGTCTGGGCTTGAGCAGCACCAGCCGTGAGAGGGTGGGCAGACAGACAGACAGACCAGAGGCTCTGGCTTCTGGCCGTCTCCGGCCCCCTCTGGCTGGCCGGCCCCTGTGCCAGGCCTGCCCCAGCACTGCGGAGGAGCGGGGAAAGCACTCTTCCCACACAGGAGTCCGGGGCTGGAGGGCACCTCTGTGGTCACACTGTGTTTCAGCCACCGTGCTCTGCTTTCCAGTAAAACCAGTGCAGCCCAACCACAGCCGAGGTGCTCTGGGCACGCCTTCCCAGCCCCCACCCCAGGGCGCTGCACGCTGGGTCCAGGGGCTGCTGAAAGGGGAACACACCCACACACACGTGCACCCTCAGACACGGACTGGGCGGAGGGCCTTCACCCTTCGTCACCTACGAAGCCCGCCATCACCTCCCCCAGCTGATCCTACTCACCTGCTGCTGCAGTCGGCAACCGACCGCAGGTCCCAGCCTCGAGGGCTTTCTCAGGCAGCCCAGGATCAGCAAGGAAAGAATGTTCTGAAGTCCCGTGAGGCAGTCCTTGGGCGGGAGTATCACGTGTGTTGGAATGTCTGATTCCAGCACAGGAGGAGAGGGGCCAGAGATGGTGAGCGGAGGAGAAGGACTAGGGAGAGGAAGGAGGGAGGTGGAGATGGGGGAACAGCCGAGCAGGCAGAGCGGAGGAGGGAGCAGGGTGGGGTGTGCTGAGGTGGGAGGCAGGGAGAGAGGGTGCAAGCCACGTGCAGTATTGGGGTCCCGGCCCTCCCCAAAGGCAGCCTGGCATTCACAGTCCTGGCAGGCTGCAGCCCTGCCCACCCCAAGGCACAGAGGCGAAAAGGACCCGGTGACCACTGGATTCGGAGTGCGGCCCTGCCGCGGGTCTCCGGCTCTGCCCCTCGCCCTCCTGCCTGCAGACTGCGTCCTGCTTGACTGTCGCCGGTGCCGATGTGACCCTCAGCCCCGACAGCCTGCACAGAACAGCTGCCCTACACTCTGGCCGGGGCCGGGGGGGGGGTGCCGTGCGTGTGTGAGCGTGTCCCAGTGACAGTGGGCGACTCGTACGTGTACAGTGGGTGCAAATGTGTGTGAAGATGGCTGTGGCCGCCCTGGTAGTCCGCCTTAGCTCCCTGAAAGCTCCTTTTGCTGTAAAAGTGGGTGGGGGGTCCTGGGTTGGGTCTGAGCCTGGGGAGCGCGGGGCTGGAGGGGCTGGGGGAATGTCCAGCCTTCTCCTCCCCCCAGACCACGCTGCGTTCCTGCACTGGGACGCCAGGCGACGGCCGTGCCGAGCCGAGGGCCTGGGGTGGGGGTAGAGGTAGGGGTTCGATCCCAGACTTCCTGTGGTCCATGACACACTTCCTCCTGGTGGCCCGCCTGCACCCTAACCAAACAAGTCCACAGCCAACACATTCTGCCCATTCTTCTCAGTTCCTGCTCCGTTCTCCCCATCCAGGCGCCCGGTGCCACCTCCCCAGTCTCTTGGGCTGGGAGGAGGGAAGCTTCTGTGGGGAACTGACCTTGGCATCCAAGCCTCACCGCCCCCGTCCCGCTCCTCCAGCAGTCTGTGTTGTTTTACATTTTAACCTGAAGTTAAATAAGGCGAAGAAGCCAGCTCCTCAGGTGCACTGGCCACACCTCACGCTGTCAGCCACCTGTGGCTGGCGGCTACCGCGTCGATGGCGCAGACACGGAACATGTCCCTCATGGCAGGATGCGCTATTGGACAGGGCTGCGTCTGGCCTCTCGCAGTCCCCGGACTCGGGATCTCACGCCCTGGGACCTTGGCTTGTGCTGGAACACTACTAGGACGCCCCTCCTCCTCTGTCTGCTCAGGGAGACCCCTGTCCTTCACCCAGGCTCAGCGGCCCCGGAAGCCCCCAGACACAGCCAGTCCGCGTGGTTCCTCCTCCGCCTCCCGGCCCCGCGCAGGCTCCTTCTTACCCCCTGGCCATCGGCTCTTCTCCGGCCGGGGTTGCGGCTTGTGCACTTCCTTTCCTTGGCACACACCCTTTCTTCTCTCTAGCCGTCCTCGCCCCTCTCCCCGTCCACCCGCTCTTGTTTCTCTCTACCCCCGTGCCCTGGGCTCCTCCCTCACCTCCCTGGTCGGCCTTGCGGGAGCCTGCGTTTCCTCTCTCTGATTCCCCTTTCCCTCGGTCTCCTCTCCCTCTCTCTCTGCTTTGCGAGAGATGCTAATTGCACCTGCAATTGCCTAATTGCCATGGCAGTTAGCCAGTTGCACTCTATTTGGAAGGTGCAAATGGCAAATTGCAGGCATAAGGAGGTGATTTTAGGCACAAAACTGCCTGGAGAACTCGACCTCAGCCTTGGGGGCTGAGGGGAGACCGGACAGCTGGAGAGAGCAGGGTCTGGAGCGTGAAGTTCTCTCCCAGCCCAGGGAAGGTCCCAAGGCGGCGGACAGGGTGGGAGTGGGGCCAGAGGGCGGGGCATTTCCCTCTAAGCAAGTCACGTAATCTGCGGCATAAAGCAAGACCAGCCTGCCGGCTTCGATGGCAGTGATTTTCATATTATCACTGGGGCTGATGAGGACTAATCACCGATTCTCAGCAAGGTCATTCAGGGTGCAGAGAAGGGGTTCCTGACCCCATTCCCGGAGGGCTGGACCGCAGGCCTGCTCTGGGAGGCCACTTCTGGGGAGCTGACCTCTATCCTGGGCCGGGCGCAGTACAGGCTGGAGAATAAACGCCGCTGGAATTCATGGGTGGGACCTGAGCCTCGCCCTCCCAGCCCGTCCTCTGGGAGTCAGCATTGCTGGGGGCAGAAAGAGGCTTGATGCCCCCCTCCCAAGGGAGACGGCCCAGAGCAGCCCCTCCTGTGCGGCCAGCGCCCAGTCAGCCACCCGCTTTGAGGTCAGGTGGCTGTAAATCTGGACGGAGGTGACCAGGGCCTCAGCCTGTGAGGGGCTCACCCCTGTGTGTGCCCTTGTCCAGAAGCCTGGACCTTGGGGGTGGCCGGGATGGGGGAAGGAGCTCTGGGATGCAGGGGAGCCCACCTGGGGGGACGGGGCTGTGAGCGTGTGGAGGACAGGCCTGGACGCTGCCTTGGCCGGGCCAGGATGCTGCTGCTGCATAATCTGTGCATGTGTGGAGTGGCCCTGGGAGAGCTGCTGGAGAGACAGGGAAGATGGTTGTGGCTCTGGTTGTAGCCCTGTCCCCTGCAGTAACCTGGGACAAAGGAATCCCCGAATGATAACTGACCCCTGCAACGTGCCACACGGGCCGGGGTGGCCTGGTGGACCCTGCGCAGGGCTCCCAGTTAGACTGGGAGACAGACGAAGATGGCACCGTGAGCACTGCAGGCCAGAGCAGGGCGGCCCTCATCCACCGACTGGGAACCGAACGAATGCGGGTTGAAGGAAGGACTGGATGGCTGGCTGAGTGAATGAGCAAGCTGCTGCCTCTCTCTGGCCCTCAGTCTCCCCATCTGTGAAATAGGAGGCTGGGCTTGACCAGTCCATCCTGAAGGAGTCCCTTATGCTCCCTGGTGCAGCCTTTCTCCCCACCTTTGCTCTCGGGGTCCCTTTGGGGGGCCCTCCCCTCTCTACACCCCCACTGGAACCCCCTGTACCCCGCCCCCATCTGGTTTGGCACTCCACTGGGTACTTCTCTGGGCCCAGAAAAGTTTGAAGCCTTGTCTTGGGCCCTTGCTTCGCTGGTGAAGGTAAGAGATGTACTGTGGACTTTCTTCTCCTAATCTATTGTCAAACTCTGCAAATGGGGACAGGTTGACTGGCTTTTAGAATCCCAATGCACTCCAGCCTCCAAGGAGTGAAGCTTGGGGACCAGAGACCCCCCTCAATCCCACTCACTGGGGGTGGGGACAGTTTGGGGGAGGGCTCAGAGCTGGAGTCCAGGGGCTGGGCCCGCCCAGGCCAGCACCCCCACCTTCCCGCTCATCTCAGTCTCTCTATGCGCTTCCTCGCTGGCCTCAGAGGGACACCAACTAAACACAACAGCCAGGGTCCAAGGCCGTGAGTGCAGGTTAATTAATTCACCAGAGGGAAGGAAGGCTATAAATAAGCGATGGGCGCGGAGGGGAAGGGAGGGGGCAGGCTGACCCACCAGCGGGTTCGCAGAGTGTCCGCGCTGGCAATACAGGTTAATGAGCGCAGGCCTCCTTGCCTAGATAATAGCGACTGAAAATAAAAAAAGAGGAACAAGGCGCCCTCCCTGTGACCCAGACGCCCCCAGCTGTCGTTTCCACGCTGATGCTGTAATTTTCCTGTTCCTCGTGCTCCCCGGGGGCTGACGGAGACGGAACCCCTTCCCCCGAGAGGAGAGACAGGTCCCCCACCAGGAAGGAGAGGCGGGTGGGCAGGGAGAGGGGGGCGATGGGAACCCAAGCCCAGGCCTGGGTGGCCAGCCAGGAGGCCGAGGACAAGCCGCCATCTGCTAAGCAGAGGAAGAAGTGAAGCTGGGACGCGTCAAATGACCCGGCTGAAGCTGCGGGCCCCGGGGCTGGGTGGCAGAGCTAGAAATTCGTCTCTTGTGACTCCGAATCCACGTCTACCTCCTCCCTCCCTCTGCATTTGTCAGATGGGGAAACCGAGGCACAGGGGCTTGCTAAGAGTCTCCCAGGAGAGCAGTGACAGAGCGGGGCTGGGAGCCACACCGGAACTGCCCAGCCAGGGCTGTCATCAGCTCGCCCCCTCCTATCCTGCCCAGGATCCCGTCCTCCTGGGCCCTCCCCTCGCCCACGCCTGTCCTACCCTGACTCTACACGCCCCTCGCCGCCTGCTCTTCCAAGGAAACTGTGAGACCAAAACCCTCCAATTCCCTGCTCTCCTCTGGGTCACCAGAGCAGCAGATCCAGATTGCCAGGAGGTTCTCGTCACATGCCTCTGTCCTTGGAGGTCACCCTGGCTGGAGACAGGTGCAGGAAAGCTACTCTGAGGGACTCAGCCAGCCCATACGGTGTTCGTATGATCTGAAAAAAAGACACCGCCCCTCTGCGTACACAGCCCATGCCAGGGCTTCAGCTTGGCTGGTGGACCCAGAGTGGGCTTCAGTTCCCAAGTGCCTCCCCCGCCCTGCCCCATCCTCCCATCCCTGCCAGAGAGCCTTTGAGCAGTGCACACCCTGCACAGCCTTCTCCAAGGCAGTAGAACTTTCATGAAAATTAAATGAGGCTCCCCCTTCTTCCTTCCCCCAACCTCAGCCCCCTCTCCCCTAGCATATGTTGAGAAAGGAAAAAGACTGAAATAAATGCGAACCACAGCAGCTCTTTGCTAGAGGAAGCAATGGGACTTGGGGACCTGGCCCCTGGGTGGCAAAGAGACAGGCCATGGGAGGTGAACACAGAAGCAGTTACAGCCAGAAGGCAGCTTCATACTGGACTCTGGCCTGCTGACCCGGGTCAGGCCCTGCCCCTGGCACGTGGGTATTTGTCTCATCCCACTGGGCACCGTGTCTTGGTGGCACCTGTGGGAGGAGAGAGGCCTTATTCTGGACAATAGGGGAGGGAGGCGGGCAGGGGGAAGGTGTGCCACCTGCCTGCTGGGGCAATGGGGGACGCCCATTGGTGACTCCCTGAGCGCTCCACGACAGGCTGGCCCAGGAGGACACCCACCCGTCTGGGTACCCGCTCTGCCACATTGTCATTCCGTGACATTGTGCGTGGCAGATGTCAAGCACAGATTAAAAACCAGTCCGTCTTGCTGTTATTGTCCCTAATTACTCACTCGTCAGCTGAGGGCTCCCTGCAGAGGAAACTGGCCCCACCTCAGGCCCCGGGCCTCGCGGGCCTGTGGAGAAATCCCTTTTGCTGTCCTTCGGTGCTTTTCTCCAACCCCCTGCAGCAAAACTGCGCTCCCTCAGCCCACCCAACACGCGCACACATGCCGGGCAGCCCCGCTGGGCTCCGGCTCTGCCCGGGCTCTCAGGGGGCGGGTCCTCGGCCTCCCGCACAGCTGCCACCTCAGTTCCCACCATTTCATCTGGGGCAGCGGCCCCCTTGGGGGCTTTCTCGCTGCCCCTCCCCGTGGTCGCTGGTCTGACCAGTGCCGGAGACGGCAAGGGCCGCGAGGAGACTGACCTCTCACACTGCCTCTCCTCTCTGGGGTGGGGCAGTGGGCAGGTGTGGGGGCCGCGGGGGTGGAGGAGGACGGCGGGGGTGCACAGGGAGAGGGAGCAGGCGGGCCGGGCAGCACCCCCCGGGCTCCAGCACAGGCCCAGCGCCCTCAGACCCAGCCCCCCTGAGCAGTGGCACTCACACTCTGAGTCCTCACCCCAAGCCGGCAGATGGGGGGTGTCCCCATCTCCAGCACAGAGCTCCCTGGCCCAGCCTGGACCTGCGCCTCCGAGACACCCGCTCAGCCCATCAGCTCCTTATCTGCCGTGCCCTCGGCTTCTCTCCTGGCTCCGGGCCTGCTGCCTCTTCTGTCTTGAAAACATCCCTTTCTTGACCTGCTGGCCCCTTCCAGCTACTGCCCCACCCTGGGCTTTCTTTCACAGCCAAGCCTCTTAACCAGGGGTGTCTGCACAGTGTTTCCCACTTCCTCACCTCCCAGCTCCCTCAGTCTGGCTTTGGCCCCTCCAGGCCCCCAAGGCTGGTCTCTCACGGCCACCTCTGATCCCTTTGTTGCTAAATCTAGTGGACACTTCTAACTCCACATCCCACAGGGTCTGTGGACAGGGCCTCATGCTGCAGACCACTTCCTCTTCCTGACATGCTTTCTTGCCTTGGCTGCCGGACACCGCAGCCCCGCCGCCGCTCGCAGCTCTGCATCCTCTTCCCCACCACACATGGCCTTGCTTAGGGGTCTGCTCTCGGTGGCCCTCCCTCATCTTCATGTGCCGTCTCTGAGCTGATGACCCCACATCTTCATCACCTGGGCTCCCTCCTGCCCCTCAGGTCAGCATCCCGCTGCCCTCCAGACTTCTCACCAGGTGCCTCAGATCAGCAGGTCCGAAACAGCACAGCATCCTTCCTCCCAAACCTCTTCTTCCTCTCGCATCTGGGCCAGGAACGGGTGCTGCTTCCTCCCGGTCCCAAAGGCCGGACACCAGCGCACCAACCAGGATGCTGTCCCTGCTCTCCATCCAGGTCAGCCGTCTCTTCTGACCCTTCCCCTGCGGTCTGCTCCCCCTGCCCCGGGGAGCACCCTGTCCTCCCCCGGTGAGACCCTGGCTGCCTCAGCTGTCCCTTCCCCCCACGTTCTGCTGCCCATACCATCTCTAGAGAGAGCTTTATAAATGCCTCCTGGGTCTTAGCAGCGTTCTTCCAGCAGCGGGGAGAGAAGAGGGGACGACGGAGTGAATCGGGAGTTCGGGATTTGCAGACTAACTAACGTACACAAAATAGATAAACAACAAGGTCCTACTGTGCAGCACACAGAACTGCGTTCAACAGCGTGTAATGGCCTTTAATGAAAAAGGCTATGAAAAGGAGCGTATGTGCGTATGACTGCCTCACTGTGCTGTGCGCCGGAAACTAACACGGCGCTGTAAACGGACGGTACTTAAGTTAAGAAAAAAAGAAATAAAATACCAGCCTCTAGGATCTGAACAAAAAGGTCTTTGAAGAAGTTCAAAGTCCCCAGCACGTCCTTCAGGGCCCTGGGCTGGGGTCCCCTCCCCTGCCCCGTCTCACAGGAGCACTGCCTGCCCTGGACGTTTCTTGCTCTCTTATGACCTGTCTTCCCCCCCAGGACACTGGGGGTGCTCTCCCCCATCTCTCGGCCTGAGTGGTGGGAGCCCTGTCCACCTTCAGCTCCCAGCTCAGCTGTCCTTCCCCCGGGGACTCCTCCGGGAGCAGTTGCTTTCCCCTGCTCCGTCCCGGGTCAGGCGTCTCTCACAGGCCCACACTGGCTCCCTCCTAACCCTTTCCAGCCCAGATGGTTAAATGCCCTCTTTCCCTGGCTGTGTCACCCAGTGGGTGGCCCAGACTCCAGGCGCTGCCTCCGTGTGCTGAAGGAACGCGCCTCACACGCCTGGGTGCTGGTGGATGGCCACAGCCAGACCTAAGACAGCACCCCCCACCCCCTCGTTTTACTTTCCCCACTTACTTGAGCGAGACAACAGAGGATCGCGTCCCGGAAGACCTCCCTGTGCACCTGTCGCATCTGGGCCGCTGTGTGACCCTGAGGGCCACAGCCCTGTCCTCAGGCAGCTCCCTGGGCTGGCCTGCAGAGCCGGGGCCCCCAGTCCACAGCCAGGTGGGGGCCGGGCTGTCCTTGTTTAGACAGTTCCTTCTGTACCCCCAGGCCCTCACCTGGGCCTCCCCTGCCGCCTGACTCCGCCCCCGCAGAGGGGCCAGCCCTCCTCCTCGCCAGGTCCCGGCTGGGCCGTCCCAGTGCCCGGCTAGGGGCCAAGGCCCCGGGGGCAGGGGCCGTGCTCTCCTTCCTTCTGGTGGCTCTGAGGGCCCAGAACAGCACGTGGCAAGTCTCTCGCCAAAGCCAGGCCCTGCACTGTTGGAAAAACAGGTCTCATGTAACTGAAAACCAGCTCCAGTGAGGGACTGATCAGAGACACCCTTCCAGCAGGGGGAAGGTCTCCCTGAACAAGCCGTGACCCCCTGGCTCCCCACTCCAGCCCGCCTGGTATCCAGCAGGGCTCTCCGCCACGATGGGGTCCTCATCCACACACTGGAAGTAAGCGCCCCGGCTCCTCCAGAAAGCGGCTGTGACAGTTCAGGGAGCGTGCGCCCCAAGGGCTGTGATCAGCGCCTGGCACCCAGCGAGCATTCAGCGGACAGCAGCCCTCAGAGTTTTTATTAATTGTTACAGATACTGCCATTAAGAGAACAGACAAGCCAAGCGTCTCAGAGTGTCCGGGCTTCCCTCCGAGGGAGAAGCGCACTTTTTCTCTCGAGGCTCTGCTTCGGCCTCCCAGGCTCAGCAGGCCGTGTGCCCCTGCGGCAGTTCCGGCTCAGGCCATCCAGAGCCCCAGAAGCCCCAAGTGGCGGCCAGGAGCGCTACCCTCCTCTCAGCCCCCTCGAGGACAAGGGCCTGAGACCCCAGCCTTCCTCCCCGGGCACCTCTCTCTCCACCCAGACCCGTCTGAACAGGAGGTGGCTGAACAGTGCCTTGTAAATATGTGCACAGGGGGTGGCCGGGGCCTCTGAGACAGGCCCCCCCGCAGCCAGCGCCCCTCCCCACCCTCGCACGGTCAGCGCAGCCTCGCAGCGTCTGGAGTGCCGTCAGCTCGAACGGTGTCACCTGTGGGCCTGCTGTTTATTTTCCTCCCAGTTTCTCTCGGAGCCTCCAGCCCTCACGGCTGCCGGTGCCCACTGCCCCAAGCGGCAGCCGGCGTGACTGCGGGCCTCCCTGGAGCCGTGACCCCGGAGGGCGAGAGGGAGGAGGGCGGGCTGGGCCCTGTCACCCTCCGGCTGGCTGATGCGGAGGTCTTAATGAATGTGAATCGCCTCCCCGCCGCAGAGCGGCCCCATCGGGTTCCTTCACACCTCGCCGAGCCCAGAAAGGTTACTCAGAACTAAATGTAAATCTCATTTTCCCTGGTATGAATCAGAGCACAGTGTCACTTTCTCACAACACAGAGTCTAATCACGCTGCAGCCCCGAGGGGGTCTGCTCTCCAGTGGCCGCACCTGTGATCGGCTCCCAGTCCCCCCAGTGTGGGGAGGGGGGTGCGGGCCCCCCCGGAGCCTGGGAAAGGGCAGCGGGCACGGCGAGAGGCCCCACACTGGTGTGTCGGCCCTTTGGTGCCCAAGTCACGGCTGCCTTTCAACATCGCGTCAGCCGGAAGCCGTCACCACGGGCTGGGCAGCGCTTTGCGTGCTGTGGCTATTTAATAAACGTTGAAGAATCACAGGAACGTCTCTGCTAAAAGGCTGCTGGCAGCGACCTCCCGGCCAGGCCCGTGTGAGTGGCAGGAGCCGGGAGAAAGGACAGATGCACGAAAGGGCTTCAGGCGGGGACCGCCGGCCATGGAGCCCTGAGACCTGGCTCAGAGCGTGGCTTTGCCGTTTGCTCAGTAGCAGGGCGGGCAACGCACTCTGCCGCGGGGCTTGTCTGCAAAGCGCAGGCGCGGCGCAGGCCCTGCGGCTCTCCGGATGCCTGCGTGGGGCGGCGCTGCCAGCGGGACAGGACCTGCGAGTGGCAGGAGCAGTGGGCACCAGCGCAGCGCAAAGGCCGCAGGCCGCGGAATCAGGGGGGCCGGGCCTCCGCCCGGTCCTCCTACCTAGTGGCTGCGTGGCCCTTAGAATGGCCTTCAGCTCCTCTCAGCTTCAGGTTCCCATGGAAATCAAGAGCCTTTGCTGCTGGAGAGGGGCTCTGGTGAGTGCCAGAAAGGCAGGCCTCTGTGCAAACTTTAAAGTGCGGAGCACAGCGAGGGAGCGCTGAGCGGTTCACTCCCCTCAGCCGGCCGCCTGCCAGGGAGACCTGCTTCCTGCGGGATGTCGCCGCCGCTCCCTGGGAGCTGGCCGCGCGCTGAGAGAGCTCTTTGCCCCAGTCTGCCCGGCGCTGCGCAGGGTGGGGGCTTGCTGTTCACCCAGGAGGACACGTCGGTGTTGGGGGCTCCTTGGTGGCTCCAGCTTCTCATGGGCACATTTGCCGCCGGAGTTGACTCCTCCGCCAGCCTTTGTACCCGAGTGCCCTCCCCAGAACTAAACGGCCAGGCTTCTCAGCTGAAGTATTTCCTAGCTGGGTAACTGCTTCCCGGAAACCCGAGCCCACATTGTCTGCACGGGAAGCCAGTCTATGTCGTGTGTGCGTGTGCGTGTGCGTGTGTGTCTTTGACCCGAGAAACAGACGTCATTTCTTCATGTATCACGAAGCCTCTTCTCACTAGTTCTAAGGAGCAAAGCTCTCTTGGGCTGGAAGTCAAGGAGCCTTCTTTTTATAGCCAGTTCCAGCTCTGCCTCTGTTTATGGACTCAAATGAAGGGAATACCTGCTGGATTTGGAATTCACCTGTTAACCCTCAGCTGGATGTGAACAGGAAGTGAAATCATGATTTTAGGGGAAAGAAAGTCTGTCCAGTCACCGATTTCGTTACCTCCTGCATACAAAAGTCACCCCGAAACCCAGTGGGGTGAGACAAAGCCTGATCCATTGAGCTCAGAGCGTCCAGAGGCCAGGAACGCGGTCGGGCGCAGTGCGGACGCTTGTCTCTGCGCTGCCATGTCTCGGGGCTCAGCCGGGAAGGTTCAAATCCTGGAGAGCGGCTTGAATTGCTGGGGGCGGCAGTCAGCTGGAGAGGTCTTCACCCACCTGCTCAGCCCCTGGGCTGGGACATCTCAAAGCCTAGGCTCTGCTGAGCTGATATCATGACACACCCCACGTGGACCCTCCGTGTGGCTGGGGTTTCTCGTAGTGTGAGGGCTGGGTTCTGAGGGGGCGCCACCACGAGAGTCAGCGTCCCCAGAGCCCGAGCAAAAGTTTCGGCGTTGCTTATGACGCAGCCTTGGAAGTCACGCGGGATCACGTCTGCTGTGTCCCAGTGGCCACGGGGGAGCTGCCAAGACCAGCCCAAGTTTAATGGGGGTGAATCAGAGTCCAGCTCTCGCTGGGGAAGCAGTGAGGTCATGCTGCCCGAGAGCACGTGGGCGTCACTGTGAAAAAGCCACCATGACTCAGACTCTACCTCCTGACCTTTTGGGCCCTGAGTCTGCTCCACTCAGAGTCCCGTTCCCCAGTCCTGATTGACCCAGCCCATCTTTTCCAGCTATTTCTCATAGATCATGGGTCGCTGGCCAGTCTACAGATAAGAAAACCCTTGCATCAGCTGTCTACCCTTGGTCCGGCCCAGCCAGTTGTGGGACACAGGGAACTCCACGGGACAAGCTGTGGAAGCACGGTTGCGTCCTCCCAGAGGCTCTGTGGGCGAGGCGCTAACCTTTAGAAATTCGTGCAGAGCAGGCTTTCAGCAGTGCCCCCACCCCCCCCCCCCCGCTTGACTTTGGGGAGGTTAGAACTGATAAAATGAGGGGAAATTGTCTTTGTAGAAAATGCCGCACTGATGGGACTAGCATCTCACTCAATCCACTCATTCATTCATTCAATAAATAGTTATTATTATCTGCGAAGTGCCACCAGCAAGTCAGACTCTGCTGCCCCCCCCCCCCATTTCTGCGGTTATGTATCAAGGCAGAGGACACGGAGTCTGTGAAAGGCCAGGTAGCTGAACTCTGGCCAGTGACACGAGGCGGAAACCGCCGGCGTTTAATCAAATAACCTACAAGCAAATTACAGTACATTGAAATAACTTTTTTACTGATCCAATTGGCAAAGATTAAAACACCCGCTGGGAGTGGTGGTGCACAAAACCGAGCACATTTTTGCGTTACTGGTGGGAGTGTGAACGGATGCAAACCTCAAGCGGAGCCGTTTGGAAATACCCCTTCAGATCACACACGCACGCCCCCGGGAGGCCGTGCTTCACGCATAGGGAGTCGCTCACTTGGTTCTCTCTGTGGCTCCAAGTGATTGGAGACAAACTGCGTGTCCATCAGCAGGAGGATGGTTACAGGGGTTCCAGCACGAGCGCCGAGGGGGCGCCTGGACAGCCCGGCTCGGCGAGGAAGCCCTCCCCGCGCTGCCGGGGTGGGGACGAGCCAGGCACGGGGCTGCAAACCAGCCGTGTCAGCCAGTGGTGGGAGGTGGGGACGCACACGCTCATGTGCGCGCGCGCTTGCATTTGCTTGTGGAGGCCTAAAATGTCTCTGAAAGAACTCCCAAGAGGCTACACGCAGCGGTTTTCCACTGGAAAGGAAATCAGTAGGAGACGGGGGCTGTTTACTGTGTGCCTTTTTACATTTCTTTGATTTTTCAAATTTGGGAACTGTTTATTTTAATGTTTGCTTTGTCCAAAAAAATTAAATTTTAAACAAGCAACAAAAATAAAATTTAATATCTTACTAGATCTGGTAAGTTGCATGTGATCAAAGCAAAGTAACTTTGTTAGATCCAAAGGGGGCTTTCCTGGGCATCAGACTGTGGTTTGAGCTGCCCGTCTCTGGGTCCATCTGACTGAGAAGGTCCAGTGATGCCAGAGGCCTCCATGGCGACAAGGGTGCTGGGTGGAGTCTGACGAGCACCCACAGAAGAGCTGCAGGACAGGCCCCTGGGGTTCCAGAGCAAGGCCATTACTCTCATGCAGAGAACTCTTGCTCTGGGTACCACCAGAAGTTGGCAGGGGACACCGAGCGACTATGGGACTGACCTGCCCAGCGTGAGCTGGAGTCAGGTGTGCCAGGGCACAAGGCTGGGTAGTTCAGTTATGATGGACATGGAACGTTTAGGATCCAGCCCGTTGCGCCCGAAGGCAGGGGTGAGTGACGAGAACGTGCGGCCCAGGCCGCTGCTCGCAGAGCGCCAGTTCTCATGGGACGCCTGTGACTTCACAGGGGAGGGATTGTCCCCAATCACCTGACCAGGAAGGAGAGAGCTTGGGCCGCATCGCCGATGGCTCAACGCGATGTGTCATCGTTAACTGAATATGGACCACTTTCAGACCATACTACAGACCTGATCTGGAGGGCCCGAAGGGCCAGCTGTGGAAGGAAAGCGCCCGTGGGGCAGAGCAGTAAGGAAACGTGGCCTGAGCGAAGGCCACAAAGATGCAGTGGTAAATGGCTCGGCTGTTTGGTCAAGGTCTGGGAAAGAGGACAGTCAGAAGATCTGGGCTCAGACTGTCCGAGGAGAAGGTACACGGAAGGACTTAGGGGACTAGGCACACGGCAGGCAGGTCTTGGTGTCCTTTAGTGTCCGATGCCGGGGAGGCACGTAACAACCGGGAAGGCGGGGCGGCTCAGCCCCCCTCTCCCCAGCCCCCTCATCGGCCTTGGTGTCGAGGATGGGAGCCCTGAATAGCCCCAGCAGCAGGGGGTCCGTCTCTCCAAGGCGCTTCTCATTCCTGCCTCTGTGGAATGCCCATTCAGCCAACAGCAGATGCCGTCCCTGAGCCCCAGGGTAAAGCCTTCCCTGCAGAAGACTGGCCCACCAATGCATCCTCCCTGGGGGGAGGTCACCCTCTCTGCCCTCCGCGCCTCCAGCAGCACTGCCGCATGAAGTCTATGGAACGCTGGAACGCTGTATCTACCTACAGTTTCCCTCCTGTCAGTGACTCCCGTGAAGGGACCCACTGCATGACAGGGAGGTGTGGCAGTGGGCACGTGGCCATGGGATCCCCTGGTGCTATCAGGGACCCTTTATGTAGCAGCAGGGGTCTCATGACCGTGGAGAAATGGCCTGTTAAAGACTGAGCTGAGGTGGCAGCCTGGGGACAGCCCCCTGCATGGCTGGAGCGCTGCCCCCCAGGCTGTGGTCTAAGCACCTGTCCGACAGGCCGCAGGAGCTGCTGCTCTCACTGCTGGATCCGCAGGTCCGAGGGTCAGGGGCTGAATGTTCACCTGCTGCTGCCATCGCGCCCAGCGACCCTCCGGCAGAATGTATGCTTCCTGCGCCAAGAAAACCTAGGCTCCACGAGATGAGGGGTCCTGGTCCCCAGGCAGCGGACACGTCTATTGTGAGGCTGAAGTTTCTGCAGGTCTCACCTGACTGAGAAGTTGTGACTGCCCCCGTCACTCCAGGCGCTCGTGTCTCCCGACCAGCAAGCAAGGACGGGGCGCCCACACCGCAGGGGCAGTTCACCCTGACGGCTCTGAGGTTGCTGCCAGTGGGGATGGGGATCCTCTGGGGTGTCTTGGCACCCCCTTGGCTGATGAAAAGGGCTTGTAAGTCCACTGCAGTAATAACTTCTCAGTGAGGCCCGGGAGGACCAAGGGCTCAGATCCGTCAGGAACCCTGGTCTGGGTCACCCCTCCAGGTAGTCAACACGGATCGGCCAAGCTGCCGGTCGAGGAAGAGAGACCTGAGGGCTGAGTGCTGACAGTAAGAGGTAACGAGTGTCCATCACATCCTCACGAGCAGCCACAGCAGCAGGGACCACGCTTCGTGTCAGGGACCCTCCACCTTAAGTCTTCCCAGAGCCTGGAAGGAGCTCGGTGACTGACTAGACTTGTACCCTCCTCCTGGCTGGAGCAGCAGTGACAGCATCCTGTTTCCACCAGAAGCCGAGGCCCCGGGTGGGCCAGGGGAGTGGGGCGCAGCGGGAGGCAGACGGGGCAGAGAGGGGACGGGCTCCTTACGCGCCACGCCAGGGCCTCACCACTTGTTCCCGCCCCACGCCGCTGCCGCGGCCCGCTCTGCGTGACTCTGCTAAGTGACTGTGGGCGCAACCCCAAAGCATTCCATCCCAAGTCAGAGCCACACACGTTTCACGCTTGCTCTGGGGCGTTCCTGGCGACGCTGAGGCCTGAGATCAACAGGACCCACACAGCCCTGTCCTGAGCCGCCAGGAAGCGGGCAAGAGGAAACGCCGCGGCGGCCGTCCTCTGAGCAATGGGACACAGGAGCATCCAGGTGCGGTCGCCTCCCTTCCCCCTCCGGATGGATCATCCTAAGATGAGTCGCCGGACAGTCTTTTGAAGAAAGACCTTTCCATGCTCCCAGCCGGCCAGCTGTGTTTGCTGCCACGGGGTGCCCGCGTTCTCTGGTCCGTGCTCTCCTGGCTTCTCCTCCCTCCAGCTCTGCGCACCATTGGCCCCGTTCCGGCATCCCGGGAGTTGCACTCCTTAAAAAGAGCGGCGGAACACAAGCTTTGCGTTAAGGTTTGCTTTCCAGGGAATTTGAGCCAAGACAAACTGTGAAGTTCTGTTCCTCTTCGCCCCAGAGCCAGGCAGTCGGTACCGTGATTGTTCCACACGTGTGTGTGAAGGAAACTCAGCCGTTGATCCAGAAGCATGCAACAGGGAAACAGCAGAGACAGAACTCGGATCTGCCTCTGATTCCAAGCCTGGGCCCGCCCCGGGCTGCTGAGCCCACTGTCCCCGAGCGAGGCTTCGTGTGCGGGCAGGCTGGGCATAGGATGTGTCGGGAAGGAGAGGTGGGCTCGCTGGGGCGGGACCTTTTGGGCTGAGGGGAAGCCAGGGTTGGCTGGGGCAGTGAGACAGGGCACGGTGGGCTTTGGTGCGGCCGGCACAGGTTTCCTGGACAAGGGGCGGCAAAGTCAGGGCCCCGACACGATCACTGGGTTCGCAGCTTGAGGGTGCCCCTAACAAGAGCATGGTGACATCTGGGGGAAGTGGGTGGTCCACGTGCTAAAGCTAAGAGGGTGTCTCAGAGCTGGCTCCTTCATTCCTTGTTTCTTAGAGTCACAGAAGCCCCAGAGAGTGAGGGCAGGGGAGACCCGGAACCTCTCCTCGCCAAGGTTTCCCATTTTAGGCTCCCGGAAACTCCAGTTCTCCAAAAGACATTGATAAATGTGCCACAAAAAGATAGGCTCCTTTTAGGGGCCACGAGGTGCGGCATGATCACGGTAAAGACACATGGCACACGTGCTGGCAAACAAACGAACAGACAAAACCAACTTGAGTAACTTGAATCCAGCGTTATCCAAACTTACTAGACCACGTAACCTTCCAAAAACTTTTTTTCTTATTAATAACAAATACTTACATATTGTGGCACGCTCTGTTTTGCAGACTGTCTTATAGAACAGAGTCTGGAAGGACACCGAGAAAGCTCAGTCCCCTCGTCTGGCTGCGGAAGAAAACCACGGACCAGTGAGGAGGCCCAGAGCAGGAACCGGCAGAAGCCCTGGGGCCCTGGCCGAGGCGCTTTCCTCGACCTGGGAGAAATTTCCACTGCATGATTGTTGCCAAGCTATTAATGAAAATGAGACCTAAATTAGCTTCAGAAAATGAGGTTTTAGCACTGGAAAGTTTTTGACTATTGAAATCGGGAATGCAAATGAGTACATGTGCTAGAAATTGTTAGCAAGTAAGAAAGAAGCCCCACACACTCTAGTCATTGCACCCCCTGGCACCTCTGGGGGCCTCAGTTTCCCGTTTTGTGAGGGAAGGTGGGAGGGGCCAGGCTAGCCAATTGCTAAGCTTCCTCCCATAAGTGGGGGGATTCTGTGATGTCAGAGACCAGTGTTGAAGAGCAGAGAGGGCTGGGGGCTCCAGTGGGGGAACCCCTCAGGGTGGGGAGACCAGCTGGCCCAGGGAACAGCCTCCCCCCACCCCTGACAGGCTTCCCAGCCACCCACCCAGGAGGGCCCTCGTCCCCAGATGCAAAGTGCGCATTTTACATTAGCTTGCAAGGCAGCGCTGATTAGTAATTAAACGGCTTTAAAAAAAGAAAGAAAGAAAGAAAGAAAGCCATTAAAGCTAATGCCATCAAAATCAGAACCTCAGACGCTGGTTCCTAATTACGAGTGTACCTCTAGACCCACAGGAGAGGACATTTCCATCTAACACGCACTCTGCACAGCCGTTACCGTCTCCCCCACCCGCCCTGCTCCCACCGCTGGGGGGCCTGCGGCTGAATTCACCCGTGCTCCGATGTTACCCTGATCCTGGAGAAAGCAGGTCGTCCTGCAGGAAGGCGATGGAGAGGAGCGAAAAGGGGCTTCCGCTAGGCTGGACTCGGCCCCGCCGTGCCTGGCCCTCGCGTTCTGAGCGAGTTACTGAATCACCGTGGCCAGTCTCCTCCTGCTTATCTTTAAAATGGGAGTGACGGTGCCCATCTTGGAGAGCTGTGCTGGGGATCAAATGAGTCAAAGCGCTTCTGGATAACACACAGCCGCCACCCGGTAGCTGGTAGCTGTCCCCAGGCCCGGCGCCCGGCTTACTCAGCGTGTCCTGAGCTGAGCACTTCTATGTGCCCAGCGCTCTGCTGGGCACTGCTGGGGACCTGGAGGAGGATGTGAGGCTCTGAAGGACACTCACTCTCCCTGGGAGATGAGATGAGCGAACACAGAATCGCCGGGCTCATCCAGACCAGGGGCTCTCGGAGGCTGGCCTGCAGTGAGGGACAGGCACAGGTGCCGCCCGCAGACGGGGGAAGAGGAGCCGGGAGCCCTGGAGGGGTGGATGGGATTCGTAGCGCTGGTTCCTGCCTGGCCTCATCCTGGGCGCTTCGCGCACATGAGCTCATTTAATCCTCACAGCCGTCCCCATTCCCATATGACAGATGAGGACACTGTGGCTGAGAGGAGATGCCAGCTTACTCAGCATCACGGAGCTGGGAAGCGGAGGAGCCGATGGTCAGTGGGATCTGCGAGGCCCCACGGCCGGCTGTCTTCCCATGACACGGAAAAGCAAATCCCCAGGCCTTCCTTTAGCCTCTTGGCAGAGAGAGCCAGCTCACAGCCGGGTGAATCTGATAGGCTTGCATTCTAGAGTTCTAGAGCATAGTTCATTGCTGTGTGATTTTGGGCCAGTCACTTGGCCTCTCTGGGCCTCTATTCCTATTCTGTAAAGTGAGGAGGGGAGGGGGATAGCCTGAGCTCTGCGGCCCCTTCCAGCCTTCGTTCTCTGACTCTGTGTGAGCCTTTGCATTCTCCAGAGGTTTCTGAAAATAAAATACCTGCCCTTGGTACATGGGCTCCAGTGCTCACTCTCATTGTTTCCCCCAGAGACTGAGCTCTCCAAGGGCTAAGAAACAAAAGCTTAGGGGCCTTTTTAAAAAAACATAAAATATCAGGACCAGACAGGCCATTTTCAGACAGTCCCTGGGGCCTAGTCAGCTATCAAGGGTGGAAATTATATATTCATAACACAGGATATTGCTGCTTGCTTATTTATAACTTGTTCCATTTCAAGAATATTTATTCTAGACGAGGAGGCTTGATAATTTTCATCCAATCTACTCCTTCTAGCTTAGGGCAAGAGAAGGAAACGGCTCAATTGAGGGAGAGGCTTTCTATCATCAGCAGGTGAGGAAAGAACACGGCTCTCCTTCCTGCAGGCCGGGAGCATAGCCAGCGCCCCGGTCCGCACCAGCCTCCTGGGGCCCCAGCCCGGACCTCCCCGCCCCGGGCAGAACCTTCTCAAATGTGGCAAAACCTAATACAGAAGGGGCCAAGCAGCACTGGCTTCAGTCGTCTCCTTTGACTTGGGAGGCGGTTGAGCCCCAGAAGATAAGCGTCCGGTTTCTCAAGGTCATGGGGACGGGAGGACACACACACACATACACATACACACACACACACGCACACATGGGGCTGGGCTGCGATCTCAGTCCCCTGGGGTCTCAGGCCAGCACTGTTTCAGGGAGGGAGAGGGAAGTGCTGAGCAGCAGCGCCCCTACTGTGTGCCAGTCCCCGGGCTGGATGCATAATCACGCCGTAGAGACATTATGGAATGCTGACTCTCTGTCCCACCCTGTGTTCCGCGCTGGGCAGAGCTGGTGGTTCAGGAGGAGGGACGATGTCTGAAGAGAGATTCCCTTTGAGAACGTGAGAGCAAAGCGCGCTGCGTCCCCAGCTGGTCTGCCCCGCCAACGGGAGCACACCCCAAGTCAGGCGGGTCACTGGCATCATTCCCATTGGGCTGAGGAGGACGATGAGGAGCTGGTCCAAGGTCACAAAGCTGGCAAAAAAAAAGGTGGGGCCTGGATTTGAACCCACCGGGTCAGACTCCAGACCCATCTCCTTCTGCTGCCCCCAAGCCCTGCCCTGGCCAAACCCCGGACAGCTGAGACTCTCCCTCTCCCCTTGGCCGAGGCCACTCAGGCTCAGGGCCCAGTCTAACCCTGCAGCACCTGGAGTAGGGCCATTTGCAGGGGAGAAAAACCAGGCTTCCAGGAGACTTTGCATGACTGTTAGGAAAAGCCCGGGGGCTGAGCTGTCCCTGAGTTCAGCCTAAATGCAGCCGCTGCCTACCAGACGCCACGTGCACGCACACGCACGCATGCACACACACGCCTGTATGTGTCTGCCTGCAGACACACAGGGGTGCACATGCACACGCGTGCAGGAGACGGCTACCGCTCTGCACTTTCTGAACATCTTCAGTTACGCGTTCCCTGCTCACTCGGTGAGATGAGGAAACCCGTTCACGGAGACTGAGTGCGAATCTGTGTTGCAGCGTTTTCATTCTGCAGATGCGTGTTGAGCACCGGGGACATGACAAGCCTGCACAGGTGGGGGCCGTGTGGAGCAGCGAGCAGAGCGGGCCAGTCCTGCCCTCCTGAAGGCTGTGGTTTGGTGGAGGACCCGGGAGTCAGGCCTGGGGCTCCGGGAGCCGAGGGAGGGAGGCCGAGGTGAGCAGGAGTTTCACCTCGGCTGCGCGGGGAGACAGGCAAGAGCCCGCCGAGCAGAGAGAATCCCGCACGCAGGGCCTCCAGCCTGGCAGAGTGGCCAGGGCTGCAGGGCTGCGGACGGTGCCTTCAGAATTAGGGTCTCAGCGTCAGAGCCGTTGAGCAAAGGAAAGAACAAAATCAGACTGGCTTTTAAAGAATGCCGAGCGTTGAGGAGGAGGGGCCGGGGAAGCTGGGTTCCTGCTGCGGAAGCTCGTTCCACCGCAGCCCGTGGCGGGCGGGGGGTGCTGGCCGTGGCTCTGTCCCTGAAGCCTCCACTGCGGGGCTTGGGCAGGACCGAGGACCCTACATCGGCACCGGGGGCCTGGGAGCTGATTTAAGCACCGTTTTCCCGGTTCAGGCCAGACCACTGGAATCAGAAACTCTAGGGTGGTCCTGAAGTCTGTATTTTATGAACTCAGCAGGAAACTTGGAAGCAGAGTGATGGCTAAAGACCTTTAATTCAGTGCCTGGGGGTTTTCCAGCCGCCAGGGCAGTGGTTCTGAGCACTTGCTGTGCATTAGTGATGGGGGAGCTTTGAAAATGCAGGTGGCTGGACTCATGCTTCAGCTTCTAGTTCACTTGATCTCGGGGGCCTGGGCACCATTCCTCTGTTACTTGTAAATGCTCCCCAGCTGATTCTGTGGCGTGGCCAAGGTGAGAGAGAGAGAGAGAGAGGGAGCTCTGAATCCTAAATCTGGGGCATGGGGCCGTAGGGTGGGGAGGCTCCACGATCCCGGGTTTGGCTAACTCAGCCTTGCCTCTTTCTGCACGTGCTTCCACAGCCTCGCTCTGTGCCAGTCCTGTGCTGGCACTGGGACACTGACGTGCTTGTCCCTGCCCCAGAGGAGTGTCCATTCTGGAAGGCAGCAAGGTGCGTGCGGTGTGCATGACGGTTACCGGCCAGTGTCCCGGCTCCCTCCCGCTCGCCGGGGGCAGGCAGCTTGCACGTGGAGAATGTCAAAGCCGGAGGTCCAGGGAGGAGCAGGGGCTGTTCCAAGGTCACCTGGGGTCAGGGTGAGAGATGGCTGAGCCCACAACAGAGTCCTCCCAAGGGAGGTTGGAGCAGCTGAGGGGCAGGAGGAAGGACGGCACAGGCATTTGGGAGCAGGGAGGGTGAAAGGTCATTGGGTGACCTTCCAGAGCTGGTGGAGAAAGACGGAACCCACCAGAGCCCCAGCAGACAGCCGAGCCTGCCTGGAACCGGAGTCCATTTAGTCCTCGCTCCTTGTTTTACAATTGTGAGAATGCAGGGGACACGTCCAAGGTCACAGACTCACTCAGGCACACGTATATACACACACACACACACACACATGCACAGACACAGATACAGGGACACACACAGACGCTCACTGCACGTGCTCACAGGCACAGAGACACGCGCATGGCACGCACACAGCATGTACGCACGTGCACACACAGAAATCCTCCCAACATACACACTCACGCACAGACACTCACGCGGACACGCAGCCCCCGAGCCCCGTGGCCTCCGGGCTCTTGCCACGTGTTGCTTCAAGCCCCAACCTGAGTGCCGCCTATTGAGTCTATGGTCCTGGAAAGTGTGTTCCTGCGTTTGTGAGCCGCAGGCCTCGCTCAGGGTGTCCTGAGCCTCAGAGCCGCACAGATCGCAGTGACGTGAGGGCTGCAGGGACGGTGGTTCTCTTTCCTAGTCCTTCTAATCAATAAACCATTTGTAAATGCCTTTAATAGAGATAAATGAAAACCAACATTTACCTTATTATAAAATTGGTATTTTCAACCTTTGAATGCAGGGCGTGTCAGCCCAGGAATCTACAGATTCTGTGCAACAGGAAGCTCCCCCTCCAGGAATTTAGGGTCGCTTCGGCCTCCTGTCCTCCCGCCAGGGGCACAGGGCACCCCTCTGCCGTGAGTCAAGCTGTATAAGCCCCGCTGTGCGCCTCGCCTGGGCAGACGCTCCGCCACAGAGCTGCCAGGGGGCCAGGCTGGTCCTCCTTTACATCTAGAAGCAAACAAACTCTTTACCAACGCCCTTCTGGTGAGCAAGCCCCAGGGGCCATCAGACCGGACGTCAGTCCCGCTGGCCGGCAGCCAGCAGCGCTGGGGCAGGCCCCGGACCAGAGCTCGGCCGGGAACCTGCAGCCTGCACTCATCCATCGGGGCCTCCGCCCGCTCCCCATCCCAGGGCCCCGTCTGACAGCGGCGGGGGTGGAGGGTATCACACGGGCCCGGGAGAGGCTCCGGGGGGCTCCCGAGCCACGTGTGCCGGGACAAGTCTAAACATGTGGTAAGTAAGCATCTAAAGGGTCCTGTTACCTGAGACCTGCCAATCCCACCCAAAGGGGAAGACCACTTCCTCAGAGGGGACGCAGGGCTTCCTGCTTGACATTCGCCTGAAACATCGGAGCGTGCAAAGCCCTTTAAGAGGGGGGCCTTCCCTTTAGACTCCAGCACCCATGTGAGGAGACGAGCGATCGAGACGTTTTCTCCCGACTCTGTGGGTGAGAAAGCTGAGGCCCCAAGAGCGCGCCCTGCTCAGGGCCACGCTGACAGGGAGCCGGTGGGACCAAGGCTCAGACCCAGCGCCGAGGGTGGCTCTCCCGGCTCAGCACATTCCAAAGGGGTGAACTGAGCTGGCGTCTCCGCCAGTCCTGCCTGGCTGGTGTGAGACTGACTCAGACTGAATGCCGTCACCTGTCCTTTGCCAAAGGCGCCACTGCCCCCTCAGGACTCAAGGAAGGCAGGGCCCTCATCATCTGCACAGCGCCTGGCACAGGACAGGTGACAGATCACATTTGTAGAGTGAATGGAGGAATGGACAGTGGCTGGCTGGCTGGCTGGAGGGACGCGTAAGTTGACAAAGACTGGTTAAGGCTTTGGAGTTCTACAGTCTTACATTTGAATCTGCCTCCATCTTCTTCGATGTGTGCCTTTGGACAAAACACTGAACCCCTCTGGCCTCAGTTCCTTTGTCTGGAGATGGGTCATGGCATCCACGTCCTCAGGGTGATGAAGACGATGCTGGCCATCCATGCACAGCCCAGAGCCTGGTACCCAGCGTGAAGACGTGCTCCCATCGTGGGAGCTATTTCCACGTGCTCCTGCGGGGGCTGGGGTTGCCCATCAAGCTACCCACCTGCTTCAAGTCTTACCCACCCTCGGTCTCTGCCAGCCTGTGGGACCCCTGGCCAAGCTTTGCAGCTGGCCAGTCACTACCTGGCCCTGGCTGACCTAAGTAGCTCACTGGGGCCAGGCCTTGGCTCCCTTTCCCTGCTCCTGGCACCACAGCCAGACCTCTAGGGCCAAAACAAGTACAATTATTGGATTCAGTCTTTTAAGATCCAGGCAACTGGGAACATCTGTGCTCGAGGGGAGACCTTACCCTGTGGTTAGCATCAGGCATTGCGAGAGGAAGGGGAGGAAGATTCTGCCCTGGCTCCTCCCTTCTTCACCTCCACTCCTCCAGGAAGCTGGTGGGTGATGGGAAGGACCCATTCTAGCAGCCAGGATGCTTCCTGCTGCTTGAAACAGGGAACTCCAACTCAATTGACTTAAACAGTAAGAAAGCTGTGACACAGCAAAAGGCCCAGAGGTAGGGCAGAGCCAGTAAGGTCTCCTCATGGTCACAAGATGGATGCTGAGGCTCCATGCATCAGACACACGCAGAGTGGGAGATCATTTCAACTGTGCAAGGAAACTTCCCCAGAGGAAACATCCTCTTCCATTTCCAAACTCAAGCTCACACAGCCCAGGCTGCCTGGACTTGGAGTCTCCTTGGCCTGAAGTGTCTGTGGCCCAGCCTGACCTGGGCAGCGGGCCTTGGGGAGGGACCTCAGAGCCCTGCTCTCCTCCATGAAGGTGATGCAGCCACTTTATTATCTGCTCAATATGTCCTTTGATGGGGACAGACCTGCTGGGCTGGCCTGGAATATTAACTGGGTTAATTGTCCCTTCAAATGAACAACCAGTTTAGTCAAGGACTTAATGCCCTCAGCCGTTGAGTTATGCCTGCTTCTGGACGTGAGACTCCATCACCGCCCCAGAGCATTCCGTGCGGGGAGAATGGGATTGACTGGTGTGTGCGTGTGTGTGCGTGTGTGTGTGTGTGTGTGCGTGTGCGGTCACTGCCCACAGGCACTTGTTAAGAGCAAACTGTGGGCTCGGAGCTGAAGCTGGCAGAGCACACTTGACCTTGGCTGTTGGCTGCATGGCCTCGTCAGGTACTTTGCCTGGCTGTGCTCAGGAGGGTGTTGTAACCACGTCTCACCTGCAAGTGTGTGTGTGTGTGTGAAAGAGAGAGAGAGAGAGAGAGAGAGAAGCGGCTTCGTAAGAACTCTGTCGGGCTCATACTCTTTAAATTAAATTATTTAAATCAAATCCAACCCAAAAACCCACCTTTATACACATTCACGCATTCACAGATCCAAGTTTGGCCACTGTTCACTCCACCAAAACCAAACCAAACCGATAAGCTTTACTCCACAGTTTTCCGAGGACTGTATGTGCATTTTGCAGCAAGAAAGCAGATGTGGTCGGGAACAACCCGCGTGGCCCTCAGCAGGAGGATGGCCGCACGCTCTGGCGCGTCTGCAAACCCTGCGCGGCCATTCTGGGGCTGGTGTGGGCCTCCATTCACTGACGTGCATGCGACATAGGACTGAGTTGAAAAAAGAAGACTGCGAAGCTGTGTGCTTCCAGCACGATCTATTGATGGAAATTATGCTTATCTGGCCCTGTGTGAGTGTTCCTGGGCAAAGCCTTGTCTGAGGAACAGGCCCCCGAGTTTCCCTCTGTCGATGTCTGGACGGTGAGGTTTCAGGTTATTTTCTCCTCTTTTCATTTTCCCGCGTCTCCTGGTTGTTCTACAAGAGCTTATATAATCAGATTGAAACAACGAGCAGTTTTAGCTGGGGACATTCTTTCCCACCCCTTTCCAGAGCCCCGCCTCCAGCTAAAGTGTACACGTGCCTCACCTGCCAAGAGGTCCAGAGCCCTGCGCGGGACTCGGGGGGCAGGTGTGGCCCCGGTTCTGTCACGGCCTCCCTTTGGACTCACTTTGCTCCTCCAGAAAATGGCAAAGCTATTTCCTCCAATCACTCGAAAGGACTTTTATTTGCTCGTGAAGACAAGCATATTCCATGCTCACTGAGCAAGACTTGAAAAACCAGAGAAGTACACGGAAGAGGACATTGCCCATGAGCATGCCAGCCAAGGACGTCACCGTTAACATTGTGGCATATTTGCTTCTAGTCTTTTTCTGGGCACGTGGTGGGTTGGGACTCGGAGGCAGGCGTGAGCGCGTGTGCTGAGGCTGTAGTGAGTCGTCCTCCTCTGGACCCCGCCCTGCTGCTGACCAGCGGGGCGGCCTGGAGGGCCCTCGGCCTCGTCAGCGCACTTCCTCCCGGCACCCTGGGACCGACAGCCCTGGTGCTTGTCCCGCACAGCGTTCAGTGAGCCGAGGACCGAGTCACTCGCACTGCTCCTGGTCCTGGGGGGGGCATGGCGGTGACACCATGAAGACTATTTCATGACCCCCACCCCCACCCCCACCCCCAGCACCGTGTCAGTTTCTCCCACTTCAGAGGATGGTGTGCAGGGTAGTCAGGGGTTCCTGGCCCTGACTCCACACTAGAGTTGTCTTGATGTCTGGGCTCCACCCCCGATAATTAAGTAAGAATCACGGGGGTAGGGCTGTGACATTGCTATTTCTGTCAGTGCCCCAGAGGCCCTGATGGAGGCAGGCTGAGAAGCACCGGTGTGCATCCAAGTGCTGTGGAAAGGCCGGGGCCACAGGAGCAGAAGGGTTATTATTGTGAAATTAAAAGGTTTCTCTGGGGGTGGAAATGTGTTCCCTGACCCCCCTCACTCTCACCTGATCCTTCTAGGGAGGCACGTTGGCAAAATCAGACTGTCTTGCTCGGGGGGGGGGGCTTTGGGGCTCTCTGAGCATTTTCTCATGACTTCTGGAGCGGGGGGCTGCGTGGCTTTAATGAGTGTCGACTCTGAGCCAGACGCTGCTCAGCTGAGTGCTCAGATGCAGAACAAGGGAACAGGCACGCCCTCCCCCTGCACCAGCCTCTGCGGAGGGCGATTTGGCACACAGCCACTCACCCATTCCACCCCCAACACATAACCAGTGGACCTGAGTTTTATAATGTCCCCCCTCAAAGACTGTATACAGCAACATGGTTAGTAATAGCTTAATACTGGAAACACCCCAAAGGCTCATTGATCGTTGAGTGGATAAATTAATTTGGTGTATCCCTACCATAGAACACAGGCAGCAATGAAAGAGAGAGAGAGAGCTGCAGCTAAGCACAACGCGGAGGGGCCTCAGACACGCTGTCGAACCGGAGAAGCCAAGTCCAAGACCGTGTTCTTTATGATGGCATGCCTACAAAGCCCAGAAACTGGCCAAACCAACCCACGGTGACGGCTGTCAGGTGAGAAAGGTGCCTGGGAGGGAGGGGTCAGCCAGGACAAGGCAGGGGTTGCTGGAAGCGCTCTGCGGTGGCCTACCCCGGGATCCGGGTGCTGGTTACACAGGTGCGTACAAAACGTATTGAGCACTTCATTTCACCTCTTGTAAGTTAAGCTTCAATTAAAAACATTTCTAACGCAAATAAAAATATATACCCCTTGCTTCGCGGGCTCCACTTCTGGCGGTTTTCTTCTGTAGATGGATTTGAACGTGGAAGACATTATATACGCCTGACGTTTGTTGTCCAAGTGAAAGATTAGAAAACACAAAACGCCCATCCATAGGGGGTGTTGGAATAAAGTCCGGTTTCCTGTAACCACACGATACGATGCAGCCACGCAGAGACGAAGAAGATGGCCAAGACGTGTTCTTAAAGCGGAAAAAAATCAAGGTGCGGAGATGCGTAAAGAGCGTGCTGTCTTCAGGGTAAAACACGTAAAAGGAGGTTAAAAGGGAGAGAGAGGAGGGGGGAGAGATTAGTTTACATAAAATATCTCTAGAAGGGCGGGTAAGAAGCAAATGAGGCTGGTGGGCTCGGGGGGGGGGGCGGGCGGCGGGCGGTGGGGGGGGGGTGAAGGAAATTCTTTATTGTGTATCTCTCATGCTTTTTGAATCTTGAACCTATTAGAACTTGTGAATAAAGTAAATTAAAACAGCCAGCCTCTCACTCACCTCCTTCCAGGCCTGGTGCTACAGGACAGAATCTGAACTCTTTGCCTCCATTCAAGCCACCCCCATAAATTGCTGCCTGAAATGAGTCTAGGAGATCATCTTAACCTTGTTAGGGTCCAGTTTTCTCATCTGCCAAGTGGGGATAATTACTATAAAGAAGAAAGGAGATGATAATTCAATGAAACCACGTGCACAAGAGCTTTGGAACCTGTTGTGCGTTAGCAGACGGTGGCAAACTGCCAGCCTGAGGACCAGACTTCTTTTCCTCTGAATTACATTAGACACAGCAAAACTCTCCAGTTGCCCCAGTCCCCACCACTCCCTATTGCTGACTCCTGCTCCACACTCTCACTGTATTTACCTCGCCCCTGAAAGCATGTGAGTTCACCACCCCTGCTGCACAATATTAGTTACCAAGGTGCCTGCTCTTCTGCCAACTGCCAGCACGGACAGCCAGCCAGCAGGGGAGAGTCTGTGCTGCTGGGGCCTCTCTGCTCAGCTCAAGGCATCAGACTCCGCTGAGGTCCAGGCCAGAGCCCCATCGATCAGCCTAGCAGTTCTCCATGAGCCGAGAAGAAGCCGGATCCCCATGCTTCCAAGGAGACATGCCTTCCTTCAGCCCTCAGGTACAGAGGCTCAATCTGCTGCCTCCCAAACACGCCAAAGTCCTGGTCTGCTGGTGTCTGGGAGGCCAGAGGCTGCTTGGAAGTCTGACTCCTGGATGCTTGAGATTCCACCATTCTCAACACATTCCTCCCTGTTAAGCGCTGCCCTGAAAGCGGAGACACGACCTGTCAAAGAGGAAGGGCTCTTCAGGTGGCGGGAGCTCTGCCAGAGTGCTGGCCGACACCCTGTCCACTCAGCCTCGTCACAAGTCTGTGCTCTGAACATTGTCCCCATCGAACAGGTGAAGCAACTGAGGCCTGGAGAGAGAACGTGTCTCACCCAAGATCAGAGCAGCGGGAGGACTCGAGCCAGCCCTCCGGAGCCCCCGCTCCTCCCCCGTGCTGGCCCGCCCGCCCTGGACACGGGCCGGGACCTGGCGTTTCTCACGTCCCTCTTCCCAGGCTGGCTTGGTGCAGTGGAAAGGCGGGCATGCCTTTCCCCAGACCCCTCCTCCAGGAGTGGCCCGTAAGCCCCAGGGACCCAGAGCCCGGCACGCAGAAGTGGGGGCGCCCAAAGGTGCAGCCTCGGGAGCTGAGGTGGCTGATATCCAGCAGCTCGGAACGTCACCCTCAGGTGTCTCCCCAGGACTTCTCCTGCGAGCCGTGTGGCTGCTTCCGGGAGGGGCTCCCAGGAGACCCTGCAGCGCTCAGGCTCTGTGGTCTGAGAGGGGCAGGAACACGTGGGACTCGTGAGCTGCCCCCTGCTGCAGGAGGTGACAGGCGGAACAGGAGCCCCGTTTGGGCTGACAGCCACCTCTTCCCCCGCTCCTTTGCAGCCCCCTTCCCAGGGCTAGTCCAGGGTTGGAAGCACGTGAGCCCACGGGGCGTGGAAATACGCAGAGGGCTCTGCACACCTGCCGGGGTCACGTTGTGGGTGAGGCGGTGGGATCCAGGGCCTGGGTTGGCCACTTTCTGAAGCCTTGTTCATGCCTTCATGCAAGGACCGTAGATCTTATTACACAGTAAGTTTCATCAAAAAAAACAAAAAACAAAAAACAAAAAAACCTCTAACATTCTTTATGCTAATTAAGCCCAAGATACAGGTAATAATTAACTTACTCACATCCACACGTATCGCTGGAGCATTTCAAAGCGAAGCACCACGAGAGCAGGTTAACACCTGCATGTGTCCGTGGACCGGCAGTCCGCGGGAAACGCAGACCCTCCAGCCCCTCCCCAGGCCTTGAATCAGAATCTGCACTTTAGTGAGATCCCCAGGGGATTTGCATGCACATGTGAAATTTTTAAAAGAAGGTCTAATCATGCCTCTCTTAAAACATAAAGTGAATCTGGGTCAAAGATTTTATTTAACTCATTAATTAATGAGGAAACCACTAAGATGCTCTAATCATTTACAGGAAAATGCACAGAGCAGACGCAAATATAGGTCATCAGGAGTCTGAGGTAATTTACAAATAGATGCAAAACTGGCAAAAACAAAATCCACAGAGCAGTAATCAGTTGCGCTGCCCTGGGTACAGTTTGCACGTATAGGACCAGAACCGCTTACATCGCTGTCAGTTTTCTGCAGCTTCCAGAGTTGTCAAATAGCGGAGATGGTGAAAGACTGAGAAGAGACAAAAGCCAGACGGGCACTCTGGACAGGACACCCAGAAATCGCAGTCTCTTTTTTTCCCTTCCTCCGCCTCCCTCCCGCCCCATTTTAGTCTTTCACCGTCTCTCCTGGCACACAGTAAGGTCTGATCAGCACCTTTCTCCACCACCTCTGTCTTCCGGCATGCCTGGACCGGGATGACCTCTCCAGGTCATGACCGGGGGACGTCTGGACAAATCCCAGTGCTCTCAGGGCTCCGTTTGGCCATTAGCAGGCGGGCCAGCCTGGGCCTAAGGGCAGCACTGGTCAAAGGGCACAGGGGCGACTCAGAGGCCTGCAGGACCTGAGCTGCTGGGGGTTTACCTTATACTCTGCAAAATACCTCATCTGGGGCAGAAAGACAAAAATGTGTGCACTTGCTGGTTCTAATCTCTACCCTAGGTGTGATCAGTTGCGCTGATTGGAAATTCACTTTCAGAGGCAGTGACTCCATGCTACAGCTTCCCCTGCCTCTGTCTCGGATCAGTATTAAGGTTCTGTTAATTAGTAGAGTGGATGTTAAAAAGGGACTTTGACTGGTACATGGTTAATGGAAATCTGTGAGTTAGCTGGAATCTGGGGAGACACCCCCAGCCTGAAGGAGGTGTGAGAGCTCAGGGAGCCGGGGAGGCTCCCCAGACTTGGTCCCTAAACGGTCTTGTGTGCCTGCTGACCAGGCAGAGTCTCCTCGGCTGCCTCTGACTGGGCGCACACAGATCATCACTAAGGCCACCGTCGATTCCCAGGGAGCTTTCATGGCGATGCTCTCAGAACTCCTGGGAAGACAGAGCGCAGGTCTTCACTGAGCTCACGGGGGCTGTCTGGCCGCCCGGGCTACTTGCAGTAGCTGTCCACCCCGTCCCGCCTGTGCCTCCCTATCACCGAGCCCGGTGCCGAGGCCGTGGGGAAGATCCAGGTCCCCACCCGCCCCTTAAGTGTTGGCTACCAGTATTTACCAGAAAGGACGGCGCGCTGTGTGTGCGCAGAGTGGCTTAGGGGTCTGGAGAATGGAGTGAATGGTTGGGATCCCCGAGTCCGGTCTGGTCTGGTCAGTGCTCTGCTGGGCACTTCACTGCAGGGGCTGAGAAGCAGAACGGCCCGGCGGCAGATCTGGGCAGACTCCTGGCCCCACTCCTCCCGGGCCCTGTACCTGTGCTGCATTTAATCCCTGTTGGGCGCGAGGTGCGGGGCTGGGGCTTGTGAATACCCCAGTGGACGCGATGGATGGGGGTCCATAGAAGCAGGGGAGGGGCATTAAACAAAACACCGCACACATTGCTTTGCGAGTTACCACTGAGATGGCACCGTGGAGGGAAGGCCTGCTGTGAAAGGAGAGGGTAGACCTTTCCTTGCCTAGGGAATCAAAACAGACTTCCCAGAGGAAACTCAGACTTGAGTGAGCTGGAGGTAGGGGGTGTTAACCAAGCCCGAGGAACAGCAGGGCGAATGCCGCGGGTGGGAGCTGTGTGGCCCGCTCCAGAGAGGCCAAGGCCCTGCGAGCGCTCAGTGCTGAGGCTTATGAACTACCTGGAACACTGGGTAAAGTGTGACTTCTAGGCTTCCGCCTCCAGAAACTCTGATTCCACAGGCTTGGGTTGGGGGCCTATGGATCTGCATTTATAAAGACCCCCCCCCCAGGCAATTTCAGGGCTGCACTCTGAGCTACATTGTGTCCAGCTCTCGAGGGCGGCTCAGGGTGAAGGCGTGCTATTTAACGTCTCCGGGCGGCTCGAGGCCTGAGGCTCCGGAGCACTGAGCACAAGCTGGGAATCAAGTGACCTTCGCTCCCGCCTCGGCTGGGCCTACGATCCGCCACCCCACTTGGGCAAGGCCCTCTCCTCTCTGAGCCAGTCAAACCACAGTCTCCCCACCTGCAAAAGGAGAGAGTGCGTTTGGGTAATGTTTAGCCCGTACCCACGGGCAGCTCAGTCACCGCCTGCCATCTTGAATTCCTCACATCTTGGACCCCAGGGATCCCTCATCAGAGTCAATGATCCTCAACCAGGCTGCCCATTAGAACCACCAAGGAGGCTTTTAAACTACCAATTAGATCAGAATCTCTTAGGGGTGAGCCCCAGGCACTGGTAAATTTTCAGCTCCTTGAATATCCCCTTTTGTCCAGAAAAGTGAAAAAAGAAAAAAACAGTGGGGGGCCTCAGAGGAAACACTCTACTCCCCTCTTCCGATTAAAGCCTCAGGGAGCACTCCAGCCAGCAAGCCTGAGGCATCACCCAGTAACCCCACCCCAAGCTGTTTTTTAAAAATAGCTTTTGATACAAATTTTGAAGAATCTTCTCTGAGTGAAAATGCACATTGTTTAAATGAAATCAAGTACTACAGAGTGCTGTGTCACTCACCCCAGCCACCCTCCAAAGGTCATGTGTTTGGTTTAATCAACTTTACTGAGGTAGGATTTACATACCATAAAATGCATACATTTAAACGGCATGGTTGGGTGAGTTTTGACAAGTGTATTTTGCCTCCCCACCGCCCCACTTCCCGCCAGCTCCCCTGAGACGTCACTTTAAACAGTCCATTTTGCTTCCTCCGGTGGTTTCCCCATGTCGTGTGTTCATACGGATACTTTCTGATTTATCTATTTTAGATAAGGTGGCATATTATTAATCCTGCAACCAGCAGACCGTTGAAAGTGAAAAGGAGCAGAACTAATCATTTCACGGGACAACAGATGTAAAAAGGGGCTGCCCTGGGCCCAGCAGGGCATCTGGTCAAGCTAACATTCTCCATCTAGCCTGGCCTGAGAGCTGGGGGCTCAGGGTCTACACCCCACCCCAGCCCTCTTCCTCCTCCCGAGGGTTGCTAATCCTGCCCCCGTTGTAGCTTCTCTGCTGAGCGACTCTGTAAACTTCAGCAGTGTGTGTGACCCCCGACTGCTGCACCATTTGGTAGGGCTCTCCCTCTCTCCCCGCCCGACTTCCTCCCTCTTTTGTCTTTATCTTGTCAAGGTCGATGGCGTTTGCTTCTGTTTTGTAGCCATTATTAAGCCTTTCCTATGTTGTCTATAAAAGCCCCCAGGCCCAGCGTTTACGTTGCGTTGATGGCGTGACTTTGCCTCCCGCGAGCCGACAGTGACCGTGAGCGGCCCTGACTTGCCTGCGGTGGCACTGTGGTTCTTTCTGGGTCTCTCCCAGGACAACGCTTCCAGCATCAGCACTGAATGAATTTTCCTTCCTTACTCTCTACGAGTTCATCCAAATCATGTCAAAATTTAGTTTACTTCCTATTTGAGCCACTAATTTCTGGCTGGATTTTTTTTTCTTCCTCCCTACCTCTCGGTGTTTTCAACTGTTCAGTTTCAGCAGGAGAAATACATGCCAATTTACCATATTCCTTAAATCTTCCAGCCTCCTTTCGTATATTATTTGGAATCTATTCCTTTCTTCTCTCTGATTTTACTCTACCTGGGTCCCTGACCCGGTAGTTTTATTTGTCCTGAGGGTTTCCTGGGCCGGCTGCCCACCAGCCATCCTGGAGTCTTTTGATGTTTACACTGGATTCATCTTACCAGTTTCCATACTTCAGTTTCCGAGCTGCTTTGCTGAAATGTGTGTTCAAATAACTCCTCGGAAAGGCAGCACAGGAGGTAATTCCTGAGACCTTGAACGTCTGAAAATGAGGGGGTTTTTTGCCTTCACTCTTGACTGATCGTTTGGCTGGGTACGGAATCCCAGGCTCCGCCTCGCACTCAGGGAGGGAACGTCAGTGAAAAGGCTGAAAGCTCCGTCCCTGGCACGAGACTGCCAATGGCGAGTATCCACTTTGCCAGCTACTGGGCCCAGCAAGTCACTCAACCTCTCCGTGCCTTAGTCTCCTCATCCATAAACAGAGATAGAAATAGCACCTATTTCATGGAGTTGTGATGAAGAGTGAGTTAACGCACGTGCGTATGTAAAGTGCTTAAAATAGTGCCTGCGTGCGGAACGCTGCTGCTCTTCTGTCTCCTCTGTAGCTGGACTGGATTGTGGAGGGTTTTGATATCAGCCTGATCCTGCTTCACTGTCAGAGAAGCAGATGTTCTGGTTCTTTGAAAGTCAATGTTCTGGTCTCTCTAGAAATGTTCAGGATTTTTTTCTGATCTTTGATTTTTTTTAATTGCCCTATTTGGGCAGCAGAAAGTCATCAGGGGGTCACTAGCAAAGGAGTGGCGTGGACGGGACAGCGTGTGAGAAGGGCCCCTCTGGAGTCCGGGGGCAGGTGGACCAGAGGGCATCTCCTACGAGAGCTCTGGTGGACAGTCCCCCGAGTCCCTCCCAGCAGGCACTCCCTCCGCGCTGAGGGCTACTCCTTACCCGCCCTCGGTGACCGTCTTCGGCATGGCCGCCGGTGAGGGCCGAAGCTCCACGCGCAGACTGCGCTCTACTATTATTGCTGCTGCTAATAACAATCACAGCCCCTTATGACAGCCGGTCGCTTGTAGATCGGTGCTCGCACATCCACTGCCCCACTTGACTTTTCCACGGCTTCTCTGAGGAGGCAAGGCAGGTTCTTCTGACTTCTCGGAGGTGAACCCCTCTGAGGTAGGTGCAATAATTACCCCCATTTTACAAACGGAAACCGAGAGGTGTAAAGAAACTTGACCACGATCACAGCTCTCATGAGAGGGAGAGCCAGGCCGTGAGCCCAGGAGCTGGGCGAGAGGCTGCGGGCTCCCCCGCCACACACGCTGCCGCTCGCCTGGCTCCTCTGCGTCCTCCTCCACATGCAGGATGGGTCTGGGCACATAGTAGGTCCCTAGGGAGACACACTGAACAAGGGCTAGAGGATGGAGAGCGATGGGGGCAGCAATTCAACAGGCACCTACTCGTGCCAGACACTTACCAGGGGTTATTTCATTCAGTCCTTCGGCCAATCAGGTTGGTCTTAATTTATCTCCATTTTATAAGGAAGACCCTGGAGCAGGGAGGTGGCTAGAATCTAGACCCAGAAAATGTTGTCTAACATCTTAATGCCCAGGCCCTGGCCCGCCTCTCTGATCCTTCCAAGTGCCCTGGAGGTGTATGTCTATGGGGACACCCAGGCCCACGTCATTCCATCGTCTTGGTCTTGGCTGCCTGCGTGGGCCTCAGGCTCTTCAGGGCTGTTCTCTGTGCCCACCCCCACCCAGCCTGCCCTCTACAAGCTGGCGGGAACCCACAGGAGGGTATGGCCGACTTGACCTGAGCATACCTACCCTCTCAGTCTACCTGATGCGCCTCCAAGTAGACTCGGACCCAGCAGCCTGGCTGGGCGGCAAAGGGCAGCTGGAGACTCCTGTGCTCCACGTGGCCCTGCCTGGAGCCGAGGCTGGCGGGCTTCCCAGCCCTGGAGCACTGGGGCAGAATCGTGTGCTACGAGTGACCTGTAATGCTGTGCACATGCCCTAGGTAGACCTGGGTGACAGAGCCAAAGCAGCTTTGGAGAAGCCCGACATGCTGAGACACCCCCCTGCTTCTCAGAGGGACAGGGCCAAGAGTCTGTCCTTTAAACGGGCCCCTCCCGCCCTGGGTGGAAATGGGTGGGGTGACCCGGCAGAGGGGAGGGGGTCTGGACCTCAAGCGCCTGTCCCTGTCTCCTTCCCTCTCTCTTGTTCTCTCTTTTAAATAAAAGTTCAGGACATATCCTTCATCTCTCACACCTGCTGAGAGTGTAGGCTTTACAGCCCTCTGAGTTCAAATACTGGCTCCACTACAATCCAACTCTGTGGCCTTGGACAAAACTCTGTGCCTCAGTGTTCTCACCTGCAAAATGGGGACAGTTATCACATCCATTTCTGCAGAACATTGTAAGGATGGTGTTCAGTGCTGTATGAAAAGAGCTCACAGCACCACTGGTGGCACTCCTACTGGGCTTACAGTAACGTGAATGAAAACCTCAGCTGACGTCCACGTGGGAACTTACTTGTCAACTGTAACAACAGTTTGGCTACGGATCTGGGCGTTCGGGAAGTATCCACAAAGATGTTTCGTGAGAATCGATTGGCTAGATGAAATTTATAATGAAGAGAAATATATATTTTGTTATTATTTATAAATCATATGCTACAATTCTTTCTAGCAATATGACTCACAATCAATGCATGTAGTAGATATGCATGCATGTGTTTATTTCTCAAGAGCCAGGTGTCACTCACTTGCCAGCACACTGCCGAGCACAGTGGGCCGCGGAACCAGACAGACCTGGGTTGGAATTCCAGCACATCCGTTCAGAAGCTGTGTGACGTTGAGCGAGTTACTTAACCTCTCTGAGTCTCATCACTAAAATCGAACTATGAATGCAATGTGCTAATGTTGGTAAAATAGTGTAGTTTGGAAGGTGAGAGCCCACAGCCAGAAGCTGGGCCGCCTGCTTTGAGTCTTGGGTCCCCCACTTACTAATCTTGTGATATGGCCCAGCTGCTGTCATATGGTGTATGAGTCAGGGTCCTACCAGAGAAGTAGAACCAGCAGGAGATTATGTACAAAGGGGCTGCCTACACGAGCGCGGCGAGTCTGAAGTCCGCAGGGCAGGCCAGCAGCCTGGGAACTCGTGGGTGTGGGCTGACGCTGCCTTCTGCAGACAGAATTCTTCCCTCTTCAGTGAAATCTCCATTTCCTTCCTAAGTCCTTTCAACTGATTGGATCAGGCCCACCCAGATCACGGAGGAGAACCACCATTACTTAAAGTCGACTGATTGTGGATGTCAACCACGTCGACAAAGTGACCCCAGAGCAGCACCTAGATCAGGATGCACTTGAGTGACTGGGTGCCGCAGCCTGGCCGAGCTGACAGGCAGCACTCCCCATCGCAGGGGGGCTTGATGGACGCTGACTGGAACAGGACGGTACCTGGGTAAGACTCAGATGCGGCCCAGCAGAGCGAGAGCTCACCGGGCGTCAGCAACCACTGCTCTTGCTGTGACGGAGCTTCGCTTCCCAGGAACGGGGCGTCCGCGGCACAGGGAAGGGTCCGTGCCTGTGTGGGAGCGTCTGGTCGGGGCCCCAGCATGTCCCTGGCTGGCTGTCCAACGGCTGCCTGAGGCCTTGCCTGGAGAAGCTGGGAGACAGAGGAGGCTGGGAGGGAGCACACGGCTCTGGGCCCCGCAGGAAGCCTGGCAGGCACATTCAGATGGAAACCGGCTGTAAGTGGGTGGTACCGCTGGGGGCCCCTCGCAGGGTGCTGGCTCGGGGTGAGGGGCCCGCGGCTGGAAGGTGAAGTGGTGACGAGGTGACAGACAGGAGGCCGGCAGGCGGGCAGGCGGGTGGCTGCGGCGCACTCTTCATCAGACTGAGGATTTGCTAACTTTCGTCGGCCGGTTTAGCCGGTAGCTGGGTTTAAAGTGAATTCCAGGAGATCGGGCTCAGATTTCCAAACCGGCGTCCCCAGGCCCCAGGCGGACCTCTGACACAACTGCGTGACCAGCGAAGTTCCTCTTAAACGCCCGCCTCCTCTCCCTCAGAGTGCTCGCCTCTTAGTCTCAGGGAGCCTCTGTCCCAGCAAACCCCAGCCCCTCTGGGCTCTGCTCGCAGCTGCCAGCTCCAGCGGCCCGGGGTCGGGGGAGCAGGGGCCGCGGCAGGGCCACGCGCAGAACGGAACCCAAGGGGCTACCACTCCCAGGGAGGTCAGGGGCCCCGGAGGCTCGCACGCCCCAAGGAAGGGGTCACATCACCCGATGGAGGGTGTCCAGGAGCAAGGCCTTCTGCGCAGGAAAAGACTCAGAGCACAAAGCATGCCGTCCGCCAGGGCGGGTCCCAGGGACAGAAGATTCCAGGGCTGGGAAGAGCCTGCAGGCTGTTCCGTCTCACTCCTCGTGTTTTTACAAACCTGGGGACGAAGGCTCGCTCAGGGCAGTGGGGTGACTTGCCCTCCCTCACTCAGCCAGGGAGAGGCTGAGAAGCGGAGACAGCGCCCAGTTTCCTGGATGTGTGGCCTGGCCCTGCGGCGGCCGGCGTACTGAGCCAGGCTGGCTCTCCCCAGGCGGGGAACCACCAAGGCGTCCACGCAGGCCACCCGGGTTCCTGGTTGCCGCCCTCTCTGGCCGGCCCTCCTCAGCCTTGACCTGGCGACCTTGGCTGCTTCCCGCCAACCCCACGTTCCCACTTGGATTGCCAGTCCTTCCAGACACAACAAGGGCTGCGCAGCTCTGCTCTGGCTGGGGGAGGGCGTGCAGCCAAGCTGTGCTTCTCCAGGGCGGAGGGCTGACTGGGACGGCACTGCTGGGGACAGTCAGGCACAGCTCGCCTTCGGCTGTCCCCTAGGCTCAGTCTGCCCTACACCTGGCTGCCTCACCAGCTCAGCCATCCCCTGTGGTCCCCTCCACCGGCCCTGGCCCACCCCAGGCCGCCCTGTGCAGCCACTGCTCCCTTGGTCTGGAACGTATTCTTTTGCTGTCCCCTCCAGCTCTCCTTTTTGGGTCACTGAATCTAGTAGGGCTGCCCCCCATCTCAAGCCCCATCTTTGGGTTCCAATAGCACCTTGCATATTCTTTGTAGCAGCTTTAGAGCTTTGTTTCACTTTATACCCTCTGTTCTCCTAGACTGAGCCGTCACTGTGATGTGCTTTCAGTTAGTATTTACTCTTCAGAATCTAGCCCACTGTCTGCATCAACATACTGTCTGGTGGATGAGAAAAAAGATGGATGGAGGGAGGGATGGATGGATGCTGGAGGTATGGGTGGGTGGATGCTGGAGGGGTGGGTGGATGCTGGAGGGATGGGTGGAAGCTGGAGGGGCGGGTGGGTGCTGGAGGGACGGGTGGGTGCTGGATGGACGGGTGGGTGGATGCTGGAGGGGTGGGTGGGTGCTGGATGGACAGGTGGGTGCTGGAGGGACGGGTGGGTGCTGGATGGACGGGTGGGTGCTGGAGGGATGGGTGGGTGGATGCTGGAGGGATGGGTGGGTGGATGCTGGAGGGACAGGTGGGTGCTGGATGGACGGGTGGGTGCTGGAGGGGCGGGTGGGTGCTGGATGGACGGGTGGGTGGATGCTGGAGGGGCGGGTGGAAGCTGGAGGGGCGGGTGGAAGCTGGAGGGGCGGGTGGGTGCTGGAGGGACAGGTGGGTGCTGGAGGGGCGGGTGGATGCTGGCGAGCTGGCGGGCGGGTGGGTGGGCTCAGTGGACGATGGACGGACAGAGGAAGGAAGGATGATTTGATGAATAGGTGTAGGGATTTGTGGACACGCGGATGTCAGAATGCAGGGAACGGATATGTGAGTGGATGAATGGATGGTTCATCTGTCTGATGGGACAGCCAGAGACCTCTTGCTTCTTGTGTCTGTGGAACTTCTGTTTTCCAGTGCAGAGCCCTGACCACTGAAGGTCCAAAGCACGACACGTCATGTTTCCAGAGACTCTCTCTCTTCCTCAGGTCCTCCTAAGCCAGTTCTGAGAGAAACAGAGTAAGAGGTTTTGGCCCCACTTGACGGATGAGAAAAGTCAGACCGAGAGTCTTCAGGGTTTTGTTTGTGGACACCCAGCCAGTTTAAAGCAGAGTGGGGCTCAGGCCTCTGACTTCTCGACTCCCGGCTCCGAGCTGCGGGGTGTGCAAGGAGCACGCCTCAGGCCTCCGCCGGCGCCCCGTGAGGAGGGCACTGCTCTTCGCCCCACAGACCTGTCCTAGCTCTGGCCTGGGGCCCCTCCCGGGACCCTGCCCTCTACACAAGCCCTGTCTGGCAGGGCCCCGCAGGTCCCCGGGGAAGGAAGGGGCATAGAGAGAAACACCAGGAGACATCAGGTCCCAGAGAAAGGCCTCCTCCCAGCCCTGCTGGACCAGGCCTGGCCTCGCAAGCCCATGGCTGCGCGGAGGAGGCCGGCCGGGGGCACCTCTGCGCTTCCTCCCTCCCCTCTCAGCCCCAGCGCGCAAGGTGCAGGCCGCCCCGCGGCCCTGGGGGAGGACGGCCGGAGGGCGATATTCCTGGTGAGAGGAACACAAAGTCCTTCTGAACGATCAGTGAGACGAGCAATTGCAGTTCCTTAGCCGAAAAGCCCTCCTAACTCTTTTCTCTAGTGATTTTTATTTTTTAGACTTAACAAAAATCTTTTTGGATTTTAAAAAATATTGCAAAAATAAGACAAAGACATCCCCAAATGGTAACATTTTACACTTGCTTGTTTGCTTTATAACTTCATTTATAACTCTCCCTCTCCAATCACCTGTGTGTGTGTGTGTGTGTGTATGTGCACGCATCCACACGCACACATGCGTTATCCATGTGTGTGTCTACGTGCGATTTTTCTGAAGCACTTGAGAGTAAGTTGGGGGACCCCTGCCTCTGAACACTTCAGCATGTTTTTACTTACAAGACATTCTCTCACGTAACCACAGAACAGTTGTCAAGAACAGAAAACAAACGATTCTGCAGTAGGATTTAACCTGCAGACCTTATTCAGATCCTTCCCATTGTCTCGCTAACACCCTTACCCTCTCAGACTCCGGCCCAGGCTCCGGCCCAGGGTCCCACGTGCGTTTGGTCGCCGAGACTCTTCAGTCTCCTTCAACTGGGAACAGTTTCTCAGCCTTTCTTTGCTTTGTGTTTTTGAAGAGAACCATCCAGCTGCTCTGCAGACGTCCCTCAACGTGAGTCTGTCTGGGGGCTCCTCTCAACGAGACTCGGGGCATCAGCACTGGCCGGGCCCCGCAGAAGGGGTGCTGGCCTTCCCAAGGGCGTTGCCTCAGGAGGGCCGTGAGGCTGGTCTGCCCCCCTCAGGTGGCGTGCACCTTGGCCCCTGGGGGACGGTGGTGTCTGCCACGGTCACTCTCTTTCCCTTTGTGAGACGGTAAGGGTCCCACGAGCAGGTGTCCTGGGACTACGGAAGCGTCCTGTTCCCCGTGCTGCTCCCGCCCCCTACTTTCCGCGTCCTTCCGCGCTCCTGGCCCGAGGCAGCTATTCCTGGGGAGGTTGTCGAAGGTGGGTTTCTAATTCCAGCACTCCTTCTACGCTTATAGTTGGAATCCTTCTGTAAGTAAGGACTTTTCCTTCTCATTTATTTATGTTTATATAGATGCAGGGGTTCTTCCTTTCCTGTGGGTTATGATCTATTACTATAATTAATTAGTTAACTTTTTATTCTGAAATAATTATAGATCCCCAAGGAGCTGCGAGGACAGCACGCAGAGGTCCCGTGGACGCCTCACCCGGGTTCTCCAGCGGCCTTGCCTCACACGACTGTAGAGCTGTGTCCAAACCAGGGAAACGGCGCGGGTGCAACGTAAGCGCAGAGTTCCGGCATTTCACCATGTGCATAAGTCCATGTCACCACTGCGACCAAGATGCAGCTCGATCATCTGAAAGATCTTCCGTGTTCTCCTCTGCAGTCACACCTCTCTGTGCCCCCCCCACCCCTTGCTCCTGGGAATCCACAGTCTGTCCTCCACCTCTGTGCTTCCGTCACTTCAGGAATGTCACATAGAAGGAACAATACAGTGTGGGACTTTGGACACTGGATGTTTTTGCTCAGCATAAGGTTCTTGAGATTCATTCAAGTTGTTATGCGTCTCTATACTTCACTCATTTTCATCACTGAGTGGTAACCCATGGGGTGGCCACACCAAGTCTGTTTAACCAGTCACCCACTGAAGACACGTTGGTTGTCTCCAGTTTGGGGCTGTCACCGACAAGGCCTTGAGGAAGTCGTGTGCAGCGCGGGTTTTTGTGTGGACATGTTTTCATCTCTCTGGGCCAAGTGCCCAGAAGTGTAATTGCTGGGTCATAATGGTAAGTATCTGTTTAGACTCTTAAGAAACCACCAGACTTTTCCAGAGGGGCTGAGCCGTTGACGTTCCCATCAGCAGCGCTCGCCTGGCCCAGCTTCTCTGCGTTCTCGTCGGCATCTGCGCTGTCACTGGTTTTTAACTTTAGCCGTTCTCGTCAGTGCGTCGTGGTAGCTCCCTGTGGCTCTAATTTGCATTTCCTTCATGGCTAACGAGGTCCAACACCTCTTCGGGTGCTTTTCTGCCAACCGTACCTCCTCTCTGGTGAAATGGCTCTTTGCGTCTTTTGCCCAGTTTGTAATTGGACTGTTTCTTTTCTGACTGTTGAGTTTTGCAAGTTTGTCATCTGAGTATGAGTCCTTTGTCAGGTGGTTTGCAAAGCTTCCCCCCCCCATTATTTATTTTAGTGCTCAAATTGCCCTCGTTGACTCTTAAAAGAAAGTTTTCCTTTATTCCTCTGACAGATTGTTTTCTAGGCCCTACTGTGTGCTCGCCGGGCCTCTGTCTGGGAGCCAGGATTGAGGCGACAGATAAGGCAGGGGCCTTGCCTGGGAGACGCTCACGGTCCAGGGGCCAGGAGCGGAGCAGGGAAGAAACCAGACCGTTTCAACACAACACACTCAGAGGTGCAAAGAGACCAGGAGGGGGTGTGAACACGGGGTGAGAAAGATGGGCCGGGCAGACGGGCAGGTCGGAGGGGCGAGCGTGCACCTGCGGGCGGGTGGGCGGGGAGTCGCGGCCCTCCGAGCGGAGGCAGGGCTCGCCCGCGTGTACTGAGTGCCTCGCGGTTGGTGGCAGCAGAGCCCGGAGGCCGGGGGGCCCGGGGGCAAGTGCTTTGGGGAATTCCTCGGAACTGGGTCTGCATCTTGGAAGGTGGTCCCTGGTCATGTGGGCTTGGACTAGGGAGTTGATTTCTCTCAGGCGCAGTATCTCACGGGCTAAGTGAGCTTAGCAGCGCCTGCTTCCCGGAGACTCAGCGGATGAGAGAGGACAGACACGGAGCATCAGGACCACGCCAGGGAGGCAGGGTCAGGTGCTTGGGAAACTCTCCCCGGCTTTGGAAAACCTATTTTGAAAATCTGATCAAGACTAGCTTGCAGGAGGGACTCCAGCAAGGTCCTGTCCTTTCCCCAGGGTCTCTCCCTTGGGCCCATCCCTGCTCTGGTTCGTGCTGCCCGAGGGAAGGAGTGCGCCTGACCCTGTCCCTGTGCCCGGGCGGGACCACGCCCCGTGGCCAGGACTGTCTTCACAGCTTCACGCCCGCTTCCTCTGGCTCCTCCCGGCAGCCCTGAAACCTCCCTGGGCCGCCAGCCTAGCGCCCTCTTTCTCCCTCAGCAGCCTTTCTTGGAAGAGTTTGTTTATTTTCAGCATCTCCACTTCCTCGCCTCCCTCCCACTGTTTCACTCGGCGTGGTCTGGCTCCCCACCGCCCACACCCCAGGGACTTCCCTAGTCAAGGTCGTCGTGGCCTCGTGGCCCTGACAGGCTGCGCCGTGTCACCTGGTCGGCCCGCAGCGTCCGAGCAGGCTGACCACTTCCCTTCTTGAGTCACTCCCCCAGCTCAGCTCTCAGGCGGAGCCCTCGCAGGACTTTTCCTGCTGTCTCCGGGGAGCCTCTTCTGAGGTCCTCGGCAGGTTCCTCTCTTTGTCCCCACCTCTGTCTGACATGAGGCATCTCCGAGGGTCGCCCCCAGCTCTCTGTCCTCCCTCAATGCGCTCACAGCCCTTCCTGACGAGTATCTGATCTCCATCCAAGCCTCCCACTAGCGCCCTCAGTCTGAGGCCTCCAGGGTCTCTATCCTGAATTCCAGACCACTGCAGCCAACTGTCTATTCACTATCCATCCACACCTCAAACCCAACACGAGTACAGTCGCGTTCACCCTCCTCCCCAGACCAGCTCCCGCTCTGCAGTGTTCCATCTTTAGTGAACACATCACAGCCTTCAGCTGTCAAGAACAGGATGGGAACACGCAAGGAAAGGAGTGGTTGGAGAGGTGAATGATGAAGCTGGTGTCCACTTACGCCCCAGGGGAGGTGGGGGCAGAGATACCAGAGAACAGCCGTCAGTGTGCGGCTGGTGTTTGGGAGAGGGATTGGGAGACCTGAAGCCCAGTGGGAGACCACAGCCCTTTCCCAGGTCCTCAGCCAGGTCACCTTGCAGCCTCTGGTCTCCCGTCTGTAGGCTTGTGGGCTGGGGGTGCAATGATCTCCTAAGACAGAGAAGGAAGGAAGGAAGGGAGGAAGGGAGGAAGGAAGGAAGGGAGGCAGGAAGGAAGGGAGAAAGGAAGGGAGGGAGGGAGGAAGGGAGGGAGGAGGGAAGGAAGGAAGGAAGGGAGGGAGGGAGGGAGGAAGGAAGGAAGGAAGGAAGGAAGAAGGAAGGAAGAAGGAAGGAAGGGAGGGATCTGCTTGGCTAAGTGAGGGAAAAGGAGATAGCCAGGGGAGAGGGAACCGGGAGGCTGGGAGTGGAGCTGGCTATAGGGAGGAGGAGTCGGGAGGCACAGGATTGGGGCCAAAATAAGAGGTGAACTTGATGTGTTTTTGAGGTTTGGAGAGGAAAGAGTGAGTTACCCTCCACCCTACTCCTCCTTGTGAATGTGCGAATTTGCACTTCCTGTCTTAATCTGAGAAAGAGGGGCGGGGGGACCACTAATGACAATGGTAAGATAAACAACAAAGGCAGCAGATGAAAACTGCCTCTGACAGGTGTCGAGTGGAAAGGGACGTTTGTTAGGCAAGAAAGAGAAAGCAGGGAGTTACCCCATCTTGACTGACACACATTTACTGAGGACACACTCATGCTCAGCGCTCTAGGTGTTTGTCACATTTTATCTTCACAGCCATCGTATGCAGTATATGGTTTTATCCCCATTTTACAGAGGAGGAAACTGAGGCTCAGGGAGATTACTCAACTTGTCTTTGGCCACATGGTTAAGAGGTATTGGTGTCTGATTTTGACACCTATGTTCTTTTTGCTGTGGCTTTGTTAAGTACTTATTTTATCTTTAAAAATGAAGTGAAACAATCATGTAGTTTAAGAAGTCAACCAGTTATTGAACATTTGTTAAGGAAAGTAGCATTCACCAGCCTCCCTCCCTCATCCACAAGTACTCGCAACTCTTTCAGTGATTTGTCTAATTCTTACTTCCGTGTCTCTGCATAACGTGTTTGTGTTGCTCTGTCTTGATGCTTCAGGCACTGTTAACTGACTTTCCGTTATGAAACAATGGGCTTTAGCTCTTCCTCACGCACGTGCAACCAATACACACGTTTTTATGTGCCAGTGTTCATCCCCCAACACAGTCATACAGTCATACAGTTAATTTGCTTAGAGCAACAGTCAGCTGTGACATTATTATTATTACAGCAACTACAACTCAGAGCTGATCTATAGTAAACTCGGATCCATTTCCCTTTCCTTACACCTTTTGTTTTCCTTGGAGTTGATGATTGCTTTTGTTTTTCCTGTTGTTTTCATAGTTTTCTGTTGCTTTATTAATTCAACAGGTGCTCAGAGTGGCCACCAGTTGTCTAGCAAGAGTCAGACACATTAACACACATCCAATTTTCTACCAGTTTCATTTCCATGAACGAATGTTTCACAGCATTTTCTCCAGTTGGGCCTGGCCATCGTCTCCACCTGGATCGTGGCTGTCATCCTGGGCTGTCCCGTAATCATCATTTGGAGAGTTCCCTTTGCATCTCTCTATTTCATGTCTTCCTTTCTCCACTTTGGTTGGTGTCTACATCTTTCAGAAGCTTCCAGACCAAAGTGCAGGAGTGAAATTGCGAGCTGTGTGGATCTTTCTTCCTGGGCTATTCATTTTCCCTAGAAAAGAGGTTTCCAGTGTCTTGCCTGGAGGGTACACATTCAGATGCAGCTTTCTGGGGGCAGCTGGGAGCAGGTGGCTAGGGGACCTCAGCATTAAGCATGTAAATGCTCTCTCACTTCTGTTTTCAATACAAACCTTCACCATTGGCTGTGCCTCCTGCCCCTCCTCTCAGCAGACAGATTCCACCTTACATCCAGGCTTCGGTCATGGGAAGAAGTGGACAGCGGCCTGGCAGCCGGGATCAGAGGCGAGGACCCAGGGTTCTACCTGCCTCTGAGTGGGTTGCTGTCACTCTGTGATCCTTATTTTTGCCCCTCCCTTCACTCACTCCTAGAGGTACCTGGTGCTGCCAGGTCCCGAGGCTCTGTTGTGTAAATCAAGTTGGTTCTCAGCTTTTCCAGATACCAGCTTAGGACTCCTTGAAATTTCTCCTGCTAAGTCACCCACCACTTTCCACCTGCTTCACAGCTTCCAAAACTTTGTGACCCTCATCTCTTCTCCCATTCTCCTCATCCTCGGGGGTTTGTGCCTTCTAGATGCTTGTGTACAGGCTCTACCTCTCCCTGGGAAGCCAAAGCTGCTGCTCCCTCCCCAGACACAGGCATCTCGTGCTGACTGCGGGCAGGTCCTGTATACACAAGTTATTTCTCAGCCACAGGAGCCTCTCAGTGAGAAATGAAATGGGCTTCTTGGTGTGAAGTCAACACGCTTCCCACACAAGAGTCAAGACACCTAGACCCACACTGACTTGCTTACTACTTTCCTGGACAACCTTAAGCAAGTCACTTTACTGTTTTTGCCGCATCTCAGTGTTCCCATCAGTAAAGCAAAACAAATGTCACCTGCAGCCCTGCAAGAGGATAATGAGAATCAGATGAGCTGCAGAAATACACGGGATGTGCAGCTCCCTGCAGAGTTTCAGGCAACACAGATATCTGAGGTCAACATTCCTGGTCTCTAATTCAGGAAGCACTGAGTCTGGGCTAGGTCCTCCAGACTCAGAGACGGGGCAAGCAGGTCCCTGTCCCGGGAGAAGCTCACAGCACAGCAGAGGAGGCAGGCGAGTAAACGAAGGGTTGTGGTACAGTGGGATAGGAAAGCCTGAAGGTGGTAGGTGAGCACACGACACGGGGAGAGACCCACTCTGCCCATGGGGCTGGGAGTGGGGAACTTCTAAGAGCTGGGAAAGACTGCGCCAGTCAGAGAAGAGGAAGGTGTTCAAGACAGAGCGTGAGCCAAGGAAGAGAGGCGTGGATCTGTAGGGCAGGAGCGGAGAGCTGTAGAAAATGGGACTGGAGCTAGGCGCCTGCCTCCCACACCCTGCTCCTTCTCCGCGAGCCAGAGAGGGCGTTTGACCTGGGCAGTGGCAGGGCTGAATCTGCCTGAGGGAAGGTTGCCTCTGGCAGGGAGATGAATGGTGGCCCAGAGAAAGGCCCGTTGGAGCTCAGAGGTCTGTCAGGATATTGTTACCATAGACCGGGGGAAGGGTGACGTGGCCTCAAGCAGGGCAGGAGCAGGGGAGATGGAGACCACGGGCTTCAAGGGACATGAAAGAGGCCAAATCATCAGGGCTCGGTAATGAACTAGACTGATGCGTGGGCACCTGGCTCCGATGGCTGGCTGGCTAGCAGGGCTGTTCCCTGATCCTGGGGGTACAGGAGGAAGAGCAGGCTGGGCAGAGGAAAATGAGAGAAGGCAACGGGTTTCAGCATGGGCACTGGGAGTGTGACAGGCCTGCCAGACACGAGAGGGGATGACACTGAGGGAGCTGGAAGTGTGATTCAGGATAAAGACCACAGCGAGCAGCCACCTGGGCATCAGTCATGCAGGCGTAACCAGCACCACCACCACCGCCGCCGCCACCATCGCCACTGTCATCACCATCGTCACTGCCACCACCGTCGTCACCACCACTGCCACCACCGCCACCACCGTCGTCACCACCACCACCACCACCGTCACTACCACTGTCACCACCGTTGTCACCACCACCACCACCCTGCTCTCTGAAGGTTACTTCCATTCCCCCAACTCCCTAGAAATGCTCACTCTTCCAGGACAGAGGTAAAGCACCTGGGCCCACGTCTGCCCAGGGCAAACATTCAGAAACTATGAACATTACAGCCAACTAGTGACAAGCAGACATCAGGGTCAGAAAAACAGGATCCCTGGCTCCTTGCCCACCTCAGCCCGGCTGCCCAGCGGGTCCTTTGTGTGGTGGGTACATCCACCCTCAGTCAGGCCCTGTGTCTGCAGAGGCTTCGGTCTGCCAGCATCTCAGCCAAATATACCAGACCAGGACCATCTCCAAGGGCCAGACTGCTGAGTCTCAGTCAGCACCCACGCAGGCATCTCCCACTCTGCCGTCTGCCCTTTACCACACCGTCAGCCCTCGGTGCTCTGAGATCCCGCCCCCTGGAGAAGCCCCCTCCCTCAGCTGCCCCACCGGCCCTGCCCGGCTCTTCCAGGTCTCCTGCTTCGTAACCCACCACTCCCCTTTAACATCGCCTGGAGCCTGGCTGTCCCACGGCTGTCCCTAAGGCCACGTCCTCTTGCGCGGCCCTCTGGCGTGAGGTACCTGAGCGGTGGTGTGTTTGGGTCCTGAGCTGCCGGGCCCTCCTTAAGCTTCTCCTGGTTCCCTCCAACTGTAACCATATCTCATCTTCTCGCAGAGAGAAGCATGTGCTCACATCCCTTCGGAGTCAGGCTTCAGCAGGCACAAGTGTGTGCCCACGGGCGAGCCGCTGACTTCTCTGAGTCTCAGTTTCAGTAAAATGGGGGTAATATCTTCCCCTTTATGGAGCGGTCACCCCCCGACCGACACTGTATAGGCGCGTCTCAGCTGGGGCCTTGCCTGGCACCCCCTCAGTGCTGTGCACACGCTCACTCCCTCTTCACTTCCCCACCCCATGACCGAGCACCTCTGGGTTTCACTGTTGTTATTTATAGTCTTTTTTAAATTAAAAAACATTGTAGAACATTTATTTTATGTTTAGTACAACTTATTTTATTTAGTTTGGGGGGTAATTAGGTTTATTTACTTATTTTTCATGGAGGCGCTGGAGGCTGACCCCAGGGCCTTGTGCACGTCAGGCGCACACTCTGCCACGTGACCTGTGTCCCCTCCTCCCTTCGCTTGTGGGCTTGAGTAACCTGTCCTTACGAGGCACCAGTTAGACCAGAGCAGGGTCTGCGTCGTGCATGGCCTGAGCCTCCGCAGTTCTGTGGCTGTGACGGGTGCTCCGTGGAGGCTGGCTAAACGGCACAGTGAACCGACTTAGTGGCTCTTGGGCAGCTGCGAACTCCTGCTCATTTGGGAGTTAGGCTTAAAGAAATGGGAAGCTGCATCTTACACCCTTTTGTTCATTCACCTCCAAACGACACTGGTTTGGGGGCCATTTGCGCCCTTCTCCCATTGTAGTGCAGGTATCGCAGGGCTGGCCAGGTTTTAACCAGTGTCAGCTACTGAGACGACGTGAGCTGTTGCCATCGGGCACCTAAGTGGGCCTGCACGAATCGGCGGAGGCTTCCTGGAGACGCAAACATCACACCAGAAGTTCTCCAGCCCAGCTGCACGTCAGAACCAAGTGTGGGCTTTAAAAACCCAATGTCCACAGGCCAGACCCCGGGCCAATTAAATAAAGGTCTCCGAGGACAGGAGCCAGGCGCCAGCTATTGTTACAGCTCCCGGGGCTCTTGTGCAGCTGAGTTTGAAAAACTCCGGGTTAGAGGCTGCTTTTGAAAGCCTGGGGTGACAGGCGGGGCAAGACACTCTGGCCCTGGAGGTCTGATGAGATGCCCAGGGCTGTTGCTGCTCTCTGCTGCCTGCTTCCCTCTCCCTTTTTTCTTTCCCCCAACTCACCTCCGGCTCGCTTTCCCTGCTGACGAGACAAGCATTTCCTTCCAGCGCCTGCATTAATAACACCGTGTATCCCCGGGGAGGTGACGAGCCTCTCTCTGTTCAGAGCCCCCGCACCCATCAAAGGCCGGGGGCACCGGGAGGGGACGGGCGGGATTTACACGGGTAACTCCAATTAAGACAAATGTCAGCTCCCTCTCCACAGGCCGCGGGCGCCAGTGCCCGGGCGGGTGGCAGGGGCTCGAGGTGCAAGGGAAGAACGCTTTGCTGTGACTGTCAGGCTCTGCCAGAAGCAGCCAGAAGGAGGCAAATGGAGAACAGGAGCAGGAGGGCAGTGCTGGCCCCGGTCCCTGCGGGGAGGCAGCTCGTGGATCCTGTCAGCCCTTGGACGCATCCCTGCAGGAGTCCCTTTGGAGACAAGGGGGGCCTGCAGGCCCTTCCCAGGGGGCAACTCCTAGAAGCTGCTTTAAAGCACTCCAGGGCTCAGGGCTCACTTCCCTGAGGCTGGGCCAGGGTCCCCCATCCGCTGAGCCAAGCAGCCCCTTCTGTGCCAAGTGAGGTCCCTGGACCGGCAGCGTCCGCAACACTGGGGGTTGCTAGAAATACAGTGTCGGGCCCACCGACCCTCCTGAGTCAGAAACTGCAGGTTAACAAGATCCCAGTGATGGGAACACGTGTTCTCATCTGAGGAGGGCTGGGAATGTGGACCTGCACTCAGGCGTGACCCGGCAGCGGCGTGGTGGGGACAGCAAGACACAGGCGTCAGGGGCTGGGGGCCCGGCTGCGCCCACGACCTCCCAGATCCCCTTGCGCAGGTCACCTTGGCACCAGTGTCCCCGTCTGTGCAGTAAGGACAAGGATCCCTCCGTGCGGGATGAGCAGCTCACGGAAACACTTACAGTTGCAGGTCGTGATAGTGATGGAGGAACAAAACACAGCAGTGCCGCAGCAGGCAAGGGGGAGCCCCTGGGCGGCACTCGCGGAGGCGACGTGGACCTCCCCACTTAGCTCCGGGTGTCACTGTTACCATCCCCGCTGACAGACGGGGAGACGTCGGCTCAGGGAGACAGAGGGATCTGCCTAAGGGCAGTGAAGGGTGGAGCCACACGGGAACCTATATGCTTAGCCCCCACGCAATCCCTGAAGGCCTTCCCACACAGCAACCCGCCACCCCCGCTTTCCCGAAAGCAAAGGAGGCTTCCTCTCCTGGGCAGCACTGGGCTGCCTCTGAACCGTGGGGACACCACCAGGTTCTCCTAATTATTAGCCAGAGGGCAGGGTCCTGGGCCCTGCCTGCCCCCCGCCCCCAGCCTGTGGTCCTGGTCACATCCCTCGCCCTGTCGATGGGCCGGGTTCTGTAAGCTTGGCCTCCTGTCTTTCCAACAAGACTTCTTGGGTCAATAGAATTACAGTGAGTCCTTTGAACGCTACAGAAAGAGAGCATGGGAACAGTGAACTTTAGAATCAGAGAGACCTGGGTTCAAACCTCAGTTCTGCTTTTCCTTTTTGTGCCCATAGGCAGTTTACTTTATCTCTCTGGGCCTCAGTTTACTGCTCTGTAAAGTGGGGATAATAACGCCTGCTTCCCGAGGTTGCGGAAGAGAGTAGCGCTGGCCTGTTTGACGGCTGTGGCACAGCGCCTGGCGCGTAGCCGGGGCCCACGAAGTCCCCTCGCACCCCTTCATCCAGCTCTTTCTGCAAAGGAGCCCTGGGGCAGAACAGGGAGGGTCTGGTCCCAAAGACCTCGAAGAAGGGCTGGTCTGCGTCCCCTGAGCCCGCAGTCTGTCGCGGGGCTGGGGCGCGCGGCCGCGGCTGGCAGCTGCACTGGCCGTGGGCGGGCGTGGGGTTTCAGAAAGTCCTGCCAGCAGTGGCCACCTGGCTGGCATAAGCCTGGAGTCCTGTCTGCAGAAATCACCTGGAGGAAGCTAGCTGTTCGCTTTTTTTTTCTTTAAATTTAAACCACTTCAGATGGAAATTACTTCTAGAATTTTTCCCTTTCTTCTCTGTCGTCTCATTCAGAGATGCCCCAAGCCTTTCCTTGGTGACTTGCGGTCACGCCTGTGAGCAGCGCTGGCTGCCCTGGGCTGCGCTCCGGGATGCCCTCGGGGCCCCGGACTGAGGACAGAGCCCCGCGCGCGGCCACAGGTGGTTAACGGCAGAGCTGCCACAGCTGTGGCCTTGTGGTGCAGACACAGGAGGCCCCTGTCCAGATGGAAACTTCTGAGCGGGAGGCGTGTTAAGAGCTTGTGGTCCGTGACCTCCTCCAGCGAGCGAGCGAGAACTGACTTCTTGGATTAACAGCAGGTACTTGGCAAGGCCCCACGGTGGGGGTGGTCTCGGTCTGAGAAGCAGTGAGAGGGGAGAAGGACAGGACTTGGCCTTGGGGCTCTGTCTGGTGCAGACAGGAAGGGGTTCAGACCTGCCCGGGGGACTTGCTAGCGCAGAGGACGCCACAGTCAGTGGCTGAGGAGTGAACGCCTGTGTCCTCACTGAAAACACTCCGGGATCAGCGGCAAATGTGAGTGCACGGAAGGGGGTCCACACAGCCACGGCTTAAATTCTGAAGGGCTGTGAGCCCCCTGCTTCCCACAAGGTAACCCCGCTGCTCAGCCTTGTGCAGAAGGTCCCCTCTTGTAAGGCAGCCTGTATCTCTGTCTCTATTTTTATCTGTATAAATGGCTGTTTTAAGCCAGCGATCTGGATGAAGACATGGAAAGCAGCGCACCGAATCTGCAGTTGACTCAAAAGCTGGAGGGGACGAGAGAACTAAGGCTCAGTATGATCTCGGCGGTCGGGAATGCTGGGTCAAAGCAACCAGATGAAATTTAACATCAATAAATCTAGCGTCCCGAACGCAGGTTCCAAAAATCAACTGCACAAGAACAGGATGAGGGAGACCTGGCTTGGCTGCAGCTCACATAAAAACGTCCATGAGGTTTTAGTCATCCTCAAGTTCAACACGAGCCAGCTGAGCCCAGGCGGCTGGGGGAGGGAGAGGGAGTGCGAGGGTGACATCCTCACGCTCTGCGGCGTTAACCCTTGGTGGTGAGAGGAGAGGCGCTGAAGGACGGTCAGAGCGTGTCCGGCCCAGGAGGGATCGCCCAAGGGCTAATGCCGAGCGGGCACTGCAGACACGGACGGTGCCCTCGTTTGCCCAAGTCCACACGGCCAGTGGGTGGTGGACCCACGCTCCTGACCACTTCTCCATCAGACAACAGCGTGTCTGCTTTCTCTTCTGCATTTTACAGATGAGGACGCAGGACCGGAACCGTGAGCACACGTTGTCCACAGTCACCTAGGGCGTGAACTGAAGATGCCGGCTCTCCTGGGACCCTCTGTTCCAGGCTCCTTCCCTCGGCTCTGCTGGGCGGCTGCCGACCCATCAGGGTAGCTGAATGCTTACCTTTAAAGCACGGAAGCCTGCGTCCCATTTTGTGTGGCATTCACTCCACGGTGGACGCCACCCCGCCCTGCCTTACCGCACAGGATAACGCACAAGACTTAGCGTTTCCTTTGTCACCAGGAGTTGCATTCAAGGACGACAATCACCGTGCCCGGGTCAACCCCAGCTGGATAGTCACACCGCAGAGGACCTGAGACTTTGTGTCCATGTCCCTGTTGATGTTCTCGAATTTGTTTTTTCAATTGTTTTCCAGTGAATTTGCTCAGGGCCTCGTCTCAGGCCTCCACTTCTTTCTAATTGGCCACAATCAACCAGGCTTTCACATTAATGAGACGTAAACTGAGTTTCTGCCGTGAGCCGGGCAGAGCGCTGGGCCCTTCCCACGCGGCCTCCCAGTTAAATGTCAGCGCAACACCGTCAGGTGTGTTGTTAGCATCCCCACCACACAGCGAGGAAGCTGGCCTCAGCGGGTGGCCAGCCGTGCCCGCCTGCCTGGGACTGAGGGTCTCCCGGGACGTGGAACGTGGCGTTTTTGAAACCAGGACAGTCCCGGACAAACCGGGGCGACCTGGTCGCCCTAGGCCCAGAGAAGTGAAGTAACTTGCCTGAGGCCACACAGCTAGAAATAGGGGCTGAGCCAGGATTCAAAGTCAGTTCCCCTGATACCAAATAAATCTTGGTAGAAACAAATGTGAAAGGAGTGAGTAGAGTCTGGCCAACTCTGACGTCTGCCTCGGACGCCCGGAAGACTTGTTTGCTTCTGATGGGCCAGCGTGTGTGGGCACAGGTGGGGGTAGGCGACCTCAGTGCCAAGGGGCTCACAAATGGGGTCCCCCAAGAAATGAATGAAGGAACAGAGGAAGAAGAGAAGGCAGACAGGGAGACTGACTTCCAGCCATCAAAAAGCTGTCACGGGAAAGAGAACCCTCAAGCCGTGAGGCCTCGAAGGCCCATCCAAACCCAGGGAGCCGTCAGTGGGAGGCAACTGTGGCTTGATGTCAGATCTTTCCAGAGATTAGGTCAGTGGAAGGAGCTTTCTCAGAGGGTGACGACCTGCCTCCCCACCGTGGGAGGCGTGCACGGAGAGGCTGGGTGACCTCTGCAAAGGGCACGCCCCCAGCGCAGGCGTGGCTGGACCAGCTCTCGGCTCCCCCCACGCTGGGACCTGTCTTCCTACGACGTAAATATTTGTGCATTCCCAAGTCACGGAGAGGAGCTCTTGGCTGACGAAGGTCAGGCCCACAGGCTGCGTGGGGAATCGCTTGCTTGGTGTTTCTTTAGGCCTCTGTTTCCAAGACCTCTTGTCGTCTGTGTCTGGCGCGACGCAAGCGGCAGGATTGTTTATTTTCCTTCTTGGTGAGGGGGGCCGTTCCAGAGGAAGGGATGCAAGTCGAGATCGTTCAAGAGCGCAAAAGCAACGCCGGAGGGCAAGACACCCCCTCGCCCGGCTGCCGCACAGGCACGCTCCCACCGGCCTCTCCCGGGGCAGGGTCAGCCCTGGGGTCCTTGTCCTGCTGCGCAGGGCTCCCCGGTGGGAGCCGGACGGCTTGCTGCATCGCCTGTTCACGGAGGTGGGGGGGAGTACGTGAGCTGGGCGGTCGGGTTTTGACGCTCACAGCGGCTGTGACCGAGTCTCGGCCCCTTCCTTCCATGGGAGCGGGTGGGGCGGCGGCAGGACGGTGGGGGCACGTGCTGGCGGAGAGTTAGGGGGTCTGACTTCTCCACGTGCCCACAGTTTGCTGTCCCTGGTCTCCTGCTCGGCACATCCTGGCTCCCCCCCCCCCCCCAGAAACGGAACTGAGGTGGTCGCTTCTCACACCTTTCAAAGGAGCTCCTCCCGCCGTCGGTGAACACGCCCCACTTTGCCACAAGCGTGTCGCTTCCCACACGCCGTTCCCTCGGCCCAGGACACTCTCCCTCCTCCACACTTCAGCTGCCGTCTGAAAATGGGGACACAAAACTAGTGTCCGCCGCGTAGGACCGTTGTGGGGAGTGCTGAGCTGACAAGGGTTGGCCCGCAGAACAGCGCCTGGCTTTCCAGGGCAGCTGCTTCTGCTATCGTCTTACTTTGTTTTTTAATTCTGATTTTTTGAACTTTGAATTTTGAAATTTTGATTTTGATATCTTCTGTTCTTTTGGGGGATTGAGCCCAGGACCCACATGCTAAGCACACGCTCTGCCACTGAGCTGTTACCCTCCCCAAACGTTGGCTTGCTTTTTCACTGTCGTTATTTTGCTCTGATGGCCAGCTGCTGCTCCTCCTGGGAGCTGGGGGTCGCCTGCTCCGTGACGTCCTCCTTGCCTTCCCCAGACGTGGCTATGGGTTTTGCTCACCCCCGTGTCTTGGTTTCTGCTGTTTACTGGGTGCTCTGTGGCATCCACTCTTCGGGACGTTTTGTTATAGTCACCAGCCCACGCGCGGCCTCTCCCCCCAGATGGGGGCGGGCACGCCCCGGGGCAGGCGGGTGGTGTCCAGCTCCGTGCCTGGCGGCGAGCAGTGTCCGACACCCGGCAAGGGCCCCAGAAGTTGTCATTGTACAAGTGGTTGGAGGGATGAATAAGGTAGGAAAAACCCCTGGTGGTCCCAAGCACTGGCCCTGCTGGTTCTCCCGAGGACACTGCTGCCTTAGCCGTGGGAGACCCCGCTCTCTGCGTCCCTTCTCCGGCCCCGCGCCCCCGCGCTGTTGGATAGACATCTCATTTTCCCACTTCCCTAAAACGTTTTGGACTTGGAGGACAACAGACGTTTAGGAAAACGGGTAATTACCGAGGGCGCAATCACGAAAGCATGCGACTCCGGGGTCCTTAGTGAGACGTCAAGGACTTGACTGCAGCAAGCCAGCCCCCGGTGCCCGGGGAAACCATGGTCTGTTTGTCCCGGAGGGGAGGAGGACCGCTCTTATTCGCAAGCCACCCGGCTAAGCCCCTCTGGCGGCACGGGTGGCCGCTCTGCTCGGCCCGAGTATTATTTCGGGGCCCCCTTGAGGAAGAACTGTCTTCCACTCAACTAAGGCAACGCCTGAACTTGCTCTGACCCCGTCATTCCACGGCCTGGAAAGCAGGCTTGGCTCTTTCCAGCGGGGTGGCTGCCCGGGCTGCGGGCCGAGTTCTTTTTCATTGGGACAGCTCAAGCATTTATTGGGGTGAGAAGCAGGGGAGGGGAAACCACCGCTCTCCAGCTCCCTTCAGCCTGGCCCAGGGCTGGGTGCCGGGAAAGAAAGAGGGTGCTGCAGACGGAAAGGGACAAGGCTTCCCAGCACCGAGGCCCCCCGGGGCCGCCTCTCCCGGCCCACTTCCAGGTGGAGGGTCAGAGATCAGAAGCAATGAGCAGCACCCCCCACCCCCACCAGCCAGCGGCAGGTGAGGGCGCCTCGAAGGCCTTTAAGCCCCCACCTGCCTTGCAGGAGACCTCAGCTTCCCTCGTCCCGTTCTATGTGGGTCAGCGCCTCCAAGCCAGAACCCGCCCGCCAAGCCCCACCCCGTCTGCAGGAATGAGCAGTCTCATTATTCAGCGGAGCCCAAACCGAGATGCATGATCTCACTGGAAAAGCACACACAGTGTCCCTTCCCCAAGCCCTGCCACCCCCGGGGGGGATCTGGAGGGAGTGGGCTTGGCCAGGCCGGCTGCTGGGGGACGGGGGCGCGAGCCGAGGGGATCGTCAGTGCAGGCAAGTGTACTGTTCTTCTCGCTCTTCTCAACTGCAAAATAGTAAGATTGTGCAGCATCCAATAGCAGGAATGTCAGTATGGGCGGGTCCAGCCGCAGGGAACTTGACCGCACGACAAGTGCCCGTTAAAGATGGTGTGTGCTCTTCTCTGTTTTCTTCATTCTAATTAGGAAAAGATTTACTGATCTTACAGACACACAGGGGCCTGTCGCCGGGCCAGGCCCAGGTCCCCACGACGTTGGCTGCCTTTTCCAAGCCCCTGGCCTTTCCGTCCCCCCCACGTCACCTCTGACTGGGGCTTCTCGCTGGCTCTGAGTGTCATCAGCTCCCCAGGTCCTCTGCCATGTCAGAGGACCAGATGTTTTTTATTTGAGAGCAAATTGACACATTAAGTTACACTGTGCAAACACTAAAGCCAGCCGTGGGTAAACAGGCCGAGAGTCATTGGATTTTACGGGTCACAATAATGTTTATGTAATTTAACAAATTTCTGCCCTGCTGCTGAGTCTCTCCAAGAAGTATTAATTGAAGAAAGATGGAACCTGCCCAGAGGCTTCCCATGCCGTCCACCCCATCTCCCCATCTCAGAGCTCTTGCTGGCCCGAGAGCTAGCACGTCTGGATCTGGGCATCAGACTTTCCAGCACCGGGTGAGGAGTCAGCGCTAGGTCTCACTTTGTCTTGAAGACATCGCCAACTTCCACGCACACGGAGCCCTGTGAGACATTCCTGGTCCTGGACATCTGCTGGATTTTCCTGTCCAGGATTCATCCGTTCCTTCTCTTGATAAGAACGCTGTGATTCTTCTCTACCAACCTTCATTTCCGTCTCATCATCAGTTTCCAAGTTTCCTTGGGAGCAGAACTCAGTCGCCCTACGGACGAGCACGTGACGTGCTCCATGACAGACCTGGCCAGTCAGAGCCTTCTGTTAGTCCCCGTCCTTGCCGATTTGTTCAGAGGTGGGCACGTGAGCCAATCCAGGCCAATGAGCATCGGCCCCAGCATTTTTGCAGAAAATGGCAGACGAAGGAGCTCTCTCTCCACTGGTCTCATTAAGTGGCAGAATGTAAGCTGGGAGCTGCTGGGCGCCATTTGCCACCAGTTGGAAAAAGGCTGCCTGGGAATGAGGCCAACGTGGAGGAAAGCAAAAACAGAGAATGACAAACTCCCATGACACTTTTTTTGAGCCCCTGGATCCAGTTGTGGTTGACGTCTACACCTGGGCTTTTGGGTTGTGTGACTTGATAAATGCACTGTGTGAGTTAAGCCAGGCTGAGCTGGATTTCTGTCACTTGCACAAAAGGGCCTTACTCAGTGAAGCACAAGGTCACCCCGTACCTCTCCGTAGGAAATGCCCTGCAGCGCCGGCATCAGTCCCCATGGGTGCCCCCTCCTCTCTGAACCTCTAGTTTTCCCCAAGGACTCCTCCACCCTCCGCCGCAGCCAGGATCTGCTCCCAAACAGGCCCGGCCTCTCTCTCCTCCCTCCCTTCTCTCGTTTCCCTCTCATTGCCTACAGTGCCGTTCCCCTCCCCTCGCCCCCACCTACCTGTCCATCCTTCAGGGCCAGGTTTAACTCTCCCCTCCACAAGGAGGTCGCCCTGCCTGCTCAGAACCCCCAGGCATCCTCAGTTAGGCTCCGCACATGTTGGCCCTGAGTTATAGGAATTAGAGGCCCATTGGATTTTTTATTGCTTCTTGTGTGATATGGCTGTTTCTTCTCTGCTGCTCTCTATAGGCTAATAAAACCCCTGGTACAGTGCTGGGCACACGAAATCATAGGTTGTTAATACCCGAAGGGATCTTAGAGACCATAACGCTCACCCGGCCTCGACAATTTACAGCTGAGGACACCGATGCCCAGAGAGGTGAACTGACTTGCCCAAGGTCACACAGTCAGTTTGTGGCCAGGCCAGAGGTAAGAGTCCAGCTGGATGTTCCTTTCGCAGCACCGAGCTCCGTCCGTTTGGCTGATTTATTTTCCAGTTCGGCGTGTGTGCGGCTTGGATCGGGCTGGCATCGTACCATCTATTAATGGTGCTGAGTCAGCACCTGCGAAACAAAGAATGTTGGCCTCGACTGAATCAGAAGATCTGGTTTCTGCTTTCCGCTGGGCTGTTTGACCTTGGACACGTCCTCAGCCTCTTTTACTTCATTTTCACAATGGCAGAAATGAAAGTCTTAAGCTAGACCTGGGGTCGAGTGAGCAGTATTCGTGGGCCTCTGCCGGCAGCTGGGGGCCCGCACACAGCACCGTGTGGGGAGACGCTTAGGGGCGTCTGGCTCAGCAGGAGAGAGGGCACGACCTGTCAGCGCTGGCTCTCTCACGTTCGGGAGCCTGGGCGGGGCATGTCTGCAGGCACACCAGATGTTTGCCCCACCTGGACGGGGTCACTTCTGAGGTCCCCTAGCCTGCTGTTCTGCGTCATGAAGTCCTGGCACAAATGCAAACACAGCCCTCAGATCCATCTTCGGGGCCCGTCAGGTCCCGCCGGCTGTGGCTGCCTCTCCGTGTGGGCTCCTCCTGCATGTGGCATCGGGAAGCTCCTGGACTCCAGGACCCACACCTTCACCCAACAAAAGTTCACGCGGGCCCTACCTAGATCCATGGAGCAAATGAAATTTGGGGTGTGAACTTGGTAGATCCAGGGTGGAACGTGTCAAGGGACTGAGAAGAGGCATGAGGTCGTGGAGAAAAGCTGATGGTCGGGGAACTCTGGGGGTCTGAGCAATCTGTGCCTATTTTTGCAGTGTTCACCTCTGGCAACAGACATCCTCCACCCGCAAGGGGAAACAGGGATCTAAAGCAATAAACCATACAACTCTGGTGTGTGCCTCCTGGAGGGCCGGGGCCGAGAAACAGGGGCCACCTAGGGGATCCTGTCTGGCAGTCCTCTCCTAGGAGGGGGCCGTGGATGGGCCAGCCTCTGAGATGTCAGGAAAAGTGCCCACCTTGAAGTCTCCCATGCTAGCCTGTGTCTGAAGGTCTGGCTTTTCACCAGGACCCCTCTCTTCCTCACTTCACCCAAGTGGAGCTACTGGTCCTAATACGGCAAAGTTGTGATGAAATGATTTACGTGAAGGGCCTGGCACACAGGGCCTGGCAGGTGATGGGCAATGCACCTTCCTCCCCAGTCCCACCTCCATTCCGCTCCGGTCTAAGGGAGTTCGGATGCTGATTTAACCAGCCTGCCTCCGGATGCTGGGCTCTAGGGATGCGAAGATGAGCAAGACACGTATTACTTGGCTTGCGTTCAGTCACAGGTGGCGGGAATAAAACCCAAAGTAGTTATAGCGAAAAGAAAAAAGTGAGATGGAGATCTGCTGGCTCATGGAAGTAACTGCCTTCAGGTATGGCTGCATCCAGAAGCTCGAAAGATGGCACTGGGGCTTGACGTCTCTCTCTCCATCTCTCAGCCTGGCTTTCCCCATGTCACAGCAAGATGGATACTGGAAGCCCCGTCAGTTTCACAAACCCAGAGCAGAGGAAGGAATGCTTCTGACTGGCCTGGCTGGAGTCACGTGCCCACGATGGATCCAGTCACTGTGGTTCGGGGAGATGGGGCATTCTGGTTGGTCAAGCCTGGGTCATGTGGTCAGGGAAGAGCAGGATCAGCCTCCTCCCACCCTCCTTGGATGTCCCCTCTGGGAGGGGAAGGTTCCACTCTCAGGAGAAGCAGGCAAGGACAGCTGGATGGAGTGAAACCGCAGGTGTCTCCACAGCACGACGTGTGGACGGGCGGTGGGTGGAGGCGCGTCTTCCTTTAGGAGAACGGCTAGGATGCACACTGGATCACTCTGGCCCTCCTCTGGCATTTCGTGCACAGCGGCCCTCCTGTTCCCTGGCTGAGCAGGGGTGAGGACAACTCCTCGTTGGCACCAGGTCCCCGCCTGCTGCCCTGGCACGGGGCAGGGAGCCAGTGGCGGTGTAACCAGAGGTCTCTGGGTCTCTCGTCTTCTCCAGAGAACATAATGACACGACACTGCCCGCACAGGCCGCGGACGGGGCCCGGCACAGAGGCTTCGAGGCTTGTGGCTTGGCTGCTGCCAATGTCAACCCCTCCCGTCCAACTTTAGAAACTGTGGTTGGCGTCCCTTGCATCAAAGAAGGCAAAGCATTCGACTCCAGAGGCTGTGTATTTTTAAAACAACAACAACAAAATCAAAACAAAACCAGAAAGAGAGAAAAAAAAATCCAATGATCTTTCAGAGCCGGAGAGACTCGGCGCACACAGCCCTGAGCTTCACGGAAACGCCCGGTGGCCGTGGTCGGCCCGAATTAAACATATCTACTCTGTTTTTAAAGCTAAAAAAAAAATTCTAAATGACCTTTAATTAGCAGACCCACTTCTGTCCTTCCCATCAAAGCCGAGTGTGTCACACGGAGCTACATTTCCTAAAAAGGCCTGGGGCTGGAGGCGGGGCTCCCTCACCTCGCGCTGGCCGTGACCTGCAGGCAGCGCTCCCGTCCATCCGGCGCGGGGCTCGCGGCCGTGCCGAATGGGTGCCGGCGCGGGAGCAGAGGGCTGAGCGAGCGCCCAGGCCACGAAGCCGCCGCGAGGAGGCCTGGACGGCCCGAATCTGCCAAATCCCCACCCTGCTCTGTTGTTGGCTGTGCACCCTGGAGCAAGTGCCCTGAAGTGTCTCGCCTCCGTTTCCCCGTCTGTAAAGCGTGGGCCTGACGCCTGGCCAGCGCACCTCCTGAGGAAAGACGCGGGCGTGGGGAAGCGCCCTGGGCCGTCTACGCAGGGCTGGGACGGCTGCTCAGCGGGCACATGCCCTGACCCCTCCCCGCCGCGGCTTCGCCGGCTTCTGTTTATTTAAACACCCCTCCCCTTTCTCTGTCCTGGCCCATCTCGTCGGTTCTCCTCTTCCTCCTCCGTCCCCTCCTGCCTCGTCCCCTCCGGTTTCCGAGCAGCGGGAAGCTCCTGGTTCCAGGAAGGAGGGGGTTCCCGAAAGGTCCGCGCTGGGCCCGTGCGGGCGGCGTCGCCCGGGCGCTCTGTGTGAGCGCCTTCGCCAGCCCATCCGGCTCGCTCCGGCCCCTGGCACGCAGGGCTGTGAGAAAGCACTCGTCCTTTCAGATCCAACTGGTGGCGCAAGCCTTCAGGAAATGTCCCTCTGCCGGCTGCCCAGGCTGGCCAGACAGCTTATCCTCTGACTGGGAGGGGGGGGGTCTCACATCCTCCCAAGAAAATGGTTATTTTTTCTGAAGACCGTGGCAGCAGAGGGAGAGGGAGGAGGCTTAAAAGAAAACACATGCACGCGCGCACACACAGAAGACCAGCGTGTGACACTGAGGGACACACACGCACGCGCACACACACACACTGACACTCACGCAGACTTCAGGATTAATTTATAGATGCTCCTTAAGCTGAAGTGACTCGCTCGGGCAGCTGGGACAGGCCGGGCCCCCTCCCCGGGCTCTCCATCCGAACATGTCCCTCCCCGCCCCCGGCTGGTGCGGAGGAGGGAAAGCTCTGACGCCGGCCACAGGCCCTGGCGTCGTCAAGCCCCAGGTCTCTGCACTCAGGCCGCCTGGGGTGTCAGCGTCCTCATGGTTTTTTTAAACTTGCTTGGTTGTTTTTTTGACTGAGGCAAAGTTTACAGAGTGCAATGTACTTTTAGTGTGCAGCTCAATGACTTTTTTTTTTTAAGTCTCCTTTTTTTTTTTTTTTTTGCTTATTTTTTAATTTTTGAGGGGGAGAGATAATTAGGTTTATTTATTTATTTTTAATGGAGGTACCGGGGACTGGGCCCAGGACTTCGTGCCGCTCAGCAGGCACTCTGCCCCTGAGCTCTGCCCGTCCTCCCCTGACTCAGCGACTTTGGGTGAACGTTTATACCATGTCAGCCAAGTCACAGAACACTTCCATTGCTCTCGAAAGTCCTTTTGTGTCCCTTCTGGTTGTACCCACCCCAAAGGCACCACTTTTCGGATTTCAGATTCTGCCTGTTGTAGAATTTCACGTCGAAGGAATCACCAGGTGTTTGGTCTCTTGTGTATCATTTTTTTCACCCAACGTGACGTCGGTGAAGCCTGTCCCCGCTGCTGTGTGCCTCGCACCTGGATCCAGTGCCCTCGGATCCGGTGCCCGTGGGGGAGCAGAGCACTGTTGGTTTATCCAGTGCGTCTGTGTGTTTAATCACGGTCGTTTCTGTTGCTTCCAGTCTGGGGCCCCGTGGAACAGAGCGGCAGCAGGCGTCCATGTAAGCCATTGTGCAGACGTGTGTTTTCATTTCTCTTAGATAAACAGCTAGGGGTGGGCTTGGATGACAAGGAGGCAAATATTTAAATTTATAAGAAATTTACAATTGAAGGGGTTGCACCATTCACACGCTCGCCGGAAACGGGGGAGGGCTCCGGCTGCTCCTGGTCCTCACCCACATGTGCTGCTGGTCTTTTCCATCGCAGCCGCCCTGGTGTGTCCGACAGCAGCTCACGTGGCCCTCATTGGCACTTCCCTGATGACTGATGACACTGAGCACAGCTTCTCGTGTTTGTTGGCTGTTCATACACCCCAAGATCACAGATATCTTCTCCTAAAACCTTTATCATTTTAACGTTTATCTTGATGCCCATGATATAGCTCAAATTAATGTTTGCGTGGGGTGAGAGGTAGACGCCTAAGCTGATTTTAACTCTGTGTTTATCCAGTTGTTGCAAAGATTATCTTTGCTGCATGAAATTACTTTTCAGCATCTTGGTTGAAAGTTAATTCAGTGTATATACATGGCGCTGTTTCTGGCTTTTCTAGTCTGTTCCGCGTATCTGTCTGTCTTTGTGCATTACCGCACTGTCTTGATTACGTAGCCTTACAGTAAGTGTTCAATCAGGTGACGTAAGTTCTTTTCTCTAAAATTTTCTTTCTTTTTTAATGTTGTTTTGACTATTCTGTATCTCTGCTCTTACATAAGAATTCTTAATAACTTGTTTCTTGTTATTTTCTATAAAAGCACCTGTTGAGCTTATAACTGGGATTACTTTAAATTGGGGGAGAATTGCCATCTTAACCATACTGAGCCTTTCAGTTAATCAACATGGAATATCTCTTCATTTGTAAGTTTTTTTAAAAAATGTCTTTCAACAGTGCTTTGTCATTTTATGACAAATATCATTCATGGTTTGTTAAACTTATTCCCAAGTATTTTGTGTGTTGGGATATTCATGTAAAAGAGCACTTAAAATGTTCATTTTTCATGTTTTTGTCACTAGTGTATAAAAACACAACAGATTTTTATACTTGGATCTGATGCCCTATGAGCTTGCCGAGCCCTCTTGTTAGTTCTGGGGGTTGCTTTGCAGGCTCCTTACGATTTTCTACGTAAAAAAATCATGTTGTCTGTAAAGACAGTTTTACGTCTTTTTTCACATTTCAATGCCCCCGTTTCTCTCTTGTTCTCACTTATTGCTTTGTCTGAGATCTCTAACATGATGCTGAACAGAAGCGGCAAGAGCAGGCATCCCGTCTTATTCCCACCTCAAGGGGAAGCACCTGCTGGTTTAGATCGGTCGCATTTACGGTAAGAGTTAGTGCTTCATGGATGCCCTTTAGGAGACTGAGGAAGGAGCCTCTATTCCTAGTTTGCTGAGAATTTTTTTATTATGAATAAATGATGTATTTTGTCAAATGCTCTTTTGGATCTATGATCATATAGCTTGTCTCCTTTGTCCTATTGTTTGGTTTTTCAAATATTAAACCAACCTTGCATTCCTGGGATAAACTTCAATTAGCCATGACGTATTACCTTTTTTAAATGTTGCTAGATTTAGTTCGTAAATACTTTATGAAGGAATTTTATATCTGTATTCATAAAGGGTGTTGTCCGGTATCTTAGTCTGCTGAGGCTGCCCTAATAAAAATGCCATAGTCTGGGTGGCTTGAACAGCAAACATTTTTTCCTCTTGGTCCTGGAGACTGGAAAGTCCAAGGTCAAGGCACTGGCAGATTTGTGTCTGGTGAGAGCCCACGTTCTTGTTCACAGATGGTGGCTACCTTCTGTGCCCCCATGTGGTAGAGGAGAGCGTCTCTTATCAGGGCACTAACTCCATTCATGAGAGCTCCATCCTCATGAACTAATCACCCCAGAGTCCCCACCTCCTAAAGCCATCACATTTGGGGTCAAGATTTCAACATATGTATTTTGAAAGGACATAAACATGTTCTTTCCGTGTCTATGATTTCCTTCTCTTGTCTTTGTCAATTTTGGTTTCAGGGTTATGATGGCCACATAAAGTGAGATGGGAAGTCTCTCTCCTTCTACTTTCTGAAAGAATTATTTTTTTCCCAAAGTTTTTAATGACATTAATGTTTGAGACCATTCGCGGCTGGAATTTTCTCTGTTGGGAGATTTTTTATAATTAAGTCAGGTTCTTTAATAGGTACAGAGCTCTTCCATTTTCTGCAATACTTGTGTGTGTGTCTCTTTTGATAAGTTGTGTTTCTCAAATAATTTGTCCATTTCACCTAGGTTGTAAAATCTGATAGTAACAATGTTGTTCATAACATCCTTTGATTATCCCTTTAATTTACACCAGACATTGTGGATAAGACGTTGCAGAAACTCTGGATTTAGTATCTTCTTCTGAAGAGTGTTGATTTTTGCTATGTCTGGCAGTTAAGTTACTGGATGATCACTTCAAACCTGTAGAGGCTTGCATCTGCACTTTCTTAGTTTTACTGTAAATCCCTTGGTTCTGGGACACAGATTTTGTTCTGCTACCTTGGTGAGACTCAGATTCCAAATTCTGTCTGTGCATCTGCGGCAGGGCCCCAGCTGAAATCTCCGCTCGGCTCTTATAGCCTCTCAGCCGACGCTTTCCCTGGGCCGCTGGATGCCATTCCCAGGCACGCGCAGGTCAGGGTCGGTCGAGGATCTGAGGGCGGTTTACGCGCAGACTTGGGAGCTCTCCCCTCAGAGGGTCTCCCTTCCCAGGCTTTGTCTCCTCGGCTCCAGCCGCTCTGGCAGACTTGAGCTCCAGCCTCTGACAGTTAAGGTCAGAAATACTATGGTTTTCGACTCGAGTCCAGGCTAGCCCGTGCGGTGCAGACCTGGGTACTGCGCACTCGGGGGAAGAGGCACAGAAACACGGATCACCCAGCGACGTTGTCTTTGTTTAGAGGCTGATCCCATTCTAGTCTCTGCCTGGTTTTGGCAGCTGATACTTTCAAATACTTGTTTTACATATTTCACTCACACCTTAAGACTCTGTTATGTGGGAGAGTGAGTCCAGCACAGCTACCCTGACAGTACCGGCACGAGAACTGAACCACTTGACTTTAACCGCTTCAGTTTGGGGACAGCAATGCCCGGGGATGGTGATCTGCCCCAGATCACACAGTCGTCACTGGCTGAGCCAAGACTTAAAAGCAGGTTTGCTGGCTTCTCTTGCTGTGTCTTGGTGTGAGATGACCTTTGATGCTTCACAAGGGCTATTGAATGAGATTCCCATAGCCCCGGGAAACCTCACAGCAGGCGTCAGGTGGAAGGCAAAAGGAACAGGGGGCTTATGAGCTGAAGCGGTCCAGATCATTCAGGGCCACTGGAGAGCCAAGCAGCAGGTCCCAGAGGCAGAGGCCCAGCCCACAGCGGGCCGAGAGAACCAGGCACGCCACACCGACCCAAGTACCCCCAGCCCAGCTTTTCGTCTGCCGTCCAGACCCACATGCACCTTAGACTCGCTCTGTCCAGAACTAAACCATCACGGTTCTCTCCATCCCTGAAGCGTTTTCTCCTGTGTTCCCTACCACCCATCACCCCGGGTGTCCACCCCAGAATCTGAGAGCTAGTCCCTGACCCTCCCCTCAGTCCTTGTAGAGATTCACGCACATCCTGAAAAGCCCAGGAGTACACCTCCTCCTTTTGACCCCCTGGTCCCTGTTTTTGTTCAAGGTTTCTTCCCATCTCCCTGGTTTCCTGCTGTGAAGTCCTGACAGGCCCCAGCGCTGGTGCGTCCTCCACTCACCCTCCCCACACTTCTGCCTCCGCCAGAGTCTTGTGTTCTTGTTTGTTTGTTCCCCCCGTGATCCCCAAATATGACCCCTCCCCTCCCTATCCACTCAGGGCACTCACAGCCCAGTGGGGAAAATAGACAGATAAACATCTGGCTGTGATACAGAACGGCAGGCGTGAACCGTGACCGTGAGCTTGGAGAGCATCGCGTCCCCTAACGGCCGCCTTCCCCTCCGCCTAGAGAGGACCTCAGGGGGGGCACCAAGGAAGACAGGGGAGCATTCCTACCCCTCCTGGGCGCCCCCCCGCCCCCACCCACGCAAGGTCAGGAGGTCTAAAATTGAACACTTTGGCTTCAAAGGGGAGAGGAAATCCCCAAGCTTCCACTTTCAGAAACAGAAAATAAAGAACAAAAGAAGGGGCACGAAAGCAAAACGTGTGAATAAGGTGTTGAAACGGCTGCCGTAACTGCTACTTTATAATGACGTCAGCTTCTCAAAAATACAGGGAAGAGTTCCTCCCTCCCCAGGATTTTTGTTCTAAAACCCAGGCTAAAGATTGGCTTAGCTGTCTTCAGACGTGAGGAAGTGAAAAGGGCAGAAAGCGAGACATCAGACAAGACGCAGAGCGTCTCTGCTCTTCGTTCCCTGCTCTCTAAGGAAGGTGACGGCTGCCACCCAAGACAGCTCGCAGGATCGCTGCTTGTCACCAGCGAGACGACAAGCGTGAAGGCCCCTTGAGGAGCCCCGAGCCCTGCGACACAGGGAATCCCTGTCCCAGGCACGGTGGTGTTCACTTTGCCTCGTCTCGGGGACGTCAGTGCTCACGGCCAGTTCACATTCCAGAGACACAAAGTAACTCGGAGAACTGAAATGGAGACGGGCCCAGGAGGCAGAAATCTTCGCTATTTCCAGGAGGCAGTGGGATTTCTAGGAGGCAACAGGACCAGACAGAGATCCTCCGAATCTCATTTGTCCACGATGGAGTGTTAGGCAGGCCGTCAGAACCGGGGCGGGGCAGGGGGGTTGAGACCTGGGCCCTCACCTGGTCCAAGTGCAGAGCCCCTGGCAAGGACCACATGTCCAAGTCAGAGGGAGGCGTCCTGGCTCCTCCACCTCCCCGCCGAGCCGTGCTGGGAACACCGCGTCTCTTGTCTGAGTGCAGTTTCTGACCCGCTCTCCAGCCTTGTTCTGTCCCAGAGTTGCTGGGAGGGCGAGACGAGACTGGGGATGCAGAAGCCCTCGGTAAAACTACGTAAGCTGCACACATCTGCACGGCTGTCACCGCCATCCGTGCGCACTGTGCTCTGGTGGAATACGTCCATCTGCGTGAGCAAGGCCGTGGACGGCGTCTGAGGTCTCGCAGCCTCGCCCGAAGCCAGCGGCGGGGCGTGCGTCTCGTCAGGAAGCCTGGCGGGCAACCAGACCCCGATCCCGAGCTACCCCAGCTCCCTGCCCGGCCTTTCCAGGCCCCCGTGTCCACGTGGCTCTTACTCTTGGGGCGGCCTGGAGACGGAGGTTTGTTTTTTTCCTCTTTCTTTTGCTGGGGACTCTTCAGAAAGGCAGCAGGATTCAGAGTCCCAGCTGGGACCCCAGGCTGTCCCCTTAATTGACCTCTTTTGTTTCCTTCAAGTCCTCAAAAATGTGTCGACATCCACTTGGAGCTGCCTTCCGCCGGGCGCACGCGGGCCAACTTTCTTCAATTAATGAGCTGAGACTGAAGTGGAGAGCCTTGCTTTTCACGGTCGCAGTGGGGATTGACCCTGCTGTGCTGATAAGATAAAAAATATGTTGTCAGTGCCTCGTCTGTGAAATATAAGTTATTAAAAAGTGGACACACCGGCCAACCCAAGCAGCACCTTACCGCCGGCGGCTGTTGTCCCGGCTGCGGCTGGGCCCCCCCACTCCTCACCTCTGAACTCGGCTTGCTGCTCGCTGCCTGTGCCTTTGCTCAAGCCCGTCCCCCACCTGGTGTGGCCTCTCTGTGACCTTAGGCTCATCGGAATTCAGCCAGCCTCCAAGGCCTAGTTCTCCGGATTTTTCATTCTCTCAGCTGTGCACCAGACCCATTTTTCATTTTCTCATCCTATGAAAACTGGTCAGGCAAACAAGACAGATGCTGTCCTTGTCCTCAAGGAGCTCATGGTCTTGGAGGGACACGGAAAATTGCAAAGGTGACTCTAAGCAGGGAGGCCCTGGCTCAGTGGTAGATGGCCTGCTTAGTACGCGTGGGATCCTGGGTTCAATCCCCAGCACCTCCATTAAAAAATAAACAAATAAATACATAAAAATAAATAAACCTAATTACCCCCCCCAAAACGTGACTATCGTGTGACATGGTGAGTGCAGGGCAGTGGCAGACGTGTACAGGGTGTTTGGGGGGGGGTGCTGGGAAGGGCCACTGACTTCCAGAGAAAGTGCTGACATTGAAAACCTTTCTCATAATGAAAAATTTCCAATTTGGACAAAACTAGACAGAACTGTTTGATGAGCCCCACGCCCCGTCTCACAGCCCAGCTTCCCTCCCGTGCTCCTGTCCACTTCCATCACCGCGCTCCTGCGCTGTTTCTAAGCACATTCCAGACAAGGCAGTATCTTATTCATGGACCCACAACCCTTCTCATCTGTACCCTCACTGGCTCTGGGCCAGCATCATGGGCATTATGATTAGGAAGCCACCAGGATATTGAAAGAGTGCTTACCAGCCTGGGCATCAAATAAACCTGAGTTCAAATCCTGCCTCCCACACCCACATGCTGTGTGATATTGGTCAAGTTACTTAACCTCTCTGGGCTGCACATGTTTCATCTATAAAATAAGGATAAGAGAACCTAGCTCCTAGCGTTGTTCCGAAAATGAAATGAGGCAAAATACATAAAGTGCCTAACACAACACCAGGCACGCAGTGGGTGCTCTGTAAATATTTCTTCCCTCGTCCTGATTCGCCCCCGATGACACCTCATCTCTGATGTTCTCGGAGGCAACTGGAAGTTGCCGGAGGGCAGACGCCCGACCACACTTGGGGGAGGCCCAGCCCGGACGGCTGCTGTAGGAAGAACCCCTCTGTGACGTCAGCCTCCCTCACCTACCGTCTCTGTCTTGTGGGCCTTGCACCAGCCGCACACCCACCACAGTGCATTTGCACCGAAGACAGGCGTTGTGTGGGTTTTGTAAAGCTCAAGCTGAGAAGTTGGCCACTGCTGTCACCTTTCGTAGAACCCCGGGGAGGAGGGGCCCTAGGCTAAGGGGAATGTGTGCACCCGAACCAAGTCCCCTAATCTTGCTTTTAAAAAGCTCGACCTTCTTCTGGCGACTGTTGCGAGCAGCAGACTCCTCTCTGCTCTGGGTGGCAGCCGGCGATAAAGCCCCAGGAACTGAGACAAATGTGCCTGACGCCAGAGAGGAGTCCAGGGCCTGGCTGCGACGTCTGGGGCCAGCACGGTCTTGGACCTCGCTGTGTGTTTACAAGTTTCCCTCTGACAACTCAGTTCTGAAGATGGGCTTCATTAAAGGGCAATTATAGGTTAAGTAACTCGTTGGCTCGCTGCCTAATGTGGAAAACTCGACTGTGACAATCAGATAATTCTGAGATTAAGCAAGACAGCAATTGCTACTGAAAGAAGCAGCTTAGCGAGAGGATAAAAATCTCTCCCCAGCCATGACCTCATCCCAGCTGCCCCGTCTGGGCAGGAAGTCTGGATCCAAGGAACGAGCAGGCTCTGGGAACCTCTGGCATCGGGGGTGACCTCTTCTGGGAAAGAAGACTGCAGAAGGCAAAGTGCCTTCCCAGCGGGGTGGCAAGGCGCCCCCCTTCCTCTCGGGCTCCACTCTCCCGGAGGCTTCTCACTGGGTACTGAGAACCAGCCCACTGGTCTATGCCATGACCTCTGCACCTCGCTCTTCCCCACCACACACTTCCGCTTACATCCTCCACTCTCCTAATTCTGCACCTAGAAGGCTGTCTCCTTTCCCTTCTCTGACCATCCACAAAGCCTCCCTGACTCAGAAAGGATGACTCACCTCAAAATTCCTGGAGCACTTTGTATTAAATGGTCAGCTTCCTATTGTATGTCAGAAAACCCCATCTCCAAATATGACCTATGCAGAGGGGGATTTATTGACTCATGTAACTGACAAGCCCAGGGATTGCTGGCTTCAGGCATGGCTGGATCCAGGGGCATTAAACAATGCCCTCTTCTCTGCTTTTCTCTCATAGACTCTGTTTTCGGAGGCTCTTTCCTCACAGTGGCAAGATGAATAAGAGCCATTCTAGTCCACCTGAAAAGAATCCTCCTTCCTGGGGGTTCTGGCAAAGGTCCTAGGATCCGACTCGACTGGACAAGGTAAGTCACGTGACTGGGTGAGCCCAGTTCCTGGCTGTATGTTCTTGGGCTCACATTCTACCACAGGGCCCTGGTGGGAGCCTTATCGGGAATGCACGGTCTAAGCGTGAAGGAGGCATAGATCTTCAAAAGGAAATCCTGGTGTTGTTATCAAAAGGGGAAATAGATGCCGAAAACCTAACGACCGTACTTCTGTTTCCTGCCATGCACTGAAAAGTCAACTCTGTGGGAGCCCTGTCTCCCTGGAGTTTTCAGTTCCAGCAGGGCAGCGGTCCCAACCTCTCCGAGGCATCAGCCTCGCCTGGGAGCTTGTTAGGACACAGTCTCCACTCCCAGCCCAGACCTGCTGGCTAGGGAGCTCTGGGGCTGGGGCCCAGGGATCTGCATTCCAGCAAGCCCTCCAGGCACCTCGGATCCTCTGAAGTCTGAGAACCGCTGCTGGACGTGCAAGGACCGGATTTCGTATTTCCCTTATAGTTAGCATTCAATGTTCACTATGTGAAATAAGCAAACAAATGTACAGAGGGAGACCTTGAGCTTCGCCTTTGAAGAAAAGCATTCATTTCTCAAGGTCCATTTGGTTGCCAGCAACAGAACTTAACTCTGGCTGATTTAAGCGCGGATTCAGTTCTCCTTCCCTTGTTCCATTGGCACATGGTAAGTGTTTGGAAAAAAAATCTGTTTTTAAAAAAATTTTATTGAAGTATAGTCAGTTTACAATGTGTCAATTTCTGGTGCGCAGCATGTTTCAGTCATACACATACACACATAGATTTGTTTTCATAATCTTTTTCATAACAGGTTACTACAAGATATTGAATATAGTTCCCTGTGCTCTACAGAAGAAACTTACTGTATACCTTTTTTTAATTTTTAAAGTTATTTTTTATTACTTTTAGGGGGGAGGTAATTAGGTTTATTTATTTTTTAATGGAGGTGCTGGGGATTGAACATGCTAAGCAGGCGCTCTCCCACTGAGCTATGCCCTCCCCCTAAGAGTTAGGCCAGGCACTGTGCGAGGTTCTGGCCTTGGGTGGTAAGCACACACAGACCTGGCCTCTCTCCTCTGGAGCCACAGACTAGCAATCATCAAAAGTCAGACAGACGAATAAAAATGAGCCACTCTGGGAAGTACCCAAGATGAGAGATGCTGGTATAACACCAGGGTATGTCAGGGGAACTCAGTCAGTGCCGGGAGGTGGGAAAGGCAGAAACTGGATATACTGGAAACCTCTGGAGTAGCCAAAGAATCGAAGCAGAGCTGAGCTCCTGGCCTCAGGGAGGCCATACTCGGGGCTGCTCTGAAGGGCCCGGCAGCCAGGGTTGGTGGACTCCTCGCTCTGGGCTCTGCCTTTAGAGGGGCACACTCTCAGTGTTTTTTCCCAAGGCCCTCCACTCAAGCTTCAAGTTCTCAGGAGGAAGTAAATGCTTGGCCCAGCTTGAACCAGGCGCTCTGTACCTGGGACTCGCTCAGCCACGGCCAGGCAGGCAGGCGAGCACCCCGGACAAGGGTCCCGGGGCATCAGCAAAAGCCAGCAGCACAGAGTAGCCAACTCATTCTGACTTTTCAGGTTTAGCGTTTAAAGTCCCTTGTCTGGAAACCCCTCACTGTCTCCACCTGGCTCCGCCCCAGCCCCTGAATTCCCTCAGTTTGGAAGCCACGTGTGCCAAGGTCTCCCTGCCTCTGCTTCTGTGGCCAGTGCCATCCTGACTCCACCTGGCTTGCACGCACAGGGGCAGCAGGGGGTGGTGGAGAGAGCCACTGCCCAGCCACGCTCAGAGCCGGAACTCGCCCGGGCCCTGCACGACTCAGTGAGCCTTCCTTGGCCTCGCTTTCTTCCCCTCTGAACAAGAGGCTAAGGATTCTGGATTCTGGGATCCTCGCTTCTGTGGCACTTCAGGGTCTACAGAGCTCTCTGCTCGACCCTGAGCTGGGGCCAGGTCAGTACAGGAAAAAGAAAGGGTGGTTTCTGCCCCTACCGACTTTATGCAGAACAGAGGTTTCACTCAGATGACAAAAAGCCAGGCTGGTGGCTCACATTTTCCAGTCCAGGTGCAGGACACAAACACGGAGGGCCCTGTAAGCCCCAGGATGGCACCGGGGGCTTCCTGGAGGAGGGGCTGATTTAGCCACGTGCTGAGGACTGGTGCTGAGGCCCCGGCTTCCCCGCCACCCTTGTAATATCTTGCAGGCCCGTTTAGTCAGCGTGTGTGCTCAGAGCTACATCTGTGAGGACCCAGGGATTGGATGGGTGAGGATGATGCTATGATTAAATTCACCTTGGAGACAGGACCAAACTCCCCACAGCTCAGATCGTGGGCAGGAGCCCCGTCCGTGGTAGGTAAGAGGAGTTCGGACTGTGGATCCGGACTATTGAGTGGGGGCTTGGAGGCTGCACACTGGGCCAATGCAGGGAGGGAGACGGGGAGTGGCATCTCTCATCAATTGGTTCGTTTATTCCATCGATACCCAAACCTTCACTGAGCTCCCGCTCTGGGTCAAGGCCTATCCGGGGGCTCTGGGCCTCAGAGGCTCGTATGCTGGGTGTTTAGAGAATGTATCCAATCCCTCATTTTACAGATGGGAAAACTGAGGCCAGACCCCACGCACACAGAGGGTCAGTGGCTTGCCCAAGACATGCCCTAGGCATGTTCCCACCAGTAAAATGAGAATGACTCTGAGAGGCTGGGTCCCTAAGGGACCCAAGCCTCGGTGGGTGGGGGAAGGATACAGGGACTGGTGCTGGGGGGTTGGGTGCAGCTTCAGGGGCTGAGAGGGGCTAGAAAGTCAGCAACAGGTGAAACCCAGACAACTGGCCGCAAGGCAAGTTTAGCAACCCACGACCGCAGGACAGAGGCTCCCAGGAGTCTGGCCAAAAGCAGGATGCAGGTAAGGAGGGTAAGATCCAGCACTGTATCAAATTCTGGAGGGGCCTGGGTTGCAAGCCTTGGAGAGATTGAGGTGCTAGGCCTGGTCCTGGGTGATAAAGGGGAAGCTACATTGTCTTTGTAAATCCCAGCAGCAAGTATATCCCCATATCACAGATGGAGAAACTGAGGCACAGAAATGATGCACTCTTGCCCGGGGCCACAGAGCTAGCCAGTGGGAGAGCCAGACTTGAACGGAGGCAGCTGGATCCTAAAGCCCGTCTGGCTAGCATCCCACCCCCTTACTTTCTGGGTTCTCACTTTTCTAGTACGCACATTTTCAAACGTACACAAAAGTGGAGAAAACAGTTATATTGACCCCAATGTACCCATTATTCAGCTTCAATATTGGTCCACATTTTGTGATCTTATTTAATCTGTAGACCTACTATTTTTAGGAGGGAGCTAGAATCTTTTAAGGTAAATCACAGACATCGTATCATTTCAGCACTAAACACTCCAGTATGTGTATCTAATGGATAAAAATATTTTTCTTTTGCATAATCATTTTGTTGTTGTTGTTTTTTGGGGGGGGAATTGGGGCGGGGAGAGGTAATTAGGTTTATTTATTTTTAGAGGAGGTGCTGGGGACCGAACCCAGGACCTCCTGCGTGACTAGCATGTGCTCTACCACTGAGCTGCACCCTCCCCTTTTCTCACATAACCATTATGCCATTATCGCACTGAATAAAATCCACAGTGGCTTCTGGAGGTCACCTACTGCACTGCCTGGGGTCAAGTTCTGCTGATGAGCTCAAAGATGTCTTTTCACAATTGGTTTGTTCCCATCAGGACCCAAGTGAGACCTCCCCGTTGCATTTAGTTGCTCTGTCTCTTGAGTCTGTCTGACGCTTCTGTCCCCTCCTCCCTCTCTCTTGCCAACAGCCCGTCCTTTACCGCGGGGAACCTGAGGCAGGCTCCAGGTGCAGCGCCAGGACCAGGGCTCGGCCCGCCCCGCCTCACACGGCTCCGGCTGGCCGGTCAGACCCTCTCTCGCTTTTCTCTTCTATGTTTGAACCGGCAGAGAAGTTAGCAAGAACGGGCGTCCTCGAGCACTGCAAGTTCTCAGGATATAATTCACTTTAATCTTTTAAGCATTTGACAGTATTTGCTGGAAAGAAGGAGCAACAAGTACATAATTATTGCACTAATTAAGCTGCCAAAAACACAAGCGTGCGGCAAGAGCACCTTTGAAACGGGGAGCCCACGACGCATTAGCATCTGCTGGAAGCTTATTAATCACCTAACAGGCAATTAGCAAGCTGTTACTGTTTGAGGCTGCTATGTAAATAAATTCTTGGGTTAATTTCTTCCTCTGATAATAAAGAAAACATTATGAAAATTAGCTAAGCGACAATGTAAATGATCTTCACTGTTAATTATACGACGGTGTTACACATGCAAAGACCCCAGCGCTGATAAGGGCCGGGCCCCCGCCACCGCCCACCCCTAGCCCCCACCTTGGCTCTGCCGCTTTAAAAATAAAAGTGTTGACACAGGTAACGGAGGCTGGAGCCTTGGGGACTGGAGTCACAGCTGTTGGCTTGCATTGCCCAGAGCAACTGCCAAGGCTGCAAACTGGAGCAGGGCCATTTCCTCGCTGGAAGCTGAGAGGACCCTGGGCTGCCTGGGGCCCCAGCTGGCAGCAGGGGGCAGGGAAGGGATAAAAGGCCAGGCCTGGGGTCCTCCCCAACCTGGGGCTGCCTGTTCACACAGGCTTCCCTGTGGAGCTAAATTAAATCTTCCAGGCTGTGTCATTGTCACCAGGCGGCAATTCCTCTGTGTGGAGCATCTGGTAGACTGGGGCTTCCCGGCTCGTCCAGCTGGCCCAGGTGTGTTGTACGAGGCAGGTAGGGGCCCTGGCTCCAGAGTTAAAATCCTGCCTCTACCACTCAGAGGCTATGTGACCTTAGACCAGTGACCAAAGTTCCCCCAGCCCCAGTTTCTTTGTCTGCAAAATGGGGATAAAATGGGGTCGCTGCGGACAGTGAAATGGGGTCCTCAGGAAGTCCTCAGCACAGGGCCTGCCTGTGGCGAGCCCCTCATACACGTTCACTGTTGTCACCATCATTGACCTGGTCACCGACTGTGCCACATGCCAGGGGCCCAAAGGGCAAAAGCGTGGCGTTACCGTCCCCAGCCGTGAGACAGCCAGGACGTGGGTGTCAAGATCACCAGCCTGCCAGGCAGCACAGACCACGAGCCTGAGGCCCGACGGCTGTAGCCAGAGCGGAGGGGGACAGAGCCAAGGTCCAGCTCCCTGGGGGCCTGGGGCTTGGGAGGCGGTTCTAAGCAAGTCCAGTGGGAGCTTGCATAACGGAGCTAAGGCTAGCTTCGGAATCGGACAGTAGATTGACTTCCTTTGAGAAAGCTCTCTGAGCATTGTTGTTGTTTTCTTAATTAAAAAATTTTGTTTCCGGGGGGAGATAATTAGGTTTATTGACTTATTTATCTTTAGAAGAGATACTGGGGACTGAACCCAGGACCGTGTGCAGGCTAAGCATGCTCTCTACCACTGAGCTACACCCTCCCCCTGCGTGAGCCTCGCTGAGGGCGTCACGGGCTGGAGGGAGGGCGGGCACAGGCTCGCACAAGGCCAGGCATGTGGCGGAGGCACAGCGAGAACAGGTCCCTTAGACTGTAGGATGGAGGGCAGCCCAGAAGGTCTTCTCATGAGGCTCTGCTCCGAGAGCGTCAAGGTCCCCTGGGCAGAGGAAAGGGGCCTTGTTGTACTGTTGAAAGTCGCGCAGGTGCTCTGAGCGGGTGCAGTGGAGCTTCCTTACACCCCGCAGACACATGCACCCCGTGACCCAGCAGTGCCAACCCCGGCTACACGTCTGCCCCGTGCACGGGGTCCCAGGAGCCCACATCCTGGCAAAGAAAGCACAGAAGCCCTCCGCCCGGGCCCTGCTCCCCGGGCCTCGGGCACAGGCCAGCCCTTCTGTGCGTTTGGGTTTGTTCCGTGGGACCATTACACGTACGCACGTATCTAAACACTGAGAAGCCTGTGGCTCTCCAAGGCGGGGGTTGATACAGCACATACGCATTTTCTGCTTTCGTTTGAGCCTGGACTTCCCTTCCTCAGGGGCGCAGTTGGTGAACCCCAGGTGGCCTGCAGTCCCAGTGCCACCGTCTGGGCCAGTCTCTCCTTCACACCATGACAACCCCGTCGTGAACGGGAGGCCCCGCGCAGGTCCCTTACTCGTCTCCTGTTTCCCCGCTAAGAGTCTCCAGCCCTTTTAACACGGCCTTTGGCAGCTCCCCCAGACCCTTCGCCAGCTCGGTCATTCTCCTGTTCGTGGTCTGCAAACCCGGATGTGCTTGTTAATCTGTGACACCTAGAAATAAGCAAAGCTCGGGAAGCTGCCCACGAGCTCAGAGGACAGTGAGGCCGTCGTCCCCCAGGCTCCGGGCACGTCGCCTCCACCCAGGCCATGTGTGTAGGAGGTGAAGCTTCTTCCCTGTTTAGTGGCTGTATCCCGTGGTCAACAAATGCCACCCCCCTTCACCCCAGCCCGGGTCTCTCACGCAAGACTGCTGTGAGCCAGCCTCCCACATCCTGTACTTAGGCAATTGACCTTTCTGCCCCTGAAATGTAATGCATCACCCTCGTCCCCGCTACGCTCTGTCCTGCTGGAGTGGCTGCCAGCCAGGCCTGAGGGATCATGTGACTCCTCAGAAGTGCAGGGCAGCACAGGGCGGTGGAGAGCGCTGCCCTCAGGCCGGCTCAGCCACCAACCAATGGTGTGACTTCGATCAAGTTCCATCTCTTCTTAGGGTGAGGAGTGAAGCATGTAGGGTGCCACTCTCCCTCCCTGCTCCCTGTGTCTGCGTCCACCCAGCTGCTGGCACCCGAGTGTTGACAAGCTCAGGGCTCGGGAGAGAACTTGAAGCCACCAGTGACCTCCCTCTAGGTTACACAGAACCATCCATCTGCCCGTCAGGGTTAGGTTTGCTCCGTGAGCTATAGCACCACTAACTGATTTAAGGCCCAGCCTGCATTTCGGTCCATCTTCCCTTTATCATTCTGCCTTTTTCCTCCACTGGTTCCCACAGATGGGGACACCGAGCACAGTGTCCGGCCCAATGTCTAAACAAAGGAAGTGTCCGTTTGCTTTTTCCCTCCATCTCAGCCTTGCAATGACTGTGGTCTCTGCTTCCTAAGTCTGGCCTTTTATGCGGGATTCCCGGGGCTCTGAGAAGTGGACACGGGCTTAGGGGCAAGCGTGCTTCTCCAGCTGACCACTAGGGGCGCACTGAGCGGTCGACTGTGGTCCCCAGGGGTCCCACCTGGCTGGGAAGTGTTGGCCGGCGGCAGGTAGGGAGGGCTCCGTGTTAACTCCCACTGGTTTGGGAACAAGGAGAAAAAAAAAAAAAACCCACTGAACTTGTTTTCCGTCTGGGCTAGGAACAGGGCCTTACTTCTACTCTGTGTTTCTAAATCCCAACCCGACTGGAAAGACCACTCTCAGCACCTCAGGAAACCTTTCTTCCGGGGACACGTGAAACAGATCCCGGAGAGATGAACTTCTTATAAAATAGAAGTAAAATGGAAATGTAACCTCCAATACATTTATCCACTACTAATGTAACTAAAGAAAGAGATAAAACGCTAGTCCTTATCCACGAAAGGGACAAAATTCTCTCACTGGGTTATTGGGATGATTAAACGCAACACCGATGTGGTCCCTCCTGGCACGTCACAGGTATTTAATCTTTTGCTTTTTCTCTTGTATGTCAGGGGTGTTGGTTCCAATTATTCTGGTGTTCGGGCTGGAGGGGGCTTAAAGATATGTGAATTAAACCTCTTTTTTACACTGAGAGCCAAGCAGGGGAGGAGACAGGCTAGTGGTTAGTTCATCCTTCTCCTGCCAAGAAACTCAGAACATTCATCAGGTGATAACAGCTAACATGCGTTGAGGGCTGACTACATTTAAGTTACAACAGGCTTATGAGGTTTTTTCATAATAATTATTAAAAATACTACTTTTCCAACTTTGCAGGTGAGGCAAGAGAGATGCAGAGAGGTTAAGAGACCTGCTCAAGGTCACATAGCTAGGCTTGGCGGGCAGGGCTTGGACCCGGCAGTCTGGCCTCAGGGGCTGCAGTCCCGTCACCCTGCAAACCCCCCAGGGCTGGAGGGGCCGAAGCAATGACCCAGAGAGGGCAGCCATGTTCCCGCTTCTCCCCTCGCCCCCTGCACGTTACTCCCCACGCAGCTGCCGGCACCGGCAGGTCGGCTGTTTGATAGCTTGCGGGGGTGGGGGAAGAAACCCAGCGACACTTTTGTTTCCTTCTTCAATGGAGGTAAAATTCACATAACATAAAATGAATCACTGTAAGTTTGCAAATCAGTGGCGTTTAGTGCGTCCACAATGTTGTACAACCATCACCTCTATCTCATCCCAGAACATTTCATCAGCTCGAGAGGAAACCCTGTCGCCACTAAGCGGTCACTCCCTGTTCCCTCTCCCTCCAGCTGCCTGCAGCCACCGACCTGCTTTTGTCTTTCTGAGTAGATTTGCCTATTCCAGACATTTCATCCAGGTGAAATCATACAATCTACGACCTTTTGTGCCTGGCTTCTTTTGCTTAACATATGTTTTTGAGGTTCATCCATGGGGTAGCACGTGTTAGCACTTCATCCCTTTTTCTGGCTGAGTAATATTCCCCAGCAGCACTTCCTAATCAAAATGGAAGGCAAGGGTCCATTCCACCTTCGAGCAGGGCTTTCCCTGGCACCTTGCAGGTAGACGCAGGTGCATGTGAAAGGAATTCAAAGAGGGAAGAGAGAGACGCAGCCCACAGTTAGACAAGGATGAGTAGGTAGCAGGGCTCGAGCAGATGAAGCGTTCAAGCCATGCGGGCATATTCTGGTGACACTTGAATGTCAAGAGAGAGTAGACACCAGTTAGGTGGCCCCGCTGGGCCTCAGAAATCACACATTTTGTCCTGGACTTCCCCGCCCACCCTCTTTTCTCACAACTGCCCCTCCTTCTTTCACACATGTTCTTTGGCAGGACTGGCATGCCTGCAGGACTGTGATGACAATGGAAGTCCCCTGGTCCTCTGACTCTGCACCCAAGTTTGGAAAGACCTTCCTCCTTCGCTCTGCTGGGGGAGGCTGAGTGAGGATCAGGGCCACCGCCTGTGGTCCCTCTGCAGGGGTCAGCGAGGCCTGGACCCCTACTGCTTAGCCGCAGGCCAGGGCTTTGGCCGCACCCTGGGGATTCAGGAGACAGGCCAGGGCAGGTGTTCCTCCCACGTTGGGCTGGGAGGTGGCGGTGGAGGTACAGCCTCCCTCGCCACACGACGGGGCTTCCCAGGGAGGGTTCAGTCAGTACAGAGACCCTTGCTCCCCCTGGAGCTCAGGGTGGCACCTCTCCACACCTGAGCGTGGCTTCTGTCACTCCAGGGAGCCGGACCCACTGAAACATTGACTCTCGTCAACTATGAAGGCCTGGATGGCCCAGGTCTGTTTCAGTTGACTGGTTCGGGGATGATGGGTTCCCTTCCGATTCAAACTGGTTTGCTCAGGGTCTCTCATGCCCCCTTGCTCTTCTGTTTTGAACAGGGGTTTGGAAAGTGGTTCACAAGAGAAGTTCAGATCTGGGTTTAGTTCAAGGATCAACAAGTGTGTGCGGCTGGTCTGGTCTGGGCTTGAGGCTTTGGTTCAGAGAGAGGACAAAGCTGCTGTTCCCGGCGCAGGGGAAGGACGCGGCCACCGCCGCCCGCCCTCGGCCGCCCAGCCACGCTCAAGGCCCGCCCGCGCCGCAGTTAGTCCGGGATCCCCGGCCCTCAAGCCGCCGCGAGTCTCCGGAGGGCAACACTTTGATTGATTTTGAAACTGTGACAGTAAAACGGTTAATAAAAACCTGAGAGATCCGTACAGAGGTGTTTTCCACACACGGCGCGGGCCTGGCTTAAATGAGGTCTATTCATCACGCTGGGCCCGAGGGCCTCGTGCAGCAGAGGGAGGGGGTGCATAATCACAGGCTCCGACAGGGCGCCCCCCACAACTTCCCCTGTCTGCCTCGGCCCCAGTGAAGACAGAAATGTCTGCCTCGGGTACCCAGCTTCCCCTTTCTCTAAGGCAGTGGTTCTCAAAGTGGGGTTCCCCAGCCAGCCACAGCACTGCCACCTGAGAACCTGTTAGAAATGCAAATTCTCAAACACCACCCCTCCTTGCTGATCCCCAAACTCTGGGGCAGGCCCAGCTCTTGTTTTAATCTCCTCCGGGAGATTCCAGGGCAAGCCCGGCTCTGAGAACCCCAGCTCTGCAGAGCACCCCCTCCCCAGCTTCAGACACCCGGGGGTTTCAAACCTTATATTTCCTCCCTGTCAAAAAATGCCTGACTATTCAGATAACACTAAGGCTGGCAGTTCTATCCTGTAGGGGCTGCAGGGGTTTATAGTTGAACAGAGGATGGGGTACTGAACCGCACCCACAGGAGACTGACAAGGGAGGAGTCTTTCGGGGGCGCGGCGGGTGAGGGAGCGCCCTGGGCCCCAGCTCCTCCTGCAGGGTCAGAGAAGCAGCCTGTGAGAGGCGGGGTGTCTGTTCTGGGGTCAGAACATCTGGGCTCGGGTCGCAGCCAGGCCGGCGCTGTTGTGTGACATCGGGCAAGTCATTTCATCTCTCTGAACCCTTCAGTTCCCTCAGCTGGAAACAGGCTAAAACTAGGACGTCTCTCATAGGGCTGTTGTGGCGTTTAAATCAGCTAGTGTGTGTGCAGTTCTTAGGAAAGGGCCCTGCCCGTCTCCCAGGGCCCTCGCGGGGCGCCCGCTGGCTCTCAGCCCTCTCCGGGGGCCCGGGGCTCCATCCTCTGCAGGTGCCCCACTCCAGAGCTCCAGTCCCTGAAGAAGCAGAAGGCCCAAGACACAGGCTTAAGGATGGTGATGTGGCTCTGCTGCTGCCACTCCTGCCCTGAATGGGACAGCGACCTGACAGTGACAGGTCCCCCGTGGGACCACGTTGCAAAAAGATTACGACTTGCCGAAGGCCCAGCGGCTGGTTGGCACTTTTTAGCAATCAGGTATTTTTACACTAAAGTTTGTACACTATTTTTTTAACCACACTCGTGCACACTTAATGGGCTACAGTATGGTTTAAACATAATTTTTGCAGGTATCAGGAAACAGAAAAACCCCCGTGACTCTCTACTGAGATATTGGCCTTGTTGTGGCATCTGGAACCAGACGCGCGGCGTCTCTGAGGTGAAACATGCGTAAGCAAATGTGTTAAGCACGTGCTAGTGCAAGTGGTGTGTAGATAAAGCTAAAATGGTGCGGGAGTGCAAAAGGCTGAAGTCTGGGAGACCCCGTGTCATCCCAGACAAGGGTGGAGCCCCCACCTGGACTGCGGGCTGCTCTGACGCCGCCCGGCAGCCTGCGGCTCGGCTCAGCCGGGAGCGGGCGGGAGGCCGGCGCTGTGCGCACGTGCCGGGGGCACAGCGGGCCCCAGACCACCCCCCCCCCCGGGGCACACTAGCTGCTCAGGGCATCTGGTTTCTGGGGCGCATGTCCACACCTTCCTCTCACAGCCTTTGCCTTTGTGATTCCCCTCTTCAAGGGGCGCATCTGGGGAGGCTGATCTCCTTGGGAGGCCCTGCAATCCTGCTCCCCTAAAATTACAACCGGAGAGAGCAGAGCTGCAAGCGAGAAGAGGCTTCAGAGACGTGTTCACTCTGGATGGTTCCCTCCTTTGGAACTGGGAGGCCCCATAACCAGCTGGGGGACCCCCAGGGACCCCGCTCTCCTCCTGCACCACATGGGGGTCACGGCGCTCATGCTGCCCTGGGTAGGGGGCGAGACGAGGCGGGAAAGGCGTGGGGCGTCCTCAGCGCCCTGGCGAGGGTCTGGCTCCCCCTTCCCCCGAAGGCCTGCAGGTCAGCCTCGACCCTCCATCCCACCACCCAGAGCTCCCGGGAAAACCTCGAGAAGGGGACACGGGGATGAGGAAAGAGCCCCCGAGGCAGCTCTCAGCAAGCGCGGCGCCGCCAAGGGAGACTGCCCACCCCGCGGCTGCCGGCTCTGTCAGGGAGCGCGCTTCGGCCCGGCATCATTTTTTACGTGCCTGTTCAGTAAATGATCACTGGTGGCCTCGTCCATTTGAGTCACAATCAAAATAGCAGCCAGGACAGGGCGGGCCTGTGTTATGTCACCAGGGTGGGGGCTGATTCCTATCAATCTGCAAATACATTCACACTTAGTTGAAAAACTATGCATCTAGGATCAAACATATCAGAGGCTGGGCGGGAGAGGGCCCCGTCTGCGGGCTTCTTCGTTGTGCATCAGTGAGGGCGTGGGGCAGCGGAGGAGCAGCCCGCGGCTGCAGGTGGGCGTCCGCAGGGGCTGGGGGAGCGAGGCCAGTCCCCAGCGGACCTGAGAGATGCTGGCCCATCTGGGAGCCAGGCGGGCAAAGGGCACGGGCCTTCCTGAGGAAAGAGAGATGAGTCCGTGTGAGTCAGGGGCGAGGCCCACAGTTCCCGGTGTCAGCCATGCACCAACGCTCCAGCAGTCATCGGCCTCTGAGACGGTGGGGCAGACGTGCGGAGAGCCGGAAGATGGAGCCTGACGGTAAGGAGAGGGAGGGAGGCGGGGAGAAAAGGACATTTGCCAAAGCCGCGTGCACCAGGCCCTGTGCTGCGTTCTTGGCCTCACCCGTCCCGCTGAAACCTCCAATGACCCACGAGGCCGGCAATAGTGTCCACACTGCCAAGGCGAAGACAGGAGGCTCAGAGAAGGTCCAAGGCAGCAGCTCTGTTTTTTGAGAATGTAAGGAGATTGGGAAGAAATAATGGGCAGGCAGATGCACGGTGGCTGCAGGCTGGGTGGGGGAATGGCCAGTGCCTGCCAATGGGCAAGGGGCTTCGTTGTGGGCTGATGGAAATGTTCCACAGGTAATGATGGTGATGCTTGCGGAGGGTTGTGGAAATACAGAACCATCTCTAAGTGGGTGAACTGTACCATATATGAATCGCATCCCACTAGAACGGTTAAAAGCAAATCGAGACGAGGCACATCGCGTGGCCCCAAGGCCCCTGACGCCTTGCTTGCCCCTCCTGATGGCAGCCTTTAACCTGTGCTTTGCCCCGTGCACGCAAGCCTGTCACCTAGTGAGCTTCCCATTCTTCACTTACCCACCTTCTTCCGTGTGCCAGGTTTCCCTGATCTGCACCCCTGGTCTCACCGGCCACCTCAGCTGAAGCCTCCCATCGCTGGAGCCGGAATAGAGGGGCTGCTGCCCCGGGGCCCTGAGAGCGGAGGGTGTATCCCGGGGAGAGCCCCTCTGCCTGGGCTCAGGGTCACTGCCGTGGCCAGGGCCACTCGCCCCAGCCCGCGCACCCCGTCCTGGTGGTGCGGATTTCATGGGGTACTAGTCTAGAATGCGGCTCTGGGACGTACGATGGGGTTTAAATCCTGGCTCTGCCTCTTACTAGCTGTTACAGGCCAAATGCGTCCCCCACCCCAAATTGCCGTATTAACGTCCTAAGAATGGGACTGTGTTTGGAGGTGGGGTGTTTATAAAGGTAAGTAAGGCAGAGTGAGCTCATTAGGGTGGGCCCTGATGCGACAGGACTCATGTCCTTACAACAAGAGGAAATTTGGACGCAGGCACGTGGGGAAGAGCCTGTGAGAACACAAGGAGAGGACGGCCGTCGGCAAGCCAGGGAGAGGCCTCGGAGAAAGCACCTGCTGACACCTTGATCTCGGGGCTCTGGCCTCCAAGGCTTCAGGAGGTAACTCCTGTTGGCCACGGCGCCCTTTGTGGTGCTCTGCTATGGCAGCTCAAGAAACCAACACAGTGGCTGTGTGGCCTCGGGCGAGTCGCTCCACCTCTCTGGGCTTCAGATAATACCAGCACCTACTTCCTAAGGGTGCTGTGACAATGAAATGAGCGACACACGCATGGGTCTAGACTGTGTCTAGCACATCGTAGGCACTGTACGGGTTACTGTCATTATTATTACTCATCAGGGACACTGCGCAATGTTTTCCAGAACCAACGACTTTACTCAAAGAGCGGAGTTTCCCTTTAATGGTTTCTCCTTCAGATTCACACAAGCACGCCGAGTTATCTGACAAAGAAAAGCTGGGCACAGGCTCTCGGCAGTGGTCAGACTGCAGCAGGGCGTCACCCCGTGGACTCAGTGCGGCCGTTATCCAAGGAGGCAGCTCTGAATGCCGGGACGTGGACGTCGGAGAATAAACAAATGTGCAGAAACACAAGCGACATGTGAAGATTGCGATGCTCACCACGAGGGTATCGGACGGCCCTGTGTGTGTGAGTGAGTGAGTGAGATATATCACGTATACGGAGAAACAGCGAGGCTGTCTGTCTGCTTGATTTTTTTTCCTAGAAAAAGCCTGTGGACAGAGGTTACCAAGGAGAGAGACTGGAGTCATAGCGAGGTTTAAACATTTTATTTTATGCCTTTCTGAAATGAAGGTTTTCCTTTTTAAAAAAAATAATGTCACATGGATTATCTGGGTAGAGGACTGTGGGTCACGGCTTTTCTAGCCTTTATTTTTCCTTGTTAACAGCACAGTAACAAAAGCCTTAACAAGAGGCTCTTTTAAAGACCCCAGAGGCACCGCCCTGCCTGAGTCCGGGTGTGGGCCTGCCCATCACCGTCCCCTGCTGTGAGAAGTCCAAGGCCGGCCTTCCAGGGCCAGTCCTGCCCCGGGACGGGTGTCCTCACACCGCCAGAGCCTCGGCCTCCTCGCCTGTAAAACAGCGCCTGCCGTGGCCGCCCAGACCGCCTCACAGGCCGTGGGTGGCACCCGAGTCACCGTGAGAGCTCAGCTTTCCTCCCCGGGGCCACTTCCAGAGCCTTCGAGATGCCAAGGAAAACTGCAGGGTCCAAGAAGCTCCAGAACTGACGCCGTTCTGGGGACCCTCTCTTTACGTGCTTGACCTGTCACTAACCTCCCGTCACTGGGGCTTTCAAGCAGGTGTCCAGTGCCTGCTGTGTTCCAGGCTGTGGGCTCAGAGGGGACACAGGCTGAGACACAGACCCTGGCTCAGGGGATTCCTAACCTGGCGCACAAAACAACCCCAGGACAGAGCTAAGCCCCACAGGGATGCAGAGAGAGAGGGAAAGGTGCCTTCCAGCCAGAGGAGCCATCGGGAAAAGTTCCTGGAAGTGGTGAAGGAGGGCCCTATTTGCACCTGCAGAGATGTGGGGGTGTTCAGATGGAGAACACAGCAGGAGAGGGGGCTCCAGTTGGCAGAGAGTGAGAGAGAGCCCCCTCTGAGGTTCCCAGGGGGCCGGGGCAGTGATCGGTCCAACAACAGCTCGCACTGCCGAGGCGGGATGGCAGGCCCCCTGGGGGGTCACCAGCCTCCCAGTCCCCGCTCACTCCAGCGAGGGGCTTCCTGTGCCTGCCCTGGCCCCCCCCAGGGGCTCTTTCTAGGCCTCTGCCCCCTGCTATTCAGGGGGCAGCATCCTCCTCCCTTCAGGGCCTGTCACTCACACAAAGGCAATGCACCCCTCACAGCTGCCCCTTTTAGGGAAAGCGTGGCTGGGGGCTTGCTCCAAGTCCCCACTCAGGTTGGTGTCCTTCAGCCTTATCGACTGGGTGAGACCTGGGCTGTGACTGGAAAGCCAGGAGCGGCTTTTCGCCTTCCTCCTTCCTCCTTCCGCTGGCAGGCACCACCTCGAAGCCCTCGGGCCAGGAAGGAAAGACACGCTCAGCATCACCTGGCTGGTTGGGGACGAACCAGGGCCGGTCCCCAGGCTCCTGCTCCACTGGGGAGGGTGTGTTTGTTCCCTCCGTCTTCACTGCCATCTTCACTGCCTGGGCGGGGGGGACTCTGAAAGTCAGCCTCTCCCGCCCTCAGCTCCCTAACCCTCCACACACATGACAGATAAGAGGTGACAGCCCGGACTGAGATGAAAGCAGGGAGGGGAGTGAGCGGGAGCAGGGGCTCCCAGAGGCGCTATTGCGGGCACCTCTGCGGGCAGCAGCACCTGCCAGCCTGCCCGGCGGCTGTTCACAAACCTCTCCCCTGCCTGAGCTCGTGCCTCTGGGAGACGGGCAAACGGCAGCTGGGTTTGGGTGGGCGGGAGGTCGAGTTCTGAAGCCTGGGCCCCGCGGGCGCATGGGGCCCGGGAAGTGGGTGGGGCAGCAGAGGAGGGTGGCTTGGGAGCTGAGGGTGGCGGCTTCCCCGGAAGTGCCCCAAGCTCACCGCTGCATGAAGATGCAGACCCTGCTGGGGCCAGGCCTCCTGGCCTCCTGGCCTCCTGGCCTCCTGGCCTCCTTAGGACCGAGTGCCAAGCGCCAGGGTCAAGTGGCCGGCTGCCCTCGCCAGCCTTGGCCTTCCAGGCTCTGAGTCAGACTGCAGTTCCAGGGTCTCCACCCACAGAGGGGAGAGCCCCACCCCACCCCCCCAGGAGGCCTGATCCCCGAAGGGCAGACGGGCGGAGAAACAGCTCCCTGAAGCTGGGAGCTCCGAGAAGGCACGGGGAGCGGGGTGCGAACAGAGGGACCGAGCAAACGCCCGCCGCACTGGCCCCCGGGGCCAGGGCCTATGGAGGACGGCGCAGCTGACGCAGGAAAGTCGGGCTGAGCTCTTTGGCCCCGCAGGCGTGGCCGGCGGGGCGCGGTGAGAGGCAGCGGGGGCCATGCGGGTGTTCTTCAAGCCACACGGGGCAGTGATGGCGGGGGAGGTGTGAGTGAGGGGCTCCTCCCCCCGAGAAGGGGCCCCCAGGCGAGCCCCAGACAGCACCCACTCCAGGCCGAGCCCCTCCGTGGGCCTGGGAAAAAGTGACAGCAAAGGCAAATTTGAAAGGCCCCGTCTGCCCAGTGCAGGTCTGCGGCCTCTAAGGGAAGCCCCCCACGCAGGTGAGCCAGGGTGGGGAGAGTGGGGCGCAGCAGAGAGGCCCAGGCTGGAGAAGGAGGAGGACTAGGACGGCCACCGGCCACACCGGCTTCCAGACGAGGGGACCCAGCCTCCTGCGGGTGGAGGGTGGTACCTGGGTGCTGGCCTCAGCTGCCAACAGAGAATGGCTGGGGCCCCCGAGCCTGTTCGGGGCGTCGCCTGCTTTCTGGGGGAACCCGCTCCCTCTGTGAGCTCGTGCGTGCGTCCACACACATGCACACACAGGCATGTTCGTTCAGGAAATACTTACGAAACACGTGGCCCCAGAGCTGGCTCCAGGCATTGGGAAGACATCAGTGAAGGCAGAACTAAGCCCCCGGGCTGCCCTCGGAGCACTGACTGGCCTGGGGCAGGGACGCAGTTAGAAGGGAGACCCGCCTGCTCGCGCGCGTCCACTGTGTGCATTCAGTTCCTCCGGCCGCTCAGTTCACTCCGCTTTCAGCCCAGAACCCGCTGCAGACCCTGCAGAGCCTGAAGACCCTGCCCAGCAGCCCTGCCCTGCTCCCCTGCCCCAGTTAGCTTTGCTGCACCCCTTTTCCGTCTCTTCCCCCATCCTGCTCCCTGCACGGCCCCGTCACCGCTAGGCCTCTCCCCAGACCTCTCTCCCTCCCGGCGGGGGAAGCTGACCACGAGGACCTGAGAGGCAGGAGTCAGCTGATCTTTGGGGCTCACACCTGCCTGGGCACCTCACTGCGGCCAAGCTGACGGGGAGGGTGCTCTGAGGGCTGGCCCCCTGCAAGGTCAGCCAGGTGGGCTTCCTGTGCCCCTAGATATCCCTTGGCCCCTCCTGGTCCCCAGATTAGGAGAGCCGCCATGTAGAGGGTGCCTCTTCCCCGCCAGGCTCCGGCCAAGCCCTGCCTAAGCCCCTCACCTAACCCTCCCCGTGGCCAGCGGTGGCAGGTGGCGCCACAGTGCGTCCCTTCCCCGGGGAGCTCAGGCGCTCACGGGGGCTACTCCACGTAGGAAGGTTTCGACCGGACCCTGGCTCTGCCTGGCCCCCAGCCCGGGCCGGCGCCCCTGCCTCTGCTGTTTTCCCCCAACCTCTCCTCCATCGGAACTTCTTTTTCCCTCATGTGGTGACCAAGAAGCCCACTAAATTTGTCACCCAGGGGTATTTGCATGTCACATACTTCAAATAACTGAATATCTGTCTAGACCTAGGTAAGGTATCTCTAATGGTGGAATTCCAGACAGACAAGGGGGCGAAGTGCATACTTTTTATTTGGGAACAGGGCCTTCCCAGAGGTCCCACAACCACCCACCAGGAGGGCGCCTCCTCTGCTCTCTCATAAAACTGCACCCTCCCCTCCTCCAAGTTAAGCAATCAGACCCCTCTGTTCCCGTGTTCACTACTCACCTCGCTTGGCTCCAAGGCAAATGTTCCAGACCTATTAATTATCTCAGGGTAATTAGGCATGGGGAAATCCAGGCGCAGATAAAATCGGGGCCCTCCCCCGCCTGCCCCCGCATTCCCCTCTGGTCTCCCTGAAATGCTGGGATGCGCTCTGTTTCCCTGCCATCTCCACCAGACCCACCGGGCCAGCGCCCAAACGCCCCGAGGAGAGCTGGGCCCAGCCCGGGCCTGCCCCGCTGCCACAGGCAAGTCGACGTGATGCCCCCGTGGATAGTCCCTGCCCGCCCGCCCGCCCCGGCGGTCTGAGCCTTAACCAGCCACGTCCTTGCGCCTCCCCCTCAAGGCTCAGACTGCCCTTCCCCCTTCCCACCTCCCCACTCGGGGGGGACACTGGGTCGCGTGAGGGTATTTAACCAGGCGTCCATGCACCCAGGAACGGGCCTCCTAATTTCAGGACACCCCCCCACCCTCACCCCGAGATACGAAATTCTTAACACACGTACCTACCTGCGTTTGTCTGGGAAGACCCCGTAACTTGCAAGCGATCCCCAAAGAGCCCTGGGCCCTCCCCAGCCCCCCTCAAAGGGGTAAGAATCTCCGCCCTGAGGCATCGCTGAACCTGCCCCCCGTGAAGGCCGACACAGAGGGCCCCAGCGTCTGGGAGCGCCTCGGGGCCTCGCCACCACACGGACAGGCAGGTTGTGACGCAGCGGCCGGGAGCCTGCTGCCGCTCTGGCCTGAGTTTCACCCCAGCACTGCTGCTCATGATGGTGCCTCAGTTTCCCTATCTGAAAAATGGGACCACAGGTGGGAGGGGGAATTGGGTGAAGATGGTCAAAAGGTACAAACTTCCGGTCAGGTAAGTGAGGACGAGGGATGTAACGGGCGGCATGCCGGACATAGTTAACACTGTGGCTCGTTGTGCATGGACGTTGTCAGTCAGTCCCAAGGGTTCTCGTCACAAGAAAACAGGGGTCTTTCTGTTTCTTTAATTTTGTGCCTGGATGAGAGGATGGACGCTCCCTAAACGCGTCGTGGTCAGCGTTTCATGACGTGCACAAGTTAAATCATTATGCTGCGCACCGTAAGCTCACACGGTGCTGGACATCGGTTAGATCCGAGCGAAACTGGACGAGGAAAGTGGGGTCACGACTGTCTCGCCACACAGAGTCATCGCGGGCATTGAAACAAAGAGGTCACCAAGCTCAGTACCAACACGACTCCTGGTTTGTAGCACGTGCTCAGCACGTGTTAACTGCTGTTTATCACCCCGTTTAGGAAAGGAGACTGGAGCTCAGAGAGGCCAAAGGACATGTCCGGGGGCCGCACTCAGCACAGCCCCAGCCGGGAGCGGTCTCTGGAGCAGAGGCTGTGGTGGGGTCTTGCGAACACTGTCAGGCCCGCAGTTGCTGGAGGCTGATGTGACGGTGGGGCTGTTTCTGGGATCAGGGTTGGCCCAGAGAACAGAGGTGTGTGCTGAGGAGCTGGGCCAGAGAAGGAAGAGCTCGGGAGAGCTGAGTTCTGGTGCTGCCCCGGGCTGGGCAAGCTCCCTCCCCTCTCGGGACCCCTGCTTCTCATCTCTGAGATGAGGCGGGGACAGGACCAAGCTGCAGGCTTTTATCCCACTGAAGGGGAAGAGGTGGACGAGGCTCAGAAGCCCCAGGCTCTGTCCAAGGACTTCCTGGGCAGCAGAACCATCCAAAATGAAAAGGGCTGCCCAGGGGCGGCCGCAAAACTGCCAGGCCTAGGAGGAGTCGGGCAGAAGCTGGGTGGCCACCTGCCCAGGAGGTCTCGAGCACCACCCTCGGGAGTTTGGTGGAGTCCCAGACCCAGGGACGCTGCGAGAGCTCCTGAGTGGCCTGGGGCCAGCTGGGGATGTCAGGATGCAAACACCTAGACGCAAAAGAGACCAAGGGACGCACTCTCTTGGTTTCCTCCTTGGATCACGCAGCCTGGCTGCTCCGCTTGGAGCTTGTGAGTCACCAGAGGGACGCTGAATTGTCATCAGAAGAGAGGAGCACAGCTGTGGGCTCAGGCAGGGGTCACCGTCCCCCCCTTCCCTCCCAGTGAGACCAGCACGCGGCCTCCCCCTCGCCATCCTATACACACTCCAGGATGGGGAGGCCCTGAGGGTGGCCCCGGGCCGCCCAGCCTCCCTTCTGGAAGCGCAGTTCAGAGCTGTGAGGAAGCACCCCAGGTTCAGAAGAACTCCCTGCTCGGAGGACCCCAAACACCACTTGAGTACAGCACCTGGCCGGGTGGGGCGGGCAGCCGCGGCCTGCAGGGCGCCCCAGCGGTGCACATCTGGAGAACAGTCGTGGCCACCCGGGCATCCTTGGAGGCAGGACTGGAGGGCTGGCTCTGCCCCTCCAGGAGGTTGACCGACACGAGGCTAGTGAAAGGCTCCTCCGGAGGCCAGTGGAATGGTAGGCTGCTTTGGTGGGGGGAGGAAGGAGACAGAAGGAAAGGAGAAGGGGGGCCTTCACGTCTCCCCATCCCTCCCTCTTCCAGGCGAAATATTCTTTCTCTAAAATGACGATAATAATCCGCTCTTCAATCTCCCCCTTTCTGCGCCAGGGCTCTGTAACACTAGACGGCTGGTCCGAAAATAACTATTTTGCCCTAAGACAGAGCCGTTTCTTTAACAGGAGAAGCTGAGATATTTTGAAAGCCGCCCCCGAGGCAAGAAGGCTGGGCATCGGGTGCTAATTGTCAGCACTCCCCCGGGGCGGCCCCACGTTGGCAGCGCCCGGGCCTGGGGGCCGCCTCCCACGCTCAGCCAGCCGGCCCGCTCCCCCAGCCCCGCGCGGAGGACGTAAAACACAGGAACACAGATGATCTTACATAACCGAAGCGGGACTGAACATTTTCAGCAAATTACCTCTGTTACGAGCTCTGCCATAAAATCGCCTCACAAGTGGATTTCGCTTCCCTTCCCTCCGTGCCCAATCAATTAGCACATGAGTAACACCGAGCCCATTAGGACAAACCGATGCCCGGGGAGCGCGTCATCTGCTATAGAAATGATTGCTTAATATGCCAGTTGGCTCCGAGGAGCTCTCAGCCACACACAATCTTGCCATAATCAATAGCAACCGTCAAGCGACGCTGTGTCCGACCGGGACACCGCTGGGCAGCGCGGGGGCCGGCCTGTGCGGGCAGAGCCGGGGCCGAGAGCGCCCCTGCCCCGCCCGCCCGCCCCCCTGCTCCTGCCTCTGTCCCTGCCGCCCTGCCCAGCAAACCCAAGAGGCCTGCGGTGACTAAGAGAAATGGAAGCTCAGAGGGCGAGGGAGAGAGAAAGGCGCGGGGCGGCGTCGCGGGGATCTGAGTGGAGGGGGGTGGGAGGGAGGACCCCAGCCTTCCTCCCTCCCAGCAGTCGAGAGTGGGCTTCCCCGGGGGCATCCAGAGGCTCCTGTGAGACTAAGAGCTCCCTGGAGGTGAGCCTGCGGGGTGATAACACGTGCATGGTGTGCGCCTCTGTCCACGAGGGCATGAAGGAAGCCGGGGACCGACACCTACGCGCATGTGTTGATACGTGTGTGTGCACATGAGGCGGCACGTGAGTGTATGCCCAAGGGCAGGTGGGTCCGTGTGCTCCCATCGCTCCCAGAACGCAGCCATCCCACACAGCATGAAGCCTCCCCCCATTCCTGTCCTGTCTCTCCACCCACCCTCCATGCTGCGGGGAGGACCCACCTCCCCTCCTCTGTCGGAGCCCTCTCCAGCCCAGAGCTCACACCCAGCCTAAGCCCGTGACCCCGCCTCCCCGCCCCCACGTGTAGCAGAGAGGACTCTGGCACTCAGGCCTCCAAACACTTCCCCGAGAGGCAGCTTTTTTGGTGGGTAGAGCATTCGAATTGAAGCCTAGAGTGCTGAATTTTATTGCCAGCCCTGCCCCTAGCTGCTGTAACATTACAGAGTTCTTGGGGCCTCAGTTTCCTCGTCTCTAAAATGGGCATAATACCACCCACTCTGTTACATCCCAGAATCCTTATCAGGGAAGAGACAACTTTTAACTCAAGGTAAGCAGCTTACTAGAGCAGAAGAGACATGAACTTCTGAGAGGCCTGAGCACTTCCAGTCCTAGCCTAGGAGTTTCGGTTCCCTTGGATCTTGAACAAACTCTTTCCTGAGCCTGCTTCTTCCTCTGGGAATTAAAACCTGCCTGGAGAGGCTGGCGGGCAGCGGGGGCTGGTGTAGAGATTAAATAAGCCAGGAAGGTGCGCACTCATATCTGCTGGCTTTACTGAGTCCCCGCAGAGAGTGAGGCCCCAGGAGGGACATGGAATTAGCAGCTGTTGCTGTCACCAGTCATGGAGATGCTCCCCGGTGCCTGCGGGCGCCCCCACGCTGTGACCCACTGAGCTCTCAGGACAGACAGGGGTGACTCCTGAGGCCGCACACGACCTTGCTGCTTTGGCCTTGCCCTCTCGGATCACTCACTGTGGAGGAAGCCAGCCCCCATGTTGTGAGGACACGCAAGCAACCCTGCGGAGTGGCCCACGTTGCAGGGAACTGAGGCCTCAGGCCAAGGCCAGCATCAACGCGCCAGCCATGTACGAGAGCCATCTTGGAAACCACAGGGTCAACCACAGCATTCCAGGACTGCTGACCCACAGAAGCTGGGTGAGATCATGCATGTTTATCGTTGCTTTCAGCTGCCAGCTACGTTTGTTACAGACAGAGCAACAGATAACTAACGCAGATGTGGTCCCCGCCCTCTTTAACCTGGTTTCAGGGGAAGAAAAGTGCACAGAGAGGCAGTACCAGGAGGCAACGTGTGGTCAGAAACCAGCCCATCACAGCATCAGGAACCTTTCTGTGTGCAAGGCCCAGGGGACGGTGACGCCATTCAAAGACCCGGGAGGTGATGGATGAGAAAGCACCTGAAGGGCAGACCACACTCTGCTCAGATGGGAAGGGCTGTGAGAGGAGGAAGGGGAAATGCCTGTCGCAGCCTGAGGGTCTGATCCCGGGCCCGGCTCCACGGGGGAGCCTGAGTGAGCACGCTTGTCCAGATCGGGCGGGCGCCGCGTAACATCTGGCGTTGGCACAGTACACCCCGCCGGGTACTCGGACCCACAGAAGCCCAGGGTCTTCCAGGAAGGGTTACTTTCCTGCGATTTTAGGAAAAGGGGGAAATGGGCTCCTCTGCTCTCCTGACGGCCAAGCTGCCCTCTGATTTTCACAGATAATGGGGCAGGAAATTGCCCGTAGCGAATGAGCTGGACCTGTTACCTGTGGGTGGAAATGGGTAATGAGAACTTAAACCCAGGCGCATCCCCCGATCACATTAGGGAGTCAGCTTGCAAAAATTATTAGAACGGTTTTAACATCCACCAGTTGGATGGATACCCGTCTCCTACAGCGACCTCAGACTCATTAACCTGGCAGTCCTGCTTGGACAATCACTCGCTCGTGCTGGTGCAGTGGCCTCCGTCCCAGACCTCTCCAGGGGCCTCCCAGAACCCAGAGGTTCGAAATAATTAAAATCCTGCAACCAGCTCCCCTTAAATGAAACTCGGATGACCCTTCAGACCTCGCTGGAGCAGATGGCTCCAGCCTTCCTGCCCCCTGGCAGGAAGGGGGACCAGGGCCAGCCCACAGGAGCAGACCGTGTCCTTTCACCTCCCTCGAGTAGAGGTGCCCTGAGGGGGCAGTGGGTCCAGTGGAAGAAGCACTGGAGCCCTGGGACCGGCTCTCATCGGGTCACATCCCCTCCCAGACCTGCATGTGGGGACAAGAGGACCTGCCTGGCCCAGCTCACTTCTGGTCCCCTGTTGTTGACTACACATAGAACTTTTCCACGTGTCCGGAGTAAGCGCCTCGTGTTCCCCACCCAAACCCCCTGCTCCTACCCAGCCACCACTTTTCTTTCTGTACTCAAGGTGGCACTTCCTTCTACTTTACTTTCCTTCTGCAAATCCTGTGTCTCATCTTTGAAATACTGCACCCATCGCACCACCCAGTCCGTGCCTGGACTACATCCGTGTCCTCCTCTCAGACCTCCCGCCCCAGACCTCTTCATTCCAGCGAGTCTTCCCTAAGACACAGCTTTCAACACATCATCCTTCTGCTCCATGACCAGCAGGGACTCCGCGGAGCACGAAGCTCTCCATAAATCCCTCAACATGGCCTCACCTCCCTGCTCCCCCAGCACACGCCTGCTCTCACCCAGGCTGCTCCTCCTTCCTTAGCACCCCCATCACCTCCCCTCGCTCCTCTCTCCTCACTGCACCGCCCCTCCCCACCACCTTCCATCACCTTCCCGCACATCCTCCCAGAAGCTAGACCTACCAGCTCCGTCTCCTGCTGGTCCCTCTGACTGAGAACTCTAACCCCCCAGCTTCATGTGGACCCCACCTACTTGAGGACCAAATCTTGCTGTTTGAACATTTTGTTCAGCAGACTAACGAGATCCTTGAGAATCCTGTCATCTGTACCCTGGCGGGGCCTGGAGTGTGCCCTTTTCAGCGTAAACACACAGCTAATGTTCCTTGTTTTTTTTAATGGTAGGGTCTCTGCCCCTGAGAACATTCCTTGGGGAATATTCTACTAAATATGTATTCACAGAATTTAGAGCTCAAAGGAGCCCAGGAGACCCCTGTCAGATGAAGAACTAAACCCTGTCCTCAACCCACCTCTGTGGGGGGGCTGGATTATAAGATAAGAAACAATATTCACTTTTTTTTCTTGATCTCACATATTACACAGGAAAAAGAAAAAAGAAAAACCTAAAAAGCATTAGCTGGATAGCAGGAGAGCTGGGTTTGGGTCTAAGCGCTGCCATTTGTTTGCTGTGTGACTTTGGGCAAGTCATTTGACGTCTCTGGGCCCAGTGAGGAAGCTGCACAAAATGTACTCCAAAGTGTGTGCATTTTGCTTTAGAATATACACACACACACATATACATACACACACGCACACATGCACACAAAGACCATTGGTCTTGCCTGCAGAGCTGTGGCAGGACCGGTGGCTCCAGGCTGAGCAGGGCAAGACAAGTGTCATCCACAGGCCTCCTGAATCTAAGCTGCTGGGAAGTGGCCCTGGGCCAGCTGCAGCGTCCGGTTCCCCACAAGCTTCTGCCAGCCGCCCTTTCCTCCTCACTCTGCCCCTGACCAGCCAGGGCCGCCCTCTCCAGGGCCAGGCCGGCAGCTCGGCAAACCCAAGCTGCCCTGGCCTTCGCTGAAACCTGGCCAGGCAGGGCCGTGCTGAGGCAGGCACCCTTCTAGACGGGCCCTCTCGGAGAACTACTGAGGCCTGGGAGCCTGGGCTGTGGGAGCTTCCGGACAGGCGGCGGCTGACCGAAAGTTCCCGGCAGCCAGTCAGAGGGCAACCTCCCCTGGCCGGGCGCCTCCCCAGCTGCGGCCTCGGTGCCTCCACCCCCGTCACTGTGGGAAGCCAAGCCCCGAGCTTCCAGGCCGGGACCCTCGGTGGGGACCCAGCCGCTGAGCCCTCTGCGGCCACCTGGTTTCTGACCCAGGCCCCGAGGCTGCAGGGTCGGGGCGGACGGTGCCCGACCCGCAGGTATGGAGAGGTCGGTAGAGGACTCTCCCAGAGCGGGAGGCCCAGAGGCAAGTCTCTCCCCAGGGACGCTCCGAGCGCATTCTGGGGCCGGGTGCAAGATGGGGGGGGGGGCTACCCGCCCCCTCCAGTGATAAGAGCTCTCTCTTCCCAGCTCTTCATTCTGATAGAAGCGGCCGCCCGTGATCGCCGGGAGCACTGCTGGGCAGGAGGCCCCTGGATACTGCCTGAAATGGCGCCCGACTTCCAGGAGCACGGAAGGCCTTTAATTATTGATCCTCGCGGGAAGCAGCATTCCTGAGATGCCCTGCTCCGCAGAGCTGTAGCAGCCCACAGGGTGGGTGAGGCGCGGCCCCTGCCCCGCCAGCCTCCCCTCGGGACACAGAGGCAGAGCCCCCCTCCCTGCCAGAGCCAAATTAGTGTTGTATTATCGCCATTATCATGTATTAAAAGGAGCCCCCACCAAGGCAGCCCACCTGCCTAATCGGGCCCCTCATTAAATTCCCATCGCAGCGAGGCCGGGGCTTGGGGATTGAGAAAAACCAAGCGCTGAGAAAACAGACACCACCTCGTCCCTATTTATGACACAGAGCGTTTTATGTATATGAAAAGCCGGCCATAATTTGCTTATAAATAATTGACTTCTCCCAGATTAAAATCTCTGGAGGGAGTCTCAGTTTATTCACAACAAGGCGCTTCTGCCTACGGTGCAAATTAGGCCCTTTCAAACCTGTCTTATCTCCACCCCGAACGTTATGAAGAGTGATTTTTCCCCCCTTCATCCCCTGTAATAACCTTCAACTAACCTTTAAACCGGAGTGAATAATTTAAATCTTATTTTCATATCAATGGAGGAGTCAAGCCAAGCAATTATCTTTTATCTGTATATTCTGTCGTCAGAGCGGCAGGCATAATCAAGTTTTCCCAAGCGAGCCAGACGAGAGAGCGAGGGGACGTGGGGAGAGTGAGAGATGGTATCTGAAGACATTAACGCGACAATGAATTATTCAGTAATGAGTACAAGATCTGTCATAACACACGCACACATGCGCACACACACAGCTTTACATCTGCCCATTGTCCCCGGCAAGCCAGGCTGGCCATGAGGGAGGGGGCGGGGGGTGGTGGTGGTAAGCACGACAAATCGGCAGATCATCCGCTCAATTAGGACAGAGCGCAGGTGTGCGGGGCGCTTGCTGCCTGGGACGCACGGCTGCGGCCACAGGACAGTCTGAGGGAAAACACCTCATTTGCACGACAGTGATTTAAAGCAGCCCGAGAGACGATTTTGCTAAAAGGGGGCGGAGAGCGGGAGAGGATGGCAAGAAAAAAATTCAGGGAGGGGGTGTGGAAGGGAGAAGGGAAGATAAAAAACTAAAATAAAAAGCGAGAAAAGGTTGAAATTCCCCACGGGGCTCATTAAAATTCTACCGCACGCACTTCTTCCCCGGGCCCCCCTGGACTGCCCGTGATCATTTTTATTAATTCATAAAATATCGCTCCAGTGATGGGGGCTGATGATTAGTGGAGCTGACAAACAGAAGAGCTGGTGAAATATTGCAGCCGCTCCTATCCAGTCCCTCCGAGTGGAGACACAGACGTCACATGAAAATTCATCCTCCAACGGGGCGGCGGGCGGCGGGCGGCGGGCGGGCAGGGAAGCCGGGGCAGGGGGGAGGCTGCTGCCACTCCTGCCGCCCCAGCTATCTCCCCCGTTTAGACGCCCAGGGGCCTCAGCTGACATTTCCCATCCCCGTCTCCTGGTTTACGGGAAATGTCTGCGTGGGACGGAAGTGTCCTTTAACCTCCCATGTGAAATGGATTGTCAAGCCTTGGCAAGAAGCAGCGTGGAGGGTTCCACCAGAAGTGTAGCCCCTGGCTTGGCAGGTGTGATGGCTTGTGTGGGAAGATGGCAACACACCCAGGAGCCTGGGCTCCCGCACCTACCCCGGGCTCTTTTAGAAAATTCCAGGTCCCCCAGAAATTCCACTCAGTGGCAGTAGGGGAGCTCCACGCCCTGTGTGTCACGTGGTGCCGCCCCGCCGGACAGGTGAGGAGGCTGGCAGAGCTCGACAGTGAGAGTGACGTCTCCCCGGCCACAGGGACAGAGGTCCTGGTTGTGGGAAAAGCCAAGTCCAGTTTCGTGTTCGGTTACAGTCATCCTTCTCCCAGGTTTCTGCTGCAATTTTTCCCCCTCTGGTTTTGATGCCGTTTGTACTAATTGCTTTATTCTTCATTCGTGTTCATATTTTGACACATCATGTGCTTTGTGACACTAGGTGGGAAGAAAGACAGGTGAGCTTTTCTCAGCACTGGCCTCACCCCAAAGGCTTATTAAATTAGAGTCTCAGGGACAAGCTAAGGCCCAGGAACCTGCATTTAACCAGCTCACTAGGTGAGTCTCACACGCTCCAGTCTGAGAATCATGGGCCGAGGGAGGGCGGAGCTCGGAGCCTTGCCTGCACTTTAGAACCTCCAGGGGACCTTTGAACTAAACCAGTTCCCTGGGTCCCACCCCAGAGATTCAGATTCAGTTGATCTGGGATGAGGCCCACGTACTGGCATCTGTTTCCAATGGGCAGCCGGAACTGAGAAACACTCAGGTAGGAAGATACTAGAATCGTGGCCCCGATTCTACCCCCAGTTCCCAGTAGCTAACTAGGATCGCACACACGCCCCCACGGATACACTGCCACTGAGCTCAGCAGAAAAGAAAGCAAAGGGGTAGAATGAATTGCCTTAAAAATACATTCGTACTCCCATTTGTTTTAGACGTTGGACACAGAGCCCAGGCTAATGTGCACGCACAGATGAAATATTCCAGGCTTTACTTTACAAAAATCTTACGGGTATTTGTGGTGAAAGTGTAAATCACCTTCAAGAAGCAAAGTCAGATGACTTCAGAATGCTTCACGGAAATGTCGCATGCTAGAAAACAAGGTAAAATACCTACAGAGTTTGGAAATGGGGGGTAACCCCCCAATTTTGTACCCAGCGACATTTCCATTCATGTGAAAAAGACAGAAAAAAAGTTGCACCAAAACCAAGGGTTAACACACAACGCATCATAGACCTAAACCCAGGAGGGAAACGTGAAAGTTCTGGAAGAAAACACAGGAGAAAGTCTTCGCAACCTGTTCTCTTAGATACGAGTGAGCAAAGGTTTAACCGTGAAAAGGCGCAACCAAGAACGGGAGAAGATACACACAGTGTGGATGCGTGACAAAGGCTTTGTGTCTCGAACATAAAAAGAATAAAAGACAGCCTAATTTAAAACGAGCAAACATTTGACGAGAGCAAAGAAGACCCAGGAAAGGCACGTGCGACAAAGGTCCGTCCTCGTCAGCACCAGCAGGCAAGTGCCCGTCACAGCCGCAGGGAGGCAGCACTCCCTGCCCCTAGGATGCCTAAAATCAAGGCTGACAGCACCAAGTGCCAGCAGGCACGCGGGCCGAGCGGAACTCGCGCGCCTTTGGCGGGAGGGAGAAACGGCACAGCCGCCTTGGAAGACGCTCTGGCCGTTTCCCACAGAACTAAACACGTGCTAGTATGTCATCCAGTCACCCTAACACGAGGTGGTTACGCAGGAGAAATGAAACACACGTCCACGTGCGGACGTCGTACGAGCTTGCGCACAGCAGCTTTGTTCGGAGTGGCTCAAGCCTGGAAACCACCCAGCTGCCCGGCGACAGGGGAGCAGCTGAAGAAATTGTGATGTTTCCTTGGACGGGGGCACAATTCAGCAATAACAAGGAATAAACTCCTGACAAAACAGAACAGCCTGGGTGAACCTCACAGGCACCACGCGAGCAGAAGCGTACCCAGAGAACACGCAGGCTCCATCGCACCTTACGCGTGAAGGCTTAGAACTTCAACAGTTACTGCAGTGGAAGCCACTTCGGCAGCTGCCTGGGGTAAGAAGAGGGGGACTGACGGTAAAGGGATGCAAGGAAATTTGGGGGTGATGGAAATGTTTTATATCCTGGTTGTGGCAACAGCGTTTATGTGGGTATAGACATTTGTCAAGTCAACAGCTTCTATATTTAACACAGAATGTGTGGATTTTATTGAATGGAAAGTGTACCTCGGTAAAAGTATAATTTTGTAAGAAGAAAATAAAGTTAGTAATAATAATAAAAAAGTAATCATAATACATAATATGTACAACGGATAATAAGAACTATTTTGCTTAAAGTAAGATCTCTTACACGTCAGTAGTTTTAAAACACATCAGCCCGATGGATCACTGGGAAGTGTGTGCGAACCAGCAAATGAAAAGAAGTCAGAAGCACAAATAAACACGCGGAACGATGCTCAGGCCGACTTACAATTAAAAACACAAAAAGCAACAGTGAGACATCACTCCTCACCTGTGAGAGTTACAAATATTAACCAGATTCACAAACACAGGGATATGCGAAAGCAGGGACTCTGACCCACCTCATCGTTTTACAACGAACGTGATTTATTTGTGAAATGAAAAATTTCAAAAACAAAATCAGTTCATCCCACTCTTTGGTGCCAAGCCGCTTGGTGACTCATCACGCCTGCGAAAGCGCACAGCCCGTAGCCTGGCAGCCTGACCGCCGTGCTCTGGTTCAGTTTCACAGCATCAACAGCATTTTTTGATGCACATTCTCTCATTTTGCCTCCACAGCAGCCCCGTGGAGCTGGGTCCAGCTGGTCCACTGCTGGACTCCCAGGACCTAGCATGGTGTCTGACACAGGGTGGACGCTCAGTAAATGTTCAAAGGTTTGCCCAGACACCCTCGTTACCCCCCCCAGCTGCCCACCTCGCCTTTATGTTGTGCCTGCCCCACGTGCAGTGCCGGCTCAGGTGAACGAGTGAGAAGGCCGGGACGCGAAGGAGGCTGCCACGGTCCCTCCCTGTGGCTGCGGGAAGCAGCGAGCTCAGCTGTGGGAAGCCTGGCCCCACAGGCAGGCCTCTCCACCTCAGGCAGCTGCAAAGTACGGCCGGGTGGCCAGGGGAGCATCCAAGACCTCTGGGGGCCAGAGGGGCAGAACGCCCCAGTTCATCTTGGCTCCCCTCTCTTTCCGAGCTCCTCTCATTGCTGAAGACCCTCTCCCTGTTCCCACGGCCATCAGGACCTCTGGGTACTGGCAGAGCGCCTCCCTGTTCTTCCTCTCCTTACAATCAGGAACCACCAGAACCTTATTTTTCTCTTCTCCAAAGCCTGGCACCAAATCCAGGATCTGGGAGAGCAGCTGTTAATCAAGGCACACGCTTAATCGGGGGTGGGTCCCTGCTGGAGACAGTGGCGGCAGGTGGGGTCCCTGCACAGAGCGAACTCCCTTTCTCCTCTGTCCTCGGGGACACGAGGCACATCTGAGCACAGCAGCTCACTCCGCCGAGCACCAGGGGCAAGCCAGCTGCGCTGGTTGGGTGGACAGTTGTCCCCACTTCCCACGCTGCTCCCTGAGCACTGAGCCCCCAGCCTGATGGAAAAGGGCAAACACTTCAGAGGGCAGAGGCCCTGTCCTCAGTCAAAAAGCGACGAGTTAACCAGGCAGCTCTACGAAGCTTGCCGCCGCGCGATGCCCACGGCCCAGCCACAGACTGAAGACTCCCAGTCGGGATGGTGCCCTGGGCTAGGCTGGCTGCCAGCTTCTCCAGACCCTTCCAAGCCTGCGTGGGCAGCTCTCCTGAGAATGCAAAGAAAGAGGATTAAAGGGAACATCAAGGAATTTCCCACAGAGAGGCAAGAGTGAACGAGCGGTCCCAGGCACCAGCGGTTCACGGATGCTGGAATCCAGAGGCGCAGGAGGAAGCCTTTCAACAAAAACATCTCTTTCAAATGCCATCTAGGATTTTTTTTTTTTAAAGAAGTGATTCCTTCAGAAGTGTGGGTAGGGGCTCCCTGGGTCTAGGATGCTGAGGGCCAATCAAAGAGGAGCCTCAGGCTGTCAGCCCCATGGAGGGAACGGGGAGGGAGGCACCCCTCGGAGGGGGAACAAGGGAGGCACGTGCGCTGGGGGCCGGCACTGACTCAGCGCCGAAAACGAGCAGCATAGCCCGCCCTCCAGGTGATGCTGGGACAGACAGAAGGACACACAGGGGACAAGCGCCTCCTCCTCTCCTGGAGCCTGCCCCCTCTGGCAGCGCAGCGTCCCTCCCGAAGACCTCACGGGCCCACGGGAGAGACCCTGCGGAGGCCCCGGCTCCCACGCAGCGCAGGCACCAGGCTGGCCAGGCACTGACACCTGTTTCGTCTTTCTGTGCTCACGACAACCTGTGGGGCAAAGACCGTCATCACCCCCACTGGTATGATGGGAAACAGGGCTCAGAATGTTTAGGAAGTTGCTCAAGGTGACTTGCCCCGTGCGAGAGGCCGCGTGAACCCAGCCGCGAGAACCCGGCCACGCGAACCCAGCCGCGCTCAGGCATCGTGTCTGAGGGGCTCTGGATGAGGAGCTGGGGGTCCCGGAGGCCCATTCCCTCCAGGGGTACAAGGGGGCAGGTTAACACCCCAGCTGCGCTCCGGCAAGGCCCGTGGGGCATAAAACCACTGTACCTGGAAGCACTGATGGCACTCAGTCAGGGCCATTTTCCTTCTGTCAGCGTCTTGGCACAAGGGGCCAGAGGCTCAGAGCGCTGTGGGGTGGGGTGAGGCGTTCTTTCCCGACCGACTTTCAGAAGCGATGAGTTCCAGTCCCGATCCTGCTCCCACCTGCTCTGTGCGTGGCTCTGGGGTGGGACCTTGGGGGGTGGGAGGATTCGGAGAGGATGGGGGAGGCTGCCAAGGGCATGGTCTGGAGGTGGGCAGACCTCTCCACTGAGAGCAAGGGTCTTCATTTCCAGAAGGAGGCGACTGTGCCTGCAACACTGTCTGCAGTGACATTAGCCCCCAAGAGCTTACCGTCTTGCCGGAGATGTTCACCGAGTCTTGTTGAAGTAACCCTACTATACTGACCACGATGCACAGGGTCATGCTCGCCTCCTGTCCTCAAGCCAAACTGGAGCATGACATAAAAAGCCATCGCCATGGAGAGTGGTGACCGTTTTATAAGTGGATCCGATACAAAGCCAACGACTCATGGTCACGACGTCCCCGGGGGGTGTCCCAGTTGGAGTTAGTGCCCCCACGTCTGATAGACACCTCCAGCCCGGAGGGAGGTGGGGGCGCAGCATTCCTGATGGTGACAGATGTCAGAACCCAGGCGCTGCCTGGTGCCTTCAGCCCAGAACCAGCTTAGATTCTCAGAGCAAACACGTCTGGAGAGAAGAAATTGCTCCCTCATCCTCGAACGCGCGCCCAGCCCCCCAGGCCTCCCCGCTTCTCGAAGAACGGCCCTGGTGCCAACTTAAATATTGCGTTTGGTTGGGAGAGGAGGAACCATGAGCCCAGAATGGAAGTCAAATTATTCCACAAATGTTGCTTATTTAAATAACATTTAAAAAATATCTCATGTTCAGTGGTGAAGAACTACTAAATTATTGAATTCCCCGAAGCACCCTATAGGCTTTAAAGTAGTTCATGAAACCCCATAAAAGAACGTGATAAACAGTCGAAAAGCAACGCTGGGCTTCGAGTCAGAGCGCCTGCACGAGCTAGCGCTGAGCATCTTCATGTAATCTTCCCACTTAAACCAACGATTAAACAGATTAAACAGATGATTAAACAAATAAAGATTAATGAAACAAGTCAAGGCATCAGATCTGTATGGGCGTGTACACACGTGATTCCAGACAATATCAGAGCAAATTGTCTAAAGCTAATAGCGCGCACGTCGGCTCAGTCCCGGCAGCTTTTGTTGGGCTCTCGCTTGGATGTAATCAAAACATTTGTTTTAACTAAGATGGATATGAGGCGCTAAGATGTCAGTTTCTTGAAAGAGGAAAAATAAAACAAAAGCAGCGTCTTTGGTAAGGAGGTTGGCACTGCCTGCGGGGCTGCGAGCCTCGGTGCGGGCGACGCCGAGTCTGACGTCGCTCTGATCGGCAGAAGAGGCTCTGCCCAGACGACAAACAGAAGCAAGTTGAAGAAGGTGGAGACATCGGAGCTACTCGAGAATTTTCGAGGGAGAGGAAAAACCGTTGGAATATCCCCCAGCTCTTCAGAAGCCCCTTTGTAATTATTAGTCATTGACATGTGGGCTTATCTGTTCCTTCCTTCCTGGAGAGGCCAGCTCTTCCCGAGGTACCGTTGGAAGGAGTAAAACGGTATTTCTCAGCAAGGATACTCTATTCAGAATTTTTTCCCCATTAATTCAAACTAGTGAGTTTCTTGCCCCTGCTTAGAATGGTTACTTGGCTTCCGCGCTGCTGCTGATTTGGGGGTTCTAACTGGTCACTCATTTGTAATTCCTGGCATAGGGAGTCAAATGCTTGCTGGTCCCTCTGTGGCCCTTGGACCAGCAGCATCCACGTCACGTGGGAGCTCCAACCTTCTGCATCAGGATCTGCATCTTAACATTTATTTCCGGGAGAGTTTGAGAAGCCCTGATCCGGGTAGTCTGGACCCGGTGAGATCTCCTAGGTGTGTTGGCAACCAGGTGAAGAGGGGGGAAGGGCTGCTATCGTTTCTCAAGGCACAGCTCTGGAAGAAATGCTTTGAAGAAGTTTCTTTGGCAGGAGTGGCTGGTGGGCGTCTCTGCAAAGTTTCAGCCAGGACCGGGGGCACGGCCCTGAGGCACGGCGCACACGCGCGCAGGTCCGCCCCGCTCGCCGGGGCCGCTGCTCCTGTCCCCGCTCTCCCGGTGTGCTCAGTGCAAGCGCGGGCGTGGTGGGGCCGCTGGATCGCAAGCAGCAGAAACTAGACTGGCCTAAGCGAAAAAGCTGAGCTATTTGCTTGCTTTTCATAAAGACACAGGGTGCCTCCCAGAACCCGTAGACAAGAGGCTGCTTCAGGAAAGCCCTGGGCTGTGGTCCGACAGCCCTCAGGACCCCCTGCCACTCATTCCTCTGCTTCTCCCCGTCTCTGCGTCATGCTCTCTCTGCCTCCGGTGGCCGCACGATTCACAGCTGTCTGCCCAGGGACACCCAGGGACACGTGGCACTTCCGGCCACCCAGAGACTTAGTCTCTGAGACCAGATCCCAAATGCAAGGAGAGACCCTGGGGGCTCTGTTTGCATGGTGGTCACTCAATCCTATCAGCTATGGGAGTGAGGACAGCCGCTCCAGGGCGCAGCAGGCGTGAGAGAGACAGAGGCAGAATCAGGCAGATAGAGAAAGGGAAATATGCTACCACGTCTGAGGTCACACAGCAGTGACACCAGGGTTTGAACCCAGAGACGTCCACTACAGGGCTCAGCCTCTTCTGCTCCCTCATTGTCATCTGCCCGGACCCCTGCCCATCTCTGGCCTGAGCAAGGTAAGTGCACCTTGTCATCTGCCGCCCGCCCCCGCCACACACAACCCAGCCCTTTCGGGCTGGCCTCTCCCTGTCAGCATCCAGGTTCTGGTTTTCAGTGTTCACAGGATGTCCCCTCGCTCCTCAGAAAACACCCTCCCCCTGGGTTCCTTGGCGCTGACGGCCTCAGACCCTGATCCCTGAAGGTGCCTTGCTCCTGACGCGGGGAAGCCATCTCTGTGATGTCACAGATGCCAGAGTGAGAACACGTCGCCCTCCAGAGCAATTCATCGCCATTTTAACAGAGACCTCCTGGGGACAGCGCCTGCTGTAACAGGCGGAAGCTGCACGGCTGCTGCAGTTAATGCAGAAGGTATCTGGGAGTGGAGGAGTCTCTGGGGGGTCCCTCATCATTCCCAAATCAAGCTGTTGAGAGAGAGATCAAAATAGAGAAGGAGAAAGAGAAGCTTGTTAAAATGCGGGGAACTTGTCAGAAGTACAGAAGCCTGGCCCGCACCTGGCTTGGTGGCTCGGAACCGCGGGAGTGGGGCTGGAGAGTCCGTCGTGTTAGTGCGCTCCACACCCCCACCCAGCCCTCACGAGGGCCTGGCATGGCCCAGGCGAGCCCTGGGACCCACTCAAGTGGCCAGATGGGGACCCAGAGGGTCAGAGGGGGTGCCTTGTTCTGTGGTCAAACAGCAAGCTGGTGGTGGACTTGAGAATGTTGGGTCTCTTGACTCGCTTTCTAGCAGTATGTTCCCAGAGCAGGGCCAGGTGCAAAGAAAAGCAAGGAAAAAAAAATCAAGAGCAAAAAAAGAAGAAGAAGAAGAAGAAAAAACGTAAACTTTCTTAGACAGGAACAGACATACCCAGAAATGTCTGGAAGAGAAGCTTCAGTATGAGGCTGCCAGCACCACGGGGAGGACTCCAGGACCAGCCCCTTCGCTGGGCCAGCCAGAGCTCTCCTCCCCACCCATCCCAGAGCTCAGACTCAGAGCATCAACCCTGCACACTCCCCACCTGTATTCGCAGCACGTGCTGTAGGAGGAAAAGAGCAAAAACCAGGGTCAGAGGCTCTCGCGTCCCAGCCTCGACTCTGGGCCCTGGGCGAGTTGAGAGCGAATCCCCTGACCCCTTCGTGTCTCAGGTCCTGTCTGAGCCTCAGTCTCCCAAGATGCAGAGCTCAGGAAACAGGCTGCCTGCATGTCATTCACTTCGGAAGAAATGCAAGGAACAGGAGCGAAGGACCAGCCAGCGGAACATGCAAGGTGGAATCCCGTAAAACCCATAAAATCCCGTGTTATTATCGGCCACTGCCGGCTGATCTTCGGGAGATACACTGCACAGCTGTGCCCCTCGAGGAGGAACAGAGAGGACATCCGTCCACCAGCTTCTCTTCCTCGCTGGTCAAGGTGGCTCCCCGGCTGCCTACCTGCACCCTGGCTTCTCCGGACGCCCCCCGCTTTGCCATCACAGAAGCCCCCGGGGACAGTAAAACCTGCTCAGGAGCAACCCTCGTGGCGGCTGCAGCAAGATGGAGTGACAATTTCCATTGGCTCCAAGAAGGACTGACTGGGGCAGCTCCCCAGAGGGACAGGGCAGGCACTGCAGGGTGAGAGCATGGCTTCGGCCTGGAATCCCAGCTGCAAGCAGCAGGAACCAGCTCTGGTCACCCCAGCAGAGCGGGCTCTCAGAGTCAGCAGGTGAAGAACACGGCCTGGAAAATGGGGGAGGAAAGAAACTAAGGTAGCCGGAGACGGCAGCGGAGCGGATAGCACAACCCGCTTTTTGGAAGAACAGACTGCCCAGGGTACTTGCCCCATGTCCATGGCCACTGGACTCTGTCATGAGTCCATTCCGACGGTCGCTTTGTCTTTGACTATTTGCTCAGGATTCAGAGTCTAGACAGGAGCGTCTGACTGGCCGGACCTGGGCCATGTGTCCAACACTACCTGCTCCAGGATGCCCCAGGGGAAGCGTCTACCCTATTTGCTTTCCTAGGTGGAAAGTAGGGCTTGGCTTCCCACCAAGACTCAGCCACAGGAGTCTGGGTGTGGGCAGCCCAGTGAATGAGAAGCAACCACGACCTGCCACGTGTGAAAGGTGCCCAGTCCAGAGGCCGGCGCTTGGCAGGTGGTTGATGGTGCGTGATGGAGTTGTCATTCTGACTTTCTCTGCTCCATTCTGAAGCCCGCCAGGGTCTCCCAGCTCGTACTGTGACTGACCAGTGGGTTTCTGTAAGGGACAGCAGCCCTGCTTAAAGCAAACCCCCAGCCTCCCAGGGAAGACCCCGAGGGAAGGGGTGGCTGTGCTGACAGTGTCTCAGCTCTCCCTGCAGGGTGCACTTTGATTTCTGCTGCCCAGAGAGATGTCGGGTCGCCTGCAGAAGTCTTTGCTCTCCTCGAGCCCTGGAGAGTTCAAGGTTTTGTGCTTTGTGTTAAGACAGAGGCACTGTTTTGCACCATCATGGCGTGGGAGCCTGTGAGAGCTGGAAGGGGTTCTAGAAGAGTTTCCTCATCGGATGAGGACGCCAAGTTCAGAAGAGGTTACCCAAGATCACACAGCTAGTGAAGGCAAGGGCAAGATTCAGTTCCAAAATCCTGTCCTCTCTTTGGATTGGCCAGCGTCCTGCCCCCAACCTAATGCCTTAACCCAATCACATTCCTAGAAGTTGCCTTTAAAAAGGCTCACTGGACGCAGAGTCGGGTAGAGCCCTGCCCGTCCCACCGCTCACTCCTGAGCAGCAGCCCTTTCCTCTGCGTAGACATAAGGTCGGTGACACGGTGCTTCAAGAGACCACGACAACCAGCCAATTTGAAGATCATGCTTTTTAAGCTCTACAGCTGTGCCAAGAGGTGGAATTCTCAGCTGGACACAAAACCATGTCCTCCTGGATCTGGAAAGAATTTTGGAAATTATTAAGTCCAATTGCCTTGTTTTGCCAATGGAAAAAAACCCCAGAGATGGACAGTGACTTTTCCAAGGTCACACAGCCACTCACTGTCAGATCCAGGCCGAGAGTTTAAAGTTGACTCTCCAGGTTTGGTGTTCCTTCCATCCCACGATGCTGGAGAACGTTTCCCATACCAAATCACCTGGCAGTTTTGTCATCTCTGGCAAAGCCCCTTGGCAAACTTTCGCCCTTCCTTTGTCGTCAAAACCAGCATCCTCCTAGTCCCATTTGCAATCATCCATTTGCTGTCCTAAAATTACTGCAGCCTCATTTGCTTATTTTAGCCACAATGGGTCTGAAATGTAAGCTCAGCTTGTGTGAGCGTCTCAAAGCCAGGATCAACCCCAGGCACGCCTGCCTTTGAGCGGAGGCCACGAAGAGCAGAGCAGTTATGGCCAAAAAAACCGAGGAGGAAAGGATTTAGCGAGCTTCTGCCCTCTCCACATTGCCTGGGTCACCGGAGAAGCTACTTCCATTAAGGATTCTCAGTGGTCTGTAACCCAAGAAATAAATCAGGGGCTCAACTGAACCACACTTCTAGGGTGGCCTCTCCACCAAGTGTCAGGGAGTTGGCGCTGCGGGCACCAACATTTATAGATCGGGTCAAGCAATGACACACTAAGGATGTTCCAAGAAACGGAGGCCTTTACATGCTTGACATCAACAGGGGAGGATGCAGGAAACAGGGCGTTGGGGACCAGCAGAACATGTCAAGCAGGCTTGCAGGACCTGGAGGGCAGTGTGGGCGGGAGGGAGGAGCTCCCAGGGGCTCCTAACATCCACTCTGTTACTCAGGAGTCCCTCCAGTTCGAGGTCGTTGTTTGAATCGTGGGTGTCGCTGCAAGCAGCACGCCTACCAGCTCCAGTCCATCTTTGTGTCCCTACAGCACCCAGCACAGCGCCAGGCACCCAGCAGGGGCCCAGGAACCGCCTGCCGCAGGAATTAACTAATGCGGTTAATGGCATACGGCATTTCGCAAAATGAAGTGATCCAAATTTTGCTCGCAGAGCAAAGCTCTGCCCAGCCAGGGAACACTTACTGTGTGGCAGCCCCGCAAGGGGCATTACACGGGGTGCTGAGGGGTGCCCCCAGGCTCCCGCCTTCCAGAGCAGGCAGTTCGGCAGAGGAAACGAGCGGTGCACGCGTGGTGCGGCTGATGGTTTTCATTTTTAATGTTCTTCCCCTTTTGCCTGCGTGGCGGGTGACCGACCGTGCTTGTCCGTCCCGGGGAGCTGTCTGCCTGGACGGGGATTAGTCTGTTTCAAAAGGGATGTGGAAAGAGAGACTGAGGCAATATTCAGTTATTGACACACAAAATAGGATTACTCATTGGGGCAATAGTTTTGTAAGCTGAGCTATTGTCTCAAAGAGGATTTCTAAACTCCTTTATCTCTGCCATTTGCATAGCAGCTGCCTCGGTTCAGAGTCCTCCTAGTGAGCGGACAGACCACGTGCCCTGCTGGCCATTAAGGCTCAGCAGAGATTTGGAGACAGAAAGGGGGTGATATGAGTGGGGGACTCCGCTGACCCCCACCCCCACCCTGCCACACACACACACACACACACGTACACGCACATGCACACGCGCGCGCACACACACACACACAATATAGTCCACTGCAGCAGGGAGAGGTGAGCCCCTCAGCGAGGCAAGGAGTGGACTGAAGGGCCAGTGGGCTGGACACAGATCTGGCTGTCCCTCCCCCTTCCCCAACAGGACTGCATCCTGTGGGAGCTAGAGAGGCTGAGTGAGCCGAGGGTGTCCGTGGGCCCTGGCCAATCCAAGGTCCTTCGTGGCCACAGGCTCGGGCAGTGAGCCCCGACCAGGCAGGCAAGGCAGGGGGTGCAGAGGGAGTTCTGCCCGGGGACCAGACTCATCCCCCACCCTCACACAGACTTATAAAGATTTTGTAAGCCCCCCTCTACACATACACCTGGACTCTATCTTAGCAAGTGTCGCAGCTGAGTATTTTTACTCAAATGAATAAAAATTTCCCTAATGGGACTGTTTAAGTTGATCAGAGCCAACTATATTCAATCATATTAAACAATTAGTTAGTCTTTTCCCCCTGCTTATTAAGATCGGGAGGAAAATCTGGTTACGTACGGAAGAAAACAACTAGTTACACTTTGTCTGCATCTATAAATTGTTGTGTGATCAGATCAGCTGCACACACGTCTCTGTGCAGGGCAGCATGTGGTTGTGACCAGACGAACGGAAAGATGGGAAGCTCGTGGGAGGCCAGAGCAGAGCAAGGTGAGGGCAGCACCGGCATTTCCTGTTTCTCTCTGGCGTCTGCTGGCCGTGCTGCCTTTCCGTGGGCGGGGTGAGGTTATCAGCCACAGCACCCCTTCTCCAACCACGGCTGAGGCAGACGCCCTCCGACCACTCAGAGAAGGGTCTTTCGCCGTGAGCTCAGTGGCTGGTCTGGGATGGATACTGACCCATGGGGGACCAGTCTTCTCTGATCTTTAATACAAAGATGCTGGGAGGAGAAGGGACATGTCTTGCTTTTAAATTTCAAAGAACCAGGCATGGGGCTGCTGGGGACCATGTTCTTTTTCACCTTATGTAAGGAAGGACCCTGACTTACAGAGGAAAACAAAGGAAAGAGGTAGATGGGGAGACGCAAATTTCCAAACACACAATTTGTCCCCTTGGATCTATCCATGGCTAAAGGTGACCTTAGATTTCATAATGAGATGAACCACTAGTTTCCATTTTTTTCTTCTCAAGCTAGTTTGAGTTGAGTTTCTTATCATTACTATCAAAAGAGAGACTTATTCGTGTAGAAATGCCAGGAAGGTTGCCTGGAGCAGATAGGTCCAGAGCTAAACCTTGGAAAATGGGAAGCTTACTTGCCTGATTTTTTGGTTAACAGAGATGGAGAACATAGAAATTGGAGGAGAGAAAAGTGAATGCAGGTACCAGTGGTGGTACGCAGTCCATGGGAAGCACAGGAGTGCGGAGGGGAGCAGGGGGACCTCGGGTCAGAGGTCAGGCCCAAATTATCTAGACCCTGAACAGCAAAAAGAGGAGGGTCCTCCTTTTTCCTGTGGGCAGTGGAGATCATGAGTGGTGTTTGAGCAGATTAGGGCAATGCAGAAACAGTCTCACGAGATGATTGCTCTGACCTTGAAGCCAGAGATCTCATGCAGAGGAAGCTGTAGCGTCCAGGTGGTCATCTCCGTGCATTTCTTTACGTCAGCGTCTGTAGTCACTAAGGACCTTCAGGAACATGGAGTTCCACTCCAACTCTTGCAGAAGAGGAGATTGAGGCCCAGAGAGTGGACATGATTTTCTTGAGATCATCACTAAGCAAGCCAGTGGTAGAACCTGGCCTGGAGTCTGAGCGCCATACGCCCAGGTTGTAAAAGTAAGAGCAGAGCTTTTTAATGCACTTTTTCTCATAGGCCAGGTGGGAGGCTTAACACCTGTAGCAGTTTTCCATCACTGCATAACAAATCAGCACAAGCATAGTGTCTTCCAACGGCTCCCCTCTGTTAGCTCAGGGTCCTGTGGGCCGGAAGCGTGGCTGGGTTCTCTGCTCAAGGTGTGACACCACCGGAATCAGGTGTTGGCCAGGCTGAGCTCTCATCAGGAGGCACTGAGGAAAAGCCCTCTTTCAAGCTCGTTCTTGTTGTTGACAGAGTTGAGTTCCTTGTGGTTGTGGGACCGAGGACCCTGCTTTCTGGCTGGCTGTCACTGGGGGACGGCTCTCAGCTTCTATAGGCCACCCCAATTTCTTGCTGTGTGTCCCCTCCATCTTCAAGCTGGAGACACTGTGTTGAGTCCTTCCCACGCTGCAGATTTCTAATGTTCTGTTCTGCAACCAGCTGGAGAAGAGTCTCTCTCTCTGCTTCTAAAGGCCCGTGGGATTAAGTCAGCCCCACCCAATAAATGTTGTTTTAAAGTCAACTGATTAGGGATCGTAATTACACCTGCAAAACCCCTTCCTAGCAGTACCAAGATCAGAGGTGACGGAGAGAAGTTATGTGTGAGCCCGGGCCCAGGCGTCTAGGGGGTCATCAGACTTCTACCTCCCCTAGCACCCCAGCACCCCTGGGGAGGGCCACTCATGAGAGGACTCTGACAGCTTAGTTTACCGAATTGGGGGGTGTGTGTGTGTGTGTTTATGTGTGTGTCTTTGTGTGTGCATGTGTGTGTAGGGTACACAAACATGCAGAAGGCAAGCCCATCACCTCAAGTAAAAAAGCAGACCCTAAGGGTCAAAGCAAGAGCCCCAAGGGGCAGCACAGCCACCTAAGCAGAGCCGTGCAGCCTGCGCCTCACTGTGCAGCTGTGAGGTGGACTCGCCTCACAACTGACAGCGCTGGGACCCACTCAGGTGTGCCTGAGAAATTCAGTGCAGCCACTGGCACTTCCTCGGGGGCTCCCTCGTTTGCTGTTCCTAGACCCACAGTGTCCTACCATCTCTGGCCTGGCCCTTTCCGCCCCTCTCTCACACTAACCCACGGACCCCAAAAGAAGCTGCGCCACCCCTCGCCCCCCAGGCCAGCCTCTCTGGCCTCTGGACAGCCCGGAGGAGACATCACAATGGTGGTCTGTGCGCTTGGCCGGGGGCCACGCTGCAGCACTGGCGACCCAGCACCGCCCGGGTCACTGACCTGGGTCATCGGTCAGGGCCCTGGGAGTTTCACCCTGGGTGCCAGCCAGCCCAGCCAGGCGCCTCTGTGTCAGCAGGTTTGCCCATGAGCCACGCGGTCAGCCTCCAATGAGTGAAGGGCACTAAGCTTGTTTAATCAATTCCTTCTCAGAGAGCTTGGAAGAGCTGAGAGGGAAGGTCCGCTCAGGTAGGGAAGTCCAGAAGGAAGCAAGCTAGAAGGAGAGCGCACTGCTGCTCCGGTTCTGACCTCTGACCCCCCTCTTTTCTACAGGGAAGGCGTGCCCTTTGCAGCCCCTGCCCCCGCCACCCCGAAGCTCAGAGCCCCGATGGGACCCGCAGCAGGACCCCCACCGTCTAAGAGATGCGGCAACTGCCGCGGTGCCTTGTGCTCCAGCAGAGGCCCGGCTCTGAGCCTCCCCGGCTCCAGCAGGTCGGCTCCACTCCGAGCAGTTTGTTTTTTGAAAAGTCTCATAAATTTCCAGGAAACTTCTCCAGACAACTGTCACGAGGCTGCACCTGGCAAACAAACACAAACAGAGCTCTCCTCCACCAGATTAGTTACTTAATTAAGAAGAGAAAGAGACAAGGCGCAGAATGTGGAGATAATTACCCACCCTGCCAAGTCTCCGGGCGCCGTGCGGCGCGCGCCGGCGAGCCGCAGCCCTGCCGCTAATGCATATTCATCCAAAGTTGTAACTGCTGTGAACATTTTCCACACAGACAGCAATATGTTCGACCAACAATCTGAGCTCCTTCTCGGATTCCAGCATCTTCCCACACCCTTCCCCTGCCTTCCCGGGCGCCTTCGCTGTCTCTCTGTGAAGGAATTTGCTTAACAAAGCAAACAGCAAACAAGTTACCAGTGAATGCGATCAAGACCCACACCAGCGATGCTGTTGGGAGCAGTCAATTCTGGGCCCCAAAGTGAGGTGTTGGGTTTTTTCCAACTCTATTGACTCATTTAATTTAATGTCATGTAATTGAATTATAAGGACTTATTGAAGGTTAGCATGTTAGGCCCAGTGCCAACCAGGTGCTGCAGCGGCACGAAGACGAGGCTGGCAGCCGCGGGGAGGGGAGCACTCCTCTGTGGGCTGCGCGGGGCGGGCACCACTTTAGCCCTCCGCGAGAGCTGAGAACACGGGGCCAGGGAGGTCTCAGCAACTGCCAGAGCGACACAGTGACGGAACGGGGGAGGGGGGGGCCTGGATTGTCTGACTGCAAACCCTAGGTACAAGGCAGACAAGGGGAAATTCTGCCGTGGAGACGAGGGAGGACAGAGTAAAAGTCAGCGCCGTGGAAGGCCCGGGGGACGCGGCGTCTGCTCCCCGCGCTGCTGCTTACGGGCTCAGCCGCACCACGCGCTGCAGCGGTGGGCGGCCTCCTCGTGCGCAGGATGTAGGCAGCGCTGTCCACGCAGCAGGAGTGCCTCGAGGTGAAGTCACACCGGCGCCCTAGCGCCGCTGGCGGGGATGATGCCTCGTGCTCGGTGGGCGCGTGAGGAGTAGTCACACCGCCCGCTTCGCTGAGGTGGAAGGACAGAGGAGCAAGGGGGACACAGGACAAGGAGAACCGGTGAGGTGGGAGCCTCACGCAGGAGGCGTGAGGTGAGGGCGTCTCAATGTGCAGTAAGATCTTAGCAGATAGACATGGAAGCAAGGACATTTCAGGTGCAGATAAATGCGTGAGGACCAGCCCCATTCAGGAGAGAGTCGGAACCTGGGGTACAGTGAAGAGGAGGATCGGGCTGGAGGGTCGGGCTGGGGCCGGGTGGTCTGGGGTCTTGAACACAGGGTGAGAGGTATTGGAAGGGCGTTTGGAACACAGTTTGAGAAGTGGAGCTAAGGTTAGCAAGTCGGCAGCCAGGCCCTCTGGGAAGAGGGACGGGAAGAAGCCCGCCTCACCCAGAGAAGGAGGGTGTTTCCAGAAGGCGCACAGGTGGTAGGGAGGTTGGCGATGCTGCCAGCTTTGTTTAAAAGCACACGTGGGTCATCCCTATCTGACAGCCTGCCGTCTCCACTCAGCTCTCCTTGCCCAAGGCCAGCCAGGGGAGCCCAGGAGAGACCACACCTAGTTTATAAGAAAGATGAATGAATTAACTCACTGCAAAGAAGCTCTGAGTTGCCCTTCTCATTTCAGGTTAGGCCCTGAGAACCTCAAGGGACACTTAGGGGAAGCCTGTGGTTGGCCTTCTTGACGTGACCTTAAAAAATCAGGGCACAACGCCTACTAGCCCTGCTTCTCCTTAACCCTATGATGTTGCCTCTCTGCACCAAGGATAACAAAGAGGCTCCAACCAGGACGCCAGCTCCAATTCAGTGGATCCCAGCTGCCCGGAGCCCAGGGGGTGCGAAGCCCTGTGTGGACACTTCTGGTTCAGAGGGCAGGTGTGCCACGATTGACCAGCAACGTCTGCAAGGACACGGTGTGGAGGGGTGGGCACAGTGGTGCTCGCCATCCTTGGCAGCTGTCCCTGGGTCTGTGGCTAGTTGCAGGTTTCACAGAGTCTTGGAGCATTTTTCTCCACTCCTAATGGTGTAAGGAACAGAAAAGAGCAGGCGTAGCCGCCATGCACTGAGCGCTACAGCGTCAGGGCGCGGGGGAGCAGTGTCACTCTGACCGCCCTTCCATGGCAGAGGGGGAGGAGCGGCCTATCCCAGTGGTTCTCAGCCCTCGGGGCTCTTGAAGGGACGTGGTTGCCCCGCGGAGACTTGGTTTTAGTTGATCCAGGGCAGGGGCAGGTGTCAGAGTTGTTTAAAGCTCCCCAGGTGGTTCTGATGGTGCAGCCAAGGTGTGCACCTCAGTGCCGACGGTAAGTCCAACTGAGGAAGCACCTGGAACCCATGGTTTAGGCTCCACCATGAAGTTCCCGTTCCTCGAAGGCCGTCTGAAGGCGCTCACCCTTGCCCGGAACGTGCGGGAGGCACAGCGGGGTACAAGGACGTGAGACCTGTGGGAGGGAGAGTGCCTTCTGCTGGTGTTGTCAGAGCCCACAGAGACGCGATCTGAGCTGGATTCAGGGTCAAAAGGCTGAATTTGGAGATGGACTTGTGTCAGAAAAGGTGAGGTGTCACAAGACGTGGTTCGGTGGCTGGAGGCTGGTTGGAGCAGAGGCCCCAGAGGGGAATGTGGGGGGAAAGACAGGGCCTGAGGCCAAGCCCAGGTGGCCTGAAATGAACTTGCTAAGAACCGGGGTCGTGAACCTGGGCCCAGGTCCTGCCCGGCGTGCGCTCTCCCCAGACCCATCGGCCGGCCAAGCCCTCCTTCTGGAGCCCCGCGTCTAACCAGCTGCTGGCCTCCAGTACTGCCTTCCCCGTTTGTTTCCTATTCAGGTGAGTTATTCAAAACCAAATTTTCCTTCTGACCACAACTTCTTTCAATAGTTTAATTCCAAAAATTAGCATCAGGACAGACTTGCAGTGACTTGCCCGTGAGTTCCTTAGGGCCCCCTGCTTCCACCTGGGCTTCCACGGCCGGCGTCTCTCTGCCTGAGCCCCAGGAGCCTCCCCCACCCGTGCGCTCCCGCGACTGGCTGCCGAGAGCTGGTTGTCTCAACCTGGCACCTGCCCATGTCTCGTCTCTTGCCCCTTCCTGTCTCCCACCTGTTCACAGGGACGTCTGAGTTAGTCATCTGTTGTCAAGGAAACACTCCGCTTTCTCCAAGGTGTGAATCCTGAGGGATTCAATTGTGGGGGGCGGAGGAGTGATTTACGGGGCAGGCTTGGTGCCTGCGTTTGTCAGTACCTGGGGGTGAAGGCTGGATGAAAGCTGTGGTCCTCCCCCTCCAGCGCTAGCGTCCCTAGAGGCCCCACTCCGACTTCCTGGGTCAGCACCCCTGACGGGGGGTCTGCGAACTGCTTATGGCGCTGTGACACTCACGGTGGGAGTGGTGTCTGGAGGTCAGAAAAAACCATCTCCAGCTTTGCAGGTGTGCAGAATGTGGTCCCGGAGGAGGGTGGCATTTCCTCGAACTTGACCGTGTCTGGGTATTTCTAATGGTTATGTCTTTATCACGTGGTATTTGTAGTGATGGGGTGTGTGTGTGTGTGTGTGTGTGTGTGTGTGTGTGTGTGTGTGTGTGTGGCAGAGCTGCAGAGGAGGAGACGCGAGGATAAATCCCGCAGAAAACCAGAGCTGTGCTTGGGAGCATTTCCTCTGCGCCCCCATAAGCAACTTGCTGTTTCCTGGCAAGTTGTTTTGGGCTCTCGTGGTGAAAAGGGCGTCTCAAAGCTGTTGAAGACAAGCCGGCGTTGAATTAGGCCTCCATTCCTGACAGCGTGGAAGAGCTGGAGGGCCGGCAGCGGTCAGAGCCACCCCGAGCCAGGGGCACGCCACACCGCCCGGCTGGTCCCTGGAGACCCAGACCCTGCTCTGCACGGTCGGGGGCCAGGGGCTCCCTCTCTGCTTATGTTGCTGGTGACCGTTGACACTCAGCCTGGTAACTATGACAAACTGCTTTGAAAACTGCAAAGCTCTGTTCAAATACGGGCCACTGCAGGGACTTGCTCCCCCCAGCACTGCTCCAGCTTCTGCCCCAAGCCGGCAGCTCCGCCCCACATCACCTCGCAGGGCGGACCCCAGATGCTCGCCGCCACTTCACAGGCGAAGGAGACAAACGCAAGTGGCCCGCCCAGGGTCACACCGTCAGCGAGAGACAGGGTTCCCTGTGCTTCTGAGGGGAGTCCCCTTTCCACCTCTCTTCATCCCCCCACACTCTTTCCTCCCAGGATTCTCTGTCCTGACGGTGACATCGTGCCTGACCCCCCCCCCCCAAAGGGGCAGTGACATTTAAAAAACTCATTTTAACTGCTTCTGATTCAAAGCGCCTGCTGGTCTGTGCGCTCTGGAGACTGTCGGGAGGAGGAAGGCAGCGGGCTGAGAGCAGCAGGCTCAGGGTCGGGCCGAGCCCTCCCTCACAAGGAGGTGAGTGGAGGAGGCTTCGCGGGTTTAAAGGGGCGGGTCACTGGGAAGGGCCTCTTCATGACGACGGAGATGGCTCAGGGGAGCACACCCGGGCGGCCCTGACGCTCGTTCCCAGGCGGCGGGCCGGCAGGTGGACTCAGCTCCTGGAGGGGCAGGGCTCTTCTTCAACCGGTGGACGAGCTGCTCTCTGAACCCCTTCCCCACAGTGAGGAGCAGCCTCACGGAGCCAGGAGCGTCTCCCCGCCACCCAGCCCCGCGAGCCCGGCCTGGACGTGCCCTGTGAGGGGCGCTCTGGGCTCCGGGGTGGGCGTGCCCCGTACTTTCCCTGCTTGGAGGCTGCACCCCAGGACGCCCCGGCTTACAGCAGCCTGCCTGGCGCCAAACGTGTACACGTGGGGTGCTCACTCTGCAGAACAATGGGTGTAATAAAGGTGGGGGGAAGCAAGACGGTAACTGTGTTTCTGCAAAGTGGGGGGAGAAACAGGACGCAAGCGCACTGAGGCTCTGTCCCTGCGTCTGGGCGGGCTCTGCCGGGCCGGCGGCTGCCTGGACACAGGACGGGGGGAGGGCTTGATAACAGGTCTCCAAAGGCCATGTGTCCCGCACGGGAGTCGTCAAGGCCCCCGAGATGCCGCAGTGAGGCCTCCGACCCGAACACTCGCCTCGTCGAGGGCATCCCCGCGGGGACGATGGGCTGTCCTCTTCTCCAGGTGCAGAAACAGACCCCGATCCACCCACCCGGCCCTGGGGGGCTGATAGAGCTTGGCCCCGAGACACTCAGTCCACCGTTTCCTGCTTCCTCCCCGTCCCTGGGCTGGGCTCACGGGGACGCTGAGCCGTCAGGGAGCTCCTGCCTCTTCCACCTTCATCAAGGGTCTTCTCTCAGGGAGCCGGGCCCCCCTCCGTGAGCAGAGACGCTGCGCCAGGCCTCACGCTGGGTGCTTCACCTGCCTGCTCGTCTAGTAGCTCGTAGGCTGCGAGAGGGCCGTTAGTCCCCTGCCCCATCTCTGTCGCCTCGGCTGTCAGACTTCGTTTAAATTCTCGCCTCTATCACTTTTGAGTGGTGTGAACCCGGAAATTTTCCTCTCCTGAGCCCCCATCACTGCGTCCATCAAACACAGTTCTTAAAAACACCAAGCTCCTTTTACGTTCCCACGAGGATTGAAAGAGATGACGCCAAGTAAAGAACGCGGCCCCGTTGCTGCCGCAAGATCAGCGCACCCGCACGCAGCTGCTATGTGAGTTATTACCAAGGCCACACGGCTGATAGACAGCAGAGCTGGGTTTGAACTCAGTTCTCATTAACTTCCAGAGCTCTTCTAGCAGAACGTCTCAGGGCTGTGGGGCTAAGAGGCGGTCCCCAGACCAGCGTCATTGGAAATGCTAACCTCTACCCGCCCCCCCCATACCTACGGACCCAGGAGCCCGGTGGCAGGCCCAGCGATCCGCCTGCCCTTCAGGGGAGCCTGACCCGTGCTCAAGTTTGAGACCCCTTGGCGCGGGGAACCGCAGCGGGACGCTCCCTCCACTGCCCTGCCGCCCCTGCCCACCCGTCACTTGGATGAAGCTTCAGAACTTTGCAAAGCTCCGTGCAGAGAAGAATCAGGCAAAGCAAAGCTATGCGAGCGAGAGGATGGGACGCAAAGGAACAGTCAGAGCCAGGGAGGAAGTTAGCACCGACGGGAGGGTAGTTATTTTGAATGAAATTTTAACAACAACAACAACAACATAAGGTGAGTTACAGCTCCATAAACTCCTAAAACCCGCCCCCCCCAACACCTCCTTTCTCTGTGCGCCCTCTCAGCTTCGGTCCTAAGAAGGGCCACAGGGACGGGCAAAGTCTATGAGCATCACCTGCTGCGTTTCTCCGCCCGGGCAACCTGGCCTCTTGGCAAGGCGAGCCACCGTGAGATCTGGAAAAGGAAGAAGGAAGGCTGGCCCCTCTCCCACGAGACCGGGAGAGCAAGCCCATGAGGCCCCCGTGCTTATCAATGGTCGGGGCCGGGGTGGGGCGGACCGGGGCTAGGACCCCAGATTTAGGGAGACACTTGCCCGGCCTGGAGAGTAAGCAGAGCAGCTCCTGGAAGTTTGCACTCGTGGTTCCGCACTCTTCTCACCCTGGTCCCGCCCTGCGGGAAGGCGACTCTATCCCTTGACATTAAGACTTGAGTTTCCCCTAAAAGTCACCTGAGTCAGGACCCTCGTTTCATTCTCTGAGTGGAAAGAGCCACCCGCACAGCAGACAGGCGAGGGCCCGGAAACCTCCGCCGACAGCCGCTGGTGGTGGTCCTGCGGGCGGAGTGGGCCCGGCTCCCGCGCCGAGGCGGGCAGCCTGCAGACGGGACAGAATCCCGGGGACCCCTCGCCCAGGCCCTCCCAGCTGCCCGCCCGCGCCAGCTGCCAGGCCAGCCTCTGGAGCCGCACGGGATCGGAATCCAGGCAGCAGGTGGGAGCCCCACCGGGGGAGGCAGTGAAACTCGCGGCCGTAAACGAGTTTGTTATTGCTGTTAACTTGGGAAATAAACATCTAGAGCACTAATGAAACACTGGGCTTTCTGTCTTCATGTCTTGGAGTCCAGGCTTTTCCCATCACCATGGCTGCTTGGAGCCGGTGTGGCCCTTGGTGACACGGGCAGGGCCTGGTGGCTGCGGTCCCAGGCGGCCCCTCCTCCGTCACCCACGCCTCTCTTTGAGGAGGTGCCAGGAGGGGGGACACAGCAGAGGGACTTGGCCGGGGAGAGAGGTTTGTATGGAGGAAACACACAGACCTTGAGTTGTGTGGCGACGCGGGATCATTTCCGCTCTGTCCTTGGCTGCCCCAGGTCCTGGCATCTGCCCCACAGAAGCCATTGTCACCAGGGGGGCCAAGGGAGGGAGAATGATGGGTGACTCCACGCAGATGCTGTCGGCGGCCTCAGTTTCTCTAACTGGAAAAGTGGAGTTTCTAGGTGCGCCTGCTTCCCCGGCTTGAGTGTGGGTTAGACGAGATGAGCCGGGAACACCCCCAGCCCCGGCACCTCCCTGTGAGTGCAAGTGATGAAGCGGGGGATGAAGCGGGGACAGAGGCAGTTCACGCGGGTGTGGGGAGGAGACGGTCTGCTCTGCCCTCTGCCCTAACACGCGTCCCCAGATCTGAGCCCGTGGTCCTACGTCTGGGCCCGGCCACGGCCTTGGGAGTTAGAACCTCATGTGTGTTCTTGGTTTAAAAATCACTCGAGGGAAACTGAACTGACACCACCTTCCCTCAGACAACAACTGCTGTGCACACACAGTCACATGGAGAGGAGGAAACAAAGAACTTTTTTTTCAGAAAAAAAATTTCAGTTTTAGCTGTAGATGTTATGTGCTGTATTTAGTGTAGGTTTGGCACAGTCTTATACTGCCTGACACTACGTGAAGGTTTAAGTAAGTGTGCTGATTCCAAAATAATTACCCTGTCGGGAGTTTAGGGGAGAGAGAGAATGAGAGACGTGGTGTCCAGCGCTCAGACCGCTGATGACCGTGGGAGTGTGGGAGAGGACAGCCTGGCGTGGGCCACCCAGGGAAGCAGCCCCGTCCCTGCAGTAAACACAGGCACCACAGCTGGGGGCAGGGGGCACCGTGCTGCGTCCCCTGCCAGGTCACAGAGCTGGCCCTGGCTCCTCCGCCCGGGGACGGGCGTCGGGGTGCACTGGTGGGGGTGCGAAGTGAGCCTGGCTTCCCCCCCACGGGCTGGCTTCCCCATCCGCACTCAGCCCCTCGAGAGCTGCGCGACCTCGAGTCGGAGCCGAGCCGTGCAGACAGCACATCCGAGGCCTCACACGCGGGCCGCCCACCGCGAGCTGCATGAAGCTCGCACTTAACGTGAAGGGAACAGGATGTCCTGTTAAGCTCTCTGGGGCGGCTCACATGTTCTACAGAGTCTGCTGGGCACACAGCAAGTGCGTAACACATCACTGAATGCGCTGGGGGTGCTGCTGGCCTGTCCCTGCCCCCTTCCCCTCTTCTCCCCACTCTCACCCTCTCCCAGGGCAGCTGGGACGCTCCGCACGCAAAGAACATTCTTCGTTTTACCGAATTCTCCTGCGCTAGTCTGAGCGCACTAACCCAACAGGAGCCGAGTGGGGGGGGTGTGTGTGTCCCCTCCTTGACCTGACTTGAGAGTCACACTGATCTGGGCTTCAGTCCCAACTCTGCCGCTTACTCAATGTAACTTGGGGCAAATTGTGTAACTTTTCCACGAGCTTCACATCCCCCGGCGCAAAACAGAGGGCACACCTTTCTGGAGAACTGACGCAAAGGTTAAACGGGTTGATTCTGTAGATGCCAACGAGCTGTTAGCTGCCTTCCCTCCGGGGCTGTCGCAGCTCGAGGACCTCCGTGCTCCACTCCTGCGTTCCCACCATTAGAACTTCACCTCCTAAGCCTCTGATCCTTGTGACAACACAGTGCCCATTGGGAGGAACCCTAGGGGACTGCATGGCGGAAAGGGTGCAGAGCACGGGGGACTGGAAGATGCTGAACGCGAGGGCAAAGGCATAGATTCCCAGGCTGGATGGCACGTGGGCTCTAATTCTGGTTCTGATCCCACCACCTGGGAGGGTATACTTGGAGTGTCGCGTCGTGGATGTGGTGTGGAGGATTCTGAGGTCACTTCTGGCGTGGGGGGAGGCATGCCGTCACAGGGTGATGTCTGTGGATGAAGACGTGGGGTCCCTGGGCCTTGCTGAGCGTGGGGGCAGAGGGCTGACAGCAGCCTGGGCGCTCCTGCTCCTGGTGCTCAGCGCTGGCCGGCTTGCCCTCCCGCTGCCACCACCCTGCCTGCTCCTCCAGGAGGCCCTCCTGCTGCTCCTCCCGAGCATCTCCTGCCCTCTGCTCTCCTTCCTGCAGACCGGCCCGGCCTGCCTGGCTGTGAGCATTGATATTCTCCACTGTGAGCCTGGCTGCTTCCGGCCGGAGCCGGCTCTCGCTGGCAGAGGGGACGGATTTTGAGCATGCAGCTCCAGGCCTCAGCATCCTCCTCCCCAGGCCTCATTACAATATTGTCGATACTCCCCTCGAAAGGGCATCTCTCCCGACGCCTTCGCTTTTTTATTAATGTGCGAGAAGGCGAGTCAAGCCTGATTATCATGAAGACAATTGCTAAACCCCTCCCGGAGAGGCGCATCCAGACTGTGCAGGCGGTTTAATTTCAGAGACCCATTAATTGGCAAAATTGCTTAAGCAGCTGCTCTTGGTGTCATTTCAGGACCACGTTGTGAGAAGCAGAGAGGAGGGGAGAGGGATGGAGGGAAGGAAGAGGGCTTCCCAGCGGCTGGCCTGCCCAGCCATGTGGCACAGGCCACCGGCCCAGCAGCCCCAAGGTCCCCACTCTCCCCAGGCAGACAGATGCCAGCGTCGCAAGAGGACCACTCCATGGCCTTGGGCTCGCTGCTCCCTCCCGCCCCACTCCCCGCAGTCGCTCAGCCTTCGCAGCTGCATGCACACACCACCATCCTCTCTACCACCTCCTCCCCGCCCAACCACTTCCAGCCAGTAGCAAATTCCCATTCATTTTCAACATTCGGCTTAGAGTGTCAGCTCCTCCAGGAAGGCTTCCCAGGTTTGCTCCCACAAGGTCAAACTCCTCTTCCTCCCGGCTGTCTTTGTTCCCTCAACACTGTCATTTCCAGGACAAGGCTGTATTGCGGACGGGGTTCACGGCGTCGTTCTCTCTCTACTCCCAGCACACAGCGCCTGTTGTAATGAATGGGCTAAATCAAAGTTTGTTACAAGGAATGTGCAGCAAAGAGCACGAGTGCTAAGCAGATACCTCACTAAATTCTATGCTGGTATCCACCTCATAACCTCCACCGGATCAAGAACCGGAGTGTTTCCAGCTTCCCAGAAAGCTCCCTAATGCCTCCTCCTGGGCACCGAGGCCCAGGAATCGCCCTTTTTCTGACTGTCATCACCGTCGACTAGTTTCGTCTGGAATCGTTGAGCAATCTTCAGTTCTGGCTTCATTCACTCACCCTTATGTCTGCTGGACTCGTCCATGTTGCGTGTAGCTATTAGGACAAACAGGCTTTTAATAAATGTCTCCTGTGAACCCAGTTCTGGCAAAGGCTTCTTGTTACCTAGCGCACACCCATTTCCCCTTCTTTCCTCCAGCAGAGCTCCGATTTATATAGACTGGTAATGTGCACACCTAATGGCTCCTGGATGACTACATTTCCCAGGCTGCCCTGCAGCCCAGGGTAGCCAACGAGACGTCAGAGGAAGCCACTCAGGAGGGCTTTCTTGAAGCTCTTTACAGGGGATTGAGTCGACCCGGAGGCCTCCTCCACCTCCCTTCTCGTGCCTGGTATGGATGTGATTGGAGCTCCAGCAGCCATCTTGGGCCATGAGGAGACTTGAGAATAGGGCCGCCTGATAAGGATTGTGGAGCAGAGAGCTAACAGAGCCTGGATCCCTAATGACATCCTGGAGCCTCCGTGCGCACCCTGGACTGCCTTCCTCGTGGCTGTGTAGGTCACTGACACTTAGGTTTTCCACTACAGGCAGGAGAACCTCATCCTAACCATCAGAACATAATGGTGCCTAAAACCTCCTGTTTTCCACATGGTGCCTGTGTGGTCTGGCTTACTGTCTGCCCTCTTCTTCCCTTCCCTCCTTGCTTTCCATTCACAGGGACCTTCTTTCATCTCCTCAAATACTCACATGTCTTTTTCACCTCAGGGCCTTTGCACGTGATGTTCCCCTGGCAGGAGTGTGCTTTACAGCACCTGCCTGGTTTCTCCTCGCTGCAAGCCCCGTCTCTTCAAAAAGGCCTTCCCTGAGTACCCGATCTAGGAATCTGGAAAAGTGGAGGTGAGTGTGGTCAGAGAGCGCTTTGTAAGACGGGGGCAATTATAAGAAATAGAAAGAAGGTGAAAAGCAGTCAGTACATGGAGGAAAGTCCGTTAACAGGATCAAGTTCAACTGTGAGTAACAAAAATGTCAGAATAACAATGGCTTCAAGGAGACACAAGTTTGTTTTCCTCTTACACAAAAGACATTAATTCACCAGGAACCTCAGTGCTTCCCGTCTTGCTTCTCTGCCGTCTTACTGCCTAACCTGATGGGATCATGTGGCTGCTCACGCTCCAGCCACTGCATCCAGAACCCATGCAGCTGGCAGACAGAAGAAAAAGAGAAAGGGACAAAGGAGGAGGAGGTATGCCAGGTTCTCCTACCAGCTCATTGGCCAGATCTGGTTATGTTGTCTGTCCCAGCTTCGGGGAAGTCTGGGAAACATAGTTGTGATTCTGAGCCCAGACGAAGGTCAGGGTTCCATGACCAAGGAAGAAGGGCAGAGCGGATAGTGCAGCGAGCCACTGCAGTGTCTGCCCTGGGACAGGGCAGCCGTTCCATCTGTGGAGGTGTGGCAGGTCACCAGAGAGGGAGAGGCACTGAGGCTCCGCCCACTGGCCACCTTTGCACTTGGACCTGCTGTGACTTGCTTCCCTCAATAGCACGCAGTGGAAGTGACAGGGAGCCAGCTCTAAGCCTCAAGGGACCTCGCGGCTTCAGCTCACGCTGCTCTTCCAGCCCCGCTGCCCCATGAACAGGCTCGGGCCGCCTGCAGGAGGATTAGAATCCACAGGAAAAACCGAGGCGCCGCCGCTGACAGCTAGACGGCCAGCAGGCGTGCCGGCACAGCCATCTAGGACCCACCAGCCCCCAGTCCTTCCCCCCACCCCCCGGCGCCAGAGCACGGACATGCGTGCGAGCACACCCAGCAGGGCTCACCAGCACACACGCGAGCCGGATCAACTGTCATCCTGAGTCACTGAGCTTTGGGGTGGTTCTTGCGCAGTCTTCTTTGGCAAGATACCTGATCTGGGTGGGAAGGCGGCAGGTGAGGACACACTGGGAGTGTGAGGGGAGAGGAGACTGAGCAGACAGTCTTGGGAGGCTGCAGTCAAACCTGCTTCTCCCAAGTCACCCCAACGAGGCTTATTTATTCCAACGTAAGAGTCTTCCTGGGAGCCAGGGATCTTCCCAAGGGCTTCGTTGGGAAGAGTATTAGACGGGGAGATCAGGAGCCCCAGCCTCCAAGTTCCACTGTCCATAGCAACTGTGCAGCTAGAACCAAGTCCCACCCTGTCTCTCGTCCCCAGATTCCCCAGCCATGGCGTCGACTTAAGCCTCACGGCCCCTTCAGCGGTTCTGATAAAGCCAAAGTCAGCCAACAAGGAAGCAAAGAAGGCTAAGCTGGGGGACTTCGAGAAAGGGGGCACGGAAATGGATTGTTGGAAAAGCTGCAGCGTTCCGGATGGAGGAGGAAAGGGGGCTCAGTGCCGCCCCCAAGTGGCCATGGCCTTCCCTGAGGGTCTTTCCTATTCCTTACAGGTGGTATTTGCAACCACTTCTCGGCAGGATCGCAGAAGTGACTGTGATCTGCCTACGCTCGCTCGGTGAGGGGATGACAGCTGGAATGCCAGCCCAGACCCCTGGATTTTGGTCCACCAACCTCGCTGCCACACTGATTGCCCTGCCACCGTCAGCCAGAGTGATGCCGGGTGTGGGACCGTGTGGCCCCGGCTCCAGGGTGCCACACACCGGGGCATTCTCTCCATCCAGTTGCGGTCGGTCCCTGGATCCCTACACCTCCTCCACATTGGAGGAGCAAAGAGCCAAGGCTGCCCCAGGCTTCTCGGACCCATGACTGCTCTGCTCTGGCACGCTGCCGTGGTCACACAGCTCCCCCCGCCAAATGTGGGCAGTGGTCAGGCCCCATCTCCCCCACCCAACTCTGGGCAGTAAAACACTGGCCCAAGAGTGGGGTAGCACTGCCTTCCACACCGGGACGGGGGCGGGCACACCCACTGCTCCCGTGCCCAGCAACCTGCTGGTGAACTCAGCCCCAGGGGACCGCGTGGGCTTGAGCCTCCCCCACCCTAACTCCCACTTAGCAAGCCTCATCTGGCTTTCTGGCTTCTGCCCAAATCCCTGGTTCCTGCTGGGACTGGCCACCTGTTCAAAGCCCTGGCTCAGCTGAACCCAGTGACCAGCAGTGCCCCAAGAATAAAGGAGCAGATGCTCAGGGCTCAAATCTCAGCTCTGCTACTTGCTGGCTGTGTGACCCTGGGCATTTTGGTGAACCTCTCTGAGCCTCATGCCTAAAATGGACAGGATAAAACCCACCACAAAAAAAAGTGGTTAGAAGGATCCAGAGTAAACTTTCACCTTGGATGATGTATCCGGTGGCCACGGGTTGCTCCAGATAGCGCAGGTTGGCCCTCAGTGTCACACTCTCCCCTCCTGCCGCCTTCCCCAGGACTATCCCTGCAAACTACATTTCCCAGACTCCCTTGCCTGCTGGCTTCCCATGAGGTTCAGCCCATAGGAAGTACCGGCAGGAGACTGGAAGGCAGGGAAGAGGGAGAAAGCCTTTGTCTGCTGCCGTCCAGTGCCTCCAGCAGCGGCGGGGCTGTGGGCCGGGGCAGCCGGGGCCCGGGGGCTGCAGCAGGTCAGAGGCGGTCCCAGCGCATCTGCAGAAGAGCAGCTCCAGGTGCCCACTGGGGGGGCTACGCCCGGCAGGGCAGCTGGGCTGCACAGGGCTGAGGGCCTCAGCCCCTGCACGGGAGCAGCCCCCGGTGGAAGGGTAAGGAGCTTCACTTCCTTTTTCCCTCTGATCTTTTCGCCCCTTGTAACCCCACTCCTTGCCTTAAATCTGCTTGGAACAAGTGGAGCGATTCCAGTCTCTGCCCGGGCCTGACAGATGCCGGGGACAGCAGGTGGCCTGCACCCGGAGGGCTTCGCACTCGCTCTGTGCATCCTTTCCTGAACCCTACCCCAGCCCTTCGCGGGGCCAAGCCCACCCAGGCACCTCCTCCGCCACACACACGCCCAGACCCTCAGGTCAGACGCAGGCGCGGCGTCAGTCACCCTGTCCTCATATCAACGGCTGAAACCTTGGTTCTCCGCTCAGCGAAAGGGCCCAAGCCCTCTGTTCTGGCTACTTCCTGCCAGACCCTGCCTGCGCCCCAGCAGCCCTCAGCCCCCTCGGTCCCCACCCCTCCAGGGGCTCCCGGCCACCCTAGTAGGGAAGAATCCTAACACGCGTACAGCTTCCCACCCTCCTCACAGGACTGACTCAGCCCAGCGGTGACTCTGGGGCCGGCGCAGCCCTGTGAGGATCTTCCGGTCTAGCCTCTGCTCTTCGGAATTGTGAGATATTATTATGCCCATTGTACAGATGAAAAGAGTGAGTCTCAAAGAGATGAAGTGACTCATCATGGCCTTCTTCAGAGAAAGGCTCCCGTCCAGCATCCACACTCATCCCTTCCTACTGAGGGTTCTCCCATCTCCCCTTCCTTATCTTAGGTGCTCATGGGGTCAACATGCCCACCCCCCAGTGATGCAGAGCCTTCAACCCAGGCTGTGTCCCAAGTTCTGGTCCTTCTAATCCTGAAACTCCAAAGTAACACAGTGTCTCAGGTTCCATCTCTGTTGATTGCTATGTTCTGCCAGAGAGGGAATAAAAATTAATCTGTACCGAAGTGTCAGTGGGCCGAGGTGTCCTCTATTTCTTAGAAACACATTTGTTCCGAGCTGAGGCCTCCAGGAGGTGTGCCCACCACCCTGGTGGGCGCCATCCGTGGAAATAGCCACCCCCACGCCCCGGAGGCACGCGGTGCATGTAGAGACAGTGGCGCTGCCTTTCCAGAGATGATGTTTAATCCGAGGAACGCACTGGTGGGAAGAACTCATGACCAGGAGCCAGGAGACCTGGGTCTGATCTGGAATCGCCCACGAGCCGCTGACCTTCTGTCTATGGAATTCTGTTTCCTCTCCAGAAAAATCAGGGCATGAGCTTGCACAAAGCTGAACACCTACATACGCTCCATTCAGTCACGTCCCCGCTGCAGAAACAAGTGGACAGAGGGCAGGGAGCCAAGGACTTGCCCAATACCCCATGTTTGAGAGAGCGGAGCCTGACCCTGGACCCCGTTCTCAGCCTCGGCGTCTGGTCCTACCACACTCACTGGGGTGGGCAGCTTCCTGCGCTGTAACGTCGCTTGCAGGCTCATGCCTGAGGCCTCGTGCGACGGCGATCTTGAGCAGCGAGGTGGGCGGGGTCATCGGGCGCCCAGGTCCACCAACTCCCCCCTCCGCGGGGACCTCTCTCCAGCTGCAGCGCGGAGCTGGCTCCTCCAGGTGCCAGGTGGAATCCCGACATCCCCCGCCTGCCTGCGCCTGGCACGCGGAGCCTGACGACAGATGCCCGGCACCTTGTTCTTGGCGGGAGTGACAGATTTGCGGGTCCCCTTCCAGGAGCCCCGCTCGCTCCCCAGGTACACGCTGTGTCAGCCCATCCCGAGCTAGTGAAAATAAACAGTGCCATTATCCCTCCGCTGACTGCCACGCGGTCTATTTACACCACTTAGGACGCAGGATAAATGGCTTCTCAGTTTCATAATGAAAGGAATATTTCACTTTGCAGAGCTGAGGAACTGTTTATTGGGCATAAAAACAATGTTTATACTGTTTTGATAATAAACTGATCTGGAAGTTGGTTCGTTTAGGCAATGGCTTGCATCTGATGTGGTTGTCTCTACTGAGGTTGGCGTGGGTCGGGGGGGAACGGGGGTGCATGGGGCCTGTGGTCTGGGGACGCTCAGGGCCCTCAAATACCCTTCCCATTGGTGGTGTCAACTCGCCGAGTCCTCACAGTGCTCTCTGAAGTGGCTGCCATTATATCCCAATTCACAGGTGGGGAAACCGAGGCACAGAGAAGCAGAGCAGTTTTCCCAGGTCACAGAGCCAGTGTTGGATGGTGTCACGTGGTGGAGCTTGAGTTAAATGCAAGCAGACGGGCCCAGGAGCCCAGCCTCTTCACCACCACGCCGGAGATTTGTTCTTGGCTAAGAAAGGCTGGCAGGTGGGAGGGTACACCGAGAGGGGGTGAGCAGAGGAATGCAGCAGCCCTAGAAGCTGGAAGAGGCAAGGCAGCCTCAGAAGGAGCCAGACGTGCTGATATTTTGATTTTAGCTCCATGAGACTCATTTCTGAATTCTGACCTCCAGGGCTGTAAGAGAATAAGAGTGGGTTGCTTTAAGCCACTCAGTTAGCTTGTCAGCCACTCAGGTAATTCATCAGAGCAGCAACGGGAAACTAAGTTAGTCCTACACAGTGTTACTTAGTTTTCTGCTTTGGTCCTGGTTTCAAAACTATTGTCTTGTGGACTCCATGAATACACCAGGATTTGTCAGCATCCTGTTGTAAGATCAGAAAACTCCACTTTGGTTTATGCAGTTCTACCACTGAGAGTCCCGGCGCTCAGAGACAGGAAGGCTCTCGCTTAACACCATCAGCCAACAACGGTGAGGGTGGGGCTTGAACCCAGGAACTTGGTTCCAGACCCTTGTCCCTTCTGCAGACTGCCCCTCCTCTCTGGGGCAACCTGCCCTTCTCAGGAGTGACGAAGCAGGGCCACTGTGGGGTCTCAGAGCAGCTTGCTGTGTGAACGGTCAAGCGTGTGTGTGTTGCTCTTTGGGTTTTGTTGCTCCGTTATTGGTTGCTCACTTAATTTTGTCCCACAGTGGATTCTAGGCCCTGGCGCAATGAGGAAGGGGACACTATTTCGAGTTTGCATCTTCACGCCACTTGCCAGTGGAGGCCATTTTTGGAGAGGAAGAGGCAACAGTAAGTGACCACTTGGACATTTCAGGCTCCTCCTGGGCATGGCCCTCATACCTGGGCAGGGCCATGGGACAAGCTCTGGCCAGTGGAATGTGGCGGAAGTGAGATTTGCCACTGGCAGGCCCGGCCCCTGGACCCTCCCCAGGCACCCCTTGCTGGTTGGCTGGCTGGGTGCAGAAGGCCCCGAGGAGGACTTGAAGGGCTCTAAGGCCTGGAAGACAGCAAGGGTCTCAAGGCCAGCAGAGCCTAAACTGAGTAAGAAGGAGCCGGACCCCTGAGTGGCCTCCCGGAGGAGAGCCGGCCAGCAGAGCCATCTGATGGCGATGCCCACGCTGGACCCTCCGCCAGTGACAAGACCCATGGACTCTCACTGGCTTAAGTCACCAACAACTGGGTGCTTGTCTCTGCAGCATAACCCAGCCTGTCCTGACTAGCGCAGCTGAGAAGGCAATACCCAGTGCCTCTCAGATGCTCAACAAATGTAGTTACTGGAAGGGCCCTTAGAAAGGAGCTGTGTCTCCGGGCAGACATTAGATGGGGTCTGTGAAATAAGTGTACATGTAGCTTCTAGATCCTTCTAGCTCCACCTGAAAACTCCCTGAGTGACTGAGAGTTAATGGCCAAGAACAGTTGCCACAACCAGAGGGAAAGGGCTGAGTAGCTTTTCCACCAGTGGTGACTTCTTACCAACTCCCCATTGCCTTCCACTCTTTGCCTTCAGACGCTGCTCCATCCGGGAGAGTCTAAGGCCAGGACAGAGGAACCTCGGTCCTGGCTTGAGTCCCTCCTGGTGGGATGTTCCCGTCCACTACTCTTGAGGGCCTCCTAGTAGAGGTAAGTGATTCTTGGAAAGGCTCAGGCCCTAGGAGGATGGATGTGGTCCAGAAGCAAGGCAGGGGAGGAGAGCAGAGGGACTCCATCTCTAAAGCAAGAGGCGGCAGGGTCTCTCCAGGCAAGGCTGGGGAACCAGGCCAGGGCCACCTCCCCCTGCCACTCCACTCCATTCTCTTCTTAACGGAGACGCCGTCTGAGGCTCTGGGAATAGATCAAAGCCCAACTGGCTCTAGAGAACAAACGGTCAACAGACCCAAGAAAATGCATTCACCTTCCCAAGGAAGCCAAGGAACGAGAAAGAAAACAACGTGTTGGAGGAAGGTCTAAACTACTATCGTCTGTGAAACGTGTTTCTTTTCTTCCACATTCTCACGGTTTGGGAACCAGGGTGCGTCCCACAGTCAGCAGTGTATCACTGGATAACTAGGGGCCTAGAAGAGCAGTGCTCTTCCCTTCCACGGTGCATAACAGCACAGTGTGTCTTGGATTAGATGAAACATAGTGGAGATGTGGTCATAACCACTTGTTAAAAGCGCACTCCTTTGCTCGACGAGGAATGTTCGGTGCAGCGCATGCCTCTAGGTGCCTGTTAAGACAGCAGGAGATGAATCCCCTGGTCACCAGGTAGAGGAGAGGTGCCCAGCGTAGCACGTGGCAAGTTTTTTTAAAATGCCTACATGATGGTATTTAACCACCCAAAGTACCAAGGTTGCAGTGTTTCAGAATAGAGTGACACAGGTAGGTACCGGAGGACTGAGCATCGGAACCGCGGTCTTCGTGTCAGGGTGGCCTTCAGGTGAGTGGGGAGGCCGGTCCCAGCCAGGACACAGCTTCCACGCAGCAGACACTCCATAAGCAGAGGCTGAATTAGGGTCCGGGACTAATGAGTGATCTCTTCAACTCTCCTCCTTCTACACTTGGCTTCTCTCCCTTTCTTCCCCTGTTCCTTTCTACTTTCTATGATGAGGATGCACGGGAGAAAGTCTCCAAATTTTCAGATGTCTACAGAAACTCCTCAGCCCTTCCTTCAAGCCTTCCTCCTTCCTGCGCCCCAGCCCTTCTCTGAAAAATACAAGTAAAGTTAATAGCTGTTACCAGAATATGAATATTTTTAATGTTCAGGTCCGACGCTCCACACTTTCCAAGCACCGTCTAGCATTTTGTTAATATTTCCTTATGGCTTTTAACTCGTCCTTTGAAAGTTAGTTATTTGTCTGCTTGTAAATCTCTTCAGACAGGGATTAAGTCTTTAACTCTTTGTGGACCCCTCTCCCCTTCACCTAGGGCTGTACCTAACATTTAGCAAGTACTCACATGATTGGGTAGATGAAGAGATGATGGATGGATGGACGGATGGACGGGTGGATGAACATACGGATGGATGGACAGGTGGATAAAATTATATATTTTTTATTCTTCGGTCATTGAGAAACAGGCCGAGAGAGAGGTTCCCTACATGACAGAGAGTTCAAGGCAAAGCTAGATTTCACAGGGCACAGCCAATTTATTCGATACTGCAAATGAGTAAAAATGATAAAGTTCCCCCAAAGTCCAGCAAACCAGATGGGTGTCTGCGCCTGGTCAAATATATATGATATATTCTTATTAATAAAGCCAGACTCGTGTCCTCAAATTATCCAAGGAATACATTTGCCCACCCACTGCGATGGGGAAGCGAGTACTTATTAATAAAGCAATAGCTAAATCTAATTATATCCCCATCAGAGGCAGCTGGTAATAAAACCGGGCTGGTCTTCCAGAGCTCTGTGACCTCGCTGACCTCAAATCAAAGTTTAAACCATCCGTCAGCTTCCAGTACATTCCCAGCACACCCACCAATTACAAGCACCCTGGTGCCGCTGTCTGCCGGGGGTCAGAGGTCACCGCGTGCACGAGGTAGCTGGGAGCTGGAATGGGGCTTTAGAAATCTCATTATCCTGTTAACCATACATTTATCTGACAAGATAAAAGAGAGTAGGTGACCAGGCTATCATTAAAGATTAATAGAAAGTATAAAAAATTCAGCTGCAACCAGCATCGCTGTTTAGCGCTTGTGATCGGCATGACGGGGTTATTAATCAGGGAGCCAAGAAGATTTAAGTCTTTGCTCTTGATATTTTCTGTTTTTATTTTTAGTTCAGTTTTGTTTTTTTCCTTCCCTCTGTCTCAAGTCATTACCTCGTCTCCTACCACCCCAAACCGAAGGTCAAAGGAGACTCCTGCTAATTGGCTTTTCTGGTTTCAAATCAGAACCCATCGGGCCAATTATAAAATTGCCCAGACTCAGCGGTGACGCGGGATGAGGCGGAGGGACGCCGCGAGCTGGGGCAGCCGCCCGTCCTCACGTGCCGGGCGTGTTAATCAGCAGGGAAAATCAATAGGGTTTTAATTGAACTCAGCCCTCTAAGGCACACCCGAGCCCCGAGCTGACTTCTCCTCACCTGCGACTCCATTTCGGTGTCCGCGGGAGATTCTCAGCCGGCGCCTCCCCAGGACTCGCGGGGCGGCTCGTCGGGAGGCTGGGGAAGCCTTTTCTTCTGCTTGATCCGTGCTTACCACCCAGCCGGCCCCGCCGCCCTGCGTCTCCCCTGGCCTCGCCCTTCGCCTGTTTGGAACATAAATCAATGTCGTTTTCCTGTGCAGCCCTGGACTGTGTGCTCAGGTGACAGCAGCTCCCCTCTGCCCGGCCAAGGCGGAGGGGCTAGGAGATGGTGAGTGAGGGAGGGAAGCGGTGTCCAGAGCAACGGCGCAGCCCAGCCTGACCCGCAGGAGGGGCCTGTGCCTCGCTGTCCCCAGAAACCTGTTCAGGGAGCGGGTTGACCCCAGACGCTCTGGGATCCGCACAGCCTCAGCAGCGGCCACAGAGGCCCGCCAGGACTCACACTGGTTGCTGGGCGACCTCAGGAAAGTCCACCAGCCTCTCTGGGCCTGGTTCCCAGGTTGGAGAGTGGGGACAACCCCTCCCTCTCGGGGCTGTTTGAAGATTAGAAGGAATCCTAGGGTACAATCTCTTCTATTGTAGTCACTTCCGGCCTGGCTCCAGCTTCCTCTGGGTTCCATTAACGCTAATCTGATAAATCAATTAAGGGTAAGAGTCTATGTGCTGACTGACCGGCCTCTGGCTGGTTGCCAGAGTTCAAGGACAACATTTATTCCTCTGTGCAACTTCACTCTCTGCACCCACTCAACACCCGCCCCCACCCACCCCCCGAACGTGAGTCCCCAGGGGTGGTCGCAGCGCACAGGCACTGGCCACGGCCCCACGAGCACCGCCCAGCACGTGCCCCCGCGAGGGCTCCAGACGCGCTTGGTGATGAGAGGAATGAGCGTCTGGCTGCACGGAAAATCCAAACCACCCGCTAGAAGTAAACTCAGGGTCAAAGGCGAGCACGCAGGGCTGAGGGCCCAGCCCAAGAAGCCAAGGAAGGCAAAATGGGAGAGAAGGGACAGGTGGCTCAGAGAGTGGCTTAGGCCCAAGGTCGGGCATGGACCCAGCCTTCAGAGCGGCGTGACTCCGACTGCAGCCTCGGGCTGGCTCCCCAGGGAGCTCCGTCGGAAGGTATTGCTCCCCAGTCCAGGGACCACAGACTTGTACTTATCCTTCTATTTTAGCCCATTTTACAGAGTGCCTTGCCACAGGGTTAGCTGGGGACAGTGGGATGTTGGAGCCAGCCTCTGCCTGCTCTCCAGACCCGATTCCCTGCGACCGTTCCACAGACACCACACTGGCACCTTGCAGGCAGCCATGGGGGGATATTTATACCACGGGAACTGGTGAATTGGTGTTTTTCCCTGTGGAAAGCTGGTCATTAAACACATACCAGCACACCCCAGTTTGGGGAGGCCTCCTCTTCCATCCCAGATTCAACTCACTGAGGTCAGGCTTGCTCCCTCCGCCAAGTGCCTCACACTCTGCTTTGCTCAAGGCAGGAGCTCCCTTCTAGACATCAGCTTCTGGAAGTACGGTGCGAGCAGAAGGCCGTCCAGGCATCACTGTCATTCCCCAGCTGTGGGTGGCAGCCTGCCCTCAGCCCCGGGCTGCCGGCTGTGCGGTGCAAGCTCCCGCAGTCTTCCTGGAGAAATGCGGCCCCACCTGCAGAGATGAATAGGTGATGTCAAACAGCCCCAGGCCTCTCCCCAGATCCCTAAAACTCACACGGGGAAGCTTCAGTGACTCAGGAAATGAGCCCGGCGGTGGTTCAGGTCTTGGAAAATGCGGGCTGGATGGTTAAGTCGGCCCACGAGCCCCAATCGCCAGCTTGCTGGTGGAATCAGAGGGGGCGATCCTGTTCCCCAAAGCACTGTCTGTGCTTTTCAAGGGAGATGGCAAGTGACAGAGAGGAGAGTGAGAGGCAGGCCTGGGCAACGCTCTCACGGGGCCCCTGAGCCCCTAGGTGTGCGGCCGTGGCCTGCAGCACGGCCAGGTCTGCACGGGGCGTGGGGTGGTGGGGGTCCTCAGAGGACTGGCAGGCTCAGCCATGAGACCAAGTGACTCACAACACAAGGCTGCACTCTCATCTGAGCTCATGCCCATGAAGCCGGTGTGAAGGGAGATCTGGGGTGAGAGGGGCTGGGTCCCCGTCACCTCTGCTCCCCGCCACAGTGCCCAGGCTGCAGGTCATTCTGAATTAGGCTCGTTGAAGAAATAAATCTGAGTTCTGGTCCTCTGCCCCACGCGACCTTAGCTCCCCCATAGGGACCATGAGATGCCTGGGCTTCACGGGCCCAGTGATGTCCCTCCTGCCCTATCCGTCTGTCACCTGCTATATCTAGGTTTGAGCAGCTTGGAGCTCAGGAAAGACTGAGTGCACAGGGGATTCACTGCCCAGCCAGGCGTCGGGGTGCCCCCGCCTCCCCGGCTCGGCCCCTGGGCAAACCAGCCTCTGCCGCCCGGAGCCACCCCGCTGGCCGGGAGCACCTCCAGGGCCCGCCTGTGGGAGCCGGCCGAGGGCCGAGCCCGAGGTGGGTGGGAAGCCCAGGCATGTCCCGCACCACCATCCCTCAGCCCCCTTGAGTGGAAGGATGTCAGAGGCACGTCAATGCCTTGGCAGCTGTTGGTCCCGGCAGACAAGGCAGGGAGGAGGCCTGGGGGCATCTGAACCCTGCAGAGCCGGCCTGCATGGGAGGGTCACAAGCTGGCCGGCACCCCACCCCACCGCCTCCAGGGGTCTGGGGAGAAAGAGGGTGAAGAAATATTTTTTCCTACATTTTCTGCCAACTATGTGCTGTGTAGTTTCTCTCCTTTCTCCCTTATCGTAGCTCCCCGGAGCAGACCTGCCAGCCCCGGTCCTCCAAATGGAGCTCAGTGAGGTGGCGTGTCTTGCCCAAGGTCACTCCGGCCTCCAGGGCTGAGACCTTTATGGATGACAGCTAAAAGGGACTGAGCACCACACTCTGAACAAACCTAGGAAGGAGGCACCCCCATACGTTCGCTCATCACCCCGATTTTCACGTGTAAATGGTGAGGCCCACCCCTCCCACTCCAGCCAAGGTGCCCTGCAGCCGTGCTCCCCGGATGCTGGTGTCTAGGGCGTCCCACAGGCAGGCGTCCACCTGGAGGTGACTGAGTGCTTTTGTCCAGGACGCCTCGAGCGGGCAGGGGTGGTAGGGGGCAGGATGACATGGTCATGCCCCAGGGGAAGGCCAGCCTGGGACCCAGACTTACGCCAGCTTTCCCGGAGGCCACAGCCCCCCTGGGGACCCAAGGGACAGGCTGGAAGTCTTTGACTCTCCCACCGTCTGCACCTTCTCCACGTGCCTCCCGCTAGTGTCTCTCCAGGACCCGCCCTCGCCCACTTAAGCTCTGCCGTAGAAAAAGGCCCCCGTCTCCTTCTTTCCCCATTAAGGTCCAAAGGTCCACTGTCAGGCTTTGCTTCCTTGGTAACCAGATCCTAGATGCTCCAGCCACACACCCTGCACACAGCCCTTCCCTCAGAGGACTTTTCTAGAAGGGAGGGGGACAAGGACCACAAATGAACCAACACACTCAGTTTTCCTAGCCCTCCTCCGGGGAAGCGGGAGCTGAAGGAGGCTGGCTAATTACCCGAAGGCACCCGGGGGAACTGCAGGGGCCGGAGTCTGAGCCAGGTGGGCGCCAAGCCTGTGTCTGCAGCAGACCTTGTGCCCCCGCAGCTCCTGTCTGGACCAGACCCTGGTTGCATGGGGACCTCCACGGCCATCTCCTCTCCCAGCCTCTGGCGACCCCCTCCCTCTCCACAGCTCGCATCTGCCTCGGTCTCAAGCCTAGGGCCCCTCTCAGCCCAGGAGCAGCCCCCAGCTGCATCTCCCTCCTTCCCTCATCCCTCTCCTCCCCTTGTCCCAGGCTCCCGGCAGCCGCCCCCTCCATTTCCATTTTCAGAACGTATTTATGGGGGCCTGTGGCAAGCCGGGGCATCGGTTCGGGGCTGGAGAGACAGAGGTGAGTCCGCAGACAAGGGAGAGCTCCCTGCCGCCACATTGGTGCCCCTCCGGGGATGAAGCTCTGACAGTGAGAAGTGCTAAGAAGGCCACCGAAGCCGAGCGGGCCCCCCGGCCCATCCCTCGGTGACCCTGCTGTGCTGAGGCCCTGCATTGGCCTTGAGGAGCAGTCAGGAGGCAGGAAGGCCCGCAGGAGGAGAGCAGGCCAGGCCCTTCTGAGCGTGGCACCGTAGTGGACGCCCTCCCTCACTCACTCACCGTGGGAGGGAGGGGTCACCCCCAGGTACAGACGACCGGACTGGGGCTCCGGGAGGTTGCTGAGAGTCACGGGAGCCAGTGTAGAGCTGTGTCAGAGCCCAGCTCTCTTGACTCCAGCCCAGCGCCGCTTCCACATCACACTGCCTCCCCGGCCAAATACGAGACGGCGGCGTTCCCCCCACTGTCCCCCCCGCCCCATACGTTCCCCTAACCCGGCGCAGCCTCCCCGGCACCCCAGCCACCCCCAGCCCCTGCTGAAAGCACAAACGGTGGGGCAGAGTGTCCACACTCACTGGCGCCAAAGTGGCCAAGCCGGCTCCTCTCACCCCCCCGGCAGCTAAGCCCTTAGCAGGTGAGAAATTGCTTCCTGAGAAAAAAGTGGTTTTTAGCGGATGACAGCCGCCCAGGAACTAGGCGAAGGGAGGAAATTTCAGTGGCCGGGACCTCGCGAGGTCTTCAAGTTTAATAGCCCGGCGCCATTCTGAGGAAGAAATTGGCCTTTCTGGACACGGGTCCCCGCAAACAACTGTGCTCTCTTCGAATCCAAAGCCCGAGTCTCACAGAGGCGGCGGCCGGCGGCCGGAGGGGCGAGGCCGGGCCCGCGTGCTGCTCTCTCCCGCGGCCCCTCCGGAGCGCCGGGAGGCACAGGAGACACTGTCTGCTGATCAGCAGCTTGGGCAAAACTTAATTGCTTCCCTGAACCTGAAAAATATCAAACTGCATAAATAAATGTGCTTTAAATTATTAATAAAGGCATTTACATCTGGAGTTGAAGCATGAAAATTAATTTAATTTCTTATGCTAAACTGGCTGGCGCGGCGTGTGATTTGAAGATTTGAAGACACCAAGGGCAGGGAAGAAAGTGGGAGCAGCGTTATCTCGGGCACGTTGCATTTGAGATCCCGAAAATAACAAGAAAGAAAGAACGAATGGAAAGGAAGGGCGGGAGGGAGTTCTCCTGCAGACCCAGATGTAGGCCACTTCAACACTAGAAGCAAGGACAGAGAGGCCACCTCTCCTCGGGGCTCCTGCACGTGGGAGTGGCTGGAAGGCTCTGAGGGAGCCTGGGTTTCTGGGAAGGGCGAAGTCCTTGGCTTTCTCGAGGGCAGGCGTAATTAAAGTTGAGGTTGGGATGGGCATGTCAGATGAGCTTGGAAGGCTGGGGAGCTCAGCTAATGCCTGTGTGCCCGGGGAGAAGGGACCCAGAGACCCTGCCACCTGCCCACAGTCCGCCCTAGCGCTCTCAGGGTGTCGTCCCTCCAGCTTCCGGAAGCAAGGTGGTACCAAACAGCCCCGCACCTGAATCCCAGCGCGGCCACTTACTAGCTAATACCCTTGATCCAACTTCTCTCCCCTGGGCCTCAGTGTCTTCATCTGCACAGTGGGTTACTAGTATCTGTCCCCTAGCATCTTTGCAAGGATGCAGTGTGGCAGTTGGGAACTGCCAAACCCCGAGCCCAGACACCATTAGGGCAAGTGATACTCCCACCCGTGTTCTCCAGTATCTTTGGTATCTGTCAATAACGCCTAGATACTTCTGTTTTGTGGGAGGGAGAGTGAAGGAGATATTGGGTTGTGGGCCTGGTCTGAGGAGAGAGCAGAGAAAGAGATGATATGGGACCTCGTCTCATCTGGCCTCTGGGACTGGGTTGAGCTCTGAGAGCTAGAAGCTTGAGAGTCAGAAGTCAAAAGGTTCTACAGGACTGTGGGCAGACGCGGTGCTGCCCTGGGGCCCAGAGACAGCTGCGGCTCTCCCGCCTCCGCCGGGAACGTGCTGGGTACCAGGGATCCGTGCCCTGGCCAGCGGGAAAGGCCCCTTCCGGCAGCAGGGGGAATGCTGGGCAGGGGCGGTGGGGATGCGAGCAGCAGAGGAGGGGTGGGGTGGACACCACCGGTGACCAGACCCCCGAATAACCAGGGGACGCTCGTATCTAGCAGTGGGGCGACGGGAGCAAAGGGCTGAGATTCTGTAGTCACAGCCCGGGGGGCGGGAAGACGGGGCCCAGGCACTCACAGGCGTCAGGGCACGCAGCCCCTCCCACGGCCCTCGGCTCCCGCCCTGCGCCCTTACCGGGTGTTGCTCTCTCCCTTTGTCTGGTCTCCAGGGGAGTCGGGGGTTAGGGTTCTGTTTAAACCCCAAGGAGAACAAGGACTGATTCTAACACACCGACCAACGCTCACTGAAACACCAGCGAATGCTCCACTCCGCGTGCTGCTTTCAGTCGTTCAGTCCACGTTTTCGTTCTTCTAATGCACTTGAGTCTGAACGACCACCTTGTGAGGCAATGTCCCCGCTTTACAGTAAGGGAAACTGAGGCCGAGGAAGGTGACTTGTCTGAGGTCACGCAGCTTGTAAACAAGCCACAGAGCAGGGGTCCAACACGTGGTCCCTGGACGGTGTGGAGAGAGTCAGGCTGACCTGGGGCTGAATCCCAGCCCTTCCTCTTAACAGTGACGCTCGCTGGCGTGGGTTAAGCCCTCACTGTGTCCCGTGTACTGTGCTCTACAGCTTTTCCAGCATCTCCCCCGACCCCGTGCATCTTCACAAAAGCCCCATCACCGAGGCACCCCCGTGCTCCCCGTGTGTAGCAAGAACACTGTGCTAAGTTCCCTCCCTCTGGTCTAGTGAGTCGAAAGGCAGGGTTCCATGCCCCCAGCCCTGGGCCCCACTGCCCCTCACTTAGCAAGTGCAGCTTCCCCACGGCAGTGAGGACGCAGGGGCCACAGCGCGCCTAGGCTGGGGTGGGCTCTCAGAGGACAGGTGTTCCCTTGCACAGGCCACACAGCTTCCCAGACCCAAGCTGGGCCCAGAGGACAGAAAAGACAGACCAGAGATGGGTGACTGAGCAAGGACCCTCTGCTCCCCAACGGGACAGGTGTCGGCCTTGCGGTCTGGCACCTGCCCCAGGACATGGGCGTCTGCCTCAGCCCTGCCCTGGATCTCTCCGCCTAGCAAGGGGTAAAAAGCAGAGTCGGCCTTTTGTCCAACAGGTTGCACTTTTGTTGCAATTAATCAAAGCCCGTACGCCCTGCTCTCCACTGCGTACTGCTCATTCAGTTGAAAGAACTGTGGCTTTAAAGTGACGCAGGCCTGCATTCAAACCCTGGGGGGCCTCGGGCAGGCCGGGCTCCTGCCTGGAAGCGAAGGTGTAGGGCTCCCTTCCCAAGGAGATGGCTGGTGCGGCTCCGGGCCACGCCATCACGGCCGTGACAGCACCGCCCCTCCGGCCGCGCGCTGGACGCAGCCTCGAAGGCAGCACAGCGGAGCAGAAGGCCCGTCGGCCATGGGGATGCGTCTGAAAGCAGGGGGCGCCTGTCCCTACTTTACTCAGTCGTTCTTGTTTCTCAGATATCAGCCTTCCTAATTGCCTTTGAAAACGCTTCCAAACTGCATCACAGTAAAAATAAAGTTTCTTGAATAAAAATGGAGTGAATGCTTATTAAAGGCAGACATCAGTGTGGGCTGGACTCACGACGCAGCTGAGGTGGACACTGCATTATCTGTCTTTAGATTTTATAGCCACCGGGGCTCCCCGTGGGGTCACGGTATGACGCCAACGTGTCCATTTTATTGGACTTGAAGAAGGGTTTTATGTTACAGCACAGCAGAAGTCTACGGAGTTTACAGCCATTCCCTGTTTCGCGGCACACTGCTGCTCGCTGCTTTGGATTAGCCGTCGCTGGGACACTTGTTGGGGACGTCACCGTCCGTGACTGCACGGCAGAGTATAAGGCCAAGGAAAAGTTGCCCAGGGGCGGGGGCCGGTGGAGCTCAGGGGTAGAGCGGGTGCTCAGCGTGCATGAGGTCCTGGGTTCCATCCTCCATACCTCCATTAAATAAATTTTAAAAATTTAAAAACATAATTACCTCTCCCCTAAGTAAACAAAAAAAAATTTTTTTTAAAGAACGGAGTATTCCTGAATACCACGTATTTTGTGTTGGGCTTGGGAGGAAAAAAATCCCATTTTCTCAGAAGTCACTTTGACCCAAGTGAGTCAGGCATTTCACTGGGAGGGCAGGACGGGCTGGGCTGCCACTGGCTTCAGCGCTGTCCTCTCTTCCTTTCTGGGTCCCCTCCCTCTCCAGGTGAGCACCTCTGAGCCCCCTGAAATTGTATGGAAACCTACATGTGCCTTTTTCTGGGCACAGAACAAATAGCAAGAACCAGAGCCTGCGCCTGCTGGCTGCGGCTTCCTCAACCCCAGACCCCACGTCGTGATCCTGCCCTCAGCATCCCGGCCCCCTTCCTCCTCTCGGCCCGGAGCTCAGCTCACGGGGTGAGGGCGTTGGGAGTCTGGTCAGACCCGGTCCCCACCTCCCACGTGACCCGAAGCAGGCATCTTCATTTCCTCACCTGTAAGACAGGAATGAGACACCTGCTCCGCTGGTTGACGGGGCACCCCTGTGCGACCCTGGACATGGAAGTGGCTGTAAAGAGCCCTTGGTTACTGTCGGTTGCCCACCTCAGCCAGGTGACCAGCAGACTGTCGTCCAGTTGTGCCCGTTTCTCCTAAAACAGCAGTGGTCCCAGGGGAGGGAGGCGGACTCAGGTTTCAAAGGCGAAGCTGCAGGAGAAGGAACTTCTCCCCTCCTCTCCCTTCCCCACCTGCTCGTGGGGAGCGGGGGGCCTCTCCTGCCCCGCGCCAGAAGCGAGCGCGGAGGGGGCTTCCGACAAGCTGCTGATGTAAGTGGCGAGCCCGCCGTCCTGGGCTGGATCCCGCCTGGGCAGGGCAGAGCCTCCCTGAGCCGTGGCGCTCGCCAGTGACCCCTGCCTCTCACTTCTTGTGCTCGGGTGTGGGGGCCCCGCTCCCTGCTCCCCAGGGTGCCAGGTGCTCAGCTGGCCTGGGATGTGCTAAGACTTGGCCTTCTTGGAACCATGGCCCATGTGTACAAGCCTCACCGGTTAGACCCTGGAGGGAAAATGGGGCAGAGGGTCCTGAACCCCTAACACGCTTCTTGCTGGGCCTAATATACCTCTGCGTACTAGAATGTCAGGCCCTGGTTTATTCATTTGCTCAGTAAACATGTCCTGAGCAGGTACTGAAAAGCGGGCCCTGTGACAGTCACTGGGCAGAGAGCAGAGGAGGAGGAGAAGGAAAATTGAGACCAACGGTCTCATTCGCTCTCACACAGATTCTTCTCTGTCTGTGTCATGCTGGGTTCTGTCCCTCCCTGGCACACACACACATACACACACACACACACACACACACACACACACACCCCTCACTCTGCTCTCCTGAGAGGCTCCTTGGCTGGGGCCCTTTCTAGAAGCCAGGGGAGCTCTGTGGGAAGAGTAGGTTGATTCAGCGGCCAGAATCTCCTGCCCGCCCCCGCCCCGCCCCGCCCCTCCCCAGCCTTCCTCCAAACAGGACCCTCCACCTGCCCTCCGGCCTGCTCTGGGCTCACCCCTGTGCTGGACCGGCCTCGCGGCTCACCAGGGCCTCGCTCTGCTTCCCTGCAGTGTCTAAGATTTAGAAGAAGGAAAAGCCAGAAAGGGAAGCGTGGCGAGCCCAGCTGGGGCTGGGGGGGAGGGCAGAGGGGAAAGGGCCCCAGGCTCGGCTCAGAGCAGAAGTGGCTGATGCGCTGTGGTCGCCTTGTGGTTGAGGCCCCGAGGCTCATGCAGGCGGTTGTGGGGAGCGCGATCTCCGGGAGCCGATTCGCAGAACTTCTGAAGGTTTTGTAATAAAAGGTGTCAGCACAGAGCCGGAGATAACCAGGTGCCACGGCGCTGTGCCAGGAAGTCGGGCGGTGATGACAGCTGTGGGCAGGCATGGACTCAGGCTCCCCTCTGGTGAAGGAGGGCGCGTGGGGCCACTTCCGAGCTGAGATAGTGAGTCCACGTGGAAGAACTCGCTTGTTTGTGGCTGGGGCGGGGGTGTGACCAGAAGAGAGATGCGCTCAGGCAGCCCTTCCTGGCAAGCTGGGAGTCCACACATGCCTCAGGCTACAGCCGCCTGCCGTAGGGGTCTCTTCCCGTGCTGACAGTCTCAGAGTAGACATGATCCTGGCCTGGGAGGCACAGGGACGGAGGCCTGTGGGGAGAGCCTGAGAGGAGGCTGGGCCAGACACCCTCCAGGTGCAGACAGAGCCACTGAGGCAGGTACCCGTGGATTCTCCATAGCCATGGGCTGTGTCTGCACTCCTTGTCATGGCTTTCAGGGCTGCCTTGCTCTGGACCAGCCTACATTTCCAGCACCACCTCCTTCCACTTGCCCCACTGATGTAGTTGCCCCCCAGACCGTTTGCCAGGCACAGCACACACCCAGCTCTTCGATGCCTCAGTGCCTTTGCACCTGCCAGTTCCTTTGCTTGTAATGCTCTTCCTTCTCCTTCCTGCCTGGCTGATCCTTCGGGAACCTGCTGAACATCTTCTCTTCTGTGAAGACCTCCCTTGGCCTGCAGGGAAGAACTCACCCAGCCCCTCCACCCGGCCATCTACTTTGCACACCCCTCCATGAAGACTATTCGCTTTCCTGTCAGACTCTCTTCTAGGCTGTGAGGAGAGGGACCATGTCTGAATCTACGTTTCACTCCCAAAGTCTAGAGCAGAGTTTGGCATAAAGTAGGCTCTCGATGTCAGTGGATGGCTGATGGCTGATGGATGGATGGATGGTTGGAGACATGGATGGAAAGGATGAAGGAAGGATCCAGGCAGGTGAGCCCTGGTGGGACAGGTACTTCGGAGCCCACTACCGTCAACTGAGGGACATCCTAGGAGCTGCACTTCCTCTCAAGCTAGAGGCCTGGGGTCCAACCATCTGCCAGAAAGCCCCCTCCTCCTCCACCCTCAGTCTCATACCTTGGAGCCCAAGTAAGTGCTTGAGCCCTGTGAAGTGGTTTGGACCCAGAACCTAGAGGAGGTCATAGGAACCCAGGTGTCCCCTTAGAAGCCCCCAGAGGATGGCAGACGCTTCCCTTGGCAAGCCCCAGCCAGCCTCGCGCAGAGAAGGCGACGGGAGATTGACCGGCCGCAGGTCAGTGCCACGCGCCCTCAGGCCTGGCTATTTCCGGCTGTGTCCTCCACTCCCTCCCCCACCTAGAGTCCTCCTGCCCAGAACGGGGGTCCTTGGGACCTCTACATGCCTTGGGGTGACATCAGCATCCAGCCCCAGGAAAGGGCTTCACCCCAGAGGCACAGGCACCAGCCTTGCCCAGAGCAGACAGGAAGGGGCGAGGAGGTGCGCAAAGGCCATCTGAAAGTGGTTTACACCAGACTTAGCCAGTTTGGCTCAGTCTGAGTGGTAGAGGAAGTGAGTGGTTCACACCTGATGAGCTGGAGCGGCCGGGGTGCCTGGAAGCCCAGCGTCTTCTACAGCTGGATCAGCTGCTGGGCGCACAGGAGACGTGGCCCCGCCCTGGGGCTCCAAGACGGGAGGCCATGACTTCCTGTCTCCCAGCCCCGTCCTGGCCCCTCCCTGCTCGGGGGGCCTCTGGCGACTCTCCTGGCCCGGACACACGAGGGTTTCCAGAGAACTCTGTGTCCTCTCTCGGGAGCCCCTCTGAGAACTGTTTATGCTGCTGGCTCGTGGGCAGCCAGACTTGGGGTGGGCGTCCTCCCTTCTGGAAACTTCCATCACCACCATCCTCCACGGAGCGTCAAAGCCAGGCTGCTGCTCCTCCAAGGAGGAGGTGCCGACACATGGCAGCCGCGCCCTGGGCTGCTTGCTGGCTTTGCCACGGGAGGCCCCCCGCGGCAGCTGCAGCCAGGCCTCTGCAGGGCAGCCCACGTGGGCCGCCTCTGAGCCCTGCTTCCCCTCCCAGACAGAACTGGCCCTTCTGCACCTCTTGCCCACAGCCGACGCGCTCTTCAGAGAAGCACGTGGAAGGGGAAACCCAAAATAAAGACGTCTGCGGGGACTGAGCTTTGGGACCAGAGCAGAGGCCACTCGGGTCCTGCCCGCTTGCTGCCCGGCTGCGCCAGGTTTGGGCAGATCCCCCCTCTGAGCTCAGATCCGTCCTCTGAGGGGAGGTCTGGGCGCAGAACGCCAGCGCCCGAGGTCGCTGGGAAGCGCCTGGCGAGGAGACCCGGGTTGCGAGCTGAGTGGGGACGGCGCGAGGTCGGCGCTGCAAAGACGGCGTTCCCCGTCCGCCCCTGCCCGCCCCTCCCTGCCCGCGCAGCCTCAGGGTCTCCGGCAACGCGGCTCGGGCCCTGGGAGCCACGCCGCGGGTCCGAGTCCGGGCTGCGGCCGCCCGGGAGCTGCCCTAGCCTGTGCGACCCCAGGCACAGCCGCCACATTCGAGGGCCGCAGGGGACAGAGTAGGAGGACACTTGCCGGGCGTGGAGCGCGGTGACCGGCATAGAGTGAGCGCTTGGCGAACGGCAGCGGGTCTGCGGTTATTCATGCCCCACTTGCCGAACACAAGCGCGCGGCTCTCCTCCTCAGCGCTGGGCTCCCGGGCTCCTGGGCCCCCGGGGCCGGGAAGAGCCAGGCCGCCGCGCTGCCCCAGCCCCCCCGGGCTCAGGTCCGGGGAGGCGCCAGTGAGCTCCCAGCACGGGCCAGCGCCCCCGTGCCCGCTGCCTCGGGCCCAGGCGCACTGGCAGGGAGCGGCCGGGGAAGCCTGCTCGTGCAGCCTGCCTGTGGCCGAGGCAGCCGGTGGGGAAGGCAAAGCGGCGGGGCCGGGGAAACCCAGAGCCCATCTCCCAGCGGAGAAGCCCAGACGCGAGACGGGCAGGGACTGCACAGGGTCACGCAACCGCCGAGGCTCGTCAGAGCACCCGAGTCCCACCTCGCTCCCGACACTGGACCACAGGCCAGGACTCCAAGGGACCTTGCGTATATGTGCAACTTTAAGCACTTGCGAAAAGGCGTCACTTTTATATCTGACTTCTGACCATCTTGTTCTTCACATTTCTGTTGTGATCAGCTTTTCTGAGGTGAAGTTCACATCACACGCCACTAACGATCTCAATGTGCACAGCTCGGCGGCACTAAGTGTGCTCACAGCCCTGTGCAGCCGGCAGCGCCCTCTGCTTCCAAAGCTTTCGTCACCCCACAAAAGCGCCCCGCACCCGTTAGGTAACCACTCCCATTCCTGGCCCCTCCGCCACCCCCTGGTGACCCCCAGTCTGCTTTCTGTCTCCGTGGACCTGCTGTCCTGGATGTACCATATAAAAGGAATCACACACACACACACACACACACACCCGTGGCCCTGGCCGTCTGGCTTCTTGCACTCAGTGTGATGTTTTCCAGATCTACCCAACAGCACGTGCCTCCTGCTCTGGCCGGGTCACAGCCCACTGCAGGGATGCACTGTCGTCCACTGATGGACATCTGGGTTGTTCCATCGTTTCCAAACACACAGAAAGACGGAGCGAGTAACACAGCGAGCGCCCATTCTCCCAGCCCTTGACTCAGCAACAGGGTCTGGGCGAGGGCGAGGCCGGGGGGCAGTGCTGACAGAGGGGCTTGCTTCCAGGGTCCGCAGGTGCGGGGAGGGCACCCTGAGAGTGACGCCCCCGAGGCGCCTCGCTGCCTGGCCGGGTCCTGGCCCTGCTGGACCGCTCTCACCTGTCACCATACTTGCTCCATGATCAGTGGGGTTTAAAAATTGCAATATATTCAGTTTACAACGTTGTCAATTTCTGGCGCACAGCATGTTTCAGTCATCCATACACATGTATATTCCTTCCATATTCTTTTCACCACAGGTTATTACAAGATACTGAGTATAGTTCCCTGTGCACTACAGTAGGACCTTGCTGTCTATCTGTTCCATATTTAGCAGTTGGTATCTGCTAATCCCTAACTCCTGATTTATCCCTTCCCACCCCCTTCCCCTCTGGTAACCATAAGTTTGTTTTCTACATCTGTGTGTCTGTCTCTGTTTTGTACATACGTTCATTTGTGTCTTTTTTTTTTAAGAGTCCACATGAGTGACATCATATGGCATCTTCTCTTTCTGGCTCAGTTCACTTAGAATGGCGATCTCCAGGTCCATCCACGTTGCTGCAAATGGCACTGTTTTGTTCTTTTTATGGCTGAGTAGCATTCTGTCAAACGGTGGTTTTAACTGGAATCTTTGAAGGTGGTCTGTGGGCCATGGGACACCGCGCTCCCCAGCTGCTCGGCTCAGGTCGATGACAAGGGTGTGCCCCATAGTGACAGATCCACTCCCGCCGTGATTCCACGGAGCCCCCATCCCTCACCCACAGCCATGTTTCCCAATGGCCCCAAATTCGTCTTTCACGTATTTTTTGTTTGGTTGGTTGTTCGGTGTGTTTTTAGCAGGATCTCATCAGGTTCCCACATCGCGTGTGGATAGGGGGTCTCTTTTGTGCCACGGTGGCCTGGGGTTCCCCCTCCACCCCGTAACATTGGCCTTCTGAAGACTCCAAACCTTGTAATCTTTAGAATGGCCCCACAGTGGATGTGCCTGACTGTTTCCTCTCACTGTCATTTAACCTGCTCCTCTGTCCCCTGGAAATCCTGTGACCTGGGAGTTAAAGCAGAAGGTTAAACACTTCGGGAAGAACTATTCGGAGGTGACGCTGTGTTCTGCGCGTCACCTCACGTCGGGGCCTGCGATGCCAGGCTGTCCTACTGCGAATGCATGATGCTGAGCCCGAGCAGCTGGATAAACTCACGACAGCATCTCTCTCCGTTGAGATGGCAGCACCGCTTCCCTTTTACCTGGTAAGTAATCTGGGGCGGGGGGCACTTGTTGCCACTGACCGATATCCTGTTCCCCAACAAGGTGTCACCCACGGGTTTTTAGCCCCGACTGATAATCCCTGCCTGAATCAAGGACTGCACTGGTGGTTGCAAAACAGTGACATCCTAGCATCATCAGTCCCTCTGTGTCTCTCAGCTGGCTTTTTTTTTTTTTTTTTTTTTTGTAAAGAAGACCTTCCTCCCCTCCCCCCACCCCTCAACACCCCCCCCCCCGGGTGAACGCCTGCTTTCTCTACTTGTTTCCTGTGAAATTTAAAACAAACGCTCTCTCGCTCAGGTAATGACAGCCGTTACTCTTTTTAACGCTCAGTAGCCCCACGTTTAGCCAGAGGGACCCCTTCAGGTCTCCTTCTGCAGCTTTCTGACAGGGCCCCCTGGTGCTTAAGCACATTCTCACTTCTTGGAACAAAAAGCTGCCCGGGACCTCCCCTGCACCTTCCTTTCCTCAGACCTGGAGTCAGCCGTCTCTCCAGAAAGGTTCGGGTCCTCCTGGCGGGCAGCGGTCTCAGAAGCCAAGGCTGGACGCTGGGCGGGCTCACTGCTCCTGGGGCTCTTACGTCCGAGCTCCTCTAGAGGACAGAGGTGGGAAGACTCAAGCCAGGCCCTGATTCTATCAGCCCAAAGCTTGTCTTGACTCTTTGCTGTGGTGGTGGTGGACTTAAACATTCGAATCTCTTTGCTCTCGCCTTCTAACAGCATTAAGATATGGGCTCAGCTGCTTTATTTTACAACATACGTGACATGCTTCCCCAAATCACCATGTCGTTACTACTGACAGTGACCTACTAAGTAAACTCAAGGCTGCTTTGTGGTTTTATCTCCCCTGGACTACGTCCCACCACAGATGCATGGTTAGGGTACTTTTTTCAAGTTACTTGAAGTAATTCTTTTTGCTGTATGGGTAGGCTCTCAAAGTAATTTACACTCAGGTTTGTTTGTTGATGTTTGTGAACAATTTGGGAGTCTTTTTTCCTATTTTTTAATTTAATTTGATTTAAGGTTTTGAACATATAAATCATGTACACGGTTAAAACCACAAAATTTTATTGAAAATCCCATTTGGAGCAGCTTTACTCCCGTGCCAGTGCTCTCAGCCTGTTCCCAGCCGCCTCGATTAGCTTCTGGCTTATTTTTCTTGTGTTTTTTTTAGACGTGTGTGTATATGTGTTCATATGTACATTTCATTATTTCTCCTTCTTTCCTATAGTATTTACGTTAGGTTGTAGATGAGAGGCTACGGTTCTGGGAGAGAAAACAATTTTAAAGGAGACAAATTTGTTTTTGAATCTTGGACCCACTCCCTGCAAGCTGTGCAGCGTGAGCTCGTCATTTAACGCCTCTGAGCCTCTGTCTCCTTATCTGTGAAATGGGATGACAGCTCCTACCTTGTGTGGTTTGGGCTAGAATTAAGATCTTTCTCATATCACATTAAAAATTAAATTCTAGATAGAATAAGGAGCAAAATGTAAAAAACAAACTAAAAGTACATTTCAAATGTGTGTTTTTTAAATTACACCTTCCTGTGCAAGACACAAGCCTCAGGAGGCATAACGGAAGAGACTGAGGCTGCTTGATAAAAGCGCAGAACAGCCCTGCGACAAAGGCCCCCCAGCGCCCGCAGCAGCGCGAGGAGCAGCGCTGCGGCCCTGTTCGCAGCGCGCGGGGAGCGCGGCAGGTGCAGCGCCCTGCGAGGCCGCCGGCCGGTCCTAACGCAGCGCCGGCACGCGCCCCGGGGCCGCTGCTGGCTGTCCCCCAGACACGTGAGGACGTCCCCCCGCACGCAGACCTGCGGGGAAGCGTCCGCAGCAGCCTGGCTCACGACAGCCCCGAACCGGACTCGGCCCTTACGTCCACACCGGGACCGCGGGCGGCGGAGGGACGACGGGACAGCGCTGGGCAGGGGACAGCAGCCACCTGCAGGCGCACGCGGCGGGAGCGCGCCTCGGACACGGCGCGAGGCGGGAGCAGCCAGGCGTGGACGCGGCCGTCTGCGCGGTCCCGTGGCGGGAGCGCCGGAGGACGCAGCTCGAGCCGCCCGCGACAGGCGTCAGGCCAGCGGCTGCCCGCGGGGGTGCTGGCGACCGAGGGGCCTGAGGGGGCCCAGGAGCTCGGCATGCTCTGCATCGTGACCTGGGCCGAGACTACCGAGGGTGCGCATCTGTCAGAACTCCCCGGACTCCGCCCCTCGGATCTACGCATTTCACGGTGTGTACAACACACCTCGAATAAAAAGACAGCGGATTAACTAGCGCGCCCCGAAATCACTAAGAAAAGGGTGAGCACTACAGACAAGCGGGCAAAGGGATAAACGGACGGCTCATCACTAAAGAAGGATTCACGTTCAACCAACAGAGGGGAAAGAAGCGGCGACCGGCCTCACCGGCAGCTAGGAGATACGCGTCGCGGCAAGATCTTCCTCCCGCCCCTCAGGCTGGCGGAACTTCGAAAGATGAACGGCATCAAATGTTGGCAAGAACGAATCCGGAAACGGCCGCTCCTGTTCAGCTGGCGGAGGTTATTGGGAGGCAGTTCGGCCGGGCCTAACGAGACGTAGTGCGTGTGCCCTTTGACCTTGCACCATGGCCTCTGGAAATCTGTGCAAAAGATAAAGTAGTTTAACCTGTGTTGTCTCGGGGGGTCGGGGGTGGGGTACAGCTCAGTGGTAGAGCATGCGCTGAGCAAGCGCGAGGTCCTGACTTCAATCCCCAGTCCCTGCATAGAAAGTAATAATAACGAAATAAAAACTAAACAGACCACGATGTTTCTGTAGCGGGGAGTGAAGTTCTGCGTGTACTGATACGAAAGGAGACACCAGGAAGTGAAGGGAGCAAACGGCTACCGCGTGATCCCACTTACATGGAAAAGACCCGAGTGTGTGTCGCCACGTGCGTGTACAAACGTGCACGCGCGTGCTTCCCCGCGAAGAGGCAGGAAAGCCTGCCCTGAGTGCGGGCAGGGTGGCTTCCAGGCAAGCCGGGCAGGAGCAGGGGCGCTGCGTGAGGTGACGCCTTCTGCATCGCACTACGTGTCTTCAGTATTATTTGTGTGAAAAGAATGTAGTCCTGTGTGCTTGACGTCACTGCCGGCGCAAAGATTCATCAAAGGTCTTTGACAAACTCTTTGATGCTGACCAAGGATGTATTAGTGAATCACGGAGCGTCTGTGTTTGGTAGCCTACAGATGCCGAGCTTCGGGTGCGGCGTGCAAGGAGCCCACAGAAACACGCCCCGCTCGCACCCCGGTACACTCACCTCGTGACGGCCCCCGCTGCCACCCAGCACGCCCTGGAAAACATCTCGCCAGAAGTGTGCGGGTGTTCAGAGGTCTTCCCACGTGGGGGGGGGGGGGGCTTGGGGGTGGGGGTGGGGACCTTTCCCTGAAACGTATTCACATAGGTTACCAACTCCTTACCCAGGACCCTGGGAGCCAGATGTGTTTTGAAAAGCAGGAACGGCACGATTTTAGTCGGCGCTAGTGTGCCGAGTCTGCGAGTTGTGCGGGACCCCCGCGGAGTCTGGGCAGCACCTTGCGGTCAACCGCCACATGTCTGCAGCAGAACGCGTCAATACTCACACCGAGTCTGAAGGTCAGCCGCGGGCAGATTCTGCCCCGAATGGGTTCTTGCTAGCCCGACTTTTGGTGTGCAGATCTGCCTGGACTTTGTCACTGTGGACAAGGGACTGTGTCACAGGACGACCCCTAACTAAGCCTCACCTTTCAAGAGCCGTTCCTGACAACGAAATGCAGCGCGACGGGCCGTATCTGACGTCGCTGGTCCTCTCGCGGGCGGGCGCACGGCGGACGTCCCCGAGTTCAGGGAGTCTGAGGCTGGCCTGAGTCACGCCGAGTAATTTCCACGTTTGGCCCAACTCTGCGTCCTAAGATTAGGAGACCTCCTGCTCCGACACCAGTTTTTGCGTTTTCCACTTTCTACTCACTTCTAGGAAACGGTCTAGGACAAAGCACTGCCGCGAAGTCACAGACGCGCACGCGGGGCGCGGGGCGGGCCGATCGGGGAGGCGCTGCTGAAGCCACACCCTCTGCCGGGCTCAGACCTTCATTCGCTAGTTGATGTGCGGAAGCCGAAGTCAGCGCATCGCGGGCCCCGGCGGAGTCTGGGGTTTGACTCCAGCTTCCCAGGTGAGGCCGTCCCAGGTTGGCGGCGCCCCCTGGTGGCGGGAAGAAGCAAATACAAACGCTCTCTGGAGCAAAGTGCTCTCAATCTGATTTGCCAAAGACAAACTAGGAAAACAAAAACAAAAACAAAAAACCCCACACTCAAAGCCATGAGTCACCGTGAGCCAGAGTCAGCAGAGACAGCAAGTAACAGATTTCTGAGGTTTCTTAACCTCAGAGCTATGATATTTTGGACCAGATAATTCCTTTCTGTGGGGCTGTCCTACGCAGGTTTAGCAGCGTGCCTGGCCCCTGCCCACTGGGTGCCGGCGGTGCGTGCACAGGCACACACACAGACACACCCCCCCATCCCAGACATTTCCAAATGTCCCGAGGGGGGGGGAAATTGCCATCACTAGAAAACCACTGATTCAGAAGAACCTCAAAGACGTCAGATATTACAATAATAAGCCAGGTCATAACATAACCGTATATGAAACACTCACAGACTTAAAAGATGGAGTGGGGAAAAACAACCAAGGAATTCGGAAACTACCAAAACTTATAGGCCGAGATTTATAAAGGCTCATAGAGAACTTCGGCAAATGAAAAAAATATACTCTTTGCAATTAAAAATTCAGTGGATGTATTAGACACAGATAAAGAATGAAAAATTAGAAGAGAGATTTAGAGAAATTACCCCAGCTGCAACAGGAGAGAGAGAGAAAAGGAAGATGTGACAGAGAGGATAAAAGACAAGGAAGATATGACACAGAGGTCAAGCTTCAGCTAACGGGAGCTCCAGAGGGAAGAGTAAAAAGAACGAGAGACTTTTCTGGATCCTCACGTGCAGGAAGTCCCAAAGACACCCAGCAGGGCGAGCGTGCGAGTTCTTGCGAGGTGGACGTAGAAGAGTTGCGGGCTGAGCCTCAGGAGCTCATTGTTGGAACTGGGGCACCCATCCAACTGAGGGGTCCACAGGAGAGCCACGCCGGCTTGAGTGGCACGGACGTGGGAGTCCTGAGGAGCGAGCAATCCTGCGGACAGTGAGCTGCGCTTGGCCTTGAGGGTTGCTGAAGATGCTCGTCCAGTGTTGAGTCGAGAGACCTTGATCTGAGCCCTTAATTTTACAGGCCACCTGGGAGATTCACTGGAGGTGGGATGTGGATGTGCAGAGGAAACGGGAGTGTGTTCTAAGCAGGGGAAGAGCATGAGAAAAGGCGTGGTGGCAAGACTGAACACTTCATGAGCAGAGGACCCAAAGGAGTCCTGTTTGATGGACTGGGCAGTATTTAAGGAGGAATCACAAAACTGATTGGATGGACAAAGTGAAACCAGTCTGGCGAAATCCCTTGAGAGATACGCAGATGTGCTGAGACTTGAAATTGCAGGCCAAGGGTTGGCAAGCTACAGCCTGAGGGCCAAGTCCGGCCCACCGCTGGGCTTTGTAGGTAAAGTTTTATTGGAACGCGGCACATCGCTCATTCCCGTACCATCTAGGGCTGTTTTCTCACTGCGACAGCAGAGGGGAGTAGACACCGTACCATGTGGCTGCGAAGGCTGAAATACTCACTCTATGGCCCTGAACAGAAAAAGTTTGCTGACCCCTGATCTGGGCAGGGGCAGACAGTCAACGAGGCCTTTCTGCCAATGACCCAGATTAAGAGGACAACCTGGAAGCGTCTGAAGGACCATGCGTTTTGGGAGAGTTGGGAGAAAGGCGCCTGCGCTTTATGGGGCTCCTACTGTCCGTCACCCTCCTCCCATGGTATTATTATTGCTTCTCATAACCACCCTGCCAAGAAGCTGTCGCTTTTTTTTTTCAGAGATGAGGGAAGTGGGGTGCAGAGAGGTTAGTGCCTTACCCTGGGTCAACCAGTGTTTCAGGCAGAGCTGAGGTTGAATTTCAAGTTGGTCAGACTCCAAAGCCAACGTTCTTCCTCCCACACCTCACTGCCTTCCAAGGCACTGTGTGCCCCAGACGGGAGGGCATAGCCCCAGGCCAGCGAGCTGGCTACTGTGTGTCACAGCCAGCAAGAATCCAAACTGGGGGGGCGGGGGGTGGTAAATGTTTCCCTCTTCTCTTGAAAACAGCCCCATGGGCCCCTCTGACCTGGGGCGGGCACCTGGCCCAGGGCTCCTCCAACCATTGCTCCCAGTTTGTCCTAACCTTGATTCCACCCCGTCCCCCCACCCCGACCCCAGGCCTCCGCAGCCACCGGCTTGGCCAAGAATGCCTGTGGCACAGCTCCCCTCCAGCCTCATCTCACAGCACAGCACTAAAGGCAGCTGGGTGCCACGATACCACCTCCACATCTGTGAAGAAGCCCAGGGTTGGCAGCCCCACGTGGTGCCACCCACAAGAGATGGCCCAGTTGATCCGCAGTGAAATTGCAACACAGCCTCTGCTCCTGCCCCAGCTGGATCCCAGGCCTGGAGCAGAGCCCGGCGGGGCCTGCTCCCACCCCAGCCTGGCTCCTGTTCCTCCCATGACTAATTTGGATCCTCCTCTGACAGCTGCCATGACCACTCTGTCCAGATAGGGCCTAACAGACCCGCTTCTCGGTTTTGTGGTCAAACTGGTTCTTGAAACTTCCCCAGAGCTTCAGCGGGGTTGAGCTTGTCTGTGAGGAAGTGTAACTGGCTGCCCCTTGGGGCTGAGCTGGGTGAGGGTTTGAGAAGCCCAGAGAAAGAGGTTAGGAACGTCTGCATTTCACCTAAAGCCTTGGTTGTCTGTACTGGTGTGCAACGCGATAGAAGTCCTCGCCCTGGGTCCCGGTGGAACCTGGGCTGGGGTCTGGGCTGGGCCTGTCCCTTTCAGCTCTGCATGGCCCAGACCCCATGCTACATAATCCCTAACCCTGCAGTGTGCCCATGAGGTTGTAACCCGAGTCAGACAGCCCCCACGGCAGATGGGAGGAGCCCTGTGACCCCACGCCTGCCAACTGCCTCCAGCGGGCAACTGCCCCACCCTCCGACTCTCCTGCCTTGGGAAACAGAGACATATGTCCGCTTCAGGGCACACTGGACCCACACCTGTTTGTGAGCTGAACTGCTGGCTGACCCAGATGCAGAGGGACAATGGAAGTGAGAGACACTGGCCAGGCTTATCTGGCCAGCCTGGCTCCAACACAGCCTGCCGGCTTGTCTGTGAGCCACGACCTGAGTTCACACGGGGGCCAAAGGAAAGGGGGAGGCCAGGAGGACAAGGGAGATGAAGTTTAACCAGCATCTATTGTATGCCAAGCTCAGCACCGGGCACACACGAACATCGTTACATCTGTTCCTCACGCGCTGACCACACACGGGCACCCCCGAGACACGGCGCAGCACGAGGGCCAAGGACCGCGGAGCTGGCTCCTCCCGGGCCCCGGCTCTGCTACCCGCCGCCTGCGGGATCTCAGTTACGCCTCGAAAACACGGGGGTTAAAACCATGCACCGTTCTCTGCGGCTGCTACAGTGCTCACACGGCCACCGCTCCACTTTCTGGCTAAGATCGCGTGCACCACAATTACGTGGGACAATATATGTGAAGTACTCAGACTAATGTCTGACACTCGGACAGTAAAACTGTAGTGCTCGCTAACTGTGATTTTTTTAAAAAATCATCATTTTTTCCTCAGTTGAGGAAACTGAGGCTCAGAGAGGAGCAGGGACTTGCCCAAAGTCACTCAGCTAGAGAATGACAGGTGCTGGGGTTCACATCCAGGTCCAGCTGGCGCCACTGCCCCCCACTAGAAGGTTCTGTGTCCTCAAGGGCTGAGGTGGAAGGAGAAACTTGGGTGCCCTGGGGCCCCAGGCAAGGTCACTGCAAAGGCAGCTGCCAGGAGCTGTGTCTGTCCTCAAGGAAAGGAGCAGGTCAGCCTCACATGGTCATGGGGTGAGTCCCCTGGGAGGGGCTTAGGGCTTCTCAGCATCCCCCCAGGACCCCCAGGGCCTGAAGGGAAGCCAGGTGGGGGACATGGCTCTGGGTGACAGGAGTCTGCCCAGCCCTGAAGACCAACGGATGATTACGCAGAAAGGAGTGGAGAAGAGCGCTCAGCCTGCCGGAGGCGGGACCTATGATGCTGAAAGAACCCTTGGCCTGGCAACAGGGAAACAGAAGCCCTGTTGCCCCACCCTGACAGATGCAGTGACTCACAGGCATCCCCCACATTTGCGCGGTGGTACCCAGGCCTCATGCACCAGCCCAAGATCAAAGCTACAGAAGCCCTCCAGGCGGCACATCCTTCCTCAGCAAGCCCACACGAAGTGGGCCAGACCTCGGAGCCCGAGGGAGGTCGCAGCCTCCCTGGGAACCCATTTTTCCGGCTCTGACCCAGCTCCCAGGGCAGCTCTAAGGACAGATGCAGAGTGTGAGTGCCCTTCCGCAGCACAGGGCGAGGGGGCAAGGGTCCCAGGCCCATCCCCACTCCCCCCGCGCTCCCGATGCTCCTGCCCCAAATGCCTTCCACTCCCTTGGAGAGCTGGACCCAGGATGGGCTTCTACTGAGGTTCCCAGACCGGGGTTCCAGGAGGGCAAAGGTGTGCCTTTCCATATTTAGATGCCTCCCCCCTCCCCCCAGCCCTGCCTGCTGGTGACACCTGATGGAGAATAATAACGCAACTTAAATACCCCTGGACACGTGTGGCCGCCGGCCCGTCCCCATGGCCCTGGGGACAGCGAGCGGTCTTGAGTTACCGTGACATGAAATCACTGCAGGCCTCTAGAGGTGCTGAGTTCTGTGTCATCAGTTAGAGAGGCCGGCACCACCTGGAGAGGAGGCTGCAAAAGGGATTCAGTCATTGACTAGGGGCCCGAGTACGGACTTTGAGACCCTCACGGTCTGGCCAGAGCCTCTGATTCTGCATTGCTGCCCTTCGTGGCTATTTTACAGGCAGAGCCCAAAGCTCCCTTAACAAAAAGTGCGTCCTGCCTAATGAATGTCTTTCTAGGGCGTTCAAGCTCAAAGCCTGGATGGTACTGGCAGGCAGGAAGGAAAAAAGATGGGGAGACAGGGTGGGAGCTGGGGGCCCCCGAGCCCAGCAGACTTTTCTACCAAAAGAACCCAAAAGAACCTCTTCCCTTTCTGGGATGTGTGAGAGCCAGCCCTGCCGCCCCAGCAGGCTGGGCTGTGATCACCCCCTGCCCCCCGAGGCCTGAGGCACCCCAGGCGCGGGGCAGAGGGCTCAGTGATGCTCGCTCCTTGGATTCCATAACTGTCGCTCTGAAAATCTGTCAGAGGCTCCGACGGGCACTGAGGCAGCTCTTTGGAAAACAAGCAGATAGCAGTGAAGGGAACCAAAGCTTCGATTATGCTGCGGACGGGAGTCTTTGAAAAGAGATGGTTTAACGGAAAGGCGCTGTCAAGAGCTAACCATGTGGAGGGTGGCGTGTCCTCGGCTGCGTTCCTCCCCAGCCCCTCCCTCCCCACTCACTCAGGAGCAGCTCCAGGCCCTCCGCCTGGGGATCCGCTCCTGCAGGGGTGGGGAGGGAGGGGCTGCACAGGGCAGCTTCCTGCAGGCCCTGCTTGTTGCCTGGAGTCTGTGCCTTTACCCAGCCTGTGACCCTGGGTTCTGGACCTGCGGTCCCCATGCATGCGCTGTCCCCCGCTGTCAGACTGGGTGGCGGCCCAGGCTTGGAGAAGACATGCAGCCACAGAATTTTTCTGCAGCATCACGTTGTTTGACTAAGGGGATTTTCAGCATCGACTTAGGGTTTATCTTTAGTGAGTCCTTACCTTGACGAGTAATTTCTAATTTAATCTTCAAACAAACCTTCGATTTGCATACTGTATGACTCCCATTTTACAGATGGGGCAACTGAGGCACGAGGAGGGGAAGCAACTTGCCCCCAGTGGCACAGCTGGTGGGCACCAGAGCGAGGACCCGAACCAGGCAGTCGGCGTTCGAGCCGCTCTGACGCGTCCCTCCTTGTCTCGCCCTCTCTAGCACTGACCCGGGGTCTCCATCAGCCTTCCAGGCAGCTCACCTGGCGCCTGCTTCCCGGCCCCACCTGTGACCTCCAGGTGCTTCGGAGCCAGGCCTGCTCCCGGGCTCAGCCCCACCCCCCGACCCCCAGCAGCACCCTCTCCCCGACACCGATCTTCCTCCCGGGTCCGGGAGCTTCTGCCACCTACAGGCCTTGTGTACAAAGACGCATGAGCTCCGAGGACCCAGGGGCGGAACGGTGGCCTGGGGACCCGGCCCGCTGTGCTCCCCCAGGTGACTAAGTGATGGCAGAGGCTGGAGCTCTAGGTCTGGGCAGCTCTGCATCTGGACCCTTCTGCAGTGACAATCTGGACTCCACAGCGGGGAGAAGGCTGTGGGCTCTAAAGGGAGGCACACACGGTGGTGGGAGATGGGCCCCCAGAGAATCCTCACCATCTGGGACGAGCCAGCCCCCTGGTGCCGTCCTGCCGAAAGACAGGAATTCGTGGAGCTCAGGAAGAATATTTCCCGTCTCCGTGCTGCCTTCTTTTTCTCACTTGCTGAAGACTTTAATGACTGCACTGCACCCCGGTCGGGGGGAATCCACAAGGCCGTGATTGCCCCCGGGATCGAGAACTGAGATGGCCTCTTCCCCTCCTGGCAACTCCCGGTAACTCTTCACAGGCAGGAGAGACCAGGAGAGCTGGGGCTCGGGGAACAAACAGATTTAGAACCTGCAGCCGAAATGCAGGCCGACCAGCAAAGCCGGCTGCTGTCCGCCAAGGGACCAGTCTAGTCCGAGAGATTTTATTTCCAGACTCGCCCGCCGCGGTGGCCCCCTCCCTGGACCTCAGTGTCGCATGACATATGTGAAGGCAGGAAGGTGGGGGAGGAGAATGTTTGTGAACTTTGCACCTACAGAGAGGTGGGCACCGTGCGACGTGCGTCACGTTAAATGTGTCCCAAGCCCCTGGATGGCAAATGTTATATCCTTATTTTACGAAGGAGGAAACGGACTCAGAGAAGTAAACGCAACGCCACACCCCCGGGACATAGAGCAGTGAAACGGCGGTGCCAGGCACACCAGCGCGGTAGCAGCCGATGCCGGCGGAGCGCGTGCTGTTCCGGGCAGTGTACCGAGTTGGTTAAGCCTCGCTGAGAGCCACGAGGTAGGTGTCACTCTCCCCGTTTTGCAGGCGAGGAAACTGAGTGGAGACCTGTAACTCCCGCCCCGCGCCAGCAGCACTGCCATGTGTCCTCTTCACGTCGCAGAACTGCCGTGAGGGCCCGCGGCGTTGGGAAGCAGAAGGCACGGCATGTTCCTCCAGCAGGAAGTGGCCCCTGGGCCTGCCTTTGCCTCCTTCCTGGAGAGGGTCCCTCGCTGGCAGCGGCGGGCACTGGACCCCTGCCGGTGAGCTGGAAGCCAGGGGCTGTCACGGTTGTCACCCTTTCTCCTGTGTCCTCAGGACGCGGGGCAGGGGGTGCAGAGCGCAGCTGGGACGAACCTTGGGTGGGGCCTTGGAGGGAGGCGGGGAGCTGCTCCAACCATGGCTGAGGAACAGGTAAGCGGAGGGCGAGTAACTCAGGTGGACGGTTGAAAAGAAACAGGTAGGAGAGGAGGGGAGAGACAGAAAGACAGAAGAGACAGACAGACAGGCAGGCAGGCAGGCAGAAAGAGTCAGAGACAGAGATGCAGAGAGACACAGGCACGCAGGGAGAGAAACTGAGGCAGAGAGAGCGAGAGTGGCTCCCTGGTTCTATTACTGGCAGACAAGGGCATGGCCCGGGGGAGCCGGAGCGGGGGAACCTCAGCGCCGCGGGCCCTGGGGTTCAGTGGGAACAGAGCGAAAGGCTGCCCCAGTCAGGGGACGCGCAGGATGTGAGGGGTCATGTCAGGGGCGCCCCCAAGTGGGCCCACGGGCCTGGGTAGGCTGGCCGGTCTGGCCTCCCAGTGCCACTGGCAGCACGGACGGCCTCCTAAGCCCCTTCCCCTGCACTGCCCCGTCTCTCCACACCTCCCTAAAGCAAAGGAGCAAAAGACCAGAAACTTAACTCAGAAAGAGAGGCCCCTGGTTCGGGGCCACCAGCAAGCTGGTGCCTCGTGGAGACTGGAGCCCCAGCCTGGAGGATTTGCATCATGTCCGCGGGAGGGCGTTGGCTCCTGCAGGTGAGTCAAGGGACGGAGGCCCTAGGCCAGAAGAGGGTGATGGCTGTAGAAGCCTTCCCGCCCACCTAAGGCGCCCCAGCCCAGAGTTCTGACCCCGTGAGACCTGGGAGCTCAGGGTCGCATTGTCTACATCTGGGCCGGCACTTCCCAGGAACTGGTTGTCCCCGTGGTCCACCGGGTTCTCGCCCAGCTCTCACCACTGGCCTGCTGCCCGCCAGCCCTGCCACGCCCCAGACCTGCTCAGCCTGCGGGTCCGGCCTCCGCCCCACAGACCAGGGCTTGGGGCCTGGGCCATTGCAGGACGTCAGGCAAGTTCTCCCGTGAGGTTTCAGCCAGAAGTCTTGGCCTTCCCGTGCTTCCACCTGGCCTGGGACACAGACACGGCCTGCACCAGTCTCAAGACGTTGCTTCTGCTCCGGCCCCAGGACCTGGGAGCTGGTCAGGGAACCCCCGCCACCTGAACACCTGTGCCTCCCACCCGGGCCCCGACCTCCTCCCTGCTCCCCTGGGGGCTGGGTCTACAGGCCCAGGGGCCGGGCTGGGCGCAGGAGAGACCTGCGGTGGGGGTCAGGCCGCCTGATCTTTGAGGCCCACCTCTTCCCCTTGCTCACTGTGTGACCCTGGGTGGGTTACTTAACCCCTCTGAGCCGTAACCTCTTTCCTCCCCTGTAAAAGGGAGATTCCAGGCTTGTCTCACGGGGATGACGTGTGGATTAAGCACGGTGATGTCCAGATGGCCCTGAGCACAGCAGGGACTGGCCCCCAGCAGAGCTCAGTAAATTTTGGCTACAATCATGAGCTGTTATGAAGCACTTGGCATGGATTAAACACTCCACAAACAAGCACGGTACAAGTGTAAATGCTTATTAATTATTATGGTGACTAATCACCATTATTGTTGACGATAAACGTGAGAACTGCTACCCAAATGCCAGCTCCCCCACTCAATCTGTCTGCAGAGAGTTCTCACTCCTCAACAGCAAAGAAACATTCTGGGACCCTGAAGGACTGCCCATCCCAGGCAGGCAGACAGGGAACGCTGCCCCCGCCCCGCCCTGAGCAGCACAGCGGGGGCTGGTCTCCTCCAGGCAGGCGACGTCCATCCAAACGCGCACCCCGTCTGGCTGTGCACGTCGCTGATGGTCTGCACCTACTTGGCTCTTCGGCCTCCAGGCGGTCAGATATTTTGAAAAGCACCTAAGCAGAGCGCCCCTTTGCGATTCCTTGAGTCCTAGCTCCTGGGCAACAGGGCAGACCTGCATACAGAAAGTGACCCGAGGAAGTCCTGGCCCAGCTTCCAGAACTCTGCCTCTGGGATGAGGCAGGTAGGCAAGGAGCAGCCTCTGCTGAGCATGCAAATCTCACCACCATCCTGAAAACCGAACTGGAGCAAGGACTACCGAGGTACGCCCAGGGTCTAGGTCAGCACCCAGCACAGCAGGGATACACAGACGGATGGACGGGTGGATGGGTGGGTGGGTGGGTAGACGGACGGATAAGTGGGAGGGAGCCTGTTAATCATGCCTTTTTATTTTCTGTGTTTCTGACACTTTGACATCTGGGGCTTTGCTGACCCTGGAGAGCCTGCATCTCCCAAGGTTAGGCAGTTCCCAGAGAGGGTAAGCACACCTTTCATATGAAACCAGTCCAGCGTCCTTATCCCACCCACACACTCCCCTGCCCTCCAGCTACCTCCTCCATCAGGCTCTCACACTCTGGGTCACTCACCACCCCTCCCCTCGTCTCTCCGGGGCCAGGCTGGGACCGGACGATTAGGGCCAGCCTCTCTGCCCCAGAGCACTGTTGAAATCACTCAAGCCAGCCAATCCCAAACCTGCTTCCCCTGCCCTTGGAAACCTCAGCGAAGACTCTTGCCCACGTTCCCCCCTCACTCCTCCTGCTTCCTGATCATCACTGGGGCTCCCCCGCGTAGCGCTGGGTGGCAGGGCATCCTCCTCCTCCAGGCACTGTGAGCAAGAAACTACCTTTTCAGTGGCAGTCACCCTCTGGCCTGTTGGCCTTGCCCTGCCTGAATAATAAGACCTGCATTTTAAAACAGGGAGGGGGAAGGATGGAAGGAAGGAAAGGAAGAAGGAAGGAGGGGTGGAGTTAACCTGGGCCTCACATTTCTGCAGGAGTGATCTGACCCACGGTGTCACTCTGAGCTTTGAGAGGAGCAGCTTCCCCCAGCAGATCCTGAATGTCTTTGGGAGAACGTCCCTTCGCAGCGCCAGAGGTCAGCAGTTAACACACTAGCTTCGGGGACAGACAGACTCGGATTTGAACCCTGACCCTGCGTTTTACAGGCTGTGAGACCTTGGCTAGCTGACCTAGCCTCCCTGCACTCATTTCCCCCACTATTACATGTACACAAAATATATATAAATGTGATAACCATGCATCTGCTCCCTCTAGCACCAGAGAACTTGGGAGGCAGGTGCCTTCCGCTTGGGCGTGCGGTGGTGCAGACATGGCACAGTAGCGGCTCAGAGCACGCTTTCCACAAATAAAGCACGTTATTCCTCGGCTATTCGGCAGTCCTGCACCCTGACTGCCATCTGGTAGAAAGATCTAAATGTCTTCTTCATCCAGAAGCCCCTATTTGGATCTCTTGGTCTCAGCCTCCCCGAAAGGCATTTTAAGCTCCCCGCCAGAGTTTGGGTTGTGCAGGCAGAACGCCCCCTGCCCTGTGTGAAGGACGCAGGGGGACCCTGTACCCCAGCCCTGCCTGGATTTTCACAGCCCTGGAGTCACGCTGACCCCCTTCCTGCGGAGATGCTGTTTTTTCCTTCCTTGCTGATTTCCAAGCGAGGAGCAGGAGGCCCTTTACGCTGGAACAGCACTCCCACCTCCCTGTCTCCCCCGCACACCATCACTCAGTAAAAATAGCTAATTTTAAAATGGCTGCTCTTATGATGGACGAGATTAATGGATCTTGAAGAGCAGCCAGTATACCAACTGCTCCTGCAGCCACGATGAAAGCTAATAATGTAGAAAATTCTGCCAATTCCTTTAATTCATGAATATTTAAGCCTGTGAAAAATCTGTCAGATTATATCATTTTTTTCTGGTGATTTTCCGCCTAAGTACATTCGTGGCGGCCTGCCAGTCGCTCAAGAAACTTGAGCGGGAGCAGAACCGTCTTCGTCGTGGTTGCTGTTACCACGGGTTGCCGTCTTCCTGCTGAACGCACCCCCTCCCCGTCCCAGGACAGAGCCGGGTCTCCTGACGCAGCCACAGGCAAGCCCGGACACTGCAGGCGTAGGTTCTTCTAGCCCGGAGGCTGGCGCCGCTGAGATCAAAGCCCGTGGTTTTAAACTGTGTCCCACGGTACCCAGGGGTCCCTCCAGGGGTCCCCGGGGGTCCCTGGGAGGGCTGGGTGGGAACGCGGCTGAATGGGGCTCTGTGTGCAATCTCCATTCCATCAAGGCAGCCCTGCTTTCTGCACCGAGGTTCCAGGTCCTAATTCCTCGGGAAGAAATATCAAAGGAATATGGAAGCCACACGGTAGCCCACCCCTGTCAGGTAACAGATGGAGAAACTGAACCCGCACAAGGAGAGTAGTTCGTCCACATCTCGGAGAACCTAAGTGGTGGCACCTGAACCCCAGCCAGGGTTCCCGGCTCCAAGCCAGCGCTCGCTTCTCTCCGCCACATTCCGGCTGACCTCCTGAGCGCCCCGCACAGCCCGAGTCGGGGAAGCAGGGAGCCCCGCACCGATGAGGTGGCCCCAGCTCCCCAGCCACTGTGGACAGGCCTCCCGGAGCTGACGTTTCCTTGCAGAGACAAGAGACAGATAACAAGCGTGGTTAGCGAGCGGCTGGGGAGGGAGGGGCGGCCCACTTCAGAGATGATTATCATTTGGGGACTTGGCTGGAGGAAGGAGCGAGCTGCTTTTTATAGGAAATCCAGTTCCCCGTTTCGTTCCCCTCGGGTGATTCTCCGAAGAAAGCCGGCTCGAGTCAGCTGGCAGCAGAGCCCGGCCGAGGCGATGGCCCCGGTTCAGGGCTCGCTCCAGCTGGTCACGTCCTCACTGGGGCGGCCTGCGCGCTGCCAGGAGCCCAGGTCAGCCCCCATCCAAAGTCAACAAGTCTTTTGTGCTTCTCCTTTCGACTCGGTGTAATGACAGCAAACACGCACTGGCGGTGAGCAGCGATCATGAGGCAACTGTTGAAGGATCTCTGATGCGCTTGGCGTCGGGTCCTGGAGAGCAGCGCGGGGACCGCAGCTCCAGCTGGCCATGCTGGCCCCGAGAACAAGGGCTTTTCAGAGGCAGGAGTGTGTGCTGGCGCGGCCTCCAGCCATGTCGCTCACCAGCTATTTCCTTGATAGCGGGCTGCGTGGTACCATCAGGCCAACCGGCTGACTCACGCGTCAGTTACCTAAAAAATAAACACCGAGGCCGGCCGAGCCCGGCGAGCGGAGCGCGTCCAGCTGCAGACGCCACGGGCTCCGCCGCTTTCCAGGTGCTTTCCCTTTCCTCTTTTTGTCTTCTCGTTTGAAAACTATGAAAGTGAAACCGCACACCTCCCCCTGAGAGCCGCTCTGTTCCTGCGGTGGCCTGAGGAGACGGGTGCGGGGCGAGGTCTGCCGGCCACATCAGCACCGCCGCTCAGCACGCTCGGGGCCCGCCCGCCAGGCTGGAACCCGGGCCTGCTGTGCCGGGCTCCGGGCGAGGCCCTGCGCAGGGAGGTGGCCGAGCCCTGACGTCTGGTGACCACAGCATGTGACCTGGAACCCCCCCTCCCACCAGCTGTGGCTGGCTTCATCCTCTCAACAGCTTTAGAAGGAAAATAGCCATGTCCTCGATGTACAGATGAGGAAGAAAAGGCTTGTCGGTGTGAGAGTCAGACTCTGGTCCCAGGCTTGGAAAAGGGGCAGAGCTGGGGTGCGAACCCGGATTTGTCTGATCGCAATCCTCTTACTCTTCAGTCCATGAACAGCTAACGCTGGGGTGAGGTCCCTGACTTGTCTACAGGGTGACCAGCGCTGCCATGGGCCTTCTCCCACTGCCCCGCCTTCCCCGCCAAGGCTGACGTTTAGGCTTGGGACAGTGCCAAGGATGAATTAGAAGACTGAGGGTTTCGCTGCAGTTGTGGTTAACACCCTCTAACGCCCTCAAGGAGAAACGCAGCGTGAAGAGCACAGGACGGAGGCCCGGCCCGGCTGAGAGGCCTGACGGACGGGTGGGAATTAAGTGGGCAGAGCAGTCCTGGCAGAGGGCACAGAAGGAGCGAGGACCCTGCGGTCAGGGGGACAGCGCGCTGGGTGCTGCCGGAGGCCAGGGAGCCTGAAGCACACGGAGTGCGGGTCCTTGAGGGTGGAGAACTTGGCAGGGGCCCTGACGGCCAAGGAAGTAACTGGGGGCTTCATCCTGACAGCGAGGGACTGATGGATGGATGGATTTTAAGCCGAGGCATAGAGAGATCCGAGCTTTCCAAAGGACCCCCTGGGTTTCTTTATAAACAACAGACCAGGGGGGCAGGAGTGGGTGTGGGGAGCGTCACTGAGAGACTAGAGATGCTGGTGGCTCGTGCTTCAGGGTCCGGCCGAGGGCATGGTCTGCTAACACCTTCTCTCCCCATCGCCTCACCTGACTTCACCTCACCCCGAAGGTGCTCCCAAAGCTCTGTCAGCTAATTAAGGTAATTTCAGGATCAGGGACTAATTTTACAGACGTGGGAGTGATGCTCTAAAGGGCGGAATGACCAGCCCAAGGCCTCGCAGCAAGCGAACGGCCCTTGGCTCTTGTAGCTGCGCGCCCTCCCAGCACCTCTGCTGGTCTGGGAAGAGTTGGCTCTGGCTGGACCCAGGGTGGGGGGACTGCAGAAGCATCACCCCCCCCATCTTCTCCCTCCTGTCCTCATACTGTGGTGAGTCTTTCTTGTTCCCTTCAGTCAGCTTTTGAAATCTGCATGGCCGGATTTCGTCAATATTGGAAAAGCCACCCCACCCAGGCCTCCCTGCCTTTCACAGCCATTCCCCGCCCAGGGGTGCCCCTCCTGGCCCTGCCTCTCCCTCCTGGTGGGTGGAGGCCCACTGGAGGCCCAGCTTCCAGCAGAGCCAGGAATCCTTCCAAACGCCCACCCCACCCCACCCCACTCTGTTCACCCCTTACTCTTTCCCAAGGATGGAGGAGTCAGGGGCCGAGGGTGAGCTCCGTCTCCTATCCCCTCCCATGGCAGCCACGTCAGACCCTCTGTCCTGGCCTAGACCTCGGGCGGGCTGGGGCACTAGGCTGCGGACAAGCACCTTCTCCTGCCCTCTGTCTGGCCCTCCGTCGACAGTTCCCACCCCCTTACAGGACAGAGCATGACTCAGATCTGGGCCCTGGTGTAGGTTACAGGGCAGGGATTCCCAGAGCCCCGCACCGTGCTGGGCACCAAGGTGCTACCTCTGTCACTCATCCCTTCAGCACTTCTGCTTCTTTACCACGAAGCATCCTCAGGGCACCTGTGGGGAAGGGCAGCATTTTGACCCAGCTCCATCCTCAGAGCTCTGTAATCTCGCCAGTTTCGCAGCCCCATCCTACAGATGAGGAAGTGGAGGTTCGGAGGGGCAGGTGACTCACTTGCTGCTAAGCTGGAATCAGCACATGCAGCCAGGCCTGTTCTCTGTAAGCTTCCTGGATGGGCAGGGAGGAGGGAGAGAGGGACCTTGCGGGGCTCTGATCCCAAAAGCCGGGCCCTGGTGACGCCCGAGGACCTCAGCACACACCAGCCCCACAGAGGCCTGGCAGTACCTCCTAACAGCTAGCTTGGGGCCAGGGCCTGGAGGCTGCAGGGCATGTCACTGAGGTCCCAGACAGCCACGCCAAGACCCTGCTAGGGGCCCTCAGGCCCCAACACCCCTGAGGGCATCAGCTGGAGAAGCGATGAGTCACCTGGCTCTCCTGCACAGGGTTTTTGGAATCTTTCCTGTCAGATCCAGACAGGAGTCCCCGGCCCCCTTCGCTGCTGCCGCCCCTCCCCCAGCCTCCCTCCCACGCCAGCAGGGCACCGCCACTTACAGCTGACCTCTCTACATCCCGGCCTCAGGCACGCTCATTTCTAGGAGTGGGGTGGAGGGGGGACAACCACGGGATGAATGCTGGGCAGCTGCCTCACTCACCAAGCACACATTATGAAAACATGTTGCTCAAAACACATCGTGAACACCACTAATTCATAAATATTTCACGCCCCCTTCGCAGGGCAGCCGGGGTTCCTGCAAGGTGGTTAACTGCCTCTGGGGCAAGGAGGCCGGGGTCTCCTCCCTCTCCCTCAGCCCTGCTCCGCGGCCCGCCCGCCCACCCCTCTGGCCCAGGAGCTGGGCGGGTGGTTCCACTCTGCTGGCTGGGCCCCAGGTGGTGGCTCTGACCCAGGAGGCTGCGCCCAGATGACCCCCAGGCCCCTCAGCCCCTCAGCCCCCGCAGCCGCAGACAGCCCCGGTCACAAGGGCGGAGGAACCCAGGAGAGGGGGCCGAGAGGAGCCAGAGGGAAACCAGGGCAGGGGCAGGCTGTCAGCCTCAGGTCTGAGGGGACCTGGGAGGGGGAGGGGGAGGAGGAGATTCAGAAGAGGGCAAGGAGCTGGCCCCCAGCTGGCTTTTAAGATGAATTGTTCTTGCTACTTTTAGCCTTCTCAATGTCTTTATTTACTTACTTATTTATTTATTTATTTAATGGAGGTACTGAGGATTGAACCCAGGACCTGGGGTATGCTAAGCACGCGCTCTGCCACTGAGTACCCCCCACCCCGCCGAATGTCTTTAGACGTCACAGTGGAGGACCCTCTGCCCTTCTGCCTCACCTCCCGGAAGCCCTCCTCACGCATCTTATGTCCCAGTCATATTGAGTCAGCCGTTCTTCCCTCAACAGACCGAGTTCTCTTACCTTCTGTGTCTCCTCCGTCCTGTCCCACTCTCCACCGCTCTCCCAGCCTTGTCCTCCTGGGGACACTTCTTAAGTCCCAGCTGAAGGGCTCTCCACCCTGCGCACGTCTCTGGTGAAGTGCCACGCAGGACGGCGTCCATCCACGGACATGACAGCAACCCCCCCAGACCGAGGTCCCTTGGGCGCAGAACTGTGTGCCACTTCATGTTTGGAAGCACCCACCTCTCTCTCTAGCTCTCGCCCACTGGGTGCCCGATAAAAGGGAAAAGAAGGAAGGAAGGGTGCAAGCAGAGGGAGAGGGGACAGCCCCAGGGCTCGCGCTGCTCGTCTGTAAGGCGGGACAAGCGCCCCTCCGTCTGGGTCAGCATAGCACAGGGATAGCCCTGGGGAAGTTCCGTGCCCGGGACAGAGCAGCTCTTCGTAGATATTTGGGGACAAAATTAAAGCATGAAGGAGGCGGTGAATGACGTTCACAAGAGGGGGAAATTGGAAAGGAGGGAAATTGGAGGCAGAAGAGGAGAAAACAAACTCGCAGTGAGCAGGGATCAGGCACCAGGCGCTGTCCCAGGCCCCAGCGGACTCAGTGGTGAAGAAACACAAACGAAAGCACAGCCACAGTGCCGCACCCATGAACTTTCAGTCTAGGGGGCGCCAGCGCACGGCCTCGCCCCAGTGTGGGTGCGGGCACGGCCTCCTAGGACTTTGTTCAGTTCCCACGGCCGGCCCCCTGAGCGGGCACTTATGTAGTCAGGATAGACAGGCGATGCCACGGTCACAAGGAGGCCCCACGTTTCCGTGGCTGACGCAAGCTCATCTGTCGTTCAGGCAGATCCCCGTGGGCCCAGGGACACTCCAGGCATGATGTCGCCTGGGCGGACCCTGTGTTTTGGGCCGTCCTGCTCCCGTGGCACCCCCAGATACCACAGCCCATTTCTCTTCTGCTCGAGTTGGCGAGGTCGAAACCCCAGTCCTATGGCAGAGACCCTGCTCAGAGCCACTGTCCGTCCTCTGCTCCCGAGAGAGAAGACATGCGGCCCGCCCCGCCCCCGCCCCAGGCCTTCCAGCAGATCTGCGGGGTCCTCGGGTTTGCATGCAATGAGCTGTGCGGTGCCGCGGGGATCAGGAGGCAAGGCGCTTGCCAAGTTTCCTTCGGGACTCATCCTCTCCACCTGCAAAATGGACAGCATTGCTCTTGCTGTGTGGAGTGGGGAGGAGGAGACCTCTTTCTGCCTCTGGGACGAGTGGCAAAGGCCCCTCCAGCTGGATTCAGCACCTCTCCCCGATGACGGCCCCCACCCCAGGGCAGCTTGAGGCGGGGCCTGTGAAGCAGAGACAGGAAGAAGCTGGTCTAGACGTTGGGGGCCAAACGTGGCCACTCCGTGTCAGCTGAAGGGGAAGCAGGCCACGGAGCTCAAAATAGAGAAAGAGGGAGGAGCGAAACCAGCTCATCCCGGGTTCCCCGCCGGTGCAGCCGCACAGCGGATGATGAAGTGGCCTGTGCTGCTCATTTCTTTTCTTCTTGGCGGCAGTGGTAGGGCTGGAGGCGAGTCAGCCACACGGCTCCCCGGTGTGGTCAGGGTCAAGGTCACCGGACACTGGCTTCGGCCCCTCCACGGCCTGTGAGGTTGGCTTCCGCGTCCTCTCACACCCACCCCGCCCGCCCGGCAATCCCCCCTTGGCGTCTGCTTCCCTCTCCAAGTCCGGGCCAAGCGCAGTCGGCCGCAGCCCCACCCCGCCGGCCCCGCCGGCCCCGCCGGCCCTTCACCAGGGCACAGGGCACAGCCCGAAACCGCACCTCGCAGTGTGATTCACTCCACCGGTGGAAAGTCTGATGCAATTGTGGGTGAGGAGTCATTTCTGCTGAGGAGGAAACCACAGCAACCCAGTGGGGGCGAGAGGCCAATCCACCAGGGCCAGAGGGACCCACCCCAAGAAAGGGCACAACCGAGAGCCCTCGGGCTTCCCGGAGCAAGCCAGCCACACCGAGCTCAGGGGGCCACAGCACAGAGCCCCAGGGAGCAGCCGTCCACACACGGAGACGCCACAGGGCTGGGGCCAGAGGGAAGGGGGGCTGCTGCCAGGCTGGGCCCAGGGTGATCCACCTTGCTCCCTGCGCAACGCAGAGTGGACGTGTGCGGTTCCCGGAGGAGGCCAGGCAATCGCGAGAGGAAACGCCTTCTCCGGGTGCTGGGTCTTGTGCCGGGGCCGAGGACTGGAGCCACCTGGCTCCTCCCCACCCTGCACTGGAGCATCTGTGTCTGTCTCTCGTGAATGTGCTCCCAGCCAGAGCAGGTGCCCAGGAAACATCCTGAACTGAATCTGAACTCCCGCACGCTGTAACCGGGCCCCCCTGGCACTCCTGCTTCGGGAGCGGGTCTACAGCCCATCCAGGGGCCGCAGCGCCCAGCTCAGCCACCTGCCCGGGTGGCCCGAGCCTGCGCCCCTGGCTGTGAGGGATCAAGTCAGCGAGCTCCCCTCTCTGGGCGGTAGCACCCCGTCCTTCCTCACAGATTTGTTTGCTTCCAGAAGAGTCACACGGTGCCTGGCGACAACCCTTGTTCTGGGTCCTTGTCCTGTATTTCTGTCACATCTCTACCTTCAACTTAAGCTGCTCTCAGGGGCTAGAGATGTCAGGCCTGCCCCAAAGCGACACCTCCCAAGGGAAGCGTTACCGCCCCATCCTACCGAGGAGGAAACTGACAAGGACGCTAGCAGGAGACAGACCTGGGGGGACCCAAACTCCCCTCAGCTCCCTGTGCAGAACTGTCCCCCCACCCCAGGCACCCAGCCCAGCGTCCTTCATGGGGTCTCCCGATGAGGCCCAAGAGATGAGCAAGCCTGGAGGAAGCGCCAGGGAAACGTGAAAGGAGAGAGAGCAGAGGGTTCACCTTCCCACAGTGTCAGGAACCACATTAGACAAGTGCCTCCGCCCCGGGTCTCTGCCCCCACCCCAGCTGGAGGGCCCCCCGCAGCGCGGAAGGCCAAGCTCAGCCACCCGTGCGCAAGCCTGGCCCCCGGTGGCCACAACCCTGAGCTGCAGGTCAGCCAGGCAGGCCGGAGGCGCAGAGGCCTGGCACTCAGCCCAGCCACAGCCGGCTCGGAGCTCACAGGCCCGGCCCCGCCGCCCAGCCCTGCCGTCCCGGGCCTTGGTAACCAAGCCCCTGACGTGCCCGGCTTTCGGGGTGTGCTCGGGAGTCACGGGTCTCACAGTAGCCCGGGAGGCAGAGCCTTAGCCCCTTCCTGCAGGTGAAGGCACGGAGGCCGTGGCAGGGAAAGACACTGGTCCCCAAGTGCAGGCAAGGAACCAACGACAGACCTTGCACTTGAACCCAGACTTTTCTGACTTAGAAAGCCACCCCTCCAAGTTTCCTAAAGCCTCCACCCTCTGGGCCACTAAAGGCAGGAGAGAGATGGGGAGCGTGGCGTCTAGGACACCCCACATTCACCAAGGAGGTGAAGGTGGAGGCCAGGGCAGGAGGATGGGAGCCGCTGCCGGCTTGGAGCAGGGGAGGGACGTGGTGATGTCTTTCTCAAGGATTATTCGGGCACACGTGCGGAGACCAAGCCGAAGCGGGAGCCGCCGTCAGGGAGGGCTGGCAGGGACGCACGTCACACGGGGCTGCGTGGCGGAGGGGGTGGAAGGTGTGGGGTCTGGACATACTATGAAGGTGGAGCTGCGGGACCCCCACCCTCAGGCCCTGCCCTCTGTGAGTCTGGCTTCTTCTGGTCTTAGCTCTCCCCAGTTCTGCCCCCTTGAGCATGCACCCCTGGCTTCCCCCTCTCCATCCCGACTTCTGCTGTTCCTCCTCCCCCTGCCCTCCTCACCCTGCCCTCCTCACCCCGCTGCCATCTGAAAGGGTCGGCTCTGCTCCTCTTTGGCAGCCAGGTCAACAGAGGGAGGGGAAGGGGAAGCCAGTTTGCTGTGTTCTCTCCCCCACCTCAAGGCCACCGTGCCGCCCGGAGGACCCAGCCAAGTGGCCAACGTCCAGCTTTCCTGAGAGAAGCCTGTCCCTTCACACACGAGCGAGAACCAGGGCATGAGGGCCTCCTGCCAGCCCTCCCCTGGGAGCAGAGGCCGCTGCTCACCCTCCACGTCTCAGGCAGGACAGAGACGCAGCACTCCAGGCCCCCAATACAGCGCCTACCAACCCCGCCGCCAGGAAATGCTTCCAGGGTCCGACCCCCGGCTGCACAGCAGAATTTCCCCTGAACTGAACCTCAGAAGGGGATGGAAAAGTCTGGGCTCCAGGTCAGTGCTTTTCAAACTTATTCCCAAATTAGGTCACTGTGGGGTGGGGGGGAAGGCTCGAGGCAACCCCAGGAACCCTTCCCCCATGGCTACACTAGTTCCATTTACAGAGTTTGTAAACTGGGGCTCCTTGTCAAATTCTTTCTTAAAGGGATCCACTGGTGAAAATCTTCCCCTGGAGGCACTTGAAGCCCGTGGGTGGGCCCACAAGGTGAGGTTCTGTCTCTTGTATCGAGACGCCCTGGGTTCAGCTTTCCCAGCACCACGCTGTCTGACCCCTGCTCCCTCAGGTCTCGTCCCCCTCCCGTCACTCCCTCTGACACTTGAAGTCCTGGTACTGCATGACTCTCTCCCCAAAGGTCTTTTAATCAGAATCCCCACAGCGGGCCCAACACCAACTTGGCTGAGCATTACATGGCCCACTTTACAGATGGAATCACTGAGGCCCAGAGGCAGCAGAGGCTGCACTGGAAGCTGGGAAGCTGACCTTGGATGCTGGCTCCCACTGCAGCTCCAGTCCCAGCTGCCTGCCAGAATCCCTGTCTGGGGCACCAGAGTCCCAGGTCTCTGGATAGCTTGGCTCCTGCTGGAAGAGCCTGGCTCAGAGCTGGGAGCGCCCAGGGCCGTGCTCTAATCAGGGCAGCGCAGGCTGGCCCGTGGTGAGAAGGACAAGTGTTCTGGAGTCTCAGCCCTGGAGACCAGGCCCCAGGTGGCCTTCTCCCCATAGCCCCCCTGGGGCCCACCGCCTGCCACCTGTTACCTGGCAGGAGACAAGTGTCTGCCTGTGCTGGGGACAGCTTCCAGATGAGAAGGATGCCCAGTCAACGCCAAGAGGAGACGCAAAGCCCTACTCACAGCAGCCTGAGAATCCATGCAGCTGCCCCGGGCTTCTGTCACCAGGGACCCCCGGGGCCACCCAGCCCGGTGTTCCTGCCCTTCGCTGGGCATCAGAATCAAAACCACAGATGCTGAGATGGCACCCGTGGATGTCCAGCTGATGCAGGGTGAGCCCCGGCCCTGGGACTGCTTGAAAGCTGCCCGGGTGGTTTTCTGCACCGCGAGGGTTGAGGACCACCAACTGGTCCAACTCTCCCTCCCACAGAGGGGGGGGAACTGAGACCCTGAAGGAGGAGCTGGCGCCACCTTAGGAGGAGGACCCAGGACCATGGGTCTGGAGCCAGGAGTCTGTGCACTCGCCTTCCCCCAGCCAGCACCCCCACAATATTCAGGCCCAGGTTGTAGCATCTGCGAAGGAGAGGGGAGAGGCCCGCCCTGTTCCCGGCCCTGGCAGGACTGGATTCTTCCCCGCAAGCCAGACAGCGGGGAGGTGACTCCGAGTAGGCGAACACAGCCGTTTGGCCTCAGTAAGCAGTTCTGAGCACCTACTGTATGCAGACACTCTTGCTAAATGCATTGCCGGCGTTCCCGTCTAGAAGACCTGCTATTTGCAGCCAGGACTGCTCCACTTTCCCCAAAAGAAAAATGCAAGCTGGTGTCCACTGTTGCATGAATGGATTTAAAAACTGTGGCATATATACATATATATATATATATATATATATATATATATATATATATATATGAATATTATTCAGTCATAAAAAGAAGGAAAGCCTGCCATTCACAACAACACAGGTGGGCCTCAAGGGCATTATGCTCCATGAAAAAAGTCACAGAGAGAAAAACAAACACTGCTGTCTGATTTCACTTCAATGTGGAGTCTACAAGCATCAGACTCATAGAAACAGAGAGCAGACCGATGGTCCCAGGGCCCGGGGGCGGGGAGAGTGGGACGAGCTGGTCAACAGGCACACGCACACCGTCAGCTACAAGAAGGGCGCGGCCCAGGGGCTGATGCGCAGGGTGGCGACTGCGGTCCACTCACTGGGCTATATTATACTTGACCGTTGCTGCGAGGGTGGATCTCAAAGATCATCACAGCAGCGATAACCACAAGCGGGTAGCTGTGTGCGGGGCAGGCGCGCACACTGAGCTCGCTGCGCTGACGTTTTACAGAGCACATGCGAATCAGGTCATCACATTGTGCACTCACAACGTGCACAGCGTCGTATGGCATCTGTATCTCAATGAAGCGGGTGGGGGCGATGGGAGCCGGGGTCACCTTACTTTAGCAGCCACGCCCTGCTTGACAAAATCCAGAAAGGTCTTGCTTGGAATTTCTGTCTGACCACCAAGAGCTTCAGTCCTTACTCAGGGAGGGCAACTCCTGGCCTGACTCCCAGCCCGGCCATGGCTGGCCAGAGCCAAGAGTCGGGACGCCTGACTTCTAGTCCCAGCTCTGCCATCAAGTGCCTGTGGGGCAAGGCATGTTCCTTCTCTGGGCCTCAGTGTCACCATTCATTACATGGGAGGGTTGAGCTCCATCAGGGATATTCAAATTTGTTTTGGGCAAGACAACACTTCCTTTGCATAGAGCTGCATTTGGGACACATGGATTATCATGGACCAGGCAAAAGCCAGGCCCTCCAAGCTGGGCACCTGCAGCCCTCCCCGTGCCCCCCGCTCCCCGGGGACACCACTTAGAGCTCCCTGAAGCTCCACTCCCAGGGCAGTGGGGGGTGGAGATCGGGTCGGGGCAAGGTAAGAACCAACTCAGAAATGACAGAACATCTGAGCAGCAGGGTCCAGGGTTCCTGTTTCCCGGAACAATCAGGGAAAGAGCTTTCTTATCCATATGGCATGACGCAGCAGCTCGGGAGGCAGGGTGGGCAGGCGTGGCAACGCAGCCCAGAGACACTAGGGGGAGGGGAGGGGGCGTCAGGGGACATGTGGCTCCTGGCAGCACCCTCAGCTCACATGCCAAGATCTCCCCTTCTCCGCAGCATGTGCGCCAGGGTGCCCCATCCGTTGATCCCCAGGAATATTTTGGTCTGTTTCCTAATCTGTGAAATGGGCACAGCAGGGCTGTTAGAAGGGAGTGGAAACCGCGCAGAGGGCTCGGAGCAGGGCCTAGCGTGTCACCCGCAGCTGGGCTCGGCGCTGTGGCTTCCGTGTTGTTATTCTGCTCCCGTGTGGTTCGTACGCGCCTTTGAATGGGTGGGGGCAGGGAGAGTCATCTAATTCTTAGGGCTGGTGGAAACCTCATTTTAGAGATAAAGAAAGTGAGGCCCCGAGGAAGAAAAGGCCTTGCCCGAGTTCCCATGGTGAGTCAGACCTAGCTGGGGCTCTGACCAGACTCGGGGGGGGGGGGCCCTGCAGGCAGCGCACACGGCACGGGCTCCCCCACAGCTCAGCCCGGCACTGGCCTACCCACCCGCCTGACTGGTGGGGAAGTCGCTGACCCCCGAGGCCCGATTCGGCCTCCCCGCTCGGAGCACCACCTCGCCTCCCCGCTGGACCGGAAACTGTAATTGCGCTAACTGCCCCCTGGGGACGGGAGCCGGTCTCCATCCACATGAGTCAGGTTTCCAGGCCAGAAACCTCAGGCAAAGCCACACGGAATGAGCCTCAGACTCGTCACCGCTCCCACAAACCACCTGGCACCGCCGGCCGGAGGCTCGTGGCAGCTGGCCGGCCCTGGCCCCTGCCGCCCTGCCCCGCAGGCCCCAGTCCGCCTCAGCCCACTGCAACCTAACCCCCCCACCCCCCACAGGCAGGGGCAGGAGGCTCCCTGTCCAGGCGGAGGGCCCGGGGCTGGGTCACAGAGGCAGTGGGAAGTCCCGCCAGAACAAACAGCCCCGGCTGCTCGCAACCCCACAGTCACCGTGTCTGTGACAGTCCCAGCAACGTCCACGCTTCCGACAGCAGAGGGAAGGACGGAGGTGCCGGGCAGGCAGCCCCCTGCCCACCCACCCAGGACTGGGGCCCAGGGGCAGCCATGTCTCCATGGGAGGCCGCAGGAAGAGCGGGAAGAGCACATGCTTCGGGGGCGGACAGACCTGAGCTTGAACCCCCGCCTCGTCACGGCCCCGCTGGGCCCGGTCAGGGCCTCCACCTCTCCCAGCCCGGGACTTCCCCCTCAGGGACGTGGACAGCGTATCATCACCTCTTTTGGGTGCGTCAGGAGGCGCAACAGAGCTAACACCCACCAAAGCCTGCGCGGTGCCCGGCACACAGGAGGTGCTCGGTGAACACCAGTGTCCGTCCCCCACACACCGTGACGGTGGTTCTGGTGAAGCGACAGGTGGTGCACGGTCAGGAAGAGCCCTCCAGTGGGAGTCAAGAGACTGGATCCAACCCCAGGGCCGCCTCTGACTTGCTGTGTGGCCTTAGGCCAGATGGACAACTTCTCTGGTCCTTGGTTTCCTCATGCATAAGTGTGGGGATGGGTCAGATGATTTCCCAGGTCTCGCCCAGCTCTGACACACTAGGACAGGGGCTTGGTGCTGACGGGACAGTGACCATGGGGGAGAAGGAGGGGGAGCAGAACTGGGTTATCACCCCTGTCAGGGAGATGGTGCAGCTATGGGGGACAGTGACCCAGGGCTGGGGGTGCACAGCAGGCAGCCCCCAGGACACAAGCACTGGGTGGGGAGATCGTTCTGCGCTCAGGACAGGCAGGCTCCGAGCACCTCCCGCCACCCGGTCAGCCTCACCTGCTGCTCTCTGGGTGGGCATCAAGGATCTCAAAAAAAAAAAAAAAACTAAGACCCGTCTCCGCCTTTAGGGAGCTCTGCTGGGCAAGGACAGACTTCCGGGAGCTCCTGCCAGGGAAGGACAGACTTCTCAACGTGTGATCAGTAGCGGTATTAACAATTGCAGCGAGACATCACGTTTGTTCACGGCTTACCCGGGTCCCGCCCTGGCTTAGGCCCTTAATGAGCGTTACCTCACGTAACCCCCCGCCAACCCCAGCGCGGTCATCGCTGCCGCTCCCTCCACCGCACAGGTGTGGGGAACGCAGCGCAGAGGGCGCCTCTCCGGCTCCTGGGCAGCGGTGGGACGAGGGTCAGCGCCGGGCTCGGGCTGGGGCCCGTGACCGAGCAGAAGGGTCAGCAAGGTGCTGAGGGGCCCAGAGGAGAGGACCCCGCTCTTTGCTGGGAGCTTGGGAAGGGGTCCCCGAGGGGGGCATTTGAGTCGGGTGAGGGCGGTCCAGGCCCCGTTTTCGGGCAATGCCAGTGCCCTCACTTCTCAGGTTTGCGGTGGGATTCCCACGTAGGCCTCGCTTCCCGCCCAGGTGCCCGGGACCGTAATTACCCCTGCTTTACGGAAGCCCAGACAGGCCAGGGCCTTACCTGCGGCAGTGGGGGGCAGCTGAGAGCAACTGTGCTCGGGAAAGAGCAGGGCTGGCCGGAGCCCTAGGGGCTGGGCACAGAGGCCAGACTGGCAGGCGAGGCCAGTCCTGAGCCCTCACCCAGACACACACGCAGCCTGGGAAGAGGGAGCCCCGGTCCTCATCTCACACGAGAGCTTGGTGTTGGAGCCTCGGGACCTCCCCGCCCGCAGTGCCCAAGGAGAGGGTCGTCAGTCATCTGTGACTGATACACTTAGACTCTGAGTAAGCAGACAGGTCATGGGCCCTAATCCCCTCACACCCAGAAAGCTGGGGGAGGCTCGGGTGACGGGCCCGGAATCTGCGCCCTCCGGGAGAGCTGGGGCAACCTCACTCTGCCCTCCTTCCCGAACCAGCAGAGCCAAATGCCAGTCCGATTCGTTTCTGAAGACACAGAATAAACAAGGCTGGGGAAGAGATTAGATCTCTGTCCTCCAGGAAGAAAGACAGTCAGAAAAGCTGGGTTGAAAATCCTGAAACGAGGGTTGGCAAACAGCAAACTGGTGGCAGGCTGATTTCATTGTCTCTCCGGGGAGGGGAGTCTCGCACATGAAGCTCAGGATTAAAGGGGGACGAACTCCCAGCTCACCAGGCTGGAGGGCGTAGCCTGGCGGGAATTCAAGCAGCTCCGAGCCTTGGAGGAGCAGGGAGGTCAGTTTCAGGAGGAGAAGCGAGGCTTGTCCTGGGGGCTCCGGGGTGGGGAAGGACAGGCAGTGGGGTCCCAGGCCCCCGAAAGCTAGGGGGAAAGCACGGACCTTTCAGAAAACTGGAGCCTCTACAGTGGCGACCCCTCTCCGTACATTTCCAATCCTGCGAAGTTATGTTCAGATTCACTCCATCCTACCACAAGCCCTCTGTGTAACCATTCTGTTCGTTCTTCCTTATAATAATTAATCTTTCTAAAGTGGTCACAAAATTCCAGTTTATCCTTGCAACAAACCTGTGAGGTTCTCCCCATTTTACAGGTGAGAAAACTGAGGCAGAGAGACGCTAAGTGGAAGCACCAGTAAGTAAGTAGCAGAGATGGGATTCCACTCCAGGCCATTTGGAAACCAAGTCTGGGCCTCTCCAAATCCAGGGTTTGCTTAAATGGTACCTGTGGGACTACGTGGTGCTGTCTGGGCTATTCCTGGTCCCTGCCGCAATGGCCAGTCTTGGAGCGAGCCCCACCCTGCCCACATCCCTCACTCACACACGCACTATGAGGTCTTGGCTGAACTGGAAGCATCTTGGGCAAGCTTTGAAGGTTGTCCCTGGGCCTGATGTGGTGGCCCTGGGCTGCAGCTGCTACAGAGGGCAGAGCAAGCCAGACCCAGCAAGGGACGCGCCCACCCACAGTCAAACCTGACCAGGGGCGGGTGGGGCTGCTGCCCTCGCTGTGGGAGGGTGGGGTGGAACGGCCCGGGAACAGCCAGGCCTCAGATGGCCGGCTGCTCCGGCTGCCGCCTAGACCTGCGGTCAGGATGTGAGCCCAGAGGGGGCTGGCCTAAGAGCAGGAAAGAGGACAGCTTGCCAGCTCGCTGCAGCCCAGACCACAGTGTGGTGAAGACGGGAAAGACTGATAAGACTCCCGGCTGGGGGCAGGGATGTGTAAGTGGGTTTTGGAAGGACTTGTATGCAGCCCTCTCTCAGGGATGACAAACTGCCTTCAGCCCACAGGCCAGTGCCAGTCAGCTGGTAGGGGCTGCCTGGAGAAGTCACCCACGACACCGAAGCCACGCCTGGCTCAGCAGGGAGGAGCTCGGAGACTGGCAATGTCTGCCCCGGGCGCAGCGCCAGAGAGCATCTGCGTGCCTGCAGCGCACCCGCCGTCCCCGTTCGCCCCGTCCCGCGGCCCTGAGCGCCCTCCCCACAGCTTCAGCCCCGCTCCTCTCCCGTCCTTCTCACCTCCAGCCACTCTGGAGCGGAAAAGGCTCTCTGACCACATACTGGAAGGCAGCGCGTTACCGCAGGCTGCACGTCCCCCCTGCCTCCATCCTCGCCTGCCCGACGGACGCTTCACCCTTCAGAACTAAGTCCTGGTGCCACTGCCCTGACCCCACCTGCACAGAGTTCACCCCACTTAGCGCGTCATAATCGGCAGAGAAGACGTCGCTCAGTGACTCCCAGGCCCAGCACGGGGCCGGATTCACGGCGCGCACCATCCTTGCGACTCCTAAGATGCTCTGCGCCACGTCCTGAAATGACCCCACTTTACAGGGGAGGACCTGGCCCTGAATGAAGAAAGGAACTTTCCCCAGGTCCCCCGGCGGGGCCGTGATGGAAGCCAGATCTGAACCCAGCTTATCGAGTCCAGAGCCCGGATTTTAATCGTCGCTGTGATCTGCCTTGTCTCACTGTAGCACACCGTGGGGTAATTCTTTATTCACATGTGTCTCTCCCTCTCTAAACCGTCCCCCCCCCCCAGATGGCAGGGGCCCCGTCTCCCTCCCACATCCTCGGCAGCCCAGCACACAGCAAGCACTCAATACATGTCGGCTGAACTGGGCCTGGCAGAGTGGTGGGGAGCTCGCTTACCCCGTCCCCTGCCCTGCATCTGTCCCAGTCCTCCTCCCGGACACCCCCCTGTCTGATGTGGGCAGCGGGCGTTTAACGGAGCCTACTGGGGGCAGCCTGTCTGTGTCCCAGGCTGGGTGGCAGCACGAGTCTTGAGGGCTTCCGTTGTATCAGGCTGGTCTGGGTTCCACAGACCACGTCCCCTCCGACGCAGCGTTACCACAGTGGACTCTGGGGTTTAAATCACAGCTTCCCTGGCTCCCCAATCCTCCAGGTTCTGATTTTGTAGGGCCAGGGCAAAGCTCTGCGCTGCCAGCTTTAACGAGGCTTCTCTGCTGCGAAGCCGCCGGCAGCCACTGGGCTGTAGCAGCCCCGGACGCTGGCAGCTCAGGGAGGGCCCGCAGGTCCGGCTAGGTGGGGGTCGGGGCAGCTGGGTGTCCTGGTCCTGCCACTGCCCACCAGGGGGCTGGGGCCCTGGCCCAGCTATTCCTCTTTCAGAATTCAGCACCCCCGGGAATGCTGTCTGGCTCCTGGGGCTGGGCTCTAGACAGCCTCACTTCTCCAATCACAGACGCGGCCCACTGCCATCGGCTGGTTGTTCGCTTCACACGCAGGCTAGACTGGGAGCCGCCTGAGGGGAGAGGGCGCTTATGAACGGATTCTGTCCACCCAGGTTTTGCTGAATCATCCCTGGCTTTCCCATGCTTGTGACTGAGAGATGGCGCTGACTGGCGGTTTAATTAGCAAGTGTGCCCACTGCCGACCGCGCCCAGAGCTCCGAGGGGCAGCACCGAGGACACAGGCCTTGGAACCTGATAGATCTGGGTTTCCCTCTGGGGCCCCGCTGTTAGCGGTGTGGCCCGGGGCGCGCAGTGTGCCTCTCGGAGCCTCGCTGCTCTCTCCTCGCTGCGGGGTGGAAGTAAGCGCCTCTCAAGGCCGTGGGGGAATCTGATGACAAAGCAACTCCGGGGGCCTGGGACTCCTCCCCTGCCCCGCGTGACCCAGGCCCACCTCTCGCCCTGGGACCTCCCCACCGGCCAGGCGCCCGCCCGAGCGTCCTCTTCCCTCAGGTCCACCCGGCGGAGGCCAGCCTGCCCCGGCCGGGCCCCCGTTAAGTCAGGGACGTTCTGCCCGCACTCTTAGGTGAGGCAGCGCTCCCTCAAGGCTGAAATGTGTCTTTTCTAAGCTGTGGGCCGCACAGGACGTGATTCCCCCGGGAGGTCCTGAACGCAGGGACGTGTCTGCAGCCTGGTCACATCCCCTCCCAGCGGGCCTCAGGCGCCCTCTCCTTAGCGTTTCCAGGGGAAGCCCAGAGCCTGTACGTGAGGGAGCTCCCGGGGCAGCTGGGGCCCTGGGGTGTGCGGGCATCTGCCCCCGCTGCCTCACATGCGCTTGGCGAGCGGCCTGGGCTCCTCCCACGCCCGGGCACAGCACAGGGATACCTGTCCCCCATCGGCGGGGGCAGATGGTCCCCTTCCTTCCACAGCGCAGCGGAGGGCCTGGCAGACGGTACAGCAAAGTGAGATGCACAGAACCCAGGAGAGTCACGCTGGGGAGGATTCGTAGAGAGGAACTAAGGCGTTGTGAGCGCCTCCCGCGTGCCAGGCCCGGGGCTGAGGCGCTCTCGTGGGCTCGCTTGTGGTCTTCCGGCCCCTTCCCAGACCAGCTCCACCCTGCCCTCCCCACAGTAGCTCCCTCCCAGACCCAAATGAGCCCCCAGGCTAGCGGGCCAGGAGCCAGCGTGTTCCAAACCTGACCCCATTGCCCAGAGGCTGTTAGCGACTGCCTCTCCCGCAGGAAGCCCCATCACACCGTACAGCCCACGCCCTAGTGTCACACGGACCAGGGTTTGAGTCCCGGCTCCTCCAGCCTCCAGCTGTGTGCCTTTAGATAAGCTACTTTACCTCTCTGAGCATCCATTTCCCCACTTGTGAAATTGGGAAAAGGATCTTTAGTTCAGAGGGTTGCAGTATAAATTAAATCAAATAAAGAGTTCATGAAGTGGCTGGCACACAGGCAGGGCTCCGTCAGTGCTGGTTACTCTCGTGAGTTCCTCAGAAGGTAACGCGTCCTCAACAGAATGAACCATCTCCCCCTTCAGCTGCTTCCGTTTCCCTCCAGCACCTTCTCTCCCACCAGGAGAGAGACAACTAAAATCTCTGGGCAGGAGACAGAAGGCACCCAGGCGGGATCCAGCTGCCTCTGCGCGGTAGGTTAAATTTTTATGAAATGAGGAAATTCTCCCTCCCAGTTCCAGGTTCCTGTGCTTAATGAGCCCAGCCAGGAGGGGAACACTCACGGCTACTCTCAGGTGGGCCCGTGGCGCCTGGAGCCCGCCAGTCCCACGTCTGCCGGGGGAGAGGAGGGGTCCCCCTTTCCTCTGGGATGTCAGGGGTCAGGGGTGAAAACAGACCCAATTTTCTTACAGTGCAGCCCACCCTTGAGTGTGCTTCTAGTCTCTAGGGACAGCCAGGGTCTGAAAAGCCAATGCAGAGAGCAGTTCTCTCAGGGGACAAGGAGGTAGCAGTGACTCAGGGGGGAGGACACAAGGGCACACATACAAATGCCTGAAGTTCCCCAGAAGTCAGAGGACCCAGCGGCCTGCTGTAAATAGCCTTGTGGCCATTCGTCACAGGCCAAATGTCCTGACAATGTGCATCAGAGAGCCTTGACTCTCCCAGACCCTGCCTCTGCAGACGTGGCTTCCAAGATCAAACAGCTTTTATAAAAACTTACAAATAGAACAGCTCCTTGCCTGGGAGCAGCAGACAAATAGGGGCCCTCGATGCCTTCAGCTGAGAGGCTGGCCAGGTCCTGCAGGTCAAGCCCTCTGTGCCAAGACCCCACCCCTCCCTGGACCAGCCCCCAGCATCGCCATGATGACCGGGTGCGTCTAGGAGTGGGGGTGTGGGCAGGGGGAGGACCTGCTGGTGCTCAAGGGCTGGGGCCCCGCCCCGCACAACAGCCCAGAGTTACACCACCCCTCCTCACGGGGCGGTTGGGCTGGTCTAGAGCCAGACTGGTCTCAGATCCCAGCTCTGCCCCCGCAGTGCGACCTCAAGCAAGTCCCTTAAACTCTCTAGGCCTCCGCTTCCTTTTCAGGAGAATGAGGACCATAGAACTACCCTCCTAGCTGCCGACGGGATTAAACAGTGACGGATGTGCCTGAGACATTGTTTGAACTCGAGATCTGGAATCCACTGCTGTTTCTCATCAAGGAGAGGGGGTTGGGCTGCCCCCCTCCTCCCCCAAGACCCACAGGTGCGGTCCACATGCCGTCCAGGGGCTCCCCTCCTCACGGCGGCCCTGTCCTCAATAGCCACGTCACCTGGGTGCCACCTGCATCTCTGTCATCCCTCGGCCTCACCCACCTTCAGAAAGCACGTGAAGTGTGTCAGCACCAGCCGGGTGTGCAGGAGGGAAGGCTCGGGTCTTGGTGCAGAGACCAAGGGGGGTTTTGGGAAAAGTTACAGCTAAACTGGAAGGGACTTGGGACGTCGGGAAGAGGAGCCCTTGGAAGTCAGGGCACACGGGGTCTAGTCCCAGCTCTGCCATCAACCCACCCAGGGACCCTCTCTGTTCCAGGTCTGGTTTTCCTTTGCAGGAAACAAGGGGTTGGACCAGAGCCGTGGATTTCCATCTGCACGGTTTGGGGACACCGCCACACCTGCCGTGGGCCCAGGAGGGCGGGGCCCAGCGGTGCAGCTCTCTGTTCTGTTTTACATGCTGGGTACCACGGGTAGTTTAGCTGAGAAAAACCAACTCCTGCCGGTGCCGTGGTTAGCTGGTTAAAGCACCTGTCTAGTAACCAGACCCTGGGTTCGAATCCCAGGGGTGCCTGAGCCAGTTAGGTGTAGTGTATTATTGCTGCCAAGTGGGTGCGTTTCAACAGAGGAAGACCGACTCTTACAAACCAGTCTCGCAAACCAGCCGCCCTGGGCACCTGCCTAGACCCAGGTGGAGTAAGGAGGAGGCGGTCAGCTAAGTTGCTGGATGAATGAAGGAAAGAGAGGGCCTCAGAGACGGGGAGCGTGAGCCCCGACGGAAGGACAGGACAAAAGGAAAAAGAAAAGCTGGCAAGCAAGAAGCAGGGAGCGTCTAGAACAGGAAAGGAGATGGAGGGAGGGGGCAAGGCTTCCAGGGCCCCCAGGCCAGCACGCACACCACCCTCGTGAAGGGCTGGCTAGCCTGGAGGGCAGGAGGGGCTACTTCCCCTGACCCGCAGCTCCACCATCTCCTGCTCTGAATATCTGATGGCCCCACAGGAAGCACAGTGCTTCCCGAGTCAGGAGCCGGGAGCGGTAATGAGCCCCCCTGGGTCCCCTCACGCAGTAGCCATGCCAGCCTCTGGAAGCCAGCGGGGCTCTCCCTCCTCGACACCACCCCCTCCATCCAAGCGCTGCTCGTTTATTCCACCTGAAGCCCACGTGAGAGCCGCGGGTCTCACACGGCTAATGGCCGGAGCCAGGGTCCCAGGCTGGCCTCCATCCCACTCCTGCCAGACCCTCCGCCGACTACCAGCCCTACCCAGTGTCCTCCTCTGGGCGGAAGAGCCTTCTGGAGCGGTCTCAGTGCTCAGTAGTGCCAGGCGCTGGCACCCGCCACTTCCATTATCAAGGACGTAAGCAGCCCCATTTTACAGATGAGGAAAGTCAGGTCCAGAGAGAGCAGCCTGCCCGAGTCCACACAGCAACTTAGGCCAGAAGCAGCCCTTGAGCTCGTGACAATAACAGCCCTTAAGACCAGTCTTGTCATGTCTGTCATTCATTTGTACCACAGGGTGAAGAAGGGGGAAGGAACAGAAAGCCAGAAATGAGGCACAAGCTAGAAGGCTTGAGACATCAGTCCTCACAGTGTCAGGTCAAAGGAGAGACGGGGCCGTTTAAGTGCCCCCGCTTCCACGCCTCAGGGTGGGCCACTCACATCCTCAGTTTCCAGAGGAGGAACCTGAGGCTCACGGAGGCTGAGGAGTTTGCCCCAAGTTTCATGACAGCAGCCCTGCCCGCGCCCAGAGACACTCTCATTCCGCTCCCCACCCGTCTCCCAGGGCCCCCCAGGGCCTCCCAGAGCACCGCTGGGGACCCCGCAGCTGGGCCCTTCTGGGGCTGGATCTTGAGGTTCCCGACCCTGCGGCGCAGGCGGTATTAAGGAAGGGGTAGAATGATGTCACTTCCTGCAGGGAAGTTCCCTGATCCTCCCAGCTCGGGCAGGACGCGGTGACACACGCGCCTTGTCCCTGTGCTCTCCTTCACGGCCTGAGTCACAGGCCTCTCGGTGCGCTGGTGCGATTCTGCGTTTGAAGTCTCTGCCCCTGTTCCCAGGTGCAGGGACCAGGCCCGCCCGGCCCAGGACAGAGCCTGCGCCCGGAGCCGCCCGTGAGCACTCACTCAGGGAATGAGTGCTCGGACGGACGGATGGATGGACACGTGAATGGACGGACAAGTGACTGTTGAGGCAGACAGTGAAGGAGGAGCTCAGAGAACAGAGAGAGGGGAGCAGAGACAGCAGCCCGGGTAGGGGACAGCGTCAGAGAACAAGGCTGCATGTGTGTGGGTGGGGGAAAGCAGACAAGCGGCCTCCGGGCTCCACAGCAGGGTTTACCGGAAAGAGACAAGCCCAGGGCCACGTGGAAACAACCGTCAAGAGACCAGGGGCGCTTCCACCGTGCTCCCAACTTGCTGGCAGCTGTGTTCGGGGTCCCAGCCCCTCTGGGCCTCAGGCATTTCTGCTGTAAACTGGCAGAAAGAGGGTGGGGTTGACCTCAGCGACCTATTTCCAAAACCCCACCACAAGGCCCAGCCGGCAGCCCCCAGGGTTTCTGCCCCAGTGCCCTGGAGCCCTGAACCCCTGCCAAGGCTGACCCTGAGGTGGCCAGCGCCCGCAGAAACCTGGGGTTTCCCCTAAATTACCCCGAGCCCGCGTGGGGCTGCCGGCCCGGCTGGGTCTCACAACCACAAAGCCTGGCTCTGCTGAACCTTGTTCCACAAGTCACAGGGGTCCCCATCTGCGACACAGGAGAGAATGTGAGCCCCTCGGGGTCCCCGTCTGTGACACAGGAGAGAATGTGAGCCCCTCGGGGTCCCCATCTGTGACACTGGAGAGAATGCAAGCCCCTCGGGGTCCCCGTCTGCGACACAGCAGAGGAGCTATGGACCACTTCCCACCCCACCCTCAGCATGGAGAAGGCTGTCTTTGAGCTGTCCCCCCCTCCCTGGTCCCTCGTGCTCCCGTAGACGCCCCTTATCCTGGGAGCCCCATCCTCTGCGACGACCCTAGGGTCAGCAGCGGCAGGAAGTTTTCCTCGGTGCGTTAGTGGAAGGAAAGCCTCCGAAAGCCAGATCCAGACTCTCTGATGGCGGCGGGGGGGGGGGGGGGTCCTGCCAGGAATGAAGCTGGCGGGACAAGGAGCCACCCAGGAATGTTCCCTCAGCAGCCCACCCGGCCTGCTCCTGGAAAAGGTTGTGGGTCCAAACGTCCCACGTGGCCGACAGGACCACCTCCCCAACACCAGCCTCTGACTTAGCGGGGCCAGCCTCGGTGGTAGGCGCTAAGACACGAGGATGTTCCTCGGGGCGCCTCTCATCCACCCGTCTCTGCACAGACAGGGCCCCCAGGGGGGTGGATGACAGGCAGTCCCAGGCCCCCGACTCTTAACTGCACTGCTGTTTTCCTGAGGCACACACCAGCTGCTCAGTGATGGGTGATGTGACTGGCAGAGGTGGGCGGCCCAGCTGGGGGACTAAGAACCTGACCAGGGCCCCCCCCCCGGGGACTCGGGGTGCCGTGCTTTCATTAGGAGGCCTCAGATTAGGGAGCCAAATTCAAGCCGCCTGCTATCTGGCTGCAGAACGCCCCGCCACCCCCCGATCCCTAACAGGGTCAGCCCCTTCACTTTCTAGCTCCCAGAGTCTCCCCTGACACCCAGAAACCACCTTCAGTTTGGCCTTGTACACCGAAACAGCGACACCTGCCGGTGGCCAGACACCTGCATCGCGGGCTCCGACATTCGGACCCTTAGGGCCGGCTGGGCGGTGCGGGAGCCGGTGAGCACAGACCATGTCTCCCTCACCCAGGGGCACAGTCCCACAGGGAGACCCCTTCGTTCCCAGTCCCCTCGGACCCTCCTGCCGTCCCCCGGACCTGCCCTCCCCGGAGCACTTCCATCTGCTCAGACGAGGCCTCCTGATGCCAAGGGCAGTTCTCGTCCCATCCTCACACGCCAGCGCTGGTGCAGACTGACAGGAAGCTGAGTGGTCCAGAAAGGCAGGGCCCGCTCAGGGCCTCGCGAGTTATCAGACACTCACTCTGCTTCAGCCAAAAGCCCCTTGCCTTGGGGCTGGTCGCGGGAGGCGGTCTGATTCAAGGCGTTCACGCTGGGGCGTGGCTGACCCACAGCACTCCTGAGGCGGGGAGGACTGCTTTTTAGGCGTGTTGTTAACCCCATACAGAGGGAGAAATCTGAGGCCACTGAGTAGCCCATAAACCAGACCTGAAGACAGTTAGAAAGAAGGGACAGGGGTTCCCTGACATTCCTGCCCGGGTCGGGACCTCACAGTCCGTGATGCATCTGGGAGGTCAGTGTTAGAATTACAGCCCCTCAGCGTGGGAAGGACTTTACCGGCCAGGGGGATCCTGGGGGTATGCAAATGCATGCGAACTGCCCCACAAAGGCGTTCACCACTTTGGAGTTGACTGCAGAGGGGAATCTGAGGGGCAGAGCTATGCTGACGGGGACCCCCGTGTCATCCAACAATCTCCTGCTGGAATTGCCAGAAACTCCAGGGAGTGCAGAGGGCTTGGCTCACTGGACTCAGCCTTGGGGGTGAGCTGCTCCAGCTCAGCCAGCAGAGAAGGCGGGGAGCCGGAAGCGGAGGTGGCTGCAGCCCAGGCCGTGGTGCGTGTGCAGCGGCCCAGAGCGGAGTCCCAGCCCGCATGTCTCAGTCAAGGATGAGTCATGAGAAGACGACATGAAGAGAATTACAGGGGAAGGGCCACAAAGCAAGGTGCCCTCGCCCTTGGCAATGGTCCTACGGTCCTGCTGGAGTTGGGGGCGACAGGCTGGCATCCCTTCCACGCCCAGTTGTCCACTGCTGCGCGGCCTCTGGGCCAGGCGCCTGCACCGCGCATCGCGGGGCGCCCAGCTGTGACTCCAGCAGGGTCTCCCCGAAGAAGGGGCTGCTGGAGCCACATGCCCAACCCTGAGCCGGCTCAGGACTCAAATTCACGCCTGGAGACACCAAGGCCAGCGCTCTGAGGCTGGTTACCCTCTACTGTTTGTGCAGACAGGCCAAGCTCAGTACCCATCCTGCCAGGCGGGCCCGCCCACGGCGCAGCACTCACATTGGGAAAAACCTGTCCCGCCAGGCTGGAGAGGCGGGAGGATTGATTGGAATTTACTGAGCGTGGCATGAGTCAGGCACAGCAAATAAGGCATCTCTTCTACTCACAGTGGCCTAAGGAGGAAGGTGTTAGTGCCTCCAATTTGCTATTGAAGAACTAAGACTCAGAAAACTTAAACAACTCACCGAAGCCACACAGCTAGAAATCGGTACGACCTCAAAGCCCCTGAGAAGGGAGGGGCTGTGGCGGGAGCTGAGGTTAAAGTGGGTGGGGCCTGGTGGCCAGACTCGCGCTGGCCCCTCCCACTCTCCGCCTGCACGCGCTCGCACCCCTCCCACCCCACACACGCTCAGGGTGCAGAGCGCTGCAAGGCCCACCAGGCCTGTGGCAGGTTAGAACTCCACCCCCCACCCCCAGAGGCAAAGGAGGGGGAATCAGGGCCTGCGAGGCCCCTCCCCACATCTCCCTCCCCTCCCCCAGCCCGCTGCTGCGGCTGCCTCCCCGGCGTCAGCATCAAAGATTCATCAAAGCTGAGGCCCGGCAAAGTGTGTGCTTCACATCTCTGAATGTTCTTCTTCCCAATGAAAAATTCAGAGGAAGACGCCAGGAGTTAAAGGGGGGAAAACAGGTTCAGGAAGGAAGCAGGGAGGAAAGGGGAAGAAAAGAGAGCTTTCTCTGAGCTATGGTCCTGCCGCGTCCACCCACGTTTCTGCATCTTACTCACCAGGAGCCAGCAAAAGGCGGGGCTGCGGAACACAGTTGCACAGGCTGTGCACTGCACAACTCTGGAGGCTCCGTTCCCGGAGATGACAGAGGTGGCTGTGCCGAGCGAGCAGGCGGGCTCCTGTCCAAACAGCGCGGGAGTCAGGAGGCCTGGGCTCTGCTCTGCCGCCATTAGCCCTCTAACATTCTCGAGCCTTAGACTTCCCACGTCCAGGCAGGGGTTCCGGTACTCGCCCTCTCATCTCCCAGTGTCCCGAGGAAGACGGGCACTTGGTAAACTGTTGTGACAAAGAGAGAGAAAGCAGATAACTCGTCCTACAGAAAAGCCCAAACCGTGGATTCAGGGGTAAAGGGGAAGAAGGAACTGCTTCCAGCTGGGGAGGCGCAAGGAGGTGGTGTTTGATCCAGGGTGCGGAACTTGGGCGAGAATTCTGGAGGCAAACCAGTGGGATAAATGGGCACCGCTGCAGGACCAGGCGGAGGGACGGTGCGGGCAAAGGCCGGGAGGGAGGAGCGAACAGCCTGAGCAGCGGAGCGTCTGGTTTGGCCCAGGAGGAGCTGGGCGGGAATGGGGAGGAGGCGGGCATGGCTTCAGCCTGCAGTAGGATGGGGGAAGACCCAGGGTCACCGCAGGGAAGGCCGCGGGCGGCCACAAGTCTGGTGAGGAGCCGGGAGCCTGTCCACCTCTGCCCCGACTGGCTCTGTCCCCTTAGATGAGTCCCAGCGTCCCTCAAGCCTCAGTGTCCTCGCCCGTGATGTGAGGACTTCAGACAGCGTGATCTGCAGGTGCCGATTTGGTCTGTGCTTCTAGTTCTGAGAAGTGGGTGCTGTTGGCCGTGGCTGTCACAGGAAGCTTAGGCCGACGAGACCTGCCCCAGGCTTCCCCATTCTCCAGAGGGCACCCCTCCCTACCCTACACCCCCATTTCTAAACAGTCTCCTGTTACTGTGCTCCAGGGACAGGGCGCCTTCCCGCAGTGAGGCTGCACCTCTCCTCCTCCCTGGAGGCCCGGCGCAGCACGACTTGCGCCCCACCCAGCAGGCAAGCCAGAAGCCCCCACTCCTGGACGGGCCCCCGCGCCGGCAAGCAGCCCTCACAGCCCTGGTGTCACTGGCTCAAACCCGGGAAGCCCCAGGGTGAGCTGCTGCACCCCACGCCCCGCACCACACCGTGCACACCAGCATCCCCAGTCAGATCGAACCCAAAGATGTGTCTCCACTTCCCGGTCAGGCCCGACAGCCCTCTGCCGAAACCAGAGCAACCCCTATGAAACGGAAGGCCCCTGGCCAGTGACACCTGGCCAGGGCTGGTGGGCCTCCTGCCGCTGAGACAAAACGCTCCCCGCTTTCTCAGCTCAGCCCTGGGGCAACAGAGAAGTGGTGGCTTGTGGCTTGGGGCTTAGGGTCAGTGGTGTGACTTGAGAGTCTCAGCTTCACTCCTCGCTAGCTGGATGATCTTAACCTTGAGTGACTTCCCTGTCCCTTCTGAGTCTCCGTTTGTGCCCTCCCATAACATAGGGACAGTAGGGTTATCGTGAAGATGAAATGAAATCTTTCAAGGTACCTGATTCAGGTGGCTTAAGGCCCTGAATGTAATACGGGTTCAACAGGTGGTAGAGTTTGCTGGTGGGGCGCTCTTGGATCAAGCGGAGAGTTTGCAGCAAACCAAGTGGGTCTCCAAGGTGAGTCCTTCCAGGTGTGACTGGCCGGCGCCCAAAGTCACAGCGCTAAGCGCTGTGCTCCACAGCGCCCTCTTCCTGCCAAACAAAGCTCCCGCTGCCAGCAGCGCAGCCCAGGGACTGAGCGCCCCCAGTGGCCTCCCCTCCTCTGCTCTGCTGGCTGGCCCCCTGCTTAGTCCCCACAGCACCCTGAAGACTCCGCCTGGACAGCAACAGGTGGCCCTTTGTCCAGCCGCAGAAAGACACGAGCCCCATCGCCGTACTCACAGGCTTCTGCCAGCTTCTAGTCCCCCAGGTTAAAAGAGATCAAGTTTCTACCATGGGCTTATGTGAGTTATGTCAGAAAATACAAAGACGCAAGGTCACTGACGTTCAGTTACTTTTTTAAAGCACAATGGGGATGGAGAGTGGGAGGGACTAGGACGGAGCAAGAGGGGAAGGTCCATTTTCCACTAGCTGCTCTGCAGGGGTGAAGTGAAGCGGAGGACAGGGGAGTTTCCATTCCCAGAACCGCTCCTGTGGACTTTGTCTAAAAACTTGGGTTGACAGAAGAGGGTTCCCCTGGGACCGGGAACTGCAGGCTAGGGGCGGGGCGGGGGTGGCAGCAGCCTGGCAGGCCCGGGTGCGAGCAGAGGGGGTCCCAGGCAGGAACGCATCTCACCCGGCCCCGGCTCCCAGGGATGGGCGCCACACCACCCCCGCCCCGGGATCTTGGCTGCCTTTGTCACTCCTGCCACTGGCTCAGGGCCCTTCCTTTAGTGCTGTCAGAGAGTGCCTTTAAACTCAGGGGTTTAGAGCGACCCCCAGTGGTCAGGTGAGAATGAGCGCTCCCTGAAGTGAGGACAGACAGATGCATACTCCCCCAGGCGCTCTGACAAGTAACGCCAACACCTCCAGCCTCCAGGTTTCAGGGCCACCTTTCCTTTATAACCTCCTAGCAGCAGTCCAAGCTCCCGTCTCCTGTGGGAGCCGGGGGAGGGCGGTGCTCCCCGGGATTCCCCTCCAAGGATTCCTGAGCCTCCCCATGGGATACGGACTTGTTCAGAGGATGCTCTGGTCTCTGTCCTCGACTGTTCCAAATGCTTCCAGCCCCCAGAGGAGTTGTACAGCTCCAACTTTAAGATCCAGGCTCCTCCAGGTACCCCATTAAATACATGGAGAATTGAGAAACTCTCCATCAGATGCAGGGAAGAAAGAGGCAGTCCCATCAAAACTCCCTTGTTCTTCATCATCTGGCTCCTTTCCATCCGGGACCCTCCCCTGGGTCCCATTCTAACTCTCATCTGTCTATCCGCCCGTCTGTTACCTACCTACCTACCACCTATCTACCTGTTAAGCCAGGCCAGTCTTTGCTGAAACGGTCACGTTTTGCATCAGAGAATTTGCAGGCTCTGTCTGCAACTGCTCACAGGTCAGACTTCACACCCTGAGTCCCGTCCCGCCAACTTCCGCAGCGTGGACCCTCTCTTTTCCTGTCACTTCCGCAGACTTTGTCAACATCCAGAACTGGGATGGTTCGCTCTCCTTCGAGCTGTGTCTTCTGTAAAATGTCTGCTCCCCCCTCTTTGTTTGCATCACTTTACTACACTTAGAATTTTTCATGTTCAAAAATTTGAAAAATACAGGGGAAAAAGTAGCTGGGAAAGAAAAGCATCATTCCTAACACTCAGAGTTGAAAGCAGTGCTGACTCCCGGGCAGAGCCATTTTCAGGGTTTCCCACAACAACAAACAGAGAAAAAGATCCTTGTACAGTTTTAATTTTTTTTTAATATATCTATGTTCATTATAAAGGACTTAAGCAGCACAGGAAAGTATAAAGTCAGAGGTAGCTGTCACCCAGAAATACCCATTATTAACATTAGATAAACATCATTGCAGAGAACCTTCTCTGCATTTATGCGACGAGGAAGCCAAATAATTAAATGCGTATGTAGCGAGAAAGTCAGAAATACTTTAATAAAAATCGGATAATACCATATATGCTATTTTAATAAAAAGTATTAAATGTAATTTTACATGAGTTTATCAGCAGAAAAAGAAACTGAAATGAAACAGAAGGAATTGTTGAACTTCAAATAAATGTTCTTTACCCCCCAATTTTTTTCCTAAAGATTCCTGTAAGGTTAACTGAAGAGGCTGTGAAAAACACAGCACGTTGTGATCCGTATCTCCTTAAACTACATGTTTCTGTTATAAACAGTTTCAGCTGATCCCCAGTCTATATAAAAGACTTAGTATCTCATGCCACCCTCTATTTTTCTACTTTTATTGTATGATTATTTTAGTAAGGTTTACAATTTCGTGTTTGATACCCATGACTCCCACGGCTGTTTGAAATGTTATTTAAAAATGCATTCGTGGTCACCGTCGGTCTTTCTTAATCCTGAACTCTTTGCTTTCACCCACGCCTTACTTGGCCGGACTCCCTCGCCACGCAGAGCCCCACCGAGGACCCACAGGGGACGTGCTCACAGGTTCTCTGACGTCCGAGAAGGTCTGTCAGCCTGCTCTTTGCGCTGTGTTATAGTCCTAGGTGACACCCTGTTTCTCCCAGAGTTTTGGAGACAGTATTTTGTGGTCTTAGGGAACAGGTGATTACCTTGGAGAAAGCCCACGGTCAGCCTGATCTTCCCCCAGGTGCTGGTCCCCCACCACCACCCCGCCAGCCCCCACAGGGGGTTGGCCTGTTTCCTGACAACCGAAGGCACTGTCTTCTTGATCCTGGAAGCTCAGTGGCCCACCTCGGCCATGTTCAGCAGTAAGTATTTGTGCTCACCTCTTCCCGGAGTGCCATATGCTCTTCTGACCTGCAGGATTTTGTCTGTCTTCATTTCAGGGATACAGTCTGGTCCATCGCTGGGTCCACCCGCTTTATCCTTTGTCGGGTTCTTGGATTCAGGCAGCACCTGTTGAGGTCACACCGGCGGGGCCCCGTCGGTGGAGCTCTGCTAACTCCTCTGCACCTGCTGTGATCTCCGTCCGTCCTTCTTCTCCCTCATCAAGCCCGTCCTCTGTGTCGGTCACTGCAGTTTTATCTCTGTTCAACACTGTCAGCTTTTTCCTGGCTCTTTCAAATTTAGTTAGCATTTGTGAAGATTTGGGTCCTCAGTTTACTTTTTTAGCTTTGCAGTCGCTGTCCCATTCTGCTTTCTCTCTTGGGCCTCAGAGTTAGACTGTGTGGGCCGTGCAGCTGTTCCATACATGACGTCGTGGCGGGGAACCCCCTTCTGTTTCATGACCGTCTTTTCTTCCAGGCTGGTGACTTTCCTCTGGGCTACAGCTCCTCTGTGTGGTCGCCACGTGTTTTCAGTTTATTTGCTTTCATTTGAATAGTCCGGGACATCTTGTTTGCACTGATGTAGTGAAGGTGTTTGTCTGCGCTTTTTGCCAAACCAGAGTCTAGCTTGTCTGGTCTCCTGACTCAGGCCTGGGGAGAGTGTTTCTGTCCACACTCCCTCAGCCTGAGGGCCGGGGTGGGGCTGAGCTCGGGCAGCAGGCACTCTTGGTCGGAGTAACCAGGTCCGCTTCCTCTCGGAAAGTTTGCTGAGCGGCCCGGCCCAGGGTGCCCCCGCCTGCCGTGAGGGTGCGCTCCGTCGCCGCGCGGAGGAGTCTGAGCCGCGCGTCTTCCGGTGACTCAGCACGCAGCCCTGACGCCTGCCTTTCTGTTGGGCGGGGGCTGCCTCTCTCCCGATTAGGGGTCTTCTTGGAAAATAAAACAAACTCTAGATTTTTATCTGCTTAAAAAGGAGACTTGTTGGGCTCCACCTCTCCACCGCACTCCAGAATCCTCTTTCTTTTCTTAGCTGTCGAAGTTGACCTTCCTGGGGCACAGGCAGGCCTTGCCTCATGCGCTTGCTGTCAAATGATTGCTTGCTTGCTGGAGTTTGCAATTTTTAATTCACTTTTTAAAGTATTGCTGGAGGGAAATTCTGAGGTCTGGCTCCCCTCCCAGCTCCCCCAAACTCCAGGAGATCCTGCCCACTCCCTCCAGCCCTAAGCCTTCAAGGCACTTCCATTCATCGAGCAGCAGTGATGTGCTTTGAATTCATTATCTTTCACCTTCCCAGCAACCCTTCAAAATAGCTGTTTTGTGCCCATTTTGCTGAGTAGAAAGCTGAGGTCAAGAGGCTTGCTTTCTGACACACAGCCAATAACGGGCCTAGCAAGGTTCAGATGCATGGAAGTCTTGTCCCCCGAGTGGGGGTCCTGCACCGCAGAGCAGAGGTGTGGGCTTCACCTCCCAGAGCCCAAGCAGCTTACAGCCGCCGTGCCTACTCTGAGAAGGGTCCCACGTGTGCACCTGCCTCCCTTCTTTTTTTTTTTTTTAATTAAAGTACAGTCAGTGTACCATGTTGTGGTATTTTCTGATGTACGGCACAGAGATTCAGTTGTACACCTACATATGTGTGTATTCCTTTCCATATTCCTTCTCCTTATAGGCACTATTTACAATACCAAGACGAGGAAGAAACCTAAATGTCCTCTTTTATTTAGGGTGAGATTTTCCCCACGAGAACTTCTGGTCTTCATGAAGACAGACCTCTTGTGGCCTGAGACCCCACTCTCTCTCTCTCTGCGGCCTCGCCCAGGGTAGATGGGGGCTCATGGGGCAGCAGGATCCTTTTCCATCAGTAAGTCCTCGCCTGCGCCCTGCAGGGGACTCCTCTGTCCCCCGCAGTCACCCCGGGCTCCTGATCACTGCTTTACATCACTAACAACTGTGCTGGGGCTACAAAAGCTACGGATGAGCGATGCGTCACCGGAGCCCACGCAGCAGGGTCGCAGAGAACACACACACACATTGAGGAATTGAGCGACGCCAGGGGTATCAGTTGGCTGCCTGCTCTCAGAGCCATGAGCAGATACTGGGAACAAGAAACAGGGGAGGGGGAGAAGACGCAGTTGGGGTGGGGCTAATCAGGGAAGGCTGCTAGGAGGAGGCGAAGTTAGACCTGAGCAGGAAAAGTTCCATCAGTCTTACATTGTGGTGAAAAGTGAGAGGAGACCCCGGCGAGCCAAGGTGCAGGGCCACGAAGATGCTTGAAGCTGCCCCTTCCGGGGAGAGGAGGGGGAGAGGTGGCGCCGAGCGGGGGGAGGTCAGGCGTGTACCCAGGGCTCTGCTCCACGTCTCTGTGTGTCCTGTTTCTCTTCACCCCCCTGCCCCACACCAGCCACCAAGGAACAGGGTATCAGGCCCGTGGGGTGACTGCTTCAGGACTCCTGTTCTCTGGGAACAGCGTTTGCTGGCTGCAGGAGAGGGCTTGGCTTCCAGACTCATCAGGGTGCTCCAGGACCCTGCCCGGGCAAGGACAGCATAACCCTGCCAAGGCTGGGCCAGCCAGACTGTCTTCCGTGGCAGATTTTAAAAAGGCGTACAGGTGGTCAGGGATGGTCGGGGCAGAGGGAAGGCTCGCCAGCTGGGGGCTGCAGGAGCCCTCCACAAAGCGACTCACAGGATGTTGCAGAAATGCCCCAGGAGTCTTCCAACGAAGTTCCTCGTTTTGCCCGAGCCCACTAAGACTGGCTTCTGTTGCTTGCAATAAAAATAACCGTAGTCGCTACAGAAGGGAAGGCGGGCAGTCTTCCCACTGAGCACCCACGCAGGCGGGGAAAATCAGCCGCATTCTCTCTCCCTCCTCCTAGTAACCGCGGGGCACAGGCACTGTTACTCCTGCTCTGCAGGTGAAGAAGCAGGCCAGGCTCCCGAGACCAGGCATAGGGCGCCCAGGTGCAGCCCGGGAAGGCGTGGCGCTGATGGCAGCCCAACCCTGGTCTGTGTGATCACAAAGGCCGTTTTTTCTCCATCTGTCTACCGTCCTCGTGTCTCCTGCATCCCTACCCTAGGCCTGATGTGGATATTACCTCGGGGTCAAACCCAGTTCCCTGTGGAGAAATCCATATTGGTTTATTTATTTTTTTTTTATTTTGGGGATAAAATACACATACAATTGATCATTATTGGCATCTAACACATCCACACTGTTGGGCAACCACCATCCCTGTCTAGTTCCAGAACATTTTCATACCACCGACAGGAAGCCTTGTTCCCATTAAACAGCACCCCCATCTCCCCCTCCCCCCCACCCCACCTGCAATCACTGATCTATCTACTTTCTGTCTCTACGGACTTGCTGACTCTGGGCTTTTCATGTAAATGGAATCATACAATATATGGCCCTTTGTATGTGACTTCTTTCACTTAGAATAATGTTTTTGAAGTTTATCCACGTTGCAGCATGTTTTCATGGCTGAATAGTATTCCATTGCCTAGACATACCACAGACTGTTTATCCATTCATTGGGTGATGGGCATTTGGGCTGTTTCCACCTTTGGGATGTTGTGAATAATGCTGCTCTGAACATTTGTGAATAGGTTTTTGTTTGAACATCTGTTTTCAATTCTTTGGGGTATAGACTAGGACTGGAATTTCTGGGTCCTGTGGTAAATCTACATTTACCTTCATGAGAAACCAATATAGTTTAAAGTCTTTCTTCTCCTGAAAATTTCCACAGCGTTCTCCCCAACAGCTGAGCCCCATGGCAAAGGACAAAGAAAAGCCATGTTTAGAGACAAGAAAGAAACTGTCTATAAAATTCTGAAAACGACCAACCATGTCTACGCCCGGCTGAAGGCTTACTGTGGGCTGGCACAATACTCAGCACATTTTGCCACTTTCTCGGGTGCCCAGGACCTACAGGAGCAAACTGTGTTGCCCCAGCCTGGGACCTGAGAAGGGCTAGGAGGGTGCTCTGGCTAGGGACACACGGCTACAACATTCACCTGGGTTCTCAGCATCCCAGCAGAGTCTGAGGGAGAGGGGCTTGTGGGTGACTGCAAATTTGCATTTCAATTCCCAAATACAAATTAAACCCAGAGTTGTCATCAAAGAAAAGCTGAAGACGAGGATCACAGTGATTCCACACTCCAGGAAAAGATGAGATTAAAGAAAGCGAAGTGAACACAATTTTAAAGAGATTTTAAAAGGTACTAATGCAGTTAATGAAGGGAGCAAAAAGAAGCACTGCTCAGTTCGCGTTTTCAGCCGGAGGAAGGAGAGCTTTTCGCGCCTTCCCTTGTTTCAGAGCCTGGATCCCTCCCCTTACGGAAAGACAGCCGGCCTCGATTATTTTAAAATTTAAAAGGAAGAAGAGATTAAAAATAGATTTATGATAATTGCTTCATCCATTATAGTAACAGTTTATGTCTCTGCTCCTAAACGCAGCCTCATGACATATGGTGCATTCAGCTGCCCCCAAGCAGTCTCTGAACCAGCCCTGTGAGGGGTGCAGGTGAGCTCGGCCGCACCAGCGACGAGATTAGGGGAGACTCCTCTTCTCTGCACACGACGGAAAGAAGAGCGACCCCGGCGGACCCTGGAAGTCCTGGGCGTGATCTTCCGTCCCGTCCCGCTGCTGAATAGCGGTATCTATGCAGCAAACGAGGACCACGCGATTGGCCCTCCAGCGTCACCGGCGGGCGGGGACTCTGCCAGGTGGCTTCCCAGGGAAGCAGGGGCAGTGGGGACGAGGATGGTCTCCTCACTGTTCTTCCCAAGACGGAATTGAGTCTGAGGAAGTAAAAGGCAGCAACATGCACCAGGCAGATGCTTTTTTTTTCTGGGAGGGAGAGGCCGGGGCGTGGAGTACGGTCAGCTGGGAGTCCCCGGTGCTCAGGGGGGAACCGGACGCCGGTAACAAGGGGCAGCGGGCCAGGTGGTGGAGCCCTGGGTCCGCAAGGCAGCAGGAGGCAGAGGCTGCGTCACACACACAGTGAAGCCAGCGAGGTGCCAGAGCAGCGTCCCAGCAGACAGGGGCACCGGGGGCAGGCAGGATGCTGCGATCCCGGAAGGCAGCATGGACGAGGTGGAAGAGCAGGTGGCAGGGCCCGGCAGGGCGCCAGGAGGGACTGGGGGAGTCTTCTGGGCCATCAAAGCAGTGCCCTCCTAAGGCTCCTTCGCTCTCGGAGCTCACCGCCCTCACTCACGGGAGCCACTGCGGGCAGGCAGGACGCTGAGACCCCGGAGCTGCAGGCAGGAAAGCATGAGACCCTGGTGACATTTTAGCAGAATTTGTTCAGTCTTTGTTTATTAGGCATCTGACCTCAGATAATCCCACATGCATTCACTCAACAGTCACCAAATGTCAGTAGAACACAGTTCCTAACCCTCAAAAACTCAGCTGAGCGGGGGGAGACTCTGAAACAGGGAGGGATAATGTCTATAAACAGCAGGGTAAGTGAGACGGTAGATGGGCCACGGCCAGGCTCTTGCCAAAGCACCAGGAAGAACGCTGAACCCATTAGGGGAGGGGGCATTCAGGGAAGGCTTCCTGACGGAGGCAATGTTGGGAAAACGTTCACGGTGGGGCTCAGCACCACGCACTGGCTGCTGATCTAAACAGTGTGCAGAGCGTTTCCAAGGCCTGGACTGTCCGCCGGGGACCAAGTCAGGGAAGCGCAGTAACTCCCACCGCAGACGGCTTTAGGCCTCCTCTGGCATCAGAGGTGTGGGCACCAGCCGCACGCAAACTCTTCTGGGGGCACCTGCCTCCACGGGTTATCCAGTTCCCTTGATTAAATGTCCTACGTCCCGGAAAGAGAGGGCAGCGAGGCAGACCGGTCCCCGCCCTCGTGAGGCTTCCAATCCAGGACGCCTGCGCTACCCTCTACTTCATTTTTGGGGGGGAGGGGGAGCGGTGGTCAAGATTTGGGTGGATGATTTTAGGTAAAAAAGAGGAAAATTTTCAGAAGTGACTGAATCGCAGTGCTGACTGGCCTTGGCCTCTTCAAAAGAACCACCAGGCCCTGAAAGCCAGGTAGATGAGCGAGCCAGCAAAGGGCCTTCAGAGCGCTGATTACTGGAAAAACCTGGACAGGGCTCGGGGCTCAGCGGGCCGTGATTCTCAGCATGTAACCTGGGGACTCGCTAGACCAGAAACCCTCTGGCTGGGACCTGGTGGCCTGTGATGATTCTGCTGCGCACTCCAGTTTGGGAAGCACCGAACCAGACAGATGCGTGGATCCAGCTGGGGGTGAGTCATGGAGCCAAGGAGGCACTCTGAAGGCCTAAGGTGGGGGCGGCGGCAGCCATCCTCGCCTATAGTGCTGGGCTTCAGGAGTCAGGAATAATGGCGGTGACGACAACGGTGGTGATGAAGATAAAGATGGAGACGTAAGATGCTGCTGCTGCTGCCTGCTGAGCACTTCCTGTTGGCTAGGCAGCATCCACGTGCTTCTCAGTCATTCCTTACCTAGGAGGGCTGAGTTGTTGTTACCCCCATTCTACAGGTGAACAAACAGAGGCGTGAAGTGACTCTATTTCTTACCCCCGTTCACACAGCTCGCCAGGTGCAGAGCTGGGATTTTTACCCGGATCTGCCTCCCTCCAGGGTCCACAGGGCCGTCAACCACCAAGTTATCCAATCAGTGTCTGCAGAGCAAAAACAATTGCTCAGTGCAAACACTGGCAGTGTTTCCCAAGCCCCCACAGAATGTGTGGTTCTAGGGGCAGGAGCCAGATGGAAAGAAATCTCTCCTCTGCTCCCCACCCCCAAGGAACTTCCAGTCAATCACCCTGCGTCCCACAAGCAGACACAGCCGTAGGATAGCTGACCCTCGTCATCTGCAGACTTACTCTCCTCGATTTGGGCTGTTTGCTGGCAACCCCGAAATCCCAAGTCTGTGCTCACGGGCAGCTTCGCCGAGGTGCATGTTTAACTCCCAGGCCCTGCAGGCCAGTGTGGGGGAGAGGCCGCTCAGTGGGCGTGACCAAGGGCCTGGCTTGGGGACCCTCTTGGCTCCCGTTCCTTGTTCATGTCTCTTCGGGCGCCAGGGCCACCGCAAAGTGATGGAGAGTTTGTTTCCTTTTGGGAAACGCCCCAGGAAGGAGGCCGGGAGCTCGTGCTGTGGTGACATTCATGACTCTGGGCTTCGTGCAGACGTCAGGACGCAGCCCTCCTGTCGACAGGGTGGGCTGCATTCTGCTAGTCTTTGCTTGTGACAGTAATAATATGTGTGGATTTACACTTCTCTCCAACCGCCCCAGGCACAGAAAGCTGCCCTGTCTCTCTTACCCGGCCCGGCCCTCCACTCGGGCCCTGTGTCCTCCAGCCCTCACTCGTCCCGCTGTGGTGGGCGTCACACCCACACTGCTGTCTGTGCACATCTGGGGCTGTGAGCTGCTCAAGGGCAGGCCTGGTCCCAACTGCCTTTATTTCTCCCGCACGTAACACATCGAGGTGCCGTGGCAAAGTGTTCATTGAATGGATATGTGCGTTAGTTAGTTAGTGGATTACCAATGAAATTAATAGCCACCTTCGCCTACCTCCGCAGAGAAGGTTAGTGACTTGGCCGAGGTCACACAGCCCCGAGCGCCTGAACCCCTAGTCCAGAATCGTAATGCAGAGCATCCAGCCTGATAACCGAGAACACCGGGTGAGCTCAGCACGTTCCAACCTGCCCACCGCGGCCCTTCTGCCTGTGTGGTCTGGCGACAGAGCCGAGGTTAACTCCCCCCTCAGCGGTGCGTCCCACGCCGGAGGGACGCAAGCGGCCCCTCGGGGCCCCGCCCCACCCGCAGACAGAAGGCCGCGCTCAGCTTTCTGCTCTGTGCTCACAAGCGGGCGTCCAAGCCGCGCCCGGGGTGTCGGCGCTGAAGGAAATCGGCGCATGCCCGGGCACGTTCCCGTACGCCTGCCGGGCAGGGGACGCTGCTCCGTCTCCGGACCACGCCGATGCGGACATTTCTCCACACAGCCTGCTTCTGCCCTCCCTCCGTGGGTCCTGGCGAGGCCGCTTGCGTCCTGTGCCCACGTGGCTAACCCCGGGTTGAAGACACCCACTCTCACTGCAGCCCCAGCCCCACAGAACACCGTACCCACTCTGTGTTGTCAGCAGCCGTGCCCCGGCGGGAAGTGCCTGGGACGGGGGAGACATGTTCATGTTCTCCCATCAGCTCCCAGGCTGGACTCAGACCCCTCCTTTACGTCAAGGCCACGGCAGCTTTCAGTTTCAGGTTCCCAGGGGCCGAGCCCGGGCCCAGGCGGGCGAGCAGAGGCGTGTCTCCGGCGGGACAGGCCGCCTCTCCCTGGCCATCCGGACTTTGCAAATCACCCAAACAACTCTCTCCTTCCATGAGCCTCATCTTTGCTGGGGGACGGGAGGTTTAAATTGGTAGCTTCCGAACATGACACACTCAAGACCAGAGAAGCCTCGAGGGGACCCGCAGGTCCACGACCGGCCACGTTTACTGTCATCCAGCGAGTCGTGGCGGCGTGTTCTCAGTTTGAAGCCGCTGGCCGAATAGGCTCTCATTGGAGCCACTCTTAATCCGTCATCTGCGCCTGCTGTTTGTCCTCTCTGGCGCGGCTCTGCGGACAGGAGCCCCCGGCCACACCCGCCGGCAGCGCTCGCAGCCTAACGCACAGCCTTCATTTCCCGCAAAGCCTGTGGCACTTAACAATAGCGAACTTGGCAAACACTGTGATTATGAAATTTCTGGCTGATACTTCCCTTGCCTTTCATTAGGGAGACAGCTAGCGTTACGTGAACCCACAAGTGCAATGGGTGGAAATGAACGCCGCGTTCATGGCTTCTGCGCAGACCTGAGTCCCAGGAAGCCTCGGCCGGCCCTGCAACAACTAGACGCAGCCATCTGAATCCGTGTGTGGGGCCTGAAGGTCACGTGGCCAACGCCCAGGAAGGAGGCGCGGCTAGCTGATTAGGAACCTGTCCTCAGGTTTGCACTGCTGTTGTAAGAACCAGTCGCTCGTGAGTTTTCAGAATCAGCCAAGACGTTTTGTGCCACAGGAAAAAAAATACATAAGATTGATGAAATTTTAAGTGACTCACGGAATCTAAAGTTGCTTTATGTTATTGGCCACTAGTGACCCATCATCCTGGCTAAGCATTTTATTTTCTAAGCAGGGGGACAGCTGCTGTCTGACTGTCCAGGTGCTGTTCGTGTCGCCTCTCAGAGGCTGTGTCTCCTGCACCAGGCAGAAGCCTGGCACCCTGGGCGAGGTAACTTGGAAACCCCTCATGGGGTGACTGCGGAGGCCTGGGTGGGGACCGAGTGATGGGTGGGGCTGCGAGCAGCTGGCTGGTAACCAGAAAAGGGCAGGAGGCAGGGCAGTGGAAGGCGAAATGGACGCACATTCTAGGTCCACTTGGATTCTCCCTAGAGTTTGAATCTGGGCCAGAGCAACAAAAAGACTGAAAGCAGTTGGGATTCATTTGTACCGTCAGTGTCAGCAGCAATGACAACCGTCTAAGAACTGTCCTTTCATCAGTTCCCCCTGTTTCTGAGACCCATATGCCACCCCGTGCGCGGTCCTGGTTCCAGACCCTCTGAGCTGGCTCTCCAGCCCGCCCTTCAGTTCCACGAGCCCGGCCACATCTTTCCAATAAGCTCCTTCTGCTGACATTACCCGAGTTCCTTGCACCCAAAGCTCCCTAGCAGATAAGAGCTGGAAAATGAAAGCAGGAGAGGAGCAAACATCAGGACCACAGGCCCAGTGGTCCAGGGGAGGGGCTGAATCGGAGGGGGAGACACCAACCCAGGGCTGAGGGCACGTGGAGCCAGAGGGAGCACTCCCAGCACAAGGCGGTGCCCGCCTGGAAGCCCGGACACCGTTCCAGGAGGCAGACGATACTGCTGCCAACAACTCAGACCCACGGGTGGTAAATGGTGAGTCACTCTCAGCCCTGAGGCTTAAAGGTGCCAGCTCTTAATCCACAAAGTGCTTATTCTAATTTTGACCAATGGCGGGAGGTCATATTAGAAAAGTAAATATGCTTCCTGCCCAAGATGACTTGAGTGTCATTAGAAGAAAGCAGGGCACTGGGTTTGAATTATGTATTTATTCATTAAACAAACATTGATTGAGCTCCTAGTCCCTGCAAATATCTGCCCTGGGCACTGGGGACACAAGGTGACTAAGTCACCGGCTCTGCGTATGAGCTGAGGAAGGACACAGCACAGCAGGGCAGGCACACGCCCGGGGACCCGATCACCACGGAGATCAGGGGCAGAGGGCCCTGAGCTGGGAGGAGCAGGGACGATGATGGGCGAGGCTGGCATTGGAGCTGGTCCTCGCAGGAGAGGGACGTTCTAGCTAAGGGCAACTCCAGACACAAGGGCGCGCACGCACGCACACGCACACACGCGCACACACACAACAGCAAGTGAGCCTGTTTGGCTGGTGCACCTTCGGTCCTGGCAGGCAGGATGGGAGAGACAGGCTGACATCACATAGCAGAAGGCCAAGTTCAGCCGGGAAGCCTGGGTACTCAACGGGGAAGCCTGTACTCCACGGGGAGCCGGCAGGGACTCAGAGCCAGGGAGGAGCATGACCAAAGCAGCGACCTGTGGACAGTCTCCCGACCACAACCCACGGAGCAGGTGGGGGGGGCCTGAGTGTGGGCAGCTGCGTGGGGACCACTGCACTGGTCCTGGCAGGGCTGTTCAGCTGGGGCTGTCAGTGGGCGTCCGGAGGGAGAGAGGTGACAGCCCCTGGCAGAGGGAGGGTCGAGAGGCCTGCCCTGGGAAGGGGGGGAGGGGGAGCCCAGGGCGCCGCAGGGTTTGGGCCGAGATGCCTGCTCAAGTTCCATTCAGAAAACACACGTTTCCTGAGCGCCGGCTGTGTGCACAGGCGGGGAGGGCGGGGGCAGGGAGGCACTCGTGCGGTAAATTCGGGAAGGCCCAGGCCCTGGAGGGCCCAGGACACCGTGCTAAGGAACTGGGGCTGCCTCCTTAAGACCAGTGCTTATCAAAATGTGGTTCCCCGCTTCCGAATCTCCCCATTAGATGCAGTGAGGGGACACTGTGCCTCTCAGCGTTCGCTGCCAGCTTACTTGAGTGACACTTGAGGGTGACAGAAGGGAACTGCAACCCAGAGGAAAAGGTGTGACTGTCACTAGAGGTGGCTGCACCCCAAGCCCTTAAGCCTTAGGACAGCTCTTCAGCGGCGTAAATCCAGTCCCAGGCCTCGGCCGTCACTGGGGTGGCTCCTGGCCTGGCTTCAAGGCTGCCCCCAACCCCTACCCGGGGTGAATTTAACCCCGAGACAACTGACAGAGCCGATCTATGTTTGTGTCAGAGCGAAGCGTGCGCCCGGCCAGGTTTCAGTCCAGGTAAGACACGCAAGCGCGCACAGCGCCGTCTCCCGAGGCGCTCACACAGCACCTCTGCACGGGCCAGCAGCCCAGTCAGGGCCGCGCGCTGCCAGCCCCGCTGTCCCTGTCACCACCCTCAGCGTGAAGGGCCAAAGCCAGGCCCAGCTGCCCCTTCACACAGTCTTCACTTCCTGTCTCCTGCAGCAAAAGCTCAGATCAGAACTGACACACACACACGCTCAAACACCACCAAACACGTCCCTAGGAGAGGTAACGCCCCTGTCTTGCTTCTCTCGGTTACTGCAACTTTCTGACACAGGCCAGTTCCCCTCCTAGGCAGTGAGCTCCCGAGGGCAGAAGCCAAGCCCTGTTTGCGTCTCTAGATCCACAGCTCTCAGCGTGGGTTCGGCGGTCCGCAGGATGGGTCCAGTTCAGCAAATACGTCTTTCCTCCCAGCCTGTTATGTTCCACTCTGGCCATCGGTGTTTGCGGACAAGCCGGCTCCCTGGCACTGTCTCACATCCCCCTTGAACACCAAGCTCCGCTTTCTCTCTCCCACCGTCTGACCTGTGCACATTCTGTAATTGATTCACGGAGGGACAATGCCAGGGGCTCCCCGCTGGCTTCGTTCTCCAGGGTCCGCACGAGGTGAGGTGCTCAGCTCTTCAACAGCGGAGCTCTCTGGCGCTCCGCAGCCACGAGGACCAGCAGCACGCTTGCCCCCCTCCTGCCTGCGGTGGACCCTTGGCTGCAGATGCCCCCTGAGTGAAGGGCTTGCTGGGGGGCTGTGGCAGGCTTCGGCAGTCAGCCCTTCAGGGACAGCCTCAGCTCAGACAGAAGGCAGCTGCTCTGACATCACACCTCTGCCCCCGAGGACCACGCCCAGTGACTGATGGAGGAGACACGTGCAGAGAGCAGCTATCGCAGACACCTGAGGCTGCCCTCCTTCAAAGGCTTGCTTGCAAGGCCGGCCCTTGGCTGGAATCTGGGATTTGGTTTGGGGAGGGCCCCCACCACTCCCTGAGAAGAGAGGCTCATTCAGCCTAAACTGTCCAAACAACAGGCTTCACGCCGAGCACCTGCGTTCTGCTGGGAGTTGGGAGCTGTGCTGCGGGGCAGGCGAGGTGCCTGCATGGCCGGCCCTCCCCCATGTTCCAGAACAAGCCTTGGGCACCGAGTCTCCCGTGGCTTGGCTGGTTGGCGACAGTTCACACATGTTGTCCGTTTGCTGCTGGAGGAATTAAGCGCGTCCTGTGGGGCTCCCCCAGGAGAGGGTTCTCGGAAGCCCGTGCCTGGTGTCCTCTGTGTGCTGTTCCCTCTGCTAATTTTGCTTTGCATCCTTTCACTGTAAGAAGTCGTTGCTGTGAGAACCACTAAATGCTGAGTTCCCAGCAAACCACTGACCGTGGGGGCCTCCAGCATGGCGCAGAGAAGGCCATTTTGGCTTCCGGGGGTCAGGGCTCTCTCCCTCTGGCCCCTGCTGCTTCCATCCCTTTCCTTCCACGGCTGCTGATCCCAAGTGCGTTCCCTAATTAAAACCCCGACTGCTAAACTCTGTCTCAGAGCTTGCTTCCCCGGGAACCCAATCTTCAACAGACACAAGCGCGGCATTTCAGGGCCTACAAGTCACCGGGCATTTTGCAGTGTGCTAATTTCATCATCACAACAACCCCTGTCAGGTTCTTCCAGCCAAGGAAACGGGAGCCAAGAGAAGTTAAGTGCCTTGCCCAAGGTCGCACAGCGAGCGAGTGTTAGAGCTGGGACTGGATGCCCGTCGGGACGTCTCTGAAGCCTGCGGCCTCTCACTTGAACCAGGCTGCCTTTTACCTGTGGTTCTGAAGGTCCAGGATTCTTCCAGGCCTGAGGACCAGTGAGCAGCATTCCTCCATTAAGACGTTCCAAGAGGCGTCTGGGAACCAGGCCTGGGCAGCCCCGAGTGGGAGAGAGTTCCAGCCCCAGGGAAGGAGGTGGAATGTTTCCTCTCCTCCGGAAGGACTCAGAGGAGAGGATGAATGAAGAGAATTCCTGGAAGGCGGACCCTGTGACACTCACGCCCACCTGCCCGCACACCTGCACCCTCTGGCTGGGGCCTCGGGCCCCCGGGTCTCAGAGCTCAGCCCTGGAGTCTGTGCCAGGGACAGGAGCCACCGGGGTCTCATCGCCCTTCGCAGCAGCCGCAGGAGCGCCCCTAGGGAGTGATGGCGCTGAGAGGAACTTGGCTCCCAGCAGCAGAGGGGCTGCCATTCCACAGAGGCAGCCAGGCCAGCTGTCGGCTCCAGAGAAGGTGGGGCTGCAGGAAGATGCGACAGACGGAGTCCCGGGGAGCGCGTGAACCCCGTCTGTCTGTGGCAGGTGGGGGAGAGACGCGCTCCCCCAGTGAGGCGTGGGTTCCAAAGCCGCACAGGGGCCGTGTTGTCAAGCTCTGTTCCACAGAGGTTGGAAGCCCAAGGAGGGTTTCGGGGTGCCCCAGAGTGCGGGGAAGCCGGTTGCCACCGTCCCCCTCCTCCCCGCTGCTCGCGGACCAGCTCCGCCTCTGTGCCCTCGGTGTCACCAGCCCCGGGGGGGGAGACTCCCCAGGTCCCCAGGCCGACAGCCCGAGAAGCCAGGAGCTGTCCCAGGTTCAGGGAGGCCCTAGAGCCGCCACCACCAGGGTCTTCCCCGCTGCGGCCTCCTGCCCCCAGGGCTCTGTCCTCATTTCACACTGAGTCACTGGGAACAGCAGAAGCAGCCCCTTTCTTCTGTTCCACAAAATACACAAGTAAATAAGCAAAGAGACGCATAAATTAGTCGTGTGCGCAACTGAGTTCACTGACTTCTCGGATTTGCTGGTTCTGAGGTGCGGGGGTCCCACACCACAGACCTGACCTCTCTTTCCTGTCCCCTCGGGCCCTCTGCCCACCTGCCCGCTGCCCGGTGCTTCCTCACAACCTCGTGGGCTCCCCTCTCACACCCCCTCCCCGCTCCTCTCAGGAGCAGCAGGAGTCCTCCCTCGCCGCGTTCAAGCCACGTTCCTGCCACATTCGAGCAGCCCCGTGTGTGAGCGTCTGCCGCTGAAGGAGCCACCTGGCATTGCTCCTTCCCACCCAGCTTCTTTATCAATACATTTTTTTCTTTTTTTAATGTATAAAAAAACACACATCTGTGTGCAGTTGAATTCGACGTTAAGATTGCACGTGAAGCTGGAAAGTCCTTGCGTTTTTTGAAGCCAGCACAGGAGAAGCTGACGGTAGACCTGTTTACCCAGTTTTAGAGATGAGGCTCCAGCAGCTCAGAGAGGCTAAGTGCTTTCCCCAACGTCACACAGGTGACGGATCGGAGGAGGCGCCAGGGCTGCTGCCCCAGCCCTGCTGGCGCTGTGGTCTGAGGTGACGCTAGGGAGTCACCCCCCTTCCCCCCTCGCCACGCCTGGGGTAGGGTCGGTGATTTATCCAGAACAGTTTATTCTCTAAAAACAATCTGGGTCTTCTACCTGCGCTCATCCCAGCCGCCGTCCGTCTTTGACAACAAGGAGCAGAACGTCCTTGTCCGGCCTCTAGGGCTCCCTGGGACTAAGCTGCGTGTTCACAAGGCTGGGGACAAATGCCCCTGCCCGGCACCTGTAGTGTGAGAGCGGGAGCAAGGAGGCCAGAGGCCAGGGGGCCCGCAGCCAGAGCGGGGCCGGCCCCGAGAACCCAGAGCCCAGCTGTCTGCAGTTTAGAGGTAGGGAAACACAGGCCCAGCGTTGTAGCAACACAGGCTGGACTTGAGCTGAGGATTCCAGGAATATATAAGCTCCTGTGTGTCCCAGTCTGCTCGGGTCCTTCCTAGCACCCTGTTCTCAGCAGGTCAGGGGCGGAAGCATTGCCACATATGGGGTGATGGGAAAGGCTACCCTGCTCTCCAAGCCTGATGGAGATGCCCGACTGTCTGAAGACCAAACCAGCCCCTTCCATTTCTCCCACCAGCCCCACTACTTCCCCACCACAGCTTCCTCTTCAGGGGGCCTATGCAAGCATCCCTCGTGACCAATGTTAGCCTGGAGGGGACAGGCAGAAGGACGCGCCCACACCAAATGCCCGTAGAAAGTGGGGGCACTCGGTAAGCACAGCTGAAAAAATTTAACCAAAGGCATGCAAGGCTTCCGCACTGAAAACTACAGAACATCGTTGAAAGCAATTAAAGAAGATAAATGGGAAGACACCCTGTGTCTTTGGAACAGAAGACAATGTAGTTAAGATTGTGATGCTCCCCAGCAGATCCATGATTCAAAGCAATCCATGCTAAACTTTCAGCTGCCTTTTTTTTTTTCCCCAAGAAATAGACAGGCTGATCCTAAAATCCACATGCACGTGTAAGGGACCCAGAATAGCCAAGACAATCTGAAAACAGAAGGAGCAAAGTGAAGAACTTACACATCGATTTCAAAACCTATCATAGGGTGGCGGAAATGGGGAGATACTGGTCAAAGGACAAACTTCCAGTTATAAGGTGAATCAGTTCTGGGGATCTAGGGTACAGCACAGGGACCATAGCTAGTAACTCTGTATCGCGTACTTGAGAGTTGCTAAAAGATTAGATCTCACATGTTTTCAACACACACTCACACACACTCACACACTCACACACAGAAACCTAACTGTATGAGGTGGAGGAGGCATTAACTAACCCAACCGTGGTCATCGTATCAAATCACTGCCTTGTATGTCTTAAACTTGCACAATGTGATTATGTCAATTATGTATCCATAAAGCTGGAAACAATTTTTTTAAGTTTTAAAAACATTGCAAAGCGACAGCGATCAGGACAGTTAGGTGCCGGGATAAGGATGGACCTACAGACCAATGGAACAGAACTGAGAGTCCAAAAATAAACCCACACATCTACGGCCTATTCATTTCAACAAGGATGCCAAGGTGATTTGATGAAGAAAAAAAGTTATTTCTGCACTTGGTGCTGAAACACCTGAAAATCCACATGCAAAATAATGAGTTCAGACCTTTACATCACGTACGAAAGGTAACTCAGACCGGATCACAGATCTAAACGTAAGAGCTAAAACCAGCAAATTCGTAGGCGAGATCTTTGTGCTCTTGGTTTGGGAGACGGTTTCTTAGATGTGACGCCCTAAAGCACAAGCAAGAAAAGAAAAAACAGATACATTAGACTTCTTCGAAATTTAAAACCTTTTTGTGTATCAAAGGACACTTTAAAAGTGGTAAAAACAATCCACAGAATGGGAGGGAATGTTTGCAAATTATGCACGTGATAAGGGCTCTTTCTCTAGAATAGCAAAGAACATTTACGTAACTCAACAGTAAAGGACAGCCCAGCTACAAGGCTGGGAATACGGATAGACGCTCCCCAGAGAAGGCACGCGGATGGCCACTCAGCACGTGGAGACGCTCAGTATCATGTGTCATCAGGGAAATGCAAATTAAAACCACAGTGAGACACCACTCCACACTAGGATGGCCAGAGTCAAAAAGATGGGGGTGGGGAGAACTGGAATCCTTACGCACTGCTGGTGGGAATCTAAAACGGTCCAGCCACAGTGGAAAATAGTTTGGAACTTCATCGAAACGTTACATATAGAGTTACCACATTTAATAGTTCTTCATAAGCGAGAATATTCTTGGGATCAGCGCCTGGGGGTGTGACTGGGATGAAGCAGAAGTCGGAGGAAGCGCTGAAGCTGGGACGCAGGCCCAGGGGCAGGACCCGGCTAAGCCCGGGGCGCTCTGGAGCCAGAGAGGCCCATCGGCGTTGTCCTGCACTGGACCAGAGGAGCCGCGCTTTGTGCCCCAGGTGTGCCAGTCATCAGATGCGTGTTCACAAGGCTGGGGACAAATGCCCCTGCCCGGCACCTGTAGTGTGAGAGCGGGAGCAAGGAGGCCAGAGGCCAGGGGGCCCGCAGCCAGAGCGGGGCCGGCCCCGAGAACCCAGAGCCCAGCTGTCTGCAGTTTAGAGGTAGGGAAACACAGGCCCAGCGTTGTAGCAACACAGGCTGGACTTGAGCTGAGGATTCCAGGAATGTGTAAGCTCCTGTGTGTCCCAGTCTGCTCGGGTCCTTCCTAGCACCCTGTTCTCAGCAGGTCAGGGGCAGAAGTATTGCCACATATGGGGCCGTGACCGTGGGCGGACAGCCCTCCGCAGCTAGGACAGTCCCCAGAGGCACTGGCAGCCACAGGCGGCCTGCTGACCACCCTCCCAAGCCAAGGCAAGGCCTTCCTTGCTGGAGGGTCAGGGCAGTGCGTCTGCCGGTCCACCCTGCCGGGCCGGGAAGGGTCTGTTATTCAGGGAAAAGAAGCAGCCAGGGGAGGGGGTGGGGGGTGGGGAACGGACGAGCAGTGAAGGGACAAGGACATGGCGAAGACAGATGACTGGAAACCTGCTCTGTGGGCGTGGTGCTGGGGAAAGGGTGCTGCTCACTGTCTCTGGGAGGCCTAGGGGCCCCTGCCGTGAGCTGGCACAGTGTCCGGCCTGGTCAGCTGGTGCGGGGTTGGCACCCCAGCAAGGCTGGCGGGAGCTGTGCTGCGGCCGGAGCGCCCATGGTCACGGCCCTAGGCACTCAGTGACCCCCAACACGGCAGTGAGACTGCCAGTGTGCTGGTTGGCAGTAAGTGTGCGTGTGTGCGCACGCGTGTGCTTGCGTGTGTGTGTGTGTGTGTGTGTGTGTGTGTGTGTGTGTATGGTGGGGGTGGGTCCTGCCTCTCTGGACAGAGCTGGTTAATCCATCCAGGGAAGCTCTGAGCTGTCTCCTGGGTAAAGAACCTGAAGGCAGACCAGGTGTGGGAGTGAGCCCAGACCCGGGGCTGGGGTGGCAGCACCGTCCCCCAGGGAACGCTGGCAAAGCCAGCAGTAGCCCAGAGCCCGCGGGTGGCGGGGGGTGACGCTCAGGCCGAAGCCCAGGCTCGTTAGCTGTGTGACTCGGGGCAAGTTCCTTGACTTACCTGGCCTTGGCCTCCTCCACAGTTAAGCGAGGGGAAACTTAGACGGTCCCTCAGGTGCATTCAGAGCGGATCCCTGGGACGCCGCCCACCCAGCAGGAAACCAGCCGGGCTGGAGAGCTTCTGAGATCTGTGCTCCCCTCCACCCAAAGGCCCCAGAAGGCAGTCCAGGGCCTCCCAGTATGCTCACCGCGTCTGAGCCCCCCACACCCCGCCGTTCCCACTCTCTTGGGCTCTAACTGCAAATTGGTTCACATGACGAACACAAGCTGCCCAAATCACTCATAGGACGGCTCGAGAAAAAGCAATTAAATGCTTTCTTAATTGTAGAATGGCAAGAGGTTAATGAGTTACTATAAAAACCAGTCCCTGCCATCTGGTGGCTGTCACCAAAGCCCACATGCAGGAAGCGATCCCAATCTGTAAGACAGGAGGGCGGGATCACTTCAAGTCAGGAGGAGGGCTGGGGGTCCAGGGCCGAGGCGGGGGCCTGGAGCTGCGGAGCCCAGTGCGTCCCAGCCGGCCCCCAGACGTGCCCGGGCTGCACGGAGCTTCAGACCAAGCGGGGGGAGACCAGCCGGGGAGCCAAAATCACTCATCAGCTCCAATTCAGGTTTTCTCCGGGATGCGATGCGGCACGAGTGAGGGACGGCCGACAGCCACTTGCTCAGCGCCAGCCAGGAGGAGAGGAGAGAAGAGTGACAGATGAGAGAGAGGCTGGCCAGGCGGAGGGAGGGACAGGCAGAGGCAGGGACGCAGCCCAGCCCCACGGACAGAGACAGAGGAGAAGGGACGCGCGGGGAAGGGCCACGAGGTGAACTGACCCGCGTGGACCGGCTGGGAGGGTGCGCGAGGCGGCTGGAAGGGCGGGCTGGTCTCTAGAGTCAGAGACGGGGAAGAACCTTTGAGGGTTTGGCTTTGTTCCGGGCAAACGCGTCCTCTCCGATATTCAGCTCCCAGGAGTCAAGGAGAATGGACTTTCTCCCTTGAAGGATGTGAAGAGGAGGCTTCCGGCAGGGCCAGACTTAGCTCTGCCCCTGACCACCACACACACGTACATACCTCATATATGTGTGCGCGCACGCGCACGCACACGCACACGCACACACCCCACCCCGGGCACAGCCAGGGCTCGCAGGCAGGGAGCCACTTCTCCCTTCGTGGAGGAAGTCACGGGTCTCGGGCTGTGTCTCCCCTCGGCTCTGGTCCCGGAGGTCCCATCGGCAGCCCAAGCCTGGAAGCAGGCCTGGTTTCCTGGTGCAGATAGAAGGGAACCCGGGGAAACCCGCAGACCCCAGGGGCCGCCCGGCCTGAGACCCCGGGAGGCTGAGCTCCCTGCGGTGCTCTCTGCCGTCTTCCCGGACCTGGCTGGGAAATACGGAGGCCACCCCGCACTCTTCCAGGATGGGACCTTGAGACACGCACTTCCCAGGATTCTGGAAGCTTCCCCTCCCAGAGCTGGTTCTAAATGGCCACAGCAACAACACAGGCCCCTCTTCTGGCTGTCTCCCCCTGCACCGTCACTGCCCGCCACCTTTGAGGACCACGGCAGCTTACGCCTCGCCACGGAGGGTCAGGGTCTCAGCTTAAAAAAAAAACCTACGGCCCAAAGTAAAGCAATCAAACAGACAGACAGGGCTCTACAGCTGGAAGACGCCAGCACCCCCACGCAGCGCATTGTCTTGGGTCTTGACGCTCCTCCTCTCTCCTACTCCGGTGCCATTTGCCGGCCCAGTTTTCAGAAGACTCTGCGCCTGTGGAACCAGAGACACCAGGAGACGCCCCACCAATCCATCCATCATTCTAGGGCCCAGAGAGCCCCCTGAAATCTCTAGGGGAGTTTAGGGAAGGGATTGCTGGTGTTCCAGGGTAAAATTAGAGTTTGAAATCCCTTGTCTACACTTGGAGCCCAGCTCACACCAGAGCTGACCATACTGTCCCTCTTATTTCCAACAGTAAACAATATACGAGCGTCCCAAGCCTGTCTCTCACGGGCCCCACCCAGCCAGCTGGTGGTCCTCTGGGGACTCGTGTCCCCTCTGCGTCTCCCAGCAGAGGTCTGCCAGGTCTACGGGAAGCCTCCCCGATTCCGGTCTGCGCAGCAGCCAGGCTCCAGCAGCCGCGCGGCCGCAGTGCCGCCCAGCGCCGCCCGGGAGCCGGCAGGGCATCAGCGGGGTGTCCTCACAGGCCTGGCTCTGGGGCGTGACATGGCCTGCGGCCCTGCCTTTGGTCCCTGTGCCTTTGGAAGCTCTCAGTGTTCCTTTTCTGATGATTCTGTGAGCCGTCCACCTGCTCTTCTGCTTTAAGAGAAAAAGAGCACGCAGGCACACACAGGAGAGAGAGACACGCACACACGAAGATAGCAGCACAGGGACAAAGAGACAGACAGAGGCAGAGAATGAAAATCCTCTAACCCTTGGAACTGTCACTGAGCCACGGGCCCGGGTCTGTCCGTCTCCTGCTTCCTCTGGGCTGAGCCTGGAGGCTCCAGGCTCCCAGTTTGGTCCCAAGGCTTCAAACCTTGCCTCTCGCGGGCTGGACCAGATACCCGGTGCCTCGTCATCAGCCACCCTCCTCCTGCCCGCCGCCCACCCTCCTGTGACACACGTGCACACCCCCCACCACACAACACCTTCCCCTCATGTTCCACTCTGCCTTTTCCAAGTCATTGCTGGAAGGTGCCACGTCCCCTCCTCCAGCTCCTGGTCCGTTTGGGTCCAGTCCTTCTCAAGGCTGCAGGGCTGGAGGCGGGGAGGCGGGGAGGCGGCTAGCGTTCAGAGTCTGAGCTGTTACAAGGAGACAGATCAAACGCCGTAGAAGTTTACCCCGTGACTTTAGAGTGCGTAAAATCAACACCCCAAACATTAGCCCGAAGGCTTTTCTGTAACTTAGCACTCGAGAGGGGGTTTCCAGCCCCGTGCGGTGTCTGCCCAGCCGCAGAGCACTGCCAAGCCATTTGATGCCCCTGAGTTCTGTCTGAGCCACCACCTAATTTTCCTCTCCAGGGCCAGCCGGGTGCTGCTTTGTTAAGACCGGTAACTCAGTGTCCCTTTGAATGAGTGAATCAGAGGAAGGAGTTCAGGTTGTGAACGTTTCGGTGAATTTTAATAAGCTCAGCCCTGTGGGAAAACACTTCAACAGAACAAACCACCAGAGGGTAACTCTAAAGCAAAACACAGGCAAATGCAAGGCTGAGGGAACGCTCTGTGCGCACGCAGTGTCTGGGAGCTCAGGGTTCAGGGCACACTGCTGCTGGAAGGTGGCGTCAGAACGGGTGTGTCCCCCAGGTCCACCTGCCACAGGGACTCGCTCCGGGGGGCTGCTGCCATCCCCCTCACGGCATCGTCCCAACCAGCCCACCACGACTGCCGGGCCCACCCTGAAGCCGGCCAGACTCCCGGCGACGGCTCGGCTGGACGTGGCTCCCTCCCTGCGATTCTCGGGGGCAGCAGCTGAGAGCGTGGGCCCTGGAGTGAGAAGGCTTAGGGGTTGAGTCCCGGCTTCACCGCTTGCCTCTCTGGGCCCCAGTTTAGAAGGGGAGGGCGACGGGTTGGGGGTGGAGCGCGCTTGGCACAGGGTTCAACCCCCTGAACCTCCGGCAGAAGGAAGGAAAGGAAAAGAAAATGAGAGTAACAGCAGTAACTGTAACGGCGTGCTTGAGACGGTCAGCTAAACTGACTCGCATGAAGGGGTATCCGTCTGGGCTCAGCCAAGGAAACAGAACCAGCAGGAGACACACACTCGGAAGCTTGTTGCAAGGAACTGGCTCCTGCGATTGTGGGGCCGGCCAGGTCTGTCGCTCAGTGAAGTTCAGCTGCTGCTTTTTTAGGATTCTAAAGCGTCTACTGTGAAGTTGACACAATGAGTCAAGTCTCCCCCTCTTTTAGCCTCCATCTTACAAGGTCCACAGCATCCTCTTCCTCACTTCCAAATCTTCTTCCAAAGAAGGCAGAAGACTCACCCCAAGGAACTGAGAGGAAGAGGACGCTTTGAGCCGTCCCCTCAGCAGGCACTGCTGGGGCACTGGGAGGACGAGCACGTTTGCCCCACTTCCGCCGGGAAGTGGACCTGGAGCCACGCGCAGTCTGGACTGCTGGCGCTACGATCAAAGGGGGGACGTGGGGAGTTCTATGACAAGGCACGCACTTCACGGCAGGATGAGAAGCAGTGTAGCCTTCTGCCGTTTCCGGAAACCTGTCCACGACCCCAGCGATACGGGGCGGTGCAGGGGGCCCCAGTGTGCTCTGAGCCCCAGCACAGAGGAGGCACTTTGCCACCTGTCAGGCGCTGTGTCAGCGTTAGTTGTCCTGTTCTAACCTGACTCCTCCCGGCCCCTCGGCAATGCAGGGCCCTGGAGAGGCCTGGGCTGGCTGTCCCCGCCTGACCTTGGAGAAAGCTGCCTCCCTCCTGGAAGAGGAGCACGAGGGCCAAGGAGCCCCCAGAGGTGGGACCCCAGGGCCCCGCCCCTCCTGCTACCAGACCGACCGGAGCGCAGGTTTTGAAGCCTCAGCCCCGTGGAGACGGGGGCGGGGTGGCCCTTGGTCCGCTGGTGTGTCCGCTGCACCGCAGGATGCTAGCAGCCTCCTCGCCCGCTCCTTCTTAGGTGCCAGTAGCACCGACTTTCCAGTGGTAACAACTAAAGTGTCTCCAGACTTCGCCAAATGTCCCTGGGGAACAAAATCGCCCCCAGGTGAGAACTGCTGGTTGAGACCTGTCTAAGCTCCTTGGCGGGCTCGCTGGGCCCCACGGCCCGCCGCGCACTGCTCTCCGGCCCGGCGCCGGCCTCCGCTCTGCACGCACCGGACAGACCGCGGAGCCCAGGGGCCCGCCGTGCCCAGGGCCCCCTCCTGAGCCAGGCGGCTGGAGGACCCGTGACCCTGCGCCTCCGGCCGCCAGCACGTGGACAGACTCCATCCTGTACTAGCCCCTGTGACGCCCCTCGGCTGGATCGAGACTCTTCGACTCCACAGCGACTCTCCCTCCCTGACCAGGTTCTCTCTGCATTTGGGAAACTGCAGGAGGGCGTCAGGGAAACAGGACGCCGGGAAGAACACAGAGAAGTAAGCGCAGCGCGGCCCACAGTGCGCTCGGCCCAGCTCCCCGGAGATGACCAGGAGATGACCAGCTCGCGCTCCCAGCTCCAAAATTCCACCTCCTCCACAGTGACGACGTAGAACCTTTTAAATCATTTTTAAAGCCTTTAGTTGAAATAATGTATCTACTGCTAAATGATAACTATCAAAGGCTGCATTTCCCAAACTGGGGTTTTCATTTCTGGTGTGAACTGGACGTGTTATTTTTCTCAAGGATGTATTTTTGTTACCAGACGGGGCCACTTTTATTACATCCAAGTCAAGTGGGCACGGATAATAAAACAAAAATAAAAACAGAGGGGAACGGAGCGGCTAGTTTTATTTTTTAATCCCGTCATTTTTGGGGAAGAAAATAGATCAACTTTCTCTCGCTGCCCCTTCAGCCACTCCCACCGAATTACTCTTTCTATAATGATTGTAATGCAGACGTACGTATAAATGTACACGTTATATACACGGTCATATGTATTTTCGCCAAAATGTGGTTAAGCTACATCTTCTGCAACTTGGCTTTTTGTCACTTAGCACAACTTTTATCAGTGACCCCCTTCCTGCTGGGTTCCGTAGGAAACTCACTGCTTGGTTCCATTACCAGCTCTGACTTCTCCCAGCTGTGTGATTTTGTGGAAGTTAATAACCTCTCTCTGCCTCTTCCGCAACGTGTAAATGATGACAACATCGCCTACTTTACAAAGTGTGGAGTGAGTTAAATGAGATCATGTGCTCAGAAAAATGGCAAGTGCTCAGAAAAAAAATGTTCCCTCTTTACCTGGATCTCCCTTGTCTGTGAAGAGTTGAGGACAATTCCACTGCACGGCTATCCGATGCTCTGCCGTGGAAATCTGACTCCTACGAGTGTTTTCTCTCATAAGCCATGGTACAGTGAATGCCCCTGTACTTACGTCTTTACTCATTCGTGCCATGATTTTGGAAGATAAATCTGTAGAGGAGAGATGGCTGGGTTACTCAGTAAAGGCGTTTTAAGTTCATATACCTATTGACAAATGACCCTCAAAAAGGTCGAAGGGATTTTTATTCCTACCAACAGTGGGTGCGAGCTCATTTCTTTACTCTCTCCAGTTCTGAAGGTTACCGATCTTTTTGATTAGGTGGGCAAAGATAAAGGCACAGCCACAGTGTTGTTTTCATTCAAGTTTCTTTAGTTATTATTGAGGTCAAATACTTTTCTTCTTTCAGTTTTAGAGGTCAAATAATTTTTAAGTTTTCCCCATCTGCACAGTGTGTGTGCCTGTGTAGCGCAGTGTGCGCAGTGTGTGTGTGTGTGATCGGCTTGGAGGGGCACTTGCTGTGCTGCAGCGTTTACAGTTTGCCCGCTTAGACTGTGTAAGTAACACTTTCTCCCAGGCTGTCATGTACGTATTTATGCTTTGGTTTATTTATGCTTTTCATGTGGAGCTTTTCGTGGTAGAGTTCTGTTTTGCTTCTTTAATTTTCAGGTGGTCCAATCTGCCAAATTTTTCTTTTTTGGCTTCAGGGTTTGGCGCCAGACTTAGAAAGGCCTTCCCCACCCCAAGATGTAGAGATAAAAAGATCGAGACTGAGTTACCGACTTCTGCCCCACCTGGCCTGTGAGGCTACTTGTGTGAGACTGTCTGTAAGGCTGTACCGGAGAAGGATGACGGCTTGGATTGTATGTAAAACTAAACAGTCTTACATGTGTACACGCCTCCATTGTCTTCCAATTTATTAGTATTTTATATTTAATGCAAAGATCTTTCGTCCGTCTGGAATTTGTCACCGTACGCAGTGTGAAGTCGGTACCTAATTTTATCCTTTTGCAAATGGCTAGTGATTTGTGCTGTGGTTCAAAGTGTCCTTGACCTCCAAGTGGCTCACCTGAAGGGCGAAGGCTCAGTCCCGCCCGGAAGAGGGGCTGGGAAGGGAGTGGTCTCTCCTCCCCTCTGCCCACCCTCCCTCCGCAGGTATTGCCCTCAGAGGCGACAGCAGGTGTCAGAGAGGCTCTTCCGCTCAGAGAGCAGGGGCCAGGCGGGTGATCGGCTGCTGAGGGGACCAGGAACACTCCATCACTGAGCGCGGCATTATGGGAACGTCAGAGCCTGAGCTACGACTACCCTGGGACCACGGCAACTTCCGTGCCCAGAGAAATCATTTTCCTGGAAGATGCATTTCAGGCAGCGTGCAGGCTCCAGTGACCCTTAGATCGTCTGTTCCCAGGTTTCTGTGAATTTACACGTGCTGGTTCCCACAACAGAAAGAAATCTAATTATTGGTGGAATAACTTACAGGTAAGGGGACCTCCAGTGTGCACCCACCCTGGCTGTAAATCCTCAGAGCTGGATTCCCGGGAAAGTGGCCTGGTGCTCAGACCAGGACGCCTCGCAGGGCTGGCTCCCTTCCTCCCCCAGGTGCGGGCAGGAGAGCAGGTGGGCGTGAGAGGAACCGCGGGTATTCAGGGCCCGGAGAATGCAAAGAACATCGAAATGCCTGGGTTCTTCCTTCTACCAATCACCGGGATGACTTCCGCCTCTGTTGAATGTCTCTCTTCAGTTTCCCTCCAAGAACAGTGGTGCACACGTATCAAGTCACGTCCCAGGGACGGTGCTATGAGCTTTCCGTCCAAATCTCCATTTTCACAACAACGCTGGAAAGGAAGAACGAGTATTTCCATTTTATATGTGTTGAAACGAGATCAAAGAGGTTAAGGAAATTCGTCCGGAGTGACGTCACCAGGAGGTGGCAGAGCTGAAACTGAAGCCCCGGGGGGCCCACAACTTGAGCGCTTTCCCAGCTGGGTGTGCAGAGGCCACAGGGTGTGTGTGCGGGGGGGGGGGGGGGGGGCAGAAGCTCCGCCGGGCCCCCCCCTCGAGGCACCGGGGGGGGGGGTGCTTCCCGGGCTCTTCCCTCCCCGGGCCAGTGTGGCCGTGGCCCTGGTGACACACGCACGCTGCGAGGGCTGTGGCCTGGTCCACACGGCTGCCTGGCACTCCGCTCCAAGGGCTCCCGCCACACCAGAAACCAGGTCCCCCTGCAGCTGTGTATGCAGGAGGGGGGCCGCAGGCCTGCACGAGCCTGGGGGCCACACATCAAGTGTCTACGTGGGCGAACCTGCTACGGCAAGCCGGCTGTTACGTCACGCAGGATGCTCTGTGCTCTCTCCACCTTGACAAAAGTACCTCCATGATAACAAGACGTAACAAAATTAACAAAGTTGTGGCTTTTGTATGACTGAAAGTCTTCCATCAAAGACAAATGAATTTCATTATTATTTTGTGTGTCTGGGTGTTCCATTAAAGGGCTGGTGATATTTGGATAAATATTAAAATAAAGAACACCATACTTCATGTATGATTTTATATTTACTTCATGTGTTTTTTGCATTCACTTCAGCAAAATCTCCAATATGTTCCCTTTCACAAAATTTTATTCTATTGACAATAATCATCTCATAATTAAAAATCAAAATGTAACTGCATTCAAAGGGAATAACTGTGAATGCATCTTCATTTTCCAAAGACCTTAAAATCTATGGAAAAACTGGAAATAGTAAAACGATGATTCAATATAATTTCAGTAAAAAGTTATTTCTGTTCTAAAATATCTTAAATTGCTACAAAAGCTAAAAGGCAGAATATAAATCGTCATTAATGAATGTAAACTAATTTAATCAAAGGTGTTTAAATAAAGCTGAAACTTTTAAAATTAATTTCTTGAAAATGTCTATATTAGACCTTTTTATAAAAGTAAAACAGTCTGCAATTCTATGACTCAGTGCCCATCGAGCTGCCAATGTCAAGAACTGACGTCACGCTTCACACGTTTCCTGTCTTGAGCTGCATGTATGCAAATTTAACAGCGGTACGTTAACTGTGGTAAGACACGCTTCAGGACCCCCGTGCAAGGGTTGTGAAGACTGTGTTCATTCTTATCTCTGGAACCAGCAGCTGGAACATGAAGGGAAGCAAGAAAATGAGCGTTCGGCACTGCTGAGAAACAGTCACTTGTTATACAAGAATCTACTGCATCCCAGCTGAGAGCAAGGATTTGACAAGTTAATTAATTTGCCTTTTCTCTCACCCCAGCACCTCTCCCGCTCAGATCCTCCTGCTCTCTGAAGCGGTATCTGCCTCTGCCGGTGCTGGAAACATCCCGCACACCAGCTTCCTGGTACTGGAGGCAGTTTTCCAGGATATCAGCCAGGAGGTGTGCAGACGGGTTTCCCTGGGGCCTGGACCCTGGTCTGCAGGGCTACAGGTTGTTGGGGCTCCCTGAGCTCCAGATTCCAAGTGTCAGGGGTGTGTGTGTGTGTGTGTGTGTGTGAAAGAGAGGGGGAGAGAGAGATCCAGGGCCCCCCAAAGTATAAAGCCTGGAGCCAAGGACCCTCTGTTCAGATTCTCGGGTGGGAGGGGGTACAGGAAAAAAGAAGGTTTAAAGGAATGTCAGGATCTCCCAGACCAGTCCCCAGGAAGACTCACAGGACTCAATACATAGTCCTCCTCATGGCTACGATTTATCATTGCAAAAGGGAACAACGAAAAATTAGCAAAGACGAAGGTGCCTGGGCGAAGCCCAGAGCAAAGCAAGCGCGCACTTCCCAGGCCCCCCAGTGGAGTCACGCAGGACACACTTCACCCCCGGCGAGGCGTCGTGACGGCGCACATGAGCGCCGTCTATCCGGGCGGGAGCTCATCGGAGACTCGGCGCCCGTGACTCTGCCTGGGGGCCCCAGCAGGACAGCAGGTGCTCAGCAGGAGCCGTGCTGTTCGGACAGTTTAGGCAGAGTGAGTCCTTCCTACCAGGGAATGGTGGGGGCCCTTCTGAACCCCAAGCTCCCACGCCAGCCAAGGGACAACCTTGCAAGCGGGATTCTAAGCAGAGCAGTAAGTCTCTTCTCCGTAGGAAGTAACTGGGGTGAAAGATGGCAGGAAGGCAGTCCCCTACATTTCACCCGCCCTTCAGTTCCTCTTAAGGTGAGAGCTGGGAGCGGCTTGAGCAGCGTGGGAGTCGGACCAGCCTCCTGCCTCATGCAGATCCATCCAGGGGTCACGTGGGGTCTGCCGTGTTCCTTTCACCTGGCATAACTCCACCCCTTGTGCACATACACCGCAACTGAGTACCCAGTTTCCTGGAAGACATTAACAGTGGAACAGCAGTTCTAGAAGCTCATTTTCAAGCAAATCTAAACAACATGCTGTTCAGGGCTGTCACAAGTGGTTAAACTATCTTTACACGTAAAGGAATTCGAGACAATTCTTACCCGAGGAGGGGAGGAGAGGGAGGCAGGGACGGGAACCAGAGAGGAGGGCACCGTGCTCGGTGACACTCTTAAGATGGGGGTAAGCTCGCTCACAGGTCCGTCTTACAATTACGGTTTATAACTTCCTTTGTTTGAATAAGTTACGATTACATATTCATATGTATCAAAAACGCATACTCAAAACATTTTCTTCTTTTTAAACGTACCAGAAAGGATAAGGGCTCCTTTCTGACTACAGCCGGAGGTGACATGAGATTCCCAGTGCTGGTCACCCTGGAAACTAAAAGACGTTATAATTTAATGGACACAGAAACCCATGCTCATCTTGCTGACATCAAGCTTGACGTTCGCTTACTGCTGGCTGGTCAGAAGCCATCCTGTTTTTCTCACTGAGGATCTCACTTTTGTGAATCAGTTAGATTTTGTGAATCAGTTTGATTTTTATGACTCTGCGTTTCATTGTTTATTTCAATTTTTAGGTGAATGACATGGTTTTGTTTTCAGTATATTTGTTCTTATAGTTACATTCTATGTACGATGTGATGTTGGTTTTCTGTTTATGGTACAGATGCAGGGCTTCCTTTTAAAATAAGTCTGTCCAACTAACATTTGGGACAAATTAAATAGAACTGTGATCAAATCAAAGAGGTACAGGGACGTGGACAAAAGCCGTCTAAGAGGTGAGGGAATGACGCAGCTTGGGAAGCACTGCACCAGGCAGCTGGAGCCCAAGTTCTGCTCCGTTAGCCTCTGTGGGAGACCAGGGAGTTGCGTGTGCGTGTGCGCGCGTGTGTGCGTGTGTGCGCACGCGAGTGTGGTGGTCTTTACTCGTAGAGAGTTTTCCACCTGGAAAGGCAACACACACTGTTGCAGACAGAAACAGTTAGGAGTCTGCGTATGTATACGTATGGCTGAAAAGTGATGCTGGGCACCAGAAACTGACACACGTAAACTGACTACATTCAATAAAAACTAGAAACAGTGTTCAGTGAGGTTTCAATGTCAGTGCTCGCAGGAGCCACACAGAAGACTGAACTAGAAAAGGGCCGAGGTTTTACGACAACAAACGTGAAGCTACGAGTCACAGTGCCTTTTAAAATGCTTTCTAGACGTGAGGCTGCAACCATGGCCCCTACTTCTGAGGGCTGTGCGCACATCCACGGGCCCCCAGTCGGCCCCGCCGGTTTACAGAACTAGAACCGCTTTCCTCAGGCAGGGAAATGGGCACCAACTTTAAAATCGTAAACCAGCAGCACAAGGCGGCACCTGATAGGGCCTGTCCCACCGCCGCATTCTGTCAGGGCTCGTGGGGAAAGGCGGCCCCAAGAGTGCCCCTCTCACCTGCCAAGGGGAGTAGAGAACGCTGTTTACTGACTGTGTCGCTCCATCGGGGTGCTGGGTGTGGATGGGCCGGGCTAGGACGACACCAAGGGGCAAAGCCCTCAGGAGACGCGACCCAGGAGTCACGCAGACCGCAGTCTTCCAAGGTCCTCGCGTCCCCGCTCCCCCACTCCCCCGCCAATGCCAACGGCAGTGGAAGCATGAAAGAAAGAACTGTACCTAACACTGCTGGGGCCAGGCAAAGCCGGACGCCCTCCACAGCCCTACCCTGCCACCCAGACCCAAGCAGATGACCACGAAGAAGGCTTAATTCTGAGGCAGAAGGGTCTTACTGGAGCCATCTTAGTAGCCAAGCAAACCGTAGATGTACTTAGGGAGGACGAAGGGAGGCGATAAGAGACGGGCTCACTGACGTGACAGGCCTTCGCTGAGGCCCACCCAGCACTGAGCGCAGGCAGCAGCAGGCCAGGTGACCTTGCAGCGGCGCGCGTGGACGGAGGGGGCCGGCGGGAACGGTCGTCCACGTGGGGCAGCGCGACGAGGAGCGGAGCGGGAACACCGCGCTCCGGGGGGAGAGCGCCCAGGTAACGGCAGCTCAGCCAGCAGGAGGATGGGTCTGAGAAGCCTCATTGGTCTTAATGACCTTGTTGCCCAGAGCACGGCGCAGCACACAGCAGGTGCCCCACAGACGTCTGCGGAAGCGCGCGATCGGCAACAGCCCCCGACGAGTCCACGTCCCAGTCCCTGGAGCCCGTGAAAAGCACCGCGCTTGGCAAGCGGGACTTTGCAGACGTGAGGAAGGTACGGATTCCGAGGTGGGGAGATTATCCTGGGCTACCCAGACGTGCCCTGGGTACAATCACAGTGTCCCCCTGAGAGGGAGTCTGACACACAGGCCAGGGGAGCCTGCGTGACCGCGGAGGCGGAGACTGGCAGGGCCACAGACTGAGAACGACAGCAGCCACCAGGAGCTGGAAGGGCAAGGACTCAGGTCCTCCCCGAGCCCCCAAGGAGGCACAGTCCTGCTGACACGTGGATTTAGGCCCAGAAGACTCTGCAGATTTCCAGACTCCAAAGCTGCAAGAGGACAATTTCCTGTTGTTTTAAGCCACCGAGTTTGGGTAACTTGTTACAGCAGCCACAGGTAACTAACACAGCCACTGCTCCGAGGAGAAATTAAGGCAGAAGGAGCTGCAGACGCCGTCTCGACAGCACCAAGCACTGTGCAGAGCCCAGGGGATCCGAGCCGAGGAGCCTGAGAGGCAAACGGAGCTCGAGAGCAACGCCCCTGGCTCGGCCGTTTGGGGAGGACGGAAGGAGAGAGATCAGACGCGGGGAGCTCTGCCAAGGGGCTCTGGGCAGCTCGGCATGCAACGGGGACGAGAGCCAGGCCTCGGGGATTAGCAGAGGGAACGAGAGAAGGAGGGGGTACAAAGGAAGTTTCAGAGGCAGCATTGATGGAACTTAGTGACAGACTGGAGAGAGCAGATGAAGGAGAAATTTCTTCCAGCTGTTACAGCCCAGACTGGCGGAGAGGAGGAAATGGAGGAAAGGGGAGACATTTCTCAGTGTTTCTAACAACAGCCGGTGCATCTCAGAATCGCCCCAGTGCCACGATCTGAGCCCCTCGTAGAGTCAAAGAGGCAGCGAGGGGACCAGAGCTCTTCGCGGCTGGCCGCCGGTGGCGGGAGGGACATGCTGTTGCCAGAGGTGCTTCTTACAAAGAAGGGAAGAATCCTTTCCAGCCCACCTCAATCTCCCCTCAACCCAGCGCCCCCTGAGGCCTAGGTCTTCAGAGCGGGATGCGCAGGAGGTGGGATGGAGGGGAAGGAGGGAAGAGGAGGGAAGTGGAGGTGGAAGGGAGACGCAGAGGAGGAAACAAGAGCCCAGGCCAAGCGCACCGCAGACACAGCCCAGCTGCTGCCCTGCCAGGGGCACCAGCCAGGGTCCAGACAAGCCAGCGGCAGATGTTAGCCCTCCCAGCTCCATCAACAGGGCCCCGTTTTCCCCTTGTGGCTACATCTGTCCCTGAGGACCAGGAAATACAAGTGGAATCTGACACGTTCCGAGGCTGCAGCGCTCAGGGAAGTCAGTGGACGGAGCAGAACCTGGGCTGGAGGAGACCGTCCCCTCAAACAAGAAGCACCCGGGATGGGGAGCGGGGCCCAGAGGAGGCAGTCGGCCCAAGAGCTCATCTCAGAGATGCCAACAGCCGGGGAGAGTGTGAGGAAGGGCGGGGCTCTGCCCCAGGCACCCAGAACCCACCCGCCCCGTGATCACCGCCCCCCGGGCAATGCCGCGGGAGCAGCTCTCCATCTGAGAAGGCCCCCTTTGCACAGAGGCTGTCAAGGCTCAGCGTGCCTCTTGGCTTCGGGGCGGGGGTGGGGGGCATGGAGCGAGAACAGAGAGAGGGGGTCTTGTGTTTCCTTACTGCTTATTTATTGCGCATCTCCTGTGTGTCAGGCACCTGTTAGACGCTTAGAATCCTCAGTGAGTAAGCCAGGCCGAGGCCCTGCCCCCATGATGGTCATAGACATTGCCCAAAACAGCCTTTGAAAACAGCCTCAGCAGAAACTTGAATCAGAACCAAATCTCTGTATTTTCCAAAAACGACTGAACTGGCGAAACGTGCAAGTGTTCTCTGGACCAAAGTAGGATTCCTTTCCATTTAAGTCTCTCTTCTCTCTGGGATCTCAGACAACCTGCTGGACCTCAGAAACTCACGTGGCCTGTCTCCTCCAACAGAGTCCCCAGAGGAATGTGCTGCCATCACTGAGAAATCAATTTAACCACACCACCCCCAGCAGTATTAGCCCTTTCCTTGCCCAAGCCCCTTCACGTGCTCATCCCCTCGCTTGACAGCGATTCATCGGGCGCCCAGCACGTGCCAGGTGTGGACAAAGGGCTGGCAGTCCAGCCAGCACACACCTTCCACGCGCTCTTCCTCCCGGCCTCGGCCGCCGGGCAGCCCACGGAAGGGACCCGCTCCAAAACCCAGGCGTGGCAAGTGGCAGAAATGGAAATGCAGCCCTAAGACCCTAACACCTTCCCCACACCCTGCCCAGCTCCACCCCTGAGAACCTGCCCGGCGAGGCTTTTTCACCCCCGTTCTACAGACAAGGAGGTGGAGGCAGAAGGAGCATCAGAATCTGTTCCCAGTTTCACGGCGGGCAGGCTTCCAAGTCAAGGCGTGAGTCCTGATCTCGTGACTTCAGCAGCTTTTCTCTTGATTCTGAACAGCTCCTCTTTGTGCCTGGTATCTTGTCCCTCCTCCCCCGAATCACACACACACCAACCAAAAAAAAAATAATAATAATGAAGTTAAATTAAAAACAGAAACGTCTTTTGTGCTCTCTGGAACCTGGCAGCAGGCAGCGGCCAAGCCTCCCGAGAACACTTAGTGATTTCCAGGGGAAACCTGACCGTCACCGACATCCAAAGATACCGCAGTGTTTTCAATTAGGGAGCTGAGCGCTCTGGCTTCGAGGCGAGGGACCGATGCCGAGCGCTGGGGAGAGGCGGGCTGACCTCGCTCGGAACCCGCTCTGTTCCCGGCTGATATGTCAACAGCCGCTTAAGTGGAACGTTGTGTGTCTGGGACTTTACCGTCAGACTCATCCTTTTTGGATCGGGCTCAGGGTGGGCTTTTTTTTTAATCTCAAGTTGATTGCCTCTCTCATTATCAAAGCCGCCATCCATCTGTTTCCACTTTCTTAGGGCTGCGGCAAGGACTCGCGCTGGAAATGTGTTTTCACTTGAGGTTTTAGGGTTCCCCTCCTCCTGCCTTGCTGAGGGTTGTTCAAGTTTTAATGTTGTCGCTGCAATGTGATCTTCCAGTAGTGGGTGGCCCGGCTGCGCCATTTGAAACTAATTTACAGCTTCATCTGGGACTATCGTCACTTTAAATTAATTAACTAAAAAGCACCAAAAATTCTCCGGTGGGGGAGGAGATGAGACGGAGCTAGGGGGGCGGTGAGAAAGGACTCCCCAGGCTCGGCCCTTGGGTGTGCGGGGCAGTCCTTCCTTTCCTTCCGGCCCACCTTCTGGACTAAAACACACACAGAACACCACAAAAAATTCAGGACCTTGTCTTTTGAAATGTTTCTTTGGGAAGACAAGAACTCTGTGTGGGCTTCCACAAAGGCAAGGCAAAGCTGTTACCAGGAAGAAAGGTGGGTAGTCGGCCACGGGCTGATGGGAACTTCAGCACACAGAGATCGCTGGAGATGAGATGATGGTGGGAGGTGGGGGGGCACCTTCGGGGGAGGGGGCAGGGCAGGGAGGGGGCATCAGCCCTCCCCACCGCATGCCCGCCCCCTCCTCCCCCCCCCAGAGCAGTTTCTTCCCAGGCTGTGGAGAGAAGCGCCTTTGTTCCTCTCACATTCGGTGAGTCCGTATGAACCCCTTACTACGCGGCCAGTGCCGCGGGGGAGGAAGGGCCTTCAGGAGGCTTACAGGTGCCAGCAGCACCGCCCCTGAGGGTCGCCCGCGTTCTCACTGCACCCTCGCCGCAGCCCTGGGAAGCAGCAGCATCATCGGTCCCTTTTACACGGGAAAGAACCAAGGCTCAGAGAGGTCACGAGGCTCGCCCTTGATCACACAGCTATGAAGCGACAGAGCAAGAACCCAAACCAAGGTCTGTCACTAGCACCTGTGTTGGGGGTCATGGAACATGACCATAAACACGGAACAACAAGGGCGGGAGTGGCGCTACCTCACTGGGCGCCTCCACACGAAGAGGACCGGGAGCCAACGGGCTCCTTCCTTCTCTGCAGTCAAGAGCTCTGGCCCCGCGTCTTGAGCCCTGAGCCGCGACGTGGCCAGAAGAGGCGGCTCTGGGACCCGCTCTGGGGTTGCTGTGCCCTCGACATAGTGGAAATCTGTCGGCGACAAAACCCGGCACTCCACCTCTAGGCTCGATTCGACTTCCTGAAGCTGAAACACGCAGCGTGTTTGGGCAACAACAGATTGTAACCTATCTGCTCTTACAGTCACAAGCCTCTGAAAGTAACCTGACAGCCACGAATGATTTGGGGCTTGCGTAACGCCTGGCTCATCCCGAATACCCAAAAAACGCTGGCTCGGCTTGTTACTGCCCAGACCCTCCCTCTTCCTCACCTCCAGTCTCAGAACTTAGAGACAAAGGTTGGTCCTGAATCCAGCCCAAACCATGGCTATCTGTTACAGATTCTGTCCCCTCCCGCAGCACTTAGCAGGGGTGGGTGGTAAGCAGGCCTCGCTCGGCACAGCCCTGTGAGGTCTTTGATTACCCATCTGATGGACAGGGCACCTGAAACAAGGATGGGGAAGCACCCTTCTGCCCAGAACCAGTGTCCAAACCCAGGCAGCTTGCCTCCCGGCAGGGACTCTTAGCCTTGATGCCCTTCATCCTGCCGGCAAGCGGCTCTCTGGCCCCCAGCTGCACATCTCGGGGACGGGGTGCTCGCTGCCTCTGAGGACAGCTCTGGTTGAACGTTCGTCTTGATGTCGAGGTGAAATTCTGCTTCCTGCCATTTCTACCCATTGTTCCTGATTCTGACCGGATCCCCCCCTACAAAAAACCTTTGAGCTCTTTTCTCAAACTTCCACAGGCACAGGGGATTTATTAGAATGCAGATCTGTTTCTGCAGATCTGGGGTGGGGCCTGAGGTTCTGCGTTACTCACAAGACCCCAAGCGATGGTGACACTGCTGGTCCCAGACACACACTTGGAGGATCGAGGTCCTAGGTCAGGAGCAGGCGAGCCCCGCCTGCCACCCGTCCCCACAGACAGCGTGTTATTGTAACACCTCCCGCCCATCTGTTTATGCCTCAGCTCCAGCCACTTCCCTGCTACGGCAGAGCTGAGGAGCTGCGACCGAAACCGAAAGGCCCACGAAGCCTGAAACAGCTGGCCCTTTACATCAAAGCTGCGCCCGCCCTGCCCTGCGCCCGGCTCCTCCCGGGCCTTGCCGCTCTGCCCTCGGCATCCCGGTGTCCCGCTGCCGACACACGCAGGCTTGCCTGGATCCCTCTAAAGGAGGAGCGTCACCTCATACTGGTGGGCCCGAGGGACAGGCTCCATTCACCCCTCAACCCTGAGGTGGTGGTCTCTGCGAGGAAGGGCGAGGACCCCGCCCCCGCCAGCCCCTCCTCCCCCTCCCCCGCGCTCTCTGCCCCCCCCCACCCCCCACCGCTCCTCAGACTCTCCCTGGGCTTTCTGCGTAATAACCGATACCAGTCGCTGCAGAACGTCGATGCTGCGTTAGGAGTTCTGCACCCGGGCCGCTGCGGAACAGGCCTCCCCTTCCTGCAGGCCGTGGAGAGAAGCTGTGAGTGGGCGATCCTGGCCATCCAGAGGTGCATGCAAGAGCAGAGGGCAGGGGCCCAGGCCTGGAAGGTGACCAGAGGCCTTCTCTTTCCCCCCAGCACCACTGCCCCCATGACCTCAAGGCCTGTGCTGACTGCGGGGCCTCTCTGGTGGCTGGGAATGGCTCAGAGGGGCCTGGGCGCCTCCTTCAGCTCAGCGAGGCAGCCTTTAACATGGGGCTCTCAGCGAGGCAAGGACCTCTAACTGGGGTGGTTCAGGACTGAAGAAAGCTCCTGATACACCTGCTTTCAGAAAAATGCCTCCCTCTCTCCGCATCGTCCAAGGGAACCTGCTGTGGTGACGGAAGTGTATCCGCGCAGGCCAGCAGGGTCATCGTCAGCCACGAGTGAAACGCGGCCACTGTAGCTGAGGGGCTGCATTTTAATTGTACTTGATTTAAACAGACACAGGTGGCTACTGGCTACCATGCTGGATAGCACAGTGTCTCGTTCATGCATCAGATTCATTAGAATTTGATCCTTTCAGCACTTTGGGACCCGGTCAAAACCTTCCCGAGGGAGAAATCACATTTGGAAGCAGTCACTGGTTCCTCAGTGTGAATCCAGGCACTGAGAATAGTGATTAATTTGGGGAGGTCAGAGAAAGGGGCAGTGGACGCCACCGGGACCCACGGAGCGAGGAGTAAGGGCAAGGTCGGGCAAGGTCAGGCCAGCTGGAGACCAAAGAACACTCCAGCTTTGCCAGCTCGGGGCCCAGCCGGGACCTTGAGGGTGACCAGCTTGGAAGAAAGTCCTGTCCGTTTCTACTGGCAAACATGATCGATGGAAGGAAGGAAGGAAGGAAGGAAGGAAGGAAGGAAGGAAGGAAGGAAGGAAGGAAGGAAGGAAGGAAGGAAGGAAGAGGAGGAAAGAAGAGATGGTGGACAGAGAACTGAGTGGCCATGTCCTGCCCTGCCCTGGAAGCTAGTTTTCGAAGCTAAATCACAACTGGAACTGGAAAGCGATGAGGCCCTAAGTTATGGCCACGCTCCTGCACGGAACAGAAATTCCAGGACCGGGGACATCAGTGGGGCCTGAAGAAATCCTGGAAAGAGTGGGAGTCGGCTCAGGCCAGGCGACGGGCAGACTTCGGTTTGACTAAAGGAAAAGAAAAGGCACTCTGGGCAGAGGAGGGCTCGCGCAGACGTGCAGACGTGGGGTGAGGAGGCAGCCTGGCTCAGCAGGCAACAGGCCCCATCCCCGTGGTTGGGGGGCCGCCCGCGGGGAGGAGAGGATGGAGGGGGGTGGAGGGTGGAGCCAGGCTCGGGGCCTGGGCAGCTCCGAGGCAGGAGCCTGGGCTTCAGTCATGTCCTTGCTTTCTGAGAAGGAGGACTGGTCCAGGGTTCCTGCAGAGGCTGCCTGAAAAAGCCACAGAAGTAATGCCAAGGGTCGGGGGTCAGGAGGCACCAGTGGCTGGGCACGGAGGTGCTGGTAGCATTCACGCAGGGTGCAGGCTCCCCAGCCAGCAGACAGCCTGCTGCCGCCCTCCTAGAGCTGCACTGCGGACTGACTCCCTGGCCCATTCCTGCTCCTTCCCGCTCTCCTTTCCCAGGTGTCGGACCCCAGCCTGCCCGGCGTCCCTCATCGTCGCAGGTGTTTCCCCCAGTGAACTGCACATCTAATCCTGTCCCGAGGTCCGCTTTTTGCAGGGCCTGAAATAACACAGTCAGGTATAGAGAACCCCATTCTCTCCTAAAAGATTACACACTCCTTGAAGGCTGAGGCACCCCCCTAACCGAACAGTCCCTGACAACGTCTCCGGAACATAGGGAGGGCTCAGGGCACAGTTCTAGAGTGAACGCACACGGGCCACAGAGAGGGGGTCAGGCTCCCGGGAGGGGGGCATGGGAGAGCAAGTGACACCTCTGCCTGGGTGGCCACAGTGACGGTCCCCAACGCCGCCCCATTCCAGGCTCACCCTGTGCCCTTCTGGCAGTGACCCCCAAAGGTACTTCCGTCAGAGTCCCTGGAGGAGGTGAGCCGAGCACACTCACATCTGAGAGCCACTCGCTTCACTTTGCTCAAATCTGGGCACCAAATGTTTCACACTTTTGATCCTGAAGCGGTAACAGAGCTGCAAGGAATGAGGAGAAGGGGAGGAACCACAGAGAGGGGCCGAGTCCCAGGTCACGTTTTCCAGGTCAGGGGAAGGGTGGGGGAAAAGGCATCTCTCACCTCCAGCCCCTCCTCTGTCACAGCCTACGTTGTTGAAGGGGGCTCAAGGCGGCAGAGAGGGTACGTCCACAAACGTCGCTTCCTCAAGGGTTCACCCAGTCCATTGTTTACACCAGGGTTTTTCAGCCTTTGCATGAATCCCTCTTCGGTGGGAGCCGGTGATTCTTTGTTGGGGTGGGGACTGCTGTCCGGTATACTGCAGGCTGTTTAGCAGTGGTCCTGGTCTCTACCCGCCAGATGCCAGGAGCACTGCCCACCCCCGGCTGTGACAAGCAGATTGGATATTGCCCAGTGTCCCCTGAGAAGCAAAATAATCTTGGTTGAGAACCACTGACCTAAATCCCCAGCAGACACCCCACTTTGGACAGAACAGAGTAATTTCAAGCCCTGTGGACTGATTCTCCCCGCTGTCAAGCCCCCACAGAAAGGGCTGTTTTCAGCACTTACCAGGTCTCTGCTCACTTGAAACTCCCCAAATGGCTCTTTCCCGACCTGGTCCTGGAGGTCCCCAGCCCCTGCCCGCACTCCAGGACCTTCTCTGTGTGTCCAGCCCCGTCTTACCTAATCGCACTGGCCAGGCAGCGCCGCCCAGCCCCGCAGGCAGCCCGGGCGGTGCCGCCTGGCCGGAGAGCCTTCAGCGTGGCTCGCTTCTGCATGCGGTGGTTTCTGGTGTGGATCGGTAACGGCGTGCCTTGCTCTCACTGCCTTTAAAGGAGCTAATCCAAGCAGGGGTTACATTTGCTGCCGAGCATCTCTTCATTTATTTATTCATCCAACAAATAGTCACTGAGTTCCTCCTGGATGGCGGGTGTTGGGTTAGGAGCTAGGATGCATAATCGTGAAGCAGACAGACACAGCCCTGACCTGCCCAGCGAGGGGCGGAGGGGGCCCTGAAGTCAGATGGCTGGGGTTGGACTCCTGGCTCCCCACCTGCTAACTACCTGACCGGGGCACATTTTTGACTTAAGGCTCAATTTTGCCTCTAAAATGGAGATCATGATGGCTCCCGCCTCAAAGGGAGGTGAGACTTAGACACGGGGAGGTGTAAAAAGTGCTGGCACGGTGCCTGGCACGCGTCAAGGTAAGAAAGAGCTCCCTCCGTTGAGGGGTTGCCCTTATTATTCAAGACATTGTATTCATGACATCAGGGTCTGGTGGGGGAGAGACAAGTCCAACGTGCAGTTACACAGACTCTGAGAAGTGGCCTGAGAGACGACTGGGTGCGGAGGTGGGAGGGTGAGGTTCCGGGATGCTTCTGCCAGGAAGAAGGGCTGCCTAAGTTAAGGCCTGAAGCTTAGGTAGAAATTGGCCAGAAAAAAGCCCAGGTAGCAGAGAGCGTTGCAGGCGGAGGGAAAGGCACGTGCAGGCCCGGAGATCAGAGCGTGGGGAGTGGGGACCTGGGTGTCTGGTGTGGCTGGAGTCTGGATGCTGGAGGTGTCAGCTGGGGTCACACCCGTCGGTCCTGTGGGCCATATCAAGGCGTCTGACTTGACCCTAGAGCAATGGGAAGGCACGGAGAGTTTTCAGCCAAGGAGGGGTGTGATCAGATTTGATTTGGAAAGCTCAGTCCAGCTGGAGAGAGGAGAAAGGTTTACAGGGACACAGCTTGATGTGGCTATAGCTCCCAGGGAGAGGTGAAAACCGCCTGGCCTAGGGAGTGACATCCGGAACCGGAAGAGCTGGATGGAGCCCAAGAGCACAGAGCTGCAGACTCCGCGATGAGTCGGGCTCCAAGCACGCGGCAGACGACCCGTAAATACCTGAAGGGCAAGTGAGGGACCGGCGCGCAACCATCAGGCCTTCGGGGTATGGCGCAGAGCCCAGGAGGCTCCGGGAAGCTCCTGCGCCATCCAGCCCGGGGGCAGTAGCTTCAGGAAGCTGACGGAAACAAACAGAAAACACCGTGCTCCCTCCATAGTCCCCGCATGGGCAGCCAGCCCTGGCAGAGCCCCGCGGGCCCCCGTCACAGCCCTGGGGAGGGTGCCCCGGTGGCCCCCGCTTCCTGCAGAGACGCCCGGGCCTCTGGCCGTGAACGCACGCGCTCCCGGGCCTCGCCGCTCCCCAGATCCCGGAGCTCCTTCGCGGGCTGGAGACGCCTCTTCTCCCTCCGGGTCCCGCCCGGCGCCGACCCCGCAGCCCGAGCGCCCAGCGTCGGGCGCGCGGCGCCACCTGCCGACCGGTCGCGGTCCCCGGCCCACAGGCTGAGCGCGGCCCGCGAGCGCGGCGTCCATAGGCTCTGGGTTCGCAGCCAGCCAGCCCGACCCCCTGGACCTGGGTCACGTGTGAGCACCACGCGGTCAACAGGTGGAGGGCCGTCACCCCCCCGGCTGCCCCAAGAGCCACCAGCAGTTGAGGTGGCGTCCCGGCAGCGCCTCGCCTCCCTCCCCCAGTCCCCTGCAGTCTCCCCCACTCTCCCCCACTCTCCCCCAGTCTCCCCCAGCCTCTCCCGCTCCGGAGCCGCCTCGTCCGCCTCCCGCGACACCCCCCCCCCTGACCCCTACCCGTGCGGCCGAGTCTAGCTGCCTCTACGCCTCAAAGCACCCTCACCCTTGCCGCAATCCCGTGGGTCATCTCCTCAAGGCCAGGACTCCTCTCCCTTCCAAGGTGACAGTCAAGCCAACACGAGGGACAGAGAAGCACGGTCTGAGATCTGAATGAGAACTGACGGGGGAGGCAGAAGACTGGACTCCCGTTGGTTCAGCAGCAGTGGTGAGTCTGGGTAACACACTCGCCCCTCTCAGGGCGATTGCCTCAACTTTGAAAAAGGAGAGGTTGTTTTTATCAGAAGTTTCTTGATTTAAAGTTCTCTTTCCAAAACCGGTGCACAGTGGCAGGAGGTCATCTGGCCTCGCCCTCCCCCTCCCAGTCCCCCCTCCCTGCCCCTCCGCTCTGTTGCGTGAGTACAGGGCACCACATCGGGATGACAGCCCTGGGGACGGGCAGCATGGACCCTGCCCGGACATCTGAGAGCGCCCCCCTCAATGCAGCTGCCGGAATGAGCATCCAAAACGACGGTCACTCCGGTGCTCAGCGCTCTCCAGTGGCTTCCCCGAGTCTCTAGGACACAGACCAAGATGCACACCCGGGCAGAGAGCCCTGACCATCTTCCTGTCTCCAGACCACTTGTGTCCCTTCCTACCTTAGACTTGAGGGTCCTCGTATCCGAGCCTGCCTGTGATTCCACCCCCACCACACGGACTCCGCACCCCTGCTCTTCACTTACAGGGACCCCCTTTGCCAAGGAGGGCCCCTCCCTCACCACAGCCACAGACACACTACCACCTAACTAACTTCTTTCTAGGGGGGGTTGGGGTGCTGGGGGGTAACTAGGTTTATTATTTAGTTAGTTATTTTAATGGAGGTGCTGGGGATTGAACCCAGGACCGCGTGCATGCTAAGCACGTGCTCCGCCGCCCAGCTGTACCCTCCCCCACGTAACTATCTTCTGCTCAGGGGAGTCTCCCCCCTCCCAGCCAAGCCGTCTTGCCTCTGTGTCCAGAGCCCCCCTCATGCTTACTTCTATTGCCTCCCCTGACCACGTTATATTAAAATGTAACTCAGTATTCTGGTTACTCCAATTAGGTGCCTGTCTCACCCTTCAAATCGTGAACTCCTCAAGGACCGTCTTACTCATCTCCAAATAACCCAGATGGCTCCTGGGATCTCCCAGCCCACCGAGCGCTGGTGCAGATAAGCTTCGTGGCGGACACGGCTAGTTGCCTACCCAACAGCCATTCCCCACGTCCTCCTCAATGACAGAACCCTGGCTTTGTTCAGGGGGCAATACCCCAGCCGAAACAGCCTCCTTCCCAGGCACTCTTGCAGCTAGGCACGGCCGTGTGACCCCCCGGCAAAAGGCACTGGTGGGGCTTCTGGGAAGGCTTTCGGAAGAGGACAGATTCACGCATCTGGCCTCCTTTCCTTCCCTGGAACTCGGGCAAGATGTCTGCCAGAGAGCAGCCACCAGGCAACCATGAGGACAGAAGCCACACACGCAGAGCAGTGAGAGAGAACCTGGGTCCCCTGTGATAACCCGGAGACACTGCACCAACTCCTTGTTTGAAGCCGTCTTTCACTCAGAGCTGAATGCAGTGTAACTGCGGCGCCCACCACGTCCTCACTCCACAGGATGGGCTCACACTCGCACGGCCACCACTGAAACTCCGTTCTTACTCATTTTTCTTTTTCATTCCAGAGCCTGACGTGACGAGTCACCAGCCTTCCATTTCTACAGGTTCACAGTGGGAAGCAGGTTAAATGGAAGTGTGTTCCGTAGAGACACTGCCCTGCTACCTTGCAGCAGCCCATGTTTATTCAGACTGCAGTAGCAAGCCTCATTCTTAGAAGCCTGTCAGCCACTCCACCCCTGGGGGATGCATGCTGACCACATCCACTCATGCGGTCCCCAGCCCCACACCCTGTTGCCTCCCTTCCCCTCTCTCCCTCTCCTCTGATCTTCTGTCCCCAGCCCTCACACAAGCAGAAACCGAGTTCTCACTCACAGCAACTTGACCATCACTTCTGTGGCTTGGACTCGCATAAGCACCCTCACCTTCTGCCCCAGTGCTCGCGGGCGGTCATTCCCCTCCAAGATGGACTCTCTGACTGGAGGTTAAGGGCACGGACTTTTCAGCCCCACTGCATTTATCGTTCCATCTTGTTTCCCACGACGCAGGGGCTCGTGGTGGGTCGAGCCGGTCGAAGGGAGCCCTGGGGTACAAGCCCGCAGCACCCACCCACCTCTTCTAAGAGGTGCCGTGGCTTCTAGCTCAAAGGGAGTGTTCTCCTGTGAGAAATGTCGGGCCACATAAAGGACAAGACTGGTGCTGAGGTCAGGCAAGCTCAAGGCAGATGACAGACAGACCCACTGACTTTCTGTCCCTGCACAGGTCACGTGCAGTCTCTGGGCTCAGGCTTCCAGTAAAGAGCTTCAGCTGAAATCAGAAGGAATTTTAAATCTCGTCTTTGAAAAGAACGCCAGGAGACCCCTTTGTAAACAGGGGCATTTTCCCTCTCCTTAGACTGGGCCTTTTTTCTTGATCACTCTTGACGAATACTTACCTTATGAGTCCTTTCAGAACACTAATTTGGGGGGTGTTTCCACTGCCTCTACTACATGTTTCTTTCCTCTTTCTTCGCTTTTCTTTGTCATCGCTTTCCTTCACTTCCTGCACTTTCTCTAGCATCTTAAGTGGGACGCTCAGCTCATGAATGTTTAGGGTCTTCACTTCTCAGGCTGTGAGCTGTGCTGCCCACACTGCCTTGGCTGTGTTTTCACGTTTGATTTGATGAGCACTATTTTCATCAGGGCTCAATTCTAAGTATTTTCTGAGGTCTGTGACGCTCCCTTTAGCCCACGAGTCACTGGGAAGCAGTCCTTTCTCCAGCTTCCACAGCCGCGGGCGGCGCGGCGGCGGCTCCTTGTCGTCGCCGCTGTCGGTTTCCTACTTAGCTGCACCGTGGCTGGATGACGCCAGTCGGTGTGAGGACAACCATCCTGAGGTCTCCTTCGTGGCCTTTCTCATGATCAGCTTTTGTAAAGAACGTGCGCTCTCCATCAGCGCGCGAAAGCCAGGACATCTCTGTTAGGTCGGTCTTCGCGTTGCTCAGATATTCTGTACCTTTGTTAACTTTTTAGCGCCTAGAAAAATCAGTTAGTAAGAGGGGAATGTTAACAACATACTTTGATCATAAATTTGTTGATTTATCCTGACAGTTCTGTCAATTTTTTCCTTTTCCTATTTTAAGGCTTTTTTTGAGGTTCATGTCGCTTACAATTGTTCCATCTTTCCGGTGAGGAAGGTTCTATCATGTGACCCTCTGCTTCTGTGGCTGCACTGTTTTCCTTCAATACTGTTTTGTCTGATGGTGACGTCACCACAGCATTTCTTTTCTTTGGATTAGCATTTGCCGGGCATGCATTTTTCACGTTTTTACTTCCAGCTTTTCTGTGTCCTATGTTTCAGGCATGTCTCCTACAGGTAGGGTATAAACTGAATATTGCTTATTTAAGAAATAACTCTAAAAGTCTTTGTCTTTTACCAAGACATTTTTAGCTACTTTCAATTTATTGTTGTTGGCATATTATAATTCATTTTTGCTCCCTTATTTTGTGGTGTACAAATGCGCCCCTCTGGTGTAGGGTGTTGACTGTGGGGGAGGCTGTGTGTGTGCTGGGGGAGGGCGTGGAGGGTGTGTGGGGTCCATCTGCACTTTCTGTTCAGTTTTGCTATAACTCCAACATTCTGTAAAAATGAAAGCCCGTCTTTCAAGAGAGAAGGAAAGGAATGGACGTGACAGGCCCAGGTCAGGGGGCAGTCAGCTCCGGGCCCCCTGTGAAAGCCGGGGGGCCTCTGCGGAGACCCTCGTCTCTGTCACCCACAAGGCCGCCTGGGCTAAAACTCAGGCCTCGGCCCTAATGGTGAAGGTGGAGATGCTGCAAGAGGACACGTCCCCGTGTCAAGGGGAGAGCCTTCATGGTGAGAGTGCGTCCCCGAGATGCGGCGCGACGCCGCTGGGGGCGCTGGCCCGAGGAGCTTGGGTCCTCAGGGCAGGAGGCGCTCCCTTCTCTCTGCCAGAGAAGAGTGGCCTCCCCTGGTCTGCAGACCACGGCGAAGCCTCACCCGAGACAGCCACCTCCCGAGGTGGTTCCTGGTCTTCTCAGCATCTCCCCGAATCATTGCTTGTTGCCTTAGGCCCATAACCAGGGCCAGGGTTCAGCACAGCCCAGGAAGAGAAGCATGTCCCTCTTCGGGGAGGACGCTGCTTCCGCATCAGAGGGATGGCAGCGCCTGGCTGCTGGACGCCTGCGGGAACCGTGGGGCCACGTGTTGGGGGGTGGGGAGCTTGAATAGTGGGCTCATCCCATTGGCTAGGGGCAAGGTTGACTGTCTTTCTGTTTATTGACATGGGGACATGTCATAGCTCAGGGCTGGTGCCTCGCAAGGACCCTAAGAAGCTGCTGCGGCCGGATTCAAGGCTAGACTCAGCGATGGCCCGTGGCCTGGAGGTGGAGAGGCCGGGATGTTTCGTGGGATACTGAGGAAAGGGTAGAGTTCGCAGAAAGGTGGGACTGCTAGACTGGATGTATTACGGAAAAGCACGCAGCTCACTTCGTCTCCTCGAAGCAACCAGAACCTACCCTCACTGTGAGGCAACAAAGATGGCACTGGAAGGGGCCACCAGCGGCTCCCAGCTCAGCGAGGCGGCGGCTACTCCCCGCAGGACAGAGCTGAAAGGCGCAGACGCTGCGGTGGACCTGGAGTCCCCGGGATCCTGGTGGAGGTGACGGGATTCCAGAAAGGCTGGCGCTGGGAGGGCATTCAGCCAGCAGTGGAGGTGGCCGCAATCACTCTCACAGGTGGCCAGGCTGGAGTGGCCAGGCAGTCAGGCCGCCCCGGCCGGGGGCTTGGTGGCTGCTAGCTGGTCCTGCTGCACGAGGGGCAGGACGGACGCTGACTGGGTGTTACCCGACATGTGCAACAGCAACAACAAGAAGAAACAGGAAACGGGACACTGAGAGCTGGGAGAGAAGCAGCCGCACTAGGGCGCGACGGTTCTGCCTGCGGTTCCCAGACCTAAGTCCGTCCCCAGACCGGGGCCCATGGACGGAAGAGAAGGCCAGGGGTCCCTGAGACAGGACCCCGGACTACAGTTCCAAGTATGTATCACAAACCATTTCCTGCTCCCACCAAAAGAGTCCTGCAGCCAGTTCCGAGGTAAGTGTGCCCGGTGGGGGGAAAGCACACGGGCTCGTCCAGGGCCCCTGGTCATGGGGTCTGGGCTGACCCCGGTACCAGCGGAGAGGCAATGCCGCCGTGGTCATCCAGGGGGGTGGGGGCTTCCGGAGGGCAGGACCCACGGGGCGGGAGCAGGGCGGACCCTCCATATGACGCCCTCGGTCTCCTCTGCAAAGTGCTGGTCGTGGCAGCACCGGCCTCAGACCTGAGAGATCTGAATGACACGCTCATGAGGAAAGACCACAGGGTCGTCTTGGCCAGTGATAAGTGCCCGTTTATTCTGCAGCCTAATAATAAGAACACTAGTCCCTAAGCCAGTAATGGAAAGGCAGGGAAATTCAAATTATCAGTTGTGTAAAAAATAAGCACAGTTGTCTCACCTGGCCGGTCTTGGCCACCACCCAGTGCCCCGGGTTCCCATGGGAAGGGGCCGTGCCTTCTCCTCAGCCTTCCCCAGGGTCCCCCAGCACCAGGCGGGCCCCACACTCTGCTCTCCGGTCCAAGAGGCTGTCTTCCGATAGCGGGGGCGGGGCCCACCTGACTAGGAACCGAGAACCGGGGCCCTGATCCCAGCACCTCCCCGGCCAGCTCCATGACCTTGCGAAAGCCCCTCACCCCATCCAGGGTCCCAGTGTGAAAGAAGCGGGTAGACTGGATGCCCCCCAAAGCCTTTTTCCACCCGCAGGACCCGTAGACTCACCAGGATCAGATTCCAGTGACTACGTGTTTGGGGCCCCAGCACTTCGTGGGGACTGAACCTGGTTACAACTGTCTCCTCACCAAGACCTTCCGAGTGACTACCGAACACAACGTGTTCCTGCTGGCAGGCTTCCTTCCACGTTCCCCGGCGCACTCAGCACAGAGGCAAGGGGCCCTGCGTGGCTGTTCCTTGAGACAACCCAGGAAGAGCCCGTTTCCCACCCCCACGCCACTCTCTGCCTCCCAGTCTCTGCTTTCGGCCACCTCTGAGTTCCTCAGGACCCTATGTGCGCCATCTGTGTCCACTGCCCAGGCAGGAGGGCGGGCGGGCGGGGCAGGAAGCAGGACGCTGGGCCCAGCCGTGGGCGCGGGCTCACCAGAGCCAGGCCGGAGCCGGCTGGCCCGAGGCTCACGCCCGAGGCAGGCGTCTGCCGCTCCCAGGAGACTCCCGCAGCAGCCACTGCCTCCTCTCTCGGGCAGGGGCAGAGCTCCCCCCGCTTCTCCACGTTAATGATGAAAAAAGAAGAACCCTCCACGAATGTGCAGCGAAATGAATCTGCAATTAATTTTAAATAAGCTTAAAATCCCATCGAAATGCCCTCCCTTGGTATTTTTACAGGAAATGGTTTTCACCAGATAGGCATGCCGTGAAGATCCTGAGACAGCCGGCAGACAAAATCCTCTTAGGCGTGCTAAAGGATAATTCGGTTCTTCTCAAAGAAGCATTAAAAAAATAATAAATAAGGGATAGAAATAAGCCAGCTTTTAAGGAAGTATTAACCGCTAACCTATAAACTGTCCCAAAAAGCAATCTCCCTACTCAGGAAATTTAGTATCTGGTTCTCTCCCAGCTTAACCCTTTCGCTTGTTTACATCTTCATGCACTTCTCACTTAAGCCAAATCACTCAAAATTCCTCACCTCAAGAGGCCTAGGAAGGCCTTTTCTCGTGCACTGAAAATCAGCAAGGACCCTAAAGCCAGAGGCTCCATCCCTGCCGGGGCGTCTGGCTGCAGGTCCCTGCCCCCCACCCCCCGCCGCAGCAGCCGGGAGGGGCAGCCACTCCGAGGCTCTGGGAAGCTTTCTCTTCCCTGGCCTCTGGGACATTTTCCAGATCCAGTTCCCAGCCCCCGCCCCCGCCCGCTCCCATCTGATCCCAGGCCAAACCTTGGCTCCAATAATAACAAAGAGGCCCAGAAGATGAAAAGCTGAAGTCCTTCCCCTTCCAGCTGAAACCAGGTGTGATGCTGGCGGGGAGAGTTTCCAAGCTCTGGCGAGCCAGATGAAGGCACGCTAAGGCAATAACCCGAAAACGAGCCCCACGTGGGGCCAGATGCCCAGACCTTTCACTTATTTTGCTATAAATGAGTTTCCTGGGGCAAAATAATTTCTTCCTTCAAAGAAAATCACAGTCCAAGGCCGAAGAAGAGAAAGAAGAGGGGGGAGCAGTGAAAGGGGAAGAGACAGAGGCAGGAGAGAGGAGCCTCTGGGTGGGCGTTCCAGGGCTTCCCAGGGAGCTTGGCCAGGCCCCTGTGATCTCTCTGGTGGGGACCCTCCCCCGTGACGCTCACGGTGGGGAGCAGCCCTAGGAGCCCTGCCCAGCCTTCGGGCTGATGCCCGTCCCTCAGCAGAGCCATGAGCCACTGGGACGGTCTGCTGGCCTCCCAGAGGGGCAGGACCTCCAGGTGCCCTGGGGGCTGGCAGGCTCCCGACGGAGGTGTCCAAGTCCCAGAGCAAGGCCTGGGAGGTGGGCGCAGACTGCAGGCCAGATTACAGGACGCTCCCTCCTCCTTGTGCCTCAGCGGTCACTCGGATGCAGGGACTTAAGGCGGCAGACTTCAGCCCTGCCTGCCAGGAAACCTTTGATGTTCTTTTATAATCTCAGGGTCACATATATTTGGAGCTTTTGGACTCAGCCTCAAAATGAAAGCCAGATACCTGCCACACTGTCCTGCCTGATAGCTTAGATGAACAGCACGACAGGCTGAGCCAGAGCTGGTCGCCATCAGCCCAGTAAGGGGTGTTTTGTGCAGTGACCAGAAATGGAGACACGGAGGATCACAGAAGGTCCTTCTTCACTGTGCTCAGTGACAGCTCCTCCGGGAAGGGAAGGAAGGTCTGGCTGGTGGTGCCACACTTCCCAGGCTCTCCGCCCTCTCCTGGACCTTGAGCCGCTATGTAGACCCAGCTCATTCAGCGCCAGACCACCCCCCTACCCCTCTGACCGGGTTTCCCTTTAACTGCAACCTGGAGAGGGCTGAGTTCTCACTCCATCACAGCCACCTACCAAGATGAGGGGAAGGGCTGAGGGATTCACTTGTCAACAGACATTTACTGAGCACCTACTGTGTACCTAGTACTTCTGCAAGCACTGGGGACACAGTGAGAGGGAGGAGGTTCTTTTCTCCGAGGAGCTGCTGCTCGGAGTCCAGAGTAGGAATCTGCAGTCTTCAGAAACCATCCAACCTAACAACCCCTTCTGCCAAGGGCCCCCCAACCCAGAGACTGGCACGGCCCGCCCGAGCTGCCCAGAGCATGGCCTGGGTCTCCTGCCATCTAGACCAGTGTCCTTCCTGCCACCCCACACTCTCACTCGTCACCCTCACAAGTCCTTCTGGATCATCTGCTGCGGACCCAACCTGGAGGACCCAGAGGATCCAAAGGTAAGGCAGGAAGTGGGCTTGAGAGCTGGAACCTCAGGTCTGACACTTAACGTGAGACCCCAGGTGAGTCATTTGACTCCGAGCCGCCTCTGCCAAGTGGGCTCTGGCCGCAGCCCGCGCGGACCAGCGAGCTGTAATGAGACCTAGGGGACTGCGCCTCTCCCGCGGCCCAGTAACGGCCGTGTAAGAGTGCTGGCTGCTGGGCGCGAGTACCAGGTCGTGGCGACTGCCCTGCCCTCGAGGGGCAGAGAGCCTAGCCAGAAAGACAGGGCACGGGCAAAGAGGCTAGAACACCGACACCCAAATACGTGACACACGGCAAATGACTGGTGCAGAGGCGGGAGAGGGCACCGGTGCTGGACTCCTGAAGGCGGGGGCCTCGGCCCGAGCGCCGGTCCGTGGGTAGGAGGTGGATCATTTGAGCAGGCTGAGCATTTCAGACTGGAAGGCGCCTGGGTATTTGTTGAATGATCAGGTAGAGAGATGACAGCTGGATAGGGAAGGAGGAAAAGAAGATAGGGTCTTGGTCTGCTCAGGCTGCTGTAATAAAACACCACTTATAAACAACAGAACTCTGTTCTCATAGTTCAGAACGCTGCCGAGCCCCAGGTCAAGGCACCAGCACGGTCTGGAGAGGGCGCTCTTCCTGGTCCCCAGCCAGCACCATCTCACTGCGCAAAGTGAAGGGGGGCACGGGGCCTCTGGGGCCGCTTTCACGGAGCACTAACCCCATCCATGAGGGCTCCTGCCTCGTGACTGCAACACCGCCTAACATCACCACCTTTGGAGCTTAGCGTCTCGAGATCGGAATGCAGTGGGGACACACACATTCAGGCGTAGGTAGGTAGGTAGGTAGAAAGAAAGAGAGAAGACAAAGCTGACAGAACAAACAGAGACAGGTAAATAGAACCAGCTGTAAAAATTTAGTCTCAATTTGAAACATTAAAATTTAGAACCTTCTGTCTGAGACCTTGCCACTCCCCTGTAAATCACAAGTCCATAGTACATGAGTCATTTCCCCTCTTTGGAGCAAAAAGCCTTCCCAGCCTGGCCCCACAGTCACACAAAATCCAACACCAGCTAAAGCCAAATGAGCCACAGACCAACTGCGTGCAGGCTTGTCATCTCCTAACAGGACAGTCAGGGTTTTCGGCGATGTCCTAGCAGAGCTGATCTGTTTCTGACAAGCATGTGTGCCACCTGGAGGCAGAACAATTCTGCTGGACTTGATTCCACTGAATCCGCTTCAGGATGAGACTCACCTCTCCATCCCAAGATGTGCCAGAAGGCAGAGCTCACCCAGACGGAGAGGCTCCCTGCCACCATCCCGAACCCCACCAAAACCGTGCTGCCTCAGGTGGGAAGGACCCCTTTACAACTGGCCCCTCTGCAGGGTCTCACCAATGCCTTATCATTCACCTAACTTATCAGTGTCTGAAAACCAAGGCTTTGGAACCGTCCTAATTTCACTTCTTCCTGCCCAGCTGGCAACTCTCCTGAAGTTTAAATAAGCCAAAATTTAAGTGTGGGCGGTGGATGGGGAGAGGTGGGCGAAGCGGTGATGAAGAAAGAAAGTCCAAGAAAAAAAAAAGGCTGCCTGACATTTTCTTTCAGGAGAATCATTTGTTATGCCATTAAGGCACCCTCCCTCACCATTCTCATGAATGTCAGTTTGAATATTCAGCTTTTCATCAACCTTGATCTCTAGCTGACGCCTCTTCCTGCCTGCAGAGCAGGAATTTTGAAAGGTTAGAGGCAAACAGACTCAGAATCGTGCCCTAGTCAAGGCTTGCAGGCCAGGCCGCGCCTCCGCCAGCTCCATCTCTGGGCAGGAAGGGCCCCAGTGCACAAAGGACTGGGTTTTTTGTCTTGTTTGTTTGTTTGTTTGTTTGTTTTTCCTATTTTTCAGTGAACATGGCATTTGAACCTGAAGCCGGGGTATTAACAACGTCTGCGGGTGGAGTGGAGATCCGAGTGACCTGAAATCCGCAGACTCAGTTTGGAACAGTCATCGTCCCCCTGGCTGACTGTGTCAGATGCCAAAGCATCTTGAGAAGCGTGGGGGACACTTTAAGATAAGCTCAGACAAACAGGCTGGAGCCCTGCTGAGACCTGGTACAAAGCTTCAAAGGACCGCTCAGTCTCTGTCTGAGTGTGGCAGCCAGTGCAGCACAAACCCCACGTGGGGCCGGGGCCCGGCACGCTCGCAGGCCAGCTGGGCGACCTTGGGCGGCCGCTCTCAATCCCCCTGGACCTCTGAGTTCTCATCCCTAAGCTGGGTGGGCGCGATGTCTGCTTCGTGAGGGGAAGCATGAGAAACATGAACCAGACCGTGTGGGGTGCCCGGCCGGGGGCCCTGACGCACGGCACTGGCTCAGCCCGGGCCCATTTCCCTTCCCACCCAGGCCTGCCTCGGGCTGGGAGCCCCGGCTGGGCTGGGGCAGGTGGCGCAGAGCAGCAGGTGCTCGCGGCTCAGAAGCGTTCTCCTCCCGAGGTTTTGTACCCGCGTGGGTCCAACAAGCACAGGCGGAGAGAACTCCATGCCCCATCCTGGGTCCCAGCAACTCAACATCAGCCCCTCTCTTTACATCAAAAGAGACAAAGGCATCGGAATCCACATTCCCTGAGGGCTGCAGGGTGAGATCGGCACCTGCAACGGGAACTGAGACATTAACCTTTAAAAGCTTGAGGCATTTTTTTTCCTGCACAGTGAATGAGCACAGATTTCTTTTTCTGCCCTGAAAAGCCCTTCGCTCGCCCTGCTCAGACCTTGCTGGCGCCCATCTGAACAGTGGGTATTTACTTCTAGGGCACAGTCACGCTTTCCTCGTAAGAGAAAGAAGCTGCAGGGTTTCTGAGGCCCTTTCTTAGGCATAAAATCCCACGCGTGCTGTGTCGTGCGCTTCCCGCCATGAAAAATACCCCTCGTCAGACTGTCCTCACCTAACGCTCCTCCAGGACCCAGTCAGGCCTTCCGGGTTCAGCACGACCTTTCCATCTGCTCCTGAGGGAGACGAGTAATGCCAACGACAGTGTAGCGGGAGGAAACCCACTGACACGTTTAAACATGCAATAAATGTAACTGTACTTGTTTTCCTCAACTCGAACTAATCCGGTCCCGAATCCCTCCCGAGGTCCCCCCTGTTCTCCTGTTTCTGCCCCTCCCCCCCCCACCCCCGGGGGTCTCGCAGAAGCTCTGGCTTCTAGTTCTGATCAGGCGTGGGGAGGGGCAGTATCTACCTCATTTGCCTGATCCACTCCCCTGGGGATCGGCCCAAGGCGGCTTCACAGCCTCCCTAAGACAAGCGACGCTAGGGTGACCGTCTCAGGGCGTGTGTCCCAGCGAGGTCCTCCGGCGCTCCAGAGCAGGGGCCGGTCCTGGTGCCGGCGGGCCCACGCTGGCTCTGCGCTGCCCGACGCCCTTTGAGACCACTGGACTAGCTCAGTCACGGCTCCTGGTGCCCCGTGGCTTCCCCAGCATTCGGCATAACCCCGCTTCCTCATCTTTGTCGACCTGACGCATCTCATTTGGGCTTTATTTTCCCTTCCCGCGATAACCAGTGGGGTTGAGCGCTTCTCCAGGTCCCTGCTAGCACAGGCCCCTCTGTGAGACGCTGCTGCGTCCTTCGCTCGTTTCTCTGTGCTGTCCTTCACCTTTCTACTGCTGATCCCGAGAGTGCTTCGTACGTTCCGAGTGTTACTTCATTGCTGTCTTCTTTAACTTTCTATTCTTAAATACTTCAGACGAACGAAAAAGTTACGTGAGGACCATAACGGATTTTCCAGTTCTGACATCGTTTCCCACCTGCTGTATTTCTCTCTCCTGCGACGCAAGTCTGGATACAGATATACAAAGACGTTCTGCTGAAACACTTGAAAATAAGTTGCTGACCTTCAGACACTTCACTAAATATTTCAGTGTAAATCGCCTGAGAACAAGGACATTCCCCTACATAAACCATAATAAAATTCCTCCACTCAACAAATTTAACATTTGTATAACACTGACGTCGAATTTAGGGTTCACGATGAACTGTCTGCGTTTGTCGCAGCGATTTTTGACATAAAAACACCTCCCCCTCGGCCACGTATTCAGTGATGCCACCTATGAAGACCATTTAACAAAATCTTTAACATTGATATCATCAAATGCTTTCATTTTTCTCCCTAAGAAGAGAGGTTTTGAGGGTCTCATTTAAGAAGTTGTCGGCTATGCTCAAGTTGCAAAGATATGTTTCGACTATTTCTCCTGTTATCTTTATATAAATTTCACCTTTCAAATGCAGGTCTGAAATCTAAGTGGGGTTTACCTTTGCGGCAAGAAGTAGGAATTCAGCTTTTTTCTCTCCCCCCGTAGAGTGAGGAAGTTTCTCCAATGCCGTCTGAAAACAGTCTTTCTCCCCCAGCTGTCAGGGGCTGCCCGTTATGCGCCAGGCTCCCGCGGCCAGCAGTCTGTGTCCAGGGTCCCTCCTCTTTCCACGAGTCTCTTTGCCTTATGTTTTCATATCTTTCTACCTGATAAATCGAGTTCTCTCTTTTTTCTCCTACTTCTCAAACCTGACAGCCATCTGGGGACTTTCATTCTCCTCCATCAATTTTAGATTCTATTTTTCAAGTTCCTCAAACATTCGGCCTGCAGCCAGCCACCGTAACAGCCTTGATACACAGCTGCCCTGACACTAAGCAGCCAAGTTACCAATGAAGGCTCTGTCCCTGAAAACTCATTCCACATCATACCACAAAAACACCGAAATCTACCTCAAAAATAGACACATAAAAGCAAATATTTGTGAGGCGGTTGTGAATCCCAGTTCACAAGTTTGGATGTACAAGGAAGGACATTTTTTCTAATATCTCAAAGCTGAACCGAATGTCTTTTTGGCACCCCTGTTCTGCTGGGGTAGCAGAAACTTAATTTCAGTTAATTTTGGAGGGGGCCCTTCCCCCTTTCCCTGGGGCGATATCTGAGTTGCAAAGGACTCACAGAGACCAAGGCTTCAAAGAGGCGGGAGACCTACTACATGCTCAGTGTCGCTGAGTCAGGCAACGTTATTCAGCATCTGCCGTCCCCAGAGCCTGTGGTCTCCAGAAGTCCCTCTCTACTCCTGTTCCTTTCTCGGGCTCCTGGCGGTCATCCTGTTGTCACATGAAGGGGACTGAGAAATGCGAGACCCCATCTACTGGGTGCTCCACACAACCATCAGCTCCCGGGGCCTCGCCACCTCTCATAACTCTGCCAGGAAAGCTGGGCACAGGTGCCCTGGACTCTCAGACCCCACACATCTATCTCTTAGGGTCTCAGCAAGGTTCATTCTCCTCTCCCTGGGACCACCAACAGCTACCTTTGCGTTACGATTCTCCAGAGAAACGGAACCAGCAAGATGTGCGTGTGTGTATGCGTATGTATATGTGTACACACACACACACACAGAGATTCATTATAAGGAATTGGCTCACGTAATTTTGGAGGCTGGCAAGTCCAGAATCTGCAGGGTGGGCTGGCAGTCTGGAGACCCAGGAGAGCAGGTGTTCCAGTTGAAGTCTGAAGGCTGTCTGCGGCAGAACCAGGAAGAGACGGGGCGGGGGAAGTCCCAGGGCAGCTTGCTGGAGAATTCTGTCTTGCTTGGGGAAGACTGGCCTTTTTATTCTATGCAGACCTTCACCTAACTGGATACGCCTACCCCCACGATGGAGGGCAAGCTGCTTTCCTCGAAGTCCACCAGCTTAAATGTTAATCTCATCCAAAACACCTTCCAAAAGCACTCAGAATGATGTTTGACCCCGTGTCTGTGTACTGAGGTCCAGCCAAGCTGACACATAAATTAGCCACCACACTCTCCTGGGTTAACGCTGTGTCTATCAGTCAGGATCCTGGCAGGCCATTCAACACAAAGGGTTTATATTTTTAATGAAGTATAATTCACATATAAAATCCCCCCTTTTAAAGTGCACCATTCAGAGGTTTTCAGTATACTCACAAGGCTATGCACCCACCACCGCTATCTAATCCGGAACATCCTTGTCAACCCAAAGAGAAACCCATACCTGTTAGTGGCCAACGAGAGGATGTAACACAGGGAGCTGGCCGGGCGGGCATCAAAGGACTGAAGAGGCAGAAAGGGGACACGATGTCAAGCAAACATGTACTCTAAGGGGCCAGCTCCCGCTCCAAGGACTGGGGGAGCAAAGGGAAGGAGCTGGGTGCCAGCTCCCAGGACCTGGAGGAGGGATCTCAGAGCTGGGACTCAGAGCTCTCAGAAGGCGCATCCAGCCTGCTGGTGCTGGTGCCTCAGGACGCCGGAGGAGGGGTCTTGGAGGGCTGGGCCCCGGGTCTCCGAGGAGGGGCACGAGCTAATGCCGCGGCCCCCCAGGAGCTCAGAGGGAAGGTCTCTCTAGGTTCCTCTGCTGGGGTGTGACGGGCTGATTGCGGAGCGTTAAGAAACCCTGGGAACTGGACCCAGCTCTGCTGCCGGGGTAATAAGGACAGGACCAGCAAGCACTCAGAAATACGGCTCTTCCCCCTCCTCCTGCCTTCCGGTCTCCTTTCAGGGCTCCTTGTTGGCAGGACCTGTCAGCGAGCTGCTGGCCACGGGGAAACTGAGTTGCAAAGTCCCGGCCTCCCTGCTGTGAAGCAGGGTACAGGAGAGCTGTGCAGGGCAGGAGCTGATGGCTTTCCACACCACAGCATCTCTCAGCTCTGCGTAACCCCAGCCCGGGGGCAGAATTCTTCTCTGGAGGTTGGAGGACAGGGACCGCAGACGGCTTGCTCTTCACCACGATGTTTTCTTCCAAATAATTTTGCTGCAAGTACGTCTGTCCTGCATCCTCTTCCTGGTCCTTGGGGCTGTTGGCACAATTCCCAGAGACACCTGGGCGTGGAGGCGGGGCTGCGGCTGCGTGGGGAGGTGCAGGATGGCAAAGGAGGTCGGTGTTTGTGCCTCAGTGGCCTGGACGCTGCTATGTGCCCTTTGGGCCACCACGCACATAGTGCCGCCTGTGCCGGTGAGAGCGCCTGGCTCGGGTGAGGTGGTGCCGGCACAGACCCGCCCGCAGTCCCGCCCCGGGCAGACCTGCACACGTTCTAAACCTGGAAGCCCCTCCCTCGATGAAGGCCTGCACGGCCTCCTTCTGTTTACTCTAGACGAGTAAACCTTGTGTGATTTACCCAAGTGATGTCTGTGTCTGGGTTTTCCTTTAATCCAAGTCCACTGTTGACATTTGTCTACACAGTGTAGCGGTTGTGCAATTTCCCGTTACCTGAAGGGCTTAAGTTTTGAAATGCAAAAAGTCAGGGGAGATCCATTTTTTTCTTTGCCTTTTTTTTTCTTCTTTCTTTTTTCTTTTTTTTTTTTTTTTTTTTTTTTGGCTATCCTCTTCTCTCCAGAAAGACTCAGCACAGAATGGCCGGGTTGCTGGAGTGGGAGAGACGGGGCACAGTTGCTTTTGTTTGTTTTTAGATTTCGATTTTGTAATGTTACATTCAATTCGCTAAACAAAGCCGTGCAGCTGCAGAGAGAGCGTCCAGGTGGCCATGACCCAGGGCAAGAAATGTCGCCACCCCGGCCCCCCAAGGTCTGCGAGCGCCCCTCTGTGTCGTGAACACCCACCTGCCCTGCAGAGGTCACTGCCCCCCCCCCCCGATCCCGGGGCTAAACTGAAAGCAGGCTTCCCAGGGTCCCCACGCTGCCCGTAGAGTGAACCAGCTCGAGTTGTCCCCCTCTCCTAATCCTCAGTTTTTCTCGGGCAGATTTGAAAAGGAGAATGAACCAGCAGCCGTCACCCTCTGAAGGCCGTCAGGGACGGACGCGGTGGCAGTCAGGTGCAGAGGTCCCTGCGGACCCCGGCTTGTCCTCGCTCTCCCGCCTGCTGAACCAGCAGCGACCCCGGCTCACGGCTGTGCTCGGCTGCAGGCTCTCAGACCGGGCAGCCACGCAGGGCCCTGGCCTCTTCAGACTTCCCCCCTCCTCCCTTGGCTCCAGGCTGCCGGGCCTGCTGTCTGGACCCCTGGAGAGCTCTGAATCCGCCCTGTGCCACCCAGGGCCTCAGGGGCTGGTCAGCAGCTCCTCTCTCCTTCAGCTCAGGTGAGCTGGTCCCGGCAGAGAGTCAAACCCAACCGTATGCAGAGCTGCATGGGCCGTGCACCCCAGACGTGCCCTCCGGGACCTGTCAGCATCTCCATCCCCGGCCTCCCCCGCGACGGCACGTGGGGCCTGGCTGCTCCGGCGAGCCCCGCCCTCACAGCGCTCACGGGGCGCCACTTCCCCGACGACACACTGCCTGACGCGCAGACTTCCGTGGCAGTCACGTTCTTGCTTTTTTAAGTTGGTGTTACTATCCGCTAGGCACGCATCCCCGAACACTGCGGTTGAGTTTTGCTTGTTTCTATTTTGTTTTAACAATGTATGAGTGGAATTACTCGGTTTTATTTTGTATCCAGCTTTATTTCCTCAACACTATGTCTGCAGGACTCACCCGCATTGCTGTGTGAAGCTGTAGCTTACTCCTTTTCTTTCCACAAGAATTTCTTTGTATGAACAGCACACACTAGTTTACTCATTCTGTGGGTGATGAGCACTTGAGTTGTCCGTTTGGACCAGGATGAAGCATGCTGCTTAAACGTTCTCGTGTATGTCCCTCAGTGCGCGTGGGAATGCATTTTTGTTGCGTACTTTCCTGGAGGCAGAATTGCTGTGTCGTTGAGTATGTGTGACTTCAGGTGTAGTAAATAAAATCACATTGTTTTTCAAAGGGGTTTTACCAGCTAAATTCCCACCAGCATCACCATTAGTAGCATCTTCTCATCTTAGCCATCCTGGTGGGTGCAAAGGGGAAGCTTGCCGGGGTTAAAGTTACATTTCCCTGATAATGAACTTGGCACGTCCACATATATTTACTAGCCAGTTTCTAAGTGTGTGTCCTAGCCTCCTGCTCATTGTCCATTCGATGTTGTTTTATGTTTTCTCACTGATTGGTGAGAAATTTTTACATTTTTTAATATAAGAACTCGTTTTAAGTGTAGCTTGGTGAGCACTGACATATGCATACATCAGTTGTTGAAAAGACTACCCGTTCTTTACTGAATTACCTCAGCCGCTCTGTCGGAAAGTAACTGTGTGGGCCCATTTCTGGGCTCTCCTCTTCCACCGGTCTGTACGTCTGCGTACCACACCGTCTGGTTTACTATAGCTTTGTAGAAAGTTTTCAGGTCAGACGTTCTCCAATTTTTTCCTTCTTTTTCAAGATTGCACCTGCTAGTCATGGTTCCTTACACTTCCAAATTTAAAAAATAAGTTTGTCAATTTACGGTTTTAAAAATCCCATTTGGATTTAGATTGATCTACAGATTCAGTTTCCCAATTTGAAGAAAGCAGACATCTTAATGGTGCTGAGCCTTGTGACCCATAAACACGATGCTCGCATCCATTTGATTACATATTTACTTCCTCTCAGCAGTGTTTTTAAATTTTCAGTACACATCTCTTTTCTTATAGTTAATCCCGTGTGTCATATTTTTGACGTTGTAATAAATGAATCTTTGCATTTTATTTTCCAGGGTTTGCTGCTAGTACAAAAGAAGCAATGGATTTTTGTATATTATATTTGTATCCAATAGCTCTCCTAAATTCACTTTTTAGTTTGAGTAGCTCTTTTGTACATTCCTTGGAATTTTCTACATAAAAACTCTAGCAGTTGCAAATACAGACAGTTTGCCTCTTGTTTCTCAGTCTGGTGTGCCCTTCTTTCCCTGCCTTGCTGCACTGTTTCAGGTCTCTCTCCAGCACAGTGTTGAACGGCAGAAGCGAGAGCTGCATCCTTAACCAGTCCCCAGCCTCAGGGAGGAAGGCAGTCACTGTTTTAGCACAAGAACGATACCAGCTGTAGGTTTTCAAGGACGCCCTAGACAGTTTGAGAAATTTCCCTTCCTTCCTATCTGCTGAGAGATCTTACTATGAAAGAACATTAAAGGTTTTCCAAATGCATTTTCTACACCTATTAAAATTATCACATTGTTCTCCTGCATTCTGTTAATACGATGGATTGTAGTGATTGAATTAACATTGATTCTCAGAAGTTAAACCAACCTTGCATTTCTGGGATAAATTCCACGTGGCCGTGGTGTATTATCCTTTTTACAAATTGCTGGATTCGATTTGCTAACATTTTATTAAGAACTTTTGCATCTATGTTCATAAGGAATATTGATCTGTAATTTCATTTTATTTTTGGAATGTCTTGCGTAGATTTTTGGCATTAGGGTATGCTGACTTTAGAAATTTAGTTAAATTGTGGTCTCACAGTCTCTACTTTCTAAGCGATTTCATATATGATTGGTATTATTTTATTTCATCCTTGAATTTTTTATAGAATTTACCAATAAAGCCAGTAGAGCCTGGAATTTTCTTTATGGGAAGTTTTTGGTTTCTTCTTTTTTTTTTTTTTTAACAACAAACTAAACTTATCTAATAGATTTCGGGCCATTCTGAGTTTTTGTTTCATTTTGTGACACTTCTTGTGGATTATATTTTTCAAGCCACACGTCCCCTCCGCCTACGGCGCCGAGTGTGCTGGTGTACAGCTGTTCGTAACACTTGCTACTAACCCCTCCATGTCTGCGGTTAATACTTCATTTGCTCTTGACATCAGCCTGTTTTCTCCTCTATATTTTCCTGGTCAGCCTAGCTAGGGGTTTACCAACTTTGTTCATCTTTTCAAGGGAATAATTTTGAATCTGTTGATTTTTTTGTATTACTTGATTTTTCCTGTATTAGTTTGTGCTTTTGTCTTTAAGGTTCCACTTGCTTTGGGTTTACTGTGCTCCGCTTTTCTCATTTTCCCAGCTGTTTAAAGGGTGACTTCGGGCGTTTGTTTTGGTCTCTTCACCTCTTCTAACACAAGCGTTTAAATGCTTACGCTTCCCTCTAACAGCAGGTCAGCAAAATCCACACGCTTAGTTATTGTATTCTCATTCTCATGCAACTGGGAACATTTTTTAATTTCCTTGGGGTTTCTTCTCTGGCCCACGATTATATACCACTGCGTCGTCTAATTTCGAACACATGGGTGTTTCTCTAGATGTCTGATCATTGCTGCTTTCTCACTCACTGCGGTTGTGGTCGGGCGCGTACGCGGAAAGGTGAGTTCTGAATCAACCTCTCGGAGCTCCTGTCCTCTGCACCACGTCAGATTCGAGTTCTGTGGCTCTGAGCAGACGCATGGCCTCTCTGAGCCCCGGCTCCCTCCCCCATGCAGACAGACAAATAGCGTCTGTCTTAGAGGGCCCTTAAGTGAGGTAACACATCGGAAAGCTTGAAACGCAGTGAGGACTCAGTAATGGCAGCTGCTTTTTCCTTCCAAAAAAACCAACTGGCTCAAGTTTTCTTGATTATTTTAGAAAGTCTTGGGGAAGAGTCTCAATATTGCTGAAAACCTGAGAAACAGAAAGCCTGGCAGAAGCACAGCAGACAACAACAGAACTTAGAGGAGGAACGACTCAGGAACGCACCTTCCTCTCCCGCAACTCAACCCTGTGCGGAGGGGCTCCCCCAACTGTTGTCTGATGAGCCTCTCACACGGCCCATGAAACCGATGGGGCAAACACTACGGGGCCACTGTGATCATGGGGAACGAAAGCTGAGAAATCAATGTCCCCCCCAGCACGTCTCTCCCACGGTGCCCTCTACCTGTCATGGTCACTCTGAAACAATGGCCGTGAGGATGCCACCCGTGTGTGTATGGCCCTTGTCAGTGTGCAAATCTCACATTCGTTTTCTGATTTTGTCCTCACAACAAGGATTTCTGGGCATGTCACAGATGAGGAGCCCAAAGCTTCAGAGAGGCCAAGCAGCCAGCCCCAAGTCACACAGCTAATGCAGAGGTGAGCTCGGGCCTCCTGTGCTCGTGGGTTTTAATCACACTGAAGACACCAAGGGCAGTGGTGGGGGGGTGGTCCACGTTCCGGGAGACAGCAGAGCGTGAGCTCTTCAGCCCCGGAGGAGCGCCCTGCACAGGTGGCCCCAGCATCACGGTCACAGCGGCTGGGACGGCCTCCCCCCCCGGTCACTCAGTGCACTCGGCAGCAGAGGTGTGATGTATTGATGGCTTTTACCCCCACTGGGACGGCATGAGAATAACCAGATGAGCAACGAGCTCGTGAAGATGGATGCGCTCTGAGCCAACTCTGAAGAAGGGAGCTGTACGCTGGGGCCCTGCCTGGAGCAGCACAGGGCGACGCATGTTCCCGCAGAGCTGGGCCTCGTGCGCCCTGTGGCAGCGAGAGCTTCTCTCCACGGACAGAGCGGTGGTAGCACTGGCACTTCCCTGCGCCGGGAGCGGAGATGAGATGAGCAGTCACGGGCTCCGGGAAGACAAACCTCATTCCTGGGGGACAAAAGCTCGTTTAACCCTGTGGGAGTGGCGGGAGGGCCAGCCCCTCCGAGGCTGCCCGGTGCCCGGACCCACCCTGCTCGATCACGAGCCTGGACCTGCCTGCTGGCGCAGCCGTGCTGTGTGACTTACCTGCAGCTGAACCATCAGCCACCCCAAAACGGAGGGGCTCACACCACGATCACTTCACTTCTCACAATTCTGTGGGTCAGACTTTTGGGTGGCTCGGGGTGAACGTTCCCCTTTGCCTCTTGTTGTGTTGGCTGGGGTGGCCCGGCTGCGGCTGGAGGATCCAAGATGACCCTGCTCACGTGTCTGGGGCCATGGTGCTGGCCGTCCGCTGGGGCCTCAGTTCTCCGCACAGCCTCCTCCAGCCGGACAGACTGGACTCAGGGCCCCACCGCAGATGCACGGTTGATCCAGGGCGATGGGAGCCCAGAGGACGCCCAGCAACGGCGGCCGAGCTATGGAGGGCATCGGTCCCCTTAGGACACTGTCCACATCTCTGCTCCCTGCTGGGCTTTTCCACGTGGGCAAAGCCCTCAGCATTTCCCACCGTGGGGTAAACCGTACAGCCTGACTTCCTCTCGCCCCAGGGAGATGCTGCCACCGCAGTGTGAGAGACTTGCCCGTCATTTCTGGAGCCCTCGCCCCGTCCAGCGCGCTCTACAGGATTACAACCCTTGTTTATCAGGTTGGGTAATGGAGGCTCGGAGAACTTAAGTGGCAAACCAAGGTCCCTGCCTTTAGTAAGTGGCAAATCTGGGATTTGAAACCAAGTCCTGAGTCCTGTGAACACCTGAGACTCCGCATGAGGCCCAGGCAGGGCCACGTGGAAGAGCCAGAGCTAATGCCTCGGGGAGTCCCCCACAACCAAAGAGGGATGGGGCCCTGGTGCCCAGACCACGAAGTCCCCATCTCTCTCCTCTGCGACCCACACCGCCCTGCGCAGACCCAGGACTGGAAGGGGGCTGGCAGACTACCTTGTCCAACTACCTCCACCCATATTTAGTTTTATTTTGCGAGCCCTCAGGGTGATGGCTTTAAGATCCACCCGTGTTTCTAAGTGAACATCTGGCCCGTTGCTTTTAAGTGCTTCCAACGCCGCGTCCACCCTAGTTTACTGCCTGCCGCTGCGGGGATGGACGTCCAGACTATAGGTCACTCCACACACTCCACCGTGCTCACCCTCAGCCGTGGCTCTGTCTCAAAGGTGAGAAAACGGGGGCCGAGGCGTGGGGAGCGGCCGGCAGCCACATTCGTCCGTCACAGCCACCTCTAGTTAGCTCCCGGCAGCCCCGCGGCGGAAGGCACTTCTCTCTCCTAACTTCTGCAGGTCCATCCAGTAAAGAGCTCTGAGTGGCCCGGCCTGGGTGTTCACACGGGTGATGAATTCCTGGGGCTGGGACACTCTGATGGGCTGAGCTGGGTCATGTGACCACCCTGGCTTGGGGCGGGCGGAGCCTTTCCTTACCTGCCTACACGGCACAGGTGGAAAGGGGAGCGACACTTAGCTCTCCAGAGAAAAGGTGCTTGGCAGACAAAACTAGCAGGTGTCCACGGGGGGCCTCGTGGTCACCGCGGGCTGGGCAGCAGCGCCGGGCGTGCAGGCAGGGTCCCAGGTGAGGGTGGGGCACCATGGGCGCCCCCTCGGTGCAGGGTGAGCTCAGGTGACCCAGGCCGCCCACCGGGAGGGGCGTGTTTCCCGCAGCGCGCTGCCACGCAGGGCGACGGAGCCCGATCTGATGCCTAGGAGGTGCGGAGCTGGGAGAAGCAGGGCCCCCGTTGGCTGCACACGCCTCTCCTCACCTCGGCCTGGGCCAGAGCGAAGAGACGGCAATGCTCCGCGGACAACCTCGCCACCTTTACCCAGCAGCAGGTGCGGGCGGGCCAGGCTCTCCCTGCAGGGAGCTCCGCTCTGCTAAATGCGGGGTCCGGTCCCTGTTGACAACCTCTCAGGAGGAAGGAGAGCGACTGCTTGCGTGGATTTAATTCGGGCCCACCGAGGAGGACTGGCTGCGGAAACAGGTGAGAAAGGAAACTGAAGACATACCGCCAACTCAGAGCACGGCTGCAGACGAGGTGGGTGCCTGCACCAACACGCGCTCCTGGCTCCCGGGAGCCTCTGAGCCTGGGCACGAGCCCACGCACGGCTACTGCTTCCGGAAGCGCCCGCAAACACCCAGGGTGCGGATCTGGCGAGTCAGCCTCAGCCCTCCTCCCCCGCCCCCGTCTCCTGGGCCTCCCAGGCTCCCTCAGGGATTAAGCTTTCCTTGCCTGACACACATCCCGTGAGCTTCCTGCCTTTCTTGCCTCACTTCTCCGCTCCCTCACCCACGTCTCCTAGATCACTTCTCCAGAAGTGACTCACACGCAAGTCCTTCTCCCAGGGTCTGAGTCTGGAGGGGCCGAGATCACTAAGACAGCGAGATAACTGGGAAAGCAGAGCTGGAGACTAGCAGTGCTAGCAGAGAGGGCTCCTGCTCCGGACCTGGAGCCAGACAGTCTGTGTTGGAATCTGCATCTACCAGTATGTAAATATTTAATGTTAAGATGAACGTCACTTATGGACGTCCTAAAGGAAGTAGATTTCAGGACAAGTAGAGCTGAAACCCTAGAAACAGGAAGATGTCTCAGGAAGGACGGGAGGTTTTACAAATGCTGAGAAGAGACCAATAATTCACTCCTCAGAGCAGGGACAGAGCACGACGGCTTCCCAGGACGCCCTCCGGGGCAGGTGTTTAAAAGGATGAGGAGCAGAAGAAGCCACGTGGCAGGCAGAGGACAGAGGCCTCGCAGCCGTGAGGCCACGTTGGGAGAAGCTTCTGCTTCCTGATGGCCCCAGGAGGGCACAAGGGGCGCGGGCTGAGTACTTCCAGACGGAGGAGGTGGGGGAGGGAGGGGCAAGCAGCTGTGTGTGGCTGAGTGGCCCGTTCACAGGTGACAGGGGAAAGCAGAACCGTGAAACACCCGTCTTACTCCTCTTTCCCTTCAAGGCAAAGCTTTTAGATCACAGAAGGTGCAGAGGAAACCAGCACACAGCTGACGTCCTGGCGGGTGCGGGGCCGGCGGGCTCGGGGCCGGGCGGGGGCGTGGGGCCGGCACACCTGCGGAGGCTGGGCTTGGGCTGCCCAGCCAGCCAGCAGTCTCCCTGGTCCCAGGGCGTTTCCCATGAAGCATAGTGACGGTCGTAAGCACGGTGCTTGTCACAGGGAAGGCTCTGAACCAGCAGTTCTCTCCCCAGGACACGTGCAGGGGCTGGAGACCGTATCAGGTTGTCGCAACCAGGGTGTGTGGCGCTGCTGACATCCAGTGGTCAGGGGCCAGGGACGCTGCTCAGCTTGGCACGTGTGTCCCTCCATCGGACAGCAAGCCCAGCGTGCCTCCCCACAGGATGTGGAAAAGACAGGGCCTCACATCTCTGCTTGCTGATCTTTACTTTGTGGGCGCCTCCCAGGAAAGTCTGCTCCTTCACCCTGACTGGGTGTTGTGCAAGCATCAGAGTGGCAGCGACCACCACAATCGGGCTTCTCCACCTCTGTGTCCGTCCACGCCAGCAGAGTGCCTGGCCCACGCTAGCTGTGTGACAGACAGCTGACGGACAAATGAGAGCACAGACCACCTGGAGGACGGGTAACAGCCCGAGAAGGCGCTGGTTCGGATTCTAAGTATGAAGCCAGCATCCTCTCACTGCACCACTGGGTCCCAGTTCTCGGAAACTGGGAACTCTGGTAACACTGACGGTGGTTTCTCATTATGAAAGCAGCACGTGCTCTCCGAGGCAGATTTGGAAACTCAAGGCCGTGTTAACTTTTTGATGGATTTCTCTCTCTCAGTACAGAACTGAGTGTTCAGGACATTCCTTCATTCGTACGTGTCCACAGTACGCAAACGCATACACCTCACAGCCTTGCTGCTTAACTGGGATCAACAGGAGGACTTAAGTTCCAAGTGAGAAACAGCCTCCTGTCACTAAAGCTCTTAGGAAGCGCCCTCTTCCGTCAGGGCGCCATGTCCCATCACACGCAAGTTGCCTGGTTTCTTCCCCATTCCCCTCTCGCTGCCCCTTTAGGTTGTTTCTGGGCCTGGGGACTGGCTTCGACACTCAGTATCTGCAGACTCTCCTGGTTCCCCTGCTCCGGGGTGATGTTCGACCGCACCCCTCCCCCTGCTCCTCCCCCAAGGGCCAGCTCTGACCTCGGTCCCGTTTTCTCCCCACCAGAGCAGCTAGGACGGCCCTGCGGTAGTTCCTGGCTCTCTCCTGCCACCTCCTGCCCACTCGCAGCATCACCAGCATCCCGGCTTAACTCCTGCAGAGCTGGGCACGTTGGGAAAGGACAGGCCTGCATCAACACGACAACGTTTAACAGGTTTAACTGTAAAGTCTCGCACTTAAGTGTTCTCGGTTACCTGCATGGTAACTCTGTGAGACGCCTGTTTAACTGCATCTGAAAACCATCCTAGAGGCTTTGCTCAGTAACAAGCCCGTAAGAACCAGTAGTGGGATGCAGCTGTCAGAAAACTTTAACAAAGGTGACGCCGTTTCCCGTCACCTTTACGTGCGTTTCTAGGCTCAGGACCAATCGGGAGAAGTCACAGGAAGGCAGGTTTCAGAATAAAATGAGGAAAAAGCGTCGTAGCGGGAGTTGTCCTCCCATGAAATGGACTGGGAATGTTCAAGGAAAGACAGGACCCCTCGTGCCTCCAAGATTTTATCGCTGCCCACACAGACTCCTCACGCACGCTTCAGCGCCCACCCCAGCTGTGCGAGCTGTGCGCTCCGCGATTACCTGAGAACCTCCATCACGCTCGTTCCCAGGCGTCACTGAGAGGCCTTCAAAGGCCAGGTGAGGTGCGTGGGCGCTCCCTGAGGCCGGCTTTTCACTGCTGCTGGGCCTTGGCATGGGGAGGCAGCGTCTGGTCTCATGAACCAGGACAATCCTGCGGTGGACACAGTGTCCTGCGGTGGGCACCGCATCAAGCAGTGTGGGGTGGGCGGTGGGCGCCGCATCGTGTGGTGGGCACAGCATCCTCCGCTCGCCCCAACCTGGGCAGGCAGAGCCCACAGCCCCCTCCCTTCCTATCGGCCTGTGGTGCTCCACTGCCGTCGCCGCGCTGTCTGCACCCCAGTAAGCCACAGCAGCTCCAACAGACGCTGCCTGCTGTTCGCTCAGCACCCGTCTCCTGCCTGTGGGCTGTGACACAGAACGGTCTGCACGGTGGCCCACGACGGCGTGAGGGACAGGACCCATCTCCCTTGGGAGCAGGGAGCAAGAGAGCAAAGTTGTAAAGGGCCAAGGTAGGGGCCCCATGAAAGGACGTGTCTGCCAGACAAGAAAGCAAGTTCAAAAGCAGGGGAGGCACAGGGCGCGGGGGGCGCGGGGGGCACGGGGGGCGCGGGGGGCGCGGGGGGCGCGGGGGGCAGGGGGGGCGCGGGGGGCGCGGGGGGCGCGCGGGGCACGGGGGGCGCGGGGGGCGCGGGGGGCAGGGGGGGCGCGGGGGGCGCGGGGGGCGCGGGGGGCGCGGGGGGCGCGGGGGGCAGGGGGGGCGCGGGGGGCGCGGGGGGCGCGCGGGGCACGGGGGGCGCGGGGGGCGCGGGGGGCGCGCGGGGCGCGGGGGGCGCGGGGGGCACGGGGGGCGGGGAAGAAGGCACTCAGTAAGGCGCGCAGCTTGGTGTGGGGGGCTGACTGCTGCAAACAGGGCGGGGTGACACGTGACACGGGGGAGGCTGACGGGGCTCCAAGTGCGAACAACCACGCTAAGGAACCTGGATTTCCACCCGAAGGCCACGCGGAGCTCAGAGACCAGTACGAAAAGCCCGAGAATTCAGGGACCACGAGGTGGGCGGTTCCTGCCACGGGCGATGACCAGCTGAAAGGACGACTGAAGAGCTCTGGCCCCCAAGTTCTTGGTCTCAGGGGCTCAACCTGCCAGCGGTGACCGGCCTGAGGCTCACACAGCCCCATGTGGACAGGGCGGTGCTTTGTCTTCGCTGAAACACACTGGGATTTGCTTTCCACGCTCATCAGGCTTCTGCCAGCAGCACCTTCCACACAGACTCGGTGTCAAGGCCATCGTGCCTCTAAGGAACTCATTTTTCTGCAAAATTAGGAAATTGTTGATAGACCTCATTCACAGTTTTTACCGTGTACCAGGTCACCCAGAGGCAGCTGGCTTCGCAGAGGGTGTAATCACCCGTGGAAAACGTAAGTACGGCACCACCAGAGAGGCAGCGCCTCTGCGGTTTGAGCGCTGAGCTGCAGCGTGTGATGCGCGCCCTGAACCAGCGACCAGGGCGCACGGCCAGGAACCAGCCAGCACACGCGGGCCTGCTTGCCCATCACTTCCATTCCTAGGGACCCACTCACAAGGTTTCTGCTTCCCATCCCTACAGCTCAGGGCTCTTCGGTTTACAGATTTTAGTCTTGAGAAAAGAATGCTTCCATAGGAGACAAAAGTTCCAAATGCTTGGCCGTTTCAAAACCTTGGCCGCTTTATGTCCTCATGCTACTGTGAGGCTGTGGCACAGCGACTGCAGGATTCAGGAGGAGAAGGTGCAGACAGGACCTAGAAGCTCCTCTGGGACTTCTCCCGACGCTGCGATGATCAGCGGTAAAAATGAATGAACGCCACAATGGTGACACTGAATTGCAGCGCTTGCCAACTCCCTCAGAGCAGAAACTCCTACTGTGGCCAGTTCCAAGCTATCGACATGGCATCACCGCACTGTGTGCGTGCCGTTGGGACTGGACGAACAGTAACACATCATCGCATGGTTTTTCTACCAAACGTGTAAAAGACATGGATGATCTCAAACGGCGCGACACCAGTAGAATAATTAGGAACTACTGAGCTTGGGGTATTTATCACATTGTCTTAAAGACAACTTATTTAATTGTGAGTTTATATAATTTAATTTTCATGACGACTGTTTTTAACAAATGGCCCCAAACGTTGCTGGAAATGTACTAATCTGCACCCACGAGTCAGCACACCGCTGGGAAGCAGGTCCACGGAACAAGTGGCACCAGTGGCTCTGATCCCTCAGACCAAAGGTTTGGGTCAGCTTCCCTGGTTAAACCATCTAGTTGAGGTTCTGGCTGAAGGTCAGGGAATCTTAAATACTGTGAGGGGCCAAGCCACAAACACCAACTCTGGCTGTGGGTCTAGTCGCAAAAGCTAAGCCTTGAGCATCCACCAGTGTTTTCTTCCGTTCCATTTACACGATTATGAGGCTTCAGCCCTTTTTCTCGTCTTCCCTGTGGTCACCCCTGACTCTCGGGGCAGTCACCCTTACAGTCTAGTTTCTAGGTCGGATCACAAAATCACGAGACAGAATGTGACAGAACCAGAAGAGGAAGACATCCCAGAGTCCCCAGATGTGGACTTGGCTGCGGTTCTCGTGAGACACTGGACTGGCTGTCTTTCAGAAATGGACGGATGCGTGTTTTATTGGATGAGGGTTGGGATGGAGGAAGTTTTATTGTGTTGTGCTTTGTTTTTGAAGCAGACGTGTGGAAAGAAGGAATAGTGTGACACGGTGACATCCCGCAATCACATGCCACCTCAGTGCAGGCCTGGCGAAGCAAGCTGGCAATTGCCTCGGTTCTCTGCCGAGCACCCTGCTCTCATGTGGGGGCAGGCGGAGCTTGTCATCTTCTGCCCCTGCGGCAGGAGTGGGGAGCGTGGAAGCAGGGCGAGGCTGAGCAGAACAGCAGGCAGCTCCGCAGAGACGGAGGACATACGCCTCTGCCACCGATGTCCTCCCCAGACCAGGACAGTTCACGGAACCAGCTAGATAGGAGAGTCTCAGAACCGCTGTCGCTGCTCTGGAATCTCCTCCTGCTGCGGAATCCAGAACCGTTCTCTTGATACTAAAGCTGGAGCGGACAGCTGCCCCGGACGGCGCCGTGCGGCGGCTGGACTCTGGCTCAGCGGGGTCAGGCAGCGGGGCTCTCAGAGCTGCCATCCACCAGCTCTGCGGTCTCCCCCGGTTACTTAATTCGTTTCACAATTACACGTCCCACACTGTGCAAGGCTTGAATTTGTGGGGAACTTACTTATAACCCTGCACAGGCTTTCACAGCACTGGGCACCGGAGGGAAGTCAGTGGGTCTCTGGTACTTCGTTGACCTCCGGCTTCCCAGAACTGGAAAGCAGCTCTGTAACTAGGAAGCTCCCCACATGGGTCTCAGGATGAGGTGGTGCTGGTGGCACCCCCACCTCACGTTCCCAGCCTCCGCCACAGTCAGCGCAGGTCGGGGCAGCCAGGCTGCAGGCTGGCGGGGTCTGGCCCTGAGCGGGGTAAGTGGCATCTCCCCCGAACCCACTGCAACATGGTTTGGCTGTAGAGCCTTCAAATTTTGTCTTTCCATCTTTCCAGTGATTCCATGAGCTTCCTACTTTCTTTCAATAAATTACTTTTCTTCTTACATCAGACAACTGTTCTTGTAACTAGAATCCTTTTGCCATTCTAACCTGTGGGCTGATGACCCAGGAAGCAGGGCCACCCACTAGCAGAGTCCTGGGCACAGGGTGGGCTGAAGTGAGTCGATGAGCCCCTTTGAGCGACTGTGTTCCGGCCGCCACTGCAGAGGCCAGACAGGGGCTCTTCTATCCACGGGGGCTCGATTCTGCTCTGTACTATTTTCTCTCTTGGTTAAAACACGTAAGCAAGCACTGACTCCTTAACGCCAGGGGTGAGGGGTTTGTGGACATGCATGAAAGCTCAGGGTCAAACAGATTTAGTGTCAGAAAAAGCAACCCCCAAATCCTTAATTCAGAGAAAACACTAAGAATGTAATTGGTCCCAGTGCCAAGACAAACCGAGGGTCATTCCAGGAGTGGAACCTCACAAACCTCTGTGCCAAGAGGTGCTTCTGTAATCATCAGAGCAGCTCTTTTCCATCCAGGTCTAGATCCAGAGGTTAAGTTATTTATCTGTGGTCACAGGAGCCAGAGCAACATCTTGCTGACATCTGTACATTTCACAACGTCACAAATTCTCACCACTAAATACCTCCTGGGAGGGGCCGAAGGTAATACGCACGGTCATTATACACACACACAGGGTGTCTAGTAAGATGGGAAGACTGTCTACAGAAAGGCCAGTCCCAGCTTCCACCTGAGCCTGCTGATGTCTCGACGACACCCCTCACTTGACTCAAAGTTAACTTTTTCCCCAGGACACCCATCTCCTCTCCTGCACGGCGTCCTTTTAGCAGGATCTCAGCAGCCTTGCACTAGGGAAGTTCTGCCGTGCTAGCTGTCCCCCCGCGGAGCCCTGGCCTCTCCTGCTGCCCGTCACGCACCCCGGTCCAGATGCAGAAGGGAAAGGACTGCTCCGGGCGGCGGCTCAGTGTTCTCACTGCAGCACACAGGACAGGAAACGCCCACTGACCCGTGCAGAGTGTGGAGGTGCTCACTGTCCCCTGGGTTAGAGAAGTGGCTCAGGGGGAACACAGAGAACACTGACACAGCCATGTGTTTCTTCGGGCTGGAAGCTCAGAGCCGGCTTTACAGCCCTGGCCATGATGTGAGGACGTTGCCCCCGCCTTGTTCTTAGCCCTCAATCCCCTAATGTAATCACGTTTACCTTGCCATATATGTATTTCTGTAAGCCATGGCGCATTTTTTCGGAGGAACAACTTATTTTTACAATTTTATGAATTTATGAAAAATCTATGAATTTTTATGAATTTATTTGTATAGTTTTTAAATCTTACACAATTACAGCGTCACTGAACGTTCCGAAGATTTTAGAGGGGCCCTGCTTTTCATTTGCCTGGTTTTCCCCAGTGGTTACACTTTACACGTATGTAAGGCATCAAACCCAGGACCTGGACTCAGGCACAATGTGAGCGCGAGTCCTAGGCCGGGCTGGCACAAGCCTGTGACTCTGGAACCCCCACTGCCTTCAAGCTACCGAGCTCTTCCAGCGCCAGGCCCGCCTCGTGCTGCCCCTGTGGCCACGCCCACTCCCCTCCCTCCACTGGCCCTGACCCCGGCCACCACTAACTTGTCCCCATCGCTGTAATTCTGTCATTTTGAAGATGTTACATAAATGGGTTATGTAGTAAGCAAAGCTGAATTTATTTTTGAAGTATATTGGTTTGTTCGCTCATCTCTTTTTCTCTAGATCATTTAAATTGGCTGTTTAATTTGTACATTCGCTTGTTCAAGTGGAGAACTCTGGGCTGGGGCAGCCACTGCTGGAGAGATTCAAAGTCTTCTGAGCAGCTCTACTGTCCAGTAGCTTATAATGTGGTTTAGGAGGTAAACAGCAATAAACTGATCTTGAACTTCTGGCCTCCAAACCTGTGAGAGGGTAAACTTCTGTTGTTTAAGCCACTGCATGCGTGGCAATTGGTTACAGCAGCCCGAGGAAACCAATACACACCCCAGCAGCTAGGACGCCGCCTGTCTGACACACGGCAGGTGCTCGAGGGATGTTCTAGGAACGTCTTTGAGTTCAGAATAAAAGGAAAAACTCTTCCAAAAGGGAATTCCTGGAAGGCCTCGTGGAGGCAGGACTAGCTTTAAAGAATTAGGTGACTTATAAGAGAAAGAGGTGGAGGCTGAGATCATGTCAAGTGGCGGAGCAAGACGGGCAAGGAAAGAAAGACGAGGCAAGCCGAGGGCGACGTGGGCAGCGACACTGGCCGGTCTCCCGGGGGTGGACGAGCGCCCTCTGGGGGCAGTGGGGAAGCACTGCAGTACAGACTCCCTGGCTCGCTCGCTCATCAGTCCATGGGTGGGTTTTCACTGGCTATCCTCCAGTGCGACCGATCTCACCAACGTGGGGCATTTTGCAGGTTCTTCCCCTAAGACCTGAGCATAAGCCGTGGGGCTTTGTGGTGTGCTGTAAGAGTCCAAGGGGGTTCTCTTGCATTCCTGCCAGAAAGTTGTCTGGAGCCTCGCAGGATAGAAAGAACATTTTCCCTCCCCTGGGAAGTGGCTCCATGCGTGACTGACCAGCGGTTTACCGTTGTCTTATTGCCGTTCTATGACAGCTCCAGCTCACAAAGTGATTCACAGAGCACACTGCTGGACTGGCCATCTGTCCCCAAGGACCCTGACACTCACGTCAGTCTCAGCATTCCAAAAGCAAACACAGTCAACCCTGTTTTACCCAGGATTCTGCTCGGGCTCTGGTCACGAGCACATCGGGTGTCTAGAGCACAGTGACAACGCGTGTGCGCGGTGCTGCTGATCGCCCCGAGACGCCGGGAGGTCCTGACGGGCCCTGTGAATTCTCAAAGGCAGTCACGTTGTTTCAACACACTGGCCGCTTCGCCAGAGTCCTGCATTCACCGGAGCATTTCATTCCCACGCTAAAGAACAGGGCTTTCCGTAAAGGCAATTCCCAGCTAACAGGTCCCCCAAGTCCCTGCCTTTTTACCGAACGTTACCTTTCATTTTTTTCAAGAGTAATTGCATAAAGATTTGGAACTTGAGAGAATATATAGATTTTGGCCAAATGACTAGAATGAAGATTTTAAAAATGGCCCCACATAGGAATTTAATACATTCTTGAGTGGAAAAAACAAAGATTATTTGCATTGAAGAAAAAATATATAATTGAATTAATTAGACAAACCAGACAGTAACATGGATACTGCTTAACTGAAGCTATACCTCCCTTGGCCATAGAGAATAATGAAATGTTGCCACTGGCAGCAATGAGGATGAACCCGGAGAATATTATGTTCAGCGAAATAGGTCAAAGAAAGACAAATGCTGTATGGTACCACCTGAATACTACACATGGCACAAATGAACCTACATACAAAACAGAAACAGACCCACAGACACAAAAAACAAACCTGCGGTTACCAAAGGGGAGGAGCAAACTAGGGTTGTGGGACTAACAGGTGCGAACTGCCATGTGCAAAACAGACAAGCAGCAAGGGCTTCCCGCGTAGCGTTAAGGAGGTGTGCTCAGCATCACACCTAGCAATACCCAGTGGCCTGCACTGCAATGCGACCTGCAAAATCCCCGAGTCACTGTGCCGTGCGCCAAGCTGACAGTACTGTAAGTCAACTATGCTTCAATTTTTAAAAAAGAATAAGGTGAAAGACAAAAATGAATGCTTCCTCCTGGACTCAGACAGACCCAAAATGTGGACTATTATTACTCTGATTCAGTCACTGCACAGGCTAATTATTCCAAAATTTAAAAGCTGTTGAAAAAATAGTTTACATTTCTTACCATCAAGTCCGATGGAAGACTGAGGGAGCTGCACTGCTGGTCTCGCGGCACGTGCCCCGAAGGGAGTGCTTACTCCAGTCAGAAATGATGTGCTGGACCCACGGGGTGGGGGTGGTGGGGGGCGCAGGCTGGCCGGCTTCAGAACCGGGAGTAACTGCTCTTCCCAGAGGAGCTGGGCCTCGCGTGCGTGACGCTCACCTCCCTGCACCGGCTGCCAGGAAGCCGAGTCAGGTGAGGCCGGTCCCAGAAAATCAAGCAGGATACTGTGTTCACGGCACGCTTTCTGGATCCCAAACTGCTGCCTGTTTTTCCTACCCTTTTAGGATCTACGAGCCCCCTTCTCCTCTCCCATATTAAGGGGAAAGTGCAAGCCGCTTTAAAATCCTTTTTGTAATGAGGTAGGGCAAAAATAATAAATATGCATGCTGACATTTGCTTGGGAACCTAGAATGTAAACTCAAGGCACTAGCTCTTTATTCTGGCTAGACATCAGCTCACAATTAAATCCTCCTCAAATTCTCTGTCGTCCTGGTAACTGCTCTGCACAGAGAGCACGGAGGGCGAGATGGCCCAAAAGGGGCTGGAAGGAGCGCCAGAGCTTATTAAGGGATTCTTTCTGATGTTCACAACCACACAGGTTGTGCCAGACGGGCGCCCGGCGCTGGAGACAAGCCTCACCCAGCTGATGCATTCGGGCTTTGCCACCGTTAAGTGGCTGTGCACAGTACAGTAACAAGATTGGCCATGGCACACCAAAAATATTGACAACGAATTGCACTTTGGATAATCACAGATTGCAAATCCTCTTAAATGCATTCGACTCTAACAGATATATTTAGACTTAGATGAATAGCACTGGGGGGATTTCTTAAAAGTGTCAATTGGTGTGAATGAACATAGCTCGGCTTTAAAGGAGCTACACGGCTTAGGGATTAAGGCCAACTGGAAAAATTCACTCAAAAAAGAAAAAAAGCCTTCAAGCTCACAAGAGCAGCTCCTTTGTTTAATTGAGGCGGATACGCGTCAATCCTTCGGGCTCGTGCGGGCGGCCCCGTGATGGTTCATCTCTCTCCGTTTGTTCAAAGAAGAGTTTTTAATTGTGCATAAGTGGCAACGTGCAACTCCTATGAGACAATCTTTGTAGCAACAACAAGGAGGGGAAAAAAAACCTAAGGAGCAGTCATTTGTATTTCGCCTCAACAGATTTTTAGCAGGAAGACTCTGAATATGAAACGGCTTCATTTTTAAATCCTAAAGAGAATTTCTGAAGCAGCCCATAAGGTGCCACTTTAGTCAGAGGCAATTAAAAAAAGCCTAGAATAGCAAGAAAGAGAATCACAGAACTTGCTTGGACATCCTAGGGGAAAAAGTCACAGACCATAAACTCTATTCCGACACCCTTCCTGAGTCCACTGGCTCTTCATAGTCCTGCATAAAATGCTCCACTTTGGAGGTGGGAACAGGGCAGGAGGTACGGTGCAGACAGCAAGCAAAGTCTGTATTATTTAAGACATACATCGCTCATCCTGTTCTAACTGCGACATCGCCAAGCGTGTTACACGCACTTAATAAAAGGGATGGTGCAGAACTTCTCCCCATAGGTGAGCGGTTCTTCTCGAGGGTCGAATTCCAGTCCTTCCTTGATAATGTGGGCATCGCTAGAAAAAAGTAGACACCTACCAGAAGTAGCTTCTCTCTGGGTCTTTTTTTTTTTTTTTTTCTTTCCCCACAGTCCTTCAGGATCACTGGAGAAAGCATTTTCAAACTTCAATTCCTTACAGTAGAGAGGGAGCGGGGAAGTATTAAAACGTGGCTCCTGGAAGTGAGGTGCCAGCAGAGGACAGCCGGCCGCTTGGCTCTCCTGCAAGCACCGCGGTTAGGGTGGCTGCGCCACAGCCTTCCAGCCTGCAGGAGAGCTACTCAACGCAGCGCAAAGCTAATTGCTGTAAAGCAGGACTGAGTCCGCGAGGCAGCTGTTCGGTGTGGACAATCACACTTCTCCATGGCCTGTTTTCTTTCAAAGCGTGTGCCCTTTCCCCAGCCTCAACGCGCTCTGTGTATGTAAAATAAACGCTCTTCGCAGCGGGACCCGGGTTCCGAGGGCTTAAAACCCAGTAAAAGAGTCCTCTAGTTTAATGGCTCTTAAATGCTCGACATCTTTTTCACTCAATGTAAAATCCATCTGATCTAATAGCCGTGACTGAGTTATAGACACGTAATGTTTTTCTATTAAATGTTAATCTTCTGACTTGGCAGAGCAACAGAAGCTCTGAATTATTAAGAAGGCAATAACCTCTCTAAACTCTTCCCTGAATTCAGAAGATTCCCAGGACTGCTATCTTGAAAAAAAAAAAACCGAAAACCTGCTTAAAATATAAAATAAAAATTGTGCCTCCTAAGTGCAATTTGATGGCAAATATAAGGGGCATCATTTTCACTGATGTCTCTTCTGTTACTTCACTATATACACGTGCATGTGCGTGCACACACACACTCTCGTGTATCTGGAGAAGCAACCCTTGAAGGTCTTGGCTCTTTTTCATTTACATACGACATTTTTGTAACCTTCCCGTTTTGGTTGAATTCATTCATCACGCATGTTTGTTCATGCGGCAAAAATAATGAAAATGCCCTCTGGTGCATGAGTGATGTCACTGCCCAATTACGCCAAACACAGCGCTCTCCCTGCCCAGCGCGTCCTCCTGGAATGCCGTCTCTGCTGCAGCTTCTCTTTTAAAAACAATCTCTGCATTCACGACTCCTGTGAGCCAAAGGTCCGCACATGCCACGGGAAGAAGCAAGTTACCACTCACCCGGAGAGGCTAATCCAGACGGTCTTGTCCCAGACAGACAAGACCAAAACCCACGGAAGACCTGAATTCCCAGCAGCGGAGCCTTGGCCCCAGCTTGGCTGCGGCACCACCGAACGGAATAGGAGACGAAATGCTTACTCCGCTTTGTGTTTTGTGCACGGTGTGTTTTGTGGTGCCAGTTTGGTCTTTTTCTGAAAATTGTTCCTAATTGTTTTTCCCCTCTCTGAAAACGGTTCACAGCATTTAGCAGCCAAGAGTAAGGCCCAGGTTCTCTGCCCCGCCAGACACATGCAACACGATCGTCACAGGCAATCCTCTTTCAGCCCTTATTTTGGTGCCAGAGGTACTGCCATCACTTTGATGCACAGAACACGCAAGATGAAAACACATCACCACAAGGTTGCAGAATCCAGTGACGAAGAAAATAAAAGAGGCAGCAAGAAGTAGTTCTTTTTCGCATCATGGTGAAGCCGATGTCCAGACAGACCCGTAAGCCCTGCTCTTCCCCACTGGGCAGCAGTGTGCGCACGCCCGACGCGTCTCATCATCATGGCCCCAAAACTCATCTGAAACTCTTCCCTCTGCTTCTCCGAAACAAGCGAACTGAGAACACGAAGCCTTCAGGCAGGTAAGAAGCTGCTGCGTGAGAACAGTCTTTAGGTCCTTGTTAGAGGAAAGCTGGTAACATGGGGCTGGGGGGGGGGGGGACTCATGTTCTAAAGCTGCAAGATTTTTAAAGCAGCAGTCATCCAATGCATTTAGAATAACACAAAATTTTAAACTGTATAACATTGGTTAGGGTCAAGAAGAAAGGTTTAAATAAAAGCCAAGCCATAAGAAGGATTAAGCTAAATTCACCTGGAATTTCAGAGCAGTGCGTGTGTGGCCAATGATTAGCGCCACTGTGATACGAAACTTGAAGCTGTTCGTTGCACTGACACTTGGCTACACTTTAGCAGCCCTTTACAACACTGACCCTCTGTCAAAGGGAACGAGCTTTTCTGATGAGGGAGCAGGAGTGATAAGAAAAAACAACGAAACAAGGAACAGCAGTCAAAGCTTTCAACAAAGACTGCGCTTCAAGAGGAATTGGTGATTCGTTCCAAGAGCACTCGCATCTCAGACAACAGCCTTCAGTCCAGCCTCACAGTCTTCTAACATGAGGAGAGAGACAGCAGCATCCATCGGGGACGCTCCAGCTGCTCGCTGCCCAGTGCTGTACATGCAACCTGTGCCTCTGCAGGCACAGGTGAGTGTGCGAGACACCGGGAGTAATTCAAGGTCACTTGAGTTTGCCCTCCACACAGCTACCTGAAAATGAGGGTCACCGTCTGTACTTGGCAACCCATCCTTCTCTCCCCCAATTCTCCAAAAGTAGCAGATGGACTGGTTTCCCTTGTAAATCTCTTACTAGGATGTTTAAAGCAATATTCCACAGAAAGCATTTTATTCATGGTTGAAGAAAAAATAAAACACATGAACACACAGAGGGGTTCCCTTCCCACCCCTGGTAAGGAAGTCACAATGCTGAGATGTGAGCAATCAGCTGAGAACTTCCTCTGCAGCTTCGATGGGTGACCTGAAACGCATGGCACAGGACTCGTGCTCGAGGACAACGTTCCATATGAAAGTTAAAGACTCCACATCCTGCTTCTGTGAGCTGCGGGCGCCCACCCAGAGGAACAAACATGAAGCCTGCTGACTCCACTGCTGTTTCCATACTGAACACATACGGTGGCTTATTCTTTGGTGAGAGAAGCTATTTTGATGGTCCTTTGTCCTTGTTCTCAGACATAAATAGGATCAAAACTCCTGCTCAGGATGCTCAAAGATGACTGCTCAGGCACACTTTCCAGTTAAAAAGCTTGGCTGAAATGACTCATTTGCTTAGTTTATTTGCTAATAATCAAATCAGTAATTTTCAATCTGAATCATAAAATATTAATAAAACAAAACACACAAACTCTCCTCAATGAGGTGCAGTTAATAACAATGGTCGGTTGTAACATTCACTGTAAGTGTGCCCGATGCTGTTGCTGTCTTGCTCTCTGTATCCTCACAGTTTGCCACGTTACCGCACTGACAGCTCTGTCATCTAAAACCAACCCTCTAATGCTGATTGTGTCAGAAAGCTGCATCGCACATCGTTAATCTCATTAATGCGTTTTTCCTGTAAGCTGGCACACACATTTGGAGGATGCACATATAACGAGTGGCTGGTTACCACAGGAGCAAATGTCAAAGTAATTACTAAAGAAAGTCTAAAATTGTTGACACTCTGGAAAATCCAGCATACCATTCACCATAGTTCTCTAAAAGTGAAAATTGAGATACAGTTGTGTAGATTATGAGGCTATTATAAATTCCGCATACAGCCCACCATTGCCTGTTCTTAATCTAAATGTAATTTAGCACTGCAGACCGTTTGTGAAAAGAAATTTATTTTAAAAGGCATAAAAGTTACTAGTGTAAGAAGAAAAAAACCCTGTACCTCCAGAAGTCAAAGGCACACATTAAGTCACTTCAGCGAAGCGCCCCCGGCCAGCCAGGTTGTCGCATGTTCCCTGAAACCACACCAGGCCTCGCAGCTTGACTGAAGACGCGAAAAATCTTTTGATCCGCTTGAAAGTGGCCACCTACCCAATTAATTTCTCTGAGAGAAATCTTCAAATAATTATTTCAGCTTAACCCCTCTTCACATGGACCCACTGAGATGGCTCGTGTTTTACTGGGGACTCAAGGGTGTAAAAACAGCAAGCCAGAGCAAGGCAAAGAGTTACCTTCTTGGCCTAATTGAAGTTAGTATGTAGAGAATACAAGACTTGAACTGATACTGAAACACTCGGTAACATATTCATCTAATAAAAAAACCTACTGATGGATCAAAATAGACTTTATTTTAATTACACTAGCACAGTGGGGCCCAGAGAGGCCGGGGCGTTGCACACAGGACGCTCAGCACCGCAGGGAGGGCCACCCCCGGCCGCCGCGCCGCCGCTAGCACACGAGCCCCTGCCGCATCTGTATGATCTGCAGCAAGGCCGCCTGCACGTCTTCGTCCATGTGGCCCTCGGGAGAGAGGAGAAGGGGGGACATCGTTTACGTCATCCTCGTTTACACAAGAAGTTCAAAGACAAAGACTTTCTGACAGGGCCAGACGCCGAATCCTCAGCGTCCTGGTGATCCCCTAGAGGGCCTGCCGGAGAAGGGAGTGGAGCCTCTCACGTGAGTAAAGAACGCAACTTGAAAGCAGTGCCCATCAGTTGCTCTTAACGTTCACCGTCAGAGAGCAGACGGACAGACTTCTCTCTCTCTGAGTGATGGCTTGGGTGATGGGGGGTGTGAGTTATAGATGACCAAAGCCAGCGACAAGGAAATTTCTTTTTTTTGGCTCTTGCTAAATTTTTTTTAATTAGACAAGAAATTAATGACAAAATCCCCATATTCATATTTTTTACGTAAACAGGATCACATATTTTGCAGTCTGCCTTTTCTCCTGTCACAGAAGTCTTTCCCAAGTGATCTCCTTGCTTGTTTTATGGTACAACATCCCACTGTGTGGATGTATCACAATGTCTCTACTCATTCTCCCAAGGATGGGCGTTTACAGGGGTTCCGGTCTTTGGGGGCAGGTTCCTAGAGAAGAAGCTGCTAGGTCAACAAAACAGGCTCGATGTTTAATTTTGCTAAGAGCTACACGACTTCTCTCCATAAAGGTAATAACAATGTGCACTCTCACTGACGGGGAATGAACGTCCCTGTCCGACAGCGCCCCGGGCAGTGCACAGATGATCATCTTGTCTAAAGTTTGTCGATCCCAGAAGTGAAAAATGGCACCTCCTTGTTTACTTGTATTTCCCCCACTACTGGGTAGGTTGAGATCTCTTTACACGAACATTATCCACTTATATTTAGAAAGAGACACTTTAAACTTAAAAAGATGGCAAGAGGTTGATTAAATGCAAGTCAATCTGGTGAGCTCACACCCCCCCTCCTTTTTTCTTTGCTTGAGCCCTTGAATAGGTTTCAGCATAACACTTCCTATTAATATCAAAAGTTTTGCTTCTAAAATCTGTTTCTATAACAGCAGGATGTTTAAATTCCAAACATTAGCCATAGTTGACTAAACTGAATTTCTTAGTTAACTTTATGATGCCAGAAGGCAAGATTATTTCAGATGCCAACTGCTTTTGTTATGTTTCATTAGGAGTCAGCTGAAAAAAAATTCGAATTTCAGAAGCATACATTATACAAAGTTGGAGCTCGTTAGTTTGCGTCTTCCGGCAAGAATGTGCTCTTCCTCCCTGGCCAGCACCAGACCCAAGCGAGCGCCTCGCCCTGCCGGACACAGACCTTCTGCGCTTCCCTGCAGCCTTCCCTCCCAAACCCCGTCAACAGTCTTCTCTGACAGCTGCAATAATAGCACACCTCCGAGTCCCAGCCCACCTTCCATCTACCCAGAGGAAGAAGCCAAAGCTACTTCACCAGGCCATTCATTCTTTTTCACCCGTTCCCCCTTCATCTCCTATAGAAAAGGTAGGCTTTTTTTTTTTTAACTGAAGTGTCAGTTCACATCGCTGTGCCAGTGTCTACTGCACAGCACAATACTTCATTCACACACAAGCGTACAGATGTGTGTTCTCATACGCTTTTCCACCGGAAGTGACTACAGACATTGAATATAGTCCCCTGCGCTGTGCTGTATGAACCTGTTTATCTATTTAAGGTAGGCTTTTTCATTTCAAGAGTTTGATGTCATGAAATTTCTTTTTTATTATTTACCTATTTTTTTATGACCTTCTCTGAAGCTTTCTCTCAACAACTTTTCTTTTCCCCCCACTGTGGACACTTCAAATCCTAAACAATTCTTATTATATCTCACCTGCTATTGTAATGTTGTCTCTACTGTCTTCCCAAAAAATCCATTCTGAGAATTTTGGAGATGCCGAAATCACAGGGTTTCTACAGAGCATTAAGTACCACATCCTCTTACGTGAATCATTTTTCTTAGTGTGACTTTTAAGTAGCTTTCCCATCACGTCCCTAAGGAAGGAGACTCACAGTCTCACGCCTCACCACGGTGAAGGCTCAACGGAGGGAGGGCACAGCGCATGCGCAGCACCCAAGAGGCCCTGGGTTCAATCCCCAGGACCTCCTCCAAGCAGAAACCAACCAGTAAATACTGCTGATATTCTTCACAGAACCAGCTTTTCTTTAAATTATGACAGTTCCGTGCACACTTTACTTGTCATTTTTGGGTTTCTTTTCTCTTCTCTACATTTCAAAGAAACACTCCTGAGCTCCCAGGAAACAGTGAAGTCCTTCCCACCCTCCCCTTTCGGCTGACAGCCGCGAGTGGACGTCGGGGCGCTGCCTCCAGCCAGCAATGCCGTGAGCGTGCGCCGCCGTCACATGTTGCCAAACCGTCCAGAGCGTGAGTGACAAGCAGATGGGACAACACTAAACTTAACATGCTGTGTTGCCACACAGCTTCGTACATTTCTCTGGGAGATATGCAAGCCATGATTAAAAGAAACAATTATTTTAAAATAAGCATATGGGGTACAACTACTTTAAATGTCAATGACTTTCACATAAATTTACTGGAAAAGAAAAAAACTATTTTCTCTAGGACGGGATCCTTTCCCAAGGAGCAGCTCGTCCTTACCTGCGCAGCACTGAGAAGGTGAGTCCGATAAATGGCGACCACTTCTTGGTGCTGTCTGGCGGCATCCTAGAAACGTGGGGAGGTGGACAGATCAGGATACCAGCTTCCTCATTCCAAACCTGTGGAGGCTTGTGACCACTCTGTCCTCGGGCCGGATGCTTCTCAACAGCAGTGTTACTGAAGTGCTCCTGCCCCTTCTCACAGCAACCCACCTGGACCCCAGACGCAAACTTCCACAGCCTACCGCTGGACCAACCTTTCTAATGAACGTGTGGAAACACTCATGGCGAAACCAGCGCCACGTATCCCAGGTGACATAAAAGTGTTGCTGTAGCTCATATATGATGCCGTGCAATTTTCCAGGCACCAACGCGTGCTTCGGATCCTTGCAGAAGCTCCCCGCCCCATCCCATCTCTGGCTTTATTCCCTCTCGTGCTCCGAGGCCGAGACAGCTCTTTCCTCGTAGCACTTTTGACTCAAAACCCTTGGGTGACACCGCATCAGATGTGAGAGAGAATCCAGGCTCGTCGGCCCAGGACCACGCGCTGCCTGCTTCCCCTCCACGCCCTGTTCACGCCGCTTCCTCGCCTGGGAGAGCGCCCGCTCCCCTTCACCTGCCGGAACACCACCTCCCTGCAGGTCCGCGCCCGGCGCGCCCTCCTCTTTGAAACTGGCCCCCCCCACACCAGTCCTCCTCCTTTCCTGGGAATCCAGTCACTTCGAATGTGGGACTGTGTTCTAAATTCTGTATTTGGTATTTTTTCTCTTTCGTTATTTTACTTCCTGTGGATCTACAGTTTGGCTCTCGAGCTACCCAGAACTCCTTGGGGACAGGAACTGTGCTCTCTCTCTATCCCCGACAGGACTTAGCACAGCACCGTGAACGTAATAAATAACAAACAGATGTTTCCAAATCCTGACGCAACTGCCATACCCTTTTGATAAGACCCAGATCAGCAATGTGTCATCGTTAACCTGCAGGCCAGCGGTGTTACAAAATGAACACCTAAAAAAAAATGACTTTCTTGTATTAACAAGAACTCATAACAAATTCCTGTAGAATAGGAAAATGTTACGCAGTAATTCACACCTGACTGGGCTTTACTGTACTTAGCCTTTCTCTCTCTGTTAGGAAGGGAGCGTACCAGGTCACCCTCTTTCAAGTGGCAGGAGCCTCCTACCTTCAGCTTCCAAATCCAGAGGCTTCCTTTTAGTGCATAAGGAAGACACGTGTCCCTGTAGGTATCCATAAGAATATATACGCATCCAGGCGCTTTCCTTTAGTGCATAAGGACGTAAGGTATAAAACCATGGGAATGCCTGTCTTTATTCTTAAGGATAAAAGATTATAAAAAAAAAACTTCCTTTAGTTTTGCGGACCAACATCCTAGAGAGGGTGCCGCTGCCAGAAAGGTGTCAGACTAGGAGTCAGCAAGACCCAGGACTAAGTCCCAGCTGTATGACCCCAGGTGTGCTTTCATCTTTGTTTCCTTAAGGATTAAACAGGAGCAATAAAACCTTGTACAACTGTGAGGAAGATAAAGTTTAAAGCAGGTAAAATGTTTAGTGTAGTGCCCGGCATGTAGTAAGTGTGTAAGTGACTAGTGTAAGTAACTTTGAGCAAAAGTGGTTGCACTTTTGGATCTGAACACAGCCAGAAAGCAGCTTGGTTCCTAAGTAAGCTTGCACCAGCAAGCAGACGCGCCCTGCACGAGCCGGCAGGGAGCCGGCAGGGAGCCGGCGGCCCGGTACTCACCGCCAGCTGCTGCTGCAGGCACTTGACCTGGTGCTGCAGAGAGTCGACCAGCTGACTCTGCCTCTTACTGGGGCTCCCGTCCGCGCAGGTGAGCTGGGGGAGGCCGCCGAGCGCCTGCTTCAGTCTTTCCACGTCATTAAGCAGTTCAGTTATCTTACAAAAAAAGAAAACAGTTGGGGGAGAAACATGTATTAGTCACCTAGTCACTTATAATGAGCATCTTTACACAGAACTCATTCCTTGAGATGCAGAATTTATCTCAATATACCAGAAAATTGAGGAGTGAATACTGTGGAGATTGTTACCAACAGTATAAAAAAGGTGTAATTTCCTCTCAGTTAAGTTCCTTACAAAAGCGTTACCAAGTTAAGAATAAACATGATGTGTACCCTGAGATCTGGATGCGAGCTCGGTCCAACTAGTTTTAGGTCAGATGCGAGCACCTGTGAAGACACGCCGGCCACCTGACAGGGAGCCCGAAGCGCAGGAAGGCGGGGGACTCTCCCCACCAGAGGCTGAAAAGTAAACGCACGTGGCTCATGTACATCTAGAGTTAGCTTGCATACCTTGTTCCTTCCAAGAATGTACAATTCTAGATTACTTTGTATTAAAGAGAAAAAAATGGGGAGACTGTTCAGAGCAGTGGAAAAAACACAGGATTTAAAGTCAGCCAGACCTGGGGCTCACCAGCTGTGCGAGCTCGCTCCCCCACTCTTTTGAGCCTTAGTTTCCTTATCAGTGAAAGGGGCCGATCTTTCATGGCTAAGAGAATCAAATGTAGTCACGAACGCATGTCTGGTACGTAGCAAGTGCTCAACACATGGCAACAACCATAAGCAGATACAAGAAAACCTGCTGTTAGAATGACATTTCATTTTACTCATAACTGACTTTCAAATGAGCTGAGAGCTTCCCATTCTGGGTCCCACAAGCAGACACGGCGGAGGTGAGCACCTGTGTGCTCCGCTGAGGGGGGCTGGGGCGCGTCTGCCTTTGCTTATCACTGTGTCCCCAGCACTAAGCCAGCACCTGGCAGGCAGAAGGCATTTGACAGTCACTTGTTGAGTGGGTAAAACTGCTCTCCACCTGCCTGATTTCTCATCCTCATGGAACATACTTTGTTCAACTACCAGTTTCAAAAGCATTGTTGAGAACCTATTTGGTAAACGGTGCCATGAGAATGAAAGATAAGAAGGAAAGATAAGTTATTACAGATGTTGTAAATGGATGGAAAACCAAAACACAACCTGTATTTGGGGAGAGGAACAGTCTCCTGCAGGCTAGATTGGCCAGTGAGGGCTTCAGGAAGGAGGGTAAGTGCAGGCGCGCACTAAGGAATGTGGGGGACTTAAGGAGGTGGAAAGGAGGGGGGCCGGGCATTCCAGGCGAGGGAGTGCTGGGCTATAGGGAGATGCGGGCTGGAGGGCTCGGTGCACTGGGAGGGGCGGGCGCCAAGAGCGAGTCTGGGGGACCCACAGCGACCTGAGTTTCTTGCAGCCCAGAAACAGCACTTCGCTGCCCTCCCTCACCATCCTTCAGGCCCCCTAAAACCCGTGGGTTCTGACCAATCGTTTTTGAGGCAAGCGCCCCATTGAGTCTCCCCGTCTTTCCTCAGTTCTTGGCTGTACCAGCTGAGGAAACAAAAGGAAAACTGCTTTTGATTTCTGTTTGTGTAACTGTACTTTTTTTCCAACTCCAATTTTTTTTTTTTTGCACACCCAGAGTCACGCTGAAAAGGTGGCATTTAATGGTCACTTTGTTTGTGCCTTCGTAAACCCGTCTTGTGGGTAAAGAGCCTCCTGTCCCCTGGCAGCTCTGCACTGGGGCTTCCAGTGCAAAGCCACGCTCACCAACGGTGTCAGGATTACCTTGTTATCTTTGGCCTCGATCTGCTTGGCGGACTCCTGTATTCTGCTCTGCAGCTCTGTGATGGTTGTTAAGGACTTGTCGCACCGCTCCTGCTGGTCCTTGATTTCTTGCTCGATGCTGAAATGGAGCAACTCCTTGTCACTCTTTGCAGACCGTTCCTTCTTTTTGGCACGCAGAGCCTCCTCACATGCCTCCTCGTACCTCCGATTCAGGTTGGCCAGTTTCTCATTTAAGCTGGAAACCTGCGTCTCCAAATCACTTTTCGTTGCTTTGTATTTAGACAGATCAACCACCTCTCTCGTCTCCAGTGTTCTCAGTGCTCGCTTAGTGCTCTGAATCTCAGCCTGGAGTTTGGAGACCTCTTCAGTTTTGTTCCGGCTTTCTTCTTCCTTCTCCCTCAAGCTGGCTTTGATGACCCCAGCTTCCTTCTCAAATGCCTCCTTCATCTGCAGGTGCTCTGCCAGGGGCACAGAGGCATTCTTTTGATTCTCCAGCATCTGCTGCAGCTGGGCGACTGCCTGCTGCTCCGTCTCGTAGCACCTCTGCTTAGCCCTCAGCTCCTCCCGGAGCGCCTCGATGGTGCCGTTAAGAGATTTCTTCAGGGCCTCAACCTGTTCCAGCGGGACGTGCTGTTTCTGCAGACGAGTTTGTGCAGCGAGGATCTCCGAAGTCTGCTTGGCGTTCTCCTCCGCCAGCTTCTCCTTCTCGCTCTTTGCCTCTGTGTACTTCTGCAGCAGGTCGCTCACCTGCCTGTTCAGCTCCTCTGTTCGCCTGCTCAGCACCCTCTCCGCCTGCTGGGCCTTCTCGGCGGCAGCGCTCCTATCCCGCACGTCCTTCTGCAAAGCGCGGAGCTCGGTCTTCAGCTGCTCGTTCTCCCGCTTGCGCTGCGTGGCCTCTGCCTCGCTGGCGTTCCACTTCTGCGTCTGCGCCGACAGCTGTTCTTTTAGTTCTTTCTCTGTGGCTTTGAACTTTCTCTCACACTCTTCAAGGCTGGTGATTGGGGTGTATTTCAGCTTAATGCACTCCTGGATGGTGTCGAGCTCCCGTCTCTGGGCCGCAATCTCGGCGTGCAGCGTGGCGATCTCCTCCTGGCCCCGCTGGTAGCTGGCCAGCGCTTCGGCGCCGCGGTCCTGCGCCTTCTGCATGCTCTTCCTCATGGCGCTCATCTGTTCCTCGTGCTCCTTCAGGCTGATGTACTCCGCTTTTATTTGGTTCTGAGTGTTCTCCAGGTTTCTTTTTAATTCTTTGTTCTCCTCTTTTATTTTCACAAATCCCTGATTTATATCTTCACATTTCTTCTTTGCGTCTGCTAATTCTCGGTTGGTTTTGTCCAACGTGCTAGTCAGCGCGGTTTTAACCTCTTCATGGGTTTCCACTGGCACGTGCTGACGGCTCACGGTCTGTTTCAAGTTAGTGTTCTCGGAAATGAGCAAATGTATTTTCTCTTTGTCTTCACCACATTTTTTATTAAGTTCAGACAGCTGTTTCTTAAGTTCAACAATAGTGGATTTCAGAGCCACGATCTCTTTTTCGTGTTTCTCAGGAGGCACAAACACAGTTTCCAGGCGGCTAACATTCTTACTTAAACTGGCGTTTTCCATCAGCAGTTTCTCCATTTCCAACTTCTTTTCTGTGTATTTCTGTGTCACATCTGAAAGCTTTTTATTCAAATCACCAACAAGTGCATCATGTGACTTTTTCATCTCTTCACTTACTTTCAAAGGAACGTAATGATCTTTCACTTCCGCTGTCAGGCTGTGCACCTGCTGGGTGAGGAGCTTATTATCCAGACAAAGCTTTTCGATTTCCTTCTGTAACGTCTGATTTTTCGATGTTAACTCAGTGACCTTCTTCCCAAGTTCTGCTGACTTCGGCTCCAGCCTGCTCCTAAGCGGCCCATGCTCCTCGGCCTGGACGTGCTGGGCCAGTCTGGCCCGTAAGCTCTCAAGCTCTCTCTTTAACTGTCGGATTTCGCTGAGTGATCTTTCGTACTCTCTTTCCACCTCCGCTAGTTTTTTCGCCTTCTCGCTCACTTCACTCGACAACAGGCTCTTCATGCTTTCAAACTTCTCGGCAGGGATGGCCAGGGCCAGCTGGGCCGACAGCTCCCTGAGCCGGCCCTCCAGCTCAGCAGCCTCCCTCCCGCGCTGCTCCCGCTCTGCGTGGCACCTGCTCACCTCCTCCTGCAGCCGCCTGCTCTCGCCCGCCAGCCTGCCTTCGTCCCTCCTAAAGCCCTCGACGAGCGCCTCACTCTGTCTGACCTGCTCTCTCAATCTGCCCACCTCTGCAGTCGCGCCTTCGTATTTCGCTTTCATGTCCTTCAGCTGGTCCTTCAGCTCCTCCGTGAGCCTATGGTTCCCGGCCGCTGCTTCACTTGTGAGGTGCTCCTTCAGGGCAAGAAAATGCGTCTGCATTTGCTTCACTTTGCCTTCCGACTCATACATTCTCCTCTGCACGTCTTTCAAGGCGTCTTCCAGCTGCTTTATCTGCTCATCTGAATCCTCCTTGACCCTCTCACACTCCAGCGCCAAGGCTTTGCACTCCGCCACCTTGTGAGCCAGTTCGTTTTGAAGCTTGAGTCGGTCCTGTTTGGCTGAATCACAGAAAGTTCTCATTGCTTCCAACTCTTTTTTTAAAATTTCACTTTCCGAGTATGAGGTTTGATTGGGCAAGGAGAGCTCCAGGGGTCTTAACATAGACCTGCTCTGCATGTGGACTGGCACGCCTGGGGAGGCACACTGCAAAAAAAAAAACAGTAAAACATTAGCCCCCGAAGCCTGAAGAAGACGCTTACCTACCAACCTCCTCAGGTCAGCAGCCACAGGGCGCTCAGACTAGTCTACCAGAAAGACACAGCACTGGTCTCTGAGGTGAGGAAGCAGCTCTGGGTGCGACTTCTTTAGTCAGCTCTCAAGCAGGGACATTTGAAAGCCTGCTCCCTTTAGTGTACTTCTGGAAGAACGAAGAAGGAAAATGGTCGTGGGCTCTGAGGAGGATTTCCTCTTTCCTTTCCCATTCGTAGTACCTGTCCACACATGAATGGCGCCTTTATCAAAACACATTTACCACTTCCATGCTTCACGGCACATACTGTGCTTAGAACTTCAAATTCTGAAGAAAGTCATCAGAATCCTTGAGTAAAAACAAGGGTTTTGCAATTTTAAATCTACGAAAAATTTCATAGAATGATACATTATTTCCTAACAACATACATTGACTTCTGAGGACCCTCTTTGTTAACTCCAGTGTAATGTTATTTAAATTACAAAAATAGCACCAAAATAAAGTTAGCTAGTATAACAATCATCAAGAGAACGTTAATCAACTCACAAAGTAGAACCACGTCGTCTTCTCTCACACAAAAGGATAAATTAGAATTTCGCATACATCTTACTACAAAATTTGATTGACATCGCGTTCCCTCTACTAAATGCTGACAAAAGAAGTATCATTTAACTTCTCATTGAAAGGGTTAATAAACATTAGAACATACAGCATCAAAGATTAAATTTAACTGTTTCTATTTTTCCCCATACACCTGTTACAGTAAGCGCTCTTTTCTTTAAAAGTAGTAATTCGTTGGGGAAAGCCCTGTGCTACGGGTGCCTCCCACGACGTTAACAGGCAGGCCTCCCCGTTGTCAGGTACCTCCACACGCCCTCCCAGGGGTCAAGAAGGTAAGTAACAGCACAGGTACTTCTCAGCCTCAGTCCGCTTCTGATTATCTTTCAACTTACCGACTATCTTTAGACTAAGACTATAACAAACTACCACACAGCTTCACAATTTCCATTTGCATTTTACTATAACCAAATGTTTATCTAATCTTCTTAAATATTATTTGGTTGATTGGCATCCGTTCTCTCAACTTAGACTCTCAGATGTTTCCAGCTTAGAGTGACCTCAGACATCATGGAGGCTGACGCAACTCCGCCCCAGATGTAGGTATGTTAGAAACCCTTCAAAAGCCCAAACGTCGACCAGCTCTGCAGGCCACAGAAGGCACTAGGAGCACAAGCCTGTCATAGCTGCTGGGGACTGAAAGTGAGGAGCAGACAGACAAGAAAATCAGACCGCACCCCCCACGGGAGGCTTTCTTCATCTCGAGGTGAATTACCAAGATACAGAAGATACATTTGAATGTAAGGAACAATGCACTTCAGGGTCAGAACAAACGTCTTTAGAATTATTCACACCTATTCTCCCCCTTAAATGAGCAAATACAAAGAGCTGACTGACTAACGTCAAAGAATACAGACATACTATCAAAGCCAATGAACTCCCAATTCAGATCTCTCCAGTCACTGTCACCAAAAATACTCTAGAGGGCACTACACAGAGCAGCACCTGCTTTCCTGAAACTCAGGACCACAGACCAACCTTCCTCTGAAAATGAGAACCTTACTCAGTGTATATTTACTTGAGAAACAGACAATGCTATTTCCTCTTTTTAAAAAGGTACAAATATTTTTATGTATTTTTAAAATTAATTAAAGTACATTACCTGTGAGTCTGTCATGTACATTTGACCTTGTTTAAGAAGCATATCTTCTTTTCCTAAATAAATCCAAATAAATGATGTCTTAAATATCACACCAAAGAGAGCTAGGTATTAACTGGGTGTTACGATCTCCTTTATTATTCAAATAAAAGAGAAACATGAGTTACAACATAAAATTATTTTGTTCTAAAGTATCCATACTTTTCCTTATTATCTCCATATACATAAGGAAAGCACCTATATTCTTCTGAATAGATACTAAGCTGGTTTTTAGAATTATGCAAAACTGTTAGTCTAAACATGCTAAATAATTGTTATAAAATATGTACATTGCAGTCAAAATAAAAAGTGTTCTTTGCAATTTATAGGATAATTACTACTATACTTAGCTGATGGATAATTTAATATTCAAAGGAAGCAAAAACTTAGATTTTCTAGAGAAACTATTTAAAACTGGAGAATAAGCAAAAGTGAAGATTAATTATACACAGTCTTAAAATAAGTAATAAATAAGCAACTGCTTATGAAACTTCTAGCTAATTTTAAAGGCTTGCCTGCACTGAGACCACAGCCAAAGGCTTCTTCAAGTCAGAAAGCTACGCTGGCGCCTCTTCCCACAGGAAGAAGCCCCAAATATCGCAAGACAAACGTCTGCCACCGACAAGACAAACCTGGCAATTCACGCAAGACACAGTTTAAAAGTCTAGGGCCCAAGGAAAATCAGAGCCTCAGGGAGGACCAGGCTGTTGGTCAGAGGCTACAGCAGGCTCTTTGGCCCCTCCTGGCTCCAGGCTGGAGGACAGCACACAGCAGCCGGATGGAGTCTTCCAACAGCGTATCACGGACACTTGGACAAAATAAAGAGGCAGAAGCAGTCTTCTCTGCTTGAACTGGGTGAACGGTAACGATATTTATACTTTCATACTTACGGCTACTGAAGTGACTTCCTGATCCTAAATGATCGCTCTGAAAGCAGAAGTATAAAGTAAAACATTTTAGGTGAATACTGTTTCCTTTTGCTAAATCCTGTGCCTAGTTCAGCTCTAAATGATTGAGTCATTAAAACCACATTTTCAACATTCCTTGTTCCTCGTGAGTGTCATCCTACGCGAACTCACAAAAAGGCAGAGCTCTAGCGGCAATTAGAGACGTCGGCTGGGAATAAAGCACTTCACTAAGCATTTTAGTAAAAGCAGCCAAGCGTTTCAAGGAAAAACTTTACTGCTCAAAAGAAAAAACAAGTGCGCCCCAAAGGGCCCAGATAAACTTCCGTGTTCTCTCAAGCTGTTCTGAGTGGAAAGCTCGTATGGTAGTTACGAGTTCAGGTTCTGGCTCTGACACTTCCTGTTATTTAGAAACCCCTGATGAGCGAACCGCTCTGTGCCTCAGTCTCCTCACTTACAAAGGGGAGACAACAGTAAAACGTACCACAGCAAGTTGATGTGTTTACTAAACGCATGTAAAGTGCACAGAGCAGCTTCTCGCAGGTGGCTGGGGCTATGAAGGTGTTAGCTACTACCAGTTTCACTATTACCTTTAAAAGGTCTTCAAATATGAAAAAAGATAGAAGCCACTACACTAGGTCATTCTTTAGCTTATAAAACTGTGTTTCTAAATAATCTCAGAATTCTGTCATTTAATATAAACGTATCTTTTTGTTTTATTTTTAAAAACGTACCAAGGCATAACTCACTTGCAATAAAGCACACGTGTGCAGTGCAATGAATTTCTGCACTTGTATACTTTGTGTAATCACAGCTCAGACCAAGATGCAGAGCATGCCTCGCACCCCCAGAAGCGTCTCCATGCCCCGGTCTAGGCAGGAACCCCTCACCAAAGGGCGGCCTCCACTCTGACCTCTCTCAGCACAGATTCGTTTTGCCTCATCCTGCCCATCAGAAAACTGGGATCAAGCAGTGTGTGCTGTGTCTGATCTCTCAGGCAACTTTATGTCTGTGGGACTCATCCACGCCTTCACCTACTTCTTCACAGCTGTGCCCATTTTTTTTATTTATAAAGAAAAATTTCACTTTTGTTATATACTCTGGAGTTATATTCCCCCCAAATGATAAAAGACTCACACTGAATCAGCCACTCTCTTCAGTGATCCCCCCCGCCCCAGCAATGAACAACACTCATAAAATACACGTTACGGCTTTAAGCCGCGCAGCTCAGAGCCAGGAGTGCGGCCACCCCCCGCAGGCAGCCGCTGAGGAAGCCTCTGGGCACCAGGGGCGTGCTGCTCCCTGATCGAGGGGTGTTCCGCTTGTGAAAATTCTTCAGCTTACACACTTTAACAGGTGTCTTTTCAATGTATATTGCATTTTGATGAAAAGTTTTTAAAAATTCATGGTCGTCAAAAAACTAACAGCAAACTGAACCAACAAAAGGCAAGTATATGATCTGAGAGTTATTAACACATTGCTCTCACCAAACAAATCTGTGTATGCACAAGATCCCTTCTGAGATGATCCTGGAAACACCCCTACTCATTTACATGACGCTTTTTATCATCGCCATCACAGTCACTGTAACTTTACAAGTAAAAAAGTATGTTGCTTTGAAAAGGTAAAGATGGACGAAGAGGAAAGTTGGGGAAGAGAAACTGGAACTGAACCAAATGTCAGCTTAGTCAATGTCGGCGACTTCATTTATCCTTTATACCAACGCCGGAGGAAGGGACAATCACCCCAACTCTGCCAAAGCGGCAGCGCGCTCAGAGACCCTAACTGAGCGGCCCGAGGGCACGCCGTGAAGAGGAGTGACAGCGCAAACGCAGGTCGGGCATCACGCCCTTTGCCACTGCCCGCGAGGAGCTACAGGAACTAATCAAGCCTTCTGTACCTCAAAATGCTTAAATCTGCTTCTCAGAGCCTCAATCGTTCGTAGGCTTTCTTCGTGTTGCTTTTCTTTAGCTGTCAAAAGGGACTTCAGCTTTTCTTTCTGAAATGGAAAGGAATAAATACAGAGCAAAATCACCCTGGGCTTGAAATCGGGTTAAAAATGTGGTTTAGAAAATGTGAATTAGAATTACTGTGAGGACTGCAGTTAATGAATTCTCTAACCTGATGGATTTTTAACAACTAGTAGAGCTGAAAATTTATATAAATATACTAATAAAATATACTATATATAAACAATATTATGAAAAGTACAAATCTCTGTGGTTTGTTTTAAATCTTATTATTTTCAGACGTTTTCTTTATAATGTTTTGAATTTCACATCTTCTCATGAACTTTCACAGAAAATGAGACATCGTCCTCACAAGACACCTTCCCAGTCACGCGCAGGCTTTGTTTCCCCCTCTGAGCAACAACCAAAACCAGACAGAGCCCTGCCCCCATCCCAGTTCAGGACTGAGCGCTCTCCTGCAGCACCGTCTTCCATTTACGTAACGTTTTACAGCTTTAAAGTAAAATTTATCAGCCTACCTCACTTTCCAGATCATCAGCAACCATGACTTCCTAAATTTAAAAACAAAAAGAGAAAAAAATGTATTTTCACTCTTAAAAGTTTATTTTAAAAGGCATGAGTTTGGCAAGTGTCTTTCAAAAAGGCTGGACACGTCTTTAAGACCAGGGACGAGGAGGTGACAAGAGTTTCTCGTACCCCGTTCCTGTCGTCTGCATCGTCACTCCTCCTCCTCGCTGACCAGGTCCAGAAGCACTTGTGATTCTCCGGAGAAGCCGTCAATCAGCTGCAGCTAGGACCTGCCCCCCCCCTTCTGGCTTCTGCCCACTCTCTCCTTCCAGCCCGACAGCCCCAGCCATAGCTCAGTGCTTGGACATCGCTCTGTCCTCAGATTTGACATTAGAAGTTTCACGTGAAGGTCCTCGTGAGCTACAACCTTCCCCAAGGGCAACGTCCTGACGTTCCCCCTCAGCGCCCAGCACCACGACCCGCAGGGACGGGCGACCACGAGCAGTCTGTTATTGGTGGTGGTGACCGGCAGTCAGACCGTCTTGTTTTCTATGCCCTGCGGGTTACTCACCTCATTCAGCTGCAGCTGTAACCCGTTGACTTTATCCAACAATATTCTCTGCTCTTGCTGAATTTTTCTCAGCCTCTCTTTCAGATCTTCATTTTCAGTCTCCAGATCCTTAAATAGTAAAGGTGACAGGTGCCAGACCAACTATTTTTTAAAGAGTAACTCTTACGGAAGAAACTTTTTAAAAGCAGCTCACTCTCATAAGCAGATAAACACACACATACAACAGCTTTAAGTATAAAGATACAATACTTTCAATGGCACCCAAATAATGTAAAATCTGTACATGAGAAATAACGTAGAGAAGGGCAGCCCTGTGACGCCTAGTAAGTGCAACTGCACGCAGGACAGCGAACCACCACGGCCCTAACAAACAGGAAGGAAAAGCGCCGCCTTCTGGGCAGAAGGGAGCCACACAGCACGGCGACTTGAACCTTTGCCTAAAACTCCTCAAGTCTGTGAGACTGTCCTCGCGCTGGTAACCAGCGCTCCAGGGCTGATTTTAAGGCTCCAACTTAAGGCCACAGTTTACGCTCTTAACGCTGCATAGGAAACTATGAAAACGCAAATAAAATGCTTTTGTTTTATCATATAGAAATGGCTATTCAATTTATATTTTAATGAAAATAAACCATTCAACTATGGCTCTTCTTCCAACAAAATCGAAATAATACTTATTTTTTTGAATACTCTGATGAACATAAAAGGTCGTTAACAAAATTATTTTTCTTAATAAAAATAAAAAATACTTCACAAAAACATTCAGATTTTTTTTTATTTACATTGGTAACCATCATTTTCATCATTTAATTTCTAAAATGAATACAAATTTATGATTTATGGTCCAAAACATATATTTAAATCAACAAAAAGTTATATAAAGTTATTAAATTATTTACTTCCTAGTATATACTAGAAAAACACTTCTTGTAAGATAAACTGACCCAAACGTTCACACCGAAGGTTAAGCCTTTCAGAAGCGGCTGGGCCAGAAGGCAGAGCCTGGCAGAGCCACCAGCCCTCCCGCTGCCCCTCCTGCCCCGACCCACTTCCCCGCGTGTCGGCTCCCTTTCCTCCCCGAGCCCCACGAAGACAGCGCTGGAACTCTGTGCAGAGGAAGACAGTAACCTCTTTTTCCTTTTTACCTGGAGGTTTTGGTGCTCCCTCTGATTTGACCTGACGTTTACTTCATCTACCATCTGCGTCAAATTTCGCTTTGGTAAAACATAAGAAAACACAGGTTAGCAAGTATGAGAATAAACAGAAGTCCATTTTCCTCAATAGGCAACACACCCACTTAGCGACTGTCAGCTTATCCAAGTTAAACGTTGCTGCACGTAACACAAGGTGGCAGTGTTTCCAAATGGGAAGCAGCTTTAAGGACACAGGCTTTACATAAATCGAGTATAATCTATTTTAAAACACTAAAAAGTAACGAAATTTAAAATCCTTACTGTTACGGATTTATTTTAACCAAAGTCACCAAACTTTAAAAAGGAGAATGTGTACTAGAGGCAAAACTCAAGGTGCACTATAAAGCGTCAGCAACCATTCCCAAAGAAAGAATTTAGTGCTTAAACAAAGGAGGGGGAGTTACATTAAGGCTGAAAGCAAATATGGAAATGATTCTCTTCTTTGACACGGATGAAGTAAAACACCAAGGGGTGTGATAAGAGAGAGACAGACAGTCCTCCGCCCACAGCCACACAAGAGCCTCGGGATGACTCAGGCGGGTACGTGTTCTGATTTTGTGCACTTACTGCTTTGAAACTTTATTCCAGCTCACAGATTTGCTTTAATAAAAACACAACACAATCATTAAATGAGGGAGAAAATAACCTTTTCTTGCCAAAGTTGACCTTTAAATTTATACAACAATTTAGAAAGTTATTTCTTTCTTCCCTTTTGAAAGCTAAAAAAAACCAAACCAAAAAAAGTGAATGCTTTAATTCTCCAAGATAATTTTATTATGTTTCATATTATTTGCCAAGTTTTGTTTAACCAAGTGTTTAAACCATCCTGCTAATGGGCTCGGATTTAGAATTAGAGGGACGAGTTCTCACTAAGACAATGCTCTGTGTCCACATTTGGCCCAAACTACATTTCTAGCCGTGCTCCTTCCACCTGAGGACTGTCCTCCAGGGGAGTCTGACCGGTGTTATCACACCACTTCCAGCCCCCCCTTCTCTCTGGGTCCCTGGTCACCTCTCCTCTTCTCTGGCTCCATCACGGCACATCACGCCTGCCACTCCGGCCCTCTACTGCCCACAGACACGTGAAGCATGCTCCCTCATCAAAGGCTTGGTACCTGCCCTTCCCTCTGCCCAGAGCCCGGGGCTCCCTCCTCACTTCCTTCAGACCTCTGTTGACTGTTCCTTCCTGACCCCACAACCTAAAATAGCTTCCCGCCCTCTCCCTCATCATTCCCCCACCTCCTGTTCCGCTGGTCCCCAAAGCACCTGCTGTGACATTTGATACTAAACACCTGTCTGCTTACTGTTCATCTCTCACTAGGCTGGGAGCTCCATGAGGGCAGGGGCTCTGAGCACGGATACCCCAACACTTAGCGCAGTAAGATGCCTCTGCAGATACCTGTTAAGCAAATAACTGAACACATTTTCTTTAACTAAACCGTAGCTTCTTGATAACAAGGATTATATGGCCCTGAGTACACGAACAAATCCTGTCTATAGCAGATATCTTAAAACGTATTCAGTAAATAACAGAGACAAATGAGTTTTACTGTTCCTAGCAGAACATTAACTCCATGAACTCACTCAGATAACTCCTAGAGCACTGGGCAGAATAGCATTCCCATATTAACATTCACTAACCCTTGATTTTAAACACCTGCACATTTCAGAAATCACTTTCCTCTGACCCTGCGTGCGCTGTCTGGCATAGCTAGAAGAGCGCACATCTCATTTTCCTCCACCCCTGCTCAGGCTACCTGAGGACTGGGAGAGGAGGCTCAAACGGCTGCTGCACGTGGCAGAGGGAGTGACAGCAGGCGTGACCCACGCGTGGACTACGTGTCCTCAGCTCTGACGGGCTGGAGGGGAGCACGCTTTCGCACAGCTTCCGGGCTCAGGTGCAAGGCAGAGAAATGACGCGGAAAGATGGCAAGTCGCTCAGGAGGCACCTGATCACCTCCTCCTCAGGGCTGGGAAGGACTCAGGCCCCCTCACTAGAGAAAAGCTGGAAGCCTGGAGGGCACAGCCGGCGGAGAGGGGAGCTGCCTACACCCGCTCTGGAGAGGCAGTGTGTGCGTACAGCAGCCCTGCCACTCTAACTCCAAGAGAGCTACTGAGCCTGAGACACAAAACCAGGGTTAAATGGTGATGTGATAATCAAGTTAGTGCGAGGTATGAATTATTTCATGTACTAACTTTTAAAAAAGTAAAGTCCTCATTAAATTAAATACATACAGCAAAAAAAGAAAAAAAATCAAAATGTTAACAGTGGCATTGAAATCACATACATAATCAGTTTTGAATTCTGTTTTCTCCATTTCTTATTGCATTGAAAGGTGTTTCCCACAGCAGGAGAATCTGGCCCTGTTACTTTGGGAGAACAGGAGAAAACTGTCCACGGTCTACCAGGACACCATCTGCCAGGAATTCACCACCTCAGAATCTCAACAAGGCGCCACAGCTCACTCTTGAGCGGGCTGGCTGTTCACGGCCAGCGATCAGGAGGCTACCTATGTCCCACTGGGCACATTTCACTGCCAGTGAGCCCCACCGTCCAGCTGAGCGGCAGTGTCAGGATAAAGCTCAGGGTCTCACACCTGGTCTCTACCTGCGTGTGACTGACTGAGGAGAGAGAGCAGCATGCGTTTAAACTCAAAACAGCTACGTACGGCCATCAACCAGGCTTACGAAGCACTTTACTTAGATTACACAATATAAATAATTTTTTTAACCTGTTGTAAAGATGGTCCTTTCTTCCAAAGTTCTCTCCCTGAAGATTTAAAGAGAGAGAGAGAGGAGAAAGAGGAACAGAGAAACAGCAGGTTAACTTGGGCAGATACACATTCCCTCATTATACAACTGAGTCAATGTTAAAGAAATAAATTTCAAAGTTTCTTTTAAAGCGGATGACCTTACAGGTTTTAAACAACAGTGAAACATCACTTTTGCAACAAATTGGCTTTTTTTTTTTTTTTTTTGCTACAACGTCCAGGTAGACAATACTCAACGCAAGGGAGGGGAAGCAGGTGAGAAATGCAAAATTTAAAGCATTCCTAAATTAGAAGGCAGCTTGTCGATATAAACCAAAACTGGAAGAGACGTGCATAACCTGAAACCTCCTGATTCAATTTCTAGGAAATCATCCTAAGGGTGTAATAAAAATACGCTGAAGTTTTATGCATAAAAACAGTCACTAAATGGTTATTTATATTAGTAACAACAACTTGAAAGACCCCTATAGAGACTTGCTTAATTGAATTAAACTTAAATAGGTGGGATTTTATGCATTAATAAAAAATCATACTGTAGAGAAAAATATTTATTCATGAGGGAAAAACTTTCAAATTGTATTATACAAAAAGAAATCTACAGCTCACTGCATGTGACCTCAATTTTATGCACAGAAAAGACTGGAAGGGCTTTCCTCGGTAATGGAGGCCCCTCAGTGGTAGGATGAGTGGCTAATTTTATTTGTTGTGTTTCTCTGTACTTCCCAATGTCTCTTCAATAAGCACAGAAAAATACTTAGTACAGGTATTCAATACATGTTGATTGAGTATTTTATATACACATTTGAACAATAATTCTTTTTTAAAACTCTGTAAGTATAAAAGAGCTTAAGAGCTTCACCCCTTCTCATCAACAAAAAACACACAGTGGTAAAATACTTGAACTGGCTGTTTCTTTTCAGTGCTTAAATTACTCCATGGTAGAGTAGGTCTGACTCGATAAATTGGACAATAAATGTAACAAAGCCAGCAATGACACTGTAAACCCACACAGCTGGGGCACAGAGGGGGACAGCCAACACTGTTTACCAGTGCGGAGCATTCTGCCCCTCACGAACTGGGGTGCTACCATCAAAATCTCTAAAAGCTGCTCTTCATCAGCCTAGTGAGACTCTCCTAGGGACGGAAAACTCCTGGTACCTCTGCTGGTATTTTCCGATGCAGTCTTCAGTAAGGTTAGGATGTCCAGGTTGTCCCCAATTCTTGCGTAGTAAGAACTGTCGTGGCCAAGGGCATCCAGCAAGGTTACATCAGCACCATTTTTAAGTAAGACTTCGACTGCATCTTTGCAACCATACTCGCAACCTAGCATGAGAGCGGTCCTAGAAGGGACGACAGAAGAATAAAAGACCTTGAGAAGGATCCAAGAAAAGATTTCAAAAATCCCTTTCGGAGGCCCCCATCTTAAAGAAGATATTACTTTACAGAGCCGTAGTCATTACAGACACAGATTTGCTTCACACTTTTATCTCACATTCTGACTTCGCTGCATCTGTAAAAACACCTGCTGTGTCTCAGTGTGCAGGGCCAACGGCTGATACCACCTTGCATGCACCTGTGACGTCTACCCCCAGATTAACCTCCTTTGTTCCAGGCGCTCTGTGTCCTACAAGTAAACTGCCGCAAAAATCTTTCACAACCAATACTGTCACCCTATCTGTGCAAAACCTACAACAATGAACCCAGACTATTTAAATCACTTGGTGAACTGAACCGCACCGTGCAAACCTCCGCAATGGGTCCCTTCTACCCCGAAGCAGGGATCAGTCGCCTGCTCCTGATTCCTGTCTTTAGAAGAACCTTTCTTCTCCTTCACATCTCCTTCACATTTTCACACTTAGTTTTGAAATTTGCCTTCTCAAATAAACCTTCTTTGATTAGCCCCATTATCCTGGACCATTGGTCTATTCTGCCATGACAGAATCTTCAGCACTTAAAGATTTAATGGCATATTGGCAAACTGCAATAGTGCAACAATTAAGCACATCACTGATATGTAGAAGGGCCCCAGACACGCTCTGGTTTTACTGAAATGAAATGAAATGAAATGAAATGAAATGAAGTGACTTATCCTGCATGTAACTTTGTCTTCCACTGGGAGTGCTGGATTTCATCATGGGCCTGGTTTTTGCCTTTCCTTTATGTCTGTTCTCGTTCTCTCTTACACTCCCCAGCAGTTGCTGGGGTGCAATTTTATATGTAACAGGCATTAACAAGGGTGTGTTATTAGGGGGAAAATACACAGATAAGACAGGAAGAAAAAAAACACTTGAGTGCAGAGTATCAGAACTGAGATTTTAATTTATTTTTAAAATCATCTGCTATGCAGTCTAAATATAATACACACTGCCCTACCTCACTGGTATTTTTGGAAGTTCCAATGAAAAAAACAGAGACAAACATCCTTGGAAAAATATAAGATCTATTCAAAAATAACGCATTATATTCGTGGATCAAAAAGATCATCCCTCTCTGATCTTAAAATTTAATTATGCTTGGAGTCAGATTATGGTACCACAAAAACAAAATAGTATTTAAAAAGCTACTTTCTTAAAAATCATGTGAATGATTTAACTGCTTAAGAATTTCCTCCTTTGAGATGCCTGAACAACAGGAACAATTACAGCTATAAAATCTGACATCCAAAGACTATTTTATTATACTTATCTGCTTCCAGTGAACTATGCACAATAGAATACATGTTTAGGGGAATAAAATTAAGTCAAAAGAAACCAACAATTTACCAGCAATCATCTGTAAAATCTCAGAAACCTGTCATAAATTATTGTGATGCTTCCACTGGTGGCAGGGATGTATTTCAGATGCTCTGCTGTCAGCCTGCGAACAGCGGTGATACACCAGACCCAGGGAAGAAGACAGGGAGTCACAGAGAGAGACGGCATGTCAACTAAAGTGATGTCAAGTACAGACGCAGAAATAAATGAAAGGAATCTGTACTGGGGTCCAGAAATGAACTCAGTTCCAGGGAAGGAGCTGGCACAGCGCCCGGACAGAAAGGAGAGGAAACACTCTGAGAAAGTCTACACTGAAACACATCAAGCTCCGGGCACCCAAGGACTGCTTTACTCTCAAAAGATTCACTAATGGAGAAGCAGGCTGTGGACCTGAGTTTTCATCCTTCTCCCTTATTTGAGACCATTTCATTAGAGATTTTTCTGTAAAGCTTAAAACAATTAGGACATAATTCCTCGCCCTGCAGTTCTCTGATCTGAGCACAGGCCCTAACCACTGTCTGTATCCCAAGGGGACCCTGGCATCGTCCCCCTGCCTCCCTCTCCTTCCTTCTTCAGCAGACGCTGAAGAGAAGTAAGAAGTGGGTAATAATGCCAAGGGAGGGGGAGCCACGGGGGACGGAAAGGCCAGGTCACAGCAGCAGAGCTTCAGGGTCACCGTGCATCCCGCAGGTGTCTGGGAGGCTGCGAGGAAAGAATTACCTGTTCTGTTTGTCCCTGGAATTCACATCCGCCCCTCTGTCGATCAGCAGCTGACATATGGTTGGCCTGCACATCTGAGTAGCCAGAACAAGTGGTGTCCGCCCATCCTAAGCAACAAGAACAGTAAGACGGCGTTAGGACAGCAAAGCTCCCAAACATGACAGTCAGAAACCCGGTGGAAATAAGAGCAGACACGAGCTGACGTACCACGTCTTTGGCATGCACCGAGGCCCCGTGGTCGCACAGCAGCTGTATGCTGGAAGGGCAGTCCGCCATAGCTTGGAGGGACAAAGGAGAGCGACAAACAGTGAGCACCTGCTGGCAACACGTGGGGTCTCGCTAGATCCATTAAGACCTGAATTCTCCAGGCCCTAAGTACCAAGCTTCACATTCTTCACTCTCAGCTTAGCATCATAAGGATCGACTTTCTATCTGGAAATGGATTAGACAAGAATATTTTGTAAATTTTATATGATTTATTAGGACCAAGGAATACTGTCATCCTTGCAGAAGACAAGAATATACTGCTGTTCTAAGGGTAAACATGGTAATGGAAATGAAACTTAAATTTCCTATTTATAGTATATTTTTAGATATGGCTATGACTGACTGGATCCTTGACGTGTTAGCTCAGTTTTTTTTAAAGAATCAAAATTTTTTTAACAAAAGAGCCACAGTAAATAGAGTATGACTCATACAATTCGTATTTACTTTTCAAAGCAGAGACTGCAGGGTCTTCCTTAAATGACACAAAAAGCACGGTCATTTTGCTAAAAATAACATTATAAAATTACATAATGCTTCTTCTCTGACCTCCTAGATTCATATTTGTATCAGGAAAAATTGTTAAAATCATAAAATAGGATTGTGTTTATACACCCCATGAATTTTTTTCTAAGTTTTATGAGTTGATAAATTATATGAGTTTTATGAGTTGATAGATTATCTGCACAAAAAGTACTAAGTCAGTGTTCTTTTTTTACGAAATTCAATACAATAAAACCAAACACATATTAAAAAATTATGTAAATTTTTCAGTTCTAATGTCTTTAATCCAGCAAGTCTTTTATATAAAATACATAAACAATCATAAAAAAAGATAAACTGAAACTGAATACATTAGTTTAGGAATTATAAAATTAACAACAATTCAGGCCCAATTAAAAATAAGAATAAAAAATGTAAAGCATAACAAATTCCAGAGTCATGCAAGTTGAACAAGCAAAGTCAGCACTAAAGGTGCTATGATGGACAGTGCCAAGGGTTCACCCTTCCTCCCGTGGCAACGAAACGGCCCTGGGCACAGGGCGGCTCGCAGAGGCCACAGTCCCAGCCACCTCTGCTTGCAGGCGTGGCCACATGAGCTAGATCACGCCAGTGGAATCTGAAGGAGGGATGCGTGCTACCTTCTGAGCCTGGAGCTTTAAAAGGTGGTTATACCTTCCTCCGTAATCTTTCCCCTTCCTGTTAGCAACAGAACAGGTGCCTGCTGTCTGCTTTAGCCTTAGAGATGAGGACACCCAGGCAATGAAAGGACTGCAAGATGGAAAAAGTCTGGGTCCCTGAGTCACCGTACAGAGTGGAGGCACAAGGCAACTGGATCGTCAGGACTATGACATGAAAGAAATACATTCTGGGTGTGGGTGTTTTTTTTTTTAAAGCCAGTGTCATTTTATTTTGGCCTTATCCTTAAACAAGACAAAAGCTGCCATCAGAGGAGCCGGGTGCCACTGTAACAGACACCTAAATTACACGGCACTGGTTTAGTGGCTGGTGATGAGTAAGCACATTCCAGGCTAGAAACCTTGTGATGCTTCTCATGCTGTGGGAAAGCATTTAACAGATCTGCCATTTGTGCTGGTTTACAAGGCGTCCTGTGAGATGGGAAGAGTCCAGCTCACGAATGACCCCAAGCCGCATGCCAGCCTATACCAGTCAACAACAAGCAGCTGACACTTGAGCTCTTTATCACATCAACTCGGTCTTCACTTTAACCTCCCCTGCACACCTACTAAACAGATCTAAGATTTCAATGGGTTAGGCTGTACCAGTTTTAAAAACAGGGATAAAACCTATACTATACAGAAAATTACACATACTCGATGTAGCATTTTGATGAAACTGACATATGCAGACACTGTAATGCCATCACCACAATCAAGGTTCTAAATACACACATCACTTGCACAAATTTCCTTGTGCTTTTTTGTGTGTATGTGTGTTTTGTTTGGGATTTGTTTTTTGTTTCTTGTGTTTTTTTTGGTAAGAATACTTACCAAAGTAAGTATATATATATACTTAATATATTTTAAAGTACATATATAATATATACTCTTAATATATTTTAAAGTACATAATACCATATCGTTAATTGTGTGCAAGACATTTATATTATATTAAACAATAATTACATATATATATTTTTTGTATAATAATTTTTGTATAATTTTTTTGTCTAATAATTTTTGTATAATAATTGTATCTCAATAAGCATAAAAAATAAAAGGAAAAATAACTGGAGAAAGCTGAACACTGACTAGGTAAACATTTTCAAATGCATTAGATGTAATAACGGATTGCACTTAGGTTACAAAATAGAATCATTATCTTTCAGAGATACAAACTGAACTGTTCATGGACAAAATTAGATGATGTCCTGGATCAGGTTTAAAATATGCCAGCAGAGGAGAAGGGGGGGAGGCACAGACGAACCACAGCTTATCATATGTTGACACTCTGGGTGAACGGCACAAGGTGTTTTAATATAATACGCTAATTTTGCTTTAAATTTTCCATCATAAAAATTTTAAATAATTTTAAAGCAATTACTAATAAGGTTGGATTAATTAAAAAGACAACTACGAAATGGTGGTACAACAGAAATATCATGACCTGTATTCATGCTTCATCAAGCAGCAAAATCATTTTTAAACGTCCATCAAGCACAATAAATTAGTGCTACAGAAATGAACTGTATTTTTTACGATTTTAAATTTAATTTGAAACTTTGTTTCGATGATTCCTTAACTATACAAGCTTGATACGTGTATTATATATGAATCTGGGTTTATGTTTTTATTTTTTAATCATGTAATTAATATGTTTCTAATTATTTAAGTAGCAATACAAAATTATCATTAAAATATAAAATAAAAGTAAAACTATAGGAAAGTCACAGGGATCACTGTGAGGCTCAAATGATAATGTATGTAAAAATGCTTTGCAAATAATACCACTCTATACAAAAATACAAGGAAAAACACATTGTGTGAGTGACTAAACTACTATAAAAGTACATGAAATTGGAAGAAAATCAAGGAATAAAAGTCTGAAGGAAATGTGAAGTGCAACACATTTCTAACAGAGACCCCTCTAACACTACGACAGATAGTCTACATACAGGAAAGGAAAGGGTAATGTTTTTTCCTTTTCTTTGAATTTCTAGTTAACTAGGAATTTGAGCCTTAGAAGAGTCTGGCCAGGGGCCAGACTATCTTATGTTGCAAAAATCCTTAACTATCTAATTTTTTTCTAAGCGTTTTCTTTGAGACACCTAAAGAATAATGCAGATACATTCTGATGGACAGTATGATTAATAAAGTCCACAAAAATACTAGTACAAATCTCTTTTAAAACAGAGCACACCACAGTGATATGCAATTCCGCACTGATGCCTCTAGATCAAAAAAGCCTTGCCACCTTGAGTTAAGAAGCCACTACACGCCAGGAGCTGTCCGTGATTAGTTACCACCACCCCCGCCACAGCGTTAACTCCATCCTGCATCTGGGAAAACGAGGCTCAGACGTGTTAAAGAGGTCAATACAGTTTTCAAGGAAAAGTCTTTCTCCTTCCCGTCTCTCCCAGCAGTTCCCAAACACATGGCACTCACAGCTCCCTGAGAGCAGGATCACGGCTTTCGCACCTCTGGATTTTCAGTATCTAGCAAACTGGCCTGAAATAATGGCTGAATGAATCTTTCTAAGCTGTACAATCTAACAAATTTCAAATCTGAGTAAACAAAGAGTTCAAAACATTTTGTCTCTCCATGAATTATACAAATCTATGCATGTTAAAACTCTGACATAATTTAAATGCCTAGCCATTTTAACAGAGGCTCGTCTATGCCCAAGTGAACCCTTGGCTCACCTGCGTCATGAAGTGCGGTTCTTCCTTGCAGGTCAACGCGTTCGGTGGGGCAATTGTACTGTTAAAACGTGGGAATTTAGTGATGTAGGAAAGGTTCATTTTCAAATTAAATACTGAGACTCTAATGAACAGCTATTATTTAATCTTAAAATATTCCATTTATCAAAGACACTAAAGACTACTAGACAAGTCATGAATATTTTGACACGCAACAAACATAACAACGCTATCCTGTAAATTTAACAGTATTCCACCAAACAGGAAGACACATGGCACACTACAATAGTGCGGGGTAGAGGAACTATGTTATTGTTTGGGTTTTTTTTTTTTCCAGCAAGAGTTCAAGTTTGAACAATTGCATCAGAAAAAAACAAACGAGCTCTATTGTGAAACTCGGTGGCAAACATGCTCAATGAAGTGTGTGACAGGTCCTTTAACTGAAAACTTTTTTTTAGGTTTTTAATTCACTTTTATTTGTATTTTTCAATTTAAGAGAAGAATGACTCCCAAGATTCTAATCCAAATAGTTACATAAACAACATTATTTCCAGGCTGACTTTTAGAAGAACATTTTAATTTGCTTCTGTAAATATTTGAGAATACAATGTAATTGTATGGTATCTGTTAGGTCTGTTCAGACATAGTTACTGGAAAACATTTAAGATTAAAGGGCCAAGTAGTAATAGGGACTTAATAATACAGCAGATGGCAGCTTCTACCACTTTCTTAGTATTAGGAAAGAACTCGACTGTGGCAGACAGAAGGCACATCAACAGAAACAAAGTGTTTGGAAGGGACAGGAAAGTTAGTTTTGCCCTTCTCCCCAGATGGATGCGCACGCGCGCACACACACACACACACACACACACACACACTGCAGTCCTCTGCAGTTCTGGAAAACTTAATTTAGCCCACTAGCTCATAGAATTCTGTTTGCCTGATTACAAGTTTGACTAATGCTGGGATTATGTACCCTAAATTACTGATGTTTATATAGAAATATACAGATCCTATGCTGCATCACTTCATCTCAAGTCATACACCAGACAGCAGAAAGTTCCAATCTCCAGCCAGGGTCAACAGGAAGGTCAAGTGCTTGCTGTTTATTTTTAATACACTGAGTTATGCAATTCACTTCCCTCAGAGTTTTTGCTCTTTATTGTTCACATTCTTTCAGAAGTGATGGAAAAAGTATCATCTAAGCTGACAATCAAAGCGAGTCTACTATTGTCGTTCATCTCCAGTTCCAAAAACACATTGAAAACACATCTCTTATTTTCAGTCAAAATAACAAAGCTGCGGTATTAACCACTTTCGTTACCTGCAGAAGTTTCTGCAGACACAACGCGTGCCCGTACTTTGCAGCCAGGTGGAGAGCGTTCCTCCCTGTAAAAGAAACCATTTTCACCGTGGGATGAGGGGCGTTTTCTTCACAACTGAACTTCCCACGAAAGTACGACTCATTTTTCCAAAATGAGTTGACAGAACACTTCATTTGTAGGCATGCTCTAAGTTTCTAAGATAGTTCACCTAGTTTCAGATTTTTATTGGAGATAATACACACACCAAAACAATGAGGGTGGAAAGAAAAATTAAACGTACAAGCTCACAAAAGAGCAAGAATTCTCTTATTTACCACTGAGTCTCCAACACCTGGAACAGTGTCTGAGACAGAATAAGTAATTAAACACCAGCATATGAAAGGAGGGAGGGGAAGAGAAAGAAAAGAAAGGAATGGGGGTGGGAGGGAGAGAAAGACAGCTAGATTTCACATAACATTTCCAAATAGGCAGTGTGGCTACTAAGACGGAGAAAGGTCAGAGGGGTGAGTCAAAGAAAGGGTATTCTCCAAGTGATTTTTATGCTTCAACTAAAATTCAAAGTTTACTAAGAGATTCTGTCTCTGAAAACCAGACGACTTGTTCAAATACGTGTACTAAATAAAATGTGCAAATTTAAAGGAAATGCCGAGGACGGCAGAGAACAGGTTACCAGATAATCCAAAAGGTTAACTCTGAACAGCGACAAAGGTGACGTGCACAGAACGTTCTGCTCCAAACGCTATGGCTCCTAATCGCACTTCTGCATGCATACACGTCCCCTGGGTGGTGAAAAATATTAGGGTTTCTCCAGACTATTCCAGCTTCTAGTCTTTAATGCTCTCAATTTCCCTCTAACTTCATAAACTTCTTAAAATGTAATTGGACTCCACAATTAGACCCTTCTGCTAGAAAAGAAGTAACTGATGTTCTGTTCATCCTGGATGAAGAAATAAATTGACTTTCAACCCTCATTCGGTTTTACATGTGTTTAGATATGTGAATCAGTTTTCCTGAGGCTAATCACTTCTGTGCAGCAAACAGGCTCTAGAACAAAAAGCAGTGACTCCAGACCTTCGAACAGATACAGACACAGCATGCTCAGCCCTCCCTGAACGTCCTCTAATCACAAACAAGTCAGACGTAATGATTTCAAATTTCACTCTGCTGCCGCTCATGGGCAAACGTCCTAGAAACACTTCACATCGTGAAAAGTGACTAGAATGACGGGCACTAACGTGGAAGTGAGAGGGACCACTGAGTGGGTGGTGGGGACACAGTGGTGACAGTCCCTGGTGTTCACCAAAGTGCCGCAGAAACTTGGTCACAGAAAAATGTCAGGCGAGGGCTAAGGACACACCAAACCCAGCCATCTGAGACAGAGCAGCATGAAATCATGGAAACGTCACATCTAAAGCATGTCCCCGTGAATTACACCGAAGGTGCATACTTGGCAAGACCTGGGTCACGAATATCTCAAAACTGCATTAGTTTGAAATTTGGCTGTTTTCAATTCACTTTGGTATTGCTAGCAAGGAAAGAAGTTAAGATAAAATATGTAAAGATTTGTTAATCAAATTTTTATCAGATACTCACATCTGGATTATAACAGACAATGTAACAGCGAATGAGACATGGTCCTTGTCCTTAGGAAAGGGACTCAAACAACTAACATAATTAAACAAATCAAATAAAAATATGACTAAACAGCAAAACAAAAGACAAGATGTGAAGCAGGTGTGTGGGAGCGCAGGGTACGAAGTGATGCCTGCTGAGCTGGGGAAGCGTCTGAGCTTCAGATGCACTAAAGGAGGGGGGTCAACAGTCACTCAGATTGGCCACTAGGCAAGGCTGTCCAGCGCAGAAGAAAACAGACAAAAATGAGGAAGACACTTGTTTGAACTGGAATCAGCACAATAAATAAGTCTTATGAGTTCCGAAAGGGCATGGTTAGTCCAAAATTTCTAAAAATAAATATTATTCTACATCAATGGAAAACACACACACACACACATATATATATATATGTAATAAACAGCTTTTTGTTCATTCAAAGGTGGCAGATAAATTGAGTCTGGTCTTCAGTCAAGAATCTGACACACCTTTAGGTAAAGATTTCCCTCACTAACTCTTTTGTCATCTGCCTCCCTCTCCTGCCCTTCCACTTCTAAACACAATGCTGATTAACCAGTAATGTATTTATTTGTCCATACGTGAAGTCACAGAATAAACCATTAAAGTCGTTAAGGAAATCCTCTGCTCTAGCTCAGCTCCCACACTTGACTGATGAAGAAAGGAGAAATGCAGAGAGATGAGCTGCCGAGAGCCCCAGAGAACTGAGGACCACCCAGAGGGACAGGAAACTGGCGCGTTCCCGGAAGAAGCGCAAAGGCTGTCTTCAAATACTGAAAAGTCGGCCTTGTGAGGTGCAAGCTTGTGCTGCAAGACATTAGAAGGCAGGGGTGGGGATGACTAAGCCTAAGCAGAAGGTCTGGTCGTCAGAGACAGACTCAAACTGTGTCAGAAGTCGTTTTTTATCAGTACTGCTAGCCAGTCACAGAACAGGTCTCCCCCGGGCACACTGACTGACTGCGACTCGGGCACCGAAGGACCCGGGCAAGGTACTGAGCAGCTCAGCGCCCAGCAGCCTCATGGCTGGGCGGGAGGATGCAGTGAGTCAGGACGGGTACAGCGCTCGGCAGAGCAGCGACACGCGTGTTCCACAAGGGGCAGTGGTTCTCGTTCGGGTCACTGTGGGGGATACTGTTGTTGGTACGAGGCAGTGAGCTCCCCATCACAAAACACGTCCAAGCAAAGGCTGAGTGACCTCGTGACAGCGAGGACGCATACACTGAAGAGTGTAGGGTGCAAATGGCCCCTGAAGGTTCTCCAACATCTGAGCTTCTCGGGTTTGGAAACACCGTGGAGACCAGCCTGGACTTCAGGGCCCCACTGCCCACCGGTTCAGGCGTCTTTTCTCCTGCAACCCTGTGCTTGCCGTCTCCCCTACAATGGTGCTCACAAAGGACTCCCCCTCACCAATCAGGTCTGATTAAGAGCACCAGCCGGGGACCACGCCTGCCCCCTCTGCTCTGTGCTGATGCGGAGGCGAGCATACCTGCGGTGTCGCTGGTTGTGATGTCAACTCCATGAATGAGGATGGCATTCAGACACTCGAGATTTCCCTTTGAGGCCACAACATGAAAGCTAAACAAACAGAAAGGTGTCAGTGAGCTACGACCCTAGAGAAGGCAGTGACGAGGCTGACGGTGCTCCTGCGCCCGAGGGGAGGGGCAGGCAGGCAGTGGGCCCCTGGCTCTCCAAGAGGCAGCGACTCTGCCCCACTTTGCAGCGGCAAAGGGCCACACCCCAGGAGAGGCCAGCAGGAAGAAAACGGGTCCTTGCAGGGACCACGGCCGGGCCTCAAACACTTCGTTTTTGAAGCTAGGTAAGGGTTCAAGAAGCACGGGTTACTTCTGTCTTACATTTCAAAATTAAAAACTAAAAAAAGTCATTCAAAATAAAACTATTTTTATAATTACAGAGAACATACTTGTGATATGTCCTATATTTGACTAAATATAAAATGCTTTAGTGAAGAAATACAGCTTGTGTGAGTAACATAAGTAACTCAAGTAACAAAAGGAAAACGTCCCTACGACTCCCACAAGGAACTCTGCGTCCTCCAGAGAGAACCTCAAAGGCTCACGCTGCTCAGGCAGTTCACAGTTCCTCAGATTACACCAGATTTTCCTAACTCTGACCATTAACACAATCTCACTCAAAACTGAATCTTAGATCAGAAAAATCTCAACAAAAACTCAAGCAAACGTTCATTCAAAACACACAAAGCACGATGGCCAGAACTGAAGAAATAAGGTTTCACTGAAGATTCTCATCCCAGAGAAGATCCTTCACCTTTTAATATCTTGGTGTTTAGGGAAAAAGAAATAAGAAAAACAGTTACGTTTCACTACTTCTACTATAAGTCCTACAAACAGCTTGAAATTTAGTAAAAATAGAAGCAAGACTCAAAACAGCCAACGTCCCTGGGGCTGTCAAACCGCCCGCCTGACAGACCTGAAAGAGTGCTAAGAACCGGGGCGCCGCCAGCTTTACCGCTCTCGTGGACACCAGGGCTTCAGGTCACGCCGGGCTGCTTTCGCTGCCCTTAAACATCTAAGCGTTCGAAGGCAGTGACCTGCATCGAATGTTAACTGTTCACTTCCTAACATTCATTTCTATATTTAGTATCCAGTTTCCAGTTATAATATTCTAAAAAAAAAAAATTCACATAAGTGTAAAACTGAGGAATTTTAGGAAATGAGACTTCTCTCCCCTGACTTGGGAAGGCTTCCCAGGTAAGGCTTTCCCTGCTGTGCTCGCAGAGAGCCGTAACAGCATCTAGATGCACCCTCTAACCCAGCGGCTCCCCATCCTCAACAGGAAGGAAAACGAAGACTGGGGAGGCGTGGGAGGAAGGACACCCGGTTCACAAGAACACGGACAGGCCAGGCGTCCTCCCCAGGAACACAGTGGCCAGAGGGCAGGGTCCCCACCCATGTCTCCCCAGCCACACTGGTCATTCTGCCTCCCTAATGCCTCAGATGTTCTCACTGAAATTAATTACCCAATTCTAAAAGTGGACTGGGGGTCAAGAGGAAAAGGCAGTGTAATTTACAGAACTCTTCCAAGACGGAAAGCTTGGGTTCACATTCCAGCTCCGTGGCTTTTAATGGGGCAGCACCACGTTGTTGCACCTCTGTGAACTTTCCCCTGCTTCCGTTAAACAGCCACTGGGAGGACCAAACGTGAAAGGAGCGTAAAACAGCTGATAAACGAAAAGTGTGCCAGATTAAATGCACCAGATAACCGTGGACAGATCGCCACGGGCCCAAACAGCTAGGCCCCTGGGTAGTATTTCAATAGTCTCTCTCGCACTTGGAAATCTTTCAGACTGAGAACAATTAATAGTCCAAAATGTCTGAAGGCCATGTTTGAAAGATTTTATCGTGTGGGTTTTGATAAAGACTTTTTAAATTGAACGTTGACAACCACAATTCACAAAGTTCACTTGTACCCCAAGGGTCGACCCAAACTCCCTGCAGGGAACTACCAGCAGTAATACTTACGCAGACCTGCCTTCCACGTCTAGTTTGCCCGGACTGACGCCCTTTTTAGCCAGGATTGAGGACACCTTTTCTACATCTCCTCTTTCTGCTGCTTTCATCAATCGGTCATCATACTTGTTCCAATCTGCCGCCTGCTACAAAAAGGAAAACAAGTAAGCATGGCATACTATGCACACTGTATTAGTAAGACTTTCTAAAGAAGGAAAAGGGAGACGGAAGGGAAAGCTGCACTGCATAACTCATCACTCAGGCTCCAGCAACATCCCAAATTCCTTCCTCCTGCTGTGCTAACTTCACAAAAAGAATCTTTCCAAAACACATGATACGTAAGAAGTAATTTAAATTACACTTTAGAGAAAAAGGATGTTTCTCACGTTCTCCCCTGTTTTCTTTGCCTTCAGAGCAAAGAATGGAAATTAGTAAGTGTTGAACACCTACCCTGTGTCAGGCATAAATTACTCAAACAACCCTAATAAACTAGAATGATCATCCCCATTTAACAGATGAGGAAAGTCAAGGCTCAAGGGACATTAAATGACTTGAGCGGCCCGATCATGACCTCTGCAATCAGTGTGCTGTTCTCCTGTTCCCTAACTCACGTTTTCAGGTCTGGCTCTGGTTATCTATCTCCCAAGACCTTTAGATGCAAAGGAATTCTGTATACGTTTTAAGAACCTCTACCACTTGTTTAAAAGGTACTGTTGGAAATATAACTACAGAGGCAAATTACATACACATACGCTCAACAGAAAAAGCAATCCATTATGCTTATGGTTTAAAATAACAAGAAACTCCTACTGAAGAAAACAAACAAACAAAAAGACTGAAGTATTAACTACTTCAAAATCCGAAAACTATAGGATTACAGGTGACTTTCATTTTCTTTCTTCCTTATATTCAAAGCAATTTTTTAAAATAGGAGGGTGTATCAAGTGATATATATTCTAATTGTATCAAGGTTCTCTTTAGCTTTGATTGGAGAAAAAATATTCAAGACACCCTGAAGCCAGTAAATTCAACCTTCTCTTAGTAAGTAGAAATGTAGAAGCCAGAACTAAAATATCCATTATTTAAACAACATAAGGTTTTAGCCTTTTAAAACACCACACAGTAAATTTATTGCTGAATTCTGCGATGAGAACAGTATTATTTCTAGAACTAAAAAGATGTACGTATTTTTCACTTAACTTACAAAGCAATTCCTACGTCCACAAATACTGTAACAAATCTCCAGCAGGAGAGACGAATCACCTGGGTCAATGTTTGTTAGTCTAAACGTTTGGTCAGTGTGATTATTTTATATTTACTATCTCCTGCAAGCCAAAAAAAAGAAAGAGCAGACAATTTTCTACCTAAATAAATAATGTATTCATTAAATACCTGAAGCGAAAAACATGAAAACTGAATATGGAAAAAGATAAATGCATTAAAATTTTAACCCACCCCTGAGTGTCACATTTCAATGGAATCTGGTTCAAGTACCTACCCTGTCTTCAGGATTGTTGTCTCTACTCAAATTTGGAAATGAACCCACTTCCTCCTAACTTTAAAAGTTTAAACTACCAACTATGAGTAGTGACTAGCCCAGCTTATTGGCTCTAAGTCTAAAACGCATTTGAGGCATCCTCTTTCTTCAGCTTTAAAGCAGAACAATTAGTTCACTGTCTCTAAGCCAGGGAGTGCTGGGAGACTAGGCTTTGTGTTTTCAAATGCCTAAGGGATTAAGTCATGTTTAGCACACAAATATTTGCTCTAAATTGATTGGTTTACCCTTGTAGTCAGAACAATCTCAGCTCTACTTCCAAGTAAACTCACTGGTGGAGAAAGGAGCTATTTAAAACACTAAAACAATTGTAAAACCCCAAAGTTAGGCTCTTCAAAAGATAATTAAGTGAGATTAAAGTCTCATATTGTCCTGTGATTTTCAGTTCTACTCCACCAAGCACCGTTTTCCATTTTGGTCCACTGTCAGTTAACAGAAACACTGCTCAATTACTAAGATTCTATTATGTGCGTTTTAAACCCAGAAGAAGAAACAAGAACTTTTGTTTTCCAACACTAACCCCAATGCGCTAATCGTGTAAAGCAGAGAGGCCGGGACACGGCAAAGACACCAGCATCAGCAGAGCGGCAGTCACCCTAAAGGCACACAGCTCAGAGCCGGCGAGACCCCCGCGCCGCGGCCGCAGGGCACCTACTCTGTTCCGAGGAGCGCACGACAACCAGCAGCTCATCATGGGCAGGGCTTGGCCTCTGGGCGCGGACAGCAGGCGGCTTCGGGCTCGGGCCCGGGGCTCACACAGCGCGCCCCCGGGGCGGCGCTGCCCGCGCCCCCGGCCCCATGCCGGCCTACTCTTGGCTCTCGGCGCCAACCGGGTTTCCTTCGTCTTCGGGACCCTTCTGCGCCCGCATAACGCTCGCAACTGACCCTCCTCGCTGCGCGGCCGGAGTGCGAGCAGCCCCGAACCAGGGCCGGAGCTCCTCCTATCCGTTACTCTACAAGCTAGCCGCCTCTCAGAGCCGTCCCTCCTCGGGGACCCCGCCGGAAGCCCGAACGGCTCCCCGCGCCCTGCCCCGCAAGCCCGCGACGCAGCCCCGCGTCTGCGCCCGGCCGGCCGCCCGCCGCCGGCCTCCCGGCCCCCCGGCCCCCCGGCCGCCCTCAGCAGCGCGGGGCCGCGCCCCCCGCCGGGTCTATTTCGGATTCCATAGGGCCTGACAGCTGAGTGACGGGTGGGGAGGAGCAGCTAAGAATACACTGCGAACGCGTGCCTCTCCTCTGAGTAATGAACGTCAGGCCGGCTAGGGAAAGGTGGCTCCAACGTGCTGTCAAACATGCTCATTAGATCAAAGCAGCTCGCCTGACCTCGCGACAGTATTAACAGACAAATGTGGTTATTTCACAAAGCAATGTTTAAAACCAGTTTCAGTCCTAGGATCGTCTATCATGAAATTATAATAACCTTGATAAAGAGAATATAAAATTCTATTTTAAGCAAATGTGTCACACTTAATTTAAGGAAACATACACACAGAGTAACACTTCCAAATTTTCTCTGTTTTCCTTGTACCCCCGTCAGTCTCTGCATACAACAAGGTTTCAGTTTACAACTGCTGCCAGCCTGTCTCCTCACATGCTAAATGAGAAGAGCCAGAGGCACTGCCAAGACGTTAAATAGACTGCATCGTGATGAACACTTCTCAGCAAACTTTAAATTTAACTCAGTACTCTTAATTTCCAAGTTTAGCACCCTGCCTGATACGACAAGCAAATATTTTATCAATGGAAAATCAAGTTACCTGAATTCAGGGATTTAAACAAAAACAAATAAATTGATTTAATACTAAAGGACACAAATACATATTAATCACTGAGGCTGACTGTAAGTAAAACTCCATTTGGGGACAAAGCTGACAACCTCTCCATATTCTCCATGATGTTTAATGTGCTTGAACAAACACTCTTACGTTATCAAGGACAGTGACAAATGTCTGCAAGCTCCAGGCTGTTTTTTTACCTTCTAGCTCCCACAGCAGCATGAGAGTAATTCACATTCCCTCAGGAAAAAAAAAAAAGATTCTGGAGAATTGTTTCATGGGATGCAAGACCTCCCAACACAAGTGTTTACAGGATGGAGGCAACTGCTATACAGTACATCCTGCTGCCAGTTAAACACTCTGCTACGAATTCCATCAAGGAACCCACTTCCTACTATTTAAATTTAAAATATTGGGCACATATTCTAACTTTAAAATATATGAGACCATGTACCATAATGTATTATTTTTAGAAACAATGATTTTTCCCCCCAAATCACATTAGATATCACAATGGACTCCTGGCTGGGCCCAGAAACTCCGCCCACTCCATTTAACCCTTCCTCAGAGGAAGCGTGGAATAGAACTCAGGCCCTGCCCTTTGGTTAACAAAGCAAGCACATTCTTTCTAGAAATAGGACAGCAAAGGCAAAGGAAGTAAAAAGAAAGGGGGAAATCTGCAGTGAGTAATAAAAGCCATATATGGAGCTGTCTGCTAACTCGGGCTCTTCCATGCCCTCCTGTACGCGGATATCCTGAGCCTCCCCAGCCTCTGTGACTTGGTCTCTGGTTCCCACTCTCACTCCCTCCTTCCCAGTTACTTCCCAAGAACTCTAAGCAAATTCCCGCCTCTGCCGTCCCCTGTGAGGCCTTCCCTCACCTCCATTTGGTTCTTCTTAACTATCACTTCCCCAGAGGGCTTCTCAAACCTCTGTATCTCAACAGCACCAGCCCCGTCCTATCCCTGCCACTCTTTACCTCGCTGCCAGGTTCTGCTGTTCTTCGTAATGCGTATCAGTATCTGCCATTATATCACATGTTTCCCTGTGGATTAGCTTCCTGCTTGTGCCTGGTGTTCACTTTAAAACAATCAGATGGGCAGACTGAATCCCAGAGCACCTTAACAAGATTATACACCATGACCAAATAGGGTTTATTACTGGAATGCAAGGATGAAAATCGATCAATATACTGCACTACACAATTAAGGACAAAAATCACATGATCATTTCAAATGATGTAAAAAAAAGTTAGATAAGATTTAAAATCTTTTATGATAAAAACACTCAATAAACTGGAAACAGAAGGCATTACCTCAACATAATAATGGTCATACACGAAAAGCACATAGCTAACCTCATATCCAATGGTGAAACTCTGCCTCTAAGATCAGGAGCAAGACAAGGATGCCCACTCTCATCACTTCTACTCAACACAGAGTCTTAGCCAGAACAATCAGACAAGAAAACAAATAAAAGGCATACAAAACGGAAAGGAAGAAGTAAAGGTATCTGTTTGCAGATGACATGATCTTATATGTAAAAGACTCTAAAAATTCCACAAGAAAAAAAACCTGTTAGAGCTAATAAATTAGTTTAGCACAGTTACAGGACACAAAAATCAACACACAATAATCAATTGTGCTTCTATACACATAAAAATGAACAATCCAGAAACGAAATTAAGAAAACAATTCCACTTACAATAGCATTAAAAATAATACAATAGTTAGGAATAAACCTAACCAAGAAAGTAAGAGACTCGTACACCAAAAATTGTAAAACATTGCTGAAAGAAATCAAAGACACATACAAATGGAAACCACAGATTGGAAGACTTACTATTGGTAAATGTCAATGCTACACTCACAGCAATCTGCAGATTCAACCCAATCTCTATCAAAATTCCAGAGGCATTTTTTGCAGAAACAGAAAAATTCATCCTAAAATTCATACTGAATTTCAAGGGAACCCAAATAGCCAAATAATCTTGAAAAAGAGAAACAAACCTGGAAGTCTCACACTCCTGATTTCAAAACACTGAAGCTACAGCGATCAAAGCAGCACGGCACTGGCGTAAAGACAGACATGCAGCTCAATGGAACACAACAAAGCACCCAGAAATAAACTCTCACATAGATGGCCTAGTAATCTTCAACAAAAGCGCTACAGCCACTCAGTGGGGAAATGACAGTCTCCTCAACAAATAGTGCCGAGGAAGCTGGATATCCAAGTGCAAAAGAATGAAGACGGGCCCCTTCCTTACAACAGAGACAACAATTAATTCAAAATGATTAAAGACCTAAATTTAACGTCCAACTATGAAACTCTTAAAAGAAAACACAGAGGAAAAGGTTCGTGACTTTGGATCTAACAATGATTTCTCAGCTTTATGACACCAAAAGCATAGGCAGTAAAAGCAAAAATAGACAAATGGGACTGTATCAAACTTAAAACCTTCTGAAGATCAAAGGAAACAAACAACAGAGTGAAAAGCTAACCTAAAGAAAGAGAAAATGTTTCCAAATTATGTATCTGATAAAGGGTTAATATGCAGAGTATATAAAGAACTGTCACTCAATTAGGAAGAAATAGATAACCTAATTAAAAATGAGCAAAGGAACTGAAAAGACATTTCCCCAAAGATGATATACAAATGACCAATGAACATACAAAAAGCTGCCCAGCACCATTAATCATTAGAGAAATGCAAATCAAAATCATAATGAGATACCGCTTCACATTCACTAGGATGGTTCCTATCAACAAAAGCAGAAAATACGAAGTGTCGACAAGGATGAGGGGAAAGCGGAACCCTTGTGCACTGCTGGTGGGAATGAAAGACGGTGCACCCCTACGGAAAACAGGATGGAGTTTTCTCGAAAAATTAAAACTGGGCCTACCATACAATCCAGCAACCCCTCTTCCAGGTATATATCTGACTTAGATGAAAGCAGGGTATCAAAGAGGTATTTGCACACCCATGTTCACTGCAGCATTATTCACAATAGCCAAGAGGTGGAAGCAACCCAAATGTCCACTGACGGATGAATGGATAAGCAAGCTGCGGTGTATACACACAGCGGAATACGACTCCCCCAGAAAGAGGAAGGAGATTCTGTCACATGCTACACCTGGATGATCCCGTGGACATTATGTTAAGTGAGACACACCCCAGTCCCCAAAAGACAAATGCTGTATGATTCCACTGATATGAGGGATCTAAAGCAGTCAAATTCATAGCAACAAAATGCAAAATGATGGCTACCAAGGGCTGCGGAGGAGGGAAATGGGCTGCTGTTTAATGGATCCAGCACTTCACATCTGCAGGGTGAAAAACTCCTGGTGATAATCTGCACAGCACGGTGACTGTACTCAACACGCCGAAAGGCACACCTAGAAGTGGCTAAGATGGCGAAATTCTTTTTATCACAATTAAAAATAAAAATTATAAAATAAAAGAAGTGCAATGTCTCACAATATCATTAGCATGATTCGTATTAATGAACAATCTTTTTAAAAACAAAATCAAGAGGGTAAGTGTGCAGATGAAGCGAGACTGGCCACAGGTTAGTAACTGTTAAAACTGAGTCACTGGTTCATCAGGGCTCATCACGCTGAACTATTCTCTCAGCTTCTACATGTTTCATGCTCTTCTGATACACGGCCCGGTGCGTCTGGCTGATGCATAAGGTTTTAAACTTTATTACATGCTTATTACCAAGGCCTTCCACTGATTCATTCATATGGCAGGAAACGCAGCACATCCTTTCCACTCAGTCCTCTCTGGATGACAGTGACACTATTAACACGTTAGCCCATCTCAGTGAGCCCACAGCCACGTACTGACAGATGAGCCCTGTGCCATCAAATGAAAGCATTCTAAAAAGAAGCACTAAGTTTTTGAGGGACATTTATGTTTGCCACATATTATAATAAATATATTTCTATACTTGGGTGCTGCTTTGGCTTGAAAAGAAGGTATTTATCAAACTCATAATGCAGCAAGCCAACAAATCTATGGTGAAAGTCAAAATACAGCTGTTTCTAGAGAATAAATATAACATTCTAACACAAAGCAGTTATTTCGCTAGGTAGACCTAAGTGGAGGATACCTTTAAACTCTAAAGCACCATAAAGGAAATCATTTAAAAATTCTGACAGTGACTCCCTCATGTTAGCATCAACTGCAAATTCTTAACTTCTTCAGAAATGATATGAAATTTAAAAAAAAAAAATTTAGTAATGTATCTTCAATGTAGAAAATCTGTAATACATTTAATTTTATACATGGAAATTGAGGTGACCTATAATCCCACCATGAAAAAAAAATCATTAAAAATTCTGTATATTGACCTCTAATTTCCTTTCTGTTAAAAGGTCTAATCAAGATTAAACAAAAATGAGTCCAAGAGCTGCTTTGTTTATTCAATATTAGGATAGAAGGTCTCCTAAGAAGAACTTTATAGGTGCAAATAAACAAGCAGACTTTAAACTATATGCAAATCCATATAAAGTACTTACATATTTAACAGGTGGACTCAACAGACCACAGCTGAAATTATTTGGTGATCAGTTTTAGCCTAACTGCAGTTTTTGATACATTATCCAAAAGAGACACACAGGCTGATCATAAAACTCTCACAGAAAGCTGCTTAGAACCAAGAGGAGTCATGCTGAACAGAAGTACCTAAGCCACAGACCTCCACCACTTCAGTGTCATCAACCTCTAAGAATATGATGAAAGCAGTGGGTCCTCTTTTAAAATTTACATATAAGCACATAATCAGAAAAATTCAGATGTATTTTCAGGGGGTTCATTGATCCTCTCTCTATAAATATGGGGCCCCCGGGTCTCAAGATCAAAAACCCCCAATACAAGGGGAAGCAGCAAAAGAGTTTTGTCTTTTATGTGTTTATAAAATAAATACTGAAAAATTGCCAGAAGATGGGATAATGCATTTGTTCAGTAAAAACTTACTGAGCACCTGTGTGTAAAGGGATATAAATACTTGACTCAACGTTCAAATACATATGATCATTTGCTCTGTGTTCCGTCCCGTGTTAGTGCTGGACACACCACAGGGGACAGACACGCATGAGACCTGCCTCAGGCAATGCACAGGAATAAAATCCACTTTCTTCAGCGGATCTCACAATGTGAAAAAGGCAGAGATGTGTGTAAACACGCACAAGTCACAATCCACCGCTACGACACCACAATAATTACACGCAAGGTACAGAAGTAGCTCAAAAGAGGGAAAACCAGAAAAGTGTTGTAGAAAGAAACGACTGAACCGTCCACCGGAGGGTAAGCAGAAAAGCCACTAGGTGTCAGACAGCACCGCAAGTCAGGAAATCAAACACAACCTGGGCCCTCTGTGGTTTACAAAGCACTGCACAGCCTCACATGATGCATTAATTAAAATCTATCCGCAAATGACTCACATACACATCTGCAACCCAGGCTTCTCTAAGCTCCAGGCCCATGTATTCATATATCTTACTGACAATTCTTCTTCAGTGTCTGAAAAGTACCCCCATGCCTCAAACTAAAAGCTGAAATCTGATCCTATTCCAAATTTCACTAACACAGCAAACGATGCCATGACCCATCCAGTTGTACAAGACAGAAACCGGGAAATGAGTCTTGACACCTGACTCCTTGGTCCTCCATCACCAAGTCCCAGCGACTTTATCTCCCTGTTATGGCTCAAATCCACCCACGCATCTCCACGTCCATCAGCACTGCCCTACGAGTCAGCGCCATCCCGCACCAGGACGCACGCATTCATCTCCTGCACGGTCTGCCACGTTCGTCCCAGACCCTTCCCTTGCATTCCCTACACTGCAGCCGAGGGACTTTCAGATGGAAACCTAACTGCACCACCACCACTACAGCACTCCCTTCACACACTCTGTCCCACCTCAGTTTCTTCTGTTCCTGTAGGAGAAAGGCAAAGTCCCTCGTGACAAACCCCCAGACAGTGTGACCCTGCCACCTCTCAGCCTCACCACAGGAAACATTAGCAGTGCTTCTCATGTTACATATGCAGAAACTGAGTCACCAAGAGATTGTAGGGTTTTGCACAAGGCAAGTGCAGTTGGTTGCAGAATGATTAGAGAATCCAATTGTTACGACTTATTGTCCAGTGCTCTCTACTAATAAAGCTATTTCCATTTCTCAAATCACCTGAAAATAAATCTTTGATATAAAAGTGCAAGTATCTTTAAAAAACTAAAACATCAAAAACTTAGGTGTCCTTTATAGTCAAAAAAAAAAAAGGATAAAAACTACCACATTTGCATATGCAACCTTTAATGAAGCACCTACTACATGCCATGCCTGGCACTGGCGATACAGAAGTGCATAAGGGAGCCTAAGTCTCTTTTTTAAACCACTTTAGTAAAATATAATTGACATGTAAAAAGCAGGACATATTTAATGTGCACAGTCAACGAGCTTGAGAATAAGCAGGTACCAGTGAAACCATCACCACCATGAAGGCCATAAACACAGCCAAGTCTCTTTTCTAACGGAATCTGATGCTCTAAAGGGTAAAGATAGGGTTAAACAACTTAAGGGAAACAAAAACTGTGGGGTGAGAGGGGAAGGAGACGCCATGGCATGCCAGGGATAGACTGTTAGGTCAGGCGACCCAGAAAGCTCTGAGAAGGCGATGCTGCTGATGGAATCCGAGCGAAAAGGAAGAGCCAGCCTGGGAGAACTCACATTCCAGAAAGAGAGCTGGCAGTGCAGGAGCCTGGCTAGTCTGAAAGGCCAGCTTAGCTGAAGCCTAGTGAGTAAGAGGGCTCACGGGACGCGGGGAGGGCCCAGGAGGGGCCGGCACCGCCAGAGCTGAAACGGGGCCTTCTCCAGTCTTGTCATCAGAATTTTTTGAAAGGGACTCATTCAGGGACTAAGGCAACTCTTTTTCTTAAGGATCTTTTGGCCACTTTAGAATCAAGTCTAAAAAAATAATTTGTCCTAAAGTACTATTTTTTTTTCACTTCCAAGCATTTATATTGAATGATTACCAGCTAAATTTTAATTTGCCTTGAAATGTTTATAAGATTAATCAATTATCTTAATAAATAGGATAATCTACCTCCCCTACCTCAGACCCAGAAACCTAAATAAACTTTGCAACGAACCACACTGAAAAATCAACCATAAAAGAAAAACAGCGCCCCCAAACCAGAATTTCACAATCACATCCTCAAGACAAGGCTCTTCAAGAAAAAGAACACAGGGCAACTAAATACAGTCTTCTCCAAGAGGGAAAAAGTCCTAAACAAAAACTTAACAACATGTACACACGGGCAAATCCCCCAACTACCTGAGACAAAGGGCCCCAGGCCCGCAGGGGCCGCGGCCACCCCGTCCCCGCAGCCGGACACGTGCTGCGGGGTGGAGCAGCGAGGCGGCAGGAGGCAGAGCTGGCCGGGCACACGCGTCCCTGACGACCAGGCTCCCCGGGTCACCGGGCTGCTGACAGACGTGTCTCCCCACTCCATTCAGTCCAAAGGGTGTTTATTGCTGTCTCTTATGTAACAGCAAATCAGAGCTTACACAATAGGAAAAGGGAGGAGAGAATGTTTAAATAAACCAGGAAAACACAAGCTGCACATGCAGCGTCCTCCTCCCAGACCTCTGACCCCGTTCCCTTCGGATGTGTCCTTATCCTTATTAAACCAGGCTCCGCCACCTCTCCTGTCCTCTCAAGCCGCCCCCGTGGGATCCGAAAGCACCGTGCAGTCAGGACTCAACAGGGGAGGGGAAATCACATCCCAGTGACAACGCTTCTGAGCGAGACGACAACGGGCTTTACCCTGCTGAGGACCCGTCTACCTAAGAACGTCAAGGACAAAATGACAGGAACAATAACCATCACTAGTGCTATTTATTGTATTATTATCTAAACAAAAAATCCAACAGCTTAAGGACTGAAGGTGCTACGAAATCCGAAGAAACTTTAAACAACTGGAGTCAAGGAGACTCAGGCCTGCTCTGCTAAGATTTCCCGAGCACCGGTCTGATTCGATTCTGGTCCGTCGTACAAACCCCAGACTGCACCCCCTCCCACTGCAGGCACCTGCTCCCTTGTTGGAACTGTCTAGGCGCCCAAAAGAGCTTATTTAAAATACAGACAGGAAACTGCCTCTCCAGCCTGAGTAAGTATCGTTTGCTTCATAATGCTACTTACTTCACCCTCCCTCACCAGAAGCAGCGTTAAACTCTAGAGTAAACATGTGCATAGATCTTAAACACAGCCAGCTATGAGCGTGCATCGTACAGAAGGGAGTGCTCAGGGCGGACAAGAGGATTCTGATTAGGAGCCCCTTTAAAATGCCAAGCAACTGGTTATTCAGGAGAAATAAACATAAACATCCTCCCTAGAAAATTCTAGAGACAAATGTATTCAAATTAGAGCTCTTTAAATGCCTAAACACGATGAGTGAAAGTTTTAAAATACAAAGATAAAAACCAAGAAGGGTCCGTTACGCCTCCCACCCACCGACACACCCCAGTGAACAGAGGACCAGCGCTGGTGAGTGTCAGCAAACTTCTCTCCAGCGTCTGATGCAGGTGTCTCAGAACAGCACAGTCTTACTAATGAGAAGGAATGTACACTCTCATGATATTTAGGTACATAACGAAAAATACAGCATTTAAAATACAGGTTCATTTTCAAAATTATTTAACACTTCTAAGTGCACCATGCACGTAACTGTTAACTACAAGAAGAGCTCCCTAAGTCATTCTGTTATTTCTACTTTCTAAACGAGGCATAAAGAAACGAGGCCGTCTGCAGTGCTGGGTCGTGCGACCACCAGTAATTCCTTCCCCCCGTAAGCCCACCCTTGCAATGGGGCTTTGCCGTGATTCCTCATCCCTTACATCTGGGCTGGGCTCGAATCTTATTTTGGCAAACAGGATGTGGCAGAAGTGACCCTGTAGAACTCTGACTCTAAGTCTCCTGACACACGGGAAACAAGTGAGCCTCCTCGAGCCAGACCCAGAGCACCAGGCCACCAGCCCGACAGGCCCCACCAGGGGACGGCAGCAGCCCCGGGAGCAGCCCCAGACGAGACGGAAGGAGCAGCCGCGCAGCAGAGCCAGCCCACAGGCCGACCCCTGGAGCCAGCAGCAGCGCTGAGCAACGTTAAACCCAGATGCGTCTGAATCCAGGGCCTAGCCTCTCTGCTAACTCACGCTGCGATCTACTGTTTGGTTTGGAAACAAATACATCTTGTAGTCTAATTCAGTTTTATAGATACAAGAGAAGTCAAATTGAAAAATAATAGTTTATTTTTTTAAGCCATTATCTGAAAAAAGGATGCGCTGGGCACAGAAATACACCTTTTTACCATCTTTAAAGAACGGAAATAGATATACACAATGAATTCTGCAATGTAACAATATAAAACTGATAAAATTTTATAGAAAGAGTACTTTCTCTTTGTTCCCAAGGACACACAAGAATTCATTTAAGAACTAACAGCACCCCATATATAGTTTATCCACAAAAACTGAACTCGGCATGTGATCTAAAAGAAAACCTGAATGGCTGCCATGCAATTAAAAAAAAATAAATGATTAATTTTTATGAATCTTGTGGCTTTCAACAAAAAGCATTGCTACTGTAGTATTTAAACAGTACACGTCCATACTTGAACGGAAACACTGAATGAGGAGTGGACCACGACAGCAAGAACAAGCACGTTCTCTACGTATGCTTTAAGGGTCGGCAAGAATTTTCTGTAAAGGGTTGTCAGGGGGTAAATATTTTAGGATTTGCAAGCCAGGCAGTCTTTGCTGTAACTATGCACCCCTGACACTGTAGAATGAAAACAGCCATAGACAATATACAAAATAAGCAGGGCTGTGTTCTAATAAAGCTTTCTTTATAAAAACAGGCCGTGGACCAGAGTTTGCCAGCCCGTTTTAGATGCTCAAATCTCTTCAGTCAAAGTGCATCTGGTTTGTTAGCTGCGGTCAGGCTGACTGATGTGTGTGCTGACTCATCACGAGACCTACTAGAAAGCACTCTTCGTTCATGTCCTGCTCTCTGTAAAATAGCGCTGGGCGCGTGTGATGGTGAACTGCACGTGACAACTTGGCTCGGCTGTGGCGCCCAGCTGTTTGGTCAAACATGAGTCTGAATGTTGCTGTGACGGTATTTGTAGGTGTATTAACACCTGCAATCAGCTGACCTTAAGTAAAGGAGGTCACTGATAGTGTGGGTGGGCCTCATCCAAGCAAACCCGAAAATCCCCAGAGAAGCAGTCCTGCCTCACGACCGTAACACACAAATCCTGCCTGAGTTCCTAGCCTGCCTGCCCGCCTGCCTTACACATTTGAGATTTTTCAGCCCCCGTAATTACTAAATTCCTTAAATAGACGCCTCTCTCTTAGACACGTAACTGTCTGTGAGATGGATTTATAGCTGTCTCCTGTTAGTTCTACTTCTCTGGAGAACTCTGACTGATACAAGGTACTAAGGTCACACAATCCCAGACTTTAAAGAGGAGAGACTCTGACTCCTGTGCTTTGCCCACAACTGTGTGAGAAGCTGCAGCAGACTGTGTTACCTCTTGAGATCATCCAGTCAATCCCCTACCTCCTTGCAAGACGATACACAAGGACCTACCCAGGCGCAGACGTGTGGCTGCGCTGAGCTCGCAGGGAAAGGACAGACGTCCTCGCGTTACTGACTTGGGGAGTGCCCATGCCGTGTTCTGGCCGACAGAATGTGGACAGACACGACGCACATCACATCTAAGGAAGATCTGGAAGCAGCAGCCCGAATGTGCGCCAGCCTCCTGGCGTCAGTGCTGCCAGGGGGCTGCCGTGTTTCAGATGGGAGCTGCTCCTTCAGCCTGGTCCCGGAGGGGAGTCACGGGTCTTCTCCACAGAGATGACCCACCGTCCACAACGCAAAGTCAGTAGGAAATATAAGCTTTGCTATTTTGAGAAACCGCTGAAATTCAGAGGTAACGACCACAGCACAGCAGAACACTGCAGAAACGGCACCAGGAGCACGGTGCTGCCTTCTCCACCACCACCACCCAAGTAACAACAACGCGTGGTGCAGGCACTGAAGCCAGGCGGCAGACAGCAGGGAAACTGTTACTGGAGATTGGAAAAACGGCAAACCGTATAACGCAGCGGTAAATAAATCTGTTAGTGTAAAAAATTAGACAACTTGGTGAAAAGACTGGACTTGGGATTGGTGTCTGAAGTGGGAGAGGGGCAGCCTTAAAGGTCTGAGCTAATTCTGGGTAGTGTCAGAACTGAGTTACGTGGTAGGATACCAGTCAGTGCCCACAGAGAACTGGAGAATTGCTTGGTGTAGAAAACCACACACGCACTGGGGAGTACAAAGGTATTCAGTGAGTTGTGAGTAAAGGAGACAAATGCTTTCCTTTCACCCAGTAAACCCTTTCACTGGAACAAAACGGCTTGCAGGGGAACTCCCCACAGGAAGAGACTAAGGATGTGGTCCCTCAGAAGCCTCATAAACTCAAGATAGCTCTATTACTGTCTAGAAGAAAACGTACGTCTCATAGAACCAAACCTCTGGCAATTAGCACACGGATCTGACTAAAATCAAACAGATAAAAAGACAAAAGACAACTTCCAGAACCACCTCCAGGCTGAGTGAAGGGTCCGTTCCCTTCTAGATCATCTTTGGGTCCCCAGATTTCTAGAGGCAAGAAGCAGGCTGGGAAAGCTGCTCAACACTTACCACATTCTCCGGCCAGAAGGGTACACCCTCAACACTGTACTCAAATACAAAGGAGGATGTACTAAAGGGAACAGCTCGCCCAGGGCACAGCCAACAGCTTCGGGCAACAATGGACTAGGAGCTACACACGGGCAAACCCAAGGCCTGATCAAGGAACACCCCTAGCCCTCAGAAATGGAGCGCTCATTCCGTCTACCCACAGTGTTCTTACCGCTGCGGGGACCAGCGATCGCTGTGTGCCCCCACCCCCGTTTACCCAACAGTGTTCTTACTGCTGCGGGGCTGGTGGTCGCTGTGCACCTCCATCCCCCGTCTCAACAGGAAGGCTCACTGCGGATATCCTAGTTGTTTTCATCGCTGTGTGGTAGAAGGATGCAGGCAGAAGATAACTGGTCTCTGAATCAAGAAAATCTACATACAGAAATGATGTAGAAATTCTAATGTGGTTCAAGACTTTAACATGATTGAAGGACGTCCTTGAGGAAGAGGTAAGTAAATCTCATATGCAGAAGGGAAGAAAGTCACTATTTGTGATCAAGATGTGGTAGAATATATTATTGTTCACGATTTGCTATGTGCATCCTTGGAGGAGGCTCAGTGATGTAAGACCTGCCTGTACCTCCAACGGGAAGGGTATTTGTCCCCGTGCCTCACCGACTCTGAGCCTAGCTGTGGGACAGGCTTTGGCAGTCATAAGCATGCCACACCTGAAGAGAAACTCTAAGAGGCATCGCAAGTTTCAGCCAGCCCCTGGCTCTCAGTACCATGCAGACAGCAGGTCCAGACAGAGGTTGCTCCTTCAGTCTGGGTCTTAGAATGAAAACTTATGGAGCAGAACGACTCTGCACGGGCAGCTCAAAGTCTACGCTTAACGTCATGTGGGTATAAGCCACCAAGATGTGGGGTTATTTGTTTCTGCAGCAAAGCTGATGAAGACAGAAATCAAACGAAACAAAAGGTAAAAGCGGGAGGAATTCTGTGATGCATAACTACTATGTTGTTAACTGAATATAGTGCGAGGTGCCTGTGGTCACAGAGAGCACAGTCAGTAAGGGATCTGCATTACTACAGCAGCGAGGGGTGCTGGTAAACAGAGGTTCTACAGAGGATGAGTCAGGTCAGTTTAGTTGCTGGAAGTGAGGTTGTGGCAAAAACAAAACTAAGGTTGCAGCCTGATAAATTAGCATCTATTGTGTTAATGAGCACTTCACACACACTTCATATAGTCCTCAACTATAACCAAAAAAGACTTGTGTTGACATCTTCATTTTCCATATAAAGAGAAAGAAACAGAGAAGTTCCGTAACTTGCCAGCATTAAACAGCTACCAACTGACAGAGTGAAAATTCAAATTCAAGACTAATTCTAAACTTCAATTTTTTCTATACCATTTTCTATACTCAAAAAACGTACAGATTATTTAGGAATCGTCCATAAAAGGGAGAATTTGTTTACACTATTAACCAATTTTATAAAACGGATGTAAGAGAAAGTTGATACCATGAGTTTGGTAATAAGTTTAAATCCTATTAAATATATTATTCATAATGAATTTTTTATTTTATTCTCTAAAATATTCTTATTAATGTGACAACCAAGAATCTAAAACAATACATAACAATACATCTTTTATTTCTATGCAATACATTTTCTTAAATTTAGATTATAATAATTCAGAATTTTGAAGATTCAGATAAGTGATGGCCTAAATTTACCTTGTCAATATGAAAAGCTTTCCCAAGCAAACTAATCATGGATTAAAACGATCAGTGATGCATTTTAGATTAAAAGAACAAACATTTCAAACATTTTATAAACCATTTAATAGCCCTTACACCACCCATATAAAAACAAGTAAGAGGTTTTTTTTTATTATGTAACATATATTCATGGTAGAAAAACTAGGTAAGACTAATACATATTCAAAAAAAGCAGAAAAGAAAACCCACCAAAACCATCATTAAGGGATAACAATAACCATATTTTGTTACACGGCCTGCCAGACTTCTTTTCAACACCTAGACACACACTTACTTTTAAGTCAAAATACATACATTTCATTTAAATAATTATTCTTAATATGAGTTCAACAGACTTGATGAATGAGTATTTCTAACTTGGAGAATTCCAAAGTGTATTCAAATACCAATCTTTCTGGCTCCCTCTGCTGGACACTAAGAGAAGCTTTTTATTATTATTAATTTGGTTTGAAAGCTCAAACTCAGAGAAGCACTAATTTATAATTATTAAAAACATCTTTAAGAGCATACAAGTTGGCCAGAAAGCGTACAATGGACAATTTTTGAGTACATTCCTATTAGTCAACAGGGATTTGGCATCAGAAAATCCTAGTCTGAGTTTCCAGTGAGCTCCCAGCTTGATTACTTATTTGCTACCAACCTTGATCAGATTATCTGCTCCTTTTGACTTTCAGTTTCCTAATCTGTAAAATGAAGCTAATACCAACTACCTCATTAGTTATAAGAATTAGAATTAACAGAGTAAGGGCAAAATAAATGGCAGTTAAGCATTACTGTTACTACTAGGACCACCACTACCCAGGTGCTGAGCTGTGGTTAGACAGCACAGCCGTTCAAGACTTACCGTACAACTATCACATTCAAATAGATTAACTTTTAAAATGCAAACCTGCTGTACTTACACTCTGTTTTGCAAACCTGCTGTACTTACACTCTGTTAACAACTTTCTTCATTAGAGCAAATTTATTGCTCTCAAGATCAAAACCCTTAACGTGACCACTGAGCCTCGTCGCGGTCTGTCCCCTGCTGGCCTCTGACGCGCATCTTAGACGCCTGCAGCTGGACACTCTCCGCAGCCCTCCAATCTCCTTTCACAGCGAAGCCCTCCAACAGGGCACCTGAGAACAGCACTTCCTTCCTCTGTGCTACTTAACGATTAGCTCATTTGTTTAGATCTCAGCTCAACTTCTGCAGACACTCTCTCTGACTCTCCAGACCCGGTCAGGCCCTCCCTGTCGCGCGCTCTGGCACACCTCTCCTCCACACAGCGGGTCACAGAGCTGTGGCTTTGTACTTAGACACACGAGCGCCGGAGCGCGGTCTCCCCACTGGGCTGTGCACGGGCCCCCCTGAGGGCAGGGTGGCGCACAGCGCCCTCGCAGCCCAGCCCGGGGACGGCAGGGCGGGCGCTTAAGTACCTGCCGAGTGGCTGAGTAAACGCAAATTAACAAATACTGAAATTAAAGAATTCTTTCTAAACGTGACTCCAGATAAAAAAGTGGCCATATACATGTAAGATAACATAAATATTTTGCTTTGTGCTGCGTCTCAGGCAGGCTGGTACTCGTGAAGTCCGACAGACAGTAACACACAGAAACATCTTTAACATATACACTCACAGAAAAAGCTGTGCCCTTTAAACGGGAGAATTTTTAAGAGTACAGAAACCTAAATACATGACATTCCTTTAACACTTCTGATATATATTTTTAAAAAGTTTAATGTGTGTAATTAAATTTTTAAATTTAATGTGCTTTTGTAACAGACATTCAACTGAAAATCTGTCTGAAACTGAGTGTTTTACACCATTCTACAGAGTTTTACTTTTCAAGGAAACGTGAGGTTAGCAAATTAGTAGAGCCAAGCAAAAACCGGCTAAGAGGTGTGTTTCATAGTTTCTTTCAGAAGTATGAACCCTTCACTATTTTTAACCAACACAAACCTCCAATTACCTTAAAGAATGTGAACTTTTCACAGGTCTAACTCCTTCCTTACACAGTAAGCACTCCCAAGCACACAGCAGGTTTTGGCCCCAAATGGCCTTTCCTCCGTTCATTCACACCAGAGAACAGGCTATCTGGACAGCTCCGGCCAAAAGACGCAACAAAGCTTGCAGCACGTCTCTTAGGTTCAGATCTTGTTTGATAGAGTCACTTGATGGATTTATTTGATAGGTTTTGTCTTTGATGATTTTAGCAAATCCTATGACTCCAAACAGCAATTGTTATCTTTTCCCCACAAGCTGCACTATGATGCATAGAAAACGTAAAAATTAGATTTTAAAATGTATCTCGTATATGTAATAAAATCAAGCCCTTGGGGGTCATCCAGTCCAGGAATGGGAAAGACTGAGCACTTAAAGTGGCCACTCCAGCAGTGAATGTGGATAAATCAATCTTGGCAACCTTTTCCAAGAATGTCCACAGCCTTCCCTGCTCCCTGAGACAAGCACGGCGTTTTTCGTGGTCACGGGGAACATTCGCTGGTACTGGCTGTGCAAGGAGGTGGCCAACAACTTCTGCTGAAAATCCCTCCTCTGTGCTTGAAAAGGATGTCTTTCTGCCTTCTCAAGGTCCTTCCAACCTCAAGGAGGACCTCTGGGGACAGACCTCGTCATTTGCCACAGTCTCCGCGGAGGTGGGTGGGCCGTGGTCTGACTCAACAGCGTATTTCCTATGTTGTCATTTAACCAAAAAGATAGGAAAAACCGGTAGAGGCACAACCGAAGTACCTGTGAACGTGCCGGAGTGAGAGCAGCGGTGCACTGAGAGAGGTTTTCAGAAACTCAGGCTGTTGCACAGTATCACTAGTTATCAGAGAAACGGAATCAAAGCTGCGATGAGGTACCACCTCCCAGTCAGAACGGCAACCATCACAAAGTCCACAGACGATGAATACTGGACAGGGTGCGGAGAAAAGGGAACCTTCCTACACTGCTAGTGCAGCCATTATGGAAAACAGGATGGAGAGTCCTCAAAAAACTAAAAACAGACTTACCCCATGACCAGCAGTCCCACTCCTGGGCATTTATCTGGAGGGAACTCTAATTCAAAAAGACACATGCACCCAATGTTCACAGCAGCACTATTAACAATAGCCGAGACATGGAAGCCGCCTACGTGTCCATCAACAGAAGAACGGATAAAGAAGTTGTAAGAGATATACACACACACACACACATACGCTAATACATATATTATATATAAATATATATTTATACAAGTATATTTATAAGTATATATTATATTATATATAGTGTATATATATAGTATATATATTATATATATAAGTATATAAGTAATATATATTTATAAGTATATTTATAAATATATATACATTTGTTTTTAAAAGAAAGAAATCCAGGTATTGACCATGCAGGCACAATCCAGGATGACGACGGGGACACATCAAAACGCCCTGGCTTTAGACATCTGAATGGTGTCATTCATTCCCACTGTTCCGAGGCCACCTTCACCAAGCAAGCTTCTGACAAACTTGCCTCCCTAAAGGGAGAGACTGGATGGAAGGATCCAGCCCCCTAGTCAGCTACTTAGTTCCCATTATACATGAATAGGATGACATTTAATCTCAATGAACTTTCAGAGTAACTCAGCATCTTCAAATCCAATCAAGATTGAGTTTCTGCTTAAATAAACCTAACATGAATTTATCAAGGGACAAAAGGCTTCCGTTGGCAACAGGAAATTGGGTCTCCCCTAACAAAATTTTACTTCAAACCTTTATAGGGCATTTATGATGAGCAGCACAGAGGAAACTGTAAAAACTGTAAACAGTATTGATTTTCCCAGTAGCTTAGACACATACTCTTTGCTGTTCTTTTCATAATGAAAATTTCTCCAAAATTCAGGTGTTAAAAGTACATATTCACTTAATAGTTTCTTCAGTTATACTCATTTCCCATGGCTTTAATTTTCCTCCAAACTAGAAATAAGATCACAGAGCTCAGTATATTGAAAAGGCATGCAAACATTAATCAAGATTGTTAAGATCACAATTTTAAGGAATAAACAATCAGAAAAATAATAGAAGGAACCAACCAAAGGGTTAACAGCTATGGAGTGTGGGATTAGAGAAGCCCTGAATTCTTCACATTTTGTGTATTTTCTGAATTTTCTACAATGAGCATTGTTCTATTTAAGCTTCTTTACTTGCAAGAAACAAATATCCATTCAGTTGCCTTAAGAAAAACAGGATTTATTGAAAGACATACAACGAGCTGCAAGAGAAATCTCACGGAAAACCACAGCTGAGCTGAGTCCTACACAGTCTGGAGCTACGGGTGAACCTGGCATCGATTCCGTTCCAGGAACCCCAAAGACAGCACACGTGGAGCTGCCCTGTCCACACACATCGCTCTGTCACACGTGTTGCTCGACTCCGGTCCATGTGGGTCTTTCCACTCTCATCAGCCGCCATGAATATCCTTCTTTACTTCCACCTTAAACTCCAAATTTCCTTCATTTTAAGCGTAAGGCTGTGGTCGAGGTACAAGAAGGTGAGGAAAACAGACAACTTTTGCTTAAGGATTGAACTGTACTTTTTTAGATTACAGATTGAATATACACAGATGGTTTTTAGAAAGAGCCAACAGTCTAGAGAAGGGTATATAAAAAGGGAAAGTCTCCCTCCTCTTCCCTGGCACTTTTTTTGAAGGGTGGTGGGGAAGGGGGAGGGAGTAATCTACAAAAGGAAAACTGACATTTATGTTTCTAAAAATCATAAAAATATTACTTAACAAAGCACAACATCTATAAAATATTTCCTCACTGTATTATATAAACAATTATTGTGTAACAACTGAAAATGCACATAATCAAAACAAAATTATCTGATATCATATCGTATATAAATAATAAGAAACATTATAAAACTGATTGGTTCTATTTTAAACAGGTATTTTTTCTGAACTTGACTGTCCACAAAGCAGATAAATTTATATTGGCAACCTATTCGTAAATTATTTGAAATGCTTCATCATGGTAGGAATATTTTAATTTCTAATACACTTTTCATTTGTCACGCTCAGGTTAAGTTGGCGAAAATGAAAATAACTGAGATGTTCTCAAAAACTAAAAATTCCAAATATACGTCAGGCAGTGCTGTTTAAGATCTTAATCACTGAGCACCTGCAAACTGTCCTCGAATGTCTACTTGACATGGGTAGCTATCTCAGACGCTGGCTTCAAATCTTTGTAATTTCATAAATTTTCCTCAGAGAGGCCCTGAAATAAACAAAGAGGGGTTTCTCTTTGAAGGCAGGGTCACTTTACTGGCTGTATCTTCCTTCGTCCCCGTGCCACCTGAGACCCTTCGCAGGGCAGCGCAGCCAGCGTGCAGCAGGCAAACCGTCTACGTCGAGGGGTCCTGGTGAGCGTTTTCACTCAACCTGCAGGCTGACGCCGCCGGAAGTCTTTCAAATCGGCCCCTTAAAGTGTGCTTCAGGAACATGTTTGAGAGCCCCATTTTCCCACACCCCTTCAACAAACTGTTTTTAAGAGTTTAATAAAGAATTTGGTGTATATTTTTCCAATTGAAAAAAATTCTTCACTAACTAAATTGGGATTATATTAATAGGCTGTCCTCCACATCCCTTCTTTCACATAATAAATATATCCTGGACATCCTGACGTGTCACATTTATGTAAATATGGAGATTTTCACAATCTACATGATAATGTCTAAAGACTTATATTTTCTATAAACAGAGAAAACAAAGTTTTTTAAAAAGTAATGAATAACGAGTGATTCAGTTTTGCTATTTTTGTTATTTTGAATATTTTAAACTGGTTTTAGAATTTAATGTTGGGAATTATAATATTAATATTGTATGACAGACACCTTTATGGAAAATACCCTTGGATGGGGTTGAAAATTAACTGATAGATTTCTAAATTGGTTAATTAGTTTAATTTCAGTTTTCACATTTTAGAAATATTTAATAACTCTTAAAAGCAATTTTGAATTTTTCACGTATTTCATGCCAGTCAAGTAGCTGTATATGAAGTCTAGCTTGAATCTGGCATGAAGCAAGGAGTTTTCATATTAATTACTGTGCTTTAAGTATTGTTTTTACAGTCAAATTCCTATTATAGCAAACTATTTTAAAATTACATTTCACTATACAATTGGAATTTAAATATTTTGTATTGATTTTAATAAAATGCTGGCATATTCAACATGCTTTCAAATTATACTTTCTGTACTTGAAAAACACGGAGCTTAAAGTTTCGTATCTTTATTACCATCTTAACAGGATTGCAGTAATTTGCATTGTGATTATTCTAACTGGAGTTAATAAATGCTTATGCTTTTAACCTCCTGGCTGACGGTGACAGAGGCCCTGCCTTTGCTAATGGCAGGGCTCGGCACCGTGTGTGCTAAGAGGTTCAGCTCGCTGGTTTGCACGTGTTACCTAGTGATGCTCTCAGGCGTGGGGAGAGGTGTGAGGAGGCGCATATCCATCGTCTTATTTTTCTGGATCTCAAGGCTGCGGAACGTGACCAGCAGGTCTGAGGCCCAGAGCAGCTGACGCGCTGCACAGTCATTACCCTTCTGAGCTGGCAGGCGAGTCTGAACAGGTGCCTGTCCGGGCTTGGAGTGTGCGAGGGTCCTGGGAGGTTTTCTGTCCCCTTTGAGTGCAGCAGTGCCCTGTTTGGGAACCACTCCCCTATTGTGAGCAAGTTAAGAGGAGCAGGATATTTCATCCAGAGTCTTATAAATATATATATCAAAGAGAAAAAATTCTGCCATGTTTCTCTTGAGGGCAAAACCTTAAATCTTATGTTAGATTCTTTCTAATAAGTTGTATTCAGTTTTAAATTTGGATAGCATTTTCCTTTATTTAAAAACACCTGCTAAATCTACTTGCTTGCCGCTCGGATTTATCGGGAACCACACCAGCCACAGTCCTTGAACAGAAATCCAGCCACACTCGGAGGGCCGCTCCTGCCAGCGGGCAACTTGCTGAGACTTCTCCAGCAGCACAGATGTAACAGCCCCACGCATTCTGTGACCTGCTCTCCCCTGGAGTTATCCTTAATGTTTTGGGGGAAGATGAGTTTTTAAATAGACCTGTAAGTATATTATTTTAAAAGACCATTTTTTAAACACTTCATTATTTCTCAAGTGATGGTATATGGAAAATGCAAAAGAAAGCTTTTTTTTAAAATAGCCTATAATAAAATTAATTTATATTAATTAATGGCAATAAGAAGAACTATTAGAGTTTATACAGTTTTTTAAATTTCTGCATCCTGGACTATTACAATAATCTAGCAGTTGGCCTCCTCACTTCTCCCCTTGTCCCCCCACTGCAGTTATTCTCCACACAGCAGTCAGAATATTTAAAACATAAGTCAGATCATGTCACTCCTTTGCTTAAAACCCCCTAGTAGTTAGTATTCTTGCCATAAATATTTAACCTAAAAGTAATAATTAGGAGGCAATTAAACCCAAATTGTGGGATGTTCTGTAAAAAAAAAAAAAAAAAAAAACAACGAACAAAAAACCAAAAAACTGGTCTACTGGACTCCTTAGATTGGGATTCAAACAATCCAAAATCCTTACTCATACAGGATCCAGACCCCGCAAGAGATCACTGTTAAAACTTCCTCCCCTTTGCTCTCTTCACTCCAATCTTAATGGCTTCCCTGTTTTTAAATTATGAAGACAAATACAATCCCATCTCAAGACTTTTTAACAACTGCTTAGAATTATTAATAACTAGAGGAGAATGCAGGTATGTCCACTCCCTCCAAAAGGCTTACTGTATCATAAATGCATCAGTTTTCTGTTGCTACGAAACCAAACCCAGTTATTCAAAATACCTGCCATTTATTATTGCTCCTGAGTCTACAGGTCATCTGAGCAGTTCTGCTGTGCTGGGCAAGACTGAGCATCTCGGCCATGCGTGTGTCTGCAGTCAAATGGCCACGCTGGCTGCAGGCTGGCTGCTCCAGGATGGCCTCTTTCCCACGGCCCACGTCTGGTGACTAACGAGGTGTCAACGGGACAACAGAGGCAACTGGTAACCAGCAGGCAAGCCAGGCAAGCATGGGCTTGTGCACAAGAGAGAAGTATGAAAGACCTTTTAATACCTGGTCTCAAAATCATTTCCAATATACTCTATTGTCCAAAGCGAGGCACAGGTACAACTCACAACCAGGAAGCAGGGAAACAGGAAAGTCGCCCTGCAAAGACGATGCGCACAGGGAAGGGCAGCGAACGGGGCCGTCTGCGATCAGTCCACCACATACCACGCCAAGAACACTTGCCATGCTGGTTCATCTGAGACTAGGAGACGGCAGAGGGAATGAAAAACACAAAGGAGGATAGAAACCATACTTTGTTATAAAGCCTATAGAGCATGGTTTCTCAACCTTGGCACTACTGAAATCCGGGGCCAGGTAAGTCTTTGTCGGAGAGGGCATCCTAGGATGTTAAGCAGCACCCCTGGCCTCTACCCACTGGACGCCAGTAGTACGTCCTCAAGTTGTAATAACCAAAAATGTCTCCAGACGTTGCCAAATGTCCCCTAAAAACAAGAATCACTTATGGTTGAGAATCGCTGCTACAAAGGAATGAATTAAGGTAAAGACAACTCGGTCTTATACCTACCAATATAAAGTAATTTTACTTTAAAAGGCCATTCAAATGATTCTAAAATGCAAGCTTTAATTATAGATAGGTGAGATGTATACCAAATTCTTAACAGTTTACATATAAAAAAATGCCCAAAGCTTCACTGACAATACTTAGATTCCTGCTAATATAAATTACCATACTTCTGAAGTCAGTATGAATGTAGACCATTGTCAGAAGTTAAACTGAGCCAACAGCCCTGGCTCCAGGATTTGGTGTGGTGCATATGTAAAACCCGGATTGGCCTATTACGTACATTTTTATAACAAATAAATACCAAGAAATCGTGGTCTCTCCCAACCTGCAAATATAAAATGCTGTCTCAAAGCTACAGCTGATGTCCAATTCTCCCCTCTTCCCATTTCAAGACAGTGGTAATATACCTCCCATGGCCACCTCTCACCCTAACACCAATCACAGACGTGAAACACACCACAGAAAGCAGGGGGTGAATTACAGGATTAGAAAGTCTTAATAAAAGAAGCAGGAAGATAACAAATCAGAATATCCCCTGGGCATACTGGAAAACCTCGCAGTCACAGTCACGGTATATGTATTTATTGATCTAAACTGTTCTCACAATGCCTACGTTCCTAAAATTATACATATAAACCAAACAGCTTCAAATGCATCAACTAAGTATTTTCTAACTTGTACTCACGTACAAATCTGTGATAGCACTGGCCAAGTGAAGTCTTACATACAAGAACCAACTTAAAGACCCTCTTTCTGGATTCTCAGGGCAAAAAATAATAGTTTCTCCTTCAGAGAAAAGAAGAGAAAATGGGGTAACTTGCTAACCCAATGGTACATCCATGAGCAGGGCTGGGACCAGGCTAAGGGGGAGTGAAGGGCTGGGGGCACCAAATTTAAGGAAGGGCTCACTCTCTGGGAGGGCAGTGAGCCAACATATGAGGCAAGCACCTGCTGTCCAGCAGGAACTGCACTTAACGTCAGGAAACTGCACTCTGACTTCCACATCCCCACCCAAGGGCTGTCCTGTACTAAGCCTTGGCCCTTACACCTTCCTCGTCATCTCTGTGACTCCTCCAAGAACCACAGGGCCTGCCTAACCGGCTAGTCTGATGCTACCCAACAAGGACCCAGGGAACCCAGCAGAAAGAGTCACCCACACATACACAACTGGAACACTTAAGCCTTGACATTATGAAGGTTGGGAAAAGGGGCATTCCAGGAACTCCAAAACTCTGGCCTTTACAAAGTTGCCCTTATGTTTGAACGTAGTTTCATGTGCACTCATACTTTCGATGGAAATTTATCATTTTTGACATTTTTTCCAATCTTATGGCTGTTTAACTGAATCAATGTTATCACCCAGAAACACTGTAAATCAACAGTATACCTTGCGGTTAGCAATGTTAGTTTTAATAAATCAGTTTCATACAAAAACTAACTACAGGCCAGGGTTTCCCCTTCACAAGGCAGTACTATCCTTTCCCCGCTGAGAGTCCTCTTTAAGAAGAGCCTTCAGCACTCCTGAGCAACAGACACAGGAAGCCTGCAGGTTAGAACCAACAACAGCAACAACCGTGGCACGTGGCACCTCACTGCATTCAAGGAGACGCTCCACCTGTCTGAGGCGTACACCCAGCACACCGCCGCACCCAGAGTGTTTGTCAAGGTCCTGAGTGCAGTTCCTTCCTCCCGTGTGACTCACCCTTTCCCGCGCGATCACAGCAGCTCAGCAGCAGGGACGCAGTCAGACCGGGCAGTTAGGAAGGCTGCTGTCCCGCTTCCTCAACTGTGCACAGGAAAAGCTCTGATAACACAGCTTAGCCTACACGACCCTGCAACAGAGCCCCTTACTGAGGCTAAATCACCTCAAGTGGCTTGAAGACAAGTAATAGCTGGCACAGGGCCTCTCACAGCTTTACTTTAAAGGCCAAACACACGCAACCCTAACCTACCCTTCCAACGGCCACATCTCGACCTCCCCACAGAATCTCTTTCCAAAAGTGTGCAGGCCGGTGTATTCCCCTCAACAACACAGGACAGCAAAAGCTGCTTCCTCAGCAAACCAGTGATGCGGGGAATGCCAGGGAACATAGAGGTTTTAGTTTATTACCTGCCGCTTCCAGCTACCAACAAGCTTTTCACGTGTAACACGTGCCAGCAAGAGTCCTTCAGGCCTGTGAATTTGCAAGTTTCCAGTAATAAATTCCCAAATGAAATTAAGTTCTTAGTTTTACATAAGTAAGTTTATTAAAAATTATATATTAATATAAGTTTATTTTAATTATAAAAAGTAACATCATAACAAAGAAATGGAAAATAAAAACTTCCTAACCTAGAACCATGAGCATCTTTGTATATCCCCTGCTGGTCTTTTTCCATATAAATTTTTATATGACTGTTATCAGGTTGTATCTGTATCTTTTAATTCTGACTTTTTTCATTATAAGATTTCCATTTCTTCCATAGAATTTCTTCACATAGTTGCAAAACAGCCTTGCATTTTCTACTGCTGTATAAAAAATTGCTACAAACTTAGAGGCTTAAAAACAACACTTATTTATGAGTTCATGGTTCTATAAAAAGTCCAGGTGGGGTTGACTGGGTTTTTTGCTTAGAATCTCTCGAGGCCAAAATCAAGGTGCCAGCCAGGCTGGGTTCTCATCTGGGCAGAATCTGCTTCCAGGCTCATTCAGGTTATTGGCCAGATTCCGCTCCCTGTGGCTGTAGCACTGAGGTCCCTGTTTCCTTGGTGGCTCTCAGCCCTGAGCCTCTCTCTCAGCTCCTCACGGCTTTTCATATTCCTTCTCACACGGTCAGTCCACCCTCAAGCCAGCAACAAGTCCCTCTTGTCCTTCAAATCTCTCTGCTGTGAGGCAGAGAAACATCTGGTTTTAAAGTCTCACGTGATTAGACTATGCCCACCTGGATAATCTCCCTTTTGTCTAGTTCAAAGTCCAATGATTACATCTTATACCTTACATTATATCTGCAAAATCTCATTTGCCATGTAACATAATGATCATGGGCATATTAGCTCATCAAACTCGAAGCCCTGGGGGATTAGGGTGGGAAAGCAGGGAAGGCCATTTTTAGAATTCTTCCTACCACATCTCTGTCACAACAGAAAATGTTATTTCTAACTGTAGATTATAGTTGAAAAACTTAAAGGTCATTTAGCCACTAGGCTAGAAAACGTTAAGGTCCTTTCCAATCCTAAAATGTTAAAAATAAAAAAATTAAACACATTAAAGAAATAAAGGGTAAGGTTATTTTAAAACAAAAAAAATTAGATGAATTTTAAAATTAATTAAATCAAAAGGGAGCTGAACTTTCTCCTAGTTGCAAAAAAAAAGACACGTAAGAAATGCTTTTGCAAAATTGTCACCTTGGGGGCCAATTTTCTAGTTACACCAAAAAGATGAAGCATGAATGTAGAAATGAAGGTTAGTGCCAGAAGCAAAGAATTTTCCTCTGAACCCAGTGACAATTTCTACTGAACAAAACTCCAGTTTGAATCTTGGTATAAGAAGCAGAGGAGGTAGAGGCACCAATGAGAACCTAGCTCATAGACAGGCCACTCCTCCCAAGGTCGTTGAGGAAAACCGAGGACACAAGCCTGGGGTCAGGCTGGCAGGGCCTCTTGGGAGGGGGTCAGCCAGCTGACTTTGCTGTAAGACAGTCCCCGTGCCCGCCACACAAATCCAGCCAAAGAAGAAAGAAAGAACTTGCACCTGTAAAATGGTGGACAGCAGTGCCCACCCGGTAGGGTCGTGGGGATTAAGCGAGCTCGCGTACAGCACTCAGAACAATGCCCGGGACAGACGCGCTCAATAGCTACTAGCCGTCAGCACTCGGATTTCTTATAAGTGATTTCTTTTTAAGTAATTCACTAGCGTTTATTCACTGATTTCTCCTAATGAGGCATTTGTATCTGCTCAAATCGTTTCAAGTTACTTAACAATTTTAAGTACAAGTTTATTAGAATCAAATGATTAAAACACACATACACACACACACACACATATATATATCTTGACTGCGGCATTAATGCTGACTGAGTAACAAAGAGGCACTAAAACCCGGTGAACTGCATTGTAAGTGACTTGTGTCATTCTTCATCACCAGCTAGATTTTGTTTTCTATGAGTATGTATGACTTTTATGGGGAAAAAGATATTTTAAGACAACGGGCAGCCATTTCTCCTCACTGGTTCAGTCATATATCTCTCTCTCGAGGGCACCTGCCAGTCTGACCCGATTATAAAAACACAGCTCATGAAATCCCATCCTCAGTCAGGGGTTTTGGTCACTCAACTGAATCGGTTCATATTTTACACTTCATTTCGGAAACTACAGACTATACCATTGGGAAATAAATTAGTCCACATCAGTAAGATTCAGGATTCCTGAAAACAAAAAAAGTCCAACAGACAAAACTGGTTTTGTGACTACGGACAGGTGAGCTTATTCTAGTAGTTTTGTGCTGTATTTTTAAACTGGGAAAAGGTATTACTCTTTCTAACTGTATAAAGGCTACATAAAGCTTTTAATTGCTTTGACTTAGGGAAAGGCAGTATGCATATATTAGCCTTTCATCTGCTTATAATTTCAGGAAGTGCATGTCAACATCTATTTTCAGGCAAATTCTCTACAGAAATCAGTTTGACTTCTCTGGCACAGACAAGCGCAAGCAGGTGGAAACTTTCAGTGATCCGCCACATCCCTTACGTGGGGACAGACAGATGTCTGCACGGTCTCCAGCAGGGCAGTAAAGGCTTCCACATGACAGGTGAGGCAGAGAGCACGTGTCGGGGTCTAGATTCCTTCACTAAGGGTACAGCCATAAGCTAAACAGGGCTGAGGAGAACAAAATTTTGCTGGCCATTCACTCATTCTAGAGGGGACTGGGTAAGAGGGAGGATGAACTTAAGTCATCAACGGGGTAACTTCTGAAGATGAAACTTTACCGACTCTGGTCAGAGATCTCTCTAAACAACAGTTTAAACTTGTCAAGGAATTCAAAATTTTAATTCAAGTTAAAAAAAAAAAAAAAAAAAGGAAAACCTTCCTTTGACTGTCTCTCCCAAGCAGCCACCCTCTAACTCCTTCCTTCCTCTGCACCATCCCAGCTCTAACACGAAAGCCTGTCTTCCCACCTGCAGCCCCCACAGCGGGCCATCTGCGTCCACTGCTCCGCACCCTGGGCTCGCTGCTCTCCCGCCCGCGGGGCCGGCCACCCGTCTGCCTGGCCCAGGTTCTAGTTTCCCCCTCCTGCCTTTCCCTGACCCCACCCTACACATCCCACAGCAACATACACACACCTACGGTATGGCTCTTACTATCCTGCGGTACTGCTATTTTATGTATAACTCTCTCAAAACTCATGAAGGCTATGACTGGATCTTTCTTAGCATCGAAATTTTAGAATATACATAAAATACAATAGTATCACAAAAGTAAATACAGTAGTGTCACGACCCAACCAATGACAACAATTACTCACAACCAGTCCTATGTCAAGTCTACCCTCCACGCGTTCCTCCCATCCACCTCGATTATTCCGGAGCAACCCCAGACTTCACATCATTTCATCTAGAAATAGTATACTTTTAAACGTTTCTCTGAAAGACAGAGCCTCTTTATAAACTTAACCCCATTACAACCATTGTCACATTTAAGTCCTTTAAAATAATAATTCCATCATATCAACATGTATCCAGTTGGTATTTACATCTCCTCAATTCTCATAAACTTTTATTTTTTACAATTATTTAATCAGTGAAGTCTACCATTACGATTAGTTAATATGTGTCCTAAATTTCTTTTATTCTCTAGACTTCTCGTCCACTTTTTTCCTCTTATAATGTATTTTTGAAGAAACTAGGCCGTTTGTTCTGAAATTTCCCACAATTAGAATTTTGCTCATTGCATCCCCACATTCCTCTGTCCCCTGTATTTTCTGTAAAATGCTGGTTAGACCTAAAAGCCTATCATACTCAGGTTTGGTTTTTTGGTGACTGTTAATTAGTAGCAATGAATATTTCCAGCAGGAAGTGCATTATGTCTGACTGCCCTTCCTTCTGAGACATTGGTAGCCACTGATAAATCACTGTCTGGATTTTATAGCCATTAATTCATGAGGAGCTGTAGAACTGTGACACACTTATTCAATCATCCCTTCTCCACACATTAGCTGGGGTAAAACACCTTTTATAAAAAAGAAGCTTTCCCTTGTTGAGCACCACAGTTTCATTCTTTCTCCTTATTTTCTGGATCTTAAAAGAATACATCAGTTCCCTAGCATCCAACAAAAGAGACACATTTCTTTTTTTCTTGGTAATCATTATTATGAATTCATGGATTTGCAGATTTCAGTCCACTGCCACTTCATTCTTACTGATGATCAAACTGTCCCCATCATTGGTCCCGTGGGAGCCTCTTCAAGTTGGTTCCCTCCTGAGTCCTAATCCTTGGTAACTTCCTTGCCTTCTAGTGGGACAAAGGATGCCACACTCATCCTGCAAATTTTCTGCTCCCAACTTGGTATTCTCCATTTCTTCAAAGAGGACCTAATTATTAATTCAGTCTTCAGCCTAACTTACATGTTTCATAAATGTTTCCCAAACTAAATAAGGCAATTGCCTTATTATTTTTAAACTAATGATTTTAAATTTGAAAAATGTGTATGATGCACAGTAAATAAATGCACAATCATCACTCCACTCTTATTAAAACAAGTAATTAAAATACTTAACTACTCAACACTCAAGTTCTTGGACTCGTCATCTACCAAAATACACACCAAAGCATCTCAACACTCCTGCTTTGCTATTATGATAAAATTCAGCAATTAAAATCAGCATGATAACCTGAGCAAAACTGCTGCTGGGTTGAAATCCAAAAGTATAAAAAGAAGGCTTCTTTAATGTGATCTTCCTTCAAGAACCACAAGAAATACAACACAGGGATAACCCTAGGAAACTGTCTGAATAAAGCTTTAATTAAGGTAGGCATGTTTAATTAAAGGTTGGCATCTTTAATGAAAATGAGTAAACAGTGCTCAATTAAGTACCATGAGTTTAAGCTAAACATAACAATTTGTGATTATTTACGTTACTCCCAAATCATCAATATAATAATAGCATTAACATCTTTTCAAACATACCCATATCCCTGAGTGGAAAACACAAATACCTTATTCTCAAAATCACAGCTAAAACATAATCATATTTAATCCTTTATGCTTTGTAAACATCTCAAACTTCTACTCTTGGTGGGAACCAAAAGAGGTTTTTTGAAGATTTTTTTCTGTTGCTATATTTGTAACTCTAAATTCTTTTAGAAATACCAATATTTTTTCAGGGTACTGAGACATTAAGAAGATGCTTTAGAACATATCTGGATGCTGATTTATAAAATTTATCGCCCTATTTTAAAAGCAGCCTAAAGAAAGGGCAGCAAAAATAATCACTGCAGACGCTTCGAGGTTAGAGGTGACTAGCACAGGTATAACTCACAGTGAGACCCTCTTCCAGAACATCTGCTTGCAGCACTGGTTTGCAATAGCTCTGGCATTACAGTCCCTTAATTTTAATTACTACTCAAATTTCCTAATCTGAACTACATAAATAATGGAACAAGCCTATTCTCATTGTACATATAATTGTACACATAATTACACATATAATTAACTAGATCTGAAATAACATTCACAATCATTTAATTATCCATTTCAGAAATCTGAAGCTCCAGTTTAGTAACTAAAAATAAATGTAACAACAAAAATTGTCTTATTTGATGATTAAAAGATGCAGTTATCTCCAGATTTCACTAGTAAAGTCCTCTCACATGTATTTCATGCACAATTTATAATTGTGAACAATATTTATTTATATGTGTATAAACACAACTCCGTTTAGTGAACTCTAAACCCACCGACATATTTACAACCAGGGTATTATTCAGAATATTTGAAATGCTTTTTTTCCTCCATATAATCTACATATAATTATAATTTAACGTGTTAAGTTAATATACTATATTTCACATACTATATCGTAAGATATTTACATACTTCAGTCCATTTCTAATGTGTCTCCAGATAAATAAGTTTAAATACATGAGGAAAACTATTTATGAAGTACGCATTTTTAAATTGTTTCTTCAAATCCAAGTAGTGCAAAATGGGATCATTCCCGTGATGATTAAATGAATGACTTAAGATTCAACTTCTGTATCCATGAGAGGGGAGTAGGGGAGAAAAAAGAAAGCAAGACGTATACCTCTGAACGTCCACCAAAATAACTTCTAATAGATCACAGGGTTAAACGTGAAAAATGAAGCAAACAAAAAACTGAAGAAAACAGGAGGCTTTTTCCTTTTTTGCTTAATATTGCAGAGTGGAAAGGCAAAGACATAACATAAACCTAAGAAGTCACAAAATAAAAGGTTGATAAATTCAATTGCGTAAAAACCACTTTCTGTATAGAAAAAGCCACCATAAACAAAGTCATAAGACAAACAACCAATTAAGAAAAATATTCATATTTAAAAGGCTAATTTCCCTGATAAAAAGTACATGCAAATTTGTAGGAAAGAAATTAACAACGCAATAGAAAAATGGAAAGGGAAAACTGTTCACGGAAAAGAACACGTACCGACTACTTAAGACTATGAAAAGATGCTCAACTTCATGCACAACCAAAGAAATACAAATTCAGACGATCCTCAGATACCACATTTATCTGTCAGGCTGGCAAAAATTGAACATCTGGACAGACTTCAAATAAAAGCATGGGAAAAAATAATTTCTCACACACGGAATACAAGATGCACAGAAGGAAATTTAACAAGCTTCATAATTATAAATGCACGTATCCTTTAACCCAGCAATTCCACTTTCAGGAATTGATCCTGTAAGTGTACAAGCACACACACACACACACACACGAAATATATACAGGCTTATTCATCATAGCACTGTATATTATAGCAAAAGATTTGAATGGGATGTTCTGAAAGGGCCTAGGATATTAGTTTAAAAAAATATATGGAACATCGAGTACCAAGTGCTACCATTTCAACAAAGGGTAAACATTTATATTAATATTTGCCTGTATATGCTAAACTCTCTCTGGAGGGATATGCAAGCAATTGGTGACACCAGTGGCCTCTGAGGAACTGGGGGAGCAAGGTCGCTGATGGACAGGTGGGAGAGGGACTTTTTGCTGTAAATATTTCTGTTCCTTTTAAATATTAAGCCATGTGCTATATTATCTGCTCAAAAGCAAATAAATAAAATTTTAAATATTTTTGAAGAAAATAAAAAAGATGCTCAATCATGATAATACGTACACACGTGACCAAATCTAACATTAGGGATTATGGTTTACAGAGTGAAAAGCAGAAGGAATCTGTTTGTCCTGTGCATTTTTTATACTCTATCAATACTACACTTGGCTTTATGAGTCATCAGATTCATTTATTTTCATTTAAATATTTTACAAAAATTATTTGAATAATTAACTAAAACTGAGAGATGCTCACTCTTTTTAAGTGGGCAGGTTCTTTTTTTTTTTTAATGGATTTTTCTTTATTTTTATGTCATTACTTTAAGAAAAATAACAGAATTCTCAGTGTAGCGATTGCTAAAGATTTAAGCTCAGAGAGATGCACCTCACCTTCCAAATGTGCAAAATGCAAATTGGCATGCTGATAATACCAGTTACAACTAAATACTCTGCATTTCTAGAAGAGAAAACAGGATAAAATTAAGGTGTCTAAACCTCCAAGTGGGTGTGAATCCTTAGTGCAAACCAAATGGGGTAAAATATAGCGAATAAACCTAGCAAAGTGTGTCTTTAAAGCTGAAAACACAATCTGCACTACAAAGAAGTTGAATCTTTAACGACATTGACCTCTGGTAACACTAAATGACGTTTCTGACCATCATCTTAAAAAATGAGGACGTAATCGCTTCTTCTATGCGCTAATAAAACAATTTAATGTTTTCAAATCATCAAATATGCCACCTGAAGCCATCCCCCCATTTTTTTTCATTGGGAATTGAACAGCCTAGTTTTGCCACAATTTCCTTTAAATCCAAGTAAAAATCATTCTAGAAGCAGTCAGGTGGAGAGAAAGGCATAATTCTGAATTCACTCAAAAGCCAAAGCAGATGAATTAGTATTCTCATAAAAAGCACCACACAGTCATTTCGGTAAAACCCGTGCAAAATCACTGAAGTCCGTTTTAACTGCTCCAAGCGGGCAACCTGGCAGTTTGTGCATTACATCCCCTCTACGTTTCTGACTCTTCAAGACTTTTCAAATAATGTTTATTCTAAGAATACAGAACGTTGATGATAAGGCCATCCTTCTAACTTGCCAAATTACCTAAATTCCAACATCTGCAGTCACATTTTCTCAGATTTCTGTTCTCCTGACAGTCAAGAGAGGCCCTGAGGACTCCGAGAGCACTAAGGCCGGGCTGCACGGGGCTGCCCCGCAGGTGAGACTGCCCGGCCGCAGAGGACAGCCACCTCCCCGATGTCACCACCACTCCCGGGTCACCAGCTTCCCAGTGTCACCACCACTCCCGGGTCACCAGCTTCCCACTGTCACCACCACTCCCAGGTCAGCAGCTTCCCAGTGTCACCTCCACTCCCGGGTCGCCACCTTCCCAGCGTCACCACCTTCCCAGTGTCACCTCCACTCCCGGGTCGCCACCTTCCCAGTGTCACCACGTCTCTGAGGCACTGTCTTTACAACGACACCCCAGTCCCTCTGCCTCCCCTTAAGTCGCTTTCCCAGTGACACCGACAGCGACCAGCACTCAACGCCGCGAGTCCGGAGTCCGGACGGGGCGGCGCCGGCCCGCGGCCCTGCCCGCCCGGACTGAGGGAGCCCGCCCGGCCCGCGGAGGCGGCCAGGGACAGAGCGCGCGGGGTCACCGCGCCGGCGGGGGAGGGCGGGCCGGGGTCGCGGGGGAAGGCCGGAGGTGGGGGGACACCCAGAACGCCCGGCTCGAGGAGGGGCAGCCCGCGGCCGTCGGCCAAGAGCCGGGAACCCGGAGACGGGAAAGGAGTTGGGGGAGGCCGCGGAGGCGGCGGGGAGGGTCCCCGGGGCTCGGGGCCGGCGAGGCGGGCGCGCCCAGGGGCAGCCGGGCGGAGGAGGGCAGCGCCGGGGGCCGCTGCGCGCGGGCCGCGGGACTCACCGCGCTGGCGGCAGCGGCGGCGGCGGCGCCGGGCGGCGCGGGGCCGGGCGCGTCCTGCCTCCTCAGGCGGGACTTGAGGCTCTTCATGGCCGCGTCCGGGCAGTCCCGCTCCACCGGCCGCGCGCGAACCTCGAAGTCTGCGGGTTGCGGCCGCGCGGAGACGAAGGAGGTGGAGGAGGCGGCGCGCGGGCGGCCCCGGCCCACCTGCCACCTGGGGCCCGGCCGCCGTTGGCTCCCGGCCGGCGGCGGGGCCCCGCTCCCGCAGCCAATCCGCCGCCGTCCTGGCGAGGGTGGGGCCGGCCCCGACCAATAGGATTCCGGGAAGGGGGAGGGACTTCCCTTTCAAACTTAATAACTCCCTTCCTCTCCCTGCGGAGGGAAAGTTGGGCTCTCCGGCTGGGCGGCGGCGCGGACGGGCGTCTCTCCCGGGGGATGGTGCCTCGGGTCTGGAGAGCGCACGGGGTCGTGCCTGAAACCAAGTCACGCCCGACTCCCCTCGTCTTCCCACCCCGTGTTCTTTCCCAAGAAACTCTCCCCTCCTCCCATCTGGTCCCAGAAAGGACTCCTGGGCCCCCGCACACTCGGGCTTTCAAGAACAACTTCCCTTCTGTCTGCTGAGCTTTCACTGCGCAGATCCCAGTGTCCGGGGACACCACGTGCGTCATAAGCTCCAGAAAGACACAGCTTCTAAGGAATAAGGTGCTGGTTGGACAGAGTTTGAAAGACGCTGCAGAACATCATAGCACGTGTCAGGTGCTCAGTGATTATTTGTTCAGTTCAGAACCCACGGCTTTGGGGGGAAGGAGACGTTGGGGAGGAGGGGGAGCTTTAATAAAAAACGACCCACATAGCCAAAGTGATATAAAACGCTGTCAAAGAAAAAAAAATTACGTCCTTTCTTCCAAAAAAAGGTTTTTTGTTTCCTGTAGAAACAAATTACGGGCAAAAGTATACCATGCAATTAATTCATCCTACCCAGAAATCTGTATTAATGAGAATCGTTTACGGGAAGGACGGATAGACAGGCAGGCGAGCAACACCCAATAATTAGCTATTATGGTGACATCTTCAAGTCTTTCTAGGAGTCAGTTTTTCCCAGCAAAATGTTTATTCTAGCATTCGCCCATTTGAAAAGACAAACACTCCACATTGCTGACTAACAAAGGATTCATTTTGTCTGGAAGATCAGTTGCTTCTTTGCAGTTTCCTTGTAATAACTCAAAAGTTTTATTTAAATAGTGTAAAGAAAGTTTTCAAAAGTCTCTTGGAGAGACAGCGTTTAAAGATCATGTTAACCCTTAACAAAACAGTAACAATGAACTACCTGAGAAAATCACTAAATTTTCTCTCGATTAGTTCTGTGGAAGGAAATTTTCTTTGACTCCTCTTCCTTCCTCAGGATCCACAGCCATTCAGTTTTGCTGGCTCTTTAATAGTGTCTGTGATGGCTAGCTACTCTCTGTCCTTACCTGCCCCTGCAGAGCCAAAATTACCTCACACCTGGATATTACAGAAGCTTTCCAACTAGTCACCTGACCTCCAGTCTCACCTCTCCCATTACCAATAAACTACCAACCGTCATCAAAATTCTTACAAAACTATATTCAATATCTTGTAATAACCTATAATGGAAAAGAATCTGAAAAAGAATTTATATATAACTGAGTCACTTTATTGTACACCTAAAACTACCAGAACATTGTAAATCAACTATACTTCAATAAAAAGTTATTTTGAAAAAAATCATAGAAAATATTCCTCTCTTGCTCAAAAACTGTCAGCAGCTAATGAATGAATAAAATTTAACTCCTTTACTTGGCATTTAAGGCTCTACAACATGAACACAAGCCTGTTCTCCAGCTGACACTCCAAGCAAAGAACTCTTCAGCCCATTCCTCAAACGTAGGTCTTGCCTTTTAATGTCCACATCTCTATGCATGCTGATCCCTCTTCCAGTAATTTTCTATCTACATTCATTTAACAAAATCCTGCTCCCTCCAAGTGTGATTGGACGAGGGCACAAGGGAGCTTCTGGAGTACTGTACTGTTCTAACTGATTATATTAACGCGTGTGCGGGTTATATAATGTGCTCAGCTTGTGAAAATTCAGTTAGCCTGTAGTCTTTATATGTATATGTGTGTTATACTTTAATTAATCGTACATCCATTCCATGTGCCCTCCCCCCTAACAGAGCCTTCTCTGATCACTCAACTGAAGTGATCTCTCCATTCTCAGAATGATTGTACCTCTCAGATGATACTAATACATACGTTCTGAACAAGTTCTATTTCACTACTAGACTTCAAACTCCTTAAAACCAGGGAATAACCGATACATGTCTGAATTCCCCAGAATGCTTAGCATGTACTAGGTGCTCAATAAATATTTCTGAACAGATGGATGCATTCTTTTTGGTTATTAGAGTGAATTATAGTTGTTGTTGTGTGTGGTCATGTCACACAGGGTTGGTACCCACCCTGCTGTGAATACTGGGTGTCTCCTGGAGCATCCAAGTTCTCATGGCCCTGGTAATTGGCCTCTTTTCCGTTGTTACTGGATAAAGCAAAGGAAGCACGCAAAGCCACAAGTACATCTTGCATCAGTTTCCAAAAATGCTGGGCAAGCTATTTTTATGCGCTGTCTGCATGGTGTCCCCATGGTGTCTGTGTCCAGGGGCCTTTGTGGATTTTTCCAGGCTGGAAACCTGATAGCCGATGTCTGCTCATTCCCATTTGAGAGCAGCTAAGTAAACATCGCTGGTCTGAATGTGCAGTGAGTCTTTTTTATATTGATCTGGAAGCTCCCTACATGAAGTAAGGTCACTACGATTAGCATTCAGCCAGATAGGTTTTGTTTTTTTAAATTATTATCACTATTACTTCTTTTTATCTTCCCTTTGGAGGAAAAGGCACTTATGAAATTTATGGAATGGAATTTATGGAGTTTATTTGGTACCATACTGAATCCATATGAATTTTTGGTTTGTTTTGCTTATGTTTTATAATATATGAAACCTGGAAGGGAAAGGCATTTTTTAAGTATGTTAATAGGTTTTACATGCACAATGTAAAGATGTCTCAAATAATACAGAAGGGGAAAAGTTAGTCTCCTGACCACCTCTACCCTCAGCCCTGGCTATCAAGAAACTTGTGTTCTAGACTGGAGACCAAGGATAACATAGATAGTTCAGCTGGAGAACAACTCCCCACTGAACGGCATCGTAGGATCGCAGATGTGGGTGGTGTTTGGGGAAGGAAAGTTCAGGAAATGAGTTTGCTTGATGGGAAAGTACCCGAGGATTGGAGGACAGGGGTGGGGTTTCACTGAGTGCACTGAAAAGGGACACCAAGGAGGCAAAGGATTCTTAGGGGAAGAGCCAGGTAGATATGACAGCAGAGGAGGGAGATGCTCACCGAAAACGGCGTGATGACAATGGCAACCACGTGACAAAGACGAATTAAACACACAGAACCAGAAATTTACACATAAAACGATCCCTTTTCAAACAAGAAGCTCTCCTTCCAATCTTAAGTCATGAATTTTATGTCCAATGACTTGCCCTCTTCATTTACAGAGCTTCCTGCCACTCCTGGCAGCCCCGGGGAGCCCAGCCAATAAAGGCAGTCAGTAATTCCATGGAGGAGCCTGGGATATCAGTCATCCTTTCCCAGCTCAGATGCCAGAGCAGATAGATGGCAGAACCATGTGTGGCCATGGGGTCACGAGTAAAGGCACCGCACGCACGACTCACGTGGCAGCCCCAGGAATGAAGGACCTGAGGCGGTTCTCACACCCTTTTCTCTCGCCCCAGTCAAAACTAAAACATGTTGCATAAGAGAGCTTTAAAAAAATAAATAGTTCATCTTTGGCACTAGTTTTAAAACCATCTGCATTTCTAGTAAGCTCTCCAGCGACTACATCCTAGAAAACTGGAGTGGGAAGGAGGAAAGAGGGAAGAGCACATAGACAGCTTCTGCTCCACAGACCCACAGAACCAAGGACACCTGTGAGTGTCTTCTTGGTTATTCAACACTAAAACTTTTAGGGTTGCCAGTTCCCTCTTACAGAAACTGCTTTCATCTCCCCTGCCAAGGGGTGTTTTGTGCTCTGCTAGCGTAATGCTGAGCCTACTAATTCCATCCTGAAGAGGGCTGCTTTCCATCTAACTGTCCTGCTGGACATTTACAGCCTGTCATTCGCCTATGATGCAGCAAGTGTGTCATTGTTTCAATACTGAAGGAGGGAGCGAAACAGCAGGGAAGGGCACGGCCAGGAGCAAAACGACCTCCCCAGCACCACTGAGCTTCCACCCAAGAGCAGGCAAGACACCCACAGCTACTTCTTTGAATTCAGGTTTAATGTCCAAAAACTCCAACTCATTTCCTTTGGTGGAAATTGACCTCTGTTATCAAGTTTTGACCACACGAAGCTCCAGAAATACCACTGGCCTCATTTTACGAGGTTGATGGCCCCAGTGGGCCTGCAGGAAGCTGTTCTAAAACAGACGCCTCATCCTGGAGCCCAGATACATGCACGGTGTTTTGCTCAGGAATCAATAACCATCTGCCTTCTCCAGTAAACTTCCCTAGATTCCGGACCTTGGAGCTTTCTTATCTTGGCCAGCATGCCAGGATATGCACATACAATGAGCTAAAGGGCTTCCAAGACTTCAGCCCTGCCGGGGTTGAATAGAAAAATGTCTTGCTTTTGAACTGAAAATATGGCAAATAAAGACTCCCTCTACAGATTTTAAGTGATAGCTTTATGTATCCTCCTTAAAATTTTTCCCTTCCAGATCTCCAGGGGCCTTTTAAAGTCCTGGCGCAGTATCAGTACTCACTCTTGTTGGAATAATTACTAGTAAATCATGTGACTGCAACACCGTCAGTTACTCTAGGCTGATCTTTGCTGCAAATCCTAATGAGAGGACATTCCAGACAGAGTAAGTCAAGGTAGATCCCACATTCAAGCGTGCTTGGTAAGTGCCTGAGACGTCATGGTACACGTTTGACGAGGATCTTACAGACACTTCAATAAAACTTACTGTTGACTGTAGTGGTTTGAGTGACGCTGAGAGGCAGGTGACAAGCAAAATATTGGAAGAACAGATGTTCTAATAGTTACATAAACACGATTTATTATGTATATTAGATACCATATTACTATATTTTAAATTATACAAGATTATATATTATACTATTTTAAGTAATATTCTTTCATAAAATATCTTTACAAATTAATAAATTTTCATGCAAGTCTTAATTTTTATATAAAAAAATTGAACCCAAAAAAGTGTGGGTAAATTTGTATTTCAAAAGCTTAATCTTAAAATTATCAGTTCCTGGCACAACATCATATAGGATTTATGTACGAATGCAGGTATAGATGTTTGGAATTCATTACCAAAATTAGACTTTTGCTTCCTGGAAAAGAAGAGTTTACATAAAAAGTTTCCTCCATGCTCCTTCTTCAAAACTACTTGCACCAATGTTTAAATTACCATCAAAAATTAAAATTTAATTTTGTATCAAGTTTCTAAGTAATAACTACAATGCTTATTTGAGACAAAATTTTAAATTAAGGTATAATTCTTGTAGGTAATGGCATTATTCCACACTGCGTATAAGCCACGAAGGCCATTTTAAAAGCAGACTTGAACTATTCAGAGAGGTTGGTCCATCCTCATGACCGCCTGAATTAACTATGTGTGTGTTCCTCACCCCGCCGGTGTCGGTTTAGCACAAGCATCAAGACATCCATTCTGACGGCTCAGCGTACGCTTTCCTTGTTGCTCTTTGTGAAAGTCCTGCTACAAGCAAAACATATAAAATAACTAATCAACTAAAATACCAGCACATTCTGGACTCAAAGGAGTTCCATTTTGATTTTGTAATGCTAGGGAGAAGCATCATACGCTATGCTCCATAAACTTCAAAACCATCCCTAGACCTACACGGCAATGAAAAACGGCTCCTTGTACCTACGGAGGACGTAGTTCACGAATTCACCTAAGACCAAGGCAGAGCCTTTTAAGGCTGAGGTAAAATGCGCCTCTCTTCCACTCCGGAGACATGGAGCTCTGAGAGCAGCAAACTCTCAAGATGCATCGACTTTGCGGCTCATAACTCTGAAGTGACACCCGTCAAGGCAACAAATGCAAGTAAGCCTGACAACCCTAACACCGGAGGGCTGGGCGCTGACTGGGCGAGTACACCCTGATTAAAGCAACCTCGGAGAGTCCCCAGATGTGAGTCACGGCACATCCCTGACAGCAACACAAGCCGCTCACACTTCCACGTGAGCCCTCACGGCCAGAAAGCGCCCATCCAGCACCTGCTGAAGAGCGGACTCGCCCAGTGGCAGTGTTGGTACAATGGTTAACAGCTGGCTTTTCTTTTTTTTTTTTTTTTTTTGGTAGGAAGAACGCTGATTTGCAGTTACTGCTGATTTCCATGGTGAAAATAATCCCATGTGGAGTTCGAGTTAGCAGCGTGGCCAACGCGAGCGCCAGCCTGCTGGCAAGAGCTCCTTCCAGCGTACTGGTCAGCACTCGGGCGCTGGCCCCGGCGCAGCCCTGCAAACAGCTGGGACGAGGCCTGGCGCCGCAGACGGCGTGAACCTTGGGTGTGTCTGGCAAGCATAGTTCTGAGATCTCAGAGTTTCAGGTGGTCTGAGATTATAGCCCCTGTCCCACGGGCCAAGCGAATGAAATAAAAAGGCACTCTCGCCACGAAGCATGCCGACTCTAACGTGTTTCTGACACGGGTTAGGAGCAGGTGCAACGCACCACCCTGCTCCTGTCCTGCATTTTGTTTCCCTCTTTCACCAAACTATCGAAATGATTAAGTGAATGAGATACAAGCCCACGTAGAGGTTCAGAGCGGTTACTGTCCATGTTCCGACACGCCTGTGTCACTCCAGGCCTATGTTCTTAAGCAGTAGGTACATGACGTCCTCAGTAAGTGCCGAGAAGTCGGTGTTGCCGTGTTGGATAACGTAACTGACGGAGTTCTCTGTGTGAAGACTATTCACACAGAGAGATTTAGCTTACTGTCATCTTCAACAAAGGACTCACTGAACTTCTAGTTTCAGGCTTAAGATGAATCCTCACGAAGGCGGGGCGTTCATAAAGCCACGGGTGGCTGCTAGGTGAACTTTCAAGTGTGTCTACCCGGTTTCATTCCTGATTCGTGTCTGAACGAGCGTGGCGCGGAGCCCAGGCTGGAAACAACACTCCAGGGTGGGGTCGGATTTTCTTCCAGGCGTGTTCCCTAGATGTTTCTGCTTTTTTCGCCAGTGTTCCTGGTATTGTAGCAGCACTGCATTCTTTTCCCACTTTCAACAAAGATCTAGTCATGCTGTCCAAGACTGAGATTCTAAATAAATATCTCAAAAAAAACAAACCCAGCAAACTGCATTATTAAAAACAGGAAAAGTTAAACAACATGAGAGTCTGTGATTGAGAAAATTCACTCATTCATTCAGCGTTTACTGAGTACCTACTAAGTGCCAGGCGCTGGTGAGAAAGCTCGAGATTAGTCACCGTTCTTGAAGGTTAAAGATCGGAAAGCGGGCAATGCCCGTGTGGCCGGAAGAGAATGAAAAAGGGCAACAGGTGGTTGTGGGCCAAGGGGCGGAAGGGGGAGAGCGCCCCCTCCGTCCTGCCTGGGAGGGTACTGCCAGGGCTCGGCTCTCCTCTGAGGGACATGAGAAACCACGCCAGGCTTTGGCAGTGAAGCAGGTGAGAGGCGATGGTGAGCCGACCAGGGGAGAAGCAGCAAGAACTGATCAGAATCTGATACACCTTGCAGGTTGAGCCAATAAACACTTCTGATGAATTGATATGAAATGTGAGCGCCAATTAGGAATCGGAGCACCCAAAAGTTGTCGCCTCTGGGATGAGGAAGGCTGGGTGGGGCAGGTTGCGGGGAGGGCTGGGGAAGTCAGCACTGGACATATCTCATATGAGATGTCTATCACATGTCCAGGTGGAGGTGACAAGTAGGAGGCTGGATATACCAATCTGGAGTCCGGGAGAGGGGTCTGGGATGGAGAGAGAAACCGGGGGATCACCGGCCTACAGCCGGAGTGAGACCGTATGAGGTCACCAAAGGAGGAAATACCGGTAAAGGGAAGAGGACCAAGGACAGAGCTTGGGGCACTCCAGCACTAGCAGGTTGGGAGAAGACAAGGCACCTGCAAGGGAGGTGGAGAAGCGCCACCCAGGGAAAATCAGAAGTGCGGAGGCCTGGAAACCAAACGGAGGAAGTATTGAAGGAGGAGCAGGCGAAGCTGTCAGCACTGCTCATCACTCGTGCCCGTGAGGACCAGAAGTTACCACCGGATACAGCATCATGGAGGTCACTGGTGACCTGGACCACAGGCACCCGCTTGCCAGGGTAGTGGGCACAAAGCCCCGACTGCAGGGCTCCCAGAGGAAATGGGAGGAGAAGAACCGGAAAGCACCATCATAGGCCATTCCTCCGAGGAGTCGTGGTGCGAAGGGGAGTAGAAAATGGGGCCCCAGCTGGTAGAGAAAGTGAGAGCAAGAGAGGTTTTTCTAAGACGGCAGAGATTAACAGGATGTGTCCAGATAAACGAGATACACACACACATGGCTGCTCGCACACACGCCGGTGTTAGCACTTAAACCGCTCGGTTTGCACGTCTGTCTCCCTCAGTATGCCGTGAGCTTTTTGAGAACAGGGACCTTGCTTTATTCAGCTTCACACGCCCGCAGGCTAACCGAGTGTGTCAGTTCTCGATTGCTGCTGTAACAAATGACCACATTTCAGTGGCTTCAAACAGCTTGGCTCTACAAGTCAGAAGTCTGACAGAGGTCTCACCGGGCTCACATCAAGGTGTCAGCAGAGTGTTTGTTTCTCTGCTTTTTCCAGCTTCTAGGGGCTGCCTGCCTTCCTTGGCTCGTGGCCCCTTCCTCCGTCTTCAAGGCCAACACCACTGCATCTCTTTGATCTGATCCTTCTTCCTTAGTCACATCTCTCTCTGACCCTGAAATCAACTGGGGAAGGTCCTCCAACTTTAAGGAGGCCTGTGGTTAGGGTGAGCCCACCCAGAACGTCCAGGATAACGTCTCCACCTCAAGGTCCCCAATGTAAGCACGTCGACCTGTCGCTGCGTAAGGTAACACCTCCACAGGTTCTGGGACGAAGATGTGGACGCCTTTCATGGTCATTGTTCTGACACGCCCAGTGACTGACGTGTAGACAAACACTTGGAACACGAACTTTACGCATATTTCCTCTCGACGTTTATCCTGCTGTGCCGCACAGGCCTGGAACCTCTGTGAGAGCAGAGAGTGTCTCACCTGGTTCTTCACTGCGTTTCCAGCATGCGGCACAGGTCATGAGACAGGAGCCTAGTTAACAGCTGTTAGCGACCGAGTGAATCAGCAATTGAGCGAACCTGCTCTTCCACGTGAGCCGCTGCTTCAGGAAAAACCTCTCCTTCGGGCTCAGCAGACACCGCCCACACCCCGCCTCCTGAGCTCCCACGCGCCCGGGTTTCTGGGTCACCTGGCCCTCCCGGCACTCCTGCCACCTCTCTGAACGCTCTCCGACCATTCTCTGGGTCCTCCTCTGTCTTAGTCTCCTGCAGCTGCTGTAGTAAGTACCACAAGCTTCGTGGCCGAAAACCACAGAAATGTATCTATTGTCTCACAGTTCAGGAGCCCAGAAGTTCAAAATCAAGTGTTGGCAAAGGCCTGCTGCCTCTGAAGCCTGCAAGGGAGACTCCTCCCTTGCCTCTTCCGGCTTGTGCTGTTTGTCTCCCTCGCCTCACAGAGGCGCAACTGCAGTCCTTGCTTCCCGCGTCACACGGCCATCTCCCTGTGTGTCTCGCCATCTTTACTCTGAGCATCTTATAAGGGCACTGGTCACGTTGGAGTAAGGACCCACCCGACACCAGTATGACCTCACCGTAGTGAATGACTTCCGCAATGACCCTGTTCCCTAACAAGCTTGCCTTGGCAGGCACCGGGAGTCAGGCCTGGGACCCACACTTTTTGGAGGACACAGCTCAACGCATAACACCTCCCTATAAAACAGTGGTCTACAAAGGGGGCTGAGACCCCTTCAGGCTGCGCAGGACAGTCCTTTGAGGAAAGGGAAGAAAATATTAAAAGTTCTACTTTGACTTAATTTTTTTCTTAAAAAAAAAAAAAAAAGAAACTAAGCTTTACCAATATTTAAAATGTGGACCGACCCAGGGGCCTTCCTCTGTGTTCTGTCTGTCGTGCCCAGCGAGTGCTGGGTCCTGGGGGACAGCGGACGAGGGCAGAGTGGTCGATGGCAGTGGCCCTGCCTCCCGTTTGATTGCAGCGTGTTTTCACATACTGCAACTTATGTGATTCAAGATATCATCGTCTGACTCCTTTTTATAAAAGCAAGACCTTTAAACAGTAGAACCTTTACAGTGCCGAGTACTGAGGCAAGGCGCGATGAGGAAGGAGTCCGAAATCCAACCACAACATGAGGCTGCACTTGATGTTACAAAATTACAGATGTTTCCAATTTTGTGAGCTTTGTCAATGATGACAAGTCACCATAAGCACTATGCTACCTAGCAAATATTTTTGGAAAAAAGCAAAAGGCTGGGAGCCAAAAAATCGTCCTAAACTGGGTCAAGAAAGGGCACCCTGGAAAGCATCTGCCCACCAGCAAAGAGATGCTGGGGAGTGTGCCGGGCTCAGCCTGGTCCTGGGGGGGTGGGGGCGGGAGCCTCCACTCAGGATGTCTAGCCACATGGACCACATCACTGAGGGCCATGGAGCTGTACCCACAGCCTGGACGAGGCTCTGTGAAGCCAGGAAACTGGCGCTAGAAGTCGTCCTTAAGCTACTGAACACCCCTGGCAGAAAGAAACCAAAGCCAACTGAGAAGGAAGCCCCTCAACCGAGGATTCATTTCAGCACAGTTTTTCTTAATAAATAAAGCGTTTGCATGGTTAGAAACCAGAGGCTGCGGTGGGCCGGCCCCTGGTGGAAGCTGGGAGGCAGACCGAGGGGGCTTCGGGGAGAGAGCAGACAGGCGTGGACAGCCGACCCGCATCAGCGTGGGGAGCAGAGTGAGAACTGCAGGACGGCTTCCTGCCCTTTCTTGTGCACCCCTGGGTGAGAGGACACTGCCTCTTACGGGGGGGGGGGGGCAAGAGCGGCAGTGAGCCTGCGGGAGAGACGGGCTGCGCGGCTCGGGCTGCGACGCGCTGGAGGTGCCCACGGTGCCCCCGCAGCCAGCAGCGCGGCGCTCCCCCGGGGTGCGGAGCTGAAGACCAGCCTCAGCCGCCGTCAGCGTATGTGAATGGGAACTGGAGCCAGAGGAACAGATGAGACAGCCCAGGAAGTGTGTAGAGCGAGCCGAGCCTGGGACAGAGCCGAAGGAAGGGGCCTTTCGAGGATGGGTGGAGAAACACGAGCCAGCGCTCCAGGGTCACAGAGGCCAAATGTCAGCAAACGCCAAGTGCAAGTGATGTAGACAGAAGTCAACAGCCACCTTCACCCTCACGCAGAGCTCGGCTGGTCAAACGCTCAGGACACGTCTGAGCCACGCCTCTGCCCAGCCTGCACTCAGCAGCGAGCAAAGAACCCTGAGTGCCCGCCGCAGCGGGGCTGTGTTTGCACGCCCCATCACAATTACTTGGGACATTTATTTGCTCTTCCTTCATGGTATCTCAATATTTCAGTTCAACCGTGCACAGAGCAGAAGCTGGTGGTCACGGCAGCAACCCCCTGCGCCAGCAAGGGCTCAGCCATCGGCACCAGCAGTGCGGGTTACCTGCAGGAAGGTCTGCGCGAAGGTGTTTCCTCAAAGAGGCCCTGTGGGATCCAGTGGCTCTCAGAGGTCCTGCACGCTGACCTCCCTGGCATCTGCCCGGTGTGCGTTACACATCTTTTGGCGACGGACTGGCTCAGGTCAAACCTGAGGGCTGCAAACCTGGGGTGAAGGGACAGTTAGTCTGTGTCTCGTCTGTGGCCACATCTTGGCCGGCTCCCTCTGCACTTCATGGACAACCTCCGCCCGTGGCTCGGCGTCCTGCTCAGGTCTGCCCGCCGTCACAAATCTGCCCTTGACCGTTTCAGCCCATGGATCCTTCTCCTTCCCAGGAGCTCTCATCCCGGTTTCTGCTGTTCACCTGGTTCTCCATGATACCTGGTTTGAGATTAACTTCAGTCTTGATCTCATCTCTCCTCTGAGTTACCTGCTGTCATTAGGAAGGACGTTGAAAGCCTCGACATTTGTGTCCACTCCCCGGAGCTCAGATCCACCTCTGTCCTGGGCGTAGGTGTTACAGTGACTACTTACCGATCATACACACAACACAGATACTTTCAAGCGTACATACGCCCGACTGCCGCATGTTCATAGCGTCAAAGTCCAAGGTCACCCTACTCAGGACTGGTTTCAGTCTGAAGCTGTTCATTAATTATTGAGGAACAGAGGTAAGGAAGGCACAGAAAAATTAAGCTGAGCTCGTCTAGGCCAGGTGCAGCACAACCGACTCACTTGTCTCCTACGTCGTAATGGTAAAGTTGAACAGACCACAGACTCATATATTATATCGTGACGATGTGCCAGTTACTGATCTACTCCCGCTCATCTCTGGACCTACCCCTCCCCGCCCAGCCAGCCGGCCCTGTAAACGTTCCCCTCCACCCGATGGCATGATGTCAGGCTCTGTCCGCAGAGGGTTCTGGACGGATCCCTGCAGGAGAGACGGGCTTCTCTTCCTGGTCCTGCTGTGCTTTCCTTTCTCCCTCCTCCTGTGGCAGCAGACAAGGCGTGGGGGGGGGTGGCGGGCAAGCTCACCTCAGGCAAGTTTCGGTGGCACCCCACAACCTTCACCCTCCTGTGCGGGTCCACCGGCGCCCTCGCCGGCCCTCCGGTGAGCCCCACGACGCTCCCGGGGGCAGCTCCCCACCCGTGGCCCCCGCCTGCGGTCCCTCAGTGAGCGTCTGCGCCGTTCACCGGGTTACAGCTGCAAGGTCTTTATCTAGGCCTTGGGAGCGGGGGCTCGGCCTCAGCTGGGGGCAGGGGGAGGGCCTGGGCTGCTCCCTCCGTCTGCTCTTCCTGCATTCTTCAAAGTTTGCTTTACCTCTGAGGAGCTAGTTCTCTGTTATTAGTCAGTAATTCTTCGTATTAAACTTCCCCTGTTCCAAGCACCATGTGGTTTCTGTCTCCTAACCTAAATGACAAAGACAGAATCAGAGCAGGTCATTTCACGAGACTCCCTCACTCTATCGGTGAGGAGATTAACCCAGAGGGACCAGGAAAGTAAACGCTTTGCCCCAGTCACACAGCCAGGGAGTCGCGGGACCAGAGGTGGAAGTCACATCGCCCAACGGGCCTCTGAGCAGTGGCTGTCCTAACCCAGCACAACAGGGACACGCTGAGAGAATGGACTCATGAACTAAGGATCTGAGAGCGAGGCTTTGTTGGGGCAGATCAGGAGAGACAAAGTATGAAGGCCCAGAAGTCTTGGTAGTGATGAGGAAAGTTATCAGGGAAACACAGCAGGGAGAGGCCAAGAACTCTGAGCAAAGAATCTGCTAGTTACTGCACAATGGAACAGGCAAAACCAATAGCTTGACCTCAGGCCACAGATGGACAGAGGATTTGGAGATGATTTAAGAGCATTTGTCCTCCAGGTTCCTGGGCTTCCCAAAAGTCACGTCTGTGTGTCCCAGTGCCCACCCACTGTCTTTTCAGACCACCCAGGCTGCCTGAATATTTCTCAGATGGTGGCCACGTCCCTGGCAGGGGCCCAGCCTAACCGGTTTGTGGTACCCTAGAGGAGGCAGCTCTGTGTTGTGGGTGAAAAAGAAACGGCAGTGGGGAAGGGCCCCCGGAACTACCCCCGCTCCCGCCCACACTCACGAGATCCCCACGATCCACAAAGCAGTGGTCTGGGTTTTGTAATTAACAGTTTCTCTTTTACAAGATGGTTTTGGCAGTGTGGGCGCCAACACCCAGTCTCTTTGAAGCGCTGGCCGGGGCCCAGGAGATGCTTCTAATTTCTAATCAGGGCATGTTTGGATGCCTGCGAGAGAAGAAAGGCCAGTCTAGCACTGTGATTAGAATGAGAGGTGGTGGGAAGGGTTAGCCTCGGGCAAACTTATTTTAGACAAGTTGTTTTGACAAGTTCAGTAAAAGGGAGGGAATTCAGGAGCAGCAAGATAGAAGGGGAAGCACATGCACCTTGAAGTCCAGCTCCCAGACGTCAAGCCCCAGCTCCGCTGCTAACAGCCTGTGTGGTCCTGGGCGAGTCGCTCTGCCTCTGGGGCTCAGCGCTGTCACCCGTGAAAGGCTGACCAGTGGCCTCTGGGACCCAGCAACAATATCGAGAGCGTGGGACTCCGAGGCTCCCGGACGGAGACAGGAGAGCAGCTTTCCTCTTCGTCCGCTGCTCCCTTCGAGAAGCTGACTACTGTGTGTTTCGGAGTGAATGGCATTCTTTAAGAGAATGACGGTTTCACTTTGCCTTTATCTAGAATCAAATGACCCAAAGTGCTTTTGTGTGCATTCATTCATTCATTCATTCACTCAGTTACTCTCTGAGCACCTTCAGGGGCTGAAGGAAGCAGCCACATCCTAGTCATCTCTCAGGTTCACACTCAGACCTCCCCTCTGCGAGGCCCTCCTGCTCACTGGCTCCCTCTCCTCCTTTTCTGTACTCACAGCATTTAGTGCCGGTTCAACTCATTTCATAATTAACCCTGTAATCTGTAGAGTTACCAATTACTCCACTTCTCAAGCCTTACTCTCAGAGCCTTAATTCACCGACTCATTAATCCGTTTATGGGCACATCTGCCGTGTCTCTGCAACTAGACTGTGAGCCCTCAAGGGCAGGAAGTGGGTCTGACACTTTGTGTCTCCCACAGAGTCGAGTGCAGCGTCCTGCTCGCGATTACTGCTCAATTAACGATCCTTCACTGATTGGCCAGTGAGCATCGTGGGTGTTCAAAGGCTTGTAAGAGGGAGCTCTTGTTCCCAGGAAGGATTCAGTATAAACGAGGGATATAGTCCAACTGAAGAGCTAAGTGACAATACAAGCAAACCCCTTGGCCTGTGACTCGCTGTGCATACACGCGATAGCCAGTGGTTCCCAACTTGGGGCCTCGGATCTCCTGTAGTCTATGAATTGTCCCAAGCATCAGAAATCTTTCTATCAACAGATAAGCTGACTCAGGTGTCTCAGAATGTGCATATCTGTACCTTCCAAGTGTGTGCTGTGATTGACAAAACGCATAGCCACTTAAGAGCCTAGGATTCCAAGCTATTCTTCAGTCATCATGAAATTTTGAAACAGGTGCTAAAAGAACAATTACTGTCACGTGGGTTATACAAGCATTTTTCTGAAGTTAAAAGAGAGAGATTATCACACCTAACCGGGGCTGTACAAACGACCGGCACAGACAGCTAAAATCCAGGAAAGAACGTGTCAGCCTGGGCGGGCAAAGGATTTTTTTTTTCCTGAAAAAGATGGGATTTGAATTCAGCCTTGAGTAGTGATTAAAGTTTTTGTTTGTTTCTTGGGGATTTTTGTATAGCACAAAGAACTATATTCAGTAATCTGCAACGGCTTACCATGAAAAAGAATATGAAAAGGAACACACACACACACACACACACACTCACACGAATCAGCATGCTGCACACCAGAAATCAACACTGTAGACTGACCACACCTCGACCGAAACACAAAAAGAAGAGTAATGAGAAAAAGTCGGATATGATAATTGAGGGAAAGTGGGACATAACTGAAAAAGTGCTATGTAGATTTTTGTATAATGATGAAGTTTCCAACAGCGAGGCCCTGTGTGAGGTTCAGCACGTCCCAGGTGCCCCAATGCACATGAAAGGAGAAAAGCCACAAGACTCACAGGAACAGGCTACCACTTCCTCCACGACAGTCACGATCCTTCAAGAGCAGAAGGTGCACAGACGAGCTAGAGCACAGGGGGATGCAGACCGCAGGTGAATAAACTTTCTTTAAGAGCATCCAGAAGGTTAGCAAAGACATGTGAATCCTTCACCCCACTAATACGTACCGGTCAGGAAACGCAAACTTTTTTTCCCAGATTTCTATAAGTGTGCCTTGCGAGAACCGTAGACCACTATGCCACACCCTGGGAATGTAGTGAGGGCAACGTGTGCACGGAATCGTGCTTACAAGGACTGTGCTGGAGTGCAGCGGCTTCGACTTGTCATTGCAAGGGGATGGAGACATGGGGATTTGTCCAAGATTGGCCAGCAAGCCAGCTGTGAATCACTTCTTGGGCAAGTCATACCATTTTCCTAGAACTTGGTCTGTTCTACAAAGTGAGGGGTTGAGTGTTTAAAGTCTCTCTAAGAAGTCTCTTTAAAGAATCTTTAAAGTCCCTTCCTGTTGGCGCGCTCTGCCCTTTGGACGGTGGCTGCGGTGGGAAGGGCACCTGTCGCCAGGGGAGCTGGCTGGCGCCACTGCTCAGCCCCGTTTCAGGAGACGCGGGCAAGGGAGCTGCCCAGGAAAAGCGCGTGACTTCCCCAGCCGATCTGGAAACAGTCCTGATGGGCCCTCATTCCTGTAACCCTACCTTAAAAGTTGTTCTCTCTGCAAGAGGTGACACTTCGCTCTCTCACTTTCTGACCTTTGCCTTTAGGCTAAAATTTGTCAGTGAATTCACTTTCTTTCTTTCTTCGAATTTGGCTTCACTCACACCAAATTCTGCCTGTTCACTGCTGGGAGCAAATCTTGTAAGATGACCCAGGTCTTTTGAAAAACATTTTGGCACGAATGAAGAGAGTGCTCGAAAAATACTCGTAGCCTTTTATTTTATAATCCTGTCTGCGGATATCAATCTTAAGGAAGTAACTCTAACATCACTGAAGATCCAGGCATGAAGAAACATCATCAAGTTGTGTAATTTATCGTTGCAAAATGTCAGAGGCAACCTCAGAACAGGGGAATGGTTAAGTAAGTCGCAGCTTATGGAAACAATGTGATGCTGTGTTGGCAAATGGTCTTAGAGAGTTTGAAATAAAAACCTGGAGCCTGCTTATCTTGCAAAATGTTAAGTGGAGACAGCAAGAGACAAACCTGATTGTATGGTATGATTTCAATGCTGTAAACAAAAAAGGAATTTAAAAAGATAGAAAAGAAATATATCAAAACATTAGCAGTGGTGCTTATGGAGGCTGGGATTCTTTCTTGCTCATATTCATCTATTTTTTTTATCAATAAGCTGTTACTATTATCAGAATAAAAATATGATTCAAATATAAAGAAGCAAACCTGGACAAAATATTAACAATGAAATCCCTTAATGAAGGAAATACAGCTGTTACTTTCTTCTTTATGCTTTTCTGCATTTTCCAAATTATGTTATCTATATAATCAAAGAAAAAACTAGAGAAGCCATGGTGAGGAGGCCCTGCCAGGATGACTATCACGGGGCTCCCGCCAACCTGCCAGCCCCGGTGGCCCTGATGAGATGGTCGTGACAGACTCAGCAGCTCAGTGGCCTGCCAGAGTGACCCCGTCCGGAAGGTGCTCTGCGGTGCTAGTGTCTAAATTTAGACTGCAGGTGGCCGGAAGGGCAGGCAGGAAGGATGAAGACCCAAGGGGGTGGCCGCTTAGCGAGTCTGGGAAACCTAAGTCTGGGTGTGGCGCTGGATGGAGGCAACACTTGCAAACGTCGGGCCTGCCACTGCTGCCTGTGCATCCCAAGGACTGGAGGTGGGCTCCGGCCCCACGAGCGCCCGGCTGTGTGTCAGCCAGACTCGGTCGGGACCCGCTGCCAGCGGGACCGGCGGCCCCACAGGAGACACTGGAGTGTGCTCCGCCCCTCCCTCCGCGGCCGCGAAGACTGGCAGACACTGGCTGCCCGGAGATGGATTCCCGGCAGGTTCCGGCCGGACGAAACCCAGGAAACACCCAGGAGTTCTGCCCCTCCTCTGGCATCGAGGCCGAGAGTGAGGGCTCTGCGGTGGGAGTCCCGTTTGTTTTCCAGCTCTTCTACTAACTAGCCGGAGGACCTTGGGCCGGGAGCTGATTTGTGCCTCAGTTTCCCCATTCAGCCTTGAGATAGGACCTGGCATATGTCAGATGCTTGATAAATGGTGCTGAATGAATGGCAAGTGTGAGACGGGGTAGGTGTCATCAAGCAGCCCGGGAGACTCCCAGGGGCTCCCCCGTTTGAGCAGACGTACAGTGTCACCGGTGTCCCCTGCCCCACCACACCCAAAGCCCACTTACCCCAGACCAGTTCTCCTCTGCCGTGCTCTGGCTCTCCTCTTGGTGGGCAGGCACAGTGGGCAGTCCAGCCTGCAGTGAGGCATTACTCAGTCTGGCCTCCAGTGTCTGTTCAATGTCATTCAATGTCTGTTCAAATGCATGTTAGAGAAATAGGTAATAAGCAGAGCTGGGCACATAGACAGAAAAGACCCAGCGCTCACACTCACCCGGCTCAGTGTTCAGACAGAGGAGGGAGACCTAGTTGTGACTCAAAGTGCTACCTGTAAAGAAGCAGCCTGTACCAAGTGCTCCCCAGGGGGGCTCGGACTTGGAGGGGGATGGGAAGGGCGACGCGAACCTTCACCTCTGAACTGATGCTGGGGGAGGAGCCGTCTGCTTGACAAATGGGGAGTGTTCACAGCTGAGCGAGAGCTAAAAGGGAGAGGACCGGGGTGCTGGCTGCGGAAGCAGCGGCAGGCCTGTGCTGGGAAGGGACAACCTGCCTGTCCAGGGATAGAGTGAAGAGACGTGGGGCCGGGGAGAGGAGGGCCCAGATGTCAGCAAGAGGGCGTGTGCCGCCGGCAGGGGGGCCGGGCTGGGAATGACCGCGCTCCGGGCAGAGATGCTGTTGGGAGTGAGGGGAGGAGGGCCGAGGTGAGCCTCTGCGCTGTCACGGGGTTAAGCAGAGACACCCTGCTGGAAAGACTGGAGGTGCCGAGTGGAGCCCTGGGACGCTTAAGAAATGCCAGGGAGCCCTTCGTCGTCACAGGCCGAGGGGTGGCCAAGAGCTAAGCGGGCCGGAGCCTGCCTCGTGGCGGGGCTGGGGACAGCGGTTCCCAGCGCGGGTGGGCAGGCCGGCGGGAGCTGCCCTTCTCCACGTGCCTCGCAGTCTGGCCTCCTCGGCACATTTCCACCCTGGTCTTACTTACACATGATGTCATCATATCGTCTTCACAGACGTGGAAAAGCCTCCACCCGCACTCCCTGCCAGCCCTGCCCTGCTGCACCATCCAGGCCTGAGCCGAGTGTAACTGGCCCACAGGGTCAAGCGGGCCTCACGGGACCTTAAGCATCAAAGGAAAAACAACAGCGCATCAGGGCATTCCCAGGGGACTGCCGTGTAAACGCGGAAGCCCACACGCATTTCTCAAAGGGCTGAGCGGGATGGGAGGGCTTCCCCTGGGTGGGCCTGAGGAGGACACAGGCAGGAACATCAGCATCCAGACGCGAGGAGGAGAGAGAGGAGGCCACCGCCAACGCAGTGGAAACGTCAGGGCGCCGGGTGAGATGGAGCAGGCACCCCCGCATCAGTCACACTGGGTCCAAGTCCGCACGTGTCCCCGGTGCTGCAGGGGCTTCCTTCCAGCCGCCAGAGCAGGGACGGGGCACCCCGGGAGCCAGCCCCGGGAGTCCAAGCAGAGGAGGACACGTGTGGCCCACTGATGCTGGGGCTTGTGCATGCATGTGCGTGCGTGCGTGCGTGCGTGATGGAGTTTGCCTGCCTGCGCGTCAGGCCCACCAGTAACAACTGCTCCGGCAGCTGGGGATCTGGGGGCTTCCTCTGAGGCCCATGCAACTCATTTGAGTCACACCTCTGCGGGGACCTGGTCCAAAAGCAGTTTTAGTAGGATTCTGCATGTGGGCACTGTGGTTAAACAGAAATTCCTTTTAAATGAAGTCTGAAGAGGGAGTCAAAGTAAGGCCAGAGGGCAAGGGATGAGTAAGCCCAGGATGGAGCCCGAGCTGGGCGGCGAGGACGCTGATCTGGGGCGCACAGGCCACAGTCACGGAGGCGGCTGCCTCCCCAGCCCTCGCCCCAGGCGGGGCCTCCTGCCGTGTAGGGAGTGTGTCCTCCTTACGGAATTCCCGAGTGGGACTGACCTTCAGTGATCTTCGTCAGCCACCCTTTTCATCAAAATTAAGTTCCTTTCATTGCTTTCTTTCAAAAAAGCACCAACTGCTCATTAGAGAAAAATTAAAAAACACAGACAAGTGAAAAGAAGAAATGGCAAAATGCCCACAATCTCACCTACCTGAAAAGTCAGCAGTAACACTGGGTTAGGTCATGAAAGTGCCCCCCTCGATAAATGCAGACATTTTTCTTTTACAATTTGTATCTCATTTTATATTCTTACCACCATGTTATGCAATCAGAATGCCCTCCTCAGTCAATACATGTGTATATAGGTTATTATATATAATATAATATACAATTATACATGATATACATATATATTATACACACACAAATGTACCTTTTTCAATCAAAAATGGGATTATCCTGTTTATACTGTTTTTGTGATTTTCCCCCTTTTACCTAACATTTTCTGTGGCTGTAGACACGTTTCTCAGCATCATTTAAATGCCTGCATCCTCTCCTATCACCTGAAGGACTAAGTTTATTTAACCAGTCCCCTGTCACCGAACACAGGTTATTCCAACTTTTTTCTCTATTAATAACAGTGTTGTAATGAACATTCGTGCAGCTAGATACTGGCATAAGTTCCTAATGCTTTTTTTTTTTTGGATCCATTCCCAGAAGTTGAATTGCTTGCAGATTCTTGAATTCCATATGTTAGGAAAGTGAAGCCCAGAGATTGGCCGAAAGTACTAGAAAAAGATTAAAAGATGGGGGGTTGGGGGGTGCACAGCCCAGGACCGGAGCCCAGGGCCATCGGCTTCAGGAGCAGCGCTGTTGGCACTGCACAAGCTGAGGTGGCCAGTTTCCTCTGACAGCTGGTGTCCGAGGACGGGGCCAGCTGTGGGGATGGGGGACACAACTGCTCTAGGGCTTCTTGTAAATGTTAAGGGCTGCTGATTCAGAGGCATCCATGGGAGCTACCCGCCCACTGAGCCTCAGGTCCGGCCGCTCCTTGGCCGTGCACCGCGTGCATCAGACCTGCCAGTGTTCCCTGCTTTACATGCCCCTCTGCACCTTCCTCCCCCCTGCTGGCCACCAGGTGAGTTGGGATGTAAATGCTTTTTGACATCCTATAGGAATTTCCTGGCCCACGATTACCTGGTGCCTACTTCTCACTTAACATCTCTGCCCAGAGGGTACTTGGAGAACAATCCAAAGGCCTCAGAATGGAAACACAAATTGTCATATTTATTAGAGAGAAGGGCGAGGGTCCTCCCAGCCACCATCGCCCACCCCGCCTTCCTAGTACAATTTAAATTTGGCTACCTAGTGGCTGAATCTGTCAGCTAACGAGCTCCCCTCCAAGGAGGGAGGCGGCTGGATTGGGAAGGGGTGCCGGGGCAGGCAGCAGGTGTACAGAGGAACACAGGCAGGGGTGCAGGAGAAAGGGGAGGGTGTGCAGTGGGTCGACAGCACGGTCGGGCTGGGAGGGAGAAGGCGGCGCTTCAGCTCCGCCAGCGAGCTGTGTGGCTTTCAAGAAGCGCTTTCCTACTCTGGTCCTGTTTCTTTATGTAACCAGGGGCCCCAGGCCCGGGGAGCGCTGCTGTCCCTCTCTGCTTTGGCCGCTCTGCTGGTCCCCTCCCTCATTTAGCACACTTGTTCAGTGCCATGGATTTGAGCTTTCCTTTTGTGACTTTTGACAAGCTCTCCAAAGTCAGCTGCAGGTTATTGTGTAATGAAGTTTAAGCTGTCAGGCCAAGGAAATAAAATAATCACATACCTTAAAAAAAGAGATTCAGAGGTTTTCTGAATCTTACAGACGAGCGGCTGATAACTGAGTCTACACTGACGCTGTGGGAAAGCTCTGCGGCAAACTTTGATGCCCTGACACCGGCGTCAGAGCCCTGCAGTCGCCCCTCCTTGGGCAGCAAGCGCCTGTTCCTAGCTGCCTGTGGCCTCTGTGTTTAAAATCTAGGGCGCGTGGGCCTCCAGGAGCAAGGAATGTCCACCTCACGCATACCAGGATACTTCCCTGCTTCTTCATCCTTTCTGCAAGGCCCTTGGGTGGCAGAGACTACAGAGCTGGCAGAGAGGTTACGCCCAGCCTGGCAGCCAAATCAGGTGACCGTGGCTGCGTCAAGAGTTACACAGAAAAGGGCTCTAGGCAGGAAGACCGCCAGGTCTGCCCCGAGGGAGGGTGCGGGAAGCAGCGGCACCTCCCTTCCTCGTCCTCCCTGACTTACTCTATGAGAATCAGCCTATTTGCTCCAGGCCCAGCCTTCCGATGGGTTCTCATGCTCCGGAACGTTCTAGCAGCGTGGAGGCAAGGTGTCTCAGAGGCACACCCATGCACTGGACTTCCTCAGACTGCATTCTCCTCTCGGTGGTGGCTCATCCCCTCCAAGCCTTCTCTTGGTGTTAATTTTAAGCCTTCTCCCGTTTCACATGTTGTTTTGAGGAGGTAGGGGTGGGACCTCACAGCGGGCTTGGCTCCGGGCCTCTGTTTTCCATCAGGAGGGTGCTGGCTGGATCACTGATGGCCTGGAAGCTGGAACTTCAAAGAGAATCCGCTATCTTCTGGCTACAAAAGATTTAGAAGCCAGCACCCAGGGAAATGTTTGATATTTTCCCCTCATTCTTTCCATGGGAATGAAAAGTAAAGGAAGTTTAAAATGATTATTAGTGGAACTGGAAGGTGTGGAGCAGAAAACCCCAGCAGGGTTTTAAAGCAGACCTCTCAGACTGGGAAGAGCACGCAGCTCAGTTCGTGGCTGTGTGACGTCCTGAACACCACAAGGTCTAGAGTCGGGGGGCTGGAGCGTGCTGTCCACCTTGACATTTGCCGAGAAAGTTGCTTCTCCTCCTCCGGACTCAGTTTCCCTGTCTGTTACCTGCCCTGCCCACCTCCAAGGGTTCAGGGATGATCTAATGAGAGAAAGGATGCGAACATGCTTTGGGAAGAAGGCTCAGGAGCTACATACATGGAAGGGATGACTGTTTGTGTTCCTAAGTGGACTTGTCCCTTTGCCATCACCGCTGGAGAGCTGTTTGGACCATAAATATTTGGCCTCTGAACTTTCACTCCGGACTGGAGCAGCTGTGGGTGGCAGGAATGCGGGGAGGGAGGAACATCAGAGTTAGCAAGCATGGGCCTCAGTCTAGGAGCTGGCCAGGTTTCTAGGGGAAAACATCTCAAGTAGCTCTTTGTGGTCATGAAGAATAAATACACTGATGGGATCGTTTTGAAAGTTTTTTGAGTCTGAAGGAAAGCTTTAAGGGACACATCACAACGGACAACAACAGAGTTACTCACTCAGCGAAGCTGCACGGGTCCACATGAAAGGGAGAAGAGAAGTTATCTAAATAATTCAGCCCTCCTCTCTCTTCCAGCACGTACACACGTGCACACGTGCACAGATGATTTCATCCACGGTGACTCAGAGAGCGATGTTAAGACCTCCCTCTTTGCACCTAGTCAGAGCCTTCCTGGTCTTCAAAGTTCTTCCCAATTTCCTTGTCATCTTATAACCTGTGTCAAGCACAGTCTGGCTCATAGTAGGCACTCAGTAAATTTCTGATCACTGACATATCAACCAACCTGGACTATGCTGTTACAGAAATGGTCCCCAGTGAACCATGCGTCTCTGAATCCATGTCCCGCGTGACCTCTTCTACACGGACTCTGGGCTTGGCCACATGACTGGCTTTGGCCGATGGAATCTTAGCAAACGTGATACAAACAGGCTTGAAAAAGCACATCAGAATATGCACACCATGTGAAGGAACCTGGGCTGGGTGGCAGAGACACGTGGCCCGGTCACCAGCCTGCTCCAACCACCAGTCATGTGAGTGAGGCCATTGTAGACCCTCAGCCCCCGTTAAGCCACCAGATGACAGCAGCTAGACAGAGAAAGCAGAAGACTTGTCTCGCTGAGTTCAGCCCGAGTGCTGACCCACAGAATCATAAGAAAGTACGGTTGTAGTTTTAAGTCACTGAACATTGGGTTGGCATGCTATACAGTAATAGATAATCGAGATACTACTTTTTAAAAAATGCATGGACATGTGAAGACCAGGAATGGTAAGCAGGTTGCATCTCATCTGTCAGCTTTATCTGGGTGGCAGTGTTCTCCTGCAAGGCTACGCTGAGAAGACTTTAAGGGCAACTTAACGGAAAAGAAAGCCAAGACCCTAGTACCGTGTGCAAAGAACACAGGTGGGAGTAGTGGCAACATGGCTGCCTTACATTTGCCGTCTCTGTCCCGGATTATCAGTCAGGGGTCAATGAGTAAGGAAAACAGAATCATCCACGCAAAAAGTTAAGTGGGCCAACTGGAAAAGGGGTTTCCCAATGAATTAGGTAACATTTCCTCGGAACAGTGATGGTGAAGGCAGAACTCCTTGGGTGAACTCAACCAGACATCATTTATGTCACTGGAAAACGCAGTTCTGTGACTGAGGAAACCCTCAATTTGGGACCCTAGCTGGCGACTCGGGCTTGCCTGGGGGCAGTGTACAAGTGGCTTTACGACGGCCCCAGATCTCACCACAGGTCCAGAGGCCAGGTCTTGTTGGCACATCCAGAGCCGACTGGGCTCTTGAGAACAGACCTGCAAGAACCACACTCAAGAGATACTGACAGCAAAACAAAATGTGAGGACTTCCTAGGGGAACAGCAGCTCTTATCTGCTCCCCAGACTGAACTAGTCATCAGAAAGGCTCGGTTCCACAAAGAGGATGGAATGTGAGGGAAGGAAGTGGGAAGGTTCAGAGGGGACGTTTCACACGAGTCAGGAATAGCAGATAAAGCATGTCTGTGTCTGACAGCAGTGCCCTCTCCCAGCAGCGGGAGGAGAGCTCAGGTCCAGTGCTTCTCTCCCTGGAGAATAACCAGAGGCACTCGGACCACTTGCAGACACCGATTCTTCTCCCAGCACCTCTGCAGATCCCGCTCCTTCTGGGAGACACGTGCCCTCAGACACGTTAATATAACTGATTAGGCCACTGGCACTTTTCTGTTCAGGAGCACTTTCTGGGGATCCCACCTTAGTTAGAGTTTGTTTTCCCAAGTTCCTAACTATCCATCACCACCTTGATTCAGAAGGCATCTTATCCCTTCAAAGATTTCTCTGTAATGCATTGATTTTGCCCATCCATCCATCCATCCATCCATTCTTTGTTTCACCTATTTATTCTGTAAATACTTAATATACACTCAGGTGCTGGGAGATACAAAGAGGAATAAGGCATGGACCCTTCAAGGAGCCTCAAGGATGAGAAAGGAGACAGGAGTCTCAGTGGGAGACCAAGACAAGTCCAGGGAAGAAAGACACGAGGATACTCTGACCAAGACTGAGCAGAGGTGATGGGGAAGATGGGGCAGATATCAGAGAAAGAAAGTGTTATGCAGGGAAAATGGATGGTGACTGCCTCACGGGCAGGCGGGGGGAGGAGGAGGAGACCAGGATGGTAACGATGACTGTTAACTGCAGAGGACTGATTAGTGCCATCGTCATCACTGTTAATAGCTGGTGTTTACTGAGCACGTCTGCCATGCCAGGTACTATTCTAAACCCTTTATATGCACAGCTTCATGTAAGCCGCACAATCCAGCAAGACAAGGACTGTCCTGACGTTCATGGTGACAAGGTGGAGGCACAGAAAGATAAGTAACTTGCCCAAGGTGGCGCAGCGAGTGTGTGTCGGGGCAGGCTGACCCTCAGGCGTCCGGTTCGGTGTCTAGGTGTGTGCCTTCCACAAAGGTAGGGAATATAGGAGGAAGATACGTGGGAAAGTTCTAGAAACGTGCAGGCTGGGAGGCCTGGGACCATCCCAGTGGCGGCTCCAGTGGGGAGGTGTGTGTGGGATGGAGACAAGGAGGGCGTCTGTGCTGGAAACACCAGCCTAGGAGCGGTCAGTGTCCACACGTGGCGGTGGACGCCACGGGTCTGGCGGGGAGTGTCAAGGCCAGGGCTGAGGTCAGGACCTGGGACAGGACCCAGGAGTCAGGTGGCATTTGGAGGAAGAGGAACCTGGTGGGGAGGATGGAAATGAATGATTACAGAGTCTGGATCTCAGCCAGGAACAGGGGGCGTCATAAAGACGCGATGATCCAGTGAGTCACGAGCCACCAGGGAGCAAATGAGTGAGGCCTGAGAGCGGCCAGTAGACTGGACATGAGGAGGTGTGACAACCAGTGACCCTGACGAGCACAGCTTCAGTGGCATGAACTCCAGCTTTCAAAGCACCTGGGTCAGCGGTCCTCAGACTCCAGTGCAGAAGCCCCTCCCAGCCGTTCATTAAAACACAGATGCCCCAGGCCTCCGCCAGAGACTTAGATCCAAAAGGCCTGCATGCAGGTCCCCGAATCTGAATTTTTACCAGGCCCCCCCTCTCCCTCCCTCTCTCCCAGCAGGTGATTCTTGACATGGTTGGTTCACAAACCATTTTTTGATAAGCACCGCCCTGAAGACACAAGCGTGTCCCTTCCCACCTGCCCCGGGTTCTGGCTTCCTGTTAAATGACCAGCACTGTGAGTGACCACCCTTTTCGGTCCAACCTACCCCCAGGGGCTTTGCCCCCCAGGCCCCCGGGATACAAATCCTATTTCAAAACTATCATTAGCAAAACATGAATGCATACTACAGACACACACACATTCATGTGCGGACCCAGAACAGGAGCGAGAGAAACATTTATCTCAGTGACAAACACAAGCAAATAACTACAAACACACGCGACTAATTCAATGAGAGAGAGGAGGAAACTAGAACAATAAAAAAGGCGAAGCTCAGCTGAGCCAAGTACGACCAAGGAGAGTCTGTAAACGAGGTCCTTGACGTTTATATTTACTCTTGGGGGAAAAGTGCCAAAGAAACACAGAGCAAGGGGTAACAAATGCGGCTTGGAGGATGCGGTTAAGGCATCCTTGAGACAGTGACACCTGAGTGAGGCCTTGAAGGGTGAAAAGGAGTTCACAGGCGGAGAAAGGGAACAGAATTCCAGGGGAGGAACAGCAAGCGCGACAGTAGGGAGGCAGGCAGAGGGAAGGGCTCGCAGGAAGGGTTAGATTAGTGCGGCTGGGATGGAGGAAACAGGCCGGAGGGAGGGAGAGCAGAGGGAGTAACGGTGAACTTGGGCGGAAAGCTGCACTGGGCCACCCTCTGGAGGGTCTCTGATGCTAAGGAATTTGCACTTGATCTTGGAAGAAACGGAGAGCCTGTGTGGTTTTTAAGTAGGGGCTCTGGTTTTTGTTTTCTGGAGCTGAGGATGTCACAGTGAGGAGGCTGGCCGGGGTCTTCCCTTCAGTCTACCTGGGCGTCCAGGAGAAGGAAGATCTCTGGTAGAGACGGTCCTGAACTCGCGTGGTACTTGCAGACCTGGCTTTAGAGTTTGCTTCCTCTAAGCTGTGGAACCTACAGGCTATCATCTGAGAAATAAACCCTGGGGAATGGGGAGGGAGAGAAAGGAGTGGGGGAGAAATAACCCTTAACCCCAGTTCGCATCTCCTTGTCCAAACATGGGTTTAAAATCATCATGAAAAATCCAGTTTAGTTTTCAGGGTGGGCCAAGGGAGGAGAACCAAAAAAGACCAAAGAACAACAAAGTAGGAAAAACAAGCAGAGGAGGAAGGAATATAAAAACAGGAAATCAGCAGGCAGCCGTCCCCATGAGCTCCCTGGCCAAGGCCCCAGGGGCTGACTTTCGGGAGGCACAGGGTAGGGAGGGGCGGCTGGGGTACAGCTCTTTGCTCGCAGCCGTGGGCACCAGAGCAGGCCAGCGCATGGGGCCAATGCCAGGCACACCTGGGAAATTTCAAAAATTATTTCTACATGGGCTGGGGGAGGGGCAGTCTCAAAGCTGCGGGACTGGGCCTGGGGGACGAGTAGGAGGCAGCCGCTAATGCCAGGTGGGAAACTGAGCCCTTGGTCTGGGTCCCTGTGGCTCTGGGCAACGGCGTCTGCCTCTCGAGGCCTGTTTGCTTGCCTGGGACCTAGCGGGGTTGGCCAAGCCCCTGTGCACGCGGCCAACAGGCTTGTTACACGCAGCTGCACGCTGGCAGGAGCCCAGGAAGAAAGCGGGCTTTATTTTTCTAATCTACACCAAAACATTGTTCTGCCAGCCAAACCCAGGGCCCACGGAACTGTGACCACTTAGGGAGGCGCTTGTCTCATTCATACACAGGCGTTTCACGGGCTGGTGCGGCCCTGAAACGGGGGGCAGGGTGGGGGCTGGAGGTGCAGTGGGCTAGGTTGGAAAAATCGGCGGGGACTACCCCCTGGAGAGTCTCGGATCCGTGCCAGGGGGCTCGGCCTTGGTCCTGGAGGAAATGGGAGGTAAATTTGCTAGAGCCCGCTGGCCCTCCCCTCTTCCTGGCCTCACTCAGTGGAGGGGCTCTGCGGTGACGTCCCTCGCCTCCCAGCGAGGGCGGGGCCAGGGGGTGAGCACTGGGTTTCAGCACGACCTTGCTTATGTTCTTTGTGATGCGAGGAGCTGAAAGCTCCAGTACCCATGTGCGACCCCGCCTGGACCCACGTGCCTGGCCCCAAGCTGCCGGCAGGGCCCAGCCCCACGGCCCGGAACGCGAGGGAGTTAACGCCCATGGGGCGGTCTATGCCGGTGGGAGACCCGAGGCAGGGAGGAAGCAACGCGGGGGCTCCCACTCCTCTCCCGGCCTGGCCCCACGAGGGCGGCGCTCGCCGGGGACACGGTGCGCGCGAGGCTGCGCCGGCCTTTCCACTCGGCGGCCGCGGCCGCTCAGGGACGCACTGCTCTGCTCTTTTCTCCGCTCGCGTCCTCTTTCTCTCAGTCTCGCCGTGGGACCAACACCCCTCCCCACGAAGCTCGAGCGCGTGAGCCCTGCCTCCTGTCTCCCAGGGAGAGCGCGGCGGCGAGGCCCGGCAGCAACCGGCGCCGCCGCCGCCCCGCTGGCCCGGGCAGGTGGGGGTGCGCCCCCTCGTGCGCCGCCGGGACACACCGGCACCTGTCCCGGCCATCAGCGCGGCCGGGACGGCGCGGAGTCGGACGGGGACTCCGGCCCCAGCCCGTCCCGCAGCAGCGCCGGGCGCAGACTTGGGCGGTGACTTAGCTCTAAGTCTGCGTCCTCTCGTGCGAGGTGGAGGTGATAAGCTTACTCCGCGGGGTTGGCGGCGACGAGGCGAACCGCGACGAGGTGCGCGGGACACCCAGCACCCGGCCGGGCACGCAGGTCGAGCCCGGACAGCGCTGCTCGGCTGCAGTGATCAGGAGAACCGAGGACGACGCACCTTGGGGGCGCCGAGTCGGCGTCCGCGGACACGGGCCTGCCCGGGGCGCCGAGGTGGGGCTGGAAGACTCTCCAGCCCTGGCCCTGAGCTGCGGGCTCTCTGCTGCTTGAACGTGGGGAGTGACATGGGGGCTAACCCAGGCCCCCCGCGTTCACTTCTCCCACAGGCCGCCCACCCTGACCTCGGGCCGGACACGCTCCCCCTCACCCCTGAGCACTGCTTCCGCTGCGGCTCCTGCCCCTTGTCACCCTCAGAGAGGACAAGCCTCTGGCCTGGCCCGCTTCCACTCTGGCTTTGGTCTTGGAGACTGAAGGCGCGACCTGGTGGGGGGGGGGGGAGGTAAGGTCCAGCCCCAGCCTCTGGTGCCAGCTGAGAGGTCAGCAGCTCAGCCTCAAGGTCACTGTCACATTTGCTCGGCAGCGCTTCTGCTCCCCTGCCGAGTGGTGACAGCCCGCTGGCGGGGCGGGGCGGGGCTGGAGGGGGAGAGAAGGGGGCGGGGCTTCTGCACCCCCCCACCCCCGCACCGTGTCTCCACACCTGCCCTACGTCTGAAGCTGAGCGCTCAGGTTTGAAGAAACTGAGGCAGGCTTGGCGATGCGCTGCCATAAATTCGGTTTTGTTCTGTCTCGTGTGCTGATGATGGGGCACATAGAAAGAGCCAGAAAGACACAGAAGAAACTTGGTGGAGCAAAGACCCAGAGGAACTCTGGGAGGGGCTGGAGGCTCTGGAACCCGGGACCAGGTGACTGTTCTCTGACCCCAGTGGGAGGAGAAGGGGGGAGCAGACATAACTGAGTTTGTGGGAGGGAACTTGGAAGGAATTCCACGCCGCCTGGTCTCAGCTTCCTCTGGGACCGAGGAGGCCAAGCTCTCTGCTGAGAGGGGAGTGCAAGGAAGGATGGAATTAGAGGGTGGTGGGGAAGACCCGGAGCAGGCGTTGTGGGGAAGGGACGGTATGCTATCCAGAGACACAGCAAAGATGGCTCAGAGGCACCAAAGACTGAAGTTACGCTTTCCTCCGCAGCCGCATCCAGCGGCAGAGGCCACCCAGCGGTCCCAGGCCCTCAGTCCCCGCGGGCCGACGGCCTCCTCGCCCCTCCGGGTCAGGTGACCGGCTTTGAGGGCAGCTCGGGTGCTCAGGAGCAGAGGGCCAGGTGGGCAGCCCTGCTTCTCTGACAGGGATGGATCTCCCGGTGCCCAGGGTCCCAGGGGCGGCACACAGGACGGAGTCAAGTCAGGGCGGCGCCACCCCTCGCCTGGAGCACACAGGCGCTCTAACACGAGGACCTGGGGGGGGGGGGGAGGCAGAGCCCCGCGGTAGAGCACGTGCTCAGCATGCCGTAGGTCGTGGGCTCACGCCCCAGCGCCTCCCTTACACATAAGTAAATAAATACCTCACTTCCTCCCTCCAAAAATAAATTAAAAAAAATAAACCAAAAATTAAAAAAAAACCCGCTAGGCCCTAGACCCCAGCTTGTCAAACACTGCTCAGGGGACGTTACCCACCTCCTCTCCTAGGACCAACGCCACACCACCTAGGCCAGCTGTCAGAGGTTCTACTGATTGATGTAGAACTGTTTCCGCAGATGAGTTGTTTCCTAAAACTCCCCATGGGGGTGGGTGGAGAGGGCCAGGGACCAGGGTGAATTGGGAATGTTTCCTGGCAGAGAATTTACTGGCTGAGCAACTGAACTGGGGCCACTTACTGTCCTTCTCTGTAAAGTGGCTCAGTGCTCGGCCCTGGCCACCTTCTCACAGACCACGAGCACACAGATGTCAACCAAGGGGTCAGCCTTCTCGGAGAGATGAGCCAGGTTAATTCACTGTGTTCTCACCTTTTTAAAACCAGTTTGAATTTTGTTGATCTACTTACCTAAAAGGCTAAGGAGCCAAAAACAAAAGCCACACTAACCCCTCCCCCAACCCAACACACACCCCCGACCTGAGCTCCGTCTTCTATCCCCAGACTCTGCCATTCGTCCCTTTTCATTTTGGAAGAGTTGAGACATTTTTCTAGCCTGATCCTTGGTATGTCGCCATCTCGTGGTGGAAGCGGGTAACTGCCATGTATGCTCTTGAAAGTATTCATTATTTCAACCAGCACCGTGTTTACTGCCAGTCCGTTCTCTCAGACGCCGTCATCTCTTGACACTAGAAACAACAGTCTGCCGATGTGGCAGGAACCTTCCCTGGGGAAGGATGATAACTGCCATTCCAGACCCTCCCTAGGAACCCGAGACCTCACTCCCCACTCTATTTGAAACTTCACCGAGAATCTTGGCTGCTGAAAGGAGCCTGGTGGGACAAGGCTGCCTGGGGCTGCAGAATTCACTTCAGGTGCAACAAAACGTGACCTCTTCCAGTGGAGGGGACTTCCCGCCCCTGCACAGCAGTGGTTCTCGGCTCTGCTGCACACCAGAATCAGCCGGGGGCTTTTAAAGCAGCCATGCCCAGGTCTCACTCCCAGAGGTCCCGACCTAATAGTTCAGGGGTGAGGCACTGGCACTTTTTAAGCTCTCCAGGCGATTCCAATGTGCAGTCAGGACTGAAGGATGCTGTAAAACCTGGTAAGCAGGGCCAGACATCACCCTTTTACCGCTGCAACACCTGGGAGAATTTCTCCCCCACATACACACGCCTTCCTCACCGCCCCCCTCAGACGGAAACTGCGAGCTGCGTGGACCCACCGTCTAAGAGTTTCGGCGGTCTCTCACAGTACAAGGAACATTTCCCAAGTTTCCGGTGGGAGGCGTGGGGTCTGTGAGAAGCTCCACAAGCTGCTATTAAAGGGTGTATGACCAACAGGCCCCTTTTCTTACTCTCGGCCAGACTAAGGAAGCAGATTTGAAAGTAGAATTTAGGAGGGGAGGAGTTGAGCATAGAAGCCTATTCTGGTCACCAAAAGAATGCAAAGTAAAATTTCAAGGGGCAGCCTTGCAAAGTGCAGGAGGTCAGGGGAAAAGGTTTTCCTTTCCCCTTAAGGGTCTAAAGCTGGTCTATGCTACCCTGGGAGCTGACGCTTGTCTTTGGGAGGGGGCTGTGTGCACCAACGGTTAGTCCAGGGATAGCTGAAGAACGAAGGGGTCCACTTTCAATTCACGTTGGTGGGAGCCCTTAAGGAGGACCAGGCATGGGGGGCCCCCCCACCCCCCACAGCTTATCTGGTTCTGAAGGACCTGGAGAGACCAAGTGCACCTTGGACCGTCCTGCTGAGCCACTCTGGACGGACTCAGTAAGACCTGGCTCTGCGCCCTCCCGGGAAGCTGGGTCAGGGTGGGATCCTGTGCGGCAGACCGGTCAGATGTAGAAGCCTTTAAACACAGGAGGGGATGCACACCCCAGAGTGGGGAGGTTTGAAAAGGGAGGCTGTCTCTCCAGAAGAGAAGGCAGATAAAAGGTCAAGGGACTAAGACTAGGTTCTGGAGAACCCCACCCAGAGTTTCCTCCTGTGAAGACTTTAATCTCCTGGACGCTTTTCCAGGAGAAATGGCACTGACGGCTGTTTAAAATTCTTTCCCTTGTGTGTTGCAACTTTAATTCTTCCAACCTCTAGTAAAGTCTGAAAGATTTATTTCTTCACATGTGTGTGATAATACCGTGAAGGAGAGACGCGGCACCTACGCCCTCCCCTGCACGCAGGTCAGCATTCAGGAAGCACCGGGACGCCGCGGGCAGCTGCCCAGCGGTGACCTGAGTCGGGCACCACACAGAACCCAGAGCCACCAGGAAGAGAGTGGGACTCAGAGGGCGTGGGAGAAGGGAGACAGCCCCCACCTCTCCCCCACATACAGCGGGAGGCGACCTGCGAGAAGGAAGGGAACTATCGCTTAGTCATTACTGAGTTAAAGGGGCAGAGGAGGGCTGTCGGCTGAGAGGGCTGGCCCAGAGGTGGGGTTTTAATTTAATTGCTTTGGGGTAACAGCAGGGCATTCAAGGTGAGACCTCCCACAGACATGAGGACATGTATGGTAAAGAGTAGGCGAAACATTTAAGACCAAAAATAAAAACTGGAGTCGAAGCAGCACGGAGACGTCCCAGGCACAGGAGGATGCGGAGACACACACTAAGTCCTGGTCCTTTATTTCCCATGTGCGGAAACGGAGACCCCAAAGCTCCGGAGTTTCCTGACCTGAGACACATGGCTTGAACCCCCCTCTCCTGACTCTCAGTTCAGGTATTGTTCTTGTTTGCTGTTTTCCCAGGTGTCATCTTGGTCCTGGTCATCTGAACATCGACCCTGGGGAACCCAGCAACCCACACTCTTTCCTTGGGTTTTCCAGTGCTGATGAAAGGTAAGTTTAATTTTCAGGTTTTTAAAAATCAATTATTGTCTTGTTTTGCGTTTAGCAGAGTAACGACCAGTGTTTGTGCGGGCAGAGAAGTAAACCCCTGGGTGGGAGCCCCCCTTTGTTCTCCGCGCGCTCAGACCAGGGCCGCGTGCGCAGAGCGCGCCAAGGGGCCATCTACCAGGGAGCGCCGTGTTGGGCCTTGGAGCTCGGCCGCGGGCCTCCAGCGAAGGGAGTCAGAGAGGAGGCACTTGCCCCTGACCTAGGTGACCAGGCTCTGCAGAGGGGAAACAGAGACCAGGAGCCAAATGAAATGCCCCCGTGAATGGAACTGGCTACGCTGGGACGGCAAAAGGCAGGAGTCAGTGACTCAGCTCTGGCTCAGACGTCTCCCTCTCCCTCTAAAAGGACTGATGTTTACAAAGCCATTTTATCAACCGGATTTTGGGGTCTGGTGGCATTTTTGCTGCCAGCCACAGGGCCTAGCAAACAGAGACCTCTGTCGGCGCTCAAGTATCATCTCTTCTGCATTAAATGAGAAGGCACTTCAAGTGGTGACTCGTGGCCTCCCAGCAGCCTTGGCCACACTCATTTCCCAGTGTGTCCTGAGGTCAGAGGGGCTGGCCCTCCCCGGATGCTCTGTTCCCCAGGGTTGAGCCTCACTTGTCCGTGAGGAGGTGGGACGGCACAGAAACGAGTTCCAGGCGGCGTTCAGACTTGCCCGGGCCCCCTGAGTGGTGTGTTCACAGCAATAGGACCCAAACTGGAAGCTGGCAAGAAAGCTTCTGTGGTCTGGATGGTCTGCACTGGGTCACCCTTGCGCCCGGGACCCTCTGAAAAGCTTGGAGACACGATGTTTATTTATCCTGAGACAGAAAGCCAAGAAAACACAGCGGAAGAAGGCCTGTCCCTTCGTCATCAGGGTGAGCCAGACAAGGAAATCTCTCCAACCACGAGACAAAACCGCACTTGAAGTGCACACTATCTTCTTGTCCCCCCCAGTCCTCAGTCCCAGGTCAGTGGTCCAATCATTGGCACCTCTCTTCTCAAGGGATGATTGCTTTTCTCTTTAATTAATCTTTATTTTTAATGAAAAAAAATCCCTTTTTATGTTCACTATTATGTATCTATAAATAATCATACTGGGATTTGTTTGGGATTTCCTTAAACCTATAGATCAGCTGGGTAAGTGTGACATTTGCACTATAATGCATATGAAGAGAACGTGCCTCCCCGTTCACAGGTGTTCTCCGCTTACTGCCTTCAGTGTCAGTCAGCAGCTTTACCACAGAGACCTGCACACACTCGTCGGTGTTACAGCCGAGCTCACCACGTTCTTTTTAGAGCTATTGTAGGGGTTCATGCTTTTGACTTCTTGAAGACATTTTGGATGTTCTGGATGTCAGTTTCTAATTGTTCATTTGTAGGTAGAGAGAAGTGGTTGATTTCTGTATGGTGACCTCTTCCACGACTTTACTAAACACACTTCGTTCTTGAAGTGTTTTTTACCGGATTCCTTGGGGTTTTCTGTGCAGACAACAGTGCCATCTGTGACGGGGCAGTCCTGTCTCCTCCTTCCCACCTGAACGCCTTTCGCACCTTGTCCTGTCACTTGCGGGGCTTCCCGGTAGAGTGCGAAGCAGCTGACAGGGCAGGACGTGAGGCCGGTCCGCCTGGGGTGGTGTGAGCCGGCTGCCTCCTGGGGCTCCTTAGGGTAAACACACCTCAAGAGAAGACGCTTTGTGTCCCGCAGGCATGCAGGCATGCGGAGGGCCCTGCGGGGTGGGGGTGGGGGGGCGCGGGAGCCACCAGGCTCCAGGCGCACAGAGCCGGCTAGCGCCCCCGGCTCCACACACAGTAGCATCCATCACACTCTGCTTCTGCATTTGCTTGAATTTTTTTCATTATAAAAATAATAAATAAAACAGCCTTCCACATGCCCCCCCCCCGCTGCCGTTTTCTACTCCATCACGTAGGTTTATTTTTTTCTAAACTATTATTTGAAGTTACCTTGTTGACTGGTGTATCTTCTGCCTCCTCCCAGAAGAACACAAGCGCCATGAGAACAGGACGGACCTGAGCCAGGCTCACCCCTTTACCCCTGTAGCTAAACCAGCTCACAGCAACGGGCTTCGTGGCATCTCACAGCCAACGCGGCTCATCCAGCAGCTGCTGTGCTGCGGTTGAGGGGCGCTTTATTTCTGATATTATTGAAAGAATAAGATCTCAGCCTTATTTTTCTGTCTCAAAGGGATCCCAGCTCTTCACATTCGTGTCCCAGCTCTTTTCTCCTGGGATGGACAGCAGGACGCTGATGGGTGCAGAGACGACACCCCGTCCAGCAGTGCTTCACAGCCATCTCGTGGCCCACAGGCCTGGGTATCTGCCACGTCGAAAAGCCACAAAACCCAGCACTTTAGTTTGACCTACTGTTAGTTTCCCCTGTGAGGCTGTTCATTTCAAAACCTCTGGGCTTTTCTGGGCTCCATCTTCCTCACGCTGTTTCAAGGCTATAAACCAGGAACAGGTGGTGTGCACTATAAACCCGCATCACCAGCTTCCCGTGAGTCCTCAGCGTCAGTCGGCTTCCCCGTGCCGTGAAGGGGCTGCGCGATTCAGAACAAGGATGCCTCTCTTTCAAAGTTTAGGTCCTTAAAAGGGAAAACACAGTTGACATTTCTCACCTGTTTCTTGTGCTTAAAACTAATCTACTCGTCTGTCTCATTTATTTTATCTTTTTGGTTGTGGCTTTGAGGACTTGTGGTATTAGAAAAATCATTTGCAGATAAAGAAAGCGCCCGTGTTCACAACAGTTGCTGTCTGGTCTTTCTGAAATCTGTCCTGTGGCCACTTGGAGGTGACACTTAGAGACAAGCACATTTGTATTCATCAGGGTTGGTCCTCAGAGTGCATTCCAGGTGCTTCAGGGTAGGGCCGTGCCCTCATCCTGCACAGGAGAGGGCAGCTGGGGTGGCCTCCGGGCCCTGGCTTCCAAAGATCTCGACTCCATCCCTAAGCTCCTCCCCATCTGTCCTAGGCACTCATGTTCCTTTTCAGATACTCAACGGTTCAGAGCTCAGGAGTCCCCATTCCAGACTTAATCATGCAAAACATGCCTTTTCATGCCTTACGATGGGGCATGCACGCGCTCCAGGATGGACTGCAGGGCCAGAGTGCTTCAGCACAAGGTGAGGCCATCAAGCAGCGCTGAGTTCTGGAGCCGTGAGCGTCCATGTGGCCTGCTTGGAGGCTTGGAAACTAAATTTATACTGCAATGTGCAGTATTTTTAAGACAGAGGAAAATACGTTTTTATTCATTATGCATTCAGCAAACACTCCCTGAGCGGCGGCCATGGGCCAGATGCCGTAAGAAGCGCTGAGATGCGCGGCTCTCGCCGCGTAGCTCCTGACCCAGCAGACCTGGTGCAGAAACCCCCACTCTGAGGCTAGTGCTTCGTGCTCAGGGCGAGTCTTGCACGTCCTTCTCAGGATGAGTTTATGGCCAAGACTTAAGACGGTGATGCACTCTCTGGAGCTATTTCTTTGTGCTGGGGGGGGGGTGTGGGGCGTCTCCCATGTGTGACATTATCCCCTTTAATCCTGACGAGAACTGAGGTGGGTGTTATCGTTCTAACAGAGGAGCAACTGAAGCTTGGAGGGCTGAGACAAGCGTTACCGTCTGGCAAGTGGCAAGGCTGGCGTTTAGCGTCTTCGATCACCGACCGCGGGCACGTACACTGGACTCTGCGTGTTATCTGCCCTTTAGACAGGGCTGCGTGCTGATTTGGACACTAGAGGGCGCTAAGAGAGTAAAGCAATGAGAAGACGGCCTCTGGGCCACCTCTCTGAACGGCCACAACTCACCAGTCTTCCCAGCTCACCTCTGAAGGCGGATTAGCAACAGGCACCGTGCTGAGAAGGCAGGTCGGGACCCACCACGCGTTCCGGCTGCAGGAACGGGCGAGGAGCACTTAGGATTCATCTTCCATGCAAAGCACTCAGCCCGCTGCTTTTCACCCAGAGAAGGGAAGGTATGTGGACTTTAATCGGGTGTCTGTGCTCAGTCACCTCGCACGACTCGCTCGCTTCTGCTCATCCCAGAGCTGATTCCAAACCAGGGCTACTGTGCAAGCGGCTGCTGGAAACTGGTCCAAGTGAGCACAGCCCAGTCCACCGGGGGCTGCAGACACGCTCCCAGCACGTCCCCCCCAAGCCCATTTATTCCAGCTCCCAGAGCACTGGCAGCATCGCAAAGCGCTGCTCCACCGGCATGACGCCCTCCTGAGGGCGCTCCGGGAGGAGGAAGGGCTCCGGCCCCTGCAGGACTCTCCCTCCACCAAGGGGAGGCGCACTCGCCAGGGTCGGCGCAGCTGGAAACAAGTGTAAGGCAGCGCTCCCTGTTGTTTCCGCCCTTCCCTCCTCCGAGCTTTGCCCTCGATGTCTAGGCAGCTTTCCCAGCACGCTGACAACTCAGAAGGAGCAGGACGTGTAGGTGAAGACTGCTGGAAGAAGCTAGGTCACGTCTTCAGGAAAGTATTTTAAAATAATCAGTGACCGGCTTGTCTCCAAAAAGTACTTCCTGTGTGGTTCAGCCCCATGTGGCAAAAACCAAGCAGAGCCTTTTTCAACCCGGTCCCACCCTGGGCTGATGCAGTAGTAGGCAAGACCCAGGCTCTGGACGTGGGGCTGGCCAGCAGCTCAGGTTCCCTCCAGTCTAACAGGCTGTGGACCAAGCGAGCTGACGTTCAGGGAGACTTCCCTCCCGGATGCACAGCACGGCAGGACTGGGAGGCAACGTGGCCCTCATTCCACATTTAGGGAGGGGCAGCCAGCAATTTTTTTTTTTAAGTAGGGAAGTTACACAAACAGAACTCTGCTCTAGTAAGATGGGTTTGGTGGCACGCTGGGGAATGGACTCAAGGGGAGATTGGAGACAGGGTCCTGGGAGGAGGGGGTACGCATGTACGTAGGCGTGTGGAGAGGGAAGGAGTGACTAAGAAGCATTTCAGGGCTGGAACGAACAGCTCTGAGTTACTGCCTGAATGTGGGGACGGGGAGAGGAAGCTATAAATACGACCACCTCTTGGGCCCTGGGCATTCACCAAGTGCAAGTTAGTAAGCATTTCACAGGACTTAACTCACCCAATTCTGGCAAATTGTATGAGGCAGGAATTACCATCCCCCTTTCCTGGGACAGGAAACTGAGGCACAGAGAGGCTAAGTCATGTGTCAAATTCATGAGGATTTGAGCCCAGGTTGTCAAACCCCAGAGCCTCCACTCTCCACGTGCCACACAGTCTCCTGTCTAGTCTGGGGGACGTGGGACATGGTGGCGTCACTGGCTGGGACAGGAAGTCAGGAAGAGCAGTGTGCGTGTGTGTATCAGTGCAGAGGGAGGGGCAGACACGGTGGCGCTTGGGGTACGTGTGGAATTTGGAGGCTCTGCCAGCACCCCAAGTGGACATGTGTGGCAGGCCTCGGGCCCCAGTGTGGAGAGGGAGCTGGTTTCCATTAAAAATAATGAAGCATCTGTAAAAGTGCTGTTGGCTAGCTTCCCCAGTCAAGCTATTCCCGAAAGCCCTGCTGTGCTCACAAACAGGAAGCCCAGGTCCCTCCTGAAGGTCTGGCCAGAGGCTGAGGAAGATCAGGTTCATCGCAAGGTGCTCGGGGTCTCTGGGCCGCGTGGAGGAGACCCAGCCCCAGCCCTGAAGGCGACACCCTCAGTTTATTCCAGGTCCCTTCCTCGTCCAATGGAGCCGTGCTTCTCAACACGGCCTGCTCTCTAGTCACCCAGGCCTCCTCCAGAACCAGTTACATCAGACTGTCTCGGGCTGGGCACAGCTCTCCAGGAGATTCCACGTGAGGCCCAGGCTAAGCACCAAGAGCACAGGAGGAGGGTTTATCTTTGGAGACGATCAGAGAGCAGGCAGGGTGCTCACTAACAGCTGCAAAGTACTTTTCAGCTCATAAAGCACATTCACTCATCATCATCCACCGGCTGGGGGGGAGGCTGTGACTCAAAAAGAGAAAACGACTTGCTCAAGGTCAAACAGTTACTTACCAGAAAAGCCATGACTAGAATCCAGGTCTGCTGACCTCAAACTCAGGGCTCTTTCGTGAGGCCACACGGGGCAATGCCACGGACCAGAGGCCAAGCTCATCTGTATTCACATAGAAAGGCGAGAGCACAGGTACCTTTTAAAGTCACTGTGACCCATGGGAGCAAATCCTAAAACAGCTGCAGCTGTGAGCCAGGGCATGATGGGGCGGCGGGGGCGGCAGGCCGAGCCAGGCCAGGAGGAGCTGCTGAAGCCCAGGGGGCCCCGGGGGCTGCGCAGGATGGAGGGCCAGGGTGGGACCTGGAGTGGGCCGTGGCATTGCCCAGGTCAGGAGGCCTGGGGGCCAGACTCTAACTTTAGGCCGCCTATAGCTGTAGTGGTGGAAACAGCAAATCCAAGAAATTTCTGGAGGCATTAAGCAGTGAATAGGAATTCTTCTGGGCCTTTGGGGACACACCATCTTACTAACCAGAGAGTAATCACCTGCTAATGTGCATAGAGCTGTGTAGTAAAAAGTACATTTACTTTTTCCACTTTCACAATGGCTTGAGGTATTATCCTCCCATGAGCAAACCCAGTATAATAATACTTCACGGAGACACTGAGAAGACAAATGAAAGGATGGCTAGCCGGGGAGGGTACAGCTCCACCGAAAAGCAGCCAGCACTGATGCAGAGCCAGCCGCATCTCGGACACTGGCGTGGAGACAGTGCTTCCCGGGGGCGCAGCAAGGCTGCGCGGGGCGCACAACTCTCCTGAGGACACGGCACCGGTAAGCGGGGGGCGTGGGAGTCCACCTGACCTCCGAGTCGCACGATCACTGTCCGTACCAGGGGCTCTCAAATTCCTGCATGCACCAGAGCCACCTGCAGGATGTGTTAAAATCCAGATTCCGGGCCGCTTTCCCAGAGTTTTTGATTCAGTCGGCCTGAGAATTTGCATTTCTAACAAGCTCCCAGGTGATGTCGAGGCTGCTGGCCTGGGGACCGTATCCAGAGGACTCGGTCTACACCAAGCTCGGGACGGCTCACCGCGCTGCCCTGGCGAGCGCACAGGCTCTGAGCCCTCAGGCGCCGGGGGCCCCCGGGCAGCGTCCCGGCGCGCATTCGGGAACCGTCTCTGTTAGACTCCTCAGAGCCGCGGGACACGTCCCACAGCCTCGTGGGATGCACACGGATTCTGTCAGGCGCAGTCCACGGGTTCAGAGCCAGCACTCCCGGTCGGGTGTTTTATTATTTATTCACTTGACAGGAAACGTACATTTGGTCCCATAAAACACCATGCTGCTGGCATCACTAGTTGCTGGTGCGCAGCTGGGCCCCTCTGGGCTTTCAGCGAGCCCTCGCACGGCCAGCCGAGCGCAGCCCAGTCCCTGCAGAGACAAGCCCCGCCCCGAAGAAGAGACCCGCTGCCAGACCTTCCCGGGCCGCCCCCGTCCCACGGCCCTGCAGAGCCACGACCCTCGCACACGTCGGGCGCCAGCAAAATAACGGTCATGCTGGGAGGAACAGGGGTTCTGAACTAGACGATGGTCTTAAAACCAGAGCATACTGGGCAATTTATGTACATTACAAATATATAAATTAAGAGGTCTAAAGGTATACAAAATCTTTCAGAGGGGACTTAATTTCATTCTGTGTCATGCCAGGAACTTGTCAGGACCTCGAAAACAAGGGGGATTTTCAGTGGAGCTGGTATTAAAAATAGAAGGAATTTATACACAGGCCCGGCTCCTCTCGTGTCCGCCGTGGAACCCTCTGGTGTCGTCGGGGCCCCGGGGAAGCCGCAGCACCCCCACGGGGAGCCCGTCTGCAGTCTGCATCTTCCGGGAGAGCAGGGGACTCGCTCTGGGGCTCTTCTCCTGCGCCCCCATCTCGGCTTGGCGGCGCCTCCGAACCCAGGGGCTGCCTGAGGGCGTGACACTGCTGTCTGAGGAATAATCCGTGCCCTTGCGGAAGCTCTCGGGACTGGCGCTCGGGTTCAGCCTACCTTCCTCGGCCAGCGGGGACTTTCTGGAAACGCCTTTGCGTTGAGCCAAGGGGCTGCTCCAAGGGCTCGGGCACGGGGAGGCATTCGGGCTCAGGAAGAGACTCTGGTGGCCGGCAGGGCTGAGCCTGTGGGCGGCCCCGTGTCGCCGGCCAGCCGTGGGGGACGTGGGGTTGCTCTCGGGGTCGGAGGAGCCGCTGGCGGAGGCCTCATCCGCCGGGGACTGGAGCTCCCCCACTCTGCGGTTCGGGGACTTGCCCGGGTGGGCGCTCGCCACGGGCTCCTCCTCCTGGGCCTTCTCCCTAGACGGCTTCTTTCTGGGCGGCTTCATCCCAATCAGGACCGCCTTCATGCCCTCCCTGCCCCGAGACTCCGTGATCATGAACTCATGGGCCCTGACGGCGGCTTCCACCTCCTCGAACTCCACGATGGCGCACTCCTGGGTCCCCACCTGGCTGTAGCGGCTGCTGATCCTCCGGATGTCTGGGGGCAGCTCTCTCCCAGGCTTGAGGATTCGCACTGATGAGATGACCCCAAAAGTCCCAAACAGCTTGAGCAGGTGTTCCATCACCGTCTCCTGCACCCTTCCATTCTTCTGGGGGGTGGCCAGGGTCCACAGCTTGGGGGACAGGTAGAGGTCATAGATCAGGAGCATCTTGCTGGGGAGGTTCTCATTGGGGAAGAGTGGGACGGGGGTGGTCCTCCTCACCTTCCGGTGGTCCTCATTCAACTCGAGGGTCCCTGAGTACTTCAAGGCATGCGCTGTGGTTCTCCAGTCCCGTGTAAGGTGTTTCACCTGAAGAACACAGAGCAAAGAGGAGATGGCACCTACTGTCCTTGTCCTGCGGGTGTCCCCTCTCTACAGCCTCCCTCCCTCCTTGCCTCAGCCCTGTAACACTGCTGTCTAGAATCACAGCTGCTGTGTGCAGACACCTAGAAACCACGGGAATGAATGAACACACTTCCTACAATGACAGCACGGTTCAGAGCAGGACTGCTCAACAGAACTTTCCGTGGTGCTGGAAATATTCCATTCTGTGAGAGTTTATAGAGGTTAGACCTGCAGGCTCTGGAACAAGGCTGCTGGATACACAAATCTAAGGTCCACCTTTGAATGGCAGTGAGACCTGAAGAGTTATTTGACCTCTCAGTGCCTCAGTTTCCTCATCTGTAAGATGGAGACACTAACAGTGTCTACCTCACAGAGCTGTCATGAGGATTAAATGAGTAAGTAAATAAATGTATGCATATCTACATCCAGACACACAATTTACATACATAAAACTCAGAACGGTGTCTAGCTCACAGTGAGTACTCAATAAATACTATGTGCCATCCTAATTTCAAATATCGCATGCTACCATTTTGACAGGACTCAGATTTTAACTCTTGAATTGTTCTCTTAAGTTGTATTTCCGCATTTCTGCATTTGATACACAGAAGGTTCCTAAAGATCATTCCATATCTCCTGAAAATGACATGGGTTGTTTTCAACTTGGAACTAAATCCAACTTGGGCGTCAAGGAGAATGACGAAACAGTCCCTCCCTCCTCCCCTCTTAGTGGAAACTGTGTGTAACACTGCTGCAGCCCATGGAGGCTCTGTTTATATCGTAAAGCAGTAATTTTCGAGAGGGCCGCTTCCGGTGCAGCGACGCCAGGGAGAATGAGCCATCCCAGAAATGGGAGTGGAGGCGGGCAGGGTGTAACCTGAGCCAGGAGCGGTGAGATCACCCAAGTCCTCCGAGGCCCGGCCAGGGCAGTCCCTCTGCAGACCCACCCTGACCCGAACGGGAACTTCCCGGAACCCAGGAAGGGAAGCTCCCCAGCAGGGCAGGAGCGGGGGATCCCGGCAGGGCTCTCAGGAGTACCGGCAGGCTCCTGGAGAGAGGACACTGTCCACTGTAGCCTGTGGCCTCTGGATGAAACGGCCCAGACTGGGGCTTAGGGTGCAGGAACCATGAGTCACCTACACACAGAATCTTGATCTGATCACTGTGACACCGGCCACGAGAGAAGCAGGTCCAGGCAAAGGCCGGACTTTAGGTGGACAGAGTCATTGAGGGGTCCAGGAAAGGTGAAGAAGATGAGCACAGGACAATTCCAGGTCGTGGGGCACCCATGCAATGGCTCTGTCGGGGTGAGACATGGGGGTGGGGTTGCTTCTCCATCACCAGTCAGGGAGTGAGCACTCAGGAGAGGAGGGGGAACCTGAGCAAGGAGTGCCTGGGGGAGGGCCAGGGCCATACTCAGAGGGCTAGAGAAGCTGCTGGAAGCCATGGCCGATCCAGAGAGAAGCAGGACCCAGCGCCCCTCCAGAGCAAGGAGCAAGGGCCACCGGGAACCCTCGGGTAGGTCTGAGCATCCCAGGCCTGGGTCTGTGAGCTGGGGAAGGAGGGCCTGGGTGTCACCTAGGACGAGGACCCAGGGAGCTGCAGTCTTTGTGCGGTTCCAAGAAGAACTTGGCAAGACTTTCTGAAACTTTACGGTCGCCCTGTTTGTTACCTTTGTCAAATACGTTTCCATTATGATTGGCAGGAAGCCTGTAGAATGAAAAGGGTCTTTGCTGTCATTTTGGAAGAGCTGTGTCTGCTCTGCAGCCAGTTTTCAACAGAGGAGAACCCTCCTAAATAGATCCAGTAAGTGGCAGCTTTAAAAGGAAAGAAATGCAGGCTTACTTTCAGGGAGGAGTAAGGGGAAAAACAGGATGCTCCCACTGGCTGCTTCATTTCGGGTCCCCCACAAGCACTGTCCACATGGGGGCTTCCTCGCTCTTCTCTGGACACGTGCAATGCTGTGATTTATGCTAAGAAATACGGATGTTTCTTCCAGGGATACTTCATCCCTGGTCCTGGCACGAGTTCCTAAGACCTTTATAAATCCCCGAGTGACAGCAGTACGCACAAGCAGCACCTTTAGTTCTAACGAGGCGACTCGGTGGGCTCCAGGATGGGGGCTGGTCACCAGAAAGACCAGCCATGACAGAAGCTTGGAGCCTCTCCATCCTCCAGAGGAGGGGAGGGGCAGGAAAAGGGGTTAATAATGGATCATGACGACACGACGGAGGCTCCATAAAAATCTCAAAAGTAAGGGTTCAGAGAGCTTCTGGGTTGGTGAACACACCCACCTATGGAGGGTGTCACAGCCCAGCTGCAGGCGGACAGAAGTTCCTGCACTCGGGACATCCCTGAGTCTGGCAGCCCACCTGTGTCCTTTATTGTGTCCTTTAATAAATGGGTAAATGTCATCAGGTTTTTCCCTGAGTGCTGTGAACTATTCTAGCAGATAGTCGAATCCAAAGGGGCGGGGGTCACAGGAACCGGCAGTTTGTAGCCAAGTCGGACGGAGCTGTGGATCCCCGGGGACGCGCTACCATTCACTGGCATCCAAAGTGGGGACACCCTTGTGGGACGGAATCTTTAACCTGTGCTGACTCCACACAGATTGTGTCAGAATCAGGACCCCCAGCTGGTGTCGCAGAATTGCTTGGTGTGGGGAAAACCTCTCCCACATTTGGTGTCAGAAGTACCGCAAGGAGAAAGTCAGTTTTTCTTTTAAAATGCAAAATGCCCGTTCCCTTCTCCTGTACCTTGAAAACTCCTATTCACCCTCCAAGATCCCATTTCAAGGTCACCACTTCTGGGCAGACTCCTCAGTTCTCCAGACTTTGCCAGGGCGGGGGGAATACATTCATTTTGCATATCCTGTACCTAACACAGCACTCAGCATATAGAATAAATATGTTCGATGAATGAATAAAGGAGAGAGATCAAGAGGAGAGGGCAGAATGCACCAGCAGGTGAGGCAGAGAAGAGCTGGGGGGGGGCCTCTCCATGATTTGCTGACAAAGTGCACAAGCAACTTGGCTGGGACCCACTTGTTACACATCCCATTATGCAACAGGCCGCGTGGGCTTTTCCATTCTAGTAAACACACTTCCTCCACGGGAGACACACTGTTTCTACTCCAACTGGCCTGTCAGCTCCTCAAGAAGTAGGGAATTCACAGCCCAACTGCTAGATCTGTGTAGGAGAGGCACGCAGGCTGCTGCCTTGACGGCAGCGAGCAGGAGGTACCCACGTCTCCATCCTAGAGAGGAGGACGCGGGCATGACGCAGCAAGGGCGGCCACAGTCTTGGAGGAGGCACATCTCCCGAAGCTCCTTGCTCGTCTTATTTATTCAATTTGACAAATGAAAGCTTGGATTTTGCCTCGTTCTAGGCCTGGCAGGCGTCTCCCAAGGCCCCGAGCCCCCGTCCTGGCGCGGCGTTCTCCTGGCCGCCCACCTGCCCGGCAAGAGTGCTTAAACTGTACTGAGAGCAAGTCATGTCATTTCATAGCTGCCACCAGCTGAGATCCATCCCAGCGCCCCGGACCCTTTACCAGTGCGGGAGGTGCTCTCAGTAACCACCCTAATCCCCCTCCCCGGATCATTTTCCTCTCTTTCAGGGCCCAGAGGAAATAAGCTGTTAGTCGTTAGGTCTCAAGGGGGTAAACGGCATTTAGAGCCACCACCCAAAGTGCCCCCCAAACCCTCAAAGCGGCCTCACCTTCTTGAAGGACGTGAGCAGCTTGACGCTCACGTAGCCCAGCTTGTTCCTCCTCACGTGCTTCAGCAGGAAGGCATCCTTCTCCAGGTTCTCATCAGAAAAGTAGAATTCGATCTGATCCACCAGCTTCCTGATGAGCTCCTCGTCCGGGGGCTGCCACTCCTGCTCCAGGTCCTCACGCTCGTTCTCGCCCCCACTCGTCGTGGCGCCACTGAGACCACGGAAAGGAGACGCGGGGCGTTATGGGTTGAATAGTATCCCGCCCCCCCCATTTCACATGTTGAAGTCCCAATCCCCATTTGTCAGAGTGCGACTGTATTTGGAAAAAAGGTCTTGTAAATGTATCTGGTTAAAGATGAGGTCACACCAGAGTAGAGCGGGCCCTCATCCACACGCTCACAGGCAGCACCCCACGTGGAGATGAAGGCAGAGATGGGGGGAGGCAGCAGAAGTCAAGGATGTCTAAGACTGACCACAAACCACCTGAGGGTAGGGGACAGGCCTGGAACAGACCCTTCCCTAACACCTTGAGAAGCAGCCAGCCCCTGCTGACACCTTGATTTTGGACTTCCAGCCTCCAGAATTGTGAAGCAATACATTTCTGTTGCTCCAAGCCACCCAGTTTATGGTGCTTTTCACAGCAGCCCTAGGAAACTGTTGTGGGTCACATCTGAACTGGACTCCTCAAAGGCAGTGATCATAGGGCCCCAAGGGGATAGATTTTGCCCCCAACTAGCTAAGAAATCAAGCTTTTGAAACCAAGATTATTTAAACAAACACAAAAACACATCTAGGGACATTTCCGTGCTGCTTTTTCTCCATCCTGGTCTCCTGCCCCGCGCGGGATGGGACACGGCTGGCCACCTCCCTGTGCCCTCCCCCGGCTTCTCTGACCTGTTCTTCCCTCATCTTTCTCCCCATGTGACTGCCCGTTCAGACCCCCCCCCCCACGTCTAAATGTGGGTGCCCCCAACGGCCCTTCCTGGCTCTGTATCCCTGGCAACCTCTGCAGCTCATCCCATTCGAATCTGCTCTCCTGCAGCCTCCGTCCTGCCCCACTCCTGAGCCCCGGTCCTCAGTTCTACCTGCTGCCTGACGTTTCCACGTCGGGGGGTGTTGCCTCAACATCGGCGTGTCCGGAGTCAAACCGCGGGCCTCCGGAAGGACTGACACCTGGGCCCGCGCACCAAGAGACACTCTGCCCAGGAAGCTCGCCTTCTTTGCACACAGACTCTCAGTAAACGACCCATAATGTGTTGGGGGTGCCTCACATCAGTTATTTGCACCTGGTAAGCACACAGGCAGTTAGCGAGGGATTCTGGAGCAGGTGGGCAGCCCTGGGGAGGTGACGGAAAACTCCAATGCGAGTGCAAAGGTGAGCTTCTGGCACCCAGAGGACCCCGCCCTCTGCCGCTCTGGGTGCTGCCAGCAGCTCCGGTATCTCTCACGGGGAATCTTGGAAGAGCAGGAAAGACTGTTTTATATCTGGAAGCCAGAGGCACCGTTCCTTGGTTCTTGCAACAGCCTCTGAACAGAAAAGACCCTACTTCCTTCACAGACTTAAAAGAAGTTTATATTCTTCCTATAAGAACACTGGCAACTTTTTGTCACAACCATCCTGTGCTGCGTCTTCCCTCCCGAACTGGCCCCGGTGACCGCCCGTTCTCTCCTCTGGGAGCTTCGGCTCCACACCTGACGCGCATCTCTCCGCTGTCTCTCCTGCCCCCGCGCTGAGTCAGTCACCAAGCGCTGGCTTTACTCTGCAGTGTCTCCCATCTGTTCTGCCTTTTCCATCCCAACTGTCCTCATCACTTCTCCCTTGGACACTATTAATAGCTCATCAAAAAATAATCCTTAAAAATTAAAGTAATACATACACACAGCAAAACCCAAAATAACGCAGTGGGGAGCTCACAAAGCAAGCAACGCTGCCCCACCCCGCCCCTCTGCCCCGGGCGCTGCCTCTGTCGGCCATTTAGTCCCTGTGAGACTCGCCTTTCGGTTCTACAGAACAAGCCACTTCCCACCTGCCAGTTTCAGAAATTCTCTATTCCTGTCCTATTATGTAAGACAAGGATTTGGGGTCACTTGTCTCCCAAAGCCTCTTTTTCCAACTTTAAAATTTTTATGTTATTTTTGGGTTTTCTATTAGCCTTCTATTTATTTTTTAAATAATACACTGAAAATTCTATTTCTAATTTCTCAGTTCCTCACCCCATAAGATGTGCATATTATTATAATACCTTCTTTTCCTTCTGCTCTTCTTCCATTTCCAACTTCCCCAATTCTATCAGATGGACCTTTATTTCATTTTGTCGTGGTTCATAATATTCATAACATTTACAGGAACTACTCTTCAGGAACCCCTATTCCAAGCTTTGTCTACAGACAGGCACTGAATGCTGAAGCCAGTCAGTTACAGGTCATTGTCATGCCTGCGTCACCACAGGTCACCACAGGGAGAAGGTGTCAGCTAGATTACATTTCTTCTCGTAGGGACCTGAAAGTCCTGTTAGTTGACTGACCACTTGGATTGATTCTCCATGCCTCTTGTTTTCTCTCACATGGTCTGTCTTCACCTTTGTCTTTAATTTACATGCTAAGAGATTTCCTTGACATTATCTTCTAACCTTTCTCAGTGAATTTTTAAAATTTCAGTAATTATTTAGTCTCTAAAAATTCTTTGATGTCTTCAGATTGTTCCTTTTCGAGAGCATTCTCTTCTTGTTTGGTGGATGCAGTGTCTTATATTCTCTCAGGGCACTAACTGGAGTCTATGTAACAATCTCTTTTGTTTCTAACAATGTTGCTTCTATATCCTCTGGGGTCATTCTTTCCATTTAACTTTCATGTCATTGATTTTCTTCATGTGACTGGTAAACCAAGTCGTCTTTTTCTTTATTAAAATTTTAAAAAAAATAAACTTTTTTAGACTATTTTTAGATTGACAGAAAAGTTGTGAAAATAGCATGGAGTTCCCATATGCCCCACACCAGAATTCTCCTATTATTACTACCTTGCATTACTATGGTACGTTTACTGAGTTAATATTGATACACTGTTATGAGCTGCCGTCCACATTTTATTCAGATTTCCTCCCTTACCTATCCTCCTTTTCTGTTTCAGGATCCCATCCCACATTACATTAGCCACCACGTCTCTCTAGGCAACTCTTTTCTCTTGGCTGTGCCAGCTTCCCAGACTCTCCCTGCTTTTGACAACCAAAAAGACAACCAAATTGATAATATGATATAAAAACATGGGGGCAGATTCAAAAGATACAGATTCATCAGAGGGACCAGATGAAAACACACACAGGTATGTGCCAGCTCTGGCAAAGGCATCGCGGGAACAAGGACATTTTGGACGCCACTAGCAGAGGCCACGTGCTACGTCTGGGTAGCCTGTGGGTCCCAGCATATTTATTACAGAGATCATGACCTTCCTCTCTAACCCTGTCCTTGGCTGTGGTTCAGGGCCTGGGAAACAGTGCAGCTGGTGGGTGTCTTGTCTCTGCAGGTCTGTGGTGTGGAGCAGAGATAATGCACACAAAGTGCTTAGTTCCACATCTGGCACATAATTAGCATTAATAAATGAAAGCTTTCATTTTCATCATCCAGTACAGGGAAAAGATAGCCTTGTGCAATGACCCTGAAACATCACAGAAGAAAAGAAGCCTGGATAGTTTTGTTTGTCAAATGAAAAGCAAGTGTGTTCAGCGGTTTTATTATTCATACTAATATTTAGTACTGCAATTTTAAATCATTCTTATAAACTGTAACACAAACCAAATAAGTAAATATGTAAATGTTATTAGGAATCAAGATTTGCAGTGTGAAAAATAAAAGTAAAGCAAAAACCCTGTCATGTTAAATATGAATTGGAATTAGCAACATAAATTTATCTTTTACAAACGTATTTCCTACCTCTGTCTATTGAAATGCTCCAGGAGAAACTGGCACTTTTAATTCCAGGTCTTGGTTTCTAAATACCTTCCTACTAGTATTTGAGAAAATGGGGATTCCTGTGGAAATGGACGGATTCCACAACTGGAGTAAGAAAAGTACGAGTTCAGCCTAGAATGTCTAGTATTAGAAGCGAGAAGACATGCAGACGGCCAACAGGCACATGGACAGATGCTCGACATCACTAACCACCAGGCAAACGCAAATCAGAACCACAGTGAGATGTCATCTTGCACCTGTCAGAAAGGCTATTCTCAAAAAGACAACAAATAACAAGTGTTGGTGAAGATGTGGATAAAAGGGAACTCTTGTGCCTGGTTGGTGGGAATGTAAATTGGTGCAGCCACTAGAAAAACAGTATGGAGATTCCTCAAAAAATTAAAAATAGATCTACCATGTGATCCAGCAATTCCACTCCTGGGTATTTATCCAAAGAAAATGAAAACACTAATTAGAAAAGATACATGCACCCCAATGTTCACAGCAGCATTATTTACAATAGCCAAGACGTGGGAGCAACCTAAATGCCCATCAATAAATGACTGGATAAAAAGATGTGGTGTGTATATATATACAATGGAATGTTATTCAGCCATAAAAAAGAATGCCATCTTGCCATTTGTGGCAACATGGTTGGACCTAAAGGGTATTATGCTAAGTGATGTAAGACAGGGACAGACAAATACGGTATGATTTCAATTATATGTGGAACCATCAAACAAAACAAATGAACAAACAAAACAAAACAGAGCCATAGGTCAGAAAACAAACAGGTGGTTGTCAGAGGGAAAGGGGGCAGGGGAGGAGAGACACGGGTGAGGGAGATTCAAAGGTACAAAGTTTTAGTTGCAAAACAAGTGAGTTACAGGTAGGGACACATGTGGCCTGGGGAAGAGTCAGTAACTGTGAAACATCTCTGGTGACAGATGACAACTAGCCTTATTGTGGTGATCATTTTAAAATGTATAGAAATATCAAATCATTATGTTGTGTAATAGGAACTAAAATAGTGTTGTAGGTCAATCATACTTCAAAAACAAACTCAGAAGAAGAGATCAGACTTGTGGTTACCAGAGGAGAGGGCTCGGGGGAGAGGGAACTGGAAGAAGGCAGTCAAAGGTGTAAAAATTCCAGTTATAAGATAAATGAGTGCTAGGGATACACAGTACAACATGACACACATAATTCGCACAGCTGTATGTTATATACGGAAGTTGTCTAAGAGTGAAGCGTAGGAGTCTTCATCACAATGAAAACAATTTTTAAGTTCTGTACCTATACGAGATGACAGATATTCACCAAACTCATCGCGATCATCATTTCACGATGTGTGTGAGTCGATCGTTACACCGTACACCTCACACTCATGCAGCGCCGTACGTCAATTTTACCTCAATACAACTGGACGAAAATAAAAATAAACTGAGGGAGAAAAAAGCAAGAAGGAAGTGCTCAGAGAAAAAGGAAATAATCAAGCATTTCTGCCTCCTTCTTTAGGAGGAAGTCTTGATCAATCCCAGAGGATCAGGCAAAAGCTCCCTTTTATAGCAGACTGCCCGCTAGTAAATGCATGAAGAATGACAGTGAGAGAATCATCAATTTGTAATCCCCAGTGAACTGACTCAAGCAAGGATCATCAATGGATGCTAAAACCATTAGGCGAAAGGTCGCTGGTGAAAGAATATTCACAAGCAGCCCACATGTTACTTGTTAAATGCAATGGAGGGAGCACCCTAACCGAGAGGTCAAATTTAGCAGCACTAATGGTGGATGCCGCCTGACCTGACATAACAAAAAATCCATGGCATTGCCCTGGAAGTGTTCTTGCCAAAATATTTAATTGAATCTAATCAAGCCTTTAGCCCTAACTTGCAGTTTACAGGAAACACATGGTACTAAGGAGCAAGGTAAACCAGGTGATGAGAACATAGCCAGACCAGCCCAAACTGTGACACATTCCACACGACATCTGGGCTCTTATTTCTAAAATAGCAAAGCATTAAAAAAAAAGGTGGGGGAGATGCTCTAGGTCAAAAGATCCTGCAGAGATTTAACAGGCAAATGGCTCGAGAAACAGCTGTAAAACACAACGTGGGACAACTGGGGGAAACATGAATATGGAACTTGGCTATTGGCTTATCTCAGGAATTGTATTAGGGAATTACTGCTAATTTTCTTATTTGTAATAATAGTATCATGATTTTATAGGAGATTGCCATTATTAAGGGCTGCAAAATGAAGTACTTAGGGTGTAAGTTTTGTGTACAACATACTTTCAAACAGTTCAGGGAAAACTACGCACATCATGTATCCACCAAACCAATACTGCAAAATATTAACAACTGTTTAATCTAGATGGTAGGTATGTAAATGCTCACATTACTACTCTTTCTCATTTTATGTCTGAAAATTTGTATGTTTAAAAGGTGAGGATAAAAGAAAAGACATCTGTTTAGCGAGCACGATTGGGGGTGGGGTAAAGCTAGCAAACATTGGGAGGTTATAGAGATTCCTCCTTATTTCCATTCATCCCTTGTTCCCCAGGTACAAGCAGGTGTCGGGCTAGGTGCTGGAGACATGGGGAAGATTGCGACAAGGCGGTCGTCCTCGAGGAACTTGCTGTCTAGTAGGGGAGAAACACACGGATATTTCAACTTGGTAGAGAGCGTGCGATGACAGGGACAACTTACAGAGCGCCGGGCTGAGTGCTGTGCTGGGTGCCGAGGATACAGTGAAAGGAGGGAAGCAGGGTCCCTGCGTTCACGGAGCCCCTCCTCCAGGGAGGGAGACAGAACCACCGAACTGCAGCTGTGGTGTGCACCGAGGACTACAGCCACGCAAGGAAGAGGACACCAGCTCAGCTTTGGGGGAGGGATTGGGGATGAGGCAGCGAAGTTTTCAGGCGACCAGGAATCAGTCGGAGGACCCCGAGGCGGGAGCACAGAGACAAGCAGACATTAAACAGGACCCTGTGTTCAGGGACCCGGGGGGGAGGTGCTGGGGGAGCATTCAGACGGGCCAGGAAGGCAGCAGCAAGCTGAGGGGGCGACGTGGGTGGCTGCAGGTTTAGGCACTGGGGCTCTCTCCTGCGGGCCCTGGGAGCTGGCAGTGTTGGCACAGGGCGCTGGCCACTGTGGAGCCAGACTGGCCCGCACGGGGCGCAGCAGGTTCCTGTTCCTGGCTACACTCTCCTTGTGCTCTGGATGTTTGCCGGGGGGTGCGGGGCCCTCTGTCAGCTCCACTACCCTGAAGAGCCCCAGAGATTTTCTGGGGTCAACTCTACGCCATTGGGCAGCAGGAAATGTTCTGTGAGAGTCCAGCCACTGGAGCTGGGAGAGGAGGGCAACTCTGCAGGGAGAGTGTTGGGGGTGAGGGCAAGAAGCCCACCTGAGATCTCCACAGGGTCCCCCCAGAAACAAGCAGGGCTTTAATCTCTGCTGACTGTACACTCTCAAAATTTCGTCCCCTGAATAGGGGGCAGCTTTTGCGATAGTCACAGGCAAATAAAGGCAGTGGAGTAAGTCACTCTGGGCTGTTTTACATGACCTCTGCAGCGGTCTGGCGAGGCAGCTGCCTCCCCTCAGGACTGTGGGATGCCAGTGACTCATTATTTTTATACTCTCAATACTCAGCACAGAGCTGAGTGAATGAATGAATCAGGCTTTACAGTAAGTGCTGATCTACCATGTCATCTGCTGTGGCCCGCTTTCCTCACAAAACCCCTGCGCTGGACGTTCCTCCTCAAATACCTCCATCTCCACTGAACGGCCCCGAACTCTGGGACCTTAAATCCAGACCTTGTCCACGAGGGAAGGGTCAGGCAGTGACGGGGAGAGGCTCTGGCCCCAGCACCTTCCTGCCCCTGAGCTGAATATTCTCCCAAAGAAGTAAACACGTGCCTGCCAGGGGACAGTCCTGCAGGCCCTGATGGCTGAAAGCACGCGCTGTGTCCCAGAAGAGGGCCTTTAACGGGTGCCCCTTGGCATTTCCCAGATTCTGCAAGTCCTGTCGCTGCCCAACCCTCATTTCTATGCATTTCCCTTCAGCAGCAGAAACAACATCACAGTCCTGAAAGGCCTGGCTGTTAGCGGACACAAGACCAAGGTCTCTGGCTGATAACAAGGCTCAGGGCCCAGAGGCAAGGTAAGACAGGTGGCTTCTTGTGCCACACCAACTCCAGACCTCCCATTACCCAGGACACACTGCCCCCCACCCCTGCCAACGCTGCAAGGTGGTGATGCAAGCATGGAAGGCAGGAGGAGAAGGTGCAGGAAGATGGGGAATCCCCCAGCAGGGCAGGAGGAAGCAGCCAGCCCTGAAGTGATCCCAAATCAGGGCACATGGGCTCTCTACACCATGAAATTACTCCTCCTCCGGTCCCCAGCAGCCAGCAGCAAGTGTCTGCCCCCCACCACTCCATCCCATTTGGACTGATAAGCAGACAAGGCACTAGTGGCAACGAAGGCTAGGTGGGGGCCACTCTCAGGGGGAGGTGGGCCAGCTTCAGAAGTGAGGGCTGGGCTGGGCTGGGCTGGGGGTTTTGAGGGTCTCTACGTGAGCTCCGGAAGCGGAGTCTCCTCCTGGGGAAGGGATGGCGGGGATGGCCCGGGAAGGACATCCCCCTGGGTCCCGGAGCATGCCCCGGTCCCGGCCCTGAGACGCCCGCCGCCTGCCCCGGGAGCCTCGGGGGAGTTACAAGGCTGCGGCCCGGGCGCCACCCGCCGCCAAAAGCCGGCTGTGACTGCGCCCGGCGGCGGGGTGGCTCCAGCCGCGGTGCCCGCGGGGCTGCGGTCTCCGAGCTCCGGTGCGGCGGCCACCCGCTACCCACCCCGGGCCCGGGCCGCGCCTACCTGTGTCCGCGGCTCGGCTCCTCCTCGCTGGCGCTGCCCCAGCCGGGGCTGAGGTAGCGGGCCGGGTCCCCCGCACCCTGCGCCTCTGCGCCCCCCTCCTCGTCCTCCGGGCCCTCCACGTCCTCGGCCTCCTGGATGGCGACGCGGATCTGCACGGCGCTCTCGGGCCCGGGCAGCGGCTCCTCCCCGCGCTGGGCCATGGCGCTCCGGCCGGCGGGGACCGCGAGGCCAAGCCAGCCGGGCGGCGGCAACGGCGACGAGGGGGCGGGGGCGGCGCGAGCGGCGCGGCCCGGGGAGCACGGGGGTCGCAGCGCCCCGCCCCGCGCCGGCCGCCAGCCCAGCGCCGGCGCAGGCGGGGCCACCCTCCCCCGCCGCCGTCCCGCGGAGGCCCGCCCGGGACCGAGCGCGACGCCCCGACCCGCCCGGTGCGCGCCCGCTGCCCGCGCGGCCCGAGCCCCGGAGGACGCGCCAGCGCTCCCTCCTGCCGCCCGCTCCCTCCCAGGCGGCCCGGCGGAGGGGAGGGGCGCGGCGCGTCTGACTTGGCAGTTTGTGGGGGACTCCGGGGGTGGCCGGCACAGACAGCAGCCTCAGGGGCTCCGTGCCACCTGCGTGTCTACCAGCTGCCTTGCCCAGGCGACCGAAACCTCCACCGTAGGCCTCTCTGGCATAACCACCCAACACTGCGTCCTGTGAGTCAGGAACTTGGCTCCCGCCGTCCCCCGTACCAGCGGTCCCCAGAGTGAAGTCCTCAGACCAACAGCACCAGCTTGACCTGTGAACCTGTCAGAACTGCGCATTCTCAGGCCCACTCAGACCTCCTGGATCAGAAGCCATGATTCAGAACTCGTGTTTTACCAAGCCCTCCCAGAGAAGAGGTTCCCTAAAGTTTTAAACCCACCGCCCTGTATACCTCTTAGAATATGTCCTGAGTGTGGTAAACATCCAAGTATTTGTTGAATCAATAAAGGGATCTATTGAGATGCCCGTGTGTTAGAAACTCTGCCACCTTTTCACATTTAGCTTTAAATTGAGTTCTATCTCAACCCTTCAAATGTGACCCAGAAACTAGGCACAGGGGCATAGACAAGAAGGAAACCTCAACCTGCTCTCAGAGGCTCTTGATTTAGCACCCTACGCACTGTCTATCCTGTGAATTTGCTACACTAGGGCTTCAGAAGAATGGAACCCTGGATTGATACCTTTTGATATAGGGAAGCAAGTTAGGAGAGGCTCCAGAAAGGGGGTCTCTTGTGAAAGAACACCAGGCCCAGGGCTCTGGGCGTCTGGGCCAAGAGAGACCCAGGGGCACAGCAAGGACAGCCCCTCTTTCTAAGGTTTGACCGGAATCTGCGTCCCTTTCACTGTTAGCTCCCTCTTTTGACAGAAGAGGCCTGAGAATGAGTAAGTGAAGGAAGAGGGAGATCCCTGGTGTTCTGCCCCCGAGCAGCTCACAGCCCTGGGTCTGAGCTACGGGGCGGAAGAGGCAAGAAGTCCAGAGGATCTTTTCCCAAGTCAGCTGTGCCTCCCTCCAGGGCTACCGTTGCTAGAGGACCCCCACGCACCTGGCCCACCACTGTGATGAGGATCAAGAGGAGTAAGATTTGCAAGCCCCCCCATGCTTCCCGATCTGAGCCTTCAGTTCCTAAGTTCACAGGACAATACGCTTCATCTCATTTAAACTGTTCTAGGTGGCAAAGGCTAGAGGGATTATTGTCCCTATCCACGACAATGACTCACACTTGTGCCAGGTTTGGATTCATGCAGAGTTCATGCATACCTTATCTCAGGGTTCCCAGCTACCTGATCTTAAGAGTGCCCTGGGGACTCTTCTGCAAATACAGATTCCTGGTCCTCTACAGCTTGAGAACTGGCAGGTGGTGGGTGAGTCTGATCTGCAGAGGGGTTTTATTTGGTTGGATCGCTTTTTGAAAAGATCACTTGAATTTATATGCCCTTGGACCCAAATATATCTACCCATGCTGATTTGGGTATTATTTATTTCAGATTCTGCATAAAGGAATTTTGGATCTAGAAAGGATAACATACACCACCCAGCCCTGAGCTCCTCCTGTTCTGGATTGGGTACCCAGAAGAGTACAAACTTTTCTGCCAGAGCCCCACTGAGAGAATCAAATGCAAAATTTGCATGAAATTTATAAGGCAACTTCACACTTGATTTGATTAGTCCTGCCCACACACCTCATCATTTGTGTCACCGATGAAGGAACCAGGCCTTTTAAAGGGCCCCTCTGGTTTCCAGCTCCTTCCTTCACAGAGCTGTGGCCAGGGAGTGAGGCCAGTTCCTCCGGGGCCTATGTTGAGCACCATTTCAGGGAGTTTGCATCAGTACTGAGATGATCAGCAAAGTCTCCTTCAACAAAATCATGACCTCAGCCTGCAGTTGGCACTGTTCCCTTTCCCTGGGATCTTAAGAGCTCATTTTTATAGTAAACTCAAACTGAGACATGGCTTTTTCCCATAGTTTCTGAGGATGAAACAAAAGGAAAGACATTGACAAGGCATCAGGGTGGCCTGAGGTTAAGTTAAAGCAAAAACTTAAAGCTGAAAGCCTGTTCCAATAACTGTAGGGGAAGGAGGCATTTTATTTTCTCATCTGATCGTTTGTTTAAGCACGTAACAAGTACCAGACCCTGTGCTGGCCTCAATTTTGTAAAGTGACTAAGACACAATCCATGACCACCAGGAGGTGGAGGGAGCCTGGAAAAGGGAGCCTTCAGTAATAAGAATGTGCCCAGTGCAATAAATACTGTAGCAGAAATCTGAACAAAGAGGCATGGCCTGTAAAAACACCGCCCAGGATGTCCTGATCCTCAGCAGAAAAGCCTCCATGGAAGCAGCAGGGGCGGGGGGGGGGGGGGGGGCTCTTGCTCTAGTATCAGACCTGAAGTCAGACACCAGCCTCGCTCCACCTCAGCCACGTCACCTCTCTGCTGTTCAGCTTTCCTACCTGTAAAATGGTCTGAATGAGCCTTACATCATCAAGTTGGGGATGCAGATCAAATCAGATTGTGGAAAGTGTCTAGCACAGCACCTGACCCGGATTGGACTAGATGACATACGACACTCCGAGGACGCTGGCATACACTGCCATGCGGCCTTCTGAGCGTTTTCATACCAGGAAACACTTCGCCTGTGTGGGGAACACAAACACTCTGGCTGCTACAGGTGCATCTTCCTCCCCTGTAAGTCAAGGAACTGGTACTTGTTTTGTTTATACGCAAAAATCTTCATAAATTGAAGTAGCCTTTCAGAGCTAACTCAATTCTACACACACTGACAAAGCAAAACCTCTGTGGGCAGGAAATCTGCGTCTTTCATTTCTAGCTTCCATAAGAATTAAGATACCCATCCACAGGTATAAGGTGTGTTATGAGTCTTGTCCATCAATGTGCATTCTCCCTTGTTTAACAGTATTAATTCCCAATGGCCACCTAACTAGAACTTACATTTCCCAGAATGCTTTGCATACTGCTCTAACCATATGACTAAATTCTGGCCAGTAAGATGGGAGCAAAATGTTTTCTCCCACTTCTGGGTTGTGCTTCTAAAATGCAGGTGTGATTCTCTGGCCTTTTTTCTCTGCCCATTGGCTGCTGGAACAAGCATGCTGGCCCCAAGGATGGAAGCCACACGTTAAAGATGGTTGAGATAAGCCCTGGACTTAACCAGTGGGCCATAGTCTGGACTACCATTTGAGGAAAAAAGAAACGAACACCTTGTTTGACCTTGTATTTTGAGGTCTTTGTTACAGCAGCTTAGCCTGTACCCTAACCAACACCTGAGGTTTCACTGAGACTGAATGAGATAGCGCCATATGGAAGCACCTAATTTCAGGCACACGGCATAGCAGTCACTCAATAAACTGGTGCTCAATTCTAATTTTAAAAATTCGACAACTCAATAACATGTATTGCATGACAAAAGGATACCAATTATGTGGTAAGAAGGATGCAGGACTCAGAAAGGGATAGAATCTGCTCTCTTTCTGGGATCTCTCGTTCCGGAGGGGGAAGTGGATTCTCTATTCCTTCTTCTAAGCCTTTTGCAGGAATAGCATCACGAGACTCACCAGTGGAAGTCCACTCACTCCTGCAAGTGGCAAGAACGTTGGGGGCTTCCAGAACACTTTCAGCTACTGTTTCCTACTTCCCTAAGTTTGAGGTTTCCTCCCCCCTAAAAAAGCAACATCCCAAGTTTGGGTCCCATCATTTAAAAATACCACCTTGCTGTTGTAACACTGATTTCTTTGTGACATACAACCAAATTGTTTTGGCACAAATTTCAAAGAGACAGTGTTTAACTTTTGCCTGCTATCTGTGCCTTATAGAAGACCAGTTATCATACTGAAGGGGGGTATGACACATTAAAAATAGATGGATTTTATTTGAGGGGAGGGAAGTGAGCACAGGGTGAGTTCTAGGATAGCGTTCAGAAATTTCAGGGGTAAAAGTGACTGACAGAAGTGCCAAGAAGCACGAGTGGAGGTGCTCATTCTCTCACCGAGGGAAAGCCTGAAGAACGTGCACAAAGCCGGATCGCACAGCGCAAGAGAGCCAGCTGCATCCTCTGGTCAGAAAGGGGAGCCCATCCCTGGTCCTCCAGTTCCTAGGAAGACACACATCAGCCAGTGCTTCCGCCTGAGCAAGGTGGGGGCTGTTAGGTCTGAGGTTCTGTACACCAGTACCACCCAGGGAGCTTTTAAAAAGTCTGATGCCCAGCTGCACCCCTCAATTATGTCCTGGGGATGAGACCCAGGCATCAAAATGCTCCAAAGCTCCCAATGAGATTCCCACGTATGGCAAAGGTTAAGAACCTCTGCTAGACCTTTCAGGCGCATGGTCCCCAGACTCCTCGTAACAGGTCTGGGGACTAGCTGCTGGCCACCTGACCTCCAGGTGCAAGTGAAGTGCCCAGTTCAACCCCAGCAACTTCCCAGAGTTTGCTGAGAGACTGGGTGACTCAAAGATGAATTTCTCAAGTGCATCATGTCTCAGCAGAAGCAGGCTTCTGACCAGGTTGCTGTGAACAGTTGTGCAGGTTGTACAGAGCACGAGGATGCTTGGTACTGGGGGGAGGGACTGAAACTACAGCCTAAATTCTGCTCACCGCGCCGTCACCTGACCTTGGACTTGATACGATGAGAAGGGGAAGAGGTACCTATTTCTAGCTCTTACAAAGCAGCTACAGGGCTAATTGTGTGCCTGGTTCGGACCTGCCTGAGGGAGGGGCAAAGGGAGATGCAAGAACCAACTGCACTGAAATTACCTGGGATCCTATTAAAACGCAGGTTCCTGGGCCCTCACCCCAGACTTAATGAATCAGATGTCTGGGGAAGGAGCTTAGAAATCCCTGTTTTTAACAATATCCTGAGTGGTTTCCATCAGGCTGACGTTGGTGACCACTGACCAAGTGTATGGGACGGTCTTTCGATAAAAATAAACTGAGCACCCCCTACGTGCCGGGCCCGTGCCACCTCGCCGCAACACGAGAACAAGCAAGACCCCGTCTCATCCCCGAGCACCCCGATCTGCTGGGCGGCACAGACGAAAAGGGTGCATCCCGGGGGAGCCCAGGCTGTGAGCGCTGCCGGGGCTCGGCTGGGGCTGGCACACCCAGAGAACCAGTGAGCAGACCCAGAAATCTCTACAGGAGGGGCTGCAGCTCCTCCCAGGAGAACAGTCATCCCAGAGAAGTAGGAGCCAGGCACCACAAGCCAGACCCACTAACAAAGCCTTCACTGTCAGAACGGAGGAGTGATTTGGGGAATGGCTTCGTGTCTGACGCGGGTTTGCTTACGGGCCGAGGCCCTGCTACCCAGCCCCTGATTCTGCTTTGTGGTTAAGTATCAGAGCTCTCTGGAAAGCTGGGGGCCTGTGCATTCAAACTGGAAGAGCTGTTTTCCTATAAACCAATCTGAACAACCTGGGCAGAAGGAACACGACGCTGGGACCCTGCCGACTGAACATACACATGAAGGGGGAGGCATACTTCGCCGCTGCACAGAGCAACAGCTCACAGCTCTGGCACCTCCTGTGCGTCTCCTCAGCTGCAGGGCGGACCCTGTGGTGCCTGGTGGACACAGCTGTGCCCAGTGGGGAGGCCACTGCCTGGCTCAGAAGTGCTAGGGCAGCAGAGGAGGGACAGTGCACAGACGCCAGGTGGTGACTAGCTGGACTTGTACGTGAACACATGTGAGATGCCCCCACCACCCTGCCCTGGGAATTCCAGGATACTTGGCGGGTGTTTGTAGGGGGACAAGGAGCATGTATTAATGACATTAGTGCGCAAGAGGAGGCAGGTGGCAGGAGCCCAAAAGTATAGGTAACAGATTCAGAAGGTTGGGCTTTTCTCCATCATCATCCCTTTTGCAGAAGGAAGTTTGTGCCCAGCGCGAGTGACCTCTAATTGTAGCCCAGACCAAGCCCTCTGAGGGGCCCTGAGGGGTGGGCTCTGGCATGGGGCAGGGGTCGGGAGAGGACGACCCTGGGGACCCAGAGGGGTCATTGCCTTTGCCCAATTTGGAAGGTCTAGCACATCCAGGCCCCCGCCCACCTTCCCACACTTACCTCATGTCACCTTGGCCTTTGGTCTCCCTGCTCCAGCCACGGGGACCTTCTCTCAGTTTACTCCAAGGCACCACCACTCTCCATAAGCTCCTGTCCTTTAAACTTGCTGCTATGGGTGCTTAAAATGCTAATTCTCCTCTTTTCATGGGCCAACTCCTACTAATCTGTCAGCCAAAATGGCACTCACTCAGGTGGACCTCTCTGGAGTCACCAGTTTAGTGTCTAGGACACGAGATGCAGTCCATAAATGTGGATGTGGAGAAAATGTAACTCTTTGGGATGATGGAAACTGAATCTCAGCTTTAGTTTGTGCTCTTCCCATAACTTGCACTTGGATCAAAATTTCAGGCAGTCATCTGGTCACCAGTCGTCTGTTTCCCCAGGAATCTATCCACTAAGATGTCTGCGTCATCAGTCAGGGGCTCTCTTGGCTGCCTCAGCGCCACGTTTGCTGCTTCAAGGCCAAGACTGGAACACGGGGGTCCTTGCTGAGTTCGCCATGATGCTGTGTGCCTCGAATCAACACCACCCACACACAGCCATTTCCCTCCTTTTCCCTCTTGTTTCCATCCCGGAGGAATCATTCTCTGGTTCCCAGAGAAGTTACTTTCACCTCAGACCTTGTTCTGCTCACTGGTTGCTGACTTCTTCCCCAAAACTTCCAATTATTTCCATAGACATTTCCATAGCGATTTTCATAGAAAGGTTGAAAGAATAATAAAATGATTGTCCTTACAAACTCTACTGGACTAAAAACGTGTTAGTATTTCGCCATCATTGCTTCCTCACCTCTAAATACTCCAGCCTATGTCTTCTAAAAACAAGGGCATTTACCTACATAACCACGACACCATGGCCACACCTGACAAAATTATCGGTCTTTCCGTAAAATCACCATGTATCTAGTTCATATCTGAATTCCCCCCAGGTGTTCCATCCCAAAACCGTTTACACTTAGCCACAAAGACCGGCGCCAGGCGGGCCACACTCTGCACCTCTACACTTCTAGCCTGCTCCGGTCTAGAGCAGTTCCTCTGCCTTCTTACGCTGTTGCTGTTCTTGCTTCACGAGAGGGACAGCTTTTGAAGGACTCACGCCAGTTAGCCTGAAAGACACAGGCTTTTGTAAACAAAATCAAAGAGCTCTGCTCCAAACGTTCCCTCGGGCAAGAAGTGTAACCCACATGTCCTGTTTGCTCAGGATGGAGGGTCTTCTCTGACCACGGGACTTACAGTGCCCAAACCATGAAAGTCCTGGGCAAACCAGGACTAGCTGGTCACCCGAGAGGCAAGGAGGCACAGGACGCTAAAGATAATAACCCAGCATTACGCAGCCTCACCGATCGACGCACGGTTTCACCGCATTGTGGTCACCCTTGTGCAACACTCACCATACTTTGGACTGTTTAATGTCTAATTTCTCAACTGGTAGTAAGCTCCACGAAATCGGCGACATGTCAGTCTTTCTCATTACTCCAATCTCACTGCGTCCCCCTCGTCCTCGTCCGTAGCAAGTGTTTGCTAAATATTTACTGAGTGAAGGAATAGCTGAATGATGTCAAGGTATTTCAGAACTGAACGTATAAAGTGGAATTCATCATCTATTTTCAGCTAAGACGTTTTTAAACAGGAAGACGGTAGCCCTGGTTGGCAATCTCCACACCCCTGATCTCTGAGCACCGTCCGGCTATGTTGCCGGCAGGGAGATCTGAACAAGCACCCTGTACAATTAGCCCAGCCTTCCAGGTGTGACTCTGCAGGTTTAAATCGTCTCCCACATCGAATTCACTCAGCCCCTCGGTCCTCAGAGGCTTCATGCAGCGAGGGTATAGAGAAAAGCAGGGGGGATCCAGGACTCTGGGCCATTAACTCAGTGCTAAGCAGCACTGGCCCAGGTCCTAAGGTCCTGACGAAATCAGTAACACGCAAGAAGATGCAATTAAATCAAGTAGAAATTAAAATAATAATTCTACTCAGGCCTTTTCCTGTTCTCCAGAGTTGAACACCTCAGGGCCATGAAATGATTGGTCTCTGAGAGGCCAGGAAGGAGAGGTTAGGGGCGGGAGGGCAGTTGAAATATGGTATAGTTCTGGACTTGGTCTGAAGTTCAGGTGGACACTAGGTCATGTCTGACTTCTGGGAAGTCTTCCGGGCCGGAGACTTGGGGACAGACTAGCATAACACCAGGTACCTGATCACAGAGAATCCTGTCGGAGGCTGATGTGAACAAGAATCTTGAAGGCCCCGCATCTCGGATGGCAGGTCCAAGTGGAAGACACTGCATCTCAACGCATGCACCCTCACCCCTTCCTCCCTCCCCAGAGGACCCGGCTGGGACCCAGGCTCACTCATAATACTTAGTGTCAGGAATCCTTCATACAGATGCTCATCAGAGAAAGACAAGTCAAGGGTGCTATGAAGTATCAACTAAAGACTGACAGACAGGAACATTAAGAAAAAAAAAAACTTCCTGATTATGAAGGAATTTTGCAGTGCATGATGAGATTTGGCTTTTTAAGCATCAACAGAGTACTTTCTATGTGTCCCTCACACTGAAGTCGGGGGCGGAGGTACTGAGAAGACACCAAAGCACAGTGAAGGAGAGAAAGGGAATGACCATTTAAGGAGCAGATACTGTGCGCTGTGCACGTGACTTCGCTTAATCCTTGTAGCAGTCCCAAAGCGGTCTTTTTCAGGGAAACTGAGGTTTAGCAAAATTAAGTGACTTGCTAAAGGTTTTATCGCTGAGATGCAGGAGACGTGAAGATTTATGCCTGCACTGTCTGACCTCAAATCCACAGCTGTCTCACTCTACCACCCTGCATTCTTCTGGAGACACAGTGAGACTAGGGCCTAATCAGCCTTAGGAGTGGGGACTTTAATAAATCTTGGTGAAGAAAACCATCTTGGCTGCCACGCTGTTTCAAGGACATTGGGAAGACTTTTTTGTTCCTCAGTTTTCTCTACCACGCCTACCACGCTGCCTGAAATCTTGGCATGCGTTGCTTGAGACGAATGTTGGGGTCATGGTGCTCAGCCATTCTAAATGAGTTAGCGTGAGCCAGAGGTCTCAGGGCGCGGTGCTCTGTGCTCCTCCTCTCTGTCACCTCTGTTCTGACATGTTCCAGATGCCCCAGCAGCTCTGGGTCTCAATGTGAGCTGTGAACTTGGGAGCACTGTGTTTTCCCTTCTCTTTGGCTTGATTGTCCTTCGCCCCTGGGGGAGGAGGAGGGGTGCTAATAGCCTGGAAGGGGGCCAGATTATTCCATTCTGCAACCTCCAGTCACAGCCGCTAAAGAAAACTTATGCTGTGTTTTCATTCAGTGGGGAAAACATGTTTTGCTCTGCACTCTTGCGTAACCATGAAACATCTGGGGAAACTTAGCTTAAAGCCTCCCTCCAGTGTCACATGTGGGCTGAACGATACAGAAGAATGTTCCCCTTGAAATGTACGCTCTGATTTACATTTAAGTAAGCCATTATTACACGTGTCTGGATGCATACCCAGCAGGGAGTCGTCCAGGACTGACAGCCCGGGGCCCTCTGAAATAAACCCTGCCTTTACCCTACATCACACTGTCCCCGTAAATAAACGGTCAGGGCCCAGAAAATGGCATGTGGGCACTCAGAAGGGAGAACATTTGAGAGGAAAAGGACTCTTCAGTGCTTTCAGCTGGCGGTTCTCAGGCCTGAGCCGGCACCAGGGTCGCCGGGAAAACCTGCTAAAGCCCAGGCTGGCGCCCGTCCCCAAGTTCTGACTTAGCAGGTCGAGGGTGAAGCTCAAGCACATGCATTTCTAACAAGCCGCTGGTCTAGGGACAGTATTTTGAGAAGTTCAGCTTCAAACCCTGGTCAACCCAAGGGAGGAGCTGAGTACAGTGCGTGGACTGCAAAAGCTGCGCACAGCGGCAGTGCCCAGGTTCACGCTCCGGTCTGGTTTCCTAAGTGGGGAAGAGCTGGTGCTGAGACGAGATGGCGGTGCTCAGTCACTGATGGTGCGGGGGCCCGTTAACACAAACCTTCTAAAACACGAACTGGCAGTCAGTAAATAGTCACAGGCACTGAACGACTAACCCCGCCTCTAGGTTTCCCCGAGGAGACAAGCAGAAAAACGTGCAAAGATGACGGTACAGGGACATTTAATTGCAGCTTTATATAGAATAGTAGGAGCCTGGAAGTCACGTAAATATCCGACACCCACACAGCGGAGTGCTCCACCACCATCAAAGCGCTCAGGCAGTGTTTCTGACGAGAGAGAATGCTGCAGCGTGCTCGTACGTGAAGGCCCACGGCCCAGAGCTACACAGACAGTAGCCCAGACACATGATACAGACACACTTCTACAAACACTGTGTCAACGAAGGGAACACGCTGAAATGCTCACAGTGGTGAATTCTGGATCACGTTACATTTGCACAACAGATATTAATCACCTCCTCCCTACTTGATCTGGTTCTAAAATGACATGTCCTACCCGTTCATGTGAAGTTGCATCAACCCCAAAGGGTAAACCCCTAGCTCCACCCTTCTGAATCCAAGCGGGGAATTTCAGGTGCCATGTTTATACCGAGGGACCCCACCCCTGCAGTGGTGAGTGCTTGGCTCTGGCTAGACCCCTGACCCAAGAAGAACCCATCAGAGATCCTGACACAGGACGGGACTATTAAGGCCAGAGACTGTAGGATACACATGCAGGCTTGGGGCTGGGGCCCAGCTCAGGGCGTGTGCAAGCGGAGGAGGCTGGAGCAGGTCTGGGTCTCTGCTGGCTGTTTCCGTCGCCAGGCTCGGCAGCTAAGGGCACACGCACGCATGCACAAATCCCCTTTAAAAAGCAAGGAGGGGAAAGGCTGCAAACATCCAACTTCAACACGCTTGTCCTTGTTCCGTTTCTAACCACCACCTCCCTTTTTGTGCCTGGAGCTGATTAGGTAGGGTCCGAAATTAACAAGTAACTTTTGCTTGTTCGTGTGTATTTGTTTTTTCTTCATCTCCCACACAGTGTATTGTTGCTTCTTTTAACAGGAAAATATTATTAAAATTAAAACACTGAACTGCAACTGGAAAAATACTTACTGGAATGTTTCCTAGCTGAGTTCTTGCCCTCACCCCCAAACCTTCCTATTTTTGACACTCTGAGCTGCAGAAATTGAGAGGTTTTCTTTGTTGTCTTTCAGTTTGATTCAAAATCCAGTGGACAGTTTAAGTTTGGAATGTGTCCATGCAAAATTCTTGTCCTGTGCGGAGCTAAGCCTGTCATTTCCCCCAGCAACTCTCTGAGGATTCCAACAGCAGAGCCTGATGACTAATCAGAGACGCAGAGCGCGGTGGTCCCATTGGCTCGTAGACCTGAAGACTGCAAGGGGCGAGCCATCAGCAAGCTGGATGGGGAGGGGTGGATGGAGAGCAGCCCCACTTTGTCAGAAATTCCTGCTGCAATGTCACGCTAGCTCAACTGTGGTTTTCACTTCTAGAAATACGAGTGAATGCCATGTAGTTGGTTACTGCTCTTTCGTGACACGTCAGATTCACGTGCAGTTGCAACAACCCCAGAGGTAGATCAGCTCAGGACAGAACTCGGTGGCATAAGCCTCCTAGGTAACTCTTACCCCTCTCAAGGCTGCCGCCTCATCTGCTTCCCCACTGGGACTCAAGTTCCAACACAACAAATGACTGGAGTTGGTTTTCAGAATTTCAGGTATGCTACAAAATCTTCACGGGAAGGGCTGCATCTGCCGTGTTTGCTTTTACCCTCAGCTTCTTGAGTGAGTGAACAAACATTCACATCGTGCTAAGAGATGAAACTAGGGTACGCGTACTTAGAAGTAACTTCCCGCGGGGTCCAGTTTGGGGATCCAGGATTGTGGTTTAAAAGCCTGGGAAGATGTTGGGGATAAAGCTGTGATACAATTTAGGGTTTCCAAAAGTGTGTGTGTGTTCTAAAAGGACGAGGAGATCAATTACTGTCAGGTTAATAAGAGGAAATTTAGACCGTTTAGAAAGAGAAGTTCAATCAGCAGGAGCTAAGAAAGGTGCCATGCCCGTGAGGAGAGTGATCTGGATCTGAAACCAGGGACTGGATCTGTGCCTGGAAAGGAGGACCTTGTATCCCAAGAGAGTGCAAGGCCTGAGAGAGAGACGGCTCTTAATGATGCGCTGCCAAGCAGAGATAACCGAAGTCTACACCTGCAGTTGACCCAGTTTTAATAAAAATGACACTCCACTATTCCCTCACTGAGAGTAAACATCCCGTCAAAACAGCCCAGGAAGCCTCTGATGGCAGAAGAATAGGAGGGTGGGGGTCAAGACGATGAGGAAGGAGAAAATCCTGACGCCTCTTCCTCAGGGAGCCTTTGCCACGACCCATGCAGCAGGCAGTGCCTGCTGTGTAACAAGGCTTCGCCACAACGTACGACTTAAACACAGCCAGTAATTTAGCTCACAATCCCATAGGCTGGTTGGGAAGTTCTTCTGTGTGGACAGGATTGGCTGATGCTACTGGCCTTACTCCAGCTTCTCGAGTCGGCTGGCAAGTTGGCAGTGGCTGGATGACCCAGGACGGCCTCACTCAGATGTCTGGCATTCAGAGGGTTCTTAGGAAGGGCCTGGCTGCTTCTGCACGTGGCCTCTCACCCTCAAGCAGGCTGGCTCGGGCTCATTTCCATGGTGGTGTTAGGGCCCCAAGCGCAGCAAGAGGACAAGCCCAGTGCTCAAGCACTTTCAAAGCCTCAGCTTGCATCCCTTTTGCTAATGTCCCATTGGCCAAAGTGACTCATACGGCCAAGCCAGATTCAAGGAGTGGACAGACAGATTGTGCCTCTTGATGAGAATGGAAGAACTCATGGTCACTTAAACAATCTGCCAGTTAGTTAGTAGGGTTGGTAAAGAAATAAATCAATCAGTTCTTAAAACTTATAGAGAAAGTGTTGAGATATCAAGGAAACAGTCCTCGGATATAGAAATTCTTCATGTCCTGGGTGGTGTCATTTAGTCCAGCTAGGGAATGCTCTGTTTAGGAATCGCTCTGGGCCACGTTATCACAGAGCCTAACACAACTCTGGAGGCTCTGAAGAGGACTTCAGACGCCATCTCAGAACAACACGGGAGGTGTCCTGCGTGTCTGGGATCTGTCTCCTCTGAAGCTCGCGAGGCAGGGACAGCCTCCTTGGCATAGCTGAAGACCTGTCTCTGCGGGTTCAGGTGGGAAAGAGGACCTGCTGCTTCTCTTCAAGGGCAGGGGTTAAGATCCAGGAGCCGCAAAGGGTGGATGGGTACAAGCAGAAATGACAGGGCAGGTTAGTATTTGAACTGGAATCAGGAAAAGGAAGGCTATGAATGGTGGCCGGGCTCCCAGAGGAATACAATCCAAATTAATAGTAAACTGGCGTCTGTGACCTGGAGGAAAGGACAGGTGGAAGAAATCTGACAGTCTCTTGAAGCAGTTTGAACTTTTTTTAGGATGGTGAGTTAGGGAAGACTCTAACCTCAGCTCTGCCACTAACCAGTCAGTTGTACGACCGTGGACAAATCGCCTCATTTAGTTTTCTCATGGACAAAATGAAGGATTCTGACTCGACCATTTTCACAAAGTCCTTTCTGGCTCTAACCTCCTCATGGAAGCCAGACAAAGAAGAAAAGGACCGGCAGACACGTGAGGGAGTGAGGCTGCGTCAGGGGCACTCCGCTTCCGGGACAGGCACTGAGAAGGACCCGAAGTCTCCAGAGCACTAAAGACACGACAGACCCCTGTCAGCACTCATCCCACAAGTGGCGTTCCACAAAAATTAACTGCGGACCCGCCCTGTGCCAGGCAAAGCTGTCAGCGAGTGACAGCAGCGTGGCCCCAGCCCTGTGGAACGACAGACCCATTTGGGCTTGATCAAATTATTTTAGAGAAAAAGTAGGATTTCATCCAGTTTCGCTATTCAATCATTTCTGATAAAAGTGGGGTTGGGTTTGCCAGAAAAGGGGAGACTGGGTGCTGAGACAACTCCGGGCAGGAATTACGTCAGGTAACTTCTCTGAGCTTCAGTTTCTTCATCTACGAAATAGAAAGGGCAGATCAGACCATCCCAGCTGGTGGCATTCAGCTCCGGGATTCTGGTCTGGCTGCCCGGCCGTTCTCAGGCGCTTACGCTCAGCAGCGCCATCTGGTGTCACGGTGTGAGCTGAGCAGAAAACCTCCAACATTCCCACTGACCAGAGAGGCCACTGAAGCGACTGCGCGGAACTGAAGACGGGCGGGACGGCGACACGCCAACGCCCACGTGTTTACGGTGTGTCGGGCACGGTCCTCAGCGAAGTTCCACAACAAGCCTATGATAAAGGCACTAAGAACAGCCCTGCGCTACAGACGAGGAAACGGCACAGGAAGGCAAGGGCACTCGCCCGGTCAGCGGCAAGCCCAGGTGGCCGCCACAACGCCCGCCCCCTTAACCCCGCACTTCCCGCCCCCAGCTGAGCCTTACGGGACCCCTGCCACGCGCCAGGCACCGCGCTACGAGTTCCGCGTGCTGTGACTCACTGCATCCTCTCAACAAGAGTAGACGTGGGTACTAGAGTCGCACCTCCTCAGACGAGAAGACTGAGGCCCAGCGGGATGAGGTGAGCTGCCGCGGCCCACACAGTTGCCAAGCGGCGCAGCCTGCGATCAAGCTTCCTCGTGCAGCCAGGATGAGGGAGCAGCCCAACGGGTGCACCTGGGCTGCTGCCACCTCCCTAGAACTCTCTCCTTCCTTCTCAGTGTCCCTGCTTCCTCCTTCTCAGCACAGAGAGGGAAGAGGCCAGCATCAAAAGCCACATGGAGTTGGGTTTTCTTGGTTTCTTTGTTTTGATTTTGTTTTGCCAATTATCTGAAGAGCCCAAGTCCTGAATCCTCCTAAGTTGTTCATTCAATTGAATGGTAACGCAGGCTTGTGCAGGTTTCTCGGCCTCTCCCGCTTCTTGTTCTGGCGCAGTTTTGCCAGGGGAGTAATGAGGACATCAAGTGCCGCAGGAGGGCTGTAAGCTCTCCTCTAGGGAATCTACGGCACGGCTTCAACGACCACGTCCATGCAAACGCCTCCCCAGGCTACACCTCCGTGCCTCCCCACTCTGACTGCCCGAGAAAGGCATCTGCTCTCGGGTTCCACTGTCCCCTCAAATTCAACACGCAGGATTCATTTAGCAGAGACTCACAAGCATCCCAAGCACACATGCAAACCCCTCAGGCCTTTGGAACAGTGCTTGGCACGTGAGAATACTAATGAAAGACAGCCCTTATTTTCAAGCTCTACAGAGTCCAGTGAAGGGAGGTTAGTAAACAGTCTTCACAACAAGGTGTAAGTGCTGCGATGGGCTAAGCAGGGCTTGCTTTGGCAGATGCAGTGACACTGCATCCAGCCTGAAGAGAGAGGCTAAGGGGAGGGTCCGGGTAGGTTTCTCAGACAACTGACTCCTAAAACAGAAATCAGCATCTTTCTCCCCACACTGGCTCCTCCTGGTTTCTACTAGTCGCACTGCTGTTTTTAGGTACCCAGGCTTGAAAACTCGGTCGTTGTGTTCAAGTCTTTCCTGATTCACAAATCCAGTGTCTAAATTAGTCATTGTGTCTAGTCAATTCTTCTTTCTCAACATTGCCTCCCTTCTTTACCTTTCCCTACTCTAGTTCAATCTTTTATCTTCTCAAGCCAGGACCACTGCAAAAGCCTGTCATTTTAACCCTAGCAAATTCTCTTTGACAACACCTCCTGCACTGTACTCTGGATTCATTTGCCCAACATACTCTCCCACTCAGAAATCTCAAAAGGCCATTCAACGCCCCAAGGGTAAAGACCAATCTCCTTGTTCTGGGAACATTCTGCTTCTAGCCTTCTCCCCTTCCATCCTCAGACTCTCCTGCAAGAGCCTCTGCCTTCAGTCTCGTGACACCCCTCTGACCCACCCGCTCTCCGCCCGTTCTGCTGTCATGCCCTTGTCGACTTTTTCTTTGCCTTCAGTTCCTTATTTTTTTAAAAAAAATAGCATATTTATATCTTATTTCTCCTCGAAAGGCCATTCCAATTCTACCTATTCCGTGAAGCCTATCTTAAAAATCTACAGAATTTATTGTTTGTGTTAGTCATTTGGCAATTAGTATGAGCTGCCTTTTTCTTCCATCAACTTTAAAAAGGTGTAAATTATACAACCACAACCGTATGTACCAATGGAACCAGCATCACATCAGGATATAAAACACTTGCGTCACCTCCAAACATTTCCTTCTTCCCCTTTGTGGGCAGTGTCCTTCCCGCCCCAGCCCTAGGCAACCACTGATTCTGTTTCTGTTACCACAGATTAGTTCCTTCTCTTTTCTAGAAATTCACACAAATGGAAATGCTGAGTATGTACTCCTTTTTGAGTCCGGGTTTCTTCACTCAGCTTGTGTTCAAAATTCATCCACGGTGTTGCATGTGTGTGTTCCATTTTATTGCGAGAGAATTTCTTTGTTTGGATATTCTACATTTGTTTACCCAGTTACCTGCTGATGAGCGTTTGGGTTGTTTTCAGGCTTTGACTCATGAACATGTGTGTAAAAGCCTTTGTGTGGACACAGGTTTTCATTTCTCTTGGGTAGACACTTAGGAATGGAGCTGCTTGGCTGGACGACTTGGGTGCGTTACCTTTATGAAGCTCTGCTTCTTTATCAGTCCGTTCACTCCTGATGCCCCATCTTCCTCTGCTTCTGAGTCGCTGGAGAAACGTCAGGGGAGTTAAGAAGGCCTAGACCACACAGTCCGTCGACCTGTGAGCTGCACTGCATGGTCGTTTTCCAAATACTTTCACTTCGGCCTGAACACCTGGGAGAGGACAAACACGGTTACCTGTGATAGACTTCGCATTTCGTATGTCTTTCATATACAAAACATCAATTCAATTGATCCATCAGTTGATAAGTCAAAACATCCCCACACTCCGCTGAGGGGGCCTGTGCGGAGAAATGCGTGTACTTTTATGCACGGGGCCTTCTTCACAGTGAGGAGGAACTGAAGTGACGTCACTGGCAGATTACAGCATGGACTGGGGTCTGCATACCTTGACTTTCACTTTCAGTCTAAAAATATACATCAGAGGAGAATTATATCACAGGTAAGGCCTACTTTATATGACTTTCTCTCTTAAAAGTCACAAGTAGTCAAAGAATATAGATAATACTTCTCAAGGTCACATATTAGGAAGGCTGGAATTTGAACCCAGGCAAGCTGGCTCCGTAGTCCAAGCTCTTAATAACTCTGCCGTGCTGTTCTCTACCCTTTCTAAGTCATAAATTGTTAAGCGTTCTGGTCACGCAGAAATCTATAAGCTATTATGCTATTTGCTTACAGCCCATGGTATTTGTCCTAAATCAAGAGCTGGAAGAGATACTACTACTAGTATTAAATTATTATAATGGTATTAAATATGATATCATAGCAGAACAGCAGCATTATTCCACAGAACCGAAGCATCAGTCCTTTATAACTTACAGAGAAATGCTTTAATAAGATAATACAATTGGCTTGAATGTTTTCATGCTTTCCTGAGAAAAATTACCATGTGAACTGGAAATCTTGATTTGTGGGGGGAGAGATAGGAAGGAGGAGAATCTGGATATTTAGAAGGTAATGCAAGACTGAGTACCTAGAAGTTACGTGGAAGAGGCTAAGGAAAGACAACTGAAAAATGTAAGAGGTTCCTGTGGGAAGGAAAAATAAGTGATAGAGAAATGAAAAAAAGCGCTTTGCAATTGCACCCCTGGCCCTGGGAACAGCAGCTGCCTTCAGACCACTGAAAAACACTTCAGCGAGCATCTCTGGCTGTTGTAGCACATACTATTAATACTCAAGTTATTGAAACTTTGTGAAGAAACTTTTGTGAAGAGTTTCTCTGTAACATGAATAATCACATGGAACACTATTGAGGATTTAAATAAAAATTTAAGCCTTTATCTTTATTTGTGCTTATAAAATTATGACTAATTTTGACAGCTACATCTACTTCTAAGCCAAGCATTATGAAAGTATAGAATAAGTATTTATTTCTTTGCAAAACAGACATATGCCTGATAAAATGGAGTTTTAGGAATTTATTCAGGCCTTAAAAATAACTTTTGTTCCTTTTATAACAATAATACATTTTATAATTTATATAAATTTGCACCATACAGAGAACAAAAAGAAACAAAAAATTAGCTGTAATCTCATCATTCATAGCCAACAACTTCATATTTTGGTATATTTTTTATCTTTTTCTATGTATTTTTAAAATTGGGATCATATATTTTATAATCTTGTTTTCCTCTTTAATACATCATGTTTCTATGTTATTAAATATTCTACCTATAACTTTTATCGCTGCAATCTATTGTACAGATATACTATAATTTATTAAAATAATCCATTATTAGAAATATTTGAACATAAATCTTTTGTGTACATATATGATTACTTTTTCATATTAAAAGTTTAAGAAGCAGAATTTTCAGATATGTATTAATCAACCGGAACATGAATCAAAAGAAAATATTTATGGTTGCCACGGGGGCGGGGGGCGGGAGGCGGGAAGGGACAGACTGGGAGTTCAAAATTTGTAGATACTGACAGGCATATGTAGAACAAATAAACAAGATTATACGGTATAGCACAGGGAAATATATACAAGATCTTGTGGTAGCTCACAGCGAAAAAAAAATGTGACAATGGATATATGTATGTTCATGTATAACTGAAAAACTCCACACTGGAATTTGACACAACATTGTAAAATGACTATAACTCAATAAAAAAAGTTTAAAAAAAAAAGAAAGATATTTAGAATGAGGCAGAGAAAGACAAAAGGATGAAAAATATAGAAAAGACAATGAGAGATATAGTGGATAAGATGAAAAAGCATATGTGATATTAACTGTATTCCCAAAGGAAAAGAGAGAGAAAATGGGACAGAAGCAATATTTGAACAAATGACTTTTCTATGGCCAGTTTTTGATAATTTAATGATTTAAGACTTGTGCACTTCCCTGTATATTTGCTGTATTTGAATTGAAGCTTAAAAAAAAGTTGAATTAGAAAAGCAAGTATGCAAAATTCACAGTTAAGGAGTGACAATGATCGTAGTCATATGAAGCAGAATATCAGTGTATGGTGCCCCTGAGAACCCCCTTTCTTCCTTGGAGGTGGCCCCAAATCATTCTACAAGATCCCAAAGATATTATTTATCTACTTATAGCACCAAGCACTCAAACAGCGTCTACAACAGCTCCTCAATAAATGCTGTAGAACGACTGGGAACTTCCTGTTTAGTCAGTTGGTCCTGGAATTGGAAAGAAAAACAGCGAGCATGGGAAGGAGGGAGAGGTGGCACAAGGAAACTTTCCTAGTGATGCTGTTGGGGTTCTCAGTTCAGTTCTGGCTAAAAATTTATTGCTACACACTCTAAACTTTTTAAACTTTATATACTTTTAAAGTACTATTATTAAAACCTACAGTTTCCTAGTAACTCAGCATGTGTATTAATGTTATCTGGATTGTCAGAAATGTTGGCTGAAAATATTTGCTAATTGGAAAATGGAGCTGGGATCTGTTCTAGATTTCTCACTAGTTAGCCTTTGTTGCATTATAAAATCTTTGATTGTTTCATTATCCTGGCTTTTATTCTCCCAGTTCTTGATTAGATGGTAGAATTATGAGGGGAAAAAATGGTGTAAGGGTGTATGAGGCACATGTTTAATATTTAGATGGATATATATGGGCTTGGGTACAGGTTGGCTAGGTAATGATGCTGGATAAATGGTTGAAGGAAAGGGCGGATGTCTTGACGGGTGTATAGCCTGTTGAGAAGGGAAACTGGCAGAGCACTGAAAATTCTAAAACACTACAAAAATTTGTTCTCATAGTCACACAATCATTCCACAAACAATTATTAATTCCTTAAATTTGCAAAATATTGTTCTAGGTACTGGCAATACAAGAATGAACAAATCAGATAAGATCCCTGCTGTCATAGAGTGTATGTTCTAACGTGAGGACAAACATTAAGCTAACGACACAATTATTTCATGAAGACTGCGACCAGGGCAACTGAAGTATACGTGCTAGTGAAGTGTATGAAAAATGAGAGTATCTAATTAGTGGGCCAAAAGGGAAGGATGTTTGAGCTGATTTTTATAAAGTAAAAGGACTAACTTGATGGTGATGGGGAATGGGAGAGGCGTAAGTCCAGGGTACCCCATGAAACAACTGCAAAGAGGCTTGTTGGTGGCAAAGAACATAGTATGTTAAAAAAACTGAAAAGATCAGCATGACAGGTACCTGTGAGCAACCAGGGCTGTGGGCTTGGATAGGACTGGTGTGGTAGGCAGGGCAAAAAAGCATTCAGGGACTTAGACACTGTGTTAATAATTTTGTTCTCCATCCTAATAATTGGAGGATGCTAGTAAAGGGTCTTAAGCACCCGCCCCAAAGGAAGGAGCGGGCTGGTACCGCACAGAATTTCTGTCTGGCAATCAGACCTAAAGCAAAGATTACAGGCTTGTGAAGAAATTAACCACCCAGATTGGCTTCCTTGTGCATAAACTGAGTTTGGACTAGATGAGAACTTAAGATTCCTTCAGCTCTAACTCTTAAATTCTATGAATACCTCTGTATATTCAAAGCCAAAATATCAGTAACAGATAACTTGACTTCTTGGTGAACTCTTCCTATCTCTGAAAATGAACACCTTTTGGATCCTATTAAGAGTCACAGTTTCATCTACGTCATGGTGTTAGGGCTGAAGTTTGACTCACAGAAGGCTAAGAAGTGTTTTTTAAGATGGGAAGCGGGGAAGAAGACCTTAGTGACCAGATGCCGAGACAGCGTAATCAGTGCTTCGGGGCACTAGGAAGGCAGGCAGAGCTGGGCCCGGGCAGCACTGGGATGATTTAGTTTAAAGGCAGCCAGTCCAGAAGAAGCGGAGGAGTGGGAAGGGGCTGCTGTTCACCAGCAAGCTCCATCTTCACCATTGGCTCCGCATCCCAGTTCCCCCACCACTTTGACCGTATAATTGCTAATTCCTCAAGTTTATGTAATATGCTATGCAGAAACAGTTTCAAGCACTCGATTCCTTGAGACTTGCTCAAATTAAACCATTTCCATTTAAAAACTCAGGAGCGGAGAATGCAGGCGACTCCACAGTCTGAAGGACAAGAGTGTGTGTTTTGGGGAGAAGCAGGTAGAAGGAACTTAATTCCAAAGCACTAGGGCTAGACAGGCTCTCGGAGGTGACTGACTGAACAGAAACCTTGGAGGTGCGGGGCCTTTTCCAGGACGACACCAAGTGGAGGAGCCTAGCCACGGACCCGGGGTCCTCCCACGACCCTCGGTGGACTCCTGGGGGTCCCTCCGCCTGGCCGGGAGGAGGGTGCTGGAGGGTGGCCGGGCGGCCCGGGCTGTCTGACTCCTCTCCCCGCTTAGGCGCTGCGGGGACAGCCGGTGCAGGGGGGCACGGCCCCGCCACGCGCCTCAGGATCACCGAAGAGACGTCCGAACAGGCGGGAGCGGCGTGGTCGGAGAAGAGGAAGGAGCCGTCACTGTCCCCGGACCGGTCGGCGCGGCGGCCCCACTGCAGCCGCACGGCCCGGGCCGCGGCGAAGCGGGACGGCGACCTCGCGGGCGGACGCGGGGGCGGGCGGAGGAGCCGGGGCCGCGCCCCCCGCACACCTGCGCGCCCCCGTCCCGCACCTGCCGCCGCGCACCGCGCTCGCCCGTCCCCGACCCCCCGGCCCCCACCCCGGGCCGCACCGCACCGAGGGCGCCCGGCCTTCGGAGGCCCCCCCCCCGCCGCCTCTCCCGCAGTCCTCCCGCGAGCAGGCGGCCCCGGCAGCGGGATACGAATTCCGCGCGGCGGCGCTGAGGCGGGCCGGAAGTGGCGGCGGTCGCGGCGCCGAGGCGGCGGCCTCCCCGCGTCCCACCCTCCTCCCCGCACCCCCGCTCCGCGCTCTCGGGGCCGGGAACACGGGCCGCGGAGGCGCTGACGTACCAGCCCTCCAGGCACAGCCGAGGCTCTAACGGGCGCGCCGGCCGGGGACTCAGCGGAGGACCGGGCCGGAAGTGGTCGTTTCCATGGTAACCCCGAGCGGTTGCTCGGGAGACGACCCCGTTCGGTCTCTGACCCTCCGCGGGAGCGGCGCTTCTGAGGCAGATGCAGCCGGTCTTCTCGGACGGTCTCCTGCCATGATTCCCGGGAAATACCGCTCCGTTTCTGGTCGGGCTGCGAGCAACGTAGGTTGGGTCCCCTGCTTCCCCCTCCTCCCCTGGTCGGCGTCCGTTCCGCCGCGGCCTCGCCCCAGGTGATGGGCCGTGCTCCCCGGCCCTGGGCGCCGGGCTCCGCGGCTATTGTCTGCCCGAGGCTGGAGGCGGGGGCTGGACCGGGCACTTGGAGGGTCCTCGCGCGTGTGCCGGGTCTTCGGAGCCCCGGTCAGCGTCCGGGCTTCCCAGAAGGTGGAGCTGCTCTGCTGTGAACGGCTGAGGTTCATTTAAATTCTTTTCATCAGCCAATTCCTCTTTTTTTTTTTTTTAAATTAAGAAAATAATTTATTATTAACAGACACCCCTATCTCCTTCACCTGTCTCACTGACATGTTTATTCAGAACTGAAATGGCAGTTGTCAGAAGCCTGAAGTGCTAAGTTGAGGGTTAAATCGCTGCAGACATTTTGGAAAATAAATCACAGTGACACCTTTTAATTCATATTTGTGATTTTATTGTTTTCAGCAAATCCCCAGAGCATGATCATTTACCAAAAAATGAGCGTTCTGTTTTATTCTAATTTTTTGGTTGTATCCTTTTCTGTACTATTTTGAGGAGGAGAGCGTGAGAGTGTGTCTGTGTAAGTTAAGAGCATATTTTTATGGTTTAATTTTTACATTGTAGGTGAACTGTGGGCTTCATCTGGTTATTCAAACATCATCGCTTCCTGAAAAAAACAAAGTAAGATTTAAGCTGATTTGTATTTAAATTGAAGATAAATTGTTTTATATTCTGCACAAATAGCATGATTTAAAGGGTAGAGCCTATGCTGAAAGTTTTAAGTATATTTACTTTGGTCTCCAGTCTAAAGCTAATTTCTTATTGTCTGCCTCCATAAAGCCAACTACTCATCACCAAAGAAGAGAGGGCAGGGGATGGGGCCAGTGAGGGGTATAGAATTAAGCCGTACAAACTAGTATGTATAAAACCGGTAGCCGAGAAGGATGTATTGTACAACCATTACCTTATAATAACTTTTAATGGAGTATAATCTGTAAAAATACTGAATCACAATGTTGTACACCTGAAACTAACATAATATTGTAAATCAACTCTATATCAATTTAAAAAATCAAACAAAACAAAACCAAAAAACACCTCTTTTGAAAACTGAATCTTATTAATTATGAGAGGTAAGTTTTATTTGTTTGTTTTTTACATTTAAACATTTCTTAAATCAGGATCCTTCTTAAAACTTATGGCACATCATAGTTTAATTGGGAAAGCTTTTTCTTTCCTAGTAATGGACAAAATGATAGCATGTCTTACTACTGATGGAATCTTATAATAGAAAAAATGTGGTAATTTGGGGGCACACATCTAACATTCCAGAAAAAATTGATTAGCAGTGGAAATATATTAGACTTACTGCCATTTAGAAGTTAAGTTTTGAACATGAGATTCTTTTTCCCAAACAATTTGCTCATATTATCCTTGGCATTTCCCTGATTTTTGGCTTTTGATTTGATTTTTGAGACACGTTTTTCTTTCCCTCCCGTCTCACCTCCACACTCAGATATACTCATCCACTTCCCACACGACTGTGTCTCAAGACACAACACTATTTTTCCTTCTTTGATCGAGTTGGAACCTCCGACCAGCACAATTCAGGTATTTCCTAAAATGTTGTTAAATAGGTGGCACTGGAGAAACTCTTAAAGTGAAGGTTAGTCTACAGATAACCACAGGAGGATAAAGAGGAGTGCCACAGGATGGATGGAAGGACACCATTAGTCATGGAGGGAGCGGTTGATTCTGTATCTGAAAATAAACACTTGAGAAATGGACCATTTGATCATTTTGAATACATAGTAGTTAGCTAGATTAATTGAAAATATTCTTTACTATAATTGGACATGATGGAGTCCCTCCAAAGCTTTGCTGATTGATTTCACTGGACAAATCCTGTTCTACTCTTATACATTATGTGCTTCTAGGAACTGTGTGCCTCATCCAGCTTCTTCCCAAACCATTCATTTCCTTATATGGGGACTTATATCCTGAGAATTTACCTTTAGTTCATATAATTCATAAGGATATAATACAAATGCTATTATAATTTTTAGTATGGTTGAATCAGAAGCATCAAAATTGTTTTAAGATACGTGTTTAGGGTTTTGTGGGGTTTTTTTGTAGCTAATCATAAGAGGTCATTCATTTTGTTTTTTCAGTCCTCCTATCAAATAATTTAAAATAAATTTAGAGAAAACCCATCTTCGAAGGTTTGAATCGAAGGTTTGAATACAATTTTATTATGTTATAACTGGACTCTTAAAGAAATTCTAGTGATAAAAGCGTTGTGATTTTTTTCAACAGAATTTAGTTTCTAATGTATTTTTTTGCCTTGGCTTTTGAAAAAATGACTTTTTAAAATCATTGAATTGTGGTGAGGGTATGGAGGAATTGGAAATGCCTCAGACTGGAGCATGGTTTCATCTGACCTCATGAATTTCACTCTGATTTGTGTGTGTGTGTGTGTGTGGTAAAATACACATAACATAAAATTTTTCATTTTAGTCATTTTAAATTGTACAGATCAGTGGTATTAAATATATCCATTCACAATGTTGTGGAACCATCACTACTGTCTAGTCCCAGAAGGGAGTCCCAGTACCCACTGAGCAGTAGCTCCTCGTTCCATCTTCCCCACCCTCCTGGAAGCCACAAATCTGCCTTCTGTCTCTGTAGATTTTCCTGTCCTCAGTATTTCATAAATGGAATCATACAATATGTGACATCTTGTGTCTGGCTTTTTTCACTTAGCACAATGTTTTTGAGGTTCATCTATGTTATATATCAATTATTGTATGTCATTTTATAGTTACATTCACTATTGTTAAATCTTCTCCAAATTTTTTTTCTTAAATAATTTTTTTTTTAGGTTGAATTCAAGCTAAATAAAGAAACACCATCATTCCCTGGTCGACTCTTACAACATGACCTTGAAAGAAACTACTCAAGTAGGCAAGGTATTTTCAGAGAATAGAGATCAGATTTGCTTTATCTTCTCTAAGTAATATTGTTTAGTAATGTTGAATTTCTAGATCCAAATAGACTTGAATTAAAAAGGGTGTCATTCATTGGTTACCAAATTGGTTGGGCATTTGTTTAAATGAGAGTTGATTTTATATATACAACATAGTAGGTTAATTCTAATATAGAAAAAGCTGTTGTATTTTAGTTTGGGGTGGGCTGTGCACAGGGGAATGGGAAGGAATCTTCTAAATGATGTCTTAGAACTAGGAGAAATGGCTAATTGGTAAAAGTAAGCGCATAGGAACACAGATCTCTAGGAAATAAGGAAACAGTGGAAAGAATGGAAAGTCAGGAGTAGAAAAGAAGCAGGCTCTTTCCCTTCCTAGTGCGTCTAGTTATGGATATTTTATAGCAGAGGCCTTAAACTTCTGTGCATCTCCTGAGATCTCACTAGAAATGCAGATTCCTCGTGCTTCCTTCCTTTGTCCTCTTCCCCATTCTGACTTTGTAGGTCTGGGGTGGAATTTGGAAACATGCCTTTCAGCGTCTCAAGTGATTCTGATGGATGTCGTTTGTGGACCATCCTTTGACAAACAGCCTCATCTGATCTGGTTATATTTTTGACATGTATTTTTTAATTCAAGGGGGAGTTGTCTTTAGCGCATTAGAGTTATTACTTGGTTGCTGACAAGCCTCAGCTGTCTGTAATGTGCCAGTGTTGAGCACTGCAGGACCCTCCCGTACAGCACTGTCCCCGTCTCCCAGGAGCCTGTGTGAGAGGGCCAGTCAGTACCGGCCTCTCCAGATTCTTCACCTTGTGACTGCGTGAACGGATACAGTTTTGAATATTGTACTTGTTTTCTTTTGTTTTGTTACTTCTGGACTTTCCTCTTGGGCCCATCTAATCTGACATGACTTCTCTCTTTCCTGTACCCTACACTCTGGTCTTGGTTAGTTGCTGGACATGATATCGGCCTAGTTGCTGTCCACGGTGCAGATACATTGGTCTTGCCTTCTTTCGTTCTGTTGATGGTGTACTGTGTTCCAGACACTGTGTTAGGCACCGAGTTATAGAAGTGAACCTGAAAATTCTCAAGTAGGATATTTTATGTTTGCATTGTGAATGTCCTTCACACTTTTGATAATAAACCTTAAATTGGTTTTCTAAATCATGAGTCAAATGTAAATACTTTTCCCAAGGTATTCTTGAGTTCGAGGAGGAAGTCATTAGATTTGTGGATGTCTAGTTAGGTAAATTTATTTAAGTTGTAAAATATTACTAGATACTTGCTAATGAGGAAACAGTATGGAGGCACTGAGTTTTGTGAACCTGAGAGATGAATAAAGTCATGTACATAAATAACAACCCATAAAATACGAATTAATTGTTTAGGGAACAGTAAGCCTATTTTTTTTCATTAAAAGAGTTTGTTCAAAATCATTCTCTGACACTTGTCCCTGGTTCCCTTGTGTCTCCTTCACAGTTCCAGGCAGTTTCCGGCAGTGAGGGCCACACAGTGTGTAGCTGGCTTTGACTTTTGCCCTCACTGTTCTTCCTCCAAAGGCATAAAACTTTGGAAAAACAATAAGCAGCACTTTATCAGGAGAAGCTGGGAACCTCCATCTAATAAACTGCATCCTGATCCCCAATTACTGTAGCTAATTTCACCTCATTTCTCATTTTTTTCTATTTTTCAGAATTAATTGAGCATATAGAATAGCCTGTCACCATAAAACACCCAGTGGCGCTCTCAGTCCAAAGTAAAGAAACTGTGTTTTATGGTTAGGCTGCTTAGTGTGAAACTTGGCGTGTGATTTCTTTAGGTTTTTAAGATTCATGTTTAAAGTGAACCCCTGAATCTCTGAGATTTTGTAAGAGCCAGGGACTCCTATATAGTAAAATTTTAGTTAACCAGACATTAACTGATTAAATCTCTTAATTAAGAATTCAAAAATATGTGTATGGAAAAAAAAATGTGTATGGAGAGGAAGAGGCAGTGTTTGACTCTTAAGATCATAGTAAATGTTGGTAAACCCAGAATCAGGATTTTGTTTACCAAAACAATCCCTAGAAAGGTAAGGCTGAGTGAACACATATATGACCATGTTCTGTATCATCCAGCCAGTCAGCCACCCACCTGTCCATCCCCCTGCCCATCTGTTCATCCATCTTTCCATCCATCTACTCACCCATTTATCCATCCATCCATCCATGTACATAGGGTCCAGTGCAGTGAAGATTCTTACTAAATACAGACCGTTGTATTATGCCTCTAAACACTTTGAGATCCTAATTATGAAAGAATTAACTCTAGCATTTTTATACTAAAATGCAAGAATTTCTCACTTTCTTCTTTTTTTTGGCAGAAATAATATATACAAAATAGATTTCTGATTAACTGTTAATAAGTTGGAAAATCAGTTAATTTCCTGACTGCCTACTGAATTTAGGTTCTAATGTAGGAGGAGCTCCATTTCTCAAGGAGCTTTTGAATCTAACTGGGAAGACAAGGGCTACATAGCTGGTAAATTAAACAGTGACACAGGAAGTCGACAATCACAGGACATTTTCAGTTAAGACTTTGCCACGTAGCAGTGCAGTTTGTGTGTGGGGTGAAAATACGTGTATCTACGTGGGTGTTTATATATCTACAGAAACATACGGATGTTTCAGCTGCAGATCACTCTGCTGCCTAGCCATTTACAGGACCTTGTTTGTGCGTTTTAAGGCCTTTATATCTAATCATTCTCATCTCCTGCTAGTTATAGTAAGATGTGTGCCTTATTGAGCATGACAGTAAGCTCATCGTAAGAATGGTGATTATGACTTCAGTGTATAATCAGAGTTGAAAAGTGTGAGGATGAAATTCCTTTATTCACTGAGTGTAAGTGAAATTTACTCTTTGATTATTGCCTCTACATCCCAAGTCTTATGAAGTTTAAATCTGCCGCCTAAATTGCAGAATGCCTCAGTTTAGGAAGCTTTAATGAATAATTTTAAAAAACCTAACTCTGATGCTAACTAGAGAAATCTATACAGTTTGGGAGTTTTTCCTTTATCATCTTTAGCTGACTAGTTAATCCTTAATCAATGACCCCTTACACTAGTTTTTGTGTTTTAACCATCTAGTTTTTGATTTCTAAATCAGCCTACAGAATCATGGTTGCTTGGGTGTCTTGCCAGCAGCAACCGGTCATGTCACAAGATCAGTTCATTTATGAACACGATGTCACATCCTGAATGCTTGTACATGGAACATCATTATTGGTATTGTGATATTTCATGATTTTTGTAAAACTAGGTTGTGAGCATTGACTATGTTGTGCAAGAACCTAGATGTGTGATACTTTGGATTGTATTTTGCACCCCTGGAGAAGCTAGCAGGTGCCATGGCTTTACAGCTCTTTAATGTGACATGTATGGAACTTGACTTTCAGATGGCCTCCCAGAGAGTATGTTAACTTCCTAGGTTTGGGTTCATCTTTTTGCCTTATTGGTCAGTTTAAGCAGCAGAATTCTGTGGTACCTTACGTTCTGTGCTACTGTTCATCACTGCTCAACATCAGTTACTGCTTTCAGGAAAGTTTCTCTTTGTAGAAGGAAATAGAGTCTATTTCCTCTGGTGTTCAAACTGGCAGCTTTGACCCATTGCTCAAGTCTTACTTCATCTCTGGAACTTCCCAGCATGTCTTATTAACCATTCTGCATTATTCTAGATCTTTAGATGTATCTTAATATCCACCTCCCCTCAAACCCATTTGTAACCGTCTTCTTTAAGTGAAAAGTAACCAGACAAATTTAAGTGTGAATATATAAGTAGCTCTTATTTTTAATTCTGCATTTTGTACATGTTGTTCTATACAGATTATTAATTTCATTTGTGTTGCCCACTAGATTGAAAGCTACTTAATGGCAGGGACCGTATCTAACCAACATCCTGTAAACCTCATAGAGGTGTCACATACCTCGTGGACTCTGACTGCAAGTGTGTAAGATTAATCGCCATCCACTTTGATCTCTGCAGATGTTCTCTACTAGTAGCAGTTGAACATACGAAAAGAAGGGATGGTGCTAGGCTTACATTTGCTGTCCCAAACTACTGTCGCTGTATTTCCTGTAGCAACACCGTGTATTGTGTAGCTTTGTGATACATTTTTTGATATTTTGAAGGAGATGGAAGAGTAATAAGCCCTTCACCTCGTAATAAATCATCCTGCATCTCGTCCACAACAAACGGGACAGAACCGTGTGGGCTGGAAATGAAAACTACCACGAGCTCCTTACCAGCATTTGGAGATTCTTCCATTCAGACACCTTCAAAGTCCAGAATCCGGCAGGGCTGTCATAGTGCTGGCCCCAATGTATCTGGTAATGAGGGATGATCATCTCGACCACAAGAGAGTTAAAGTTTAGCATTAGGAGTGTTGTAAAGGGCTAAAGATAGCACTGCAGTCGTTCTGCACTTTCAGCCCGTCTGTGAGGCAAGGGGACATTATGTGGTATCCACAGGGCACACAGTTTTGGTTTGAGGAGGAAAGAAACAAGCTCAAGTTTAGTAACATTTAAAATGCAGAGAGCTATGGAAGCTGTATTTTCTAGAAAGGATATTAGTAGGTGCCAGGGTTCTCCAAATATAAGGTGACTGTAGTTTCAAGATTTTAAAGGTCTTTCTTAATCAAATAATTTGTGTATCATTTCCAACAGGTGATCATATTAACTTGGTGAGCTCATCAATGCCATCCTTCCCCATTCTCCAGCGTTCTTCTGAGGAGAAAATTCTGTACTCAGACAGGCTGACCCTAGAAAGGTGAGGACAACTTACTGTATTTGCTGACTAGATAATGTACAGACATGGTACAGGACCTGAAAGCTACACAAATCTCTCCCTCGTCTTGTTTTCCAGCTGTCCGTTCTCCTTCCTTTTCAAATTTGCCCTCTCACGGTTACGTGGAGACATTTAAATCTATGTAGTAATGTAAGAGAGCCTGAGTGTGCTCTGAAAGAGCACTGCAGCAGTTCTAAAACACGACATCGATAGAAATGGGCTTAGAAACCAACTTCAAATTATGGCCCTCACACGGGCTTGTGGGTCCCATCCACTTGAGTTCCCGGTTAGCTTGTTGGCCTCACCGCCTCCTGACCTCTCCTTCACTCACCTGCTACGGCTGTACCTACCTCCCTGCGGCTCCTGGGAAACACCAAGCATGCTTAGACCGCAGGGCTTCTGCATTTGCTGTTCCCTCTGCCTGGAATGCTGTTCCTTCACCTACATGTAGGCTCACTATCTTGCCTCCTTCAGGTCTTTACTCACATGTCATCACCTCAGGGGTAGCCTTCCCTGGCTACTCTCCCCAAAGCTGTAGCTCCTCCAACCCTGACAGTCCCCAGCCCCCTTCTCTGCTTTCTTTTTCTTCTTAGCGCTTACCGCCCTCTAACATATGACATATTTCACTTATGAAGTTTGTGGTTTGTCTCATACTGGAACATAAGCCCCACAGAACCAGGAGTTCTGTTCAATTCTGTGTCCCCAGCAGCCAGAACAGAGCCTGGGACAGAATAACCTGGAACACTGTAGAATGGGTCAGCACACTGAGCGCCCGCTGCCCTCCTAGGTCTGGAAAAGACCCCGCGCCGGAGCGGCGGGGAGGCTTGGGCCGTGGCCCCGTGGCCAGCACAGAAGCTGTTTGCCCCGTGCCCTGTCGCTTGGAGCCGTCCCTGACAGCAGGTGGTTAAGCAGGCTTCCCAGCAGCGCACCTGACGCAGCTCTCGGGGACGGGGACCGTGTGTGTCTGCAGGAGGGAGGGGCTCCGTGGGGGCGTGGCCTGCTGTCTGGTGGGCACGGTGACCCCTGAGGGCAGTCACTGTTGTGCCATCTTTGCAGTGCTGTTGGTTTTTGAGATTCTAATGCTGTCTAATTCAGCTTTCATCACATCATTTTAATGTTTTGAGGGATTTTGTGGTCATTTTTATCTCAGTCTTTATAAGTCCAGCCAAGAGTACCTGAGCCCCTCAGTTCGATGCTTCTGATGCTAACGGGAGCCGTCACATAACAACTCAGGCTCTTGTGTTGTTGCTTCGTGCGTCAGGCAGTTGTGAAGATGGTCCTTGGGCCTCGGGGTGAAGAAGCAAACTTTGATCCGGCGGAGACTTGCTTACCAAGAAAAGCCAAGGCTCAGGGAGCTGGCTCAGCTTCGCAGGCGGATTGTGCACTGGCAGGATCACAGAAATGTCAGAAGCTTAGGTAGCATTTGATCTGTACCCGGATGCGCAGTCAGGGAAGCTGGGCCAGCAGCAAGGACTTGGGGATCGTTTGCTGAGAGCCAGTGGGTCACGGCAGTGATTTCCAAGGGCAGGTCTGCCGTGCCGAGCAGCTTCTTAGCCAGGAGGCTGAAGGTCAAGCATAGAACCAGCCCTGAGGAGAAATGCTGGGAAGAGCTAAGCTCTGGCTGTTCTGGGAGTTAGGGTGGGCCTAGAGTCAGAAACAGGCCAACAGCACCGTCCGGCAGACACCTCAGTAACAGGGCAGGAGGTGTGGCGACTCAGGGATCTTGTAGGGCGACAGACTCCCCTGGAGAGCGCTGGGTTTGCTGCTTTCCTGGATGACAGGGACTTACGGGGCTAAGAGGTACATAAGTGAGCCTTGGAGGTGGGACTTGGTCACTCGATTCGGAATCTGAGAACGTGACTTTATTTCCGGCCTCAGGAGCTTGTGTACGAGGAGGGTCAGAGGTTATTCATCTTCCTAGCTCAGTGATGACTGACTCAAGAATTGGGTGAACTAGAAGCTGGGGTATCAGTCAGTATAACTGTGAGAAACAGAGCAAGACTGAAGCAGGAAAAATGAGACAGTATCAACTTTTTGCTAAGCTGATGCAGAAAGGTATACACTTTACAAAAATACTTATAGTTTATTAATTTATAATTTGTAAGACAGAAGTACCAAATATATATTTGAACACAAAAAATGAACTCTAAATACTAAAAGAAATTACCTAATATTTTCATTTCTATTTTAAACCAATTTCTTCAGAGTCTGTATTTTTAAGCAACATTAACATTCAGTTATTTCCTTGTGCTAATCATCCTTCTTCTTTTTATGAGGAGGATTCTGATAACTTCTGCAGTGTTGCTTATGCTTAGAGCACTCTGATTTATTTCCTTTAAAGGGTATATTAACTTGATTTTTACTGAAAGGAGATATTTCTAATAAACCTACCTGTGAGAGTTGTTCACTCTGATTCTTAGAGCCACATTTTCCTTGAAGACTGTTGAAAATCTCCGAGGAGAACCCCTGCTCTCTGGCCATTGTGTTACATCAGTAGAATTCTCCAAGAGCCCTGCACACATTCATTGCACATGTAACACATTCTAACTCTTGCATGATAGAGGCTTACTGTTCTAAATATACCTAAAGGCAAACATTACTCAGTTGGCATCATACCCTGTAGCATTCTAAGTACTCTGCAAAGTCAAAGTTAGTGTTGAACATGTAAACATATACTTAACATCTGAGCTTCTGAGGAAATGTTCGGTTAGGACCGCCTTACGAGTAATGAATCTCAGGATGAAACTGTCTCCATCAGAGTGAGCTGTGGATGGCTGAACTTCAGGCTCTTCCTAAGACACCGCCTGGCTTAAGAGTCTGTGATCCTGTGAGAGATCCTTCTGTGTGTTGCTTTTCCTGGTGGCTGAGTTGCCTGAGCAGCCTTTGTATCAGTGGACTGACGGCAAAGACATTTCTCTGCTGATGTTATATGGTTCTTTGGATCCTCTCAACCTCGGTCTCAGAAGGCAATTACATTGAGTGTTTTCTGATGTTAATTTTATGTGAAATAATTAATATTGGAGATTTTTTAAAAAATACAGTGAGAGCTTAGACTTAATTTTAATAATTACTCTTGCCAAAGTTTGTTGGCTTTTATTTGAGCGATTTACAGTTAGATCTAGGATGCTTAGTTCATGGAGGCAAGACATGGTTCCGTTCATCTTTGTCTGCTCACAGCAGGGGGGCACAAAGATACTACTGTTAAGATTTGTAAGAGGAGGCCGGCTGCCATGTAAGAATCTTATTAACTTCTTCTATGTTTTCTAGGCAAAAGCTGACTGTATGTCCTGTCATCGATGGGGAGGAACACCTTCGCTTGTTGAACTTTCAACACAATTTTATAACTCGGATCCAAAATATTTCTAATCTGCAGAGGCTAATATTCTTGGATTTATATGATAACCAGATTGAAGAAATTAGTGGGCTTTCTACTCTGAGGTCCCTCCGTGTCCTCCTGCTGGGGAAGAACAGGTAATCTTCATAGATGGCTGTTGGCTTGTTGTGCTCAGGGCTGGTGTTGAGTCCTGTGGCTTTTAGATGGCAACTCACAACTGAGTAATACTTAAGAAACTGTTAGGCTAAAATTTTCGAAAGATTATTTGAACGGATTCAGATTCAGTCATAATTTGTTTTATGAGATTCAGCCTGATAATTAGTCAAACCAAATAACATTTATTGAGGGTATATTTTATTATTTCCATTGCTTTCCAGTGCCGTTATCTCACAGGGACAGAACATTGCTTCCCGGTGCCGTGTTGCGTAGGGGCGTGAATAGCGGACCTAATGGCCTCCTGTTTTCTTAGGCTGTGTTTGAAGCACGTGTATTCACCCCAGGCTCACGTGTGGCCTGGTGGGATGCTGTGAGAGGACACGTTGCAAATGGAGGTTCCTGTGATTAAAGTGCCGATTACATTGACCTCCAAATTAGAGAAATGGAGGCTGAGACAGTCTCCATCCATTGTGTGTAATTTTCAGAATGTTAGAAATAAAATTCTCAGGCCAACAGATAGTAATTACAGGCCAAGTCTTAATTAACTCAATAGTGAGGGAACCAGTATGATGATGAAGCTGGTCAAAGGAGGATACGAGGAACTGAGGCTCAGTCAGTGAAAAATGAAGGTGAAGTTATAAAACAGGTCAGTATCCTACAAAGCGGCAGAATCATATCCTCTGGGTTGTCTTTTCTATTAGACAGAAATGAATTACATCCCTACGTGGCATAGATCATTCTGTCTCATCAGTTTTCTGCAGGTTGGCACACAGCTTCGCAGAGTCTGGCTCTCATCAGCTGTAACTGGTCAGATGACCCGAGGTGGGCTCCCTGTCGGTGCTCTGATAAGACACCGAAAGGACACGCAGCCGTCCCTTTGCCGTGCTCCCGGGTTTTGGCCCTCAGCCCTGAGGGCACCCTTCATTCTGCTCTCACGCATCACAGTCTTGCAGGATTGGTTTTTATACCAGGTGGTTTTCACTTGAGTGTTTATATTTTTTTATTTACACCTTCTCAGGTCATTAAACATGCTTTGAGAGTGTCATTTTAAGAGCTGCGTATATACATGGACGTATTTGTAACAGTTTACTAAGTATCTCCCTTTTGCGAGGCTTGCACTGTGTCCTTTCTGTGATGAGTACCCTCGTGCAAAAATCTTTGTCTGCATCTCGGACTGTTTCCTTAGAATAGGCTTTAGTAGTTGAGTTCACCCTCTTAAAGCCTGTATGAGAGGGGAACTGAAATTTGATGAGGAAGAAGGTCTGTATTTTAGGTACTTCTCAGAATGTGATTCCTGGACCAGTAACCACCCAAGGACTTGTTAGAAACACACATTTTTGGACCCTGTCCCAGAAACTCTGGAGGGGGGGCTCAGCAGTCCGTGTTTTAGCGAGCCCTCTGGATGGTTCTGATACGCACAGAAGTTTGTGGACCCCTGTTTTAGGGAATGTGAGCTTGGGAGTATTAAAGAATTGAATGAAAGATGTCTCTAGTAGCCTGAGGCCAGTACTGTTAGCGAGCAGCGCTCTGCCCCGGGCCGGGTCGCCAGGGGGCCGGCGCTCTGTCTCGGGCCATGTTGTCAGGACGCTGTGATTTTCTGCAGCTGCTCTAGGTATTTCGCGAGCAGAGCAGGCAGAGGAACGATTTTGTTCAGAGTTTTGTCTGTTTTCCCTTCTGGTTTGGCTGCTGTTACTGTTATTGTTGTTAACATTCACTGATTCAAGTGTAAGGTAAGGTACTAAATGCCTGACTCTGGACGAAGGGTAATAAAGGATTCCAGTGAGTCCAGAAGGATGTTAACGGCTTAGATGAAGTGATTTAGGGGTGTTCGTGGGGCCTGGTGCTTTCCAGGGAGAGAGCAGCTCTGCTAGTGTGATGGTGTGAGAGCGGAGACCGATGAGGAGAGGAGGCTGTGGTCGTAAGGGGTGCGTGCGGGTGTATGTGCGTGAGCGTGTGAGCTAACGGAGAAGGAAGAACTGCAGCCACACACAAGGGAACGTAGCAGGTGTGTGGTGAATATTTTTGTAAACTAAATTGGGTTGGGTTGGCTGTGGCGATATAATTCTGGGCTTGGCTGTGACGGAAGATGGCTAAAGTCAAATAGGGATAGAAATTCATGAAGTTTCAGTTTGCGTTGTGTTTACTTGATGATCAGCATTTATGAAGTTTTAAGGGATGATCCAGGTTCTGGAAACATTTAGATTGGTGGAAATGGTTCGTTGAGGCGGGAAAGGGTGACGGCAGAAATGAACAGTGACAGACCAGTGACAATGAGGACAGGTGGGATGACCTTCATCCTAGCCCTCTGTGCCGCCGCTCCTGTCCCTCCGCTGCATCGCGGCAGCGGGAGGAAGCAGGGTGTTATAGGGAGGAGAACAATGAAAGGAAGTGGTTTTGCTCTTTTTGTCTGTTTGTCAGAGGAGAGTCCCGTCGGAGGCAGTTGGGCAGGTAAGGTAGCCATAGGAGTTAGAAATGGGGGAGGCAGGGGGGAGGCCCTCACCACTAGGGAATATAAGAGGGGACACTTTAGAGCTAAAATTCTGTGTTTTTAAATTTATGGGAACATTTTAGTTTTCACAAGATGGCAAATCAAAAATTCCAAACACATATCACCACCCGAGAAGGTTCAGTAGGAAGCATTACGCGGCATCCAGTCTGTCTCTGCGATGAACACTCCGGTTATGAAGACCTTGTACCTAAAACTCACCCGTTGTGTCCGCATGTTCGCCCGCTGATTAAACAGATATTTACTGGGTGCCTCCTTGGTGCCAGGTGGCGGCGTGAGCGCTGGGGGTAGAGCAGAGGGCCTGTCAAAGCTTCTGGCCTCTTGAAGCTCCCATTTTGGTTTGAGGAAGAACATCATAAAAAGTATACACATTCATGATACAAATTTAGGTCAGGATAAATTCAGTGAAGTCCATTAAAACAGGAAGGAGAGAGGGATGCGGACAGGGAGGGCGAGCTGGTTTTGAGAGGGTCATCTGGAAAGGCCACTCGGAGGGGGTATTTGAGCCTAGACCTGAACCTCGTGAACGTCTAGGGAAGAGCATTAAGGAGGAAGGAACAGCAGGGAGAGACCCCCAGGCAGAAATGAAGCTGTAAGTTAGAGACGGCAAGAGCACTGTTGTGGCTGGAGCAGAGCGAGCGGGAGCCTGAGCCCTGCTGGGAGGAGAGCTGGGTGGATCAGCGGCCGGACCGTTCAGGGCCTCGAGGGCTGAGGCGTGGAGTTTAGACTGCAGTCCAGCGGGGAGGGGATTGCCTGAACACTGCCTTGTGCTGAAGTTCTTAGAAGCAGAACTGTTCTTCCCTCAGGACGGGACTTCTGAGCCGCCTTCGGTTCGTTCTCCCAGTGGGCCTGCGTCTTTAGCATTACGACCCAATCAAGGGGAACCGGGTTTAATATGGATAATTATAGACAGTCTCTCTGTTCATATATATGTATGTGTCTGTCTGTCTGTCTGTCTGTCTGTCTAAATTACAATGAGTTATGCCTTCGAGTGGTTTGGTCTGCAGTAGGCATGATACATACATGTTTCTACTCTACTTCTGATTTTCAGAATCAAGAAAATCTCAAACCTGGAGAATCTAAAAAACTTAGATGTCTTGGACCTTCATGGAAATCAGGTATTGTTAAAGCCCTTTCTTTTCTTTTTTTTTTTTTTTCTTTTTTGAAAAAAGTCTAGGAAATTTGGTATTATAAAAGTTTTAATAATTATACTTGTGTTGAATTTTTTAAGAGTTACTTTACTCATTTCACTGAAATTACCTACAGTATTAAGGTATTAAGCTCATTTATATGAGTTGATAATTCCTCAGCAGCAAATGACAGCCAAAACTGATCAAACATTTGGAATTCTTACAGTTAGGACAATTTTGTTTCTTACTTAGTCTTTTATTAACTTCTATCCAACCCCAACCCAAGAGCTAGAATATTGCCAATTATTTTCTTCTTCGTAAGTGTTCCTTCTTCATTCCAAGATAGCCACTGTTACAGATTTCACATTTATCATTCCTTTGCAGGCTTTTTAGTTGGTTTTACCACATGTGTGTGTCTAAATAATATATAATTTAGTCCTATTGTCTTAATGTTATAAGGTGTCATATGACACGTTGCCATCTAGGGTTTGCTTGTCGGATACAACATTGTGTTACTGAGATTCATCTGTTTTGACAAAGAAGCTGTAGTTTATTTTCACTGTTGTCTCTTCCACGGTTTGATTATGCAAAACCCTGTTTCTCCATTTTACCACCGATAGACCCTTGGGTAGATTCTTTTTGTCTCTTTGCTTCTTGTTTTGTTTCCTGTTAGGATGGCACTTGTAAGTACATTCCTATCCGGGCGTCCCCCATGCATCATATGTGCTTTTAGGGTGTATATCGAGGAGTGAAACTGATGGATCACAGGCTATTTAAGTGTCTCGATTTAAAAGGTAATGCCAGGTGTTTTTCCAAGGTGATGGTACCAGTTTATACTCCCGCCAGTAACACGGAATAGCTCCTGCGGCATCACATCCTTTCCAACACTTGGAACTGCCAGACTTCTTAACTTTTGCTGAGCTGGTACAAAGTGGAGTCTCCTGATGGTTTTGATTTCTGTCTCCCTGACTACTCTGTAACCTGGGGTTATTATTCTGTTTGATCAGTTTTTCTATCCTTGCGTTTGTCTTAATTTCTGTGTCTGGTTTGTTATGTTCCCCCTCCTTATTCTTTTGTCTCAGAGCATCTTGGCTATTTTTTTTAAGCCTTTGCTCTTACATTTGAATTTTAGTCTTTGGAATATGTAGTACTTATTTGTGAATAGCTGTGTGAGCTACATACTCACGCAGAGGATGACACCTCTCTGGGGTGGGAAGGGTCCATTCTCGGGCGATCCAGAGTCCCTTCCTGCTGCTGGACAAGATCTCCCCCCTGCGCTTGTTCAGGAGCAAACCTCAGTGCTTTCTCTCTAGGCCTTCTAATAGCCGTGAGTCCCAATCATTCTTTTGAAAGTGAATGTAATGAGTAAAAACCTTTATGGATCTAGATAGGCCGCATCTGCTGGGTTCTATTGCACCCCACCCCATCTGTCTGCCTGTCTGTGTGTGCACACAGAGGGCCGAGTGTTGGTGGCCTGGGAACAGGCCAGCTCTGCAGGCTGGTTAGCGTTACTCTAGTAAAGGGGAAGTTTGCCCAGTTAGTCAGATGGTAGTGGAAGGGGAAGGAGAATGAAAGAGTTTTGTCAGTATGAGAGTATCATATTCAAAAGCATGGAGACTGGAAACAACGTGGGAAGTGTTTTTACTGCTGGAGAATTTAGCACGTGCTGAGGGATGGTGAGAGATGAGGTGAGAGAGGCAGGTATGTGGCCAGCGTGCGGAGGGCTTTAGATGCCACACTGAGGAATTGCCATTTTATCTTTATGTAGCCCTCTGCTTTTAAAACTGTTCATAAGTATAATTGCAACATTTTATGGCAGCATTGTTTTTCTTAAGTTTTTTATAAAGTGTATGTATGAGACCTAAGCATTTATGTGGTTTTCATATTATAATATACTTTTAAGAATTCATAGGCGTTGCCCAAGATCTACGAGAGGAACTGGTAAATGAGTAACACGTTGCTTTGTCTGTATGTTACATGTAAGACTTGTTTACCAATGGTTGTGTTGATGAAAAACGCTCCATTCCTTCTTAGCTGACGTGTTATGTGTCTTATAATTTCAGCATGTTTGCGACAGTCTGTGTAGTAAGATTAAATATTTATACCACACAAATTATTTCTCAAGATTCTATAAGAAGGAAATTTTAAGTGAAAATCTGAGTCTTGTTTCAAAATATTTAAACCCAAAAGCAAAAGTCTGGAGTCTTTAAAGCAAAGACAGTCCTAGTGACCTTAGGTTTCTAAAAAGTCAAGAGATACTCTATTCAGGATGAAACAATGTCCAGTTCTAAAAACAGCACCAGATAGTTAAACTGAAAGAAAAGTGAGTGAGTGGGTTTTGTCTTTTGAGTATACTTCTTCGAGAAATAAAAATGATGCTTGATAACACATGGTGAAATGAAATGTAATCGGTCTATGGATGTAAACGCACCCAGAGGAACAGTGGTAGGGCCCGAGAAACAGGTCGGGGGAGGGGTGGGAGGAGTTCGGGGAGGTGAAGCTGGAGACAGGGCAGTTGAGGGACTCGTCCAGTAACCCTGGTGAGAAGCGATGGTGACTTACAGCAGTAGCAATAGGGATACAGCAAGGGGGCAGGTTGGATAAATAGTTGAAAAGTAGGAACATTGAGTTAGCAATTGATTGTATGTGAGTAGTGAAAAACACAGAGCAATATGGGAGATTGACTCTCAATTTGTGACCTAGATTATTTTTTGTCTGCAAGAAAATTTTCTCTTGGTAAATGCTTGCTTTACCACGGACACAAATGGACTTGAAGAAGAAGCTGTTCTCCCAGTGACGTCTTTTCCTCCAGGGAGAGCTTGCCCTGGCTGTGACTGCTTGCCTGAACGCAGACATCTTCCCTTCCAGTGCTGCCGAGTAGGAATGTTGTCTCCACCCAGACGCAGCGGTCTGGGTTACCCTGTACACGTGCGGAAGGCTGGCGTGCCCAGCTCTCCTGGATACGTTAAGAAGCTCTGCTGTCTGTCTCGTGACCCTCTCTGATCCAGGGGGACTACGCCTGGGCTTTTGAACATTCCTGTAGTCTCTTATTCTGGCTGTGAAGTTTATTAACTAACCTAGAATTCTGCTCTCACCCTACTCCACCCTTTGCCTCAAGTTTCTGTTCTTTGCTCTGTGCCTGTGACTTTGCACACGGCCTCAATGAGTAACGGACTTCATTCCACTAGAGAGGCCGCTCACAGTTCTGGCCTGTCTGATTGCAAACCAAGAAGCTGAACAGTATCCCCAGTGATTTTTTAAAAAAAATTATAGGCTGACACCCATATGTAAGAGCTGGAACTCTAAAAAGTAGGCATTCTGATTGTTAGTCCTACTGGAACGAATGGAATTGGAGAAAGGAAATTTTCTAAAAGAAATGCCCCAGGATGTGAGCAGGAGGAGGAAGACACCATATACAGGCCGTGGGCCCCTTCATTCTGTATATTTGTATTTTTCTTGAACTCAGGAAAGTTTTATGTGTACACACACACACACACACACGGGTACACACACACACACATACACACATACATTTACATACTGCTCTTCCATATGTCTGGTTTTTCATACTATTTTAGGAGAATTTCTCAAGCTTGTGCTGATATTACTGATTTTCTATAGTGTCTGTTTTGCTTTTTGCTGATTGTGTACATTCAAATTCTATCACCTATTCAGTTTTGAAATGTTTTTGTCTGTGTCTCACTGTGCAGTTCTGTCATCTGCAGATACTGATATCCTTGTTTCTTCATTTTACATTAGTTAGTCCAAAAGCCTTAGGACAGATTATAAAGCATGGTCGGGTGCTATCTTTATGTATCGTTAGCTCTGCCGTGAACATACTTAGGTTTCTCCTCTTACACCTAGATGGACTCCAGCTGGTATCTCTTGAATGTAAGAGAAGGTCCAAACATGACCAGAAACTGGATTAGAAATCTAAAAAATGGTTAAAGCCAACACCTGTTTGAAGTGTTAAATAGAGAATTTCAGTTAGTACTGTGATGGCAGTACAGGTGAGAAGATTAATCTCTAGTGATTGTGAAGTGCATTAGTCTCACTGCTCGGAAGCAAAGGGCTATGTAATGTGTGTAACTCGCTGCTCCTTAACAGTGCATTAAGGGCCGAGGAAGTCCTGCGTCGGGTGGAAACTCATCCCGTTGTGCTCTGCTTGCTGCTTACGACAGTGGGGCTTAAATCATGTGTGTCTTACTGCTCCATGGGCTGTGCCCTCTGACTCACCCTGACCCGTGCCTCCTCCACCACAGTTCGTGGTTGTGTGCGTGTGGATACGCAGTGATTCAACTCCTCTTGTTCTGAACGGCGCCCACCATGCTGTGCCCTGACCAACCATTATCTGTCTCCTCTCTTAAGCGTGTCCACTAACAGAGATTATCCATCCTCACCCCCACTGGGAATCCTAGTTCCTTGAGTCTTTTCCATTCAGACTCCCAACTGCTCTCAGCATCCTGCAGTGTACGTGGAAGTAACAAGGGGGACTCAGTATCGTTCCCTCTCCTTGCCTTTTCTCTCAGGGTTAGTCCTGTTTGATGGAAACATTGTGAGCTTGTGCCTTGGGCTCACAGTAGGTTTCTATTTGGCAGGTAGTGTGTATACTTCTCTTCACCTTCAGGGGTCCTAGCAAAGTGTTGGGCAATTGGAGATGGCCAGTCAATGGACTTGTTGATTATCTGATAAAACACACTTCAAATAATTACTGTGGTCAAATCATATGTTCCTTTAGTTAAGTGACTTCATAATACCTACAACAGACGAAATTGGAAATAGATTTTTAAATGTCTTCGTATAAACCTGTCACTGAATCCGGTGACTGTATTTTATTTCAGGATTTCTGTAACGTGCGTATCTGAGATTTATGCCTGCTGATCATCCTTTCCTCATTTTTTAACAGATTACCAAAATTGAAAATGTCAGTCATTTGTGTGATTTGAGAGTTTTAAATCTTGCCAGGAACCTTTTAAGTCACGTTGATAATCTTAATGGGCTGGATTCACTGACTGAACTTAACCTGCGGCACAATCAGATCACTTTTGTGGTGAGTATTAAAATGCAAGCAGCATGCGATGTCTGGCCTTTCCTTTAAGGAGATGAAATACATGTATGGCGTCACTTTCTGCAGAGTGAGAATCTAAAGTAATTTAGTTTTTTTCTGCATTTAAATTGTGTATATAATTGTTAAGCTTTATCATATTTCGATTTGGGAAATGTTAGGGTATTTTCCATTCTAAAAGATAAATACAAAATTAGGAACAGAAGTGTTATCAGTAAATGAATCAGCTAGTGGTAAACAAATACTGAGTCCTTTCCTTTGTTATTATAGGAATAGAATTAATAAGAAGGAAGGTTACTGGTGATTGAAGGTTGATGAATTGTTGCAGCAGGAGGTGAAAGGCGCAGAGAAGAGGGGCTGAGGTGTGGAGACATGCATAAATATCATATTCTTTGTGGTTTTACAAAAGGCAGCTTGGTACAGTGGAAAAAGCATTGTTGCACAGGACATTAGAGGCCTAGTGCTGGCCTCAGCTTCATCCCTCTTTAGCTGTGTCACTTTGGATAAATTACTTTAAATCTGTAAGTCTCAGTTTACTTTTCTCTAAAATGAGAACATTGGGCTAGATTATCTCTGTAGAGTCCTTTCTGGCTTGCTGACAATGGAAAAAGCCATAAACATGCTAGAGTGCTAGCATGTGAGCAGGAGGAAGAGTTGGCACCGTGGGGACCAAACTACAAAAAGACTCCACTGGAGCTCTGAAGATGAACTTTGTTAGATTGAGAGTTTGACTCAAGATTACCAAGTAGGCGACCATTCGATGCTCAGGTGCTTTGCACGTGCGTGTGTGTGAAGAGCACCAGGGGCACGGTCTCTGGCTGTGCGATGTGGGCCACGAAGATGTTTGAGGGTTTATAAAAGCACTATTTGCTCTTTTGACAAGTTTCGTTTGCTTATGTGCAATAGAAAAACTACATTAGGTTTTCTCTGGATATCACTTAAGCACTTTGAAAGGCACGATCTGATTCATAGCTTTTTTCAAGACACTAAGTTCCTTAGTAAATAGTTAAATGTACTACAAGTGTGCACTTGAAAAAGTTGGGGTCAGATGATACCTTATCTCTAGGCCTCGGTGTGCAGATTGGTTTCATTTTGAAAATTTTCCAGAAAATCTGAGCCAACTAATGCTCATATCTTCTAGAAGCCTGGGATAATTTCAAAACCTTCTTCAAGACATGGATTTATTCTAGAACCTCTTAACTTCTGCCAGCCCTTCCCCACATTGGGCTTAAATACTGGAAATGACTAGTTTATTTGAAAAGACACCCAGATTGAGTTAATCTGTTGCTTTGCTGGGTCTCTAGGAACTGCTCAGGCTGGACTTAATCTGTCCCTGGGACACTGGGTATGGTAAGGATCCAAACAGCTCTGTTAGAGTGGGGGACGCACATCTGTTGGCTCTAGCATATTCCTGTCTGCATTGTCTTTCATTTGTAAAGTGTGTAATATATATCCAGGAAATTGCTTACTGAATTTCCTGTTGAGCATTCTGTCTAATCATTACTGCTGTACCTTATGGAAAAGGAAATTGTATTAATTTCTAAAAGTTAAGATTTATTATCCATATGGTATAATTATGATAATAAGTATCATGCATTTTAATTTATTGGAATTGTGGGTATATGTATAAGAATAAATAAGAAACTTTATCTGTTTCTTTTTTGAAGCATCCTTTTCCTAAAAGAGCCAAGAGACTTAAATCTGAGAATTCTTTTGTTGCTGTTGTTTTTAACTCTCCTTTGCTCAGGGTCAGTTGTCACACTCTTTTTGCTTTTCATTCTCTTACGGTGTCCTCGCTGGCTGGTAATCCCTAAATGAAGGACCGCGTTGAGCGGCTGGTTCTCCCATGCAGCTGAACAGGGCTTTTTAACCACGTTCTCTCCCTAGAACGGTCACTACACCTGTGTACGTGTTGAATCCCACGCGCTGGCGGACTTCCCGCGAGAGTAGGGGCGGGAACCGAAACTGACGAAGTGAGAGCTGCTCGGCGGCGGCGTGGGTGGCGGGTGCGGGAGGACTTGGTGTCCTCGGCGCCGGGTGAAATTGTGGTTCCCGCCCGCTCTGGTTCTGCGGTGGCCGTACCAGCCACCTCCACGGATAAATCTCCCGCGCCCTCCCCTGCAGAGCCCGAGGCTCCGGCTGAGGCTTTCTCCAGCCAGCCGCCCCGCGGCTGCACGTGTACCTGGCAGGGCTGGGGGGCGGGGGGGAGGGGCGGGTCTGCTGGTGTTGCAGGAACAGCATCTGCCTGGTTAGTGGCGGTCGCCCTGCGCAGGCCTGCTCTTCGCGGTGCAGACGCCCAGCGCCGGGGGAGAGGCTTCTGTCGGGAGGAGCTGCTGCCGCCTGCTCTGAGCTGCAGCTTCTGTTCAGGGGCGCCTCCTGTGAGATCCGAGCTGCTCTCCACCTGACTGAAATTCACCAGAAACGTTCATCAGTTAATAACTCTCGTTTTTATCATTTCCACGGACTGACTCACTGTGGCAGTGTTTTTGTTTGATTCACCCATTGAATATTGCGAAGATGAAACAAGTGTGTTTATCTGCTTTACCATCTTATCAGAAACCTGTGATATTTTTGCTATGGAAAAGTCATTATTTATTGTATTAAATTCACTGACATTTTCTTGGAAATTTTATAAATTTCTACCAAATGTCTATTTAGTTTATATGGTATCTTTCCTTTTTAAAAAATAGGAAACATTTCAGACTCTCCCAAAATAATACAAAGTAATATTACCAATACTTGTATATACACCAATGAATTTAATACATAAAAGGCTTTTAAATACAGTTGATGCCTGCTATGTAACCCTGCCCCAACACATTCCCTCCCTCCTTTGCAGAGGTAACTGCAGGTACACATTTGGTACTTATTTCTGTGTATGCTTCCTTTTTGATATATCTCTAAACAATTCCATATATAGCCCGAAGCACTCTGAAGTAATTATTTTGCGTGCTTTTAAGTGTTCTGTACATAGTATAGTCATACTGCACATGTCTTCTGTAAGGTGCTTTTACTCTTAGATTCATCTATGTTGATACTTGTGGCTCTGGTTCACTAATTTTCATTGTCTACAGTATGCCACTGCGTGATTATAATTTAATATTTATTCTTCTACTTATGGCCAATAATGTTATTTCTGATTTTTGTTAAGAAGACATAACATTTTTGTACATGTCTTATGCATATTTATAAGTTTCTTTAGGACAGTGACTTTCAAACATTTTTAGCCATAATTTATGGTAATAAATGAAATTTACCTTGAAACCCGGTTATTAAATCCATATTTATATGGGTACTTCATAAATAATGGAAACAAGCATTTCGTGACCATCGCCACCCTTTGTACAATCCAATCTGGTACATCCTATTCTATTCTATAATGGCTCATTAAAAATGTTGCTCTCAGAAAAAAAAAGCTTAGTCTCAATCTACTGAATTGATTTCTTGACTAATGAAAAGTTGGCTGCAATCTGCATTTGAAAAATGATGCTTAGTGGTGGATTCTTGGGAGAACCAACGTGCAGGGTCGTGCCCGTCATTTCACTTGACTAGATACGCCCGCTTCTCCCAAGGTGGCTGTACCGAGTATCATCTCCATCAGCTCTACCTGAGCATTCCTTTAACTTCACAGCTTTGTTGACACTTGCTGTTGTCGGACCTTTTAATTTTTGCCAGTCTTTTAATTAGAAATTGTATTATACTGAGATTTTAATTTGAATTTCCAGTGAAGTTGAATGCCTTTCATGTTTTCATTTTTGATGTTGAGATTGCCTCTTCTGTGAATAGCCTTTTCTTTGCCCATTGTAGTAACGTGCTTTTTTTCTTTTTCTCATTGAGCTGTGATATTTCTTTTGTTTCTCCGCCTTTTGAGGATCAGAAGTGAAAATCATCAGTAGTTTCCTTTATTGTTTCTTTTTGTTTGTTTGAAAAACCCTTTCTTACGGGCTGAGGACATAAAGGTATTTTTCTCTGCTGTCTAACAAAAGCTGTGAAGTTGTTCTTCATGGGGAGGTGTTTCATCTGTTTGGGATTGATTTTTACCTGTGGTGTGCAGTTGAATTTTTTTCTATTGGATTACCAGTTGTCCCAGGACCTTCTATTGAAAAGTGCATTCTTTCTGTCTTTCCCTCTCCCCTTGGCAGTATCTTCCTCTGGCAAATCAAACATCCGCACGCGCGTGGATCTGCCCCTGGCTCTTCTGGCCTGTGTGATTGATTTCTGTGTGTGTCATAGTGTAACATTGTCTTAATAATGCTGACTTCCCATTATGTCCTAGGAGCTTGTGGAATAAGGTCCTCCATCTTCCTTTCTCTTCCCTTTCCTTTCTTTCCCAGCCTGCTTGCCTTTTTCAAAAAAAAAACAAAAACAAAAACAAAAACCGTCTTGGTTTTTTTTCTATATACATTCTAAAAATAGCATGTCAAGCCTCCTGAATAACCCTGCTCTCTGTTTGACTGGAATATCTTTGACTCTGAAGGGAGCTGACAGGCTCAGGATCATGATGTGAACATGAATGTTATTGTTGTGAGTGGCTCACATGCCTGTAGCACGTCCCCCATTCATGTCTCATTCAGTGATTTTTATACTTTTATCCATAGATTACTTATTTGTTTTTTGTTAGGTATCTTCTGACATATCTTACACTTTTTTGTTGTTGTTATAAATTTTTTGGTTAGAAATAGATTTTACTGCTACTAGTATACGAACCACAGTTGATTTTTGGTTCATTGATCTTAAATCTAGCAACCTTGCTCAGACACTTAATAATTCTTAATAGTGTACTTGTAGATTATGTTAGGTTTTCTAGTTAGGCAATTATAATTTTTGCAAACAATGGTAGTTTTTCCTTAATCATTGTGTTTTGTTTCTACTTATTTGACTGAGCCAGACTGAGCCTCCAGTTTAACTTAACCTCCAACACAAAGTTGAACAAAGAGGCAAACATAGTCATCCTTGTCCTATTCTGGATTTTCAAGGGAACACATCACGAGCTGTGTTTGCTGAATGCCATTTATTAGTCTGAAGAAATTATCCTCTGTTTTTTATTTGCTTAGAGTTTACATCATGAATCGTTGTTGAGTTTTGTTAAATGATATTTCTGAAACTCTTAGATCGATCATATGGATTCTTTAATTTATTAATTTTGAAAATTATAAGATTTTTATAATGATGACTCGTAGCATTTTGGGTCAGTGTATATATTATGTACTATATTTCATACACATTCCTTTTTTGTTTGCTAATATTTGATTCAAATATTTAAACATCTGTTATAATAAATGATACTGGCTTGTGACTTCTTATTGTTATTTCTGTTATTGAGGTCATATACTAGCCTCATGAAATAAATTGGAGAGTGCTTCCTATTTTAATATTCTGTGATTCCTTATTTTGGTTTTCTATCTAGTAAAAACCTCAACTTGTATGAGATAAAGATGACCTGTTCCTTGAATATTTTGATGGAATTTATCTTGTGAACCGCTGACTCAGTATAATAGTGGACATTGGTTTTGATATGTTGTAGTTTCCCTTCATCTGAATTCTTTTTTATTCTATTTCTGGCTGCTTTTCCTGTAGTCATTCCAACCCCTTGTCATGTCTGATAATACTTACCTACTTTGTTTTTTCCTGATCAGTGCTGCCTGAGGCTTGTTTGTTTTGCCGGTGGTTTCAAAGAAGCAGCTTTTGGCTTTGTTAAACCTCTCTGACAGCTTTTAAAAATGTTATTTTATTGATTATTGTTCGTATCTTTCTTGTTTCCTCTATTTTAAAATTTTTCTCTCTAAAGTTTTGTGTTCGATATTTGGTATATTAGCTTTCAGTTTTTTATTGTCTGATGTAATCACACAAGGCTGTACATTCCCCTCTAACAACCACTTCAGCTTCCTCACACAAGTTTTGAAATTTAGTATTTTTATTATAATTTAGTTCTAAATATATTCTAAGTTGTATTATGATTTCTTCTTTGATCCAAATGCATATTTAGACATATATTTAAACTTGTTGATATGAATGGATTTCTCACCCTTTTTTTCATCTTTTCTAACTTAATTGCCATTTGGCCAGTGAGTGTGATTATATGTAATTGGTTCTCTGCAGTTTGCTGGGGTTTGCTTTATTGCACAGTGTGCTGTCAATATTTATAGTCAATACTGACTATCAGTATATTCGCCTAATATGTGGTCAGTATTTAAAGCTATGGTTCTAGGTGCTTACAGATTTTAAACTGATGTGTCTTCCTGGTGGATTGTTTCTTTCATCATGTTGTACTAACTGTCTTTATTTGTAGCTCCTTCCCCGAGTGAGCGCTGTATGGGCATGGGCTGTGTGCCAAGCACGGCTCCCAGTTTGCACTGGATATCAGGAAGCTGAAAAATAACACTTCTTGTCTTAACATTTGTTTAATCAAATGTTAATATCAGTTTTCTTTTGGTGATTTTTTTTCCTGGTATATCTTTTTGATCCCTTAACCTTTAAAAAATTTTTAATTTTGCCATCATTTCAGAAACCGTTGCAACAATAGTGTGAAGAATTCCCATCACCCTTCAGTCCGAGTCCTTAAATGATGACCTCTCAGTGCCTTGGCTTTCTCCTCTCTCGATCATTCTCTTTCTTCCTTCCCTTCTCTCTGTATCTACCAGTCTCTCTCTCTCAGTGTATATATATATATTTTTTTTTCTGAGCCATTTAAGAATAAGTTGGAGACATAATGCCTCTCTATCTTCATGTACTTTAGTATGTATTTCCTGAAAACAAGAAATTCTCTCACATAACCACATTACCGTTACTAAAGTCAGAATGTTAACAGTGATATGATGCTGATATCTAATCTGCAGATCCCATTCAGATTTTCCAAGTTATCTCCATAGTGTCCTTTATAGCACAAGAAAATCCAAGATCACGCATTGCATTCAGTTTCTACGTCTCCCTAGTTGTCTCTGAATTGGAAGCACCCGACTCTTTCTTTGCATTTCCTGGCATTGACATTTTCAAATATTGGTTTATTATTTTGTAGAATGTTACTCGATTTGTGCTTGTCTGTTTCCTCATGATTAGATTCAGTTTATGTAGTTTTGGCAGGAAGATTAGCAGTAGTGATGCTGGGTTCTTCTCAGTGAATCATGCTAAGTGTTGTTTAACTTTCAGCTTTTCTCTTGTAAAGAACACACAGCTCCTTTTTGCATTTACGGCCTGAGCTGTGTCTTCTGGCCGGAGGCTTCAGTCTGTCACACTCATTGTGATTGCTGACGTGTTTAGATGTGTCACTGACTTTACCCCGTGCCTTCTGTTTGTCCTGTTTCTCCTGTGCTGTTTTTCTCTTGTGTCTGATTTCGAGTTAGTGTTTTCTGTTTTCTCTGTTCTTCTCCTTCCCTTTAATGGTTACCCTTAACATTTTAAAACACACTTGACTTAAATTACAGTGTTAACACACGTCCCTACCCCGTCTTCTCCCCCTCCCATTTTGCGCGCTGTTGCTGCCTAGCTTTTCCTTTTCATCTCTTTACTCCCCAGGTTGGGTATTTTGAGTCGTTGCTTGTTTGGACTCACCCGCGTGCTTGTTTGGGTTCACCCCTCTTCCCAAAGTACATAGTTTGGATCAAGTTCCTTTAAGATGACTCTGCTGGTAGTAAGCTCTCTCAGTTTTTGTTTGTCCAGCGATGTGACTGTTTCGCTTTTACTTATGACTCATACCTGATTGATTGGGTCGCCAGCTGTCTTTCTCCAAGGTGTCTGACGCTCATGTTCCACTGTCTCTGGTTTCTCCTATTGTCATTAAACTGTCTGCTATCATTTTTGAAGGAAGTCGTTTTCTCTCTGTTTGCTTTTAAGCTTATAAGGTTTCTTTCTGAAGCCCTCAAACTCACTATGATGGGTGTAGATGTGGAAACATCAAATTTGACCAGTTTGGGACCTGCATTTTTACATATTTCAATGAGTCTGAAATCTGGCTATGCCTCACGATCTATACATGGCGTCTTAAAACTACACAGGACAGCCTGCGGCGCCTGCACTGCTTGCGCACGAGGGAGCTTGGTTATGACTGTTTCTGTTACTGTCACTTCATTTGTTGGTGTTACATGTTTTGAGTTTAATCACTCTTCAAAATGTATTTTAAAAGATTACACCATGATTTGGCATTGAAATGAAACATTCAGAAAGGCATGGAAATAGAACAGCAAAGACTTAAATTTAATATTAGTGAAAATACTTTTCATTGAAGGAATGACTGTAATTTCACATTTTCTTGCTGATTAACAGTCAAATACTTTAACAGGAAAATAACCATGTTTGGCAAAGCTGTGTTATGTTTTGTTAATGAGATGGGTTCAGAGAGGTTGCTTATCACAGGCCGAGAAGTGCAGCTGAAGGCAGGAGAGATTGAGCAGACTTCTTGGAATAGGCAGAAGAAATTTCAAAGCAACAAGAAGCTGTGTGGACGATTAATGGTGTGTCTGGGTCCGTTTGTGCCACTGCCACAAAGCAGCGCAGACAGGGCAGCTAGCAAACAGCAGGGATCTGCTTCTCGCGGTCCCAGAGCCCAGGGAGCCCCGGAGCAGGGCGCCCGTGTGCTCGCCCTTGGGTGAGGGTCCTCCTCCCAGCCCAGAGTTGGTGCCTTCTCTCTGTGTCCTCACCTGGTGGACAATGCTAGAGAGCTTTGTAGGGTCTCTTTTAGATCCTGTTCGTGAGGGCTCCACCCTCGTGACTTAAGTGCCTCCCAAAGTCCCACCTGCTAATAGCCATCATCTTTGGTTAGGATTTCAGTGCATGAATTTGGAGGAGACACATTCAGACCATGGCACTAGTGTTTCTTTACCTTAACAATATCAGTATGTAAGAGTGGGTATTAGTAGCTTGGAAGAAAATCCTGTGATAGTAACAGAGCATACGTTATATGATGTATGTTTTATATATATATATATATATATATATATATATATATATATATATATATGATATATGTTATATGATACATGACATATGTTATATGATATATGATATATGTTATATGATATATGACATCATCAATGTTCTTGATGGCACAGAAGACAATATTGTGTGAAAAGCATGGGTGTTATTAGTTAAAAAGGCATTTAGAAGTTGGACTCTAAATGTGAAGACTTTTCCTCCATATTTTAATAAAGTATAATTTGATACAGTAAAATGCACAATCTTAAAAAATTTTCTTTTAATTAGAAGTATAGTTGATTTACAATATTGTGTTGGTTTCTGGTGTACAGCATAGTGATTCAGTTATGCATGTATATGTTCTTTTTCATATTCTTTTTCATTATAGGTTATTACAAGCTATTGAGTATAGTTCCCTATGAAAATGCACCATCTTAACTGTATAGTTCAATGACTTTTTTATGCAAGTGTACTTTCTCTCTTTCTACTTCTTAAACACCTGCTAGACATGGCATGGACCTTCTTATTCTAGTCTTTGTTTCTTAGAATTCCATCATTCTTATTTTTCTCTGCTACATTTCTGCATTATTTTTACTTTTTTAATGCTGTCTTTCAGTTCACTGACTTCCTCTTCAGTTTTGTCTAATCTGATTTTCAGTCCACCCATTGAGTTTTTAATAACTACCACAATTTTTTGTTTCTAAAAGTTCTACATGGATTTAAAAAAAATACCTAAATCTCTATTTATAACACCTTATTTTTCTCATGTTTTGATTCATTTTATTTCTCTAATAACCTTAAACATAGATATTCCATAGTCTTTATCAAGTTATTCTGTTCTCTTCAAGTTTTGGCAGTTCTACATTTGCTGCCTGAAATTTCTGCCGACTCTTGCTCCTGGTAGTTTTTTTCCATAGGTGAGTCATTTTGGGGTAGTCCAAATGCCATAAAGCCTGAGCTGTGTTTGTGTCTTTCCAGAGAGTTTCGCCAGGAGTGGTAGGGGCGTGAATGCCAAGGACCATTTTTAACAAGGAGTCTTGTTAGATCATGCATGTGATGTAAATTTAAATGAGGGAAAGCCTATGGGTATGAAATTGAGGCTTTTTCTATTTCCCTCATAGCTATTATATCTAGCTCTTCTAGATTATAGAGACTGTTAATCTCTGCAGTCAAAGCACCAGTGCCTACTTACTAGTCTGGTTTTTCATTCCTTTTTATTTTGGGGAGAATTACAACAGTATATAGAAGAAAATCAGACTGAGAGTAGCTTGCAATTAGATGGACTGATATCTGTTGCCATGTAGTGGGTAGTAAATAAATATCAAAAGCAGATACGCATATTACTGCCTTTGGGTGATAGAGGCAGAAAGTGGACATTTCGTCATGGTGTGTACATGTGTGGTTAGAGCCGCTGATATGAGGGTTTACACACGTTATTCCTCATTGTGTTACAAGGTGATGGCTGTAGCAAGTAGTTATTTTGGAATTAATTTAGTAAACCTTTTTATAAAAAAGAATACTTTTTTCTTTGTTTTTTCCAAACTTATTTAATGTTTGTTAATAAATCTGTTTTTAGTTCTCAAAATTAAAGCGACTACCCCTATATATTTTTCCACTAACTTCCTTGTATAACAGAATAGGTCACACTGAGAGTGGCCGTGACTTTATCACGGTCATCTTTGTCCTCCTTGACGCATGCCAGCGCCTTCGCCCTGCTTCTTCCTTGTCCTCTGCAGGAGGCTGGTCCAAAAATAGCTCCAGGACTAGACATTCTGCGCATGGTCAGATTGCTGAATCATTTGGTTCTTTCGTGAAGTTTAGGAATATAGAAAACAGTGTCTGAGCTGAGTAGGACAAGCATGTTTCTCAAATGGCAAGTCATTATTCTTTTGAAAAATAAAGAATTATAATCCTCAGTAATCTTGTAGTAAGTAATTTTTAAGTCTATTTTTAAAGGATTATATTTTTAAATATATAAGTTGGTTCAGAGTCTTCAAAAAATATTTTGAATGTGATTCTCAGAATAGTGTTGTATTAAGTATAATAAAGTTGACACTGTGAGCAGGCTGACAGTTGAGATATGAGTATTTCCCTGTATGCAAGTATCGTACTTCCTCCTCTTTTCCTTCTCTTAAGTGTGTGCGCAGGACTGCCTCCCCGCGGCGGCCCCGCCCAGGAGCAGGCGCCTCCGGGAAAGGACTGCTGGGAAGGGTTAACATTTGCTAATGAAATAGATGTTCTGACTTTTTCTCAAAGTTATAAGGATTTAGCTTTCTTATATTATCTTTAACCCCTTATTTCCCCTTTCCCCATCATTCTAAAATACTTATACGTTTTGGATAAGCAGATTGTTGAGTGCTGGCTTCCCCAAAATAGCACCAGAATAAGCTGTTGATGAAGAAAAGCTGAGTTTATTACTGACAAGTGAGCGCACTGCCTGCACTTGGTCTTAGTCGTGTCTTCAAGGGCCAAAGCAAGATACTTATTTTTGAGATTTCTTGGGGGTCCAGTTTAAGGTGGGTCTTTCAGTACAGTGACTTCAGGTTGATGAATTTATGACACAGTAGATTAGGATTGTCTGGAACAGCAAGATGAGTTTTCCAAAGTACACACTGGACTGTCATATTCAGCTCTTGTTTTCTCTGGCTTTAATAACTGTCTCACTTCTCCCATTAATTGAGGGTTCTATTTAAGTACCATTAATTAATGCCTAAACTCCCCAACCGAACTCTAAAATCCCTCGCTGTATGGGCAGATTCTCAGGTAATCTGTTTCATTGTCTCTCTTTGGAGATACCCCTTCTGGAGCCCTCTGTCCTCCGTCTCTAACGTATTGAGACTATAAATAGGATGTTTTCTTTTTGTCTATTGTAATGCTAGAAATTTATTACAAAGTATACCTTGGAATTGCTAGAAAAATTAAAGAAATTTATAATTTTCCTATAGAAATGAAATTTGGAACAACAAAAATGATTATCAGTAATTATTTTGCTTTTTAAAGTTCTGGAAAGGCTGTCTACTAAAATGGGTTCGAGGTACATGTAGTTGATTTTGATTTTTAGTTTTTCAACTTGTGAATATTTTTTAAAGCTCTATCAGATATTGATAGTTAATAATTTTGAAAATTTGACAAAGACTTATGGTAAAATGTTGTTTTTAAAATGAAGATAAATACAAAACGCTATAGTCATATAAATAAAAAAACCCTTTTCTCATGAATTGTAGCCTGATGTAATTTGAGTTTATAGTTTAATAGCAACAAGTTATGTCTTAAGAGGTATCTGTGGTCTAGTCTCTGAAGGTGATAGGCCGGGGCTCAAAGAGACAAGTGTGTTTTTTTTAAGGTGCCTCGATTCAAAGGAGATTCAGGCTGCTGCTCCTCAGTTTCTCCCAGTCAGATGTCAGCAAACTGTGCTTGTGCCCAGGAATATCTCAGGTAGAAAAAGAGCCCCCCCACTGGCCCATCACTCAGCCCCCCCCCCCACTTGTGGAAATATCGGAGACGGAGCTGGCGGAGCTGATGCAAGGAGTCTGCCGCCATGCAGAGCCTGTTGCCCACGGAGGGGAATTGGGCAGCGTGCCTGCTTTCTGCAGACTGTGGTCACATCCATGGAGCAGGCTTTTCAGGGCTGGGCCTGCGAATGGTGATGCCAAGAGAATGGTCCCCCGAGGCGGGCCCTCATCCCTGGTAGCTGTGTTCATCTTGCACGGATGAGGCTCTGAGGGTTTGAGGGAAGTCTGGAGAATGGCACAGAGGCAAGCCGCACGGGGCAATGTCTTAAGCCAGGTTCTCTTCTCCTGTTCCTCTCGAAAACCAACGAGACGTGGCTCGGGCACAGCTCTGTCACTTATATTTTCTTTGTATAACAAGCTTTTGAAAATAGATAAATGAACTGTTTTTGGAAAGGCTGAGCTTGTCTGTAATTTCAGTACATTGCCTAAATTTTACTGGGGTCTTGGAAATGGTAGTTTTAAAAGGGCGGAAGAAAAGGAGGGAGGAAAGAAGATGATGACTTATGGAAACAGTAAAACAAGTTTTGGGTTGAAATATTGTTCACGATAATATGTGAAGTGTGTGTAGTTGTGTTAGCGTCATTCAATCCCATGTAATGAGGGATTATTGCAAATGATGCTGCCTTTAAAAATGAAGAAACACTTATACGAGAAGGGCCAGTGTGTGTGGTATTTTAAAGAGCAGAATCTTAGGAGTCAGGGTGACAGGAGTCTGGTCGCGTCTCGGCCCCTGGGCCAGTGTGCATCCTGGGTCACCTGCCCAGCCCGCTCCCGTCCTGTCGCTGCAGCAGCTTCAGCTGTTTGCTTGTCCTCATGTGAATGATGGGCTTGCTGCCTAAGCAATTACTAAGCTTCCTCTTAAGATTCTGGTGCTCCAGATTGTGTCATGCCTCTCAGAAGGTTTGTGTCTTTTCATTTAATGAAATTAGGTAGCTTTGTGATTTAAAAAAAATCATTTGAGCCAAAGCATTTCAGTATTTGCTAGGGGTAACTATGTTTCAGCAGCAGTGTTTGCCCTGGGGTGCTGCACCGAACGGAACAGTGTCGATTCCCAATTGTAAGGGCCTCTGATTCTTGCTGAGGTTGGGGACTGCCCTTACCGTGTCCTTCAGGGATGCTTATTATGATTGTTCAGTTTGACGGGGGAATTGTTGGTGTTTTGGTTCATCTGTAACTGGGTGGTGTATTTCGGAGGGTTTGGGAACAGTGAGGTTAATAGCTTTGAAATTCTCAGTACTGTTTGGAAAGCCAATTGCATAAATTTAAAACTTAAAGCGTTTGGAAGGCTTCCTTTCAAAAGTGACTTTTAACAAATGTTTGGTCATACTGTATTTGTGCCACAGTTGAAATGCTGAAGTAGCACTTTGGCTCCTTTCCCAAAAGCATGCTCGAAGAGGCCAGCAGCAGCGTCTCCTCTGTTCTCGGAGCTTTTACCTTGCAAGTGGTGCAGCTCGTTCTGCGGATGTACTGAACCCTCCCATTTAGTCTGCAGTGAAGGAGGATGGAGCTCAGTGTCCAGTAGAGATCAGTGGTCTAGCAAGGCTGCAGTAAATAGAAATGACTCTCTACTTCAGCAGCAGAGCAAGAAGACAATTATAATATTTTTTTTTCCTTTCAGCTGATAAATTTTTGCTTTCTGTTTCCTTCTAGAGAGATGTGGATAATTTGCCCTGCCTCCAGCGTCTGTTTCTCAGCTTCAACAATATATCAACGTAAGTGGAACCTCCCAGCTTGTCATGTATTAGTCACCTGATTGTGTGGGTTCTGGTGCTTTAAATTCAGACTGTAAATACCTTGGAGAATTTTATTAACATGGAAGATTTTGAATTGGAAAATGATGGAGCCGTCTGTGACAAAGTTCTTTGTGGAAAAACAAAGCTCCGGTGTGTATCAGTGCCTCTGAAGCTAAAATGATGGGATTAGTGCAGTGTGTCCTTTTTATAATTATACCTTTGGTCATGTTCTTTCGTAAAACATGGACATGGGAATGTTGACACGTATCTGGCTGTCCTTTGTGTGACACTTACTGCACTAGGCAGCTGGATTAGAATTTCTTTGTAAATCATCACCTGTGATCTGCATGGCTCCTCAGCGGTTCTGATGTGGCAGGCTGTCTGGCTGCTAAGCCACTTGCTAATTCGGCCATAACTCCGAACTTGGCAGCCCTGCTCGGGACGAATGCAGCTGAGAGACTGTGTATTAGGATGTATACATGTATGCATTTTGTTTTCCAAGGATTTGTATTGTGATGAAGTCTCACTCAGCGTCAGGGTGGGAGATGGCAGAGCCGAGCTGAGACGTCCAGCCGGGCTTTTCAGAGCAGGCGGAGCAGCGGTCCTCTCCTGGTTCTCTCCCGCCTCACCCCCTAGAGCTGTAGTTTCACTTCAGGACTGTTCTTTGAACCTGATTTTATAGGAGGGTTAGGAATTAAGTGTGAAAGAGTTTAGAGCACATGCCTTCCTGAGCGCTAGGTCTGTGCTTCTGATGATTCGAAACCGGTTGGGCTTTTGTGCGTTTTCTGTTTGCATCTTTTTCCTGTGTTACCCCATGTCCCTGTGCTGTGTCTCTACAAGGTAGAGGTTGAATCTGGATGGTGAGCTCTGCATATAGCGTTATTTCAAAGGAAATACCCTTCATCTTTTTCTGTTTTATCTTCTGTGGAAAGAAATGTTAACGTTTCTGAGAGACTTCTGAGATTCTTTTCAGCGTGTGTTGGACGCCGTTCCAGACGCCTTTCAGCTTTGTTGGGGGAGTAGGATTTATTTTCAATGGCAGTGGAAGGAACACTCAGTTTTCTTTAGGAAACTCCTACCTAACGACCATCAACAACTGTTTTGAGAGCATAGTTTCTCCTTCTCACAGTATGTTGTTTCTCACGTCTCACAATATCCACTGTTCGAGGTGCTGCAAAGCCCTAGGTTCCTCTGTGTGTGGTGGCACCTACTGCTCTCACTCCTTGTCTTGCTTACGGGGGATAATTTAGAAAGAGATACAGATGTGGGTGTCCAGGGCTTCTGACGTTCCTGGGTCCCCAGGGTACCTGGACTTCTGGACTCCTGGCTCTGTAGGGAGTTGATCTTAATTGCCTGTATTTAGGGAATTTTCTTCCCAACCTGGAAAGGAGTTTCACCTCCCCCAGCAAAATAAAGATATGATTAATGGGATTAATATTTATGACTTTCTTTAAAAAGTGTAATTTCTCCAGAAATTGAGCTAGAAGGACGTCAGCAGTCTCCGGGAGTTCATGTAATTAGTTGCTCTGTGTTTCTGCTTAGGCGTAGCCCTTCCCCGCCTCTAGAGCTTCCGGAGGACCTCCTTTTGAGGTCAAGGGCGTTGTCTGCTGTTCCTGTAGCTGCAGGTGGTCCAGGAGATGGTATAGAGAATATGTTGGATCTAGGGGAAAAAATTGGAGAGTGCAAGCCTTGAAGACATTTCTGTGCGCTTTCCTCAAGACACACATATCCCAGGTAGCTGGGACCGCAGACGATCTGCGGTGTCCTTTCATGTCCCGGGCGGCCTGCCATGGTCCTGGTGTGACAGAGCTGCCTGATTTTACAGGTCAGTGGCCCAGGAGTAACACACAAGAAGAGGAGAAACCGCAGCGCAAAGGTGAACGTGCCTTTGGGGCTTTCTCTGGGTAACTCTCAGATAGCACCCAGCAAATGAACACAGGCAACAATACGTCCGTTCTGGGGAGACGGCACGGTGCTGACTGCTACGTGGCAGGGCTTCCTAGGTTTTTACTGAGGCATTGAATTCTTAGCGGTCCATTTACGTGAACTATTAGGTATCTGGTGGAAATTTAGGAAGTTCCAAAATGTGATAGCACCCTACTGAATTCGGAGAGCGCCAACTGGGGATGAATAGGTGCCTGTGCTCAATGTGGATAGACCCATTGCCGTGTGTTATCCTGCAGATGTTAGAACGGTGCATTTAGCTCTACTAGCAGACGTGCAAGGTGTATTTAGAGGACGTCTGTGTATCTGAATAGAACCAGTGCCTCTGGTTAAAATATCCCTCAGAGCATGAGGAAGACAGAGGCACTAACAGGTAACTGTGGTGCAGCGCGGTCAGCTCAGTTGTGGTGCTGCGCAGGGGTCCCAGGAAGTGTCAGCCAGCCTGGGGAAGGGCAGTGAAGGAAGCCTTCCCGGAGGGAGCGGGCCCTGGGCTGGCTGGGCTCTGAGTGGGGCGGACCTTAGTGCAGTGAGGGGGACCTGGACGTCGCAGGTGAGGGGCACAGCCCGGGCAAGGCTGCTGCAGAAGGCTCGGAGCGGGCTCACCAGGTCCGCCCTCCGGGGGCCTGCAGTGAGACCCTAGCCCTCCCTCTCCGCTACCCCCGCACCAACCCCAGGCCCTCCTCCAGCCCACAGAGTGCCGGAGGCGCCTGCCAAGGGACATTTTGTAATGACCAGCCTGAGAGAAGTATTCTGTGGCTCATCGAGAGAATCGGTTATTCTGAATTCTCTTCAGACACGTTCACTCCATTATTCAGCTCTTCCGAGGTGCTGCTGTCTGCGTGGTTTGTTCTGTTTTTCCTGGTCTCGTGAGCTTAGCTTCTGAGTCGTCTGTAGTCTTTTCCAATGGCTTGTTCTTGTTTATGAATTAAAGAGCTTCCTTTGATTTCTAGAATTGACTTTCGCCCCTGAGTTAATGCCTGTATTTGGTCTTTAAACTAAACTAAACAAAAATTCTTTTCTTTCTTTCTTTCTTTTCTTTCTTTCTTTCTTTCTTTCTTTCTTTCTTTCTTTCTTTCTTTTTCTTTCTTTCTTTCTTTCTTTCTCTCTCTTTCTCTCTCTCTCTCTTTCTTCCTATGATTTTTGGATGGCAGTTTGTATTTATAAATGAGAATTTGTAAATGGATTTGCTTCCTCAACGTAGGTTAGAAATACCACTGTGAATGCAAATCATGAGTGTGGGATCTCTGCAGAGGTTGTGGGGAGGGAGGAGGAAGGATGTCCGCCCCGCTGGCTTTCCTTTGTGATGTGTGGAAGCAACTTGCCCTCTGGGAATGGGGTCCTTTTCCATCCTGGCTCAGATGCACCCCCTCCCCAAAGCGCTGCCCTTCCTCTCTCACCATTTCCAACCGGGGGGCAGTTCAAGGGTCAGCACTTTGAGAGTGAAATTGTGAGCAGACCCTCCAGTAATTCCCGGGCAACTGACGCACCTCTGTCTGCCTCTGACCCTGGGGAGTACTCGGAGGGTCTGCCGGCGACACTTATTTAACAGTGATCCTGTTCACTTCCAGCTCTTTAGCAGCTTGGGGTTTTACTGATTCCATCTGCTTTATATCTTCCAGAAATTCCTCAGTGCTCTGGCCTGCGGATGGAGCTCTTCCGGGTTTTCTAGTACTGCTGTGATGTTTTCACACTTCTATGTTCAGTCATTTCAAAGGGATTTTGAGAGGGTGGGGAGAGGTGAGAGCATGTGCCCAGGCAGCCGTTCCCAGCACTGCCCCCACTCGGAGTGATTTCCCCAGACGGGCTATACATAAAAATATCCTTGGAAGCTTTAAAAATACACAGTCCTCGCTTCACTGCGAGGTAATCCGCTCCAGTAGGTTTGGAGTGGGGCCAGGGATCTGTATTTTTTTAAGGCTTCTCAGAGAATTCTGATGTGCAACTCGACGCTAGATTTGGGAACCACTGAGTTACGGCACACCAGAGTGAGAGTATTTGTTAACTTGGAGATGACTGGTTTATGTAAAATTTCCCTTAGCATGGAAGAGCTTTTAGACAAAAATATTTGTCAGGGATAAATGTGCACTGCCCTCCGGAAGCGGTTTACGATCTGCAGCCAGAGCCCGGGTGTTTCATTTCTTTGCACTGAGGTGTCACAGAGCCCTGCTCCTCGTCACAGGGTCGAGTTGTGATTGTCTTCTTTCCAGGCTCCCTTTTCTTTCATTCTCCAACGGAGAAAGTTTTTACAAGCTTCTTTTTTTTTAAACAAAGAGGAGACGCATTTATAATTCTAATAACTTCATTACCTGAAAGGGAATGGCTGCTGTTGCCTCCAGAACTGAGGGGAATTCTGTATCACTGGGGAAGGAGTGAAATACGACTCAAGGGCAAGTGTTAGCCCAGGGCCCTTAGGCTCATGTGTCCTTTTTCCTTTTAGTTGTGGTAAAACACACATAGCAGCACCATCCTGACCGTTTTAAAGGGCGCCGTGCAGCGGCGTTAAACACGTTCGCATCCGTGTGCGGCCGGCCTTCTCTTGTGCTGAACTCCTCATCTTGTGAACCTGAGACTTGATACTATTACACAACAGCTCTCCATCCGCGTCTCCCCCCGACCCTGGCAACCCTCTTCTTTCTGCCTCTGAATTCGACTCTCCAGGCCCCTCACGTCCGGGCACTCACGCCGTGTTCTGTGACTGGCTCGTTGCACTCAGCACAGTGTCCTCAGAGTTCATCCATGTTGTCGCCTGTGTAGGAATTTCCTTCCTTTTTAAGCTGAATGCTCACGTCCTTGTATTCTTGAAACAGCGTGAAGCTGACTGGAAGAGGGAGCCTGCAGTGTGCGGCACGCCCACCCTCCTCCTCGCCATCGCCCGTCGTGCCCCAGGGGCTCACCCTGCTCCCCTGAACTTCTCTGGACGTGCCACGCCCCTCCTTGCCCACGCAGGCTTTGTGCCTCCCGTGGTTTCTGGCTGTGACATTTCTCTATCCTCCCTCCATCCTTCAGACCTCAGGGTAAACGACATTGGGGTTCTCAGACTTGAATATGCTCAGGGCCATCGGAGGGCCCACTAGAACGCCACGCTCTGGGCCCCATCTCCCGTGCGTTCTGACCCAGTGGTTTCAGGTGGGGCTCAGGAGTTTGAATCTTTAGCCAGTTATGCAGCTGACTTGAAAATACCACTGGTCTGTGTTTCCTAGACTTCGGGTCAGAACCCATACAAGGATCCTAAAATCAGTTCAGGTGGTTCAAGACCAGAAAAATGAAAATAGAATAGAAAAAGTATCAGTTTGTCACACATTGTAAGGGCAACCACTGTCTCATGAAAATTGTCCGCTTTTAATTACGTATGGTGCGTTCCTGCGTGTGCGTGTGTGTCTGTGCATTATTTTACTGCAGGTATGTGAGAACTGGGTTGCAGTGTAAATATATTCCTCACTATGGATTGGCTTTTAAAAGTTTGAAAAACTCCCGTGGGGCCTTGCCACGTGCTTCCTAGCTTCCTGTGCTCTGCTGTTACCGCAATGTCCGTCGTTTATTGTACCTCCGTTCTGAACGACTCTCCCTGCTAGACTGTGAACTCGGTAGAGTCAGAGGAGGGCCTGCTTTTCTCACTTCTGTCTCTCTGGCATCTAGAAGGTATGTGCCCTTTGTTGAAAAATTTTGAGAATTTAATCCTTGAAATAGACTTCTCTGTGTGACCTAAGAACCTGTTGTGGAAGGTCCTCTTTCATGTCATTACTAAGTCACCTGGGCTTAAGTCACGGTGCCTGGGGTATGTGAGGTTTAAAGGCTTAAGCAATCAGAATTCTAATTCTTTTGGTAGCTGTTTTCTGGCTTCCAGGTCAATATTTTAATTTGTCGATAAGGATGCTTGCTTCCTGTGGGTGGCGCATCAAGGGCAGGGTTTGGGCGTGGCCTGTCCCAGGGCACAGGCAACGCGAGCGGTAGTCCCTGCCGGGGCTGGGCATTGATATTTCCAAAATGAACCAGCAAGCAGATCCGTGGGAGAGAGACCAGGTTGTGCTGAGCAGAGTGGGGGGGAGTGGGAATGGGGCAAAGATAATCAAAAGGCGCAGACTTCCAGTTGTGAGCTGAGTGAGCACCGGGGTGTAACGTACGACAGTGTGGGTAGCCCTGCTGCATGTTGTACGTGGAAGCTGCGAAGAGAGTACATCCTAAGAGTTCTCATCACAAGGAAAAATGTATGTATTTTTTTGTATTTCTTTAATTTTGTGCCTGTATGACATGGTGGGTGTTCACTAAACTCATGTCATCATTTCATGACGTGTGTCAGCCACCTCATTGTGCTGTACACCTTTCACTCGTGCAGTGTCAACTGTGTCTCAATAAAACTGGAAGAAAAAAGTACGTAGGATTTAGATACCCTTATCGATCTTACCAGAACCTTGAACATTTATCCACACTTTGATGCCACGAAATTATCAAAGTCTGAATTCTTAGAGCAACACCAATTACAGTACGTTTTAAGCATTCACTCTCCTTAAACTGAATTCTACACCACGCTGTTTACCACCGAGAGCCTGTGGCTTCCACAACTCAGTTTATTCAGTAAGTACTAAAGAAATGCTAATAGTACAGTCCTCATTTTGTTTTGAAAACAAGGCTCCAAATATTAAAATATTGTCAATGTAAAAAAATAAATAAAAATAAACACAGTAGGGCATTTAGACACAACCAAAACCTACGAAAAACAGCTTGCTGCTGCTTACCACTGGGCCCTGGAGTTCTAAGCAACGTCAGGGGTGAAATAGCCCGCCTTCCCCTCCCGGTGAGACGGGCTGCCTGGCTCTGCCCTCCCTCCACGGCGTCCCTGAGGGCTTTGAACTAGGTTTCCACTCTCTTTTCCGGGGAGGGAGTGCTGTTACACGCTCTGCAGTGCCTCTTGCGGTGATCCTGGTGTAACTCGAGGTCTTTGGGCTGCGGCCTTTCCTTCATTCCGGGCAGGGTTATCCTGCAGGCTGCTTTCAAAATTTTACTGAAAATGGGTCATAGTTTTACCTTATCAGGAAGTCATTCTCTTTGCCTTTTTCCCAAATGGTGCTTCAGCTCGGCAAGTGGCCCTGGATGAAGTGTGCATCCAGAGGAGACCCGCCTCCACTCCGACAAGGCGGAGAGGCTCGGGCTGCCTGGCGGCGCCCCTCTCGACATCAGGCGGCGTTCTGAGGAGAGGCGACTCCGCTGCCCTTCAGAGTGCACGGCTGTCTGTCATGGGCTCAGCTTGTTGCAGCAGGTGTTCCTGTAGTAGAGACACAGGGCTTTCTTCCTCTGCTTTCCAGGACTGGAAGTGTCGCTGTGTCATTTCGTCTGAAGGAAATTCCTTTTCCTTCGCTCTAGTGTCCCGCAGACTGCCAGGTTGCCTTTTTTCCCCTTTGTGGCTTCAGTTAACAGACAACCAGCAATGTCGGGGTCTTCTTACTGACGGAATAAAACAGACGGAATCAGCTGTTGACAGATCTTTCCTGACCACCTGCTAAGAAGAGTTTTGTCTGAGGAATGGCCACGTACGTGTCAGGGAGGTTCCATATCATGTCCATCTGACTACTTAGTGCCTCTGGAGGTGTTTGCCTAGTGGCTGACATGGGTTCCCCTCCACACAAACATTTCATTGCATTTTTCTAGACGTGACGGGTGTCATCTAAAGAAAACCTACAAAAGCGACTCTAAAAACAGGGTTTTTAAAAATGCATCGCTGTTTTACTTGCCTGTGGCGAGCAGAACCCCCGGGGCGTGCGAAGGCGTCACCGTCGCGCGGCTGGCCGGCAAGCGGGGCTGCGCCTTTTGACTTCTTTCAGGAAGGAGTAGGGGCAAAGGTGTGACCCCACAGTTAGTGACACATTTTCCCGCCACTTCAGAAAAGTAGACTTTGAGGTAAAACAAATTTGTTTTTATCATTCTGATAGTTGACATAATTACTGGATCTAACTTTAATTTATTTAAAACATAGAAATTTTACTTAAATAATTTTTATGTAATCTTCCACTATACACCTGATCTCAATATTACTTTATTATGGGCCACTTTTCCTCTTCGATCAAAAGTAGGAATTATTCTAAAATAGAAAAGTGTTTAAAATGGCCTGGCTTCATTTTCTTCACTGATTGCAGGATATGCAGTCTGTTAGCTGACTGTGCCCTTTGTGATGCCTTGGGTTCTTAATACAAATGCTTGTTTGGATTTTTCTACAGTAATTTAAGGATTGCACAGTTCAGTTAACTTTTCTGGGCTATTTTATTTTTGTGTTATAATCTCAGTGGCTTTTTATTTCTGTTAGCTTTAAGTGCTTGTTGCTCTCATGCTGGATGGACTGCTGACCCTGTAATGGGAGTGTGTGCCTGTAACGCCGCAGCGCCACTCTCGCCGAGTCGGTGTCATGGAAGACGCTGCAGATTTTCTTCTGACTTAAGGGGATTAAGATCACTGCCGTTCACATAGCAGAACCTGGTGATCGTGAGGTTGTCCTGCTGTTCTGTAGGTGAGCGAGCACTAGAAGGCAGCTGCTTTGTGTGCCTGTGCGTCTGTAGAGTGCTTTGTAGTTATAAAATCCGAAAATGTTTTACTTTAAGCTAGCATTTTAAAGTGCACAGAGTACATTTACATTATATCTTCTGATTTACTAAGTTGATAATAGAATATATTCTGCCAAGAGAAAATTATCGACGTGACATGAATAGAGGCCAAAGGCTTCATTCAGCGGTGCTGTCGGGGAGCCCCCCACAGCCAGGCGCCCACCGGCCGCAGCAGGGCGTCAGAAGGCGGCGCGCGTGGCCTTGCGGTGTGACCGTGCGCTGCCGTCTTCGACGTGAGCCTCTGCCAGCAGGTGTTGCAGGTGGTCCTGGCCTTCGTGCCTCATGTTTAAGGGCTCAGTGATCATCGGCGTGTTAGTTTGTGAGGACTGTTTTTGCAAGCCTTGTGGCTCATCGAGGAGTCAGACTTCATGCAGCGGGTGGTAGACAGAAAGAAAGGGCAGAGGTACAAGGCAGTGGGGAAGCGGGGGACCCTCTCTTGTGTTTGGTTCTTTTCGTGTTACTTGTGAAGGAGAGAAAGGCAGGAAAGGTCTGTTGGGTAGCAGTTACTTACTGTTCTCAGGGGCCTATTTTATTGTCTTCTTCCTTTCTGTCAGTATCTGCAGTCACGTGAAACGTTAACTCTGTAAGTACACTAATTCATACAAGTGCTGCCATGGATTTTGTTTATAACATTATGGAGAAACTTCACAAGACGTTTTCCAGATACTTTTTTTGTCATCATAAAGTTTCATTTTCTTACGTGTAAGGGTAGTTTATCTGTGTGTGTATGTGTGTGAGTTTTTTAAAAGGAAAGAGTCTTGAACTAAAATTAAACAGAGACCCCGTGAGTAGGCTGTTTGCACACCTAGTCTCATCCTGCGTTCACACACACAGAGTTGAGAGGCTGCTGGCTATTCACGGCAGCAGATTAACGTTTTGAAAGGCATTGATGTATCAGAGGCCCTTTTGGGATTCGCTAATGTGAAGGTTCCAGATGTTGCAGACATTTTAGTGCATGTTACTAAGGGGGAATTTGGATCTTAAAATTACTCGTGATTAAACGTTATATTGAGTGTTTATTTCTAGGTTCAGAAACACAAGTATGATAAATTGAGACCAATGTGTGTTCTGTGATCTCCTTTAAGTTTGTTCTGCAAATTCAAGGTGTAAGTGGATTAAATCCAAAATGCATTTAGAAAGAAAGGTATGTAAGTAGCTTCCTCTAGTGCTGTTCCTTATGCTTGTAGAAAGTAGTTCCCAAAGGGGCTTGAAGTACTTTGCAGTAAAAGTCTCAAATGCAGTGAACACAAGTATTTAAAACAAAGGTAAATGACAGACACTGAAAGGACTGAAAAAGCTGATCAGTTAATTTCAGGAAAAAAACAAATTCAAAACCAATTATACCCAGACTCCAAGTGTCTGCTCTGACCTGCAGAACTTCCAAGTTCGAGCTGCTGAAGGAAGTTCTGTTCAGTCTTCATAATTCAGACCAAACCCCAAACAAGGAGAATTGTTTTCTTTTTCCACTGTCTCTGCCACACCTCTTAGAGTACTGCACTGTCTGTTTTTATGTAGCCCCTTATAGCTCAATCTTGGTGTCTGTCCCGTCTGGCACGTGGTTTAGTTTAGAGCTGATGTTTGTCAGTGTTCATAGGTAGTTCTTAAGGCCCCTTTTCAACATTTTATCTTGTTTAGTTGTCTGAGGATTCCATTTGTAGCTAATGCAGCATGGCTGTCCCCTGGGATACAAACTGCTAAAAAGTAAATAGAACAAGGAAGCAAATTAAGATTACTTTATGGTAGAGTTGGAGTGTTAGAAACACCTGTCACAAGATCGTCCCGCCCAAAGGCTCTCTTCAGCGATTTGAGATTTTTGTGGGGTACTTTTTGACCATTTGAGTAGATTCTGAGTTGTTCTCGGAGAAAAGCTGAGACTTGGCTTCAGATAGCTCCTCAATTACCTGATGCAAAGATAAGATAGCATATATATATGTGTGTGTGTGTGTGTGTATGTGTGTGTATGTGTGTGTGTGTGTGTATATATATATATACACACACACTGTTTTAAAGTTCCTGTCTACTAATTCCAACATTCCAACATCTGTGTCACCTCTAGGACTGTTTATGGTGACCTGTTTTTCCTCTTTGTTATTTATGTATATATTGCATTTTCTTGCTTTCTCACTTATCTGGCAGTTTTTATTGCGTTCTGGGCATTGTGGGTGTTACACTGTTGAAAATCTGGGTTTTGTTCTGTGAGGTAGTTTACCTGCTGGAGAATCGGGTCGACCTTGTCAAGGCTTACTTTTCAGTTCCGTGGGGCAGGTGTGTCTAACATAGTCTTATCCCACGACTAGAGGGGAAGCTTTGTGGCTGCATTCACCTTGCCCGACAGTGAGCACACGACCTCTGTGTCACAGGCAGACTGAGTGTTTACCTGTGACTGTCTTGGCACTGGTTTCTTGTGCTTCATTTTTCCCCACAGGGTTATGCGATGAGGGCAGATGTCACCCACGTGTGCAGAGTCAGGGGGTGGTCCTGGCACATGAGAGGAACGCAAAATTACTATTTTTGGAGCTTATATAGGAGCTGATTGCATAGCTTCACCTCCTCCCGTCTGGAGGAGACAGATGGAGACAGAGAAACAGGGGGAAGGCCCCTTGGACAGATGCCCTTCGCAGCGTAAACACATGGTTTAGGGAGGCGACGTTCTGTGTCACCACAGAGGGCTCTACCTGTACAGTCACCTTTAACCCAGCTGCCAGTTCTCCTTGCTCAGAAAGCCCTGCCCACGCAGACACACGACCGTCTTCGCGCCGTCTTCCAGCGTGGAGCAGCCTTGCACCAAGGGCGCAGGCGCTCGGGGGCCCCGGCTGTCACTGGTGCTGTGTGGCCCCTTCCCGGCGTCTGGCTGGACACCCCCCCGCCACCGCGGCTGCAGGCACTCTTCTCACCTCATGCCCCCCTCCCCGCGCTGTGTTCACTAGGCTCCCCGGAGCCCCGCTGCGCTGGTGCATCTTAATATTCAGCCAAATACTTAAAAGACTCCTGTGCAGGTTCTGAAGTTTCTTCTCCACACACTCCCTCTTCCCCACCGCCCCTGCCCTGTCCCAGGTCCCAGCAGCCACGCAGACCAGACTCTGACCGCTATTTCCTCCACCCAGTGAGGCCTCTGCTCTCTTCTTGACTCCCCTTCCCCGTGCTGTGATCTGGAGAGTGCCTCTAGGCAGAAGGCAAGATGAGAGTGACTTCCATATGTTTTTCTTCTCCAAGGATCACAGCCCTGTCCTGTCTGTTGTTCAACACTTGCTTCAAACGTTTTGTCTGGTTTCAGAGTTGTTTACATTGGGAGATTGAGTCTGAAACCATCATAGCCAAAACTGCACGTTCTTTCTGCCATATTTTCAAATTATCATGCTGTGTATCATCTCTGCCACATGCCCATCTGGTGTTTAAAGGATATGAATTCCCTTTAAATTAACAGGACTGTATTCCTATATCTAAGAACCAACGATTCAGTCTATTCCTGAACTGGTAGATATGCAGTTTCTGTTAAAAGCCTTTCTGAAATTTAAAATTAATAATTCAGAAATAAGCAAAAAATCTGCTCTAAAAGTCCAGTCCAATATCACGTTATTTGTCCAGAAAACTCCATGCTGTCTTTATAACTTTATCTCCCTATAGAAATGCCTTCAAAAGCTATGATTTAACATATGTCTAGTATTTATTTAAGAGACTGAGGAGGGTGGAGAGTACAGCTCAGTGGTAGAGCAGATGCTGAGCATGCACAAGGTCCTGGATTCAGTCCCCAGCACCTCCTCTAAAGATAAATAGACAAACCTAACCCCCTCTCCCCCCCACCAAAATAAAGATTGAGGAAAGAACTAATTAAACCAGAAACTTCTGGCCAGTGAAAGCTACTGCAGTTGAGCACAGATTGTATTGGGGATCAAGGTGAAAGGAAGGACTGTGACCTGTGAGTAAATTGCTGGGCTACCTTGTTTCGTGTGCGCACACAGTGAACACGTCCGCATGCAGTCACTCCTGAGTCCACGTCTGACGCTGGGGGATCAGGCCATCCTCAAGAGAAAAACGCTTTTTCCTGTTTGTGATGGAAAAATACATATTAGTGAAAAGCTGTGTTAAATTATTTAGGACTACATTTACAAGGATTGTATATTTCTGAAGAAGCTGCTGACTTTCGATGTTTGAGGGGGTGGTTGATAATCATACCCTTTCTCTTCTGCTCTATGTTTTGAATCAATTGAAAGCTGTGGGAATCAGACGAATAGAGTACAAACAGCAGAATGCAGCTTAGATCTGTACCTGCAGTCAGGCTTCCTAACGGATGTCTCCTGGAGTGGATTTTCAACTTGCTGGCAGAGGAGCTGGAAAACTGAGAGCGCCCTCTCTGGGAGGAGTGGGGCTGCAGAGAACACTCCCGTCCTGGAGACGGGGCGGCTTGACAGGAGAACAGGAGGGCCTGGGATTGCTGTGTGGGCGCCTCTCCTTTTGGGAGCTCGCCTCTTGGGGGGGGTGTGTGTGTGTGTCTCTGTGGTGTGGGCGGGCTTTCTTCCTGTCAGTTTCAGTATTGAAGATGGCTTGTGTGAAGGGCTGAGTCCGACGTGGCTGGGAGGGGAGTCACTGCCGGTCTTGATAGTGACTAAACTTCCAGTCAGGCCTTGCCTGAAGGAGTAGGGTGTTTTCCCCGTTAACAAATCTTGGGTACACCCATGTGAGGGAGTTGGAATTCTTCATAAATAAGGAGGATATTTCTGGATTCTTGCCTTGAAGGGAGGTGAATCAGCTGGTCTTGTTTGTCCAGACAAGTAGGAAGATGCCACAGTGACTTACGCACTGCAAGACATCTTAGCAGGTAGTTCAGAACCGTCAGATAGTCTCTGTGAACTGTTTTTTGATAAAACTGCCTTCTTATGGCTTAAAAAGAAGTTGACGATGTCGGTTGTAGGCCCCGTGTTAGAGACCATGGCTTTTAGTTGAGGAGTCTCCTGGGAGGCCCTGAACAGTCTAGCCAGATTAGTAGTATTTTCCTGCTGGTGCCTGTGATCTTGTCTTTGGGGTTTGCCTTTTCTGCACTTCAGGGGTATTGGCTTGTGATTCTCCAAAATAACCCACGAGAGGAATTCAGAGAGTGTTCTTTGTAGCTCCATGGGCTTCGGCTGCAGGGCTGGCTCAGGGGTGTCCAGAGGGCGCTGGCCAGTCCCGACCCTCCTCCTTCACACCCTTTATCACTGCATGAAAATATCTTCTCCTCTCTCTCATTTAAATAATTTAAAATTTCTTCCCAGTTGGTTGGTGAACAACATTGATTATGCATGGCTCCATGTAAAACACCAAATAAGGCATTGTAGGGAACGGCCGAGGATAAATACATGGCTTCTGTTTTCTAGAAGTATATAGTCTAGTGACAGACAACACCCACGGACATGAGTGACACAAGCGTGGGACAGCCCAGCCTCCTGCCTGTAGAAGAGCCAGCAGCCCCGGCATCACAGTTCATCGGCACAGCAGCTCTGGGGTGAAGCGCGCTTCTTCCCTGATGCCTCAGAGCCTCACTGTTCAGAGCTGTGGCCCTGGGCCAGCAGCAGCAGCATCCTGGGAGCTCACTAGACATCCAGGGCCAGGCGCGGCCCTAGACCTCCTAGAAGAGAATCATCTGAACGATCCCTGGCTGAGGCCGGTGTGCGTCGCAGCCTGGGAGGCGCGCCGCAGAGGATCCCAGTTGTGCTCATCTGCGCGCTGGGTCAGGTGCCCAGCTGGAGCTCGTCGCCCTGGCCGGGAGCCTGCAGGGCAGGTGCGCCGGATGTGCGGCCTCCCCAGCCGGGACGGCTGTTCTCCGTCCCCTGGCCAGTGGGGGTGGGGTCAGTCCGTGGGCTGAATTTGCTGCAGGAAGAAAGTGTCCTGCCCCAGGGGAAACAAGGAGGCAGCAGGAGATGAGATTCCCAGTCCTCACTTCCTCTTCCGTGTTGGGGCTCACATGGCCGTGAGGGCCAGCTGCTTACCAGCCCTTCACGCTGGGTCATTTCATCCCCTTTCCTGTGTGTGTGTGCGCGTGTGTGTGTGCGTGCATGTGCTCCCACGCTACTCCCAGTTCCCTTCGCGCTCAGCCTATCTGTTGGCTTGACCTGGGTGTCAGAGATTCCCACCGCCTCCACAGCATGGTTCTTCTGTCGCCTCTCAGACAGTCACAGTTCTCAAATACATGTGACCACTTCAGAGGAAGCACACACGCGCCTGTGTCCAGGTCTGAGTTCACAGCCGCGGGGTCTTGGGACTGCAAGCATCAAGTACTGCCTTTCATTCTGCCACTAGCACTTCGGGCCTTGGAGTCAGGCCCTTTCAAGCCGCCAGCTGGCTGTTAAGATGCATTTATGTTTCCCAGGGGGCGTCATACCTCCAGCCCTCAGGAACCGAAACTCCTGGCGACTACCTTACTGGAAGTTCTATATACAGGGAAAGAGGAGGTTCTGCCCTTTTACTGTTATTACTTACAGTTGACCTTTGAACAATGCAGGTGTTTTGTGGGAGAAACAAAACTTCTAACCAGAGTTCATTTCTTTTACACTGTGTTTTGTTTCTAGTCTAAAAGAATATAATAAAAAAAACCTGTGTTTTTAAAAAAAAAGAAAACTGCATTCAAAGTTGCTTGGGTTAGTTCTCCTGTTACTTCAGTGCGATTATGTTATTCATTTAAATAGTAGATTTATTTGTTTGTATTCACTTTTTGTTTCCCCTCCAACCTTCTAATTTGATACACTAATTTTTCAGTCGATGTAACAATAACGTGGTTCTAAAACTTAGCTGTGTGAGAAGGTATCACTCGGAGGTCTCTCACTTTCCCCCTCTTTCTACCCACTTCCGGTGCCCCTCCTTTCCATCCTGTCTCTCCCACTCTTACAGGTAAATCTCATACATTGCTGGCTTATCCTTCTCATGTTTCTTTTCTGTACGTATCAGCGGATATGTTTGCACTATAGGGAAACTCCCACGTATTTTTCCCTAGTATTTGCATGGTATTTCTAGCATTTGCAGATTTTTTTTTGGAGGGTATGATATTTGAAGCTAATTTTTTCAAATGTCTAGTTGTCTGAGAGACACTTGCTGAAAAGCTCGTCTTTTCCCTGGTGACTTGGGGCTCTGCCTTTGGTAGCACCTTATCTACCTCCATGGAAGCTCAGTAATCATGATCTTGTTTCACTTTCCCCTTCCTCCTACCTTCCGTGTTCTCAGCTACATTATTTCTACCTTCCTGCACGCGAGACACACTGTATATAATACACAGCATGCTGTTCTCCCACAGGGTTTGTGCCTTTGTTCTAGTCCTGGGTCTACAGATGACACTGAACGCACACCATCCATGCCCTGAGCCCCGCACAGGTGTCCTCAGCCATCTGTCAGCGGATGAAGTTCACCCAGGACACTCCTCAAGAAGGGCTCGTGGGGGCAGGATAGTCTGGCATCTTACCAGTTTAAAAGTGTTTCTGTATTTTGACACTTAAAGGACAGCTTGTCTAAATATAAAATTCTCAGTTCATTCATTCTTTCCTTGGGTTTTTAAAAAAATGCTGCTCTGTTGTTATTCTGCACTGTAAGTTGTGTTTAGGGCATCTGGTGCCAGTCTGATTTCAGTTTTGATCTTTATGCTTAGAGATCTTGAGGTTAAAAAAAATTTAAGTCTAATAGTTTTATTAGGATATGTTTTCAAATCGATCATTCTGGTTCAGTTTTCTCTGGTACCTGTTGGGCCTTTTCAATATGTGCATTTTGGTCTTTTCTTGTTTCCAACGAGTCTTCCTGGGTTACAGTTTTAAGTATCAGGTCTGTTCAGTTGTTTTGCTTTTATCTTTAGGACCTCCTACTACACATCCTTTTCTTCTTTGGCTTTCTTCTCTTTCAACCACTTTACTTCTGATCCATTTTATTTCTTTGCCACGTTTTCATTTTCTTGGTTATTTTTTTCTGGCTTTCTTCAATGACCCTTAGTAAAATTTTATTTGGATCTAGTCTCCCTTGGGGACTTTGTCATTTAATCTTTGATTCTGCAATGATTTTGTCTTTTCATTTCTTTCCCACATTCAGTCAAGTCTCTTTTCATTTATTCCTAATTATTGTCCATTTCTGCTTTTAATTTTTGAATTTCTTATCCAAGGTGGTTTCTCATTCCCCCAAACGCAATGACGGTTTGAAGACTGCCACCTGAACTCATGTGCACTCAAAGACCCCTTGCCCGTAGTGCGTGCTCTGACCCACTGGGGCTCTTCCGGGATTTTTACACTTAGTGTGGCCTTTCCCTTTCTGGTTGTGATTTTAGCTTAGTTTTAGTCCCACTGCTAGTGCCCCTTTTCTCTCTTGCACATAGTTTTTTCCAAAGTGCCCTTCCACATTACCTGCTTATAGGTAACCTGATACTTGGGCATTCCTCATCTTTTAGTTATGTTGTGGGCATAGGTTTTATATGATCTGTTTGTTGTTCTTGTGGTCCTGTATTGTTTTTGGAAGATGGGCTGGGACACTCAGTTTATGCCCCTGCATTTGTTGCAGAAAAACGTGTTACAGCTCAGTTGTGACAGCAACCTGGATCCGGGCGAGAGACCAAGCAGCACTTGGAGAGTTGGAGAACACAGGTTTATTACGCCAGCGGGCCCAGAAGAGTCAACACTCCAAGCTCTGAGCCCCATCTGTAGGTTTACACAGGCCTTTTATAGGCTGCCTGTTTACACTTTGCAACGTCATATGCAAATAAGGTATAAGAAAAGTTGACTTATTAGGAACAAGCTTTGTAGAAATGGACCAATCAGGAGGGAGAGAAATAACCAATCAGGAATGAGCTCCATGCAAATAAAGTACAACAAATGGACCAATCAGAAGTTAGGGAAGTGGACCAGTCAGGAGTGAAGGAAATAACCAATCAGGCGTGAGCTCAGGGAACCAATAGAATTTTAGGGGTAAGTAAGCTGTTTCAGAGGCAAAAAGTGAGATAGAGCCTCTGGGCCAGGGAACCGGATGGTGCTGGCAGGAGAGCAGTGGCTCTGCCTGGGGGTCCTGCCGGTCTTTTTATGGGGCTTCCCGCCTCACATCTGCCTCACGTGTATGTGTAAACGTGCGTGTATGTGTGTAGATATTGTATGTGTGTACTTGTATCTGCTATCAGAATGTAATTCCTTAAGAGTAGCAATTCAGTTTTACTCATCTTTCCGTCTTTAGCAATAATCCCAGTACCTATCACATGCAATGCCCTTTAAACATTTCTTTTTCTTATTAACAATTAAAACAGAATTGCAGTAGAGCATGTTTCTCTGTTAAAAATCATCTATCTCTTTTCCAAAGGCTGCAGATAGCTAAAGGATTGTGACAGGAAGTGCAGACTCCTCTAACTATGCAGCTGGGCCTGCGGGCTGGACAGCAGCACGGGGAGTTATTTGAGAGCCTGAATGCACAGAAATTGCCATGTTGCTCATGACAGAAGGAATGTGATGTATGCATAGTGTTATAAGATGGTGCGTTCACTTCAGAGGAGAGCCCCATGGCTCCTGGGTGACACATGATTGTCCTTATTATTCTTGTGACTTGACTATGAAATGAGGTGAGAGAGTGCAGAAACCTTCTGCTTAGGGGAGCGGCAGATAGCGGTGCTGTGCGGTGCTCCTGTGCTCCGGATTGACTGGGAGGGTCCGAAGTGCCACAGTGAACGGTTAGTGTTCTGATGGAATCTGAGGGGAAGCGATGCCGTGCTCACCAGCACCGGTCTCACTCTGACTCTTCCTCACAGTCCTCCTGTCTGGGTCACGTACCAAATGAAACTTAATGTAATTTCTGCACGATAACTGCCATTTCTGTAAGAAATAGATACTTTTGTCAGTTTGTGATTCGGAAAGAGGGGAGAGTGGTGGATGTGGGGTAGGGATCAAACCTAGGAATGTGCTTGGGGACTTCTGTGCAAGTGTTACGGGCTGAATTGTGTCCCCCAGATTCGTGCGTTGAATCCTAACCCCCAGGACCTCAGAATGTGATCTGGTTTGGAGAAAAGGCATTTAAAGAAGTAATTAAGGTAAAGTGAGGTCATAGGGAAAGGTCCTTATCCTAGTAAGAAGAAATTAGGACACCTCCACACACAGAAGGAAATCTTGTGAACACAGGGAGAAGACAGCCACAGAGAGAGGCCTCGGAAGAAAAAAACCCCGCCATCACCCTGGTCTTGGGCTCCTGGCCTCCAGAACCACGAGAGAATACATCTCAGTTGTTTAAGTGACTGTTCGTGGTGCTTTGTCGACACCCCTACCAAACTAGTAGTGCAAAGGTACTCACCGCAGAATTTTTAAATAGCAGCTCCAGATGGAAACAAAAGATGTGCCCAACAGTGGGCGCGGAGTTATGTTCGTGTCCCGCTCTGCCTGTCCTGCCCCCCTGGCCGTCCCCTGTGGGCGGCAAAGGACAGTGAGGGTAGTCAGGGCTGCGGGCTGCCGTCACCTGGGGTAACCTGAGCCACCTCGCGAGAATCATCGGTCCTGAGCACCCCTGCTCTTGGGCCGCGGGCCCCTCTGTGCGGTGGATGGAGTTGATCGTGGACGTGCCAGGGAGAAACAGAAGACGGGTACTGTGCCTGGGGATTTTAAGGACTCAGGCTCAGTATATCCCTTTTCACCAAAACAATTTCATTTTGTTTTCTGCACAGATTTCCTCCAGAGCTCCCGCTGAATTCGGGTTTAAGCCGCTAGGTTCTCTTTACCGTCCGTACATGTCCAATTCCATGCCAACACCATATATACTTGTTATGTCTGATTAAATATTGTTTTTGCCAACAAAACCTTACAATATAATTCCCAAAATTCATTGCCACAAGCAAAAACCTTTCAAGATTTCCCCTAGCAGTTTCCTTATGAGCGCACTTGGTTATTCTGGTCTGTTTCACCTTGGCCCCCATGCTACACATGGTAGCGAGTAAGCGAGCTTTTCATTAGGGTGATTTCAGAGTATGTGGTGCTTTGTGGGCATGAAAGCTTAAAACCCCTTTTACTGAAGCACCTAACTTACCTTTGGGGGAGAACTTTCCAGTTAGAGAAGTTTGACATTTGGAAATTGTTAGTTTAATATGTGTGTGGTATATATGCATAGACAGGAATTTCATTTTTTCTCTGTATTTTGTTAAGTGGGCACAAAGTGGACGGAAGTCGTTTCTGTCCCTTGTGAGAGGGGAGCTTGGTCAGCAGGACGGTCTGCTCTCTGTGGGCTCTTCAGCACACAGGAAGCGGGTGTGGCGCTGGGGGGAGAAGAAGTGTGTGAGCAACCTGGAAAAAGATTAAAGTCAGACTACGAGGTTCGTGTCAGCCTCTGGACCAGGACTTTTCCATTCTTGGTACTTTAAAGAAATGAGCAACTTAGTGTTCTTAGAAAAGGAGAGACCATTCGTAAAAGCCGGCACCGCTCCCCTGTACTTACTGCCGTGTTTCCAAGTGCTTTTGTTTTTTTAACAATCTGATTTTTTCTTTTGTTTGGGTGGGATGTGACCCTTCATTAGCCTGTATGTGTACTTAAGGAGTCTTGTTTTATTTGATTGGAGAATGTTTTTAAAATCATATGCACCTTAATAACTGTGTTTCTGGGAATGTCTGGCATGTTTATTGGTCAAATGCCTTGCAGATGAAAGTGAAACATTGTGAGGAATCTTCTGGATCAAACACGGATCTATTTTTACTTTAGTAAAACTATTCAAAGCATAAAGCCTTCAGTCTGGGTGTCGGTGCTGGCAGCTCACCTGGGAGGGCTGCCGGGAAAGTGCCTGCTATGGGCTGCAGTGATTTTCCCATCCCTGCTGCCTCTGGTTGTCGTGCTTGAACTACAGACATGGACCAGCTGAGCACCACCAGGTCTCCTGGGTTTCCAGAGCACTGCACGACGGCTGCGTTCACGGGCGTCCTGTTTTCTTCTGAGTTCACTAACATGCTTTCAAGTTTTCAAAGTCAGTGAAGATACCGTTGAGTTTTGTGTCTGACACCAGCCCTTAAGAGATTATTAGACGAATTCCGTTCTCCAGAGGAGCACTGGAGAGGTAGAGCTGGGGTCGGTGGCAGTCATTTTAGTTTAAAATTATACCTGCTCTTAAAACAAGCCGTAGACGCTCTGCAGTCCAGCTGGGAAATCGACAGTGACGAGCAGCAGGGCTGGAGCACGCCTGCTCTGAGTGCCGTCTCCCCGCTTCTCTGTGCTCTGGGCGTGCGTCCACTTTCTCCGTGCATCTGCTTGCCTGGCGACAGAGAGCAGGTGTCAGGGTCATAGCAGTTCACAGTTTACAGTTTAATTTTGTTCAGAGACGCTGGGCCGTTGAAGAGAAGCGCTCCTCACCATGGAAGGGTGCTGCTGCCTCTGCTCCTCCCCTTGGCTAGGGTCTCACGGCTGAAGGTAGTCGCCCTGTTCTGTGCGAGCCGGGGGAGGACTTAATGAAAGCCTTTTGGAAACATGTCCTAACAGCCCCTGGCCAACAGCATCGCGTCGTGTTCCTGTTCCTGGTAAAGGTGAGCTGGTAGGTGGAAAGGTGATCTGCAAATATGTATTTTTTTGTATTTCAAATTTCTTTGTAAACCGATTTGAGATATAACTTGCATGTAACACAAGGCACCCAATTTTAAGTGTAGAGCTCACCGAATCTTGACAACGTGTACGTTCTTTTTTTTTTTTTTTAACATTTTTTATTGATTTATAATCATTTTACAATGTTGTGTCAAATTCCAGTGTTCAGCACAATTTTTCAGTCATTCATGGACATATACACACTCATTGTCGCATTTTTTTCTCTGTGAGTTATCATAACATTTTGTGTATATTTCCCTGTGATATACAGTGTAATCTCGTTTATCTATTCTACAATTTTGAAATCCCAGTCTATCCCTTCCCACCCTCCACCCGCCTGGTAACCACAAGTCTGTATTCTCTGTCTGTGAGTCTATTTCTGTTCTGTATTTACGCTTTGTTTTTGTTTGTTTGTTTTTGTTTTTGTTTTTGTTTTTGTTTTTTAGATTCCACATATGAGCGATCTCATATGGTATTTTTCTTTCTCTTTCTGGCTTGCTTCACTTAGAATGACATTCTCCAGGAGCATCCATGTTGCTGCAAATGGCATTATGTTGTCGGTTTTTATGGCTGAGTAGTATTCCATTGTATAAATTTACCACATCTTCTTTATCCAGTCACCTGTTGATGGACATTTAGGCTGTTTCCATGTTTTGGCTATTGTAAACAGTGCTGCTATGAACATTGGGATGCAGGTGTCATCCTGAAGTAGATTTCCTTCTGGATACAAGCCCAGGAGTGGGATTCCTGGGTCATATGGTAAGTCTATTCCTAGTCTTTTGAGGAATCACCACACTGTTTTCCATAGTGGCTGCACCAAACTGCATTCCCACCAGCAGTGTAGGAGGGTTCCCCTTTCTCCACAGCCTCTCCAGCATTTGTCATTTGTGGATTTTTGAATGATGGCCATTCTGACTGGTGTGAGGTGATACCTCATTGTAGTTTTGATTTGCATTTCTCTGATAATTAGTGATATTGAGCATTTTTTCATGTGCTTTTTGATCATTTGTATGTCTTCCTTGGAAAATTGCTTGTTTAGGTCTTCTGCCCATTTTTGGATTGGGTTGTTTATTTTTTTCTTATTGAGTCGTATGAGCTGCTTATATATTCTGGAGATCAAGCCTTTGTCGGTTTCACTTGCAAAAATTTTCTTCCATTCCGTAGGTTTTCTTCTTGTTTTACTTCTGGTTTCCTTTGCTGTGCAGAAGCTTGTAAGTTTCATTAGGTCCCATTTGTTTATTCTTGCTTTTATTTCTTCTAGGAGAAAATTTTTGAAATGTATGTCAGATAATGTTTTGCCTATGTTTTCCTCTAGGAAGTTTATTGTATCTTGTCTTATGTTTAAGTCTTTGATCCATTTTGAGTTGATTTTTGTATATGGTGTAAGGGAGTGTTCTAGCTTCATTGTTTTACATGCTGCTGTCCAGGTTTCCCAACACCATTTGCTGAAGAGACTGTCTTTATTCCATCGTATATTCTTGCCTCCTTTGTCGAAGATGAGTTGACCAAAAGTTTGTGGGTTCATTTCTGGGCTCTCTATTCTGTTCCACTGGTCTATATGTCTGTTTTGGTACCAATACCATGCTGTCTTGATGACTGTAGCTCTATAGTATTGTCTGAAGTCTGGGAGAGTTATTCCTCCAGCCTCTTTCTTTCTCTTCAGTAATGCTTTGGCAATTCTAGGTCTTTGATGGTTCCATATGAATTTTATTATGATTTTTTCTAGTTCTGTGAAATATGTCCTGGGTAATTGGATAGGGATTGCATTAAATCTGTAGATTGCCTTGGGCAGTGTGACCATTTTAACAATATTGATTCTTCCAATCCAAGAGCATGGAATATCTTTCCATTTTTTGACGTCTTCTTTCATTTCCTTCATCAGTGGTTTATAGTTTTCTGTGTATAATTCTTTCACCTCCTTGGTTAGATTTATTCCCAGATATTTTATTACTTTGGGTGCTATTTTAAAGAGGATTGTTTCTTTACTTTATTTTTCTGTTGATTTATCGTTAGTGTAAAGAAATGCAACTGATTTTTGAACGTTAATTTTGTAACCTGCTACCTTGCTGAATTCTTCAATCAGCTCTAGTAGCTTTTGTGTGGACCTTTTAGGGTTTTCTATATATAGTAACATGTCATCAGCATATAATGACACTTTTACCTCTTCTTTTCCAATTTGGATCCCTTTTATTTCTTTCTCTTGCCTGACTGCTGTGGCTAGGACTTCCAGGACTATGTTTAATAGGAGTGGTGATAGTGGGCAGACTTGTCTTGTCCCAGATCTTAGTGGGAAGCTTTTGAGTTTTTCACCGTTGAGTACTATGCTGGCTGTAGGTTTGTCATATACAGCTTTTATTATGTTGAGATATGTTCCCTCTATACCTACTTTGGCGAGAGTTTTTATCATAAATGGGTGTTGAATTTTATCAAATGCTTTTTCTGCATCGATTGAGATGATCATGTGGTTTTTGTCCTTTCTTTTGTTGATGTGATGTGTACGTTCTTGTAGCCGCCACCGCAGTCACTAACAGGAGACAAGCCTGACTGCTGCTCTGGTTTCTGCAGAGCCCGCTCCCCGCTGCTCACACTCACGGCCACCACCTTCCCTTTGATGTGCTCGGCCCTCACTCTGCACCACTGCTGCTTACTGCAGTCTGCTCTGGAACTGGCGTTTTGCTCTTAACTCCTTTTTCCCCCTTGTACTTTCTATAATATCTCTAAGTTATGATTATTCTAATCACATTAGCCGCCCACCTTGCTTAAAATCCCTTGAGGGCCCTTCGCAGTTCCCCTTCTCAGTCATCAGTTTCTAGGTAAGAGGTTGGTTCACGACGGCATTGAACAGTTGTGAAATATACACGGGGAACCGGACTCGTGAAGGGCAGGTGATGAGTTAGTTCACTTAACAGTGTGGAAGAAATAAAAGCTCACCTTGTATTTCAGGGTTTAAATTATCAGAAGCATTTTACTTGATTCTCACTTTATGCAAACAACTGTGAGGGAAGGAGAGAAGCATCTTTCAAATATTCATTTCAACGTTAGAAACTGGAGCCAGCCGAAGGAGCTTCCGATGACCAGAGCTGGAGCCACCTGAACAGGATAAGTAACGTGGTGCCGGATCATAACCCAAAGTACAAAGTAGAGTGTCCGTGAATCGACAAACAGGGAAAAGAGGCAAACTTCTTGGGAAGAGAATTCCAGATAATTGATATAGATCCTCTGCTCTCAACGAGCGGAAACTGAACTTCCCACTGACTGAGTGTGGGCTGCACGTGGTGACTTCCTTCCAGAGAACTCAGTGTGGAAAGGAGGGGAGGGGAGAGTAACTTTACATCAGAGAAACCTGAAGAACAGGTGACCAGTGTTGGCATGAAGAGTGACAGGCATGTTAGTAATAATAAGCACTGTGACCCCAGTCTAATCATGAAGAAGCATCAGGCAGATTCCAGCAGAGGAGCAGCCTGCAGAATAAGGGGTCAGGGCTCCTCAAAGCTGTCCAGGCTGTCACACACAGAGAAAGTCTAAGAAAACGCCACAGCCACAGGAGGAGCCTAAGGAGACACGACAGCTAAATGTGATCTGGTGTCCCGGATGGGATCCTGGAACAGAAAAGGACATTCGGTAAAAACTAAGGAAATCTGGGTAAAATATGGACTTGAGTTAACAAGGATGATCGATGCTATTTCATTCATTGTAAAACGTGTGCTGTGCTAACACAGGGTGTTAACACCAGGGAAACTGGGTGCGGAGTGTATGAGGACTCTGTACTGGTCTCAGTTTTTCTGTAAATCTAAACCTGTTCTAAAAAATAACGTGTCTGAAACTAAGGAAAGCACTGTTGAGGGTCCCCGGTAACCCGCTGGTTTCTGTCTCCCCTGCAGTTTCGAGAGTGTTTGCTGCCTTGCTGACTCTACTTCCCTCTCTGACATCACCTTTGATGGCAACCCAATAGCTCAAGAGTCATGGTACAAACACACTGTCCTTCAGAATATGATGCAGCTGCGCCAGCTGGATATGAAGAGGGTCACGGTGGGTGAGGGTCCCCCAGAGTGCTCGCCACGGTGCTCCGCTGGGTGGGTGGGGAGCTGGGCTGCGCGCGCTTTGCTTGAAATGCTTCTCACCTTTGAAGCACTGTGGATCATCACGACTATGTACTTCTCAAGCATAACGGTGAGCCTTTTACCTCCTGTCCCCTATTCCCGCTTTCACTGAGTAGACCTAGCCTTCTGTTTAAACTAATCCTCATGCTTATTTTTCACTCTTGCTTAATATCCAACTATTTACTTTGGAGGAGATGAGTAAGAATTTCACCGGTGAGTTGCGCAGCGTGGCGGTTAAGGACGAGGGTGCTGGAGCTGGCCTGCAAGCCTGAGTGCTGGCCTGGCCGCTTTCCGGCTGCGTGCCCTTTGGCGGTTTACTTAATCTTTCTGTCCTCTTTTCCTCAGAGTAAAATGGGGATTGTGGTCGTGTCGTGTCACAGGGTTGCTGTCAAGGTAGAACGAAGTGCTAAGCCGCAGGACGGGCTGAGGCTCCCGGAAGCGGTGCGGCCTGTTGCGCTGGGCTTGACGCGCTCCCGCTCAGCGGGGCGTCTCGTCTCTGTTCATTGTGTCTCCATGGGAGACACTAGACGTTTCCATGTGGCTCCTGATCTAAGTGAAATGCTGCACACAGTACCCCTCCTCTTAACTGTACCATGTACGTAAGCATACTGCAGGCTCTAGAAAGTTCTGTGATAAAGACACTTGCCAAAATTTGTTTCATTGCACCCCAGATTTATTTGAATACTTACCATCAAAGAAAATATCTGTTAGTAATCTCAGTTTGATCATCTCTGACCTAGAAAAATGTCCTAAACTTCCATCTGTTTTCTCACTTCTAGACTCTGCTAATTTTGATGTGGATCCTGAGTGGTCAGCTAGGTTTGTTCAGCTGCCAGTCGGCTCACTGCCTGTACACTAATGTCACAGTGTGTGCCGCTCACAGTTCTTCCTCAGCAGTATTGTGGACATCTAAGGTGGCCAGCGGATGGGCAAGGTGTGGCGGGATCCGTAAGTCCCAGGAGGCCTCTCAGGTTCCGCCTGTCTCTGTTCATGGAGATGAGGTTCTCTGTCCTTCCAGTTTGCTCAGACCTGCACCGTCCACTGTGTCTCATATGTTTACCCTCATCTCCACAGCTGTCTCACTGAGGCATCTGTGGTTCTTCTAATTGCTCTTCCGGATGGGGTTGTGACGAACAGGAACCCATTTATATAAAATAGTACTTAATTATGCTTCCCGTAGTGAATTTTATTTACTGAAGTACAGTCAGTCACAAAGCGCGCAGTTACCTTGTACGCCAGCCTTGTCTGCCACCTCAGGACGTCGTCTGTGAGGGCGGGAGCCGTTCTTCCTCCGGGCGGCAGGGGAGGACGCACCACACGGCTTCCTCCCTTCCTTTTCTGGCTCGCCCGAGGCTGGGCGCGCAGTCAGGTTCAGCCGAGGCTTGCTGGCTCAGTGCGCCCGGCCTGTGCGCGGGCCTCATGTAAGGAGGTGCGTGCCGCGTGCGGTGCCTGCCCTTGGGCGCCTGCCTGGCCAGGACGTGAGGAGATGGGCTGGGGTGGAGCAGGGCCTGCTGTTCTGACGTGTGTACAGCGGCCGACCTTGCGCGTCTGCTCCTCACTGTTTAATTTTAGAAATTAAATTTTTTTAAATGGAAATAATATCAAAATTAGAGGAAAGCTGTAAGTACAAAGAACTTGTTTTTCTTGAACCATTTGAGAGTAAGCTTCTGACTCAGTTCCTCAGCCAGCCTGAACACATCAGTGTGTATTTCCTGCAAGCAAAGACATTCTCCCATGTAAGCACAAGAGAGCCAACAAAATCAGGAAATAAATGCTGAGTAATTGCTAGTGTCTGATTCTCACACCACGGTCACGTTTTACTGGTCACATCAGCAGTATTCTGTGGAGCCACGTGGTCCAGTTTGGAATTAGATGTTGCAAAGAGGAGGTGTATTTTGTTGTCATGTCTCTGTCACCATTTTTCTGGAGCAGTTCCTCAGTCTTTCCTTGACTTTCATGACTTTGACATTTATGAAGATTACAAGTCAGTTATTTTGTAGAATGACCCTAAATTCAGGTTTTATTTGATGTTTCCTGACAATTTTTGGTTATAGATTTTTGGCGTAAACATCACAGAAGTGATTTTGCGTACTCCCCCCTTGCTGCTGGCAGGTGGTGTTTAATTTGTATTTGTCTCTTCACTGATGTTCTTCACTTTGGCTCGGTGTCCAAGACTTCAGTTCAGTTCTGGCCCTGTCTATCCAGATGTACCATCAGATGTCACAGGCTGAGGGCTCAGTCCCGTGGGACTGCATGCACGCTCCCTCCTCCGCCCAAGATGCTGGTGACAAGACTGTTACCTGTGCTTCTGACCCACTGGCTGTAAACCAGAGGGTCCCGTACCCCCGTCCTCAGGTCTGAGCTATTCGCTAGAGCGGCTCACAGAACTAAGAGAAACGTTCCACTTACTAGGCCACCAGCTCACTGTGAAAAGACGGAAGTCAGAAACGCCCAGGGGGAGGAGCCGCGTGGGGCGGGCATGTGGGAAGGGACACGGAGCTTCCGCGCCCTCAGAGCGTGTCCCTCTCCCCAGACCTCCAGGTCTCACCAGCCCCAAAGCTTCTGAACCCTGTCCTTCTGGGCTTTTATGGAGGCTTCATTAAATAGTCATGGCTGATTATGTATCATCAGCGACTTGGCAGTTGATTCAGCCTCCACCTTGTCTCCCCTTCCTGGAGGTCTGTGGGTGGGATGGAAAGTTCCAGCCCTCTAATTGCCTGGTTGGTTCTCCTGGCAACCTGCCTCCACTCTTAGGTGGGGTCCAGAAGTCATCTCATTAACAAAACAAAAGACACCTTTATCACTCCTCACATTTGGGAAATTCCTAGGGTTTTGGGAACTGTGAACCAGAAACTGGGATGAAGACCAAAGACGTATTTCTTATAATAAATCATAATATCACGCCTTTGTAATCCCATTCCTCATAAAAAATTCAATTTATTAACTTACTCATATCAGTATGGACTCATGGTATTTAGTCTCACCTTTTATTTATACCTTTTTACTGACTTTTTAAAAGATGTTTTATTAATTAACAGGTCTGGCAAACAATAGCCCATGAGTGGGCCACCTATTTTTGTAAATAAAGTTGCCCTGGAGCACAGTCACGTTCACTCATTGATGAATTACCTACACTTGCTTTGATGCTGCGATGGCACAGCTGAGTAGTTACTGAAGAAACGTGTGGCCTGCAGCCCTAGAAGATTTGCCGTCTGGCTGGAAGTTTGCTAATGCTGGGTCTGGAGCTATTTTTTCTCTTTAAGAATGACATCTTGATTAAATTTTTATATAATTTACCATAGGAACATTCTAGCTGGGGTGGATCACACAAATATTTAATGAACTTCCATGCCCTTGGGCTGTGGTTCCCAAACTGTGCCAAGGATGCTGAACTCACAGGGGCCCTGTAGAATGTTTATAATTTCCAAGCTAAACACAGTGATATTTGAGCTCTGTGAGACACAGAAAATTACCAGCTTAAGGTAATTTTCCATTTCAACATTAGGTCACAGTGCATTTCTCTCTATGGCATCATATTCTGGCAAAGCTGAGCTTTCAGTGGTGATTGTGATAAAAACAAACACCATGCCAAAATCAGGACAGAGCAAGCAGTGAGGGTGGACGGCCGGGTCCAGGCTAGTTCTAATGTGTGAGAAGTTGGGTGATGCTCTGCACGTGCACGCAGTTCATCGGTAATTGTGGTTATTTAAGGATGGGATTTTTTCTTTAATTTACGCGTATTATTGCTTTTTCAGATGGCTGCTAAGTTGCTAAAACATGAATACTTACTAAATTGTTTACTAACTGCTTAGTAAACAGAGCTGTAACATATTTCTTTTGACCTAGAGACACCGTGAGAAGATTCCTGAGTGCAGGCATGCAGGTGGAGTACGATGCAAGGTGACCAGCTAGTTAGATACGATCCATCTCTAGATTAGTACATACACACCACACACACACACAAACACACACACACACACACACACACACACACACACACACCCATGATGCTGTCAAGGAGCAGAGCACTCCTGTGTCTGCTGGAGAAGCAGGGAAAGCTCCCAAGGAGGAAAGACTTGAGCCTGCAGAGCAGCACAGGAGGAGGAGGATGTATGCGTGGACGATGCCCAGGGAGGTGCAGGCGCGAGGAACGCCGAGCGCCGTGGGAAGTGCGGCTGCGCACCGAGGGCAGGGGGAGGAGGGCACGAGCGGGAGGATGCTGCCTGGCGAGGGCGGGGTCGCGGAGGGCATTTATGCCATAAGAACAAGTTTAGAGTTTTGTCCTGAACGTGATAGGAAACCCTTGAAGGGTTTCCTGGTTAAGTGGGATCTGCCTGTTGGGAGGGTTGTCTGTGTGAGCAGTAGTGCAGAGGACGAGTGGGGAGGCCAGGCAGGGCGATTAGCCGGGGTAGGAGCTCTGGGGGTCTGGTCCAGAGGAGCGGCAGGAGGTAGCAGGATGTTGGGAGATAATGTGAGTTATTGGCCTCAGTTCCTGTTTTGCTTTTGTTATCTCTGTTAGGAGGAATGGCTTATAGTTAGTAAAGAGTGGAAATAAATATTAGTAAGATGAAAGTAAAGCCTAGGATAGGTGAATGAAAAGCTTGAATTAGACCCGTTTAGAGCAGGGGCTGACAGTAAGCACACCGGGCTTTGGGGCTTACGCGGGCTCTGGTGAAAACTGCTCACCTCTAATTGTAACCTGAAAGCGGTCGTGGACGGTACGTAAATGAATGAGCATAGCCCTGTTCCAGTAAAACCTTATCTACAAAAACAGGTGGCACGCTGGATTTGGCCTGTGGGCAGGAATGTGTCAGTCTTTGATCCAGAACAAGGAATAAATGGAGTGAATAAACTGCTAGGCACCTGCCAATTCTGTCTGAGAAGCAGTGTGGAATAGCAGAGTAGCTGAAAGGTAAGATGGACTAATCTGTCTTTTTATCCTGAAAGGAAAGAATCCAGAGTCCACAAGTGGTGACAGCAAACTTGCAGGAAAGAAAGCTAAACTGAGGTGTCAGAAGGCGGGTTGTGAGTCCTGGAGGAACCGACCCCTAGGAGGCGGCATGAGTTCACTACACACAGTTTGTGCCGGACAGAACTAGGTGACCGTCCTGGATACTATGAAGAGACCCCTCAGAGAAGTGCTGCGGGGGACAGTGTCTTGGTATTCAGGCAAAGCATTCCACAAAGTCTTTATGACAGCACTTTGAGTACGCTGTGACAGCATGGTTGAATGGCTTTGTGGTTCAGGTGTCCCTGCAGAACACGAGTGACGGGCTGACGCCAGCCTGGAGAGACAGCTGTCCTGGCGTGCCCTGAGGCTCTTCCTTAGGCTTGTTCTGTTCAACATTTTTGAATATTGACTAGTTGAGAACATTTATATTATTCTGATAAAATATGTGAATGACAAACTGGAGAAGTTAGAGACTCTGGTATGTTGGTTGATCAAATTAGGATCCAAAAATAGCTCAACAATCTAGAGCAAAGTTGGGCAAACTACAGCCCGTGGGCCAGAGCCAGCCCACGGCTGGGGGTTTTTTGTTTGTTTGTTTTTGTTTTTTTACAGCCCTTAAGCTAAGGATGGGTTTTAGATTTGCTGAAGCATTGTGAAAAAAGAAAAAGAAAAATGCTTGAGAGACATTTTATGTGGATCACAAAGCTTAAAATATTTACTATCTGGCCCTTTACAGAAAAAGTTTGCTAACTTCTAGTCTACAAAAATAAGCAGAATTTAGCAAGATAAAAAAAATTGATACATTGGAAATTCTAGACTTTACTTCATAAAAACAAACAATAATTCTCAGCCAAATGCAGGGTTTTGGGAAACGAGAATTAGCATATGTGAAAAAGACCTGCATTGGAATTGATAAGTTTAAACTGAGTTAATTATAAGATATGATTGTTAGAAGTTAATATGATTTTTAAACCAATATTCATTTATAGAAATAGAGAATTTAGAAAAATGGACAATAGCCCCCTTTTTTTCTCTAACTGTTGAATTACACCGGAACTGTTAGTTTTAGAGGGGTGATAGCAAACTGGAGAATTTCCAGAGAACCTGGCACGATGCGTTGACAGAGGAGAAGACATAAGGAAGATAATGTAGTAGTCTTCAGGTATGCTTACAGCTGTCCAGAAAAGGAGAGAATAGATGCATTTTGAGGGTCTAGAACGAGGACAGTTGCATAGAAAATCCTGCCTCCCAGAACTTTTTATTTCCAAGGCAGTATTTTGTGAAAGCAGGTGCTGTTCTCACAGTTCTGAAGTGACGTGGTGCCTAAAGTTTTCACCTCGAACGCACATTTAGTTGGCGTCACATGAACTTGTTTACAGTTCGCTCTCTGGAGGTGGGGAAGCCTGTCGGACGGAGGCACGTCTCCTGCCACGGGAGCCGTTGCCTGCTGGTTCTCCTCCTCCTCCTGACAGATGGAAAGCTGGTGCCTCCCCTCCTTGGAGTTGGGTGTGGCTGTGCAACTTGCTTTGGCCGATGAAACGTGAGCAAATGGAATGTATATAGTTTTCAGAGACAAGCATTTAAAAGCCAGTGCGCGCTCCTCCGTGCTCTCCTCCCACGTGGTGCTCACTGGAGAAGCCCGCGCTGAGCTGAAGGTGCCGTCAGGCCCCGGCACCAGGAGTGCGTCGCCACTGCGTGGGGACAGTTGTGGTGGTCTTACGGGATCAAGAAACAAACCTTTCGGGGGGAGGGTACAGCTCAAGTGGTGGAGTGCATGTCTAGCATGCATGAGGTTCTGGGTTCAATCCCCAGTATCTTCATTAAAAAAATAAATAAATAAAACCTGATTACCTCCCCCTTCTAAAAAACAAAAACAAACAAACAAACAAAAGAAACTTTTCTTACCGTAAGCCAGTGTAAGCGTTGCAGGTGTCCTGGCAGTGTCCCCCGGCCTGGTCTGCAGTGCAGTACTGCTCCTGGGCCAGGCGGAGGCAGGGGGCGCGGCTGCTCTTCTTCACTCTGCCGGTAACTACAACCCTGGAAAAATTAGTTTTCTCTGTAAAAAAAAATTGTTTGAAAAATATGGGCCATCCTCTTCTAGACAAATCTCTGTGATTTTTAAGTAGTCAAGGAGGGCAGTGTCTTTGTAACTGTCTGTTCTGAAGTCTCTGGGTGAAAACCCACGTTGCCACTTGTTAAAATTCCACAGAGGAAGTTGCTGCCTGTATTAGGGCTGCTATTATTTACTTTGGAGCAAAACATCTTCTCATATAATATTTGCATCGTTTTAGAGCTTTAATAATCTGACAGAGTATAATGCCTATTAAATCACTGTGCTTCTTAATTAATATGAAATCGTTTCCATATTGGGTCTTCGTGACGAACTGAAATAAGGAAAAAAGTGCACGTGTATTTTTAGTCCCAGATAGATCCCTTTCTTTTGCTACATAAAGGATATGGCTTTTGTCCCAGAAATTGGACTATTATCATGAAGATGCCAGAATTTTACAGTATTTTTCCTTCTTACCCACAGGTTTATAGCTTATCTTTACAATTAGAGGTCTATTTTTGTTTCTAAGTTTAGATGCTCCGTAATTATTTGGGCTGAATAATTACCAGGTGTATAAATTTTTTAAAAACACTCAGTGTTTGAGTTGATTTGGCTTATACCCGGTTTTCCTAGGTTTAGCTTTCCTGTTAAAGTTCTACTGTTTTTAATAGAAGCTCAAGTTCTTTTTGAAAACTTGATGAAATCATCTCTTAAGTATGCACAGTGCGTTATCCATGCACTTTCCAGTACTGTGTGAAACTGGCTCTTTGAATAACCGATCTGTTTCTAGTTCACATTTCATAGATGAGTCAGTAATTGGACATCAGTATATTTTGCTCTTTTAAGAGGTTTGTTCTGAAACAGGTTATACTTAATAGGTACTAAATCAGCATTTGCTGAATAGAAGAGTTTAATATGATTGTTAATCAAGCTATTTTATGAAGCTAGAAATCAGGGCTCTGAATTTGTTATTTAGTTTATTTCTCTTCATTAGTCAGCCTTTAAACATTAAGAATAACTGTTTTCTGTATTGTAAAAGACACTTAATTCACCAAAAATCACATGAAATTTCTATTCCCTTTAAAACAAGTAAATCATATGGCAGATTACTACTGAGTTTTGACCTCACCCTTTTCATCTCTCTAAAATCAGTAAAACACATTTAAATATATCCTTATTGTAAAAAATACAAACTCCGTTTCTTGTTCAGACATGGCTTCTGGTCCTGATTCTGAATTCTCAGAGCACCCATTTCCTCATTTCTAAGACTAGTCTCCCTGTGGATGCATTTCTGGTTTCCTTTTTAACTCTATGGTGGTTTATTTTTGTGCATGTTTTATTTACTTCTTTAGATCTTTGTTTTCAGAAGTATTTATAATGGCTCACCCCCTGGAATACACCTCCACGGCCTCTTCGACCTTCCTTAATCCTAATGTAACATGTACTGATCAGGATAGGCTAGATCATGTTACAGCAACAGCTCCTCTAACCTCAGTGCATTAAAGCAGCGCAGTTTATTTCATGCGCCCACGGTTGGTCTGCCCATTGTATGTGGTCTGGGAACTTTACTCATTCCAGGACCAAGGCCTTCAAAGTAGCCGCCATGTGGAGCTCTGCAGGTTCTGTAGCAGAGCTGAGAGAGAATAGCTGAATCATATACTGTCTTTGAATGCCTCCACCTAGGAGTAAACACACGTCATGTTCGTTCATACGACGTTGGCCAAAGCAAGTCATATGGCCACACCTAACTTGCCACACCTAACTTCAGGGGGCGGGAAGAGCTCTCTCACAGTGTGGCCGGGTTGTGGGAAGACACAGGAGTATTTGGCAAACAGCTCTTGTGACCATCCATCATGTTTTAAATCAAATGTTAACTTCTGGTAGAAGTATAAATCAGCACTACATTTATGGAGGGCAATTTGCAAACATATCAAAAGCCCCAGAAATATGTTACCATTTGATTTAGTAGTTCAGTTTTAGGAAATTATCAAACAGATACACAAAGACGTACATTGAATAATTCATTCTTTGAATTGAATATCTACTGTGTGCTGGGGAGCTGACATGGTCTGTACCTTTGTGCAGCTGTTTGCAAGAGAGGGGAGACACGGTACCAGAGAGAATTTCAATGAAACAGGCTGAGTGCTGTGGTGGGCAAGTAGGGGGCGGGCTGAGTGCGCACAGGAAAATGTCTTGCGACCTCTTTTACAGCTGTGTAAAATCTGCTCTTCACCCCCACCTCCACTGAGTTTTTAATTTCAGTGTTTGTAGTTTTTTATTTCTTGAAAAGTTCTCCTTCAAATGTACTGAGTTGCTTTTCGTAGTTTTCTATCTCTGAAGTACTTTCAGGCTTATCTTTTATGAAGAAATTGTTTTCTCAAATTGTGACATCATTTTTAATGCCTACAAATCTTTTGATAATAAAAATTAAAAGTTACATGGTTATAATTTACAATATTAAATTTTACCAATCTTCACAGGGGGGAAAAACACGATCCAGATTGCAACATTAAAAAGTTTGCTCATAGTGGGTATCATAAGGTGATACATAAATGATAAGATTTGAGTGAGGGTGTTGGGATTATGGCATTTAAAAATTTTTTTTGAAACTGTCTGTAATGTTATTTCATGGTTTTTAGAGTGGAAGAGATTAGACTCACCAGATCAGCTTAAAAACTCAGAAAAAATTATGATATTAATGAAGAAAAATTAATATCAATGGAGAGTTTTTGAGAACTTCCACAGTTGCTTCGTCTTTTAAAAAGCTCTGATTTGCAACCATCAATTAAATAAAAATGCTAGAAGCATAAGCTTTGCCCTTTTTAATCTTGGTGATAGAACGCTTGCTGCGTCTCTCCACGCGGAGGCCAGTATAAAGAGAAGGCGCCCCTGCTCCCCACCTTCCTTCTCCCCTCATCCTTTCTTCTTCCTCATTTCAGTCAGGGCCACCTCACGCCAGGAGTGGGAGCAGAGTGAAGGAGGCACAGGTCTTTTAGAATTAGGAAGGAGGAAGAAGATAAAGAGGGACACACTGACTTTTATTTTGGCAGAGTATTTTTCGGTAGCAAGTAGCATGCTGACAGGCAAAGGAAATCAGGCTTGTTGAACCAAAGGTATTTAGCATAAAAAAGATTGTAATGCTTCTAAAATTTTTTCTTTTAGGAAGAAGAAAGGCGTATGGCATCTGTTGTGGCCAAAAAAGAGGAAGAGAAGAAGCGGGAAAGTCAGAAGCAGTCTTTGCTTAAGGTACTTTCTCTGACGCCCGCAGGTGTGTGTGCGCACGCGCTCCCCGCGCTGACGCGCCCCAGCTGGTCAGCTAGAAAAGCCGTTTTCAAACGTTGCCAATTTTTCCTTTCAGTGGAATGTTTTTTAAATAAACAAACATCCTTAAAACTTTTATAAGTTACTACCTATAAATAAACCTGTACTTCTGAAATACGGTGTAATGTGCATTATAAAACACGTGCAAAAGCTAGACATTTTGAAAGGAGGAGATAAAAAATAAATGTAACAGAAGTTACCATTTTTCCCACCCCAGGACATCCCCTTGTGTGTCCTCACGGCATGTGCACTTCTTTCTGGAAACCCCTGGGATAGACTGCCATCTCTACTAATACTTTAATGAGCTCTGCTACGTGGGGTTTTTAAATGATGACTTTTTAAATTTAAAAACTTCCTCTATTAGCTTCTCTGATACAGAGGTGGTACAGATTTTGAGGATTTAGAAATTAATTTTTTAAACTGGTGTAAAATGATTTAGTATATCAGACGTTACTTTCCTTAAAATGTTCTCTTTAATTTTTTTTTAACATCACAGAGTGTAATAAATAAGACAGCTTAACGTTTACGGTTTGTGTTACGCTTCCCACTCTGTTCTGTACTGAGGAGATCACTGAAAAATGGGCGTTACTCATTCTTGTATCATGTAGGTGCTTTTCTTTTTAAAATTAACATGGCATTCAGTATTTTAAAAATGACCGGTAGGGATACAAAGTTGTGAACGCTGGAAACGAGGGCACTCGCTGGGGTGACAGAAGAGCCGTGCACCTCGCTAGGGGTGTGGGCTGACGGGTGCACGCACCTGTCAGAACTGATCAGAAAATACACTTGGATCTGTGTGTTTCGCTTGATGAAAACTTCTCCTAAATTAACAAAAACAAAGCAAAATAAAACAAACTTGACCTCAAGCCCCCTCAGCTCCAGACGGCTGCTCCGGGAGCCATCAGGACTGTTGGTCTGCTCTGACCTCCTCACTTGCCGTTTCTCTCTGGCCGCCTGACTCCTTCCCAGCTTTTGCCTGGTTTCCCTCATCCCGTTAGTTAGCTGTGCCCCAGCCCCCTCTCGACAGCTCTACCTTTTTATTGATTGATTTAGCCAAAAGGATGTTGATCTTTTTCCTATACTGGAACATCCCTAAGGGTTGGCCCAAAACACCTTGGTTTATAGGAAATAAGTATTTTTAAACGTGTAGGAACAAGAGTTACCATTGACAAGGCTGCTGCTGTCAGATGCCTGTGTGAGTGAGTGAATGAATGAGTTAATGAATGAATAGACCGAAGCCCTCAGACCTAAAGAGGCCTTCTGTGTGAGCCCTGGAGAACGGAAGGGAGAGTCTGCAAAGAAAGTCCACTGGCGGTTTAGCTCTGAGGCTCCCAGTGTAAGCGGAGCCAACTGTAGGCAACAGATCACACTTGGCTCCACCTTTGAGCTGAAAAGCTTTTGTTCTGCACCCAATTCAGCTGCTCGTTACCATCAATATTTTTGGAAACATGCCATTAAATATTTAGTGAACATGTTTTTTAAGTGTTTGGAAAAGTTTTATGAAGATGTCATAAAGCAGCTAAAGCTTCTCTTGAGGTCACTAAATAGGACTCTAATTATGAGGGTTATTTAGCTTTTAAAATTTTTAGTAAGAGGGAAAGAGTGGGAAATGAGGACTCCTAGCCCTAGCTCGGATTTGGGGTCATAATGTCAACGACCCTCAGCATTTGCTGGGGACTGTTTCCTGTAACAGCGCGCACTGATAATTTATAAAGGCGGGCCGGGCGCTTGTGGAGGGGCAGGAAGAGGGCGTGGACGCGCACCGTCAGCCCGGACGCTCTCCTTCCATTTTCCTTCCAGCCTTGGAAGTGAATGGAAGCGGGAGCTGTGGGATGTGCTGGTGATACTGGCGTGGTGTTGTCTGGACAATAAAGAGTAGACCGAAGGGGGCGGAAGCTGAAAGTTGGCATCTTCTAAAATAATTGTCACTTGAACACAGACTTGGCAAATTGCCATCTGGCTGTAGAAACATGATTGTAACTAATATGCCAAATACATTCGTGATCTTTGAGCGTGAAGTGTTCTGCCTTACTGGGCCTCTAGCCTTCCTTTTTCCTCTTTTTCTTGCTCCACAGATACCTGGAGCCCTTGCTTGGCCCCTGGCCAGCCAGTGATCCTCCTTGACCCCAGGCTGCACTCTTGTTTTAAAATATGTCTTCCTTTTTCTTGGCCCTAGTGAAAATATTCATTTTCTTAGTCAACCTGGTCTTGATCTGATTTTAATAACCCAATTAAATTAAATTGGAGACTTCACTTTAGGATTGGTGTAGGAAAGTGTTTGCATTTTCAGAGTGTCTTGTTATAAATTTGTTAACATACTCAGCGGAGTGAAATTTTGTGCCTTTTGTCTAAACACTGCTGTATCTACCTCGCTAAAAATATTTATTTTTGCCAAACCCAAGTCAGCCAGAAAACCGGGCGCACGGAGCCGGCGTGGTGGGCGTCCCCCATTAACTCACTGCCCCCGCCTCTGTCAGTGTAGCCTTGGTACTGAGTAAAAGTAATGGTGTAGCTTAGATTAAGAACTGGGCTGTCCCCAGTCATCTACAAACAACTGACATAGAATTCTTTAAGGTAAGATGCCTTTTTATTATAGCTCTGGGGAAAAAATTACAGTAGAATAGCAGATTCCTACTTGCTTTAGATAAGAAAGACATACATAAAATGTCAAAAAGTCTCAGAAGCATATACATATTAAGTATAACCCATTTAACAAGTGGGTTAAACAAATGGGTTAGACTAATATGAAATACCAAGCAACAGCAAAAAGAACCCATGCTAAGAACATTTTTAAATGCAGAAATAGGACTTTTCAACAGTTTAGATTTGATTAAGCTTTGCCATCGCTTTCATTGCTATTTTGTGCCATTTCTGCGTGCTAAAATTTTATATACACAAAGAAGTGGAACTAAACGTAAGTCTCGTGCATGTGTAAATGCACGGAGGGAGGGGCAGAGGACCCTCCTGACGGCCTGCAGTGGCTCCAGGGGGAGCAGGTGACGAGGGTCAGTGTCACACCGCTGGGTTCTCACTGGATGATTGTGCTCCTAGTGAAGGCAAGGAAAGTGTCTGTGTTTAGCACTCTGATTTAATGGGCATCTCGTTTTAAAATCCTAACTTTTGATAATGGGTAATCTAGAAATATTTCAGCCTAGTGTAAGTTCTCTTAGCAGTGTGTATGTAATTGTTAATTTTCAGACATCGTAATTTATGCTGTGAAGCTTGGAACATTGATCAGCACCTCTTCTGCCCCCTCCCCCTCGATTATTCCTCCATATTTGTCCTAATTATTGGGTAGGAAAATTAAAATGTTAGTTTTTTCTTGCTATGTTTAAACACAAAGGCATATAAATTTCTGTCAAATTATAACTTCAAATAATGCTTAAGTCTATAATTTCTGTCAAATTAATGTTTCAAATAGTGAATTTTTAAATCTCTAGTGGAAGTAATTATTGCTTAAATGTAATTTTTTGAGGATGATGGAGCATTATTGTGGTGTTTGGATGCACAGGGTAAATACAGGGCACTTACGCTGTGTTTTAGAACATGTATCTGGTAGCTACCTTTAAGTAATAGACTCCTTTTAAAGGTGTGAGAAGTAGTGCAAACAGTATGCTCCTTGGATACTCTCTGCTACAAGAATTGCATTCTGTAATTCTTGTCATGATGGACTTTTTCGCAGGAGAAGAAGAGGTTAACCATTAACAACGTTGCCCGAAGGTGGGACCTGCAGCAACATCGAATAAGCAATATTGCTGCGGATCAAGACGGAAGAGACTCGGACTCCCCTTCTCAGGACCCCTGCCAGAACGCCGGGAGCACCGTCTCTGCATTTCAGGAGGAAACAGGGTATGCGGTGGTGTTCTTTCCAGATACTAGTATCTTTGAAGAACTGACTTTGGAGCAAAATGGGGAAACGTTTTACATGTAATTATTTTAAGATTGTCTTCTTAAGAAAACCTACTGAAATTAGCAGTTTAAATTTAAAAGTGAAGATGGAGATATTGAAAATACAAGCTGACCCCTAATTTAAAAATCCTCCAGTAGTTCCCCATTTTTCATAGGCAGGAACTTGAGGTTGCTTAGTGTAGCCGGGGGGCCCTCACCCACCTCCCCTGTTCTATCCCATACTGTCGGCCGCTGGATTCTCTGAGCTCAGTGAGCTCTCTCCCGCCTCAGAGCCCTTCTCCCGGAAACAGGGAAACAGCCGTGTCCTCCCCGACACCACGTCCCTGCCCTGCTTCCCTCCCCTTCCCCGGCTAACTGCATCTCAGCCTGGAGCTCTCAAATTTAAGCCTCACGTCCCCTGAAAAGCCGTTCCTGATGACTTCCTGGTGACAAGACTACATCAGATGCCTTCTTTCTCTCTCAGGACCCTGCACTCCCCGTTCTTAGCGGTTACCAGGGCCATAATTAAACACCTAGCGGGTACAGCTGTTTGACATCTCTCTTGCCCATTAGAACGCAAGCTTCTCAAGGAAAAGGATCCTGCCTGTGTTGACCTCTGTTGTTTCCTCAGCAGCTAGCACAAATCCTTACTCCTTAACCGGCGGTGTTAAGCAATTTGGCATAAGAACTAAATGATGGCTCTATAACATCTGTCTATTCCAGTAGCTCACGTCCTCTTTCTTCTATGACACGTGTCACGTTAAACGCATCCCTTGGTTCATGAGCAGATCTGAGGACACTTCCTAGACGTCACGTGTATGTCTTCCTCTCCAGAAGGCGTGCTGGAGTCAGGCCAATGAGAGGAATAGAAAACAGATACAGCTTTATAGTTTGCTTATAATTATACACAGAATTTTAAAATAAAGCCTAACAATCCGGGACGGAATGCACTTCAGTTTTGTTTCATTTGGGGAAGCACAGTTATCCAATGACCTAATCAAATTCTGAAACACATTTCAAACTAAATATAATACAGCTTTTATTTCAAGTATTTAGCCAGTGTTCTTTAAGCTTTCTATATACAAAGAATGTAATAAAGAAAGTAATTTGAGTCATTAGAGTATTTTGGGAGTTTACTTGAGTTACAGAGTTTGACATATATTTTAAAGACAAATAAAAATTTTTAGTTGCAGGATTAATTTTTATCAATTAGTGTACCTCCGTCAGCTCACCTGGGTTTCCACATGTAGAGTTTCTCGCCTCTTTCAGCGAGAAAAATAAGGCAACAAGAATAAGGATTCTAATTAAGTGATTATTTATATAACAAGTGTGTCATTTCTGTTGCCCTGGAGCTTTGTTTAATATTATTCAGATGTCAAAATTGATTTTACTTGGGGAGAACTATAATACTTCATAGAATTAAAACTATACCATTGGGCTTTCGATTTATGAAATACTACACAAGTCCATTCTATTTCTGATTTCTCTCTTTTTAAAAAATATGTTTTCTATCATCCTTAAGGTTTCCTAGTTCCAGGTTTACCCAAATGATCTTATAAATTTTATTCTAAAATTTTACTAAGATTTTAAAAACTATTCGTACAATATGTCAAACTTAGTTTTGAATATGGTGTCGGTGAGAGTCTAACCTGCTTTTATTTCAGGTGACCGGTCAGGTTGCCAGTAGCGTTCCTCAGTTGCGTTGTCCTCTTTGTTACCGAGATTGCCGTTTTCACTTTATCCGTTCCCATAAGTATCTGGGTGTATTTCTGGATTTTCTATTCCATTTCACTAATCTGCTGATCTGTTTTCATGCCAATACCAGACTATTTTGATTATCGTAGTTTTATAGTTAAGTTTTAATGTCTAGTAGGGAACTAGCTTTTACTATTCTTTTCAGAGTTTCAATTCTCACGTACTTGTTCCTCTGTATAAACTTTAAAATAATTTCATTCAAATGGAAATGTTCAGAGACTTATTTAAATGGCATTTAAGTTGTTTATTTCAGAGGGATCGACATTCTTAAGATAATAACTCATCATTTTAAAAATCATGGTACATCCATTTTTTCAGGTCTTGTTTGTATTGTAGAGGGCTAACTGGAGAAGTGTTGAAATACTGAAGGAAAATTCTGGGGAGCTAAAGGTGGTTACAGACCATGAAACTGTAGCAACTGTAGTCTGAGCTGTTGAGTGTGTATTCCAGGGGCACAGGGTGGCGAGGTTTATCAGTAGAGACACTAAATGCCTTATAAAGAAAAAAGAGATAAAGGATCAAAGATAAGAAATAAAAAATTCAAGTATAATGACAAAAGAAAGAGGTGATGGGTCATATGGTTTAGGCTAGGTTTTTAAAGAATTAAAAAACAGAAGGTTGCCAATGGATTGGGTGAAATTTTAGTATTTCTGGGACAGAAGTCTAGATGAAATTAAAGATGAGAAGTATATAAAATAAGAGGGTTAATAGTGAGCTGGAATAATGGGAACTTGCGGCCAGATTAAGTTTTTGAAGTTGAAGATTTTAGAGGTGGGCCGAGTCTAAGTCGTGGCAGCGTAAGAGCGGTGCGGAGGCCACGCTGGCCCTGGGAGCGGGCTGTTGGAGACGGGACGTGAGGGTTGTCAGGGGAGAGGAGATCGGCTGAAACTAGCGCTGCAGACAGTGAAGTTCCTGACGGCTGAGCTGGGCGTGGAACCAGGGACAAGTTGTCCGGCCGTGACCAGCCCCGTCTCCTTCCAGTCTCAGCCACGCATCCCAAGCTCTTGTCACGGGGACGCTTGCTGCTTAAGTTGTGCTCGTGCTGGTCACAGCAGTCACTGCGGGGGCTTCTCCGAGTTCTTTTCCCCCAGTGTAGTCTCATTGTTTTCTCTCGGCCCAGTGTTTACAGTTCATCGTGTTACATCGTATTGCTAGTAGCCTTTGCTTTTCACTTGCATTGTGCATCTCTCATACTCTCGAGTATTTCCATCTTCTCAACCTCTAGACGGTAGATTCCTCAGATTTGGGTCCTTTTCCCACTGAACTGCAGTGCCTCTCTGCCTGTTTTATTGGCAGGGGGAGAAGGAGGTGGTAGGGTCCTTTTGCAGATCTTCAGTTAATGCCCCACCCTGTGTTGGTCCCACTTCTCACTCCCGTCTTCCATCATGTCTCTGTTCTTTTCTTTCCCAACTTCTGCCGGGCAGCTTGGCTACCACCTTTGTTCTTGTCTCCAGTGTGTCTTCAGACCTACAGCCTCCTTTGTCCTTCTTCCTCACTCAAATATTTTCACTTTCTGCCTTCTAGAAATTTGCTGAAACTTCTCACTGAAGTTGTCCCCTTCCCTCTGTACTTGCTGCTGCCATGGGTTTGCACCACTTCAGTTACTTTGTTAGGGTCTTTCAGGGAGAAGTTTCACACACACATGTGAAGCTCGGTCTGTCTGCTCTTTTATCTGAAAGCACAGAGTGAAACATTTTAAATATTAGAAGTTGTATTACTACATTCTCTGTAAGTCTTTAAAAATGTAATTTAATTTCATCCTTCAGGAATGATAGAAGCCTGGCTCTTTCTGAAAGTTGAAAGCTAGTCAGAGGGCCACAAAGTCTCTTCCTTAGGGGTCCAATTTGTTTTTTAATGCTACATAAGATTTCCCATTTTTAACAATCCCATTTATGGTCTTTAGTGTTTTGTAATGCCAAAAAAGTGGCTAATTCTTGTGTTACAATGTCTATGACCTTTGACTTATGAGTGTGTAACTGAATGCCTGGAAATAAGTATCCATGAAAAAATTACAGGCACATAAAGGGGAGAAATTCTGCAAAACTTGGGCATATCCCATTAATGACTTCACTGTTCACTGTACTTGGGGCAGCTCTGCAGTAAAATGACGTGTCGCAGGTTTCTGTCCCCTGCCAGAAACGGGAAGGTACTTGCCGTAATGTTTTCTTTGCTTACATTGGACGCATGCAGTGAAGCTGGTTTATTTTTGGCCATTTCCTGTCTATGAACACTGGGGTATTTTAGCCAACACTACCATAATGAAATACAATGTATAAAATAAATTTCCACACCTGTGAGTGTCGTAATAGAAATTCATAAAGTACGTCGCTGTACGAATCAGCACCACTTGCTCGTTGGGAAAAGAATCTTCCGAAATGTTCTCAGTCTTTCTGTCCTAGCCTGTAACGGACCTATGATCCTCGGAAATACTGTCCTTCTTCCATTTAGGCATCGAAGAGTGTATTTTCCATTTAACCTGGCGTTCAGGGACCGTTGCTTTATTGCATTAAGTTAATCGCCCTGTCTCTTCTTAGAGTCCTCTGCTAATCAAGAAGGCAGAGAACATTTTTCTGATTTATTCTTATGTAAAGATTGAGTTGGATAAATGAAATTTGGACTTGGAATTAACTACTAAAGATCTTGAAGAGAATTTCTATTTGATGGCAGGCTGCCTACAGTTATGTAAATAATATGAGTTGGGAAATATACGTGGGTGTGCACTGGGCTTCATGGGAAAACAGAGTTTAAAGCATTGATCCTCCATAGAGGAATACCACGTTCCTTAGAGCGTACATTTACACGAGACAGGGGTAGGAGCTGGACCAGGAGACCCAGGCACCTCCTCTGAACCCCTGGCTCCTCCCTCTCCTTCATTCCCCACGGTCACTAAGTCCTACTTTTATGGTCAATTAAATACCTGGTGTATTTGTGTTCTCCTCATTTGCTGGTACACATCCCTGAAGTGTACTGAACTGAGTGTGAGATCCGGTTTAGAGTATTATTTCTAGTCTTCATAACAGCTCTGAAAAAACAGGTGTTACAGTCACCATTTTACACACGAGGAAACTGAAACTACAAAGAAATTAAATCATTTGCCCCCAAAGTCCTCTGTTTATTAATGGCAGATGTGGGATTTGAACTAAGCTCTGTCTGATTTTCTTGCCATTTGTTCATTCATCTGCCGCCTTTTTTGTGACGGTCTTACACGGTCTGGGTGACGCTGCTGCCTGGTCTTCCTACTAATCTCCCCCAACCCAGCCTCTCCCTGCTCCACCCTCCACAAAGGTGACCAGCACACCTGTCTTTAGTGGGTCCTTGAGGGCAGAGAACACATCTTATTTATCAACGTGCATGACACATTGGACGTGCTTTCAAACTTGCATTGAATACGGTCCTAATTCTTTTTTATTTAAAAGTCTCCTTCTGCTTCTCAACCTTACAGGATAAAATCTGCCTTTTCAGCTTCATCTTCAGCTGCTACCCGCCATGTGTTTTAGTGCTGCAGTCCTGTTCCTCAGTGCTCCAGCCGTGTTGGAAGTGTCCTTAACTGAATATGTTATATATGATTAGGCTCCTGTGCCTTTCTTCATTATATTTTTTACCTTAAGTGTGCTTCCTTCTTCTCCTGCTTTTTTTAAATGGAAGTGTAGTCAGTTTACGATGTTGTGTTAATTTCTGGTGTACAGTCTAGTTATTCACATAAATGTATTCCTTGTCATACTCTTCTTCATTACAGGCCATTGCAAGGTATTGAGTACAGCTCCCTGTGCTCTGCCGTAGGGCTGCCTCCTACTTCTGATGACATTCTACTGTTCATCCTTCAGGGGCCAGTTCAGATACTACCTCCCTTTGAAACCTGACTTCTCCCCACCCCAAGAAGACTTGGTCATTCCTTCCTCTGCATTTCCATAGCATATTGTTTATTCATTGTATGACAGTAAGCATCTTATATTAGAGTTAATGTATGTATTTATCTTGCTTTCCACTCTCCATCCAGGTTGGGAGCCCTTCAGGGACAAAGCAGTATGACTTTATCTTTCTATCCCCAATGCCTGCCCCAATGCCTGACACGTAACAAACTCCCCAGATTAATGTTTGTTTAATGAGGTTGAAATCATTTCAGTTTAGGAATTATATCCCATGCGTTTATTAATTTAACTTCAGAGTATGATTAGAGTAGTTATATTTCTGGGACCATAGCCCAGAATAAAAGTGAAGAAATTTTTGATACATCCAAGAACTTGCACCTGACGTCTATGTCGATTGTCCTTATCGATACAGGCGCGCTGGTTACCTGCGGCGGAGTTCTTAGGACAGTGCCCTGTGTACAGTGGGCTTTCAGCAAGTGTTCGGTGCATAAATGAGTGAATGAACAAACGCAGTAATACGGTGCGTGTTTGACTAAAGAGCTGCGGATGCATCTCCCAGCCGCACGAGGAAAACGCGAAGGAGGAGCCCCAGCGTGTCAACGTAGCGAGGAGACCACCGGGCGACTTCCTGTGGAAGTCAGAGCACACCTTCCCTGAGGGGCAGGCTCCTCTGCTCCAGACTGGCCCGAGCTTGAGGCTGCCCTCGGCCCTCAGTCAGAAAACACCTGAGATGGGTTTCGTCTTGTACGGCTGTTTGACGGGTGCTTTGTTTCCTCTTGAGGAGGGCGGACCTGTCCGCCGCCCGGCAGCTTGCCCTTTGTCTTTGCTGAGTGTCCATGCGGGGTCTGTGCGAGTTGGAAGCCACTTCCGCTTTGCGTTGTAACTGTGTTACTGTTGCTGAGGCTAGGTTCGCTTATTATTTCACTTACTTTCCTGACCATTTGCTTAACAAACCTTTAAACAAAATAAATAATCCTTTTGTATGATAAACATTTTATTTTGTAGTTTATAGTCTTAAACTTTTCATCACATAGAAAAGGTAAACAAGATGCTTCCAAAGGTAGGATTTAAAACAACACGACTTCCCAGAGGATTTATTCGTGTTTTTGGTACATTGCTCTGATTCCCCATCATTTTTATGTTAAAACAAACTTCTTTTGCTGGGAGCCATGACATCCGGCGTCACTGCATCACCTGGCTGACTGTTCTTGCCTTGACTTTACTTCTTTATTATTGTCTCTGCCTCACCTGCAAAACCTTCTTATTAACCTTTATTCTGTGTCTGTATCACTGATTCTGCCCCTTTGCTGAAACCAGAGTTTATGGTTGGAACACCTTTCTTAAGATTCCGTGGAGACTCATAAGAAACTTCGTAACTGTCTCATTTCATTAATTCATTGAAGAGACGTTTACTGAGCACAGCCTGTGCCACCAGCTGTGCCAGACGAAGGCTGAGCCCTCAAGGAGCCAGTGTTTAGGGAGAGAGGCAGGTGACGAGGGCCTGCGGCGCAGCGTGGGGAGGGCTATGCTAGTGGCGTGTATGCTTTTCATCAAGGCTTCTTTATTTCAGTGGCACTGGAATGCAACTCCCGTCCTTCACCCTAGCCTGCACAGCTCACAGCGTGCAATATAAAGAACTCCTAATTCTCATCTCGATTCTCATCTCAGCTCTTACCTTTATAGGACTGTCATCTCTGATTACTCACACACCACTGCTCGCTGAATGTGTGGTGACTGTCGGTGATGATCATTGTCTTGGGCACTACTCTGGCAGGCACCAAGCCTGTCTGTATTTTTTCGGTTGCGTATTCACTTAAGAGTGGATTGATGTTATCACCCAGCTTCTTACTGTGTAGACAGATGTGTCACATGTTAACTGGTGCCATTGAAGTAAGTACGTGAAGTCTAGTAAAGCATGATAAACCCACAGGGTGGAGGATTGTCAGTCTTTCCTGCCACATCAGCATCATAAAACTTTTGAAGATCTGTCATAATGCAGTCAATTACATTGTGAAAAGCTCATTACTAGGTTCCAGAGCCTCCAAAGATGAAAAAATACAGGGATTAAGCCCGAGGGACTTAGTATCTGACAGAGGAGGCAAAACTGTAAACATGTCATTACGCCTGAGTACGAGGAGTGATGCATTTGAGGAGTTACAACATTCCATAGGAGCATGAAGGAGGGCAAAGCACTGACACAGCTGGGAGCAAATGCATACTGTCTGAAAGCAAAATCCCAGAACAAGCAAAAACCGAGCGTTGTTTGAGTTTTGAGATTGGATAGAACAAATACTTATGTCTCTATCCTCCAAGCAGAAAATCTGAGTTGGATCGAGCTTGCTCTTCTTCAGAGAGCCATCTCTCAGGTGCCTTGTACGGAAAATGTGGCTCTGCTTTGAAAACAGCAACGTACTCGACAGTTTGTGAAGCGAGTTTGTGTATCTTTTGTATGGAGTAAATGCGGGTGGTTCTCATCGTTTCTTATTTCAGAACGGGGAGGAAATCTTCTAGATTTTACTGCCTGTAACTGTAGTGTTTATACACTTGTAAAATTTCAAACAACGCTGAGATACTGAAAAATAGAAAAGTCAAAGTTACCCCTTAATCCAGCTTCTGGGAGGGAAACTGTTGCTTCCAGTTACTATATGAATTCCCAAGTGTTTTACAAACGTAGTTTTACATTACATGGTTCTTGCTATAGAAATATTTTATTTTATAAAATCCAGGCTTTTTTTTTTTCCAGCCAGACAGTGGAATATTCTATAGATTAAGAAAAACTGTTTGTTTCAACATGAAAAGGTATCCATGATATACGAAATGGATTGTTTAAAAACTAAATAGAGTATCAGGTATTTTTCATTGCTGTGAATAATTTGGGTTTCATAGTGGTGTTTTTTTGTTCACATGCACTTCTTTTTGAATTAAAATTTGTGACTAGAAGACAAAACTTGCAGATGCTCTATGGAAAATGAATCTTTGGTGCTCTGGGTTTAGTTATTGAAACGAAAAACAAATGACTGTAAAATTTCAAATACCTTTTCAACAGGTCTTTATAATCTCTTCCTTACTTTGCATCATGAGACTTTCGTTTAAAAGTGTGTATTGGGTTTCCCAGGTCTCTGGACTCAGGGCTCACCAGTGCTTTGCAGGGCCTGTCGGTCACGGACACACACCTCGTGGAGGTGGACGGGGACACGCTGTCCCTGTACGGCTCAGGGGCGCTGGAGTGTCTGGATCGGAACTGGAGCGTGCAGACAGCGGGAATGGTGACAACGGTGTCCTTCACTTTCATAGAATTTGATGAAATCGTCCAAGTGCTCCCCAAATTAAAGCTGAAGTTTCCTAATTCCCTGGTAAACACTTCCTTTTAGTATGTATTTGAATTGCTCTCGGTCATGACTTGTGTGTTCAGGCCAAAGAACTGTTTTCAGCTTTATTGACATAGTTTCTGTCTGGCAGGGAGACTAACTTCTTGTGTTGGTTTTCTGAACCTGGGATTTAAACTAAGATTCGTACATAGCCTTATAGTCTTCTGCTAATGGAAATGATTTCTCTAGAAAATGCTTCTTTATGGAGTATAAAGGGCTAGTATAATTTTTCTCAAATTATATATTTCAACTTTGTAAAGCATTCAACAGGACCTCTCTTAACTCTATATTATATATTCATCTATTATACCTGGCATTAATGGGACATTCATATTTACTTATAATGTTACAGTAGTCCCCTAGTAACATTTAAAATAATTTTAATAGCTCATTAAAATTGCTTTGAGATACTGCTTTTTTCAATTATGGTATTATCATGTTATTTATTGGTATGCATTTGCAGAAGCTGTGATTTCCATAATGAGTTCTCTCTTGAGTTTTTAGTATCATTGTTTATCTCTGATAGACAGTGATTTCCCTCACCTGCTCTTTTATAGTGTTTTTTTTTTCTTTTGTTATCCTTCCCAAAGAAGATAGAAGTAGAGACAGTATGTTTAGAAAAATTTATCCAGATTCACAGATGGAACACTTAGCATTTCAGTTTTAGCGATTTTATTTTCTGGTAGCCAGTTTACGTAGCCTCCATAGTAACTACCAAGGTAAAGGTAGTAATAGGTAACTAGTTCTCCTCAGAAGCACTCTGAGCCCTGTATTCATACAGTTCTGAAAATTTCATTTCTAATCTTTCCTTTGTAGATTTAATCTCAGTGTAAAGCATGTAAAATGACTGTAATGCCTCAAAGAGTTTGAATTATTGTATATTTATATAATTTTTAAGAATCTTAGTTTGTTAATAATTAGAGGGATATCCTTTGCAGAAGGGAAGTCACTTTGAGTCCAACACAGGAGGGATTACTGCATTTCATCAATAATGATACGTTAGATGGATTAAAGTTGTGTAGCTTAGCACATTCAATGGGTTTAATTGTAATTAAAACCACATTAGCTAAGCCTGAAGTTTCAGATTTATTTGGGGAACGATCAGTGAAGCTCTAATGTTAATAGTTTAAGATGGTAAAACTCAGTGTTCAGCTCTGTTTTGTGTTCTATTATTACAGCACCTTAAGTTCAAGGAGACAAACCTTGTAATGCTGCAGCAGTTTAATGCCCTGGCGCAACTCCGTCGCGTCGACCAGTTGACAGTTGATCCTCAAGGAAATCCAGTTGTCAATTTTATCCTCTGGAAATACTATGTCCTGTTCAGGCTGAGCCATTTTAGTATGCAGAAAATAAATGGAACAGAGGTAAGCTAACCACTAAGTCAACTCTAGAATTAAAATGTTCCGTTTTAGGGGAAATAGTCATAAAAGTGGTCAGGAATTTATGTAACCATGATAGAACTTTTGAGAAATAATTTAAAATGTCAAAAAGCTAAAAATGTATCCAAAAACTTTTTAGGCACCAGACAGATTTCAAAAATGAAATAGTCACCAGGTCGTGGTGAATGGTAAATTCTTTTTGTATTGTTTGTAACTATTCAGAGAAGCAAAGTGTTGGTAGGATGGTAGTTTAAAATAATAAAAAAATAGAACACTTCTGTAAGTGATGGGATCTTTGTGCTTCTCAAAGTGCGGTGCAGACTGGCACGCGAGAGGCGCGGGGAAGGGACACTGAGTGTCGGGTAATGAGGGTTGTGGTGGAGGAGGGAAGAATCACATGGGGAAAGAGAACATCCACAGGAAAGGAGGGTGATTTTGTTTTAAAAAAGAAAAGATGAGAAGGAGAAATAAGCAAAGAGGAATGACAGAAGAAGAGGAAGTAAAGACACGTGGAAAAGAAATGACACAACTGTAAAGAAACATTTCGACTGCTTTGTTACTAGCTTGCAAAGCTGCTTGTGGCGTATCTGCACTGTGTAAGTCTGGCCTGGAGCCTGGAAACTGGAAAACTATTAGTGAAGAGTTATTTTTCAGATTGATTCTGCTGAGCGTGTCGCAGGGGTAATGCCCCAGCTAGCCAAAGATCATGTTCTCTCTAAACATCACTCTGAAAGAAGAGGCAAACTGTGCCTTTCCCTCTACTGTGGAATTCCCAAACTGAATTTAAACAATCCTCCAAAAAAATCTTTAATATACTAACGTATTATTGTGATGATCTCTTAAAATTCAAGCCTCCTTGTTGTAAGATGAACTGTAATCAACTTTGCTAGCATGGTGGTAATAGCAACTGTATTTCCCTGCAGCTGATACACTGCGAGTAACTCTGACCTGAAACTCCAAAAATCCAGCATACCGTTAGGCTGGCGGTCTCTGGTCTCAGTGCACCAGAGCCTTGTGAAATTTACGTCAGCCGTGGGGGGCCTGTGACCACAGTGTCAGCCATCCGTTGACGATACAGGCAAACCTGGAATCTCCTGATGACTAATCTCTCAACTGGTTCTCAAGAGACTGGGTTCAGTTTCGTGTCCTCTTGTGTCCCCTCTTGGCACTTCCCCAGAGAGGCTGTGAGTCACTGGTCAGGTCTAACAGTTAGTTCCAAAGTTTGCAAAGCCAGCCTGGACTGAACGGAGAGTGGTGGTTTTGCCTACAGGTGGGTCATCCTCCCTCATTCATGGCCAACCGCTATCTCAGTTAACCCCAAATAGTGGATTTATCCGAAGGTCAGCCACTAGTAGAGGTGTACTAAGTATTACAGGACCTTGAAACAGGAAGGAGCAGAACAACGTAATTATGTGAAGTAGAGAAGGGCGGAAAAGAGCCAGTATGATTTATTCTGATTTAAAGTTCTGAAAATGTCAATGCCAGGGATACTTGACCCTTTACTAAAAGACCTAAAATAAAACTGCTTATCCCATCCTTCACGATATATAATAGTGTGACACTGTGCTTCTACTTCTCTTTGTGTAGGAGAGAATGGTATTGCTTGAGGTAGAATTAAGCTGAATTATGAGCACTAGGGAGAAAAGACGGAGCAGTGGCCTGCGCTGGCCACTAGGTGACTATCTTAGACCAAACAACCTAGTTGTCAGCTGAAGGAAGGACTCCAGGGAGCCGCAGCCTCGTTAACTATGAAGGTCTAGAGAAGGGGAGAGAGTGAGCCAGTCTGTCCGGCTCCATGTGTGCAAGGTGCTCCTGAGTTACAGGTTTGTCTTCCAGAAATGCTCATAAAGTGTGCTACAGCTAGCGTTAAGAATATTGTTTAGGGGGAGGGCACAGCTCAGTGGTAGAGCGCCTGCTTAGCATGCATGAGGTCCTGGGTTCAATCCCCAGCACCTCCATTCAAACAAATAAATAATTACCTCCCCCTAAAAAAATAATTTTTAAAAAAAGATGTATTTTTTTTTTTTTAAAGACCTCAGATGTGACAATGCCAGGGTTTCTCAGCCTCAGCTCTGTTGACAGTTTGGGCCAGAGAATTCTTTGCTCTAGGACCCCTCCAGCAGTTGTGATAACCACAAATGTCTCCAGACATCGCTGAATGTTCCCCCGGTTGGGAACCAGTGAATTACACAGACAAACTAATAGTATTTAAAACGCAGGCAACCTTACTTTATATTAAAAATATGCCCAGATACTAGTACAAGCCCTGCTTTTAGCAGCTTTTGGTTAACAGAGGAATGAGCCCCCACAAGGACAGATTATTCCTCGTGGGGAGAAAGGTGGGCGTGACTTTAGAATGAATAGGAGTGTCCTTCCTGCTCCAGCGCTCATGCCCTCAGGCAGGGACAGAATTGTCCTTTTAGAGCAAGGTGTAAACACCTTGGCTTACCTTGGGCACATTATGAAAGTTAAGCAATTCCATTGATACTTGAGAACTTTTCCCCCTAAATCGTTCTACTCTAAGAAGCCATAGGATTTCTGGAAAAAAAAATTCATTAAGAATTTAAGGTATCTGAAGTAGAATTCTCACAAAACACGGCTTCTAAGTCAGAGTTAACTCGGCACCTCCCAGCCATCCTGCGTCACCTCAAGCCACATCTGTACGTCTTCGTTCTACTCAAGCTCGGGGAGAGAAAAACCCACAAGAATTCTCCTCTCACAGCCCAGGGAATGCACTTTCCTGGACTTAAAGACGATACTTAAAATGGACATTTCTTTGAAATTACGTTTGTTGTATCAAGCTAAAAGACAGTGTCACTCTTGACCCCTCTCCACTGTATCTCTTCAGGTGACGCAAAACGATATGATCATGGCTGAAAGGCTCTTTGGAATCCTAGCACACGTAGCATCTTCTGAGTTACCGCCGTACCGTCTGATTTCAGTTCTGGGTGATGCCAGGTAACCTTTAATTTCTGTGGTTTTTACAGAAGTGTTGTTGCACCAGAAAAAGGAATACATCCCACACACCTCTCATTTGTGCCATTTATGCCTCCCACAAGCACTTTTTCTAAATTTGTTTTCTGTCTGGCCCTCTCCAAAGTGTTGGAGATAAAACGATGAAAAAGGTAAAGTTCTTGCTCTTGTGTGGCTTATAAGCTAATAAGTTAAAGATGTGTAGCGCTTTGGATGCTGTAAGAGAGGGCTGTAGGGGCACAGGAGAGACTAACTGCATTTTGGAAGAACATCGGGGAAGGCTTCACAAGGGAGGTGACGTTTTTCCAGTTCGTCAGGAATGAACAGCTTTTCAGTTGGAGGGTGTAAGGGAAGGAGATCTGCAAAAGCACAAGGAATTGTAAATAATTTAGTATAATTGGAGCATAGGATGATTGCGAATTGTGATAGGAAATGAAACTAGAAAGATTGATTGTGATCTGATTTTGAAGAGCCTGGAAATCCATGAAAACCAAAAATGAATGCATTGTTTTGTAATTAAGCACAATCATCTGATTGGATTCATGTTTTAGAAAGGCTGCCATTTGGAAGACAGAGATGGAAGGAACGGAAACCAATCTAGAATCTAGTCTGTAGTCCAGGAGGGAGATTATGAGGGTCTGAACTAAGACAGTAAGAATCGAGAAGACGATGGCTTGAGAGATACGTAGAAGTGGATGGGGAGCAGTCTCTGGACTGGGCCTGGAGAGGGTCCCGGAATGATACCTCTGAACCGGTCCTCCAAGGGAACTGCTGCCTTTGCTTTAATCTGGGCAGCTGGGTGATCCGGAGACAAGTCCCTAGAAGTCAAGTACAAGTGCCTTTAAACTTAAAAAGTTGTTTGATTTCAAAGTTATAGACATGAAAATTTTTAAAGAACAAGATAACTTTGGGAAAAGACAAAACGTCTGAAGCTGCGCAGCATCAGAAGCAGAGTTCTCATGGCCTGTTCCTGGCGGTGCTGGTGCAACTCAGCTTTTCTCACAACAGTCTAGTAATACCTAACATATGTTACATGTACGTGCCCTCTGACTTAGTAATTTCAATTTTGGGAATAGTCTACAGATAATGGTAGTTATAAATATATGAGCACAAATACATGTGTCCAAGGATTTTCATTGCAGACAGTGCTTGTGATAGCAAGAATATGAAAACTCTTTACATGTCCGTTAATTAAGGACCAGTTACTTGCAGTTCTAAAAATGATTAGATATTAAAGTAGTCTTCAAGATGTCTTAGAACGTAAGACTACAAGGTACAGAATAATTGTGCAGCGTGCTGCAGTTTGTAAGAAAGAGGGCATATATTTCAGAGATTTCCTTGTGTAATTTAAAAATGTTTAATTTTTGAAAACTCATTGTCTCTAGAGCCGAGAGCACCAGGGTTCCAGAGCGTGTAGAAGTTTGCTTTTTACTGTATGTCTGTTTGCACTGTTTTAATTATCTTTTTGGTTTTTGTTCTGTTTGTGTGTGTGTGTGTGTTCTTTTTGTTACAGTTATTGTATTCCTTTTTTAAAAAAGGATTTTAAAAATACTGTTAACTTTTTAGGGTTGAAGAATAAAATAAAACCAAAGTCATAAGTCACTGTCAATGAATTTGACAACAAGAACTCTGTCAGAACCTGTGGGATGTGGCTAAAACTAGACAGAGAGGAAATTATATCTTTACTATACTTAATAGAAAACAAGAAAGATTAGAAATTGATGAGTGAGGTTTTTAATTCAGGAAGCTAGAAAATCACCATAGTAAAATAAAGTGGAGGAAAGAAATTCATAAATGTAACAGCAACTTATAAAGAAATAAGAAATTGAAAAAAGAGTAGTTGACCAGAGAAAGCAAAACCTGACTCTTTATGAAGACCGTTTTCTAAGGGAGCCTACGAGCTCAGCTATTAAACTTCAAAAAAAAATGAATTAGACTATACAGAAAGGCCAGATAGTACCTCAATATGCAAAAATAATTACAATTTATTCTTTACAATAATGAAACTATTGGATGTAGTACTGGAAAAAAGTATCTCATTTATAGGGGCAATAAAACTGTAAACCACCAGGAAATCCGCCTGACACAAAGTAACTGTGAAGTAATGAAATTAAGGGTGAAAAAGGAACCTAAAATGTGGAGAGATGCATATTCTTAATGAATTTCAAGACTTACTATTGTAAAGATGCAAATTTATTCAAATTAAGTCTCAATTTTACTGAATTCCCAATCAAACATCCCAGTGTGATTTCTCAGTAAACTAAACAAGATGAATTTGTATTTTGGGAAGGTATTCATCATTCCAAGTTTTAAAAAATATTCTACTGTACTTTTTAATACTTCTGGAAGGTCTGACACATTTAGCTCACAAAAATTTAACAGTTGTATATGATAAAAGACATCATAAAATCAAGACATGAGCAGACAGAGAGAATACGTTTGCAACATATTTAACAATCCTACACATTTAGTAAGAAAAAGACAGTTGACATGATAGGAAGAAAAGGCAAAGCTTATAAACAGAGAATTCACTAGAAGAAATACAAATGGCCAAATAACGTAAGATCAAACTCACTTGTAATCAGAGAAATAAAGTTAAACTAAAATAATTAGATGTCACTTTTGCCAGTGAGATTGATTTAAAATTTTAAACCAATAATGTCAAGGGTTTTATACTATTCAGGGAAATTCATTCTGCACTGTTGGTGGAGTATAGCTTGATGCAGACTTTTTGGACAAGGTGGTTTGGCAATATTCTGAGCACAGAAGGTCTAGTGGTAGGAATATATCCTACTGTAACGCACTCATATGGACACAAGAGACTTATGTACAAAGCTGCCAATTCTTTATTGTTTATAGTAGCCCAACTTTGGAAAGTAACTAAACACACCTTCTCTCTGGAGGAAGTTACTCTCATCCTATCTCAAATAATCCCCCTGCATAATTTTTAAGGACAATGACCAGCGCACAATGAAAAAAAAAAATTAATAGCCAAACACACAAAGAAATAAGGCACCATGTGTAAAAACTAGCAGAAAAAAGTAGGCCACAGAAACAGACCCACAGATACTTTAGATTTGGCATTTTAACTCATAGATTATAAACTGATTCTGCCTAGTATGTTACACAGTATAAAAGATAAGATCGAAAATATCTGGAGAAAATAGGAAAATTTTAAAAAGTGATCCAGCAGATTTGAAAGGAAACCAAAGGAATTTCTATAAATGAAAAATACAATAAGCTAAATTAAAACTTAATTAATTAAGAGATTTAACAGCTAATTAGATACAGTTGAAGAGAGAATCAGTAAACTGGGAAATGGGCTAGAGGAGATTTTGTAGAATGCCGCACAAAGAGAAAAGAACAACATATAAAATGGTTAAGAAATTTGAAGGTGGAACGACTTTGAAGATTTAACCTATGTTTGGCATTTGAAAAAGACACCATAGAGAGCATGGAGCAGAGATAATGGCAAAGAACTTTTCAGAACTGATGAAATGCACTAATCTGCACATTAAATAAACTCAACCACGCCAAATTTGATAAATTAGAAGAAGCCTGCACCTCGTCACAGCAGTGAAGCTGCAGAGCACCAGTTGTAAAGTGACACTGTTTCCAACAACCGGGAAACAAGAGGTCGTCTTCAAAGGCACGCATGAACGCTGACTTCACAGCAGCAGCCGCAAAGCCCAAGGACAGGGCGAGGAGAGTGTTCCAGGTCCTGAAGGAAGTTACTTGCCATGTTGGAATTCTATACACAGCAAAAAGTATTTTAAGAATGAGGTGAAATAAAGACATTTTAAAACAAAATAATAAAAAAAAAACTAAGAAATTTCCTGTCAGTTTTTTTTCACTAAAAGAAACGATAAAGCCTGTAATTAAGGCAGAAACTGATGCCAGACCGACTTTCCGAGGTGCACGAGGAGCTGAAGAGCAGGAAGGTGCTGCATTTGTGGGTGAAGCGAAGTGAATACCGACTGTATTCAACAACAGTAATGATGTGCTGTGGGGTTTGAAAATGCAGAACTAAAATATGCTACAACAGCAGTAGATATAGTTCTCCGTGTCCTTGTATTATCCAGGATGAAGATATAATCATTAAGTTTACATATTAGTAAATTAAAGCTACATATTGTGATTTCTTTGGTAACCAAAAAATAAAAAAGTATATAGCTTCTGAACTGGTAAGGGTAGGGCAGGGGTGAGGAATAGGGGGAAGGACAAAAAGGAAAAGAATCAGAACATTTGGGTCAGATAGAAAGAAAAGAAAATGTTAGATTTAACCTAATTACTAGCATATCAGCAGTTACACTCGCACCAAAACTCGGCGGCTTGAGCACTTGGCCCGCTGAGTCTACAGGTCAGCTTGGCGGCTCTGCCCCCCGCAGCTGGGTCCTCGTGCGTCTGCAGTCACCGGGGAGCTGGGTAGGCGGCTCTGCAGCCCCCTCACTTTTAGGGGGGTTGAGAGGTTGGTTGTAAGCTGGGCTACGAAGACTTCATTTAGGACCACTCATCTCTGCTCCACGTGGTCTCCTATACCAGACGTCTCCCTGGGCGTGTTGCCACGGCAGAGGCAGGGCTTGAAAAGAGAGCAGGAACATGCAGGTCCTCTTAAGACCCAGGCTAAGAGCCGGAACACCGCCATTTCCCACACTCCACTCGTCACAGCAAGTCACGAGGCAAGACCGCAGGGGCTCAGAGGCAGATGTACCTAGCTGTGAAATCACATGGTAAAGGGCGTGGGTTCAGGGGAGCCATTATGACCATCAATGTCATAAATTTGCCTCAGTGCTAAAATGCAAATGTACTCTAATTGTTCCGGTTGAAAGCCAAAGATTGTCAGACTAAATCTTTAAAAAAAAAGAAGTTCAATTATATGTTGTCTAAAAGAGACACATCTGAAACATACGGTTACATAAAGTTTGAAAGTGAAAAAGTGGGAAAAGATAAACAATATCAATAACCAAGATAAAAACAGAGCAGCCATTGAGGGCTAACAGACCGCGGCTGAAAGCAGTGCGAGGAGCAGGAGGAGTATCGCAAAGTGAAACTAGGTCTGCTCGCCAGAAACAAAGCGTCAATTTGCGGATTTAATTTGTATGCACCTGTAAGCTTAGCCTTAAAACTTATAAACCAAAAAATGACACTGCTCCTATACCTCTGAGTAATTAATAGAAAAAGGATGTAAAATGCTTGAACAACATGATTAACAAATTTGACTTAGACATTTAGAGAACACTGCCTCCAACAACTGCACAACGTAAGGCTTTTCAGGAAGACAAGGGATATTTATAATAATTGGCCAGATACCATCGAGAAAGCAAATGTCAGCGGATGCCAGAGGATTTACATGAACCATGTTCTCTGTTCACAATGCAGTTAAGCTTTAACTCAATTACAAATGTTAACCAGGAAATCCCCATATATTTGGAAATTAAGAAACACGTTTCTAAATTACCCAGAGGTTAAAGACAGTTTTACAATGGAAATTTGAAACTACCTTGAACCGAAATATAATAAAAATACCACATTTCAAAACTTGTAGGATCAAGTTACAATGGTGCAAAATGGAGATATTTTAACCTATCTCAGTGCGTACATTACTACAGATAAAGGCTGAAAGTGAGTGAGCTAAACGTTTATCTAAGGAAGTTGGAAAAACAACAGCAAAATAATCCCGAAGAAAGTTAAAGAAAAGAAATAATGACATTAAAAGCATAATTAATTGAAAAATTGATTATTTGAAAAGACAAGAGTGATGGAAAATATGTATATTGCTTTTGCAATTAAAAACCAGTAAAATAAGTGCAGATAAATATATTATGCATTTTTTTCTTAATGATAGTGAGGAAATTACGCTACCTAAATATCCAATAAACGGGCTAATGAGTTAAATTGATCTACATCACAATTGAATTGTATTTTATTTATTAAAATATTAATTTTCATGACATATAAATGCTTATATAGCATTAAGTGAAAACAGCACACAAAATTGGATGTTTAATATGATCTTAACTTTTTACAGAAATTCATAGAAAAAGTCTGCAAAGAAATATGTCTAATGTGAACAATGTTACTGATTTCTGTAGATTTATAAGCTATAGATTTATAGGTGATTTTATTCTATTTCTTTATACTTTTCAAAATGTGTCCTGCTTATTATTTCTAAAATGGTTGTGTTAACACTCCTCACCTGGAGAAAGGAAGACATTTGGAAAAAGATACATTCCTTTTCTGCTCCCAGTCTTCAATTCCCAGATTCACAGTAAAGCAGTGGTGTCCCTTCCCCCAGAGACTCCTGGGTGGTGGGAACCAGAAAGCAGGCTGAGTCACAGTCCTCTGCAGTTCTGGGCCTGGGTCTGCAGGTGACCCTGGGAGCGCGGCTTGCGCTCTTCACAGTCAAACGAGGCTTCCTGTTCCATTATTTACCGCCCGCTAGGATCCTGCCCTCATGTGCTAACAGTTGTAGGTTTGGGGTTTTCTCCTGTTTTTACCTAAGCTTAAACCAGTGCTGCATTTCATTTTCTAGTTATTGGTAATACTGCTGAGCCACATAATGGAATTATGAACTACTTGTGTGATTTGTCAGATGTGTAACTAACATGTGATTTATGGGATATAAAGACTTTGAAAGTTTGGTCTGCTGCGTGTTTAACTGGGCCGTTTTGCACTCTGTGATTGTGTAAGTTTCGTCTTGGTTGGGATAGCTTTTCCACTTTTGAAATGCTTGAGCCATGTTTATGTTGATGATTGGTACTTAGGAAACAAAAAGAACTTGAGCTGTGTAGTTTGACCAGTGGAAAGGCTGGGGTGGTGAACTGATTTCAAACAAATAAGCTCATAAAACAGACATTCAGAAAAGCCTGCGCTGTCCTCTAAAGGCAACAAGCATGGGCACATTTTCATAAATTGGACAAGGAGCTCTGCATCCCTTTACTGTCTTTCTACAGAAAGAAGCAATTCCAGTGTCTTCTGGAAACCAAAGGAAGAAAACCTGGTATTGTCAGTGAAGAAAACGACAACAGCAAGAGACTCGCAGGAGAAAACACAAACCGGGCCGCGTTGCACTACACCACGCGGGACCTCTACCATGAAAAGCTGGAGGTGAGCAGCTGCTGTCCGGGAGCCTCAAACCTGGGTGTGTCCCAGAGGGCTTGGGCCCTGGCAGGTGTGTGTTTCTCCCTTAACCAGTTAAGATAACGTACTTTTTTGTTCTGGAATGTTCGCCAGCCTTATACATAAAGCTGGGGATGGCAGGCACCAAGGCATTAGAAGAAGCAGAGCCCATGGTTTCAACACATGTAGGCAGAAAAAAGACGTTCCGGAGAAAAGGGCACTGAAAGCCTAGAGCAAAGGAGGACCGAGGGCTCCAAGCTCTCCGAGCGCAGGGCCCCGGCGCAGGCTGGCTCGGAGCGTGCCTCTCGCCTCACCCGGCGGGCAGCGGACGCGGCGGGCCCTCCGTGCCCGTCCTCTTTGCCCAGGTCCTAGGGCTCCGCTCACCGTGTCCGCCTCCTCCACCGCTGACTTCTGTGTTCTTAGCACATCGTGTTCACCTGCTCCCACTGCAGCTATTTAGACAAAAAGGCTGGAACCAATGATTTCTTTCCCCACATGTGTAGAGGTTTCTTGAGGGAGTGCTAGGTCGGGGTGCCCAGGAGCCATGGAGGACGAAGCCAGGCAGTGCCTCCTCCACGGAAGTCAGGGAGAGCCGGAGACGCAAGTCGTCCAAACAGCAATAGAGTGTGAAGATTCTACAAGAGATTCTGAGAGACTGAAGGGGGTGTGTGTGTGTGTGTGTGTGTGTGTGTGTGTGTGTGTGTGTGTGTGTGTGTGTGTGTGTGGAAATGGCGAAACATTTTTCAGATGCTTTGTAACAGCTGTGAGATCCTCTGTTCACACCACGCTGCAGCTGCAAGCTCAGCACATCAAAAGAAAGCAAACAGCAGAGCGGCTGCTGCTGGGGGAGAAGGGGATTCAGAACTTCCCTCTGCTGGACCTTCTGTCCTGTTGCTTTCCACCTACTTCACCCCCAATCCTGGTCATCTCTTTGGAACCCATAGGGCTCTTAAGGATTACAGCTCAAAAAGCACTTGAGAATTCAATGTGGCAGTATTTTTATAGCATTCTGGAAGATGTTCCGATTCTGCTTTAAATTTGTCTAGTGTAAAAAAGGTTACTGCTTCATGAGGTAGCTGTGTATCTCTGAACAACTCCAGCAGTGAAGAGATTCTTGCCCATATTAAGCTGAAATCTGCCTCCTAATAACTTTCAATTAGCGAGCCTAGTGTTGCCTTATTTAGAAAAGAGAACAAGTGTCTTTTTTATGAAGACTCTTCAAATCCTTGAAGTCAATTCCTGGAAGTCCCCTCTACAGTCGTACTTGTGTTGAGCCCCTACCGCATAGTGCGTGGGCTGTGAGAAGGCGCTGTCCTGTCCCCGTGGAGCGCCTTCCGGCGGGGGAGACGGGCATATACAGGGACAGTTGTAAATCACAGTGTCAGCACAGCAGGGGAGCGGCAGCTCATCCAGGTCAGGTGAGGCTTTCTAGAGAAGAGCTTCCTGGAATCTTAAAGGATAAAATGTAGCCACGTGACAAAGGAAAGGGGGCAGATTCACCTCACAGAGGTTGGGGTAGATGGTGTTAAAAGGTGAGACTGGAAAGGTAGGAAGAGGGCTGTGAGAAAGGGACTGGACTCAGTCCTCTGGCCGGCCGGGCCTCCTGGTGCCGCCAGGAGAGGAACACGAAAGCCAGGCTGGCCAGGCGGCAAGTCCTTGTCTTCCTGACGGCGGTTGGCTCCAGGAGTCAGCAATTAATGCTGGTTTAATCAAAGACGTTTAGAAAAATACCAAAGAGCTGCTTGCAAAAACAGGACCCGTTTCATAGAGAAACCTACCAACTCTTTAAGGAACAGAAAATTACAGTGATTTTTTTTCATTGTTCAAGAGTATTGGAAAAAAAGGAAAACGTTTTCATTTTTTTTAAGTCAGACAGTGTAACATTGAATCCAGACCTTCCAGGATTGCACAGAAAAAGAAAAGCCAGATCAGATACCTAAGAATACTGATGATGTAAAAATCCTTCTGAAATGATACCAAGCAGAATGCAGCAGAACATTAAATGAGTAATGAAATGTTACAGCCCAGTGTGGTGTATTCTGGGAACGTGAGAAAGAGTCAATATTAGTAAATTAATAGCTCTAAGGTGAATATGTCTGATTATTTCTATAGACATTCAAAAGGCATCTCACGCAATTCAACACCCACCCCTAATTTTCTTTTAGCTCCATAGTAGAATCATAGAAATGAATAGTAAGCATCATGCTTAATGGGGAGATATTAGCATCAATAGCAGGCGGAATTCTGACTAAGATGGCTTTGATCCCACCCCCTGAGGTCCTCTGGCATAATCCTAGTGACACTTCTGTGTGATTCCTTCCCCTAAGTGCAGGTAAAACCTGTGACTTGCTTCTAACCGATGGAATATGGTAAGGGTAGGGGATGTTTGCAGATATAACTGAAGTCTCTAACCAGTTGTCTTTGAATTAATGGAAAGGGAGGTTATCTCAGGTGAGCCTGACCTAACAGGCAAGTCCTTTAAAAGAGGATTCAGGCTTTCTCTGAGATTCTCCTGCTGGTCTTGAAGAAGTAAGCCACCGTATTTTGACAGGGTCATATGGCAAGGGGCTTCCAGAAGCATCTGGGAGCTGAGAGCAGCCCCCTGCTGGCAGCCTGCAAGAAAATGGGGCTTCAGAACTGAATTGTGCCAGCAGCCACTTGAGTTCAGGAGAGGACCTCAAGTTTCAGGAAGGAACACACCCTGGCCAGCACCGTGACGGTAGCCTTGTGACTTCTTGAGCACAGCACTCAGCGAAGCCGTGTCTGGGACTCTTAGCACGTGGAAGCCGTGACGCAGTAGAAAGTAGTGTAAGCCACTGAGTTAGAGGCAGTTCTTTTGCCCGGCAGTCGAGCACTGATGCGTCACTGAAGCCAGCCTCAAGACAAGGGCATCCGGTGTCGCTGTTACGATTTATCAGCACGGACAGTGAGCTTGGGCAAGAGAAGGAAATCCGTGGTGACTGGAAAGAGAGGGAGTAAGCTTACTATTTGCAGACAGTGTTGCTGGGTACCAGGACATCCCAAGAGAATTAACTGAGAAACTGTCAAAGCTGTAAGAAAATTCAGTAATGGAATAGAAATCAGCAGTTTCCATTTGAGAAGAAAACATAATGGACAGAAGACCCAGCTCACAGCAGCAACACAGAAAGGTAAAATATCTAGCAGTGAGTTAATTAACAAGTGTACAAAATCTGTACGAAGTAAACTTTGAAACATTGGTGAATCACACGGAAGATTTATACAGATGGAAAAACCTACCATGTTTTGGATAAGAAGGACCTAATTCAAAATGTCAGTTTTCCTTAAATTAACTTAAAAATCTAATATGATCCCAATAAAAATATCAAAAACTTTTTACTGAATTTGACCCTATAGAACATGTGGAAAAATAAACATAAATAGCCACGAGAGCTCTGAAACAGAAAAACAATGAGAAGACTGACACCACCGGTCTCACAGGACAGAATGGAAAACTCAAATACGCACCCGAATACAAAAGAGAGTTTGTTTTATGATAGAGAATAATCTCTCCCAAGTCAGGTGGACTACAGAAATAGTGGCTTGGGAATGTGAGGGAACTGAGAAAAAAAGCTGGGTTGAGACGTTTTACCTTACATCAGCATAAATTCCAAATGAGTCAGAGAGATTAAAATTTATAATGAAAGCATAAAAATTCTATAAGAACCCATTGATAATTGATGTGTGACACTGGGATGAGAAAGACCTTCAGGGGGAGAAAATAAGCCATGACGAAAAACAAACTGAAAAAATAGCTTGCAATTAACTCCCTAAATTACCGAGAGATTTTAGAAATCAGTAAGAAAAGGGACCAACGACGCAATGTAAGTTGTGTTACCTGTTCAAAAATGAATTTAAAACAATTTGCCATTTACCATAATAAGAAACACTTTAGGAATGAATAATAAAATATCTATAAACCCTCTGCAGAGAAAATTGTTAAATTTGATTGAAAGACACTGAAGGAGAACTAAATAGATAGTTCATGGACGGAAACTTTCTACGTGGTAAAGATGTCAGTCCTTCCTAAATCCATCAGTGTAAGACAGTTGTAATCAAAATCTGGGCAAGGTTATTTGTGGAACTTCGCCAGTCGATCCCAAACTTGTCTGATAGAGCAAAGAATCCAAAATAATACAAGAGTGAACGCGGGGAGAACCCGCCTCACGAGCCATGAAACTTCATTGCAGCTGTCGTGATTAGGGCAGCGCAGGAAAAGACACAGGGACTGTGGAAAAAGAGGCAGAACTTCCCCGTGTACGTGGGGAAGCCACACAGACAGCAAGCACTGCACGCTGCGCACACAGCCTCATAAACGCCGCTGAGGAAGCGGAGCATCGCGTCAGACGCGCACACCGAGCCCCTGCCTCCCGTCATACAACAGAATTAACTCCAGGGCGAACACACCCCAGCACGAAGAGCAAAGCTTTGAAGCTCGCATTTTAAAACAGATGAAAGTATGACCTTGATTGCACAGGCTCTGCTTTTCTAACACCCCAAGGGCACAAACTACAGGGGGAAAATCTGATAAATTTGGCAATCAAGGTCTTTTTTTTTCCACAGGGATAGTTCAGTGGAGTCATATAAGCCGTCTCGATTTAAGTGGTTTGAGCAGTAGATGAGCCATCAGGAAGTAAAGACGGCGAATGTGGGCTCCTGTGTGGGGAAATACCCAAGGGCAAAGAAACAATCTGAAGCAGTAAAACAGTTTGGAAAGAATACGTGCCGTTCGGAGACGTGGATTTGAGCCCGGGATTCTCCACCTGCTTGCTCAGACCTTGCCCTGGCCCCTTCGTCACCTTCTCTGGATTCACAGTCCAGCATCCCCCACTTGAAAAACACTTAAATCACCGCAGCACAGAGTACTCGTTCTTCCTCCTCTGTGCATCTTGCGTCGTCGAGGGAATTGGTGGAAGCGAGTTGCTCACAAAGCAGAGTGAGCAGACCCTTTCATTACACGTACGATATGTGTAATTACGCCTGTGGCATGTGTAACTCTGATGCTTGGTAGCTGTCCATCCGTTTTCCTGACTCATTCTAAAAAAGATTTAAGAATCCAAGAGCTGAATGGGACTTTTTAAAGAATCTGATCCTGTTTTTAGGCAGGTGAGGAGAACTGGAACTCGGGGAGCTGCAGGGGGTCCCCTGGCGAGCTCCTGGCTGAGCTGCCTCCAGATCTCAGCCCACTGACCCCTGGCCTCGGACCCTTTCACGGTGCATCGAGCTGTTTCCTGCAGTCTTCTTGCCCACCCCAGCGCAAAGGGCTGTCCCTTCTTTGAACACTGATTGTATTTGCTGTCCGAACATCTTGCCCGGCACTTGATTGCTGTGTCAGCTCTTTTGAGTTAGCTTTCACACGTGCAGGCCGTCTCTCCAGGTGACCGCGGGCTCTCGAGGACTGGGCTGGCGTTTTCTCTAGGTAAGATGGTGTCTGATCCTGAGCAGGCCTCTCAGCCTCTGTTGACCTTAGCTTCCCACGTATAAAACGGAGACACGGATTAAACCCCAGTACAAGTACCGTTACAGTGAGAATTGCTCTGTAACAAGTCCACCTTTGACATCCTTCTTTTCCCTTTTCATGACAATAAAATTTTAGTTCAATAAAATAATGTGAACAGTATTGTGTAGCATTTATCTCATCAGGATTGAACTTGTAAAATACTTGCTGTATGACCTTCCACAGGGGTATTGTGGGCTAGAAACAATCAGCACAGGAGAGCATTTGCGAATGGAAAAAGCATTATTCAGCCGGCAACAACCCTGTGACGGGTCAGGGCAAGAGAAGTCTCTCTCGTTTAACAGGATCATTCTGGACATGCAGAGTGAGCTGTCCTGGCAGACACTGCACAGAGATGCAGAGGAATTGGCTTAGAGGAGAGAAGAAATGATGAAGTAAAGGTGCTTTCAGACAGCTTTACTAAATGAAGAGTTATTACAGCAGATACAATTCTGCATCAACATGTTTTAAAGAAGTCGTGGAACAAACCACAGCAGGAAACTCTGAAGCACCAGAAAGCACGCTATGCTGACGGTGGAACGTTTATTTTAATTTGTATTGTGTATAAGGTATTTAGCAACATATTTTAAAATTCTGTAAATTTGAATTACCCTTTATTACTGTAAATGTTTCCAGTCCTGTTGCTGGAACTTTTTTTTTTTAATTCAAAATCATGTTTTAAGAAACTTAAAAATCTGTAGGAGAGCCCTTCTGCTCGTGTCAATACGCTGCTCAGTGTAAAATGCTGCTGGTTCTCGTCGCGGATCTCTGGTGCTTCGCCCTCGTCTCTCTTGCTGTCGTCCTCGTGTCGCCGGGACTCCCTGGGTGTTAACCCGGAGCAGCTCGGTGCCGTTCTCATTGGCAGGCTGACTTAGCGCAGGTGGCCGAGTCCCGGGCTGCTGCGGAGCTGGAGGAGTCAGGTTCAGCAGAGGAGCAGCCAGCTGGAACCGTGTGTGATTTATCGCCCATCAAAGTCTGTACATATTTTTATGATAGGTCAATTCATGACCTGTTATTTTTAGCACACGAACTAAATCAAATCAGCATGTTGACCCCAGAATGGCGAGTGATTATTTGGAGAAATCTTATATATCATTAGAAGACTTCCCAGATACACCTCTGTTGGACGCTAGTGACAGCTGGGACTCGTCATTCACTTATATTTAGTCAGGAATCTCAAACATTTATTTTGTTGTTTTACAAATTGTGAAAATTTGGAAAAGGAAGAGAAATAGAAAAAAGGAGCAGGAAACACTCATGGCCTCCTTCCTAAAGACAAGCTTAATGACACTTCAGTTTATTTTCTACCAATAATTTTCTGTATATTTTTGTAACTTTTCAATGAAAATGTCGAACATACAGCGAAGTTGAGAGAACTTTACAGTGAGCGGCGTGGCTCACACCAGAGCCTGCTGCAGTACCGCACCACGCGGCGCACCTGCCTCGCCACCCACCTGGGCAGTCACCCGCCCTCCAGCCCCCGGCAGTCCACCTGATTTTTTAAATTTACTTCAGAGTCATCGCAGACATTACCATGCTTCTCCCTAAATAATTCAGCAAGCAGATCATTAATTGCAGTCCAGTATTTCACGTAGTTTCTTATTTTGAGGTAAAATTTGTATACAATGAAATACAAGTCTCAGGGGTGCACTTGCTGAGTTTTGACGCTTACAGACACCGATTAGCGCAGCCTCTGTTGAAATTTCATTTTGTATTTTTCTTTTTCCACTTAACATTGCAATGCAAGCATTTCCTTGTTATTATAGATCTTCACAGTATGATTTTAACGGCTGTATCTGTTGATACATTAAATTTAACTCTTTATTTTTAAATTTGGTGTTTTGATTTGAGTTGGAGGTTTGAGTAGATCCTTTTCCAAGTAATTGATTAGTATTACTTCCGAGTGACATTTGTGATTTATTTCCTCCTTCACTGGTGTGAATTTGGTTGTCTGATCTAGTCCGTGGGTTTTTCCATGTGTATTACGGCACGTTCCATCGTCAGGCCTGGATACTCTCTGAAAGTACCAACAGCCAAAATGAATGTTGAATTCTTGAGTTAAATAAAATGGCTTTTTTCCAGCCTCTAGGATAAAATTGGGGCCCAGGGCCCCAGTAGCCTCAGGCCCAGAAGTTCGTCTGCTGTGTTTTGAGCCCATGGTTTTCATCGCAGACTGCCAGACCCAGAAATGACTGCGAGCACTGTTTCTTTGGAGGGACAAGTTCTGGGTCCCAGGCTTGTATATGTTTCCTTTCCTCCTTGTATACTTTCCCCCAGCTTTGTCCAGATGGTCTCAGCCACAGACGTCAGTGGCATGTACCACTACGGGCTTTGCTGAAGTTCAGAGTGAACTCAAGAGTATGGGTGTTTCAAGTAGGTACGTGGATGTGAACTGACCTCATACTAGCTAAGATTGTCGGTATCAGTGCCCTGACACACTTACCACCAGAAGTCATGAATCTGCGTTCAGCTGACTGTCTGAACTGAGACAGGAGAAAGTCTCTCGGTGGAGACAGTAGTTATGATCAGTGATTCCAGTAGGAAATACATCTGTAACAGAGCTGCCCCACGGAGCGGGGCGTGCGCTGGGACCAGAGAGCTCCCAGTTGCTGTCTTTCCTCAGGCAGCGCCCCAGAGGGTCCAGGGAAGTGTTCCTGCTCTGAGGGGTGGGGGTCAGAGTAGAGTGTTTCAGGTTTCTCTAGTTCAGCTAGAGTTGGTTTAGGGATTAATTATGATTCAGTGCAAAATTTTCTGTTTTTTTAACAGGAAATAAAGGAAAAAAAGAAATTCTGCAAGATGTATATCGAGGACCTTGTGAAGGAAGCCACAGAAATCAACATGAAAAATGAGGCTTTGCAGAAGCTTTGGCCACAGATGTTCATAGAGCTCGTCAGGGACGCGGTCATAGAAGTCCGCAACAAGAATTCCTACATGAAGCTTTGCCTGCAGCACATCACTGACCAGAAGTAGAAATGGCTTTTAGTTGCAGCTGATTTTAGCAGTTTTATGTTTTTGAACGTTGAAATTATGTAGGTTAAACATGTTAAAACAACCACACTGTTCAACAAAGACTAGCATCAGAGTGTCATTGCCTCCTGTCCTCGTAGTTAAGGGTCAGGAAGCAGAGGACAGAGACAGGGAGGGCTGCTGCCCCACGTGCGCTGAGCAGGCCGCCTGTGGGAACTAAGCAGCCTTTAGGGGCGGCCGGCCCTTGCTTGACTGGCGCCCTGCGATAGCCCGCGGCACGTGGTGTCTGCTCGTGGCTCAGCGCGAGTTGCTTCCACCTACTTTCAGCTGATAAGTTTTAGTTATTTGCCTTTTTATTTTGTGTCATGATCTCAAAGCCAAAAATGTTTTTTTTAATGAATGGAGAATAAACTTGCTAATAAATTAGCTTAAAAGAAAGTGTTGCCTCCTTGATCCAGGCAGAACTGTCGTTTTTATTGCACGCTCCTCTTTAGCTGAGAAGGAGCCCTTCCTTCGCTTACACAGGAAGAGGCCCTGTTCTAGGCCTGCATCCTCAGGGCGCCGCCGCGGGCCCTGGGGGTCACTGTGGGCAGAAGATAGGAGAGTGAATCAAAACTGGGGCAGGAGGCAAACGCTTTGTCCTTGGAGACCCGGAGGGAGTGGGCACGCCAGTACTTCTGCTTCTCTGAACGGCGTCTCGTCCTGACGCCAGTGCCCGGGGCTCGCTCGTCAGGCAGGCGCGGGCGCCTGTGCCTCACAGTTACAGGGACTCATGAGTGAAAGTTTCTCGTTCTTCTAACTGCATTTGAAGATCGAGCAGGTAAGTAAGCTGTAAGCAGGGGGCTCCTAGTTCATGCTGGGAAAGAGGGCGTTCGGAGCCCGTGACCATTGCTAGAGGTGACACAACTTCAGAAACCCCGCCTTACAGGTCAGCAGATCGGAACTCTCCGATCTGCTCAGACTTCGCCTGGCAGCTCTGGCAGCAGGACCAGCAGCAAAGACGAGAACGGAAGTTACAGGACCACGAAGTCCTGCAGAAACGCTGGAAGGAAGTGAGGTAAGCTGCTTTTGCAGTTCCAAGAAAGCCCTACATCCTTAGAGCTCCTGGCCCCCCTCCCCCAGGAAGGACGTGCTCAAGTTTAGGAGATTAACGTAGTGTTTCAGGACGTGGCCTCTCAAGACACACTGTCCGGGTTTCCGTCTTGGCACTTTGGCTCCCAGTTTAGCTTGTGACCCACCCGCACCTCAGTTTCCCCCTAAGAGTACCTACCTCACAAGATTGTTGCGAGGGTCGAATGAGATCAGTGCATTTAAAGCACTCGGCATAGTGCCTGGAACGAAGCCACCACCAGCAAGTGAAGCTGTTCTTCATCTTCTCAGAACAGGTTGGACCGCAGAGTTGGTGCCCCAGGACAGGAGGAACTGTGTTTGGTGATGATCATCCATCTCTCCAAGTGGAAACATGCGGACACCTCTCATCTGTCTGGCAGAAGGTGATCTCTCCCGGGGTTTCTGTCTTGCTTGGGATAGAAATGGAATCCCACCCTGAGGGGGATGCCGAGAGGGGAACGTTGGTTCACCCCTAGTAAACGGGAGAGGCAAGAGCGTGTGCCTGCTCAGACCCGTGGAACGGTTGCTCCCACCAGGCCCCGCAGGTGAATGGCTGGCCATTTAACAAATGACCTGTCTTGCTTCCCGAACGCTGCCCCTCCCCCACGACCCTCCCACCCCGATGCTAAAGGACTTGACCTCACGTTCACACGCGCTCTCGGCCCTCCCCAGTTCTCCTGGGTATAACGCACCCAAGGGCAGCACTCACTGACTTGGCACCAGGTCTACAGGCACTGCTGGCTCTACCCCGACCTTGTGCTTCAGGTCTAGTTACAGGGTTTCTGTCTCGTTCCTGAAGCCAAACCTTAATGCGTCAGCTCTCGTCACTTGTCTGCCAGCCCTTTGTACCTGAGCTCCCCCTTGTCTGCCCCCACACTGCCCCCTGTCCCAAACTGATTGACTTCTATTTCTTGAATCCCTGTTTTGCATAGTTCCAAACTCCCACTGGCTGTGCTGTGCCCTCCCATCTAATTCTTGTCCCCAAGGGTATTTCGGCCAATAAATAGTAGATAGGACCTGCACTCACACCGCTGCTCATCTGAAGTCTGGCATCTGAATAAAATAATGAAAGAATGAAGAGAAAGGGGGGGAAGAAGGAAGGAAGGAAAGGACAAAAGAGCCAACGAAAGAAGAACCTGGCTAGTGAGCAAGGCGAAGCGCGAAGTAGAGCACAGAGACTCCGCTCAGGAGAATGTTAAGTTAGATCTCGAAGAGCAAAGGTTAGTTTTCCTAACCTGCTTTTGTGGGTCAGCTGGAGATGGAGTGGTTGCTGTTGCCAAGAGGTTCAGAGCCATGCTTGAAACTTGATCACAGCAACTGTGGTTAACCAGCGTTGATGGAATATTTGTTATCTTTGATCCTGATTTTCTACTGAAGTTTATGTTTTCCTGGCTCATTTATGCGACTTTTGTTGCAAGCTACCTCCAATCCTTTGTGGAAAGAGGATAAGGAAAAATAAATGAGCTAAAGCATACCCAGTGTTGCAGTTTATTCTAAACTACTCCTCTGTTTTGGGGGCAATGGAACACTTTACAGTTTCTCTTCAGGAGACAGTGAAACTATGAATTCCTTACCCCAGCCTCTAAGCTTTAGTTGTCAGAGAGTTGACTTCTTTCTTCTCTTTGTTTATCTTGAAATTTTTCAACGTTCAGAAATGCGTGTAGAGTAGTATCTCAAATAAATACCCTGCGTGCACCACCAAGCATAACAGATACCAATATTTTTCCACATTTGCTTCAGATTTTAAGAATAAAACATGGCAAGCAGAATGGAGCCTCGGCGGCCCTGCTTCCCTGGAGGTAACCCCTGTCCTGAATTTGACGCGTAGCCTTCGTTCATGTTTCAGAACGTTCCTATTTATGCGCACATGCAGAGGGAGTTCACTGAGTTAGGTTTTTGTACTTTCAAATTTTATATAAATATTGTCATGCAGGATGTATTTCTCTGCGTATTTTTTCCACTCAGTATTCTGTTTCTGAGTAGCCGTACCCAGAAGCATGACTGATGGGAATAACCACTTTCTTTGCACTGCTGCGTGACGTTTGGCTGCACGGCCAGTGCACGGTGTATACATCCCTCTTCCTGTTGGTGGACACTGAGTGAATTCTAGTTTATAACTGTTACACACAATGCTACTTTGAATATACTTGTTCCTGTGTGAGTTTGGGGGTACACAGCTAGCAGAGTTTCTGGGTCATAGGCACACGTCCAGTCGTATTAAATATTGTCAAATTATTTTCTGAAGTCATTATATCGGTTGATACTCCCACAACCAGTTGTCCCACATACTCAATGACAATTAGATGTTCATTTTTGCAGTCTGATGTGCTCATGTGAAGTATGTGTTTTTGAGGGTAGGTCTTGTGCAGAGAAGAGACTGTTCAGGAGCTTGTTTTTAAAAAGATGAAATTTAAATGCAGTGAAATGCGCTTAAAAAAGGTGATTAATTTTAAAAATATCATCAACATCCTGATTAAGATACAAAATATTTTCAACACTTGAGAAGAGCTCTTCTAGTCAGCCCGTGCCCTCCCCTGTGAGCACCTGCTTTTCTAATGTCTTTCACCATTGATCACTCTTGTCTTCTCTGGAACTTCCTGCACGTCGAACAACACAGCGTGTGCCCTTGGGACAGGCTTCTTCTACCCAACGTATGTTTTTGGGAATCACTCGTACTGTTTCCTGTGTCAGTAACTGATCATTTTTCATGCCACAGTGTGAAGATACCACGCTTTGTTTATCCATTCTGTTGGGTTGTTTCTAACTTCGGGGCTGTTCTGAATAAAGACATTTGATATAAGTTTTTTGTGCAGTAGAACTGATGGGTCATAGAGTAGTTTTAAGTTTGACTTTATAAGGAACTGCCATGCATTTTCTCAGAGCGTCTGTGTAATTTTACACTCCCTCCAGCCACGCACAGAGCGTCCGACTGCCCCACACGTTTGCCAGTATTTGTTGCTGTGAGCTTTATTATTTCTGACAATTCTGGTGTGGCTTTTTCAGCTATCTCGTTGTTGCTTTAATTTTATTTTGCCTGATGCCTAATGACGTTGATCATGTTTTTGTGTGCTTTTTAGTCATTTTATATCTCCTTTTGTGAAGTACATGTTCAGGTCTGTTGCCCATTTTTAAAATTTGAATTGTTCACCTTTTTTGATTGAAATGCCCTCGAAGGGGGTGCTGAGCTGTCCTGTGCTGCTCCTAAGCGCAGGAGGCCGTGGTGCGCCCGGCGGGGAGCCACGTGTGCTAGCCGAGCTTCCTCCAGGCCTGAGGGCTAGTGCTGTTGGCCGGGAGTTCAGTGTTATTGAATCAACAATATATATAATTACTAGATGCCTTTAAACAAAAGCCCATATTAAAAAAGTTTACATATTGATTGATTGATTGACAAAAATGTTGTGCTCAAAGGCTCACAGGAACCTAAGCCTGTATTTTTCTTAGGAGCAAATGCTTAGTGTTTGCTAATTCAGTGTTCACGACAACCTTATATAGAACATACCTTCAGTGAACAATGAGAATCTACTGTACTGACCTTGTATCCTGTCTTGCTGTAAATCCTTTCTTAAAATTAATCATGTTTCCATATCTGTCTTCACTCTATTTTTCTCCCTTTATTTTTTGTCCCAAGTGTTGCCGTCATCTTCTTGCTGCTTTCCTGCTCCCTTCTCGTCAGTGCCCTCTCTTTCCCACACTTCTCATCACAAAAACATATCTCCCTCCCTCTCATTCCGTTCATCTCTTCCTGTCCGTGTTTTTGTTTACGAGTGCCTCCAGCCACCGTCTTTGTATCTCAGTCTTCCAAGACCTCTGTGGCTGTTTTTCAAGATCTCTGTGTTGATCTCAATCTCTGTGAAGTTATTCTCAGGAGCATCATGTACCAGGCAGAGTGAGATACTCTGACAGGCCCAGTCTAAGGTCCTGTGGTGAGAAGGGCAGGAACGCATTACACCCAGCGTATCTCCTACTTGACTCGAATTCCTCAAAGCAGGTGTAATGTTGGGACTGTACTCGGAGCACACACATTTATAGAACTGTTTTTGCCGGGGAGAAAGCCTTGGTATCAGGTGATACCATTTACTCTAAGAAAAGTAAGATACAGCAATATGGCATCATTCCACGTGAAAATCACATTTTCTAATGCAGATGGCTCAGTAGCAGCGGTGGACCTTTTGCCTGTCTTTCATATGCATCCTTCCATCCCCCTATTCCAATACTGTTATCAAGTTAAAAAAGAGCAAACAAACCCGGGACTGACCTGGATAAATAGCTCCTTGTTCTGGGAAAGGGAACAGAAAGATCAGAATGAGCCTGGAATATCTTGTTGTCATCAGAAAGCAAGAATCTTATTTTTTTGATGTTAGGGGCCATATGAGAAGGTCAAAGGACCTAGGTTAAGGGTTTCCATTGACCAAGTTGTAACCATTTGATCACAAAATATTATTGTTATTCTGGTTACTTGGAGTCTGTGGCCTTTCACAGACTCATATAATATTTCTCAAAAGAGAAAAGTTAACGTCATGAATACAGAAATGTAGTTGTAATACAGAAATTGGATAATCAGTCATGGATTTGCTGCTTGTAGATGAATTTTAACAAGTGGCCATTGTTTACATATGGATATTTTATTCCTCATGCTTAACTATTGTCCTGTATAAAAATACGTAAATAAATACGCACGTATTTGCTTCTGAGGAAAGAATAAAGCTATGAAACTGAGTAAATCAGTAATCCAGAATGAAGCGGAAACTCTGTCAGGAAGAAGAAAGACTGGTTTGGCTGGCACTGAGACTGACGTGTGATTTAGGTGGAAGGAAAGTCCAACACTTAATCAGCACCGGCGGCCACACAAAGTTACCAAGTAGAAGAAAGGCTCAGCAGGGTCCTCCGGAAAGGTGACCGAGTCAGGTGTCCGAAGAGGAAGAACATGCAGCGCAGACCCAGCGCCTCGCCTCGCAGAGGATGAGGCCGCCGGCCGCCCTGCGCGTGTTACTAAAGCACCAGTAAGGGAACGGACCAAGTCGGTGTATCACGCCGACAGGACGCTGGGTTTTGTAGCCCTGGCGAGGTGAGGCTTTAAAAGTACATCACTTCCTGAAAGACATCAGGTTGTAAAAAAAAAAAAACCCAAGTGAAGGTGTGACCTTGAAGCGCGTGTTGCAGTAAGGCCGGAAGCTAAGGCCGCCCGGGGTGAGTCCTGCCCCGGCCAAGACCGGCTCGGCTGGTGAGCCGGCCTCTGCGGCCGTGGCTGGGCCGCGCACGTGTGCTTTTCCTTTTGGGTCTAGTAATGTTACTCCACCCCTGGGAAGAAATAAAAACCTATTACTGAAACCCTAGGAAGATATTAAAATAAGTATACCAAGATCCCTTAGGAAGGTATAAAACAAGCACATAAATTATCAAAGAAAGGAGGAAGCCCATTGTTCTATGCTTTAGAGGACGTTCAAGTGTAAGTGTGATGGCGAGCTGCGCAGTCACTGCGTCTGTGAAAGTTCTGTGATATTTGAGGCGTTCAGAACATCAGCCCTAAAAATTCACAATTGCATTTAAAATGATAAAGGAGAACTTAATCAAATGATAGCTTAAAATTTCAAGTAATTTTTAAAAAATACTTGTTTATTAGGTATATGAGTTCAATAATTTGAGCATTAAACAAAATACAAGTTTCCAGCTCCTGACAAGAAAATTAAGAAACCTGGGCTGTGAGATGCCATCTCCCAGGTCATCCCAGAGGAAATTAGAGACGGTGACTGAAGACCGCCGTTGCACCTTAGGATTACCCAGGGAGCTTTCATGTCTGTTGATGATCAGGGGCGTGCACTCCTTGGGCCACTTGTAGCAGAATCTTCAGAAGCAGATTTTAGGCAGTAGAATTTTTTAAATACTCCTCAGTTCCAACTAATATGCAGTCAGGAATTGACAGAGGAGGGGAGAAGGCAGAGTCTGTGGAACTAACATCAACACTTTGAAAAGGCCGTGAGGAGCCCAGAGACAGCTGGGAGTGGGTGTGGATGGAAGCGCACGGCAGCCTGGGGCGGGCACATCACGGGGCGGTGGGTGTAGCTATAGAGGGTGAACTTTGCTCTGACTTATCCCCTACGTTGCCTTGGCAGGAGCTCTTCTGGCCCCATCACTTTCGTGGAATGGAAATTAGCGCGAGCAGCCTTGATGCCAGGTATGCATATGGGGGAAATGGAAGGACTGGGGAGGTGGGGAGAATTTCAGACCCTCCCAAGTTGGGAATCCAGTGAGAACACGGTATGATGACCAGCTGCCCTGAGGCATTTGCTTCTTCATTCCCTTCCTGCTCGTGTCCTCAACGACAGTGCATTTCAACCTAAGAAGTGTCTTTCCCCTTGGAGATAACCTGCTTCTCTCCAAGAACTTAAGGGAGATTGTCTGATGGAGGCGATGCCTGACGAAGGAACTGGGAATGGAGCTGGTCTGCAGGTTCTGGGCTATGTGATGCTCTCATTCCTGGAGACCCTCCCCAGCCTCCATGAAGGTCAGTATCACACAGACCATATTGTCTAACCACGATGCAATCATGTTAGAAATAGTGACAAAAGAATTGTTCGAAGACAATTCTCCATGGGTCGCTTGTGTTTCTGTTTGTCTTCTGCACAGAGGCATTGTCAGCTTTTGACTACCTTTCCAAGGGTGTTTGTATAGCCCATAGCCTTGGAAAATAAAACTAGTATCTCCCTCCATGGCCGAGGGCAGGTCTGTTTGCTGTCTAGTAAGATGAAGATAGTGTCTCCCTGTGGGGCAAATGTTAGGTAGGTTGGCTTTTACGGAAGATTGGCATTTCCTAACCTGAGGGTCCCTCAACCGTGACTGAAACCCACTGCCTTTGCAGCGCCCTCCTGGACCCACACGTGCATCCCTCTTGTAGGATTTCGAAGGCAAAGAGATCCAGTAAGAAAATGAAGTCATTAAATTAAGTCCTTTGTCTTTGACCCAGGAGTCTCGTGTCTTCCACCAGTGTTTCTGATACGGTGACTGGCTCCCTTGTTAGCGTACAAGTAGGTAAAACCCAAGACTCTTTACAGTTCTTGATAATTTTTAAAATCCTTTAAGTCTGGATATGAAATTGCATACCTCTAAATAATCTTTAGATTAAAAAGGAATTCAAGAAGATAATACAGAAAACAGAATAAACAAAGGATTTTAAGCCAAAATTTATGGACGTAGCTAAACGGTATTTGGAAGGAAATTTATCAATTTAAATAAATGTGTCAGGAATCAAGAAAGATTGAAAACTAATGAGCTAAGTGTTTAGTTCAAGAAGAAAGAAAAGGGAAATTAGAGCAAAACTAAAGAAATCAGAAAGAAAGAAATATTAAGGGCAGAAATCAAAGTAAAGAGTAAGGAAACAATAATAATACAAGATATAATAACACTAAAAACTAACAGTAATGAAGGTCCGTAAAATTAAAAGCTGATCTTTAAATTTCTTGAAAAGATAAACAAGATGGTCTTCTGGGAAGACTGGTTAATCATATAAAACAACGTGCAGAGTGATGAAAAGGAAGTAGCTGCGGGTGTGTGAGGCATTTCAAAATAATAAGACTGCTGTGACGACTGCGGTCTAATATATTTGAAACTGTAGGTGAAACAGATTTTGCTCTACAAGGTGGTGCTTGGTGCTGGCCCATCAGGGAGGGCCCGTGCCGGTCAGAAGGGTGCTGCCTGGGTGCCAGGCGGGCGTGTCCTGCCCGAGTGACAGCTCTGCCTTTCTGAGTTGACACTTAAATTCCCAACTGGCTCAAGGATAAATATAAATATCAAACAGCCCAGTAAGCACTGAAGAAGCAAGATGGTGACCAAAGCTCTCCTTTCCCAGAAAGCCGCAGCCCAGGGAGTTTTTTAGGTGAAAGCTTTGCAGACTTTACGGATCTTTAAGGAACAGGTAACTCCTATCTTGTATCTTCTCAGTGGGATAGAAATGCACTGGTTTGGGGAAAGTGAGGGGGAGTCTTAGACACTAAAACAGTGTGTGATCCTCCAAAGGGTCACAGGACATAGACAGAGGCGCAGTGTCTCTGCGGTAGTAAATTTTCATGGCGGGGGACTAGGGGAGAACAGACCTAAAGCGGCTCCAGGGCGGGGGAGGCTCTTAACGACAAACACAGAAGATTGACAGACGCTCCCTAATTCTAGTCCAGAAAATAGAAAAAGAGCAAAGCCTTCCCCGATCATTGTAGTGTTTTAAGAGTCTGGTGTAACTGAATCCAGAACTGGGCAAGAAACGCCCACACACAGACACAGGTTCATACACACGTGTGTTTGTGTTTATAATCGAGAGGGAATCGTGGCCCTGTAGGCAGGCAGGCATGTTCAGCTATGAAAATGAGTGCAGAAATCCTCCATAAACACCTGTCAAGTGAATCCGACAGTGTTAAAAATGTATCTCGGAACCAGATTTACTCTCCTGCCTCAAACAGAGTACAACTGGACAGAATGTGCGGAACAACTGTTTTAAGATGTGGGAGAATATGAAGATGAAGACTGTGATTCCAGAGGAGAGGGAAGCGAGTGAGACGGGCCTTCCGTCTCTGAAGCTCTCTGCCAGGAGCTGCGTTCCGAACAGCAGCGTGCAGGGAGTTCGCGAGCAGAACACGGTGTCCTGGGCCGAGCAGTCGAGCCTGGGGCTCTGGGGGCCTGAGGCAGCTGACAGTCGTGGAGGCAGAGTTCCAGGGAGGAGAGAGCTGTGGAAACCAGCTCCGTGTTTGCTTAGAGCTCAGATGTGTAGGCAGAGCGAAACTCTCTCACGTACGTGTGTACACACGCGCACGTGTGTAACGAGACTGCCACTGTGTGAAGGCGGACTGTGACGGTGAGTGCTGTTGACTGTGCGCTCTGGAACAGCTGCCACATGCAGGGTCGTAACTAGTAAGTCCCCAAAGGAGAAGAACAATGGATTCAGAAAAATATGCAATTAATCCAAAAGAAGTCATTAAATAGGAAAAAATTCTAACAGTTGGAACAAACAGAAATCCAACAGGAAGAAACACACGACTTACTGCACAAAGTGTGGATGACGCAAAGACCAGGTTAAAAGTCAAGTCGATGATAAAGCGACAGCGAACGTCTTTATAAAGACACAATAAATTAAAAGTAAAAGAGCGGAAGAGACACACCAAGCTAGCACTGATCAAAATAAAGCGGGAGTGCCTACACTAGTACCACACGAAGCAGACTTCACTGCAAATAATCTTAGCAGGATACGCAGGGTCACTTCGCCAGAGGAAACAGCCGTTCTCAGTGTTTTTGCACCAAATAACAAAGATCAAAATACATCAAGTAGAAAACTCACGGACCTGAAAGGAGAAATTGGCAAATTTACAAATAGAATTAGAGATTTCAGCATCCTCTTTAGGGTGGCCAGGTGCATCAGCCAGCCCCCTCTCCCCCAGTCATGGGGACTGACACCCCCACCACCGCTGAGGTACTGCCCCCACCCCTTTCCCTTGATGATGGTTAAGTTGTCATTTTGGGGCTTCGCTCTGGCCTATGAACAGTGTTTACCTGCCCTACCCTGTTGTCATCCTGGATGGACGACAAACGTGGGTTTGTATTTCCTTTTTTTTTTGCAAAATTCTTTCTGTTTCTATTCTTGGAATATTAAGTTGAAATTTTAAAATGGTGTTTATTCATTCTTTCATTAAATATTTATTGAGTGACTGTGTGGGTAAGGGCTGCATGAATGTATGTAAACACAGCCTCAGGGGATATTTTTTGTTTGTTCTGGTTTGTTTTGTTGCCTTTGGACCTCCTTCACCCATTTTCTCCTAACCCCAACCCCTCGCCTCTGGCAACCATGAACCTGTTGTCTGTATCTATGAGCTGAGGTTTTTGTTTTTGTTTTCATTTCTGTTTAGGTTCCATATATAAGAAAGATCATATGGTATTTGTTTTTCTCTGTCTGACCTATTTCACTTAGCATAATACCCTCCACGTCCATCCATGTTGTCCCAAATGGGAAGATTTCATTGTTTTTTAAGGTTGAATGATACTCCATTTTCTGTCTGCCTGCCTGCCTGCCTGCCTGTCTGTCTGTCTATCTATCTGTCACTTTCTAGATAAAGAAAATTATTGCTTCAGAGCTCTTCAGTCCTTTCTGCCAGTCTGAATCACCCTGGGTACAGGGAGTGACCCCTGACCTCCCAGTACCTTCTGTCCATCCATCAGTGGACACGTAGGTCGCTTCTGTGTCTTGGCCACTGTAAATACTGCTACATGCAGGCGCATGTGTCTTTTCAAGTTAGTGTTTGCCTTTTCTTTGGATAAATATCCAAAAGTAGAACTGCAGGATCTTACAGCAGTTCTATTTTTAACTTTTTAAGGAACCTTCATACTTTTTTCCATAGTGGCTGCACCAATTTACATTCCCACCAACAGTGCACAAGGGTTCCCTTTTCTCCACACCCTCATCAGCTAGTTATTTCTTGTTTCTTACAGTAGCTCTTCTAACAAGCATGAGGTGATATCTCGTTGTGGTTCTAACTTGCATTTCCCTTTGAGCAGTGATGTTGAACGTTGTCTCAGGTACGGGTTGGCTTTGTCTTTGAAAAAATGTCTATTTAAGTCTTTTGCCTCTTTTTCAATCAGATTGGTTTTTTTTTTCACTCCTGAGCTGTATGAATTCTTTATATACTTTGGATGTTGTCCTCTTAGCAGACAGGTGAGTTGTAAATGTTTTTCCCATCATCATCGTGCTGATGGCTGGCTTTGCTGTGCGGAAGCTCTTTACTTTACCACGGCTCCACTTGTTTATTTTTGCTTTTGTTTCTCCTACTTTTGACGTCAGATTCAAAAAAATCATTGCCAAGACCGGTGTCAAGGAGCTTACCATCTTGCATTTTATTTCCTGTGTGCTCTATTGAGGGCCAGTAGCTTCTTGCTTTTATTCTTGAATCGCCCATAATTTTTCTCATAATAATCTCCAAAGTTTAATGTTTCCAGAGCACCCTGTAACCCAGGTTTATTGTTGGCGCAGTTTCTTCAGTGAGGAGGGGGCCCTGCTGGCAAGCCTGGGGGAAGAGGACTGCTGTTTGACATTGTAGACCGTGGAAGCACAATTTGACTGAAAGCTGCATACATGCAATTCTCGTATAAAATAAAATTAAATCTGAAAAGAAAAAGAAAAGGTCTAGCATGCTTGCTGTTCCTCTCCACCCTGGCCTACTGCAGGCATCGCTAATGTGTAACAGCCCTGCTGTCCACTGACTCCCAGCCTCCCAGCCCTTCTCAATGCAGGACTCCAGGCAGGCACTGCCGTCAGAGCTGACATGAACCCAGTCCTCCACTCCTGATCTTTTCCACTGACTCTGTGAACAGATTCTGCTTTTGCTTTTCTAGCTCTGAACTTGGTGCCTTTTGCAGAATGACTCCGAGCTTCAGCCCTCCGGCGTCACGCACCACAGCTTGTGGCGTACACTGCTCCTAAACCGAGCCGTGCCTCGTGGCCACGTTCTGTGGCTCCCTGCTCAGTGGAGGGGGGGGGCTGTAGCAGCAGTAGTGTACAGAAGCTTATTTATTTATGTGTCCCCACACCGGAACTCCTAAGAGAAACCCCCCTTGGGAGGAGTGGGTGCAGCTGACTGGACATCTCATTGCTTCAGGGCTCCTCAGTCCTTTCTCTCGGTCTGAGTCACCCTGCGGACAGGAAGTCACCTCTGACCTTCCGGTACTTTCCTCTCTAAGAAGAGCAGCGACATCTGACAGCCACTCCTGCTGTGGTTGGCTTACACCAGGGAGGGGTAAACTGTGTCAGCGGGGGCGGGGTGGCACAGGAACGGTGACAGCAGTGAGAGCTGCTACTCCATGCTCCCTCCCATCGGGAAGAGCACTGACCTTTTTTTATATTTCCCCTTACGAATCTTCAGTGTCAGAAGCAGAGCAGTCAATCACGTTGTTGACACAAATAGGCCTCGTAAAATCCAAAGCTAAAGCCGCCTCTGACAGCTTCCTTGCCCATAAAAACGAGGTGGGTGGACCAGATAGTCTCCCAAGGTCTTTCCAGCTCTCCTGTCTGGTGACTTTATGGCTTCAGTCAACAATGTAAAACAAGAGCAGAAAGCAAAAGACTTCCTTTAAACCTTAGCACAGGTTCTAGAGAAAAAGGACTGGCTTGAAAGCCGAGACGCCGGGATGAATTGTGAAGCGCAGCAGGGCTGTGAGAACGGGCTTGTAAAGCACATCGCCGCCGCGTGCCCCCAGCCGGCCCGGGTGGCGTCCAGACTGCGTGGTGACTGACAAGCACCGGTCTTCGTTAATGTGACCACACTCTGTTGTGTTTGCCAAAGGCTGGGAGAAAACTGAGCCGAGAGCTGGAGGCTGCGGGGGTCCGCTCCTGCCCTACACATCTGGACTTCGGGGTGTCACATTTTCTACTACATTTCAAGGCAGGTAACTTTAATTTTCTTCTCTGTCCTCTCTCACTGTGAAATACCACGTCTCCATGGGAACGGAGGATGCCTTTACCTTCACCAAACCTGCGAAAATCCTTCTCGAACGTGATACTATAGGATTTGCCTTTCAGTCGGTGGAGTTTCAGAATGTAGCTTGTACAAGAAGGGTTGCCTGTGCCCCGAACACAGACACTCCCCGGATCCAGAGGTATAAGAGATCTCTTGTGGAGGGACTGGTGGCTGCCAAAATCCAAATGGAAGAGCCGTGGGCAAGGAAAACTTAAGTTTGGCACAGAATCTGGGACTGTTGCTTGGGGAGTCAGACCCCAGATGGGAATGGAAGCCTCCGGGATGGCTGAGGCAGCCCAGAGGCAGCAGCTGTGTGAAGCGGGGCTTAGAGGTGACTCGGTGAGGGGAGGTGGTGGCGTGGGTGCCATCTTGGGTCTGTTCCTAATAGCATGCTCTCCAGTCTGGTCATGCCTTCCCGCACCTCCACGTGGGCTAGTGGAGTGTTGCATTTCTTCTTTCGCTTATTGAATCATCCATTCTTTCACTTACTCCCTTGTTCATTCATTCAAAAAACACGTATTCAGCACCGACGGGGTGCCAAATACTACCTTAGGTCCTGAGTTCAGGTGGAGGACACTCCCTGCCCAGCGGGGCTCACAGCCGTGCTGCTCGGCACGGTCCACGCCGGGGCGGGGCCAGCGGATGAGGTGGTGGGAGCGCAGGAGGGGGCTCTGCGGGCTTTTCAAAGGATGGCCTGCCTTAAGGGTCCTGACGGGTGTGGGGTTGTTTGATGGGGGGAGGGGAAGAGGGGAAGGTGCGTTCTAGGCTCAAGGGGCAGCTTTCCCAACGGCCCCGAGACAAGGAGGAGCCCATGGGGCTCGGAGGTCTGCAGGTGGCCCGGAGAGCTCAGCCCAGGAACCGGCCACACGCTTCGCGGCGGGCGGGGCCCTCGCCTTCCCGAGTGTTTCCTGAGCGGCTCCTGCTAAGAAATAAGCTCGTTGGGCTGGTCTGTGAAGCGAGTTCGCGTGGTTTGGCTGTATTTGACTCTGCGGTTGGGCTGGATGAAAGGTTCCCTCTTGAGAAGGAAGGTGCAGAGTTTGGAACCACGCGGCGTGGTGGTGAGGAGGCGCGCGGGGAGGGGCGGGCCCCGGGGGCACGGCGGCCGCCGGGGCGCGGGAGGGGGTTAACTGAGCGCCTGCCTCGTGCCCGGCGCCAGGAGACGTGGCGCAGACGGCTTGCTTCTCACAGCACCTGCCGGGAGGGGGCGTTACTACCCTCGCTTTACAGCTGAGGACGTAGAGGCTGCAGTTTGTCGAAGCCGCTGACCCTGCCTCACTCTGAGAGGTTTGCCATGGTTTCTGACTTCAGCACAGACTGGATTAAGTCATCGGAAGGAAGGCCCACGTCGGGAGAGGAAGCAGCCCCGCCGCATTTGGCTGGATGCGCGGCTCCGGGAGCTCCCGGGGCCGGGAGATGTGACCGGCGTGGTGTCCGCGTTTCGAGCGGGGAGCTCAGGAGAGGTGGTGGGGGTTTAGCACGTGGCGCCGTCCTTCTTCGTTCTGTGATTCAGTGAAGGGTTCTGTCAGAGGTGCGGCAGCGAAGGCCACCAGGAAGAGACGAGGTCTGCGCCGTCGAGGGGTTTGCCCGCTAGTGGGGCAGACAGGCAGGATGGGGGCGTTTACTCCAGGGCGGGGTAGGTGGTGACAGCAGCAAGGAGGGAAAGAAAGGAAGGAAGGAACAAAGTGCCAGGGTGGCCAAGGAGCGAGCAAGGAAGCGGCGTCTGCGTAAAGACCTGAAGACAGCGAAGGGGGAGCCATGCGGATATCGGGGGAAAGTGGTTGGCAGGGGGACTAGCAGCGCCGGGGCCCCGAGACGAGTGTGCCCGGCGAGCGTGAGACCCAGCGTGGAGCCCACGTGGCAGGAGCGGCATGACCGCCAGGCTAACGGGGAAGAGAAAAGGCAAGAGAGAAGGGGCTGGACCGCCTGGGGCCTTGAAGACCATGGTGAGGACTTTGGTTTCCCCTCTGTGCAGGGCTGGGAGTCTTTGAGCAGAGTGACATTACCTCACTGTCATCCTAACACTGTCCATCAGATTTTGGTGTTAAGCTCGTGGCCTAAGGGGGGCCCGATCAAGGCGGGAAGACACATCGGGAAGCCAGTGCCATCATCCAAGTGAGAGCTGACGGTGGCGTGGACCGGGGAGAGCGGTGAAGGTGGTGCAAGGTCTCAGTGCATCAGCAGAATTTGCCAACAGTTTGGATGCGGAGTGTGAGAGGGAGGAGTCAAGGGTGACCCCGGGGTTTTGGCCTGAGGGACTGGAAGTGACTTTAACTGAGGTGCGGGGGGCGGGGTGGTGAAGGAAGAGTAGGTTCCGGGGGGACCTGGGGCCTCGGGTAAGCTCGAGGCAAAGATGTGGAGGAGCCTGAAGACAGGATCGTCGTGCAGAGGCCCGGGGCAGAGGGAATGTGTCGGACGCCACAGAGATGTCAGGGAAGGTGAGCACGGGGAGGGGTCGTTGGGTTTGGCAAACAAGCCTCCCTGACAGCAAGGAGAGGCGCCAGGGCGCTCTGTGGGCTCGCACACACTTGCACACTCCTCCTACCACGTCTGGGCTCCGCGGGCCACGTTCCGTCTCCTTCGCGGCTCTCGCAGACTGGTGTGGCCTGAGCCTGCCCACTTTGCCAGGACTGGCTTTGAAGCCTGTTTCATTTCATGGTCGACTCTAGGAATCTCTTGGAAACCGGTGGGAGGGTGCCCTGTCCCCTGTATGGTACTTTTATGTTCATTTTTGTGGGACATTCATTTGCCCTGCTAAAAATACCCTCTGCCTTTCTGGACGGAGGGGAGGGGAAAGTGGAATGGAAAAATTACTTCAGTGCCTCGTTCACAGGTCCGCCCAGTGGGCGAGAGGCTCTGCCTGCTGTGGGTCTGAGCGCTGGCCTTCCGTGCCCATTGCTGGACATCCTCGTGGCATGTTCCAGCCCAGGCCCCTCCTGTTGTAGTGCACGGACAGCGCTGCAGTCCCACCCACTCGCCTTGGACACTCCCTCCGGGTGGCCTGGCTGGTCTCCATTCCAGTAGATGGCACGAAGCTGCGTTCGTGGAGCACAGAGAGTCTGGACATCTGTTTCTGTGGGTCTGCATGATGTCATTTGTCCTGAAACACCCCCCGGCCCCACACACAGACAGCCCAGATTCTCAACTTGGCAGAAAAAAGAAGACAGAAGGGGAATTCCTACTGGGGTTAGTGTTCTGGATGTGGAGGGGCACCCAAATCTGGCTTTCATGGACATACTCATGGAGCTAGGAAGACTCAAGAGGGTTCATCTCCCCTCACGGCTTTCCTACACTCTGTCCTTTGGGAAAAAGAAAAGAAAAAGAAACTGGGCAAAGTCATTACTGTGTGGAAAGGGCTGGGGGTTAGGGTTTCCTCGGGTCTGAAAGGGCTGGGGCTAGGGTTTGTGCAGGTCTGAGAGCCACTGAGTCATTGTCATTGCATAGATTCAAGGCTAATTTCAGGGTGCCTGAGTTCATGTATCACAAGATATTTGAGAAACTGTCTAAAGAAAACTTCACGGTGACCCAGGCTGAGCCAGAGGAACAGCTTGCGTCAGAAAAGCAAAAATAAGTCAGTAACATCCCAGCTGTAGCAGGAGATGGGACAGATCTGGGACACGCAGGAAGGAGGAAGCCGTGTGAAGGGGGCCTTCATGAGGCTCAGAGGGTCGGGCTCCCCTGAGCGTCACTGTGGCCGCCTCCAGGAAGGTCCCTGAAACAGTTCCTTAGGGTGAGGGGTGTGACCCCTCCAGGTCTGGGAACCAGGACTTGGGACCACCGTTCTGGTCGATTTAGGTTTGAGGAAGGATGAGAAAGGGACGGTGTGTGAACGCTGTTTAGCACTGCAGGTCGGGGGGCTGCTCCAAAGTCCAGTCCACTGGGGGTCACGGTGCACGGTGGAGGTGGGAGGCGGGAGGGGGCGGGGGTGGGCTGGGTTTTGTTTTGCCGGCTCGGAGCACTAGGCTCCTGACGGCGGCAGCCTGCCGGTCCTCCTGGTGGAGAGCTGCGTCCGCGGCGATGTCGGGAGAGGAAGGTGGCAGGGGTTGCTGATGGTGTTTGAACCTGTGCTTTTGAGTAAGAACTTTGTATGTTTACTGTATAGAGGACATAAGTTTAATCATATACACCCGTGCAGGAGGGGTCCCACGACAGGCCTGAGCCTGCTGTCCTTAGAAAGGCCTGCCTGTCACGTTGGCCTTTGGCTGGCATGTGGGGACCTGGCCAGCAAGCAGTTCCCTGCGCTGATGTAAAACCCCCATGGCTGATAAAGGCCGCGCATCATGCCTGTCCTGTCTGCATGATCTGGTTTTTGCTGAACACCTGGCTTCCTTCTGGGAGTCTGGAATGTTGGTGCAATAGGGTGTCTGCGTGACCAGCCCCCAGTAAAAGCCTGAGACACTGAGTTTCTGATGGGCTTCCCTGGGTGGCATTTCATACATGTCGTTACAACTTGCTGCTGGCGGCAGGGAGCGCGTCCTGTGTGGCCCCACTGGGAGAGGACGCTTGGAAGCTTGCACCCGGTTTCCTCTGGGCTTCTCCCACCTGTCTTTTCCCTTTGCTGATTTGGCTTTGCGTCCTTTCCCTGCCATGAGTGCGGCCACACACTGACTCCTGTGAGTCCTCGCAAATCACTGCCCCTGGAGGTGGTCTTGGGGACCCCGGCACAACACCAAGCCCCTTACTGTGGGGCGGGGCTCTAAAATAAACGACTGGCTTCCTCTGCCCTAAAGAGTCTGGAAAATTCTTTAATTAGGTGAGGTGAAAGGAAGGTGTTGATTGCAGCCTGGATAATTCTGTCGACCCATTCCTGGTGGCCCCTGCTGCCCCTGTCCCGAGCCCCGTCTCAGAGCAACTCTCCCCTGGAGCAGGACCCGGCCTGCCGTGTGCACGCTACTCCCAGCCTCTCCTCACCCTCCATGGGGAAGAGAAGAGTGAGTGCAAGTATCAGGGCTTGATGCTGGGAGCTCCGTCAGTGTTTGCAAATCATCTCCTGAGCCCGCAGGAGGGCGACGGTGAAGAGCGGCTGCAGGGACTGTCCAGAGCGGACCTTCGACTCGGCGTGGATGGGCCCACCCCGAGTGTGCCTTCCTGACCAAGGCTCCGAGTGGCCGGCTCTCACCTGGGCTCCGCAGTCTTTCTCTAGACGTGCTAATGCCGTCAGTCAGCTCAGAGTCACGCCCCAGCTTCTGCAGGGTGGCCGCCTCTGTCCGCGACCTGATGTGTGGATTGGGGTCTCAAAGAGCAAACCGATCCAAGTTTTGGGACGCTCCTCACTCATGGTTCCTTCCCCCAGCTGCAGTCACCACCTTGCATGCAGAACTGCTTGGAAGCCTGGTGTCGTTTCTGGGCCATCCCACAGAGAAGCAGGTCTTCAGCCTCTGTGTGCCGTTCAGGGTCCTAGAAAGCAACGTGCTGTCTACCCAGGCGTGGCTCCCAGACAGCCACTCACATGTGGAGGCTTTCCCAGCAGGATGAGTCCGTTTCTCCGTCCTCGTCCCTCCTGCAGACGAAGCGCACATCCTTGAGGGTACGAGAAGGGGACCTGGGAAGCACACGGGAGTCAGACGGGGCGGGGGGCGTTCTCGGGAATCTGGACGAGGTGTTTATCGTGCAGGCTTACAACTCCAAGGGCTGATATTCTAAATTTCCTAGTCCTAATTAGCTGTCTTGGGAAGAAAACAGTCCATGGGTCTGACAGACCCCATAAGAGGCCAGAGAAAAGTGGGCTCCTGGGTGTGGAGGCGAGGGGAAGGAGGGGACGGACGCGTCTAGGTGGCTGCAGGGCCCAAGGGAGAAGGAAAGGGAGTTTCTGTGGATGAGGGACCAAGACACCTCCAGGGCTTGTTTTCGGGTCCAGGTCTTCCCGCCCCACTGAGGAGTGGAGTAGGCTTGAGGGACCATTCCTGGTTGTTGACCCAGTGTGGACTTTCATGAGTTGCCGTAGGTGAGTTGTTACAAGTGGCTTCAGACCCAGAAAGAGAAACCATTCAACATGTTCTGCCTCGGCGTGATGGACGGCGGGCGGAGCGTTAGACGCGTGGGTACTGTGCACCCCATCCTTCCGGCATTACGATTTTAGTAGGAAGCCAGGAAGATCTCCCAGTCACCACCGTAGGAAGTGCTGGACGGTCAGAGGGGTACACTAGAGCGCCAGACCTTCCGACCGGGGAGCGTTTCCTCCTGGTTAACGTCAAAAGTCTCTTTGTCAGAGTTACGTGGGGTCAGGAGCCTTTAAGGGAACGTGATGTGAGAAGGGTCTCCTTTCATGTCTAGGGACCTGCTTTCCATCTCCAGTGCAGGTGAGCAGGGGCCACGTCATTTGCCCTGACACACAGCAGCCGAGCACCGCGGTGGATGGCGGGAGCCACGGTGCACTAAGACACAGCCTCTCCCTTTAGAGAGTCTAACACGGTCAGCTCGGTGAGTGAGACGAGGAGGACGCCGTGTCACTGACCGGAGAGCAAGCCGGTGGACCAGGGCCAGCTCTCCCTGGCGGAGCGTCCATCCTTACCTGCTCGCCATCTGCAGGAGACTGTGGAGGCTACATTCGCTCCCCAGAATGATGGCTTTCTGCACCGTCTGTAAATGTCTTTTAAGGAGGTCTTCAACAAATGGACTTTACTTTCTCATAATTCAAGCCAATCCAGCATTTATTGAAGCCTACAAGAATGGAAAAGAATGTGGTCTGTAACCTCATGTCCTCTGTTTTCACTCTCTTGCGATTGCCTGTGAACCCCAAATCACGGCTTGGCAGGCAGCCCAAAACCTCCAGCCCCAGCTGAGCCATTTAATAGGTGCATAAGTTGAAATTTGGGAGATTTTCTAGAGAGAAAGAAGCCATTTCCCTCAGCATACAGAAATATTTCATGCAGCTGTATTTGCATCCTCTGCATTCTTCCCGTTGCAAGGCTGACCTGCCTCTGCCTCTGCCTCTGTCCAGGGCAGCTCACCACCGGTTCTTGGGGTCCTGTCCCCCTTTCCTTTCATGGACTTTGCATCTTTCTCTTGTATCATCCCGTTTCTAATGGCTTATCCCATTGGCATATCACTATGTTGTAACATCCCTTAAGATAGTAAAAAAAAAAATTTAATAAATCTCTTCTCAACCTCTAGTCCTTCAGCCATTGTTTATTTTGGCGTCTTTATAGCACAGCTCCTCGAAACAGCTGTCGCTCCTACCTCTACTTGCCCTCTTCCTGTTCTGCGTTTGAGCTGTGTCAGCCAGACCTTCGTCTTCCCAGTAATACTGAAGCCAGGATTCTCAAGGGCACCAACAACGTCATCTTGCTAACTCCACTGGTCAATTCTTGTCTTCATGTTGTTGACCTCCCGTTGGCATTTAACACAGTGGTTCATTTCCTCCTTCTGGAAACCTTGCCTTCTGTTGAATTTGGGGTAGCCCACTCTCCTGGCTTTCCTGCTCACTGGTCACTCCTGCTTGCCCCTCCTGCCTTCTGCCCCTCTTCCTTCCCTCTCTAAGTGCCGGGGCGTCCTGGGGCTCAGCCATCAGACTTGCTCTCTATCTCCCCTAACTCCTTAGGTGATCTTACCCAGTCTCGTGATTTTAAATACTGTTCATACTCTCGTGGACCCTAAGCATATCTCTAGCCCAGACCTCTCCCCTAAGCCAAGTGCCTTCTTACCATGCTCCCTGGGACACCTGCTGGACAGTTCCTAGTTTGCACGTCCAAAATAGAACTCTAAATTTCCTGCCCGAGCCCCTCCTCACACGTGTGTCTTCTCCAGTTTGCCCTCTCTCAGACAAGGGCACCACCGTTTACCTAGACTCTCAGGCTCCACACTTCTAGAGTTAAGACTGAGTTTTCTCTCTACATTCCACATCCAAGCCATCAGGAAGTGGGGTTGGTTCCGTCTGCATAACATCCTAGATTTCAACCGCTTGTCAGCGTCTTTACTGATGTCACCCGTCTGAGCCACCTCCATCGCTCTGGACCCACTCAGTAGCCTGGTAACTCATCCCTCTGCTTCCTCTCCTGCTGTCCCTTCCCCAGTCTGTTCTCTCCATGGCCACCCAAGTCGGTGTTTTAAAATGCAAATCAAACCATGTCAACCCCTGCTCAAAACTCAGAGTGAAACCCAAACTGCTTACCATGGCTGCCTCTCACCCCATGTTCTCTCGTGCCCTCCAGTTCTCACTACACCAGCCTTCCTCCTTTTTCTCGACCCACCGACTTTGTTCTCGCCTCACGGCTTTTACACTCTGCCTGGAGCGCTGCCCAGGATCTGCTGCATTCTCACTTCTTCATATTGTTTAGCTGTCAAGCACTTACTGTTACCTGAAATTATAATGGTTGCTCATTTGTATACTTGTGTAGTGTCTGCCTCTAAGGCAACAGAATCTAAACTTCATGGCAGGAATTGAGTGTGTCTTGTTCGCTGGTGTGTCGCTGGTGTCTGAAATAGGAACGGGCACATGGAGGACTCCACAGATGTTTGCTAAGTGAGCGAGAAACAGTAACAGCTGGAACTTGCCGAGTGCTTGCTACGTGCCGATACTGTGATGGGGCTTTGCACGCGTTGTCTCGCTTAATCCTCACAGCAGCCCTTTGAGAAATTTACTAGTATTTTACCCTGTTTTACAGACGAGGAAACTTCAGCACAAAAAGGTAAAGGAACTTGCCTGGGGTTACGCAGCTAGCAAGGGATGGAGCTGGACCTTGAACCCAGCGAGGCCTCACTCCGAAGCTCCTGCTCCTGGACGCTAGCTTATGTACTGCCCCCCAGTTAAAGTCCCACTGGAATCATGTGAGGGTGCCCTGCTTTTGCTTTCTGCATGTGGGGACCATCAACCCTCCTTTCATTGCCTAATGGGGCTGAAGAGACACGTCATCGTCGCTCAGGAAGGAGTCGTGAGGACTCAGCCACAGGTTTTCCGGCCCCGCCCCTAGAAGTGGGTGCATATTCCAAATGCAAGGTTGGGGCGCAGGAGGGGAGGGGTCAGGTGGGATGGGGTGGGAGAGGCACTCTACTCCTGGACGCCCAGGTTTCCAGTCTTTCAAGTCTAGGCTTTGACGTGGGGCAGACTCCACGTGGGCTCCTCCCGCCTTACTCCTCCGGCTTCACTTCTCTCTGGCTGCTCTCCCTTCCTCCTTTTCTGGACGGGAGGTGGGGGCTCTGCTTAGGAGACGTTCGTGGTCCCCCGGGTCTGCCCCAGCGAGTTTGCAGACAGTCCCTCACAAGGAGTTTCCCTGGGTCTCTCTGCCTAAGGACAGTTTTAGGCCCAGGAATGTGCTTTGTTCCCAGCAGGGGATGGGCCAGAGGTGCCAGAGAATTACGTGCCACGGTTTCCCTGAGGGTCCCCAGTGGGACAGAGCCCAGGCTGCCCACGGTGGTAACCCACTCATTAACACACCCTTCATCAGCTTGCCCTTCTTCCCTTCCTCGCCTCCTCTCCCCACATGCTCCCTGAGGTCACCCCCGTGTGAGTTACGTGTGCTGGAATCCCCATCTTAGGGTCAGCCTTGGGGGACACCTGACTCAAGACAGACCGCCTGCCCCGTAGCTGCGGGACAGAAGAGCAGCCAGGAGTCGTCACCAGAGTCAGCCTGCCTCCCTTCCCACTGAAGGTCAAGTGCGTCTTGACGAGCTGTACGTTTCACAGCTTCTGCCAGGATTTCATTTCGTGCTCTCAGTCGTTCTGCGGTGGACACTGGCTGGGTAGAGTCAACCCATTCGCTCCACGCCTGTGAACACCGCGGCTCAGAGAGGCGAATGCAGTGCCTGATAGGAAGACGCCAGGCAGCCGCCGCGCACCCTTGCAGGTTTGCATGGCGCTGCACTCCGCAGAGAGCCCAGCCCTGAGTGGGTGCTCAACCCACACGAGTTCTCTTTTCTCTTCTGACTTTTTTTATTCCTATAAAAGTTCTTAAAATCATTTTGTCAATGGAGTTTGGCCATGTTTCATAATCAAAAAACGCAGACACACCTGAAGCATTTCCTTTTCCGAGGTGAATGTGTGCATTTGGTTCAGAAATTCCCCTCCAGGTTCGCCCCTGCTTTTCCCAGGCGAGGTCTCTGGATCAGCCCAAGCTCACTCTGGACACGCGCCGTCTCCTGGCTGCCGACTGCCCCCCGGCCTGACTCCAAGCTGCTCTCAGGCTCCCGAAGCAGGTGGGCACCCTGATTCTCTGAAGGACTTAGTCTGGAGCAAAGCAGCGTGGAGTGGGAGCTCGGGGGGCTCGCGGAGACGTGGGCTGGCTCCCTGACCCTGGAGTGGAGCACACATTCCCCTCCAGTGGGTCAAGGGCGTCTGGTGCCTGCGGAGCTGGGGTCTTCAGTGGGCGCGCTCTGCACACGTGTCAGCCCCTTGGTTGTGGCTTCCCCGGGTGGAGGGCGCGCCCTGCCCGGCCTCCTGCGCTTTCCCCGGGACCCCTCCTTCACTGTTCCCTGGGGCGCCTCGCGGGGGGTTCCTCCTCCTCTGCTGCACAGTGTTTCCTTAGAGAAACACACGCCTGGAAGTGGGGTCTCTGCCCTTACAATTTTATAAGTTCTCCTGTGAGTTCTCTTTTTTTTTTACATGCTGGTATTTGCCGTCACTGCTGATGACCAGCTCTATTTTTTTTTTTTTTTTTTGGTGCACTGAGACCTAAAGCACCTGCCAGCTTCCCTTCCTTCCTCCCTTCATCTTCTCCTTTCCTTCCTTCCTTCCTTCTTTTCTTTCTCTTTCTTTCTCTCTCTGTTTCTTTCTTTTCTTTCTTTTTATTTTCTTTTAAAAAGAGAAGTCCCATTCCAGTGGAGTGGCCAAAGCAAGTCACAGGGCTACATTTAACTTCAAGGGGACGGGGAAGTTAAATCCTCTCTTGCCCTAAGAGGGAAACAGTGAGCGTCAGCAATGACTGCCCAAATCATGCCGTCAAGAGTTGTTATCTCCTCTTTAGAGCTGAAAAACTCAGACCGCATTAAGGCGCTTTCTGGAAGTCACGCAGTTAATGAGTCTGCAGAGCGAGGGTCCAGGGGCACACGTGTCCGGCGCACGTCTCCCCTTCAGGAAGCTGTTCTACGGAGACGGGTCTTACTAGCTTCCAGGGAACTTCAGATGCTGACGAGTGAAAAGCTTGACCCGCAATTTCACAAAGTTAATTTTGTGAGAAGATGTTTCTTTCTTCTCTCCTCACAACAGCCTGTTGGTTTTTCATAAGAGAAAGAACAGAAAAACCCCAAAAGAAAGAGAAAAGGAGAGAAATTAAAAAGAAAAGGGAAAATAAAACCCCACCGGGCCTTCCGCCCACCCAGCCTGTCCCACCATTCGCCCGCGTGGCGGGGCTTTGCTTGCTTTCCCACCGGGTGGTGGTTTCCATTCACAGGACCAGGTCACCAGTGTGCGTTTTAAGCTGCGTGCTTGTTCTTGCTTATGTTTGCTCTCTGCTCGATCACATGCCTTGCCTTCATCCTTGGAATGTTCCCATGACAGTGGACGACCAGCGGTACAGGGAGCCCGACAAAGGGACGGACCACGGACGCAGCCGCCTCCTCCCAAAACCCTACCCGGGAAGGCAGAGGGATGAGAGTGTCTGTGTGTGTGTACCCACTCTGCAGATGAGGAGACTGGGGCTCAGAGAGGTTAAGACATTGTTCAAGGTTACACGTCTCGAGCCAGATTAAAACAAGCTGCTGCTGTTTTCCAGAGTTGTAACTTCAGACCCCCTCGCCCCCTCCCCAGCCTTCCCTCTGCCTCCTGCTCCTGGTCACCTGCCCTTAAGTGGATCGTGTCGGCAGACGCAGGGGTGGCTCACCCGTGACCCCTTCGCACACCTGCCCTCTCACGGGCACAGAGCAGGTGCGGTCCTTTCCCACCGAGAGCACAGTTGAGGCAGCGACCCCGCCGCTCAGGCTGCTGGCCCTGGACATGGTCGTCCTCCCAACACCTTAGAAGAAAGAAATGCTTCTCGGGCCTCAGAACTCGTCCTGAACAAACCCGAGATCCATAATGAGCTCTGGGAAGAGGCATGAGTGTAGGAGAAATCTGTCCACACTGCTGGGCCAAGCCTCCGGACAAGCACGAGGAGACCCAGCAGTGTTTTTGTTTTAATCCCGAAGAAGAAAAAACCACCTTTGATTAGATTAAATATGCTTTGAGTAGGGCCCGAAGTCCTCAGCTTTAATGTGCATGAGATCTGAAACCCAAGATGTTTTCAGAGGCTTTGAGAGCGGCCCTGACAGCACGCGACACCTGCTCTCTCGGTCCGTGGGCTGTCGAGGGCCGGGCAGCGGAGAGGGGCTCCCTGACATGGCTGCAGCCCGGCCCCAGGGGTAGCGGGAAGAGCACGGGCCGGCGCCTGCCCGCGGCTCCGGTTCTCCCTCAAGCACGCACGCTCAGAGGGCACGTGTCTGCCACTCCCTCACCTGCATGAGGGGAGATGTCATCTCCCACCCCTGGAACGAACGCCACGACTGAGACGGGCAGGTGACCTCGGGAAGAAGCTGGCGGTGGACGCTGACCCCACGGCCTTGAACCGACAGCCACTGAGAGGGGACACAGGCGCCACTCCAGGGCTCGCGCACGGGCAGGCGTCCTCCCCTCATCCCTCCCAAGTAAGTGAACGCAGCCCCTCCATCAGTGAGTCTTAGTGACTCAAGTCACGGGCTGGGGGAAGTTTTCGTCTGAAGCCATGATGTGGCCCCTGAGTCATGTGGTCAGTCTCCACATCACAGGAATGAAAGAAGCCATTTAAGATGCAGCTTGAAATTTTTAAAAAGTCACATACTTCTCTGTGTTTGTCATCTTTTCTCAGGTGGCTCCAGAACAAGCTGCAGAATTTCCCTGTTGCAGAATTTCTGAGAGAATTGTAGACCCGAGAGCTGGAAGGGGCCTCGCGAGCTGGCGCGAGCCCCTTTCCTTCCAGCAGGGGCAGATCTGTGCCTCCTGCTTTGTGAACGAGGTGACTGCGGTGCTGAGGCTGGTGGTTGCTGTGCTGACGTGACCAGCAGGCGACGCTGGTGTGGAGGCTGGGGGATCCTTGCCTTCTGTTACCCCAAACTGCTTCTCACATGTAGAAGATGCCACCATCATGCAGAGTATGAATCAGGAAACATGAAAGTCATGAAAAAAGGCACGCAGGACCCACAGGAGCCTTGGCAGCCAAGTCTGAAGGATGTCACCCCTGGCGCACAGTGGGTCCCCGCACACTGACAGTGGAGGCTGGGCAAAGGTGACCGGCGACAAAAGCAGTGAGCTTGAAGGCCGCGAGACCGGCCCGTTGGGCCTGGGTTTGCGCGCAGACCGTATGTGGCCGGTGGATGCGCGGTGCCTCTGAGATGTCACAAAAGTGAGGCCATTCAACAAGAAAGCTAGTTTGGTAAAAGAGGGAAGACCGCCAGCGGGGCGGAGGCGGCGGCAGTTGCAGGGCCCGGACAAGCCGATTAGCCGCCAGCAGCGCCGTGGCTCCCGTGCCGAGGCCCCTGCGGCCCGCAGCCCCGGAGACGTGCGGCGCCGGGCACAGGGCAGCACGGGCCGGCGGAGGCCGGGACCTTATCGGGACAGCCTCCCGGGAAGCAGGGAAGGCAGACCCGGCATTCCTCTAGAATGAAGGATTTGTTTTATTTTGCATTTATGTTTTTCATTACAAAAGAATTGTGGAGTGATGTTTTTGTATTACCTTTTTTTTTTTAATTAACGAAAGGGACTTTTTTCCCCTCTCCCTTTGGATAAACAGAGATCTGGTCAGATCAGCCCCTTGGAGGCTTCCTCTTGCTCATTTGAAAATAACCCACTCGCAGAAATCACCCTGAGCGTCGACCTTTAACAGGTCTGCACAGAGCCGTTTTCTCTGTTGACGACGAAAAGAGCTGCTTTTGCACTGGTTGATTAAAAGCCACTGCTTCAAGCTGCCCCCACCACCTCTTCCCCTCGGGGATCCCTGGACCGCCCCGAAAGCCAGCATCTAGGACAGCAGGGGCACAGGACCCGGCTCCAGCCTGTGGCTTGTGTCTGTTCTGTTGGGACGTGCCTGAGCCTCGCTGCTTGTCAGAGGACCATCAGCCACGCCTGGAAGGCTCAGCGCTGTCCAGCCGTCCCCCTCACCCCGCCTCCCTCCCTCCCGCGAGCCCTGGCCACACCGCCCTCCTTTGCCGTCCTCCAGTGTATCAGGCTTCCCTCTGGGCCTCTGCAAGTGTGTTTCCTTCTGTCTAGGATGGCCTCTCCCACCCTGTCCCCATTCAACTTTGGTTAACATTTCTCATCCTCTCTTTGATCACTCATAGTTGGCTTCATTATAGGTTGGATGGATGGATGAAAGAATGACCAGTCACACTGAGAGGAGCAACTGCCTGCAAATGGACTCTTTCCATCCATGTGCCTTGTCTTCGCCTAGTTAATCATCGCCAGACGAAGAACGGAGCCGGTGGGTCTGGGGGCCGTGACGTCCACCTTCCGTCTTGCTCAGTGTTGCTTCTCCTGGAGACGCGGCTTCACCCTGGGTGATGCCTCCTGGCTACAAGTATTACCACTTGCAAAGAGGGAAAAGAGAAATAACCTGAATATTTGGGATTCCAAAAGTTGTCTTGTACGAGGTAACTGGAAGTTTCCTATCTCCTCTTTCTGGCCATGGGGCAAGAAGGAGAGAGAGAAGTAAGGGAGGGAACGGGGCTGGATAACCTGAAAATGGCCGGAATACTCCCTGACCACTGGAAACCCGGCATTCCGTCGAGAAGTCATTTTGCTCTGTCCTCGGAGCTTGGGGCTGCGGGTTTCAGGGCAGGTGGGGGCCGGCCCCAAAGGGAACAAAGTGAGATGGGGAGGGACGGCTTCTTCACTCTCACCCACAGAGCTCGGACACTGCTGAGAACAGCGTGTTTACCAGCTCGCGGGCAGCAGTGCCGCGTTGTGTTTTAATCACACTTCCCTTACTTCCTTATTGTTCATTGGGCACAAGCCTCCCTTGACTTTACAGTCTACAAAGTTCACAACCAAGAGAATGAAAAGAACAGGTTTGCAGGCCTTGCGACGGGGCCCGGGACCTCCCTGGAGCCTGAAATTAGGGGTTTGACGACACGTCTGCTTCCCTTCCACCTCCAAATGGTAACAAAGTAGGGATAATGGAGGGGTTCCATCTTCCCCGCTGGGCCCCAGCACCCTGAAATGCCGTTAGGATGAAAACACTGCTGTTTGTCAAGAGTAGAGAGCAGTATTTTTTCAACGTGTGATTTTTGGAACTCCAGCCCCAGTAAATACCCTGCGGGTACCAGTCAGCGGTCAGTCTTAGTGAGACACAGCGCCATGTTCCTCATCCCTCCCGCCGCCAGCATCCAGCTGTCCCACGCCGCCTTCCTGCAGCCGTTCACGTGGGGCTCTTGGTCCGGTCCCACGTGCTCCAGGGTCAGGAAGCTGCCATTGGTCCCCCAGCATTCGGGAGCCCTCACTAGTGCTGGCCCTGTGCTCCAGGCTGGGGACCCCCAGGAGGAGTGGCCCTAGGCAGGGGGCAGACTTACTGAGGGGGTGGCAGTCCTGTGCAGAAGGACCGGACCATGTGTGATGGCAGCGGGGACAACGCAGTGAAGAGGCCACTGATGGTTAATTCATGGTTACCCTGGGGCGCCAGGCAGAAACGTACTGAGCTGACAGAGGGCTTGCTTTTGTCTCTCATTCCAGGGGCCACGTCTAAGGCCGATGGGCAGTAGTAACAAGGAAGAGGGTTCAGTTAAAATTAAAGGGGGCTTTCTAACCAAGAGCCTCCAACAACAGTGTGGGCTGCTCTCCGAGGAGCGGGCACCTCGGCACTGCAGCGATGCAGGAGGGCAGCTGACAGCCCACCCTCCTAGATGTGTGCGGGAGACACTGACATGCCAGGGAGCTGCGGGGGCTGGGTGGCCCCGGGTGGCCTGTGACCTGAGGCACCCACTCTGCTTTGCCCTCTCTGGGGGTGAGGGTTAGTTGCTTATCTCAGATGTGAGGACCCAGTCCTGCCAATCTGGTCCACGCTTGCGCACACGGATAAAAGTAGAAATGCAACAGGACTGAGAGATTTAAAACTTGCCATTTTGTATAATTAATACTTTCTTGTGCCTATATATAATGTAAATATCTGTTTAAAAGGAGGCTAGATTTCACTCTATAGTCTTGACTTTAAATAGTCTGTCATTCTGTGACACACTAGCAAAATACGGTCATGACAATTTGACCAGGTTTGAAGTGGATTAGAATTGGTTCTGAAAAGCCAGCCTAGATCACTTGGATCGAGTCTGGTCCAGAACAGTTGCTTTCTGGTTGTGTACAATGTTCACATCAAGGGAAGAAGGGCAGGAATAAAAGGAAATTCTTTGTACTATTTTTGCAACTTGTCTGTATGTCTAAAATTAGTTTTTTTTTAACCCCATATCCTTTGCTCCTAAACCCTGCTCATACCATGCCCTGCCTGGCGGACCTCCCTCATCCTTTAAGGCTCAGCTCTGGCAGAACACCGCAGATTTCCGCTCCCCTCCCACGAGTCCCCGATCCTTCTGCAGATGCTCCAGTTGCACCCGCCACCTGCTAGTATGCCGCTCTGATTCGCGCCTTTCTCACCTCGCTCTGAGCTGCCTTTGGACTGGGGCGTTGTCTTCATCCCGCCTTTGCCTCTGAGCCCCGAGGCCCGCACAGCACTCAGCACGTATTTCTTCAACAAGTTAATAAGTCAGTCCAATTTGAACGAGTGTCATTAGTTTTGTTTTCTTTTTTAAAACTGTAGCAAAATACACATTACATAAAATTTACCATTTTAGCCATTTTAAATGTCCAACTCATTGGCATTAAGTATATTCCGATGTTGTATAATTTTTCTATCACTTTAAATGGTTCAAACTGGTCAGAGCTGTTGGAGCCACTTAATCTGGACCCAAGGGACTCCTGACACTCAGAATTAATTTAATCCCACTCACACCAGTTGCCTCCAATCAAAATCTGTTTGAGCGTGGAATTGTTCATCCCACTTAAACCAGTGCGAGTCGGGGAGAACCGGCCCTGCCCAGGCTCCAGGCCAGCCGTCTGAGGTGGTCAGCACCGAGGTGGTGCTTTGTTTCTTTGGCCTAATCTCTTGGGTTGTCACTTTCTCTTTTGTTAACCCACCCCCACCCCCACCCGGGGCTCTCTGCCCTGTTGCTCTCCTTCCTGCTCCCACACCCTACACCCATCCCGGGCTTGGCCTGACTCCGGGGCAGGGAGCTTTCCTGTCCTGCCACCTTCAGTGTCCCACCCCAGCACCTGCACCTTCAGAAAAGCCCCTGCAGGCCAGCTTGGGAGGCCGCCATAAACAGACAGGCTCACCTAGGGAGACTACCTGTGCTGGACAGCCTCTTTAAATACTTAAGGTCACCCTCACCCTCTCCTGGGAGAGGAGGGCCGTTTCCTCACCTGCACCCTATTCCCTGCCCCACTGGCTCTAAACCCTCCACGTGAATTCAAGGAACGTAGCGCGGCACCAGGCGCCAGTCATTCTCCGCCACTAGCTGGCTGGGTAACGGTCATGCCCTCTTCGGGGCCATATATGCCAATTAATAAAAAGAAGGGTTTGGAGCTACAGATTAAAGTTTGATTTTTTTTTATTACTGTTTTGCAGCAGGCTTTTTTCTTCCCACACAGAACGACCCTAAGACAAGAAAAATGCTGAATGCCGCTGTCAGAAGGCGTGTTTTCCCTCCCGCGTGCTGGCTAGCCCCAGGCAGAATTTGGAGGGCTCTTCTCCTTTCGCCCTGCTCCAGAAGGAGCCCGGTGAGTCTCATCTTGTGTGTGTGCGAGTGTGACTCGTGTGCCCTTTAGATGAGGACGCCTCCTTTGCTGCCCTTATAGTCACTGCGGCCTTCTCTGCTCTTGTTTGCAGCAAAAACGTTCTTGCTGGCTCCCTGCTTCAGCCTTGTCCTCACCCTGTTGCAGCCAGAGTGGTTGTTCCCCGTCCCTCCCGTGCCTCGGTCCTTCAGCGGCTCCCAATGACCTCAGGATAAGACTAGCGCGGAGTTCAAAGCCTTCCACCATCCGGCCTGAGCTGGTTCACCTCCTGGTCGCACTTTTTCCTCTTACTTGGCCAGTCCGGACCTCGGGCCGCCCTCCTGCCAGGCTCCAGGCTCCTGCCCTCGTTTCCGCGGTCTCCACTGCCCTCCCCTCTGCGAGACGATAGCTGTTCCCTGGGTACCATGGGCGCGGTGGCGCGCATCCTTGCAGGCACCCCTCTGGGGCTCGGGGCTGGGTCGGGGGCCGGTGCTTCCCGAGGCGACCGCCAGGGGGCGGTGCGAGCGGCTCCCGGTGACAGCGGGGGGCCGCGAGCGGGGGGAGGAGGAGGGACGCAGGCAGCGCGGAGCGCGGCTCTCCCGGCCTCACACTCCGAGCAGAGCTCTCCGCGCGCCCGAGCCGCTGGCCGCCCGCGCAGCCCGACGCGGAACCGGGCGCAGCGGAGCCTGTGCAGGACGGGCGCGGGGCGGCGGCGGCGGCGGCGGCCGTCCATGCGGCGGGCTCGGGGCTGCCCGGCGCCGGGAAGCACGCGGGGGCGAGGCGAGGGGGCCGCCGGCCGCTCCGGGACGCGGACCGCCAGGTGAGCAGCGCAGCCCGCACCCAGCGCCCCGCGTCCCCCCGCGTCCCCCGCGCTCGGGCCGCGTCGCTGCCCGGCTCTTGGGCCTGTCCCGACCCCGGGCACGCTGGGCGGGCGGCGGGCGCGGTAGGTGTGTCGGGGCGCCCGCCCCGGGCGAGGGGAGCCAGCGCGCGCCGGGTCTACGCCGACGGCTGCGCCGCCTCCTCCCGCCTGCCTTCCCGGGGGACCCGCTCTGTCTCAGCGCCAGCACTCACCCTCCGCCCTCCTCCAGCTCGGGGACTCGGGGGACGGCCAGCCTGGGCGTCCCGGGGCCGGTGGGGACGGGCGGGCACACACGCAGCGCGCGCGCGCCCCGCCGCAGCCTCGCCAGCCTCGGGCCCGGGCTGGGGAGCGGGCAGCCCCGCCCCGCGTGCGCCTCCGCGCGGCCGCTGCAGCCCGGCGCCTCGGGAGCCCGAGGGGACGGGCTGTTCCGCCGGCTCCGGACTCTTCCTCGAGTGCAGCCCGAGTACCTGCAGCCCCTCGGCGCGCCTGCAGGCTGGGCTCTTACAGAGCCAGCCCACGTTGGAGCTGCAGCGCCCTGGAAGTTAGTATTTTTTTCTTTGAAACATCAGCGCTAAACTGGGAAGAGGCTTTCAGGTTATTCTCAGGCCCACTTAGCATCTGGAACTGGTGGGTCCGGGGACCCCCGAGCAGCCCGCCCCCGCCCCCGCCCGCTGATTGCGCGTGCTGGCGTCTTCCCTGCCCCCTCTGTGACCCCCGCCACGCAGCCCGCGTCCCTTGGCAGGCAGTAAGTGAATCTGAAGCCTTGGACCTGGGTAGCCCAAGCGGTCATGCGATGCCTGTTGGAATTTGGAGTAAGAGAAAAAGGGACCTGCGAGAGGGCTAAGGAATCATCTGGTCCAGCTGTCGTTCCCCAGCCGAAGGCGCCCAGGCACAGAAAAGTCTGAACATTTTTCCAGAGACCACACAGCTCTGAGAACCCGCGTCACCTCCATCGCGATGTCTTCTGCTGCATCGCTGAAGGTGATGAGGTGTTTGCTTAATAGGATGTTATTGGGTCTCAGAACACAAAGAAGCAAACATTTTAAAAAGGTGACTTAAATACAGCACTGCCCCATTCCTTTAGACTTTTGCTGGCACCATAGTTGAATTCCTTTAGAAAACAAAATCCCAGCCCTGGAATTAACGAGAGGAAGCAGATGGAAGTCCGGGGACTTTCCTACACACCTCTGCGGTGCCGGAGCAGGCATTCCCAGAGGTCCTGGAGATGGCTTTGGGTGATGAGAACAAGGAGGCCCTACGAGCAGCCACCCGGGTGGCCTCCGTGAGGAAGGCTGGTCGGTTAAGCTTGTAGAACTCCTTCCGGCGGGGTGCCGGGCTGGCCTTGTCTTCATTTCGGCCTCCCCTGCCATGAAGCAATGGTTCTGATTGGCTGTTAGGAAAAAGTAAATAAAGAACCGTCCAGAGTTGGGGAGTGAGATGGGCTTGTATATTTTGGACTCGGAGGATTGTTGCTGTTGTTTTTGGCTCAGAAATGTTTGTTGTGATTGCAATCGCTCACTGTAAAGAGAGGCTGGGAACTGCTTGCCCAGCCTACTGCACCCCCCCCCCCCATTTCTCTCCATGGCACCACCTTCCTCCCGTTGGCTGGGGTCTCAGTGTTTGAGGGCTCCCAGCTCCCCATCCCACCCCCTCATTTATAGCTAATTCGTTACCAAGTCCCTTCCACATTCTCTTGTGATAGCTCAGGAAATTGTTTTCCTGTCTCCGTTCCCTCTGCCCGCTCTGTAAGCCATGTCCACATTACAGTAATAGGCTCCCCTCTTGACTCCTGGCCACGAGCCCCTTTCTTCATTTTAATCCATCTTCTTTCATGCTGACAGATTAATATTCCTAAAATTCTGATTTGGCCACATCATTCCTTTCAAGGTATCACAGTGGCTCTCTGGTATTCACTTCTATTTAAATCTTCTCCAACCGGTATTTTTGGGCATCCGTTGTGTGCCAGGGACTGTTACTACGTGCTGGGGTTTAAACTGAGAACGAGACCATATTCTTGCCCTTGATTTGTTGACAGGCTAGCGGGTGACACATAGCCACCTGGGAGAGAAAGGGACGTAAAGAAACAACCACAAAACTTTGCAAAACATCGGGGAGACACAGATGAGGGAGAAACATTTTCCTGCATGGGAGGAGCTAGGGAAATTATAGCTGGGCTTTGAAGCAAGAGGAGGAGTTCAAGGAGCTGGGGAAAGCTGGCAGGAGGGAGGGCCTGCCAGGCAGGGGGAAGAGCTTGAGCAAAGACCCAGAGACGTGGAAGTGCTGGTGTGGACATGGCGGCGTCAAGGTCATTCTTCATCTGGGCGTTTAAAACCTGCCTTAATTTCAGCCTACTTGATTGACCCAAGAGCAGCCCAACCCTCCCCTGCCTGAAACCCTTCATTCCGCGTACCTGGACGTTTTATCGTGGTCTTGTATGCCCCCCACCCCCAGCTTGGAAAGTCAGAGCTCCCCTCGCTGGTGTCAGGCTTGTCAGGACGTGTATCCCTGCCCTCTGGCACACGCCTCCCCCCTTCCCTGAACCCACCTTCTGTGCTCCCCCACATTCTCTGCACTGACTCTGTATTCAGCCTGGACATATCCTGGTGGGCAGGCCTCATCTCCCCAGCCGCCCAGATGTGTCTCCAGAGCAGCCCCGGGGCTTCTGGTCCTCCGGCCTCTACCTGGCCCGGGGGCACAAAGCCAGCTCCCTGCCAGCACCGGTGAACCTCAAAACTTGACTGAGTTTAACCTTCCATCCTGCTTTCCCTCCTTTCTCTTCTACTGTCCTTTTCCCGCCTTTTGTCTGTCTTTCAGTTTGTGTGCAGAATGGTGACATTTATTTACATACGAGCAGATCTAAAGGCTTCATGTGTTTGTTGACTGGCTTCTCTTTGAAGGTCGTGGATTAGAAATGCTGCGCTGGTAGCTGAGGCAGGACCCAGCTGACGCCCGGAGGGACCCTGCCTTGAGGCTGCTCTGCTGACTCTCCCCTCCTTCGGGGTCCCGCTGTCACCACCCCCGCCCCCCCCGCAGGATCTGTGCTCTGAGGCTGGCCACCTCTCATCTTCTGGGCCGTATTTGCCTTCTTTCCTTTCCCCAACCCATCAAAACTGACTTCTCCGGTTTCTGGAGCCTCGTTGGCCCGATGAACTCCTTCAGGTCCTGTTTAACAAGCCCTGTGTGCTGGCGGATTAAAGGCTCCTCCCAGCCGTCTGTGCCGGGGACAAGGGAGGAAACGCGGCTTGTTTGCCCGAGGTCAACGACTCAGGTCTTGAACCCTAGTCTTACAGCCCAGCTCAGTTTGGTGCTCTTTCTAGTGTATCGTTATTTCCTGAGAGGGTTGTCTTTGGAACAGCTGAGTCAGAATTAGGATCTGGTGGGGGGAAAAACCCCAGATTCCGGGAATGGGCACTTTAAAGATGGCGTCAGGCAGCAGGCTCCGGTCTGAGGACCCCTGCCCTCGTGTTTTTACAGTGAGGTTCCAGTGACAGGGGGTGAGTTAAGCCACGTTATCCTTGACTGAGGCCTTGACCTTGACTCTAAGGAGTGAGCCACGGAGCAGGGCCCTCTTTTGGCCAAAGTGGTCTTCAGTTCAGTCCTGAAAGCGTGCTCCCCTCCCCCTCCCCATGAAGGCAGGTAAGCCCAGCCCCCATGCAGGTCACTGTGAATTATTTCTGGGCCTGAGCCAGTGCTGAGGGAGAAGGCCCAGGGTGGGTTGGTCTGGAGCCCCAGGTTGCCTAGGGTCACAACGAGCTGAGACTCCTGGTGCCACGCACTGCTGCCCCGGGCGGGCTGAGCTGCACTCTCTTCCCCAGAGTGAGGTCTGCTCACGGACACATCTTCATTCTGCAGGCCTGTGCTTCACCCCCTCGCACCTCCACCCTCAGTCTCCCCGTCTGCAACAGAGGATGGGCACAGCCTGGAGGGCTGTGTGGGGGCCGGTGCCCGGGCACTCGGAGCGGAGCCAAGGCCCAGCACCTAGTGGGCGCCCGCCGTCGGTTCTCACCCCACTTAACTGCCTGGCACCCAGTCGGAGCTCGGCAGGCAGGCGGCGCTGGATGTGCTGGAGAAAAAGTGTGTAACCTCAGGCTCCCTGCGCCCTGGGGGCTTTGTATCTGAAGGGCTGAGCATTGCAGCCTTATATTCAAACCAGCCAGTAAACCCTGCCAGCTGTGCAGTAGTAATAATAATGAATTATCCACTCAGCGTCTTCTCCCCTGTCCACTTTCCCCCTCCGGTTTCCCTTTAGCTTCCTCTGAGAAGAACCTAAGGAGCAGGCAGGCAGCAGTTCCCTTTACTGATGCTTACTTGTCCCGGGAGAGTGGTCTCTTTTTGCTTGCCTCTTTCTTTTTACCTAATCTTTCAACCGAACATACAGCACACACTGTCTTCTCCGATGAGCCCGCCTGGGTGGGTCATGAGTGGTACCCCGCCCGGCAGGGCAGCATTCTCCCTCATCCCCTCTCCTCTTGGGCGTGGTCCAGAGGACAGAGAGCCAGTTGACGACGCCACGGTTGTCCCAGAAGGGTGGCACCGGGCAGCCCATGACCTAGGCCGGGCAGAGGGCGGGCGGGGCAGGCGGGCCTGCCCCACCCTCCCCGCCCGCTGGCCGGCTGCCCGGGGGCTGGCCAGCAGTGAGGACCCGAGTAATGAGTGATTAATGGGCGCCCCCTCTAGTCTCCTGCCAGGGGAAATGAAGGGCCAGCCGTGGGCTGGGGCCCGTCGTGACCTGCTCCAGGTGGGCTTGGAATGCACCCAGCTCGGGATGGGGATTAAGGCTTGAAAGATGAGAGGAAATGAGATGTTAACCCTTTAGGCCGTGGCCCTCTGAGTCCCAGCAGGGAAATCGCAAGGCAATTATCTATAGGCCTCTGATGAAAGGGGAGCTTGGCCTTTGATTCACGGCAGAGACGCAGCCATGTGACCGCGGGGGAGGGGCGGGGTGTGTGACAAGCGACATCTTTGACTTAACCATTTTCTTGGAGGCTCAGATGAACACCTTATGAAAGTGGATACGCGGACTGCTGGGCGGCTGCTCTGCTCTCGGAAACCTTCCGATCACATCAGCAAGTTACAGATTTGTGGTTGCCAAGCAGATTTTTCCTTCTGTAAAGTCCTTTCCTGCAGTGACTCCGACCACTTGTCATTTCAAGAAAGATCGAGGAGGCGTCTGACACTGGCCGGACACCATCTCTGGCAGTGGGTCAGCCTGCTGCTCCGGGTCAGGCAGCAGCACCATGATGCCGAGTGGGAGGCCTTCCGGAGCCAACTCCCTGAGTCCAGGCCTTGGCTCCCCAACTCTGGGGGTCCCTGAACAGTTCCTCGCCCTCCTGGGCTGTAGTTTTCCCATCTGTGAACTGGGGATGATAGAGACATGCCATGGGTGAGATTCATGAGGATATAAAAAGCTGACCACAGTCTCAGGCACGTGGAAGTGCCAAGTGGATCGTAGCTGTCACTTTTTCTCACCTCTCTGGCTAAATCCAGACACTAGAACCTCTATGGGAAGGATGTAAGCGGCCTTGCTTAGGGCTGTTGATCTGGTTGGTTGACCTCTGTCCCTCACGTGCCTTGAATGCTGGTTCCCCTCGCCCCTCCCTTTGCTGCTGGCTCGCTGGCCTCCAGCTGCCCTTTGGGTTACACCGCTGTCCCCTGCCTCCGCCTCCATGCTTGGTGGCCAGAGCTGGTGGACCGGGCAGTGATGCCACCAGGCCCCCTCGTGGCACAGCCCTTCCACAGCAGCTCTGCCCACGGCCAGCCTCACTGTGACCAGACAGCGCAGAGCAAAGTGGCTGTGCGTAGAGAGGGCGGCTGCCTTGAAAGCAAAAGTCAGAGCCGTGGAGATGGTCTGACCTGGGTGCAAACCCCAGCTCTGCCCCGTCCTCTGATTTCTCTGAGCTCCTGTCGCCTCAGCCTTGATTGATGCCAGGAGTAGGAACAGTTATGTAGTGGTTGAGAGGGTCAGGCCCGACAGTGACACCAGGCCCTTTGAGACTGTGGCGGGGAGTTTACTGCTGGTCACAAGGGGAGCCTTGGGAGTCGAGCCTCGTCTTCAAGTTTTGAAGCGCCATCACAGGGTGTGCCTGATGTCCTAGCCTCTATTTCCATTTAGTGTCATTTCCAGAACAGACGAGGACCCAGGTCCGGCTTGATTTTGGTGCTGTTTTAGCCAAGGCCCAGGGTTTCATTCTGCTTGAAGCTCAGAGGATCTGCGGGCCAGCTGAGGGTGAGGCACTGCTGTTCTCGAAGCTCCGTGTCAGGGACTGGGATTTCCCTGCATTAACTTGTTCAATCCTCTCAACAATCCACGTGAGCTAGACATTATTACTCCTGCTCCACAGGCTAGAAAACTGAGGCTCAGAGAGGCTGAGGAAATTACACAGGCTCACACAGCAAGTGGATGTCAGAATGATACCTGAGTCCCAAGTCATCTGGCTCCAGAATAAGTACTCTGGGGGCTCATGGGCCAGGTAGGGCCTCAGTGTAATTGTAACTCACGGAGAAGTCTCATTGTAACCACTTAAAATTCTAATTGTAATCCACTTGAAATTTGTAAAAATTCACATACCATAAAATTCACCATTTTGAAGTGCACACTTCAGTGGTTTTTAGTTTATTCACGAAGTTATGCAGCCATCACCATTATCTCCTTCCAGAATCTTTTCAGCACCTCTGAAAGGAACTCAGTGCCCATTAGAAGTCACTCCCCACTCCCCCCCCCCCCAGCAGCCCGTGGAAACCACAAACCTACTTTCTTGTCTCTCTGGATTCTGGACGTTTTATATAAATGGAGTCACACGACACGTGGTCTTCAGTGACTGGCGTCTTTCACTAGGAACCGTGCTGCCGGGGTTCACCCACGTTGAGGCGGGTGTCAGTGCTTCAGTCCCGTTTCTGGCTGTGCAGCCCACTTTTAACCTAAAACGTAAGGCTGACCGTTTTGCTTAGAGAAGGGGTGAAGTAGCAGCCGCAGGACAGATGCAGCGCAACAGGGTGCTCGTGTTTTACCGTGGGCGGCTGTGGGAGACCTGAAGGGATGGGCGGGAGGGGTGGTGCTCCTGCCTGGCGGGGGGGGGGGCGTGGTACTGGTGGGGGCGCGGTACTGGCGGGGTTCCTATTCTGGGGGGAGCAGGGGAGCCCAGCTCCTCTCCTCCAGGCACTTGTGCTGCCCTCGGCTTGTGCCATTGCCAAGCCTACTGAGACAGGTCCTGGAGAGGCCACGTGGGTGCAGTGGGCCCCTCCCTGCCTGGGAGAGGTGACCTCCAGGTGTCCTGAGCCGTCTCTGCCACGCCTGCCAAGTTTCGGTGCCGCGGAGACAGTCCGGCCCCCGCGAGTCTGCGGCTCCTGACTCCAGGTGGCCCCTGGCAGCGCTGGTGACTTGCTCTTTATTTAGATGTAACACTTGATTTTTTCTGATGACCACAGTAAGGTGTATTGTAGAAAACTTAGGAAATACAGAAAACTCAAAGAAGAAAAATAAAAGTCATCCACAATTCCCCAGCTAATGGTGACCGTTATTTTTAATGTGTGTCTTTCAAGTCTTTCTCCACACTCACACTCACACACACACACACACACACAGTTCTATAAAACTGGTATTATGCTGAAGATATTGTTTTGCTCACTACTTTTTCGCTTAACAATACATAGTAAACATTTTCCTTATGTACTAAATATTCCACATTCTTCCAAAGCGTGATTTACTAAATGGCTGCAGTGTATTTTTAGAAACATTAATATTTGCTTAAACAGACCCCTATTTTGGACATGTTGGATTGTTTTCAGTTTTTCAATATTGTTTATAAATAAAACTGCTTCTTTTGTGCATTTCTTGTACTGCTGTTAATGCACAGTTCTGTTCCTGGGATAAAAGATGTAAATACTCTTAAGGTATTTGATACATATGGTCAAACTGACCTTCTAGAAAGACTGTGTAATTCCACAGCTGGGTTATTTTTTAACTTGAGTTTTACTCCCCTCCCTCCTCCCCTCCTTCTTCCCATCCCCTTCTCCCTCCTCTCCTCCCTCCCTCCCTCCTCCCCTCCACTCCCTCCCTTCCCTCTTCCCTCCTTTCCTCCCCCCTCCCTCCTCCCCCTCCTCCCCTCCCCCCAAATATCTGCATGGTCCACTAGCTGCTGGTAGTGTTTCCTCCTTGATACTTGCCTGTATTTTAGTTCACGCACGTCTTTTCCACACAGTACGAGATGATGTTAACATTTCTCTTGACCTAGTCGGGCTTCCCATCTTTAAGCACAATGACTGTTTCCATGCTTTGTTCCATCACGGTTTCCTTAGCCATTCTCCTTCCTCTGTTAGGGATCTAGGATTTTTTGAGTGTTTTACCCTAATCAGAAAATTAGTACTACCAACTTGAATGTCCCGTGTGCTGGGTTTTGTTTTTCTTTTTCTTTCGCTTCACATTCCATTTTGGACATTCAGTTCCTGGTCATGTAATTACCAGGTCCAAAGCAGGAGCTGTTCTAAGAGCGTTAAGCTGCTGAGGGGTCTGCAGAGAAAAGGCCCCTGGGAGGCCTCGGGGGAGAACCCAGAAGGAGAGTGGGTGCTGGTCTTGGTGAGCAGTATTAGGTGCCGTTCACTCCTCCCCGTAGCGTGAGAGGCGCCGGGAGCTGGGGCTTCCCCGCTCCACGCGGAGCTGTGTCGGAGTTCATACGGGCTCACGGATAGATGGCGTCGCACAGCACGCGGTCCTCTGTAAGTGGCTTCTTTCGCGAAGCGCCGTGAAGCGGATGGTCTTGGCGGCTTCTGACGCGGTGCCGACGCGCTTCAGCGGCTCCGTGCGGGCGTCCCCGTGCGCTCGCTGCCCCTGCTGCCCGAGCTCCCTGGGCCGCAGTGCGCACGTGGTGGCGCCCTGCACTGTCCCCGCGTGGGTTCCAGGCCGGCCTGCCGCTCACGGCCCGGGGACGGCTCAAGCTCTCCGCGCTCCCGACGCCTCGTCTGTGCAGCGGGCTGGGCTCACGGGGCGGGCTGCGGGGTCAGAGGCGGCGGCACGTGGGAGGCGTGTGTTCGGTCCACTAGTGACGCGGAGGGCCTGCTGTGCGCCTTCGTGCGCACGGGCAGGTCTGTCCATCTTAAAGATGAAGAGGATGGCACTCCTGCCTTGGGGGCGCATACAGCCTTGGAGGGGCTGGCGGGGAGACGGTCCGTGTGATAAACACTAGGCAGTCGGAAGCCTGGGGCCCAGGAGAGGGACATCAGACTGAGGTTGGTGGGAATTCAGAGACTGAGGACGGCGCCCGAATGTGGGAAACCGTGTGGAGGGAGGGGGAGAGGCGGTGGGAGCCTGTTTTGTGGGAGGGCTGCATTCTGGAAGACCCCACGGAATGCAGGTCCCTCATACTTCAGATTGTGCTTTTCCTGGAGATAAGTGGCAGGGGCGTGAGTGTGTGCTTGGTGCATTCTCACGACGCATCATTTTGCTCAGATGTGGCTTTTCACGTTGTCACTGTTAATCTCCAGCACTGCACGGAGGGTCGCTCGTAAAAGGCCCGTTTGGTGTCTCCAGGCGGTTACTTGGCTTCCTCAAGGGCCAGGCTGCTGCTGCTGGTTCTTACTGCCATCATCTCAGTGTGATCTCGGTCCTGCACCGCCACTTCACAGCCTGTCTAGATCAGGGGTCAGCAAACTTTTTTTTTTTCTGTAAAGGGCCACCAGTGAGTTAATATTTCAGCTTTGCACAGTATATGGTCCATGTTGCAATGAATCAACTCTGCCTTTTGAGCAGGAAAGCCACCATAAACGACACATAAATGAACGGGCAGTGAAACCTTATTTCTGGGCGCTGTAACTTGAATTTCATATAATTTTCACGTCACAAAATAACTTTCTTCTTTCGCTGTTTGTTCAGCCACTTGGAAACGTGACAGAGAGGGCAGGGGGTCAGGTCTGGCCCACCAGCCACAGTGTGCTGAGCCTGGGCTAGATGACGGTAATATTCGAAAATTGTTTTAAACTGAGTGACCGTTAAAAAAATAAGATAAAAAGAGTGCATGTTAAAATCTGCCTGTAGTCCACAGAATCTCTCACTGAAGTTCTGCTCATAAGAGTATGGCTCAGTTCACAAGTTCTGTCAAAAGACTGTGGGTATTTCCCAGCCTGGCTGATGCCAGTGCAGGCAGTTTCTTCAACACAACTTGCAATCCCTTAAGTAGTTATTCTAGTGAATTTTTAAATTGAGATCATCTTGTTTTGAGATGTAGGCATGCAGTGACTTTATGAATAGTTACACCATTCTGTTTCGTGATTCAGATTGAAAACCGTGAAGCTGTGGTTCCATCACCGTGCACCTTCCTGGAGTCTAGCAACTCGGCCCGACTCGCGACAGCCCGACGGCCCACCGTGAGGGGTCGGAGCTCGATTCCGGCTGGAATTTTTGTTGCAGAAGCCAGGGGAAGGCATGGGAAGGAGCTCAAGGCGCATGTCTGGCACGTGGTGAATGCGGGATAGACTGTGTTCCTTCTCTTCCGCTTCTCCCCACCCCCCCACCCCCCCCCACCCCGCCCAGCTGGTCTGTGTCTTTGGTCAGCTCCAAAACATGCGGAGCCTCTTTGAAATTACTTCGGTTCTTTCCACATGCAGTAAAGTCACTAACCTTTTTAAATGGAAACAAAAACAAAGGCTGTTAGAAAGCAGCCTCCCCTCCCGGGTCACCAGCTTTCCCTTGCCGGGGAGTAAGCAGGACTGTGCTCAGACCGCTTGGCCCCGGGTCCAAGGCAGGCGCCTCCCGCTGGGTGCAGACCCAGCTCTCCAGCCAGGAGGGGGCCTCCTGGCCTGCTGGCTGCTCGCAGTTCCACAGCTCCTGGGTGTATCTTGGTTTCAGACAGTCTAACAGTAGGAAAGCCAGGACCGCCTCCAGGTGGAAGACCACCGGCCCCGAAGGCGACTGTGACGCCGTGGTTCTTGGCTCTCGTGGTGCTTTTGCTGTGTGTGTTGGATGGAAGGTCCGTCTTGAATCGACGTGTGTCTGTGTTGTTTGGGGGATGGCGGTGCACAACCACGTGTGCTTCCTGGCCTGGGTCTGGCAGGGTGTGAAGGGAGGCGGCCCCTCTCCTCTGGCCGGTGAGATCTGGCGTTACTATGTTGGGGGCGGGGCTGGTGTTCTTTCTGTGCGTTAGGAGCTCCTGGTCTTGGAGCCAAGGGCATGGGCGTTGAGTCCTGACTTTGCCACCATCTTGCCACTCGACCTCCTGTAAACCGTTCTCCTCTGTCTCTGGGGTCACTCGTTCTTCATGACTAAATGAAAGGTGATAGCCACTTCTGAGGGCCCATTGCTCAGTTTCAGAGACTTGTGGGGAGCCTGGACTTTCACTCCCACCCAGCAGCAATGAGACATCCTTGCCCTCCCCACTGGGTGGTCAGAGAAGACCTCGTGGAGAGGAAGGACTCTTAACTGCCACCCAGCAGTGATGAGGCCACGTGTCCCCTCCTGCTTCCCAGGCCCCCTCCCCACCGGCGGTGCCACAGGATGCACAGTGATGAGGCCCTCTACCCCCCCCCCCAGCCGGGGAGGTGTCAGGGGAGACCCGCAGGGCAGCTGGAGCTCCGTCCCCTGCTCAGCAGCAGTACCCCTCCCCCTTGGGGGTCAGTGGAGGCCAAGTGGGGAGCCTGGACTTCTGTCTCCACCTGGTGTAGTAGGGTAGGGTCCCCCTTCCTCTGCCGAGGCAGTATCCGAGGAACCAGCTAAAATGGAAGGTTTAAATAAGATCTAAAGCTTCCTAACATACCTAAAATGTCCAGGTTTCAACTGAAAATCACCCGTCTTACCAAGAAACATGGAGATCCCACACTTACTGAGAAAAGACAATCAGTTGATGCCGACTCTGAGGTGACAGGACGCCGGAAGGTTGTTGAAGCAGGCGCCAGCGAGCAGTTATGAACACACGTGCAACAAGCGAGGAAAAACACGAAGACTCAGCAAAGAAACAAAAGGCATCAGATGAAAAGTTTAGAACGAAAAGTACAGTAACTGAAATGAAATCTCACCGAGTGGATTAAACTGCAGAACAGGAGATGACAAAGGAAGGAATGGTGAACTTGAAGATACAGGAGTAAAAATCTCCCAATCTGGGCAACAGAGAGAAAAAAACACAGGGCCGGGTGGAGGAAGAAAGAACTGATGCTCGGGGACCCGCAGGACTAGAACAGAAGATCTAACGTTTGTGTCTTTGAAATTCTAGCAGAGAAGGTAGAGGGAGACCCTGAATAATCGCTCAGTGAACTAACTGCTGAAGACCCCGCGGTCGGGATGGGGCAGAAGCCTCCAGATTCAGGAAGCTTAGTGAATTCCAAACAAGATAAATCCAAAGAAATCCACACCGAGATATCGTTAAACTTCTTAAAGTAATCTTGAAAAAGAAAAAGAAAATAGGAGGAATCAGCCTGCAGGTTTGAAGACGTAGAGCCGCTGTGCCCGAGTCCAGTGGTGCCGGCGCGGATCTCCGCGCGTAGATCCGCGGAGCAGAACAGAGAACCCAGAAATCCGTCCGTGTGATTCGTGGCCAAGGTGCACGCGGGAACCAGAGAAACCCTCGCGGCGGAGATCCGGATGGGCTGGCAGGAGGCGGGGGGGGGGGGGGTTGTCTAGGAGAGAGTACAGACGAAGGGCGGAGCGAAGGCAGGGGCCGCCCCGGGCTGGCGGGAGCGGGGAGCGCCGCGGCCCAGGTGCGCTTTGCGCTTCCGCGCTGGGAGGACGGTGACGCCGCCGCCGCCGCTCGGCAGGAGGAGGGCTCGGCGTGGAGCTGGTGACCAGCGCTCCCGCCCCTCGTCTCGGGTGGCCCAGCGGCCGGAGGACCCTGGCAGGGCAGGCCGGGGTGGGTGGTGAGGAGCGGGGCCCCGGAGGCCTCAGCACGGGGCGAGCATTGGAGGGTCCGAGCGCGGGCCCCCGCCCGGCGCGCGCGGCCCATGGGCGCGGTGGGTGAGGGCGCGCTTCCTCGGGCCTGGTCCGGTCACGGGGAGAGCCGGCGGGGCAGCCAGAGCGCGCGGGAGGCGGGCAGGCTCGGGCGCCGCTGGCCGCGGAGCTGCAGGGAAAGGCCGCGGTAACGTCTTACTCTTGCTAAACGCAGGTGCCTTTCATCGTCCCCCTTGGCCTCTGGGCGGCCTTTGGCGCCAGTGACTTGCGTCTCTCGGTCTCCTTGGAAGCACCCGCGGTCCACGAGGTGGCTGTCCGCCTCGCGCTGCCCAGGCTGCCAGCCGCGGCCCCGGCCCTCCCAGAGCCGTGCCGGGGACCCGGGCTCGGCAGCCGGGCTTTGGCCTCCCCGGGTGAGGGCGTGCGGGGCCTCCCGGCCTCCGCCGCACAGCGGTGACCGCTGCAAACCGTTGACTAGATTTCTATCGCTTAGAAAAATAACGACATAACTCAAATGTCAGTGCAGAAACCCCAGGAGCCGAGCCGGAAAAGGCAGATCCTTTCCTCCGAGGTTCAGAAGCACCGAGGGCAGAGCGCGAGGCCGGCTGATTTACGGCCGAGCCACACGGAGCCGGGCTGCATCCTGGAGGGGCAAGTGCGTGGGGGCACGGAGGTAGCACCCCGGGCTCAAGGCCAAGGCCGGTGTGGAGTGAATGGGGCAGAGCTCAAGCTCCCGCACAGCATCTCGCCGTCTGGGCCCGCCTGCAGCTTGCGTGCTGGGCGCCAGGTAAAGGTGAACTCAAGCATCTTACTTGGAAAGGTGTGTCTGATACAGCGTGTCAGGACACCTGGGAGGCAGCTGAATGGAGCGCGGAGAGGAGCCACGGCCCCACAGCAGGTGGGCGAGGGCTCCACCGTGCCGCTGCCTCTTACGGGAGGCATGTTGCTTCTGGTGACCTCAGGCACAGTGCTGCACTGCTCGCAGCCTCAGTTTCCTTCTCTGTAAGATGGGCGTATCTGTCGCACCTACCTCATAATGCTGGAATAGTGTCTGGCACGTCTTGTCATGTATCAGACACTTGATACAAATTTAAAACCTTTGGCCCTAGCTTTGCCTCTGATTGGCTGTGACACTTTGCGCCAGTCGTCTTATTTCACTGAGCATCAGCCTGTTCATCTGTGAATCACGGTTATAAAATCATGGAAGTGAAGAGTTGGGTTAGACTCTCCCAGTTTTCTCGTGCTGTGGGATTCTGTGACAAGATGTCAAGCAGGAAAGTTACAAAGGAAGTAATGTATAGATTTTAAAGACATAAAATAAAAACGTATTTGCATAAAAGTGATGAGCAGGATTAAAAGACAAAAATCAAACTGAAAGAACTTGACAAAATAAGGGTTACTGGCCTTAATATAGAAAGAGCTTCTTGAAAGTCAGCTGAAAACGTGGGCTCTGCAGAAGAATTGGCAAAAGAGGGAAGAATTCACGAAAGAGATGTTACACATGGCCAGTCAAACCGAAAATCTGTTCCAACTTTACTAATAATCAAAGGAATACATGTTAAAATGATTTGCCTCTTTGCCTGTTATGACTAACGCACTGAATGCCCACCCTGTACCAGGCAAAGTCGTCCACCCAAAGGCTTCCTCCTGGGCGTAGACAGACCACATTTTCCACACTCCCCTGCACTTGGGTGTGGCCGCGTGAGGACGCTGGGTAGTGCCGTATGAGTGGCTGTGGTTTAAGTGACCTCTGTAGAGCTGCTAGCTCGGTCCCCCATGCTCTCTCATTTCCCCTGTTTGTTCACTGGGTGGAAAGTGGGAAAAAACAGACAAGGGTTCCAAGACTGTAGACACTGGAGGGGCCGCTAGATGCAAAGAGACTGGGCCCCCGGGTCCCCGCGTGGCTGTGTGGAGCCGAATGCCCCTTCCAACCCACGGCAGACGATGAAGTGAGCAGGAAGCAAGTTAAGCCGCTGAAATCCCGGGCTGGTGTGCTGCGGCGGCTGGCCCACCCTGACTAATTGTGTGTCAGATTTTAAAAGACTGTAATGCTAACACTGTTGGCAAGTGTGTGCACTTCGCCCCCTGCAGTGGGATTTTAAGTGGATATACTCTTGTTGAAAACAACCCATATGTAGGAAGGACCTTAAATAGCCATACTTTTCAGCTTAGTGATTGTGGTTTTAGGAACCTACCATGAGGAACTAAGCAGAGAAACAGATAAAGAAGTTTATACAAAGATACTCCTCACGATTCTGAACAAGGGAGTTCCTTAGGTGTGTTATCCAGCTTCCACAGGGTGAACGATTATGGAGCAATTAACATGTTTCCGAATATTACTGAGGTGCTTATGATTTAAAATGAAAAATAGAAAGCAAAACTGCATGTGACTTTGTGTGTGTGAAATATGCACATGACATCCGTGAGCGTTGAGCACAGAGAGAAGACTGGAAAGAAGAAACCAGAGCCTTTCACAGTGGCTCACCTGGACTGTGAGGCCACACCTCGCTGCAGTTTTCCTGTTAATGTTTTCCCATAGTTTTCAATTTTTTTCTCAGTAAACGTGTACGGTATGATAGCGACTTTCTCTAAAAGAATATCACAGTGAGCAGCTGTGTTCCACCCGCCCCTGAGATCTCACCCAGCCCTGTTTCGAGGATGAATGTATTTTCCGTCTATGGGTTTGTTCCCTTTGTGCATGTGGCGCCCCCTCCCCCAGTGTGTGCGTGTGTACATGTGTGCGTGTGCGCACACAGATGGACACAGGTGCTGGCCAGAGTGCCAAGAGGTCATTTGTAGATGCCAGGACCTGAGCCTTGTGTCAAAAGGAAGGGAAGATGGGCCAGGAGGGCAGCTCAGCCTGAGCCAAAGCTGCCGTTAGTCCCACGGCCACCTGCCATCGACCGAAGGCGGCTGGGGAATACACTGGTTTTCGGAAAGAGAGGCACCATCGTCCTGGAGAAGACCTGGGTGGCACGTCAGAGAAGTCTGTGCTTCCCGTGCCGGGCTTGGGCTGTGGCATCCGGGGTTGTCTCCTTTGTCGAGTCTGAGTGGGGACGAAGGCTGGAGGCTGTGTCTGGGTGTCTTTGATTCCTAGGTGGGGTGACCTGCATCCCATCACAGCTGTTCACGTGTGTGTCTGAGGCTTTAGGAGTAGGGTGGGGTGTGCCGTCGGTGGTGTCGACTCCAATTAGCAGTCACTGCAAAACGAGAAAGTCTCTTTTCAGATCCTGGACGGGGCATCAGCACATTGAAAAAGTAACATAACCATGCTCAAAGCGAAGGCTCTCCAGTGAGAGGAACATAAGTGCTTTCTGTCATCATGGAACATCTCCTGTGCCCCAGGTGCTGTTCTAGGCACCAGGAATACAAAAAATAAGTCCTTGAGAAACGGCTTTGCTCTTCTGTAGTGTCATGTTATGGGGAGAAAAGGCAGGCACAAGTCAGGATGATTCACTGTGGCAATGACAAGGCTGGAGTTCGGTGTATGAGACTCACACGGAAGTAAAGAACTTCAACCAGCTTTATCAAATGCTGTAAATCAAGTGACTAAGTCAGTCACATTCGGAGACGAGAAAGTGCTCTTACTGCAAGGGCGCGCCCCGCTTTGATCTGGGGTGTCATGTCACCTGAAATTGGAGAAGCAGCTCTGCACAGAAGCAGGAGCAAGGGGCTCATTTATGTACAATATCTTGCCTGCCTGATATTTCTACCCTTGACTGTTTTCCTTAGTTACCTGGGAAACGTTTTTTAGGACCGAAAACAAATATACACATCAGTGTTGATGACCATGAAAATGATGTAGTTTGCATTGAAAACCCTTGACCAATATGTGCTGATTACCTAGTTTCTCCAGGGAAGTAAAGAGAAGTAAGCTGTTTTCTTTAATGAGTTAGCAAAACCTGCTGTAATGTGTTTGCTTTAAAGTATCCAGGGAGTTTTAAGATCTTCTCAACATTTTTTCCGAATCCAGATGCTGTGGGTTTTCAGGGTGCTCTGGGCCAGCCAGCCGGATTGCAGAATGGAAGTTCAATGGGAAGAAATGAGCTCTGTGGCTCAGTCTGAATGTGACGGGGGGAAAAGGATGGCCTCGCAAGGGGTGGGAGGAAAGACCGAGAGCAGGAGGGAGTGTCAGGGGAACGTCCCTCTGGCTGGCCTCGGCCCAGCAGGGAGAGGCTGGAAACGTGGCTGGCCCTGGGGCTGCAGGGTCAGCTTTCCTGAATACCCTGCTGCCTGGGGCAGGATTTCCTGAAAGGGCTGTGGTGAGTGATGCCAGCCAGCGGAGGGCTGGGGCGCGTCGGACCCTCCGCGGAGGCGGCGGCACACGCCCACAGTGGGCTGGTGCCTTCCGATTGCCCTGGCCGTTCGCTGAGCCCCAGCAAGAATGCATAGAAATCGGACCTGGTCCTGCTTCCTAAGAAGCAGAAAAAGAGTAAAGTCCAAAGGAAAAACTCCGTTGGAGACTCGTGCCTCATTCATCCTTCCGCTCCTCCGTCAGACTTTTACCGCATGGCCTCTCCGTACCAGGCAAGGTGAGGAAAGATGTAAAGGCGAAGAGACACATCCCTGGCCTTGGCAAGCTCACCATCGGCGGGGACCCCTATAACAGAGCATGCCTGGTGCCTGCTAAGAGAGATGATGATCCCTCTCTTTTAAGTTTTTGACGCCGTCCTGTCTCTCCCTTTGCTGGCGGGCAGATTTGCCCACTGGATGGTTAATGATGACCCTTCAAAGACTCTCTCTCAAGAGGATAATCAAGCGTGAACAAGAAAAGTGCGCTGTGCTGTTTACTTCTTGGAATGCTGGCATTCCTTTCGCCTGTGCCCGCCGTGGGGCGCCCAGCCTGAGGTAATGTCTCATCGTGAAAGAGATATCCATGTATGTATCTGTGTGTTCATTGGTCTGCCTCGGTGAGAGTGCGAGCTCCTTAAGGGACAGGACCCCCCCCCCCGCCTTGTCATATGTGTGCCTTGCATGAAGGCTAACCCACCAGGTATTGAAAGCTCATTAGCCGATAACCTGATTGCCCCACGTAAGCCTTACCCAAGGACCTCAGGGGGACCGGGCCCAGCTCTGCAGGGGCCGCGGGACCACGCTGCTGTCTGTGACTTGAGGAATCCTTTTAACATATCCATTGAGGCCTACAATGTTCCTTCATTTCCAAACTAGTACTCAAGATGGCAGCTGGGAAAAGACGGGACCCACAGCAGACGCAGCTTCTGTGTGACCCTTCGGGCCAGCCCTGTATGTGGGTGGTGGAAGGCAGTGTCAGACGATGGTCAAGGGCATAAGCTCTGCCTGGGCTTGAGTACTGACCCTCCCACCTGTACCAGCTAGGCGACGCTCCTCCATTTCTCAGTGGTACCTCCTTCACGGGCTGTTGTGAGGACAGAAGGAGTTAATACCAAGTACTGAGAACACCCTCCGACACATGAGGTAACCGCTCAGTGCGTGTTCGCTGGCATCCTCAGCCCCATTGTTATTATCATCTGAAATAATAGGTTGTTAAATCACTCATCTTGGCTCACTTTGCCCCAGGTGATGTTCATGGTGCAGTCAAGTCAAGTCCTGAAATGTTTCATCTCCCAGCAAATATGTGAGATACACCCAGCCCCCTTGAGACAGCATCCACCCACCCATCACCTACCCATCATCCATCCATCCATCCATCTATCCATCCATCCACCCATCATGCATCCATCCATCCATCCACCCACCCATCCACCCACCCACCCATTCATTTATTGAGTGTCTAGCTATGCATGGCTCTCTAATAGGTGGGAGGTAACAAGTCTAATAAAGTGAAGAGGTGGTCTGTGTTCAAGTCCACACCTACCCTCTACCTGCCACGTGGCCTCAGTTTTGCTCTGAGAATGAACTAACAGGACTCGTGTCTCACATCAGGTGCATAGTACAAGTCGGTTCCTGACTGTCTTGACTTTTCTTCCACTTTCCCGATCATGGAAGACACAGGTGGGTTGAACACACTGATGTCAGGAGCCTACATCCTGGTACTTTGGTCCACAAACAACTGGGATGTCAGGTAGGCAGTGCTGGAAACTGGGCCAGGGTTCTGTAAGAAGACGTGATGGGGTGTGGGGTGGTGGCGGCAGGACGGAGGCCCAGTGCGGAGGCTTCCGTCTGCCAGGACCCTCGGGGTGGCTTGCACAGAGGAACGTGCGGGTTCTGGGGCTTGCCCTCCCCACGTGCTACTGGGTGCTGGTTTGGGGTCTGAACTGCCTCTTTCTGAAATCCCTGCTCCTCATTCTGGGCTGGTGAGTCACTTCCTCTCCCCAGGGACTGGGGCTTTTGTTTGTCTGAGTGGTTGCTTTACATTGTGGGAGTTCTAGAGGAGAAGCCGGGGTGTGGGAGGGAGGGAGGGAGGGTGGGTGGGAGGTGGAGCTGGCGCCTGCGGTTAGGATGTGGCCGCGAGGTCGGGTTTCTGAGCCCAGACATGAGAGGCTGAGCAGATCCCTCTCTTTGGGTTGCACTGAAGTCAGGTGAGGGTCCTCTAGAAGTTCTGGTCAGGCCGTGAGGAGAAGGGGCAGGAGAGATGCTCAGAGGTGGGCATGTGGGCAAGGGGCAGGCAGCGCAGCAGCACGGTGGCACCTTCCGGGATTAGATCTGCTGTGGCTGCCTCCATCCCCGCCATCGCCATCGGAGCCTTAGAACCTCCTGCTGCGCCCCCTCCCCCTGGTGTGTGGGGACCGCGACTCTGGCCTGAACCAGAGCTGGCAATTTGTCCCACCTTCCTGCAGGGTCTTTGTGGAAAGGAGAGACGGTGGGGCCTCCATCTGCCAGGGAGCACGTGTTCTAACAGAAACTAGATTGTCTCATTTTTTTGTTCACTGTCAGGAAAGGTTATAAATTAACAGGCACAGACCCCAAAGGCGGCTGGCTCCACAGATGCGTGTGTACTCAGCCGCAGGCACTGTTGCCGCACGGGTTTTCGGGAAACCTCACTTTCCTCAGGCCCCTCCTGCTCCAGAACCTACAAGGGCTCCTGCTTGCCCATCTTGTCAGCATTCCCCTGGCACTTCCTGGGCTTGGACAGCATGTCTTTGCCTCGTCCTCATGATTTCATCTCCCCGTCACAGTGAGACTCCCGCAGTGCCTCTGGGCCTCCAGAGCCGGGGCCCTTAAGCTCTTCTGACTGCGAGCCACACTGGTATTTTCTCTTCTCTTTCATTCTCTTCTGTTTCATTTTTTTAAAGTACAGGTCGTGACTCACAAAATTGATTTCATGACAGACGAACGGGTCATGACCCAGAGTTTGAAAAGCAGAGTTGACTTAACACAGTGCTAATGGTGTTACCGAGTCCAAGCTCGTACCGGCACGACAGACCAATACATCGAAAGATGAGTTGTTGGGGCAAGGAGTAGCGACTTTATTCAGAAAGCCAGCAGACCAAGGAGATGGTGGACTAGTGTCCCAAAGCACCATCCTGCCCGGGTTGGGATGCTAGCTTCTTTTATAGAACAAAGAGGGAAGATGAGGAGGGAAAGTGGAAAACGTGGCAAGTTGTTGCAGATATGCCAGGGTTGCGTCAGACTCAAGAAAGGATGTGTTCGATTCTTCCCTGCAGTTATTTACAGGTGGGCCCGGTCAGGGCGCAGCTCAGCTGAACGCTCAGGCATGGGAGGCAGGGATCCCAGAGATGGGCCACCATGTGTACCTTAAGCTGTAGGTGACATTCCTTTGGTGATTAACGTAGCAGAAGCAATAGAACACAAAGGTTAAAGTGAAAGAAACAGATCCGATGGGGAGTCAGATCTGCCCTTCCCTGTTACAACCACAGAAGCCCACGTGGACGTTAGGAAACGGCCGCGCTCTCCCCACTCTGCTGGAACAAGCTCGTAACCATCTCCTGAGGAAAAGTGACCAGTCCAATCTGACAAGAAGTTGTGCAAAAACACATTCAAGAGTAGTGGCTGCCACAATTTTTTTTTTTTGCACTCTCCATGAGTTAAAAAAAATGTTTGAGCATACAACGCTAACCCATATTTGGTTATTTTTTTAACCTATCAATGTATTATGTGACCACATTAAACATACACTCAAGATACAGATTTTAAAAGGGCGTCATAAAGATGAAAGGAGCCATATTGTGAAATGCCATGTGAAATTGTGATGGCTTCATTCTGTTATCAGCAACTGTCTGAAGGCAAGGTTCATGGTTATCAGCCGTGGCTGTAAATCTATTTTCAAACGGTTTTGATAATTTAAGATGGTTTTCCTGGATGACTTCCTGTCGGATTTGGGAACCACGGCTTCACGTCCCGGCCTCTTCCCTCCACCTTGTCCTTCCTTTCCTTACCGAACCCAAAAACAGCCCCGCTTGCACCTCCTCTGGCCACCTCCGTTCACCAGAAGTCTGCTGGGAGTCACCTGTGGCGCCCTGTCGCTCGTGCCCTTAGCCATGCATGCATTTACCGGATTCTGGGGGATTTCTTCTCAGCCGGGGGTCAGCTCTTCCCTCGTCTCCTGCGACTCTGTGTCCCCGCCACGCTGCTTCCTCTTCCTCCCAGCACCTCACACGCCTTTGCCGCCGCGAGTCCCTCTCCCTGGGGTGCCCCTCCCCCTTCACCTAGCTGCCCCCTGCTCATCCCTCAGGGCCCGGCCCAGAGGGCTTCCTCAGAAGGGCCTTCTCTGACCATTGCCCTGTGTACTTCCCGAGGCACCTTGCACTTTCTGCCACGCCTCTTATTTCTATACTTACTTATGTTTCAGTTTCTTTAAAATGCGTAGCCCTCTTGCACCTGGATTGTGATGTCCTCGAGGGCAGGGACCATGCCTGGCGTGTGTGCGTGTGTGTAGCACCTAGGTCACAGAGTCTCAATAAATACTTAGTACTCACAACAAGTCTATGAAGTAGTTACAAACAGTGCACCCACTTCACAGATGAGGAAATTGAAAGCTGAAAGGGTTGGTTGCCGAAAGTCACCTGGTTAGTAAATGGGATGTTGGTCTCAGATGTAGGTGTTTCTGATTACAGCATGTACAGTCCTGCCAGCCACTCTGGATTGTTCTTTTGTGAGCCGCACAGGCTGAGGGCTGGTTTGAAGCCCCGTCTTCCTTGCTGATTCCTGACCAGCCCCCTCTAGTCATTCTCTTACCCCTGCAGCGGCCTGGTTTTCCCTTCGGGTCTCTGGATAACGCTGTTGACCCTATGTTGCCCTGGAAGACACCAGCGTTCCCCACATAATTCCATGTCCCTAATCCTCACCCGTGCAAGCTGGACTTTGCGAGACCTTGCACTGCCTCACCTCTGGAATCCTGCAGCACCTGGAAGAGGCTGGAGCCCCGCACGCGCTGAGGACGTAATTACTGATTAGCTGGTCTTTGTCGGGAGCTTGGCAAAGACTTCCTCTGACTCCCAAGTTCAGTCCCGTCTTTGTGCGTGTCTGCTCCTCAGCCAAGAGCAAGGCCGTGCCTCAGGTTCAGAGGGCGTTAACAGGTCCAGTTCGCTCTGGTTGGCCTTCTTCCTGGCAGATCTCAGTGCAAGTTTGGGCTGAGAGCCAAGAGTTTAAGGGTCTTCAATGCCATGAGTAATTCCATGAGTTGCTGATGGCTAATTAGGGGTGATTACAGTCAAGAGGCGTGGCTTTCTTAATAACCCCCAGAAAGAACTGTTGGTCATTTTAAAAATCTTGATTATTTTCCCCCACAAAGGGAATTACCTGATTCTCCTGACTGTCTTTTCTTAAATCCGTGTAATTTATCCCCCCATCTCCCCTTTCTAGTGAGAAGGAAGTATGAAGTCCTGAGACAAATTCAGAAACCCGTGGTTTTGGAAACGCTGGCTTTATTAGAGAGGACCCCTGGGCACACGGTGAAGCCCTGCTTCGTGTCTTCGGCTTTCCCTGCAAGGAGGTGTGGGAGGAGAGGCGTCTGGCCCATGGTTTTCTTCCCAAGTTCCATAACATTCCAGCCCAACCTCCCACCCCGGGCTTTCTGGGGCTATTTATAATTTATCTTCGAAATTGTTGGCCCATTTGACTGTTAGGAACTTGTGTTTAGGGAAGGTTTAAGTGAAGCGGTGTTTGTAGGTAAGGGGTTTTACCTTCCTGTTCTGGCCATGACGATGCATTCTAAGTACTGCCCAACCTCTTCTGGTATGTGTGTCATCAGAGCAACTTCTAAACTGAGTGTCCCCTACGCCAGGCCCTGCGCTAAGCATGTGACATGTGTCTGCTCAGTCTCCACAACCCGCCAGGTTCTTTGGGCCATACTGTTTGAATAGTTTTATTGAGATGTAATTCACATATCATATACTTCACCAACTGAACGTGTACAGTTTTTTCAGTATGTTCACAGGGTTGTGCAGCCATCATCACAATCTAATTTTAGAGCATTTTTGTCACCCAGGAAACGTCTTACTTGTGAGCCCCTCCTACCCTCCAGACCTTGATGCACTAATGTATTTTTTGGTCTCTATAGATTTGCTTATTCTGGGCATTTCCTATAAATGGAGTCATGCAGCATGTGGCCTTGTATCTGGCTCCTTTCACTTGTGTGATGTTTTCAAAGTTTGTCCATCTCCAGCATGCATTGGGACACCGTTTATTATTTTGTCAGGCAGTATTCTCACCCCTACCGCACAGCTAGAAGAAGCCAAGGCACAGAGGTGCAGTGACTTCCCTGTGGTCAGTAGCCTTCAGGGAATGGGGCTAGATTTCCCACACGGGTTTGCCTTACTGCCTGCTGCCTGCTGCCTGCTCAGCAGCTGAGGTGGCCGTGCTCATGGTGATGCATTGAGCACTGTGCTGAGTGTCCTGCAGATTTGTTGCCTCATGTTCAGACATAATCAGATTTCATTTGGGCAATCTGCTAACCGTCGCTGGGCGGGGCACTTCCGTCCTACTGTCTTCCACTTGCTCACTTCAGGTGTCATCGGCCAACTCAGGCTACGGAAGCTGGGGCTCTAGACTCTTCCCAAGCAGACGATACTAAACATAGTGTTGTTGTTCCTCCTGCAGGAGCTGAGCACCACTCCCGGCGCCACTCCCGGCTCCAGGAAACTGGCACCATCTCTGAGGAGCCCCTGCTTTTCCCGGGACCCCCAACATCATGGTTTCCTGTTTCATGGGGTCTCCCAGGTAAGTGGAGAACCTTTTAAAAATCAAACAGAAAGATAAGACATTTGATATTTGAGTTTTGCTATATAGTTTCATATAGTAGCTTGAGAGCCTGCATCTCACAGATATGTTTGATGTGCCGGGTACATACATGTCGTAAGTTTGTTACCCACAAAGGGAGCTGAGGCTGGCGCTGTGTGCGGTGGCGGGAGGTGCTTGCGCCGAGATCCAAGTGGCTTGGGTTCTAGGCTGCGCTCCGCTGTTGGCTGGCAGACATCTAGGACTCAGATTTTTTTTTCAAATAAAGATGTTACTGGATTGATGAATATCCATCATAGTTGCACAATAGAATTGCCTGAAGAACTTTAAACATATTGTCCTCTGGCTGCATCTGCACAGACTGGGGTTTAATTCACCTGGCATATTTAAAAGGTGACCTCTCTGGTGCCTTCTGCTCGAAACATCTGTGACTGGCACCTGCATATTTTTTGGTTTGATACGGTATCAGTCATGCAGAGCAGGTGGAAAGAGTGGCGTTCTCTCCCTGTGCAGATCAGGAGCCCGGTGCTTAACCCGCTGCTCGTTCCTTCAGTGCAGTCAGGGGTTGGGGGAGGGCTCGGTGCTCCCGAACTGCAGTCTGTGTCACTGAGGCTGTTTTCAAACTTCCCTTAAGCCGATGGGCCCTGTGCAAACTCCTCAGTCAAAAGCCTCTGTAAAAAAATCTCAATGCATCAAATAGCCAACAGCAACATTTCATTAAGATAAATTTATTTTATAACTTTGAAGTTGTAATATTTACACATTATAAGATGAATGAGTCTGTTTGGATAAACATGAGAATCTGAAAGCAGGATTTATGGGTGACAGCTCGTGCCCCAGCCTCAGCGGCGAGTGTATTTTGCAGTTGGTTTTAGCTGCCTCGTGTTAGGAAAGTCTTGATCCTTGTAGGTAAGTGAGTGCAGTTGGTAACAGTTCCTCCGTGAAGCTCCTCGTGCAGTCCCAGGAGGCTCTTTAAAGAAACTGACTCAGAATCCAGAAAGGGGAAAGGGCTTTTTGTTTCAAAGTTGGATCACGAAGGATATCTTGTAGTTCTCCCCCCATAACTCTACATTAGCTCCAAATGCCCAGAACTTACAATAAAGAGCGAAACAGTCTATAATCTGTTATTATGGTGGTGCCATATGTGATTGCCCATCCAGGGCGAGAGCATTTGCCAGGCAGATGCTCTTAGGCTGATGCCTGGCATTTAATTGATTGTTGTGTGTGCGTGTGAGCTTAGTCTGTGATTGCTTGTGTAATTTTACTGAATTGAGCTTGTGTAATTGTAATGAACTGACATATGCAGGCCTGGAGTCCAAAGACCCATGCTGAGCTACAGGGTTCTTCATCAGTGACATAAGCGAATATATCAGAAGGAGTCAGAGAAGACAGGAAACGCTCTGCTCTGAGGCCCCTGCAAAATCCCGCCATGAACAGAGCAGCCCAAGCCTCTTCTGAGTTAATCTTTGGTATCTGATCTGAATTTAAATTAGCAAGTGTGCTTTTATAAACCGTAGTTTAGGAAATAATTTAAAAGCTATTTCAAGACATAAAATATGCACCCTGTGGGTGGAAGTATGCACCCAACACACCGCTGTAAAACCACAAGGGTGTGAGAAAGGCAGTTGGACCACTGGTCCCTTTAGGACCGCAGCGTATCTGAGCACCAGAACCCGATGGGAGACACTAAATGGAGGTCACAGTCACATATTCAGCTGCATTGAAAAGAGCAGCAGATAAAAGGTACGTTCCCCACGTGGTCAGCAAGCGTCAGTCTGGCAGCTGTCAGGAAGGCTCCTACGAGTACTAGGACCCTCAGAAACGTGGCCACCCCGGCTGTACCAGAAGGCATCACTTGGGAGAAGTCCCTTTCGCAAAATTTTTTTTCTTAGTGCTTGGAATTTTAATTGATGCCCCTGCAATTAACCTCTGAAATGATCTGCGGAATGGAGGCCACCTCCCTTCAAGGGAGGCCCAGGGGTTACCTCCAAGCCATGTGTTATTTCAGAGAAGTTGCCCACAGGTTAGAAATTAGCAGGGTCGGAGTTGTCGAAAGCTGGATGTGGCCTCGCTACCCTCGGGGCAGAACTCTGGAAGTCTTGACAGGCCTCTGGGATTAGGGTCCTGCCAAATGGATGGTTTGAACAGAGCTGCTCAGAATGACATTTCTCCAGCAGTCCTGCTGTAAGGACTGGGGAAAGCAAACTTAAGTTATGAGGACAGGGGAGTCTTTGGGAGGGATCAGCTGAAGATTTCCATCAGGTCTCCTTCTTCATAAGCCAGGTACTCATAAACCACTTAGCATTCTGTTTCTCAGGCCACATAAATTTACTGATCCTGAAGAAAAAAGAAAGAAAGAAAGAAAAAAAAAACAGAAAGAAAAAAAACCCACTAAAGTGCCTTTTGTTTAAATGCTTTTCAAAATGCTCTAGGGGGAAAGGGCAATGGTTACTTATGAGTGAGAGGTCTTTGATACGATTGGTAGATGAGAAACACACAGACATACAACTATAAAGGCTTTTGAGTATTTATCAAGATAACCAAATACATCAAGATGGACTGGAAAAGCCAGAGGCTTGCTCTGCCCAGAGAGAAAACAGGTCAAATTAGGAGTTAGCTGCCAAGAAAATCCCTGAGAGGAAAAAACATTGAAGGGGATTCACAATTCTGATATACAGAGATTTCATTTAAAAATCCCTCCTCAGTTCTTGCCAAGCCACAGGGACACAGAAAGCCAGCTTCCTTCACATTGAAAGAGATAGAGGAGCCCTGAGTATTAACATAGCAGGAGTATCTCCACCCTGCTCAGAGTCTACAGTAATAAAAAGAATCACATTAAACCCCACAGCAGACAAGACACTAAGATTTTAACTCTGTGGAGCTGGTTAGCGAGCTGCCATTGAACCTTGGACAAGCCGTGGACGCCATGCAAAGTTCCAGGCAAGTGAGATCTGTAGGACCAGAGGGTTGGTCAAGGCTGGATTAAGGAGCGTTTGTTATCTGTCACAAGTTAGAGAGGAGAAGGCACTACGTAACCCAGAAGTGTGTGTATTTCTGAAAGACGTGCTCCAAGTTGTGCCCCCTTTTTTGGGTATGTCTTTATGTGTTTGCTCAGGACCTGAGTGGAAGGAGGCTCAGTTCTCCCCTAGAAGCAGGCACGTCTACCATGACCAGCCAGCAGTCTCCTTAGAGCCAGTCTGCCTGGTCAGGGGCTCTTTGTTTACCTCAGGGGTGTGCTTTCATATAGTTGACATGATTTATCCTTAAAATGAAAGCAGAGAGGACAACAAAAGTATTGAAAATTCCAAACAAGCGGTGAAAGTTGATTCGGGTATGCTATTTTGAAGAGTAGTTTTGGAAGCAACGCAGGTGTAATTAGGGGATTACAGGGTTAGATGGTCATTTTTATGGCTGTTATGAAGGAGAATTCTGGATCATTTTCAGGGTTTTACAGCTGATGGCCCTAGGTCAAGTGTCTGGTTGTCGTCTTCTGAAACTTGAGGCTTTTCTCTTCCTTGACGCACACCTCTGTGGAGGAAGGGCGCTGTGATGCCTGGCAGCCGCTTCGCTGAGAAATCCAACTGAAGGGAAACGAGGAAGGGAAAGGTGGCTGTTCTTGGGGCAACTGAAAAAGATCCTGAATACAAGAAGGAAGAAAGAAGGGGGTTGAGGAAGTGTGTGTGTAAGTGTGAGGAAGACCCAAAGCAGTGATAGCTGAGGTGTGAGCGCTGAGACTCCCCTCGGGGGCAGAGAAACATGTGATCATTGGGAAGGGCCAAGGGGTCAATTAGTGTCCCTGTGCCAGTGATCAAGAAATCGGGAGAAGGAGGAGAAATACGGGAAAGAAGACGACAAGAAAGAGGAGGAGCAGAAGGAAGAAGGGAGGGAGGGGCATGAGGTGAGGGGGAGGGGCGTGAGGCGGGGGAGGGGCATGAGGGGGAAGAGGTGGGGCATGAGTAGAGGGGGAGGGGCGTGAGGTGAGGGAGAGGGGCGTGAGGCGGGGGAGGGGCATGAGGGGAGGGGGAGGGGCATGAGGGGGAAGAGGTGGGGCATGAGTAGAGGGGGAGGGGCGTGAGGTGAGGGAGAGGGGCGTGAGGCGGGGGAGGGTGTGAGGGGAGGGGGAGGGGCATGAGGGGGAAGAGGTGGGGCATGAGTAGAGGGGGAGGGGCGTGAGGTGAGGGAGAGGGGCGTGAGGCGGGGGAGGGGCATGAGGGGAAGGGGTGGGGCATGAGAGGGAAGGGGAGGGGCATGAGGGGAAGGGGAGGGGCGTGAGGCGGGGGAGGGGCATGAGGGGGAAGAGGTGGGGCATGAGTAGAGGGGGAGGGGCGTGAGGTGAGGGAGAGGGGCGTGAGGCGGGGGAGGGGCATGAGGGGAGGGGGAGGGGCATGAGGGGGAAGAGGTGGGGCATGAGTAGAGGGGGAGGGGCGTGAGGTGAGGGAGAGGGGCGTGAGGTGAGGGAGAGGGGCGTGAGGCGGGGAGGGTGTGAGGGGAGGGGCATGAGGGGGAAGAGGTGGGGCATGAGTAGAGGGGGAGGGGCATGAGTAGAGGGGGAGGGGCGTGAGGGGAAGGGGTGGGGCATGAGGGGAAGGGGAGGGGCATGAGGGGAGAGGGAGGGACATGAGAAGGAAGGGGAGGGGCAGAGGCCAGGCTGGGTATCAGTAAGGCAGGACAGCGTTTATGTAGCCCGCATCTAAACCACCACCTAACTGATGGTTAATAAATATTCTTTGACTAGTGAATAAATAGCTTAATAATTATCCTTTGTGGAAGAGAAATAAAGAGGAAAATTTTTCTTTCTTGATCCGGATCGTTAGTTAATTACAAAAGTAGGGTAAAGCAGAAGATCGTTCACATGATACGCACGCACACCTTTAACAGTTTACTTTTAACTTAAAACACATGTACGCTCACTCACCAAGTTTTTGATGTGGGGCCAACGACTTTTCTTTGAGCGTGAATTCCTGATTGTCTTTCTTGCACAAACCGCACCCAAAAGCATTATCTAAGGTTTCCATTCGGGTTTCTTTAAAGTGGAGTAGGAATTTAAAGACATTTGCAAAGCAATCTGAGTATAGAATGATTCTAGAGTTTTATTATTTTTGCCCCTAATCATTTACAGTTGTCTCATCCACACCTAATTTGCCAGTAGTTTTTTTTTTTTTTTCTTGGCAACTTGCCTTTATTGAGTCTTTCCAAAGCATTCAGCTTCGTTTGTGTAGAAACAACTCACAGCTACTCTTTTCGTGTTCTCTTTGAGTATTTTGTGTGATCGCAAGTCCTGGCATCACCAGGCTGGGGAACATGGTTGACACCATATGAACGCACCTCAGGTGGTGGGCACAGAAGAGTTCAAGGGTACTAGGGAAGAAGCTGCCGGAATCTTTTGTGGGAAGCCCGGTAGGAGCCATCTGAATGGTAGGCTTAGAGGCTCGGAGGAAATAAGATAGTTTTTGGAGGCTTGCCCTGGCAAACCCATACCTATGAAATGATGGCAGGCGTTCAGACAGTATTGATTTTTCTCTATGCCTGGCACAGTCCGGCACCTGGCATGTAGCCTCATCACTCAGAACTTGACTGTGGGATTTGCTAGAACCTTCTGTACCAAAAAGGGTTCAATAGAGTCAAGGTGTGGTCACTGGGCTGCCAAGTACCTGTTCCCTGTGTACCCAAGTGAATGTCTATGCCTCAGGGTAACACTGACCCCCACCCCAGCCTTCAGCCAGGGATCAGGCTAATATCTCCAACTTACAGGAATCCACCCCCGCCCCCAAGTTCTTCTGTTTTTCTGACGGAGAATTCTGGGAAGCACGGAGAAGATGCTTTACTGATGAGAGTGTGGGTGGGCCACAGTGGCCCCTCGTGTTTCCGGGGGACTGCTGTTTCCACCTTCTCCTGCTTTTCTCTCTCCCTTCGCTGCAGCCTCTCCTTCTCTCCTTTTGTTCACTTGCTGTTTATTAGCCCTGAGTTTGGGCCAAGACCATGCTGGTTGTTCCTGCTGCAAAGATGTATCAGAAGCCGTTTCCTCAACAAGCCTACCCTGGAGGAGGGGAGTTCACCAGGGGGCCTGTTGTGTCTTAAAAAGCTCTGCTGTGACGGAACACCTCGCTTTTCCAGAGGCCCTGGTCCAGGAAACACCAATGGCTGCAACAGCGGAGAACCTGGAAATTAGCAATAAAACCCAACATGCAGTTAGAAGAGAGGTCCTCAGGTCCACGCTCTCAGGTGGAAACTTCCCTCCACGACAGCCAGCCCGGCCTCCTCCCTGAGCCTGCTTGGGCTCGGCTTTGGCTGCAGCCTGGCTGTCTAAAGGTTTCCGCGGCCAAGGCCGACCTGAAGGAAGCCCAGAGCAGAGGCACAGGCTTACTTACCCGTAGTTCGGGAAGTGCTATCTGTCATCAGGGAGGAGCCGGCAAAGGGCCGACGAGATTCAGAAAGCCCCAGGCCTTCAGCCTGCTCTGCTCCGGGACTGCCGCTTAATGCTGCAGAAAGCCGGTGACTCTGAGCCATCTAGACAAGGTTCCCTGAGCCCAGCATACTCTGTGTGAGGAAGCAGGGCAAAGACATAGAATACAGTCTTTCTTAAGGTGGGGATTTCAATGGTTAGCTTCGATTATTTTTAAAACTTAGAATGTTCTCTAGTGAGGCTGGATACGTGAAGTTTTACTGTATTCACTTATTTTCTGATTATTTTTGCAAGCAGTGACAGAAAGTAAAACAGATGTGTGAAGCCACAGCCTCATGCAGTCCGGGAAGAAAACTGATGTAATAATATGGCAAACGCTTGGTGTGAAGGTACGTTGGGTCCTCGGAGGCCCCAGAGCGCTGTGGTTCAGAGTCCGGGCCAAGAGTCTGACTGCTGGCATGGAAGGCAGGCTCTGCCACTCATTAGGTGTGTGTGTGCCCTTCAGTCAATGACTCTGCCTCTCTGTGCCTCAGTTTCCTCACCTGCAAAATGGGTGTGATAAAAGCACTGGATAGGATGGTTGTGGAGATGAAATGAAGTAATACTAAGTAAGTGCTGAGATCAGTGGCAACCAGGTGGTTCCCTGGTGAAAGGTCACTTGTAACCCATCTCTCTCTCTCGCTGACTTGACTCTTAGTGCTGTCGGAGGAAGGCAGCGGGCCGAGCTGAAGGCAGCAGAATGCACGCCCAGCGAAACAGTCTGCTCTCCAGCGTGTAGTTGGTGGCGATTCCACTTCAAAGATGAGATGTTGGTTCTCTTTTGTGAAGGGTGCTATAATTTTGTCTGTGATCAAGTTGCTCCCAAAATGTCTCTTTGGTTGTTTTCACTGAAGAAGAAAAGAAGTATACAGTGTTTTTTTTTCCTTTCTGCTCTTTTTTCTTGTTTTGTGACTTTTTTGCGCTCAAGGAGCATTGCGTCCCTGGAAGCAGCCCAAGGCGCACAGTGGCTGCGACATGGCCCTCCGACCATGAGTCGGGGACGGCGGGGGTGGGGCAGGAAGGGCGCCCAGGCTAACGCAGAGGCGCGGCCCAGGCCCGCGGTGTCGGCCTCGTACCCGATTTCAGTGAGCGGTACTTTCTGCGGGAGGAAATGAAATGATGGAGTGTTTAAAGTCTTGAACAGGCCCGGGTAAACGGCAGGACTTTCTTCCTGAGTGGTATGAGGCGCTGGGCTGTCCCTGCTGCAAGGTGAGTCGGAAAGTCTGCTAGGAATGTGGCTCCCCCCACCGCTTGGAGGGGAGTGTGGGATTTGTTTGCCAGAGGCCCTGGTAGCCTTCAATCTGTCAAAGCCGTTGCAAGCTGGGAGCAGTTTGCCAAAGCAAACTATCCAAGTGAAGTAACACATGAGCTGAAGTAACACCGACACACACAGGCCTCCCGCTCCCCAAACGCTCGCTTCGAACTGGGCCAGGAGGCGCAGGGCCGTGGCCTAGACTGTCAGTGTTTTGAAGAGGTGTGGGCACAGTTGCAGGCCACCAGTGAGACAGGTGTGTGTGCACAGGGTGGGTACCCCATACGGAGCCTGCAGGGCAGGGGCGGAAACCTTCAGCCCTTGGCCGGGCTTCGTCTGGGCCCTGGGGTTACATACTGCTCTGGCTTCTGTTAGTGCGGCCCAAAGAGTAACTTCCCCTCCGGGGGACCTCAGTCTATTCCATTCAGAGAAGAGCCCATTTAATAACTGATATTTTATTCCAGCATGAATTTTATTGGATGCCCCTATGCATTTTAGCCCCATGAGGGCCCAGCTTGATGAAGAAAAGAAGCATTTGAACATCTCACTATAACTTGTGTTGCATTTTTGCACCAAGAAGCACCTGCAGACATTTTGCTGCCAGCCCTTGTGTAAATCCTACGGGCACAGATTTTTGGGGAAGTCACACAGAGACTCAAAAGCACTCTGATTTTTAGAAATACTTCGTAAAAGAGCTTTTAAAAGCTCCCAAAATTACTTTGGACTTTTTAAAATATGTTAATCACACTGTTTCCAAGGATCTTGAAATTTTGTAGGTCACAAGGTGACAAGGCACCATGTGTTAGTTCAGTGAGTTAAGCTCTTCCTGTGTCCTGTGTAGCAGACGCTGCTGGGAGCTGGGAGGTAAAGCAGTGACAGAAACTCCGGCCTCGTGGGGCTTCTGCTCTCGCGGGCAGAGGGAGAAATGGGAGTCAACAGTACACAGTATCTGAGGTGGTGAGTGCTCTAGAGAAAGGTGAGTGGGCTGGGCTGGGAGACGGAGCCCCATTTTATGGAGGGTCAGGGAGGCCTTAAGGAGAAGGGAAGGCATTGGGCAGACACCTGAAGGAGGCGAGGGGACGAGCTGTAGACACATCTGGGAGTGGAGCTGACCAGACAGCCTGGCACGCGGTTCCTCCGAGGCAGCGGACGACCTAGAATGTCCCCTCCTCCCGTCTTTCACTCCGTCTCCCAGCCCAAGCCCCCGTCTGTCAGGGAAGTGCAGGCTGGGATGAGCGGCTGTGCAGAACTGCTCCTGACTGCACTGCAAACGTGTGGCTTAGGTGCGTGCCAAGAGCTCTGAGCGGCTGAGGTGTGACACGTTTCTGGAGCTGCTGTTTGTTTTCTTAACAAAACCGCACTGATCTGGTTTTCTTTTTAAATGAGTAAACAGTGCCAGAATGTGTTACAAATGATTGCAGTCTGCAGGCACGGTTTCATAATTTGCTTCTTTGCACATTAACTCATCTGAGGTAGGCAGGGTGGGTTCTCTTCTTCCCATTTCACAGATGAAGAAGCTGAGGAGCAGAGGTGATTTGCCCAAGAAGGTCGTGTAACCAGGGAGCATAAACCCCTGAACTGTGATGCACACGTTCCTTGGTTTGGAGGACAGACTGCACCCAGTAAGGACATAGCTAGAAAGGAACAGTTCTTTCCCGCCGCCGTGTCCACACCCCTCCTTCAGATGCCCCTGCCCCGGCCCTGGAAGACGTCTCAGGCAGTTTTCTGGTCCATTGCAGGTTTAATGGGCTGTCTCACGCACAAGAATCAGAAGGCCCCAGAAAGATGTGTGTGTGTGGGAGGGGATGGCTTTAACGGTTGAATGCCTGTGCTTCTAGAAGTTTTAGTTACAGTTTTCCTCCGGTGGTTTTTGGGTGAATCAAAGACATCAGTAACTTCACCATCCAGACCTCTCCCCTTAGCCCCCTGTGTACTGAGCAGCGCCGATCCGCGCGTCTGTGCGTTGGACAGGACAGAATTTCCATCATCGTAGAAAATTCTCTCAGACGGAACTGGCCCAGAGCCTCAGCAAGTTATAAATCAACCCTTTGATTCTTTCACCACTAATTTCATGTGATATTTTTCTGAATCGGTTCCGTCCTTGGAAGGATTCTGTGTATAGGTACGCTGTATTAAGCCAGACAGAAACCTTCAGTCTCTCATCCAGTTGCGAGCTTCTTTCCTCCCCGGTCCTGGGCCTGGTCTGGCCTCAGACGCCTGCGGTGGGGAAGAGAGGGCTCCGGGCCCCCTCCCTGCCCAGCTCCCTCTGGCCCTCGTCGGTTCCTCCAGGACGGGCCGGTGGGGGAGAGAGGTGACTGGGTGAAGAGGGTGCCCGCTGTGACCTGGTGTTGCTGTCCTGGGTCGGCAGGTGTCTGAGTTGTGGATTCTCCCATCAGGGCACTGTGGTTGGTCGTGTGGAGAACCTCCCCCGGCAGGGGTCTCCTGCTGTGCACCCCCCAGTGCAGGCTGTGCGGGAACTGGCCGCCTCCCACCACCTGCCCCCAGCTCCGGGTCCTCCGGGTACACACCACACATCACCTGTCTTTTTGGGATGACCTGACCCTGGTGAGCGATCTTCTCAGATGAGGGCCTTGCAAGACAACCAAAGCCCCTCTTTCCACGTGCCCACACACAGTCGTGGGAGAACCCAGCATCACCTGCCCCTGCAAGGTCCAGACGGGCAGCTGCGCCCACGCCAGCCCTCTCTCCTGCCACTCGGCCCTCCCAGATGCTCCAGCCAGGCTTTAGCCTTTAACTGCTTTTCAGGGGAGAATCAGGCACCAGTCTTCATGCCCCGAACACAGGGGCTCCAGACCAAGCTCTCAGATGTTTGCCCTCATCGTCTGGCTGGAAAGGAGCTCCAGCGTTTCCTCCCCTGTGGCCGGGGAGGGGCTGTGCTCAGCTCGCCAGCATCCCTCACACTCTTCTCCATCCCGCTGCCCCCACCCCCTCCCTGTTCAGGCTGGAGGGGGGTGAGGGGCTGCAGCACAGGGGGGTGGGGGCAGAGGGGGGCACCTCCGGTTCTGATCCAAGTAGACGGTGCAGCCTTTCTCTTTGGAACGTGTGCATATGTAATCCCCTTGGTTCTTGGCTTTAGAGCGCAGTGCAGCTCTGAGACAGCAAAGACGCATGTCGCGCCCGGCTCACACACACCCCTTCCCGTTGCATTTTGTCCACCGCAGGGTCTCGGACCAGCCCGTCCACACCCGTTCTGCGAGGTCTGCTGGGGCTGGGCTCACCTTCACGCAGTGGGGATTAGCGTGGAATTTAGGACTCTCAGAGACGGCCCCAGATGCAGGCAGGTTTTCCTCATGCCCTCCTCCACACGGTGAGCCTTCCCGGCAAGGGCAGCTTTCACGTCTCTCCGTGACGTTGGAGACCTCAGAAAGGTCGAGAGCCACTGGGTTGCTTAACTGCCCTCGGGGTGAAGCCCTGAAAAAGGACTCAAAAGACAAGCACATGGGACGAGCGGCCTTTGTGCAGGGACGCTGGGACAGTGCCGCTGGCGGTGCGACGTCAGGGGGCTTTGGGCGCCTGATTCACTGGCAGTACCTGTCTCTCCGCTGACTGGCTGTGCCGGGGGTGCTCCCCTCTGCCGTCCTCAGTGGTCCTTCCAGGAGATGGGGACGTGGGGCTCAGAGGCGTTAGCTTACCTGGGATCGCCCCTGTGGGAACGGCGGAGCCGGGCCTCAGCCTACATGTGTTTGAGTCCAAAGCTTCAGGCCCTCCCAGCACACCCTGCTGTCTCGGGGCCAGCTGGCTCCTGTTTCTACACCTTCTCTTTATTTGATGACAAGCTCTAATCAGGGCTGGTGACAGTGGGGCTTAACACAGCTAATCCCACCCACGGAGAACGTAAGTGACACTAAAGGATGGCAGAAGAGTGGTTCCGAGGGAGCTCGGGGGTGTGGGAGGCCCTCCCCCGGCGGCTCGGAGCCCCGCTTCTGGCCTGGCCTTGCCACCTGCACGAGGACAGGCCGGCACTGCCCCTTACCTCTGTGCCCGGCGTGGCGTGTGAGCGCGTGCGGTCCTCCCAGACCGCAGCCAGCTTCTGTCGTCGTCCCCATCGTAGGAAAGTGAGGCTCGAAGAGGTTACGTGCCCTGACCTGGAAACCTCGCTGGTGAGCGGCTAAGCGGGGTCTGACCCAGGCCGTCCCCACGCTGTGGCCCCCCCCGCAGCACACAGCTGCCTCCGCTCCCGTGGGGCCGGCCCTCCGTGTCCCCTCTGGGTTGCGTCCCCTCTGGGTCGCATCCCCTCTGGGTCGCATCCCAGGGCCCGGGGTGGACGCTGCGCTCCCTTCCGCCGTGAGACGCAGAAGCACCTTCCGCCTGGAGCTTACTCACCGCCCCGCCTGTTGCTGTTTTTCCTTCCCAGTGTCCTGGCTTCCCTCCTGCTGCTTGGGTTCCAGCTCGTCTGCCCACAGCCCTCCACTGAACACAGAAAGGTAAGCCAAGGCCCGTCAGAGGCTCTCCGGCTCTGCTCAAGGGGCTGGGGCCCTCCAGTCACCACGCTGGGCTCTGTTCTGTTTAGAGGGGCATCACCGCTGATTCTCAGAGGAAGCCCCGTTTGTAGGATGGTCACCGTCCTATCCCTCCTAAGTCCTTGGAGCTTAAACACAAAGCTGGGGCGGGGTGGGTGTAGAGTGCACGCTTAGCGTGCACGAGGTCCTGAGTGCCTCCGTTAAAAAACAAACAAACAAACAAACAAACAAATCAACCTAATCCCCCCACCAAAAAAAACAATGAAGCAGGTGCCCAGAGTCAGTCCCGGATCCCAAACAGGGCTGGCTTCCCTGCGGTGCCCACTGAAATGCGCAGGTGAGGGGAGGTCGGGGGTGGGCCCTCCCCGCCTGGAGTGGAGCGGCTCCAGCATGGAGCTTCCCACCCGGGGCACCAGCAGGGCGATGGGTGTGGGTGACCTGAGAGAGAGCTGCAGTGCCAGCTAACGCTGTCGCTGTGTCAGAGGGAAGCATGGAGGGACCACGGTCTTCGGGAGGATGCAGCCCCTGCAGCAGCGGCCAGGCGGGGAGGGGGCAGGGGACAGGGGCCCTCGCTGTCCTCTTCCCCTCCGTCCCTGCTGGTGACTTGCTTAGCAGAACCCAACCAAAGGCCAGAACACCAAACATCCCTTGATGGAGCCCTCAAAGGCCACCTCTTGGGTAGCAGGGCTGGGTGAGAAGGGTGGACAGGGCTTCTGGAAGGACAAACGGACAGTAGCAAGCATGCCGCCCATCAGGATCTACGTGTCTCATCATAAATGAACTATTCACTGACGCCCAGACAAGCCCAGTGCTGTCCCACCACAGACAGGCCCTCAGGTGCCTCTCTTCTCCCCAGGAGCACCCAGGTCTGCAGACAGTGACGTGCAGACACTTCTGAGAGGAGCAGCAGGTCAGCCATTTGTACGTGGGGGGGACTGACCTGGCGGGAGCCCCTCCCGGAGAGGGCTCCCCTCCCTGAGAGGGCGCTCTCAGGGGACGCCCAGGAGGGAAGGGAGCCGGGAGCAGAGGGCATGTGCAGGCCACCTGGACAGGCCCCTTCTCGGGAGAACTTCTTGGTGTTTCTGTCTGATTAGTCTCATTCCCTTGAGGTCTGTGGGTTATGCTCTGCCTTTACTTTCTGGGCCAGAGATGAACCTGTATCGTGCCATTCCCCCTCCCCGCCAAGACCCTACTTCTGGAAAACCGACGTATTGGCAGGGCAGCCTGGAGCTTTGGGGCCCCAGGCCCTACCCAGCAAGGCCGGAGGCAGGGCCGCAGCCCCGGTGGGCCGGGGGTGGGGGGGAGCACTGAGCCAAAGAGGGTTGCTCTTCAGCCTTAGAGCTCCTAGTGGGACTTCCCCAGTTGGGTTCTGGACTTGCTTGGGGCCTGCCGGGACTTCCCTCCTTGCTCTCCCTCCTGTCTGGGATGGGGAGTGTCTGTCCTGCACCTGTCCTTCTGCTGTACTCTGGGAGCACAGACACGCTTGACCTCGCAGATTCACGGTGGGAGAGCAGTTTACTTCAGGGTGACTCTCACCTCGTGTCTTACCCGTGTCTGATTAGGTGATGTTTAGGTGAGACTTCGGACCTGGACTTCAGTACTGACGCTGGAACCGTCAGGGCGTTCAGAGCTGTTGGGGTGGGGTGAATGTACTTTGCACGCAAGAAGGCTGTGGATTTTGGGGACCAAGGGGTGAAATGCTGTGGACTGTGTCCCCCCAAATTCATATGCTGAAACATAAGCCCGAGCGTGGTGGGGGTGGGGCCTTTGGGCGGGTGTTTGGCCATGAGGGATTAGTGCCCTTATAAAGACGGCCCCGCAGGGATCTCTTGCCTCTTTTGCTATTTGAGGACACACGGAGAAGAAAGCTGTCGATGACCCAGGACACGGGTTCTCCCCAGACACCAAAATTCACGGGCCCCTTAATCGTAGACATCCCAGCCTCCAGAACTGTGAAAACTAAATTTTCTACAAACCACCCAGTCTATGGTATTTTTGTTACAGCAGCTAGATTGGACAAAGACAACTGTCTGTTTTCACTATGAAGTTGTATTATTTATTAGTGTTCAGAATTATCCCGGTGGTTTATCCTAAGAGTTGAATCAATCTACCAGGGCTGTTTTTGTGTTGTCATTGTTCACACAGACCATCAGACGTGAAATGTTTTATAAGTGGTCAACTTGCTTTGCTGTTTCTCTTTTCAAGTTCACCTGAATGCTATATATGTCGCCTGAACAAAAGGTTCACACAAAAAAGTATTGCCTCCGTATTTCTTAAAGAAAGTACTTTTTCTGAGAAATTTTTAAAGATCGGTTTATGAATTACTTTAGGGTGTTGAATTTAAAAGTTGAGCAACAAGCTTCACATCTTGGAGTGTGGTACCTTCTTGTCAAGCTACCCAGAACTTTGCAGTAGAAAGATAGACTAAGAAGATTTTTCAAAATCGTTTACAGATCCCTTTACTTGGGAAACATTAATTTTAGGACAGTTCTCAAATATGGTTCTGTGCATCGTAGCTGCCAGGATCATTGTTATTGTCATTCATTCCAGAGAAGAAAGGATTCATTGCTTTCTTGGTGGTGAACTTTGTGATGTCTTATTGGAGCTCTGGGGAGAGCTGGCTGTCAGCCTGCCTGGCTGCATCCTCAAAACCCTGGAGCAGAAGCAGTGCTGGCAGTAGTAGCACCCATTTATTTCTGCAACGTAAGAAATAAGGAGTTACTAATTAAAACAGAAGTAGGAAATTCTTTTCTAGAAATGGCCAGTTAGAATACTTCAGGATTTCTGGGCTACAAAGTTGCTGTCACAACTGGTCAACTCTGCTTTTGTAACACGGAGCAGCCATAGACAACATGTAAATAAACGTTCACGGCCGTGTTCCAATAAAACTTTATTTACAAAAACAGTTGGTGAGCTGGGTTTGGCCTGTGGCCCACAGTTTGCCAGCCACTGCTCTGGAGTCAGGATGGAGAGGAGTTAACTGAAATTACTGCATATGTGTTTTGGAATTTGAAGTTGGAAACTGTTCCCTCCTGGGACCTTAAAGAACAGAAAGGATTTGAAAAAAAAAGTATTTTTTTTCATTAAAACATAAAAATTATGATTGCTATCAAATTGTTTTCATTGCTTAGATAAGTCATAATTGAATTCCTGCTGACTGATGGTTTTGTGGCAAAATCCGCTCCCAGTCTATAGCAGAGAGCAGCGGAATTAGGGAACCAGTTGTGGTCAGTTCGGAAGGGACCGCACTGCTAACTTGTGCAGGCTGCAGTTTCGTATGCCTATGAAAGCTACCCTCTAAAAGACATCTCTTTTCCTTTCTCATTACTATGGTGTGTCCAATTTTAGCATATGGAAGCATTTCTACAGCATAAGTTATTCTGAGGAAAAGACATAATTTGTAAATGCTGTCAAGTAAACTATGCATTTCTAAATGCTGCTCAGGTGACTGGATTTACCTCCGTAAAAACTGTCCCATAATAGCGCGGGAAAAGGGGACTCTGGTGCGGAGGGTGAGCTCACTTGGCATATTTCTACCCAGAAGCCTTCCTCTTGCTCCTGCAACCCGGATGGTATCACAAAGGCCTGATTGCTCAACCACTGTTCTTGGTAATTATTTAATGACACTTGGCAAATGATTACGTTTTAAACCTCTCCGTGGCTTCATTTGCAGATAAGGTAAGATCAAGAGAGGAAAAAAGCTTGACCAAGACTTTAAGAAAAACCGTACGTTGTTGGTGAGGAACAATGTGTAGACCGTAGAAAGCTTCGAGGTGAACGAAACTGCTCTGCTTGCCGGAGAAGTTCACCGTGCACGGTCAACATAATCTATTTAGGAAAGAATCGTCAAACATACTTCATTCCTACAAATGGAAAAACATACATTTTAATCACAACGACTTACCTTGGTTTTTTTTTTTTTAAGTTTACTTTTTAATTAAAAGTATGCACGTTTACTATAGTGAATTTAGAAAACAGTGAAAAAGTAGAAGAAGGAAATAAAAACTCACTCCTGGGAACACTGGTCAAAGAGAAGTGCTCTTCAGTCTGTCGTTTATAGAAACTTCAGAACAGAAAGAGCAGAGACACTACAGCATGGAGTGAGGGTGAAGCGAGATACTTGTTGTGGTAACTGATCAGCAAACCGCAGCGTGAGCAGCAGGGCACCGTGGCGTGGCTTCAGAGCCTCCTGTCCCCATGTGCCGCCGCTGACTTCCAGCTGCCCCTGGACAGCGTCCTACAGGTGGACACTGAACCGAAAGCCAGCCGATGGAAGGACAAAAAGAAGTTTTAGGTAACATAGAATGTCTCATATTGTTGCTGCCATATGCAAAAAGAAGGAGAAGAAAGCGTTTCTAGAAGAAACTATATGAAAATATCGTGACGATGTGAGGTTGGCAAGGATTGCTCTAACAGCACACCCAAAGACTAGCCAGAAAAGAATGGAGCTCATTGAAACGGAGGACTTTTGTTTATCAAAATACACCATAAAGAGTGAAAAGATGAGCCAAAGACAGGGTGAAGGTATTCACAATGATATATTTGACAGAAGATTTATACTCAGATTGTACAAAGAGACTCTACTAATCATTAAGAAAGTTAAAAAATTCAGTTTTAAAATGGGCAAAAGACGTGAACAGACACTTCCTGCAAGGGGAAATTCTAATAGCCAGTACGCATATGAAAAGATGCTCAGTTAAAATCATTAATTAAATAAATCATTAGTCCCTAGAGAAATACAAGTTAAAATGAGACAGCACCGGGATGGCTTAAAATGAAGCCTCCTGACAGTACCAAGTGCTGCGGAGGATGTGGAGCAGCTGGGACCTGCATACATTGCTGCTGGGAGTTTAAAAGTAAACCCCTTTGGGAACCTGTCGGCAGCATGTGTTAAAGCCAAGCCGAGGCTTATGCAGCAGCCTGGCTACTCTGCTCCTGGGTGTTTACCCGAGAAAAGTGAGTGGATGTATCACCAAGACATACATGTAAAAAAGTTCTTAGAAGTTTATTTACAGTAACTCAAAATTGGAAATAATCCAAAGGTCTATCAGCAAAAGGATGGATAAATAATTTATAATATATCCATACAAGATAGCATTAAACGGCAAGTTAACAATAGACATCTGCTTCCAGCAAGATGGGAAAACAGGGCTCGGATTTGCTCTCCCATCTAGAATGAGAGCAAAATGACCGAGAGAGAGCAACAGAGACCACATTTCCCACAATCCTCTCACCTGAAACCATCAAAAGAAAATAAAACCAGACAACACATGTAAAAGTGTTTTTAAAAACACTGGACATCGGGCAACAAAAGACAGAAATGAGAAACAAATGAGCTGAATTCTAAAACTCCCCCAGCTAACTGCCCTGAGAAAGATTTCTGTCCTCGGAGTGGGAGAGGGAGATGAGAATCCAGGTAGAACCTTAGAATTCCCCGAGTTAAGGAGGTGGACTTGACGGTCCGGGAGCCCATGGTGGTGGGCGTCTGCAGGGCAGCGTGTGGAAGGAGGGAACTGCACAGAGGGAAGACGACAAGAGAGCTTCAGACTTTCTCCTCAAGGACGCAGCACAGCACTGGTCAGCACGTGTGTGAGGAAGCAGCCCAAGGCCAGGAAAGAATTGTCTGAAAGGATGAAAGGGAAGAGCATCCAGCACTCACACGGGAGCAAGAACAGTGACTCCTCGTAGCAGCGACACTTCAGACTCCTAACCCAGGACGCACCGGAGAGGATGCTCAGGAAGCTCTCGCCTTGGTTCTGCGTCGCTCTGGACCTGACAGACGAACTACAAAAGCTCTACTGAAAGGATCAAACTGTTTCTAAATAACTTAGCTGTCCTGGTTCAAGTCTCCAGAACACAGGAGAATAAAAATATCCAGCACCCAACAAGGTAAAATGCAAGACACCTGGTGTTCAGTCAGAGACCCGCCAGGCACGCACAGAAGCAAAAGTAGATGAGCATGATTTTCTACAGTGAGGAGAGCAGTGAATCAACGGAAGCCAACTCAGGACTGACACGGATTTTAGAATCTGGAAACAAGGATATTAAAATTATTAGAACTGCATTCCATATATTCAAAAAGTTAAGTAGAGGATTGGAAGATATGAAAACACTCAATCAAACTTCTCAAGATGAAAATGAAAAGGACACCAGATGGGATGGACGGAAGACTAGACAGTGCAGAAGAAAAGGTAAGTGAACTTGAAGGTGTAACAATAGAAACTCTCCAAGATGAAATACAGGAAAACAGATTTTTAAAAGATGAACAGAGCAGCAGTGAGCTCAGGGACAGCTTCAGGCGAGCTTGTGTACGTGCAGTTGGAGGGTTGGCAGGAAAATGTTCTTAAAAATTAGCAAATGTCCCAAATTTGATTAAAACTATGAACCCAAGCATATCAATGAGCTCCACGCACAGAAACATAAAGAAAGTGGCCGTGTGACACCAGAATCAGGTTGCTCAAAGCTAGTGAGAAAGAGAACAAATTCTAAAGCCCCTGGAGGGAGGGGAAGACACCCTCCATCCACAGAAACAAAGACGAGGATGGCAACAGATTCTTGTCTGTTCTCCTCGCTGTCATATCTCAAATGAGCCTCATCAGGAGACAGAGTGGCAACATCACCGCAGATTTTGTAGACGTTGACAGGATAATAAGGGACTGTTACGAATACTTTTTTCTTATAAATTCAACAACTTAGATGAAAAAGACAAATCCCTTGAAAGATACAGACTACCAAAGCTCACTCAGAAAGAAAGAGATAATCTTAATATTCTTATATTTATTAAAGAAACGGCATTTGTAGTTAAAGAAAGAAAACTAGGTCTTGATGGCTTTACTGACGAGTCCTTACAAACAGTTAAGGAAGAGATAATGCTAATTTTGCACAAGCTCTTCCAGAAAATTGAAGAGGATTAAAAACTTCCCAACTTACTCCATGAGACCAGCATTACATACCAAAGCCAAATAAAGATATTATAAGATAAGAAAACTTAGGTGATCGTTCATCGTGAACACAGATACAAAAGCATGAATAAATTTTAGCAAATTAAATCCAACATTATAGGAAATGGTGGCGCACCATGAATAAGTCGGCTTGATTCAAGGATCCAAGTTTGGTTCAACATTTAAAAATGAATTGATACATTTCATCACATTAACAAACTAAAAAAGAAAAATCATATGGCTACCTGATTAAGTGCAGAGAAGTCTGACAAATTCTGACATCCATTCCTAATAATTAATTCTCAGCAAAGTAGGAATACAAATAAACTTGCTTTAACCTGATAAAGGACACCTGCTAAAACCCTGCAGCTCACCGTCTGTCATGGTGGAAGACTGAACGCTTGCTTTCTAAGACCAAGAAGAAGACAAGGATGTCTTCTCTTACCACTTCCCATCTACCTTGTACTGGAAGTTCTGCCTGATGCTGTCAGGCGATAAAAAGAAATAAAATGAACAATAGAAAAATTAAATTATAAAAGAATATCACATACCATAACATGAAAAACCTGAAATACTTAGGGATAAATCTGACAAAAGGTGTGAAAGAACTGTGCACTTACCACTGCAAAACATTGTGAGAGGAATTAAATAGGACTTAAATAAATGGAGAATTATACAATGTTTACGAGTCAAGAAACTCAATACCATTTTCTCTAACTTGATCTATAGATTTAACACAATTGCAATAAAATTATCAGCAGGCTTTTTGCAAAAATTAACAAACTAATTCAAAAACCTATGAAATGTGGAGTACCTAGAATAACCAAAACAAATTTCAAAAAAAGGAACAAAGTTGCAAGAGTTACACTACCTGATGTTTGCATTATTATAAAGCTGCAGTGCTAAATATATCATGTTCTTGGCATAAAGGTAGATAAACAGACAGTGGAACAGAACAGAGCACGAAAATAGAACCACAAATATACGGAAAATTTACTTTTGACAGACATACAAAGGTAACTCAGTGGAGAAAGGTTAATCTTTCAATAATAATCCTGGAACAGCTGGATATCCACATGCAAAAGAGTGAACTTCAATCCATACCTTGTACAATATGCAAAAATCAACTCAAAATTGATCATAAGTCTGAATGTGAAACTTAAATCTTTAAACCTTCTAGAAGGAAACAAAGGAGAAAATATTTGTGACTGAACCTGCCAAAGATTTTATTTTTTATACACGTCATTAAACTCATGACCCATAAAGAGTTGATTGAATTTTATCGAAACTGCTAACTTCTACCGTTTCAGGACACTCGTAAGAGAATGAAAAGACAAGCCACAGATTGAGGGAAGATATTTACAAAGCACAGATTGATAAAGGACTTGTGTTCAGAACACACGAGGACTCAAAACCCAGTCATAAAGAAAAACAACCTGATACAAGATTTGGCAAAAGATTTGAAATGATGCTTCACCAAAGAAGATACAAAGTTTGCAAATAAGCTCATGAAAAGACGCCCGAGGTCATTAGTCAGTAGGGAAGTGCAAATTAAACCACACTCACTAGAGGAGCGAAAATTTAAAAGACCGATTGTACCAGGTGCTGAGACCATAAAGCTATTAAAGATGAACTGCTCGCCTAAGCAACACTTCGCATGAATTCATTCACTGAATCCACTGAAGACATTCTTAGTGACTATGAGAAGCCACACACAGAAGTACCTGTGGTCTGATTCCATTTCTGTTTAGTTCAAGAACAAGCAAAGCTAATAGGTGGTAAAAAATAAAATCAGAATAGTGGGTCCCATGGGTGACAGGGGCAGGGTGGGGCTGACTCGTAGGGGCCATGCGAGGAACTTCCAGGAGGCTGGAAATAGGCCCCGTCAAGACCTAGGTGCTGGTTATTTAGGTCTTAAAGGTGCGCAACGAACGTACATCGTGCGCTTCGTGTACGTTACACCTCAATGAAGAAAGGGAAGAAGAAAGCGCAGAGCGTTAAAGGCCGGTACTGAAGTGGCCGGGGCGGGGAGGGACGGTGCTGGGACGGTTCCCAGGGAACAAAGGCGGGCCTCAAAGGGCAGTGTGAGACGTGCTTTCATCAGCCAGCGCCCGGCCGGGAAGCCCTGTGGACTCGGAGGCTGGCTCTAAAGCAGGCACTGTGTCTTCTGCAGCTGGTGTCTGTCAGGCCTTCTGTTTCTAATGGCGTAAATATAACTGGCTGCTTCTGAAACATTAGGAGTATTTCTACTTATGAGAAATGAAGAAATTAAAATGAAAAGACCTTATTAAGGACTGGGAAGAATGTCAATGCTCGTTAATTCATGCTGTGCCAGATCTCTCGGGTTCTAATCCAAGGGCCGAAAAGTCAAATTTGCTTCTGTTACAAGTGCAGCAGCAAGCTTGGGCTGGGTGTTGGGAAAGCCCTTCACGACGCAGCAGAAAGAGACCATCTTGGCTCTCGCTTGGGCGCATGGCACATTCCTGCTTTCTTAGCCTTTTTCTGGTTTGGGGCCAGGGCTCCCTACCAGATCTCTGCTCTTTTTCTGAGTGCGCTTTTTACCCGTGGGTGGATGGCACAGACTGGAACACAGCGTAAACCTCTCTGCCTGGAGCCAGTTCCCACGCTGGCCGCTGCTCGCCGACCTCCTCGGCCTCAGACAGGGGTCCGCCTGCCCAGCCCTTGGGGCCCGCTTTGCCTTCTCCAGCCCTGGCTGACTTAACTTGGATTGGGGTTTCATCCTCCCAGCCTCTTGGTATCTGCCAGATCTCTCCTGTGGACAAGGGGTCTTGGTCCCATCTGTCCTGTGTCAACTGCCCGCCTGGCGCCAGGGAGACAGGAAGGAAGTCATCCCCTCCCCATCATGGCAGCTCTGTCTCTGACCCATTTGTTAACCCCTGCTTGCTTCAGATCCCTCCTTCTCTAGATTGTGAAAGGAGCTCTTATCTCCAAATCAAGAAGTGAAACAACAGGGACCTTGGCTCACGTGCCCAATCCGTAGGCGTCCGCGGAGATGTTGAGGGACCGTCAGAGGAAGCGGTCACCAGGGATCAGAGGCAGTCATCCCACAGTTTTAATGGCAAAAATGATATCCATTGAGTTTTGAGTGTTCCTTTCCTATGACAGCCTGTGCCCTGAATTCTTTAAAAAACTATTTTTGATATCCAGTTGCTACTAGTTTCAGGCACAAAAAACTTTATTTTTCTATATTGTGAATATTTCTTTTGTTCTAAGTGTTTTTCCTGCTTTCCAGAAGTACACACAACCCAAGTTTATAAATTCCTTCCTTTGGAAGTTTGTAGTTCCGTTTGTAATAGTATTTAAAAATAAAAACATTGTAAATTTGTTATTATTGTCTGAACAAACTCAACTCGAACACCCATACCTCAAATGCGATCTTGCTACAGACAAGCCAAGTTACACAGAATAGATTTTGTGTGTTTTGACCCTAACAAAGTGACTCTGGGACTATAAATAGTTATAAGGGAAAAAAAGAGTATTTTATGTACTTTCATTTTTTCCTTGAAATTTCCATTCCCTCCCACACTTAGACACACAAAACCCAAACCATAAAAAGGTGTTTTTAAAATAACTTCTAAATTCCCCACTATGTTATGTTTCCAGGCCAGATTACAGTTAAAACAAAGTTTTAACAGACAGAGTAACTTATCACTTAGGCCGCAAATCTTGGTCCTTGGAAAAGAAAATGAGCGGAGCCATCTTACGGCCCTGGTGCTGTGTGTGTGTCAGCGGTCCCCCTTCTCTTCCAAATGATGGCGATGTTTTCTGTTCTTACCGATGGGGGGATTCGGCAGGTGGCATCGTCACGTGCCAGCCGGCTGCCCTCCCTCCACAGGACGCTCACTCCTTGGTTAGTCTGGAGAAATAGAGAAGTCAGTGTACTTGTGTTCCTAATTTTATTCCGTTTGTATTGCTTCTCTTGTATTTTTGATGCATGTGTTTACTTATGGCTAAGTTCTTTTTTATTTTTTCCATTAACTCATCAAACATCACCAAGTGCCTACCGTGTGAACTTGGACTCTGAAGCCAGACTGCCTAGTTGATATCCTGGCTCTGCTGCTTACCAGTTCTAGACCTTGGGCAAGGTCCTGTGCCTCAGCTTTGTCGTCTGTAAAATGGGGCTGATAATAGTACCTACTGCGTAGGTTGTTTCGAGGATTACGTGAGTTGTATGTGAAGAGTTCAGGATGTTGTCTGACCCAGTAGGTACTAGGTGCGTGTGGCTGCCATTGTTTGCTGGTGCTGTTATGACAGATGCCAGCCTTGAACTACGGGCTGCTACCCAAACAGGCTGCTTCCCGAGGGGCTTCCCTTCTAATGGCAGGGATACGGTTTCTACCTACGCCCATTTTATCGAGACCAGAGTTTTTCTGCCTCGGCGCTGTTGGTATTTTGGGCCGGGTAATTCTTTGCTGTGGGACGGTCCTGTGCAGTTAGCAGTTCAGCAGCGTCTCTGGCCTCGACTCGCTAGGTGCCAGGAAGACGCTCCCCCAGCTATGACAACCAGAAATGTCTCCAAAATCGCCTGCGGTGGGCGACCGCCCGCGTGGCCAGATGAGGCTGCCTGCAGGGGCGGCGGGGAGGGCCCCTGCTCCCCAGGGAGCCCATGTCACTGTGGCCACCTCCTCCCTGAGCCTGGTTGTGAAGATCCCTGTTACGCGTTGCAGGCGCCTCTGAGCCACACGCTCGGAACCACAGGGAGGTTTCTGCTGGAACCGCTGCGGCCCCCGCAGTGGGAGGTGCGCCTCTTTAAAACCTCCCCCCCCCACCCCCGGGCTTCTTTGGGAAGAGGAAGGAGCTCTCTTCCGAGCATATAGGCTCAGGGCTGCCGTGAAGACAAGCCCCGGCCCTTTACGGTGTATCACCTGGGGAAGCACCGGGGGTGACGGACCGCACACGAGGAGGCCCCTGGGGCGTCTGTGAGGCCTTGGCCCCTGGTCCCCGCTGCGTCAGCACTGACGGTTAACATTGGCAGGACGCTCCCCGGGCGCCAGGCTCTGCGCTGAGCACGCGCCCAGGACTGTGCACGCTTGCCCTCGAAGGCAGGTGTTTCCATCCCCATTTTACAGGCGGGGAAACCTCGGCTTAGAGACCCTGAGACCACAGCTACCAAGGGGCAGAACCAGGAATCGGACCCGGGCAGCTGGTTCCAGAGTTCTCGACCCCGGCGATGCCTGTCTTCATATCTGCCCAGGAAAGCCGCAGCTCACTCCTCGGAGTGCCCCTGTCTGTGCCCTAACTGGATCTGATCCTGTCACACACAGCTGTCCAGCAGTAACTTCAGGCTGACCGGAGATGCGACAGAAGTGACTTTATTTTGTTTTGTTTGCATGGTAATGATGTCACAACCGGGACCCACCCTGTGCCCCACCCCTATTTCTTGGCTTTCCCAGTGCTAAAGACCACACCTTTTTCTTGCCTGTCTTTAGGCTGACCGGGAGCTTCTGCTAACCAGCAAGGCGCGCTGCGGTGTAAACCAACCTTGTGGATTAGATTAGAACTTCTGAGCTAAGCCCTTGGCTCACAGAACGTACCTTGCTGGTCCCAGGTGTCCTAACACCTCAATTTCCCAAAGACTAACCACTTTAAAACTATTAACTCTGTAAGCAAAAAGCGATACCCCTCTAGTTCTGCCCCAGACACAGAACTCCACACAAGCCCAGACGAAAGAGTGTAGTGTGGAAAGAGAGTCACGCCCACGTTAAAGGCCTTTGCTAGAGTCTTACTGTGTTGAATGGTGTTCAAGCTGTGCTGGCCATTGGAGGGGTGGTGTCTCTTCCCCCGTTACTATGGCAGTTTGCGCGATACCTGATTTCTCTCTGGCCTGCCTTGGTTTCCTTTCGCAAGGCCGCCTCGATCTGCTGTAATTTTCCACTTTTATCAAAACCCTTGGCTTTCAGATCGTTGTCCTTACAGTTTTAGTAAAAGCATCAGCATTTGTAGAAAACACTCAGAGCAAACGGAAGTGAGTCACAAAATGCCAAAGCACAAGTGCACGAGGCAGAGCTGTGCCTCTGAGTATTCGGGGGAGCCCTGAGAACACCCTGTCCTCTTTCTTTACTCTCCTCTGCGCCTTTCACGGGAAGACACTCCACACAGGTGCACAGGCTGACGGGAGGTGGGGGTGGAGTCCAGTTTGGAATTCATCATCCATGCAGAAAAATGTGCCAGGGGGTTAGTTGAGCACTTGTGTGTGCCTGGCACGTACCAGGCACCGAGGATGTGGCAGTGACGTACCAGCCCCTCCCTGGAGGAGCTCAGAGCCTACTGGGGGTGATGAATAGTGATCGCTGGGCAACCTGGGAGTTGCTGTGACCAAGTCTGACCATTGAGTTTGGGATCTCAGAGGAGAAAGGTGATGCTCATGGTGACACCTAGCATTTATTGAGCACTTTCTACGTGCTCGGCACTGTACTTTCTGCACATTATCTATTTTGTAACCCTCATGCCTGTGTGAGGTGGAAGCTTGCTCTTATCCCCATTTTGCAGATGAGGAAATTGAGGCTTAAGAGAAATTCCTGAGGCTGAGTCTTAAAAGCCAAGGAGGAATTCTTCAGGGAGAAGAAGAGGGGAGGCAGGAATTCTGGGATGAGGGAAAAGCAAGTACAAAATGAGGCAAATGGGTGGGATGGACGACCTCTGTGTCGCCAGGGGACATTGGGAGCTGGGGTTTCGCCATCCGGTTCTGCCCATGGTTAAGTGATTTCAACCTCCTGCCCTGTTTCTTCACTGAAGAGCAGCCCGTGCTTCCCAGCAGCCCCGTGCAGCTCCCTTCCGCCCTCCAGCCATGGGCGCTCACCGCGTTGTGTAACTCAGCCCGTGACTGGGGTGAACTGCTCAACCTCCAAGTGGTTGTTTACAGGCCTCCGACCTCGAGCTTGGGGGAAACCACAGCTGGCCTCTCTGGGGACGGCGTCGCGGGGCTGGCAGGGTCCCCGGGTGCTGGGTTCTCGGCCTTCCAAAACGGTCTTCAGGTGTCCTTGGGAAATTCACTTAACCTCCGTGACGTTTGCTCTGTCCCTCGGAAGCTCGAGTCTGTGTCCCCGGAAGCCACCACAGGGTCTAGACCTTTACCCCCATCAAGTGGGGGGTGCCAGTGAAGGCAGGGCGGTTCAGGTGATCAATTACAGTGCGAATGAAAGCCTTTAAGCAGCTCAGTGAAAGGTGAGGAGTAAGGTTCCTTCAGTGGCCAGTCGTGAGCGGTCAGAGTCCTTCTATGTGGAGCTGGCAGAGGCTGGAGGCACCAGGAACACTGTCTTGGCCTCTGCTCTGTGCAATTTTAGTTCGCAGCGGGTGGGTACAGATGGAAGCAAACTAGAGGTGGAATTTTTTTCCATACATGGGGCATGCTGGTGGAAAAGCAGCCTTTTTGGCAGGGGAAGGCCAGTTGAGCAGGACAGAGAAGCCTGGAGCCGCAGGCTGTGCCTTCTGAGCACTTCTCCTCCGCAAGGGCCGATCCCCAACACCGGGGTTGGGGGGCGGGGATCACACTGAAATCTCTGCTAACAGGCAAGGCCCTGCCGGCCTCCACACCCTCTCGCCTCCTCTCAAGACTTTCTGGAAAACAGAGCAAAAACAATGAGGCAACCCCAAGGGTTGATGAGAATTGCATTCTCCGTGCAGCCCTGATTACCCTGCTGCGCCTTTGTCCTGGGAACCCCGTGAAGGGCCTGCCTGTCAGGTGTCTGCCTCCCTACCCGGCGTAATCTGCACTGATTGACTTGTCCATTGTCCCTCTCTGGAGCTAAAAACAAAACAGGAAAGGCGGCTTGGGGGGATGGAGGGGAGGTTTCCCGGCATTGGACACAGGCTCGTTCCCTCTGAGAAACTTCCATCCACCGGCGGTGACTCTGAGAGGGCCGTGGCTGTGGAATTAGAGACAGATGCTCAGCTGGCCATGAGCAGATATTAAACTGTGTTCAACTATGCAAGCCGCATTTCTCATGCGAGGCGCGCTTCAGCCTTACATCAGCCCTTCGGCTGCATTTGCATTTCTATACGAAGGAAATAAAAGCGGCATGTCACTTACTCATTCCTGTTCCTGACCGGTTGTTCTTCTAGCTCTTGTCTCCCTCGACCTCCGTCGGGAGCGGCCCCCAGCCTTCACTCTGCCAACCTTGCTCACAAGGCCCGGGGCTGGGGCGGGCGGAAGGATGCGTACGACGAGGCTGGCTTCAAGCTCGCCCGCCGTGCTGCGGCGTTGGCGGCCCTTGTTTGCGCCTCTTATCCTGATAACAATGGTCACTAACACCTTTCCACTCTCAGAAGTGATCCCGTTTTAACAGTGAATGACATGGTCACCCCACTCACGCGCGTCCAAGTGCCTGTCAGCTAGAAGAGGCGGGAAGTATGAAGAGAGGTCATTTCAGAACGAGGTAGAGACGGGAGGCAGCGGAAGTCGGTGGTTGGAGGGGGCAGGGAGTCGCCGGCGAGGAGACTGACGGGGAGGCCTGGGCTTCAAAGGATGAGAACGGCCCAGACAAAGCGGGCAGGGGGCCTGGGTGAAGGTCGGCCAGCAGCACGAGGAGCGGGGCGTGTTCGGGGTTCTCACGGGGCCACACAGACGGAGGCTCATCTGAGGGGAGGCCAGAGTGGACCGCAGAGGTGGGGGGACGGATCTGGAGGGCTTGAAAGCTAGGAAGGAGCTTGTGCTCCACCCGGAGCCCAAGGGAGGCCTCAGGGACTGGCCTGGGAAGCTCCCAGGGAGCAGGAGGTGAAACTGCCCCGGTCTGGGCCTGGTCAGCCGAGTACCAGCTGCAGATTCAGGATCTGAAGCTGCCCCTGGCTTTTCCCGCCAGTCTCCCATGTCCCGCACCATTAACCAGGCAAATTAAAATTTTCCACACATGACAGGGGGAGGCAAATGGATGTTCTGGTGTCTTTGGTTTCCTCTAAGCAGAAGACTCCAGCCAAGAGTTGACATGAGCTTGCTGTTTTAACATCAGCTAAAATCATTATTTTAGCATGGTTTTTTGACAGGGAAAAACCAAAAGCATCCATTTACGGGAGCAGGCTGTGCAGGCAGGACGGGTAGGCCCCTCCGAGCCTGCCGAGCGTGGCCCGCCCTGGGTGCTTCTGTGTTCCGTGGGGCCATCATCTTCGGGGTAATTTTGCTCGACTGTAGTCAGAGCCAAGGCTCCACATGCACAGGGAAGCTGTTCGCTTGGTCTGGGTCCGCGTCTGTCTCTTTTCTTCATTCCTGTGTTCTTTCCTTCAACTAAAGCCATTTATCAGGTGCCCCGAATGTGGCCACACCCTAAGCTGGAGGCCCTCACTTCACCATCACAAGGACAGTCCAGGCCTCTGAGATCGGAGCACGCCCGCCCATTTTACAGGTGAGGAAAGTGAGGTTCCGGGGGTGAAGAGAGCTACTTGCGGAGGCTGGCAATGCGTGCTGTTGAACACATCCCCAGGGCGGTTGTCGCCCAGCAGGGTTCCAGGAGCAGTCTGATCGTTTCCAGGGATGCTGTTGAGGACGTTAAACGTCAGACAGAAAGCAGTGCCAGGTTAGCGGTACCCAAGCCAGAATGTGCCTCTACACCAGCTAAGGAGCTTTAAAAATACAGGTTCCTGGGCTCTGCCCCGAGAGATCCTATTCTAGTGGGTCCTGGCAAGCTTAGGAATGTGTGTGTGTGTGTGTGTGTGTGTGTGTGTGTGTGTGTGTGTGTGTGTGTGTGTGATGTTCCCCAGGGTACTGGCTCTCAGACTACACCTGCAACAGCATCCCCGGACGGCTTGTTAACACACAGACGCTGGGCGACCCTCCCCAGAGTGCCTGGTCCAGGAGATCGTGGGTGGGCTTCCCGCCCCAGGTCCCGGGCACCAGCCTGACGTGCGCCGGGTCCCAGTCTCCCAACAGCCTCTGTTCAAGAACTTCCTCCTGTGCTCTCCGAGCTGGCCCTGTCTCCGGACCCTCTGGTTATTTCAGGCCCCACCATGTCTTCTGGCTTCCCAGCGTGGGATCTGGGCTGCGTTCGGCTCCATTATCCAGCCAGGGCCCGTGTCTGGCCCGTGTTTCCTTCCTGACACCCTCACAATGGCCGTTCTTACCTGGGCCTCTGCTGCCTGGAGCTGGGTTACTGTGAGAACCCTCCAGCGAGGGAGCCACCCGCTTCCCAGTCTCACTCTGTCCCATCTACACATGGCTCTCAGAGTCCTCCTTCTGATGCGGCCTCCCCTGCTCCCTGCAGACACCTGTGGAGCGTGCGCCGTGCGTCTGTTATCAGCCCCACGACGCCCTCATGAGTCAGCGAACGCTATTATCGCCCCTCGTTTACCTGTGAGGAGGCAGAGCCGGGGATGGCTGGGAACCTGGCCAAGGCTCTTACCCCAGGACAAGTGGTGGAACAGAAATCCAGACTTGCTCTGGGCTTGTGGACCAGGCTGCGCTGCCTGTCGCCCGCCGGCCCTCAGCGGCTGCTCAGCACACGTAAACGAACACGAAGCTCCCCGGATGGGCACGCAGGCTTTTCCAGATCCGCCCTCGCCCACCTTGCAATTTTATCTCCTTTCATCCCGCCGTGTAGGAGTTAGTTCCTTGTGAACCAGTGCACTCCTGGGTCCCCAGGCCACATCACTCTGTTCTCCCTCTTCAGAGTTTTTGCCCAAATGGGTGGTGGCATCCAGGATCCCCGGAGCAGGGCCACTCCTGGACCTGAGTCTTCTCGGCCTCTGCAAACTTTCTGAACTTCAAAAGCCTTTTTCAGTGTGCTTGCTTGTGCTTTACATTCCTTTCGTTAATTTTAACGTGAAACTGTTGTGGGCTGTTTTCCGGGTATTTCAGAGCCGTCGTCCTGGCTGGGTTACAAGCCCTGGAGGGAGGAGCTGTGTCACAGGCTTGGTTCAGTGTCCTGCGCCGTTGGATGCAGCGGCCAGTCCAGCCGCGTTGACTGTCTTGCCCCCTGCTCCTGTGCGGCCCGGGGCCGGGGCCGCCCTCTGGGAGCGGGGCTGGGAGAGGCCGCCCGACCCCCCACCTCCTCCGCGCCACCGGGGTCGCCTGCTAGATTAGTTTTCCATCCTTCGTGGGAGTCATTTTTCTTCATACGTTTCTGTTTTTAAAGTTTGAATAAAATGGAGACTTGGCTGTACACCAGGGAGGTTTAGGAGAGAAATGAGCAGTGGGACCTCCCCAGCCAAACCTGGCTGCGAACCGCTGGCTGCGCAGGAATACATACGCACTCCAGCGGAATCGGGGGGCCGCCCGGGGGGCACTGCCGGTCCCGCGTTTGCTCAGGGCTGGGCCGGCTCAGGGACTCTGAGCAGGGCCGTCCTTTGGCATCTGAAGTATCCAGTGTCCGCGGGGGACTGGTTCCGGGGTGCCCTCGGCTCCCAAAGCCTGTGGACGCTCAGGTCCCTCATAAAAAATGGCACAGCGTTTGCACACAACCCAAGCACATCCTCTTGTGCACTTTAAATCATCTCCAGATTATTTGTACCTAACCTAATGTAAAAGCCACAGGGATCATTGTAAATACGATGTAAACTATGTAAATAGTTGCTGGCAAATGGCAAAGTCAAAGTTTTGCCTTTTGGAAATTTCTGGAATTTTTTTCCAAGCATTTTTGATATGAGGTTGGTTAACCTGCAGGTGCAGATCTCATGGGTGCAGGGGGCCGACCACGAACACCGCTCTCCGGTGGGCTCCCTGCTCCATGTCTTCTGGGACAGACTGGGTGTCCATGGTCAACAGGGCTGATTCTGCTTCTGGCCTGCCTCTGGCCGACTGGCGCCGGTGGCGTTTGGGTGGGCAGCTCATGACCAGCCGCATACGGAATTCTGTGAATGATTAATACTAACAAGCCAGGAACAGAATGACACCCGACACAGGGATATGACAAAAGTGCAGTAAAATCTGGGCACAAGTGATACCATTCTAATTCCTAACTGCTAGGATTTCTAGATCTTTCTGCCGCCTGGATTGTGGTTCTAGGCCCCTGTCACAGAGTCGCGGTCACCTAGAGGAAGAGCCGCTGGGCTTGGCAAGAGCACTGGCGTGCCATGAAGGACATGTGAAGTCTGTGTCCCGGGTCTTTCTTCCCTTTAGTCCCATGATAAAATGTGGTCCCCACATCCCTTCCCCACAAGCTCAGGCCACGTTTCCTGCCACCGGGTAGGAGTTGCCACCTCTGGCTTCCAGCAGGAGCAGCAGCCTGCCTCTGAGAAGCCCGGCCCGCCCAGGGCCTCAGCACGGAGCTGTGCAGAAGGCTCTGGAAACCATCTATCACTTCCACATCCTGGGCCCAGGGGATGACTCAGGGAGCGTAAGGGGACCAGTTCCCCAGGACCCCGTCCCGTTGGCCTGCTTTCCTACTGGGCCCCATTCCTGTTTGTCACTCATTTTCTCACCAAAACTGAGGCTTGGCCCTGAAGGTGGGCCCTGTTTGGAGAGTCCTCCGCAAACCCATTTAGATCCTGCCAGTCTGAGGCCGCACCTGCTTTTCAGTCTCCGGTAAGTGCTTCGGAAAGTGCGCACACTCGAGCTCCCGGACACCAGCAGTTCCTGGCCTCCCGGGGCACCCACTTGGGACATCCCACGTGCACTGTGGGATCAGACGACCCGCAGCAGTGGCCTCACGGTAGAGGCCTGGACACTGTGGCCGGTGAGCACCCTGTGGGCTGTCACACCTGGAATCCCAGTCGGAGCCCCGGCTCTGGGGGGAGCTGGGGGCCGGGGGAGCAGGAGCAGGAAGGAAGCAGCCTGGCCTGCAGGAGCCCAGGGCAGGGTCGGGGCGTTCTGTCATTCTCCACGGTGTGGGCCCCGCCCTCCGTGCTCCCGGGGCCCGTCTTCATCAATCAGTGAGTATTTATTGACTGCTCTATGCGCAGGGTGTTGTGTTAATCCGTCACAGGAGGCGGAACAGCAGTAATGTTTGTGGATGTGCCTAGCAGGGCCCAGTCCAGGGGAAAGGCTAAAAAATGTTAAAATCTTTAGGTCTGGACGTGCAGATACGACTCTGCTCCAAAAGATTAAAGAACAACTGAGCATTATTGGGTTTGGTGAAGGACAACCTCTCTGCTGGGATCCAGGGGGTTGGGAAGGCAGAACTGGGAAGAGTTCGCTGGATGGAGGCAGGCAGGGAGGACAGTTCTCTCGTCAAGTGGAGTGTGTGAGACGGACGGGGGTGAGGAGACACTGGTGGCGGGGAAGCTAGCTGGTAATGGCAATGATAACAAGAGTAACCGACCACTGAGCGTCCCCCAGGGGCCAGAGGCTGCACACGTGATTTCCGTCTTACTCAGCCCCACAGAGTGCACGAGGAAACGCGGACTTGCCCACGTTGAGCAGCCCACCCAGAGCCTAGAGGCGGTAAACGGCAGAACCAGCACCTGAACTCCGGTCTGCCTTCTTTCACAGCCCTGGCTGGAATAAGTGGGGTTTTCTTAAATTATGAATTTGGGATTCAAATTAGGGGAGTTACAATCAAATTGAAAGGAAGGGTCTGATGAGAGACATGTTTGAAAGAATCAGGAAGACTTGATAACTGACCCGTCTGAAGGGCAAAGGAGACTTGGAGGGAAAGAATGGCTGCATTTTGTGGCCTCAGATACTGGAGACCGTATGGCCAGTGGACACCAGGTGCCAGGGGAAGAGGTGACCTCGAGGGGGTGAGGCAAGAAGGTGCTGTGATGAGTTTCAGAAATGTGGCAACCAGTGATATCACTTATATGTGGAATCTAAACAATAATACAAAAGAAGGTATATGCAAAACAAACGGACTCACACATACAGAAACAAACTATGATCCAGCAGTCCCACTTCTGGGCATATATCCAGAGGGAACTCTATGCGAAAGACACATGCACCCCAATGTCCACAGCAGCACTATTTCTAATAGCCAAGACATGGAAGCACCTAAATGTCCATCAACAGATGACTGGATAAAGAAGCTATGGTATGTGTATACAATGGAATACTACTCTGCCATAAAAAAGAATGAAATAATGCCATTTTCATTAACATGGATGGACCTAGGGATCATCATTCTAAGTGAAGTAAGCCAGAAAGAGAAAGAAAGATACCATATAATATCACTTATATGTGGAATCTAAAAAAAAAAGACACTATGAACTCATCTATGAAACAGAAACAGACTCACATACTTAGTAAACAATCTTATGGTTACTGGGGAAAGGGAATGGGAAGGGATAAATTTGGGAGTTAGAGATTTACAAATGTTAGCCACTATATAGAAAAATTGACTTTTAAATAAGTTTCTCTTGTACAGCACAGGGAACTATGTTCAATATCCTGTAATAACCTTTAGTGGAAAAAAATATGAAAACAAATATATGTCTGTATATGCATGACTGGGACACTGTGCTGTGCAACAAAGATTGACACATTGTAATTGACTGTACTTCAATTGAAAAATAAATAAATAAAATAAAAAAGGAAAAAAGAAAACAAACTAGCAGCTACCAAAGGGGAGGGGCAGGGAAAGGGGCAAATTAGGGGCATGGGATTAACAGATACAAACACTGTATACACAATAGATCAGCAACAAGGACATTCTGTGTAGCACAGGGAAATGTAGTCATTATCTTGTAATAACTTTTTTCCTGTGTTTTTTCTTTTCTTTTCATTTTCTTTAAATTGAAGTATAGTCAGTGTACAATGTGTCAGTTACCTCTGGTGTACAGCATAATGTTCATCACACATATACATACATATGTTCATTTTCATATTCTTTTTTATTATAGGTTACTACAAAATATTGGATATAGTTCCCTGTGCTGCACAGAAGAAACCATTTTATCTATTTTATCTATGCTAGTTAGTATCTGCAAGTCTTGAACTCCCATTTATCCCTTCCCACCCCCTTTCCCCTGGCAACCATAAGAGTGTTTACTATGTCTGTGAGTCTGTTTCTGTTTTGTAGATGAGTTCATTAATATTCTCTTTTTTTCTTTTTTCAAGGTTCCACATGTAAGTGGTATCATAGGTATTTTTCTTTCTCTTTCTGGCTCACTCGGAGTGACGCTCTCCAGGTCCACCCATGCGGCTGCAGGTGGTGTACTTCATTCTTTTTTATGGCAGAATAGTATTCCATTGCATAAATATACCGCATCTTGTGATAACTTTTAAAGGTATAATCTGTAAAAATATTGAATCATAATGCTGCACACCTAAAACTAATGTCATATTGTAAATCAACCGTACTTCAATTAAAAAAAAAAGAAAGGTGACATGAAGGTAGCGGCAGACGTGCCAGGTGCCAGTCAGTTGTCTTCTCCGACTCAGGTTGTAGACAAGCTGTGAGATGGACGAGCAAACATGGGAGGAGAAAGTGGCTTGAGTCAGGGGTTGGTTCTGGAGGGAGCGGAAGGATGGTGGTGGCAGAAGTAGCCGTCAGGGATTGGGGAGAGGAGTAAGGATGGTGTGGTGGTGTGCGCGGCAGCAACTAGCCACGGAGCTGGTCCCCGTGAGCGGTCAGGGCGCCGCGCGTGTCAGGCAGGGCGCGGCAGCGCTCTCCCTCCCGCGTGCACTCGGGACAGCCCAGCCCACACACTCAGGAGGTGGCTTCCATGGACCTGGCCTTGTGTCAGGGGCAGGAGAGAGAGACAAGACCCTGCTCTTAAAGGCTTGGGAACCCTGAAGCAGACCTGAGTTGGAACATGTCTCTTCCGCTTCACCCAAGCCCGTTACTCCCTGAGCTTCTGTCCCCTCCTCGGTCGGATGGGCGTCCTAAGACCTGCCCCCGAGCAGGCGCTGCTGCTGGGAGCTGTGCCGGGTCCCGCGCTGCCGCGTGCACGGTGCTCCCCAGGCACCTGGGGCTTCGTGGGGGCTGCTTGCTCATGCTCGGGACCCAGAATGACACGTCAGAGAAGGTAGGGTGGTTTCGGGGGGCTCTGCCCGCCCGACTCAGGGAGCCCACCTTCCTCAGGAGGGCATCCTTTCTTCAGTGGTTTGCGCTGTTCGCTCAGTCAGGCCTGGTTTCTGCTGCCTCCTGTGGCTTTTCAGTACTGGGGAGAGTCTCCTGTTTCTAGAACTTCCCGTCCTTTAATGTGTTTTTTGGCCCAGATGTTCCAGTGGAGCTCCCTTTCATTTCTCTTCCCCGAGTTCAGACAGAGGCAGAGCCCCACCCCCACCCCCACCGTGGGCTGGTGGCGCTGTCACTGGCCACGCTGCGGGAAAGCATGCGGTGCACCCCATGGCAGACGAGCAGGTCCCCAGCGGCCCCGAAGGCTGGCCGCACAGAGGAGCCGGATGCACCGTGCGCTGCGTGGAAGGGTCCTTGTCCACTGGGGCCCGAGGGCTGCAGGGCTCTGTGTTCATCCGCCTGGGGGTCTTTCTGCCCCCTGCACAGCCTCCCGCAGACTAGGAGGGGCAGAGAGGGCTGAGGGCATGGCCCTGAGTGTTTGGCACTGTTGGGAGACTGGGGTATGGGGCGGGGGGCTGATGCCCACAGATGAGGGCTCTGGGAGGAATCCGTGTGTGACCCACAAGCTGGAGGTTGGGAGGCTGAGAGGGGGACGAGATCAAAGGAGGGACCGGAAAGGCCACCAAGGTGCCCCACGAGGCTGTGCTGCGCGAACCCTGCCTCCTCCCCGGCTCGCCCGGTGGGCAGCTCCGTCCCCCAGTTCTGTGCAGTCAGCCTCCCCTGGGCCTGTATCCAGGGCAGGGAGATTCCTGCACGTAAGGCTGGGAGGGCCTTTAGGGGTCAGCCGTCCCTTCCCCGCTTCCTTCCTCCCCCAGGTGGCAGTTGCCTCAGTCTCCCAGGTGGCTGGAGGAGTGTGAATCACAGGTGTCTCAGTGTCACAAGTGTAGCTCTGGGCCTAGAGGGCAGAGCGGGCCAGAAGGATGCTGGCCTCCAGGCTCAGGAGCTGGCTGACCTTGCATGGTCTACCCCTCTGCCTGGCCAGGAAGGCCTGGCCCACGAAGGCCAGCCGGGATGTGTGGGCTCTAGGTGCAGCTGACTCTCTCTGCAGTGCATCTGGGGACACACCGCCATCTCTGCTGATATGGACGGCCCAGGTACCTTTGAGTAAAAATTCACCTCCAGCCCGATCGTTCCAAGGGCCCTGCCTCAACCATTTAATGAGTCAGAGCAGCGTTCCTCTTCATTCCGACTGACCACTTCCAACCCGGGTACCTTCCTATTTAACCTCAGCAGTATCAAGTTTAATCAACTGGCATAAGAAGCTCCCTATTAATAGAGTCACTGGAAATCCCCTGATGTGTCATTCTATTTGCGACCTTGTTTAAAATTAGCCCATATCAACATCCACTAGCGGTGCACCGAGACCCAGATGGGAGAGCCTCCCGGCTCTCTGCTGGGTCCGGGGCTCGTTGGAGGCGGGGCCCGGCCCCGTCCCGAGGCCCCCCCACGTGCACGCCCACGGGTGCACTCCCCCCGCCGTGCACTCCTCCGCGAGCACGCCCACGGTGCACGCGTGTTCCCTCAGGACCTTTTCTTCTTCCAACTTTGTACCCCACCCCCTTCCTCCTCAGTCACGATGCTGATGCTCTGGGGACTGGATTCTTTGGCTCTGCACAGGCCAGAAATGGAACTCTGCAGAGAGGAAGGCTGAGCGGTGCCAGGGTACCCCTGGCTCACTGCAGAGCAGGGCTGTCTCATCCTCAGCACCACTGACAGTTGCGGGTGGGGGTAGGGGTGACTGTCTCGTGGATGGCAGTGTGCCAGCAGCATCCCTGGTCTCTACCCTGTACATGCCAGTGGCGCCCCCCCATACCCTCAACTGTGAGACCGAAGATGTGTCCAGGCACTCTCTGATGTCCACTGGTGGGCAGAACTGCCCCTGATTGAGAACCATTGTTCTAGCAGCAGCAGCAGCAGCAGCAGTATTTCCGAGGCCTCTGGGACTTGCCCCAGGCCTCTCCTTCAGTCAGGAGTTTCCAAGGCCACTCCAGCAGGGGTGACTGAGGGCCTGTCCCCCAGATTCCTGGGCCCAGCGTGCCAGGACCTCATCACTCCTCGCTTTGGCCTGTGGCTTGCTGAGTCCCCGTTGCTGCAGGCAGGCTGGCCTGCAGCTTCTCTGACCTTGCGTGTCCGGGCGACCGGGGGAAGGGGTGGTGGAGAGAGCTGAGAAATCCTGGGCTGGTGTCCCAGCCCGGCCTCTCGCTGGCCGTGTGACTTCAGTCACCTTGTGCATTATGCCAGCACTGTGTCCTGGTGAGCTGGCCACGTCGCCCAGCAGTGTTACGGCCAGGGCCGCTGAAGTGCCTGAACCCTGCAGTGGGATGCCCAAGGGAGACGGGCCCCCAGGACCGTAGCCGCTGGGAGACGAGGGACCGCATGGCTGGTCAGAACGCATTAGTTACGACCCTGAGCGGGTTTGTGCTGAACATCAGCTCATCAAGGCCATTGTTTCGAAGGAAGAAAAGGGTTAAGTGTTTGAGCGTTTCCTATTTGCAATAATAATTTTTTTTCATTTTCTGTAAGAATTAATAAAGTGTTTTTCATGGCCACAAAGTATATTTTGGTAAAGAGTGTACACCATTGTCATCATGAGCCACTGTTAAAATCAGTAAAGCACAAAACTGACATAAGACGTCGGGGGCAGGGAGCACTGGTCCCGGCGCCGCAGCCCCGCTCACGAGGCCCCCTCGGGAGGACGACGCCATGTCGGTGGTGTGGGTGGCGGCTCGGGGAGCGGCGGCACCTCCCACGCCCCAGGCTGGCTTCCCCGGGACTCTCATCTGGCCGACATCCGTGTGATGCTGGTCGTGCTCATTTTTAATCACTCTCGTTGCATCCAATTTACAGTAAGAGTTACGTCGGGAGTAAGATGCCAGAAAACGCTTCATCTGGGTCAGTGCCCAATGGCTCCCAGTGCAGCGTTCTGATGCAGCCCAAGTGGATTATATAGCTGGGATTTGAGGCCTAGATGGAACCTCCTGTCTTCTATGAGCCCGAAGCAGTGGCCAGCCCTCTCCAGAGCTTGTGAAGAAAGAGGTGGAGGGCCCCATGCCGTGGAAGAAAGGGCCAGAGGATGGAGGCTTTCACAGTGGTACCTCTGCTCGCCAATAAACGTGGTCCAGGCCACGTCCGGGCTTCTAAGCAATTAGGTGAACGCGTCTCCTGTGGATAAAGCGAGGCTGATGCTGACCTCACAGGCCTGGGCTGTGCGTGAAATGAGCAGACCCTAATGCAATGCTCCTTACCACCCAGCACACTGAGGCTCAAGCCCCGAGCAGCTTGAAAATCTAAAGGGGCCTCTGGCTTCCCCAAACCGACCCTGCCCCGCGCGGGGCAGAATCCGCCTGCCCTCACAGCCCTTCCTACGGCGCCTTTGGTCTCCCACGTAAGTGACTGCGAGCATTGGAAACAGTTGTGGTTCTTAATGCAGTGATATTTCCTCTTCGGGGACTCTAGCCCCTGGTCTGGTTTCAGCAACTCCCAGCCCAGCCCCAGGCGAGGTTCTCGTTTCTTCCCCGTCTAACGGGGGGAGTGTTTGCGTTTGCATAGGGTTTCTAACGGGCTGTAAGCTGTTGGCTCTGAGCGGGATTCTTGGTTCAGAGCCAGGGAGAGTGGAGTGGAAACGCTTGGGGAAGCCTGTGAGTGCCGCGGAGGGGCCCCCTGGGCTGAACCACGTGGCCGCGTCCGCACGGCAGGTGGACGTCCCTGTTCACCTGACAGGCAGGAGGCGGGCACTGCTGGCGTGATGTGTTCCTGAGCAAGGACGCTGGGCCGGGCAGCCTTTTCTGTGAATGTCTGGGGCAGAAGTTTCACATTAAGCCGGAGACTGTTAAGAAGGGCCTTTTTATTTTTATCATCCCAGAAACAGTGGTGGGAGCTTCCAGTGTGCTGCTGGAGGTCTAGACCATAGAGTTCTTGGCATGGAAATCATTTCCAGAGGTTTCCTCTTTCAGGCAAGACCACACCTACGCCACCCCGGAGAGACACGTCTGTTCTGCCTGGAACCGCTCTGGGAGGGAGACTTTGCAGCCGCCCTTGGCAGCGGCGTCTTTCCCCCGGTCCCTGTGCTTGGGTCTTCCCGCCTCCGCCCCTGTAGCTGAGGTCCGCTGACCTTTCTCTCTCAAGCACCAACCTTCATGACCTGGAGCATCGTTGTTCAGGGCGGTTGCCCTTTGGCTGCTTTTCTCTCTGCTAAGTCACTTCACGTCCGGAACTTCTGGGTGGTGGCCAGTACAGTTCGGGGCTTCTCAAATGCCCCCCCTCACAATGTCCCACCCGGAAGACTGTGAACATGCACACAGACACCCGTGCACACGCACGTACACACCCGTGCACAGTTCAGCCTTCCGAGTAGCCCAGAGTGACCTACTGAAGGCTCAACATTTATTTGAAGTCTAACATTTTCTTTAAACATTCTTGGAAATGTAACATTCTGTCCCCAAGTACAACTGATTGTTTTCATTTTAAAACAATGCTTTATAAATGACTTAACAGCAGGAAAAAATTCACACATGCACACACCCTTTTTATTTTTTTAGCCCTGTGCAAACTGGTTGTTGGTGAAGATGCCACGACTTTTTTTTGTGGAATATCTGGTGCACTGCTAGCAACATCAGTTAGAGCGGCTTGGGGAGTGGGCGTCTTGGCTCCAGGAGCGGGTAGATCTGAGTTTGAATTCCGACTGTATCACCTTCGAGCAGCTGAATTTAAGCAGAATACACGCGCTTCTCGGTTATGAGAGGGGGATCATTTTTTCTACCTGGCAGGGTGTGTTCATTCAACAACCATCCAGCACATACTATGTGTCAGGCTCTGTTCTGTGGGCCGGGAACAGAGGTGAAAAAGAGACACAAGAGCTTCACATAGAATGAGGCGTTTCTAGTCCGGGTGAGGGTGATGGACAATGAACACGAGCAAGCAAATAAGAGCATTCCGGGTGGTGATGGCTGTTACGAGGGAGATGAGAGAGGGCGATGTGATAGTGACTGCGTGTGCGTGCGTGTGTGCGCGTGTGATGTGTGCAGGTTCGTGCATGTGTGTGTTTGTGCATGCGCGTGTGTACACCTGCACTCACTGCTTTAGAGGATGTGGCCAGCGAAGCCTCTTTGAGGAGATGACATTTGAATTGAGGTCTGATTGGTAAGGGGAAAGGCAGCTTTGAGAATCCAGTGGAGTAATTTAGAAAAGTTCCTGGCAATAGTAGGGGCTTGGTACACATTAACTGCCTCTCTTTCTAGAAGAATCAAAGAAATGCTGTTTAAGCACAGGGAGGTCACGGGATGTCACGGGAAGGACCTCAACAGAGTAACCAAGGAATTCGGCTTGACTCTGGACATGACACAGGCAGGACTTTTCTCTGCGTCCCAGACTGCTGCCCCTCTCCCAGGGACGGCTGCCCCTGGGGGCTCCTGGTGCCCGGGAGCTTTCTAGTCGCATCTGTACCTGGGCCCCTGATAAGCAGTGTGTCTTCCTTTGCCGAGAGGCCTAGGTGTTCTGCTCACCTGTTGCCACAACCTGCTCCCATGGAGCATGTAAATAATATCATCACCCCCTTAATCAAATCACATCAGGTTTGAGTTGTAACCTGTTAATATTAGCTCCTTAAAGAGGCATTGCTTGTGCAGGCTGTGCAGGGACTCACTGCCTGCCGGCCCCTCCCCTTCGACCTATACAAACGCCAGTGACCTGCCCCTAAACTCACCATCATCTAGGACGTCAGTGTCTGTGAAGCCCAGTGTCTGGTGCCCAGTGTTTGGCCTCACAGCATCCTTGAGGACTGAGCACCAGGGGCAGGGTGAAGAGTCTGAGCTTTGGAGCCAGCCCAGCCGGGGGTCACATCCTGGCTCTGAGCCTTATCATTTTTCTTTAAAATTAAACAGTGTTTTATAAGCTGAGGGCCCATAGCTCCCTGGAGTCTTTGGTATGTTATGGGTGGTCTGCAACTTAAATTAAAACAATTTTTTTTTTAGTTTAGAATTTTCATTTTGATGAGAACCTAAAAATATTCATGTAAACCTGTTCTGGATAATCCAAGTGACAGTTTATTAGCTAAATACCTCCATTATTGTAAGAAAAGATTTTTTAAATTTTGAATCCATAAGTGGGTGGGGATATAGAGATACCACGTGGGGTACCAATCTCCAAAGACCCTGTCCCAGGGAGGCCGGAACCGTGCCACCTTCCTGTGTAACACGGTTCTGCCTTTGGTGACCCAGCTTACACCAGCTCATTTGCAGTCAGTACAGTTGTAAGTAGAAGTGAATTCTTTTCCTTAAGCAGCATTTTCGGGTCTTTTCCAGCCTTATAGATCGGCTCTTCTCAATGAATGATTGGTGGTTTAAAGCAAGTTCATTTTTCAAAAGGAAAAAGTACCAACTCAAACAATGGTCCGTCCTGCTCAGATTCAAAAGAACTTGGTCAGCACGTGATCCGTCAGAGACTTCAGTGCTTCCTATCGTGAGACCCCACAAGGTCGGCTTCATTTCATCCACCGTCCGCCCCATTAAATTAATATTGTTCATTTGATGTTCCTGGTTTGTTTTTCAGTCTTGTACCTACTCCGTTTGTGAGTGTGCGTAAGAAACTTCTCCTTGATTTCATTGTACAGCTTGGGGTATGAAACATCAGGAAAGGAGCTGTGGCGGAATACAGTCGAGTGGACGCCCGAAGGGCGGAGCAGCTGTCCCTGCCTGGGGGGCTGGGGGGCCTGCGAAGGGGCGTAACATCCCACGGGTCTTTAAGAATGAGCAGCAGTTTGTCAGGTGAAGTAAGGATCGGGCTGAGGGAGGGCGGAGGACCCCAGGGACTCGGGTTATACGAGGCCCAGGGCCGGGTAAGGACCTGCTGTGGTTGAGTGAGAAGGTAAGAAAAGCGGAGAGCTGGCAGGGGGCCTGAAGGTCCAGGGAGGCCAAAGAGGGAAGGGCCTTGGGAACCAGGCTGAGGGGCTAGACTTGGTTCTGGGCGCAGAGCGGAGCTCCGGGCGGTCAACAAACATGGGTCTCGGATGATGTGATTTTTAAGAATGTAATTCTGGAAGTGGGGGGAAGGGAGGTTGGATGGATAGAGACCAAGTAAGAGCAAATGGCAGTGAGAGCTTGGGCCGTGGGGATGGAGGCCGTGGGACAGAGACCAGAGATATTTTTGAGGCCCAGCTGGCAGGGTTTTATGTCCAGTTGGTGGCAGGGAGCGGGGCTGGGACCACTTCTGGGTGAACCGGGAGATGGGGCAGGCATCAGGTCCTGGCTGGGCGACACTGAGCATGAGAAGCCCACGTGTCATCCTGGTGGGCGTGTCGACTTGGTGGTCTGGAAGGGAATCGGGGCTACCCGGCAATAAGGGACACGAGAACACGCAGGCCGCCACCGATGCAGTGGTGTTGCCCTTCAGAAGGTCTGAGTTAGATGGGAAAGCCGAGCGTGGAGCCCTAACATTCGAAGGGCAGATGGAAGGGGAGAAGCCAGCAGATGGAAGAACCAGGTGCTAGAAGAGGAGGAGAGAGCTCCAAGTTTAGGGGGAAATCCAGGGCGGTGTGGTGTGCTGGAGTCGAGGAGAGAGACGTTTCAGCAAGCAGGGGATCGTCAGGGGAGCTGACGCTGAGCACCTTCCTTCGAAGAGACAGGAGGCCGTCACCTAGGCATGCGGAGGAAGGGAGGGAAGCAGGGCGTCACGGGTCATCAGCCAAGTGGCTGGACAGCCTGGGCACGTGCTGCTCTGCAGAGAGGAGGTGCTGGACCTTCCACAGAGCAGGACACCAAGTGGCTGGTACACTTGTCATTCATCCATCCGCCGCATATTTTCCGAGGGCCTTGCCAGGTGACAGACTCTGTAAGGTGCTGTTAGAGAGAGCAGACGGAGCACAAAGATAAATGGGGCTAATCCCTGCCTCGGGGAGCTCACGGGGTCGCTGGGGAGATGGCTGTGTGCGCGGATGGTCACAGTGCCAGGTGGTCAGTGCTGTGCAGAGGGATGTGGGTGGCGGCCCCGGAGCACGGGAGAGAGGCTGTTTGGCCTGGAGGGGAAAGGTCTCGGGAGCTGAGTGGGAGCTCCCAGGCAGAGCGGGAGGGGAGAAGGGCGAGAGCACGGGAGCCGAGGGGACAGCGGGGTGACGGCAGGGGCCGGGAGGGGGCTTCCTGCTCGCTGTGAGCACTGGTCGGGCAGCAGTGAAGGGCAGGCTGGAAAGGAAGGGTGAGGCTGGTTTATGAAAGGCTGGAGTGCCACAGTCGAGAGTGAGTTTAGATCTTGCCTTTCTGAGTGAGAACTCAAGAGACAAAGGTGAGCAAGGGAGTAACACAGCAGGGCTAGGTACAAGAGCTCTGGTGGCGTGGGGAGGCCGGCGTGGGCAAGGGAAAGACTGAGCAAGGGAGTCCAAGTGGGTCGCACCTCAGCCCGTGTGCGGTCCCCCTCACTCACGCAGCGGAGTGTCTACAGAACACCCACTGGGAGCTCTGCTCTGCGCTGCTTTCAAATTCCCTTCCTCACAGGAGCCTGCAGAGCCCAGCGGCTTGCTGGGCAGTGCTGGATGCTGACCCGCGGCAGATGGCGCAGGCAGCAGGCAGAACCCCCTGGAAGGCTGCGGCTCCTCTGGTCAGCCTCCGGGTCCAGAAGCCGGCGCTCTGTATTGTGTGGCCTGCTCACTGTTTTGACTGCCCTGGTCGGCTTGGGTTTGCGGGTAGGCGACTGCTGTTGAGAGCATGAGGCCAAGTGGACGAGCCACCGAGCCGAAGAACACAGCAGGCGGCGGCTCCTGCCTCCCGAGGAACCGCGGAGCCCCGTGGGGCGGCCTTGGCGCCCGGGCGCGCGCGCCGCGCCGCTTTCTGGCTGTAGCCGAGGGTGGTTCCCCTGCGGCTGGTGATGAAAGAACCCGCTCAGTTTCAGCAGGGAGAGTGTTTCCCATTATGCAGATCACATTCAAATATTTACCGCATTCTATCACTCTGGCCGGGCCCTGCCTCTGAGCAGCGTGGAAAGGCATCGGGCCTCCCGGGCGACGCGCTTAGGGACGGTCTTCTGCGCTTAGAGCCCGTCTTTGCTGGCAGTGGGGACCCCTGGGCACCACCTATGGGATTGCCTCTCTTTTGTGGTACTCGAAGCGAATCAGTGTGTGGCAAGGAATGTCAGTGCTCTTCCAGGAAAAATCAGAGCCTGTTAGCACTGGAAGGGACCCCAGCCCTCATCAAGCCCAGCCGGCTCAGGTTACTGATACGGAAACTGAGGTCCTGAGCCGCAGACTGACTTGCCCCAAGTCAGAAAGTGAGTAACAGCAGACTTGGGACCAGGGCACGGGCCCAGCCCTGCGTTTCCCACAGGTCTCCCTTCCCTCTGCTTCCGTCTTTCCACAGTTCCTGTTGCTCCTCTTTCCTTCAAAGCACATTTCAGATGGGGTCTGCTCAGCGTGGATTCCACGTTAGGCAGGGACCGTTCTCTGAGTGTCTTCCTGTCCCCTGTGATGGACTGCAGGTTGGCCTCTACTTGGATGGAGTATTTGGGGGCTCAGGAAGTGGCAGCCTGTGGGGGAGGTCCACAGCCCAGAGGGTATGCTTGGTTGAGTGTTTTCCTCCTAGTGTCTCACCTAGAGGTCTCCAGGGGGAAGTGGTTCTCAAACCAGAGGGTGCACTCAGACTACTGGGGGAAGCTCGTGTAAAATGCATGTTCTGGTGTGGGAGCCAGGAATCTGCACGTCTCAAGGAGACGTGAGAGTGGTTCTGCTGTGGCTACCACGTGGGTCACACATGGAGAAACAGCACAAGACTGGGGGTGGGAGGACGAGGGCGTCTCCGTGCGGCTCTCCAGCGTCTGGGTCTGAGCATGTACTCAATACCGTATTTGTGGATGCATGCGGTAGAGTTTGATGTACCTGAGATAACTTACTGTGAGGATTCGCCACCTGGGAGGACACGGGCGTTGGGAGGGGGCCTGAGGGCCTGGCAGACAGGGCTGGAAGCCGCAGGCCCACCACACTCACAGCGGCTCAGCTGCTGGGTGACTGTGGATGGATTTCCCTCTGAACGGCTCCGGCTTTGGCTCAGGCCTGGCATTCCTCCCTCCACACATCTCTCCCTCTCCCTTGGCCTCCACTCACTCCTTCCTTGCTATGGTTCTGTACAAATGCATCCTTTTAACTGTCCCTGAAGTGCGTTTGTAGAAGTCACTTCTGTGTAAACCATGACGTGGAGGGTTCCGGCGCAGCGGTCAAGGCTGAGTGCGCTGCGGTCCGATCTCCTGGATTTGCCAGACTCCTACATTCATTTTGCAGCTGGCGGCGTTGACGTTATGCGGAGAGATACGATTCGGGGCTTTTACAGTGTGTTGTGTCAGAGTTGAGGTTGGCGGTTGAGGTGTGGGGCTGAAGTTGGGCCTCGGAGAAAACCCTCATGGAGGTCCTTCCCTGCGGCCTGCTTGGAGTCTGGAGCTTCCTTACCCAGACGCACCCGCCCAGGGAACGCATGTCCCGGCTCAGTGTCCCCGCGTTCACGTGCTCTCCAAGACTCTACTCTCTGGGCTCAGACCCCAAGGTGTGCTTTTGTCACGTTTGCTGTAGTGGGTTGACTTGGTTATGTGGCTGAAACCAAACCTCCGTTTTCCAGTCTCCTCCAGAAAGAGACCTCAGAACGTCCGACTCTGCATGTGACTTGTTTTCGATGAAGAACAGATGGCGGGTTTAATTTTGTAGAAAGAAAATTAGAAACCAGTGATATTTTACATGATTTCACATTAGTAGCGAAACCAAATAAACTGAAAACATGTAGAGCTGTTCCCAGTTAGGGATCTACTGGTGGGAATGGGAAATTCCCAGAGCTCTCTGGACTGGAAGGAGGACCACCGCCAACTCTGTCTACCCTGTGCCTGAATTTTTCTCCATTTAATATATTTATTCTTTATTTATTGAGTGAGCAATAGTGTAACCATGACGGAACCTTCTTAAATCACAAGAAAACTGACCCTGGGTCCAGCTGCGGTAACAGATTGTGTGTTTCCGTTTTTCCACGTCCCCTTCCAGGCTGTGCCTGCGGACTCTTTACATGATTGTAGTCACGGTGCAGCCACAAGCTTGCGTTCAGCATTTCTCACCTGGTGTTAGGTTGCAGGGCTGTATCCACGTTGTGCTGTGTGGGTCCTGGCTGTGACGCTTCATTGTCATGAAGCCCTCGTTGACTTGACCGTCTTTCTGTTTTCGTCACATATGTCCATCCTTTTGAAGACGACAGTGAAATAAAGCACAGCCACAACCCCTCAGGCCCTCCAGTCCTTCCCTAAGACCACTCGCTGTCTGTCCCTGTGGCCCCCTCCTCGCTCGGCCCCTCTCATCTCATGGAGACCCTGGCTCTCTGGTTGCGCTGGCCTGTGGTCAGCTGTGGTCTCCACACCCCTCCAGCCCTGGACTCCCTCAGTCCCAAGGCTCCTACTGCATCAGGACCACCTTGGGTCACATCCCAATCATTGCTTCCTCTCCAAGTCCTGTGCCAACGGCAGACCCGGCTTATTTCACATTATCTCAGTTATAACACTTCATCTGTGTATTATAATATTTGCAACCACTTAGATTTCATTCAGAGTTCTTCACTGCCAGCCACAAGCCACAGAAACAAATATGAGTAACAAGGAATTTCCCAGAACCAACCTAGGAAGCAGGCAGGCGCCTGGCACTCCGGAGAGCGACAGGAAGGGGCCCAGAGTGCGGGCAGTGGGGTGGGACGAAGGGCCCAAGCCACTGGTGGGCTCTTAGCCACTTCCCTGGAGATTCAGAGTCCAGGCAGTGTTGGTTGGCACACCTTGCTTACCTTGGCTCCAGCCGGCAGCATCCCTGAATGCGTCGCTGTCACACTGCATCCAGCGTGGAGGGGCGAATTCCTAAAGGACCCCGGGAAAGGGGAACGAGTGCCGGGCCGCCCTGCACGTGCATCGTGCCATCGGTGTGCATTCACACACGCATTCCTAACTTCCACACAGCCGGCCCCAGAGTGTTACGGCATCCAGCTCCGAACCCCAAGCCTTTGGGGGACGTCAGTTCCCCCTTTAGTTCCGCCTCCACCTCTTGACTTAAACAGGGCTGTGACCGCCTCGGTTCTTCTGCTTCTCCGAGCGCCTTCCCCGTTCTCTGCTCCCTGGCCCGTGCCCCACGGTGGCCTGCCACAGGCAGCGGGACGTCAAGCCGTCATCTGTGCGAGAGGAAGGGGCTGTTAGAAGGCCCAGAGCATGCCTCCTCCTCGCCCCTAACCTCGCCCTGGACCGGGCCGAGCCTCATCTCCGGGGAAAGGGCGTGGCACGGTGTGCGGCCTGAGACAGGTCTTCTCTTCTAATCCTGTTAGTTTACTTTGACACCCCCACTGCCCCTGTTCTTGCAAACCTCCAGTGGAACCGAGAGAGCGCCCGTCTGACCTGAGGGCTGGGCCCGCAGCTTACGCGTTGCAGAGCTTGGTGACGGAGCTCTCCCAGCGCAGGGAGGAAACGGGGGTCCTCCACGCTCGTGCGCGGGCGGGCGGTGTGTGTGACGCTTCACCGCGTTATTCACATCATCTACCCAGCAATGCTGCCAGACCTGCATCACAGTCCGTCCCTGGCTACGCAGGGATTGGTTCCAGGACCCCCAGGCTTCCAGAACCTGCAGCCGCGCAAGTCCTTTCTGTGAAGTGGCGAGGTGTGTGTAAGCTGTGCGTCCTCCCACGCACATCACGTCGCCTCTAGGTCACTCCTCGTACCCAGCACGACGCAAAGGCTCTATAAATAGTTGTAAGTGCGACGCCAACGTCATGTAAAGAGTTGCCAGGTCAAGGCAAAGTCAAGTTTTGCTTTTGGGGACTCTCCGGCATTTGCTTCTCCGAATGCTTTCAGTCTGAGGTTGGCGGAACCCAAGGTGTGGAACCGGTGGATACAGAGGGCATTTTGTTTCTTACGTGTATTTTCAAAACCCATGCTTCCTCCACTCGGGCACCCTGCGTCCGTGACCACATCGGCAGGCTGGAAGCAGAACTGCTTGAAATGCATCTTGCATCAGACGCAGAGCTTGTGTTGAAGCAGTTCAGGCAAAGAGCGGGTATGTCTTGCGTCTCCTGATTACATCTTCTTTCTGTCACCGTCCAGGATGCCTCCTGCTTTCAGTGGCAGATCTCACCTCTTTCCTGGGAGGCTGAAGCCATCCAGTATGCACTTCACCACCCACGCCTCTCCTTACAGCAGGATATCACTTTTTCTTAACAGAAGATCAAAGAGCAATAATTATTTGTTTCCACCTAATGATCTGTAAGTGGGTCTATTCCCTAAATGCCGTCCTACCGCTTGGCTTTTTCTCACTGATTAATGCATTAGCTGTCAGCTTTAACAGACGCAAGTCCACCTCATCTGAGCAGCGAAGTGGTGTCCCAGCGTTTGGACAGACTGGGTTTGGGAGACTTAACCAAGCTCCTCCTCACGGACATTTAGGTTGTTTGCAGAGTTTGGGGATTTTGTTCTTACAAAAAATGAGGCAGTAAAAGTCCTTCTGTGTACACATTCATGCACTAGTTTTGAGCGCTTCTATAGGGTGGATGACTGAGAGCAGACCTATTAGCTAGAGGGTACGTGCACTGAAAGTTGGGTGGGGACTGCGGTGTCCCCTGCAAAGAAGTGCCCCAACTCAGACTCCCACCAGTAGCGAGCGTTCCGGCCACGTCAGTGTCGTCCAACTTTATCATCTTTGCTGATCTGATGGGGGTAAAACGGGATTCCGCCGTGTTCGCTTGCGTTCATTTCTTTCCATGTGCTGTGCTGTGTGTGTACTGTGTTTGTTTTCCTCAGCTGCTCAGCCTGGGTGGCTATAACAGAACCCCGTTCACTGGGCGACTCAGACAACAGGAATTTATGTCTCGCAGTTCCAGAGGCTGGGAAAGTCCAAGGTCAAGGTGCTGGCAGGTCTGGTTCCCCAGTGGGGGCCCTGTCCCTGGCTTGCAGGTGGCTGGCTTCTCACTGTGTCCTCTGAGAGGGAGTTAGTTCTAGTCGCTCTTCCTCTTCTAAGGATGCTAGTCCCACACCGGTGCCATCTTCTAAGCCTGGTTAACCCCCAAAGGCCCCACCTCCATATGCCATCACAGTGGGGCAGGACTTCAGCACCGGAACTTCGAGGGGGACACACACACCGAGTCCAGACGCCTGTAAACCACTCACTCGTGCGTGGCCTTTGCCCCTCCTTCCATGGCTTGTTTGTCTTTTTCTTACGGATTTGCTAGCACTCTTTATAAACGAGGGAAATCAGCAGTTTGGGGTCATTTGAGAAGCGCCTCGTGTTTTCTGCCTCAGTCTCTACACACTGCGTGTGTCTCGGGGAAGGGACAGAGCGCTGGCCGTTTACAAGGCTTCGTGTTTCTATTATTTGTTTGTTTTTGTCTTTCACCATGTCTTTGGTTTTGCTGTTTGTCGCTGACTAACTGAGGGCCTGTTAGTTAGTCCTAATCTTAGGAATATTACGTCTCAGAACACTTGGAAGGTTTCCCAGAAAACTCCCAGACCATCAGGAAAGGAGGAGGCAGGAGGGTCTTTAGGAGGGCTGAGAAGGAGCAGGGTGGGGAGAGAGAGTGGTGCAGCTGGGAAGCTGGCCTCCAAAGCTCTCCTCCCTTTATTTAAAAAAGATTTTTCTTCCTTTCTTTCTCTTTCTCTGCATTTCCCCCCTTCCTTCCTTTCTGTTTCTCTGTCTTTTCCCCCGTTTCTGGCTGTGTACACTTCTGGAGCATGTGGCTGGATTCCCACCATGGGGACTGAGATGGAATTTCAAGTCACTCACCATAATTCAACTTTACAAATTAGAGAATTCTTATGAATAGAACCGGATGGAATGTGGTTTCATGTCTTCTCTCCCCGGGGACCCTGCCCAGTTTGGCAACAGGAAACTGAGTTAAGGGTGGGATTACTTCTAGGAAGTGGCTTTTCAGTCTAGCTGTGCGGCTAATCCACGCGTTACAGCCCGAGTTATCTGTTAATGAGGGCAAAGGAAACGTCCAAATGTGCCAGGAGCATGCTTCTGCCTTTGTACGTTCCTCCCGATTATCCTTCTACTGGAAGAACTATCGAAGTGGGTTTATTTCTCCTCATTTTACCCTTCTGTTTTCCACCAGCAACACAGGCAGGGAGGCACCAGGCTGCCTGGAAAAAAAAAAAAAAAAAAACACTAGACTAGGAATCCAGGGACCTCAGTTTCAGTCCTGCCTGCACCCCTCGTTGGCCTGAGACTGTGGGCAAGTCACACATCTTCTCGGGGCCCCAGTTTCTTCCTGTAAAAGGGCCAAAATAACCAGCCTCCCAGGGTGGCTCGGGGCCCTGTAAAGTGGAACCTGGGGCTGGTGGCGCCCACACCGTGCAGATGAGCCGTGTGCCCAGGGCCGGACCCGGACAAGGAGCCCAGCGAAGCCCACCGCCGTCCTTCCTGGTCCTGGGAGCACCGACACATGGTGTTAGTGTCTTAGGGCTGTTGTCACAAAGAACCACAAACTTGGTGGCTTACCACACCAGAAATGTATTCCCTCACAGTTCTGGAGGCCGGAAGTTCAAAATCAAGGTGTGACCTTCCAGTTACGAGGGGCAGTCCTGCCCTGAGTCTTGCAGCTTGTGGCGGCCCCCGGCCTGTGGCTGCGGGCCTCCCATCTCTGCCCCCGTGGTCACGTGGCCTTCCCCTCTGTGTCTTCTCTTCTGTGCCTTCTAAGGACACTTGTTGTCAGATTTAGGGGCCACCCGGAAAAGCTAGGATGACCTCATTGCAAGATCCTTAACTTAATTACACCCACAAGGGCCCTCTTCCTCAAAAAGGTCACATTTACAGGTTCTGGGGGTGGGGCACGGGCACCTCTTCGGGAGCGGGGACCACTCAGCCCACCACACAGGCTCTAGGGGTTACTTCTGGATCAAGACTGTGGCCCGATTTGACACATTGTTTTACAACAATCTCAGCGAATCCACCATTGGTCTGATACCAGTCAATCAGGACACGTGAGGGAGGAGAGGAAAGAACAGAAGCTTGTCCTTTGTTTGATCTGTGTTGTGTCTGCAGCAGCACAGGCCTTCCCTCCTGGGTCCCCAGCTTCGTGGGGATGAGTTGAGTGTATTTGCTGTTCCTGTGCCCACCCCCCGCCTGCTGCTCACATCCTGGTGGGAAGAAAACTGCAGCCCTCCGACCACAGAGCCTTCGGTCCTGGCCCTGCCCTGGCCGCGTGTCCCGTGGGCTCCACTCCGCGTCACCCTGGACCTCTCGCTGTGGCTCTCGGAACATGGCTCCCACACTGGCTGTCTGACGTCCAGCCTGGGCTTAAACCTCTGATTAGATGCTTGTTTGCTCCCTGGGCCCCTCTGCCCTCTCACTCTTCCTGGTTCGGTTACTCACTGAACCTTCAGGAACCCAGCCTAAGCTGTCAGGGTCACCCAGAGACCCCTCTGTATCCGAGAGTGTAGTTGAAGGCAGGCGGCCCCAATTATACAAGCCCCATGGCTTCGGGGTAACTGAGCACCTGGGGGCAAGGACTCTGCCTCAGAGTGGAGCCCTGCAGGGCGTTAGGGACTCCAGTGCCAGCGGCAGCAGCGGCTCCCACTTCCTGAGCACTTACCTTGGGCACTTCGGTGGGGTTCTTCATCCTCTGAGTCCTAGGCCCCCTCTGGGGTAATCTTAGCTCCATGTCTCGTTCCCATGGGGTGTGAAGGGGTTCAGCCTATTCTGATTTGTTCCACACAAAGGAGAAAGTCCCTGTACCTTCCCACTGCTCAGGGGTATCGTGGGGACAGAGGGGTGTAACCGTGAAAGGTCTTCAGGCTCGGACCAAACAATGCTGCTGAAAACCAACATCTTAAAAAAAAAAAAAAAAAAAAGCCAAGGTAGTCTGGAGGCATTTATGCCCAAGGTTCACTGAAAACCCCACATTTTAAGCAAAGTCAGTGTTGCTCGGCATCCCAAGGGTAAGAAGGACATTCCAGGAGAAGGGCCCAGAAACGCAAGAGCGACTGTCTGCTGGGGAGAGAGCGTGGTGTGCCGGAGCTGCGGGCACTGGGGGCTGGGGAGACGCCAGTCCAAACCCAACGGCGGCCACTTGACCTGGGCAGGTCACACTCTCTGAACCTCAGGTGGGAAACCTCATCTCTGAAAGGGGAGAGTGGTAGGAGCCAGGGCTGCTGGAGGACCAGAAATTACAGGTGTATCTGGCACCAAGTGGGGTGCCTCCTCCAAGGCCTTCTCAGCCCCTCACCTCCGCACCAGGCACCCAGTGCCCGGAGCCTCCCCCAGTCTTGCACTCGCTGCGTGGAGCTCTTCTGCCGCTGGGTCCTGGCCACTCGCGTGACCCGGGGTGCTTTTCTCCTTGTCCTCGGGGCCTAGCTCCACACTGGTGTGCAGCCGGCGCTCAGAGCGTGCCTGCATCACGACGGAACGCGGTGGGCCCAGGCTTAGCGCCTTGCTCGGCACGCTAGATCTCTGCAGAGTGACCAGCAAACGAACAGGAGTGTAGAGTCACCCTCTGCGAAGAACTTGAACGCCTTCTGACATCTTCACCTCTCCTGACTCACCGCGGAAATAGGAGAGTTGATCATTATGGTCGCTGACACCTATGTGTTCACTGCCAGCTCCTGCTGTGCAAGTGGATGACCTGACAAATCTCCTACAGCCCTGAGAGGCAGCGAGGGACCATCCCTCTTTAGAACACACAGAGGTTCAGAAATTTCCCAGGCACACTGGTAGAGGTGGTGGCCGGGATGTGACTCTGGGCACCTGGTTCTGGAGCGGGGCCTCTCAGCCCCGGTATCCACTGCCTTTACCGCATGGAGACGCTGGTCGTGGCCACCTCTGCAGCTTCAGGGAAGCCCTGTCCCTCTAGCCTGGATCCCGGGACCCATCGGAGGCCAAGGGGGACTCCTGAGGGTAAACCTGAGTAAGAGGTGAGGGCGCACAGTCTCCCAGGCATGCCCCAAGCCTGGACCACATGCGACTTCCAAGAGCCCCACGCATATATATACATATATAAAGTTCTATGTAATGGCCGTGTCTGTGTAAAGACGAATACAACCCAGGCTGGATTCATTTTGTCTCTCAGATCTTAACACAGACCCCGTGCCAACTCGTGCCCGATGGCCAGGCCTCCCGGGTTATATCCAGAGCCTCTGCGGGTGCAGCGGGAGCGGTGTGCGGTCCCCTAACCGGCCTCTGTCTCCACAGGTGCCGCAGCGGATGGCGGCGGCCGAGGGCGCCCCCGAGGATGGCGGCGGCGGCGCCCCGGGCGTGTGGGGCGCCTGGGGCCCCTGGTCCGCCTGCTCGCGCAGCTGCAGCGGCGGCGTGATGGAGCAGACGCGGCCCTGCCTGCCCGGCGCGCACCGCGCGCGCGCGGCTCCGCGGCCCCCGGCCGCCGCGCGCGCCTTCGCGGGCCACGTGGTGTCGGCCGTGCGCACGTCGGTGCCGCTGCACCGGAGCCGCGAGGAGCCCCGCGCCCCCGCCGGCCTCGACGCCGGCCGCCAGGGCCCGGCGCCGCGGGGCAGCCGGCACCCGCAGGCCCGGGCCCGCGAGCCCACCGCGGACAGAAGGTACTCGCCCGCCCGCCACTGTCCCTGTCCCCGTCCCCGCCCCCGCCCGGCCGCGCCGCGCTGCTCTGCGTCCCAGGTCACGCAGTATCACTGCCTTGCTTCAGCCAGGTGGGGAGGAATTCTTGGCTCCACGGAGCTCCTTTCATCCTTTGATTTATTTTGCAGCCTCTGAAAGCGTCGAGGCCACTCCCACCCCCTCTGTGGTTCTGAATAGCCTCCGAAGTGAAGCTGCGTCTCAGAGGCCCTTAGGCCCCAACCTTAGGGGAGCCCTGCGGCGGGGGTGAAAGAGAGAGGGACCTGGAGCCGGGAGGCCTCCGCCCTAGTGCCCCTAGAGCAGGGGGAAAGGGGGGTTCCTGCGGCCCGCGGGCTCTGTGCATGGGAGCTGAGGACACAAAACGAGGGGCCTTTTACTCCAGGAGCGGCTGGGAGTTTGGAACCCTCTGACGGGTCCAGCGTCTCGAGTCTGACTTGCCCCTTCCTAGGCTGTAGCTTCCAGGATTCTATGAACTTTTCCAGAAACTTTCTCCAAAGTATTTTGAGTGAACACACAACTTTGAGGATATGGCTAATTAAGGGCCTAGACTTTTTTTAGGGTCAATAAAATACAAACTCCAGAAACGGCATAGGGCGCCGGAAGAGCAGTGCAGCCCTGAAAGGCGACAGCGTGCGCCCCTGGGGAGGTAGGGCTCAGAGGACGGAAGAGCTTGTCAGTGCGCTCTGCTTTGCGGGGAGGGGTAATCAGGTTTATCTGCTTATTAATTATTATTATTTTACTTAATGGAGGTACTGGGTATCGAACCCAGACCTCACGCATGCTAGACATGCATCCCCACCGCGGAGCTACACCCTCCCTCCCCCACTTGTCAGTGAATCACTGAACCAGCATTGACAGGTCACCCAGCACCCATTCAGCAGCATTTGCTGGGCGCTCTGGGTCCACGATCAATTCGGAGAGAATATCAATGCGAAAGCGGTGACACTAACAACAGACAGACATTTACAGGAAGAACAGAGAGAGTGAGCGAGGCTCTCATGCTCAGGACGCGTGCAATTTAGTCACTGAGCCAAGGTGACGCCCATCCCAGGAAAGGTGCGACTAGCAGGTGGGCTGCCTTGCCCCTCCTGCTGCTCGCAGCTTAGACGTTGGCGTCAGTGGCCACCCTCTCCCCTTACGGCTGGAGCCGCGTGAGAAGGCCCAGCCCGGAGCTGCAGGGGGAGAGGAGGTGCCGCCCGTCCGCCCCCATCAGCCTCACACTCTGGACCTGGTCAGTAGGAGCTTGGAGAGGGACAACCGTTTCACAGAGAAGGTGCTCCAGCTGGATTCTGAATGATTCACCGAATCCGGGTTGATGGCAGGGCGAGGTGAAGAAGGGAGAATGCCGAGGCCTGGCGCGGCCTGTCAGTGGGAGAGTAAAGGAGACAGCAGCTGGGAGAGGACGCTTCCTTTTTTCCCCCTCTTCCTGCGTAGAAAGCCGAGGGCCCTTCAGTGTCGCTTGGGGACTGAGGGGCTGCTGCAGGTGAAGGTGCGGATATGACCTTGTCTCCTTTGATCCCGACCACCACCCCGTAATAACGTGGCTGCCCAGTCCCTTATCTGCAACGCTCACGGCCAGTGCATCTTAGCCTTCAGAGCTGTTTGGGTTTTAGAAAGGTAACTGAGGGTCTGTTTCACAGGTTATGTGCTATGGGGCCACATTCCATCATCAAACATGTTTATTTTGGCAGTGAAACATACGAATGTTCACATCAGATAGGATGAAAAAGAAATTAAAAGACCGTTAAGAAGCCTCATGTCCATTAAGGTGAGGTTGGCCGCCCAGTGAGTTTTACCACCAAACAGAAAAAAAAAAAAAATTCAAAAGAAAAGGAAAGAAAACTTGGTTTTCAAAATTCTTGGCTTCAGAACTGCAGATTTATGACAGCTAAAGATTGTCGAATACCTACTCCGTGCCAGGCACTGTTCTTGTCTCTTTGTACTGACAACCCTATGAGATAGATGCTAATATCAACCCCCTTTTTAGAGGGGAAGAAATGGAGCCCAGAGAAGGAGAGTAACTTGCCCAAGGCCACACAGCTAGTCTGCCAAGCGTTAGGAACCCAGGCAGTCCTGGCTCTGGGACCGATGAAGTAGATGTTAACACACGAGGGATCAAAGGCTCTAAGGATGAATGACTTGGAAGAGCCGGGGTTTGAAGGTGCTGCTGACTCCCAGATCCCTGGAGGACTGGTGACCTCTCTTCTGGCCTCTGTGGTTGAGACCCGAGGAAGGCTGCGCGGGGAGCAGGCTTGCGCTGGCCGCTGGCCTGGGCTGCAGGCATTCCAGCCCGTGCGTTTTGGCAGCAGGGATTTTTTTTCTTCTTCTTCTTCTAACTTATTGACAAGGGGCCAGTTACTGTTTACTACGAAGTTCCTGCAAGTTTCTATCCTGCTCTTGTAATATGACAGTTTCAGATGAGACAATCCAAATGTTAGTCTGGGAGGCCCGCGCTGCCGACAAACGTGCAGCTCTTCCTGGCTGACGAAAATCACATTTGCTTATGTTACTAGTCATTAGGAACTTGCACAGGACATGTGACCCCCGAAGAAATGTCAGTGTGTTCTCCGGATGGCTGGCTGCCTTGCTCTCTGTTTCAGGTTTGAGGTTTGAGGCGAAGGCTTCAGGGCTTAGATGTTTAAGAAACTGTGAGGTTGCTATGCTACGCAACCGAAAACCTAATTGGAGCCAGATAACAGATAACACAAAATGATTCAACCTTCTAACAAGTATTTATCAAGCACCTGCCGTTGTAAGGCCCTGGACAGACACAAAGGTATAAAAACCAGGTTAGGGACCCTCCGGGCTTTTACTGACAGGCCAGAGCAGCTGTTTCCAACCTTACTGTTTTTTGAAGCATAAGAATCCTTTGTGCAAAATCAGTCTTAGGTGGTGGCTCAGTCTGTCACACAGATAGAGCTGAGCTGCTCTGGTTGAAGCCTCAGAGACATCACTGTAGAAACCCGGGGTCTGGGTCCCAGTGCAGCGGTGGTTTTCAGCCTCGGTTGACCATCAGAATCCTTTGCCCATCTTTTAGAAGTCTTGACATCCTGGTCACATCCCAAACCAACATCTGGATCTCCAAAGGCTGTACTCGGACATTAATGTAATTCCAGTCCAGCCAAGGACAGGAACCTCTGATCTGGAAGTATCTCTTTGGAACCTCAAGGTTTTGTGGGAAATAATTTGAGAATCAGTATTGTCCAGCAGGATTTTCCAGGTTCGGGGTCGCCTGCTCGGGAAAGGCTTCCACAAAGGTGGCCTCCCCTGGGATTTCTTCACAGCCATAGTGGCCTGGGGAGGCTTGGGCCGGGAGACTTCAGCCTGCAGATCTTGGCCAGCAGGTTCCATAATGCATTCTACCAAGCCCCCCCTCTCTCCATGCCCAAGGCTGTGTCCCTGGGACGGCTAAAGGGGGAGGAGGTATGCAGGTGAGTCGGGCAGCCGTGCAGCAGCTCACACCTGTGAAATTAAGACTGTCCTCAGTAGGAGAGCCTTCCCCCTCAGTTTCTGGAACTGGGTACCTGCAGACTGGAGGGAGCCCAAAGGGGCCCCTGTTATGGCAGACCTTCCCTTTTATGACACTGAAACCAGATGGATTTCCCATTCCCGAAGTGTCTAGCAACAATGGCTTCCAAAGAGAGGCCCTGCTGCCCAGAGTCCAGGTACACACGCCTACAGAACCTGCTGTAAATACCTGCTGGCCAGTTTCCCTCGGCTTCCACAGAGACAGGATATGAGGGCAGCGCCCGCCGCACTCGGAGAGCCACTTCACGACCTTCGTCATGCTCTGGTTGCCAAGCAGCCCGCGAACAGGCAGGCGTTCCTCCCCAGTGGGCTTCCTTACGCTCGCCTGCCTGAGCCAGTTCTCCTGATCATTACGTGCACGAAGCAGCTGGAATCTGGGGATGGGATGCTGGGTGCTTTAATTCAGAGATTTGTTTTTAGATAGGGAGCGCCTCCCCCCACAGGCGTGGCAAGTTGAGAACTGTCACCTACTGGAGACAGTGGTAGGAGCCTGGGGCAGGAACGTCACGGCTGTGAAATCATGGCCACTGTCTCCCCTGGGCGGACGGAGAGCGTCATACCCTCCGGGAATCAGAAAGAGGTTGCGGAGGGGGGCTTCCCAGAGCCCCCAGAGAAGTCGAGCCGCGTTTCCTGCTGGGAGGATTCTGGCTAGCTCAGCGATCCCGACGCCCGGGCTGTGCAGGCCCACAGCTCGAGAGCGGTTTGCGGTCAGTTTTCAATTATTGGGTTTTTTGGTTTTTTTCTTTGAAATATTGGTCTTTATTTGGAGTCAGCTTTTTAACCAGAACTTCCGATGTCGGGCGCAGCGGGAGAGAACCCAGCCTGAGAGGCTGCAGACGCACGAGGGCGAAGAGCCCGGCTCTGGCGCCGGGGGGCCCGCGTCTCTGCCCAGCCCCGCCGCTGCCTGGCCGCGTGTCCTGCAGATGCTGCTTGACCTCCCCCGCTGAGGGGGGTGGCGCGCCGCTTTGCTGGGTGCTGGGAACCGGACCCGTCACGCAAAGGGCTCGGCACAGCGCGGGGCCCCTCAGAAGCCCGCGTGGAGGCGTCGGCGTGCCTTCCGCACGCCGGGCATGCTGGCAGGCGTGTACACGCGGCGTTTTCTCAGGTCTTCCCCGTGGGTTTGCGTGGAGGACTTGTGTTTTTCCGGTTATGGATGAGAAACCCGAGGGTCAAAGAGAAGATGTCAAATTCAGGGTCCCGTGGAAGGAAGGCAGGAGAATCAGAGTGTGCACCCACCTGTTTCCCATGCCGCTCAGCCTTGCCCTTCTAGAGAGCCTTTCTCAAAGTCAAAGGTACCGCTCATTGATTAAGCCTAGTACAGTAAACAAATATTTCTCTGAGATGAAAAACAAAATTTTCTCTAACATTTACCCCCAAGTTTTTGGTCCAGTAACTTATGTATCGGTAACGCTGAAACCATCTGCACCACGAACTCCAAAGTCTATGTGGGAATCCGGGGGAGCCACGAGCCCGTGACGGTCGGCTGCTGGCCACGCCCAGCCTTCTCGTAAAGGTGCTTGCTTTCAAAGGCTGCCTCTGGGCCACAGGGCTTGATTCACAGAGGTGACCTGGGCGTTAACCTTTCTGTGTTTCATTCTCATCATTCCTCGTGTGTCTGCTGTGAACTAGCCCCTGTGCTAAATGTAAAAGGGCAGACAGATGCAGGAGGTGTGGTTTCCCAGGACCCCACACCTGCGGAGGAGACACCCAGGGGTGACCGCCAGCAGGTGGTGTGGGGCACGTCCTACCTGCAGGGTGGGCAGGGGCTGTGGGAGCGCGGGGCTGGGGCTGACTCTCGGGGAATCAGGGTGACTTGGTGGTGGAGGCACTTCCTTGCCAAGTGAGGGAAGAGCTGGGAAGCACTTGGTATGGAGGGAGAGGGCAGTGGTTCAGTGACACAAGAGGAACCAGAAAGTGTCCTTGTCCTCAAGGGGTGCATGCTGGGGGTGGGGTGGGGAGACAAACGAACCGACATGTCCAAGACCCAGTGCTCAGGGCTCCCTCCAGGGCACACTCAGGGTGTGGGGAGGAGAGGAGGGGCAGAGGGAGGACCGGGGAGCCAGGGGAGGCTTCGCAGTGGTGGTGATGACCGAGCTGAGCTCGGGAGAGGAAGGGTTTCAGCAGAGGCTGAGAGCGAGGAGGGCATTCCTCCAAAAGCAAGCTGCGAGGGCTGAGACCGGGCGGTACGGCGAGCCCGTCACATTCGGGAAGTTCCAAACAGTCTGATGAGGCCAGAGCCCGGGTGGTAGGGGAGGGAGTGTCCGGGCGAGACCGGGAAAGTCCACAGGCCCCTTTCCAAGGAGTGATGGTGAAGCAGTCCTAAGGGGACTGAAACAGAGTTTCTTTGAGAGAGACAGTCCTCGTAATCATGGACGACCAGATCTTTCCATTTGAAAGCAAGGCAAGATGATGCCTCCAGTGTATAGTTGGTCCAAATCTCTTCTTAATGCCCTTGTGAGTTTGCAAATGCATGACTCTGCCGCCCTAAAGCTCACAGTCAGGGTGTCCTGTCCCGGAGCTCTGTCCTTTGGTCCCTTGGTTTTGCAATAGGTGTGTTAGTTTCCTGTTGACGCTGTAACATTGACCGCAAATTTAGTGGCTTAAAACAGCACAAATGTATTCTCTTACGGTCTGGAAATCAGAAGTCTGAAGTCAAGGTGTCAGCAGGGCCACGTTCCCTCCGGGGGCTCCGGGGGAGGGTTTGTTTCCTTCCCTTTTCCGGCTGCGGGCGTCGGGCTGCCTCCCTCGGCTCGAGGCCCTCTCCTCCCGTCCGTCCACCCTCTTGCTTCTGTCATCTCGGCTCCTTCTCTGACGCTCATCCACCCGTCCCCTCTGTATGAGGACCCTTGTGGTTACTTTGCATGCACTCAGGTAACCCTTTCAAAAGCTGTGGGCCACACAAAGTGGCGTTCTGGGGATTAGGGTGTGGGCATCTTAGAGTCGGGGGGAGGGGCGCTATCCAGCCTCCTGCAGTGTACGTGCATTTGGGGGTCTTGAGCATACCCTGGTTGTGGGGCAGTTTCTGTGCTGGCCAGACCACCAGCCACTCCCCAGCCGTGTCTGCAGGACGTTCAGCAGCATGCTTTCCCCGGAAAATGAAGAGGACGAATCATTCACCCCCCCCCCCCCACCATGTGCTCTTTTTGGACATACGGTGTTCATCAGGGACAGTGACGATGAAGTTAAAGATAATAGATGCCCGAGGCAGCTGGCAGAGGATGAAGGGCTCTGTGTTCCAGCCCAGAGTCCCGGGGCCAGTCCCCGGCTCTCGCCAGCGCTTTGATCTTGGAAAGTCACCTCATTTCTCTGAGCCTTCGTTACTTCGTGTTTGTACAATAAAGGGGTTTTACCCGTTTATTACCCATTCAGTGAGGTCTCCAGCCGGACGCTGCTGTGTTGCTGAGGTCTGAGGCTGCGCCAGCACCCCCAGCAGCCTTCTGTCCGCAGAGTGACGGGGAGTCATGGCTGGGGACATGGCTCCCAGCTCCGCTTTTTCCCAACGTGCTTTGGAGCGAGATGGGTTTTCTTCTTCCTGGATGCATCCACTGCCCTCCAAGTGCCGTCCACACGTCTGACCTCCTCTTCTTGGTCTCCCTCTGGGCCTCCGCCCTTTGCTCTTGGAAGCATTCGCATTTCTTACCTCGGAGAAGCCCTGGGCTGGGAGTCCTTAGACCTCACTTCCTGTCTCAGCGCCATCGTTTGCTCACTGGATGGCCTTTGGGAATCACTTAATCAGTCTATAAGATCTGGACAATGATTTGTCCTCTGTCTGCCACACAGGCCTGTTGAGAGGGTGGGATGAGGTAACAGCCGTAAAAGTGCTTCAGAAATAAGAGAGACTGTTCAGATCCAGCCTGGCCTGATGACTTGATTGTCATTGGCCGGATCATCCTTGGGTTTTAGAGCCTCGTGCCTCTTTGTCTGATTCCTCGTACGTGCACGTACAGGCGTGTGTGCGTGTGAGCGTTTTGGTTGAAAGGTCCATTCGTTCTGAGACAGGACAGTCAGGGCCAGGCCGAGATCGCAGGCTGTCCCACCCTTTCCCACCTCCCCGGGGACTGTCTCTGACTGCGGGTAGGAATCATTTGTTTTTTCAGCTCCTCCTTTCCTGCCCACTTTCTTGGAGACCATTTGCATTTCATCATTAGTAACTCCGGGGCGATATGTTATTTCTGTCCCGTGGGCCCCTGGAGCCGAGTGGGCCCCTTCATGACGCTGGACAGGAAAACTTGCCGTTAATTAAACTTCACAAAGGCACGTGACGTTTTCCTGACCCTCCGTCGACACCTAGGGAGTCTTGTTACATACAGCGGGGCAGAAGCCGGCCGGCAAGGAGAAGGGAGCCCCCTGGCCTTGCCTGTGCTCCTCCTCGGAGAAGCTCCTGGTGCTCCTGGGCCGTGCGCGGGGGGAGCCGGCTGAAAGGCACACCCCGCGTGCTGGGTGTTTGGGGTTTTTCTCCTGCAAGGAAAGTTTTTGTTTCTTTACCTTCTTTTGAAGCAGGATTTCCACTTAGTCCCTGAATTGTTTGACACGAAGTTACCTGTTGATGCTAACCAGATGAGTGGTGTTTCCGTATGCCTTGGTTTCTAAGTCTGAAACTTTAGCCCTTCTCGGAGAGAGAGATTGCAGTGGAGCCGGGCCCGTTGGGATGTGCACGTCTGCCTGCAGGTTAGGAAAGATTGGAGCCAGATTTTAAGCTTGAGTGACTCTGCTCTCAGACAAGGCTCCAAAGAGCCCCTGTTCCTTCCTGTGGCATTTCATTGAGTGTCAGAAGCATTTCATTAGTTATCAGAGCAACGATCCCATTTGCCGTTAAGAATGCTGCGTTGAGCCTCCTCCAGGTCGCTCATGACGCCGGCGCCCAGAAGAAGGGAGCCTGGAAGGAGCCTGACTGCAAGGTGTGTGCCTCAGGAGGGGCCTCCGCCTTGCTGCTGGGGCCCGAGGGCTTCTCCTCGGATGTGTGCCCGGTGGCAGCCTGAGATGCCTTCTTGTGAGGACGGGAGGGAGGGACGCATTCCGTGTGTGTGGGTGACTGTCATTTCCTTTATTCGTCCTTCTGCACACATTGCTGATTGAGTTGTAGCAAGGACGCCCGTCCTACAGCACCTACTGTGTGGCACATCCGTTTGATAGCACCTACTATGTGGCACATCATTCACGAGCGGATTTGAGCTGCATTTTACAGTTGGGGAGACCGAGGTAGAAAAATCCCCAGTGTCCTGCTTCTGTGAGGGGCAGAGTGGATCTGAACGCAGGGTCGCCTGACCCCAGCGTTCCCCACTCTCCCTACTCCGAGCCTGTAATGTGGGTCCAGGTACTTTACCTGCACATGGGAGGGTTTGGGGTGCAAAGACTATGGCTTCGTTCTTGGTTTCCATGGCAAAATACAAACGGCCCCTCGAGGGCTTTTTGAGTCCTTACTTTCTTATCCATTCAAAGGCCCTTTCCTGGGCATGTGGGCCTTTCGGCTCATCTCTCTTAACAGCACGAGAGCAACCACAGTGGCTGGTTATTGTGGGTTGACTGTGTGTCACTGGCTGAGCAACACCTTCCCCTCCAGAGACAGCAAGCCCGAATCCCGGGGGCCTGAAAACGCTAACTTACTTGGAAAAAAAAGATCTGCAGAGGTAATGAAGGCTCTTGAGATGGGGCGATCACCCTGCCTCGCATGGGTGGCCCCTAAATGCAACCACGAGTGTCCTTATGAGAGACAGGCAGAGAGAGATTTGACAGCCAGACACACAGAGGAGAAGGTGGCAGGAGGACAGAACTGAGAGAGAGCTGGCGGTGCGGTCCCCAAGGACTGGCGTGACGGGGCCCAAGGCGAGGGGTGCCGGCCGCGCCCGCAGCCGGAGAGACCGGGAAGCAGCTCCTCCCAGGGTCCCCTGAGCCGCCCTGCCAGCAGCGTGATGTCAGCCCGTGGATACTAACTTCGAGCTTCTGGTCTCCAGAGCTGTGAGAGAATGAGTTTCTGTTGTTTTAAGCCACCAAGTTTGTGGCAGTTTGTACAGCAGCCCGAGGAAACTAGGACATGTGGAGACGGCTCTGGGTGGAAACTCTAAGGACTGCGGTGCGTGAAGTAACCCACGTCATCCCTTTGTTTTAATACGAGAAGGCCTCTGTGCCTGCAGATGAAGCGTCGAGCCTCGGGGCCCAGGCCTAGGAGGCTGAGAACAGGGGTTAGGGCCGAGCTCGCCTCCGGGCCTCTGCCCTTGGCCTCTGTGCCATTCTCCCTCCCGCCGGCCCCCTTCCCGGCCTGAGGCCCCCTAGGGCAGGCCCGGGTGGGGATCGGGCCCCGCCCCAGAGCCCCTTTTCCTCCTTGAGGTTTGACTTCCAGGCAGGACTTACTGTCTTTATTCCTTCATGAATCTTTTCCTACAGAAACACTGAGTTTCTGGGCCACGTGGCCCCAGCAGCCGCCGACACTTCCCTTTTCCTCCGTGGTTAGAACCTGTGGGCTAGTGCTGAAAATACTTTCTTTCTGGATTTGGAGGGAAACACTCATTTCCCCCACCCTGTTTTCCAGTTAAAGTCTCACGCCGGCAGTCCACCCCGGTGATCCCGTGTGAACGGCGCTTGGTGTTTATAAGCTGTGCCACAGGACAGCTGTGTAAGCTCCTTAAGAGCTTACCCCCCGTTCATTCAGCGGCGTTTGTTAATATTGCAGTGATGTCCGTTCACACAGACCTTCTGGCGGGGGCAGGTTGCTTAAGATCTTCCAGACCCCGTTTCCTGGTGTATGAAATAGGGGTAATGACGCACTTCACTGTTCGCAGTGGTGGCTAAGTGGGTTAACACACATAAAATATCTGGCAGGTGTTCAACAAATTGCTGCTGTCTGAACACGGAATTTATTTAAGTACATGATGCTGACTGTTTTGGGGGTGGAGTAAAATCTAGGAAAAACCCTCCTTTCCTTCAGCTAGCTGAGGGTGACCGGCTTGCGCTGAAATCCCCTCTGATGCGAGGAAGAAAGCTACGCATCATTTTCATACCTGACTGTTGTACTTGGAATAGTTCATACTTATATTAAAGTAAAATGAAGCAACACATGGTCAGTGGGCACGCGGTAAGGGGTGTGTGTAAACGTGCAGACTGGGGAGACAGGCGCAACTCGGGAGAGATGCCGTTGCTTCCTCCGTGGGCCTTTCACAGACAAGATGCTCGAGGGATGTCAGCTGCATCATAATTGTTATTACTGTTGCATTAATGAATTAATTCAGCAGAACTTGCAGAAAAGAATTCCTCAGCTTGCTTCAACCTGCCGGGGGCCAGCCTCGGGGGCAGAGGGCACTGTCTGAGAGTCTCCAGGGAGAGGGGTTAGGAGCTCACCTTTGCTTAGCACCTGCCTGGCCAGGCACTGTGCCCTGCAGGTAATCTCATGTGGTTTCCCCTGAGGCTGGCAGGGCCCCTCGGGTTCCAGTCACAACACACACCAGCAACAGGTTTGATTTCCAAGAGGGCTCCTCCCACTGACGCTGGAGAAGTGAATGCATTTCTTTTCTTCCATGCAAAGCCAGCGCTGTTGCTGTCAGCCCACACTTGGCTGTCTGCCTCTGCAGTGACCCTCGCAGGCCATGGTTGCATGCTCTGTGTCCTTCACCTTGGGGACAGTGCAGCCGTCATGGTCACCACCATTTACAGAGCATCCACAAGGGCCAAGCCCTGTACTGGGCCGTTCACCTCTGTTATCTCATTCACCCCTGACGACAGCCATCGATGAGGTGGGCATCCTTACCCTGTTTTGCCACTGGAGACAGGAGATGTAGTGTGACCGACGGCCGGCCCATGGTCACACGGATAATAAGTGTCTGCCCTGGCCTGTTTGATGGGCTACCCAGGATCTCTCTAGCATCCCATGTTGCCACCCCAGGGGATGTCCTGCTCTCCTCACTTCAGGGATACCCTGCCCAGAATGAAGTAGGGTGGGACCAGCCTCTTTGCTCCGAGCAACCTAATATTAACTCGGCCTCAACTGGAAGTGCCTCTTGGGTGGCCCTCTCCTAACTCATTTTTTGCCTTTGTGCGAATCCAAAAAAGATACCTCTTCCTCTGGCTAGGTTCATCTTCCCACTAGGAGGACACCCTGGATTTCAACACCCAGGTGTCCTGGTGCAGTGCGTAACCTGCTCAGCTGTGATGGGTGGGGACAGTGCTATGGACCTCACCTCCTGGGAGGCCAGCGGGTGGGTCCCTGGGGATAGGGTCTTCATAAGTCTTGACTTCCCCGTGCAGAGAGGGCCTTTTAAACTCAGAGTCGCTCCAAGAGCACCTTTCTGCTCCCTTCGCTAGGTTGCTGGCCTCTCGGCTGCGGCCAGTCCTCCTGAACCCATGGCGACGAGCCGGCTTTCCTTCTCTCTCACTAGAGGAAGTTCATCCCTTCGCCCTGTGTCCCTCCGTCCCCCCCGCTTCCTCCGGCCTCTTCCCCCCGCTCCCCAAGTGTAAGCCCTTGCGATCCTTCTTCCCTGAAGGCTCAGAGCAGAGCTGTCAGCTGATTCTCACGCTGGTCTTTGGACCCAGGCCTTAAGCACTTTCTGGAGAGCGGCAGCAGGTCTGGTCAGACCGGCTAACGCGTGTGACCGTGTGTACCGCGTGGGAGGCAGCAGGAAGGCTTTTGTTTTCATCGTCTGAATTTTTATTTCCTTAAGCGGTCAGCGTCTTGCCTCTTACCTTCCGTAGATGCGAGATGGCTTATTGGGCTGGAACAGCCCTGGCAGGGCTCTCAGTCTTCTGAACTTCTAAGAAGACACATGCGCTCAACCTAAACCGTTGGCTCGCGGCCTCTTTGAACTTAGCACACGCGATCCTCTCTCCGTTTGGCAGGTGATCATAGTGGGACAGTGTGAGTTTTAGGAACGCAGCTGTCTTCCCAGTTTCAGGGGGCGGGCTCCTGCCCCCCGCCCCCCCCCGGCCTGGGACCCCCCCCCCCCCGCGGGCCCTGGGCGAACATGTGCTCCTGCCCCTCGGCTCCTGCCCCCTGCTCTCCCTGCCCTGGAAATTGAGTGCCTGGTCTCCCCAGGTGGCTGGTGGCTGTGGACTCACTATTACCAGCTCCCCACCCAGACGCGCGGGGCCACCTTGATTGCTTCCTTCCTGGAGCTCAGAGCCTTTCAGTCTCTCCTGATTGATCCACGGAGGTCACCTTTACCGAGCCACTGGTCAGAGATGCTGGGCAGCGAAGCTGTGGTCTCTCTCGTGTCTTGTTTCAACAGACACTCCCAGAGCGCCCCGGGGCAGGCCGCAGCTGGTCCTCCGGATCCCGCACTCGGGCGGGAGGAGCTGGCAGGCTCGCCCCGAAGACCTAGAGGGCACGTGCGGGAGCCGGCCTTTGACCAGCAGCCTCACGGAGACACAGTGTCTGCGCCGGGGCAGGGGCCTGCAGACCGCCCCTTGCGGTGTGCGGGTGGCTGGGGGAGCCTGTGGGGCGCTGAGCGGCTGTTTATGTTGGGCCAGGAAGGCTGCACCCGTTTGTGAGTGAGTAGGGTAGGGTTCCAGGCAGGCCCTGGGAGGCACAGGACTCAGTGTGTTCGGACATTGGTGAGTGATCCATTATGCCTGGGAAGCGTAGGGGCAGGAGACGGGGGGAGGGGAAAGACTGGAGTCGAATCTGGGAGGAGAGACTGAGACCAGATGGCGAAAGACATGACGTGGCATCAAACCGAATGTGCCTTTTTTAGGTTCCACGTGTAAGCGATGTCGTTCGGTGCTTGTCTTTCTCTGACTTACTTCACTTAGCACAGTGCCCTCCAAGGCCATCATGTCGCTGCTGGGCGTAGGACAGGTTCAAGGATGTACGTACAGCACGGGGAATGCAGCTAATATTCTGTAATAACTGTAAATGGAGAGAAACCCTTCAAAATTGTATAAAACAAAAAGAAAGAAACTAAACGTGCCTTAAAACCGTCTAGGTTTGAACGTTTTTTTCTAGGCAGAGATGAGCCATGAGGGCTTTTTGAAATAGAGGGTGATGACCAAGGGCTGTGTTTAGGAGAGCAGATCTGGTGGTGAGAGAAGTCAAAAGCGCGTGAGGCTCCTGAGCCTGACGGGGGGGCACCGGGTGGGTGGGGACGCTGCGGACGGCCGCGGATGTGTGCGGGCATGTTTGCCGCCACTGAAAACACGGGACTGGACGTCCCAGGGCCGGCACTGTTCCTCACCGCGGCTACACTGCCGAGCATGTTCAGACTCTGCCAAAGCTTCCACCTGTCCTCGAGGCCGGGACGGCCTTTGCTAATCTGGAATTTTCTGGGAGGTTATGGCTTTTCAGTTACTGACAGTGACATTTCAGAAGAATGTTTTCTCCGCTGTTTCCGTCCCCTCCGTCTTTCGGGCTGGTTTAGAAGTGGGTATTTTGTGTCCAGTGGACAAGCCTGCATATGTACGTATTAAGGCTGCTGACTTGGATTCTGTGGGTGGTGCTGTGTACGCCGTGTCCTCAGGGAGACTTCTGACCGGGGCTTTCTGCGTTCGCTTCCCACGACCCTCCCCACGTCCACACGCCTGAAACCTTCAGTGGAAACAGGTCCGTGCTTTGCTTCTTGGTATCACTTTCATATATTGAAAACCTGTGCAGAAGAAAAAAATTATTGTGCTGGTACAAAAGAGGAAGACATGACAGAGGAATCCGCTTCAACTCCGCCCTGCTGAGCCCGCTTCCCGGGGAAATCAGGGCCTGAAACTTCATCTCTACCAGTTCAAAAATGTGTCCAGCACATGCGTCTATTCTCCTTTATTGTGTACAGTTTTCTCTTTTCTTTTTAAGCACAAACAGGAGCGTGAATGTTTAGTGCCTTCAGCGTCTTGTTCTTTTCCATTTCACTGGACTTTGGAGACCGTTCTGGATCAGTACACAGGCACCTGCCTCATTCTTCTAAACAGCTTCTTTGAACTCCAGTCTGCGCTGCGCCATTTGCCGTAGCATGTCCAGTCCCTCGTTCTCCTGTTTAAGGGGGCTTGGGTTGAGTGTCACAACTCAGACATGCGGAATGCCAGTTATTTTTCTCCATCTAGGTTTCGTTCATGAGTCTCTGTTTCTGCTGCTGCAGGAAATCCGCCAGCTCCAAGGACTCAGGCGCTCAGAGCCTTCATGGTAGACTTCGTTAGTTTGGGGTTTATGCTCCATCCCGTCAGGAGTCCCCTCCTTCCTCAAATTCTGCCCCTTCCCCTGGGGGAGACCTGGGTCCGCAGACGAGAGGCTCTGTGCAGTCGCGGGGAATGAAGGGAGCAGGGCGTCTGCTCTGCGTCCCTGGCTGCCTCCCGCCCTTTGCAGTAAATGCTGCCGAAACCTCCACGCGTGCTTTGCTGGCCTCTCGTCGCCGAGGGCCATGTGCTCTGTGTCCCTGCTGGAACCACAGAGACCCCTTTGGGATGAGCCATCGGCACTCAGGCGCCATGTTGGATACGGGCTTCCCCAAGCTTCCGGGTCCCTTCTGTTCTCAGGCTCCTGAACAAATCTGTTCCTCCCCACTCCAGGCAGAGTACTCTGGTCTAAGCTCTGCTCACTGCCTCTCCGTCGCTGCCTCGTCTCGTCTGCCTGCTAGCCAGGCTCTTCAGTGCCTTAGATTCAAGAACTCCAGGGTCATCGCATCTTCCTCACAGTCTGTCCTGTACACCCTACTTCTGCTCTCTGCGCCCCGGACTTTGGTTCTTGACAGACCAAGCCCAGCTCTTCTCTCCTGCCGACCTCCAGGTCCCCTCTCCTCTGGTGCTGCCGTCATCGCGGTCACTGTAGAAGCGCTGGCGGGGGAGGACGGGAGGAGGGCTGGCCGGGAGGGAGAACGTACCGGCTAGTTCCTTAGGACGCTGTCCTGCGAGGGCTGTTTCAGGCGTCCTCCCAGTTCAGCAGGGCTGCACCGGGGACCTTGAGCCCACACCTCTTTGCACCTCTGTAACCGCTTGGAAAGACAGTTCCCAGTTACCATTCCTACTGCTCAGTAGCCTGTAAAATATCTTATATAAAACTCCTTAAAAATGCCTTTGGTCGTACTAATGGATTGTGGGAAAAGCGTTTCACTCGACAGCAGTTGCAAATCTCATCTTCCGCCCCCACGTCCACGCTTCAAGCGCCTTGTCTTCTCTAGAGGAGAAAGGAAGTGCGTCCCTTTGTGGAGGCTGGCCTAGAGCCACCCCCAGATGCAGCGGCCCTGCGCTTGTGACCCGGAGTCTGTGACTTTAGCTTCTCGTGCCGTCCCGCCCGTCCTCGGTGCTAGGACTGGCCGGGCAAACCTGCCCCAAACACGGGCTTGGTACGAGTTTAGCTTTGATGTGTAAAAACAGTGCCAAGTGCCAATGTGGCATCAAAGATCCTTTAAACCACGTGGAGATGAGTCATTAGATGTAGTAAGATTCAGAAGGGCCTTGGATTTTCTCAACAGTAGCTGACAGGGAGACTTCAGCTGGTTCCCTGAGCCGTCCCCAGTATTCAGGAATCTCCCACCTCACACGCCTCCTTTCCGTCTTCCCTGTGGAAGAACTGACTTCTGTTTACCTGACAGCTCAGCTCAGGTAGCCAGTTGCAAGCAATGTCCGCTCTACGTGCTGGAAGACCCGGAGCCTCCAAGACGAAGCAGGGTGGGGAGCCGTTCCACTTGAGCGGGGGAAGCTGACCCCATTTCCCAGTCCCCGAGCGGGCAGGCTCGGGCTCCTGGGGTCCCTCGCAGGCTGGGCCCAGGGGCCGCTGCGCTGTGGGGTGCTCTGGCCCACGTGTGGTCCACATTAGCAGAGCTGAGAGAGGCTGGACCTCACAGAGACCTGCCGGGGCTCCCAGAGAAAACACAAGGGGGGTAAACACGGAGAGAGTAAGACATACAAGCGGCCTGGCTTCCAGAGGGCGGGGCTGTCTCTGCCGCTTCCCCGCCATTCCGGACGCTCAGGCGGGACCCGGGGAGCCGCCACAGCAGCCAGCAGACGTCCTCGCCTGCGTGGCTCTTCAGCTCCGGCCGGCGTGCGTGGGGCACGTGGACCTCTGAAGTCGTCCCTCTTTTTGAGAGTAAAGCTGAGTCCCAGCCTTTTCGGGTCCTGCCTTCTGTTCCAGGGACCTGCTCCATCTCCAGGCGTCTGGTACGAGGAATGATCTCACCCGGCAGATGAGGCTTTTATGCCTGCACAGAGGGGTGTTCCATGTGACAGAAATTAAACACAGGGACTAATGGAGGGGGCGGTTTCCTTCCTCTGGCAGTGGGTTGAGCCAGCCATTCATTCGTTTCTTCAGTTTTTCAGTAGTTGTTGAACACTTACTCTCTGCTGGCCGTTATACTGGGTTTCAGGCACACAGGACGGGTAAGACACACCCCGTTCTGAAGGGGCCACAGTCTGGTAAACCAGGGCAGGTGAAGCGCGTCGGCGTGGAGGCGTTTCTGTTCTGTGCCGGTTACACGGTGGGGCCCGCGTGAGGACAGAGGACACTGACTCGGCGGGTAAGGGCTGCGGTGGGATTGGACTAGGAAGAGCCACATGGACGGGTTAGTGTTCAGCCAAGTCCTGGGTGAAGAGATGGCTGGTGCAGGAAATGGGGGGGGGGGAGGCAGCCTCGAGGAGGAAACAGCATGGCGTGAGCACGGAGGAAATGATTGGGTTGCTCTGTTGGGGAACTCCGAGGAGTGTGGTGTTGGGGGGGGGGGTCCCTGCAGCGCCAGGCTGTGGCGAGAGATGTGACAGGAGCTGTGTTGTGCGGACAGGGTGGCTAAGCCGGGGAGCTTGAACTCAGTACCCAGGGGCCAGGTCAGGTCAGAGGTCACGGAAGAGCCAGACAACGTCAGGGGTTGGTGTGGTACTTGGGGGTGAAACGGAGCAGTGTGGTCCACAGACCCAGAGCGTCAGCTTCATCTGGGAGCCTGTCAGAAGCACAGATTCCCAGACCCCAGCCCAGACCTCCCGAGTCAGACTGTGCAGGTGGGGTCCAATGCTTTGTTCAAGTAAGGCTTCCGGGCGGTCCTGACGCTTGCTGGAGTTTGAGAGCTACTGAGACGGGGAATGTGGGGCGCACTAGAAGAAGCTGGGCTTGAACGTGTTGAGTTTGAGATGTCGCTGGGCAGGGGTGTCTAGCTAGAGCAGTTCCCACAGCATTGGTGCCGCCTGGGGGCTTGTTGCAAATGCAGACTCAGAGCCCAGCCACCACCCTCCCACCCCGACCTCCTGAATCAGAAGCTGCAGTTTGACAGGATCCCCAGACACTTGCGTGCACGTCCCAGGTGAGAAACAGGTGCCAGTCCAGAGCTTATTTGGGTCTGTGGGATTGGTGCTCCAAAGAGGGGTCTGGGCCGGCCACAGAAATGTGGGTGTTGTCAGTTACAGGTGGTGGCTGTAGATGACACGCTTCCAGGGGTCGTGCATGGGGCTGGGAAGAAGGAGACGAGTTGTGGTGTCTTTGCCTGAATCTTCCCACCGCCTGGCCAGGATTAACCTCGCCAAGCTGCACAGCACCACCCGTAGTGAGCCCCAGGCGGCAGCCGGCCTGCTGCAGGGGACGTGTTTTCTGTATTTACTCCCTTTTCCAAAATGCAATTTGCAGCTGTTGTCTCAGGAGACAGCAGGTTGCCCAGACGCCCACAGTTGGCCACTGGAAGACCTGGGACCAGAACCCGGTGTCAGAACCCTTCCTGTCCTGCTCTGGCCGTTGTGGGGGAGGGAAGTACCGCACACGATGCCCACCAGATGCTCGTAGATGTTCAGTAAAGGTTTGTTAAAGGTTGTGGAAACACATGGAAAGTGAATGATAAAAACTGCTTTCAGATTCAAAAAATGCATTCCTATTGGTAACTGCTGTTTGATCTTTACAATGTCACTGTCGGGAGAAAAGACGGGAATTCATGCTCTCACTTTTGGAAGGTGAGCTTTAGGGGAAGGTTATGGCTCAGTGGCAAAGCGCATGCACGAGGTCGTGGGTTCAGTCCCCAGTGCCTCCATGAAAATAAATAAACAAACCTAATTACCTCCCCCCACAAAAATAAATTTTAAAAAATACATTAAATAAATAAATGAATACTGAGAGAAAAAAATTTAAAAATTAAAATAAATAAATAAAAGATAAGAGCTTTGTTGAGATGATTAACCTACCATAAAAGTCACCATTTAAAGTGTACGGTTCAGTGGGTTTTAGTGGATTCACAAGGCTGTGCAACCATCACCACTGTCTAATTACAGAACATCACCCCCCCAAAAAAAAACCCAGACCCTCTAGCACACTCCCTTCCCCACCCCCACCCCCAGCCCCTGGTCACCACTGATCTGCCTTCTGTCTCTGTGAATTTGTGACATTGCCGACCAGTGGAATCGTGGAGTACGTGGCCTCTCGAGCCTGGCTCTTTTCACCTAGGACACTGTCGAGGGCCATCTGTGTTGTGGTCTGTATCAGTACCTCACCCCTTTTGCGGCTGAGCAGCAATCCAGTCTATGGATGTGCTATGTTTTGTTTCTCCATTCATCAGTGGATAAGCATTTGGGTTGTTTCCATCTCTTGGCTATTATGAATAAATCTGTTATGAACACTCACGTACAAGTCTTTCCATGGACATATGTTTCCATTTTTCTTGGGTGTACACCTAGGATTGGAATTGCTGGGTCACATGGTAATACTACATTTAATTTTTTGAGAAACTTCCAGATAGTCTTCCAAAGCAACTGCATCATTTTACGTTCCCACCAGGAGTGCATGAGGGCTCCAGTCTCTCTACATCCGCCCCAGCGCTTGTTACTGTCTCTCCTTTTTATTATAGCCATCCTAGCCAGTGTACTCTCATTTGTAGTTAAGAAAATTGAGGGCTTTTTTTTTTTTTTCCTGAAGTTCGTAGAGCTAGCAAATACCAAGCTTGAACTTTTTTTTTTTTAAGCAAATACTCTGTGAAGCATGCTCTATGCACAGCATTATTTGTCATTTGCTCTCAAATTGTTTACCCGTTACAACAGCCTGGAAGGAAGCTACTGTTACCGTCTTTATTTGTACGTGCCTGCAGGGGCCCGGCCGGGCCTAGGACGCAGCATCTAAGGAGACATCACAACCCTGGGAGTGAGCGTCTCCCTAAATGTTGGGCCCTAAGTGCTTCTAAGGACCGAGGAACCTACCCAAAGTTTCACAATTGGCAGAGCTGGGATTCAAACCCAGGAAACCTGTTTCAGAGTCCAGGTCCCTAACCACTACACTGTGCCAATACTCATATCCTTGCGCTCCAAATCAGGCTTTTCCTAGTTCTTTCTCAAGGCCTACCTTTCCAAAATTAGCTAGAACTTTGACACACGTTGAACCCCAAGTAAAATCCCAGAGTCGGATTATGGGGGGACCCAGCAAGACGAATCAACCTCACAGCCCCCAGGCACCTGCCGCGTGCGCCCCTGGAAGGGTTCACTGGCCACACGCATCCCCGTGGCCCCACCTCTGCTTGCTCTTCCAGCTTCACATCAATCTGCCCGGTTCACATCTGCCCCCTGCAAATGGCCAGATGGACTCTGTCCTGGTGGGGAAGAGGCCATTCTGAACGTCGGGTGTGCTCTGACCGGCCGTAAGGAAAACACTGTTCTCCTGGCCAAGCGGGGACCGACCTGCCACTGGTCCAGGTGTTCTGGGACCAGCACCCTGACTGGCTGCTCATTTTCTCCGTAGTCTGTGGATCGGAATTGATGGTCGTCTGTGGTGGAATCACCCTCTTTCCTGCGGTGTTGCGGTCTGGGTGGGTTCTAAGCAGGTCTCCGGTTTAGGCCGTGCCTCCCACAAGGCAATGTGAGTAGAAAAATACACATTTGCATGTGTGCACGTTACCCCTTTGGGGGTGATGGCAGCCTCTGGAAAGACGCTGACACCCGTCATCAGCCAGCTGTGGCTTATCCCCCCCCCCCAGGTCAAGGTCAAGTTCAAGGTCAAGTCAGCCTAGATTCAGCACTTTTCACTGACTGAGCTGCAGCCACACAGCCTGGCCCAGACCAGCAGATTTTTGTATATGTCACAAACTCACAGGTTCTTAAAACAATTTCATGGCTAGCTTTCTCCATTAAACATGACACATTTTACTGTTGAATTCTCACTCTTCTGTTTGGAATTTCAATTCCATTTTATGACTTTGTTCTCCAAAGCCATGGGTCTGTGGACCAGCATCACCTGGGAGCTTGTTGGAAATGCAGAATCCTGGGCGCCACCCAGACCTGCCTCTCGGCAAGGTTTCTAGGCGACTCCTGTGCCCATTCAAGTTTGAGAAGCATCTTTCCGTGTGTCTTCCTTTCTCTATTACCTGCAGCTGGGGGCTCCACCCAGTACTTACCTTGAAGCTAGAATTTTTGGTAGGCTTTCAGATCTTAAAAAGAAAAAAGAAAAAAAAGATACGCACACACAGAGAAATTCTTTCCTTCGCCTTTGTATGATGTCATTCATTTTACCTGGCCTGCCACAAGGAGAAAAAAGCAAATTACACCCAATTCTGTCTCTCTCTCTCTCTGTATATATATATATTTAAGACTAACTTAATTACATCTCTTTAAGCAGCATTCTGGATTGCCCCCATCATTAACAGAGCCCCAAGTGTTGCCAAGATTAATTGAGAAATGCCGAAAGGCAAAACAAACATGAGCACCGTTTAATTCAAAGCCGTATCAGCTAAGAATGAAGGTGCAATTAGTGATAAAGATGTTAATAATTAGTTGTGGTCTGTTAAATTTTATATTCAGTGGTTATGTAGAGTGAAGAAAGAATTTCCTCATGAGGGCAGAAACTAATGTTTCACCTTGATTGCTGTTTTAATGTGTTTATTTTAATGGGGCCATCCTGCAGAAATCCTCGGGCACATTTCCAATTTTACATACATATAGAATTAATTATTCTGGAAGCATTTGTAATTTTAGAGTTGGAACGATCTTTGCGGTCGTTTAATCCAGTTCAGTCATTTTACAAATAAGTGAGAGTGAGAGACTGACTTAAGTCCTTCCATGGGGTACGGGAGCCTTGCTTCCCAACCCTCAGACCAGTGACGGTGACGCTCCGAGCGCCCCAGGCAGAAGCGCTCTCTCGCGCTCAGACTTCCCAGTGCACTTTTGGCTGTGTTGCTCCCAAGGCCCTTTCCCCACCTTGTGCTATGTTCTGGTTGCTTTCAACTGGACAGTTACGGTCTTGGGAACCCTGTTTGATTCACTTTTATATTTCTTCACCGTTCCTAGCTCTGTATTTTGCAAGCAGCGTGTGCACGGTGACTTTGCATGCAACGGTGGGCGGGAGCGGACGTTTCCCTGCTTGCTGGAGCTGATGGGGCCTCACGCTGGTAGCTTGAAATTGGCCAGTTGTTGACATCTACCAGCACACCACCGCATACATGGTTTTCATGAGAACTCGCAAGGCACCTGGCCTTGACGAGATCTGAAGACGCACACCGACGTGGAGGTGACCACTTGGCGGTTACTCCGCACGGGCTGACTCAAGAGTAACCAGTTGCTCAACCTCCTCTAGTTTCTTCAGGGACTGAGTCTGACCCAGTGCAGGTGAGGCCGTGGGGCTGCACAGGAGGCGGCTGCTTAGCCAGGTTCCAATTACCTGCAAAGTTATATGGGCGCCAGTGGTCATGGAAACAGGGTCTGAATTATCGGGCACAGTCGAGTGAGGGAAACCCCACGGACTGTTATCAGGAAACTAGTGAACAGGAAGTTACTGCGGCCGAAATTGCAATTTCTGTCTTCATATTTTTCAAACAGCCTTCAGTGGCTCCCTGCAACCTACAAAAATGCCCAAACTCCCTCAGTCACACACGGGCCGTGGCTTAGCGTTCGATCCTCCTTTTCCACCTGTTCCGGCCTCCGTGGTGTTTCCTTGTCCTGGAAAGCCCTCCTTCCAGAGGGTGAACGTCATCTTCACGTTGGTATGAAGGATTTCCCTGTTCCACCCCAGGCTTTCTGTATGGTTTCTGTTCCTCCCCAGTCCCTTACACCACAGTCCAGAGCTTCTGGGTTTACTGAAAATCCTATGACTCGTTCGTCTCTTCTCCTGTGTGTCTCCCTTTAGGAGCAGGACCCGCGGTCCCATCGGCCCTGGCAAGTACGGCTACGGCAAAGCCCCGTACATCCTACCCCTGCAGACGGATTCTGCGCACTCACCGCAGAGGCTTCGGAGACAGAGGCCCTCCTCCCGGAATTCCAGGTCCCAGGGAGCATCAGGTTCCAGCCACGGCTACAGCCCTCCAGCCCAGCGGGCCCCCCAGCACGGACCTCTGTACCAGAGTGACAGTGGCCCTCGTTCTGGACTGCAGGCCTCCGAGAGTTCCATCTACCAGCTGCCTCTAACCCAAGACCAAGGCTTCCCTGCAGCCTCCAGTCTCTTCCACGGCCCAGAAACAAGCAGCGGGCCCGGCGCAGGGGCCCCCGGGGCGGCCCAGGGCTTCTCCCAGCCCGCGCGGGCCGCGGCCATCTCCTGCATCGGGGCCTACCGGCGGTACAGGCTGTGCAACACGGACGTGAGTACCCGCCCCGGGCCGCCTGCTGGCCAGCGGACGGCGGGGGAGGCGGGGAGGGCACCGGCCTTCAGGCCGCGTCAGGGCCCCTTCTGGTTCCCATCCTTCCCATTCCTCTCTGTGTTTTCTCCCGCACGCTTTTCTTTTTAATAGTGTAACTTTCTCTTTTAATAATTCTTTTAATAGTAATAACACTTCAGTAACTTAGGAAATAACTTCTTGAATCACTTGTTTTTTTCACTGCTGATTTTATTATTAATAGGGTTATTTTTATTTCTATTGAAGTAGAGTCGGTTCACAGAGTTGTGTCGACTTCTGGTGTGCGGCGCCGGGATTCGGCTCTGTGTGCGCACGCGCGCCTTTTCATGTCCTTGCGCGTTGCAGGCTGTTACAGTGCATGGAAGGTGGTTCCGCGGGCTGTGCAGCGGGACCTTGCTGATCTTCGAATCGCTCGACGATCACTGTTGCTGCCTATCAGACGACCCCCGTACTCTCGGTGGCTTCCTGTCAACAGTATTTTTTCTTTGCTGGTGGGCCTGTGGGTCAAGTACAGTTTGGCGAGTTTAGGGCAACCAGTGATGGTGCCACGGCTGTGGGGGTTTGGGGAGGCTTGACTGGCATGGCTATCGCCCAGTAAGTTTCCTGGAGGCTCCCTGCTCTTCAGGGCATGAAGACTTCGGATGTCGTGCCACGAAAAATTCTGATAGCGAATGACTTGCTGAAGATTCCGCAGCTGGTGAGGAGCAAAGGAAATCATACGTGGAATCTACATGAGATGCCCAAACGTGTTTTACAAAAATATAGGTTTAAAGACTATATATAAAAGGGAAAGGAATAACAGAATGTTTAAAGGTTAAATTTCCAAATTGCTATGTTTTCTCATTAATAATTTAATCTGCCTTTAATGCTCTGTTACTGGGTAACAGGACAGCTGTTCTGTATTAGCTTCAATTTCCTCATTAAAAATATATTTCCGGCTAGAGAGTCCACAGAAATGACTTAATTTGTGATTTTAATAATTCCTCTGAATGTCTGGGTTGCTTTTCAGCTTATTCTTCCACTGACAGACTTCAGGAATTATTAATTTTTGTAAAGCAATAGTTTTTCCAAAGCCATTACTCATCGGTCTACCACTCAGTCTTGACTGAGTGTCACTGCTTGTCTTGTAACAGACCAGGCTCCACGGAAGACCAGAGGAAAGTCGTGTTACCCACCCCACGGGGTTGTTACGAGGATCAAACAAGGAGATGTTAAGAAAGTGCTTTGTAAATCAGAAGGAGTATTTGTGTCCATGATTGGTCCCTGTTCTTGAATATCCATTGCAATTCTTTTGAATTGAAATGAAGTCATTTCTAATGTAGAACACATTCTCCCATGGACTAGTAATTGTCTTAATTTTGAGGACCGAATAAATCATAAAAAGAAGGGAAAAGGGAGCAGGCACTTGGCATATATATGGACCTGCTATCTACTTAGCTTTTCTTTCACCGAGCCTGCGTTTTAGGCACGCACTGTGTGCCAGACCCGTGCTGCCCACAGCAGGGCGGCCTCTCCCCGAGGAGGAGCTGTGGTTTCCCCAGGTGCTCGCTGACCCCACTGCTGAGGGGCCTGAGGTGTGAGGAACGTTTTAAACCTCTTGTGAATTCACGGTCGTCGGCATCACTTTGGAAGCAGGTAAAGCAACGCGTCGCACCGAGGACAAAGCCGTAACGCCGACGGAGGAGTGTACACGCCCAGTTCCCTTCTCCTCACCCTAGCATCCTGCGCCCCTTCACCCCACGTCACATCCTAGTCACCCCTGTTGAGAGGTGTCTTTCCTTAGAGGCCCCCTGACTGCATGTCGTTCTGTAAGCCCGTGGCTTCTTGTGACTTGGGCCACTTTAAACACTTCACGTGGCCCGTGAACACTTTAAATCTCCCTGTGTTAGTGGTTTCCAAAACCACTCCTAGGTTTAACGACTTGCTGGGAAGACTCACAGACTCAACACGGTCCCCCGCGCAGTTGTGGTTTATTGCAGTGAAAGGACGCAGAGGAAAGTCTGCAATGAGAAAACTGCATGAGGCCACATCCAGAGGAAGGCAGACACAGTCTTCCAAGGGTCCTGTCCCTGTGGGGTCGCACGGGGTGCTCACTCCCCCAGCAGTGAGAGCCTGCACGTGCGAAGCGCTGTCCACCAGGGACGCTCGCCAGAGGCTCTGTGGCCGAAGTTCACGCTGGGAGCCAGTACGCGGGCACCCCTGCCTGCTGCATGCTGGGATTCCAGGCTCCCCCGAAGACAGCAGGTGCTTAGCATGAAGCGTATCACTGGTGCGTATAGCTGGGGCACGGTGAGTCACTCTTGCCGCTTTGGGAGTGGTGGAAACCCTTCCAGAACTCAAGCCCCCACCCGTCAGCCGAGGACCAACTTTGCAAGCAGGCCTGTCTAAGGAGAGCAGTCGTGGTCCTGTTGTGTTAAGTCTAACTTGCATCTTCTCCACGTGGACCCACGTGCTCCGGCACCTTAGCGTCGGTGACCTTATGTGGACATGTGCGTAGACTCCTCAGCATCCACATGAAGAGATGGCACGAATCCTCCAGTTATGTCGATCTTCCTACTCAGAAAGGAACGGGGTGACGGGCGATATTGTGACCAGTCTCGCTAATCCCCCAGGGGAGGCCGGCCGTCACCTACGTTCTCCTCAAAGATTAAAAAAGAGCGCGTGCGTGGAGAGTCCTCGCCCAGCTGTTATCTGGGAGAAGGGAAAGTAAGCCAGGGCGGGCTGGAAGTACCGGCTGATTTCAGAACTTCACCCCTTAAGCTAAGTGCCCAGAACATCCCACCCCGGCTCTGGGTGGAATGGCCCCCTTTCTCGGGCTCCCCCACAGGGAAAGTCTCCGTTCTGAGGCTCGAGGTCGTGCAGGTGACGGGCGGTCTGAATTAGGGGAGGTGTTTTTGCTTCCGTATCTCAGAGCCGTGTCCCCTCACTGGTCGCGATCCCTCCCTCGATGCCCTTCCTGCCCAGTGGCAGAGAAGGCGCTGAATGCAGCTGCTTGTGGCTGTTGCGGCTGGCGCTGGAGCGCTCAGTGAGGGGGAAGAACCCTGGGAGCACAGGGCAGGAGGCCACAGAGTTGGAGAAGACGCCACTGAGAAGGGAACAGTTGAGCTGGGCCTTCAAGGATGCCCAAAAAAGGGAACAGAGAGTTTGGAACCAAAGAAATAGCTTAGTCAGGAAGGCAGGATTGTATCAGGATCTCGGGTGCTGCGACGCCTGCCGGGGGGGTAGGGACCCGCCTTCCTGCCCCCCCCCCCCCCGCCTCCTCCTATCCACTGCAAATGACCGCAGTCTTAACTGGGTGTTTGTTCTGTAGGCATCTCAGAATACGGACACGTCACATGGTCTTACTGGACTTTCATACTTGAGGTAGATGGCGAGAAACTTCTTAACTATAGGGAACAGTCAGAAAGCAACTCGAATCAGCTGGTTCAATTGGATGCTAGGCCTGCAGTGCAGGACGGGGTAGTGGGTTTGGAGGGAGCTCCACACTGGGGAGCTGAGTTTCCTTGGGCAAGTTACTTAACTCTCCGAGGGCCCTCTGCGGAGTAGGCATGGTGATGAGGGTGATGTGAGCTCCAGGCAAGGTCCTGTGTAGAAGCTGCTCGGCGGGTGCCGACACTTCGTTAGTAAATAAACCATCTGGACCTCAGGAAGTGAACGAACGTGGCTGACCTGCCTCTCTGCAGGTGAGAATGGGGTGAGGTGTCTGCATAGCTCAACAGGCCCCAGCTCCTAAGTGCTAAGTCACCGAACTGCGGGCGAGGTGGGCAGACGTGCTCAGAGTCGCCGTCTGGCCTCTGGGTCAGCTGTGGTTGACAGCCTTTCCCGTTGCCCAGCAGTAAGACAAGATTGCTCAGAGACCCAGCATTCCAGCTGCCATGTGGCTTCCACGTCACCACCCTTGGGTCATGTTTCAAGTTACGAAAGTGAAGCTATAGGTAACCTCACGCCAGTGACGTCTTCCTACCCTCAAACGTGCATATTTAACGTTAAGCCCTACCTTACGACGCCATCTGGAATTTTAAGCGTGCTGGTGTGTCTTCGGGATTGTCTGATTTATGTGAGATGAAATAGCACTTCGGAATCAATCACGAATGCAGCAGTGACGATCTCTGAATGCTGACCTCAAACATAAGACAGGTTTTATTTTTCACTTGCCTACGATGTGTAACAGGAAGTTAAGGGGACACATTCCAGTATAAATAAAGAATCCATGTCTCGGCTGTTGTGAGTAGTGCTGCTGTGAACACTGGGGAGCCTGTGTCTCCTCGAATTAGAGTTTCCTCCTGGTACACGCCCAGGAGCGGGACTGCTGGGTCACAGGGTGAGGAACCTGCACGCTGTCCTCCGTGGTGGCTGCACCAGTCTGCGTTCCCACCAGCAGTGTAGGAGAGTTCCTTTCTCCCCACACCCTCCCCAGCATTTATCATTCGTGGACTTTTGAATGATGGCCACTCTGACTGGTGTGAGGTGACGCCTCATTGTAGTTTTGATTTGCATTTCTCTGATAATTAGTGCTATTGAGCGTTTTTTCATGTGCCTATTGGCCATCGGGATGTCTTCTTGAGAGTAATGTCTATTAAACAGGGACCTCCTGAATAGCACAGGGAGCTATATTTTCTTGTAATGAGCGGTAATGAAAAAGAATCTGAAAAAAAAAGTATGTATGTGTATAACTGAGTCACTTTGCTGTACACGTGACACTAACATGGGAAACTGACTACACTTCAATACAAAATAAGAATTAAAAAAAGACCCTTACGATCTTTTAGAGCAGTCATCCGTCTTAGACACCTGCTGGTGCAGCAGTTCAAGTCACTCGCTGTTGCGGGTTTGTACTTGGAATCCATGAGCACAGCGCTGACACTGACCAAGGGGTCAGGGACACTGAAATCAGAGCGAGCTTGGACCCCAAGCAGCTCGGGGTCAGTAGGAGAGACTCCTAAGTAGGTAATAGCAAGTGCGGCGCGCAGGCACCGCTACACACGCTGCGCGGGCACCTTGAAGGCTCCAGGTAGTGGAAGTGAACTTGGCGTGGGTGGAAGCAGCGAGGCTTCCTGCAGGGGTGCTGGCGACACAGTACAGGGGGAGTTTTCTAGGAAGAGGAGGTGCTCCCCTCAGGGCGGAGGAGCAAGGAGGGGCACCTGGAGGACCTCTCAGTGGAAAGAGATGTCTTTGCCAAGAGCGATGGTTTCACCTGTGAGTTTATCTTCTGCAACAAAGGGCACCCCAGACAGGCACCCCTGGTTTATCCACAGCCCTGCACGTTCCCAGCTGTGGCGAAAAAGAGTAAGTGCTCAAGGAATTGAGTAAATAGGTGCGTTTCTTCTTCGCGGAAGCTCGTCGGAGGCCGAGACTTGGGAGCAAAAGAACTAGCGTCCTTCTGGGGATGATGCAGGGGAAGGAGGAAGCCAAACCACAGGCCCTCTGGTGCCCGTGGGGATGCAGTTAAAATGCAGTTCTTTCCTACTGGCTGTGTCTGGGGTTTTGTATTATTATTTGCTGAAAACATTAACCAACCAAGACACTTTATGCCCTTCGTCCTGGACACCTGGGTGTCCCTCTCCCGCCTTCTTCTCTTAAGCCCTGTGAATTCAGCGCTTCCTCCCTGGAGAGGAGACTTGACACACAGGCTCCTGGATCAGGGAGGCTGGAGCGAGTCTCCTGGTGCAAGGCGGGGACAAGGTTCTGAGTTCTTAAAGGGCTCTGCTGCCAAAGGAGGTGTGACCCTGAGTTTAGAGAGTGCTCTGAACGTTTTGAAGGGTAGAACCCCTGGGGCTAAGAGCAGCTTTTAGCAAACGAGGGCTGTGATGAGTTCTGGTACCGATGACTCTCTGGGCGATTTCCCTGGGGTGGGACTGACTGCTGACAATGGATTGATCCATGTGGAGTTGATCTGGCTCAGAGTAGGTGAAAATGAAGGGAAGATGTTGGACAAATCTCAAGTATATCTGAGCTCTCTTTAGGCAGGTTCTAATTCTACCCCAGAGCTGACAGACAACTTCCTGCGTATAGTTTTAAGGAGAAACGTAGCAAATGGGCCAGTGCATTCAAGAATTCGGTGCAGCTCCGTAAGGTGTAAAACTTGCTGGGAACTGTAAGGCCAGGTACTGGGTGGACAGGTCATCTAACCAGAGGGCTCGACGTCAACTTCCCCCATTGTGACCTCATCACCAGCCTCCTTATGCGGGAAATACACGCCCGTGTTAGTGCCTTTTGCATCGTTCTGCTTTCTGTCTTCTCAGACCACCTGGAATTTTCCATACAAATTTCTTATTAACTTTTTCTTATTCTATGAGTGGCCTTTCATATATATATGAAATACGTATGTGAATGTTTTTGAGTGTGTAAATATTAAATATATTAAACGTGTAAATATCAAACATAAATATTCAGATATATTTCATATAAATGGATTTCATATGTATGAAACACAGATGTGTGAATCACGCACACACATGTATATAGATGGTTCACAGCTGTCCCTTTTCGTGATGGTACAAAGTCGTACATGCAGGAAGAAGTATCACAGTGATAGAGAGAGAGGTGAAACCTAGTCCCTCTCCCAAGACGCAACCACAGCTATTTTAAATTTTCATGCTCGCTCTCTTCGTCACTAAGTTAGCGTGCTAGCACCTCTGCTCCTGATGTATCCATTGCAGATTTTCTCCGTCGATGTCTCACTCTGCGAGATGAAGAAGTGACCTCCTTCCTCCCGCTCTGGCGACCTCTGCTGCCCGCATTTTACTTTCAGTCGCATCTTTATTATCTATAGTGTATTAAGGGTTTTTCCCCTTGACTTACCCGCATTAGGAAGGATCAGTTAACTTCTGAGTTTTCAGGATTGCAAATGCAGTGCCCGAACAGTGCCCTAATTCTCATTGCCCACGTGTTCTGGCTTATTTTATTTATTTTTAATTTTTTTGCCTTGCCCTGGGACATCTCTGCAAGAGACTCTTACAAGGGATTTTCCTCTGCACCCTCAGGAGTCATAGCACCTGGCACATAGTAGGGGTGCAATGAATGTTTGCCTTTGAAGAGTTTCACATGCTGTCTCAGCAGACAGCAGACAGGAAGGAAACCCGTGGTTAATTCAGTCCCTAAAGTAGCCACTAGGAAACGGGTGCTCCTCGGGGGAGTAGGAGCTCTGAATTTACAAGTGTACGTTTTGCAGTAGACTTCCTGTTAGTCAGAAAAGGGACGTTCTCTTTTAGACCTTCTTACAGGCGTGAAGATATATTAATAACCTAAAGAAGGAGAAACAAACAAACTTTCCTGGGATAGGCCTAGATTTGTGTGGAGATGTATGTAGAGTTTAAAAAAAATTAGCCTCTTTGGGGTGAGTGGATGGGCTTCGTTACGTTAGCATCCTTGGGGTCTTTGACGTATTTATCGAATGAGAGGGCAGCTCCTTTCTCTAGATCATTATGAACTTGGGTGGGAAAAATACGTGTTTGAGGACTAAGAAAACCTCAGTCCTTTGTGTTTTGTTTTTTAAGTCCAAAGCTTTCACCCGACTCTTCTGGATGAACCAGTTCACTGACGGTCCAGAGGAGCCCTGGGAGTGGTGGGGGTGGCAGAAGAGTCTTCGCGAGGTTGAGTTTGTTCCAAGGGACTTGAGAAAGCAGAAATTAGACATATTTGGAAAGCTGTGCCGGATGAGTTGTAAGACATCTTCGTTCATGGTTGTGTGACTCTGCAGCTGGGAAACAAAGCCCATCTTCCATCTGCAGCAGAGCAGGGAAGGGAATGTGTGCTCAGAACATCTGACATCGACCCGTCAGGAACTTAGCTGGATTCATCTCTGATGTCTTCTTAGATTCCAGCCCCGCTAACATGCACTGAGCGTTACTGCGAGCTGGAAACTTCAGTGTGTTACTGATTTGCTCCTCACAGAAGTCCTGGGGCGGGGGCGGGGCGGAAGTGGTGCCGGGCTCGTTCCTGAAATGCAGTCATTTGGGTTGAAGGGAGCAAAGTGCTTTGCCCAAGGTCACATAGCCACTTTCTCATGGCAGCACAGGGACGTTTTCTAGGTTTCTTTTTTTAGACTTCTTCACTGCGCTGATGTTAAATACATCGTGTGTTGCTATGGTAGCTGGTCTTTTGATTGAATCCAGAGCGATGCAAAGGACAAAAAAAAAAAAAAAAAATGCATGCTGGACTCAGGCAAACCCCAGCGTCATGTTCCTTGATGTCATCTTCATGGGGGATGATGGTCTTCAGGCTTCTGGGAAACTGACAGTAATTAATCACTGAAAGGTAATTGTGTGATCACGGACAGTGGCCTCTGAGCAGTGAAGTTACGTGCAGGGCCTTGTCATCTCAGATTACCCAGGGTCACTAGGAATGTAGCCAGAGTTTCCATAATACTCTTTGTGACTCATCGTAGCTCTGGGCAGTTGCCTGGGTGGAACTTTGGGTAGGGCCCGAGGGCTTCGTGAGGATTCACCTCATCCTACGTATGTAAACAAAGTACATCTTTATATCTCTTCCCATAAGAGAGCTGTGGGACTGCCCCCCACCTCGGGGTGGAAGGGGGTCGTTTGCAGGGAGGTCATCTCTCAGGGGCGCTCTTTGGCTGTGCAGCTCCTGTCCTAGCTGGCTTTATCCTGAATGACCCTGATCCCCACGTACGAGGCTTTTCCCTTGTTTTGGTTTCTGAAGATTACGAGATTACGAGAATCTGTGCCCATGGAAAGGATCAGCTGTCTGCAGGAAGTCTTCCCAAAGCCAACTCACAGCTGTAATGTGGCGACAATTACTGATAAGGCGGGGGTGACTCAGCCTGTGGCATCGGGAAACAACCCACTGAAAGTATAACAGATGTAAAGTGATCCGTAACCTGGAGGTTTTAACTTCTGGGAGGCTGTTAAAATGGGAGGCGATCTCAGGCTGATAACAGCAGGACAAGTACAAACAGATGTAATCTACAAAAGGGACATGAAACAGAATTTCCCCAGCCCGCCTCAGCTTTCATCCTCAGTCCGTGGCTCCCGATCCTTTTTGCTGGGGCCACTTCAGTGGACCTCAGAGGCGGAATCTGACCTTGGCCTCCAGGCCTCCTGACAAGAGGCAAGAGGGAGTTTGAGGCCCTCTTGTCTGAGGACCCGCTGCAGATTAACTTTGCTGTCCACGCACTCTTGAGGGGCACCATGGCATCGTGGTTACTGTCGTGGGTTCTCGATTCAAGTACTGATTTCATCGCTTGCCCTGTGGCCTTGGGCAGTTCATTTAACTTTTCTTTGCCTTGGCTTCCTCATCTGTAAAATGGGTGTAATAGTGGTTGTGCAGATTAAATGAGCAACTATATATACATCGTATGGTGGAGTATCTGACATTTAGTGAGCGCCAGTAAAACTTCGCTGTTCTTAACAGCACCCTCATCGGTATCACCCCAGGCTCCTGCCTCCCTCACTGCACCATAATTGTCTTGGTAACCCCCTTCCAGATCTGGACCCTGTGAGACTTGCGTTTCTCTGGCCAGGTCTCTCCTCCCCAGGAAGTAGTGGCCTGCCTTTAACCGGCAGCTCAGCTGGCATCATGGGAGGCCCTGCTCAAGGTCACTCACAGGGTGACGCCCATCTTCCAGGGCACCTTGTTACCTCCTGCCGCACCTTCCCATGCGAGGTGTTCGCTGGATGCCGTGGTCAACCTCTGGGCTCAGCTGCCTCCTGGCTTCTGTAGGTGGCTTTGCTGCCTCAGCCCCTGACCCCCTCACTGTGGGTCTGATGCCACATTAAGCCTTTGGCCTCAGGAGGTAACTGGGTCGTACTCAAATATAATGAGCTTGTTGTTGGCCAAGGACAGGGTATCCTGAATGACCCATCACAGGTGGCTGGTTGACTTGGCAGATGCATACGGATATAAATGAGAACACCAGGCACTAGCATTAAAAACACTGATACACTTTTATTACTGTGTGTATTTACTGAAGAAAAGTTAGACAATAGAAGTAAGCCAGAAGTCACCTGTGGGAAGGAGGCGGCTATGCCCCACCTTCCAGAGATAACGCGTTCAACCTCTCTCTCCACACACCCTCCCCACACCCCACGCACATAATCATTTCAACACTTTGTCACTTAACGGATTGTGGGCTGCTTTCCACGTCATGAAATAGACACTTATGTCGTCAAACACTGAGCAATTCAGAATGATTCTGAAGATGTGGTTCGCGATCCAGCCTGTTGGCACTTTTTTGCTGATGGAAAGAAGTTAGTTAAATAGACTGGCCAAGTTTCTGTGGTCTGCAGCTTCCATTTCTGGTAACTGCCACCAGGTTCCTTAGGGTGGCTTCTGGCGGGAGCCTCGATCAGAGCCACCTGGCTCTACGTAGGCGTGGTTATTTGAGGAGCAGGACATTTGGCCCACTTGATCTGGCCTCTTTCCGTTACAGAACCCGCCGCCCGGCAGTGGCCCTCTCGTTTCTAGTTAGGGTTGGGACGGGTGGCGGGCAGTGCTGCGGACTCTGCCTCCATGTCGCTGTCAGACCTTCGGCAAGGTGCCCCGCCCCTCCAGGACTCTGCTTCCCCATCTGTAAATTGGAGGGGTTGGATTCGCTTCTCTTCTTCTCTCACGCTATGATTGCGTGTTAAATAATTTGGAGTCGACTGAGGCTTGGGAGGGGCTCTGAACTGCTGCTGCCTCGTCTGGTGCCAGGCTGGCTGCACCAGCATCACAGAGGGAGCACGCGGAGCGTATGCGCCTGGCCCTCTTCTCCGCCCTCCACTGGGGTGAGGCCCGAGAATCGGTATTTTTAACCAGCCCCTGAGGGATTCCTTCTCATTGCAAGGATGGTGTCTGCTCTCAAGGGGCCCAGCTGAGCCTGTCCCAGTTGAACTTTGGTTCGGGTCAAAGGGTTGTAAAAAGCGTCCTAAGCCCAGATTCTTCGTGGGGACAGCTGCCACTGCTGGAAACCACACGGCTCTGCTGTGGGACTGCCAGCAGCTTGGCTTCCAGAGCCCGCGGGGACAGCCTTTCCCAGCCCGACAGCTCCTCGCTGGCTGTCAGCGCTCAGCCCACCCTGCCCATCCAGCCAGCCCTTTTTTTCCCCCTCCAGTTTCCAGCATGTTCTACTTCACACGGTTTCTTGCTCCATATGGTTTGGCTCAGGCTGCAGTGGGTTATGGCCACCCTGAGCGCTGGTCCCAGCAGCCTCCCCGGCTGCCCTTTATCAAGCAGGGGACGTTTCCCTTCCACCTGGATTCACTCCGCCCTCTGTTCCCTTGCCGTCCACGAGCCCTGATGTTTCTGATGCCGACAGCGGATTTCTTTCTAGATCCTTCAGGACTTGAGCTGTCGTGGTAGCGGTTTATTCCAGAGACTCCTTCTGTACAGGGCTTTTAGCATCTAAGGGGCCAGATTCCTTTCCCTTCTGATTATTGAAACACACACCTCGCACTTAAACAGAGTGTTGCAAGGTTTAAAAAAGCCAGATCCAACTTCATCCACCGTTTGAATTAGAGACTCTGATCTTATCATCTCATTTCACATTTGCGTCATGTTTTGCTCATACTTACCATTTATGAATAATCAAGAAGCAAGCTGGAGGGAGCTGGGGATTTTCTCTGAGTAGTGGAGTACATCAGCATCACCTGGATAGTTTGATCAAATGCAGACTCCTGGACCTCATGCCAGACTGACGGAATGATAATCCTTGACCGAGCAATCCAGGAGTTTGCATTTCCCGCCAGGTCTCCGGGTGATTCTTTGGCACGTCAAAGGCTAGGAGCTCCCACGCTAGGTGGTGGAGAAAATTTAGACAAGACGGAGAGGACACTGAGGGGGGCTGCCTGGTGGGCACCAGACTTCCTGGGGTTCCAGCCAGCCTCTGCCCTCACTAGCTGTGTGGCTGCCCCGTGCCTCAGTTTACTCATCTGTGAAAAAAAAATTCTAAAATTATCATACCAGTCCCACTGGTCAGCATGAGGATTAAATGAGTTAATATGAGAAATAGGCTCAAAGTAGTGCCTGCGCCTGGGAAGGGCGCCGTGCCGTTTGCTGTGAACACTGTCCCGGGCCTGGGAATGGCACGGACAGTAAGTCAAACAGATGGGAATGGATGGCCTCTGGGCGGTGGGGGGTAGACCAGTCGTCGGGCGCAGAAGGTTTAGGCGGGGGTTTCAAAGTATGGTATGCAGAAACCGAACGTGGGAGCTTCTTAAGAATTTGGTGTCCTTCCAAAGATTCTGGTTTCGTCAACTTGGCACCTGCATTTAAAATTTTTGATGTACGTGATCAGCACAGGTTTAGAAACCGTAGACTTGGTGGAGGAGGACTGGCATTTTGTACCGTTCGGAGAGGTCTCCTGGGGTCTGGCGGGGGCCGTGGAAGGTACGGACGCTAACTGCGTGTTTAATATCTGCTTTGCTAGGTGTGCCCAGAAAGCAGCAGAAGCATCTGGGAGGTGCAGTGCGCGTCCTACAACAACAAGCCATTCATGGGCCGGTTTTATGAATGGGAACCATTTGCAGAAGGTAAGACTAGACCAGCCCTGTCCACAGGAACTGCTTGTGTCTGCTCTCCAACCCTGCCGCCTTTCGGTGGTCGCTGGAGGAACTGGTGCGGCCCTGTGAGCGGCGATAAGGGAGACGTGTGGCCCCAGGGCAAGGGGGAGCAGGTAGGGGTCTTCACCGAAGGAAGTGGCGCTCAGGCGACATCTGGACCATCAGGCCGCTGGACGAGGCCTTGACGCAAACAAGCATCATCTGAGGGCGGCAGGGAGCGAGGGACAGAACGGGGTCTGAGCAATGGGTAAGGCCGTGAGGAGTGAGCTGGGGTGGAGCTCCCTTCTCCGTGGTCCTCGCTCCAGGGGCTGGTGTGGTGGCTGAGAGAACAGGGAGAGCTGCAGGGTTGACGGCTGTCTGGCTTCTGTGTTGGGGGAGCCTGGTGTGCTGCTTCCAGGGGTGAATGTGGTAGCAGCCGCGGCCCTTGGGCCCGGCGTTCCCGTCCTTCCGAAACGATGGCAGATCTGACCCCGGGAGGGCTTGTTACACTGTCCTAGAGCCTGGAGTCAGTTTCCTCTGTTGCAATTCCGAGGGTAACATGGCTTTGGACTGAGAAGTGGAGAATTCTGGGATTCTCCTTCCCAACACAGAGAAGGTAGGCCCGAAAGGCCCCACAGGGGTGCTGCGTCAGGCGAAGCTCGCGGGCTCAGTTCTGCCGGCCAGGCTGGCCGGGAGGGGAGGGTCCGGCTGCTCTCAGCGTCCAGCTGGGGAGCCCTGCTCAGCCGCAGCCCGAGGCAGTGCTGGGGTGGCTGGGCTTGGCCACAGCCCGGAGGGCAAGCGCTGCGGCCACGTCTGGGGCCTGGGGAGCCTGTCCTGGGGAGGACTTGGTGGTGAGTGGTGCTGATTCCACTACAGAATCAGTGCCCAGGGGGAGCCCAGCCGTGGAAGGTGGTCCTCGGTGGGAGGTCCTGGGGAGAACTATGGGAATGAATTTCTGTGTTTTAAGCCACCAAGTCTGTGGCGTTTTGTCACGGTAGCCCTGGGAAGCTACTCTGAAGAGGAAGAAACCAGATTCTGGATTGACTGAGACCCACCCCGGGAGTAGATCAGGAAGTGGGGTTGATCTGACCAGTAGCAGGAGGTGCCCGGAGAGATGAGGCGCGTGTGCGAAGCGAGTGGCCCCTCACAGCTCTGGGTCTCCCCCAGGCCGGGGTTCTCAGCCCTGGCTGCTCACAGAGCACTGAAGGGCCTCCCAGACGTAAAGCCGATGCGTCACCGCCCCCAGGCCTGGATCTAGTTGGTATGGGATGCAGCCTGGGCTTCTGGTTTTTTTTAAGATTCCCAGTGATTTTCATGGGCAGCTGGGGTGGAGAATCTAATCCAGGAGGGAGGCAGGAGCTCAGAAGAGGTGGTGACTCTGGCCTAAACCGAGGCACCGAATCATGGATGTTCCGTAAACTGTGAGATACGCCGTGTCAGAACAACAGTGCTTGTCAGCGAGCATTTACCGCAGAATAACCCTGTCTTCTGTGTGAGCCTCGCCCTTGCTCTGTTGCCGGCTGCGGGTGATGGCCGCTTTACCGCGATTTGCTGGGAGGAAAGGCGAATCCCTCCCACAGGGCGCTAGGCCGCCCAGTGTCTCCCGGGGAGCTGAGCCACGTTGTCCAACCCCCCTGCTCAGTTCTGGGTGGTCATCTGCCAGCCACCGGTATTCAAGGCCGGACCCTGTCCAGCCTGGAAGACGCAGGCCTCACATCAGAAGCCCTGTGCGTCCCGCAGAGGAGACCTGTGCTTCCAGTTCTTCTGTTTGCCCTGACTGTGCGCTGGACTTCGTGAGTCCTGGGGGAGCGGGGCGGTCCTTTTTTTTAACATTTGATATAACTTTTTATTTTGGAAGATTTCAAACATGTGTAAACATAGAGAGAATGGTAAAATCATATAGTAATAAGCTCCTATCTACCTGTCACTTAATTCAACAGCTGTCAACTCGTGGCCTGTCTTTCCTGTATGCCCCACCCACTTCCCCATCCCGATGTGGGGAACTATCTGGACCCACATTACACAGCGTTAGTTATTGGTGTGTATATTAATTGGAACTCTTTGTTGTACAAAACAGAAGCCAAGCCCAAATATATTTAAATGAGAGAGATGTTTTGTTGGTCATGTTACTGGCAAGTCCAAGAGGTGGACTGGGGTTCAGATACGGCTGCATTCCGGGCATTCAGTAACATTAGGACCCTGCTTTTCTCGGTGTTTCTCCATCTCCTGGTTCTGTCTACTCCCTTCTCAGGTGGATGGGCAGGCGTACGTGGCTTTGAACTTGCAGTCATAGTGAGAAGGACCCTCTCTTATCTAGTGTTGTGGGTTGAGTTGTGTCCCCCACCGAAGGATGTTGGAGTCCTATGCCTGGCACCTGTGAACGTGCTTATTAGGGAATAGTGTTCCTGCAGATATGATTAAGGCATGCGCTAACGCTAAGAAGCACTGGAGTGGGGTGAGCCCTTCATCCGACAAGACCGGTGTCCTTATAAGAAGAGAAGAGACACTGACACCCCCGGAGAGAACACGCAGCCGCAGAAACGGAAGGAAGATGGCCACGCCACGACCAAGGCAGAGATTAGAGTGGATGGGGCTACAAGCCAAGGAATGCCAAGGATTTCTTGAAACCATCAGAAACCAGGATGAGGCACAGAGAGATTCCTCCCCAGAGACTTTGGAGGGAGCATGGCCCCGCCAGCGCTTGGGTTTGAATTTCCAGCCTCCTGTTTTTGTAACCCACCCAGCTGTGGGAATCTGTTGCGGTGGCCCTAGGAAACTAATGTGCCCCGTGATGGTTTCAGCCTCAGCAAAACCGCACTGCGGTCCCGTTTGGATCTCATTCCCATCCCTGGACCTGAGCTTGGGGCCTGGTGGTCCTTGGGCTGCTCAGGTCACGTGACCAGTCCTCTGATGGGAAACCCACATCACATGAAGGAGGCGGGGAAGTGGAGATTGGGACAGACAGAGAAACGCAATCTTCTACAAAAATCATGATCTACTTCTTGAGCATAAGCCACGGAAATTTTGAAGGAACCAGTTAGCGTCCTGGGGTCTCACAGAGCAAAGGGAAACGCAGAATAGCGGCAGAGCGGGGACTCAGCCGTCTCCCGCAGTGCGTCCCTTTACCTTTAAAAATCATTACCGTGCCTCCCGTGCCCGGGAGAGGGGAGCCGTGGTCGCTGAGGGTGCACTGACCGTGGCTTCTCTTGACAGCTCTTCTCGCTGCTCAGATTGTTTTCCTGATTTTGTGCTTCTTCCCCGTAAATGACTCCCAGGCCGACGGGTGGGAGGCAGGCGCTGCTAATGCTTCTGCAGGGTGTTCCCGCTCCACGGCGGGGTTTTGCGTTGGGCTCTTGCTTTTGTTTGGACGTCCGCTGCGATTCACGTGAGCCCGCGCGGGGAAACAGCTGCGCTCGTCCCGCCCAGCGCCACACAGGACAGTGAAAGCAGAGTGCGCTCTCTGATAAACACATTAATCTCACCACGTGCTGCTTCTTGGGCCTTCAGACGCATTTCCTGGATACGGTGATCTGTCCGAAGATAATGCCTTTAGGAATTTTCCCATAGCCCTAGACTCATACTGTAAAGACGCTCCGAGTAGAGTTCGGGGGCCCGGGTGTCCCTGCTTGCCCAGAACAGTGATGGTCCCTGCCTGTCGCCCCATTCCCCCTTCACTCTCAGGACCACTTTGGATAATAAATTACATGGTCAGCCTAGCTAGAATGGGGCGCTTCAGTAGGAAGGTTCTTGTTCAGGTGCTGGCGCTGGGGGAAACTGTACGTGTCTCCATGCCTAGGGCATAAGCCAGGGCAGCACTAGAACCGAGAGCTTTGCTGGGTCACTGGGGGCTTAGAGCGGCAAATTCCATTCTTAATCCGTAAAACAGAGGCCGTTCTGTATTAGGGAAGCTGAAGTGCTCTGCGTGTCTGTGAGAGCTGAGCTAAACCTAGTGGACATCTGAAAGCCAGAAGTTGAGGCTGAGTCAGAGTTGGAGGTTGCCAGCTGGTCGCAGGACCCAGGGCCACTGTATCCGTCAGGAGTGAGCAGCTCGTGCGGCAGGAACAAACAGCCCCCCGATCCTAATAGCAGAACAAAGGTTTGTCTCTTGCTCGTGCTGCTGGGTCAGGTAGGAAGGGTCTGCTCGCTCGGGGACCCAGGCCGATGGAAGCTGCACCCCAGCTTCCGCTTCAGCTGCGGCTGGAAGAGGGAACGAAAGAGGCACACACAGGTTCTCAGCGCTTCTGCCGGGAGCGACCCCGGTCGCTTCTGCTCACGTCCCACTGGCCGAAGCGAGGGGCGTGTCTCGCTCAACTGCCAGGGCAGCGGGCAGGTGTGTGCTCAAAGGGGGAGAAATGGAATGTCCGTGACCAGCCCTGATGGCCGGCACAGGCAGGACGCTGCAGCAGAATTCCCTGAATGCCTTCCTTCTAAGTCCAGGTGACGTTTATTAGACTCCTTGCAAGAACAGGAGATTTCACACTAAGGAATATTAAAGGTGCCACATCGTCTCTAATAGCCACGGGGCCCCGAGCCACTTAGATCGAGTTCTCCCCCTTGACTGAAGCTCTGAGGGGCAGAGATGGAACGCTGGCATCCGGGTGCCCACGTGTGCCGCTGATTCCCCCACCGGGCCCCAGTCTGCCCTGGCACAGACTCCACGTTGGTGCATGGGACAAGGGCTGTCGCATAAAAACAGGGACAGTATTATCAAAACTGTACGACCCGAGGAAGGAAGGCCTAGGACCAGGAGCTGGTGGACCTCGGATTAAGACGTTCGTGTTTTAATGAAGCAGTTGCATTCCTAGGTACCTGGAACTCTCGCTCCTCCTGCTCACCTCTCTGGCACGGACAGCTGACAGTCACCATGGGCCTTTCACGGCGGACATGGAAGGCCCAAGGGGAACAAGAGAAGTTTTCCAGGGACACCACCACCCCGACTCAGTCCATTCCCAGGCTCTCCTATACTTGCCAGGGGACAGCTGGCCAGACGAGGCCAGGCTTGTGAGCGTATCGTTGAGGACAAAGCACAATCCTGAGGGCACCCTCTTTGTGGAAACACATGGTGGTTTTGATTTTATACATGTTGAGTTTGAATGAACGGCAGGGAGATGCCAGTAGGAAGCTGGGGACGGAAACTCTGAAGTTTAAGGGAGTTTCAGGCTGTAGACCTGGGTTGACGTCACTGGCCTCGGTGTGACAGTGAAAGCGGCCGTGATCGATGAGACCGTCAAGACACCGTGGCATCAAGAGGACGGACGACCCAGGAGGGGGCTCTGGAGTCTGTCCACGTTAAAGAAGCAGCAGGAGGCTCGACCGTTAAGGAGCCTGAGAGGAGGTGGCACCAGAGCACTGTGATCCTTCTGTCATTGCTCACGGTAATAAAGCCTACGATGGTTTATGAAGTTCCCTTATCACATACGCCGTAGTGAGGAACCAGTGAGACTGCCGTGGTTTGTGGGGCAGGCACAGTTCTAAATGCCAACTCTTTTCATCTTCCCAACAACCCCGTGCGGTGGGTACTATTATCCGCCTCATCTCCCAGAAGCAACAGAGGTGCAGAATAGTGAAATGACCTGCCCGAGGTCACTCAGCTGGGAAGCGGTAGAGCTGGGGTCAAACCTCAGAGTCTGGCTGCTGCATCCCCACTCTCAGGGTGTGTGGAAGCCAGGGCCAAGGTGTGTGCAGCCATGAGCATTTAGGACCCGGCCCTGGGTACCCATTTCCTTGTAAAAACTATCTGAGTAATTGCACTTTAGCTTTTCTGAAAAAACAAAAAAGGGAGAGAGAGAGAGACCGCGCGAAGCAGTCAACAGCGTAACACAGCAAGAGGTCAAGGGCAGAGTGAGAACTGAGAAGATGAGACTGGCGTGGGCTGTCGGGGAGACCACCGGGGAGAAATTAAGGAGGGCAGCCCCTGAGTAGAGCCAGCGCTTTCTCTGAAAAATCGCGATGAAGAAGGGATGTTGAGAGGGTTTCCTAGTTTAAGGGGAAAGAGAAAGGTTTGTTTAGAACAGCAGAGAAATGATGGCGTCTGTAGGTGGAGAGACTGGAACTCACAGAGAAGAGTAAGGGGTCAATAGAATGGGACCTGTGAGCCTGCTCTTTCCTAGAAGGAAAGGTGGAAACCAGGCATTCTTTCCCTCCTGGACAAAGAATATTCTTGCTTCTCTGCCTGCTAGTGATGGAAAGCTTCTTCACCATTAAATGAAAATTCATTTATTCAAGAGAAATGAAAGCAATCACATGTCCATAAAAAGATTTGTTCCAGAATGTTCCAGCAGCTCTTTTCATAATAGCTGCAAACTGGAAACAAGCCCGCTGTCCAGCGGCAGGAGACTGAATAAACAAACGGCGGCACCTTCGTACCACGGAGTATTGCTCAGTGGTACAAAAAGCACACTGCTGGTGCACACAGCAGTCGGGTGAGCCTCAGAAACGCCGTGCTGAGCAAAATAAGCCGGAAACGAGAGTACATTCTGTCTGATTCTGTTGATGTCATGTTCTGGAACAGGAAGAGCGAGGCCGTGGCGATGGACATCAATCAGAGCGGTGTTTGCCTGCGCGTGTGGGGAAGGGCTGGCTCGCTGGGACTCTGTCGAATGGTGGCAGTGCTTCCACATTGTGGTGGCATGCTTGTTACACAGTGTGTACAGTTGTCAGCTGTGACTGTGCACCTGTGATCTGTGCATGTTCTTGTGTGTAAGTTATACTTTAAAAAGCCCGTTAGACTCTCTCTCACCTTCTCCATCTCCATCTCTCCGTTCCTAAAAGCGAAGTTTAGAGCCAGTGTAAATTCCACCGTTAGGGAGCTAATTCTGAGGCTTGCTAGCTTGCCTCTCTCTCATTCTAAATTATTTAAAATCCTCTCTATTCCCGACCATGGAGGAACAAGAGGACTTCAGGGGGACGGACTGAGAGGCAGAGTATCATATCTGGAGCCACTCAGGACCAGAGGGCTTTGTTGGACCTAGAAATCCTGAGAGAGGTCCAGAGTCCGAGGAAGCAAGCTGCACATCTCTATTAGTTAGAGTTCTTTTCTCTCTTTTTTCCCTAAGCAACAGACACCAATCCTGGCTAAGTCAAACGGCAAGGGATTTAACTGGAAGGATACCCAGGAGCTCCGAGAGTCAGCAGGAAGTGTGTAGGACCAGGCAGGGCAAAGGACGGAAACCGAGGGGGCCCCGGGGAGCCAGGTGGACGGAGCTGGCGGTCTTGCTCGCACGCTGCAGCTGCCGTGGGTAAATCCCAACACGTCTCTTTGAATCCAAGATTCAAAGCCCTGGAAATAAGAGCCCTGTTGCCTTGGCACAGGCCACGTGCCCATTCCTTGGCAGCAGGGTGGGGGGATCTTGATCGACAGTCCCACCAAGACTACACGCAGAGGGCGAGAATTAATTCCCCAAAGGGAAATCCAGGTGCTGAGCCACAAGGAGGAAGAACGGGCCCTCGATGGCCGGCCCCGCCAGTGCCCACGCCGGAAGCTCGGGGCAAGTCGGGAGGCCCCCCTGGCTTGTCAGCTCACAGGACTTCTGAACACCTTTGAGGGATTGCTGGCGCTAATGTGTGAGCGGCACTCTTTCGTTCCCCTTGCGTTTACGTTTCTGAAGATTCCTGTAGGTAGGCCTCCGTACGTGTGCACGACATGCAACTCTGTGGGTCCCCTTGGCCTCCAGACATTATCTGGCGTCACTCGGGTTGACCAGTGCGCATCTACACGGGGGCCTGGGAGGGAGGCTGGGCTTCTGCGGGACCCGGTACCTTCCCGCTGCCTCCTGTGTCGAGGACGCCCTCGGCGGATGGAGGGGTTAGCAGTGACTCTGTCCTGTCCCCGCTGTTTTCCGTTCTCGTGGTCACTCTCCTGCTCTGCAGGGGGATTACAGACGTGGAGTGCACCCAGCGCACGTCTAGGGCTGCACCCACGCTGTTTCTCTCTGTATCCGGAGAGTATGGAGAAAACGCGATCGCATGTCTCTGTGAGTCGTTTCTCTGGTACATTTAGCATCTGGAAAAGGAAAGATTGACGGAGAAGACCTGCCCCTGCTCTAGGGTATTCTGGAAGGTGTAAATGATTCACATAAAAGCAATTCATTTCCTGGCACTTGGACCAGTTCATTCCAAGTAATTAGTAAAGACAAGCCTCAGGATATATTTCAACATCTAATAAGCAGATTAGACTGAAGGTGAATAACTATGAGGATTTAAAACCAAGGGTGGAGCTTAAAACCACTGCAAAATATTAAATAATGAGACGGAATCCTGTTGTTTATCTCATCCAAGAAGCTCAGCTTTCTTCAGATCCGCCTCAGTCCTCGTAGTGTGTCTGGTCAAGGTGGGTGAGGTCAGATGTCCCTGCACAGTGTCCCCATTCTGCAGACACAGGAACTGAGGCCACGGGCTGAATGGCCCGCCCCGGGTCACAGGGGAAAACGGAGGGATCAGATTGGAGGAGAAGTCATGTAAGCACCGCCTGCTGATTTCGGAGCAGTCGTTTGCCTCGGGGGCTGCGGAAGGGTTTCCCCCTCTGTGGAACCAAGCCGGAGTGATTTGGTACCTTTAAAAACAAACAAACGTGTTTTTACATCAAGACAAGACTTTTCCGGGAAATCCTGGGACTCTGCCTTAACCCTTGCAGCGCAGCTCTCTCACCCTCTGGCCAGAGGCCCCTTGCTGTGCGTTGGGAGAGCTGTGTCCCGGGGTGTGCTCAGAACTTTTTGTTGCCCCTTGCGTGAACATCGAGACCTTCTGTTGGGCCAACATCAGATTTTTTTTAGAAGTCAGAGGGCTTAGAGCTAGAAAGTGATGAATGAACATGCAATTTATATTCAAATTGTAAATCCAGCCCATCTTCTGCATATTTATCGAAGAAATGCTCCCTTATCTGCCCAGTCCCTCCCCCAAAGCTATTAAACAGCAACCATGCATCAGCCTGTGTGTCTTAGAAACTTCAGTGAGAACGTTCCGTGGATCGGGGACTTCTCTGCAGAGGATTAAAGGAGAAAAGTCAGTTGTGTGTCTGTGGCCGGGCGGGAGGAAGGGAGAGAGCGCGCCCTGCCCGCACTCCCTCGTTCACCGGGCGGCAGTCGGCTTTGCGTGCCTCCTCTCACTGCGTGTGCCCTGCAGTAACGCCACCCTTGTGAGGCCACCAGAGTTCACCCGGGGACGACGACTTACTGCCTGGCTTTGGAGCCACGCTGAATGAAACCTCCAGGTTCCCGCTTCAGAGGTTTGAAAGCAGCCGTCTTGTCACCCTCAGTCTTGCTTCACCAGCCTGCTGAGTATTCGTTTCCTTCCACTGACTCCCGATGTGTGGGGGCGTGCTGTGTGTCAACATCCTGGCTGTTCCCTTTAGAACATAATACACGAGTCGTAACAAGCAGCGCTGGTTGAGCAAGTGCTCAGAACAGGGAGTGTCACTGGGATTGATTAGTCATGTCTGGCACAGATATGGGAAGGGAGGTACCAGCTCGTTCGCTGCCTCTTTTCTGCCTTTACAATCGTTTAGTCTTTCACATTGGGATGACACAGGTGCCATTTAACCCTGTTAGTCGTTTGAAAATTTGGGATGAGTTCCTATTCTTTATTGAACAGGGATGAGACCATTAAATGAGTCACAAAGTTTGCCGAGCATTGCATAGGTCTTGCTTCAAGTGCAGGTATAAACCTTCTGATTTTAAAATACAATAGTCAAGGAAATGATGCAAGTAAATATAATGGACACACCATTGTACTAATTATTCTAAAATCTGTTAACATTTAAAACATAAATAAAAACCAAACAATATGTAACTAATCGTAATTTTCCAAGAGAGGACTTGAGGGCGGCTGAAGTCATCAGGGACAAGCTGGTTTCCCAGAGTGAGCCTTTACATTGTGGGCTCTTCCGTAGGCCTGGTGTATCTAGAAGTGGAGGAACTAAACCGAGGACATTTTCTAAAAACTGGATGATCTGGTATCTATGTTTTCAATAGGTTTCATTATGCTTTTGGAATTGTGTTTCCTGTCTGCACCTGTGGCCGTGTCTTACTGCAGCAAAGCAAAATGCAGCGGTGGCAGTGATTTATATCTGAATTGCCCTGCTTCCAAACCCAGCTATTTTCAGCCTCAACCGCGAGAGGGCTTGTCACCGTAACCTGAGCTCACGTGCCTCGCTATTTCACCTCTTTGCTGCAAACCTAGGCTACGCTGACAGCTAACTCTCCGACGTCCTTTGAACCCAGATACTTAGCAACAGAGTATAATTATTGAGAGTATTTTTCTTTCTGATTACCAATTATGGTATACATTACCCTGAAATACAAAGCTTTCGTTCACGACTGCTGCAGTCCACACGGGGAGGGGTTTCTGGATTCTGCTTCTCCTCTCTCTTTCCTGTTCCGTGACTGCCACTGTTCCACTGTTACCCATGGTGGTATCCAGCGATCTCTGGATGGCCCCCTGAAGAGGACTCACCTTTCTGCCCCTCTCTGTGCTGGGCTGAACCTGCTGCAGATTCTGTAGCCCCCCACCCACCAGGGGCAAAGCAGGGGCTCTCATCACTACTCCGTCAGATTCCTCCTGTTCAGCTCGCCCTTCTGTGGGTGGTGCCCAGTTTTTGATCTGGGTTCCTCCATTCTCTCTCTTTGGGTTGCCAGATACACGCAGGCATGCATTCCCGTGAGGAAGCCACTGTAGAACTCTGTGGGCAAACATGTGTCTGGATCTGTTTAAATAGTTTAGAGGTAAGACAAGGAAAGGCTCCGTATGAATTCTAGTTTTGAACTCAAGAACTGCAAAGAGCAGATAGATGCTCTGCAAATGTAGGTGATTGATAACTGATAAGCAGCTTTGGAGCTGGTCAACAGACATTGTAAGTCAAGACTGCAATTTAGTAATTAATGACGAGAAAAATTTAGGAAAACAAAGTTCTACATTGTACTTGGTTAATCTTTTTCTTTTATCTTTTTTTTTTTTGTCCTTTTTTTCCCTTAAAGGACAGTCAGTTACAATATGTTGATTTCTGGTGTACAGCATAATGTCCCTGCCATGCATATACGTACATATATTCGTTTTCATATTCTTTTTCATTAAAGGTTATTACAAGATATTGACTATAGTTCCCTGTACTATACAGAAGAAATTTGTTTTTGTAATCTATTTTTATATATAGTGGTTATCATTTGCAAATCTCAAACTTCCAAATTTGTCCCCTCCCACCCCCTTTCCCCCGGTAACCATAAGATTGTTTACTATGTTTGCAAGTCTGTTTCTGTTTGTAGATGAGTTCATTAGTGTCCTCTTTTTTCTTTCTTTCTTTTTTTCGGATTCCACATACGAGTGATCTCATATGGTATTTTTCTTTCTCTTTCTGGCTTACTTCACTTAGAATGATGATCTCCAGGTCCATCCATGTGGCTGCAAATGGCGTTATTTTATTCCTTTTTATGGCTGAATAGTATTCCATTGTATAAATATACCACAGCTTCTTTATCCAGCCATCTGTCCATGGATATTTAGATTGCTACCATGTCTTAGTTATTGTAAATGGTGCTGCTATGAGCACTGGGACATGTATCTTTTCAAATTAGAGCTCCCTCCAGACACATGCCCAGGAGTGGGATTGCTGGATCACAGGGTGAGTCTATTTTTAGTTTTTTGAGGAGTCTCCGCACTGTTTTCCATAGTGGCTGCACCAGACTGCATTCCCACCAGAAGTGCTGGAGGGTTTGCTTTAAACCTTACTGCAAATGGTTTTCCTCATGAAGGCCAGGAGGGGAGCGGTGATGCACACTGACTGGGGAGGAGTTGCAGTTGGGAGAGATTGAAATAGAGCAGGTTAGGGGTGAGAGAGCCAGGTTATCTCAGAGATCCGAAATGCGAGGCAGACAAGCCTTGTCATGAGCTCAGTGAGGCCAGAATTCACCAACAGAACAGGGCAGGGCAGGAGCCTGGCAGGGCAACCATAGATTTCACATGGTCACCGGATTAATTTTTGCTTTAAAGTTGTATCGAGTGAACCATGATTTATTGAGCTGAGTCAAATTTTGTTCCGGGAAGTGATTTGAAGCTTGGGTTAAACCCTGGAAGCAGCTTTCGCCTAAAGTCACGCTCCAGCAAACGATGGGATTTTTTTTTTAACTGAGCAGTCTATTAAAAACAGGTCAGATTCAGACAGGACAGTGGAGCTTTTGGTTTGAGGGAAGACTTGCAGTAACTTTGAAGAGACGTATCTGTTGCAGTCACTAGGCCTGCCTGTCCTTGGGGAAGGGAGGAGGTGGAGGGGAGGGCACTGATCTTCCAGTCCATTCGTGTAACCTCTCGATGCCAAAAATTGGAAAGGAGCAGCGCATCGGATGCGCACAGCCCAAGTTCCATCTGTGCTTAAGGTTGCGTAACTGCTCATCACGTAACGGCTCCTGGCCCTCGTCCAGGGAGCATGTAGATATTGGCAGCCCTGCGTGCCTAATAGGCCCCCATCAGTCAGGGACGAAGCCGAGCCCCAAACCCAGTTGCCGTGTTTGTTTAAGCCGGCTCTGGAGGTTGTATGAATAGTTTTAGCAACCGGCTCTCCCACCCTGGGTGATAAATGGCACCTTCAAAAAACCCCTTGGCGTGTCCTTAAGATGTGAAGGAGTAGCCCTGGACGCACTGATGTTTACGATGGGTATCGGTCTTCTACCACGCGCGATCTCATGCGTTAGCAGGTGGGGGGTGGGGGGGGCCTCTAGGGAATCTGCTCCCACCCTGGCTCCCGGGACCTCCCAGGCCTCTTCTTTTAGACTCAGCTCGTGTGTTGCCATGCCTCGTGGACCCTGGCAAAGGGCTGTGCGGGGGCTGCCAAACGGAGCTGCGCCTCGGAGCTGCATAGGTGAATTCGAGTTCACACAGAATGGAAAGGTGTGCTTTTTCCCCTTAAACACTGAAAAGTTTTTTTAAAATTGCTACAATACGTTGGCATTGATTGATGCAGCCACCTTTTGTTCTGCGTGAGAGATGTGATAACCTTGGGGTGGCAGGAAGGACAGAGGACACGGTCCCAGGGACACCAGCCCCCGCCCCCCGACACCCAGTAAGAAATGACTTCCTCGCATTGTGAGGATCCAGGCGGGTGATGCGCATTCAGCGTGCGGATAAGGGCTGTAAGTCCCACTGCTGAGAACCAGGGTCCCGCATCCTCCAGGCGGAGCCCGGAGGGTGAAGACTAGGGGCCTCCGCAGATGTGGGGAAAGGCGTTCCAGGCAGAGGAACAGCACAAGCCAAGGTGCAAGGGCAGAAAATGCAGAATGAATTGGGGGACCTCAGGGAGTGTCCTTTGGCTGGGACAAAGGCTGTCTAAAGGGAAGACGTGCCGCATAAGGTCGGACGGGAAGTCTGGGGCCAGATCACGGAGGGCCCCAAGTCGGAGGCGAAGGAAATTGGACTTTGTTTTATAGGCAGTGAGGAGCTATTGGGTTTTTTTTAAGCGGGGGAGTAACATGATCAGAGCTGAGCTTCAGGAAAATTAATCTGGCAGCAGAAGGCTGCAAAACTTCTTTGGAACAAGAAAGGGTATAAATAAATAAATAATGTGGAAATTTGGCAGGAGCGTTTTCAAATACGTTCTGAAACGTATAAGCTATACATTTTGAAATGATAATGTCTTTCTTGTTCTTTTTTTTTTCCCCTCACTGCAGCCAAATTCCTTTTTCATCCCCTCTTTTCTTTCTCTTCTGCACTCCCTACCCCCCTTCCTTTGCGTCTTTCTCTTTCGCTCACTGGCTGCTCCGTCACCCCCTCCTCCCTTCTCTCCTGTCTTTCGTGGCTGCTGGTGTTTTGGGGGTCGCAAAACCAGAGGTTGAGGGTTCCAGCACAGGGCTTCGCGAAGGCCCAACAGCCAGGGTCTGTACCCGTGGTGACTGGGCCCCGTTACTGAAGGCGGTGAAGCCACCCACCTTTGATTGTCACCAACGCCGACCACACAGAATATAGGTATTTTGGACGAGGAGGCAGAGTCCTGTAATTCACGTGGCCAGTGTTTCTGTAATCCGATTTCCTGGGCTCATCACCCAAAGGCTTACTTGACTTCTGTAGCTCTGGGTCAGCAAGAACAATGGAATCTCTACGGTTCTAGCGGCCCGGCCCACGTCCCTCGCTCCAGCAAACCGATGCGTGTGCTCAGTCCCCAGGTGTTCGTGCATTTCACCTGCAGGCTCGTGACTCTGGGTGGGGTCTCCCGACGGAGACAGGAGTCTGAGAAGTCTGCTTTGGGACATATGTATGGGGAAAAGATTCGTTTACCTTTATTTTTCTTCACCTGTTTGTGCATTTGCAGCAATGCTCATTTATTAGTTAGAAAAATGTTGTTCGTTGCTGTGAAAATTGCAATCAAGTGAGAGAGAAAGCTATCCTGAGCCGTGAAAGTGTGGCCGGCCCGCAGTACAGAGCGCAGGACTGTGGACGGGAAGCTCTCCGTGGAACTGGGGTTCCCGAGAAAGCTGGGGGCCTCTCTAAACACTGTTGTATTCGTGAATCTGGGATTTCAAGACGGTTCCAGATGTACGCCTCAGGGGTCTGCTGTAAATCCAGATTCGCAAAGCAGATAGATTATTGGATGACTATTCAGATTGCAAAACGATTTTTCATTTTATTAAATATTTACTGCATGTTTACCCTAGGGAAGTCCTTTAGGTAAATACAGTTGGGATTTGCTTTACAGAAATTCCGTGTAAACAGCTGTTTCTGGACACGTGTATTATGTGGAGTGGAACCTCATTTTCATGGCATTAGGGAAAAAATTTTTATTGAAGTACAGTCAGTTACAGTGTGTCAACTTAGAAAATTTTAAGATAATCATTTCTCCATTTGAGAAACAATTTGCATGTATGAAAGGTACTTGTTCAGTAATTATTGACTTTTTTAACACAAGGAATTTTGTGTTATAGATGATTTGAATGTTCAAAACTCTCTAATAACAAAGGTTCTTATTTGCTATGCTCAGCCATCACCATATTCATTGTCCTTTGTTTTAGGCCCACATGAAATAGCCTTTAAAATTCTCTCATGTTCACCTGCTCTGAGACCACAGGCCTCAGATTCTCCGTCAATAAAATGGGGATAATAGCAGGTTCCTCTCAAAGGCCTTTGAAGATTAAATGGCAGAACTCACGTGCCTTGGACCTGGTAGGTGCTTAATAAATGTTAGCTGTCCTGTTATTACCAGTATCACCGTTCTTCCAGTCCCAAAGATGAGAGCAGTTCACTCAAGCTAAGCGGTATTTTATTTCCCCATGAGTATTTTTCATTCAGCTCTTGTTTGGTTTCTGAACTGTTGCAGGTGTCCCAAAATGAGGAAATGTTTGTCCTCCAACTGAAACGACTGGTGCCTAGCAGTATCAGGAGCGCCTGCCTCATCTGGGGCTTGGATTAAGGTGTTTTAAAGGTTTGCCTACGGTGGTAGGCCTGTCCACCCGGCCCATAGCCTAGGAAAGACGAAAACGGGGAGAAGAGAAGGCGAGGAGGGGGGTGTTCCACTGACCCTGGTGGCTGTCCCCGTCTCACTTCCCACACTAGCCCCTTCTTGTGCAGCGGCGCCTTGCTTCCGACGTCGCGGGTCTCATCTCTGCTCCTGGGCCTTGAAGCACGCTCCCCCCATTCCACTTCACAGACTCCCCACGCTGACCCGGAGCATCCCCGGGGACTCGCTGGTGCGCTGACTCTGCCTGGGCTCTCCCCCAGCCTCCGTTCATGCATCTGCATCCTGGCTGGCCTTTGGGGCCCAAGCAGTGTTTATCAGACCCATGAAGGCCTCCCTGCTCCTCACTGATTTCTTCCTCGTTCAACTTTTGTATCCTTTTCAGCCTGGGCGCCCTGACCGGGTGCCCTGTTGTAGATACAGCTGACCCCTGAACAGCTGTAGGGGCCTGGGGTGCCAACCTTGAGCACAGTCGAGAATCTGCCTGTGATGTGGAGTTGGCCCTCCGCACTCATGGCTCCCCTGTGTCCACGGGCCCACACCTGCAGTTCCTGCGGCCTTGTTAGTATTTACTCTTTCAGAAAAAATCTGTGTAGAAGTGGGCCTGCCCAGTTCAAACCTGTGCTCTTCAAGGGTCAACGGTAATGGGCACACAGTCATAATTACAAGCACATGCAGTTCTCTAGCCCCGCATCCCCTGAGCCTTTTCGCTGATTTCTCTGACTTTCCTCACAACCCTGTGAGGTAGGCGGGCCGGGGCTTGTAGCCCTAGTCTGCACGGGTACCAGGTCAAGCTCATACAGCCAGTGAGACCGAGAACTCGAACCCCCGCGTCGGCCAGCCCTGTCTCCCAGGTGTGGTGCTATAAGACCGCGTGCTTCTTGTGTGTTACGGTCGTCTCCTTAACTCGTCTGTAAAATCTCGCCGTCGGGGGAGATGGCACCGTACCCAGCTCTCACTAAAGACGGGCTGCCTGGTAACAGTACGTTTAGCGGCTGCTTAGCATCAGGCAGGCAATACAAGAGCTTCTTTACAGGAAGCACTCGGTCCTCGGGGTGCCCCTGTGATACAGGCGCCACTGTGAAGTTTCCTTCCATTCAGGTTCAGGGAGGTTCAGCAACTTGCTAAGATCAGATGGATCGAAAAAGCCAGCGAAGAGCGTTAGCTCACCCCAGAGGCGGCCGTTACCGCAGGGGGGGGGGGGGTGGCGGTCAAGGTGGTTTCTTTCTAAGCTAGGCTCCTGTACAGCTCTGAATTCAGAGGCAGAGCTGACAGTGGGCAGGTTGCCGCGCTGTGGGGTCCGGGCTCTGCTCCGTTGAAAGCACAGTAAATGGAGACCGGGAAATGGAGAATTTAGGCGGGAAAGGACCTTCGTTCCTATCCTGTTCGGATCTTTTATCCTAGAAAAGAACAACCCATTGATCAGTTACCAGAATTTCACGTTTTGGTAGAACTGGATTACGTCAGTGCCGTCATGTTCTGCTTAAACCAGACGTGCAGGGCTTCTGACGCCTTTTCTCAGGTGCACAGACTCCCAGAGCAGGTAAGTGAGAACCCTGGGTACGTGGCCCCAGGTAACACAGAGAAAGGCCAGAAATGTCTACATGTCCTTAACAAATGCACGTGGGCTTTTCACGGTACACCATAATATGTGCCTATTTGTCTTTATAGAGAAATACCTTTGTATTATTTACCATTGAGGGAGCATATGAGACACTGCTGTTTGGTTAGTTTAAAAATTGGGTTGGTGAACGAGTGCTAATGCTGCTTAATCGTAGGTCCAGAGAGCTTCTCCCTCCTTCTTGATGCTAGAACGTTTTGAAACCATAAACTCATGCAGAGACGTTCGGGGCATCGTGTGTGGGAAGGTGCCCGGAATGTTGCCGGAGAACTGGTTTCATGCTGCGTTTTTCAGGCTCCCGAAAGCTGCACTCAGTATTTCTTCCTGCTGAGAGACCAGGTTACTTCCATGAGATAATGGACCCAACGCGTTTCTGATTTCAGTCATGAAAAAAACTGGCGTTCCTTGTTTTGGCCGTTAATGTAAATAAGCTGTCTCAAAGACATAGCGTTCCTGGGACCTCTTCGGTGACTCAGTCTTTTTTCCCGTTGCAGCAGTTGGTTCCGCTTGCCGTGGCGGGTTGAGAGATTTCAGCCGGGAAACAAAGGTTTCCTGGAGAAGCCAACTCGTGAATATCGGAATAATTCCTTGTATCCAGGTCTTTACCTGTTCCCTTGAGAACAACTGTTCCTCCATTAAAAAAGCAGCAGTTCAGCAGTCAGTTTAAGAACGTTAGCCATGGTCTGCCCTTCCCTCCAGCAACAGCCAGTATTCAGCTAGGTAACGGAGCGAGCTTTCGGACGCACTTTGTATTACAGTCAGTCTAAAAAGTCTAGCAGCCGGCCGCTGCCTGCACGTCCTTCCCTCCTTTTAAGGTGCGCTCTCTGTGGAAGCTCCAGCAGTTTTGAGTGCATCCACCAGCCTCCATCCAGGCTGTCATTCTCGATTTTAATCACCTCCACATTTCCAGAGATGTGAGCACCATTATTATTAGGAATGGAATGGAATGAAATATCCATACGTCGTTAAAAATTACTCCATCAGATATTTTACAGCCAAGCATTTTGCACATTTAATAGGCCTTTACAACGATACTGTAAACAAAAGAAGCAGAGGCCATAAATGGACTAATTGGACCAAACTTCTCAACTGTCTGGAAAGCCCCTTAACTGTTCCTTCGCTTGTGTCTGTTGAATAGTTTAAAATGTGTTGTTGGTAGCACTGCTGATTTTTTAGCTTGGCTATCTCTTTTTGATCCAAACCAGAAAAACTCAGGTGTCCGTAGCAGGGCTTCACCAAACGCTCTCCTGACAGAGCTTTGTCTCCCAAGGTGTTTCTGAAACTGACCCTGAAAGAAAGCTTCAAGGAACTGAGGGCTTCACTGATTGTGTTTTCCAATGGCCTGTTCCAAATCCCAGCTTTTCTCTTAAACTGAAAAAGATCCTAGTGATTTTTCTTCAAAAATTTGCATTGTTTCTTAATAAATATTGCAAGAAACTTTTTTTCTTGCAGCTAATCCTCAGATCTTTTTCCACTGTGGTGAAAAAAAAAGTCGGGGCCAGGCCCGTATGTGTCACTACAGTGGTGAACTCGTTATGTGATGTAGACATAGAACGCATTTTACATAATCTGTGCGTGTAAGTGTGTCCTGTGCGTTTTAGGTGGACTGTGACCAGGTTGCTGTAAGTCTGGTTTGGGCTCATTTTGTTACTGTTGTTGTTTTGCTGTTGTTGTTGTTATGTGCCGTCAGTTTTATAGTGAGGAAATTTCAAAACTTGGGCTGATTTCAGATCAATTTGAATTTTGCCTTATATTGTCTACATTTTTGATTGTTTAAAGTTTATACTTCAAACTCCCTGTTTTTAACAAGTGATTACCATTCCTGGTGGAATGCTGACTCCCATTTGGGAAGCATGACGTTTGAGTTAAACTCATAGTCACAAATAAATTAATGCTAGAAACTGTGACCGCCTGGAAAACATACCAGAGAAAATGAAATATTTAGGAGGCAAAGGAAAAGTGGAGGAGCGGCCTTTGGGGTGGTTGAATACAGCAGTGTCAGATGCCTGTATTTACAGAAGGAAGTGGAAGAAGTTCATCATCTTACAGAACGCCGTGTTCATATTTAATATTTAGAAAATTGTAGCAGCATCCAATAAAAACGAGAAGAATATGCTTATTACCCCGCAGTGCTTTCACACAAGCCTGCGGAGCTAGTTCTGCCCGTGCGCTATCTGTAATAAGCATTATGGGATAATGTGAATGTCCTCACATTCTTTTTTGATATGCATGAGGATATTTTTAAATTTAGATGTTTTATATCCAGAGCAGTTCCAGACACTAAGCGAAAAAACAATCAAACTTCACGTGGTGAAGAGAAATAGGAGTAAGTTCCTGGGAAACAGTTAGAGACCCAGCTTGGAACGAGGCAGACGTAACTCGTGGAAGGTGATCTTGCCGGCTTTTGAAGCTAGGACGAGCCTCTCCTGCCACACAGGAGTCAGGGGCCACCGTGGGGTCAAATGCCAAGAGGATGAACTGGCATATTTCAGAGGCCTCATACTTTGCTTTTGATGCTCTGAGCCGCTGGAGGTGGGTGCAGTTCTTCTTGGATTGATAAACTGTTAGGAGATGTTGAGTTCAAGAAGGAATTTTTGCAAATATTAACTACTATATATCAAGTGGACAAAAAAACAGATTTCTTCTGTAGAGCATAGGGAACCATATTCTTATAGTTACCTATAATGAAAAAGAACATGAAAACAAATATGTGTATGTATATGTAGGACTGAAACATTATGCTGTACACCCGAAATTGATGCATTGTAACTGACTCTACTTCAACTAAGAAAAAAAGAAGGAATTTTAAGCCTTTTACGTTTAAAAATGAATGGCTTCGACGGCCAAGGGCTGATACAGTTCCTGTGATCGACTTGGGGAAAAGGTGGAGGAAGAAATCACCTCCTTTTCACGTTTGGGCAGTTTCACACAGTAAGTGCACTATGGCCCGTCCGTGCGGGGAGGCCACCTACACAGTGCGCTAGGTGACGCTTCCCGCCGTGGAGGCCCCAGGCTGTGCCCGATGAGACACACGAAACGTTTAGGAAAAAGTGTTTTATAGTCCCGCATAACTGCTCCCTCGGTATTTACTGACTTCAAGCCTGCAGTTAGGTGGCAAAAAGGAACCAGTCCACAGTAAACAGTGTGAAAAGAGATAAAGACAGATCAAAAGGAATATGCCGTCATCTTGATCCCTTTTTGAAAGAAGGCATCCTGACCGCAGCGAGGACGTATCCGCTTGGAATGCAGACCTGTTTGGTTTGGCAGATGGAAATAACTATTCCTTCTCAGGCTCCAAGAAGTAGAACCATACGACAGCGACTCGCAAACCACCTCAGAGAGGATCTGAGTCACTACCCCGTTGTACTGATGGGGCGACAGAGGACCGGAGGTGTCTAATGACCTGCTTGGGTCAAAGGGCAGAGGAAGGTTGGAATGCAGAGTTAAAATAAACACCCAGACTCCTCTCACCATCTCATCTCCTGCTGGACACGTCCAGCTGGAAGTCAGAGTGCAAGGGCTCCGCCCTGGGACGCAGAGCAGGGCAAAGGAAGGCAGAGAATGGGCCCGGGGAGGCAGGCGGAGAACGACCCATCGGTCACACCGTGATGAAGAGAGTCCTGTGAATGGCGATTCAGCTCGTTCAGCAAGTCGCAGTATCTGATCCATCACCACAGCATCCACATGTTTGAAATGGCGCCTACGCACATGTGTGATGCTTGCTGTTTACACAGCCTGCTGGTGACACTTGGTGCAGTTTGTGCCTTCAGGCGCCCCCTCAGTTATCCAGGACCTTCCAGGGATCCACGGTCTTCTGCACGGGGACTCTTGCACCAAGAAACAAAGAAAGCACTGCCAGTGGGTAAGTCCCCGCCCGGCAGAGGTTTCTACTCATTGGTGCTGCTTCCTGAAAAGAAAATCAACTCTCTCTTTTCAGAAACTAGCTCAAAATTACCTGGATGTTGAATTAAAATTTTCACCACGAGCTCAGCGCCGTATGAGACCTCTCCTGTACGCCACCTCAGGTCCTCTTGGCTGCACCTGACTCGAGGGTCTTGGCTCCGCCAGCGCCACACCTGTCCTGCTGTGGACACAAGCCATCAGCCTTGCCTGCTGCCCTGGGGCTTTCCTGTTGACCCTGAGACTCCCAGGAGCCCTCGGGCACTCATGCGATGTCACCTAGGAGTGTGGGAAGGCGGCATCCTGGGGCAAACCTCTCACTGGATGGGAGATGGCTTCCCTGCCTCACACCCCATCCCCTCCCTCCTGAATGGAGGGGTAGCTGCCTCAGGGAACCCAGACTAAGAGATACCAGGGCCGTGCCTCTGTGGGTTCTCTTTTGAGATCCAGTTTTCTTAGGAACTAATTTGGCAACTGTTAAATGAAGATGAAGAACATTAAGTGGAGAGGTCAGTAACCTAAGTTTACCTGTAAGTAACTGAATACCTGTTTGACTCAGAAAACAAACAATGCTCTGTTCAAACAACACAGCATAGCACGGAGAGTTACGAGCCGCCTGATGTTGCCTTGGCCCGACGCCCTCTCATCCCTGTGTGGGGCTCATCCTTCCTCACAGGACGCGTCCCCGGCTTCCTCCTGTCAGGGGAGGAATGACAGGGATGCACTTGCCTGTTTTTCCAGCTGGTTGATCCCTCCCTGCCGGAGAATCTAGAATGGGGTGACGGAGCCAGAGCCCTGGGGGAGAATTCACGTGTGCCGAACACCTCCTCGCCCACCTTCCCCGCAGCAGCCGTGCTGGACCTCAAGGGACGTTCAGCAGTTCTCCCTTTCCAGCGGCAGATGGGATGGGGGAAGGGTGTGGAAGTTTTGCTCTGGATCAAACTGCCTTGGTCCCTTTACCGCGCCCTCTTGGCTGTACTGACGGTGTAAGCAGTGGGGGACGGACCTGCAGCCTCAGGGCTTCCCGAGGGCTGGTGCTGGTACAGCTTGTCCTCTGTTCCTGACTGAGCGGCTTCCAGGTGGCTCCCCTGGAGGCTGGGAGCCACCTAATGCCCCTGGAGTACGGTTTTTGCTGAAGTTGGCCGGAGTGAGCTCCATATTTGCAGCAGCACAATACAGCACTTTTTAAATCCATGAATGATGCTGTCAGTGGAAGTTTTATTCTAAATCCCAAGCTTTCGTTTGTATGTCAATTAGTTTTTTTTTTCCCTTTTGCCCTATTAGTGTCTTTTTGGGATCTCCATGACTATCAACTAACTTACTGAGTTGCTTTTAAAAATGATCTTGTTTACAATAACATCCAACACTGGAAAAGTTCTTCACGCCCAAGAACTGAATTCCAGGGAAGCTGAATGCATGACAATTAGATTTATTTTAGGCTTTGAGAGATACATCATTCACTAATGCTTGATTTAAAAAATAGATGATATAAATATCTATTTTGGTCATAACATATATATTCGCTACCTCTGAATCTTGTTTATAACCCATGAAACACTTAACTGCCTAAAAAGCTGTAGATTACAGATAAGTAACCTTGTCATCACGTGTTAGAGATGGCAGGGAGGTTTGTCTCTACTGCCAACTCCAATTAACCTACTTTAACATGTAAAAAGCACACCCTTATTGATCTATCTGGAAAATCTGGTTTCCTTTCTTTTTCCTTTTTTAAATTAACTTTTATTTATGAACATATGCATATAATTTAAAAATCAAATCGTCCTAAAAGGCTTATAATGAAAACCAGCATTCCCCCCAAATCCTAGCCATTCCCCAGAGGCAGCTGTCTTCCACTTCCGGAGCTGTTTCTTTTGGCATTTGCCTCCAGGTTTCTAGACAATGCGAGTTGTCCATTTTGGGTATTCCTTCTTGACTTCTTGTAAGGTATCTGGATTTAGCATTCTTAACCCAGCCACTCCCAGCCTCATTTCCCTCCCTAACCTTCCCCATGTAGTTACAACTGAACTTTTAAGTGGTTGTTGTTTGTATTGGCATGACTTTGGAAATACTGTTCACTATAGTTCTTTCATATGTCACCGTATTTCTTTTGAAATAATTCAATTCATCTGTATCAGTGAGGATGCTCCAGAAACAGAACCAGTATGTATATGGGTATGTATGAATACATATATGTACGTATTTACTTATCTATTTATTATAAGGAATTGACTCACATGATTTTGGAGGCTGGGAAGTCCCAAGGTCTGCAGTCATCAAGCTGGAGACCTGGAGAGCCAGTGGTGTAGTTGTAGTCTGAAAGGCCATAGACCTGAGACCCAAGAAAAGCTGATATTTCCATTTGGCTCCAAAGGCAGGAAAAACCTGATGTCCCAGTGCATGGCAGTCCAACAGGAGGAATTCCTTCTTACAATGGGAAGACTTTTACATGGGAAGAGGGTCAGCCTTTTGGTTTGATTCAGGCCTTCAACTGATTGGATGAGGCCCACCCACATTAGGGAGGACAATCTGCCTTTCTCAGTCTGTTGATTCAAATATTAACCTCATCCAGAAACACCCTTACAGATACACCCAGAATAACATTTGACCAAATGTCTGGGCACCCCATGACCCAGTTGAGTTGATGCATAAAATTAACTATAACAGTATCTTTCTGACATCCATCAATTTTTCCAAGTGCTCACATAGATACAATAACCTACCATCTACATTTTGTTTTCTCTTGGAGGTCTTCCCCCCTTATCCCTCCACCCTCCTGCTCCAATCTGGCTGTGTTCTAGGCTGGGGGCATAGCTATCAGCCTCTCTTGTGATGGCCTCCGTCTAGGGTCTCCACATTTCACAATGAGTGGCCTTGCGGAGGACCTTTGTGTGTATCTTCGTGTCCCAGGCATACTCTATGATGGGCCTTTCAAGCTAGAAAGGCATTCCTGGGTAGTTTCTTGTAATATTTCTTTGATAAGTTTCTTTGTATTTTCTCTGGTCTTAATTTCTGGAACTTCTTATTTGGATAGAGTTTCAAATTTTCCAATCTTTCCTCTCCTGTTTTCTGTTGTTTTGCTTTTTTGTTCTACTTTCTGAGGAGTTGGCTTGGAGAATCTTCTAGATTCTCTGTAGAACTCAAAAATTTTGATGACCATGTAATTTCTAAGAGTTCCTTCTTGTTTCCTGATTAATTCTTTAACGTAGTATCCTGTTCCTGTTTAGTGGATGGGATATTTTAATGCGTTTACTCTCTAAGAATAGGATTTTAAAAGTTCTTTTTACTTTCCCTGAGTCTCCCCTCACCTCCAGGTTATTTTTCTGTTTGTTTTGACTCTGCCTTTCCTGTCAGAGGCATTCCCTGAATGTCTGTCAGCCTTTAGTGAGTATTTATATTTGACAGTAAGGCACTAAAAACCAGATTAGAAGTTCTACGTGCTTGGGTGGGGTAGTTGGCTGCTGAGCTTTCTTTGGGGAGAACAGATTTTGCGCAGGCCTTTTTGTTGGAACCTCACACCCAAATGTCCGTGTGCGAATGTCTTTCCTCTGAGGTTGTTCTTTTTCTCCAGAGAAAAATTCTTTCCTCTCCTGCCCGGAGAGGTGGACGTGTGGCCCGTGTCCTGGGGGCCCTCATCCCTTACCTCTTTCCTGCAGCACGTGCTTCCTGAGCCTGCAGGTGCGTCCTCAGTCCCTCCAGAGAATAAACCTCTTGCCCACTTGGGGAGGGAGGTGGGGGGCACACCGGGACCTGGGCGGGCGAGGTTAGCAGAGTGACCGGGCCGTTTTCCTTCATTCGCCTGACGCCCTCTCTTTCATGGAATTTGTGCCTCCCGGGGCTGAGCTCCCGGGGCTGAGCTCCTGGGTCGTCAGGCCAGTCAGCTTTGGCCTCAGCAGACCCTTGGGGCGGATTCGGAGTCTGCAGCGCGTAGTCTGTTACACCTCTTTCATCCGCTCTTCTGCAAGTTTGCGGGAACCTTTGATTTGCTGGTGTCTCCCTTCTGTTGCCTTTATCCTCGTGGGTCACGACATTTTTAATTGCTTTGCTGACACTCAGTAGGGTTCTGGGAGGGAGAGGAGGGGGAGGCGGACAGTCCCTCCTCCGTGACTAACTGGATGTGGAAGTCCAGGCTTTCCCTTCAGGCCTGAGACGTGCTGGGGAGCCCAGTCCCCCTGGTGGCAGCCCGGTGGGCTGCGAGGGGCTTCCTGAGGCCCCGTGCGCCCTGGGGTTTGCAGCCCCCGCGCTCGGTACTTGCCACCCCACTTTCGATGCCTGTCCTCCTGGCTTAGCGTCTCTTCGTGTTTCCCCGCCTTCGTCCTCTCCCCCTTCTCGCTCCTCCTCCTCTCGTGGATGTTCCGCTGCTGCTGCTGCTTCAGACGACACCTTCCACAAGCCTTTAGCACCGCTCTGAACTAAACGCTCTCAGCTTAAACCTTTCTCCTCCCAGCCTAAGCCCGCTCTGCTGTCGCGAGCGGGGAGCGTCTGTCTCCTCTGCCTTCTCGTCTGTCCCGAGCGGCCCTTTACCAGGAACGCCCGTCAGTCACCGTCCAGCTCAGGTGCCCGGGGCTCGCCGGCCAGCGGCACAAGCACGTCGCTCCCAGAAGCCAGGTCTCCCTGGGAGCTGATGAAGCAAATGAAACGTGGCCTGAGTCAGCCGATCGCAGGGCTCCCTTGCCACCACGGCCTTGGCTGTGTCGACGTTCCCGGCCGATGGTCTGATGGCGCAGGCGGGGCGCTCGGCGTGCACTTCGCTGGGCTCCGCGCAGGAGGGGCCGTGTTCGCCTTCTTCCTCCTCGGGAAGCGTCCTGGCCTGGGCGCTCGCCGTCCCGACACGGGCTGCACGGCCCTCCCTGTGCGACGCTCTCGTGGTCCTCTCGGTCCCTCGCTGCGCCTGGTCTGCGATGTCTGTCTTCACATCAGGGGTCTAGGATTATCCATAATGTAAACGCTGGGCCCCAGAACGTATGGCCTGAGTTTATCCAAGGCACAAACGATTACCCAACATTCCTCTTAGACAGAAGACAGATTTCTTTCCCTTGGCAAAGATTTTCTACTGAGATATGTTGCAGGATGTTTTACATTCTCTGGGTCTTGTAATAACACCACACCCAACCCAGGATTTGATGCGTCGGTGGCCACTTGGAAGGTTGTTACGTTTTAAATACATGTTGTTCTCAGTCTGGGGCTGCCCTGTCTGTAAAGAGGTACAGTCCTGTTGCCCCCTGTCCAGAGTTTTATGGCACTTGGGGACTTGGATTAAGTCAGGACCTGGACAAGATCGGGGTGGGTGTGTGGTGCCTGCGTCAGGGAGTCCTGAAGGGGCCTGTGCCTCAAAGGACACTCTCGTTACGGCGTCTAGATAAGCAGACTGGCTGGACGTCTGTGGTTTCAGTTAGGCAGGACAGGGAGCCATCTGGAGTCGCCTCTTGCCTGGATTACGCAGTGTCTTTTTTACGGGTGTCACGGTGGTCCTGGGAGCGTGTTATCAGCTCCGTTTGCAGATGGACGGACACAATGGAGCTCAGGGAGGTGGAACGACTGGCCCAGGGTCCAGGACTGGAACTCAGGCCTCCGACGCCAAGTCTGTGGTCTGTCCACTGCCCTCCAGCTGCTTCCTACGCCCCTTTCCTGGATCATTCAAGCAAAACAAGCCCGCTTCCTGCTCTTTGAGGGGGAAAAGGGTTCAGTGGGGACTGACTCATTGAGGTTGGCTGTCCCCTTCGGCTCATTTCACCAGGCCATCCCCTGGCTCTGCGTTTCTGCGTGTGTAGTCTCAGATCAGAGGCATCCTGGCTCTGTGTAAATTCACTTTGTGACCCGAGGTGACTCATTTCCCTCTCTGGGTTTCAGTTTCCATTGTCAGGTAAGTACATTGGAATTCAATGGAATTTAAATCTGCTGGTGCTTCAAAGTCACCCGGAGAGCTTTTTTTTTTTCCTAAAAAAAAAAAACAATGAGTAAGGCATATTTGCATATCATAAAGCTTACCCATTTCAAGTGCACAATTCAGTGATTTTTAGTAAATTTACCCAGTTGTGCAGCCATCACCATAAATCAGTTTTAGAACCTTTTCACCACTCCAGTAGTATCCCTCGTGCCCAAGTTAATCTCACCCTCTGCCCCGGGCAACCAGTGATGTGTGAACTTTCTGTCTCTATAGATTTATCTTTTCTGAACATTTCATATAAATAAAGTTTTACATGATGTGGCCTCTTGCACCTGGCTTCTTCTACTTAATGTAACATCTTTGAGGTTCGTTAAGACTGTGTCTTGTCTCGGCGCTCGGTTCCTTTTGGTTGCTCAGTAATACTCCGTTGTTTGGAGGCACCACATTTGGTCTGTCCGTTCGTCACTTTATGGACATTTGGTCCAAGGGATGGACTTAGCAGACAGTGACTGATGCTGCTAAGAACACTCAATGTACGTGTTTTTGTGGGAGTGAATGTTTTCATTTTTCTATATACCTAGAAGTTGAATTGCCAGGTCATATGGTAATTCTGTGTTTAATTTTTTCAGAAAACTGCCAAACTGCTTTCTAAAGAGACTGTCCCATTTTACATTCCCATCAACAACTTTTAAGGCTTCTTCCTCTGGGGAGCTTTTTGGAACTTCTCGTTTCTGGGCCATACTCCCCAGAGGTCTGGAGTGGGGCCCAGGACTTTGCATTTAACAAGCTTCCCGGGTGATTCAGATACATCCAGTGGGTGGCTGTGTGTTTGGACCCACAGGACCAGGTGACCTCTGAAGCCTCCTTGAGGCCAGTTGTTCCTGTTAGTTTGTGGGTCTAGGGTGAGATGCGTGTTCCTGCCAAGTCCTTCTTGGTGTTTGTCTTTGGATCAGAGGAGCAGTTATGCAGAGCGGGGTTAAGGGCGTTGGCCAAGAAGCACTTGCAGATCCGGGCGGCACCTGTCCTGCATTCTCCTTGACACAGGCCAAGGCTTGTGCCCCCGGTTTCACAGGCTTACCATTTGATCACAGCCGTTTCTGTGTTACCACACTGTACGAGTGCCACACCATCAAAGCAACCTCCTCAAGTTTTAATCCCGGTTGCTGCCATGTTGGTGACTAGCTGAGAAGCTTTTATCGCAACCGCGACATTTATTATCTGTGACTAGTCTTCTAACGGCTCTGAGCGCCCCTTTCCTTGTCTGCAAGATGGGACTAATAGTATCGACATCATGGAGTCGCTTGTGAGCATTAAATGGGAACATATGAAGCACAACCAGGATGGTCTTAATCCTCCTTTCTTCCTCTTTCTCGCCCTGTGCCCTGCCTCACCGTTTTGCATATTTTCATGGGCTTGAGGGCCGTTTGTGTATCTTCCATTATTTCTTTACAGTATTAATTTATTGTAATAAAAAAACACAACGTGAGCACCACCCTCTTCACAAACGCTTACGTCTGCAGTGCGGCGTCGCTGGTTACAGAGGCGGCGCTGAGCGGCAGGCCCCCAGCTCTCACTCCTCTTGCATAATGAGGACGTTACGCCCAGCGGCCAGCCGCTCCCCATCTCCCGCTGCCCCAGCCCCGGAGACCATCACTCTGTCTCTGATTCTGTGAGTTCAGATACTTCACGTAGGCACAGAGGTGCAGGACTTGTCCTTCTGTGATGGGCTTACTTCACTTAACGTGTTCTCAGAGCTCATCCGTGTCACTGCACACGCAGGATTTCCTTCCTTCCTTCTTTTTTTTTTTTAAGCCTGAGTATTATTCTGTCATCTGCCACATTTTCTTTAGTCGTTCATCCATCAGTGGACATTTAGGTTGTTTCTACAGTCTGGCTGTTGTGAATGAGAGTGCGAGTATCTCTTCAAGATGCTGATTCCAGTTCTTTTGGCTGCATAGCTGGAGGCAGGGCTGCTGGGTCATATGGTGGTTCTGTTTTAATTTTTGTGGAGTCTCCATATTGTTTTCCACAGTGGCTGCACTCTTTTGCGTCCCCACCAACAGCATGCAGGGGTTCTGGTTTCTCCACATCCTTGCCGACACTTGTTGTCTTTTTTTTTTTTTTTTTTTTTTTGATAGTCCTTCTAACAGGTGTGAAGTGATATCTCATTGTGGTCGGAATGTGTCTCCCTGGTGATTAGTGGGGTTGAGCGAATTTCCACGTACCTGCTGGCTGTGTGCCCGTCTTCTTTGTGAAGGTGTCGATTCATGTCTTTAGCCCATTTTTAAATTGGGGCGTTAGTTTTTTTGCTGTTGATCTGCACAGGTTCCTTGTGTGTTTTGGAAAGTAAGCCCCGTGCGGTTTATGATTTGTGAGTGTCTCTCCCCCGTGCCGGAGGCTGCCTTTCACTCTGTTGTTGCCACTGCTGTACAGAAGCGTTGTGGTCTGAGGCGGCCCCGCTCTCTTATTTTGCCTTCGTTGCCCGCACGTGTGATACCATATCCATGAAAGCGCTGCCAGGACCGATGCCATGAAGCTTTCCCTGCATTTTCTTCTGGGAGTTTTGTAGTTTCAGTTCTTACGTTTAAGCCTTTAATTGATTTCCCATTGAGTTTTGTGTGTGGTGTAGGATAAGGGTCCAGCTTCATCCTTTTACACGTGGATGGTCAGCTTTCCCAAAGCCATTGAAGAGGCTGTCTTCCTCCACTGTGTATTCTTGGCACCCTTGCTGAAGGTCAGTTGACTATATATGTGTGGTTTTATTTCTGGGCTGTTTTGTTCCTTTAGTCTGTATGTCTGTCTTTAAGCCAGTACCCTACTATTTATTGTTTGTTTGTTTCTTTTGCCCAGAATAGAACCTTTTATTTTTAAACATGCTTTATGATACGTGTATATATGTTATTATAAATATATACAGACATATTTTTAATTTTATTTTCTATTGAAATATAGTTGATTTACAATGGTATGTTAGTTTCAGGTGTACAACATAAGGATTCAGTTATATATATATGTTCTTTTTCAGATTCTTCTCCATTACAGGTTGCTATAAGATACTGAACATAGTCCCTGTGCTTTACAGTAGGTCCTTGTTGTTTTATCTGTTTTATATATAGTAGTGTGTATCTGTGAATCCCAAACTCGTAATTTATCCCTCTCCCCCACCTTCCCCTTTGGTAAGTGTAAGTTTTCCTTTTTGGGGAGGAAGAGGTAATTAGGTTTATTTATTTATTATTTTTCATGGCAGTACTGAGGATTGAACCCAGGACCTTGTGCACGCTAAGCATGCGCTCTATCACTGAGCTACACTCTCCCCGACATAGGTTTGTTTTCTGTTTTGTAAATAAGTTCATTTGTATCATTTTTTTAGACTCCACATATAAGAGAGATCATATGATATTTGTCTCTCTCTGTCTGACTTACTTCACCTAGTGTGATAATCTCTAGATCCATTCATGTTGCTGCAAATGGCATTATTAGCTTTGTAATATATTTTGAAATCAGGGGTGTGATGCCTCCAGCTTGTTCTTCTTAAAATCGTTTTGACTATTGGGGGTCTTTTGAGGTTCCACACGAACTTTAGTACTTTTTTTTAATGCCATGGGATTTTGATAGGAATTGCATTGAATCTGTAGATTTCTTAAGGTAGTGTGGGCATTCTATTATTAAGTGTTCTAACCCATGAACACAGAATGTCTCTCCATTTGTTTCTGTTTTCTTTATTTCATGAATGTTTTGTAGTTTTTAGTGTGCAAGTCTTTCACCTCCTTAGCTAAGTTTGTATGTATGTATGCATGCATGCATGTGTGTGTGTATGCATGTATGTATGTATGCATGCATGTATGCATGTATTTATTTATTGTGCTTTTGTAAATGGGATTGTTTTCCAGTTTCCTTTGCAGATAGTTTGTTATTAGTACATGGAAGTACAGCTGATTTCTGTATATTGATTTTGTTTACTGAAACTTTATAAAATTTATTTGTTCTAATAGTATTTTGTGGAGTTTTTAGGGTTTTCTATATGTAAGATCATGTCCTTTGCAAACAGGGACAATTTACTTCCTCATTTCCAGAGAGGATGTTTTTTGTTTCTTTTCCTTGCCTGATTGCACTGGCGAGGACTTCTAGTACTATGTTGAATAGAAGTGGCGAGAGTGAGCATCCTTGCCTTATTCCTGATCTTAGAGGAAAAGCTTTCAGTTTTTACCATCGAATATGATAGCTGTGGGTTTTTCATATATGGCCTTTATTATGTTGAGACAATTTGTTAAGAATTTTTACCATGAAAGAATGCTGAATTTTGTCAAATGCTTTTTTCTGCATCTTTTGAGATGATAATGTGATTTTTATCCTTTATTCTGTTAATGTGCTGTGTCAGATCATTTGATTTTCATATATTGAACCATCTTTGTTATCCCAAGGGTAAGTCCCGCTCAGTCATGGTGTGTGATCCTTTTAACATTGCTAGTATTTGGTGAGAATTTTTGCGTCTGTGTTCATCAGAGTTACTGAGCTGTAATTCTCTGTTCTTGTAGTATCTTTTTCTGGATTTCAGGCTAATGTTGGTCTCATAAAATGTTTGGATGTATTCCTTTCTCTTCAGTTTTTTGGAAGAGTTTAAGAAGGACTGGGGTTAATTATTCCTTAAATGTTTGTAGAATTCACCAGTGAAGCCATCTGATCCTGGGGTTTTCTTTGTTGGGAGATTTTTGATCTTGATTCAGCTCCTTACTCGTTAAAGGTCTATTCGGGCTTTCTGTTTCTTCATGATTTAGTCTTGATTTATGATTTTGGTGTCACAGCTAAGACTCCATTGCCAAATCCAAGGACATGAAGATTTAGTTCTGTGTCTTCTATTAAGAGTTTTATAGTTTTAGTTAAATTTTAGGTCTTTGGTGCATTTTGACTTAATTTTCGTGTATGATATGAGGTAGAAGTCCAACTTCATTCTGTTGCTTATGGCCATTCAGTTGTCCAAGCACCACTTGTTCAGTTTGTTTTTTCCTCATTGAATGGTCTTGGTACTCTTGTCCTAAATTAATGGACCGTTGGTATATAAAGTTTTATTTTTGGACTCTCAATTTTATTCCATTGAAAGTATGTTGAGCCTTATGATAATCCCGCACTGTCTTCATTATTGTAACTTTGTAGCAAGTTTTAAAATTGGGAAGGTTGAGTATCCGATTTTGTTCTTTTTCAAGACCCTCTTCTGTTATTAACTGGCCATCCTACTCTTCTGCAGCAGCCACCTAAAACACATCCGTTATCTTGCTGCAGGGCCAGGGCATCAGCCAAGTATTGTAAAATCAGCCACACGTCTGACCTCGCTGTGTTTTTCACTTGATGAGGCTCCATTTCTTGTCTTGTAGCCTCCCCTTGATAGTCCCTCCTTCAGCACGACCGCCTCCACCCCTCTCCTCCGTCTGGAGTTTTACGGCTAATTTCTCTTTGAGCCCCTGACCTTTTGTTTTAATCCCCTCCGTGGTTGCAGAAGCAGAATTACTGTTGTTGGGTCCCCAGGACACCCTTTGCTTCAGGTCTCAGTTCTCCCCCACCCAGCTCAGCTCAGGAGCCTCTCGGAGTGTCTGAGACCCAGCTTGGCAGCTTCTTCCTTCCTCCCCTGCCCTCATATTGGTGCTCTTGGCACAGACCGGGCACCTCTGCATCAGATCTGAATGAGCCCCTGCATTTTATCATAATCAGGATTGTCATTTTTGCTGTCACTTCTCTTGCACCCTCCCATTTCATCAGCATGCGTATTGTCTCCGCCAAAAGAGATTAGGTGACTCGCCCCAATTAGGAAGAGTTAAAACCTGGGCTAGAACACCTGTCACCTGATGTCAAGTCCAGTGACACTGCCTTCTTCCTAGATGGCTGTGTTTTCTGTCTCTCAAGAAGAGGGTGTTGAATTCAGACAAATGTAAATTTAATTCTAGCTCAGGCCCTTGCTATAACTAGGTGAGATTGGGCACATTTCTTGAACCCTGTGAGCCTCGGATTATCCATCTGTGAAGCTGGGTTAGCCGTTCCGACTCTGCAGGGTTAACACTCCAATCAAATGCAGTAAGGAGTGGAAACTACCTGGCACAGCCCCTGGCGCAGGTGCTGCATGTCTTCAGAGCCTCTAGTCTCCCTGACAGCGAGGCCTGCCCTTGTGTGCAGTTCCCAAATTCCCACAGGTTATGGCGTTCCCTCTCAGATGGCCTGCCATTTTTATTTCTACTTTGATGGCTGACTTGTTCAGTTTTTTGCTAATGACTATTTCTCTTTAGATTTGTATAAAACTTTCATTTACCCTCATTTGTAGGGGATAAAAGAGAAACCGGGTTCTCTTTGGACTCTTTTACCTGGCTCTGAGGTCCCTAAACATGACGATCATTGGAATCAATTTCCTGGGGATCTTTAAAAACTGCTGGAGCCTGGTCCCCAACGCCAGACATTGATTTCGTTGGTGTGGGGTGGGACTGCTGCCCTAACCTAGATCAGCCGTCATGCTTGCTTCCACAGATACGTGTTTCCTTCCAGTTTGTCCATCTGTGTGTTTTTGAAATTTTGCTCGGTGCCTGTACATCTTTTATTCTGCATTTTTCAAAATTCCATTGCATCATAAGCAGTTTTCCAGATTCCCTCTTTGTTTAATAACCATCATTTAGGGCTCCACAGTACCGTTTTGAGTTTACTGATAATAACCCATTTAAAATGCATCCTACAGTGAACATTTCAGTTGATTTTGCTGAAGCAGCTGAGAATAACGGATGCAAACAGTGAATCTGGTTTTAGACTGTCTGGATTTGACTTACTAACTCTATGGCTGTATGACCTTGAGCAAGTTGCTTAAGTTCTGTTGCCCTCAGTTTCCCCATCTGTAAATGGGGATTATAAAACAGTACCTACCTCACATGATTGCTGTGACGATTGAACGAGTGAGTGTGTATAAATCGTTTAGACAATGTTTGTCTGTTGCTAAGTCATCAGTCAGTGCCACGCACTATCTCAGGATAGCTCTTACAACACCCTGTAAGAGACGATATATATATATATTTTTTTAATTTTTATGTTTTTTTATTTATATAAGATATAGTTTTAAACTATTGTGTGATTCCATTATGACTCCTGTGTAATAGGTGTTAATATCCAGAAGGCCTGATCCCATTTGTTTATTCTTCCTTTTCCCGAGATTCCCTTTTCTGTTGTGGGCTGTCCTCTTCCCAGAAGAACATCAGAGTGACACTTGTGTTTTCTTTTGACAAGTAATTTAATGTCTCTTTTACATCAGTTTTCCTCTGGAGACCTCTAGCCATTTGAGATTCAGTTTACAGCTCCAGGTTTCTCACCTGAGTGTGTGCTTCAGCGCAGTTGGACTTGGGTTCTGCCTGGAGACCTGCAAGGTGGGGGTCCTCTCCCCCAGCCAAGGGGCTGCTGGGAGGGGAGGACACGTGGCTCAGCCTTTGCAGAACATGACACTAGAAGGATGGGGTGACCCTTGGTCCCTCCTGCAGGGGTCTTGCTGGGATCTGATCTCTGTTGCCTGATGCCCACCCGTCTGCAAGGCCAGACGAGAACTGGGGGTCTCTCCGTGGGAGCCAGGTTAGGGCTGTTCTATTTGGGGACATATTGCTGAAGACTGAGGTTTAAACCAATAGGTTCAAACCCAGAACATCCTTCTGCATGTAAGAGGCGAGCAGTCAAGTGTCACCATCTGACTCCCTTCGCTGGCAGGGTTTTCAGTCCTTGTCTGGTGGGATTCCACGAGCTTGAGGCTACCTAGAGATCCTCTAGCCCAGGCTGGAGAGAATACTGGAAGTGACGGAGGGTGGGGGCAGGCAGAGCAGAGCTGAGACCCACACAGAGAAGCCGAACTCTGATGACCCCTAGAGGGGAGGCCAGGAGGTCACCAGAGCCAAAGCAACCAGAAACAGGCACCGCGGTGGAACACGCAGCTGGAAAAGCCAGAGCAGGGGGCCGAGACGAGAGGACCCCATCCAGCAGAGCGGCCCTGGGCTGCTGCTGAGAGCGCGCCCCGTCCTCGCTCCTCCCGGTGCACACCACCTGCGAGGGGCCGGCTCACACCCAGGGTCCCAGTGGGACGGCTGGGGGTGTCTGTGGGGAGTGAGCTAAGGCAGCAGGTAATGAAGACTTGGCGCTACTATCTCCACACACTCCTACCCACTCTTAGCCCGGGGGACACATCCCTTCTTTGGGCCAACAGGGAGTCTGCCTGGCCACCGGAGAGTGACAGGTCTGTCCGTCACCTCCCCTCATCTGATCAAGACTACACCCATTTTCTTCCAGCACCATAGTCCCCAGGCTCTGGTTCCTTGTTCTGCCCTCCTCCCCACCACTCGCGTTGTGCAGGGGGCTCAGGGGGCCGCCCTCCCCTGCGAGGCCTTGGTTTGGTCCCAAGAAATGGTGGCCCCCAGCCAGAGACCCTGCGTGCGGCTGGTGGTCTGTGGATTTCTGACGGCAGGCCTGCCCTTGTGCCCCGTGTGCCTCTCAGCACCCACTGCTGGCCTCGTCCCCAGACTCCCTCACCCAGGAGGAGGCTCTGATTTGCCACGTCCGGGAGAGACCCTGGCACCGAGTCTGCAAAGGCCCCCGTCAGCACACGTGGCTTCGGCCTCCCGGCGAGGCCCGCGCGGACCCGGGCAGGACGCGGGCAGGCAGCGCGGGCCGCGTCGTGACCAGGCTCTGGCCGGCGCTGCCGCCTGCTTGGCTGACGGGGGCATGGGGACAGACGGAACGTGGGCCCTGAAGTTGTGGAGGGCGATGTGACGCGTGCTCGCACGGCTGTTCTGCGGGGAGCAGGACGCCTGAGGTGAGCGCCCTGCTTGCTAGTTTCGTTTCTGCGGGAAGAACGGGGGCGGTGGGCCTGACGGACGTTGGCCTCGGGTCTTGAACGTGTCGCCTCTTCTGGAGTCTTCCTCCAGGCTTCCCCACATCATCACCGATGCCCCTTCCCGCAGTCCTGCGTCTGGAGCCCTTCGTCTGGCTGACCTGCCCCGCAACTGGGCGCTGTGCCGGACGCCGCCTGGCCTTGTGGGTCAGTCCCAGCCCGGCCTCGTCGCCGGCGCGGTTCCTCCGGGGAGCGTTTGCCCGGAGGGCGCCCCCAGGCGAGTGCGTGGTGCCTCCAGACTCCAGACGCCTCTCGGCTGCTCCCCAGGCCAGGCCCCCAGGGCCGCTCCACTTTGGTTCTTGAGGACCCCTCTGCTGGGCCCTTGCCCTGCTTGGCCCTACTCGTGACCTTCAGGGTCAGATGGCAGAAGTGGAGAAGGGCATGTCCCCGAGGGCAGGGTGCTAGGGGCCAAGAGCAGAGCGGCCCAAGCGGCCTGTTCACGAGGCCCCCCAAGGAGGCAGCTCACCCCGGAAAGCGCCCAGGACAGTGAACTTGCCCTGGAGGGAAGCCGAAAGGACCGAATCACGGGAAGGGCGGGACCACGCGCTCTCTGTGAGCCATGAAGAAGCCTGTCCCAGCTGGCTGTGACCGGCTTTGGAGGGGACTCTCTGCGCCGCCCTCACCAGGGGAGCCGCCGAGGGGAAGGAGGGCGAGCTCGCTTCCGAGGCTGGACGGCGCTTTGGCACCTGCCACGTCAGACCCTGCGTCCTCTGGATGGGGTTCAGGGGAGACGTCTCTGTCGCTTATCCTGAAGGTTGCCGTGCGGAGGACTGCGCTGTCTCCCGGTGTGTTCCCGCGTGGTCTGTTTCCGGTGTGGTCAGGATGTGCCGTGTCATCCTGCGTACTTAAATATCTATTTGGCAGTGAAACTTCTGGTCTGGCCGCTAAAATTTCGCCTCAAATTTTCTTTCCCTTTTTTTTTTTCCTCACCCAACTTGAGGATTTTTATCAGTGTTTCCCATCTGGAAGATGCAAACACATTACTGAAGAACCTTGAAGTTATTATCCAAGAACTCAGATGCTGCTAATTTGGAAGACCCTCAAGGGCTTGCCAATGCTCTCTAGCCTTGTCCGTGGTAAAAGGTGTTCCATGGAAGAGACCCCGCTGGAAAGAAGTAACCACAATGCACATTTGCCCCGTCTCGGATAGTGAGTCTCCCTAGCAGATTGTGGATGCGTGCAGAGAGAGTGGTAGAGCATGAGGGATCATTCATCGTCATGGCCTCATGTTGTTATGGGATAAGTATGCTCACTGAATGGATCCAGATGCTGGCAGACACACATGTCCAGTAAAGACTGCTGTCTCTCCCTGGCCTGGGCAGCGCGCACAAGAGGCTTGTTTGTGACACTTCTCTTCCATCAGTTACCAGTGGCCCTGCACACATTTTTTAACCTCTTCCCCCCACCGCTCTGCTGCTGGTGAAAGGTGGGCAAGTGTTTCCTGATACAAAGATTCTGAGGAAAGCCCTAAGAAGGTAGGAGGCTGCTCCCCGTGACCCAGAGCTGATGGATGATGGGGAAATGAAAATCACATGGCCACTCATCTACCAGCCTAGGACGAAGCATTCTTCTCCATTAATCTTCTTGCTCATTACATCAAAGCACAACTCCCAACCCAAGACGTTCCCAGTCCCCAGAGGACAGGCTTGAGTCTAGGAGGAGCCCCTGCAATCTGCCGGGGAAGGACGGAATGACAGAACGTGGAGACGCGTTCAGTTGCCATCAAACACCGGTTCTTAACGTGGTGAGCTGTCTTCCCAAGACCACCCCAGGAGCTGGCAGCAGGGCTGCAAAGCCGAGGGGCCCCTGTGAGAGAGGATGGAGCTCGGCTGAGGGCTGTGGTTGACGTGGCTTTGGAGCTCAACACGTATCGATTCCAATCTTGTGACCTTCGAAGGTGCTCTGTCTTCGGAGTTCATTTTCTTTATTGTTTAACTCTGAACTGTTCGGAGGCTCAGTGGGGTTTTGTTGTGAGCTGCCCGGTACTTAGGACGTACCTAAGCTGTAGCCATCGTTACCCTTGTGAGCAGGATGATCGGACAGGAGACTGGCTGTCCCAGAGAAGCAGGAGAGCGTGGAGAAGCCGCGGACTCCAGTGGCAGGACGGGGCTTGCCCATCCTGCTGGGAAAGGCGTCTCCTCACAGCCAGACCCAACCTCTTCTTCCGGGGCCCCCACTCCCCTCCTCCCCAGCGCCCCGGGTTCTCCGGGTCCTCCAGTTGGCCGGGTGGCCGCCGCCACCACCACCGCCGTGCATGGCTGACTGGAGTCCACGTCTTGCTGTTAACACTGGAGCAACCTCGTGTGAAGATGCCCACGTTGCCTCTCAAACCTGTGCCTAAGAACTTGAAGGCTTAAAGTTAGACAGGGAGACGGAGGGACTTGTGTATTTATTGCTGCCTTTTCTTACGGCCAGCCCTGTGCTAGACGATTCAAAAATGTTGTCTCCTTTTTATCCTCATAATATCCCTGAGAAGTGTGACCACCACGTCCCGGGAAACTGAGGTCACACCCAGGTTTATCTTTCTTAAAAGCCTGCATTCATTTCAGGGCCCCTTCCTGCATCTCGAGGGTCTTTACTAAGAAACTAAGGTAGACAAAGCAGTACACGTGCAAAAGGGCTCAAGGGAGAGAGGGTTTGGGAACACGTGTGCTTGTGCTTTGCTGAGCGTGGGCTTCTGTGTCACTGGATGAACATTTTGCAGCCTGGTGTCCAGCGAAGCAGGTCTTTGAAGTCCTTCTGGAAAGGGCGTGCAGTGGTCAGGTGGAGTCCGAATGCTGCAGGTTGCAGTCGGGACAACTCACCGCGCAGGTTAGCATATTAAAGGCTCCGAGAAAGTCCATTAAAAACAAACAAAAGAAACTGTTCCTAGCGCTTAACGGAGCATCTTCCAGCCGTGCTGTGGTCCCTGGGTGGTGTGTGAAGCACACTTTTCCCCCGTGTTGCGTTTCTCCTCGTGGATCGTTCTCCGGAGCGGTCGTTCTCAAGTACGAGCGTGCATTTCTTAGGTTTCTAAGCTGGTATCATTTCCAAGTCTGGAAGGATGTTCAGGTGTCATCTCAGGGTCTTCTCTCCAGGTCCGGCTGTGTGGCCATCCCTCAGATCCCAGCTTGAGGAACCTGTGTTCCTTCCAGGCCGGGGCCAGCCCGGCCCCGCTGTGTCTTGGGGACTCCCGGGGGCTCTGGTCTGTGACTGTTGCTCCTCTTGACTAGTAGCCCTTTCCACTAGCTAGTTGTCAAGGCCGACAGGAAGCGGGCTCGGGTCCCTCAGCAGCGCCTTAGGTCGCTGTCCCGCCCGAGTTTCTGCCCCACGCTGACTCACTCTTAGGCTTGACTTCTGCGTCCACGAGATTTCCTGGGGTGCTGAGCGCACTCTGTCCCAGCATGCCCAGCCTCTAAGACCGAGCGTGCCCGGGGCCCCAGGGCCACCCTCAGGCCTGATCATTTGCAAGATGGGATCACAGGACCCAGGAAAGCTGTTACATTTGCAGTGATGGTTTATCACAGTAAAAAGTTACAGATTAAATCAGCAAAGGGAGAAGGCGCATGGGGTGAAGCCCTGGGGAGACCAGGCACAGATTCCAGGTGTCTCTCTCCAGTGGGGCTGCGGAGTTTGCAAAGGGTGGGTTGAGTTTTAGGTGTTCTCAGTTGGAAGTGAAGTCGGGATATTAAAGGAGAGCCCCTCGGCAGAAGTTGGAGAAATGAGAACGAAGGACAAGACCGAGGCCAGGATGGCAGCAGGGATAAATCACTGCCCTAGCAGAAGTGGGGGTGTGACTTCAGTCACGGCCAAGAGCCTGGAAGCAGATTCCCATCCTGGCTGCATTTTGGCCTGAGAATTTTAGCAACGTGCTGGTGAGAGTTACCAGTGAATACTTACGTTTGTTATTTTTGTTCTGTACTACCAAGGATGGCTTCTGCCTGGCATGGAAAAGGCTGTTGGTTGTCCCCAGAGAGTTGTATCCCCGTTTCCAGACTGGTCTCTGCCCAAAAGTGGCCCATGAGCCGGCACAAAGAGCATCACAAAGTCAACGCAGAAGGGACGTTTTCGTTGTCACAGTGCTGTTAACACTTCTTTAACCATGCGGTCTTGGAAGAGTCCCTCAGGTTTTAAAAAGATTTGACTCCACTTGGGAACACGGCTGTAGCTTAAAGGCCTCCAGCCTTTACCCAGCGCTGCTGCTGACACGCGGCGGGCTGTGTTCAAAACAACCGTCGTTTTCAAATTTCCCTTCTAAGCCCCACTTCCCAGTTGGGCGTCTGTGTGCCTTCCCACCGCATTCTGTTCTGTGGGGGAATTCGGGCCGTTGCCTCCGTATGAGAGACGTTCAGAGCAGGAGTCGCACGGTACCCACGTGCTGCCTCCCACAGTTTCAGTACGGGGCCGTGTGTTTGGTGACCATGTTGTAGCCCTTGGTGTCTCTGAGTAAGTTTTCCAAGAAAGGATTTGATTGAAATGCATGGTGAAATATTCACATGATTGGCCCTGATCTGATTGGCGGCTATTTATTCACGTCAAAGCTTACAGGGCACCTTGCAACATCTTTACTTTGTTTCTTCTGAACAATTGAAAATTTACTGTGTTTAAAGATTCTCTTTTTTTAAAAAAAAACAATCCCAGAGTTTGTATTACAGCTTTTTAATAGATTTTTAAGGGTAAAAGATCAGATGTATAGGAGGGAGAGAGATTGTGAGAGCCTGCTGAAAATTTCTAGGCTAAATTATCTCTTTCTCATGGTATCAGAAAAAGAGTAAATAGAAGTGAGACCGTGAAAAAGCCGTTGTTTAGCACCTGGGCCGACAGAAACTGCCTGGGTCCGAACTGCGCCTTTCTGCTTTTCCTCCATCATTAGTGATCCAATGACGTTGTTGAAGAAGAAATGAGAGGTGCCTGTTAATGCTTGCGCCGGATAATTTGTGCCAGCATCTCTCTGGTTTGCTGCGCCAGGCTTCTGCCAGGCTTGTGGGTGTAACCGGGAGTGTTTGGTGGGGGGGGATCCCATGCTTTGCTGGGCTAAGTAATGGTGTCTTACAGTGGTCAGTCATGCTCCTTTGTACAGCCAGCTTCTTCTGCAAAGACCGTGTTCTTTCTCCGGTTGCCTCAATTTGGTAGAAGTATGCTGAGGTTGGACAGAGGAAAAGAAGCAATGTCAGAGTAGAAGAGGTGACCGGCAGCCGCTCCGGCAGCTCCCCTGAAGCATGACAGTCCGGTGCTCCCCTGCAGGCTCAGACGTGAAGTGGCAGTGACCTGAATTACACGAGCTCCAAATTATTAAGGCTAACAGATGCACCCGCCAGGTGACACAGGCACTCGTGTTAGCTGCCCCCGCCGCCTTCTCCCTAGAGGAAGACGTGCGGGGGAGCCAGTGATTACTCCAAAGGGAGAGCAGCCGTCACCCTGTGGTGGAATGAGCGTGAGCTGTCCAGCTGGACGAGGGCAACTTAAACATCGGTTGCTGGCCCAGCCCTCCGCTCACACTGTGTGACTTTGTGTAATTTTTTGACGTTCATGGAACCTCAATTTTCTTATTTGTGAAATAGGATAATAGTCACTCATTCTATTGAATTGTGAGGACACGTGGTGTCATGTGTAGGTTCCACACCCTGTGGTAGTTACTGATATTATAGTATTTTTATTGAAAGGTCACTTACCATTGAATTTGAGCCGAGGGAGTCTAAGGAGGCTTGAAGTCCTGGAGTCTGGTGTTTCCTTTCTCATGACCAGAAAGCATGTGTCCAGAAAACAGACGCTCACCTCCTGTCCAGGCCGTGCTCCCCCTGGGGTACAGCTGGAGGTGATTCACCCTCCTGCGAATCCAGACGGATGACTCCCTTCTGATGACAGAGTCCTTCTTCATGTTGTGAACTGCTTATCATAAACCACCTTAAAAAATAAAGCTAGCCAGGTCTTTCTTACCTGTTTTGACAAACTTTCTGCCTTTTAAGAGGACTAATGATTAATGTGGGTCTTACCCATTTTTTGTATTGTTTCTACCAATTTATGCTCAGAGAGGACTTTACTTACAATAATAAAAATAATCATTATGATAACTACTATTTATTGAACAATTACTATGTGTTTGCATTGTGCAAAATGCTTTCCATGGATTATCCCATTTAATTCTTATAAACAAACCTATGAGATGGACATTATCTTCTTTTTTTCTTAATTGAAATATAGGCAGTTACAATGTATTGACTTCTGGTGAACAGCATAATGTTTCAGTCATACATACACATACGTATATTTTGTTTTCATATTCTTTTTCATTATAGATTTTTACAAGATATTGAATATAGTTCCCTGTGCTGTACAGAGGAAATGTGTTTTTTTATCTATTTTATCTATACTAGTTAGTATTTTGCAAATTTGAACTCCCAGTTTATCCCTTCCCAACCCCTTTCCCCCTGGTAACCATAAGTTCGTTTACTGTGTCTGTGAGTCTGTTGCTGTTTTGTAGATGAGTTCATTACTGTCTTCTTTTTTCTTTTTCTTTTTTTAGATTTCACATGAGTGATCTCATATGGTATTTTTCTTTCTCTTTCTGGCTCACTTCGCTTAGAATGATGATCTCCCGGTCCATCCATGTTGCTGCAAATGACACTGTGTACAATAGCCAAGACATGGAAAGAACCTAAATGTCCATCAGCAGATGCCTGGACAAAGAAGCCATATGTTTAGGCAGTGGGATACTACTCAGCCATAGGACGGAGACAGGCGTGGTCTCCATCCTCAGGGTGAGGAACGGGAGACTTGGAGAGCTGGGATGGCCGCAGTAGGTGGCGCGGCTGGTGCTCTTCCAGAGCTGCACGCCCCCGGGTCTGGGGACAAGCTTGTTTCTGCCTGTGGCTGTGCTGGGAAGGCTTACCCAGCAGCGGTGACTAGACCTGTCATACTTTTATATTATTGTCATTTAAATTAGAAATTCTCAAATGGAGAGAAAAGTGTAGGAAGTCATAAAGCATGGTGTGCTCACAGCTAACATTTAATGTGCACTATCGTTTTGCCATATTTGATACAAGTTTTTAAAGATACAGAAATAGCTAAAACCCACCCGATCATTTCTTCTTCCTTAATCTCCTCACCAGAAACTGATACACTGAAGGCAAGGGATAGCCTTCTCTGGGTGTTCTTGTGGTTTGTGACTCGTGTACGAATCTTAACAAAGTGTGTAATACTTGTTTAATGTCTTTTTAAAATGGTATCACGTTGCATCTTACCTTTTGCAACTTACGGGAGGTGGTATACGTGGCTGCTACCCACAGTCCATTGGCCAGAACTCAGTCAGGTCACATGGCTGCACCTGACAACAAGGTGTTCAGATGAACAGAGATAACTACAGGGCCCCCCTCATTCAGATCCAGAAATGATCCATCATGGGGGCAGGACCATGTTTCTTGCATCCGCCTGTCTCCCTAGTACCTAGCATCGTGCTGGCTTACGGCAAGCGTTCAATGAAATGCATAAAGAAAGAAAGTGGACTGCAAGAAGGAGGAAGAGGAGAAGGGAAGGAAGGAGGGAGGGTCGATTGACAGGAGAGTGAATGAATGAATGGGGAAGCCCCAGGCATTACTGAGGTGATGGGCCCAGGCTTTTGTGGAATCTGCAGGTCACACACAGGTCTCCCTTTGTTGAGGGCGAGTGACACAGAGCTGGGACTCTGCAGGGGCCTGGGTGTCATTCGGCCCTTCACACGCAGTGCGCCCAATCTAAGCCCATCGCTGGTAGGGAGAGGGACCCGTCGTGCTTCTAGACTTGGCTGCTAGTAGCCAAAGGACCGAGCAGAACTGAGCCTGAAAAGGCCCTTGTTCAGTCCCAGCTGCTGAGCAGAGCAAGGCTCCCTGGGCCTGGAGGAGTGGGCTGGAAGGCTATGTCCCCAGCATCTCAGGGGACTTCTAAGAAGTCAGTGTGATGGATGTCAGGGCCGAGGTCTGGGGACGCGCATGTGAGACTTTGTTCTGCCTGTTGTGGGAGAGCCCACGGTGGGAAACGCCCGAAGTATCACGCTTCGTGGTTATCAGTGGGACCCAATAAACCTGGCAATCCTGACGTTTATATTTTTATGCAGCACAAAATGAGCCACGGGAACTGCCTTCCAAAGTCCAGACTCTGAAAGTGTTGGCAGAACCCAGAGTTTTAAAAAGATTGGGTGGGATGTAAATGTTTAGACGGAGCAGATTGCCTAAGTGTTTGTTTTGTGTGAGAACAGTCTGAACACCCGCTGAGGGCTGGTCTTCGGAGTTGGATGTCGGTGTCTGAAATGGTTGATGTGACAGTGACTAACCGTCCCTCCCTTTACCTGAGAAGCAGATGTGGGATGAGAGTCAGCAGTGAGGAGGAGCCACGGCAGGAGAGGGGCGCGTGTCTCCTGTGAGCCCGTCCCCGCGGGTGTGAGACGGAGGCCTTGGGAAGATGGTGAAATGTGCCCACTGGGGAGTTTGTTTTCCTCTAAGCTTCCAAGGCTGGGGTTTCCCGTGGAGGGGAACAGCAGGATAGTTGAGGACTGGGGACGGCCTGCGTTCGAGCCCTGGGCCCACCCCCGAGGATCGATGCTTGACGAATTACTCAATCTCTTTGAGCTGTACCTTCCCCGTCAGTAAGCCTGGGGAAGTCGCAGCGCCCACTCACGGGGTCTTACGGTGAAGATGAGATGAGCCACCTAAAGGGCTTGATCAGCAGAACGCCTGGTGTTTGGTTCGTAGGTGTTCACAACTCTTACGTCCTCACTATTGTAACTGGGAGCAAACGGTGGAGCTTGGAAGATATGAACACAGGAGGAGGGGACTCCTTGCCCAACACCTACCTGCCACTGGCTTTTAGGGAGGTGTGGAGGGAGGAAGGATTCAGGGAGTTTGGGCCCCAGTCTGCTTGGGCCCCCTGGGGGAAGTTCATGGAGGAAGGTTCCAGGCCCTTCCTAGGAGGCAGGCATGAGCCAGAGACAAGGCAGTGAGCTTGGGGAGGCAAGGGCTTGAATCACCCAAGCCTCCTGGTCAACATAGAGAGGGACAGAATCACCGTGGATGGCCACCAGAGTGAAGGCAGGCAGGTCAGGCGTGGAGACAGCTGGGGAGTCTGGCAGCGGCGAGAGGGACGGGCAGCGCACGGGGTGGTTGAAAGCAGGGCCAGGTCAGTGTCCTCTCCACCGGGCCTTTTGTTCCTGAGCCGCAGGGAGAGGCAGAATCTTAATGCAGAGTGAGAGACCTAACCCACGAGCGAGGCTCCTGGAGTAAGGATCCTGATGGGCGAGGGCGAGGGCGGGGCTCACGGGAGGCACTCAGGGTTCGGCCACAGAGTCAGTGAAGAAGGGGTAAGGGTCATTAAGGTCATTCCGACCAACACAAGCACAGAGCCAAGGCCTAGAGCCGAGACTGGGGCTCAGCCCATCAGCTTCAGAAGGACCCCCAGAGAGGGCAGAACCACGCAGGATGATTTCATTCTGGGGCGGAAGCCACTGAGGGGGCTAGATCCTAGGGCAGTGAATCTCAGACTTAGGACAGAAGGAAGGCAGACATCCAGGCTAGCTGGACAAAGGTCAGATGCTGTCAGGGGTGGACCTGAGAAGCAGGAGGGCAGAGGGGGCAGAGTGCAGCTCGTGGAGAGAGCACTGAGCTGGGATCTGGCACCCTAGGTGCCATTGGGATTATCCGAGCTCCATGTGGGACTTGGGCGAGCTTCTTTGTTTCTCGGAGTCTCAGTTTTCTCATCTGCAAAATGGGGGTGACCACACCTTGGGTCATAATGTTAGTGGCAGAACCTGATTTACAGCCAGACCTTCGGGTGGGGGTGGGGGCGGTCACAATTAGCACTCGGTCTGACATTGGTGCTTGCAAAATCCTTTCTCTTAAGTAATCACATTTGATGATCCTTGGTCCAAGTCTGTTTTTATCACCCAACTTGAGGACACTCTTGCAATGTCTGATCAAGGAAATGAGGAACTAAAATACTGACCTGAAACACAAAATCCAGAATCTCTAAAATATACCAAAGTCCTTAAAATCTCTGGGAAATACTTTTTTACATTAATTCCAGAGTGAAAACACTCTTCCTTAAAAATGTTCAAGAAAACAGACACTATTTCTTCCTCAGTATTTTTCTTTGTCTCGATCCCAACGTGCCGTGTTGGTGGCGGTGCCCAGCTCGAAGTCAGTCAGGATGACCCCGAACTGAGTTTGCTAGGCTAGCCACGAAAGCTTACTTGGCCAACGAGTTACAAACATCTGATTAAACAAAGAAAGCAAATTCTTTATCACAGGACTTCTCAGAGCTTTTACCCTGCTAGTGGGAATTACAAATTTTCAAAAGGAAGTTATAGTAACCAGACTTTACCAAAAAGGTCACAGAAGCTTTTTAAAATTGAGATTTTTTTTTTTTAAACAGAAATCTCTTGGCACTAACATTCCTAAGAAAGTGCTTTGGGAAATGCTGACTCGGGAGTTCACGTGCGCCGAGTCGCCCCTAGTGAACCCCCAGTTCCCCCAAGATGGCCTTGGAATGAGTCATTGTCCCACATCAGGGTAAACTGCGTGAGGTCATTCTGCTGTGACCCATAATGACCACATCACAGTCCAACGGGATAACTCCATAAGGCCTTACATTTGGTGTAAGCCTGGAGCTCACAGAACACTTCTGCATATTTGGAACGTACTGAAGACCACCAGCTGACCCAGAACGAAACAACCTCAGAATTATTTGCTGAGCGTCTCTGTGTTACAGCAGCTCCCTTTCTCCCAAGCTCTTTCCTTCTCCTCTTCTCATGGGGGCACCACCTTCCAGAAAAAGGGACTCTCCTTTGTACCAGAGATTATTCCCTTCTCAAAGACCCCGGATAGTCCTAAGATTGAAAATAGGTCAGCTCACATTTCTGGCCTTTTCATACAATGCAATCTATCTTGAATTGGTAAAGAGACAGACAGCACAGAGGAGGGGAGATCTGAACAGCCGCAGAAGCCCGTTCCTGGACTGTCTCTAAATGCTTTGCTCCACTGCACACCTTTCAGCAGCTTTTCAGGAAGTAGGAGCCTCACTCTGCGGGTGGCTGCTCATCCCTTGACTTTAGGTGGAACCAAGAAACCTCATTACCTAACACTGACTCATAAAATGAGAAAGCCATCCTTTTTTAGCTCTTTTTCAGCCCCACGCAACATCTCTTTTTTTTTAACATCGAGAAAAATGCTCAGTTGGGTTTTAGTTATTTCCAACAATTCTCAAACTGGGCTAGCCTTCAACAGTATTCACCCCAAATTGAATAACACCGTTTGGTTTTCTTTTGTATTTATTTTCCTGTGACCTTTCATTGACGGAAATTGATGTGGGTTTTCCACTTAACCAGACTAAGACAAGATGTCTTTGGAAAATAAGTTTTTTTGAAATGTGGACATAGAGAAACCCATGCGGTGACAAAAACTGGGGAGATTGGAACTACTGCCATAACAGTTGCCGTTCCACCTTCCGAAGGTGACCCCGTGTAGTGACTCATTTTGCAGGTGAGTAAACTGAGACTTGGAGAGGTGGAATGACTTTGACGCAGTTATTTGACTGAGCCAACCAGAGCTGGGACCAACATTTCCTGAGTCTTCATGAACTCTCCTCATTAAAACTTTTCTGTCAGCTCTTTATATTAAAACATAAGGTTAAAATAATCTTTTAAAATAATTTTCCCTTTCCCCACAACATTTTGAAGTTGTTTTCCAAGAATAGATTAGAACCTAAATAAGGTCTTAAAATACTAAAAGCAGTTATGAATGTGAAAGCACAGAAATAAAAATAATTGCATTCTTAAAATGCTGAAATCTCAGATGATGATTTTAAGTTGAAATATTTAGCTGAAAAACAGCTGAAACAACTTAAGACCTGTTAAAACAAAAATGGGCTAATGTGAGCAAAGTTGAAAGGAATCTTAAAATATTATAGTCAATTTAATAGGGGCCAAAAAAATTTTACTTTCTCAAAACCCTGAAAAGCAGCTAAAACAAATAAAAGCCAGAGTCAACAATTGCAAATGTTAATAGCAGTCGAGGTCCATGAGAACTAAAGGGCAAACTGAGAACCGAGTAAAATAATAACATAGATTTCTTTGGGGGGTTTTAATATGGTTCAAGTTAAGTTGAAACCAAGCTCAGAGTACATTAAAATGCACTTACTAATGGTTTAAAAAAATCCACTGCAGGTCCAGCATTGCAGTGGGATTCTGCCTGGAAGGGATCGGTGACTTTTCAGGAACTCTGAGGAACTGGCCCCCTTGTCTGCCTGATCTGTACTTACTGACTCTGTACTGTACTTGCTGGAAAAAGAGGGTTTGCATGAAGCAAAGAGATCGGGAAGCTGAGATTGTAGACAGACTGGCTGGACAGACTCGGCCCCTGCTGGAGGATATTTGGTTATCAGACCCATCCAGAAAAAAGTGAGGAAATTTAGCCCAAGGAGCAGACCAGAATAACTCACGGGTCTGTTAAATCATTATGATTTCTTCCTATTCAAAAACTGTCAACCCTGTCTCTTTCACATGGCGTCAGGGGGTAGCAGAATTCTAAAAGCACAAATGCGTTCGTTGTCAATTGCTGCGTAACAAATGATCCCCAAACTAAGTGGCTTAAAAAAAACAAATATTTATCAACATTTCTGTAGGCTGGGAATTCGGAAGTGGCTTGGCTGGGTGGTTGTGGCTGGTGTTCCTCGCGGAGTGGCTGGGGCTGCGGTTGTGTGAAGGCCTGACTGGGGCTGGAGGATGAATGCCCACAGCAGCTCACTCCCAGGGCTGGCAGGTTGGTGCTGGCTGTTGGCAGGAGGTCTCAGTTCCACTCCCCGTGGGCCTCTGCACAGGGCTGCTGAGAACCCTCCTGACATGGTAGCTGGCTTTCAACCAGGCGGGTAATCAGAGAGGCAAAGTGGAAGGGGCCACATCCTTAGTGGCCCAGTAAGGGAGTCGAAACTGTCACCTTTGTGAGCCTGTGTTGGTTACACAGGCTGGTCCTGATCGGAGCGTGGGGAGACCGCACAGAGTGGTGAATAACAGGAGGCACTGACCGCGTGAGGGCCATTTTGGAGGCCGGCTGCCACACCAGAGAATTCAAGGCCACAGAAGGAGCCTGTGGCCAGCCTTGCAGGTTGAGGAGACCTAAGGTAGGCACATGGTGGCAGCTTAAAAGGGGGAAGAATCCGCTAAAATCCCAGTGAGGCCTGCTGGGAATGAGATGGGGTTGTTCAGACAGCCAGCGAGGAGCTGAGGGGGAGAATCGCAGGAGGGGGTGGGGCGGGGCCCAGGCAGGTTTCTCAGATTTCCTGAAAACTGGCTGTAGCGCTGCCAACTGGTTTAGGTTCCAGGAAGGTCATCCTGAGCGAAAGCCTTGGGTGCCAGTTAAGTCTGCCGAGTGCCCTGCATGACAAGAGGAGAGCTGGCGGATGGGAAGGAGGAGAAAGGATGAAGCAGCTGCCTTCGGTTTAGCACGAGATGAACACAGGAACCTGACTCTCAGAAACGCCACACACAGCCCTTGTTCCTCGCGAGGACTGTGGCGATGAGAGGAACTTAAGAAGATGCAGATAAGCAAGGAGAAAATAAAAATGGTCTGTAGCCCATGACTCAGAGAATGTGACTGAAAGTTACAGCTTCTGTTTTTCCCAGTGAATTTCTCACTCCGTCTGTCGGGCTGTGTGTTCTGCCGAAGGGGTGTCACGCCTCCGTCACCGCCGTTCCTCTTGCAGCATCTTCCGTGTCGACCCCGTTGTGAATGGTTCTACCGCAGCCGCGATCCTCAGCCTCTCCTTTATCGCTCCGCTCAGGAGCCCTTGCAGGGCCACCGTGAGAGCTTAACGCCACAGACACACCGCATGAGTGTCTATGTGCTGCGGTGCTTTGGGGGCCACAGGTAGTTACGGTGTCTGAGATCTTTGTTTTCACCTGCCAAGAACAAGCGCTTGCCCCCGTGACTCTGCGCGCTATAGCCCCGCTTTACACAGCTCTATGGTGTTTCACCGTGTGAGTGTGTCGCGATTTATATAACCATCCCCCTTTACCGAACATGAGGCTCATGTCCAGGCTTTCCTTGTTGCGCACGGTGTTGCGACGTGTCCGGGAACTGTTCCTCTCATCCGCAGGAATCAGACCCTTTCCTGTAACATACAGTGTGATTGCCTCCTTTTTCCCTTTGATTTCATGATGGTGAGTTTTCCCCTCCATCCCTCAGTTGAGTAGTCCCCAGGTACCTAGTGGGTGCCGGCCCATCCTGAGTCTGGCTCTGGAGATAGAGAGATGACTGAGGAACCCGTTTTTGTCTGTGCAGAGCTCACACCAGTGGAAGGAAGGAGGCAGACATGAGGATGGAAAGGATGCAGGGAACTTGGACACCGAGAGATCCTTAGTATGGTCCATGGGGGTTCAAAGGTGGGGTATGTCATAGCCTCCATCCTCCTTGGAGCTCAAGTCAGGGTGCAGGATCACGTGATTCACGATTGTTGCAAACCTCGACTTCCACAGCTGTAAAATGGGCTGGCAACAGGGCACAGGGATTTCTTTTCCCCCAAACCTCTGCATTTGGGGCTCAGCTGCTGAAATGCCGAGCCCAGATCAGAGAGGAGTCAAAGGAAATGCTAAATTAGAGCCCATTTGACTTCTAAGTATGACATAAATTGAACAAAAGAATCTCCAGGAACTGTGGATAGTTTGTCCAGGGCTTATGATGACATCAAAGCCAGAAAGCCTTTTACTGGGAACTTTTTTCCCTCTCACCCCTGAGTAATTCTAATGATATGCATGTAAAATACATTATGGCAAATTCCTCTAACAATTTCCGCCTCAGTAATAAATGTTGTGTTCTGCTAGAGCAAGGACATCTGCTTAATAATTTCATGTACTGCTCTGCAGAGCTGCCAGGGTGGAACTTAGTCAGCTGGGTATAGCATGAAGCGGATAGCGTGGGAGAAGGAAAGATGCATTTTGAGCCCAGTTTTCGGCCACTCACTGATGTGACCGGGAGCCAGTGATTTCACTTCTTCAAGCCTTAGTGTCCTCATCCACAAAGTGGTGATAATAAGCGGCATGGCTGTTGTTAGGATTCAGTGAGTGAATGTGTGCCAAGGCCTTAATGTTAATGCCCAGTCCAGAGCCGATATCTGGTCTACAGTGAACACTCAGTGATTGGCAAGTGATGACAATGGTGGTGGCGATAATGGTGATGGTGATGATGGCGGTGGTGACGATGGTGTTGATGGGGGTGATGACAATGGTGATGATGGTGGTAATGATGGTAGTGATGATGGTGATGATAGTGGTACTGGTGGTGATGACGGTGGTGATGATGGTAGTGATGATGATGATGATGGTGATAGTGATGATGGTGGTACTGGTGGTGATGACGGTGGTGATGATGGTAGTGATGATGATGGTGGTGGTGATGGTGATGATGATGGTGGTGACGATGGTGATGATGGGGGTGATGACGATGGTGATGATGGGGGTGATGATGGTAGTGATGATGATGGTGGTGGTGATGGTGATGATGGTGGTACTGGTGGTGATGGTGATGATAGTGGTACTGGTGGTGATGGTGGTGATCACGATGGTGGTGATGATGATGGTGGTGGTGATGGTGATAATGATGGCGTTGATGTTGGCAGTGATGGTGGTAGTCATGGTGATAATGATGGTGGTGTTGGTGGTGATGGTGGTGGTGAGAGTGATAATGATGGTGGTGATAGTGGTGGTGATGAGGATGGAAAAGCGAAAAAATATATTGCTAATATGAATCAGGAGTGATTTGAGGTGTGTTGCAGCTGTAGCTGAGATGTCGTGGAAGGAAAGAGAATAGAAATGGGGGTGGGCAGCATGAAGCTTCAGTGATAAGAAAGAGTCAGAAGAGCAGAGGCGTGGGAGGCCAGCAGCCTGAGAAGTGTGTTGCCTCTAATCCTCCTGGTTTTGTGATGTTTGGTCTTGAGTGTCCACCTGTGAAAGGGAACAGGCCCTTCTTCTCAGGTGGTGATCAAAGGAGACAGTATGTGTGAAAGCAGCTGGTTGTGGGCAGGGTAAATGTTAGTTGGGTCCATGAAAAGGACATTCAGTTAACAACTGAAACCTCCCATAATAGAGCACTCATTTTATTCTGTTTCCCCCTTTTAGTTGTTCATGGTCGCCTTTTGTCCTCCCATGAAATGCATAAATTCCTAGGCTTATGGAGCTCACACTGTCCTGCCACACACCTTTGTTTCAGACAGCTCCTGCCAGTCCAAACCTTAGCCTCCACCCACTGTGTTGTGGTCATCTCCCTCAGGAAGCCCTCCCAGACTGACTTGACCCACCTAGAGCTTCCTTTCTTGGGACTTCTGAGTCATGAGATTTGTAAAAGGGTTCACTAATGCTTTACTATGCTAAGTATGTATATTTATTTTATATATGACTCTTTATGTTCATTTTGTCTACCTAACAAATTGAAGCTCTGTGAAGTCAAGAGCTCTGTCATATTTGTTTTTTGAATCTCATCTGCTTTCCTCTATCCAGATTCCCTCCCTCTAAAAATTCTTTGTGATACAGTGCTGAGCATATAATGGGCATTTGATAAATAAAGCTGTATTTGGATTTCTCTTTTTTAAATCCTGCTTTTCTCTCTTGCTCCTTTTTCTTCACCTCACTCCCCGTATCGTGTGCCTTCAAATATACACAAATACAGCCTTTTATGTTTATATATTTAGTGACCCGCTTGTGAAAATAACCGTGTTGCCGTGGGGCCTGGGACAGCTGACGCCGCCGGAGGCGCGGACCGTGCTAATTAGTTCCGCCGTGTCAGTGAGAGCGGTGACCGCTCAGTGTCAACAGAGGGACTGTGAGGAAGGCCAGTGTCTGTCCTCACCAAGTCACCAAAGGGAGGATTGGGGCTAAGAGGAACGCCACCCTCTTCACTGCCTGGCTGACTGGGTTGTGTGTCCTCCCAAACCCCAGTGTGACCTGACTAAAAATACTAAAAACCCTGGCTCCGAGGAGGGCCTCTAGACTCGCGTTGCATCCTGCTGTGGGCCCACTGGGACCCCTCTGTTGTTAGTGGGCTGTGTCACTGTGTTTTTGAGCTCCTCTTGTCTTCATTTCTCTTCTTTCTATTTCTTTCTCTTCTTTTTTTTTTTTTGATTGGAGTATAATTGATTTATAAAATTATCCCAGTTTCAGGTGTAAAGCAAAGTGATTCAGTTATATATGTATTTTTTCCAGATTATTTTCCATTATAGTTTATTATAAGATATTGAATATAGTTCCCTGTGCTGTACCGTAGGACCTTGTTGTTCATCTGTTTTGTGTATAGTAGTGTGTATCTGCTAATCCAAAACTCCTAATTTATCCCTGTCCCCCTTTCCCCTTTGGTAAGCATAAGTTTGTTTTCTATGTCTGTGAGTCTGTTTCTGCTTTGTAAATAAGTTCATTTGTATTTTTTTTTAGATTCTGCATATAAGCGATATATTTTTCTTTCTCTTTCTGACGTATTTCACTTAGTATGATAATTTCTAGGTCCATCCATGTTGCTGCAGATGGCAATATTTCATTCTTTTTTCTGGCTGAGTAGTATTCCGTTGTGTGTGTGTGGTGTGTGTGTGTGTATAAATATACCACATCTTCTTTATCTGTTCATCTGTTGATGCACATGTAGGTTGTTTGCATGTCCTGCCAATTGTAAATAGTGCTGCTATGAACACTAGGGCACATGTGTCTTTTCAAATTATAGTTTTCATCTTTTCCAGATATATACCCAGGAGTGAAATTGCTGGATCATATGGTATCTCTGTTTTTAGTTTTTTAAGGGACTACCATACTATTTCTTTCTTTCTCTTCTTAATTCAGTCTTTAGTCATGTAATCTAGCCAGCTGCGTGAATGATAGTGGCCATTTGGGTGTTTAGGTCTGCTTTTTATAAGATGATGCAAGAACCCTCCACCTCATTCTCCTGAAAGATACTAGAGGCTGCATACGTTGGTGGGCGGAGGGGGAAAAGTGTGATTTCACATTATTTCACTCACGGCTTTGCTCCCCTCTCCCCGCCAAGAGGCAGTTCGGCTTGCTGATTCTCTTCCTCACATTTACTCCCTGTGTGTTCAGTCAGTCAGCCGGCCACTTCATAAACATTTATCCTTTATCCACCGAGTGCCAGGTGCTATTCTGGGCTTTGGAAATAGAACAGTGAATCACACTGATAATGCCCTGCTCACCAGGAGCCAGCATTTTTAGCAGGGGAGAAAGAATGGTGCGCCACACGGACATTTTTTGATTGGAACTTTTTAAAAACTCTGAACCTTGGAAAAAGTCCACTTTCCATGGTCTTATTAAATATGCTGAACCAGACGGTTAGGGCTGCTGACTGGTGATCAGGGTTCAGCAAACTTGAGCTCCATGACACAGAGCGTTTGGTTTTATGGTTTATAAAACAGTGCAGCCGTCTGCACATGCCACCTCTGTCTTGTCCCCTGTGCTCCCTGGAGGCTCCGTGGGGTCGAGGAAGGAAGCAGGAGCAGGCTGCGTGGTCCCAGTCGCTCGGGCGCGGGGCCTCGGTCGCCCCCTCTGTGAGGCCGGGGGCTGGGCGGCGTCCGCAGGCCCGCCGGCCCTGCCGTCCGGGCCGCCAGCCCTGCAGCGCCCGGCTCCCTCTCCCGAAGAGCCGCCTGCCTGCTTCAGCCGCTGGCCCGGCCCCAGTCTGAGAAGTACCGAGCCTCATTACGATGTGTCACCACGAAAACGCTGGCTGCCCTCTGGACGGAACTCTGCTGATGCCGTGGCCCGAAGTTAAATTTAGATAAAAATCAGTTAGGGGCTAAAAATATTCCCAGCTTTCCTGACAGGTTGTATCCATCATCACGGGAGGAAAAACAAGGAGCTGGCTGCCTGGCGACCGGGCCGGGGCCGGGCCGAGGGTGAGCTCAAGCCTGGGCTGGAACCTCATCGACTTGAGAGGCCAGAGCTGCATCCTGGGAAGTCGGAGCAGGGAGGTTCAGGCTGGAGAGAGAGGTGGCCCACGCCGCCTGTCACTTCTAGAAGGTTCTTTTAGGGACTCCGGTTCAGGGTGAGCCCCCAAAACGTCCTTGCTGCTTCCTTAACAACCTGCCCTAACGGGCTTCTTCAGCCCAAAAGCGTGTTATAATTGAGCGGGAAAATGAAGGCCGCGCGGCGGCGTCTCCCGTGGGAGCCCAGGCGGGCAGGCGGCGTGGCAGGCCCGGGGGGCGCTCCGGCTCCCCCCCCCCCCGCGGGCTGCGGCGGCCGGCACGGGAGGGGCGCGTGCAGGGCCCGGCCTGGTGCTGGGCCCGTGGTGAACGCTCAGTCCGTGTTCAGTGTTGGGGCGAAGGTTTACGTAGCTCAGGTGGTGGAGCATGTGTGTAGCATGGATGAGGTCCTGGGTTCAAACCCCAGCACCTCCACTAAAGAAATGATTAAATACATGAACCTAATTACCTCTCTCCCGCAGAAAGGTGGGGAGGGTAACAGCTTCGTGGCGACGTGCGTGCTCGGCATGCATGAGATCCAGGGCTCAATCCCCAGTACCTCCATTTTTCTCAAAGTTAAATAAGTGTTCAGTACCTTTGCTCGTATTGTTACGCCCTCCCGGGCCGCGTGAAAGGTGGCTGCGGCTGCGCCTGGGCACCCGTAGGAAGGATTTACGGTGTGTGGAGCCCCTGTGCCCTTCCACCCCTCACTTACCAGCTGTACGACCTTCCTGAGTCTTTGTCCTCACTGCTCAGAAATGCGTATGGCAGACTTTGTAAGGTGATTGTAAGGGTTACATGAGATCATGAAATTAAAACAAGGCACACATAGGTATTGAGGAAACACAGGGAATCATGCATTGTTGTGGTGGATAGAGTAAGGTTTACTGGTAGACTGACTTGGTAAGATGTAGGCCTGGCCCATAATCCGTTGGGAAAGTTGCTTCACCACTCTGAACTTCAGTTTCTTCTTCTGTAAAATGGAAATAATAGTAACACCGCCTGTCTGAGTTACTGTGAAGACTGGAGGACACAGCGCACGTGAGTCAGCCAGCCCTGTGCCTGGCAAGGGAGCAGAGCCCTCAGTAACCATTAGCCTTTTCCTTCCTGCCCTCGGGTCTCCCGGGGCCCAGTTTGAAGACAGTGCTTTTATAAACCCACTCATTTTTTCTCACTTTCTCTCTCTGTCTCTGCCATGGCCGACCCTGGTCCACTGCTCTGTCCACCACCAAGAGTAAGAGAGAGGCTACTTCTGTGAGTAACTTGAAATAAAACAGGCATCAGTTGACATTTAAGAGGTTTGAATGGCACGGACACTAACTAGCCTGTTTACCTGCCTGCCGGCCTTGGCGAGAGGGGAGGAAGGCTGCGTTCACTGGCTTCCCCGGCTGTGAGCCTCCCGGGGGCAGTCGGGGAACTGAGCTCCCTTCTCCTGCGCGCCTCTCAGGGGCCTCTGGCTGGCAAAGCTGTTTGTCTCCCCATCCAGCCTTCTGCTACAGTCATCTAGACCGCCTTGATTGGTTTTCCTGCGGTGGTGCTGGGGTGTCTCCCCCAGCCACCTAGGTGTTTGGCCTGGGATGGTGACGGAGGGGTGGCTGCCCTTCCTCGGGCTGCTCCTGGCATGGGGGAAGCAGCTCTGAAATCTCTCGGACTGACTGGGTGGGCCAAGAAAATTTGGATGTGGATGCAAGAACCCTTGGTTTCATCTGAAGACAGTCAGGTCTCAGGTGGCCAGATCCCTGGGCAGAAATGTGGCTCCACGTCTGAACACATCTGGGGAGACGTGGAGCTGTCAGTCTCTGCAGCTCTGACCCAGAGCGGATTGACTTTTATGAAATGGTTGTCTCTAGACACGCTTACTAAGTGCGGAAGCCTGCTGCGGCTCGCGGGCAGCCCGGGGCAGGGTGGCCTGCAGAGGCCCGTGCTCTCCCTCTCTCGCTGGGGCGGCTCTCATGCGGCCTGGCTCCGAGCGCGGCAGGGCCGGGGAGGAATCCCAGAGGCACTTGCTGAAGACCTAGGCTTTGGTCTTGGCCCACCACTAATCAGCCTGTTTACCTGCCCTCTGGACCTGGGGAAGGTGTCCAGCTTCCCGGAAGCCACCTCTCAGCCCACCTCTGGGGCTCTTTGTGGGGGGGGGGGTGGCGTCCGTGTCATTTGGATTCTCAAATAGCTCATATCGCATTCCAACCCTTTTCTCATCCCTTTTGTGACACTGGGCTGGTTACTTCCCCGTCTGTAACACAGAGATAGTAAGATTCTGTTTGTCAGGGTCTTGCAAGAAGCAGACACCAAGACAGGATCAAGTGGACAAAGGTTTGACTGGGGGAAACGTTATGCCTAGAACAGTCACTCAGCAGTGCAGGTCTGTCCTCAACAGAGGGACAGAGGGAGGGAAGTTGCGGGGGAGGAGCCCAGATTTCCAAGGAGAGCTCAGCGAGGCCCAGCGGGGAGCCCTGGAGTCAAAGCCAGCTGTTAGAGGATCCGATCTCCTGGGAACAGACTTGTCTCCGCGTACCCGCTGGGCTCAGCATTGCCTCTGGGAAGCTCAGGTCACAGCCAGTGCCGCTGCGATGATGGATCTGGAGCCCGGGAGCGGGTAGTTGGAGGTCTGCAGAGACCACGAACACCTACATGGCCGGTGGCTGTGCGGATAGGAGATCACGGATGCAGAGAACGGGCATCTTGTTTTAAGGATGATGTACGCATGTGCGTGTGTACGTGTATGTATGGCAGTTCCTGGCTGTAGAGCATAGAGGAAAGAAAATCAGGAGGCCGGGGGAGAGGCAAGGACCCTGTCTGGGGTCCTTCAAATCACTGCCTTCGTTTAACCCTCCCCACAAATCCAGGGAGGTCGGGGTACAAAGTTAGAATGCAGCGTGCCTGGGATTTGAGCCCCAGTTCAAGTCTTGTGACGTCAATGTTTTAGGACCCAGTGCCTGTCACGAGGTTAGGGCAGGGTTCATTATCCCCGCCGGCAGCTGGCCTGTCTGTCTCGTCCATGCTGAGTAATCGACACCTGAATTGTGCCTGGTACACAGAGGCCCTCGGGAGATATTTGAGTGACGAGTCCATGGATGGCTGACTGTGGGTCTGTGTCCCGTCAAGCTCACCCAGACTCCGTTTGAGCCCCCCCACCAGGAAGCCTCCCCAACGGTGGTGCTCCCGTGGGGAGCCTGGGGTGCTGGGGGGAGAAGGACGTCTTCCCTCCGGGCCGGCTGCAGGGTCCTGGTGGAGGCAGCCCTGTGCCTCGTGCTTTCTGCTTCAAGGTGAGAGGGGCAGTGTGGGCTTTGGCTGCTCAGCTCGGAGGCGGGGCTCCCTTCCTCTGCAGTCTCCAGGCGGAAAGTGCCTTGGAGGAGTTCACGGGTGTCCAGCTCTCTGATCAGACACGCATTCTGGGGAGCGGGTCCCAGCCAACCTCAGGCCGCCTCGTTACTGCCCTGTGACCATCCCTGTGCTGGGGAAGTGCAGACTTGCCCATCAGGGTCCCTAACAGCTCCCTGTTTTCTTTCCCGTTTCTGATGTGCGGGCCTCTCGGCCATGACCTTTCTCACCCTCAACAGGCTCTAATTAGGCTGGGCCTTTGTTTTCTCTTGGCCAGGTGCCTTGTCGCTCTGGCATCTGCAGTCTTGGACGGGAAAGATGTGGATCTGAGTGGCTGGCAGCTGGTCTGCCGCAGAAGGGCAGTGACATCAGGGTGCCATCCCAGGGCATCTGCTGGGCGTTCTTCCTTTCCCAGGAACCAGCCAGATCAGGGGACGAGGGGCTGCGGCTGTCATGAAGGACACATATTAAGTCTTCACTTCGTACTCCACTTAGTACTCAGTGCTCTTTCCCTCTCACCAGAGGTAGCATTCGTGTCAAACACCCCGTTTTTAAGGCAGTACCCGGCAGGGCTCAGCCGACGCTCGCTGACAGGCGTGGATTCCGTTTGACGAGGTAATGCTGCAGAGAGCCGTGGCTTCCTTCCGTCTCCCACTCTCCGGTCTTTTATCCTCAGCTCACATTTCTGTCCTGTCTCTTTGCACCAAGTATGTGGAACTCAGAGATGAGTAAGACGCCACCTCTGCCCTCAAGAAACTCCCAGCCTCCCAGCCGGCTGTTTTGGGGGCTGGTTCGGTGGATGAAAGCGTTTAAAGAAAGATGGCTTTTAAATTTAGAACTCACACGCTGGAGGGCCGTGTGATAAGGCACACCCAGCCAGCAGGAAGCCAGAGCAGTGTATCGGCAACCAGGACAGTCATAAACTGAGAACTCAGCCCTTTTCCACAAAACCGTCCAAAGCGCAGTCAGGCGGGTTGTTTTGCTTCAGGTCGTCTAACATGTGAAAAACAAGAATCCTCTCCTTCTTGCAAATGGGCCAGCAAAGTTAAAGGACTTCTTCACAATCCCAGCTTCGAAACCAAACCGTGATTTCCCTAGAACCTTTCCTCCAGGAGGCAAGCGTCAGCGGCCTTTGTAAATGAACAGCACAGGCGGGTGGGGCGCTAAGCGCGAGAGGACACATGGGGCATCTGGGGCGTTCCGGGGTGCTCGCCGGCGTCCAGTGGAGCTGGCAGCGCTCATTTTCGTCATCATTCTTGGTATTTTCTCACTCCCCCACTCTGGGAGCAGCTGGTGCAAGGCTGTCACCCAGGTTCCACAGAGCGTTCCCGAGAGCCAAATGACACGGGGATTGGCATCGGTCAAGCCGGGGCCAAATGCCATCCCAGCGGGGCAGGTGACTCAGCCGGCCAGAGTCTGACCCAAGCCCTGGAGGAGAAACAGCAGCTCTCCTGCCCCCAGTTCTCTGAAATGACGCTCTTGGCACCATCTTGCTGGAGAGATTCGTCACCCTCACAGCTCTAGGAATATCACCAGATATGGCCAGTGGAGAAAGGAAAATGCGTGTTCTCTGTGGAAGCTGTGCTGTCCACTGGGGGCAAAGGTGGCCGTGTGACAAAGCACGCTGCTTTTGGAAGCGGTGGCTTCAGAGACAGAATGTGGCTAAGTGACAGACCGGAGCCGACGGGCCGGGGCGGCGCTGGAGCTCAGAAAGGCCCTCCGTGCCGGGCAGAGCTCCTGGCGCGCAGGTCCTGGGAGGCGCCCTCGGCGCAGCTGCCGTGTGACTCCTGCCGCGCTCAGCCGTGAGACACTCTGGGCCCGAGACACGAGTCTTGGATCGTAGGTCGGGTTTGCGTCCGAGTCATCTGTCATCAACTAAACGAGACAGTACATGTGAGGGTGCGCGGAGCAGCGCCTGGCGCACGGCTCACGTTCAGCGAATGCGGGCACGTCAGCACCAGCATCTTGCAGCTGATGGCTCTTTGCTTAAATCAGAGTTGTTGGGTTCAGAGATGGTACCTCAGTGAAACAGAACTTCCTGCTCTGCTTTGAACTTGAACCAAGTGCCCCACGTCCTGTGAGGGGTTTCGTATAATCCCCATCCCTTAGCACCTGGACTCCCAGGATGGCAAGTAGATTTAATCTGGCGCCGGGGAGTCTGGCTGGACCACACTGTGAGAAGAATTCTGGGGCTGATTTCAGGCTCAGAGGAGAAGGATGCGGTGATTGACTGGTGATGTCTGTCATGAGTGTGGGAGAGGGGTGGGAGGGTGTGACTGCCATGCTTTTACCATCTCTAACTGAACAAAGGAGCCTCAAGGCCTGACCTTCTCAATCAAGATGAATCTGAGGCCCATTTCTGAAGATGTTGCCATTCTGGCAGGCAGCTGAGACCTGAACAGCTGTTTATCTTCCTGGTCATGTTTCTGGTTTCTGACTGTTTGTCTTTTAGCAAGAGGTCAGTGATCGAGGGCTCCTCCACATCTGCAGGGAGTTTCCTGCAGAATTAGGATGTGTAAAATAAACCTACGAAATCAAAGCCCCGAGCAGATGCTGGAGAGTGTTTCCCACTTGAGGTCATCCTTATTCTAGGAGGGCACGGGGTGGGTGGTAGAGGAATGATGTGGAAGGCCCAGCTTGAGGGGCTGGACTGAAACAAAGCACAACTGACTAAGAAGAATTCTCAGATTGGAGAGGAGTCACCTCAGCAGATGGCCTTTCAGGTTTCATTCCTTGGGCAGGGGGGGGTCTCTTGTGCTGGCCGCCCCAGCACGGCTGAGACATGTGCACTCTCTTTCTCTCTCCCTCCCACAAGTGCTCAAGCTTCTAGAACTCGTTTAAACAGTTAAGTGATTTAGAGCAATTGTTCCTCAACTTTTAACATAAAGATAAATTTTACAGCCATCGTCTGAGTGGTGCATCTTTCCATGACGCATGGAAGGAGGAGGCATCGAATAAACCCACGGAAACCCTATCCTGCAAGTTTGTGTGCTTTCTTGGATCTGAAGTTCAATTTCCATGTAAACATACAACAGATTCAAATTCAAGTTACTGAAACGTTAAAATTTCTAACTAGCGATATTTAAAGCCAAGAATTCTACACTTCATCATTTTAACACATGAGGGAGAAAGAGTAAAGTGGTCATTTGGGTGTGATGGCTTTTTTTAAAGTTGGAGGTCAAACTTTAAAATAGATAAACAAGTTCATACTGTAGAGCACAGGGAGCTATATTCGATATCTTGTAGTAGCTAACGGTGAAAAAGAATATGAAAACGAATATATGAATGTTCATGTATGACTGAAGCACTGTGCTGTGCACCAGAAATTGACACAACATTGTAAACAGATTGTACTTCAATTGAAAAAGCAAAAAAGGAAAACGTTGAAGATCCGTCTGTGGAACAGTTGGTGTTAGAACTGGTCATTAGTTATATTCTGCGTTGACCTGTACCTCAGTTTGTTTTAAAGTGCCATGTGTGCAAAGGAACGGTAGATCTCACGGAATGAGGCTTTTTGAAAAGGCATGGAGTGCTACGTTTCTGTAAGACATGCTTTCAAACGCCTCATCTTTGAACTCATCATTTCCCGTCTTCAGTGTGGTTTTCTTTTTAATTCGTAACTCCTTTTCACTTATTTGGAACTTCAGGTACAGTTTCTGAAGCAACAGACAGACCTGACCCCAATCTGATTTTTCTCTAGGAAGCTGGTGAGCTTCTAAGAATGATGCATGGACCATCAAAGCTGTCAAAGCCAGTGAGACTTTTTTTTCTTTTTTTTTTTTTAATTTTTTTTTTATTGAAGTGTAGTTGATTTACAATGTTAGTTTCAGGTGTACAGCAAAGTGATTCAGTTATACATAGACAAACATATATACATATGTTTTCAGATTCTTTTCCACTATAGCTTATTGCAAGAAACTGAATATAGTTCCCAGTGCTCTACAGTAGGTCCTTGTTGTTTGTTTATCTATTTTATGTGCAGTAATGTGTATCTATTAATCTCAAACTGCTAATTTATCCCTCCCCCCTTTCCCCTTTGGTAAATAACTATAGTTTGGTTTCTATGTCCATGAGTCTATTTCTGATTTGTAAATAAAATTTGTATCTTTTTTTAGATTTCACATATAAGTGATAGCATATGATATTTGTCTTCCTCTGTCTGACTTCCTTCACTTAATATGATCATCTCCAGGTCCATCCATGTCGCTGCAAATGGCATTATTTCATTCTTTTTTATGGCTGAGTAATATTCTAATGTACCACACCTTCTTTATCCAGTCATCTGTCGGTTGCTTCCATGTCTTGGCTGTTATAAATAGTGCTGCTGTGAGCACTGGGGTGCATGTGTCTTTTCCTATTACAGTTTCCTTCAGATATGTGCCCAGGACTGGGACTGCTGGGTCGTATGGTAAGTCTATTTTTAGTTTATTAAGGAACCTGCACACTGTCCTTCACAGTGGCTGCACCAAATTGCATTCCCACCAACAGCACAGCAGGGTTCAAAAGGAGCAAGACTGTCACACCTTCATCAGGGAAAATGCCATTTATTAAGGTCCACTGGAGGTGACCTTGGTCACATGTAAGCACAGGCCTCAGGGAAGCCAAGGGCGTTATCTGTATGGGAGCCATTTCCTTGAGGGCCGGCCCAGCTCTGGCACACCTTGGGGCAGATCAGTGGGCATGCGCACACACCTGTCTTGGCGGGGAGGGAGCAGCATGGGGCGGGAAGGGCTCGAATGACCACCCCGTCCCGGGCCAGGCCGAGGGCGTCTGGGGCTTGGATGTGACTCAGCTGGGCGCAGCACTGAGTTTCAGCTCCACCCGTTTCTAGTTCCACCCATAAAAACTGCTACAAAGCTAAGCGGCCATTTCTCGGCCCAAGAGGGAGCTATGGCAGGCGGTGGTCCCGGCAGCAGCCAGGCCAGGGGTAGACTGGACAGAGGACCCAGCACGGAGGCCCAGAGCACCTGGCAGCTGTGTGTGGGTCCAAGCCCCGCGGCGGCGGGTGGACTCAGGACTGAGGAGCAGGCTGGGCCCAAGGTACCTGGGAGGAGACCTGGCCCTGGAGGGCCAGCCCTGGTTACCCCCAGAGAAAAACCACAAATACTTGCCTTGTGAGCCAAACCATACAAGAATCAACTAGTTAACTTGTAAACAGTCATCCTAAATTGGAACTGGATAAACTGGTCTGGCCTGATAAATAGCGAAAGGGCTTCCCAGCCACGAATAGGGTGAGAGAGCCCTCGGACGGACGGATGGACGTTCTGCCCAGGCAGGCCGTCCACTCAGCAAGTCTGTGTTCGGCTGGGGAGGTCTCAGAGGCCTGGGCCCTGGGTGGGAGAGGTGCAGCTGGGCTGGAAGATAAGGTTCTGTATGTTGGGCGCCCCAGCTGGGCCTGATGGAGGCCTGAGACGCCCGGAGACACGCCTGGGAGGCTAGACGGTCAGTCAGGTGACTCCCAGATGGTGTGGTGTGGGCAGAACGCCCATTCGAAGGTCAGGCTGAGTGCTAATCTGGACTCATTCACTGACCGACTGCGCTTCAGTCTTTGAGCCTTTCTCAACCTCAGCTCAACCTCAACCCTGTATAAATAAGTCGGTGACACTGGTGAACTCCTTGAAGGCTTGCGAGGGTTAACAGAACCGTGCTAGACACAGCTCAGCACGCAGCAGTGCCTGGCAAAGGCTGGTGTCCAGATTGCCCCTCCCTGTGCCGCTGTCAGACGCCCCCACCTCTCCTCCCGACACGCGATCACTTCATTTCCCCAAGGACCCTGTTCAAAGTGTGGTTTTTAATATTGAAGACTCAGAAATGTGGGCTTCGAATCCTAGTTTCCCTCGTTGGCTGAGCAGCCTTGAGGCCGTCCTGCAAGCGTGCTGTGCTTTGAAAAGTCAGGATTCCCGGAGGGTGGCCACGGCCCCCCGCCGTCGGGAGGAGAACCCAAGGGCGCAGTGGGAGGACGGGCGCACGGTCGGCGCGCCGACCCGTGTGTGAGCCGCCGCGCCCGGGGCGCGTGCTGTGTCCCCGCTGCCACTCACGCGGGACCCAGAGTCGGCCCGGGGGGTAGCGCCCAGGGTATGCGGCTGCGTAAATTCATGCCCTTCTCTGCTCTGCAGTGAGCTTCTTTGAGCTCTGATTTCTCCTTTTATGGTGTCTTTAGAGAAAGGCGGCAAGGTTAGGAGGCCTTTGACTGAGGAGTTCCAGGGGCACGTGCATTCGGCTCGAAAGGGCTGGAATTCAGCTTTTTCTTTTTGAGCAGTTTCTGTTGTTTGGGTTTGCTTAATCTGCGACTCGAAGCTGAGGGATGGCAAGGACAGGACACCCGTCACCAGCCTCCTGCAGTCACGGACACTTAGCGGGAGGTGGAGAAGAGGGAAAGGGGCCAAAGGAGAACAGCCCCTCCGACTCTGGCCACCGGAGCAGCCCGGCGGCCACCGCAGGGGCCCGTTGGGGTGGCCGGAGCTGAGCCCAAGTCCGGCCATTGCCTGGAAACCAGAGTCAGGGTCTGGGGTAAGAGGCCGTCTGTCCTAGGGGTCACCTTTGATCCCAGAGGAAGGGAACTATAGGGACTGCGCGGCCAGCGTTTGTGGGATGAGCTGGCATCTCCTAGCAGGGCGGCCCCTGTGTTGCTCCGCCCACTGGCCGTCCCCGAGGCTCGGCTTCTTCCGTCCGTCTTGTCCTGACCGTGTCCCAGCTCTCCGTGTCAGCCTTGTCTTCAGCCCCTGACGTACAGCTTCTTCTGGGCACCCTGCCTGCCCTTCACAGCATTTTAACTTTCTTAGTACGTTTTGTCTCCCTGAAACTTTTCCAGTGTTCTGTGTACCTCCTTCCTTCCTTCCTTTTTCTTTCTTTCTTTCTTCCCACCCTCCCTCCTTCCTTCCTTTTTTCTTTCCTTCCTTCCTTTCTTTCTTTTTTGTTTATTTGGCTTCTTGCCTCTGCCCACCCAAACTCTTCCTTCTTCCCCAGGGTCTTCCTTTGATTTCCTTATTTTTTAACTAGGAAAAACTTCCATTCATCCTTCAAAACCCAGATTGAGTGTCATGGCTCTTAGGAAATCTCCCTTGACCCTCGCAGATATTTCATTATCTCCCCCCGGGTCACGTCCGTACTTAGCACACACGTCCTGTTAAACTGATCACCGTGCATTCCTCTTTATTTCTTTAAGTGCCTTGTCCCTGTCTGAAAACGTAACCTCCTTAAAAAAAGAGAGCTGTGTATTATTCATGATCGAGCGGGCGCGAGGTACAGTGTGCGAGGGATGGACGGCTTAGACAAAGTCCCCGCACTACTGTTTGCAAGCTGTGTGGCTTGAGGCGAGTTCTTAACTTCCCTGCGCCCCAACTTCCTAATTTATAAAACAGGAGCAATGAAAGAAGCCACCTCCTCAGGCTGTTCTGAGGATCAAATGGCAAAGCTGTGAGAAGCACGTAGTTGCCCAGGAAGCCTTAACTGTTGCTGACGCTGGTCTGCGTCTCCAGGCTTCGAGAGACACGTGCCGATCCTCTCCGCCTGTGACCAGCCTGTGTCAGACCTCCACGCTGAGGAAGGGCCGCGTGGCCTGCCTGCTAACGCACACGGTGGGTTCAGCCCCTTGCTGCGAGGGGTCTCAGATCCCCACTGCACAGAGGAGGAACCAGAGGAGGAACCAGAGGCTCAGGGAGGCCGAGGGGCAGGCTGAAGGTGACTTGGAAGACCGAGATGCGGTAGAAGTCCTGGAACTCTGAGCGGGCACTTGAACCAGGGGCCTGACATATCGGCCACTCTGAAGTTGGAAGGTTCTGGGCTCTCAAACCGCGTCCTCGAGGGCCCGAGCTAGAGGAACCAGGACGTGTGGCCCGTTCCCCGCAGCACCGGAGGCTCGCGGTGCCACCGGCCCTCCGGGTGGCCCTGGGCTGCGGCGGCTGCCAATATCCCACTGCCCAGGCTTTCCTCTGGGGGAGAGGCAGCCGGTGTCGGGGCCTTGATGGACCTCCGTAGACTCTTCCATAAGCTCTCCTGGGGGCTCACTCGTGAGCGTGGGGCTGGAGGGCCCCCCTGGGCCCGAGGTTTCCAGGGGGATGTGCACGGCTCGTCCCTGCTCTCAGAGCGCAAGCACGGCCCGGGCGCCCGGGTCGGAGGGAGCCCAGCCAGCGCCGCGAACAGCGCCCCCGGTGGCCCTGCCCACCCAGCATCGCGGTGGGGGGGCCGGGGACACCGGCTGGATGGCGCGATGCCCCTTTCCTCATGGGGGAGTCCCTCCTGGGGCCTTCGGTGTCAGGCCCACGCAGACCCTCAGGGAGTCACGTGCTGACCCTCAGAACTTGTTTGCTGTCCCGCTTTGTCCCCGGGCACTCTGCTCTCTTCCACTCACTGTCCAGCTCTGCAGGCAAGAAGGTCCTCAGAGAAGTAGCCTTTGCCATGCCCTAAAAGGTTCCATTTCATCCTCATGCCAGAGCCTTTGTGCCCCCTGGTCTGACGTTATCACAGCCGGGGGGGACCATTGTTTCTTCTCTGGACAAAGCCCACCCTGGGTGGCCTCCCTTGCCCGCACTGTGAGCTTTCCAAGGTGCTGTAACCAATGACCAAAAACTTGGCTTGAAACAAAAGAAATTTATCCTCTCGTGGTTTCAGAAGACAGAGTTTGAAATCAAGGTGTCGACAGGGTTGGCTCCTTCTGGAGGCCCCGAGGGAGAATCATTCCACGCCTCTCCCCTGGCTTCTGGTGGCTGCCAAACATCAGTGTCCCCCTTAGCTTGTAAATGCACCCCTGCAGTCGCTGCCTCTGCCTTCACGTGGCGCTCTTCTCTCCATGTGTCTGTGGCTCTCTTCTGCCCCTGCCTCGCTCTTAAAAGGACACCTGCCTTTGGATCCAGGGTGACCCTAAATCCGGGACAATCTCATCTCAGGATTCTTAACTCAATGCCACCTGCAGTGACATTGTTCCAAATAAGATCGTATTCACAGGTTCCAGGGTTAGGATTGGGACATATTTGGGGTCGGGGAGGGGGAACCATTCAACCCTCTACTCCCTCCTTGTCAAGAACCACTGGCAGCCTCTCCAAACAAGTGTGAGCTGCCCCTCTAGGCGCACGTGCAAGGGGCTAGCTGGGTGTCTGCTCAGAAAAGCTCACACCTTTTATCCTTGGTGTCTGCTTGACTGTGCTGCCAGATGTGATAATTTAGGAAAAATAGTAAATGTCGTGGAAACTTCTCTGGGCTCAGGGTAGGGGCGTTCTTTTCATACTCAAAAAAAAAAAAAAAAGCCGTGGAAATACTGGGTGGGATCTCGAGCATTCAGAAGGATTTCTCGCGCTTGCCTCTGTGGATTCTGTCTTCACATGTATGAGGTTCCCCCAGCACGCTGACCTTGCTCACCAGCATCTGCAGGGCCGTGGGGAGGCACGAAACTGGCGTGGTGTCAGCCTCCGTCTCTCAGGCCGCAGCCCTGAGAGCTGCCCAGGTGGGAGATGCCCTTCAGGTGTGACGGCGCGAACGGGAGCCAAGAATTCTGCGTATGGACGTGGTCGTGAGGGGAAAGTATGGCGGGGGCGGGGTGCAGAGCGCAGCAGCTGAAGCACGCAGGGGGCGACCATGGGACCTAAAGTCCAAGAGGAGACTGTGTTCGGGTATTTTGAGCTTCATCTTTGATCCCTTCTTAGTCTAGACAGGGTCTGTGACGTTGACTATAAACATGGTTGTGATTTCTCGTTTCTGCGAGGTCCATTTTTGTTCTGTTTCTGTGTGTGTGTGTGTGTGTGTGTGTGTGTGTGTGTGTGTGTGTGTCTGTAGGGTGAAGGGAGGGACTGACTTCAAGTAAGGAGGGGCCGTACCCCATAAGAAAGCCATTTCTCATGTCAGCAACTCCAAACTTGGACCAGAGGAGGGGTGGGTGGGAAGCTGAAACACGGCAGGCAGTGAGGGGCCAGAGGTACCCGCGCGGCCTGGAGTAGGAGGGAGGCCTGAGCTCCTGGACTGGCCCCTCTCTTCACACGGGAGGGCCGGCGCACCCAATGGCAGATTTTGGTCTGGAAGTAAATCACACGGAAGCAATCTGAGCTCGCTGCTCTGGGGGCTTGCTGATTTAACAGCCCGACAGCGTCAGCCTCTGGGTCGGTTTCAGCCGAGTTTCCAGTGCTTTTCCCGTGTTGGCGAGATGGTGGCCCCAGCTCTAGGCACCGGCTTCCACCAGAAACGTCTGCGTCGGGTGGAACGGAAGAGATTTCCTGCACTGCGCCCTCTTTTTGCTAGAGAGGAACTTCTTTCTGAGATGCCTCCAAAGGGTTCCCGTGACATTCTGTTGGCCCAAAGTCGGTAAAGTTGTTGATTTTCAATTGTTTACACTGAAGCAGTGTCACGCGTACAGAAAAGTCGCAAGTCCTGTACCAGGGATGACTTTTTTTCTTGAACTAGTTGAGGTAAGCGGCCGAGATGGTGCCCCGTCCCCCTCGCAGACCGCGCTTCAGACACAGTCACCGCAAGTCCGTCAAGATCAAATCAGCGTCGCCATCTTACTCCCGTCAAACCTCGTTCACGCTCCGCCGGTTGTTGCGGTGGGAGTACCTAGTTCAGAATTGCGTGTTAGGTTTAGTTGTCGTGTTTCTTTGGTCTCCTTCAGTCTGGGATGATTTCTCAGTTTTCCCTGGACTCTCATGACCTTGACATACTTGAAGAGTGCAGGCCATTTATTCTGCAGAATGGCCGTTAGTTTGGGTTCGTCTGATATTTCCTCATGAATAGATTCAGCTTGTGCGTTTTTGGCAGGAAAATCACAGAAGGGGTGGCGTGTTTTTATTGTGCCCTAGCAGGTGGCACATCACGTCTGTGTGCTCCTTCATTCCGTCTTTTATTTATCCCAGTGTGGACACGCGGATTTCTCTTTTCCTCAATGGGTTGTGATTTTCCTTATTTTGAGGCTCAAATTGTCCTAATTTGGCCAGGGGCAGTCCTGTCAGCTTGTGTCTTTTTTGATGCCCCCATTGTTCTGTGAGCACAATAGGGTGTTCCAAGTCTGTATTGTGTTTTTCCAATCCAAGCCTTGGAATCAGCCATTTTTCCAAGGAGACCTGGTTCATTTAAGTGGAGCGTGGAACTTAGAAGCCAAAATCTGGAAAACAGAGGTGCCTTTTGCTATTGGGACTGCTGCTCCCAGGCCCTCGAGCAGAGCGAGCCGGGCAGTGTGTATGTATGTCTGTGCACAACTGCTTACATCTGTATTCATTTCTGTGTCCATCTATACAGGTGCATTGAAAATTCTGAGCTCACCCTCGTGTCTCAAGTTTCAGTCCAGCATCAGAAGGCCTATTCTTGTTTTCTCTCTTGGCGTATTTGTAACTCTCTTCTCTGGCAATGGGAACTCCAGCTCCCATTGTCCTTTGTGTGTTTATTTATTTGCCTAATCACTTTGCATGTGATCCATTTTCCATTTCCAGCATTACCCCTGCACTATGCAGGTGTCCACCCAGTGCCAGATCCCCATCCCCCATGAGTGCCATCTTCCTCTCACTACGGCTGTGACACTTTGCTCTGGGCCACCACCAGACGGACATCTCCCTTACTCAGCCCCGCAGACACACAATTTTAAAGGCAAAGAGTTTGACTTTATCAGGATGTCCGTTTTCTGTGTGTCTAAATGTACTCGCTCAAACCTTCCTCCTTACTTGACTGGTGCCTTAGGTGCCCCATCAATGACCCTTCCCTAAATGACCCTGCTGGCCTCTTGGGCCAGAGGCAGGCACAGGGGCTGTTCTGCCCATGGTGTTTACTTATACCCCTGCTGTCCAGTATGGTGGCTAGCTAACAGTCACATGTAGCTTTTAAGTTTAAATGAACTAAAATTAAATAAAATTGGAAATTGAGTTTCTTAGTTGTGCTGGCTGTATTTTAAGTGCTCAGTAGCCATGTGTGGCTAGCAGCTGCCACACTGGACAGTGCAGACATAGAACGTTTCTGTCGTCACGGAAAGCTCTGTTGGACAGCTCTGTTATATGTATAAACCCACTCTCTTTTCTGCCTAATTTGACCTTGATCCTCCCCTCACTACCATTCATCCTGACTTCAGCTTGGTTTTTCATTTTCAGATGATCAGCTGGGCCGTGCAGACACTTGGCAGTCCTTCATGCTGATTAGTCTGTCTCCAGCCCCACACGGTAACAGCTTCACTGAGCTCATCCCCGAGCCCACGTTCTCAATACCCGTCGGTCCATCCCCTTTGCCCCAGACCATCCATAATGTGTGCTCTGCAAATGGAACAGAACCTGTGAAACTGGGACTGTCTGGGAAGCTCTTGGGCTTACAGCTTCAGGAGTTGTAAATGAGTGTCTGCTTGTCTGAGCTTTTGAAAAGCTTGCTTTCTAGGTCGTTCCTGGGAACCCTGATTCCAGGTTGGCTTTCCAGTTCCTCGGTACCCAACCCTTGGCATAGGGCCTCCTCCCCCAGATCAGTGCTTCTCACTTTCAACGTACAGTAGAACCACATGGAAATGCTGCAGAAATGCAGGCATTCTGAGTCAGCAGGTCTGGAGTGGACCCGAGTTTCTGCCTTCTAATGAGCGCCCCTGGGTGCTGACGTTGGGAGTCTGAGGACCACAGCAGCAGGTCCTGGGTGTCTGAGATGCTGAATGCCAGAAGCGTGAGCGCTCCCCTCTGCTTCCCCTTCGTCCTCTCAGAGAGGACGCTCACCCGCCTGCCAGCACTGGGTGTCTAGGTGCTTTCAACAGAGACACCTCGAGAGCCTGCACCCCGGCGACGGCGCCGTTCCAGGAACCAGCTCCGAGTGTAGCCCTGGCTGTGTTCAGAGCCGGGGAGCGCGGCAGAAGGTGCAGTCTCTCTGTTTTATAGTCACACCAATTCGTTATGGCTGTTTCAGGCTTTAATTAAAATGGACACTTCCCCATAAACCTTCTGCTTCAGATTTGGCTCCACAGCATGAATGCCTGTTACCACCGAGCCATTTAGAGGAATGTTCCACGTGTTCTGTAACTCCGTTTTAATAAGGAGGCATGCAAACATTTTGGGTGACAGGATCCTCTTTGGAGTAAGTGCCAAGTCCCCAGGTGAGCCCCCGAAAGGGCAGCGGTGCTCTCATTTGGACAGGCAGGTTTTCACCGATTCATTATGAAGTTCACTCTTCTTCACGAGCACATCTTGACCTGCAGCTTCTATAGCTAGGCATTCTGGATTTCAGACACACACTCTCTTCCCCTGGATGGCCCTGCCTGCCCGCGTCCTGAAACCTGCCCCGTCCCCCGGGGGCTGTGAGCACGGAGCCGCGGCGCATCCAGGACAGAAGAATCAGGCCAGCCTGCGTTTACATCCTGAGTCAGTGCTTCTTAGCGGTAGGGTCACCAACACACTATTTAACTGCTCTGAACTTCAGGGTTTTAATGTAAAATGAGGCTACTCTGACCTGTGGGAATTGAATTAGATACAGTGTTTTCACAGGATAATTGGATACAGAGGTGCCCCCCAGAGAAGCCCCCAGAATGCTGTTCCCTGTCTTGGCTGTTTCTCTCTTCAGTGCTGAGCGCTCCCTTGCTCAGGTCTTTCCTCCTTCATCCAAACGTGCACGTTTCTGCCGTCGGGAAAGCGGTGACACGAGCCTGCTCCCCTCCCTGGATGCTTTTCCATCGCCCGCCTCCCTCCTCTGACAGATCTCCTGATGACGTGGCTGCTGGCTGCTCCCCCGTCCTCCTGGCCCCCGCGGTGCCCCCCCACCCCAGAGCGCAGCCCGCGGCCTCAACCGTCCTGGATGGATGTTCTCTGACCTCGTCGCCTCCAGGAGGCAGCGTCTCCATCTTTTCCTTACTCGATGGTCCTTTCACAGGTAGAAGTGGGTCCCACCCAGCATCGGTCAGAAACCACTGCGGCGAGAGAAGGTTGCCGAGAGACTGATCAAAGGGTCAGTTTTTGGTTTTGCTTTGCTTTCACTTGTTTTGGAGAGATGGGATGAGGCTGTGTGTACGTACATCTGTGTCTGAAATGGGACGAGGGTCCTTACTCTTAGAGGTTTGGGGGGCTTTGTATTGAGTGTGGGCCCCGCCAGGGGAGCCGATATGCAGCTGGTCCCAGGGGCGGCTGGAGCAGGAGGGAGAGACAGGGAACGCCCCGTGACTCCAGGAGCAGGGGTTTACAGCCCATCCATTTTAACGTAATGCCTATCGGTTTATGGAAGTGCTGACATACTGTTATTTAAAAAGCCTGAGTGGCATGATAATTAAGTCTCCGCATGGATTTTATTCCAGCACATTCATGGTGTGTCCTTGTCCAGCTGGTGTCATAGATTTCCAGTCTTACAATTATGTAAACTGCAAAGATCCCCCCAGTGTATTTTAAACGTTAATTGTGATGCCAAAACCAAGGTGGGGTGTATTAACTTAAGCATCATCATTTTAAGCTGAATTTTGTTTTGTCCCTGAGTTTGATGACATCCAGTCACTAAAAATATCCGGAAGTTATGCTTCCCAGTATCCATCGTGAGGGGATGTCGGCGTCTGTTCAGTGTTTCTTTTTGGCACCTTGGCTTTGAAGTGTGCATGCCTGGTGGAGAGCCGAGTGCCCTAGAATTCAGACGGTCACTCCCTGCCAAGCAGAGGGGTGGAGCAGGGAATCAGGAGCCCTGGGCTCTGCTTTGGGGCTGCCACTGACTGGAGAAGTGACTGCCCCTCGGGGGCTTTGTCACATAGGAGCCAAGGTGCTGTAACTTCTAGAGTGAGTTCTCTTTTTCCTTCTTCCTTTCTTAAAATAACACCCCCCATGTTGCCCTTTCCAGTTCCAAAATATTCAACTGGAAAGAACACCTACAGGCTTGAGGTGTCCGTGGCCAATGAGGAGGAAGGCAGGCAGGAGAGCGGGGGCGGGGGGGTAAGCTGAGGTCTCGGGGGAAGGGTAAATGGAGAAAAGAACAGAGCCAGGGGCAGGGCTGTGCCACCCCCAGGTTTGAGGAGTCTCCTCTTGGCAAGTTGCAGGCAAAACATGTGGACACACCAAACCCCTTCACTGTATTAAGCCTGTTTGGTGATTCTTCTAAGAAACACCACTGGGAGGGTTAAGCTGAGCTGATACGTGAGGCCACTCGGTCCCCGTGCTCAAGGAGCCTCATCAGACAAGCCTGTCGACAAGCTGCGGGTGGAATTGCTTTGCTCGAGCGCCGGCTGGGGTCCCGAGGACCTCTGTCTGGGAAGTGCTTTCCCAGGCCAGCTGCGGCACCCCCGGAGCAGAGGTTGGGGAACCGCGGGGAGCCTGTCGCGGCCCGTGAGTGCTGCCCGGGGCCTGAGGGGGCGCCAGCCCGAGCCTGCCTCCTGGAGAGCGGAGGCCCGACGGCCAGTGAGGGGCGGGCCAGCTGGCTCCCTGGTGCTGAGCTGAGCGGTCCGCGTCGCCCACGGTAACACGTTATGTATGTGCCACTATTACTAAAAAAAAAAAAAAGCACTCTTTAGGAAAAGTGCACATTAGCAGTACAGACACATGCAGGAGGCAGTTAAACTGTTGCTTCTGTTGACTGATTTTACCCTCTAAATACTATTTTTTTCTCCTAATTCATGGATTTCATGAGACTTCCAACCTAGTTCCTTCTCCCAGCCATCTGCTCTTAAATTCCTCCTTGTACGAAAACTAAACCACCCCTTTTTAACCTCAAAATAACATCTGCATGCTTCTCACATGTGCTCTCGCCCTCCTCATCTGTGTCGAGGCTGCAAGCTCTTGGCTGCAGCGACTCCCAGATTCTCCCCAGCGAGCGCGGTGGCCCTTCCTGGTCCCTCTCCCAGGCTGCTGCTGGTCTTCTCCACGGCCAGGCCAACCTGGAAGCAGCGTGCAAACCAGTTCCTTTCTGCAGCCTGTCTCCCAGTTCACTCCATGCCTTTGGTTTCTGTCTCCTGACTCCCTTCCAGGGGCCGTGTTGATTCAGAAGTCAGTTACCAAATAACGGTAACTGGCTGACTGATCTGCGTTTAGGAAAGCCGCTGCTCTCTGCCGTCTAGCCTTCCCACCCAGAGTCTGCCAGCCCCACTTCTTTTTAAAGCTCCTCAACACGTGTGCACCGCTACCCGAGAAAAGCCGTCTTTGAAGAATCAGGCAGCTCCGTACTTCTCACATCTTCCCTCTTCAGCCTCCAATGGGGGCCTATTCGTTAAACAAAAGAAAAGATTACAGTGTCCCTTTGTTTTTGGCAGGTTGGTGACTTGAATGAGTTGATACTTTTCCTGTCCTCTTTTTTTTTCCCCCTAAGCATCCTTTCCCAACCAGGAACATGTTGAATTTTCATTTGGAAAAACAGTGACTTGCAGGACCGTCACTCCCTGCGTTACTGTTTCTATGACGTTCGGTCCTCAGCCAGGTTAGGGTTTGATGATCGGTCCACAAGTTAACCTCTGACTGAAGACACATGGCCTGAGTTTGTCCGCCACCCTGATGGTTGCCAGCCATTCTTTCTGAGAAGCAGACGTGTTTCTTTCCCTTGGCAACGACTTCGTGTGGAGATGAATTACAGGATGTTTCGCAGAGCCGGGGCCCCATGACGGAGCAGCAGGCATGACTGTCTGCTGGGTCGGTTATGAATGGGGTTGGAAGGTATGGGTCTTTAGAAACCAGGTAAATTGGAACATACTTGAACTTGACTAAAGCTTCTAGACACCTTGGGACTGAGAAAGAGTTTGAGAGGATTTGCTAGTGCAGCTGAGCTCATTCCAAAGAGTATTTGTTGAGATCCTCTGTGGCCTGCTAGGAATACAGATATTAGAGACATGGGCCCTGGCCGGGGAGTTCTGAGATACCAGGAGAAAGAAATGAGTACTTGCAACACAGTATTGTACGTGCTGTGATCGGGCTTAGCCACAGTGTTTTATGAGCCCTCAGGAAAGGAAGAGGAATTCCACCCAGAATCGGGGTGGGGGAGGGGTACTGGAAACCTTAACATTTAAGCTGGAGCTTCTTTTTTTGTTGTTGAGATGCACCTGGCGTGTAACACTGTGTCAGTTTCAGGTGTGCACCGCCATGTTCGTGTGCACTGCAGAGTGAGCTCCACCGTTGACATCCATCACCACACATAGTTACAATTTTTTCCCCCTTGTGATGAGAACTTTTAAGCTGGATCTGGATGGAATTTTCCATGTGGACACGTTGGTGGGAGGGTCGAGGAGGGAAGAGCGTGAGTGAAAGTCCAGAAGCCTGAGAACTCTGGGGAACACTGCTTAGTCCGCGTGGCTTGTCTAGAGGTGGAGGAGGTGGGAGATGAGGCTCTCAAGACAGAGGCGGCCAGCTCTCCAAGGACCTCTCCACGGCTGACTGCCTCCCGCCCATTCAGCACCATCTCGTGGACCAGACGCCATGTAGTTACCACGGCATCTCCGTCAGACGCTCCTGGCGTCAACAGACACACACACGTGAAGCGGCAGCAGTGCTTCTCTCTCTCCATCCGGGGATGTCGCACCTGGAAGAGCCGTGGGGGGCGAGGAAAATACAGTCTCCGTGGGACACAGCATCTTTGATTGGTTTGGGCCCTAGTGCAATGTTTGACAACAAGTAATCTGGGTTAATCAAAAAAAGATGTCCGGTTGTTAGTTAGAAAGCACTTGACCTGCTTGCAGAACAATCCGTGATGTGATGCAGTTTTCCGTCAGCTCAGAGCAGATGAGGAAGAACCCCTAGCCTGTGGTGTTATTTAAACTACTTCAAAGTGTTTTTTCTTTTCTTCAGTTGAAGTATGTTCACAGAGTACGGCAAAGTGACTCAGTTATATACGTATATGAATCTGTTCTTTTTCAGATTCTTTCCCATCATAGTTACTATGAAGTATTGAACATAGCTCTGTGCTGTACAGGAGGCCTTCGTGGTTATCCGTTTTACATACATTAATCCCAACCTCCTGATACGTGTTTATCCCTCCCCTCTTTCCCTTCGGTAACCATAATTTTGTTTTCTACATCTGTGGGCTTATTTCTGTCTTGTAAATAAGCTCATTTGTATCGATTCCTTTTTAGATTCCACATCTGAGTGATACCATGTGATGTCTGTCTTCCTCTGTCTGACTGACTTCACTTAGTATGATCATCTCTGGGTAAAGGTGTTTTCTGTGTCTTTATAGAATAGGTTCTTCACTGTGAGGTTTCTGACCCAGACGGAGTTGTCAATGAGCCTCAGGGAGATCCAGGACAGCCTTTAAACTGTGCACAAACCTCTTCTCTGCTAACGCATGCCTGCGTCAGGTCCGCGGGAGAACGTCCACGCGTTCATACGGCTCTGAAATGGGCCTGTGACTCCCCCGAGTGACAGGACCACTGCTGTCTGGGGATCCACAGAATGTGCTGTCCCTACGACTTCTTCAGTGCCTGGATGATAAATCCCAGCTCCTTCACACGGGAGGCGTGGACTGGAGCATCAGACAGACCCGAATTCAAATCCTGCCTCTACCTTCCGCTGCTGGTGTGACCTCAGCTTTCGCTTCCTCCCTCGTGCATGTGGGAAGTCATATGGGAGCAGATAATGAGATCCACACACGTGCAGTACAGAGAGCAGACAAGACTGCCCGCCGACCGAGGAGGGAACCCTGGGCAGCATCAGGACACAAGGGGCTGTCGATGCAGGGGGCTGAGAAGGAGCGGCCGGGGGCCAGGGGAGAAACCAGGAGGGGAGGGTGTCCAGCCGGGAGCCAGCAGGCTGGCCTGTTGGGCCGGGACTGAGACTCACCCAGCCAGGTCAGGACTGAGAGGACACGGTCGGGTCTTCACTTTAATCCCAGATTACACTTCTCGGAAGGGTGGCTCAGGGCATGTTTGATGAGCTAGTTGGAGACGACTCCTTTATTAATTCAGCGTCAGTTTACCGAGCACCTGCTACGTGCTAGGCAAAGCCCTTGGTGCACGGAGCTTGCACACGAGGCTCCCACCTATGGAAACTTCCAGCCCCTGCAGTTGCTAACAAGCCCTGGATGAGACGGCCAGACAACAGGCTGGCCCCACGCGTGGCCTTGGGCGGGCCCCGTGATCTCTCCAGGCCTCAGGGACGGGGTCTGGATTATCTGTCACGTTGCCCACGTCGATGGTGAGTCCTGCATCACTGCCCAGGCAAGACGGGGCAGGAGGCAGTGATGAGGGAGCGCCTTTCACAGCAGAACCCAGGTTATGCTCGGAGCCCTTCGTGGTGTCAGATGCTCCTCTGCCAACTTCTCGGTCCTCTTTCCTTGCTGGCGTTCCCTGCGCCCGTGCGGTGCCTCTGCCCATGTTTGGCGGGTGGATAGACGCAGTGAGTGTGAGGACTTTGCCTCCCAGGGGATCCTGTCGTTCTGGCACGAAAGCAGTGCAGATGTTCCAAAAAATAGAAACAACACTTGCTGAGCGTGGGCCGTGAGCTAGGCCCCGTGCTGGATTCTCTCATGTGCGTGACCTCGTTGGAGGGGAGAGGCCTCTTTATGGAGAGTTCAGTGCGGGGCAGATCAAGTAATGTTTCAAATAAAGGTCTTCCTGGAGCTGACCCACAAACACCCAAAGAGTGACACAATGTGCCACGTGCACGAGGTGAGCGTCCATCCTGACACCCAGCTCACCAAGGAGCTCTTCTTTCTCTGAAACTGGCTTCCAGACCCCACGACTTTCTGAGCAAGACATGCTTTCCTCCAGCTGGTCTGAAATTTGCTTCCTCCGGGGGTGTGTAGGCGTGCGCTCAAAATAGAGACTCGAAACGAGCGTCTCTCGGTTTACCGCCCCAACTGCCCGGAGGTCTGTTCCTGGCTTCTGTGGCAGGTGTGGGTTGTGTTGCCCAGTGGTGCCCTGAGAGGAGCGGGTGGGGGGGTGGTCCTGGGCCGCGGGACAGGAAGGAAGCTGCAGGCCCGGCCCCTGCCCAGCTGGGGGTGCTCCTGGGCAGCCTGCCTGGGCCTCGGGGAGCTGAGCTGGTGGAGGGCCGGCCCAAGGAGGACGCCGAGCCCCCATCAGTAGGACCAGGGGCAAGTAGGAAGACACGACGTGGTGTTTTCTTCATGTGTCACAAATGGAGTCTTAGCCTCTCCCAAGTTGTCTAAGTTAGGTCTTTCCAACTGGTCTGATTAATTTCTTCTCCGGAACATTCTGCTCAGTCTCTTCTTCCAGAGAAGCTGATGACTGTTCCCTGCAGATGGTTTCCTCTGGGGCCGAAAGACCCTCCATGAGCACCCAGATCAGAGCGGCCGTGCGGTCACTCCCTGCCGGGCCCCCGCCCCAGCCCCCTCCACCCGAGAAGGAGTTGAGGGGCTCAGCGTTTGCTCACTTGTGTACCGTCTGTCGCCTCCGCACCCTCAGTCGAACGTAACGTGGTGAGAGTGGGGACCTAGCAGCCTCCTCTCCTACTCTGTCCCCAGAGCCTAGGAAAGGTGCTTGGTGCATAGTAGGTGCTTAGTGAAAGCGTGTTGAGTGAACAAACAGAAAGCAGAGGGAAAGAAGGAAGGTAAGAGAGGACAGGAGGGAAGGAGGGAGGGAGGAAACGTTAGCAGGGACACTAACTCTTCCTGTGTTAAGCAAGCAGGGAGGCCACCACCATCAAAGCTCACGAGGGGTGCCCTGCTCTCTGAGTGCGGCTCGCCTACCCCCGGGCCCTGCCTGTTCCAGCACCGACGGGCCGGGAATGCCCTCACAGCTGCTTCGCTGAGGGAGTTTTCCCAGGACATTAGCAGCACTGTACACCCGAAGACACCACGGGACAGGGAGGCAGCCAGGTCTAGCCTGGGGACAGCACAGGGGACGTGGCTGCCCAGCCCGGCCTCTGCTCCTCCCCACCTGCTGAGTGTGAAAGACCTGTTCCCTGCGCGTTTGGGGTAAGAGGGTCCATCGTGCCAGTGCGCCCAGCACTTGGTAGGTGCGCAGGACGTGATCGCTGCCCCATTTGTGTCCTGCAGCGTCTGGGCCAAGGACCACTCCTCCCCAGCAGGCTCCTGCTCTTACTGGAGAGCAGGTGGAGAGGGGGCAAAGGAGTGTCCCCTCGTCCTGCCTTCCTGCCCCCCACCCTGTGGGCTCGCTGCTCACAGCCCCTGGACTGCGTGGGACAGCAGCGTGTGGCGGCACATCCTGAGACGGCCCCGCTGGGAGGGGTGCGTGTCCTTGTCTACGGCCCCTGCCCCGCCGGGTGGGAGCTGACACACTCTTGAGCGTGAATTTCAGCAAGTGGACCTGGTGGGACCCCGGCCGGCAGGCGGCTTCTTGGAGAGGGTGGGGGCTGCGCTGCCAAGTGGGTGGGGGCGGCTTCCAGGCTTGGAGAGAGCATTTGAGGCGTGGAGGCCGCGCAGGGCCCCACGCCCTTGCTCCCTCCCCCTCCTGGCTCTCGGGCCTGCAGTTCTAATATGGGCGGGGACTGGATTAAGTGTCTTGGCAGAATCCCGCCACCAGAGTCCTTTCTGGCTGAGGATGGGGACCACATTCCAGACACAGGGACAGAGATTGGGGAAGGATAAAGGGAAAGAGAGTGAGAAAGTTAAATGTGGCAAGAAATGAATTTTCCCTTTCTGCTGTCTGAAAATAATTGAGTTATGTTATTTTGTAAAATAATCTGTTTTGAGGCTTTTCCTGTTACCCAGCAGACTACCAGTGGCCTTACTGATTGGGGGGGGGGGCGGTAGGAAGCACTCACGTTGGCCCTGTGCTGTGGTTCCTACCGAGTACCTCCAGCTGGGCCGGGCTCTAAGCCGGGGCCCTGCTGTCTGTGAAAATGAGAAGCCGAGGCGGCCTTTTAGGGACGGGGTGGCCGGACCCCCTCGGTCAGGTCCTGGCTGGTTCCACCCACCCCTCCCGACCTTCCCCGGGCCGTCCCCTTCTCTGGGCTTTGAAGGGTTTAGCCACTTTTGTCCCAGGACCCTCAGAGGAGCCTATCTGTCCCCGTGACACCCAGCCAGAGTCCCTCCCCTCCTTGCCAGCTGCTCCTGAACTCTCCTCCTGGCCTCTCTGCGCGGCCCACGGGGGGGGTCCCCTGCTCGTGGCTGCCCTGATGGTGAGAACTCTTTGCTGTCAGTCCAGGGTGTGTCTAGCAACTGTCAGTAACGGTGCTTTAACCGTGGAGTGTGGAAAGGTGGGTCTTCGGGCATCTGTCCGAGCAAATCCCATTCGATGGCTGTGCGTTTAGAAGCAGCCTCCCCGGGTGACAGACAGGAACAGGCATGGGGCTCTCAAGAGCTTCAACTCTGGAGCCAGATTTCATAAATTCATATCCTGGCTAGCCACTTATCGATGGATGGCCTTGGGCAAAGACATGGCGTCACCGTGCCCCCGTGCGGAGGGGGACAAGGGAGAGATCTGATAAAATGAGAAGAGGTCTTTCTGTTCTTTGGCTGCCTTTGGGACCCTTGGTGCCCCAGCCTCCTGGCGTGGGCTCTGGTTGCAGTGGAGGTGCAGCTGCACGTACAGCCAGCAAACAGAACAAGAAGCCCATGGAGTGTAATTACCAGCAGCTTTTCCCTCTCTCTCTCTCTCACTGTCCATTTACAGTAATTTAGTAGAAGGTCTTTGACTGCCCTTGGTTGAACACTCAGGTGGTCCCTGACTTTTCTGATCACTCTCAGGTAATATATATTCCTTGGACCGCTGGCAGTTGACAACACGGTCTCAATTTATTTGCTAAGTGTCCGGTCTGTGTAATAATTTCTAACTTACTTTCAAGTTAAATCCGCTCTCTTTTCTAAACTAGAGCCCGGTGCAGGTAGAAGAGGAAGGGCTTCCTTCCCCTCTCCGTCCGTGCACCCTCCTTCAGCTCGGTGACAGGGCGGCCGACCCTGCCGGGTGCACACGCCGGGCAGAGCAAAGGGCAGGAAGCTCTCATTCAAGTCCGGCTGTAAGATGCACTCACTGGGTGCAGCCTGGGGGTCTGTACAGCCAACTCCTTCCCTCGTGGGTTTTCCTAAGACCCTTACTGGGAGCACTGACGTCTGTCTTCCCGGACACACATGTTGCCTTTTCCTCCAGCTGGCTACCCTTTCCTCGGCCCTCCACACGGGCCCATTCAGCAGGGGCTCTGTCACCGTCCTGTGGAACCCTCGTAGGTGGGAGTCCAGTGGATCTGGACTCGCTCTCTCCCCAGCGCGCCTCCTGTCTGGTCCACCGGAAGCTCTCACAGATCGTCTGTCCCTGGCGACCCCTCGGAGGACAGCGCCCAGCAGACCCCTCTCCTGTGCTGGTACCAGGAGAGCACCCAGGCTTCCAGAAGCCCCAGGAGGGGATTAGACCCACTGCTCTGAGTCCCAGTGATGGTAAGGAGACCAGATCAAAGCCTCCGTGGTCCCCCTGAAGACAGGCGCCACGCTTCCCCTGGGGAGGGGGCAACGCCAGCACAGCTCTCGCCAAAGAAACCCTCTCTTCAGCCCCCCTTTCTCAAAACTGTTCTGTCCTCACTGTGAACAAGGGACTCCAGAGCCACGTAACTCGGGTTCAGCCTTCAACTTTGAAACTGAGTTTGGCCTTCTCTTCCAAACGCAGCATCCGCTGTTTGCCTGCCTTAGCTGAAGATGAGACAGAACCAGCCCCGTTTTAACATCCCGTACGCTTGGCCTCAGAGCTGGCGTCACGTTTGCCGAACACTCTCCGCTGGGCCCCTTTTCGTGTTATCTCTTTTAATCCTTGTAACAACCTCCTTCTCAAGAGAAGGAAATTGAATGATTATAGGATTTGTCCAAGAGTGTTCAGAGCGCGTTGGGCCGGGGTTGTAAATGATGCTTCCACGCAGTCCGTGGTTTCAGGTTTGATGGCCTCTGTCATCAGAGAGTTCGAGGAATGGCTGTGACTTGCAAGTAAATAGATTTAAAATGATTTTTTCATCCATTTCTAGTTTTATGGGTTGTTTCCCCTTCTGGGCAGAGGTACAGCCCTGAATGAATTCTCAGTTTTGGAATGCCGTGAGGTGTGTGTGGTTGTCTAAGACACGGGCCGTCTGGTCACCGTTCCACGGTGTTTGAAGACTCTGCTTGCTCCTTTGTTGCTGGGTGCAGACCGCCGTGGCTCTCTCTTGACTCAGACTTCCGTGGCTCCTAGCTCGGGGTCGGGGTCGCACACACAGGAGATCCCAAGACTGAAACAAAGGCATTTTTGAGGTGCTTCTGACCCAGACAGCAAGCTTTCACCGAAAGCATTAGCACACCTGAAGCCCACCTACACCTTTGTTAGTTCATTGCCAGACCAGCAGGTCTCTCCTAGACCCGACAGAGCGGGTGCCGCGGTCTCTCTCCCACGTCTGAAACAGCTCTGGGCGGTGGGGCAGCGTAAGTGAGTTCTTGGTCCCGCCCACCACTGACTTGCCCCGGGCAGACTCCCTCCCCGTGAAATACGGCCTTTGGGCAAACGTTTTCATGGTCAACTCTGCGTCTCCAAGTCTTGAGACGCGCAGCAGGCCTCTGGCTTTCCATCCTGAGGGTCACAGGCAGTTCATGAAACAGGGTGTTCCCATCGAGAGTGAGTGTTTCTTGGAGAAAAAGCGTCTTACACAGGCGAATGCTACACATGGGTCCCTGGGAATTACAGAATCATTCTTTCAAAGCCATTGGAACTGCCCGTCTGCAATCAGCTGTACAGTCACCGCGCTACCCCTCTCCTCAGCGTGTTACACGAACGCTGGACCGAGCGCAGTGACACACGAGGTCGGAGGGCAGGCCCGGCAGGACACGCACAGTCCTGGCTTGTGTTCTCCGTGTGGAGCGGCCGCGCATGGGCTGGGTGACGCGTGTGCCCCCTGGAGGGGTTGCAAGCACGTGTCTCGAGAGCTCGCTGGAGTCACCTTTCTTCCCGGACGCCCTGACTGTGGGGCGGCTGAAGCTCTCAGACGGGCGGGGGTGGGGAGCAGAGAGGGCGTAACTGACCATGCTAAGCGCGTGGTTCCTTTCCTTCATCTCACGTGTCCCGTGGAAGCGCTGTCTTATCTCACTCATTTCCCATCTGCTGGGCATCCCGTCCGTGTCAGGTGGTGCTGTCGCGTGCAGAGACAACGAAGGGACCGGGAGAGCCTAGTGGGTGTCTGTCACGCCCTCTCCCTTCTAAAGTGAGGCACACCTGCATTTTACACACGAATAAATGAGCGTGGTGAGACAGGGGACATGGTAGGGAAACGTTCGTCCAAATCTCCAAATCAAAGTGGCAGTTTCGGGGGGAAGGTGGTGGGACGTTACCCACGTGGTAATCAGGAAAGGCTGCCGTGACCCGTCAGCGCGCTGGGGCCTCCGTCCATCCTCCTCGGAGGCTGCTTTGGGGATGAATCTTGAGAGTGAGCCACGGCCCTGACCCTTAAGCTTGGGATGCTAGGAATGCGGTGGTTTGCAGGAATGAGCTCAGCCTACTCGCTTGAAATGAAGGCAGCGGAGGAGTCCGCCCCATCTCTGTTTATAAACGTGCAAAACAATTTGCGAGACACAGCTATTACTCAGGCAGGAGACTGCTCACAGATGGTGGCCTGGGCTGGGAGTGGACGCCCAGGCGGGGACTGAGGGCCATCGATCACCATCCGCAGATGTGCTGCTGGGTCTGAGTGGCAAGCCGGGCGGGGCGGCGTTCAGGAGGGCCTGGTGTCACGTCCCCTGTCCTGGAGGGCATTAGAGAAATCGTCACAGCCAGAGAAGTCACCCAGTCACGGGGGGGTTTCAGCCAAACCGACACGTCCTCGCACCCCCTCTCCTCCCGTGCCTTCCTGAGTGCAGGCGGCTCCAGCCTGTGCAAGTGTACGCGCCCCGTGTCCGCTAGGGCGGACGTGTAGGTTACAGATGAGCCCTTCAGCCGGGTGGGTCGCTGTCTAGACGCAGAGTTGAGGCGTAGTGTGTGTGTGTGTGTGCACGCGTGCACTTGTGCACAGGTGTGTGTGCAAAGGCAGACCACCCCAGGCCACACCTAAGTTTCTTCTCCTCCTTCCAGAACTACCTTCTCTGCATCCTTCAGGTCCCGCTTGGCTTTGCCTTCCCCTGAGCAGCCTTCTCGGACCTGCTGAGACTAGGTGAGGTGCTCCGCCTGTGTTTCCACAGCCGCCTGGGCACCCCCCCATCCCAGGGCTTCTCCCACCGAACTGTAACTGCCTGTTACATAGTCTGTGCCCCCCCCCCCCGCACCGGGACCTCTGTGGGAGCAGGGACGGTGCCTGTCTGTGGCGCTGCCAGCACCGCACATGCCTGTGACAGGTTTATAAACAGCACGGACAGCGCTCTCCAAAGTGGCGACGGAGGAGAAGGGACTCCAGCTGGCCCCGAGAGCCAAGAGCCAGAGGACAGACGAGGTGGCTTTGCCTAGCGCGGGGGTTGTCAGGCTGTGGCCCCTGGACCAGCAGCCTCTGTGTCGTCTGAGAACTTGTTAGAGACAGACATTCTGGCCTCACCCCACACCTCCGAAGGGCGAGGCCCTGCGGGTGGGCCCGGCAGTCTGGGTTTCAATAAACCCTCCCCCCGGTGGTTGTGATGCCCATCGAAGTTAGGGGACCGCCGACCAGGCACCTCGCCCCTCTGCCTCCGTGTTGTTCACGGCTGAGCCGGTAGCTCTCCCCGGCAGCTCTGGCCCTGCCTGTGACTTTGGGGCCACGCGCGACGTGTAGAGTTTATCTCGTGTGCCACTTTCAACTGATTGACAGGGGCTGTCGGGAGGTCTCGTGTGAAGGGTCCTGGAGCTGCTTCCGGGCCCAGAGTGAAAAAGTGCTGTGAGCCGTCACCCACGTCCGCCGCGTGTACACGGGCAAGGAGCACCCACGTCCCGCGTGGGGAGCCTGGGCCACAGGCGGTGCGCGGACTGGGATGAACAGGAACGTGGGCGTCCCCTTCCCAGCGACGGTGGAAGAGGGGCGAGTGGAGAAGGAACTTCAGGCTCTGAGGCGTGACCTTCGAAGAACGGCCATGCCTAGGCTACTCAGATGAGCAAGCAAGGTCCCACCGTCCTCGGGGAACTCAGAACCGCCGCGGGGGCGTGCGTCGCAGGGCAGCGTAGTGCGGACCTTACGCGCCTGAGGCGCTGGGCGCCCGGGCTCGGTGCCGCCCCTTCACGCTTGTGCTTGTGCCGGACCCAGCTTTCACGTCAGCCGTTACGGAGGCGTCGTTGTTAATGGATCTTGGAACGTTGTGCGCCGCTGCTTCAGAACCTAACTCTCTTCGGGGCGAGAGAAGACCACGAGCTTTAAGATCACACTTTCTCAGGGCTTCTGCGGCCTGCGGCGGGCGGCTGTGGGGAGAGGCAGGGACGGGAGGGCCTTGTTCTTCAGCTCGTCTCACTTGCCCCTGAGGCGCGTTTTAGCTGGTGGTCGGGGGGAGGACGGGCTTGTCTCTGGAGCTCTAAGTTCTCGTCAGGAAGAACGAGGAGGGTTTGGCTCTCCTGGGCCTATCGGACTTCTGTTTCCTCCTTTTATTTACTTACTATTTCAGTGGCGGCACTGGGGATTGAGCCCAGGACCTCGTGCCTGCCGCGCACTCGCTCTCCCGCTGAGCTCTGCCCTCCCGCGGTTTCTGCCGGTCAGGTGTTCCTTCACTAGGCCTCCCTTCCTAAGAGGAGGACAAGGGTATCTGAGCTCCTGCTCCTGTCACGTCTGCCCCGAGAGTCGGCAGAAGCAGATGGCGGTCTTTCCGTGTCTGGGCCGCTTTCCTCTCTGACCGTCTCGCACAGCGTGGACTTAAGAGACCCCCCCACTTCCTCACTGCACAAATAAAGACAGGGAGGCCCAGGAGGCTGCTCGGGCTCGCGCTGGGAGTTTAATCCCAGGAAGCAATAATTTATAAACAGAATTGCATGTTGGTTTACTTTAAAGAAAAGAATGGCAGAATGGAGGCTGGACCACAAGAGGAGGAAATTGATTCTGAAGAGGAAGGTCATGCGAATGGAGAGACAGAATCGGCAGAGAGGGAAAGTTAGACGTCTGCATCCAGGACGCACTTGTATTTCCTAGGCTGCTCCCTGAGTGGGCGTCTGGCTGAGACGGACCCAACACCACTGTACGGAGAAGCAAGAACCTTAGAGACGCTGGAAACAAGAGAGTGGCAAACACAGCCTTGTCCTTCCTGTCTCCATGTTTGTGGGTTTATTCTAAAATCAAAAGCAAAGCAGGCAGTCACTGAGCAGCGTGCCCAGCCAAATAAAAGAGCTGGTACTGGTGTCAGCTAGGATCGCAGTTGAGCAGAATGCCAGCACTGCGGCAGGGCTGGGGGACAGGAACGCCTGACCTCCAGGTAGACAATACCCGGCTTCAGAGAAGGGTTCCTGACTAACCTGAGGATGTACAGTTACAGAGAAAGACTGACGGGGAGAGAACTGAGCCGGGGTGCGGAGAGGTCCTGCCTGTGCCGTGGGGATGAAGACCCCTGGGGGCCTCAGAAATAAGTATAAAACCCAGGTGCTTGAAATAAAATGGCAATGCGTACAAATCAGAAAGTGGACGTGGAAATCTGACCTCAATTTACAGGAAAATAAACCATTACTGCCCTTAATGCAGACATCTGACTTTCCAGCAGATGGAGACGTTACCACGTGAAAGAGAAGTCTGACAGGTGGGCCAGCCCCTGGCTTCCTACTGCCCAGAGCAGGGCGGCCCGTTCCTCAGGAGTGAGGCCCGGAGAGGACCCCTGAAATGCACAGGCGCGGATCCCTGAGGAAACAACCCTTTTCAAAGGAAGATGGAGGCGTCACCTAGGTTCCAAATTCAGAGGGGAAGCTTTTTGAATGACGGAAGTCTTCCCCCCTCATTATTTCCTCCTTGCTTTGGAAGAATTTGGCGAAAATCGCTTTTCCTCAGCTTTGTGTTTGGAAACCATGGGCAGAAAAGGGTTCTGTCTGCCTTCTCATCAGCGTGTATTTGCATGACAGTACCTGCCGCTTCAGGAGTCAAGGTTTCGGGGTTTTTTTGTTTTTGTCGTCTTTTCTCTTTTTTTTTTCCTGGACGCTGGCGGTTCCCCATGGCCGTGGGCGTGGGGGGGTCACGGCGCTCTCGCTGCTTGCTTGCGTTCTGTTTTAGGCTTCTGAGGACTCGAGCAGGATGCTTTCATCACCCGTTTGAAGAACTGAATAGCTGCGCCCTGCAAGCTAGCTGCCAGGCGTAGCTCATTAACATTAAAAAAAACCTGTCTGAGAGCCTGGGGGGGCGGGGATTGCGTTGACGGACAGTGTTGCCTGGGTGATCCCAGGTGGCAGAGAAGCACTTCAGATCTGCTCAGGATGCAGTGGTTGATGCTGTCTCCAAACCAGGGACGCGGCCCCTGTGAATCAGGGTTTACATAGGGGTCAGTATGGCCTTAGGTGTAATGGGGTCATGCTTTATCTCCCCTGGGGTCTTTTTCCTAATGAGTTTTTTAAGAAGAACTCAAAATTCATTCAGATGCATTTTCAGGAAAACCCTAATATGTTCTACTCTCCTCTGAGATTTTAGTCTCAGAATAGATTCCAGGAGGGGGAGTGAATCGGTCAGTGGGTATGAATTTCATCACCTGACATCTGCCTCATGTTCCCCAAATTATTGGCCCAACTATACAAAGATACCACATTCACTGCCAGACTTGCTTTGTGCGCTCTCATTTTAAAAAAAAAAAAAAGGAAAGCAAGGCCTCTTTTTGGTTAATTACACGTTTATGCCACAAAGCTTAGAAGTAAGCACTATGGTGAGGCACGGAATTTCAGGCATGTAACTCGGAATCCTGTTCTACGCAGCTTAGGGAAAGCATCTTACAGATTTTCTTCTCAGCCCAGGACCCGTTTTCCACATTCCTCTAAGTTCAAGCAGAGGTTACCCTCCCTCGGCCAGGGGACCTCTTGCTGCCTGCCAGCCTGGGACGTCTGGTCTTTTGATCTTCTATTTTCTCTCAGCCCTGAGCTATTTAATCTCTCCTGGGAGAGGCAGAGACATTGGCTGTTTGGCCATCAACAGTTAACTGCCTTTGCGGCTTACGCACACACACGGAAGACAAATCAAAACTACACCCAGGATGTCACATGCTCTCAGGAAAACCTAAGACTTTAACAAGAACCTCCTTTATCTTGTCTCACGTAAATCAGCCCTCAAATTTGTACAGAAAGAGGCAGCCAGTTTGGTTTTTTAACAGTCTTGAGGGTTCCGTACATTTCTGCAGTAAGAGAGGCTTGGTTCATTCCCCTTGGCCTTCAAGCGATTCATTCATCCGCTCACCAAACCCATATGGAGTGCCTGCTCTGCGCAGGGGAAGCGGTGGAAATGCAGCCCCCGTAACGGGGAACACAGCGACCTCCACCCGTGCTTTGTTGGTTTGGGGTCAGTAATGTCATCTTTGTCTGCAAACGATGGCTAATTTTTCCGTCTCCCAGAATGTGTTCTCTTTTCAAAAATTTTTCTGTTCATCTCTTCCTCTGCGCCCACCTCACATGGAGCAGGGAAGACAGAGAGCAGAAAGCACATCTCTGTGGGGCGGAGGAGCCTGGCAGACCATCCCAGCTACTGGAATTGTCGCCCCAGTGTTAGCTGTCTTTTCATGACAGTCTTGATTCGATTCCTTGGAATATAATGACAGACTTTTGAATATTTGTAAAGACTCTGGTTCCGTTGTTTAAAAAATTGTAGCGAAGTGTACAAAACAGAACGTTTACTGTCTAAACTCTTTAAGTGTACAGATCACTAGTGTGAAATACACTCACACTGGTATGCAACCCATCTCCAGAACCCTTGTATTCTTGCAAAACTGAAGCCCTGTACCCATTAAATAGCTCCTCATTTTCCCCTCCCCTAACCCCTAGCACCTACCATTCTGCTTTCTGTCACTAAGATTTTGACTACTCTAGGTACCTCATATAAGTGGAATCATACAGTGTCTTCTTGTAACTGGCTTATGTCACACAGCATAACATCCTCAAGATTCCCCCACGTTATAGCCTGTGTCACAATTTCCCTTTTTGGTGCTGCATAATACTCCACGGTAAGCATACGCCACATTTTGTTGGCTTTTTCATCTATGTCAGTGGCTACCTGGGTTCCTTCCACTTCTTTGGCTCTTGGGAACAGTGCTGCTCTGAACATGGGTGTACAGATGTCTCTTCAAGACCCTGCTTCCACTCCTCTTGGATGTACAGCTGACCCTTGAACAGCACGGGTTTCTGCAGGTCTGCACACATAGATGGTTTTCAATGCATAAAGTCCAAGTGTTCTTATTTTATAAAGTGTGGGGGAAAGTTTGTGTTTGATTAGAGACCACAGTATGTGGGGTCAAAAGAACTGAGGTTTGAGTCCTGACTCTATTCAGACTGCTTCAGCCTCTTGCTCTGGGGTGAGTCACTTGTCAATTCTGGGGGTTTGTTTTTGAGGCAGACGTAGCAGTACACAGACTTCCACCTGCACGGGGGTGGTGGGGGCAGTGGTGTCAGCCAATCTCTTCAACCCTCACCAACACTTGTTGTGTTCTGCTTTTTTGATATTAGGCATCCTAATGGGCGTGAGGTGTTGGTTCCATTTTTTAGAGTGAAGTAATAAACAGGAGAGACAACGTGTCCCAAGCATTTTCAGACAAAAGGATACAAATCAGGAAATGCTAACATTTGACCCTATGCACCTGGCATCAAAACCCAAACAAGATGGCCCCAGTGGAATCGGGGCCAAAGGTTTAAAGAGCTTATGTTGCGGTTCCTCTCTGTTGATGTTGTCTAGTTTGATTTTCATGGGACTGTCTGCTTTTGGTGACTTCTTTGTATGGCTTTAAGTGGACAAGAAAAGCCTGGGGGAGGGTTAGAGGACTTGGAAATCTGGGTAGAGCTGTTGGGTCTCTGGACTGCAGAGACAGCGGTGGAAAATCTGACCCTCGTAGGTCGGCAGGGTTGAATCCAACCTTGCATCTCGTGCCTGCCCGTGTCTCCTCTGTCGTATGACCTTCCCCTGACCTCCAGCACTCTGAACCCACGGAAAGGCCTGGTGTGTCCTTGGTCTAAACTCGCGCTTGGCATTGGTCAGAGCGCCCCGAGGAGCCGTTTACCACGTTGGATAATGCAGGAGCTTTTCCTGGAGCCCGATCGACTTCGTACGGGGAGGGGGAGAGTGGGTAATAACCTGGATGACTCAGCCAAAAAGATCATATCCTTTTACCTCAGATCTATTGCTGCAGCTGCCCGAGTCGGGTGAGCAGTGGCTAGGCGGAGCTGGTCATCGCAGGGGGGCCCGGCTGCGGCCGCGCCCCGCCGGGCCTGGAGGGAAGGCGTGTCCTCTCCCCGGGCGCCCGGTCTGCCGCGTGGGCTGTTTTCACCGAGGCAGAGTGGGCTTGTCGCGTCGGTGGGAACTTCTGCTGGAGGAAGAGAATAGCGAGTCCCTCGGTGAGACCCGTGTCTGTCGCGGGTGGTGGCTGAACGGCAGGAGATCCTGGCCCTTTGGACAGAGCAGACTCTCAGAGGAAGGAGGGTTCAAACCATTCCTCTGTACAGAGCCAACAGAAATGACACTTGCAGGTGGCTGTCTGCAAGAACCACTGAAAGAAGGAAGACGGAATGAGACCTCACATGGCGTTTCCAGGCGTGGCTGCTGAGCGGCTGGGGCCTGCAGCGCCGCCAGCCCCGCGGGACTCTCCGCGCCCCTCGTCCAGGCGCGCTCGAGCGGGCCGCGCCGCCCGGCAGGTGTCGAAGACCAGGAGAGACAGGCGGCTCTGCAGGGGCTGGGGGACAGCCTCGCAGCAGTCAGCTGCCTGCTGGGAAGGGAGTCCTTTCGTGAAGCCTTGAACCGGGCTGCCACCGAGCCCGGCTTTTACCTGTCAGGGGCTGCCGCATTCCGATGAAGGTAGATATTTCCCTGCCTGCAGTTTTTAATGAAGCTTCCAAAGGCCAGCTTCCGGGCACCTGGTTTCGGGGGAGAAGGAAGGAAGTGAACGTGCGCTGCGCACCGTGCTTGTGCAAGCCTTCTGTCACTTGGCTCTCAGGCCTGACTGTGAGATGAGCACCGGCCTGCCCGTTTTCACAGATAAGGAGAGCAAGGCTCGGGGACATAATTATTGCAGTGACACAAGAGCTTAGTACGTGGCGGAACTCAGATTCAAACCCCGGTGAGGACACACAGAAACCACCCAGGGGAGGACACGCAGAAACCCGGCTCTCTCTCTTTGGCTTCAATGCCTTCCAGTGGATTCGTGGATGCCAGGTGGTGGGTCTGAAGGTCTCACCAGCATCCTTTCTGCTGCATTTCTTTACCTACACTTGCGGGTCGAGGGTCCTAAGGGCCCCCGAAGGCCTTCGCTCTGGAGCCACAATGCTGGCAGCAGCTGGTCCTGCAAGACGGCTTTGGGTCTCTGAGACTGAAAGGCAGGCCGCACCTCATTTAACTCCATGGCCACCATCCAGATGGCCCCGCAGTCAAGAAGTGGGCTGCTTTCCACGCCTTTTCTGTACACATGCTTTGTTCTCCCTTTTTGTCTTTGCCCATCCTCTTCCTCCAAATATCACAAAACACTGTTTCAGCCTGAGGTTTCAATTAGGTTCTGGCGCGATGAGCTCCCGCCGCCGTTTGTGGGGCCGCGGCAAGAGCACGGCTCCCGTGCTTCCTGTGGGGGGAGCCCGGCCGCTGAGTTCCCTTTTCATGCCTCCACAAGGGAGCCTCCGCTTCTCATGTGTCCAAATCCTTATTTGTCTTCGGGAAGTGAAAGGCTTGCGTTTGATTGTGACTGGGATGGACCGACGTCTTTTCAAGTCCGTGGAGGAATGAAAGCCAAGCCTACGCCGAGGGATTAAGCCCCGGCATTCAGCGGGCTTGAATGTGAGGGCTGCGTTCGTTTGGTAAATAGTGGTGGAGGGTCCCACCCTGCCTTTTTCTCCTGGTGGTTGTGCATATTTGGACGGGGCGTGTTCTGCCTGCAGAGAGGGCAAGAAAAAAGTCTGTCAGCAAATAACTAGGACCTGAACGGGACAAACGAGGCTGGTGGGTGAGTCCCTTCAGGGTCACAGTGTCCATCTCAAGGTAGAAACGATCCCTTCCCACACTTGCCGGGTCAGTTCCATGGGCCACCATTCAGGAATAAAGTCACCAAGCCAGCCGTGGGGAGAGCCTTCTTGGTCCCCGGCTCTCATGCAGTCTCCCGGAGAAGGCAGGCGTCTAGCTGGTGGGAGCAGCCGCTGGCTGGGGTCCTTTGTGTCTGTCCCTCTGCTTGTGCAAGTGGCCCCTTGGCTGTCTGGCTGGCTGTTTATTTTGTTTGGAAAGCTCCTGGCTGTCTGGGTTTGTGTCTATTCATCCCCCTCCCTCCGCACAGAGGCATGCAAATGAGTTTGTTAATTCAATCACGGGATCGATGCAGCTGTTTTTCAGTGTGCCCAGCGCTGTCCTAGGCGCAGCAGGAGGGCGTGCAAGGAGCCGCGTGGGGTCTTTATCTGTGACCTTGAGGGGCTCTGGTGCCTGTCTCGGCCTCCTGTTCGTTCTTGTCTGTGGCGCTAGGAGGGCAGACTAGCTGCTTCCTAGCAGGGCTCCTCCTGCTCCGAGGTTCTCTGATTGAGGTCATGGGAGGCGGAAAGCTAAAAATAAGACCCGCTGTGATTAAGAATACAAATGAGTTATGTAGAAAAATGTGTCCTTTGCTTGTATGCAGAGTAAAGTCGCTAGCAAATAAAGATAAAGGATGTCCAGTCAAATTTGAATTTCAGATAAACAAATAATTTTTTTTCATGTAAGTATTTAGCGTACGTCCCATATGACACATTGGAAAAATTTAACTGGGCATCCTGCACTTTATCTGGCAGCCCTGATTCAGAAAGATCACGAGCACGGTGGCCTTAAAGAAGGGCCCGCTCTCTAGGCTGTCTCTCCAGCCACACTGGCCTTCTTTCCACTCCTCCTGCCGCAGGGCCTTTGCACAGCCTGGTACCACTACTTGGGATGGCCTCCTCTCCATCCCCTCTCTCATAAAACTGGTTCATCCTTCAGATTTCAGTCCCAACGTTCCTTCCTCACTGAAGCCTCTCCTGACGCCCTGGACAGAGTCGGTTTCTCTGTCCCACATTCCCTGGCAGTGCTTGTCACGACCTGTGACAAGCACTGCCTTCATAGTGCTTGTCACAGCTCATGCACTCGTGTATTTCACAGCCATGTGCCGACGGCAGGGCCTGTGTAGGTAGATTGGAAGGTCAAGGACACTCTGGATAGGTGAACAAAAGAAATAGCGCTGCGGAGGTGAGGACAGCCACGGGGCGCTTCCGGACAGGCCGGCCAGCAGCTGAGCAGGTGGTCAGCAAAAGACCTGCCTGGAGAGGACGGCTGTCTTGAAGCCCGTCTTCGGGGCTGGACAGAGACGTTCTGAGGAGACCGAGGAGCTCGGGGTGGCTGTGAGGAGAGTGGTGCTGCAGTGGAAGTCATCCTTGGTGGGGTGGGGAGGCTATTAAGCCCCAGAACAGGGAGCTGAGTCCAAGGCTGGCTGGACTTGTTTGAAGTTTGAAGTTCAACTCTGTAAAGTTTTCCCCTGAATTCTGAGAATCTGTCATACTAAAAAATTCTCCTGAAGCCGTCAAAACTTTCTTCCTGCCGAAACCTTCTTTTTCTAGCGTCTCACCACGTCGGCTCTCAAATGTTTAGAAGAAGGAGAGCGCCTCTCCTGGACCCACTGCTGGGTTTTAGGCACGTGGGTTTGCTGGGTCCGCCCACACACCCGTGCCGTGAGTTTTGCCACCTCCTGGGCCAGCTCATGTTGTGTCCCTGTCTCTGCTGACTGCTTTGACCCGGTGCCAACAGACTCTGGAAGATACACGTGTGCATACACAGATGGACATGAACACACACACATACACACGTGTAAATCAGTACCGCTCTATCGTGCATACGTGCACACATGCAGCATACATAGTGCACACATGTAAACACGCCCACATGTGCACACGTGCTCACACACATTTACACGCATTGCTTACTGTGATAATAGCAGGAGATGAGAGGTCAAGCCGCCGTCCTTCGGGTCTCACCTGCAAAGGGGGCACCGTTTCCTCAGCCTCTGAGTTTCTCTGGCCTCAGAGACCTTCACTTTACACGGCAGTTTCTACCAGCCTCCCCTTCCACAGCTTCCTTCTCAGCCTCAGTCCTTAAGAAGAAAAACCCCAGCCACATCGTCTTTCTGGAGGATGTGTAAATGTTCCGTATTTTAACATGTCCGTATCCGCTCAGATGGACATATATTTTCCCATCAGAGACTGGTTATGACCTCCCGCTTCCCTTGAAGCTGTCAAGCTGCTTTCCTGACAGTTGGCCAAGCTGGCTTGCTCCTGGCAGGACCCCTTTCAAACTTTTTTTTTTTTTATTAAATGTAACATTTTAGATGCAGCACCACATGTCACACAGCTTGAAGAGTTTTGAACAGCATGGCGGGGTTTTTTTTATTTCCATCACGGTATTTGTTTTCAGTCACTTTTTCCAGCTTTGGATTTACTATGACATGAGAGAAAAAGAACACATTGCAGAAAAATTGGTTGGGTAACTTGGATGAAGTTGGCTTAGCCAATTCCCATGGAACTCGGCGTCTAGGAACATTCTCCAAACAGGAAGCTACTGCCATTGCATGTTCTGGAAAAGTACAAAGAAGGCAAGCCGTGGTGCTTCACAGAGCTCCAGACAAACACGTGTTCATCCTTTCTACCAGAACGATGGCTGTGCACGCCCCGCGCTGCTGACCTCCGTCTGCAGCCTTGTCTCACATCTCCTCCCCGCCATGCCCATCCCGGGGGATGCCCCGCACCCCTCCAAGGCGCCGTGTGTGGTGGTGAGCAGGTCACTCAGCTGGCCCGAGCCCCAGTGCCCTCGTCCTCCACAGGGGAGGGCGAGATGAGTTCATGTGTATAGAGTCTGGCACACAGTAGGTGCTCAGTCAACAGGAGACATAAAACTTGTAAGAGGCAGGAAGATGCACATGCAGATGCTCAAGAAAGAGAAGTTCCTTCTCTCTCTCTGTTGCCCGCACAGCCTGGGCCGTGCCCACCTGCTCGGAAGGGGCTTCCTCCCCGCATGGCGCCTTGCTGCCTGCAGTCTCAGCTGGCTGGCTTGCACGTCTGAAGCTCAGATCTTTTCATCAGTTAGCTGGACGCCATTCTGTGTGTCCGCTTTGGCAGTGCCTTCCCTGGGTGTCAGCTAGCGGTCTGGCTGCTGGGGCGGTCTCCTCTCCCCACCCTGGTCAGGAGCACCAGTCAGAGCAGGGGTTCTCAGAGGGTGGTTCCTGGGCCGGCAGCGTTGGCGTCACCTGGGAGCCCGTTAGCAATGCAGATTCTGGGGCTCCACCCCAGGTCTAATGAGTCAGAACGTCTAGGGGCCGAGTCCATCAGTCTGTGTTTTAAGGAGACCTCGGGGTGATTGTGAGGGCACCACGGTTTGCGGGCCACCATGGGGAAGTGTTACCCATTAGAAACGTGTGTGTGTGTGAGCAGCACTAAGAGGAATTTAACATCTATGGAACGTTGAGCCGATGATTTTTTAGGATTTGAAAAAGACATTTTGGGTACTGTTTCCAATCCAGATCTCCAAGCCTGATAAAGACTGTCAGCTAAGTGAGATTCGGTAGGGCACCCTGCACGTGGGCTTCTGAAGTCTGAGTCAGTCGCGGTGAGGGGTGGGTGGAAGGTGAGGACAGTGCGTGATTGCTAAGCTGACACACTTGCACTGAAGTTTCGATCACGGAACGCACCCCTAGACAATCTCCTTCTCAGGACAAGAATGCCAAGGACCACATAGCCTCGCCCTCTTCTCCTCTGACTTTTTCAGAGCAGCTCTCTGATTCCAGAGACGATCTGGGCTCTTAGCAGCATTCTCCTCATCTTATTTCCCATAACTTTGTCCTGGAAAATGCAGTCTGGGGAAGGCAGTTTCGGTGGTAATCATCTGTGTCTCGTGCGGAGCCTGGAGTCCAGCGCAGGAGGCTCAGCCCTCGGTCACAGACAGGAGGGCCCGCCTCCGCCTGGCTCTGGCCGCCCGGACCGCTCACCCCGCGCAGCGCTGCAGACTCCGTGCCCGTCGCTGGGGCGGTGAGCAGACCCCTTTTCATTGAACTGAAACCCTGTCTGCGCAGCTAAGGCATCGCGTCCACGTCGCCCAGCAGCACGTGCCGGGTGAGCGCCCTGCCCCGGCCGAGCTCTGTAAGCTGCGTTTACCAGGCGCTTTCCTTGAGCAGGGACGTCGCTCTCCCACCCCCAGCGCGGAGCCTGAGCCTGGGAAACAGGGCTTCGTGTGAACCTTGGAGTGAACTTGGGACATGCGTGTGGATCCGAGACTGAGCGCAGGTGTCCTCCGTTCTCCGGGAACTGCCTCACGTGTTCACTCCCAGCATCGCTCTCCTCTCTTCTCACCTGGGACCTTCCCCGACTTACATGCAGCGGGAGGAAGTGTCTCTTGAACCGCATTTCCTGCCACGCTGGGGAGCCCCTTCCTCTCGCCTCCTAAGAGCTCACGCACACCCAGGTAGCGGCAGAGCTGGCTGCAGTCTAGAAGCTTCGGCGGCACGTTGCTTTCTTGGAAAACAACAGTTTGCTCTCCCACGTATGCCGAGTTCCTGAAAGACAGCGAGGAGTTCTGTGTCCACTTTGAACGGAGGTGGCAGGGGCCCGCCGGCCGTCGAGTCGGGCATCGTCCTGGCTTAGGGCAGCCTCCAAGTTGCTGCTTCTGAGGCAGAGATTTGTGCCCGGTGTTTCTCGGGGAGCGAATCTGGAACAGCACCTGAGGGGGTGGGAGGTGCCGGACCGAGATGCTCTGTGCTGGGGTCGCCCTGCAGAGGTGCCCCAAACTGAGACGGGATGGGGCTCTGTACAACCACAGGGACCGGGCATCGGACAGGGGCCAGCCCCGGGAAGGAGGCCGGGGAGGCGGCTCCCTGAGGCTGCGGCAAGTCCCAGAAGGACACGGCTGTGAGCTGCCAGCTGCTGGGAGAATCCGGGCTGGGGCTGGGATGGTGACGGTTGATCTGAGCGCCACCCTGTAGCCCCCGGCACCTGCACTGGCGTTGCTTTTCTTTTCCTGAAATCCTTTTCTTTCTGTGTTGTTGATAAACGCCTTTTTGTTTTCCGCTTGTCTGCCCTTCCAGGTACTTCACACTAGTCCAGCCCAAGCCCCTCCAACTGGTGTTGCTCTTCTTTGAGTAACGTCGCATCTCAGTATCTTGAAATCTCAATATCCTAACGTTTGTTGGGTGTTCTTCCATTTCATTTTCTTGGAGCAATCTCTCCTGGGACCTCTGACCTGCTCCGGTCTTTCCCTGCTGCGCGTCTGTCCTGGGCATTCTCTTTGCTTCTCTTTGGGGTTAGAGCTTCTGTTTCCTGGGTCCCACACCTCCTACTCCCTTGGTTTATCCCCTCACTGAGGTAGAACGTGCTCCAGTAAGGGCACGTGAGAGGTAAACTGTGTGAGAACTGAATTTCTGAAGACGCCTTTACCGCTTCCCGGGGACTGATAGTTTGACCAGATACAGAATTCTAGTCACGGATGCAGAATTCCAGAAATTCCTTCCCCTCGAAAATCATGAGGCTTTGCGTAGTTACCCCCTAGCTTTCGAAGTTGTCGCTGGGAAATCCAGCACCGTCTTATGTCCTGGTTTGCTTCCTCTCTGGTGGCCTGTTGTCCTTTCTTTGTGTCCTCATTTCACAGTCCTGTTCCTTGGCGTGGTTCACTGCTGTCCGTTCGCTGGTGGGCGCTGCTCCTACAGGTCTGGCCTGTAGGCCAAGGGTACAGGGCCTTGACCAGCGTACAGCCAGGTCACTTCTCAAGGCTGTGTTTGCAGTGAGCAACCTTGAAGGACGGGATGCATCTCCAACCAGGACGAAGAACAAGGTTTCTTACCACTCCCCGTGCGAGCAGGGGTTCCGCGTGCTCAGGCGTGCGTGCGTGCCGTCCAGGCTTCCGCGGCTTGTCCCCACGGGACCCGGGGCAGGCGAGCCGGCGCACACATGCTGACTCTTCCGTGAGTGGGAGGGTCCTTTCTCGCTGACTCGGGAGTCTGGTATCCGCCGTCTGTGTCCGTGAGACAGTAGCAGGCTAACTTACTGATTGTAAGTGGGGCGAACTCCAACCCCACCCTGACAGCCTGGTCTGGGCGCTTGGTGGGCTCCTGCAATCTGGAGACAGAAGTTTTCTTGAGTTTATTTGATGATTTCCTGGGGCTCTGGGAAGCTAACTTCTGCTACCTCTTTTTTCTTTTTAAACAACAGCTTTATTGAGATAAAGCTCACATACCATAAAAGCCACCAATTTAAAGAGTACAATTCAGTGGGTTTTAGGTTATTTAGAGAGTCGTGCAGCCACCACCACCATTTAACTTTGGAGCATTTTCATCACCCCGAGAAGGAAGTCCACGCCCATCAGCAGTCGCTCCTCGTTCTCTCCTCGCTCCAGCCCTGGCCACGCTGATCTGCCTTCTCCCTCTGTGCCTAGGCAGATTGCCTGTCCTGGGTATTTCCTACGGATGTCACTGTACAGCATGTGACCTTCTGTGGCTGGCTTCTTTCACTGGGCGTAGTGTTTTCAGGGTCCACCCATGCTGTACGTAGCTTGTATCAGTGTTTCATTCCCTCCTATCGTCAAATAATATTTCGTGTATGGAGAGACCACATTCATTTCTCCCTCCATCAGCTGAAGGACATCTGGATTATTTCCACTTTTTAGAAATTATGAAGAACGCTGCTATGAATTTTCGTGTACAAGTTCCCGTGAAGACGCACGTCTTCATTTCTCACGGGCATAAACCTGGAGGTGGGGCTGTTGTGGCGCACGATGCTGACGCTTGTGGCCCTGGGACCACGCGGAGCAGAGCGGGGTGGCTGTGGGGGTGGGGCGGGCATCAGGGAGCAGCAGAGCTCGGAGGAAGGCGCGTGGAGAAGGAGTGCCCGTGCAACCTCGTCCCGCTCCTCCAGCCTGCCCTCTTCCCCTGCAAAGAGAAAGCCATGACAAACTCTGCTCAGAGAAGAGGCTCCTGGCGTCAGAATTGTAATTCTATTCAAGGAAAAAGGAAAGGAATGAGGTGACTATCCATGAAAACCTTAACCTGAAGCCCTGAAAGTGGACTTAGGCTGAGTTCCTCAGTGCCGGATGGGTGTCGCCAGGGCCTAGAGAAGCCGGGCTGCAGGTAATGCTGTGAGAAGCTCCAGGCTGAGCGTTGCTTAGGCAGTTCTGTGAGGTGGCCACTTGTCCCCAGGTGCCGGTTTCTCCTAAGGTCCCCGTCTTCCCTGCTGCAGGTCTGAGAAGGCAGGGACGCTGTCTCAGCCGCGCAGACAGAGGGTCAGGCGAGCGGCCGGTCTGGCCCACCGGGAGGAGAAGCCCAGACGCCAGGCCGCTCCTCTGGGTCCTCCGTGCAGCCGGCGGAAGGTCCTGCCGCGGTTGTCGCACGCTCGCCCTGAGTTTCTGTTGTCGCTGTTGTTCTCAGGATGTCTGGTGGCAGATACTGAGAGCTAAGCTCGTGGCCGCCAGTGAGGGCACCCCAAAGGATAGAGGTCGTTGGGGAGAAGCCCACAGAAGTGAGAACTCAGAGCCCTGGCCCCCGCGAGGCTGCCTTCCAGACACTTTTATTACATAAAATGCGACACACCTGCACCTGGATAGCTTGTTGTCACTTCAGAAAGCAAGGAGGTGGGAGGCAGGAAGTGGGGTCCGGATAGACGGATGACATGAGAAAGCAAGTTGTCGCGGACTAGCTTTACCCCCAACCTGTCCTTACTGCCTTGGGCCTGCTGTGTGTGTGTGTGTGTGTGTGTGTGTGTGTGTGTGTTTAATCTATAAATTGCCGGTTAGGTTTTAGGATCCCCAAAGGTGCTTATGTCTTTGATTTTTCCAACATCACCTCTTATGTCTTTTGGGCAGCGAGGGTAGAAAACCAAATCTCTCGACTTCCCCAACAGAGCTCAGAGGACAGAGAAGATTCAATCTTCCCCAAACCGTGTGGGCCCAGAGGTTGCCCGTGAGTTCCTGTTAGCGGTTTGCAAGCTTTGGAGCAGAAGGAAGTTCATTGCTATGACAGTCAGGCAGCCACGCTGGGGAAAATATGATGTATTGTGTTGTGTAGGAAAAAGCCAGTATCATCCAATGCAGTAATCAGATTTTCAGACAAAGGCCTGACCCTGGAACATGCTGTCTGTGGCTGAGCAGAGCGTCAGTCTCGTCTCCAAAAACAGTTAAAACCAATGTGTGCTTGGCTCGTCTTTCTCCCTTGGATGTGGAAATCTATCTTGTCTGAAAAATTTTCTCATTCTTACTTTGGAGGCAGCTAGATTGCTCTGAAGATACTAGTTGTAGCGGTAGTTAACTTAGCATTTACTGAGCGCTGACTGTGTGCCAGGCTCTGTGTGAAATAACAGAAATGTAAAGAAAGACTCTGAGGTGGGAGGATCTGTCTAGTGGGGGGAAAGGAGAGAAAGGCAAAAACGAAAACCAAAGCAGACAACCCCAAAGGCCAGTTTTCGTTCACTGACCCCTCGGGGGTTTCCTGAGCATTTGCTCTGTGCCCTGCTCTCTACCGAGTGCTGGAGACACAGAAGTGAATGAGCCAGATGCAGCCCTGTGGTCCCTCCAAGCCATGCTTCAGAGTGAGTCTGGTTAACCTTATGGTAGAGGAGGTGGAATCAGCCTGTGATGGGTGGACATATGGGGGAGATCAGGATCCACGGAGGGCTTCCTGGAGGGGGTGACCCGGGGACAGCAGCAAAGCAGACACAGGTGCTCGCCAAGCGAGGCAAAGCCAGAGGAACAGCCAAGCAACGGCTGGGCAAAGGAAGTGCGGGGCCGGGGACAGAACACGGATTTAAGGAGGGACAGCAGGAAATGAGACCATAAAGGCAGGTGAGGTTCAGCTCTTGAAAGATGTTTTCTCCCTTGCTGAGGACTTTGGACTTCAACCCAAGGGGACAGGGAAACCACTTAAATATCTAATAAGGAAGGAATTATTACAGGAAACTCCATCCGTGTGCAAGGGCATAAAATGACATAACCGCATAGGTTTTAAGCAATAAAAAAGTGGAGCATAAGACTGGGAGCTCACTGGGATTGCTGACTTCCACGGTGCAGTTGTGACTGCGCTGAAGTGTGGGGGGGGGTCCAGGAGCAGAGTCCATTATTTGCATTGTGAGAGTCTTTAAGATTTCCTGCACCATATTCTCTCAGCATCGAGTCTCTGCCACGTGCCAGTAAGTCAGGATACAATCCCGTCTCTCTACCATCAAATACAGAAAGAGCCAATAATTCTCATGCAAATTTAAAAGGTGTGTGACGACGAAATGTCCGGAGTCGGCAAGCCCATAAAGCCAGAAAATGGGTTGGTGGCTGCCAGAGTCTGGCGGGAGAGGAAGGGAAGTGGCAGCTAATGGGCCCAGCAGTTCCTCTACGGGGTGGATGGAGATGTTCTGGAGTTAGTTCGTGAGGAGGGCTGCACAGCACTGTGAGCATACCAGAAGCCGCTGACCTGCACACTCCGGCTGCAGTGGTGAGCTCCGTGTTGCAGGGATGCCGTCTCCGTGGAGGCTGCAGGGGAGCAAGGGAGAGGAGGGGCGCCGCTGACCGCTGTGTTCTGCTTAGTCAAGGGCAGCCGGAAGTGCGAGCTGAACTGCCAGGCGACGGGCTACCGCTTCTACGTGCGCCAAGCGGAGAAGGTCATCGACGGGACCCCGTGTGACCAGAACGGCACGGCCATCTGCGTGTCCGGCCAGTGCAAGGTGAGTGCCCCCGCACGGGGGCTGTCCGGAGCGGGTCCCGGGGCGTCTGACCCGTGACTGCCGACCGCACCGTTCGCCGGGCTGCGGTCCGCCACCTGCCCCAGCCCGCGGTCCCCTGGCCACTGGCCACCTGGAACCGTGAGCGCTGGGGGACGTGGGTAAGACGGGGAGATGGGGTGGCCTGGTCTGCTCCATGGTTTTGATCTTTGGGAGTTGCCCCATCTCACCCTGGCATTTCAGTTATTAAGTGACTTATGTTTACATCACATGCGTCGTAAGAAACTCAGCCATGTTTCCCTGTTGGATCTGGGGCTCCTTCCTTACCTCTGAAGTGGAGGTTATGGAAAGGGCACTGCTGGGTCCGTCAAGAAGTGTTGGTATCGTCAGGGTGGCGTGTTAAGTGCGTAGCGAATTTTGTTGTCCCTCCCACCAGCCGGGGCGGGCTTCCAAATGAGAGTCGTCCAGCACCTGGGTAGCGAAGCCGTACTTTCAAGAGGGAGGCTGCAGCCTCCCCTGCACGTGTGAAGTCTGTCCTAGGACCTCCCCGCCCTGCATTCTGCAAACGTGCTGGGCTTCAGAGAGCCCTCGTGGGTGCTAGCCGTTGACAGAAAGCACCGTTTGGTTAAAAGCAGGCGCGTCCGAGGAGGTGGCACCAGCTCCGCAGCCACATTAACTGGGGTCTGGAAGTCCACCCCGCTCTCCTCTGTAAATGCAAGAGTGGAGCTGTGACGCCAGCAGGTGAGTAACTCTTGGGAGCCCAGATGAAGATTCTATCTTGACAGTCAGTCGCTGGCAGGACTGACTTTCTTCGAAGGAAGAGCTCTTTGGCCACCACGCCTGGAATCCCTGTCACACTCTGGATGTGAAGGGCCACAGCGTTCAGTGTTGGGGATTTTCAAGTGTGACTGACGAGCTCCACCTCCCCTCTCCCAGCCTTTTTCTTAATGAGGTTTTAAACCAGATACAAAATAGTGTATCAAAGCAGCATGGTTTTTCGCGGATTGTGCATAAAATTGAGGAAGGAAAACACTGTCATTTGATATCTGACGCATGTGAGGTGTCTCTGGACGGGCAGGAAACCCTTGAAGCATTGGGATGTGGGTCGGAAGAGGCAGGGAGCGTGCGGGGAAGCAGGCTGGAGCTGACCTGTCTGGCCTTCGATTTCCGCTCCTCTGGAAGAAACCGCTGGGTTCCACACATGCCCTCTGTGCCTCGCCGTCCTCAGATGATGCCCGAGGGCGTTCTGTCGGAGTGTTTTTTGGTGTCCAGTCCCTGCTTCTAAACGTCACTGCGCCTGAAATGATGGTGCTTACAGCAGCCTAGCTGCTTCTTTCAGGTCCTGGATCAACTGTTTTGTTTCCTGGATTCAGGTGCACACAGCTGGGAGGTGGTACAGTGCGGTGGTTAAACACTCGTCCTCCTAAGTCACGCTGCTCAGGTTCAGATCCTGCCTCTTCCACGATTTACTGTGTGACCGTGTACAAGGTGCATAACTCTCTGTGCCTCTGTATCACCCACACCACGAGGAGGCTCGTCCCCACCTCCTGCGCTGCAGTGAAGAATCATGAGCTAATATACGTGGGGGCCTTACGATTCACTATGGCCTGGCCCTTAGTGAAGCACACTGGCTTTTCTCAGGGTTATGATGTGTATGTCCACACATGTCCTGTTGCATTTGAATTTTCTATGCAAAAGCATTTGCTTTCCTTTTTTTTCTGCTTTGCTTTTTTTTGCAGCAGATTGTAGATTTGTGGGATTCACATTCTCTTTGGAGACAGTGTTCCCCCACGGGGCGTGGCAGATTCCACGTAGGCAGGTCTGGGGAAACGCCTGAGTCGTCGGCTGCTCTAACCGGCTCCCATGTGATGCTGGTGTTGCTGGTCCATGGATCAGACCTTGAGTCGCAAAGTTTTAAAGGACGCTTTGGTTAAAATGCAGTTCCCAAAGAGCCAGAAACGTAAATACGAAGTGGTGAGGTGGCCGGGAAGGAAGGTGGAGTGTGGGCTCTCTCCACTGGGGGCCCTTGTCTTCTCAGTGTTGCATGAAGCGGCTCTAAGCTGATGCTATGAAAGAAAAACAAACACTCTTAAGGACACGGGTATGGATTCTCACTAGCTGATGGAAACCAGTGGTGGAGGACAGCGCAGGTGGAGGATGAGGCCTGCGGAAGGGCTGAGGCGGATGCTCCCCAGGCCGTGGGCGGAGGAACGGGGGTGTGACGTCCCAGGCACGGCTGTGGTGTTGCTTCGTGTTTGCTTCTGTGCATTTGCCCGAAACCCACTCGCTGGAGTTGCTGGCGCCTCTGACTCTCCCGTCCTCTTTAGAGCTTCAGTTTAAATAATCAGAAGTACATTTGCTTCCCAGGGTGAAGTTCTGTTTACTTTGCAGCTTTCAAAGTGCCCTTTTCTGAATATTTGATTGGAAGCCCAGAATTCAAATCGCTACCTCTGCACCTCGGGCCTGTGGCTGATAGAGCTGTCACTCTCGGACAGGAGCGTCTGCATCTGAAATAGCTCCAGAAAGCCTCTGCTGGCCAGAGAGCTGAATGCAAACCCCGGCCCGCCACACGCATTAATGAAAAGTGACAAGGGCTAAATAAGAATATGAGCTAAACCCACGGAAGAGTAGCTGAGGGAGGAGGGCGTCCTGCCCACACCACGCCGCAGAGAGGCCCCGGCCCACCCAGGGCAGCTGGATGCCCTGTCCCAGCGCCCCGCGGAGCGCTCCCTGGCCCTCCTGCGTTCACCCTGCAGTGTTTTAGATCCAAGAGTTGGAAGAGGTGCGGGAAGAATGCGCAAGTCCTCAGGCGGGGGGGTTGGAGAACGTGGGGTTTCCTCTCCAGCCCCCCAAGTCTTGCGTGGCTCTTCCTTTCTTGACAGGGAGTGAAGGATCCCAAAAGGTGGCTTCAGGCTATCTAGGTATCTGGGCTCTGCAGGGAAAGAGCTCCAGCTCTGACTTGTCCTAAAGCAAGAGAGTGCGCCTGGGGCCCGCAGCGACCCTGCCCCCTCATCTCCACCCCCACCCCCACATCACGCAGGGGCATCTGGCCAGCCTTCAGAGGAGCCTCTGACGCACTCGCAGCCCTGCCCAGGCACTGCCTTACTGGTGGGAACGGAACGGCATTTGTGTCTCATTAGCAGAGAGCACAGCAATCATTTCCGTCATTAAAGCATCGTGTTCACAGTGCTGTGGTTTGTCTTACCCGCTCTCAGTCTTCAGCTGTCTAAAAACCTCGGAAGTTCCTTAGTTTGATAATGTGCACGTTATTTTTGCTCACAACTTAATGAAAATAGATGAAGCGCTGCCTTGAGCGCAGTAGGCACTGGAAAGAACAGAGTCCCCGGGCCAAGACCCATTAACAAACAGAACACAAAGTCCACCCTAGCTCCCCGGAGACCGGCCCTTCAGAGCCTCAGGCTTCCAGGCTTGAATCATCCTGGAAGAGTCAGAATCACCCCAGCACCTACCCTCCTCCCACCCAGGAGTCTCTGGTGGGGAAGAAACGGTCCTTGAGTGAGTGCCCTGCAGCCCGAGGCTGATGCAAAGCCCCAGGGAGGAAGGCGCGGGAGCTGACGCGGGTGGCGCGGGGCCGCTCCCGAGGGCTGTGTACCACGGGCCAGGCGCTGCGCCGCACGCGGTCCCCACAGGACGCTGTCCGTAAGTCATTCGTCTTCACGGTAACTCAGTCAGGAGGAACTGCTGGTCCGCTCTGTACAGAGGGCTGTTGAGAGGATGAGATGAGCAAGTGCTCGCGGGCAGCTGGCTGTTAGCGCTGAGCGGGCAGGGCGAGCTGTTAACCAGAGCCGACAGCGCAGTTCACACGTGCTGGGCTGAGACTCCCACGCCTTAGCTGTCTCCCCTCTTCTGAGTCTGTTTTCCTCACTGCCTTTTTCCAGAACAGACTGTTGTTCTAAAACACACATCGAGCCATGCCTTTCTTCTGCTTAAATTCCATCGGTGGCTCCCCATTGCCTGCAGAGTAAAGTTAAGGCCTTTCACCATCTGTCTCCCACCCGGCCTGCCGGGGCCCCAGCGCCGGCTGGGCTGGGACATGTTGCTCCCTGACCCAGCAGGCCTGCAGGGCTGTGTCTTTGCAAGCATGTACACGCCGTCTGTCAGCCCCGGGAGCCGTCCCGTGTCACTCTTGGCCACCCAGTGGACTCTGCTCAAAAGCCACTGGCTGACCCCCCACTGGAGCACTGTGTCTGTTCTTCTGTTCCCGCTTCTTGGAACTGTTTGTTCCCATCACCCTGCTGACCACCCACCCAGGCCGGGAGCAATTCCAGGCACTTTGCTTTTGAATAGGTGCTTAAAATAAACGGGCAAAGGAACTGAGGTGCTTGGTGACTCAGTCTGTTGGATTTCAGCAAATGAAATTAGCCTTGAATCCAGCACAGAGCTTTCTCACGTGGGGCTGGCTGGGCAGCTGAGAGCTGATAATGCAGGGACATGAGCCCTCTTGGCCACATCCCCAGAACCCGAGGCTTTGACGGTCAGGGAGAATTCCTGGCACCCCCAGGCTCCTGTCTCCCTCTTCGCGTGGTTCATGCTGCTCGCGCTGAATTTGCTGAGCCTGTGCGGGGCCAGGACAGGGAGAAGCTATCAGGTGTGAGAGCAGAGTGTCCCGCGGTGCCTTCCCCCCCACCACCCCCCTCCCTCCTCGTCCCTGGTCTCCGTCACCTGCCACGCGGTCCCCACCGCCTGCCCTGGCCCCACGGGGGCTGCCACACCTCCTCTCCCCACTGGGGCAGCGCTGGCCTCCATGGAACACAGTGGCAGACAGGTTCGTGTTTACTCCACAAGCTAAAGCAGGGTGGCTCTCTCCACACGCTGGGAGGTAAGCTCTGGACCAGCGCGTTGCCCGTCCGGGCAGGATGACTTCACGGGTGTGTCCATCTGTGGGCGCCTGCACGTCCCGGGCCGGAGCCCCGCCGTCCTCCTTCGTCAGCCGCCGCTGTGCTCCCCGAACCGATCAGCCCCGCTCGGGTCTCTGCCTGTTCACCCCAAGCTCCCCTCTCGGGTCCCTGCCCGTTCACCCCAAGCTGCCTTTTCCCCCTTCGGGCACCGGCTCTATGTCGTGGGCTTTGCCTCCAGTGCTCTTGTGACTCAAATGAAACCGAGAGAATCGTCGCGTTAGCGCCGGACGTGTGCTCGGCCCGGGCCGTGGAGTCGGGTGGAGAGCCTTCCCTTTGCCTGGATCCTGAGCTCGTGCGACGCTTGGTGGACTCCCTCCTGCATCCCCACCCCGAGAAACTGTGTTCTAAAGTGCTTTCTGCGTGTGCCCACTGAGGTGCGGGTCCTACTGGGTTGCAGTTACTTCGCCGTGCGCCTCAGCTCCCAAAGCAGAGAGAGTGTTATACAGGTTTGCATCCTCAGTGCTTGAGTTATTAAAATTATTCGACAAACATTTTAAAAATGTGTACGTGAATGAACCGGAAAACGAGTTAGAAATGGGCTCTCCTAACCTCCCTTTCCTAAAAATGATCAAGACTCGGGCTCACTGAGCACCACGATGTGAGAGCGCAGGCCTCGCCTGGCTGTCCTCGGGCTCGAAATCTGAACCAGAAACCGCAGGTGAACTTGATGACATTTGCCTGACTCTGTGCACTTCTTTTCCATTCTCTGTGATTTTTCTCATTTTCAAACATTGGGACGGGTCCCTAACATAAACTGTTTGGATTTCTTAATGAATACATACTTAATAATTATGAACTAATTATTAATTAACAACCCAAGCAATACATATAAATAACTGTTAATTAACTCAAATAATCTTTACCACTCACAGCCCTACACTGGGCCAGGCATTGGAGATAAAACGCAGGAAAGACTGACGTGTCTTCTACCCACACTGAGCTTAAAACCTCACGGAGGAAGCAATGAGACAAAAAGTCGGTTAGGAAATGAAAGACTGACAAACCCTGATGAGCCCTGTGACATTAACAGGGAACTGAAGCAGCAAACAGCGAGGAGCACAGATTTGATGGAGTGTCGGGGAAGGTCTCCGAGGGCGCAGGGTCGGGCTAACCGGTGGAGGCAGGACCACGGCCATGCAGGGCTGGGAGCTGGAGAATGTGTGTGCCGGGTCTGCAGCCAGGACCCGGCGCACACGCGGTGCCCAGGAGCCGGGAGGTATTGAGGTGATGGTTTTGCGTTTTCTCCCACTCTCCACCCCTGGGTGGGTCTGGTCTCCTCCCAATGGTGCCCCCTCCTTCCCCCCAAGATGCCCACACAGCTGCCGGGGTGCATGCAGCCTTCAGCAATAGCAGGCCCTCCACTGAGCCATTCTCTTGGCTGGAAAGATTGCCCTGGAAGCCGGGGTGGAGGATGGGTTTGGGGGTCAGCCAGAGTCTCCAGTATTAAAACAGATGAAAGAGGGCTGCTCAGAAAGATTGGGGTGGGATGCCTGGAGCCTCCAACCCGCCCTTGTGTGGCCCCTCTTGCCACAGAAGAGAGAGGATCTATTAGGTCCCTTTCCCCTGGCCGTCGGAAGGGATGGGCAGCCTTCCCCCAGCGCGAACTTAAAGAACCATTCTGTCTAAATTGGCGGGGGTGCTGACTGGCGCCTGTGACCGAGACGTGAGAGGAAGCTTCAGCCCCTTTGCCCCCGTGCACCCGCATTCCTGCCCCTGAGCCAAACACAGGCTGGAAGCTCTGCCCGAGTCCGACTTGTTAGGATGCAGACGCTGCAGGGATGCGATGCTCTTCACATGTAAGCTGGTCTGCAGACACTGGTCCACAAGGCACGGGATAAAAGTGTTAGGGGTGCAGGTTACGCTGCCACGTACAGAGCCCAGGTGGTCTCTGTTTCGACTGACGCGGCCCAGGGGGGAGCCCCCTTCCCTGTGGTCCTTGTATGTGTTCTTGCTGAGTCAGCTTCTGTTTCTAAGGGATGATGCTGACGTGCGATCAGACTGTTTTTCTTTTTTAAGTAGGCTGCCTAGCCAGATGGTGTCTCCTGACACCAAGTTTGGGCATTTGGCTTAAGTTTCTGCCAAGTCAGGTCAAACCGAGCCGTGAGTATAGTGCTGCTGGCGTGAGAGAAGAGCTTCTGACAGACATCCTGGGGGGGGGGGGGTGCATCTGGGCAGAAATGGGTGTCTGAGGACCGAAGTGCCAAATGAAAAGCACTTAACATTTTTGTTTCATATTTTAATAGAGAATATATTTATTTGACTCAGGCATCAAAAAGTGTGGTCCCCTGTGTCCTCTCCACCCGGTTTCCCATTCCCCGACAGGCAATAACCTCTCCCTGATCGTTCCTTTTTAAGGCAGGTGCTTTTATGCGCCTACAAGCCCATTCATAGTGTATTATTTCCCCTTCTTTTTGACACAGATGGTGGCATCTCACACACACAGCTCTGGACCTTGCTTTTCTTACTCACCGTACCTTAGAGAACTTTCCGTTTCAGTATCTAAAGCGTGTCCCCCATCATTTTACCGTGGCTCAGTACTGCCCTGTGTGAACGAACCGTAATTGATTTAACCATGATGCACCTTGAGGTTGCATCCAATCTTTAACTGCTACCAGCAGCACTGCTGTAAATACGCCTGTGCGTGAGTCGCTTCATCCATAGGATAAATTCCTAGAAGTGAGTCAAGAGTCCACATGTATTTGTGATTTTAATGCCCAGGGGGTGGCAAATTGCTCTCCAGAGAGTTTGGAACAACTCACCCTTGGACCAGCAATGTCCGAGGGTGGTGTGTTTCCAACATTTGGATTGTTGCCAGTCTGCTAAGTGAAAAATGGTGTCTTTATTTGCATTTATTTTGAGTAGGGCTGTGTATCTTTTCATATGTTTAAGATGCACTGGGGACTTGGAGGAGGAGGAATGAATGCCTCGGATGCAGAATTTAAGGAGGCACTGAATAAAATAAAATTCTCAGGGTCTCCTTAAATGTTGTGCCTGGAGCACCTCACTGCCCCACCCCACCCTGTCCCGCCCTGCACTGCACTGTGATCTCCTGACCCCAGAACCATTCCTTTTGTGTGATCTGTTTTTCTCCTGGGTTGTTGATCTTTCTCTTAATTTGTAGAAGCCTTTCATACATGAAAGAATCTTTTGTGATATAAATTGCAAATTTTTTTTCAAGTAGCCTTTTGACTTAGGCCTTTGCTCAGGGTTTTTTTTTGTTTTGTTTTGTTTTTGTTTTGGCTAGGCAGAAGTTTTAAATTTTTTAAATGATGAATTTAGTAATTTTCTCTTCTCTGATTTTCAATTTTGTCATAGAAAGACTTCCTACTTTGAAGTTAAAAGGAGATTCTCCTGTTTCTTCCTTCAGTGATTCATAACTGTATGCTTTCACATGTTTACATGTTACGTTACTCCATTTGGAATTTGTTCTAGTGCATCGTGTGAGGTGTGGATTCAATTTTACTCTGTTTCAGATGGCTACCCAGGTATGCCTCTCTCATAATTGAATGAGTCTTTCCCCACTATTTTGGGGCTTTTGGGCTACTGGATTCCGTTTATCTGTTTGTCTATTCATAAATGAATCCCAGAACATACATTTATAAAAGTTAAGTTTGTTCTTTGCTTGGAGCTAATGCACTCATGACTTTCAAATGGAAACCTTTCTTTGTTTCTTGCTTGGAAAAGCCATCAGCGTTTAGGGGCCTTAGCAAGACTTCACATTTACAATACATTTTACCTTGATTGAAAAACGAACGTTCCATGACTTTTAGGACTAGAATAGCAGAAGTTACAATCATGAGACGTACTCCAGATGGCAAAACCCATGGTCGGCCAGAATGAGATCTCATGGACAGGGACAGCTGGGAGAACAAAAAAAAAAAAGGAATTAGAAGATTTATTAAGATTGAGAAGCACAGAATAGAAGGTTCTAGCAGCTCTTTGCTTTTAGAACAAACTGGATTTGACAGGGAGAAAAGTGCCTTCCCGAAGAACAGCTCAGCGCTCCAGGTCCCGCTCTCTGCCGTGCAGTAAACAGCAGGATCGTCTACAAGTTTTGTTTAATACAGACCTGGATCCTATCAGTTTCTTAAAGTTTATCGGCTCATCGCCTGAGGGGCTGACGTTTACTGTTCTTCCCACTTCCTGTCCTTGTGTTTTCTCTTCAGCGTAATCCTGGTAACTGTAGCAACTGAGGACAGTCTAGACCTGGTCCCGTAACCCCATCCGGAGGGGGTGCCAGGCGAATAGACTCCTTTTTGCCCCACCTCCAAACTCACCCCGGTGGGCTGAGGAAGGGGGACCAGGAATGGCCGTGGTTGTCGGGGACTGAATAGAATCCTGGGAGTTACGAGACCTTAGATTCGCGTTTTGGCTTCCAAGCACCAGCCTTGTTTTCTCAAAACTGTACGTGACCGAGCCTTGAAGTCTGGCTCCCTCGTGAGAGCCCTGACGAGCTGGCGCAAGGTCTCCGTATCCTTTGGGTTTCAAGTCAGCCTCTACAAGCCTGATCTAAAGGCCTCACACATGCAGCGGTCACTTCAAACATACGATGTAAATAAATTCGGTGCCTGGTGCTCCTGGTGCCTGACGGGTTCTTGCCATTATTTCCCACTTGGAGAGAAAATAGGCTTTTTTTGGAACCCCTCAAAGTGAGGCTAGAGAACACGCAGTGTTTGCAAGGGAAGTCTGTCTTATTTCTGTCCCAGGTTTTGCCGGTTAAGTAGCACAGTGTCACTGAAGTGCGACTTTAACACTTGTGCTCACGGTTCCCTCAGACACGGTGTGAAGGGAGGTTTAAGAGCGACCCCTAGTGTTCGGTAGTGAAATGACACCTCCTTTTTGGAAGCGGCTCCTAAGGGAACGGGTATGCATTAACCCTTTAATTCAGGGCCTGCGATGGATTAAATGGGCCGAAATCAAAATAAGTGGAAGTGGAGTAGTGGGGGCAATAACTGGGGCAAGTCTGAGTCAGAGGGGTGATTTCTTCTTGATGACGACACCGAGAACTGCGAGTAACGCTTGGGGGCAGTTGGCATGGACCTGCACAGCACGCTGCTGTTCGCTTTCAGAGGAAGTCCTGCGCCAGTTGTTTCAGCTCGGCCGTCTTTGGCCCCTCCCTAACCAGGCCTGGGTGTGAATTCGCTAACGAAATTACTTTACCAAGTCGTGCCATTTCTCTGAGAGTCAGTCCCTTTAAATTTAATAAATTACAGCCGCCGAGATTCTGGGAGCATTCAGTGAGGTGTCGTTTTGTGTGTTAAGATCTGCGCTCAGCGTGGGGTGCACCGTGAAGGGCGCGTGGCGGGCGGTGCTGGCGGTGCAGGTGGTAGTGATGGTGCGCTCAGGTGCCAGGGCTCATTTGCTGGATCCCTATGTCTCGAGGTAGCAAAGGCAGACAGAAGACGGGGACCGGGTGCAGAAGTTGTCCAGGAGATTGTAACTGGATTCAGGGCACAGCGAGCAACAGGAGCCAGGTCCTGATAGGAACAGAAAATGTGGATTGTATGAGGCCCAGGTGAAGGGGCCCAGGGGGCTGAGAAGCTGCTACCCTCCTGACTTGGGACACAGGTGCGGGAGGGAGGCCGGGAAGGAAGTGTCTGGCATCCTTGGGGGCGGTGTTCTGCCTGTCGAGCTTTGAGAAGATATAACCACGTGCAGAAGCAATTGCTTATCTGCCACTTGTGAGCTGAGTCTCCTTTGTTAAATTGGTTGACTTTACGGAGCCCCATTTTCCACTCTGTAAAGTGGGGATGATAACGGTGCCAACCTGGCAAGGATGAGAGGTTAAAGGAGAAGATGTACAGAAAGTCCTCAGCACAAAGCCTGGCACGCTTAGGAGGCAGGTTGCGACTGTTACCTCGTGTTCCCATCTAAGGAGACGAGACGGAAGCAGAAGGCTAGAAACACGACACACAAAACCATTCAGCCCCTGGACGCATGGCTGATTCCTCCTTGCCTTTCTGCCCTGTTCCCTCTCCCTCGAAGTCCTTTTCTTCCTCTGTCTCCTGCATAAGTCATTTCTGGGGGGCATCCCCTGACTCGGGGCCAGGGGATGGCCCTCTTTGGACTGTATCCCCTGGTCCCCAAAGTGTCTCGTCTTGACGTCCTCTCTCTTCTCATCAGTCTGTAGTGTGGTTGTTCACACATCCTACCTCCTTGATGTGAGGGCCTGCGAACAGACTGACGGACTTTAGGTGCTTAAAAAATGTTGCTGGAATTGATGGAGAGGGAGACGGAGGGGGAGAGAGGAGGAGCAGGGAGAGAATGCAGCCTGTGTGGCAGGTTGGTCACTGGATCTGTGGGTGGGGTGTGTGCATGTCAATGGAACTATTCTTGCAACTTTTTCTTTCCTTAAAAATGCAAATTGGAGGGAGAGGGGATGAAAGATTGGCCCTGTTTTCATTCCTGCATTCAGAGCATTTCTTTTGGGGAGATCAGACCCGCCTGCTGTGCGGTCCCCCGTTCCTCGTTCCTCGAGGCCTCCCTCGGCTGCCCTGGCTGCCCGTGAATGTTGTTTGTGTCCAAAGGGTAAAGCTGCCCTCGGCCCACAGGTCTCTTCACCTGACTCGGGTCAGCTCACCTGGGCTTCCACCTGTAATTAAGAGAAAAATAGATTCTTCTCTAGATGTGAACACTTCTCTCAATGTTGCTTGGAAGCTATAGTGTGTTTCAGAATTTGGGATGAGGAGGAAGAACGTTAAATTTTGCAAAGAGGAAGCACTGAAGCATTGAAACAGCCCCCTTGAAAATGCTTGTTCATTTCAGAAGAAAAAAAAAAAAAAAAAACCAAAACCCGAAAAACAAATAAAACAAAACTGCATGTTGTCGCTTCCAGCTCCCCCTGCTGGGCATTTGCAGAACTGCGGCACCCCAGATCACTTGTGAAAAATTCCTTGTGCTGCGCTTTTGAGAAGCATGAAAGGCGCTGTGTTCAAAGCTGTACCCCGTCCCACCTCCTTCTGCCGCAAGCATTGCTTAAACCGGGGAGCTCTGCACCGAATTAAAGCACGGCGGGCAGATGTCATTTCGAAATGAGAGCCGCATAACAAATGCTCTTCAAATGCTTCTATGTTATTTTATTTTTCTAAAGCAAGGGCTTGAGGCAGATCCTAGAAGTAAGGACTGCCACGCATCCCTTCTGTTGCGTGGGCTGCTTGAAGATCAGACTCTCTTTCTGAGTTGAGAATGTGCCTCTCCTAAGGCTGAGGTGGTACTTTCTGAGCTAACAGACACTTTGTCAACATTTTTAAAAAGTTCCTATGAAGTAGGATTTTCCAACAGCCCTTTCCATGTGGTACTGCCTTTCCTATCAAAACTGGTGTGAATGCATTAAATGTGTGGTGAACGGAGTGGGGGGGGGGCAGGCGCATGGAGGCAAAGGCAGGCAGAGCAGGGACAGACTGATACACTGATGCCGGAGAGGGAGGTCCACACTGAGAGCAGGTCAGCTCACCTCTGGATCCCTTTCCGTCCAAGATACTGCAGATCTGCCGTTCTAAAGAATTAAATTGATAGTCTAAAGCACTGAATCAATCCGAAGTGTCTTAGACTGATCCCACCTCTTCGGTGGCCACAAGTGACAATCCTAGCTTGTCTAGTCATTTATCAATTTAATGCTTGGTCAGAAGACAGAAGTTTCCCCCAGAGAATCAGTGTGTCCTCTGTAGCCAGACCTCTCTGTGGAGCTCCAGACTCGCTCTGCCAAGCTCTGCGTGGTCTCCCCAGGCTCTCTGCCCTTGTTTTCAGGACATCTGCCGTGGGTCTGAGCATTGCCGGCAGGCACGAGGTCCAGCAGAAGGAAGAGGAGTCCATTCTTTCTTGTGCATCTTCTTTTTAAGAGTGAAGAAAGCTTTTCTAGACACCCTCACAGCAGAATTCGCCTCTTGTCCCATCAACCAGAACCAAGTCTCATGCCCATCCTAAACCCGTCACGTGCAAGGGGATTGAACAGTCATGAAAGGGAGAGGGCGGGAGGGAAGGCGGGAGGGACACCGGAATGAAAACCGAGGCGCTGTCAGTCTGTGGAGGGAGGGAAAACGCCCACTGGGTTGTCAGACAGCAGTGTCTGCTGTAGCCCTCTCTCGGACCCTTCCTTAGCAGGTTGATTTTACCAGGCTAATTCATACGTACTCAACTAAGTCACCTGGGGGGAGACACTTCTGGCCACTTCGCTCCTTCCAGTCCCTTCTGATGAGCTACACGGCCATAGAACACAGACCACAGGGACCGCGTGGTCGTTAGTATCTGTCACACGGTTACAGGCATGTGCTCTAATATGTGTCAAATAAGAAATGGACAGTGAAACCTGAGTTGTGACTTCGGGCTTGCAACAGAAATCCAACAATGGCGGTTTAACCGAATAAAGATGTTTTTCCCATGGGACAACAACCCCAGAGGAAGAGGCTGTAGACCAATGAAGATGTTCTCATCAAGGACCAAGATGCCTTCGGGGACCTTAGCATGTGACCACGTGCTCCCATGAGCGCCAGTTGACCGTCTACTTCACTGAGTCCGTGTTCCAGGCAGGAAGAAGGGCTGAGGGTGCGTGCCAGCCGAGGCTGTGTCTTTTCCTCAAACAGCAGCTTTCTCCGCAGCAGCCCCTCGTTGACTTCTGGTTCCATCCCATTAGCCAGACCTGGGTCTGGTCTACTGGGGTCGTTGCCAGCACAAACATTGGCAGGGTTCTGCTGGGAGAAAGGGGAGGTGGGAGAATTTGCAGGAGCTGAGGCAGTGCCTGCCTTGGTCACCTCCAGAGGGTCTCAGAATACTTTATTCTTTATTGGTTGTTTCACCCGCCAGCTTGAAACAGAACAACAGCCACTCAAAGCTGTCAGGTGGAGCTGTGGTGTTGTGTCCTAGAAGTGGGTCTTGTAAGAACGGTTTCCATCACGCTGTCCAACACCCTCGTTGAGAATACTGAGGAGACAACATGGAGAGAACGCAGGCCCAGAGAGGTGTCGTTTGCCCAAGTTTAATCAGAAATTTGGTGGCAGAGATTGGGGAATAGCCTATCTGCCTTACCGTTCTGGGCATTTAGTGATTTCAGTGCATATGAGCCTGGGATAAAGGAAATTAAATTTATTAACTTCTCTTCCCGGTCTTACCTAACGAAGTCTTCAAGAGCAGAAACCGTATCTGCACGATTTGCTAGATGGAATGCCCCGTGCCGAGTCACGTCGTGAGGATGCTAAGGGCTCCTAGAAAGATGCAGGGAGGAACTGCAGTTCCCCCCACCCACACCTAGGTGGCACTCTTACCCCGGTCGGGCCGAGGTTGACAGCTAATCTTAACCGCCTGGTGGAAACTGACGGATTCTTGAATCGAGGTGGTGAAAAGTTAACTGGAGGTGGCTTTCAGGCATGGCTGGGTGAATGGATTGGTTAAAGGAGAGGTGGTGAAAACTGGGGCCTGGCTGTAAACAGATTTGATGATTACGTAGAAATCTCCTTGCCTTCTGTTCAGTCCCCGTGGAATCCCAGGTCCCTGCTGGGCCAGCCAGAGCAGGAGAAACCAGAAGCTGGCCGCCCGGGGTGCCTGTGACCTGCGGGCAGCCTCAGCACCCCCCCCCCCCACCCCCCGAGGACCCGGGGGCCTGTCCACGTTGGTCACGTGCTCGGAGACGGTCAGCACAGAGGAGAATGGGTCGCCCAGCCCCGTCTTCGCTATTCAGAGAAGGTGTATGTGCTGGGTTGAGTTAATAACCAGACTGGCTTTTAAATTACTCTTGTAGACGTAAACATGTAAGTCATTTTTCCAGACCCTTGTGCTGGTGTCAAACCCTTGGGCTGCTGACTGACCGAGCCACCCCGAGGTGTACTGGATGCTGGTTCCACGTGGCGGTGCAGGAGAGTGGTGAGAACGTGGGCTTTGGGGCTAGGCTAGAAGGACCTGGGTGCTGGTCTAGCTTCTGTCACCTCCTGCTGTGTGGCCTTGGGTAGATTAATTAGCCTCTCTGTGCCTCAGAGAAGTGGAGGTAATACTAGAACCTGCTTCCCAGAGTCACTGTGAGGGCCGAGGGACATAATTTTATGAAAACCGTCTAGCACAGTACCTGCTACCCTCTAAGTGCTCCCCCCAAAATTAGCTATTATTGTTGCCATGAATCCAAATTCACGAAAGTCGCAAAGGACAGTGATGTTTATCAGTTGTTCCCGTTCTATGCAAACATTTCATGATCAGTTTAACTTGAGCTATAAAAAAAGTGCTGAGAGTAAAATCAGTAATATTTGACAGTAAAACCTATTAATAGGTTTAAGTTAAAACAGCATTTTAGAAATAAGTAGATTTAATTAGGGAGAAATTTACTTGCAACTAAAAATTCAGACTCCAAACTACTAGACGACAAAAAGCAGGGTAACCTACTTTTAACCAGTTTAACCCCAACTGCTATCTGTAAACTTCCGCTGGCCAGTCAATGCCTAGTTCTCTGGGTAGCTCTCATCACAGGTAGACAGCACTGTTTGTAGACACTTAGAAAAACGACATTTTGGTTTCAAAGTAGGACAAGAAACGACTCTCCATATTAAAGCATCATGACAATGTGAAGAGGTGGGTCAGGGCTTTGGTGCAGAAATGACCGCCCAGGGTGGACGGACGGCCCTACGGGGGTGTGACATGCAGATCTGGGTGGAAACCAAAGCAGAGACCGGGGAAGGAAGGTCTGGACGTTGGACAGAAAGCTCAGTGCAGCGGTGTGTGTTTGAACACTTGAGGGGGCGGCAGACCTGCCTCTAAACCAGGTCGGGACGGGTCGTGATAGCTGGGGACTCGGGAGCTGCCTGCCCGTGTGGCCTCACTTGCTCCGCTAACCGGTTGGCATTGCTGCCGGGGGGGCCCGGGCCGGGGGAGGAAGTGTCGGTGCCCGGGACTGGGGGCCACGGGGAAGGTCAGGCTGGCGGCTGAGTGTCTGTCCTCTGGCCTTACTTTCACCCAGGAGAGCGGAACCTGCTCAGGGGGAGCAAACCCAAAGCATACAGGACTTGGCCTCAGAAGGTTCAGGGTCACACCCAGCTTCCCCCTCTCACCATCCATAAGTTGCTTCCGCTCTCTGAGCTTCTGTTTTCTCGTCTGCAAAATGGGGAGAGAGCAAAGCATCCAATGGAGGGCCGGGGTCAAGGACACAGTCACAGAGGGAGTCGGTGCGGGCGTGACTTCGTCCGTGCCTGGGCTCAGCTAACTCACGGGGCCCCATGCCCCAACGCAGACCGAGGTGCCGGGGCCAGGGAGGGGGCGGCACTACAGTTACTTAAAGTTGTCACTTACAGCTAGTCGCTGCTGGCCTAGAAGCCTCTTCGGAACGCAGTCTCTCTGGGAACAGTCCTGTCTCTCAGGGCTCCTCCCTCCTTCTCGAGGATCCCTTCTCTCCCGCTGTTCTCCTGGAGAGAGTCAAGGTGAGAGGATGTGTGCAAAGCCCGGTAGCTCTGGGGGCCGAAGGTGCGGCCCCTGAGGTCCTTCCTGCAGGCTCCTGCTGACTGCTAACTGTGATCGGTGTTGCCTGGTCTGGGGCCCCCCCGTCCTCGCTGCACCTGCTCCAGCAGCAGTGGATGTAACTCTCCGACTGTTTTTGTAGCACAGTTGAGGGCTGTGGACCCGTTTGCCCTCACACTGGTATTGACCCCTGATGCTCCCAGGTGTCCTGCATGCCCACAAGGGTCCAGCTCTGCACCTTCGACCTCTCACCTTGATGCCTCGTGCAGCCCTGCTGGCCCTGGGGCCACTGTCCCAGCTCCCTTCTGTGCCTAGATCCACCGCACTGCTGTTTCTTCTCCCCTGCAGCTTTCCTGTGCTGCTGGGGACACAGTGAGGGGGCTCCCCACTCCCGCTCTCCCGAGTGGGAAGGACGACACTCGTCCCCTTGGCGCTGGGTTCCCAGCTCTTTCTGGAGGCTTCTGCTCCCATCTGCAGTGTTTCCGCCGTGGTCTGGACAGGGGCACAGCACGTGGTGGAGGAACAGGTCCCACACGTGGAGCTTGAGCTCCCCTCTCCCGACCTTCCTTCTTCTCCCAGCTCTCGGGGCCTCTATGCTTGTTCTAGACTGGATTTCTGCCTTTTTCCTAAATCTCATATATTGAAGCACTAACCCCAATGTGGTAGTATGTGGAGGAAATTAGGTTTAGATAAGGCGGTGAGGGTGGGGCCCCCAGAGTGGGATTAGTGCCTTTATAAGAAGAGATGCCAGAGAGCGCCCCCCAAACATACACAGAGGAAAGGCCACGTGAAGACACAGCGGGGGGGTGGCCTCTGCAAGCCAGGAAGGGCGCCCTCCCCAGGAGTCCAGTCTGAGGGCCCTCGATCTGGGAGGCCTGACCCCCAGAGCGGCGAGAACACCCGCCCGTGGTGTGAGCCGCCCGGTCTGCACTGTTTGGTGGCAGCCGAGCTGACTGAAACACCCCGCCCCTTGTGACAAGACCCTCCCAGGTAACAGCTTTGCCCTGTCGTTTGCAGCCACAGCTTGTGCTCAGGCCCCGCTTGGGGTGACCTTGCCGGCCAAGCCCTTTCAGAATTCAGAACTGAACACGTTCTCTCCAGAGCACCCAGTTCTTGCAAGTCAAGGCTCTCCTGTCAGAGACAGGCTGCAGGCGCTGACCCGCGGGCCCCGTGGCGCCTCAGTGGATGGGGGACGGGGAGCAGCAAGGCACTGCCCCCCACGAGTGAGCCACCCGTCGGGTCAGGATTGTAAATCCTGTTTGACATGAGCAGATGGGGCATTGTCAGTGCTATGCCTGGTAAACAGGTGGTGCCCGGGGAGTGTTTCCTGAACGTTGACGTTGAGTAGCAGCCGTGATCTTGAGTGTCCTGAACTACATGAGAACGATGGTGTGTCAGCAGCTTGTGCCCTGCAGGCACGCGGTCGGACCTGGGGGCACGTGGGGGTGTGGCCGTGGGGCTTCCCTGGTGGGAAGCTAGTGGCGAGGGCATCAGAGGGCCCAGCGTGCTGGACGCTGCCTGCGTCACGCCCATCACCTCCTGGCCGCCCCCGGCGGGGAGGAGCTCCAGGCCCGGGAGCGTAGGGCGCCAGGACAGCTTGGTGCCCGCCGTGGGCGAATGCTCTCTAGCCTGGAAGAACCTCATGGAAAGTAACTCGGGAAAACGTACATTTAAACCCCTCTTGTGTCTCCTGCTCCCCTAGGAAAGAAATGGGGGAGAAGAGGAACAACATGTCATGTTTAAGTCAAACAAGGCTGTTTCTGTACCTCGGTGTAACTGGATGGCTTTGAAAAGGAGGGCAGGGTCATCTCTGGCCTGGGTCTCGGAGCCTGGCTGCCGAAGAAAGAGGCGGCCTGGCCCCTCTCCCAGCCCACGTGTGACACCTCCTTCTTAAGATACCCTAATTTATAGTTAACGCCTTTTAAACAAACAAGAGGGAGAAAAAAAAGAATCTGGTTCATATTATGGCAACGTGCAATGAAGGGAAGTCTGGGAGTTCAAAGAAAAATGTCCCAGGAAAAGCACAGCCCGTTAAAGCTCACTCTGAGTGGTCAGGAGGTAATCGGAAAGAAGGCTTCCTCAGTGCGATGCTGGCAGCCGGGCACCCCACTCTGCCCCCACCCCCCAGTCATCTCCCTGACGCGAAGGTCATTCCAAAGAGGAACAGAATTAGCAAGGATTGGTTACTAAGACATGCTAAATTGACTGAAGAAATAAAAACTCCAGCGCTCAGTGGAGGGGCTCAAGACGGGGGGGGAAAGGACACTCTCCTTCCAAAGCCAAAACCCTCTTTGGTTCGAGGCACTCACCTTTGCCATCCAAAAAACTCCCCCTCACCTGCCCATCCGCTGGGGCGTGATGCTGGCCCATCAGTCAGTTCCTGGCTGGATCCTCTGGGCCAGGGCACCTTCTGTGACTCTGTGTGCGTGCTGGGGGTCTGCAGGGCAGGAGGGATGGGGGCCAGAGGAAAGCAGGATTTGCTTCACCCCCCGCTGCCCACCCCCACCCTACCCTGAAGCCTTGGGCCTCTCCAGGCTGGAGGGGATTCAGATTGTACAGCGGGGGCACCACCATGACTAATTCGGGAGGGCTGGGGGTGGCCGGCCGGCTGGCCGGAAGGCGGTCTCACGGGCCTCACCTGGTAGCCGAGCTCACTGACAAGCCTGTGGTTTAGGCTCAGACTGCCTGCTGAGCCGGAGGGCTGCTGGGCAGGCAGGGTGTGCAGGGGAGCCCTCCTCGCCAGCCCTCCCTCTGGCCCTGACACTTCATGGATGGGGGGGCCCACCTCCTAAGCAGCAGCCTTCAGTCACCCCCTGGGGCAGTCTCCCTCACGGCAGGTCCACATGCACGGCCTTGGGTATTCATTCCCTGACCTGAGGAACTGGCCTGTAATCAAACGCTCCGGTCCCTGGGCGGTGTGACAGCCTGGCCGAGAGCGAAAGTGAATTGATGGATGTAATCCGTTCCAGATGAACCCGGACTTGGTTGCGAGGTGGGGGGAGGAATCAGGAGCACCGAGGAAGGGGGCAGAAACCCGCCACAGTCGATGCTGAAAGGGAGGTGGGAGGGGTCAGAGACAAAATCGCTCTGCCCACCTCGGGGTGGCCCCAAGTCGCGGCAGGACCAAGCGCCGTTCTCTGTGCTTCTCCCTGAGTCCTCGTGGGTCCTGTTGCTCCTGAGCCACAGAGCCTGTCATGCCTGCCCTGCCCGTCCCTTCCAGGGCAGTTTTCTCTCTCTTTGGAGCCTGCCAGAGAGTCAGGGGTCAAGCTCAGCCCAGTCTGACCTGCTGACTTTTTCGACTGGGCCCCTTTTGTAAACAGGGTCCGGCCTTTCCTCCCTTAATTAGAAGCCCCTGCAATGAATGGCCGTGTTGTTCGGTGGGGTTTGATTTGGGCGTGAGGAAAGCTTTTCTCTCCCTTTCTTTTCCTCTTGCGATTTACTTTCAGATTACCTAAATAAACAGAAGAGAAATGTCCCCAGTTAAGCATCCAGGGAGAGCGCCACGGCAGCGTGCCATGTTTACTCATGTACTTTCCACCCTGCGTATTCCTCGTCACCTCCCATCTAAGCCAGTCTCATGCCCTTCTTTTTCGTGAATAATTTCTTCCATTTCCAGGGAGGGTTTTTTTGCCTGTAGCAAAAAGGAGCTGCCTTAAAGTATCACTGAGATGGTGGAAATGCTGAAACGCGTATCCTGCTGAAATAAAGAGACGGCGTTGTTTCCCGGAGCCTCGCGGGGATGAGCGCCTGCCCCCGCAGCCCAGCCCCGCGCAGTCTTACCGGGTGGGTCCTGTCACGGCCCTCAGGTTCCCCGCAGCAGACCTGATGCACACAGCGGTTTGACCGAGGCCTTGGACCTGGCTGGTGGCTGAGTCAGGAGCCACACCTCGTCTGAGGGCCATCGGAGCCCGAGAGCCCCATCCGGGGGTGCCACTGCTTCCCAGTATTTGCTTCCCTCTCAACAAGCCCTTTCTAGAAACTGAGAAAGAGTCGGGCGGAATGGGGAGGGAACCCGCAGCAGAAGAGTAGAGAGCCTCACGGATGCGCTTTGGATGAGGACGCAGGCCCCGTGGGGCGGAGCGCCATCCCCGCCAGTGGAGGAGCTGGCCTCGGAGCGCCGGTGATGCTGGAGTTGCCAACCTGCAGTGCAGTGTGAGGCCAGGAAGGGAGACTCGTCAGCTGAAGTAAAATCCACGCTCCTTGCTGTGGACTCCAGGGCTCTCTGGAATCTGGCCCCTTCCCGCTGCTCTGCCCTCCTCCCCGGTCCTCTCACTCGGTGTCTGCCACCCGCCTTTCTCATTCCTGGGTCCTGCCAAGCTCTGCTCATCTCAGAGGCTTGCGGTGACATCGGCCTGGGGCATTTGACCCTGGGATCTTTGCAGGGCTCACTCCTTGCTTCTGTCACACTCCCCTGGAAGGCCCCCCCTGGGACCAGCCTGGCTCCACCACCACACTCTTCTCCCTTGTGGTGCCTGACTTTCTCGGCAGCACTACTGCCTGAGACGACAGGATTTATTTAGTCGCATGTTCATGGCCTGCCCTCCCCACCAGGCTGTGAGCCCTGCGAATGCAAGACCTTTGTCCATCTAGCTCCGTTCTTGGATTCCCTGCACCACTGCAGGGCCTGGCACTTAGCGTTCAACAAGCAGATGCATTCAGGGAGTCTGCGGCGTCTGCAGTTCCCAGAATTCTCTACCCGACGATTTCTGGGCTTTTCCAGTTCTGGGATAAATTATTAAAAATGACACAATCCTGTGAAAATGTCATCCTGTTATAATAGGTCTCGTTCACATGTGCATTAGTTTAGCTCTGTAATGGCCACAAGTATATTGTAATTGTTAACAATACTTCTCTATCACAGACGATAAAACTGAAGCTCAGAGACATGCACTGACTTGCCAAAAAAAATGTAACTTTTAAACAAGAATTTTATGGTATAAACACACGTGGAAATTTGATTTGTATATCTATTGTTGTAGAGTGGAAAGAGTCTTGGATTTGGAGTCAAAAGGTTTATATTTTATGTTTTGTCTTAATTTGCATTTTAGCACTTTTATGGCAATTATTATCACGGACAACACACTTCCCCTGTTATGCACGGGTGTTCTTCTCTATAAGTGAGGATAATAAATTTTAAAAATAAGACTTCATTAGGACTCCCTGTGATGGCATATTTAGCGTTTAGTAGAGTCCAGCATGCTTGTTAGCCGCACAGTAAATAGTGGCTGACTGATACACACGTACTTCCTCACCTGAAAAATACTGTACCTGTCTCTCGGGGTTGTTATTAAGCTCAAATCAAGTATCAGAAGTACTGCATGAACTGTAATAAGCATCAGGCAAATGGCAACTGATTATGTTACTGTCATGTTTCAAAACACTGGACATTCTGGAACTTTCTAAAAGAGAAATCACTGTGATGAAGATATTCTTTTCATCCTTAGACATTATTGGAAAACCCATTCACGGCATGTGTGTTACCGAGAGAGAGTCATTCTTGTCCTGTGAGTTTTCCACCATTTAATAGTTTACTCTTGGGTACAGAATTTTTTAAAGAAGCTTCAAAAAAAAACCGGACTCTGTCGTCCATTTGCAGTGGCGCTGAGTGTCGGCAGTTCCGGGCCTTGCTGGGTGTGCAGGTGGAGTGTTCTCTGCTTGGACCCTCGACTGCACTGCCATTAATGTTTTACATTTTATTTAGAAAGAGTTGGAAGTTGTCTTTGAGGGAACGGAAAGGTATGCTTAAGACAGCTTTCTCGAGAATTCCTGACCGCAACGACATGCCTGCTCGCGTCTTCAGCACCGGTCAGCCCTGCCATTCCTCCCCGTTTCCTGCCGGGTAAGCGCGCCCGAGCTGGTGGCTCGGCCCGCAGCGCCGCCGCTGGCGCGGGCTTCAGCGCACGCGCCCTGCTCGGTTCGAGGCAGGCGGAAACGTTCTTCTGCAGGTTTTCTTCAAAAAGGTGTAGCTCTTGCATAAAACAGAATTTTCGAAGCGAGAGTTAAGTTCCTTTTTAATTGGAAAAGTTCAGAAAGATGCATTTACACCTTCAAGGTAAAAATCACACAGAATCCTTGAACCGCAGCAAAATAAAACTAAAATTAATAAGTGAATACAGTTCAGTTTCGTGAAGATCAGCCCGTCGTGTGTAACTCTGAACTAGAGAGGGCCGAGGTTGCTAAGTCTTGGGGAGGCGCGCTCAGGCTGGCGGGCTTTCCGCGTTTTGATTTTCTGGATTGTGTCCCCTCTTACAGGCTCTCGTCCTCGGCCACACTCGGCCATACCTTCTGTGGCCCTGGAGTGACCAGTGCACCCTATGCTGTCTCCAATTTCTACCTCTGGCCACACAGCTGTCTCTCCCATGAGAAGGGCCACGGCCTCTTTCCCTGTTTCTCAGGAAGTGTCCCCTCTCTGCCCCTTGATCCCTGTGGCCCCCCATCCTGATGGTAATTTTCTTTCTCAAGCACATTCCCTAAGGGAATGGCTGAGAGGTTGAAACCTGGGCCAACTGTTCTGAGCCGACTTACCCTAATGGAAGGAATAAATCACCTACCAGCATTCAAAAGCACATAGGTAGATAAGAAATACAAGCCTCCTGTTTTTTTTAAAGCATGCCATGGGCCCCAGACAGCTCCAGGGGTAGACGGCATGGTGTAGTAAAAGGCACTTAAGCATCATGACTGCTCTCGCAGAATTAATGGGTCCGAGTGCGTCCCGCACTGAATTTACCGTGTCCGCCAGCAGGGCTGGATGGCATGTGGACGCATTCGCACACCGTGGAAGCCATTAGCTGGTTTATGATCCCTCGAGTCCCAGGCTCGTGTCAGAGTCTGACAGCAGTGCCTGCGACTCTGTGGGAGCTGATTTATCCTGGACCATTTAGAGTCAGCGGGTGCTTTTCACCACCTGAGTTCTGCACGCTCTCTCCCTGGGCTGTGGCTGTCTCTTCGGTGAAACTAGAAAAGGGCTACCTCGTGACGGTGATGAATGGTCCCCATTTGAGCACAGTTCAGCCTCCTTTAGTATTTAAGGCCAAGGTCATTTTTTTTTTTCTTGCTGGTGTCTAGTCATTGCCACCCAGCTAGATGGGACTGGAGGTTACCAGAGCACAGTTTGCTTACCTAATCATTCATGGCACAGGGTCAGCAGTCCTGGAAAGACCAAATAAAATCTGAGTCTTCTGTTCGGCTTCCTACGTCCTCTTTTTATCCATGTTGGCCTCCTTAGGGAGGCCCCCACTATGTAAGCACCAAAAAGAAAAACTGAGTTTTACTCATTGTAGCTCTGTATTAACTCCCATGTGTCAGTTGGCTCTTGCCGTGTAACAAATTACTCCAAAACTTAGTGACTTGAAAATAATAATAAACATTTGTTATCCCACAAAGTTTCTGCGGGTCAGGAATTCAGGAGCAGCCTCACTGGTGGTTCTGACTCAGGGACTCTCAGCAGGCGGCCGTCAGGGTGTTAGCTGGGTCTGCCTGCTGTCATCTAAGGACCTGACTCGGGCTAGAAGCTCTGATTCCACGACGGCTCACTCGCGTGACTGGGAAGTTGGTACTGGCTACTGGCAGGAGGCCTCAGCTCCTCATGGATGAGCCTCTGTGGGGCTGCTTGAGTGTCTTTACAGTGTGGCGGCCGGCGTCCCCAGATGATCCAAGCAAGCGCAAAATAGAAGCCCCGATGCATTTATGACCCACCCCTAGAAGCCACACCTTATCGCTTCTGTGATACCTTAACTGGTTACACAGGTTAGCCTTGCTCGGTGTGCGGGGGAACTAGGGAAAGGCATGAATGCCCGCAGGCCAGGATGAGTGGAGGCTGTCTTAGAGGCGGGCGGCCACACTCTCTCTAACCTTCAGAATTTGAGTCCCCTTTAGTAGAAAATGCCTGTAGTGTTACTGCAAATAAAGAATCAAAGGTGCTGTTGGGACCCATAGGTTCTCTCTGTTCTAAATATGGCTGCCGAACAGTGTCAATATTCTCTGTAGTCCTGTTAAAGGAAGGATTCATTTCCAGACATCTGAGCTGATGTTTGTCAAGAAACAAAAATACAGTCCAGAAAAGCCAAGGTTAGAGTCCACTTTTGATCGTGCCTTCCAAGCAGGATTTTCTCCCGCCGTGGTGAAGCCATGTGGGGACTGTCAGGTTTCTTTTCTTCCCCAGTGTTTGCACTGAGGAAAGTTAAACAAACAAATCAAAACTGAACCTCCTTTCACAAAGTTACCATTTCATGGGTCGCCATCCTGGAGTGCAGGCCAGGTTCTTTGGTTAGCTGCTGCTTTGAAATCCGTAGCCAAGGTTGCCTGGCACAGAGTGTGGCGTGCTGGCAAGCCACCCCCAGTGGATTGGAAGTGCGTTCGGAGCTCAAGGAGCAAGACCAGAAGCCTGGCAGAACCGCACCTCTTACAGCCTCCCGGTTGGAAGGGCTCCGTGAGCCCCTCCCTGCCCGACATCCAGCGCGCGCAGGTGCGTGCTCTGAAACGCTGGAGGTGTGCGGATGTCTTCAGTGAGAAAAAGCTGACTGCTTGTCCGAGCGTTCTTCTTTGCTGCTTAAGCCAGGTTTTACCTCTGCTCATCTTCTGACCATTGACTTCCTCTACCTCTGGAGCAAAACCAAATGTGAAATTCCTTCAGACGTATGAAAACCACTCTCGTGTGGGTCTGCACGGCCTTTTCCAGGTGAATATTCCATGCCTGCTCAGCCTTCTCTTCTGAGAACAGCCTCTAAAGCCCTTGCTGTCTTAGTTTCCAGGTCCATCTGAAAATGTGGCGTCCACTCATTCGTGTGACAAGTATTTGTCGGATGCTTTTGGCAAGGCACTGGGCCAGTCCAGATGTCTGACCAGGACAGAGCTGAGTGGAGCTGTTTCTTCCAATCAGTTTGGATATTATGTTTCTATTGATGTCACCAAAGATTACATTAGCTTTCTTTGCAGCCATGTCAAACTCTTGGATTATTTTGGGCTGTGATCAACTAAAATTGTCAGTTTTTGTTGAAGCGAACCATTCTCCGTTCTGGTCTTCCCAACCCTGTGTTCGTGTAATCGATTTTTTGAGCGTAAATGAAAGACTTCATATTTATCTCCATCCAGCTACGTCTTGTTGGTCCAGCTCACCGTTCCAGTCCGTTGAAGTCACCGTGATACTTGCTAACTCTTAGATCTTGATTTCATTGTATTTGTATTTCTCGCAGCTTGGTGTCATCTGCGGTTTTGATCAGCATTTCTTATATCTTTGTATCCGAGGCTCTCCCAGTAATGAGGAGCAGAATAGGACCAGTGACAGCCATTTGGCAGGTCATTAGGCCCCCCCTTTCCCTCTCCCATCAGCTCTTTGAGAACAGGTTTTCGGCCAACTATGAGTTGCCCAGATTATACTGTCATCTGGTCTGCATTTCTCCATCTTGTCCACAAGAATTTCCTGAGAGCCTTTGCCAAATGTCTTGATTAATCAATACATTCTGGGCCCTGACATTCACAGCTGTCAGTTGTAGTGACCTGCTTCTCGCTCCAGAGGGACAAAGGGAATGGGACAAGCTGGGGATGGTTCTGTCCTCTGCTCAAGCTCCCAAACCCCCAACCTCCTGGGTCAGCCTAGGGGAGAGCCTGGTTCACGAAGATGGAGCTGTTGGCTCACGCCTTGACCTGACCCTTTAGGGCCAAGAGATACCTGGTTGTTTAAAAGTATTACAACCCTAATTGGACTCCGGGTCTCTTCATTCCTGATCAGATGTTCTTTCTAGCTGTCTTGGGTTCACCTCATTCTCCCCTTTTGACCTCATTTGTCTGCCCTCTACCATACTTTGATCCTCGAGTTCATGGATTTTCATAATTCAGATCACCAAATATTTGAGTACCTAGTGTGAGTTCCTGTGCAAGACAGCCCAGGCCGTGTCAGTGCTCTTCAGTGCACCCTGCACAGCTACCCAAACTACAGTCCATGACAAGCCATGCTGGTCAGGTCTGCTCCACCTTGGGAATTCCTACAGACCCACACCTGTCCCCACCATCCTAGGTGTCCAGCCTTACGTGTTAGGACCTATGATTTCTCCGTTCTTTTTGACTTCATGCCCTGACTTGCACACTCTCTTTGGGTCTTAGATTCGGTAACTAAGTTTAGACAGTTTACTCTGGCTCAGACCTTGGGTCCCACCAGGCTGTGACTTCCATTGGATCAAGCCCTGTAGGTAAGATGCATTTTGCTCTGCCCTGGAACCTCCGTCACAGAACCTATCCTTCCCCTGTGAGAAAGATTAGAAAGGCAGTGGGTGGAAGAACTGATGAAAAGACTAGGTTCCAGTCCCCAATCCTGTACTGATAATCCAGTACTGTTTTTGGTCTGTTAATTTTAGATAAAGCACACTTTTTTTTTTTTTTTTTTTTTTTGCAAGGGGGGCTGCTTTGTAGTAATGAGTCCCGACCATCACTCATGGTGAGCCGCAGTTCGTGGTCACTGTGTTAACCGCCGTCTGTCTCTTGGTTGGCAGGACCTTTCCGTTGTGAGCAACGTGCTCAGTGAGCGTCCCCTAGTTTTTACATGGAAGATGTAGAGCTTTGGTGCTTTTTTCTGGGACACACTCATTGTCTTAGTATAGAATCATAGTTTCATCCAGACATTTTCCCCTCTAAAGCTTAAGCTTAAAACCTTCTAGATCAGAAATCTCTCTCCCATGTTTTTTTCAGTTTTGGGAGATGTGCATTGCTTCTTTCTTTTTTTTTTCTTTCTTTCTTTTTTAGAGTTTTTGTTTTCCTAATTTTATTGCGATATAATTAACATATAATATTATTAATTTAAGATGTACAACGTAATGATTCAATATATGTATATATTGTGAAATGATCACAATAAATTACCATCCCTCACCTCACATACTTACGAATTTCTTCTTGTGATGAATCCTTTAGAATATTCTCCCTTAGAAACTTTAAAATATACAATACAGTAGTTTTAACTCTAGTCACCGTGTTGTACATTACATCACCAGAACTTATTAATCTGAAAAATGGGAGTTTGTACTTTTTGACCAGCTTCACCCACTTCCCCCATCCCCTGCCCACTGCCTCTGACAACCACCAGTCTGTTCTTTGTCTCTGTGAGCTCAGTGTTTTTTAGATTCCACATATAAATGGGATCATACAGTATTTTTCTTTCTCTGTCTGATTTATTTCATTTATCATAATGCCCTCAAGGTCATTCCACATTGTCGCAAATAGCGGGATTTCCTTCCTTTTTATGGCTGAGTAATGTTCCTTTTTATACACATGCCATGTTTTCTTTGTCCCTTCTTCCATCAATAGACATTTAGGTTGTTTCCATGTCTTGGTTATTGTACATAGTGCTGCAGTGAACATGGAGTGCAGGTGTCTCTTTGAGACAGTGATTCCATTTCCTTTGGATGTGCATCCAGAAGTGGGACTGCTGGATCAAACAGTGGTTCTGTTTTTTTTTCCTGTTTCTTTTCTATTTTATTTTATTTTATCTATTTATTTTTTAATTGAAGTACAGTCAGTTACAATGTGTCAATCTCTGGTGCACAGCACAAGGTCCCAGTCATGCGTATACATACATATATTCATTTTCATATTTTTCCATTAAAGGTTATTACAAGATATTGAACATAGTTCCCTGTGCTATACAGAAGAAACTTTTTTTTTAAAATCTATTTTTCTGTATAGTGGCTAACATTTGTAAGTCTCAAACTCCCAAATTTATCCCTTCCCACCCCCTTTCCCTAGTAACCATAAGATTGTCGACTATGTCTGAGAGACTGTTTCTGTTTTGTAGATGAGTTCATAGTGTCCTTTCTTTTTTTTTAAGGTTCCACATATGAGTGATATCATATGGTATTTTTCTTTCTCTTTCTGGCTTACTTCACTTAGAATGATGATCTCCACTTCCATCCATGTTGCTGCAAATGGCATTATTTTATTTTTTTTACGGCTGAGTAGTATTCCATTGTATAAATATACCACAGCTTCTTTATCCAGTCATCTGTTCTTAGACATTTAGGTTGCTTCTATGTCTTGGCTACTGTATTTAGTGCTGCTGTGAATACTGGGGTGCATGAATGTTTCTGCATTAGAGTTCCCTCCATATATATGCCCAAGAGTGGTATTGCGATAGTTCTGTTTTTAATTTTTTGAGGAACCTTCATCCTCAACAACACATGTTTTCTCTTGTCTTCTGGATAATAGCCATTCTGACATTCTAACAGTCATGAGGTGGTAGCTCATGGTGGTTCGATGTGCATTTCCCTGATGATGAGTGATGTTGAGCATCTTTCCATGTACCTGTTGGCCACTGGTAGGTCTTCTTTGGAAAAATGTCTATTCAGTTCCTTTGCCCATTTTTTAATTGGAGTGGGTTTTTTGGGTTTTTTTGTTTTTGGTTTTTTTTTTTTTTGGTTTTTTGGGGTTTTTTTTGGCTATTGAATTGTATTTACTCTTTATATATTTTGAATATATCTATATCAGATGTATGATTTGCACATATGTTCTCCCATTCCTTGGGTTCCCTTTTCATTGTGTTGATGGTTCCCTCTGCTGTGCTGAAACTTTTTAGTTTGATGTCATCCCACCAGTTTGTTTTTGCTTTGGTTGCCTTTACTTTTGATATCAAATCTGAAAAATCATCACCAAGATTGATGTTAAGCAGCCTTCCCCTGTACTTTCTTCTAGGAGTGAGATGTACACCACTTCTGCTCAAGAATTCATAGAATCCTTGTTCATAGGCCCCATTTAGGTAGCCAGCTGCCAGTTTCCCATTTATTCCATGATCATCTGAATCTATGGCCTTAAGTCGGAGTAAGAGATGAAGGCATCACCTCTGTCCTTCAATCTTTAATTCTCTATTTAAGAAAGTGACTATATGCATTTATGCATTTTTAATGTCAGCTTAGATCCCCAGGTGGCAAGTGAAAATGAACATTTACAACTTTGCAAAATTTGTACTTGCGTGTGGTCCTTACCTGGGTTGCTTTTTTCCTGGAGGGTGATTGACCAGAACTCAAGCCCCTGGCTCCCCCCCAAACACTAGGAAATCTGAGCTTTTAGCCACTGAAATTCCTCACTAACCGAGCCTGTTTCCACTCATTTTCAGATGTATTCATCTCTGCTAGCATGACCCTTTGGAGAAAACAAAGTTTTTATTAATTGAAGTGGGGCCTCCCACAGGACGTTCGGGGTGACTGGCTGCATCATTATGTAACAGTGATAAACAAATGAGCCCCCTTTGCGCTGAGCAGCGCAGGGTCCTGCTGCCTCTTGGCCGAGGGCCCGCGGTTTGACACTTGCACTGCAGTTAATCAGGGTGGCTGTGAGGGGTGGGCAGGGGCAGAGAAAAGGCAGGATTTAAAAGCTGTTCCTGCTACCTTTTGGGGAGTTTCAAGTCCTTTCTACATTATAAAGCTAAATGGTAGATTTATGCTTTATTTTCTCCCTGGCCGCCTTCCTTGGCTTCAGATTTAGTGAGCCCAAAGGAAAGGGGACTCATTATTTAAAATGTGGGTGACGTGCATTTGAATTTAAGATTTGTGTTTGCCCAAACTTTTTATTCCTGCAACCCAGGTTACCTATGTGTAAGTCAAACTTCGTCAGTTCCATTGTCGGCATTCACCTCCCCCGTTGGGAGAAGCTGGATCTAATGGGTTATTTCCCAAAACTGGCTTCGCTGCTTTCTTATTTGTGAAGCACGTAGGGTCAGCTGGAGGGAGGGAACTGGAAAGAGTGCTTTGGTCACTTCACATGAGTTTGAAAATAGTGACCAGTAAGAGAATGGCTATTCACAGTGTTTGTCGGCAGCTCCACGGGGGGCAGGTGCTGACGCTTCCTGGGACAACAGAGCGACAGGTCTGGGAAGCAGAGTCCAGGATGAAACTGATGCAGGGAGGAGGGTCTGGCTTGCCCTTCCTCGAGAATTCTGAAGGATATTTCTTCTTCCCTGTCCAGCTTTTCTGCCCCTCTCCTCCTTAATCGTGGGGGACAGAGGCCTGAGGAGGAGAGGCTGGGTCAGGGAAACAGGGTCAGACGGGACAGGCCGCAGACCCTCACTGTCCACCTGCACCCCAAGCCCCCCCAGTCCGAGGCCCTAACGTGCTTTAAAGGGTCCTGTCCTTTATCTGTTAGACCTCCCTTTTCTGGCCCTGAGGCAGAAACCCCTATGTTTCCTTGGATGTGGAGCCCCTGCTTCATGCCAGCTCACCCTGACCCACTTCCTGTTGCCGTCTTTCCAGAAGGCAACGCCGATCTCGGGTTCCTCGGGTTAAACCTGGAAGGACCCCATCCACGTTGCCCTGAAGATGCAATCTCTTCCCCTTAACATTTCATGGCCGGGCCTCAGCTCCTCTCCTGCCCGCCTCGCTCCTCTCCAGCCACACTGGCCCGCACGGGAGCTCTCTGGCCTCCGGGCCTGATGCCTCCGGGTCCTATGCTCTCAGCTGAGAAGGCCTTGCTCGCCCAGACCTTTAATCAGGTGTTCCCTCTAAGGTGTTGCTTCATATTGAAGACCAGAGGCCCAAATCTCCCCTTCAAGAAATCTTACTAAATTCTAAGAGAGGCCTGGATGCTCCAAAGCGTTACCCGTGATTTGTGAAGCCTGCCAGGGCTGCGTTTCCCTGCTTCTCCCTGCCTCCTCACATCCACATCCTCACGGGCTGCCTTGGTTTCTGTCCTCATTAGTCATGCACCCAGATCCATTTTCCACAAATATCCACATGGTGAAATGAGTTTGCTTTCACGAACTGACTGTCTTTACTGAAGACTGGGATGAACATGGGCGGTGACTTCAGCAAGTGATTGGCCATAGGTCTCTTCATTGGCTCAACACTCATTCCACTCCCTTTTTCTTATTCCCCATTACATGAAGCTCAACTCTAATAGAAGTAATAATAATGATGAGCAATGACATAAAGGAGTCTATTTTTGTCCCACATTGAAGAAGTCGGAGAGTGGCAGAGCAGGTCTGCTGCCCTCAGGATGAGTCCTTCCTTCATCTTACTTCTTCATACTTGGCTTCTATTCCGAAGGTCATCTCACCATCCAAAATGGCTGCAGCAGCTCCAGCCATTACTTATATATACCAGCCAGCAAGAAGGCATGCACTCTCCATTGTAATATTTCCCAGAAGAACCACAAACCACTTCTCCCTCCACCCTGTTGGCAGAACTTGGTCACATGGCCAGACCTAGTTACAAGGTCATCTGGGAAATAAAGTCTTTATCTGGGCAGACATGTGCCCAGCTAAAACCTGGGGGTTCTATTACTATGGAAGAAAGAGAGAATAAATATTGTAGATTCTCTTCCAGCTGCACATTTGACCCAGGAACTTGTTTGAGTATTTTTCCCAAACACCTACAGCTTACTTTCAAAGAGGAGGCTGTTGAAAAAACCTTTCTCCATCTTATAAACCATGCTGAATTCTCTGTTTCCTGCATGGCCCGGGCCCTGTGTGGTTGTCATGGGTCTGTACCAGAGGTCTTCCTTGGGTCTGCTCCCATGCATGACAGTTTCAGCTGACCCAGGTCACAATTTCAGATTTACGGGTTCTCAGAATGCAATAGCAGATTTCCAGGTCAACAGTCATGGTGACCAGTGAAAAAACACCGTGAGGATCTTGGTATTGTCCCCTTGTGGCCACAGGTCCACAGACACACTCTAGCGGCTGGTTTCAAGGCTGAGAAGCTACCCAACAGCTTCTGATCGCTCCCTTCCAGTGAGGTGAGGCATGGGTGATGTTTATCTACTAAACAGCACCCGTATGAATACATAGAGCTGGATGTGTATTCAACTTATGCTCAACACACCTGCATCAAACACATCTTTGGAAGACTGTCCTTTTGGGGGAGGAAGGTAGGAAATTCATAATCTGGTTATCTCCGTCCGCATGTTCTCCACTCCGCTGGTCTTGCTCACTCTCGTTTCCTTTCTCAGTGTTTCGCGTGGAGTCTGACGTCGGGCAGGTTTTCAATAAATATTTACTTAAAGAACTGATGAATGAATCTGATATGCTAAATGAGGAGGACACAGAGATAATTGAAACATGGTCTTTGTCCTCACAGAGCTCAAAATCTAGTGGGGGAAGCCAAACATAAGACATCATTTTCCAGAGAAAAATATACAGTGTAAATACATGCACAGTGTTGAGGTAGCACAAAGGAAGGGCCTGATCTGGACTTTGATGTATGAATAGGAGTTCACTAGGCCTGTGGAGGTGGAGATGGAGGCATTACAGGCAGAGAAACCAACTTGTCCAAGGGTCTAAAGGCACAAAACCACCTTACGTGTTCGACAATAAGTATACAAGGTCCTCTAAGTTAAAAGAGCTTATCGTTTTTAAGTAGCTTTTTGAAAACTAAACTTTTCCTTTTTTTTCCCCTTAGAGGTGATTCATAATCGCTATTGATTTAATCAAGAGTCAGAACTTTGATTTGAAATGGAGATTTGCAACCAAATGTTATGGCACAGGACCTGGTAATCTGTTAAGAGTCCTACCCGCTCCCCACCTGGGGGCACCCGTAAAACTGGAAGTTCTGCTTTCTTTCCTCGATGTCGGGTCCCGGAAGCCACGTGAATCCCGCCCTGCAGCAGTCTCATGTCTCAGACCGGGACATGACGGTCGCAGATTTTTACAGAGTGTGGGGGGCCGTTCTAGGTGTTTTACATGTACTGACTCATTTAACTTTCACAGTACCCTTATACGGTAGGCACTCGTACTGTCCCCGTTTCAGAGACGAGGAATCCGGGTCACCAGGATTTCCTGACACCCTCAAGGTCACAAAGCCCAAGATCACGCAGGTGGCTGGGTCAGCATTTTCAGCTCTTACACAGGTCCGAAGTTTCGTAGTGCATTCAAAGTTATCAGGCCGTTTATTTTATTACTTCACTTTCTGAGCTCTTCGGCTAGGCAAAGGGAATGTTTATGAGGAAAACCAGAGAGAACTTGCTGGTCTGGGATAACCCCTGGGGCACTGCCGTCTCTGGAGCCCCCCGCCCCCCTGTGCTGCGGGCCCCTCTCCAGCGTGGCTTCCTTCTCTGGCTTCTCCCTCCGCGGCTGGTCCCCGCCCCTGACCCCTGCCAGCTGCCCTTGAACCCGAGCACCCTGGCCCTCTGCGTGGTGAGGTTCAGAACGAGTCACAAGAGCAAGCAGGTGAGGCTATCCAAAAATCAGACTCCTGGAGGGAGGGGCAGGTAGCCATTTCCAGAATGTTCCTACAGGAGGCCCTGCCTCCCTCTGAGACAGCAAATGCGCTTAATCCTCTCTGTTCCATCTGTCGAGAGCAGGCAGGGCCCACCCCTCTCTACTCTTCAGGGACCCTTCTTGCTCGTCCCGGCAGCTCGAAGGTGGCAATCCGGGTCCGGGGTGGGCAGTGTGTCCCTCTGAGGCTGTCCAGCCCGTGTCTCCTCGTTCTCCCTTTGGCCTGGCCCCTGCCCCTTTGTAGTACCTCGGCAGACGATTGCCTTTTGTGACGTAAGGGAGGAGCAGCGTCTGGTGGCCAGGAGCAGGGAGGCTCTGCTCAGACACACCTGGGTTCAAACTGGCTCAGGCACATAGTAAGTATGTTGCCTGAGGCAAGGCCCCCAGACTCTTTATTCTTCAGTTTCCTAATCTGTAAAATGGGGGGTGATGAACCCTTCCTGGCGGTGTTGTCATGAGGATTCAAGTGAGGGCATCCACGGTGCTCGGTGACAGCGGCTGTCGGAGCTGTCTGTGCGGCGTGAGAGCCTGGGCTCTGGAGTCACGCGGTGGGTTTGAGTCCTAGCTTGGCCACAGTCTAGCCACGTGGCCCGTGACTTTGTGACTCCTGCTCTGCAACATGGGGGTAAGAGAAGTACCCACCTTATCAGATTGTTGCAAAGATTTCATGCCTGTAAACGTGCTGCCCTGAAGCACTCAGCACGCTGTCTGGCACAGACTGGGTGTTCCAGAAAACTAACCACTACTGCTTGTCGTTAGTTACCATCATTAGCACTAGTTGGAGTTAATCCATTCTGGACGAAGTAGCCCGAGGACCAACAAAAGGCCCGTCCGAGTGGGGCTCCCCTCCAGCGTGGCTCAGGCCAGCCCTGGAAGCCCTCCGCCGGCTTTCGCTCAGAGCTCCCAGTGAGAATCTCCCAGCTGAAGGTTTCTTTGCTGTTCTCAGCGGACGGAGGCTTGGCTGCCCTCACGGGTGGAGTTCCGCACTTGACAAACCGGGATCGTCTCCCTCGGGAGCTTTCCTTCATTCCAAGACGAATGTTCCAGAAGCAGCCCCCTCCCCGTGTGTCTGTGGACGTCCTGCTTGCTGGCCTGCTTGGAAGTGGGGATCTGGGTTTTAAGAAAGGTTGATTCTGCAGGAGGTTGGCTGCACGTTATTCCCAAAAAGCACATGTCGTCTTAATTGAAACTGTGTGAGTGGTAAACTTTGCTTCTAAATTTAGAAGAACAGCGGGAGGAAATGTAACCTCTGAAGCCGGAGGCGGCGCGGGAGCTGTTTTGTGTAAGCGGCGGGGAGAGCGCGTGGGGGGCGCGGCCGACTGCGCCCAGATGCTGCTCTGGCGAGGTCTGTTTTTACTAGCACGTCTTTGGGGATTTTTTGTTTGTTTCCTGATGTTGCTCAATCTTTGTGCAATTTTTATGGACTGTATGCAGCTTGGAGCATCTTAACCTGTTTTACTTCAGTCAGTGTCATGTCAAGAGCCCCCGCCTTTCCCCCAGGCCAGGCCCCAGCTAGGACTCTGCAGACACGGTCACTCAGAGCTGTGATCGCTCCTGAGTCTTCAGAACCACAAGGCAAACTGTTGGCAGGTGATTATTCTCTCCGATAATAGCATAGCCTCAGCACGCATGCCTGACTCGCTCATGCCCTTGGAACAAGGTGGTCTCACCGCGGTGCCCCCAGCCCGACACAGAGAAGAGCGGCCGGGAGCACTTCCTCCCATCGCCACTGCTCCCAGGGGCTGGGCAAACGGTGACAAGGACCCTGACCTCTGTTTTGGTCGGCTGTTGAAAGGGAGGGACGTTGAAGCCTGGCATCGTCTGGTGGGGCCAGCGAAGCCCCCGCTCATGATACAGGGTGCGCAGAGGTGGGCAGGCCCCCCGCAGTGGAGGACCCTCATCAGAAAGCGCCCAGCCCGGCGCTGCATCACCTGGGCGTTCTTACTCACCTGCCCGGGCCACCCCAGGCCAGCGCAGTCGGAGCGTCTCGGCCTGGGGCCCTTGAGGCAGTTTGCAAAGCCTCCCAGGTGGTTCAGACGTGCGTCCAGGTGGAGACCCAGCCCAGTGAGGGCCCTCTGGTGATGGACCCTGCTGGGCCGTCCCCCGACGCTGACTCCTCCTTCTGCATGACGTCCCACAAATGAAAGCTCAGGTTCTCGTTTGCCCACCCCTGTCTGTTCCTGGCGGTTCTGTGCCCCGCCCTACATCTGTAGCTGATACTGCACTGCCCTTAGCGCCCCTCAGACAGCTTCCAGTGTTCCAGATTGGTAGCTTCTCCGGAAGGTCCTACTTGTCTTCAGGGCAGCCCCAAGTCCACAGCAACAGCCGGGACCCAGGACCGTTCTCCGCCAGCACCTCTAGAAGGGAGCTGGTGGCAGACTCACTGCCAGCCCCCTGCTGAGCAGCTGTCCCACTAGTTCAAGAAACGCTGGAGACATTTGCTTTTAGAAGAGTGGGCCTGGGGAAGCACCCGTTGCCCCGTCGGTCCCCCAGGCAGACATCTGAGCCACCTTTTTCTTTAGAATGACTTTAGTCCTAATGAAAACCTTCAGGGAAGTCGCTAACCCTTCCTTTCTTTAGGACGAACTTGAGTGAACGCGAGGTGGCAGCCTCCCATTTGGAGTAGAGGGTAGAGCACCCCACTTCCTCCCGGTGAGAGCCAAACTCGGCTTTCTGGGGAGCGCAGCTGCCCGGCCCTGCCGGCAGACATCCCCCACAGCCCGTGGGGTGTATCTGTGCACATGGGCCCTGAGTAGTGCTGTTCACCAACGTAAGCGTGCACACCGTTTGGAATATAGATCCCAGTTTACAAAAGAACATCTCAGAAACCAGAGCCATGACCTCGCGGCGCTGAGAAGAGGGCTCAGAGCTGCGTGGGGCCAGGTGCCTGAGCGTGTGCCCCCAGGGGCCCCCCACGTGGCCTCATTCTTCCATGTGATGTGGAGTTGAGTGCAAGTGTGAACAGACAGCTAGAGAAGCTGTGAGCGTGCGTGGAGACGGCATTTAGAACTGCTGTTCTGTAAAATAGATAAACAAGTTTCTCCTGTAGAGCACAGGGAACATGTCCAGTGCCTGTGGTCGCCTGTAATGGAAAAGGCTGTAGAAAGGAATCTGTGTATACGGATGACTGAAACCTGACGCTGCACACCAGAAACGGACACAACATTGTAAACTGACAGCACTTCAATTTTAAAAAGGAAAAGAAAAGAAAGTGTCAGAACCAGGAGAAAAAGGAAGTCGCCCAGAGGAGTCCAGAGGTGGAGGAAGTGGGCGTGCTGCCCTGCAGGCCCCGGGTCTTGAATTCATTTTCCCCACACGGCAGCAGCTCTGGGGCGGGAGGATGGAAGGACGGGCGGATAGCGAACAACACTGGAAAGTTACAGGAGTGAGACGGGACGGGGGTGTGGAGGCCACACCGGGAGCCTCACGCGGCGTGTGCACAGAAAAGGAGTTAAGGGTGCTGTTTCCTTCCCTTCTCGAGCAGCTCTCTCATCTGCGGGTCCTCCGACCCTTCCGTCCCTCCTTGTCTCATCCTCCACCCTCTGCTTCGTGCTGGTGGTTCTCCAGTCTTCATCGCTAGCCCAGGTCTCCCTCCCAGGCTCCTCCCCCACGTCTCCAGCTGAACCTCCCCTCGGAGCCCCGCCATCACCATCCCTAAGAACCCTCACACCACCCGCTGCCACGGACCTGCACCTCTTTCTGAACTTCCCACTCCCAGCTAAGGCTTCATTTGAAAACAGGGTTCTGCAGCTTAAAAAAAAATGATGAAGAGCAATCGTTCTGCTTGCTCCCAAATCTGTGCCTGGATCAGACGCAGCAGAGCTGTACGCCCAGATCAGATTGTCCTGGCCCCCGAGGAAGGGGGCTCATGCTCTCAGCCTGCTTTGAGGACTGTTGTAAGAAACAGCCCCGTGAAACCGCTAGCTGGCTTCGCGCAGTGTTTCCTTGAAGGTGCTGTTCATGATATTCCACAGCAGCTTCTTAATGAGGACCCCAAGGAGGGGTTTCCCTCAGGGTTAGCTGCGTAGAATTAGCTGTCTTTGTAGTGAGCAACCAGCCTCCTCTGGCCCCGTGAGTCCTGTGTCACATCTCTGCTCACAGCAGAAGGTTCAGAGCCCGCCTCTGGCTCAGACCTGAGAAGGCACAACAGCACGTGCTGTGCGCTCACCCTCCTGGCTGCGTTATGCCTCCATCTACTTATTTTAACTTCATTATCTTGGATTATTACGTGTATTTATTTAAGCCTCCTTTAAGGTTGGATATACCCTCCATTCTCGTATTTTTACAACTGGACATGTACGTACAGTCTCTATAGAGACACATGTATTGAGTGGAAAGATGCAACTTTTAGTGGAGAACACGATGTGGTGGATTCTACCCAAAGGGTGTACTAAACGGTAACAAACTCCAAGTAGCAGCGCTTCTGGTCACCTGTTGTGAACAGTGCAGTGTTGCGAGGAGAGGTTTAGATCTTGGACTCCAGCTGGAGGGAATGTCGGCTGTAGGCAGCAACCAAAGTTCAAGCCGCTTTTATGTGGCTTAAAACACACGCTTCTCTCTAATTATGTAACATGTAACAAAAATATTGGGGACTGTTTGCTGATAATGAGAGGTCCCTGGCAACCAGATGAGTGATCACAGGGGACATGAGCCATGTGGAACCATATGGACCTTCTCCCAGGCACGAAGCGCTGAGACCTGTTCCTCCCTGCACTTCTCTAATGGGCCATTAGGGAAGCGGACTGTTTGCTGGTTAACAGAGATGAAAGTTTCTGTCATTTCCCTGCAAGAGAACAGGTCTTTAATATTTCCTGAAACCACAGGTCTGCTTCGTGCCTTGTAACTGAAACAACTATAACCCCTAACACCAGAGCGCAGGGGGGCCCCGACAGTGCAGTGGCAGCCCGGGGACCAGAAACACCTGCAGGCAAATGAGGCAGGGCATGTTTTGCAAGCCGTGTCCGGGATCTGTAAATGCTAGCTGATCACTGGCAGATTTTTTTTTTTTTTTTTTTGGTTGAATGTTTTCAATGACTCCCCTGTACCCGAGTGAGGTATTCGATGGACCTATTTCACACACACTCCCAGGAGACTTAACGCACCATTCTCCACATCCATTTGTCGGTGTTCTTTAGCATGTTCACAACTTCTGCTTCTCATACCAAGTCTTAGTCCTTTTAACTGGGTAAGCGTTCTCTTTCCCAGACACTAATGAACTTATTTTTATTAGAGCCTGCACTTTCTTAATCGTTGCTTCTGGATTTGGCGTTTTACAGGTAGATCAAGGACAAATCATTAAGTTAGAGGTGGAAGAGAAAGTGAACCTTTCCCTTGGGAACCTGTATGAAGACAGATGCTACTCAGAGTCTGAAACAAAGGCTTTCCATCAGTTAAGGCAAGAGATGGACAAATTTGAGGAGCCACAGTCTGGGCTGGTTTTGGTTCGTTGACGGGAATTTGGCTTAACTTTTGAAGGATGCTTCAGCCTTTAGTTGCCAGATTTTTTTTTTTAAACATGCCTTTTAACTCTTTAGGAAAAGAAACTTTTCCCCTATTAAAGGCCAATGATTTATCTGGCAAATTATAGCCAGAATTTATACAAGTTTGAATTTTTTTTTTAAGAGAAATAGCTTTATTTTCTTCATTCTGACTTAAAACTACTATAGTCTTATTTTTTGATACAAAAAACCCAGATATTCATAAAGAAGAAAGTGAAAATATTTATATTCTTACTACTCAGAGATACACACTGCTAACATCTGGTATATTTCTTTCCAGCTTCTTTCCTGTACATGTAAGCACACATATGTACATATATTTTTATAAGAAAGGATTCATGCTATGCATACAAGCTTATAACTTGCTTTTTTCTTAATATGTCTTCCGTATCAATGTGTACATAGATCACTATCATTAATAATAATGACTGTTGAATGTTCCATGAAATGCATAGCAATTTGTTAAATTCTCTACTTTTTGACATTTAAATTGTGTATCAGTCACCTACTGGCATAATAATGCTGCATAACAAGCAACCACAAAATCTCAGTGCCATGCACAACTAAGCACTGCTCCTTGCTCATGAGTTTGCAGGCTGGCTTGAGTGGTACAGAATAGGGAAGATGGGGAGGCTGTGATCCATGAGTCTGTCATCCCCTCCTGGGATTTTCTCACACTGATGCCAGCTAGTGTGGTATGTTTTCTCGTGGTGATGACAGACATGCAAGAGGCCCAGCCCAAATGCACAAATGCGTTTCAAGCCTTGGGTTGCATCTTGGCCATGAATGTTCCATTGGCTAAAGGAAATCCCCTGGCCCAGTCTAAATTCAAGGGGCAGGAAGTACAGAGAAGACCATAGAAAGAGTAAATACTTAAAACATGAATCTAATCTACCACATTGGCTCCATTTTTCATTACTGGAAGCATTGCCAAGAACACGTCTATGTGTACAGTTTGTACACAGGATTGATTTTTTTAGGATACATTCATAGAATTGATAATTGGTCAGAGGTCAAAGTATATATAAAGTTTTGATTTTTATACATGTGGTCAGACTGCCTTTGTTAGACTTGTTTAAAAACAAGGCCGTTGTCCAGGAATGATACTTCCACTGAGGTTCATGAGATTGCTTTGGGGGAAGAGAAGGGAAGATGTTTATTAAACCAAACAGCAACAACTGAATACCTGTACTTGATTGGGGGTGGGGGGAAACTCTAACAATAACAAGTTTGGGCTCCAAATGTAACCTTTAGACTTTGTGAATTAGGAAGCCCCAGGCAGTTCTCAGAGATCCTGGACAAGGTAATGCGATGACTCTGGAATAACCCCACATCATTAAGCTCACATGCAAAGCGATGAGAAATACCTCCGACTTGTAAGTATATTTATAAAATTTGAGTTATTTGAGTTATTCCTCTGTGTATATATAAAAGCTCAAAAATTCCAGGGAAAATGACATTTTTAAAAAACAGACATTAAAGTTTACAAATACAAACAGATCCATTCTTTCACAGCGCAGCAAGAAACTAAGCTACTTTTTCTAGGTAGCTAAGGACCTTCACTGAACTGCGAAGGGCAGTGACAACAGTGACAACGCCTCCGATACATGCAGCCCAGACAGAGAAGGTGCGAGTTTCTTTTCCTTGCTCTCTCACTTTTTCTCTCTTCTCTCCTTTCCTATTTCTTGTTCATCTCCTTACCTTAGCCTCTGTCTTTCTTCTTTTCATTGGCTCGTTGAGTTTCTTTAATTACAAGGGAAGGGAGGAAGGAAAGAAGGATGGAAGGAAGGAGGGAAGGGAGGGAGGAAGGAAGGAAGTGAGGAAAGAAGGAAGAAAGGGAGGGAGGAAGGAAAGAAGAAGAAAGAAAAGATGCAGACTTCTGTGCCCACAGCTGAATAGAGCAATTGTTTCATTGTGTCTGTTGACTAGAATATTGCTTTCTCACCTCATTAGTTCCGTCTTTCATTCTGTAGACATTTATGAGAACACTATGGTTTCTAGTAAGTGAATATTTGGGTGAACTCCCCTAAGTGAATAGTGAGAAGGTAGGGGTTCTTGGTGTTTCTGGCCATTCCTCGAAAACACATCCTTTTATCTTTTAACACCAGAAAAGTGACCCAGAACCATGGGTGCCCGTCCCAAAGTCCAGTATCAACATGGGGTAAAAAACAATGGTCCCTGCTGCCCCGATCACGAAAGGGCCACGGTCACAGCCATTTGGGGCGTGTTGGCTTCGGGTGACAGGGACCCACCTGGAATGGCTTAAACTAAGGAGGATTCGTTTCCCTCTCATGACGAAGTCTAGAGGCAGCACCGATCAGCGCTGTTCTCCAGCACTTTGATGGCAGTGCCGTCTCTCCTGACTCCCTTGGCCTTCCTTGCTGGTCACAGGGTGGCCAACCATCGTATCTGAGTTCAAGGCAGAAAGAAGGACGGAAAGGGCAGGACTGTGACTCCTAACAGGAGAGCAAGGCTTCCCCGTTACTGTGACCCCCAGCCGAGCCCCACTTACACGCACGGGCCAGAGCTGTTGGCACGCCCACGCTGCTAGGAGGGGGATGGGGAAGCCGGTATTTCTGGTGAAGACATCAAAACAAGGAGGGGGTTGAGAATGGGTATTGGATTGCCAATAAAAAATGTCCTACACAACAAGGAGTACAGAATATTAAAGAGCTATAGAAGCCCCGTCCAGGGACACAGAGGAGCCAAGGGAGGAGACGCAGAGCCCAGGCCGGGCCGACCACGGTCCCGAGCCCTGCAGCCTGGTGCCGAGGAGTCAGAGACCTCCATCCTTCAGTACCTTCTTCTTAAACTGCCCCCAGACGTCTATGTTTGTGTGTGAATGTATGGTTTGTATCTCATATGATACACTGGCACCAGAATTAATAAAATCGTATTATTAATTGCTAAGACTGCACATACCTGGCTTTTGACTGGACAGTTTGTCTAAGTGAGAGCAATGTCCTTAAACTTGGTCGAGTGGAGTGAGAGGCAGGGCTGTGCCATGAAAAGAGCATTTGATTGGTTGACTGGGACGGTAACTGGAACCTGGACTCTCACAGCCTCAGTTTCTTCGTCTGGGGAGTGGAGGTGGCAGCGTCCCTCCCGCACAGGGCTGGGAGCAGAACGTAGCAGGTGGGAAAGCTGCCGGTGAGCCGCAGCGGGCCCTGCCGGCCTCGCTGTGTTTCTCGGCGGGCCCGTCAGACGGCGTCTCTGAACCTGGACTTTCTCAGGATTTAAGACCGTGATGGAGACAAGACTGTTCCCCAAAGGGAGCTTTTGAAATATTTTCCCACAAAATTCCTAAAGCGCCGACCCCCGGAGGAGCTCCGTCCGCTGATCTGACTCCGCCGGCTGAATCACGAGGAACGGAGGGCGGCCCGCAGCAAGGCACACCTGCGGCCGTTCCCGCGCGTACCACCACAAGCGCAAACTTCCTACATCGATTTTCCGATGAAATAGGTCCTATTATTATTATTCCAGTTTTAAATTTGAGGAAACCAAGGCTCAGAACGGTTTTGTGTTTTGCCCAAGATTTGGCTTTCACACCAGATCTGCCTTATCCGAAGGCACAGCTCTTCCCGTCAGCTCCCACCAGCATCCTCAACACCAGAACTCTCGTCTCCCTCCTCCTTCTCTGCACCCTCCTTTAAGCACACCTGTTGCCTTACATAACCCTCGTCTCAGCTCTGAGGTTGGCTGATCTGTGAGTTGACTAGCCCCAGTTTACAGGTGAGGAAACTGAGGCTTAGAGACGGAAGGTGACCCTCGTATGATGCTGCAGGGAATTCATGATTGAGGGAGACCTTGTGATAGAGTCAGACCTGGTGCCACGACTCTCCTTCCCAGACAGGTAGCACCATTCTAACTTAAAGGAGGTCACGGTTCCTGACAAAGGGTTTGGGCCTGGCTGATAAAACATGCCTCCCGGTTGAATTCACTTAAGATTTCCCGTATTCTCAGAGGCCGACATCCACCCAGTGTCCTCTGCTCTCCTGACTGTTGCTGACTTGCGTGGTGACCTTCAGCCACCCGTCTGTGCCCTCAGATGTGCGGTCCCTCCCGTTTCCCCAGCTCCTCTGGAGGCTCGTGTGGAAAGGAGGAGGGCGGGGCTGGGGAAGCGCGCTGGATGAGCCACCGCCAACGGTCCTGCTACCCTCGTTAACGTGAATGGCTTTTTCTAGGCCTCGCTGGCTCAGCATAGACAGTATTCAGCTGACCTGATTCTCATCAGCATGGTGGGAGCCCTGGACGTGGAACCGGAAGACCCGGGTTCTAGGCCAAGGTCTGCCCTCAGCGGTCCCCTCACTCTCCATCTCTGGACCTCAGATCCTTCTCCCCGAGCTGACAAGGTTGAATGGGAAACCCTCTAAGGAACTTTCCTGTGATTCATTTTCCTCCCTGGGCAGAGTTTCAGTTTACCATCATGGACTGTTTTTGGCTCAGAATGGTTGTGGTTCAGTGGTGGAAGAGGAGCTTCTTGCAAATTCATCTTTAACGTGTTCTGAGATTGTTAACAGAAAACTGACCTCACCGTTGCCCCCAGAGCTTTCCATGTTACCCGTCTTGCCAGGCAGAAGGAGCGCTGGGCAGGCGGGATCTGGAGGCAGAAGGGCCTGGAGATCCTCGGCTCCACCTCCCACCTTCTGTGAAGGGCAAACCACAGCCCAGGTCCAAGGTCACCCCACTCTTAAGAACAAAACCGAGCATAAAACTGTGTTTTCTGCATTCTTTCACGATGCCTCTCACAGAAGGGCAGACCTTTGTTAGTGTGTATTTTAGTGTTGTTCCTATAAACTTAGTGACCGCGTGTGTCAGCGACGCCTTTTCCTTTGTGGTCAAACTCAGGCACTACTGCAGCTCAGTGACGAGCTCGTTTTTTCAGCCTGTGGAAACAATTACATCGTCAAATGCCCCGTCATGATTAAAACCTTTTCTAACCAGGAATGGCTTCCCTTTCGCAGTAATTACTTGTGGCAAATATCCTTTTTTTAGAAAATAGAGGCTGAACAAATTGAAGTCAGATCACTTTTTCCTCTCCTGCTAAAATAATTGCGTGAGTTAGAGGTGACTCCAGCTCGGGGGATGTCCGTAGTTTCACGTATTGCATGAGATTTAGACTTCAGTGTCCTGACACACTCTCCTCTCCATCACAAAATATTTCTCTGTCTCAGAATCAGAGCTGAAGTGGACCCGTCTTCCTTTAAAAAAAAAAAAAAAAACTTTCTTTAATTCACCCTTCCTTGGTGATAAGCTCTTGATTTTATGTAATTTTTAGCAGCTGCAGCCTCTCCCTCTTTGCTAGCTTGGGGTTCCAATTCCAGTTCCAGTTATGTGACCTTGGGAAAGTTAAACTCCCAGGCTCCGTTAAAGAAAAAAATGGGAACAACGATTTTACCCCACAGGGCAGTTGTGGGAATTATACAAGAAAGCTGTGTTTCAGGAGAGTGGCTGGTACGTAGTTAGCTCCCCGTCGGGGTTCATTCTCCCACTTACGCGTTGCTTTTCCATTCTGGCTTCTGGCGCACAGGTGAGGCACACATCTTAACCGAAACCTTCATGGGAACCAGTTGCCTGCCTCCCGGATGCCAAGTTTCTTTTCTAGTTTTTGTTTCTGTTTTTCCCTATTCTTTCTTCTATGTCTATAAACATTTTAGAAATCGTTTTTAAAAGCCTCTTGCAGATTGGCCTCTTACCTGCTGTTTCTGGGAGTGAATTCCCTGGTTTATTCCGAATGCTGATGCCGGCTCATGGTTGGGTATTTCTCCCATGCTTTGCGATTTTAGCGTGTGAGCTGGTTCAGCGGGAATCCTTTTCCTCCAACAGCCCGTTTGCCTTGGATGCAAGAGGAGTACCTATGGGAAGATTTTGCATTTGCCTTTCTGGGACGCTGTGGATTCCTCCAGTGCTGGGCCATGTTTCCTGTTAGTGTCTTTTTTCGAGGACAACACCAACTGAGCAGTTCCCCCCCAGTTCATAAAGTGTCCAGGTTTATGCTGAGAAAAGCCCTCAGGTCCAGCTCCGTTCAGCGTGGGAGGGGAGCGGCTGTGGTCTCGGTTGTGGACTGTTTAAAAGTGCATCCGCCTCTCATCCCTGCGGGGTTGACCAGGGTCGGGCACCACTGCCCGACATCCGGCCTTACGCCCGCATGGCGTCTTTTCTTTATTTTCTCTTTACTTCTGATGCCTCAGAGTGTCCCTTTCTTATTCTGAATGTGGCCATGTGGGATCATTTTTTATTACATGTATGTGTATTTTATCCCATGTAACTGTGTTTGGAGCAGGAAGGTCAGCTTTTTGCATCCTGTAATCGGGTGAGAAGTTCTACGCCTCTCTCTTGGCACTAAAATGAGAGGCTTTGGGTAACAGTTGCTGACTGGTTCTCAGACTCACTATTCAGTGGAAACTGCTTTCTTGGAGGTCAGCAGCAACCTCTTGGTTGCTCAATCCAGTTGCCTTCTCTGAGTCTCAGTATATATAGATCTTTTGAGTATTTTTATAGTAATTGCAAGAACGTGTCAACCAGAACATGAGTTGTAACTTGGTACAGAACAATCCCTGTCTGACTAAGGGTTGCAATCTTCCTGAAGCCCGGGGCAGAATCTCGTGTGTAGTGATCTGTCTAGTTCCAAGGAATGAAAATGACTGATACTTACATTAAGATCATGTTAAATGCACACAATCCAAGCATGCGGCGTGCCTTTGCATTTGTTCAAGTGTTCACTGGAGCCTTCAGAAATATTTCATATGTTGTTATAAGTAACTTTTGCACTTCTTAAGTTAGTTTCTGTGTATCTTTTTTACTGCTATTGTAAATGGGATCTGTTATATCTTTGGTCTGGTTATTATTTGTAAATATGAAAGTTACTGAGTTCTGTAGAGTTTTTCCATTTATTATCTTCCTAACTTCTTTTATTATTTCAGTACTTAAAAAAAAAATCTTTTCCTTTGGGTGTTCAAGGTACGTAACCACATCACCTGCAAGTGTGACCATTTCATCTCCTCCTAATCGGTATCTTGAGCCCTGGTTCCTCTTTCCTGTCTAATTACATAGGTTACTACTTTTGGTACAAAGTTAAATAAGAGTTCAGTCCTTGTATCTTTGTTTTGTTCGTGACTTTACTGAAAATGCTTTTGGTATTTCTTTAGCAAGATACAGGCTCTTGGGCAGGGACAGACTGATTGTCATCAGGTTAAGGGAGCATTCTTATATCACTGGATATTTTAATCAAGAATAGAGGTTCCCCTATGCTTTTTCTTCTTAAACTTATTAATAGGATGAATTATAGTAATGTGTCTCCTAACAACAGACTGCCTCCATTCATGGCATGAACTCCACCTGCTTAGGGTGCAGTGTTCTTTTAACGTCCTGGATTTTGTTTGTGTCATGACTTCTTCAGAGTTGTTAAGTGGAGCACAGGATACTGGATGGTGAGCGCAATTCGACAAGAGGCCACGAGAGAAACTGAAGTAGGGAAGTAAATGACTCGCAGCCCCTGGGGACACCTTGAGGGGCCACATGGGGAGGTCAGTGCAAAGCACAGACACTGAGAGGCAGGACCTGGGGCCCGTGCCTTTATTAGGGGCTTTCGGGTTCCCAGGCTGGGGCCTGATTGGTTGATTGAAACCAGAGGAGTGGGGCTTTGGAAAGCCCTACCGGGGACTTACGTAAGGGGCCCATTAGGCGTACAGGCCCTGGGAGACTGGACCACAAGGGCTACTGGGAAGTCACATCAGACACTTACCTCTGTGTGTGACAGCAGCTGCTACGCAGGGCCCGTGCTGGCACCACGAGATCACGAGCGTCAGCGTCAGTTTAAGGCCCGTGACGGCTGCCTGGCTGAGCAGAGCGGAGGCTGGGGCAGCAGTACCACGGGGCAGCTTAGCTAAACTCTCGACAGCTTGTTAATATTTTATTTAGGATTTAGGCATCGGTATTCATAAGAGATGGTCTGCGACTCTATTTCTGAAATCTTTGTTTCATTTTGTTGTTACTCACATTGGAAAATTTAGAAGTTTTTCGTCCTATTTCTATGTTCTAGGACAGTTTAAATTACACTGGGACTTTCTAGTCTTTGAAATTTGGGGGAAATCCCATGTGGAACCAGCCTGATCTGGTACTTTTTAGGGGATGAGGCTCTTTGTTAATCCTCCTCATTTTTTTCCCCCATGGAAACTGGTCTGTTTAGATTACCTCTTTTTCTGGAGTCAGTTTAGGTAAATTATATTTTCTTCAAAAATCGCTCATTCAGGTTTTGCGTTATTTCCTTACGGCATTCCTTCCTTGTCTAGTAACCATTTTCTCCCTTTTCCTCATTAAGTCAGCCAGCAGGTCAACTGGCCTTCTCCCCGGAAGGCTTTCTGTTCTGTTTATTCCAATATTCTCTATTTTCTAACTCACTAATATTTGCTTTTGTTTTTATTAATCCCTTTCTTCTGCTTCTCTTCAGTTTATTTTTCCCTTTTCTAATTAATAATTCTCAGATTTGTCGTGGTCTTAGATTTACAGTTAAGTGCGTCCAGCGTGCCCCTCCGGTCCTTTCGCCATGGTTTCCTCGGTCATCTTTTGGTTGGCTGTAGTTCAGCTAGAAATTGCCACAGAAAGTGCGTGGGAACAGTGTTCCCTGAGTTTTTGCATATTAGAAAGTGTCGTCCCATGAAGAGGTGATCGAGGACTACGCAGCCAAAAAACACAGGGAAAGAAGGTGTTTAGAGACGGCGGATTGCAGAAAAGGGCTGTCCGAGAGGAGGGTCTAGCAGAGAGCTGCAGTTAGTTTTTAGAAGCATCTTATTTTTCTGGATCTTGGTGGTGTGTGTGGAATTTGTCCACCTTAAAAATTTATATTTATTACTCTTTCTTTGCTCCTTCTAAATAAATATCCTTGTACCTAATTTTGTATTTAAAATGTATTGTTTGTCTTTAAGCGGGGCCCCCACATTGTACACACTTCAGGCCCACAGCACTGGTTCTCTCCTGGCTGCTGCCCGGCTCACCCCCGCCCGGGGACCCTCCCTTGCAGGTGGCGGATCTGCCCGGTCCCCGGGGGGGTGGATCAGCCACCCTACAGAAACACGTTGTTTTGGGGGCCCTGTCAGGCCAGCTGCCCCAACTCTGGAGCTCCAGAGGACGTTGGTTTGCCTTTGGTGTCCCTTTAAAAAGTTGATTATGTTTCTTGGTTTTGCCAGAAATGGAAGATGGTACTTTTTTCCCCCTTTCCCCCTCATTTTTGGCTTATTTCCATAAGCAGGACGGGGGGATTGCTGACTTAGGCAACTATATTCATACCAGAAACCCACTTCTGTCATTTTAAACATTTTTTTTCTATTTTAAAAATAACACACATATACATTATAGAAAATTCAGATCCTGAGGAGTATGAAAAAGAAAATTAAAACCACCGTCACTGTTAAAACCCTTGTGTGTTTCTTTTCTAATCCTTTTTCCATGCTTACATGTCCTCTTTTCCTTTAAAAACTTGGGATCACTGTAAACCTACAGTTTTGTATCCTGATTTTTTTTCCTACATAAGCATTTTCCCAAATCACTGAAAAGAAAAAAGTTTGTAAAGGGCTGCATAAAATTATTTTATCATTTCTATACTGTAAGCATTAGATGGTTCTGTATTTTTTATAATCTAGATTGTACTATGCAGGTTGGCAGACCATGGTTCATGGGCCAAATCCAGCCCGTGGCTACTTGTTTTTATAAATAAAGTGTCACTGGGACATGGCTGTGCCCACGCGCCTGTGCGTTGTCTGGGTCTGGTTTCTCCCGAAAGGGGCAGAGCTGAGTAGCCGCAGAGACTGACTGGCCTGCAAAGCCTAAAATACACGCTATCTGGTCCTTGACAGAGTTTCCAGCCCTGTGGTACGGTCTTTCCAGGGTTATTTTTATATACGTGTTCGTTGGTTTTCTCAGCGTAAATCTCTAGAGAAGGAGCTCTTTTGATCAAAAGGCTATGGACATCTTTACGGCACTTGAAAAACTGTCCACCAGAAAGATTGACTCATTCCTGCCGGAAGATGGAAGTTTACCCTTATCCCCACACTCTTAACAACACTGGGCATAATCATATGTTTTAACCTTTACAAATTTTGTAAGTTGAAGAATGGTACCTTGCTTTTGTTTGCCTACCTTTGGTGGCTGGTGAGGTGGAACGTTCCTTCGTAACGTTCACTTCCCTTCCATTCCTCAACTGCCTGTTCATCTCCTTTCCGCTTGTGTTTGCTTTTTCTTCTTGATTTAAAATGTCAGGCATATTTCAGTGTTACCAATATTGTACACTTGATGCTTGGGATGTTGGCAACCTTGCTGTTTCTCGAGATCATGTGCTGTCCGCATCCACAGCTGGGGTGGGTGCTGTACTGGGAGTCTGAAGTAGGGCGGCAGCTGTTTCTGTCTTGGGTTTTGTCTTGAAGGGAAGCACATGTATGTAGGAAAGCTAAGGACCGGCTTCTCCTCCTGGAGCTGGAGAGAAAGGAAGCTTCCAGCAAAGAAACACAGCAATTTAGGAAGCGAAGCCCTCTTTCCTTTCTTTTCCCAGGCCCGCAGTTAACCCAGGGTCGTCTTCAAAGTGGAAAAGTGCCCCCCCCCGACTCCCTGTGGGTCTTACAAGCCCCTAAATCAATTCCATGCTCAGGGGACTGGTAGCAAGCGTGGATGTGTGTGGCAAGCGTTATTCCTGAAGCGTGCCCCGTCTGAACCCTTTGCCTCCACGAAACGTCTTTGTTATGTTTTTCAGAAACAGTGTAATGACCTGTTGGAAAAGGGTTCCTCACTCTAGTACGTAAAGTAGCCCCTCGAAAATCCACGCCAGGCATCACACTGTCCAAATTAGATTTTGTGAATTCAGGTGGGTGTCTTGGCTGGGAGGAGGCAGCAAGGAGCTATTTATGAACCATATGATTGTACCTCGTGTCTTAAAGTCAACAAACCTGCTTGGGTTACTCAGAGTCAAATGGTTGGGGACCAAAACCGTCGTAGGCTGGCGTGAGGCATGAGCGCGACACCGGCTGGCCCGTCGCTGCACTCTGTGCTCCGGGGTAATGAGGTGATAAGCAGGTTTTTGGATACAGCTGGAGAGTTTGACGTTTAACTGTGAGACTGCCTGTGGCCTCTTCTGAAGCTTGGCTGACAAAGCAGCGCTCCATTCCTGTACCTCTCACTCTTACAGTCCTTTGATTTTTTAGTGTAATACTTATAATGCCCTCTGAGTTAGGACGGGAGCCACCCCAAACTTAAGAGTAACCTGTGTTTCTATAGCAGCGCCCGGGACAGAGAGCTTCCTCCATGTGGTCTCTATCATTGCGAGGAAGATGCAGCTAACTCTCCTCCCCATTTTATAGCTGAGCAAACTGAGGCTCTGCGAAGCTCAGTGGGCTGCTCTGTGTGAGGCCCAGGGCCGCCAGGCGTCAACACTCGTGTGCGAACCTGGTCTTTACATTTACTCCCAGAACTCCACACACTTCAGCGGGGACAAGAAAACACGGTTGCGTTGCCCTGGCGGTGCCGGCATGACCTCTCCATCTCAGGGATAGCCGCTTCTTCCATCCAGAGGGCAAGTATTTATCCAGCTCACGCTCTGTCCCATCCATCCTGCTGGGTGCTTTACACACAGCACGTCGAATCGACCACAGCCACCTTGTGACGGCTGCTGCCATCAGCAGAGCTGGAGAAGGGGAGGCCCAGAGTGGCCGCCCGGCCCGAGAGCACATCGGGGGTTGCGCTCGGTGTGAACTCAGCCCTGCGCGCCCCCGGTACTGGGTGAGCCAGCCTGCGTGAGGCTCAGGCTGTGCGTGCTGGCAGGGCACGGCCATACCCAGCCGCCCCCGCGCAGCCCTCCCTCGTTGCCAGCCGTGCTCTCAGGTGGCATCTGAGGAACGGAACACCCAGATGTAACCCGACTTTCATTTGGTTCAAGATCGCAAGGGTCCATTTTTAAAGGATATTATGCTTCCAGTATGGGGAGCCTTCTAAAGTGACACCTGATGGTGGAGCACATGCTTAGTATACAAGAGTTCAGTCCCCAGTATCTCCTGTAAAAATAAATAAACCTAGTTACCTCCCCTGCCAAAATAAAAAAAAATTAAAATGACACCTGAGCCTCTGTAAAGGGAGACGTGTAGGGGCGCTGTTTTTCGTTTTGCACCTGCGGTTTTATTTTGCGCACTGAGCTTACTGGGAGAGGGGCTTCTTTTCTAATTACCGTAAAATAGAAGAACATCAACATAAAAAGAAAGGATTGGCTGAACTCTGCCCCCATCTTTCCCTTTCTAACCCCACCTTCCAGCCTGGGACTTGGTGCCCTAAGTGCAACGGAGGACCCAAGTCATGGTCAGCCCCGAAGTCTGCGGAGCTCCAGAGGCTGGCACATAGCGCAGGCAGCTTCCAGATACAACAGGACACTGGGGTTTAATTAAATATTTTCAGATGCTTTCAAGCAGCCTAAGGATGTACTGTACAGAGTTTCCTCTCTCCTCTTCCATGTTCCGAGCCCCTCCCCCACCACCACACCACGGACCCCAGAAGAAATGCTGTCTGGATCCTTGCCCATTAGTGAATTCAGTCTTTTTCTCTTAAGTTCTGTTTCAGTTCAGGAAGAAGAGTGGCTTTATGAACCATTACCAAATCAAAGCCCCATCAGAGGCAGACAGAAGCCGCCATACATGGGATGAATTATTCTCGGTTCTTGACTTTGTGCCAGTGCTAGTGAAGCTTCACAGCTGGTTATTAAAAAATCCCAGGGACAGGGGTATGTGCTATTTATGTCCCAAGAAGCGGGAGAAATAAAATACCCCAAAGATATGGAAGTATTTTGTAAATCGACATATTTGGGGCATATGTTTCTCTTACGGGGCCTAGGAAGCGATTTATGTGCCCTGATGAAGTGCTGGTCGGAAGACCTCCACCACATCCCCGCCTCATGGGCCACGCACCTTCCAAAGTATTGATACAGCTGAGCTGGCGAAGGCCCACGGCGGGCGAGAGGGGGGAGGCTGAGGAAATGGGGACAATTTATTGCCTTTCAGAAAGAAATGGTGCGAGTGACCTAAGTCACAGTTTCCTCGAAAGGTAGAAACTGCTAACAACTCAAGCTGACGACTGCCAGCAGCGACCCCGCTGTGCTCTTCTCGCTGGAACCTGGAATCTTTGGGTTATCTGGGGGACTGTCGCAACCCCCTCCTACTGCTAGGAGCACTTCCAGCCCTGCCTTCAAAATGCAGAGATCCCAGCACCAAAGTCCCTTCTCTAGAGGCCACGATGGCCCACGAGCCAGCCCTCCCAGAGGAGGTGTCCGCTCCCACAGAGGAATGGAATTCCAGTGTCTTACTGCGATTAGCTCATGGTCCCCCAAATCCAGTCCCCCAAGAATAACACTCTAAACTCAACTAAAACACTAAAAGTATAGTTTCTCTTTGTTAGTTAGAAATATGAGATAGGAGAGAAGGAATCTTTTTTTTTTCTTTGCTCGGGGCATCTGATACCCAGCAAATCGAACAGGACACCCCAAGCTGCTGGGGCGAGAGAGCGGCGGGCCGCAGCGGGCGGGAAGGTCTAAAGCGAGGGCCAGCACGGTATCGCTGTGACAGGGAAGGGTTTGGGTTTAGGAGCCTCCCATGTGGGCTCAGCGGGGAGGAGGGCTAAAGCCGTATTTCACAGGCGCACCTCACGGCCCCAGGGGGGGCTCCTGGCGCCCAGCCCATCTTGTTGATAGCTTCTCCGTGAGGCTTCACTTCAGGAAAAGAGCGTGCATCTTGATGAAGCCCGTGGTAGAGCCGCGAGAGAAGGACCGATTACGGCCTCGGGCTTCGGAAGCATTCAGCACAAGCCGCCTCCTCCGCCTGCTCTCAGCCCGGGCAGCTGAGCTTTGCACTCACGTCTTCCCTGCGCAGTGAGGCGCCGGCTCAGGGGCCGGCGCGGCCTGGAGCACAGGCTTGTGTCTCGGAGGAAATGATGCAGCTCAGCTAGTCTCTTGAGTTGCGGGTGGGTTTGGAACCTCACTTGACCTGCGTGAACCTGAGCCGTTCTTGATTAAGCTGGACTGAGATCCCTGAAGGACGGGCAGCGGTGCCCGTCTGTGACTTACTGCAGCGGCAGCTTCTGCAAACTCACGTTACTTCATGGTATTAAAAACTAAGTGTTTGGGATTGAAACTGACTTCTTGTACAGTAGGAAGCTGCTGGTTTGAAGCCTGACATTAATTAGGGTTAGAATCTGCACACACAGAAACGGAAGACCCAGAATGACCGTGTGTGTCCCAGCGGTGCCTTCCTTTTCTTTCACTTGAAAGAAGGCTGTGCCCTGGATTCCTCCGCCCCCTTGCTCTGTCCCCTCAGGGTGCCCCTTTCATCCAGGTGGCCCCAGGGCTCCAGGGCCGCGGGAGCTCTGGCAACAGAAACGCGTTCCAGGCAACAGGACGAAGGGAGGAGAGAAGGGCAAAGCCTACGGTTCTGCTGGTGCCCCCGTTAGGGGGCTTCTCCAGAAACTCGCCCTACGACTTCCACACACATCGCCTTAGACGCCCCGGCAGCGAGAGAGGGAGAAGAAGCCATAGTCATTCGTTGGGCTCCTTGATGCGTGGACTAAAACTGGGGTCTGTCCTAAGGAAAAATGAGAGGATGAGCGAGTGACTCAGCGTCCCTGCCGCAGGCAGCCCCGGAGAAAGGAGCAGACTGGGGCCCCCTTTCCACCTGGGGTGGCGCCGCTGGAAACCGCCCTGGGAGCGTCTGCGGGAGCCCTGTGCCCTGAGCAGGGCGAAGGATGAATTACCAAACAGGGCGAAGGACATGCACGGACGCTGGGCGTACTCCAGACGTTCCACCCAGCAAGCGGCACGGCCGCGCTGCTGCTGCCCTGGAGTGCCCAGAGTGCTTTGCAGAAGGAAAGGTGTTTGATGGATTCGGAAGTTGTTGCACCGGTAGGGAGATCTTTCTGCAGGAAGACTGCAGTTATACACATTTGCCATTATACAGATGTTTCAACATGCTCTCTTAGTAAGGATGAGAGAAAGGGCCGTATGTGTGAAGGCATTTACGTGCATGAAGTACTACGTGTGCACAGAAGTAACATCTAAAAACATACTTAATTAAATTCATCTCAGAGCGCTTACCACACTGCTTCCTTGCTCAAGGGGTCCTGTCTGCAGAGACAAAGTTTAACCTCTTAAGACTGCAGTTCCCTGGGGACGGGCGGTGCTCGCCAAGCCCTGGGCACCGGGCTAGGTCTCCGGCCTGCCGTCGCCTGCTGGAATTGGTTTCTTCCTGTTTGATTGTCCGTCTTCGAGCACAACCATGGGACTGAAAAAAGATTTCTCTCACTTACTGAACAGGAATAATGGGTTTTTAATGCCTTGGTCTAATAAAATAAATGGTTTCAGTGCCCTGAAAAGCAGACTCTGGCTTCTGGATCGTCAGTTCAATGTGCTTGGTGGGTTGGATGTCTGGTACACACCGACACAGTTTTCAGACTAAGGAATTAAATATGTTTGGGTTACAATTATGTTTAAAGGAAACTTAATTCTTTGCAAGGGAGGAGCCGGGCACGGGTTGATTCTTCTAATGATTTAGGCGCTCGTCCTACCGGGGGTGGCGTGAAGCCAGCATGCGTTGGTGATAGAAATCTAATACTCAAATTTAATGATTAAGTCATTTTTAACGAACGGAAACCCTGCTGTTGGATTATATTACTCAAAACAATATTAAGTTTTGCAACACTGTGTAATCAGAAAGGACCCGCGGGCATGATCCCAGGAGTACCGTCATTTATCATGCTTTACGAGGGGAACAACTCATTCTGCTGGAGAAAGCTGATTATTTCTCATCTAATTAAACGTGCTAACATCTGAGGGCCCACTGCAAGTTGAGACCACAAAGCTTCCTTCTGTGTGCGGGTACCTTACATACGTCTCAGAGTGTTTAAACCTCACCCTGTGCTTGTTGTTAGTGTCTTACTGAGGCATGCTAGCTGGGGGCCGATATGTTATTGTTTCTTGCTCTCCCTCTCTCTTTTTTTTTTTAACCCTGTGGCTGCCTCTCCTAACGCCCCTCATCCTTGGGGTCTCTCCAGAATCATTCCTTCCTCTCACTGCCGTGACCACCTCCCTGGTCCAGGCTTCACCGCTGGTTTCCCAGGTGTCGCAGCAGCCGCCATGACTGCTCCCTCTGCCTCTGTTTCTGCCTTTTCCATCCGTCCCGTACACAGCAGCCAGGCGCATCTTCCAATGACATGACTTGCGTCACCTAATCACCACGTTCAAGGTCACCCGTTAGCCTTGAGCTGATACCCAGGGAAGCGCGGTAGCTTGGCGTTGACCAAGCGGGGTCCTCCCTGTCCCATTCTGCCTCTCGTTATTTCCAAACACAAACCTTTGCCTTGGTCTGATCAGCCCAACCCCTGGTGCTCAGAGTTGCTGTCCACCCTGGCAGTTTTGCGTCACACTGTCCTCTCTTGTCTTTGCTGAGCCCAGTCCTTCCCTCAGAGCCCAGAAAGAAGCCCCGTCCGTTGCTCCGTCTGCCGTGGAGCAGTGGTCTCTCCAACACTGAGTGTTCAAGGCACCTATTGCCCTGACACTTTTCTGCAGTGTCACCAAGGATTCCACATGTATATTCTCCTTACATTTATTCTCTAAGCAACTTGAAGGCCAGCCTGTATGTCTTAGGTGCTTAGCACAACACTTTATGTAAAATAGTAAGATTGTCACTGATGATGAAAAGGTATGAAAAAATCACCACGGCTTTGGGGTTTTCTTTCTTTTTTTCTTTTGGAAGAGATAGAGAGAAGGAAAGCAATGAGCACCTGTTCGGCATTTTCAGTGTATCAAACACTTTCTGTGTATGGTTATTTTTAGTACGAACTCATGAGGTAAGTGTTGGTCGCCTTATTTAGCAAAGAAAGAGAACTAAGACTCACATTTCGTAACTTCAGTTACTAAAGGTCACACGGTGAGTACGTGGCAGGGTACAGGCTTGCCCAGAGTGGGCTTGTCTGACTTCCAAACCTGTGTTTTATTTGTTCTCAGTCTCTCCTCCTGTCTCCTCTTTGCTCTCTCCCTCCCCCTCCTCGCCTCCCTTGCTCTCCAGGCTGGTGTTTTCCAGCTCTGCCAGCGTGAGCGGCTGACTGCCCTGGGACCCGGGCTAGGCAATGCCAAGGTCATTATTAGTCACCCCTTGGTGAGTCTGTTTCAACATGGCATGGGAATTTCATGGCTGAATTGATGGACCAATGCCATGTGCTCTGGCTTCGTTCACTAACCTGTGAGTCTCTTTTGAACAGCTCACAGTGGAAGGCAGATGTGAATTTAAAGATGCAAATAACTCTTTCCACTCTGACCCCCTGGTGAACCTCCAGGAGCGTTTTTGTTTGGGGATCATTGGGTCATCTTCATGGCTTCCCTTCCCCACCCCTGCCTCCCCCATTTCGTACGTGTTACATAATTTCTGCCACCAAAGAGGGAACAAATCACACAGAGAACACACCTATTTAACTGTGTTTAAGATCTGCCCAGGAATGTGGAACATGTTTAAATACAAAGGTGAGAATGAGGCCTTTGACATTGATTGATTTTAGAAATAAAGTAGAGCTAATCCACGATACCGATCTCACAGAGAACTATTTTCACAAAATCCCAGAACGTTTGTGGGAACTGGGCCTTAATTAGAGCCCCACTGTACAGGAATAAACAGCACGACCCTCAGAGTTGATGTCGTTACTGAAAGGAGCGGAGCATGATTAGGGCGAGCTGGTGCATTTAGATGTTGTAGATGTTTGGAGCCACTTATGTATGATACAGGGGCAGTCTGGAAAGCGTTTAAAAATACATCTCAATGCTTTTTTATGGGCTATTGAACTTAACTAGGCGTATGAACATTCATCAGAATTAGGGTGGCGAAATGAATGAAAACAGTGGAGTGTGCTTCAATTTAGAGGTCCCCCTGGATCCCAGGTGAACAGGAACACAATATCTTATCCAAAAGCGAAGACAAAGGATGTTTGACAAACCACAGAATCTATTAAAAATCTTCCAACTTGACATTCACTGTGTACGATAATCATGGATCAAGTTTTATGCTCCCCGAGTTAGAGAAATGGAGGAGCTTTGAAAGGCGTTCAAAAAGGATTAAAGCATTGGAAAGTAAAATGTAAGATGAGTTGAAACAGTTGACTTGAAAAATAATAGATTGGCTCCTAATATATATATATATTTTTTATTGTATATTGAATAGAGGCAAGATGTTCCACGAAGGTAATTTCAGGCTCCTGTCTGTCTTTAGATAGAAAAGGGGTAGAAAACGTTGTAACTGAGAGTTGGAGAAAGAAAACAAATCACATAAACGAGGTCTTTCTGGCATAAGGTCAAGCATCGGCGCCCTCACTGCTGACACCACGCGTGCAGCCCCTCCAGTCCCCGTGTGCAGGTGCGCATCGGAGGCTGCCACCTCACTCGGGGGGTGCAGGGGAGCGAGCAGACGTGCCGTTGAACTTGCATGGTGTGTCATGTACCTCCACGTCTAGGTGGACGTAGACGTACACTATAGACCACGGACAGAGCAGCGCTGCGCTGTGTGTGTCAGTGAGCTGACGCAGTGTGAGAGCAGCACAGGGAGCCACACTCCCACCCAGCCTGGTGGGGAGAGCCTTCTCATAAGGGTGTTTTTCAAGTGTCACTAAAAAATCAGGCAAAACAAAGCAAAGCCCAGGACCAGCTCTTTGGTGAGCTGCGCTGGTGCAGCGTTGGTGCGAACTTACCAGGTTTGCTTCTGTCTTTTGACATGAAACCTTTCCCCCGGGCCTGGCCCTTCTGCGGGGCTGTTCTGCCTTGGGATTGCGAGCGCACCCACTAGCAGCTTGTCTGGTCCGTGGTGAATACAAAACAAGGCAAAGCCGCAGCGGGCCCGGGCCCCACGCACTGCAGGGGCCGCTGCGGCGAAGGGGGTCTGGGCGACGCCTCCCTGCTGACCGCCTGACCCCCTCCCCTAGAGCGTTGCCCTCCAGGGTCACAGCCTAATTTATTTGCCCTGGAGCCCTGAATTGAGAGCTTTGAAGGACAGGCAGCACAATAAAGCCACGAGAAGCACCCATTTCACTCCTGGAGCCAGCCCTCCCATGTTTTCAGTAGATGAAAATCACGCACAGAAACTGGAAAATGGACCTTGGTCTGTGCTGTAATTTTCTGAGTCAAGTGACCATGAAAAGCAGCTCATGCTGGCACTCGTTATCCAGACAGCTCGTGGGGCCCAGTTACTCAGTAAATGATGATTTTAGGGGGCAGATAGCATAGTCTTAACCTGGGTGGAGGCAGAGGAGAGGTGGAAAAGAATGGTGGAAAGTGAGGTGGAAAATTAAGGCTTTTCAGAGAGCCAGCAAATCATATCTTTCTGATTCAGCAGGGCCCCTGGGACATGGCCTCGTTTATGAAGAACAAGTCAGAGGAATTTCACCTTTCTTTATCTTGATGACTCAAGGGCTGGGACTTTAGGTCGCCAGCACATCTTGGGGGGCAGCTCAGAGTCTGGCTCCTTGTAGGGCTTCCAGTATACGTGTGCTGAATGAGTGCGCGAGGGAGCGGACGGGCGCATGCGGGGTTGTGGAAGCCGGGACAATTAAAGGTGAGGGTGGTCACCTCCGTTGGCTCATGCAGGGATGAAAGATCAAAGGACTTCTTAATTGAGCCAGATGACCTCCGAGGAAACAATTTTAGAAGCCTAAAAACTGACGTCACACACTCATCTCACAAAGTATACAAATAAGTAAAAAAGGTGAAAAAAAGAAAAGGTGCAAAATGGGGCCAGTGGTTAAAGCCCCAAGTACAAGCAGTTTGAGAGTGATATATTATTTGGATTAATTTTTTTAAATAGAGTTTTTATGTTGGTATAATTTTAGATTTACAGAAAAATTGCGAAGGTAGTTCAGAGAATTCCCGCGTGCTTCAGGTAGCGCCAGTCTTGCCGATGTGGACGTGGCACCAAGGTGCGTTTGTCAGAGCTGAGAAGCCTGCGTTGGGGCGTCACTGTGAACAGAACCCCAGGCTCTGTTCCCGCCACCAGCTCTTCCGCTACTGTCCTCCTTCCGCTCCAGGTCCCACATCACATTCGGTCGTCGTGCCTCCTTAGTCTCCTCTGTTCTGTGACAGGTTCATAGTCTTCCCTAGTTCTCATGCCCTCGAGATTTTTGGACAGTTTTGAGGTGTGTGATCATGTATGTTGTAGAATGTCCCTCAAAAATGGGTTTGTCTGAGCCGCGGAGGGTAAAGCTCAGTGGCAGAAGCGTGTGCCTGGCACGGACAAGGTCCTGGGTTCAATCCCCAGGACCTCCATTAAATGAATAAGCCTAATTACCAACACCCCCCCCCAACAAAAACAAACCAGTGGGTTTGTCTGAGGCTTTCTCATGGTTAGACTGGGGGTGTCTTGGGGGACACCTGCCATGACGGGGAGGGGCCTTGCTTGACCCCTCACATCGGAGCCTGTGCAGCCCATGGCATCGCTAGAGAGATTAACCTTGATTCGTTTTTTGACCACAGTTCTTGCCTTTACCCCAACATGTTCCCATCCTTACGGCCAGCCTCCCGTGCTTCCAGGCTCAGATGAAGTAGCGTGGATCTTCCTTTCAGACGTCCTCAGACCCCTGTTTCTTTGTACCGTAAAGGAGACCCCATTCCCACACTAAATCTCCATTGCTTTAGTATCAATAATCTCTCCCTTCATGGAGGTTTGTTGAGTCTCTGTTGAAACATTGTCAAAGAGGGTGAATGAAACAGACACGCTCTTTAAAAAGACCTTCTTAGGGCCCGAGGAAGGAAACGAAAGTACCGAAGCGCAAAGCGAGGTACGCACGTGGACCAAGACGGGAGGAAGATGGCAGCCAGAAAGCAGGCAGCCCGCTCACACGAGGGCGAAATTTGTGATGAAAAGAGCAAATGCAAAATGGAAGCCTGGTCGAAAGCACAGGGTAAGGAAAAGGATCGGAAAGTTTCCAACTTTCAAACGAAATTCTGCGAAAGTAGAGGACATTTGAGTGGTTCGAGCTTGAATGGAAACAGAAACAGGGGTGGAAAAATACGTTTCAAACAGGTTAGGCAAATTTTAATGAAAAGCCGAACAATACGGTTATCGGACCTCACAGAAGGAAAGCACCGCCACGCGGGAGGAGCACGAAGCTTCTGGCGGCCCGTGGGCGGGCAGCGGCTCTCAGCCTGGGCTTCAGGAGGGGTCCGCGGAGGACTGTCCAGAGGCTTGGATCCAGGCCTGTTGCTTTCCTTGCAGAAAAGAATCATCTCGTTTTGAGAGGCCAACAGCAAAGGAATTTGAAATCCTTAAATACAGGTTGGTAACATGGTTTTTGTTTCTTGACTTTTGAGGGGAAAATGCATAAACATGCTTTGTGGACGTGGCTCAGGCCCGCGGGGTCACGGGGACGTGTTCTTGCACTCCAGACCGCGCTGCGCGTCGCCCACACTCAGGCGCGGCGTCAGGAGCTGGTCCCTGCCCACGACGTCGCTGCGGTCTGGCTAGTCCGGGCCCGCTTTGTTCCCCACCTCCCGCTGGCGTTTCTGCTGATTTTGGTCTTGGGAGGCAAGTCTCTCCCCCAGGCAGGGCTGTGGTTCCGGCGCTTCCCTTCTGTGGCCCAGGCTGTGCATCAGGTCACTTCGGGAGGTGCGTTACCCATCAGGGCGAGTGACCTGTTCGGCACCTCTGCCCCCGCCGCCCAGGTTAAGCGCTGAGCGGGGTTGACCCCCTCCCTCACCGCCCCGCGTGCTTACAAGACGAGCGACCCGCAGACACGGCAGAGACAGTAGCCTTGTCTCCGGAGGCTGGCCCCGCTCTGTGGCTCCCAGGCCAACCCAGCCCGGCTTGTTTGCCAGCGGTCTGCCTTGTCCAGCCTTTGGTTTTCCGTCCAGCCCAGTGCCACCCACTGGGCCTTCTGTCCCGTGTGAGAACATCAACACAAGGCTGTGGGCAGCCATGTGACCCGCACAAGACCGGATGGCCCGTCAAACCTTCGGGCTGCACGTAGGAAACAGATCCGACTGTATCCCACGTCCCCGTTATTTTTCGGGTTTTTCTCTGCCGTCACTTACGGTTGCTTGACGAGCAGGGTGTCTTTCTTTACGGCCTGAGCTGGCCCGAGGCCTCTGCCGTGGCCGGACCGTGGTGCCGGCTTCGTGGGGTTGGTGCTCCAGGCTCATCTGTCCTGTGAGGTGCTGTTCTGTCCTGACGTGTGCTTGGGGTGTTGTTGGCTCACAAATGCCTGTTAGATGGAGGCACGGTGTCCGTGTCCCGTGAGGTTCAGCTGACTCTCCTGTGGTTTATCCGAGGAGGAGAGAGGTGGGGTAACGGGAGTAGAATGACGAATGTCAGCAGTTGCAGCAGAGCAGCAGAGCAGAGCAGAACCGAATCAGACCTTGGGGGGTGTGCACAGGCTGGAGCCTTTCGGATCGATTTTAAGTGAATTAAAAATGGGTGCACACCGAGGGCCCCCTCCAGGAGAGCGCACCTCCTGCCCGGGACGGGGGGGCCTGGGGCTGCGGTGAGCTGCGCTTCCCGCTGGGCCTTCGGCGGCTGCCCTGGGCTCAGCGCTGCCTCGTCACCTTGTCTCAGCACCTGCCAGCGCCGCCCCCTTTAGTCCTGGTGCGTTTCTAACATCCCCTGAGGTCGACTCCAGAGCTCGAAGCGTCCTGCGTGAGGTGCCAGACTACATCCCAGGAAGGAAGTGCTGTTTCTGCCTGGCCTTTGGTCACAAAGTTGCCTAGGATTTAAGTGGTTGGCCCTTTGTGGGACCCAAAACTCTTCTATTTTGGGGGCACGATGTTGCAGAACACAAGGTCCTTCAGGGCCATATTGAAAGGCCCATGCTCAGCTGTGTCTTGCTTTCAACCACACTCCCATCTCCTCTCTCTGATACGTTCTTAGCTGGGGACGCTGCTCCGTTCATGGTCCCAACGTTTGAAAGGTGGGGACTGAAGAGAAGAGGGGAGGAGTCACGCAGTTCCCAGCAGTTACCGCCCTCCCTCTAGACCCCAAACTCCATGAAGACAGAGACCAAATCTTTGGGGTCTATATCGCTCACGCCTGAAGAAAAACCGAGACTCAGAGTTGAGCTGTCTGTAACAGGTGTCAGGAAGCCAGGGGCCCTCCCCAGATACACTCCGCACAGAAGCAGGACCGGAACTGCACTGCAGGACTTCCCAAGATAAACCCCATGACGCTCCGAGGGGCCGCTCTGATGCAGCTGAGCTCACTGACCAACGCGGCAGCTAGACCCTCTGATCACTTGTACGGGGCCCTTCTCCTGAAACAGGGAAGAGCAGAGCCACTGCTACCAAATGTTAAAGTAAAAAGTGCGGTGGTGCAGTGACGTCACTTGGACGTCCTAGTGGGAGAAGAAGAGAGAAATAGCTGTGTGACTGAGAAAGAATGCGTTGTGAGTGTTGCTGAGAGCGCGGGAGGGCCACTTAATTATCCAGCGAAATGGGAGCTGTCTAGACAAGTCACTCAGATGGCTCAGGCTGAAGCCAGCCCGTCCGGAGTTTGTGCCAGGGCCCAACCTCAGTCCTGCCTACGGGAGTCTCAGGGCTTTGTTCTGCCCGGGGTTAAGCCGCGTCGCCGCTGGCTGCCAGCTGCTAACAACAAGGTGCTCACCATAGGAAGTGCATGCCCAAGGGAGCATGTCCAGTGCAGTCAGGGGCGGTGAGCCTGCATCTGGCTCCCAACAGCCATTCAGAATGCAAAGAGCTGCTTCTCCCAAGTTGAGAGGGTCACGGCTCCCTTGGCCAGGCGCTCCGTCCCCCGCCTGGCCCTGTTGGTCCTTGTAGATCCTGGAGGAGAAGTCCTGAGACTCGGCATTCCAGAGGGCTTGCGTTCCAGCTCTGCAGAGCACCTGCTGCGGACCTGGGGGAGGTCACTTAACCTGTTGCCTGCTTCTTAGCACCTCATCTGTGAAGTGACGGGGGCTGAGCGAGAACATTGCATTTTTTTCTGAGAAGTGATAAAGCACATTTTCATTGTAGAACTTGATAAACATGGGAAAATATCATGCATATGTAAAGTATTTTTAGATATTATAAATCCTACAAAGATGAAACTTATAAATACTTATATGTATTATATGTATCATGTGAGTGTTTATAATGTTTTTAAAGTACTTATACTATAAATATTTGTAATATAAATACATATAAATATTATACACTTATAAATATTATGCCTTTGGGATCCTGCTGCTTCTCCAAACATTATATGAAGCACTTCTCCATTCATTAAAATAGTTCTGTGTCATTAGTAAAATGTCACATCCATTTGGTTTCCAAAATGCCTTCCAGCTCAAACATTTTAGGATAATTTGAGGGATGATACAAAAAAGGATGAAGTTTTATTTAAAAGGAAGAAATTTTATTTAAAAGAAAGAAATTTTATTCTGAAGAAAGACTGGAGAGCGGTGGCCTGTCTGGCTTCCATGTGGTAGGCGCCGTGGGGCATAATTTAACCGCGTTACTGGTGGGGCGCATTCGTCCGTGGCCCTCTCGTGCTCTCAGATGTCTTCCTGAGTGTGCCGAGAACGTGAGGCCCCGCCTGAGCCATTCTTCAGAGTCGTTCTCAGCAAGCAGCCCTGAGAAGCGAGGTAAGCTCCGCCTCCAGAATGAAGAGCAGTCTTGCTTGAGCTTTCTCTGAAAGCTCGTCACCCCCCAGACTCAGTGTTCCTCCGCTGCAGTGCAGACCCACTGCCTGTGAAACATCTCTGTGGGCCCCTCTGCATTGTCCCCATGGACTTGAGGACGAGGGTCACTGATGCAAATGCTCCGCTGTGAGTCATAAAGTCTTCAGTCTCTGACCCAGGGGTCTCGTATCTTCTGCCAGCAGCAGATTAACTTACTAACTTATAAGTGGGGTACAGTCAACCCTCAGAGCAAGCAGTTGTTACGTGTTACTTAAACAGTGGCAGCCGAGCCGCGAGGACGTTTAGACTCCGGGAAGCACGGCGTCCTGCTTGGCTTGACGCAGCCGGCTAGTGGCACCGCTGGAAGTCAGTCTGGGTCCCTGGGGCTCCACGTCCCCGTATTTTACTGGCCCCTTTCACCATATCGGACACCACGGCGAATCCTCCGGTTGGGAGAAACCGCTTGCTGGGAAATGAACTGGGGACTTCAGGTGGACTCTTCATTACGAAAAATCACTGGTCCCACTTAGACGTTCTGTCTGAAGCTACTTTCCCTGAAAACGCTTGGCCTCTGTTACCTACTTGGAGGGTTCATCCGCACCGCTGGTTTATTTAGATTTAATGAAAGCATTTAAATCTGGCTGTTGTGGTGTTTCGTTGGCCTTAAAACTTTTTTTTCTCCAGCAGGCTCCAGTTCATAAATATGATGGATATTCTTAAAAATGAAATAAACACAGTAGGAAGCATTCTAATACCCACATTGCCCCAGAAGTTCCAAGCTCTGCACACTGAAGCGGAGAAAAGGTAACGAATAGCCCTAGGGACATGTGTCACTGCTATGCTGGGGCCAGAGAGTTTTTTTAAAAAACTTATTTTTTAAAGCAGATTTAGGGTCCCAGAAGCATGAAGAGGAAGGTACGGAGATTTCTCTTATCCCCTCTGCCTCCGCACTCACAGGGCCTACCCCTCAACAGCATCCCCTACCAAAGTAGTACGTGCGTTACAGCCGACGAGCCTACGATGGCATCATTGTCACCCAGAGTCCATAGTGTACAGTAGGGTTTGCTGCAGGGGACTTTTTGTTGATTAAAAACAGGGTATCGCCCATTGCTAGAAGATCACGATGTTGGCAGAACACCCGGCGAGCTTGCTGAAATGCTGTCGGCCATGGCTGGTGTCTAGGAAGTGCTCCGTAACTCATAGGCGTTGTGATTAGGTGCTTGGTAGACGCCTGCTCAGTGGATAACGGTTACGTCCACGCATGGATCCCGCACGTGCGCTGGGGACGCGGCAGTGGACAAGGCAGAAGTTCCGCCCTTGTGGGGTTCATGTCCCAGAGGGGAGCCCCGGAATGAACAGACGCACCAATACGGAACATCAGCGGTGAGAGCCGCTCTGGGAGAAGTTAAGTGGGAAGAAGAGGCCAGAGGGAGACGGTGTGGGGTGTCCTTTTGGGTCACGCGGGCAGGGGAGGCCTCTGCACGGGGCCGGCGGCTGAGGAGACGCCTGGGGAAGGCGTGGGGGCGTCAGCGGGGAGGGGGGTGTCAGCGGGGAGGGGGGCATCAGCGGGGAGGGGGCGTCAGCGGGGAGGGGGGCATCAGCGGGGAGGGGGCGTCAGCGGGGAGGGGGATGTCAGCGGGGACGGGGGCGTCAGCGGGGAGGGGGCGTCAGCGGGGAGGGGGGCGTGCTACCTGGATTAAGAGACGTGAGGGGCACGAGGAAAGGGTTTCTCTGCAGCGCGGCCCCGCTCTCTGCTTCGCACCGTCGTCTCTGTGGGGCTCCGCTCCCCGGGGCCTGGGCACGAGCCCCGTGCAGGGACAGCCAGCAGGGTCTTCCGCCCTGTGACGGGGCGGTCAGAGTGCTCAGCACCTACTGCAGGTGGCCGTCACAGAAGTGAAAGTTTTCACCTAAACTGAGCATCGATGTCTCCCAGGACCAGGCTCCATCCCGGAGGCTGAGTGTGATGGGTGGTGTGATCCGCTGTGTTTTGTTATCAGAAGCATGGAGAGCAGTAGGTGGGGTGGGGATGAGGAGAAATAAGAAGTGTGGCTTCTGTTTCCAGCGGAGCTGACCAAATGGATAAGGTGTCAGATCACGGGAAGCAGATGGAACAAGAAGAGGAAAGAGCTGTTGGGATTGTGGGCTGTTTGTGGGACTGGCCGCCAGCTTGGTCTCAGTGGCGTTTTCGTGGACGTTCGGTGCTGGGCCAAGCAGAGGTTGGAGACACCAGCCTCTGTGTCTCAGCTTCTGGCTTAAAAGGACTGAAGGAGGAAGGGTAGATTCTCTTCCCTCTCAGCTAAAGTCGGGGATGAAGGTGGGGGGATTGGACTGTCTGAAGACCTGGGTCTTCTCGCTGAGTTAAACAACATAAATTTTATTGTCGCCTGTCCTTCCTCCCCAGAAAAAGAAAAAAGATTTTCTTTCATTGCAAATGTGTAAGATTTGTTGGGTTCATTTTCACAAAAGAGTTAGAACGTGGGAAAACCAAACACTCCCTCCTCCCACTGCTTTCCTTCTGGCTTTTGCTTAATTTTGTAACATTAATTCTTTGATCCTTCCAACCAGAAATCATTTAAGTGACTTTGATTGAATAACCGCTGAACTCCCAAATTCTTTGTATAATGATTGTATTTCTTGTTGTGTTTCGTACGGTCATAATGAGGTTCCAAAGCAGGTTCCGATGCCAGCGCACCTGGACTTCTCCTGGCAGGCAGTGATCTAAGGCAAGTTGTCTCACCTCTTAGAGCTCAGCCTCAGCAGCGATAAGAAAGGCCTGGCACTTAATCTGCATCCCCTGTGGAGACGGCGTTGGGAACTTTATTCGGCTTGTGTGTGTATAAAGGATCTTTATTAGAGACCCCAGAGAGGGTGGTGCTGTAATGCAATAGGAGCCCTGCTCTCTGGACCATCGAGCTGATGTTATGTAATGACCTGCTCTTTGGCTCCACATCCCTCCTGAGACTTGCCTTTGGCTTCTCTGGAGACTGGATTCTGCTGTTTTCCCAGCAGCTGAGGAATCAGGGGCGTGGTTGCAAGCTGAACAAATGGCGGAGTCTGCCCCTAGCGTGGCCTTCCTTTGCTGTGGATGCCCCGTCACGTCTGTCGAGGACCAGCAGCGACTGCCGGTGTCTCTGGTTTTGAGGGTCAAAGCAGATCTGTGAAATACACAGTCCCTAGCTCAGCTCACAAGGCTTTATCCAAAATTCTAGCAAATGACTCTTTGTTTCGCTCACCCCACGGCTTTATTAGCAACCCTGGTTGACCCACACTGACATCCACGGGTTGCTGTGTTGCAAAGGTCAGACCATTTCAGTCTGGCGACGTTTTCCTGTGGCACGTACGTTTACAGCAACTCTTAAGGCCGACAGTAAAACGCACATGATGGACATGGCTCAGGTATTTCCCACTGCTTCTGAAGTGATGATTTCTCACCAAGAACAAGGGGCTAGTGAAATGCGGGCTTAAGGAGAGGCGGCAACAGAAACCGTGGGTTTTCAAGTTTAAGCTAATATTTAATGTAGGATACAGACCACTGGTAAATATTGATTTATCTTCCCTCGTGTTCCCCAAGGGGCTTAATCCTCGCTGCACAGAACATTAAACAACTGTTTATTATTCCACCAGTATTATAAAAACAATACTGGAATTCTTTTCTTTCTTTCTTTCATTTTTTTGAAAGAAATAACAAGCATCTAACATCCCAGCAGGACAGAGCAGCTGCGTGTGAGATCAGCAACACACCCACACGGGCATCGGCCTTACGCCTTGTGGCTCCTCATGGCCCCTCGTGGCTCCTTGTGGCTCCATTCTTGACAGGCATCTGCTTTTCTTCCTGGCCTGGTTTCTCACCTGCAACAATACTTGAAAGAGTTCTTTTAACTCTAGGCCTCAAAGAGAGCGAAAAAGATTGCTGGTAAATGGCCGACCTCCAGGAGCCACGTAAGCCACCCCGGGGCAGCGCTGTCAGATAACGCCCTGAGATGATGGAGACAGCCTAGCATCGCTGTGTGGTCACCATGAACCACGCGTGGTGACGGAGCACTTGAAATGGGGCTGGTGCCACCGAGGAACTGAATTTCCAGTTGAATTTCAGTGTTAGTAATTTAAGTTGGAATAGCCACGTGTGGTTAGCGGCCACCATGTTAGCGTGGATTTATAGTTTCTCAAGAGTTCGCTTAATGTGCGTGTACTTCCACACATGTACGACAGAAATCTAACTAAAATGCAAGAGTGGTTGTCAGGCTACCTTGAGCCCCGCCTTACTGGGGGAATGGCAAGTCCTGGGGCAGTCTGGTCCCCTCTCTGTGCTTGAACTTTGTCCCTGCCCCTCTTCTGCATTCACCTTGCCTACTCTTTTTTTTTTTTTTTTTTTAACATATAGCAACTTTGTTGAGATGTAAGTCACATACCATGTAATTCACGTATTGAACGTGTGCAATTCAAGAGTCTGTCCTGTGTTCACAAGGTTGTATAACCATCACCCCATCAACTTCATGACACTTTCATTGCCCCAAACAGAAAGCCTGCACACATTAGCAGTCATGCCCCATTTCTCCCCGGACTCCCACCCTGCCCTTCCTGTGGCACCACAAGTCTACTTTCTGTCTCTGTTGATTTTCCTATTTTGCACACTTCATAGAAACAGAATCATACTGTATACGGTGTTTTGTGTCTGGCTTCTTTCCGCCAGCATCACGTCCCTGAAGTTCGCTCGCGTTGTCGCAGGCGTCTGTGCTCCGCCCATTCGTTGCTGAATGTCCACTGTGTGGTGCGCCAGCGTCCCTGTCCGCTCACCAGCTGAGGGTCACTGGGTTGTTTTCACCTTTCAGCTGTTATGAGTTACGCTGTTACGAGTATTCACATGTAAGTTTCTGTGTGAGTGTGTGTCTCCATCCCTCCTAGGTGTGCACCTAGGCATGAAATTGCTAGTCTCCTCTGGTAATGCTGACACTGAACGTCCGGTGGAACTGCCAGACTGGTTTGGAAAGCAGGTGCCCCTGTGAGCGTCCCCCATCAGCAATGTGCAAGCATTCCAGTTTCTCCACATCCTTGCCAACTCTTGTTACTGTCTGTCTTCTTTTGATATAACCATCCTAGCAGGTGTGAGATGATAGCTCATTGAGTTTTGATTTGCATTTCCTGATAGTCAGTGGCCCTTTGCCCCCATCCATTCACACTCGACGCAGGACAGTGACGCAGGCAGATTCGCCCTGGAAATGCAGTTTTGCAAGAAAAGAGCAAGCTCTGTTTTAGGTGTTTCTTTGGAAATGGCAGGAACCACTTCTGTGGCACAGTCAGACTGAAACCAGGGAGGCTGGTATTTAACCAGTTCGTGCCCAGCTAGACGTCGGTCACATTTATGCTTTTTCTGAGTCAGATTCCTGGGCAGGGCTTCTTCCCCTAAAAACAGTCTATGTAAGTAAAAGTAGTTTGAGCCAAGCCTAAGGAAATGCTTTTTAAAATTTCCTGTTACAAGAGTTTTCTCCAGAAGTCCTTTCTCAAACAGGCACCAACTCTTCTAAGATCACTTTTTTCTAATTTTTATTTTCTATTATTATTTTTTATTGAAGTACAGTCAGTTACAGTGTGTCAATTTCTGGTGCACAGCACAGTGTCCCAGTCATGCATATACATGCATGTATTCATTTTCATACTCTTTTTCATTAAAGGTTATTATAAGTTATTGAACATAGTTCCCTGTGCTCTACAAAAGAAACTTTTTAAAATCTATTTTCATATATAGTGGCTAATATTTGTAAATCTCAAACTCCTAAATTTGTCGCTTCCCACCTCCCTTCCCCAGTAACCATAGGACTGTTTACTATGTCTGCAAGTCTCTTTCTGTTTTGTAGATGAGTTCATAGTGTCCTTTTTCTTTTTTCTTTCCTTTCTTTCTTTTTCTTTTTTTTTAGATTCCACATGTGAGTGATATTGCATGGTATTATTTTTCTTTCTCTTTGTGGCTTGCTTCACTTCGAATGACAATCACCAGGTCCATCCATGTTGCTGCCAATGCCATTATTTTATTCTTTTCTTGTGGCTGAGTAGTATTCCATCGTATAAATATACAATATACACATCTTCTTTATCCAGTCATCTGTCGATGGACATGTAGGTTGTTTCCACGTCTTGGCTATTGTATATAGTGCTGCTGTGAACACTGACTGAGGTGCATGTATCTTTTCGAATTAGGATTCCCTCCAGATAAATGCCAGGAGTGGGACTGCTGGTCATGGGGTAAGTCTGTTTTTAGTTTTCTGAGGACTCTCCATCCTGTTTTCCATAATGGCTGCACCAGTAGTATCACTTCTAATTCTCACGGTTAAAGTGACGCAGAGCACCGTGCTGACACGGGGTGGGAATGGGAAGATCGAAGAAGTCCAGGTTGGGAAGCCCCGGCAGGCAGGGTGAGTGGTCTGCCTGCAGGAGCCGCCCCACCCCCACCGGCTGCCTCGCGTTCAGGGCTTCATGCATCCATTTCTTTAATGAATACTGAGTGCCCCGATGTGCCAGGCACAGCTCTGGGGACGGAACAGTGAGCAGACTGGGCCTCGTCTCTGCTTTCACGGGGTCAGGCCGACGTCAGTCAAACAGCAAGACTGGCCAGAGTTAGGAAGGCGCGGTCCGGGGAGCTCTGGCTGAGACCGTCCGTTGCCTGCTCACTCGGCCTCTCCGCGTGCTCGGCCCCGACGGTCCTGCGGCGGGAGACCCTCGTCCCGGCATGACTCACCTGGGTGCGGTTTCTGTTCTACTGCTGAGTAGTTGTTACATCGTTTATTTCCTTTCTCTTTCTCTCGCTCTTTGTTAAACATTCTTTTTAGCTGATATCGTTTTTATAACCGAGTTTTTCTAGCATCTTGGGAGGTTAAGAGTTTGGAGAAATACGTTTCTGTATTTCTGTTCCCTGTCTTCCTTGTCTGTCATATTTCTGCTTATCCTTCAATGCACTGCTTGGATACAGCTTTTTCTGTGAAATATCACCATCACCATCAGTCCTGAGGGCCTCCAGGAAGAAGCATCCATTTCTCCCCTGAGCTTCGGCAGTGCCTTACGCCTGCATTGCCATGTTGCAGAAGGAAGGTTCTTTACCTGCTGGCTTTCCTCGCCAGTCAGTCAACATCTCAGAGTAAAGCTTTGTGTCTGAGTCTTGTTTATATTTTCAGCCCCAAGCACAGCAGCTCACACCTAATAGGAGATCTATAAATGCTGAGTAAATGAGTGGTCATGCAGAGGGGTCCAGACATCACACGAGCCCGGCTCCTTTCTTCCAGCCAAGAACGATTTGTCACTGAAGCAGCAGTGAACTGTCAGCTCTTGTAACCCTTGCTTATTATCTTCTATTGACCTTTTAATTCAATAGGGAAAAATATAAATACATTCTCCTATTGGAAAATTTATTATAAAAACAACAGACTGGACAGGGAAAGATGACAAGAAGCCAGTCGTTCAAGACCTTCAGCGCTAAAGCCAATGCTAATGTTTTGTTCTGGGAAACAGAATCCACCTCTTAGCCCACAGAGCACCCTGGCCGTGTTATTTCTAGGGTGAGGAATGAGGGACCAAGTCTAGCAGATCATGAGCAAGCCCAGACATGCAGGGAAGCGAGGGGCTGGGCCCGGGACAGAACACATAAACAGGCCAGGACACAAGCATCTTAAGAGCCCTGGGACAGAAGCAAGACCACACATCAGAGCCGGAGGGAAGGCAGGATGCTGGGCTAAGGGCAGGATTCAGGGCAAGCAGCAAGCCATGCAAGAAAATTAAAACATAAATCTTAGTTGCAGGAAGCTCAAAACCTAGTATTTCAGGGTGGGGGTGGGGAAGGGAGTTGGAGATCAGAGCAAGTAATTGATGCAAATCTAAGCCAAGTCTAGGGGTGAACTGCGAATCCCTTCAGCACTGCCGGGGGCTCCGCAAGGCGGGGAGGTGAGGCCGAGAGCCTCCTGCCGTCTCCACACGTGAGGATGTGCCGTCTCCGCAGTGCGTTTCGCTCCAGATGTGCTGTTCCTTACGAGCAGCAGAACTGCGGTTTCTATTCAGAAGGGCTGTCCGTGGTTCGAGCCTGTCGGAGCATTGTCTGATTTTCTCTTTACCTTGAATGTCTGAGGTCGGCAGGGACGTATTTTTAAAATCATTTCACATGACAAGGGACTTGTGTCCAGGGTATGTAAAGAACTCCTAATTGTAGGAAGACTAACAGCCTATTAAAACGGGCAACAGGCTTAAGTTGACACTTAGCAAAAGAAGATACATGAACGGCCAGTAATCACATGGAGATGTTCAGCGTCGTCAGGCACTCAGGCACGTGGCGCATTCAGCCTTCCCTGCACTGCCTCCCGCGGGCACCGCGTCACTGGCAGGACCTCGCGTTGGTGAGGATGAGAGACTGGGATCTCCGCACGTTGCTGCTGGGCATGTAAAGTGACACACTGCTCTGGGGAACCGGTCCAGCCGCTCCGTAATTCCAGGCCCGGTATTTCCTGGAGGGAGGGCACAATGCACGTGCTCACCCACGCACGGGACTTGAACAGCAGTGTTGATGGCACCTCTAGCCGTAAGAGCTCCGCACTGGTAACAGCCCAGACCCCCGTCACTAGGTGAGGGACATGCAGATTGGGGTGTGTTCATTCAGTGGGTATTTTCAGCACCCAAAAGGAACAAACTGCTGACCCTCAAAACAGTGTGGGTGTATCTCAGAAACATTACGTTGAACCAAAAGAAGCCAGACACAACCCGCAGGACTCCATCCATCAGTGGTTCTAGGCCAGGTGGTGGGAGAAATGGGAAAACGGATGCTTCAGTTAGAGACGAGGCAGGAAGGAACTTTCAGGGGTAACGGACGTGTCCTATGTTTAGATTCAGGTGGTGGATACATGCGTGTAGATGTCTGTAAATTCGTAAGTGCTTGTCAGAACTCAGTGAACTGGACCCCTGAGGGCTGTGCATTTTGCTGTGTGTACGTTGTGCCTGAACAAAAGAAGAAAGTCCGGTTCGGAGAGGTGAAGACATTCGCTTCAAGTGGGGCAGCAAATCCGGGGCAGAGCCGGCGCCTGACTCGGGCTGACGCGTGCCAGCGCGGGGCCCGCTTTAGCTGCATCGTCCTCCCAGCACAGAAGGAGGGCAGGGGGGAGCGGGAGGGAGGCTCCCTTGTACCAGAAGGAAGGGCAGGAGTCACGGGGGTCACATTTCTGTCCGGGGCAAGAGGCTCTTAATGGCGCCTGCGATGGGAAGGGCCAGTGCCACCTGGCCCCCTGCAAGAGTGGTTAGAAAGCGCGGGGGCAGAGACAAGCACCTCCATCTGACTCGCGGAACCTGCCAGGAGAGACGGTTTTAAGGTTATTCTTTTGTTGGTATCCACCTTGGGTAGTGAATAATAAGTGTGTTTCATTTTTAAGGCCTCTCAAAACTTCTTTATGAGTTAATCTATATATTTACATTGGGGAAAAACAGAAAATAACAAACAGAAGAAACAAAGAAAGCCTCCCAGGGCCTGTCAGCCAGCAATAATAAGGTGTTTTTCATTGCTCACTAATAAATAAAAAGACTTTAACAAAAATGGGACCATCCTAAATGTGCTGCTTCACAGTGTGCGTTTTGTGCGACATACCATGAGCCTTTCTCTTTGGTAGAGGACACAGATTTTTCCTCTGCTGAGCTCGTCACTTTCCGTGGACGGCTGTATCCGGATTTGTTCAGCCAAGCCTTGCCGTCGCTCGCTCAGGCTGTTCCCGGTTCTCAGCTGCCGCCCGCCAGCCCCCTGCAGGAGGACACCTCGTAAGCCACGCCTGCTCGCTTCCCTAGTTACCTGCTCAGGGAAAGTCCCGAGAAGGGGAAATCCTGGGTCAGAATCGAGGTGTGGACGTCTTCAAGGCGCTGAATCCATGTTGTCATTTTCTCCTTTTCGGGATGGCTTTTACCAACGTGCATTCTCCCCGGTGGGGAAGGAGGGGTCCCCCTGATGCACAGCCTGTAACTGTGGTCCCCACGTCAGGTGCCGCCTCTTCATGGAAGCACAGTCAGGGTCAGAAATCAGCCGTCACTGTTGTCTAGCTCTGTCTCCCAAGCGATGCCTGAATCCTCTTTTGGATTCAACTAGTCTAAAATGTGCATGTGAACGGGAGGGCGTGGCTCAGTGGCAGAGTGAGTGCCTGGCCTGCACGAGGTCCTGGGTTCAATCCCTGGCACCTCCACTGAAAAATAAATAAATAAGCCTAATTACCTCCCCTCAAAAAGAAAAAAAGAAATTAAAACATGTTAATTTGAGGACATGATTGATGACTGAATGGAGCTGGAAAGAGACGTGATCCTGGGGTCCGAATCCCTTGGTCTCGGGACTGGCTGTTCCGTCACCTCGCTGAGCGTGAGCCTGGCCAGTTACCCTGCCCGGGCCTCAGCGGCCCCGGCTCCAAGATGAGCGGTGGGCGCGGACCCCGTCTTTACACATTGTCTTCAGTTATGACGTTCTGTAAATCTTTGGCTATGTGAAGCATTCCTCTCTAAGGCTGGGCTTGTAAATTGAGAGTGTCAGGCCTTTAAAGTGCAGCTCGTGCGGGAAAGGAGAAGGCCCAGCAGCCAGCTTGCTGCTGGGCCTGAACCCCGTGTTCTCTGTGAAGTGATAAACCGCGTCTTGGCGCCCAGATTATTCCAGGTCGCCTCGGGTTTTGCGAAAGTGGCTTTTTCAGGAATTGTTCCCATTGCCGGAAAGTGGGTGTTAACTGGTGCCTTGGCTATTTGTCAGGGCACGCACTGGCAGAGTTCTGGCAGCTTTTCCAGAGGATCAGCCGATGCCGCGACCCGGTTGTGGCTCTCCTTGCCAGACGGCACACACCCTGCGTGAATAACCCAAGACAGACCCACACCAGAGACCGAGGCTGTATCATGCACCACTTAGCCTTGGCCTCTGAAGTGTCTTTTGGACCAAGTGGAAACAGTGGTCAGCATACCACAGGAAACAGGCTAGCCCAAAGCAGAGGAATTGGTCAGTATTCCTTAATAAAGTGTCTGCCACCCGCTGAAACGGGGTCCAGGCGGTGTCCTGGCGGAGGAGATGAAGCCAAGGAGGGTGAGCAGGGAGCAGCACTGAACAGCACTGGTGCTGGCTTCTCTACAGTTCGCAGCCCGTGCGGACTGACCCTCCCTCTTTGTCCCACGTGGCCTCTCTGGGAGCTCTTGGGTTGCCATTTCGCCCTGATCCGCCCAGGAGAGCCTGCAAGAGCAGGCGTCGTGGTGCCGAGGGGCCCGGTCACATCCGCAGCAACCACGGAGCGTGGCTCGAGCCCCCCGCTTCTCTGCTTTCTTGGCAGCGTTTTGCAGTCTTGCGCCTCCTTCCTCTTCTGCCTTATTCTTCTGTGACAACGATGGGAAAACCCCTCTTCTTTCTTGCTCTGTGAGCCCATGGTAACAAATTACAGTAACAGATTAAAGACGACCAGTCTTCCGTAGGAGGCACTCGCAAGACGCTGGTCCGGTGTGTCCCAGGCTTCAGGCATTAGTCACTTAGCGTTCACGATGTGTGCATGTTTATGTACCACATGTACTTTTATTTACTTGATGTTTGTCTTCAAATGAGTGCGCTATTTCTTTTTTCCTTATCCTGAGCAACACAGTATCTGAAATCCTCGGCTGGGCATGCTGGTTACAGCTTTCCGACATACCTTAAAATGTTATGTAGCTAATGAATAATGTTCATTTGTGTGCTATGTAATGGGTTTCCCTTTTCCTCTCTTTGTTGTACACACCATACTCTGAGACATTCATTAAAGTTAAACACTTAAAATTCAGCTCCCTGGTTCCAAATCGCCACATTTTAAATGCGCAGTCGCCACTGTGGCTAGTGGCTGCCGTGCTGAACTAGGCGGAGAGACAGCATCCTGTCACCCCGTCATCACCGGAGGCTGTGCTGGACTGCTCTGCCCGCGGTCGGCCCAGGGCACGCCGACTGCTCTTGTCGGCTAAGCTAAGCTAGTATGCGGCAGGGTCACCGAAAGACTTGTTCGCAGCGAGCAGTGTGGGAAGTGCTGGCAGCAGTGCCCTCCCTCCCCGCCCATCGCTCCCCTCCGTGTGTGTCTGAGCGTGTCCCCTTTTCCTCCTTCTGCTCGTCTTGCTCCGCCTCTGTGTCCTAGCTCACGGTCACTCTTGCCCTCTTGTCCTTTCTCTCTGGTTCCTTTTGCCTTCTCAACCAAAAATCTCCCTAATTCAAAATCCGAGTGTGTCTGGATTTCACTTTATAAATTATCCTTCAGCTACAATAATTTCAGGCCAGAGCAGGTTCTGGGCTGTGACTTGAGTAACGGATACCTCTTGGAGGAGCTCCTTCCAGATGCGGCCAGCTGCTCACGGGGCATCTCTCCCTGGAAGGCCTGCTGGCTGCTCACCGTTAGCGTGCCCAAGGCTGGACCGTCTCCCAGTCGCACCCCTGCCTGCCCCCCACGGACGTGACTATGTGCTTTACCTGCTCCTCATCCAAAGCCACGTCTCCAAGAACAGGAGGATTTTTGGTCACGCTTCTCTTCAGGCCCACGTAAGAGGGGCCCAAAGCTCTCTCTTTGGCACTGGTTATCTTTATTGAGCAGGCAAAAAGCTGGGAATTGCCTAGAAGGCTTGATGCAACTTCTTTTGAAATAAAATATGGTGCTGCTGTTTGTATATTTTGGAAATTAATTAACAACTTAATATCAAAAAAATGAACAAACCAATCAAAAAATGGGCAGAAGACCTAAACAGATATTTCTCTAAAGAAGGCATACAGATGTCCAACAGGCACATGAAAAGATGCTCGATACTGCTAATTATTACAGAAACGCAAATTAAAACTACATTGACGGGGGGAAGGTATAGCTCAAGCCGTAGAGCGTATGCTCAGCATGTATAAGGTCCTGGGTTCAATCCCCAGTACTTCCTCTAAAAATAAATCAAATAAATAGACCTAATTACTCCTACACACACACCAAAAAAAAAAAGACCTACATTGAGGTATCACCTCATACCAGTCAGAATGGCCATCATTTAATAAATGCTGGAGAGGCTGTGGAGAAAAAAGGATCCCTTCTGCACTGTTGGTGGGAATGTAAACTGGTGCAGCCACTTTGGAGAACAATATGGAGGATCCTTAAAAAACTGAAAATAGACTTACCACATGATCCAACAATCCCACTTTTGGGCATATATCTAGAGAAAACTCTAACTTGAAAAGATACATGCACCCCAATGTTCACAGCAATAGCCAAGACATGGAAGCAACCTAAATGTCCAGGTGAATGGATAAAGATGTGTTTATATACAATGGAATATTACTTGGCCAAAAAAAGAATGAAATAATGCCAGTTGCAGCAACACGGGTGGACCTAGAGATTATCGTATTAAATGAAGTTAATCAGCAAAAGACAGATATCATATGATATCACTTATATGTGGGATCTAAAAAAAAATGATACAAATGAACTTATTTACAAACCAGAAATAGATTCACAGACATAGAAGACAAACTGTGGTTAACAAAAGGGAATGGGGTGGGGGGAGGGATAAATTAGGAGTTTGAGATTAACATACACACACTAGTATGTGTAAGATAGATAAAACAACAAGGACCTGCTGTACAGCACAGGGAACTATATAATCAATGTCTTGTAATAACCTATAATGGGAAAGCATCTGAAAAAGAATATGTATGTTAAAAATTTTATTCTATAAAAAATAAACGAGCACTTGGAAAGCTTCTGGAGGATCCCAGAGGGAGGAAAGCACTGTGTAGACAGACGTCTGCTTTGTCGGCCATGAAGGCCAAGGACTAGGACAGACCACACCCCTCTCTCCCTGTTTTAATCACGCAGAGACCCCAGACAGGAAAGCAAAGGAGAAGCTGGATCCAAGAGCCCTCAGAAGAGCAGGCTGCTCTCGGGGACATGTATGCATTGTTTGCACAAAAATAGGCCCTTCCGTAGGAAGACAAAGTTGGAAGTTTCCCTCATTCCCTGCAGGAAAATGTGTTCTTTTTTTTTTTTTTTCCATTCTAAATGTATTCAATTAGGCTATGGAAAATTTAGTTCTTCTTGCTAACTTACACAAGGCGTTAGGATACCTTGGGATCTTCATCTGTCAGCTTTAAAACCTTAAATATGGCATTGATTATTCTCAGGAAGGTGACGGGACAATCTGCTCTCTTTCTCAGACAAAGGGAGGCAGTTGTCCAAAATGGGAAGCCCCTACCTGGGTAGGGGTGATGCAAGCATCCGCTGGCTGCGTTCTGTTCTGCTCCACTCTGAAAAAAAGAAGCAGACCCGAGTTTGCCTAGCCGTAATCTTCCTACAGTTTAAGGGCTGTGGTGTTCTCCGGATAGTATAACACGTATGTGTTGAATGCTTGGAATTTTCCCAGCGGTGTGTTAGGTGCAATCTCATTAATCCCCATCACAACTGCGATGGTGGGGATGGTGGGGACCACCGCCGCGGTCCCTCCCATATTTTAGTTTGAGGAGTTTGAGCTTGGGGGAGGTAAATAATCTGTCAGCTCAAATGCAAACCCACGCCCAGTGTTCGCTGATGGTCACTACGGGCCTGGCACTTTTCTCCGCTCAGGGAGTTCTGCAGGGAGAGATCCTTGGTCATACGGGGCTTACAGCCTACAGAGGAAGGACAGGAAACGAGTAAGTTAGAAAGGAGCGTAGATGGTTCCAGATGTTGGTGATGTGGTAAGAACAACAGGTGGAGTGAAACAGTGGTGACTGTGGGCTGCTTACACTGGGAGCTCTTCCAGGGATTTTCTGAGATGGCTTTGAATTCAGACCTGAATAATATGGAGGATCCAGAATGCAGGTATTGAGAGCAATGGAAACGGCAAGTGCAAAGGCCCTGGGGTGAGATTGGGGGCCATGTGCTTCAGGAACAGCAAAAAAGCCAGCTTTGCTATGCAGCCACTGGGGGCTGAGTGGTAGAAGGTCAGACACGTAAGCAGTGTAACAGGACACCGCAGAACAAAGCTAAGCAGAAGAGGCATATAACCTGAAGTAAGGTTTTGAAAGGTCCCTCTGGTTTCTAAGTGGTGAATAGCAGGTACAGGAGCAAGACAAGAAGTGAGGGAAAGGTTAGCGGGACATGAACTTCAAGGGGGCTGGAGGTGTTTGAAGAAGGCACACGGTGCTTTGGAGACAGCAAAGGAGGAGGAGACAGGAAGGTGTTTACTCTTCCGTCATCCAGATCCCGAGACACTGCCGACGGGAGGAGGGAGCCGCGGGGGCCAGCCAGGGCCAGCTGGTGGGCTGAAGGGAAGGGGACATTCAGAGAAGAGGATGAGGGTGTAGACAGTGCTTCAGGGCCGGTGGTGGCCAGTCATGGTAATGAGAGCTGGTTTTATTGAGCACGTGCTGTGTGTCTCCTGCGGTCCGAGTGCTCTCCTTGGACTGGCTTCTTCAGCTTTCTCAGTTACGCGAGACCACAGGTGCTGCTACCAGCCCCTTTTTACACAGGAAACTGAGACACAGAAGAGCGAAGAAACTTGCAGCTTCTATGTGATGTGACTGCTGCTAAGCGGGATGGCAGAGTCTTCATTTCAGAAGTCAGAGCGGTCAGGTTTGGGGCTGTCAGAGAGAGCTGGGAAGTGAGCTCACTAAGGAGGGGCCGACGGGTCTGGAGGTGAGACCCAGATGCCCCAGGTGATCTGGGAGGGAGGGGCGCAGGTAAGCAGGTTGTCCTGTGGTGCCGCTCATCCCGGCCGCCCCTGGAAGAGGGTTCCTGCCCGGCGCACACGGGAAGCTGGAGCCCTGGGTGGCTGCTCGTCCCTGCAGCTTCCTGTGGGTGGGGTGAGCCGGCGCCTCCTCCCTGGGGCTGCTTGCTCAGGCAGCTGGTGGGAGAAGAGCGGCTTCCTCTAAACAAGACGGCATCTTGACCTCTTTTATCTCACTGCTCTTGGGTGGCGAGGAGGCTCAGTGACACATTTCTGGGATGTTTTGCCGTAGCTCCCATGCAGAGATACGGATCGCTTCCTGTGACTAATTATTTCCTATGTGTCAGGCTCTGTGCTGAGCGCTGGATGTATATTGTTCCCAAGAAGTCTTTGTAAGCGCCAAAGGATGAGTGAACAGAGCGACACAAAGCCCGAAGAGAGCCCTTGGGAGTGAACAGCCAGAGTCCTGCTTGACCGCACTGATGCTGAAATGTCGGTAGACCTGCTGTCAGATTCGCGGAGCGCCCTGTGGGTGAAGGACTTGAGGGAGGTGCAGGCTGGAAGGGGGAGGTGGGTGTAAACAGAGGAAGCGGGTGTTGCTTTAATGCACTCTGTTACTCCTCCTAAGTCTGAAAGTGCCTCTACTCAAATAATAGTGCTTCCCCCTTTTAATTCCCCTTAAAGAACACCTGAAAACTGCCTGCTTCCCCCCTTCCCCCAAAACAAGAAAAAAGGTGAGATTATGAATAATTTTTGGTGAGGTATTTTAGTTTTCCATAATTTTAAAAGAAAACAAATGTGCAGGCTATTTTAAAAAGACATCATTTAAATAAATGAAATGTTTCTTTAGGCATCGAATTTAATTGAATCCATTTCATCATTTTAAAAAAATTATTTTCTCTGACATTCATCTGTTCCTATCCAAGAACATGGGTGGATAATCTGCTCTCAGTTTTCTTAGGCTCCATGGTCCTGGCAAAGTCACTTTTTAAATGTATGCCTGGATTTCTCCAACTTAAAGACTCCTGGACTTCCAAAACAGCTGAACTGTGCGGATGGGCCGTGAACTTCTCTGCCCAATGGCCTCTTCTGTCGCCCTAAGTCCTTCATTTGTACAATAAAAAAACTCATTAACCTGCCAATCAACTTGTTTTCTTTGGGTTCACCTAGTGGACTGGATTTTGCTGTCCCTACATGCTTCTTCGAGCTCCTTGGAGAAAACTGTGATGAATAATAGACATTTGATCATTTGTTTTACAAAAGTCTGTTGAGTGCCTCCTGTGTTCCAGGCTCCAGACGTCAAGAGTGAGTAGGATTGAGGTCCTTTTTCTTAAAGGATCCCTGCTTGAAGGAATTATTACAAAACGTGGCAAAGGACAGGTGTAGCCCCCTGTGTGTCTCCCGGTGTAACAAGTTCCTTGAGCGTTAGGGACCCAGAGTCTTGGACACATTCGCACGACCTTCAGACCCTCGTCATGGACCCACCGTGACAGTCGTGCGCTGCTGCACCGGACGTGAGCTCGGGCTTTGCAGGCCCCCCAGGCTCACTCCTTTTTCAGATGGAGTGATGAAACCCAACTGGAAAATGGCAGCCTTGGGCCGCAGATTCCTACTTCACTGTGCTTTCTTCCATCTAAACAAATCCTGTGTGCTACGTGTACATTTTGGTTATGTCTTTAAACCTCCCCAAATTTATTAGTATCATTAGGTACTTATTATTATTTATTATTGGCGGAGAATATTGACTTAGACTAGCCAACATGTTGTCCTGTAAGGTCTTGGTAGCAGCAGACTCAAAACTGTCCTCAGGGTTGCCTCCTTGGTCCGCAGCGCACAGGCCACCCGTGAAAGTCGGCTCGCTGTGAAGGGTGGGGTGAGCAGTGGGGGAGAGGGAGGTCCGGGACATACAGCAACACAAGGAACATGCAGTTCCAGGCTGAGTGTTTGGAAAAGCAGAAGGAGATGGATTCAGTATTTCATGCTTAGATGCAATCAGCTCTGGGTAGAGTGGCTGCACATAGTATGTGCTCAGGGAACACTGGTTGACCAACTGAATGAACGTAGGGAAGAGAAACACAAGCGAAGGCACCAAGCAGATCTGGAGCCGTCCTTCACTTCCCACGTGCCTCCTGGAATATACGGTCTAACGCCTCTGTGTCTCTACGTGGAACCAAAAGCTTTGCGTGCCGGCACTGATGGATGTCCGTCCTCCAGTGCCATTTCGTGAAACAGCAGGCATCGGAGCGGTAAATCTGGGAGGTAAAAGGAGGGACTTAGTAAATCCCAAAGCTGGACGCTTGAGAGCCTGCAACTTAATGGGACTCCAGTCGGGAACCTGGAGCAGGGGCAGCCAAGCCTTCTAGAAGCCCCCCTTGCACGGACGCATCACCACATGATGGCCACACTTTGTTACTTGGCACGTGACGGGAGCAGAGGAGTCGAGGCTTTGGGGTAAATCAGCACTGGGGCGGGCGGCCCCGTTTCCGGAGCTAAGTGCAAAGACGTCGTGATTCTGTGCTCATTTCCTGTGACTGCTGTGACGAACCACACACTTGCTGGCTGAGGCCGGCAGAAACGTATTTTCTCACAGTTCTGGAGAGCAGACATCCACATCAAGGTGTCTGCAGGGCCGCACCCCCTGCGGGGGCTCTGGGGCAGAGCTCAGCCTCGCCTCTCCCAGCTTCTGGTGGGCCCCGGCGCCCCTGGGCTGGCGGCTGCGTCCCTCCAGCCGCTGCCTCCATCTTCACACGGCCTCCTCGTCTTCCCTCTGTGACTCTTACAAGACCGCTTGTCATTGTACGCAGGGCCCACCCAGACAATCCAAAATGATCTCATCTTGAGATCCTTAATTTAATTACATCTGCAGAGACCTTTTTTCCAAATAAGGTCCTGCAGGGGAGGAAAAACATCTTTTCCTTCTGCCTTTCTAAGTTCTTGGCGGGGGCCCCGTAACAAAAGACAGATTAACAAGAGAAAGGCATACAGATTTATTTAATATAAGTTTTACATGACAAGGAAGCCTTTAAGGAAACAAAGGCCCAAAGAGACAGTTAGACCAGAGTGTCTTTATACCAGGCTTAAAGACGAGTGCAGAGCTGTGGGAAAGTGTGCCGGGACACACGTGGGTCTGGGAGTGGCACACGGGGAGACTTGGCAGGCCCGTTCATTCCGACTCCTCTTGGCACCTCTCCGTCTTTAAGATAAGGGTGCTTCCTTCCTCCGGGAATAAGGAGGGCGCCTCCCGCGTGAGGGCCGTATGACCTGCTTCAGGGGAAGATGAGAGATGCGCCGCGCTTGCGCATCTAACATTCCTTTAGCTTAAAAGGTCTAGGTGTTTGGGGTGCCTGGCCCTGAACTCCATTACCCGTGGCCACAGGTTGTGGGGCTTGGGCGTGGACATATCTTCTGGGGACACTGTTCAGCCCACTGCCCTGACGTTGACGCGTCAGAGGACAGTTTGCCAAGGGCAGTTGGACGGCAAGGGTGGATGGAGACGCCAGCTCCCTGGCCGCCCGCCCTCAGCCCAAGTCGGAGGGCGTGTGGGGCCCGAGCCGGCAGGGCCCTCGGGAATGAGGAGGGGGGCGGAATCAGGGGGCGTGTGATGGGAGAGTTCGCCCGACTTGATCACTGTGTGTGTGGCGAATGAGAGAAAGAGAACGTTTTAATGTGGCCCTGAAGCGCGTGTCCCACAAGCGCGTGCTGCGGTCCTGGGGACGGCACGTCGGTGGGTGTTATGTGGGGAGAGGGTCCTGTAGACAAACACGTCTGGGAGACGTGGGTCACACGGGGCTGCACAGGCTTCTCTGAGCCTTTGGCGTGTTCGTGCACACTGTGACTCTCTAAGGGGGGGTTTCTGGGGGGCAGCCTTTCCCAAACCTGCTTGACTGTGGGCCTGTCTTACCTAGATTACCTTGAAGGACAAACGGTCCGCGCACCTCTGGGAAATACTGCCCTCAGGCTCCCCGCCCTCTAAGACAGGGGTGAGAGGGAAGAAAATGAGGTAATGGAGTTCAGGGCCAGAAGGGTGATATGAAGAAAAACTGAGTCAGGTGGTCTGCTGGGAGCCAGGCTTATTTTTCCAAGACCCCTGCCAGCAACAAGGATGGCACAGGGACTGACAGCAGTTGGCAGAAGCCACTTGAAAGCTTGCACAGCCCTCTCTGACTTGAACAGTCTGTGGGATTGCCCTGTGGTGGTTTGGGTTATTCTCTCTCTGGCACCTCCTTCTCCGTGGAGAAGCTTTCACTCTAAGAGGAGGCGTGGCACATCAGTTTCAACCATTGTGCCAGCCCTGGTCCCTCAGATGGCAACGCTCCTGCTGCCTGGAGAAGGATGCCGGGAGGAGTGCTGCAAGCAATTAGTAATGTCTGCCATGAGCACAAGAGGAGGTGGGGATGAGTTTTGAGTCCTTCTTGCTTTGTACCTGGAAGAACTGCCTTTCCCCCCACCCCACCCTCCCTCTCCACACTTGGAAAGGGGCCATCTGGGAACGCAGCTGAACCCCCCACTGCTGCAGTAATCCTGGACCCTCCAGTCTTTAGCAGTCCCTGCCCCACATAGAGAAGAATCTTTGGGTACCGATGACAGAAATATGGTTATCAATTTTGCAGTGAATAATAAAAAGAGCGAATATTTACTGAGCTCTTAGTACGCCTCAAACAGCACATTAAGTGTTTTACGTGTGATGTCTCATTTAATTCTCATGACAGCCCTAAGGGATGGGCACCATCAATCATCAGATTTTATAGATGGGGACCTTGAGGCACATAGAGATTAAGTTACTTGCCCAAGGGCTCATAGCTGCTGTGTGGTGCAGCCAGAATGTGACTTCAAGCAGTCTGATGTTAAAATTCACATTCATAACCACCAGATTACGAATTTAATGGTGGGTGTTTTGGATTTCAAATGTTGGTAAGATTTGCAAATGGAAATAGGCAGAAGGCAGTGGAGGATGCAGACTCGGACGAGGTCTCGCCTGGGCTCAGAGCCATCGGGGGACATGCGGGTTGAAAAGTGCCCGTGGATACGTTTATTCAGACTATGAGGTCGAGAGTTGGTTATAAGATTTACAACACAGAAAGGACTCCATGCAAAGATTTTATGTATTCGTGGGATGTTTTCCCAAGCAACGAGTTAGAAATAACCGGCTACTGTTATCACAGTCTATGGACAGAACATTCCAACTGTGAGGAAACAGGACCCAGACACAGAAGTCTACACCCTAAATCATGCTGAAAGTCAGAAGCAGTTGGGACTTTTGAGAAGCAGAGAAATCTCACTGGTCCCGAGAGTGCAGTGAAAACCATGGTCCTTGGCGAGAGCCAGCGAGGAGATCTGACAGATCCCGGCTCTGCCTTGACATCCGACCACAGACTCAGGGCCCTCCTCGTCCCCTGGAGCCCCATCCCCTTGATGCATCTAGAAGCTCTGAGTGCCAGGCACGCTGCAGACGCCCAGGAAACGGTCGCTGAGCCGAGGAAATGGGAACCAACCCGGGTCAGCACCATTCTGCTCCTGGGTGCATTCTCTAACTTCAAGTGCTTTCCCTGACCCGTCACTATGCCCCTGCATGCCTACATTTCCCCCATGTACTGGGGACAAGGCCACGATAAATTGCTGCCTACTTGCACTGAGTTTCATTTTGTTCTGATTCATTACCTACTTCAGGGACCTTCTAAAATCACAGTTTATGGACTCTACGTCATGGTGGTTCCCAGAGAGAAATAAGCCTAGATTCCAAGGAATGCAGATGTCTTCAAACTTGCAGCCAGCTTCCAGGCTCCCTGCAAAGGTCTCTTAAGCCCCTAAGTATTTCCTCTCTTAAATCACACGTCACTGGCGCAGGCGGAACATTTGCTAGGAGACGGTCCCTTAAAGGTCTGCCCAGTGGACAGTTTGATTGTGCTGTTCTTAGATTTAGTTTAGTGATTCTTTTTTTAACGTTGTGTTTGGGTTTTGTTGTTGTTGTTGTTGTTCCTGAAAGAAACTAGTTCTCAGTGCTGCACTTGAAACGTGCTGTTGAATCTCTGTTGGCGTGTTTACGGGCTGGGGGAAGGACCGTGTGTGTGGAAGGGAGCTGAGAATTTCACTTGTGCAGATGTCATGACTTGTATTGACACGTTTCTAATCAGGTGATGTCAATTCCTAGAGCCAGTGATGGGTTACTGCATTGCTCTGGCACCCGGGTGTTCCACCAAATTTTGATGGGTTGTTATGGTTTTATTTTTGTGTCATCCTAGAAGAGATTCTCTTATGGTGTCTCTTATGGCATGTTGACATGAATGGGTTATGGGACGAGGCAGAGAAGGAGGCACGGTCTTCTGGGATAAGAGGCAAACTGTCCACATCAGGTTAGCACATATGGAAAATGGCCATAGATCAAAATATACAGACTCTTCTCATGAATATAAAAAAGCATGCAGTCAGGGCAGCAAACAATTCTTGAATGGAGGGCAGCAAAAGTGGATAATGTGACAACAATGGGAAATTTCTGGAACTTCCTGAAGCCTCCTTTTTCATAATCAGTGTTCACCTTTAAAGCCCCTCAAACGTACAACCAAAAATTTGAGTGTTTGAAATTGTGCTATAGACACACACAAAAAGGTTACCAACCACTGACCTTTTCCCAGTGACATCCAGTAGGCTCTGACACACACACGCACACACACAAACTCACACACATGCACACACTCACACACACACACTCACACATACACACTCTCTCACACACACACTCTCACACACACACACACACTTCGGTTCATGGTTGCAATTCTTCTTCTGAGTTTCCTTCAAATTTGGCTGCAAATTCTTCATGGACGTTATTCAGAGCTCGCTGGTTTCCCCCCGCGTTTCTGCTTATGCTGTAATATCTTGCCTGAGATGCCCTAAGTGGGCGTCTAGGAAAACTGCCTTAAGTAAGAATGAAGAATGCCTTGAAATCTCTTGCTCTCAGATATATACCCACCTTTCCAAAGTGATTATTACTGGAAACCACAAAACTTGAAAATGCAGGACAGCTAATTCGGAAGATCCCCTTACCCCCCCACCTCTGCCGTCGTCAGGTTCAGTAACAAGGATTCGAGGCCAGTGCGCTCACCCGTGTGCTGTGGGTGTCCTTGTGGAGGACGGGGCTCCCTGACTCTCTGAGAACCTCAGGGGCTGCCAGGGAGGATGTTGTCGGGACCTTCCCATTCAGGGCGCCCCCCCCCCACCTCCCCGTGTCACCTAAGAGCACTCGGCTCCGTGGGAGGCAGTGGGACAACACGAAATGGGATCCACCCCTTACTACTACTGTAACCTTGGCACAGTTGTCTACTTCTGTGAGCCTCAGCCTTCTCATCGGAAAAATGGAAATAAAACTCCTTTCTCTGGACAGATACTGTATGTTACCACTTATATGTGGAATCTAAAAAATAAAACAAGCAAATGAATAGAACAGAAAAGAAACAGAGAGTTAGAGAGAACAAATTTGTGGTTACCAGTGGGGAGAGGCAGGAGGGGAGGGACAAGATAGGGGTAGGGGACTGAGAGGTACAAACGACTGTGTACAAGCTACCGTACAAGGGTACATTGTACAGCACAGGGAGTAGAGCCAACATTTTATAATGACTTTAAATGGAGCATAATCTATAAAAATATTGACTCACTATGTTATACACCTGAAACTAATATAGTATTGTAAATCCACTATACTTCTCCACCAAAAAAAAAACGCCTTCTCCACAAATATTAGTAAAAAGCTTTAGCCGCGTGAGTTGGGAACCTTACCTTGTTCTGTGTGCCAGGGACACAATTTGGAGTCAACGGTTATTTATAAACTAGTGAGTTTGTATTGTTGTACCTGATTCATGACTAAAGTTTTGGAACAAAAACTATGGGGTCTGTCTGTGTATTTATGTGTGTCTGTGGATACATGTTATGTACATATGCTGTTTTTCCACCTCCAGGGGGTATTGCCAGGATTCACACGTAGAAGAGTTCTACTTCATAGGCTCAAAGAAAAACAAGCTTGAGTATTGATAGTATATTTATGTAAAACTGAAATTTAATTTTCTTTCATCTGCTAAAATGAAAAAGTTTTCTTGGACTATTGGTCTGTCCTTAAGATTGTGAAAGGTTTTACTTTACCTTCAAAGTAAGCAGCCAAGAAAACAAAGATCCTGTGTTCTGTTAGGGTGGTTTCCTGTCCTTCGTGTCTTCTTCATCAGGTCTTTGATCATTTAAGAAAATGGAATCTTTTCTATTAAAAGAGCTAAGTTTGTTACAGCTATGTAACTTTCAAAAAATGCCGTTCTCCATCATTATTGAAATTAAAGAGCACCACGTCTGTGGAGGGCCGGCATGGAGTAGGCACTGAAATGTTCCCGTCCCTGCCCCTCTGCACGCCGTCGTTTGAGCGGTAGCTCTTTCACTCAGCTGCGGGCTCTGTTTCTGAAACTGAAATTTCTCAGCATCAGCTGAGAAGATGATGAGAAATGCTTCTTTAGTGAATTATGCAGATTTCTTGGCTGGACTTCGATGAAGCAGAGGCGGGGAAAATCTGGATATAAGGCAGACGTTTAGTATGGGACGAGCCGGGGCTGTCCCTGGGCACCGCGCTGCGCGTGGGCACCCTACTCCGGTGTAGCCCTGCTAACAGCGACGGGCTCTCCCCTTCCGAAGATCCCGGCTGCCGTGGTGGACTGTTCCGCTGTTTGGCAGGCTGTGGTTCCTTTCTCTCGGGCCCACAGCTCGGCCTTGTTTCTTAGCCTTCTTGCAGTTGGATGGGGCCAGTAGAAGGTGGGCCAGTCCTGACAATCCTCCACCTTCTGCCCTCCCCGCCTCCAGGTGGACAGCAATGTCCAGGGTGACCCTGGACACCATGTGCTGAAGCAGGCAGAGCCCGGGCCAGCCTGGGGCTCTAAGTAGCAGGAGCCCGCCTGCCCCGCCATCTGCCCCGCCATCTGGACTTTCCCCAAACAAGAAATAAACTCTTTGTATTAAGCCGTTCAGACCTCACGGTGTGTCTGTTACAGCAGCTACCCCAGCCCCTGCCGTAACTGATAAACGTGGTGACGCGGGGTGAAGTTTTCAAATTTTCTCCTTAGGATGGTGCTTCGCGTTCTCCTGAATGTGACAGCACCATTTTATATTTTGTTACTGTGGGAAAACAAATCTCATAATTGCTTTAAAAATGTCTACATGGTCTATCTATTCAAAATGTGCTGTGTATACGGATCGTAAGAAATATGCAACAAGGTTCTCTGTCAGCAAGAAGTCTGTTTGATTTTTTTCTTGCCCAGCAGTTCCAGCTGAAAGCCGGAGTTAGTGATTAACTACGTTTATTGTGTTTTAAATGAGATTAAACACTCCTGAAGCCAGGTGCTGGGCGGAGAAGGGAGAGCTCAGTGAAGCAAGAGAAACAGAGGGTTTTGTTTTCCCCCTAAATTATCAGAAATTCAGCCATTAGAAAACTAACAAAGGCATTTTATGTTTTTTATGTTTTCTAAACAAGCTATACTGAAAACAGTTTTGCTTTTCCCAGCCTTCAGCTTCATCAGCCCTCAAATGAGGGCTACTCAGCCCCCAGGATCTGAGGATCAAGTGGGGATCACGTCTAGCCCCCCGCCTGAAGCCTGGCACAATAAGGATTAGACAACACACACAGTAACCCTTGAGACCTTGGCCTCTTTCTTAACGATTTGGTTTATTGGATTTCGCTTTGGATCGTGCTTGGGAACCTGAATCATCCCCGTCAGAGCCTGGTGCGGTGCCTGGCCACCCACCCTGACGTCAGCTGATGCTGAGAAACAGCGATTAAGTCACGGTTTCTACTTTTACAGTCAGCCTCTTGCTACCTTATACTGGTAGCGACAGCCTTCGAGTTATCAAGTCCTTTTTATGGGGAGAAGAAAATAAAGCACCCCGGTAGGAATCATTACTGACAAATGAGTAAGCTCTGTGTGCAAGCTGGGGGGATGCCCCAGCAGAGCCGACGACCAGCCTTCTGAGGGCTGCCTCAGCCGCTCGGGGACCCGGCACGTTCCACGCCAAGGCTGCTGCTGGTTCCAGCAAGCTGAGGTTAGCAGAAGTCAGAACTCCCCATCTAGGTATGTTCTGGCTGCGTGCGCTTCCTGCCAGCTCAGCTCTGACGCCCCGGAGAAGGGAGAGGGGAAGGAGAGGTGAAAGGTGAAGTGCGATTGGGGGTGGAAGACGGAGAGCTGGCCGAGGGTTAAGAGGTGACTTTGGTGGCGCTTCTTAAGGGGACAAGGTGTTCTGCGTGCACATCAGAAGTTTGAGAAGCCCAGCTCTTAAAGCACCTGTTCTGATCTACACTCAGCAGCCTTAGGTCAGAGCGCCCGCTTTCCTAAGCTCTTGCCAGTAGTGGGTATTTCCTGCTCCCAAAGAGTCTTCTCCGGTGTGTCAGGTGGACATGGTATGGTGTTACTTGGTTTTGTGATTCTTTGGTCACCACTGATGTTAAATTGCTTTTCAGCTCCCATTTTCATACTACATTTGTGTATCTTCATTTGTGAATGGACTGTTTCATGGCCTTTCCCATTTTTATTGTTATAGTCATCATTTTTACCAAATGAAAATAATTTTGGTTTTCTTTCTACATTTTTTCTTCTGCTGATCATTGTAGAAAAAAAAAACTAAAATTTTAAAAGCGAGAAAGTGATCATCACCTTTTATGTTTACCCAAAATAGAATGAAGTGGGCCATAATATGGACCACTGTCTAAAAACAGCCTTTGGGGTGGGGGGCCGTGGGGGGTACAGCTCAGTGGTAGAGAGGGTACTTGGTGTTCACAAGGCCCTGGGTTCAATCCCCAGTGCCTCCATTAAAGGAAAAAATAATAATAATTTTGAAAATAATTAGTTAAAATTTTTTTAAATAGTAAAAATAAGAAAAAAAGAACAGTTAAAAACATAAAACCAGCCTTATTAAGAATAATGCACGTACACCATTCACCCATTTAAAGTATGTATTGCCGCATTTTTAGTATATTCAGAGTTGTGTGACCATCGCCACAATCTGATTTTTAGAAATTGTCATCACCCCGAAAGGAACTACTCCCCATTAGCTGTCACTCCCCGTTTCTCCTCGCACTCCTCTGGCCTGGGAAACTACCAGTCGACTTTCTGCCTCTGTCAGTTTGCCTGTCCTGAACATTTCATGTAAACAGAATCATTTAATAAGCGGCCTTTGGGGACTGGCTTCCTTTACTCAACACGTGCGTCGTGGGCCAGCAGGCCGTGGCGTGCGCAGCGCTTCATTTCTCCTTGTGGCCAAGTAGCGTTCCAGTGCTTGGGTCCACGACCCTGGCTTTGTCCGCTCATCAGGTGCTGATGTCTGAGTTGCTTTCGCTTGCGGGTGATTAGGAGTAGCGTTGCTCTGAGCATCCATGTACAAGTGTCTGTGTGGACACATGTTTTCGTTTCTCTGAGCTGCACAGCTGGGGCTGGAACTGCTGGGTCACACGGTGACTGTACGTCTAACTCTGTAGCACAGCCGCCAGGCTGCCTTCCAGAGCGGCCGCACCATTTCACTCTTACACCCGCAGTGTCCGAGGGCTTCCGTTTCCTCACATCCTCGCCAGCGTTTGCTGCTGCCTGCACTTGTGCTTCAGCCGGTGCGAAGCCGTGTCTTGCTGGGGTTTGATTTTCCTTTCCCTGGTGACTAATGATGTGGAGTGTTCTTTCTTCATGTGCTTGTTGGCCATTTGTATATTTGGGGGGAAGCATGTTATTCCAGCCCTTTGCCTCTTTTTCACTTGGAATGCCGTTTTATTATTAAGTTGAAGAATTTTTATATATTCTGGACACAAGTCCCTTATGAGACGTATGATTTGTAAATATTTCCTCCCAGCCTGTGGTTTGTGTTCTCACTTTCTTGATGACATCATTAGCAGCACAGAAGTCTCTAATTTCAGTGAAGTCCCATTTATTTCTTCCTTTGTCATTGGTGCTTCTGGTGTCATATCCAAGAAACTGGCCCCTAACCCAAGGTCATGAAGTTACTCCTGTGTTCCTTCTAGGAGTTTTATAGTTTCAGCCTTCATTCAGGTCTATATATTCGTGTCTTATGGCTGCTGTAAAAAAAATTAAAATTAACACAAACAGTGGCTTAAAGTAACACAAATTGATTTTCTTACCGTTCTGGAGGTCAGATGTCCGAAACGGGTCTCGCTAGGCTAAAATCAAGGTGCCAGCAGGCTGCACTCTGCGTGGGGCTCTGGAGAAGAGCCCCATCTTCCGGCCTTTCCCAGCTCCTAGAGGCTGCCCCGCCCCTAGGCTCATGGCTCCTTTATCTTCAAAGCCAGCAACGGCGGGTTGACTTCTTCCCACATCAAAACCCAGTCAGCCCTCCGCATCCACTGGTTCTGCACCCGTGAATTCAACCAATTGAAGGTAGAAAATATTTGGGGAAAAAAAATTCCAGAAAGTTCCAAAAAGCAAAACTTGAATTTGCCACATGCCCACAACTGTTTTCGTAGCATTTGCACTGTATTAGGTGTTGTAAGTAATCTGGAGATGTTGAAAGTATGCTTAGGTTATATGCAAATGCAAATACTGCGCCATTTTACATAAGGGACTCGAGCATCCACGGGCTTCGGTGTCCGCAAGGGTCCTGGAACCAGTCCCCCCGTGGAACTTTGTGATTATGTTGGGTCCGCCCAGATACTCAAGATACTATTCCGGTTTCTGTGCAGTCTGAGGAACCACCTTAACTCCAGCTGTTACCGTAATCACCCTTTGCCATGTAAGGCGACACGTCCACGGGGCCTGAGGGGCAGGGCAGGGCCTGCTGGGGGGCTGTTATCTGCCTGCCGCAGTCTGTGCTCCATTTGGAGCTGATCTTTGTGTGCGGTGTGAGGCCGGGGTCCAGCTTCATTCTTCAGCACGTGGATGTCCAGCTGTCCCAGCACTGTTTGTGGAGGGGACAATTCTTCCATTTATGTGGCTACTTTTGTCTTAAAACAATATAACATCAAAATGTGCCCGTATCAATAAATATGTGACACGGTCACTTTAAATGGCTGGATGGGATTTCACTTTCGGATGCATCTGTTTAGCGACTCCCCTACCGGCCGCTGCTTCTGGTCTTTCACTGTTAAAACTGGCACTAAATAAACTGGCATTGGCAGATAAATTGGCATCTGATTTGTGGGTTGTGGGTTTTAAAACCTATGTCATGGACACAAACCCTTTTCCATTATAGATGCTGTAAATTATCTTTGAAATTAGTCACTTCTTTCCACCATCCCAGTTTAAACACGTCCCTTCATCCCTTTTCATCTGGACTCCAGCCGTAATCTTCTCCCAGCCTCCTCTCTCCAGCCCTCTCTCCATAAGCAGAGTGGCGTTTGCAAAATGCAGTTCTAGTCATGGAACTGCTGCCTCTGCCCTTAAAACAGATTCTCATTAGGAAGAGGATGACACTCTTCATCGTGGCCCCTCCCTTTGTCTTCGCCCTAACATGATGCTGGCCCCCACTCGCCCACCCTCTCTCCATCCACACCTGCTTCCTCTCGGGTCCTTGTAAGGGCCATTGTTGCTCCTGTCACAAGCCAATCTCCCTAATGAGGGCAAGCTTCCTACGTGACCGCGTATCTTTTCTTTGCAGCCCTCTTCACGTTGCACTGTTTAATTTACTTACTGGGTCTCATTAATGTTGGCCTCCCGCGCGTGACAGCAACTCTTATCAGGATAGGCACTGAGTCTGCCTTTGCCGGTCACTGTGTCTCCCCAGTACATGACACGTGTGGATGTTTTAAGTAAATACACAAGTGAAATACATTTTCTACTGTGTATTTGACTTTTAGTCGTGTCCATGGCATGTGAATTTTTGATTTTCAGAATTTTACAAACACTTACACATCTTTTATGATTTCTGTTTTGTTAGAGATGTGATCAAAAGTCCTCCCCCACTCCAAGAATACCAAAATACTGACCTAGTTGTTTTTTTTTTTTTTTTTACTGCTTTCATATTTCTATTGTTTACATTAAAATCTTGAGTCTACCTGCAGTTTACTTTTTGGCGTATGATTATAATTTAGGGAAATAACTCTATTTTCCCACATAGCCATCTTCCCAACCCTTTTCTAGCCTTTCCTTGCAGAGCCGAAGTGGCTCACCGTTTGCACACTAAATCCTCTTCCATGTTTAGTCTGTTCCTACGCCGGTGTGTTTGCCACTGTCTTCATTCTTAGAGCTTCAGGCCATGTTTTAATGCCTGACAGTCACGTTTTCTAAGAAGATATGTTTTGAACAGAGCAATACTTTCAAATTATACAACGTGAACTGAGGGTCACGAGGCAGAGGACTGGCGCTTAGAGCAACACGTATCAATGAACCCCACCCCAGGGCTTCTGATTCAGGGGGTCTGGGGTGCGGCCGCCGCGTTTGCGTCTCTGGTGAGTTTCCCGAGGATGCTGCGGCTGCTGCTGATCCGGGGACCTCAGTCTGAGGACCTCTGCCTTGGGGTAAACAGCTGAAATAGCCAAGAGTGGTCCTGATGTCCGGATTCATCCCCGCGTCCTCTCAGACTGAGGCTGAGCCCACCTCCTCCGCTCCGTGCAAGCATCTCCCCGACGGTGTGTCCAGCCCTGCTCCTGGCTAGAACACCCAGCCAAGCCACGACACACAGCCCCCCTTTCAGTGACCCCGCAAGGTGCTCCGCGCTGCTGCTCACAGGTGCCCGGGGAGCCAGGCTGAGCCCGTCAGGCAGAAAGCGGAGGGAGGGAAGAAGTGTGACTCCCGTGGCTGCGTCTTCTCGGGGTCTTCCCTGTGTTCGAGCGAGTGGAGCAGAGGTGCCCGCCGCCCTCCTCACTCCCGCCTCCTCGGCCCCACCGTCCACACGAGGGGAGAGCTAATGACGAACACCCGCTCCCGGGCCCCTCGCTGACTCCTGACAGAGACTTCTCCCACCCCTTCCACGCGCTGTAAGCGTGTTTCAGGAAAGGCGGTTTGAACTGGTTAGCCCGAGGGCGTGTGCCTCTGTGGAGAAGGCCGCGTCTTCCTTCCTGCTTCATGAAGGGATGGACGTGCTTTGCGGGGAACCCAGCGGCCTTAGAGGTGCTCTCTGCTGTGGACTTCCTCTTCTTTGTTATTTAGACATAAGTGTGTGGTTATATTTTATATGAAATAATGTGATTTTAGGCAAACATTTGTTTTCTTTTTTTTGATACTCACACTTCCCCAGCTGACTTACATTTTCCCTAAAGTTCAGTTGTAAATTTTCTGCCTTTCCTGGAGGGGTGTATCTTCTGGGAATGTCTCCTTCTCCTTTTTCCCTTCTTGGCATCTCAAATACGTCATTAGAGGACCTCTCCTCCCGTCACAGGCAGACGAGAGCTTCCTATCAGCCCCTCTCTGGTGTTCACTTCTGGAGTCAGTGCACACCGGACGCGGCAGTGGGTGGAACCTGGGGGCCCAGAAAGACGCATCTCCGGACATCAAGGCCTCCCTCCCTGCTGATGAAGGCAGATACTTCAGTCAACAGTGACAACACAGTGCAATGAATGTTGCACTGGAGGAAATCAGAAGACGCAGGGGGCACCGTCCTCAGCGTGGTGGGAAGCCTGACAAGGCGCAACTCCCAGCAAGGGTGACATTTAAACGAATCACGGGCAGAGGGGGCTTCGTGCATGTATTTATTTATTTCTATTAGTAACTGTTGTTAGTACCATGATTTCGTTTTTATTTACTTTTGGAACAGCAGTACATTCACATGTTGACAATTCAGCAAGCACGAAAGGGAAACAGATGTGCCATCCGATAGAAACAGGCAGTTTAAAAGTTTTCTAGTAGCCACATTTTAAAAAAGTAAAACAAAACAAGGGAAACTGTATAATACCACATTTTATTTAACCCAACACATATAAAATTATCATTCTAACATCCAGTCAGCAAAAAATCACATTAGGGAAATATTTTCCATTCTTTGTACCCAGTCTTCACGGTGCTACGAAGTGTGTTTTACGTTTATCACACAACACAGTTTGGATAAACCACACTCCGAGTGCTCAGCGACCACCTGTGGCTAAGTGGCCACCTGCTCAACAGTTTCCCTCCCGTTTCTGCCCTGAAGCTTCTGAGATCCCCTCCCTAGAAGCAGGTGATGCTGGTGACCTCGGGTGTGTCCTTCCGCAGATCGTTAATGTGTATGCAGGCCATTGTGAATGTATACACGCACATGATAGGAAAATGATCACACCGTTGTGCGTTCCACTTTCCCCACTTCACAGGTCTTGGCGATGTTTCATACAGCACAGAAAGCAAACTCATTCTTATTTTACTGCTGCAGAGTGCCCTGTTTTATGGATGTCACAGATTACTCATTTAGTCCTTACCAGTGGGCATTTAGGTGGTTCCCAGTATCTGGTGTGTACTTGAGCTGAGTTTTCAGAGGCAGGCGGCAACAGGGGTTAACCCGGTGAAGACGGGGGGACGACATTCTAGAGAAAGGGATGAGCATGAAGAAGGCGCGGGGCACAGGGACACATGACGTTTGGGGACAGTTTCTTGTGGCTCGAGGGGTCTGGAGAGTGGAGCATGTGAACAGAAAAGAGGAGGAGGAGGCTAGGAGGGCGGGAAGAGACCAGGTTGCAAACAGCCTTGCAAGCGTCATATTAAGGAGTTTGGACTTCATCCATAATGGGGAATAACCAAAAGATTTTAAGAAGCAGGGAAGGATTAATTGATAACTGAGTTAATAAATAAATGGGGGAGGAGGGACGAATCTTCCACACTGATGAATTCTGACGAATGGATGTAGACGGGACACAGAAGATTAGAGTAACTGCTATAGGAGTGACCTACTGACGAATGTTCAAATGAGTGGATGAAACTGAGAAACAGGGTATTTGCACAGCCTCAAAGAATCTTCCCCAAAATATGTGTTAATTATTGTGATAGATGTAACATATGTCCAAATATTCTTTGATCCTGCCCCTCCAGGAAGTGGAACTTAATTCCACTGGACTGACTGACTTGTAATGAATAGGGGATAGAAAAGTGGACAACCCTGGCAGACACCTCCTTAACCAAGTGATCGGGGATAACATCACCAGTCATGCCCTGTTGATATGGGGTGTCCCTGACAAACGTGGTGAGAAGGGCACTCCACGTCTGCGATGTACTCCCCCCAAAACCCATCCCCACAGTCTGATGGTGGGAAAACGTCAGATAAACCCAAATGGAGGGACATTTTACAAAATACCTGACCGATACTCTTCAGAAGTGTCAAGGTCATTAAAAAGAAAGAAAGGCTGAGAAAGTGTCACAGACCCAAAGAGACTAAGGAGATGTGTTGACTTTAAATGCAATATGGAATCTCGGGATTGGGTCCTGGACCAGTAAAAGGACATTTGGGGAAAAACTGGTGAAATATGGGTAAAGTCTTTATTTTACTTAATAACCTTGTACCAATGTTAATGTCTTAGTTTTCTTAAATGTACCATAGCTACTCAAGACGTTAACATTAGAAGGAGCTGGGTGAAGATACACCATGATACTCTGTGCTATCTTTGCAGACATTCTGTAAATGTAAAATTATTTCAAAATAAGAAGTTAAAAAAAAAAAGGATCAGGAGAGTCACGTGATTGGATACACATTTTAGAAGAATCCCAGTGGTTGCTGTGGGGAAGAAGGTTGGAAGGGGAGAGACCAGAGCAGGAGAGTTACCAGGTCTTGCTCCAAAAAGTCAGGAAGGGAGAGTAGAGACCCTGATGAGGGCAGAGGCAGCAGGACTTTGGGGCTGTGGACGGACTGGAAAGGTCTCTAGGAGGAAACTCAATCAGACCTGGCGATGATTTGCTATGGAAATTGAGGAAGTGAGAGAACTCAAGATAACACCCAGGTTTCAACCTCCAGGAATTAGCTGGGTAATGATGTGGTCCACTGAGATGGAGAAAGCAGGATGAAGAGCAGGCTTCAGGGAAACACTGGTTTAGTTTTAGATCCATGGTCTGGAGGACCTTTCATAGGTCCCAGTCTCCGTCAGGCAGCTGGACATACGTGCCTGCAGGTCGGCAGGAAGAGCTGCCTGTCGGCCATTGTGGGGAGTCCCTGGTGTGGAAGGAGTGTTGTCAGCATTGTATGAGACACTACATATAAAGTTCTTAGAATAATGCTGAGCTCAGTGCTCGAGGAATGTCGGATAAGGGGAGGCAAAGGAAAACAAGAGAATGGTGTCCCGGAAGCCAAGGGAAGAGAGTGGTCTAACATGGCAAGATGTACCCAAACATTATTGATGAGCAAAGTAGTGTAGATTGTATGATTCATTTTTATTCTGTATAATGTTCAAATTCCATATAATGTATATATAGAGAAAAACTTAGCAAGCTATAGCTGGTTATTAGGTCATCTCTGGGTAATAGAGTTTCAGTTGATTTTTATTTTAAAAAGAAGAAGAAGAATGTGCACGGCACACCCTTCAAAATGGCTGTAATCCAAAAAGGGGAGAATAACAAGTGTCAGCAAGGATGTGGAGAAACTAGAACCTTCATTCGTTGCTGGTGGGATCCTAACATGGCACTGCCACTGTGGAAAAAACTGGTGGTACCCAAAAAAGTTAAACATATGATTAGCACCAGTTCCACTCCTTAGTGTATACCTGAAAGAATTGAAGGCAGGGATTCAAGCAGAGATGAGTACACCCATGTTTACAGCAGCTTTGCTCAATGGCCAAGGGGTGGAAACAATCCAAGTGTCTGTCAACAGATGAATGGATAAACAACGTGTGGTATATCTATACAATGGAATATTATTCAGCCTTGAAAAGGAATGCAGCTCTGACCAGGCTACAACATGGATGCACATTGAATACATGATGCTAAATGAAGTAAGTCAGACACTAAAGGACAAATACTGTGTGATTCCACTTAGCTGAGGTATAGAGCAGGCAGATTTATAAAGACAGGAAGTTGAATAGAAGTTACCAGGCGGTGGGAGGAGGGAGGATTGAGGGTTATTATGTAATGAATACAGAGTTTCTGTTTGTGATGATGAAAAAGTTCTGGAAATGCAGAGCGGTGATGGTGGTACGACATTGTGAGTGGACTGAAATGCCTCTGAATTACACACTTAAAACTTGTTAAAATGGTAGTATTATATGTTGTGTATATCTTACCACAATATTAAAAAAAAAAAAGGTGACCACGGTTCATACTGCAAAGATGCCAAAAGAGATAAGCCTTGAAAATTATCTGTGGTATTCAGTGACACAGAGGCCACTGGTGACACTTCCAGAGCCCCTGCAGTGGAGCAGAGAGGTGGGAAGTCAGGTTGCAGACGGTCGAAGGGTGCCCAGGAAGCGTGCGGACCGGGATCAGCAAACCATGGCCAAATCCGGCCCACTGCCTGTTTCTGTAAGTAAAGTTTTATTGGAACACAGCCCTGCCCCTTCGTAGCTGAATGGCTCTTGGTGGCTTTTGTGACACCACAGCAGGGCTGAGTAGCTGCCACAGAAACCGTGTGGTCCGTGAAGCCGTAAATATTTACTGTCTGGCCCTGTACAGGAAGTTCCCCCATCCCTGGACTGGACAGGACCCCTGGTCTTCCAAGAAGTTTGTTTCCTTAGACAGTTCCTGCCTTTCTGGCAAGACTACTGAGCAGATGAGAGCGCCCAGCAGTCACCCGCAGAACAGGCCCCGCGCTAGACGGGAATGACGGTGGATAAGGAGGAGGGGGAGGAGGGGGAGGGGCAGGGAGCGCTCATCCCCTCCTTTCTCCGGCGAGGTGTCCGCTGCACCGGGCCTTGCGTCCCTCCCCGCCCTGGAGAAGGGGAGTGTCAGCCCCCCCACCCCGCCCCGCAGCAAGCTCCCCTCCAGTCGGCTGCCACCTGACTGGTGATAACAAACGTTCTGACATGGCTACAGACTGCGGTTTGGTTTAACGTTTCCTCATTAATGCAGGAAAATGCCTGCAACCCGAGGCTTTTCAGGTGTTTATGAATTTACCTTCTGGGACCGAGCGCCAGTGCTCGCTCAGATCAAAGGGAAAGCGGCGTGTTCCGCGCTTGCTGCGCGTCCAGAACTGCGCCGAGGTCTGTGCCCGGGTGACCTCGCTGACAGTCACCAGAACCGGCAGAGGGCCTCTCCCCGCTCGACCCGTGGAGCGACTGCGGCTCCGGGGTCAGTGCGGGCCCACAGGCCCGCAGCGCGTCCGCACCAGGCCTGGGCGTTGAGCCGCCGTCTCCCCGCTTCCTGGCATCCGGGCCGTTTCCCGGCGCCGGGCCGTCTTCTGTCTCTCGTGCCCATTCGGAGCAGCATCTGGTATCTGCTGGGTTCCTCAGCCTGTTTTAAACCATGAGCCTTGGTTTTTCACAGGAGGAGTTGACCACGTGGGGTGTGTCTCGGGAGGAGGGGGCTGTAGGCTTTAGCGAGACCCTCTCCCCAGCCTGCTCCGTTCCCTGGGCCCTCAAGCTCCGCCTTGCCGGTCAGCGTGACTCCACCCAGAGGTGCTTCTGCAAAACCATCCTGCTTTTCACGCACCCTGCCCGTGCCACCGAACACCTGGGCTCCACCTGTTCCCACCTTACCATTTATTTTTACATCATCTGCAGTGATTGCTCAAGCTCCTGGTTAGGCACAGTGACCCCGTGAGGCAGCAAGAGTTGTAGTGGCTGCCTCAGCTCCCAGCCATTATGTCCGCATGATCGGCACCTAAGCACGCAGCACCCTGGTGGCTTCCTTCCTCTTCGAGGCTGCGCTTGATAGCACAGCCTTTGACTGCCTAGATTTCTGCAGCCATCGGTCAGAACTAATAGGGAACTCAGAGGTCATGCACCCAATCCTTGACGATGCGAGTGAGAAAAACACCGGAGGCCCAGAGAGGGTTGGCAGCTTAGCCAGGCACGCACAGCTTGTCAGCAGCCGGTCCTGGACTAGGAAGGACTCGGGAGTCTCCCACCCCCAGCCCTCCCCGCAGCAGCTCGCTGCCTCCCGCCCGCCTCGGCTGATGAAACAGGGGCCCTGCATGTGGAGTGCTTACCTTGGAGCCTTTTTCATGAATGAGACCAGATGCAGAACTCCACATTGATCATTTCTGTCCCTCCCCTTTCTGCTTTCTGTTAGAGGCAGCCCCCCCAGCTCCCAGCTGGCTCCTGTCCCCTCCCCCAGCCGGGAGAAGTTATTACATGAAGCGATCGGCTTACCAGTTCCCTTCAGAGCAGAGGCTGAGCTCGGAGCTCCGGGCAGCGCGGCGCGGGGGAGCCGAGGGAGCCGGCGGAGCCGGCGCGCGCCCGGGGAGCTCCGGGCTGGAATCCCGAGACACAAGTGCATCTGCTAGCCGTTAGCGCTCGGCAGCCGGAGCCCTCCTCTAGGGCCGCTCTAGCTTTGGGTAATAATGTCTGTCAGCTACCTGATACTGACACTGCTGCACATTCACACAGCAGTGGTAGCAAGACCTGGGGGCGAGGTAAGCCGAGTAAAGTGCCTTGTCAGAAGTTGTGTTTTCGTCGGCATTGTATTTCCTCTCCTGTCTACCAAGAGGGATCAGGGAAGGGGTTTGTACGGTGTGCGGAGAGTAATGCTTTATTTTGCTTTTTCAGGCTTGCCTTGCCTTTTCTTACAGGAAGATTTCTTTTCTCCTTGAAAAAATCCTGTAACTGCTAAAATCTTATTCTGGTACAGCCGCCACACCAGGGCATTGGCGTGGCCTTGTGGCAGATGCCTGGGGCATGTGTGTTTCTCGTTCTGCTGTTGCAAAAAGAAAGTGTACATGTCAGATTCCAGCAGGGAATGTTACCTTTTGAGAATTTTTCTCCAGTATTGCATACGCATGCTAGAGGGTGCAGCCTAGAAGGATTGCTTTTCTTTGCTGCTTTTAGATCACTTTTTTCCTTCTTTTTTTTTTTTTTTTTCTGCTTTGATGTGCTTGGAAAAAAGTCTGTGCTTAACTCTGTTTCATAGATTTGAAAAGGGATAGTGATGGATACACGGCAGGGTGTCCCAGATCTGCTGTGGAAGAGAAGCATGTTTCAGACCCGAGAGGATGATTTATTCTTTTGGTTTAGCTCAGACCTTTGCTGGATGCATTTCTGAACATCGCAGATGCCTGTAGGAGCCAGTGTTTGACGGAGGCAGAGATCAGAAAGGATGATCATCTGGAGAGAGAGGCACTTGGGTGTATCCACCCTCACCTGCAAATAGCCTGCAGCAAACTCACCTCGTCCACTCTCTTTACTCCCTATTCTGATGAGAAGTCTCGGAGACGGATGGCTGAGTCATCAAAGGACAGCCTTTTTCCTGAATCCATCTTCTCTTTGAAAAGCCTAGTGAAAAGTGTCTCTCCTAAAAAGGCCACGGGGCTGCTCCCCAGCTCTGCCTTTTGTTAGCATCGTGGGGACAGAGCAGGCTCTGAAAGCCTCCGGTAATGACTCTCCCTTTTCTAAGAGGGCTGGAAGTGAGCGCGCTCCCAGACCCAGGCTGCAGGGCTGGTTCTCCGTTCAAAGCAGACGTGTGGCTCAGAGGCGCGCGGCGATGGGTCATTTGTTTCAGGCTTTTAGTCTGTTAGTTACCCGTGCCCTCCGCTCTGCAGATATTTTCTGGGCCCGTGGTGGGGGTCGAGGTCTTGAATGGGAGCTGGAGGAAGTGAATGGGTTGGTGATGCTGGAGGCTGAAAGCGGACCATTGCCCTCTGGTTGTGGTTGACGTTCGCAACTTCCCTGTTGGTTTTTTTACTGCGTAGGGCAAATGACAAATGGGCCGGCTTGACAGCCTGGAGCACTTAAGTGTGAGAGGAGAGCTCATATGGAAAATATTTCTATCACCGCTGCGTGTGCATATGGTCTGGGGAGACCCCAAACGGAGCAAATCGCAGCGCCCCACGGCCCCTCAGCGGCATGCCAATTACTCTTATTAACAGCGCGGCTGCGGGCCGGCTTCAGTCACCTGCACACGGCGGGGCCCGGGGACGCCACCCTGGGGCGCGGGGCTTCAAGCCTTGCGTCACGCGCAGCGGGGCCAGTGGCTCTGTGTTTCCCTTTGCAATCAGCACAGCTGATGACAAATGAAAGGGGGTTACACAGGCGCATCCAAATCCTGAGCCTGTTCAGACGCCGCCAGCCCTCGGGAGGGGAGGCGGGACTTCTGCCTTTGGAGTTAAAGTGTGTGTGCTTCCCAGTCAGAGGTGACGAGTGCCTGCTCGGCCGGTCCTTTGTTCTGCTCGGCTGTGCTAACTAAGGACCCTCCTGTGCCTTGTCCTCCTTTCTCTCTGGTTTTCCTTCCTTCCCTGTGCGCGCACGTGCGTGCGTGCTGCTGCAAGGCCTTGGCGCCATAACTCCGGTGCTCCTAGGAAACTGTACAGTTAGAATTCCGTTCCCCGTGTTGGGAATGAAACGATGAGAAAGGACACGAGTATGAACAGCTCCCCCTCCCTCCTTAAAAAGAATGTCGTGTCTACAGAGCTTTGAAGAATGTGGCATTTCTTTATAAGAGCCTCCTTTTTTTTCAATAGCCCTGTTACTTACGAAACTCACCCATAAACATGTGGCGTCATCCCCAAGTCACCCCGATTTTCATTTTCTTGGCCAGCCGCTTTTCTTGCAGGTCTTAATTATCTTCCCTTTGAATGTTCATAAAAACACATGAGGAAAAGGCAGGAAGGGGAAGGGAGTGTCGCACACCTTGTGGTGCTTGGCTGGCTGTGTTCTCAGTGGGGATGGACGTTACACAGCCAACCTTGGGCAGCAGCTCACAGAGATGATGTTCTAGGAGGCGAGGTCCTTCCGGATAAGCAGGGCTGGCAGGTGGTGGGGAAGGAGGTGTGATTCAGAGCAAGCCTTGTTTAGCAACCTGTTGCTGGCGCTGTGGGCACTGGTGACTGTGAACCAAGGACAGAACAACCAGATGGTGTCGATGCATGGGTTTGAGAACAAACCCGGAGAAGGACTCTCCCTTCTTCCAGGAGCATCCCACTGAGAGCACGGAGGTCCCTAGGGTGCCTTTGCTCTTGTCAGATCAGCGCAGCACTGGTGCTCACTTGCGCAGACTGCATGCGTCCCCTGAAGGAACGTGAAGGTCTGTGAGTCAGGCTGGACATGGGGTCCATTTTTCCTTGCTGGAAGTGTGCCTGGATCCAGTTTCTCTGCAGGGTGCAGCGGGGGGGTGTGGGGTGTGGGGGTGTGTGTGTGCGTTTTCTGAACTTGGACATACCTTCCCAGAAAAGACCGATGAGAGGGTCTTACGTGTGACAAGGGGGAGTGACGGGCAGCCAGAAGCCTGTACAGTTCCATACGTCTTGGTGAAACAGATTCCTTGAAGTAAGTCAAAAAGGTGTTTATTTTAACTTCTTGAAGCAACTTGGCAAAACCTATCAAAATTAAAAATAAATACCTCGGCTGCTCACGGGTACGGGGTATCTTTTTGTGGTGACGAAAACGTTTTGGAATTAGATAGCGGGAACACTTGCACAGTCTTCTGATCGGACTGAATCGTACCTTTGAAAAGAGCCAATTTTATGATGTGAATAATAGCTCAATTTTTCAAAATTAAAAAAATAAATAACAAATCTCTCTTTGACTCAGCTTTTCTATTTCTAATATCGTGTCACACAGATCTACTCTGAATGTGCAAAATGCCCTCTGAACTGTTTTCTGTGGTGTGGCTGCTGCGACACCCTCATGTCCCTGAATAGGGGGCGAGTGCGCCCCACGCCCAGCCTGACCCAGTCGTTTGCATTCCTTCAGGGCACGCCTGCAGCCTGCACAAGTAAACGCCAGTGCTGCGCTGTGCTGACAAGGCCAAGGGCACCCTGGGGACCTCCATGTTCTCAGTGGGATGCTCCTGAAAGAAGGGAGAGCCCTCCTCTGTGTTTGTTCTCAAACCCACGCACTGACGCCACCCAGGTGTTCTGTCCTTGGATGGCCGTCACCGAGGTGTTCAGAAAGAACGGGGTAGCTCCACGTGCGCTGGTGTGAAATGACCACCCAGCTATGTTGTTAAGTATAACGTGCTACTCCTTGTGTAAAATGTGTTACTGTATTTGTCCATCCTCTCTCTCGAAGGACGCACCAGAAAACGGGGGAAGAAAAGAGGGTGGCTGGGCAGGAGGGCAGGTGAGGATTATGGTCCCTGTGCACCTTTGGGACCTTCTGAATCGTGTGCAGTAAGCATGTCTTATCTGGTAAAAAAAAAAAAAAAAAAAAAAGAAATAGAATAAAATACATGATGTGGCAGTAACTCACTTGGTAATAAGTAAGATACGTGATATAATGGAAAACATGCCCAGCAGGCGCCGTGGCGTGAACGAAGGTGGCGTGTCCGCGGGCTGACAGCAGTGAGGCTGAAGCCTGGCTCAGGGCGGCGACTCCTTAGGGCTCAAGTGATGTTCTCCCGGTGGCTCATTCTCTCGTTTCCCACCTGCTTACACCCTCTGTTTTCTCGTTCTCGCAATGCAGCTGAGGATAGAAGCTATTTTGAAGGGTGGTGGGAAGGATTACCATCAACCAAGACTCACAGAGACAGAGAGCAGACTAGTGGTGACCTGGGGGGAGGAGGGGGGGCAGCCTGGGGGCAGGGGATTAAGAGGCACAAACCACGTGTGAAATAAATAAGCTGCGAGGTGTGCTGTGCTTACGGGGCACACGGCCAGTAGCTATAAATGGAGAATAGCCTTTAAAAATTGTGAATCACTATGTTGCACACCTGAAACTTATATTGTGAATCAACTCTACCTCAATAAAAAAAAAAAAAAATTTCAGAAGTGTGGTAACATGTGTAAGAGCTCTGAGCTCGGGGTGCCGGGCGCGTGGTAGACGGCAGGTACTGGCCGTTACCACAGCTACTACTGCAGGAGCCACCGGGGCGTGTCACCTGGGAGCCGAAAAAGGGAAGGCGAGCGGGTAAGGCCTCTGTCGTTCCCGAGCCTATGCTTTAAAGGAGGCACAGAGCGCAGACGTTTAATGATTATGAGATAAGGAAGCCTCTTTAGTTGTGAGAGCAGGGGCCAAGAAGCAGTGCAACCCGCCCGAGAAAGTGAAGGAAGACTCCACGAACTATGATGCGAAAAGCCCGGAGGCTTGTGCATGGGGGTTGGGGCAGCCCGCAGGCCCGGCGCCCCCAGCGGCCCTGTAACCCCGCGGACGCTGGGGTGCAGCACGGACGGGGGGGGGCCAGGGGCGGGCTCCCGAGGATCTTCCCCCAGGGGGTCCATGGGACTCACTTCAGTCCCCCACCAATGAGCTGCGACAACACGCACGAAACGTTGCCAGCCAGGGAAGCGTGGAGAGACTCGGCACCTGGGGGCTTTCGGGGGGCTGGCCACACAGCACCCTCTGCCTGCCACGTACCACACGACAGACTCCCAGAGGGAAACAGGGCTCCACTTAGACCGTACCGTTCATCCAGTGAATGCGCGGGAGCCACTCTTGCCAGTTCCAGGAGTGGTGGGCACCCCCCCCCCAAATCCGAGTTCCCACGCGCCCGCCAACGGCCTGCCTCGCAGGTGGGTGCGCTTGAAGGAGAGGAGTCAGATCTGCTATGGTGACTCCTCTGCACGGATGGGTGGGCACCTTCAGAGGGAGAAAGAGGGAAGAAGGATGTTCCAGGCAGAGGGGAAACGTCTAAAGAGCCCCAGAAGTAAGCAAGCAGGAACACAGCGTCTTCTGGAAACAAGGCTTAGTTCAGATTACAGAAGCGCGTCGTGAGGGATGGATCCGGGGAGGTTCCATCGGCCACCTGGATCCCACGCTGGAGTTTTCCCCTGTGACTTTGGAAGTCCCAGAAATTCTGTGTCTGCAGACTTAAGATCATCCTTGATGGTGTGTCGTTTAGGTCACTGTCGTGGAACATTTCCTTGGTCACAGATTATTGAAATTATTTCCTAAGGATTAAAATAAATGAAATGGTGAAGTGCTCTGTGAGCAGTAGCAGCCTTTGTAAGAAGCTTGTCGCCATTACTAGTCCCTGGAGTGTTACTTGTGGCAAATAGGAGTGAAGGACCAGTGTAATGCCCTGAGTGACTGAGTCTTTGTGCACGATTCCCAGTGGCCCCACCCCCCTCTCACCTTCAGATAAATGAAACGAAAAACCTCCTGTGTGGCACTAACTTGATGATGCAAGACCTGAGCTTTGCAGTGAGTCTACCACATCCAGCCTTATGACGTTCTACATTTTTAGTTGGTTTTTTTTTCTTTAATTATGAAAGCTGTTCTTGTTATAAAAACAAATTCAAGCAAGGAAGAAATTCAAAGAATAAAAAATTAAAGGTTCCTCTTTACCCTCACTCCCTTCCCGGTCCTCCCCTCCTGGGATGAAATTGTCGGTAACAATTTGACATTTGTTCTTTAGAACCTTCCCTGCACATTTATAAGCACAAGGATGTGTGCGTATCTGTATGTGTGTGCCTAGGAGTGTACGTGTGTGTGTGCCCGAGACGTGCAAATAATGACAGTTTGCTTCTTCCCTGATACCTGGTGCCCCTTGCTTCTACCCCCTGTCTAATGCCGTGGCTGGACCTCCAGGATACAGTGCTGAATCAGAGCAACGAACATGAGCTTTCTTGTCTTCGTCTAGACTTAGATGGGAAAGCTTTTAACAGCCCGTCACTGAGTGCGATGCCTGCCAGGTAGATACATTTTATCCAGCTGCAATTTCCCTTCTAAGTGTTTATCAGGAACGATTGTTGAATTTTATCAAACCCTGCCTGCCTTCGTGAAATGCTGACATGGTATTCTCCCTCCATCTCCTCAGACAGAGAATTTTATTAATAGATTTCTGAACATTGGGTTCTCTTTGCATTCTTGGAACTTGACTTTTTTTCACCGTTGGATTTGATTTGTGAATATTTTATTTTGAACTTTGTCTCTTTTTTATGAGTACTGTTGGTTCACGGCTCTCTTTTATTGTGTTAGGCTGGGGTTTTGCTAGTTCTGTAAAGTAAATTCAGAAGTTTCTCATGCTTCAGTGTACTTTGAAACAGTTTAAACAACAGAGAAATGAGCCTTTTCTTAAAGGTTTGTTGAACTCAGTCATAAAACCAGCACTTTTGTGGAGTGGTAGTCTTTGAGTACCTTTTCTACCTTCTCTTTCATTCCTGAAAAAATGTGTACTATTGAGTATATACAGGAGAATGTATGTGCTATATAAGCAAGTTACGAAGCAAAGTAGTAAAACCAACACCTGTGAGCTCATCTCCCAGCTGGAGAAACAGAACATTCTCAGAACTGCCTGCTGCTCCCCAAGCACGTGCCCCCCCCCCCCGAGGGAAGCAGCATCCTGAGCTTGATGGCTGTCATTTCTTTGCTTTTTCAAAAATAATTTTTTCACACGTATGTGTCTCTAAGGACTATATTGCTTGATTTTGTTTGGTTTTGAGTTATGTAAGCAGGATATCTTGATTTTTTTCATTCGACTTGATTTTTTATCCAGTAGGAGGATGCTTGTAGCTGTGGCTCATCCATTCTCCCTGCTGCATAGGGTCCTTTGATGTGAATAGACCGTATTTTTTTTTCTGTTGATGGATATTTGGGTTCTTTCCACACTTGTTTGGGTTTTTCTCTATTATAAACGATGCTACTATGAACATTTTGGAACATGTGTCTTCACGTATACATGCAAGGATTCCTTTAGGGTATATACCTAGGAGTTGAGTTACGGGGTCGCAGAGTATGTGCTTAACTCCACAACATAACGTCAAATTCATTTCTAAAGTGGCTGTATCAGTTTTCACTTCCACTAGCAGTGCCCAAGTGTTCTCAGTTATGTCTCCTTGTCAGCGTTTGGCATCATCAGACAGGCTAATCTTTGCTGATCATTAGGTGTAAAATGTTGTCAGTGTGTGGTAATTGGCACTTCTCTGATCACTAACTCTCACTATACAGTGTAATTTTTACACGTATACAATCTATTCATGTTTCCACTTCCATGAAATGCCTGTTCATGTCTATTTTCTGATTTTAAATTAGTTCTTTGTTTTCTTCACTACTGATCGAAGAGTTCTTTATATATTTTGAAAAGAACCCTTTGCTTGTTATTCCATGTACTGATTCGTCCAGTTTATGTCTTGTACTTAAAATTTTTTAATCTTTTGATAAACAGAAGTCTTCAGTTTTAGTGTATTTGAATTTCTGTTTTATTTCTTTGTCTTGTTTAAGAAATGATTGATCCCAAGCTTAGAAAGATATCATCCAGTGTTCTTTTTTATCCTGTATTCTTATCTAAAATTACTGAAGTTTTGCATTTCATATTATGTCTTTAGTACATTAAGAAGCCATTTTTCTGCTTACTGTGAATAAGGAAATCCAATTTCATTTTTCCCCATATTGGTAATCAATTGTTGCAGGACCATTTATTGAAATCTCTCCATCTTATTCTTATTTTGGGGGAGTATCAGCTATTCTTAGACATTCTTCATGAAATTTGAGGTTAACTCATCGATTTTCCTTGAAAAATCCTTTAGGATTTTGTACTGAGTCTGTGGATCAATATGGGAGCTCTAATGTCACCCCAGTATTGAGGCCGTATATCCACGGAGCCACGCTAAGCTTTGCATTTATGTGGGTCTTCTCTGAAGGTTTTCAGTAAGGTTTTATAATTTTCTGTGTCAATGTCTTGCACACTTTGTAGATTTTTTCCTAGCTACCTTGTTATGTCTTTGTTATTGTAGATTATGTTCATTTTGCAATTAGTTTTTTTGGTTTTGGCTAATGCTTAGGCACGCAAATGATCTTATATCCAGTCAACTTGTGAAACTCTTATTGATTTAAATCAACTGTCTGTAGGAACGTCTGTGATTTCTAAGTACATGATCATGTCATCTGTGAATAATGACCATTTGGGTTTTTTTGTCCTTTTTCAATCCTTTTACTTTCTACCTCTTTTTATGTTTATTGCACTGGCCTGAACTTCCAGTAAAATGTTGAATAGAGGCAATGCTATTTTGCTTCTGATTTTAAAAGGATACTTCTAAGATTTTGCCATTAAAAATGATGTTTGTTGAAAGTGGTTGTATCAAATTGATAAATCCTCTTCTATTTGCTAAGAGATTTATTTTTAAATCATGAATAGGTATTAAATTTTATCTGGTGCATTGCCTCTGTCTGCTCAAATGCTAATGTGGTTTTCCCTCTTCAGTCTGCCTAATTACAGAAATAGACTTGATAATGTTAAACTATCCTTGCATTCCAGGGATAAATCTGACTTGGTTATGATATATTTTTATCTTTATTAAATTAATTCTACATGTGACCATTTTGTTTAGAGGATTTAAAAGAATCTATACTCAAGAGTGAACTGTAAACTCTTCTTTCTTACACTGTCCTTTCTGTTTTTCTTATAAGGCTATACTAGTATCAACAATTCATTTCAGAAGTATTTCCTTTTTTCCAATTTCTGAAATTTTAAAAATAAAATTATAATTTATTTCTAGAAAGTCACCTGAAAAAAATGGGCTAGGCCTCTTGTGGTATTTTGTTTTGTTTTTCCCTCTGGGGAAATTTTAAACCACTGATGCAATTTATTGAATGGCAATAGGAAAATTAAAGGTTCCTATTTCTTCTTGGAAAATGTTTTAAAGTTATTTGTGTCAAGAATTTGTCCATTTAAGTTTTTCATTTTTTTATTGAAGTACAGTCAATTACAATGTGTCAATTTCTAGTGTACAGCACAGTGTCCCAGTCATGCATATGCATACATGTAAATTTTCCAGTTTTATTAACATTAATAGGTTCATTATATCCTCTAATGTCTTTTCAAATATTGCAGATATCCTTTGTTTTTTCCTAACATTGTTCCTTTATGACAACTATTTTATTGACCATTCTCACCAGAAGTCTGTCAACTTTATTAATCTTTATGAAAAATCAACTTCTGGATTTGTTGATCTTCTGTCTTGGAGTTTTGTTTACTATTCTATTTAGTTTTGCTCTTCTTTTTATTTCTACTTTCTTTGGATTTATTCATTTGAGTTTTTTCTTTGAGTTCTTTCTTTATCTCCTTAAATTTATGTTTAGCTCATTAATTTTCAGCCTTTAATCTGTTCTAATATAAGCATTAACAAAGGTATTTTTTTCTTGAAATACCACTTTTGTTGCATCCTTCAGTTTTGATACATTGTATTTTTTATTATTTATTCTGTTTTAAATCGTTTTTTAAATTGTCATTATGATATTTTTTCTGGCCCATGTATTATTTAATTGTACTTTCAAAAGTATGACCCAAGTTCATTTCTAACTTGATTATATTGTGGCCAGAGAACGTGGTATCTGCAATGCTAATTCTTTTAAATAAGTTGAAACTTGCTTTATGGCCTAGGATGCGAACAGTCTTTGTAAACATTTCAAGTGTGCGTGAGAAAAAGGTTCATGCCTGAAACTGGGCACAGGGACTTTTTATGTATCTATTCAATCAAGATTGTAGATTGAGTGTTTCAAGTCTTCTATATCACGTTTGGTTGCCTCATCAATCAACGTGTGAAAGAGACACGTTGACACCTCCGAGCAGCTGCTGCGTTGGCCTGTGGGGAGAATGGATGTGACTGACCTCTGTGTTCTTCGGGCCAGCCTGTCCTGGACACAGTGACCTCTCTTGCTCCCTGGCCGCTCCTGCTCCTTGTACCTGTGGTTTCTGTGTTTAGAATTCTTCCCTCACTGCGATAATCTGTTTTGGTAGTGTTTTTTTTGTTTTTTTTTTTTCTGCCGTGGCTTTTTGTTTTGCCAACATAAACTTTCTAATAGCCAGAAATTCCTCCAAAATTTTTTTATCTGCTGATGGTCTCCTTGCTTGTTTTATAGTTGTTTTTCCAACATGTGTAACTGTTTTGCCATTTGAATGGAATTTTGGAAAGAAAAGAGAAAAACAAATACCTTTGCTCCATCTACCATCTTGATCCTTCGTAGGATGCACTGGTATCCTTTCCTCTTTTCTTATGTTCCTTTTTCTCTCAGCATGTGTTTACTGGGCAAAGAATTGTTCTTGACCTCTGTTTCCTCATCTATAAAATGGGGATAATAATAATAATATTCATCTCAATGGCACATAAGGGACATTAATAAGATACTGTTAATGTGAGTGCTTTCCAAACTGTAAGGATAAACACATGCAAAGGGCGAGCTTTAGCAGCTCTCTGTGACATTCCTTTTCTATAGCTAATATTATATAAAAGCAGCTCAGTTACATTACAGAAGAGTGACTAATTGTGGTTGGCACATCGTAAGAGGCACAAACAAAATTTTATTTGTCACTTTTTGGGAAAATTACTTGCCAAGAAACTGTTGGGTACCTTAGTAGAAAATCATAAATTTTATGACCAAAAAATAGCATACATTTTATAAATGGAAATATTTATCTAGTCTAAAAACTAACGCTATAATGGGTGTCTTCCCCCCACATTTTTGTACTGTGTTGTTGGCATGCATACTCAAATTAGGCATTTATCCTTTAAAAATATTTTTTTAACTTAAAATAACTTATTTGCTGATTCAGCACGTTATATAAATTTATTTACTTTAGCTTAGAGAGTTAATATGAACTGACAGAAAGAATGCTAAAATTTCAACCCAGGCATATTTATGGGACAGAATGAGTAATTGATGTCAAAGACCAAATGGTTTGTATTAGAATGTACTGAAATCTGCCTATCTACAATTATGTTTTTTTCACATTCCTATATTGCACCAAGGCAAAAATTAGCAGCTCTCAATTCAGTTCAGCAGCTCTGCCCTGAGTGCTGTTTTGTGTGTGAGGTTGGTGCTAAGCGCTGTGGGATCCGTGAAGCGGTGAGACCCCCCCCCCCATCCATACTGTCCTCTAACAGTGGACGTGTGCAAGAAGGCTGGTTAAAGCTGAGATATAAATTACTCTAATAAACACATCACACCCTATCGTGAGGATCAAGAGCAGCCTTACGGAGAACACCGCGTTTGAGACGGGATTGAAAGTGCTCTGGCGTTCCACAGCCGGATGGTGGGGCAGCCACTCCAGGTCTCAGGGACAACATGAATAAAGAGAGCTCTTGAGCTGGAAGAGGTAAGGGCACATTCAGATGATGGCAGATGATCATCTTTCCTTCTTTTGGCTGGAACGTCAAGTTCACGCACGTAGTAGGAGATAAGCGTGCGTGACGGCTCAGGGACATATTGTGCACGACACAGTTCCAGCCCTAGAGAAGGGACTGAGGCTTTCTTTGTGGCCACATATACCAGTTTTTGTAAATGTTCCGTGGAAGCTGTTTATTATAAATGCATGTAACTATAGATGTGTATAACGTGTGTGCATTCCTCCGTGTAATTGTGTCGTTCCTTTCCTCGGCGTGGGTGTGTCCTTATACTCCGTAGGTTCTACTAGGAATAAGTAAAACGAAGTGATTTTCTTAAATATGTTCCAACTTTACAATTCTCCGAATCTAGAAGTGACCACTAAACTACAGATGCCCACTGTGGATCCGTGAAGAGAGCTGCTGTCTTGAGCAGAACGGGAGGGGACCCGCGGGCCGCGAGGCGCCCTGGCCCGAGCCTGCGTCTGCGGACGTGCGTGCTCTCACTCGGGCAGGGTCAGGGACTTCCCTAAGTTTCATTGTTCTCATCTTTAAAATGGGGAGGAACACCAAAAACAAAACAAAAGAGGAAAAAAAGAAGAAACAATCACCAAAAACAAAGAGAGAAAAAATAAATAAAGTGGTGAAGGTCGCGTCCACATCATAGAGTTTTGGTGACGATTCAGGAGGCGATTTCCGCAGAGGGGCTGGTGCACAGCGGGGAGCGTCCATGGAACAGAAAGGAAGGATCCAGGACAGCGGGGTTGATGGTCAAGACCCAAAACTGTGGCTCCACATTCCTCAGCCAAATCTTGTGGATTCAAAAGCTCTGAGTGGGAAAGAAAGGAGAAGAAAACATCCAGGGTGATTTAAAATGGGGAGATGGGGGCGGCCAGCTGAAAAAGGAGGAAGAGCGGAACTAGGATTCTTGCAGCTGGAACAAGGAGGCCACAACTTCCCAGAGGGTGAGGGAGGCCGCTGGGGGCTCCCTGCGGTTTCTTAGCAAAAGGGTGGATGAAAAACAGTCCTCGCTAGAGCCAAAAATTGGTATTAAACACCAAATTTTAGTCTATTGAGTCATTATTTGAGAAGGACCCTTAGAGACAATCTAGTCCAACCCGTTAACTTTGCATAAGAGGAAAAGGAACCTTTTGGAGGTTACAGGTCTTGCCCACGACCACACGTCTGCCAGCCCAGAGCTGGAGGGTGATGGTCTGGAAGCTGCATGGACCTAACTAGCATGATGGCCCTAGCTGTGGCGTCTGAGACCTTCGGGCGAACGAAAGCTTGGGGGTGACTTGAAAGACAGTGGTGTGGCTTTAAATCTTTATGGCAGCAACAGTGAAACCAGATACATTAAATGTGCTCAAAGCTATTTGTAAGAGACCTTGGCTGTATACAGTTTGTTCCCCAAGGTTGCTCACCCTATAGGATGGCTGACCCTCTGAGTCTGTCGGAAGAGGGTGGGGAGGGGAGAGAAAGGGTGGACCCCAGAGACACGTGGGCTGCGTACACTTATGGAGCCTTCAAGTCAGACTGGAGCAGCCGTGACTGATGAGGGCTCCCTTCAGAGACGAGTGATACAGCGGAGTCTTACTGGGGGACCCGCCGTCACAGCCACTCCAGGGATCTGCCCCGCGAGGCTCGGGCAGCCGAGACCCGGGCAGCGCCCTGGAGGCAGCTGCTTTGGAACCACATCCTCCAAGTGCTCTGGAAAGCCCATTCCAAGGGAATGGAAATCTCAAATGCCACTGAGAACATCTAAGGACTATGAGTAAGACTGTGGGATGGTCAGAGGAAGGGGGCCTTCTGATCTTGAAGCATTTTGATGATTAACAGAATTCTGAGCCAAGACTTGAAGCCAGGTACACACACACCGTGATAGTTAAGCCAAGTAACACTTAATCACCCCTGCAAAAGAAAGCGCACCGAAATAGAAAGACAGTAAAAAAAAATTTTTCAAAGGGTTCACTTATTTTTACTGGGTTCAAATAACCTAATTCTACGTCCTTACTCGGCCTCTGATTTCCGTGTTTTATGGTGTGTCGGTCAGTAACCTCAGGAGAGACGGCTTTGTCTGGCTTCAGAGAAGGTTGTTATCCGACCAGGGCTCTCTTCTTCCCAGTTGCTGCTCCCACGTCCCATAAGTGTATCCAGACCACGTGGCAAATGGACACGAAGGCCCCCACGGGGCACCAGCCCCTGGGGTGGGGCTTGGTGTGCAGGTCAAGGCAGTGACGGGGCGGTCGGGAGTAGCGGAGAGCTCTTAGCTCCCTGCTTTCTGCTTCAGGGACTGTTGTGTGAGTTTAACTGCAGACACACCCTGAATCTGAGGGGGGACTAGCAGGCAGATTTCCCTGGGACCTGAATGAGCCTCTGAGACCACAGGGCATAAATGGTAGGGGTGCAGTAACAAGAGGGGAACAGATCACCCTGTAATTTACTGACAAGGGAAGAAAAGCCAAGGAGTCGTCGAGGTTTAGAAGTTTAGATGCTCTGAGCCGGCTTCTGAGGCGCTCAGGACACAAGTGTGACAGTGGCAGACGGAAGTAACTCTTTACGGCCACGTGAGTGACTCAGGCCTCCGCCGTCCCAGGGGAAGCGAAACAGACCCCAGAGCAGAAGAGGCGCTCCATGTGCATCTGGTCCAGCGCCCCTCAACTTTTAATTATGGGGAATCTGAGGTCCAGGGAGAGGAATAACTTGACAAGGTCACAGTGAGCACTCAAGGAAAAGTCATGAGGAAACCATTTCCTTTGGTTTCGTTTTAGAATTTGTTTCTAAATACATTTAGAATTCAAGTGCCCCGCAGGTGCTGTGATTCTGTAACGGTGCATGGTCTCAATGTTGTGCTTTCTCTTTATAGGGACTTAATCAGATAAAAATGCAAACTAGTTTTGAAATAGCCGTGAGTCAAAACACCCACTTCCTGAGCGTTGAGAAGCTTGCAGTCAGAGGTGTCCATGCATTTCTGTCGCTCGGGGTCGGCCAGTAGATTCCAGCACCAGTATTTACGGGACACCTCCTCTGTGCTCAGGTGCTCAGGCCAGTGAGCCCCCTGCGGTGGGGAGCGTTACCCCATTTTTCGATGAGGAAACTGAGCTAGATAGATAAGTGGCGCCGTGCGTGTGACTTGTTGAAGGACCTAGGATCTCTCTTTGTTTCTCAGCCACTCTGGGTGGCACCGTTCCGCCCTGAGTTTCTGTAGTTTGGACCCAGATCTCTCAGACCCTTTTGCCCCGTAATTTTCCATCCCTTCCTACACTGCAGCCAGATTTTGTGGGTTGTAATTGACTCACTGCGCCTCCAGAGAGCCCTGTCATTTCCTCTCTTGGTTTATAAACTGTCCTCTCAGCTCTCGGGCCTCCCTCCCTCCCTCCCCACGCCCTTCCCTCTTCCTTACTCGTCACAGGGAGAGATGTGACCACTGCTCCAGACCCTGGCTCTCCCCTCATCCAGGGTCACCCCCTGCCTCCCAGCCCTGAGGGCTTCTACAAAACAGACTGGGATTCTCTGAAAGACACTTGGGCAGAGAGCACTGTGATTTTTTTTTTCTCCCTAAAAACTTAAACTCATGTAGATGTGTGGCATATTTTATATCAAAGGATCATAGAACCGGAGGGGACCAATAGAACAACCCTCTCTTGTTAACGATTAAGAACCTGCAGGCCAGATAACATTACTGGCTCAGCTTCACACGGCAATGCTAGAGGTTAGTTCCATCACGTGGACCCTTCGCCTAGAGCAGTGAGAGGTGGCCGTGGCCTTGATTCCGTGGAACTGCCCTTGGCTGTACTTGTAGGAGGCAGCACGTGACAATCATCGTTGCGTTTACTGCATTTCACTAGATGTCACGGCGTCCATGGCTTGATTTGGGTTCCCCCAGACACAGACCCCGAGCCAAAGACCCCAGTGCAAGTGGCACATTCGGCAGGTGGTCACAGGAAACCCCCGCTGGGGGAGCACCCCGTACCGGGTGTTATCAAGCCATTGACCACTGTGGGCACCTGGGATTCCATCCGGATGGCGGTCTCTGGGGGTCCGTGGAGCACACACCTCAGGATTACCCAGCAGAGGAGCAAGGAAGCCGCCGTATTTGCCCGCCAGCTCTGTTTCATCATTTATGAAGACTCACTAGAGGAAGCGCCATCGTCAGTCAGAGCCGGAATACCAGGGCACCTGATCTGGGGGGGGGGGGGGTGCACATGCGTGTGTGTTTGACTCACAGACACTGGCTTTGATGACCCATCGTGCTTGCTTCTCAGTGCAGGCAGTTTGGAAGCTCAGAACCCATTTCTAGCCCACGTCGAGCTGGTTGGTAGGACCTTACGGGAACTCAGTCCTTGTGCTGACCTCACCCTTTTATTTCCCTTCTCTTACGTATTTTCCTCCTGCCCCCGTTCCTTTGTACGTTTACTCGTGCCCTACTTGCGTCTGCCTCTAAAAGCCTCCTGGAGTCCCTATGTTGGTGTGGGTTGGGTACAACACATACAAAAGCGTGTTACCGGGTCAAAAGAGACAAAACTGGGACTGCAGGCTGCCACCGGCCTCTCGCTTTACCTAAGGATGATTTTGTGATCTCTGCACAGAAGTCTTGACTGTCGGGGAAACGGCAGAATTCTTGCCCGCGCATCAGGTTTGCGGTGAGTCAGCAGAGAACTGCAGATAAAGGGAGATCTGCGTGCATTCTTCAAAGTGGCTGCAGAACCAGGATGTGCATCACCCTCACAGAGTGTGGACTAGGGGCTCCCGCATCACATGGGTGATGTGACCAGAGGTCCCTGGAGGCCAGATCGGAGCCCATGATTCTCAGTTTTGCTGAATCAGGTTCGGGACCCTTTTGACAACACAGAAAATAGAGAAGCAAGTGAGGGCAAGTGCGCGCAGAAGCGCCTCCGAGACTCCAACAGCTGCGGCCCCACCTCTGTTCTCAGGCTGATGCTGAAAACATTTCCTTCCTTGAGTGATTTTTTTATTAATATTTTTACTGCTTATCTGTAGAGTGTACAACACATTTTCTTTAATGAGCATATGTTACCTTTAAATGGGGAGAAAATGAAAAGGCACTTCCTCTCATCCTGTTTTTAATCATGACATCCCCTTAAATGTCTTGGTTTTCTAACAATACATGCTTTGCTGAAAGGATCCAAGGTGAAGTGTGGCCTGCCTGGCAGGCGTCCGAGGTTTGGGGTGTTTTCTCTGTTGGGCAGAAACCCTGGAGAAGTGAAGATCTGCCCTCTGGCACTCGCGGATGTGCGTGCTGACCCGCGCTGATCTTCCTTTGCCCTTTGGTGTCAAGGAAAATATTAAGCCAGACGTCACAGTTAAAAGGAGGAGGGGCCAAAAGGGAAAGGGTGGGGAGGGATAAATCAGAAGCTTGGGATTAGCAGGTACCAAGTACTACGAAAGGAGCAGACGAACAGCAAGGTCCTGCTGCGCAGCACAGGGGACTGTATTCAATAACTTGTGATAAACTACAATGAAGAAGAATATGAACAAGAATATATATATGCGTGTGTGTATAACTGAATCACTGTGCTGTACACCAGAAACTAACACATTGTAAATCAACTGTACTTCAATTTTAAAATTTTTTAATTAAAAAAAAAAAAAACTAAGAAAAGCAAGATGGGAAAAAAAAAGGAGGAGGAGGGAGGGAGGGAAGGAATGAAGGACGAGAGGTTAGAAGCCTAGACGCCACTCTTGTTCCATTCTCTTTCTTTTGTTCAACAATCAGCAATGTTATTTGAGCATCTCTCAAAACCTATTTATTTAGAACTCCTTTATTCTAAAGAGGGCTTAAAACAACCACAAAAAATTAAGTGAGCACAACAGACAAGGCAACAAGGGAGGAAAATGGAGCAAAGGGAAAGCTTGGAATAGGGAAAACGAGACAAGAATAAGCCTGGTGTCTAAAACTCCATGCCGCTGGTCCCACTGGGCACGGGTTAGAAGTTTTACTCTGAGCTTCACAGCCACCAAAGCGAAAAAAGAAACATAATCAAGTATGTAACTCATGGGTCAAAAAAAAAAAGCCAGTTCATTTGGGATGGGGTACTGAGCCAAGTATTTGGAGAGAATGTATACAAGAAGATAAGAAAAGGTCGTAGCTCGTGGACTGCAGAGGTCGGTGCCGCTGCTTGTGAGGACCAGTAGTAGTGCTAGCTGCCACCAGCTAGCCTTCTTGTGTGCCGAGCACAGCCCCAGCAGGGCCGGGGTGAGTGTATGTGAGCGTGATCGCTTGCATCTGTAGAAGTAGAATTCGCGGCTTACAACAGGCTTTCCCGTTTGTATTTGCATAATTACTCACAATAACCCTCATGAGATACTGGCCAGGAGGACATTATTTTTCCAAGAGGAAGGCAAGGTCATACAGCTAATAACTGGTGGGCCTGGAATACAAACCCAGATTTTTCCGATAGACCGTTTCCACCACCTTGTGATCTAGGAGGCAGAACCGTAGTGATGCACGTAGGGTGTTCGTCTCTGGGCTCTTAAGCGGAGTTTGCGTGCGTGGTGTCTGCTCCTGGGCCCGCCATTGACAGACTGTGTGGTGTTGGAACAGTCCTCTTTCTTCTGGGAGCTGCAGTGTCTCCAATTGGAAAATAAGGAGGCTGATGGCCGTCGGGGGAGATTCATTGCAGCTGCAGCAGCCCGTTCATCTCTGGGTTTCTGTGGCTCCAGGCGGTTTCCCAGACGACACTCGGGGGGTTCCTAGTCATTTTCGCATTAGCAGCTGCTCGGTGGTATGGCTGGTCTGCGCCTCTGTGGGCCATTTACCCTTCGCCATTGTCCCAGGCTGTTGGGGGCCGGCTTGGACTTGCAGGCTGCGTGTTAAAAGCTGAGAGAAGCAGAACTCCCTCTAAGCCTGAGGTGGCCCCCAGGGCGTTTCCACGGCATCACCAGGACGGGGTTTGTTGTCACTGATAGACGTGCCACCCTCCACGCATCTCCTGAGGGAGAGTCAAGGTGGAAAGTGCCTGAGGTTGACTCCAGACCTGGTGAAGGACTCCCCTTCTCTCCCTCTTTCCTTTTTAAGCCTCTCCTGAGCCCAGAGATCCCATGTACATGTCTTGGATTCTTACAAGTCAGCCGTGTCTCCGTGGAGGGCTTCCCTGGGGGAGTAGAGTGTTGTGTTAGTTTCCTGTGCCCAAATAAATAAACCCTGTCCTAAGCTGTAGGCTCCAGGTTTGTTTCTGGCATCCCTTTGCCTTAGAGTTTCTGTATTGAATAAAACAGAAATGTTTAGCAAATCCCAAGAAATTCCTTATTTAATGGAAAAAAGAGATCCCTGAGTTTATATTTCAAAATGTGATTTCCACGTTCCCACTGCATTAAGGCAACTTCGCCTCACCAAATCCCCAGATGTCTGGTATGCTTTTCTAAAACTGCCCATGTTTAGTCCCTCAGATGCATTCTGAGTATCTATTATGGACAGAATTCTCCTCTGAGCCCCGCAGGAGATGGAGTGCCCGAGGGAGACAAACCACATCCTCTAGTTTAGTTGTAAGGGCTGCATCAGAATCTGCAGGAAGTTTCAGCTCCAGCCTGCACACCAGCTTCCTCCTGCGTGTTGATCGTTTACACTGTGCGATGCAGCACCTCTGTGTGGCCGTCTGTCCTTCCTGCTGATAGGAGAGGCTCAGCTCTGCGTTGGCCACAAACAGCGTATCTTACCCACTGCCCTGCCGTCCTGAAGCTGCCCTGGCCATTTCTCTATGAGCTGTGTTTTCTTTCTTCCAGCCTCTTCGAAGATTGGGTTTTTTCACCGGCTTCTTGTTTCTGCCAACTTTAAGCTGCTCTCTCTCCTAAAATGTTTGTCTTTTCTCCTAAAAGTAAGTTATTTTCGTTGCCGAAAGAGAGATCTAGAAACACAGAAAGTGTGCAGAGAGAAATTTAGAAAAACGTGATCAAGAAAATAACCCCCACCCAGAGCAAACTCACTGCTGTTAACATTTTGGGTTTACAGAAGTACGTCTGTCCACGGTTATCTACTTGCACCGCCCGCCAGTGATGTAAATGTCGAGTTGGGGGGATAATACCTGTATTACATAGTGAGCGGCTTTCCTCTGTCATTAAATAGTCTTCAGATCCTTATTTGTTAACGGCTGCACACCACTCGGTTGTAGGGGTGAGGCCACCTTTTTAACCGTTTCCTTTGTGCTGGACTTGTAGGTCATTTCCCGCTTTTGTTCAAACCCACCTTTAAGGTGGTAGCTGGAGCGTGGAGCCGCTTGCAGAGTGCATAGCTCGTGCCTGGCGCTGGGCGAGGTCTGGGGACAGAGAAGGAAGAGGCACCGGCTCACCCCGGGGGTGGGGGGTGAGCAGTGTCACCGGGCATGTGTCATGTCTACAGATATTAGGGCCGTCCCCACTGTAGCACCGCAGAGTCCCAGCGGGTCCACTCAGTCATCTGATGCTGTTGTGTTCTGTCGAATCTCAGACTTACGTTATTTCATTATTTTCTAAGCCTGAAAAGTGGTTTTAGCGGGGAAAGTGGGGAGAATGCTCCCCAAGAGAAGCTGCCCGTTGAGCTGTTTCTTGAAAGACAAAGTGACTTGGGGGAAGAAGGGAAGGTTGCGGGTAGGGGAGGGAGAGGTCATTCCAGGAAAGGCGAACAGTGCCCAGGACGGGAGCTGGGCAGGGCTGGGAGTGCGCCTGGACTTTACTCTGGCCTGACCTGAGGATGCCTGCGTGGGCGTGGCAGGGCTCCCCCTGGGGAGGTCTGCAGGGGACCCGGGCTCAGGACCTTTGAGGCCTCACCCAGGAGCGAGACTTCACCCAAAGACTTGGTGAACCGCTAAGAGTTACCATCAGACGCCTGAGCTCAGCCCCATGCGGGTCCAGAAAAGACACTGTGGCATCTGCGGGGGATCAGCAGACTTGGGGGTTTCTGGGGAGAAGTAGTGGGAGAGACCTGGAGCCTCCCGGGCGCAGGAAGTGTGACTTCTGTTTACCGCTGCTCAGTGCTCGGTACACCTGAGTGAGGCTGTTCCAGGATTCCAGGGGGAACGCTGAGGGTGGTGTTAGTGGACTGGTGGGGCGGGGGCCTCTTAGAAAGACATTTAGGGAGGGACATGGCTGAGATTTACTGATTTTAAAGCCAAGGACCCCAACAGACCTTATTTTTCAGCCCTGAACAAAAACCAGAATGCAGCTTTTGAAAAGGTGTTTGACTTCAGGAACCAAAAGGCGGTGGAATGTTTCTAGACCCTTTGAAACTCTAATCTCTGCTTTGTGAATTGCATCGCTTGCTTGTACTCAATGGGTCCCTTTTTCCCCCACAATGCCACCTGTGAAATAAGTTAAACACCACAGTCTTAATGTAAAAATATTTCCTCAAATCCTCTGTATAAAGTAATTACTCTCTCAGGAATGGGATAATCTAATTTCCCTTATACAATGTGTCCATTCACGTGTTCTGTGTTGCTGTCGGGGTAGGTTGTGAATCAGCCGTTTCTGAAGGATTGTGAGCTGTAATAACCGTCAGTGCGAGCTGATTGCTTTCCCGCAGCCTCGGTCACCGTGACCACACTTAGTAGCATAGTACTGCTTGTGTCGCTCTGCTTGCCTTTGATTTGCACTGTGTCCCCAGCACCTACCAGGGTACCTGGAGTGAGCGAGCAGCCTAGTAAAGGCCTTTGGAGTGAAGGAGGACTTTCAGTCCTTTAAAGATGCTGCTGGAGGAACTTCAGAGGTCAGGGAGAACACCTGCAGTTCAGGTGGGCGTTCACCGAGGAGGTGAGAGCCGATTTCAGCCCTGGAGCTGGTGACACAGACACCCCTTATCCCAGCGCTTTGCAGGCTCTCGGTGAATCTTAGCTCACTGCTCAGTTCTGCCGGGGCAGTGTCTGGTGCCGAGCCACGGCCGTTGATTCCAGCCTGTGCCTTAGGCAGTAATGCCACCTTTCATGTAGGCGTTGAGCTTTTATTGAGCACTTACTGTGTACCACCATGATAGCAAACATTCGTGACATTCCTTGAATTCCAAAGAGCTTTCTCATTTTGAACCTTTCGATCACCTGGTGGATGATCATTCCCCCTTGCAGATGAGCCAGATGGGATCTGGAAGCCCTAAGTTACTCATCCAGGTGAGCTGGCTCTCTCACCTGTGTCTTCATGGTACCGGAAACTGGTTTTTGGGTCTCCTTTTACCAGTCAAGTAAGCAGTGGGGGCTGGGCTGTCAGGATGTCAGAGGATGTGAATCCCTGACTGCTGGCTTTTCTGCTTTGTGACCCTGAGCAGTTCCGTCCTCTCTCTGGCCCTCAGTGTGTAGTGCCCAGGTGAGAGGTGATGAACTGAGGGGCACCAGAGCAGATGGAGAGGAGCAGCTGGACGCAAGAATGTTAAGGAGAAAATCACCTGGACATGATGACTGATGCGAAGGAAGGCAGGAAAGAGTGGCTTCAAATAACAACCATTTATTATTGCTCTCGAGTCTGCAGGTCAGCTGGGGTGGTTCTGCCAGTCTGGGCCGTGCATGGCTGACCTTGGCTGGGCTGCACCTGTGCTCAGCCAGGAGCTGGCTGGCCTGAGAGAGCCTCACACACATGTGTGACGGGTGCCTGGCTGCCCACCAGGGCGACGAGGGTGAGTGGAGCGCATGTCCATGCTCTCCCAGACCAGCCGGGGCTGGTTCCTGTGACAGTGTTGCAATTCCAAGACTATGAGCAGAATCAGGCAAGACCTTCAAGGGGCAGGGAGACAGACTCCATCTCTTCACGGGGAGGACCTGACCTGCAAAGTGCAGCCAGAGTGATCACCCGAGGCTGGTAGAACCGTCTCTTTGCCTGTAGGCCCTGGAACAACTCAGACCAAGCCAGCCCGGGAGCAGCTGCATAGCTGAGCCTGGCACGACGGCCGTCCGGAGAGTGACCTGCCCTAACGGGCTTTAGGACGCGTCAGCCGGCACACAAGGGACGCTGCAGGAGACTGGACCAGCCCCTCACTCTCACATTTACTCCCGGTTGTTGTTGAAGACGCTGTGCATCTCGGTACACGGAGGAGAGAGTCCTGTCTTGTCTCTGTGCCAGGCATGCCTGGCCTTCTCTAGACCTGGGCCAGCTTTTAATCATACACATGTGTGGCTCGAGAAGCAGATGGATTTCTCTCTTGAGCTGTCTACTAGAAAGCTCGGAGCCGACGAGGGACCCACTGCTGACAAACACGGCGACCTCGTGACATATATTTTAGTACTGATTCCACTTTGGGCTCCATATCATTGTGCCTTCGAACAGGTCTCCTCCCTGTTTACTTTAAATCTTACTGTGTTTAATTGCACTGTATATTTGTGGAAGTGGTTAAGTTTTGAATAAAGTAGATGATAAATAAAATGGCTGAACAAGCAAGCCTTCATATGGCCAGAGATGTCCTGAAATCAAGGTGGTTTTGATTGTTGTTCGCTTGTTTTTAATAAGTTGTACTGGAGGTCCTCACTTGAGCCGAAATTCATACCTTGGGAACTGCCTCTTCTAGAAGCGTTTATTTCGGAGAGCCTGTACTTACCCTTCTCGCCGCTAGGTGACACTCCCTCGTTATCCTCTCCCAGGTGGACTCCGTCAGTGTGGACGGGTGGCCCCTCTGAGGCACAAAGCCTATGTCTCTTTTATGCAGGGTTGGGTGCACAAACGCTTGACGGTGGAGCGGAGAAGGTTGAGGGGATGTGTCCCTGGGCGTGGGCCAGCCCTGCTTGCACGATGCTTACAGTCCAGGTCGGAGGCTTCCTAATCCTCCTCCATGCAGGTCCAGTGGCCCTGGGCAAAATGTGCCGATGGACACTGAAGAACGTGAAAAAGAGTTTACACGTATAACTGGCCCACCATGCCGCACACCAGAAACTGACACGACGTTGTAAGTCAGCTATGCTTCAGTTAAAAACAAACAAACAGCAAAACCCAAAGTGTCTTCCCACAGCAGGGGTTGTTTTCTAGTCCAGGAACAAGGCTCGAACTTGTAAAATGACCTTGAATGAGAGAAACTAAAGGGCTTTTGTTAGGACAGTCCTGGAACACACTCTGGGGACATTAGCAGTTTATACTGAATAACCTAGCACTTTCCAAAGGATACCATTTATTATATAAAGAAGACTTTATTTTTTGGAAATATTTGTGTATCATTCCAACATAGGGTTTGGAGGGTTTATAACAGAAGACGTTAAAAGGTTGATTAGAAACAGAAGAAACCAGGAAATGGAAAATGTATCGGTCTTAAAGGTAAACGAAGTTGTTCTGGGTGAAGAGAAAATCTGAACAGAGGCCACTGGCAGGCAGAGGAGGTAAAAAGATAACCTGCGATCCTGTTATCTGAAAGGAGAGGAAAAGGTAGACCCCAGGACACTGGCAGTCCCGAAGGCTGCCCAGGGCCCGGGGCTCATCTTCGAGTTCTACCTTCCCCTGAGGAAGCTGCTCCTCAGAACCAGCAAGCATCGTGCCTGCGATGAAGGATATGAAAATGAGTATAAGCCCTTCTCTGCCCCTTTACAGTTTGCAAAGCACGTCCTCCGCCGTGATCTCACTTCCCTGAAGAAAAGAAAAAGATCTACCACATTTTCATTTTATGTGCAAAGAAACTGAAGCTCAAAGAGGTTAAAAGGTTAATCCAAGGTAACAAACCCAGTGGCTTGGAGCTGTCTCTGACTCAAGGATGAGTCTCTGACTCTAAGACCGGAGCTTCCACTGTGGCCTATTTTCATCCTCAAGAACCTTGTCATTTGGAAGACCATGGGAGACACAGAAAGCAGCTGAAGATTAAGGAGTAACATCCTAGTGGTGTTTTCAACGTAGCTTAAGTTCAAGGGCAGTGTGAGGCTGGGGAAGCCTGGGGTGCTGGCTGGGGAGACGGGGACAGGAATGCAGACAGCAGGAGGAAGCGGGCCGGCAGGGGGACAATTTGAGTAAAGGCGGGAACAAGCCAAGTGTGCTGGGGGGGACGTGTCAAAGGGTTAATGACCCGTCAGAGACCCAGGCATTTGCTGTGAGGCGTTAGACATTAGGGAACTGCTGTGTTTTTTTAGCTGGACAGTGATTTAAAATAGCAGTGTTCTAACGGGGGAGTTGAAGGTTCACATAGCCTTCCATCCACTCAGCAATTTCACGCCTGGGTATATGCCCTCGGCCCATTAATGGATCATGAAATCAATTTGGTGGATTTTGAACAGCATTTAAAATACAGAATAAAGTGGACTGGAATATATTAAAGGACAGCGGACGCAATAAAGGCAAGAAGCATTACTTCTTGAAATAGTTCCACTGCTTGTGTGTGTACATATTTTATGTTTTGTGTAATATACTGTGATATAAATATATTTCTTACTGTGGATTACAGTCAAAAAAGTTCAGAAAATCCTGCCCAGAGAAGCTCTTGCAGATGTGTACACAGAGGCAAGTCCAATAATGCTGCTAGCAGCACTGTTTATTTTTTCATTGAAGTACCATCAGTTACAACGTGTCCGTTCCTGGTGCACAGCACAGTGTCCCAGGCACGCATCTACATGCATGTATTCGTTTTCATATTCCTTTTTCATGAAAGGTTATTACAAGATATTAGCAGCATGGTTTATAACCACCAGGAATTGGAAACCCCCTTGACATCCATCCTCAGGAGAAGAGATGAATGAGTTGTGGGTTCTGCATGTCGTGAACTACAGGTAACACTAGAGCCATGTGTATCATCGTGGACAAAAACTGTCAAAGATGAAAGAAAAAAGACGGTTTCTGAATTACAAACGTATTATATCATTACATAAACCATAAAAACATACGGGACAATGAAATGCATCACGTACGGATCCACAGCGACGAGCAGGAGCGTAGACACGTGTGAGCTTAGCAGCGAGCTGAGGACCACGGTCACGGCCGGTGAACAAGGGAGGGGCCGGGACCGGGGGAGGGCCTTGCTCCCTGCGTCTGCTGTGTTAAATTGAGGGATGGGGGTGCCCGTGTTTGCGGTACGCTTCCCTGCATTTGTCTGCAAGCTTGAAATACTCTCTAATACTTTTGCTTGGAGCAGAACCATAGGGTCATTGATGCGCCAGCGCTGGCAGACTGGGTTGGAGACTTGCGGTATGTGGCTGTAAGGCCATGTGGCCCCGGACCCAGCCTCCTGTGTTTGCAACTAGCCTGTGTGTGGCTGGAGACATTTAGACTGGAGCCAGATGCTCGCCTTAGCAAAAGAAAAAAGAAAGAAAGGCAACAATCCCAGACATCTTCCAAAGATGAGGAACCAACAAACAAAATAGTGGGTGTGTGACCAGAAGGCAGCAAGCAACTGTGGACGGTGCTGCTCAGAAGCGGCCTCGCTCTGTAAATAACAGAAGGAAGGACAAGCACAACATTTGTGGGTCTAAAATGTGATGGGTTCCGTGTCGGGTTTGGACGGATGTTACCTCATGTAATTTTCCCGACGACCCTTGGAGGCAGGTGTTAACGTCTCTCAGAGTAAAGACTGGGAAACGAGAGTGAAGGTGTCAGCTTGTCTCCCCAGGGTCCCTGGCTAGTGAGTGATGTAGCCAGGATTTGAACTCGGGTTTTGCCCCATAGCTCATGCCGTCTCGTCTATACCGTGCGGCAATAAAATTGAGAGAGAAAAAGAACATGAATTTATAAGCCAGCATGTGGTGATCATGGAAAGAAGTAGATTTGGGGGAGCCTGGAATACTGGAAAACCAGTGTTTGGGCTGGGAAACCATTTGAGGTTCTTGAGCAGATGACTGTCCAAGTGAATGCTCTATTCTGGTATGTTCCATCCAGCAGTGATGTACACGGTGAGCAGGACCTACAAGCCCCAGGGGCAGAGAGCGGGAGGCTGCTGGCAGCCCCGCGGCCCCAGGGAGCAGCCACGTGGCCCTGCTGTCCCAGGAACTGAGCAGATACCTCTCTATAGAGATGTGGGGAGAAGCTGTTTGTCTGGCATCACAGGTCGAAATGCAGAGCACACTTTCCCATGGAAACCATGTCCTCCTTGGTGTTGGGGTCTGGTCTGCAGAACAGTGACAGAATCCACAGTGGGCTGGACCGGCTTTTCTGGGCGGGTCTGGGAGCCCGGTCACCATGCATGCCACACATTCTGTGGGAAAGTGTGTTCCTAGTTCAGCTTTCAAATGGACGTTTGGAACATAGCCTGCCTTAAGTTGAGGACAGCCTGCCCCGGAAGGATGTTGAGATTTGAGATGTTCGGAGTTGGCTCCCAGCGCTGGCTGAGGGAGGGGGAGGGGCGTGACACCTGCTGGGCCCTCAGGTCCCAGGGGCTGTGCGGGGGGGGGGGGGGGTTGTACGTACCCTCTTGTGGCGTTCCAGCTCTGGTTCTGGGAGGTCGGTAGGAACAGCCTCATTTTTGTGCAGGGGAACTGGACTCTGAGACGTTCATTGGTTTTTTCAAGAGCACACAGCTGGGGAGAACTGAGGCCTCCAGTTCAAGTACTTTCCAGAATGAGATCAACTCTCTCGACTGGAGGCTCTCTTCCTGTCCCCAGCCTTGTCCCTTAGCAGCACGGTGATTTAAAAAAAAAAAAAAAAAAAAAAAAAAAAACCCTAAGAAAGCCTGGGGCTTGGGGGTGCTTTAAAAACACACTAAGTCATAGCTGGAAACTCTTACTATCAAATCTGTGATTGTTTCTAGTCACTAAGAGACGGGGAGGCGCCCAAGGACAGGAGGGACCCGAGAAGATGGAAGGAGGGACAGACGGCAGTGAGCTCTGGGGGGTGGGAGGTGCCAACGGCATCGTCTGGGAGGGCCTTTTCCCGCCAGGTGCCTTGCTCTGCACCTTCTGCCCCACAGCCCAGCAGGGTGCTGGACCCACTGGATGGGTGGTACCGTTTGCACCGGTCCATTCTCAAGCCCGCGTGGGTCTCTTTCTAGCTGGGAGGTCTGCCCTAGCCCAGCAGGAGCCAACCTGACCCAGGTGTGACCAGGGTCAGACCTCCCGAGTCAGAGCGGTCCCCACACTGCCTTCAGCGGGCCCCATGGACCTTCCTCTGGGCACTGGCCGCAGACTCGTGAAGGGGGTGTCCCAGGTCACTCGTACTTCTGCCTCTGTTACACAGAAAGCTGAGAAACCTGTCCAAGGTCACCGTAAGCGGCAGAACAGGATCCCGGTGTGTGTTTGCGTAGCTGCACGTGTTGGTGTCACTGAGGGATGGCACAGCTTTTGGGGGGGACTGTCTCAGCATCTCCTGACCCTCCAAGTCGGGAGAAGAGTCCTTCTGTCCAACCTCAACATTGCTTTTCTTCCCCAGCAAAGGTTCTGTTTGGGGTTTTTTGTTTTTTTGGTTTTGTTTTTCAGTTTTTAAATCAACCAGAACGTCCTTGAGGTATTCCTTGTTGGTGTTTTTTGCTTCCTTTGGGTATTCATTCCACCCTTTATTAAAAACACGTCTCTGGAGAAATCACTGAGTGATGAGTGAAGCGCTGAGGCGACTTCTGTTTGGCCGACTGGTGAGAGGGGAACGTGGTCTTCCGCAGAGACATGGTGTGTGCCCCGCCGTGGGTAGAGATGTAGTCAAAATCATGACATCACTGTGGTTTTCCCTTTCTTTTTTCCAACTACAAACAGCAGATAATGACACAGAGGCTCTTTCCTTGAGGAAAGACGCACCGCCCCCCACGCTGCAGAAGGAGCCACGTGCGCCTCTGCCCGTAAGTGCGGCCAGGCCCGCCTCCCGGGGGCTCTGCAGTGAGCTCCCACGCAGACCGTCCTGAGCGACCCCAGACTGGGTCCACGGGGACGATCTGAGACTTTTCATTGTATCTAGTTACTCCGGATCGCGACACCTGCGGGCGCCCTTTGAATTCTCGAGTGCCCCGGTGTTGAAGAGGCCGGGTGGGTACTTGCCGGGCAGGACTTTTCACACTCGGTCTGGCCCACCTGTTGACCATGGGACCGTTGTCGGCTTGTTTCCTGCCGTACATGGTGGGGTGAGACCCCCGCAGGCCTCCTAGCTGAGGAGTGGTGCCCTGTTTGGGGGGCACAGAAGCAGAGGGAGGTGGGAGGGTGACGCTGCCTGGCGGGGCCCTGGGGCGGCCCTGGCGCTCCTGGCTTGGAACACCGTTGTTTCAGGGCCGCGGCCAGAGATGGGGTGGGGCCAAAGGAAAGCAGCCAAGAAGCGCTGAAGCCACAAGCTTCAGGGAGCGGAGGCTGGGCGAGGCAAAGAGGAGCTCTTGCTAAACCAAAATATTTGACTAGATTTCCCTCTTCTCCTTCAGTCCAAATTCTTTGCTTGAAAGGTTCACTTTGAAGTTGTTTCTTTTCTTAGCGTTCCAACAATATTGTTCTTTTAATCTTGTTTTTTGGGTGGAACGTAGACTATTTAGATTATTTCTAAATCAGAGCATCAGATTGCTCAAATTCCTGGGTATGCTTTTCGTCATAGGCCATCCTTGGTGCAAGCCAGAACCTTCTTTCTCAAACAGGCAAGAATTGTGTGAAAACAGCCTGGCTGAAACTGACAACTGAGTCTTTAGCATCCGGTAGTTTGCAAAATTTCAAAGACTTGCTGAATAGGTTCTTTATATTATATATGCCGACTGTATATAGACTATATGCAATTACATGCACGTATGACACATGCAACTCCTCCTGACTTCTTGGTACAGAATGTCTACGCCAGTTCTGCCTGTAAACAGCACACACTGTAAAGAACGTAGTAGCGGAGTCATTAGAAGGATAGTAAGATTTATAGAGAAAAGGTTTTCACCAAAAAACCTGTTTACAAGAGAACACAACCTTTATATTTCACTTGGAAAAACAAGATGAGGAGCTCCCAGGTCAAACCAGTGAGCTTCAGTGAACCATTGCTCTTGCATACATCCCCCTAAGTCGCTGGAAAACACACGCGGGTTTTTAGCAAGCTCGCCATCCCACGCGAGAAAGGCCTCTTCCATCCACAGCCCCCTTGGGTAGGGGAGCGGGCCCCACCCCCAGCGCCCAGGCCCGGCTCTGCGCCCCGGGGCTGTGCGTCACAGCAGGGTGTGCACCTGTGGCGGCCCCAAAAGAGGTGAGTTCGGGCACCCCCTTGAATTATTTTCCATTCCTCCCTCAGACATTTGGCGAGTGGCTGCTGGGAGCCAGGTCCTGTGCTGGGCCCCGGGACCGCTCAGAGGAGCAAAGCGTGGTTCCAGGTGCTCCCAGCCCATCAGGGAGAGGGGGGTGCTCACCAGTGCAGGCCACGCGGAGTGAGGAGGGTTGCAACAGGCGGACGGAGCGGAGGGGGGCTGTGCCCGCGTCGGGGGGCAGAGTCCCGAGGGTTAGCAAGGCCCCTTTCCGGTTAGACCTTGCGGGGCTGGTAAGCATTGCTCTGGGGCGTGAATGAGAGGGGCCTTCCAGGCCAGAGAAGCAAGAACAGAAACCAAGGCCAGAAAGGATCCAACCCATGGTATGTTTGGAAAATGGCAGTTGGGCTGGGGGGGCTACATCTGGAAGCTTGAAAGTTAGCCCGGATCCGTCCCAGGCCCAGGAGTTCGGCCTTTAATCAGAAGGCCTTGCTGGGGGCTGAGAAGAGGAAGGGGAACGTATGCACAGAACCAACTGTCAACACTCCAGCGGCTTCATGGGAAGGAGAGGACTTGACCACAGGCTGGGGAGGGGGGGTCGCCGTTTTGTTGAGTCCGTTTCCCTCCTGCCCTGCGAGGCTCCCCCGCCCCCTCCCCGCGGGCGCAGTGCTGGACCCCCACTCGCAGCCGGGGCCTCGGGGCTGCTCACAGTAACTAAGAGAGACTTCGCAGGCAGGAACCAGCAGGCCTCAGAGGCTTGAGTTTGGGAGGACTCAGCACGGGGCCTGAGGACCGCGAAGCCTGCTCTGTCGCCTGCGTCATTGCTGACTGAGCTGCTCTCGTTCTTTTAAGACGGCAGATGCCCCAGGCTGAGGCCAAGGAAGTGTTTCCGTAATGAAGCTCCCAAGTGGGAGGACGAATCTCCTTCATAAGTTTTTTTTTTTTTGTCTTTTTAATTGAAGTAGAGTCAGTTTACAACATTGTGTCAAATTCTGGTGTACAGTACAATGCGATGCTTCAGTCACACGTACATGTACGTAAACCCCTTTTCATAATCTTTTTCATTATAGGTTACTACAAGATAGTGAATAGAGTCCCCTGTGCTACACAGAAGAAACCTGTTGTTGTTTCTGTTTTATACATACTAGTAATATTTGTAAATCTTGAACTCCCAATTTATCCCTTCCCACCCCCTTTCCCCCAGATAACTATAAGATTGTTTACTGTGTCTGTGAGTCTGTTTCTCTTTTGTAGATGAGTTCATTAGTGTCCTCTTTATTATTTTTTTAAGATTCTACATATAAGTGATATCATATGGTGTTTTTCCTTCTCTTTCTGGCTTACTTCACTTAGTATGTCGATCTCCAGGTCCGTCCATGTTGCTGCAAATGGCATTATTTTATTCTTTTTTATGGCTGAGTAGTATTCCACTGTATAAATGTACCACAGCTGCTTTATTCCAGTCATCTGTCAATGGACATTTGGGTTGTGTCCATGTCTCGGCTGTTGTAAATAGTGCTGCTGTGAACATTGGGGTGCCTGTGTCTTTTTGTATTAGAGTTCCCTTCAGGTATACTTCATAAATTCTTAACTTAGTAGCACAGAACAATAAAATTCATTTTATCAAATGCTGTTTTTCACTCTTATAGTCCCTCCCAGCCACATAACGTATGCAGGATCCAGAAAAACGACATTATTCTGAATGTGCTTTGAAAGAACCACCTTATTTTCACAGTAACTAGAATGAAAGCAGGGCCTAGGGAAGTTCCACAGTCCTCCTGCCGCTGTGCGGGGCTGAAGAGCAGCCCTGGGTTCGGATCCCTCCCCGGCTGACAAACCAGATGACCTCGAGTGGCAGTTATCGCAAAAGATTGCTTAGTCCTTAAACAGATCTAATAAAGAACGTTTTTACTCTTCCTCTGAAAAGTTATTTTTTTGAAGATTGACAAAGGAGATTATCATATTAAGTGAAATAAGACAGACAGAGAAAAACAAATATATGATGTTGCTGTATGTGGAATCTTAAAAAAAATGATACAAATAAACTTATTTACAAACTGGAAATAGACTCACAGACATAGAGAACAAACTGTGGTTACCAAAGGGGAAAGGAGTTGGGGAAGGGATAAATTAGGAGTTTGGGATTGGCACTTACACACGACTATGTATAAAATAGGTAAACAACAAGGCCCTGCTGTAGAGCACAGGGAACTGTATTCCATATCTTATAATAACCTATAATGGAAAGGAATCTGAAAACGAATATATGTCTGTATATGTGTAACTGAATCACTTTGCTGTGCACCTGAAACTAACACAACATTGTAAATCAACTATACTTCAGTAAAAAGAAAAGAAAAAAGATTGAAGAAGGGACATGTCACCTAGAAGCCACCCAGTAAAAGTCCTGCCCCCTTCGGGACTCCTTTTTTGACTCAGACTTGCTTTGACCTTTGTATTTTCTCTGAATTCCACTTGAGCTCAGTCAATATTTACAGTTGGGACCACTTGAAAACCTTCTCAAAACCCTGAATGATGTTGGGCACAAGTATTTATTTCATGTGGGTTAGTTTTGTCTCCCAAACTAAATTGTAAACCTTTGAGATCAGGGACCATGCTTTACATTCCTGTGAGTCCAGCCCTCCGACTCTGGCGGGTGCAATGCTGGTTACACAATATGTACAGGATAAATACTTGACTGATGGATTTGCTGTGGCTTTCCCATCCAAGTGGAAAAATGGATGTTTGTCCCCGGAGGAGGATCCAAGTCCTCTGGGCTGACATCACACACGGCGCTCGCTCTCCATCAGTACATTCATTCACGTTGTCGCATCCTCACCTGACATAGACGGAGCCCCTGGGGTGCCAGGCCCTTTCTGTACACGTCATAGTGTCTTCTCTTGGCACCTAAATTTGAGGCTCAGACTTCGGCAAGCTGTTCACTGTTCTGACCAGACTTTGGTCACCTGTGAGGTCATGGAAATGCTGTGCAGTATCTCAAGGATGGAAAGGACCTAAAACCAAGAACCCTGACCAAATCATAATGCAGGGTAATTACATGCCATCGGTCCAGTGGTATGCACCCCCGGCAAGGTCTCGCTCCACTTGCTTTGTAAAACCTGATGAGGAGCATTTTTTCAAAGGAAGAGCTCTTATATTCTGCCACTCAGCTGCCCCGGTGGACGCTGGCTGCTGGCCCGGAGGAGAGGAATGTGTGTGCAGCCAAGGGCAAATGTCACCTCCCCACACTGTGTGGAGAGCTCGCTTTGTGCCTAAAGCCTGGGAGCTGCATAAAGCCCCAGTGTCTCCCCCGCAGTGCACCCCAGTGTGAGAAACTTCTTCCCAGCAGCAGAGCCACAAACCTCTCTGAGATGCATTTTGTCTTCCCGTAAGCTCCCGCGTCTCAAATCCTGAGACATCCAGGCTTGGTTAGTGTCATCCTTCTATTACGACTCCACCTGGTGAAAGCCTGTTTAATTTCCCTTCCAAAGTGACTGGTAGGAGCAGCAAAAGCTTCTTTTCTTTAAAGACTGAAACAGCAGTTAGGATTTCATGGCAGTGTGGCCTTGGGAAAATACCACTGATTAGCTACAGTCAGTACTGCGGACTAGAGAGGGCTCTGTGCGAGACGGCCATCCACACAGAAAGTTCTGTCTTGGGGTCCTAGCCTTGCCCTCTTCCTGGAATGCCTGTCTCCTAGTCTTCCAGTGGTCAGCTCACTTCACCATCATCCCTTCACTCACTCAGGTACCACCTCCTCCAGGAAGCCTTCTCTGATTTCACTCTTCTTCTGAATTCTTGTAGGGCTTTGTTTCTTCCTCTCAGGGACCTCTTCGTTTTCTTCTTTGTCGAGCCTTAATAAGCACACATATGACTTGGGTTCTTCTCTAAGACCCTTGAGGGGAAAATCTGCGTCTTCTTAATCATTATAATTCCCATGATGCGTCATATAGTGCCTTACACATACATGACACTTGCTGAGTATTTGGTGTGTGGGGATAGACAAGGAATGACTGAGAATTATTTGTATGAATTGTTCTCAACCACTTTTTGTTTATTTGGGGGATTTTGCAATTTTATTGAGATTTAATTGACATAGCATTGTATTAGCCTAAGGTAGTCGGCATCATGATTTGATATAAATGTTGCAAAATGATTATCTATTGTGATACTGAGTGTAGTTAACATCCATCACCTCACATAGTTATGGGGTTTTTTTCTTGAGAAACTTTTTAAGATCTACCCTGTTAGCAAATTTCAAGTATACACCACAGTGTTGTTCACTACATGACATCCCCGGGACTGTTTATCTATAGCTGGAAGTGTGTACTCACACTCAGCCATTTTCAGTGACTCCACGGGCGGGTCGTAAGTATGTTGTCTGATGATGATTATGATGAAGACAGCTGTACATAAGTATACAGTTGTATACATGTGTATGTAACTATATGTATGTAACCCTGTGTAACAACAAAATACAAGAACGGCCATCGTTCCTTGAACAGCTGCTACATTGTAGTCGTGTTCAGCCCTTTGCACACCACTGCACCGTCTTAATGAGGAGGAAGTGCGGTTTTAGAGAGAGGGAGTCACCTGCCCAGCACCCACGATGAACAAACAGTAGAGGTGAGACTTGAACCCCGCTCCACTAGACTACAGAGCGAGAGCCGGCAATTGTGTCACAGACACAAAAGAGGATGTTAAAGAGCAGTTTCTGCGAGTGTGAGAGCAGCCTGTTCCCCTTCAGGGCGAGGGGAGTGCGGAGAACTGGTGCATTTGTGAAATCAGCCCAGGAGGAAAGCATTTTGCAGCTGGAGAGGGCGGTGCTGGCCGGCTGCTCTCACCCCAGCCCCACCGATGGGGCCGCACCCCCAGCCCGGCCTCCCTGTGCTTCCAGAACAAGGGGGTGGAAACCTGGGTGAGCACTCCCAGGCGGCCAGACTCTGTGCAGCGTTGTCATGGGCCTGCCAAGCCGCTTTTCACGTTGGCTACTTTATAAATGATAATAATTGCACCAGGCTTTGGTGGAAGACTCTGAGCCTAATAAAAATGTCAGACTCATTAAGAAGGGTCCGAGACCAAATAAACTCTGGAGAGGCTGTAATCTCTGATGGCTCTAAGTTTGCAAATCACAAGAATGTGGGAAAACACAACTGCGGCGCGCAGAGCTACTGAAATGCCACTATTTATTGCTTCAACGTCATCTCGTAGTGGAGCTTTGGTTGCAAGATCAGAAGTCTCTCCTGCGAATATCGTAGCACGCTTGTTCTTTCTTGTAATGAAGCAGCTGTGTGCGTGAGCCATCCTGTCCGCGGCACAAAGCAAAAACTGGAATAAACAAGTTTGCTGAGCCTGGAGTCACAGCCAAAAACGTATTATATTGGAAATGTTTACAGTCAGGCTGAGGGCTTTTTTCCCCTCTCTTCGGGGAGGCCTAGGACAGTCGTAGGAGAAACAGAAGTTACCCCAGAGAAGACTCCACATTGCAGAGCAGGATTTCCGTGGGAGCTTCAGTCCTGGCTTTGGAGAGGCAGCGATCTAGGGGACAGAAATGGGCGCAGGGCAGGGACGCAGCGTGTAAGGTGAGGACAGTGACAAAGATGGTGGGTTGACTGGGGCTGAGGGCTTCATCCTGGGGACTCTGAAGGATTCAGTGATCTATTCAAGTCCTCCTGGATGCCAAACTCTGAGCTAGAGGCTTAGCAAACACTGCCTCCGTCCTCACGTTGGTCCTGTAACGGAGGCCTTATGCTCAGCTTGGAGCTGACGAACTCGGAGGCTCGTGCAGACCCCTAGACGTCAGAGAGCAGACTGACGGCCGCCGGGGGCTGAGCAGGGGGAGCAGGAGGAGGTCGCTAACGGGTGCGGGCTTTCTTTGGGGTGACGGTGTCCTGGAAGCGGGTCGTTGTGGTATTTGTACAACTTCGGGAATACACTACTGCCTTCTATACTTTAAAAGGGTCAATTACGTGGTATACGAATTATATCTATAATAGTAATAATAACAAAACTGAGGAGCAAAGCGGCCGAGCGGCGCTCCCAGGGTCCTGACGCCGGCGGTCAGCCGGCAAGCTGGGCTTTGTGCCCGGCGCGTCCAGGCTCCCAAGCCCGTCATCCTCTTCTGAATCGTGCTGTCTTCTGTCCCTTCAGGACCCACGAAGGCTTAGCCATGAGGTTGGTCACAAACTTTTGATGTGAGTTGCATGTATTTTTACAAGGGCAGTGACGGGGTCTGACAGACACAATGGGTCATGAGGCACATAGTGAAGTTTCTAGTAGGGAGTTAGCACACAGGGTCCTGCCTTTGAAGAGAACAAGACCAGTTCTGGACCCTGTCCGAGGTCAGGATGCGGGTGCTGGTATGCGGGCTCCCAGGGCTCGCTGACCAACTGAGCCTCGTGGTGGCGTTTTTTTAACCTCATAAAGAAGTTTTTTTTTTTACATACTTTTATTGTGGTATGATTCCTGCAGAGTAAACAATGCGTATTTCAGATGTACAGTTTTTATGAATTTTGATAGATGTACACACCCATGAAACCACTACCGTAATCAAGATAGCTAGCATTTCCGTCCCTCCCCGAGAGGTGCAAGTTTCAAACTCCCAGTTCATCCCTTCCCACCCCCTTTACCCCCTGGTAACCATAAGTTTGTTCTCTGTGTCTGTGAGTCTGTTTCTGTTCTGTAGATGAGTTCATTTGTGTCCTTTTCTTAAGATTCCACATATAAGTGATGTTGTATGGTATTTTTCTTTCTCTGTCTGACTTACTTCACTTAGAATGATGATCTCCTGGTCCATCCATGTTGCTGCAAATGGCATTATTTTAGTCTTTTTTATGGCTGAGTAGTATTCCACTGTGTGTGTGTGCGTGTGTGTGTGTGTGTGTGTATAGATATGTGATGGAATATTTTTGGTGCACACAGCTGTGACAGGGAGGATTTGCAGGAGGGGACCATGCTATAAAGGACTTGCCCTCACTTCTGGTGGGGAAATTTTAATTTGGTGCAGCAGGCAAGGGTGTATTAAGGAGATGACTGTTGTTGGAAAGTTCTTCTGGTGGTGTACAAAGGGTGGGTTCCTTTGAGGATAGGGTGGGTCAGGGAGGCCAGCCGTAGCCTCCCAGGCGTGAGTTGAGGAGAGTTTAGTTCAAGGTTTGGTAGTAGAAATGGAGAGGAGGAATGAACTTGGGTGAGATTTAGGGAAAATAAACAACAGCCTCAGCCACAGAGGTAGAGGGGACAGTTACAGTTCTGAAGCTACGCAGGGTTTCTCTTCTTCTTAACTCTAGGGTTTTCAGGCTGGAAGACTAGGAACCTGAAGGTGCTGGGGGTAGACACGAGATAGGAAGGACGCCCAGTCTGAGGAGATGATGAGGGAAATTTGCGCCCTCATGAGTTTGGGGTGGTGACACTGGAACGCTGGCACGAGAGCTGTGCGAACTCCCTGCCCGGGCCCCCACCCCAGAGGCAGCCTTCTCCTTCCTTGCACTTTAGGAAGGCGAGGTCTGATGGATGTGCCAGTGGGAAATATGAAAGAGTAATAACACTGGCAAGCCAACGCATTTTTATAACACTTTGTAGTTTACAGACTTTGGGGGCATCTTTTATTCTGCTCATTGTGACAGGTTTATCATCATCCTTCCACAATGGGGAATCTGCACGACACGAATCTATAGTTGGACATGCTATGACATTCCATTCAGTGGCCTGAGTGGCCTGGGGAGTGTCAGAAAGGCCCTGAATATTCAGATGCAAGATGAAACACTCCCATCAGTGCCTGGTGAAACTTAAGTTCTCTGCATCAAAGCAACAAATACCTCATTCACACTTAGGGGAGCTCCAGAAAAAGTTCTGCAAGCAAGTGCTGAGAAAATGTATGTTTATAACCAGTCCCAATTATATATGTTTCAAGGTATATACAACATCCATTGTAATAGAAGAAGACAGTAGGATGGTGTCTTTAAGTGCAGAAAGAAAAAATAACCTGTCAGCCTAGAATTCTACACCCAGTGGAAATATTCTTTAGAAATGATAGCAGAAGAAATGCTTTGGAGGAAAATAAAGCAAGAAATGTCACTAGGAAATGCATGGGGGGGGGTCTCAGTTTTAAGTAGAATGTCAAGGGGGCCCTTTCTGGGAAGGTGACAGTTGTCCAGAGAGCAGGTGAGGGGATGAACCATGTGAACAAATGGGAGAAGAGGTTATAACAAGCAGGAAGGCCTTGAGAAGGGTGTGTGTCTGACATGTTTAACACACAGCAAGAAGGGGGAGGGTGTAGCTCAGTGGCAGAGTGCAGTGCTTAGCATGCACGAGGTCCTGGGTTCAACCCCTGGTACTGCCATTAAAAAAAAAGAATAATGGTAAATAAAGAAACCTAATTACCTACCCCCCCCCAAAAAAAAAAGAAATAGTGAGGAGACCAGTGTGGCTGGAGCAGAAAGATGAGGAATAGAAGACAGGGCATCATGGGAAGAATAAACATATATCTTGTTTGCCTGGGACAATCCAAATCTATACTTATTGTCTCAATATTATTTTTTTTAATGTCCTGTTTTGGATGAAAAACTTTTTGGCAACCCTAAGTTTAGTTCATTTAAAGACGTTGGCTTTCTTGCCTATTGAGATGGGAACTTCTGGAGGTTTTGACCCAAGATCTGGCTCTGACATGACTGCCTGGCTGCCATGTGTTGAAGCGACGGTGAGTGGGCAGAACCGAGGGGAGGATGCCCGTGAGTTACCTACTGACAGACCGGGGTGAGAGGTGAGGGGGTCAGTGGTCACAGGGCAGCAGTGCAGGTGATGTGCAATGTCAGGATGCTGGAAGTATTTTGAAGGGAGAGCGGCATAACGGATGTGGGGTGTGAGAGAAAAAGGTGGCATCAAGGTTTTGGCCCAAACGATGGGAAGGGTGGAGCAGCCCACAGCGGAGACGGGGAAGGTTCTGGGAGGAGCAGGTTGGGGAAGGAAGATGCGGGAGGCACGGGTGTGACAGGCAGAGGTCCGGGGGAGCGTCAGACTGGAGATGGAAACGTGGTGCTTTACGCCAAGAGACTCGGTGAGCTTGGCAAGTGCGGTTGCAGAGAAGATGGGCAGATGGCTGAGCCCGGGGCTGCTGCAGTGTTTAGAGTTAATGAAATGGGGCGGGCAGCAAATAAGACCGAGAAGCAGCCACCAAGGAGACAGGAGTAAAACCAGAGACCGTGCAGTGCCAGAAAGCAACTGAAGACAGGAGAGGGGGGCGATCGGCTGGGTGAGATGTCCCTGTTAGGTCCGGTAAGACGAGGACTCGGAATCAGCCATGGCAGACGTTGATGACCTGGATGACGGAGGTGTCTGTACGTAGTGAGGGCAGAAGCCTGACCGCAGTGAGTTCAAGAGAAGATGCTGTCTGTTTCTGTGGGGTTTTTTGTTTGTTTGTTTCATTTTGCTTTTTTCCCTCCCCACCACCCCAAACACTCTCCTTGGTTGGTCCTTGTGAAAAGCAAAAGACAAAAGAAATTTCTCCAAAAGACCTCTTCTAGCCTCCTTTGTTCAGTGGCTGGGCAGAGACCACAGAAGCTATGTGGTTTTCCGTTGTTGTCATCTGGCTCCCTTTTGCAGGGGGATGGGGGACACTTTGCAGTGATGCGGTAACTCATTTTATATTCCTTGTGACTTAGGCTCCTGCGGCAAAGTGAATGCAACTTGGGAGCCGCAAGCTCCAGCAAGGAGGCAGGATCAACAGCTCAAAGGAACAAGACCTCCCAGAAATAGCATATTTCCAGGGGCAGCTGTAATGTGGTTGTCCTTAAAATTGGGAGATGAAATCTGAAAACATTTCAGAGGGAAAAAAAAAAAGGCAGGCCTGGATGACAGCTCGGATTTGGGGGATGAATTACGGGAGAAGAAAGCATTCGTCAAAGCTTTTGGGCGAGCCAGCAGCTCAGCAGGGCTCAGCAGAAACGCGTTGGGAGGAAGAGGGGCCAGCTGGGGCAACGTGGTAAGTTTAACGTGGAACCTTTGCAGGAGATGCAAATGGAGATGGCCTGTTGCTGGCTAGAAACTGACACCGGAGAGCCAGGATGGCTAGACGTGGACCCGGGGGTCCCTGCCTGGGAAGTGGCCGAGCAAGCCACTTTCACGGGAAAGGTGGGATTTAAGAGCCATTGCAAAGGTTGGCGAAAGGCGGCTTGACCGTCTTGGGAAGAAGTGGTAACGGGGAAGGTCACAGGCAGGTGGTCCAGCTTGCAAGACTGCTCAAAGGCAAGGAGGGATGGCATTTAAGGCATTTGTAAATGACAAGGACGCTGAGAGGCGACCGCTGTGAGTTAAGGTGTTGGAATAAGTCTCTCACTTCTGCACTCATCTGACTCACTGCTGAGACCCAGGCGTCACGCCCAGGACCGAGAACTCAAAGGGGAGTGAGTACGGTAGCCGCACTCGCTGTCCTTGTGGTGAAACAGCAGCGCGTGGTCAACACGGCACGAAGCGTGCAGTTGTCATCGGGGAATGAGGAGTCGAACCTCACCCACCCCGAGTCTCAGGGCAGGTGCACAGAGAGAGTCGTCCGGCACAGGGCTAACTAGGTCTCGGGAGGGCGGCCTATAGCTTCTTCCCACATGGACAGACACTAGGGCTTACGGGAAAGCATGGAAGTCCCAGGAGGGACCGGGAGCTCAGAGGTATGGGAGGGCCCGGAGCCCTGGGGAGAGCAGGAAACGAGGTGGGAAATGGATGAGGGCCGCTCAGTAGCCGCTCAGGAAGCAAGCTGAGGGGGTGGGGGACAATGGGACTCACACCCCGGTGCTTACGTAACAGCAGGCCCTTTGCGGAGGTTTTCATATTTTTATGTTTGGTGGTGATCTTTCGATTAAAAAAAGCATTGCGCTCATGGTAGAAAATTGTAAAACACCAAGAGAAAGGAGACAGTTACCCTCCACGCTGCGCCCTGCTGGGCGTCGCCCCGGCAACCTCTGCTTCTGTCACGCAGCACTTGAAAGGGGATCTCCCACATCATCAGAAATCCTTTATAAACATCATCTTCCGCAATATCTAATATTCCGTCACGCGAACGCACAGCCCCTTACCTAACCATTCTCCTCGCACGTGCATTTGAGTTGTTTCCAGTTTCACATAAAGGTAAATAAAGCTGTGGTCAGCATCCCTGTAGGTCCATCTTTGACCTTGTTTTTGATTATGTCTTCGGGATTAATTCCCATAATTGGAATGACTGGGTCAAAGGGCATGAGCATGTGAAGTCTCCTGACCCCCATTGCCAAATGGTTTTCCAAAAAATCCCTCCAGTCTACGTTTCAACTGGCAGAGTGTCACTGCATCCTCCCCAAAAGGGAACGTTATCATTTAAATTTTGATCTCACTTAATCCTCGTGATAGGCTCGTGAAATAAGTCTTATCCCCAATTTACAGACAAGGAACTGAGGTCCACAGGTTAATGCACCAGCTGTGAGCCACAAAGCTGGTAGGGCACAGAGACAGACCCGACTCCGGGTTCGGGTAAGAACTCGAGAGCTACAGTGCTCTCTCCGTGGGCAGGTGAGGGGCCCACTGGAGGGTTTTAAACCTGGAAAGTGGCGTGAAGGGCCGGGTCCTCTTGGTCTACTCTTCTGAGCCCTGGCTTGTGTACTGGTGATGGGTCTAAAGATTAACTACCAGCTGACACGAGAGAACCCTCCCTTAACACGCCGTTTCTTGTTCTTTGGGGCATTTATGAGCTGAAGACCGATTATGTGGAGAGGGGCGAACAAAAGAACAGAAAACGTGATGTAGGTTGTTAATGTTAACAGGTAACATATCTCTGAGTTCGTACAAACCAGTTAGCAAATGTGACCCACGCAGGCACACCTCGCCGGTGCCGCGCGGTGAGTGACCGCGGGAGGGTCATTTCACCCGGAGCGAAGCTGCACTCTCTCAGCTTGGCTGCGCCTCTGGTGCTGCTAAATCTCGTCAGCTTTTCAGACCTGAAGGTCAGAAGTGATGACATCTGGGTCCCAGGTCACCGCACGGTGTAACTCGGACTCTGGCCAGAGTAGCCATGTGGGTTTTATTGGCTCTCTTGAAAGACCCAAATCGGCCAGTAATCTCACTTGGCCACACAGGGGGAGTGTGAGAAAAATGACAGTCAGAATGGCCATTTACTGAGTGCTTGCTGTATGCCAGGCACTTGGAGAACATGAGCTCCCGCGGGCACGTGTGGGACCCAGTAAGGAAGCCAAATTAAAGACGGGCTCCCTGGCACGGAGTCCCAGCTGCCATCAGCAATAAAGAGGTGAAAGCTGTTCGCAAGGTGGATTTAGATAATCCGTTTTAAAGCGCGCTGCGTGGTGCACACTCCCCCCCCCCCCGACTAAGGGAAGGACACAGTGCTGTCAAACAGGCACAGTGTCAGACCGGCAGGCAGTCACCAGTGACAGCCGCTCGCACGGCCCTGAGGAAACACATGCGTCAGAGAGGAAGGGCCCGTGTGGCGCGTTGCGGGTGGGATGTGCCACCCCCACTGCGAGCCCCTCCGTCCCCTTTGTGCCCTCCCCCTCCTCCCCGCTTTGTTTCCTATTCGTTGCTCCCATCAGTCAGAGAAGCACCACGTTTCGTAAGCACGTGTGGGGGTCCCTCATCATCCAGAGAATGGCGTCTTTAGGAAGGCACTGGGGCAGACTCAAGACAGCGCTGACGTTTGTCACAGCAGAACTCCTGTGAAGACAGGGCTCAAATCAGCACGGTCCGCCCTTTGAGAAACCATTTCTCTTGCCACAGGAGGGAGATCACGGTGGGCGGTGGGGGTTCTTCTTAGTGGGGACAGTGTGTGGGACACTCCTGGTTCCAGTAATTGCCTGACACTCTGTGCTCAAGTGTAAACCCGAGTGACTTACACACGTTCGTTTATACCTTTATTGGAACATACTCGTTCGCTCGTAGACTCTTTCCCCCAGATTGTAGGACACGCCTGTCTATACCTCTCTGCTTACGCCCTGCAAGTCACTCCTCAACTGTAAACTGGGGTGAGCAGAGAGCACAGAGCAGACAGGGCAGTTATATCCTGGGAGTGGGGGCTAGAAAGGTGCCGGGGGAATTGGCTTGTATGTATATATACTTCCGTGTGTGTGTGCATTTGTGTGTGTGTGTGTGTGCATTTGTGTGTGTAGAGGAAAAAGGCTGGGTGTGGAGAAAGTTACGTGGATGAATGAGATGATGACCGCTATTCTCAGCATACAGCTGTTTGCTGAAGCCTCGGCCATGTTTAACGTGCGTTTAGAGGCCTTAACAGAAAAAGCCCCGCACCTGCGGCCGCTCGGGCCCAAGAGTCAGTTTTGCAGCCTCACTGGCGGTGGGTGCGGCCAGTAAGTGTGAGAAGCACCAGAGGCAGCTGTTCCCGCAGCAGACTGCACTTCCCTGCTGTAGCCCCGACCCCCTCCGCCTCCCCACATGGCCCTGCTGCTCCCTGCGTTCCACGTCTGGCGTTTGGCGAGTCCTGGATTTTTCACTGGAGACGAAAGGATTGCCGTTCCCCCTGGAAGTGGGTGAGGGCGGGTCCCGGGCTGGCCTGCCCGCCCCCCCCCCCCGGCTGCTGCCCACTTGGCGCTGCCAGCGGCTCCCGGGGACGCTGCCCCCTCCGGGAGGGAGCTGGGCAGCTGCCCCTCTTCTCGGCGCCGCCCTGCCCTGCGGACACCTGCTCTGTGCTGAGCGCTGGGGCCTCAGCACCGGGAGCTCCCAGTCCGGGCATGGGAGAGACGGATCTGTGAGGACCGACCGCTGTGTGACACACACTGCTGTTGTGTGCGGAGGGGAGGGAAGGACTCGCCCTGCCTGGGGGTGTCGGGGAGGCTTCGGGGAAATGACGTTTCATTGGGAACGTGAAGGATGACTTTTGTTCAGCAGGCCAGTGAGGACAGTGAAGGCAAAGGCTACAGTATGACAGGATTAAGGGACAGGGAATAGTCTGGACCGCCTGGGTCCCTGGGGAGGCACTGAGCATGTAGCTTGTGATACAGGAAATGGTTCCAAATAAGGTTGGAAAATTAGGGGGTCAGGTCTTGGAGGCTTCGAGCTGAGCAGAAGCTGAGTGACCCCTCTGTGCCGAGAACTGCTGCATCCGTAAGTCGGCGAGTGTTGTGTACCACGTGGAGCGAAGGCATTTGGGGCCCCACAAGTACTGGGTCATTTGAAAGACACCCCCTTCTAGCCAGCTCCGTGGAAGTGCACGACCCTCAAAGGCTGGGGAAACGCTAGCTGTGTGGCCAGGGAGGGGCCAGGAGTCCTGGGAGACCTTTGGAAAAGGGTCATGAATGGCCAATATCTTTGTGCTTTTGTCGCCAAGGGGGAATTAAAGCCTTTTGTGAGGAGGTTAACGGGGCTTTCCAAGGTTGGATGAGCTCACAGTTTCAGCTAACCACCCCCAGGGGGCCTGATGCCAGACTTCTCTCCTGCAAACTTCTTTGTAAGAGGGCACCTTGAAATGAAGGATTTCTGAAAACAGATATTTCATAGAGAAAATGGTTGCACAGAGATGGAGGGTCTGCAGGAAGCCCGGACGGTGTCCCTGCCTCTGTGAGGCTGCTTGGATTGTGTGTGTGTGAACCTGTGCAAGGTTGTCCGGGGCTGTTTTCTGGGCCAACACCCGTGAGAAGGGGTGGGCTCCGTGTCTGCAGCTGTTGACGGAAGAAAGAGGGCCGTGCAGCTGCTTGAACTCTTGACACATCGCCGTGGGACTGGCTTGGGAGGCCGTTCAGCTTCCTCTCGCTTCTGCCCTGCCCTCTCAGTTCTGCAGTGGGAAGGGTCACACTCAGAGGCCCCAGATGTGAGATTATTTCCCAACAGAGTCAACGCATTGATGTGTTTCAGAGACCCAGTCGAGGGTGCTCCAGTCAGCTTAGAGCAAGGTGGATGATTGTCGGAGCTTTCTGGAAGTTTCTGACTGTTGCTGAAGACAAAATGCGATTGCCGTCAGTAGGAAGGGGTTAGCAAATCCACACACTGTGCTTTCGATATGAATTCTATCTTGAAGGGCACTGTGTATTTCATAAAAGCCTTTGTCCCTTGGTCACATGAGTACCAAGGCTAAAGCGATCGTGGAGTCTGCCTCCTTGATGACAGCGCCTACTGAAACTCGCCTTGGCTGTGGCATAGTAACTGCATCTTCATCTGCTAACAGCCGGCCACAGGCATCGTGTTTGCAGAAGCAGAGCTGGTGAAGTACAACCTTTCCTGAAGCGCGCTCCCGGACCTTTAGTCCCGGGAGAGTCCCGCACAGAAAAGCCTTTAAATGCTAACACGCTCACGAAACGCTGTGTGCTGTGTGCTCCTGTTGGAGAGTCACGGGGCCCACCAGCGTCGTACACACACCAAGGAAACCTGGTTGACACTGTATAATTTAGCATCTCCCAGACCTGTTGTCCACTGAGCCATTGTTCTGGGTTTTGTTTTTCAATTTTTAACATCTTTTAAAATTCTGCATATTCAGAACAACTTAAGGAAATGCTGATTTGGAGAACTAAGGCCCACATAGGAGCAGGATTTATTGATTTAAATGGTCTTTTCTTATTTTTGACAGTGTCAAGCCAGCTAATCTTCAGCTTGAAGATACATTCAGAGCCACGTATGTGAAATGAGTCGCAGTCTCTCTCTCTAAACCTCTTTCCTTATCTGGACCCTCTCATTCTCACACCCGCACCCCCACCGAGCAGAGCTGGCCCGGCCACGATGTCTTCCCTCCCCACCCTGTTTATGACCCTGTGTCCACGGCAGCTGCTGTGCTCGGAAGGGTTTTCTGTCCCCTTGTGGGATCACAGACCATGTGAACCATGAAATCCACGCAGAACCCGTGTGCTCCAGCAAGCCAGCCCCGATCAGGCTGAGTGCAGTGTCGCATGTGGGCAACTTCCCCGCTGAGCTGTGTGCCCCTTTTATGTGGAGCGTGAGCCTGACCCAGCTGGGCTTTGGGTGCGCGTAAGTGCTTCCCACCTGCGGCCTGCGTGGGGCTTTGCTGCGTGTTGACCAGACCATAAACTCACTGAATAACAGAGCCCTTTCCTGTCCTCTCCTTACTACACGGAATACTTAATCATGCAACTTTTAACCACAGAAGCCCGCTCCAGTCACAGATGCTTGCTGGTTGTGCTGGGGCATCAGAAGGGTAGACAAGAAACGCTTACTCCCTAAGGTACCCTGTCTTATTTTTCTCCAAAACTCAGCTCCCCTGTTTTGGCTGAATATTCCTGTGTCTGCCCCAAATAAATGTTCCCAAACCTGCTTGGGCGCACCCTGCGCACTTCTTGCCTTTCCTCGCCGCCACTGACTCCATTCTTTGACCCACCCAGTCGCCTGGAATCAGCCACTTTTACTCCTGAGGACACTGGTCACTGCCTAACATCACATCCAGTTGCCACTGTCACAGCTTTATTTTTTTTTCTTCCTCCTTAAAGTCTTCTTGAGAAGTCTGTTCTCTTGAGTCCTAGGACGCTGCATCCTCCTGGCTCTCCCGTGCCCTTGCCGTCTGCCCCTCAGTCTCCATCCGCCACACACAAGGCTTCCATGTATTTATTTTGCTTACCTCCAACCACCCACGGGTGCCGTCCCACCTTCTGGAATGCTGCCGACGATCAGCAAGTAAACTGAACCTGTTGCTTCCTCGGCACCTTCCTATCTCTCTGAATGAAATCATAAACTTCCCAGGTCAGTTGAACTTAAAACGTCAGGATTGTCTTGGACTTCCCTGTCTCCCGGACCCCCTGTGAAATTTGTGACCGTGTCATAAGTTAGGAAGCACAAGGGCAGATCTGTAAGAGATCCACTTCTTCCGTGTCCTGCTCAAACGTGTGGAGTCTACTTAGCCCCTTGTGTTTCGTGCTGGGAAGCTGCCCTGCTCTCCGGCATCCTCATGCGTTACTTCAGAATGCCTCCTGGCTCTGCTAACATGCTTGTTACTGCGTCCAGAAGTTGCGCGTGTTTTACTGGGGCCTCTATTTAATCACAGTTCTGGCGGCTTTCTTCTGGTGAATGGTTGTGTCTGTTAGTGATTTTGGAAGCCTAGATCAGAGGTTCCACTCACTGCCCGGCTCAACCCAGTGCTGGGTTTTTTGGAAAGAAGGGGAAGGGTGAGATTTGGTTCCGATTTTGCAAAGCATCCTCTCACTGGAAAGGAAAGCCATAAATCTGAAAGGTTTAAATCGTTTCTGAAAATATTTAATTAAATCCAGAAATGCTGAGTTGGAAGCCGTACTTCAAGTATAGGAAGAGAGGGAGAGGTTGCGTTGGTTGGAGCCACTGTGGACGGTTCCCAAAGAAGTCCAGGTTTTGAGTGGAGATGAAGAATGCGTCATATTTGAAGAGAGCAGTAACGGAGACAAGGAACTCGAGGACTGTTTCTTCCTCCTGTTAAAGTGGAGAGAGGAGGGTGGGTGCAGCTCGGCGGTGGAGCACATGCTTAGCATGCCTGAGGTCCTGGGTTCAATCTCCAGTCCCTACATTTAAATTAAATAAAATGGAGAGACACAATGCGCTCGGCCTGGCAGAGGAAGGAGCACTACGGTGTGACCCTCCCAGGAGTGCGCATTTCCTGAGACGGGCTCTGGGCTGGGTGCCTTTACAACCAGCAGGTGAAGCCTGCGTGGGCTGTGTCCCCTCCAGCTAGGGAGGGGGAGATGCCACCTTGTCCGCCAAACCACCACCCTCAATGCAAAACCAGGGCCTGAGAGAGGACCGGCCTTTGGAGTACACTACCTTCCATGTAAGTCAACTTGTACAGACTTGCTTTTGCAAATGAAAACAATGGGCCAGGGTTTCGCAGCTCTCCCCTTGTGCCCTCAGGCTTGTTGACGCGTCCCTTTTAAGTATCAGTGGGAAAATGGAAACAAGGTTTCCGTGATGCACGGAATCTCTATTATCAGAGAAGATAAACAGTGGCTTCTGGTCAGAGACTCCGAAGAGGACGGCGACCCCCAAGGGAAGGAGGACGGAAAATAGACTGAAACGCTGGCAGGCAGGCAAGTGAGTCAATAAAACGCACCGCCAGGCAGACCCCCCACTCAGTCCCGGTGCCGCGGCGAGGAGCAGCGCGGGGAGGAAGCGGAGAAGCTCCCAGGAAGCCCCGGAGCTGCCGCGGGAGGCCGCACGGGTGGGGCTTCCGAGAGGCGGGGCTTCCGAGAGGCGGGGCTTCCGAGAGGCGGGGCTTCCGGGAGGCGGGGCTTCCGAGAGGCCGGCCCCGCGGGTGGAAGCGGCTCAGCGCCCGGGTGAACGCGCGCAGCACCGGGACGCGGCGGAACGGGGCGGGAAGGCCACGGCTGGGGCCCGCCGCGGAGCTGGCGGGAGGGCCTTCCCGGTAATGCGGACGTGTCGCTGGCCGACGGGCAGGCAGGACGTCAGAAAAAGTGGTCCGGGTGACACGTGCACTTGACGCGCAGGCTTCCCGGGCTGCGGGCCCGGGGGCCCGTTTCCGCGTGCGGCCGGGCAGCGGCCCGCGGCTCGTCAGCTGAGTTGTTGGCGGTGCGCTCACTTCCGAACAACGTGACACCGGACACGTTGCTGAGCCTGCTCCCCCAGCTGTGAACGAGGACAAAGACGCCCCATCAGATCGCCGTGAGGATTAAAAAGCGCTGGAGGAGGACACACGAGACCCACGACCCGTGCTCCGCACGGAGCAAATGTGCAGCAGACAGAAGCGTCTCCTCCTCTTCGTCACCAGCATCCTTCAGAGCAAGTAGGGGCAGGTGCAGGGCCAGGCCCCCCCTTAGGACCCCAAGAATGATGTTACCAAGTAGCAGAGAAACAACAGCTGTTCCCACGTGGATTCTCTGCGTTCCTGGGTGGAAAGTGCAACAGGGTAAAGGGGCTCCTGCCGCCCCGGGTCAGCGAGGAGGTGGAGCCCTGGAGATGAACGTGGTCTCCCGGCCAGTGCGACACGCGTGCGGGCTGGCCCCAGAGCCCCAGGGAGAGACGCCCCTTCAGTGTGGGTGAACGCGTGCTCCCACGGCAGCGCCTTCCTGGGCTGCTGTCACCGGCTCATCCCTCTCCGCGCGGGACAGAGGCTCCGTGAGGGCAGAGGCTGTGTCCCATTCGGTCCCTCCCCAGCTCCCAGCACAGCATCGGCCCGGAACAGACGCAGAATTCAGATGTGCCGATTGAATGTGCCAAGACTAGAGATGGACAAACGTCTACATTTTTGAAATGAGAAAGGGTGAAACTGAGGAACTACAATTATCCAAGCTTGATGGCAGTTCCAATAAAAGATCTGGAACAGAATTAAATAGCTGGTTTGAAAATCTGCTGTTCATCTAGAGATGATCAGGAAATTTGAGCGGACGTTCATGAAAAACCACTAGTGCAATGAAGAGATGTGAAAAGCGGATCTAGCTGTATGTTGCGTGAATGAATAGAAACGTAGGGTCCTGGTAATCATAGTCCTCCTGTGCTTTGCTGTCAGACCACATTACATTCTGTACTGAGCGGCTCATTTTCAGAAGCGCTCGGATGATCCAGAACACACCTGAGGGAGGGTGACCAGGACCAGTCCTCAGGGTCCTTGTCAAATGGGTACAGTGGAGGGAGCTGGCTTGGTTTCACCTGGGGAACATCTGTGGAGGTGGGCAGGAGGAGGCGGCCAGCTCATCTCCAAAGCTTGGGAAACAGGTGTGGATCTCCTTTGTTCTACTCACGATGGCAGAACTGGGACCAGCGGGTAGAAGCAATAGGGAGCCTGAATGTAATCCACCGTAAAGACGAATTTCCTAGAAAACAGATGCAAAGGCTCCCCGCACAGCAGACGTCCCACGGCCGTGCCTGGGTGACCTGCCCGGGGGTGCACGGGGACTCCTGCATTGGGCCAAAGGCGGAACTGGGTGGTCTTCAACACCAGGAGCGCCTGACTGTCCCACTTCATTCATCGTGAATAGGATCGACTCTCTACAAGAAACCTTTCCGGATTAGGGTCGCTGTGCAGCAAAGCCCCTTGGAGGCTCCATGCACATTATTTTCGAGGTCAGCTGCTCCCAGGAACCTGTTTCTGTCACAGGGATTCAAAAGAGTTTAGCCATTAATTTAAAGCCACTTCCCGCCTGTCACCAGGGAGTGGCCAGTCTAAAATGACTTCTACTTATTAGATGATTTGTAAGTTGGAGGCTTGATTCACATCACATCATGTGATGTCACGGCAAATGTCAGCAGGCGTTTCTGGCGATAAATCAACTCATGTGAACTCGGATCGGAGAGTTCCTGAATTCCTCAAATTCCCTATCTCAGATTCCTCCCCACCAGTTGTTTTTAGAACGTTTAATAGCAATCTGCTACTTTTTAAATAAAATCAGATCCAAGCCAGAAGTGACTTAATGGAAGGATGTGAGATTAGACTGCAGAATTTTTCTTAAATGATTTCAGTGCAAAGGTTTTCCACCATCATTTAGACCGAACTTCTGTTTTTATTAGTAATTTCTTATTGTCTCCTCCTTTTGTTTCCTTTCGTCTCCTTTTCCTCTAAGAATTTATCTTTTTTTTTTAACTTTCCCAGAACTCAATTAACATCACTTAAAAATTTTTTGTGGGACCAGTGAAGTCTTGGGGCTGCTGCATTTAATACTCAGCCGAACCCTGGAAACGAAATCTGTAGCCAGACATTTGGCTTTGGTTTAGAGGCAGAAGTCAAAAAAGGGACTTGCTATGCAGGTGTGGTGCAAAGCTGGTCTTAAAAATACAGCTGTTATTACCTCTGGGCCCTGGGGACCTGGAACAAAATGCAGCGAGCCACCCCCAGAGGTGAAACAATGGTCATAAAACGGTTTCTCGGTTCGTGGGTTTTGCTGAGCTGTCTCTTTGCAACATTTAGTGATGATTTAATAACAGTAACAGCTCTTTGAGTTAAATTGCTAACATTTGGAGAGCAAGGTAATGTAAAACAAAATTGAATTATGAAAAAAATTTTCCAGTTAGCTCTGGCATTTCTTTATTTGTTTATCTTTTTCCTCAAAGGAGCCATTTACCAGTTCCCACCCCACTGGCATGAGCCAGAGTCCACAGCCCCAGACGATCAGCACGCACCTCTGCGCAACAAGCGGCCTGATTTTCCACCTCTGGTCCAAGCCCAAGGCTTGGAAACACATCCAGACACGGAAAGATCTAAGACCAAGAAGTATCCAAAGTGGTCTTTGGGAGAAAATGACGGTGCTCGTCTACCCCACTTAAATTTTCATAAAACTTCTCCCTCGGCCGAGTGCTGTTGGAGGTAGAGTTTATTTAGACATAGGAACGGTGGGTATTGAGATGTGAGACTTAGAAACAGAGGCACTTTCTAGTGAAACTGAAAATGCACACACCGTAAAAGCAGGCGAGTCCCTGTCTAGCCGCGGACTTCAGGGCAGCCCTCCTGCGCGCACCCTTCACAGCCGTTAAAGCCGATAAACAAGATGCACATGTGTCCCCGGGGACAGCTGTCAAGAACACAGAGTGAAGAAAGCAAATTACTAAAGATATGTCACCATTATCCAAATATTTAAATAAAAACCACAAAACATACAACATAAGAGCATGATGCACCCTGGCTTCGGAGACTGCCTCTGGGGGAGGGGAGGAGAGGGGGGAGGGTTACCAAAAGCTCTTTGACGTTATCAATAATGTTGTGGTTCCCTGAAAAAGACAATATCTAAGGCACATTTAGCAAAAACTTAACTTAGTGTGTACTTGGGTATTATTTCAATGTCTTTATGCATCTTTACACATTTTACAAATTAAAAATAAAATGCACACCAGGATTGGCTGCATCTTTACATAGTTTACAAATTAAATATAAAGCCAGGATTTAAACAGAAAGGATGGCCCCCGCACTGTCTGGCACCCAGGAGGGGTTCTCTCCAACCCCAGCAAAGCGGGGAGGGTAGGCATCTGGGAAAATAAGAGGAGGCTCCAGGCTTCGGAGTTGTGCTTAAATCATTTCATTCTTCCCTCTTTCAGTGGCCAGCCCCCAAGACTCCGTAACAGCTTGTTGTTACATGACTTTATGTCCTGGTCACTTTCTTCTTGCCTGGCACAAAGTTTTAATCCCAGTTGGTGATACTCTAAGTGGAAATGTCCATCTACCCATTCTGTTCTCCTGTGGCTCAGGTTTTCCCTTCTCTCTGTACGTGGCAGTCAGATGCACGCGCCCAAACCGGACCTGTACGTGGACGGGGCAGCCGGCTCTCGGTTTCACACTGAACTTTATTTAGTAAATGGGCATAAGCACCTCCATGTGGAGGGAGGTCGGCTCGACCATAACAGTTCATTTTTCCAACTAATTCAGTTAACACCTGACTGGAACTCCCGACCAAGGTTTGAAGCCCTTTCAGTGTTACTTAGTATCACTTCCATTCAGCCAGTATAGGTGCAACCTCTTCTCTTATCGAGGGCCACCAGCCTACAGGGCTAGAATTACACACAGCCCTTTAGAGAGTCACATGCAGTCCCAGAAGGCAGATTGAAGAACATGCAGTGGGCTGCACGTTGCACTGATGCTCTGATGAGAGGCCTTGGAGGGTCCTGAGAGGGACACCTGGAAGAAACAGACCCGTGTTGGGGGTCAGACAGGTGGGGCCCTGGTGGCAGCTCTGCCGCTGCCGGGATTGTGAGGAGCTGGGCGAGCTAAACCGTGGCAGATGCTTCAGCCGGTGCCTGACGGGTTGTCGGCGTTTGAATGCGTAGCTGTGGTTCCTCGTCCTCATCCCTGACGCGAGACACCGGGAGGGCTATGTGAGCGCTGCACGTTATCCAGGAAGACGCAATTTGCATGCAACGCATTGACACAGAACAAACACTGGTCTGGCTTTGGGCAGACTGGAGTATCAAGATTTTGCCTAGGGGACTGTAACCACCCCTCACGCCCTTTACCAAACAAAGGTCATCTTCTTGCATGATAATTTGTCATCAGGAGGGCACCGGGATTCGCTCAGCGTGAAGCAGCCCTCCTGGTCATTGTGGTGTCAAATACTACGATGAGGTCTGTGAATTCCACATGTAACCTTGTACAGGCTTGAAAAGTGAAGCCTCGGGTGGTTAGAGGTGACGTAGATGAATGTTGCACAGGGTGTTTATGACACTTTTTGTAGGACTCTGGGAAACATTACACCTTCCCAGAAGCTCCTGATGTCACTCTAATGAGGAGGGGAAGTGCCGTTAAGGGGAACAGTCATAAATTTTTAGCATATAACTACAAGAACAGCCTGTGGGTGTGATCCTGAAATAACTTTGCGTTGATTTGTGCCATTGCTTTTATTTTTTTTTATAATTAAATGCATTTTTCTTTAAAAAAAAAATTGGCTGCATGGGTCCTATGTCATCCCTCCAGCCTGGACTCACCACCCTGGCGACCACTGTTACTGGGGAGAGGGCTGAAAAGGTTGACCATCGCGGATCAGCCCCAGGCTGGGAGCCCACCCTGGTCCCATCCTCCCACAGCTTCCCTGTCATGTCGTCGAGCAAGGAACTTCCTGCCTCAAAGTCTCTTGGTTTGAAAGATGGGGAAGTAGGAACTCAGACAGATGATCTCTGGGTCCTTTGCTTTGGTTCCATGCTGCGTGTTCATGATTTCTGGTGTTTTTTTGCATGTATGATTAAACTCTAAAACAACCATGTGCTTTCCATTGTAAAATGCACATTTTTTCCCCATTTTAAACTCCAGGAAGTTATTGTGGATGGTAACTTAGATTGCTGTGAAATACAGCATTAAATACAGGAGAAGTACTGATAGTAAGTACTGTTTCATCAAGTTTCTACAGGAAAAATTGGAAATCACTGTCAAAATATTGACTGAAAAAGAGAGTGTACAACCCTTGTAACTTGAGAGAGATTACTAACATAGAAAAACAACGCAGGAGCTGGGAGGACAGTTGGCCCAGGGCAGGGGTTGGTTTGGGTGTCCCTGAAGGTCCCTTTCCGCCTGGAGATGCTCGAACACATTACCTTTGTTTCAGTTATTTGGTTAGTTATTTTGTGCGCTCATTAAGTAACTGTAGAGCATTTTGGTAAAAAAAAAAAAAATAGAAGATGGGTATGGAATGACACAGTAATATTGTACCTATTAAATAATTACATGTAAATTTCCACTGAAGTGTTAAATTACTAATACTCTGATTGCTCTAAGTGTTACTGTGGCTGTCACACACTGATTCTTTGTTTTCCAGTAAATATGTTTGGGCACTAAAACTACAGTGAAAATAACTTCATGGCCTGTTGATGGCTTGAAAGTTCCTTTAAGCTCTCGTAGAAGTGTGAGTCATCGCTGTGAGCGTAGTGCCAGACAAGGAAACGTATTTATTATTTGTGCTCTAGGTAAATGGAGCTTCCGTATTAATTCTTACCCTAGTAACAGAGGAGACACTGCTCTGTTGTAACTGCTGATGATTTTTCGTGGCTGCTGAGGTTAGGTACATAAAGAGAAGCCCTTAGTTGCTTGTGCATGACTTGTTTCTTGATTTATCAAAACTTCGTAATAATCACAACATGCTGCCCCTCGTCATGCTCGCTGTGGCTCTTAGCGCTGCTGAGAACTGAGACCATTTCGAACCTGACTGTCCCAGGAATAAGGCCTAGAGGTGCCGTGCGGTTGATCTTGGAGGAGCGGCTTGAAAAGTGATTCCCCAAGCCAAAATCTGGGATCCGTTATCCAAAGAGCTGTATTCGAGGGCTGGGTTTGATTTCTGGGTTTCCCTAATTGACAGTAGAAATCTCAGTTTATCACATGTGCCATGAATTTGTTGGTCTGAAGGAATTAATCATAATCCTATTTCTATAAAACATTTTTATTGATTCGTCATTTCTGAAGTCATGCGCTTTGTGAGCTGGTCCTATCTTGGGTAATAGCAATCACTTCTGAAAGCTGCGAGATAGTTTCTGTCAGGCTTAATTAGACCTTTTCTGCTGGGAGACTCTTTAAAGAGTTTGTGAACTGTCAACTGTTGATACTGTGTCCCAAATATTACTCATGAAATGGAATCTCTACCAGTAAAAATAACTCAGAGGCATCAAACCTCCAAGTCTGGGAGGCAGTTGACTCTTTTTCAGACAAATTCCATATGTCGCATTACCTCATCGCCACTCAGCGTTTGGTCTTCTGTGTTATTTGGGTGGGAGTCAGTTTTTTCCTAACTCTTTATTTATTTATTTATTTTTTGAGATGTCCACTCTATTTTTTTTACTAGCGTCCTTTTGTAAATTTTAATGCTGTGGAAAGCACCCAAGGATGCATGGAGATGCTCAGAACAGCAACCGTTGTAGGATATCCAGATGGCGAGCTTGTCAAGGGAGAGTTTTGACCCATTTTTGAAACCTGAGGAAAATCTAGAATCTCAGGGACGCGTTTGACGATGTAGTATTAGAGACGGGGGAGAACGTAAGGGTAAGTGGAGGCTCAGGACGGGGTAACTGCAGAGTTAGACGGAGAGGAGGTCTGATCAATGGGGTCCACTTTGATCTGTGCAGGGTTTGGATTGATAAAAAAAAATAAGAGAGCAATTCAGACTGAGCAATGGTTCGAAGACAGTGAAGAAGAGTTTTCTCCACTGGAATAGTGGTTGGATGACTACAGAGGCGCCGGTTCTTGACGGTCTTGGTAATCAGGAGTCCCTGAAGAATTCTGAGTGAGAAGGGACATAATGGAAGCAATGTTTAAAGAAAATAAGTCGGTGGCACTGGGCAGAATTGGAGGGGAGGAGTAAGGTCAAGGACAGCTGAGAGGCAGGAGGACCAGTTTCTATGACGATCAAGGAGTGAGGTGATGATTAAGGCACCAGTGTTGTGCCGTTAATAACAAGAACGGCCACCACTTATCGAGGCTTACTCCATGCCATGGCTAGTGCCCAGTGCTTTACGTAGGTTGTGGCGTTCAGTCATCATCACAACAACCTTGTAAGTACGATTATTAATCCCACTTTGCAGATGAAGAAACTGAGACTTAGAATGATTTCTCCTGAATAATTGGTAGAGGGAAGATCTCAACCCAAGTCTTCTGCTACCCGAACCCATGCTAGAAAAGAGGAACGTTCCAATTATTTGAAAGGTGTAAGTGAGAAACAGTTGGCTTAGCACTGTACTCGGTATTACAGTGTAGCACCTAAAGCATTAAGACCCAGCATTTTTTTAACATTTTTTTATTGATTTATAATAATTTTACAATGTTGTGTCAAATTCCATTGTAGAGCCCAATTTTTCAGTTACACATGAACATATATATATATATTCATTGTCACATTTTTTTCTCTGTGAGCTACCACAAGATCTTGTATATATTTCCCTGTGCTGTACAGTATAATCTTGTTTATCTATTCTGCATTTTAAAATCCCAGTCTGTCCCTTCCCACCCACCACCCCCTTGGCAACCACAAGTTTGTATTCTATGTCTGTGAGTCTGTTTCTGTTTTGTATTTATGTTTTGCTTGTTTTAGTTTTTTTTTCAGATTCCACATATGAGCGATCTCATATGGTATTTTTTTTAAGACCCAGTATTTTTTTAATTGAAGTATAGCTGATTTACAATGTTGTGTCAGTTTCTGGTGTGCAGTATAAATGATTCATATATAGGTTTTCATTATAGGTTATGACAATAGAGAACTATTGAATATAGTTCCCTGAGCTCTAAACAGTACGACCTTGTACATCTATTTTATATACAGTAGTTTGTATCTGCTAACCCCAGACTCCTAATTTATCCCTCCCCCCTTCCCCTTTGGTAACTGTAAGTTTGTTTTCTGTGTCTGTGAGTCTGTTTCTGTTTTGTAAATAAGTTCATTTGTGTCATTTTTTTGGATTCCACATACAAGTGATAGCATATGGTATTTGTCTTTCTCTGCTTGGCTTCTTCACTTAGTATGATCATCTCTAAATCCATTCATGTTGATGTAAATGGCATTGTTTCACTCTTTTTTATGGCTGAGTACTATTCCATTGGATATCCATGTAGTATTCCATTGTCTGTGTGTGTGTGTGTGTGTGTGTGTGTGTGTGTGTGTGTGTATATATATATATATATACACCACATATACCACAATTTCTTTATCCAGTCATCTGTCGATGGACATTTAGGTTGCTTCCACAAAGACCCAGTATTTTATCACAACCAGAGAATCAAGTCCTACAACAGGAAGCAGACAGATGTCATGAGCTGGGCTCCCCAGAACAGGCTTGGAGGTTTGTATGCAGGAGGTCTCTTGGGGAGAGGGCTTAGGAGCAACGTCTATGAGAGGCGAGGGATGCAGGAATGGGCAGATGCAACCGAGGCCTCAGCTGTTCTTACATGGAGTTCTGGAGCTGAAAGGACCCTTCAGAGTTGTCCCAGTAAAGGCGAAAGGCCCGGCCCTTATACCCCTCCATCAAGCAAGTGGATGCTGACTGCCCCCAGGACGGGAGGGCGACCTTCGAACAAAGCAGCTTCTTTCTGCTGATGACAGGCCCTGGGAAGGGCCTCAGCTGTGTGCACCGTCCTGAAGGGAATCTGAACATGCCACAGTGTCCACTGTAACAAAATATTAGAACGTATTGATATTTTAAAAATTATCCACTCTTCAACATGTAAATACCTAAAGTCACATTTTAAAAGGACTTTTTGGTGGGGAGGAGACACTGTCAGCATGCTTCTTTGCTACAGAGCGGTAGCCTTGGCTCTTGATGAAAATAATCAATGTGGAAGGCATTTGGTGTGTGACTTAATTGAAACACTGTGGTTTGGACCCATTTGGTGTTAATGTGTAAATCCAATACTATTTTCACACCTTCCCCTTTTTTTTATGGTGCCTTTTTCAAGGGGAAGTCTAGTGTAGATTTCTTGCTTCAGACCACAAGAAGGGCATGGACTGTCATCACTGGCCAGGAATCCAACTCACGTGTTGTTGTGAAGTCATCCTTCACGCCCGTCAGAAAGCCCTCACCAGGCTTACCTGCGGAGAGGAGCTGTGTGAATGATGTCCTGTGCCAGAAATCACCCAGGGAGCACTCTGCTGCACCACAGCTGGTCTTGACAAATATTAGATGTAAATACACAAGATACATGCACCCCTGGACTTCACCTCCCGAAGAACCTGATTCCTGGTGGCTGGAGTGGGACCCAGGAACACTTATTTCGTAACAGCCTCTAGATTGAGCAGAGTTTAAGAACCCCCTTCCAGCGGGCTGGTGGAGACCTTTGATACATCAGTCTGTTTTGTGGGAGTCTTTGGGGGTGAGATTGCCAACTGGGTGTGTCGGGGCTCTTCCACAGACTGAATCTCAGAAAGGAAGTTCTTCTCAGAGGATGTGGGGAATACCATCTCAGAAAAGGAAAGAAAGTGAAGCAAAGTTTGAAAAACTCTGCACTCAGAAGAACAAGAGGACACGGGACAGAATTAGGAACCAGAGAGCAGGGATAGGGGTTATGAAAACTCTCTAAGATTCATAGATCTTCTTTAACTGCCTCTTACTTATTTTCATTATTGTGTCCATTACTCTTTTTTTTTTTTAATATTTATTTATTTATTTATTTATTTATTTATGTGGGGAGGAGTTAATTAGGTTTATTTTTAGAGGAGGTACTGGGGATTGAACCCAGGACCTCATGAGTGCTAAGCATGCACTCAGCCACTTGAGCTATACCCTCCTCCCTTGTGTCCATTACTCTTAAATGAAGATGATCCTTGTGTTTCTCTTGATGGATATCAAGTAACTGGGAGCACATAAGCAAGGGTTGCCTCTTTCATTCATTCACGCAACAAGCCTTAGCTGAGCAGTTACTCTATGCCAAGCACATGCAAATGTCAGTAGCGCCGAGAGACGAAGATTCCGCCTCTGCCTTCTGGGAGCTCACAGTCTGAGGGGCAGAGGCTGACAGATGATAGAGCGCCGACACAGAGGCTCAGGGGCTGGGGCAGCACAGACGGGCGGTGCTGAAGCCCTGCCCGGAGAGTCAGGGAGGGCTTCCTGGAGGAGGTCTCGAGGACTCTGCAGGGCTGGAAGTGGGTAAGTCAGATACCGTTTTTCCGTCCATAATTGTGTCACATCGTTTCACTTATTTAGAGCTTCTTTTATATTCTTTAAGAGCGTTTTATACATTTTTCCATAAAGCTCTGTTACAACGTCTTTGAACTTAATTCCCAGATAATTCACAGCGTTTGACGCTATTGTGAAGAGCATGTTACTTTATATTCTTTTTCTGGTTGGTTGGTGTCGGTTACAGAGAAGCACAGCTGGCCTTGGGATGGGGTCTTGGATCTTGCAACTTTACAGCACCCTGATTCTGAGAGTGTTGGGATTTTCTTGGTGAACAAACCACCTGCAGACAGTGGCAGTCTCATCCCGTCTCCTCCCGTCCTTACGTTTCTCGCCTCCTTCCTGTGTGTGGCTGCACCAGCCAGGACTCCGTGCCTAGCAGAGAGCAGCGGGGGTGGCAGGCGTCTCTGTCCCTCCCGGCCCTGGAGGGAGCGTGTGTCTCGCTCCTCCTGTGGGGTGCTGCCTTCTGCAGGTGGGCTTCGGTAGATTCCCATCCTGAGATTCAGGCAGCGTCCTTCTAAGTGTTTGTAGGAATGCTTCATCTCAAACGCGAATTGGACCTTAACAAATGCTTTATTTAAGTTGCCTCTTTTGAGACACCCAGATGACGTTTATTCTCTAGATGCATTACCTTGATAGATTTATCAGGTTGTACCGTCCTTACGTTCTGAGAGAAAATCACTTAATTAGAGTTATTACCGTTCTTATACACGACTGGATTACATCCGTTCACGTCTTATCCAAGACTGCGGCGTGCTAAAGCAGGGAGCGCGGCTTGCTGTTCTGTGTTCTCGCACGGCTCTCATCCAGCTTTGGAACCAGGATATTCCAGTATCGCTACATGAAACGGTCAGCTTTCCGTTTCCTCCTGTACTCGGGAACGGCTTGTGAAGTGGGGATTATCTGTTCCTGAACATTCAGTAGAACTTAGTTACAAAACCATCGAGGCCCAGGGCTTCGGGGGGCGAGGGTCGGGGGGGGGGCCTAAGAAGATTATTGCTGTGTCAGTGTAGTTAGCGGTCGTTGGTACCTCAGAGATGTAGTGGGTTTGGTTCCAGACCATGGCAGTAAAGCAAATACCACAATAAAGCGAGTCACACTAATTTTCTGGTTTCCCAGTGCATCTAAAATTACACTTAGACTACACTGTAATCTATTAAGTGAGCAATAGCATTATGTCTTAAATAATACATATATACATACCTTAAAAATACTTTATTGGTAAAAATAAATGCCAACCATCATCTGACAATGCAGGGTTGCCACAAACCTTCAATTTGTTTAAAAAAAAAAAAAGCCATGTCTGTGAAGCACAATAAAGCAAAGTGCAAGAAAACGAGGTCTGCTGTTGGAGAGCGTAGACGACCTTGGTGACGTCGTTCAGAAGTCTTTGGTTGCAGATGGCCTCGATGGCTGTTTCTCACACGAGAAAGCTGAGAGGAAGAAGGGGCGGCCCCTGGAGTCCATGCACGTGTGGGGAGCTTCTGCCCCGACTCGGAGACGCCGCCGGGCTTCCCAGGGAGCCAGGGACGGGGCTGGAGGTGATGGAAACAGGGGCAGCGTCCGGTTGTCCAGCTGGCGTTTACGGAGCGCCCACAGAGCGCTGGGCCGCCCTGGGCGCTGGAGACGCACAGGTAGACGAGTCGCTTTTCCAGTCCAGTGGAGTGAGCCAAACCAACATAGTTATCCCGGGGTTTGGTTACGGCTCTGACTTACAGTTTTCCTGGCCCAAACCCTTGAAATGCCCTGACTTCTCACTCTGTCCGCCTCTACCCCCAGCCTGTCACCAGGTTGGCTCAATATGAATAAACGAAGGTGTGGACTGGCCAGAAAACTAACGGAGTCCCCATGTGCATGAGCAGAAGTGTCCTGAACCAGCCCGCTCTGCCCGGTCAGCCTGCAGCTGGATGACCAGCTTCAGGGTCTCAGTGGTACCGTGACATCGTGGCCTCATCCAGGGAGCGGCCAGACAGGGGAGGAGACCTGAACCATGTCCCATCTCTCACTGACGGATGAGCTGGAAGTGTTGGTCCTGCCTGAAGACAGGGGGTGCGTGGGACCTAAGGGCCCCCCAGCCACCCCTCAGCCTCCATCCCTGAGGACGCTTGTCGTTCAGGCCACACTGTGACCACTCTCCCTGATCCAGGCGTCCCCAGGCTCCCCCCATCACACGCCCGCGTCTCCCTCTCTTCTCAGCCCTCATCACTTCTCTGGTTGCACCTGCCTTTCGTATTTGCTTGTGAGGACTGTCTGAGAAGCCCGGCTCTGGGGGCCAGGACCCACGTGGAGAGTCTTGGAGGTTCCCAGCTGGTCCTTTGTGACACCTGTAGACTTGCCTTCTCCACATCCAGGCCCCGCTGCACCCCACATCCCACACCTGGACTGCTGCACCAGTGTCCCTGGAAGTGCCCCCCACCCCCGTCCCCCCAGAATGCATCCTGTATGCAGCTGCTCGGCCGTCTTCCTGTCCGTGTTCCTAACCCAGTGTCGACGGCAGCCTCCGCTCCCGCGAGCTTGATTCTCTGACAGCCAGGATAGCCAGCCTTCTGTGACTGGCGACAGCCTGGTTCCGGGGCCCATGGTGGCTCCTCAGCACCCGCAGGCCTTCATGGTCGTGCCCCCTGTGAACTCAGAGAGGGCCCCCCTGCCTCTCAGCCAGCTTCCCTCCTCCTGCCTCAGGCTGAAATCTCTCAACAAAAGTGGAAACTTGCATTCAAGCATCAAACCTCTGTCGCTGTCAGCTGGCTCTCAAGAGCTGTCTTTCTTTTCATAAAATGTGGTGATCTAACCACATTCTCAAGTTCCCCCGATAAAAAGGAAAACCAACAGACCAAAAACAGCACCCTGAACAACCCCCCCCCCCCACCAAGGCCTGCTTCAGACAAGCACGTCGCTGGCGGATGGACGACCACGTGGGTTTTCCAGGAGGAGCAGTGTGGGGTGTGAAACTGGCCCAGAGCTCGGCTCAGAAACTGCTCTTGGTCTTTAACTCGAGCCATCCTAGGCCCGGCTCAGCACACTCTGAAAACACACTTTGTGATTAGAAAATGTGCAGGTCCTTCTGCCAAAACATTTGTTTATATTTCCATTTCCGGGTCCTTGTTTCTTGCCATGCCTTCGTTGAGAAAGTTCTTCCTATAATGAAAGGTGCGGGCGCTGGGAGCTCGGCTGTGGACAGAACACAGAGCGCGGCTCCCTCCCCTGGACCCAGAGGCGGCTTTCTCCCCACCTTCAATGGCCAAAATGATCTTCACTGTCACGTCTCCAGAACGGTCTTAACAGGCAGGCTGCCCAGGAGAAGGAGCCTCACGAGGACTGAGGCCTTCCCAGTGGGGCCCCGCACGGCCCCTCACAGGCCGAGGCTGTCTGATCGCACGGGGGTGTGTCTGCAGCTCAGTTAGAGCGGAGGTTGTCCGCGGTGGGGCTCTTCACGTTTTGGGCCACTGATTCTGTCCTATGTGTGTAGGGTGTTCGCGGCGCCCCTGGCCTCTGTTCACCAGGTGAACAGCAGCATGCGCCCTCAACCTCCATGAACTGTACAATCAGAAATGTCTCCAGCATTTCCGCGTGTTCCCGGGGGGAAGCGGGACCCTCCCTGACACCCAGCTGAGCCCTGCTGCACTGGGTGGGCTTGGAAGGGAATCCTTCTGGGAGGCCAGGCCTGCGGGGCCCGGAGCAGTGAGCACACAGTAGAGTCACTTCAGAAGCTTCAACAAACTGCTGTGGCCAAGCCCGTGCCAGACTAAGGAGGTCAGAGTCTGGGGGGAACGGCCCAGGCACCCACGGCTTTTATTAAAGGCCCCCAAGTGTGTTGTACACCACAGGCCCCTGGGAGTGCACACACTCAGGGCTGAGGAAGAGAGAACTTCGAAAGGAGGGGCTATTTCATGATCTCCATCAAAGGATGAAGAGAAGAACAGGGGCCTGGGAACATCGCTGTTTCATTAACGAGGGAGTCAGAGAGGTAGGACCGAGAAGGACCAATAACCAGCCTGTGTTCCTGTGTTTGCTCTTCCTTCTGCCTTAGTGGTTGGTAGAACCCTTAAATGAAGAAGTCAGAACATTGGGAGGGAAGTTACAGCTCAGTGGTAGAGCACAAGCTTAGCACGCACAAGGTCCTGGGGTCAATCCCCAGCACCTCCGTCAAAAAAATAACCCTAATTGCGTCCTCCCTTCCAGAAAAAGAAGCCCCGTGCTGGGAGGGGCCCAGGAGCCCCGGCGACACCTCACGGCCAGGCTGTGAGCAAGGAGGAGTCCCAGAGGAGGAGAGTGATATTAAAAAGAAAAGTCAGCTGAGCCTTTGAGGCCTCAGGAAAGAGGGAGAGGCAGGAGTGGGGGGAAGGGAAGCAGCTCTGAGACTGAAGTCGGTCCTTCCTGGCCACGTGGTTCCAATTAACCAAGGAAGAAACGGCTTCAGCCGTGTGGGCCTGGGGGTCCTGTGATGTCCCTCCATTTCCCTCCATGATACCTAAGTCCTATTCTAAAAGGATAAGGAAAACCATGGGCTGCTCTAGTGCCAGACTTCTGGGCTTCAGTTCAGGGCGCTGTCACCCCACCTCATATCCCAAAAGCCTCCCATCATTTGGCACTGATTTCTTCTTACAGCAGAGAGTTTAAGGGCTGGGCTTTGGAATCACTAGAGTTGTGTTCAGTTCTTGAATCTAGGTCTTATTAGTTGAGAGACCTTAGAGAAATAAGCTGCTTGACCTTCTGGGCCTCAGTTTTCCCATCTGTAAAATGGGGGTAACAATCATGCCTCCCTCATAAAGCTGGTGGAAGAATCAGATGAGCTAATCCATGAACAGCACTGACTATAGCACTCGCTAAAGATTAGCTACTGTCATTATTTATGCTTTGGCCACAAGATCCGGTGGGTCGAGAAGTCCTGCCACCTGTTCCTTGGAAATGTCTTTTGAAAATACAGTCCCCAGCTTCCCACCTCTGTTGGTATTGCCTGAGTTCTGTGCCACTGGTCACCTCTTCTGGCAAGTCTGCCTTGCTGTGTCACCCAGCTGACCGCTCTTCAGGTGTTACTAAGGGGTCATGCCACTCCTGATTAAAACTTTCAGGAGTTCTTTGCAACCAACAGGGTGAAATCCAGAAGCCATTGGCCAGAACCTGCTTCTTTGGCCCTGCTGTGGTCTCTCGGTGTGTCAGAATTGTTAGTTTTGGTTCCCACCTCCAGAGAGCCTGGACTGGCTTCCGTTGCTCGGGTTTTAGATGTCTGTGTGGTTTGAAGTCACTCTAAGTGGTGGTCAAATGAGCTGCCCTGTCCGCAGTCCATATGTCTTGGACTGAAGTGTTTCACTTTTTTTCCTGTTATGTTTTAAATATAAAGTTTTGTTTTCCCAGCAAGTGCTGTCAGTGATTTGGAAACACTGCCTGGTTCTGATTAATTTCTTTTCTGCGTCTCATGTAGGGTTTTGTTTATTTATATTAAGAAAAAGACTATACAAACAGCTTACATGTGATATTTTCTCCTGGGTACACAGAGGCCGACGATAGAGGCTAATTCATGAGTGAGGGCAAGTGGAGATCCTGGCTCTTTCTGCTCTGATCTGAGTGCATTGCTGCAACACACCTCCTCATCACGACAGACCTTGTCTGAGGCAGCTGTTTCATTACAGGTCTCCCCAGCTCGGCCGCTGACCTAACAGCTTGCCGCTTCTTCGGGGGTGGGGGAGAGGGAGGAAGGCAGTCAAGATGAGACAAGAAAGAAAAGAGTTCATAAAGGAAAAAAATTACAACTGAAAAACAAACTACCTCGAAACCAAATTCTCTGGAATTCCTGGGCCTTGGTCCACCCTCAGCAGGAAAGTGCTTGCAGGAATATTTTGTTGCGTTGCCCCCAATTTGGACTCTTCAGACTCTCACTCTAAGTCAGCCTCCATCTCTTGGGTGTACAGATAACCAGCCCCACTCGTGAGGATGATTCCACTGAGGGTGAAGACAGGGGTACCTGGGGGAACATGGCGACTTGAAATCCAGAGCAGTGTTTCTTGTGAAGGGGTAAATTTTGATTCCTTGAACACGCAGCTCACCTAGGTACTGGTGTAGATTATTAACATGAATTCTGTTCGTTCTTTTTCCTCCTGGATTACAATTGTCAAATGACTGTGAACTTACGTGTCTGTTTCCCTCCACAAGCCTGGGGAGCAGGTGACTAGAAGGGACAGTCAGCCAGCATCGGGGGGGGGGGGGGGGGAGGCAGGGACCTGACCCCAGAAAAGCGTGGCTCTGGTCCTGCCTCTGCTGCTTCCCGGCTCCCCGGCTCCCCAGCTCCGGGGAGGCTGTCGGCTTGCCTCCCGCCCAGCATTCCGTTCCATCGCCTGTCGGATGGCAGGGTGCAGCGGCCCGGCCCTGGCGGGCTCCGCGGTGAAGCGGCCGCGCGGACCGGGCGCGGGTCCTCTGAGCTCCCTGAGCACGGGGGCTCCTGTCTGCGTCGCCGCTTCCAGACCTGCGTCCGGAAATGAAAGCGTCTGAGGTGAAGGAACGAGGGCCGTGCTCACACGTCCGGGTCAGCCAGTCCGAGCGTTCGGGTGGGGGTGGCCGCGGCCGCAGCCCAGCGACGCCGCCGGGGCCGAGGCCGGAGCGGGCCGGCGACGTCCTCAAGTCCCCGCGTGGTCTGGGAGGGGGCGTGTCCCCCCCCCCCGGGGGGGAATCGGTCACAGCGCGTGCGCACGGAGAGAGGGAGCGGCTCGGGACTCGCGGGGATGCGCGGCGCAAGCGGAAGAAAGGCGGGCGGAGACGAGAGGGGAGAGCCGGCCTCGGGCTGAAGGAGGGGCTTCCTGAGGCGGGGCGGCCGCCAGGCCGCGGGGAAGGCCCGTCCGCGTAAGCTGCGCGGCCATGCGGGGCCGCTCGTCTGCGCCCCCACGTTTATTACGGCTGCGTCTCCCATAAGCTCATTGTCCTCCGTCCTGGTGCGTGGCTCGCGCACCACCACCAAGGAGCACTGTTCTGACGGCTCTCAGCTGGGCCCTGGCTTCCTCGCCGCTGTTTGCACACGAAAGCCTGGTCCCATTAAGACGGTCAGATGTTTCCTGCCATCGCATGGCCTCGTGCTCACAAACATGTGACTCTATTTAAAGCCTCTTCTCTGCAAATATGCTTTGGTCACATTTGTGTAGTGCCCATTAAGGCCAGGCTGGAAGCTCTCACAGCTTTCACTTCTGTTAACTGACTTCAGGGCATGTAGGGCTTGATTTTCCGGGAGATAATTTGGACATCAGAGAAAAGCCAAGAGACCCTCGAATCCCTGTGGCACTTACCTTGACTCCCAGCTTCTAATGAAAAAGCTTCTTAGACAAAAAGGGACACAAAGACCCTTTCACAGAAGCCATCAACACTCTGCCAAGCAGGAGATTTATTGGGTGGGAACACACACACACACACAACTTGATTTTGAGGCACCCTGGAAAATGAAAAGCTATCTGGGAAAAGTAATCATGAGAAAAGATGGTCCTGAAGATAGCAGCCTGCGTTTCTGTGAAAGCAAAAATGGAGCAATTGACAAGCACGACTCTGCTGGGAGGCTGAAAGGGCCGTCTCCTTGCTCCCATACCTACCGTTCTCTAAAAGAAGCGTATCATAGATTGGTTGGAACACATGATCTTCTGGTTACCAAATACTTTAATTAACGGGGAGTCAAAAACATACTGTACAAAGATCACCGAGTATCCACGGAAGGCACTGCGGATTCTCTCCCAGAGGCGCGACTTGGAGCAGGGATGCGGTGATGCTGCAAATAACTGCACTCATAACATCAATGGACTTATTATTAGATTCTTACTCTGAGGCACTTTAAATGTATGCACTTTCATGAAACATCTCACTTAACTCTTGGAAAGCTAGGAGGTAGGTGCCATTAGGTGTCTGTTTTATAGATGAGGAAATGGCAGGGTCAGAACTCAGACCTCAGTGAGGTCTGTCTGTCCTGAAGTCCTTGCTCGCACCTTCTGATACCCTGGCCCAATGGAAAGCACAGCTTTGGAGACAGACCAGAGTTTTGTCCAGGTCCGTCGTGTGACCACGGACAAGCTGCTTAACTTTTCTGAAACTGTCCTTCAACTGAAGTAAAATGGGAACAGTAGCTGCCTCACGGCTGGTATAAAAATTAGATGAAATAAAGATAAATGGAATCCAGAGGTAGTCAGCCAGTGTCAGGACCTCCTCCTCCTCCTCCGTGTCGTTTCATTCCAGTGATTTCTCTTTTCCATCCTTGGACTGAAGCTCCTGCCGTCTTCTGCTACCTCATCCCTGCATTCTTTCTTCTTCCTGGCTCTCGGGCGTGGGGACCGTAGAGAAATCTTTCTTTGCTTAGCTCCTCCTAGCAATCCTGCAGCTGTGCCTTCTGCCCCCCAGACCCCGCTGGCCCCCCAGGAATCACACTCCCTCCTCTGTCCTCGAATCCCGAATCCCGTGATGCCCCTGAACCACAGGAGGCCCTGGGGGGTGAGGGACCTGCAGGTCTGAGTGCAGACCTAGCTCCCCCTTCTGCTCAGGAACTTCTCATGTTTTCACGAGCTCCTAAGAGAAGAGCTCTGAACAACAGCTGTTTTCTCTGTCAAAACTGCTTCCTAAAAGATTCAGATTTTATTTCTTCGAGAAACTTGGGTATTCCTGCCTTAGTATCTTTTTTCTAAATTTCCTGGAGGATGAGTGAAAAAGAGAATAATTAGCAGAATGGTTTTCAAATGTAATCCATGGACTTTAGCTAGAAAACACAGACACTTGATGGACTCCTTAAGATGGTGGCCGTTTGTGTTAGGATTTCAGGAGGGAACAGGTAGCAGGTGGGCGGATTTACCGATGGCAACACAGTAAATGGAAAACTCTGAATATGAGCAGTTCTCTTGGGAGAACACCCACCGTTAGGGGTGGTAGGGAGTCAGTGGTCACTGCTGCTTTCAAGTCTGACTAACTCTCTTTGAACCATCGTTTATAGATCCCTAACTTCTCGTTTCCCATCAAAACAGCTGCGTCTGAAATTTTAGATGAATACTAAAGTTCCTTTACAAACAAATTTTCAAAAAGACTGGCTTTCAGAAAACAGCTTGGGCTGTCTTCTGATCGAGAAGACGCGGTGAAGGACCGAGCCCCTGGGAGCCCACAGCGGGGGGACAGCAGAGGAAAGGGAGGAGGGAGGACCTGGAGGGCCAGGCTGGGTGCCGCCGTGGGGTAGTTCGAGGGGCGAGGCATGGGAATGAATGAGAACTGAGGAGACCCCCCTCATACAGGGTAAAATGAAGTCATTAGCATCTTCGAAGGAGAAAACTCTCAGTAACCTTCTGTGGGTGGGAGTCCGTGGCCGTGGGCTGGGACAAGATTGTGTGAGAGCTGGTGCCAGTTTGGGATATTTGGAAGCGGGAGGGTAATAGCCAGAAGTGGAGGCATATCCTGCTTGGGGCTGCGGTGAAGGTCCGGGTTGTCCGTGATCCCATGTGAAGTGCCTGCTGCTTTGCAGGACGTGGATGCTGTCGGGTAGCGTCATGCTGAGCTGACAGTGTGTGGTGTGGACAGACGAACACAGGACTCTCCAGGGTGTATTTTCAAAAGGCCGAAGGCCATTTGGATGCTTGTGGGCCTCTGTTTCACTCTGGCTTTGTGTGGCACATAAAAGTTGTGCTGAAACAGGTGCCCTACAGGGCCTGCCCTCCATGGGGCTTCCCAGACTGTGTCTCATAACCCAGCAGCATCAAGTTAGAGGTAAAGTCTGAACCCCAGGAGACTAAACCATACGTGAAAGTCATGAACAGTGTGTGGGATTGGCAAGTCGCATTCTGTATCTATTAAAAGCTTGTGTTTTCAATACAATAAAGAAAAAATCTTTAGAAGCAATTTCAACTACTCAGTTTCAAACTTTATTTTCTTATAGTCGCAGTACTTTTAATTTACATTATATCAGTGCAATAGTGCACTCTTAATCAGAGAGAAAGAATTAGAAAGAAAGAATTCAGAACCTAGTTTGACTCTAGCAGGTATTAGAAATTAATATGGTCTAGTCTTGTCACCTGGCCTGAAATTCTACATAATTTTTTGACTGTCGTTTTAAGAATTTCACCAGAGGTTCTATATAAAGAAGAAGAGTCTATATTATGCTTGAGTGACAAATAATGGCAAAATGTCAGTAGCTTTACAAAGATTCCTTTTTCATTCTAGACCTTACAGGGCCAGCAGGGGTTCATCACAGTCCCTAAGAGACCCAGGTTGGTGGAGGCTGCATCCTCTTAGGCAGCTGCCATTTCACCCAAAGTCTGCACGATTTGCTCTGGCAGAGGAAGAAAAGGTTGGAGCCTTGAGCACCAGCAATTAAATACTTCAACATGGAAGTGACACATGCCACTCCCACACACTTCCCCGTTGGCCGGAACTAGTCACACGGTCACGCCTAATTTCAGAGGCTTGTAATCCTCCATTTACCCAGAAGTAGAAGAGCCACTTACTAGGAACACCCGTAAGGTTGAACAGAAGCTCGCCCGACCATTCCCTCTGCCCAAGAAGAAGAGGTGAGCACCTTCATCAACTTTGTGAACTGTCCTGTTGGAGTAAATCCTGGTGACTGGCCTAGGGGGTGGGAGAGTTCCAGTAAACCAAGGATAACTCCACTGTGACATCCACCTGAGCTAATAAAGCGTCTCTTTGACACAAACACCTCACCTGCAATACAGAACCAAAACGCAGTAAACCGCAAAGTTGCACTCCACGGGATCTAGGCTCTAACTCTTCATTCTCCAAGTGAGACAGTCTGTGGACTGAAATGGAGGCCCAGTCACAGCTATAAAGTTTTACCTAATTCAAGAATTATTATCACTTAATATGTGCTAGTTCTGAAAGATATGCAGAGTTAAATCTTGTATGTTCTTTGCTCAAGGCACTTAGATGTAACTTTAACATGAGGTCAATGGTAATGTTAGGATTTCAGTATTTTAAACAACTTGTTATTAAATTGAAATGTTAATCAACACAGAATCATGATCTTTATCTTGTGGCTTTGTGTAATCCTGACCTACTGCCAATAAATCCTTGGGGATTCTCACCCACTCATTCTTGTAGGCTGGTCTGGTTCAATTATAAGTAACCTATTTAGCAAAAAGAGCAAGGCAGAAGAACAGTAAAATATATTCAGAGATTTTTTTTCTTATTCAAAATGAAGTTTACTTTCGTACAAAGCCTGGGAGGTAACGTATGGCAGGAGGGCCAGGGGTTGCTCAGGACTGGTCTTGAATTTTCCATAGTTGGGCCGATATCCCTGATGTCAGTTGAGGCCCCCCAACTAGGTGACTCCTTCAGAGCCAAGAGCAAAAGGACATCGCGACACAGATAAAGACCCAAGTTGTGCGGACTGTTACTTACACATTCCAGGCTTCCCCCAAACTGCGTGATCTTTTCATCTTTGATTTCTTCGAGTCTAAAAATCCATCCTTTGTGTTACGAAGCCTGGTTCTGTCGTGAGGCCAAGTGTGAGTCCTTCGCCATGGCTGCCCACTTCTGGCAGCGGGCCCTGTTCCGCCTTCCGTGCGGGCGAGCTCGTGCCCGTCTCACTCACAGGTGTTGTCTCCCTAACTGATCGCTAAGCCCACTGAGCGCGGAGACGCGACACCGGCTGCTTTCTCTAGAAGACTGTGTCAGTGCTGGTGCGTGGTTGCTGTGTCATTAATTCTTCATTAATATAGTGACTCATCTGATGATCTAAACCCTTCTTCCCGCACCCTTCCACCCTCAGTCAATTCTGACTACTCATGCGGAGCGTGGCGAAGAGTCACTGCCTGCCCACGAGGTTCCAGGCACAGTGCTGCACCTTCGCACAGACTGTGACATTCAGCCCTCACAGCGATCTAACGGCGCAGGCGTTCACTGAGATTCCACGCGGGATCAGTAAACGTGACAGGCCTGTCCGTTATGCCCCCGCCAGCCCCAGTCCAGCCTCCTAGGGCCACAAAAAGGATGTCTTTCTTTCATGGGACAGCGCCTCCGATGTTGGAGCCATCTGGCACGTCTGTCTTCTTTGTCCTCCTGTCAAACACCCCAGTTTTTTGTACTGTGATTGTTGACAACAATCACAAACTCTTATTGAGGGCTTTCTATGTTCCAAATACTGTAATAAACTCTTTCCTTTTGTGGCTTAAATTACTATATATTTTCTTATTTAAGCACCTTGCCTAAGGTCACATGGGTCTGAAGTCCCGGGAGAGCATGATTCCAAAGACAGAGTTTCCAATTATTACTCATCATTCCTACTTAATGGTAAATTTATCTCTTTTAACAGTAAAAAATTCCGTATGTCGTCTTTTTAATAAAAGAGTGAAAAAGGACAAATACTTTGTCATAGAAGTTTTGTGAAAGGGATGTTTTTTAGCCCCTGTTTTCTTAGGAAAACCAAATGCTAGAAAAGGGCACAACACCGAAAATACAGTTTCGACACTGTGCAGAAGCAAAGTTACTCCAGCTCATTTCTCTGGAGCTGGAAGCCTGGGGCTCTACGTGCACCAGCCTCTTAGCCCCTAGTCCTGACAAAGAGGGGAAAAGGTTGAGGAAAAGGCCGGTTTTAGGCAAATACATCAAACTAAATGGAAAATATTAGAAAGGAAGTGTCACAGCCCAGTGTCCAGAGGTCTCCAGAGATCAGAACATGGAGCAGTGGTGGATGGTACACAGAGCGGTTTCCAAAGGGAGGATTTGTGACAAGTCAGAGCCTTTCAGGGATGAGTGGGCTCCTCAGCAGGTGGGGAGCCGCCTGACAGTGCGAGGGGGTCGGACAACCCCAGACAGACAGGGCTCTTGCCAAGAAGGGAAATGTCTTACAAAGCTAGGGTCACCAGGCAGCCATGGGGTCATCGGGAGGTGTAGTGAGAGCTGAAGTTAACAGTCCTCATTCTGGGACCAGCTCAATAGCTTGCTAACCTTGCACAATTCTCTCAGTGCCTCAGTATTCTCTTCTCTAAAATGGAAATAATATCATCTACCTCTTGGGGTGTTGGGAAGAGTCAACGAGCTAATTTACGTAAGGCATTTTATAAACTCAGTGCTATGCACATGCTAAATTATCTAATCTTCACTTTTTAGCAGAAATGCTTTTTTCCAAAGAAAATGGTATGAGTGACCCTAATCAGAAAGCAACTTTTTAAAACCCCAGTGCGTTTTCCCCGTGTGTTTTATTATTATTAGTTAATTTTAATGAAAACGTTAGCACCTAAGTTTGTCACGGCAGTTAGAGAGCATGTAGCTATTTTGGTGAATAGCAAATGTAGCACATGGAATATGGAAAATGATTTAGGTGCCCCAGCATCCAGCTTGTTTCTGAATTTTGTTTCAGCCTACAGCTCTCGAGGTGTTCTTGATTAGGACAAGACAACAAATTGCAAATCGTAGACAGACAGCCTCTTTGGTTAAAAACGGGAGCAGTTTGTCCTGGGGGCTACATGAAAAAGAGTGAGTGCTGCCGTTCCCAGGGTGTTGTCACCAGGTGTCTACGATGGTTGAAGATGACGCTTTTCAAGTTCTTCATATTTTAAAAATATGTTTTAAAGATTATGAAAATAGTAAAGTAGAACCTTAGAATAGCTTGAAAGCCATTCACATATCTAGTCCAGAAGACACGTTTTATCAGTTAAATTAGCCCCAGTGACCTGCGCAGGGTCTCGGCAGGAACCTGCAGTTCCTAGGCTGTCCTCAGTACAGAACTTGGCACCTCCTCTGCCCTTGGGTAGACCAGAGAACCATGGTTTCTTCTCTTCTAAGATTCTGTGATTCCGGCGTTCTATGTGCAGTGGGAATACTTACTAATAAGCCTGATTTTACTCTGATGAGCCACCACCGCCTCCTCCTTCCCCGACTGTTTGGACCATTTTGAACTTCTTTATATTACAAAAATCTGTTATGAAATAAAATGTCAAAGTTGTATTTGCTGGAAAGGATAGGTGTCATTTGTTTCAAATCCATCTTGTTGTTGCTTGTCTCCACTTTTGTGATGTTTGTGTAAAATAGAGAACTGTGGAGAGTTAGTGGGTTTTGCTAACACTCATTGGCAACGGCAAGGTCCAAATTACAAGAAAATCCAAATTTGATTTTCATGACGAGCAAGATCAGTTCCCTCTGCCACCCTTGTTTGTGTTCTGGCCCCTGACATTTAAGCTTTTATCAGAAAAACTGGTTCAGTGTGTTGATGACTTTGAACCACAGCGGAGGGGAAGACAAACATCCTCGTCTACGCTAATGCCGTGGTTTTCAGGCCTCTTCCAAAGAAGCAAGTAAACGTCCCGTTAGTTACCATCCAAAGAAGCAGGTAGACGTCCCATTAGTTACCAACTAAAGAAGCAGATAAATCGGCCTGTTAGTTACCATCCAAATGGCTTTGTGTCGACCACATCACTATTACCAACTTAGCTGACGCAAGGATTTTCCAGGGCTCACGTAGACGCTTCAGATAACTTTTTTAGCAGACCAGTGCATTCCTGAGCTCAGGGGTAACACCTTGGTTAACTCATGGAGCCCACGGGAGGATTAACAATTCAAAATCAGTGTCCTCCCAAAGCACCTATTAAGCTGTAGGCTATAGCCTTCCTCTGCTCAAGATTTCTAGAAGTTTCTTCACCTTAAAAAGAGCAGCCTGTTTCCTGTCATTATTTAAAAACACAGGGCAAAGGAGTTGAAACTACACGGTGATTTCTTTGCAGCCCTCGAACGTGCATGGTACGTGGCCTCAAAGAAGGCAGCGTGAGGGCCCCCAAGGGGAGCCCAGGCTTGCTGGGCGGCTCAAATACACACAGCAGAGGTGGTCTGAGGAAACCCTGGGCTGTAAGCTCACGATGCCATGATCTGAGGCTCCCTTTCTGCTAGTCAAAGGAGAAGATTCTGGAGGCTTGAGGCAGAGAGAGCCCTAGGAAACAGAGCCCGTCCAAAGGGCTTGAGCCCCAGACCTCGGGTCAGCACTGGGGGGGCCTCCAGCAGAGCCTTTTGTTACAACAGGAAAAAGGGTTCGGAGAGTCTTTTGTGCCAGGGCTGCAGACAGCACGCAGAGACAGTGGGTCAGAGAGAACTCGGAGCTCCTGAGGACCTGGAGCTTTCCCAGGAGTACAGAAGGGAAGTCCAAGGCGACGTTAAGAGACCCCTTTCCATGAGCTATCAGGGAAGAGCAGGCAGCCAGAAGCCAGCAGTCCCTCCGTCACCTGTCAGCCCCCGGCGGCGTGTCCTCACCTGGAGGCCGTTGGCCTCCGTGGGCCCCTGCATGCGTCTGCTCAGGGCTGTCCCCGCTCCCTGCTCCTGCAGCGCCTGCTCCTCAGCTGTCGCGTGTGCTGCCCACCACCGTGTTCCCTGGCTCCATCACTGTCACCCTCGCCATGTGGCATCCCCTGTATCACCTGCTCTGAGTTTCTGAGCTAGACAGATGTGGGCTCAATGCCTGACACTTGGCCACGTGACCGCCTTCCTCCTCCATTAAAATGGTGGTAAATATGTCACCTCAGTAGATTCACAGCAAATGCCAGTCTCCTTCCTTCCTGTTACTTTTCTTGGTGTCCTCGAGCACGTCTGTAGACCTTCTCTGAATAATGAGAACACGTCGGTCTCACAGGGCCCAGGGAGCCTACCAATGCTCAGGACTGAATTTTTGACTCTTTTTGACTTTGGCTCGCCTTTATCTAGGGTTTATTTTAGTCTGCCAGAGAAATGCTTTTCTTTCTGCTTCCATATTTGCTGCCATTCCACATTCCTTCAAGTACACGCAGACTGGCCGTTCCCTAACTCAGTAACGTTCCAGGGCATCCATTGTCTAAGCCAGGAATGAGCATTATTTGTTTGCATTTCTTTGAATTTGCCCTCTGTGTTATCTTTAACTTGACTTTAAATAAAACGTAACACGGATTGAGTTCCTCCCACGTGTCAGATGTCTTTTACAAACCTTGTCTCCCTTTCTCATCATAAAACCAACCCAACAAATGAGAACATAATTAACCATCAAGCATTGCTAATTAATGTGTACTGTCACTTTAACAGAGTCTTTTGGTTGTCAAAGCGTAATGAGGCTGGACCGTCTTCAAAATTCCTACTTTCAGTTACCCACACCTGGGGTAAAGCTGCTGCTTGAGCTAGATGGCCCCAGGCACTCCTTTCCACCTGGAATCGGGAACTCAAATAGAGGCCTGATGCCTAGGAGGAAACAGTCGGCTGTGTAAGTGACAAATGGTATCAGGAAGCCTTCTGAGCCAGAGGGATGACATGATGACAGCAGCGTCTTGGGAAGATAAATGTCACAGCCACATGCAGGATAGATTACCTGAAACCGCAGCAGCAGCCTTTTCTTATGCTTATGCATATCAATACGATCTGTTAAAGAGGGGGCTGGTGGAAATGGAAAGTTTCAAGGTTCCACCAAAGAGGGTGAAGAACCAGCATCTATCCAGCTGGTCTGCATGTCCTAAATATTTATGCACACAAGTGTGTATTGTTAATGCAGGCACTTGGAAGCCACGTGTGGGTGTCCCTGCAGCCACTGCCCTATCTTTTTGTTTAGAGGTGCAGGAGGAGGGAAATTCTCTGCAGGCATGAGAGTGATTCATCTGGCTGCCACCTGAATTATCGTTACGGGACACATTGAGTTTGACAGATAACCCTGTTCTTAGCCATCCTTCAAAAGAAGCATGAAGGAGCCTTCATGTTCAAATATTTCAGCCAGATTTCTTCCTTCTGAGCCTGCCAATGGCACACAAATGTCTTTATTTCTTAATGAAATAAGTATCTATCTTGGACGCATCTGTGGTTAGAAGAGAGAATAAGATGGCATTATCTTTATTTGATTTCTTGGTCAGTCTGGCCCCAGAGAGCAAGCTCTTGGATTGGGTCATGATGTCTCCCCTGGACAACGCTTTTCCTTGAGTCATAAACATCTCCCAGCCTGGTAAACCGACAGTTTCCATTCCAAGGAAGCCAAATGAGAAAAACAGTTACTGCTTCAGTGAATACGTTTGGACCTAGGAGTGTGTCGTGGAGGATGGGTGGTGGTAAAGACGTCCCTCCCCTTGGGTGACTGGGAGCTGCATGAGGGGGAGGTGACAGAATGGGGCTCTGGGGGAAGCGAGAGACGAAGAGAAGCCACGGGAGATGATGAAACAGTTGAGCTGGCCCTCGCGGGACGGGAGACCTCAGGCTGCAAGTAGCGCCCCCGTGGAGGGGTCTTGGGACAAGCCAGAGAGCAGCCCTAAAGATGGGAGCAATGAGGGAGTCAGCCTTCTCCGATTTCTTGAACATTCTAGCCCCTGGTATATGTGGCCTGGGTGGGCCAGCTATCAGGCCCTGTTCTTAAAGATTTCTGTTGGGCTAAGGGACTTTGCAACCAGCAAAGGAGCAAAGTGCCAGTGGGCCCTTCGTTCAAACCCACCATCACCACCTCTCACTCTCTCTCTCTCTCTGTATATATATATATATATATATGATACATATATAGTATTTTTAGAGGAGGTGCTGGGGATTGAACCCAGGACCTCAAGCTTGCTAAGCGTGTGCTCCACCGCCGAGCTATGCCCTCCCCCTGCCACCTCTGTATTACGTATTTCTTACCTTCTCTGAGCTTCTGTAAAGCAAGGATAGTCAAGATAATTAAACAGGACAGCATGTGCTGGGCGCCTAGCACGTGGCTAGTCCTGGGCCCTTGACAGCTGCCACACACGCTCCCTGCTGCTGGAGTCCCCAGGAGCTCGAATGCCTGCTTGCATCCGTTTCCCTCTACAGCTCGCCTAAGACAGCGCTCCAGCGTGCCGCGCTACACGCTCCATCCACAGCCCTCCTTGCTCTGTTTCTAAAATGAACACAGACTCTTTGACAACTTTACACACTTTCCGAACCTCGTCTCCAAGACAAACTAGGAAAGATTAACAAACAAATAAGCCAAGCCACACATTTAAAAAAAAAAAAAAAAAACCAGAGAGGTAAAAGGGTTATAAGAAAATCCCTGGAATTCTTGAACCCGTTGTCCCGGAACGTTATTGCAATGCAAATAGCCCACAGCAGAGTGGCTCTTCCAGCCTGGCTCTGAACATCGCTTGAGAATCATGTGTAAATAGAAGTGGGGTCTTACGGGCAGTGCAAACAGACCAGCGTCCTCTGCTGGTGTGGAAGTGCGCGCGCCTGGCGCGAGAAGAAGGGTTCCCACGGCCACGCCCAGAGATGGGTCCCTCCAGGGAGGCTGGCTCCGCCGCAAGGAGACATCTTTCCAGCCCCAGGTCCCGGGCAGTTCTGAACTGGGTGCCTTCATCTGCATGTTCTCCTTGACGCCTCACAACAGGTTTGAGAAACTGTATGTTGACACTGTCCTTTGACAGCTGAGGCTCAGAAAAATGACGTCCCCTGCTGGTGCAGCGTGCGTTAGGGCTGCTCTCGGGTGAGCGTCCGTGTGTTCCGAAGAAAAGACTTTGAAGACGTGGGGACATAGAAGAGAAATGTTTGCTTCTGATTATAGAAATGGAAAGGGGGTGAAAGGAATCTAAACCAGGAATTCCAAAGCCTGGAGGACAGGCCTAACAGGGACGTAACGCTTTGCTGAGGAGCCGGGAGGGCCGGAGACAGAGAGGTTTCACTCACAGCAAGTAAACCTCGGATTCCAGGCCAACATGAACAGTCCTTCCACCTACTCAGGGCTTCTCACTGGCCCTCCACCATCTCCGCGCTTCTCGTCCTTCCCTCCTCTGTCCCTTTCTTCTGTCTCCAGCTCTGGAAGCAAAGCCAGACTCTTCTGTGCAGCCACGTCCCAGTTGAGCCGTTCTCTCTGGTTGCCTGGGCTTCTGCTGACCCCCAGGCCTCAGGGCCCACCTCCCAGTGCACACAGTGTGTCTAAGTATTTTCACAGTGTTTGCTCTCCAAAAGGAGTTGCTATTCTAACTGGTGGATAAAGCCTTTTCCACGTGGTCACAGGGACAGAAGAAGAAGACAGAAAAGAACATAGACCGTTTGAGTGAGGAAACCGTGAAACGCTGCTTTGGAAGGAGCAGGAGGGCATCAGTGTCATGAAAAGGCACCCCTAGCAGGACGTCCTCTCTCGGGCGCCCTGAGAAACCACTTCCCCCTCAGTGTTTGGTTCTTCGCCCCTGGAGCGAGGGGCTGGGGCTCCCACGGCCTTTCCTGTGCTCCAGTTCCGCGGTTCTCAGGAGACGGGGTTTATGAATGTTTGTCTTGCCTCCACCCTGTTCCGAATCAGAATATCACAGAGAAAAGCTTTCCAAAGGCATTGTTCATTTTTAATTTTTAACCGAGCGGGAGATCTTGTTGTGTCGTCTGTCTCGGTTCTGACGGCGTTCACTTGGCTTTGGTGCGCAGTTGGAGAAAAGTAGAAAGAACATGGAGTAAACGGAAAGTGACCTGAAAAGGCAGGTAATCTCAGACCGCACGGGAGTCACCTGAGGATGCTGCCCGAACGCAGGCTCTGATTCCTTAAGCCTGGGGTGGAGCCAAGGTTTCCAGCGAGCTCTCGGACGGTGCCGCTGCTGCTGGTCCACGGACCACACTTTGTGTGGCAGTGGGGCCAGAGAAGACCAGAGAGTGCTTATTATTCTTGATTTAAAAGAAAAGAAAATCAAAACAGAGGAGTGAAAAATATAATTTGGAAGGATTCCCATCCAAAAACTGGAATTAAAATATTTAGCATTCCAGAGGAAAGTTCCAGTGAAAGAGGTGAGTGAAGTGATGTGATTAAATGTAATGAACAAGTCAGTGGTGGTCGAGACCCCACACTCAGCCCTCTGCTCTAGGATGACTCCGGCAGAGGCTGCCTCCCTCGTAGAGCTTCTGCCTGGAACAGGCAGCGTGGCTGTTCCTCCAGGTCCCAAAGCCACGGACCTCGCCGCCTTCCCCACTCCACCTGCAGCCCATTGGTGGCTCCTTCAGCCTGACTTCGGTGTGCCCTTGCTCTGCATCCTGGCTCCAGCTCTCTGTCCAGGCCCCCACCCCTCTGTGCCCATCTTAATGTGGTTGCCTTCAGGCTTCTCAGCCTCTGGCCCCTTTCGTCTGTGTCTGCCGAGCATCCTCGGAAGCAGCGTTGCAGTCTGCCCTTTTCCCGCTCGAGAGTCTCGGGACTCGAGCCCTCGTGCTTTTGGTAGCCAGTCGTTCCTTCTCATCTCCTCCCACCCCTCAGGCCGGTCTTCTCAACTGTCCCTGGAGGGATCACCCAGTGACACGTAACCCCCAAAGTTTAACCCACACAGATTTTTTTTTAAACATTTTCTTGAATATTCTGGAAATAAAAGGCCCGAATATGCCACCCACCTTTGTAAAGGCTCCACAAAAACATTTGGAGAAATGAAAGTCCTGCCTTAACCACATGGCAGAAACTTGCACATAAGAGCACGACGAACGTGCAGCCGCCCTTCTTGTGCTTCTCAACTAGCGTTCCTTTTCGTGTTTAACCTCCGTTTCATGTCCCTGAGCAAGTTGGTCATGTGGGTGCCCTTTTACAAAGGCTTCTAGGTGCCATCTTGTGGAGAAAAATGCAAACAGGCACATTTCACGATGGGCTGTGGGTCAAGGAAATGACAGGAAGCCACGCCTGAGGCTCCCTCGTTGCCTTCCCGTCTCTGGATTCACCCGCAGTCCTGGGGGCCTTCTGGTTGGGCCCAGCCCTGAGGACCCGGGCTGTGTGCGCCCAGGGGGCCACGTGGACTGGGCCAGCGTGGAAGCAGCCCAGATCCCAGAGCACAGCTCATCAGCCCAACACACTGTGGCCTTTTGCTGGCAATCTGAATCTGGCTTCCAGAACTTTGCCCTTCGGAGCCTAGACAGCGCCTCTCTGCTCCTTTCTGCAAGAAACTTCCTGGCCCTGACCCCCTGGCAGCCCAAACCGCAGCTCCAGACAGATCCCTCCCTCCCGGGGCCCTACAGAGTTACAATACAATCTGACCAGGTATATTAAACCAAATTCTCTTTAAACAGAGAATTCACCAGTCAGCCTTACATTTTAAAAGTAAAGTGGAAGTCCAGAGGTTTCTACTGTTCTGTGCAAAAATATGGTCACCTTACCTTTATAACAGAGTAATTGTCACTGTCGTAATCCATCCATGCCCCCTCCCCCGTTTTAGTCCATTAGGGAGGAAGAGCATGAAAGAGAAGCCCTGGGATGTTAGAGTTGGGAGCAACCCCGTTCTCCAGGGAAGGCCGGCCCCGTGGGGGGAGGTGGGAGGGGGGTGGCAGCTCTCCCGCCGCACAGCACCCGTTCCCCGCGTTCCCCCACAGGGCTCTTCTCCCCAGATGTGTAAACGCTGCTGCGGGTGATCCTGAGAGAGCGCCGGTGTTTTCTCCCAGACGAGTCACTTGGTAAGGTGCTGGGCTCTAAGGAAACAGGATGAGGCACTGAAAAGGGACAGCCATGAGCTTGATGAAAGCCAGATCGCCAGCTTCACAACCACCTTCATTAAGGAAGCCCAGTACCTGTATCCCGAGGACCGTTTCTTCCCTTCAAACGAATGGTATTGTCAGTCTGTTCCCCGTTGATTCCTGTTTCCAATTTAATTTTGTCTACATAAAGCAAATTCCTCTGACTTTAGACATGGCAGGATTCTTCACATCAGGGCTGTCTCTCTCTCTCTCTCTCTCTCTGGTTTTTTTAGAAACAATTTAACACCAGAAGAGACTTAGAGATGATCCAGTTCGAGAAGCAAATCGGTCCCGTAGCTCTGACCCCTTGATTCCTCAACCAGCTGCTGTTTCATTCGGCCAGCCCCTCCCGTGCACCTGCTGCGGCCCAGGCCCTGCGCTCTTCCCGGCGCGTGACCCTGCTCGCACTGACGTTAGGCCACAGCGCAAGCTTACAGAGCTCTAGAAGGCTACCGGCCAGCTTGGTGGCGGTGAGAATGTGTTTTTTAAAACTAGATAACTGAGTATTCTTTGTTCATTAGCGTCTGGTGTTTACAGATGACTGTTTCTGCATTTCCATGAAATGGCCATTGTTTTAAAGCTTTCCGAGTGTCAGCTGAAACAAAACGCACAACCTGTACACTGAGAGTCATGTTTCATCCGGCGGACCTTCTGAGGCCTCGAGCCTGGCCAGTGGCCTGCTGGATTGCTCTAAGATTGTTCCAAAGAGGCAGGGAGGAGCCAGGGTACATAGGAGTATTTGCCACAAAGACCAGGAATTTGGAACATCAAAGGATGACTGTTAGTTAAAGAAAACCAGGTATCTGACATTAAGGAATTTAGCACTTTTCTACGTATGAGAAGGAACGAAGGTCTGGGCTCACTGGAGTTACTCCTTTGATCTGCACCTAGCTGTCTAGGGCCAGTGTCCTCCCCTTTCCCAACCTGAGTCCCCTCAGGGGGCACCGCCGATGTGCTGGCAGTGTTTTGCATTCACACAGGGGATCTGTGCCTCTAGGTGTGCCGTGAGCTTCGGCAGTAAACTGGCGCAGTGCTTCTCAGCTGGGGGTGGTTTTGTTCCAGGGGACATTCGGCACTGTCTGGAGACATTCTCGTTTGTCATACTGAGGAGGAGGGTTGCTGCTGGCATCCAGTGGGCAGAAGCCGGGGGCTGCTAACCATCCCACAGTGCGGGAGACAGCCAACAACCAGGAGCCGTCTGGCCCCACGTGTCACTGGAGCCGCAATGAGAAACCCCGGCCATGAGGGAGAAGAGCAGGCAGGAAGGTGAGAGGCTGGGCTTCCAGACGCTGCCGGCCGCTCTGCCGCCAGAGAACAGTTCTGCTTTTCTGCTTTTACATATTGGAGTTCCCTACGTTTGTGCGTGAGGTTTGGTTTGAAAAATACGGGGGTTTTGCTTGAAAAATAAAACTACAGAGGTCGGAGAGGAAACACCCTGCCTTCTGTTTCAGTTGAGATGCATCGGGACGGATCAAGTGGGCCGTGTGTGACCCGGGACGGGGGCCCGTCGGGTGGACGGGACCATCAGCCCGAGCGTCCGTCTGGCCTGCGCGGGGCTTGGCACGTCTCCCTCTGAGCACGTACTTGTCGTGTGGAAAGCCAGGACTGGGTCTGCCTTTCAGTTTAGCCCAGAGTTGGCTTTTTTCCCTGTAAGTCACTCTGTCCCAAACCTTTCAGGCTTTGTGGGCCGTGTTACCGCCGTCATGACCACTCAGCCCTGCTGCCACAATGCAAAGGCAGCCCTGGGCAGTAAGGGACCTAATGGCGTGTTTGTGTTCCAGTAAATCTTTATTTGCAGAAACACGCGGTGGGCCAGGTTCGGCCTGTGGGTGGCAGTTCGCCCACCCCTGCCTGACACCATGTTGTCACGTCGCTGGGGCCCCCTGGGAAACCCTCGCTGACCTGCATCGAGGGTCAGCCGTGCAGGGGCACGTGCTAGAGGATTTTAATGAGAATAACAACTGGAAAAAGTCCATCCAGTGTTTCCCGGAGGGTTTCTACATATTGTTTAACGATTTCCCTCTGCTGGACATTTAGGATGTTTTCTTTTTTTTTTTTTTTTTTTTTGTTAATAATCGTGCTGTGATGAGCTCCTTCATACCAAAATTATTGGCTGTGTTTCTTATAATTTCCTTAGCGTAAATTCCTAGAAGAAGGATTCCTGGGTCAAACTGCAGATATTGCTAAACCGCTTTCCAGGAAGGTGCTATTGATCTACATTCCTAACCGGCAGAAGAGGGAGATATTCATCATACAGCAAGGATTTCTTTCAACAGGATGTCATGAATAAAAGGCTTGGCATTCATATGCATTTCCATGAACTGGCTCACCGTAAATACAAGTAAACTGGTGGTAGCTACGAAGCACTTTAATAATGACGCTCCCCCACACTGTTGAGACCGCGTGACTATTACGGCACGGTGATTTTTACCTGTCGGTGTCCCCTGGCCAACCAGCCGAGGCCGCCCTGTCTGGTGTGTGTGTTGAGCAAAAGCAGAAACATCTGCTTCCCATTAGGAAGCAGAAGCTCCACCCCCTGCATGCCTGGCACCAGCCGACCCTGCTGTGACGTCCAGGGGCCGCCTCCCTGTGAAGGTCACCACCAGAGATGTCGTCTGGGTTGCTCATTTCCCACGGGAAGTTTCGTGTAGGTTAATGTAGGCACACAAGCGGGGACCGTTCTTGGGCAGTTTCTCCCTTGACGGCTTGTAATGTGTAACATTTTCCTACAATTGCTACAAAAGTCCCTGGAAGATACGGCTCTCTGATAGCTGCCCAGTTGTCTTTGTAACAGCAAGAAATAGCTCTTCTGAACGACAGTGCATAGTGAGAAAAAAAAAAAAAAGACGAAATAAAGGTAGATCGGGGACCAGATATTTGTTTGTCCTTTGGCACCCGGCGCGTTCCGGGAGCAGCGCGGGTGAAGGAGCTGTGCCGGGGGTTTTCCTTCGTGGGGGACTTGGCCTTGCCTTAGCTCTTCAGACTTCTCTGAATTTCTCCAAACGCAGAAGAGAGTGTCTGTCACTGAGAAGTGAAAGTAAATGCTGCAGAAACAGGATGGGTCTGAGAGGTTACACAGTGGCAGGTCATGGATGGACAAAATGGGTAGATTCCAGATGAAACCAGCTCTGTGAAGACAAGGGCAAACCCAGTGTTTTCTGAGAAACCGCCCTACCGCGGTGTCCTGCTAAGTGCCTTCCCTGTGTACCTCCTCTCATTCTCCCAGCGGCACTACGGGGTCGATACTGTGCCACCCCAGCTGTAGGTAAACTGAGGCTCAGAATGGCTAATTAGCATGTCCGGTGATGCAGCGCTCCAAAGTGGCAAAGCCAGCACAAGACCCCGGTCCAGCAGACTCCACTGATGGCACGTTGGTGGTACCTCTGAAGGGTTTAGAGACATAGACCAGACTTCTGGTATGCAAACCAGAATTCAGGCCAGATCCATTTCTGAGCGCCGTCCCCTGAAAGATCTGGATGGTGGTGAAAGTGTTTTCAGCGCCAAGCCCAGAGAGAAACGACTCATCCAGCGTCACATGTAAGTCAGGGGCTGAGCCAGGACGATGTTCCAGGTTTCCGGATTCCCAGTGCAACATTCTTTCCATCAGTCTTAACTGCTTTTCCCGCTAAATGACGTCAGCTCAGCTTATCAATTACACAGTCTCCTTTCGGAGGAGAATCCCAGCTGCTGCAAAGAAAGTAACATAGGACATGAATCTAGACACGCAGTGAAATTTTGTTCATGTAAAAAATGCAAAATCCAAATAAGGGTCACTGTTGAGTTAATACGTTAGTTATACCAGTGTCAGCGGTATACGCGGTTTTGACAACGTGCTGTGCTCATGTGAGAGATGTCACCGGGGAGGCTGGCTGATGGGTCACTGAAACGCTCAATACCGTTTCTGGAATTTCTTGTGAGTCTTAAACTAGTGCAAAATACAAGTTGTAACAATTACTTTCTTAGTAATATGAAGGGAAGATGAGCTAAAATATTGACCCACTACCTGTGTGTGGAGTGTTGAACCCGTCAGTGTGGGAGAGACACGTAACGTGCTTGGGGCGTCATCGTGTTGGAAGGGGAGGATGCGGTCACTTGTGGGCCAAGCTATGACAACAGCGCCTTGAACTTGTTCCTCTGCACCCAGGTCACCGCCACCATCCACTCCTCCGACAGAGCCAGAACCCTCAGCACGACCTCCGGTCCTTTGGAGGGGGCAGTTTTTGCCTGGGGTTAAAGGCATGGGATTTGGGTTCAAGTCCAGTCCTCCTTAGTAGCAGCTTGGCCGTGGGCCAGTTAGCTAACCTCTCTTAAGTCTTAGTTTCCTAGTTTCTCAGCAATAGCACAGGTTGCTTTTAAGATTAAATGAGAAAACTGCATATTCAGGGGGCCTGGAGTATGACAGAGATTCTGTAAACATTAGGCTCGGTGGTGGGAGGAGTGCGGTGGGGGGAGGAAGAGGAGGAGGACAGTGATTCGAGCTCCCCCCACCCTTTGCTACCCAGGCGTCTCTCAGCTCCTCTTCGTCCTCCCACCACACCCCCAGTTCAGGCTGGGACGTTGCCACCTTCTCCAGACTTACACACCCCATTGTTAATTATCCACTTTCTACAGGAGAGTTGATCTGCTCAGCTTGATTTAGGGGAGGATGCAGGGACTCCTCATTGTCTAAGAGTGTGTGACTTTCTGCACGGATGTCTCAACGCCCCGGTTAGAATCAGATTCCCACAGGCGGGACCTGTGTCTGCTTCAGCCTGGAGCCTCCCAGGTGGCCCGGCCGGCGCAGTCCCTCAGCAAGGCCAGTGATAAAATGCATGTTTACATGTTTGGATCTTGTCACAGCTGCTCCTTCTTGTCCTTCAGAGTCTAGCCCGAAGATCACTCCCTCAGCTGCGCACGCCCAGTGCGAAGGTTCCCTCCTTGTCATCTGAGGCTCATAACAGCCTATGCAGGAAGAGGGACGGCTGTCACACATGTGATCCGCCTGCGACCTCGGTGCTGAAAACAAAGCTCTTGAATTCATGTCATGTGCACGGTTCTCATTCTGGGGTCGTCCCTCCTGCTTTGTGCACTGCATGCGGGACATTTAGCAGCTCCACGGCAACCCAGCTTCTCGGAGACCCTGGGTTGCCACTAGAACCCTAGAAGGGTGCTCCGTCAGCCTCTTGTCACCCCTCAAGGAAGGCCCACACACCCCTTGCTCTGACTTCTCTCTTCAGGAGTGAACCGTGGGTGCTCAGAGTCCAGAGACGGGCCTGCGGGACAGGATGTCACCTTTAGTCCTTGGCATTTCTTGTGCAGCCTCGTGCTTCAGTGAAGCCAAGCTCCAGGCTGTTGGACATCTCCCAGGAAAAACTGCTTTGCAGCCCTCCCTCCCCACAACCAGATTCATCCAGAGTGGCTGTGCTGTTACAGGAAATCTGGGAGGATTCTGATGTAACGTCTGATTTACAAGAGAAAATGGTGCTGTGTCTATGCTTGTCTGAAGCGATTCGTGGCTTGTAGTTTCCTTGTGACCGTCCTGTTCTAACTGGGCAGGGGGCTGCGGACTCGGGCAATGTCCATCCCCGCCGTCGGAGGCTCCTGTTCAATCCTGAAACATCCTGCCCACCGCATCTGTAGGAGAGGCTCACGGGACGGCCTGTTCTCCCACTCTGAGGCCCACCCCTCACTACAGCCAGAAAATGATCACCCAGAAAACAAATCTGAGGGTGGCCCTCGCCTTTTCTGACACCCAGTGGTTGCTGCTGCCACTGGATAAAATTCTAAGTCATCCCCCTGGCGAACGAGATCCTTAACACATTCAGCTAGATTCTCCGGCCTCCTTCCATCCCTCCCAGCAACCATTTCTGTGTGCGAGACGCTTACCTTCTTCCTCAGTGTTCTCTCCTACTTCCGTGCCTGGGTGCACATTGCTTCCTTTGCCTGGAGTGCCCTGAGGGAATGAGCCCAGTCTGGGACCAGTTGAGTCCGGGAGTCGCAAAAATGGATCACGATGGGGAGGAAGGAAGGGGGGAGATTGCCGAGCAGGGAAGGGAGTGAGCGCCATCGGCTTTCTGGTTCCTCTTGCTCGTCAGCGGCAATCAGAAGCACCTCCTTAATTTGGTTAGAATCTTTCTTTAGCATCGTGGGGTCTGCTTTCCCAGACTTCTGTTGGCAGTGGCCTTTTTTTGTTTCAAATTTAAGCAGAACCTGGAGCGGGGGTGGGGGGCAGCGAGGGTAGAAACCCTGCGCAGAAAGCATTTGCCTTATTTTTCTGCTAAAATGTGCCTGGGGCAAGAGCAGGGGAGGAGAAGCACACAGCAGACATGGCGTTTTTGAAAGGATAATTGGCTGTGGATGAACAACTGAGATGATGTTCTGCTCTTGTCAGAAATAATGTTTTACAGAGAAGCTAGTTGCGAAGAAAGCGGTTATTACTGATGGACCGACGTGCGCTCAGGAATGTGGAAGCAATAATGCAGGCGAGCAGGGCCTGCAGAGAGATGCCAGTCAGACAAGAAGTCGGAGGGGAAAGAACTAGCACCTGGGGTGTGACTTTGCCGGAGGGTCTGACCTGTGGGGCCCACATGCACAGGCCCGGGACGCTTAACAAAAGCCAGAATGGTCTCGCTGCCCGCTTTGCCCCAGGGTGGGGTCTGACGGTCGCGCTCAGAACTGCAGAGCCAGCACAAGCCTGTGATTCCGCAAACACGCATCTCAGGTTTCAGAGTCCCATTCGGGTTTCAGGTACCATTTCCTGTCCCCATAACCCAGCGAAACAGCCCTGTGGTCCCAGTATTTCCTTGTCCAGACTGCAGTCAGTCCACTTCTGTCTGCCCACGGACATGTGACGGAGTCTTCTCTGCTCAGACCACAGGCCCTGTCTTTAAACTCAGGATGCAGGAATGTGGGTCCTGTGGACTCAGCCCCAGAAGTGGAGAAGGAGTCCACGAAGATCATTTCATCCTGTTCTGAGGTCTAACTGCCCTAAGAGAGACCTGAATGGGGAGGGGGAGGATAAAGCCAGAATATCTCGGGATGAGAAACGAGAAGATTCTTTGGGGGAGGGAATCTAGGAAGGTCAGAGTTCCTCTGAACCCGGGAGAGGTTGCCTACAAAGCTCCTGGCTGTTCAGAAGCACGTCGTCCGGTTTGCTGCGGTTTCTGGCCGCTGCTTCCCCGTAGCCTCTGCCCTGGGAAAAGGGCTTCGGAGGATTCAAGCAACAGTCCTACTGCTCAGCTTTTCAGAGCCACAGTGACCCGTGGGGGCCCAGATCTCAACCAGTTTGATTTCATTTCCTAAGAAACAGGGCCTGAGATGGCTACTTTTGGGGGGTATTTGGCCAAGTCTTCGCATGGTCTGTCATTTAGAGTAGAAATCTTGAGGACAAACCCCAGTTTTAGGTGCGGTGCAGTGCTCATCATGGTCCCAAAGGACGTCTTTCTGTGACAATCCCAGCACAGTCCAGCCTCCCCTCTCCAGAGTCCAGCGGTGGGATGGATTCACGGGACAATGTCGCTGCCCAACCTGTGGAAATAAACGCCCAGCCCCCACACCCTCCTTACTCCTTTTCTCTGTGTTATTTTTCTTCTGATCATTTACCACCACCAGGTGCACTCTGTTTTACTTCCTTGTCTGTTTGTGTGGCCCCCACCTGGCCCCTAGAATGCGCATTTCACGCATACCTGGAAAAGAAGTTCCTCGCCCAGAGTAGGTGCCCTGTGAAAACCTGTTGAACGAAGGGCAGAATGAGCTTCCCCACCTACAGGAGCTGAGTTGGGGGCAGGAGGAAGGTTGGTTCGAGACCCACCAACAGGTCTTCAGTCACCCCCGTCCCTGTCTCCCCCGGGTGCTCCTGACACGTGCTACAAGCGTCTTCTGTTTTCCACCTCTTGCAGAGCGTTGGCTGTGATGACTACCTGGGCTCCGACAAGGTCGTGGACAAGTGCGGGGTGTGCGGCGGCGACAACACGGGCTGCCAGGTGGTGTCGGGCGTGTTCAAGCACGCCCTCACCAGCCTGGGCTACCACCGCGTGGTCGAGATCCCCCAAGGAGCCACAAAAATCAACATCACCGAGATGCACAAGAGCAACAACTACCTGGGTAAGCTTGGTCTTCTTCCACAGGAGGCCCTCTGGCGCGACCAGTTTGATCGACTCCTTCCAGGACGGTGACACCGCGGTGTCTCCAAGTCCGTGGACACGTGGAAGGCGCCACTGGGCAGCCAAGGCACCCCCTGGCTCCCCCTCTGAAATGAGATGCTTGGGGGGAGCAAGTGAAAAAGTAAAAAAGTCCTTCTTGCAAGTAAACGTTTACCATCTACACATTTAAACCAGCCATTGTTCTTTCCAAGAAAAATAAGGTTATGAAATTGAGAACAGGCTAAATGGTTTCTCTGAAATGGGGGAGGCTCTTTGAAAAGCCAAGCGACCTGCCAGTCTTCTTCTGTTGGAATTTCGGGGGAGCGGGGCGGTTGATGGTCCTGTCTGAACCTTCATTCCCGGGGATCTAAAGCAAAAGCCATTTCTCTGTTCTTCCTGCTTCGTCCGCCTGGGGCAGCGGTCTGTGTGTGTGTCTTCTGAACAGCTGCAGCACCCCTCCGCAGCCATTTTGGGGAATAGCGTCAATTTTGCTAGATCGTTTTTAACCCATTTACCCACAAAGGGAGATCTTCGTTGATCCTTTCTTCTTGGGTTTCTGGCTGATTTTAGGCAAAGCAAGTCGTGTCCTGCAAGTTAATTTTTACCAATTCTAATTCATGTAAGTGTGCACAAATCAGTTAACTAAATAATGTGAGGAGAGCACTTTCTTAAAGTCATTTAATGAATAGCAGTGTACGTCTTTATTTTTTAATTATTTAACAGGAAGTTAAATAGCACAGACTATCCGCCAGGCACTATTCTTAATGCTTTGCAGGTATTAAATCATTGAACCCCCTCAACAGCCCCGGGTGATAGGCGCTAGTCCCCTCCCGATTTCATATATAAGGAGACAGGCAGTTATTGGGTAACTTGCCAAGGTCACACAGCAAGGGAGGGGTGGTGCTGGGATCCGAACCCAGGCAGTCTGTCTCCAAACGCGGTAGTCTACCAAGGCAGAAAGCCCGTGAGCACCTGTGGTACACCCGGGCCACGCGGCGGTGAATGGCTGCAACAACTGAGAGATCATTCATCCTGCAGATTGCAAGTACCAGACTCTCCCCAGAAGGTAACTCCAGACTCGAGAGCTGGACTCTGCAGCGCTCCCTCCTTCACCTCGGCAAACACATCCAGAGTCAGCTTCGCTCGGTTTTGCCGGTGGGAGGAGGAGGGATGGCAGATGGGCTCGGAGGCAAACCTGATTAAAGTGGAAAGCTGCTACCTCTGCTCTGGCAAACCCAGGCGCCACCGGGGTGGCGATAAGCCTGGTGTCCCCGTGAGCGGTTTGTGTGTTATTTTCATTTGCAAAAAAAAACCTTTTTTTTTTTTTGGCTTCCTTTCTTTTGTGCTATTAAAAGAACAAAGATTAACATCACGTTCCTAGAATGGAAAATATTCTTCACGGGATTATGTGGCGTGTGACTGTTTTCCAGTGCACCAGCAAGCCATGTCGCTTTTTATGAGCTTTGTGTCGTTTGGTTCAAATTAGTCCTACTCAGTAAGGGGCTTCCAAGCTGCGCCCTCCGAAGGTAAAACAGATACCCTGGGTTAACATCTACCGGGAGTCTGACTGGACACTGCTCTCAGAACCTCGGTGTTTGCATCCGGAGTATGGGAATAAGAATCTGGACCTTACCCGTGTTCATGAGGGTCTGAAGGACAACAGATGTTCAAGACCCTGGGAGCCCTTGGCACAGGTTAGCAGTTGACAAATGTTTCTGCTCTTTCTTGCGTCTCAGAGAGCTTATCAGTATGTCAGAGTTTCATGGAATCAAAATTCCCTAATTCCCTAAAATCCCCTTAAAAAGACAAAGAGGAGGCAGAGGAGAATGGAAGTACTCAGAATCAATGGAAGGGTGATTGAGAATTTCCTGTGCCGGGTGACCAGTGGCGTGCATGAGAAATCCAGAATCCGTGCAGTGTTGCATGGTGCCACGTGGGCAGAGGAGTGAGAAGGGCAGCACGAGGGCAGGGGGCTCGCAGAGGTGCTGAGCTGGGCTTCTGTGCACAGCCCGGCCCTTAAGCACCACTTGGGATGTAGCAGCACCCGGACAGCTCTCTTTTTTTCTTCTTCTTTCCTTTTATTATTGAAATACACTTCACATGCCATAAAATGTGAAGTGCACAGTGGACGGGATGGTCTTTTTGTCATCATGGGTGATGACACCTATTCCACTTACCCTGCTGAATCTCCTGTTCTGTGAAGTCTGTATATATATATATATATATATATATATATATATATTATATATATATTTTAGATTTTCAGTTAAGTTTTTTACTGACAGATAGTCAGTTACAGTGTGTCAATTTCTGGCGTACAGCATAACGTCCCAGTCGTGCATATGTATATACGTAAACTCATTTTCACATTCTTTTTCATTTAAGGCTATTACAAGACAGTGGATAGTTAGTTCCCTGTGCTATACAGAAGAAATTTGGTTTTTGTCTGTTTTTATATGTGGCAGTTAACAATTGCAAATCTCAAATGTACCCTTCCCACCTCCTTTCCCCCGGTAACCATGAGAGTGTTTACTACGTCTGCAAGTCTGTTTCTGTTTTGTAGATGAGTTCATTAGTGTCCTCTGTTTTCTTTTTATCTTTTTTTTAGACTCCACATATGAGTGATATCGTATGGTATTTTTCTTTCTCTTCCTGGCTCATGAAGTCTGTACATTTTAAAAGTCAGGCCACGTGCAGTTGTTTGAGATTACGTGTAAGCCGTTAGAGCACAGGTCCGTCTAGCTGTTTCTGAACTGTCCAGTGACTTTTCTTGCACATGACACGGTTTTAAACATGGAAACCTTTTTCCAAAGAGCTACGTGGTGGGTTTCTCCACAAGTTCCAGGTAATGATAAAAGTTTGGGTTTTCTTACCGTGTGATTTCTGACTATGTAAACTGTGTTTTGTAGAAAAATTTGACTTGATGCACAAAATTGATTTGGCTGTCCACACACATTTGTTCTGCAGAATAGGCAATATAGAGGAAATGAATATTTCAAAGGTGTATCATTGCTTTTTTTAAAAAGCACAACTTTAATCAGTTTTTTTCAGTTGCCCTATTGTTTTCCTGAATGACCTGTAGTTATTTGTAATAAAAATCAAACTTGCCTTGTGAAACACTTGGTATTTTATATGACTGAGTCTCCAAACTTGGTAAAGATAGAAAGTAGATTTCTATGAAACAGAAGGACTTGTATTATGAGTGCTGGAGAAGATGGCTTCATCACCTCACCTTTAAAGGTTTGTTTTTTAAACCTACAATATTTAAATGGCTCATTCTAGCCTGCTCAGTTAACAAGAGTAGTCACTCTATACATGTGGTACTTCAGCCCCCAAGTGCGTTTACATGCATGGTCTTTGGACTTTTAAACCTGGACATTCTTCACTTTGCATGCTTCAAAAAAGATCTGAGAGTTACTTACTAAAGTTGCAATTATTGACTTAGGATCTGAAAACTGAAATTAAAAATCTAAAACTTTGGAAGAATGTCTGTTCAGATCTTCTGCCCTTTTTTAACTGGGTTGTTTGTGGTTTTCTGATACTGAGTTGTGTAAGCTGTTTATACACTGTGGGTATTAACCCTCTACTTGTCATATCATATGCAAATATTTTCTCCCTTTCAATATACTGTCTTTTCATTTTGTTGATGGTTTCCTTTGCTATGCAAAACCTTTTAAGCTTATTTAGGTCCCATTTGTTTATTCTTGCTTTTGTTTCCTTTGTCTTAAGAGACAGATTCAGAAAAAGTATTGCCACAGTTTATGTCAAAGAGTGTTCCACCTATGTTCTCTTCTAGTTTTATCATTCCCAGTCTTACATTTAGGTCTTTTCTCCATTTTGAGTTTATTTTTGTGTATGGTGTTAGAGAATCTTCTAAGCTCATCCTTCTTCAGGTCGCTGTCCAGTGCTCCCAGCACCAGGTATTGAAGAGACTGTCTTTCCCCAGCGTATGTTCTTGCCCCCTTTGTCGTGGTTTGATTGGCCGCAAGTACGTGGGTTTGTTTCTGAGCTCTCTTTTCTGTTCCATTGATCTGTGTGTCTGTTTTTGTGCCGATACCAGACGATTTTGATGACTGTAGTTTTGCAGCATAATCTGAAATAGGGGATTGTGACCCCTCCAGCTTTGTTCTTTCCTCTCAAGATTGCTTTGGCTATTCAGAGTCTTTTGTGGTTCCATATAAATTTTAGGATTACTTGTTCTAGTTCTGTGAAAAATGTCATAGAGAAGACATACAGATGACCAACAGGCACATGAGAAGATGCTCAATGTCACTGATCATCAGAGAAATGCAAATCAAAACCACAGTGAGTTATCACCTCACAGCTGTCAGAGTGGCCATCGTCAAAGAGACTGCAAATAACAAGTGTTATCTGCAAGGGTGTGGAGAATAGGGAACCCTCCTACACTGTTGGTGGGAATGTAAATTGGTGCAGCCACTGTGGAAAATAGTATGGAGGTTCCTCAAAAACTAAAAACAGAACCACCATATGATCCAGCAGTTCCACTCCTGAGCATACATCTGAAGAAAAGGAAAACACTAATTCAGAAAGATACATGCACCCCAGTGTTCACAGCAGCTTTACTTATAATAGCCAAGACTTGAGTGTCCCTCAACAGATGAGTGGATAAAGAAGATGTGGTATATAGAAAATGGAATATTATTCAGCAGTAAAAAATAAAAAGAATGAAATTTTGCATTTGCAACAACATGCATGGACCTGGAGTGCACTGTGCTTAGTGAAACAAGGCAGACAGAGAAAGACAAATACTGTATGTTACCACTTGTATGTGGAATCTGAAAAACAATGAAACAAGTGAATGGCTATAACAAAACAGAAATAGGCTTACAAATTGAGACAACAAACTAGTCGTTACTAGTGGGGTGAAGGAAGAGAGAGGGACGAAACAGAGGTATGAGATTAAGAGACACAAGCTACTATGTATAAAATAAATAAGCTACAAGGATGTACTCTACAGCACAGGGAGCACAGCCAATGACTTTGAGTGGAGCATAATCACTAAAAATACGGAGTCCCTATACTGAACACCTGAAACTAATATAAGATTGTAAATTGACTGCACTTCAAATTTGAAAAACTCAAAAACTTCACAGAAGAAAGAGACATGCATATCAAACACCTTGGCTGATCTGTAAATAGTGATGGCACGTTCAAGCTGATTCTGAGTTTCTGGCTGACTTTGGTTTGACCATCAGGAATTGGACCTGCTGGACTCAGATTCCAAAAGCCTGAGTTCTGATCCCGGCCCTGCCAGAACTCACAAGGGGTCCTGGTCCATGTGGAGCTCAGAGGACAGGCCAACTCAGCATCTCGTGAAGCTGACTGCTTCTCCGGGCAAAGCGGGAGGAACCATGACATTTAATGGTGTGCAGATTTCAGGGGGTAAGATGTTTATCTGTCTCATTTTCAGTTGGAAACCAATGAAATTCTGCAGAACTGAGCTCCACTTTTCAGTGTTTATTTAAATTTTTCACATGCTCCAAAATATAGACTAGCTGGTGGATTATAGATTCCTGGATCTTTTTTTCATTGCAAATACTTTAGAACCCCTGTAGCTGTTGTGAACTACGTAGTCTCCTTTTCCACATGAGTTATTCTGCACCATGCTCTTTAGAAATAAAAAGTTAACTCTAATTTTATTAAAGTGATTGACATTTTATATTACTTGCCTCTTCCTTAATAAGATGTTGTGAAATCATTTCAGCTGAAATATCAAAGTTTGGCGTAGTTCAGCCAGCTCAGTTTACTAATGTTATTATGTAACAGTTAAGAAATCAGACATAAAAGCACACCAAGCAAAACCTGATTCTGCCGAACATGGTTGGTCTGCCTGCCAACATGTCACAGTGTCATTGAGCCTTAGACTTGGCAGAGGTTTTTTTTGAACATTTATAAGCTTTTAAAAATAAACTGGCAATACTTTTACTTTTAAGCATGTTTTCTTAAAAGTTTTAAACAATAAAAGTAGTGGTCAGCTTTATAAAAAAAATCAACTGTCTGTGATTTGCAAGCCTTTATTAGTTGAGTAGCTTTCAATCTGGGAAAGGGTAGAGTGTTTAAATAATATGATGTCTTACATTTGTATGCGATTAATTCCAAAGATTTCTTCATATGCGCTGTAAAAATTTTAAACAATACAGATGATACGAACAAAAAGGTGAAGTTTCTTCTCCATGCCAACCTCCTCGCGCTTGATCCAGCTGCTTTCAAGTGTGGAAACAGAGATAAGTGATGACTCTTAACAGTTCAGCGTGGACCTTTGTCAGTCACCTGTCACAGGCAGAGGCAGCCTGAGGCGTCCTCTCGGAGGGGAGTCCTGCCTCCTGGCTGGATGCTGCTCGTCGGTGCAGTGCTGGCGCACGAGAGGGGACCACTGAGCATTTTGTTTCTTATTTGGACTTGGTTCTTGCCTTTTCTTCAGGCAAGCTTTTATGATTCCTGTCCAAAACCAAATCTTCGCCAAGGACCCCCACCAGAGGGACTGCGGGAAGGCGCTGTCGTCTGCCTGAGCGCTCCCGGGCTTCGCGCTGCATTACCTGCTTTCCTCCTGGCGTCTGGCAGCGCGCGCCCCCGTGATTTGGGAAAGCTCTGATGTCCTTGCATCTGTTTACACGGCTTTCTTTCCACTTTTACAGTTGCTCTGCCTTGAAAAGCTTTCAGATACGCTGGACCCAATTGAAGCGACTCCCCCCCCCCCCCTTCATGCTCCTTGTCTTCTCGCAGCTTCTGGTTTTCGGTTAGCACCTGGTCGCCTGGAAGTGCAAGACTGCTTCTGCCCGTCGGTGCTTGGATTTGCCTTTTGCTTTGTGGGGAATCGTTAAGCAGTGACTTGTTTTTGCTTTTACCTGCATCGTCTGTCTCAGACATAAGCAGATGATCCACACCTGTTTTTCTGCACATAATGGGGTGCTTTCCTCCAACGCAGGAAACAGCTGTCGAGCGGGCTGAGTCCTAGATTCTTATGGGGCTGTTTTGACAGCCCTGCCCCTGCGGTGAGAACAGCGTTCTTCCCCCACCCCAGCACCTCCAGCCGCACCTTCGGCGGGGCTGCTCACCGCTCCCGGGTCTCCTGCCTGGATTAGGGCAGCAGCGCAGAACGGGTACATGTGCACCCAGCGTGGGTGAAGCTGTCCTGAATCTGCCCACTCCCTAACCCACTTGGAAGTGCCTCAAAGCCTTTCCCTTTTGAATCAAAGTCTGGCTTTTTGCAATGTGTTGGATCACTGAGCTGCCACATTAGGGAATGAATACAAGTGAAGCCTCAAGAAGAGATATCTAAGGTTTGAACAACATTTAGTAAATACAGTTGACTCAACAGAAGAGAAGCAACAGCCGAGAAAAACAGAGACTTCCAGACCTCGTCCATCAGCAGCGGGGCCTCCCACGCTCCACTGCCCCGCGGTCCACGCTCTCTTTGGAAGATCCTCTGATTTCTCTCAAGGGGAAAAGCTTCAGAAATGGGAGATCTGCCTTTGGGGTGGTCCCCCTCCTCCCTCCAGGTCTCTCCTTCCAGACTTTAGGGCAAACCGAACACCCTTTTCCCCTCTCTCATTAAGCAGAGCTCCCGTCGGATTCTGCTCTTCCTTTAAGCCTTTAATTCTTGCTAATAAACCCCTGGAGGGTGCGCTTCGAAGATAAGCGTCTTTTCTCCTCGTTGTGGGCTGCTTCCGTCGGCTCTTGGCCCGCTGTTTCAGCCAAGTTTCAGCTCGTAGAAGAACTTTCAGCATCTCCTAATTCTGCTCTCCCCTTTCCCCACGCCAGACACTCTTCCTGGAACTAGAATCATCGAGATGACAGTGCGGGGAAGGTGCACTGTTCTGTCTGAATTGAGCGGACAGTCATGTCCTCAGAAAATGCACAGAGCCCCCCTCGAGCGTCCTTTTGCCCCTGACAGCCACGCTTCTCTTTATTTCGCTTTGGGGGCAAAATCTGTCTCCTTGATCAGTATTTAGTTCTCTCTTAATCTGGTAGTTACATAATCTGATTAAGTAAAACATTGCTCTTCATCTGACCTGGTATTCGTGCAGAACGGTGAGACAATTCAGTGACTATCTGTAAAGCCGCTTCTGTGTCTAGTGCGTTGCAGAGACGTGACTTGTGGTCCCTGCCTCCGAGGCACTCACCGTCTGTCTGGAAATCCTTTGAAGTCTTTGTTTTAGAAGAGACCGCGCACCACGGGGGGACAAAGGATGGAGAAATTACTTCTAACAGGATGATCTGAGGAAGAGTAAGAGAAGACGGTTTTTCGGCTGGGCTTTTAGAGCAGGGCTTGGCAACCTTTTTTGGGAACAGGCCAGTTAGTAAATATTTCAGGCTTTGCAAGACATTTGGTCTCAGCTGCGACTACCCTGCCACCATAGTGAAAAAGCAACCACAGGAAATATGTGAGTGGGTGGGTGTGGCTGTGTTCCAATCAAATGTGATTTACATAAAAGACATAGTAAACAATCTTACGGTTACTGGGGAAAAGGAGGTGGGAAGGAATAAATTTGGGAGTTTGAGATTTGCAAATATTAACCACTATATATAAAAATAGATTAAAAAAACAAATTTCTTCCGTACAGCACAGGGAACTGTATTCAGTATCTTGTAATAACCTTTAATGAAAAGAATATGAAAGCGAGTATGTGTGTGCATATGCATGGCTGGGGCGCTGTGCTGTGCACCAGAAACTGACACCTTTTAGCTGGCTGTACTTCAATTTAAAAAAAAGGGCAGTCACCAAACGCAGCCTCCGTGCTGCTTGCCAGCCCCCGTTCTAGAGGCTGGCTGTGACCAAGATGCTCATAGACGCAGTCAGAAGCTGATCAGCACTTGTGTTTAAGGTCTGGGCGGGGATCAAGGATTTGGCTTTTAGCTGTTCTGCTTTTAATATGAACACTGACTTTCTGTTTTGTGACGTGTTTTTTCAAATGCTCAGAGACCCACAGAACAGAGACCCATTTCTGAGCATGGGGAAGTCTCAAAGAAATACAGACCCTCAGTAGTGCCAGCCCGGGGACTCTCCGGGCCCCCGTGACACAGACGCCTCCTGGAGGGACAGAGACAAGTTTCAACCCAGGGCCTCTGTGGACCCGCTTACTTGATTACAATTAAATAAGTTTAACTTTTCACCACTTTAGTCTCTCTTCTCCTCTCTCTTCAGTGGAAAAGAACTGCTGTTTCGGGACAGGAAGCCCGACCTCTGGCCAGAGCCGCCGCTGGCCCGGCACTCACCCATTTGTTATATTTGCTTTTTATTGACATAGTAATACATAGGGGAAGTCCGCAGTTCAGTCTGGTACAGCTTTGATGAATTTTCACAGAGGGAACACGCACACAGAACTAGGACTCAGATGAAGAAATGGAGCTTTATTGGCGTTCCCCCGGGGCCCCCCCGACACCCCCTCCAGGCACTAGCCCCCGCCTCCAGAAGGAACTGCTACCTTTACTGGTAACACCACAGATTGGTCTTCTTCTGTCTTTTAAAAGCCTCGTGTAAATATGGACTCATACAGCACACACGCGTTTATTTCTGGCTGAGGGGTTAGGGAGCCCTAAACATTTTCACGCCTAACTTGGAGAATAGTACGAAACGCAATTACAGATTTTTTTCCCTATTATTTAGCCAATTTTCTAACCCAATATTTTGGATCATTTATTTCTTCACCATTGGAATGTTTAGAGTGTGCAACATCCTCATATGCAGCCTAGGTCTGTTTCGTGGCTGCTCATTCTGTGCCATCTGTCTGTCAGATAAATTCCATACCACACTGTGACTCTTGTAGCTTTAAAATGCGTTTTAATATTTGGCATGGCAAGTCCCCCTTCTTTTGCTTTTTTTTTAAAAAACATTTTAAATAATCTGGCGTGTTTGTATTCCAGGTGAATTTTGGAGCCATTTTGTCACTTTTTTTTTTTTTTAACTCCTATTGGTGTTTTCCTGCGATTGTGTTACATCCACTCGATAAGCATGTATCAAGCACTTGTGTGCGCCAGGCTCCGTTCTGGGCACTGCGAGTGCTGCGGAGGAGAAGGGCACACCCCACTGCGACGGCACTTAGGTTCCAGGGGCTGAGACCAGAGACAAAAGAGCAAAAAGATCATTTCAGACGGCAGTATGTGCTATAAACAAAGGAAACAGGGACAGTGGAGAGCAAGTGACAGGCTGGAGGAGCAGGGTGCTGTTTGAGTTTGGTGGTGGGAAAAGATCTCTCAAAGGAGGTGACGCCTGAGCTGTCGCCCGCATCCCGCCAAGAGTGTGCTCGCTCTGTGCGTCGCTTTGGGAGGAGCAGGCATCGCTGAAGCATCCGGCCTGAGAGCATAGCGTGTACTTCCATTTATTCAGATAGTTTATATCTGGCAGTAGAATTCTGACATTTCCCGTACGGATTCCCTGCATTTCTTGTGAAGATTGATCTCAGGTGTTTAATCGTAATCTGTTGTGGGATGATGATGGTAATGACGGAGGATGGAGTCGGGTCCGGTTTTATCTTCAGGTTGCTCTCATCAGCATGTGGAAAGTTACGGATTTCCCACACTTATCACTGTCCAGCCCCTTTGTGAACTTCCGTTAATTCTGAGAGCTTGCAGTTGATTCTCATGACTTCTCACAGTGTAACCCTAGCAGACAGAAACGATGGCGTCGCCTCCTCCTTCCCGGTAGCCACACCTCTGATTTCTTTTTCCTGATGTATTGCCCAAAGTTTACCAAAACTTCTAAAACAACTGTTACTAAATGATGGCAGGGGGCGGGTATGGCTGAGTGGTGCAGCCCATGCTCGGCATGCACAGGGTCCTGGGTTCGATCCCCAGTACCTCCACTAAGTAAATAAATAAATACACTTAGTTACCCCCCCCCAAAAGAACCAAATAAATTAATAATCGCTACCTAAAAAGTTTAAAAATAAGTGATGGCAGACATTCTTCACCCGTCTCTGACTTGAGTGTGAAGGCCTCTGATTCTCAGTACCCAGAGAGAGAGAGACGTACACAATAAATATTTTAACGTATGATTACATGCTTATTCTTGGATTGAGAAAGTCTGTTTCTAATTTTGTAAATGTCTTTACCAGGATGAGTTTTAAATGTCATTTTGGCAGCTATTTAAATTATTTTTTTCCTAAAAATTTCCTCTATTAAATCATTCTTGCGTGCCTGGAATGCAGCCTTCTTCGTCTTGCCCAGTGATTCTTTTACTCTTCTGTTGAGTTCAGTTTGCTGGGACCTTACTTAGGACTTTTTAAATCTATAATTCATCAGCGAGACTGCTTTGACTTTGTGCTACTTCTTGAAGCTTAGGGTAGGTTAGCTTTCCAGTTTTTAGAGTCTCTGGAAAGGTTTATATCATTAGCAAGTCCTTTAGGTTTTGATGGAAACGCACCAATGAAAAACATCTGGCTCTGGAATCTTTTTGAAAGAAATTATTTTTGGTAACTCTTAAAAATTCTTCTATGGTTACTACTAGTCTGTCATGGTTTCTTGTTCATCTTAAGTCAATCTGGTAATTTTTTTTAATGTCTTTTTCATGGAGAGCTGTAAATGCTGTCATAGAGAATTACACGTAAAATTCACTTAGCATTTAAATGTCCTCTGACGTATTGTCCTTTTGTTGTTGTTGTTGTTGTTGTTGTGATATTGTTTGGGGGGCCTTATTGCTTTTTTCTTCATCAAAGTTGCTTATTTAAAAAATGCAGACTTCCAGCTACAAAACGAACACGTCACGGGGAAGTAGCGCACAGAGCGGTGACTGCGGAGCCTGGTGCATCTGAAAACCGGCTCATTTACGAGTCCCTCGCGCTTCACCCACTGACCATGTTAAAGGGAGGTCCTGCCAGCGCACAAACGAGCAGCAGCCAGGGCAACGAGCAGTCGTGCCCCTGCCTGTCAGCAGGCACAGCGCTGGACTCACCCTCTTTCCAACATTTAGTTGAGGAAAGTGTCGTCGTCAGTTCCAAGCGCAGTGTTGATGGTGGCTAGTAAGCACTTGGGAATAAAATTAAGCTGCCAGCGTCTTACCAGGTGTTCATTTTCTGTAAGTGCTTGTTCTTGTGGACTGTTTAGTCCTCCTCTTGATGTTTCACGGTCTGCTGTTTTAAATAAGAATTTTGTTTCATAGGAAAAATTATGCCGATCTGCTTTACTTTTTCAAAGCTGCAGGGTCCTGGCTGTTTGGACCAGGAGGCCGTCACCAGGGGGCCTCGCTGCTGCCCCCGACAGAGCTTTCTGTTTTTAGGAAAAGGCCATCAGAGGAAGATAAGTTCACAAACTAACCTTAAAGACTGACATCTCAGAAATCGATCCGTATCAATCATCCATCAGTCAAAAATATTCAAGTGCCTATATGCAGATTATACTCATTCATTCATTCCCTCATGCATTCATTTATTCACTCATTCAACAGACGTTTGTTGAGCGGCTAAGCCAAGTCTGTTTCAGGCTACAGTTACAACTTCAGTTACAGCTTCTTGTGAACGTTTGTTTTGCTCACGGGTGCTCGTATGTATTCTATGTAACACTTTCTTCTGCCTTCTCTCCAACACTGAAAGCTCCTTGAGTGAATACCTGTATTTTCCCTTCTCTTCATAATGCTCCACAGCTCCCAACTGGACGCTCCACGTGAAATAAAGCGCATGGCTCTGATTTCCTGACTGGTGGGAAGGGACGCCTTTACAATCCAGTCTTCCGCCTTAAGCCCCATCCCGAATGCTTCCCTCAATTCTCCAGTAGCTCCCCAAGGTTGCAAAGAATATTTTCATTTCTGCCTTATTTAAGGGTTTGTGTAGAATTACCAGGACCCAGACTTCACCCTAAAGATGAGCGTATTTACGCGTTCAAATGAACTAATCCTGAGGTAATATTCTGAACTGTGTCCTAACTTTTAAAGAGGCTCCATTATTGCATTTGATTCGTAAAACTGAAGAGTCAAACGCTAATGTGTAAAAGTGTTATTCCAGGTCATAAAATCGGTTCCCAGCCTTTCATAATCACTTCCAGCCCAGCCGACAAGCTTATTAGCAGAAATAATGGCAGGGGAGGGAAATTAAAACTTTCATAAATAAAAAGAATAATGCTCCTCCATTAAGTTACGTGTTTAATACCCTTGGTTGGTTCTTTTTTTTTTTTTTCTTTTCGTAAACTGCCTGTAATTTTTTAAAACCTACTTTTCAGGGCAAAATGTTAACATCTTGGAATAATCACCCCTGTCTGCTTTTATTTATTTATTTATTTTGAGTCATTCCCTTTGACGTTTCCATTCCCAGTTGTGACAGATGTTCCAGAGCCACATGCTTCGGGCTCTTCTCAGGAACAAAGCCATTACCTGCTGCCTGTCCATCTCCGCCCACAAGATAGCACCCATGAAAGTCTCTTGTCCACCCCCTGGGTGCCAGGCGAGTACCAAGGAGCCTCTGCTCTGAAGCTCTGCCCATTGGACCTGCAGAGACCTTCAGTGAGATTCTGATGGATAAACAGTGTGTCTAAAATGTGACCCCCAGATAGTAACCCTCCTGCTGAAAATTTCTGCGCTGTCTTCACCCTCCAAAAGCGCCGTCCTCCTGGTCTCCTCACCTGGGTGCGTGCCGTCAGACCAGGGGTGGACTTCAGAGCTGGTGTGTCCTTGCTGCTCTGGAAGCCACCACCACGTGGTTCCTTGGGGTGCCGGGGGCCTCTGGGCTTTGAGAAGCAGCACCTCAAGGAAGGGGCGGTAGAGATAGCCCAGGACTTGGAGCCTCAGGCAAGCCTCGAACTCTGTGCACCACCGGGCAGCTCTGTGGCCTTGGGCGTGTTATTTGAAGTCTGTGACTCTTCTCCTCCTGACGTGTAAAGTGGGGGCAGTCGCAGTGTTGAGAGGATTAAACGAGATAATGTTATATAAAGCTGCCCCAGACAAAGTAAGCTCCGTTTTCTTGCCTCCGCTCTCAGAGTTATAAAATCAGTGCGCCAGGAAGGAGAGCCGAGCATCCAGGCTCCACTCCCAGCAAGAGAGGTGTGCGGCCGGAGCGCCGGGAGCCTGGGCTGTCCTCCCAGCCCGGCCGGGGACAAGCCCCATTACCTGGGGTGAGCCTCTGCACCCACCTCGCTTCCCTGGTCCCTAAAGTGGAGCTCGTGTTGTCACCCTCTCTGAGGCCACCGAGTCCTCACCGAGGACTAGGAGGGCACGTATGTAAAAGGACCACATCACCTCTAGGCCAGGGGGGGGCATTTCTCCAGGCGTATTCCCTCCAGGTTGGGCTCAGAGTCCAGAACCCTGTCTGGAGCTCTCTGTTTGGACCACACTCCCCCGATTCCCCGAACACAGGCAGAGGCACAGAGCTGACTTCCTCACGAGGCAGCCTCTTCAACCCTGAACAGCTCTGATTGTTCAAAAGTCCTTTCTCGTTAACCAAACTCTGCCTTTTCGAACTTCCCACCCATAATCCATAAAATAAAATAAAGGCCCCAAGCCTTTCTCCAATTAAGTTTTTTTTTTAATCCCAATGGAATCAGATTCAGTTAAGCATCGAAGTCAATCTTAAAAGGAAAAAATAAATGAAAAAGTCAGCCAGGGGGACCTTCGCAGAGGGACCATCCTTGCCTTTCATCTCGGCCCTGGTGGTGTCGGTAAGGTCTTGTGATGGATGGGCAATTACATCTGCGTGTTCTCTGAGTCTCCCACTTTTAAGACTCCTGGGTGGAACTGTCCTCTTCGGCATCGCTGGCTCCCTCTCTGGGATCACTGGGCATCAGGTCAGAATCCTTGTTGAGGAACTGGGGTCCCAGAGGAGCTGTAGCCCCCCCTCCTCCCCTCCTAGGATGGTGCTCAAGTCTGCACTTCTGGACTTCCACAAGGCTGCTTGACAGGTGGGAGCCAGGGGTCAGGACACATGCCAGAAGAGGACATAGGGACCTGGACGCCACCACCAGCCAGCTTCAGGTACAACTGCGAGGAGGCGGAGTCTTACTGACACTCCCAGTGGCAGGCAGGATAGTGCCCCCACAGAGGTGCTCACATCCTACTCCCTGGAACCCATAAACATGTTAGATTATGTGGCACAGGGGAAGTATGGTTGCACATGGCATTAAAGTTTCTATTCAAGACTTTGTGATGGGGAGATTATCCAGGTGGGTCTGATGTAATCACAAGGGTCCTTCTAAGCGGAAGGGGAAGGCAGATAAGTTGGAATCAGAGATTTGAAGATGCTTCACTGCTGGCTTTGATGATGGAGGAAGGGCCACAAGCCAAGGAGTGCAAGGAATGCGGCTCTAGGAAGTGGGAAAGGAAAATGTATTCTCCCCTCGAATTTCCATGAAGGAACATTGGCCAGCACCTTGCCTCTAGTCCAGGGAAACCCTTTTCACACCCCTGATCTCCAGAACTGTGATAGAATGAGTGTGTGATGCAGTAGCCACTAAGGTCACGGTGCTTTGTTATAGCAGCAACAGGAAGCCAATGCGTTCACCTCCTTTCATTATCACGGGTCCTGTTTCCCGCTGGGGGTGTGTCATTCTTTACTCTCACCTGCCTAGATTGTGACTCATCTTTAAGAGGCAGCTTGCCTGGAGAGGAAGGGGCCCAGACTGGATCCAGGTGGGGCTGTATTGAATTCCAGTCTCAGCACTTCCTGGCTACACAGCCTTGTTCAAGTTGCTTCATGGCCTTTATTAGCTCCATCTATGAAATGGGCATAACAAAAGGATCAAACTGCAGGATGTACTCCTCGTGGAGAACCTGGCGCCTGGAGGACTCTTGGCATCCGGCCTCTGTTACTAACGGCCCTGGGAAGCGTTTCCCTTTGTTCAGAGTGTGGGAGATGGGCGCTCTCTCCCCACCCGGCCCCAGGAGCCCTGCTCGGGGGTTCCCAGGGACACCACTGCAGGTAGCTGGACTGCGGGAGGCTGGCCACTCCCTTCTGCAAGGGCAGTTAATATATGAAGACTTGGCACAGCACTTCCACAGGGAAGTTAAAACTAACTAACCACCAGGCTCCCCGAAGACCGCGCCAGCCAGGTGAAAGCCTCGAGGGGCCCACCGCGGCGGTGTGGCCGCGCCGAAGTGCTCAGCCACTCTGCTGGGACGTTCGCCAAAGTAACAAGCAACCGCCCGGGCGGGCTCTCTGAGTGAGTGACCAGAGCCTCAGTGGAGCCAGTGTCCCATGTGATTAGTTTGAGAGCAACAAAATGCCAGGACGCGGGTACGTACAAGTGAGTGTCCGGGAACATTCATCCAGGCGGCAACCGGTAACACACACATTTACGTCTAATTTTGATTTTTTCCATTATTCTACACTGAATTGCTATTGTGGGTTTCCAGAATTGTAGAGACTATGAGGCCATCTTACAGGAATTTTGCTCCCAGGCCATCCTTCAAAACAGTTCAGGACTTTTTTTCCCTTCTTACTCGCTGGATGCCAAGGGGATTTATCTAGACAAAAGCTGTACGTCATGGCAGGACACGCACTCTTCCACTGGAGACCTTTGGTCCGTTCGCTGGGCTGTAAGATGCAGCTCTGCGGTGTGCAGGGAGCTGCCAGGGAGCCGCCAGGAGCTGGGGGTCCGGAAGCGGCCGAGGGGGACGCAGCTCGGCTATCCGAGCCGGTGTCTCCAGCCAGCCGCCCCTCCGTCTCCTCCTCTGTGCCTGGGGGATTGGACGGGGTGGTCCCTGGGCGCACAAGCAGCTCTGACATCCGGAGGCGTCTTAGAGAAGCAGCAGGAGGAAGTGGGGAGGGGAGGCGCGGCGCTGAGGCGGCTCTGCCCCTGGGGAGAGATACCCCACGGCGCTCCGGGCCACCTGGTGGGCTCCTGCTCCAGCAAAGACAGCCTGGGAAACGCTGACCTGGGGGATATTTAAAATTTAAAACTGCCTTTGAAGTCACTGAATAAACTGTACTTACAAGCCACTATCCTGGACTTACAGTTTCATAGAACTTCCAACGGGGCAAAGAATAAACACATCCAGAAGGGCGAGCAGTGTCCTAACCCGGTGATGAGACTGGATTCAAAACTGCTTTTGAAGAGACACAAAAATGTCCCCACTGTGGTTGTGGATGTTTAATCGTAGGTTTGTTTGAAGACTGAAGCAGCCCTGATGCGAACTCACTGTTAAGCTCAGAGTGTGGGGCTGCTGGCGGGAAAACCAGCCTGTGGAAGAGGAAGATCAAGAAACCCCTCGGTGGAGAGATATTTCCCGTTGCTACAAAGCGCGTGGGCGGCCAGAAAAGCCCCTTCGCAGGAGGCGTTCGTGGGCTGGATCGGACGTGCTCTCTGGTTGGGGCAGCAGAGCAAGGAAACCCAGCTCCGTGAACTGTCCACACGTGTCCACGGGCAACAGAGGCTCTCGAATTGGAGAGAGAGGTGGGGGAACCAAACTTGTGTCACGGGTGGGACTCTGAAGAGTGGGGGTGGGGAAATCCGGATGAAACCTGACCCTTGGTGAAGAATCTGGGGAAGACTCTTGAAAAGCCATCAGCCACTGAATGGATTTTCATACGTGTTCCTGGTGACTTTCTCCTCCTTGCATTGTCACAGGCAGGTCATCCAGCTCTGAATGTTTAGATTTCTCCTCTTTCGGTTTTTTTCTTTAGATTTTCTTTTTCCCCGTAATACAGATTTCCATCTGGTTAGCTTTTCATCAGCTGCCTCCAGATCGCTGCTTCTGATGACTTTTAATAAAAGTGAGACTTCGGGTCACGGTATTTTCTTTTAACTTGGCTAAGCTTTTCAAGAATTATACATTTTCCTTCCATTGACTCAACAAGTTTCCTAGCGGCTGATTTTCCCCCTCCTCTTCATGGTTTAACAGACGTTTTTATTGAAATAATTGTGGATTCACATACAAGTGATAGGAAATAATACAAATATTATTTTTCTTTTGAACGGAGCAAAAAATTCTGCTCCCCAACAAAAGAGCCACTAAAAGCTTTTTTTTTTAAGTCTAACGGTTACTGCCTATATTATCATGTCCAAGAAAAAGGGCAGATGTCCTGAACTTAGGTGTTCAGGATGTGCTGTCTGACTGTTTTAACTCCGTCAGGAGAAGCCAGAAGCACAAATCTGAGGCCGTCCAAAGACCACCCCGGTGGACCCTGCAGGACCACAGCAAACCACGCAGAGCACCCGTGGCATCCGCCTGGGGCCTGTGTGCACTTGGCAGCCAGGACAGCCCACATGTAGAGCCAGGCAAGGGAGGCAGAGAGAGAACAGTTCAGGACCAGCGTGTGGGAGCTGCCCAGACCCCCTGGGCTCTTAAACTTTTCCTTTTGTGCCTCTTGAGTTCATATCCCATTCACTATCCTCATGTCTCCCTTCTTCCCAAACCCACAGAGCGAGTGTATGTCTTAATGAGTTATTACAAAGTAAAGAGCTGGAAATCCGCCGGTCCCCAGAAGCCCCCAGCATGCTCTGTCCCAAGCTCTGCTTCCCCCTTCCCCCTCCTGTTTTATAGAGAAATCACTTCCTTGAATTTATTTATCATTTCATTGCCCAAGTGGTCATCCTTGGACCTTAGAGGTTAGTCTTGCCCATTTTCAGTGAGGTCCTTTAAGCCTCTCCTCCTCTACAAATTCTCCTCTGTTCTTGTCCTGATGATTTGAGGACCCGGGGCGACTGGCTGTAATGCTTCCCAAGGTGGTGAGCTCTGCTGACCGCAGTCACGGTGCAGTTGACTAGGGTCCTCTGTCCTCTCTATTTTCTGCCAACTGGCAGTCGAATCGGAGGCTGGCTGCGTCAGGTAGAGCCCCCTGAGGGAGACGCCGGTCCGCATGCTGAGATCTCTGTAGCTGACCAAGGCTGGGAAAGAACTGGGCAGACCGCAGCTTCTCCCCCTCAGAGACCCTCCAGCCCCACTCCTGCGTCTGCTGCCCGCTCGTGTCACTCCAGGAGAAAATGTGCTCTGGACGTGTGATGTCCTTGTCCCCAGAGACGGCAGACCCACAGCTCTGTGAAGCCAGGGGACAGCCTCACAGAGGGAGACCAGGCCCTGCCTCTGCTCTCCCTCCCTCCTGAAAGGGGGAGGTGCTGGCGACCACAACAGAGGCAGGCAGGCGAGAAGGTGGTGCCTCCCGCCCTGCCCGGGGTCACAGCTCCCCGTCTGGGCACAGCTCCACACCCCACACTCAGGAGCCAGCGCAGGTGCTGCTGTCTTCTTCCCGCACAGGGGAGAGGATCGGCCTCAGAACCAAGTTCAGACCCCTGCTTTGCATCTCGGTGGCTCTGTGACCTTGGGGCAAAGCGACTTTTCCTGTGTGAGCCTCTGCCTCCTCTCCTGTGCAGTGCAGCTAATACCGCCCACCAGGAGACCTCACGGGGCTTACATGCAGTCCTGGTGTACACTGGGCAAGTCACTTCTCTATAAAATCGGAGGCACCTACCTGACAGGGGGGTTGTGATCATTAAATGAGCTACTGTAGGTGAAGCATGCGGAAGGCTGTGCCTGGGAGAATTCTGGAAGGAATCTTAGACTGGAGAGCTTCAGAAGAGCATGTGGGAAAGTTAGGTGGAGGAGCTGCCCCGAAGTGTGAGGTGGTGGGGCCGAAGGGCAGGGTGGGGGACAGTGACAGTGAAATGAAGATCCGTGAGAGGTGAGTGGCATCGGGGAGCTGGGAGCCAGCCGGCAGGAGGTGGAACGTGCTGGAACACCAGCTTCAATAATCACACTCGGTATTCTTTTCAGGAGAGTGAGCGGAAACGCCTGCTCAGGGGAAGTGGCCACACAGACATAAACACGCCTGTTCTGCAAGCTGCCAGGAGAAGCTGGTGGGGTGGGACATCCAAGGGCTCTGCTGTAAAGAAAGGGTGTGAATTTGGACCCAGATGAAAGGAGCGAGGAAGACGAGTGATGCCTGTGACACCCTGGGACGGGAATGCTGTGGCATTCAGGCCGCTGAGTCCAAAATGCACCGTATAAAATGAAGGGAGGAAGGCAGAGCAGCCTTGATAACACTGATTAACACTTGGGGGTTTTGCAACTCATGGTGTTTGCAAAATCTGCATTTGTGTTCAGTATGGGGAGGGGAGGGGAACATTATTGGATATTTGTAAAACTTCACATCTTTCCAGTTATAAAATGTGAATTCATTTTTGTGGCACAAGATGTGGGGGTCTCCTCTCTGAAGTTTTAGAAAAGCTAGGTAGCTTGTATTTTCTCTGGAATAAGAGCTGCCTCTGAGCTGGATCATGAAGAATCGGGTTCTCTGCATGACAACGGAGAAAGACCTTTAAAGGAAAAGAGAACTATAAATCCATTAAGGCGTAAATGTGCATAGAATGCTCCGGAAATGTTGCGTCTGTGACGTCTAGAACACAGGGTGCCTTGCAGGCTAATGGGAACTGAGACTGGCCAGGCCGCGCCAGGTCAGTGAGGGAGTCCAGGAGCAGCAAGGGAGGAAGCGGACCTTGCCAGCCGGGTTTGCCAGATCGACTTGGATGACGGGTGAGGTGGCAGGACTGCACCCTGGTCACCCTCATAGGATTCACGGTGACATCTGGAATGATCATCTCTTGTAAGGCCTTCCCTAAACTCAAGGGTCATGGAATGTTTCCTTTGGGAACAGCAAAGCCAGGCACTTAGGTATTTTTCGTAGCTAAGAACATGTATATCCCATGTTTTGTATGTCTTCTGATCTGTTCTTTTCCTCCAGCCTTCAAAGCAAGGTTTCTGCCAATATTTTATTGCAGTGTTTAGTAGTGGTACCAGCTCTTAGTGTCTGTTACCTTCTCTCTTCTTAAAAATAACACTGTCATCCCCCTTTGTTTCTCTGTTCGGACATTTCACATTCCATTTGACAGGTTCAGCCTAGGGTTGGTTTGCCAAAGCCACGTTCAAAGTGGGTCTGTGCCCAGCACTTAACAGCCGGACAGACTACACCTTCACTGGACCTCCTGGGTCAGAAAGCAGCAGGGCAGGGACTGGCCGAGAGGTGGCAGGTCCAGCGTTCTGGTCTTGACAGGCTGGGCGCGTCCTGTTAACAGGACAGTCTTTGTTGCTGCCAATGGGCAGTCCCATTAGAAAGGCATTGTGGCTGGAGGCGGGATCTGTAGTTTAATGTTTAAAATCCAAATAATTTGGAGATTAAAAGATAGTTAATATTGGATATCGGTTACTGCACTAATATAGTAAGAGAAAAAGTATCTCAGTAGGCACTGAAAAGTCACTTGATGCCACTTGCCTCCCAATATGTGTTAAAACTCCCTTAATAAGCCAGGAGTAGATGTGAAATCTCTTAATTGGATAAAGAATGTCTACGGGAATTCAGCAGTGTTCATCATACTTAATGGTGAAACATGAAAAGCAATCCTATTTCAGGGCAAAGCAGGGATCCCCACTATCACTATGACAATTCTAGCCAGGGAGTTAAGATGGGAAAAATAAACAAGGTATAAATATTGGGGGGGAAACAGGTAAAACTCTCCTTGCATATATCACATGACTTTTTACCAACAAAATCACTGACAACTCATGAAAAGATCTAACCATTAGACCTGATCATATGTTCATTACAGTGTTCAAATCAAGGTTAATTCAAAAGTAAATTCACTAGCTTTCCTACACATAAACAATAACCATATGGAACATGTGATTTTTAAAAGATGCCATTCAGTAAAGCAACAAAATTTAAACTATTTAAGAATAAATGAAGCAATAAATGCCCAAGAACCGTATGTGAAAACTGTAAAACTTTACTAAAGAACATATAAGGAAACTTAAATAAATTGAAAAAATACACCACATTTATGTCTAAGACATGACTCCATACTAAAGAGCCATCAATTTCCCTAAATGAATCCATAAGTTCAATTTTAAAAAAAAAAAAAAACCTCAACATTCCAGTAGAATTTTAATGAAAATCACCTGACTGATTCTAAAGTTCATCTGGAAGAACAAACGGGCAAAAATAACCAAAAATTTTTGAATGAAGAGGAACTGAGAACATGTCCCACTAGACATCAAAATTCTGTAAGCTGACAACATTTAAAACAGTGTGGGACAGACACAGGGGTCCCAAAGAGGTTGCAATGAAATGAGATAGTCTAGAAATAGACTGTATATGTAAGAACATAGTATATGATAAAAGGTACATTTTAAATAATTAAAGAAAGCTTGGACAGTTCAATAATCAGCATTGGGATAACTAGTTATCATTATGGGGAAGAAATAAAATTAGATTTCTGTGTTATAATATATACCAATATAAAAACTAAAGACATACCAGAAGAAAATATAAGGAAATAAAATCAATAAAAACACATAAGGAAAATATTTGTGAATCATGTAGTGAGAAGAGACTTTCTAACAAGACTCTAAACACTTGGCCTCTGAAAGCATTAATAAGATTTACAAGTTTGATTTAATAAAAATTAGAGGCTTCTCGTAAAACAGATAAACAGCAAGGCCCCACTGTATAGCACACAGAACTATATTCAGTATCTTACAGTAACTTATAATGAAAAAGAATATGAAAAGGAACATACATATAACTGAGTCACTATGCTGGACACCAGAAACTAACACAATGTGGTAAACTGACTGTACTTCAATTTAAAAAAATTTTTTAATTAGAAGCTTCTCTATATCTAAAGACTATAAAAAAAGATAGACTGAAAGATACTATTTTTGAACATATAACAAAAGGCTAATGACTAATATTTGAAAAAAAAACTAAGAACAGATAAAAACAACCGAATGTAAAATGGGCAAATGATATCAGCAGGTAATTCCCAGGAGGGGAAAGTGCCAATTGTTGAAAAATATATGAAAAGATATTTAACCCCACAAGTAATCAGGAAAAAGCAAACTGTGTAACTGTTGCCTAGTAGATGGCAGAAATTTTAAATATGGGTAAAAATACAGTTTGGGATGGGAGGCAAAAACAGTTACTCCTTTAAGAGCACAGACCTGTGCAAAAAGGTTTATTGCAACCAGTTTTATAAGCTGAGGAGAACGAAATGCAATCTAACTGCCCAACAATAGGAAAATGATTCAATGTTATGATTTTTTTCATTCTATGAAACACTCTTCAGCCATTAAAAATAATGAAGTCACTCCATACTTCATGACATGAAATGGAGATCCTTGAAGGGGTGCCAGGCTAAAAAAAAAGTTATAGTAGGGTCCCATTTTTGTATTAAAAAAGCCCGATAGGAAATTATATATGATTTTATATATGTCTGTGTCTGCTCATGCACAGAAAGATTTGGAAGGATACATACCAAATTGTTAAAACGTTACCCTCGGGGAGTGAAATGAGATTGGGGCTAAGGAGAGGAAAAATGAGAACTTCCACCTCTTTTGTTTAGATCATTTAATGTTTTTTAATGATCATAAATAACTTCTGTGATGTTTAAAAAAATTCAAATTATTCTGATGAAAAACATACAGAAAATTTACACTGCCAGAGGTAACACTGCCACACAGCCTGTCAGTCAACTCTGAACAGCGTCTTTGAAGCAGACGCACCCTGGCAGCGCTCCTCCCCATCAGCTGTGTGCTGCGCCGCCGCCCCACAGTCACCCCGCGGCGCTCCTCCCAGGGTCGGGCTTTCGCTCCCGGCTGCTCTGCCCGCTGCTCAGAAGGCTTCACGAAGGGTGTGGCCTCACCCAGGGCCTCCCCGCAGCAGCGGAACCGCAGCCTGGAGTGTGGTGACGGGACGGAGAGAGGCCACCACCGAGTTCCTGGAGCCCGTCGTCACATGTACTCTCTGAGCTCACCGATTCACTTCACCGTTTCCAATTCTTTATTTGGATTAGGTTTAGCCTGTTAAGAGAGTTCTTCACTGAACGGGGCCTTGGAGACCTTTAGTTCCATCCTGACGTTTTAGGTAGGAGGCGCCAGCCCAAGGGAGGAGCGTTCATCGGATGTGTTAGATTTAAGACCCTGAGTGTGGAGGCTCGGCCTTGTCAGTAAGTTCCTTGGTTCTTATGAGAGCCACCTCCTGCCCCCGTGCTACCGTTTGAAATATTATTGCCACCATCTTGCCCATCCACTTCTAGAAGGAGGACCAGCTTGACCTCCCGTCATTTCTTCAAACCAAGTTCTTCTGACCTCAGGGTCTTTGCACATGCTGTTCCCACTTTCCTGGATGCACATCCCTGCTGGCCCAAGGCTGGCCCCTTCCCACACTCAGGCACCTCCTCACAGAGACCCTCCCTGACCTGCATGTACATCAGACCCCTGCCCCATCATGGTGTTTCCCTCCAGGAAGGCAGACTCTGTGTCTCTCCTGCATGTCCTTAGTGCCCAGCACAGTACAGGGCACGTAGTAGGTGCTCAAAAAGAGTTTGTTAAGTGAATGAGTGAGCAAATCTGACAGCTCCTTTTGGAAGGTTTCTGGCCCCTGCTCTTAGATGACTGTCTCCTCCTCTAGTCCATGAAATGTATATTGTCATTTAATTTTTGTTAAGCAAAAAAATGATACAGCTTTATTATTTTAGCTTGTGTAACTTACAAGGGACACTAAACATATTTCCTTCAGCTTATGTCCTTTGTTCAGCAGTCCATTGGCCTCTGGCTGTTTTACTCAGTCTTTCCCGGGCAGTGGCCTGAGTCAGCAACCGGGGAACCTGTGAGCGGCCGCAACCTGAGGCACGGGGCAAAGAAAAGCGATCGATTCCACCTGGGTCTTTTTTTTTAACTGAAGTACAGTCAGTTACAATGTGTCAACTTCTGGTGCACAGCACAGTGCCCCAGTCATGCGTATACAGACACATTCATTTTCATATTCTTTTTCATTAAAGGTTATTACAAGATATTGAACATAGTTCCCTGTGCTGTACAGAAGAAACTTTTTTTTAATCTGTCTTTATATATACTGGCTAACATTTGTAAATCTCAAACTCCCAAATTTATCCCTTCCTACCCACTTCCCCCCAGTAACCATAAGATTGTTTACTATGTCTGTGAGTCTGTTTCTGTTTTGTAGATGAGTTCATAGTGTCCTTTTTTTTCCTTTTTTTTTTGGTTCCACATGTAAGTGATATCATATGGTATTTTTCTTTCTCTTTGTGGCTTGCTTCACTTAGAATGACTATCTCTAGGCCCATCCATATTGCTGCAAATGGCACTATTTTATTCTTTTTATGGCTGAGTAGTATTCCATTGTATAAATAAAATGGGAATGTAGTTTGGTGCAGCCACTATGGAAAACAGTATGGAGATTCCTCAAAAAACTAAAAACAGACTTACCACATGATCCAGCAATCCCACTTCTGGGTATATACCTGGAGGGAACTCTAATTCAAAAAGACACATGCACCCCAATGTTCATAGCAGCACTATTTATAATAACCAAGACATGGAAGCAGCCTAAATGTCCATCAACAGATGACTGGATAAAGAAGCAGCAGTGTATTTATACAATGGAATACTGCTCACCTAGGTCTTAAGTAGCACCAGGGACAGGGCTCCCGGGGCTCGGTGCTCTGACATCTAAAGCCAGCCTGGTCCCTTGCCCTCTTGCTGGCCTTTCCACAGAAGACAGCTCACGTGGCCGGCAGTGCGTTCGTTCACTCATTCATTCAGTGACTATCTCGATGTTGCCTGCTACATGCAAGGAGGATGTAAAGAAGAGAAAGAACTAGACTTGAGCTTTTCCCAGAGGGTGTGGTCACTTAATCCAATGGGGAGATGAGAAGTGATCAGTGATAAATCCCTAAAAGAAATATGTCAAGTGATGCAGGACAACTGGGCCAGTGAACAGGCAAAGCAGGGCTGGGAGAGATAGAGGGCTGTTGCTTTGGGACGTGTTGAACTGGCACTTATGAGAAGTACAGAGTGAAGTTCCGGCAGGCGTTGGAAACCTGGTGCTGGGGTTCAGGAAGGAGAGCAGGACCAAGATATGAATTGGGAGTCACCTCCTCAAAGCAGAAAATGAGGTGTCTGGGCAGGTGGGGGCGGGGGAGACAGAACGGAGGGGAGCTAGAAGCCGACCGAAGACTGCAGCCACAGCTCCCTTCGGAGAGGAGGAGGCAGAGGAGAACCAGAGGTGCGGTCGGAGGTAGGCAGGATGCAGTACCCCGGAGGTGAGGGAGGAGAGACGCATCTGGGAGCAGCCTGTGTCCCTGCAGAAAGGGTTAACACCCCACAGGCAGGAGGCCTGAGCAGAGAGGCAGCTGATCCAGCAACTAGAACGTTCCTCCTGACCTTTGCAGGTGCAAGGCAGCCAGAGTAAATGTTATTTAGGAAGTTTGACAGTGAAGAGGAGGAGGGAGATGAAGGAGTGCCAGGACTGAGGCAAGATGTGGTGTTTCTTTTCTTGTTGAAGGCTGGGGTAGACTTAAACATGTTTCTTGGAAGATGGAGAGGAGCTGGCAGAGAGAGGGGGAGATAAGGGTTGCAGGAGAGAAGGAATGCTCGCTGGAGGGTGATCCCGGAGGAGGCAGGCGGGATTCAAGGTCGAGGACATGGCCCATTGGCAGTTGGAATGGAGGCCTCTGAGCTGAGGTGGGAGGGCCTGGCCAGGGTGAGCCCTGAAGCCCCACGGATGGGAGTCAGTCACACAGGAAGAAGAAAATCAAAGAGCTGAGGCTCCACCCTTGGGAGGAACCCAATGTTCAAGGTCAAGTAGGCACCAAGGAGAGGACAGCTGGAAAACATAGTCGTGACGTCCAGAAACCCGAACAAGTCAGTCCGCGGTACACAGCCCCGCAGATGGGGCTATAGGAAGCTGATCGACAAGGATGATGTTTGCTTTGGAGGCAGGTTAGGATGATAGCGCTGACATCCGTTAAGCCGCATATCAAATGCATGATTTCTCTGCTTGCACTGGACTTCAACTTCCAAATATTTTAATTAAACCAATATGTGAGTGTGGAAGACAGCAAAAAGACAGGGCACTATTAATTTGAGAATCAAGGCAACTAACTGCTTGATCCTTTTAAGTCATTTCCTCATTCAGCTCTAATCTGTGTAACCCACATTCCTGTAACTCCGCGGTGCGGTTCTTGGACTTAAAACCACGGTTTGGTTTTTTTCACCCCCTCAGGGACTTGTTTCTTATCTCACGGGCCCTTTTGATAAAGGCCATTATCAGATCAACCTTTAGCTCACTGGCCTTGGGTTTAATAAGTAATTTTCCCCCTGAATCATAGGCTCTTAAGAATTCAAGCCAAAATTCCAGGCTGGCTCTAAGCAATAAATACTGTAATTAGCTTCTAACCAGGCAGGCTGACATTTTGCTTGGAGAAAGATCGTTTTCTCAGACAAATGCCTTTCAAGTAAAACCAATTTCATGCCCTTTTTTTCCAGCGCGACACTTTGCGGTGCTTGGAAAGAATCTGTGCACCGTGGGAGAGTGTGTTCTGAGAGGTTTTTTTTTAATCAAGTTTTCTCTGGTTTTCCGTTCTGCCATAGAAGCTGCACCATCTTCTAGGGGTATTTTGTTCCTAATGGGGTTATTTTCCGTCTCAACTGTTCACAAAGTTCTGTGGAAGCTCTGCTGCGCCCGGTGAAGTGTGACGTCCGTCCCGCCCGACGGACAGAACTGCAGTGAGCCCAGGGCCGTGGCAGGTGGGGGTGGACACGGACAGTGGATGTCTGTGACTGAAGACAAACTCAATAAGGATGATCTCTTCTTGGAGAATTGACCGTTTTATCATTATATAATGCCCTCTTTATCCTGGTAACTCCTAACTCTGAAGTCGGCTGTGTCTGAAATTAATGTAGCTGCTCCCACTTTCTCTTGATTAGCATTAGCATGGCGTGCGTGCGCACGTGCATGTGTGTGTGCGCGCGCGTGTGTGTGTGTGTGTGTGTGTGTATTTCCATCCCTTTAATCAATAGGTGTGTTTTTAAGTGGGTTTCTTGTAGACAGCGTGTAGTTGGGTCTTATTTATTGATCCACTCTGACAGTCCCTGTCTTTTCATTGGTATTTGTACCATTGACATTTAAAGTGATTATGGATATTGTTCCATATCCGTAATCCATGGCACCAGGGTGGAGGAGGAGGGGCAGTGGCAGGAGTAGTTCATCACGGTGATAATAAAAAGCATCTCGATTTCTAGACAGTCTTACTGCCATTTTTCTTTCATTGAAGTCAGTTACACTGTGTCAGTTTCTGGTGCACAGCACAGTGTCCCAGGCATGCATATACATACATACATTCATTTTCATACTCTTTTTCATTAAAGGTTATTATAAGATATTGAATATAGTTCCCTGTGCTATACAGAAAAGAAATTTGGTTTTTTTATCTGTTTTTACATATTATTGCTATTTTTAAATCATCTACGATGTACCTCCTTAGTCCCTGCACCTGGGACAGACCACGCCCAGTGCCCAGCCGGTGTCTGTCACACTGTCTTTAGTCCAGTCAGTGAAGTACGTGAAATTAAGACCCATAGTAGGATCAGCAAAGGGAGTTTGAAATGAGGATGTCCTGAGAATATTCCAAACGTGCAGCCAGAAAACCAAAGCCTGGGGTGACAGCTGAGCTGGAAACAGAAAGGGTGTATAATTAAGGTGTCAGTTGCTAAAAGAGATTTTTTTAAGTCCTTGAGCAAAACACAAGCCGGGAACCAAAAGGAGAAAAAGGCATCACGTGTGTACAGGCAGGGACCCATCAGGAGATGGGTCGTGAGTTTTTGCCGGACGGGCTCCCGCCCCCTGACCTGAGTTTGTTTCGGTTCAGCTGTGCACACGACGGCCTTTCTCCGCGGAGGTTTTCAAGTAACCACATAATTTCTGTCAACATCCAGAGCGAGGGGCGTGTAACGCTGCCTGAAACCAGGCCTTATTTTCTCAGCGCTGTGGCAGAGACCCTGTCCTGTGGTTACGGTGCTGCGCACACGCTGCGGAGCGCTTGGGTGGCCCCGCAGCACGGCCATGCAGAGCAGCGGCCCTAACCAGGGGTCTGCGCCCCACGGGGCCCCGGCCCCAGCCCGCCGCGGGCTGTGCGGTGACGTGGGGGGGCGTGTGGCCCAGGGTAGGGACTGCTGGGTACGGACGCAGGAGCCTAACGACGCACCCCCAGTCCCGCTACTTAACTCACCTCGTGGTTTGGGGCACAATTCTTCTTTGTTTTAAAACCGGCGTCCTCACCTGAATCATGGGGTTGGACCAAGAACAGCTGAGGGGAGGAGTAATTGAAATGAGCTGTGTGAGTTTACTTTGCAAACTGTAAAAGGCTCAGGGACAGAGGGTGGATTGTCTGCGGGCTCTGCGGACCTGGCCCTCTGGTCGTCGTTAGGTTTCAGCCAGTAATTAGTAATTAGCGTCCAAGTGCAAGGTGGGAAGCCAAGCTCAGCCGCAGCACCTGTTTGAAAAAGACTCTTCATCAAGTCAGCCATGTGCTGCGCAGGAAACTACAGGGATCAGAGTGGAGGCGAGGAGGAGGCGGATCCCAGTCCTGCTCTCCTGTGGGGCATCACATCCACGCCAGCATCCTGTGTTCCCTGGGAGGCACCTCGCCTACACAGAAGCACAGACCAGCCAGAAACGTGCTGCAGGAGGGGCCGTCCGGGGGCTCTCGGGTTTTTCATTGGAAGGAGAGAGCCCTGGGGGCAAAGTGAAAGCCGTCTTCGGATTTTGTAAAGGTTCGTGCGTGCAAGACAGGTTCGAGTTGTTACGTGGCTTCCGCAGGAGGGAGAGCGCCGGGTGACGCTCCTGCAGCGCAGGTCTCAGCTCCTCGAGGGCAGGGCTTCCCAAACTCTGCTGCGAATTAGAGTCACCCGGGAAGCTCTGCGCTCTCCCGTGGCCCAGACTGCTCCCCAGACCAGCTGAATCAGAATGTCCAGGGGCAGGGCCCAGGCATCGGTGTTCTTTGAAACTCTCCAGGTGATTGCAGTGGGCAGCCAAGTTCGCGAAGCCCTGATCTACAGAAGGACTGATGGCATCAGAACCAAGAGACATGGAGTCCCTGCCACGGACGCTGCTGAGCCCCAGGCCGGGTGTCACATGGCATCGTCTTCAAGTGGAGGTGATGCATGCCAGACTTCCACGGGTGGCTAGACTGAAGTCCACGAGCCTCAAGTTCCCACCCACCCTGAGAGGTTGAGTCAATGCTCTGAGGTGGAGGTTTTCAAAGTTTAATAGTTCCAAGGAACTATTTGTTCAAGTAAAATAAAATATTTTAAATAAACAAAGGAAGAAGGAGGTGGATTCCACCCCCGCCACACACACACACGCACACACAAATCCACTCTGCCCCTTTCTCCGCGATGACCCCAGAGGACACTGTGGAAATCTGGAAACTTAGTGCAGATCCCCAGGACTCCAGGGAACACAGTTTCTAAAACCACTAATTTAAGGGAAAGGAAATAGGATTTCCACAGGAATGACTTTCATCTTCAGCCATCTGTAGTTGGAGCCTTGATTGTTTTGATGAGTAGAAGTAGCAAATCCCAAATGGAGAAAAGCCAACATAAATGACCGTGGACCTAAACGGCTTGTTCGTTGGGAACACGCGCAGCGTCCGTCAGTCTGTGGTTGATCCGGTGCCTGAAAAATCAGACCCAGGTCTGTTTCTGCTTATTGTCTTGGTGCCACACGTAGGGTGTGAGAGCCACCTCCAGCTACCCCCGGTGTTGCCAAAGGGAAGAATGCTTACATACTGTTTACTGGAGGTTCCCGGACCCTGCAGCCACCCAGGGAGCGTTCCCTCTGCACGAGCTCTTCCCTCGTGTCCCGTGATGTGCAGAGCGTGTCTGGAAGCCCGGTCATCTCACCTCCAGTGTCTTCTAACAGGTTCATGGCCCTCTGTGCCACACAGACTCTAGCTCAGGAGGCCTGGTTCTCAGATGCTGCTGCCGCTGCCCCAGGGACCACACCCTGAGAACCCGGCTCTAGCCCTGTGCCACCCCACCTGGACCCCAGTCTCACTCGGCACTCAGCACCCAAAGTGCGGGAATGGTGCCCAAAGCGGGTGAATTCCTTTCTGAGCTCCGCCTTACATGCCTTAACCCAGTTTGGAAATGGAATTAAAGCAGAGAAGTCAAAAGAGATAAATCTGCTCTATTCTTGGAGTCTGAACTGAATGAATACTTTCAGGGGAAAAAACAAGTCTGTCCCTCCCCGAGAGAAGCGTTGAAAAGCAAAACAGACGAGGAAGAGCAGTCGGAGCCGGATGGTGAAGAACGGCTGAATGCTGATCGTTCCTGACGCTTGGGGAGGAGAATTTATTATACTGCCTCGTTCACTTTTAATATGTTTGACATTTTCCATTTTTTAAAAAGTTCTTTTTAAGTAAACTGAGATTATAACGTACAGGAGCCTAGCAGAAGATGGATGTGTGTTCGAGAAAATTAAGGAGCTGTTTTCAGATTCTCAAGATGATTCAGACCTGAATCCCCTCCACCGGTGCTTCTTACCTTTTCCTTTATGCCCCAGCAGCCTGGGAAAGTTAGTGCTTACCTGAGGCTAAGAAGTTAGCCAGGGCTGTTCTGCGGCAAGCCCAGATTTCTTTGAAATTTTGTCTCATCTCCCAAATGTGATTTTGCATCCTAGTTAGACTCCATTTGGCTTTATCTAAAAATGTTTCAGACTGTCATTACGGGAACACGTTTCCTAGCTGTGCACCTGGTGGGCACACACGCTGCCATCATGAGCTGTGTAACCCTCGTAACTCCAAAGACGTGAGTGGCTCAGTCTCAGAGGAGTGGCACGTGCGAGAATCAAAGCTCAACGGTCCAAATAATTAAGCAGGAACTTCCTTCCTCATGTTTGCTCTCAGAAGACGTTAAAACTGGTATGCATTTATCGCTCAGTGTTCTCATACTCAAGACACAACAAGGTTTGGCTTCGAGTCTCTGCAGTAAAACTCTTACATTGTGTTAGCAGCTAAGGACATCCTGTGTTTTTTAGGCCAACTTCTTCTGCCATTACCAGTCACCAGTAAGGACTCACTCAGCACCACCGTCTCGGAACCCTCAGCCAGACTACAAGACTGGTTCGGAATTTCCCACAAGACCTTGCATCTTTTCATTGGATTCAAGCTTATGCTTCAAGCTTCTATCTCTAGTCATCAATTTTTATAATTTCTTTAAAAAATTACCAAATCCCCGCCTTTGAGGGGCCTTTGGGTTATACAGGAATGGAACTAAACTACAGTTGTATGTTTATACTAAAAAAAAAAAAGAGCGTGTGCTTACAGCAGTATGTGGGAGCCATTTGTGTGTGTGTGTGTGTGTGTGTGTGTGTGTGTGTGTGTGTGTGTGTGTGTGTGTGTAAAATCAAAGGGAAAGCATTTTGGTTCAATCTAATCAACTTTAAAACACTGGTTGTCCCATGATGTTGAGGATTTTCCTCATTCCCCAGTGTCGTTCCTGTGGAGCCACAGGCTTGGTGCTACACATTTGGCATTAGACTCCGGGCCATTTTTCTCTATTTACAATAGGTGCATTTAATACTAAAACTCTGACTTCAGAATTGGTTTAGATTAATAAAACAATCAAGACAGCCATTGACTGAGCCTCAGACAACAGGGCACAGACACTAAGATTAGGGCTGGGAGCTTAGAAGGAGGCGACTGCAGCTCCTAAATCGGGCCAGGGGTGAGGAGAGGACGCGGGCTTTGTTGGACAACAGCTACTGAGTGTCCTTTTGTCTCGTACTAGATAAGACAGGGCTCCTGCCCTGTGAAAAGTCGGAATGGAATTTTTAAAAGTTGCAGACACAAATTACCAACATCTTCCATCCTTGACTGAATGAAGACGAGGGGCCATGTGAGGCAGCTGAAGGCAGGGTCAAATCACACAAGATACTAATTGTGAATCAGAGGAGGGTGGGCGTCACCCTTTAGGCATGAAGTTTGGAGGCAGAGGAGGGGCAGGAGGGAAGGTAAGGCTAGAGGAGCACGCAGGGAGAGCCGTGATCAGGCGTCTGCCATGGTCCAGGTGTGAGGCAAAGAGGACTCGGATGCAGGAGGGGAAAGAGGAGAGAAAGATAGGGAATGGCCAAAGATGATGCCAAAACTCGAATCTCAGTAATGAGAGAATAATGCTTTTTTAAAAGGAGGAGGGGTTAGGAAGCAGCTCTTTTGGGTGAGAAAAATACTGGGTTTATCTGTGGAAGAACTGAGCTATAAAGAGACCCATTAGAGTCACGAGGCTCCTGGAATTCCTTCTGAAGGGTGAGGAGATGCCACGCTGCTTGCTGGTGGGAAGTCGCCGGCTCAGTCTAGAAAGGAGCCGTGGCCCCGAGACGCCTGCCTCAGCCGAGCTGGCGCCGCCTGGAGGCATGGCAGGCACTGGGGAATTGTGCTGGTTGTAAACTGTCAGCTTCAGTGGTACCTCCTAAAGCCAGAGCTCAGCTGTCACTCTCCTGATCCAGAACCTTTCACGGCTCCCCAGTGCCCACCATCCAGCTCTCACAGTCCAGCCACGGTGTCCCCTTCCCACCTCCCCTCCAGGGGCTCTCCCTCCACACACCCTGCTCCACCCCAGCCCCCAGGACCCCACGACACCCCTGCTCTGACCACATCAGACACTCCCCCACCCCTCCAAGGTTGGGCCCTTTCCCACCTCTGCCTTTGTCCATCGCCTTCTCTGTCCCCTGATGAACTGCCCCCATCCTCTGCCTGGTGAACTCCTCACCCTGCAAATTCCTGCTCAGACGCCACTGCCCTCCGTGACTCTCTACACCCCACGGAAATTTTACCAGCCTCTCTAGCCACATTGCATTAGTGTGTGTCCACACTCCCAAAGCTGTGGGCTGTCTCATCTTCCCAGCCGCACCCCCCCATACTCTTTGTTGAGTTTATTTATCTTCCTTAAACCCTAGATGGGATCCATTTCATACAACATTATTTGGGGCTGAAAACACACAAACTTTCTTTATAGTCAGTAAGCATTCAAAGGAAATTTGGAGTCAAAATAAATCCAATGTTAAGATTGTAAAGAATGAGAACCAGCCGTTCTCAGCCATGATTTAGTAATTAAATAAGAACGGCGTCGGCAGTTTCCTTTACCCAAACTCGTCACACCCTGTAATCGCCCCGTGCGGAAGAGAACGCCTGCCTGCTTTTCTGTTGCTCTGATACTCTGATTTTGGGTCCAAGTGTGTTACGTTATGTTGCGGAAAATCACACAGGTTCATTTCTTCCCAAACTCAAAATGCCAAAGTCGATCTGAACTGAGAAACCGCTGTGTGATATGGGTGTGTATTTCTTTAACAGGAACTGTCATTTGAACTTTTATCAGACTGGCTCTGAATCTGTCTAAAGAGAGATGTTGCTCTGTGTGTGTGTGTGTGTGTGTGTGTGTCTGTGTGTGTGTGTGTGTCTGTGTGTGTGTGTCTGTGTGTCTGTGTGTGTGTGTGTCTGTGTGTGTGTGTGCGTCTGTGTGTGTGTGCGTCTGTGTGTGTGTGTCTGTGTGTGTGTGTGTGTGCGTCTGTGTGTGTGTGTGTGTCTGTGTGTGTGTGTGTGTTGTAAAAGAATTTTTAGGCACGACTGCATGTGTTTACCATGTTGACCAGGAGGGGTGGAGGACGTTTTTGAGAGTGGAATTCTTAAACAAGAATATCCAGATATAAACAGGACTTTAAGGAGTTTCCAAGAATCCCTTATCTAAACTCCAAAGTTAAAATAAGACAGATCAGAGCAACACAGCTTATCATTTACTTCCATTCCGCGCGCATTTACTGAGCGCCAATGCGGGCTAAGTCGTGGGGCAGACAGGTAAATGCCACAGGACTTGCCTTTAAAGCAGGCGGGGCAGGTACACGCATGTAGAGTTCAGGGAATTAAGCTCAGTAATAGAAACCAGCCGTGATGTGTGTTCATGCGTAGATGCCGCTCCTTTCTGTTGCCCTCGGGGCCTTCTTCACGCCCAGGCCCTGAAACTTCCTTTGAGCCACGTCTGGTCTTCGGCAGTCGGGGAGAGCGTCCCGGTGGCGGGATGTCTGTACGATCCGCGCAGCAGGCGTTCAGAGCACAGTCGCAAGTCCTGGGGCTTCGTCTGAACTTCTCGTTTGATTATACGTGTTGTTTCCCCTTCGTCACGTTATTTATTTCTAGAAGTGACCTCCCAAAAGTTAGCTCGGCGTTTCAGAGACACGGACGGGGCGCAGCGCCGCTGGGGCTCAGGGTGCGGGACACGGGGGCGCCAACGTCTGCTTCGGAAGCTCCGTTATCCGCCCCAGCCCTGCCTGCGCCTCGTGCCGCCGGGGAGCTTTTCAGTCACCCGCTGCCCACACTGTACCCCACCCAGTTAAGTCCAGATCTCTGGGGAGCTGGGACCAGGCATGAGTGTTTGGGGGAGAAGGAGTCAACTTGTGTTTTTTAAAAAGCTTTTTATGTGGAAATAATTTGAATTCATAAAGTGATGCAAAATTGAAATAGCACGAAGACCCTTATATTCCCGTGTCCAGAGTCACCTGTATGCTTTCTCCTCTGAACCATCTGAGGGTACGTTGTATGCGTCACGGCCCTCCACGCACAGAGGCCCCAGCCTCAGCGAGCGCTTCCTAAGAATGGGGCACTCCCTGTGTCACCACAGCGCAGCCAGCAACTTCGCTCGTTTACTGCACTGATATGACACTTACAAGTACTTCACGTACCGCCCATCCTCAGTTTTGTCGCTGAATCTAGTAACGTCCGTTGTCGCGCTTCTCTTCCTCCGGTTCAGGATCCAGGGCGTTAGCGTCTACGTTTAGTTGGCATTTCTCTCTCTCGTTGCTTCTTCACCTTGCATAATGTTGACATGTCTTCAGAATACACTTCCCGCCACTTTAAAAAAATAAAGTCGTCCTCACTGTATGTTCCCCGGGGCTAGACTGAAGGTCTGTACTCTCACCCGAGCACTGGGCCGGGGCTGGTGTGTCCTTGCAAGGTACCACATCAGGAGATACACAGGGTCCACCGTTTCTCATCGGTTCTGTTCATTCCGATCACCTGGTAAAGTGTTGCCCAGTCTCTCCATTGGATAATTACTCTTTCTTTTTCTCTCTTGCAACTCACAAGCGGTCTGCGGGGCTGGCAAGACCATCAGAATGCCTTGCTCCACATCAAAATTTCCCTCCAAGGTTTAGTGTCTGTCGATGATTTTTGGCTGATCCAATCTTTACCATGATGACTGCAAAATGATTTTCCAGCTCTGGACCCTCTCGCTAGTTACCAGTCAGCCCTGGACACCTCTCATAACAGGAGCGCTGCCTTCTCCCCCCTGTATTTATTTATCTGCTTACTATTGCCATGAACCCGTGAGTTTCTTTTTTTTCCAGTAATTTATAATTCATTACCATGCTTTTTGGGTGCTCAAACTCTCTGAGATGTGGCCAGTAGGAGCCCCCTCCAGGTGACTCCTGTGTCCTTGTGACATGTCCCCATCATTTTTGTGAACAATTCCTTAATTCCAGGCTTACCTTATACCTACCCTACCCTATCCTTGGAACCAGTCTTTTCTCCCAGAAAAAAAGGCACCTTTTAATGGGGTTGGCATTAGAGACAAAGATTAAGGCACCAGGTGTGCTCATTGCTAGTGGGGTGTCTCTGCCTCTTAGCCCCCTTAGCAGACAGAGCTAGGAAATTCATACGTGTATGTGTACACATGCACACGCAAACTATGCATATTCACATACATGTAAATATGCACGTGCACACACATTATTTCAAAATCATGAATTCACACTGACACCTCGCATTTAAATCCATCCCTGCAGGGTTCTGTGTTGCCTTCTCCCAGTCCGTGTTTGTACGTCTCCTTTTCCACAGTGAGACCCTTGGCTCCTAACAACATCACAGGGTGCAGCCGCTGTGGGAAAACGTGTGGCGGCGGCTACTGCAACTACACACACATGTACCGTGACCCAGCAGTGCTACTCCTGGGGACGTTCCCAACAGAAGTGAGGACTTGTGTCCAGCAGAAACATGCAAGAATGTTTACAGCAGCTTCACCCGTAAGAGCCAAAAACTGTAAACACCCCAAAAGTCAATCAACAATAGAAGAGTAAACGGTGGCATATACATATAAAATAATACTGAATTGCTATGAGAAAGAATGAAGTACTGATAAACGCAACAAGGGGAAATGAATCTCATGGCATCAAGTTAAGAAAAAGGTGTCCAGTGTGAAAGGATGTGTGTGTTATTATTCCATTTGTACAAAATTCAAAACAACAGGGACGCCGTGGTGCTGGACAGCAGAGTAGTGGTGACCCCGGGACTTGTGAGGGTCGGGTGGCGACTCGAGGGGACAGGAAAGAGCCTTCTGGGGGGACTGGACTGTTCTGTGTCTTTATCCAGGTAGTAGTAACACAGGCGTGATGCAAATACTGAAAATTCGTCCAGCTATGAACTGATTTAAAAACTTCGCTATATGTAAGTTACATCCTATTTTTTTTTAATTTAATGCAGTTATAAATTGGGCTGCCAATGCAATTAACTCAGCTGAAATGGCTCAGTCAGACCAGTTTCCCGCGTGTTCAGGAACTTGATCATCTGCCCGGCAGCGGCGGCGGCTCCTCTGCCGTAATCCACATCCGGTGCCTGTAATGGTGGGGAAGTGGGGAAATCGTGCATCCGAGGGTTTAACAGTGCAGGACGCAGGCTTCGTCTCAGTATGACTGTTTGTTGAGTTGAACTGGACTGTCCTACGCGCGCACCCTCCAAGGGTTAGTCACAGATCCACACCCTGAGCGTCCTCCACCCCGTGTGTGAAGCCACGTGGCAGACGTCCTCTAGGACTGATTGCTGGTGACTGGAAGTCCGCTGGGTCCGGGAACCCTAAACGCTCGGAGACGGGGTGGAGGGCGCCAGTCACAGGGCGGGCTCAGCACAGGCCTCGACCTCCAAGCTGGTCCTTGGGCCTCCCCCTTCTCAGTGTCAGCCCTGCGGCCCAGGCAAAGCCAGAATAAGGGAATGAGACCGTTCCTCGGTTGAGAAGTCTTCGCTTCTGATCAGGACTCAAAAATAAGAGAGGAGGAAAGGAGGTTGAACTTCGGTGATTCTCCAACTTTAAATGCGCCACAACCCGCTGGAGCTCTTGTTAAACCCAAATGCTGGGTCCTGCCTGAGTCTCTGATTCAGCCGGTCTGAACCTGCACATCTAACAGCTTCCAAAGGATGCTGATGCTGCCGGTCCAAGGACCACACTTTGAGGGACGCTGGAGTAACCGAATGAGTGTGGAACTGAGTGTCTGAGTTCAAATCCTGAACTCTACCTAATCACAAATAACCTTTCTTTCCAGAGGAAGAAACAGACGTCTAGCGCACAGTGATCTGTTTGCTGTGAGGAAACCACCTTCTCTGTTTGACTGTGGGAGCCAGGGGCTGGGACGTCGACGGTGGGCATTAAGACGCCGGGATAAAGCGTATGAGAAGCCGGGCTTGGGTGTATAAGCAAATCCGGTGTGAGCCCTGGAGATGGGCATCGCCGGTGCAGATGGTTTAGGCGGAACATGCTTGCCCAGCGCTGACAACTAGAACTGGAGTAAAACGCAAGTGTCCACAAGAGTTCCGACGAGAGTGAAGACTTCCTCTTGCTGACGTGGTTGGGGGTTGCCTTTCAAACAGGCTTTGCCGAAGCCTGACCTTCAGGCAGCACAGCCGCCAGCAAGAGCCATGGGTCACCTGCACCTTTCTGTGGGGCAGCTCTGGGCGCACGAACAGCCGCGGAAATGCTTCCAGGCCCAGAAGCTGTGGGCGCAGCTGTGCCCGATGTGAGAGGCCCCGGCCCCGGGTCGGGGCTGGTTTGGGAGCTATTTCAGAAGCTAACCCGTGGGCGTATGGAATCAGGACCAGGCTGGCTAAAAACCTAATGTGGCTTTTATTTAATGCTTCGCTATTAGAAGTTTAAAGTTCGTCTGGGCCTTTAGAGGGACGCAGTGGTGGACGGCAAAGAGATTCAGGGCCGCAGTGTCTGATTTCCTTGGGACACTTTGCAGCTGTCCCCTCCACGGTACTTCAAATGCTGCTTTAATGGACTTTTTGGTTTCCAGGTAATAGCCTCTTCTACACCACTGCCATTAAAAGCAATAAAATCTTAGCCAGAACCTACCTCCATTCTGGGCTTTTGATGATCTGAATAGGACTTTTTAAGGAGAAGCTGTAAAAAGCAGGGCAGTGGGGCAGGGGGAGAGTACTTACATCCCTCAGGAGCATTTCTGCTTGTACAGTGTCCTTCATAGTAATTAAAATTTTTAAGCTTTAAAGAAAGTTACATAAGCGTGTGGTAAAAACAAAATTTAAATGATAGTAAGAAGATGTAAAATGATATATGTCTCCTTTCTCATCTCCCTCCCAAACTAAACCCCAGGCCCCATCCCCAGACGTTAACAGTTCTAGGACCATCCTTCTCTAAAAAGTTTTACGTGTGTGCCTACGTGTCGTATATATGTTTTTGTTTAAAAGTATTGCTGTTTATTTAAAAGAATAGATAAACCGCAAAGTCCTACTGTACAGCACAGGGCAGTATATTCAGTGGCTTGTAGTAACCTGTAATGAAAAAGAACGTGAAAAGAGTCTGTGATGTATGTATAATTGAGTCACAACGTCATACACCAGGAACTAATGCAACGTTGTAAATCAACTACACTTCAGTCAAAAAATAAAATTAAGTAAGAGCATATCACGAACGAGACCACACCAAATGTGCTGCTCTGCATTTTTGTTTCATTTAAAAATGCATCACAGAGCATTTTCCCCACGTCCACAGACCTGCCTCACCGTTGTCAGGGCCACAGGGCATTCCGTCGTGGACGACAGCTGACCTGCGCAATCCTCTACCAGTGGAGATTTAGGTTGGTTTTCGTTTTTCTCTGTTTAAAACCATCTGCAGAGAGTTTCCTTGTTAAAAACACTTTTGTATCCTTACAGGGGGAGTGTCCTCGGGTAGTTTCCTAGAAGCACAATTCTCAGGTCAGGTGTGTGGGCATCTGAAGTCTTAAGAGTGTGGCCCAGCCACCCTGCAGTATGTTGAATCACCAACAGCATCACGGTGCTTGCTTGTTCACGCACCTGGCAGCTCTGGCAGTATGAAATCTTTTAAAACGTTTGCCAAGCCGGTGGGTCAAGAATAGCCCACTGTGGTTTTGATTTGCATTTCTTAAGCTCTGGGCAAGGCAGAGCGTCTTTGCATCTGCTCGTGGAAGGTGTACTTGGTTTTCTGTGCGTTGCCTGTTTATCGTTCTTTGCCTTTGTTTGGAGCTGTTGTCTTTTTCTACTACGTACTTTTGCATTCAGCAAATATTAAGTTCCTCTATGTGATGAGCACTGTGCTGGGCACTAGAGCTGCAACGGTGAGGAAACACCGCTGTCTTTGCCCTTTGGGAGCTTACGGCGCACCGGGAGACAGCAGTCATCCGGCCATGCTCTGGGTGGGTGTGTGTGCAGGCTGAGCTAAACGCCGTGAAGGGGAGGCTCTTGCCTCTCGTAGAGCGTGTGAGAAGAGAGATGCCTGGACTTGGGGGGAGAGCAGATTGCCCTACGGGGCTGGCTTCTACAGGACAAACAGGATCTGGAGTTACGAGAAGCATCTCTGGAAGAAGGAACAGCATCGTGGAGGGAACGTGATGTATTAGATGAGCTAAAAGACGGTCATGGAGCAGACCACAGAGAGAACAGTGACACAAGATGGGGCTGGACTACGTCACCTGGGGCCCTGACCCTGTTCATGTTGGGGTTTTTTTCTCCTAGAGAAACGGAAAGCCAGTGAAGGATCTTGAGCCCTAGTTGGTGATCAAATCTGCATTCTGAAAAGATCACTCTGGCTGAAGAGAAGGGAAACAGGAAGACCAATGAGGGTTTTGAATCAGTCCATGTGAGGTCCAATCAGAGCTTGGCCCTGGACTGTGGCAGGGGACTTGAAGAGAAGAAGATGAGTTCAAGAAATAAGTAGGAAGTCAAATAAATTTGATGATGGATTGTATAGAGGGGGCCAGGAAGGGAGGAGGCACCCAGGATGAGTCCTGGGTTCCTAATTAGGTGGATGGTAGTGCCATTTACCGGAATAAGAATGACCACGTGATCCAGCACTTCCACTCCTGGGTAGGTATCCAGAAAGAACTAAAACGCTAATTCGAAAAGATACGTGCACCACAATGTTTACAGCAGTATTTTTTACAATAACCAAGACACAGGAGCAACCCCAGTGCCCATGAACAAACAAATGGATAAAGTTTTGAGATTTACATATATAATGAAATATTACTCAGCCATAAAAAGAATGAAATTCTGCCATTTGCAGCAACATGAATGGACCTAGACAATATTATTTTTAGTGAAATAAGTCAGACAGAGAAAAACAAATGCTGTATGATATCACCTCTATAGAGAATCTAAAAGATAGTATAAATGAACGTACATCCAGAACGGAAACGGACTCACAGACACAGAAGACAAACTACTGGTTACCAAAGGGGGGGGGAGGGGCAAATCGGGGGGGAGGGATTCAGAGACACAAACGATTATGTATAAAACAGATCAGCAACAAGGATACATTACACAGCACAGGGAATGATAGCCATTATCCTGTAATAACTTTTAATGGCGTGTAATCTGTAAAAACACTGAATCTTTATGCTGTTAACCTGAAATTAATATAATATTATAAATCAACTATACTGCAATTGAAAAAAAAGAAATGCTAGATGAGGTTGAGGATGAGTTCAGTCTCACACGACACCTCTGAGTGCAGCTGTCAAGGCGGCAATGAGACGTAAAAGTCTGGAACCAGAGGAAACGCCTGGACTGGAAACATAAATATGGAAGTCACTGGGTTGCAGTCATTACGCTGTGGGTATAGAGGAAACCGCCCACGGAAGGAGGACAACGCCCAGCTCAGGTCTGCTCTGAGTCCTTCAGGGGTTCCAGGATGTAACGGCTGAGTGGAGAAGGACGAGACGGGAAGGAAGGACCAGAGGCCAGCCCCAGAGCAGGAGGAAAGCCTGCCGCGTGTGGTGCCCAGAGACCAGGAAAAGGATGTCCCAGACAGGATGGGGCGCCCGGGAGTGCCGAGCACCGCCGGCACGTCCACGAGGAGGCCTGGAACGTGCCCACTGGGCTTAGCGACACGGAGGTCCTGGCGACGTTCGCTGGAATTGTTTCTGTGAAGTAACGGGGGCAGGAGTCCGACTGGAGATGGCTGAGAAATGAGTGGAAGGTGAGGACATGGAGACACCGTAGGGACCACTCCCAGGAGGTGTGCTTTTGAGGGAAAACAGCCCCAAACCTGTTCAGCCTCAGTCTCGACTCTTGACCCTTCCTTGCCACTCCGTAAGCTGAGCTGATTTTCCAAATTGGAATTTGGTGTCCCACAGCTGTGGTCTCCCCGGAGCCACGGCACGCAGCCAGCCAGGGACAGAGTCTGCAGGGGAGGCCGCCTCGACCCTGGAGGCTCTTCTGTCCCTTTGAGCAGCTTCTGACTCTGCAGGACTGGGAAGGCCCGTTGCAGACACGCTGCTGAAACCGGCTTAAAGAAACAAAGGGTCCTTACGCTTTAGAGGTGCCTACTGAAAAATGGGAGGATGAACAGTGTCTGGGATTTGCAAAATGAAACAAGCTAAGCCATGATAATTATTGAAGCTGGTTGATGGGATGGGTACATGGAGGTTTAGTATACTGTTCTCACTACTTCTTTTTTTAATTGAACTTTTTTTCGTTTTTCCTCCAATAATTCAGTTTTTTTTTTAATTGAAGTATAGTCAGTTTACAATGTTGTGTCAGTTTCTGGTGTACAGCATGTTTCGGCCATACACATACATACATATATTTGTTTTCATATTCTTTCTTATTATTGGTTACTGCAAGATACTGAATATAGTTCCCTGTGCTGTACAGAAGAAACTTGTTTATCTATTTTATACATAGTAGTTAGTATCTACAAATCTCAAACTTCCAGTTTAGCCTTCCCCACCCTCTTTCTCCGCTGGTAACCAGAAGTGTGTTTTTCTATGCCTGTATTCTCACTACTTTTGTTTATGTATACATTTTTCATAATATGTTGTAGAAAGTTAAGTTCAGTAACTCTATAAATTGAAAGTACACAGAGCCAGTGACCATCACAGGCCCACTGTGACCAGGCCGCTTGAAACAGGATCTCCTTTACATCCAGTTTGCCGTTGGCTTGTGGGTTTCAAGGTACCGAGTGTCAGAGGGAGGAGAGTCTGCTGTCAGGTGCTGTCCCTTCTCCTCGGTAACCCTGGCGCCTTGTTTCCTGCCCCTCTTCTCCTTTCTTACCTCCCTCCGGGGCGTGGACTGCAGATCCCAGTTCTGTCACCCCTCTTCGTGAACCTGAACAAGTCCCCCTCATCCTTGAACCATGTTCCGAACGATGGGGACGCACACCTTCTTAGCAGCGTTGCGAGGGCTGACGGGCAGCGTGTGTGGGAGTAGCTAACCCAGCTCACCGCCTCGAAAGCGAACAGGGGGCCGGAGATGGTCACACTAAGAGCAGCAGGTCAGACAGAGAAGGACAAACACCACATGCTGTCACCTTACGTGCAGTCTGAAAAGATGATGCAAATGAACTTCTTTACCAAATGGAAACAGACTCACAGACATAGAAAACAATCTTATGGTCACCAGGGGAGAAGGTGAGGAGGGATAAATTAGGAATTTGGGATTAACAGATACACACTACTGTATATAAAGTAGATAAACAAGGACCTACTGTGGAGCACAGAGAACTAAATTCAATATCTTGTAATAACCTATAATGGAAAAGAATCTGAAGAAGAACATATACACATATATATATAAGAATCTGAAAAAGAACATATACACATATATATACACATATATATTCACTTTGTAAATCAACTATACTTCAATATAAATCAATCAATCAATCAATCAGAGAAAAACCAAGAGAAAAAAGCCCACAGAAACCAGGTAATATAAATGAATGGAGGTGCCCAAGTAGGGGAAATCATGTGACCGGCTTGGCCTGTCTTTAGCTTTGCCACATTTAGTAGACATACAAGTAGAAAGAATTGTAAGAAAAATTCTAGTCTATAAGAAAAATAATAACTCAAGCATGCTCATAAATGGAGTAAGTAATCCATATTCATAAATCAGTGGGGAAGAAGCTGAGGCCTAGCCTCAGCGTGGGGGAGCACTGGGGAGTGGCGGGGAGTGGGGCCGGCCGAGCACGCAAGCCCCGTCTGACAGGGCGTCCTCAGCTGCGTGACTGCTGCCATGAGGGAACGTGGAGCCAATGTTAACATGTCTTCTTGTTTTACAAGAGAAGCTAGAACTCTCAATTTTTTATGGGAAACCTCCCAGTTCTTAAACTTGGTTTGAATTATTAAAAACAAAACAAAACAAAACACTACAATAGCCAAACTAAGCCCATTTGTGGGCCAAAATCAGCTCATGAGCTGCCAGTGTGCGACCTCTCACCTAGAAAATGGGTAGAATTCCCTTCCCCTGCTCCCCCTCCCCCTCCCCCTCCCTTTTATGTTCTTGCTCTAACTTTCTCCTTCCTCTCATTTTCCACATCCTTCTCTCCTGACCACTTCCGCCCTTCCTTTCTAGACCAAGTCCAAGTGCGGGAGGGGTGGAAGTGGGCTGGGGACGTGACTGCGCCCAAAGGGGTGCTCTGGGTGCCTCCCGCGCCCCAGGGCTGAGGCCGGCGCCCGGCTCGCAGTGCGTCATAAGGACAAACCTGACGGCTGAGCGAGCGGCGGCTGGGCCGGCAGCCTGTCCTGCACACCCGGGCTCACCGAGGACCGTCTCGTCTTTCTCCACAGCCTTGCGAAGCCGCTCCGGGCGCTCCATCATCAACGGGAACTGGGCCATTGACCGGCCCGGCAAGTACGAGGGCGGAGGGACCATGTTCACCTACAAGCGTCCGAACGAGATTTCGAGCACCGCCGGGGAGTCCTTTCTGGCGGAGGGTCCCACCAACGAGATCCTGGACGTCTACGTGAGTCTGAGCTGTGGCCCGGGCTCTCTGCCTTCTTGCTTCTCGGGGTCCCACGTAGAGCAAGGAAGGGCGGCTCAGGAAGACCGTCTGAGCGGCGCCCCGGCAGTGCCCTGCGAGCCTGGCGCTCGTCTGCGCGCCTCACCTCTGACGGTGCCCTGTTCACAGAAACCTTACACTCTGCCAGATGCTTTCACCCTCAGAGTTAACTGACCCAGTAAAACCAATTTTACTTGTTGAACCAAATCAGAGGCAAAATACATCCTTTATTTCATGAGCGTTGGGTCTCCGCCAGGCCCTCTCCTCCTGTGCTAATCTGGCGTGTTTTTTTTTTTTTTATGGCAAAAGAAAGCAAATGCCTAAAGCAAGACAGGACCACTCACAGCCCCCAGCCCTCTTCAGATTCCATTAAAGCAAGTGAAGAAACGAGAGCTCCAGGGTCCTCCAGCCCGCAGGTTACTCAGAGTCACAATACAGAGGTTTACTAGAAGGCCCCCGCTTCGCAGAAGCCAGAACTCTGGTTTCTTTTACAAGAAACTAAAGCACTAAGTTGCCCCAGAGTTTAAAATTGTCCTTATTTTTAACTGAAACCACTAGAATCCAGCCTCCTTAAAAAGATCAGGAAGTAAAAAAATGACCAGAAAGAAAAGCTCAAAGTCACATTTTGATAAAAAAGAATGAGCCCCCGCTAGGCATGCGTCCTCTCACCACCTCCAGAGCCTCGCTGGCCTCCTCGACACCGCTGAGTTCGAGTTTTATGAATATTACTTCTCCAGCTCTCGGGTTACCTGTTCATTCCTCCTGGGCCCAGTGGCCCATGGACTAGAAACTATAAAGGAAGCCTTGTTATAGTTCATTTTGAAAAATTTTTTTAGACCGTCCAGTTGGTTGTTGGACTCTAGGTAAGTTTCAAATGGCATCAGAGGTAAAAACTCATGGTGTGAAAGGCCCACTGTGGGTGGTCTGGGATGTGGTGGCCAATAATAATTTCGCAAACGGGACGGATGTGCACTGGCAGAACATTGCCTCAGAAGAGGCGCAGAGGAAGGAGGAAGGGGAAGGGTTTTCTGTCGGATTGTGTGAGAAGAGAAGTGAGGGGCTTGGAGCAGACAGCGGAGCCCAAGGTCACAGCACCGTGTCCCTCGGGGGTTCTCTGCCCGCCATGGTTCCTGGACGCCAGGAGCCCAGGGCTTCTCACGAATGCCTTCCATGGATGACTTATAGACTGGAGGCCCCATTTTACGTGTAGGGAAAGGGTGAGGGCTGATGGTGTAAATGGACAGAACAGACAGCCTCCTAGACCAAACAGGACCCACCCATGCAGTGTGACTCAGTGGACATGTGTAGCTAAAAGGACCTGAGAGATGAGCTGTGAGTCTAGCCTCCTGCTTCTCAGATGAAGACGTCAGACGCTGAGAGATTAAGGCCCCTGCTCCAGGTGACAGAGCTGGGGAGCAGGAGGGCCCCTTTAGGAAGCAGCGGAGAGAGAAGCCGCGCGGCGTGACCCTGTCTCCTCGCCCGCCCGAGTCTTCGCTGCAGCTTCGGGTCTGCTGCTCCACTGAGTGCCCCACCCTGCCTCCTCCTGCCCGGAAAGCCTGGGGCACAAAGGAGTCTGCGCTCCAGAGCCGACAGGGCGGGATTTGCTCTGCTGCGCCTCGCTGGCTGGCTTTGTGGCTTTGTCCTGGGCTGTCTGACCGCTGGCTTCCACAGCCCTTGCGGCTTTTGTTGAGGGTTCCTGAGAGAACAGGGCCCAGGGAAGCTTACTTACCTTATGCCGGTTTTTCTCACCCCATCTCTCTGTGGTTCTGGAACTTTCCGTGGAGGAGAGGGCCTGGAACCCAGAGGGTCAGGGAGGGAGAGGATTGGGGCCCACCCTTCCGGAGTCGGCCTGCTGGGCCCGGGGGTCGGAGGGCTCTGCGGGAGGTCTGGCCCCTCTCCGCGTGGCTCTGTCCGGCCACCTGGTGTCCAGACGGCTTCTCCGTAGGGTAAACTTCAGTGTCTGTTTTGGACATTCTGAGAACCGTGAGCAAAATCTAAGCTGTGGTAGAGGCTGGTTGGGAGCCAGTGGGCGGGTTCACTACCATGGCTCCCTTCTTCCTATTAGGAATTTATAAAATCTTAACCTGCAGCCTACTTTTCTTGATTCTCTCAAAGACGACGTTCTTCATTCTTCAAAAGCCAATAGCAAAAAGCCATCTGGAAACCGCCTTCGTTTAGTCTGTCCCCGGCCCGCTACCATTATTAGATTAATATTGGTGAATCCGTCCACTCAGTTACAGTCAGTGCCGCTCACACGGCTGGGCCGGAGCCAGCAGGAGAGGGTGTGCCCGCGTGCCAGGCGCTGACGCGCCCCTCTGTGTTGCCAGATGATCCACCAGCAGCCTAACCCGGGAGTGCACTACGAGTACGTCATCATGGGGGGCAACGCCATCAGCGCCCCGGCGCCGCCTCACAGGAGACCAGGTACCGCCGCTTGTTCTGCTGCCTAGCGCTGTTATTTTATTTCATTTTATTTTATTTTATTTCAAGCACTTTTAAAGCCCTTCCCTCTTCTTCTTGTGTGTCCACCCTGTGTCTCTCAGTCAGCGCAGAGACAACCCGCGGACACATACTTTAGAGTCAAGGGGCCTTGGAATCAGAGGATGCTTCGCCATCTGCCTGAGGCTTCCCTGATAAGAGTGTCCCATGCACATGACCCAAACACGAAGTCAACATTCGCGGTCTGACTTTCCAGTTCCACGTCTTGTATTAGTTTCCCGCTGCTGCTGTAACAAACGACCTCACACTTAGGAGCATAAAACCACACAAACGTGCTGTCTTACAGTTCTGGAGGTCGGAAGTCCAAAATGGGTTTTATTTATTTATAGTGGAGGTCCTGGGGATTGAACCCAGGACCTCGTGCATGCTAAGCATGCGCTTTCCCCCTGAGCTATACCCTCTCCCTCCCTGCAAAATGGGCTTTGCTGGGCCAAAATCAAGGTGTTGGCGGGTTATGTTCCTTCCACGGGTTCTGGGAAGGAATGTGTTTCCTTGCCCTTTTCAGCTCCAAGAGGCCACCACACTTCTTGGTTCACGGCCGCTTCCTCCCTCCATCTTCAAAGCCAGCCGGGTGGCACCCTTCACATCTCTCCTCACCTCTGACCCTCTTCTCTCAGCACCTCCTTCTCTGTCTCTGGCCCTCTTGCCTCTTTCTTATAAGGACCCTTCTGATTACACTGAGCTCGGTCAGACAGTTCAGGACAACCTCTCCATCTCAAAATCCAGGAGAACCTAATCACATCTGCAAAGTCCCTTTTGCCACATAAAATAACAAGCCAGACTCCAGGGATCAGGACACAGACATCTTCAGAGGGACAGTGTTCTGCCTCCCACTTGCCTTTTCTCTTGGTCCCCTCCTGCCTCTGCTAACATTCCTCTGACCCGTGAGAAGAGAAGAATGAGCTCTCACCTGCCAGCCCCCGCTTCCCGTGGGCTCCGCTGGCAGAGAGCCGGCAGCGCTCGCTTGGTGCTGCTGCGTGTGTCACAGCCCCTGGCCGGGATCTTCGCTGAGTGATGGGGGAGCCCACCACCCACATGGAGGCTGTCTCTTCCATCTTTCAAACAGGAAGGTCTGCAGGAACACTGTGATCATTCACGCACGCCGAGTCCTGGCTGTTTGCTGGCACTGCTGAGCCTTTTATGTAGACTAACCCATCCGACCAGCGGGGCCCAGAGGGAGGCACTACTGCTAGCCCCGTTTTAGGAGTAAGGAAATGGAAGCGTTATGTGCCCAGGCCCCACAGTGACCTCAGGCCAGCCTGGGTCACTAGCCCCTGTGCTTGTGACATTGTCCAGAGGGGACCTGGTCCAACCCCTGTCCTAGGAAGTGAGGGGACAGACGCGAGACCGGGTCCATTCATCCTTCCCTGGGTTCTCAGTTGGATAATCAGGTGATCTGATTGTCACACGTCGGGGAGGAGCCACCTGGCAGCCGGGAGACCACAGCCTGGTGTGTGCCTGGCATGTGGGGTGCACGTGTCGTCCAAACTCCAGGTCAGCCCACTCACGTTTCCAGGAGTAATATACAGCCCGAGAAACCAAGTTCAGGTGGCAAGATACTGAGATTACTGAGGTCTGATGCTGATTTACAGGGGCAGCTGGACAGACCGTCTGAAAGCATAGGGGACGATGATGACTTACAGCAAGTGTAATGGGTCTCAGCTGATGGGCAGTGAGGCTCCGGGATCAGCTGCCTGGGACAGGGCAGGCCAGAGGGGCCAGCTGGAAGAAGCCGGTGAGGAGAGGCACTCTGGACCAGGCTTCATCCTCCGTATCAGCGGAGTCAGGAGGCCAAAGCTTGAATTCAACTTGCCACTTTCTTGCTGTGCGCCCTCAGGCAAGTCAGTAACTTCCCTGAACACATTCACAGTCTACAAAATAGAGAGAAAGAACGTGCACCCAAAGGTTTGGTTTGGGAGGGAGGGGGTATGGAATGAATCAGGTCTCCCTCCCAGCACGTGCCCGGTGCGTACAAGGTACATACAAGCCTTTCGAATGTTTTATCTGAAACATCTTAGTCTCGTTTATATCAGCATGGATGCTGGGCTCAGTTCTATTGGTTTAATTTGCATATAGTATCTTAAACCCTGAAGTATTGTGAGTAGGCAACTCAATAGTAACGTCCTAGAGGAAGGGTGGTGAAAACCCTGTTTCAACTGCATTTTACAGTAACCCTAGGATTTGCTTTATTATTTTATATTAAACTAGTGAATGTTTGAGCACTATTCAATCAAAACACACGTATGTAAAGTGAAGTGCAGCTGCTCCTTCATTGCCAAAACTTGGAAGCAGTAGGTGAATTTGGATAAAGAAACTGTGGTTCCTCCAGACAGTGAAATATTATTCAGTGCTAAAAAGAAATGGGCTGTCAGGCCTCGTAAAGACACGAAGGGACCACAACTGCACGTCACTAGGTGAAAGCAGCCGTCTGAAAAGGCTGCGTGCCGTGCGGTTCCGCGCGCGCGTGTGACGCTCTGGCAAAGGCACGACTGTGGAGACAGTAAAGGGGTCGGTGGTTACCAGGAGCCGGCAGAGAAAGAGGGACCAACTGGCAGAGCACAAGGATCTCAGGGCAGTGGAGCTACTCTGTGTGATACTACAGTGGTCCATACACGTCCTGTATTTGTCAAAACCTACAAAATGTACAGCACCGAAGGTGAACCGTGGCGTAACATGGACGCTGGGTGACAGTGATGTGTCAGTGTAGGTTCATTTGTTTTAACAAATGGACTGTCTAGCAGGGGATGGTGGTGTGGGAGGCTGTGCACGGGGCTGGGGCAGGAGAGAGGTGGGAACTCCCTGCACTTCCCGCTTCATTTGGCTGTGAGCCTTAAACTGCTCTAAGAATATGTATCAGGTCTGTTTATTTTTTAAAGCAATACCCCCAACCTCGTCCTCTCCCAGCGCCCCAGAGGGAATCGCTCTTGAACAGCTTGGTGGGCTCCTGCCCTGCCGTTGCTGTGCACACACAGACACGTTTGCAGCCAGTCCGAATCGTTGTCCACAATCCAGGTATAAACACGCCAGTCTTCCCCATAAGTCGTTGTAAATCTAACCTCAACTTGAAACTTCTTTGGAACTGGGAGAAAATTCAACCTCAGTCAGTCTGGGGGATCCCACACTCACCCAAGGTGGAGTTAGGGTCTGTGGCGCCCAGGGGACCCAAGACCTCAGAAGCCCACCTCCCCTTGCTTTGGACATCTTCCTCTCTCTCCCTCTCCCTCTCTCTCTCTCTCTCTCTCTCTCCCTCTCCTCAGCACTCTCCACTCTTCCCTTCTCCCTCCCCTCCACTGGCCCCTCTGGGACCCGTTATCCGTTATCCGTTATCCGTATGGGGAACCCAGGCTGTCACCACGGGAGAGAAGAGCTGTTGACTTCCAGCAGCTTTTTCTTTCTTTCCTGCAAAAATCTGAGGCAAGAAAATCTAAGAATTTGGCCATTTGGACTAGGAGAGGAGGAGGAATGCGATAAAGAACAAAACACAAATTAATCTCTCAAAAAAGTCTCCCTCCACATCTGCGCATGAGTAGATGTACACACGCGGATCCGCCACATCTGCGTGCGTGTGTGTATACACATGGATCCGCCTGCGTTTTTTTCTTTCACCAACTACCTATCAGTCATATCTCCATGTCACAACACGTGTTTGCTTCATTCTTTTAAAAAAGTGACATAGTATTTCATTCGTGGTTGTAGCATAATTTATTCTAACTGGTGCCACTAGTGGACATGTAAGTCCGTTCTACAGGTTTGCTGTTTCAAATAATGCTTTAGTAACCATGCTTGTCCACACAGCTTTATGTAAAAAAAAAAAAATGGAAATACCTGTAGGACAAATGTCCTGGAAACTGAATCGCAAGGTCAGAAGGTGTGTACGTGGAAAATTTGGAGAGATATTGGCAAATTGCCCTCCAAAACCTTGCGTCCGTTGGCAGGCCCGGCCAGCGTGTGAAAGCGGGTCCCCGCGCCCTCCGTGGGCGGTTAGGGCGCTAAGCGTTCCTGGGGGCTCATCGTTGCTGTCAGGCAGGCGGGCTGCTGCTGCCGGCTGCTTCCTTGCACACTGCTTCCCGTCGTGGGTGGACTGAGCGTGGTTATGCGCCTTTGGCCGTCGGTGTTTCTCTCCACGCGAGCCGCCTCTCCCAGGCCCTGGCCCACCCCCCACCAGGACGTTCATCTTCTTCTTACCCGTTTGTAACATCTGCCTGTTTCAAATCTGTGTGCCGTGAGCTAGGAATGAGCTTGTGCCTCCTGATGTCTAATGTTGGAGCAACTTCCTCTTTACGACTCACCGTCCGAACCCACCTTCCTTCTGGGGTGTGTGCACTTGCCTCTCGCAGGGGAGCCCTTCAATGGCCAGCTGGTCCCAGAGAGGCGGAGCCAGGACGAGGGAGCAGAGAAAGACGGGGACGAGGAGAGGGCAGACGTGCACGGCGGCGGGGCGCCTGAAATATTCACTCCGGAATCCGCACAGACCTTCCCGGTCAGGCATCCAGACAGATTCTCTTCCCATCGGCCGGACAGCGTGGTGCCACAGCCCCCGCGGCGGAGCCGGGACCACAACTGGAAGCAGCTGGGGACGACAGAGTGCTCGGCCTCCTGCGGGAAAGGTGAGCTCGCGGGCGGGCTGGGAGGGTCTCTGAGACCCCTGGGCGGGGACTGTGCTGGTGGGCACATAGCAAACCCTCCCTCCCTTGAGCCTGACTGTGAGACGGCTCCTTAGTGTGACGCTGCGTTGGGAGTGGGGGGTCCCCAAGATCACCCCCAGGCTCAGAGATCCACTGGAAGGTCTTACGAGACCCAGAAAAGCCGCCGTGCTCACGGTTACCGTGTATTACAGTAAAAGATTGGAATCAGCCAAGGGAAGAGTGCAAAGTCCCGGAGACACCACGCACCAGCCTCCAGGGCTCCCCTCCCGGTAGAGTGGCTCAAAGATGCACTTAATTCTCCCAACAGTGTTGTACACGAGCTGAGCATTGCCAACCAGAGAAGCTCCCTCGAGCTCTGGTGTCCGGGGAGGGTATTGGGGTTCAATCACGCAGGCATACAGCCCCCACATTACCGGCATTAGCTACTCAGCCGCTAGCACCCAGAGGTCAGACTTAGACACTGTGGCCCAAGGCCCCAGGCAGCAAAACAGGCCTGCACACCCACCACATTGTTCGCCTCAGCTCACTTGTCAGACTGATACGGTGCAACCCAAGATCTCCTGCACAGAAAACTCTTATGAGCAGAATATTCCAGGGCTCTGAGGACATCCCCAGCCCTGGTCAAGGGCTAGCCCTGAGCACTGGGCCGCCCAGGGGGCCCTTCCCCACACCGCGCGCCCGTTCACAGGCAGAGACCATCTCACCTGCCTCAAGGTCTGGGCTGACGTACACGTCGCAGATGTGGAGCTCTTGGCCAAACGCCAGTCGAAAGTCATTCTCAAATCTAAGGACCTTCAGGGAAAAAAAATGCTTTGGGAGCTTGAAGGGTTAGTTCGCCAGCTTTCATACTCAGCAACACTTGCAACTCCCTTCCTCCTCTTCAGTAAATTCTTAATCCTCTGTCCGTCCCATCACCTGAACCCAGTCCACTGAGACCTCCAGGAACTACGTGTAGCCCCACAAAGCCAGTTTCCACAGCAGGGAAACCACCCACCAGCCAGCGGAGAGAAAAGATGGAGTTAAAGGATTTGGGGAGAAGGTGGAGTTTAGGGGAGACTTAAATAGAGCAGGGCTGTGATAGTCCGGAAGCAGAGCGCGGCTGTGTGAAGGGGCCACGTCGCAGTCTGGACTGTGAAGTGTGCTCACAGCCCTGAGTCCTTGACAACTGCACGGGTGAGCCAGGCGTGGGAGTGCTGTCCAGAAACCCCTGATCGGATGTTCTGCGGGGTCGGACACTGAAGCTGCTTCTCTGTTCCAGGACGCCCTAGGTCCTCATCACGAGGGCGTGTGTGACTGTGCGGTCGTGATTTCCTTCATGCACGTGGCGGTCGCCTCCTGCTTCTAGCAGAGTGCTACTTGTGACCCTAAAATGGCTGTTCTTGGAGGGGAGGTTGTCATGGAAGCAAAGGCTGTACCCCTGAGGAGCTGCTGCTTTCTTCAAGAGATGTGTGTGTGAGGGTTCCAGATTTGGAAACCATGAGGTCGTCGACACATGGGAAAGTCCTCCACAGCCTCCTCTCAAGTTTCTATCTTTTTCATAAAAGCACTGACTTAGTGATTTTTGAGAATCCAGTTCAAGTCTTTGGTTCGCCTTGGGGTCGGGAGCCCTTCCTGCCTGGAACCTTCGCTGGTTCCAGGGCTGCTCCACACCTGGAGCGCTGGCTTCTGGAGGCTTTCCCGTGTTTATGAGGAGCTGTGCAGAGCAGGTGGAGTGGGGAGTCATTGTGCCGACTTCTTTTGTAAGCAGTATGAGGGGAAGTTAAATGCCTGCTGAGTGTGTCTTGATAAAAAGCAGGAAGCCACAGATTAATTATGCGTTAAGGCCAAAATCGCTGTAGAGAAGATCTGTTCACGGCACCGAGGAGGGAAGGAGCACGAAATGTGACTCATAGGAGCCCAGGATCAAAATGTGTCGTCACTGAAACGTTCTGCCTTAGGCGGCGGTGCGATGCCCGTTAAAGGAACCAGCTACACCAGAACTAGGTGAGACCAAGGGCGAGTTCTAAAAAGGATAAAAACTCTTGTCGTGTGGCTTGATCTCAAGGGCTTGGGGAGAAGATTCTCTTCCGTTTCATGTCTTTAAAGACAGCCTGGCCCAGCCTTCCCAGGAGGATGGGATGTGGGTCTGTCTGGAGACCGTAAGGCAGGGCGTTGCGGACACAGCGGGACAGGAATAAGAGCTCGCGCCCCGCGCGGGCTCAGCCCCCCGCACTCGCACCCGTGTTCGCTGGGTGGGTGCAGCGCCGACCCACCCAGCTGGTCCTGCCACGGTCTCCACCTGTTCCGTACCAGGCGTGACAGAGGGACCCCTCTGCTTCCTCCGAGGTTTGCTCCCGGCCAGCGATGGCCTCACACGCAGGGCAGGGAGGCAGCATGGATGCACAAAACGTTTAGCTCATCTCACGGTCATCAGCGGCACTGATAAGTGTGCCGCGACCAAGAAATCCTGAGCCTGCCGGTGCGTCCAGCCCTTCTGCACGACTCAGGTCCTTCCGCCTTGTGACCTCATCATCCGTCCCCACACAGGCCCTCTCCCAAACTCTTCTCCAGTCCTTCCTGGTAGTGCTCAGCAGACCACACACTTCTGTGCCTCTCGGGTTACACTTTCAGCATCATGACAGCATCACCACAGGGAGGGCCCGTGGCCGGTGTGCAGGAGGCCTGTGCTCTGCCCCGTCACTGCCCAGACCTCTGTCCGTCTGGTCAAACTCGTGGCTTGGCTCGGAGTTCCAGGTCTAGAGTTCTTTTTCCCCTTTCTCCTTATTTTGTCCATCTCTCCACAGTGCCTCACTGATCTCTACACTGTGCCCTGAATTCACTGACTCACCTCATTTAATACCCACTGGTGACCTGTAGTGCGATTCCCTCCTCCAACGTAACATAACTTCTGCTTGATCAACACGCTCAGCATACAAACCGACCAGACTCAGCCCAGATGTTTCCTGCTGCCTGAAGCCCAGCCAGCCCCTGACCTCACCCCCCCCCCATTCCTGCTTGCTAGCAACTCGAGGACTAACTGTGTGGCATGCTTGGACAATGAAGGGAAGGCCAGGTGCCAGTCTGAGTCATAGCCTCCCTCTCTGCAGAAATACGAACTGACCCAAAGAAAGAAACCATTGCGAGTCACTGGAGTCAAGAATTATAGGTATATAATTATATATATTATGATATATAGTGTTTTCTCACCATTGGAGAGATAACAGTGCCTCTGAATATTTCCTTGGCTAATCGCTGAGACGGGACCATGGACAGACGTCCTGCAAAGGCGGTGAGAAGCCTGGGGGAGGCAGACAGTGGCCACGTGCACACGGCCCCAGGTGGGAGCCATCTTCCCAAGGCACGGATCGTTCTCGGGGTAACCTGTCAGCTAACGACACTCAGTTTCCCCTCCTTAGGGCCGAGCGGTTGGCATAGTTACCTTTGCTTTCTAATCCATAAATTCATAAGTAGAAAAATTAAACCCACGTGGTCTGAACAGAAAAGGATGGGCTAAACAATAAAATTTTTACTTGATCCCTTAATAGCTGGGTCTCAAATGAGCGACCTGCAAGCCGTGAACTGCACCTCGTTCATCTTCATAACTCAGTGCAACGCGCTTAATGTTTGTCGCGTGTCATTAAAAGTCTGTTCTTAATGGGAGCAGATACGTCACTGAACAAAATTTAATTCCACGAAAGTTTTTGCTTCCTATTAATTTTACAGCCAGTACTGCTTTTTACTCAGCGAATAATTAGGCTTAATTGGAACGTTATTTTAAATAATGGTCTCCAGTTATAGCTGCATGGTAAATTCTCACTGCCAGAGGAGTTTAAACAGGTGATTGTTTCTGAGTCAAAACTGTCTTATAAACCGTCAGGTTTCTTACTAGAACTTCCCTGTGGCTCAGTGTGTCTCACAAAGTCAGCTTAGAGAAGCACTGAAACACTTTGTGGCTGATGAAATATTAAGAAGCACCTTCAAAGTTATCTCTGTAGTTACAGTTAAAATTACGGCAAGTTGCAAGCTCAGAAACTTTCAATGCTGGCCAGTCAGCAGCAGAGCTGTAGCATAAACGACAGTGCTCTGCCCGCAGGAACCGGGCACCGCCTGGACTGGGGTTGGTGGGCGGAGGTGGGGAGGAGACAGGTTTCTGTACAAAAGCACCGTACTCTTCAGACCGGCGGGTTGCGCGTTCAGCCAGTTACTGTTTCTCGCTTTGAAACACCCATTTGTAATACTTCAGTGTGGCCACCAGGGGGTAGCAGAGAGAGGAAGGCAGAACTGAATGGGCTTTTTTGTTTTAAGTTGAGAGCGAGAAATTCCACTTAACAAATTCTGACTTTTTTTCCAAAATAGACTCTGTCTTATTAAGTATGAAACACTAGGCTGTACTTTTAAAGAAAACAAAAAAACTGAGGCAATTAGTATTTTGTTTAGCAAAGTAATAAAAGAAACATTAGACCTCTGATAAATATTCACTCAACAAACTTTTACTGAGCACTTACTACTCTGCTGTGCCGGGGTTAGTTACAGGGACAAACAAGAGCTAGTCCTGTGCCTGAGAAGTTCACTATCTCATAGGAGGCAGAAATACCCAAATAACTAAAATACCATTAGATCAGTACTTTATTATTTATTAAATACCAATAGATCAGTGCTGTGATTTACAGAAGGGGAAGCCAGCTGCTTTTCTAGCCTCTCTTGAATCTTCTTACTTCTCTGTCCCAACCTGACTGCCTTCAGCACACCTGGCACTTGCAGTGAGTTTGCGGCCTGGACAGCCCCCTCCCTGCCAAGACACATGTGCACAGACCCAACCCTTCCTCTACGATGCAGCTCGACCCCACTGGGACCCGTTCTCTTCAATGTCTCCAGAAAACCTTCAAGGAGTTATTCTGTGTGTTCATTTTATCATCACTCCCCTGCCTGGCGAAATCTCTTGGTGTCCTGAACTCATATGAAAGTTGATTTCATCTGCCTTTGAACATACTCAGACCCTGTCCACAATTACATGATAAGGTCTTTGCAGGCAGGAGCTATCTCTACCCATCTTTGCCCCCGTCCGTGCCTGGGAAAGCCCTTGTGCGGGTGGTGTGTAAGCACAGGAGTGAGGACGTGTGTGTGTGTGTGTGTGTGTGTGTGTGTGTGTGTGTGTGTGTGTGATGGCTCTGCACCTGGGTCTCTGTGCATTGGCATCCACAGCCTCACATTCAGGTGTGTCCTCCCCGTCCTTGCAGGATCGCAGTACCCGATTTTCCGCTGTGTGCACAGAAACACTCACGAAGAGGTGCCTGAGAGCTACTGTGACTCGAGCACGAAGCCGGCCCCCGAGGAGGAGCCCTGCAACATCTTCCCTTGCCCAGCCTTGTAAGACAGCCTCTCTGTTCCGGTCACCTTTAGCGGGCCACTTTCGGTTGCCTGTGCATAGGGCCCTCGTGGCGCACATGACGTAATTCTTAAGTCAGCCCACTTCTGATTTAGGAGCGGGAGGCTTGGTCTATGCAGTCTGGAGCAATCACGCCTGTCTTTCAGGGTTAACACGAGAGCGCGTGGCCATTAGCTGGTCAGCCTTTGGTAAAGTCGAGCGATTAATTAGGTCTTAGCTGGGCAGGGAAGACAGAGGGAGGTCAGTGCCGCAGGTGAGCTGTGTGCAGAGAGGGGATGATGAAGGTCGCCGGCACACCTGCCTGGAGTCAGTAGGAGAGTCTCAGGCACGAGCTCGGGCTGGTTATTGAATGATTTTTTTTTTAATTTTTTTAAAAACAAGGGGGAAAAGCCCTAACAGGAGTCAAAACCCTAATTCTCAAACTAATAAAATCAAAATTCTCATCTGAAGGCACAGTGAACACACGCTGACGTCTTCTTTAAGTAAATGGCAAAGCAGGATGGCGGAGGAGAGGACGTGTGAAGCTGGCGGGAAAAGAGTTAATGGAAAATAAGGAGGGCTGGGATAAGAGTTCTAAGTTAGTTCCGAAGTGGGTCATGTCCTATAGGGTAATAAAACTAGCCTTTGGAGTTACTCTTTTGACTAGATAGAAATTATTTGTGCCTTCTCGGCTTTTTGTAATGTCATGGAATCTGAGCCCTGATCACTGGTAAACAGCACATGGAGCAAAGCTGCATCCTTTACGGGGCCCCTGGCCGTAGGCGGACCGCCGGGCACCGCTCCAGGCTGGGGTCGAGGGCGAGGGCTCTGACGCTCTGAGAGCTGGCTCGGCCTCTCTCCCTGCTGACTGACCCGCCTGTCCCTCTCGCTGTCTCGCTCCCGAGCTAGCTGGGACATTGGGGAGTGGTCCGAGTGCAGCAAGACCTGCGGCCTGGGCACGCAGCACCGCCAGGTCCTGTGCCGCCAGGTGTACGCCAACCACAGCCTGACAGTGCAGCCCTACCGCTGCCAGCACCTGGAGAAGCCGGGCACCACCAGCACCTGCCAGCTCAAGATCTGCAGCGAGTGGCAGATCCGGACAGACTGGACCTCGGTACGCGGGGCAGGGCCGCCCGTGGGAGCTCCCCGTCCAAGACCCACCACCCACTCCTATTTCCCCCACCCCCGAGACCCACCGCCACCCTCCCGTTTCCCCCCTCCAAGACCTGATATGGGAGAACCTGGGGTCTCCAGGAGGACCCACCCTGAGGGTTTCTGGAAGGACTTTCCGGCAAACCATAGGATGTGCTGATCGCCGGACAGACCTAAGGGCTGACTTTCAGGGGGAGCCCCCGGGAGTCATGTGCACACAGGTCTCCTCCCTCTCAGGCAGCGTGGTGGAGTGAAGGCCACCAACCACTGGTAGAGCCAACTCCTCCTTCCGGTCCTGCTCTCCCATTTTACAGATGACAGGACTGAGGCCCAGAGGCTCAAAGTAGGCAAGACATCCAAGAAGGTCTTAGAGAGAAAAGGTGTGAAGTTTCAGGGCCGGGATCTTCCCCAGGTAGCATCGCATGGCAGAGGGCCTGGCCACCCAGGGGTCTCGCCCCGGTCCTGGGTTCAGGGGATGGGTGGCGAGAGTCCCCGGGGGCTGACCCTGCCCGCTGCGCTGACATGCGCTTGCTGGGTTTCAGTGCTCGGTGCCCTGCGGAGTGGGGCAGAGGACTCGGGACGTGAAGTGTGTGAGCAACCTCGGGGACGTGGTTGACGATGAGGAGTGCAACATGAAGCTGCGGCCCAGCGACATCGAGAACTGCGACATGGGGCCCTGCGCCAAGAGCTGGTTCCTCACCGAGTGGAGCGAGAGGGTAAGGACGGCGGCGGGTGGACTGCGGTCTGCGGGGCGGGTGGGCAGCAGCTCCGTGCCACCAGCTGCCCCAAACCACGTGAGGACACACTGCTAGCGCAGAATCCCCAGGGTAACTTCGGACTTGGGGGAAAGGCCCAGAGGTGAAATAGTGCAGGCTTGCTGCCTTCTTATGAAGACCGAGGGCTCCGAGATCCAGGCGTGGGCTGCAACAATCCACTGAATTCTTCCTAACACACTATCCATTTGAATATTAAATAATGAAATTCTAAATAAAGTGAATAATTACCTCACACCTCTCCTACCTACATTTTGGGAGTGCCTGGCGTATGATGGGCGCTCAGCCAGTGGCAGGCGCCTTCCCTGCTTCTTATGAACTCAGAACAGCCCACGGAGTTCTCCTCCCCAGGAGCCTGGCCTCCCTGGGGGCCCCTGATGTCTGGCATCAAGGAGGAACTCGAAGGCATAGATCGTTCATCAGGAGCCCACTGGTTCCCCGTGTACAGGGAAGCCAATAGGGATGGAGTTCATCTATCAAAGACAAAAATCAGATTTACCTCAGGAGAGAGAAGGGTCGTGGAGCTGGCCGGTGGTGATGGCTGCACAACAGTGTGGATGGAAATGCCTCCGACTCAGAGGCTGGGGCAGATTAAAGTGATACATTCCATCTTATGTGCATTTTACCATAGTGAAAACTCGGGGGAAATACTGAGCACAGTTACAGAACATCCCTTGGGGAGAGGGAGGGCGCGGGGGGTGATGAGCTGGGCCTGCCGTTTTGGGGGGAAGCTGCTGATTGGCTGGCAGTGGGGGTGTTCTGACCGGGGCGGCTGAGCCACTCATTCATGAACCATTTCTGGGTTTCTGGGTTCTCCAGAGGACCTTGGAAGTTTAACTGGGATACAGGCATGATTGGCTACCTCTGCCAGTCTGTCCTTAGTGCCTCCCTCTCAGACCAGGTCTGCAAAGTTCCCCTTATCAGAATCCCGCACAGTACTTCCAAACTGTAACGTGCCTACAAGTCACCTGGAAACCTTTTTACAGGGCAGGGTCTGAGACAGCACTGGGAGGTGGGCTCCCGGGGGCCTGAGGCCGCCCTGGAGCAAGGGTGGAGGACCAGCCAAATGCACAGAGCCTTAGGAAACACTGCTGAGCTCGTGGGTCCTGTTCCCCGGGCATCGCTGGGCCAACAGTGCGAGATCTCAAGCTCAGAGGAGTAAACGGTCACCTGCCAGCAGACTCGCACCCACACCGCCACGCCAGTTGATTCCGATTGGCCAGCATCCATTCTAAGCAGTCAGAGCCCACCAGGGACCAGCTACTGAGTGTTCTGAGCGTCCACCCTGCAAGTATGCACATGGGTTTCCACTCGTTTCGTGTCATAAGATGCCCCCGTGGTCCCATCCCTCTCATCAGACAGTAGTGACCCACAGCAGTGGGCACTGCCACTGAGAAAGAAAGGAGGAGCAGACCTGTGTGGCAGCCCTCACGCCACATTCAGAACCATCCTGGAGATTCTCACCCAGTGATCTGGCTTCTTGTGGGTTCCCGACCTCTTGTGGCTTACAGCCCCTGTCCCTTAACCCCAAGACGGTCCTCAGATAGAGACTTCCTGATGCAAAGACCGACCTCTAGGAGGAGCAGCTCACAGTGCCTCCTGTCTCAGGGGTGGACTGCAACGGCCAGCAGATTAGCCATCAGGCAGGCACTGGCCAAAGGGAAACGCACGGAAAGCAGGTGCCAGTCTAAAGGTGTCTGCTGACGCAGACTTCTGCCCCTAAAGCTGAGTGGGGCAGCGTTCACCCCAGTTTTGTTTGGTACCCCTCCTCTCCAAGCTCCCGACCGTGTACAGCAGCTCCTGGCATTGTGGAAGCAGTGCTGGGGTGCGATTCAGAATCACCCGGCTTAGCCAGCACGAGGGAGCCCCGCGGCACCCAGGCACAGGTCTGGTTGCTCTGTCAGAGGTGCACGGGGTGTCGAGACACGTTGTTTCTAGTGCAGCCTGTGCTGTCAGGAGGTTTCCGTTCACACTGAACCGAAGTGTCTCTTGCCGACCCCCTCTCGGGCCCTGTAGAAAATCTGAGTGCGCTCTCCTCGCGCGGCCGCCCTGCAAACACCGAGGGACGCCTTCCACTTCTTATCCAGGCTAAACATCCCCCGTTTCTTCGACTAATTCTTTCGTGTTTCTGGACGCCTGGTCATCCCGAAACTCACTCGTGCTCACGGTAAACTTGATGGATTTAGTGTGTAAGCCAGTGAATGAAAAGAATGATGCCGGCTTTCATTTTCATATTGGAAAGATTCCTTTTAAAATAATATTCTTTCTTTGGTCATAACGTAACATATGCTATCATAAAAAATATTTAATAATCAGAAAAGCAGACCTGTCATCTCTTCACTAGAAGATAACAATTTAAAGTATTTAAGGTATGCTGCCAAGCTCTTTTCTATTTGTACATACTTGGCGTTTATAGCTTTTTTATACTCATATTTATTTTAAGGATATAAATCATAATATACGTATCCTTTGGTAACCCACTTTTTTCACTTCTGTATTTATTGTAAACATTTTAAGGGTATCGAAAACCTTTCATGCATGACCAGATCTTAATCAGAATAAAATACTTCAGTTTGACTACTAAGATTGAACCAACCCCCTGTTCTTTATTTCCCCTCCAGTAAAGGCTTATAAATTTCACTTTAATGTAAATTTCCTTTGTATTTTCACATAAGTACTTGCTGGATTGGACCCTTTTCTGAAAATTCTAAATAGAGGAAAGAATGAGCACTTTATTCCTCTGTTTAGAGAATATTTTATTATTCTTTTTCGGGAAAGATATTTTAAGCCATGTAAGTTTGGCGCTACGTGGTAAGTGAGTAATTTTGCTTTACCCCCAGGGTAGATTGTTTCTCTAGAACGTTCATGCTAGTTTTAGAGTAGCTGAGTTGGGAGAAGGTGTGGCTGGGTTTGAGGGAGGCACGGGGGCTTTGGGACCACTTCCCCAAGGCCTTAGGTCAGGTTAGAACTTGAGCAAGCTGCTGACTCTCTGACCCTCAGTTTCCTCATCTGTAACGTAGCAGAGCGAGCATGAAAGACACACACCCCTGAAACCACGACGTAGCAGGGGGCGCAGTGAGATGGGCCTTCGAGCTACCAGTTAGCCTGTCGAACGGTTCAGCCCCCCCAGGAATGACCAGCTGGTGGCAGCCGTCCACATTTGCGAGGGGGCTTTGTATAAAAATGACCCCGTTAAGCTTTAGCCTGCACTATGCGGCTGTCCACCCCAGGAGTAAACATGTCCTGAGCGTCTCCAACACGCGAGGCAGGAATGAGACTCAGCCTCCATTTCATGAGCTCACGTGGGAGAGATGAAAGAAGACGACATCAAAGTGTACGAACACTTAAAGATTCAGAGCGTGTCCTGTTGCTCAAGTTAAAATTAATCTCCACCTGATTGAGTTGACATTGGAAACAACCTGAATCTTTTCAAACTTCTAGGGCCCTAGGGGTCTCCTGACTTGTTGACTCACTTGAGGAAACTCCTTGCAGCCACCTTCAGCTGAGGCTGGGCCCTGTCAGGCCTGGGGCATCGTGGACCTTTTTGTTCTGCAAATCATGACAAGTTTAAACACACGTGCAGTTTTTAATCACAACAGAAAAAAAAAAAAAAAAGAAATCTTAGCCCTCCAGCCTCAATTTTTTAACAGCCAATTTCTTCTAAGGATGTTTTTCTCCAAAGGAAAAAATAAGTAAAGATACTGAGTTATTTACATTACAGATGATGCGTAAAACTGAAGTTCAGGAATAATCGTTAGAGCCGGATGGTCCCTGAGGGGCAGCTGGGCTGAGTTTAGCGTTTAACGGATGCTGGAGTGAGAGGACAGTCCTCACCAGAGAGCTGCCTAGGAATTCCAGGCATTTCTGTGTTCCGTCAGCCCAGGAGTTCAGTTGGGAGTCTGGTCCTTTTCTGGCTCCCACAGCGAGTTTGGTCCTTCCCTTAGGCAGATCCTTCAGAGACAGTGTGTGTCACTGCCTCACTTTGAAGGTTGGTCTCTGCTGCCTGGTAGGGACCCCCGTTCCCCTCAGTCCTGCGGAGACGCTTCCTGGGCCAAGCCCAGTGCAGGCAGCTCCCTTCAGTTTACATTTGTTTTGCTTTTCGCTGCAGTTGGCATGATAAAGTGATGTTCCTCTGCCAGGCTCATCCTTGTCGTGTTCTCTCGGTGGGCACTGGCTTGGTCCTTAACATTCTCCCTCTCAGTTAAGCACATGGGGGTGTGGGAAACGTTCCCAGATGCATGCACATGACTTGATTTGGAAAGCAGAAAATTGAGTCAGAAAGTCCATGGGACATTACGTGGAAAGAAATATTCTTAGGATTTGAAAAAATGATAACATAGATTTGACTTACCTTGTGTTCTTTAGGAGAATTTAAATATCTTGAGTGTTTAATATTAAGAAAAGGACCACGTAATACATGTCTGAAGCCAAAACACAACTTTTAGCCTAGAATATTCCAATTACTGTAACAAAGGATATTTTCTAACCTAAGGGACTGATTCATTGTCTCAGATTTCTAATAATGCAGATAGAGTGTAAGTCGTGAAAAGTTTTTCGGAGCCTGTAGGGGAGAAAAAACTTTTCCTGTACCCTCGTATGTTCTGTGCTGGAAGCCTGCGAATTAAGCTGACAAAAGCCAGGTTAATAGGAGAAAAGCATATAAATTTTATTTGGTGTTATTTTTTTTTAACATGGCACAGGGGGCTTCATAGAAAAGAAGTGAAAATCTCAAAGAAGTGTTTAGACTTGAGGACTTATGTACCATTTTTATAATAGACAATAAATTATAAATGACTAGGCAAAGGAAAGGGGCCTAAGCTTCCAGGGGCAGTAAATTGTAGAGTAGTGGATGAGAAGCTGATGGAAGATGAGGGTTATTTCAGTAAGGTTTGTTTGTGCAGACTTACCTTGGCATCAACCCCCCGTCATCAGTAATAAGAATGTTCTCCTCTTCCTGTTACTAAGTGGAAATTTCCCACAGGAAATTTACACCCTGCTTTTAGGCAGCAAAGGGGAGGGCAGAGAACCCTCCCTGCATCTGCTGTTTCTCAACTGCCTTCAGCTCAAAATAATCAACTGCTGGGGAAGGGAGAGCATAGTTCAGGGGCAGAGTGTGTGTTTAGCGTGCGTGAGGTCCTGAGTCCAATCCCCAGTACCTCCATTAAAATAATAATCATCATCAATATGCCAAAGCAGCATGCTTAGGGGTGGCATGCTCTAATGCCTTTTAAGCTATTTGCTCCAGAGAGACTTCCCCCCTGAGGAGTCAGACCCAGCTTCGCAGCGGTCGTGTAATTACTCATCCTGGGCTGTGGTTTTATAAGACTAGACAGCAACGCACAAAAAAGAAAACAGAAGCTTTGATAAGGAAACCGGAGTGTTCGGTCCTCCTCTGCACCTTTTGGGAGTGGCCCCGGGCCCCGCGGGGTCCCCCCTCTCAGGCGCCCTGTCCTGTCCCGCAGTGCTCGGCGGAGTGCGGGGCCGGAGTGCGGACGCGCGCGGTGGTCTGCATGACCAACCACGTCAGCAGCCTGCCACTGGAGGGCTGCGGGAACAACCGGCCGGCGGAGGCCGCCCCCTGCGACAACGGGCCTTGCACGGGCAAGGTGGAGTGGTTTGCCGGGAGCTGGAGCCAGGTGAGTGGCCGGAACGCGGGTGTCTGTCTGCCCCTGGCGAGAGGCAGCAGGGCAGAGGGGCCAGGAAGCGGGGCGCGGTGTTACCGGGGATGCGGGGTCCATTGCCCGTGACCCTGGAGAAGCCGCTTCTGACGCTCTTGGAGCCTCGTTCGGTCAACGGTACTTACTGAGCACCCACTCTGTCGTCTTCCAAGCCTGTGGGAAAATCCGCGAGCAAAACAAATCTCTCTCCCCGCAGGGAGCTTAGGTCCACTGGGCTTCCTTGTCTATAAAGCGCTGGTAATGACAGCACATATGAGGCGACTTCTAGAAGAAACAAAGTCCTGTGTCCAAAGCATGTGGCACAGTGCCCGGCACACAGTAAACGCACAATAAATCGTAACTTCTACTGCTATTATTTTTGTTCTTAATAAAGCCAATTGTGTCTGTATTTGAGCGTCAAAGGCAGAAATAGATGTGACCCAGCAATTCCACTTCTGGAGCTAAGGTGATTACCTGGGAGAGACAGCTGCACCCCGCTGTTCACAGCAGCATTATTCATGGTAGCCAGGGTATGAAAATAAGCTGTGTGTCCACAGATGAACAGACGAACTGTGGCCTTTGTTCACAGTGGAATATTATTCAGCCTTTAAAAAGGACGTCCTGCCATTTGTAACAACATGGATGGGCCTGGAGGGCATTATGCCAAGTGAAATAAGCCAGACACAGAAGGACACATACTGCAGGGCAAATGCTCACATGCGAAATCTGAAATAACGTCAGACTCAGAGAAGCAGAATAGAATGGTGGTTGCCAGGGGCTGGGGGTGGGGGAAAGGGGAAGAGGCTGGTAAAAGGGTACAAAGCAGTTATGAGACGAGTAAGTTCCGGGGTTCTGATGTGCAAAGTGGTGACTGTAGTTTAGGAGGTTAACACTGTACTGTATAATTGACACTAACAGAGTGAAACCTAAGTGCTCTCCCATATACACACAAAACAGGTAAGCCTGTGAGGGGATGGATGTGTTAACTTGATTGTAAGAATCCTTTCCCTGCGACGTAAATCATGTCATCGTGTGTGTACGTTAACTGTATCATTTGTCAGTTTTGTGTCAGTAAAGCTGGGGGAAAGGAGCAGAAATAGACAAAGTGAAGGCTGTTCTTTATAAAGAACCGATAATACTGAACACTTCAGTAAAGCAATGAATGAAGTAACTTAATTGATCAATTAATTTTTTCCTTAGTGTTCCAGAATTGAACATGAGCCCCCAGAGAGCGTTCCCTCTTTGCCCTGTTATGATTACCATCAGTATTTTGAGTTCTTGGGCAATTTAGCATTTGGCTCCCAGGGCTGGCTGGTTCTCCAAAGACTTTTTGGCTGATAATCATGATTTACACATTATCTGGACCTCTGGCTCCATATAGAATTTTATTTCTTTTAAGTAGCTTTAAAAGCAGACCCTGAAAAAAAAAATGGACGCCTTGTCCTTGTAAATTGATACAACCCCTTTGGAAAGCAACTTGGCAATAAAAGTCAAGAACCGTAAAAATGCTCGTTCGCCTTAACCCAGTCACCCCACTCTTGGGACTTCATTTTAAGGAGAAAAAGAGACTTTTTCAACAGAGGTGTTCCTGACAGCAGGGCGGTTGGGGTTATTATGGTCTATCACAGCTCGTTCAAATGTTACGTAGCGACAACAATGACAATTAAGGAGACATGGAAATTATGTGTGGTATAATGGCAGCTGAAAAACAAAACATGAAAATACATGAACCCTGTCTCAGCCACTTCAGAGTATAGTTTTTTATATAAACGACATAGGAAATGTTTTCTTCTCACATTTCCTTTAATGTCTTTATAATACAAGCTGCAAAATATAGAAAATTCAGGAAAAAAAAAAAAAGAGAGAGAGAGAATTCAAGTCCGTCCAGTGCTGCCTGAGTGGGTATCAGAGGGAGACAGACGCGGTGACTGACCCCAGCTCTGCTTCCCTTGGTTCTCTGACGTGGGGCAGGTAATCTAACCCCTCTGAGCTTGTTTCCTCACCCAAACATGAGGGTAATAATGCCAGCCTCCTAGGGTTGTCAATGGGTTTTCATGAGATGCGGCACAGATAAAGGGTCCCCACTGCCTGGGATGCGGGGAGCACTTACTAAATATCACTGTCCTTTTCTCCGTGCTTGTTGTTTTCTTCTGCCAGTGTTTCTATCTCATTGTTGGCAGCAAAGCACCGAGGATCTAGACCCCAAGGGTGACTCAGAAGTGGAGTGTGTATGGGGCACTGATCGCACCGAGTGGCCCTGGAGACCGAGGCCCCGGGAAGAGCCCTGGGAACCTGTAATGTCGGGTCAGAACAGCGTCCGCACAGGCAGGAGAAGCAGTGCGTTTCACCCGCACGTCCCCCAGGGTCGGAAGCGGAGCGGGATCAGGGCTCGGGGCTTTTTGCCGTGGGCCTCCTGTCGACTGCAGACCTCCTCGGAGAACTGAGAAGCGTGCGAATCCTGGTGAAGGCGGCATTCATTTCTGCTAAGATTAGAAACATAGAATGTATTACCCTGCCATCCAAAGGGTTGGGACGTGGTTGACGGTGGGCAAGGTTTTAGTTCTGACTTTATAAGAAGGTCAGAGCCTGCCGGCACCTCCCTGCCCTCAGAGTTCGATATTATCCCCAAAGAAAATGAAATGCAGCACGCTTATTTATTGAAAGTAAATCTTAAACATGAACTGACTTAAGAGTAGAAAAATAAATATTCCTTCCAGCCGCGTGGTTTGCATGAGAATGGGCCTCTGGAACACCCCACCAGCCTGGTCACAGTGACCAGTCCAGGGTGGACGTGTGGCCCAAGCCGAGCCAAACGGAGTCCTTCGCTGGGACTTTGAATGTGGACTCGGGGAAGAGACCCCCTGGGAAGCCATGAGCACGGGGCCTCGCAGGGGCCGTGCTGCGGGTGCGGAGAAGCCGGCGGGAGAGACAGAGACCCAGCAGGCTTGGGGAGGCCTTCTCTCCTCTGGAGGCAGAGTAGCCGGCTCTCGCTGGTGAGGGTTTCCTCCAGGTCTGTTACTCATGCCCAGGAGCTTTCCTTCTTCCCTGCAGGTTCTGGGTTTGCTTCTCCCTTAGGCCTCCTTAGTTCCTGGGGGCCTTTCACAGCCTTTAACCATAGGGAGCAGCCCTCTCGCCCGCCCCGGCATCTGCATCACGTTTATCCCCAGTGGCGTCTGAGCAGACAGCGCCACTCTCTTCGCTCTCGGATCAGTGAGCCACCAAAGTCCGACTGCAGGGATTCTTTAGGTGTCGGAACAGGCCTGGCTGCTGCCACGTCTCAGGGGAAGCGCTCGTCCCTGTTAGACCCCGCGCTGCCTCCTGCGCTTTCCTCCACGAGCCAGCGTTTCATCTGGTGTTTGCGTTATCCTGCTGCTTATTGTTGATTTTCACCTGCAAGACCGCTGTCAGCTTCTTATGCATTTTTTATGTTAAGTCTTTTGAATGTGGGACTATTTTTGTCTTCATTTTTACCCAGTCTACATGTTTCTATTTTTCAAGAGCTGCATTTTAACCGTTCACATTTATTGTAACCACTTATCTGCAGGGACTTTTTCCCGCCACCTTATTTTGTGTCTTCTGTTTGGTTTTCCATTGCCGTGCTTTGCTGGGTTCTTCCCTCTTTCCTTCCACACGTTTGTGTTGGTCAGGTTTCCTTAATTCCTTTTCCCCCTCTAACATTTTGGGAGTTATCATTCCTATTTTTATTCATCTAGTGATAACAGAAGAAAAAAGATTTAGCATATGGTTTAAACTTTGATATTTCTATCAGCGTCGAGGCATCAGTAACCACGTCCTCCCCTAAAAGAAAACAGAAGCCTCAAGTTCTTCTGTTTACGTCCTCTCTCAGTCTGCAGTACATCCACAGCGATGCTGAGGTCATCTGGATTTAGCTCCATATTAATGTTAATTAATTTTATAGAAAATACTAATACTAATTTAAATTTTAAAATGCCTTTTTTCCCCTCCAAAGTTTTCTTAATCAAAATATAATTCAACATCATAAAATTTACCCTGTTAAAGTATGTAATTTAGTGATCTTAATATATTTACAGAGTTGTGCAGTTGTCACCACGATCTGATTCCAGAACACTTTCATCATGCCCAGAAGAAACTCCATCTCCATTTAGTACCCGTAGCTTTTACTGAAGTCTTTGCCAATTTCTGCTTTTGTCTCCTATGCCTTCTTCCTGGTTCTTTTTCATTTTGGGAGAGACCATAATCCAACAAATCTTCCCAAGGATTTGTAAGCCGTGAGTTTTCTGAGCCCCTAAACGTCTGGAAATGTCTTCCCTTTGCTCTTTGACTTGAATGCTCCCAGTAGGGGCAGGTGGCTTTGCCTTTCCGTGGCGCAGTCAGTCTCCTGGTCAGTCTCCTAGCCGATCACTGTCTCACTGCCCCCAGGCCTCCCTCCTGTTCCTCATACCCGCACGTCCACCGCCATCCTCACCTGAAGCACTTGAGCCCCTTCCTCTTTGCTAGAAAGTGCAAAGCACGGAGATTTCTTGCCCTGCATTTTGGACTGTGACTTTCTCCTTCAATTCAATTTCATCCGTCTTTTCACCAAAGATTCCCCGTAATTTCTGGCCCACCAAGGATGAGTGCGCCTTCCTGTTTTTAGATACTGTCTCATGCAACCCATATACCCCCACACACATCCACGCACTGGGTCCTAGACACGCGGATTCTGCCCTTGCTGGGCGTTTACGGTAGGAGGAGCCTGAGACATGCTCATTCACTCCTAATTACCTAGCATCTTCAAGGACTTTCCAAACACGCCGTAAAATCACCTCAGGTCTTCACAGCCTGCAGTTCTGCCAAACACTCAGCAAAGACTCTGACCCTCAGAGCAGTCAGGAGTCTTTCAGAGCAGGTTTCCAAACCGTCCCTGCCCCCACCTTTGCAGGTGAGACAGTAGAGACCTGGGGAGGTGCAGTGTCTTGGCCTAAGATTCCGAACTGTTGAGTGACGATGTCTAGACTAGTTTCCCTGTCTCCTGACTTCAGTCCAAGGTTCTCCTGCCACCGCCAGCACCCCACCACCCCCAGACCCTTTGCACGCACCTCACTCCTGCAAGAGAAGCCAGACCTTTGCCTGGCAGCCTGTTGCTCCCCTCCTGCCTCCAGTTCCTTCACTGTCTGCAGCACTTGAGAGAAATATGAACACAAATATACTTCAAACCAATAGTAAACTAACATTGTGATACGCAGTGTTACACGCAGATGAGAAGGATCACGTGCAGGGAAACCCCACGTAACACACGCCCCACAAACCACGTGGCTGCAACACAGTCTGCCTGTGATGCTGGGATTGGACCAACCTCCAGCATAATTAATTAATTAATTAATTAATGACATGGAAGAAAGTGGGAAAAATAAACTAAGGAGCCTTGTCATTTTCCCGATGTCTGTGAAGATGGCGGAGAAAAAAGGCCCGAAGTGCAATGGCTAACGGAGGTGCTGCTTGTGGCCTGTGCGGCTGACCCAGGGTCTGCGGGCCTAGGCTTGTTTCTTTCCCCTGGCAGTGACGTGGGTTCCCCCCGTCTTTGTTTCGCATGTACCTGCTGTGGAAGCGAGGCTAATATTAAGAGTTGCAGCCGTAGACGTTTTTAACAGGCTTTTCATAAAGGGAGTAGATTCTTTAAAGTCTTTAAAATTATATAGATCACAGCTTGTAAAAATTTTTAATCAAAAAGTATTAAGAGTAAACCAAATGTGAACAAGAAACATTTTTTTACAAAGTAATAGATATGAAACGGAGTAATTTATGAGCAGTTACATGCACCGTATTTCTATAACCTAACAAAACGCACCGAGACGTGGAAATGTCTGACCGGCCTCTTTGTGGCCACGACCCCAGCAAGCTTGGCTCCAGGTTAGGAAGTCAGGCGGTCGGACAGTCAGAGGCTTCCTGCCTTCCAACAGGGGGCGGAGGGCTGACCGCAGGAGGGCTGACGGTGTCTCAAGTCTGTGGTCTTCTTCCGAGCTTCGTGTGTCCCACAGAATTTTCATTTAGCCCTTTATCCACAGGCACGCAGACTCTGGGAAACCAATTCGTTCCCAGTGTCTGCCTCCTAAAAACCCAGCAGATAAACCAGCAAGTCAGTTCACTGATCCACAGTGAGAGGTGTCAGAGTCTACCCGACAAAACCACCAGATCGACTGGCTGGCGTGTTCCTGTGGGAAAGGCTGGGGGGCACCAGGGCACCAGGGTCTCAGCGTCCAGCATCTCAGGCTGCGGAAACTCAGGGCGCCCACTCTCCTTCCAGACACAGAACTGTCGGGAAAACTGGAACCTGCGTGCGGCTTCTCCTCCAGATACGCTTCCCGGCGCCCTGGGGCTCTTCCTCGCTGACTCCATGGTGGAAAGCTCCGGGGAACGTCCCTCAGCGGACAGGAGCCCTGGTCCCCTTTCCCGCATGTGACACCCGTCTCCCTCTGCTACTTTCTGCAGTGTTCCATCGAGTGTGGCAGCGGAACCCAGCAGAGGGAGGTGATCTGTGTTAGGAAGAACGCAGACACCTTTGAAGTGCTGGACCCCCGTGAGTGTTCCTTCCTGGAGAAACCCCCCAGCCAGCAATCCTGCCACCTCAAGCCTTGCGGGGCCAAGTGGTTCAGCACAGAATGGAGCATGGTGAGTCGTGGAGCTCCAGGTAGGGGCTGCATCCGCACATCAGCTTTCCTGCCACTGGCACCCCGGGCCCTCTGCTGGGCACCAGGCGCCGGGCTCAGCCCTCAAGCAGATTCCCTAGTCGGGGCACCCTGGACTCAGCCTGCTTGGTCTGGGGGAGCGTGAGGCTGGGACGGTCCTGATTTCTAAACGGTAGAGGCCATAAAACAGTGACTCGCAGGCTTTTGTGTGCATAAGAATCAGCTGGGATCTTGTTTGCAAAGACCAATCCCGGGTCCAGCCTGGCCAAGGAATTTGCTCCTTGGGTGAGCTGGCTCCAGCTGTAAGACTCCTGCAGAGGACTGATGGCCGAAGGGGTTCAAGGGTGCTGTTGAGAATACAGCATGCATGAAGTGACCTCGTGATAAAACGCACTGGAGGAATTTGTCAGGCCTCCGCACCTGTGTGTGTGTGTGTGTGTGTGTGTGTGTGTGTGTGTGTGTGTGTGTGTGTCTACAGTTTTTAAAATTCCTACAGACAATATGGATTATGGGACTGATCCCGTTTTTCTCTTTGAATTGGCTGCCAGGGAACTCAGAGCCAAAATGGTGGTCCAACTCTAAGAGAGAACTTAGCAGAACTTACAAAGTGGCTTAAAGGTGCTAATGTTCCCCGGCTTCTCTTTCTTTTTCCTACTTTTATCTTCTTCTTACCCCAGCTTCCTAATTTTTTTTTTTTATCTTGTGGTTGTCTAAGTATTTCACAAACCTTCTCAAATCCTTTTTCTAAGGAAGGAGGGGAGCGTGTAAATGAAGAGAGACAGAGACAAAGGCAGAGTTAGTACAGACACAGGTGACTAAGGCAGGAAATGGCAAAGGATGGAAATAGTGATACATCTTTTTTTTTCAAGTGGAAGACTTTATTTTTAAGAAACTTCCTAAAACAGAAAACCTCCTCAGGCCATGTTCCTGGTGACGAGTTAGCACAGCTTCGACACAGGGGGACGGGGGTTCTTTCTGCTTTTTGTCACGAAAGGTCTTCAAGCAGTGGCTGTGGGTGAGCCCAGAGCAAAACCAGAGCCTTTTTCAATATCGTTCAAAGGTGATCGAAGGGATTTGCTTATAAAATACATGAATACAAGCTGAGAATTCCGTTTCCAAACTGTGTATGTCTGCTCTGGTGACAGTGGCCATTTGGGCACGTGGTGACCCACACCTCGGAGGCAAATGGCAACAAGGGAGGTGTTGAGTTTCAAAGGTGCTCTGCCGACTTCTGAGAAATACCATTTAATTATTTTGATGTTGGCCAAGGCCCTTGAGAACACAGGCACAGAGCACCATTTTCTTCTGCCCTTTGGTTTGGAGAGTCTAGAAAAGGCCAGGCTCACCAGGCCACATCAAAGGAGACAAACTCCAACACACCTGCCAGGAAGCCACCCAGATGTCCCTCACCTGGTCAATGGATAAGGAGACCGGTGCATGCATCCAAGCAACGGGCACCACTCGGGAACAGGAACAAGTGAACTGATACTTCCCATGACACAGAGGAGCCTCAAATGCATTTTGCTAAACGAAAGACCCCAAAAGCTATATATTGTGTGATTCCATTTACATAATATTCTATAAAAGGCAGCACTGTAGGGGCAGAGGCCAGACCAGTGATTGCCGGAGGAAGCGGGCTGTGCGAATCTCACTACAAAGAGATAACACGGGGATTTGTTGTGTGTGATGAAACCTTCTGCCTCGTTGGCAGTGGGACACACGTGACTCTGAATTTGTCAAAGCTCACAGAACTGAGCACCACAAAATGTGAATTTTTCTGCATGTAAGTTGAAAATAAATAAGTAAGCCGAAACAAATGTGAAATAAGTAGTTACTATGGTAGCAAAGATGGTGACGAAAGCTGGACATTTTTTAATTTATCTTGTTTTATAAATTTGAGTTTGCAACTAAGTAAATATTTTATATAATTATAAGGCAAACTTTTTTAAAAAGAATCCCTAAAAATGGAAACTGCAATGAAGCAAATTAACCTAAATGTGTATCCAGTTGGTGGCATCAGCACACTTGCACGTGGCTCTAAACCACAGTAATTTGGCTGTCCATCACTAAACACAGAAAGAGCCACAGAAAAACGTTTACATTGTTTGCAATAATCACATTTTTGAGTGACAGCTGCCGTACTGTGTTCTGAGGTGGTTGGGTATATAATGTGTGATCAGGTAAATGAATAATCTGCTTTATGGAACTGGAAGTGTGATAGTGCATATATGATAATATGATGGTATGGCTCTGTTATCCCCAACATCCCTGAGAAATAGGATTCTCAACTTAGGAGAAAGAAGATACAGACAAAAAATAGAAGAGATTTAAGTGAAAATCCTGTTGTTCTGAATTTGGATTAGAAATAACAGTATGAAATCACAAATTAATTTATCTTAAAGAAATTTTTTTCCTGTCTTACCCATTGAAAGAGCCTAGAAACAGTGAGCAAGACAGCAGCAAAGGGCACTCCCATCAGCCAGAATGCGGTTTCACAATACCCCTCTGCACTAAGAGGAGCCGTCCTTCTTAGAGAGTGGCTGGTTCCAGGTCCGGGGCTGCACAGGTAGAGATGAGACTGGGATGTCTTTTCCTACCGGGAAGCAAGGAAGTTCTCAAAGGCAACTGAGTTCACATGCAGAGGACTCAAGAATCAGCTTTTAGGGGCTCCTGCTAGCCACTGACGGGGCATCAATGAGCCTCAGAAAAAATAATAACTCCTGTAGATTGAACGAAATACACTGTGTATGTTTAATCCATCCATTTATTAGAAGCTTATATGATAAAAAAAAAAAAACTAATTAGAGGACCCACCGTTGGTGGATATTCAGGCAGCCTACTCACTTCTGAAACCTGATAAAGAAAGAAAATGATCAAGCATTTACCCTTCTCCCCTAAACAAGCTGTGCCCCTGGGCAAGCAGAGACTACGCGTATGTAAGGAGCAGGGGGGGAGGGCCTTTAGATTCCTGGCTTGTAAAAGAAGAGGTGACGGGTGTTATCACCATTTCTCAAAGCCAAGTGAACTAACCAGTCATGCACCTCCCACTGCAAGCAAGACCGAAGTTTCATCACACACAGCAGATCCCCATGGATCGTTTCAGCCCCGATGAGCTACTGCCCATCACGGGCTGCCAGCCGCCCCCAAAGAGAGACCACCACATGCATCCTGTGAAGTAGTCTCAGCACCAGAAGACCAATCCCGCACCTGTCAGGGCCTCTTCTGGATCCAGCTTCCAGTTTACAGGAAATACAGAAGACAGAGGAATGAGTTAACCTGTTCCATGGGGATGCGGTCAGCAAAATCCGGACTGTGGGTAACTCCACAGGACAAACGACTCAGCTCCTCCAACAAATGAGGTGCAAGGGGAAAAAACACAGCAGAGGGGAACCTGTGGATTAAGAGAGTCATAGAAGGCATATCCAACAACTGCAATGTGCAGACCTGATGTGGGTCCTGATTCAAAAAACAGAAAACTGTATTTAAAAACCAACATGTAAAAAATTGGAAACAGGAGCACCGAATATACATTTGAAGATATGTAGCTATTGTTTTGTTTTGTTGTTTTTGGTTTTTGGTTTTATTTATTTATTTATTTTTGGGCTGGGGGGGCGGTAATTAGGTTTATTTATTTACTTATTTACTTATTTTAATGGAGGTACTGGGGATTGAACCCAGGACCTTGCATATGCTTAGCAGGCACTCTACCCCTGATACAGAACTACTGTTAATTTCTAGGTATAATACTGGTATTGCGGTATTTTTATGAGTCCTTGTCTTTTAGAGCCACAAACTGAAACGTTATGGAAGAAGTGATATGATGTCTCGATTTGCTTCAAAATAACGTGGGGCACGGACCTGGGTGGTGTGTAGGTGGGAACGTGACTGGCCTGGAGCTGGTGGTGTGGAAGCTGGTTGATGGGCGGGGGGAGTTCGTTTTAATACTCCGTCTCCTTTTGGAGATGTCCGCAACTTCCCATTATCCGCCTTCTCCGGTGCGCTGAGCCAGCGGGCCGCGAGAAAGCTGAACCCCCCCCCCCCCGCCTCCCCGTGCAGTGCTCCAAGAGCTGCCAGGGCGGGTTCCGCGTCCGCGAGGTGCGCTGCCTGTCGGACGACATGACCCTAAGCAGCCTCTGCGACCCTCAGCTGAAGCCAGGAGAGAGAGAAACTTGTAACCCTCAGGACTGTGTCCCTGAAGTTGGTAAGTAGATTCCTCTCCTGGCGTAAAAGACTCGTCTTTCTTAAGCTCCGTCAGGGCCCCTGGTGTGACACGGCCAAAGCCGTCTAGGCCTCTCTGTGACCTTGCGCAGAGTCACGGAGTTCGGGGGCCGAGGGGGGTGGGTCAGCCCCCTTTTGGTGTAAATTTCATGCTTTACGGTGGCTGTTTATAGCACAGCTGGGGATCCAAGTCACCCGCCAACAGATAAGCCCAAATGGGAGTTGAATAAAATGGCAGTGAACTCAGAGAACTGGATCCATCATCCCTAAGGTCAGAGTAGAGAGGTCTCAGCTTCACGGTTAAAGCAAGCATAGAGGCTGCCGTCCCACCTCACGCCTGCCGTCGGCAGTAAGCAGCGGCCACCTCCGCGGCCGCCCTGGCGCCGCGGCCCGGGCGCTCAGGCCGCCTCCCTGTGTGTCGTCCCCCCCCCCCCCCCCCCCCCCGCCGCAGACGAGAACTGCAGGGACCGGTACTACAACTGCAACGTGGTGGTCCAGGCGAGGCTCTGCGTCTACAACTACTACACGGCCGCCTGCTGCGCCTCCTGCACGCGCGTGGCCAGCAGGCGCTCGGGCTTCCTGGGGAGCAGATAACCCGCCGCGTCGCATCGGCTGGCGGGTCCGGAGCCTGCGAGCAGGGGTGCCGGCTGCCCGCCGCCCCGCCAGGGGGCGCCCTGGCCTGTGGCGCTGCCGGCCGCCTAAGTCACCGCCCCGCCTTCGTAACGTGTGCACTCGGTGCCCGGGAGCAAGGCCACCGGTATCCTTTGAGCATCGCCGTAAGCTGATGACCCCGCCTCCAGGACCCCGGCACCTGCGCTGTCTGCAAACCACGCGTGGGTGGGGGCTGGGGGGGTGAGTGTACGCGCGGGCAACCCCCGTCCCGAGTGAGTCGGCAGCCGGGCCCTGCCTGGGCGCTGCTTCATCCCGGCTGCGCCCGGCCTTTCCAGCCCCGGCGCCCCTTGGAGAGTCAGAGGAGACGGCACCACCCCCCCACCCCACCCCCGCAGAGCCTCGCTGCCGCAGAGCCTTGCTGATGCGCCCGCACCCCCGTTACCTCGCCCCCGGCTGTGCCTGTTTTCATTCTCACAGACAGCAGGCTCTTCTCCTGCCTACGACACAGATATCTCATGCCAGTATAGCGCTTTATTGTTTCGAGGTGTATTCAGAGGTATTAGCTCGTTAGCGGCTCGCAACACCCCAGAAGGGGAGGCGGGGAGTGAATGATTGTCCTCATTTTACTAACAAGGAAACCGAGACTGAGCTTAGGTAGCTGACCTGCCGTATCAGGTGGTAACTGACCTGGTCACCAGCAGAGCTGAGTCCCGACCCCAGTCGTCTGACCACAAAACCCTCACCCCCAGGCCTGCCCAGAAGTCTTAGGTCTGCAGGAAGTAGCTTCATTGCAGACCAAGAAGCCAAGAAGTTTCCCCATCAGCAAACAAAGCCCAGACCTTTGAGTTCTCTCTTCTGGCCAAAGGTCAAGTCTTTGTCCCTTGTGCTCCGTTGTTCCAGGAGTCTATTTCTTTTTATCCCTTCCCCTGCAAAGTCACAGCCCTGGTTACAGGACTCTGCATGTCTTCTTAAACCCCATCCTTAATGGAACTATGCCATGAGACAAGAAAGCCATAGGGGTAACAGGGTGACTGAAATTCTGATTCCTCTCCCCAGCGATATGTGCTGCCCATGGAATCCCCCATCAGGGCCCTTGTGACTGTTCATCTCCCGGAGCTGACTTCCAGAGCGCACAGCTCTGTGCCCTGGGCTCTGGCCCTGTCCTCAGCCACCTTTCCTGGGCCATATACCACATATTGCCCAGCAGAAAGTCTAACCAACCCATCCCAACAAAAGCCCTAGATATTTATGTTAGAAAGAGGCTCCCTTGGGTCCTTCTGGTTTGATTTGCGGATTTCTCTCTGTGACTTTGCATCCCTCCGTGCCTCCATGACTCATAACCCATTTCCCCTCCCAGACCGAAGCACTGAGATCTCTATTAATGCAGCCAGCCTGGGAGAAGGGGCTGTGAACAACTCTGCCATGGCTGTAGCGGCAGTTTTCCCTGATTGACTTCAACTCACTCTGTAGTGCCAGAGGCCTCGGGCTGGAAGGAGAAAGTGCATATCAAAAGATAAGCTTCTGAAAAATCAATTAACAAGAAGGAGAAGAAGAGGGTGGGGAAAATATGTATGTGTGTTCTTACACCCTCTAAGGAAAATATCAGGCTAAACAAATTGGAAGCTTAGAGAAAATTTATCTTACTTAGAACTACGATTCTGGGCATTTGCTCTGAAATTCGTAGCAACCGAGTTTCTCTCATGAGCCCTTTAACCCAAAACTCTGCTAATTTGATGATGACTTAGCTTCAGGAAGCAGTACCACCAGCTCAGTCTGACACACTCTGTTAGGGTCCCACGACCCTTGGACTTTCAGCAATTCTACATGGCTTTTCTGCAGGTGTCCTTCTCTTCCTGGAGAGCCCCAGCCACCATTTCCCCAAAGCACCCCCATCTCTCCTGATTCTTAATGTAACTCGTGCAATAAGCCATAGGGCAGAGGCCCAGATTCCCGTGCCCACCAAGCAAAAACAGACCAGAGAAGCCAAGCGAGTAGGTGATTTCCGTCCAGTGCCCACTGCCCCGCTCTCTCCACCTGCTTTTGCGTCTTGTCCCAGGGGAGCATTTCCTTGGCGTAGCCGCCCTCCGATCTTGCTGAACAAGCCCATCGTTCAAAGGATTCCTTGGAGGAGCCTTTCTCCACCTGCTGGGGGGCAGAGCAAGACCAACGGGTGGAAAAGCAGAAGGGCTGGTTTCAGCTCAGATGAAGGGAAGGCCTTCTAGCCGCCCAGGCTGCCCCGCACATACCGAAGGGGCTCTCCAGCCTAGAAGGGATTCTCCGTCACGTGGGAGGGGGCACGCCAGGTCCTCCTGACTCGGGGCCCCCACAGCTGGCTGGGGCAGTGATGGCTTCGTCTCTTTGCTGCCCAGCAGTGTCCTCTGGCTCCCAGATGGCACCTAACAATTCTTTAAAAGGGCAGTGGTCCTCCAGGAGAATGGCCATCCTGCCAGGTGTAGAACTGGGTGGAAGCAAATGGGTCAATCCCGTGTCTTTAGGAGAAAAAAGTACAGAAAATAGGGGTCTTTTTTCTTTCGCAGCAAACAGTTGAGCTAGTCTTGGAATTCATTTATCTCTGGAAAGGTTATAAATGACTAGATTAGGGCTTTTATCAACTTGCCTTGGAAATCCAGTTTTTACTAATTTCCTTGTTTCTTGCATCAATGTCTAAATGCCTCTGTTCTCAGCACAACGCACATGATAAGGTCAGTGAGTGTGTCCAGTGACGATGCTCCTGGGGAGGGAGTCTGGGGAGAGCGCCCTTCTGATGGCTTCCTCCCTCCTTGGCCCCCATTCTCTCACCCTCTTCTCTGTGACCCCCCATCTCCTTTTCAGTCCTCTGCCGGCTCCCTTAATTGGTCACAATACAGAATTGAGATTTACATTTTAATATAGCTTTTTTTTTTCTGTGTCCCGAATTGCCTCATTCCCTGCTCTGAACTTTTAAATAAGATAAATTAAAGCTGTTCTATGTTTTTCTCACAAAAAAATCAACAAAACACTAAAACAGAAGTAGTTTGGTTTTTAGTAGGAAAAGGAAACAGTGCCCCTTTGCAGCCAACGCAAAGGCCATTCAGTGCAGCTCATCCTTCCCATCCTCCCGTTGACTCACATTTCTCCCTCTAGAAACGGAACAAATACGTTAAGAAATACGTTAAGCCCAAAAAATAGAAAGAAAAAAAAAAGCTTGTAAACCCGGCCACTGGGTGGAGTCAGTTCAGCTCATTAGAAGTGTGTTTGGTGCCCCTGCTGGCAAGCTGGTGGGGGACCCAGAAGCACACAGTCTGTCCCTGCCGTGGAGTTGCTGCAAGACAGAGGCGCTCAGAACTGTCCCCTGCTGTCCCTTTGCCTTACTTCTCTGGTCCAGGGTTCTCAGAGCTTGTGTCATTTCCTTACCCTCAAAGTGCTCAGCATTCAACACTCTTTCCTTTAAAAAGGGCAGCCTTCCCGCGGGATGGAAACGGGGGACACTAGCTTCATTTCTTTCCATCAAGCTGCGTGGCAGAGAGAGAAGCCCAGATGTTACTAGTAGCTTTCTGAACCAGTGGCTCTCTTCTTCTTTAATATAGCCATCTTCGAATTTAAATACCAGTTTTCTGATAGAGAAGACATACATGTAAGTGGTAAAAGGAAACACAGCTTCCCTTAAAACAGGCTGAATAATCAAACCCGAAGAAACCCCTATCGGCCGGGCAGGTGGAGGCCCACGCGTTGATCATTGCATAGGGAACATTTTGAATGTGGCTTAATAGGAAATCAAACACCTTCCTGGTGAATGTGGTGGATGCCAGGAAGTTGGAGAGAGAACATCTTGAGTGACAGTTTCTAGAACCACAAAGGAATGGGAGACAGGAACAAAACCTGGATCTTAGAAGTTCGCCAGGAAGCAACGTGAAGTCCCACCTTTGGATTTAAAAATGTACATACATACAGGTACAAGGTGGGGGAGGTAGAAGAGTTTCAGCTGACTAAACTCAGTGTGGGTCAAGAAAGTAGGGTGGAACTACCCCCAAAAAACCACAATAAACAACAACAAGAACACAAGACATTTAGGCTGCACGAGGAGAAGGCGCTGGTGAGCCGTGCTGGCAGTGGTCGGACACTTTAGGAAGAATATTGATAACAGGTGACATTCAGATGAGCGTGCCCGACCCTGACGAGCGGTGGGAGGACCAGCGGAAAGGGCTCCGTGAAGGCATCCGCCTTGGGGTGGCGCCCTGCGCGCCGTCCGAGGCCCAGGAGGGGAACGTGCAGGGAGGCAGATTTTAGCTCTTGCGGGAGAACCGCCTTTCTGCAAGTGAGAGGTTCGGAAGGCAGAGGGCTCTGTGGGTGGTCCCTGGAGGACTCAGCAGAGGCCAAATGGCCGTTTGTCGTGGACGCTGAAGGGCAGGTTCCAGCACCCAGGTGGGGCAACACAACTCTTACGGTTCTTTCCAAGTCTGGGCTTTGGCGACTCTAAGTAGGACAGCTTTGAGTGACTCGCCTGCTCTGGGATGGCCCGTACATGGCACGTGTGCTTCCCGTTGCTATGACTACCGCCTTGAGCCCAGCGTTGCTCCCCACCCCCAGACCTGACCGTGGCCTCGGCCCTCAGAGACCCACTAGCAAATTGGCCAGGGCTGCCCCATCTGGTCCTGCTTCATAAGTGAGTAACCAGATGTCCCGATGGCTAGTTCCCTGCCCAGGGTCCCACACCTTGATGGGGACAGAGCCTCAACCAGACTAGGACCCTCTTTGCTTTCCCGCACTTCTGCTGGAGCGAAGTCACCCCCTCCGCTGTGAACCATCCCGCACTCCTGGTTCCTTCTATTCAGTGGGTATCAGTGGGAGACCGCCATCGTGCTGCGGAGTAGTGACCCCCACAGGGTGGGAGCCTCCAGCCAGCTTTCTCAGCATCTTCCAGACACTGAGTCCTTTGCCTCAGTGAGAGGAAAGCCATTCTGTTACCCAAACCTAATTTCCACTTGCCTTGACCCCCCTAGATCCCCACCATTCAGTTTGATGGAAGGATATACTTTGTTATAACTTATTATTTTGTTCTTTGTAAATACAAGATGTTTATAGGAAATGTGTATTCTGAACTCTGCAGGCCAAATGAGTCACTACCCCAAAATAGTTCTATTATTTAGAATATGTTAATTTTAAAGGGACCTAATAGGTATTTATTTGCATATTCGATCCACCCTTGTGTAAAATCATGGGATCCTACTAACCCAGCTTCCTGGAAAGTTGCTGCACGCAATGTCCTGTTCTAAGTCCGTAGTTACGATTCAGTATACTGACTGGCCAAATTCCTTGGGTTTCAAGTTTAAATATAAATTACTCTGCTTTTTGACGCGTTCAGGGGCTTTTACGCCTGGCGTTGTACCTGAAACAGGTCTGTCTGGATGCCACGTTTCCACCTTAAATATCACATTTGCTCATATAATCTGCCCTCTCCTCACACCCCCCCCAACACACACACACACATTTGGAGGAGGAACCAGGCAAGTCTTTTTCGGCCTTTCTCTTTGTCCTGCCTCATTTGCTAGAATCACCCGCGGTAAGTTGCTGGGAGGCTGAGCTGGGACGGAGGCAGGGTCCCCTGGGATGGGAGGCAGTCCCTGCTGTGACCACGCCTCCAGGGTCCCCGGATGGCGACTGCTGGCTGGGAGCTCTGAGTGGTCCTGTCACCTGCACAGTCAGGAGCGAGGAACCCCCGGCATGCTCTCCGCCTGCCCCGTGTCACCCCTGTGGTGTCAGTTACTGCTCAAGGAGGTGGAGGGCAGAGGGCACATTATATGAGTGAATGAAGTCTGTTTTCTCTTCAGCAAAAATGACAACTATTTTTGTGTATGACTAATTTATTTTTATTATTGTAAAAATACAATAAACTGGTTTTAAAAACTCAGCTTTGTGGACACGTTGGTGCTTTCTCAGGCCTCATTCTGTTTCTGCTCACGTTGCTTCACACAGCCGAGCCCTTTAGCGATCAGTTGGCCTGTGGGGCTCTGGGGGTGGCCGGGACACTCAGACAGCTGGGAACACAGGACATCACATGCTGGCTTCCACTGAGCCTCAGCCTTGGCTGAGGAGCTTAAGAGAAGACACTCAGGTATGTGCACTTTTACAGGATTTCATGTTTTTTACAGGACTGCACTTTTACAGGTATTTCTTTAAACCTCCCCCGGGGCAGGGAGGGCTGGGACCCGCCTGCTGACTCACTGAGACTCTGGCTCTCCGCGGGCTGCCTGCGCCCTGGGCTTGAGCTCAGCAGAGTGTTTGACAGAGTCTTTCAGGTTATCTTGGTGCAGAATAATGTGAACTGAGGTTTGGGTGGTCACACTCACCGCACGTCATCCTGGACGCGAGAGTCTGTGGCAGAGTGCCCGCCGGCCCTGCCCGTGACCCCGCCCGTGACCCCGCGCTGCTCCCGCTTCCTCAACGGCTCTCAGAGGTGCTTCCTGCCCCTCCCCCACTCCCATCCACCTTGTCTGCCTGGAAAATCTCTCCTTATTTTCTTTTTTTTAAATTGTGATAGAATTCACTTAACAAAATTCACTGTTTTAATCATTATAAAGTATAAAATTCAGTTCTTAGTACAGGGTGTGGTAAAACCACAGCCAGAACATTTGCATTACCCCCAAATTCCATTTATTCTTCAACACCCAAATCAGAAGTCTACTACGTGGGGGAAAGTGGGCCGAGCGCTCTCACGCAGCCCTACCCAATCTGCACAGCAGACCTAGGAAGCTGGCGTGTTGTCCCTGTCCAGAGACGAGCACACTGGGGCTCCCGGGGGTCCCGTCTCCCACTAACGCCAGGCGGCCCTAGGATTCTGCAGTCCGCTTCCCTGGAGGCGAGCCTGTGTCTCTTCCAGCTCCATCTCCCCCGGGGCTGCACGCATTCTGGTCTCACCGTATATTCGTTCCAGCCTCTTCCTCCACATCGGCTCCCATCAATGACATCAGCTGGCCAAGGGCCGCAAGGGGTGCTTGGCTGCTGATGAGCAAATGCTGTGCTGTTCAGTGTCCCCAAGCTCAGTAGGACGGGGGATCGTGGGCTGCACTTGAAGTCACACAGCTGCCCTCAAGAGGGACGCAAAAAGCCTGCTCTGTTCCAGGGGTCAGACCCATGCTGGAAGCCTCGGTCTCCAGCTCTGGGAACCACTCGTGACATGAAGTCAATCGGCCACCAGGAAAGAGCCTGGAGGCTGAGGATGGGGACTGGGATGGGGGCGGAAGGATCTGGAGGGGAAACTGTCTTCAACCATCTCCAGACATCGCTAGGACTGTCGGGGACAGACGGCAAGACACCTCCAGCAGATCAGAAAGGGAGGGACAGCGAGTCAGACGGGGTTCAAAATAAGACATTCCCGTAACAGAGAGGCTCAGCCTCAAAAAGGAGTGGTCAGTAGCGTTTGGGCAGAGGGGAAAGTTGAACGGGAACTGTACTGAAGATGACCTACTCAGGAACAGGGAGAACAGGGCAGCGCAGGCGAAGGGGAGGTGGGACGCTGGGGAGCCGGGGAAAGGCTGTGGTTTCCCCGTGAGAGAGGGGGAGGTCGGCCAGGGATCTGGGCAGGGGGGGTGGGGGGGACAGGGCGTCAGTAAGGCCAGCAGCCCGAGTAGAGGTGTGGATTTGCGCCTTGCTCAAGCTGTGCCCAAAATGCCTGTTTTCCTGGGTTAAGCCATGAGCTTTGGAGGCAAGCTGAGAAATACCATTTCAATGAAAATGCTGATTTATGAACGTCCACTCAGTACCGTGTAACAAGAGCCACACGGCCACTGAATAACTCCGCGCCTGGGGATGCAGCCTGCGGAGAGAATTTAATAACACGGTGTTTTTCCAGGGCGTTTTCAGTAATACTTTATGTTCATTTTGTGTTTTCATGTTAATGAAAATCTTTTTAAAAGCAGACGTGAACATACACTCCTCGTCGAGCTGACCTCTGTACGGCCCAGCGCTGCCCCGGGTTCCGACCTGGGACCGGGTGGCACTGCGTTCATTGTCACGGCCGAGCTGACGCAAGAGGAATGGAGTTGAGTTTAGTAGTAAAAGGTTGATTCACGCCAAGCAAAGGCCAAATTACGTCACAGACTTGCTGTCTGAAGCACGGCCCTGCAGCAGTGTGGGCAGGCGGGAGTGGAAAGCTACTTGCCGCAAATGCCGAACGCAGGCCGTTCCTGGACCCATGCCGTGAGAGGCAGCTGAGCTTCAGCAAAGCATTCTGTGTCTCACCGGTGCTGTTGATTGTCATTCTGTTTGTTCTGAAATAGAGTTTCCACTTAGCAACTCCGTTTTGGTTGTACAGTTCAGGAAGGGGTACAACGTCCTCCACTTGGTCTCGTTTGGGAGCGCCGTAACTAACCATTGGAGTATTGCATCCAGTACTGGAGGTGAGGGAGACCATTATTTTCCTTTACACGCGGTCTGAAAGTTACTCAAGCGCGAGCAGCATCGGCATCACCAGTAGCTTGAGGCATCAGATGATTCAGAACAGCCTTTGCAGTGCTGACCCTCTGCTCACCCGCTCAGGAAGGGCTGGATGGTCTCGGGCTGCAGGAAGGACCTAAAAAGCAGTCGAGGTCGTGCTCCCTGCCCAGGCCTATTCGTGACGATCACCAGGTCACCAGGGCTCCTCTACAAACAGGCCCTGACAGGTTGGTCCAGCATGGACTCAGGAACATTCAGTTCATTTACTCTGCTGCTGACCACACTCTGGGGGAAACAAGGCAGGTTGGTGTTTAGAAAGTCGTCTGGCTCCCAGGCTGAGGGCGTCCACCCTTTGTCATCACGGAGGCTCTCTCCCAGGTGACCTCAGGCACCACCTTCTGGGCAACCTCCGCCAGCACCTTTCCACCTTCCCTGCTCTCGTGGCGGCAAGAGGTCAGCACCCCAGTCTCGTCTGCTCCATCCCACCCCCGTTCCGAACGTCTGCGGGGGGGAGGCGTCCCCTAGGAACACGGGAGTTTGCCTAACCCTGTTGCCTCCATACATTCTTTTCCCACCAGCAAAAGATAACGTGACAAAGATTCCTGACCAGGGCTTAATTCAGTAAATGTCCTTCCAGCTCAGTGCTCCCCAAACCCTGGCAATCGCCTCTAAAATGCAGAAAACCCGAATTCCAGACAAAAGCTAGAGACAGCTCTAGCCATTGTCACAAATCATGTCCACAATTCTTATGGGAACATGGGAAAACCTCTCCATAGAAGAGCATATATTTTCATGCCAAGCAGGCATTCAATGATTCAATTCAACAAAGTCAACATCCATTCCGTTCAGCATCCATCTCCTGGATGTTTGTGTGTCGGGAGCTCTACCACACAAGAGCCAGTGCGTCAGAACAAAACCTTGCAGAGTCTTCTTGTCGCGGAAGGCACCACGTCAGGGTTAGACCATGCCCTCCCCGCTCCATCACACACACTCCCCTTTGGTGCTTTGGGAGAAAAACAAAGCTGTGCGTTAAACCCTAGGTAACTTTGCAAAGATTCGTCACTAAAAGAATGTAAATCTTCTGTCTGAAGTTGCAAGTACTAATGAACTTGCTTTTTCTTCTATAATTTCTGAGAAGAAATTCCCAAAGCTCTTGCACTAGAATTTGGGGAGTGGGTGAAACAGTCCACGGAGGAGACAAAGCTTTTCTCATGGAGTAACAGCGGCACCTTGTGGTCACTCTGGGTATTGCAAGTAGATCAAGCTACCTCTGATTTTGTGACTTGGTACAATCCTGAACCTGGGAGAGAACTGCAGAGGTCCTCTATTTCCACCTCCTGCCTTCACACAGGTAAGGTGTATTAGCGCCACGATTTCTTTCTTTAACAGCCCAGAGAGGTTATGGGGTTCAACCAAGGTCACACAGCTATTAAATACCTTACCAGAGGCTCCTGCAATCCTCTTGTCACTTTTTTGGAAAAGGAAACCTTTCTTCAAACAAAATCCTACCAGTTATAAAACAGACACACATAGAGGAGCTCTGCTTGAAGCATGGACGGGTGAGCCTTGTCAGTCCCCTTCCTCAGCACACCTGGAATCCTGTACAGGGGCTGCTTCCCTGGTAAATCAACACGGAAGCATCACTGTGGAAACCTGGACAAGATGCCCAGGAAAATGCCATTCCATTCTGAGGGGGCTTCTCATTTGAACAGTTTTCTGGCCAGATAAACCCCTTTTATTAAAGTACACTCTCTTTCTGAAAGAAAAATGCCATATGACATCACTTATATGTGGAACCTAAACAAAGTGGACACAAATGAACTACTTCTTATGCATAGCTTAGATGACCGATTTCTTCAATATGTGTAACGCACTGACGGTCCTTTATGACTGGGTCACCGCATTCTGTTGATTCTTGTTTTGTGGTGGCTTTATTCCTTTAATAACTATGTAAGTTTAAAAAGCTAAAGCTCTAAACTCCTCTTAGAAACAATTAACAGTATGTATATGTAAATTTAACAATAGATAAATAATAAAGATAGAAAAAATTTTAAATTTTAAAGTTTTAAAAATAAAGCATATTCTCTATCAGGATTACCAGCAAGTTTTCATTTTTACCTCTCTCTGAGTGGAGAATCCCTGAGCTGCCTGGTTTTCAACTGCAAATAAATGCTTTAAGACTCCTGTGACAGAATCAGTGGCAACACTGGCCATGGATGTGACCATGTGGACCTGTCGCCTGCCAGACCCCGGGCCAGGCCCCGGCGGGGGAGCAGAGGGAGCTGGAGCAGTGACATGGCTCTATAGGAGGCCAGAGCAGAGGGAGAGGGCAGGAGGAGGGGCTGCAAAGTCTGCTGGGGACTGAGGGGTGCTTTCATTTACTCAGTCAGTCAGTCGTTGAATAAATCATAGTCAGGGCTCCTTCTATGTGTCAAGCCTTTAAAAAAGGTCGACAGCTCTCTGGTCTCAGACATCTCTTGGTCTGTCTAGTTGGAGACAGGCAATGACAACTCAACAAAGAGCTGGGTGCTATCACATGACTGGGAAGTGGGGAGGGATGGAGAGCTCGGATCTGAGGAGAGACACTGGTGCTGAGTCCTGACGTGTGAGAAAGAGTTGGCTGGAGGAGGAGGACAAGGATTTGAGGCAAGCCAGCCGCGGGCATCCCAAGAGAAATAAATCAGACAAGGAAAAGCACTGCAGGAGATCACTGATCTGTAGAATCTTAAAAAAAAAAAAAAGAAGCCAGGCTGGTAGAGACGGACAGTAAAATGGTGGTTTCCAGGGCCCTGGGGGTGGGGGACGGGGAGAGGTTAGTCAAGGGTCTAAGCTTCAGTTAGAAAACGAACACGTGCTGGGCTCCAACGCACAGTGTGGTGACGAGGGTGGACGAGACTGTGCCGCACCAGCAGGTCTTGTCCCTGCTCTCACCGCGGACAAGAATCGTGACGTGACAACCGCGTGACATGATGCTGGTGTTGGCTAATCCATTTGGAACATATGACGCGTCAGATCAACACGTTGTACAGCTTAAACTTACACGATGTTATATGTCAATTATAAAAAAATTTAATAACAAGTAAGTTAAACAGATAAATAAATTCTCTAAGGAACACCATTGAAAAAAAAAACAGACACTCATTCAGAGAGAAGCTCTAAGGCACCTCCACCACAGCTAGCTGCCTTTTCCTTCTTCCAGGAGAGGTCGCTGGTGCACAAAACCCAATGCAAAGCCAGCACCTGGAATTTTCGTCAATTACACAGCAAGATAAAAATGGTGAGTGACAGTTTGCAGGGGTGGGGTGCAAACAAAGGGACAACCAGGAAAGACAGACTTGAGAACGTGTCCAAAGTCATCAACCACATTTTTGTATCATTTTGCATGTTGTCTGCTTGTGTGAGTAGATAATTTTTAATTAATTTTTTATTTTATAAAATTTCAATCATAAACAAAATTGTGGAGGTAATAGTTTAGTGAAACCCCATGGTCTCATTTCCCACATCAAACCATCAACCTTAGTTGTTCTCAGTTCATATTCATTCATTTACTTTTGGGGGCAGGTTGAGGGGGGGTCTTTAAAAAGCAAATGCAAGACATTCAATCACTTCTCTGGTAAATGCCTCAGGACATGCCTCCAACAGTTATAAACATTCACGTTTATTAAGCACAGCCACAATACCATCGCCATGACAAACTAAATTAAAATTGACTCCTTCATGTATTTTAATTGTGTGTGTCTGTTTTTGAACATTCTGTTTCCAAAATAATTTCAGCATTCCAGAAAACTTATTTTAAATTTCAATATCTTATCCAAGAGTCTCAACTTAGGACTGTGTCTGGGAATAAAAATATAGATCACAGACTTAGTTAGACGCTACCATGGAAAGCAGATGACTAAATAAATAAACGAATAAATAACTGACCATTCTTGATGCTGAAGAAACAGTATAACAACATAAAAAGGTCAGTAAAATAATAATGTTAATATCCATTAAACACTTTTTCCTATTAAATATATTAAGTATATTGTAATGCATTTTTATAATTTAATAATTTTATTAAATAAAATTTAGTACAATTAAAAAAGATAATTTCTATCAAATTTGATTTAATACCAGGCAGAGTGCCCGTGACTTAACAGAACCATTTTGGTTTTGTATACAAATGTCATAGTGTCTGTAGTATTTCGTAGCTTGCTAGTTCATCGTAACATTTTTCCATATAACCCCCTTTCAATGGCAGAAAAATAGCCATCTGGGAAACATGCCATAATTTATTAACTAAAAAATATATATTTAGCTATTTCCAGTGCATGGTGACTGAAAACAACACCTTCTCATATCATGGTGTAGTGTTTGTGTAAGAAGTTCTAGCAAAGAGCAGGTTAAAGCCCTTTGAAGATAACAGGGAGCAGGAACCTCATACGGGAAGCCCGTGTTTGGGGAAGACATTCGCTGTGTTCAGGGATCCAGGAGACCTTTGCGGCCAGAGCCTGGAGCCGGGGCAAGACTGCAGCCCAGGCTGAAAAGATGGCCAGCAGTCGGTCCACCCCGGGGACCCTCCTGCAACGTCACATCTCAGGGAGAATTGCTTTGAGCGTATATGTTTTCTCAAATGTCATCCTAAAGACCGTGTCCTCCATCTCTGGGCAGATGGATTTTTGCTACCTCAGTTTACCATGTTCACCAAATTGATAAATGGAGCTAATAAGGAATGTCATTAAACACAGCTTCCCTCAGGATCAGAAGTCAGGAAGGAAAACGTGCCCAATGTTACCAGTGAGCAGGGCTCACTCATCTAAACAGTTCGATCCCGGCAGTTTCAAGGCGCCCTGGCAGCTGGCAGCACGTCGTCTGGGGCCTCAAGGAAAAACGGCAGACACAGGCAGGGCGGGGGTCCTCGCGCCAACCGCTCAGGCAGCCCTCGGCGGGCGCGGCCAGCCGGGTCCTCCCCGCGCACACGCGCCCCTGCACACGCGCGCGCACGGACGCGCAGCACTGCAGGGAACTCCCAGTCAGCCCAGAGCCCTTGCGTTGGAAGCAAACACAGAAAACAAAGGCTCCGACAGAGTGAGCCTCTCGCTCTTCTCTAGACGCGTTACTGCAGCTGGAGGCTAAGAGCTGCATCTCGGGGAAACGCCAGAACAGCGACGCCGGCTCAGAGTGGCTCCAGCAGCCCCGAATCCCTGGGGACCGCCCTGTCAGCCTTCCTGGGGAGGGAATGTGTCTGCAGGAGGTTTTCTTTATTACATGTACGGAGGTGATTTTTTAAATGTGATAGTCCCATTTTTTCCTCCCTTCCCTTGGGCAGATACATTCTCCTAAAATAACCAGCTTATCTGCCTGGGTTTGAATCACAGCTCTGTCACCTACCAGCTGCGTGACGTTGGGCAAGTCGCTAAACCTCTCTGGCAGTCTTGTCTGCAAAAAGAAGCTAATAATGGTACTGCCTACCTGGTAGTGTTGTGAAGATGAAGTGAGTTCACACATATAAACACATACAACTGTGACGGGCATATATTTATTTCTTAAATAAGTATTTCCAATGATGATTGTGATTAACGGTCATGTTTATTTCAAATTAGCTAGTCTCTTTTAAAAACATGAAAAAGCTTCATCTTAATTATAATTATGATACATGTTCATTATTAAACATTCAAACAACACAGAAAAATATGTTGAAAATACAATAGTAAAATTCTCCTACAGAGAAACCTGCCGACACTTTGAGCATCCTTCCAGACAGTTCCTGAGTCTGCCTACACATGACACTGGACATAGTGTCACACACCTAACGGCCAGGGGTTCCTCACAGACACCTGCCACAGGAAGTGCTTCCTGCAACTGTGGAATCAGGTTGGTGAACTGTCAGGAAAGTAGGAGATAACAGGACTTAGACCCGTGTCCTTCAAGGGGACATTCAGCAATGTCTGGAGACATTTCTGGCTGTCACAGCTGGAAAGAAGGGGCTGGCATTGAGGCGGGAAGCCCCATAAAAAGACAGGCAGGACCCCTAGGCAGGGCCGCTGCTCTACCAGCACCGCCCGTTCCCTGGCCCAGAGGCTCTATCTCACTTTTTGCCTCTAAAGTGGCTAACTTACACCTAGAATTCTATTGGTTCCCTGAGCTCACTTCTGATTGGTTACTTCTCTCACTCCTGATTGGGCTATTTCTAAAAAGCTTATTTCTGGTTGGTCAACTTCTGTTATACTTTATTTGCATATGATGTTGCAAAGTGTAAAACTGGCAGCCTATAAAAGTCCTGTGTAAAGCGAGAGTCGCAGTATAGAGCTTGAAATGTAAACTCCTTTGGGCTTGGTGGTGTAATGAACTTGAGTTCTCCAACTGTCTAAGTGCTGCTTGGTATCGCCGGGATTCAGACTGCTGTCACAGCTGAGCTGTAACACTGACTTTTAATACCCAGCTGTAACGTATTTTTTCCGCAACAGCATTTAGTGAGCAGAGGGCAGGGAACTACTAAACACCGCCCAGGACACAGAACGCCCCACAACAAGCATTGTCTGGCCCCAAACGTCAGTCGTGTCCCAAGTTGAAAACCCCTGCCTGCTGTTTCGTTTCTAGGAGGTAGTAAATGTTACAACCCAGAGGGTAGCTCAGCAAGAACACACACGTGCGCGCAGGTGTGGTGGTGCGTGCGGCTGAGCTTGTAAGATACTTCGGGGCTGGTTTTCAGAGAGTTCTCACTCCCCGGCCCCCACCCCACCACCGGGTCTAGCACTAAGGGGATGACACGGGGCTCAGCAAGAGGAGGGGCTCCTTGGGGACGAGGCCCCACCCCTACGGCTGCAGCCGTTCGCATCAGCCCGGCCCGGCCTGAGCAGCGGCTGGAGATGCGAGCATCCCCTCAGGTCACGAGGGAGGGAACCCGAGAGCACGAGAGGCTTGTCATCCCCGCACGGAAACACTGAACAAGTTCTCCATAAATATTTCCCGGGATTATTATGGGTGTATTTATTTCAAGTTAGCCATTCTCTGTTTAAAGACCTGAAAAGGGCTCTGTTTTATCCTGATTATAATTGTAACACATATTCAAACACTCAAAGGCAGTAAGATTTTCTGCGGGTGGTGAGAATTCCCGCTGGGAATAGCTCCCCTAGAGAACGGAGACGCCCCGCTCTCTGAGCACCGCGGGGGGGGGGGGCGGCTAAAACAGACCTGGCTCACGGTGTGTCATCACCACAGAGGAAGGGGGATCCCCCCCAACATGGAGCAGCAGATCGGACGGGCCCTGGACAGGCTCCCTTCCGTCTGCTCCTCCTCCACAACCGGGGCGGAAGCGCCCCTGCTCTGCTCAGACCTTTAAAACAATTCTGGAAGGAAAGACTTCAGTAGCCGAGACCTGGGAACCAGGGCACGGAATATCTGATTATTTCTAAATACTATCTTGAAAAGGAAATAAAGAGGCTTTGTTGAGAAACTTTCCAGCTGGCGTCGGCTTCTTGGAGTCCTGAACCTTCTATTCGCATCTCTAGAAAAAGAGACTACTGCTTAACTCCGGTCCTACCGAGGGGAAAGGAGGCGCGTGCTTGGCCGGGAATCCCCGAGACGCGCTAAATCAAACCGCACCTGCTGTTCTGTAGCTGGACTGAGGCTGAAAGTCAGAGGACGTGTTTCCGTGGAAATGGATTTGGGGACAGTACCACTTTCAACAGCCGCACAGCATTCCACCCTCGGGACGAGCATGCTTTATTTGGCCAGTTGTCTCCGGATGGGTGTTTTACTAAAATCGCTGCAGGGAACAGCCATCTAATTAGATCTTCGTGAGATTTTCCGTGGAGTCGTTTCCCGGAAGTGGACTTGCTGGGCCCGGAGCTCCAGGGCCGGCGTACACACCACGAGCTCTCCTTCCTCAGGGAAACTTGGATTGGGGGAGAAAAGAGAATTTTAAGAAATCCCAGAAGACGGGTTCCCAGGACCGTGTGCTGTGGACAAGGCTTGCCCCCAGCCAGAAGCCCAACGCCACCAGCATGGCAGCCACGCCAGCCAGGCCGGGCAGCCTGACCAGCAGCTGGGTCAGCCCAGGAACCACTCCCTCCTCCCGAGGGCCAAGCACAGGCCATCTCTCAGGCCTGGGACCTGGTGACACAGGGTATGGCAGGCCCTGGACGGGCTGCAGCAGGCGGCTGTACCTGCCAGGGTCCCCGAGGTCCAAGGGGAAATGAGTTCTGAAGGCCCACCTCCCAGCCCCCCCCCCCGACTCCCAGGGAGTCAGAAGGAAGTTGCTGACCTGTCCCCTGGGGGAATAATTGTATTAGTGATAAGGTGGCCTCTGGCAGCTTCGTCAGCAGATCCAAGGCTTTGGGCTGAGTAATCCTTTGGCGTCTGCCCCAGCAGCTGGTGGTCACAGATCGGGAGGGACCCCCCTGTCCCCTGGCCCTGCTGGGCTGTCATCCTTTTCCCCAGCACAGTCACAGCTCTGGCTGGGCCTGACCTGCCAAAGAACCGAGGGCCAGGGTGAGAGAGAGGAGAGGAGCTCGGCTGCGAGCAAAATGATGGAAGGGCTGACATGATAAAGTCAGAACACACAGTGTGAGAACAAGCAGGTCCAGCAGTGCTGGTGTCTTCTATTTTGATGGATTAATTTTTTTTTCATTCCAAGTAATACAAACCCTATAGAATACCAGGAAAATAGAAACAAGTTAAAAATGGACTTCTGTTCATTAAGGCCTGGGATCCGCATGCCCAGCTGACCCCAAACTCTGTCTGAACCTGGTCCCTGGAACCTTCCATCGACTGAGGAGAGAAAGCTGACCTGGCGTGAGGCCCTATGTTAAAGACAATATCTAGCTCTGGAGGTGCCTCTAGAAAAAGAAAAGGTGGACAGAGGAGTCAGGGCAGACAGCCTGGAGGAGGTGAGCCCTACCAGGCCTTGGAGGATGGGAGAGATTGGGCAGATAGGGAGGAGGGGCAGGGCAGCTCAGATGGAGAGCAGCAGAGAAAAGACCCCCCTGGGGAAAGGCGTTCCTCCCGCTCCGCATCCCTGCTCAGTTCTCCCCCAGGACTCCTCTCCCCCACCGTCAACCCCTTCCTCGAGGTCCTTCCCACACACTTGCCCAGAGGAAGTGCAGCCATGGAGCAGTCCTGGTGTCCATGTTCTCCCAGTATCTGCCAGGCTGCTGTGGGCTTCAAGGAAAATTCTATACCTGCCCAGACCGTCACCGTCATTAACCTCAGTGGGGCCTCAGAGCTCCCCGCACCGTCCCTCCCTGAGCCCCTTGTCCCAAGGCGGCTACTTCAGACCTCACCTCACCCTCTCCAAGGCGTTCACCCCAGCCTCTGCCCTCCCCCACCAGCCTCTGCCCCCCCCCCCCGGCTCCCTTCCACCTGCCTCCTCCCTCTCACCTTGGACGGGGCCAGCCCCTGTAGTGTCACCTCCTCTAATCCCGCCACAACCGCCAGGAGCACTAGCCTCCCCAGTTCAGAGATGGTGGGGCTGAAACAGAGAGGCAGAGTAACTTGTCCAAGCTCACACAGCCAGGAAGTTGTAAAACCAGGATCTGAACCCAAGCCTGCCCAAAGCCCTGGGTTCTCTGAGTCCTTCCGGGCAACCCCTCTCCAGGCCAGAGCCGCCCCTCTACTTGTGCCCTGCACCCCACCTAGTTTTGCTCAGGTATCAGGTATTTGATTTACACCCTACTTCCAGCTTCACTCTCTCTCCCTGCCTCTTTCTTCTCTCTGTCTCTCATTGTAAAAGGAACTCCTGTTCTCAAATATTTTTCTGTAAATATCTCCCTTGACAGGAAAAAAAAAAAATCTTTCCTGGTCACCCTTCCTACAAACCCCTTAGCCTGTCTCCTGGCCCAGTGCTCGGCCTCCAGGTCCTCCCTCCCAGCCAGGGTGGTCTGCTGTCCCCCTCCTTCCGAGCAGCTGGCTCCCAGGGCGGGAGGCTGCTGGTGGGGGGGAGGGGGGGTGGAGATGTCCGCTGGGGCACCGGAGCTGTCGACAAGTCCAGAGGGAGAGGAAGGTGGGGAAGGGGTCCTCCAGAAGAAGAGGGAGAGGTGCTACTTGGGAAGGAGGGAACTGTCAGTCAAGTTCACGGGAGATGCCCTTGGCTTTGGAGGTCAGGTGCAGCTGGAGACCTTGCAGTGGAGGGCCCTGAGGGGCTGCTGGTTAGGAGACAGGTGAGGGCAAGGACGGGGGCAGAGGAGGCCAGGCGAGGGGCCTCAGCCCCATGGCCTCGATCTTCTGAGGCCCCAGAAAGCAGATTACCGTGCAAAGCCCCTCAAGCTGACTTTCCAAATCCCCAATACTGCTTCCCTGTCACAGCGAGGGTTAACCCCACTTGCCCCACCCCCTCTGTCCCCATAACTCTGTGATCCTTCCAGAATCTTCACACTGTCCGCCCTGAGCCCTCAGGCTCTCAGGCCGGGCCAGCTCCTGCCGGGGTGAGCCCAGGTCTGCTGAGGATGGGTGGTTCCCTCCAGACCAACATGGGGCTTTCTTCTCTGGCCTGGGCGTGGGATGGGAGTGGGGGTGAGGTGGGGGGAGCAGGAGAAAAGGCCGCCCACTGTGGATTGCTCTGGGCTCGTCTCAGTAACCCTGAGAAGTAATCATGGTAACAGCTCCCGTCACTGGTCTCGCTCCTGCTACGTGCCACGCACTGGACACGGAGAATCAGCTTAGCTACCCCGGTTACAGCGCCACGCGGGAACTTCCCTCACCCCTTTGTGAGACGAGGGGACTGAGGCTCAGACAGGTTAAGTCACTTGCTCGGGGATGCAGGGCTGACTGTGAGGAAGCGGGGATTCGAACTTGGGTCTGTCTCAGCTCTGTCTGAGGCCTGGTGCCCGGTCCAGGGAGGGGCGGACACCTCTTTCCACCTCCTCCCTTCAGAACCATCACTGGGCTCAAGCTGGGAAGACTGGGTCTGGAGACAGCTGAGGGACCGGCCTGGCTAGGACTGTGAGACCAAGTCAGGGAAGGGTGGGGAGGCCACCTGAGAGCCCGTAGTCAGACTCAGGGTCTGTGTCCTCACCGCCTCCAGTCCAACAGAGACCCTCCACATGGGGCCCCAGCCGCCCTGCCTGCAGGCCAGCCTCAGACCGTGCATTGACTCATTTCCATGTATGATGGGAGCTGCCTCTGTGCTGGGCGTCTGGGGGCTACTAGCCATCCAAGAGTGCTCAGACCTTCAAATCCTGGGCCCTACGCCGTCCGCTAATCAAGGGACTGAGTGAGAAGCACTGGGGTGGAGAACAGGAGCCACCCAGGCCCCACAGTGAGCACCCGTGTGCAGAGCCACACATACACGGACACCCCACCCCCGCCAAGCCACACGCTTGTCTCCAGACACATCCAGTCCTGGGGCAAGTGGAGTCCACGTCTCCTTGATGATTTGAACAGCATGAGAGCACAGGACAGGAGCCACCCGGGGACACCAGGCAGCCTGGGAGCTGGAGAGGGGCGGCCGGACTGACCGGCTCCGGGGGCACCTTGATAATGCTGCAGGTGTGGCCGGTTGATCCCCTGTGGAGACAGTAAAGATTAAGAGGATCATAAGCTGCGTCCAGCGCTGCCCTGGGAGAAATCTCCTCGAGCCAGAGCCGCTGCTGTGAGGGGAAGTTGGGGCCGCTCCTGAGTTTAGACAGAGGGGACAGGAAGCGGGAGCATGGAGAGGAGAGACAGGGAGAGAGACAGACAGAGGGACATGTAGAGACAGAAGACAGAGAGCCGGAGGTACAGAGAGGGAGGCAGAGGCTGGGCCCCGCTCAGCCATCCTGAGGCCTACCTCAGGCAGAAAGGCAGAGGCTGCCCTGGGACCGGCCGGGACTAGGCTGACAGCGTCCATGAGCTCCAACATGGCTGCAGCTGTGCCGGCGGCTGTGGCTGCCTCCAGGAAGGAGTCTCCAGGCAGGTGGGGCCTGGGGGAGGAGCCAACAGGTATGGCTTTCCAGGAGGCAGGGTCTGCGCCCCTGGGGAGCAGATTATGGGCAGAGATTTGTAGGGACCATGAAAGGAGCCAGAGTGACTCAGGAGCAATCCCCAAGGGCTGTGGGCAAGGGTGAGGGAATCTGCTGGCAAACCCGGAATCCTAGAAACAGGACAGCTGAGCAGATGGAGGAGGAAAGCAGAGACAAGTGACCTGGGGCTTGGGAGCAGAGGTCCCCAGTGATGGTGTCAAGAATGCTCTTGTGTGTGATGGAGCTGACGCCGCAGGCAGAGAGGGGCTGGGGGGTGGGGAAGTGGCGGCGGAAATTGGGCTCTGGTGGAGGACTGGCCGTGGTGGGGGGCGCCAGGAGAAGGGTCTGGGTGGTAAGGGAGACACTTCTCCGGAGGGGAGGGACACGGGTGCCTGTAAATGTGGGCGGATGGGACCCGAGGATGGGAAGGGAAGGAGGGAGGAGGGCCCCTGAGGCGGTGCCCCCAGCCCAGCCTGGTCCTGCCCACCATGCACAGGGCCCTCGCTCCAGTGCCGCGTATGTGGCGACACCAGCAGCGGGAAGCACTATGGCATCTACGCCTGCAACGGCTGCAGCGGCTTCTTCAAGAGGAGCGTGCGGCGGAGGCTCATGTACAGGTGGTGGAGGGCAGGGCCCTGGCCCCCCCGGGTCCCTGGGAGGGATGGGGCGTTCAGGGAAGACGGGGCTGGGGCAAACGTGCCCCAAACCCATGGCCCAGGGCCCGGCCAGGACCCTGACGCCCTGGGGCTCCCCTCGGCTCGCAGGTGTCAGGTGGGGGCGGGGATGTGCCCGGTGGACAAGGCTCACCGCAACCAGTGCCAGGCTTGCCGGCTGAAGAAGTGCCTGCAGGCGGGCATGAACCAGGACGGTGAGTCGGGAGCCGACCCAGAGGGGTGCGGCCGAGGCGCTGGGGGTGCGTGGCCCATAGGGGTCCTGACGCCTCCTGCCTCCCCAGCCGTGCAGAACGAGCGCCAGCCACGAAGCACCACCCAGGTCCGCCGGGACAGCGTGGAGTCGGACCCAGAGCCGCGGCTGGACCCCCTGGGGGCTCCCCCAGTGCCAGCAGGGCCCAGCTCCCAGGGCCCCACGCCTGTGTCTGCAGCCAGAGCCCTGGGGCCCCGGGCCCTCACACCTCCAGGGCACCACCACTTCATGGCCAGCCTTATAACGGCAGAAACCTGTGCTAAGCTGGAGCCCGAGGATGGTAAGTGGGAGCTCCCAGACGACCCTTATCCCCACACCCGGGCCCCTGAGCGCCCTCTGCCGCCAGCCGCGGAGCCGGGGCCGATGCACAACCTCCTCCTCCAACAGCGGATGAGAATGTCGATGTCACCAGCAATGACCCCGAGTTCCCCTCGTCCCCACACTCCGCCTCCTCCCCCTGTGGCCTGGACAGCATCCACGAGACATCGGCTCGCCTGCTCTTCATGGCTGTCAAGTGGGCCAAGAACCTGCCAGTGTTCTCCAACCTGCCCTTCCGGGACCAGGTACACCCGCCAGGGGGCCCCCGAGAGTCCGCTGGGCTGGGGGCAGGGGCGGTTGGGGGTGCCCGTGCCTCGGAGTCCGTGGTGGTCGGGGCACAAGTCTCAGGGATGTGGCTGTTGGGGATGCTCACGTCTCTGGGCAGTGGTGGTGATCGAGGTATGCACCTCGGGGACAATGTGGCCAGGCACACACAGGGACCAGGGGTTTGAAGGCAGTGCCTGCGGCCCCCTGGGTCTTCTTTCCTCCTAGACAAACCCTCAGGCCCTTCAGATGCTCTATCCGTCACAGGGTGGTCTGCACACCCTAAACAGCACAAATGGTGACTCGGCTCCCTAGGAACACAAAAGCCTCTTACTTCAGGGCTTGAGTTTCACCCCAGCCTCCTCACCTCTAGGACACTCCCCAACCCTGGGCTTCTCGTGAGCAAGGGGACCTGCCATGAGAACTCCAGGAGAAGAGACGCGCTGAGGGGCTGAGCCCTTAGCCAGGGGCTTGGATGGAGCAGCTCAGAAGCTGTCTGCTGAGTGCACTCGACTTAGGACGCTGGTGGCGATGTCCCTGAGGCTGCCCAACTTCCCACGGCTCTGGGCTTTCCTAAATGTTCCCCCTGAGGCTCTGGATGGAGCCCACAGAGTGTCTTGGTGCCTAGGCTGCTGGGCCAGATGGTGCCAAATCCCAGAGCTCTGTGCCTGGTGGATGTCAGGCAGAGGGCAGAGTGGTCTGGGCACCCAGGACCAGCCCTTCCTTTCCCAGGGCACCCGAGAAGGGGGCGGAGGTTCCAGGCGGAGCCAGGGAGCCATGGATCAGCCATCACACTCCTCCCTCTCTGGGCACAGGTGATCCTGCTGGAAGAGGCGTGGAGTGAGCTCTTCCTCTTGGGGGCCATACAGTGGTCTCTGCCCCTGAACAGCTGCCCACTGCTGGTCCCGCCCGAGGCCTCTGCTGCTGGCAGCTCCCAGGGCCGCCTGGCACTGGCCAGTGCAGAGACTCGAATCCTACAGGAGACCATCTCGCGGTTCCGGGCACTGGCGGTGGACCCCACGGAGTTCGCGTGCATGAAGGCCCTGGTCCTCTTCAAACCAGGTAGCTGCGTCCTCGCCCCAGCCTTGGAGGACAGGGGCTGGGGATAAGGAGGGGTAACTCTGGTGACTTCCCTGCACCTCTCGCTTTCCCCGCATTGCCCCACGCAGACCCAGACGCATGCAGGCTCCTTCCTGGGGCGGGAGGGAGGGCTGCGGGGCTGGGCTCAGCCCTCCCGAGGCCCTGGCTGGCTGGGAGTGGGCAGAGGGGCCAGGAGAGGCTCACTGCGGCCACTTCTCCCCAGAAACGCGGGGCCTGAAGGACCCCGAGCACGTGGAGGCCTTGCAGGACCAGTCCCAGGTGATGCTGAGCCAGCACAGCAAGGCCCACCACCCCAGCCAGCCCGTGAGGTGAGCCGAGCGCGTGCCCACCTGCCCACCCGCCCCTCAGCTCCCCACCCGCTGCCCACCTCCAGCACTGCGTCCGGGCTGCCCTGAGCAGACGGCACAGGCGTCTCAGGTCAGCCAGCACGCATCCAGCAGCTACCATGGGCCAGCACAGCGCCAGGCCCCACGGTGGGACCAAAACGTGTGTGAGGCAAGCCTGCTGCCTCCCGAGCCCGCACTGAAGGTGAGCGCCCCCCAGCCAGGGACTGAGGGCTGCATGTGTCCGAAGACAGAGCCCCCCCGGGAAAGGGGGTGCACAGCAGAGCGGAGAGGGGATTTGTGGAGGCAGGGCCGGACTTGGAGGAAGGACAGGATCTCAGAGAAGAGAAATCAGTGTTTACAGAGGGAGAGAGAGGGAGAGGCCAGTCTGCGTGTGTTCTCAGGACAGGAGCCCAGTCTGAAGGTGGAACAGATTGCTGCCCGTGAGGCGGGGGGCACTGAGCCAGAACCGCACCCCGGCACCAGCCTGTTCAGGGCTTTGTAGGCCTGCCAAAGGCCATGTCTGGTGTGGCAGGCGGAGGGGAGCCGCTGCAGGCTTTGAGGAGGGTGTTGTACCCGGAGCTGGACTTAATGCAGACTGCTCTTTAGGAGCGGAAAGGCCATGACAGATGCAAGGGTCCCCGGGAGCTGGAGTGGGTCAGACTTGGCTCCTGAGTGGATGTAAGGAACAAGGGACGAGTTCTTTACTTAGGTGGAGAGGCACTTGCATAAGCTATGTGTGTGGACAGTAGGAGCCCGGCCCTGGCGGGGTTTGGAGGACGGTGGCAGCCCGCTGAGAGTGTGGCTGCGGGGAGGGCGCAGGCAGGGGCCCAGCTTGCCCCAGCACCAGCAGGTCCAATGGTGCCACAGCCAGATCGGACCACTTGGCCTCCAGGCACCTACCGGCTATTTTAGACCATACTGCCTGCATTCTCCTGGGGCTCCCAGCAGTTCTCTCTGAAGAAATAAGCTCACACGGGCACCCTCGAATCCCCTGTCATTCTAGAAATGACCACAGAAAGAGGCAATTTCCCTTCAATAAGCATCAAATTACACACGGTCATACATCCTTTGTGCGGAAAGGTTTCTGCTCTCAATGAGCGTGAGCAGAACACGGGTCCCCCAGGCGTGACCCAGCATCCTGAAAACGGTCACCACGGACACGGACACCAGCGGCCCTCCTCCGCCAGGTTTCTGCTGGGACCAGTTCCCAGAGACGTCCAGGCATGCTGGTTTTGTGTCAAACTGCGAAATTCTGCTCACAGTTTCCTGTGCCTCTCCGTGTAGCTGCTCCGTACCAACCACAGGCAGAGCTGACTGTTGAGAGAGTCACTCCGGGCTCTCAGAGCCAGCGCATTTCAGGTTTTAAAACCTGCAATGCCCAGGAAGAAATGCTATTCTTATCATAACCCAGTGACACGCAGGCACGAAGCAAAGTTCTACCCAAAAACACCTGCCCTTACTTTGTATAATTTACTCTGATACTTCTATTTCTAGTTTATTTTTTCAGAAGGCCAGTTGTGACCCACTTCCTGCAGTTTGAAAAACAGTTTCTCTACTTGACTTGATAGTTACTTCTTCCTGACACTCCTTAGAGCAGAAACACAGCAAACGGGAAGGCACAGGGAGGCGTGCACACGGGCTCAGAGCCACTCGCGAGGGGAGCAGCCACTGAGCTGTTTTGGTGGCAAAACAAGTTCAGCGGATAATTGGAAGGCGGGGGAGGGCTTCCCAGACCCCCGTGCTGCCCAGCTTCGCAGCGGCCTCCTTGACAAGCGCGTGACCCCAGCCGTCAGCCCTCCCTCCGACCAAGGCCTCGTGCCCCGCTCTGTCTCTTGGGGCTTCACCATCCACCTTCTCTGCACGGGGGAGCCTTGCCCTGGCAAATGGCTCTTATTTAAAACTACAGTGACTGTTTTCCTGGATGAGAATCTCGGCCGCAAAACTTACACTTCAATTTCAGGACATTTTCACTAACGGCTACTCTGTCATCCTAGGTGGCTTACAGAGAGGAATTTATATTCTCATTCAAATATATATGACATTAATCATAAATATTGTATTAATGATGTAATGTTAATTCTAATTATTACGTAAGATTGGTAATGATATACTCACATATATAACCAATATAGCTTCTCACATAATAATAGAGCTTTACACGTAATAACTAAGTGGTATTCACTGTTTTCATCACACTCCTTACCTAAACACTCGAGGGGGCGGCAGTGGGTCAGGGGCGGGGGTATATGGGGCCTTTCCTCGAAATTGCTCCTTCCGCGCTTCCCAGCCCTGGGCGCCTGGCATCTCTCCTCTCCTCCCCCACTCCCTCCCCGCCCCCCCGCCCCCCCGCCTCCCCGCCTCCCCCGCCCCGCCTGTCCTGGGAGGCCCCGCCCCCCCCGCCTGTCCTGGGAGGCCCCGCCCCCCCCCGCCTGTCCTGGGCGGCCCCGCCCCCGGGACACGTGCTCAGGGGCCCGTCTCCCGCTCAGGTTTGGAAAGTTGCTCCTGCTCCTGCCGTCTCTGAGGTTCCTCACGTCCGAGCGCGTTGAGCTCCTCTTTTTCCGCAAGACCATCGGGAACACGCCGATGGAGAAGCTCCTCTGTGATATGTTCAAAAACTAGTGGACGTGGAAGCGAAATGGGTGCGACCACTTGGGAAAAGCCTCCTGAAGCTAAACGTTTGCCTGCCCTTTGACCCAGAGATCCCACTCGTAGGCGCGTGCGCCTGGCAGAAACGCCCGTCAGAGGATAGTGCACGCGTGTTCGTAGCAGCTTTTTTCCTAATAGCCCCAAACTGTACATTGCCCGTGGAATGGATTAGTAATTTGTGGCGTATTCGTAAAATAGGAAACAGCAATAAAAAGGAATGAACCAGCAATACATGTGACAACGTGAATACATTCCACAGACATGAAAAGTTCAAGACCAGGCAAGGCTGATGACGGTGGTAGAAGTGGAAATAGTGGGTTACCTCGGGTGGGGCGGGGGGTGGGGTGATCGGGAGGGGCCCCAGGGAGCCTTCAGGTGTGCTAGAAATGTTCTTTATTTTGATCAGGGGGATGGATTTGCAAATGTACTCATTCATAAAAGGGAACTGAGCCATGCACTTACGATCTGTGCGCTTTACTGTATTATTACAACTCAATTTTAAAAAGGGAAAAAACAAGAACAGGAAAACAAATGTGGCCAAGGTTCTCCTTTTGAGGACACTGGAGCAGGGAACACAGGGTCTTAAATTCCATCTGGTTTCCACTCCGGGCCAGAATCCAAGCCCGGCGAAGAATCTCTCAGAGGATTCAGCAACCCAGCTTCTCTCCAGATGGTGCCCCACCACCCCGAGGCTTCTCCCCCTCGTCTCCTCCTCATCCCCCCTCGCCTCTGCACAGACAGAGGTGAGCACCACGCAGCTCCCCATGGGGCGGTCACAGGCACTTTCGGTGAAGGGGAACCTCCATCACATCTTAATTCCTTGTGGAAGGGTGAAGCTCAGACAAACTCCATCCTTTTCAAAGACAGACCCAGAAGACCTAGAAAATAAAAATTTAGAAAGTTAACATGTATCAGGCACTTTATATACCAGGCGTGAGCTGAACTCTGAAGGTACATTATTATTCAACCCTCAGATTAACTGTGGTGGAAGGACCAGTCATCCTCACTAGTAAATGAAAAGCTGAGGCTTCGAGAGAACTCAAACCTCGGCATGACTGTAAACTCTGGCACTGCCTCCTCCCCATCCCCCTCTGCCCCTGGAATCAGCTGAACAATTCTGTTGCATTTTTTGTTTTCAAAGAAGAAATGCTTAATGCCAATATACAAAGGTCACATGAGAAATCTGTGAAAATCTGGGGACTCCCTGGCCTTTGGCCTGTGTGTGAATTCTTCTGGTTATCCGGAGATGTCTTGCCTCCATGGAGGAAGGATGGTTCTGAACACTCTGCTCTGGAAATGACAATAGCGAGGCTGGTGCCCGGACAGGAGAGTATGGCAAATACCACTCAGCCTGAGCCCTTCCCACTGAAGCACTCAAACTACTCGATCTTCTAAAAGCATCAGACTTGCCTGGGTTGTTCGGGTCATTTAATGTCAATAACGCCATTACACTTTCCAGTTCCCTCTCAGAAGTTTTATCCATAAGGCTCAAAGGCCCACGTACAGAAAGCTTGAGCAAGGCAGGTGAGCAAGAGACATGGTTGCGGCAGGACCAGATGGGCCCTGAACATTTTCCTTGCCGTCTTGCTTTTGGGAACATAACACTGCAGAGGCTGCCTGCTCAAGTTCACAGGCTGCCGCCTGGGCTGTGAGCACAGCAGTTCGACCTCGGGAAAGAGACTGGGGTCTCCAGCAAGAAATCTTGGGGAATCAGAGGAGGTGCAAAGCTTGAATTATCTGCTGCTGACCTGGCATCCATACCACGGCTCCCCCGGACCCCAAGCCCCCCCAAACGTCCTGTCTTCATTGCAGAGATGCCAGGAAGTACGTTTCCCAGGACCCCCTTCCCCCAGGGCTTGCTAGTGGAAGGCAGGCACTCACGTGCGATGTGCCAGGTAAATAAGGAGCCGTCGTTTTCTGGAGGCAGCTACAGCCAGATGTGTGGGAAGACGGAGGCGTCACAGCAGCTGTCTTGAGAACTGCAGTCACTTCCAGGCAAGCTCTTGAGAACTTCAGAAATTTTGCTTCAGATCAGCTGGCCTCTCGGCCTCTGGTGGGCGTTTTCTCTGACATGTTTCCCCAGTTCTTCCAATGTTTATGCTAAGCCCCTAATTCCTAAATTAAGTCCTTCTCACCTAAAATAAACTAAGTGACTTTTGTTTTCCTAGTAACAGATCTCAGTTGATCCCAGGATCTATTCAACTTTTTGCTGTAAACTGGCCCCACTGCAATTCAGATGCATAACAGCTCTCTGCCACCGCATTTGGGGCCCTTGCTAGGAAAGGGGTTGCTACGAACTCTTTTCTGCCCTCAGTGCCAAGCATGTCTTTGCTGTGAGGCACAGGGAGGCAGTCCCTGTGTGGGCCTTTCTTTGCAACTGCAGCCTGCAGATTCGTGAGCCACTTCTCCTCCTCCACCCTTAAAGGAATACTTAAAGGTAGGAAGGACAGAAAGACTCAAAGATACCACGAAGCACCCACTCAGATCAGTAAATATAACCTGATCATGCAGCCTAGACACCGTGGATAACTAGTCTCCATCTGGTGGACACCACTGGTCTTCCTCGAAAAGATGCAAGCTCTGCGGGGGCGGGGGCTCTGTTCTGCTCACCGTAGACCCCGGCCACCCAGGAGGACAGGGCCTCTGGGGGCTCAGGCGGTGTCTGCTGAATGAGTGCATAAATGGCCACACAGAACGGGGAAGTGACATACTCCTCAGAGTCCAAGATGCCTTAGAAGACTCAACAGATATTTTATGTCTTGTCCCCGTCCGTGGTCAGGTCCGGGCTCTCAGACACCGTACCGCCGCCCAGCCTAGGGGAGGGAACCACCTTCACAAAGGCAGAGCTCTGGTCTGCAACTCCCTACACCTTTCTGCTCTTCTGCTCATAATCATAAAGGTTTGTTGTGGATTCAGTAATCACAGGGGTAACTTTTAAAAATGGCATTTCTAGGTCTTATTTAACCAATGAAGGAAATCTTAAGAACCAATCCGCTATCCTTATCATTTTGTTGTAACATAAATTTAATGCAAAAAATGTAAGTATAAACTTAACGTAAAAAGAAATGGGAAAGATGATCTCAGAATTTTAAAAACTGAGTAACTTTGACATTAGGGAAAAATTCACGACACTGTTTCTCAGTTCTACCTGGGACCTGGTCTGGCACTGGGGGGCCCCGGCCTCATTCAGTCTTCTCGTCCTGCATGCAAGTGGGGACCCCTTTGGTATGCACCAAGGACCTAAAGACAAGACAGGCCCATGTCGTGCCTTGGGAACCTCACATCAAACAGGTGTTTGATGCCGCAAACACAGGAAGCTGTTAAGAACACAAGGCATCTCAGCCAGCTCAAGGGGGAAGAGGGGATTTCCAAGGAGAACTGCCTTTTACATCGAGACCTGAAAGTCAGGAGTTACCCAGAGAAGCGAAGCTGGGGCAGAGAACACGCTCCAGAGAGGGCCTGTGACTCGCCCAAAGTCGGGCAGCGAGCGGCACGATGGAAAGGGCCCGCGGGCCCTCCGGCGGCCGACACCACTACCTGTCTAGGGCCTTTCTGGTGAGGATCTGAAATGCAGATTTAGTGCCTTCCCTGCCCACCCACCTCGAAATCGATTAAATGAAGCCTTCACAGCTTAGCACCCATTACAGAAAACTCACAGCCTGAGTGTCACCTTCACCTTCGTTCTGTTGAGCTCCAGTAGTTACCGCCTCTGTGCTTTGTCAACTTGGGGCTCAGTGCTTTCCTTAAAACAAGAAACAAACAAACAAGAAACAAACCAAAAAACCCCAGTTTAACAAAAGTCATCGCTGTTCCTTGGGCTCAGGCTGGAATGAGCTGGGGTGGGAAAGAAACAAGCCACACACAATGCTGCTCTGGAAGCTTCGTTCTTTAATGAGCCGCCGAGGGATGCGCTCGTCAGGCCGCTCGTGTGCAGCCGTACAGTGCGTACTTTGAGTGACACAAACTGCACTTCATACAAATGACGTCTACCCCCTCAAAGGAAAAAAGCCAAAGGAAATTACAAAGTGCCTGCTGATTGCATCAGGAGTGTAGTCAGTTCTGTGGGTGAGATAAGCCATTTTTTTTTATAGAATTATTCTGTTAAACAGTAAAATGATATATTTCACAGGATATGTCCTTTTATAATACATAGTCTTTTAAAAATTTACACTCAGCATACTTATAAATTACTTTAAATCCATTAAAATAATATAATACTAATCTGTAGTCTACACCTTTCCCCGAGTAAATACAATTACTTGGTTCAAAAGGTGACCTAACAGGGTTGATAAATAGGCGTTAAGTATGGATGGACAGCAAAGTGACAGACCCCTTGGTGGGGCTTTTCTGGGAAGTTTCAACCAAGAGACAGACAGGACCTAATAGGTCCACCTCCACAATCATCACTTTGCCGTTTACACCAAATCCAGCGTGGGAGCGGTCCCAGAGAAGGTGGTTAACAGTCACCGAGGGGCATCGAAAGGCAGAGGACTCCCACCGACACCAGGGCACTTCACTACCCAGGCCAGCACGGCCCTGGGGCCGGCGCTGAGGAGCTGTCACACGTCGGCCAGCCCAGAAGGACGTCCATCTCCCCACCAAGGGGGGGAAAGAGGGGAGAGGGACGGATGAGGAAAGCTGTCAGATTGTTTCTTTTTAAAATTAAAACTCTCTTAGCTTTGAACACATCCTGAGAATACTTTCTTCTCTACAGTTCACCAAAGTGCTTGTGAAAGGTACACATTCACTAGTTATAGTTCAAAAGCCACGGCCCGCAAATACCGAGCAGGCCTGCAGGACCTTGCTGGGCCTCCTCTTTCCAGCCCGCTGCTGGGACCCTCCGTCTCTGACAGTGAAAACCACCTGACTGTGATGGAAGGCAGACGTCCCCACTGCCCTCCCAGCAAGGGAAGAGCTGTAGCTGGATCCAAAGCATGGTGTCCCATCCCCGGACCTCAGGCCCCTCTGTCTCTCCTGTGCGTTCAGAAGCCCAGAGTGGCTAAAAAATTAAAATGGCAGAAGTGCAAAGTGCATCACAAACTAAGGACGTCACCTTCCTGAATCCTTGGTGGATTGGCTTTACTTTATGATACACAGTGTGACCCTGAAATTCCACTTCTCTGCTTCTGTCACATTTTCCACGGCAAGGGCTACATTGGCTGTAATGGGGAGAACTGAAAATCCCGGCTCTGTCTGGGGCTGGGACGTGGGCTACAAAGAGAAGCTGTGGGCGTAGAGCACGGGCTCCGAAGGGGTGGCCCCACCGCGGCCATGCGGGGTCAAAGGAGAAACAGCAGGAGACATGAGTTTGACACACATTAAGGTGAAATCTCTTAATCAGGAGTGATTGTAACGCAGCATCACCTCATGGTAGCATAACTTGCACCCCAGAGGCCCGGGTAAGCCCAGAGGAAGGGGAGGCCGCACTTGTTCTGATGGGCTGAGAGTTACGGCTTCACCTCTTTCCCAGGACCACCATGCCTGTTCTGTGGGAGCGATGGCTTGCCTTCCTTCAGAGGGAGGGCTCCACACTATTTTCCACCCTTGTCACTGCATGGGTCCCCCTCAACCCTCCCTTCTGGCAGCTTCTTCCACTATAATGACTAGATATCCACAAATCTAGCAACTAAAATACAAGTTTTTTATTTAATTTTATCCAAATTCAGGTTTTAGGTCCCTGAGATAAACGATAAAGTCTCTTAACACCCATCGCCTAGTTCCTGTAGAGACCTATGTGGGTAGTTTTGTAACTGCCAAAAACTTATTTTGCAAAACAACAACAATAAAACAAAAAACCCACAAAGATTCAGAGAGGAGAACACATGCCAAGGTGTGTTCTCCAGGCCATTCCTTGGGCCAAAGGAAACGTGCTATTTAACCGATGTTCTGGAGCAAGTGGAGGGAGGAGAGCAACGGCAGCTGAGCGCCAGCCTCCCAGGAGCCCCGGGACAGCCTGTGCCTGGTCCGGGGCCCGGGGCACCAGAGACCCCATGGTGACACGAGCGTGCTGAGGGCCGGGCGTTAACTCTAGGAGACCCTCTCAAACGCAGGTCTTTGAAGAGTTTACCTTTATTGCTCCTCAGGACAGTATGAGCTGGCAGACGTCTGAGGGATGTAACATCTAACATTCACTCACTGACCTTCATCACTGTGGAGATTTTAAAATATCCCCTTCCCGAGGTCATCTCTGAACCCACACCAGGGAGAGGGAGGCCCCCTCCAGCTGCAGCTGCAGCTCAGAATGCTGTTCCCCGTCCGGCCTCTGGGGCTCGACAACGCCACCGAGGCAGCGGCATGAGGTCAGCACTGTGTTAACAGGAGAGACTCTGCCTCAGCAGGAGTCTTAGCATTCCCACAACTTCACATCAGAGCAGCAGGAGAAGGAAGAATAACCAAAATGCAGGTTACAGACGGTAAAGGCTCTTTTTTTTTTTTAAGAACAGTGCATGTGGTAGTTAGACAAGATGCATTTAGTAACTTTAAAAATAAACATTTTCACATACTTATCTCAAGAAAGGGTATCATGTTTCGTTTTCCATATATTATAAATAGCAAAAACAGATTTCTAATCCCACAAATGCTAACAAGCTTAAAATGCTTTTATAACTCAGGTATGTGGAGACACCCAGCGGTGAGAAAGATGGTCTGACTTCTCCCTCAATCCAGGGATGAGTGCCCTCACCACCAGGTCCAATGGCCCTAATCTGTGGGAAGAAATTCCATGGGAAGGGGGGAAGCATAAGGATAAAGAGAGATAAGCATACTATACATACGTATTTACAGTAAACTTCAGTGACCAGAAATACTAACAAAAATAGCTTCAAGTAGTCCTTGATTTTACTTATCTATTTAATACTGATGGTCCAAGGAAAAGAAGATAAAAGTTAGATGGGTCATATTAAAAACGTTTCTCTTTTATTTTTTGGCAGCTTTCTGTAACACGTATTCATGCAGTGCTGTGTGTGAGTGTTTCAGGAGAAGTGATTAAATGGTCACATTATTTGTCTGAGTTCCTGGTGGAAATCCACCAGCAGGTAACAGGTTCATACACAACCTTCAGTTTAACCTGTACGAAGAGGAGAGCCTGCATGGATTAGGATGAAATGCTCATGTTTAGGAATCACCATGTCTCTGGGACATTTAAAAAATATCAGAGGAACCCGACTCTAGGGTCAGGGAGGGCAAGAGCAGCACGAGGACTGACGCTTCGGCCCGTGCAGTGTGTCCGGCAGGAACCAGCCAGGAGCGACACCAGCACTGATTACCGTGACACTGACCACCCTCAAAGCCCAAACCAAGCCTGTGCTGGCTTCTCCTAGTGTGGCCAGATGTCTGAGACACGCCCTGATGGCCTGATAGCGATAACTGCTCTTCTACCTTCCCCAGAATATAACAGGGAGTGTTTTTTCAAAAATCTTAAAATAGAAGGGCTTAGGCTCTTTGTTTATAAATCCTTGGAAAAAATTATATTCTTCCCCAGCTCTTAACTATCCCAAAATAAACCCAAAGGCTTTTGCTTTCATGGCTAAGAAAGATTTATATGTTTTCTTCAAATGTCAGAACTCAGTGGGTCCCTCTGGCCCACAACGGCCCCCCAGTCCCACACTCACCTCTGGGAGGGGAAAGGAGGAGGGAGGAGCGGCAACTACAAAGACCCCCACACCTGCCGCAAATCCCCAGGCCCCAGGTGCTCTGCTCAGTGAAATCTCTAGCCAAGCACAGCAGCCAAGGCACAGCCGGCACCGCCCCTCGCAGGCTCCAGCAGGGGCCCCAGGAACTGAGCACACGTGGTCCTGGCTGTGTGCCCGGGCAAGAGGCAGGACCACAATTAGGATGGCTACTGTGGACCAGGTGGTGAGAAGAGGCCCCAAAGACGAGATGTGTTTACCACTCCGTAGCCATGAAGGGACACTCATCAGCCAGTTCAGACCATAAACTCATTGCTCCCAAAGAGAGCTGGCTGTTGGGCGGAGCTGCGGTCTGGGTCCACAGTTCTCCTGCGGCCAGACACAACTGTCCCCTCTGGGGTCTCTTTGGTTTTCTGAGGTGAGTTTTTCACATTCTTTAATTTTTGTTTGCCCTTTTCAGGGTTGAAGGTTCCTCTGCTGATGAATTGAGGCCTGTCTTCTAGGGATTTGGTCTGGCCCAGTGGCCCTTCCATTCCCAGGGCCTCGCCAGCTGAGGCAGCTCGGTAGAATGGAGATTTGGAATAAATCTGAAATCGTTTTCTGGTCCCATGAGAAGACGCAGTGCTGGACGAACACAGAGAAGAGGCTGAAGAGTCCACTGAATCCAGTGAGTCTTGCTGCTTTTTTAGCTGCTTCCGCAGTCTGCTTGAAGGTTCAGACTTGCCAGCTGCCTTCGGGGAGGTAAGGGCTAAGCTTCTCTCTAATACGAGAACAAGAGCAAAGCGGTAAATGACAGATCTCTCTAGAGAAAATCTCCGTGTGATGAAGTGGTGTCACTGCTCACACGTGGAAGTGGGCGGGGGGGGGGTAAGATCTGTAGGGCCCAGGCTGACCGATTTTGTGTGGTCACAACTAGAGAGGAGGGCTCACCATCCATCACTACACCATCCATGTTGTTTCAGAATCAACCCCAAGGAAGTCTGGAGTCAGACCATGCCTTACAGTCCCCATCATTTAAAAACTGCCAGGATATGCAGTAAGTGCCACAGCTTCCTGCAATGCGCCACGCAGGTAAAGAGCTCCTTTGGTTCAGTCCCATCTCACAGCAGGGCACACCTCCTGCCACCCACCCTTAGAAAACAGAGCGTGGTTCGGAAGGGCAACATGAGTTGTGACTGCTGGCTTTTCTTGTAGTAAATACAAGAGAAAACATTAAATTACAAAAAACTGCATTACACTAAAGACCTGGTCTAATGAACAATTTATATAGAAGCTTCATAAAGATCAGTGTATTTCAGTTCCTTAGGACTCTGTCACCTTTTCATGTAAGGTCAAGGCCTTCTTGAAAGGGACCTTGTCTTCACTTGGGAATCCTTACTCCTCCTTTGCAAAACAATCCAGAGTCTCTGGTCTAACACATTCACTTACCTGACTTCTCAGGGACGGCACCTTCAGACTCAACGTTCAAGTTCTCTGAGCTGTCAGCAGTCCCGATGGAGGCCTCCGACTCCAGCGTCTCGTCGTCTGAAGCACGGGGCTCCAGCACAAGCATCTCGAATGTCAGCTCCTCCCTGTAAGGCACAGTCAAGGAATCTGTTAGCGTCTGATAAGAAATGGAAGCAAAACAACAGGAAAAGAGACTTTCCATGAAAGTCAGGAATTTAAGCAGCAAAACTAGTCACAATGCTTACTGGTTCCACTCAGGGGAAGCCACAGTAGCAGTGAAGGCTGAAGACAGCAAAGGCTGGGACCTGTAACAGGGCTAAGGGCAGGGTGGGGGGTGGGGGTGGAGCGAGATGCTGAAGCTGTCGAAGCTTCGGTAAAATGAACTCTGGGCTGGTAATCCGAAGATCAAGATTCTAAACTCATTCATAATGCATCAGGAAAGTACTTTCCTCTCTCTGGACTTCAACTTTCTCATCCACAAAACATGTAACTAGATAGTCTTTAGGATTCCTCCCAGCTCTTAAACTGTTTTCCACAAGATTTTATTAACTAGCTACAGACGACATCCTCTATCTTAACCTAGAAGAGACTTCCGATCTCCGAGATGGTGTAGAACACTGGCCGCCCTGTCCCGCCCTGTGAAGCCTTTCCCATCCCCACGCAGAGCATCCTCTGCTCTGCTCAGTGGTCACCCACCAACTCTCTCTCAACCACGCCCCTCATTCCCTGAAGTCTTTGGTACCTGGTTCCTAATCTTGCTTTCTCACTGCTGCCTGATCCCACCTTGATCTATTTCAATCAACATCTTTGTAAAAGCGCACTTCAACACCCTAACACCCAAGTTCCTTTATGTCTGTAATTCCGAGCAACCTCTCCTCCACTTTATGTAGGCAATTTTCCCCAATGGGCAGATCCTAGGGTTTGTCGTTGCCTGGAAATACACCAGCTCTGAATCCAGTCCTCCACCCTGTCCACAACCTCCTCATCCTTCCAGTTCTCACTGTTTTTCATCCAGTCTCCTCCCTTTCAGAGCCCTCTCAGCTTCTCTCCCATTCTGCTTAGCTTAAAACTATTCATCCTGTAATACCTCTGACACCTAGCTTGAGATTCACGGACAGTCTGTTTAAGGACAGTCTCACCAGCAACTCGCTGCTGCGATCACACCTGTCATAAGCCATGTGCACTCACACCTCTAAGACGACGCTCATACCTCTTCCTTTCCCTGGAAAGACTTTCACCTTCCTGGCAAATCCCTACTCATCCTTCAGTGCTTCCAATGCCATTTTCATTCAAGCTGAATTAGGTCCTCTTCTATCAAACAGCTAGCCCCTGGTCAAAGTAGGCCCCTTGTGCACGTTCAGCACAGCTGAGTTTCAGCTGCTTTTTTAGCTTGCCTAAATTCTAGAATCAATCCCGACAGGCTAAAATTACTTTAATAGGCTCATAACTTCTCATAGATTAAGCTCTCGGACCTGAGATCCTAGGATCCTGTGATCCTAGACCTCAGGAACAAAAATCCCCTTAAAGCTTAAGAGTCATCACTGTCAACCGGAACCAGTACACAGTACCTTCAGGGAGAACCATGGGCTGTTCATATTACCCCCAAGGTGTGATGTTACCCACCCCTGCTCCAGTGATGGTGGAGGTCACAGAGTGGCCTATTTGTCTCTCTCCTAAATTGCAGCCAACTTCCCTACCCAGTATCCCAGCACCCACTAGAGTTGCTGCCTTACCCTGCCCATCCAGTTGCTGGCCCCGTGGTTATATTGATCTTCAGATAACAGTGCCTTCATGGAGTTCTGCCCATTCTTGAAAGGGACTTTGTCTTAGCCTGAGAATCCTTATTCCTCTTTTTTTTTTTTTTTTTTTTAAAAGAAAAATCTGTTCACCGAGGCTGGGCTCTGACCCATGAGGAATCCTGGCTGAGGCTGACACCCTGTTCCAGTCAGCCTCTCCAGAATCGTTGCTGTAGCAGCTCCAGGTCTCCCAGTTCACGGAGCATCCTTCCCTGACCACCTTCAGTTACCTGAGTACAGGCAACATGTCTTTGTCACCTTTACATCCCCTGCATCACCTTAACGTAGTGCTTGACACCCAAGAGACACTTAATGAGCAAGGAGAAACAAAGAAAGGACGGAAGGAAATGAAAACAGGTAACTGGTTGCTCCCTCCCCTCCTGAAAACTCACTTCTCCTTTTGCAGGCTCTCAATCTGCTCGGTCAGCACCCTCTCCTCTTGCTGCAGGGCTGCCTGCTGCTGCTCTGTGATGCCCGCCTCCAGAGCTGCCTCGCCAGTCAGCGTCTCCTCTGCGACAGCAGACACGGAGGGCGCCCCAGCTACGACAGGAGAGGGTGGACACGGGTAGTTTCCTCGACGAAGACGCCCCTTTCCCTGCAAAGAGGAATACATGTCAAAAAGCAAACTGAGTGGCTGCATCGGTTTACTTGGCCCAATTAGGATCAGAAGTGTAATACTTCCATCACACCTGGTGAGTGGCAGGAGTAGTGGAAACATTCTGAAAGGCCTAAGATAAGTAGTGAGGTGCCATCCATCGAACACATTTAGGTGAAGTATTTCTTGCAAAAGCACTGGAAAATAGGTACGTGGGTGGGGGGAGTGTAAGAACACATGCTGTAACTTAGCCAAGATTCTTGTTTCAATCTAAGCTGTATCCCCTCCAAACTAGATATCCAGCAGAGCTATTTACATTTTAATTGATTAATTAATTAAAATTAGATGGAAGTAAAAATCTAGTTCTGCATTCACACTAGCTACATTTCAAGTGCTCAAAAGCCACAGGTGGCTAGTGACTACCATATTGAACAGTGCAGATACACAACATTTCCATCATCAGGGAAAAGTTCTGATGGACAACACTGCTCTATAACTTTAAACTTGGAATATATAATTTCTCTAGAAGACTACAGAAACAGGTCCTAAAACTTAGTCGTTTTTTTTCTTTAAGTCATTTATATATTAAGTCATTTATATATTACAGGGTGTTAGTGAGAGAGATTCTCTGAGAACAACCCAAGAAAATTCTTTCTTGAGATCACAGGGAAAAAAACTCACTCTTTTAATTGGTTAGCTTGTATATGACTTTCTGATAATGGCAGACTAGGTATTTAAGATTAAACCTTCTGCTGAGAGCAACTGGATCAAACATAAAAAATGCAGCATATTCTTGTAGGCACTGGAGAGCTAACAAGGTAGATGAAGGAAAGGCTAGCCCAGCATTCAGGGCTGATTTAAATTTAAGAAGAGGTGTCCGAAAGTCTGAGCAGAGCTTTTGACAGAATATAGGAGATGGCCCAGGGCCCGTGGGCCAAATCTGGCCTTGTGCCTGATTTCAAAAACAAAGCTTTACTGAAATACATTCCTGCTTGTTAATTTACACATTGTCTACGGCTCTTCTGCAGAACAATGGCCGCACTGATAGTTGCAACAGATTGTACGGTCCACAAAGCGTCAAGTATCTACTCTCTGGTCCTTTATAGAAGGTCTGCCAATCCCTGTGGTACAGAGTAAGAGTCCAGGCCCAGGCAAGGGTGTGGGCTGCTGTCTGGTGTGCGTGTGGCCTCCAGGCATGATGCTGGGATCCCTAAAGTTTGCATCTCAGATATAAGGGTACACTGAAATTATTATAGTCCTTGTAGAAAATGCAGCCTAGCTTCACTTGAATGGTTCAGAAACCTGTAACCTCTAAAACTGGATTACAGTAATCCCAGATGGCCAGCGCCTGAGGACCTGGCAGGAAAAAATGAAAACACCCTCTGGAGGGAAGTAACATCATCTCAGGTTTCAAAATATTTTGACAAATAACTTTTTAAAATACTATGTCTGACACACAATCAAAGGTGACCAAGCACAAAAGGAGACGAGACAGTGTAAATGAAAACCAATAAAAACAACAGAAACCCCCAATGACACCAGACACTGTGGCTACCAGAGCAGACTTAAGACCACCATGCGGAAGGAGACAGAAAGACAGAGGAGTTAGTGGACCAGACGTTAGGTCAGAAGAAAATACAAAGAATCAAGCAAAAAGGAAAAAAAATCACTTTTCTGGAAAAATTCAGAAAATAAGGTAAAAGACAGCTCTCAATACAAAGACCCACCACTTGTAAAAAGAGCACCCCGGGGAGGAGAGAGGCCCTGCAGAAGAAATACCGAAGGGACAACGGCAGAGAGCTTTTCAAGCCATGGAGAGACACCCACCTCCTGACTGCAGAAGGCCTTCAACCTTTAAGAAAGAGAAATAAAAAGAAGTCCACACCTAGAGAAAACTGCGGAAAATCAAAGGCAAGAGGGAACTCTTGTAAGCAGCCAGAAAACAAAATACACCTGCAACAAGGAAGCAACTTGGACTCAAAGCTTACTTTTCCACAGAAACAACGGAAGTTAGAAAACAATAAATGGTATTTTCAAAATGATGAAGGTAAAAAGTAACTGCCAACCTAGAATTCTCTACATGGCAAGAAAACTTTCAAGAATAAAGTTGAAATAAAGACATTTTCAGACATACTAATACAGGGAATCTGTCACCAGCAGATCTGCACTAAAGGAAGGGCAGAGATAGAATGACCCAAAGAGAAAAGTCAGGGAGGAAGAAATAAATAGCAATGAAAGTGGTAAATATGTAAGTTTAAACGAATTTGCGTGAAACGTAAGAACAACATGTTAGATTTAAAACAGATAATTAAAAACATAACAACAGCAACTGTATCATACAATAGCTGAAGCACTGAAGTCCTTGCATCATCTGGGAGAAAGATAAAAGTACCAAACAGACTTTGATAAATCACAGATTTATACTGTAATCTTCAGGTTGACTACTAAAAGAAGAATAAAAGAGTATAAAACATCAAAATTAACAAAGGAAAATAATGGAATAATAAAAAGTAGTCAAAAAGGCAAGAAAGAAAAGAAACATATCAGGCAGGAAAAATTAAAAGCACATAAAAAATAGTAGATTTAAATCCAAATATATCAGTGATTATATTAAACATAAATACATTAAATATTCTAGTTAAAATCTGAAGATTGTCAGACTGTATTAAAAAAAAGAAAACCCAACTATACTAAGTTAACAAGGGACACATAAAACATTTAGAATTCAGAAAGGCTAAAAGTAAAAAGGTTGGAATAAAAGACGCACCATGTCTCATTAACAGAAAACTTGTGTAGCTATGTTAATTATAGACAGTAATCTTTAAGGTAAGAAGCGATACCTGTGACAAAGAGGGATATTTCACAATGATAAAAGTTCAAAGTATGAAGATGTAACATTTCCAAATTTGTAAGTACTTAAGAAATGGCTTCAGAAAATTTAAAGTAAAACAGCGACATAAATACTCAAAGAAATAGACAAAGTTATAATCAGCACAGAGAAACCAAGTGTGTACACACACATCAGTCAAGCCACGAACCGAGTAACTTAACGAAACCCAAGCGGCCTAACAGACATATACAGAACTCACTAACAAATGCAGAACAGTAATTATTTTAAAGCACATACAGCAAGACAGTACATTTCCAACAGTTGAAATAGTTTATCAGACCTTTAAGTTTTCTGACAGTGTAATTACAAAGAGAAAACTAAAAATCTCTATATATGCAGAATTTGAGAAACAGACTTTTACCCATAACCAAAGAAGAAATCACAATGGAAATTTACAATTTTTTGAGACTAAAACAATAATAATAAAATCTGTGGGATACAGTTTAACTCTGCCTATCCTAAAATTATAGCATTATATGCATACATTAGAAAAGAAGAAAGGTTAAAAATTAAAGAGGTAGCATCTATTTCAGGAAACTAGATAAAGAACAACAAAATATACGCAAAGGAAAAAAAGCAGCATTATTCATAATTCCCCAAAGCACAGGCCAAATGTCCATCAACACTGGACTGGACACACTGGTATCCAAACACTGGACTACTACACGGTAACAAACATGGGCTACGGCAAACACAACGTGGTCAGCCTTACACACTGAAGGCTGAGTGAAGTAAGGCAGATAACACAGTGATGCAGGCTATGTGATTCCACTGGTACAAAGCTCAAAGACAAGCAAAGCGAGACCACAGCGCTCAGGGACAGGGACTCCAGTGGGAAAACGACGACGAAAACAAGGAAGTGATTCATGTAAAATTCAGGTTTCTGCCTACCTCTGAGGGAGGAAAAGGACTGTGATGGAAAGAGGACGCGGGAGCGTCGGGGGTCCTGGTGGTGTTCTCTACCCGACTGGGGGGGCATGCGGATGTTCACCTGACCATTCGTGAGGACGTGTGTGGGTGTTTCTGTGCCCTTCCATATGTGTTCTATTTCTCAATAAGGAAGATGTTTGAAGAGCTCCTCCTCAAAGTAGCTATTTACGCAAAGGTGCTAGTGTCTCTTGAATAGCATGGGACAAAAAGCTGACAGACTTCTGAATTGATGTTGGGAAGAAAAAAGGAAGATGTACTGTCTCAGAAACAGAAACTGCTGAGCTGGCCCAAATGCTCAGGTGAAAGGGGAAGCGGTTCTAAGGGCACTCAGACCAGCTCTCCCAAACCCGTGCCTCTGAAACACGCCACAGCTTGCAAGACTGCTACTCCACTTTTAGTTCTAAGATCAGGAAGTAAAGAATACACTGAGAAAAAGGCACTCAAAACACATCAGTCTGCAAATTTAACAAAGGGTGACTCTGGGAAAGGTACCACCGTGGAATGGAGGCAGAGAGCGGGGTCTGGATGAGTACCAGCACAGCGCTGAAGTCCATTACGACTGGTCAGAATCACATTATAAATTCCAAAACATCTTCCCACTACATACCATTCTGACTATTTTAATGAAGCCAATTGAATAACTACAACTTAATGTGATATAAAAGCTTTAGGGAGCTGGAAAAACCTGGGCTTATTCCTAGTTTTCACACATCCCAGTATTTAATAGAAGAGCTGCCTCTGTGCAGCGTCCATACCATCACGGTCGCCTGAGTACTCTACCGTGAGTTAGCTCACTTGACAGGGTTGAGGAAAACCACACGAGCTGTACAGGAATGATCTCTTTTAAGACAGGATTAACCAAAGGTTAAGGAAAAGCTGAAACCCCTACAGACCAGAGTTCTCTTACAAGGTCAGAGAAAGTACATTTTAAAGTTAATTACCGAAAACCTGTGTCACTATGCTGTATATCAGGAACTAACACAACCTTGTAAATCAAAAATATTTCAATTAAAAAAATAACCTGAAATAGGGTAGATACAACACCAACAAAAAGAAAGTTAATTACATAAAGCTCTCAGAAACATGGGAAAATGCTTATATTGTGTTAAAAACTAAACATAAATTTGTTATACCATAGGTTTTTTAAAAATCTGCAAATATATCAAAGTATTTCCCAAGTGGAATAATATCCTTTATTCTCCATACTTTTCTGTACCTTCCAACTTTCCCATAATAAGCATAAATTAGGGGTTTTTTTAAATGGGATTTTTTTTTTTTAGCAGTTAACACTCACCATAGATTCTCTTTCAGTGGTTTTATCCATAATTGTTTTTCTACCATCATTGCAAAAGTCAACAGAGTGAAAAAGGCAAATATTTTCTCTACATTATGATAAATTTGACCTCATGGACTCCCTGGAGACAGTCAGCAGTTAACACTTTGAGGTGGTTTGCAGTGTCCTTTGTTCATGTTCTGCTAGGTAGCTGGTCTTTCTCCCGTTTATTTACAGGGGCTTCTCCTTATTAACTAGAGAAAATTAGCCTGTGTGCTATGAGCTGTAAATATTTTCTTGTGGTACGACATCTCCCGTTTGCCTTGCTTACAATCATTTTTGTCATGCGTTAACACTTGGTAACTATGCCATCGAACCCATCAGTTTCTTTTAATGGCTTTATATAACAGAAAAACCTTATCTACTCCAAGATCGTAGTATATTTTTCTATCGTAATAGGGATTTTATTACTTTTGATTGATCACATAGTTTATGAATAATTTGTACCCAATTCTTAATACAAGTGGGTACAAACTGAAAAACCTATAAACTCATTACTGTATTCCTTTTCTGAAGTTATTTCAGTGACTTCCCAGCTTAAGCTTTAGAGACAAATTTTTCTTAAAAACAGGATTTCACCTACAATTATTTTCAAATGTTAGTAAGCGTTAGGTCTAAAGTCTCACTAATCCATGGTTTAATATCATACATGATATTCAAATTTCCAATGCCTCACAGTACATTTACAAAGTTACTAAGAAAAACGGGACCACCATTACCAAAGACACCACAGATGACGGTTCTGAGTGCCGAGCTGAAGGAGCAGTTTAAGACATCACTATACTTACGGAGAGCAAACTACTTTCAGTTTGTACAGAAAATACACTAGCCCTCGACTTCACCCTTTCAAAAATGGGAGGAGACGGAATTTCCTTCTTCTTAAAAAACACACTTGTAGCCGAACTCACAGAAACAGAGAACAGACGGGTGGCTGCCAGGGCTGAGGTGTGGGGGAAATGGGTGATAGTGGTCAAAGCCTACAAATTTCCAGTCACAAGATGAATAAATTCTGGGGGTGCAATGCTCAGCATGCTGACCATAGTTAACAATACTGTACTGCAAACTTAAAAGTTGCTAAGAGAGCAAAGTTCTTATCACAAGAAAAAAGTGGTAACTGTGTGTTGTGACGGATGTTAGCTAAACGTATCCATTTCACAATATACACATATAGCAAATCATGACGTCTCACACCTAGAACCAGTACAACGTTCTATGTCAGTTATGTCTTTAAAAAAAAGATTAGCACCAGAAAAATACCTTCTGGTCAGTACCAGAAACAGTAAGAGCGCTTCTATATTCTGAGAAAATCTTCCTTCTCTGGATCTGATTCTTACTGTGCCAAGTCACCTAATGTGAACAGCAGACTTAGACACACGCATTAATAAAGGAAGTGACAGGACCCTTTGCTGAGTCAAATCCACACTTGGAATATCTTTTTTCCTTTGGAGCTCTTCAAAGCTGCCACATTTCAATTGATTCTTGGCTTTCCAATGATATTTTAATGCATAATTTTTGGAAGGGCATTTCTTGCTTCTTTTGGTGTTGTCAGTTGCAAAGCTCAACCCCACAGATCTACTTATCCATGTTGATATACAATTGCAGGTATGCCAATTTCTAACAGAGACATGCAGGTAAGTTCTTTAATAAGCTTAAATGATGCAAAATTCACAAGTGCTGCCAATCACTATGAACACAGCAAGACAATCCTCGAAAGACCCAGAGCAATTTTAAAATTACAAACTAAATACATGAAACAGCAACTGACACTATTTAAAAAATTAGAAGACTGTTCTTAAAACGTCTTTTTTAGAACCCTTGTTCAACTAGACACATTATGGAGAAGGCGCTTCATGGTTAAAGGTTTAGAAGTGTCACACACTGTGTCTCAAACTCTGGCTACAGAAACCTTTGTGTGTCACATCCTTCAAGAAGATAATCTGTGAAGGTTTTACGGATTAGTAAACTTTACTTACATTATATTCTTCATATTATCTTAGCTTAAATAATACTAAATCAATACTTATGCTTAGAGCTGTAAATTATTTTAAAAAACCCACCTGCTATGGAAGAGCCATAATCAGACAGACTGTGAGCACATCATATTCCGAAGTCCTGCTCTGGGAATAGCCCTGTCAAAGATCAGGCCCATAAATCTAACTATGTGGAAAGTACATGGTAGCAGAAACATACTTGCAAAATCATTTCGAATTGAAATGATCAGATTCAATCTATTTCAGCGGTGGCAACTATGATTCATCACAAGAATCTCCTGATACCTGGCCACCAGCCTTGCCCATCTTTAACTCAGTCTTCTTCAGAATGCTACCAGTTAGCTTCCAAAAGAATTGACAGTGACATCCCCCTACTTCAGATCCTTTCCATAGCTCCCAAATGCTTCAAAACCAGAAAATTCAAAATTCTTTGTGCTGCACATCTGGTTCCCGTCTACCTTCCCAAACTCCTCTCCCACCTCCACACGGCCTGCCGCCTGCTCTAGCGACACAAGGTGGTTATCACTGACACACGCCTGCTTCGTGCTTCCTTGCCTCTGGAGCTGTCTTTCCTCTTTCTTTTTTCCATTTATTAAATTACTACTCATCTTTCAACACCCAATTCAAATGACTTTTCACACTGGCAATGATATAACACACTTCCCAAGAATACATTTCATTCTTCATTTCAGAGAAGTCACTATTGTATTTAATTCTCGAATAGCAAAATTTTCATCTATGAAGATGTGAATACTATTGACTTTGATTAGTTTATATTTGTAGTGAATATCCTAAAAATTCACTGCTGTTTTTCTTAGATTCGGTCCCATAGGTGCTTAATGAACACCAAGTATGTCCTAGATAGTCTTGTCTTCAGACTGGACCTAAAGCCTTTCCTACAGCTAATGCATACGAAATAGGACATTAGTGGGATTTGTTCTCTTGTTCCAATACTGTGGCAAAGGCCTAAACTAATAATAATTAAGTACCCTCTTCTCTAGCGCCACGGGGACAACAGTTGGCACCAGTGCCCTCCCTCACGACTTACTGAGAGTCACATTCTCTTTCAATGAGCACCACCATCAACATTCTAACACCTTCCCTTACTGTAAATCTAAAAAGGCTTAAAGAAGGGCAGGTTATTGGACTTTCAGGGGAACACAGAGTTTATGAAAAGAAGATATTCCCTCCTCTCTTGGGGAAAAAAAAGTGTTGTATCTGAATCCAGAAGGTAAGAGTCAAAGTTTGAGTCATGGAAAGAAAGGCAGACTGGTACTTTATTCTGTGTGGTCACCTGCGCAGGCAGAAGACCTACTGATCTGCTCCTCCGTTACATGCACAGAGGAAAAGAGAACTGGGGAGAGAGTGTGGTGGAGAAGTCCAGACAGGGAGCAAGACCGTCACCCACCCTGAGTTCTCGGGAACCAAGGGGTATGAAAAGTGTAACCCTCCCCCACATGCGCCTGCAGGCCCTAGAACCTGCCATGGGAGACAGATTTGATTGGGTCAAGTCTTGAGGCCAAAAAAAAAAAGACATACATATCAGTCATATGGTGTGAATGCCATCAGTTAGGATGAACCAGAAGATGTAAACAAATCTTGCAAGGGACTGCCAATGCCTGTGGAAATGGGGTAGGCTGGCGCTCACTGTCAGCAGTAAACTGGAGCTGCTGCAGCCTCCTGACAATGAGCTTCAACAGTCGTGCTGAACAACCAAGAGAAAAAGACTGTCACCTCAATACTGGGACAGCATGCGGAACTCTCCCTCCCCGGTCACTCCTCCCAGTTTCAGCACCAAAGGGAGAAAGGGCACAAGAAAGAGATCTGAGTGTGTGATCTCTCACTCACCCCCAGTTTTCAGCCCCAGATTAAGGTCTGGTCTATCCTGGGAGAAAGTGGTAAGAGTGCTGGATCAAGCCTGCGACTCACGTCACAGCATGAAGAGAGCTAAGTCTTAAATACTGGACTGAGACCAGAGCATTTGAAAATTACGGAAAAGTCACAAGACACTATTAAGTACTGATATCCAGTAAGAAAGGGGATTCTGACGTGGGAGAGTTAGAAGGCAGTTACCAGATAAAAAGTAAAACTGATCAGTGTTTATACCCTAGCAAACTGAGACCCTCAATGAACTAGCTGCACATAGATGGACAGTCTCTGAAATTAGCTTCCACATATACTGGTGTGCTTATCTTTCCATCTCTCCATTTCCTTTTTCTATTAAGCCCTGGTTTGAGCTCTATTATACTATTAGATTTAAGTCTAGAACCAGTCCATCAATTTTCTGTTTGCTGCTCTGTCTGGAAAATGCTAAGTAGGTAAGAGCCGTACTTCTGCATGGAGGAAGACACCATCAAAGTCCCAGATCAGAACGGGAAAACAAGCACTACTAACAATGGAGGGCGATAAAGCAGTAGCAGGTGTTTCAAGTAATAAAGTAAAGGAGATTGATGAGAACAAAACTCATAGAGTAGACATTAATTTGATACCTCAATGCTTTCAATGTTCTGTTCACCTTTTAATGATCCAACCAAAGAAGAAATCCACAAAGAGGTTTATCTGACAAAGAGGAAAAACCAGTATGTAGTAAATAGACATTGTTCAACTGCATGATACAGAGGAAAGAAAATAAAGGTTCTAAAGAAAGAGAGGAAGAGAAAACCAAGGGAAGGCTGATCAGGAAGTGGGACCTCACTGGGCTCACATGGAGGGTGGACAGGCATGGATGATGGACAGAGCAGAACAACTCCTAGGTGGATGGGAGACAGGGATGTAAAATGGCTGTGACACGGTGCAATATGAATACATACCGAGACTGAACTGCGCGTAATGCTCATAAATCTAACTGCAATTAGTACAGGTTTCTGGATTAGGAAGGACATGAAAAGGAAAGCAGAAGGTTAGAATGTACATGTCATTGCTCTACTAAAAGAGAAGGTTTAATCTTCCATTGGAATGAGTATATTCGTCTTCTGCAGGATCAGGGAAAAAAAAAAAAAAAAAAGCACAGCTTGTCTACCTGCTTTGAAAAGTAGCTTTGTAATAAAAGGTCTCTTCCCTTCCTCCCTGGGGAGGCACTGCTAACTTGGGCCTCTCAGAACTGAGCTCCTGAAAATTCATATTACAGAAAGGGTTTCACTGTAGTGGGGTTTCTGTTTTCATTTTCTGGGAAAAAGATTTAGAAAGTATCCTGTGATGAGCTTTATTTAATATATGCACAAACTGGAAAAATTCTGTCTATGTTTGTTTTTAGAGAACACCCTTCACTGACTTAATCAGCAGGCATTTGTTGAGCACTTGTCCTGTGCTGTGCAGCTTAACAGTAAGGGAAGAAACAAAATCACTTTAATGCTAATCCAAGGATAAATTATGAAGAATATGGAGGAAGTATTGCTGGGCCCCTGCAAAAGCACAGGCTTGATGATGGGGAAACCTGCTTCTCTTCAGAGACTTACTGGGGATCAGAGTGGGGCTCACTGATACAGTTCTGTTTCACAGTTCAGGGGATGGCTAGCAAACGGAGAGTAATTAAACCTTAACACAGCAGTGGCTTTCCAGTTACCCAGATCCTACTGATTACTGGCCAGTGAGAACTGGAGTTATCCATACACAGGTCACCGGTTACAAAGGAAGGTATTAAACAGAACAGTGGGCAAATGGAAGAAATAAGTTATCATTTTTGCAAGGTTTTTCTCAAACCGTAGCAACAATCCCTTAGAGAAATCTTTATTTGGTAACAGTAGACTCATAGATGGAATTTCATATCCTGATGAATCACATTCTTGCAAGTGACTGAGTTCTCTATACCCCAGAAGTACTGAGTATTGGCAGGACCACCAAAAGTGACATGGCTGAGGGTGGGAACAGACAGTGGAAGGAAGCAGAGAAAAAAGGATGGGTTAAGTGTTCATAAAAAGGACAGGAAAAGAAAACAGGGCAAATTATTAAACCAGCAACACTTTATCCAAATAGTTGATTTTTAAAATTTTCCACATTTAACTGTATGTATTCTGTACATATAACTTAAAGAGAGGTAAAAAACCAAACACGAGGCATCCACAGTACCCTGAGATAGGTGATTTTTCCCCCCACTTGTTCCATGTGAAAAAGATTTGGAAGATAATCTCTCTCTACACCATGATGTACATTTAAATCCCAGGAAGGCTCCCATCTCCTCCTGTGATTCCACGTCCCGCATCTTACCATCGATCTACGAATCAGTGACAGCCTGGTCTTTGCCTTATTCTCAGCAAATTCCAGGCTATTGATGTCTTTGAGACGAGCCTTATATTTATTCATCTGTTCCACGACAATCAGCTCCACACAGCTGCAAGGGGAGGAAAGAGAGAAAACTGGTTAATCAAATAAGCTGTAGCACCACAGACTGTTTTTTCAGGTAAGTGTGGCAGACAATTGGTGGATGAAAGGAAAACCAACATCCCTTATTTTACAAGCTGAGAGGGAGGGTGTATGGGTGGGTCAGGACTTTAGCGACACCTTATGATCCACCTGAGCAGTTGTAAGTTCCAATACATCAGCCACACCCCAGACCAATCAAATCAGACTCTCTGGGGATGGGACACAAATGTCAGGCTTTTAATTTTTTCCAAAGCTCCTTCTGCAGGAAGGGTTAAGAACCACCGCTCCAGAAGGACAGCAGAGGTCCATGAGAAAAGGTCGAAGTAAAAGACAGGAAGACTGAAGTATCAGGACCACAGGTCAGAGCCACGAGACCACAGTGAGGCCAGACTACGGGAAGACAAAAAGTACACGTAACTGGGTAAAATGGGATTTTAAAACGTATTTAGAAACCATAATCATTCCTAAAGAAAAGCCAAATTTGAAAAATAAAATCCTTCAAAATGAATAATGCCTAGTTGAATCCAATCTAAAGAAATGTTTCATCTTCAGCATTAAAACCCCCAATAGTGCCTAGCAATCCTATTAAAAACATCTGAACTACAGAAATCATTCATTGTGTTTGCCATCTGGCTCCTGGGGTCTTGCAGGGCGACGTGACCAGCCTTACGTGGTAGTTTTACTGATGTCCTGCACACTCTGCAGCGGGTCGATGGTGTCAGGACAGCGGAGGATGCAGGGGGCAAACACAATGGCCAAAGCATTAGCAGACATTCGATTAGTGTCTTCCTGTAGAGCAATCCTAAGGAGCAAAAAAAAAAGGTGAAACTGGGATGAAAAAGGCAAACGGCAGGAGATGAGAGAAAGAAAATGAGTGACAGCAGCTGCACAGCACTGCAGGGACTTTCCTAGCAGCTGAAGGGAGAGCCTACAGACTTGTCCTTTGCCTCTGGAAAATGTACTTTCACTCTGTCTTTCCTTGAAGCAGTGCAGGCCAGCAGATGGCTTATCAAGGGAAATTTGTGACCTGCTGCTCCAGATCACCATTACTAGATGAACATGTGTAAAGAATGCAGAGTAGAGATTTTCAGGCATTTTCAGTCATCTAAGATATTTATCCAAAGAGAAAGGCGGCTTTTCTTCCCAGCTATGCTGATGCTTACACTCAGGAGAAGAGAGACTACCCTGAAGTCTCTTAGGTCAGTAAATTCCTGAGCTCCACCTGGGCCAATCTATGAGTTAGGTTATGTCAACAGAGACACACCCCTCCCAGTTTAGGCATCAGGTAACAGGCCAGGCTACACAGTGCCACCACAAGACCAAGTTGTTACATGGCTCAAATAGGGCAGAGGAGCACCTGCCAAGCAGTCCAGCTCAGTGGAGAACTTCTGCTCCAGGGAATCGTTCCCACCCATTTGAGGCACTGACTTTATCAATAGAAAAAAAAAAAGATCTGTCAGTTTTCCATATGAAGGAAAACGTCATTTACTTAAAAGAACACAAGAGAAGCCGTTAAACACTCCTTGGTGCCTTGAAGTTACCTGACCAGATGAAAGACGAGCCGCTCCAGGGTGTTGAGGTGAGTTCGGGAGAGCTGGTCAATCACGGAGTATACACCACGGATGGTCTCCTTCCTCTCCTGGAGGCCTGGAAGCAGCGAGAGCAACAAGTAAGACCGGATGTCCCCTCTTACACACCATGCCTTCCTCTGGGCAGACACCAGGCTGCCAGGCAGGCTGGCTCTCGCTCCAGGAGTGCGAGCTACACGTGCGCGGCGGAAGCACAGCTCCAGTCACCGCCAGTCCCCTCTGCTGGAGTTGCACGTTCACGGAGCAGCTCCCTGACGACAGCCAGGGGAAGAGCTGCCCAGACTTTCAGGCATTTTGTGGCAGACTAATTCCCCATTAATTAATCAGCTGCCATATAATTGCTAAATCAGTCTTATGGGAATTTGAGGAGTCATGCCCCAGGGCGTAAACATTTCTAGGTAGGCCTTCATCCATATCCTACACCTCTGTAGCACTGAAAAACGAAACCATCATGTGAGGTATGGCATAGAACAGACAGCCAACATTACACTGAATTCTTGCCTAGATTCACATTTTAAATGAACATCAATCTCCTACTTAATTTTTTGATTTGTTTATAACCCTAGTCTTTCAATCTCTGTGAGAAGCAACTAGGTGACTTACTTGTAAAACTTTTAGGACACTGACATTTTAATGAGTCTCTAAAAAAGTCAACATTTGAATAAGTGAGAGTTCACTGGCAGTTTTGCATTGACTGTCATAAGCTTACTTTTGGATCTATTATGAACTAAACCACTGGACAGAATGGCTAAATAATACGAAGACGGCATTTCTTTCCCAAGTGGAGGCCTTCCCTTGAACCCAGGGAGCCTGTGCTTACCCATAGCTCGTAGAAATTCCTCATAGAGTTCAAAGGTCATGAGTGGATTGGGCAAATCACGAAGCCATTGTTTGAATACACTTGCAATGACGTGAATGTTATAGTCATCCAGGTTGACACTCTCAGCATCTATTCAGAGATAAGAGTTAGACAACAAAGCCAAACATGCAGAGAGTCAAATAACTCACTTTGGCAACCATCATCACCAAAAGAAGCCTTCCATATTCTTAATCAAACTGTCTTCTACAGTCCAAACCATGCTTGGGAACAGTGCTGCTGTGGTTAAGGAACAGTTTCTGTTTGCTGTTTGCTTTCCACATTGTCGTGGCTTGACAGATGTATAAAATAAAAGATCACATGTTTTCATGTCGAAGCACTGTTAAATGGTTGTAAATGTTTCTAAATGCTTGCTCTCAGTTTCTGTACTTATCCTGTAGATTGGTCCATTAACCACAATTCCAGTAGTGTCTTCAGATGACAAATGGAAAAAAGGCCCAGAAGACATTTTCTAAAAGTCAGACTGATTTTCAGTCATTTTTACAGATGAAAGGACAGTGGCAACTGAGCCTCAGAAATGTGAGGAAAACCTTTACTCTGCTTCAGTTACAAGGGTACCCATGAGATGATCAGGATGATACAGGATGAATGGTGCCGGTGGGCGGATTCCTGGTGACACAGAGACAAGCTGTGCATCTGTTATGTGATTAAAAAGATCTATTCCTTTTCAATAGTGGTAAGAGTAGCAACTGAAAATAAAACCATTCAGAATGTAGAACAGATAAACAAGATTATACTGCATAGCACAGGGATATATATACACAAGACCTTGTGGTAGCTCACAGCGAAAAAAAAATGACAATGAATGTATGTGTGTTCAAGTATAACTGAAAAATTGTGCTCTACACTGGAATTTGACATAACATTATACAATGACTATAACTCAATAAAAAAAATGTTAAAAAAGAAAACCAGAGTTAAATCCTGGATACAGTCCAGGACTGAGACTAGAGCTCTACACAGATACATGTCAACCCACCAATTCTCAGCCGACGTAACTATGTCATCGACGTAGGAAGGCAGGCAGGTGCATCAGCAAGAGCACCGCTCGGAGTCAGAGAGGAGAGACTAACAGGCAGCAGCTTAGACTATGGACTCAGAAGATCTGGGGTTAAGTGCCAGCGGTGTCCCTTACTGGTGGTGAGCCTTTGGGCAAGATCCTCTGTAAGCCCTAGTTTCTTTATCTGTAAATAGGGCTAATAACTGCAGTTTATGCAGATTAGTACAAAGAACTGTTGTAAATAGGGCTAATAACTGCAGTTTATGCAGATTAGTACAAAGAACTGTTGTGAAGATTAATACAAAAACATTAACAGTGACCGGCGTCTCATCAATGGGTCGTTATTTAATTTCCCTTTACATAAATCTTCTTCTTTGTAAATTACAGATATCACGATCTTGCCTGACTGTTAGAGACTAAATGAGGTCTGTCTGAAGGGCATGATCATGTCTGGTACAACACGATACTCAGTGTATGTTTGCTGAACTGACCACATCAAAACAAAAAATCTTAGGGGGGTAGGTATGGTTCAGTGGTAGAGCACGTGCTCAGCATGCACAAGGTCCTTGGTTCAATCCCCAGTACCTCCATCAAAAAATAAATAAACCTAATTACCACCCCCCCAAAATGTAATAAAGTTTAAAAAAAAAAGAAAAAACAAGAAATCTTTAGAAAGCTACAAAATGATAAAACAAGCATCCCTCAGGATGGAAGGAAAGGATCCACATGTGATGAAAACTAGGAGCACGAGATGAGCCACTTAAATAAAAGTTCTGGCCTTGATACAGAGGGCACTATCTTACCTGTGTCTAGACCTTGTCGAAGCTCCTTGATTTTATTATTTGAACCAGACTTTCGGTAAATACCTTCTGTGTACAGTCCATGCATTTCAATGTAGTTTATGAGCTTTTCCACCACTAAAGGAACAGTTCGGTCTTCACTGGTCAAACGGGACAGTTCAACCCCAAACTGTCGAGATGACAGCTCTGGATCATACTAAATGAAAGACAAATGTTGTTTCCAAATACATTCAAACATCTTTAAACCCAATTCTTTAAGACGAAGTACTTTTTAATTTTTCTGAAGTTTTATGAATGTAGTTATGAGAGTTAGGACGAAAGGGGGTTAACGATTAATGCTGGGAGTATAAATTATAAGATTTTAGTTTCAATCCTCTTCCACTAGGAATCCCCCCCAAAAATACTAGGGTGGAGAATGGCAACAGTGGTAACAGGTTACTGCTTCCCTTCCTGTTAAAACCTCTTCAGAGAAAGATGGTTTGAGTAGGGAGAAGGCGGACAGGCTCTGTATGTTAAATATTTACCAAGGACCATGAGGAAGTCTACTGGTTTGATATGATGTAGGGTTGCCATGAGACTGCTTCAGTGTTTATGTAACCTCAGGGAAGTTTAACTGAACAGTGATGTCATAGCTTTCGGCAGAGGCACACACAAACTGGCCTGTGATTAGTGTTCTGACTCTTTTTTATTTACTGCAATAGTGTATACTAATACTGCACCTACTAACTATATTTTATGTGACTGAAGAAAAACAGCTTAACCTTAAGACTATGTGAAGTAGTTCAAAGCAAAGTAGAATGCCAGGATTACCTGAGACTTAAAACCTTTTTTGAAGACTTCTTTTCTTGTCCTTTCCTTCTCTTGGACCATTTTCCTTGCCTAACCCAACACTGTGTATCCTAGTCTCTCCTTCAGTCTGCATTCAATCAGTAGCAGGTTCTTTTACTCAATAAGGACACTATTTTTTTTTCCTAGTCTCAGTGCTATCACTGTGTCAAACCTGTATCACTTCCCACCTGAACGGCACCAACAGCTACCCAGTGAACTTCCCCACGTCCATGTTCTCCCCTTTTAATACGTTGTACAGTATACATAGCCTCCTTTATTATCTTCAAAACTGTTCAACGGCTGATGAGTACAAGGCATTCCTGAGTCTAACATTCAAGATATTACTTGAATTGATCTTAATTTCCCTTTCTAGGCATCTGTTAATACGTATGTCATATATGTGCTAGGTAACAGAAAAACAAAATCAGAGACAGTTCTTACCCTAAGACTAGTATTAAGACTATAGTGCGAGTGTGTGGGGATAAGTAAAACATTAAGGCAGATTACTAGGTGTTACGGAACCATAAAAATGAAACAGCTAGTTCAGGAAGGACTGGGCTGGGTAAATGATGAATGACATTAAGATGACCTGATGCGTGTTGCCTAACTGCTGGAAAGCAATACCACATAGTAAAGAAGGCCAGGAAAGAACTTTTCAGGCACAGAAAACACAGAACTACAAAGCTGGGCAAAGCAAATTTTAAGTAATCAAGAAAAAGCTAGACAGAGAGCTTATGAGGGCTTTGGGTACTAAGTTACAGAATCTGCGGTCTTATCCTGACAGCTACGAGAAGTCACCAGAGAATGTTAAGTAAGGGAAGACATGATTTATATTATATGCATTATGCATCTAATAGATATTGTTTATGCATATATATTTATATTATTATGCATCATTCATCTACATATACTCTGTAATCCAGAACTTAATCTTTAAGAATTTTCATGTCTACTTTGAAGCATATTAAATTACCTTAAATTAATATAAGGCAACATCTCTGAAAAGTATTTCTGAGGTGGAAGAGAAAGAACTATGTAGATGCTGCAAGTTAAATGTCTGCACTGTCACTACAGGAACTACGTTATATAGGTTATTTCGTATTTGCAACTAGATTACAGCTGGGGATAGGTCTCTCCCTTTCCCGTCTCAGAGGGTTACTGTAAGATTAAGTCACAGGTGGACTTACAAAGCTCAATAAATTGTTAAAGAAATAAAATAACGTTTGTTGCAACGATTAAAACGAAATAAACTTTAGCCAAATGTCTTACTATTACTATGACACATACATGCACGCATATAATCTATTTACTTAAATGTTATGGCTAGCACGCTAGGAATGTTAACAGTAAGACTTGTGAAAGTAAAAAAATAAAATAAAATACTTGAGAGTATTAAACAAAAACTTTAAAACAGCTGTATCTGAAACCAAATAATCTAAAGCAAACATACTAAAAATTTCTATTTCTTGAAATTAAGGGAAAAATTAATTTTACTGTTTTCCACTGAAAAAAATTAACTCTGAATTTTCACTGTAAAAAACAGTATGTTTTTATAGTTATTTTCTGTCTAAATTAACTTCCTTGTATTTTTTTTTAGAAGTTTAATTAAAGTATGACATATATACAGGAAAGTACATAAACTGTAAGAATACAGCTTGATGGACTTTGGCAAAGCGAACTTACACTTGAGACCAGAAGCCAAATCAAGAGACAGAATAAAACCAGCGGTTATGTCCACCTGCAGGCCCTCCTGGCAGCGGTGCCTCTCCCCCTTCACAAACAGCCAGCATCTCTACTTCCGTCATGACAAGTTAGTCTTTCCTGCTTCTAGACATCATGTTAATGGTATCATATAATATGTATACTATGAGTTAAGTTTCACTCATTTTTGAACTTTATCTAAATGGAGTAACACAGTATGTGCACTTCTGTTTCTGGACTCTTTCATTCAACATTATGTCTGTGAGTGCCAACAGCGTAACCTCACCGCCATGGGGGACTCTGCTGTGCAAATACACCACAATTTATTTATTTATTCTATTGCTGATGGACATTTAGGTTTCTTTCAGTTTGGGAATATTTCAAACACTGCTGATATGAATGTTTTTGCCTTCTGGCACAAATACCTACGTATATCTGTTGGGTATATATCCTCAAGCGGTACTGCTAAGTGACAAGAAACACTTACGTTCAGGTTTGGGAAATACTGCCAAATAATTTCAGAAGCAGTTAGGGAAAAAAAAAACCAAGGTAAAAAAAAAAAAAAAAAAAAAAAAAAGCCGTTAGGCAAACTTAAACTCCTACCAATAATGTATGAGAGTTCGACATCTGTCCTGCATCCTTGCTGAGGTGCTTTTCCTTTCAGCCATTCTAGTGGGTATATATCTCACTATGGTTGCAATTTGCATTTCCCTGATAATTAGTAAAGTTGGGCACTTCTCCACACATTTACTGGTCATCTGGAAATCCTTTTTTGTGAGGTGCTTGCTGAAGTCCTGTGCTTATTTTTCTATAGAGTTGACCACCTTTTACTGATTTATAGATGCTTTTTATATATTGTAGATACAAGCTGCAAATATTGCAAATCTTTAGTGGTTACTTTAAAGACTGCAACAGTATCTTAATCCAATCAAGGACTGCACTGCAGTTTTCACAAAGCTCAGCCTATCACTGCTTCACCTCCTTTCCTGGGTATAGCTCTTCACAGGTCTCACTGGATAGTCTAGGGTGTTGACTAGGGTTCTTCTTTGAAGGTAGTTCATACAACTCCAGTTTTTCTCTATTTGGCACCATGAGACTGAAAAACACTCTAATCTGCTTTTCTATTTAAATTCTTAGCCTTTTGCCCTGTGCAGCTTAAGAATTTAGAAAATTCCTTGAGGGGAAAATCTCTGAGTTTCAACTTCTCTGTATGTCTGGATCATGGTCCCTCAAATCTTGACAATCCCAAACTCCAACTTCTGTCTCTATAGCCCTATGAGATTCCTAAAAGCTTTGAAGGCTTCTCTTGACTCTTGTGCTCCTCTGCCCAGAATCTTGGTTTCCTGTCCTACAGCAAAAATGGACAAACTTCCAGCAGGAGGAAGACTCCTCACAGATACAGATTTGCCAACCTGCAATTCTCTTCTCTTGAGGGTCTAGACCCCTAAACTCCAGTTTCCCTAGGCAGCTTTCTGATGCCTGGCAATAATTTTTTCAGTTTTTCTCAGCATGAGTCTGCCAGAAGCTACTCCATTTCAGCTGGAAGCAGATGTCTCACCTTCGTTGTATTTTAAGCCCTGAGTCAAATTTCATTTTGTACTTTGCCATTATTTGTCTACTAACTTGGAACAGATGCAAACTATATATGCTGGCTGTAAACACGCACACACATTTTACATAGTTCAGATTCGTACGGTATTGTTAAAATTATATGTGACTAATAAGTAAGAAAATGTGATTAGATGTCAATAAAAGCCTGAAATATTTCAAAATGGTTGCTTTATTGAAGCATAAGGGTGCCAGAAAACTTGTTCACTACCTTTTAGACCTCTGCCTGTATATCCAAGCAGAAATACGTGAAAACACCAGCTATGCTGGTGAATTTTGCTGCTCATGTTAAAATTTTGAACCGTAGCCGACCACTTTCAAGGGAATTTCTAGGAACACTTACGAGTGTTTAAAGAAGTAGGAAACCTTTAAAAGAAGTGTTTTAATAAGTTGTCATTTGTGAAGTCACTTTAGTAGCTCCCACGTAGTGAAGCTAAACATAGTTCCAGAAAAATCAATTCAGTTATATGTACCCATCCCTCTGCCTGGGTATGCTGCATCATGATATAAAACATGTTTCTTACTACAATTTGTGGCCAAAGAGTCTGAAAACCACTGCTCTATAAAATCGCCAAAGAGGCCTTGCTGTCTTCCCTCACGCACAGCAGCCCAGCAGGCCTGTTGTCACTGCTCACAGGTGGCAGCTTCTTACCTTTTTAGAGCACTTGGCTGTGGTTTTCAGACAGCACCTCTTATGGCAAGCATACTTGCATACTGAAAAAGAAGTTAACAGTGTAGCATCTTCAGAAGTCTCTACATCAGCAACAAGGACTTAATAAATTTACTACTTTATTTTGAACATAAATTTTTTCTTTAAATCTGAGACTGTTATAATATCATACACATATACTTTGTACAGTATTAGAATGAAAAAGGGGTCTTAACCCATCCTTTTCAGAAAAATGAAGTTGAAAACATGCCTAAAATTTCTAACCACTGTCTATGAAAAAGCTTTTTATTCTTTCAAGACTGCCTGCTCCCTCCTCCCCACCCCTACCATATTCCAGCAGAGTATTTATCTATCTTTATGGTTTGATTCACAAATTAGCACTCATCTTCCCCTATTATATGTGCTCTACAATCTGCTAAAATGCCAGAAATACTATTAAGAATCATTCCAATGGGTAAGGAAGGCATTGCTGTCCAAGACCCTTACTGAAATAAAAACAAATTTGACAGCATGTTAAGATATAGGGAAGGTCTTATTTACTATCTTAGAAGGTCTAGAATAGAGGAACCAGAACATAAGACTAACAGCTGTGATCGGGAAGATAAGATAAAGCAAAGGTTCAGAGCAGAAGTAATTTCTTGGAGCAGAAGATCCAGGGTGGCTAGGCAGTGGGAAGCGGGGAGAGGCATGCAGAGAGGAGGACACTGGGAAAATGCTCGGCCCACGTCACTCTGGTACACCAGCTCTGGCTCCTGCATATCAACACCTGCATATCCTTCTTGAGCTTGTAAAGGATGACTTGCAGGATTTTCAAAGCCCAGATCAAGTAGGGGAGGCCATATCATTGTACTGGTGAAATCATCAGTATAATTACAAAAAAAGTTAGTTAATCCTATTAAGAAATCAAACCAAGCCCACCCAAGTAATAAAAAAGCAGATTCTTTATACTTTCAGTTTTAGATGACAGAGAAAACTACCAAACCTACAGGAGTCAGACTAACACTAAACAGTCAAGCCCATGGCAAACTACCTCCTATTTCACTCTCACTATAATTTTTTATAGACTACTGATAATAAAACAATAGGAAAACCATTGCTGAACCACAGAACAAGCGGACGTATCCAGCAGTAGTGGTGAACATGATTCTCATCCTTGCTGTCCTACTGGATCCAGCCCTTCCTAATATTCGTCCAATTCTGGCCCACGAGTAAACAAAGCCTCAAAGAACTGCTGGAAGCACCAGAGTACACGTATGGAATGAGGAGTGGAAGTTAAGGTCCTCTGTAAGCCAGAACCACACTGACCTACAGAAATCTTTACTCACATTCTAGGATTTATAAGTTCTGATGAAAGGATTATAGAAGGAAAAAGTACCTTTCTGGTTATAATCTAAGAATTTGTTCATTAATTCATCAATTCATGTATAGGCCCATCTACCCAACAAATATTAACACTTACAATGTGCCAGAACTGTTCTGGGCACTAGAGATATAGAAGAGACAGATTAAGTTTCCTGACCTTACAGAGCACACACTCTCGTGGGACAGTCTGACAAACAAGAAAACAAATGAACATTTAATGTAACATTGGGTAGTGAGAAGTGCTATAAAGACTAGAAAAGCTGAGTAAAGGGACAGTGATTTGGGGGAGAGGGTGGTGTTTTAGATAGCAGAGTAAGGAAAGAGCTCTCTAATATTTGAGCAGAGACATGAGTTAACTGAAACAGTAAGTCATAACTAACATCTGGGAAAAGAGCATTTCAGACAGAATGAGCTGCAAGCAGGGGGACCAAAGAACAACAAAATATCTCACTTGGCTACAAAGAGCAGGTGAAAGGGAGTATAATGCGAGATGAGGTTAAAGAATTAGGGAGTGTGAACATCTTCTTTATGTTAAAGAAGATATAAGAAAACTCACAGAAACAGAAATACCAAGTGGTTTTAAACAGTTCCTCAAAGATCTCTCATACTTACATTTGCAAACAGAGGCTCGGTCCATTATCCATATCAGAGAAGAACAGTACTCACAGTACGTAGGGATGCTATATTGGGTGGCCTTAAAGATGTGACCATTGTGCTCCTCCACCTGGATGAAAACAAAAGAAGGAAGCTATTTAAGTTAAAGCCAACACGGTAAATGCTGCCCTAACCTGTCAGGCAATGGGAAATCCTTCAATCCCTTGTTGTCTTCATTGGGCACTTATGTCAGAGGAGAATTATAATCTTCTGAGAAATAAAATAAAAATAAAATATATGGTCCCTGATTTCAAAAAGCTAGGAATCTAGCAGAGAGACAAGACCAACTTATATGAAAATCAGAAAGCAATGTTATAAACATATAAAAGCTGTCTTATGCAACTCTGAATCAGCGTGTTAAATTAAAAGCGACAGTTCTCAAATTTCTTTTAACCTCAAGAACCTTTTATGCTTTTGAAAATTATTGATGATCTCAAGGAACTTCTGTTTCTATGAGTTATGAGTTAAAAATTGAAACAAAAAAATTTAACTATCCAATTCACTTAAAATTAGCGTTAAACATATGATATGCTAACCTAAATAACATTTTTATGAGAAAGAACTGTATCTTTAAAGCAAAACAAAAAAAGGACCAACAAGAGGAGTATTGTTTTACATTTACATAAATCTCTTTAACGTCTGACTTAATAAAAGACCCCTGTATTCTCATATCCACTTCTGCATTCAATCTTTTCAATCAGTTTAGTTTGAAATATATGAAGAAAATCCAGCTTCATACAGATATGAAATTGGAAAATGGAAGAATAGTTTAATTATCATTACATCTAATGATACTATATCAAAATTCTGAAAATGATAACTTAAAGGTTAATTGAAATATGAAATCTAAAATCATTATCAATGAACTCTTCGTATTCTGTGACTTTAACATCCATTGTTCTGGGCTTCATTAAAACTTACAACCTTTACTTCAAAGTACCATTAAGAAAATAAAAGATAAGTCACAGACTTGGAGAAAACAGTTGAAAATCATATCTAATAAAGGATTTCTACCCAAAATATATGAAGAACTGTTACAACTCAATAATGAGACAAACTACATTTTTTAAATGGGCAAAAATATCGAATAGACAGTTCAGCGAAGTACAAATGGCCAACAGATAAATGAAAAGATGCTCACAAGGATCAGCCGCCAGGGAAACGCAAATGAGAACCATGACGAGATACCACTTCACACCGCTACACAATAATTAGCATCTACTGGTGACAGCAGTATCTACTGGTGAGGGTGTGGAGAGACTGGAACCCGCAGATACTGCAGGTGGGGGGATAGAACGGTGCACTTAGTTGGAAAAACTGTTTGGCAGTTTCCGAAAATCTTAAACCTAGAGCTACCACATGACCCAGGAATTCCACTCTTAGGTATATACCCAAGAGAACTGAAAACACATAGCTACATAAAAACCTGTCCATGAATGTTCACAGCAGTAGCATTCACAAAAGCCAAAAAGTAGAAACAGCCCAAATACCCAACAAACGATGAAAGGATATAGAGACGTGATATATTCATAAAGTGGAGTAGTATCTCAGCACTAAAAATGACCAAGCTTCTGACATACCCAACATTGCTGACCCTCAAAAACATTTTGCTAAGAAGCCATATGCAAAATAATGCACATCATATGATTCCATTTATAAAAATGTCCAGAAAATGCGAAACTTGAGAAACAGCAAGTAGATTAGCAGTCGCCTAGGGCTGGAGCTGGTAAGGGCAATGACTGCAAAATGACCCAAAAATGCTTTTAGGTGATGCAATGTTCTAAAGTTGGATTGAGGTGATGGTTATAACTGTGTAAATTTACTAAAAATCACTGAATTGTACACTCAGAAGGGATAAACTACATGGCAAGTGCCTCAATAAAGCTGCTTTAAAATAACTTTTGGTCTAGCCTGCACTTAACATTGACCACTTTACCTGTACATGATTTTGTAGTATTATGCACTGGTCATTCAGAAAATACCAGAAGAATGGGGAGCAACTGCTGAGGATGGAGTTTCTTCAGGGGGTGATAAAAATGTTCTGATTATTCAGTGGTGATAGCTGCCCAACATAATGAATATAGTAAAACCTGCTAAAATGTACACTTTGAAATGGTTAAAAATGGTAAATTTTTATTTCATATGAATTTTGGCACAATTTTCAAAAAGGGTAGATCAGCTTACAGTTCAACGCTACAAATGATGTTTTGGAGACAACCATCCTGTGCAGCCATTGCATACTTCCCATTCCCTTGAGAAGTATCACCTGCCTTGATCTGTGCTAAGTTGTCAGCAGTTTTACCCATGATTGCTTTTGTGTTGACTCAGTGAAAAAGAAAAATACTGTCATTATTACTAGGAAAATAGTTTTGATCTTGTGAAATCCCTGAAAGGGTCCCAGAAACCCCTGCAGATTTCACACTTTGAGAACCACTAGACAAAAAAAATTTATATAAGTTCACAAAGAAGTATAGAAAGATACATACCATACTGTTAACTACAGTGGTTATCTCTGCTGAGATAAAACACCCAGTAATAAATGTAATATGAAATAGCAAACACCTCGATATGGAAAACTTTAAAACCCTTTTGGAAAGACACAAAAATAGACTTCAACAGATGAAAAGATTTGAAATCATAAAGATGTCAGTTCTCTGCCTGTTTATTTATAAATATAAGGTAATCTCAGTAAATGTACTAACAGATTTTTCTCCCTCCAACTGGAGAATCAAATTCAAAGTTCATATAGAAAAATAAGTAAGACTAATCAGAAAAGTTCTGAAAAAGAAAAGGAGAGAGCCCTGCCAATTATTACACATAATAAAAGCTTACTAATTAAAGTAGTGGAATTGGCTCATGAATATTCAGATCAACTAGGGGAACAGGATGAAAAAATTCCAGCATAAAGGGGAATTCAGAATATAAAAAAGAATGACACCTCAAAGTAGATGGGTAAAGACAAACTCTTAAATAAATGGTGTTGAATTTGGTAACAAGTAAAATTAAATTTGTATTTCATACTACACATCAGAATAAACTCCATAAAGATCAGAATTTAAATATAAAAAATGTGACCATTAAAGTAGTCAAACAAAAAATTGAGAACTTCTTCATAACATTTAGGTGGGTAGGTGGGGAAAATTTAACTGGGACTAAAAATTAAGAAATTTTGGAAGAAAATACTGGTAAGTCAAATTTCATAAAAGTAAAAGTCTTCCATATAGCAAATGATATCAAAAGACAGATCAAAAGGCAACTGACAAACTGGGAAAACATTTGCAACTTATATCACAGACAAAAGGTAATCTTCCTCATATACGAAATTCTTACATATTGACAAAGATCAAAACCTCAATAGAAAAATGGATAACAAATATAAACATTATAGGCTACCGGGGGAAAAAAAAGCAAATGGTACTTAAGAAGAGATACTCAAGTTGACTGGTATTGAAAGAAAAGCAAATTAAAACTTCAGGGAAATACAATATTCCTCATCTATCGGATTGGCAAATATCTAAAAATTTAACAACCCATTTTCATACATTATTGCTGAAGCTGAAAAACGAAATTATCCCAATTGGGTAATAAGGCAACATTTATCAAAATAACAAACGCATTTTACCTATGACCCAAGAATTCCAATTCTAGGAATCCCCCTCCTCCCTCTAACCCATACACACACACACACACACACACTCACACACACTTACACACACAGAGTTATTCATAGTGCCATTAGTCGTCGTAACAGTAGGCTAGAAACAACCCAATCCAGCAAGGAGTATAAGACAGCTGTAAATCAGATTTCTACGCACAGCTATTGTACTGGGTTTGAAATGCTGCTGTAACAACTTCCCATAACAGCAGCTTAGAACAACACCCATTTATTATCTAACAGTTTTGTCGGCCAGAAGTCAGACACAGGTCTCACCAAGCTAAAAGCTGGCATTTTTCAGAGCTATGTGACTTTCCGGAGACTCTGGGAGGTAATCTGTCTCTAATCTCAACCATGTTGTTGACAGAACTCAGTTCCATTCGCTCGGAGGCCCAAAGTCCTGTTTCCTTGCTGGCTTCTAGCTGGTGGTTGTCCCCAGCTTCTAAAGGACGTTCACACTCCCTGACTAGCAGTCCCCTGGTCTCTGCTAAGCTACAAACAGGGGGCTGCATCCTTCTCCTGCTTTGACTTTACCTTTTATTTTTCTTTTTGGCCAAATAGGTTTTATTGTTTTTATTGCTTGTTACTACTTTTATTAAACAATGTTAGGCTTGTAGGATGATTAAGAAAACAACGAATATTCTTGGAATTTGTATACTCTATTAACTGATATAAATCAATCCAGTCTTCCATTATAGCAGTTAATTTTCAGGCTGCACAAAGATAAGTAATTTATATTCCAAACATAACAAATCACCTCTGGGTTAATCATCCAGTACTAGTCGCAAATTCCTACTATACGGCTGCACATAGGTACAGAATTTTAGCACAAGGCCGATACAACTGAGAAAGCATCTCCAGGCTAATGGCGATGGAAGCACTAGAGGCGGGTGTTAGCAATGGGTACCCTCCTGAGTTCTAAGGTCTGCGAGTCAGTCAAGGCGCTTCGCATCCCTCCTGGCTGCCTGGACCAGATTCATTATCACCGACACTGAGACCAGCATCAGTTTTTAATGCAAATATCAAGTCATCAAACTCCTGGGACTCCTCACTGGCTATTACTGACCCCTGGCTAAACACATCCTCCCGCCAAAGGGAACCTGGAGCCATTTTGAGGACCTGGCTTCTGCCAGGGCTGGCCTGACTGACGAGTTGGAAGCATGCGCTCTCCAGCTGGGTAGCACGTCCCCCATGGCACTGACAGACCCCGGATGGACCTGCTGAGGTCCCCTCCAGCAGGAGGCATTCCACTCCCCAGTGTGAAGAAGGCGGTACTGTACCTTGGCCCTCCACTGGATAGCCGTCCTTCAGAGGGCAACACATATGGTAGTGCAAGATGAAGTAAACCACAAAAACGTACAAAGTCCCTGCTGATCTTGGAGAGCCTCCCAGAGAGGCAGGAGGCAACAAGCTCACCCTGGGGACACAGGCAGGCTGGGGAGCAACTAGCATGCAGACGCTGGTGCAAGCAAGTGCCTCCCTGGAGCCCTGACCTCTCCCTGTCTCTTTCATATCTTTGTCACATAAATCTCTCTGACGGACTCTTCTGCTTTATTTACTATTATTATCAATTAAAATTGTTTTTCCCAACTTTTTAATTATGGCAAAATACACCTAACATAAAATTTACTGTCTTAACCTTTTCTTTAAATTGAAGTACAGCTGATTTATAATACTGTATTCGCTTCAGGTGCACGGCACAGTGATTCAGTTATAGATACACGTTTTTATTTTCAGGTTATTTTCCATCATAGATTATTTACAAGATATTGAACATAGTCCCCTGTGCTACACTGTAAATCCTTGTTCTTTATCTATTTTATATGTAGTGGTGTGTATCTGCTAATCCTATACTCCTAATTTATCCCTCCCCTTACCTTTCCCCTCAGGTAACTGTAAGTTTGTTTTCTACGTCTGTGAATCTGTTTCTGTTTTGTAAATAAGTTCATTTGTATTATATTTTAGTTTCTACATACAAGTGATATATAATATTTCTCTCTCTCTAACTTATTTCACTTAGTATGATAATCTCTAGGTCCATACACGTTGCTGCAAATGACATTTCATTCTTTTCTTCATGGCCAAGTGTGTGTGTGTGTGTGTGTGTGTGTAAACGTCCCACATCTTCTTTATCTGTTCATCTGTTGACAGACACAGGTTGCTTCCGTGTCTTGGCTGTCGTAAATTGTGCTGATACGAATATTGAAGTACATGTACATTTTTGAATCAGAGTTTCCATCTTTTCTGGATACATGCCCAGGAGTGGGACTGCTGGATTATATGGTAACCCTATTTTTAGTTTTTTTAAGGCATCTCCATACTGTTGTCCACAGTGGCTGCACCAATTTACATTCTGACCAACAGTGCAGGAGGGTTCCCTTTCCTCCTCACTCTCTCCAGCATTTATTATTTATAGACCTTTTGATGGTGGCCATTCTGATTAGCATGAGGTGACAGCTCACTGTACCTTTGATTTGCTTTTCTCTAACAATTAGCAATGCTGAGCATCTTTTTATGTGCCTGTTAGCCATGTGGATGTCTTTTTTGAAGAAACATCTAGGTCTTCTGTCCATTTTTTGATTGGGTTTTTTTGTTTTTTCAATATTGAGTTATATGAACTGTTTGTATATTTTGGAAATTAAGCCCTTGTTGGTCCCATCATTTGCAAATATTTTCTCCCCATCCACAGGTTGTCTTTTTGTTGTGTTTATGGTTTCCTTTGCTGTGAAACAGCTTGTAAGTTTAACTCAGTCCCATTTGTATATTTTTGCTTTTAAGCAAGTAGTAATTTTTTTAATGCCTGCCTTCACTAGCAGATTATGAACTCCTCTAGGGCTTAAATCACCCTTGTAATTACAGAGATTATAGAAAAGTATATAATAAACATATATAATACAAAAGATAAGAATATGAACAATGGTAAAATATGCTCAAATGCCTTTGGGAGTGTTTTTTGAATTAGAAGTACTTATATTTGTAAAATCCTAAATGGTCCTCATACTCTTTGGAAGGGAGGGAAAGCTCCTAAAAAGTTCCTTCCCCACCCCTACTTCCAAAAAAGGGTCGTATCTGACTCTTTCATGAGTAAACATCTCCAGTTTTCTACAACTGAAGGAGGCCATCATTAATAACAAATCAAGCCACAGAATTCAAGACACATCTGTCATTCTAAGCTTTTGTAAAGGTATAAATGATTACCCCCAGGCATCTGATAAACTTATTCCTTAAATATATCCACAGAAATACTATATGATATACTTCACACCGTTGGTCTAACAATTACTTTTCTATAACATAAACAAAACAGATTATAACTTACCAAATCAGTTTCTTTTTTCCTTCTTTTCTTTCTCTCTGTTTTTAGCACCTGGTGGGAGAGAAATACAGAAACTAAGATGTAAGAAGGACTAACATACTTTCTTCTTCTGCAAATGCTGAGATTTTTCCTCTACAGGTAATCAAATAAACAGCTCTTTATTCAGCAGGAGGAAATGTACAGTGCTAGTAAGCAAATGTGAGAAAAAAATTTAAATTTAGTAAAATACAGTGCTCAAAAAAGCAACAGAATGGAAGGACACTTTAGAAATTACTGTTTTTTTAAACCTCAGTTATGTCCAGAAGCCATACCATACTGATATAAATGATTGTTTTATTTCAATCATTAATTAATTGATTATTAATTTTAAAGACTGCACTTTCCGTATTTTGGCTCTAGAAAACTCTCCATCCCAGAGCTAAATATAAAAAGGTATCATTGGGGACATGGAAAAGCTTTTTCACATGTAACATTTTCTGATAGCCACAGCAGAGGACAACTGAAGCCTAACCTTTTAAAATCATAAACAAAGGTAGTGTAAGTCTAGTAGGAACCCTCTGCCTGACATATGAAGAACTTAGCTTACATGTAGAACAGAAGAACTTTCAAGGATTTGTTTATACTTAGCTACTTCAAAAGGATTTAAGATACATTACAAATTAAATATATATAAACCAGAATAACTGAAAATAAAATGGGACATAATCAATAAAAAGGATTAAGAGTATTCCTGACACCCAATAATTTCAGCTGGAGTACTGAAAGGAAACACACTGACAATTCTGCCTAAGTCTCCTATCTCTTCTGTAATATGAATGTCATAATAGTTAATAGGATTGAAGCAAGAAGTAAACAAAATATCAAACACCTAGTATAATTCCTGGTACTCAATAAATAAAGGTTATTAGTACTATTACCTGGATTTCCAGATACACATATTTCCCTAAAACCTAATTCAAAGAGAAATATAATTTGTGGTTCCTTACATGAAAGTCACTAGAAGATATAACGAATCACATCATTAATCACTGTTTTTCAAAAGGAAATTCATGTACTGACCTCTATCAATGCTGAGGGTGTAATCTTGAGGGGACAACATTTATTCTAACTAACTGACAAATGTATTAATTGCAGAAGATTTAGATAATATGGCCTGATGAACTTTTCAGACAGAATGGAGTTTGCTGTAGTGTTAAGTTGACATGTTCACTGTAATGTTTTTCTCAAATACTATTAGTTCCAAACAGACTCTTAAGAAGAATTCATAATTGAATCCTTTTAGAAATAAAAATATATTTACCTTTGTTGGTATATAATCCAAAGTCTTGAATTCATTCATATATTCATCTAAAAACACTTTAAAAGTGTTGACCCAAACTCTGACTGGAGATTCACTCCAATCACGCTGCTCAAGCCTCATGGTCTTTTCCAGAATCTGTTCAAACAGTGCGTAGAGGTCTTTATACCGGATGCTTTTCCCATCATCTATCTAATAAACAGTAAGAGAAGACATGTAAGGCTTTATGAAAAGACTGTTTAAATATGGAAGGCTGATTCAACTTTTACCGTGTGGTATTTTGAGTAAAAATTGGAATCCTGACATAATGACCCAGGTCAGGTGGTATCGGCAAATTCCCACTCCACTATGGAATGTCTACAGAATAAAACCTGCTGAATTTCAGTAAAACCCCTAACAGTTTAAACAATGTGATAACTGGAGAAAGTCCGGGGGATTTCTTCCAGAAGTGCGGCTTTTTTTTTTTTTTTTTTAGCTGTAAAGGTTATTTGCATCCCTCTTAGTTATCTAGCTCCCCAGAAATGAATCTTGTTCAGACAGCTTTACTCTAAAAGTGAAAGAGTGAACACCTGAGTCCCTGCCTAATGACACATTAGAAAGCTTGTACTTTAATTCACTTTTCCAAAGAAGAGTGGCAAGCCTAGAAAAACACCGTACATGGAATGCCTTTTAACTTATTTAAATGAGGTCTGGAATCTTTTTGAAAGGGAAAAAAAGCATTTAAGTGACCAGAACTTATTATCTACATTTAGAATTTATTTCTTTTTCACATCTTCAAAATTAGAAGTTGAACTTTTTCTTCGACCCAGGGTTAGAAAACCACTATTAAGCTCTATTACATAATGTTGGCTCTTCCTGTGTGACTCAAAGTGTTCCAGTCCCTAATCTAGGAAATACAGGTGTGAAGCAGGGAAAGACAAGAGCACGGTAAGCAGAAAAATATGGCTAACACTGTCTCCACCCAAACCCAGTCATTTGCCCTAGCTCAACGGCTATTTTATCACAGTCTTGAAATTCTTGCTCTCTTAGACTGTATGGTTCCTATTTTTAAAAGGAAAAAAGAAAATCTTATACTGAGAAAGAAAAAGTAGAGGATACACAGAAAGTTCTGATTTCTCTTTTCATATTAAATTATAGGTTAAACAAATTAAATACAAATTATTATTTAATAGAATAAATATGACAATTCAGAGATACTAATAAAGATTTTATAGCTCAACAGCATTAATTATTATATACTTTAGCTCCAATAATAAATTTTCTAAAACACAACCAACATCATGTTAAAGTATAAGGTAAACTTGGAAGTGATATAAACGCATACATAGAAATCAGTGAACATACCTGCTCTAATTCCACTAAATAAGAAAGTATAATGATTCCACACAAATGAGAATTACAAGCTAGAGCCAGAGCTAAAAAAGGATTATGAGAAGTCAAAATGGTAGAGAGCCCCAGGGTGAGAGAGGATCATACCTAGAAAATCTGAATTCAATTTCTTAAGAAGATGAAAATACACCTGTAAGGGGGGGAACTACTCAAGGAAATTCAAGGAGTCTGTTAATCTGAGGTCGGTCAGTTGCTTTTCCTTATCTGTCCTTGAAATAAAAACAAGGGACTGGAGAAAGCTCTCTCTGTATTATTCTCTAAGGCATCGCCAAATTTTTCATATGCTGAACTACCGATTATCTCCCAACACAGTCCAACTTACCGCCAATGCAGATGAATAAAAGCTGAAGATATTCTGCCGAAATTCTTTCAGGGCTTTTTTAAATACAACATCCACTAGTGTGTCTTTCTTGCTGTCTTCATTATCTAGGTCATTCATCTGGGGACCACAGAAAGAGTTTTTGTACACCATCAACTAATTGAAAAGAAATAAACGCCACAGTGGACATACACTGCTTCTTCAACAACGACTGTCCTGCAAGTGCAAGCCACTGCTGTTACAGGACACAGGTGAACGCGTGACTAGACAGCCCAAGTTTTACTACTACTCATCTTTTTGTTTTTTTAATGGAGGTACTGCGGATTAAACCCGAGACCTGGTGCACGCTAAGCACACGCTCTACTGCTGAGCTCTACCCCTCCCCTCCCAAAGTTTTATTACGACTAGATGCTTCCTAAGGTCCCTTCTAACACCGTGACTCTATAGTTCTGCCACCAGAAAAACAACTCAACATGGGCAATGATGAGCCTCAACTCAATGCCTGGAATGCACCGTGACAGCTATAGCAAAACTGAAGTCAACAGTGAAGCCTAAAACCTTCAATACCGTCTCTCCAGCCTGACTCACGCATATCCTATTATCTGCACCTTTCCAGTAGAGAGCAGACCATACAACCTACTCAAGTGTGTGTAACCTTGCTCTCTGAGGGGCGCATCCTGATACACAAGTGTTCCCGTCAAAGCTGCTCAGGGGCCCAACAAAGCACGCAAAACGTACCTTTTTCAGAAGAAACTCATCCATGCTTTTTAAATCGCTGGCACTTGCTATGATCTGGACAGAGTCATTCTGCCAGTGTGTCGACTCCAAAGCCACGCTGCTGATCTTCACACTGCGCCTGCGCCTTGCCTTTGGAGAAGGCTCTTTGTTCTCCTTGCACTCCTTCCGGCAACTCCCAGGCAATTCTGGACTCAACGGAGGCGTTGGGTGATTCTGAGCTAATTCTATAATTCAAGATAGAGTATCCCAAAAAAATTTTTTTAGTAAAAATACTGAAATCTCCACATCCTTCTTTTTAAGTTTAAGTTCCTTTAGTAAGTCACTGAAGGAAATATGGAAATATCTAAAAAGTAAAGTAACATTAATGTTTGAGGTCAGGCAGTTAGGCAATAAATCCAGATTGCACATTTGTACAGAAAATGTATTTAAGAATTACTATTTTTCAACAGGAAATGCTATCGTGTCTCCCAAAGAGCTGAGATCCCATACTGAAAACCTAGACAAAAGTGTCTTGTAGAACTGAAGCCTGGATCCCAAAGACCTCAGTTCCAAGGAAAAGAAAGCAGATCACACAATTACACTACATGTTAGATGCTGTTAACCCAGTCATAGCGCTACTGTAACTGTTTGAAAGAACATCCAGCTATACACAAGCCCGTGAAGTTTAATGATTATTATTACCTCTTTATCAGTGTCAAAAGCCAAAAATGCTTCAGTGACAATATCTGGTATTAGGCTGGCAGCCTATATTGCAACTCAGTTGGCTTACTTCTGCTTGGGTCTCTTTACTAGTTAGGATTTTCGTATACATTTCCCAAATAACGACCTGAATTTCTCAGACAATTCCTGGAAGGAATTAGCCTTGTATGTAATACTGGAGAACACAGCCAATTTTCTCTGCAATTGTCTACACCAGAGAAACTGGGGTCCATAACAGTCCATTACCCCCTAGGTACTTACACTGGATTTGCCAAAGCCCCACCTGGTGCTTGATGAGAACACTGGCCCCACCTCACACATCGGTTTCCCCCACATGTATTTACCTTCCCTTCTGTCCAATGGTATATCCACATTCCACCTAAAAGCTAATTCTGATAATGAAGGAAAAAGTAGCCTCTTACATGCTTAATGCCAACTCAGGCAGGAAGTGAGGCAAACGCCATTTCAGGTATGGCACCAGAATAAAAACTATAAAAATACAGGAAATAAACATACTCAAATTGGCATCACCTGATATTAATTCCATTATGTAACCTAGATATACAAGTATCTAATTATTTCATTTAGCAAAACCAATATCTATCGCTATACTAAAAGAAATAATGGTTACTAAAAAAATTGCATATAATCCTATTTCAGCATTAAAAATAAGGGCTACCTTAATAAATTTTGACCAAAAGATTAAAAAAAAGATACAATCTTATTAATGTTTATAAATCCTTATGAAGCAAGCACACAATAAAGTCTGCTAATAATATATAGTTCAACTAAAGAGAGTCCTAATTCCTTCTTGGGAATTAGCAGTGGGGAATATTAACTGTGGAAAATGAAGAATTTAGAGTGATTACTGTGAGCCAGATAAGATGTGAGATTCTCTTAGGAATTCCAAATTTTCCAAACTGAACTTGCAGTATTCACTTACTTTATTACTGGTTTTACCCATTTCAGTTTGGAAACTGACTGGAGAAAACCACACATCTCTACTAGTTTTCCCTCTGATACCCAGGAGCCTCCTCCCTGGCTGATCCAAAGGAAGCCTGGCGATCTTTTCTCCCTTATCTTACCTTTATCTTACCCTTTGTTGCTTTATTTTTATCTTATCCTAGAGACAGGAGAAGTTTTCTTTACTTTGTGTAACTGGGTCTGCTCTATCATCACTTAGAGATTATAACTTTCTTCCTAGGACTTCTATTTTATTCAACTCTGGTATTTCACCCACCCACCGGTCAGTGGTATTGACTCACTACCACATATCCATCTCTGATGCACATCCCTGCTGAAGACAGCTGGCAACTATACACGATAATTAAAAACTCTCATATATACTTGAGCAAAGGGCTTGGGAAGAATGGGCTATCTTTCTCATACTGGGACTACTGGAATCCTTGAAGAGTTAGTAAGTCCAGCATTTGGAAAGGCCACATCTCAACAGGTGAACTAACTGCTGGGTACTTGCTAATGTGTCGTAACTGGTGCCCCCAAAGTTAAAGTGACAGCTACCACTAAAAAGCTCCAAGCGCTAACATATAGGAGGTACTTCGTATTTAGCATCACGGTTAAGAATATGGACTCGGGAGCTAGACTGCCTGGATTAAAACCTTAGCTCTGCCAATCACTATACGTGTATACACAAATAACCTGTCTGTGCCTCAGTTTTCTCATCTAAAAAGTGGGAACAATCATCATACCAACCTCAAAAAATTGTTATGAGAAACAACTGAGTAAATACACACAAAATGCTTAGTACAGTATCTTATACAAAGTAAACACTCAGATATTAGCTGCTGTCTTCTTATTAATTTTTACTAATAACACATATTGTTAAGTAATGAATGATGGCCTAATCTTTATGGTTTAGAAAACTGAGGCCAACCAAAGACTCACAATCATTCTTGAAGTTGTTATTTCACTGTTTTGTGCCATATTTCCTTGGAACTTCTATTATAGGTAAAATGTAATTTTGTAATTATCTTTTAATTAAGGAAGGATTTAACAATCCTGGTCCTATCTCATCAGAATATCTAGCCAACAGGACTGCCATTATGAATATTAGAGGAATAGCAAACTTTCAGAAAGAGTAAACAGAAATTATGAAGACCATCTCCACCCTCTGTCCATTTTTACCATCTGGAAGCTGATGAACGGGAATCACATCAGAGCCAGCAAAGAGTGCCGGAGCCTCCGAGTGGGTGGCAGCTTTCACTCTGGTAGTCTTCTTCTCCCCTTGTCTCCCTTTGGCCCAGAATCGCATCTTAGCTCTCTGAGGTCTATTTACAGAAAAATAAAGGTAAAAATGGAAATCAGCACATCCTGTTGACAATATTTATGTATCACTTGAAGTTACATATACACATCTTTTATGTAAATTAATTCATTTAACCTTTACAGTTATGTTTGGTCATATTTAATCTTCAATTTTACATTTAAACTTCATCTGGACGGTAAGGTGAGAACTTCCTCATCTTGAATACAGAAATAATGAGACCCAGAGATGTTAAAATAAAACAGCCACAAAGCAGTGGAACCAGGAGTCCAGCTCAGGTTTCCTGACTCCTAAACTGGTATCTTTTCATTCTTACCCTCCTATCAGCTTGGATTTAGTACACAGACAACAAACAAAATACTTCAAAAGAAATCGCTGACACCCCGTCACTCTAAAACACATTAGTTTACATTTTTGGGGTAACTTCCTTCCAGTCTTTAACCATAAGCATATCCATTTTTACATCATTGTAATCATGATTCAGATACAATTTTAGATCTTTCCACTCACCATTATGTAATAAAAGCTTAGTGTCACTACTTTATACTCATGAGTTATCAGTACTATTAAAGAACAAAAGCCACCACTTATTTGAGTTGTTATTTTGCTCCAGGCATGAGTACTTACATAGGATTACCTTAATTAACTGTAACAGTAAGTTTACTTTCAAATTATAACCATTTTCAAATGAAAAACTGGAGGCTTAAGCATTAGGTAACTTTCCCAAGGTTGCAGGGCCCTTGAGAGCCAAAGCTGAGACTCACACCTACTGTGATGCCACACTGCCTCAGCCTTAGTGCTTCCACACTCCCGCCGTGCACACAGACCCAGGAGACGCCCGCCCTGTGGTGACAACAGCCCATGCCTACTGACCCGTACTAGGAGGCTTCTTAGAGCATTAATTTGTTTGCTCCTTTGTATCTTCATTCAATCCACCAAAAAACTGAGCACCTACTGTGAGCAGGCACTATGCCTTCCACACCACGTCTACTTTTCACAGTTACCATGACAAGCAGGTGTTTTCATCCTCACTTCACACGTGAGCAAACTGAGGCTCAGAGGGCTGACAGGATGGAAGGTAACACCGGGTCTATCTGGTTTTGAAGCCCATCTTCTTTTTTCCATTGTCCCCCCACTTTGTTTTATAGCTCACTAGTAATCTTATACATCCAGATAGTATACGGAGAAACTGTTCTACAAGGATTATTACAAATGACAGCATTCTTCTGCCATTCGCACTTCTTCCCTGCTCCCTAGAGTAGTCCTTTTGATTGACTTAAGGATCTCTCCCAGACCCTTCTACCTGCTCTACTCTGGCTCAGTGCTTGCTGTACAAGTGTCATCGGAAAAGCTACTTTCATCATCACAATGGAGACTTTGTGTGTCTCTACTGTTCTATGACGGTAAGGGTCTTTTGGTAAGGGTCTACTGTCATCCATTATGTTGGGCACTCAGTGGGGTGGGTCCTTTCAATCTAGAAACTCAAGTCCTTCAGTATTGTGAAATTTATTTGAATTTTTATTAGTGATTTGTTCCTCTCCACATTCTTTGTTCTATCTTCCCAGAGCTCCTGTGCATGAGTTACTGGATGTCCTGAATTGCTCCTCTAATTTTCTTATCTTTTCTTATTTCTTCCATCTCATTATTGTCTTTTTGCTAAACTGTCTGAGATATGCCCTCAGTTTTCTTTCTAACTCTTCTGACTTGTGTCTTTATGCTATCACAGTTTCAATTTTCAAATGCTCTTCTTTATTGACTGTTTCTCTTTCAAGCATTCTGTTTGGTTTCATGGATGCAGTTGTATTTATTTACGGAGAAGATCTACTGATAGTTGTATCTGTCTGTCTTGAAGTTTTCTTTCCCCTGCACAGTTTATTTCTTCCAAGTTGTGTTTTATCCATTACTTTCAGTTTCTTTCATTTGTATCTCTTCAAATGTGTGATGATCAAAAGTAGGGTATAAAAAGCTGCCTGGAAATTCTAGTGTACACTGGTGGGGCTTCCAAACTGCGACCTTCCTTGTGGGGTTATCTGGCTGGTCAAATTTGTCGGGAGAGCCCCTGACACCAACATCTTTAAGTCTTTCCTTGAAGGCTGGACAAAAGTCCCAAAGATTCTTTGAATCATCTTCTCAAAGGGTATGTGAAATGTGGAAGCTGAGTGCAGAAAAAAAGCGGGAGGATCTTTTCAGTACGCAATCATTCATTAAATCCCCCTGTTTCAAATATGTACCTCAGTCCTCCACTGTATCTAGTGACTTCCACCTGCAGGAGACTTTTTATCCTTCTCAGAGCATAGAGCTCCTGTTTTCTGCTACAGCTGAGGAAGGTCAGCCAGCCACATGCTTCTTTCTCACTTTTCCCAGTTGGTTTCGGTTTCAGCTTTTTCCTGTATGTCAAGGCATTTAAAATTTCTCAATTTAGTTTCTGTATTCCACAGTTTTAGTACTGTCATCTTCTGTTGTTTTGTTGTTCCTGCTTTTGTCTTGTATAGGTTTTGCCGTTTTAGGAGGATGTGGAATTTAACTTTATATATTTAATCTGCTATCTCCAGCCGTATGTTCCTTCTATCGTGTTGTATTTTGTTTCCCAAAATTTGATCTCCAGTACAACCTGCTCTAGGTTTGGGTGACCTTGGATTGTGCCTCTACATTGACAGAGTGGTCTTTAACAGGGTTATGAAGCAGATAGATTTCAATGTGATCCTTAAGTGTTCAGTGAGGGCCCAGCTGCCTTATATCACACAGTAAGGGTCAAAGACATATTCTTGACAAATAAAAATTCCATATATTCTCTTAAAAAGAAAAGAATTTTATTTCCTGAAAGTTTCCTCCAGTTCCATTTGTAAAAAATTTAACTCAGAACATAATCCAAGTCCAAAGCTTCAAAATATTTTCAATCTCATCTGGTCTAATCCCTTTTCTTTTACAACAAAAAATCATTAAGTCATATAATGATTTAAAGACTTTGCCCAAATCACGCAGCTAAAGATACCATATAGAAGCTCATTTTACACACACACACACACACACACACACACACACACACACATATGTACACATATGAACTATTTATGTGCCTGTCACAGTGGGTACTTAATATTTGTTGAAAATAGATAAATTTTAAAACTTTCAAAACAGTTACAGCTGCTCTATCAACTTTTAAAAAGAGGCTCAGTATTTAACTATAGTTTATTAGTTAATAAAATTAAATTACCCCTGTTAAATTTCGGTGTATACTTTATACCTTGTATCTGAATCTGAAGACTTCTGTCTCACTGTCAACTTCGTAATCTCTCCTTGAGACATGGTCTTATGAAGTTTTGCTTCTTCATCAACTGAAGAAAATCTCTGTGATGTCTGTAATAATTACATATGTAAAAGACTTTAAAACCAAGTAACTGTATCATAGCACTGTAAGTAAAGCTCAGGTTATAGAATTATACAAGAATTACATCCATTAGAAAACAAAAATACATTCATATTATTCAGAGATTTACTGAAGTATAAGAACCTACTAAAACCTCTATTAACGTCCTAGAATAATCTGAACAAAAGAGACCTTGGGTCGATGAAAATGCTGAAGAGGAACTACCAGCTCATGTTTTCTGACAATTTAACACAGAGCATTAAGTGTGGGGAAAGCAAGAAAAAATTCAAAACCAGCTAAAGATACAGACAAAAGATCCAGGATCCGATAAATCTAGAATGCTAAGTATAGTCTTTCATACCTTCTTTTATTTGTCCCTATAAAGATGATAATTATTTTTATAGCTTAACTTGTTATTATAGATTCTTATTATATCCAGTTAAGGATTTAAAAGAGCTAAAACACAAGAAGATAAGAAAAATTAAGGATAAAAGAATAAAAGATCATTACCCCCACTAATGGTCTAAATTATAAACAACTTACATATATCAAACTGGGACATGAATTTCAATTGACAATTCTTTTTCTATTTATTTATGGTGTATCCTATTAAAGACAACACCATTTGGAGGAGAGAATTTCCTGTTAACTATTCAAGTCATTTTCTAATATTCATTTTTCTACAGCTATAATACTTTCTTTAGCCTTTTGGTCTGCCTAACTATGGCCTTACCAACAGAAATAGCAAATATCTTGAGTTGTTAAAATTTAAAGAACAGATTTCTGCCTCTGGCCAAGATGGAGTAACAGGGGCCTGTTTTATCCTCTTGCTTGCAACAACCAAAAATAAAAGCAAAACAAAAACCAGACAAAATAATATGAAACAGCCGTTATCAGGGTGATGGATAGTTACCCCTGGGAGATGGGAAATAAAATCAGTGGGCTAAGTCCTACATCTGCCCCAGCTTAGTGTCTGGATACAGTTTCCAGGCTGTGACACGGGGAATTCAGGTGACCCCTGGCAGACTCGGAGTTGAACACATGAGGTTGAAAGCCTATGGGGAGACCAGGGCGACTAGAGACCAAAAGACAGCGCACTGGAGAGGAGAGGGACACACGAAGGAAGAGCTCTGGAAACCTTCAGAGGGTCCCCAGTGAAGATTCAGCTGAGTACTGATCAACACGTCTGCATCAGACAATCACCCAGGACCAGGGAGGGGGCCACCCAGAAGGACTGAAGGTAACAGCACACTGCTCACAAAGGCTGGCTGCAGCGCCTGCGCCTACGAGTCAGAGTGCATAACCTCACGGCTCCCGGGTCTCATGTCAACAGTCAAGGTCAGTGAGCCAGAGACTAAGCACTGCTCTGTTAGAGCCTAACAAATCTTTACTTTATTTAATAAAAACTATTCATTTAACATGTATAACATGATGGTTTGATTTACATATAAACAATTAAATGATTACTGCATTTAAGCTAAGCTAATTAATACATCATCTCCTCATATAATTACTTTGGTGGGGGGAGGCAGAACACCTGAAATTTAGTCTCTTACCAAATTCCAGTATTCAATACAGTGAACCTAACACATCTGTCAAAAGGAATAACTAAAAGGACCAAACTACTTGCAGAACAAAGCTCTGGACTATTACTGGGATGTAACAGTCTCAAGAATTTTAATTAACCACGGAAGTGTCCAGCACCCGACAAGGCAAAACTGACAGTGTCAGGAACCCAGTAAGAAATAACTAGGCACACAGAGAAGTAAGAACGCATGACCAGTGAAGAGGAAGAAAATCAACCTGTCTATAATGACTTAACACTGACACAAATGTTACAGAGAACTGACTTAAAGGGAAAGGACTTAAAATTGCATGTAATTCAAGGTGACATACTTTTACAGGCATTGCTTCTGAGGGGAAAAAAATGTAAAAAGGAAGGAAGTGGTGCCCTTTGGAGACTGGGCAGTGATGAGGAAAGAAGCAGACGGGAAAATTTAGAATCCAGCAAGGAAAAAGAGGAGTAAAATATGGAGGACGCAACATTGCTTCCACCACACAAACCAAAGCAACCCAAAACAGTCCATAAAAGACTGTACTTGCTACATGGACACAAGAGGAAGCTCCTGAATTGTTATGTTATAAACTACCCCCAACGCACAAAAGGAATAAATTAAAACATAAAAAATCTACAAAAGCTTCTACAGTAAGAAAAACAAATAAAATGAAAATCAAAATTAGAATGAAAATAACTCATTTCCCACCCAAAAAAAAGAGCATAAAACAGAAAACTGTAACTCAAAAGTGAATTAAATTTCCTCATCTATCTGAAACAGTATCCTGAATCAGAAATTCAAAAATTAAAACTAGAAATGAAACCCCCTCACCAAAACAAAAACAAAAACCAGGAGGAAATAAAAGGAGAGTTGAATGAACTCAGGAAAGAAAGAAAAAGACAGTGAAATGAACTTACAAGATAAGATGCCTAAGGGAGAAAAAGTACAACTGGAAAATTTAAAGGCAACTGAAGAAAGGCGGAAAGATAACGAAAAATATAAAATATACAAAGAAACAAGTAAAAAGAGTCAAAAGAGAAGGTGATTGAAATGGAAGACAGGAAAAGGAAAAACTTGTTTGTAACTGCAGTCCCTAAGCAAGAAAAACAAAACAAGAGGACACAATATTTAAAACGATAATCCAATTTTAAAACTATAAACACACCTCTAAATGAAAACTTCAAAACAAGGCAAGACCAGAATTTACATATTGACAGAGTCCTGAAGATACATGGGATAATTAATGTGTAATGATTAACGTGAACACATACTCTAAACTTTCAATACAAATTAAAAATTCTAAAGGCCTCAAAGTAAAAAGATCAAATAACTTCGAAGGGCAAGAGAATTACACTGGCAATAGACTTACCAAAAATAACAAATAAAGGAAGACAAAAACAAAATAGCATTTTCAAAAAACTCAGGGAAGATATGAATCAAAGATTTCATATATATTTTATATCAAATATCAAGGCTACAGAAAGAACTCAGGGAATTCTATACTGATGTCCCTTCACAAGCAATCTAGTAGGGGAAGAGCTTCCTTGAACAAGAGATAAACAGGGAAACTCCTGCAAAATATCTGAACTGATCACTTAACGTATTTAATAGTAGATCTAAGACACAAAACAAAGTGAGGACTAGGAAAAGAATCACATACAAAATTACACGTTCTGACAAAGTAGAAATAAAAGTCTAAAACTCAGGAGTAGAAAGGAGCAGAAAAATAGAGACTAGAAAAGTTCATTAACAGTTCTGTCGTAACAGATGAGAATATCACTCATTTAAAAATGACTGACCAGAGTGTAAATGGTTAAACTGAAACAGTACATTAAAGGCATTTTTAAAAGCTATGTACAAAGGTGAACAATCAACAGAATAAGAACACAACCTTTCCTGAACAGCAAAAGAAATTTTTAAAAAATTAAAAAGCAAGAAAAGCTACGTAAACACACCAAATTTAGCATAATATATGATAAAAAATTGTAAGGAAGAGTTAAGAATGAATCCATCCTTACTTCAATAAATATGAATAGATTTAACTCACCTATTAAATGACATTTTTAATTTGGCTCACAAAGCAGGACCCAACTCTACTGTATGAAAAACACACCTCTAAAGCAAAAGGATCCAGAAAGGCTAAAATTAAAGGATGAGCAAAAGTATTCTAGGCAAGTGGAAATAATCAGAAAATAGGGGCTGTGATATTATTATTTATATAGAATTCAAGCAAAAAGCATTGAATCTGACAAAGGACACTTTTTAATACTAAAAGCCACAATTCACAATGATCAATAGGAGCCTTTAACGTAACATTCTCTATACAAGACAGATTAAGTGTACAAAAAATAATAAGGACACAGAAGACAAACAGCATAATCAATAAGGTAGAAATTACATACATATAAACTGAAATGTTATACTCTGAATAGAGAATACACCTTTTTATCAAATGCACATTCAACAAATAACAAGCATTGGCAAGGATGTGGAGGAAAGTTCACTGTTCGTTCATTGTCGATGGGAATGTAAACTGGTTTGGCCACTATGGAAAACAGTACGGAGGTACCTCAAAAAATTAAAAATAGAACTATGATATGATCCAGCAATTCCACTTTTGAGTATTTATCCAAAGAAAACAGAAATACTAATTTGAAAAGACACTTGCACTCCAATGTCCACTGCAGCATTATTTACAATGGCCAAGATACATAAGCAACCTAAATGCCCATAAATAGACAAATGGATAAAGAAGATGTATGTGTGTGTGTGTGTGTGTGTGTGTGTGTGTGTGTGTGTGTGTGTGTGTGTGTGAATATTACTTAGCTATAAAAAAGAATGAAATATTGTCATTTGCAACATGTATGGACACTAAATAAAGTAAGTCAGAGAGAAAGACAAAAACTGCATGATCTTACTTATATGTGGAATCTAAAAACAAAATAAACAAATAGAACAAAATGAAGACATTTGGAAAATGAAATGAAAAGAAAACAAATGGATGTTTGCCAGGAGGGAGGGAGGCAGGTAAGGTGGGCGAACTGGTGTAGGAGATTAAGAGGTACAAATTTCAAGTTAAATAATAAATAAATCATGGGGATGTATATATAACACAAGAAATATGGTCCATACTATTATAACAACTTTGTATCATGACAGTTATTAGACTTACTGTGGTAGTCATTTCATAATGTATGCCAATGTCAAATCATTACATAGTACATCTGAATCAACATAACATTGTATGTCAATTATATCTCAATTAAAAAATGCACATGGTACATACACAAAAACTGATCACATACTAAGTAACAAAATACCATTATATTTGATCAAATTACTAGCATTACAAATACTCTTTCATCAAAATACAATGAAACTAAAAACTAAAAATTTTTAAAAAGGCTCTTCATGTGAAAACTAAAAAATTTTATCAAACTAGTTTTGGGTAAAAAGAGAAATACAAACTAAAATTACAGATTTTCTTTTAAAAATAAAACTTTTACACATTAGAAAAAATAAGATGCATCTGAAGTGTGATAAGAGGAAAATTCATAGCCTTAAAAACCTGTATCAATAAAAACAAACAAAATAAATGAATTAAATTCCCCACTCAAAAGCTAGAAAAATAAGAAAGCAAACAAAAAGAAAGCATAATAAAAGGTAAAAGCAAAAATCTGTGGAGAACGGGGGAGGAAAAGTAAGTATGATAAATAAACCAATTCCTGTTATTTTGGAAAAAAATTAACAAAATAGACAAATGACTAGCTAGAGAAAAAAATCTACAAAATAATAAATGACAAACGAGAACTAATCATTGAAACAGAATTTTTTAATATCATGAGACTACTTTCTGTATCTCTATGCAAGTAAATCTGAAAAGTTAGATGAAATGGATATTTTCACAAGAAAAAAACAGTCAAAATTGGCCCCATTAGAAAGAAAGCTTTAAAGACAAATTTTCCTAGAAGAAATAGCGAATTAAGCCACAAAAAGTACCAATCCCAAATGGTTTCACAGGGCAATTCAACCGTATCTTCAGAGAGCAGAGTCACAATGCTATTAACTGTCCCTAATTTTCGGGGAGGGGAGAATAAAACACACATATAAATACTAAGTGTACTCAACAGTGTGGCTGCTCTCTGGGGGCCACCAATCTAAACCTCTTATGTCATAAACTCTGAATTCAACCGGTATTCTAACTTGTAAGACTCACCTCAAAATCAGTAGGCTAGGTCCTAAAATCCTACAAATATCCTTTTCTGACTTCCTCTTTCCGAGAAATAACTAAGACCTAGTCAAGGTGAATTTTCCCTTACTGTAAAAATAAGCTAATAAATTTAGCCTTGTTTGATTAATGAGTTTTTCTGGCAGTTTTGTTGGGGAGTGGACAGTAAAGAGAAGGAAAATTCGACACAGATAAGGATTGGAGAAAACCTCAGAAGAAAACAAATAGAAATGGGAATATAAGAAGTGACAGCAGATTTGAGGGTAATATGAGACATTTCATACTGGAGATGAAGAGTACAAATTCTGGAGAGCTATTTGGGAGTCATACCCATAGAGACGACTGCTTTAAATCTGGGGAATGGTAGAAGAACCCATTCAGAGAAAACTATAAAGTTACCTATACTAATCCTACAAATAAAGGATGGAAATGATTTTACTAACTTACTTGCCATCCAGAAGATGGAGAGACTAAAAATCTATATGAAAGCCACCTCAAAAATATTGCTTAGCAGAACATGTTGTTCTTCTTGGGTAAAAACAAACACAGTGGGTGTGAAAACTGAGTGAAAACAGTAATACAGAGACTAAACAGTTATTCAAATGGCAGAGTTAAAGGTAGAATGTTAAAAAAAAAAAACAAAAACGCCAAAGGCATAAGGAGGGGAACTACTGCTCTGCCTCCACTCCTCGACAGCTCAGAACAAGTACTTAGTAATTCCACTCGGGAGGCAAAATTCCCCTATAGGGAATTCATTTCTAACTGTCTTTATCTCATTAGATCAGTTGTTTCACAACTGGAAAGAGCAGATGGCTTCCTCCAAGACTGAATGAGATACTTCTTAGGAAATGAGTTATTACATCACTTTGTCCAGAATTAATTAATTAATTAACTAAACTAAAATAAACAAAAACTATCCAGTTTCTTAAAAATCATGTGCCCAGAAAATCTAGACCATTTAAAATTCTGAAGATACCTGAATTTTGAGAATTCAGCGGATTCCATTTAGAAACAATGTCTTCATTTTCACAATATCAGATAACATTAAACATGGCATATTTTCAAGATAAACAAACAGAAGCACACTTTAAAACTGTTCCTACCCTTCCCACCCCCAACCCCAATAAGTATTTATCAGCATGTTCAAGAAAGCAAAGCTTTTCATGCAAGTGTCCACCAGAAACAAACACCACCACCTGCTCCTAAAACAGCTAGTGATGAAACAGAGGGACGGTGAGACGCTGGAGGGGTGACTAACACGCTGTGCAGGGCGCTCTACGACTACGGGCATGCAGTGACCGTCAAGCAGGTGAACAGCGTCGTAGGCAGAGGCTACCAGCTAGAACCCTTACAGGGGCCCTCCAAGCAGAAAGCCCAACTTCCTGCTCCATCTCAGTAAGAGTTCTCAGCGAGAAAGAATTCTACCACCAAAAGGACTAAGGTTTGTAACAAAGGAAACGCTCAGGAACAAAAACAGCAACTGCAAATGCTAAATTCTTCCACAAATGAGAAGCTACGTGTACTCTGGAGAATAATCTAAGTACGCTCCCAATTTACCCTAAAAATACATAGCAGTACTTTTCATTAAAATTCGTTTGCTCCATTACATGATTTCATCTTTAACAACTAAGCATATGATAGAGTATGTTTCATTATTTATAACTCAAAAACAGGGCACGTCCAAAATGGAGTTACTTTGTTCTACACTGAAAAGAAGGCTTTAGCTCTAATTACATATATTAATGGATACACAGACTGCAACTTTTACAGTCCTACAGGGTCATGATTCATTTGTCTAATTAGAGAAGTGGTCATGGATTTTTGTTTTTGCTGTTGCTTCTTCTTTCACAGAATATCAATATTATCATTTAAAAACTGGGTCTATTTCCAACAAAAGATAAAGATAATGAGGGTATTCTGGAACTCAGCAAATTTTTCATTAACAAGGTCTCTGTCACAAACAGCTTAAAACAATTTAAAGATTAAATATTAATGAGCCAAAAGAAGACCATCCTAAAATGTTTATCCCATAATGAACAGATGCTAAAGAAGAACATTAGCAATCCAACTTAATTAAGGATATACATGGAAATAAAATGCATATCCCTCCACTTCACCAGTGATAATGTTTTAGAACATTTTAGACATGCAGGGTACTCACACTGTTTTTTCCAGGACAATTCCAAAATCAAATACTTCATAAATATATTCATAATTGTCAAACTATACATATATATATACATATATATATATATATATATATATATACACACACATATATACACACACACACACACACACACACACACACACCCCTAATTTGGGTTGAGATATGATGACAAAGTTATTTTCTTAATGCAGCTTTATTCAAACATAACTCCAATGTTATAATTTGTGATTAATACAAATTCACATTATCTACAGCCTTTTACTTCTCTGGCTTGGTCCAAGGAGACATTTTAGGCACTGTTCATTAAACTCTTAAAAATTCATGTTTATTTTCTATTACGAAAAAATGGGGAGATGAAGCAAGTTTAAAGGTGAAAAAGAAAAGAGAGAGAATACCATTTCAGCTAAAAGCTACTGAATTATTTAACATATACCCTATTCACTAGACCAGAGAGGGATCAGGAAACAGCCCACTGCCTGCTTCCGTAAGTAGTTTTATTGGAACACAGCCATGCCCCTTTGTTTACTGACGGCCTATGGCTGTTTTCACTCTACAGTGGCAGAGTTAAGTAGTTACAACAGAGACTGTGTGACCCAGAAAGTCTAAAATGTTTACTATCTGGCCCTTTAAAAAAAAACTGAGGCCGCCTGCTCTAGACCTCTTAAGATGTAACACACAAAATTTCTACATCAGCGCTTGCTTAAATAATCTTAATCTGGGGGGCCTAATTTATGAGTTGACATACACTATGTTAAAGTGCCCTTTCTCCAAGTCCTATCAAATTAAGGTTTAGCTTTAGTTGCTGTGTTCACTGAGGTTTCCCACGTACAAACCATTATACGGAGAAGAAGCTGTGAAGGTTAGCTTTAGATTAGCAAAGACTACGCCCATCAGATTCGCTTGTTGCCTATTTTTCTTATATGCTGTAAAATTACCATTTCGGAGTCACTGTGAGAGGCCTGGCCCAGGCTGGGCGCAGGCCCTAGCTCAGAGTGAGAAGCTTGGTCAAGGGAGAGAAGGGGCTCAGTAATGTCATCGTAATCATCTTCCTCTGTATCCCCCTCCCCATCGGCAAAAGTACCTCTAGTCAAGAAATCGGAGCGCGTCCGCGCCATTCGAGCTTTCTTTTTATGGGCCGGTCTGGCAACCTGCTTGACCAAATGATAAAACAAATAACACAACAATGTTTTGGTTTTTTCGTTTTGTTTGGAGACGATGCCAAAGAAAGACATCAGAGAGCTCATGAAGGTATTGAACCATCCCCTCCGCCCCTGTGCCCTCTCCACTAGAAGTGACAGCGATAACCAAAAGCAACCCACATACACTACTGTGGACACAGGGAAAGAACAGAGCTGGATCTACACTGCTCTTCTCTCCACAGCCAAGGAAGTCATCCCTCACTGCCATAATGAGTCAGCAAAGTCACTTGCATAAACTGCCTTTTTTTTCTTAGCAATTTCTTTCTCGTAAATACAATCTGGGTTTTTAGGCACCATTCCCTGCCTAAAGTACACCTTCCTAAATATAACAGAATTAATTCACGGCTTCTTTCTCTATAAACAGTTGGGAGTAAGTGCGTAGACAAGGTGCTTTACCTACAAGAAGAATAATTTCCAAAATAGCGTGTGTCTATTTTGCAAAGAAGATAAACAAACAAAATTTAGGACTTACCTCTCCTTGGCCCAGCCCAGTTAACTTCACAGGTTTCCATGCTGGTTCATCTTGTTTATGGAGTTGAGGATTTCCACTGTTTAAGGCTTCCTTGGTGACACTTAGGATAAAACAACAGGATTACATTTCAGTTCCTAGCAGATATCTCATGGCAGCAGTCCTGAAGTATAGCATGAAATATAGTCTGCCAGGCCAGGTCAACGAAATAGATTTGATAATGAGAAAGCCAAAAAACCAAACCTCCAAATCCTGAGAGTTAGTCTTAGAAGGGGCCTTTCCTTTAATCACTATAAAGTAAGTAGCCACCCAGTGAGGAGGACCTCATTTCTTTGTTTTATACTAAGATGAGAATGACCTCTCACCTTCTAGCATAGTGCTGGGTTTAAAGTAGACATTAACTTATAGTAGTGACAGCTCAAGCTGTCATGTAGTTCAACTGCATTTCATAGTACATAGAAATCCTTAGTGGAAAAATAAAATGTCAGTGATCTCTTGCCCATATTTATAAACGGTTTCTTAAAAATCTGTATGCAACTTTCAAGACTGAAAGATTTAAAAGCTCAGGTTGTGAGAAGAAAGAAAAAGTTATTTCCATAGTTAATGTGAAATTTAATTTTTTTAGCCCTAAGATTTAGCCCTCCTTTCATTTAAACAGTGATATTCTCCCATAAGAACGGAAAGAATCCACTGTATACAAAGACTTAATATAAACATCTTAAATTTTATCAAGTTTGTTTTTATGTACCACTTTAAAAATGCTTTTCTCACAGTTACCATTGCTTAAAAGTATAAAGAACTTAGATGCATATGAGGCATGCAAAGTGGTCAAACTCATAGAAACAGAAAGTACAGTGGTGGTTTTGCCAGGGCTGGGGTAAGGAGGGGACGGGAGCCGCTTTCAATGGGTGACCGAGTTTGTTTTGCAGGATGGCAAAGTCCCAGGGCTCGGCTGCACAGCAGCGCGCGCAGTTGCCAGCGCTGCGCCGCACACTGTCAAGTGGTTACGACAGTAAGTTGTATGCGGTATTCTCCACAGAAAAAAGCACGAGGAACTTAATGAAGACCATAAGCAGGCCAACAGCTGCACAAAGCCCCGCTTTACAGCCTGATGCCCGCAAGCCTGGGCTGCGACGCCTAACCGCGAAAGCCCACCTGCTGTGCTCCCACGCACTGCCTTCACAAAAGCTTCCTCACTTAATGCGAGGAACCCCAACCTCTGCTATCTATGCTCAGTCAGACTCCTAGGCTATTATTATTAAATTCCACTTCAGGTGGCTGGTGGAGCCAACAGTTAGCGGGTTTTTTTCACACACAGAAAATGGCTAATTTGAGTAGCACCCATACAAAATAGTTGAGGCAGATCAAGGTACCTCAGTGAAATTTTCCAAGCAGTTTCCCATTTACACATAAAAAGACAAACACTTCACTTACAGGGAACTACTCATATTCCCCTTCGGCAGGAAGAAAATGGCCCCAGTAGTTCCGTCTCTGAAAGGGTCATCAGATTTGTGGCTGTAAGGCTGAGTCGGCCGAAGGTGTTCTCTTTTTGAAATACGATTATTAGAGAGTTTAGAGGCTACATTCAGCTGGGTGGACAGTCTGTCTGTCTTTGCTAATTCCTTGATAGTACCAGACTGGCATGGGCCTCCTTTCCTTTCAAAGAACAGGGTGACAGGTCGGTCCTTCACGGGTAAGTGACCAGAGGGGCTGTCTTGTGGGGCAAGGGAGGCATCTTTTACAAAGGCTACTGATGGAGTCCCGACTGCAGTGGGTTCCTCCTTACTTGGGGTGCTCAGGATGAGGAGAGAAGAAGGCCTCTCTACTCTTGGCTTTGACTGATGGACAGACGGTGCCAGAAAAGACTCACCAGTTCTTGACTTTTCAATTGTCTTAAAGGCTTTACGCTCCTTTTCTAAAATACCTGTTTGCTGGCGAATCTGTGCCATCATCTCTTTTTCATTCTGCTGCTGCAACTGCTTCTGCCTTTCTTCCTTCTCAATGTTCAGCTTTTCTAACTTCTTAAGCACAGTGTTAGAAGGATCTGTATTCAAAGAAGCAACAACTTGATTTTCTCCTGAGAAATGGTACTTTCTGGCTTCCCTGTTGATACCCAAAGTAAGAGCTGGAAGTGTTTCTTCACTTTCCAATTGTCTGTTTCTCTGGATACTCGTGTCCAGTTGGGAACCCGTTTTCAGTGGGTCTTGATGAGGAATGTAAAAAAATGTAGGCAGACTATTTGAAATAAAGGAGTCTCTCAGTGGTGGTTTACAGGTAATAGATTCAGAACTGCAAACCAGCTTTTCCTTCGAAGTCCCAGTCTTCAAATGCACCGAGTCAGACGGTGCCCCCTTTTGAATCAATGTACAGTTAATCTCACCTGAGGCACTGAGGGCACTGTCCTGTGGCTCAGAATTTGGACTGCCAGATCTCTTAGGTGACAGAAATGGCAAGTCTCCTTCATCTAGAATTGCGGGCTCCAGCTTGCTCTTCTGGCCTTCCTCGCAGCTCAGAAGTTCCAAGCTGCCTTGAGAGCTTCCACTGTCCGGGGACCCCCGTGGAGACTGAAGGCCCTCGGGCACCAGTTCTGCAGACCACCTGCGTTCCTCTGAAGGAGACGTGCCACCGAGAGAGCGGACTTTGAGCAGTTCTAAACTAAATATAGCTTGCTCTAGTTCTCTCATTCTCCGACTCTCTCTTTTGGCCCGGCCTACTTTCTTCTGGTGGAGATCTTCCAAGGACTTGGGTCTCTCTCTCATAATCACATCTTCCTGCACGTCCACACCACTCTGGCTTCTGGCCCTCTCCTGTCGCTTGCCTGGGGACTCATTCACCCAGTCCCCTGAACTCTCCTGGCTGATTCGATTATTCTCTATCACAGTTTTACACTCCTCTATGGCTTTTACTCTGTCGTCAAAGGAACGATCCTCCCACTCTGAAGGGTCTGAACCCTGAATTTCCAGAGCTGCATATGGCTTGATATTTGCCAATCCAAGTCCTAGTTTTGTTTCTTTTAGTCTCTGTTCTTTTAAAGCTTTATATCTATGTCAAATTAGAAAAAAAAAGTTAGAAGTATCTATTTTTACCACTGGAGAGAATACATTTATTGAGAATCTTTCAAAAAGTGAGAAGTCTCAAAATTTTCTTTTAATGTAATATTTCTTAAATTGACTTGGATGTACATTTCATAATTCTATTTTTATGAGTGAGACAATATTTTATTAAGTGTTATTACTCCTAACTGGGCATTCTAGTCAAAGCATAAATTAACTCAGAAATAAAGCTCTGATTTTAATAATATCCTTATTTTAAGGTAAATCTTAAATATGAGATTAAAGTTTCTGAAGGTAAAAACAGTTTAATACTGACAATGTTTAAAGACTTAACATAATGTGAAAGTTAACTCTTAGCAGTTTTAACAACGATCTTGTTAAGTTTTCAACCCAATTTAATTAATAAACACTTATTTGGTTTCTATGATAGACCACCCGGTGTGGTTAAACCTTGCTGGGAGTATCACGGCCTAGCAGAGAAGACAGCATACAGAACCAACCCTAATACAAGCCAGGCAAAGGTTCGCAGACATCCAAGCAAAGTACTTGAGAAGACAGGGGCAACTGTTACAAGCAGCGAAGATCACCTTTGTCTAGCTCTGAGGCCTCTACACGCCGACTGCAAAAGGACGATCTTCTCCCTTCGCTCTTGATACCTCTTACTCTCCCGGTAGCCCTTCCACCTGGCCTGTATGCAGACGGCAGCCGCGTGCCTCCGCCTGCAGCGCTCCCGCCATCTGTGCTGGACCAGGGCGGCAGCGGCCCGGAGCTCCAAATAGCGCTGCCGCTCCAGGTGCGCGCGCCAGGCGGCCTGCAGAACGGCGGCCGCGTGGGCCACGGCTAAAGCATCCTTCTGCGCGGCTGCCTCTCTCACTTGCTTCTGGTTTAGATAATCCCTCCAGAACCGCTGTGGGGAAGACAACGTAATAAAGGCTGCTGTCACATCTTATGACACGTCTTCACAGAAAAAGGAAAAGAACAACTGTCTTATAACTAGAGGTTAAGTGGCTAAACAGCTAAACTGTGGGTGATTACAGTAGAAAAACAAGTTTTCTTTTCTATATATGCTTGGCTAAAACACTTATTTTAGATAATACAACCTCAATGAAGTTAACCGTAGAACTTAAAATTTTTTTAAAAATGTTGGTGCTTTCACACTCTACAAATTAACAAATTACATTATATTCTCATGCTACAATTTGCCAATACTAATGGGTTTAAGGTCAACATCCATACATTTCAAAGGTTAAGATCCTAAAATTTTCTTGTACAAACAGAAAAGACCCTGTGGAAATGAGCCATCATATAAATCACTGAGGGAAGAAATTTTAAAAATAAATGTGAAATAAGGTACCTTTCATCCAAAATGAATACATAACAACAATGCATATATAATTCGCAAATATCACTCAGAAAACTAAAAATAACTTTGTCAGCAAAAATTAAGGCATGTAACTCCTTTGCCCCTAATTATACCTCACAAGACATTACAAGTTCAATTTAGTCTAAATTTAACTCCATCAATATTTAATAGTCCATTATTATATGCCAAGTAATCTGTTGGGTGCTGTGAACATTTCAAAAACAAACAGGATGCATTCTTATCTCTAAAGAAGTTCACATTCTTATTTAAACGTTCACAGTAAACTAGTTCAGCTACTAAAACCCAGGCTAAACAAACTAGCCCATCTCACGCAAGGAGTCCTCTGCTCCCACCTGGATGGTAACGGCTGCCTGCCTCAGCTGGAGGAAGTGCTGCCTGCAGAGCAAGGCCCTGAACCACCGCTGCAACACAGCAATTCTGCGAAGCACCTCTTGGTGAAGCAGGTCCTGTAGGTGCTGCCGCCCCTGCTCCTTCAGGAACACCTGCCGGGAGGAAGACAGACAAGGAGCACAGCTTGAGAAGCAGTGAGAAATTTATTTCATGAATTGTCATTCCTGCTGTAAGCTTTTTTAGAGAACAGATATTGTGGCAAAAGTGCAAAAGCAGTACTGACAAATATTTCTATCGATTCATCCAAGGCAACCATCCTCAAACTGGAAAAGAGACGCCAGAATGCAGAAGGGGAGGTGGGAAAGGAGCATCAGCACAGAAATCCCAGTGCCAGACTGTGACACATGATCCCCTCGGGAAATAACCACCATCAGGAGCCAATGCAGCACAGGAAATACGCTGCGTTTTTCAAGGGTGTTGTAGTTGAGGGGAAGAAAAGACGACAGCCACAGATTTTAAAGTTTGAACATAAAATGAATAAATCAATAATCATAGTCTTTTTGAAAGCCAGTATGTATCAAAGGCTTCTTGTTGCCCAAAGCTATTCATTAGTTTATTTATTTACTCCTTCATTCCATTGTAAATCTTTAGGGATTCAGAGGGATACAAAGATAACTTAGACATAATCCCTTTGGAAACAGGATTTGTACTTCGACTTTAAGAGCAGGTAGACAGGAAAAACTATGTATTTAAGGTGTACAATGTGATATTCTGATATATGTAAACATTGTGATTTCCACAAACTATAACATATCTATCACCTCCTACTTTTGTCAAAAATTTAAAAAATATTTTAAGAAAGAGCAAATAGATATTAGATACCCCAAAGGAAAACAGTAAGCTAACAGCGGCAAGGGATGGAGGATACCACCTGAGCCAAAGAGGTGGAAACAGTAACAAAGGCAGGAACTGGGGACCACGGAACAATTAAACAGTGTGAAGTCACAATACAGAGATTCTTGAAAAAGAGAAAGATGTTTAGTGTCAATGAGGAGATTATCAGGGGATTATTACTAAGCAGGAAGCCTACAGAAAGAAAGAAGTATATCAAGGTGATGATTCTGGTACTATGGGTAGAGTGAGTTAAATGGAACGACAAATAGACTGGCATCAGATGATGGACCTGTTTACTGTAAGAGAAATGTGTGTGAGAGCTAAGAAACAGAACTAAAATGGAAGCAGTAGGAATGGAGAAAAAGGGAGAAATATGAGAATCATTTGTAAGGAAAAAGAATGAAGCAGAGCTTTGTAAAAAAAAACTAAAGGGTAAGCCAAATATGATTATGGTTTCTAGCCTAAGAAACTACAAGAAAGGTAACAGAGAAAAAGAATAGTTGATAAATTAAGGACAGTAGGGGAATGACAATCACAGGCAGGACTAGAGCACTGGCCATAAGCTCTTTGATCACTACTGACTAAGATTATTAAGTAAAAATCTTAGCCTCATTTCCTTCAGATACCTGGTACATTACCTTTCTTATAAACATTCTCACAGGCAAAAATTGCCATTATTATTTAAATACAAAAATGCACTCAATTTTGACAAGGGCTGTATATATCATATTTACCATGGATTTTCCAACTTGATAATTATCTGGATTAAGATTTATTTTCCTGAAGAAATCCTGAATGTTAAATTTGGATGGTATAATATTTCGGGGAAGAAGTACGTGGAAATGGCTCACAAAATCCTGAAAAATGAAAACAAAATGTTGTAAAATCACAAGAGAATTATATGTAAACAAGATCCTAAACTGGCTAATTGTTGTTTTATTGATCCTTTTCTCATTCTTTTAAACAGGGTGAAACTAAGAAATTACTTGCTAATTTAAAATATTACAAAAGATTACTACATAAAACGGTGGGGGAGCAGTGATTTGTACATATTTTGTTTTCAAAGGAGAATCAAAGAAGAAAAGACGGGCAGAAACTAATTCTCTCTTTTGAGAAAGCTGTATTCAAGACCAAAGAAAAAGTTATTTAACAACAATCTGAAATTCTTAGCAGAAAAATAAGCAAAGGTGGCGGCTATTACAGGATAAAACTGAGAACGAAGCTTTCCCTCCTGGTAACAGTAAAGACTGGCTCAGCTGCTGAAAAGCTTCCAAATAATTTCTACACCCATAGCAGCAGCAGCTGATGAGAACAGCAGTGAGCCTTGCTGGCAGCCGCCTATGAAAGAAAATCCTGCTGAGAAAACTTAAGGGAAAACTAAATGGAATTCTTTCTTTTGAACTAGGTAGTTCTGATTGAACTACTTCAGTTACTGGAGTAATCAGTGTGAAGAACTGGCTACATTATGAGTAAACCTGCATTAGCCAACTTCCAGATTCCACTACAACACAAGCTTAATGAGACTGTTGCCATTCAATGGGAATGCGTATTCTCTATCCCTCTTCAATTCTACATACAAAATACGGAAAGGAAAGGAAGAACTAAGAGAAATTAACAAGTGAGCCTCAAGTAAAAACTAAGCAAGACATAGGAATAATTTACTTGATGTGCATATATATTTAAATATCACTATAAAGGCATAACCTGGAAAGAGTATTTGCAGCTGTATCCTGACTGGCGAATTCGAACTGTCTCCAGCATCCCAGTGTACCGAAGCTGTCTAAGTACCAAGGCATCACTGAACCTTAATGGCAACTAAAACAAAACAGATGGGAAAAAGATTAACCCAGAAGAATAGATCTCCAAATTAACGTTTGTCTCATAAGTGTAGTTAACTTTTAAATATTTAAAAATTGACTAGAGGTTGTCTGGTTAAGACGTAGCAGAGGCAACTAGACAGTCTTAGCTCCCCAGCCGGTAGCTGCAGAAGACTTCTGACTGCCTGACCTTAGGGGGAAAAAAGAGACCCCGAGCTTCCAGGCTTCTCCAGTTGCAGAAGAGGAAGACCTTCAAAGCTCAAAAGGAACGCAGTTGCCCACGGAGGCAGCTACACAGTCCAGTCACTATAAAATCTGTAACAAGATTAACCTACTTGTATTCAGTCAAGTCTGTATTTTTGTTTTTAAAGAACTTATCTATAATCTCCCTCAGAAACCACCTACTACTCTACCAGCTGCCTGGGTTAAGTGAGAGCTGACGGATTCCTCTTCTAATGACCAGTCCAAGGGTGAGAGGACTGATCTCCCCACTGGGCAGGAATTGCAGGGAGGAGGCGAATGGGGGGCATTCGCCAGTCACCAGACACAGCACTGTCACTCCTGGGTATCTCAGTAGGCACTTTCTAAGACATCCAAAAGAGAATGTGTCTGGAGTTTCTGGTATTTCTCCCTATTCTCTAAATACTATTTTCCAGTGATGCACTAAGGCAATCCCAAACGTTTCCCTGCAGAGAGAGGGGGCATACCAGCTGTCAAGTAAACAAAAGTCAAGTAGGCAACATACATTACATATCAATGGCACTTAACATTTATTACTTATTCTGTACCCTTAAACACTTTAGTAACTGAACTCCTTGTACAGAAAGGTCTCAATCAATAATAGGGACTCTAGCGCCCATTCAACCGTAAATAAAATGGTTTGCCTTTTTGTCACTACAAAAGAACAACTAAGATTGACTTACCGCTTCATACGGGCTAGAAACACTCTAAGTACTAGACAGGTGTTGACTCACATATAGTCGCAACACACTATGAGGTTGATTCTATAATTACAGTATATTCTTGCAAAGATGAAAAGATTTAAGCCAGGAAAAGGTTAAGTAACTCATCTAAGATCACAAAGCTTGTACCTAGCAGAGTTGGAGACTGCTTCTTAAAAACCGAGAAAGCTGAACCTAATTCCTACTACATTTTAGCTGTTTGGGCTGGAACTATTTTTTCCTATGATGGACATAAAGATGACAATGTTTATACTTAATAAATACATTTTGCAAAGCTCTAATTAGGGGAACTGCCATATAAAACAATAAAGTATCAAGAATGGCCAGAGTATGTTCCTTATTTTACAGGCACAAGAATCTCTACGCATGAAACGTGCCAAGCAGGTTCTATAGGAATGACTGACAGCTTATACCCAAACAAGAGACAGTAACCTTGGGGTAACAAAAGCTGCATAAAATCCTTTTGTCTGATGGAATTTCAAGAGGTTTCTGGTTCTCTAGGAGATGCTAAATCAAGCCCATATACCACTTTACACAAGCAGTAAGTGTGGAAATTACACAGATACCCATAGAGAACACGGTTTTCCTTACAAAGATTATAGATAGCTCTTCCCCTCCACTTACTCTCCTTAGAAAGAATTTAAAGCTTGGTTTGAAGTAAGCTGAGCTAGAAGATCTCGTTTATAGGATGTTTTTACCTTTTCGGCATTAGAGCGGATGCATTTTACAAAATATGGTTCTGCTTGACCAAGTGTCTCCATCAGCTTGCTTAATGAGGCCTGCAATACAAAGCAATGTAATTAGCATTTTCTCCTATTCCAAACTGATAATGAACAATTTATAAATATAAACAATCATGTTGGCAAAATATACAAAGACAAGTGGTATACCTAGAAATAGGTTTGTTTCTGAAAAGCACACTGTGTACACTCCCACACTGATTCAACTGAGGCCAGTGAAGGACAAGCACGGTAGTTTAATCTTAAAGCTGATAGCCTGGCAACACTAAAAATTGCAGGTGTATTTCAGAATACTTTAAATCTAGAATAAGTTTTTTATTTTTCTTCACATTTCATGGAACAATTTTATCTAAACTCACGCAGTCCTAGAGCAACTTGGGGGAAATATCCGGTAAGGCACCCAGGAAGGCAGGAATTCACTGCTCCAGTTTTAATGTTTGCAGAGTAAGCAGTGATGTCCCCTCGTTCACTCCAGATGCTGATAACTGGTGCTTTACCTCTTTCTTTGCCCAGATTAGTCTGGAGTTTTATAAGTTTTTTTTTTAATATTTTAAAATAACTAGCTTTTTTGTTTCATTAGTTTTTCTCTATTATTTTTCTATCTTCATTTTCATTGATGTCTGCTTTTATCTTTATCATTTTATCCCTTCCGCTTGCTTTGGGTTTAATGTGTTTTTTTTTTTTTTAAGTTTCTTAACACAGAAGCTTAGATTACCAATTTGAGTCCTTTCTCCTTTTCTATTAAAAGCATTTAATGTTATAAATTAACCTTGGAATACTGCTTTGGCTGCACTGCACTGCACAAATTCTGAAATTTCATTTTCATGCCATTTAAAATCTTTAAAAAATTCTCCTTCCTCTTTGACTTGTGTATTATTTAGATGTCTGTTCTTTATTTCCCAAATATTTGGGGACTGTTATCTTTGTTTTATGATTTGTGGTTTAATTCTATTATGGTCAAATAACATATTTTGTTTATTAATACTCTATCTAATTTATCTATTGGCTTTTCAGTACTATCTCTTTGTATTGTTTTTTTGTGGCTGCTCCGGGAATTACAATATACAAACTTACTACAGTCTACTTAGGAGTCAATATTTTATGACTTCAAGAGAAACTTAAAAGCCTTACAACCATATAGATTTCCACTATTGTTGTATCTGCAGTAGCTATAATGTGCACTCTTCAGATTAAAGACTAATTTTGGTATGCAGACACCTGTAAAAGATGCAAGGTAACAAAACAAGGTACACTTAACAGCTTAATGATTCTGCCCTTCATAATTATGAGATTCATGCTTCCTTTTTACCACGCTCACCAAGTTACCTGTTGATCAGAATCTGGCCTCCCATGTTGATCTGCTAATCGGAGGGAACGGTGATAAAGAATTAACAATTGTAGCAAGTCTGCTTATGACTCCTGTTTCTCATAGTATATTAATAAATGTTAATACTGCTTTACACAGCAGTGTTTATAGTTTATCAGTCATCATGACTTTTTTTCTCTGTAACCTACTCATCTGTGTGTTTCTAAATCTACAAAGTGAAAAGCCAAACTCCGGGAACGCGAAGATGGCACCAAGGTTCAGCCAGACGTGGCAAGGCAACACCTCTCTCTCTTTTTTAATAGTCAAATACCATTAACCCATAGGATTATGATTCAGATGGTTCTAAAAATCCATGGTAGAGTTTCCAGTATACTCAGCTGTCTTTCCTTTAACCTCATCAGCACATAATAAGCTATTTGGCTCTTCACTCTTGTTGGGTTTCTCTTTTTTAAAAAAAAAAAAAAAAAAGCATTTGACCAAATAGCTTTCACAAATCCAAATTTTTCTCTAGGTCTATGGTGAAAATTATCTAAAATAAAATGACATTTTGGGCCTGTAGTTTGAAGGACTGTGCTTACAAATCAAACAAGATCATATCCAGTAGATAATAGTAGGCAATTTACATTCAGATATCCTGGCTTAAAAAGGAACATTAAAAAAGTGATGGCATATATCAATCAAGCTACCAGTAGATAGAGAAATTTTTGGTGAACACTGCTTCTGTAGATATGCAAAGCATCGTTACCATCCAGATTTTCAGTTCATTTGCACAACTATCTAGCAAATGAGTGTTAGACAGAGATGACTTGAGAAGAACAGGAAGAAGTCATCAGAAAAATATTTTGAAAAGTTACTCTGGAAGTTTTTTGGTTAATTTACTATGATCATATTTATTCCTAGATATCCAGTCACAATAAAAGGAACTGCATTTCTATGTATATAAAATAAAAATAAACAAAACAAGAAAAAAATGCTCCAATTCCATTCAGCTAAATCCTGATGGCAGCAGCAGCAGCATGTGGCTTAAATTTACATAGAAAAAAATATACACCATGATGTTAACAGTGACTATATTCAGGCAGTAGGGTTTAAAGACCAATTCTGTTTATGATATCAACTTCTCTGCTGCTTTGCTCCTCACAATGGAGACAATGGACTCCTCTCTGGGACACCCACTACCCAGAGACACAGGGGTGGAGAAGAAAGGCAGCTGACTCTCTTCCCATCTTTGGCACTTCTCTCCAAGATGACCATCACAGCACAGCTTCTCAGCCACACAAATCATACCCATTCAGGTGGCTGACAGATCGCTTTGACCTTTCAGTGTCACTCTAAACAAAACAGACCCCTCTTTGCTAGAAGTGAAAGGAAAACACAGAACACGGCAGGAAACAACCTGGAACTGCGCGCTGATGCTGGGAGGCTTCTTCTTCTTGTGCAGGTGCAGCAGCGACTTGGCGATGCGGTCCTGCAGCGTCAGCCTCATCAGGTGCTTCAGAGACTTCACTTCCAACAAGTGCTGGAGAGAGGAGGGAAGAGAATCAGAGTCTCCCCATAAATTAATCTAAGAACAGGAGAAACACAACTGTAAGCCAGTTTTCATCGCTCCTACGTATGACTGTGGTGAATACAGGAGATTAACATCCAGCCTCCATCCTACCTTTTCTGCTTTCCCACAGAAGCTTACCAGCGAAAAAGAACTACGTTTCCCAAACTCTCTTGCCTCTCAGGTTCTGGATGTGATTTAAAAGTTTAGCAATTAAATTCCCACACGTGAACTAGGATGGTATAACTGAGGCAGCAGCTCTGGCTCCTCGCTTGTTTCTGCTGCCAAACGTGCACACAGAAGTACCCGAGTCTTCTGCAGTCCCAGGGTCCAGGCACCGCTTTTGCCCAGAGGGCAGGGCAGCTGTGCTGTCCCCACAACTCTAGGAAAAGCACTTCCGCCCTGGAGCCAACAGTTGTAGCAGCTCCTTCCGGAGCCCGGATCACACTGCAGGAGGCACGAACCTGGAAGCTGCAGCGACAATGGCAGCTTCCGCATTTCCCAGCTTTCCGATTTCAGCTGGGGTCACTTCTGCTCCTTTGTTTTAATACTATGAAACTCTAAGGCTTGGGATGATTTTTTAAGCACCTCTTTGAATTAAGTCCCTTTCTACTTAAAAATATTTACGGTGATTACTGTTATCTGCAACTGAATCCTGACTTATGGAGACAATAAATTAAATTCAATCCCAGGGCTACAGCAGGTAAGCCAGAAACAGGTATACAGAAAGAAAGAAAACACAGTCCCTTATCAACCCTCATTCTGATGTGCTAATTATTAATTTTAATAAGACTGGAGTGACACATAAAGCAACTAAAGAATACAAGATAGGATATTAATAATGTATTTTAGAGCTTTTTTAGCCAATCATAATTTTTTAAATCCTATAATTTACGGCAGTGAATCTGTCATGGAAAGAATGTATCTATACAGATGTGTAATGTTATTCAAAGACTAGTAAAAGTTCAACTGTATGAAAAGCACAGAATTGAGTTAAAAGCAAGATAAATTTAAAAGACCAAAAATATTAACCTTGACAATATAAACACTAAAAAAACAAAAACTTTCAAATGGTAGTAAGTACAATACATATTTAGACAATTTCAACTACGAAAAAAATTTCCAACAATGACAGACTTATTATCTATATATAAGAACTGTAAAGAAAATCTTTAAAAATAAATCCCATGATAATAAGTGAGCAGAAGACCACAAAAAATAATTCTCAAAGTATAAATGACAAGTAACATAATGACAGTCAATCTCACTTGTAATCAAAGAAACATACATTTTCTTTTAAGGAGATTTTCTGCACATCAGATTGGCAAACATAGTAAAGACTAATAAAACCCAGTATGCATGTTGCCTCTCTAATATTAAAAATATGTATGTGAATCTGTAAGACACATTTAAAATAACAAAAAATTAGCCATGTTTAACTTTAAAAGATTGAGAAATAGATGGGATTCCTGTGATTGACGACTGAATGAAATTATTTACTTCAGATGTCCAACACCACTCCAAGTTTAAGCAGTCACCCACGAGGACAGTGAAAAGAACAGTGCAAACACTAGGCTCAGAGGCAGCATTTAAAACACTAAATGGCCAAGGAGACAGTGAGGAAAAAAAGGAAAGACAAGTGAACAAATAAAGAGGACGGGTAACGAATGCAGTCTCCTCTCTTTTTCTCTACATAAAATCTTCTCAAGGTAAGAACATAGTCACAAACCGCTTGTAAGAATTTTCTTTGTGCTGTGTAGTTACTACTGCTAGAAACCACACTAGCAGTGTGTTAAATTTTCTCTGGAAATGTCAGATGACTTAAGTGTCAGGAATAATTAGGCATGGATTCATTTTCTTGTTTCTTGAACTAAAGAATCATGAGAATAAATAGGTCTTTTTCAGTTCTTTTAAAATTCTGGAATTACATTCATTAACAAGGTTCCAAGTGACAGGATTCCTTCTTTCCGAGGGCACAAGAGAAAGAAACAATCAGTAACATTTTTCTTTCTTTAGTAAATTCAGTAATATTCTGGAATGCAGATCTGGATAGGCAAATTACAGCCCCTGGGTCAAATCTCATGGTTTTTAAGTGGTTTATATGGTTAAAAAAATGTCAAAATATTATATAATGGCATGTGAAAATTACATGAAATTCACATCTCAGTGTTTGTTCATAAAGCTTTACTGGAATACAGTCGCACTCATTCAGCTGCATATTGTCTTTAGTTGTATTTGTGCTGCAACCGCAGAGCGGATTAGTTACAACACTGACTTTTTTTTTGTTTCCAAGCCTGCAAGCCTATCTGCCCCTTTACAGAGAAACCTGGCTGACTCATGCTAAGGATGACGTAAGTTAGGTAAGGACTACTTAGAAATTATTTTTAAATCAGGTAAAATTCAGAATTTGATCTTAATCTGCCTCAAGGAGAAATGAAAAAGCCTTATGCAGAGAGGCAATTACTAAACAAAAATTTACATTTATATTCAGAAGCTTCTCAAACACTAGAAAATGGAATAGATCACAAATATTTTCCTGAATCATTAAGCTTATTAGCCATTTCCTAACATTTAGCATTATTTTTAAGCTGGATTCAACTGAATGTACACAACCCCTATTCTGGGTACAAATAAGATATTTCTTGTTTTTGATTTATAAAGATTGCTTGTATGATTAATAAAAAAATTATGAAGTAGGGCATTAGTGGAAAAAAACTTTTTCATAATACTCACCTTTGGAAGAACAGGTTTGGATTTGAAATTTTTGTTTCTCCTATAGAGACAAATCACACATTAGAAAAAAACTACTGTAGAGATGAATTATTCAAGGTCTCTACTAAAACAACAGATTATATACCCATTCCCACGCTACAAGTCCTCTAAATGAAAACACTGTCTAATTCAACTAAGCAGGCACCTTTGGGAAGAAAGAATAAGCAAGGGAAAAAAAAACAAAAGAGATGCCTGTTCTGTAATACAGGTACAAACTGACTTAGTGTGATGATCAGTAGCGTAATGTTGTACATTCAAAGCTAGAGTTTCATTTTCTTTTGGATGTTAATAGGGCTCTGAATCCTTATATCTACAGAAGATTTGCTTCCGTCATTAAAAGACTTTAAATAGACACCTAATTTCATGAATTTTTAAAATGCACTTTTCACTAAAATTTATGATCTTCCATTTTTGGAAATTAAAAATTCTCTTCTCATTTTTTCTTATTCATAATTCAATATCACACTTACATCAAGATTTTCTTTTTAATGGCTACATAATGCTTATGAACATGGGCTGGGAGTCAGTTAAGACCTAGGCTTGAATCTAAGCTCTCCCACCTACCAAGGTATGATTTTAACTTAAGACTTGGTTTCATTACGCAGTAATGTACAATGAGGATGACAACACTATCAACCCCACAGATCTGTTGTCAGGCCTAAATGAGTTAAGCCACAATTCTGGAGCACAGCAAGACTAACCTAAAGCAATGACTAGGGATTAAGGAATCCAATTCAGTCACACTTTCAGTTAGTGGTCAAAAAATAGTCTATGGAAGTGTTTATGAAATATGTTGCCACAGACAGTAAGAACTGGTCCTTCATGCATAGTTACGTCTATGTCCTCAAACCAGTCCTGTGATCAGCTAAGGAGAAATGGCAGGCTTCAAGAGTGTCGACATGTAACACTATACCGGTGCCCCTTCAACAACGTGGGTTCTGACGGCACGGGTCCATTGATGATGGAATTTTTTCAATAGTAACTACAACAGTACTATTTGATGTGAGGTTGGTTGGATCTGTGGATGCAGAACCATGGATATGAAGGAACAGTGGATACGGAGGGCTGACTATGCGCAACATGCAGATTTTCGATTGTGTGGAGGGTTGGCACCTCTAACAAGCGCTGTTAAAGGGTCAACTGTCTATGGCTCCATTCACTGTTTCACAAGGAATTTTCTTGCCCAGTTTGTTAGGATTACCAAAATTAAAGGACAACTGCAGTTAAAGACTGGGAATCCTAAAAAGAGCTAACAGTTTTTCTTTCTCTGGATGTAGGAAGAGGTCTTTCAAAGAGCAATAGAGAATCATCTCCATAATGAGTATATTCAGTCATGATCCTCCTGGGAGATGAAAACAAACAGCAGCTTTATAATACATGAGACTGTCACAGCTCTAAATTCTGCCTACTTTTGAGTCTTGTTTCATTTAAAATTCTACTAAGGAAAAGAATGTTTCGTGATCACCCCCTTCTTTCTTCAGCCAGAAATTTTAAACCAGTCATAAAAAGCAATCCACATTACTGATCAGTACTAACGTGAGAATTCCATGGGCTCTCTCCAAGAGTTTGCTGCTAGCTGAATTAGAGAATATCCCATCTTTATCAAGCAAGGAGGTGCTACTTGATAATCTGCTCTGGCGAATCCCAGTTCTGCCATTCCAGGCAATATCAAATGTTTCACTGTAAAAATTAAATACAGTACAATTTCTTTTGTTAGTTGAGACATCTCTAACACTCTTTAAATTGCTTAAATGAGTAAAATAAAACTGTAAACACTAAGGTCAAAATTCAGAAAAAATGCCAACCCAGCAAAAGACGGTTTTATTAGAGACGACTGATCAAACTGGACTAAGCTTCTCCCCATTCAGAATGAAAAGCTTCTGTGGATTCTGGCACATTCACATGCAAACGTGCACGCAGATGAGCACACCATATAATTAACACCTTTAAATATACTGTTAAGCACTTAACAAGTCAGTAAATAATATAATGCATTATAATATAATGGCCTTTGTGCCTGTTAGAGTTTAGAGCTTCCAATGCTGCCGAAGCAATGTGCAAGCCTCATCGGCCGTCCCATCCTACTGAGGATTAAATTTCCTCCCGGAGGTCTCATTCGCACTCTCACTCACTACACACGACCACCAAAGCTACTAAGATCCCTCTGTGGGCTGAGCACTGTTCTAGGCACTGGAGATAAAGGAACGAACAAAACATAAAATTATCAGTGATTACAATATAAAGAGTTAACAGGGAGCTTTCCAGGTAAAGACAGCAAACTGGACACATATTTGGATTCCTCCGAAAACCCATATACACATTAACAAAATAATTTTCAAAGGAATAAACACTTAAGAATAAAGAGAATATACTAAGAAACAACAGTTACACATTTTGAAACACCAAAAGCAGATGAATATAGAAAGCACTCTCGTTTCACAGTATTAAGCCTGAGAAAGAAATCTTACACTGGCTGGGGAGGAGGAGGGTGAGAAGCATCCCTATTTACTGGGCAGAACTCCTAAAAAGCTCCTGTGAACAGCTGTAGAGTGGAATGCGTGAAGAGTAAAATGTATCACCCTACAGTGGGGGAAAAATGCCTTTGGAAACTTGTTATCTAGGAGGAAACAGGTGTGTGTACCACCAGAATTTACTACTGACAAGTACATAATAATGAATTTCATACACTGTGGAAGCACATGGTGGGTTTTTTAACTAAACGGTGTCTGCTGTACCATCATGCTAATCTCAGAGCATTAAGGAACTAGAATACGTGGTAATAACTGCATGGCTGATCTGATTTTTCATGTATCTACTATTCTGTCCTCTCCATCTTCTCACCAGTTTTCTCTCAAATATGTCTAGAATAAATGCACCAATACAATAAATGCAATCTGGAAGAATGTCTTGTTAAGGCTGCTAGCTGGCCTTTTCCTGGTACCAGCACCTCAGTGCCGCATCTTTCTTTACTGTATGTAAAGGAAAAGCAGCAAGCTGATGTCATCACCTTCCCTGTGAAGACGGGTCGCATAAATGAGTGTATGCACACATGTTTACAAAATCAGCTTATCGTTCCATGAGTGCCTAAATTCAGCTAACTGCTTTAGCCCAAACCAATCAATCTGAAACCAAAATATTAGACTTTCCCAATGGGTGCATTAAAAAACGGAAGCCCATGTAGACCTCTTTAGGTATCCAAAACTGAAAGCATAAAGAAACACAAACTAGGAATGAGGAGAGTTATAACCGTTGAATTGTTCTGGGAAAGGCAGCAAGTCAGAGTTCCCTTTTTTTTAATCCAAATCAAGAAAATGAGTTCCTTAAGTGAGGGGTCTCTAATGACCAGGGTGAGAATACTGCCAAAAGACAAATGAAAATACACAGGTCACCAGATTAATTATCTAATTTGTTTTGGGGTAAAATCTAAGATGAACATATAGTGGTGATTTTCACCATTAGCCAAGCGTCACTGTTAAGAAAACAAAACACATATTCTATAAAGATAGCAAGTAGCTCCATTTGCTGGCATTTAAGATTAGTATAGTTGAGGCTGGATATCTGGGCTGTGTTAAATGGTAAACCTAGACTTCCTTTAACAAGAATAAGAAGTTACAAGAAAGCGACGGAGCAGAGAAGTGACAATACACATTAGAAAGACAAGGTAACTCAAACTGGGAAACCTGATCAATGCAGTTATACGTTAATTTTAATGGCAGACCACCCTCCTCACCAGGACACTACGAAGCTCAGTCTTCTTGAAGGTATTTAAAAAGTACAAAGCAGACGCTAAATAATGTTCTTCAGTGCATTTAGAATACAATTACTATAAAACAGTACGTGTAAAGGACAAAGAAACTTTATTTACAAACTCAGAAAACTATTTAAATTTTTTTACTTTCAAATTTTATTCACGAATTCTTTACTGAAAATGGTAAAAGGTAAGCTTTGCTTGTGACACTCGTCAAGAACAGGTATTGGAGGGTTTGATGTAAATCAAACTACTCAATTATTACTTATTAATAAGACTTCTCTGTGGAAAGCAGCAGAATACGTGTAACTTTTCCAAAAGACATTAAGTGCAAAAAGGATCTCAGAAATTTAAACATATGTGCTCATTTTTAATTATTCTGGGGGAACTTTTTTTTTAAAGTGTACAACCATTTTACCACAGGCAATCTTAGAACTTAGTCTTAATAGTTTTGTTAACTCTAACCTTATTTTTCACATCATTTATAAAAGCTTTAAGAAATAAACAAAAAACTAGACCTGATTTTCTTCACACTTTTAAAGTCACCAAAGTATTAATAAGAATTCTAGTTATTTCTTCTATACTCCCCTGAACATACAAAACCAAACATACTTACTGTTGGTTTTTTTCATTAAGAGTATTCACACCCTGAAGATCAGAAAGAGGTGTTCTGGGATTTTTCCGAGCTAGACCTAGCATTTAAAAAGCAAAAATTTTCAAATTAATGGTAAGAGAATTTGAACATGAAACAATTTTTCTAAGGACAAATGAAATGAATGTACTTTGATAGTAAATATTTGCTAGACATGTCAGAAACATCGAAATAATAATATGAACCAAGTCCCTTGACTGTTACTTACAAATGTGACCTAGTCAAAATGAAACAAATCAATTAGGGAATTTAATAATAAATTCTTTAATTTCTTCTCTCACTTAAACATTATCAGGAAATACAAGGGTAACTGAGCTGAAAGTCAAGAAGTGTACAAGCTTGTTTCTTACTTTAATATTCAAAAAATTTCTAGTGTTTCCTTTGTTTCATTTTCAGCAATAAATATATTGCTGACAAAAACTATAGATTTTAGAGATCAACGAATCTTATATATATAAAGACACTGAGAATTAAAGACAACAAACTGCTTCTTCAAGAACTACTAGTTTTTTTAAACAAACAATCCAATCAAAAAATGGGCAGACGACTTGAACAGACGTTTTTCCAAGGAAGATATACATAAATGGCTGAACATGCACATCGAAAGATGCTCAACAGAGCTGATTATTAGAGAAATGCAAATCAAAACCACAATAAGGTATCACCCCATCCATGCCTGTCAGAATGGCTATCATTAAAAAGTCTACAAAATAAATGTTGGAAATATGAAAAAAAGGAAACCTCGTACACTGTTGGAGGGAATGTAAATTGGTGCAGCCACTATGGAAAATAGTATAGAGGTTCCTTGAAAAACTAAAAATAGAACTACCATATGACCTGGCAATTCCACTCCCAGGAAAAAACAGTACATACCCAGAAAAAACCGAAAACACTAATTTGAAAAGATACGTGCACCCCAATGTTCACAGGAGCACTATTTACAAATAGCCAAGACATGGAAGCAACCCAAGTGCCCATCAACAGATGACTGGTTTAATAAGACATGGCAAATATATACAACAGAATATTACTCAGCCATAAAAAAGAATGACGTATGGCCATTTGCAGCAACATGGATGTACCTAGAGACCATGCTCAGTGAAGTAAGTGAGACAGAGAAAGATAAATATTACATGGTATCAATTACATGCGGACTCTAAAAACATAATACAAACGATTGTGTATGTACAACAGAAACAGACTCACAGATACAGAAAACAAACTTGTCAGAAAGAAGACAGGGAAGGAGGAGGGAAAAATTAGGAGTATGTTATTATACAAACTACTATCCATAAAATAGTAAAAGTATCTCTATTTGAGATAATAAACTTGTATGTGGAAAACCCTCAGTAATCCACAAAGAACTCAGGACTAACAAATTCCGCAAAATTACAAGATGTAAGATCATTATTCATAAATCAATTATATTTCTATACAATAGCAACCAACAATTAGAAAATGAAATTAAGAAAAGAATTTCATTTATAATAACGTCAAAATAATAGAAAAGGAATGAACAACAAAATAAAAAATGTCTACACTGAACACTACAAAGCATCGTTAAAAGAAATTAAAGAAAACCTGAATAAACAGGATAGCTGCCCATGCTCATGGGCTGGAAAACATTATTATTAAGACAGCAGTGCTCCCCAAACTGATCTACAGTTCAATGCAATCTCTATTAAAATTTCAGCTGCCTTTTTTTATTTTACAGAAATGAATAAGCTGATCCTAAAATTGATATGGAAATGCAAAGGACCAAGAATAGCCAAAACAATGTTGAAAAAAAAAGAATATGATTGGCGGACTCATATTTCCTGAATTCAAAACTTTCTACAAAGATATAGTAACTGAGACAGTATGGTACCAACACAAAGATAGACAAATGGATCAACAGAAAAGAACTGAGAATACAGAAGTAAATTTTCACATTTATGATCAACTGAATCTTGCCAAAGGTGCCAAGATAATTCAATGGTTAAAGAATAATCTTTTCAACAAACGGTGCTGGGAAAACTAGATATCGACAAAGAGAAGAATGAATTTGGGTCAAAGACCAAAATAAAATAAATGCTAAAGTATAAAACTCTTCTGGGTGGGGGGTTAGGCTTATTTATTTATTTATTTATTTTAATGGAGGTACTGGGGATTCAACCCAGGACCTTACACATGCCAAGCATGTGCTCTACCACTTGAGCTATATACCCTACCCCACTGAAGAAAAACTCTTAAAACAGGAGTAAATATTCCTGACACTGGATTAGGCAATGGTTACACCAAAAGCACAACCAACCAAAGAAAAAGACCGACAAACTAGACGTCATCAAAATCTAAAACTTTTGTGCTTCAAAGGTTACTGTATCAAGAAAGTGGAAAGACAATCCACAGAATGGTAGAAAATGGCAAATCAAACATCTGATAAGAAGCTTGAATCCAGAATGTAAAAAGAATTCTTACAACCGAATAATAAAAAGCCAACTCAGTTTAAAGATGAACAAAGGATATGAACAGGTATTTTTCCAAAGATGATACACAAATGGCTAATAAGCACTTTAAAAGATGCTCAACATTATTAGTCATCGGAGAAATAAAAATCAAAACTGCAATGAAATACTTACCTTCGTTCTGTAAAATGAGAAAATACATTTGGTAAAATCTTTCAAAGTGCATGTCACATTTTCTCATGCCAAGACGGCACAAGCAAGAGAGAACAAGGACCCACAACATTCGCTGTTAGGGATTCTACTTATGCTCTCCTCCGACTGATGATTAAATATTAAAAACTTCATGGAACTTCAGTCACAGAACTTAGTCAAGTAAATCTGAGCTCAGAACAGAATATGTAAGTAACTCAGGTCCACGTATATATGAAAACTGATGAGTTAGGTGCTCGTTCTGAAGGATTCATTTATTTGCACTATAGCAATAATGGGAGCCAAATAACTGTAACTCCACAACAGGCAGAAGAGTCTATTTTCATGCAGAATTAAGTACGACAAATAGAAAAGGAGAAAATGGATGGATGGAAACCAAGGGCATCTTTTTACACCAATTTTGTTAAAAAAGAGAGAACACCCACTATGACTCTGTCATTCTGCCTTCAGCCAAAACATCACATGGTGGCTTTGCTCGAAACCAGACATCGTAAAGTCTGACAGAAGGACTATTCAGACGAAGTGGATTTACCAATGACACATGAAAGGAACACTGCTGATCTTGAAATGCAAGTATAAATAAGGGTAAAAATCAGCAGGAATTCAAGAGACAGAAAATTGTTGGCAATGTTAGATACGTTAATTATCTTGATTGTGGTGATGATTTCACAGCAGTATATATATGTCAAAACTTACCAAACTGTATGTTCTGGCAAGCAGTTTACTTTACCTCAACTAGATTTCAATAAAATTTATTTTTTAATCAACAGGAAAAAAAATCATTATTCATTTTTCCCATCACTCAGGTACTTTAAAGACAAAAATGGAAACCAATTCAGAGCCTATAACCAATTATAATTAACAAGTCCAGGATCATAGGCAAACAGTCATCCAAGTTAAAAGAAGAGGTATAGTAACTTTCCCAAGAGAAGGAACAAAGATTTCAATGGAAGTATCATGAGACTGGTCAAAATTACACAGGTCACATTTCCTACGCAATCTGTATCCCACCCAGGGGTCGAATGCTCCTGGTTTCCATTTCCAAATGAATGTGATGACACAGAGTTTATCAGGATTCGCAGCCTTACTGTACTTCTCTTCCTTGCACCTCTGCAGAATCTCTAAGCTCCTCTGGTGGACTGGGTGTTGGAGAAAGCTAATACTATCCATACTTTTCAAAATTGCACATGGCGTTGTATCATCATGTCCTTAGGAAGCAAAAGAAAAACAAAAAAATGGAGAAAAGAAAAAGACATTATATAAGCCCAAACCAATAGAGAATCAAGGACAGTGCTGCCAACTATCATAAGAGTATATAAAAATGTATCAAGTAATAGGGATTAAATGTGAATAATTTTTCCAATTAATTTGAGAAAAGTACCCAGAAATAAGAGGAAAAAATAAAAGTCCTATTTAGGTGTTCAAAGCATCCTTTTTCAGGACTCAAAAGTGTCTTGAGTTAACAACATACTAAAAATTTCTAATTTCAAATATTAGGAAAATTTCCAAAACAATTTGTATGGTGTAGTTATTTTTTTTTAACGGACTCATTTTCATCAGGTCTGAAATATAATTAGTTGGCAACAATGCAAGAAACACTGATGGAATCCCAAAGAGAAGTACACCCAAAACACTTTACCCAGGCAAACTTTCACAAACCTCGCAATTAATCACACTTGCAGGAATTCCAAGTGTGTCAATGCTGAAAGGGTAGGAAGAAAAGCACCAAAAAGCAGGAAAACCCAGCAGCACTTCTGTATTTATAAATCTGAAAACAAAGCTGAAAATCCATACCTCACAACCACTTCTTAGCAAAGTGAGACAGAATTAAGTGTCAGAGGTGAAGGGAAGAGAGCACGTTCAAGCAAGACCAAAGCCCCAGATTAGTGCTACTGACACAGTGAGTCACTCGAGCAATAAAGGCAGGGGTCGGGGTTGGGGTGAGGGCGAGGGTAGAATGTACCATAAATATTAGCAATAAATGGACTGAAAAGAGAGTTCAGGTTTTCCAGGTTTCAGGGAAGCTGAGTATCATTTACTCAGAGAACATCTCTACAGTTAGAACATAAGGTTCCAATGTGCGGGGGAGGGTGTAGCTCAGTGCACAGTGCCTGCTTAGCAGGCATGCGGTCCTGGGTTTAATCCCAGTACCTCCATCAAAAATAAGTCAATAAATAAACATAACTACCTCCCCCCCTAAAAAAAAAATAAATAATAAAAATTTAAAAGTTCAAATGTATGTATGTTTGCCTTTTAAACACAAAAGTGAAGAGCTGAACAGTAGACAGAGGCAAATTAAGCAACACAAAAACAATGAACTAAGTTCCACAGGAGATTATTTACCGTATAATTAGGAATAAGATACTATCTATGAATAGGTCTCAAGGAAGAGTCATTTTAAAAGTTAAACAGAGGCAGAGGAATGCAAAGAGGTTTGCAAAAGCATGGTTTAATCAAACTATAATTCCTTAATCTGAAATTCTACATCCACAGAATAGGCACTTATGTTTTAGCTAAGGAGACAGAATCTTACGACACCATAAAATCAGCTAGTAATATATATTATATATATATAGTAGGCTTTTTAAGTAAAAATTTTTCCTATAATTAAAAAGGAAGCTAATAAAACACTATCTCATTTATCCAGTATGGAGAGCCCATAGTTGCAAGTGTTTACTGTTTCAAAAGGAGACAAGTATTACCAGGTTACCAACAGTTCTTAGTCAAAAGGTGCCTCAATAAAAATATTCTATCCTCATTATTATCAATAATCCTGCCCTCCACAGGCTGCTGGAGAAAGAATGCTCAGGCTCCCACCAGCTTGCACTTGGCTGACTGCAGGGTACGGTAGGGGTTGGGGGGAGATAGCAGCTGAGCTGGACCATTTGAGAAAAAAACACCAGGTGAGTTCTCTAGCACCAGACTTTCAGGCCCTTCAATAGCTAACTTGATGCACTGCTAGTCAGAAATAATTTAAGAAGATCATAGTACTGAAGTGTTTTATATAAAAGTTTAGGGCATTAAATACACTAAATTATTACATAATTTTAAGAAGTTAGAACTCGCTCACCACTATTACAACCACTGTACTCTATTTTCTATTTAGCTAAATAACCTGTGGCAACGCCATTTGGATATGGGTAATTTTGTATCTGCGACTCTTTTGTGTCCCAAGATATCTAACACCTTAGTGTTTTTTATTTTTTAACTTCTTTCACTCTGCTTTCTATGCCTTCTTTGAACTCTTTAACAACTTTAAACATTATTTTACAGACTATAATAATATTTCCAAACCTTACAGGGACATTCCTCTCTGTCGTGTGTACCAACTCCCGCTGTCAGAGTGGTTTGGTTTCCCAGGATGGTTTTATCAGTGTATTTTCAGTGCAATCTCATAAACTCTTAAAAGAGGTCTATTTAGTATTTGCTTACACTAGTTCCTGGTCTAGTTTTGATAATTTCTTAGTTTGAGATAATGCACCAAACAGCACAAATTTAGACATCATAACCCATACACGGGGAAGATACGGGGCACTGATTTTTTTAGGGAACTTTTTTTCACTTTACCTAAGGCCTAACAGGTTGATAGGTATTTGCTCTTCCTCTAGGCAAGGGCCACAGAGAGAATTTTTCAGCGCTCTTTCAGCCACAGAAAGCTTCAGGTTCTCTGAATCTCCTACGCCATGCAGCAAGCTCGCTGCCAGTCCCACTGCATTCATTCTAACTTGAAGCCATGCCTCTGACCCTGTGACAGTTTCTAGGTCTTAGGACCATTTTTTAAAGGTGTATTTCACACACAGTAAAAATCCACTAATCTCAAGTATACAGCTTGATGAGCTTAAACAAACGTTTACATCATGCAATTCTCAATCGAGATATGGAACATTTCCATCACCTCAGCAAGTTATCTTATCCCTTTCCTGTCAATACCATCCTGACCCCTCCCAGAGTCAACTGAGGAATGATTTCCATCACTGTGTATTTCTCTGCCTGTCCTTAAACTAAATGAAATCACGCCGCACATGTTCTTTCATGCCTGGCTGTTTGCTAAGTGTTCTGTGAACCATCCATTGTGAGTATCAGCAGTTTGCTCCTTTTTGTTGCTAAATAATGCTACGAGGTAGGAATGCATCACAACTTGGTTACCCATTCTTCTAACTGATGGACAGAGAAATATAACTTACACAGCATACAATTCACCTATTTAAAGTGTACAATCCAATGGTTTATAGTGTACTTCCCAAAGCTGTTTAACTATCAGCACAATCAATATTAGAATATCTTCATCATATCAAAGAGAAGCCTTATACTTTTTAACTACCACTCCCCTTGTCATCTCCCATCCTACCCACTCCAGCCTCAGGCAAACACTATTCAAAATTCTGTCTCTATAGATATGCCTATCTAGACACTTCATATACATGGAATCATACAGTATGTCGCCCTTTGTGTCTGACTCACTTAACAAAATGCTTTCAAGGTTCACCCATGTTGTGGCATGTACTAGTACCTCATTCCTTTATATAAAAGAACAACATCCCATTATGTGGATATACAACATTTATTTATCCATTCTTCTGTTGATGAACAATTGAGCTGTTTACACAATTTGGCTATTATGAATGTAATGCTAAGAACAAAAGGTACAAATTTTTGTTTGAACACCTGTTTTGAGCTGTTTTGGGTATCTAAGAGTGGAACCACTAGGAAAGGTAACTACCAGGCTGTTTTACAAAGTGGCTGCACCATTTCCTACTAACAGCTTATGAGGCCTCCCATTTTTCCACATCCTTACCAATATTTGCTATTACCTGTGTTCTACCGTAGCCATCCTAGTGGATGTGAACTGGTAGCTCATTCTGGTTTCGATTAGCAGTTCCCTGATGACAAGTGACGTTGAACACCTTTTCACGTGTGACTATTTGCATATCTTCCTTGGAGGAATGTCTTTTGGGTCCTCTGCCCATTTTTCAATTGGACTATTGGTTTTTTATTACTGAATTGCAAGACTTCTGTATATATTCTAGGTACCAGTTCTTTATCAGATGTATGATTTATAAATAATTCCTATCATCCTGTGAGTCGTCATTTCACTTTCTTAATAGTGCCCTTTGAGGCACAAAAGTTTTTAATTTTGATGATGTCTAATTTATCCATTTTTTCATTTGCTTATGCTTTCAATGTCATATCGAAGAATCCACTGCCTAATGCAAACTGAGAAATGTTGAGTCCTCCAACTTTTGCTCTTCTTGCATTCCTGGATCCCTTTACACACCAATTTTAGGATTAGCTTGTCAATATCTTCACAAAGACACCTGAGGTTTTGACAGGGACTATGTTGAACCTGTAAATCAAGTATTGCCATCTTGATTATATTAAGCCCTCCAATGCCTGAACATAGGATACCGTTCCATTTATTTAGGTATTCTTTAAGTTTTTCCAACAATATTTTGTAGTTTTCAGTGAAAAAGTCTTACAATTCTTTTGTTAAACTTATTAATAAGTATTTTACACTTGTCAGTGCTCTTGTAATTGGAGCACCAACCTAACTTCATTTTCAGGCTGTTCACTGCTAGTGTGCAGAAACAGAACCGGTTCTGCATACTGATCTTGTTCCTGCAAACTTGATAAGCTTATCTACTATCTCTAGTAGATTTTTTTGTAGATTCCTTAGGAAATCCTATACATCATATGTCATCTGCAAAGAAAATGGTTTCTTCCTTTCCAATTTGGATGTCTTTTATTTCTTTTTCTTGACTGAATACTCTTACCAGGACCTCCAGGACAATGTTAAATAGAAGAGGTGAAGGAGACCTCCTTGTCTTGTTTCCGACTTTAAAGAAGTAATCAGTCATTCATCATCAAGTACGATACAAGCTTTGGGTTCTTCCTAAGTCCCCTTCTCACGCTGAGGAATTCTCCTATATTCCTAATTTGTTCAGTGTTTTTGATGAAAAACATGAAAAGGTACTGGCTTCTATCAAGTGCCTCTTCTGTGCTGACTGAGGAGATAATGTGATTTTTGCTCTTTATTCTATCAATGTGTTGTATTACATTGATTTGATTTCTCTAAGTTGAACCAACCTTGCATTTCTGGGTAGATTCCATTAGATCACTGTATATAACACTTTTTACATATTGCTGGATTTAACTTGCTAAGATTTTGTTGAAGTTATTTGTTGAGGAATATTGGTTTGTGGTTTTCATTTTTGTGATGTCTTGTCTGGAACCCATGTAATACTGACCTCACAGAATGAGAATGAACATATTTCCTTATATTTTGTTTTTTGAAAGTGTTTATAAAGAATTGGTATTAATTCTTCACTAAGTATTTGATAGAATTTATCAGTGAATTCACTGTTCCTTGGCTTTGCTTTGTGGGAAGATTTTTTTCATAACTAATTCAATCTCATTTCTTGTTACAGGCCTTTTCAGATTTTCTGTTTCTTCTAGAGTCAGTTATGGGTTGTTTGCATCTTTCTATGAATTTTCCATTTCCACTAGGTTCTAACTTATTGCCACAGAATTGTTCATAGTATTATAATCCTTTTTATTCCATCAATTCAGCAGTAGCACCTCCCTCTCATTCCCAAAATTAGTCATTTGAGTCTCTTCTCTCTTTTTCTTGGTCTGTCTACCTCAAGGTTTGTCAATTTTGTTCATCTGTTTAAAGAAAAAATTTGGTTAAAGAAGAAACTTTTATTTGTTGGTGGGGCATTCAGTTATTGATTTGAGATATTCCTTCCTTTCTTAAGAGGTATTTGAAAGTATAAATTCCCCTCTAAGCACTGCTTTAGCTGTATCCCATAAGATTTGGGTGTATATTTTCTTTTATTTATCTCACACTATTTTCTAATTTTTCTTGTGATTTCTTCTTTGATTCATTGGTTATTAAGAAATGTGTTGTCTAGTTTCCATATATGTCTTAAGACATATTATTTCTGTTCCTCTATTCTTTCATTATTGCCTACTTTTACATCAAACAGTTGTTTTCAAGAATACTATTTTAATATTTGGACATTTCTTTTACTATATTTTTTTGTTATTTTCTTAACAGATCTAAAGGGAATTATAGCTGGCACCTTAATTTATAACAATCTAGTCTGATTTTAAAATACTTAATTTCTTCTTTTTTTTTTTTACCAGTTTTTAAAATTGGAGTTGATTTTTACAATGTTTCAGGTGTACAGAAAAGTGATTCAGTCACATATGTGTGTGTGTGTGTATATATATTCTTTTTCAGGAGAGCTGGCGAGGGAGGGAGGTGAACAGCAAAAGTTAAAACCCTACGAAGTGCACTGTCCTTACCGATATTCAGCCTTTTTTCTTGTAGGAATACATCCCAAATTACTGCAAGCCTTTGATGAATTTCCTGAGCTCTGACAAAGTTATTCTGACACTTTCTGCAAGTGTTCTTGTTGCTTTTAAGGAAAAGAAAATTTTCAGAGGTCCTTACTCCACCATTTCACTGACATTCAATCTAAAACCCTTTCTCTTAATCACCACACCATGGTGCCTGATACAGAAGTGATTTATAAATAATGGTCAGGGTTTTGTCTGTTAACAAAAATCCATTTGATTGTCTTAAGTATTGGATAGAATTGTGGGCAGAGTACTGAACAGAGATGCTAGACCCTGGGTGATTATCTAAATTAGTTTTAGTACTCAGTCATTTCTAGAAATAGATGGTCAGTGGAATCCTTGTCCCACTTGCAGAAACAAACGGGAGCACATTAGAGTCACGCAGTCCACTGAGTGGGGTGGGGAAGAGGGACAGGTTATGTTGGAACCATTAAAGCTCTCTATCTGCAGACACTATTGAATGGCTTTAGCTTTTCTTCCTGTGGATGAAGGAAATTGAATGGCACTTTGAATTCTCTCGTTCTTGCCTCTTACACCAATGCGACAAGTGAATTCCCAGTCTCTGTCTGGTCTTTTTAGATGGATCAAAATTCCTCTTTGGTTACACTTTTATGTAACTCCAAAAGAACCAATAAAGCATCACTGCACTCACATCTACATACCATGAAATTCATGGCCAAGTTATAATCTCCTCTGTATTCTCTAATCCAGGCTCTTTCTTATTAAGGAGGACCAAATCAGAGGCAAGGTGCATATCACTGGAATTTCTTCTCCCATACCTCACTGCTGACAAGACAGATCATTACTATTTTTAATTCTATCTTCCAGCAGGGCCAACATTAGCTTCACTCAGATTGCCTACTTATGACTCTACAAATATCCATTTTATGGTTTCCTGATCACCAAAGTACATCTACAACTGTAACAAAATTTATTTTTAAAAATAATAAACTGAATTAATTTTTATTTAAAGATCTTAAAATGGCATTCTGTCCTCTAATTTGGAAGCCTATAAAAAAAAGAAAAAATAAGAGTAAAAAGTAGATTTAAATTTGATATTTACATTTGCGCTCAATTGGCTTGATGAAGAGAAACAGTGTTAGGGAACTTCTTAAGAAAATCCAGGATTTTGTAGGGGGGAGGGTTCACCATCAGGGCATTTGCTGACAATTAGCTAAGAGTCAGTTGAAATTTTTTATAAAGATATTCTCAAAGGAAGTGAATGTATACTGTACTTCTGCAGTCTATATCTTCTTTCTTCATTAGAAATATTACCTTTGACCTCTTATTCTCATTTCCTAAATTAAAAGAAAAAACTTCCTTTAAGTTTTTTGCTGGCAACTACAGTCAATAATATTTGCAGCACATATTTGAAAGTTGCCAAGAGATTAAATTGTAAAAGTTCTCATCACTAGAGAAAAAAAGGTTTGTAACTTAGTTACCTTCTGCTTTTTATATATTCTACTCCTGGTTAAATAACCTCCAATTTGTGTTTCACTTTGATATGTTTATGTACTACTTATGGTCATTATAAAAGTTTTGAATATACTACTTAATCCATTTTCATATTTATTTTGTTAGTTTTCACTTTGCAATGCTACAATGCTCTATTTTTATAGTATCCTTTTATCCTAAACCCACAAGAAAACAAGTGGGAAGTGGTGTAGAGGGAGGAAAAATACTAAATGCTACAATGACACTAACAGACTGTGATACAAACAATTATTCTATATAACAAATATGCTCAATCATTGCCTTCAAATGAAAATGAACTATCATTTTTCTTTTTCTTGATAAAAAGTGAAATTTTAGAACTTTTTCCAAGGGAGCCTTCTAGAACGTTGGTAATACTCTATTTCTTAACCTAGGAGCCCCAGGGGTATTTTCACTGCGTGATAATTCACTGAGTTACATGTTTTTGTTTTGTGCACTTTTCTGTATGCATGTTATATTCCAGAATAAAAGAGTTTATTAGGAAGATCTGTGCTGACCAGAAAGAAAAACTAAATTAGCAAACAAGAAGAATCTAGAAATTACCAAAGTAGAGATAATACAGTTCAGCTGGCTGATTATCAGTGACACTGCATGCCTTACTAATAAATAATATACATACAAGCAGCTTTCACAAATAATATTTTGAATGCCAAAGGAGTATGTAGACAATGTGAGTAACTGTTAGAGAAAGCAGTGTGTTTAAATAGTAAATATAAGAAAAGTTTCTTCTCTTAGTTACATCTTGGCAGGATATATATTAATTTTCAAAATTGTTAAGTCTATTGTAATAAATAAGAATGCATCTTAAAATAAAAGAAAAAACTTTCTTAAAGCTTTTTGCTGGTGACTATAGTCAATAATACTGCAGTACCTATTTGAAAGCTGCCAAGAGATTAAATTGTAAAAGTTCTCATCAACAGAAAAAAAACAGTTTTCTAACTGTATACAGTGATGGATGGTATCATTTTTCAGTGTACACAAATACTTATGTTATATACCTGAAACTAACATAATGTTATATGTCCCTTATACCTCAAGTAAAAAAACTTTTTCAGGCTTTTTGCAAAGACAGCCTCTTAAATAATTTTGAAAAAGGCAAAGCAGTTTTAAGATATTTCTTTCATTAAAAAAAAACAACTATCATTCTGTCCACAAAGGCCAGTCTGCACACATAGTTTTGCCTCTCATTTTAGAAATACAATCTCCTAAATATATTTACTCATTTAAAATATATAAAAGCTGAATTTAGTTTTCCCACTATGCACGTGGCAAAAGCCTATGAGTAACTCTGAAAGCACTGAAAGCACAAGCTGTACCCTAGTGCTCTGTGCTGAAGCTTCCTGGCAGAAAGAGTTTATTTTAAATGATTACACGTAAAAGAGAGAAAGGTAACAATATTAAATTCTGTATAATTAAATAATGATAATTTCACTTCCTGTTTAAAAATCATACTGATGTCTGAATGCCTAGTAAATACCAGGTGCTTTATACTCGTTACTCCTGTCAGTATTTGTTAATACAAATGTACATGCATATATAACACACACACACACAGACAGCATACAGCCACTTAACCACGTAAGTGCACCAGCACTCATTAGGTCTGAAACACGATGTTAGGCATAATAAGAAAACAAAGAGAATAAAATTATTGTGTCTATACTTCTTAGCGAGGTAAAAACTCAAAAGATGAAGCATGGGAGGATGCCAACATCTACTGCTTACCGGTTTTTCTCTGAATGTGTCTTTTCCCAGCCTCCCTGAAAGCAACCACGGCTCTGAAAAAAGCTCGGAGAACTGCCCATCGGAAAATAGCGACGGGGTCAATTCCAATCATCCCGGAGATAAACGCACTCTTGCTGCTTCTCAGAAGAGCTACAATGTCCGGGCGCATGTGATCTGTATTTTTTTCCCGGAAATCCTACATGAAAAAATAGCAGTGTTAATTTTGAAAAAATTATTGAAACAAGAAGATAATGAGTGACATATCTGAATAGCAGTTGAATTAAGGCCCTAGAAGTGATTTCATTTTTAGGCAGCTAACTGGACCAGACAGATACCCTCTCTACAAAATCCCAACCCTAAAACTACTGAATTCTGTAATTCATTTAAATTAGAATGAACATTCCACAAACGTACTGCAGCTTCTTAAACACTGCCAGAGAGAGACTCTCTAAAGGAGTATCACATAAAATCACAAGAGAGCTGAACAACAAAAAGGAGCCAGAAATAGGAAGACCAGGGACAGCATTCCAGGCAAAGGGAACACGTACCTAACACCTGCAGGTGGTGATGAGCTGGACAAGTGCAGAGAAAACCAGTAAGACCAGTGACTGGAGCATTCTGGGCAAGAGTGAGAGTGGTGGAAGATGAGGCAAATACAAAGGCCATAGCAGGGGTCTAAGTCTGGATTAGGGGTTTGGGTTTTATTCAAGTGTAAAGGAAAGCCCCTGGAAGGGCAGTGACAGGAGCTAACTGGTGTTTTATAAACAACACTGGTTGCCGCAGAGGAAATAAATTGTACAAAGAATGGAAAAGGGAGGCCAGCTACTGCAGTATTCCAGGTAAGAGCTGACAGCGACTTGGCCTATGTTGGCAGCACTAGTGGAAAGGGGAAATGGTTACCATGTTTGGGGTACGTTTTGGAGGTAAGGGCAAAGGACTTGCTGGAGGATTAGGGCATGGTGAGAGAATGAGGGCATTAGGGTAACACCCGTATTTTGGGTTTGAGCAACTAAGTGGATGGAGGTGTCACATGCTGATATGGAGAAGCCTAGAGGAAACAGAGGCATGGGGACAGAAAACGAGGATCAGGAGCTAAGCTGTGTGCAAGCGAAGTCTGAGACGGCGAGGATGACGACGTAAGAGCAGGTAACACGGACCGAGAGGTCACTAAGTGTGTGGCGCCTGTCTAACCGCTTTACGCGTGTTGTCTCATTTAAGTTCGTTTCATCCTCCTAAAACTCCTTGAGGTAGATGATCCTATTATTCCTATTTTATAGATGAGGCAACTCAGTCACAGAGAGGTTAACTATCTTGGCCCCTATCACACAGCAAGTGGAAGGACAGAGGCTCCAACACAGCCACTCATAACCACCAGACTGTCTGCAGACAGACATCCAGCAGGCAGACAGGTATACGTGTCTAGAGTCCTACAGAGACTTCAGAAAATACATGTGGGTATTATCAGCATGCAGATTTTTAGAGCTAGGTAAGATTACCTAAGGACTGTAAACAGCCAGCAAAAACCACCTCTCAGTGGGGGCTGGAAAGGACAGAACACAAGAAAATGGGTTTAAATGCCCCGAAGAAAGGCAGGAAGGGCAAGCAGCTCACACTCTGGAAGAAGGGCCAGACGGTCCCGGCGCCTCACCCCAACCACACCCAGATGGAAGGACTAGGACTGGCTGAGTAGACCACTCTAGGCTGGCGCAGCTCCACAGAACGGCTCTAACTCGGGATTCTCTGAGGATCATGCCTAGCATGACACCATCAAAGCTCACGACCAGAGGCAGCTCAGACTCATCCTATTACCTTTCAGGGCTTTCCTTTCCTAGTAATTCTTGGTTCTCCTGAAAACAGAGGAAAAGGGACAACAAGCCAGAAGTGTTGGTGCTTAGTTTGTCCCTAAGTACCCTTTGAGCAGAAGTATGTATTACCAAAGTTAGTAAAACTGAGTAAGAATTTCCAAATCCAATCACCAGCGGCAGCTGCAGCAGCGGGGGGAAAAAGAAAAAAAAAAAAAAAAAAAGCACCTACCAAAGGCGGACAAAGGTCAGGCACTAAGTCAGCACTACACAAAACTTACTGAATTCTAACAATTGCTCAGTAAAGCAGCATCAGTTACAAACCACACTTCACTGATAAGTAAACATGAGGTAAAGAAGTTCATGAGAGGTCAAACATAATAAGCACTGGCGCGGGAAACTAAAACGCCCGTCTGCCCTGCTCCAAACACCATCCTGTCCTAGGAGTAACTACACGGTCAAATCTAAAATTCTAGGTGTTTAAAGTTCCATGACGACTGTCCAATGCTGATAGAGACCTTCCTTCTCCAAATGTAATGGTGCCATCTCCCTGTCTTCATGCTCCAGATCTCTGAGTCTACTTCATGAGCTAGTCCCATCGTTCTCCTGGAAACTCTCTCGTTTTGGTTTCTGTAACAACACACTTTGTGATTTGCTGTTAACCTTCTGTACTGCCCCTTTTCAGTCCCCACTGCTGGCTCTGCACTGAAATTTCTCAGGGTTTCCTCTTGTGTATTCTTGCATTTCCCCTCAATCATCTTACATCACTTGATTGCAACCATAATGACTGCTTTACATACCACCTATACGATGAGGCCCAAATCTGTATTTCCAGCTCAAATCTTTGTTATGTCTGAGGTTCTTTCACACTTCTTAAAGGTATCTCCAACTTGAAAGAAAATGCGTTAAGACTAGTATTGCTTATGTGTTGGAAAGCATTCAGCAGTGAAACCACGTTGGCCTGGAACTTCCTTTGTGGAAAGTTTTAAACTACTGATTCAAATTATTTAACAGACATAGAATCTTCAGGTTTTCCTGTATTTTATGGAGTCAGTTTTGGTAATGTATTTTTCATGGAATTGTCCATTTTATCTATGCTGTCAAATTTACTGACAAAATATCCTTCATGTCCTTTTTTTTAACATTTTTTATTGAGTTATAGACATTTTACAATGTTGTGTCAAATTCCAGTGTAGAGCACAATTTTTCAGTTATACATGAACATACATATATTCATTGTCACATTTTTTTCTCTGTGAGCTACCACAAGATCTTGTATGTATTTCCCTGTCTATACAGTATAATCTTGTTTATCTATTCTACATTTTGAAATCCCAGTCTGTCCCTTCCCACCCCCTACCCCCTTGGCAACCACAAGTTTGTATTCTATGTCTATGAGTCTGTTTCTGTTTTGTATTTATGTTCTTTTTTTTTTAGATTCCTCACATATGAGTGATCTCATATGGTATTTTTCTTTCTCTTTCTGGCTTACTTCACTTAGAATGACATTCTCCAGGAACATCCATGTTGCTGCAAATGGCATTATGTTGTCGTTTTATGGCTGAATAGTATTCCATTGTATAAATATACCATGTCTCCTTTATCCAGTCATCTGTTGATGGACATTTAGGTTGTTTCCATGTCTTGGCTATTGTAAATAGTGCTGCTATGAACACTGGGGTACAGGTGTCTTTTTGAAGTAGGGTTCCTTCTGGTTATATGCCCAGGAGTGGGATTACTGGGTTATATGGTAAGTTTATTCCTAGTTTTTTGAGGAATCTCCATACTGTTTTCCACAGTGGCTGTACCAAGTTGCATTCCCACCAGCAGTGTAGGAGGGTTCCCTTTTCTCCACAGCCTCTCCAGCATTTGTCATTTGTGGACTTTTGAATGATGGCCATTCTGACTGGTGTGAGGTGATACCTCATCGTAGTTTTGATTTGCATTTCTCTGATAATTAGTGATATTGAGCATTTTTTCATGTGCCTATTGGCCATTTGTATGTATGTTGGAGAATTGCTTGTTTAGGTCTTCTGCCCATTTTTGGATTGGGTTGTTTGTTTCTTTCTTATTAAGTCGTATGAGCTGCTTACATATTCTGGAGATCAAGCCTTTGTCAGTTTCATTTGCAAAAATTTTCTCCCATTCCGTAGGTTGTCTTTCTGTTTTACTTATGGTTTCCTTTGCTGTGCAGAAGCTTGTAAGTTTAATTAGGTCCCATTTGTTTATTCTTGTTTTTATTTCTATTGCTTGGGTAGACTGCCCTAGGAGAACATTTTTGAGATATATGTCGGATAATGTTTTGCGCATATTTTCTTCTAGGAGGTTTATTGTATCTTGTCTTATGTTTAAGACTTTGATCCATTTTAAGTTTATTTTTGTGTATGGTGTAAGGGAATGTTCTAGCTTCACTGATTTACATGCTGCTGTCCAGTTTTCCCAACACCGTTTGCTGAAGAGACGGTCTTTATTCCATTGTATATTCTTGCCTCCTTTATCAAAGATTAGTTGACCAAAAGTTTCTGGGCTCTCTATTCTGTCCCATTGGTCCATATGTCTGTTTCTGTACCAATACCATGCTGTTTTGATTACTGTAGCTCTATAGTATTGTCTGAAGTCTGGGAGAGTTATTCCTCCAGCCTCTTTTTCTTCAGTAATGTTTTGGCAATTCTAGGTCTTTTGTGGTTCCATGTAAGTTTTATTATGATTTGTTCTAGTTCTGTGAAATATGTCCTGGGTAATTTGATAGGGATTGCATTAAATCTGTAGATTACCTTGGGCAGTATGACCATTTTAACAATACTGATTCTTCCAATCCAGGAGCATGGAAGATCTTTCCATTTTTTTAAGTCTTCTTTAATTTCCTTAATCAGTGTTTTATAGTTTTCCGTGTATAAGTCTTTTACCTCCTTGGTTAGATTTATTCCCAGATATTTTATTACTTTGGGTGCTATTTTAAAGCAGACTGATTCTTTATTTTCTTTTTCTGTTGATTTATCATTAATGTAAAGAAATGCAACTGATTTTTGAACATTAATCTTGTAACCTGCTACCTTGCTGAATTCTTTGATTATTTCTAGTAGTTTTTGTGTGGATCTTTTAGGGTATTCTATATATAGCATCATGTCATCTGCATATAGTGACACTTTTACCTCTTCTTTTCCAATTTGGGTCCCTTTTATTTCTCTTACTTGCCTGACTGCTGTGGCTAGGACTTCCAAGACTATGTTTAATAGGAGTGGTGATAGTGGGCATCCTTGTCTTGTCCCAGGTTTTAGTGGGAAGCTTTTGAGTTTTTCACCGTTGAGTACTATGCTGGCTGTAGGTTTGTCATATACAGCTTTTATTATGTTGAGATATGATCCCTCTATACTCACTTTGGTGAGAGTTTTTATCATAAATGGGTGTTGCATTTTATCAAATGCTTTATCGGCATCTATTGAGATGATCATGTGGTTTTTGTCCTCTCTCTTGTTGATGTGATGTATTACATTGATTGATTTGCGTATGTTGAACCACCCTTGTGTCCCTGGGATGGCCCCCACTTGGTCATGATGTATAATCTTTTTTTATGTGCTGTTGGGTTCTATTTGCTAATATTTTGGTAAGGATTTTGGCATCTATGTCCATCAATGATATTGGCCTATAATTCTCTTTTTTGGTGGTGTCTTTTCCTGGTTTTGGTATCAGGGTGATGGTGGCTTCATAGAATGAGTCTGGGAGTATTACTTCCTTTTCAATCTTCTGGAAGAGTTTGAGAAGAACTGGTATGAGTTTTTCTTTGTATGTTTGGTAGAATTCCCCAGTGAAGCCATCCGGTCCTGGACTTTTATTTGTAAGGAGGTTTTTTTATTGCTAATTCAATTTCATTTCTAGTGATCAGTTTGTTCAAGTGGTCAGTTTCTTCTTGATTCAGTCTTGGTGGACTGTATGTTTCCAGAAACTTGTCCATCTCCTGTAAGTTATCTATTTTAGTTCTATATAGTTTTTCATAATATTCTAGTATGATATTCTGTAGTTCTATGTTATTTGTTGTAATTTCTCCATTTTCCTTTCTTATTTTGCTTATTTGTGCTCTTTTTTCTTCTTTGTGAGTTTGACCAGAGGTTTGTCAATTTTATTTACTCTTTCAAAAAACCACCTTTTGGTTTGATTGACTTTTTTCTACTATTTTTTTAATCTCTATTTTACTTATTTCCTCCCTGATCTTTATTATTTCCTTCTTTCTGCTGACTTTTGGGTTTTTTTGCTCTTCTTTTTCCAATTCTTTTAGCTGGTGGGTTAGATTGTTTATTTGAGATTGTTCTTTTTTGAGGAAGGCCTGTGTCACTATAAACTTCCCTCTTAGCACTGCCTTTGCTGCATCCCATAAACTTTGTGTGGTTGTGTTTTCATTCGTCTCAAGGTATTTTTTAATTTCACCTTTGATTTCATCATTGACCCAATGGTTTTTTAATAGCATGTTGTTTAATCTCCATGCTTTCGTTTTTTTCTCCTTTGTTTCTCTGTAGTTGATTTCTAGTTTCATGGCACTGTGGTCAGTAAAGATTCTTGAGATAATTTCCATCTTCTTAAAATTGTTGAGGCTTCTTTTGTGCCCAAGTACATGATCAATCCTAGAAAATATTCCATGTGCTCTTGAAAAGAATGTATATCTTATTTTTGGGGGGTGTAATGCTCTAAAAATATCCACCAAATCTAATTTTTCTATCGTATCATTTAATTTCTCTGTTGCCTTATTTAGTTTCCGTCTGGAAGATCTGTCTAGTGATGTTACTGCGGTGTTGCAATCTCCAACAATGACTGTATTCCCATCAGTATCCCCCTTTATCTGTTAGTAATTGTTTTACGTACTTAGGTGCCCCTACACTGCATGTCCTTTTAACACCTACAGGGCAGGTAGTTAAATCCCCTTACTTGTTTCTGGTGCCTGTAATCTGTGAATCTCTTTTCTTCTTTTATTAGTTACTTTCTACCATTTTTTACTACCTTTTACTTATACAGTTTAGCCCTGAACAACACAGGGTTGGGGGCACCAACCCACTCACACAGCTTAAAATCCCCGTGTAACTGTATGGTCGGCGATCCAGCACCTACGGCTCTGCACGTGCGGAGTCAAGCAGCCACGAGTCAGGTAGCACTGTGGTGCCTGCTTACTGAAAAATATATGCATGTAAGTGGACCCACACAGTTCAAACCTGTGTTGTTCAAGGGTCCACTGCATTACTTTCCATTATCTTTTCAAGGATCTAACTTTTGGGTTTGTGAATTTCTCTATGGTAAGTCCACTTTCTATTGCGCTGATTTCTGGTCTTCCTTTTTTTGTTTGTTTGTTTGTTTGTTTTTTAGAGCAAAGTTATTGGGGTATATTTTTATTTTATTTATTTTTTTAACTTTTTTTTATTGAGTTATATAGTCAGTTTACAATGTTGTGTCAATTTCCAGTGTAGAGCACAATTTTTCAGTGATACATGAACATACTGGTCTTCCTTTTATTACTTCCTTCTTCTAATTTTTTGTGGTCTAATTTGCTGTTCTTTTCCTAGTTTCTTGAGATGGAGATTTAGATGATTACTTTTCAACCAGTGTTCCTTCCTAACATATGAATTTACAGTTATAAATCATCGCTTTAAATGTATCCTACAAATTTTGATACTCAGTTTAAAATATTATCATTTTAATTGTGATTTCCTTTTTAACTCATGGGTTATATAGAAAAATTTTACTTAGTTTCTAAACATCCAAAGACTGTTCAGTTATCCTTATGATATGCCAATTAGGTCAGCTGTTCAAGTTCTGCTTTTATTGATTCTGCGTCTACTTATTCTGCTAACTACTGGGAGATCTATATTAAAATCTGCAATTCTGATGATAAACTTGCCTAGTTCTACTTCTGCTCCTCGTTTGGCTTACATATACTGGAGTCATTAGGTACATACAACTTTGATTATGTCCTCCTATTGAACTGACCCCTTTTATTGTTACAAAAGTGCCTCTTTATCTCTAACAGTAACTCTTGCCTTAAAGTCTTCCTTGTCTGATAATGACATAATTATGCCAGCTATCTTTCAGCGTTTGCCTGACACATCTTTTTCCCTTTCTTTTACTTTCAGCTTGACTGATAATATGGATGAATAATCACAGATGCAAGTGTATATATTGTATGATTCCATTTATCTGAAATTTAACATGAAGTAAAAAAACTAAGGATAAAAAATTAGGGTAGTGTTTACCCCTGGGCAGGGGAGAATGTGCTGGGAAGGGGCAGAAAGAAATATGTACACTTTAGATTTCTGCACTTTATGAACTTCGATTTATGATTTTATAGCTCTTTTTTTGTTTGTTTTAAACTTCTTAAATTGAGCTATAACTGACACACATCACTGTTTAAGATGTACAACATGTCGATTTGATGCGTTTATATGCTGCAATATGATTACCATGGTAGAGTTAGTAAAAACCCCCATTGTGTCATACAATCATTTCTTTTTTGTGGTAATAGTATGTAAGATTTGGTCTCTTAAAAACTCTAAAGACAATGTTGTAATTACAATGTTAACTATAATTACAATGCTGAGCATCAGATCTTCAGAATATAACTGCAGGTTTGTAGCCTTTGCCCAGTATCTCCTTAATTCCCCAACCCTCCACCCCCGGTAAGCACAATTCTACTCAGTTATTCTTAATGCTTTTTCTAAAATCTGGTCCTTCGTGTCTTTTCCATATCAGGAAATAGTACCTCAAATTCAGCCATCGAAAAAAAAAAAGAGAAATTCACCCATCAGCTACATCCAGAAGTTCTTTACCTAGACTCTATCACTAACGTCTACTGACTGCACCTCCAAAAAATACCCTGGAATCATCTGGATCTCCTCCATCTCTATGTCACCTCCGTGGTCCAGCTTACCTTAACATTTCACCTCAACTATTTAAAAGAGCTATCTAATTGATTTCCCATCTTCCACTCCCATCCCCTGTTATTCCTTGTCTTCCAAGAAATCAATCTTTTAAAAAACACATATACCCTCTTAAAATCTTTTCATGGCTCCTCATAATAATTTTAACAAAAAAACAAACTCCTAACTTGGTCTGGAAGCCCTGAAGAATTAACCTGCTGTCTATGCTCTGAATTCATTTCATGCCACTATCTCCCTTGCTCACTACAATCTAGTAACACTGGCCTGTTTTCCATCATTTTAACATATTAAGTTCTTTCCTATCTCATGGCCTAGAATATTCATCATCCCAACTCCTCAACAGGGTAAAATTTACTTCAGATCATCTCTCAAAATTTTAGTTTCTCAGAGAGGTGTTCATGGATCTACAAATTCAAAATCTACTATTCCCCTACTATCTCCAAAGGACCGATTCATTTATTTATAACCACAGCCTCATTTATCTACATTATACACACACACATACTCGTATACATATACATATCCACGCACACACACACACAAAGCCAAGAACAAGAACGTGTCTGCTAGTTTATCACTAGATCATTCCAAACACCAAGCACAGGGTTTGACACACGTTCCATGTTTAATAAACACTTCCTGAATCAATGAATCAGTGATGAATGAATGAGTGATCTTAACTGTGACTCTCTCTGCAACACCCAGGAGAAAACATATTGCTCCACCATTCTCCGAATCATCACTGCCTTACCTAGAAAAGGGTTTTAAATGACAGGCTTAAACATCAAGTCGTCGAAGGAAAAGGGGCTCATCGATCACAAACAAGAAAAGAGCAAAATTATGAAGATTCCCTTCTACAGGACTTAAGAGTTTCAACATATTCATTAGGAATCTGAGCTCACAAACACTTAATGATATGCAAAGACATGAAACCTGTCTGGCCTCATGGATGCAGAGAAGAGAAAAAAAAGATCAACCAACTATGTAGATGAAGACATGGGTTTAAGACATACTGATGACATCTTTTCTTTCAGAACTGAAAGGCTATTCTATACAGAATGGACTGACATCAATTTTAGCTGCAGGAGGAAACTAACAAAAACATTGCCTAATGACAGTAATGTATTACAAAGAAGAATCTGAATTTTAGTAGCATCCTTGTAAAATGTCTCCAACTGTTACTGATCAACTACAAAGAAGGCAGTGCAACAAGGATGGTGATACAGTTAAGAATGCTCCTCTGCTCTAAAGCCGCTTTCGGTGAGAAATGCACTGACCTTTACCCCGTATTTTACTTTCCCGGCATAATGTTTTATGATGAAAGCAGGCTCCATCACAGCTGGAAACTCAATGTAAGGACTCTCCTCATGCTGATGCTTAAATTTGTCTAGCAGCGTTTGGTTTGTAGCCTGTGGAAAGCTGAATTAAAAATAAAAATAAGAACACTAAAGAAAGATGCAGCAGTTAATACAGCCTTTAAAAAAAATACATTATAATTACATTGCCATATGACACATCTAGCAAATCACAGAAAGTTTTCATTTAAATTATCCAATCTGATTCTTATAACAAGGTTTAAAAAAAGAGTAAAACAAGGGCTGGTACTCCTATTTTGTAGACGAGAGGTCAAAAGTTGTGATTTGCCCAAACTCACACTTCGCAGGTAGCAGAACTGAGACATTAACTCAGGGCTTCAGATATTTAGCTTAGGTTGCAGTGTGCTGCCCTAGCATAAAACCCAAAGGATAATAAAAACCAAATCAGATGTTGTTTGGGCTCAAGAACTTGCAAAAAGGGAACAATCTCTGAATTTGGACAGGTTCTTTAAATCCACAGTCATTCTTCGTTTTTTCTTCTTGTATTAATTAAGCAGTAATTTTCTTACTTACACCAGTTACTGAATATTTTTATATTATACTTATTATTATTTCAAGTATATGTCAACAGGTTTGTACTCATTGATGAGTATTTCATAACCAGGAATCATTCAAATAATATTTATTAAGAAGTAACTAACTACATAATAGTAAATACAGGCATATAAAACTTCAGAAGAGGAAAAAAGTCACTATTGGTTGGGAATAACTGAAAGGTTCAGAGGATACAGGAGGATCAAATTACTAACTAGATGTTAAAAGCTGGGTAGGAGTTTCAAACAGAGAAAATAATCACTGACCCAAAAAAGGAGAGGGCAAGTATCTTTCAGAGACTAGTTTAACAGTAGCTGAAATAATGAGAAACAATGTGACATGGGACTGCAAAGGTGCTGAATATATCTAATGCATAAGAATTCCAAAATTACAATAAAAATAGTTAATTACATAGTATGTACTGGAATCAGGAAGGAGAATGGCTGTTGATGTTAGACAGGCATCACTTAGGCTACCAGTTCTGTCTGTGGCCTTGGGAAAGCTAGGTATAACCTTCTTTAAGAATTGGTTTCCTAATCCATAAAACGAGGTATCACAGTGCTAGGAGAATTAAAGAAGAACCAAACGACACTAAGAGAAACACCTAACACTGACATCTATAGGGATGCTATAAATGTCAGCTACTTTTCCATCTTGCCAACCCTGCCACTCCCCTAGTCAACTAGGCCTGCTTTTTGCATTCAAATACTATCCCTTCTTCAAAACATCTCGCTGTCTAGGCACCTCCTCTCCTTCCCAGGAGTCTAAAGCCGTTCTAGAATGAACTACGGCTCTTAACAACCTCAGAGAGCACCGTAACAGCCTCTGTAGTAGCTTCAGGGATTCTGGTCCTACCTTGCTTCAAGTCACCAAACTGAGGTATCAAAGCAAATTTTCCAACAGCAGTGCTTTAATTGTGTGCCTCCTCCACTCTGGAAAATCAGAATCCAAGCCCCTAAGCCTAGACCAACCTAACACCTGCAAACTTACCCCTCACTACTCCACAGCAGAATGCTTCTTTTCAGGAAGGATGCTCACCTTACTGTCTCTAAGTAAAGGTTCATTTACCTGCTCCTCCTCTGAGTAATCAAAAAGCTTGTATGTGATTCAGTTTTCTCTTACTTTTAAATGGAGAAAAGAAATTTTTAAAGGAAGGTGGACAGACATGAGAATAATTTCTATTCCAAACAAGGAAAGACGGACAGGAAAGAAAAGAAATAAAAATATTACTATGGTTTATTAAAAAATGTTATGGAGGACTAATATAGACACATAAGAGACAATTAAGAGGTTATTTAGTCCAATCTCCTACCTCTAGTAACACCCTAACAGATGACGAAAATAATTACTATCATAGGGAATTCTATTACTTTATGAAGCAGCTGCTAACCAGCTCTAATGAGTTCTTCTATTGAGCCAAAGTCTGCCTCTCTGTAATTTCTGGCCATGTGGCTTAACCCCAGAAGATTTGGGGTAACAGCAAGAGGTAGCATTCTCTTCACTGGGCAGTATTTACATTGCTGCGAGGTAGCAACTGACCAGCGAAAGACAGTCTTTGTATAGTAAGATGTGCACTCCATGAAATTTTCCTTAAAGAATGACAGGCCAGACAAGATCCATTTGCTTTATTCACCTTTTAATTATATGTCCACTAGCTCAACTGCTGCTCACCAACCTCCCCAGGACATACAGCAGGCCACACTACCATTTGTCATCATCGCTTCCTTTTTGCCGAGGTTGGTTAACAGAGCTGGAACACAACTCTGAACTTCTGACTCTGCAGCCATAGGATCATGGGGAAGCGACACAGGACAATGCTTCAAAGCGCAGGCTCACTACTCTGCTCTCTGTATCTACATGCTTTTTTTGTTTGGTTTGATCATTTATTTTGTTTCTGTTTGTTTATCAGCTTTTTATATACCAGAGGGGAAAGGGCAGGGGGAAGGGCAAAATGAGTAAGAGACCAACCATATGTTGACAGATGGAAAATACATTCTTGGTGGTGAACACACTGTAGGAGATACAGAAGTAGAAATCCAACATTGTACATGCAACTTACATAATGTTATCAATCACTGTTACTTCAATAAAGAAGGAAAAGACAAAGCTCAGGAAAAAGAAAAAAAATAAAGCTGATTAGTCGGAAATAACCTGGACAGTGTGAATGTCAAGACCACCATTTACTACCTACATGATCTTTTTCTCAAATTGCTTAAACTTTTTTGCTCTTTTTGGTTCCATAAAATACCTCAAACAAAAAGAACTGCTTATCATTTCCATATCAACCACAATTGTTCTCAACACTAATTATCAAAATCACCTATGAAGCTTTCCAAAAGAAAATACACCAGAGGTAAGAGGCAAGCAGAGTTAAGAACCATTAACCTTACAGTTTTATAAGAGAGAATGTATGCTTCAGTACATATAGAGCAATAAAAGAAACTTCCACAACTCCGGACATAAAATTAAAATATTTTTAGTATTTGTTGCATTTCAATTCATTTAGATTAATGGAAACAGACTAGTGATAGAGTGTGTAGATATAACTGTTAGCAGTCTCCTTTCCAATATATTTTGCATTCTGCCATATTACTTTATAATTCTACACAGCAATTCTGTGGGTTTATGGCATATTAACAGGATGACATATAACTTACCATACACACTGGGATATTCTGAGAGTAAAAGTAGGTACCTTTAATAACTAAAGTAAACAACAGGCATCAACTTTAGACTGTCCCACACAAACTTGGTGTATGGTCATCTGACCTACGGTAGTAAATGCCCAACATTTTATATCTTGGTTTAATGGGTATAATGCTGAGCTAGGAATCAGGGGACCGAATTCAATTTCTAAGTATCTTACTAATGAGTCACAGAAAACTGACAGACTCTCCATCACTTCGGTTTCCCAACTCTATAGATTTGCCACTTCTTAGAATAATTTAACTAAATAATACTTTATAGAGCACTGAGAACACCCTGGAGGCTGCTCTATGTAGCTTTACGTGTGAAGCAAATATATGTTTGGTATATTGAACAGTGTTATTAAGAGGTGGCAAATATCTGACATATGCTGCCTCTTAAAACTTGCACAGCCGTGGCAGGTATCACTTATCTATTATTATATTCTTTTCTGCTGAACGTGAGACTGCAAACACATCACATATATAAAACAATTCAAGAAGAGAGGAACATGCAACAAAAAACAGTAAATATGTGCAAACAAATTTAACATCAAAGTGACTGTGTACAAGAAATCTGGAAAAACTCAAGGAAAAAATAGTTCAATGGTGAAGTCCATCCAATTTTCTTAGAAACACATAAACACAAAATAATACATACAAGGGAAATTTTGGCTCTTTACTTTATAAAGTGACGAAGAAAATTTAGCACTTAAGATATGAAAAGCCCAAGTGGCCAATAACAAAATTGAAAAGACTCATACTCACTTGCTTTCTTCATCCAAAAGATGGAGCAGTCCTGTTGGTTTCTTGCTAATAAGATTTATGCAACAGGTATTATCAATATAATCTATATTGTGCCAGCTTATACCTTCACTTCTATATTCCTCCTAGGAAATAACAAATTAACAATTTATTCATCATGCATAAAGTAACAGGTATATGAGAGTAGGGACTAAAAAGCTTTTACTAAGATTAAAAGAATAGTCTAAACTTTTCTCTTTTAAATCATTAATCCACACAACGGAAGAACGTATAATTTCAGCTGTCTATGTAGCATCCACAGTGACGTCCTCTTTATCTTTGGAATTCTGGCTATATTCCTCTCTGTGCGTGTGTTTGTCTGTCTGTCTCTCTCCCATGAATTTCTTGAGGGGTTTATCAATGCTATTGGTCATTTCGAAGTATTACTTTTGACTCTGCTGATCCTCTCCCATAATGTATTTCTTTTAATTTTTATTTAATTTTCTCTTTTATCTTTATTATTTCCTTCTTCCCATTTTTGTTTGGTTTAGTTTGCTGACCTCCTTCCAATCTGTTAAATCATTGCTCTTGAATCTTAAAATCTTCCTCTAAGTAAATCCTTAGTTATATTTCTTTAGTGACTGAAGTACACCTTTAGACACAAGTTTTAATATGTAACATGTTAATTTCAACATATGTTCTAAATTTTTCAACTTCTAGGCTATTTAGAAATTCATCTCTTAATTTTTAATCATAAAGTATCTTCTAGTTATGTTTTTGGTTTTGGTTTCTGATAAAACTTCATTATGGTATTGAGATCAGTTACTGATCAGGTTAAAACAGTGTAGAATTTCCAGTGTTCTTAGCCACCTGCCAAGAGCAAATTCAATCTCCAGTGGAGGAAGAGATCATCCTAGTGCTAAAGTTATCTTTTTTATCTTGGATTAAGTAAAGAGACCAAACCCAGCTCTGTTTCGGTTAATAGCAAGAATTACAGAGCCAGAGTGTTAAGGATGAAGTACAGGCTTTAGGCGTCATCTGTAAAACTAGAATAAATACAGGATCCATTTGATAAACAGTAAGCACCACATACACGTTAGGTGATAGTTTTTTAATAGTTCTTTAAGAGAGTCTAGCAAAAAGGTTATGTGTTAAAAGCATTAAAGATTCACATCAAGATGGCCAGGACTAATGCTGCTTCTGCTAACACTAATCAGTCTTCATAACTCTTTAAGTAAAACAGAAGTACTTAAAGCTAGGACAAAGGACAGCAAGCCATAATGATAGGAAAGACCTTATTTTTCTGTTTTGTAGATGTGCTGTGCTCTTTCTGTTCATTTCTTTTCTTCTCCATTTCCCTTGAGCTGAATGTGAATCCTGCTTCTGCTAACGTCTGCACATACAAACTCAAATTCTGGGCTTAAATCTCAACTTGTTATTGTCTTCAAACTTGACTTGGAGAAAAAGCCCATATTTTCCTCAACGCTGCATTTAACCTAAGAATTCTCATGCAAACTGAAAGCTCACTCTTTCTACACTAATTCAATCAATTTGAGCTTCTCACAAGAAATATCTAGTTACCCATTTTGGTCTTCCTACATTGTCCTGTTTCCTTGTATCCATATTCTGAGCTGACTTAAGATTCTATTAGTAAGCTCCTCCATCCTATCCTTGAACTAAGAGATCAAAACAATCAAACAAGCATACTTAGCATTACATACAGCGACCAAACCCATGGCACCAATTAAAAAATCAAAAACACCAACAAAAATTCAAAACAAACCCATCCATCTTTTCAAAGGTTTAATCAAACAAGCACATATTATGGGATCTACTTGAGGACTATTAAACAACAACAACAAAAAAAACCCTGTATGATAAGGCCCCAAAACTATGCTCTGCTATGCCCCGTGCTGACACTAATATGAAGACAACAGTATCTATATTCAAATACAACACTTAAAATACTTACGGCTATGACTCAAAATGTTACGTGTGTTTACGTGTATAAGTATATGTGAGGTAGGGGTGCGGGGATGACGGAGTGGGAAGGGGGCTAGCATACATGCATTCAGGTACTCACTTGCTCCAATTTAAAGATATGCTGATTAAAGTAGTGTTGTAAACGTTCATTAGCAAAATTAATACAGAACTGTTCAAAGCTGTTATTTTCATAATCTTCAAACCCAAAAATATCAAGAACACCAATGGACAAAGTCTGTTAAACAAGAAAAAAATTATGGTTAAAAAACAACAGTCAAATTTATTTCATTAATAATATTCAAAATATAAGTAACAATATGCTCAAAGTTTTTCAACAGCAGGAGAGAGATTTTGGGAGGCCAGTGTTCAACCAAAATATACCACAAATAAAACGCATTTTAGTTCTCTTTATCTTTTTATCTTAATTATAAAAATATGTCAAAAAATTTAAAAATGTAATCCACTGATTACTTTACAGAAATGTACAAAGCAGGGTTAATGGCCTATTAGCTTAATCTCAGAAATCCCTAAAATCCAAGAGTCAAGAAAATGGTAAAAACAGGCTATGGGGAAGTCAAAAGGTAATTTAAGCAAAGCTAGGTTACTCCTGGCAGTATCTAGTTATGCCAAGAGGACCATGAAACTTTTCTTAGTTTGACTTCTATATCCCAGTAGAATTCTGATTTAATATGTGCAAGCTAGAAATGAAACTGGTTATCAGAATATGAGGTTTCTTGAAGTTGAAACTTTAAAAATTTTTATCAAAAAAAGTATGAGATTTATGACATTAAATAGTTCTCAAAGGATTATAACAAAAAACAACAATCCCTTCTCCATCCTCAATTTCTGCTCCCAAAAGTCAACAACACTCAAATTTTTTTGGCTGTTTGGTATGGAATAGTGCAGTACAGTAAAAAAAAAAAAAAAAAAAAAAAAAAGTTTTATTTTCCTATTTCTTGGTATTTTACTTGAAGACATTGTCTTCTTATTATGGTTGATATAGAGTCAGCTCTAACAACCCAAACCAACATTCTTCTTACCACCCTACCTCATTCTAAAATACAGTTGTATGGCAATTTTGATTAAATGAAAACAATTTTTTCTTCACTGGTGCTACAAGAGATACTGGGCAAACTGATGTAATGAGTGATAAATAGTAAGAGATTTTTAAAGTCTCCATTAAGAGTATTCTGTTTGATTAATTCTGCTGACTAATTCTAGGCCCTTATGAAAAACAGTGAAATAATGATTTTCAAAAATAAGTCAAGTTGGTAAATTAGATTACAATTAAAATCAATTTTCTAACTGTGGGGTTACTCAAAGCATGAAAAGATCATGTAAGAACAATTTTACATTTAAGACAGTAGGATTAAGTAATAAAGATAACACTGCTAATCAGTCTGTAAAGGTAGACTATTGCATAAAAGTTATTGGGAAATAAAAATGGATTTGAAATGAATAAAAGGTAAATATCTACATCTACCATATTAAAAAATAAATTCCAATTGGGAAAAATATAAACTCAAACATGAACTTAAAAAATTAAATTCTACAAGTATGAGAATAAATATTTTATAATCTTGGGCTGGAAGAGCCCTTCATATGTAAGAAAAATAAGTAACTAAAACCCAGGACAATAAAAGAAAATAATGACAGAATTAACCGTACAAAAATTTTAAGGTATACGGTATATTTAAAGTGTATCAAAAACATAACATAAACAAATCTTAAAAGTCAAGAGAAAATATTTGCAATATATATCACACTTTGATCCCCTGAAATATCTATGATGACTCTTTAAAAGAAGTAACAGAAAGACAAAATGAACAAGATCAGAAACAGCAAAAATATATAAAGAAAAGAAATAAAATCAAGAAAACATGAGAAGATGCTTGACTTTCATCTCACTGAAAAGACTGGTAATAAAATAGTTCTTTCTATCAGACTAGCAGGTGAAAATACTAGTAATATTCAATGTGAGTAAAGTGTAGGGAAATAGGCCCCTCCATACACTACTAGTGAAGTGTAGTCTTTTTGAAAAGCCATTTAGCAGTAGCAACCAAAATCTTTATATATGTATATATATGTCTTGAAATGTAACAATTTGTTCTGAGGATTTTATCCTAGAGAAATATGCACAAAGAATATTTCTTACTTCATCATTTATATCAATAAAACAAATATATTTTAATGGGAGAATTTATGGTATATAAGCATACTACACACTACTAAAAAGTTATTAAAAATAATGAGGTCCAGATATATTTCAAGACGTAACAAGTTAGAAGCACTATACATAGCATGATCCTATTTTTATGTCTAAAAACAACACTGTATACATACATCTAAAGGAATATAAGTATATAAGAAAAAAGCTCTGGAAAGACACACAGAACAACAGTTTCCCTGAATAGGTAATAAAAACAGAAGTAAGGAGAGAAACAGCAGGGAATACAGATAAAAGGTGACCCTTAACTTATCTCTCCATATAATTCTACATTTTGAAATTTCATGCATTAACCATCTTACTAAATATTTTTTCAGGAATATATATTTTTTTCAGGAATATATAATAATCCAATGTATGTCTACCTTGGTATTTTGCTCCAAATCTTTACTATTCATAAGTGCATGATTAATCCGAAAAACTATCCAGTCAAACAGGGCACTATATAAAGACTTAGCCATGGAGTTCCTCACTGTCACAGCCTGAAGGAAAAGGGAAAAAAAAAGTTAAGTTTCCAAGTGAAATTGGCAACAGTATGACTAAGATACCATAACAAAGTGTTCTGCTCTCATTCAAGACAGAAAGCTTATTATCCTGAATTAGAGATTAATTTTTCCCTCAATATAAATAGCTTATCATTGAAGTTTTCTATATATACTCATTAATTTAGTCCAACTTGGGGAATCTAGGCTAAAACTGCCATGAAAGATAAAGGAAACAAAGCGTAGGTCACTCAGTTCAAAACAGCTTTACTGCAAATTGGGATATATATTTCACCTAGTAAAGAAGGTATAACTGGAAGTTTAGAAACAAATGAACTTTGCCAGCTAAAGTGGGGAAGCATATTCCAGGCACAGGAATAAATCTGATAGCAAAAAGGCATCAGTTATCTGTGGAATCCCAGTCAGACTCTTAAAAGGTAATCGTAACACCGTCAAAACTGCATTCTTGGCTGTCTTCAGCCTGCCATCCGCAGTAACCTCTAGAATTTCTCCATCCCCAAACAGTAACAATTCTTTCATTATGGAGTTGTGTGATTTATTTTTTCCCTCACTTCAAGCTTTACCCAGTTTATGGAAACTCTCTGTACTATCTGATCAATTTTTTCATAAATCTGAAACTGTTCTAACAATAAAGTCTATTACTTAAAGAAAATACAACATTTAGAAAGTACTATCACCTAAAAAGGAGGCGGGGGAAGACAACCGAGTCCTCGCACGTAAAAGCATGCAGATCCTAGGAATGCACATGTGTATCATCTTGGGACTTACCTTGAAGCTTGTGTATTCAGGGACACATGGATACCTACGTCCTTAAGTTCAGAGGAAGCAGAGAGTAATGATGAAGAGCTAGATTACCTTCCCATCCCAGTTTCTCTACTGAATTCTAGCTGTGTGACCTGGGTCAAGTCACTTCAAATACGTCTGAGACTGCAGCGTGTATGCTTGTTAAATGGAGAGAGTACTACCACCTACCACAAAGATGATGAATGAATTTCTGAATTTCAGTGGAAAAGGGATTCAGGTTTCTAGAACAAAAAAATAACTGCCTAAACTACTACCTGCATAGGAAAGAGGAAACAGGTATCAGACTCCCAATCTTCAACAACAGACACTTGCAAATAACTGGAAAATGTTTGGCAGTTCTGAGAGAAAAAAGAATGTGCCCCTAAAATTTTATTCTTAGGCAAGTTATCAACAAAGCATCTTTAAAATATCATGAAAATCAATAGTAAATTATATAGAAAGAATCACTATTCTATTTTCCCCCAGAGGGGAGAAAAATAAAGAAAATCTGATTAAATTCAGCAAAAGCAAAATATTTTAAAACTAAATAAAAAAGCATAAGACACAAAAGCATAGAATAATAAAATATATTAGTTTTTACAATAAATATGAGTTGAAACTTTTAGTTAAAGACAAATCTTCATATTAAATTTAAATTCAGAGAGAATACAAATAAACCAATTCCAATTTACCCCACAACTCCCAATATTATACTTTCAGCCTCTTTTCTCTGAAATGCAGTCCTGTCTCTCTCGGCTTAATCTCAATAAGCCCAAATAACAACTAATTGTTTTCCCATTCAAACAAGATCTCGTTTGGTGTTTCCTATCTCTCCGAACGCTACCAATATTCCTACAGTTATGCGTACCAGAAAATTAGGACTCATCCTTCACATCTCCTTCTCTCTCCTTGCCTCCCCTTAAGCAAATCACTGCCAAATCTTGTTGCTTTTACCATTGAAATGTCTTTCCTTTTAAATACATGCAAAAAAAAATCCACTTCTCCATTTCAGTCTGTCACCATTCTAGACAAAGCAGCAAGCATCTTCCTCTGCGGAGTACCAACTGCCACAGGCTCTAAACTCATCCTTCCACACTCACTCCTGCCCTCCATGTGAGAATCCTAAGGTGGTCCCAAGACTCCCATCACCAGGTGTACTCCCATCACCAGGTGTACGCGTTCTCTATAGCCCCTCCCAGTAACTGTAAACATGATGGATTTCACTCCCACGACTATCTAATATTATGTGACAAAGGTAAAGGGATTTTAAAGATATAATTATGGCCCAAAATCAGCTGAATTTTTTAGTTAATCAAAGAGAGACTGTCCGGAGTAGAGCTGACTTAATCAGAGAAAGCTCTTATTAGGGACTGAGCCCATCCATCAGAGATTCTCCTGTGAGCCTCGCAGAAGCAAACTGCCACGTTGGGTACAGGACCACTGAGCAGGAAACTGCAAGCGGACTCCAGCTGCTGAGAATGGCTTCTGAAAGCCAAGAAGAAATTATGGATCTCAGTCCTACAACTGCGAGGAACTGAATCCTGTGGACAACCTGTGATTTCGGAAGAGGATGTTGAGTCTCAGGTAAGATCACAGCCTTCATGGATAGCCTGACTTTAGCATAATGAAACCATGAGCAGAGGACCCAGCTAACCTGTGCCCAGATGGATAATCCATAGAAAATGTCAAATAATAAATCTGCGTTGTATTAAGTCACTAAGCTTGTTACATAGCTATACAAAATTAACACACTCTCTGCCAACTGATTCTTCACACTGCTGCCAGAGTGATCCTTGAGAAAAAAACCTAAGATAACTAATTGCTTAAAATATTTTAAAGAGTTTTCCACTGCTCTTCAAGATAAAATACTAAAATTTTTAAGGGATGCTTCTCATTTTACCCCTAATGCCTAGCACAGTTCTAGGCACAAAAGCGTTTTCAAATATTTACCAAACAAATAAACAAATATACCAAACAAACATAAACAAAAAACATAAAAAGAGAATTATAGGCCATTATCACTGATGAACATAGACGCCAAAATCCTCACCAAAATTTTAGCAGATAGAATCCAACAACACATAAAAAAGATTATACATCATGACCAAGTGGGGGCCATCCCAGGGACACAAGGGTGGTTCAACATACGCAAATCAATCAATGTAATACATCACATCAACAAGAGAGAGGACAAAAACCACATGATCATCTCAATAGATGCCGATAAAGCATTTGATAAAATGCAACACCCATTTATGATAAAAACTCTCACCAAAGTGGGTATAGAGGGATCATATCTCAACATAATAAAAGCTGTATATGACAAACCTACAGCCAGCATAGTACTCAACGGTGAAAAACTCAAAAGCTTCCCACTAAAACCTGGGACAAGACAAGGATGCCCACTATCACCACTCCTATTCAACATAGTCCTGGAAGTCCAAGCCACAGCAATCAGGCAAGAGAGAGAAATAAAAGGGATCCAAATTAGAAAAGAAGAGGTAAAAGTGTCATTATATGCCGACGACATGTTACTATATATAGAAAACACTAAAAGGTCCACACAAAAACTATTAGAGCTGATTGAAGAATTCAGTAAGGTAGTAGGTTACAAAATTAACGTTCAAAAATCAGTTGCATTTCTTTACACTAACGATGAATCAACAGAAAAAGAAAGTAAAGAAACAATCCTCTTTAAAATAGCACCCAAAGTAATAAAATATCTGGGAATAAATCTAACCAAGGAGGTGAAAGAATTATACACAGAAAACTATAAACCATTGATGAAGGAAATTAAAGAAGACTTTAAAAAATGGAAAGATCTTCCATGATCTTGGATTGGAAGAATCAATATTGTTAAAATGGTCACACTACAGGCAATCTACAGATTTAATGCAATCCCTATCAAATTACCCAGGACATATTTCACAGAACTAGAACAAATCATAATAAAATTTATATGGAACCACAAAAGACCTAGAATTGCCAAAGCATTACTGAAGAGAAAGAAAGAGGCTGGAGGAATAACTCTCCCAGACTTCAGACAATACTATAGAGCTACAGTCATCAAGACAGCATGGTATTGGTACAAAAACAGACATATAGACCAATGGAATGGAATAGAGAGCCCAGAAATGAACCCACAAACTTTTGGACAACTAATCTTCGACAAAGGAGGCAAGAATATACAATGGAATAAAGACAGTCTCTTCAGCAAATGGTGTTGGGAAAACTGGACAGCAGCATGTAAAACAATGAAGCTAGAACACTCCCTTACACCATACACAAAAATAAACTTAAAATGGATCAAAGACTTAAACATAAGACAAGATACAATAAACCTCCTAGAGGAAAACATAGGCAAAACATTATCTGACATACATTTCAAAAATTTTCTCCCAGAAGAAATAAAAGCAAGAATAAACAAATGGGACCAAATGAAACTTACAAGCTTCTGCACAGCAAAGGAAACCATAAGTAAAACAAGAAGACAACCTACAGAATGGGAGAAAATTTTAGCAAATGAAACTGACAAAGGCTTGATCTCCAGCATATATAAGCAGCTCACAGGACTCAATAAGAAAAAAATAAACAACCCAATCCAAAAATGGGCAGAAGACCCAAACAAGCAATTCTCCAAGGAAGACATACAAATGATCAAAAGGCACACGAAAAAATGCTCAATATCACTAATCATCAGAGAAATGCAAATCAAAAAACTACAATGAGGTATCACCTCACACCAGTCAGAATGGCCTTCAAAAATCCACAAATGACAAATGCTGGAGAGGCTGTGGAGAAAGGGGAACCCTCCTACACTGCTGGTGGGAATGCAGTTTGGTGCAGCCACTATGGAAAACAGTGTGGAGATTCCTCGAAAGACTAGGAATAGACTTACCGTATGACCCAGGAATCCCACTCCTGGGCTTGTATCCAGAAGGAACCCTACTTCAGGATGACACCTGCACCCCAATGTTCACAGCAGCACTATTTACAATAGCCAAAACATGGAAACAGCCTAAATGTCCATCAACAGGTGACTGGATAAAGAAGATGTGGTACATTTATACAATGGAATACTACTCAGCCATAAAAACCAACAACATAATGCCATTTGCAGCAACATGGATGCTCCTGGAGAATGTCATTCTAAGTGAAGTAAGCCAGAAAGAGAAAGAAAAATACCATTTGAGATCATCATATGTGGAATCTAAAAAACAAAAACAAAAACAAACAAACAAACAAACAAAAACAAAGCGTAAATACAGGACAGAAATAGACTCATAGACAGAGAATACAGACTTGTGGTTGCCAGGGGGGCAGAGGGTGGGAAGGGATAGATATTTCTATTTCAAAATTTCCAAATTGTAGAACAGATAAACAAGATTATACTGTATAGCACAGGGAAATATACAGAAAATGTTATGGTAGCTCACAGAGAAAAAAATGTGACAATGAGTGTGTATATGTCCACGTATGACTGAAAAATTGTGAACACTGGAATTTTACACAACATTGTAAAATGATTATAAATCAATAAAAAATGTTAAAAAAAAATAAAGCAGGGGCTACAAAAATAATCTCAGAAAGTTGAATTTAAAGTCAAAAAATGAAAAAAGTTTAAAAATGTAAATAAACATGAAGAAAAATTTAATAATGAAAACAGTTACAAAAGAAAATAAAAAAGCATTGAACCTTTATGTAAAAAAGGGCAAAACTCTTAAAATGACTGGCTTTCTCTGTTGTTTAGAAAGGTTCTCAAAGTTGGAGACTGTGAAATAAGACATACAATCCCTGACACGTAAGAAATGCAGACCCACAGGTACAGCTGGGAGGGACCCAAAACAAGGGGTGAAAGGATCAGCATCTTCCTAGAACACAGTTAAACCACTATTTCCCCACTCCTGTGTCTCCTAATCTTCTATTCCTGTCCTATTCTTATAATAATTGTCAGTTTGAGTTCTTATCACTTTCATAAAATTTCACTATAAAATAGTAGGCTTTTCAATAATCTTCCTAGCCTATACAGCTAGTGTAGTGGTACAACAGGAGTATCAGCTCACTATAGCAGTGAATCACCGAGAAGCCTCACTACACAGGTGAGAGGTAAGGCCGTGGGACTGGAAGAGACAACCTAGACAAAGAGAACAAAGACGAAAAGACAAAGATTATCCTAGGACGCCCTGTCTTTTAGAGGTCAGGAAGAAAACAAAAAGCAAACAAGAACAACTGCCACGGAGTGGAAGCCAGCAGAGCATGATGTGCTGGAAGACAGAACTGCCTCAAAAGGAATTTGGGTCAAACACTGCTCATTTATAATTCTACCTACCATCTATTCATCCCACATATTAAGAATATGAAAATTAAAAATGGTGATCAGATTAAGATTTCTGGAGAAAAATGTAAGTGTATTGCTTAAAATCACATTCAACCACGTTAAGTTTTCAAGTTGATGGTAAGTTCATAATCAAATTTCAAGAGCCTAGAAAATATTTCAATCAACATTTTGTTGTTATTTTCATTCTGTTAAGAGAACGAATGTAAACCTAAACTTCTAAAAATGTTCAGAATTCTTTGATTTCAAAGAAAATCTGTTCATACCTCTGCCAGCTTGTACGGTAAAATAAGCTTTTCTCCCACTGTCATAGTCTTCCTCGTAACCAATGCTTCAAAGAGCATCTCTTCTTTAACCTACACAGCAGAAAAGTAAATTCAATATATATGATTTATATGACAATAGTTGAATTATCTACTGAAAAGCCTAATAAAGAAAAAAATTTAATGAGATTAGCAAACATACAATAGAGAAAAAAATAAAAACAAAGACACACTGGGTTATTTAAATATTGGCCAAAGTGGAATTTAAGTTTCCTACTCACCTCATTTCACCATATAAAAGACAAAAAAGAATCTTTTTAAATTAAAGTTCTCTTTCTGATCATAACAGAGAAACATATTTCATTGCGTAGAATATGAAAAATACATAATAGTACAAAAATATTTTAAGATAATCATAATCTCACAACATGAAGACAAGGACCAAAAAGTGACAACACTTCTTGAATTCCAGGCATTATAACGGATACTCATTTATGTTTCAAGTGTTTATTTTTACTTATGGATGTTAAACAGACACAAGTGATGCTCCTTCTGTTCTCAGTCTCTTTCTAGAGGCTAATACTATCTGTGAATTTGACATGTGTCATTTCAGTTCACTTTTTATACACACACACACACACACATATATACATACATACGTATGTATCATTTCAGCTAATGTTTTTATATTATCCACAAATTTCTGAGCTATAACTATGTTGAAAATTTAGGTCAAGCTTATTCATTTTAACTGCTATACTACATAAATGGCATCCCATCATACACATTACCACTGTGTGCAATCCGTTCTCCTATTGTAGGCACTTGCACTATTTACAATTTTGCACCATTAGAAAATAAACTGCAGTGAATATTCCTGTTAGTTTAAGAATTTTCTGAAGTATGTACCTAAAAGTGGAATTATCAGATCATAGTGTACACATTTTTAGCTTTACAGAGTATTGCCAAACTTCCATACACAGTTTTACCAATTTGCTCTCTCAGCAGCAGCACTGAGTTACTTCTTTAAACCTTGACTATTCTTGCTGTTATCAGACATTTTTTATTTCTGCCACACTGATGGGCATGAAATGGTAAACAAGACTATTTTATAAAAGCATCCATACATAATAAAGATACAACATTCATAAAATTTTATGTACATGATATAAAATATTTCAAGCAAAAAAGATTACAAGGAAAAACTGAGTTATAAAATGACAGAGTGGGGCACTACCCTGCCACCAGCAAACTCATGAGATCAATTATTTTTTTTAAATAATTACACGGTAAAGAAAAGACATCTTCTACTGGAGCATCCATTGCTCAATCCTCACATTCCAAAAAAAGGAAACAATTTAAGGCACATTAACTTGACAAAATGAAAAGCCAAAGTTTAAACACAAAACCTCAACCTTTCAGATTTACTTAAAATATTTTTAGGAACAAAATAAATAATACCAGATTACACAAAAAATGACAAAGTTAAGAAAAGTAAGAAAAACCATGTATGATATATATGAGATAAAAATCACTGTAACATTGTGATATATATTTCTCCATGTAAGCAATTATTAAAAGTGAATATTTAAAAATAAATGATCTCTGCAATAGACTCAAGAAATTTTTTTAAAGGAAGAAACAAATATAAGCTGGCAACAGTGCTGAGCAAAGGTCACTTCCATACACTTGTATAAATTCATACAACCAGTGCAGAGAGTAATCTGTCAGGATCAGTAAAGCCCAACGTGTGTATGTAACATAACCCCGAACTGTACTCCTTGGACTCTACTCTAGAATAATTCTCACAGATTTTAACAAGAAGATACGTACAACAATGCCTGTCATGGTACTATCTATAAATGGAAAATTACAAACCATCTCACTCCCCACTAAAACATACAATTATGTTTTATTCATATAATTTTACACAATAGCTAAAAAGAAGACTCCAGAATATATAAACCAGCACTGAAAAATCTCAAAAACATAATATGAAATGAAAAGGTCAAGTTTTAGAATGATACACACAGTGTAACATTCATATAAAGTCTGGAAACATGAAGAACAACAAAACTAGACGTTCTTCCTGGAAATATCTACCTGCTCTGAAAATATAAAAACAAGAATGAGAATGACAAAAACTAAATAAACAGTAGTGTTTACTTCTGGTGGGGGCAGAGTACACAGTGGACTTCAATTACACACTATTTTATGAGTTGGGTGAGATTTCAAGTACACAGGCATTCATTATATTGCTTTTCATATATAATGTATGCTGAAAACATTTCATAATTTAACAGAGAAAAAATGAAGAAAATACGTTAAAATAAAAACTAATATATAATAAGAAAAAGACAGAACTAATAAATCCAAAGAACAATTATTTAAACATAAGAAATGACAGACAAATTTCACACCTATCAAAAGAAAAATACACAAACAGAAAGCCAACACCATAGAGAAAAAAAATTTAAACATCAACAAAATATTCACAAAGAACACAAAAGTAATAAGTTTTAAGCATTTAATCAACACGTGATTTCCTAGAAAAACACAAATTACGAAAATTAACTCAAGCTAGATTTAAAAATCCTGAAAAATCAGTCAACACAAAACAATCTGGAAGGACATCAAATATAACTGGTCACAGGCTGATATCCCTCACATCCTAGAAACATATTATTCTCTGCTAATGATTCTTCTCTTAAATGTAGGAAAAAGATTAAAAGAATGGAAACTAGCCAACTCATTTGAAGGAGCTGACTTAATGCTGGCATTAAAACCAGACAATTATCATACACAGATCTACACACATACACACAATCACACAAAACAAACTAATCTTCCTTGTATTTGAAAAACATCCTAAAGAAAATATTATGGAATTCATATTTTAATCAGCTACCTCTATAATCTTCCAAATGGTCTTAGTTGTACGTATGTGACTTTAAATTTTTCAAATAAACTTTATTAATACAAAATAATTAGCAATGGGCTCAACAGCCAATCTACAATGTTTCTCATATTCACATAATTGAGAAACTGAAATGTATTTTAAAAACTCATTTTTTTTCAAAATTAAGGATCTAAATTTTTTCATTATTTTATTTTTTTATTGAAGTGTAGTTGATTTACAATGTTAGTTCGAGGTGTACAGCAAAGCTATTCAGTGATATATACACACAGATATATTTTTTCTTTTCCGATTCTTATCCATTATATGTTATTACAAGAAACTGAATATGGTTCCCAGTGCTATACAGTAGGTCCTAGTTGTTTATCTATTTTATATATAGTAATATGTATCTGTTAATCCCAAACTTGTAATTTATCCCTCCTCCACCCTTTCCCGTTTGGTAACCATAGTATTTTTCCTATGTCCATGAGTCTGTTTTTAGAAAAACTCATCTTTTTAACTGAAGTATAGTTGATTTACAATATTGTGTTAGTTTTAAGTGTAGAGCAAAGTGATTCAGTCATACACATACAAATGTACCTTTATTGTTTTTTCTATTCCTTTCCATTATAGTTTATTACAAGATACTGAATATAGTTCCCTGTGCTATACAGGAAATCCCTGTTGTTTATCTGTTTTATATATGGTAGTATGCATGCATCTGTTAATCACATACGCTCAATTTATTCCTCCCCCATTTCCTCTTTGGTCACCATAAACTTGTAAAAACACATTCTTTATATTGTTTCAACAGATGTTAAATATATTCAAAATACATAAATCTATGAAAAACTGAACAATTCTTGGTAATGATGATGGTTCTAATATCTCACAACAAAAACATGCTCCAAATTAAACACAATCTATCAGAGATTGTTCTCTTTTCAATAATTTCACAAGTATCTATTCCAATAGGAGTTAGTAAAAAGAAGACTCAAAACATTCACTACTGCCTGAAGTAACTACAAACAATAATTGAAAGAAATCAATAAAATTAAACCATTATTTTAAAAACATTTCTTCTTAAAAAGTAAATCTCTATCACTGAATTGAATCACTTTGGGAAGGAGGGAAATTAAATTAAATCTTGACTAAACTGAGTTTACATTTTAATTAAACCAGTTGTTGTGCCAATCTTTTAACGTTATTTCAGTGAAAGCCTTACGGTTGTAATTATTATTATCAACTTTAACCAATAAGAAAAAATCACACTTAAAAATGATGTCTTAGATACCATGGGAGGTCTTGTCAGATCTCCTCCAGCTCCTCAACTCTGAAGACACCTTCTTTCTACTTAACACTCAACCTCCATTTCTAGAGCTAGTCCAAACTAAACATAACAAGGAGGAATTTAAGAAGCTTGAGTTCAAAAGTGAGATTTGCTATCAAATCACGTTTAGCTAGTAGTCTAACTTTGACAATTCTCAGAATTGGATTTTTCCTCTTTTTTTAACCAATACTTGAGTATTAAATTGCCTGAATTGCCCTTACTAGTCTCTCACCAAAGAAAGAATACTGCACGAAGCCTTGGTACTTGCTAAATGTCCGAACTTAATAAGACCGCCAGCCGCAGCGCTCTACATTACCACAACACCAAGTGTTTGACTAAAATATCACCTGAAATGCCTGCCTGAAATACCATCTGTTCTCTGACCCTCACGACCTTCAAAATTACAGCCTTCAGATACCACACTCCACATCCTGGAACTTCTTTCCACTGAGTGAGTCCAGTTCCAATACAAGGTACTCCCGCCTCCTAACCCTTCTGCCAGGCTAACTCATTCCACTGAAGTTAATAAACAACACCCAGGTATGCACAAAATAATAAACACTGTAGGGCTAGGTAAATAAGAAAGAGGCACCACTGCTCTAAAAGAGCATCACCACCACCTTATAATGGACACAAACTAGTAAACAATTAACTTTATGCTACAAAGCCAACATTAAATTATGCTAAGTAGAAGCAAATGTTCCATGCTGATAGAATCAGTTTAGACCATTTAATAAGGTAAACCTCATAAAGTAGCATATGAATCAAGATTTGAAAGGTAATATTTTAATAGAAAAAAAAGGTCATTCATAATTGCAAAAAAACTAGAAACAATCAAGATGTTCTTCAAAAGGTGAATGGATAAACAAACTGTGCTACATCCATAACACAGAATGTTACCCAGCAATATAGAGAAATGAACTAGCAAGCCTCGAGAAGACATGGATGAATCTTAAGTGTATACTATACTGCTAAGTGAAAAAAGTCAGTCTTTAAGAGGCTACATACTATATGATTCCAATTATGTTACATTCTGTAAAAAACAAACCTACAGAGTAAGTAAAAAAAAAAAAACTCAGTAGTTTGGGGGGAGGGGTTGAACAGGTAAAGTATGGGGAAATTTTAGGGCTATGAAACTATTTTGTATGATACTGCAGTGGAAGATACATGATACTATGCATTTGTCACAACCCATACAGCAAAAAGAGTGAACCTTAATGTATACAAATTTTTAGAAAATTATTTAAGACTTTGGGGGAATCCTAGGAAAGAATGCAGACCATGGCATGAGAACTGTATGACAAATATATGGAACAACCTCAATGAAGGGGTGGGAGGAAAAGGTGCCGACCTAAATAATTTTGCAAATAAATGGACTCTGTAAAGCTAGAGGCAGATGTCTTAATAAAGTCATTTCTCACAGAGGTAAGGAATAAAAATTCTAATACTGCTACCCAGGTATACTGGAATTGAATAAGTAAGTAAGTGAACAGGACAGCTTCCTCATCGTTGGAGTGCAGGTTTACAGATAAGCAAGGGCAGGAAGGCTAGAATAATACATGTAGTAATGGATTAGTTAGAAACAGTACAATCTCATGTTTGTCTTTATATAGATATAGATAGCAAACAGATAAAAATATCTGTAGATATGTGAAATACTGAGGTTAGTATACACACATGTATTTCCTCGTTCTGTCAGAGGAGAGGACCTATAAAAAATTATACCCTTTTTAAGATGAGCAGTTAGCTGGGAAAACATGAGAAATCATCACTCCAGGAAGAAAGAGAAAGTTAATAAAGACCTTGATGTGGGAAGAAGCATCATAGGATGAAGACCTTCGGCTCCCTCTTCCCCATCCACCCAGAAACTCCACCTTCAAGTAAAATCATTTAACCAAAGTCCTAGTATGAAAAGAAATCTGAAATACAGAAAGAGAAAAACTATAAAAGCCCAGAACATGCCACAGTCTAGAATGATATATTCATGCTATTCAGCAAACTGAGGAATTACAGACATCCGTCACAAGGGGAGGCAGGAGAGAAAACCCAAATCCTCGGAAAATTCCGGCACACTCGGTAGCAAAATTTCTATCTTGTGGAGAAACATTATAAATAAAAAGTATTAACCCACTTATACCTACAAAATAGTGACACAGAATAACTGAGAAGTTACCCAGAATTTGAAATGACAACTGAGAATGTAATCACTCACTTCTAATAGTTCCGAGACAACAGGCAGCACCTCAGGGTTATAGATATCTATGGAGTCATCCCGGTATGTCTTCTTTTTGTAACAGATATTACCCAAATGTAGTATTGCTGAGAGAAGAGAGAAAATCCTGCGAAAATAAAACCACAAATTACAGCTTGTTTGTGTGCATCCTCTAAGCTTATTTCATTTCAAAATTCTTATCCAGCAAATTAACTAGTACAACTACAAAGTATTTAGTCTTCAGAAAAATAAGAAATATGGGGATAACAATCATAACCATAATAACTAAAAGTAATTGAGTGTTTACTATGTCAGGCACCATGCAAAGCGCTTTACATAACCCTACTTTCAGGATTGTATCACTTGTCAGACAGAGCTGTTCAAAGGAGACTTTTTACTATTGTCTGAATCTGCTATCATGTTTCAAAAGTCTGACTTTCTAAATTCTTCTCAAAAACCCTGCCTGGAATGCCTTTTCCCTGCAGTCTAATTCAGATCTACTGAATCAGAAGCTTTAAAGGAAAAGCCGTGGAATCTGTATTTTTTTAATGAAGTAACCTGGGTGATCTTTTATTATTATATTTTTAAATGCTTTCCTACATCATATTATACGGTCCATCATATTATAAATGCTTAAAAAACAGTATGAGGCCATGAGGGTTGGCATATCAGGCCCTGGTGTGAAACATCTATGTCTGGACAGCTCTCCCCTCCTGTCTCAGAAGAAAATACGCCCTCCTCCGGCCGATGAAGCTGACCCCTACACTTGCGCCCTACATCTCACGAACTCAGTTTACTCTGAACCTGTACTTAAAAAGGCAGAACGTGAGCAGTATTCTACAGCAAAGGTTTGATCCACATGGCAAACAACAGACTGCCTGCAAGGCTCTGTTAAGAGTAGTTCTGAAGCAGATGTGGGTGCAACAGAAGACTGTGATTTATCAGCAAAGTCAGCCATGGTCACAGGGGAGGAGAATAGCAGTACACGTGATACGCTCTCCATCCAAAACATTACAAGTATGTAACTGAATGAGTGGAAAAGAGACGACTCCTTCATGGAATGAAGCAAACAGTGAATGTTCTGAGTACAACGTAACATTTCAGAGAATACCATCAGTCTAGTTAAAATGTGAAACTCGTGTTAGAGAATATCTGAAGATAACATCTGAGGGATAGAGAAGGGTCACACTGAAGGCCAGGCTACCAGGAACATATTGTTTCCAGTGGTTTCCAGTATGGGACGCAGTCATACCAGAAAGTGTAAAAGACAATCTCATGGTGTAAGAGAAGTAAATACTGTATTTCCAACTTATTTTATCTAAAAAAAATGAAATGAAATTTCACTATTATTTAATGTACAGACTGACACTTCGATCCGTAAGTCAGCCAGTCACGTGTCACATGAGGTAAATGAGGTGTCCTGAGGGAGAATGGAGGAAGGAGGGGTACCTTCACTTATTTACTAACGTTCAGTGAACTGCAGTTTATGCCACCAGTTCAATAGATCTGCATATTTATATATTATATTATTTGGTTTTAACTTCTTTCATAAAAAGATTCTGGCAAATAACCTGCTGACAATTCATACCGATGATGTATCACAAGCAAACAAGAAAATGGCAGAGCTGGTATCTTTCCACTCCTATTATTAGATTAAAAACACAGTATAATCAGATCTGACATAGTTATCAACATTTATTCCCTCCTTATAAGAAATTTGTTAACTGTTTTTCTCTGATGAGAGTCAAGGTCATTTGTCTTTAATTTTAAATCGTTTGTTTTATTTTAAATATAATTTACTTTTATCTCAACCTTTTTACATTTCTATTTTGTTTATAATGAACAAAGTGCGTTTAGTACAATGCCACAGACATAAATTTACAGTCAAATACATGGAAAATTATATTTTACTGATAGGTATGCATGTCATAATAAAATTAAAGATCAATGATACAGAAAATAGGAGTTATAAAAATAATGTTATAAAGCATCAGTTTTTAAGAAAGGTAGTGGAAAGGTCTGGGGGACCACTATGAACTCTTGCAATAATATGCAAATGCTTATGGATTACATTTTATAGGAAGAAGAGCTCCAGTTTTCAACAGACTCTCAAAGAATTTACGACCAAAAAACAGCAATTCAAAACAAGTCTTTTAGAAAAATAAGTTTTCTAATTCTAAGCAGCACTTAAGATGGAGGAGGCACTGGATCTGGAATATCAATTAGAAAATGGTTTCAAAGGATCAAGGAAGAGGAATCTTTGAAACACATCGTGATTTGTTCTACAGAGGACAAAAGAATAAAATTAATAAACTCACTGTCTTCGTGTCTTGGGAAGGAATCCTACCATCTCCATGGCTAATTGTAAGCGTTCAAAGTCATGCCTCAAATCTTCCCCCTCCACCGTGAAGCAATCCTGCTTATTTAAGAAGAAAAGGGGGAGAAAAATCAAGATTACCTATTGGAAAGTAACGTAAGTCACTCCGAAGTTAGTAATTTTAGATTAAGTACACCTATATATAAAATTAGAGCTGGTGAATTATTTAGACATTGCCAAATTCATGACAGCTCTTACCTTACTTACAGGTATGCAGACTAAACACATATTTACCAAGATACCAGCATGTTACCTTTTCTCGCCCTTTCACAATCACCAAAGCAAGGATCTCAAAAGTAACAAGATAAAGAGCTGGCAATACTTATAAAATGTTCTGATACCAAGTTTAATTTTGAGTGGTTCTGAAGAGTTTTAGAAATCCAAAGCATTTAAGAGAGCTCAAGTCCACAAATGGGACTTATTCAATAAATATTTAACAAATGCCTACCCGTATGTAGTAAGGTGCTGAAATAGATCTTGGGACACACAAATAAATTTTAGAAGAGGCAGTAATTTATGTGAGAAGTGGAGCTTACATTTTTATAATATAAAGATGTTTATATTATATCAATATTAGATACAACATAGTTTCTAATGAAATAATATAAACAACATGGTAATCAATCAGCCAAATAAAGAAGAATATGTGAAAGTATAAAAACCTGTAAAGAACATACACGATATCAATCAGTAAAAATATTTACGGACTACCAGATAAAAAAAAAAACTACTCTTTTAGAGCAACTCTTACATTTCAGTTCCCCCAAAAGTCAAATGGTAACACCATATACATAATCTAAATCTTTAAAACAATAAGTCTTTAAATCCCTTTACTGTATGTTCTCACAGTCCCTTGCACTTACATTTTCAAAAACTTCCTCACATGTATTTACTTTTTTAATGCTGACCCCCCCTCTTATGAAATGCTGTATCAAATACTCAATGAACACATGAACTTTTGTCTCATTCACTGCAGATCTCCAATATCAAGCAAGCCAGTGCCAAGAAGAAAGTGGGTAATTAATTATTGAAGTAAATATATAATCACTGAATTATGTAACTGAAACACACCTTTTTGAGAAATAAACAAATTACTCATTTATTTTTTTTAAAATATTTATCAAGTATCTACCTATGTACAAACCTGCTTTAAGCACTATGAGTTAATGAACATATGAATTAATGAACATACGCAAACAAAAAACTTTAAAATTGAATATTAAATCTTAGAATTCTATTAAAAGTGTTTTTATTCTCTATATGGAACAGTATACAGGCATAGTTTAAAATTTTAAATTCACTTCAAGAAAAGTTCTTTCTGAGAACACATGGATTTAATTCTCTGACTATAAAATTTTTGGTAAGCAATTTTAAGACACATTTCTACAGACATACCAATGTCCTACCCACCAAAAAGATTTTAAGTTATCACATTTTTCTTTTACCTAGAGCAAAGTTTTTTTAAAAGCTCTTGCTTCTCTTTCCCCCAAATCCACAAACAGCTTGCCCATTTTAAGATTTAGTAAAAATTTTTCTATAACAAATAAGTTATAGAAAAACACTATGCTTCCATTTGTGTAAACTCAATGACAGAGCAATGATTCTCACAACTGACAGTTGTTGTCTGCCCCCAAAATGAATAAAGCCGTATGTATAAAATATTGAGAAAGTGAACTGAAAAAACCACTAAAATATAGATTTATATTTGCTATTATCCATAATCAAATGTTCTTCAGAAATACAAAGCAGTCTCAGTAAATAACAAATAATTAATTTTTAAAACATGTACTTAACGTATTACTTCTCTGATGGCAATGGTATTAGAAAAACTAAGGATAGATTAATCTACCAGACCAGAAATATCCTTATCTTAATCTAGGTGTCTATGGAAGCAGACCTTGAGACCAAGATTCAGTACAAGTAGCAGCAGAATGGGAAAGTAAAATAGGGAAGAGAATGTAGCCTAAACAGGGTACAATATTAAAGTAGCCACCACAGTGGGTAACTGGACTTTAATTCCAAAGTAACCCACAGGAACAGTATGAAAAACAGAAAGGTGGAGGAGCCGGAACACTTACACACCCTCTCCCATCAGTTACTGACTGAGGACTTCTGGAAACAGGAGGAGGAAGCTGTTAGTTCCTGGGCACTCCAGGAGGCGCCGTGCAAGCGCACAGGGCCTCCCAGAGTTCTGAGAAAAGCCTTCAAGCACCAAGAGATAGACACTGGCTGCTGGAGGTCCTTCAGGAAACAATGAAAGGGGAAATTCAAAGCATCAGGCAGGGAACTAACCAACAACTGTTACAACTCTTCCCACAGAAAGAAGACAGCTGATTCCTCTGGTCAAATTCAGCTCAAGCTCTAGTTTTACTTGCTAACACACCACTGCACACTCCCCACAAACACACCAAAATGTTCCTTCATGCTATCAGCCTTTTGCCCCTTTGCGTGAGATGATGAGAACCCTTTCTCACACATAGGTGCCTACGATAAGCCTGGTGTGCAGGAAGCATTTATGAGGGAGAGAAGTGAAGGAGACAGTCAAATTAGACTTTTTTTTCTACGCTGTCTATATTTCTTAGAATGCTGTTTAGAAAAACCACACTCTTTTTATTTTATTTTATTTGGTGGGAGGAGGTAATTAGGTTTACTTACTTATTTATTCTTAGAGGAAGTACTTAGGATTGAACCCAGGACCTCATGCATGCTAAGCACGCACTCTACCACTTGAGCTATACCCTCCCCCCGAAAAACCACATTCTTTTAGAGCTACCAGCACAGGACATAAATCTGAATAACTGACTTTGAGAGTTAGTAAAGATGCTGAAGATCATTTAAGAAAAAAGAATATAAAGAACATAGCCTGATTTGAATCCCAATTACACTATTAACTTGCTTCATCACCAAGAAGGAAGTCACTTAAACTCTGAGCCACTGTTGTTGTGTGGAAAGTAATCATACTAACTCCAGTCAGGGGTTTTATAATGACCAAATATAACATGGATGTTAAAGTGGCTTTAAAATGGAAAAATATATGCAAAGGAAGTTGTGCAGCACACAGAGACCTCACACTGGACTGGCATAAAGCCAGAAAGGCAGAATTTGAGGGAGTGACCACAAATTTATAAACTACTGAATAGTGAACAGCAATAAGAGTCTTTATGCTGCAGAAGTACTTAAAATAGGGAGAAAGGAAACATTATGGATTCAAAGCTTCTTGCCCAAGTTGCATCAGGATCACTGAGAGCACTGCAGCAGGTCTACCCCAGAGGAAAGCGAGCTGCAGGTACTATACAGACGTGTGGGCTCCTGCAAAAGCAGCAGCAACCAGCGTGGGCGCTTGGCCTCCAAGAGACGCTAAGTTCTGATCCCACTGCAGCATGGTGGGATGGCGGTACTCTGAGACCTGCTATGGCAATTCTCACTAAACCTGACCTGACAGTTGGACCGTTCAAAGCTCGGTTTAGAAAAAAATTTTAATTAGGTGAAACTAACCCTTTACAATGAAGTTATTCAGACCAGCTTTAGGGTAAAACAGATTATTACCATTTAAGGAAGGGTGGCATTTATTAAATATCTTCTACATATCAGTCAATATGAGAGTCACTTTCCATATATAATCTCTAAAACCTTAAAACACAAGTTGTTAATTATGTGTATGTATATTTAATTGCACATAGGGGAGAAAACAGACTCAGGTTGAACAACTCACCTAAATAATAGGGGTGGCCAAACAAAAATTTATCCAGTTCTAAATCCTCTATCTCCCATGAAACACTAGCTGCTTGAGCTTGTATTAATATTTAGAAGAATTAAATCACCAATCAATGGACAACAACAGGTCCCTTATTAAAAGCAATTTTCTCACTATAGTTCCCCTTGGGATCACTCATACAATTCCACACAATGTATGGTAATACACTACAAATTGCAGAACTGCCCTTAACAATCCTCTCTTCCTATAATACTAGACCCATAAGTTCTAATGACTTAGAGGGAAACAAAGTTTAGTTTGCCCCCAAATTTACTCTAACGGGGAGTAAAGAGGAAAGAAGAGATCGAATGCTTGCTTTCATTAACTAACTTGTGAGGAAGCAACAGAAATTAATCAAAGTTTAAATTATAATAGACTTGAAAACACAACACATGGGAGGATAGTGATGAACGTTAGGTTAAGGGAGCAGGAGAGTATGGCTACAAAGTTCTTCTAAAAGGAAAAGATGGATAATGGTGTTTCCAATGGTACAGCAACAGAGGAAACACCCATTGTGCACTTACTGAGTATTAAGCAACCTATCAAGCTCTTTAGATGCATGAATTTAATACTCACAAAATTAAAGACCATTATTATCCCCTTAAATAGGTGATGGAAACAAAAGGATAAGTGACATGCTCAGGTCCTCCAAAATTGTAAGTAGATGAGATGGTACCCAAGTCAGGTCTGTCTACTTCAGAGTCCAAACTCTAAAGCATTACTTAGACTAAATAACAGCAGACCAGTTCACAATTTCTCTGTAAGCTCCGTCAGGTAATCAAGCCCTACATTCACCATATGAGTTACCCAGTCTCCTACCTACCTCCCAGTGTGGCACGGTCACCTGGTTTTCTAAGCCAAAACTGGACGCTTGTCAAAGTCGGCAAAACAGCATTAAATTCCTCTACTAAAATTTATCAGTATCTACATATGTAAATGTCTAAAATTTACTCTCTAAAATTTTAAATCTGAAACTGCAAATTACATGATTTATTATGAAACAGTAATACAATTAAACTGAAGGAAAAATTAATGTCATAATTACTATCCCTTCTCAATTCTGAAATAGGCTAGTTTTGTAATTAGGAGAGTTTGTAATTACACATGGCGAGAATAAGTGATGGTTATTTAAAGCAAGAATTAAGACATATTATGTTTCCAGGAGGAATAGTTAATAAATTAGTTCATTAGTTAATGAACAGGTATAGATGGTGTGTGTTTTCAGTCGTTCACATTTAACCTAATTGCAAACTGAAGGACAGGAAAAAGATTTTTTGTGCTCTTTTTATAATCACAAACTTGTTCTTATAAAATATAACAAAGCTGAATTTACCAACTTATTTTATATCATAATATAAATCACTTAATTAAAAACATAAAGTAACCTTATTTATAGGAATTCCAATTCTTAATTTTTAGGAAATAATGTAAAGGCTATAGCCTCTCTTGCTATTAAAAATATACAAGCATTCATTATGTAAAAAGACTGTTAACTGACACATAATACAGGAGAGATACAACTTTTTAAAATAAACAAATATTATTCATAATATGTGGGGAATTAAATTACTAAAAAAAAAATTTTTTTAATCTCAAGGAAAGAAGCCCTGTAGTTCATAAGGATTCATATAAATGTTGAAATAAGGAATGCAATCAATCTACTCTTTGTTAAAATGAATACTGCATATAGCCTAACATTAGCAAAAAAAATCCAAAAAAGTAAACTGACTGGTTTTTAATCAACAAACCATACACATACAAATAAGTTAAACATTGATTTATCTTCTTTCCTATATTCTTGGTTTGTATTTCAACGACTGTCTTTCTAAATCATGAGATGCAAATAAGCAAGCTGAGGGTCCTTTAACAGGAACGCAGAATATTTAGGTACTTGTACTGACCGGCTCAGAGTCATAGCAACCATCATCCCAGCTCTGTCTGAGGGGTCTCTTTGTTATCTGAAAGTAAGGCAGGTTAGTTAGGCAGAAGCAATGACATCACACGTCTCCAATCACCTCTCAGATGTCGTGCTCAGGCGGCACTGCTGGCATCCAGAGAAAGTTACTCCGTACAGCAGCACAAAGTGAGACACAACTAGGTAAATGTTCAGATTCTGGGAGATCGTATGTTATAAACGCCAATCTGTATTTGCCATTTCCAGGGACTCTGAAATTTATATTGCTGCTGAGTCCCACAGTCTATGAATACTGACCTTATGACAAGAATATGTATGGTATGGCCATCGACTACAGAAAGATCTGGAACAACAGCAATAAACTCTGGATTTCTCTAATACTGACAACTATCAGCTCATTTATGGGCAAACACTACTTTTTAGAAAGGAAAATATTTAATCACCCAAGTGTAATGCACAGTTTAAACAGGAAAGGGAAAAAACTAAGGAGCTAATTCGATGATTTTATTTTTTAATATACTTAATTCAACAGAGTAAAAATGCCTCATATTATATCATAAAGTGATATTTTAAATAATTTTGAAACTCTCATAATGGTAACACAGAGTTATGTCAGTTTATATAAATTATGTAGTTTCAAACTTGGGAATTACCAGTTATACAGTGCACTCCCTATCTTGTGAAAAGTCTGAGATGTTACTTTCATAACCATAAATATACACTATAATCTTATTACTAGATATATAATCTTACTATTAGTTCAAGAATTTTTGTTAATACAAGGAATGACATTGAGGAAACCAGTGAAGAGTTGGGAGGATGACTCCTTAAGAAAGTCAATACCCTAAATCAGCCTCACAGCACCATGCAAAGAGGGATATGCATTAGACTTCAAAACATGCAAATAAAGCTCCAGTCAGCCTTTCTCAAGGGCAAGCATTAATCATTAGTAACATTTAACGTGCGGTGGTCGGTACAAGGTACACCACTTTGAAAGAGTAAACCACTCTTCTAAATTGGAGGTACCTATAATCAGTTTATTATTCTCTAAAAGAGTCTACAGAAAGCAAAAGACACACATATAGCTAAACTTTTACAACTCACATAAGAATAATAATAATTTCTGAATGAGAGAACAGCATCATGTAAGTTTTCAGAGGGTACATATGAAAACGCTAGTCAATATTTACTACCAACCAGGTTTGGGGGTAAAAACACTAGGAAAACAACTTTTCTTAAAAGTTAAAATTTAATAATGTCCTACATTTCAAAATGCTTTTCATGAACTCTCACCTGATTGAGATAATGATATTCTTCTGGCTGTTTAAGATGGAATGCTAATCTCTCTTCTTCACTTGCTCCTGCCAGGAGGTAATAGAATACATGATAGTTCCTGTTGGAAACAAAGAAGTATGGCTTTATAATGAACATGGTTTATGGTTATCACTTAACAGGGGAAAAAAGAGAAAACATAAATTTGTAAAATGTTTCAGCTTTGCTTCGTTTTTTAATACAAAGGTGATAAATTCAGTATTTAAGTCCTACAAAATAATGTTTTGGATGCTGAATACAAAAGAGAACGGTGAAATGCAACAATACATCAAAGTTAAAACCTCTGCAAATTTCTCTCCTCCATAAAACCAATCAGAAAACTGGCAAATTTGCCAGAATCAACTTTTTCAGAACTCTGGAAATTAACCAAAAGCTTACAGCAATACAGAAAGTGTTTATACAAGAATGACAGCTGAATCTCAGTAAAAACAGAAGCTTGGTGGCCTTTTAACTTGCCTTATTCCATCTCCTGCTTACCAGATCCATGGTAGCCTTCAATACCAATAGCTTACAACTGAGGTGGACACCAGAAGCCTGGCAACCTCCAAAAGAGGGCAGAATAGGGTTGGAGCTCATTCAGACTTTCATTCCTTGAGAAATACCATTATTTGAACTGTCTGGTAGTTCCCTGGAAGAAATCATTTTCAAAACTATCTTTGTTTCACCTGACTCTGAGTTAGCCCAGTATGAATATCTTTGCCCCAGAAACATTTGTAGAAAACAATTATAAACAATTTTTGAACATGTCTGCTGCCTGAAGCAATGGATAAATGTTGGGGCAAACAGTAGGTAAACCAAAAAACTTACAGGGAAACGCTGGAAAAGGAGATCTCCATATGGGCTTTGAAAAGCTCCAGTACGTTCCTGGGAACCTAGATGGCCATGTGCGTGAGTAAGGCTGTGCCCATGGCCACTCAGCAAAGACCAGAGGAGATACTAAGCTCTCAGCTATCACCAACCCTGAAGGTCTGCACAAACAGGAAGCAAAGGCTAAGGCAGAATTATAAAATGCCTACCTGGTTGTTAAAAGTCATGGCCCAACACACACAGAGAGCCCTGAGGCAAAGACTAGGAGATTTACTATTTCCAAGCATTTAAGGAAGTCTCTGTTCAATCATTAGCTGACAACCAAGCTAACCAAGCAGATACTTCAATGGCTACCCTCAAAAAAGAACACAGACCTCAAAGCAGTACAGAAAAATCACAAAACAAATGGCAGAAACAAAAGTAACCACCACAGATCCTGGGAGGAGAAGGAGCTCATTTCTAGAACTGCCACATAATTATTTCAAATGTTCAATCATTATTTAAAATGTTTAATTTTCAACAAAAATTTATGGGGCATGCAAGGAAATCAGAAAATACACCACATACAATGGAGGAAACACAATCAAGAACAACCGTTCTCGGGGAAGTCCGGACATCAGACCTACTGGGAGAGAGGTTTAATCAGCTGTCTTAAGTACATTCAAAGAACTAACAGGAACCATGCTTAACGAACTGAAGGAAAGTATGAGAATGATGTCAAATAGAAGCTATGAATAAAGATACACAACTTACAAAAAATGGTCAAAAGGAACGTGAGATTTCAAAAATATAGTAACTAAATGAAAAACTATCTGGAGGAGCTCAGCAGCAGATCTGAGCAGGCAGAAGTAATCAGTGGACTTGAAGAAAGGCCAGCTAAGGTCAGTTAATCTGAGAAAGAAAAATTATCAACATCTCAGAGATCTGTGGGACACCATTAAGCAGACATATGCACAACAGGAGTCCCAAAAGAAGAAAGAAAAGAGCAGAAAGAATATTTGAAAAAATAATGATCAAAACTCCCCAAATTTCATGAAAAACATTAATCTGTACATCCAAAAAACTCAATGAACTCCAGGAGGGAAAAACTCAGAGATCCCACACCTACACAAATTAAAACTGTTGAAAGACAAAGACAAAATTTTTAAAGCACCATGCAAGAAATGCCTCATCAAAAGATCCCAATATAAGATTACCACCTGATTTCTCATCAGGAACCATGTCAGAAGGAAAACAGATTCAAAATACTAAGAGAAAAGAAACTATCAATCAAGAATTATATATCCAGCAAAGCCATCCTTCAAAAAGAAAGGAGAAATTAGGACATTCCCAGATAAAAACTAACATACTTCATAGCTAACAGACAGGCCCAATAAAAACTGCAAAGCTCTTCTGGCTGAAATAAAAGGAGACTAGACAAGATTCAACTAAGCATGAAGAAATAAATAGCATTACTGATGATAACTATAGAGGTAAATACAAAAGACAGTATAAATTCATGTTTTTTGTAATGCTCTTTTTCCCCTATTAGATTTTAAAGACACCTGCAAAAAGCAATAATTATAAATCTGTACTGATGGGCCTACTATTATAAAGATGTAATCTGTCTGACAGTAACAGCACAAAGTAGGGGAAAAGAAACAAACCTACACAGGAGCAAAGTCATTTGTATACTATCAAAAGTAAGCTGTTATTAATCCAAACCAGACTGTTAGAAGACATATCCAATATCTGAATGTAGGTCTGTTTAACTTCAAACTCTGGTTCTTAACTTTACTTTGTCTCATTGTAACATGAAGCAAATCATTTACTTCACCGATATTGAGCTTCTTCATCCAACGGAAGATACATATATATCATCTCTGAAGTCCCATATACCTTAAATACTATAATGAAATTAAGAGCTTTATTAAAAACTTTTCTCAAATTAGAGAAAGAACACTAAGACATAGCAAAAGGTCCAAAGGCACAAGGCTGACAAAAAGATACCACCTGAGATACCACTGTTTTCCTGTTCTGTTAGTTTGCCTAGAATTTAGAAAGGACAACAGTTCTACATACGCATTTTAAAAATCTCCTAGCAGCCTCTAAAAAAATACAGTGTTCTGCCCGTGAAAGAAACAGCAATTATATGTAAAGCTACACATGGTATAAACTGAATTAAAGGTCATGATGTACAAAGATCTGAAAAGTCAACCTGTATGATACAAATGTTAGCTTGATCTAATCATACAAATTAAAATATGTACCGTTCATTATGCTCTTGATAAACGAGTCTGGACTTCTCCAATAGATATTTTTCAACATAGGCACTAGAAGAAAAATAAGACTGGTTGATATAAAGCTTAACATAAAGTAGACAAACATTTAATCAGAGAAGGCATAAAAGTATAACGAATACTATCCAGCTTACTTTAGTACATTTACTATTATAATTGTGTTATGGACACTCTTTATGTTATCCACGTTAAATTCATGAACTCAAGTTTTCTTTTTTTTTGCTTTCAATAGAGCAAAATAAAAGTCAGAAGTTCGAAACATTGCACACAAGACCCTCCCATGACACAGCCTTCACTTTCTTTCAAGGCTTGGCAAGACTGTACATTCTTTCAGATATTATAATTTGGCCAGACCACTAAACAAGGCTCAAAGATACACTGTCTTCACATAGCCATGCTACTGCCACATTCTGGGATTACTGTTTATTACTTACTGGTTTACTCAGTAAGTATTCATCAATTGGGCACTCTGCTAAACACTGTTCAAATATAGAAATAAATGATATACTACCTGTTCTCAAGGGGCTTCCATACTAGAGAAGGAAACAGATGGGTAACCTAGCAGCTATAATACTGAGTTTAAAGGGTTCATTATAGAGCAATGATCAGAATATTATGAATGTACCAAGAGAGACACGTAAGATCCAATCCAAGAAGGAAAAAGGATGTAAAGAAGAATTCGTATAGAGGGTGAGTACATAGCACACAGTAAACATTCATTAAATATATTTGGTAAGTGACTGAGTAAATGACTGAAATCTGAAAGACTGACCAGAAGAAGGCAAGGAAAACTGCCTTTCTGAAAAGGCATAAAAGGGGGAGGGTAATAACAGCTTCAGGGAAGACAATTAGTTAACATGACTAGAGAATGAGATAGGCAAGTGGACTAGATCAAGAATCATCAATATACCAAGGGCCAGAAGAATGGAATCTACCCTGAAAGTAATGGGAAACTGAAACATGAATTGTATTTCTGATGTCATTTGCTTTGTCCAGCCCTGCACCCTTCAAGTCTTCAATACCTCTTACTGAAATTAGAGTAAGCAGGTAAGCTCTTACTGGAAAAGGGGGTTCTACAGTCTGAAACTTAAAAGCTTTAGACGGCTGAATCCAAACTACCTAGCACAAACATGTCTGGGGTCAAAATCTTGACTCCTGAGCTTTTATTTCCCTCAGTTCCCTCCCATCACATGCTGTATTTCAGAAACTCCCAAATACAGGCTACTCCCTCAAGCATGCCATTCACCTCTTACTGCACTGTTCATGCCCCTTCTTCCACTTCTAATTCTGTAAAAGAGAGTGTAATCTAACTCTCTGGTCCAGTAGATTCCTATCTTGCATTAAAATGAAGCTCAAATGTACCTTCTTTGCAAATTCATTGCCACAACCATCACCAGTAATTAAAATACATCACTTCTTCTGAATTACCATTACGACCTTCAGTCTAAACCACTGAAACAGGCTCTTACCTGCCTACAGTGGAAGAAAGGGAACTAACATAAACCGGTGGGTTAAATCCCCACTGAGCATGGCAAATATTACTGCCTCCGTTTTATAGGCTGAGAGACTGATGCTGAAAGACATTAAGATCATGCAGCTAGTAAATGGCAGAACTGTGATTTCAACCCCGGACTATTTTAACCACACAGGCTCCCTCAGTGACCCCCACATACTCCTGGACATCTCTCTTGCTTCCCCTCCAATCCATGGTTATGCTGCCATGAGGGTTATCTACCCACACAACAAGACCCACTCTCGCCTGCTCCTCAGACTGAAATACGTGGCGGTGAACTGATGTTATGTCCATCTAGGACTTTTTTAATACATCAGCATAAACAAAGGAAACAGAAAAGTAAATATGGCAAACTTTGAAAACTGCTGAGTCTGAGTGGGAGTTCTTTGCACTGTTCTCTCTACCTATGTGTATGTTTGACATTTTTTATAATACAGTTTTTAAAATGAGCTTCCCAGGGTCAAGAGGATAAATTATAAACATTAGAACTTTAGTCACGATCTGAAACCAACTGACCACTATGCCCATAATCTGTAGCCACTTAATTTACCTCCTCAATTATACCAAGCTCTTGTCATAGCTGGAGTGGAATGAATGATCCCATTCATTTGATAATGCCAGTTCCTCAATCGATAAAGTGATTTCCCACTTTTTCTGACAGGCAAATTTTCAAGATCCAAGATAAAAATCACCTCTTTCTGTGAACTCTTCCAGACACATACTTCAGTCACTGCACTTACCTCATTTACCGTAATCATTTTATAGAAGTATCTGCCTTCCCAAAGAGCCTATGGGACCTTCAATGGTATAAAACATGTCTGCATCTTCTTACGTCCTCAACACTTACACCATGCCTGGTACTCAAATGAACTTGATCAACAGTCATAAACACAAACAGTATTATGTAGGGAAATGTCACTGTGGTTGCTTTAAGAAATACATTAATTAGGGGATCAAGTTATATCTCTGACTTATTCAAAAACACTTTTTTAAAAATGGATGTATGCATAATATAGAAGTTAAGGGTATTAGACTATCCTTAGAACTTCTCTCAGGTTTGAACTTTTCCAAAAGAAGTAAGTTGAGAAGAAAATAATTTAATACGAACACCAATGTCACTATTCTCATTAAAGAGCGAATGAACAACCTGTCGTTTATGAAGGGGCAATGGCAAAAATGTAAACATGCTCCAAAGCCTGTGACTGTTACTTACCCAAGTACAGTGCCTGTTTCTTGGTAATTTACTTGAATAAACTTGCCAAAACGACTTGAATTGTTATTATGAGCTGTCTTTGCATTTCCAAAGGCCTGTAAAAATAAACAGTTCTCATTAATTTCATCTTTAAGAAATGAAAAATCATGCTTAGGTCAGCTTGGGGGGAATATAAAATGGTATGTACAATTTATACATAAGTTTGGAAGTTTCTTTAAAAGTTAAACATATGCCTATCACATGACCTAGTCATTGTACTTCTAGGTGTTTGTTTACCCAAGAGAAAGGACAGTGTATATCCACGCAAAAACTTGAATACAACTTTATGTGTAATGGCCAAAAACTGGAAACAACCTATATGTCCAACAGATGAATGGATAAACAAAACATGGCATATCCATACAATGGAATACTGCCTTAGCAAAAGGACTGAATTATTGACACACAACAATATGAGTGAATCTCAAAATAATTATACCAACTAAGAGACGTCAAACATAAGACAGTACATACTGTATGATTCCACTTATATAAAATTGTAGGATACACAGACTAAGCTATAGCGACAGAAAGTACTAAGAGGTTTCTTGCAGGTGAATGAGCTAGAAGGGCTGAGAGAGAGGGACCACAAAGGGATGTGGGAAAACTTCAGGGCTAGTGGGTGTGGTCAGTCATCCTGCCAGTGCTGGTGGTTTAAGGAGTATATATGCTTGTCAAATTTATCAAATTGAGCATTTTAAATATGTGCAGCTTACTGTATCTCAAGTATACCTCACAAAAATATCTTTCAAGAAAACAAAACCCAAGTAATATTACCCTTCCTTTCAGCTCTAAAACAAAAATAGTATATTCTCTTTCCTTTCTAACATTGATGGCATTATTTCTAAAACATACCAAACTAAAACATTTTCCCATATTCTCTACATTTTCAAAAATGAACCCTTAGAATTTCAATGCTAGGCAGATTTTAAGGTTGCAAAGATACAAATATACTGACAAAAATATCTTCCCCAACCACCTATTTCCACAGCGCAATAACAGACAGGAGTCTGGCCCTGCTGTCCCTTTACAAGGGGACGTATATTACTCCAATCACCTCTTTCCCCTGCATCACTATGACCCAAAGACACCCCCTGAAAAAACACTGCCACACCTTTCAATCTTCCACATCGCCTTTTCTACCTTCCCATCGTCCAGTTTTCCTTGGTAACTAAAAATGATGTCTGTATTTCTACTTTGTTTCATTTCATTTTCTCACATCAACAAATTTTAATTTTTAAAAGCTATGTTTAAGAGTAAGAAAAGTATTTCTACACACTTACCTCAAGTACTGGTCCAGCTCCAAGAATAATTTGTTCCACTCCACTGGCAAATCCTTTCTGACTGAGAGCAGTAAGATGGTGAATAAGAAAGTTTGTGCTTTGAGTCTTCCCAGAACCACTCTCTCCTGAAATCACAATGCACTGATTCTTTTTGCGCTGAAGCATGGCATGGTAAGCTACATCAGCCACGGCGTAAATGTGAGGCTCAAGTTTTCCCAATTGGTGGTTATCATACATTTTGACATATTTGGGGTTATAAATAGGAAGAAACTTAAATGGGTTAATAGCTATTAGAATACTGCCAACATAGGTATAAATTTTTTCATGCTTAAAGCGATTCCGTAGGTTTTCTAAGAGAGTTTTCTCATTCAAATCAGGTAAGCTACATAAGTCATCAAAGTCTTTCTGCTGAGGCTGTGGAAGAAAACCCCGTTCCATCATCCTTCGACGTTCTTCTGTTACCCGTAGCCATGACTGAAGACTACCATAATGGATCGATCCATCGAGGTTTTTTTCTCTTAGAAGAAAGCGGTAGTCCTCTCCACTCAAGCGATTTTCCAGAGCCATTCGGGGCCACAACATCATTCGCTGAACTGGACAGTCCGTTGGATTGAGTATCCATTCTTCTCCACCAAATTCCTTTACCTCTGCTAAAACGTAACATTTTGTTTTGTCAAGATGAAGTCTGTTTATAAGAGAGTCAATCACCTCAGCAGCTGTGGAGTTCTTTCTGGCAGGAACTGGACAGTAGATTGTCCCTTCTGCAATTGTCCCAGGGTATATACGTAACGTGTGTTCATTATCCTCAAAGCGTCGTCTTCCTCCATCATTTACATTCATATTGGATCCTGTCCCATCAGCATGAATAGTATGTGTTCAAGACTATGCAAACCATTTTTGTAAAAGAACTGTTAACATAAAACATGGGAAACATTAGAAGTCATATTGCACAATCACTGCTTTCTTATGCTCAAAAAAAAAAAGGCTTAACAATCATGTTAATTACATCTTTTAGAACAAAAACATCCTAACTCTTCTTTTAGTACAGGAATGGTCTTGAAAATAGTCTCTATGCGACCACATATTTCATTTTATTCCAAATCTGGACACTAAAACAGCAACTTGCCAAAATTTTTTCCACATTTTATTATATTAGTAATTCAGAACCCAAAGAGTAAAAATAGAAATGATTTTATCCTCTACTATTTTGAATGGTTCTGAAGTATCTGGGATTACAGCCAAGTTCTTTCTTTACACTTGAAGAGAGACTCATTGAAGACTGGATTAAGATGCACAGAACAATCACACACATATCTAATCACCCTGCACCCAAAAGTTCCTACACATAAAGCAAAAACGAAACAGAATGCCATCAATAGAGCAAACATTTGTGAAATTAAAAACAGTAAGCTAAGATGAGATCAGATAAACAAATTAAACTAGATAAAGTTATATCCAAGAGAACACGAGGGAAACCTGCTATAGAACTGACATATTTTCAAGAACTTCTAGGCTATGCCTTCCCTAAGGTGAAGACATGAAAGGAGCAATGGGACTGGTCCTGCCCCCCGCTTGCTTAACAAAGCTGACAAAATTATACAACAAGGCACCGTTACAAGTTTTATTCAACCTTTCCTTTCCCTTCAATGCGACCTTTCTATCTAACCTTATTTCATTTCTTACAAGTATTCTGCAAACTCGTCCAATCTTCTCGAACTCCACACATCACACTGCTGTAAGAATGAGTTCAACTTTTATACCCGAGAAAATGGTGATTTTGTTAAATGACTTCTCCAAGTCAAAATGTACTCCTATTTTCACCTCAGCTCTGTTCTTCCAATTGTGTCTAGAGAGGAAATATGTCCCATATCCTTCCCATGCTGAATAAAACCCAATTCTTAGCATCTCCATCAGCAACCTGTCCCCCCAAAAAACTACTCTCACGTTATCAATCTTTCCCTTATTTATTGCATCCTTAACATATAAAGATACTGTTTTTTTTTTAAAGAAAGAAGAATACCTTCAGTTGCTTCTTTCTGATACTACTACACATTTGTCAAAGTTCTCTCTAATGAAGAAACTTCGTTTACCTGTTTCCTGGATGATCTTTCAAAAGTAGAGAACACTACAGAACGTGTAGAAAGCAGCCACATATCTACTACCCTATTCTACTATAAAACGTTTGAAAACTCCTACAACTGCTCCAGATCATTTTATAAACAAACAAAATAATAGAGCATTAAAGCACCTTCCTTTGCTCTGCAGAGGTAACCATCTTCCTGAGGTTGGTATTACTGACATACGTGTTTTTATATTTTTATTACATAAGTGGGTCTCCATAAATTAGATAGTATTGTTCCGTTTCTAAGCTTTAAAAACAAGTGTCATACTATACTTAATAGTCTGCATGTCACTGTGACTTAACATTGTCTTTTTATTTATAAATGCTGATGCATGTAAAGTTCATTAACTGCCAAACAATATGATATGGTATGTTGGTTCATTAATTGTAACTGAAGTACCACTCTGGTGGGGGATATTAATAACTGGTGAGGCTATGCATATGTGGGAGCAGGAAGAGGGTATATAAGAAATCTCTGTATCGTCCACTGAATTTTGCTATGACCCTAAAACTCTTCGAAAAAATTAAGCTTATTTTTCAAAAAAAAAATCCCATTGTATGATTATACCACCATTTATCAATCTACTACTGATTATACCACAGTTCATCCACCTTAAAATGTTTCCAATATTATGCCATTAAAATAATGCTGCCATTCTATGCTCATACATGTCTCTTCATGTACCTCTGCTAGAATTTCTACGGGCTTTACACTAAGAGTGAAACTGCTGGGTTTTAAGCATCTTCAACTTTACTGGATATTAACAAAATGCTCTCCAAAGTAGTTGCAGCAACTGCCTATTTCCCAGCAAGTGCAGGAAGAACTCATGTTTCTCTGCCTCATTACCAAAAGTTAGTATTGTCAGACTTGAGTTTCTGCCACTATAAGAAGTGTAAAAAGGCATTTCATCGATTTTTATTTCCCTGATGACTAGTTTGGAGGGAAAACACTTATCCTAGCATTTGCCATTGGGGCTATGTTGCTTATTGTTCATTTTCCTCTTTTTGAGTTGTCTTTTCCTTATTAATTTGAACTATTTTTCACATATCCTGGATATTAATCAATTTTCAGTTGAATAAGTGACGGATATCTCCTACTAATCCGTATCTTATCTTTCTATTTTTTTCACATTGCCTTTTGTTGTAGAGAAGTCTTATTTTTAATAAACGCACCAGTCCTTTACAGGTTACGATTTCTTTTTCAGTAAACAATAATGGCAATTATAGCAACTCCTATTATGCGCTTGTTAGCACTAGTCATTCTTCTAAACATTTTACATGGGTCATTTAATTTAATCCTCACAGTTCCTCCCTAAGAGTTATTTTTATCATCATCGTCCTCATTTTACAAACGAGAAAACATAGAAATTTTACATAACTTGACCAAAGTCATAGCTACAATGTGAGTTAAGATTTGAAGCAGGGAGTCTGGCTCTAAAGCCTACATACTACTATCTCCTGGTACAGTTTTTTAAAAATTCTCCTTTATCCTGAGGACGTAAGATTACGCTTATCACTGAGCTGATCTTAATTATTACAGTTCCATAATAAGTTTTGGTATCTGGAGGGCATATCACCCCAATTTGTTCCTCTTTAATGTTACTTTGGCCATTTACCATAAAAATTTTAAGATCAACATATCAAATACAATGAAAAAACCTTCTGGCATCTTGATGGACAGACACTGCATTGATTTTATAGATTCATACTGGCAAAACTGGATGTCCTATTGACTTCCCATTCATGAACACCATGTTGTTGTCATTTTTTTTAATTACACTGTTTATTACTTCCAAGGTTTCTGTCATTTTCATATCCACCTGATCTTTTTTCTACCTATTTAAATTTGATATTTAAGAGATATGACTTGTTTACTTATCTCCTTGAAAATCCTAAATAATATAATTTTACATTGTTCAGACTAATATTTTAATGTCATCAAAGTGAATTTCTCTTCTAATGATTTTATTTCATATTTTTCTCAGCATTAGATGGCTTTGAGAATTTACTTTATAGGTGCACTTTTTGATAGAAAACTTTTTTCATACCAACATTTACTAAGAACCCATTATTTACTACTTTATTTTTAACACAACCACAATACCATTAATCACACCTTTAAAAATTAATATTTTAATATAACTAGTAGTGTTTAATTTCCCCAGTTATCTCATAAATATTTTTCTTGCAGTTGGTCTATTCAAACCAGGAGATTTGTCCTACAGTGGACAGAGCTAGGAGGCTTCTAGCTGCAAAGCAATGTTTGTGTTCTCCTGAATCCCTAAGCATAAGGCCTCATATAAACTGTGGCCTCTGGCAACAGACAGCAGTAAAGCTGTTCCTTACAGACAAGCAGGCTGTGCCTGGCACTTCAGGAGACAGCTGGAGTCTGACCTATAAAGGTGTGCAATGCGGCAGCCCTAGAACTAACTGAGAAATCTCTTTTTCAATAGAGTAGCCCATGGTTTCCAACAGTGAGCCCAACTGCAATAACACTTCCCCATTATCTCAAAGCCAGAATCTCAGCTGCTTTCCCTGCATGCTCCAGCCAGAATCCCCACTCATTGCTTTGCATTCTATTCCGTTTCTGAGACAGAAATGTTTACCTTTTTTGAGCCCAATTTATGTCAATTCAGTTTTCTCTTTTTGTTAACTTTACCAATCATTGCTTTGTAGGGGCTGCCTCAAAATATCACTCACAAATACATCTTGACAGCAAGCCATGAGGATTTATCAGAATCATCTGGGGAACTTTTAAAAATCTACATTTCTAGACCCAATAATAGTTGTGGGATTGGGAAAACTAGGCAATTCTTTTGTTGCTGGCCCAGAGAATAACATTTGGGAATCAATGACCTGTATTTCCACTCTCTACTCCCTTACCACTCTTCCCATATAGCAAGCTACTGCCAATGTTCTTTGAAAATGTCACCAACTACCATAAAGTTGCCAAATCCAAAGGTTTCTTCTCAAGCCTCATCTTAACACACCACACTGTAGCATATGACTAAGGTGGCCCTCTTCTCATTCTTAAAACTGCCCTCACATGACAATTATTTTTCTTGTAATCTTTCTGATAGGTTCACTCTTCTTCTAAATCACTCTTATAGCTCCTCTTCCACTGCCTCACTTTAAAAATAAAAATATTAATATTTAATAAAAATATTTCCCAGTAAAAAAAAAAGGAAAAAAGTATAACTTTGCAACTAGTAGAATGAAAATATGGAATGATTAAAAATAAACAATTCAAAAGAAGGCAAGGGGAAGGCATTTAGAACAGATACAACAAATGTAAAGCAAACTAAATATATCAGTAAATCTATGAAGTGTAAATGCTCCCAGTAAAGAGACAAGATTGTCTCTGAAACTGAAAACTTAAGAAAGTGAAGGTCTGATGAGCCAAGGTTTTTTAGTAAGCAAGACTAAACTAGATTTAGGTCAAAGGTAGACAGGTGCCTTTCAAAGAAAGAAACAAACACTATTTTTCTGAAAAATTAAAATTAAAAAAAAAGGATGGGTTGAGAAATAGCGTTTCAGGTAAGCTGTGACAAGAGTGCAGGCCAGCTGACCTTCATCACTGGAGAGGATACAGGAACTCAATCTTAACCTATGGTAGGTCAATGCCAACCAAAAGCCAAATCTGGTACTGAAAGAAAAAACATCTTGTAGTATTTCAACTAAAGAAAGGGTGACAGAAGAAATGAGTTATCTTATGACACACTACAGCATAGGTATATGGACACCTATCAGTTTAGTCTGCCCAGTAAGTAATCAATAACTTCTTCTGGTGAAAGTACTGTGTTTTCCCTTACAGAACTACTCCTCCCTTGTCATCTGACACAGTATGAATGGACTGACCCCATCCCTCAGTTAGCTGTGACCCAGGCCTGGCCAACCAGTTTATTCCATTCCCCTAGTGACAGTGGCTGTTCACCAGGATTCTATACTGGAAATCTGCTGTAATCATTAGGAAAAAGGATTTTTTTCTACCAGGGCTGCTAATCTAGAAAGATGTAAACTACTGGCAGCCATCTTCCCTGGATGTATAGAAAAAGCTTTTCTGCAGTTAAGGAAATAAAAAAAAAGAACTAACACACACAGCAAAGCCTTATCAAAACTGTTTGAGCCACTAAATCCAGCTGTGCGTCAAATACACTCAACCACTGAACTTCCCTAGGTGTGCCAATCAATTCCCTTATTCCCTGAGCCACTCTGAGCCGGATTTCTGTTCCCTGTGAGCAGAAGAACCCGCTACAACAAGAAGGACTTCAGTGCAACACCCTTTGACAACACAGGTACTGCTTGTCAGACAACTCCTCATATCCAAGAATCTCACAATCTAAACTCAGGAACCAAATACACATGAATATACTTTTGGATACTTCCGTCACTTTCACACTATTTATTATCCACTTAGGGAACCAAATTCAAATAAGGCATTTCTCCCTGACATCCAAATTCACTATCAGAACTGAAGAATTAAACAGATTTTGATGTTAAAGGATACTTGTAACACCAACCATGCAGAAATATTGCAAGGGGTGTACAATGTAATGTCAACTGAAAAAAAAAATTAATATAATATATTTAATATATAATATAAAATTGCATATAAAGGTATACATGTATAAAAATGGATCAGAATATTAGGCTTTTTGGAAATCTTCAAATTTTTCTTTTGTAGTTTTCACCAAAATTAAGTTTGACATGTATTACTTCATTTGAGTTGAACAGCAATTCTCTGAGACAGAAAACAAACTATTACCTTTCAAAACAAAAATTAAGGCTTAAAGAGCAAAAAACACATCTATAAAACTTACTTTGTGATAAAGATTTCAAATCAGCAGGGAAAAAAGGATTATTCAATAATGATGTGGGGATAAATGAATGACTGTGAAAATAAAATAAAACTGCATATTAATAATTAAGACAAAAACTCTTAGCAACGTGGGTATAGAGGGAACATATCTCAACACAATAAAGCTACTTATGACAAACCCACAGCTAGCATCACACTCAATGGCAAAAAGCTGAAAGCCTTCCCACAGAAATCTGGACCAAGACAAGGATGCCCACTCTCACCACCTCTGTTCAAAGTAGTATTGGAAGTCCTAGCCATGGCAATCAGGTAAGAAAAAGAAATAAAAGAGGAAGAGGTAAAACTGTCACTACATGCAGATGATGTGATACTATACATAAAAAACTCTAAAGGCCCCACACAAAAACTACTGGAGCAGATAAAATAATTTGGCAAGGTAGCAGGATACAAGATTAACATACATAAATCAGCTGCATTTCTCTACACTAACAATGAAACAGCAGGAAAAGAAAGTAAAGAAACAATTCCTTTTGAAAATCACATCCAAAAAAATAAAATACTTAGGAATAAATCTGACCAAGGAATGAAAGACTTTTACACAGACAACTACAAAATACTGATTAAGGAAACTAAAGATGACTTAAAGAAATGAAAAGATATCCATCCCATGCTCTTGAAGTGGAAGAATTAATATTGTTAAAATGGCCTTATTGCCCAAAACAATCTACAGATTTAATGCAATCCCTATCTAATTACCCAGGACATTTTTCACAGAACTAGAACAAAGAATTCTAAAATATATATGGAATCACAAAACACCCAGAACTGCCAAAGCAATACTGAAGAAAAAAAAATGAAGCTGGAAGAAAAAACCTCTGAGACTTCAGACAACACTACAGAGTTACTGTAATCAAAACAGCATGGTATTGGCTTAAAAACAGACATATGACTCAATGGAACAGAACAGAGAGCCCAGAAATAAACCCACAGATCTACGATCAATTAATCTTCAACAAGGAGGCAAGAATATACAATGGAAAAAGGAGAGTCTCTTTAGCAAGCAGTGTTGGGAAAACTGGACAGCCACATGTAAGTCAATGAAGTTAGAACACTCCCTAACACCATACACAGAAATAAACTCAAAATGGATTAAAACCTTAAACGTAAGACGCTATAAACCTCCTAGAAGAAAGCATAGGCAAAAGATTTTCTGACATAAACTCTAGCAATGTTCTCCTAGGGCAGTCTACCCAGGCAGTAGAAATAAAAGCAAAAATAAACAAATGGGACCTAATTAAACTTATAAGCTTTTGCAGAGTAAAGGAAACCAGAAGCAAAACAAAATAACAATCTACGGAATGGGAGAAAATATTTGTAAATGATGCCACTGACAAAGGCTTAATTTCCAGAATATATAAACAGCTCATACAACTTAATAACAAAAAACAAACCAACCAATCCAAAAATGGGCAGAAGACCTAAACAAGCAATTCTCCAACATGCATACAAATGGCCAATAGGCACATGAAAAAATGCTCAATATCACTAATTATCAGAGAAATGCAAATCAAAACTACAATGAGATATCACCTCACAGAATGGCCATCATTCAAAAGTCCACAAATGATAAATTCTGGACAGGGTGTGGAGAAAAGGGAACTCTCCTACATTATTTATGGGAATGTAGTTTGGTGCAGCCATTATGGAAAACAGTATGGAGAGTCCTCAAAAAACCTAAAAACAGACTTACCATATGATCCAGCAATCCCACTCCTGGGCATATATCCGAAGGAAATTCTAATTCAAAAAGATACATGTATCCCAATGTTCATAGCAGCACTATTTACAATAGCCAAGGCATGGAAACAACTGAAATGTCCATCAACAGACAACTGGATAAAGAAGCTGTGGTATATTTATATAATGGAATACTATTCAGCCATAAAAAAGAATAAAATAATGCCATTTGCAGCAACATGGATGGACTTGGAGATGGTCATTCTAAGTGAAATACGCCAGAGAGACAAAGAAAAATACCATATGATATCGTCTGTATGTGGAATCTAAAAAAAGAAAAAAGACACTAATGAATTTACCTAGAAAACAGAAACAAACTCACAGACATAGTAAACAAACTTATGGTTCTGGGGGCAAAGTGGGTAGGAAGGGATAAATTGGCAAATATTAACTACTACATATAAAAAAACAAGTTTCTTCTGTATAGCACAGGGAACTATATTCAATATCTTGTAGTAACCTATAATGAAAAAGAATATGAAAACAAATATATGCATGTATATGTATGACTGAAACATCATGATGTACACCAGAAATTGACACACTTTAAACTGACTATACTTCACTTAAAAAAAAAGTATATACTAACAGAGAAAAACAATGTGGTGAGACAGTTGCTGTGGTCAGTAGGGTGTGGTTCAGAATAGGCTAGCTTATGATGGTATTCGCTGGACTGAGTTAGGAGAGACTAATTATAGAGGAAAACTATGGTGAAGAAAACAGGGAATATGGAGTTTCCTTTAAATTAGAAGTTCAGTAAAAAAAAAAGATAAAAAGAAATAACTAAAGACTTTTAATGCAGTATTTTGTGTGTGCTAATAAAACTTAATTTTCAAAATTTATGCACTATTGCTTTTACTTTTGTATCAAGTTCTCAAAGTTACTTTTTATGAAGGACAAAAGAAGAGGCCTTTCCCTTTCCACTTGCTTTCTCATAGGTATCTATTGGTGAATGGTAGCAAGTAGGATCATACATTATCATTCAGTAGCAAGAGGCGTGGAAGGATAGAATCAGGCAAATGCATGTCTAAGAAATAAAAATCTAACCTTGCTTCAGCCTCACTCAAAGCAAAACAGGACAGAAATAGACTCATAGACAGAGAATACAGACTTGTGGTTGCCAGGGGGGCGGAGGGTGGGAAGGGATAGACTGGGATTTCAAAATTGTAGAATAGATAAACAAGATTATACTGTATAGCACAGGGAAATATACACAAAATGTTATGATAGCTCACAGAGAAAAAAATGTGACAATGAGTGTGTATATGTCCATGTATGACTGAAAAATTGTGCTGAACACTGGAATTTGACACAACATCGTAAAATGACTATAAATCAATAAAAAATGTTAAAAAAAAAAAAAAAAGAAAAAGCCTCATCAGTACATTTTAAAAGGAGAACAGCCTACTATCAAGGTAGGGTCCAGTTGCGAAAACATTAGTGACTTGTGTATCACTGTAAATTTCATGGGAAGAAAGCTAATAAGCATTTTGAACTCATTTAGAAAAATAACTCTGGGAAAGTGGTATTTAAGAGCTAATACTCACATTTCTTCATTTTTCAGTACTTACAATCGAAATGTTCTACAAATAAATGTATTTATTACCATACCAATGCAGAATCACATACAGACACACCTTGGAGATATTGCAGTTTTTGGTTCCAGACCACCGCAATAAAGAGAATATTATAATATAGACCAGAAACTGACACATTGTAACTAACTATACTTCAATTTAAAAAAGAAAAGAGAGAATATTACAATAAACGCACAAGAATTTTCTGGTTACCCAGTACATATAAAGTTACATTTACACTATACTGTAGTCTACTAAATGCGCAATAGCATCATGTCTAAAAAAAAGTACACACCTCAATTTAAAAATACTTTATTGCTTTATAAAAATGCTAGCCATTATTGGAGCTTTCGGTGAGTCGTAATCTTTTTGCTGGTGGAAAGTTTTGCCTTGATGTTGACAGCTGCTGAGCAATCAGCGTGGTGGTTGCTGAAGGCTGGGGTGGCTCTGGCAACTTCTAAAAACAGGACAATGAAGTTTGCTACATCGACAGACTTCCTTTCATGAACAATTTCTCTGTAGCATGTAATGCTGTTTGATAGCATTTTATCCACAGCAGAACTTCTTCCAAAATGGGAGTCGGTTCTCTCAAATCCTACTGTTGCTTCATCAATTAAGTTCATGTAATACTCTAAATACTGTTGGCATTTCAATAATCTTCACAGCATCTTCACGAGTAGATTCCACCTCAAGAAACCACTTTCTTTGCTCATCCATAAGAAGCAACTCCTCATCTGTTCAAGTTTTATAATGAAATTGCAACAATTCAGTCACTCCTTGAGGTTTCCCTTCTAATTCCCTCGCTATTGCCATCACATCTGCAGCTACTTCCTCCAATGAAGTGTTGAACTCCTCGAAGTCATGCATGAGGTTTGGAATCTGTTTCTTCCAAACTCCCGTGTATTTTGATATTCTGATCTCTTCCCATGAATCACAAATGTTCTCAATGGCATCTAGAATGGTAAAAACCTTTCCAGGTTTTCAATGGACTTTGTCCAGATCCATCAGAGGAATCACTATCTATGGCAGCTACAGCCTTATGAAATGTATTTCTTAAATAGTAAGAGTAGAAAGTCAAAATTGCATCTTGATCCATGGGCTGCAGAATGGATGTTGTGTTAGGAGCCAGGAAAACATTAAGCTCATACATTCCTAATCAGAACTCTTAGATGACCAGGTGCATTGTCAATGAGCAGTAATATCTTGAAAGGAATCTTTTTTTTCTGAATTTAAATCATATTGTAAACAGATTTGCTAGCATCCAGGCTTTATTATTCCACTTACGGAGCACAGAGTATATTTATCATAATTCCTAAGGGCTCTAGGATTTTAGGAATGGTAAATGAGCACTGGGCTTCAACTTCAAGTTACCAGCTGTATTAACCACTAACAAGAGAGCGAGTCTCTCCTTTGAAACCAGACACTGACTTCTCTCTAGGTATGAAAGTTCTAGACAGCATCTTCTTGCAACAGAAGGCTGTTTCGTCTACATTGAAAATCTGTTGTTCAGCATAGCCAGCTTCATTATCTTAGCTAGATTTTCTGAATAACTTGGTGCAAATTCTACATTAGCACTTGCTGCTTCACTTAGCACTTTAATGTTACGGAGACAGCTTCTTTCCTTATACCTTATGAGCCAACCTCTGTTAGCTTCAGATTTTTCTTCTGCTTCTTCCTCACCTCTCTCAGCTTTCACAGAATTGAAGAGAGTGAGAGCCTTGCTCTGGATTAGGCTTTGGCTTAAAGGAATGTTGTAACTGGTTTGATCTTCTATCCAGACCAGTAAAACTTTCTCCATATCAACAATAAGGCTGTTTTGCTTTCTTATTTGTGTTATTTACCAGAGTAGCACTTTTAATTTCCTTTAAGAACTTTTTCTTTGTGTTTACAGCTTGGCTAGCTGGTGCAAAAGGTTTAGCTTTCTGCCTATCTCAGCTTTCAATATGCCTTCTTCACTAAGCTTTGTCATTTGTAGCTTTTGATTTAAAGTGAGAGATAACTGACCCTTTCACTTAAACATTTAAAGAGGCCATTGTAGGGCTATTAATTGGTGTAATTTCAATATTGCTGTACCTCAGGGAATAAGGAGACCAGAGGAGAGGGAGAGAGATGGGAAATGTCCAATCGATGGAGCAGTCAGAACACATACAACATATATCAAGTTTGCCATCTTATATGGGCATGGCTTGCGGCACCACAAAGCAATTGCAATGGTAACATCAAAGGTGACTGATCACAGATGACCATAATAAATATAATGAAAAAGTTTGAAATATTGTGAAAATTACCAAAATGTGACACAGGGACACGAAGTGACCACATGCTGTTGAAAAAGTGGCACTGATAAGTTTGCTCGATGCAGGATTGCCACTTCAATTTGTATAAAATGCAGTATCTATGAAGCATAATAAAGGGAAGTGCCATAAAATGAGACACGTCTGTATACACATACGTGGAACTCACTTAGATATGTAAGTATTTGTATTTTTAACTTTGCAAACTACATGTTTTGTAATTTATTTTTCCCAAAGGTCCCCGAATACACTTTTTACAAACCCACTTTTTCCTCTTCCTGGGCACCCAGCTAGAATTTATTTCCCAACCTTCCTTGTAGTTAGTTACCTATGACCATGTGACCAAGTCCTAAGCCAAATATGTGGGAAGGGGTAATGTACACTCCCTTCAGGATGAGCCAATAAAAGTCCCCTCAAAAGGGTCTGCCATTCCCAGTCTGCTCAAAGAATGGAGAGGAGCCAGGGGAAAGCTCAAAGATTCTAAGGGACACTATAGATAGAAGGACCCTGGGTCCCAAATGACCACATGGAGAAGAGCACCCACCACTGCCATCCACATATATCAGATTGTAAAGTAAATAAGAAATAAAATTTTACTGTGTAGAGCCACGTATATTTGGAGGTTGTTTAGTTACAGTAGTTAGCCCACCCTAACTAGTGCATTCCCATTAAATTCTTCCAACCCCTGCCCTATAAGGAATTTTGTTAAGGAAATTTCTCTTATCTCAATCCATCAATAACTACTATTAGTCTGCTTTTAAGATATATCCCGAATTTAGCCAGTTTTTAGCATTTCCATCTCACCTAGTTCAAACCCACTACCACTTTCTCATTTTAGTTACTTAAGTGATATCCCTCCTTCTATCTTGGATCCACTACAGTCAACAGGCAGAGCTGTGCTTTTTAAAGGTAAATCTGATCCTGTCACTCTCCTATCCAAAACTGTGAACAGATCTCCATAACACAATCAAATAAAACTGAAACCTCTTACTGTGGCCTAACTTCACCTTTTCCTTCACTCCACTCCAGCCCAGCCTCACTGGTCTTTTTTCTGTGTTTACGCCTATTCCTGCTTCACAACCTTTATGCTTCCTTCCTGCTCTCTGCCTAGACTTTCTTCCGTATCAGTGAGGTCTCCACTCAAATGCCAACTCCTGCATGAGGTTTTTCTTTACTATCCTATCTAAAATAACCCTCTTCCCCCACTCTATTCTCCTTATCCTGATTTATTCTTAATCAGAGAACCTGATGCACTACCTAGAATTATTATTTGTATTTTTGTTTATTATCTGACTTCCCCATTAAAGGGTAAATTAAAAGGCTTGTCCTTTTTTTATTGAAGTATTGTTGATTTATAATGTTGTGCCAGTTTCAGGTGTACAGTAAAGTGATTCCGTTACACATATATATTCATTCTTTTTACGGCTGAGTAGTATTCCATTGCAAACACGCGCGCACGCGCGCGCGTGTGTGTGTTTATATGTGTATACCATAGCTTCTTTATCCATTCATCTCTCGATGGACATTTAGGTTGATTCCATGTCTTGGCTATTGAAAATAGTGCTACTATGAACACTGGGGTGCATGTATCTTTCTGAATTAGAGTTTCCTCTGGATATATGCCCAGGAGTAGAACTGCTGGATCATATGGTAACTCTATTTTTAGTTTAAGGATCCTCTATACTGTCCTCCATAGTGGCTGCACCAATTTACATTCCCACCAACAATGTAGGAGGGTTCCCTTTTCTCCACACCGTCTTCAGCATTTATTATTTGTAGACTTTTTAATGATAGTCATTCTGACTGGTGTGAAGGGATACCCCACTGTAGCTTTGATTTGCATTTCTTTGATAATTAGTGATATTGAGCATCTTTTCATGTGCCTATTGGCCATCTGTATGAATGACTTGTCTTTGTCATCATAGGTATACACAGCTCAAAAGTATATTAGTTAAAGGAATAAATAAATTCATATCCACATTAATTCATGTATTTTAGCAATCATTTTATTGCTTAAGGTAGTCATTTTATTAAACTTCACTATAGCTTTTACCTACTGACTTCTCATCGATTTTCATGTATATGTACCACTTCATCTGACTTCCTGTGAGACCTATTTTCAACCACTGGACAATGTAAAATGCCAAATGACATCATTTAAATGAGGAATCTAAAAAATAATAACAATAATAATGACACAAATGAGCTAATTATTATTTTGATTTCTTTAATATGTGAAAGCACATTTGACTGTCCTTTATGATTGGTTACCACATTCTGTTGATTCTTATTTTGTAGTTGGCTTTATTCCTTTGATAACTATGTAAGTTTAAAAAGCTAAAGATCTAATCTGTTCCTAGAAATGATAATTAGTACATACATATAAACTGAAAAAAGTGCAGTATACTGTATATATATATTTACATGCAATATAATACGTATGTGCAGTTGAACTGTAATAATTCTACCTAATAAAACTGAAAAAGGAGGGAAAAAGTAAGTAAAAAACAAACAATTGGACAACGTATGGCTTTAAAAATGAGCAACTACTAACCGAAGTTCCTTCCTAAGGAGGTAACCAATGTTGCTGATAAAATAAGCATGTCCAGCAACAGTACGTATAGAAGAGCGGCTCTTACGAGGACAAAAGAGGACATCCAAATGGCCAAGGAGGATATGAAAAAGAACTCAACATCCGTGGTAAATTAGATTATTGCTCAAAACATTCACTACCAACCCTCAAGTCCACTGGAGACTCAGCATACCTCCCCACCCCCAAATTTAGGCTACTTACACCCAGCAGGAAATATGGGAATAAGCAAAACAGAAACATACTTCTTAATTTACATATTCATAAATTTTTATTCCTTCAATTCCTTTCAAGATATCCTTCATTTCAGCTCTTCTTTGGACTTTCAGTAAGAATCAGAGATACGGGAAATTTATCTATAGGTTGATTCACTTAGGAGCTCCATAAATGTCTGCATAATTTTGGAGGTTTTGTTGACAAGAGATACTCAATGACTATAGCTAGCACATCAAAATGCTGAGACTCAGCACCTTCCACATGCTTAAGCTTGTGCAACCAGAATTCAGCACTATTTGGGCCTCAGAATCTTTCATCTCTACTGTTCTGTCCATGGAACACATGTTTCCCTAATACGTCTTCCAGGCACATAGCGGCTTTTCAGATGTGCATACTCTCAAGCAGTTGAAGAGTTTCCAGGTATACTTTAAACTCAGATTTGAGTCCTCCATATGAATGATTCTGAGGGGCTTTCAGAAGCAGTAGATCCTTTTAGTAGACCATCTCTTCTTGTGCACTTTGGGAGAAGTCCCACAAACTCTTTAGTCTTTGTCCCTACCACATTTTTTATCTGTTCTGCTTTTTATACCCTTTTAACAATGATTCTAAGGTTCCCTTTATTAACTATTGTTGCTCAATTCCTTCATTCCAGACAACTCAACCAACGTTCCAAAACTCTTCAACAATTAAGCATTCTGAGGGAAAAAAAAAAATCCAAAGGAAACAAATAAACAAAGTAATTTTTCATAGCCCTAAGATCTTTTTCTGTGACAGTCCAGACAGTAAATACTTTAAGCTTTGTGCATCACATATAGCCTCTGTCACATATTTAGGTTTTCTGTGGGTTTTCTTTTACTCTTTTAAAGGTTCAAAAATGTAAAAACTATTTTTAGCTTTCAGACAGCACAAAAACAGGCCACCTGCCCGCTCTGGCCTGTGGGCAGGAGCCCGTCTGTCATTATACTAGAGGATTTGGGTATGCTATTTTCATTATCAGTAGCACTGAGTGAAGCTTCTGGGAGCTGGTGAGACGCCTACAGGACAATGAAGGAGCCAACCATGCTAACATACGGGAGAAATAACCCAAGCTAAGAGGAACAGGTAGTGCAAAATCAGAAACAAACTTGGCATAGCTGAGGAACAGAAAGGAACTCAGTATGGCTGAAAAAAGTATTCAAAAAGAAAAATGGGGAGAGATGAAGTCAGAGATAGGAGGAAAGGACTGGTTCATACAGTACCTTGCAGCCTGGGATTCTATTCTAAATGTAATAGAAAGCCTCTAGGTATTGTATAGTTTTGTTTTTATACACAGGGAATGATACCCCTGAATTATGTTTTTAAAAGATTACTCTTTTAAAAGTGGAAATATGGGGGGAGGGTATAGCTCAGTGGTAGTGTGTGTGCTTCCATGCACACGATCCTGGGTTCAATCCCCAGGACCTCCATTAAAATGAATAAGTAAGTAAATAAACTTAATTACCTCCCCCCCAAACAAACAAACAAAAACCAAACAACAAATAAGGAAGTTTCTTTTTAAGTAGAACTTTGTAAGCAGTTGGACATACAAGCCTGTAAAGGAAATGAAACGACTAGAGACCTGGTATCATTAGCACACGAAGGGCATTTTAAGCAATCAGACTAGGTGAACTCACACACACAGACTGCAAACAGAGAAAAAGAACTACGACCAAGCCCTGTGGGTCATCAGTGTTTAGCGGTTCAGCAGGAAAAAAAGGAGAGTCAAAAATAGAGCAGCTAATGACTTAAAAACACATAGCAGTAACAGTAGTAGTAATAACAGTAATAATGGCTAACTCTTATAACACTTATTATGTATGACACTATTCATTTGAGCCATTAAATCTTAGAACAACTTTGTGGAGATAAGCACTATTATCATCATTTTCAAATGAGGAAACTGAAGAACAGAGGATAAACAACTTGCTATAGATGACACATCTAAGTAGAGGAAAACCACCAGACAAATGAAGGGTCATGAAAAGAGAAGTATTTCAAGAAGCAGCCAATGAAGTCAGATAAAACAGAGAAATGACCTATGGATCTGAAACCATGGAAATCATCTGTGACCATTTTGTGTTTGATTTTTAAGATTATAGCTGGTTGAGTCTGGGAATGAAGCTCAATTTCCTCATAGCATCAGTATGAGAGAGAAATAAGTTAATATATGAAAAGAATTTAAAACAGTATCTGGCACATAACAGCATATAAGTGTTGGCAAGTATTATTATTATCATTATTATTATTATTGAGTATTCCATTACCTACTTATTATCTAAAGCAGGCATCTTACCTTTACTATTATAAATCATTCATGGTCAGTAATCTTTTTTTTAGTATCATCTTCAAATAATATGAATATTTAAGACAATGTGAAGATATAGGAAACCACTTGCTCCCAGAAGTTAAAGCTAAGCCACTACTAACCACCCATCAAATGTGACCCTCCATTAAATTAGTATTCAGGTCTAAAGATCTTAAGACCTAAAACAGATCAACAACCTGCAACATTTGCCTCAGATACTTTGAAGTCATTTAGGCAGCTCCTGGAACTAGGACAAATCAGTGTACCTCTCTCAAACAATTACCACTGCAATTACCAGTGTCCACCTAGCATCAGAAAACCATAAGCAAGTAATGCACTTGAAAACAGCCATGATTAGATCTAGGCATACCCCCTGCTCTAGTAAATTTATTCCACAGAGCCAACAAATTGTTTTAAGAAACACATCTCAAGGGAAGCTAAATTAAATATCAATGACAATCTCATAAGAACTGAAAGAAGAAATTTAGATTAGGAAGAGCCACACTTTGAAATTTATAAACTATAGCTGGGATTAGCTGTTTAGCAATGATTCACCACAGCAATGATTTTATAGGAAAAAGCACCCTGGGGAGTTTAAAAAAAAAACAGCACTGATATACAGTAACCTTCTATTTGGACAACTTTTACAGATGCAATTGAGATGTCTACTAACAGAAAGCAACCGAAAGAAAATGCCAACAATGACAAGTAGTATGTAAATGTGGTACCCATAGTCTACTGAAATTAAAAGACTCCCCACAAAACTCTGAATACAGATATCTAAAGCAAAGTAGCCTTATGACCTGGGACAAGCTATTTAAATTGCAATATTATTCACTGCCATTTAATCATGGTCTAATGCAGAGGTAAGGCAAACTTCTTCCATAAAGGCCCAGAAAGTTAACATGTTGAACTTTGCAGGTCATGTAGTCTCTTTCCCAAATACTCAACTCTGCCCCTGTAAGATGCAACAGTCATCAACCAAAACTAACCCTCACATCACCTGCCTTTTACTCATAAAAACTAAAATCCAGAAAAAAAGTTAACTGATAGAAAGTTAGATGTGACTAGGCATTCCTGTGCTATGATAATAAAAAATTAAACATGTTCCATATAGTTTATATCATCTTCAATGGAAATGAAAAGCAAAGCAAAGCAAAGCAAAGCTTAAGTCATTTGGATGTGCTAGCAAATCTGTTGATGTTATTAAGGAATTAAAAGAACACCACTTTTTCAAACTGTGCAAATGAAGAAAAACTAAAATAATTTCTAACTAATTTTTAATCAACTAATAAAATAATGTCATGCTGAGGGTTATTCTAGTCAGAATATTATAAGGTCATGAGAATGAGTGACTCTCACCATAAATACAAGAAAAAAAATCTAGACAGACTACTAAGAGCTGGACAAAATTAATTTTTTAAAGCCATTAGGGAGCCGAGAATACAAATAAGTCTAAAGAAACTCAAACCCATAGATGGACAAGTCGGACAAGTCACTTCTAGGTAAAGAGACAAGTGACCACTTTCAACTCAAAGACCATGGTGAGCAAAGGGGCAAATAATCCTATCAACTGATGTGATGGGCTGAAACCCAAAGGAGCCCCACAAGCAGAGCTGATCAACACAGCCTAAAACTCCTCCCCCAGGGGCTTTTAGCGTATGGAGCAGCAGGCACAGAGCTCAGGGCAGACCAGAAGGGCAGACTGGGATCTTCTGGAGACTGGAAAGCCAAGTGCAGGATTATAAAGAGACCTCTACAATCCGGCTGTACTTAAATCCCAAGCTCTGTTGTAGGGTAGAGACTGGATTCATCCTCAAAATACTGGAAACCAAAAATAACTATAGCTATAAACCAGCCCACATATAACTCAATTCTACGTCAGAATGAAGACATTAGCCCCTAAACCCTTTTGGTCTGTCTGTTAGTATGCCTTTTTCCATGAGGAAGCAGTTATAAACTTCATTCTAACTGTTCTTTTTATATGTAATATTCACATGCAATAAAAATTATAGGATATTCAAAGAATCATGAAAATGTGGCCCACAGGCAAGAGAAAAAAGTCAAAATAAAGCCACATACGGCCCAGATGTGGGAATTAGCAAAGACTTTAAAATAACTCTTATAAATACATGTTTGAGAAAAGTATGGATTTTATATATTTTAGCAAAGAAGTGAAAACACTAAAAAAAAAAAAAAGCCAAATGGAAATTCTCAAACTAAAAAAATAGTTTAAAAAATACAATATTTGAAATGAAAAGTTCATGGAATAGGCTTATCAACAAACATGGTATCGAAAAGATCACTAAAGGCAAGAAATCAATAGAAATTATCCAAACAAAAGCATAGAGAAGAAAGAAACAAAAAAGTTTAAGATCAGAGAGCCACAGATCTGTGAGGTAGTATCCAACAGTCTGGAAAGAGATGTAAAAGAGAACTATTTGAAGAGAAAATTGCAGAATTTTTCCAAAATTGATGTAAAAATAAATCCAAGATCCAAGAAACTCAGCAAATCACAAAAAAATAAATAAATACAAAGAAAGCTGCACCTAAGTACATCATAGTAAAACTGTTTAAAATCAAACATAAAGAGAAAAATCTTAAAAGTACCCAAAGAAAAAGAACAATTTATATTCAGGTTAACAGCAAAAATGAGAGTTGACTTTTCATCAAAAGCAATAAAAACTAGAAGACAACAGATAATATATTTTAATTGCTGAAAGAAAAAAACCTGTCAACCTAGAATTCTAAATATCCTTTAACATGAAGATAAAAATAAACGTATTTTTCACAACATTGTAAAATGATTATAAATCAATAAAAAAAATGTTAAAAAAAATAAAATAAACGTATTTTCAGACAAATAAAAGCTCAAAGAATTCATCACCAGCAGACATACAATACAAAAAATTCTACAGGGATTTCCTCAGACTGAAAAAAAATAATCTCAAATGGAAGTCCAGATCTACAGGAAAGAATGAAGAGTACAAGAAAATACTGGAAACAAGTAAGGTAATGTCCACCACACCTTTACACATGAGAATTAAAGCTATCTTTATTCTCAGTATGACTTTATACACAGAGAATCTAATTTAATTTACCAAGTCCAAATGACACAAAGTCAATATACACAAATAAAGTAAATTCTAACTACCAACCAACACAATTGGAAAAATGAAATTTAAAAAACAATATCGTTCATAATAGTCAAAAAACAACACTTAGAAATAAAGTTAGCAAAAAGATGTGAAAGACCTCTAAAATGAAAACCATGAAACTTTGCTGAAAGAAATTAAAGACAATCTCAATAAACATAGAGATATGCCATGTTCGAGAACAGGAAGACCCAACATTATTAAGATGCAAACTTTCCCCAAATTGATCTATATATGCAAAACAATTCCAGTCAAAATCCCAGCAAGCTATTTTGCAGATATTGACATATATTTAAATGAAAAGCAAAAGACTCAAAATAGCCAACATAATATTGAAGGAGAAAAACAAGGTTGGAAAACCAAACTACAGGACTTTAAGACTTATTTTAAAGCTACGGTAATCAAGACAGCTAAAAGAATGGACAAATAGATCAATGGAACAGAAAAGAGCCCAGAAAAAACCAACTACAGTCAACAGATCTTTGACAAAGGAGCAAAGGTATAGTCTTTTCAACAAATGGTGCTAGAACAAATAGACACCTACATGCAAAAAAAAAAAAAAGAGTATAGACATAAACCTTCCACATTTCACAAAAATTAACTCAAAATGGATCACAGACCTAACTGTAAAACAAAAACTATAAAACTTGTAGAAGACAGCATAGAGGAAAACCCAGATAACCTTGAGTTTGGTGATGACCTTCTAAACACAACACCAAGCCATGAAAAAAATATTGACAGTTGGAGGTCATTAAAATCAAACACTGCTCTGCAAAAGACACCATTAAGAGAACGAAAAGACAAGCTACAAACTGGGAGAAAAATCTTTGCAAAACACATTATCTTATAAAGGACTGGTATTCAAACTAGATAAAGAATTCTTAAAACCTAGGTGGGGAGGTTATAGCTCAAGTGGTAGAAATGCATGCTTAGCATGCATGAGGTCCTAGGTTCAATCCCCAGTACTTTCATTAAAAATAAATGAATAAATAAAAACAAACGTAATTACCTCCCCACACAAAAAACAATTAATTAAAAAATAAACTTAAAAAAAAAACCCTAACAACAAGGAAACAAACAATCCAATTAAAATGGCAAAATGAGACACTGGACACTCACCAAAGAAGATATACAGATGGCAAATAAGCATTTGAAAAGATGCTCAACATCATATGTTATCAGAGAATTAAAATTGGATACTGAAAGACTGTATACTGAATATAATTTACGTGTTTCTTAAGAATTTGGACTCCTGTAATAAACGTCAATTTTTCTGACAGTGATATTCATAGAAACTACTGATATCTGTCCCTATCCTCAGTATCACCAGACTGGCTTTCGGTTTATAGAAAAGATTTCTTCCTGTCAGTATAAATTCCCCTCTGTTTTCACTGCTGCTTCTAACTCACGTGACCTTAGAAACCAAATACGTATTTGAATTGTCTAAAATAAGACTAACCTCTAAATGAAAGCCTGAGGGATTCTGATACAAGTACAGAAATGTTAAGCATATTATTTTCATAAAATCTCCATTAACCACTTAGAGAACATTTTTGTTATAGTAAAATTTTATGGGAAAAACACATGCTTTATAGTCACGGAGAAGTTCAGATCCTTTTAGCACTTACCAGCACATAATCCTGGATAAATAAATAATAAACCATCTTCCCTAAATGTTTGCATACTTGTTATATATCACCATTAACACCAAACTCAGAGTTGCTATGAAATTAAACAGATACTGCATATAAAAAACAATATTTGCTACAAAGTACAAAATTAAAAAGTCTATTTTTACCTTTGATTCATATAGTTCACATGACAAATTTACTGAATTTTACTGTCTTTTGTACAGTCAACAATATTTTCCATTTTCTCACATTTTTTTATGTCTTGAGTTTCTATATATGGTGTTTGTTTTCCCTTCCAAAAAGCTTATGAGTATTTTAGCCTTTCTTGTCCTCTGTAACTGAGACACTTCTCCTGCATGGCCCCAGTAGCAGAAATGGGAAAGAATGTGCAATCCTAACTGCACACACTCCAAGATCATAAATAAGCTTTCTAAGGTCAAAGTTTCTGTCTGCTTCTTACTAGTAATATAGCTTTTAGGCTATTTCTCTAAGCCTTAGTTTCTCCATATTCAAAAAGAATGTCAATCTCCAATAATTTGGCCAATTATTTAAAACAAAACACCCACTGAAATTTTTTAAGTTAATAAAATAGAAAGTATATATTCTTAAAAGTCTCCAAGAGCTGACAAGATAGTAAGGAATTATAAGAAACATAAGAAAAGGGCAGGAACTCAAAGAAGTAAGCAGAATGCTGAAGCCAAGTTAGCCCCTGACCAAAGCCAAACTTGGGATTTGGTTTTCACAGTCTCCTAAAATAAAAAAAAAGCCCACAGCCCACCCTAGGTAGTGAGTCTGATAGGAGACTCTACACGATACAACTGGAACCCATAAAATAAACAAGTAAACCTGTCCCATCCGAACCCATCTCCCAAGAACTTCAAGGAAAGTTGATCTGGCACTGAGCTGTAAAGGAGAGTTCCTGACAAGTTGTAATTTTTTCTGCAAAGGGCCAGATTATAAATACTTCAGGCTTTGGAGGCCATACTGACTTCTGCTGCAACCACTCAACTCTGGTTGTAGCCTGAAAACAGCCACAGACAGTGCAGAAACAAATGAGCACAGTTGTGTTCTAATAAAAAAAAAAAAAAAACCTGAAAGGGACAAGAACCATTAAAAATGACTTTGAAGATTTGAAAAAAGAATTTCTAAAATTATAAAACACAACTGAAATTAAAAATAAAATACAATAGTTGAAATGAGTAAACTAAAAGATATATCTGAAGAAATTATCCACATTGAAAGAAGAAAAATATGAAAAAATAAAGTTGAGAAGAAATCTAATATATATGTAAACTGGAGGTCCTGAAAAAGGAAAGAAACAGCATTGAAATCATAACATCATGTTCTTGAATAACTCTATTTGGATTTGCTGAAGTTTTTTTTTAAATTTTTTTATTGAAGTGTAGTTGATTTACAATGTTACTTTCAGGTGTACAGCAAAGTGATTCAGTTATACATATACATACATATACATTTTTTCTTTTCAGATTCTTTTCCACTATATATTATTACAATAAGTTGAATATGGTTCCCTGTGCTATACAGCATGTCCTTGTTGCTTCTCTCTTTTATATATAGTAATGTGTCTCTGTTAATCCCCAATCCCTAATTTATCTCTCCCTGCCCCTTCCCATTTGGTAACCACAGTTTGTTTTCTATGTCTGTGAGTCTGTTTTTGGTTTGTAAATAGAATTTGTATCACTTTTATAGATCCCACATATAAGTGATATCATACGACACTTATCTTTCTCTGACTTACTTCACTCAGGATGACAATATCCAGGTCCATCCATGTCACTGTAAATGGCATTACTTCATTCTTTTTTATGGCTGAGTTTTATTCCATTGTATATGTATACCACATCTTTATCCATTCATCTGTCAATGGACATTTAGGTTGCTTCCATGTCTTGGCTACTGTAAACAGTACTGTTACGAACAATCGGGTGCATTTATCTTTTTGAATTAGAGTTTCCTCCAGATATATGCCCAGGAGTGAGACTGTTTGATTATATGGTAACTCAATTTTTAGTTTTTTAAGGAATCTCCACACTGTCCTCCATGGTGTCTGCACCAATTAACATTCCCACCAACAGCATAGGAGGGTTCCTTTCTCCCCGCACCCTCTCCAGTATTTATTTGTAAACTTTTTAATGATGGTCGTTCTGACTGGTGTGAGGTGATACCTCATTGTAGTTTTGATTTGCATTTCTCTAATTAGTGATGTTGAGCATCTTTTCATGTGTCTGTTCACCATCTGGATGTCTTCTTTGGAGAAATGTTTATTTAGGTCTTCTGGCCATTTATTTATTGTATTGTTTGGGGGTTTTTTGTTTATATTAAGCTATACAAACCGTTTGTATATTTTGGAAGGTAGTCCCTTGTCGGTTGTCATTTGCAAACATTTTCTCCCATTCTGTAGGTTGTCTTTTCATTTTGTTTATGGTTTCCTTTGCTGTACAAAGACTTTTAAGTTTAATTAGGTCCCATTTGTTTATGTTTGCTTTTATTTCCATTACTCTAGGAGCTGGTTCAAAAAAAATACTGCTGAAATTTATGTCAAAGAGTGTTCTGTCTATGTTTTCCTCTAGGAGTTTTACAGTATCCAGTCATACATTTAGGTCTTTAATCCATTTTGAGTTTATTTTTGTTATGCTGTAAGAGAATGTCCTAATTTCATTCTTTTGCAGGTAGCTGTCCAGTTTTCCCAGCACCACTTATTGAAGAGACTGTCTTTTCTTCATCGTATATTCTTGCCTCCTCTGTCATAGATTAATTGATAAGTACGTGGGTTTATTTCTGGACTTTCTAGCCTGTTTCAGTGATCTGTGTCGGTTTCTGTGCCATATACCCTTTTACAATGTGATACTGACACTCTTCCCTATGTTCTCTGCTCCTTCAACTTGGATGGACCTTTATAACTGTCTTGGCAAGCAGAATGCAGTGAAGTGAAGCTGACTGACTTCTGAGACTGGATCATAAACAGCAACATGGCTTCCATCTGGCGCTTTCTCCCTCAAGAATTCTAGCAGTCAGCCTTTAACAACACTGAAAAAGCTCTATGGAAAAATCCACATGGAAAGGAACTCAGGCAAAATTGCCAAGCTGAACCGCTCCTGAATTACTGATCCACAAAAACTGTAAACAAAATTAGAAGCTCCTAAGGATTGGGCTTAACTTGTTACACTGCAATAGATGACTAACATACTAGAAAATTCTCACATTGCTATAAACTTAAAAAGATAGTCTAAATAATCCATATGACAATAAGTAAACAGAAAATATTCTGAATAAACTATAACAAAAATATTACATTTCAAAACTTGTGAGATGCAGCTAAAGCAATACTTTATAGGGAAATTTATAACCCTAAATAGATATAATAGAAAAAAAACAAAAAGTAGCAAACTGTCTATTCAAGAAGACAGAAAAAAACAGCAAAATAAAACTAGGACAAGTAAAAGGAAATAACAGAAATAAGAAATAATAAGAAAATATAAAATAAAAAGGGCCAACAAAGCCAGAAATTAGGTCTTTGAAGAAAACTATAAATTGGCAAACCTCTGACAAGAGTAATGAAGGGAAAAAGAAAAAGGGATCAGGAATGGAAAAAAAAGGCAAAAACTACCAATGCTGCAAATATTAAAATGGTAAAAGGATTTTTTAACTTAGCTGAAATTGAAAAAAAAAATCCTAAAAAATATATAACTTCACATAGCCTAAGAAGACACAGAAAACCTGTAGGGTCCCATTAAAAACAAAAACAACAACAACAACAAAAATGACTAAAATAAAAAATCTCCCCAACTAAGAAAACTCAAGAGCCACACTACGTTGCCAGCAAATTCTCCCAAAAACTAAAGGAGTAAATAATCCAATCTTAAATAAATTCAATGCTTTTTATGAGACTGGTACAACCTTGAAACCAAAAAAAAAAAAAAAAAAAAAAAACTGGCAAAGACCAGAGAAGAAAGAAAAGTTAAAAGCCAATCTTACTCCTGAACCTACATGCAAAAATCCCAAACAAATAAAGCAAACAAAATCCAGCAATCCGAGTACAATATACTATGATCAAGTTAGGTATTCCAGGAAAACAAAGACAAATCTGACATTACTATCAGAAAGTCAATTAATATAATCAACCATATTTTTAAATCCATAAAAATTCAATTATTTATTCACTAAAACAATGTTGTTTTATGCTGGATTATTTATTGGGCTTTTTGGTGTGTGTGAAATTTGACACAATGATTCTAAAATATACATGAAAACGCAATGGGCTAAAGACAGCCAAGACTCAGTCTCTCGAAGAACAGCAGCAAAGTGGGAAAGCTTGCCTTATCAAAAATTAAAACTTCTAAAGCTATAAGTAGTTAAGATGGTGTTTTACTAGTGAAGGAACAGACAAATAGACCAATTGAACAGAGAAGCAAGTCCAGAAACAAAACTGCCAAATATGGACACTTGGCACATAGGTCAGATGAGGCGCAGCAGGTCACTGAAGAAAAGATGAATTTTTCAAAACCAATGCTGAAACAATCAAGTGTCCATTTGGGGTAGAGTAAGACTGGATCTCACACTATTTATAAAATTTATTCCAGATGAAGACCAAATTTGTGAAAATTTGGCTAAAACTTACAACTCTGAGAAGATAATACAGAGAATATCTCCTTTACCTCAGCCTAGGACAGGGTTTCTTTAAAAGGATTCAAATAGTACTAGTCAAAGCTGATAAATTCAACTACATTAAAACTGAGAAATTCTTTTGTTCAACAGGCAGCACAGAAAGTGAAATAACAAGCCAAAAATAGAAGATACAGGTATAACTGAAAGACCAGTATCCAAAACATATACAAAATTTTTAAAAATTAGTAAGAAAAGCAAGACTACCTAATTGAAAAAAATTGGACAAACAACTTGAACAGGCATGTCTTAAGAAGAAAACTCAAATGACTATAAAAAGATGCTCAACTCCATCAGTAATCATGGAAATGCAAATTAAAATCATGAAATACCATTACACCCTTCAGATTGGCAAAAATTAAGAGTCCGACAATGCCAAATGTTGAGAATATAAAGCAGTGGGAATTCTCAAATACTGTGCTGGAATTATAAATTGAAATCACAATTTCGAAAAACACTACACCATTATCAAAGCTGAATATGTGCATACCTCACAACCCAGCAATTCCATTCCTAAGAACTCAAGAGAAATACTTGTGCAATTGCAAACATGAAACAGGTATGAGAGTACTCACCACCAAATTGTTTGTATAAGAGTAAGAAATTAAAATCAACTCAAATGTCCATCATAACTAGAATAATTAAATTGTAGTATACAATGGAATACTTTATCATAATGAAATCTAATGAACCACAGCTAACAACTTGGAATTAATTTCAGAAATGCTGAACTAAATTTTTAAAATCACATAGAACAGTCATATGAAGTTCAAAAACAAGGAAAACCAAACGAGGAGTCTGAACAGCAGATGCAGAGATACAGATCTTTGTGAAGACCCTGACAGGCAAGACTATCACCCTCGAGGTTGAGTCCACTGACACCAATAAGAATGTCAAAGCTACAATCTAAGACAAGGAGGGCATCCCACCTGACCAGCAGCATCTGATTTTCACGGGGAAACAGCTGGAGGATGGCCGTACTCTGTCAGATTACGATGTTCAGAAAGAGTCCACCTTGCATTCAGTGCTTCGTTTGGGAGGCGGCATCACTGAGCCTTCCCTCCACCAACTCACCCAGAAATACAACTGCCACAAGGTGATCTAGCCGCCAGTGTTATGCTCTCCTGCACGCCTGTGCTGTCAACTGCCGCAAGAAGCAGTGCGGCCACACCAACAACCTGCACCCCAAGAAGAAGGTTAATAAGGCCCCTCCACCGGCTCCTCCTTTGACCGCTGGGCGGCCTCCTGCCCAAGCCCCATGGCTCTGGGACCTCAGTAAAGTTTCCCTTTCCATGACTAGGGGAAAAAAAAGGAAAACTGAACTATACTACTTAAGGATATATGACCTGGGATTTAAAATTATGAAGCAAAGCAAAAAAACAACAGTCACAGAGGTGAGAATAACAGCCACCTTCACAGAGTGGGAATGTTGACAAGGGCAAGGGAAATACGAGGTAATGAAGAGGCGATCCTGGCTTTTTGGCCCAGGCAACAAAAACCCAAATATTCACTTCATAATTTTCTTTAAATTGCATATACTTTTTTCACTCTCCTATATATATGAGGGGGATAAAAGTAACAACTTCAAATGATTGCTATGGTAATTTAATACAACAAAGCACTGCGTGTGAGCCCCAGAGCTTGACTTCCTTCCGTACTAGCAGGTACCCTGCCCTGTCCCTCTAGTATTCCTATCTCTTACTCTTTATACTCATGGTATACATCTTACCTGCCTTACTAGACTATAAGCAGCTGTCCACTGAATGCTTGGGAAATTTAAGAGATTTAAGGCAAAAAGAGGAAGAAGAAAGGCTACAGTTGAGGAGAGGGGAAGTTTTGGGAAAAACAATCGGGACAGAACTTGATTTTTGCTTCAATGAAAACACCCAGGACATCAGGAGTTTAGTTCCAATGCTTCAAGGAGCCTGGCAGCACAGGGAGAGAAAGCAGGTGAATCATCTATTTTCCCTTCTGACCCCGGCACCAGAAAACAGTTAAAGAAGATTACCATTCATTGATATCAATCATCTAATATTTAGAAGCAACAAAGTGTACCTATGTTCCAAAATCTACTTCTTCTGAAATACTCTTAAAAACAACAACAACAACAACAAAAGAAAACCACAATAACAAAGACACTCAGGCTATAAGACTCTCTGGAACAAATCAACTCCTTCTCAATTACTTGAGGAAGAAACTCTATTTTTTAATTAATTTATTCAACACATATTACTTATTCATTGTTCAAAAGATTAAATACAAGTATCAGATACAGACTTGTTAATAAAATTGTGGTGAATCAACACAACAGAAAATTATGCCTCCATAAGAAAGAGTAAGATCCATATGTACCAATATGGAGTGCTCTCCAGTATATATTGCTAAATGGGAAAAAAAAAAGAAATATAAAACAGTATATATAGTACATTACCTCTCGTATATGAAAGGAAAATACAGACATACACATGCATCTAACTTTGAAAGAATAAAATTGAAATAAGTGATCAGAAACTTACAAAAATGATTCTCTACAGAGGAACAAGGAGGAAACAGAGTAAAGGGATGAGGATAAAAATGAGATTTCTACAAATACCTTTACATCTGGTTTCTCCTTTTGGACTATGTAAGTATCTAATATATCCAAAGGGTAGTATTAAATTAAAAAATGGGACGCAAACCCTAAAATGAAAAACAAATGGACCTAACTACATATCAAATTGGTAACAATCACACCAAGAAAATGATTTCAAGTGACTTTTAAATATAGTACTAACAATAAGTATAATCTTGGTGGGATACATTCTAAGGGCAAAATGAAACACAAGGAAATCTTAAAGTTCACTGAGCAGTTTTAACTTATTTTGAAACTATTTTAGATATACTTAAGGAAAAAAATCAGTGTTAATAAAAACTAAGATTTTCAATGTAAAAGAGATTAAAACTAAAGTACTCTTTTTTAAAAAAAAGATGAAGAAAAATGCAATGTTAAATGTGAATTAGAAATATCAATATGACCTCATGCCTTCCCCCACCTCAACCAGGCCTGTAAGTGATGACAGCCCCATAAAAAGGAGCACATCTAGCATCTAAATGTTGGTTTCTGAACATCATCCTCCACCATCAGGAGACGGATCTTCTTAGAGAAACTGCTGATTCCAGTCTAAAGCAGGAAAAAGTCCTTGGTGAGTCAAGGTATCTCATACCCAGAAGTAAGGACTCACTCAAAGACTAGTAAGGAATCTAGGCAAAAAGAACTCAGAAGTCTGCTTGAACTGACTTCTAACGCCCTTATCTGAAACAATACGAGCATCAAAAATCCCAATATCCGTAACTACTTTGTAATACAACAAATAAAAATCCAAGAGACCATTAAAAAAGTCATCTGTCACCACTACAGATGACTACTAAACCAACTCCTTACTCTGAAAACTACACAAGAAAGAATTAAGCATTTATTTATTCTGCCCTTTGAGGAAGAACTGCAGTTGACACCCAGGTGATGAAGGTTATAAACCCTGTGTTAACAGAAGAATGACAGTTAAAAAAGTTAAAAAATTACAGAAATAGAAAAATCACTGTTTTTTCAACCTTCAATTAAATAGCTGACCTGCCCAAAGCTCAACAAAAGATGCTAAAATCACTAGGTAAAGTATATTTTGATGAACAGAGTATCTGTATGGTACCAAAGTATCAGGAAAAAATATACTTTTACAATGGTAAGATACAGCAAGCACCATTTCAAACTTCATAAAACTCAGATCACTAATATGTGACATTATATACCTCTCATTGTATGCAACATGAAATATAACATTACCTATGAAATATTCTTGCCATAACTTTTTAACATGCATAATCAAATCTTTGAAATACAACTTCCAGTGTACAGGATATACAGGGAACACAGGAACAAGGTAAACAAAAGCACAAGGAAATAATTAGATAATTGGAAACAGCTATTCTATGAGATAATGATCTCTTCTTGTGAAAGAAGTTTCAATAGCATAAGGAAAAAAAGTAGGGTAAGAAATTTTTCTAGGTTATAAGAGACTAAAAAGATAATTCAAATGCAATGCAAAAATCTTGACTGAACTCTGGTCTGAAAAAATCATTTTGTGGGTCAATTCAGAAAATTTAAATGTGGTCTGAATATTAAATGTTATTAGGAAATTACTATTATTCTTCTTAGGTGTCGATAATTGCACATGTGAAGAATGTGATGTGAAGAATTATCTATTTTCTTAGGAGATATATGCTATTTTGAGGTAAAAGTCAAAATATCACAACTTTCAAAAGGTTCAGTTAAAGTAAATACACACACATAGAAAACAATAAAGCAAATATTGTCAACTTTTGAATCTCAGTGGCAGACTTATCAATGTTCTTTGTTCTGTTCTTTCAACTTTTCAATATCTTCTAAGTTTTTTCATTATAAAAAAAAAGTAGGGAGAAGACAGGAAGAAAACTAAAAAAGGTAGAGCTGCAAAAGAAAGAAAAAAAATATGATCTAAAGATCATTTATGAACACATATCCAGTTACCTGAAGAACTTTTTCCCTTTAAAAAAAAAAAATCCAGAGACTACTCAGTCCACTATTATCTGATCAATATCAGTAAACAATTCAAACAAATACTTACACACTACAAACAGCAATAGTGCTACAATCTGTCAATGATTTAAGAAATGTTTGTCTTTGGCAAACAGAACATTTTATAATGCCTCACATTGAATCAAAATACATTCTAACATCCATTAATCTGATATACTAAGACATCAAAAAAAGCATTTCTTTGAGCTTTTTTTGAATTGAAAAATGTGATCGTGAAAGACAGCTAGCAGACTATCCATCTAAGATTTACGTTCATCAGCAACAAACTTTGACGGCCATTTATTTACACCACACAATGAAATTCTTTAAATTCTTGATCTCATATTTAAACATAACAAGAAATAGACATATTCAAGGGGGAAAAGGAAGACTTGTTGAGTATCAGCTATGTGCTAGGTGCTTTACACAGAGTGTTTAATGATAATCTTGTGAGGTAAATAGTCCCATTTGAGACATGAACATTCTTGAAGCTCACAAATGTTAAGTAACTTGCCCACAAGTGACAGCTCATACGTGATAAGGCTGGAAATGTAATCAAAGTCTGTTGGAAATGCAGGTTTGAAAGTCTATATTCTTTCCATTTAATTGGCCTTAACATATTTAATATTTAGACAGAAAAGCCCATCTAAAGAAAAAGTATGTTTAAAAGAATACCTTCATATTCAAGGAGCTACATAATCAAAACTGAAAAAAAGAAAAACTACCCTCTAAAATTACTGCTAGTTGCAAAAAAAAAAAAAACCACCAATTCTTAACAAGCCAGCTGTCTATGACACTGGACAGTTAGTCCTTTCCTCACTGTACATGTAAAATTACACTCCAGTTGCCCGTTGAATGACCCCACTGCCAAAATATGTTAGCAACATAATTCACATTAAAACCCAGAGCCCAAACACTATTTGGAAAATGCTTTACATGTTTACTAGCCCTATCTCAAGTATGTTCCCCACTCAAAACAGGCTATTTTCAGCATATTCTTTGATCTAGCATATACTTTTCTGGTACTCTAAAATAATACTAAACTTATAAACAAGGAAATCTACCTAAATACAAACATTCCATAACTGAACACTAAAATATTATGTGATTGTGCATTTGTCTACTGCACAAAAATATACCAAAACTATACGTCTCTAACATAACACAAATTATGTATGCTCTTTCCATAGGATCAAAATTCCATTATCTATGTCTCTTGTGTATCTAAAGATACACACAAAATATGTAGAGAAATCTGTATCTTAAAGAGTTTTCCCATTTAAAATTAAACTGAATTTGAACTGAGCTAGTGACCAGAAGAGGGCATGAGGTGGCTTGTAGAGTTGCAGAAACAGCCTGTATCTTGATGTGGGTGTTGGTTATATTGGTGTATTCACTTAGTGAAAATTTACTGAGCTGCACATTTATGATATTATACATTATAATTTATAATAAGCATATTCTTTTTTAAAAATCCTCAATCTAAAAACCTGCCTTGCTGTATTGCACTGATACCAAAGAAGCCAGCTCAGTAAAGTAGACCAGCTATTAGGGATTTCACTAGAGCTACAAAAGAAGCAAACACTACGTCCTACATGAGTGGCACCTAATTTAACCTGGAAGGAAAGCTTCCTGAAGATACATCTGAACTGAGTTCTACAGATCAGACAGGAGACTGCCAAGCAAAGAAAAAGGGAAGAGAAAGTCAGGAAAGAGAATAGAGTGAGCAAAGACAAGAGAGAAAGCATCTTATCTGAGAGGGAGCCTAAGCTCCATAACAGTGGATGAAAGAATTTAAGGAAGAGAGCAAGGAAGGAAAGCTTTAAGTAAGAGTCAGATCATGATGATCTCATATACATGTCATGCTACAGTTTAAGCTTTATCCTGAAAGCAGCAAGGAAGCAGTAAAGACCTTTCAACACAAAAGGACATGATTAGATTTCTATTTGTACTATGTCAACTATGGTGCCGGTCATGTTTGCAACCCCATTTTGAGAAGTCAGCCTGCACTCTGTCCCATGTTTTTCACCATTATGATCCTGCCCCACACCCCACAAATAAACACACAGCCAACACTAAATGGCCAGGAGTGGTCACATGACCCATGTAACCCATGTACACAGGCTTGCTAGCAGCCCCTGAGTAAAAAAGCTGAGCCAAAAAAAAAAATTGTTTCTTGAGAATTCAAACCAGAAAATCCTAGGGAGAAGAAGTTAGCAACAGGAGCTCAAGTTAAAACGATAGTAGCCAGGAGGCAAAATGTTGGCATGGGAGTGACACAGTAGTTATAAGGAGGCAGAAATTAGGAATAAATGGAAGCTATGACATAGAAGGGGGAAAATCAGAGTAGAGAGGAAAAAATAATACAAAAACAGCAAGAGTAGCTAAGAGCACTAGAATGAAATCTGTCTTTTCCTGCTTCTAGTTTTATTTATTAAGGTCCCATTCTTCTGAGACCAAGTTGCTTAATTTTTCCTGGGTTCCTTTGTGCATGTTTTCATTTGATAAGCCCTCCATTACTTAAGGTAACTTGAGTCTCTTCCTTGCAATTGAAAGAGCCTAACTAAAAGAGCATCTTAGAACACTTACTCTGGCAACAAACAGTGCAGAGAACGAGCCAGAGGGAACGGCAAACCAAGAGGCAGGAAAGAAGACAAGAAGACCACTCAGAGAGCACTACAGAAGCCCTACAGACAGTTAGGGTTAAAACACAGCAAAACTAGCAACCAGGAATGATCTGAAATATCATGAGAGAGAATGTGCAGGACTTGATGTCAGTAACATGTATGGTACAGAGTGGAGTGGAGGATGACTCCCAGGTTCCTGAGGCTTCCTGAGGGGCGAGATACCATTCATCAAGATAAGAAATCAAAAGAAAAGTTTTTTTGCAGTTTGTCTCCCTCTACCTCTACCTTTTGAAGGGGAAGAGAGGCAGAGAAGAGTTTTATTCTGTACATGCATGAAGTGCTTGTGAAATGTGAATCCAAGTGGAGATGTCCACTAGCAGTGATTTACAGGGGACCAGAGTAGAGGCAAGAGCCCTACACAGCAGCTCCAGATTAAGGAATAAATATATTAAGCCCATCTTACGGTTTTAAAACATGACTGAAAAATCTGACTAATATTTATTTTAAACTAAGCTAATATAACTAAAAAGCATGAACTAAAAAATTTAATATTCTTGACAAACCACATGTTCCAAGCTCCTGCATTTCTCTGTAAACACTGAAGATTGAACAAACTTGGGCAATAGTATAATCTAAATGATTAGAAAATACGGGGTTTATATTTCTAACTTCTACTGAAGTTTTACTTTTTTTAAAACTTAAGTTAATTACCCTCATGAACTATACACCACTAAGGGAAAATACTGTTAAAAAGCCGTATGTTAGACAATGAATCTTCTGATGTTTAAACTGTAATAACAAGATTTTTTTAGAGTACTTAATCACATAATTTACTAGCTTTGACATTCAACTCTACCTGTACTGTACATGTGGGTTTCTGCCCTGCAATCTTTTCTCCTTTCACCTAACTTTTGCCCCCAAATCCATTACTGCCAACCCAGAATTTGACAATGAGCTTGTGCCACAAACCCAGCTGCCTACTGGCCACCTACATCTAATAAAAATATAATCACCTATACTCAGCATGTCACAAATTGAATTCCTTTCTTGACAAAAGTAAAAAGAAAAATTCCATTTGTCCCTCATAAAGGCACAAGCTAGAAACCTAGATCTTACCCTCTATGAACACTCTCCCTAATCCCAAATCCAATGAAACCACCAAATCCTGTCTAGTTTCAAAACCCAAACGAAGACCCACCATCATCATTTACCCTCCTGATATTCTCACCTTCACTTTTAGTCTATCCTTCTATCCACCCTCCTCAAAACAGCCAGAGTGACCTTTTAAAAATGCCAATCTGATAATTTCAGTCCCTACTGTAAATCCTTCAATAACTTGATAAATATTACAGTCACCATCAAAGCAAGTCACTCCATAGAAGCTCCGAAGTTCAATGAGAAACTTACTTTAGTTATATCTTTTTTTGTAGGTTCACCCCAAAAGAATCATCAGGAAATTTCTTCAGATCCTGAAAATTCCTTAAAACATGCATATAACAGCTGATATATTTAAGAGAAAAGCATGCAGCACTGTTTGCAAAAACAAAGACTGAAAATAACCTCAAGACCACCAAAACGGAACACTATCCAGCCATTAAATGAGGCACTTCCAAACGTAGTGCTGTTAGGGGATCTCTAGGATCTATTAGTAAGTGTGGGGACAAAAAGCTGTATACACAGTGTACGGTATGCAAGCATTTCTCTGTGTGCATTTTAAGAGTATAAATGTGTACACTTGTCTGCTGGAAACATCACGGGAGGGATACACACAAAGATGAAATAATCGTTGCTTCCAAGCAGGGAAAATAAGTGGTTGGAGGATAAGAGAAAGAGAAACGCTTTACTGTGCACTCTTCTGAACCTTCAGATTTTCATACAATGTCTGGTCATGCCCTATAATTTTAATGTGATTTTTTGCCCTCCTCAGTTCCACACACACAAAATAAAAAATTTTTAAGTACTGACTACAAAAATCTCTCTATACTTCATCCCTATACCAACATTAAAAATATGCACTGATCATTTGGTATAACATCACATTTCCTTTTAGACAGCTCAGGAGTTCAACAAACATTTTATTCAATATTTACTACTGCTGAGAAGTCTGCTGGTAATGACATCAGTGAACACTGCATGAGAACTGTACCAGCTCCCTGAAAAAGGAAGACAGCAGCACCCGCTAGCAGAATTTTATTACTAAATTCACATTAAAATCTTCAGCGGTTAAGGATAGCTACAAATCTTACTTTTCCAGCAAATTCGAAAACAGCAAATGAAAAAAAAAAAAAGTCCCCTGGTATCCTTCAAACACAGTGCAAAAGATCTGTAAATGTCTACGAGGTGAAGCAAGTGATAGTACATGAAGACACAATTATATTCATCAGTGTTGTGTGATTTAATCCTTATAGAAGTCCCTACAATGTCAGATCTGGACCACCCCACGCGTCCTACGGCAGACACAAGAAGAGAAGCAGGCTGTGCGACCTTACAAAAGCACACACCCCCTGCCCTGGGCTTCCAAGCGCTCTCTCTCCACCAAACTAAACCCTCCAAACACGGGTGTCAGTTGCTCCCCTTAAGCCCCACTGTGGGGAATACACTAAGCTAAGCGAACATCCCTTCAGGATCTCACGGCAAAGACCTTTCAACCAAAGAAAGGCTCACGACCGGGGAGAAGATAAAAGGAGAGGAGGTCTGGGGGAGAGGCCGCCGCCAAGGGCGACACCAGATCTCCTGGGAGGTAAGAGCATCTCGAAACAGACCATCTGAAAGCCGAGTTGGGTGGAGGAAGAGCCACCGGCTGGACGGTGAGCGAGCCGGGGGATGAACAGGCCCACAGGGAAGGGGTGGGCAGCGGTGGATCTGCCCGGGAGCTGGGGGTCGCAGGGCTGGGGGCAGCCGTCACTGGGAGTGAGGGGCTGTGACTACGTCTGCGCTCACGAAGGATGAGCGTCTCGAGGCCTTATTAAGTCCTGAGAGAGTCCGCAGCGGGCTCCAGTGGGGTGTGCCGGGCGTGGGCCCGGGACAGACTGCGGGGAGGCTGGAGGCCAGCACGGGGTCCGACCGGCGGAAGGCACAGTAGGCGGGGCCCAGGGGGCCCGGGGCAGCGATCGGGGTCAGGGAGGCTCTGGGGCAGACCCACTCGCGGGCGCGTCTGCGCTGGGCGGGGCGGGGCGGCTCCGCGGGGGCCAAAGGGAGAGACCGAGACGTGGGCCGGGCCGGGCGGCAGGGCCGCTGGGCGGCTGGGGCGGGTCTTACCTCGGGCTCCGCCGCGGTGGCCACCGCAGCCCCCTCCTCTTCGGCGGAAACCGCCTCCCAGCCGCGGCCCCCGGTGAGGCCGGAGGGGACGGCAGAGGCCGAAGGCACAGAGGGTCGCACGGTCCCCAGCGGGTGGGCCCAGCCGCCTCAGGGTCCGGGCAGACGGCCGCCGCGCATCCCCCGCCCTGTCAGAGAGACTCCGCCCGGCCTGGGCAGGCACATCGCCCGCCGCGCCCGCCCAGAGAGCACGCGCTGGACCGCCGCCTCGACCGCTGTCGCCGCCTCTGCCAGCGCCGCGGGCGCTCCGCCGCCGCCCCTCACAGTGCTGGCCGGACTCTCACCGGCCGCCGCCAACCGCCGCCGCGTCCCAGTCCGCTCCGGCCCGCGCGCCCCCGGCCCCGCGCACGCGGCCCCGCCCCGCGCGACTCCCGGGCTGCAGACGAGCCGGCGCGCGCGCACTCACCTCCCACGCCCCCTACGGCCGGCCGGAGCCGGCCCGCCCGCCCGGCCCCGCCCTCGCACGTGATGCCGCCAGCGAGTACAGCCTGCGCTTGCGCTGACACGCCCCCTATCTTCCGCCCCGGGCGGCCCCGCCCAAACTTTTCTTCCTCACCTTACGGCAGAGTTGGGAAATCTGCCTTAGATTGTCTCTCTACCGGAGAGGAATGTCGCAATGCTGGGGTAGAAAAGTCTGGGTTTGCGACTGTAGCTCTCGCTTTCCGGCCAATACAGAGGTGCCTGAAAGCTGGTTGGGGTGGTGAGGCCAGAGGCAGGTAAGAAGCCGCCTCCGCACTTCGGTTTGTGGGTCGGTATGTCCAGGCAGGGAGCCGCTTTGCCGCCCACGCGGACCTAGCGTATCTGTGCCCCTTCTCCAGTTCTGTCGCGGGGTCCTCGGCGTCGCCAGTCTTCCCCCCGCCCCTTTTCCACACACGCCCCCTCCCCCGCACTTCCCCGCCCCCGACCTCCGCTTCCTAGTTCTGCTTTCCATTCATTCCTCTGACTTTTCACTGAGCGGTTTCCATGCCTTAGACTCCGGAAAGTCAGAAGCAAGTGAAATAGTTTCGGCTTTCTTAACTGCTGTGTTATGTCGGAGACCAGGAGAGAATCGGCAGTGGTAGTCAAGTAAAATTGTAATAGAGAAAAAAGAGCCCCGGATACTCTCTGAGCATAGACGAACCCCCCCGCCGCCCCCGATCGTGTTGAAGGACCTGAGGAAACCCTTTCCAGGGTGACCTTTGGATCATTCTTAATTTGTATTAAAAGGCTGGTGAGCACTAGCTGGTCAAAGAAGTGTAAGAGGAGATAGAAGCAGAGAGGATTTCAGGTACAAAAGCAAATGACAGTCCTGGCTGGAAGAGTGAAAAGTTGTTGGAATAGAGTATCGCTGGTGAAAACCATACTGCTGTAGGCTACCCTTTAAAGAAGCATCGTTGTGAAGTAATGAGATGAATAATCACGTGGGCCACAATGTAAGATGGGAGACTCTTAAGCATGAAAGTGTACCATGGAACCGAGAAGTGGACAATTAATGAGTGAGAGTGACTCATTTATATAGAGCCAAGAACACTGGCGGAACTCAACCCTGTATGCACATTAAAATTGCCTGGGAAACGTTTTAAAAATAGAACCAATGCAGTTGCTCCACCTGAAACCAATTAAGCAAACCCAGGCATCAGTATTTTAAAAAAAAAAAAAAAAACCCTCCTGAGATGACTTTAAGGCTGCGGGTTTAGTACCGCTAAGCTAGAGCAAAGGAAAGGATGGGAAGTAGGGGAGGGCAGGTTGATGGAGTTGGCTCTGTAACATTAAGATGGGAGTCACTTGATGAGGCAGAGTTGGAGATGAAATGGGTAGCTTGATTAGAGTGACGAAGGTTTTGAATAACTGCTCTGGGAAATGGGAGGAATCACTCTTGCCTTTCCCTTCAACATAGTTCCATCCTTCAGTCTTAATCAGGTCCCCCTCAGCTACTCCTGTCTTTCCTCTCCCTTTCCCTTCCGTCCAGGATTTATCAGCTGGGGATCCAGCCTTAGATGTTTAGGGTATCCTCATTTCTATCAGAAAATCAAAGTTAAGCCAATTTTTGAGATTCAAAGACTGACTGCTTTCCCCTAGAGATTAGTACATACAGTCAGTGCCTTGCCAATTTAGTATCTTTTATTATTCATTTTATTAATCATTTAAGTTAGGAATGAGATACAAAGGTATTTATGATTCAGCACTGTTAGGACCGCACTAGTATTGGGGAAAACAAAACAAAACTAACAATTCACTTGGCAGGCGTCGAAGGTCTGTATAAGTTCATGACTACTGTCTATTAACTAGGGTTAATCCAAAAACCTGTCTATCTGCCGCTAGATAAGAGAGTCACTATTGTCTGGTTAAGACTAGAGTTTAGTATGGAAAGTAGGGGTGGAACAGAGACAAAGACGATAAAGTGGGTGGGAACAGATAATGAGGAGCCTTGAATTCCATGCTAGTGTTTAGATTATATACTATAAGCAATTAATACGTATCTGTAACAACCTCTTTTATGCCATGGACCACTTTGGCAGCCTGGCCTGTGGACCCTAACTCAGAATGATGTTTTTAAATGTATAAAAATAAAACACGTAGAAACATAAATGAAATCATATTTACCAGAAGTTTTTAAAATGTTAAAGCAAGTGCATGATGTAGTTATATATGTGCTTCCTTATGCATTATGTAACATCTGGCAGCGGGTCTAATTATGTAATTTCAAGATAGTGGTGAGTATAAGTTATATTTTGAGATACCTGTAACAACTTTAATGTGGTATGAAAATACTGTATGTCTACTGGTTACAAAAACAGAGACTGCTAATACTTCTGTGGATTATTGCCTCCACTTATTAAAGAGAATGCTAAATTTCAACTAAAATGTATTGAAAATAAAGATGCCGGTTTTTTTCCCAATCCAAGTCCATGGAACCCTAATTCTAGCCACATCTTGGCCCATGGATCCTAGATTTATAAACAGCTCACTGTAATGGTTTGAAGCAAGAGCATGACAGATTAAACGTGTTTCCGAGAGGTACTTGAGCACTGTTCAATTCTCAATCTCTGTTGGTCTGGGAGTGAGAAACTGGCTATTCTCTTTTTGTATACCTTACTGGCAGTATCTGGTACTGATCCACTGTTGCATAATAATTCGGACCAGTAGGAGAACTGAACTTGTATATGTGGAAGAGTACAAGAAAATTGGGAAAGATAGATTGGGGCTATTTTTGTGGAAATTATTGAATGCCAGGCTGTAGTTTGTACTTAATGTGGTAGACAATAGAGAAATGTTAAAGTTTTGGAATAGAATAATGTAATTAGAGTTCTGTTTGGAAAATTAATCTACCTGTGATGTGTAGGTTAGATTATCAAAAGAGAAAATAGGAATGAAGAGACTAGACCAATAAATAATTAACTTTTTAAAACCTAAATTTTATCATAACATGATCTCTAAAGAGTCTACTAAATTCCTTTATTTCCCAGTGTGACTGACCAATCTAAAGAAACAGACTGAAATCAATTATATACCTTTCAACAAGGATGTGTACAACAGTGTGGAGGTCAGTTAGCATTTTATGTGGTCAAGAGATTAGCCCATTCTTCTGTTTTATAAATGATGTTAATATTTCTGATGAGCGATGGCTGTACCATTTATCTAGGTTCCCAGGTGTTGCTAACGCCTTTCTTGGTTAAATTCCTCCTACACCTCTAAGTCCTACATTTCTGACTTTTTAACGTCAAGACTCCTCTCCCCACTAGTTCCTTGAACCACTTGGATGAGTAAAATTCGTTAGTTTTTAAAAAAAAAAAAAAAAAAGGAAGTCCTCAAGGACCAGGTAATTCATCTCTTTGGAAACTGATCAGTTGCCAGACTGTATAAAACCTACTGCCCAAATCCCAGCCAGTCCCCAAATTATGTGCTTTTTAAAACATACTCCAAAAATTGAATTTGAGGTCCAAGTATTTCTAATCCAAATGAGTAATATAAAGTTACTTAACTTCTCTGAACCAGATTCTCTGAGGGAGTACCTTCTTCAGCATGACTAGCTGTATTGACTTTATTCATCTAACTATTGGAGACCATTTGGGTAGTGATACAGTTCAATGCAGATTGAAAATCAAGTTTATGTAGAGGTTGCAGTTCATCTGTCTCTTTTAGGTAAATGGGGAATGGGTCTGTCTTAAAGCAGAGAGAATACTTGAAACTTATGAGGGTTTCTAAGCATTTTTATTATAGAAAATCTCTGGAAGTTTCTATCCCTGGCTTCCAATTCAATGACGACCCCTTCACACATTCATCTGTTATAAAAACACTGAAACTCAGTCCTGGTACTGAAAACAATTGTCCCAACTTTAAACCCGTAAAAATTGGGTTTAAAAACCTTATTCCTGCCTTCCCTGATGGCCAGCAAATAAATAATAGCTCTCTCAGAGCAGTGTGATAGTTTAAATTCCTTCAGAATAGTAGCTAGGGGATTTCTGGCCTCAGTTGGTTCTAACTTTCTCTCTCCTGCTTGTTGCAGCAACCTAGCACTTTACATTAGCAGTTAAAGTGAATAGTTGCTGGAAATCTTTTGTCCTACTTAATAATACGTAATTCAGGCCTGGTCAGATAACTCACAAGAATTCATGTTAATTAACATTTAAGGAAAAATTGCTAAGACAGAATTCTATATGTCATAACTGTCCCATCAAACCCTGTTTTCCTATCAGGACAGTACAGTAAAACACAAATTCATTATTTCTTTCATTTGTTCATTAAATATTTATTGAGCTCCTACAATGTGCCAAGCACATTTTTGAAACCCATTAATTAGGAGTTTGTAATAACAATTTACCTCATAACTATATGTGAAAAAGATAACTTACCAGGCTTTGAAATCTGCAAGACAAGAATAACAGATGACGTCTTTTTCACTCTTTCGAACTATATATTGGCATATAGTTACTGTGTGCTAAACACAGTAATTATTTATGAAACCAGGAAGATTATAACTTTAGCTTGACCACACCTTATCACTAAGGTGTATCAGCTATACACTAAATAAAATTCCTTCCACACCTTTATAAAATATTATCTTACTCAGACCTCTCATTAAATCCAGTGACCGCCCTATGCACTGTATTTACAATCCCAGTCATTTCAAGTTTTGTGATTGTGTTAAATCATTTCTCAGAAAATTTAAGCAAAACAAAGTCAAGTTAAGAAAAGGCTGACGTTTACACGAACTATATGCTAAGGGAAAAAATTTGTGACACTTTTGAGGTAGAAACAGTAGACTGAGAATAGCGTTCTTTTTCTGGTCAGTGACCCTTTAACCATTGATAGACATGCCTAATAAGTAACAGAACAGTAAGAGGAGAGCCTTGGTGCTAGAAGAAATCCTAAAAGGTTCCCTAGTCTTATCTCCCTGGCCTGAGATAGGGCCAAGTGGAATTTATCGCAGTGGAGTTACCAAGCATCAACACACCCAAATGGTTTTTCTCCTTTGAGAGCTAAATTCCTCTATTTGTAAAATATTCCTGTTAGAGGTATATGTTCAAATACATAAATAATTTATAAAATTGAGAAATCTTCCTATGTTTATAACAAATTTGTGTTTTAAGAGTTTTTCAAAATGTATTTCACTTCCAGGAAAAATATTCATTTATTAAAACTTCTCCAGTTTGTCAAGGACTGAAGATTGAACAGGGATGAGTAAAATCTAATCTCTGTCTTCAGGAGGGATATATAAATCTTGATGATAATTTTTACGTGCCACTTTATGCAACTCTCTGGATGATTTAGGCTAGCATTAAAAGGAAACGTTTAATTAGGGGAAATTGAAACCAAAAAATAAGGCTTCAGCTTCCTTCCTGAAAATTTTTCTGTTTATGCTGCCATGAGAAGCACATTTGGTCTGGGATGTGATTCTTTTTGTGAAAGTGCAAATGGAATCAGAAATTAGAAGTTCAACATAATCTAATTTGAATAAACCATCAGATTATTTTTGACTCTTTGTGTTTGAAAATGTGTAGAAGAGAGATTAGACTTACGGTTTTTTCAGACGACAAAAGTGAGACTAGTAGGTTGAAGAAACAGGCATGTTTAGGGCAGTGTAAGAGTGGGAGGTGGTGCTTTTTTTCCCCTGAATGAAAATAGCTGCATTTACTGGATACATGCTCATTCTAAAAAGGGGTAAAAATAAAGCAGTCAGTAACAAAAGTTAGAAGGAAAAAGGTTAAAAAGTATTAAAATTCTGTTCTTAAAGAAAAGTGTACATAACTCTGGAGAGCTGTCATTCTTGATTATTTTGTGTATATTTTTATACAGATTTGCATCTAACCTTTCTTTTCATAGCATATCATGAACATCTTTCTGTGTCAATAAATTTATGTATACAACTTTTTAAATTTTATTTACTGAAGTGTAGTTGATTTACAGTGTTAGTTTCAGGTACACAATAGAGTGATTCAGTTGTACATATACACACTTCTTTTTTTTCAGGTTCTTTTCCATTATATGCTATTCTAAGAAACTGAATATAGTTCCTTGTGCTATACAGTAGCTCCTTATTGTTTATCTATTTTATATATAGTTTTAGTGTGTATCTGTGAATCCCAAACTTTCTTTCCAGAAATCCCTATGAAAGCTCATGGAACTGTGCTGTCCAAAATAGTAGCCACTACCCACACATGTGTGGCTATTTAAATTTAAGTTTAAATTGATTAAAATTTAATATTCAGTTCTTCAGTCACACTGGCCACTTTCAGGTGCTCAGTGGCTACTGGATTGGACATTGAAGATGAAGAACATTCCCATCGTCATGAAAATCCTAGTGGATAGCACTGCTGTAGAAAATTGTGTTCATTGAGAGACTGGAATAACCCATAATTTCTTTCATTGGTCTTCATCATTATATTTTAAATTTCTAAAAATGCACGGATTTCTTCTTGTGCTGTTTCATTGATTTATCTATTTCTGCTCCAATATCACACAGCTAGTTGTAAGTCAAGCTCCTGCACACTTCCCTGAGAGCAGACATGGAAAATTTCTACATGGAGTAGGAAGGGATAGTAAAGGCCTTTACACTTCTAAGACTCTGTAGATGTAAAAATTTCTCTGCAGAGCTTGACTTATATCATGTTGGAATCCATAATCTATTATTCATTTATTCTACAATTATTATTGAGTATCTGCCTAACAAGTTCTAAGTCCAGGAGACCAAAATAATACATTTAGGCAGGCAAAGTCCCTTATTCTTTTAGGCTCATGGAGTGTACATATTTGGCCTGGTAGCAGGGGGCAAGAATTAAGAAACAAACAAGAAAACTATCAGAGAGCCGTGAGTGCTATGCAAGGAATTGAAATTAGAGGATAATAGAGTGACTGGTAGTCTCTTATTTGGTTAATCATGGGAGATCTCTGAATAAGTGGCATTTAAATTGAAATCTACCTAACAGATAAAGCCAACTACAAGAAGGTCAAGACACAGCTAGTACCCCAGCCCTTAGGAGGAAAAAGCATGGTGTGTTTGAGGAAGAAAAAGAAGGTTGGTGTGGCTGAAACTTAGTGGGCAAGGGGACAAGTAGTAGGAAATGAGATCGGGGAAGTAGCTGGGGCCGTGTGATCATGCATGACTTAAATTTTTAAACAACTCTGACAGCTGTGTGGAGAATTTACTGGAGGGGTCGATAGTGGAAGCAAAGACACCTGTTAGGATAGGTCAAGACAAGAAATGATGATGGATTTGACTAAGGTGATAGTAGTCAAGATGGAAAGCATTGGACAGATTCAGAACATTTTGTCTGTAGAATCATCAGGACTTACTGACTGGATGTGAGAGATGAAGAAAGTCAGAAGCTCAGGGGTGATGTCTGTATTTCACTTTACAGTGTTAGGCTCAGTTTCTGGTCTAATTACTATAGGCAAAACTGGCACACAGAAAACACCAATAAATATATTCTGACCAAATGAATACATTTGCTTCAATACACATATTGCTCCTATACACATACCAGCTACTAAAGCATAACCGCTTGTGCTCATGCCTTTATTAATTATTAGGGAATCTGGTTCCTAAGAATTGAGGTTTATGTTATAGACATATCGAGTATGGGGAGTAGCTAAACTGTTTCACGGAAGTACCCAAGCTGGCAGCGCAGAGTGAGTGAGCCGAGAGAGCTGCCCTCCGCAGGTGCAGTTCTCTGGGAATCTCTTATTTTAAAAATCTATGCTGATTTTGCATTTTGTGCTACATAATATCCGTGTTTATGTTAATAAGATATTGTAAGTTACTGATTAAGATATTTTAAGTATTTAAAATATTTAAAGTATTTAAGGTTAATGTGCTTAGCTTTTTTTCCCCCAAAACTAGTGAAATTGAAGCTCTAGGAAGATGCACTGGGATTAGCTTGTGTCTGATCTTTGGTGTGTGTGTTTGTGGATACCTGCTAGTACATAGCCATGTATTCAGTTAGAGGAGCACAGACCACATTGTTAGCGTTTGCAGTTTGATATAATTTAAAGTAAAAGCCAGTGGGAGTGAGGAAGGGAAAGGGGAACTGCATTTAGAAACTAACTTTCAATCCTCGCTTAAAATGAGTAGGACAGCTGCACTTTGCATGTAACGTTTTTAAAAACATAACTGAATGAAAGCTGTTCCCTTTTTTTTTTTTAAGGAACCCTTGCTGAATAATTAGGGGGAAAATGAATAAAGGTCACAATTCTGGGGTAGCATTTTTTCTTTGGAGTTTTATGGTAAAACTTACCTTGATCACTGCTTCATTCAATAACCACAGGCATGTTTTCCCAGTTGTGAGAATTGCTGCCTATCTTATGAAATGCTTATTAATTAAAATCTTCATGTATATTTTTGATCTTATAAAATGGGTATTTATGCATCTATATAGTAGACACTTCTTATTTATATCCACTGTAATTAATATTTTTAAGCATTTTCTCATCAAAAATTCAGATTGAAACAGCAGTACCACTTCTAGTTAAAGGTTAATCTACTTGGAAACTGCCTTTAAGATATTTTAACAAATACCCCCAATGCTTTATTAGACCTTTAAAAGCTCTTAAAATTAATTCAACCTAGACATTTACAGAGGGGTACATGATAGTGGTCTATAACAGGAATTGGCAGAATTTTTCTCTAGGAGGCCAAACAGTAAATATTTTAGGCTTTGCAAGCTACTCAGCTCTTATAGCTCAAAAGCAGCCATAGACAATATGTAAACAAATGAGTATGACTTTGTTCCAATAAAACTTTATTTACAAAAACAGGCAGTGGGCCACATCTGATTTGTGGGCTGTGGTTTATTGACCCTTTGACTAGAAAACTAGAAAACTTTTAGGATTTTTAAAGAGAATGGCAAGATTTTTAAATTGGGAAAGATGAGAGCTTAGAATTGTGGAACCCTAGAACTAGAGGAGACTTTTAGAAATCATAGAAATGCTTGGAAAAACATCTTAAAAATACAGGTACCCAGACCCTACCCTCATCATGTACGTTCTTTAAAATTTCCATAGATGATTCTGATGTGCATCCCTGGCTAGAACTACTATTTTTCTGGTGCAAACCTCACTTTACAGATGATGAAGCTGAGACCCAGAGGTTTAAAATGATTTCTTCAGATACAACTGGTTAATTGTAAATCTGAACAGAATCCTAGGTCTGCTGACTTCCAGCTTAGCTGAACCTGCAGCTTCTTCCCTTGCTTATTTACATCAACAAGTAATCAGAATTGTTCCTACTGATTTATAAATTTTCCCTTCAAGTTACTATTTTTTTATTTAATTGCCCTATTTTTGTAATAAAGAGAAATATTCAAGTAGTATGCATTTTAAGGATTTTAGGATTAATATGAAAAACTAGTCTCTTCCTTTTGTTAAAATTAAATATTTAGGAAGTGTTATGTACTATGAATTCAGTATTCACTTTGTTTAGCTACAGAAGTTGGAAGATACAATAAATTAAACCCTAAAATCACAAGGTTTGTGTATCCTGACAACACATTAACAGCATTGCTTCGCTCAGGTTGAAAGAACAATTTTATGTGGAGTTAGCATTCACTCTGCTTATGCCGAAGGTAAAGCACAAGAGGGCAGAGTCATGGCCTGACTAGATCTATCCTTGGTGACTTTGTAGCTTTATATAAAGAGATAAATGGATGCTTTATTTTCAAGAAATCTTTGAAGTCCATTATTACCAACCCAAATACAGGGAACAAGGATGGAAATAAACGTTTTTGAGAGCTTGCTGTCTGCCAGTGTGCTGAGTCTGTTTACTCACGTTTTAATTCAAAAACCAACTCTCTGAGACAGGTTTTGCTCTTACCTTGTTTTACAGATGAAGACAAGCCCAGAAGGAGGAGGATTAACTTGCCCAGGGTCTCACACACATGGCAAGTGGCAAAGTCAGAGTCTGAACTCAAGGCCTCCTGGCCCCAGAACATAGACATATACTATATTTTATAGGATTTTACAAGTAGAACTATGAGGAAATCATTGCCTCCTCAATTCACTCTCCAGCATTCCTTACTGTCCACCAAGACCAAGTAATCTTTTCATTCTAAAGGAACTACTATCAATCAACAGAGGAAAATAGACAAAACACAAAATCAGAGCAAAAATGGGGGTGTTATAGACAATGCAGAAATCTTTAAATGCTTTATTTCTCCTTTTTTCCTGATCTGTATTCTCTGACTCCCTTGTTAAAATGTGTCGTTCATCTGGCAAACACTGTACCGCAGCTATGCCAAGCACAGTGTTCACTATATAGAAGGGAAATGTCCCTAGGACGGTTCTCCGTGATTCCTGGTTCTTTTGCTAGGTCCTTGCCATCTCATTTTCCCTCACCCCGTTACTGATGGGATCGTTGTCCTTCTAGTCATTCCAGCTGAAACCCCGAGACCATGTCTTAATTCTTTTCTCTCTTATCTGCCCTCTTCTGATCACTTGTTAATTCTCTGTCTGCAATATCTTTTCCTCCTTGCCTCTCCATTTCTGTTACCAGCCCAGTCTTGAACTCTTTAATCAATGAAAATTGGTAAGAGCCCAGATAAGAAATTCAGGCAAAGCTCTACTGGGACTCCTGCCGTAGCAGGAGGGAACTAAAACAAGTAACTGTTTCCCTTACTCGCTCCCTGAGCGGGGGTGATCTGGTCCTTTAAATGAGGTGAGGGTAGGCGGGGGCCTGTGGGTCAAGCCGGAGGGGCAGCTCAGTTCGTCTGCCCACCCCCTTGGTGGTGCTTTGTGGCTGGATCATGCTCAGTACCCTGCTTTTGCTCCCAACACCTCAGAAGTGGCAGTTTGGTTTTGTTTTTTTGTATCTTGTTGCTGGTAATTTGTTCCAATGGCACATACATGCAGTTATTTTTAGTCCCTTAAAGTTTCTATGTATTCTGTTGTTAGAGGAGACGTTTGTCTAGGAACAAGAACTGCAGTAAAGGGTCCAGGTCCCAGCCTGTCTCACTACTGCCATCTCCCCTGGTTTAGGTCATGTCCTCCTACTTTTACTTTCAATAAGAATCTAATTGATCTCCACCTCCATTTTCTCTTCCTGCCGATTATCATCAGTCTTCCAAAGCATTGCCATTAATGGCTCCCCATTTCTTCCAGAATAAGTTCCAAGCTTTTCACCTCTTCATTCAGTCCATCAACACGTAACATCTAATAATCTTTCTCTAACCCTCCGCTACACCCCTGTTCCCACTTCATTCCAGCCAGCCTGGACTACACATTTTTTTTAGTATTTTATTTGTCTATTTATTGACTTATCACTTTATTATTTAATTATTGTATTTTGGTGGGGGGTAGGGGGAGAGGTAATTAGGTTTATTTTTAGAAGAGGTACTAGGGATTGAACCCAGGACCTCATGCATGCGTCTTATGCATGCTAAGCATTCACTCTACCACTTGAGCTATACTTCCCCCCCACCCCCGGCTACACATTTAAAGTGTATTACTTTCCTTGCCTCTGCCTCCTTAATACCCTTCTCATGCGTCCAACTCTACCTGCCTTTCAAGAGCCCACTTCTATGCCACTTTCTTCTTGGAGTCTTTCCTGTCTGAGCTCTCCTGCGCTTTCCCTCTTTGGAATTCCCATTCATTTTATTTGGGGCTTATGGGTTTCTTCTTCCATTGAATATAAGCCACCTGACACATCTTTGTATCTCCAACACCACCTAATATCAGATACTCAGTTGGTGTTTATTGACTAAAAGAGGTGTATATGTACATAAAAGAGGCTCATTATAACATAATAGGCTTAAGCTCAGTGAGGATAGAAACTATGCCTATCTTGCTCCCCTTCTGATTTTCCAGCCCCAGCTCATGGTAAACACTCAATAAACGTTTGTTAAATGTAGCACACTACAGTTACCAGTTGTTAAGGTATAAATTCCTTGATGATACAGTAGATACCTGGAAATACTATTTTGTTATTTTTTTTAATCTTAGTTACCTGTGTTCTTCATTTTGTGTTGACAAATACGCTATGTAAAGGTCATGTATTAATCTCGCTTTACAGAAGACGAAACTGAGACTTAAAGAAATGAAGTAGTTTATTAATGATCACATAGCCAATGAGTAACAGAACAGAGTCTAAAATTCAAGTCTTCAGATGTGGAATTTAGAGTCCTTTTTCTTGGCCAAGGATAGTTTGGCGAAAGGCCAGTTTGGTTCCATTTGCTTTAGAATTTATTGATGTTAACTGTTGCAATCATGCTGTTTGGAATAGAAGTTCTTGACTGGCCCAGCATCTGTATGTTGGATATTTTCAAAATCAGACAAAACACAAAAACTGTTTTCTGAAGAAAATCTTGACCCTGCCTGTGGACACTCCCTCTGAGGTGAGATGCCTGTCTGTTCAGGTGCTCTTCTCTTTGTAGGCTTCTATCTGTGTGGTTGGGTAAAGGTGTGGATCTGATTTCAGCTGGCAGCATAGAGACAGGTCTCCAGGTTCTGCCAGGCAGGACAGTCTGGCTGTCACCAGTCATGGGATCCGTGGAAGCCGTGGCGGGGAGAGGCGGGGAGCCTTGCTCGATGCATGTGCAGTCATTCCCGTTGCATAGTCATGTCATCTTAAGTCCAGTGAGATCAGCAGCCCCTGAGCACCTAGGCTCCCCACAGCTGCTCTTACTAAACTACTGTTTGCTCATTTGCCATCAGGCTGGGTTGTGGGGGTTGAGGGGTGCTTTTTATTCTCAATTGATGTATGGTTGATTTACTGTGTTGTATTAGTTTGTGGTGTACAGCATTAGGGATTCAGCTATATATACACACACAGACCCGCATATTCTTTTTCATTACAAGTTACTACAAACCATTGAATGTAGTTCTCTGTGCTATACAGTAGGACCTTGTTGTTTATTCTGTTCATAGTAGTTTGTGTCTGCCAGTCCCAAACTCCCAATTTAGCCCTCCCTCTCCCCTTTGCCCCCTGGTAACCATAGTTTGTTTTCAATGTCTGTGAGTCTCTTTCTGTTTTGTAGATCAGTTCATTTGTGTCTTTTTTTTTTTTTAAGATTCCACATATAAGTGATATCATATGATGTTTGTCTTTCTCTGACTTACTTCACTTGGTATAATAATCTCTAGGTTCATCATATCACTGCCAGTGACATTATTTCATTCCATTTTATGGCCGAGTAGTATTCCATTGTGTATATACCACATTTTCTTTATCCATTCATCTACTGATGAACATTTAGGCCGCTTCCATGTCTTGGCTGTTGTAAAAAGTGCTGCTGTGAACATTGGGGCACATGTATCTTTTTGAATTAGAATTTTCTCCAGATTTATGCCATCAGGCTAGTATTAAGGATAATTATAAGAAACAGTCCTCTGGGGGTGGGTATAGCTCAGTGCTTAGCATGCACAAGGTCCTGGGTTCAAAACCCAGTACCTCTATTTTTTGAAAAATTAAAAATTAAAAAATAAGTTAAAAAAAAACAGTCCTCTGAAACTGTTTCATGTTTCATCAGGATATTATGGGACATTCATTATGATACACCGTGTCTTTTCTGAAAATTTCTTTAGAAAAATCCGTCTGACCTTCATACAGAGAACGCTTTTAACTCTCCTGAGCGATTGTTTTGTTTTATAGACATTGTGAATGTTTAACTTAACACTCTGGTTAGCTGCCAAAAAGCTAAAAGCCAGATCTGTGGCCCACCCATAACAAATGTGCTCCATGCCTTGTTAAGTTCGTTCCTGGCTCCAGTTTATGTATCTGCTCAAGTTATTCTTTCTTTTTAAGAAAATCTTACTTTGTGCCATCTTATTTTTATAGATAGGTAGATAGATTCCTACACAGCCTTAAATTTTTTCTGAAGTAGTTGATATCATGATATACTTTGTGAACAAAACACCTACTCATTACTTTAGCTCTTTTTCTGTATTGGTTTTTGCAGGGTTTCGATTGCATGAAAATGGTTGTACCACAAAGTTTTAATATTTCAGTAGTGTAACCAAGTGGTAAAACAGCTGTTCCAATGGCCAGAACTGATTTAATTGATGTTATTATTCTAGCCCAACTTTTCACAGTAGCGTTATTTTTTTACAGTATGCTTTGCTTTGTCCTCTCACTCTGCATGTGACAGTTTATTGCTTTATGCTTTTTAGAATATTGTGATGCTGCCAAGTCAATGCACAGCAGTGAACTCTTGTCTGTTAGGCTCAAAGCTTACCACACTTATCAGACTTCTTGCCTCTGTTAGTAGCTTCCCTCAGGTGATCATGAGCCTGTCAGCCTTCTCATATGACTTGTCTTGCTCCTGCTCAGAGTGAGTCATGCATTTGTTTGGATAAGATAATATGAATGAGTATTTGTTTACAAACCTCATTTGTATTGATTGGTTTGGAGCTCTATCCAGATTGTCTGATCATCCAGTCAGTAACATAAATATTATTTGTACAACATTTTATACTCTTAATAATACCTTCAAGTAAAATTATTTGGCCTTTTCTACAACTCTCTGAGGCATATAAAGCAGACATATGCCCTTTTTTAAAGATGACAAAACAAAGATAAAATCATTTAATGACTTGCTCTGGATGATACCAGCAAATCAGAGGTAGAACCAGGGCTTGACCCAGGTCTTCTGATTCCTGTGCCACATTACCTTCAATGCCAAAACAATCTCTAATTTACATGATAAACATCATGTAGTCTTTATCTTACTCCTTGGGGTTAAAGATGGGAAATGGGCAAAAACATATGACTTATGCTCATAGAATCATGAACAAATTTCATTTGTAATACTCTCATAATTTTCTGTGCCTGAAATTACAGTGTCTTTTAACTACAACTCTAATCATTGTCACTTTCCATTATGGAATGAGGAAGTAATATTTTATCTTATCTCTTGAAAATTAATGTTGAAATGGAGACTATTTCCCTTAGTAATTAATATTTTTCTTTAGACTCTGAAAATTCATGTTTAATATAAAAATAATTTGCCATTGTTACCACGCATATTCGCTTAAGGGCCAGATATACCATTAATGCTATCGAGTTTGGTAAAACATTAGTTACACTGTTAACCAATTTCTGCATTTAAAGAGGAAATTTAAAATCTACATTTACTGTTTCAGATGGAAAATTTCCAAAGTTTTCATTCTAATTGTAACATAAAGCACATGAACTGGAGGGTTTTTTTTATTTTTACCCCTAGCCAGGCATCATTTCTAAACACTTTACAATTGTATTAAACCCGCCAAAACTTTGTGAGAGGAGTTGCTATTTATGATCCCCATTTTACAGCCACATGTCATACTCAACAGTAAATATTGTCTTCTGCCTCTCCTTCAGCTTCTGAAATTTCTGAGCAGCCCTGGTCAGTACAAGATGGACCCTGTGGTGTTGAGTTACATGGACAGTCTGCTGCGACAGTCAGATGTCTCACTGTTGGATCCTCCAAGCTGGCTCAATGACCATATTATTGGGTTTGCCTTTGAGTACTTTGCCAACAGTCAGTTTCGTGACTGCTCTGACCACGTCTGCTTCATCAGCCCGGAAGTCACCCAGTTCATCAAGTGCACTGGCAACCCAGCCGAGATGGCCATGTTCCTTGAACCCCTGGACCTCCCCCACAAGAGAGTTGTGTTTTTAGCCATCAATGATAATTCCAACCAGGCAGCTGGGGGAACCCATTGGAGTTTGTTGGTTTATCTCCAAAATAAAAATAGCTTTTTTCATTATGATTCCCACAGCAGGAGCAACTCAGTCCATGCAAAGCAGGTAGCAGAGAAACTGGAGGCTTTCTTAGGCAGAAAAGGAGACAAACTGGCCTTTGTGGAAGAGAAAGCCCCTGCTCAACAAAACAGCTATGACTGTGGGATGTACGTGATCTGTAACACTGAGGCCTTGTGTCAGAACTTCTTCAGGCAGCAGCCAGCATCCCTGCTGCAGCTGCTCACGCCTTCCTACATCACCAAGAAGAGGGCAGAGTGGAAGGACCTCATTGCCAGACTTGCTGCAGATTAGCTGCTGAAATCACACCTGTGACTTTGGAAGTCTCCTCTCCCTGGCAGCCACCATCCGTGGGGCGGCTGCAGGCTCAGTGCCTGAGGGAAGATGCCTGGTACAGGGAAGCTTAAGGTTCTTGCTTTTTTCTGAAAGAATGTTGCCCCCTGCATTATCCTGACGGAAAGTTTCACTTTCACCCTACCCTGAGAGCAGTATGTTCTCTGAAAATGTCTTCACATTTTGTACCAAAACCTTAAAACCAAGCTGTCTTAACGTTTATTCATTCCCTTTTGGTCTCCCTTATCCACCTCGGCTTATTCCAAAGGAAAAGCAGTGATCTGTAAAACACATTAGGAATATGTGAAGTCTAGAGGAATGCAAGAAGACTAGAGAAGAACCAGAAACTTCCTGCTTAGCCCACGTATTTCAAGAGATCCATCTGGCTAGAAGCAAATCAAGACCCAACCTCATTCAGGATCTGAATATCCTAGAGATGGTGTTAGCCCGTCTTCCCCCATCTGATCCTGGAGTGCTTTAAGACAGAGGAAACTTTGTTCGAATAAATGGCTGTGAGTGGGTCGACTTGCTGCTCTGCATTGATAACAAGCTTTCCTTCACCTTGTCTGCTAGCCATACACACACTCTTTTCTTACACCCAAAGCTCTGCAGTTTTAAAATTTAAGCTGATAACTTGCTAAGATTACCTGTTACTTCAGATAAACATTTCTGCTTTCTGATAGTCATTTTTCCTCTCTCCATCCTTAATCTGGCAGAATTGTTTTCCAGTTAGTCATGGTGATTTGAGGACTATTGTATCTAAAATTTACAGACTTAATGCTGGTTTGTCTTTGAGATGTAAGGGAGAAGTGACCTTTGTCAGCCCTTTCACTTAATTCAAAATGCAGACAGTGTAATTTTTAAATGTGGAACCAAGAGTAAAAAGAAACGCGAGCCCTCCTAAATCACTGGTGGGTTTTTTTTCAGAGTTGCTTCAAATAAGTAACAACTATGGTATTTAGATACAGACATTGATTCTATTCCTAGTTAGAATTAGATTGCAATGCATATGAGATTTAAAAGCCAGACATTAGCTTCGGCCATGAAATTTATTTCAGCTGCCTCCCCAGCTTAGCCCTGCCCCCAGCCCGCCTGGTCCGAAGTAACCTTACCGCTCAGTGACCACAGAGGCAGTACCTCAGTTGCTTTCAGTCAGGAAGGGAAAGCACAGTCAGTGTAAATAGCTGCGGGTTGCAGAGCCGGCCTGAGTGAACGCAAGTTGAAACCAAAAGTCAAAGAAAAAGCCAGCAAAAAAGTTTCCCCTTCAAGTCAGTTATGTTTGGGATAAAAAAGGAATAAAAGATTCGGAGCTGGCGATCAGCCATAGAGGTAAATAGGGAGGGAGGGAGGGACAGCAAGGGGAGGGTGACACACTTGTGAAGCCGGGAGTATAGATAAGGATAAGAAGGCAATATTGTTTCCATAACCGTGGACTAGGCGTCTCGTGTAGACTCTTAAAAAGAGGCAAATCCTCTGGAAAAAGCGGTGGTCTTTCTGATGAAGAGAGTGCAAAGTGTGTCTGTATAAATGTCAGATTGTCTCCCTCTTAAAACAATGCATATGGGAGCAGGCTTTCCTAACTCCCTAAGATTCATCCCAGAGGTAAATTATTTTTTGAACTAAATTTGTAAAATCTTAAAAAAAATTAAATCTAAGGCCTCCTTTTCCACAGCATGACTGAGCTGTGCCGCAGGTTGGTCTCCTGTGCTACTTTGAGTATGCCTTTGTAAGTCTTAGCGTTATAAATGACAGGAGAATTGGAAAGTCTACTTGTACTATTTCAGCAGATACTGTAACAGCCTGTAAGGTACACACCTGCTTGACCACACAGTGTTGATGTTGTGTCAGACAAAATACAGAGAAGATCTTTTGCTGGATCGTGCTCCCTTCTCTTAGTCAGACGGACCCAGTGTGCAAAATCCAGCTTCAAGGTACTCAGGAGGTAAGGTTATTCAAAACTGGTCGAGCAGTTATCACACTGAGCCACACTGCTTTCGTACTGATCCATAAGTATATTCACAGTTGTCCAACCTGTGTCTCATATGGAATTTAGGTCTGCATATGTAAACCCAGCTGCAGGTGGTGGTGAAAAATACCACTGAGTTTTTTGTTTAAAGTTGTCCAAATCATAACTATTTCTGCCCTTTGGCTAGATAGCTGTTGAAGTTCCTAAGCACTAGTCCTCCTTGGATCAGAATAATGAAAAAACCACAAGTGGATTATACTTCTGATATGAGCCTTATTACTTTTCTCTATAGTTTTTACTATATCTGTATTGACTCCATGTTTCTTGTTTGTTTGTTTTGTTTTGGGGGTTTTTTTTTGGCGGGGGTGGTAATTAAGTGTTTTTTGTTTGTTTGTTTTAATTTTAGAGGAGGTACCGGGCATTGAACCTAGGACCTCGTGCTTGCGAAGCATGTGCTCTACCACTTGAGCTATACCCTCCCCCCAACTCTATGTTTTAAAACTAGGTATTCCATTAAAATGGCAAAGTAGAATTTCTCAGTATTCACTGATACAGAACATTTTTTCTTCCATTACTTAAAACAGAAAAGGGGAAAACATTTACAGAAATTTGCATTCTATGGTGTGGGAAAGGGCATGAATGTTCCAGTCAAATCCAAGCCCTTTCGTAAACTTACAGCCTCAGGCGAGTTTGAGATTCAGTAGCCCTGTCTGCAAAATGAAGTCGTCGTCTGTTTAAATGGGTGCTGTGAGGGTTCAGTATCTCCTGTGACTCATGTAATAGACTCAGAAATGAACCTCTCTCCCTTCTTTCCTATGACCCAGTCCATTTTAAGACTAGCAGCAAGACGGAAAACTTAGTTTTATATTGCAGCCAACCAACTGTGTAAAAAATGGTCTGATAAATACTGTCATGGACAAAAGAGAGAACTTATTCAAAGATGGTAACTGATAAAAACTAATCTTTGTATCACTCTATAATGTGCAAAATACTTTATATATATTAAATTATATTGCCATGTGTTTCCAAGTATTTTTTTAATTGAAGTATAGTTGATTTACAATGTTTCAACTGTAAAGCAGAATGATTCAGTTTTTTACATATATATATACACACACAAACACACACGCACACACTTTTTCAGATTCTTTTCCATTATAGGTTATTAGATGATTGAATATAGTGCTACACAGGACATCCTTGTTGTTTGTCTGTTTTATATACAGGAGTAGTGTGTATCTGTTAATCCCAAACTCCTAATTCATCCCTCCCCCTTTCCCCTTTGGTAACCATAAGTTTGTTTTCTGTGTTCTCCAGCATTTATTATTTGTAGACTTAAATTTTGATGATGGCCCTTCTCATTGTAGTTTTGATTTGCATTTCTCAAATTAGCAATGTTTCTTTTTAATTGAAGTGTAGTCAGTTTACAGTGTTGCATCAGTTTCTGGTGTACAGCATGTTTCAGTCATATAAATATTTGTATATATTCCTTTTCGTACTGTGTTCGTTATAGATTACTACAGATATTGAATATAGTTCCCTGTGCTGTACAGTATAAATGTGTTTATTTTATATATAGGAATTATTATCTGAAAATCTCCAACTCCCAGTTTATTCCTTCCCACCCCTTTTACCCCTGGTAACCATAAGTTTGTTTTCTAAGTCTGTTTCTGTTTTATAAATAAGTTCATTTGCACCTTCTTTTTTCTTTATTTAGATTCGACATATAAGCGATACCATATGGTATTTTTGTTTCTCTTTCTGGCTCACTCCACTTAGAATGACAATTTCTAGGTCCATCCATGTTGCTGCAGATGCCACTATTTTATTCTTTTTTATGGCTGAGTAGTATTCCATTGTGTGTATCTACCACATCTTCTTTATCCAGTCATCTGTCAGTGGACATTTGGGTTGTTTACATGTCTTGGATATTGTAAATAGTGCTGCTGTGAACATTGGGGTACATGTGCCTTTTAAAATTATATTTTTATCCAGATATATTCCGAAGAGTGGGATTGCTGGATCATATGGTAAGTCTGTTTTTAGTTTTTTGAGGAATCTCCATACTGTTCGCCATAGCGGCTGCACCATTCTACATTCCCACCAACATATAGGAGGGCTCCTGTTTCTTCACAGCCTCTCCAGCAGTCATCGATGGCAGACTTTATAATGATGGCATTCTCACTGGTGTGAGGTGATATCTCATGGTAGTTTTGATTTTCATTTCTCTAACAATTAGTGATGTTGAGCATCTTTGCATGTGCTTGTTAGCCGTCTGGATGTCTTCTTTGAAATCCTTATAGCATATTGTTTAGCCTCCAAGTGTTTGTGTTTTTTGCAGGTTTTTTTCCTGTAGTTGATTTCTAGTCTCATAGCGTTGTGGTTAGAAAACTTCTCCCCAGCAGCGCAGCCCAGGACACGGTGCTCTGCGCTGGGCCCATCTTCCCTCGGCCACTCGCCCTCTGGCTCTCCCCAGCTGCCCCCTCAGTCTTCATTCCTAAAACCTGCAAAGCCCTCACCACCTCCCACACTCTCCGACCTCAGAGAGGAGATGGGAGCTAGCGTGAAGGCCTTCAGCTTTCCTGACACGAAACCTACCAACCTGACTGAATCTGTACCCGTCTTTGAGCCTTCCTTGCTCCTGTTGCAGTGACCCTCACAGTTGTGACTGATCCCTTCACCTGCGCACAGGCATCTTGTGCAAACAGTTCCTTCACACACACACACACACACACACACACACTGATGGAGATGGCTCCTCTCCATCAGCATTTAGATGTATTAATCTCCCTCTCTTTAAAAATAAATAAAAGCATGACCTCATGTTTCCCTCTAGATACTGACCTTTTGCTTTCTTCCTCTTTACAGCCAGATCTGAAATGTCAGTGTCTCACCTCCCGCCCTCTTAACCCACTTTAAATACGGTTCCCGCAACTCTTCCCCCAACTCTGCAACAAATTCTCAGTAAGATCAGTAATGGTTCTTGTCTGACTAGTCCTCCTAGCAGCGTTGATTTCTCCTTTTCCACAGCTCCTCCTTTAATTGGTGTGACACCTAGTTCTCTGCCCACTCTTGTTTATTTGCCAGTTTCTTCTCTACTTGCTGTAGATTCTCAGGTTTTTGTCCCCAAATCTCTTTCCTCATTCTGTACACACTTCCCATCCCTTCCCGAGACCAGCACTAGGTTTGGGCATAGCAGACCTGCATTTCTCTTCTGAACTCTCCCAGACTTCTACCTGAATATCCATTTTCCAGCCTACTGGAAATCTCCCCTTGAATGTCTCACAGGCAGCTCAAACCCAGCAAATCCCAGCATTCATCTCATTAACTTCTCTCATCAAACCTGCTCCATCCATATTTCCTACCTTAAGAAGTGGCATCACTGCCCCACCCAGTTTTAGCCAATAATCTAGGAGTCATCCTTGACTTGTCTCTCTCTCACACTCCTCACATCTCTCAGTCTCCTAGTCGTGTTGATTCTACATCTTAAATATCCTTTAAATCCACGTACGTCTCTGTTGCCAGTGCCACCCCTCTCGTCCAAACAACCATCACTTTTTACCCAGACTGCCGCAGTAGCTTGTGAAGTAGTCTCCAGTGTTCACACACACTCTCCATCCCCCAGTCCGTTTCGTATCCTGCCAGTATCTTTAATAAAGCTCTGCTCAGTCCGGCCCCTTCCCACTTCTCCTGCCTCTTTGCGAGGTGGAGCCCTCTTGCCACGGTTGGCTGTGCCCCGACTCTGCAGGCCTTCTTGCGGCTCCTCTGGCACAATGCATCCTCTTCTCCCCTTACGGCCTTCCCACTGGCTGTGCTCTCCCCTTCTAACTCTCCCACACTTTTCATCAGGGAAACCTTCCCTGATGCACCAGACGAGTTTGCTTTCCTTGTTAAACAGTTCCCTAGAATCGTGAGCCTTTTCAGCATGCCCAAATCACACATAACTTGGCGGTGTATCTTTCTTGCCGCTAGACTGTAAAAGCCCTGGAGGCCAAGGACCAAGTTTGATCACCATCAAATCCCTGCTGCTTAACATAGTGCCTGGCACAATGTAGTGCCTGGCACGTAGACACTGGTTGTTATTTGCTGAATGAATAAATACAAATGTAGAAGCAATTTATCAAAAAACAGCCCATCATCCTTCCACGGCATCGCAGCCGAGATCAAAATGCCCTGTTAATCAGCGTAACACTTCACGCTTGCCTAAGAGCAAGCTGTTGTGGGGAGAGGGTTTGACAAGCAACCTGACAGAAAACAAGGAACTCTCTAAACATGTAACTAACCATGGACGTCTCTTCAACTTCCTTGCTGATTTCTTAGAGATTTTCACATTTTACATAGTTATAATCCATGGGTAAGCACTATTTTAATTCTGCTTTTTACAGATTTCCTCCCTTAATCATTGCCTGCTTGTTATGTTTAAAGGTAACCTGGGGTTACATCGAGTCGGTAGCTCATGATACTCGTAGCCACTTCCGCACTGTGAGGCTTTTTGGATGGTTCCGATGTTGCGATGAGTGCTGTAAGCACCCTTCATAATGACTTTTTCATTTCAGATTATCTCCCTGAGGAATACAAGAGCGGCCTGAGATATCAAAGAGTATGAACAATTCATATCTCTTCACATGGATATCCAGAGAGTTCTCAAAAGAGAATCGATGGACAGTACCATTCAAAACGTGTAGTGTAAACCTGTATCTGATTCCGTGTAGCCCCGCCAACGTTGAGTTTTGTGCTTGTTTAAATTTACTTCCTGACGTTTAGTAGAGAATAACTAACTTTTATCGAGCTCTTCCTGTGTGCCAAGGACGTCTAAGGATTGCTGTCAGCGTTCCCGTGTGATGAGCAGCACGGAGCGCTCGGTGGACACTGCTATTACTCGCCTTTTAGAGGTGAGAAGACGGAGGCTAAGAGGTGCCTGAGTAGGTTGGTGCGGTTTAAATGCAGATGAACTGGTTCCGGAACCTGTGGTCTTACCCACCAGGGTCCCCTGCCCTGTGGTGGTTTGTTAGTCGTAGTGTTTTTTTCTGATTTATTTGCCTGAAAGGAAAAACTATTAAAAACAAAAACTAAGCGTAGCCCTTCTGATTTCAGGAGTGTAGCACAGCGTATCGCCAGAGAGCTGCTTGTTCTGTTGAGGTGAGTGTCTAGATGGGCTTTTTGACTGAGAGAGGCCGACTGCCTGGATTTAGCCGAAGTGGGCCAGGAGGATACAAGGAGAGATCAGTTACTCCAAATAATAAGATGAAAGAAACCTGAATTTTCATTGGTTGCCCTAGAAAAAGAGAATGAGGCCTGGAAAAAAAGAAGCGGAGGGAGGGAGGCGAAAGGAGCTGAGTTGGGATGCAGGCCAGAAACATGGCAGGAGGTGGGGTCTCCTGGGGGGCGGGGCCGGTGAGAAGGTTGCTGAGATAGCAGAGAATGACTTTTAAATTGCCATAAGCAGTCAAGGGTGCGCTGAATTCCATGTTGTCGTCTGCTGTGTGCCTTGGCCTTCCATTAACTCGAAACCTTTCATGCAGTTTGGATACGTCCAGTTATCTCAGTGGCAGATTATTGGGGGGAGTGAAGGACAGGGAGCGGCACGTCGCAGGCAGGAGGGCAACAGCCCCGGGAACGGGAGACGGTAGGAAGCCGGCTGCGTCCCAGTCTGACCTAGGAGACGCAGAAGCAGCCTTGGAGACCCCTGGGGAAACTGAGGTCTCAGAGCTTCCCACCGAGGTTGGAAATGGAGCTAAGGCCACTTTTGTATTGAAAGAATGAACCCTAAACATTAAGTTGTTTGGAGTTGTCCAGGTTGGAAACTTCGGGCTTACATTCAAGTGAGAAAACGTTTTTGTAGATCACAGTAAGAGAAATTTGATTTATTGGCAGCATTTGTCAATCCCCTCCTTGCTGTCTGGTAATGAGCTTCCAGACCACAGACTCCTCTGGGTTTCCTCCTGCGCTGTCAGGCGCTCGTCGGTTTCCTTTGCCAGTTCCTCCTTCTCTTCCTTCTCTCTTAATGACAGTGTGCCGCAGGGCCCAGTCCTCCATCCTCTCCTTAAATGGACAGCCCGTTGCTGATCTCGTCCAGTCTTGTACTTTTAAACACCATCCTACATGTCGATGGTTCCTAAGTCTGTGTCCCCCAGACTCTTCTCCGGAGCTCCAGACCCATGTCCCTGTGGCCCACCTGACACCCCCACTTGGGTGTCTAAAACTCATCTCAAACTGAACACACCCAGCAGTACATCCTGAACTTCCTTCCAAAAGCTGCCCTCGTGGCTTTCTCCATCTCAGTTAAGCCAAAAACACGAGTGATCCTTTTTGACTCTTCCTTTTTACTCCATCTCTAACTAGACAGGAAATTCTGTTGTTCTTACCTTCAGATTATATCCAGAATCTGCCCATTTCCACCATCTCTTCTACCACCCAACTAAGAGCCACTGTCACCTCTCACCAAGATCATTCCAAAAGTCTCCTCACTGACCTCCCTGCTTCCCCTCCCTCATAGCCAAGGATGATCCTTTCAAAGCCTATATATTAATACAACATTGCAAATAAAAAAATTAAAATTTGTCTAAAAGCCTGTATAACAAAAGCTTATTATTTACTCCTTTGTTTCTCATTTCATTCAGAGTCAAAGCCAGAGTTCTTACAGTGATCTTATCTGATCTTCACTGATTCCTGCTTCATACAGAGATAGATCTTGGTAAATCATAGCTCTTCATTGAAAAGCCAGGCTCTATCCACTCACTCTACCAATTTCCAAAAACAAAATTTTAGGAAGGTGAATGCAGAACTACAGATCAGCATCTTCCCTGCCTGCAGATAGATGGAGCATTCCTTACTCAAAGTGGCTGCTGAGCAAGATGTGACTTGGGGTGGGGGGAGGGAGAGAAAGCCTGCTCTCAGCCACTTTCCTGCTAATGAGTTTAGAGCACATAACCTGTAGCTTTGCAGTATCCTCTGGAGGTTTCTGGTGTGCAGAATAAGCTACTTCTGAAGCCTCTTTTCTGTAGGCCATTAAGTCTCTTGGCATTGACGACGACTCTCCCGTGGCAAGGAAACCATTTGCACTTTCGTCAGCTATTCTAAACGTCAATAGATTGACGCAGTTGGTTATGAGAATACCTGCCAACATTCTGAGGCCCAAGCCCTTACCTCCTGCCATCTAGACCAGTGCTTCTCAGTCAGGGGCAGCTGTTCCCCCAGGGGACGTTTGGCAATGTCTGGAGACGATTTGGGTTGTCAGAACCAGGGGTGGGAGGTGCTAGTGGCATCAGGTGGACAGAAGCCAAGAGTCTGGCCGAGCACCCTGCAACGCACAGGCCGATCCCCCCAGCAAAGGAGCGGCCCAGAGCGGCCGCGGCGCTGAGGCGGGGAGCCATGGTCCAGACCGTCCCGCCAGACTCCTAACCTGCCTCGTGCTCCGCTGCCAAACCAGCATTCTGAACCTGCGCATTTATCCATCACTCCTAGGCTCCGGTAGCCCCAGAGCTCGTCACTGCCTGAAGACCAAGTCTCTCCTCCTCATCCTGGCATTTATCCTGAGAGACTTTGCACACTTACGTATTCCTTCCCCAGCAGGAGCTCTGCTTCTCCCAAGTTTTCCTCTGCGCCATCCTCCGCACCGCCATCCTTTTACTGATACTACCCCCCAAACACTCATCCTGTGAGATCCTCCCCACCTCTCTCCTCTGACCCAGAGCTTACTCATCCTTTGAAACCCACACATGCGGCACACCCCTCTGCCACCGAGTCAGACTGTACCGCGCCCTTTTGTGCTTATAGGGGTTCATGTGTCCTACGTTGTTTTACAGCTATTTCCTCGATTTTGTCTCCTCAATAACCCTTTGAAGGGGTCCATACTGTATTTCTGGCCTATTGGTCTCAGTTTCCACAGCATAAGGTTTGAAAACTGTTTCAATGAGAGTTACTTGTAGTAAGAGTCATTTAAATGAGCATGAGAAGCACTTTGTATGGGGCTCGATACCCAGTTTGATGATCAGAAAATTATAGAATCATAATGTCTGTAGAAGCAGCATTCAGGCACCCACAGAAGGTGCTTAATAGATCTTTTAAATGTAGTTACTGGAGAGAGCATGCATTCAGATGAGCCTGGTGTTTGGAGCTAACAGCAAAGAGCAACTTCCATCAGAAATCCTACACGGATTAAAACACCTTCATGCTAGAGTGACTCCAGGAGCAGTGGGTGTCACATTTTCCCAAAGTGGAGCCTAAGCCAGCCTTTCTGCATTTAACAAGTTAATGAACAGCTTGTGAGTAACGCTTTGCCCACTCTGGCCCAATTTGGAAGGCTGCCAATAGGATAAGATGTCAACGTGCCACTCTCCGCTCTGCTGGGGTGCCAGCTGCGTCCTGCCTAAGTGCCTCTGCCCTCAGCCTCTGGCGAGTCTGCTGTCCTCAGCGAAGCCGGCACCAGAGCGAAGCCTGACCTCCCCCCCACACCCCCGGGGCGGAAGAGAGCTTGCTCAGAGCCTGAGAGTGAAGTGAGTGGGACATGGTATTCCGAGCAGCTCAGGTTTGGCTTTGGGCCAGGCACTGAGTGGCAAACAAGAAGGAACACATTCCGGGAAGCCAAGGAGCCCTGCCAACTCGAAGGCTGCCCGGCCAGCAGGGCCTGCCGGGCGCCAGGTGCTCCTTGGCCCCGCGGAGGTCAGGCGCGCAGAGGATGAACTCGGGTTTCTCTGGATTATCATTTCAGAGGCTTAAACGCCTCCCTCCCCCTCACCTTCAGTGGGCAAGCATGTGTACGCGTTACGTTTGAATCCTCTCTGCTCTGGGGCCCAGCCCCGTATCTCTGACCGAAGTTGGAGGAGGAGGAATGAAAGCGCGCTCTGCCGAGCCGGGTTTCCGCGGTTCGCGCCCTGGGGAAGGGCCGGCGAGGGCGGAGCGGGAGGGAGGCCGGGGGTCGGCGCCCTGCTGGCAGCGGAGCCCGCCACACACACACACACACGCACGCACGCACGCACTTGCGCCGCACACCCGCCACTCCTGCCTTCCGAGCGGCCTGACCTCAGAAGAGGTGCAGAGCCCTCGGGCATGCCCTCGTCTCGGAATCCCCTCGGGCCTTTCCCGGAGCTGAGAAGGAACAGGGAAGAGGGAAGAGGACTCGGAGGAACGGCCTCAGGAGCCTGCCCAGCTCGCCCGCTGCGCTGGACAGGCAGAGCTCGGGCCTGCGGACCGCAGGGCCTCCTCTGGGGAGGAAGGGTCCGTCCCTCCGGCCGTGGCTCCAGTTCCTGCTGGGCTTTGCTGCCACCTCGCGGCCCCTCAGACGCTGAGCCAGGGGCTGACGCGAGAGCCCCTCTCTGAGACGCCGACCCAGCGCCAGGAGAGAGGGGCAGCCCCGGGTCACGGCCCCACCCAGCTCGATGGGGGTCCTAGTGCCAAGGCCACCAAGTAGGAGGGCCGGGCTGGCTGGCTGGGCACTCAGGAGTGCGGGTGGGGGCGGTTCTGACTCCCGGCGTGTCTCCTGCGGGATGCCGTTTCCTGGAGCCCCCTCACTCCTGAATGCCCTTTTCACTGGAACTCCTGTCCCTCCCACGACCCCTCCTCATCTGCCTAAAGCCCACGTTGCAAAGCTGAGGCTCCCATATTTGTATGTGTGTATATATATAATATGTATAACGTATGTGTGTGTGTATGTATAGTGCTCCATTTCTCCAAATTTAAGGCGGTTCTTTCTCCCGTATAAGTTAGCTCATTTCAACTTAAAAAATGTAAGCTGATACACCCTTTCTATGATTTGCTGCCATGAACCACTCCCCAGGAACAGTGAAAAGAGGGCACGTGATCACGTGTGGATAACCGGCTGTACTTTTCTGCGTGTTCCAGCCACACGTTTCTTCCCTGGCACAAGAAAGCACTTGGTTTCAGCAACCACTGATTCGACCCCCTCCAAGCTTTCAGGTCTGAGCTTCACTACCCAGGGAGCGTGTAAAACCCAGACTCCCTTCTCCTGCCTACCTCTCCAACCTCTTTTAATTGTGGTAAAAATACACATAAAATGTATCATCTCAATCATTGTTCAGTGTATAGCTCCATAGTGTGAAGTACATTCACATTGTCATCAATCATCACCACCTCCAGAACTCTGTTTATCTTGCAAAACTGAAATTATACACATTAAACAATAACTCTCGTTTCCCTTCCCCCGGCCCCTGGCAAGCACCATTCTGCTTTGTTTCTATGAATTTGACCACCCCAGGTACCTCATGTAAGTAGAATCTTACAGGATTTTCTTTTTACGACTGGATTATTTCATTTAGCATAATGTCCTCAAAGTTCATCCACGTTGTCACGTGTGGCAGGACTTCCTTCCTTTTGAAGGTTAACAGCATCCTGTTGCATGTGTACCCCACACTTTGTTTACGCATTCATCTGTCGAGTGTCATAGATATGTGGGTCGCCCCCACCTTGTGAATGGCGCTGTGAGTGTGGGTATGCAGACAGCTCTTCAAGCCCCTGCTTTCATTTCTTTCGGGAACATAACCAGAAGTGGAATTACTAGGTCTTATGGATCCTGTGGTAAGTCTGTTTAATTTTTTTGAAGAACTGCCATATTATCTTCCACAGTGGCTGCACCATTTCACATGCCTACCTGTAGTGCGTGAGGGTTCCAGTTCCTCCGCATCCTCACCAGCACTTTGTGTCTTCCGTTTCCTTCGATAGTAGCCATGGTAATGGGTGCGAAGTGGTATCTGATTGTGGTTTTGGTTTTCACAGCCCGAATGACTAGTGATGTTGAGCATCTTTTCAGGTGTTCATTGGCCATTTGCACATCTTCTTTGGAGAAGTGTCTGTTCAAGTCCTTTACCGATTTGGGGGGTATAGCTCAGGGGTGGAGCGTTTGACTGCACGTCCTTTACCGATTTTTAAACAGGTGGCTCTGTTGTTGAGCTGGCCGCTCCAGCCTGTCCGCACGCCAGCCTCCCGCCGACCAGTGTTCCAGGTGGTCTCTCTTCCCCACAGACGCGTGCTCTTTCCTACCTTTTGCAGTTGCTGATCCTTTGACAGGAATGTTCTTTTCCCAGCTCCTCTCATGATTGGTTCCTTATCCTTTAAGCATCCTCTTAAAAATCATTTCAGAGAGCCTTTTCTGACCACCCATCTAAAGCCATCTCCCTAGTTACCGTCTCCCAGGAACTTGACCACAGTCTGTAATTACTTGTTTGTTCACGTGTTTACATTTTCATGGGACGTAAGCACGATGGGGGACGCACCGGCATCACCTGACATGTCCGCTGCTCCATCCTCAGTGCCTCGCTTAGGACCTGGCTCAGAGTGTGGCTCAACATTCCCTGGAGGAACAAATCACTACTAGAGCGGGCATCCCAGGGAGAAAGGAAGGTGATGTGGCCCAAACTGGAATTTACTCTCCATAATCAAGGCTTGATGTCATAGAAAAGGACACAGGAGTTTTCTGGCTCTGAGTTCCAGACTTCCATTCCTGAGTCAGCAGCACAGGACTGTCTGAACCAGGGACAGTGCTTTGGAGCTGCCCGGGAGAAGCGAGCAAGTGTTCTCAGTGTCCACCCCCAGCGGCAGGAGGCCCTGTGGTTTGCTGTGGCCATCCATCCTCACCGTGCCTGAAGTATGAGTCAGCTCAGCTGAAGTCCTGTGAGGTTTGCAAAGTTCTTGGGGTTCTGGGAATGACCTGAGCTCTGCTGGTCTCCTTGGTGCCAAATATGTCAGTAAGAATACCTTTAGTGAGTAGTCGGAAGGTAAAAATGAACTCTCCACTCCATGGGACACTAGAAAAATCAGATTCTTTATTTAAAAATATTTTCAAAGGCTAATGCCATCATGGAACAACCCAAGGACAGTTGAACCAAGCTCTCAGGGAATCAGAGGCGCATCCGCCAATGCCAGCAGGTCTGTATAAATACACGTGGTTTATGAACAGAAGATATGCTGGTTGAGGGACAGGCACACTTACACCACTCCAAGCCCTGGACCCAAGAGGGCATCCAAAGCCACCTAGCCCCCTACGTGCCTCTCGCCCTCTCTGAGCCCGGGGCATGGCTGGAGACTCGATTCACCAGCAGGTTGGCACAGCCACCCATGACTTGGCACCTCTCATGGCCTCTGGCTCAACTCAGCAAGGCTCAGAGAATGGACCTGTTCTCCCTGCCCTTCAGCAAGGACCAGGGAGGGGAGGCACTGGGGCAAGTTGGATTATTTCCCTGAAAATATGATGGAAAGGAGTGATGAAGGGGGCTGGTTCCAAAAAACTCACCCAGCGTAGCACTGTGGAGAAGGGAACAGGGCCGTTGCACCTGAGACATACAGACTTGGTGCAAGCGGCCCACAAGGCCAAGCTCTAAGCCCAGTCCTGGAACCTGGGATGGAGAGGGGATGAGGGTCTCCAGTCTGAGCTTAGAGCATTGTCACCTCCCGACAGTCTCCCGGGTGGGCATTTGGATGTGTCATAAACAGGACCATCACAGCGCCGGCCACACTGAGTAATTTCCACCTGGATTTCTCCCCAGTTTACCTCTCAGGTGTCTGAAAAGGGGAAAACAGTGGCTATTTCTGACACCACCCACCCCATCACCAGTGACTTTTTCCCTGCTACCTCTGGCCTCCTCACAAAGGCCTTTCCAGAACTTCCAACGGTACGTCTTAGCAGTTGGGCGTTTCAGGGAGAGCAGGCCAGAGTTTTAAGGCACAGAAAAGCTTTTTAGTATTGAGAAGACCTTGACAGTTGAGAAGAAAGAATCTCTAAGGCAAAGCCACCACCCTTTCTACTGTGTCCGCACTTTCTACTCTCTACCTTTCTTGTCCCCAGAGGTATCAGACAGACCCCCTTGGCCTGGCCCCTGCACTGTGCCAGGCCCTCCTTGGACACTCCCATCTAACTCCTGGAGAATGGAGCCCATGGAGTGGGGGACCCTTCTACATGGCCTGCAACAAACACACTGACTGCAGGTGACACAGCGAGCTCTGCCCCGGGGCCCTGACACCATCACGCCCAGCCGCCCAGCTGCCCAGCCGAGCCCGAGATCCGGGCAGTCAGGCAGGGAGTACAAAGCAAGACCTCAGCTCAGAGCCACCGCCCTTCCCATCCCCTATGTCCCACCTGGGGCGCCCTGGCGATGTCTGAGCACACCGGGGGAAGGTCCAGCACCAGGTCCGTGACCACAGTGAACAAAGGCCCTGCTCCACCTGCCTCACCAGGAAGTGGCAGCTGAGGACACAGAATGCTAGATCTCTGTTTTCCTTCGCAGCCCCTGGCCCCTGCTGTAGGCCGTGTCCGCCCAGGTTCAGCCCACCTCTGTGTGAGGGGCCAGAACAGTCTCAGTGCAGCACACGGACGTGGTCCTCTCCTGCTAGAGTCCTGACCACAGGCCTCTTCTCATTCAGAGCTTGCCTCACCTCCCTCCAGTCTGCCCCGGTGGGTGCCTGGCTGCCTGGAGAGAAGCCCTCTGAGGCCCAGAACAGGGATTCACGGGGACCCCAGGGACTCCACAGTATGTTGGGAGACCGCAGGGCCCCACACTGGCGGTTTGGGTTCTGGCCTCTGTCCCACCACTGGAGTGAGCCATGTGACAGTCAAGTATCAAAGCATGGCCTCTGTCCCTTGGGGTGGCTCCTAGTGCTCTGCCTGTGTGCCAGGAACAAGTTAATTTTTTTTTTCATTGAAGTGGTTGCTGAAGCTTAGTGAACAGAATTCCTCAGCTAGCTCCAAAAATCTGGCTTTTTGTCCGAGTCCCAAAATTTAGGAGCTTTGTAAACAGACACTTCAGATCACTCATGAAAGGAGGGAGAAGAGCTGGGGGGAGGAGGAGGGACCTGGAGTGTCTTCCTTCAGACTCAGTCTCAGCGCAGCAGCAGCAGCAATCAAGGGGACCGTTGGTGGCACCTCAGCACCCAGAGCATCCTTCTCGGAGGAGTGAGGACAAAGGCCAAGTGGCTGTTACCTGCACACAGGAGAGATGCCAGGTCAGACAGATGGGTCAGCAAGGACCTCCCCCGACGAGAGTGGGTCAGGGTGGCACCCGTGGCCCGCCCTGCTGAGGGCCGGCAGGCCAGCTCAAGGGCAAGGCCGAGGCCCGCCAGGTGACAAGCAGCCTGGTTGTAGATTTTGGCTCCTGCCCTTAACCCTCAATCCCCGAGGCCTTAGAAAGAGAGAGGGCGTCACCTGTGCCCAGGGACTGAGCCAGCCCAGCTCAGGGAGCGCAGCTGCCGTTCCAGCCGGGAGATGCGGAAGGCCAGGTAGGATGAGGACGCGACCAGGAGGCAGATCCTGGAGACAGGGGTAAGACGGGATCGAGCCCCTCCTCCAGGAAGGAGGCATTCTTACAGGCTCACCAAAAACAGACGTGGGACTAAGCTGCTCTTACGATTGGAGGGATGAAAGAACCCTTTGCCCTGCAGCTGTGTCCAGACCTGGGCAGCTTTCTCCCAAGAGGCCCCATGGGGGTCCTGAGACTCGTCCCCATGGAGGTGCCCTCAGAGCTCCGGGTCCTTCAGCTGGGCCACCTTCCCTCTGACCAGCCGCCTTGGTCCCACACCCCCTCCAGGAGGCCACTAAGGTGACCCCTAAGGCGGCAGCCCCCCCCAGCAAGTGCTGAGGCTGACAGTCCATACCCAGCCGACAGAGCCAGAGTGGCAGGGCTGCGAAGGAGAAGCGAGGGACATAATGAGGGAAGGGGAAGGGAAGCCGGGGCTGGCTGTTCGGGAAGCGTCCCAGCACCCTCACTGCTGTGCTGGTCCTTGGGCAGAGTCACAGACAAGCCTGGGCTCCAGAAACCGCCCCCGCGGTGGGCAGCGGAAAGGCCGTGGTCCTCCCGGGTCTACCTACGGGCCTCCCAGACTCTGCCAGCCCTCCTCCTCCCCAGTCCTGGGCCGCCTCTCCTCTCCTCAGCAGCCTCACACCTTGCTCCTCCCCACGGCGCAGGCTCAGCCCTGAATGACGGGCTGTCGTGAAGGAGACACTTTGTCCTGCTCTGGAAGGGCCGCCAGCCACCACCCAGGAGCTTGCGGGTGACTCGAACCTTCCCCTCGCTCTGGGCAGCGGCCTCCCCACACACCGGGGCCCCTGCTCTAGACATCCAGACAGCAGGCGGGTCTGCCCACCCCACCCCCCATCGTCACCTACAGCACGAAGACGACCTTCAGGAGCCGGTAATCCCAGAGCCTCAGCTCCCCGGCGCTCTGGGTCTCCTCCTCCAGCGTCTCCTCCTCCCTGACAGCGCTCTCTGCAACAGAACGGCAGTTGGCAGTCGGGCACCTTCCAGGTGCAGAGGGCGGGGCCCAGCACGCTCCCCCAGCCCGCCCTCTGAAGCTGCTTGGGCGCCAGGCTTTCCCGTCTGGGTCTGGAGAAGGAAGCAGCTCTCAGAAGCCCTGCTGGCTGCGATGACCCCTTTTCACAGAAGAGGGAGGAGGGACAGCCTGGTCTTTGCAAGCAGTTGCCATGGACGAGCTCCCTGAACTCACCAGACCCCAGAGGCTTCCTGGAGGGGAAGAAGCCATCCGTGGAGCCCATGGATGCCTGAGGGATACAAGGGATGTTGTCCGGGAGGGACAGGGACCTAGAGGCAGGGCACACTTTTCTCCACTTCATCTCGGGGATGAGGACTTCCTGCAGAGGAGGCAGGAGAAGCTGTCTCACCGTGGCCCTTGGGAATCTCACTTGCCCTAAGGGGTCCATGCTAGGTTATCAAAGCCCGTCCAGACAGTACCAGCATGGACGCCTAGCAAGCGTGGAAGCAGGTCCCCAGCAGCGGGAGGAACCACCGCCATCGCAGTCCCCTGCCTCCCTCAGCCTCCCCTGTCTTGCTCCCTTGCAGTGAGTGGCCACTCTTCCAGGGAACGGCGTCTTCGAACACTGAAGTGTAGAACCACAGTGGAATCTAGGATGTGAGCCAACCCAGGTGCAGCTCAGATCAGCTGAGTCCAAGAAAGCTCAGCACCGTGTATCTTAGGTGGGGTAAGTCATGGCCCCTGCTCATCTGGGCTGTAACCCTAAGCACATCGCCGACCTTGGCAGGGGCACCAGGTGTCCCCATCAACAAAAATGGGAACGTCACCTTCTGTCCCCTGCGTGGCACCGTGCACATTGTATGCTTGGCTAAACGCTTAATAGTTACTGAAGGAAACGCCAAGCGCCCTGGGGTCATTTCCGCTCTACCCTCATCCCTGCTCTGCAAACTTGGTTCTGCCAACCCAGAGCCCCAGGGGCAAAAGAAACAGCTGGGATCTCAGCAAATCTAAAATGAGCCTGCCGGGTTGTACAGCGAGAGCCTTCGCAGCTCTCCCCCGGGGGACAGCTCTGTCCCCTTGCAGGCCCTCCTGACTTTGCTACAGGAAAGCGGATGGGTTGCGGCTCTGTGCCCATAAAGGTGTGGGTCCAACCTGGGCTGTGTTCTGCCCAGAACAGCAGCAGTCTGCCCAGAGCCTGGTGGCTCTTGCGTGGTACGGCGCAGAGGGCCTAGGGGACCGCCGGCCTGGGCTGGCCCCGGAGCCGGGCCCCCAGCTCCGCACTGCCGGCCCCTGGGAAGCCCCCGAGCCCCGGGCACACTCAGGCCAGCTGCTTCCCAGTTCAGCTCTCACCAGAGACTCGCACTCAGGTTCCTCTGGAAACTCTCTTATACTCAGACTCTTCTTGCTGGAAGGCTGAGGAGGGAAGGGAACAGGGGTCACTGGTCCATCTGGAACAGCCAACGTCAGGCATGGGGAGGTGACAGCACTCTCCAAGAGAGCTTTGCCTCCCAGTAAGCCACTTTGGGTGAGGTGGCGCTGATAGCTCCCCAAGTTTGCAGGGGGGCCCCCAGTTAATGCTGGGACAGTGGGCAAATCCAAAGCAAGGTGCTCCCCAAGCTACTGCCCCCGCCGTTTCCCTGCCGGAGGCCAGAGAGTTGCAGGCACGTTGAGCAGCGGCCACGTGCTCCTGTCCATCTGTGCCCTGAGGAAGCACGGGTGAGGGCACATCCCCGGAGACCCAAGGGCCCAGTGGCCTCGGGCCCAGGCTCATAAGCACAGACACGCGGCCCAAGGACTGCCTGTGGCTCCCCTGCCCCAGTGTCTGCCCCGTGCTGGAGGGATGGGCTGACCTCTCCCAGCGGCCGTGACCCCAGAGCTCAGTTCTGAGCAGCCTCCCCGGCCTGCCCCCTGCCCCCGAGCTGCACACCTGCAGGTGGGTGCACACCCTCCTCAGCACGTCATATACGCTGTCCCGGGAGAGCAGTGACACAAAGACATACTGCAACACGGAGAACAGAAAAGGGTAGGTAAGTGGGCTTAGCACCAGGCTCAGGCTGCGGCCCCCAGGGCTGGGCGGGGAGATGGACGAGAGAGCACTGGTCCAGAAACTCACGGACCTTCCGGCTGGTGGTGGTGATGGCCAGGCCGTTGGGAAGGAGCCGCGCCATCTTGTGCTTTTTGATCATTTGCACCGACACCACGGGAATGACCACCTGAGGACAGAGGCATGCTTCTCTCAGGACTCACCCCCTAGGACAAGGTCCCTTCACCTCCTGCCTCAGGCCCCTGCCCCAGCTGGCGGTGAGCCCAGCACAGACGCCATGGAGAAGCCCAGCCCCACGTGGGAGGGCATCTGAGCCTTCCACCTTCCCATGCAGGCGCCCGTCCAGTTACACCCCCAGTCCTTGGCAGCACGTCGCTCTGGGCTCTCAGCCTGTTATCCAGGTGGCAAGGATGGTGAATCCCATACTCCAGTAGGAGTTCCCTGAGCCACCACCTGGCCACACTATGGCCCCCCAAAGTGTGACATCCCACTCTGATTCTGAAGGCATTTTGGAGGCACCCATAGGCAGAATAATCTGGCAGTGAACTGTTCTGGCCAGCTCAGGCCTGGAGTCCAGATGGGGGCCCCTGTCTGGAAGGAGTGGGGCTGCTCCCCTGGATTGCAGGTGGGAGGCCCCATCAAGTGCCCGCAAGCAGAGGGGCAGGCCTGACTTGAGGCGTGCCGGCCGGGCAGGGCCTGTCTCTTCCCTGGGCGAGGGTGAGGGCCTCACTTATTACTACCTTGACATCCTTGCCGAAGAGGCTGGCATGGAAGCAGAGCCAGTTGGGGGAGATGTAGAGCCGGCCCTGGAGAAGGAGGTCCCTCTGGAGGGCGCAGGAGCACACTGGGAGGTCACAGGAAAGAGAATGCCATGAGCAAGGCCAGCCCAGGAGCCCCGATGCCTGGGTCCACACACTCAGGAGTCTGGAGTCCAGCCTAGGAACTGCTCTGCTCAGTCCCCTTCCCCGACCCGTTCCCCCAGCACCCTGAGCGTCCTCCCCTGAGGCTCCTGCCTGCCCTCACCCCACCGGGCCCACCAGACAGCTAGATGTTTCCTCCTCCTCCTCCCATGCCCCAGAAGGTCTCGCAGGTGTCTACCCTGGTCCCCCACGCTGGATTTTCACCCCCTCGGGCAGAACTCCTTGTCCTGCCCTGCCCTGGAGAGAGGGCCGTGATTGTGCAAATGTTCCCGCACACTCACTGAGAGGCTTGAGCAGGAAAGAAGAGTCACTGATAAGAGCAGAAAAGAAATAAGATTTGGAAGCCCTGATATTTCCTCAAGAAAACTTCCAAAAATTCACCTTCATATCTCAAATCAGCCCAGCCTCCTCACACTTCTGGAGAAAAAAGGACCAACCACATTCAACGGGCAGTCAGTTCCCATATCTGATTTGTGCCTGGAGCCTCCAGGGGAGGACCTGGGCTGCGAGCACTGCCGGCGCCCGCCCAGCCACGCCAGGGAGACCACTCACCTTTGAGAACCGCCTCCTCCAAGGGGACGTCCTTAAACAGCCTGTGGTATTGCTGGTTGTATTTACTCAGTAGTGTCTGCAAACACACGAGCTGGGTCTGAGAAGGCCCGGAGACCAGACCACCAGAGGGGCCCCGCTCCAGCCACCAGGAAGTTAGGCTAAGGGCGTGGGGGGCGGTCGTCCTACAGGGGTCTAGCACGAAGCAGCCGGTAAGGGGCCGGTGGGCGTGGAGGGCTGAGTTCCAAGCACAGCTTGTCTCCTAGTGACGTGAGATTTTGACAGGCAGCCTGTGACTGGAGGGGACACCCACTCAGGCTTCCTGGTGGCTGGTCTGTGGCCAAGGAGCCAACAGGCACTGAACTCAGACCACCCAAGCCCCCTCTCTCGGTGGGCAGTGAGAAGTCGGCCTGCACACACTTACCCCTTCTCGGCCACACTTCTTTATGTTTTCATCCTTCACGCCTTCTGGCCAGTGCGGACTGCAAAGGAGACAGGCCGTTCCAGGGACAAGGAACCCCCTCGTCCTGCCCATGCGTCCAAGAGCCAGATCTGCCCTGGCCTCGAGCCACAAACTTGGGGCAGAGACTGGAGACTGGGGCCCTTCTCTAGGGGCCCCTGGGGAGCAGCACTCCTGGATGCGGGGAGAGGCGCTGAGAGCCCTCCTCCCGACAGCCGTGAGCAGTGGCCCCCACAGGAAGCACGCTCGGCCGGAGCCTCGCTCCCCAGGGATGCCTAGGAGCCGCCCGCCCTGGGCGTCAAACACCCTCTCCCAGTCCTCTAGCCGAGGGGTAGGCCGAGGAGCAGGGCCCGGAGGAGCAGGCAGGAGGCCCAGGGAGGGGGCCCGGTCTGGGGAGTGGGCGCCGCAGAGGCGTCAGACTCACGGCTCCGGGGCCTGGCCATGGGCCATGATCCCGGCAGGACTGCCCTCCTTGCAGCCGCGTCCCCTCGGCCTGGAGCTCTGCAGTGGGGAGCTGGGCAGACTCGCCTGACCTGACAGAGGCTACCACGGCTGGCAGAGAGGGGGTGGTGCTGAAACGCAAACCTTTGCCCTGGCCAGGTTGGCCTGCGGACAGGTGGGCAGGGAGGAGGCTGGTAACCCGAGAAGCCTGGACGCTGCTGGGTCCCAGCGCGCTGGGACAGGCCTGGGAGTGGGAGGAAGAGGCCCCGGGCAGCCTGTGTCCAGCCTAACACCCTGACTCAGCCTTAAGGTCCGCCTTCTAACAGGTCACCTCCTGAGGGCTTCCCACCCCCAATCAGTATGTACATCTGACCGGGAAGGAGGCCTCACCTGGAGTCTGGGGGTCTCTGGACCCTGTCTAGTTTTTCTGTGCTCTTCAGGGAAGCCGTCTTTCCATGCATCTGTTGGTTGCTGCAGAGAAACAGACCTGCATCAGGAAGGGGGCTCTCTGGAGACACCTTTCCCGGCCAGCTCCCCCATGCCCAGGGCAGCTGCCTCTGCCCCACCCAAGACGGGCCCTGCTCTCCAGGGCAAGGCTGAAGACGTCCCAGTCCAGACGCAGCATCCCAGGCGAGGGTTCAGAGCAGCTGGTGGGGAGGAGTCCCACTCACGTCTTCCCTGCAGGCTGTTCAGTTTATGCCTGGGTGTGAAGGAGGATCAGTCCACCAGGCAGCTGGGAGGCTCCAGCCCCATCCGTGAGGAGGCGCAGTGGGAGGGCGGGCCCTGAGACCCGCTCACGCCTGAGAGCCACAGCTTCAGAGGCACCCGGGCAGTATTACCGTAACCCGTCGGGTCCCGGGAAAGGGTTCTGAGCGCAGGAGGCCTTATCAAGGCTGCGCAGCTGGCAGAGCACAAGTGTGGACGGGAACGCACAGGTGAGCGTGGGCTGGGAGGGGCGGGGCCGCCCCACGTCAGGAAGGGGCCTCGACGCCTTCCCACAGTCAGGGTAGCTCAGCCCTGAGAGCCAAACCATCTCAAAAATGTCCCAGAGGAAGGGGCCCGGAGGGAGGAGACGCCTCTCCCCGGCCAGGTGGGGCTCCTCAACAGCCTTGGAGCTCATGCCTCCGCCACACAGCTCCAAAGCCCGCGGTTCCCTGCTTCCTGCTCCTCCAGGGCAGACGGACGAGGAAGCAACAAAGCCAAGCGGTCAGACTAGCCGCCTGTGAGTGGGCCCGGGGCTGCCAAGAGGCCGGACCAAGGCCGGGCAGCGTGGTGGTCGTGACCAGGTCACGGGGCCTGAGCAGGTGAGGAGCCGGAGCCTGGAGCCCGCGGTGCCAGCACTCCGCCCCTCTCGGCAGTGTAACCAGGCAAAGTCAGCGTTCCCTTCTTCAAGGACGGCTACCGCCCCAGCTGGTATCTGCCAAGACCCTCTGAGGTACTGGCCTGACGCCCTCCCACCCCACTGCACAGAGTAGGAAACCGAGCCGCCAAGGGGACAGGCTGTGCCCAGTGTCGCAGGGTGAAGAGCCACATGACCTCACCCGCAAAATTGGCCCAGCCACGGCCGTGTGGCCTGGTGACCTCTGTCCTCAACCTTATGGAGAGTTTTGGGACACACCTCAACACCTATTTCCTGATTCTTGCAAAGTGACAAGTTGTGCTAGTGATTCGACTCTGACTCCTACAGTTAATTTCTGGATTTGGTTCCATCGTTACACACGTCACAGAGGCTTTTCCCCCTTGATTTTTTTAATGCTTACTGTAGAAAATATGAGAAATACAAAATACGTAAAGTGTGATGATCGAAATCACCCATAAGAAAAAAATCCCCCCCCAAATCACCCAAAGAAAATGTTTATGCATGAGGGTGTGTAATGTAAGCGGGGTTGTGTATCACACCGCTTGTACGCCCAACCTCTGTTGTTTAACCTGGTCTCTTGAGAAGCTCCCCGTGTCACTGCTCACTCCTTAGATAGATTCTCAGAATGGCATTAGTGGCTGGAGAAGGAACATTGCTCAGGATCTTTAGACCTACTTCCAAGACGCTTTCCAGATGCTCCACCAGCGCGCATGGCCTCCAGCGCTGCACGGGGTGCCGGCTTCCCCGTCAGCCAGCCCCACACTGGGTGCTACCTTTTCCTCACCGCTGAAAATTTGACAGGTGAAAATACATTGTTTTCACTTCTACGTCTGCTTACTGATAGGCTGCACACTCTGCCAAATACACATTAACAACTGGGGTTTCATCTGTGAAATGTCTGTAAGGATCTCCTTCTTACTGACTTGTATACATTGCTTTTTGAGAATACGAATCCTTAGTTTGTCATTTTTGCAGATACTTCCCCCCGTTTGCCGTTTGCCTTTTAGTGCTGTCTGTGGGATTGCTGTGAACTGTGCTCCATTTCTGCGTGGTGGGTCCCATCCCTCTCTTCCCCCTCTCCCTTCCCTTCTTGGTTTGAGCGCTGCGATAGGAGAGGCCCCCAAGACAGAGCACGGACAGGTCAAACCAGCGAGCCCTTCGGAAGCCGCAGTGCGGCCGACGGGCGTGGGCCCGGCCCTAAGGAACACTCTCCAGCCTGGAGGACCAAGGGTAAAACGGGACCCCGAGAGGAAGGAGGAGCTTGGCCATGGTTCCAGAGGCAGGAAGCCTGTCCCTCGGGCACTGGAACGTGTGATTTTGAGTTGTCGGGGCTGCATGAGCTCAGAGGACACACGGGGTGAGAGTTGCAGTCAGGCTCCCAGAGACAAGGAAGCTGAGCCTTACCAGCTGGGTGGGACGATTATCCAGCTTGGCTTCCATCACCTAACCTTGTGCGGAGAATCACGCCTCTGCGTGAAGTAAACCCAGCTCGTCCTTAGGTTCAAATGTCACTTTCTCAGGGAGGGGCGCCTTCCCTCGGCCCTTCCCCAGCCTAGCGATGAACCCTGCTGGTGGCACTCACAGCCCAACCCCAGGCTCCCTCCGGGGCCCTTGCCGCACTGGTCGGCGGGCTCTAACTGTCCATCTCCAAGGGCCGTCAGGGACTCTGCCTCTTCCGCCACCGCACGCCCTGAGCCCGGTGCAGCGGGCACTCGTGACACATCTGAGGACAGACTGTGCGAACTGTTAAGAAAGGTCAAGAACAGAGACTGGAGGAGAGACGGACCATGAGAATAACAAGAGAAGCCCGTCACATCTCCCACAGCATCTCTGTGATGAAAATAAGGGCAATTAAACAGGAGCTGCTTAGGGAAATGTCTCAAAGGTGCTTAAACTAAAAACAACTCTTTTCTGTGTGATGAACAGGACGGTCACAAGCCATTCCTTTCATGTCCATGGATTAAAGCCAGCCCCCCCCTGGCCACCCTGATAACGCTGTTGGTGCAGAGACCCTGGTGATGAAATGCATCGCCTTCAAGTCAGACTTCCTGCTACTTCTGTCCTGTAGTATTTGTTTAGATGAGTGAAAATAAAGAGATGTTAGCAAAGTCAGATGAAAAGCTAGGTCTGGGGCGATGGGCACTGAGCATTCACCAACAGAACCAGCCAGGCGGGGTCCACCCAGGGACCACCAGGGCCCTGCCCCAGAGGAAGGAGGTGGCCGGAGCGGGGAACACAGAGTGGGAGTTAGCCTGGCCCCCGACCCTGCTGGCGGCCTCCGTCCAGTCCCACACAGACTTCCTTGAGCCAGTTGCTCTTGCTCTGTGGAGGGTGAACTGAAACCCCTGCCCACCCATCCCCACCCCACCTCACGTGCAGACTGGGCAGTTAATATCGGGGTCAAGTCCACAACCATTCTTTCAATCCAAGTCAGAAAAATGTCATCATTGTCATGAGGGGGACAGAGCAGGGGAGGCTCAGTAGTTAGGACGCTGAAGACGGTAGGAAAGGCCTGAAAATCCCTCAGATGAGGCCCTGTCTCCCTGCTGAGCCTGTACCCAAGGCAAGATGCCAGTCCAGAGGACACAGCTAGTGCTGGCCTGGTCCTCCTGCCTCACTGGCTGCTGTGGGGCTCAGGCTACTTGCCCCTCCCTTCCTTCTGTCCACAGATACTTACGGAGCCAGTCACCCCATGAGCCCGCTACGGGCCTGCCCAGCCCGGGGCTGCCAGCAGGGAGAGGCGTCAGGAGAGGAGCCAGGCACATCAGAGGTTAGGGGAGGGAGGGAGCGGGGATGCACAGGAGACCCAGAGAGGCAAGGATCTAGCTGCTTCCCGCAGACTTCCCAGGACACCCGCCACATGTGCTCTGCTCCAGGTGCCTCTGCCAGGCTCAGAACACCTGCACCAGGCAGACACTCCCCAGTCTCAGCCCCAACCCTGAGGCATCGACGCTCCCGAGTGGCGGGCCCTGTCGTCTGGACGGGGCCAGCGAGGTGAGCCCAGCATCACACCCACCCGGCCAAAGGCTCCGCCCTCCACGGCTCCTGCCTCTCCCCACCCCCACAGCCACTCAGCCCCCAGGGCCCGAGAGCTGCGCCGCCACTTAGCCCACGACACCATCTGCTGTGGTCACTCCCGCTGCACCAGGCCAGCCAAGGCCACCACCGTCTTCTCCTTGGATGCCGGCAACAACTTCCCAACGAAGCCTGCCCCCGGGCTTGCCCTAACACATCCAGCCCTCTGCCACCTCCATAATGCCAACAGGGCCACCTGGGGCGCAGAGCTGGGCCTGCCCGTCTCCTTCTGCAGCTCTTTCTCGCCTCCTCCGCTGGCCTTCCTGACCCCCTGCTTCCTTGCCAGCCTCGCCCATGCAACTCAGCTGAGCGCCGTGGCTTCCTCACGTGGCAGCCCTTCAGCCCTGCATGTTTGCTCTGCCTGGAATACCTTGTCGTGCATAACTACGTAGGGAATGCCTGGTCATCTCTCAAGCCCCAGCCCAAATGTCTCCTCCTCCATGAAGCCTCCACTTGTCTGTTTACACATCTATCTCCCCTGGTTGACTCTGAGCCCCACCAATGGCATGCCTTACACATCTCTGTATCCCCAGCACACAGCAGGCACCTAGGGTTTGCTAACAGGATGAGTGAAGGAGAGGCAGAGAAAGAGACATGATGATGCTCCAAGAGGGAGGAAGGGAGGAAAAAGCCAGGCCCTAAGAGTGAAGGATGCCCAACAATAAGAAGAGGGGTGGACAGGAGCTGCCGGGGGTCACCCACAGACAGGCCCTTCCCTCCAGGAGCCCCAGCCTGGGGAGAGGGAGGCAGACAGCCCAGGCCCGGCAGCACCAGGCACCCAATTCATGCTGGTTGACTGATCCAAGGGGAGCTCAGGTGAGAGGTAGAAGACATACGGAAAAGGAGAACGTTGCTCAGACGGGATGGGATGTTTGGGAAGAAGCACAGGCTGGGCCCCTCCCTCCTGCCCGCACTCCCAGGGCTGCCGCACGCACAGGCAACACTCCTCCAGCTCAGCCAGCCCCCTTCACCACAACCCTTCCCAACCTCAGGGCCTGCCTCCCTCCCGGCCCCCCCAGCCTCTGGCAGGAGCAGTGCCCGTGGCCGATGCTGAGCAGAAAACTTGGCCCGGCCCAGCAGCCTGAGCCAGCTGGGCCTCGTGGTCACAGGCGCGTCCCCTCGGGCATCTCCTCCTCCAGGGAGGGGCCCACACTCTCCTGAGCTGTCTTCTAATGGACATCTGAGATGCTACAGTGTCCTGTGGGTCCCGTCAGCTCTTCTCAAGGCCAAGGACAGCTCTACACTCTCCTGCAGCCAGTCAGGGCACTGGGCCCCAGTCAGCTCCGAGAGACCTGCTCTTCCAAACAAAAACCACATCTTAGCATCAGGTCCCTGAGATGCAAACCCCAAGAGGGCGGAAACAGCCACCTAGGGACAGGGAGCTGAGCGGACATGTCCTGGAAGGAACAGTAGCCACTGGTGCTCAGTGGCCTGGACCTTGGGGCACCTCCAAATTCCTCCAGGTTCCCCCCACCCCACCCTACCTGTCAGCACACAGCTCGCCACCTACTTCACGGAGAAGACAGACCATCCTGTTAACTCTAATATATAGCCTGCTGGGTACACACTAAAATTACCAGCAGGGCTTTTTAAAAAACCAGCTAAATAAAAGCGGTGCCTGAGCCCTACCTTAGACCAGCTGCATCCGCATCTCTAGGGGCGGCGTTTCGGCATCTGTGCACATTTAACTTGTTAGGGATGCAAAAGTTCCATGTGAAAAAGTGCACATGAAATTAGTGTACCACGCAATGCGTTTCACAAACAGAGCCGACCTGAAAACCAGCCCCCAAGAAGCCCCTCCTGCTCCTTCTGGTCTCACTGCCCTCTTCCCCTCACGACCCCCCCCCAACAAGGATAACCATCGTCCTAACTGCCGTCGACGGACGGCCTTTGCCTCTTCGGGGACTTTCCGTGGATGGAATCAGGTGGTCCGTGCTCCTCTGCATGGCGTCCTTTACTCAGCAACGCACTTGTGAGACTCATCCCCAGAGCTGCATGTGGTTGCAAACTGCATTTTCACTAATGTTGAGAATTTCATTACATGGACATATTGGAACTGATGTGTTCATGTCACGACTGAGGGGCATTTTACAGCTGAGCCTCCAGCCTTGGCCTGTTACGAAACCGCTGTCAACATTGCAGCACCCATCTGTGGACACAGGCATTCATTTCTCCGGGTAAACACTTCGCATTGGAATTGCTGGGTCATGAGGCTCAGCTTCAGGCTTTTAAAAGCTCTCGGGTGATTTTAAACCCCTCCTTTCTTTGTGGCTTAGAGGGAGGCGCATACCTCCTGGTCTCCAAGGGCCAGTCCTCCCACGTGGGTTCCGGACTGGGGACCCTGACCCTCCTGTGCCTTCCCCTGGCCCTCTGGAGTTCCAGGAACACCCCTGGCTAGACAAGGAATCACACTGTTAACAGAGACTTCCTCCGTCTGCGAAGGTCACAGAGCACATTCACTAAGTTGTGCCAAGGAAGCAAGAAGAGCAGCCTTCGCGGGTGGCAGCAGCTGGCTCTGAGCCACACTGGGTCCTTCCCAAGAGCCTCCCCCTCCTTCTCTCGGGACCACTGTCCCAACATACAGCCTGGAAACTGGTTGACAAGACCTCTCCCCAAGGGAAACTGGAACGGTGTGGACAGAACCAGGCTCATCGTCAAGACACTGAAACTTGAAGAGAAAAGGTGATCTTCTTTTGCAAAAAAAATAACTCAGTCATTTCTTACATAGAAGCTGCACCTCACTTTGTGTTTTCTAAGCTGATATCCCACATCCAGGACAACCACAGCTTAGCCCTTTCCACCGACTGGAAGCCGGAAAAAAGTCCCCAAATTGATTTCCATACTGAATGTGAGGGGGTGGGGCTCAGTGAGCTGGGACCCCACCCGGCTGTCCTGCTCAGACACCCCAGCGAAGGACTCAGGGTGGGCCGGGCACTCAGCAGAGTCACAAACCCTACCTCCCAGGAGCGGGTATGAGGACCCCGCACCCGGGAACACGCTTCGTTTCCCTTTACTACCTGTGGCAGCTCTGAAGTGGTGAGGGGTGTGGGGGGGGCCAGGGGCCAGCTTCCCAAGACAGCACAGTTTGTACCAGATGACCCTGGCCACGCCGGACAGACCCACAGGTGGGCTCCAGGCCCGAGCAAAGCCACCCGCAAGCTGACCAGCGGCCTCTTTAGAACGAAAAGACAAGCTGGCTCATCAGATCCCCTTTCTGATGAATCCCAACTGGGAAACAGGAGATGCGAAGGGGTGTGGCCAGAGGCAGCGGACAGGCCTGAGCGAGCCCAGGTGTGCTGGGCCCACCTGAGATGGGGCCTAGAACGAGCAAGAGAGTGAAGAGAAGTAGGTGAGCCATGCCCACCCCCCACTGGGAGACAGCACAGAGGGCCCACCCCCCACTGGGAGACAGCACAGAGGGCCCCCCTCAGCTGCTCCTTGACTTTCCACTCTGCTCCCAGTGCCCCAGCTCTTGCTGCCAGGACCAAAATCCCCACCCCACGACCACACACAAGGGCCCACGTGTGATGCCATTTAGCATATTCTGTGGGGCAGGTGGTACAACTTACATTTCACGAGCAAAGAAGGACGGCTCAGCTGGGGTCACTGGCAGGGCCAGGACTCCATAGAGGTCTGCCACCCATGCCTGTGGGTACCACACCCCAGTGAGCCCTCCGTGCCGAGGAAAGGGAGAGGACTCTGAGGAAGGCTCGGAACAAGTCTGGCACTATTCACCAGGGAGCCGCTGGGGAGAAGGAGGTGAACAGAGCTGGCTCATAGTCTCCACTAATCCTTAGACCAGCTGTAGTCATGCAAGGGAGATACACCATCCCCAATACACAGATGAGGAAACTGAGGCCCGGAGAGATAACGCACCCTGCTCCTGACCACACAGCTGGACAGTAGTGGAGCCTGAATTCAAACCCCAGTCTGGCTGAAAGCATGCACTCTGCATGTGGCATGCTGCCTGGAGGGCCCTGAATTCTGCCCCCTCCTAGAGCTTTCCCTGGCTGCAGAGCCAGGCCCCAGCTCTCCCCATGAACCCCATCCCTGCAGAGATGACCACGCAGGAGCCCCTCTGGGGAGTGGGGTTCCCTAGATCAGAACCCCTCCTCAAGCCTTTATCTCCTTCACTCCAAGAACCAAAACACTGGGCGAGCTAGTTGCTCAGGAGATGTGGGCTGGCCCAGCCCTCTGGGGGTGGCTGGATCCAGCCTGAACAAGGACCCCTTTGAGCTCGGGTGCTAACAAGAGCTCCTTCTACCTACAAGGATCTCAGAAACCCTGGGTCCTCCCACCCCGTGGGAGCTGGGAGGACCAGAGCAAGGCTGGCCCCATCTCCCACTCCCGGCAGCCAGGTCGGCTGGACCAGCCCCAGTTAAAGGGCCCCAGCCCCTCTTCCCTGCTCCCTGACCTCCCACCCTGGCCTGGGCTCTCCCAGCACACCAGAAAGGCCCAGCTCCTCATGGGGACAGGATTCAGGAGCCAAGTGCTCAGACCGATGCCTCTCCCGCCCTCAGGAGCTGTGCTGAGCTGCCGCTCCCAGCTCTGTCTGGGCCCTGCTAGCTGAGCTGGCTCCTGCCCAAGATGGAGGCCCCTCGTCCTGTCCCTCAGCACCCTCCTCCCCGGGCCTGCCCACACCTCCGGGAGCACAGCCCCAGCTCCCCCCCACCCCGCCCCCAGCCCCCACCAGGCTCTCTGCTCAGGTGTCCCTCTTGGCTGCCTGTTTATGTGGCTGTCTCCCTCCCAGACTGTCTGACTCACCTCTTACCCCTGGCCTTGCACAGCCTCAGCATACAGTAAGTGCTCAATAACTTTTTACTGCATAGACAAATGCTCCCTGCGGAAGACTCATCTGTATAATTTGTTCAGCAGCAGTGGGGCCTCGAGACACAAACATAAGACCTGGAGTGACAGCACCCGCCCAAGGTTGCCTCTGCTCCCCCCGACCCTCTGGGTGGCCCGCAGGCACCTCCCTCTGAGCTGCTCCCTCCGGTGTAAAATGGGGAAAGTCCCCTCGCGGACGTGCAGATGGTCAGGGTCCAGCCCTGAGGAAGGGCGGGTTCTCACAGCCTTGTCCACTGAGCCTCACACCCCTGCCTGCACCACTGAGAGCTGAGGTGCCCACCCCCCTCTTACCATCTGTCCCCTGAAGGATGCTCAGAGGTGAGCTGTCCTGGGAAGCAGAGCTGGAGGCCCTCCCCCCCCGCCCCGTACTGCACCCACAAAACTCCATACGTGTCCTGCAGACTGACTCTTTCCCCTGGGGCTACAGCCAGAGACAGCGGCTGTAGACAGGGCCCTCTTCGCACCTGGGCGGCACCCAGGGACTGCCTCCCACAGCGCTGGCCCAGCCATCCTCAGGACCCCACCCCACTTCTCCCTCCACCAAAGGTTGGAGGCCAGCAGTTGCTGCCCGCTTCCTGGCCAGAGCTCAAAGGCCTGCAGAGCGGGAACAGTTACCAGGGAAACACGGGACTAAGAGCCGGCACCTGGAAGCTTTGCTCCTGGGAGATCCAGGACTTCCTACAAAGCCCAAGCTACCCTGGAGCAGGGAACTGGTTCTGCAGAGAGCGACCTGCCTGCTGCCAGCCTCGCCCACGTGCCCACCGCGGGGCAGCATCAGTTTGAGCAGGCGCCCCTGGACCTGGTCACAGACCACTTTTTCTTGGCAGGCCGCTTGGGGCCTGGCTGTTTCTAGACAAGAAGCTGGTCATTCAGGTCTAAGCACAGACTTGCATTCATTAGGGAACAGAGCACCCCTGTGCTCCTGGGGGCCACCCTCTGCTGGGCCTGCTGGGGGAGGGCCCCGAGACACCCTCAGACGCTCAGATGCCCCCACTCGAGGTGGCCAGGAGGCGTGGCTACTCCTAGGTCAGCTCTGTCCATCCGTGGGTAGCACCCAGAACACCCCACTCCACCCACCCTGGGACACCCACCTCAGAATCACTTTGGCTGAGGGGACCCACTGGGCTCTTCTCCGGGCACAGGCAGTCTCCGAGTGTCTCAGGGTCCCCAGAGAGCCTGGGCGTGGGGACAGTTAGACCGGGAGGCAGGCCTGGAAGTACCTCTCATTGCCGAGGGGCCTTGAGGAGGCCACTTTCTCTTTTTGGGCCTCAGTTATTCCTCCTCAAAGAGGCAAGAAAGTCTCAGGCCAGGAGGGAAAGCAAATATCTGAGGGAGTAACAGAGCAGAGCCAGGGACTGGGTGGGCTGCAGGCAGCCACTGGCTCTCTGTGGTCAGAAGCACCCCGACCCCAGGAGAGGCTGGCAGGCGCTCAGCCCCCAAAGGGCCGCCAGCCCCTCTGCCTCCCTCCTACAAACACCAGCTGAAGGCCTGTGTCCGCTCAGCTCTGTGTCAGTGCTGGGATGACGAAGAGGGAGAGGCAGGCATGAAACAAGCATTCATACAGATCAGTACGTAATTATAAGTGTGTGATGTAAGCGATGCAGGACAAGCACCGTGTCCTAGGAGGACTTCTGTCAAGCAGTCCTGAGTCAGCCGTGAAGAGCAGGGAGCCTCCTTGAAGGAGCAGCAGCAGCACTGAGCTGACACCAGTGGGTGCTGACCAAACCGTGGCTGGGGCTGGGGGGACTGCAGGGAGCTGGAGAGGGGTCACTGTGGAGGGGTTATGACATGCAAACGCCCTGAGGTATGTGGCATGTATGAGAAACAGAAACAGAGCCTTTGTGTCTGCAGGGTAGAGGTGTGTAATGAAGTGGTGGGCAGTGAGGCTGGAGAGGTTGGCAGGGCTAGATCATGCCCTGGGGCCTAGTAAGGGTTTTTGACATCCTTTTAGAAGCAACTTGGAGCCAACGACGGGATTTAAACAGGGAAATAACACTATCAACTTCGAATGTTAAAGAGATCACTCTAATACATAGATTTGCTTCAAAGTAACCCCAAAAGGATGGCTAGAGGGTGAGTACTGATGAAACAGGGACAACCCTATGTTGGTGGTTACTGTAGCTGAGTGACGGACACATGAGTGTCCATCCTACCTCTCCCCTCTTTTGTGTATGTTTAGAATTTTCCATAGAGACAGACCAGCTAGGAGACTGTATTCCAGCAGAGATGATGTCTCAGACTCGGTGGCAGTGGTGGTGATAGGGCTGAAGGATGAATTCAGAATATATGTTTCCAAGCAGAACAAACCTGGACTTGGTGTAAACTGGATATGAGGTGTAAGGGGAAAAGTGTCAACTATGACTCTAGATTTCTGGCTTAAGCAAGTAGAATACTTCTCTGTTTTGCTGAGACAAAACGGGGGAAATGTCTTGGAAAAAGAATGCATTTGAAGGAAACAATCATAAGCTAAGTCTTGAACACATGTGAGAAACATTTAAGTGACAATGTCAAGTTATATAAGAGTAAGGAGCTCAGAAGAATGGTCCAGGCTGGAGGGATAAATTTGTGAGTTAGCAGCCGATGAATGAGTACAGGAGCTAGAAAAATCCCCCAGGGAGAGTGGGTACAGAAAGAAGAGACGCTATCAACCAGAGTGCCAAGACCAATTCAGTGGGGGGAAGAATAGTCTTTTCAACAAATGGTGTGGGGACAACTGGCTATCCACATGCAAAAGAATTAAGGTGGACCCCTACCTCACACCCTATACAAAAATTAACCCCAAAATGCCAAAGCTAAAGCTATAAAACTCTTAGAGAAAAACATAGGTGTAAATCTTTGTTTGATCAGGTAATGGTCTCTTAAGATATGACAGCAAAAGCACAAGAAATAGAAGAAAAAAAAGACAAATTGAACTTCATCAAAATAAACTTTCATGCTGCTAATGATATTATTCAGAAAGTGAAAACACAACATACAGAGTGAGAGAAAATATTTGTAAATCATATATTTGATAAGGGACTATTATCCAGATTATATAAAGATCTCTTACAATCTTGAAGATATTATACTAAGTGAAATAAGCCAGACACAAAAAGACAAATGCCGTATGATTCCAATTATATGGAGTATCTAGGGTAGTCAGATTCATAGAAACAAAAAATAGAATGGCGGTTGCCAGGGGCTGGTGGGAGGCGGGAACAGAGCGTTATTTAATGGCTACAGAGTTTCAGTTTTGCAAGGTGAAAAAGTTCTGGAGATGAGTTGCACAACAATATGGATACGTATATTTAACACAACTGTGTACAAATGAGCTTAGAAATGTTTAAGATGGTCAATTTTATGTGTTTTTCTTGACTGCAATTAAAATGAAAAAAAAAAAACTCCTAAAACTGAACAACAGAAAGACAAACAATCGAACTAAAAATGGGCAAATGTTTGAATCAACATTTTTCCAAAGAAGATACCAAATGACAAATAAGTAAATAAAAAGATGCTTGACGTTGCTGGTCATCAGGGGAACACAAATCGAAACCACAGCGTGATACCACTTCACACTGTATCAGTATCAGGTGTTGGTGAGGGTGCAGAGAAACTGGAACCGTCATCCACTGCCGGAGGGATGGCAACGCAGTGTGACTGCTTTGGAAAACATTTTGGTGGCTCCTCAAATAGTCAAACATAGGGTTACTACGGGACCCAGGAATTCTGCTCTTAGGTATGTACCCAAGGAAACTGAAAACTTACGCCCACACAAAATCTTGTACAAAAATGCTCACAGGGTTATAATTCCTATCATAATAGCCAAAAAATGGAAACAACCCAAATGCCCATTAACTGAGCAAGAGATAAGGAAGATGTGCCACACCCATACAGTGCAATACACTTCAGCCATACAGCGGAACAGAGTCCCGATTCCTGTCACAACGTGAATGAACCTTAAAAACATTATGCCAAGTGAAAGCCAGTCACAAAAGACCACATATCCTATTACTCCATGAACAGGAAATGCCCAGAACTGGCAAATCCACAGAGACAGAAAGTAGATTAGTAGTTACCAGGGGTTAGAGGAAGGGGAAACGGGAAGTGACTAAGGCACATAGGGTTTCTTTGGGGCTGACGAAACTGCGCTGGAATCAGACAGCGGTGATGGTTACACAACTTTGTGAATACACTAAAAGACCCTGAATGGCACAGTTCAAAGGACTGAATTTTACGGTGTGTGAAGTGCATGTGGGTGAGGAGGATGGGGGAGGGGGAGGGGAAAGAAAGAAGTCTGGAACCTCGAGGACCGCAACGCTTTAAAGCTGTGTGGCAGAGAAGGAGTCCCCCGAGGAGATGCGGCGAGTGGCCCGAGAGGTGGAAAGAAGCCCAGGTGTACAGGCTGTCCTGGAAGCGAAGGAGTGCTTCGAGAGGGAGGGACGGGAAGGCAGTGGAAGTTCGCCGAGCGGCCGAGTCGGAGGAAGGCTGAGAGGCCGTCCCCAACTCAGCAACAAGGAGAGGATCTGCGACTTTCGCCAGAACCGCTCCGCTGCAGCGGTGGGGTCTGAATCCAGATTCGGGTACTGAAGGCGTGCTCCTCCTTCCTCCCTCCCCGCCGGTGACCGCACCCCAGGGACGGGCCGCTGAGCGCGAGCGAGGATGCTGCTGAGCGCGGCCGGAAGCCCGGGCGCCGGCCCGCTCAGCGCCTCCTCGCCCACCGCGGACCCCCCTCCCTCCCGGTGAAAGCCCCGGAGCCCCCGGGGTGGGCAGCAGAAGGCGCCGTCCCTTCCTCTCCGGGCTCCCTGCGGTCGGGAGGGGGCGGCGGCGCGGCCCTCGCCCGCGGCCGCGCCGTCTGGCCCACCTCCCCCGCAGCCTCACCTGACCCCGCTCCGCGCCGGCGCGTGTCCGCAGCTGCCCGCCTTCCTTCCGAAGGGCTGGGGAGCCCTGCCCGCCGTCCGGCGGGGGCCAGCGCGGGGCTGGGGGGCTGCTGGAGGCGCACCGCCCGCGCCGCCTGCTCCCTGAGGAGGGACCCCCGCCCCGCCCGAGACCCGAAGCCGGTAGCTGGCCCGGATTGGGGGTGTCCCGGGCAGGGTCCAGCTCCGCGCCCGGCCGCAGGCTCCGGCTGACTTGCTTCCCCAAACCGTGCTCGGCGAAGGGTTCGGATTCCTGAGCGATGACCGACTCTTAAGGAGCTTACTGGGTCCTGGGACCTCCTCCTCCTTCTCCAGGGAGCACCCCAGATTGTCTAACTGGTGGAAACCCCCTAGGAATGCCTGCTTTCACCACCGTTATTCAACTTTGTTCTGGAAGTTCCAGTTCTTGCACAAAGGCATGAAAAAGAAATGAAAAGTTCATATATTAAAACGAGATGGTTAATATTTGAAACAAGATGGTTAATATTTGTAACATAAACTATCCTAGAAGACACATAATTAACCAGAAAATCAGGGGGGTCAGGGTACAGCTCAGTGGTAGAGTATATGCTTAGCATACACAAGGTCCTGGGTTCAATTCTCAGTACCTCCATTAAAAAAAATAAAAAACAATAAAATTAAATTAAAAAAATTTAAAACCTGGAAAATCATAAGAAAGTGGCCCAGAATTCTTATACGTGGGCACCCGGTGAGGCCAACATGTGATGAGGACAGACAGGCACTGCACTTCTAAGGAGTTCACTGTTATTCTGGTAGTTACAAGGTCAACTAAAAAGTCAATAATTTCTCAGTAGACCTGCAATAAAGTTATAAAATATATTTGGGGAAATGATTCTATTCATATGGCAACAACACATATAAGAAACCCAAGAATAAACTTTTAAAATGTAAAAAATCTATGAGAAGAAGACCACAGACATGCTTACAACGACTGAAAAGAAGACTTGAACAAATCAAAGGATGCATTCTGTTCTTGAGTAGGAAGACAAAGTTTTAAAGAAGTGAATTTATCCCAGATTCCATGCAAGGGCTTTGCCCTACCAGATATCAGAACAAACTACAAAGCTAGAGCAATTACAACATTTACTAGTTCAGGAAAAATTAACAGATTAATAGAACATAAGCGGCAGTCCACAGCATGATCTAGGGATATCTGAGAATTTGGTATACAGTAGAGAAACTGTTTCAAATAAGTAAGAGAAGTTTAGATTGTCCAATAAATGGCATTGGGGCAACTGGCTGCCTCACACCATTCACAAAAATAAATTCCAGGTAGATTAAACATCTAAATATTTCCTAAATCAGTAAAGAACTAAAATAAAATAGAGTATATTAAAATATCAGGAAAGGCCTTCCTTAGCAAGATGTAAAACCCAGAACACATAAAGAATTTAACTGCCTAAAAATTTAAAACTTTTGTATATCAAAAAATCCTTTTAAATTTTTTTAGGGGGAGGCAATTTGGCTTACTTATTTATTTATTTTTAGAGGAGGTGCTGGGGATTGAACCCAGGACCCTGTGCGTGCTAAGCAGGCGCTCTACCACTTGAGCCACACCCTCTCCCCTGCACATCAAAATTTAAACTGACAAAGGATTGGCATTTTTAACCTATAATTAGCTCATCCAAGTCAATTTAAGAAAAAGGTAAACAATCTAATAGAAAAGGTGGATAAAGAATATGAACAGGTAGATTCCTGTAATGGCTGCCTCCTGGAAGGCGCTGTCACATGGAACATGACAGCTCGGCATCCTGAGCTCCAGGAAGGGAGTCAGAGAGAATTATACAAATACCGCTGTCTTTGGAAGCTTCAACCTTCAAGATGCAGCCACCTCAAGAGATCAATACCACGCTCTCAAGTTTCAGCGCCCTTGTGCCTCGTCCTCTTTCCATTGCTTTTGGTGCTGCCTGTTGTTGAAGCAGCAGAAGCTGGAGACACACTTGCTCTCTTGCTAGGCGCGGTTCTCAGCGTCACAGGCATCTGGGCTTGTGTAGGGGTATATGCATGAGAGAGAATTGGACAGGTGTGACTTTGAAGGGCCTCCCGAATCAAAGCTTGCCCTGAAAACTTTTATGCTATTGAGGTTCAGAACTGGGCTTTGGTATCTGAAAGTTCCCAAGAAACAATACATAAGGTAGTCTCACATTCTTGGTTATTTCCCTACAAACGGGAACAAACTGATATCCTGTGTAAAATGGAGAGCAAAATGTTTCCTTCATAACAAATAATGCACTGAAAAATGCCATCTGTAATTTGTATTTGCTAGTTAGAAGGAGGGCCAAAGAAGTGAGATGACTAAAATTTGCATAAGTAATACTTTGTTGTTTCAGAATTCTCAGTAGGAAGAAGGAAACTCTTGCCCAGAATCTTGGGAAATGGCTACTGTTCAGTTATAATCACTGTCTCCATCTGTTGAGGACTCTTTTGTCCATTTTTTTTTTTGGATTTTTGTTTTGTTATCTCCCAAGTTAGTATTGTACTTAGATACCAACTACAGCCGGTCAAAAATCAAAACTTATTTCTTTAGGGATGGAAAGTTTAGAAAATGTATTCAATGTATGTAACATTGAATTGGAGAAAAGATTTAATGTAAAAAAAATACTTTATATTGACACTGAAATGAAGAAGAGATTTAATATTAAACAAAAAGCCTTTATATTAACTGAATAATATCTCCACAGTGAGAAGTACTATGTTAAATATAAACCCATTATGTTAGTTAAAAAAAAGAATATGAACAGGTATCAACAAATAAAAATATACTATAATTTATGTCAAAAAAAGAGAATATGAACAGGCAAGTCCCAAAAGAAGAACTATCTGTCTCACCTATCTTATTGGTAAAATTACAGCGCTCAGTACTACCAAGGATGTGGAAGATAAGCATTCTTATTTTCCATGATGAGACTGAAAACTGAGTTAACCTTGCAGATATATACCAAATGCGTAAGACATGTAAATCCTTTGATCCTACAACTCCATTTCAGGTATAAGGAAATAAATGGACAAGTAAGCAAAAATTTATATTCATATGATTAACAGTTACGAGAAAAAAGTGGAAATACCAAAGTAATATTTTACCAGTATAATAGATTCCTATGCAAGTGACTAAAAAAAATGGAATATGGCTGCATGTGCTAATATAGAAAAAAGTGCAAAACGTGCTGTTTAGTGAAAAGTAGGTACAAATTCGTAACTTAGATATAATCCATTTATAAAATTAGAAAATCTATATTAAACAATAGTGATTATATCTTGGGGAAGAATTAAAGGGTGATTTTCACTCTCAATGGTTTCTGTTCTGTTTGGAATTATAACAGGTATAATACTTTAAAAATCAACAAAAACAATAAAGATATTGAATCTTTTAAAGGTAGATAGGATATCTTCCTTTACTTATTAAATTTCCAAGTCTTAAAAGTTTACTTTTAAGATCTACTGTTGATCAACTCATTGGTGAATGGGCAGCCTCACACACGTGGGAGGGCGGTGTGAGAAAAGGTACATACGTTTACATGTAGATACCAGACAGACCCACAAACGTCACCTCTAAGCATTGATTCTTAGGAAATAACTGGACACATTTAAATGTACAAGAATGTTCACTGAAGTGCAGTTAGAAGAGGAAAAAAAACAATAGGGCATGAACAAATTATGGTTTATTCATAGGACGAAAGGGTATGTAACTATTAAAATGGTATTTATCAAGTTATTTATTAAAACATATTTATAAAAATTAAATCTATATTAACACAAAGGATAGAATTATATAACACTGGAAAAAGCATTATCTAGAACATCATGCGTAATAGAATATATCTGAGGCTGATATTACGAGACCTGTTAGCTTTCCTATTTGCTGCTTTTACATGGGGCCACGGGTTATTTCCAGTCCTGCCAAGTCCTCCTCCATCTTTATGGACCCCAGCCGACAATCTAATGGACACTGGAGTCCAGGCAAGGGTTGCAGGACAGGTCTGTGAACTGGAATTTGGGGCAAAATCATTGTGTCTGAACAAAGGGACACGTCTCTGGAAAGAGAACATTTCACTTTTCTTAGATTTTTAATGTAGCCTATGACTCCCACATGATAGGAAATAAAACTTTAATTTGATCAGCAACAAAATGGGTTTAAAATATAAACTTCAAAACTGATTATCTTAATAAAGAAACACTCGGCTAGCAATGAACACCCTTGGTGCTTAGTTTATGGTCTCTAAATATAATTTCCCACTAGGGAATCAATGCTCCTTAGAGAAACAGCCGATTCCAGAGTTGGGGCAGGAAATACACAAATGAGCCGAAAATACCTAATCATACCAGAAAGCAAGGAAGCCATCAAAGACTGAGGACATGGCACAAGCACTCAGGAGCCAACATGAAGATAGGATAAAGACGGGGCAATCTGAGCATCAAAAAGAATGATGTCTCCAAGCACAGAAACACACCACATATGTTTATATCCCTGAGATTGTCATAATACAAAATGACTCGCTGGTCAACTTTGGTGGCTCTCGTTATTTTGAAAACTTATAAATAAAAGGAAAGGGTGGAGGCCTTTCTAGTACTAAGCTATACCTCAGGGGAACCAAATAATTGAAGAGGGGACATTTCTTTTTATAGAAAGATTCCAGCTAATAAATAAATAATGAAAGAATTATAAATAATGATAGAGTGATACCATTTTGTGATCCCTAATGAAATAATGCATCTGAATAAAATAGTCATCAATGGCTGCTAACATCCCCCAAAGAGAAATTACCCAACCTTCTGTGCTTCCTCAAGTGCTCAGTACTTCCTGGGTCTGACCTATCTCCAGATCCAACTGCCAATTTGTAGGAAACACTGGAGTCAGAGAAACATTTTAAACAACATCAGGAAACTGGGAAATGGTATAGGAAAAATAAACCAGTTTTTTTTTTTCAACAAATACATTGCAAGAAACAACAAGGAAGAAGAAGAAAAAGAAATGGAAGGGGAAAATTATATAGATTACAAGAAATTATAGAGCAGATATTTAGATTCAATGTTTCAGCCAATGATATAAACCTCATTTGTACCCTTATTAAAAAGTTTTAAATGGCACAAAAATATTTATGAGATGATGGGGGAACTTTAAATGCTGACTAGCTATCTGATGACTTTAAGGAGTTATTTTTCAGATGCGAAAATGGTATTTTAGTTATATTTTTAAAAGACCTTGTCTTTTATAGACACACACTAAAATAGTTGTGGACGAAAAGATATATCTTAGATTTGCTTCAAAATAACCCAGGACTGAGGGAGAACGGAGGCCGCGGCGGGGTGATTGGCGAGCCTGGGCACTGGGCACAGGCTGCTTGTTAGTCTCTCTCCTTTTGTATATGTTTGAAACTCCCCACAACAAGAAAATTTAACAATTAAATATGTAAACATTTTTCAACTTGTTTGGAAATCAAGGAAGCCCAGCATGAGTATCAATTCCAAGGTAACGTTTCTGAATTATTTTAAAATAAAATTTCTGGTTTGTCCTTCAAAATCTAAGAATTATTTTAAAATAACATTTTGTGTGGTCCTGGTGACTATGGGCAAGTTTCAAATAATTTGATTAATGTTAACACATATTAGAAATATTTAATTTTTTTCTATAGGAGAGGAAATGAGAAAAACATTCTCATAACCAGTCACAGCTGTCTGCTCAGGCATCCCACCCACACCGCTGCTCTGACCTGAAGTCAGTGAACAAAGGGACATCAATGAAATGAAATACAAATAGGATTTTGACAATTATTTAATATGCCATGATGTGCCAGGTCAGCACCTTAGGAGGAAAAGCAATTAATGTTTGACTTAAACTAATTATTTATATATTTTTCATTTCATTTTTTTTTTTTTTTACATTTTTTGGGGACAGGTAACTGGGTTTGTTTATTTATTTAATGGAGGTACTGGGGATTGAACCCAGGACCTCATGCATGCTAAGCATGCGCTCTACCACTAAGCCTCCCCTCACCGGTCTTTTTTAAAAATATTATTTCATATTTTTAAAAAATAATGCCAGCCAAAAACCAATGTCTTCTTTAAAAATTAACAATGAGAGTTTGTAGTGGATTTTAAACATCACCTGAGGAAACACTAATTTAGGATAACGACCGAAAGATTGTTTCAACCTCCACAGGTTATTAAGACGCTCCAGCCCTATATTATGACCGAGCATTTGTAAACTAATGAAAATGCCTGGTTGTGGTGGGGAGACGGAAGGAACCAGCCTGCCTTGTAGAGGCTTACATTCGAGGGAACAGCGCCTTCCTTCTGGAATCCTGGCTGTAGCAGGCAGGGACTCCCTGGGGAGGCAGGTACTTCTTAATTACACCGGTAGCTCCCTTCCTAGGGCTTCTGACCCACTCCCCTCCTTCCTTCCCTACGTTAGTAAACAGCTGGGGAATTAATCAAAGCTTCAAAGGTTGGTGATAACCCAGTGACAGACTGATGCCCTGAAGCCCAGGTGAACAGCAGCACAGTGGCCAAGACTGACTTCATGCCAAACTTACACTTGCATAAGAGATGGCTGCAGAACTGGGAGAAATTATTTTCACTCCTCAGGAAAGAAGAAAAGCAAATTATTTTCTGGTGTCCAGACTCAGACCCTGGACACCAAAGAGGAATGCTGCAAAGTCTCAACATCATGGGCTGTCCACAGGTAGTCATGGCAACAAAGCAATTATGTAAAGAGATAAAATACTTTCAGAAATCCAGGGGAAAACAGGTTAGCAGAATTCCTGAATGACTGCATGGAGAAGGCCTTTAGGGAGCCTACAGTCCAATCTCCTTACCTTATGGTGGCAAAGCAGGCCCAGAGAGGGGACCTCACTTGTCTCAGGTTGCAGCAAAGGAGGAACAGTGTGAGGCTTAGCACTCACTTCTGATTCTCGTAGAGAGGCTCTTCATGCTGGTCTGATAAGTATGGCATGTGGCATTCAAGGGCCAGAGCCATGACTTAACCATGTTAAGGACTGGGAGGGGTCACCCAAGCAAACACGTGGAAGAACTTCAGGGAGGCTGGGTAGCTTAAACCCATCTTGAGTACTGCTGACCTCAACCTCAGGGGGTCATCCTAGGGAGATGGATGGGCACACAGGTCCTTCTGGTCTGCAGTAAGGCTCTGAAGGGCCCACCTAAGCTCAGAAATTTCAAAGCAACCAGTAACATCCAGGCATGGACAGGACCCGGGCTGTCCCCTGTAGGCTATTTAGAATATTCTCCCAAAGGCAAGTCAGGAAGAACTTCGACTTGGCCCCAGCAGAAATGCTCCTGGAAGCTCAGTGGCAGCTTCTAGAGCTGCCCGCTTGCCCCAGAGATGCCCATTGCTTAGCTGATCCTGTGGAACCATAACTTTGGACCTGAGAGTGTCTGCCAGTGTGATCAGAGGGCTGTGGAAGGAGCACACTGGTGCCCTCACTGCAGGATGGGAGGGACACTCTCTACTTCCCCTCTCCCTGCAACCCCATAGGTCTTCCCTCTGAAAGGAGCTGGACTGCAGAGCCAACTAGAAGTCCACCTGGGCAAAGGCATCACGGATTGTCAGAGCGTTCTCTCATTCCCTAGGAGCCTGGTTCCAGCCAGGATGGGCGGGGCAAGCAAAGCAAAGAAGGGCAAATGCCAGCTAGGCAGAGCCCCACCAGCCTCTTCGAGGACAGGACAGGACAGAAGGAGCCCTTAAGCATTCTGCCAGCTCCTGTACTTGTGTGGATTCGGCGCTGGGCTCACACCACATTCACGCCATCTGTCCCGGTGCTCCATGCCAGGGAGGCCAGGCTGCCCTTCAGAGCTCAGGCTGCGGGTTTTGGGACCTCGGCAAGGGCAGGAACTTAGAGCTTCATCCACTGGCTCTGTCTTCCCCAAATAATCCTACCCCAGGGCCCCAAGACCTCAAGGGGCAGCGGTCACAATTCTTGGTGTCACCTGAAACGCCGCCTCCCGCCTGCCCTGCCTCCCTGCCCCTTTCCCCAGCTGCAAGAACTTCCCTTCCTCCGAGGGTGACAGTGGAACAGATCTCGAGGTTGAGACCGGCCCCAGCCCGCCCGACGGGGACGGGCCTGACTCCCGGGCGCGGCCGAGTCGTGCCGGGACAGCTCCGCGCTGCCTCCCGGGCAGCCGAGCGCCGCTACCACTGCAGACCCGGCTACGAGAGGAGAGAGGCTGACCCTTCGCGGGGTCAGAAGGGAAGCGCTGCCCTTGGGCGGGGGGCAGTCAGAACTGGGGGTCGATAAGGCTGGGAGATGAATGAATGGATGGCCAGCGACAGCGGCGGAGGAGGGCGAGGTGCTAGTGGACCACAGGGGGCGTCCCAAGGAGGGTGTCCTCCACCTCCCTGATGCCGCCCGGCCGCCCCTCCGCTCCCAGGTGCTGACCCCTCGCCCGGAACGCATACGGCCGGACACCCCTCCCCCGAGAGGACGTCCAGCAGCCCGGGAGGCGCCCGGGCCCGCATCCGGCGCCCGAGAAGTGCCTGCCCCACGGGCAGAAGGCGCCGAGGCTCAGCGGGCCCCGCAGCCGCCGGTCCCTCCGGGCGGCGTCCCTCCGCGGCGGCTGCGGGCCCCCGAGGCCGGTCCGCGGGCCGCGGCCCCTTACCTGCTCGCCTCGGCGGCCTCGCCCCGGCTCAAAGCGGTCATCGCACAGCCTCCAGCGAGCGCCGGGGACCGCGCGGCGGGACGGAGCGCCTGCCACGGAGGACCCGCCCCCGAGCGCCCATTGGCTGGTCGCGCGGGACGGGCCCAGCCCATTGGCCGCTCCTTCCTCTCTCCAGAGCCAGGTGGGGCCCACGCTCCGCTCAGATCCTACCGCTCGGTCCTTGGCACCGGAAAGTCCCGGAGGCCAGGGCCAGGGTCTGCGCCCTGGCTGCTCTCCGCTAGGGCCTTGGTGCCTGCTCCAGGTTCTTCCTCTTCCGCCTCGAGCCCGGTGCCCTCTGCAGCCACCAAATCCCACCTTCGTATAAAACCTCCCAACGCTAAGCTCCAGGGTAGTTTCAATTTCACTCCACACCAGAGAAGTGATATGCGTAGGGAACACCACAGGGGACTTTGAACAGGAGAACTGGATGTCAGACAGCTCGGGAGCTGGAATGATTTCATGTGCTTTTCCCAGAGTTCCGGACTTCAGTGTCTCCCCAGGTTAAGTTTTTGGAGATGTCTGGAAAGGGACTGAAGATGGCCAGAAATCAAGAGTGGGGATGCACAGGCAGGTCGGATGTGGGGCGGGGTCGGCAATAAATTTGGCTTGTGGGCCCCTCCCCTCTCATCCCCACCGGGAAAGGCTTGGTCTTGGGAGTGGTCAGGAGGGGGAAGGTGCCAACCAGCCAGATTCAGTTCCATTCCCAGTCCTCTCACTTCCTTGGCCCTGCTTTATCATGGAGGGTACTGGAAAACAGAAGGGGCCCAAAGGGAGCCCAGGGTTCCCCCCAAATATCTGGAAACTGGGAGTAGAACCTACACTCACCCATAGAGATCGGCAGCCTTTACTGCAAGACTTAGGGGGAGGGGCAGGGCAAGGGCCACTACACTCCTGGTTTACCCACCAAAGTGGAAGGAAGAGGCCCTTGCTGCTGCCCGCTCCGATCTTTGGTCCAAATAAACTGTTTAAGTTTCCCCAGCCGCAAAAGTCTAAACCTTGGGGCACTGACAGGAGTAACCTATATCCTCAAGATAGTCAGTGACTGCTTCCCCATCACCTCTGCACCTGGGATGGCACACGTGGCCAGAGTTATTGCACAGGAGTACTCACCAGGAGCCACCAGGCTCTTGCCATTCTCACACCACTCAGAGGGCAGGGTTCAACCCCCCCACCCCCACATCAGAAAAGACAGGAAACAGGTGCTTCAGCTGCTGTTTATTGACATACAGGTAGGCTCTATAGCAACAGGCCTGGAGGCGGCTGCAGAAGTGGGGGAGAAGGAAGAGGGGGATGGAGTGTCTGTCTGCAGCCACAGCCCATGGAGTGAAGGAACAGACGTGCACAATAAACACGGTGGGAGTGAGGGAGGCTGAGTGGGTTGGAGAAGCAAGTAAGGGCCAGGACTGGAGCCAGAGTCTGCAGAAACTGGAACCACTGCCCCCTGCCCTAACTCTCTGCTGACTCTCTCCTGATCCCAGGCCAGGGCTGGGAGTTCTCTGGGTACCCGTTTTCTACAAGAACCGAATCGAGTACACAAAGGAAGAGAAGCAGAACTGCTGCCCTCTGTGTGAAGCTCTGGGGCCTCCAGTCCTGCCTGCAGCCCTCCTTTGTCCCTTGCTTGGACAGGGCCACGTGATGATGGGTGGCCCAGCTCTGAACTACCGCACTGAAACAGGGTCTTCCAAACAGCCATGTTTCACAGAGCATTGTCTTCCCTGGCATCCCAGCCCACCAGTGCCACGTTACAGCCCCAAGTGAGCACTACAAGCGTTGCTGGCCTAATGGATGGGTTGGGGAAGGCGGGCGGGACAGGGACTGGAGGAGGGGCTCCGGGCCCATCACGGCACAGGAACAACACGCATGGTGTTGGTGAAGCCAGAACCAGGGCGCCACCCGGTCAGCACAATGACCACATCTCCCTTCTTGAAGAAGCCTCGGGCCTTGCCTGGAGAAAAGAGACGCTGATGAGTAAAAATCAAGCCAGGATGGCATGCACCTGAGACTGCCTGGTCAGCGGCAGCAAGCCAGGCTGGCGGGCCATTACCTCCTTCCACCACAAGGTGGCGCCAGGCTCACAGGGAAAGGGAATGAGGGAGGCTCTGCTATTTCCTTATCACTCAGATGGCAGAGCTGGCAGGCACTTTTGGACATCATTCATTTTACACTCTAGAGGGCGGAGAGCCCTGCCCAAGGTCAGGGCTGGCTGCTTCCTCTCATCCCATGACATCCTATGCTTACACTGGAGCACAGGCCACTGGAGTACGTAACTGCACGTGTGCTGCCCCAGCAAGGGGGCTCTGGCTAATTTTACTAAAAAGCTCAATAATAAGCAGTTGTCAAAGAATGAACAACCCCGACTTTCCAGGATCCTTTGCTCTGGACCCCAGACTGGAAGAGAGTGAGGCGAAAACCAGGGCGGCTCAGCCCCACAACTCAAAGGCTCCCCTTCCCTAGGGGCCCAGGACTCCAGGGAATGGGATGGAGACTCAGAGAACATCCCCAGTGAGGACAGCTCAGAAGCCTTGCGCGTCCCCCTTCCTACAGGGTCTCAGAGAGGCCGGCGCTCAAGCCCCTTCCTCACCCCTCCACCCCTAGCCCTTGCTCGCAGCCACGCACCAACATTCATGGCCAAGTTCACCCGGAGGTCCACGTCCTCGGCCCAGGCCTCCTGCACTGGGTCCTTACACACCACAGGGAAGATGCCGCGGTACAGGTGGGCCTGGCGAGCTGTCTGGGGGTTCCGGGTCACAGCAATGATGGGGGCGCGGGGGCGATATCTGGACACCTGGTGAGCAGACCTGAGATGGGATGGGGACAGATAGATGAGATTAAACTGTATCCCAGGAAGCCCCTCAGGGCCTCAGCAACAGCTCACCCCCAATCCCATTCACTGTACCAGCCTGAGGCTCTGGCCATCTCAACATCTGCTCCCAAGGCTGGGGTGTATCTCCCACAGCACGTAACTTCTTCACAGCTATGCTACGCATTTGCCCTACACCCCTCCCCACAGGCTAGGGCCCTAGGACCATGCTGACCCAGCACAGCCCATGGCTGGCAGAACCCCTCCTTCCCTGAGCTGTTCCATGCTGGCACAGGGAAGCAGCCCTGTCCAACATCACCACACCCAGTAACAGCTACATGCCGAGCAGCATGTGAACAGCACCTGACGTGGATCTGCCAAGAACAGCACAGCCCGCCAGTTCCTCGGGAGCTACAACACAAGCCTTCCTCTGCTGTGCCCTCTCCCAGCCCCACACGACCCCCTAGTCCCTGAAACAGTCCCAGCAACTGGGCTGCAGTGCCCTGGAGTCAAACCTGAGGATCTAAGAAAGGCTCAGAAATACAGATGCTCCCCAAGAGGCAAGACTAGGAGACAGGAGTGTCGGGGAACAGGCTCTGCCTGTGCAGAGGGTAGGGGACTCCTTTAAAGCCCCACGTCGGGCGCTTCCTTCAGCACTGACACTGCACTCGTAGCTGCAGATGCCGGAGTTGGAAGGGCCTGCAGCACAAGCTGGGCCCCAGAAGGCAAATCTGTAAGGACACTCAACAGGTGTCAGGAGGAACTTAAGCCATGTCACCGCAAAGAACACCCTGCTTAAGGCCTGGCTTCCATACAAGGCTTTCCAGAGGGGAGCGAGTGCTGAAGTCAGGACCTGCTGAGAGTGAAATCCCAGAAGACTGGAGCTAAAAATAGCCAAGTAGCAAAGGATGGACCTTTTCACAAAGGTCAACTCTGATGGAGTGTTTGGCCCGAGCCCTCTGCCGAGGGAATCTGTGCACACCTTGTGCCCTGGTCCTGCAGGCAGCCCCACCTGCTGCTCCTCGGTGCCTGGGGGCTGCCTGTCTGCCCCACTCCACCCTCCTCCTCCAGGAAAGCCTAGCTGCCTGGCGGGGAGCAGCACCCCCCGGCCCAGGGGGGGGGGGAAGGACGGTAACACGGAGCCCCGGATGTGGAAGGGACCCCGAGTCTGAGGCCAAGCAGAGGCCTCAGCCGGGCCGCCCAGCCCCAGGGTGCCAGCAAGACACCACGGTGACCTTCCCTGGGCTGCACCCACTTGTCTCAGGGACGCAAAGACAGACGGGACGGGTGCAGCAAGCAAGCAGCACGTCAGCAAACAGCACTAATTTTCCAAACTGAACTTTTTAAAGAGCATAGAATAAGCAAAACCGGTTATCCGTTACTTTTTGAGCAGACCAGCTTTTAAATAGCAAATAAGCACCTGTCGTCAGTCTAGCTATAGATACGCGATTAAGCCTCTAGTTCATCGTGAGGGTATAAACTTGCTTTGCATCCGGCCAGTCCAACAGGCCCGTGAGAGCTGCCTGGAGCCCCGTCCTTTGGGCCCCAGGCAAGGCTCGGCTCGCTCTCAGAGCCTGGCCAGGAGGGAGCTGGGGGGCCGGGGGAGCGCCTTCCCTGCAGGGTCCAGGGGGCAGGCAGAGGGGTCTTACCTTGGCTCGGCACCACGTGAGCACCATTCAGTGCACTGCTCCCAGGACCCCCAAGGGAAGGTGCCACCAAGCAGGGCGCTCTCAGGGAGCCGCTCCGCCTCCTACCTGCCAGACTTGGTGAGGACGATTATGGCCCCACTGCGGCACTTGAAGGAGGCCTCCACGGCGCCCGCGGCGGCGGCTTCGGTGGGGTCGCTGGTAATGGGCGCCAGGCGGCGGAGCTCCTCAAACAATTGCAAGTGGTAGATGGCGGCCTCTGCCTCACGGGCAATCTGGGGGCAACACCCGTCCAGAGGGACAAGAGGGGGACAGAGCTTCGTCAGGGCCGGGCCACACGGGAGAGGGAGGGGAGGTGGCGCGCAGGCAGCTGGTGAGGGACGGGTCCCCGGGTGCAGCGGCCAAGAGGAGCCCGACTGCCAGACGTGCCGAGCTGAGCAAGGTCAAGGCTTGCAGGGACCGACCCTTCACCAGGTGCCTGTCACCCGCCATGCCTGTGACCTGGCTGTGCCTGCCGAGCTGAAGGACCCTCTGGTCCTGCCCTGCCCTGACCTCCCTGGCGGGCTTCCTGCGCTTGAGAGAAGAGCGCAGACCCAGGCGCGGGGCCGGCCTGGCTGTCCTGCAGAGCGGCGGGAGCAAGGCGCCGGCAGCCTGCGGGCCACGTGCCCTCGGGCCCTACCTGCCAGACTCCGTCAGAACTATCAAAGCTGCCGCTAAACACTTATAAGAAGCCTCCACGCTGCCCATGGCCATGGCTTCCATGAGGTCTGTGGAGTGACTTGAGGCTCGCACAAGTTCTTCAAACAGCTTGCGGTGGAACATGGCTGCCTCAGCCTCACGAGCTATCTGTAAGGTTTAGGGGGGAGGGGAGGCGAGGAAGAGGGAAGAAGGAGAGGGAACGAGAGACGACAACATGGAAAGACAGAATGGGGAATTAATCAGAGAGGAAGGAACTGAGGTTAATTGGCTAAGTCCGTCCTTGAGGCAGATACAGAGAGGCAGGTGATGAAGCCCTGCTCAGGGGCGTGGGGAGGATTTCAAGCACTGTCTGCTGCTTCCCTTCCCAGAGGGAAAGTCGGTTCTTCCATTCTGGAAGGGTCTTTTGATTTAGGAAGGTTTTTGTGGGTGGGGGTGGAGGGAGATAATTTGGTGCAGGATGGACACGTGCCCAGGCTGGGCCCGTGGCTCCCTGGCCAGACTTGACCACGCTGCCTCATGACACAGCTCACAGGAAGGAACAGGCCCCCTCCCCCACATGGCTGTCTGCTTCCCGTCCTGCTGGCTTCCACGCACATGTGGCGCCTGCTTGGCTTCAGGCACAGGGATGCTGCTAGCCAGCACGGAGCAGCGCTGGAAAGCTGGGGTCGGACAAAGACAAGGCCACATGGCTTCACCATGTTCTAAGCAGGAGGGGGAACTGACGAACTTGGGAGGGGCACGCTGAACAGCCATGTGAAGAGACAGGTGCCTGCAAAAGCACACAGGTAAGTGTAACAAGACATTTGATTAAAATCTAATGATTAAAACACCCACGGGGAAGCCAGTGAGTTATTTACAGATCACCTGCCCAGATAACACCAGGAGAAAGAAGATTCAAGCTTTAGAGGTTACAGTGCAATCACCAGCATCTCAGAGAACGACATGGGGAGGAAGTCAGTCATGCCGCCTCATTAATTTGTCAGGACAAGCAGATGTATGGGAGGACTCAACGAGTTAAAGGTTTTCTTTCTGCAGGAAGGGAACGCACACAGCCCAAAGGACAGGGGACATGAGCAGGAAAAGGGCCATACCTGGGACTGCCTGCCTAGTTCAGGACACCAGCTGCACCAGGCAGGCACAGGAGAAAGCAGTGGACAGCTAAGAGGGGAAGCTGTTGGCCAGCGTTAGCTGTGCCACTGACCCAGACCCAGAATGTATCTCCTGAGCAGTGCCAGGCACACCCAGCCTCGCAGTCCTCTCTAAGGTGACTGTCTGTTCAAAGGAGAGACTGGGGTATGGGAAGAACAGACATGGAATTCAGAGCCCAGAGCCTAGTTCTTGGTCTCTGACCCCAGGACAGGCCGCAAATGGACACGTGTCCCTATCTCCTGCTAGACACAGCGCTGTGTTGCAGGAGACAGCACCGGCTTCGGAACCAGCAGATTTGGGTTCAAGCTCAAGCCCTGTCATCACGCAACCCTCACCTATGAAACTGGGTGACCTCTGTCTCACTGAGGTTATGAAGATGACAGTTATCTATACCAGGCCCATCAGACACTTAGTAACAGCGGTGACCCTTCACGCTAAGGCTGCAACGGAGCGTCTCTCACCTCGTTCACTTCACAGACAAGGCCCTGAGAGGCAAAAGGACGTGCCCCAAGCACGTCAAAGCCCCACAGTCTGTGTGGCTTCCTGGCTCAGTACATCAGGTCATGGTCGCTCTTACTTCTCAGAGGCCACGGGACCACAGCAAAGCAAGGCAACTAGAGAGGGGATGTGTGGAGACCCGCCACGTGATGGCAGCCACTCTAGAGGGGGCTGGTTCAAGGTCCAGGTGCTCTCGCCTCAGGGCCAGCCGGGATCAGCCAGGACCTGCCGTTACATGGGGGCTGTCACCCATCACTTAAACCCCACTTTTGAGTCTGGGGTGAGCACAGCAGCTCAGCGAAGCGGGCCCAGCTGCAGGCGCCATGCAAGGCCAGCTCGCAGGCAACTCAGCGCGGCGGCAGCCTCCAGAGTGGTCCCCGGGGCCCCTGTGGGGTGGGGGTGCCTGCCTGGGGCCGGTGGGGAACCAAAATGGAAGCCAAACAAAGGACGGATGGGAGCAGGAGAGCTTGGCTTTTTCCAAGGCCCTCAGGCCCTCCACGCCGTCCAGAGGAAGAGGGGGAGGCAGCCCAGGACCTGAGCCGAGGGAAGGGTCCCCAGCCCCGCAGACAGCAGTGACCTGTGCAGGGTCTGATGCAGGAGGCTGCCTTCAGAACAGAAGGCACAAGGAGGGGGTGTGGGCAGGATGAGAACAGGAAAAGAAAGACTCGTCCCTGCCCCCAGCGCACACCTCCTCACTCTGCCTGCGCTTTGGAGGGCAAGAAAGGACTGTGGGCACAGGAGCCTAACAGGTGCTGCCCTTTAGCCGAGCCCGCCTCGCCTCCGCCCAGCCCCAGCCCCAGCCCGAGCCGGGGAACCTGGGCCGCCCGAGAGCTCACCAGGTGCTGCATGCGAACAGCCTCCAGTGGGTAGTCCCCTTTGGCCGTCTCTCCAGACAGCATGATGCAGTCGGCTCCGTCCAAGACGGCATTGGCCACGTCACTGCCCTCAGCCCGGGTGGGGCGAGGCTTCTTAATCATGCTCTCCAGCATCTGGGGGGAACAGAGCACTCGTGAGACATGGCTGGGGCTGTCTTCAGAGACAAATGACTGCAAGCTGACCCCAGGACAGCGGGTGTAAACACAAAGAGTGAGGCTTCGTGCAGGAGAGTGGGGGTGAAGGGGACTTGTGCGTCTGTTTGTGACACGGGGCGGGGTCTGTGGGAAGAAACGGAGCCTCCAAAGTTCCCTGCGCAGGGATGCGAAATTGGGGAGCGGCACATGCCTGCGTGGCACAGATGACAGGCTTCCCGGCTCGGTTGCATCGCCCAATCATCATCTTCTGAGCAAGGAAGACCTTCTCTGCAGGAATCTCAATGCCCAGATCACCTCGAGCCACCATGATCCCATCACTGGCTTCCAGGATCTCGTCAAACCTGACGGGGAAGGTGGGAAGAGAGACAAGTTATATGGAACAGGGGCCACAAGTATGCTGACGCAAGGTCTTCCTGGGACCCTCTGACTCCGGTCTCCCTGCACCAGCCAGCCGCCCGTGACATCACCGTGGGTGAGCGGAGCTGGTGGGGGCCCAGCTACTTCAGCCCCCAAAGCAGGGCAGCAGCTCCGCGGGCTGGGCGCCCTGGTATCTGAGTGGGCGCCTCACTGTGGGGAAAGCGAAAGGGCGAAAGTCTTATGGGCTTATCTCTTCTCCATCTGCATCTTATAAGACCCCCCCCTTAACATTAAAAAAAATTGAGGTACAGTTGACTTACAACACTGTATTAATTTCTGATACACAACACAGTGACTCAGTTACATACGTAAAAGCCACTGAACACAGCTCCCCGCGCTGCATGTTACAAATCCCCTCTCAAGGCGCCCGTCTCTCCACCATCTCCAGTCCAGTCGGCACTCCCAGGCACTCTGAGGCCTGCCGACTGCTCCTGACACCAAGATCCATGGCCTCTTCCACCCAAGGACACCTGAGGGCTGCTCCTTCAGGGGGCCATCACCAAATTGGTGCAGGAAAAGGATGCGGCTTTGCCTGGCCTGGAGCCAAAATCAGCGAGTACCCAAGGCTTATAAGGATGGCAGAGGGGGAACCCCGAACTTCCTGGTACAAAGGACACCCACACAAAGCTAAGGACGGCAAGGCCACAGCACCGGGCAGGGCTGCTCCTCCCACCCTCCGCCAGCTCATGCTAACCCACACAAGCGGGCCTGGCATGTTTCCAGCAGGGGCCAGAGAGGGCAGATGTCACCAAGCTCTGCACTCGTGATGAGCTCACAGCTCCGCCTGGGGAGCACCGGGGAGGTGGTGGGGCTGAGCTGGGACGCTGGATGTGGAGTGGAACACATGCTTTCCCCCAGAAGCTGATATCACGCCAGAGCTGGCCCGATCACCAAGCCGGCCACTTTCAAGTGAAGACAGGAGATCATGTTAGGAGCAGAGCGTGATGGCGCCTGAGCCTGGGGGCAGTCCCGGGGCCTACAGAACCACGTCTAGGTGCCAGCGTCCCTACCGCCTGGGAAGCTGCCCCTCCCTTAAACACCAACACCTTCCACTCCCCCCCTCAGGGCACTCTGTTTCAGTGGGTCTGACATAAGTTCGAGTCTGCACTCCGACGGGCAGGCAGCCGATTTGGGGGGCAGGCAGCCACAGGATGCATGCCACTCTCCAGGGCTGAGGAGGCGGGGGGCAGGCAGGGGCGCTCACCTCCGAACTCCTTCGTGATTCTCGATCTTGCTGATTATCTTGATGTTCTTCCCTTTCTCTCCCAGGACCTTCCTGACATCGTGGACATCAGATGCCTTGCGGATGAAAGACGCGAACACCATGTCCACGTCCTGCTCCACCCCAAACTTCAGATCCTGGATGTCCTTCTCTGACACGGCAGGCAGGTCCACTGCAGCCCCAGGGAGGTTCACACCCTTCTTGCTGCCCAAGAAGCCGCCATTCTCTACCTCCGTCACCAGGAAGTCAGCACCTGCATGAAACGGAGCAGAACCCTGGGGCCAGGTCCCCAGCAGGAAGCAGGCTCTCCCCAGGACAGCCACCTGGGAAACGGCGCACCATGGGTGCTAGAGGCACATCACCAGGGTTCAAATCTCAACTCCACTGTGTAACCATGGGCAACTCAATTAATCTCTCTGTGCCTCAGTTTCCTCATCTGTTAAATAGGGGTAATACCTACTTGTAAGGTTGCTTCAAAACTTAAACAACTTTTGTGAAACGCCTGACGCTTTAATGTCAGCCATCACTCCCAGCACACCGGGGCCCTACGCATACCACGCGGAGGGGCAGGACAGAGGAGAAAGACTTAGACAGTGAGGACAGGCAGAAATCTTCTCATCTGCTCCCCAGGAGCACGGCTAAGCGGGCCGCAGTCTGTTTCGGAGTAAGGAGTCTATCATGGAAGGGATTCCTCAGGAGATACAGACTCAGTCTCGCTGCCAGCCAAACAAGCTTCCTCTCTTCTGCCGAAGAAACTCAGAGACGGGCGCTGGCTTCACGCCCGGAGACCCTGACTCCCGCACACACCTTTCTGCTTCACCAGCAGAGAGATGAGCCCGTCGTCCACGTAGACCTTGCTGCCCACTTCCACCACCTTGCAAATGTTCTTGTAGTCCAGCCACAGCACGTTCTCATCGCACTTCTCCATGTAGGCGTTATCCAGGGTGATCTTGAGCGTGGCTCCCTTCTTCAGCTCCACCTCGGCGGTGCCGCTCTGCAGACAAGAGAGTAAAGCACAAGTCCAAAGGGAGCGGGCCCTACTGGCAGGAGAGAAGGCTCAGGCGCCAGCGGGAAGTGACAATAAAGCTGTTTCCTTTGGCAAGAAATGTTCGGATTGTTTAACTTAGGATATTTCAAGGTAATACCCCAAGAAAAACCTACAATGTCTTATATACTATTTAATGATTGGGGAAAAGAGACAAAGAAATTGCTCCCCAAAGTTAGAGACACTTGGAAGTAGGTTGAGTAAAAAAGAGGTTCCTTTCTGGTATTGTTTCATAGTGAAGTAGATCAGCATTTTTACAGCGATGGATGAAACTCTCATTTACAGCCCTGAACTCTGTGGAGTGGCTCCCGGGCGGGGCAGACTGCCGAGGATGCCTCGGGACCCTGCACCTCCCCTCCCGCGTCTCCCCAGGATACTCACGCCCTTGATGAGCCCAGTTCGGATCTCAGGTCCTTTAGTGTCCAGGGCCACAGCCACTGGCCGGTAGAGAATGGGGTCAGAGGCAAAGCTCTCAGTGGCCGCACGCACGTTCTTGATGGTCTCCTGGTGGTACTGGGGAAGGGAGGGAAGGTGGTAAGGACCCCGCACCGGAGCTGGGGCCCCTCACCCAGGAAGAGCTGTGATGCTCCAGACCAACGCCTCACCGTCCAGTCTCAGTGCCACCCGGCCACTGAGCACCTCTGCCTGCTGGTGTCACCTCCTCGCCCCCATCCACTCCTACCCCGGCTCTCACCCACTCCAGGAACTGCAGGATACTTCCTTACCAAAACCCACCAAAGGTATGGATGTAAACATGTCTCAGACTAAATGAAGCTCGTCTCTCCTCCCCGGCGAGGATTCATCAAATACTCTCAGCAAATCAAGCAGACAGTCGGGGTAGAAGACCCAGAACTTGTGTCTGGATGATGCAGATCGGCCATCAGTGTCAGACTTTGATAGATTTGGTACTTCTGAGCTTTTCACTTATTGATTACAACTGCAATTCAGACTCAGTTATTTACTGAAGCTGAACAGTGGTCCAAGCCAGACAGCTCATTGCCAAGGTCGTGCAGGTCTGGTTCTGACAGTGGCCTGCTTGAGGCTGACTAGAGATGGAAGTGGAGCTGGGGAAGGCGGGAATCCCACTTCCTCTGAACTGAACCTCACTATTTCTCACTTGCAACAAAACCTGGCTTCCATAGCCTCTTTCTCTTTCCCATTTGTCATTACTGTTTGACTAAAAAGGGACTCAGGACCAAGATGTCAAAAGTTCTTAAACAGTGTTATCGACGACAATGCTGACAAGAGACTCCCAACCCAGCACTTCGTGGGCTTTGTCTTTTGACCACCATTGTCCAGGAGAGTGGCGCCTGCCAGGAGGAGGCTGGAGGGGAGTGGTAATGAATCCCATCAGTCAGCGCTGTCCTTGCGCAAGGTTCTAAATTTAGGTTGCTTAAAATCAGTATTTCCGGCCAGCCTGGCCTGATGGGACCACGCATTTGGTAAGAACACATCTTGCCCACACAAACTGCCAGAAGAGGGGGCGATGGACACTGGAACAAAGCTGTCCAAGGATCAGGTGCCGACAGTGGACATCCCGCTGTCAGAGTGCGGGAGGGAAAGCCATTCTGATGTCCTGCTTAGAAGGGTATTTAAAGTTGTCAGGAGCTAGGAGAGCATGCCCCAGCCTCTCGTCAAACTCAGACCTGTTTACATTATATAATTAATATTAGAACAGTTTCAGGTCAGGCTCCAAAACCCTGATCCCAGGGACAGCATGGTTTCATCTTGGTTAAAAACCTCAAAGTAAACCCACGCGAGGGACATGGTGGGTTTTTTCGTTTTTTTTCTTTCCAAATCCTGATTCTACCCTGGGAATAAGAGTTACAGCACAGAGCATCTCGAAGGGCCTCTTGCAGTTTTAAAACCAAAATCCCTGAGCCAGCCCTGCTCCGGCAGGCACGGCACACACGCTCACCCTTGCCATTCGGAGCGGTGCGGTGTTGTTTTACTGGAGGGAAGAGGCTATAAAGCCTAGTTAAAGGTCAAGTTCTCAAAATCTATTTCTGCTCCTTCCCCTGCACACAGGAGACCCTGGCACAAGCCAGTGGTGGGGATCAGTCGTGAGCCGACCGTCAGCGACATCTTCAGAGCTCTCTTTGGGATCACACTCTCTGTCAGTAATGCCTACTGACTTCTGCCGAGAGCGCCCTGCCTTTGGAAAATTACAGAATGCCTTCAGAGGTGTCTTAACCTGCCCGAGATGCCTGCTGAGCACAGGCCCCTGTGACCTTTGGAGGCCAGACACCTGCCAGCCCACAGGCTGTTTATGGAACATGGGTTAGGGAACCCTATGATGAAGATTCTCATGTTTCCAGAAAGAAGGAATTCACCTCCTGGACTGTACTTCCCGAGGTTTTATTTTTAGTTTAAACCTAACACCAACTACCAAATGCCAAAGGGCAACCCCTCACCAGTCGACCTGACAGGGTAGCATTTTCTTTATCCTAAACAGGAACTAGAGAGATCAAGAGCAGGGAGTTTGCTTCATCCATGACTCCTGTATCAAAGCTAGTGTGAAATCCCATGGCCTATGGCTGGCCCTGAAGGTTTTTTAAAAAGGCACTGTCCCTCAGGGAGCCCCCGTGCTCCTCGAAATGAGTTTGTTCAGAAGCACAAATGGAATCCTTCCCACCAGCTGCCACCTGACCCCTGGGTGAGGTCCCACAGGTCAAGTCAGCTCATAAACAGCCCCAGCACTAAAACCTTCCCACCAGGCTCCTGGGGAAGTGTGCTGGCTTTATCTTAATGGGCCAGTACTCCTGGGAAGGGACGGGCTGGGAACACAATGCTGATGAAGTGGGGTGTTACCTGTCAGAGAGTGTTAGTGCATCAGACTCGGTCCTCACTTGCAATAGTGGAAACCCTTCCTCCTGGACCTGCCCAGTTTAGTCTCGGTCTAAATAAGACCAGACTCAACCTGCAGGTTGACCTACTGGTTCATCACTGCAAAAGGAGCTGTTACAGAAACGCTGGGGCAGGAGCATCAAGCCCTGTGGCCAGGATACCTAACGGCTGAGAGGGGGGTTTCCGGGAGGACCTCTGCACACCTTCCTTAACAGGGCCAGTGGAGCACAGGTGTAGGGAAGAGCCATGGCCAGCGACAAAGCAGGTCTTCTCTGCTTGAGGAGACTTGGCCAGCGGAGATGGCAGGAGACAGGGAAGGAGAGTTGGGATGGGCAGGTGAAGACAACTTCCCCTGGGCTATAAACCCCACTCCTTACCTGGTCCACTGAGGCTGAACGAACACAGCATCCCACCCTGTTTCCCACCGGCCACCCTCTTGGCCAAACCGTCCAGCTGAGGCTCACCTCGTGAGTCCCATGAGAGAAGTTCAGACGAGCCACGTTCATTCCAGACTTAATCATCTCCTTCAACGTCTCCACCGATCGGGAAGCTGGGCCTAGTAAAAAAAAAAAAAGAAATTTTTTAAGTCATAAAATTCATTCATTCATTCATTTAATGGAGGTCCTGGGGATTGAACCCAGGACCTTACCTTGTGCTGGCCAGGCATGCACTCTACCAGTGAGCTATACCCTGCGCCCCCCACTATACGACTATTATTGTGCTCACCCATCTTCTTGATTTAGAAGGACACTTCTCCCTTCAAATTAGAGGCTCCATCTAACTAGGAGAGCCTCGGGAAGATGTGACCAGCCCTCTCAGCTCTCCCTGAAGCCCAGCCAGGTGTCCAACTACAGAATCCTGGTTGTACAAAGCATGTCAAAAAGATCTCTCCTAGGGCTCTGAGATGCTCCTACAAAGATCTACCAAGGAAGACATGCTCTAAATTTTGCCTTTAGCAGAAGGCATAACACATACTAATTCTTTACTGTAAATTCCTATGACCTTGGTTCCCTAAGAATCTCTGTAGCATCTCACTCAGCACCCAGTTTGCTACATTTATTTAGTCTTTTCAGGAGAGAAAAGATCACTGTCGCAGGAAGCCTGTATTTGGGGGGAGGGGCACCCCACTCACCGATGGTACAGATGATGCCAGTGTTCCGGGCCGTGATGGGCGGCGAGTCAATGTCCAGGCGGCACATGTGCTCGAGGAACGTGTCAGCCATGGCCGCGTGCAGCTGCTGGGTCTGGATGAAGGCGGTCCCGGCATCACTGTGGTGCTTCGACATGGCTTCTGAGGTCTTGGGTCCAGGGGAACTGAAGAGAGGGTGATCAGTCTGAGAAGCCTGGGGTGGTTAATACACAGCTCGGCACAGGGAGCTGCTTCCTGCTCACACATTAGCTCAACAAGCACGCTTTGTGCCCAAGCCACAGGGAGCCCTGCCACACTCCGGCTATGCAGCTGAGCCTCAAGTCGGGCAACAGGCCCCCATCACTGTGAGCAAGCAGAACAGACCTTAAACAACAATCTAAAACCTCGTACCCAATGCATGTGCTTCCCAGACATCCAGGGTAAGCAGACCTCCCTTACACTGGGCTGACATCTACCTCGACAGCTTTCTGGCTAATCCTCTCAACATCATCTTACATGCACTGAAGGAGCCTCCTCAAAAGGAGTTGCAACCAATCTTCCAGTGCTATAAACAACTCACCCCACTTTAGCGCCCTGGCCAGTCTAGATCTTTCTATGAAAAGCTGTCTCAAAGCTACAAACATCTACTGTGGGGTGCCCCCCCCCCCGCTGCCTACCAATCCCCACCCAAACCCAAAGTGACTGTCCTGGGCCTGGGGACAACCACCATCAAGCCAGTCCTCCCAGCTCTGCAGCTGTAAGTTTTCCTTAACCCACAGGACCACACAAGCTGACTCATCAACTCACCCTGGGCCAGAGAGGAGGTCCCAGTCCACTGACAGGCAATAAAAACCAGTCCCTGGACAGAACTCTTGAGTGCAAAACCTCTTGTCCCAGGAATCTATACCTAAAACCACATCTGGTGCTTTGGGTCAAAAGGGCTTTAGGACGTGCAAAACAATTTGCATCAAAACAGGGATAACCACAATGGCACTAGTCTGGTTCTAAACTGAATACAATTACATTAACAGGACAGTTGCAACACGAGGAAATTAAGGCTGCTTGTCAAATCCTTCCCCCAGCTGATCTTCTGATGCACCCTCCCGATCTCCTTTCTAAGTCTGACAAGTACTCCAACCCCAGTGACAAAGACCATCTGTTCCAGGTAATTAATCAGCCCAGGTCGCAGTCCTGACAACTGCCCCGACCTTTGCTTTGCTTTTCTTCATTACTGACCTACAACTAAACTCACTCAGCCGGTTAGTTAGCTGATTAGAGATAGAGACGTGAGAAGCTTCCAGGCAGAACTGGGAGAACCATCAAGGAAGCGAGCCAGAAGCCTGAGAAGCCTCGTCAGAAGACTGACCCTGTCCTCAAGGCTCAGCCCAAGAGCTACTCCTTCTGAAATCCTTGTGCCCAAGCGCTTCACCCAGGCTCAGGGACAAGCCCCTCTTTCACCCTATCCTAGCTCCTCCTAAGTCTCAGGGCTCCAAACCAAGGCACCCAAACATACAACCCTTGCTCTTTCTCCACCCCCAACCTCGCGGCTCTCCTGGTGGCTTGAGCAGAGCGTGCATCTAAACCCATCTCTGCCGCCTTCTCAGAGCCTGGGAAGCCCAAGCAGCTTTGTGACCAGTCGTGAGTGGCTCTCCCGTAAGCTACTGAAAAACGATGGACACAAGTCCCCAGCTACAGAATCTGAAACTTTAAAAATGAGAAAACAAGATACTGGCCAACTCTTTCACATGGTATATGGGCTATTCCTCTCTGTGTGAATTTCCGAACTCCCTAAAACGCACCAGGTACCAAAACGAAAGCATCGACACGGCCTCCCCTCCACAACACGCTTGTGCTCACACCCCTAACTCCCAGCACTTGGAGATGCTCCAGAGCTCACTGAATGACCTTGCAGAGCATCTTCGTGCCTCTTGGTCAAAAGCCAGAGTTACACCTCTGCCCCCGCCACAGCCCCCCACGTCTGAGGAACCTCTGAAATACGGACAGGACAGCCTTTACCCGCACTCACGGCTGAGGCAGGGCTTACCTAGCTCCAGAGCACGTGGGCTTAGGTGAGCCTGGCTGTCAAGGGGACATTACTGAAGAGACGGTACCAGGTGGCACCCCAAGCCAACGAACACACAGGCCTTGCTGTGGCCTCCAAGGGGAGGGGGCCATCCATCCCAGCACCATATCACCATCTCTGTGAGTGGCTTAAAGTAGCTAACCTGACTCTTTTAAAAATCATCATCTCTAAACCTGAGGCATCAGGGTCTCCTTGCAAAGACCTGGCTGGGGCCACTGATTATTGGGTCATACCTTGTGTTCTCTGGACTTGGGTTTCCGGTGACATAATGCTCTTTTTTTGGTGCAGGGTGGCTCCGTGGCCCCACGTGCAAAGACTGCTCGGAACTGAGAAAGGTTTGCCCTGCAGAGCTGTACAAGGATTGAGGTAAAAGCTGAGTGCAACTAAAGCTCTTTTGGGTAGTGGAGAAATTACCTTAGTGACCAGGCATCCAGGTAGTAGCTGCTCCCAGGGACCCAGCTATGTTACAAAGTAAAACACAGAAGATTCCCAAGAAAGTACCAAGAAACTGATAACAGAAAATTCGCAGGTAAAACTGACTTCTTACTGGCTCCTCTGTGATGCTTTATCCCCTCCCCTAATACCCCAAAGACTGCCTCCCTCTAAAGTCTCTTTAAGCCTTGGTTTACTAACATTTCACTATTCGGTACAAGAGCCTCGTCCCCTGCCTTTTTAGGGGGGGTGATGGGTGGGGAAAGGGACACTAATGAAACACACATAAATGACCCGGAAGGACATCTACCAAAATATTATCAGCAAGGTATCTGGGTGGTAGGATTACAGCAAATTGCAATTTTTTTTCTTTACTAAAAAATTTACTGATATGAAATACTTTCATAATATGAAAAATTACAAATGTGCCTCTTCCATAAATGATGTATTTACAAGCATCCTGGTAAAAGTGTTGGATTAAAACAAATGATACCCCCAGCTCCATTATTCAGCCGCTACTCTGTGCACTTCAGGAACGCTGTTTAAACGTGGTGGGGGGCGGGGTTGATGCATGTCAGACCCCAGATCACAAATGCACTGCAGGATAGTTTCACTGACTTAAGGAGGTCAACTTTGAGGAGGAGGGGTAATAACTCAGTGGTAGAGTGCGTGCTTAGCATGCATGAGGTCCTGGGTTCAGTACTTCCATTAAAAAAGAAAAAGAAAAACCCAAAACAACGTTAATATGGTCCATAGGACAATTCTTTGACAAAAACCAGCTAGTTACATGTGCAAATCCAGCAAAACTTTTTTCCTGCTTAGTCTGTCCATAGCCGTCACAGCAAAATTTTGTGACAAGGATGTTCTGGTACAGAAGGGCTGTCTCAAGGACAGGAGATGCCATCAGCAGATACAATTTACAATTATCAAATAATACTAACCCTATTTTAAAACCTCAAATTAAACCTGAGGTCTACAAGCCCTGCTCTTTTGCTACCCAGGCTACTAAATACAAAAATAACATGAAATTTTGTTCGGCACTAAGTGGATTTACACACCAGCGATCATAAAAAAGCTGGCTTGTCAGCCAGTTTGTCCAGACTCAGACAAGATCTCAGCATGTCCTTAAAACCCTCTTCCAGACCAGAGACCTCATGTCTCTGGCCCAGGTCACCAGCTGGCCTCTCTCCTCTCAGGCTCTGCCCTGGAGCCTCCATGGTGGGGAGGGTCAGGATTCTCCTGCCTGTCTCCAAGGTCCTCCACAAGCCTCTTTGGAGCACAAGCAGCCGGCCCACCCTCTGGACTCCCCCCCAGTCCCAGGACAGCAGCCTCCGCCCTGACTTCTCAGGGCGGGGCTCTGGGAAGAGCTCCCTGGCTCAGGCTGGCTGTCTGGATGGTGCCCGCCAGCACACGGCTCAGCTGGTGCCAGTCTGACTCACTACTGCATCCTCCTCCGGGGAGGCACAGACATGCAGAGCCAACCTCCAGCCCGCAGCAGAAGCCGCTGATGGCGGCAAATGCCATGCCAGGGAGCCTTATCCTTGAGCCCGCACCCCTGCTGCAGGATCTTCCTCAGAGCCATGTCTCCTCTGTGAGAAAGGGGACACCGTCAGAGGCCTGAGTGCCCAGCCAGCAGGATGGCGCAGGTCCTGGCTCAGCCCAGCCCCAGGTGACCCTAACTCCCGCCTTTCGTTTCTCATCTCAGGTGGCTCCTGGTTCTCTGAATCTCCAGTTTCATTTATGTCAGACACAATTCTCTGGTCACTCTTCAGAAACCAGGGGGTGAAAGTCACAGAAGAAGAAATGCCCAGCACATCACTGAAAGCCAGGACTGCTGGCAGACTGTGCTGGGACAGATTCACGCTTCGCTCCACCCATTCCGTCTTTCACAAAAGGCCCAAATCACTCTGCTCTAGTAAATCAGCCTGGCCTATGAGCCCGCATCTGCATAAGCCAATCTTCAACCAGCCAGGGCTCTCTGCACCAGTTTTGCTCTGATGCCAATCTCACCACACATACTAACCCAACAAGGATGCCACCTGGTGCCCATGATTGTGTTTCTCACTCTGACATCAATTTGCCACCTATGCCTCTGAATCTCCCAGCCAGTATCCATTTCAAAGTGTGCATCGTAATACGCGGGATGAAGCATTCGGGCCAGCCTGCTCTCTAGGAGATCTGTTCTTAGATGATAGAGGGGGAGGTAACTAGGTTTACTTATTTTGGGAGGAGGTACTGGGGATTGAACCCAGGGCCTCCTGCATGCTAAGCATGTGCTTTACCACTTGAGCTACATCCTCCCCCCCAGGGATGGGAGTACTGAAGTTCATTCTACCCAGAGCCAGCCCGGTCACAGAAAGCAAAGGCTGGTGTTACCGGGTTACCCGAAACACAGTGAGCCCACCTGCAGGTTCAGGTAAAATCCCCTTGCTCTTTTATTCCAGGCTAGAACTAAGTGACTTACATTTTATAAGCAGGAGCTCAAAATCTTATTTTAAATTTAAGTGTGGAACAGGGCACAAAAGCTGCTCCTAAGTGGGCCTGCCCTCCAAGGGACCACTCAACTCCAGGGCAGGAGTCCCAAGTCCAAGAAACCTCGACGTCCTCAGATGCTCGAGGATTTCCAGGTTTGATCACAAATGCTCAGAGCAGAGAACTGGTTTCAGTCTGAAGGAGGAAGTTTAGGTGAAGCTTCTACTGCGTTGTGCTCCTTACCAGGCTTAAAAAAATGAGGCAGAGCTTCAGGGCGTATATACTCTCTGGAAGCAGCAATGGCCCTGGGACTATGGCTTAGGTCCCTTCCAAGCCAGGTCCAATACCTGGATGGGTGACGGCCTCAGTAAAGGGAGACACTGGCTCAGCACTTAAAGGAGGAGCTGCCCTGCATCACTGTTGCGGGGTGGGGGTGGACGGGAGGGCGAGGCAGAGGGGGACAGAAGGAGGAAGGGCAGTGCCAGCTCTCCTAGAGCACTGACCTACTTAGTACGCCTGCTTTTCCTACCGTGACCATCATAGGTTTGCTTCTATTTTGTTTCAAACTAAAGAAAAGAAAGAAATATTAACATCTGCAATTTCACCACCCAGAACTGACCATTAACATTTAGCCAGATTTCCTTTAGACTTGAAAAAAAAGTTACTAGTTTATACAGTTTTTCCCTCCATCCCCAGGTCCCTCCCACCCTCACCCCACCATGGACTTTGACACCCAACCATTGTCATGCGTTTTGCATCCTTCTAGCTCATTTAAGTGTCTGTGTCTATACTGATCCCCACCCTGACACTGTTGTTTTCTAAAACGCCTTCAGGGGTAGACTGTAAGGCATCATCGCACAACTTGCTTTCCCAGCACATTTAAAATCTATCCAGTGGGTACACAGATCTAGTTCATTCATACGAACCGCTATACTAGGCCGCTGCACGACTATACCATCTACTTATGCATTCTCTTACTAGTTGGTCATTTCCCCACTAAACCAATTTCCCCCTTAGGAGTCAACACTGTGATGACGCTCCTAGCACACACCTCCTTGTGCAGGTGCAGGCTCCTACATATCCAGAAATGGAATTCCTGAGCCAAAGGGTACATTTATTTTCTATTTTACTAAATACTGCTGAATTGCTCTCCAAAGGGGTTATATCCATTTACAACCAACCAGTAGAGTGAATTCTTGCCTCATCCGTTGCCAACACTTGATACAGTCAGACTTTTTAAATGTTTGCCCATCTGATGGCTGATGTGTTAATCTGCTCTCTAATGTAATAACAAAAGAAGGAGATGGGGTATCAGGATAGTTTAGTTTATCAAGTCTTTACTTCCTTGCCCCTTAACTAGATCAAAATCCAGGGCTCCTCCAAAATCCAGGTGATTTTGTCTCATGTACCATGACTGACTCAGCACTCATCACCCGAGATAGGGAGACACCAGTCATCTAAAGTTAAATAAATATTATCTGTAGGTTGATTGAATTATTTGGAAGGGCTAGGACTCCCTTGGGAGACTTTTTTTTTTTTTTTTACTGTATCAGTAAAACTTCACTGCCCTAACACAGCTTGGCATCTCCCCCACCGAAGCCCTTATCTGACTTCTAAACACAGCTTGCTGGCGTCAGGAAAGAGAGGCTTACAGCTCCCCAGGAGTTCTGCATATGGAGAGAAGTGGGGGAGGTGAGTCGCAGAGGCCACCAGAAGTACCGCAGCCTGGCTCCCCTCCTACGTGCAGACCAGCACAAACCAATGCAGGAAAAACGGCCGCGGGGGCGGGGCTGCACCACTTGGCCCTGCCAACCTCCCCTCCTAAGCTGAGCAGTCACACCAAGCAGCTGCGCACCGCCATTCCCCACCCACCCTGGCTTACCTGCCCCTAAACAGCTTCTTTAACAAAGCCCCAAGTAATCAGCTTATTCATTCATCTCGTCTAAGGCAGCTGGCTCGTTTAAAAAGGGAAAAAAGCAAGTTCCCAGAAAGTACAGTCATACTAAGAACAGTCCTCACTTAGCTCTGTTCCTATCTGTTCTAGAATTGATGCTTAAAGCGATGATTCAAGGTCCTATAAGACCTTTTACAAAATAAACCACTTTTATGTTTCACAAGATCCTCAATGAGGTTGCAAGAAAACTCTGCTCACCGGGACGACTCCTTCTTGCAGTGTTACCAGTTAACTGGATTTGACTGGACATTTTGAATGATTCAGAAATAAAGATAATGTCAAATGAGTCATTTTCCCCTAACTTCACGTCAGTCTTGGCTCTTAGCCAAAATAACACACCCTGGCTTGCCTTCATAAAAGCTGAGAAAAAATAAATGGAAACCTCTGTAGTGCAAGTCTGTAATGCAGGAGATGTATTTTTTCTACCTTCCTGCTCTCAACCATTTCCTCATTTCTTCTATTGCCTCGACATTAAGAAACGAGCAGTTTTAAGACATAAAATGGCTTTTCCTGTGACCCCACCTTAATGTCACAATACTCAAGTCAGAAAAGCACCTCCCAGAAAGCGCTAGGTCTGTTGGAGTCACAACCACCAAACTTGCCAAATCACTGGGGGTGCAATTCCTCAAGACCCAGTAATGCTATTGGTTAAACTGAGAATTCAACACTAAAATTATTCACTTCTAATTCAGGGCTTAAAATGAGAGCAGCTGTCCTAGATAGAAGACTAAGGTCCATATATTTTGGTTCAAGTCTAGTAACTCAGAAGCGAGTTCAAGGACATTCTTTAAGTCATCGTTATTCATGTCCATTACAACTCTTATTCCCAAAAGGGCTGCCATGCCCACGGCAGAAGGCTCAGGAATACAGTTGTGCAGACTGTGTTACCTGGGCATGGGACTCTGCCCTGCTGCACATAAGCTCTTAGGGCTGAGAGCCTGAGACCAGGACCGTATTCACTACGTTGAGACACTTTTAACTGTGGGAAATGCATGCTTCATTATTTGACTCACTGACAGAGGAGAGGGGACTTTTTAAGCCTGCAAAGACCACAAGGCAGTTTGCCCACTCACCCAATGAAGAGAGTTCTCTTAAAAGCGGATAAATTCAAAGGTTGAGTCATCTTCCCCACAGCCTCCCCCTACAACCCACACAGACCTGACAGGTTACATACTCTTCCCCTCAGAAAAGCCCCACTGCATTCCCAACCGCATCCTCAGGCAACCTGAGGGTGAATTATTTGCTAACAATGCTGCAGAGTCCTGACCTAGGCCCTTCTCTGTATCCCAGGGAGTGGCCACACCCTCAGTCCGGCCAGCAAGGCCCTTTGCTTCTAACCCTAACCTCACGTTTATCAGCTGGCTGAGCAAATCCTACAGGCCTACCTGGAACCCGTGGGAGTGGAATGTGAAGATTTCAGTCTTGTCGTTGCAAGTTTGTTTCTACTCTTGTAGCCAAACAACAAAGGCTGAAAATCAACCCCTTCTTTTTCCTTCCTTTGTCTAGAGGTCCCCATTTTCAGGAGACCAAAGAGCCCCTGTTCCAAGTGGAGAGTTGCAAATTAACATTAGTTACTTTGTAAACACCTTCCCAGGGTCCCTGAGGATGTCTGGTATTTACAGAGCCCGACTCCCGAAGACCAACTATGAATACGTATTATGGGGATGGCAGAGAGGAGCCCTCATGCTCAATTATGGATTAAGTAATTGTGCTCAGTGACCAAAAGATTATCTTTGGAGGCATTGCACCAGAGATTAGACGCTGCACTGAGTACTCAACATATATCCATGTGGTGTGTATATAGCGACCAATCCTTCCCACCATCAACAGGAAAATGTTACAATTTACACATGGGACACTGAGGTCTTGAGGCTCATTCTCTCCATTATTCACGAATAATGAATATAATGAATCCCCTCCATTATTCATATCAGTATGTTAGTGAGTTAAACCTGATTCTAAAAGCCTGTTTCCAACTTCCCAATGCCTCCATCCATCATGCCTGGACCTCAACTATCAGGCTCTTCCTTCTAAGGATCGATGTCCCGGGTTTGAAGAACACAGGTAAGAAGCCAAGGATGCCTTTCCATTACTGGGTCTTTAAATAAGCTTCAGGCTGCTTCTTCAAAACCAGTGTGATGCCACTTTGTGAGGCCTCCAGGTGCCCTCCCCCGACCTCAACCCCCAGCAGGAAGCGTGGACCTTCCTCACAGCACTCACCAGTGATGCGTTTTATGTTCGTTCCCCAATTAGATCATGAGTTCCACGGGCTATGACCGTTCTAATCATCCTGGTTCCCACATCCCTCCCCAAAACAGTTTCAGCATACGAGTTTTTATTGAGTGAATGTGGTACACGGCACCACGCTCCTGACATATTTCTACTCTCCCCGGAACCTGCTCCCACCCCATCCTGTGGCTTCTGCGTTCTGCAATCGGGCCCATCTGTTAAGCAACGTGCACCGGAGGTGGGGAGCCAGGTGAGTGCCTCGAACGTGAGCAGCACGCAGAGGCTTGTAGGGCCGGAGTTGGTGCTTGGCCATAACGGCCCGCGAGGTCAGTGGTCCATGATCCGGCGGGGAGGGGCGGGGCGGGGCGGGGCGGGGCGGGGCGGGGCGGGCCCTGGGCTCTACGTGCAGCCCCACGGCGGCGGGATGGAGCCCAGTGAACCCGCTCGGAGCGAGCGCAGCGCTGCGGCCGCGCCATCGAATTTAGGGCGGCACAAAACGGACGCGCCACAGGGCAGGCACCCCTTCTTCCCTCGCAGCGGGGAAGGCCAAGGGTTACGTAACCCTCCAGCTGGGCCCCGGGCCGCCGCTGCATCCCGCGACCGCCCATCCGCAGACCACTGCGCTTCAGGCAGTGACCCGGGACGCGGGCCCGGGGCTGCCGGAGAGCCCGAGATTGGGGGACGTGATGGAGAAGGGGCAGGACTGAGACGGGCGTCCGAGGGGCGGGGGCGGGAGACAGGCGGACGTGACCAGAACACAGGGGGAGGGGCGAGGACGCGGCGGCGCGAAGGAGGGAGCCGAAACGGATGCGGAGGAGCGGACGTGACGGGGGGGGGGGCAGGGCATGAATGGGGGGGACAGGGCATGAATGGGGTGGGCATGAGGAGACCGCAAGGACAGAGGGAGACCTGAATGGAGAAGGGACGCGGGCGCGGAGCTAGAGGAGTTTCAAGGAGCGGTTACAAGGAAAGCATCAGAATGAGGGAGGAAGGTTGAAGACGAGGGAGCGAGAGGAACAGTATTACCGGGGAAGGGGAGGCGGCAAACACAGTAGCAGAGTGGGGAGGAGAGAAGACGAGGGAAGAAAGGAAATACCAGATTAGGAGAAAATAAAGGGAGGGCGGCGAGGATGGGACCAGATGGGGGTGAGGGAAGTCAGGAACTGGGGCAGAAAATGGGCTGGCTGACCCATCTGCCTTTGGAAGCAGGAGCCGGGGGCTTTGAAGGGCAGGCCCGAGGCCCGAGCAGCCTTTCTCTTCTCTTCCGACCCCAACCGGCTGAGTCCAAGATGCCCAGGACTCTGCTCCGCCCCGGTACGGATGCCCTGCGTGCAGGCAGGCCAGGATTACGCACCGGCCGGGCGGACGGAGCCCAGGTGGGGACCCCCGCTCACCTCCGACGCTGTCTGGCTAGGATGCGCTACTGCTGCTGCAGAAACGCCCAAAGGATCGCTGCGCGCCGCCCGACTGCGGGATCCGTGGCCTCAGCTTCAAGGTTATACCGGCTGCAGGCGCCGCGATCCCTCCGCCGGCCCGCCCCCTGCCCAATCCCGGCCCCCGCTCGCGGCCCCGCCCCCGCCCGCGGCCCCGCCCCTCCGCGGCCTCGCCTGGCGCAGTCACCTTCTGCAGAAGCGCCGCGGGGCGGGCCGGGCGCTCAAGTTGCCCTTCCGAGGAGGACTACATTCCGTGGCGGAAGGACACTCTAGCAGCATCGCGTGAAGACGGGACGAGCGGCCAATCGGGAAGCGGCGAGGCAGCGGGGCCACCCCGGAGCCCTGGGGCCCTCCCTCCAGAACCCCCCCGGCGCCCCGGCCACCTGTTGCCGCCAAGTTGGAATGCTGGACCAGGGCTCCTCTCTTGACCCTCGGCCCAGGGCACCCCAGCTGGGCTGCCCGGGCCTCCCCAGATGCCGCCCAGATTTATGGGTTCCCGGGCAGCACCCACCCCGGAGACGGAGCCGAACCGGAGGGTGGGGAGGGGCTGAGACTCGGGGGATGGATGGCTGGAGCTGCGGGGCCGCCTTCGGAGGGGCTCCGACATTGGAATGGGGGGAGGGAGAACTGGGGAGGGCGGAGTGTGCTCGGAGCGGGAGCACGAGGCCCTTTTGTTCTCAGCTCTGGAACTAGGAAGGACAAGTCAGGGCCACGTGAATACTTTAGCGGGGACTGGAGTCCTGCGCGGCGAGCGCCTGAGAGTAGAAAGTGAATAGAAGATATTAATATTAGTGCGGAACTGACCATCAGGAAATACCAAGTCAACGCTAGCTAGTAATCTCTGCAGGAGTCAGCACTTCTGTTTTCAGCCTTGTGTATTTAATCCAGTCTTGTTGGAGCTTTTCTTACATTTTTCTACAAGGTATTTTCTAATTTCCCAGTAATTAGCCAACAATAAGCGATGACAGCAGTTATCAATGAAAGGGCTGTTAACTATTGCCTTTTTTCAGCAAAGTTATGAAAGCAGATACAATGTTGCCCCTTAAAAATCGTGAAGACTATTAGGTTCTTTCCTTTTCCTGGAAAATGAGACCAATGGGTGGTACCTGCTAGCAGCTGAATCACAGGCCATTATGCTTTGCTGTTAGCTCAGATAAGCTGGAAGGAGAAAGTGACAGCCAGAAGTGAATTTGAGTTTAAAATCTTTAAATTCATTCTGTAAGCTTTTTCTGGTCTCCTTAGTTGCAGATAGGAAGTAAATGCTTGGTTTTTGAAGTGGTGAGAGCACATGAAGTTGCTGAGAGGGGAAAAAAGTCATGCCCCATTAGGGAGAATCAGATTCCTTCTTATCCAGAGAGAGGAATGGCATAAATGGCCCTCTCTGGCTCGAGCTACAGATGAACTAAGTACAGTAATGGACAGCACTGGAGTGGCAGCAAGCTGGCCAGTGCAGGACTATGTTGCATTCTGAAGATCTAAATCTAGATATATTCCCAAGATTGAAAAGCACATGTGCTAAACTGGAGAGCGGATGACAAACTACTGCCTTTTAGTTACAGGTACTGATCATCCAGCAGTTACAAAACTGCTGTCCATGAACCTCTGGCAGAGACTAATCCAGCATAGTTTTGCTCACATTAGATGCATAATGAACATTTGTCACACTGAGTTTAAGGTGGTTGTCATTGCTTTGCTGAGCAGCACAGTATATACAGAAGAAAGCCTAGGTTCCCATCACATTTAGTTTTACGTCCACTCACTAGCCCTATAACCATACCCTATCACTTAATGTGTGAGTCCAGTTCCTTAAAAGTAAACTGAAGACAACTCTTGCTTCCTAAGGTGGGGTTTTGATCAAATGTTGTCTGTGCATGAGCACAGCACAGTGCCCAAAAGGCATCCTCTTTCTTTGACAACTAACTAGTTCTGGAGATTTGTCCTTGTGACCAGTGCCAGAACATCTCTCTCAATTCAGGTAACTAGGTTTGCCCTTCTCTGAGCCATCCTCCTCAATCCTCAGTGCTTTGACCCAGCAACAAGTAACCGAGGACTACAGAGAACTGGGGAAGCTGGGGGTGGACACAGATTCCCCTAGAGGTGAGGCTCCTCCTCACCTTTCCCCTGTGCTCAGGGACTTGGCAGGACAGGAGAGAGAATGGCCAGGTTCACTGGACTGAAATGTGAGCAAGGGTGGAGGTTGTGGTTACCTGTCTGGATTCTGTACCACAGCATCTCCAGTCTAATGATTTAACTTCTTCTTCTTTTTTTTTTTTTTTTTTTGAGTAAAGGTAGATTTATTCAGAGATACATACTCCATAGACAAGAGTGCAGGCTGCTTCAAAAGGCAAGAGAAAGGCTGCGAGGTGTGGGGGTTGGGTGCTCAGTTTAAAGTCAAAGTAAATACACACTCTTCGACAGAGAGGGGCCCCTCTCACTCAGAAGGGAGAGCGGCCTAATGATTTAACTCTTGATGGTCACTTGGAGCTGAGGTACATGTGTCAGCAAACAATACGTGACCCAACCCTGAAGCCCAGAGACAAGCTTTGGCCCTGGTGAAGTGGGTAAGGTTACCGGCTTTACCATTATGGGACCTCTTGGCTTCTGTCTGAAAGTGTTACTTCTCTCAGGCCAGTACAGGTTTCCAGGGCAGCCCATTGGCCTGACAGGTTTAGAAATGCTTATCACTTCAGATTTTATATGCCCTTTCCAGAGCCAGACCAAGCAGACTTCCTAATTTCTTCTATGTGTTCCTTCAGGTTCCCAAGATCTCTTCAGGGCCACAAAGGTGGCAGAAAATCTTAATTCGTGAGTTTTCCCCAGACAAATCCTGGAAGGAAGAGAAAGTTGGCTTTTTGGAGTTAGGGATAAAGAGAGAACAGGCTGTCTGTGGGTGAAAGGAAAGGATTCCTGGAGGAGACATGAGGGCTGGTTACCATAGAGACGGGTACGGGAAGGCTGTTCCAGGGGAAAGGAAGGAACAGTGAAGGATGAATTCTGAATGCAACTGTGTCTCTAGGTGCCCTCTCCGGAGGCAATGTCTCATCAGCACTTAGAAAAAGAAGGGAAGATTCTGGAGGAGTCCTTGCTGATTCCAGTGGAAGTACTGCCTCAGCCAACATGACCTCTGGCCTTTTTTTCTCTAGTCCAGAACCGCTAGGGCTCACAGGACAAAGCCTCCGTGGGGTGGTTTAGTCCTGTCCACCAAGCCACTCCCTCAGAGGCCTGTGCTCTCTCCTTTTCTCCTAGAAGCATAGCCAGAGCCCAGGTTCCCTAAGATGCAAGTGGAATTGTAAGCAAACTCTATTCCCTCAAAGTAATCAAGACTTGGAAGACCAAGAAAGGCATGAGCAAACAATAGATCAAGTGCCCCCTCCCCCAGGAAGCCCTCCTGCTGCAGTTCAATCAAAATCCAGAGTTTCCTTGGCAGCATACTTCCAGCCTCCACCTCCACGCGCACTGGCTGCCAGCTGACCTGACCACGCGTCCCAGGAAGGGCAGCTAGGACGAAGGAGACTTGGTCTTTCTCCTAGATAATTCTTGTAGGCAGTGCTTTAAGTTGAAGGGTGGCATCTTTGGGCCCACTGCAGGGTGGTTCTGAAGTGTTTGTGGAAAGTCCTTTACTGCAGAGAGACTGACCCCTTCAAATGAGCTGCAGCTGCTTTATTCCCACCCCTTCCGGGGAAGGAGGGCTCTGAGGGAACTGAGTCCCCACCACCCCCAAACTGGTCCTAGAAGCTAAAACATCGCCCAGACCTCCATCTCAGAATCCACCCTGTGAGAGCTGGTAAGTAACCCAGTTATGACTCAGCACCAGCCTGTTCCCTCTCTCCCCACTGGCCAGGAGGAAAGGCAGAATCTGGCAGAAGGCTCCTCCCCGATGGGCCGCCACATCCCCACCACAAACTGAGTCATGGCCACACCCTGCTAGGATGGAAAATTACCCTGAGAGGGAAGAGGAAGGTTTAACTCCAGGGATTTTGAGTTCTCAATCCAGAAATCACAGCCACCTACTCTCTACCTGGAACTAGCTGAAGAAAATAGTTATTTCCCCTAGCCTAGCCTTAACAAGCATGTCCAGTCTGAATGCGTAAAGCTGCTTGAGCCCAGGACTATGTGAAAGCTAAGAGGCCACCGTCAACTCTGAGTGCAGTACCTGTAATAGTTTTGGCTTTGGTAAAGGATGATCTCTTGCTCAGACCTAGCTCCACCGCCCCACCTCAAGGCAGCCAGAGAGAAAGGGGCAATCCTCCTTCAGCCCCTCTTCAGGCTGTGGGAGGACTCCCTGCCAGAAGGTCAGGGCCCCACCCTGCAACCTTCCCTGCAGTGAAAGCATTCTTGTTGTAAGAATGCTGTGGGGTTTAATTAGACTTGTTTTATAAGATACATGGTTTGAATTTTTTCAGATATGATTATGTATGGCTTTCAAACTTCTCCGATTCAAAAAGTCCCACTGCTCTTATGTAGAATGCTATAAAAATGTTATATTTAATTTCATTGCATTTTATTGGCATTAAAAGACAACTATTATGCATATGCTATAAAAAAAAAAAAGTGATTCCCACGAGGCCAGCTCAGGTTTTCGTTTTTCTGGTTACACACACTACCTGTTCAAGATCTCTTATTCCATCATCTGCTAGTACTTGCTTTATTGGCTGCTACTGATAAAGAAAAATTACAGGAAATAGTTACAACTGAGAAAAATCTATAAATAGTTTCTAAAAATTGAACAAAAATGTTGTTATACCATTTGAGTAGCCAAGCACCTAGGTAGGTTCAACTGCTGGAACACCAGCGGGGGCAGCATGAGAGCCCCCAGGAAGGAAAAGCATGGTTAAGAGCTCAGGTCCTGGAGTTGAGCAGACTGGTTAAAAACCCAGCATGGCCACTGACCGGCTGTGAGACCTCAGACACATTATTTAAGATCTCTAAAGAAAACCTATCTTCCACCTCTGTTGTCGGGATTAAATGAACGATTTAATCATCTGCATATAGTACAGACCAGAAGGCAGCTGTGCAGTCAGGCTGCCTGTCAGTCACCAGCTATGGAACATGGTAGGTACTCATCCTCTGTGCCTGTTTTCTCATCTACAAAATGGGAATAATGACTTCTACTTCACAGGCTTGTTTTGAGAATTACATTAGTCAATACATGCGGAGCGCTTCCAGCAATACCAGGCACACAGTAAGTAAGCCAAAGTATTAGCAGATTATTAAAATGCTTAGCATAATGCCTAGTGCCTAACTAGGAAGAACTAAAAAAATGTTAGCTATCTCTGATACTATACAGATGAGCTGCAAAAGTCCTTCCAAGAGGCAGGAATTTCAGTTAGGGTGGGCTCCCTAAAGGGGTCTTTTACTTAGTGAAGAGGTTTTTCTCCTAGACCTGAAACCAGAATGGGGGAGAGAGCCTTAGGAGATTTGCAGAGTCAGAATGGAGTAGTCTTGATCAAGGAGTCAAGAAGTTTAAGAAACAGCTCCTGAAGGTATGGACCTCAAGAATGGTACTTTCATGTTAAGTCCAGGCTTTGTAACCTTACCTACAAAGCAGGTAAGATACCCAAACAAAGAAGGGTACCTCCAAAGAAGGGCGAAGGTAATGAGGATGACAGGGAGTCTAGCACAAGCTTTATAAACCCAGAAGCTCTAACACAATAAAAAACCTACACTTAAAAGCCAGACTTGTTTAAAGCTTTTTGTAGTCTCTGTACTTATATTCCTGTTTTCTTAATAGTTCATAAAATATTTGGCAATGTCCAACCTGTCTCAGAAAAAACTTAGGGTTTTAGGTACATAAAGCACAGCCCGAAGGCCAGCAGAAGGTTGGCCATGGGAGCTTCAGCAGGGAGACGGCTTTCCCTGAAACAATTAGGTCTCTTACGTTGCTAACCTTGGAGAATTTGGATTTCGTTTCATTAAGGGAGGCTGTATATCTTTAGGATCTTTTCATAGATTTCAAGTCAGAGACCAACCCACCTTCCTGCACCTGCCAGTTCTCCCACCGCCTCCCTTATCCCAAAGAAACAGCTAGGAGGAGGAGGAGAGAAGCCAGCCCCTGAGATACAGAACAAGAAAGAGGGGCTAGGTTTTGTGCAGAAAGCAGAGGTCCTAAGGACGGGAAATCTGACAGCAGTGGTCCTTTGGCAGCAGTGGACCTTTTTCAATCTTGAAAAACAGTGACCAGCAGGATTCTGTACCCTTCTCAGTTTGTGTCAGCTGCGTAACTGGGTTTCCTTTGTCTAATCTGCCGATGAGAGTGCTGACAGAGGTGTGGCGCACGACGTCAGATGGACTCAGCTTTGACTGCGCCCACCATCAGCAGCCCCGACCCTCACACTCCACTCCCCACCCCCATTCGGGGGCTTGGGGCAGGTGCTGGGCCAAGGCCAGTCAGACCACAGTGATCAGATCCAGTCCACAGCACCTTCCATTTTATTGTTTTATTTACAAATAGGGTGAAGTCAACTGGGAAAGCCAGGGGTAGGGAGTCAGCCTGGGCCATCCAAATGTGGAGTGGTTCCTGGGTCAATCTCCACCGAGGCCGCCTCTTCCATCCTTCTCCTGCCCCTTGGGGATGGCCCCTTGATTCCTCAGGGCAGCCTCATCTGCTGCTCCTGAGCCCTTTTACGAGGGGAGCGGGGGTGGTATGAGGGCTGGGGCCCCCTCAGTTTGTGTAAACCTGAGTTCCGATCACACGCATGATTTCCTTCTGTATCTTGGGGTCCTGAGTATTAATGTTGGCATCGCCCACCTGACCATCCTCATATCTGCCAAAAATAGGGCGAGCGTGAGCGTAAGAGAGAGAACAATAGCAGCATAACGTCACCCAAGGGAACTGCGTTTGGACCTGCGGCCTCCCTGGCCCAGAAGTCAAAACCCTTTCTAGCTACTCTTTAGGGTAGAAGAGATTCAGGTTATCTGGTTTCCTCCAAACAGACACTGATCTATACCGACCCCCGTCCTCCAAGGGGAACGCCCCAGTGCCAGCTCCCCTCAGGCAGCCAGGGACAAGTCTCCGGTAACAGAAATGGACTTTCCTCATAGTCACACATCATCATGCTCCCACCCTCACTCCTCCAAGCAGTCTCCAAGGTACCTTCCTAGACTTACACAAAGAAGAACCGTGTGCAGACATGGTCGGAGACAGGGCACACCCAGATGTTCCCATGCTTCTGGAGGTCCTTAGATGTAATCACTGGGAAGAAGAGGGCCAGAAGTTATAGGTATAATGCTTAGGTCACAGGATCCAGGCAGGGGAGGGACGACATGATGCTTCAACATCACCATTAGCAGGATCAAGTGCCAAAGCTGCACCAGAAATAAAGACCAGGGACCCAGAAAAACAGGGACCAGGTGAGCCACCTACCTTCACAAAGTGCTATGCAGTTCAGATTCCGACTCTGCAGGAACCGTGACTGAATGGATCGGGTCTGGAAGAGGAAAGCAGGGCCAGGTGGACTGTTACGACCTGCCCTAGAGAGGCCGGCCGGCTGGCAGTGGCTGGGGTGGGGACAGGGATATCCTGAGCTCCCAGCCATCCCCTGAAATGTTGGTTTTTCCATAATCAGTCTGGGTGAGTCCAGGCTTCCATCTTCACATTTTCATGTCAGTGCATTTAAACTCAGTCTCTGCTTTCGTAGTTATGACTGAGGCCACAAATGACTCTGGAAATTTGTTCATCTTAGAACATATCTGATTCCTTCAAACGATCTTTAACCTATCCATCCCCCGCCCCCACCACTGTTTCCCCATCCGTCTCTGCAGCCTACACTTACCCCAGAGGAGGGGTCCTGCCTGGGTGGAGCAAGGGCAACTAGTAATACCTGGGGGATGGTATTCATTCTGTTGTATCTCTGGACCAGCTCGTCCTTGGAGGGCATCCTGTGCTGTCCTTTTCCCATTCCTGTCACAGAACAATAAGCCAGTTCATAAACCCATTCCTTAAGCAAACATTTACTGAAATGCCTACTATGTGCCAAGCATTGAGCCAGAGATACTTGGTGATACAGCAGTGAATAAAACAAATACTGTATCTGCCCTCACAGAATTCAGTCTGACGGAGATATCAGAGAAGGAACAGACAATTACAACACAGCGCGGTAAGGGTTATGCTGGGAGAATAAAGCACACTTTGTGAGCCAGAGGAGGGGACCCAGCCTCGCCCAGGGGTTTGACGAAGGCTTCCTGGTGACAGCTGGGCTGAGAACTACAGGATTAGGAAGAGTCGGTTAAATGAAGAAGGGGAGTGCTCTAGGCAGAGGTAATACAGCACATGAAAGGCCTGGAGGAGAGACAGAGCAGGGCCTCAGCTTGTACGGAGCACAGCCAACGGCACAGGAGTGGTGTGAGATGACATGCAAGAGGTGAGCTCCGGAGAAGATCAAGCAGGCCTTGTAGGCCATCTTAAGGCCACTGGAGTTTATCCTAAGAACACCAGGGAACAACTGAATGGTTTTAAGATGGGGGTAACACATGAAATGAGCCAGGCACGAGGGGCCCAGGAGAGTGGTGACGTCAACACCTCGGGTCAAATGCCAGGCTGAGGGAAGTGAGTGGAGAGGAAGCAAACAAAGTCGGATCTACTCTAGTTTCAAAGCGACAGACAAGGCTCTGACCAGTCATTCAGAGGAAAGGGAGAAAGCACAGCAGCTAAGCGAGGAACACTCTTCCCAGGTAACCACGTGGCAAGCACCTTGAAGAGCTCTGCTTCCTTTCGAAGGTCTCCCAGACTCGAGGAAGAGGAGCCGGTCCCCTCACTTTCGCCCTGTCTAACTCCACAAACCCTCTGCCATCCGCGCCCCTCAGTGAAAGCCCGCTTACAACATTTATAGGCACATTCTGGATTCTTCCTTTTTAGATATGAAACAGTGCTTGTGCGCCCCTGTTCCCAATTCTTCCTGGCCTATGATCAGGACTTCAGTCTCTGTATTCAGCTCTATCACAGGCCCAGCCTCATCACAGTTAGGGATGAGTCGGTGTAAGTGTGTATGAGACATGAGACCGAGAGGGAAATGGATGAGGATGGGAAATGACGCCATCCTTGCAGGCCATAAGCAGGGCCCTCATCTCCCCAGTTCACCCTGGAACTTCCTGTTGTGACTAACTCTCTCCTGGCTTTGTGACAGCCACGGTATAGAGGTAACGATGAGAACCATGGACTGACATTCTTCACTGCTCAGGCTGTCAATTCATCATGCACTCTCACTGGAGTCCTTGATAGATTTATGGCCTGAACAAAATTCAGGTCAATGAGCACCTCAAGACTTCAATTGTCAATTTCTTCCTCCTACAGGACATCCACCACCCCTCTGTTTCCAACTTCTCCATTGGCTTTAAGTTTAGTGCTGCATCCAAACATCATGACCTTCTTGGCCTGGGTATTGCAGAGCACGGATCTGAGTGAAATGCACATTTAGGCTCTATCCCAGAGGATGGGAGAGAACAATCTGATTTCTATGGCTGGTCTTAGATACGGCCCTTATGACATAATCCAAACCTTCCCCCATCCTAGTCCTGTTGTATACAATCCTGTCCCTATTGACCCAGCCATCTTCTGTCAGTTTCCTGAGAGCAGACCCCGAGAACTTGGAGGCCAGAATAATCCCTGGATGCTTTGTGTCCAGAGTATATACTTTTAAGAAGTTTCTAAATATGACTAAACAGACAGATAGTGTTTAGCATCCTTTCCCATTGTCCCTCATCTTAAGCTGCACACTATGACCAAGTCATCAGAGGCTCCACTGGTCAAACGGATGCTCTATTTACCCTGCCCCACAGGGGCACCCCATGCCTCTGGAGTATGGATACCCAGAGGAAGAACAGAGAAAATCAGAGCAGAAAAGGGTGGAAGGAAACATACAGTGAACACAAAGTTGGCCAGATGCCAGAGTAACTAAAATCAGCTGAACATTTACACGCATCCCACCCAGCGACAGACTCACGTACCTATGGGGCCCTCAGAGACTCAGTCATTCAAGCAAAGCCTACCTTGTCAGTCCAATATAGTGATAAGAACACTGGCCCAGAAATTGAGAGCTGGATTCCAGTCCTAGCTCTGCTACTTAGAGCTGTGTGACCTCAAGAAAGTCATTTAACTTTTCTGTGTATCTGCTTTCTAATCTGGACAGTAACAAGAGACTGGACAAGATGACCTATAACTCCAATAGTAAAAGCATATGGTGTTTTGTATCTATAATCAAATCGACCTTTGGAGAGGGAGAAGGATGGTGCCGTATTATGTTTTTATGTAACCAGTACATGAAGAAGAAAGTTAAGAAATCAATAGAGATTCCTGGCTCCGACTGATAACTAAAGGCACTCTGGCAGTCTGATAAACCAAGGGCAGCGGGAGAGGAGAGGGAGAGATCGGGGGACAGACAAGAGGAAAGAACTGTGTGGGCGCTGGGAGCCAAGCATCTCACTACTTAGCAAGTAGTAGGATATTAATTAGAGGGGATCTCAGACCAGGACGAAGATACACACTGAGGAGCCCAGACAAAGCCAAAAAGACGGCCCCGACCCCAGCCCCACTCTGGGCCCCAGGCGCACAGAGTAAAACTCATCCACAAATGCAACAAATGTGGACTGGGCACTCACCCTGTGTGGGTTAATCATAACTTTTGGCTCATGACACATTATCATTTATTGAATAGGACAATGAATACCTACAGACCTAACCCGGGAACTAAATCCAAGAACTAAAACATCACCAGTGACTTGCATCTAAGTGCTCCTAACCCTATCCCAACTATCTGCCTCCACTTGGGAGGCAGCCACTATCCTGAAATTTGGGTCCTGTCTTCTTCTTCTTTATTCTTTAGTTTTATCACACACACACATCCACCCCTAAATAGTTTTAAGTTTGTTCACTTCTGAGCAGTGCAACAAAAGTGTCACACAGCAGTAGTCCTCTTTCGAGTAGTCACTTCTGAGCAGTAGTCCTCTGCACCTGCCTTTTCTCACTCAACTAGTACTAAGATTTTTCCATGCTACTGAATGCCACTGTTGGTTCATTTTCATTGCTGAATAATAATCCACTGTGAGAATCTAGCACTGGCCCCATCACATGGTAGACACGCAACCACACGGTGGCTACCTTTTACACAGAGACTACACAGAACAAGAACAAGACGGAAAAGGAACCACGACATGACCCTGGGTCACTGAGAGAGCTCTAAGTCACACTCGTTTCTGAGCTGGACAAAGCTGGACCCATCTCCTGACTAGAATGTGGACCTCATTCATGCCTTTGGAATAAAATACTTTGTCTTGCATTCAACGTGACTAACATAATAGTGTGTAATTATAGACAGTTTAAATTTTAAAAGCTGGTTGACGGGGAGGAGAACAATGTCTCCAGAAATGTGAGCCAGCAGAAGGGACTCGGGCTCACACATAAACCCCCTGCACACGCGCACGCCACCTGTAACGGCAGGCTACTGCCCCAGCGCCAACAACGTGTTCTCCAAAGAGCCTGGTGCCACCTCCAGTTACCCCCTAGCCCACCCCCAGGGCCAAGCCCACACAGTGAACAAAACCACCCCCCTGAGAAGAGGGTACCGAAGAGAAAGGGATACAGTTGGCCTCACCCTGCGAAGAATCCAACTTTCTAGTGAGAGAAAGTAGAGAAAGATTATTTGCCCATGACTGTGGGGAGAGCTGACACAGACCAAGCGTCCACAGCGGAGGAGGAGGCAGCACAGGACTACGTATTCACAAAACGGATGCAATGTAAACAGACTCAGGGCGGCCAAAGATTATTTCTTACCTGAGTATCCAAAGGAAATACTGGAGATGGGGCTCAGGTAGATGCCTTTGCCATAGGCTGCTCCATGCAGCTTGCAGGGAAACACCAGGGTGAGCAAGGTGAGCCTGGGCCCTCCCACGGCTGTGCACTAGGCAGCCACAAGGCTTCCGCAGCCCTCTGTCCCTCCATCTCATCTTCTCACTCATTCAGATAACTTTAAGCACCTACTCTTGAAAAGCTGACTGGCTGAAAAGTGGGCGCAGGTTAACCCCTCGGTCTATGAAGTACTAGATACTGATGCACTGGTGAGACGTGCCAGAGCCAGTGAGTCAGCCGCGCAGACTCCACGCCCGTGTCCTTACACCTTGGTGCATATGCTGAGTCCCCCCCAAAGCAGGCACACAGACCAGGAAGCCAGGAGGAGGGATAATAACAACTCCTTGGAGTCTTGCGGGGCAAAGAAGTCTCCTGTATCTGCTCTCTGCATGAACGGCACATAAACTGAAGAGCTCTAACAGGTTAACTAATCAGGTGGCTGCAACCAGCAACCCCTATCCCTGTCTGCAGCTACATTCCTATCCCTAAAAACAGCAACACACACAGCCTAGGGTCAAATGTACAACAGCCACACTCACTCTGCACGTACAGCCTCAACTTCCTCCCTAGGGAAGCCTCACAGGAGACTAGGGCTGAGAATGGTGAGGCAAAAACAGCTGAGTACTCTAAGGCAGACTTCCCAAAACTGAGTGGCGGGGAGGGGGGCGTGGAGAGAAAGGGAAAGGAGCACAGCCTCACCTGCAGTTTGGTGTAGGATGCATTGACCAGCCCGTTGCGCAGGATCGAATGCCAGTTCTCAATGTGGGACCCACTGTAAGGCAGGGCAGAATACATGTCTCCTCGTGGAATGAGGGTCCCAGGAGCACTTCCAAGAGTGCCACCCCCACCCACTGTCACCCACACAGAACACGAAGATGGACACAGACACACCCAGCGATGGACGCGCACGTGAACAGCCACAGGCGCGCGAGGTGTGTGCGCCTGGCCGACCCTACACCTCCACACCCAGTCCCACCTTCTCTTCGGCGCTTCAGCTAGCCCCATCCCAAATCCTGAGCTGCCGGGTCAGTATTTTCATCCGCCTATTGTCCTGCTATTTCAAATTAAACAAATTCATCTCGAACTCAACAAGCTTAGCACTGAGTCCACATATGGCTTCCAGTCATGCTTCCACTTCTATTTTAAGGAAAGGGTACAAACAACTCTCTTTAAGTTACCTTTAATATCTTTTTTCTCTCTCTCCTCCCACAATTAGGTATAAATTGCTGATTTCCTTCAAAGTAGCTTTCAGATCTATCCCTGCCAATCCCTTCCTTCAACCACATCTTTTTATATGCAAATATAATTTCTTCTCAACTACACCGTAGGTAGCTTGAGAGTAGAGACCATCATATCTTACGTACCTTTATCCTCTACAGCCCTTAACACAACAGCATTTAATAAACATTTGCTGACTGACTGGCTGATGCACACAGGTAACACAAACTCATACTCCTCAAGTAAACTGGCCCTCCCGTCCCCCTCCACTGCTCGTTGCCTCATCCCACACCCATGCCCAGCCCCACTCCTCCTCACTGGAAGGCAAACGTGCTGCCGTAGAGCTTCTTGGCGGTCCGGAACCGAGCCTCCTTGGCAGGAGGGCTGCTCAGCAGGAGGAACTGGTGTGAGGTGTGCATGAACTTCAGCTGCTGCCCAGGGTGGGGGTGGGGTCAGGAAAACAGAGCAGAAACCGAGATCAGGGAGGGAAGGGTTGGGGATAGGGAGCAAATCAGGTTTCTACTAACCCCGAAGAAAAGGAAATGCGCTTAGGGTCAAAGGCCACTGCTGACGGACAAGCCCAACAGGCAGGCCCAGGACCAATGTGGTTAGCTGTCTGGAGATCTCCCTGCACTTCATCAGAAATTTAAAGAGTTCAGAGGGAGAAAGGTCACTTACCCTGCTGAGAGGTAGTTTGACAATGTGTGACCTGTTGCTAGAGATGATCCTGGGACAAAACAGAGAAAAAACAAAACCAAACAGAAGACAAAGTAAGTGTGTGCTCAGGCCACCCTGAACAAAGCAGCAGCCCCTTCTTCTGCCCCTGGGAGAAGGGGCAAGGATTCCAGAGCTATCTGAATTGTGTGTCCACATCACTATCTGGATATTCCTATGGGTAATAATGTTTGTGTATAAAAACGTAAAAGCAAAGTTACTGACCAGAGACCAGCCAGTTATTGGGTAGTTAACAATGGATAAAAGAAAGAGAAGGCTGGGAGGTGGGCTGCTACATCCAGGGAGAGAAAAGAATAGAACAAAAGGAAGAGCACAAGAGGTCAGCCACCAAGCAAATCAGAAAGGTGGGGTCTGCAATTAGGATGGTGACAACTTACACCTGGGAATTACAAACTGAGAACTGAGGCTCAGGGGTCATCCTGCCTGAGCTCAGGGGAAGGCTGAAGGCTCTCAGAGACAGAGGGGATGGAAAGTTACCACTTGGGCTGGAGAAAGAAACAGAAGAAACCAGAACTAACTTCCAGAGGAGTCAGAAGCAGACTGGGCTGCATGTAGGCTGAACTCAGGACAGGAGAGAACAAAGGCATAAACCGTTGAAGGCTCAGCAAGGGAGCATTATCTCCTGTAATGAATATGCTTTATCTTTTTGCGCATGATTCATGTACTAATGATGCCAGCCTGGAGGGTCTCTGCCTGGTCGTTCCTCATGCTAAGAGGGAGCATGCTGCACTGAGAAAGCACTAATGTCAAAGGCTAACTAGCTGAGGGAAGTAAGCTCAAGGGGAAAGCTACGTCAGGAAAAGAGAACAGAAATCAAGATCAGGGAGGGAGGGCAGTGGAGAAGGCTCAGAGCCTCTGCAAGGAGAAGGGAGTAGTAACAGCGCTGCAAGGCTCTGGGCAGTCAACGTCAACAGCGTAGTCAACATCAGCTACTTCCCCGAGACAGGAAAAAGGAGCAGAAGGGGAGACAGACCTCTCTGGGAGCACAGAAAACCTAACTGAAATGGGCAGTGTTAACTTCGACATGCAAGCAGCACTCAAAAACCTACTGCGAAACAAGAAATCCCTAAAGAGAATTCAAGAAAGACATCATGTCAGAATTTGTGGGCTCTCTGTAGGATCAGAGCTCTTGTCGAGGCCAGGTGTATCAATAACACCCCAAGCAGCAGCAGCCATGACATCCACAGCCTTGGGAAGGACGCTGAAACCGCCTCTAACAGAAGGTGGGGGCTCCATGACCAGCACTGCACTCCACTCCCCCGCCCACCAAAGGATGAACCATTCTACCCATACCACTGAAGGAGAGGGTGCGCCAGGGGGTCCAGCTTGTCCATCTGCTTCTTGATTTCCAGGTATGAGCCCTGTAAGACAAGAGCCGTACGGTTACCTCCCAGAAGAGATGGGAGCACCCCCTTTCCACAGACTGCCAGGGCCCAGGGCAAAGCAGGCACCGACGGCCACACCAAAGCAAGAGGAGACGGGGTTCCCACCCTCAAGGACCCAGTAAGGTTGGGACGACTCGTAAATAAACATGAAAATGACTGAAGATGCTTACAAAACAACATGCAGGTGGGTCTCCCTCATTTTATGCAATTCCTACAGCCCTAAAAAGTTAATTATAAATCAAAAAATAAATAAAATCAATGTCTTAGAAAGATTAGGCTAATGAATCCTGTGGTAAAACTTCACATAAAGCAGAGAGTCTTTCTGACAAGTAAATCATCCCTCCTAGGTGTATCTTATGTGTTAATCTGAACTGCGACACATAGGACTTGCTGAGAAGAGGCCCACCTGTAAATGTGAGTACAAATGAATGTCTACTCATGCAGAGACTGCAGACGAGGGGTGGGGAAGTCTGGTGTGAGACAGCCTTGAGTCAAAGGATGGTCACTGCTCCATGTGGCTGCCCCACCCCTGGAAGGATAGAAGATGCAGGCCCCTGGGTCTAGTTCCTTACCTCCAAGCCCCCTCCTCACCCCCCAACCCTGGGCAGAGGTCCTTCCCTCACTTCTCTAATGCCCTAAGAATTATGGAAAAAACATTAAATATGAACAATTTGTGAAGGAGTCTGCAGCAAAGGTAAAGGCCAAGAGAGACATAAGGAGTCAAAAAGAAGAGTAACAGAGCTAACAGAACAGAGAACAAGATTGGAAAGACCAAGAAAATACAGTGAGAAATCTGAGTAGCATCTCTAAATCTTCACTCCACTCCCATGAATCCCAAGCAGAACAGGGTACTTGAGCAGGCAGGCAGAGGGCAGGGGACGGGCAGAGGGCAGAATACCTGGGTCATCTCCCGGATGGACATCACACTATCCAGAGCTTTCTGAAGTCGCTCATAATTCTTCTTCTGTGGGGAATCAATGGGAGAGAAGAACCAGATGAAGAAAAGTGGAGGAGATTAAAATGTGATGAAAAGCAAGGCCAGATGTACAAAAGAAGTCTAGGCCCCAAGGAAATGGGATAGTATGTCATGGAAAAAACATACATATAATGTCAGAAAATTCTAATCACATGGTAGTTCTCCTTTTTACCAGGTGAGAGTAACAGTACAGTTACTTAACCTCTTAGAACCTCAGTATCCCTGCATGTAAGTGAAGACAGAAATTCCTACCACCCTCATAGAGATGTCCTGAAGAGGAAATAACATACCTAAAGAACCTGGCAGGAGGGCATAGCTCAGGGGTAGAGCGTGTGCCTGGCATGCATGGAGGTCCTGGTTCAACCCCCAGTACCTCCATTAAATACATACATAAACCAACCAACCAACCAACCTAATTACCTCTCCCCCCAAAAAAAGATTAAAACAAAAAGGACCTGGTATTGCGCCTGGTACACAGCAGAGAAAGTAACAGTGAAGCACTGTGCTGGGAACCTGTGATGGTTAATTTTGTCAATTGTTAGTTGTTTCAATCTGGGCCATGAAGTGCCCAAACATTATTCTGGGTGTGTCTGTGAAAGTGTTTCTAGATGAGATGAAAGTTTGAATGGTGGACTGAGTAAAGTAGATTGCTCCCTCTGCTCAGGTGGGCCTCATCTAATCAGCTGAAGGCCTAAACAGAAAACACTGAGTAAGAGAGAATTCCTCTTGCCTGACTGCCTGGAACTGGGATGTTGGTCTTTTCCTGCTTTCATTCAGACAGGAAATGAAAAACCAGCTCTTCTTGAATCTTGAGCCTGCTGGCTTTTGAACTGGAACTTATACCATCAGCTCTCCTGAATCTCTAGCTTGTCCACTACAAATCACGGTACTTCTCAGCCCTCAGAATCACACGAGCCAATTCCTTACAATAAATTTCTTCCTCCATGTATCTTCTATTGGTTGTTTCTCTGGAGAACCCTAACTAGTACAGTACTTTATATATATTATCCCTCACTTTCATAACAATAGGTATTATCCCCTTTTTACAGACAAGAAATTTAAGGTTCAGAAAGGCTGAGTGACTTGCCTAACACCATTCAGCCGGGAGCGGAAGAACCACAAATGGAGCCAAGGTCTGTCTGGCTCCAGGGCCTATATCCCTCCCTATCATGGCGTAACTAATATCAACCCTTCTCCCCTTCTGACAAACTCAGAAGTCATTACTTATGTGATATTATTGTTATGTTTAATTATTTATTTACTAAAACAGCTAAAGCTTAGGGTTCAGCAGGTCCATTTTCCCTGTCCCCTTATTCCAAGCTGTTGTGTACACCCGGATAACAGCAAATAGTCTCCCACTATCTTTTACCATTTCTGTTCCTTAGCCCTGATTTTCTTCCCAAGCAACTATACCTTAGGGTTAAAGGCCAGAGTCTTGGGATCAGTGGGGTCCACCACAGAGGGATAAGGCTCAAAGATGATGCTCTTTCTCGGGGACTCCAAAGCTGCCCTACACATGGCCACCAGCAGATCCACCACCTTAGGGGAAAAGAGAGAAAGGGGGCAGAAGCTAAATGACTTCCCAGCGCTGAGAGTCACGCAAAATCCAGCATAGGTCTACCTTCTGGAGGCTCTCAGCATTTCTCTTTTTAAAAACAAGTAGGTTTATGGTTTCCTCATTAGAAAATATAAGCTCATTATAAAAATTCAAGAACAATGTTTAAAAGAGTGATTAAAAAAGGATAAGAATCATCCCTTTGTCCCCAAATCTATTTCCTCACAGGTAACTACTGCTAAGTTTGATGTATATTCTTACAGATATTCTCCCTATAGAAATACTTATTTTATTATATAAGCAGTTAAAAAAAAGAACTATGCTATAGATACTGTTTTTTTTCTCTTTTATATATGTTATAATTTTATATCCATAAATAACAGCTATATGGTATTTCCACTTTAAGGACATACCATGATTTCTGTAACTGGACCCTGTAAGATAAGCCTCTATCCCTTTTTTTTTTTTTTAAAGAACTATTATAAACAATACTACAGTGAACATCCTTACACAGGAAAGCATTTCTGAAGATTAAATTCCAAGCAGTGGAACTGCTGGGCTCCCTGGCCTTTCCTGATCCCGATTCCCCAGCAGCTTTTCTCTCCCTCGTACCTCTGCGCCAGTGGCCACCTCCTCTGCGGCTCCAGACATGACTCCCAATGTGTAGAAGGAGAAAACGCACAGTTCACGAGTACAGACGGCTGGCTGAGAGGACACGTTAAAGAGTTGGTGGTGGCAGGAGGTATGCATTGAGAAGATATTGTAGGGAGAGACCTATGCTGACCTCAGACCACTCTAGAATGATATTCACATGTCCTCATCTTTCCAAGAGGACTGCTGAGATTTGTTTTCTGAGAAAAACAATTATTCTTAGAGTCTCAAGGAGTACAGACAAAATTCTACCCTTACCATAGACCCAGGAAGAAAGGAAACTTGGAGAGATGACGAGTGAAGGGGCCTTAGCTATGGGTGCAAGGAAGGGGGTCACAAAATAGAAGAATATACCTTGAGCATGGACCCATTCTGGAAGACATGCTGCTCATCACAAACCACACAGTACTCATTCAATGTTGGAATCCTCTGCTCTGCGTATTTCATGATCTGGAGAGAAAAGATTCTATTCAATTTTTTGGAAGTACAGAGACAGATACGAGAAATAAAATTTGAATTCCTTTTCCAGTTACTCTCCTACCTCCCAGGCCCGCACCTAAGGCAGAATCTATTCTTGGGTCCTGCACTTAGTTAAACAAATGGTCTGACTCCAGAGCTAAAACTATATACTACAGTAAAACTAAGACCAGCCGTGGTAGAAGACCTGGGGGAAGACCCCCTCCCGCTACCTAACCCGTACACAAACTTGGGCAAGTCAGTCATCCTGCGGCTTCTTCACTTGTACGTTACAAGTGAGTATTCGGTCCATGATAAGACGGCAGGGGAGCCTGAGAAGCCATTCTAAGCACCTAGAGCAATCAGCCTGTAAACTGACCAGGACCACAGATACAACTCTGTGCTGGGAAAACAGCATCAATCCAGAGCTCATGAAGCAATACTCTCAAGTGTTTTCTTGCATACACTGTTGTAACAGGCTTTTCCAACTATATAAACTTTGTGTATAAATCAAGTTATTCCCATTTCACAAACTTTAGGGATGGTAAATAGATGTGCAAGGACTTTTATTCATTCACTTAATGAAGATTTACTAAATGCCTACTGTGTACCTAGCTCAGTGAACGGTCTCCTTTATTATTCAATAATATAAAAGATTGTCTTCTCAGATCCTACAGTCCAAAAAGGGAGATGTGGAATGTTAACAAATTAATTACAACTCAAGGCAGCGTATGGTACACAACACATCAGTGCCATATAAAACAATAAGCATCTTAAGAGTTCACTGAGAGGAGACACACTTCCAGCTAATACATTCTGAGAAACAGAGAAGAGTTTAAGGGAAAAGGTGGCACCTGAGACTTGACTGCAAGAGGCAGATACGGGGAGGAAGGCCAGTGTGGGGAATGATATGAACAAAGGTGCTGGAGATGCAAAAGTGAAATCACGTCCAGAGAATAAAGGAGTTTCAAAAAGAAGCAAGTAACTAATAGTGGCTGAGCAGTAAAAGTTTGTGCAAGGATGTGGGGGATCATAAGAACACCAGCATCGATCCTTCTCTCATCTTCAAGTGCGTTTTTGCACTTAAAATTGGCAGTGCCTCATTTGGCACTTGATCTTCCGTGGTCTGTGTAGTGTTGTCTTCCCAGCAATGCTCTAAGCTTCTTGAGGATGGGAACCATGCCTCTACTCCTGTCTACACAACACTCAGTATAGTTCTGGGAGCAGAGCAATTCGGGAAATGCCTGCTGAGGAGCTGGGAGATGTTAGGGGATCAGATGGGTTAGAAAATGGGGGAAAGGCTTTGGAATGAAGCTTTGGACTTGATTACCTGGACGAGGAATCCATATTCCAGAGTGGGGATGTTCTTGCAGTGACCACTGACCTGATGAGAGTAAAATGACAAGACCCCATGAGCCTCCTGTGATGCTGGTGCATAGAAAAACCTTGCTCGCATCCACTACCTGTAATTCTTCTGAAGCAGATAAGCCCTAGCTCTGATCAGTCTAAGTGATCCCCAGGCTACAGAGAAGACTTTTAGACATTTTTGCCAAAGGCTCTTGAAAAAGGCTCACCTGTCCTTAACTCTCTTCAACATAGATAGAACAGGCATGCAGAGCTTGGCTGACTACCAAGTCCCAACCACAACTTAATAAAATCATACATGACACCTCCCTAGGATGCCCAGAACCAGACTCTCTCCTCATGGCCTACTATCAAAGAAGCTTGCGAGACTGTTCAGACAGAAGTTCACAACTATTAAAAAATGTGTTCCATTCTACTCACTCATGATTCATGCCAAGGTTTGACTTATGACACCTGGACAACCAGATCCCTAACCCCATTTTGAGAAGTTATATTTCCACATTTCCCCTCCCACCCTCTGACACCCAAGTCAAACCCTCCCCAGCCCATGTACCAAAGGGAAGGTCCGTGCTGGGGGAGGGAGGCCCACGTGCTGGGGGCACAGGAGACCTGCCTGGGGGCTGGGAGGGTAGCCAAACACCTCTACTTTGGGGTTCTTCATGGTGCAGGAGATGGAACGATTCATGAGGCGTCCAACTCGAAGTTCTGGTACACCCAGTTTGCCTTTCAGCATGGAGTCCTGTATGATAGGGAAACTGGGAGACCTGAAGAGAGAGCAAAAAGGAGTGATGGAACTGGGGATTCAGTGTGAGCCCTAGGAGAGGCCAAGAGGTAAGAATGGGTGAAATGACCTAAGCCAAAGAGCAACTGATAACTGAGGAAATTTCCACGGGATCAAACTGTCAAAACAAGTACAGCACCACAATGAATTGATTTTTATGTCATTATCTGTGTGTTCTTCCAATCGGAACACAGAGAGCAGGCAGAGGCAAAGCCAAGGCCACTCTCTACAGCAACAAGGCCAGGTAAGGAATGATACCTTGGAGAGGATGCCTGTTTCGCTTACTGTGTGTGTGTGTGTGTGTGTGTGTGTGTGTGTGTGTGTGTGTGTGCGTGTGTGTGCGCGTGCGTGCGTGTGTGTGTAGAAGTAGTTATACTCCAAAAAGCCTAATATCTGACTGTCTGTCCATAATGGTCCCTGGAAAACTACAAATATGCATTTGTATTTGCCTTTAGGAATATGAGAAGGCACCAGGGGGAAAAATGGAGGCCTGGGGTCAAAGGATGGAGCAATATTTATTTCCAGAACCTAGATAATAAATCAATGTGCCCCTCTGTAAGAGCTAGGAGTTGCTACCTGTTAGCTCTGACTCTGCCTCCTTAGGACAGAGAATAAGGATGAGGGTCAAAGAAAGGAAAGATGGGAAGATTAACACACATTTCTGCAAATACATACCATGAGCTAGGTACTGTGTTTTACATAAAGGACGAGGTATGACTACTGAGTAAGGAGGAGAAGGGTAAAGACACAAAGGGGACAGGACCATGTGGGTGGTGTTGGTAGTTAAAAGTACAGAGTTCAGAGAACCTAGGAAGAGGATAGATTAGATAAGTTTACACAATCAAGAAGGTGGGCTGGGTGCTTAGACAAGGTGAAGGTGATCAGAGACAATCAGCTCAGGGAGGAACTTACTTGGGGATGGGTGAGAAGATGCTGAGGCCAGCTCGGAACTTCTTGATGGTACCACTTGCCTTGAACCAGCTGTGCCTCTTCTCCTGCTGGGTCTTTAAGAAATCGTTGCTGAGATGTTTCCATTGTTGGGATGTAAACATACCCAGGATCCTAAAGAATCAAAGAAGAATAGAATTAGGGAAGCCTAGGTAAGGGAGTAGGTCAAGAAATAGGACTATGAAAGGCAATGAATCTAAAATTCAGACCCAGGGACTGTAAAGCTAGTTGTTGTAGGGTACTGTGTGTCTGAAGACCCACCTGATACATCTTAGCACGTGGAAATGTACTGTCCTAAAGTACCTCTTTACCTTAGTGGGTAAAAACTCACTCCCTTACCGAGCCTAATGGACCAGAAAAATTCTGAGATGCTTTGCGTTTAGAGGAAGATCTCAAAGGTGAGTCTTCAAAAGCTGCGAACCTGCCAATTTATTGCCAAGAGAAACCATACTGAGAGCAGAACAGAAGTGGAGGAATGGAGATGAGTCCCACCCACTGCCTTGCAAACAGTGAAGAAAAGGCCAAGGGACATGAGGAGTACTGCCATTGTGAGCCCAAAAATCATATCCCCAAAGTTATGGTTTCCATAAGCTGGGCCCTCAGCTACCTTGTCAATCCTTCACTTGTCCTTGATCAGCTCTCTCTAGCATAGCTCTACACTATTATTCTAAATCCTTATCACCTTCTTTAAGCTCTTAACTTCATCTCTAACCAATAAGCTCTTTCTTCTCAAGGGAGAAAACTGAAGCCATCAGATACCAGCTTCCCTAGTTTTCCAGCACCATTACAAAATCTATCTCCACTTCCACCCTCATCATGATCCCACCACTCTTGGGAGACAAGGTGACTATCCTGCTAAGGACCAATTGCTCTATTTGTACTCTAGATCTCAGCTCCTCTTCAGGGAACTTGATTTGTCACTCATTCCCCCTCCTGTCAGTTTTGTTTACCAAAGTCTACAAAAAGTTTCAAATTTCTGCACCTCAGCCTAGCGACTCTCCCTCTTCCCTCCCAGCCTCATCCAGATTTCTCAGTCCATACTTACTGTTTCTATTCTGCTGCCAATCACTCACTCCTCAGCTTACTGTGTTCTGGTTTCTACCTTCACCACTTCACTACAACTGCTCTCACCTTGATGCTAAACCCAACAGAAACTCCTAAGTTTCTCTTACTTGTCCTCTCTGGCATCTGGCCCTCCTCGCAGACACACTCCTCCATGCCTTCAGGGACACTGTTCTCGTCCCATTGGGCTCCCGTTTCTCTGACCAACCTACCTTCAGTGTTTCTTCTTCTGCCTCCTCTTGGTATTTTGCTGAGTGTTAAAGGGTATTTTGCCCTTGATTCTATTTTCTTCTCATTCATCATGCTCTCTCTCAGCAATCTCATATTCTACACAGATTGCAATTCTGACCCATTCATTGATACATATCTTCAACATGAATCTCTCCCATAAGGAGCAAATCTATATAGCTAACTCACTATTGAAAAATCTCTACTTAAGTATCCTAAAGTTACTTTTAAACAACGGGTTTAAAATGGAACTAATTTTCTATCCTTTTCTCACAAATTGGTTCCTCTTCTTAAATCCCCATCAAAATTAGTGGTATTACAATTTACCACTAGGCTGGAAACCTACAAGTAACAGTCCACTATTCCTTGGCTCTTATCATATATAACATGTCAGTCTTCACTGATTCTATACCCTGCCAATCTCTCTAGTCTATCTCTCTGTTCTTACCTATAGTCATACTTTGGTTCAGGCCTTCATCATCTCATGTATGGACTTCTACAAATGCCTCCTACTAAAACAGTTCTGGTCTCCTGTCTCATCCTTCTTATTTTGCACAATGCTACCAGAATGGTTTTTTTCAAAACTAAATCTGACCATGTCCTTTCTCTGGCTAGAACCCTTCAATGCTCCCACTGCCTACAAAATTAAAACCCAAGATCCTCTTCTACTGGCTTTAACTTTAGTTCCTAACTTGAAGCTTCCTACCCACGTGCCGCTTCACATGACTGTGCCCTTGCAAATGTTACTTACTCTCAATGTCTGTCTACGTGGGCAACTCTCATCTATCCTTGAAAACCATTCATCATCTCCCTTTCATCTTTCATTCATCCACCTGCCACCAGACTGAGAGTTACAGTTTCCTCTGTTGTTTCTATCCCTTACACATTCGCTTGTATTAGAACATGTATCCATCAGACTCTATCTGGAACTTGACTAAAGGCAGAATCTAAAATTCACTTATCTTTGTATACCAAACACTTAGCAAGGTGCTCAACACATTAAATAAACTACCACTCTCTGAGCTCCTGGAGCCCCATTCTGAGGAAACCACGGAGAAAATGTGACAAGCAGGACTAATTCCGAGGCTGTGCTTTTCCTTGCATGCTAAGTACTGACGAGCCTCTCCTCTCACCTCCAGGAAGTCTCAAGGCCAGACACCCCAGCACCACAGGCTCCTCCATGTAACCATAAATTCGGCTCCCCAAATTTACTTATTTTAGTCTTTCTTGGGCATACCTCAGAAACACATTTTTGGAAGAAAATCTTCCATTCAAGAGTCTGCCTGTCCATCCACATGTCCATCTCTCTTTCCCTCAAATGCTCAAACCAGAAAGACAGAAGTTCTTACTTTTTCAACTGAAGACCCAGCCCAAATCCTTCCTTATTCGATGGCTGGAAAACCTCAATTGACGGTTCTGCAAAGAGAAGAGAAAAGTCCTCGTCGACACAGCTGTCTCTCCTGCTGGGAGTCCAAAGGCCCAGCTCAGTGGATTGGCTCCCTCCTACTCTAACGGTGCTCTGAACGGCAACGAGGGAGAAGAACCTCCAAGGCAGAGGGCAGAGTTTGGGAACCACCTGACACTTCAAATACCCTCAACTTGTGCAAGGAAGTTGACGGGAAGAGGAGGAATAAACAACATCTGGGAACTGGAGAAAACAAGTTCATTAACAAGAAGGCTTTAAGGGGTGACGACCAAGGGGAAGAGAGTAAAGACGCCAATGCAAGGGGCCTGGAAGCTCCTGCCAGCGGCCCACAGACTACACCCAGAGGCCTTGTTCCTAGTTTTTCCCTACCTCAGCGGACTCAGGACTTTGGATTAGACCAAACTCAGAGCACCCACTTTCCCAAAGTCACCGCCTTTACCTGGTCCATCAAGGTACTGGGAGAGAGAAAATCGCAGCCTCAACACAATGGGTTCTGTCCGGAGGACCTTCCAGGCTGTGGAGACTTCCTCCTAAAAACGTAAGGAAAACAGTTTCCAGTTTAGCAACAGAGAAGAGTGGACTTAATTTTTCCCTATATGACACACACATGCACACAGCACACACCACTGCCTGCTGATGGTCTAGGAAAGACAGGGATAAAGACTATGTGCTCCAAACACAGCACCCAGGAACAAGACCCTAGACTGACACGGCAAAACGCACAAGCCCAGCCGGACGCGCTGCCGGCAGGCACCAGCGCCACTCACGTCGAGGAAGCTGATGTTGACGTGGAGGTCGACGTCCACGTCGTCGATCGTTCCATATTCTCTACAGAGACACAGGCGATCACAGGTGAGACTCATTAAGAGAGAAAGACGGGAACAGACTGAGGTAGAGGGAGAACTGAGCCTGGGACAAGGGAGGGGGAGGGTGGAAGGGAGTTCTGTATTTAGGTTTTACCTACAGCCTCAAGCCACTTTCATAATCAGGGCCTTTCCAGGCCAGAGGCCCTTCTTACCTCAAAGGTGAAATGATCAGCCTATACAACAGTCTAGGATGGGGGAACTGCTAAGAAAAGCAGCCATGCTTCCTTACTCACTCCCTTCAGCCAACCTTCAGTATTCCGAGCAACTCCCACCATCATTAAGCTCCTACCTCACCAATGTTCACAGACCCCCTACCATACCATAAACAAAGAAAAAACTTCTAGCTTTTAACGACTCAGAAATGAGCGGCTACTCCCCTGCCATCCCTGAGGCAGAGTCCCACCTGATGGATACAGAGTTCTCACTGTAGATCTCCTTCACGGCTTCAATGTCTGCATCAAGCTGTGGGTGTCGATATAGGTCAGCTGCACAGCTCCCCTGAGTGAGCAGCAAAAATGGTGGAGAGGGGAAAGATAGAGTAGAGGAAAGAGAGAGATGAAAAATAGAACACGAAGGAACGTCAGGAACAGGGAAACCAAATTATAGCAATATACACAGGCAAACGCTGCTTCTGTGAAGGGGCTCCTGCTGGTGGTCCTAGCTGGGGATTTCACTGACTGACAACTTTCCCTCCACCACCGCTCTGTGAAGTTTCAGTAGGCCAACTGCAGGTTTTGCTTAAGTTCACATCCTTCAGTCTCAGCTTCTATCTCCAGACCTTGACCAGGACACTTAGGTATCCCTTCTGTGAGAACACAAAACAGGCTGAAGAGTACAGAATTTAACTCAGACTGATTTTATTTGAAGACTCCAGCATTCCTACTCAGGATCATGCCCTGGGCAGTGACAGCAATAGGCAATCACTGGTAGAATAATCTCTTAAAAATCTGACCCAATTGAATGAAATGACCCTCCCTGGCTAGTGAGGGAATAGTCACAAAGTAATTATTTCCAACTAAGAACACATGGGTAACCTCCATGCACAGAGGGCGTACTCTACCAAGGGAAAGGGATGAGCGCCAGGTAAGAGTGAGGATATGAGATCAGCTCTGACAAGACAATGCTCAGACCACACTCCCATTGTATCTTTATTTTACCTCTGCTTCAAAATAATCTTACTCCTAATGTACACAGAGAGAAACACACATTTAGATACACATGGGGTCTCACCTGAACTCCATAGAGAAATTCCTCTGATTCATTATCTCCCTCCGAATCATCATCATTCCAGAACTGGCCTTTGATGTCCTAGTGATGAGAAATAAGGATACAACCCTGTGTTGGGTACCTATTACCCCATGGAACAGAGTGGGGTGACAGGACGGGAAACAGATTTCCACAAAAAAATGGAAGAAGGTCCCCTAGGACAGAATAACTGCGGCCCTAATCCCTTTGTTCCCTTCACCTCGTCCTTGGGGAGTCTCAGTCTCTTTCTGAATCTGGTCATATCCCCGGCCTAGCACTGACCTGGCGGCATGGAGGAAAACAACTGGGAATTTTAGCCTTCTTAAGTATCGGTATGACTGGGGCTCTGGTAGCCAGTGGAGGAGGCACGTGGAAGACTTCAACGTCAAGGTTGATTCCTAGGCATATCTAGGTTCTAGTAAGAGCTGGCCTCTCCTAAGATCATTCCCCAAGGCAGCTCCCAAACACACCTAAGCTCTCTTGTCTCCTAATTCCCTTTCTATCCCTAGTAATGCTTAACTATCCCCTTCCTTCCCAAGGAAGCCTCCCTATACACACACCAAGTAACGCTGGTTCCGTGTCTCTTCTCCTTCCTTTAACTTCGAATAGCCACTCAACCTTCCAAAAGGGTGGGAGGGAAAACACCAGGAAAAGGTGAGGTCTGCACTTTGTTTCATCTACCCCCTGGATGATCAGTTGGAGAGGTGGGCAGTCAGTTCTCACCATTGGGTCAGTGAGTCACACACACTCCCAGGTCAGTGCTAGGCAGCACCCCTCCATACCACCAGCTGAACCCAGGCCAGTGAGATGGGCATTTAGGAGGCCACAAAGGGAGGCAAGGGAGGGAGGAGCGATGTCAGGGGCTGACTGGAGATCTGCTGGGGTAGACAGCTCTGCTGTTGTGGTGGCAACAGGTCACTGTCCTGTGAAAAGGAGACAATAACTGGTTTCATCACCACTTAACACCCGGGTGGCATATACACAGAGACGCGTGCTTAGGGATACTCTTTTAATACACATTTGTACAGACACTTGCACGTAAAGAGACATACTTGCAGGCATGTACACACAGTTGCACACACAGTCCTTTAAAGATAATACACAGTGAAAGCACTATTCAAACCTAAGTCACCACTGTTCCAATTAAGCTGAAGAGTCAGAACTGGAGTAAGTTCTTGCTCTACTTCATAATGCCGTATCAACCCCTGAAGCCAAAAGTGACGGTGGCAGGTGCTTACGCTACTCAGTCAAATCGGTTCATTTCAGAACATTCTTCAAAGTTCCAAACTCCATTAGAAGCAGATTCTTGTGGGGAGGGCATAGCTCAGTGGTAGAGCACATGCTCAAAATGCACAAGGTCCTGGGTTCAATTCCCAGTACCTCCACTAAAATAAATAAATATAAATAAATAACCCAATTACCTACCTCCCAAAAAAATTAAAATAAAATAAATTTTAAAAGTAAATAAAATGATTTTTTAAAAAAGAAGCAGATTCTTTTTTGGAATCTTTTTAAAAAAAATTTCTTTCATTTCCTTTTTGTGTGTGTGTGGGGGGGGCAGGTAATTAGGTTTATTTATTTGTTTATTTTTAGAGGAGGTACTGGGGATTGAACCCAGGACCTCAAGCATGCTAAGCATGTGCTCTAGTGCTTGAGCTATACCCTCCCCACCTTTTGGAGCCTTTACCCCTAGTTATTGCTCTAAATTTAGTCATTAACTCTTACTAAACAGCAGTACCCCCAGAACACTGGGTGTTATCCTCACAGCTAACTTAAAAAGTACTCAACAACATGGACATGCTCTGTTAGACATAGTCTTAAGTTGTCACAGCCAAAATAATGCCCTGGACTCATTTTGGAACCTACTCCCCAAATAAAAGTATAATAATGATCCAAAGAAATGTTCAAAAAAACACTAACCCCTAGCCCTCTCACAAAATTAAAACAGGAGTGTCCTAGGCTTTCTTGGCTCTGCAGCAGTCTCAGCTTCATCCATTTCCACCTTGAAGTAGCAGCGTCCTAGCTCCCTAACGTGGTTCTACTGAATCTTAGGTTTCTAGATCAGTGGTTCTCAAGGAAGGTTTGTGGGTCTGCAGCATCAGTACCACCCAGGAACATGTTAAAAAATGTAAATTCTCAGACTCCCTACTGAGACCTACTGAATTACATTCCAGAGATTGGGACTAGGAATCTGTGTTTTAAAAAGTCCTCCAACTTATTCTGATGCATAATAAAACCTGAGAACCCCTGTTCTCAGTCCTTGTGTGTTCCAAGGGCCTGTGATCTGTTCCTCAGATACCAACTTAAACCTGGTAACTGACCCAGGATGAGGACGTAAAGCCCAATGCCAGGGCAAACACACAGTAGTCCTCCAGCTGACAGCACCGCCTGACCCATCAAAAACAATATGCAAAAGGAAACTGCAACCAAAGATCTTAGAGATGAAATGGCCTTCAAAATACTACTTCAAAATACTACTCCAGCGCAAAAACAAAAAAGGAGAGCAGGGTGGGGAAGAGAAGAAATAAATGCGGCAAATGTTGATGAGCCGTGAAGCTGAGAGCTGAGCGCACGAGGGTCTTCTGTGCTCTCTACTTCTGTGCACAGGCGGAAACTTTCACATTCAAAAAAACAGAGGCTACTCTTGTACTCTCGTAAAGGCCCTCCCTAAAAAGTCAGCTCCAAAAGTGAACATGAAGATTACCCCCAAGACTCCAAAAGGTTCTCCTTGCTGTCCTTCAAACACATCCAGCATATTCCCAGCACAGGGCCTCTGTCCCTGCGGGTCACCCTTCTTTGAATGCTTTTCACCCAGATATCCACATAGCTCACTCCTTTACTCTTTCATATCTCTGCTTGAAGGTCACCTTGACTATCCAACATAAAACAGCAAAGCTCCAAAGCACAGCACACTCACATTCTCTATCCCTATTCCATGCTTTTTCTCCACAGCACTCGCCACGCTCTGTGTACAAAATGCTTGTTTGTTGTATTTATCTCCCACCAGAATGGTAACAGAAGCTCTGTTTTCACTGTCCACACTGTCAGTCCCTCAACACATATTTACTGAATGAGTGAGTAAATGAATGAACTGTCAGCTGAAGACCTCAGCCAAAGGGAAGATACATACAAAAACCTAAACATATCTACATATAGACAAAATCATACAAAAATGATTCTATAAAGCAAGACTCCACTCACCTTCAAGAGCAGCTGAGAACCAGAATCTGAAGATGAGGGGGCTGGGTTTTTGAGATTTGAAAATAAACAGTCAGGTGCTGCTCTGGATGATCACAGAGGAATAACGAGGGAGGCACTAATGTCCAGCCCGGGCTGTCTTGGGCCGGGTGGTAGCAGGATGGCAGCGTGGGCCACAAGTACCAACTTCCTGAAGTTCTTTGTCACTGCAGAAGCCAAGAAAACTTAGTCTCGCTCCGAGGGCTGTTGCTGCTTGGTTTCTGCTGTAATCACAAGAAGAAAAAAATAGTTCAGAGATTTTTCATGTCCAAGGAAGAGACAATTCGGAAACTACCATATTTCTCAAACCAGGCTGTTTCAGTAAAAGGGACTCCCACCCTCTATTCTCAATTCCTCTGGAGAGATGGCGAATGGGTTTAAAAGGTTAAGAGTGGGAAAAGGGGGAATGGTGGGTGGTCATGAAATTCAAAGAATCACAGGCGTTTTAAAGAGGAATAAGCCTGAAAGACAACCTATTTCAAAGCTTTCATGTTATATACAGAATACGTACGTGTAGGGAGGCCAAGCAACTTGCTTAGGGCCAGGGGTATAGTGGAACTGGGACTTAAGCCCATTTGACAGGTTCTAATTACATCCACTCTTCATGTGATGTGGTTACAACCAATTAAGGGAGTTGTTAATGAACTACGCAAGAAAGACCTAACTGACTTGTCTGAATGAGGTAAGAGGAACCCTTTCAAGAAAAGTTGGGCCAAACACAGACCGTGAGAAGAGCGCCCAGAGAAGGGTGTCTGTCGTTTGGTGCTTAAGTCTGGATGATGGCAGCTAACAGAACGCTTTACGAATTTACGTGGGAATAAGCCAAATGCAAATAAGCCTCAAGTCCGGACCACAAAGGTCCTAGCCTAGGTCCAAGGGCGCTTCCAGGTGTGACAACTCGGAAACCTCCGATCCCAACCTTTCACACTCCGGGTCTGACTCCCAGTCTTGCGGTCCTGGGAAAGCGGGGTATCCAGCTCCCCACCGAGCGCTCCTCTCCAGAGAGCCCGGGCCACGGAACAAAGAGTACGGGGTAGAACGCACCGGCCCGCCATGCTCGCTACCTCGGGTACCCACGGGGGCAGAGGCTGCCGCCCGCGCTTCCAGGACAGGCCCTGAGGCCTCCCTGGGGGAGCAGTTGGAGCTCTTCTCCGGGTTCCTCCGGAGACCCCGAAGACCCCAACACCTGCCTCCCGGGGAAGAAGCTCTGTGCCCGATCGGCGTCGCCAGCCGCCCGGCCTCGAGCGAAGCCTGTCAAGCCCAGGGGGGCCTCTCAGAGACACCCGGTCCAAGCCCCTCACTTCACCCACCCCGGCCGCGGCGGGGCGGGCCCCGCACCCTTCCTGAGGCCCGGCCGCCCCGCCCCGTCCCGTCCCCGTGGTGGCCGCCTCACAGGCGGGCCTCGCGAGTACTCACGGCGACCCCGGGCCGCGCGCGGCCGCCGCTGAGGGGACGAGCGGCCCGGGACGCCCCGCGAGGGCGGAGCGGCAAGCCAAGGGGCGGGGACCGGGCCGGCCGGGCGAGGTCGCACGCCCCCACGCCTCGCCGTTCCGTCACGGCCGCGCTGAGCCACTCTGCGCACGCTCGCGCGGCGGCACCGTGGCCACGTGACCCGCTCCGGCCCAACGGCCACGCGGCCCGCCCGGGGCGCGCCTCCGCCCCCGACGCCGGGCTTGGGGCGCCTGCGCAGTGGTTGCCTGTTGGGAGGAGGGCGGAGCTGGGGGAGGCGCCTGCGTCGTGGAGAGGGGCACGTGCGTGGAGAAATAAGAAGGGCCCCGGTGATGCGCGGAGGGCCTTCGAACCAGACTGTTGGAGCTTGGCGCCCCTTGTGGTTGGGAGGAAGAAACAGGGAAGGAGATCCTGGCTGCCTCTCCTTGCTGGAGCCCAGGTTGGCCCATAGAGACTGAGAAGGACCCCCCGAGGCTCTACCGACTCCAAGAATCTTTGGTTTGTAACATCTCAGGGTCATTTAATTCTGAACTTTAACTCTTTTGCTCCCCCGGTAGCTGTGGTGTGCTGGAAAGCACTCTGGCCCTTTAATCAGACAACCTGGCTTCAAATCCTGATTTCAGCACTTTGACTGTGTAGCCTTAAGCCAAGACGTTCACTTTCTGAGTCTTAGTTCTCTCATCTCTAATGTGGGGTTTAATACCTGTTTAATGGGGCTCTTGTGGTGAGGATGAAATGAGATGGTATGTCAAACTGTATGAATTTGCAAGTATTTGACTGTGTCTTACAAAACAAATTTCAAATGGTTCAACCTAACACATATAAAGAGAAAGAAGGGCAGAGTACTTGGGTCCAGGCGGTAGTCCATAATGGGAAGCAGTAACTGAGGTTATAGTTGTTTTGACCTCTGACATGGCCTGACCTCCCTTCGTCCTTATCAGAATTGCATGTCCCAGCATGCCTCTCTTTTCCATCAGCACTAATGGGGAAAGGCTCCTCTTATATCCACTTACCTCCCTCGTTCCCTCTTTTTAGCCAGACACAGCACACAGGGAGGCTTCGGCCCGAGTGATATAAACACCTGACGTCTCTGTCCCTCCAGAGCCAGCATCACTCAGAATTTTCCCAGTGATGTTTTTCACATTTGGATATTCTCAGCATCTCCCTTCTCACTCCCTCTCCTTTTTGATGTTCCTACTCCTCTTACCTGGCCTCTCATCCTGGGTCACAACACTGTCGTAGTATTAGTTACACCCATGGCATAATAACTGAAAAAAAAAAGTGAGGGATATAAAATAACAGGACTGAGAATGTAGACGTTCAGAGTAGTTGGGGAAGGAGTTGGCTTTGCTCCCTAAAACAACTCACCAGCAAGGGCCCCATAGCAGCTTTGGAGAGCCAACCATGCCTGGGAGGGTTTGAACAGAAGCACTTTGGGTAAGCTTGGGAGGTCTGTCCCCATGAGTGAAATATCAAAATCCAGTATTCCATAACCTTCCATCATTTCCCCTCCTCACCCCCTCCCATCTCATACCACCAGCTCTTCTGCTTACTGTGAATCACGTGAGTCTCAGCTGCCTCACAGCTGACTAGTATTTCCCTGGCTTCACTTCCTTTTCCATGCAGTCTAGATCCTATGGTTGTTACTTGAACCACATTTTCGCTAATATACTTGTCCTTAATATGACAACCCCTGATCATTCCAGCCATCTATCTTCCCTATTCTCCTGTTCTATGCCAGGATAAAGGAAATCACCCAATCCTGCAGAACTGAGTTTGGGAGCGGGTACTGTTTTATGTTGATCCAGCCCATAAGCCCTATTCTTTGGGAATTATGTTTTCCACACTCACTCTCCAAATCTGTGAGCCCCAGAGCCATGTTTGTCTTCTGTGACCCCTGGTGCCCGGGCTGCAGTTTATTGAGCTATGAGTGGATTCTTAATCCAAGCTGAGCTAAGCAAATGTTCTCTCCCAGGAATATTGGATTAGGGGTGAGAGATTATGATTCTAACTGTACTGGTTTCTTGAGCAAAAGAGATACAAGCTCTCAGCAGCAATGGTGCACCCACCTCCCAGCTACTATGAGAAATGAGAAATGGAGAAAGATTATCCGTGGAGAGAGAATGAAGCCTGGAAATGCAGAGACCAGAAATGCTGGCTGCTCTCTGGTTCCTGAAAGCCCCTCAGGCTCTTTGTGAGGTCCTCTACCCTTGGAATCTATGAGTCACCTTTATCTAGAATAAACTGTGTAAGCTAGTCTACCTCAGACCCAACACAGAGCTACTGCAAAGTCACAGTCTCCTCAGCTGGGCCCTGAGTGTGCCCAGCAGTGTGCCCAGCAGTGTGCCCAGCAACGTACCCAGCAGTCCTTCCACACCTCAGCTTCCGCCACCATCCCCAGTCCTGCTTCACAGAGGAAATGAAGGCAGTGGGGAGGAAACTGCCTTCATCTTCAGCCTCCTGCAGAAAATTTGAATCTCTCCCACCCCTTCTTTCTCAGAGGTGGAGAGGTCTCCCATCAAATACAAGTGTAATCCTTTCCATGCGATCTGTATTTCACATCCTTTTTCTCTTCCTGAACTTCGTTCCTTTACTTAAATTTCTCTTCCGTGGATATTCAGCTTTTTCCTCTCTCCTACTCCTTGATCTCAACATATAAACATGATCAACTAGCCCAACCTAAAAAAAAAAAATTTTTAATGTCATGCACTAGTGACTATTACACATTTTTTTCTTGCCTTCAACCAAGCTTCTGGGGAGTAGTTTACATTCTCCATCTCTATTCCTCACCTCCCATGTGCTCCTTAAATCCAGTGTCATCTGACCTTTCCCCAGAATCTCTACTCAAAATCCACCAAAGTTACAGATGACTTCCGAGCTGCCAAATCCATTGGAAAATTTCAGGGTCAACCAATTTGACCATTGATGTCAGTTGGCATAATTGAGTATCTGTCCCCACATCCCTTTTCTCTGTTGGCTCCTGTGGGCTACGCTCTTCCACTTTCTCCCTATACCTCACATGGCTCCTTCACAGCTTCCTTAAGATTCCTTTTCTGTCATCTACCATTTAAATAAAAATGTCGGTCCACACGTATTTCTCATCTCATTACTCTTCCCAGTGACCTCAGTAGCACCCCTCTGAAACAGACCTTGGTAATTTGGGGGCTCCCAGAAACTGATTACCCTTCCTGTGTCTCAAGTCTTAGAGGTTAGCAGAGCCCAGCTTCTATGACAGACGTTGAAAGGTTGGGTCTTTGCTTTCCCAGCTCTTTGGCAGCTAAGACATGTGACCTAGGCTTGGCCAAGTAGCCTCTGAAGGTGGTGATTCTGGAGTGGAGATTCAGAGAAATGATAGAACAAGGGAGAATTCATCCTGGTGGCAGTGGCCACAGTAGGGTCAGCTCTGCCCTGTGCTTGGGGGCTGTAGTGGTCAGGGTCCTGGTGGTGGGGCATCCAGCCTCCAGTGATGATGACATTGACAGTATTCTCACTGGGCTGGTCCAGCATCTTACTTTGGCTTTTGCTCTGGTGGACTGGTCTCCCGTTGTTCCTGGTTATTTCCCAGGCTTGCGTGTCCTGCTGGCAATCCCGTGACCTGCCCAATGCCCTCTCAAGAAATGGCTTTTGTCTAAATCTTCCTGTGTGACACACTGACTGCAGGTGACTGGGACTCCCGAGTATATGTGCCCATCCTTTACTTCTTGCATTTCAAGTTGCCTTTTAGACAACTCCACTTATCTCACAGGCAGACTCATCTTCCTCTCCATCTGCATTTCTTTCATGTTCCCACCTTAGTAAATAGCACCTGTGACTTGTTTCGTCAGAACCCTGAGCGGGAAACTTCTGTGACTTCTCCCCTCTCATTTAAACAGAAGCACTTTTCCCTTATAAACGTCTTACAATTTACCTCTTAATACATCTTAAGTCAATCCGTCCTTTATATTCCTCCTCTTCCTCACCAGAACCATCGCACTGCCTCCTAACTAGACCTGCGACCCCAGTAAATACTCCTCTGAGCTAGTCTCCACTTAGCTGCCTCGAGGAATCTTTCCAAAACCCAAATCTGATCACATCATTCCTCTATTAAAGTTCTTCAGTGGCTCCCTTCTGCCTCCAGTGTACCCTTTCTGAGGCTCTGGCTCCTACTTGACTCTCGTCACTCCCTTGCCTGCATCCTGCAATCCAGCCAGGTCAAAGCACACATTTTTATAGACCATGCAGGACATGTCTTTACATTCTGTAAGTGCTCAGTGGGGCTGACAGTCACGGTGCCAACTCTGCTCCCTCCCCTGTTCCACCCTGCAGAGATGGGCACCTGACCACTCTGGCCAGGCAGGGGACCCCATCCCCCTGACCAAAGTGATTAGCTCAAGTAAGTGTTTGTGACCTAAGTAGAGCCAATCATAATCTTCCCCTCAAAGCTCTCTTGCCCTTGACACCGTAGTGCTAGGAGCACAAGAGTTTGAAGCCACCAAGACCCAGCTCCCTCCCACATGGAGAAAGTGTGTCTATGGCAGGAAAGAGACTGCGACGAGGCACAAAGAGAAGTAGAGCCCTGAGAGCTGGAGTGAGAGAAATCTGCTGACATCTGTTTGAGCCCTCGAATTCAGCCCTGCCTGAAGCCTATAATCCCAGTAGACTTCTTATTCCCAACTTGCTTAATCCAGTTTGTGTTGGTTCCTATCACCTGTAATTAAAGCAGCCCTAATACAGAAATGGAGTGGCATGTGCAGTCAGCAGACTTGAGAATGTGGAACTGGTGGAGCTGAAGTGACGTGGAAGCAGTGTGGGGACCCTATGATCCTTGAATGGGAAGTTAGAAATCGCTGTTTTGTTGTATCAAGTCAGCTGACTAAATGATCTTCTCTTTTATCTGGAGATGTGGGTCATGCATCCGTCCTACATGGAGATTTCAGGGCCACACTGGAAAAAAATTTCTGGATGTTGGAGTATGCTAGCCTCTCACAAGATTTCCAGTAAGGTCTGCAATTCAAGCTGGATTCCTCGCTGGCAGAACCAGACCATGTGCAGCTTTGTTTAGAGTTGACTTTTTCCTTTTTAGCCTGTAGCCAGCCAGCTAGACTGCCAAGGGTCAGATAGTCATGCGTTTTATAGATTATAGAAGCCAGATGCTCTTCCCCTAGCTACAGTGAGTGAGGACAAAAGCACAGAGGTGGGGCATCCAGCAGGAGAGACTGGAGCTTAGGGCCTGGGCAGTTCAGGAAAAAAGCCCTATTCTCCAAGCTACACCTGAATGCATTTTTTTCTCCCAAATTAAAAGATAGTTATTTTATTTAAAGTTCAGACAGTCCTGGGGTTCTACTGCCTGGGGACCTTGGCTGTGAATCCTGTGGGAGAGAATGAGATGTATCAGTCACAAACACCATGCACTTTTCTGGAGTCCCTAAACCACCTCCTCCCTTCTGTCTCTTGGTTGGCACCCCCACCTATGCCAAGTAGCCCCTCCACTTCCACATCTGTGGTAGAAATGCCGCAGGTCTGACTTCCCAAGCATCCACCCAAGGGGCAAGTGATGCAACTCAGAAGAGCAGTGGGTTAGCCCTCTGTGGGGTGCCCCTTGGCCCATGGAAGACAGGAGCTAAGCGGGGAACAGGTGGAAAAATTCCCTCTCAATTCTCCTCTTGGTAAACTGTTCCAAGGTTCAAGGTTGCAAGTTTCTCCTTGCAAACACCACGTGCTTTAGCAGACGGTCCTGTCAAGTCGCCCACTCTCCCCTCACGGCTCATGCGAGAACAGTAGCCAACACAGCAATGCATTGTCTTGCATCCTTCACCTCTTTCCTTGCCACATCTCCTCTCCCCTCCCATCATCTTGGACTTCCATCTCCCCAGGCAGTGTGAACACTTTCCTCCCTGCCTCAGAGTCTGCTTTCTGGAGCCCTTGGGTTAAGATGTGGAGCTGTAATCAAAGCCCCTGTCCCAACACTGAGCCCCAGCAGTGGGTAGCAGGGAGGTGCTGAGGATACAACTGATTTTTCCTGCTCACAGGCAGGGAATCCAGCTTAGACTGCTGGATCCTTATCAGGGGCCCAGGGCCAAGGCTGCTGCATCAGGCCAGTTCAAGGCCTACTCCTAGGAGAAGCTGAGGCTAATTTCCCAGGCTCTTTTCGTGGTTCCCTGCATTGTCTCCTGGGCACCTGAGACTTACCTTGGGAAGAGTGGAACCCAGGCTTGCAGCTTGCTCTGCCTAATGGGTCTCTGTGCTCTGAGGCCACTAGAGGGCAGGAGGCTGGGGCCTGGAAGTTCAAAGTCCCCTCTACAGATGGCCAAAGGCTCTGACCATCCCAGGCTGCTGTACTGTGATGGCAGTGTCTGAAGCTGGGGCTGGGGAGAAAATGGGGCTCTCCACCCGTTCTGAGTTTGCACTTGGCACAGACTTGGTCACCTCTTTGTGGACCCCACGTGGCTCTGGCTAGAAGGGCAGCTGCCGAGTCTGCATTGGCTGTGAGCTCCCTGAGCCCATGAGTTTGCTTCCTTCATTGGTTCTCCCAAAGAACAAAGGACTGTGTGACATGCTTGTACAAATACACTGGCTGAGGGGAGTCCCGGAGGCCCAGAACAGCCTCTGAATCCCTGCTGTTTGGCTGTGTCACAGAGCACGCAGATGCAGTCAGGACAGTGGATGCCCAAAGATTTCAACCAAAGCTGGAAAAGATGAAGAGAGATTCCATGCTCTCCTTGATCTTAGCACCCTCTTCTGGAGGGTACTGCATGCCTGTTCTGTTCCACTGAGGCAGAGGTGAGACCCCAGGTCAGGTCAGAGCACACAGCAGATCCAGAGATGCTTCTGAGGTCAAAGGTCGTCAGTCCCATCTCAGACCAGAGGTCTCTTCTCTACATCCAAGACACCCAGGTTATAGCCAGAGAGAGAGAGAAATTCCCAGGGCCCTGTTAAAGGCTAAATACTCTGCCCACAGGCCCCAAGTTCTCAGAAGGCCCCTCAGTCAATGTCCACTGACAGAATCTCCTTGGGAGTGCTTTGGTGATGTGGTCTCAGTATAATAATGGACTGTGGCCAGAGGGCGAGGAGTGGAGCGAGCTGCAGGTTGGCCAGAATGCGGTCTGGGGTGGTTGCCTCACTGCTGTCCTAAGCATCGCTTTGGGATGAGGCCTGGGCGCCAATACGGCTTGGGGATTTTGACTATCTGGTCAGGGTCCCTGGAGCATGAGCCAGCCACAGTAATTTATCTCTGGGGGCACTGAGCAGATTAGGGGTGATCTATTACCATAGACAGGGCATTGCGGAAGCCCAGAAGCTGGGGGTGGGGGATGGGCCAAATGTGACCCGTTGCTAAGAGACAGAAACCACAAGGACCAGAAACCCAGACTCAAGGACCAGGACTTGGCAAATTCTTGATTTGGGTTGCTCGTTCACAGAGAGCCCAGGAGTCAAACCAGTCGGTTTGGAAGGAACTCAGCTGGCAGTTAGGGATGTGGGAAGGCATAATCTCTAAGGCAATCTTTAGTCCCAAAGCCAAGTCCAAAGGGAAGAGGGATGCTTCAGTTCCAGAAAGGGTATCTTCTCAGGGATTTCCATAAAGGACAAGGGATAAAAGAGACTTTTCCCAGTGAAGAGGACCAAGAGCAATCAGTTTTGTTGACCAAGAATCTTGCTCCGCTGCCCAGAAGGATGTGCTATAGATTAGTGACCACTGTTTTTCTCTTCTCCCCAGTTCCAAAAGGAAGGTGGGGTTTTTTCTTTCTTTGTTAAAAATGGTTATTCTGCTTCCCTCCAGTATTTCACATTGGTTATGTAGGGGTAGCTAAATTTCTCTTTAAGCCATAGATTGCAAAATAATCACAAGAAGTTATATGCAGATCTGACCAAGAATTGCACATCACAAAGGGACCCTGGACTGAGGGCTCAATAAAGCAACTGGACACGATTCTATTTTGTTTCCCACTGAGAAGTATGTTTTTTTTTCTGTTGGGCCTAGGATTATTGCATTGTTAGGCAGGTACATTTAAATAATTATATGTTTGTTAAGAAAAGTATAGGTGGATACTGAGCAAGAAAGGGGTAGAATATAGTGGGTGCAAACGGCTTATCCGCCCAGCATCCTTTCCCTTGGAGACCATTGCTGCCCCCCAAGCCCTGGTGGGGTCAGTTAGGGTGGCCTACTCTTCCATCCTAGAGGTGGGCACGTGTCCATTCTGGCCAGAGTCCTCCCAAGGTCTCCCGAGCTGAAGCTAGTGAGGCCGCCATGTAGAAGGAAGCAGGGCCAAGAGATGAAAACATCATCGTTTGAACCCCTGCATCCACCTGTACCTAAAGGCAGATTCATCCTTTGATTCATCAGTTATGTAAGCAACTAATTTCCTATTGGCTTAAACATGTTTGAATTCGGTTTTTGATAGTTGCAACTGAAAGGATTTGGACTAATACATATACACACAACAGAGACACAAACACCACTGTTTAAAATCATTAGACATTATATGAGTCTTCCATGACCTTATAGGGCTTGGCAAGCTTTTTATCTAAAGGACCAGATAAATCTTTTAGGCTGTGTGGGCCACATCTGGTCTTTGTCTCATGTTTTTCGTTTTGTTTTTTGTTTTGTTTTTACAGCCCTTTAAAAATGTAAAAAACATCCTTGGTAGGCCGTACAACACCAGGCTGCAGGCCAGATTTGCCAATAGGCCATAGTTTGCCTCCCCTATGTAGACCCTGCTGAACTCTGCATCATTTGTACACAGTCTGCCAGTCCCTAACTCTGAAACAAAATACTTTTAAATGCCATTTTGGTTTGTGTTTTGACATGAGTTTGTAATGAGTTAGGGTTCAGGGTAGAGTTAGGAATGGGTGCCCACTCTCTGCCACATAATGGGCACTGAATAGATGGTAATCACAATTATTTCTTGATAGTAGAGAGAACTGCTGAGAATGATGCAGCTGTCCAAATGGCTTTGTCCAGATGTGGCAGTTCATTCTTGAAGACCCTTCCTCCTTCAGTAAAACTTCCTCTGACCTGCCTTACCAGTCAAGTCTGAATTAGGTACTTTTCTTGCCACCGCAGACCCCATGTGGCCCTCCATTAAAACTACATTTGGTCTGTTTTCCCCCTGACTCTGAGTGCTTGGAGCATGCCTGAGCCCCAGCTCCTAGCACGGAGCTTAGCACCTGGCACGGAGAGGTGCCTGTGCCTCCACGTGAACGTCTGTTTGAATGTGCAGGTGTTGCATTCTCGCCATCTGTGTCCAAGGTGACCGCCCCACCTGTTGATACTGTGCTGGTGTACGGATGCCCTTGGCACTGGTTCCTCTCTCAGCTGGAAATTGTTTGTTGATCTGTACCACATGTGACCTGATAATGTTATTTTTTATCCCCTTCCCTCCAAAAATGAGTCAAAGACAGAGGAACAGGTAGGAACAGTTTTGTTAGAAACTCTTATGAAGGAGGAATCCTCCGACCCCACCCCCACCCCCTTTATTGTCTGATGTGATCTCAGATCAGAGGCCTCCAGCCTCAGCGACATGTGGGGACCAGAATGCCCACCACGTAGCTGGGGCCCCAGACTAGTTTGATCCAGGTCTATGGGGTGGAGGGGAAAGTACCCTCCTGGGGAAAGTATGTGCGAGGCCCTGTGGGCCCGGGAAAGGCTGACCAAGGCAAGGTGAGTCATGGTGTTCTAAGCTGGATCTTTTGCCCATCTCACAGAAGCAGGCAGGAAGCACCACCATTGATCAGCTTTATATGGCACCCACTGTATACAACAGACAGACAAAGACAGACAGACAGAGCACACACCACTTCTAAGCTGAACACGCTTACCACCTAGAAGCACCTTGGATAAGCACATGTGAGACACTCTTGCATAGGAAAGATGTCGTTTTTAAAGGAATGAAGAAGTATTTTGGCAAAAGATCTACTTCCCTCCCAGGTCCTGGGTAAAGAGGGACCTCTAAATTCTGAAGCTTCTACCTATTGAAAATTATCCCCTTCTCAGTGGCAGTATATACAGTAGCAAACCTTCCAAGTCTGTTGTCACAGCTCTACGTACATCCTGAATCTACTTTACAGGTGGGCAGACTTAGACTGAGAGACAGAAGGCGGCCTGAGCAAGGGGACACTGGGGCTGGCTCAAGGCGAGGGGAAACAGGAGGTGTCTCGGCTCAGCCAAAGGCAGGGCCTCTGTCTATCTGGATGGAGAATGGAAAGGCTGGCATGGCCCACACTCCCTTTCTTCCTGCCGGGGAAGCAGTGGTTCCACGGGAAAGGCTGTCAAGAAGGAGAGGCAGGTTCCCCTCCTGCCGGCCAAGGGGCCTTTCGGGGCGGCAAAGACCAGGCTGGGCCCGCGCTCCTCCTGGGAGCTCCTCTTCAGGGATGCTGTCTGAGTTTGGGGATCGTGGGTTCACTGCTTCCACAGCTCTCTCGTTACCTGCATATAAGCCTAGACCTCAAATCCTTGATAATTTTTAAGAGGTGGTGGGGTGGGAGTGGCTTGAGAGGGAATGAGACACAGAACAATCTTTCCACAGCCTCCCTCTGCCTAGGCTGGGGCCTTCAAGGGTCTCCTTCACCCTGTCTCCTAGGGATATGTAAAGGCAGCTTTTATGAGACTCTATACTGTCTTTTTTGTTTCTCTTGGTTTTTTTTGTTTGTTTTGTTTTTTTGTTTCTTTGTTTTAATTTATATATAGATATATATATCTATATATCTATATATATATATATATATATATTCTTAAAAAAGCAATAGTCCTTTGGTCCCTAAACTCTAAGGAATGATATGATTTTGAAAGAAGTAAATCTGGGCTTCCCTTGTGGAGAAGCCCTTGGCACCCCCAAGGCCCTCTGCTGGTTCCCCTAGACAGTCCGTCCTCAGCCAGCCCAGCTGCCTCACCAGCCTGCGCTCTACGCCACAGGCACAGAGCAACCCACTTGGTGGAAACAATCCTTGAGGTGGCCTGAGCCCAGGCGTCGGCCTTGGGTCCGATCCACCTCCGTCCGCGGCCGCTCCTTCCGGAAGGGCTGCTCCAGCGTCTCTGTGCTTTTCTTTTCCTTTCTTCTCACCCTTCAGTTTCCATTGTTGGGTAAGGAGAGAGGCGGGGAAAGGGAAAAGTCACTCCGGGGGCAAGGCAAGAAGAGCCCCTGCCCCCTCAGTGACATGTCAGGTGAGTGGCTGGTCCTCAGGTGTCCACTGAAGCCAGCCCCTGGGTCCCGGACAGATGGCCTCAGCCCAACAGCCCTTCCAGAGGGCTCCCTGGGGGCAGCTCAAGTTAGGCAGGTTCCTGTGGACCTTCTGAGAGCAACTCTCTGAAAGTCGCAGGCAGCCGGCCCTGCCAGGAGCCTCAGAGAGCTTGTCGCCTCCCTCCCGACGCCCACCAGGCCTGTAGGTCCTGCTTCTTCAGCACCATATTCGCTTCTCTCCTCATCTCCGTGTTCACTGCTGTTATCCTAGCCCTTACATCCTGTTCTTTCTTGGCTTAAACTCCTCAGTGGTTCTCTACCATCTTCAGGGTAAAGTCCAAGCGTGTGGCCTTTGAGACTCCTCACAAGCTGGCACAAACCCACTTTCCTAGTCGCCTTCTCCACCCGCCCTCTGCTCCCCCACACATGAACCCTCTCCTGTGGCCCCTGGGGCTCTCTGTGGAGTAGAAGTAACTGACTGGATCTAAATGCACTTGTCTTTCTCAGATTGTGGTGGCAGGAGTGTTGTCTGATTTATCTCAGTCCTTAGACTGAAGGAAAAACACAGTCTCAAACTGAGGATTCCTCCTAACTCCTGGGTCTTCTCCCCCAGCCTTTGCAGAGGTGGGTGCCCCCAACATCCCAAAAGGGATATCAAAGCTGAGAGAGACCCCCTGCCTGGGATCTGCCAAGGACTCACCTCTCTGGCTGGTCACTGAGAGCAGGTCAGTAAGGCCGGTTGGCATCCTTGGGCCTCTTGAGCTGGACCTTGAGCCTCTTCATGCCAATTTGAAAGCCATTCATGGCCTGAATAGCTGTCTGGGCACTGGTTGGATTGTCAAAGCTAACAAACCCTGGAGGGTGTGGGCAGAGAGGCTAGCTGGGACTCTGCCTGGCAGGGCCCCCTTTCTCTGACTAGTCCCTTCTCCCTGCCCCTCAGGCCAGTTCCATCAAACATGTCCTCCTCCCCTCTCCATTGTTTGTAGGTGCGCACACACAGGCGCATGCTCTCACATGGGCTAGTGGCCTCAATTTCCTACAGGTGTGATTCTGGGAATGCGAGGAGGTAATTCTGAGTGTGTGTGTGTTGTGAGATGGGTAATGCGCTGGTTGGGGTGCTTCTCTGTCCTTTCCCTGGTATGGGAAAATCTCTCTCCCCCCACAGCTCCCATTCCAGTCCTCTGAACTGCAGATGGAGTTGGAGGGGATCTCTGTTCCCAGGCCCAGACTCCACCTGCCCTGGCTAGACTCTAAAGCCTAACCTGGTTGAAGATCTACCAGACACCTGACCCTCCCAGGTGAACCTGAAATAGACTTGTTCCTGGTCTGGGCTTAGCCCCATCGCTGGTCTGGGACCCTGCTGAGGGCTCTACCTACACACTCAGTTTGTGGGAGTCACTGACTTCTGGAGGCACAATCTTAGGGTCTGCAGGGAATCTCGAATTTAGGAGCGCGAAAGGCCCAGGGATGGGTTTCTGCTCACCAAAACACTTGCTCTGGTTGGTGGCTCGATCCACAAAGACTTTGGCAGAGACAACAGCTCCGAAGGGCAGGAATGTCTGGATGAGTTCTGCGTCACCAAACTCCTGAGGCAGGTGATAGATGAAGAGATTACAGCCTTCGGGGCCTGCAGGAACAGAAGCAGGCTGGTTCAGGGGAGGAATCCTGAGTCCAGCCCCACCAGGCCCTGATCTCCAGATCCCTGTCCCTCACCTTCTCTTTGCTGCTGGGGCAGGGCTGAAGGCTGCTGGGGAAAAGTTGTGCTCACTGGGGCATAGGCCGACGGATAGGCTGCTGGAGACAGAGGTGGGAGTGGGCAGTGACCCCTGGGAGCCATCCCCCAAGCAGGGCCCCATCTGCCTGGCCATTTTTGACCAATGCAGCGAGTCCACAGTAACCCTCACCCCTAGAAAGGTCGTCCTGGGTCCAGGGGTACGGGATGGAGGGTTGACTCCTCAGAAGAGAGCCTAACCGCCCCCTCCCGGAATCTTCCTATTACTTTCTGGGGCCCTTCAAACCCCCCAGGCCGCGTAGCGCCCAGTGAAACCTGCGTAGTGGTGCGTCCCAGCGTAGGCCTGCTGCAGGGCGTCAGCCACGCCAGGGCTCTGGGCTGGGGAGAGAGGGGCGCAAGGCCCACAGTGAAGGTGGGCTGGCGGGCAGGGTCAGCTGAGAGCTCAGGGAGTGTGGGAGGTCGAGGGAGGTGTGAGAGGCAGCAGGGAAGCAGGAGGCCCTTCCAGGGAGGCCAGGCCCTGCCACCATCACCCCCCAGCCCCCACCCCCCGCTCCCCACTCCATTTCGCGGGAGATTCGGGTGGAGCGGGGGGCCCACCTGGGTAAGGAGAGAGCCCGTTATTGTAGAGACTGTCGGAGCCAGGCTGCCCACTGGTCTGGGGGGTCAGGGGGGTCAGGGGGCCGAATCCATTGACCCCGATGGGTGCTGGGAGACCGGGAAGCGCGCCGGGACCGCCGCCCGGCGGGGAGCTGGGGGCTGGCGGCGGAGGGGGTGGGACAGTCAGGCGGCAGCCCCGCCCCGCCGCTCCCCGCCCCCCCCCCCCACGGCGCCCCCCCTGCGCGCCGTACCTGCCGCGGGCAAGAGCGGCGCGGCCACCAGGCTGAAGGCCGCCACGTGCTGCATCTGTGCCGCCACTGCGGCCACCGGGCCGAGGCCCGGGCCCTGTGCCGCCGCCAGCAGGGCCGCCTGGTGCTGCAGGATCTTTAAGAGGGAAGAAGGACGAGTGTGGCGCGCCCAGCGGCGCGCAGCTGCCCCAGCTTCCAACCCCCGGCCTGGTCCAGCCGCCGGTCAGCCCGCGCCCGCCAGGGCCAGGCACCTACCGCGGTGGTGTAGGCCCCGCAGGCCCCGAGCGGCAGCGGCGCCGGGTGGAAGGCGCCCAGCTGGCCCGCCATCTGCTGCATCCGCCGCAGCGCGCGCTCGCGGTCTGTGTCCGCCAGCTTGACCACGAGGCTGGACGAGGCGCCCTGGTCAAGGCAGGGGAGGCTGCAATGACCAGTCCAGACCCCAGCCCCGAGCGCCTGGCTTATCAGGCACTTTCCCCCCGGCATATGGGGAGGAGGAGCCCATCACCACCCCACAGGCCGCACCCGGGGCCCGGCTCCCGCCCTCACCGCCATGGTCCGGCTGCCGTGCAGACTCTGGATGGCCGCCTGAGCCTCCCCTTGACTCCCAAACTTCACGAAGGCACAGCCTGGGGCGGGACAGAGGTGGCTCAGGTCACAGAGGCCAAAAGCGTCATGTGGTGCAGAGTGAGACGGGTCATCAGGAAATCCAGGGGTCAGCTCAAGTCACCTTTACTGGTCCCATCAGGGCTCCGCAAGACGGTGCACTCCTCGATGTGGCCGAAGGGCTGGAACAGGCGTCTGACGTCCTCCTCGCCCTGCTGCTTGCCCAGCATCCCCACAAACAGCTTTCGGTCCTCTGGGGACAAATCGAGGAGTCAGCTGGGAACCCTAAGTCCTCTTGGGCTCCCCAGAGTAGCAGGAGGCGTTTAGGAGGGTGGTTAACCACAGTCTAATTCTCGAAGAGGTGTAGTGACTGAGAAGGCCCTACTCACCCAGGGCTACAGGTGGAGTTTCTCTGAGGGGCAGGATGACCTACAGGCAAATCAGGAGGAAAGGAACTCCAGATTCCCATCAGGGAAACCTGGTTCCTGGAAAAACTCAGTAAGGCTCATTGCTGCTCTTGTGGGAAGTGATTCAGTAACTATATATATATTTTTTGGACACAGCTCTAAATGCATCATTTTCTATGCTAGACCTTTCTGTTCTTGGAGTTTGGGAAATGCTGTTTTAGACCATTGCAGCTCTATTAAGGGAGGGGTCCTCAAAGGAGTCCTGTGTGTTCAGACTGGGTCTGGAGAAGACAAGCACACACTGCTGGCAAACCCGATGGCAGTGGCTAGAATCAAGGATTCTGGGTCAAAAAAAAAAAGCACAGAAAACAGTTGTCTCCTTGTCCCCAGACACTGAGCACAGGAATGATGACTCCTCACCCCCAGCACCAAACTCAACCTGGGTACCCCCACCCCAAGGCCTAAAGAGGGCAGGAAACTCGGGTTCCTGAGCCTCCAGCATTGGCATTTTCCCCGCTACACTTCCTGAATCCCTTTCCTTACCTTCCTTATTCCCTCACTGAGCTTTCAGGGCCCTCACTGAGCCCTGCTGCCTCCTCTCTGACTTCCCCTGTTTCCCTGCTCTGACCCCTCCCCAGGTGTTCATGCCACGGGAGAACAAGTTCTGCCTGTAGACCTGGATGGCCACCTGAGGATCCTTCCCTGTGTCCACCCTTCCTGTGGGAGTGGTAGGGATTCCAGGAAGGAGGCCGCAAGCTGGACCTGTGCCCTTGGAGAAAGCTGGAAAGCTGGGGCTGGAAACGAGGTTTCAGTGCACATCCAGCAGGTCAGGCCGCAGGAGAACTACCCAGGAGGGTGAAGCAGGGGGACCAGCCCATATGTCCTGCTGTCAAAGCCCCTCTCATCTCTGCACCAAGGCAAGTCTCTGAATTGGAGACAGGGCTTCATCAGGGTGATACAAGTTCAGAGAGAAGGAGTGAGTGGGAATCTGGGTGAGCTGATAGGGGTCCTTGGATCCTGAGTACAAGGGAAACAAGGCTGGTGAAGGTCATAGACTGAAGCTTGGGTGATGGTGAAAGGGAAGGACAGACTGGCTGAAATCAGCAGTGGAGGGAACGTCCAACAAGGCTATGTGTGCGTGTCCACATTTCACCCGGACAGTGTGGGGTTCAGCCTAGGCTGCCCTGGGTACCTTGGTATCTGTCTCCTGCCTGTCACTGCTGTATCTGTATGGAGGGCAGGGGCTGTGGTGTATATGAGACAGACAGAATGTGTTCAGCAGAATCTTGCCCTCTGTCCAGAGGATTACTGCCCAGAAATCCCGGCAGGGAAGGAATGGATAACGTACTTGTGGCCGGAATTCTAGTGGAGGTACCACCATTCTGTGCTGAGACTACAATTCAGAGGGTGTGCATCGCTCCTGGGAGTGTTTGCCACAGAATAGTGCCCTCGGAATGGGTCGCTGGTTGCCTAGCCTTTTTAAAAAGCTGTGGAATCCACTGTTCTAACAAAAATATTAGGATGAAGCCCAAAATGTAAGAGAAAAGCAGAACGGCTCAGACTGAAGCCGGACAGATGGGAGGAGGACTGGCATTCCTCTTGTCTCACCTTCCCCTGGTGCTCCCTAGGGGGGCTCCAAGGAAAGTACCTTGTAAACCGCTGGCCTAAAACAGGAAATAGAGTTCCGCATGGTGTATGAAGAGGGACCTGAGATCATTTTGTTCAGGAACATGAGAAGACAGGGAAGGTCTTTCATGAATCTCTTGACTAGCCTGATGGCAGCTTTCGCACTATGCACATTTAATGTAGAAATGGATGCCTTTAGGATGTTATGAAATAATTTAATTTTGAAAAATTAGATTAGTTTTCCTTTAAGAGTGTACTGTTCAATGCCACAGGATGTAAAATATAGGCATGGAGCGTGGAGTATATGAACAGTGTGGAACTTGGCTGCAGAATTTATAGGAACTGGGATACATGAAACATGTATAAACATATACATAGGGCTGGGGTATGTTGAGAAGCTGCTATAATAAAGTCCGTGAAGACCTGGATGCACTCCCAGTGCCCCCAGGGCTGCAGGGGCGGCCTCGGAAGAGGAAGACCCCAGCACCTTGTATCAGGCAGGTCTTGTGGTGGTGCTTCTACTGCACAGTAAGCATTGCACATGCAAGTGTCACCAGTGCCTTCAAAACATAATACAACATACAACAATGAATATATGTATGTTCATGTATAACTGAAAAATTGTGCTCTGCACTGGAATTTGACACAACATTGTAAAATGATTATAAATCAATAAAAATGTTAAAAAAAAATACAACATACAGTATGTTTAAAATATAGGTTGTTTCAACCACAAACCTCATGTCTGTTGATTAAAAAAATAAGAGTAATATTACTCTGTTGCATCCGCATCAAAATTCAAGAGATAGAATGTAAAGTGACATATTTGTCAGAAAGCTCATGTGTGCGTAACAGAATACTCCTGCGTGGCAGATGGGAAAACATGGACGTCTCTGGGCCGAAGAATCAAACCTGGCAGGCTCAGGTAGGCTTCCACAGTGTGGGCCCACTTTTAAAAACTGAATTAGTTGCCAGCGTTTAACCTAATTAAAATATAAGATTTTAATTATATCATGACATTCTCACCCATGTAGGGTTACTTACCTGCTCCTGTAGCATCTGAGTTAGGGATCCCTGTTTTATGGGAAGAGAAATCTAACAATAATCCCTTCCCAGAAAAAAAAATGGCAAAATTTTGGAAGATTATATTTGCCTTGATACCCCCTTGATGTCAGTATTTTTATCAGATATAGAAATCATTATTAATCAACTGTAAACAAAGGATTGAATTTCAGGAATAATTAAGATATATGCAAGCTCACAGGCTTAACTGTATCAGGGCAGGTATGACCATGAACTCTGAAGATTTATTGACTGCTTGGGATCACAGAGTTAAGACTAAAATGGGACAAGCTATCCTACACTGGTGTCAGATGTTTCATTTCAAAAGCAAAATTCAATACCATTTTAAAAATTGAGTTTCTAAAGCATTAATTTGTGTTAAAATTCTGCAGAGAGCTGAACTCACGGTAGAATAGATACATGACAGCACTGAAGAAAAGGGGCACACTTTGGTTAGTATCTAACACAGATCAGTTGGTAGTAAAATACTTATAAATTGTAAAGGCTCAACTGTTCTGCAAGATTTAGAACATATGCCTCCTCTCCCAAATATGGATCAGGGACCATTTGGTGACTTTGAGGGGGAGCAGGAAGGAATTGAGAGATCTGGTCATCCAAATCTGCAAGAAGGATTATCCATGGTTGCATTTGGAGTAAATGTTCCTCAAGAGCCATCACTTGTCAAGAAATATCTGTGTTACACAGAACTACTAAAATTTTGAATTCTGCCAGGCAGACGTCTTTTCAGCTAGATTTGCTTTGCCTGTTCTCTTGAGCTGCTTGGAATGTGAACAGGTGTAGGGGTGAGATGCCTTATGTACAGAATTTGTCAATGATATGACACTTGAAAAAAACTTGTATGCTGTGGGGTAGGAAAATGATAAAACTCATGCTGATGCCACTGCTGGGGGCCCAGATGACCAGGACATCAGGGCTAGGCTAAGGAAGTATTATCGGCGTGGAGGCCTCCTTTTGCGGTGGCCCTCACCCTGGCAAGATGTGTTGGACTCCAAACAGCAGGAGTGCCCCCAGCATTGTGGACTTAGTTCCTGGACCAGATTCCAGGTCGCATCACGTTCTGAGCGCTGCCGGTGCGCTTCTCTCTGCCTGAAATACTTGCTCCCTCGCTCCTCTCTTGTCTGTTTGCCTACTTCTTGTTCATCCTGGAGATCTCAGCTTAAATATTACTACCTCTGGGAGCCCATCTTGACCTCCAGACTAAGTTACATGTTCCACGTTCGTGCCCCCACAATCCCCGCTGGACCTGAGAAGCACTGAGCGCCCTTTGTTTACTGGTTTATAACCCAACTCTGAGGCCAGGAGCCAGGTCTGCCTTGCTCAGCTCTGTGTTCCTAATGTGGAGTCAGTTACTCAAAAGATGTTGGTTGGATGGTTGAACAAACTGCAGCCCAGCCTGTCTGCTTCTTAGCTCACTCAAGTGCTCCCAGGTGGCCGCTTACCCGTGGGGCAGTCTAGTGTTTGTGGGCAGGGCTTAGGAAATGGCCAGCACTGGCCTTGATGCTTAACAGGTTCCCGAGAAGCAGAAATTCTTGGGACAAGTGAACCAGAGGTTTGGTATGCAGCCTGGAACTTCTCAAAAACCAATCTGGGAAGAATGAGATGGAAAAGGAGGATGTGTATTTGGAGGGGAGAGTGGAAGCTTGGAAATATTGCTTCAAGACAAAGTAGGGTGATAACATCTTGACCAGAAGTTGAGAAGCAAAGACCAGAGGTTAGAAAATCTAAAAGGATGAAGAGAGGATATCTTGGAGGAAAGAACTCCACAATGGAACTATGAAGCTGTGAGCGTCCCTTGCAGGTGCGGACACTGAGCATGGAGTCTGGAGGGCTGTGCAGGTTAACGAATGTCTGTCAATTGGGTTCCATTCTCTCCCTGATCTCAGGCAGCTTCTTTTACCTAACAAAGCCATGGTCTCTCCAAGGGAGAGAAGGAGTCTTACTGGGGGGAAGTCAGCAGACTTCAGGGAGGGCTGCAGGCAGGTAGCTCGGACTGATGTAACACCCAAGGGCAAGAAAGATGTCAGGAGTTGTCGCTGGAAGCTAGTACTGCTTCTCCAGTATGAAAGCTGGCCAAGATGTGGATGGTTGTTAAAAAGTACAGGCTCCCAAACCCTCCTGTGCTTAAGGAGTGTCAGTCTTTCTGTACTAGGAAACGATGCAGCTAAAAAAACTTTCAAAGACTTTCCATGGCCCTCAGCATAGAGTCAAATTCCTTAAGATGGCCTACAAGATCTGTCTTACCAGTCTTATCTTTTACCACAAGTAACCAACCAGGCAATTGCAATGAAGGGGCAAGTGGCTCCAACCCAGACTGGACTGGGTTCTCTGTAATCAGAAGAATCTGGAAAAGGAAAATAACTCTAGCCTGGTCCTTCAAACAGACCTGGAAGTTCCGCCTGTAAAAACAGGAATGAACTCTCTCCAGGGGTAAGGTGGCAAGAACTCCCTTCCTCTATGTCCAGCCTCTACCTCCTGCCTCGTCTGGGTCTGGGGACCCCGGGACCCCATCCCTCCTCAGTCTGACCTGGGATGGCTGAGCTGTTCTGGTGCCGAGTAACTCTGGCCCTTACTTGTCCCCCTGACCCAAAGAGACTCTAGTAATAAAGCCTGGATGGGACTGACTCCAGGGGGGGCCCACCATCCCCTACATGGATGAGACCCTGAGGTGCATCAAGCAGGCAAGTTACCTCCTCGGCCCTCACTGGCAGCCGGCTTCACTTGGATGGGACGATTCATCTGAAAGACATCGGACCAACACACCCAGTCAGTGTGACTGCCTCGCCCCAGGGCCCCGGCTTCCCCACCCCCGGACACCTTGGGATCCAAGCCCTGGCCCCTGTGAACTCTCCACTCTAGCACTCTCACACAGGGACTATAGATTTTCTCGAAAGTCCCTCCCTTAAACCCAGGAATTTAGAAGGTGCTGAAGCCTGAAGAATTTGATGATCGGAAGCTCCGTGGGAAGCAGAGGATGGACTGGAGGCTAAACAGATTCTCCCTCCTTGGACCCTATGCAGGGACCACGTGAGGCCTGTCCCTCTGGCTCCTGGACTTTCTTAAAGGTGTTGCATGAAGGAGCTGGGTAGGAGGATAGAATGGATCTTCAGATTTATGTTTTATGTCTAAAGCTGGGAATATAGCTCTATGTGTCACTTCAATGAGACAGTCTGGGAATCAGGGCTGTCTAGCCCCAACTCTGCCATTTAGTGGTCGTATGACTTCAAGTAAGCCACCTTCTCTGATTCAACTTGTCAGACGAGGAAAACCTTCTCCAGGTTTCTGTGTCGCCCGCTCAGCCTCCTCCTTGGGCCCTCTTCCCCTGGGGATGCTGGAGTCTCCGGGCCACCATCCTCGGCCCTGCGCATCCGCTCCTCCCGTTCTTCCTGGATAACTCATCTGCACCCACAGCCTCGGCTCCTGCCCCCACGGGGATGACTCACAGTGCTGCATCTCAGGCACACACCTCCCTCCTGAGCTTCAGACCTGTGTGCCGGCTGCTTGCCGGACATCCCGACTAGAAAGTCCCACTGACACTTTCCACTCAACACACCCAAACCAGAGCTGATCTCTTTGTCCAAACCTGATCCTTCCAGTCATCCAGGCTCTAAACCTGGAAAGCAGCTTGACCCCTCCCTCCAGACCCTCCCCCACAACCGATTTCACCTTCTGATTCAGGGGTTCCCTGATCAGGGGCAGAGAAGAATCACCTGGGAACCATATCCAGTTGGGGGATGTATAATTTGTAAAAGCTCCTCGGTGCTTTCGATATACACCGCCCCCACTCCCATCCCCCAGCCACCCTGAAAGAATTCATGATTGGATCCCCGTCTCACCTTCCTCTCATGGGTGTTGTGGGGATCACATGAGATAATGGGGATGCAAAAGGTCTTTGTAAACTGCCAAGAGCTGGGTGCGTAGGATGTGAGGAATTATTGTTGGGGGCAGATAGCTGAGTGCCGGGAGGAAAGAACAGCGTCCTTCCTGTTCATGGAGGAAGGGGTACTGATGCCCATCTGGCCTGAGAAGGTGATGATCTGACCCCCTCCCCTCAGGAAATGCAATGCTTCTGCACCAATCAGGGACCACTCCATCCCCTACCAATGTGCTCGTTGCCGAGACAACAGGCAGCTTCCTGTTACCATAGCCACAAGTGCTACCCAGTAACCATGGTAACGCCCTGGCAGTCACAGTTGAGCAATTTCCTTTGGATCAAATTTGGGGGGGGGGGAGCGGGGAGGGCTCATTTTAAAAAAATGGAAAGGAAAGGAAAACAGGCCAAGCCTGAACCAGTGCAGTCCCCCTCCCACCAGGGCTCAGGTTCTTATACGCTCTGACACACCCCCCCACTGGTGGTGGAGCACCTGCTGTGTACCAGGCTGTGGGTGGGGGCCGAGACACCGACAGGACTCAGGCTGCAGTCTACAGGGGATGACAGATCAATCCAAGCAGATCAGGGCGAGCTGGACAGGTCTGGACTGGCCTGGACCAGGGATCAGGAGGACGGGACCCGTCCCTGGGCATGGCCACCTGTGATTGTGGAGGAGAGACCAAGAGACAGAGCCATGCAGAGTAGAGACACAGGGAGAGGCGAAGAGACACAGGAGGACAGAAATGATGAGAGAGTAAGAGACAGACCTACGAAAGGGCAAGGAAAGAGAGAAATACTGGTGAAGATGGGAAGGAAATGAGGGGCTGAGGTTCAGGAAGGGGTACAAGAAAGGCAGGGAGGAGTGTGGCAGGGGAGAAGGGAAGGTAGAAGCCTGGGTTGCGGGGGCAGCGAGGGTGAGCAAGACCATCATTATTTTATTAGTTCTTAAATATATCCTGAGAATTTCTCTCTGGAGCCTAGAGAGATGAGCCCATGTGACAGCAGTGGTTTCCATGGCAGCTGCCTCCCCGGCTGGGTTTCTGGGGACGTGGAGCTCATTGGTGCTCTGGGGGCTGCCCCTTTCCCCCGCCCCGACTCCCCACTCTTGGATGGAGGTGGTCCATACATGTCCCACGTGGACCCGGCGAAGTCTGGGTCTCCTAGGCCGGACACCTGGCCTTCCCACCACTCAGGCATGTTGCTAATATTTCCATAACTATAAAGAGCCCCACGCTGGGCCCTTCAGGGGAGACAGCAACGCCCCTGGGACCCTGTCCTCGAAAGCTCACAGCGGGGAAGACAGTGCCACCATTTCCCGAGAGCCCACTATGTGGCAGGCCCCTCCTGGGGCACTTTGCATAATTGTCTCTAAATTCCTTCCGACCAGTCTGCAAGATAATGCCACTGTTCCCATAGTGTAGATGAGAAAGCCGAGGCTGAGAGCAGTTAAATCGCTTATCTGGGATCACGTGGTGGGTAAGTGGTTGAGTTGGGATTTGCCTCCAGGACTGTCTGACCCTGAAGTCCATGATTTTTGCATTGTGTTGTTCAACTCCGTTCTTAAGACATGAACACAAATAATGAGGCACAGAGGGACTAGGACCTTAGGAGGAGTGCAAGGTAAGGTGCTGTGGGAGAGGCTGACTCCATCCGGAGAGGCTGGCTCAGGGAAAGCTTCATGGTGGAGGCAGGGTTTGACCTGGGTCCTGCAGGACTGAGGTCATTGGACCCTATGGCGATCATGGGACAGATAGGGTTGGGGGCTGAGCACTCCAGAGGACTGGGATACGGAGGGGGAGCTGCCAGCCTGAAGGAGCAAGGGTTTTGACACTGAGGGATCCAGGGTAGAGAAAATCACCTCCATGTCAGATAGACATGGATGTAAGTCCTGGCTCCGTCACTGGCAACTTCCTTAGGCTCTCTGAGCCCTAGTATCCATGTTAATAAAGGGGGAATCACGATCCTACCTTGCAAAGGTGTGGTGCAGATGACAAAGGCTAGGTCTTAATAGGTGTGCCAGATGTAGTAAGTTATTTGTTTGTTTTGAGGGGGTGTGTGTGTGTTAAATGGAAGCATATGAAACTAAAAAGTAAGCAGTGATACAAGTGAAGGGTGAGGGTGACCCGGACCAGGGCAGAAGGAAATGGACAGATTCAAGAGATGTTTGGGAAGAGCTAACTGGGCTGAAGTTCAGTTGGATGTAGGGACGAGGGAGAGGAGGGAACTTTGGCTGACTCTCAGGTTAATGGCTTAGGTGTTGGGGGAGCTGGCAGTTTGGGAGCTAGGAGGCTTAGGGGAGTCCCCAGGGAGGAGCCCAAGATGATGAGGACAGAGCTGGGAAGAGCAATGCTCCCCAGGGCTCTGGGCCTTCAGTCTCCACTGGGAAGTGGTTAGGGCGGACACGCAGGATTTAGGTATGTGCTGTGAGCTACCTGGACAACCCTACCCTGCCTCATCCCTGACACAGCCAGGGGAGGGGTGTGCGAACAGGGTGGAGTAGTCACTGTTACTCTTTGAGGAAAAGAAGGCACTGTCTCCTTGGCCAAGTACTTGTCATGTCATGGGACCTCAGGGGAGCTCTTGCCCTTGGCTTAGCGTCTGCTCCCTTGAGAGTTTCCCAGGTCCGGGCTCATGTCTGCTTCTGGACCCAGCCCTGGAGGGGAGCTCAAGGGAGCATGTAAGAAAGAGGCGAGAAGAACCTAACCCGGGCACTAGAGTGGAGAAGGTCAGAGGCAGCGCCGACACACACAAGGTCCTGGTCCTTCTGCTCTGTAAGCAGAAGGGAAGGCAAGACCTTACCCCTGCTCCCTGCTTGTCTTGCCTAAAATTCCTGCCTTTGGGCTCAGCATTGCCCTCTGCAGACTCTTCTGTCCTGATGCCAGCTGTTCCTTTCACTCAGCACTCACGCCCTCAGCCCCTTCCCCTCATTGTGAGAAGAGTATTTATTGGGACCTTCCCAAGGAAGAGACTACTGGTGGGTCTAGGAGAGGTGTCGGGGTGCAAGAAAGAGCGGAGCAGAGAAACAGGAAACTTCAGCATTTTCAGCACTTTGTCCTGCCTCACCCCCTTCCTCTAATTCAATCCACCGCCACGTGCCATTGGTTCTAGAATCTATGGGCATCTTCTAAATAGTTCTCAAGTCCACCCTTTCCTCTCCATTCCTGCCTAACCCCAGCTCCAGGCCAAAGTCATCACTCACCTGCACTCAAGCAACAGTGTCCAAAGAGTCATCTGCCTTCAGCATTGCTTCCTCTCCCACCTACCCAGCCAAAGGGATCTTTTGATACCAGTTCTTCACTCTTCCTTGCTCAAAATCCACCCATAGTTCCCCATTGCAAGCCTCCCAGTAAAGCCCAAGATCCTAAGACTGGGAGTCACAACCTGTGAGTCCTGCCCCCCGGGCTGTCCAACATGCATGCCACTCTCTGTTCCCCTGGAGCCTTAGCCATCTCTGCGGGGCACCTTCCCTGCCAGTCCTCACACCGGCCCCAGAAGTCCAGAAGTTGTCATTGTCTTCCAGGTTTCTAGACCCTCAAACGTGATGATGTGTGAGCACAATTCAGCTCAGACAGCATCTCCCTTGTGGAGCATCTCCTCCCTCTTCCCTCTTGATGCCTCTTTCATGTGCCCAGATGTAAACCCCACTGTGATGCAATAAGTTATATCTGGGCTGGAAGCTCCTTGCGGGCAAAGGCTCCAACTCACTCACTGGGCAGCTGTTAGCACATACAGTGTCTTTGTATGAATTACAAAGAGGCATCTCTGCAGACAAGTTAGGGGAAATGGGCCCCTTCCTCTGGGCCGACAGTCCTGGGATAATGTGCATGGCTCGGTCAGCAGAGCACGGCTGCATTTCAGCCCCCATTTGCCTTCTCCACTCAAGCTGTTCTGTGCAGGTCACGACCTGCAAAAGCAAATATCCTCAGTTGTGCCTGTTTCCTTCACAGTGTGTGAAGGGATAGCTGCCCACAGGAAAGGAGGACACAAACATGGAGAGAGACAAGTTGGGCTTCACTTTCTTCAGGTGGATTCTGGAGCCTTTAGATGTAGCTCCAGCCTCAGGGGGAGGAAACTGCAGAAGATGGGACAGATCACTGAGGTTTGAGGAAGCCCTGAGTTAGGGAGCCAAGCTTTGATAGGTGACAGAAATTAGCAGGGGGCTGGTGGAGGGGATGCTGAGGGGAGGCTCCAGTCCAATAGATACCATGACATTTCTCCTAGGGGTTCAGGATTACTCTTTGAGGTTGACCCAACCTTTCCTGGTCCCACAGTGATAGTCCTGCCTGCCTCCAGTAGGAGCCCAGACTGAAGTCTTGTCCCTGCTCCTCCAGCAGATGGTAGGTATGCCCAGGACCCAGTGCCTACAGAGATCTGGGCACCCTCCCCTGCTCCCTGTGGGTGGGCCTGAGGCCAGGTGACTAAAGCTGCTGCTGCTCCTGGCAGGCCCAGAGGAAAGACTGATGGCACAGCCATTGCTGGGGCTGGCCAAGAGGGCCATCGATTTTCATTTAGGAGAACAATTAAATATTAATTTTCACTTTGTTAAGCTGAGAAGGGTGAATAAAGCCAATCCCGGCAGTACCAGAGGAAGCCTGGCCATGTTGGAAGCTTGTAAATGAAAGGATGGGAGGGGGCAGATGTACCCAGGCACCATACCCTCCAGAACCTTAGACCCCTGTCTGCCACCAGCTTGGCTCAGGTAACATTGCAGTGGTTCAGTGAATGAGTTCTGCAGCCAGACCACCTGGGCTCAAAGCCCAGATCTTCCCATTAGTAGCTCCATGAACTTGGGCAAGTCACTAGTTTTCTATGACTCAGTTTCCTCATCTGTAAAATGGGAATGCCAGTAACAATACCTTCTTCATAGAGGATTAAATGACTTCGAATATGTAAAGTGCTAAGAACACTGTCTGGCATCAATATATGTTAGGTATTGTTATTTCTTTTTTCTCTCCCAGAAACTTCCCAGTAGTGTGGTGCTGCACGACCCTAATCTCAGGTGCCCTCAGCCTCGTAGGGTCCCCCAGGGACTCCTTACCTGTGGAGCCCTGTGGCTGGTTGGGGCGGGGGTTGTTCTCCTAAAGTTCGTCTTAATTTTTTCAGTGCCTTCCATTTGCTTTCAGGATGAGGTCTAAACCCCTCAGCCTGGAGCTCAGAGTTTGCCCTTCAAGCACTGTCCTCAGTGGATCTTCTCTCTGGTCTGGCCTGGACTCACGTGGACTTCTCTACACTTCCAGCCCTAATTCACGCCCATCTGTTCCTCCTGTCTCTGAGCCTTTACTGTGATGTTTCCTGTATGGAATGTTACCATTTGTCTCATTGGCACAACTCTTGTGACAGAAGTCTTTACTCTAAAGGTTGGGTGAGTAACGGCTCTACTCCTAGTAATGCTGCTGTTACTGTTCCTAGTACCACCACCACCAGCTGACCCATGTCGAGTACTTGCTGTCTGCCAAGATCTGTGCTAAGCACCGTACATGACTTAGATCATTTCATTATTACAACAGTCCTACAAGTTCAATTTCTCAGTTGAGGAAGCTTAGGCTCAGAGGGGCAAAAACTTGCCGAAGGTCACAGAGTTAGCGAGTGGTAGGGCATGGATCCCTCTGCACACAGAGGACTGGTGATGGTGAAAAGCTGGTGGTACTTGACCCTGAGTCTTTAAGAGTGAGGCTCAAGTTCCTTCAATTACTAGGATTAGCTCTAGGATCTGACACCCCATTAACAGCGTGATCAGCTCTAAGCTGTCCTATTGCTGGAGAGCTCCAATTCAGAGAGATGACTTCATTATAACAAGCTGAAAACGGTGTGTCTGTTCTTTATACCCACTGATCCTGCCCTCTGGGACCAGCCATAGAAAAACCAAATCCCTCTTCCGAATCTGAAAGTGGTTACCCCCACCCCAACAGTAATATTTATCGAGATCTTACTCTGTGCCAGGCACTTGCTAAGCCTCAGTTGATCCTCACAATAGCCCAGAGAGCTAAGTGTTAGCATAGCCCTCTCTTTATAGATGAAGAAATTGAAGCTCAAACGTCTAAGTAAAGTATCCGAAGACACCAATGTGGTAAAAGGCAGAGCTGGGATTCAAATCCAGTCTGTGAAACTCAAAAACTAGTGTTCCTAATTACTATATCATGATTCCTTCCTGCTGAAGCCCGCATTAAACCCTGTCTTCTTAGCTAAATATCCCCAATTTCTTCAAACTATCATTTCATGGTATATTTTATATCCCCATCCCATCCTGGTCTCTTTCTGGTAGGCTGATGACCCTCTTAAAGCTGAGGCCTACAACTGGACGTAGTCCTGATACCTGAATAGCATTCTTCTAGACAAATCTCTCCTTGAACAAGAGGAAATGAAGCTGCGTGGCATGACTTACTCTTGGTGAGCCCACACTGGTTCTTAACAATCCCACTTTCTTCCTTCAGCAGTAGGTCCCACTTTGCTTTTTGTCCAGTGACTACCATTAGCCAAGGCTGTACCAGGCGCCACCGGTACGCAGTGGCCTGGCTGCCCGTGCGAGCAGGTCTCTCTTAACTTTAGCCAAGTGTTTGGGGTGTGGAGGGAAAGCAGTCTTGGTGACTCAAGACACCCCAAAAAACATTACAGGAAAGGGACCAGAGGCAAGTGCCATCAAGGACCCTGAAATGGGAGGAAGTGAGATACCAGCCCAGCAGACCCTCTACCAGTGTGTCTGCATGTATGCTCACACCAGTGGCAAATGGCTCTTGAAGTCATGATTTCAGCCGAGATGGACAGATTCTAGCATAGCCCACAACAGTGATGCCTCTCCTAAAAGATAGGGATGGAACACTTGGCCCAAGAGTCTTGAGCCTGTTTCTTTGAACCAGAAGACTGAATATAACAATTAACCTGTAGCTGTTAAAGGCACAGGTAAGTCCTCTCCTAGAAAGATGACTGTTCTAGTTCCTGGACCCAACCCAACCCCTACATGCAGCTTTGCCATGAGCACAGGACATGTCCCCAGCCAGAGGTGATTCCCACCCCCCGACCCTGGTGGACTTACCCCTGGCAGGGTCTTCTGCTCATGCAGTGCACTCTGGGCCTTGAGAGCAGAGTCCCGGGCGCAGTAGGTGAGGAAGGCACAGCCTGGGGAGGGAGAGGCTGGCTCAGAGGGTTTCCTGAAGCCCCCAGATACTCTTCCTGGAAAGACCCCATTAAGTTGGCAAACTCAAGGCTACTCTCTTTTAAATAAGGACACTGCTTCTGAGAAGCCTTCTCTGCCTCCCACCTTCTCTGAAGGGAGGGGTTTGTGTCCCCAGCTCTGGCTCCCTGTCATTTGCTCCTGGCCTCTTGCCTAGGGAACCTGTGTACCCACACCCAGTCACATGCTCATACAACCCCACATCACCCCTCCCCACTCCAGCCACAAGTCCTGTTGGAGTTAAACCTCCCTAAGCAGCTTTGCCTTCAGCTTTAACTCCAGTCTCCCCCTTTCTTTTTGGATTCATACTGCCAAAGTCTCCCAGAATCAGCCTCAATTCCTTCCCACCTCAGTTTCAGATGGGAGGAGAGAGAAGAGGAGTTGGGTTGGGAACCAAGCCCAGGATCCCACAACTCCTTCCTAACACCTCTTCCAAATTTGAGTCTAAGGAATGGATTAATTTGAACCTTGGAAGATGTGGCTGGTTTAAGGGTGTCCTGTAGGTAGGAGCTTCCAGGAACTTCCAATCCTATACAAGGAGCTTGATCTGTCAGCTCTCCCAGGACTTCAAGATAGGGCCCCAAATCTGACTACTCTAAAATAACTGGTAGATACAGGGGAGAGGAGGAGTCTGGGTTAAGCCAAAGGGTCAGTCCTACCCTCTACAGAACCTATAGCCTGCCAGGAAGCATGGGGCCAAATCTTTTTCCTTTCCGAAAGTCACTGAGTCGCTCATTCAGAAAAGATTTATTGAATACTTACTTAGTGTGGTGGGTCATTATGATGGGCTTGAGGATAAAGTGGCAAAAAGACACATGCCCTGCCCTCATGGGGATTATATAAAGGATCATGAGGGGAACATAACTGAGTTCACAGGGTTGAGGAATGTCCATGAGTTCTCAATAACAGATGGGGGTTAACCAGGTGACAGAAGAGATGGTGATTATTTCAGACAGTGGGAATAGTACGCATGACAACTGAGTGAAAAATAGAGTGTGTTGGGGAAATGGATGGAAGGCTAGTATGGTTGGAGATTGGTGACTGGGGGCAGAGTGGCCAATGAGAGATGCAGGGATCAGCTCATCTATAACTTTGTATGCCTCAGTCTGGATTTTGAACTTTTTCATAAGAACAGTGGAGAGCCATTAAAGGGTTTTAAGCAGGGTTGTGACATTAGACTTGTGTTTTCAAAAAGAGCCTTCTGAGTATAAGAAGGAGAAAGACTGAAGGAAGAGAAAGTGGATGTGGGAAGCCATTAGGAGCCTGGTGCAGTTTTCCACCTAGACCTCAGCAGACTAGAAAGGCAAATGGGAACATTTTCTCCCATGTCTTCCACGTAGCTGCCCCCTTAAGGTGGGTGGATATCTACTATTCACTGGGTTAAAGCGACCTTAGAGAACTCCTGGGACAAACTTTGGTCATATCAATAGGGAAACTGAAGCCTGGAGAGTGTGTAAGTGGCAGGATAGGGTTTGGAATATCCAAACTCCAAGGCTGAGCTTGTTTTCAAAGCACTATGGCTGCCCCCTCGGTATTCAGCCTTCAGAAGGAAAATGAGTCACTCTGCCTTTTGGACGTCACTGTTGCTGGGGAGAGGGTGGGGGATATGTTGACTTGCAGACCCTCCCCAATCATCCTGCAAAGCAACCCTGCCTTTGAGAGTTGTGGGTTGGTTTAGGGATAAATCACCAAACACCTGGTTCCATCTTCCGCCACCAAGCCATATTAGCTGACGTCAGAACTGGGCAGGGATGGGGCCCTGTCTGAAAGGCTCAAGGGCCTAGTTGCTGCCTGAAGGAGCTCTGTGTGACTAGCTGGGTTAGGGAGTGGAAGAATGAGGGATGGAAAGACAGAGAAGTATGGCTTGAGGGACAGATGAATAAAAAAAATGGGAAGAATTAGAGCTAAGTAGAAAGAGAGAGAGAGGATGAGGGAACTGTTCAGAGACTCTGATGGTGTTTGAGTAAGAAGAGTGGGAATTAAAGGTATTCTATACACTTTCCTCATTGCACAGATGGCCCAGAAAGATTAGTTTATGCTAACATGCTGATATAAATGTCTAGACAATAAGAAAATAAGTTGCTATGGATGAATGGACAGCTGGGCAGCTGGACTGAATTAGAGGGAATCTGGATGGTATGGTCTTGTCCTTTCATGTCCCTTTTAAAATGATCCCACCCTAAAGGTGGAAGATGCACTGCTACATAGCTGGTCCTAGGTCTTCTATGGTCCTTTTCCTGAAGCCCTTACATTAGTGTGCTTAGGAACTCCCCAAAGCTTCCCAGTTGAAAAGGTGGCAGCCTGATTCCAGCTCTCAGCCCTTAGGAAAGTACATTTACCCGTTACCCAGGGTCCACCACTTCTCTCCTGGAAAGATCATGCAGGATAGTTGGAGACCCTCCCCTGCCCCCAAATCCTGAAACTGCAGCATGGTGAGAGTGGGAAGAGAAAAAGTGTTTCTTCTCAAGTCATTTCCTTTCCCTGCCCATATATGACATGTGATTCTGGCTCTCTTACTCCAGCCCAGCCTGGACAGACTTTTCTGCATGTAAACAAGCCTCCTCCCTCTCTCTACAGGAAGAAAGGGGTGTGGCTGGACAGGACCGTGGTGCCTCTGTCTCTCTAGCAAGAGCAGGGAGAAGACCCTTTCTGCCTCTTCAGTCTGACCCACCCTGAGGCTCTGGTCCATAAACAGCCTGTGAGGGAGGGAAGAAAGAGGATTGGGAAGGGACAAATATGTGGTATAGGAGTGGGGAGATTAGAGAGTGGGAGAAGTGTGGGTTCAACTGAGAGGAAACGTGAGATGAGGGGGGCACAAGGTGGCTGGAGTTCCCAGCTGAGGTCAGAGTTCTGGACTCAGATTAGAACAAGAGGAGAGTGTTGGGATTCTGGATGAGAGTAGGAGAGATTGGTGTTATTGTTCAGAACGAAGGTGGAATTTGGAGCTGAGAGCCTCCTAGGAGAGGAATTGGATTTTGGGACTTAGCTAGGCCTGGCTTCTGAAGAAAGGGAGAGTTTAGGTCTGTGGGGTTTTAAGTTGGCAGTCTGAGTGAAAAGAAGGCTCTGGGGGTTGGTAGGTCTTGGAGGCCAGAATGAGGGGTGCAAGTTAAAATGTGTGTAAAGGTTGTTAGGCCTGAGTGGGGTGGCACCAAATTGAGGGATGGTGGTTCAGGAATGATTGGGTCCAGGGTTTTCGGGATTGGGGGTGTCAGCGACCTAGAAGGTGGAATAAGTTTCCAAATTCCAGAATTTGGGATGCTTGATGAGGGGGATGGAGGGAAGTCCAAATGAAAGGTGGGGACTGTTGGAAAGTGAGAGGTGAAGGTTGGAGGCTAGAGTGGAGAACATGTCAGGGACCAGAGTGATGACCAGAGGAAGGATGTCAGATGGGAAATTCTGGGTTGGGGGTTCTGTGATCTGGGGTTGAAGTGGGCTGTAATTGGACTGGTGTTGTACTGGCTCTAGGTAGGCTAGGGCTGGGGCTGCGGTTGAGGCTGGGATTTGGGCTGGGCCGCACTCTAATCGGATTGGGGCTGGGCTGGGCTGGGCAGGGCTGGGCTGGGCTGGGCTGGGCTGACCCCGCGCACCTTTGTGGAGGCCGGTGAGCCGGTCCTTCAGCACCGTCAGCTCGTAGATGCGGCCGAACTCCTCGAACAGCGGCTTGAGGTCCTGCTCGTCCAAGCCCCGCGGGATCTGCCCCACGAAGAGCTTGATGGCGTCGTGGTCCTTCATGGGCACGGCAGGACCGGGGTTTAGCCCGCTCATGCCGACGCCGCTGTCCGCGGTGCTGAAACCAAGGCGCGGGCCGGGGCCGGCGGGCGGCGCAGACCCTCCGGGCGCCGCGGCCATATCCCCGCCCGGTCCGCCCTCCCGCCGGTCCCAGCGGTCCCGCCTGTCCCGCCGTCCCCTCCCTGGACCGGTGGCAAGGGCCAGGGGGGCCGGGGGCGGGGCCCGGGCGGCGAGGGCGGGGGGCTGCACGGGGGGCGGGGTCCGGGTGGAAGGGCGTGGAGGGGGTGGGGCGGGCTGGAAAGGGGCGGGGCAGGGGGCGGGGCAGGCCCAGGCCGAGGCAGCGGGACGCTGGGGTCTGGCTTGAGGTCCCCGCGCGGCGCTCTCTGGGCTCCCGCCCGAGCTCTCCCGGAGCTGAGCCCCGAGCCCCAGCCCCCGTGTTTGATGACGTCAGGCAGCTGGCCGCCGGGTCTACGCAAATGATTTGCATAATAAGGACGCAGCGGCCAATCAGAGGTGGAGTTGACCGGGCTCGGCCGGGGGCGGGAGGGGCGGCTGGGCTCACGCGCTCCTGCTCCCCATGGCAACCGGACCCTCGTATGCCCTGTGTGCCGAGTGTGTGCGGGCGTGGCCGTGGATCGCGCGTGTGCGCCCTGGACCGCGTGAGGGGAAGTAGCTTCGTCATGCGTGGTGATGTCTGCGGGAGCCGGAGCTAACCCCCTCCTCACACCGGCACACACAGGCGCACACACCTCCAATCGCTGGAGCGTTTCCTGCGGGGGTGGATGGGGATTCCTCTTCTCTGCTCCCACTACCAACGCCAGTTCCTCGGAACCGATCCCACCCCACCTCATCACACAGCTCTCCGTGTCTTCAACCACTTCCCTACCCACGAGCTTCAAACACATTCGTCTCCTCTGTATCCCTCCCCCCAAAATAAAAATAAAAATACATTTTTAAGAGAGAAAAACAAAACAAAATAGAAACTCCAGAACACTGCTTGAACATGAATTCCTCCCCAGGAGAGTGAGGGAAGTTATATTAGCCACGTATGCCAGCTGCCTGGTTCACCCCAATCCCGTGAGCTCAGGAGTGGTATCCTCCTTTTCTGGAAAAGGAAGCCGAGGATCTGAGGGGCAGGGAGGTTAGGACCAGGCCCACCCCTAACATCTGCTGGGCCCAGGGCAAGAGAAGAAGTGGAAATAGACATACTGTGTGTCTAAATATTTTAAAGATATAAATCAGGTTAAGGTTTGTAAAGTAAAATATGTTCATTTTATTTTCACAAATACATCTTCATAGTAAAGCTGAAAAATATGTGTAAAGCTATTTTTATATGACTGAAAGTTGGCAAAATCTCAGAGCTGGTGGAATTTTATTACTCCTGCTCATGTCTGAGTACTCTCCTGACAGGCCAGTGATATTTGGACAGAGAAGTAATACAATAAAGATAAATAATTCATAAATTAGATGTTTATTTCATAAAATTTTTCTTGCCTTCTTTCAGAAAAATTGCTAACCTATCTCCATTGACTATTCCAAGAAATTGCTCAAGAGCAGCAGTAGCAATTGGAATTAACAAAATGTTCTTACAGCAATAGACAAGTTCAGAAATAAACAGTGATTTTTAAAAATTATTTTTTTACTTTTAATAGAAGTTACCCCTTATAATTACCTGATTATGGAATGGGTTATCAGAAAATTTTAGTTTCACTCAGTTTGATGTATTTTCAAAATTTCCTTGAAAGTTCCTCTTTGAGCCACAGATTATTTATAAACGTATTGTTTGGTTTCCAAGTGTTTGGAGGTTTCCCTGTTATCTTTCTATTATGGATTCCTAGTTTGAGTCCATTGTGGTCATACATAGGTATGATTTCAATTCTTTTGCATTTGTTGACATTTTGTGATCTTCAGAATGTTATCTATCTTGGTAACTGTTTCACTGGTGCTTGAAAACAGTGTATATTCTGCTGTTGCTGGGTGGCATATTTTATAAATGCTGACTAGATCTTACTGGTTGATGGTGTTGAGTTCTGCTGAGTCAGCAAAATATCTTTGCTGACTTTAATGGCTACTTGTTTTATCAACTGTTGAGAGGGGGTTGCTGAAGTCTATAACTGTGATTGTGAATTTGTCTATTTCTTCTTTCAGTACTATTAGCTTTTGCTTCACATATTTTGCAACTCGGTTGGTGCATACACGTTCCGGATTGCTATGTCTTTTTGGTGGCTTGACTCCTTTATCATTATTCTCTGTTCTTGAGAAATTTCTTGCTCTGAGATCTACTTTACCTGATATTAATGTAGCCACTCTTGATTTCTTTTGATTAATGTTTGCATAGTGTATCTTTTTCCATCATTTTATTGGCAACCTATGTAGCTGTTATATTTGAAGTGAGTTTTTTTTTAACATTTTTTTATTGAGTTATAGTCATTTTACAATGTTGTGCCAAATCCTGAAGTGAGTTACTTGTAGGCAGCATACAGCAGTTGGGTCATTTAAAAAATTCAGGCCATCTATCTTTGTAATTGTTGTATTTGTATAATTTACATTTAATGTAATTATCTCTATGTTAGAGCTTAAGTCTGCCACTTAATATTTTGTCTTCTTTTTGTTCCCTCTGTTCTTGATTTCTCTATTTTCTTTTTTCTGTCTTCCTAAGGGTTACTTCCTCTTTATTCTAGGTACATTATACATACATATCAAAGTTTACTGGTGTTGACATTTTACCAGTTCGAGTGTAGTATAGAAAATGTACCTACTTTTAAGTCCCTTTATCTTTCCTCATTTATAATTGTCTTAACTACATCCTCTACATACTTTGAGAACCATATCAGACAATGTTATTCAAAAACAATTTTGAAAACTCAACAGGAGCAGTAAAGCCTATTATATTTACCCATATTTTCATCTTTCCATTATTTTTTCCTTCTTCCAGATAGTCAAAAAGCTTTTATTTTATCATTTCCTTAGCACTTTAGTAACTTCTTTAGCCATTCTTTAAGGTAGTTATTCTGGTGACAAATTCCCTAAGTTTTTCCTCATCTGAAAATATCTTGATCTCCCCTTCACTCCTGAAGGATATTTTTGCTGGACATAGAATTCTCGCTTGACAGTTATTTTCTTTCAGCACTTAATAATGTGCTACTTCTTTCTGGTCTTCATAGTTTGTGATGAGAAATCTGTTGTTATTTGAATTATTTTCCCCTAATTGGCAAGATATCGTTTCTTTCTTGTTGCTTTTGTGGTTCTTTGTCTTTAGTTTTCAGACATTTGATAATGAGGTGGCTGGAAGCGGATTTCTTTGGCTTTATCCTGTTTGGGATTTGCTAAATTTGGATAGTTTTCAGCCATTATTTCTATAATCACTTTTTCAGCCCCTTCCTTTTTCTCCTTTTTTCATGAGTATAATGACTAGGATGATAGATGTTTTGTTATAATCCCGTAGGTCCCTGAGGCACTGTTAAATTTTTTTTTGTCTATTTTCTCTCTGTTGTTTAGATTAAGTTCTGTTCCCTCTTCAAGTTCACTGATTTTTCCTCTGTCATCTACATTCCAATGTCAAGCCCATCCAGTGAGTTTTTCACTTTGGTTATTTTTCAGTTCTAAAATTTCTATTTGGTTCTTATTTACATCTTCTGTTTCTTTGCTGAGACTTACTATTTTTTTCATTTGTTTCAAGTGTGTTTGTAATTATTTGTTAAAGCATTTTATGATGGTTGCTTTAAAATCTTTGACAGATAATTCCGACATCTCTGTCGTCTCAGTGTTGGTGGCTGTTAGTACACTCTGGATATGTTATTATGAAACACTAAATATTTAAATTTTCTATTTCAGCAGGTCTCCTTTGACCCTACACTAGTTAAGAGACAGAGACTCTGCATTGCTATTGACAGATAGGGGTTGAAGTTCAAGTTTCCTACTAAATCTCTCATGAAATCACCCTGAATGGGAAGGAAGAGTTCTTATTACTACTGGATGGAGGTGGAAACTATCAGTTGGACCCCTTTAATTCCATTCCAGCAAGGAGGGAGAGGAGACCCATATGGTCTCCATTGAACCCACAGAAAGGGAATTTGTTATTGCCAGGTGGGGATGAGAATCCTAGCTCCTCATTTGACCTTCTCTGACACTACCTTGTTAGTGGGGAGGAGGAGTACCTTCTTAGAGCCACAGCCTAGACTAATTTAATCAGAATTGCTGGGGTGTGACACACTAGCAACTTGACTGAGAAAAAAACAGGGCAGGTCTTTAACTTGTTTAAAGATAAGGGAGATTTTGCATGTGTGTGCTGAAAGGAACCATCTGTAAGGAAGAGTTTGAAAAGTGGGAGGAAACAGACTCAAGCCCAACACTGAGTACCCAGCTTTATGTGTGTGTCCGAATGTGGGGTTCAAGAGCAGGCAGATGTCTGGCTCAGCGTGGGGCTGTGGCTGATGGCCGGGCACGGTATAGGCTAGAATTAACGAGGTGAGCTTGGCTCCGTAGTCCCTGAGCACAAATCCTGACTCCTAGCTGTGTAACCATGAACAAGTCATTCAGCCTTTCTATGTCGGTTTCCTTATCTGTCAGGTGAAGATAACACTGATACCTACCTCAGTGGTTGAAGAATTAAATAAATTAACGTAACAGCACCACGCAGCAAGCACGTGGAAGTGATGAAGTGCGGTTTTTGTTCCCCTGGATGGATTTCCACAAATACCTTCATTCAAATTTCTGACTTAATGAGTCCAGATAAACATCTGCATAGATTCCCCTGAATATTTTCTTCTTAAATATCTTCTTTTATAATAAATAATTATCCCAACACCCCCAAACACACTCTTCCGTTCGCTGGGACAGCAGGCGCCCCCCCCCCCCAGCCTGTCTGCCTGCCAGCTGATGTCTGCACATACACACTCCTTTTTTTGAGTGGCTTCCAAAATATCCCTTCCTAATTTGCTAGGAAGTGAGCTATAAAGAATTTATTAAATGAAGAAAAATCATTGCTAAGTATCAGCTATTCCAGAGGAAATGAGATTTAAAATAAAATCTAGAAAGTAGTTATTTTGGGAAGCAAGGGACTGGGAAGGGGGACATACATAATGTTTCATCTCTTTTTTTAAAATTGAGTTTATAGTCAGTTTAAAATGTGTCGATTTCTGGTGTAGAGCACAATTTTTCAGTCATACATGAATATATATATATATTCATTTTCATATTCTTTTCCACTGTGAGCTACTACAAGATCTTGAATATATTTCCCTGTGCTATGCAGTATAAACTTATCTATTTTATATATACCTACAAATCTCAAACTCCCAGTTTATCCCTTCCCACCCAACTCCCCCCTGGCAACCACAAGTTGATATTCTCTATCTCTGAGTTTGTTTCTGTTTTATATATTTCATCTATTAAAAAGAAAACAAATCTGAATCAGATACATCTACTGAGATGTGATAAAGCTAAGTGGTGGTTATTATTTTATTCTCTACATTTTTCTGTTTGCAATATTTTAAATCATTAAAGAATAAAAGTTCTTACTGTGGTAGGGACATAAAATGGATGTGGTCAGAATACAGTAATTACTGTGAAAATAAGCAAGGTTAATGGACATTTTCATTTTAAAAAATCTCCCTGAAAAATGCAGGAAAATACACACACACAGGACTGCTTCAAGAAGAATTTTTAAAAACTGAAAATTTATATACGTCTATACTCAAAGTGAATAGTATTGAAAAAAATTCAATAAGTAACTGTCACTGAAATTAGTTGGTGTGTATTTTTATTATTTACTTATTAATGTATAAAAGGACACCAATTTTCAAATTTTCAGAGTTTATTTATAAAAGAAAAAATACAGAATGATTTTAAGACAAAGCACACAATTCCTACTCATTTTCTTTCTTAGTGGGAAAAAGTAGTACCCGACACACAACTGTCACAGCATGTTCTGACTGATCTTACAAGTGATACCGAGAAAAACTACAGAAGTATCAGCTTTAGCATGCTAGGAACGTTGCCAGCAGGCGTGCATGTCTACATTAACATAAATTAAATTCAGTCTGTCTCACATAACCCTGTTTTCACCTTTCCCCAGTGTCATTCGGTCTTCCCCACCCCCTGCTGCCCCCCACCCCCCCAGTGCTACGGAGCTCCTGGGCCCCAAGTCCTCTGATGTCCTATCCCTACGCTAATCCACTGAGGTCCACCTGAAAACACCAGGTTTCCAAGAAGGGAGGGGGACCCGGCACACTGCCTCAAGGCCCACCAAGGACAGGGGATGCTGAATGGCCTCCATTTACTCCTTTACGTACATCCCCATTAGGGGCGCTTTGCATCCTTAGGAGAGTCATAGGAGAGCAGGGGCGGACCCTTGTGCCCTAAGATCCGTCCAGACACTTCCCCGCCCCCTGGTGGTGTACTGAGAACACAGAGCAGCCTGGTCCTGCGCAGGGTGGGGCACTGAATTCACAGCCCGGGTGAAGGGAGAGGTGGAGAAGCAGTGATTCTATGCATTGGAAGAGGCTGGGAAGTTGCTCTGGCCACTGCCTCTGACCCATTGGGAGCTCAAGGTCTGATGATGACCTTCAGGTAAATGCTCTCATCTCTCATGATGGCAGAGGTTGGGAAACAGCACATCCCACCACTGAAGGTCTTGATCAGACCACAGTGGCTTTTTTAAATTATAAAGATAATAACACTAAAGAAAATGTTTCTAAGAGGAGTAAGAAGTCACAGAATGTTACTGCTTTAACACAAGTGTTTTCATGGTCTCCTTCACTGTCTTGAGACTTACAACTTAGTGTCTGATCCTTTTTATTTAACATTATCCCAAACAGTAGTGATGTTACAGTTATGATGAAGGAAGCGGGGCACTGAAGCATGGCAGCACTTCTGCAGGGTCCTTGCCTGGGACCACCTCGAAGGCTTCTCTGGGCAATAGAGGTAAGGGTGCTCCTCTGGTGGGTGTGGGCCGTAGAGCCTGGTGGCTTCAGGCCAGAGCCCTGGGCTTGGCTAATCCAGGCTGCATGAATACCCTGTCCCCGTGAGGACTCTGCAGGTAGAAGGCACCCACCCTGTCCCTATAGTAAGCACGAGAAGGCAGGGATGGTGCACCTCCAACCAGGTTGCCAAGGGAGCATGATTGAGGGGCTGAAGGATGTTGTTGAAGGACTAAATTTTACTGAGATCCCTTCTCAGGCCTGCCTTCCCCACGTTTCTGAATTCATTAGACTGGAAACTTTCTGAAAGAAATGCGAGGACCTTTCCATTGTCCTTCCAGCCCGGGACCAGGTGAAAGAACTTAAATAATGGTCAAAGAAACCCTATCTAAAGCAGCTGTTTCCCCAGCCGCCCCAGCCTCTGGGCTGCACTATCGCTTATAAACATGAAACCACTAGGGGGCAGTCTGGGCCCGCAGTGGGCCATTTCCTCCTGGGGAAAACTGGTCACTTGGGCCAAGATCCTCCTCCAGAGCCACAGGCTCAGCTCTTGGTCCCCCAGGGGCTTTCCTCTTATGGTCTCAGCTGTGCCATCAAATCTGAGAAGATGCTTTTGGACTGAATTGGGTGGGGGGACGAGTGGAAGTTGCTGGTATGTTGGGAAATGACCAGGGCCTCTGGGGACTAAGTCCTTCAAATTCAACACCTACCACAGTGCCAAGACCTTAGTATGCAGTCAATATTTAATAATGGTTGCATGAAATTGAAGTAACAAGAAACCCAGAGCAGAAGGAAAGCTCCCTCCACAGGAGGGAAGTTTGTGAGCCTGCAGGGGGGAGACCAGGTTGGGGCTGGAGCCCCTGCCACTGCCCGGAACGTCTGTGGTCCCCTGTGATGTCTTCTTCCATATACAGAAGCCTTGGAGGTCGAAGTGGTCTCCCCACTTGGAGGGACGTGACCAGTCAAGGACGGGGGCACGTGTCAGACCAGGTGCGGGGCAGGGGGGGGGCACCACAGCGCAGGCTGAGCAGGGCAGCACCGAGGCTTTCCTTCCCGGCCCAGCAGCAGGTACCAGGCCCTGTCACCTCGGGAGCAGAAGGCCTAGCCCAGGGCCACTCACGTTTTTCTTACACAGGTAATCCATGTTTATTATAGAAAAATGCCACGTCACTCTTTATCAGACACCAGCGCCAGCACCAGCGCCCTCCTCTCCAGGCCCAGGGGCACGCGGGCGAGGGGCTCCAACCCCGGGCGGGCTGCAGTGGAAGCCTGGCCCCGCGGCCGCTTGCCTAGGGCCAGCACCCTCCTCGGAGCCTGGGGCTGCTTGTTTAGTTCTGTTCAAACTCCGTGTCACAGTAGCCTATGCCGAGGGGCTGGGCCTGGACACCCCTCCTGCGGGAGGACGTGAAGAAACAGGGCAAGATGAGCCCCTCAGAAGGGGGTCAGTTTTAGGGTCCAGCAACTTTTTCCACCGCAACCAACAGTCTCCCCTTCCCCCGGTTCAGGGCATCTCTACACCGAAACTCCTCGGGGTCCCAGTCCCGGAGTCTTGCTTGGGGTGGGGCCACGTGCTGGCAACAATCTGCAATCTGAGCAGGGACACCCAGGAACTTTGGGGAACACCTCCCTATTTTTAACCTGCCTGTTTCTGTGCCCCAGCCCCAAATAACTCAGTCCCCATAGAAAAAAGGTAGATGCCCAAGGGGGACCCAGTGCTCCTGGCCTACTGAGCCCGTTAACGGTTCTAAAATGCTCCAAGTGCGGAGGCAGCAGGGGACTGAGGCGCTGTCCAGGACAGGCACAGAGTGTGGGCATGAAATCCCGTCCTTCTGTCTCAGCCTTCCAGGTTCCAGGACCTGACCAATCTCCTTAGGGCACCTCTAGGCATGCCTGCTTTACTACCCAAGTAAGCTATGTGCTCAGAGATGGTAAGGAACTAGCTCACAGTCACCCAGCAAATTACAGACAGTTGAGGCTTAGAGCCCCCATGCTTGGTTCTCAGCCTGGACTCTGCCCTGTACGAGGCTGTGTCCCCCAGGTTCTCAAGATGTAGTCAGTGAATGAATCAGGGAAATAACCATCTTACATAGGCCCATCCCCAACAGGGGCACAGGTGTCATGAGAACCCATAAAAGCCCAGCCATGGCTAAGGACACAGACTCTGAAGTCAGCTTGGTTCAAATCATGGTTCTGAGCAACTCTGGGCAAGTTACTTCACTGCTCTGTGCCTCAGCCGCCTGTATCTGCAATGGGGATAAAGCTACATCCCCCTTAGAGGGCTGGTGAAGATTCAATGAAGTAATGCCGGCAGGGGGCTGAGCACAGGGCTTGCCACGTGTACGCCTCAACAAGTGTTGACTATTGTCAGTATTCTCTTCCTGTCAGTAGGGGGTCCTCAGCCCCAACCTGCCCACAGCCTGGCGCTCACCTCAGCAGCTCACAGCGGAAGTATGTCAAACGCTTAAAGGCAGATTCCAGGTTGCTCACAATCTCGTTGCTCCACAGCCTCTCGGCAACAGCCCCTGCTCTGGGCCTGCAGGAAAGGGGGCACGCTCCAGGGTGGGCCCTGGATTCCCAGCAAGGGTGCTGGACACCCACAGCCTCCTGTTTAGGTGCCCTGGACTAGCTCAGGGCCAAGGAGTGCGATCAACACCTTGATCAGAGTGCCAGCCCGGCTGGAGGGCTCCCGGGGACTTCCAGGGCCCGGCTCCAGCTTTTGTAAGAGGGGGCTCGAGATCCTACCTCCTTCCTTCTCAAAGACGTGGGAGCCAGAGCACCTCATAAAGGCCCCATGAGCAGTTACTGCCAGTGGCAGCAGCGCTGTTCTCAGAATGTAAACTCTACACCCCAAGCAGACTTCGGGAGGGGCTGCAGCCTCACAGAGGAGGCTCGTCAGGGGCCATGCCCTTCAGGGCTGGATCCTGAGTAAGCCATCCTGAAAGCAACATTCTTTCAAGGCGCTCTCCAGACCTCGTTATCTCTACCCGCCAAGTGCGGGTGGATAACAACCTCCATCCAACACACCCGATGGGCCGGAGGAGCAAACATCCAGGTCAGGCGGGAGGCGAAGGCCACCTACAGACAGGAGCTACACCGAGTGCCCCTCTCTCAGGCCTGAAAGGACGTTTCTCATCTGGGGTGTCTGGACGGGACTGAGCCTGGGAGGGAAAACCCATGCCCACCGCCCAGCCCTTCCCGTCCCCAGAAAGCCCTTACCAGAGCCTGGGGACCAGGTTTGTGCTGTCCACATACTCCCCCCACATACAGGCCTCTCCTCCAATCACCAGAGCCTTCTGCTCAGGGCTACCTGAGGGAAAACAAGCAACCACAGGCCTCAACCGCCTCCCCGACGTGGCCCTCTCCTCAGACAGGCCGTTTCATCTGGCCCTGATTCTCCCACCTCCCGGCCTGTGCCCCCCAGCCTCCTCCAGCCCGCAGGAGAGCTCCCGCCTTTCACCTTCAAACGCCAGGGGCTCTACCGTGTAGGCCTCCTTCCAGTCAGGGCCGTAAGATATGTGGTTCAGGTACCAGGGGGCAGAGAGCAGGGCCCGGAGGCCGGCACCCGTGACCAGCTCCATCTCCCTCATGTAGCTCACCGACGCCTGTTCCCGCCACACCTGGATGATGGTGTCTGGCCGAACCTGTCACGAACGGACAAACGGCGGTGACGGCACCAAGCTGAGGAGGTTCTCAGGCCACGTTCTTCTGCAAGCAACGCAGGCCCAGCACGTGTGCCCTCGGCTCCCCCGCAGCACAGCATTTCTCTGTGACGCCCAACCACCGAGCTCCCAGCTCGGAGCAGAGGCCGAGGATCCCAGTGGCCCCGGGAGAGCTCCCTGCTGCCTCCTCCCCCCATCCTGCGGTGTCCCTGTCCACACGGAGGTCGTGACACCAGCCATGAGCAAGGAGGCAGGCAGTGGGGCCCAGGAGACTCAACAGGAGCTGCCACGTCCAGGCGTCTCCAGATGCTTCTGGGGATGGGACAGGTTCCTGCAGGGCCCCTGCAAGCAGTGGGAAGCTGGGATCTTACTGATCAACAATGGAGAAGGTAGCCCTGCTCCCAGACCTGTCCTAGTCTACAATGCAGGAAGGAAAACCCAAGCCAACATGCCAGTCTCAGGAACCCCAAGTAACTGAACAGCAGAAGTAACTCTTTATCAGTTCGCAGTGAGGGAAGACAGAGGCTCTGACACCCACGCCCAGGGCTCAGAACTCTGCGACCTTCTTAGAGGGGGAAGGGGAGCTGACCCCCAGCACCCCGAACGTTAAAGCCAACCCAGCCAGGAGGACCCGTCCGTGCAGAGGCAGGGGAAGGATGGGAGACCAGAGGGAGGCACGGCAATGGCTCCTTCTCTCCACCCCCAGCTCACCTTTACTTTATTATCAAACACCTCCTGCCACACCACGTAGCCCTTGTCGTAGGCAGAGACGATGTCCAGCAGCCTGGAGAATAGACAGAGTGTCTGCTCAGTCCACAGGCTCTGGGCTGCGGGTGCCAGCGCCCAGGGGCTGCGCCTGGCTACGGGCCCATTCCTGACTGAGCAGTGTCTTCCCCAGTTGGGAACCGACCACTCCAAACCTGAAAGGGTATGTCAAAGCACCCCTTCAGGGGCCCAGAGAGTGGTCCAGCAGGGCCTGACCCTGCTAGGGAAGGTGAGGACCCCGCAGAAGGTGACCCCAGGGGCCCCGCCCCGCCCCCTCCTTCCTTCCTCACGTCTCAATGTAGAAGGACTCCAGCTTCTTGAAGTCCTCACCAAAGCCTTTCTTCTTCATAAAGGCCTGGATATCTGGGTTGGACTTCCTGAATCCCAAAAGAAAATGCGAATTAATTCTTTCGACGACATTCTCAAAGCCCGAAGCTTGGGGACTAGTTGCCTGGCCTCCCACAGCTTCCTCTTTTCACCTGAAAAACCAATCAACTGAGGATCTCAAGCGGCCCCAAATTTGGGAGGTGTGGTTGAACACAGCCAGACAAAGGGCGCTGCTGACATAGGCTGAGCCTAGACCTGAAGAATTTCAAGGTCAAACTCTCCAACAGAACAGTCCTCAGTCTCTCTGGACGCGGGGCTCCGCACCCCGGGTTCCGTTTCCCTCTCTAACCCCCACCCGGGCATACCCTGCTTGTCCCTTGGTGTATGAGCGCTCCGTCTGCCGCCGCCCTTGCCCCTGTGTCCACACCGAGTTTTCTTCTCCACTGTCTCCCCAGACCCAGCTCCAGTACCTGCTTCCCCGAGAAGCCCATCAGTCTCTTCTGAGCTGAGCAGATCTGAGGATCGGGACCTCACAATTTAACACTGACTAGACTCTATCATATGTCCACCTCAGACTCTTCAACCGGGCTATTTTAGGCTGCCAAAAGCAGGGATTATTTTTCCCTGTCTTGATTTTTCCAAGACAATTCTGTGCCCGGAGCTGGTTTTTCCATAAATATCCCAAGGCTACGAAAGGAGGAAGGGAGAGCTTCACATTCACAGCCTTGCCGAAACCAGGCAGGGCCTCTCGTAGGTGGAGAGAGGAAAGGCTGCAGACCCGAGCCGTCTGGACTGGGACAGATGAGGCAGCCTCTGCGGGGCTAATCTCTATTCTGAGAACGCGATTCCTCAGGCCGGGGCAGGAAGACCACAGGGCTCGTACCAGCAGGTGAAATCAACCTCATCTCCTCCAAGGTGAAGGTAAAAATCTGGGAAGACTGCACTGATCTCCAGGAAGAATGTGCTCATGAACTCATAGGTGCTGTTGAGAGCAGGGTTCACTGGTCCAAAGGTGCCAGAGGGGTGGGACCCAGAGTAGCAAGGAGTTAATAATCCAGGGACACCTACGGCAACAGAGAAGCCCACACAAGTGTCACTAACACACAGACCCCACACAGCCACATCCACGATGGCGCTGTCACACAGAGGAAGACCAGCACGCACACAGGAAGGAACACTCAGGCTCTCAGACACTGGGAATTAGAAGCATTTAGTCACAGAGAAACACAAATATATCCACAGCCAGACGCAGTCAGGGGCTGGGTCACAGCCAGACCACTGTCCCACACACTCCCCCAGCGGGGGTCCCACGGCCCGCTCTCCCCACACAGCCCCCGGGCAGAAGAGCAGTGCGCCCGACCCAGCCGAGCCAGCATCTCTCTCCCAGTCCAGGGTGCCGCCGAGACAAGGACGTCGGGGGGGAGTCTGCCGGTGTTCTCCTATGAGAAGGCGCCTCTTTGCCCAAGTAAGTTCCGCCTATCTAAATTCCCAGTGGGAAAACCTGATGGAAAACATTCTCCTAGAGACCAAGGAGAACTGGGGCATGTCGCACCCAGGAGCCAGTACCCCACAGCCCCACTGCCGGGAATCGGTGGACGCCCTCCAGCTCCAGACATTACTCCTACCTGGTCCCCAGGACAAAGTGTGGCCAGGAGTGTCAAACTCCACCAACACACGGATACCCCGAAGCCGCGCGTACTCAATCACCTCCTTCACATCCTGTGCTGTGTAGACGTGGGTGGCAGGGTTGTAGGACCCCTGAAAGGCATGGGACACCGTTCAGGGTCTCATTTCCTAAAGACTAGCAGAGGCGAGGATACTCAAAGTGCTGTCAGCACTCCCCGGGCATCAGGAAATCTACCCACAGCCCTTTGGTATCAGGGGCTCTCTTCAAGGAACTTTATCATAACTTCCCACAAGTTATCACATCCGTCGTCTCACCTGAGTGCCAGGATGCCAGTGAGACGAGTAAGGCAGGGATTATGCCCAGCTTACAGAATATAAATAAATAAAAAGTAACTGGGACCAGGAGTAATTATCTCCTGAAGGTCACAGAGCAAATTAATGGCATAGTTCTGACTCGAACTCAGGTCTCTTGACTCCAAATCCAGTGCCCTCCCTCTATGCGAATGTGTCCCTCAAACCAGCCGGTGTCCTTGCCAGCAGGGCCGCAGCCAGGCTCAGACTTCAAGCCATAAATGTGGTCTGGACAAAATCGAGACATACCTTTTTGGCAAGATCTGGAAAAGTGAAGCTCTCATACGGGAAGGAAGAGTCATCGACCAGATGCCAGTGGAACACGTTGAATTTACTGTACGCCATGACATTCTGTAGGTCAGAGCACAGGCTGTGAACCCAGAATCACTCCTCCAGCTCCAGCCCCAAGCTTGGGAAGCTGGGCAGACTGGCAGGCGGCTCCGTACACTCTAACAGGCTCAACCTGCCCCAGCTTCCTGCCAAGTGTTCACAGGGTCTCTATCAGACCTTCCCGTCGGAGATGCCTGACGGAAGGAAGGGGAAGGCCCGGCACATCCAAAGACGGCTGACGGCAGCAGTGTCTCCTCTGTCTGGGGTGAGTTCCAAGCGCACTGGGAGGAGGGCTGCAGCTCTGTGGTACCCTGGAGTCTTCCAAAAGCCCCACAACACTCTGAAGACCAACACTTCCTCCTGACATTCATTCTGGGTTGTCTGACTAGAGTTTATCCAAACTGCGAGGCCTGCTGTGAGTTCAGCAGCCCCACAACCCAAAAATCCCAGATGCCAAGACTGGTGAGTGTGCCCACCTCTTTGGTTCCATCAGAGAAGGAACAGAAAGGTAGATCTATGAGTTAGACTGGCAGCTGTTAGGTAAAGCTGCCCATCAGACTCAAGATTGTTAGGGACACCCCTCGTTAAGGCTTTTGAACATCTCTTTCCTACGACTTTGTCCCAACCAAAGTTAGCTCTGTTCTGTCAAAGAAGCCAGTTCCCCAAAGCCCCTCCTGCGCCACTGGAGACAGCCTGAGTGGTCCTCAGTAGCCAGTGGGGTAGGTTTAAATCACTTTCGTTATTTTTTTGAGTCCTGGAGCAGGCCGTCTTTTACACTTTTCATAGGAGCTCATAAAGTTACATTAAATTCTCTCTAAAACTCTTCAGGAATATGGCACCTGGTCTACCCCTTGTCCCATTACCCTGGAACCCTTAGGGCAAAGAAGGCCATAAGGCCTGGGTACCAGAGTGTCCAGGATGCTAGCCACAGGCAGGTAATGGCGAGATGTATCCAACAACAAGCCCCGGTGAGGGAAGCGGGGGAAGTCCTCAATCTCCGTCTTGTTGATGAAGAACTGTGTGGACCAAACATTGAACATGTCAGGATTCAAAGGGAATTCATGGGAATCCACTGATGGCGTGGAGGGGGATGAGGAACATCTTCCAAGACCCTGAAAAGCCAACCTGTGACTGTTCTGCACGGTAACTATTTCCACGAACGCCCCACACCTCTACTTTAATGACCATAAGCAGGTACTTGTCCAGAGAGCAGCTGTCGCACGCCAGCCAAATACAGCTGACCCACATACAACTCAGCCCACAGAATCTAGATTTTCCCTGACAATATTTTCTTCAATGCAATGCAATGTGTCCCTGAAGGCAGTGTGGGCTCAAGGTCATTACTAAATAATGATTCAGGGGAACTGACTTATATCCCAATTGGCAAAATCTACCAAACCAGTTTCCACCTGTATCTCCTTATATACTCTTGTGAGGGCCATCTCAAGCCACCAGGATTCTGTTTAAGGCAAAATAAGAAGTTTCCAGGAGTCTCAACACTGCGAGCAAATCCTAGAGATCTAAAAGGAGCCCTTTTTGAGGGCTCACACTCACCGTGCCCTCTGGTGATCTCCAAACAAGCTGGCTAAAAGTCTCCAGACCTGCAGGGAGGTAGAGAGGCGGGGTGAAGATGTAGGCAGGTGGAGAGAGAGACGCAGCCACCTGTCAGGTTCCCACGTGGCAGAGCACAACCCTCGGGCCACGGTGAAAGCGGATGCAGTGTAAGCTTGACACTTCTCAACAATTATTAAAAGGGGATAGATAGCAGGAAGCCACTACTTTTTACTCCATGTTTTATTTTGGGAGGTGGCACTTCAAGGGGTCTTTGTGCCCCTCCTAGCAACACACCAACTCACATGCCTCTTCATCCGTATTTCCTAAGCCTTGAACTCCCAAGGATATTAGGAGGAGAGGCCAAGATGTGTGCCTACGAGAACAGGATGTGTGCACGGACAAGCCAGCTCATAAGGGTTAACGCTGTCTGTGGATAATGCCCATCAGGAGCTAAGGGAGCTGAGAAAAAGGGGGCCCCAGTCTACTGCCCTGTCACTGCTCCCAGACTGAATCATGAGAACGTGCTCATAAACTTGAGTTTCATAAGCTCAGTGAGACCAGACTTGTGGCTCCATGGCTGGACCTAAAAGACAAAACGCGCCCACTTTCCCCCTTCAGAGCCTGAGAGGAGGACCAGCCACAGGCAGCAGAGCTGTGACAGCAGAAAACACCGCGGGCGACCACACAGTCCCCTGGACACGGACTCCTAGGTTCCGGCAAAGCCCAGGGGCAGGCGGGCTGAGCCCAGGGCACTGGGTGTTCTCAATAGCTGGGGCCCCATTCTGAGAACCCAGCAGCAGCCCTATGAAGGATTCCCAGAGTCTCAAATGTTCAGAATTTAAGAATCTGCGAGAGCTTCGTGGTCACTCAGCACCTCAGCTGAGGCAAACTTCCAGTGTCCTGTCTGCTTCTCTCCAGTCTGCCTGACGCCGAGCACCCCAAGTCCCAGGTCTCGCCCTACCCGAACCTGACTCATCGTTAGCACCCGCACCAAAAGGACAAGAGGGCAGAAAGGGGAGTCGAGCCGGCACGCTGTTTCTCCAGAACAGAGGAGGGGAGGAGGAGATAGGGAATAAAGGCAAACCAAAACAAGGTTTGGGGCTCCGTGAGAGTTTCCCTCCGCACTCCCTGGCAGAGCTTTCACCAAAAGCAGCAGAGGTGTTTGGCTAAGTGTGAATCTAGAGACCAAATACCTCTTCAGTAAACCAAAAGGAAGGGCCGATCACCCGCTGGCTGGTGAAGCCCTCGTTTTCTCCCGTAATAACAGCTTTCTACACATTTTACCACTATTTCCTTTTTTAAATAAAGAGGGAAAGTGGGACTCATTGGAAGGCATGAGCAAGGCAAGGCAAGCGCGACGGTGCCCCAAGCGCAGGGCCCGTCGCCTGTCCGGGGGCCACGGTGAGGGTGTACATGACCTCACAGCCATTCAGCTCGAGCCACTTTCCTGCCACCGTATTTTCAAATTCATCCGCATTAAACTTAGGGAATCCCCACACCTTGGAGATGTGGATCCTCTGGCGGCCAGGGAACTTGAACTTGGCCCCATGCAGGGCCTCAATCACATGCTCCCGGTGCTGCAGCTTGGCACGGACAGACATGCTGACTCGGCCAATACGAACCCTGGCCACTGTGCCTTGGGGCTTTCCAAAGGCAGCCCACACGCCTGTCTGGAGCCTAGAGTGGGGACAGCATGTTGGACAGGAACGTCCGCTGGAAAGGGCTGTCTCCAAGGTCCCTTAGGGCAACCCGTACAGGCAACAGGCTGCATACACAACCGAGGAGGCTGCTGTTTGCAGCCACTGCACACCACGCTCCCACAGGGAAAAGAGCACAGTCGGCTTAATTGGCTGCAGAATATTTATCTCTTTTTTTGACATTTATCTATTTCTTTTGATCTAGTTTTCCTTCTTAAAGAACCTCTCTAATCATGTGTCTTTAGTGAGAGCTGAGCCGGCAGTGTTTGTGGCAGAGTAGGCCCCTCTCCCAGCTGCCTGTCCCCTGCTGGCACCTGACAACAGCCTGCAGGGTCTCCCACTGCTTCCCCAGAGCACCTGCCCAGGGGAGCGGCTGCCCCTGCACAGGCTGACACCTGGCAACTCCCAGTGACAAGCTGTAAGCAGGATGCCCCCTTCGGGGAGCTGGGGAAACACTCCAATTGGTCTCCATAAAGCAATCTCCCTCAAGTCGGGGTATTCGCTGGGCCCCGAGTCCTGTCCCCACACCCAACCAGTGCCAACCTCCCCACATCATCCTTCTCTCCCTCCCAGCATCAGACCCATCCTGTTACCTCGGAGGGCGCCCCAGACAGTCTCGGAGAGGAGGAGACACTGCTCATCATTGATGGTCAGGGTGTCTGAAACGACAGAAATGACCCCAACTAGTTAAGGATTTCTACTCTCAGATGACAAGCACATGTTCTGTGTAAATCTGCGGATTAAAAATCAGAAGCAAGGTCACATTTTTTTTTCTTTCAAAGAGGAGACATTCCCAGAGCAAGCAGGGCAGCACTCAGGCCTGGGCCAGGATGGCACCCAGTGCAGGCCCCACGTGAGAAGCGTGGGACAAAGCACTACTCACCTTGTGGGTCAGTTTCCCCACCGGAAACACGAATTTCTGCCAAGATTTAGCTGAAAGTATGAAGGGCAGAGGGATGCTTGGAGGGGTGAGTTCAAGTTAGGACATCCCCAAAGCCTCCGAAATCAGCCTCCTTCCCCTCTGTCTCCAAGCTTCAGCTACTCTGTCAAGAATGTGAGGAAGAAGCTAAGACTTGAATGTTCATTTTGCAGACTGAGAAGTCCCCAAATGCCGCTGCTCAGGGGAGACAGGTGGCAGCCACAAAACTAACGACTTGGCTTCCTCTCAGTTCAAATGGCTGAAAACGCCTTCTCTCCTCAGGGTAGGATCTCTTAGAGAAAATCAGTAACGTATGCAAGTTCCTAAAGTGCCAATGGCAGGTGTCCTGTGGGATTCAGTGAACAGCCAGTGTGATGTCTCACAGCCAACCTTCAGACGCTGTTAGAGCACACAGGAAAAACTCACCTTAGATGGCTCTGGGCACTTGGCGACCCTCGGTCCCCACAGCCATGGAGGGCTCCAGGCCAGCCTCAGAACTTAGGCCAGGCCACCCAGAGTTACGGCTCCAAACCAGTGCTTGCTCTTCTAGAACAGGGAACAAGGTAGCACTTACAATTCTCCACCGACTCCAGAGAAGGAAACTGGTCACATCCAGCAGTGACAACAAGGACAACCAACGAATTCTTCTCTGATGTATGCCGTTCTGCAAGGACAGGTAAACTCAGTGTGGCTGACTGGCCACCGAAGCAACAGGCAAAACCAAGGCCCTGCAGGAGGGCCCCTAGCTCCAGTCTCTGCAGCTTGGATGCCTGTGGTAGGAGGGAAGGGGACAGGGCACAAGCCCTGGGCACAGGCACCGCCCAGTCACCTGCCCCCCTTGTCCATTTCGGCCGTGCCCCCCGCCGCCCTGGCTCGTGTGGATGAGCGGCAGCAGCTGCTTCGGGCTCGTGCAGGCTGAGCACGCGGTTCCAAGACAGCACTGCTTCCAAGCTGCACGCGGCCCCAGGGCGCGGCCGGCCAGAGCACGGCCGGCCAGAGCACGGTCTGCAGGCGAGCTGCTGACCGGAAAACTGCATTACTGGTTGTCACCACACGGGGAGCTTATGCGACTCCATAATGTACATCAGTTATGTCGGAGCAAACACACTGTTTGGCAGGTTTTCCTGAGGAAGGGGACAGCTTTTCATGCCGGCGCACACGTCCCATGCCGCCGCAGACTGGCCCTGGCAGCAGCACCGCTCGTGGGGCTCAGGTGCAGGCTCTCCAACTGCACAGGAGCCCATGTGGGCAGGTGAAGCAGGTGACAAGAGGACCCTATCTGCGGAGGCGGCCTGAGGTGATCCAGCTGGTGCTCCATCCTGCTTCCTTCCTTCCTCTTCCCAAACAGGCTCTCTGTCCAAGGCAGCTTCTGCCCAACAGTCACCCAACAGTAGGAGCCAACGTACCATCCAACACAGTTCTACAAATCCCACGCTATGCAGAAAAAAATAAAAGCCAGAGCCAAAACACTAATGTACTGTCTCTTTCCACCCTCCCACGGGTTCTCTTCCATGACCTTCAGGGTGGTTCTGATTGTAGAGCCCCAAGCCTGAGCCTCAGTGAACTCCCTCTCTCTACCCTCTTTCTGGAGCCACACATACCCCCACTGACACCACAACATCCATGGCGTCTATGGAAATACAAAGTCAGGGGTAGGATGGTCTGGCAGAAAGCAGGGAAAGAGGATTCAGAACCAAACTGGAATCCCAAATGTTCCAGGAGGAACCTAAGAGCCTTGAACCACCTCAAGGAAGCCTGCTCAAACCTCCTGATCGCTACACCACACGGCTGCATCTCGGCTCTCAGGCCTGCCGAGAAGCAAGCCCATGAGGGGCCTTACCCTGCCCAACATCACGAGCAAACACATTCTTTCCCCTCCCTGTGAACACCCTGATGCTCCGCACTAACACCTGCCTGAACCCTGCCGGGAGAAGAGAATTTGAGGTTACTCTGGGCCAAGCCAACTCCCACCTCCATTCTAAACCCTGAAAACTCAACCCACAACACAGAAGCACAACCAGACTTTCAGGAAAGAGACCACGTTCAAAGCAGAACGTGCAGGGCCATCCCACGCTCCCCAAGCAGACAGGCCATCTCTGCAAATCCCAAAGATCAAGGAGGACTTCACTGGGAGGCAGGTGTCAAAAAAACTATAAAAGAATATCCTTCCTTAAACTAGCCCCTCACCCCTTGTCCCCTTGTCCCCACTGCCACCCCGCACACCCCAGAGCCCCAGCATCACTGTGTGGAGAGCTCACGTGCACATCTACCCAGGCGGGCATCCAAAAAAGGGCAGAGTCCTGAGCTCCAGTGTCAATCCCCTGGGCCTCCATCTACCAAATCACAGGAGCAATCACAGCTCACACGCAACTGCCACCGTCCTGTCCTGATGACGACAGAGGCTGCTCAAGGACCAGGTTTACCTCAACTGCTACTTGGAAGACAAGAAAACATCAGATTGTTGTTGTTATATTTCTGTTTTTCTAAAACACACCTGCACTCTATTCTCTAAATCTGTGGTCTTTTAAAGAGGAAGGTCACAGACTCCTTTGAAGATCTGATGAACATGAAAGGATTTCTTCCCTAGAACAATGTCACTAATTTAAAGGCTCATGCCTTCACCCCCGGCCAGCAAGCTCAGGGTAGAGTCTGTCCTGAGCGTTCGCAGTGACTCAGGTGGGTTTGGGCTCGTAAAGAAGACAGAGTCGTGGCTGCTCCTTAAACCAGCTCTGAGGGGGAAGAACCAGGGGAGGCGGTGATGTGAGAGCTGGCAAAACAGGAGGGACACTGGGTCATTTAAAAGGACGTAAATAGAGATCATTGTGGTTTTCCGCCTCCAGGCTGCTGCTCTGAAGGGAACAGGAAACAGGCAGGGGCCGGTGGCCTCCACACACGCCCACACCCGCTGCGGGGAAGAACTGAGACCAGCCTGCCATCGCGGGCACGCTCACTGTGAGCCCGGGCAGGACAGCGGGAAAGTCTGCGGCCCCCAGGGCTCAGGGAGCAGCACGGGAAACAGCACTGAGCTGGGAAACCAGGAAGGGATGGTTCTGGTTCTGCTGCTGCCAAGCTGAGCGGGTCTCAGGGCTCCCATTTCCTCCCAGTAAACAATGGCAGGGAGGGACCAGGGTCCAGCCACTCCTCCATGGAGCCAGGACAGATCCCGTCCCACCACCACTGCCTCCTGTCTCATCACCCCTTCACGTAAACCTGCTCTTTTCTTCCGGTTCACTGAAAAGTTTGTATTTTTCTTTTAATTTAATAAGTTAAAAACATTCAAACAGCCCAGAAGTGTCAACAACAACAAAAAGTTATCTTTGGCCCCCTCCTCAGTTCCTTCTCTAGGGAGACACCCACTGTTAGTTTTGTACCCCTGTAACCCCCCTTTTTAGCACAAGTCATCCTTATTCATCACAGACAGGTGAGCTCTGGATGCAGGACTCTGAGAACAGGGCAACCCAAGACCCTTTCACCAGAAAAGCCCAGATGCCAGTGCTACGATCATTCTGGTTCCTTTCTGTTCTCGGTCTTCTCCCGTCGTCACTTCCCTCCCTGCCGCCCTCCACGTGATGACCCATCGCCTCAGACACAATCTAGCCGATACTCCCAGCGACTTGTCCTCTCTCCTGTGCGGTGGGCAAGCCCTCCACCTGGACCAAGCGGACACCTGCCTCCATGCACCTCATCCTGGTCTCATCTTGGCTGGGCCCTTGATGCCGTCCTGAAAATCTCCTTCTCCACCACTGCCCGTTTTCAGTCTCCACAGCTGCGATTTCAGACTTGTGCCACTTCCTTCAAGTCCTAACCTGATCATCACCTCCTTCTTTCAGCGGACCGTCAGAGGGAGCCCCCGCCCACCTGCCCCTGCCCTCCCCCCGACCCCCCAACCCCGCCGACAGAAGTATCCCAGTCGGCAGGGTTTCCTTTCACGTGCTCTGGATCTGGATCGCTCTCAGGCTCCTCTTGTAAAAATTGCTTCCTTTTCTCCCAAATCTTCAAACTTTTTCTTTCTGCTGATTCTCTCCCATCAGCATTAAAGCATTCGCAAGTCCCCCTGGTCTCAACTCCACATCATCTCAGTCATTCTCTCTCCCTCCTTCTGGTCACAAAGAAACCCTAGAGGAAATGTAGCCGGGGCAGCTCGGCGCTGAATTTCAAAGTCAGATGGATCCGGGTTCACGTCGTGGCTCTAATGCTTCTAGCTGCGGGGCCCTGAGCAAGGTGCTTTCCCTCCGAGCTGCAGGTTCCTCATCTGTAAAATGGTCATCGTGACAGGACCTACCTTACCGGGCTGCTGAGAAGATTAAAGGAGTTAATGAGCGTGAAGTGCTTAGCTCAGCGCCCAGCACACAGGAGGTGCTCATGGAATGGGTCACCCTCAGTCCTCCTCGTAGCCCCTCCCTGGCCTCCTGTCTCCCCCTCGGTCCATTATAACCTGGCCTCCTTCACCATCACTCCTGTGAAAGGGCCTTCACCAAGGGCCTGTGTTTCTGCCACTAAATTCAAGGGATCCCTTTCAATCATTCGTCCACTCACTCGGCAGTTATTCACTGAGTGCTTACTTTGTGCCAGCTGTTCTAAGTGTAGAGGGTGCAGCAGTGATCAAAACAAGACAAAAATCCCTGCTGCACAGAGGAAGAATTCCACTGACCACTCACTTCTGGGACCTCCTGACATCCCTGACCTTGAAGCTAAACCCCCTTGGCTCCAGGGACGCTGCTGTCTTGGTTTCCCTTCCGACTCCTTGAACATGCTTCTTCATGCTCCTTTCCTTCGCCCACCCCTGCGTCCTGGTGTTCCCCTGGGCTGCACACTTCTCCTTTTCTCCTCTGGACAGTGTCACCCACTCCCACGCCAGACTGATGATCCTCAAACCTGCCTCTCCACGCCTGCCCTTCAGTAGCTCTGCAAGCACACACCTCCACTTAAAGCACTTCAAATCTTACAGACAAAATTGAACTAACCCTTCATTCCAGTTCCTGGGTGACCTTCTCTCTCAGTTTGATAAAAGGACCAACTATCGGTTTACCCAGACCAGATACCTCCTCCTCCTCCCGTCCTTCTTACTTGATCACAAGTTCATTCACTCATAACGTTTACTGACTGCCTACTGCACGTCACACACTGTGCTAGGCACCAAGATTACAACAGTAAAAAAGAAAGACCCCACTAAGCATTAAAACCACGACATCTTTACTAGCTCTGAACATCATCACCATCCTCCCACCCCCCTGGGGTCAATGCCTCAATCCAGCCTCTTACTAATTCTCACTTGGATGACCACAAAAAGCCTCCCAGCTGCTCTCCAGGCCTCCATGTGTATCCCATCTCAATCTACTATCCTTTGTGATCTTTCACTGTGAAAATCAGTTTCTGATGATCTCTGCTGACAACCCTACAGTGGTTCCCCACAGCTTTCAGGACGAAGCCCAGAATCCACTGGATAGTTCTGTGAGCTCCAGCCTTGTCCTTCTCTGCCCCCGTGCAGGAACTCTCAGTAGCACCATGGACTCTTCACAGAACCCTGAAAATACCACGTTCTCTCCATCTTTTTCTTTGCACATATCACTTCCTCCAACTGAAACAAACTTTGCATTGCCTCTGTACCTCACCTGATTAAGAAACAGCCCTAAAAAAAAAAAAAAGAAAGAAACAGCCCTAGTTTTCTTTTCCTAAAACGTTTCTGTCAGTAACCCACCCTTTCCTAAGAGACCTTCCTATGTGATCTGAAGCAACATACACATACATTTTTCATAACAGGTATCTTAATATATGCTGTTTATCTGTCTGTCCCCTCACCAAGGCTGTGAGTTCCTCAACAGCAGGGACCAATCTCTGTGTCTGTATTCCCAGTGCCTGGCACACGGTAGTCATTCAATAAATGTTTGCTGAAAAAAAAAACCGAATGATGCTAGAATTTCTTAAATGCATATTTAATGCTATATATACGTAATGAATGTGCTGCACAATAATTGGGTATAAATGGCAAACAGTTAATGTAGAAATTACTTTTATACACTCAAACCTGGTATTTCTGAAGTTCTGGGGCTGGGGTGGGGAATGGTAAGACACCCAGGCATCCAGGAAGTGTCTATTCAGACACCGCTCTGAAGACCCTGAGATCCAAAGATCCAAAAAGATTCAGGTCTTTCTACTTCTCCTGAAGGGAGAACTCATTCCTGCATCCCAGGTACCCGAAAACTATGTTTTTATCTCAGTGCATAATAGCTGCTCCCTTGACCCGCCCTGCTCCTCCCTGAGTCAAAACATTTCTATCATATCAATGGGTTTAATGGTTTAATGCACAGAATCTTAGCAGCATGAAGAAAACATCACTCATTCTGGTCACAGAGTGGCATCTGGTTTGACTTCTGGAGTGGAAACTAGGAAAGTGAACCCAGCCTGTGGCCCAGTCCCACCCCTTCCGATCTACCACTCTCCTCGCTGGGGACAACACTGGTTCTCCAACCCGCTTTGTTCCCTCCCACTCCCACCTTCATATACGTGGTATCCAGGCTTCCTCTCTCCAAACCTGGCCTCATGAGAGGCCTTAGAAGCATTCATTTCCCACTCGTTTCTTCATTCCAAATAGGGTGTACAGAGTACCTACTGTGCACCAGGAGCTGCGCTAGGCGCTGGGGCAGTTAAAAAGGAAAACAAGCCCTGGGCCCTGCCCTTGAGGAGCTCACCGTCTAGGGTGAGACACAAATACAAACAATTACAAAACAGCATGATAAGGGCTACAGTAGATACTACAGCTGCCTCCGAAAGAGAGGGAGGCCTAACCTTGCAGGGGACTTCTGAGCAGGACCTTGAACCCTGAGCTGGGCTTGCCCGCTACCCAGAGCACGAAGGGCATCCCAAGCCTGGGAAGCAGCCAGCGCACAAGGGCACCGGTGTGGCCAAGGAGGAGGCGGGGCCACCCCTGCCAAGCTGCCTCTCCCAGCAAAGCGGGAGTCTGAGAGCCCACTGCCCGTGCCTGGAGCCCCTGCACACGGCTGCTCCGTGCAGTCTGGACCCTGGTGCCTCCTCCCAAGAGTCCCAGGAGTCCTCAGCCTCCAGAAACCACTAATACCTGCTCAGAAATACAATTGATCTAGCCCCTCGGTGAGTTCTGAATGCTCTCCATCCCGTCTTCTTTTGTAAGCATTTAAAAGTTTTCTTTTTTCCCTACTTCTAAAACTTAATCTGGAAAAAACAAAAACTTAATCCGCCCCCCTCCTCCTCCCTCCCCCTACTGGGAGGAGAGCACCTCCCTGTAATTCTAGGTCCTAAGAGATAACTTTGGTTAACATTTTGCACAGCCTTTCCAATCTTGTAAATGCATAGATTTATTAATTTTTAAAATAAAAATGAGATCCTCACACATTTTAGTTCATAACTTTTTCCCGCTTACCAAAATGATCTGCAGATCTTTTCATGTCAGTGTATACAGATCTACATCATTATTTGGAAGTGCTGAATAGAATTCCATTTTTCAGATACACTTAAACTAAAAAACATTCTAAGTCCTTCTCTCTGTGGACATTCGGGAATGCTTCTAAGTTTTTGATATGATAAACAATGCTCGAGTAAGTATTCATTTATATATTCTCTTTTTAAGTGGTTGTGAGAGACTTCTGTAGGAAAATTCTGAGGTGGAAATGGTGGGCCAAAGATATGAAAGTCTTTAGTTTTGATGCTGCCAATTACTCTTCCAAACTCCTGTACTGATTTATCTGAACCATGGCCCATCTTTCCACGTCCTTCTGAAACTAGACCATCTGAATTCTTTTTCATCTGTGCCAGTCTGACAGATACAGAAACACAGCACTGTTTTAATGTCCATTTCTTTACTAATGACTGAATCTGAGCACCGCTTCGTACTCACCCCTCATATTCTTTGCACTTTTTTGCAGAGCTCTTTCTAGATTTTAACCTTGTCTTCTAAGGCTGCAAATATTTGCCTCATTTTGTCCTTTACTTTTTACCCTTACGGACTCTTTTGCTTTACTTTGTATGCAGTCAAATCTGTTAGTCTTTTCCTTTATGGTTTCCGCTACTGGCTTGCTTAGAAAGGCCTCCTCAGCCCTGGGACTAAGTCGTTTCCTTTAATTCCTTCTAATAGTTTCGTGGTATGTCTTTACACCTTTAATACACTTTAACTTACTTTTGTGTTTGACATGAGGGAAAGATTTAAATCTTTTCCAAATGGATAACCAGTCATCCCTACATATTTACTAACACATCTTTTCACTTTTGATTGGAAACGCTTCCTTTATCTCATGTTAAATTCTCACGCATACACGAACTCTTGCTTGTCTCTGGGACTTACTTCCTTGGCAACCTATAGTCATGGAAATCTACCGCGGCGTAGATGCTCTCATCTTTCGTCACTCTGCCCAATATATAAACGCCTCTGCTCATTTTTGGGGCCCACACTCCCATCCCTACAAAGGTGGTTCCCCCTCCTCCACCAACCACCTGCATTACACATCACCCCACCCCTGCAAGCCCGCTGGAATCTTAGTTTATGGTTATTTAACTACCAACATCCTCGGTCTGGTCTGTTTCCTCCGTGACCGAAGCCCAGCCCTCCCCGGAATACTGCTTCCCCTATACTGTGCTCCTTCTCACATCCCGGGGTTGAGATATGGGGCTGCCCCCAGGCCATCCATCCTCTACCATCAAGTGGAAAACAAAACAACCACCACCCAAAAAAGCCTCTTTTGTGGCTCATACGTTCAGCTGTAAAATCTTGAGCCTCTCTTTGTCATGACACTCTGCAACTTCCTGGTCACTTTATTTACCCAAGACTTTGGATCCTAGTCTCGTCTTCCTCTCCACCTCAAGGCTGGCTATCCTCCTCGGTGACTGCAGCACTCAAAGAACCAACCCACGTGCTGGCTTAGCACTTGCCCAACGACATCCTCCTCCACACCCTCTCACGGCCGCCTTTTCTTCTCATCCCCAGAGACGTCCCAATCCATTCTCTCAAGCTTCAATACGTATGGCTAACTGTCCAAAATCAAACTGACTTTTTATAATTCTCACCTGCCTCTAACCTTTCAGCTGTCTCTCTCTCTCCTTGCCTGCTCACCCCTTCCCTTACTCTCCTACCATCTTCCCTGTCTTTGTGAACAGCAGAATATATTCAGGTCGCTAAATCACAAATCTGCCACACTGTTTTGACTGCTGCAGCTCTGTAGTATGAGACTGTAAAGTCTCTGAGGACAGGGGCAGCTCATTAACATTCTCTGGACCAGCGCTACTGACAAATTATAATTGCCTAATAAACGCTACCTGTACTAAGGATGAGTGGAAGGGAGGAAGCCAGCCAGAAATAGCGCTGGAATCAGGTAACAATGGGCCGGGGATCAAAATATTTACAACTTGAGTGCTAAGGATTACAGCAATTAGATGTTAGAGATTACCGTATTAAGTAATTAACACTAGAGTGTGGTCACGGCTTCATCCTACCTGGGGCCAGCAGTCTTCCAGGTGGCTATTGGTATAATGCTTGGTAAAGCCAGTTATGAGTAGTCCGCCCCCAGACCTCACAGTGAAAAGAGCAAAGTCTTGGCAAACAGACCTGACGGGAACTTCTGCTCCACCCTGCAGCTGTGTAACCCTGGACATGTTCCTTAACCTCTGAGTCTCGGTTTTGCAAGGTGGGTGTAGCACCGAACTCACAGAGCTGCTATGAAGATGAAAGGGCATGACACGCAGTAAGTGTCAGGTACTAAATAAAAGCTAGTTTCCTTCTACTTTCTACTGCCCTTTTCCTAAAAAGTCAGTTTAGCTACTTGGCTGGAGGAGCTCGGGGGCAGAGTGCCTTGCGGGATAACCACACCAGAGGAGCAGCTTCCCTGAGGGCTTTCCATGTGCTTCTGTTTGTTTGTTTGTTTGTTGCGGGGAGGTAATGAAGTCTATTTATTCAATTACTTTTTTTTAACGGAGGCACTGGGGATTGAACTCAGGTCCTCCTGCATGCTAGGCGTGCGCTCTATCACTTGAACTATACCCTCCCCCCACGAGCTTCTTACAGGAGCCTGAAGGCTCCACTACTGTGTGATGCCGCCCTGTACAGCAAACAGGCTGACAGTCCAATATATAAAAGGGCCATGGGCTTGGGACTCTGAATCTGCCTCAGACTAGGACTGTGACCCTAGTCAAAAGACCAAAGCCCCAGATGGGGGATCCTAGTACTAATTATTACCAGGACAAGGTTGAATGGGATAGTTATTAAACTTTCCATCTAGGACACAGTGTACCTGGTAAGCTACCCTTCCTCCCTTCCTCCCAACCCAAAGCTTTACAAAAGAAGAGGAGACTGCTTGCTGACACCCGAGTAGACAAGAGCCCAAAATTCCTGCATCTGAGCACACACTTCAGAGTAGCGAGCCCCACCCCACAGCCAGGCCACGGCCAACCGCGAGATGTGGACACAATGACAGCCACCTCTGCTGGCCAGGGATCGTGGCTGAGCGTGTGGCCAGGGAGCTTGAGCAATAACAGAAGCTTAAAACAGACGCGGGAGAAATAAAAGAGAGAAGTTTCTGACCCAGTAACAGGTCTTATTCACCAACGCCAGGAACAGAGAAGAAAAGCAAACGCATTTCTCTGTCACAACAGAAAATCCTTCACACACACGCCTTTCTGCCCTCCACAGACCCAGCGTCCTCTCTTCAGCTGACCTTGTCTGTGACCCCACAAAGGTGGGAGAAAGCTTCTCATCCAGTTGTAAACCGCTTGATGAGGCACGTAGCCTCTAATCTTACCACTTATTTCCAGGGCCAGCAGAGGAAGTTTAGGAAAATGCAGAAACGTAAGAGTAACCTCTTTCACTTCTAAAAGAAGTATTGGTTGGGCAGTAAAACTCCTTTCCTTCTGTATGATTGTCACCTAAAGAATGTCACTCGCCCTCGGGCTCTACAAGGACTGGGCAGGTGGCCACTGCAGCTGCAGACCTTCAGCACAGCCTGAAAGGAGCTCAGGGCAAAGATCAGGAGTGAGGCGCCCCGTGCCCCAGGAAAACCGGCAGAACAGGCCTGCAGGTAGTTCAATACTTTCAGGAGAAAATTTTATGACCCCAACGTCTTGCATCTTTTCATATCTAGAAAAGCACTAAAATTGTGAACTGAGATACCTGCTCCTTGTGACTAGCAGTGACCTTCTACAGGGAGGTGTGCCTGGTTGCACTCCCCCTTCTCCAAAACCACATGCATGTTGACCTCCCCCACCTCCTCGGAGCAGCTGCTCAGACCTATCTGAGGGGCTGTCTCCTGGGCTGTAGTTCTCAGTAAGCCCCCCAGTAAAACTGAAACTCACAGCCCTCACGTTGTGCATTCTTATTTCAGTAGACAAATCAATAGGAAAAGGACTGAGGTTTATGCCTTTAACAGGCTAAGAAATCGACAACATGCCCCTGCAAGACTGTAAGGAAAAAAAAAAGCCCATACCTGCTATTAAAGACAAAAACAAATTAAAAAAGAGGGCATCAAACTGGCAAAACCCTCCGACGCCCTGCTTCCCTCTTCTGTGTGGAGGTGAGGACATGCAGTGGAAGGAGACGGGACGAAGGGCAGTTCTAGGCTCGGACTTTTTACTTTTATTTTGTTTCATTTTTAAAATCATCAAGTTCTTCCTTCTATGTGTATCCCATCAGTAACTTCTTATTATCTTCAGAAATGCTTGGAATGTAGCCACGTTAAAAAAAAAAAAAAAAAAGGCAGCAGTTGGTTCCTGCAAATCAGGCAATTTGCCAAAGGCCCACAGTTAAGAGAAGCGATCAGCAAACCTTCCCCGGCTGACTCCTGAATACGTCACGTTCCAGACCTGAAGTCCTCCACTGTAAAGGGGTCTTCCAGCAGAACATCCAGGGTGGGGTGGGCTGGCAACAACAGCTCCAGGAAGGAATACTGGAGCCCTTCAGACACCAGGTCCAGACTACCCACACACCTTGGTCAAACTGAGCTTCCTGGGCTCAGCACCAGCCGGGGCTATTGGAAAAGCCTTATGATTCAGTAACAAAGAAAGAAAAAAAGAGTTGTGAGAAGACAGACTGGTTGAGGACTGCAGGCCAAGCGAATCTGGGCCTGGGGATTCAAAATGGAGCACAATTATTTTTGCCCCTCGCCAAAAACCAAGCTCCTGCTACCCGTTCCTCCCGGATAACTGTATTTCTCCCCTTATGCAGCCCTCCATCCTCCACACACCCCTTCACAAGAAAAATAACTACTACACAACTCTCTTCCTGCATTGTTTCTCCTCTTTTGCTTTTAAAAAACACATGTAACTGGCAATCAGGTCTTCCACAGGACTCTGCCTTGTCTTCGTCCTGGAAAGGTTAAAGTGCGCACAGCCACTAGTCGGGTCAGAGTGGAGAACTGCTCAGCAATGCGCTCCCTCCCCAGCCCAGCTGCTCCTTGTCAGCTTCCCTCCTCCACCCTCTGGAGGCATTCCCAGTCTGGGGAAGGGTTAAGAGCAGCTTGAGTTGGGACCACAGCATAGTGTGATCCTCCTTTCCCTGGAATCACATACTAATATTTCCATTTTGAAACCTGAAAGGAAAGACCATCAGTTCTAAATGAAACCCACAAATCATCTCCTTTTTGATGATCTTAGAAATAAACAAAAGCCATGAAGCCTTTTTACAATTTTTTCATACAAAGTAGTCCTTTTAAGTTAATATATGTAACAAATAATCAAGTATCTACTATGTTCCAGGAGTAGTTATAAAAGGAATGGCCAAAGGAGGTATTTTAGGAGATTTAGATTATAATGAACTATGCCCCTTATTAACTTGGTCACCTGTTTAATATCTAAGGATGAGCAAATCATTCATAATGGCAGCAGAAGGATGCAGATACTTATACAATAATCTTCCTTCCATTCTAGAATAAAAGGCTGGGGAAGGGGGTGGGAATTATTCTGTTCAGGCACAATGCTGTCCTAAGTAACTCGCAAGGATGTGCGTGTGAACACCCGAACAGGATGGGAACTTTATAACAACAAATAAAGGCTACGACTTCAATCAGCTAGTTTCAGGAAAAAGCAAAGAAGAATGCAGCCAAATGACATAATTGGATTTAGCCATTTTACCGGGGCTTTATCAACTCCATTAAGCACCCCCAAAAGTGTATGGAGCAACATCAGATGGGTGCAATCCCAAATAATCAGATCTTTAATTTGCAAACAGGATGTGGCTTAATAATAATAGGTCATTCGAGTATCAAGAGCATAGAATAATTCCATTCAGCAGGTTCAGCAGCCCGCAGCACACACCCTCCCACTGGCAGAAACACCTGCCAACTACAGAGACAGGGGCAAACACCAAACACCTGGACAGACCGCTGAGCTATTAATGGACTACAATGAATGGACCGTGGAGGCCACTTCAGAATGGAGTTGAACCTTAACACTAGACTTGTTTTTAAGAAAACCGAAGAATGAACTTCACTGAATTTCAGGCTCAGAACCACAAGTTGTGCTGCATTAAGAAAAACACTAACCCAAGGAAGTTACTTGGAGAAAGGAGATGGAGAGCTAGCTTCAGCTATGTTTTAACTTGTGTATGTTGTTTTCTTGACCAAAATCAGTCCCACAGAGAAACATACTATGGTCTGGGCTTTGTGGATGTTGCCTTTCTCCACAGATTCATCCTTGTTTTTGCAGAAAAAGGATTAAGGCTCAAGTCTTCTAAAAGCCTCCCCAGGAAACTGTGTTTTGAAGAGAAGACTCCATTAGGAGGAACAATAGAGAAGGAAGTTACTTGTCTTGTCTCTGGTCATGTTCATCCAAATCAGGTTCCGTTCTCTCTCAATGGATTAGAGCCATCAACTAACAGAGCAAATTCATTTACAGGAAGGCAATAAATTGGAAATACTTTTTATTTAGTTTATCTGCCTCTAAATCTTTCATTAGGGAATTTGTAGCACACCATTGTCACATAACCTCCCCATTTCTGTTTTCTTGATTAAACCACAGTCCTACAGCAATGGAAGTAAAGGCTTAATTTACAAGTATAGGGATTATCCTAATTTATGTAACAGCAGTAAACACTCTGATTATCTTTTCAGCACTTGTAATACACTGTGTCTTTTGCTTCATATTTCCTCAATTGGACTGCAAAGCTTGGGCCCAGGCCACACACTTTTCTTGTAACCACCAGAGTGCCCAGCACTGGAAGAGGCACATACCAACCAATTAGATGACAGATCTAAGTCAGGCCCTAAATTTTCCATACCAAAATAAACATATTCTGAGCGCCAGTCTTATGCAAGGCATTCTATTATATGCCACAAAGAATTTAGAGAAGTATGTGGACGTCAGAGGAGGACTAAGAGCTTAGTGCAACTTACCAGTGAAGAACTACCTTGGATGCTGTTTCTTTCCCTAAATCATCCGTCACACTCTAAGTGCCACCTGTTTAACTAAATGCTCTTAATTCTATATATCAAATGAGAACATTTTTGAAAGCAATTTAAGCATACTTGAAACATGAGACAAAATGACATTACCACATGGCCCACCCGTAAATACAGCTTCCCTCCACAAACACCTACACGGCATAACCGGAGATCTGGGTTCCAGGAGTTTCAAGAAAACTCTAAATTTTAAGCCCATAAAGTAGAACTTTTATTGGCGTGGCTGACTCTATTCACGACTCTACTCATCAATTGCTATGAAATAATAATCCTCCAACACAACTTTCAGCAGCTGCCTTAAAGAAAATTGCCAGCGCCTGCTATTCCAGACGAAACCCATACCGGAAGCACTCCTGACTCTTCATTTCAATCCCACCCTCCCCCTCCCTCACCCCTCCCCAGCCCCCACCCTCATCACACACACCAGCCCAGCACTTTGAGCTCACTCATGGCCCCTTGTGTTTCTGCTCAAGCCTTCCTTCTTTCCTGGAATACCCTCCTTTCGGTCCTGGCCAGTTACATCTACCATCTCACTTTAAGTGGCTTGCTCAAAACTCGTTTCTTTATGGAAGTGTTCTATGTTTTCTCTCACAGTTTAAACATTTACCTGATATGCTACGTGTCAGATACTTTCATGTACTTCTAGATAAGTACAGTGTCTTACCAATTTTGGGTGTCAGTTCTGGTCTCCTCTCCCCAGCCCTGGTCACAGCCTCGCTAGGACCCTGGACACTTGAACACGGTCAGAGGCATCACCTTAGATGTGCACTGGCCCAGTATTTTCAGTAACTTGCCATCCTGACTGAACGGTGGTCTTAAAGCAGACATTTTGGTCACATACAGAGCCCGAGGGCAGGATTCCAGAAAAGCTCTGGCCCCAGAAGTGAAGCAGTGAATGGAGGTGGGGGACTAATCCTCGGGGAGGCCGAGAGGACACCTGGAGAAAAGGGGCAAGCGGAAGCGGAGACTAGAGGGCTGGGCCAGACCAGAGGGTTGGGCAAGGGGTGTCTCCGGAGGTCTGGGGAGCTGTCCCCTGCCAGGCCCTCCGGGCGGCCGGGAGCGAGGCCGGGCAGTCGGACTCACCCGCGGGGGAGGGGAAGCGCAAAGCCACGGAGCCGAAGAGCACGGCACGGTAGCGCTGGAAGGCCTCGTCTAGGACCGAGCAGCCCGCCTGGGCGGCCGAGCTGGCGTGGTAGCGGAACTGGAAGCCGTGCGGGGAGACGGTGTAGCGCCAGTCGGAGGTCTGGATGTACTGCGGCCACGGCCACAGGGCTGCCGCCCGGCCAGCCGACGCTGCCGCCAGCAGCAGCGGAACCCAGAGCGCGGGGCCCGCCATGACCCGCCGGTCTCCCCTCGCGCAGCCGCCCGGGCCGCGTGACCGCGCGGTCAGGTGAGCGGCGCCCGCGTGACGATTGGCGGGTCACGTGGCCGGAAGCGGCGCTGCGAGGGCGACTCTCCGCCTCCCCGCCCCCCCGGGTCAGGCGAGCCCCCGAGCTCCCGCGGGGCGCGGCGGTGGCGCGGGGCGGGCGGCCCCCCGGGGCGGTGGCTGACGCCCCCCCCCCCCCGCGGATGCCGGGCCCGCGGTCACAGAACCCCGCGCGCGCCAGAGGGTAGACGCCCCGAGTGCGGGAGAGTGGGGCCCCGAGGCGCCCCGCGGGGGCGAGCGACACAGGGACCTTCCCGAGTCTCGAACGCGGAGTAAGAAGTCGCCAGGCCCGCCGGGAGGTGAAGGACGACCCAGGCCTGGGAACTTGAGAAGCATAAAACGTGGACGCTTAAAACCGCAGGTCCTTGTGAACTGAAATGCTGTGGGTCTGCAAGGGGCTGGAGTTAGGTAGTCACGGTGGCTCCGCTGGAGGGAGGCATCACGAGGTCACAAAAATGGGATCTACTTATGGCTGGGGAGAAAATGTGCACTTCTCAGAGCAAGCCTCCGGCGTCCCATTTGCTGCCTCTGGTGTGGGCTATTAATGGTTGATAATCGCCTAGTAACTGCCCCCAATCCCCTGTCCTCGGACAAAACTCCACCAACAGGATAGGTCCTGCGCTTAGTGCAAGCAGTAAGACATTGCTTGAACTTCGGGTGCAAGCTGGAGAATACCCGGAAATGAGACAGCTCTTATACCCAGAGGTAAGTCCCGCAGGGGTTTGCATGGGAATAGGAGGTCCAAGAGTCAGGGCTTCATGCTGTGGGCGATTGAAAGGCATCCCCAAGATTTGCATTTTAGAAATCTCATGCTGAGTAGTTGGATGGATAAGAAATCCGTTAGGAGGCCCTTTTTTCATTGGACATGGAAGATAATGAGAGCTTGAACCACAGTAATAGGAACGGAAGAGAGCTGTGGAGCCAGGAAATGGTGGGTATCCAGAATCACAGGGGTTAATAACAGAGAGCCTGGAGGGCTGATCACTGAGAACGCAGATACTTACAGAGTCAGAGACCCTGCCTCCCTTGTTCACCACTGTGTTGTCAGAGCACCGTCGACTCCCTCACTGCAAAAGCATATAAAATAATGCTGCCATGAGGCATCATTTGGCTAGTAGGTAATTTTTTTTATCATAAAATTGCATTTTAGCATTAGAATAAGTGTAAAGATCAGGAAAATGAACTTTTAAAAATAAAAGGCTCTTAAAAATCATTGTCACTTATATTTAGGTTTTTAGGTACCTAATTTAGCAGTTATAAACACATGGCTTATAATGGGAAATCAGATAAACATCCTCTCTCACTTTTGTAACTTTCCAGGGTTCATCAAGAAATTTCTCTTAGAGGGTTGGTTATGCTAGAATGGAGCTTGTAGCAAAGGAAGTAGAAATTAGATCTCACAGCTGCAGTTTCAGATCCAAAGATTGCCTGTTTATACTAATTTCCACAATCCTTGAACCTGAATTTTCATCACCATTAATATGTGTCTAGGTACTCCACCAGTCAGGAGGGACATTACCCAAGGTACCTAGGGAGAGGATCCCAGAACCATTGTCAGAAGAGCCAAATTCATAATCAGGCTACTGTCCCACTGAATCAGTAGTTTGGGGGAGAGTTCAGAACAGGTTCAAATGTGAGAGCAGTAGGTCAAAGTGGGGTTTCAGGACTGAGCAGGTACCAGGGAACCCCTTTATGTGATAAACCTTGTATCAGGGGAAAGAAGTCTTACAAAAAAGAGTCACGAAATGAAGGAACTGGACCTAAATAGATTGTAAAAAATTGCTAATGAAAATGCTTAGAGATTATTGCTGAGAGAATATTCCAAACATACTATTCCAATTATCCCCTCTCTGACCAGTCTATTAGACAACCGGAAAAGTAATGAACAACCGTTAAAAGTTTTTTTAAAAAACATCATAAGCCAAATAAATGTTCAGAGCCTAGCATAGAGATAGTAGCAAACATTAAAATAAACAGTTGCTTAACAATATAAACTCTTTAGATTTGTGCATATACAACATTGCCATCAACGTTGACAGTAGATGAGTAACAAAAATAATGACACAGTATATATCTGGTTGTTTTCTCTATTTTTTCTTTTATTAAAGACAATCTGTTAAATGAATGAAACATGATTTAATCTCCATATCTACAGCTTCTAATGAAATTAGTTTATCTACCAGAAAAAGAATTCAGTGTCAGACATGACCAGATTTTTGGTTCATAAAGCAGAGTCATCAGTGTAGAAGGAGAGAGGAGGGATTGACTAATTTTGCCTGGGGAGGTCTTGCAAAGAGGAAGTGGCTTGAGCTGGCTTCTGAAATGTGAGCTGGCAGGGAAGGGGAGCTCGGGCAAAGCACAGACGTTAGGGAGACGATGGCATATTGAGCATAGGGTTTGTGGGAACAGCGAAAGGACAAAATGTGCCCTGAGTATCTCACTTCTGCCATAGTCCCTTCTCCCTGGAATGCCCTTCTCCCACTCCCACCACTTACTTAAAGGTCTAAATTTATATTTTACCACCATGTAAATCTTCTCTGACTTCTCAAACCTGGGTAAGGTCCCACAACCCTCGGAGCTAATCTCCATCTGAACACTTGCTTTTGTAGCGTAATTGCCTGTCCATTTGTCTTGTCTTCTCCACTAGAGTGAATGTTCCTTAAGGGCAGGTTCTGCATGCACTGCTGTATTCCTAGCCCCTGGCTCAGTGTCTAGCACACAGCCCTGAATATCTCTTCTCCTATTTAGCATCTCCTTATGCTTCAGGTCTTCGCCTAGACCAGATCAACACCTATGCTGTGAGGGACAAACGGAGCCCAGAGGAGAGAGGGTAGTTAGTAGAGCAGCTGAGATCAGAGCCGTAGATGAGGATAAAAGGATTCCCAGAAAATTTGACTCTTATGCCTCCTTTTCCTTTACCTTTAAATACAGGTGTGTCATAAGAAGTCCTCACATTATCAAAATATGTTGATTTTATCTCCATGACGTGCCTTTTGCTTGCAAGGAATATTGACTCATGTTATTTCATGGAAGAGGAGGTCTACTGAAGTGATAAACACAACCCAGAAAAACAGAAAACAAGACTTCAGAAGGAGCAGAAATCAAGGGCCTGAACACTCTCTCATCTTCCTCTCTCTCTTGGCTTTTCTGTTTCTCTGTGAATATTTGCTCCTCTGGTCAGTTTTTCCTCTTCACTTGTCAGTTACTTCCTTATAATCTATTCCTTCATGACCTGGCACTCATTGTACAAATCCCACAGTTTTCCATGACTTACCAGCCCCAGGTTCCCTTCATTCTCCTTTCTGTGCTTCTGGAGGCCCCACCCTCGTCCAAAGCTCTGCGCTAATCAGAATTCTTTGATCTCCCCAGAAGAACAGTGTACATGTCCCGAGTTTATTGGACCAGTTCCCTCTTGATGCACGGTTAGGTTGCATCCACGTTGTGTCAGTTGTAAACAATGCTGCATTGACCATTATAGAAGCTACTGGTTGCCATGCCGGCATCTATTTTCATCCTTTCTCATCATGAATACTTTGCTTTTCACTGGGAAGTTTCATCCTCCAGTTTGGAGCTTGGATGAGACTGAGAGTAGCCTCAGACCCCCCTGATTTAAGCCAGATAATCAGGGCTGCTTTCCCCACCCCCTCACCATAAGCACTTGGGAACACAGGGTAAGAGTTTACATTCCCACCAATAATGTGTGAAAGTGCCCAGTTCATTGCTCTCTCCCCACATTAGTGTTTATCTTTTCATTGCTATTGTTGGTGCCTTGAAATTAATGTTTAAAAAGATGTGTCTAATAATATTGACAGAGAAGCTCTAGCAAGACAGAACCAGGATACATGACTTCTACATCATTATAGAGAAGAACCTAGATCATTCACAAAGAAGATAGACATCATAAACCATTAGGCACCTTACAATAAATAAGCAAATATATATCAAGCAAAAACCAGAGGAAATACAAGGGAAAAGAAAAAATTATCATCATAGTGAGAAATGTTAACATTTCTCTGAGAGTATTTTATCAAGTGCAGAAAAAACAAGCATAGGAACGTCTTGAATGATATAATTGATAATTTAAATATAATAGATTTAGAATCTTACATCCTACACAAATATATTTAAAGCTTTGTATCTTATACATTATTTTTTAATGTCCATAGGATATTTAAAAAACTGACAAAAAAGACAAATATTACTAAATTCCAAAAAGTAGAATTCTTGTTGGACATATTTTTTGACTATAATATATTAAAATTGGAGGAAAAATCTAAACATGTGGATATACTTCTAAAATTCTAAATAATTTTTGGGCCAACTATAAAAACAAATACTGCTAGAAGTATGTCAGAAGAATAATGTATCTTGTCCAAACATATTTTATTACAGGAGTGCAAAACGAGCTAAACAGTAGGAAATGCATTAAGTCAGTGTTTATGTTAAATAGATTAAAAGAGAAAGACCATATTCTACAGACTAAGAAGGAATTTGATACAGCTATTCTAAATTAGAAATCTTCATAAAATAGACGTAGAATGAAACTTCTTTAACATGAAAATGAATGTACGTATGAAACAAAAAGCAATCGAGTCAGTTCCATTAAGTCTAAGAGAAAGATAAGGATGCCCACTATCCTTAATAAACACTGTCCAATCAATGCAATAAGACACGTTTTGTAAAGGAAGAGGCAGAATTATCATTATTTATGGATGATACAGTGTCACTTAGAAAATTCAAGAGAATTATCCAAAGAAGCTATTAGAATTAAAATAATTCAGTCAAGTGTCCCGATAAAAGATAAACACACAGAAATAGATATTTAATTTATATGTTAGCAGTAACAAATTAGGAAGTAAAATGGAAAAATTTGATTCACAAAAGCAAGAGGATTAATGTATGCACGGCAGCTAGCACAGTTCGTGGTAGAGAAGAGGTTATGTAAATAAGCTGTAATAATACAATACTGATTTTACAGATTCCTAGAGGTGAAATTACCAAGACAAAAAATACGTGTTAAAGATTCTCTATTTTTTAATGAGGATTCTTAATATATACATCTGAATTTTTTTAACTTTTTATTAAAGTATAATATACATATAGAACTCTGATAATCAGTGTGCCCAGATCAAGAAATAGAACCTCTCCAGCACCCCAAAAGTCCCTTGCGTGTCCCCTCCTAGTCCCTAGTCATCTTCCTCCCGGAGGCACTTCTGACTTAGGACAACACAGATGAGTTCTGCCTGTTTGGTACTTCATATGTACTCTCGTGTCTGTCTCCTTTTGCTCAACATTATGTTTATGAGATTTATCCATATTTCTTGTGTGCTTATAGAGTATTCATATTGCTGTATAGTATTTCCTTGTATTTATATACCACAATTTTCCATTCTTCTGTTGACGAGCAATTGAGCAGTTTCCGGTGTGGGGCTATTATGAGTAGTGCTGCTCTGAGCACTGGAGTCTGTCTTTTGGCGACATAAGGACACTTTCCCGTTGCGTTCACCTACCTAGAGTGAAAGGGCACGTGTTCACTCAGCTCCAGACGATACTGTCAAGCAGTCTTCCAAAGTGATCATACCAATTTACACCAGCAAAAGGAGCTTGTGAGAGCTCCAGTTGCTCCGCGTGCTTGCCCACGCTTTTTCGTTTGAGCCATCCTGATGGAAGTGTAATAATATTGCCCTGTAGTTTTGATTTGCATTTCCCTGATGATCAGTGAAGTCAAACTCCTTTTTATATGTTTAATGGCCACTTTGATATCTTGCTAAGTGCCAGTTAAGGACTTAGCTCATTTTCCTAGTAGGTTGTTTTCTTTCCTGTTGATATGTTCATAATACAGTCTTGCTACAAGTCCTTCGTTAGGTATGCATGTTGCAGTATCTTACCCCACTCTGTGGGTTGTCTTTTTGACTCTCTCAATAGTATCTTCTGGTGAACACAGTTCTTAATTTCAGTGTAGTTCAGTTTATCAAAATTTTGTTTTGTGGTTAATGCTTTTTCATGCCTTGTTTAAAAAAAAAAAACTTGATCTACTTCGAGTTCCACAAAGATGTTACTTTATGTTTTTTTCTAACCAAAATTGCTTTTTTTTAGTACCATAAAATTATTGTCATATAGTTTTCTTTATGACTGAATATGCAAAGATGATAGAAGCAATGTATCTTTCTGCGCTCAAGATGGGTAGAATATATCCAAATCCACCTGTTGAATTTTCTTTAAATAGCCCCCCAGAGCCACCTGAAGAGAGCTAGAAAACGCTTCCACTCTCACTGTTGCAGAAGGGCCTAGCATTCTTTAAGTGCAAACGCGCCTGGCTTGTAGTGACATAGATTACGTCTCTCACATTTTCATCTTGATTCTCCTTCAGGAAATCCTCTTGTGAAACATCATGTGTTGTATTTGTCAAACATACAAATATCCAAGGGAAAGGACACCCTTTTCCAGCTGCCATGGTGGGGCATTGCTCTTAAGTTTATGACAGTGCCTTGTGCTTTTCCAGTGTGACTTGTGGCATGAAACGCACCAAGATCCTTTTACCCAGTATTTCTAGTGTTGAACGAAGAAGAGAGTTCTGTGTGTTCTGGGCTTACTTTTCCAGTTCCTGCGTATCATGATATGCTTTGTCATCCCATTTTTTTTCCTCCTTCGTCAGTGATTTTTATAAGCCATTCTTTGGATCAGGTTATATGTCTTTTGACAGCAGCTCCCCATCCACTTTTCTTTCTCGGCCCCGCATGTCGGGGCCCAGCTGTCCATCCTTACTGGGCTCTGTGAAGTCAGGCTGGGGCCCGGAAGTGGGGCCCGCCCTGTTGGTGTGCAGACCCCCCACCGTTCAGTAGCCACCGGCTGATGTGGATTATCACAGGACGTATAGTCCGTGTTTTTTTTTTCCAAAACTGCATTCGCATCAGTCTAATTGTTTTCTCAGAGACCGAGTCATTGACCAGCCTGAGCCAGTTCCACACTGAAGGCCCTCGGTGCAAAAGCAGAGCTCCGGGATTCTGCAGGGAGCAGCAGGGAACATAAACAGCCATCCTGGTGTCCTTTCCACAGCAGCTCCATGTAGTAGTGGTCTGTGCTCGAGGCACCCGGTCCACTGGCTGTGGCCATGCTCCCCTGGGACCCCACGGGCCTGGAAGTGGAGGCAGACTAGGGACCCCCAACTGCTTTTTGAAATTTTTTTTATTTAATTTTATTTTTTTATTATTTATTTTATTTTACTTTATAATTATTTAATTCTTATTTTTTACTGAAGTGTGGTCGATGTACAATGTTAGTTTCAGGTATATAGCAAAGCAATTCAGTTATGCATGTACATTTATATATATGTTTTTTCAGATTCTTTTCCATTACAGCTCATTACAAGAAATTGAATATAGTTCCCTGTGCTATACAGGGGACCTTGTTGTTTATCTGTTTTATACATAGTAGTGTGTATCTGTTAGTCCCAAACTCCTTATCTATCCCTCCCCCCACCTTCCACCCCAATAACCACAGTTTGTTTTCTGTGTCCGTGAGTCTATTTCTAGTTTGTAAATAAAATTTGTATTTTTTTTCAGATTCTATGTATAAGCAACATCGTATGATATTTGTCTTTCTCCATCTGACTTACTTAATATGATTATCTCTAGGTCCATCCATGTTGCTGCATATGGCATTATTTCATTCTTTTTTATGGCTGAGTAGTATTCCATTGTATATATATATATATATATATATATATATATATATATATATATATATATACCACATCTTTATCCATTTATCTGTCAATGGACATTTAGTTTGTTTCCATATCTCGGCTATTATAAATAGTGCTGTTGTGAACATTGGGGTGCATGTGTCTTTTCAAATTAGAGTTTTCTCCTGATACGTACCCAGGAGTGGGATTGCTGGATCATATGGTAACTCTATTTTTAGTCTTTTGAGGAACCTCCATACTGTCCTCCATAGTGGCTGCCCAAATTGCTTTCTAAAGTAGGTGGATGGTGATATACACAGCCATTAGATATGAGTGAATGCTTGTTTTGTCATATGCATTCCACGCCCTAGCGAGTTCCCAGCTGGCCTGAGCATCCTGCCTGCTGGTCGTCCTGGAAGCAGGCCTGAGAGTTGAATGGTGCCTTACCTGTCCCTTTAATAGCTAGAGAGTTGCATCATTTACCAAATCAGACACTGTTCACAAAATGACCCCCTTACAGTATCATCTCTCTAGTAATGTGCCCGTTGAGAAGTGGTGGGGCGGGTGACACATCTTTTCCACTAACATAGCTGTTTCATCTGTCTCAGGGTGGCCTGTGCCAAGGCCGTGCTGAAGCTCACTTGGAAAAACAGTTAAAAATAATAATAGGTAGTATTTACCATGCACTTATTGCTTTGTAGATACAGCATATTTATCAATAATATCAGTATCCATCAGTAATAGTATTTATTGCACAGTTATTAAGGCACTGTGCTGAGAGCTTTGTGTGTACTGTCTCACTTCATCTTCACAATAATTCTATGAGGCACGAATGATTGTTATCCCAGTTATAGAGACGAGGAAGCTGAGGTTCATTGAGGTCCAGGGAATTTCCCAAAGGGACCTGACCAGTAAGTGTTAGAACTAACTGAATACCAGAACCAGATGGAAAAGCAGGCCTGCCTGTTCACAGCCTGTAGCTAGCTCTCTAACCATACACGTGCATCTAACAGACAGGCTGTAAGCAAAACAAGCCAGTTTGCTGCAGTTGGAAAAGTCTTTCCTATAACCAACCATGCCAGTAGGGCTAGAATATTCCAGCCGTTGAAACTTCACAGTATAATTGCATCGCATGGCATGGAAGACTTTGTGACCTAATCCTTGCCTGTATCTGCAGCCCTCGACCCCTGTCTTTGGTCTTGCACCTGGTAGAGTCATGCTGCTTCCGCTGCTCTGACGCTTCCGTCGTGCTCACGGCTTCCTGACTTGAGACATACTGTTCTCTCTGCCTCAAATGCCCTTGCACTTGATTACTTGGCAGATGCCTTTAAAATCCCACTAGAATGTCATCTCTTCCAGTAAACCTTCCCTAATTTCCCTCCGACAGTGTTAACTGTTCTGTCCTCTGTATCAACCTCTGCACTTTGTATAAAAATGTATTGCTTACTCATTCATTCAACGTATTCATATTCTTTTCAGGCACTAGGCTAAATACTAGGAGACAGAGAGTCAAATAACATTTTGACTATGTGCTAAAGCGTGGGCATCAACTAGCTGCTGCCTGTGGTTCCCACCAGCTGAAATACAGAATAGGTTTCACTGGTTGGAGTGGATGGGGAGAGCGGATGCTAGGAGAAAAGTGTGGTAGGACATTCTGATTCAGCCCCAGCTTAGGAAAACGAGAGCTGGTGATACAGCTGGGCGTTTATTTGGACCAGTGTTCACGCTGTGGAACAGGAAGACATCTGTTCAGCATCCTGGATTGATTTTGAGCCCTTGTGGGAAGAGGAGTCAGGACAATGCTGAGAGAGTTATTTGAAAAGGAGACTTGGCGATACTCTGGGCATACGTTGTGCTGGCTGTGGAACCGGGGAAGGGCTGTCTCCTCAGCCCACGTAGAACCCAGCACTGCTGCATTCCCTTGAGCGGAAGCTCTCAGCACACTGGCTGGTAGCCCCCTGGGCTGGGGATGCTGGCATTTCCACAGGGCCCAGTCAGCAGTGGCAGGGGCTGCACCCTTAAGTGGCTTCATGAGTAGAGGGCATTGAAGAGGGGGAACCAGAGCAAGAAAGGAAGAAAAAAGCAGATGCTGCATGGAAGACTGTGGCTGACAGACTGGTCATTGCACCTGCTGAGGCACAGCTGGCGCGTTCCACTTACAGCTGGAGCGAGAACATGAAGCTGGGCTACTGAGATGCGTCTATCTGTATAAAAAATACTTACTTATACATCTTGGTAGATTAAGATAAAAAATAATCTTAAATTGTAACCACAAGCTATTGAGTCCTGGAGACACACGTTACACTTTTTAATCTGCGTTTGGGGAACTATGTCTTATTTCTCTTTAAGTCCCAAGACCTGCCACAAAGCCTGACACACAGCAACTGCTGACAGAATTTGGGGGGATGTATTTAATAAAGGAGTTGGGAGGAACCAGAGCAGGGAGGGTGAGGAGCATCCGCATGTATGCCTGTGCTTGAAAGGTGATGACTTCTTCCTGATCTGACCAGACCCGGGACAGGAAACAGAAATGGGATCTGTGCCCTGGTTCCCGGCCCCTTTTGATTCTGCCAGTGTATGAGGACGCGCTGAGACAAATTCCGTGGCAGTTAGAAAGTGAACTGGCTGCCAAGATGGAGAGGAAGGACCCAGTAACCTTTACCTTCTACCATCCCAAGGTTCCCAAAGTCAAGGGTAACCGGAAATACCAAAGGGTAAGAAGGTGCCTGACGTTGGTTCGGATGAGAGGAAGAGGACTTACCTGCAGGCGGGCCCAGACAGAGCATCCCAGAGATAGAGAAAAGCGGGCCCTGCAATGTTTGCTTTTTTACAGACGGGCTAGGGAAGGAGCCACAGATGGAACCCACAGGGGGATACTTGTGGTAGAGAAGAGCAGGAGACCCCAGGGATCAAGGGTTTTCTTTTTTGAGTAGGCAATGTTTCCCTCATCCCTCATCCTTGTAGCCTGCTCTCCCCACCAACCAACATCCGAGTGCCTCGATGCCACCCCAGAGGCAGCAGCAGCATATGGATCAGACACACACCTACATCCGAATGTTCTGTGGCAGCCTCTGTGGTTTTAGTCTCCTCATGCTGATCTGCGTGTCCCCACTGAACTGGGTGCAGTTCCTGGTGATCAAGAATGGCCTGGAGCTCTACGCAGGACTCTGGATCTCATGCCACCATGAGCTGTGCTGGAGCCACACACCCAAGCCACCCTGTGAGTGCCTCTAAATTGATGCCACAGGCCCCACTGTTCCAGAGCTTTCTGCCACATTGGCCCTGCATCCTTATTCCTCCAAGATCTTTTGGCCCTCACCTCTCCAAGTCCAGGAGGGATCTCAGCCAGACTGTGAGCCTAGCCACCCTTTTCTCTGGTGTCCTCAGCCTACCCTCTCTCCCTCCTCCCCCAGTGGTTTCCTCTCCCAAATTCTGAGGTGGTATATCGTCTCTGTTCTCTGGGAAGAACTCGTTTGTCTTTTATGAGCTGTTCCACGTGGGCTTGTGATTCTAATGCGGTTTGCAGAAAGAGACGGGCTTGATCATAGCTGGGAGATAAAACAAAGTGTCTTTGCCTCCATCAGCTGTAACTCTCAGGGTCAGGTGGTTCTGCTGGCTAGAAGAGAAGTTGAGTGCGTGTCAGATGTGCGTATAACAACTGCCGGCTATTTAGAGAGAAAATTACTGTCCAATTTCATGTGAATTTAAGTAAATCTGAAAATACAACACATAACATTTAAAAATAAGTTGCCAGGGCTGGAAGATACCATACGCATGAGTTTTTCAACCAGAACCAAGACAGAGGAAAGATGTAACTACACTGAACAGTTTCCCCAACACCCACAAGAGGTACACTTACGCAAAGGAACAGGTTTTGTGAAAGAAGACACACGAGTAAAGTGTTTACTTCTCCTTCTTAGATAAACAGGAATCCCAGGTTCAGGGGGGAGGGGGCACCTCGGCCCAGCCCTGGGGTGGGGTATCAGTTACTTGGGAGAGGCGGTGGTTATTTGGAGCTAAGGGGCAGGGTCCTGAAACAAGATCTTGGGAGGAAGCTAAATTCAAGGGCAGACAGACATTTCAACTGCACCTTCAGCTAAAAATAAAAACTAGAGAAAGTAATTGCAATAAATATGAAAGATAAAAGGTTAATGGCCTTAATATATAAAATATATATAAATCATTAATATGAAAAAGACAAATACCCCAATAAATAAATTTTCTGTAAGCAGGCAATTCACAAAACAAACGACAGATGTCTAAACATAGGGAAAATGACTTTCACCTCAGTCATTAAAGAATGGCAAACCAAATGAACGATGAGAGAGGATTTTTCTATCATGACAATAACAGCGATTTGTAAATGGTCATACATAAACTACATGCTCCCGCGCGTACTGGGGACGCGTTAACAGGTGTAACCAAAGCAACGTGATTGTGCGTATCCAGAGGTTTACTCTCGCTAATTCCATTTCTAGAGAGATGGAGTAGGAGACAATAGCCATAAAAATTGAGCTGCAGTTATGTTTATGTAACCGGGTACACCGGCTGGATCTCAGGCCTTGAGATTATTATTTAAATATATAGTGAGTCAGAATCTTGAGATGTTACAAAGCAGCAAATAGAATATTTCTTGGAGCCTTGAATTCACCTATCACGCCAACTGTTCATTGTTTAGAGGATGTCAGCTAAGTGAGTCCTTCGGGGGCACAGTTGTAAGTCAAGTGTCCACCCTATTTCCAGTGTTAACTAGTCCTAGTTCTAGGGTCAGTCATGAGGCTGCTGTACAGATCTCACAAGGAATTCCCCAAATGTAATCAGCGTGTCCAGGCCTCGTCAGCCTGTGACGATAGCATGTTGTTATTGCCCAAATTCAAGAACCTCAAACTTTTACCTAGTGCATTGCAAGAATTCAGCCCCCCTCCCATGGCGTCTGCAGTCATTTCTGAGCGCTCCACCAGGGCTGTCTTGGGTGGTCTCATGTTCCTACGTCCTGGACTCACTTCGGGCCATCGTGCCTCTACCTCTGACCCCACCTGGTTCTAGATAACGGCTAGCCTCTGAGCCTTAGCTGCTGTCGGTGGGAGGAAGAAAGCGTGGGGAGTAAAGAACACCATCCTTCACTTTCACTACTAGTTCTCAGTGTGGAACAGACCCTTCTGCTAATTTCCCCCACGGCAGAGGTGAGATCAGACCACAACGTACAGAAGTGTGTTGCCGCAGAGAGTAACTCGAGCTGTTTTGCAGAGGGTGGGGAAGAAAGCGTAGGTCTTTTGGTCCAGAGCCAGGACCCCAGAAACCATCCCACAATAAGTATCGGCAAGCCATGCAGGGGTGTTTAGTTCTGGTATAGCAACCGGGTAAAAGGGAATCTAAATACTGAACAGATTTCAAAGCTTCCTCTGCAGGGTGCTAGGTATCCACCTAGGATCTTCTCCATTCCAAAACCACCTCTGGGCACTGTCCCTGAGTCTGGGGGTCTTATCTTGACCTTACGTGCCTGGAATGAAGACGCAAGGGTGGCAGCATGTAGAGTGTTTTTGTTTTTTAATTTTTATTTATTTATTTTTTAACTGAGGTTCTGGGGATTGAACCCAGGACCTTGTGCATGCCAAGCATGCTACCACTGAGCTATACCCACCCTGCAGCATGGAGGTTTAAATTGGCCAGACAAGTGGGCTGGTTCCCCGGCTTCTCTCCAGCAGCACCTTCCTCATCCTCAAAATCCATGTCTACATCCCACCTCCATCCACTCAGTCTGGCTCCGTCGCAGTTAAAAGGGGCTAGATCCTTCTGGAGCACTGCTTCCCCATCCGGGCTTTGACTTTTGCTGAAGGACCCACGGTGAGGTAAAGACAGCCTCTTTGGAACATCTGAGTACCAGGTGTCTTCTCTCCTCTGCTTCTTTCCCCTCATGTCATCTTGGCTCCCCCACTGCTTCCTTCCAGGGCTTCAACAGCCTTAACAGAGAAGAGCATCTTGTATGAACCAAGCCTGTTTGCTCACAGGAGTGGGATGACTTACTGCCTGCACCTCTTGCTTTCCAGAACTTTCCCAGCAAAGTTTCACTTTCATAATGGTAGAGAAGGATCCTGCCTGCCCATCAGTTACCAAGTGCTTTCTCAGTTACGTGGTTTCTCAGTTCCCTGGGAGACAGTGCCGCTCCGTGGCTGGGTACTGGCCCCTCCGGTCTTGGTAGCTTGCACATCCTACCTCATGGTGCTCTGAAGGGCACAGTTACTGAAGGGATGATCCTGGGCGCGCCAGCAAGGACGTTAGCAAGGTTTCCAGTGGCTTGTACTTCCTGCCCAAGCTGAAAGTGAGACGCCCTCTCTTCCAGGGCAGCAGCCTCACTGCCTTCAGGAACGAGGACTCGCCTGCTGTTCCTGCAGCCGACGTCCACATCAAGCATGTCATTAAGGAAAGCTTCAGCAGTGTTTGGATACAGGTGACCCACCTGGGTTTTCCTTGTATCGAGGGCACGCTTCTCTCTTTGGACCGAGGCTTCTTACTGACGTGTACAAGTAGTGCCTTTGTGATCAGGTTCTAAAATTTTTGAATCTTTAATGGGTGAGCAGCTATAAAAACTGTTGTTTAAAAGCTGAAATAGATTTTGATCTTACAGGAGATAGAGGTGAGGCTTGAATTCCACTTTCAGGTTTTGTGTTGTTTGGTCACATGAATTTTAAAAACTATGAAGTTAACCAAATGCAGCTATTTTAGATTCTGAAGCGAAGTGTTTACTTAGTTTGGTTAGATAATCTGTTGTGTATCATTATGACTGAGAGACTTGGTTCCCTTGAGGGGTCCGACTGGGCTGTGCCGCAGATTTGTAGCTGTTCCTGTGGAGTGACGAGTGATCTCGTCTGTGTAGGTTTCAGGATATGAGGGGCTAAGACAGAGAGAACTGTAAGAAGAATGTGAAGGTGCAGGCTTCCCCTCATGGTGGAAGGAAGGCTGGACTGTAACACATCTTAAGCAGGAAGTGGACTGGGTGTCTTAGACAGTACTCTTTTGTGTTTTAAATACCAGAGCCCATTTGAGCTGGCATAAGCTAAAGAGTGAACTTATTTACAAAGGTTTGGAAGAATCTCGTAGACTCCCAGGGGCGGGATGTTTGCTGGACCTTAGGGGACGTGAGAGGAGGCTGTGATCTCAGACAAAGATCAAGCCAGCCAGTCACTCAGTCTCTCTAGCGCTCCTTTGTCGTTCATCTTTGTTTATGCTTTGTTTTGTCATGACCGCTCAGCGTTTCCTGTTCATTAGTGTGGAAGTGCCTGAACAGTGATGTCCCAGGCCAGTTGTTTTACATCTTGATTCAAGCAAGCAAAAGAGAACATTAGCATCAATCAGTCTCGAATCCAAATATCCAAGCAAAAGAATTAAATCGGTTCAATGTGGGTCAGATACCCTTCCTCGGTCCTAGGAGCTATAGTCAAGGTGGCCGTAGGCAAGGGTCCAGGGCTGTATGCAGGGGCTGCTGGGGCCCACGAGGGACTGTGGGCTTAATGCTTCAAAAGATGCCCGTCACTCTGGGCTTCATGCAGCTCAGTCTAGGCTGACAGTTCTGACTGGCTATATATTCCATTTACTCTGAATGACCTAGGTTTCAGGAAATGTGCTGCCCTTGGGTTATATGTTTTAATGTGACTAACTTGTTGGAGCCACAGAGCAACTGACCTCTGTGGGTAGGAGTATGGTTTTTCTTAATGGAAATTACTATTTTTGATCATGGTAGCCAGTAATATATTGTAGAGAACAAAATAAAACTTAAGAATCAGATCATAGATTGGTATAAAGTTTGTACATAATTTCTTCTCTCTAGGTTACTTGCAAGCGTGACTTGAACTCTTAGGTATGGAAGTTCTTAGAGAAGTTCCAGGGTAGGGATGAGCTGGCCATTGCTACAGTGAGATGTAAAATAAGCTAGACCAGGAAGCACCCTGAAAAAGATATTGAAGATACTACAGTATCTCTGAAAAGATGCATCTACTTGTAATTCTAGGCTACTCTATTTCTTAAACCTTCAGTAAAACATTGCTGGGGAAGTCAAGGGAAGGATCTATTCCATGTTAGGGATGTGATAGCAAAAAGTAAGAGTCAGCATTTCCCCTCTTCTCACTTAACAGCATCCAGTCTGTAGGGGCCAGAGCCAAAGAGAGCAGAGCCCTGGAGCCAAGAGCTGATAGGAGGAGTGTTATGGCACTTGGGTCAGGGCACTGGAGCAAAATAACTTTAGCAGACCTCTGCTTGAACACAGGTGAGATGCGACCTTGACTCTCAGGAAAAAAAAAAAAAAGAGGGAGAGAGAGATTTGGGGGTGTTAAATTCCACAGTCCAGTAAGTTGGGGCTTGGAATCATTGCAATATGGGAGTTAACGTGAATGTGACCTCACTTTGTGGTCACAGCTGACAAAGACTGTGCATGCCGGATACATCTGAAAGAGAAAAACCAAACAGAAACAAATTCCAACAATAATACAGTCACTGAGTGAAGTGTTGTGACGTGATACACTATCTTGTAGTCATTAGAAGTGATGTTCACAACAGGTGATCCCGGAAAGCATCTTGCCATATAATTTTTTTTAAAAAATGTGAAATTCGGTATCATGTGTACAGAGTATAGGAAAATACCAGAAAGAAACCACATAAAAGGCCAACGACTGTCTCCGGGCGGTGGGTGTGGCTGAGTTTCTTCCGCTCCTGGGAACTTCCGTCGTCTCTCCAACGCTCATACTGAACATGTATTACTTTTAGAACTGGAATTAGAAACAAAACAAAGTTTAAATTTGTGTTGTGATATTAAGAGTCACACCTCTGGTAAGTTAGTTAACGTGTTAACCTACCCGGAACTACTTGCATATTATCTTTAATTTTACAGTGAAGAGGTTGCCTTCATAGTAAAAGGACCCAGGTATCAGTGAAGAGCTGGGAGAGATCTTTATTTGTGCCCTGGTGCCACAGAGCAAGCTCAGCTGCTTCGTCTTCACTCCCTTCTATCAGACTCTGCCTGGTTTTCTTCAGGAGAGGTCCCCCACCAGACTGACGGAGCCTATCCTTTCTCTTCTCCTTGGCAGATTACCTCCAATATTCCAGGGCCTTCTTCCTCATCTCTGTCCTCACTATCCTCATTGGCCTTGGCTGGCTCTTCAGCACTTGCCTCCCTAGGACAGGAAGCACGACCACTAACTTGGACCTGAAGGTGTCCGTGCTCAGCTTCATCTCAGGTGCAGACCTGGACGGGCAGGGTGATACCATGGTAAAATGCTCAAGGGAGCAAAGTTCCTCTGTGGGGGGCTTTCATCCTCTTTTTCTTGCTCCCTTTCTCGTCTCCAAAGTCACATCAAGTTGTCAGCTCCCTGCCCTGTCTTAAGTCACGTTAGTTGACTTAAGCCAGGGAAGAGCAGAGCTGCTCTCTCTCCCCCACATTGATCTGCCCTCAAAGTTCTATCCTTTCGACCCTTTCTGTACAATATACAGAATGGTGTCTGGAAATAGAAGAGCTGGGGGTGGCGGTCAAGGCCGACTGAAGACACTGATGGGACCTGGCATGTTTTCTTCTGGTCCTAGCCTCCTGCTTGCTTCTCTGCCTCATCCTATTTCTGGCACAGGTTCACTGGCACACTAGGGAGGCCATGGAGTCAGCCTTCCTGTGGACCTATCATCTTAACTGGGGGAGTGACTTCTTATACACGTTTGCTGGTGAGTCAGTCCCCTCCCTGCCTCATGCTAGACGGAGGGAAGGGGAACTCACTTCTGGAAAGGGAGGCGGAATCTAGGAGAAATAGAAGCATAACTGTTCCTATTAAGGACACGTGGACATCAAGAGGCAGTGTATGGTAAAGAGAGCATGGGTTTTGGAGTGTGAAAACCTACAGTTAGTAACCTGTTCTGCCACTAACTGAGGCACAGACAGGTTGAGTCACTTGCCCAAGACCACAGAGAAAGTAGTGGAGCTATCATTTGCATCCAAGGGGTTCAAGCTTTGCCCCAACCATGTGAAAAATACCAAAATGAAATGAGAACACAGGAGAGTGAAGGAACCTGGCTGGGGGAGGGAGGACTGGCTTCACTGAGAGGCCTTCAAAAGAGGCCTTTTGAGCTGAGTATTTAAAAGATGAGTGAGAGTTTTAAAAGCCCAAAGACCATCTGTCTATTGAAACTCACCTCGAATTCTTCTCTTCCCTTAGGGATCCTCTCCTTCCTCAACTACCTAACTTCCAGAACTCCTCCTCCTGATCAAAATGTCATTGCAATTCCCACAGAGAAGTCGAGGCTGGGGATTGGTCCAGTGACTCCAGCACCACCTGCGGAAGAGGCAGTGTCAAGGTCTCAGACAGCATCTACAAGTGAGAGACAGGAAAATCCACCAAGTGCAGAGCTGTGATGGTGACAGGACATTCCAGCGACTGCTTGTCTAAAACGCAGGGGAGACGCTCACTGAGTAGGGAAAGATTGTGCAGATTCGAGGAAACCCCTCTGGTATCATGTCCGTATCACCGAAGGAGACAGCATTAAAGCTGATGAGATGTCCTTTGTGTATGCTGCATCCAGAATATGCGTGATCCTCGTAAAGAAAGTAATGAAAATCACTTAAGAAAAAATTTTTAAAAGGAAACACCAGTGTTCAGGGTCACGAGTGAAGGAAACTAGCGGCAGGCGCAGTGCGTGAGGTGGAGCTCTCTCTGAGCACCAGGGATCTCATGGACCACAACGGTCCATGCAGAATGCCACCAGATTCTGTTTGAAGTTTTTTTTATCATGTGTGGCTCTGGGCACACTCAGGATGGAAGGCATTTGGACCGCAGTGCTGAATCTGAATGGAGGCCACTACCAGAAGTGGAATGGACAGCAGCAGAGATAATGCCCACCACCCAGAGGAGCTGAGGGTTGCTGGGTAGACTCTAGAAAATCGTGAAACCCCGCTTCCTGTGAGGGCTGGCAATCTGAAACCCTTACAGCCTGTTGTGTGAGCCCACGGCTCCTCCCTAGGCTGGGGGATGCCTTAACCGGGCATCTATAAACTCTGAAATTCCATGCAGACCTTGTGCACGCACTTTTCTGTAAAGGAGCCGTCAGATTCTTGATAGGCCTTTGCCTCTTTTTATTCCTAAGGCATCAGCTCTGTTCTGCTGAGCCGGATGAGGCTTAAAGGGCTTTCTTCAGCCTGAGTGTACATGTAGACCAAGTTAAAACCCTTTTCCATGTTCTGTATACTGTGTAAGACTGCGTAGGGGTGGGAGCATTCAGGCGATCACATAATTTTTTTTTTCGGTGGGGGCAGGTCATTCGATTCATTTACTTATTTATTTTTGGAGGAGGTTCTGGGGATTGAACCCAGGACCTCGTGCACACTAAGCATGTGCTCTACCACCTTCCCCTCACATAATCTTTTGATGGCTACCGTTCCCCTTTAAACTCAGACCATATTCCATGCAGAAGGCCCCTAACATTCATTCTGTCTTTTATTCCTTTAGTAGCCGCCACTACTATTCTGTTGGCTGAGGTCCATTCTCCTCAAGCCTGGCGCAGGAATGGGCTACAGTGCCCAGCTTCATCCCTCGCTGCTCTTAAGGCTCAGCCCCAGGGTCCTTTTGGTTAAGAGATTCACTGGTAACCTGTGTAGAAAACAAACGTGATAGTTCTTATAATCCTGGCCCCCAGTGAGTAACTTTCAAACACTTCCAGATGGTAGCTGGAAGACCCCTAGGTTAGTACTTCTGCTTGTATTCCTAAAGGTACGAGCTGAGCAGCACACGCACACGTGCACCCACACACAGAAGCAAGCGCCGTGCTGGGTGCTGAGCGTGCACAGCCTGATAGGCTATGTCCTTGCTGCTGAAGGTGGTCACGGACCAGAAGGAGATACAGACAGACAGATGGCAAAACTATGTGATAAAGGTTATGAAAGGGCCAGTACAAAATGCTGTCATTCAGCATTCTGGCACTGAGGGTTGGTTTCAGGGAAGGCGCCCCCAGAAAGGCAAGACTAAGATGAATCTTGGCTCATGTTAACGAAGATGAGGTGGGAGGTGTGATAGGTACCGTGCACAAGGTAGGTAACGTGTGCACCATGTGCACAGCAGGGACCGTGCTGGGTTAGGAAACTGTAAGAAGAATGAAACAGTTTGGAGCACAGGGAGCGAAGGAGGGAGAGAAGGAGTCTAGATGTCACTGAGCTTTTTGCTCCATGACATTACGGACCATGTCTCGCAGGAAACGGAGGACTTGGCTCAAACGGGTGAATCTATATGTTAAGGGACTTTACAAGGTCCCCTTAGAATTGAAAAAGATTTGGGGAAACGTCAGTGGGAAGAGTCATTACTGCTCCGAAGCCTGCTCATGAAGTGAAAGGAGGAGCTACCAGAATCCAGAAGGGTGGCTCTGTGGCAAGGGCGCCTGTCAGGGGCTCTACCCTGGACCGCCCTCAGCAGGCAGGGAGGAGAGAAACAGTGAATTAACACAATGATCTTCACACCTCTGATCTTTGCCCCTGCTTGTCATTAGTCACACCTACTCTAGGGCTGGATGGATGGCAAGAAAGCTATTGCATACTCCAGTCTTCTTGAGCAAGGGTGGAGAGTAGATCTGGAGGGGCACATGGAAAATCTCCAACAAATCACTGTATCCTCAGACCTAACACAATACCTGGCACAGAGGAGGTACTGAATGACTGAATGAGGTTGGAGAGTGAGCAGAAACCCCATCTTTCTAGGTTTTTACCAATTCATGTTAACATGATTTTGCTTCATAGTTGTGGGGAGCAATCAGAGTATTTTAAGCAAAAGGGAGACATAATTAGATTTGCATTTTAGAGGCATCAATCTTGGTAACTTTGTGGAGAATAAACGGAAAGAACAAACCTGGAAGCTGAGAGACCAGGTAAAAAGCTGTTGTGACAATCCAGGACAGAGATGCCAAAGGGATGTTCTAAAGAAGTGGAAACAAAAATACAAGATCGGCTTGAGAACATTAAAGACGTGGAATTGGCAGAACACGTGTGATTGACTGGTGGGAGTTAAGGGTACAGGACCGAGGGGCAGGACGGAAAGAGGATGACTATGTTTCTCGAAGACCTCTTGGATGTTAGTGTGTCTTGAGAAATCCAGGCTTGGCAGACAGGTTGCTGTAGGAATCTGGAGTTCAGAGGAGGCCTGGGCGGGAGAAAGGGATTGGATCAGATCTGGCAAGTAAGACAGAGACATTGGACTTGTGCTTTGTGTCTGGACTCCTGTGGGTTCTGTCCCCTGGGGCGGGGGAAGAGGCAGGAAAGAGTGTTAGGGCCGAAGGGATTGGGTTCCTCGGCAGTTGAGAAGAGCAGTGAGCCAGAAGCTAGGATGGAGAGGAGAGAAGGAAATGACATGACCTTCCCAGCAGAATGAGCTTCCCAACCTACAGGGTGAGGAGGCCTTTTGTAGGCTGGGTAGGGGTGGGGTCCTTTTGGAGGAAGCATTTTGTGTGTGTCAAGGTGGGGCAAAGCTCACTTCATTTTTTTAAGCTGGGGACAGGTGAAATGAATACATATTTTTAAGTAATATTGAAAAGTAAAAACTTGTGGGAGGCTCTGGAGCCAGAGAAGAGAAAGACTGACGTGTGGAGGGAGGAGGAGGCCCCCGCAGGACAGGATGCAGGGCTTGTCTTCTCGGTGAGTGGAGGTGCAGACGCCTGGGATGCCCTTCCTTCCGTGACGTCCTCCTCCTTCCCCACCACAGCCAGTTCTCCCCACAGGCACCACTTCTCTTCCATGCCGCCCGGCCAGCGACGGCTCCTGGAGAAGACCCGCCGCTACATTCACATCCTCTGTGCCTGCCTCCTGGGCTTCAACTGTGTCCTGCTGCTCTGCCTGTCCCCTTCACACTGGGTGCAGTGCACAGTGCCGAAGGACAGGCAGAGGCTCCTGGCTGGGCTCTGGACCGTGTGCCATCACGATCTCTTCTGGAGCCACACACCGAAGCCACCCTGTGCGTGCTTTCTAAATCCCAGCCCCTTCCTTTGATGGGCCCAGTCAGTTCCCCCGTAGCTCACCACTCTCCTTTCTCCTCTCCGCAACCCTGCTCCTTCTCTCCCTCACTGACTCACAGGCATGTAATGACAGCTTCTCCAAATAGGCTAAGTTTGCCCAAGTTTGTCTTGACTGGCCTCCTCTGATGACTTAAAAGCCTCTTAATTATCAGAAGCTAATGCCCAGGGACCTTTGCACTCACAACTGCCCTCAGAAGAAGAAATAGTAGTCATTAACACCTTAGTATGAAAGTGACTTCATAATTTATTTCTCAAGGCGATAGTTACAATTTCAAACTTTTTCTCTCATTTTGGAATAAATCATTTGTTTACTTGTTAAAGGAATTCCACATGTCTGAGGAGATGGGAAGAGGGTCCTTACTGGTGCCTGTGAAGCCACTCACTTGGTGGCTCCTTATTCTGACTCCATTGCATGTAAGACACGCCATGATTCCATCCTCCTTTGTCCCTCACTCCCTTCCCAAAACCCTGTCTAGCCTTTTTGTTTTTCTCTTAAAAAAAACTTTCATAATAAAATGTATTACCTAAACTGGTGGTTAAAAAATATATGTAAAGTAGAATTCTGCACAGCGGAAAAATAAAGCCAGAGACTCTTCTCCAACCCCTGGTTTGTGCAAAGACACTGGGTGTCTGTAAACATGAAGAGGCAGGAGGTACGAGTTCCGGTCCCAGGGAGGTAAGCTGCTGTCTAGCCTTCTTTAAGGGCAGGTCACCTCCACTCCATCCAAGCCTCTCCTTTCCCTCTTCCCTTGGCTGACTACCTACAATACTCCAGGGCCTTCTTCCTCGTCTCTGCCCTCACCATCCTCATTACTGTTATACAGTTCGGCATCTCTCTCACCAAAGGGCCAGGAGACAGAAACTTCCTAGGTCTGGGCATGTCCATCTCCTGTTTCAACTCAGGTACAACACAGTGAGGTCAGAAGAGTTTTCCTAGAGTCCTTGTATTTCTTCCCCTCCCAGTGCCATTTCCCTTCTTTTACCGAGGCATTCCCAGCCTCCCACGAACACTGCGATCATAGGACCCTTGTCTCTTTCCAAAGGGAGGAAAGCTTTCAATAAACTTTCACTCCTTACAGGGTTACTGCCTCTTAAAGAGGGGACCTGGAAGAGAGTATGCTTAATCCAATGGAAACGTCTCTAAGAGTTGTGATCTGAGGGACTGCTGGGAAGATGGTACAGGCTGGACGCCCTTCTGGTGCCCAGAAATTCACCAGATAGCTGCTAGCTGCCTCTTCCATCCTTCTTATCTGTAGGCTCCACCTTGACGACTTTATTCCAGTCAAAGCAGAAGACTTTTGCCAAATGGGTCTCCCCATGACCACTGCCACGTAATAGGCCTCCATGGATTACCTGAGATGGCGGAGGGTGACTGCAAGTGCAGAGAGACGAAGAGGGTGGAACGGGAAGGCTGGCAGGAGGAGGGTTATCGTGGGCAGTGACAACTCTCATCGTGATCCCGGGTGCCTGCCTTCTCTTCTCCCTCACCTTGTTCCTGATGCAACTGAAACTGTACAGTAGCAGCGTCTCGGAGCCCCTTTTCCTGCTAGTCTACCGCGTCAATTGGTGGGGCAGTGTTTTCTATCTGATAGTTGGTGAGTTGAGGCTCCTGGTGAGTAGTGAGAGCACAGAAAAAGCCGCTCTCCATGACAGGTCCTTCTCTCCATCTCTTTTTCCCTTTCCTTTGCTTGTTTGTTTAGTATATTAGAATCTCATAGTTTGAAAGGGTCAGGCAAGAGTCATTTTCAAGTCAATGAACAATTCTATTGCAGGTGCTTCCAATTTACCTAAAACATTTTTTCTATAATGATACCTGACCCTGAAAAGATGGGAGCAAGATTCAGGAAGTAGAGGAAGAAGGCAAAGCTATAACTGAGCTATTCACAGTTCTTCCCTTCTTCCAGAAGACAGTTCCTAAATTCTCCTCTCTATCATATCAAATAACCTCTCCACCTTTATAGATCTGCAGAATAAAGCAGAGCAAAAGCATTGGACTTTTGCCTGTCTAACACTTCTCCATTAATCCTTCTAAGCCACATTTTTATTTTTATTAACTACAGCAGTTTCTCCAAGCCGTTGTATCACACAGTCTATTAGTAAGACACTTTTTTAGCAAGCATTCCCAAGGGATATATGTTTATTTATAAAATATATACATGTATTACATTACTAATATAGTCATTACATTGGAAAATACACTCAAAATAGAATGTAAAATATTTGCTAAAAATTTTTAAAAGAAGCTATTTTCTTCCTGTGCCCTGATAAACTGGCTTGCATACCCGCTGGGAGACACCGTACTACAGAAAAGCTGGGGGCAATGTTTTGAATCCCAAGCTCCTAAAGATAATGAACAGGACATTCAGAAAAGTACTATTAATCAAATTACAGTACAATTAAGCCAGCACTAGTCTTCAGGGGTGTTTGATGACTTGAGACTATATCTGTTACTCATCCACAGTGCTGACCCCGACCTTTTCTTTTTCTCTAAGGTTCCTCTCTGGACTCAGTCACCTCAGTTCTCAGGTTTCTCTCCCAGATCAAAATCTTCTCATGGTCCCTATAACATGGACAAGGATAGGAAATTTAGCCACAATGGAATTGGATCTCTCTGAGGCAAATGTGGGTGCTTCTCCATGGGTGAATCAGACACCAGAAAGACAGTTAGGCTCCGTGGCGGAACCCGGGACCCAGACAGAGGCAGGGACCCAGACAGAGCCAGAGATAGGAAATGACTCAGTAATAAAGGATCAGGCAAGGCTAGCTGCTGACGCAGAACCAGTTGGCACAGCGGAGTTGAGGCATGAGGCGGAGAAAACAGGGAACATGAACAGGTCAGGCAATAGATTTGGGGGCCATGAAAAGAAAATGTGTGAAGACAGGGGTGATGAAGACCGAGTCAGCTGAGAAAAATGATGACAACAAGACCAGAAAAGTTAATCTTAGATACAGGATAGCAGAAGGAAAGGAAAGGAAATGAAGGAAAGGCGGAAGGAAAAAAGCCTGCCAGAGAGAGTTCCCCTCAGAGCTGAAGACACTTTGCTGCGTCCTGTGAAGAGCAGCAGGCGTATCCGCGGAGGCTCTGAGGTGACAATGTGGTGACTGTTGAGTTGAGCCCTCCCTGTGTGACGCCTCATTCACCAAATAGGCTGGTATTATGGATGAAAGAGAGTCATTTGCACAATTCAGGTCACAGGTACCAACAACCTAAGAATCACAAAGTGATGAAAAGCTTGTTAAAAGACACTTCCACGTTCGTGTTGTGTGCTGTGACTGGGAAAGGCTGCAAGAGATGGGATGCCCAAGCCACCAAGTCTTTCCCGATTTCCACGACCACACAAGGGACCGTCTCAGCAGGATGGAAAGTGCATCCAGTTTGGCAATTCAGAATCTCATTCTTGGGCCACACTCCCCAAATGAGTAAGGCTGACTTTTGGCAAACATTTAACTTTCTTGGCTGGAAAATCCTTCATTGACCAACAAGGCTCTGAAATTTCCTCTAGTGCTGTTTATGGCCATAAACGATGAATAACAGAGACATTATTCCTGTTGGCTCATACTACCCCAAGTTATTTTAGCAAGTAACTTAGTCTAGTCAGAGTCACTGAATTCAGTTCTCGACCTCCAAGGCTGCTTTTGGCGAGTCACTTCTTGTTGTTGTTTTTTTTAAATTTAGACATCTCATTTTTAAAATGTAGGTGATTCCCATGGTTTTCAACTATTTGTGGGAACTGGAAAGGAAGGAAAAAGATAAAGGCGAAAGGACCCAGACTCTCTGAAAGAGTTCACGGTCTAGACTCAGGGAATTTCAGTGAGGCTTGAAACAGTTTTGCATAAGGAATTGTGGCCCTTGAGACTGGAAGCTAGTTTTTTGACTGGCAATATTAGTAGTTTACCATGAAAACCCACTCTTAACTCTTTAAATGTTCACTATTTTACTATTTTATGCCTTCTTGTACCTCTTACTAGTTAAATTCTGTGCTCTTAATTTTACCATCTTTAAAAGTGGCCTCAACAAATAATACCATCCCCATCCCACACGTTTGACTTTCTGGACCATTAGATAAGGAACCAGGAGAGAGAGCAAAGGATGGACGCGGCAGGGAGCATTCAGAGGTACTCCTCCCGCTAAGTATGGAATAACAGGTATCTGTATTAAAGTACGGATCCTCTATGGGGTTAACATTTTAGTCGTACCTTAATTTAGGTTACTTAAATTGATGAGATGATTACATATCCAAATACTACTAAGCGGATGTTTTGATAGTTGAGAGAGGAGGAAGGAAAATGTTACAAAGGGAAGGTCTAGTTGGGGGAGGGGTGGATTTTGAGCGCTTTCAGGCAAGAGGGAAGGGCTGATTACCTGGAGGGCAGGAACCCCGAAAAAGTAGAAACAAATGTGGGAGACTGGTAAAGACAAACCTTACCTCCCCTGTAATTTTGCCTAAAACCACGGAGGCATTAAGTATTGGAGTGGTTTGGAAACCTGTAACCTTCATTTCCTTATTCACTCCCGTCTTCCCATGCATCATCCATCCGACAAAAATCTCACGAAGATTTGTTGACCACTAACAAGTGAGTCGGTATGTAGCGGGGGACAGAGGCAGTAGGAGTAAAGGGTGAGAGGCAAGCCTGAGGCGCGCTCACAGCACCCCGGAGGCACCGCGCACCACCTCAGGGCCGGGCCTGAGGGAAAGGTGCTCACGGTCGCCAGGACATGAATGAGCTCATTCTTGAAAAAGAAAAAAATGACATAGACCTCATCTAGGAGAAAAATCACTCAACAATTCTTTAGTGTGAAGCTGACTTTTCTAAAGGTTTTGGGAAATGGAATAATACTATAGCAACACGGCAGCTAAAAACTGTTTAAATAAACTTGTTCTGAAAAAGCAAAAACAAAAACAACTTCCTCGGCAGCTTTTCTCCTTGGACTGCGGCCTCCTGCCACAAATGCTTGGCTTTCTTACCTCCATTCTTTCTTGTAGCAACATCAACTTCCCTCACGTCTTCTCACACACAGACATTCCACCATTCCCAAATCCTCACCCCCACTGTCACCTCTGGGTCTCCCTGTGGAGATCCGAGGGCTCAACTAATTATTTGAAAACATTGTGTTTAAAACTCCTGAATTTTTAGAGAATGTTTTATCCCCTGGTATTAGAGGAGGGGTTTATTCAGTTTTCTCAGTTACATTTTCTCTTTGCAGTATTTTGCAAAGCTGTTCCACAAATTCCCCTTTCCAAGAGTAGATGATAAAACACGGTATTGAATTGTGATGCTTTTCTGTCTTGTCCTTCCGCTCTGGGAAGTTGCTGTAGCTCTTCCACATTTAGGGGAGGCATTTGCTCCACTGCTCGCCTTCTCCAGGCAGGACTTCGGGTTCTCTCCAGGCCTTCCCGTGTAGCTAAGCTAGTTCAAAGGGTCTGCATTTGCAGTAAGGTCTAAGGAAGAAGCAATGCTGATCCCAGAGTGTCAGTGGTTGCAAAAGCATCAATAAAAGGAAAAATGGATCATTCCGGTGTCATGAAAATTAGAAACTTCTGCTTTGGTAAAAATACCATTAGGAAGCAGAAAAATCAGCTACAGCTGCCTGGGAGAAAATATCTGCAAACCACACATCTGACAAAGGACTAGTATCCAGAATATAGAGCTCTCAAAACACAACAACAACAAAAAAAGACACAAATGGAACAATCTAATTAGAAAATGTGCAAACACATGAAGCATTTCACCAAAGAGGATGTATAAATGGCAGAGAAACACATGAGAAGAGATTCAATAGCGTGCAGAGAACAAACACATAAATCTGCACAAGATAGGGGTGTCAGGAAAAGCTGAAGATGATAAGAGTGGGCTGACGTTGAAATAATTTACAAACTTGAGCTTCTCTTTCAACCGATCATGGTTATAGCTTCAAATTCTTTTCCATTTTCTTCTTGCCTTCCCATTACACAGACTATATTGTGAATACACTTGAAAAGGAGCTTCAGCCACACAAGTATATATACAATGATTTTATTTTACTTTTCAATTAAAATTTTTTAAAATTGTAGTATAGTTTATTTACAATGTTTCAGGTATACAAGGAAGTGATTCAGTTATATATATATGTATTCTTTTCCAGATTCTTTTCCATTATGGTTTATTACAAGATACTGAATATAATTGCCTGTGCTGTACAGTAGGTCCTTGTTGTGTATTTTATATATAGCAGTGTGTATCCGTTAATCCCAAACTCCACATTTATCCCTCCCACCTTTCCCCTTTGGTAACCATTTGTTTTCTATGTCTGTGAGTCTATTTTTGTGAGTCTATTCCATATATATATACACACACACACACACACACACACACACACCACATCTTTATCCATTCATCATTAATTTTTTTTTATCTAATGCTGTGGGTTTTATTTTTAACTCAGGAAACTTAATTTTTAAATTATATTTAATCTTTGGTAGGTATTTACCAAAATTCTGAGACTAGCATTTGACTGTCAGTCTTAGACTTTGAAAGTGATAGCCATAGCCAAGTGTATATGTTCCAAACACGGGCAATGTTACCTCCAAGGGGGAAAGATTGGTTCTTGAGGGTGTATGTGTGAAACAAAAAGTAGTCTTTTTATGTACAAAGATCTACATACAGTACATAAATATACAGTATATTTGCAGTGTTAAAATTTCCTGAGGGGAGGTGATCAGGATTAAGAGGTCTAAAAAAGTTCCTTAGGGGATGGTAATGAAAGAAAGAAGTTAAGAAACACTGCCCTAGTGCTAAGCTTAACAGATAAGCTGTCTTGCATTAACTTTTTTCCTGTAAGTGTCATTTCCTGTATTAGACTGTAAGCTTCTTAAGAATAAGACATGTAACCTGATTTGTATTTTCAATAATCTCTAATACAATGGTTTATGTCCTGCTACATTCAGTAAATGTGTATTTAACTGAATTAATATGGAACACATCTTCCCCTCCTTGCACTCATCCTATTGCCCAATATAATCCAAATGCAATGATCAAAATTAGTTTAGTGCAGCAAGCAACCTGACATAGTCTCTCTCACAAAAATCCTAGGAGAATACCGACAAACTTTATTAAAAGAGTGAAAAATCTTCAAAGTAGCACAGCTGAAGAAAAACAGACTCTGGAGATGGAGGAATCAGGGCCTTGGTTTCCAGCACTACCATTTGCAAGCTATGGAAACTTTTGCCAAGTTACCTATGGAGGAAGGGGAGAAAGGATAAAAAAGGAAGAGAGGTGGGGAGCCATAGCTCAGTGTTAAGAGCATGTGTCTAGCAAGCACAAAGTCCTGGGTTCAATCCCCGGTACCTCCATTAAACATAAGTAAATAAAAACCCAATTACCTCTCCCCCGAAAAATTTTTAAAAAAGGGAAAAGGGAAAGGAATATAAGAAGGGACAAGGGCATTTCTAATAGTCTTACGAACACCCTACATTTCAGACATGCTGACACACTGGCCGTTCTCCAAACAGGCCGTGGCTCAAATATGCCATATTTTTCATGCTTACATGTACATACATATTCCTTCTTTCCAGAGCATCACTGATTTCCGTCCTATATTCAGCTCAGGCCGTACCTCCCTTAGGAAGCACTCCACGACACCCTGGTCTGCCTCCCACACTGAGATGCCTGTCTTCCTGTGTCTCTCACAGTGAGATCCCACATCGTTACAGTACTTATCATATGATAATGTAATTAATGGTTTACATGCCTGTTTCCCTCACAAGTCTGTGAGCATTTTGAGAGCTTTATTTATCTTCTTGTTCTCCACAGCTGGCCTGGTGTCTGGCATACTATTGGTGAACAACTGACTTGTTGAACTAACTAATAAAAATACAAACACACAAGAAGTGCACAGCAATGTTTTTCAGCAACTTGACAAATGAATAATGGTCTGGGTTCTTCAAAGGGCAACTGCTTTCAAACTGACTGAATCATCATCTTTGTATATTCTCAGGTCCAAAACAAAACACTGTATATTTCCTGTGTCCAATAATGATAATGTAATGAATACTTGACATTGTCAGTTAATCCTTACAATGAGAAAAATCCTATTATTCTTCTGATTTTTTAAAAATGGGATAGCAGGCTGCCTTTTTTAAATTTTTATTTGAAGTACAGTCAGTTTACAATGTTGTGGTAATTTCTGGTGTGTAGCACAGTGATTTAGTTACACATACATACATTCCTTTTAATATTCTTTTTCGTTATAGGCTATTACAAGGTATTGAATACAGCGGAAAAAAGGCTTTTGAGAGGGGAAGCTTGCCCAAGGGGATACACTTAACAAGGCTCCTAGCTCAGGAGCCCATGGTGCTAACTGCCTCCCAGCAGTGCCTCTCAAAGTTAGCTGAGTAGTACTCACTTTTACATGACATCCCTCTGTCTGACCCTCTCCACCTACAACCTCCCACATACAATCACTCAAAAGAAAACAGGCTCATAGCTCATGCACGCAGTTTGTTATCTGTCATCACTCACAAAAAAAGGTGTCTGCGTATGCCCAGCTTTGCTTTGTGTGAAAATACACCAATCAGTAACAGTGAGCTAACCCTTTGAGACTATTCCATTTTAATAACATTTAGAGACAATGTAACTACTGACCTTTCAAGCTCTTTAAAACGGGAATTCTGTTCAGTGTTTCAGCATCTGAGTGTGTCAAAACATGCATCCAACATGCTACACAATCTTTTCATGAAAGCAGAATGTGAAGCAGCTTGCCAAGCATCCTGGACAAGAGGCCATGTATCACAAACGCTCTATTATTACTTTACTGATGTCCGCGAGGGTACAGCTGGAAAGACAGAATTGAAAAACCAGTTCTTACCACATTGCAAAATGACTCTAAGGAGTGGCATCTGGTTCCTGGAGCTGTAAGAGGTGACTATGCCTTTTAAATCACGGTATTGTCTCAAACAAAACAAATGAAAAAAACAAAAAAGCCAAGAGAGAAATACAAAAAAGAAAAAAGAAAAAGAAAAAGAAAAGCTTTTTCATTTCTGAAAGCTTTGGGGCCAGATGGGCCTGTCAGGTGCCCTGGGTTACTCCAATCTTCAGGTCCTTATGGCATTTCCTTTTTGTTCCTTGCTACCGTCCCTCACTCATTCATAAACAGGCTGCATTGTATCAGTTGTGTCCAATGTGTTGAATTCCAACATCAGTCCTCTCTTGCCGTGAGCTATTAAGAGTTGAGATACCACTAGGGATGGGAGAGGTGAGCTGGGCATTTGTCCGAGAGAAACCCTGGATAAGGGATGCTGTGGAGGACACACGCATCAGGTGCCCTCCTCCTCTTCCACACAATCTTCAAGTTCTTCTAGGTCTAGAAGAATTAACAGAGAACATTAAGAACACTAATGTTGATGTAGTGTCAGCAAGATTAAATTAATGCACTTTGAGGACAGACGATAAGTGTCTATTGGTTTACAGCTTTCGGTTGATTCATTGATTCATTCCAACATTATCAAAAGCTTGGAAGTTTGTTAGTAATGGGAGACACATAGACAACTCATGTTCTAGGCATCAAGTGCCAGGTTTGGAACGGCTTGAAAAAACAGCAGTCTTGAAGCACATAGATTAGTTGGGGGTGGTTCGGGAGGGTGTCAGGCAAAGGGAACAGCAGATGCAAAGGTACGGAGGCACGAGAAAGTCTAGTGTATAGTACTTTCTTAGAACATCTCAGTTTAGTGGCTTCTGACTCTTGTAAACTCCTTCAGCATTCACCATCTGTGTCGTTCTTCTTGGTTTGTGACATCTCTTCAACCACACAGTTACCATCTTTATAACTAATCTTTCCTTCAAATTTAAGTCCCTTTCCTTAAAGTAAATTATGCTCTCTTAGATGACAGGGTTCTTCTGTTTATCTCTCCAGAATGCCTAGAAAAGTGCTTTGCACTGAGGAGTCACTTATAAATAACTACTCATGGTTGACCAAAAACAATTGTGACATGTATTTTAAGTTTTCATTGAAAATGCTAAGGTTTTATCTACAAGATTAAAGTGGGACTATTTGAATAGAGGATAACATATCTCTTTACTCACTATTCTATTTCTATTACCTATTTCCAGGAGGAACAAACATAGCACAGAGTCAGTGTTTATGCTGCCAATCTAGACAGCAGTAGGCTTGATAGCAATTACTCAATTGCAACAAATACCAAGGCACATTTTAGAACAGGAATAAGATCTTATTACAATTACTGAGAAGTGTATGGAAAACACAGTGGACTCTGACTCTGAAAACTTGGATTTAATCAAAGTTATGCCACCTGTTGTGAATTTTGGCAAATTACTTTTCATCTTTGAGTCTTTTTCCTCATCTTTAAAATGAAGTTAAGAGTCCCAACTTCAGGAGATCATAAGGAGTAAATTTAAAATGTACAAGCACCAAAAAAACAAAAAACAAAACAAAACAAAAACAACCAAAAAACCCCCCCAAAACCACCAAACACAAAAAACACCCCCCCAAGCCCCCAACAATTCTTTTTAAAAACAAAACAAAACCCAATTCTTTTTTAGAAACAATCCCCAAAAACCCAGTTATTTAAAAAAATTTAAACAAAAAATTTTAAAAAATAAACAATTCTTTTCAAAAATAAAAAAATAAAATGTACAAGCACCTACTCTGGCACACAGTAGACCTTCAATAATATATTTGCTCACTTTTTGCCCCTTCATTCATCCATTCATTTAAATACATCCACAAGGCAATACAATAGAGATATTGTAAACCACAGTGAAGCATTTCTTTTGCAAACTTTGTTATAAAAACACTTTTTTCTTCAAATGATTAAGTCATTAGGACACAAAAATATGTTCACTTTTTTTAGGGGGGTGACCATTTGCTATTTTTTGCTACAATGTAAGTATACATTTAGGCCAAATAAATGTGTCTTGCAAACACGGGGAATGGTACAGACACTATGGTTTTGCATATTTGTCCAACTGTATGAAAGCATGTATGTACTTTACTTTTGGATCCCACATTATCTTACCACACACTGTAGACAATCACTTGTATAAAATCTCTGGTTCAATAATAAAGGCTATAAACTGTATTCTAGAGGAAAGATAAAGTAGAGGGGGCTGCAGTCAGGAATCTCAGGTTCTGTTTTTGGTTATTACTATTTTTACCAGACTTCTAATGAGGCAAATAACCTCAGTTTCTCTAAGCCTCATTATTATTCATCACATAGAACTGTATGATAAGATCCATCTCTCAACAACAGTGTAATATGTAAATGTTGTTTGTAACAAAATATGAAGTACACAAGTGTTTTTAAAGAAATGCAAAGTATTCAATTAGCTTGTTAGTATCTTTCTGCACTTTTGCTAAAATTTAATGTTAAATTTAAAATTTAATTTTCTTACCTCCTGCCTGATAAAACACAGGACCAACTCAAACATTAAGGGAAAAAAAAGCAAAAAATGCTACATTAAAAAGATTTTAGAAACAAAAGGACAAAAAGCAATTTCTTTCCACTTAGTTTTGGAAACAGTGTTTCAATTACATCATACAAGAATTTTTGGTGAGGTGACCAAGTCCCAGTTTGTCTGAGATCTCCCAGTTTTAGCGCTGAAACTTCCACATCCCAGGAAATCCCCATTCTGTGCCAACTTCAATGGTTAGTCACCCTAATGCCCTGCCATTACTCGAGGCTTTTCCAGAGCTTACGGCTCTATTATCTGCCCTTAGAAAAATTCCAGTGCTATTTTAATTTCTGTTTATCTGAAAAGCACTTGCATATTCTTCCTGCTGGAATTTCATTCATAACCTTTTGGTGAGCATATAAATATTTATGGAGTTTTGCTCTATGAGTAGATATTTAATAAATGTGTACTAATATTTTTGATCTTATTAGGACATAGGGACGATGGGATTACCTAATTGCAGAACATTTATTCTTTTGGCACCAAGGAAATATTAACGTGCCTATTGTTTTTCAAGGACCTTGTCCTGTTGTTGTTTACAGACTACTGTCCTACCCAGCAATCACCATAGCTGAGAAGGCAGTAACATGGGCAATACCTTTAAGATCAAGTCACTTAAGAAAACATCCTATGTGGGTCATCCCTTGGCCAATTTGTGGCTGGAGACAAGTTGTTATACTGGTTTCTTTTAATAGCCTTATAAACTAACCTGATTCTAAGATATTTTTTAAAAATATTAACAGAATGAGTGTTGTTGAAAATCTGGTTACGATGGTTTATCCATGAATAGGAGCCCCCCAAATTCAGAAGCACTATGATACTGCCCAAAAAAGAAGTCATGAGACTATGGAAAACATTTCTGAGAAAAAGCAGACCAATTTTCTTCTGCGGAAAATGCAGATGACAGAGGCCATGTACAAATATGGATAAGGAAAAATAAGGCCAATCAAAAGGTTGTTAAGTCCAACTGGCTATAGCTCCCCCCTCCACAAGATGTAAGGTGACCTGACAATTTTTAAACCTTCTAATTTTGTGAACACATAACTATGTGCCAGGCACCGTGTCAAGTGCTTTAACTACGTTATTCCATTTGATACCCACAAATAATCCTATGAGAATAGGAATTGTAATCTTCCAAAGTGAAGTGCAGAGAGGTTCAGTGATTTGTTCAAAGTTATGAACAGCAGCTGGAGAGGCAGAGGCAAGTTCAGCTGTTTCCTCTGGAGCCTAAGCTCTTAAACTTGAGCTTGTGCTGCTTCTCAACATTTGTGGACAAAATTCTGGTGAAATTCTACCTCCACTCCTAACTTCTCCTGACCTTCAGTCTTGTACATTAGTATGCCTTCTCAGCATCTCTACTTTGATGCCTAACAAGCATCTCAAATTTGACATGTTTAAGTAAACGGCACCACCATTCATCCAGTTGCTCAAGCCCTAAATTTAGGAGGCATCCTTGATTCCTCTAGCAACCCCATAGTCAAGCCATCAGCAAATTTGTTGGCTCTACCTTCAAATTATATAGGAAGCAGACCACTTATCTCCATAACCCTAGCCCAAGCCATTGTTATTATTCACCTGGACTACTGAGATAGCCTCATAATTGGTCTCCGCTTTCATGGTCCATTCTCCACAAAGCAGCCAGTTATTAAAGGGAAAAAAGCCAGTTCATATTGTTCCATTCTTCTGTTTAAAATCCTTTAATACTTCCCATTGTAATAATGTAAACCTCTTAAGATGGCCTACAAGGACCTACTGGCCCCCTGCCTTGATCTGCCGCCTCTGACTTTATCCCATAGCGCTCTCTTGTTTGCTCAGCATGCTTCGGTCACATTGGTCGTTATGATTTCAAATCTCTCTGTGATGTAAAGTCATGTACTTTGGGAGGATCTGGAAGGGCAGGGTTGAGGGTGTGAAAAAACTGATGAAAGTCTGAAAGAGTTGCCTAGAGTGAGAGAACAATTTAGAAAAATTTAACAGGACTGCTGGGTGGTGTTGAGGCTTCAGCTGTGGTAGGTGATTGGAATTTAATAACAGAATGCCTATGATTATGCAAATTTCAACAGTAGTGGTCAGATGCTCCAGTACCAAAGTGGAGGATAGGAATGGTAGGGTTTACTCAAGGTAGGGGTGGATGAAAAGAAAGACAGGGCAGAGAAGTTTAGAGTATTGATGAGCATTGCTGATTTTTTTCTGTAGGTATGTAACAACGGGGATGGGGTAGAGAGAAGGGTTGCTAGTGTCCTTAGCTCGCCCCAGTTGTGACAACCTAGAATTGCTAGAAACAGAATCAAAGGACCAAGACCTACCAGCATTGATTTTAGGAGTTTTAATTTGCAAATTCTAAGATTATTGTAGGAAATTTGATTATTAAAAAATTTACAAAATGGACAAGTTAGTTGTGCCTTATTTACATTATAAAGGAATCTTTAACTTTTCAAAATAAATTTCCAAAGGGAACCTGCATGTTGAACAGTAAGATTGATCAGGAAGCTAGGGATTCAGACTTTAAACGTTTTCCAGTCTGGCCAGTCCTTCAAGTTATCCCAAGAGGGAGTTTTCTCATGCCTTTTCTTCTTTAAGAACACTTCTCTGCGTCTCCTGTCCTACTTACAAAGACTTAAGTCTACGGTTAAAGTGGTATAAAATACTCTTTGTTGTCCTGGCCACTAACTTGCTTAATATTTTGCCATTTGCCCTCCTTGCACGTTAGGCTCCCCAAACTAAACTACTGTACACGCACCTTCTGTACTTCTGCTTTTGTTATTCTTAGACTAGACCATCTTCCCTATCTTCTCTGTTAAACTCCTATCCATTCATCAACACTCATCTCATACAGCACATTTCTGGATAAGAGACCACTACTATCTCTCTGCTTTATATGGTCCCTGTAAATATTTCTATCATTGCCTATATTGTCTTATAATGCATTTTATATATAGCCCAGTATGGAATACACATTGTGTGTTATACAGGTTTTTTTTTTTAATTTGTTGGTTTCTCCTCTCTTTTTTTCTTGGTCCATCTTGCTTAAGTTTTGTCCATTTCACTCCTCTCCATTGTTTTTGTATACTCTATTTATCTCCACTCTGATCTTTATTTCCTTCCTTCTACTCGCTTTTGGGTTTATTCTGCTCTTTCTCTAATTCTTTCCTCTTTGGTGGTGGTGGGGGGAGGTAATTTATTTTTAGTGTAGGTACTGGGGGTTGAATTGAGGACCTCGTGTATACCAAGCATATGCTCTACCACTTGAGCTATACCTTCCCCTTTTAGTATTTTTATGATTGATGTTTAAGGTCACCTAAGGGCTAATACAGGGCAAGCGCTGTGTGATCCTGGTCAAGTCGGCTCCCCTTTGAGCCCCAGGTCTTAGTGGGGACTGCGGCGCCACGAAGGTGGTAAGTAACACAAGCGAAGCCCTCACGCAGCGCTCAGGGAAGGAGAGCCGCGACTTGCGCATCGCCGCGGGCCCTGAGCGGGTGCCCGGCGAGCCGCGCTCAGGAAGCGCTTCTTTAAAATGACGTCACTACAGGCGACTCGGAAACCACTGCACGTCTGCACCAGGGCACAGAATCAAGGGAATTACTCCAAACGAGCTTCACCGGCCACTCAGTTTAGAGGTTCTGCATGAAACAGATTTCCACTGAGCAGCCCCGGCAAGAGGAGCGTTAGCTCAGCAGTCGAGGCCGCCCCGGAGTTATTCCAGGGCGGGCGGGAAGCGTCCCTACCGCCCGGTGGGAAGGCGTGAGCGGCTGGCTCCCCACGGCCTGCGGCAAAGACCGCCCCCTGGGTGGCTGAAGGGCGCCTCTCGGGGACCAGGGGCCCCGGCCTCCTCAAGGACACGGCCCCCGGGATCGGCCCACAGAGCGACCGCAGCCGGAACTGACATGCGACTCCCGCGGCGCCGCGCTCCCAGGTTCGGCGCCGGCCGTGGGGTCTCCCCGCCCGGCACGCAGGGGCGGCGGGGCGGGGCGCGGTGACGCCAGGAGCTGTGACGCGACGACGCAGCGCGACGCGGTGACGCACGCCCCTTTGTTGGCTCAGTAGCGGTAGCAGCGGCCGTGGAGGTGGCGCTGGGGACTGTTTTCTCTCGGAGGCCGGAGCAGAGCCGCGTCTGACTGAGGAGGGCGGCGAGCGGCACCCTCGCACCTTCCCTCCCTCCTCCGCGCTCTCCCCGCCGCCTCCAGCCGCCAGCCGCCGCGCCCGGGGAGGAGCCGCGGCCCGCGGGGCCGGAGCCAGGCCTGCGTCCGGACATCAGCCGGAGCCGGAGCGAGAGCCGGGGCCTCGGCGTCCCCGCCCTCCCCTCGCCTCGGGGCCAGCGTCCGCCGGGCCCCCGCGCGCCGCGCCATGGACTCGGACGAGGGCTACAACTACGAGTTCGACGAGGACGAGGAGTGCAGCGAGGAGGACAGCGGCGCCGAGGAGGAGGAGGACGAGGACGACGACGAGCCGGACGATGATAACCTGGATCTGGGCGAGGTGGAGCTGGTGGAGCCCGGGCTGGGCGTCGGCGGGGAGCGGGACGGACTGCTGTGCGGGGAGACGGGCGGCGGCGGCGGCAGCGCTCTGGGGCCCGGCGGCGGCGGCGGCGGCGGCGGTGGCGGCGGCGGACCGGGGCACGAGCAGGAGGAGGATTACCGCTACGAGGTGCTCACGGCCGAGCAGATTCTGCAACACATGGTGGAATGTATCCGGGAGGTCAACGAGGTCATCCAGGTGAGGGTGGCCCCCGCGCCGGCTTGACCCTGTCGGACCCGGGAGCGGATTCGGGCGGCCCGCGCGGCCTCGAGGAGCAGGCCTGGGCCTGGTGCGCAGCCGGGCCCGGGGGTTCCCGGCCCTGTCTCCTCCGCTGCCTCTGCTGGGGCTGGAGGGTGTCGAAAGCAGACATTCGCCGGTTACCCGGGTGTGGGGAGGTGCGCTGGGGGCGGTGCTTTCCAGGTCCTGCTATGGCGGAGGCCTGCGGCTGCCTTAGACTTCTCCTGCGGGCAATTCCTGCCGGTCCCCGGGCCCGATGTCCTTCCTTTGGCCCTAGGAGCGCCTACAGGGGCGGGGCGGGGCGGAGTGGAGGGGGTGCTGCAGAAGAGCAGGAAGAACTGGGCCCCTAAGACTGCTTCTCCGGCCACCAGTCTCACTTGAGCACTTTTGGAAGGGGTTAGAGTAGGCCTAAGAGCAGCTTGGTTTACGGTTGCCCCAAGTGGGCACCAGTTAATAAAGAAATGGATCTGCTTGGCAGTCTTAAGTGGCTACTTAAAGGTGGGGGAAGGGAACTATTTCTCGGAAGAGGTGCTGATGGGCCTTCTTTTCAGATTGTGAAGCTTATGCTTGTATCTTTTTACTCTTTGCTGTTTGCTTGGGACCTACCTACTATTTTCCAGTTGGCATACTCGAAACTGTTGCAATACTTACTGCGGATTGCATACCCAGCCTTGCAGCTAAAACAACAGCAGAACGCAGTGTTATTGTCTAATATTGGGCAAGACTCTTTTGTGAATTTGCAAGTGGAGGCTTTCTGCCTCTGGACTCCTCTATCTGATTATTTCTTGTTTCGTGGTCAGTAAGTTAGGCTTAGTTTAAGTTGATAATCACATCTCATTTAACCTTGTGGGTCAAATTTTGCGTTTTTGAGCCTTAGGAAATGAAAAGTTTTCATTTGAGGATAAACAGTTGTGATGAGGGGTCAGGGATAGGACTGAAGAATAAAAATGAAGTCTTGATTCAGTGCTACTTTTAGAAAACACTAGTTACATGGAAGGAAACTATATACATGAGTAGTAGGTTACTATTGTCTTCTTGTATATCAGTTACTTTTTTCCCACTTTAAAATTGGTTGGCTCTTACTGACTGGCAAAATTAGTATGTCCCTGCCTACTTGTTGAGTTTGCATGATTAATAGATTTTTACAGTATTGTCTAGTAAGCGACACGTTCTTTTGAAAATGGAACCATCTATTTAGGCCTATTTGAAAACTTCTGAATAACAGTTAAAAAAAAAATTCTGGTTTGGTGCTGTTACTAAACAGTGGAAATCTCAAACTTTTGTATAAGGTACTCTCAGGAGGACATTGAAAGGTTGTAGAAGAAAGATAAGTTTACTGTTCTTTCTGATTCTAAAAATATGACAGTTGATTTCTTAAGCCACTAAATTAAGAAACTTTGTTTTCTTTGAGGAAACTTGAATTTACAGCGAAACCTTGAATTATCTTTTCATTTATTTACCATATACATTATATAGTAAATGTATATGAAACCTGATGTTTTCAAGCTTATTACTTACCTTATTGGCATTTTAATTGGCTTTTAAAAACTCATGGATATTTATTATCTAACTTACAGTCTGTTTTCATTGTACTGAAATCTCATCCAACTTTTTCAGCTCTGAGGTGTGTCTCAATCACTGAGGCCAAACCTTACAATTTCTTTATGTCACTTCTGGAACAGAGATGTAGTTAATGTGTATGACATCTTTCTTTTTTTCTTAGTTTAGGGGAACTAAGAAGAACTACAAAATACTATGGATTTTTAAAGACGTCCTACTTTTACCATGCTTCCATTTCTGATTTTTGGAAGCCCTTTTTTTTCTAGTTTACTTCATGTTAAGGATGCTCTTAAATAGAATTCCTGAATGCATAAGTATCTATCCCTTATTAAAAGTTCATATTTAGCTCAGTGAAGAAACCTAATCCCTCCCCCCCACCCCAAAAACAAACAGTACAAACAAAACGTGTGCTTTCACTTGTTCCACAAATCTGTCTCCACCTTTGGGGAAGGGTATAGCTCAAGTGGTAGAGGGCATGCTTAGCACCCAAGAGGTCCCGGGTTCGATCCCCGTACCTCCTCCAAGCAGAAATCAATGAGGAAACCTAATTACCTCCCACTCATAAAAGCTCATATTTAGAAATATCAGTAAATCAAAGGGTAGGATTTATCCCAGACCATTTTTTCTCCAGATGAATACACTAGATCTAAACTAGGTTTTGGTTATGTTATAGGTTATTTATGTTAATAGATTTAAACTTTAAAATTTACACAGGTAACACATGAACATTGTAAGAAAAAACTGTTTAGGCAAGGGAAGAAAAGAAAAAAATATTTTTCTTGGCACTCAGAGATATACCAGAATTTGAACTGTAGTTATTGTTCCAGAACTGTGGGTAAGCTATACATTTAAAAAAATAATAGCAGAATCAAACTGTATGTTCTATGTTTTCGTAGAAAAACGCATTTTACAAAAACTGAAGGAATGTCAACAACTTCTCCTGTCAATAAGTGACTATTTTTCAAGTGCTTGTGTGATTACAAATCTGATTTGTTTAATCAGTCTCTTCTTACTAATGGTATTCCTTTTATTGTCTAGTTCCTAGCTTTTATACACCTCATTGGGAATATCCGTAGAGATAAATCTTTGAATGCTTTATTTTCATAGGATAAATTAAATTGGTGAGTCAAAGAATTAGCTTATTTCCAAGGCTTTTGATGCATATTATCACATTGCTTTCAGAAAGGTTAAACTAGTTTTTTGCCACCAGTTGTTGCTTGCTTGAGATAAAAGGGTCATCATTTTTTAAATTTGCTTTTGTTTTTTTTTTAAAAAGCTGATGAGGTTGAACTTTTAATGTGTTTATTGGGCACTGGTATTTCTTTTGTAAATTGCCCTTTGCTTTTGCTCATTTTACCCTGTTCTGGGATGTTTATCTTTCATTGATTTATACGACCTGTTTATATTCATAGAGGCTTTAAATGTTAGTGGTGTAAGGTTTTCTATTAAAACTAATGCTGATTTAATATGACAGTACATTTTAAACTTTAAGGGAAACAATGGCTTACTTGTTTTACTTAGTTCACAGCAGAGAGCTTACTGTTAATTCTAAAAAATTTAAATCCCCTTCTCCCCAGTGCTATTTGTCGGTATCAAATCAGATATTTTAGTGAATTTAAAAATAAATATGCAGGAGAAAAAGATTGAAATGTAAAAAGGTCAAGTTAGTCAAATTCCCCCAGGAGAGATTAAATTACTTTTTATGACTAGTTCTGGGCAACAGTAGGTTAATACTGTTATTTGTAGATATCTGCTGGTTCTAGTCTTAAGTTAACACTTTTTCTTTTAAACTATTGGTTTTCTGGCTTTCTGTAACTTTCTTGTTATAGTTTGTCTAATTTGGTCTTGTTTTATTTAACTCTTTCGTGGCTGCTTAGTTTTTGAGCTTTTCAGAAAAGATTGGGGATTTTCTTTAACTTATATCATTGATGGAGAACTGCTTAAAGCCCTTAATTTACCCAGCTATATTTACTTAACTAGTATTATGAATATTACAGTGGTTAGTATTATCATTATAGTGGTTGTCTAATACAATTGCCAAAATTGCTAAGTAATTTATCAAACTAACACTACACAATTCTGCAGTTGAAGGACTGCCATTTTGTGTTTCTGCAACAATGGTTTAGCAAATATTGGTTGTACCTTGTGTGTGTGCTGGTCACTCTGTTAAAGCAGAGGCATGGATCTTGCCTAAGAAGCATATAAAGGTGAGGAATATAGAGGTCCTTGGTTTCCATTCCCAGAGATTGTTGTTCATTAGTCAAGTGTGAGTTGGAACCCAAGCATCTCTATATCTTTTAGCCGCTCCAGTAAGATCTGAATCACTGGAGTAGTCATAGTTCATCCAGTGTCTTGATTTTGACTCGGAGAATGAGCAGAGAAGGGCAGTAACCCTTAGGAATACCATGTTTAAGGGATGTACTGAGGAAGAGATGCACAGGGCTGTTAGATGTGAGCGGTCTGTTAGAGAGGAGACATAAAGAGAAATGGGTGGACATGTTAACTATTTTAAGATTTTTTGCGATAAATAATCTGTTTTAAAGAAAGAAATATGTAACCTTTATGAGGGAAATTTCCTGTTGGCTGTTGATTTGAGATCTTTAGTATTATTTTACCCATTTATTTAATTAAAATATTTAATTAAAGAACTTCTAAGGTGAGGTTTCAGGAACAAATTAGAGGCAGTGTATTCCAGTGTATTGTGTATCGGTTGGGGAGTCACTTCTAGCCCCTGCATTTCCTCTTCTAACTGGCAAGTTAAATTTACATCTCAGAATCTTCAGTTTTTGCTTTTCTTTTTTCTTTTTTTCTTTTAAATCTGGGAAGGTAAAACCAGAGAATTAAACTACTAGATTGGTCTTTTTTACATGAATGCTTTGTTTATCTAACATCCTTGTAAAATCTCAGTGAGTTGGAGATACTCATTGTTTCCAAGATACTGAATTCAAATGTGTTTATCAAGATAAATTTGAATTGTTTAACTTGTTTGGAGGAAGGAGTAGAGGGATGAGGAGGAAGAGAGAAGGGAGAATAGTGTTGTGTGGATGTTTTGAAGCTATTAGGGTGCTTGGTTTGGTCTGTTCCTCTTGAACTTTTATCTTTCCCCAGCTGATCTCCTTGAGCTTTAAGTTTTAAATTATATTAAATCTTGTTGAATTGCTTATAGCAATAGTCCGATAAATCAGAAACTGTCGGGGTGGGGTCTAGCAGTCTGTTTTAACAAGCATTCTAGGTGTTGCTGTGAGAACCACTGGTTGAAAGTTGAAGTGAAAGTTGAAATTTAACAGCAGTGTTTCTCCATGTGTGATGATTAGTGGTATGTTACTATAGATGTGGGTTAATGATGGAAGGCAAATTGTTTAAGAAACTAATAAAAGGAGAATTTCAAGAGCCTGGAGAACACTTACTATCTAATCATGGAGGGGATTTGTTATCATTACTGTTATCCTTCAGATAAAGTCATCTTTATACAGTTACTTCAAACATGCAAACGAGACTAGTAACATTTCACATTCTAGGTTGGAGCACTTCATTTTTCTTCCACCCTTCCCTACCCACCCTGGTGCTGTTTTTTTTTTTTAAAGCAAAACTGTTGAGAGGGTTTCTTTATTTGATACACTGGAAGGGATATAAGGTCTTAGATATTGTTAATTGTTTACTGTATTAAATGTTGAAGAAAATATGAGAAGACTTATTCTCAAGGAGTTCATGGTCTCATTGAATTTACACACTCAAAGCTATTAGGTCAGTGCTAAGGGGATAGAAGTAGGGATTCATGGAAGAGAGATCTGTGGATATTATCTGGAGGGTGTCTAGGATTTAGATGGGTAGAAAAGGATAGGAAGCCAGTCTAGAAATTGAAGAAAGAATGAGGAAGGTGTGTGCTGGTAATGATGAGGTCAGCTAAGGTGGAACGGGGTTTATTAACTGTGAATGATAATGTTGTAGAAGCTGAAAGGTTTCATGCTGTGAACAAAGGGAGGCAGAAGTAATTAGGTTAGATTCCTTTCCTCTGGGTTTAACCTGTGGTAGCTTTATATATTAGTTATCTTTAGTCCTATATTTTCCCCCAAATTTAGTGGCTTAAAAACAAACATTTTGCTGTACACCTGAAACTAACATTGTAAATCAACTACACTTCAATTAAAAGTAAGAATACCCCACCCCTCCAAAAAACCCAGCATTTATTATCTCACAGTTTCTATGGATCACAATTCATCTTAGTTGGGTGCCTCTGTCTCAGGGTTTCTTTAAAGGCTGCAACGAGCATAGCTGATTGCAGTTCTCAAGGTTTGACTGGGGGACGATTCCCTTCTCAACTCACTCGTGGGGCTGTTTGCAGACTTCAGATTTTTCACTGGCTGATTGTTGACCAGTTCCTGCCATGTGGGCTTCTCCAGAAAGTCACTTACAACACAGTAGCTTCTTTCCTTCAGAGTAAGGGATCTGAGAGAGAGCCCCCAAGATGAAAGCCGCAGTCTTTTTATAACTTCATCTCAGAAGTGATATCCCATCACTTTGCCCTATCTGCTTGTTTTAAGTAAGTCAGTCCGGCCCACACTCAGAAGGGGATTACACAAAAGTGAAGCCGAGGAGGTGGATCCTGGGGGCCATTTGAGAGGCTACCTACTGTAATACATATAGTCTGGCTCAGTTCAAGAGATGAATGACAATCATTGTATAATACTTATCTATCCAGTCAGTTTATATACTAATGAGAGGATATAGGTAGTTTGGATTTTTATTGTTGAATAAGCATAAATTACTTGTTTGGCTTTGCAAAGTATTATTCCTTTAAATGATAGATATTCCTAATTACCTTTCAATGGCTCAGATTGGAAGAACAATTTGCAGCCTCTTAGAATTGGCAGGAATTTGAGATTCTCCAGTCCACTAATTTTTTTTTTTCTTTTTAACTTTAGCTACATAGTGAAATCACCTGGGGATTTTTTTGTCACATTTTTTGAGAAAATTACAGACTCACATGTAGTTGCAAAAAATGATGCAGAGAGATCCCCAGTACCCTTTGCTGATTTTACTGCAGTGGTAACAGCTTGTGGAACTACAGCATAATACCATCACCAGCACATTGATATTGATGCCATCTACTCAGCTTACTCAGATTTCTTGAGGATTGTTTAAAATGCTAACACTTACAACCCAAGACTAAGCAAATGGGTCTCTGGGAGCTTGAACTAGGAATTGTCATTAAGCAGAAATCTTCCCTGTATACTTTAATGCACAGCCAGAGTTGAAAGTCCTTGTTCTTGTCCAGTGTCTCTGAGAATCCTCTCTTTAACATTCCAATCTGCTTAACTACAAATAAGTGACAGTGAGCTGTTTTGTGATGTAGCTCATTCCAAGTTTAACACTTGATTTTTTTTAAAAAATTGGAATTTAAGTCTTCCATTTAAACTTCCACTCATTGTTCCTAGGGTGCCCTTTGGATGAAGGTTTTTTTTTTGCTGTTGTTGTTTTCTTAACATAGTTCAGAAGCATGAAGGAAAACATTTTCTTCCTGAATTTAATCAATTCCCCCTTTCTTTGTTCATTTTATGACAGTGAACCTATATATCTTTGGTTACGCATTTTGCCTCCTTCTCTATTTTCTGCTAGACATTGTCTTTTAATAGGTATAGTGTCACAGGCCATAACTTTGCTAAGATCTTGACTGTGGATACAGGTCATCTTTTGATCTTGACACTGTTACTATGTGACTTTACAAATAGCTTCATTATTCCCATTAAATGATGGGATAAATAGAAGAATGAGTGTTTAGGCTGACATTTGAGGACCACTTCTAGGTGAGAGAATAATCCATAATCTGAGGTTACTTCTAACCTGGGGTAACAGTCCTTTGGGGCCCATGGAGCTAGTCTAAGTGGCAGTCCTTGCTTTATATGTTCAGTGTTTAAAAAATCAAAAGCAAAGCAAAACTGCTCAAACTTGTTAAAATGTGGGACAATGTTAGATCTTCAGTTCCAAAAGAATAGCACATTTTATAGTCAGTAGGTATCTACAATCGTGTAAGTTAAATTTCTTTGTAAAGTTTTGCTTTCTTCCTAAATTTTTATTCACCCACTGATAAGTGGTCATCTGGCTTGATCTTGAATCATGATGCCCAATTGTTATATGAATTGAATTGATGGGTAGTTTGATATCTTAGAAGGTAGTTTTAAAAGGTCTTATTAGGTAGCAGCTGCTCTGGCGGATTAACTTCTCAGAGCCCTACTTTTTTCACTTTTAAAAATGAGAATACTAGTATTAAGGCCAAAGAGTTGTGAGGATTTAGATGAGAAGTTGCCAAATACTGTATTGGGAGTTTTTCCATGTTTTTTTTTTCCCCTTAATGTGAACTTGCTCAATAGCATTTTTCCTTTTTACTATGTTCCATTTAAAAGGAATGTCACAAGTGACCTGACACTTAGTACATTTTGGCAAAAAGTACAGCAGATAATGAAGTATTAGGTAACATTTCCTTATTACTAAGACATTTGTTTAGACAATGCTAAGAATAGCTTTAATCCAAGACACCTCTCCCAGGCTTGCTTTGCTATCTCCTTTGAAACTGTCATACTTCTAATTCAAGTATTAATTGACTCCAGTTGCTTGGTAATATATCCTTTCTTAATCACAACTACATTTTTTAGGGATTAAGTATAAACTAGACACTGCGAAGTATTTTCTGATTCTCTTAGCTAGTGTTTATAAGTAAAAACCTCTAATGTGGACACATTGAAATTTGTGACATTTTGGGTTTCCCTGAAACCCATTTGAAATCCAAATTCACTGCCTTCTCTCCTTAAGGCTTTTCTTCCTTTGATTGGCTTACTAGTTATCCATTCTTGGAATTTGTAAGTCATACTTGATTGTTTTTCCCTGCACTTCCCATATCCTGTTAGCTCTGATCAAGTTACCTCTGAAATTAATTTTGTTATCCTTTTTACTAACTAATCATAATCTAGGGCCTCTTTATTTTGCCCTTTCGTCTATGGGCTTCCAGTCTGCCATACTACCAAATAAAAACTAAAAAAGACTTCATTATCCTCCTGGCTGCTACACACATTTCCTACTGAATGTCCAGTCCAGATTCTTCAATAATGAAAAATGCTGTTCATGGCTTTCCCACCTTGATTTCAGCTGATTTTTTCAGTCTTATCTACTGTTCCTGATTCTCCCACTACCTCCAATGGCACTACTTACTACTTCTTACTATGTAGTACAAGTTTATGTTTTCCTGTTTTTGCTCACGTTGGTTGTCTTGTGATGCTGTTTCTCTTTTTAACTGCCTGATATACTCGTACTCATACCCTGCTCAGATGTTACCGTATCTCTTACCAGGTCCCTCTTCTCTGGCTTCACTACTTCCTTACCTCTGTTTGCACTGCACTTCGTATGTGTGTTTGGTGTAGCCTACATGAGGCTGTAATGTAGCCATGGTAATTCCTAAATCACTAGCTAGTTATGAGGGTTTTGAGGGTGAGAGCTGAGTCATCTTCATCCATAGGGTGTATCACACTAAGTCTCTGACACCGTAGAAACAGTAAATATATACTCATTGAAGTTTGTCCTTGTTTAGTAAATGCTTGCTTCCTTGGTTTCCTTATCTTTAAACCAAATGGAGACAGACAAGATTTTCTTCTGGCACTAATTATTTTATGATTTTCAGATAATGCCTAGTGATAGTGTAAGAAGATGGCAAGAAAAAAGTGTTTAAATTCCAACAGGGCAAGCTTTTTAAGGCCTCTCTCTATATAGTGAGACTTTTAGATTAAACTTCATTATTTGCATGTAGTTCCCTGGCACTTCACATGAACTGACAGTGATGTTAAAAACAGTTGAGTCACTCTGATACAGTAGTTCTCAAAGTGTGATCCATGAGAGCAAAACGTTTGTAAGATATTATTTGCCTTTTTTTAATGTGCTGGGATTTGTACTGATGATGCAGAAACAATGGGTGGGTGAAACCACAGGAACCTTAGCACAAATCAGATAAGTGGCATCAGCTATATGAGTAGTCGTTTTATTTTTTCACACCATGCACTCAGTAAAAAATACCAGTTTCACTTGTTATCCTGGGTGAAGCAGTAAAAATTATTAGTGTTATCATATCTTATCCCTTAAGTACATGTCTTCTTGATAACATGTGGCAAAATTGGCAGTATTCTGTATATTAAAGTACAGTGGTTGTCTTAGAGAAAAGCATTTGTGCAGTTGTTTGATTTGTGACCTGAACAAGCTGTTTAAGATGGAGCACCACTTTTATTTGAAAGAATGACTAAAAAACTGGTTATTTTGACACATGGCAAATAAACATATGGTAAATGTTTTTCCAAAATGAAGGAAATAACGCCTCTTATTTCAAGGAAAACTGCTTACAGTATTCGTTGCCAGTGATAGGATATTTAAAGTTTTAAAGTGAAAATTAGAATTTTGGAAAACTACATTTGTGTCTGTGAAACTGACAGCTTCCTGATGAAATATTATATGATATTATCAACATTTGGAAAATCTGCTTAGCATAATGAACGAGTATTTTCCAAATGACAAATTTTCCAGTGACCAATTGTGTTATTTTACAGTCATGCATTTGTAAATGATTCATTCAAAGTACTGTATAGACCATTGGATTTTAATATAGCAAGAGTATCAAAAGTTCTTTAATACGGTTTCCAATTTTATGTTGCAAGTAGCCTTAAACTACTTTTTGAGTTTTGGTGTAATATCAAAAAGAATATCCATAGTTACCTGAAAAGGCTGTACGAGGCCACATTTTCTTTTATTCTCAAATAAAACAACTTACCAAGGATTGAATGCAGAGATACATGGATCTTATATCTCAATGCAGGTATGAGAATCTATTTCCTGTTTAGCCAGATATTAAGGAGACTTTAATATAGTGTACTTCTCTCACTTTTTTGTTTTAGAACATATAATTTATTTTCATAAAAATGGTTTTGTATTAACATATCATAGGGCTTATTACTGTTATCTCTAATGAATTAATATGTATTTTAAAAATTCTGTTTTAATATCTAGTATCATAAATATAGATACTTATAATTCACATAACAAAACTCTTTGGCATCCTCAGTAATTTCTAAGATGAAGAGGATTTCTTAGACCAAACAGGTTGAGAATTGCTGCTCTGATAGTCTGAAATATTTCTGAGTCATTAAGGAAATATAGTATTGGCTTGCAGATAGGAGTCATGACTAATCACACTTTTTGGGTTTACTATAAATAGGCAATGGGTTATACATTACACATTAGAGATTATTACTGATTAACAGGAAACATAAACTATATTAGATGCTGTGGGGGTATTCACAAAACTGTTAGATAGAAATGTGAATCCGAAGTTATGACTAGTTCGGGAAAGATGGTTGGAAATAGAATGGGATGCTTAATTTTTTTCAAGGAGGAACTAGTAGAGATAACACATGATGTATTCCATTTATTAATTTGTTTATATTCTGACTTCTTACATTAAGATGAAACTTTCTGAAAGCAGTGACTTTGTTTTATTCACTGCTGTAGTCCCAGTGCCCAGAACAGTACCTGACATACATAGTAGGCACTCAGTAAACATTTCTGTGTAAATATTTTTATTTTACTTCCATTTTTGAACAGTACTTTGCTGTGTATATGATTTTAGGTTGGTAGTTGTTTTCTTTCAGCACTTTAAAGATTCCATTGTTTTCTGGCTTCCATTGTTTGTGGTGAGAGGAAGCTAAGGAACCTTTAATCTGAGTGTTTTTAAGATTTTTTACTTTGTGTCTTGTGGTTTTCTTTGTGTTTTTCTTTGTGTTTTCAGATCCTTTTGAATCTGTGAAGGTGATGTCTCAATAGGTTTTAGAAATTCTCAGTTCTGCCTTTGTTGCGGAAAAATGTGTTACAGCTCAGTGTTATAGCTCGGTGTTACAGCTCAGTTGTGACAGCAACCTGGATCCGGGCGAGAGACCAAGCAGCACTTGGAGAGTTGGAAAACTCAGGTTTATTATGCCAGCGGGCCCAGAGAAGTTAACACTCCAAGCTCTGGACCCCATCTGTAGGTTTACACTGGCTTTTATAGGTTGCCAGTTTATGCTTTGCAACATCATATGTAAATGAGGTATAAGGAAAGTTGACTAATTAAGAACAAGCTTTGTAGAAATGGACCAGTCAGGAGGGAGAGAAATAACCAATCAGGAGTGAGGGAAGTGGACCAATCAGGAGTGAGAGAAATAACCAATCAGGAGTGAGTTCCATGCAAATGAAGTACTACAAATGGACCAATCAGAATTTAGGGAAATGAACCAATCAGGAGGGAAGGAAATAACCAATCAGGAGTGAGTTCAGGGAACCAATAGAATTTTAGGTGTAAGTAAGCTGTTTCAGAGGCAAAAAGTGAGATAGAGCCTCTGGGCCAGGGAACCAGATGGTGCTGGCAGGAGAGTAGTGGCCCTGCTTGGCGGTACTGCCAGTCTTTTTATGGGACTTCCCGCCTCACCTTTATCCCCTTTATTCTGAGACTCCAGTTACACGTATGTTAGAGTTTTTTGTTAGGGTCCATATGTGTCCAGTGCTCTTTTGTGTATCTTACATCCTCTTTTTTTTCTGCTTCAGTTAGGATAATTTCTGTTGATTTATCATCTGGGTCTCTAAATCTGTCTACTCCTTTGTCTGATCTGTTATTAAACATCTCTTAGTTAGATATTAATTTCAGATCCTGTATTTTTCAATTCTAGAGTTTCCATTTGATTCTTTTTTATAGATGCTAGTTTTCTGAGTTTCCTTCTTTTCATCTCTTTTCCATCTTTTGCTCTGTTTTCTTCAGCATATTAATTTATTCCTAAAAGTTTTGTCACCAACTCCAGTATCCAAATTATCTGTTAGTCTCTTCATGTTATCTTTTTTCTCTTGGTTTTCAGTCATGTGTTCCTGCCATTTGACATATTTTGATAGCAAGCCATATAATGTGTATAAAGTATTTAGAGATTCTGGATGATGATAGATTCCTCCAGAGAGGATCTTTATTTTTCCTTCTGCTTGACAGTGAGAGTGCTGAATGGTTGCCTTAATCCAGTAAGGTTGACTTCTAGTCCTGTTCAGTTTCCATCTATCTCTGGTCTGCTGTTTTGAGTCTTCAACTAAGAACCGAAGTTTTCTCAGCAGTCTCTCCGTTAGGGGATCCCACACTTTTCATAATTGCTTCCCTAGGCTGCCAGAAGCACCATTCTGCGTTTCAGAGGCTTTGTGTTTAGGTTTTTACTCTTGGCCCTGTGCAATCCCAGGATTCAGTAAGTGTCCTAGGTGGAAGACCAACCATTCCTTCATTCCTTTAGACACCCTTTCAGATCTCAGTATTAGTTTCCCTTTGTTACTGTTAATAAGTTAACACAAATTTAGTGACTTAACAGAAATTCATTATTTTACAGTTGAGAGAATCAGACGTCCAATCAGACGTCACTGGGCTAAAATCAAGGAGTTGACAGGCTGTGTTCCTTCTGGAGGCTCTAGGGGAGAATCGGTTTCCTTGCCCTTTTGAATTCTAGAGGCTGCCTGTCTGTATTCCTTGGCTCGTAGCCCCTTACTTCATCTTCAAAGCCAGCAGCATAGCACCTTCAAATCATTCTGACTCTGATCTCCACTTTTGCCTCCTTCCACTTTAAAGGATCCTTTGATTACATTGGGTCGACCTGGATAATGTAGGATAACCTCTTTAAGGTCAGTTAATTAGCAGCCTTAATTCATTTGCAATATTAATTCCCCTTGCCATGTGGCATAACATTCACAGGTTCCAAGTATAAGGATGTGAACATCTCTGGGGGGTGGGGTGGCTACTGTTCTGCCCACCAGTAGCACACCTTTCTGGTAGATGATCAGTCTTCTGTTTGCTCCCAGAATTCACAAGTGACCCCTAGGTGGAAGCCATTGCAGTTGTAATATCACCACCTCCTCTGGTTCTTCTTGCCTTAGCTGCTCTCTGTCTTCAAAGAGATGATGTCTAGACATTATCTGGCTTCTGGTTCTGGATGGGAATGCTGGTTTACCTCTTAACTCTTCTATCCTACCTGGAAGGGGAACGATATTTTTAAAAATCAGTGAATACCTTTAGTCTGTTAGATACATCTTGGACCAGTGGTGCAGGCAACCACTTTGTGGGCTGTAGAATATACTTTTGAACTTGAATCCCAGCCAAAACGTATGACTTAAACAAAAATTTTGACATATAGTTGATTAACAATGTTGTGTTAGTTTCAGGTTACGTATAACAAAGTGATTCAGTTATACATATACATATATATATTATTTTTCACATTCTTTTCCATTATAGATTATTACATAATATTGAATATAGTTCCCTGTGCTATACAGTAGGTCTTTATTGTTTATTTTTTATATTGTAGTGTGTATATGTTAATCCCAAACTCCTAATTTATCCTTCTCCTCACCTCTTTCTCCTTTGGTAACCATAGTTTGTTTTCTGTGTCTTATTTCTGATTTGTAAGTTAGGTTTATTTGTATCTTTTTTTTTTTTTTTTTAGATTTCACATGTAAGTGACTTGTCTTTCTCTGTCTTACTATGATAATCTCTAGGTCTGTCCATTTGCTGCAAACAGCATTTCATTCTTTTTTAATGGCTGAATATTCCATTATGTATATATACCACATCATCTTTATCCAGTCATCTGTCAGTGGACATTTAGGTACTTCCATGTCTTGGCTACTGTACACTGTGCTGCTGTGAACACTGGGATGCACGTATCTTTCTGCGTTAGAGTTTTCTCTGGGTAGATGCCCAGGAGTAGGGTTGCTGGATCATATGGTAACTTCACTTTTAGTTTTTTTAAGGAACTTCCATACTGTTCTTTATAGTGGCTGCACCAGTTTACATTCCCACCTACAGTGTAGGAGGGATCCTTTTTTTCCTATACCCTCTCTAGCATTTATTATTTGTAGACTTTTGAATGATGGCCATTCTGACTGGTGTGAGGTGATACCTCATTGTAGTTTTGATTTGCATTTGTCTGATAATTAAGTGTTGAGCATCTTTTCATGTGCCTGTCAGCCATCTGTGTGTCTTTGGAGAAATGTCTATTTAGGTCTTCTGCCAATTTTTTTGGTTGGTTTTTTTTTTTTTTTTTTTTTTTGATAATAAGCTGTATGAGCTGTTTGTATATTTTGGAAATTAATCCCTTGTCAGTTGCTATGTTTGCAAATATCTTCTCCCATTCTGTAGGTTGTCTTTTTGTTTTGTTTATGGTTTCCTTTGTGCAAAAGCTTTTAAGTTTAATTAGGTTGCATTTGCTTATTTTTGCTGAAAGTATGACATTTTGAAGATTGGAATAAGGAATCTCTGAGATTTGAGGAAATAACAGGATGGAGGAAAAAAGATTAATTTACTAATTTTTATGTAAGGGGAGACTCACAAACAAATGTAATAATAGCTGATACCTATGAAATATGCTGGGTGTTTTTACATGTATTTGTTACAAAATCCCAAGAAAATAGCATTATTTTCATTTTACAGGTGAGTAAATTGGAGTTAGAGAAGCTGAGAAATAGATTTCCCAGAATTTCTGTTAGACTAGTGGAGGTCATTGAAACTGGGTCTTTTTGACTTTTACAATATAAGTTCTTTCTGCTGTACCAAACTTTCAGACTTTAGTTGGGTTTTTTGACTGAGTCATTTTCTTTGTATTTATATACTGAAAACTTTACAGTAATAAAATAATCTTTTATTATATCTGGTTGACTGATTAGAGGTATCTCTTGTATTAGTTATCTGTTGCTGCTTAACATTACCTTTTGGATTTTACTATTCCTAATTTACTATTTTAAATTCCCTAAAACTACTATACATCTTGTCACCATGTTCTGCCAAATTTGTACTCAATTTTTCACATCCATATGCTTCCCCTTGGTACATGTGCTTTGGAAGTAGGTGTATAGAGAAGAGTGGAGAACATTCCTTTCCTCTTCAGGACTCCTAGTCTAGGAAGGGCAGACATGTAAATAAATCCTTGATTATAAAGGCAATAACTCAGTACTCAGCATGTCTTCTTTTTATCCATATGTAGGCTGACCTCAGTTATATCCTGTTTCTGGACTTGCCCTGGCCTGGTTTTCATAGTTGAGTAATTTAGTGTATTGCCATTACCAAGAAATCCCACACCATAACCAGTTTGTCTTTTGAAGGGTTATTTTTACACCAGGTCAGTCCTGGCATGCTTCACTTCTGTTGTGGGTTGACCCCTCTTTGCTGCTTGGTAAAGGAAAGTCCTGCCTTCTGAAGAGACTAGTTGGATTTTAGGAAAGAAGGAAAAGATTGACCTTTGTGTGGATAACTAGAGCCTTGTTAGAAGCTATTAGAAGTTATTATAAGGCTCTCATTGGCAAAATCAGAAAAATTAAAAAAAGAATGCGAAAAGAGTGATATTGATAGAAAATGGGGCCTTATGAGTATAGTATGGTCACCACAGATTTTTCAGGGAATGTGGAATGTCTCCTTTTCTTCCTGGGTGGTCGTCTTGTTCAGTTTATGGCAGTGTCAGAAATAAATGTTCATACTTAGTCTAGGTTTATGGCCTGAGAAAGTACACCAGATCTTTACCATTCCTGATAAGCAGTTGGTGGGAATGGGATAGGAAATGGTGTTATGAAGAACTTCTAAGCCTAGGAGTTCTGAACCTAGGGGGTTCCAATAACTGTGGTGCCAGAGGGTGCAGATTAGGATAAAAGATTCTTTAGCATGATAGGTCAAGCTTTTCATAATTTGACATCTGTCTACCTTACCTGTCATTTCTTCACACTCATCCTGGTGTAGGAAAAAACTGTGAAATTTTTTTGTGCCTCTGTAAGAGTTTTTCCTGTTTTAAATGCTTTTCCCCTGATAAACTCATTGATAACTTCGGGACCTACCTTAAACATCATTTCTTCTTTGACTCCTTCCCTATGAGTGGGTCTTGGAATTTTGTACATACTTTTATTTTTAAAAGCTCTTTTTCTGCTAAATAGACTTTGAAATCCTATGATCAGTGTATTAATTTTGGTATTCCCATTGACCAGCACAGTTCCTGGAACATAGCTGATGAACATTGATTAGAATAGTCAAAATTAAATATGAATGGGTTTTCTTATTGGTTTTATTACTGATAAAAATAAGTGTTGGTACTATTCCTGTTTTTTTTTTCATATATGAATTGCTCACATTCTTCTTCTGTTGACTTCCCTGAATTAACTTTTCTCTCATTCTCTAATATACTTTCCATTTTTTGCTCTTAACCAGTTATTTAAGGGAATGTTAGTCATCACAACTATTCTCTTAAGTAGATAGTACTTCTGCTATTTTATAGGAAAGGAACTTGAGACTTAGATGAACTAAGTAATTTGCCCAGGCTTTTATGGCTAGGGTTGGAATTCAGTATTTTAGATCATTAAATGTAAATAAAACATGTGAATGCTATTGTCTTGTGTGCTGGGTATTTTCTGTTTGTCTCCAGATCCACTTTGCCTTTCCATCCAGCTCTGTCTACCCCAGGAGACTGACTTGTAGAGAGCTCTGACTTAAGACTTCATTGCTGTTGCCTATGATTCCAAATAAATGAAAAATCAGTGGAATAGAGGCAGAAGTCTACTACATGCCCCATTTAAACCTTGCAGCCTACACTTATACCATCGTCAAGGAAATTTCAAGCCAAAATTGCTGTTACAACATTTACTATGTTTCAGTCCAGTATAAGCATTTAAAAACAAAGTCTGTTTGTTTTTTTAATGGGGGGGCTGGGGATTAAACTCAGGACCTTGTGCGTGCTAAGCATGTGCTCTTCTACTGAGTTATACCCACCCCCTAAACACAAAGTTTTAACATTAAATAATTCAACTACTTAATGTACATTATAGAGGCCATATATATAATGTAAAATTTATTCATGATTTGCATATGAAGTTACAGACTGAGACCAGTGGTCCACAAAGTCAGCATTTTCCTTCTGACAGAGCACCAAGAGATTCTGGAAGAATAGCCTCGTGAAATTGTTGTGGATGAGCTAGGTAACAAATGCTTAATACATTTAAAGGGAGATTAGCTGACTTATTTTGTTCAATAATAAAATAGTTCTTTTGTAAAGTTCTTAGAGGGATCCATTTCTGACACTCAGCATTTAAACTCAAATCTAAAGAAAAGTCTTCGTCTTTCAACCTACTATTCACTTCAGTTCTTATGAAGCAAAAACTTAGAGTGGGCCTCATTGTTATTTAATATGGACTTAACATGCCTTTGAAGAGAAAGTATATAATGTTACTTATGAGTCTAACCTACCTTTTAAATATACTAATTCTGTTTCATTGGCCCTAAACATTTTATCTGTTTTCTGTAATCATCTCAACTCATATTGTAATGATATAGTTATACTGGGTACTTGGAATATATGCGTGTCTGAAGCTTGTTTTCGAATATTGTATTTCACCCAACTGTAAAGCCAAAAGGGTGAAAGTAGGACTCTATAAGGTGAATGAAAGTATAACATATAAAACGATAGCTAAAGAATGAAGGATGACAGTAGACTTGCTAATATTTGTTTCATGTCAGAATCAACACAGTTTTTGATTCACTAACAAGACTAACAACGGTGAAAAGGCTTTTAAAGGTTATCCAGGCCAGTAACTTACCAGGTACTGCCTCTCTGTTGAGTGATCCCTGAGCCTGTTCTTAAGCCTCTGCAGTTACTTAAACCACCATAGCTACTTACAAAAGGGAGCCCATTTCATATTTGAATAGCTCTGATTTTCAGTTTTTCCATGTTAGTATCTGTGTCTCTGTAGCTTTTCACTGGAGCCTGCCAGGTTCTAGCCCTTCCTCATGATAGCCTTTCTATAATTTTTAAAGAGTTTTTTTTTTTTTTTTTTAACACATTGGAGAGTTTCAGTATGTTAAACTATTTTTTCATGTGTGCAGAATCCAGAATAAATCTTCTGCTTTGCTTGTTAAAGGATTGTTGATTAGGAAAGTTGTTATGCACTATTTTGGATTCAGACCTGTGTGTGTCTGCTCAGAGTTACAGGAGTTGGAGCACTGCAGCAGCACATACGCACCCTGTCCAAGTAAATAAACGTCAGGCAAGGCAGAGGCAGATGCGTGTTCACACCCTGATTGCAGACACTGGCATGTTTTGCAGTGACAAATGAATAGGTAGCTCATCTTGATGTTACTGTATTATTAATAGTTTTAGGGTTTGGAGTTCTGTTATGTTTCCTCTGACTCTGCATTTATAAAAATAAAAGCAGTTGCTAGATGATGTTAACTAGACAGCTCTGAATAAAATGTTTTCTACTGCCTTTTTAAAGCTTCTGGGTCAGTTTGAGAGAAGAATATCCTGAACTTGTACTGAAAACTTCTTGTCTTTGTGAATCAGGATTTTCTTCATTCTGTGCAACCAAAACAAAATGCAGAAGCAAGTTGCAAACTGGGGCCGGTATGACTGAACTCTCCTCCGTAGCCTCTGATTAAAAAACATTTCTTTAAACAGCTGTAGTATTCTGAGACTATTGATACCTTTTTTTTTTTTTGGATTAAAAAATTGGCTATGCATATATTTTCTTGGCTCAAAATTCAAAAAGTACAAAGATAAAGTAAAAAATCTTCCACCTTAGTATCTCAACTACCTGCTTCCCTCCCTCAGAGGTAATCACTATTATCTTCATTCTTAATACTTTTTTCTTAGAAATAGAACCTTCACCTTTACCCTAACCTGATTTTTATCTCCCTTTTAAGACCCTAAATATCATTATCATTTTATGAATTTCTGAGGTTAATAGTTTCCTAAAAATAATGCTTCAGTTTAATTGGGAACAGTATATAATTTGAATACTTGATTGATTTTTACCTAATTTTTTTTTTTAAGCTGCTATACTGTGCTGGGGAGTCTGGACAACTCTGTAAGGAGTCATATATAAATAAATTTTAATTCAGTGGTATGTGCAGCAGTAGATTTACAAAGGTCAGAGAAAGACTGTTTAATGCTATTTTTCTGGGAAAGACTGACTTCCACTTGTGGAAGTGGGTCTGAAGCTAGGTTTTGAAAAATGAATAGTAACTCACTAGGCAGGTGGAGTTGAAGATGACATTCCAGACAGAGGAGGAAGAGCCAACAGAATATACAAAGGTAGAAGCTATTAATGGTGTGGGTTGTTGAGTGAACAGTGAAGAATTGAACATTGCTAAAATTATTGGCAAGTAGTGTAATAGGACCTGGGGCTAGACAGGTAGGCAGTTTGTGTAAGGCTTTAGCATGGTGCCGAATGAGATGGGGCCAGGTGAAGCAACTTTAAACTTTTAATATAGCATTAGTGTTTCGAAGGACCGCTTTGTTGGCAGTCTAGGGAGTAAGTGAGAACAGGATGATATTAGGAAGCAGGGAGAGTAGTGAGAAGTTTATTACAATCATCTGAGCAAGAAATATATGATGAAGTTAGCAAAGCAGAGATGGAGAGGTATTCAAGGTATTAGGAGGTAGCATCAGTGAGAATTGGTGGCTTATTTTGTTAGGGGACAAAATAACTTAGTTGTTAAGTCTTTGGCATCATATAGAACTTGTTTAGTTCCAGCTTTGCCTTTTAGCAGCTCTTTGACTTTGTATAAGTTATTTAATTTTAATAAATTCTCTTTCCTCCTCTGTAATAGAGTGGTTGAAGCTTTAAGCAGCTGTCATTTGACTAACTTTGAATTGACAGTTCCTCTCCATTGCTTTAGTAAGACAGACCTATTTGATGTCCATGGCAACCTCTCAGCTAATTGGCCTTCCTAGATAAGTAAAACTAAATGGCAAAATTAACCAGTCACAGTAGGCCTCCTGATGCCATTTATATGATGTGTCCAGATTAGGCAAATCCAGAGAGACAAAAGGTAGATCAGTGGTTGTTAGAGGCTGGGTGGGGAAAGAAAGGAGAGAGTGCGGGCTGACTGCTAATGGATATGAGATTTCTTTTGAGGAAGAGGAAATGTTCTACAAGTAATGGTTGACACAGCTGCGTGTCACAATTCTGAATATAATCGAAACCACTGAATCATACACTTTAAAAGTGAATTTTATTGTACATGAATTGTATCTGAATAAAGTAGTCATAGAAAAAAATCTAATACGTATCACATTCACATTTTTCCTGTTATCCAATACATCTTTATGCCTTTTCTAGGTCTAGTCTAGGATTTAGTCAAGGATCATGCGTTACATTTGATTATCATTATTCACTACCTACTCATGTTTTTGAGGGGTTACAATAGAAATGTATAAGTGGTTAGATTCCCTGGAAATAGAAGGGGAAGGGAAATACTTTCTCCTAATCTTTATTAAACATGTAGCTTGGATCTACAGATTCTAGATAACATGAAAAATACAGTATTTGATTAAGTTAAAATAGATTTTACACGGATGTAAGTTTTTTTTTTGTATGAAAGTTTTTTATGAAGCTTAAGCCAAGCTTAAGCATTTTGAGCTGTAAAGGTGTTTTTCAAAAAATAGCTTTTTAGAAGCTTTTTAAAGCAAGAATATTCATTTGCGTGGCTTTGAGATAACAGGAGGACTCTATGCGACTTTTAAAGATTCTGCTGGTAGTTTTGTATATAAATACCATACTGTATCTTGGTAGTTGGCTTAAGTGGCACTCATATCCTTTTAAACCCCTAAAGTTATCTAGATGTGGTGCTAGCAAACATTTTTACATAGACAGGAAAATGTAGAATATAAAATGCTGAAATACGACTTTCATTCAGTGATTCCCTGTAGTGTACTTTAATCATATAGGTCCTGATGCTACAGTAGACATTTTCTATGTGTAGTAATTGCCATTTTAATTTTATCATAGAAAGTCTTCTTTGAATGTGATAGTTTCTTGTGTATTAAAGAGCAACTTCTATTTGAAGAAATTATGTGGCATGGTTGCAGAAGTGCCTGCTGTATCTGTAACTGCTGATTGTATTAAAATACTGATTATTTTACCTATGGCAGTGACACTGTTTCTACTTGAAAGAAGGAAATAATACGGAAATCAAGAATAGTTTATTTGGGTATGTGTATGGGAGGGTTGCAGATCTGAAGTTGAGGTATTTTACTATAGAAAATAGGTAGATTATTGGTTTCCCCCTTCCCTTTATATACCTTGATTTTAATTTTTATCAAGTCTGTCTGTCTGGCCTTTGCCGCTGTGGCCCATTGATCTGTCCATCTGTCTGTTACAGTGCATATTGGGTACTTCCAGAAGTATGAATTCAGTGATGCAAAGGACAGGCGGGCTGCAGCAGCAAAGGTAGGACAGAATCATTCCCAAGACAAGTTATTAAAGGATCATTAAACACATGTATGCGTGCGCACATATTGGCAGCAAGTACCTGATTATTTAAGGGCACACCATTTATCCTGTAAATCTTTATGGAAAGCCCCTTTTGACATGACAGATTTGACATATCTGTTTCTAAAGGGCGCAGTTTTATTTTCTATATCAGGAGCTTGCTTGGCACTTAGGCAACAAAGTAAATTAGTGTTTGCTACTATCTTTTTTTTCTTAAATGCTGAATAATAGGAGAAATGATTAAATGGAGGATATTTATGATAATTGCTTGATTCATGGACCTGGTTGATTTTCAGAAATTATGATGATAAAGGATCCCTTTTGTAAAACTGGGAGAAGCAGGAAAGATAGATTGATCTGGCCATGTGTGTTTATTAAATATTATATGTCTGGTTATATTTTTATAGAAATAATCTAAATCTTCCAGGTTCTTTAACTTATGTAAGGAAGTTTAAGGATTTTTATCTAAATATTTGTACCGTTTACTTAAATATTTGTATCCATTCACTTGCTAAATGATAGCAATTGTAATAGCAATTCCTGGCTTCTTTAGAAAAGTTGGGTTAGAACGAGAGAGCAATAGCACTTGTATACTAAGTCCTAGGACCTCAGTCACAGGCAAGTTTCAAGATGGAAGGCTTATATATGCTATGATAAAGTGTTAGATTGCTTGTATATTACTCTAGATGGGCTGTGAAGTGAGATTTTATAGGTAGAGCTGAATGATACAGATATTTGCATCATTTCTTTGCTGTTATGCTTCTAAAAGGAAGGGATTATGTTTTTCTAAATAGGTTAATATACTGCTTCTCAAGTCTTCCCAAATGAAAAGGCAGATAAAAGATGGTATTTGGTTTTCAGTGAAGATTGCTGCTTTTTCAAAATAACTATAAAACCTAAGATCTTAGATATCTACAACCTAGATTCTAGCCCAAAAAAAGCTGATGTTAATAATTTTATAAACTCTATATACTATATTAGGAGATCTAGCCTGCTGTCTCTTGAATGTGGAAACATATTTCAAAGTGACGTTTCATGGTGTACCGTTGTAGAGGTATTTTGAATCAATAGTGTTAGAATAAGATGTTTTGGAAAAAAAATAAAAAATACACTATTAACGACTACAAAAAATGTATATGGATTAAAAAAATAAGATGTTTTGATGTATTTTAAAATGGCCTTTTTTTGGACTTACAAACCTTTTTGGTTAACTTTTAAATTTCATATTTAGCAGCTATTTTCAAATCTATTTTAGGTATTTCATGATCTAAATAAATCACAAATAATTTTTAAATTTTTTATGAGTGTGGCATATTGAAACGAGTATTAGTCATGAATCTATAGTTTCTTCAAAATTATCGAAGCTAGCAGTCCAACTCAGTATAAAGCAAAATAGTTTGGAATTTTAGAGACCTAGGTATGTTCTCATCCTGACTGCCACTATTCACATTTCAAAACTAGTTTTCAGTTTTTACCTTCTTAAAAATGCATGTTGATGGTACTTTTACAAAATCTGTAATCTATGCCTTTATGAAAAGGAATTTTTAGTAAGGGAGGTGAAGATGGGAACTGTTCAACTGGATCTAAATCATTGCTACAATTTTATTATTTTTAAAGTGCTTTCTTTCGCTTCTATCAATGAACTTTAATCTGCAATTGAAATGCTGTATTTTAGAAGAAAAATAATGAGCTATATTTGTATTCTTCCCCACTTCCTTTTCCAATTCCACTTTATTCTGCAAGTTGCAGGGTTTTTTTTCCCAATGATACAAGATGGAATTAACAATTGTACAGTATTTTCTAATGGGACCCTATTGTTGGACATTCTGTTTATTCTGTATTGTGTGCACCTCATTCCTGTCCTTTTCCTTTCTGACGTAACCTAACCTTGAAAGTGAGCTTGCTGGCCTTCAGGTATGGACATTCACAGTTTTTATAAATATAAAGACTGAATGTTTCCCAAAACAGATTGAGTTTATCTTTACACTAGCAGTGTGTAAACTATCATTTTCTCTATACACTTGCTGACACTATTAATCCTAAAATTTTCATTAGTCTGATAGAACATAACTACTTGGTTGTTTTGATTTAACATTTCTGTGAATTGCTTTTTCAGATCCTTTGTACTTTTTCTTAGTTCTTAATATATGGTAGTTATTGTAGCTCTTTTCTCCAACCTGTTATTTGTTCTTTAAAAAAAGAGTAATACTTGAGTGTGGTAACAAAAAAGTAAAGAGCTATTTATTATGTCTTCAAATGATTACATTTATAGCTTTAATTAATATACATCTTTCTTTCCATTATTTTTTGGCATTATCTCTTTCCTCTTCCTTCTCTTACCTTTGAGGATCCCACTTTATGTCACCTGTACTTTAGTTTTATCAAAGTTCTTTTGTCTTGTGATCATAGCCGAGTCTTAGTTTGCTCATAGCTTGATTTTTTTTTTAAGCAACACCATTGAATAGTGTTTTATGTTATATCATTCAGTAATAGTTCAAGTAGTGTATTAGGATTATTATTACCTTTTTTTTTAAAAAACAGATTTAATGTCAAATGCTCTGGACCTTCCTAAGAGCAGTGAGTCTGGTGTCATGGTCATTGGATCATACTTACCCTTCTCCTGGAACCTTCCATTCTGCTCATCTCATCAGGATGTCCTTCCCTCTAAGGCTCATGCATAGCCATCAACCATGACTTTTACATTACTTTTCTGCCTCTGTTTCTTAGATATATTTTTTTTTCTTGATTAAATGTCATTTTACTGGGCTGTATTCTTGATTTAACTCCCACGTAACTTTTCTTATGGTATTACTCAATTGTAACTGATTATGTCTTTAATTTGCCTTTAGAGTTGGTTGTTATATTGGCTAGCTGGGAAATGAGTGGAATGTTTATAAAAGATACTGCCTTCTGCATTCACTGTTGCTAATAAATCTAATACCAGTCTGGTTCCCATTTCTTGATGACTTTTTAAAAAGTTTCAGCCTTTTCTCATTATCCTTGGTTTCTGAAGATCGGTGTGAATGTGAATCTGCTGATTAGTTGTGTTGGGCCCTTACTGGACCATTTCAACTGAAGGACTTGTGTCCTTATAAAGCTTTGGGAAATTAACTTTTAATACTGCTTTGGTCATTTCCTCTCTTTCTGGAATTCCTGTTAGTTGATTATTAAAAACAATAATAGTGGCTTAAATAAAAACTATGATAAAATTATATAAGAAAGATTTGGGAGAAGATGCATGTAGGAGTGCTAAATCTCCAACTTTCCTAAGGAAAGTGATAATGGAAAGATAGTCAATACCTGAGCATAAGCATATTATTTAGAATAAAAGTAAATACCAAAAGAAACAGAATTTAAAATGATTGCCTCAGAGAACTGGAAATCAGTAGCAGCTGGCATGTGGCAAAGATGATTATTAAACTTCGAGGTTACCATTAGCTTCTAAAACTGTATGCATACACTAAATTTTTAAAAATTTAAAAGTGATTCAGTGCAGTCCCATCATCAAAGGTCCACATTTAGCGATACCTTCATTCTTTAAAATCTCATCTGTGTGTGTATATATATATATATATATATATATATATATATATATATATATATATATATATAAAATAAATATGTCCACGCCTTCATGAAGGGAGGAAGATTCCAGTTGTATGGGCCACGTGTTCCTTTTTCATTATTCTTAACAATTGAGCTGTGTATTTTGAGAATAATTGGCAAGAGAATGTACTGGAGATGTACATGGCTTGTTACAGCTTGGTTATAAAACTTTCTTTAAATGATACAGGAGTATGTTTGTGTCTGTTTCAAAATCATTGGGATTTATGACTACTTTTTGGTCTTTAAAGACATTTACAATTGCTTTATTTTAAAATACAGTTTTTCTTAGAGAAGTGTTAGTGAGATACAAGTTTACTTAGAGAAAACTTTCATATTCTTTTTAAATATAAGCATTATGATTATCAAGTAATCTCACTTGTTTATATTGTACAAAATTTTGTGTACCAGTTATATGTATAAGGTAAGAAGTCAGTCAGTTGCTAATCAGAATCCTGCCACTTATGGATAGGTGTTTTCAGTTGCTGTATTGGGAAGGGAAGAGTATTGGTTAAAATATACGCATGGCTTGAGAAAGTACTAGTTCAAATACTGTTAAGTTTTATTTTTGAGAAGTAGTTGAGAGTGTATATGTATCTCTTTTTCTAAGTGCCTCCAGAGGAAGAAGTAACTACATGTAAAGCTTCAGTTCACTTTACAGAATTAATTTAATTTTTGTATGCCATCTTTGGGTAGTTTGGAGATGGCTCGTGGTAGTGTTAAGTGACAGTACTTTGAAGTTGCTCAAATATTATGTGTGTTTGTGAAACATTTTCAGTGTGCCACAATAACTATGTAAAATTGGCCTTACCTTTAGTATCTATAGGATTTCTCCCCACTCAAGGAATAGTCAGTTAGGAGACCGAGACCCCCAAAAGTCTTGCCTGAAGGGACCTAGTTTAATGGTAAAGGTTTAAAACTTTTTGGGATTAGTGTTGTTTAGTTGTAAATTCTTTTTAAATGCATATAGCTTTTAAACCATCTGGGAATTCTGTGATTGTGTTCCTCAACCCTCCTGATACTTCTCTCTATTGCTGGGCTAGAAAGTCAAAAACTTTATTTCTCAGACTATTTTTCATTTAGGGTTTTAGATGTGAAATAGTTGCTGGCAATTAGATATATATGTGTGTGTGAGGATTGAAGGGAGTTCAATCTTTCTTCCCTTTTCTGCCCCCTGTGCACACAGACCCCTCCCCTGCTTTTTCCTGGGCTGTGAAGGTGTGAGATGTTCCTGCAGTAGCAGAAATGCAGTATTACGTCGTCCATTCTTCACCTTTCTGTGTTATCATGAGGCATTTGTGGCAAAGGCAGCAGCTAGACTGTTTGGTTGTGTACATCGCCTGACTTCATAGTTAACTACCTTACCGTCATGGTCTGGTTGAAATGAACATTCAGTAGATGTGGGTTGGGACCTAGGATTCTGCGTTTCTAACTATCAGGTGATTGTTGGGGATTTTTACATCTTTGTTCATGTAGTAGTAATGTCTTGCTCTGATTTTGATATCAAGCTGATGCTGGTCTTATGATAGGAACTGGAGGAATTGGGAAGTGTCCATCCTCATCTGTCTTCTGTACGAGACTATAGAATTGGTATTTTGGGGTTCCTTAAATGATTGGTAGAATTAACCAGTGAAACCATTTGGGTCTGGAATTTTCTTTGTGCAAAGTTTTAATTACTCATTCGTTTTGTATCATAGATGTAAGAATGTTAATATTATCCATTTCTTCAATTTTAGAGGTTAATGACTTTTAAGGAAATTGGTCTGTTTCATCTACTTTGTGAATTCCTGGTCAGCTGAGTCTCTTATCTTGGTTACTCTTGCTAGAGTTCTTTTGATCTTTAGTACTAGCTTTGGCTTCATTTATTTTCTTTTGTTGTTCTATTTTCAGTTTTATTGACTTATTTCTTTTCTTGTGCTTGTTTAGGTGTAGTTTGCTTTTTTAAAAAGGCATTTGTTTATCTTTATTTCTTATGTAAGCAAGCATTTAGTACAATGAATTCCCGCCTAGATGATGTTAGCTACGTTGCATAAATTTTGGTGTGTTGTATTTTTATTTTCTTCAGTTCAAGATGTTTTTTAATTTTCTTCAGGACTTCCTTTTTGACCTTTGGGTTATTTGGTAGAAGGTGGTTTATTTTTCAAATAGTCTGTGTACTTGTTCAGTGGATTGCTGAGAGAGAAGTGTTGAACTCTCCAAGTATAATTGTGGATTTGTTTTTTTCTTTAATTTCTATCAGTTTTTGCTTTATTTATTATGAGGCTTTGTTGTTAGGTGCATACATTTAAGATTGTTATGTTTTCTTGGTGACTTGACCTTTCCACTGTGAGATTTTTCACTGGTAAATTTCCTTGTTCTGAAGTTTACTTTGGTAGAAATACAGCCACTGCAGTTTTCGTTTGATCACTGTTTTGCATGATACATCTTTTTCCATCCTTTTATTTTTAGTCTCTGTATATCATTATATTGAAAGTTAGGTTGTTAAAAAACAACATATAGTTTTGCCTTTTTAAAATAAAGCTAAGGTCTGTCTCTTTTATTTTCATTTTGTAGTATAAAAGTTTGTTTTTTAAGAAGTAAGGTATAATTGGCATCAGTTTCAGGTGTACCAAAGAATAATTTGATATTTGTATATTTATCTCTCTTTTAAGTGGATTTTAAAATTTTACTATTTATATTTAATGTAATTATTGATGTGGTTGAATTTAGGTCTTGTAAATTATTTTTCTCTTTGTTCTTTCTTGTCTGCTTTCTTTTGGATTGAAATTTTTTTAGGGGATGGTAATTAGATTATTTATTTATTTATTACTGGGAGTACTGGAAATTGAACCCAGGACCTCGTGCATATTAGGCGTGCACTCTACACTGAGCTATATACCCTGCCCCCTTGAAATTTTAAAAATATTTCACTTTATATATCGGTGTTTTTAGCCATATTTCTTGGTCTTTTTTTAAAAAGTGGTTGCTCTAGAGATTGTAAGTATCTAACTCTTCACGTTCTACTTAATTTTTTTTACCACTTCAAGTAAAGTGTAGAAGCCCCACAGCTTTACAGATGACCTTTATCCCAGTCCCTTTATATTGTAGTTGTCATATGTGTTGCACATGCATACAGTTAACCCTTCCTCTCACTATGGCATGTTATAGTTTTTGGTTTCAACAATTTTATGTATTTTCAAGAACGTAAGAGGAGAATAGTCTGTGATATTACTCATTTACCATTTCTGTTGCTCTTCCTTCTTTCCTGAAGTTGCAAGTTCCCTCTGGTATCATTTCCTTTCCGTCTGAAGAACCTCTTTTAACGTTTCCTTTAAAAGACTGTGAGTTCTCTTGGTTTTCTTTTGTCTGAGAATATCCTTGTCTTCAGTCCTGAACTATAACTAAATACAGAATTCTAGGCTGATAGCTTTTGATATTATCCCAAAGGGCCCTGAGAGACTTTTTTAAAAATATTTTTTATTGTTAAGATTAGATACTTTTCTGTTGACATATCTGTAAGTTCACTGAGTTATCTGTCATATTCCTTCTGTTCAGCCCATCCATTGTTTCCATTGTTCTTAGGGTTTTTTGTTTTCCTTTTTTTTTTTTTTTTAAATAATTTGAGCTTCTTTCCTAAGAATTTCTTTTCATTCGTTTTAAGGTATTCACCGTTAACTAAATGAGTCATTTTTTTAACAGTTGCTTTAAAAGTCTTTGTCTGATAATTCTAGTATCTGGGTTATCTTGAGGTCAGAATCAAATAATTGTCTTCTCCCTTGATAATTGATCAGATCATTGTTGTTATTCTTGCTGTGTCTGGTGATTTTGGATTCTGTCCTGGATGTTTGGAATATTATGTTGTGTGAGATTTTGTCCTGCTGAAATGTTCTAGACAATGGTAAGGGTCTTTTATCTTCTCAGTTTTCAGAGCCTTTGCTATGTTGATGTTACCCTTCCCATTCCCACTTAGACTGATCTAGGCTTTGGACGTGGTTTATATCTTAGTTCTGTTCTGGAAGCCTCTCCTGTTCTTCTTTGGCTGTGTTCCACACATGCAGAGCTTGCCTGTGAGCCCAGAACTCGGTTCATACACAGCATTAGGAATCTACTTCTCCATCTCTCTCTTTTCAGTCACTTCCTCCATAACTCTCTTGTCTCTTAGGGGCCCTTTTCTTCATTCCTTTAGCCAGAAGCATGGAGTTCTCCCAGTTTTAGTTTTCTGCCTGTCATGTCTTGAGGTGAAGTGGCAAGAGGAAAAAAAGAAGATAATGGATTTCCTCTACACTGGTCCTTTTTACCAGAGTCCCTCTTCCTAATTCCTCTGTTCAGAGTGGTGCGCTTTCTCTTGGGTTTCTGTGGTCCCTTTGTATCAATGTAGTTTCATGGCCCTGGGCTGGCCTCAGGGCAGGGCTAGGAGGAAAAAGGGGGCAAAAAAAAAAGGTACTCTTCCCCCACCTTCTCCAGGAGCCTCTGGCCAAGAAGTTGCACTTACCTTGGTTTTTGTTGATCATGTCTGCTGAACAGTATCCCTGTTTGGCCCACCCTTGGGTCAAAGCCAAGAAATAAAGGAGAAAAAACAAACAGGATATTCTCCACCACCTTATTTGTTTTCCTTCACTTCCCTCCCCAATCTGACTGCTGTTATTTAGTTTTCAGAGTACTCTCTTAGTTGTATTTTGTATTTTGTCCAGTTGTTAGTTGTAATTGATGGGGAGAGAGATGCTACAGTGAGCTTGTTACTCCATCTTGGCCAGGACCAGAAGTCAGATTGTTCTGTTTTTAAATAAATAAAACATTATTGATGTATAACTTTTATATGAACAAGGTACCCATTTTTAAGTGTATAGTTTGAGTTTTGATAAATGTTTTCCCTCACATAACCAGCTATCACATTCAAGAAGTAGAACATTTTCAGTCCCACAGAAAGCTCCCTTGTGCCTCTTAGCTTTTTGCCATCCCCTCCTCATCCTGCCCTGAATTACACTTTGGTGGAGGATATAAAGGATACTTAGACATACGATTAGTAGTTAAGTGAGATCTTTAAATTCCTCTGGATTCCCCTACATGGAATAATCAAAGGAATGTTAGATCCAGATTGTCCTAGGCTAGAATTCACAACTATCCCACTTAATTAGCTGCATGGTATTGGGTAGCTTTTGTAATGTTTTGGAGCCTAGTCATAGTTTTCTCAGATTTAAAATGGGAGGTAAGTATATTTACCTTACAGAGTGTTTTGAGAGTTAAATGAGGTATATAAAGTACCTTGTGCAGGGCCCAGCATAGAGTAGATATACAATAAATTTCCTTCCCCTGTCACCTTTACTTATGCAGTGCAGGTAAATGACTCGAGCCAGCTGCACTGAGATAGCAACCCAAATATATTTAGTTAGTGTTGTGAACTATACCCCACCCCATAGTGTAAGGCTTTGGCGGAACATAGGTATTTTGACATTATTATGTGACTTAGACAAATTCTTTAGTAATATCCTATTGGGAAACACTTCTGAGCTTGTACCTCCAATACGATATGCATTTTATTAAATGAACACATTACACCTACACAGAAAATTTTAAACAATCAGCTAAAAAACTAATTGTCTTGTTGTCTTCATCCTGGGGGACCAGTAGTCTTATGTTCTGAATCCTTTTGTTGATGAGCACACTTGGAGGTGGAATCTATGAATTTATTTTTTAACAGAACATTTGTAATTTGAAGATCCAGTAACAGATTTGGGAACCTCTGGATGAGACCAGTTTTTGATCTAGAAACTCGAACACGGAAAAGATACTTAGTAACACTAAATCATGGAGAGGGCGTTTCCCTTCCTCTCCCCTTTTTCTCTTTGCAGGCTGACTCATAATTCCTGAGACATTTTACCACAGTGCACTGTCTTGTGGCAGAGAGTATATAGTGCATTGGGTACTGCAACGTTATAGTGAATCACAGTGAATATAGCTAGACTTAATTTTCCCAGCTGATAAGATTATTGCCCTTAATTTTACCTGTGACTAAATGATAGCTATTTCAATTGTAGGCAAATCCTATTGTGAAAACCTGTTGTATCATTTTTCTGAGACATAGCTGGACACAAGACAGTGTCTTTACATTCTGTACAAATGAACATATTGTAACTTAGGCTCAGCTAATAGATTTCTTTTCACATGTTAACTCTTGTAGGTTGGTGGTATCTTCCTGGAGTGCTGTGTTAGAGGAGGAGTCTGGGTCCAAGAAGTGAGGAATACCTAGATGGACTAGCAAAGTGTGCATGGAGTGGAGGCTTGCGAGTTATCATGTCTGCATCTTTGGCTTTTTTTTTGAGGGATATGAATATGTGAATTTTTCTGTGACAAGTGGTATTAAATTTAGAATAATTGATAGATTTCTTCAATGACTTTTTATATAGGATTACTTTTTTTCTTTCAGGATCACTTTTTAAATTAGTAGTTAATACTGTGGTCTAACTGTGGTGAAATAAAAGTAGTTTCATATACAGAGACTTCTTTTGAAATGTTATTTGATGTAATACAATCATACATGAAAAGCAAATAAGCAGAGTCAGGTTTGAATTTCACTTCAGACGTTGTAACTAGGTGTTGGAATGAGTCAGACTTCTCCCATCTGTTAGGCCCCATTCATTGCATTTTAAGTTAAAATTCTGCTCACTAGTTTCATGGAATGTAGAAATATTTGTGATAGCATTGAATAATAGGGCAGTAAAATTTGGGTTTACTTCATGGTCTCACCCTTTCCTTCTAGAAATGAAATAGCAACTTAAGATTATACTCTCTAAATTATTATACAGTACAGGTATTTTGTGGTTTTCCTTACGTATCTCTGAAGGACCTTCAAGCTTAAAAATGATTTGGACTCGTTTGAACTACTCAATACATAAGGTGTTAGAAATTTTATTGATTTGTAGTGTGATGTAACAGTGTGTTAAATCTTAATTGCAAAAAACTTCATTTTAATTGGTGCTTGATTTAATACAGTAGTTTTTCATTTAATTTCTTTTTGGCTTATTTTAAATTCTGCTTTAGAATCATCCCATAAAACCTGACAAACTGTTAAAATAGTCTTGATCTTAAAATAAAGTTTTAGAGTATTATCTTAGGAAAGGAAATTTGGGTGCGGTATTACAGAAATTCAGATTCAACCTAAAAATTCACTGAATGCCAATGAAGTACTATTACCTTAAAATGACTTTTTTTCCCCCCCTCTTTAGAATCCAGCAACTATCACAAGAATACTCCTTAGCCACTTCAATTGGGATAAAGAGAAGCTAATGGAAAGGTAAGGAACTGTATTGTCAGCTTTTTACTTAGAAGTAACAGAAAGCCTGTGGAATTGAATTTATGAGACACAAGTAGGGAATTCATTTTTATACCAGAATGTGAGCAAACCAGTGTACAGGTAGCATCTGCATTGACTTCATACAATCCTCATCTGTAAGTTTTGCAATAAACTTAGTGTTAAGGGAACTCAGGCTTAATGTTTTTCTTACTTTATTTTGGAGGTGAGGTGGGCGGGGGCTCTGCTTCAGTATTTTCTACAACATATCCTCTTGAGTACTGAGAACTGAGAATAGATTGTTTTTTTAAAAAGTGTTTGATATATTCTCGGAACACATGAATAAGATCTCCCTTTAATTACTTAAAACTTTCTTGCACACAAATCTTTAAATCTGTCTTGGGCATAATAATGACACTTACTCAGTAAAAACAAAATAAAGAAGTTTCTCAGTGTATCCTGCCCACCAAAACAGCTGTTTGGACTGGTTCTCTCATTCCAGTGCAGGATTAAATTCCACTGGGTATTTTCTCTATGGAAATGTTTCTGGTTCTAAAAGGAAGAAATTACTAGGACTGGAGAATGACAATAATAGTGCCATTCTTAATCTTTTTTTTCTTCCTTAGATTGGAAATTAGGAGCACTTTGTGGTAGGGTGACAGCCTTTATTTATTCTGTCAGCCTGATTCTATCAATCTAAAATAAGAATTCTGATTTTAATTTTAAAATCACAACTAGTTTTTGTTGCAAATTGAGAACCCAAATATTTGAGAAATAAATGGGAAATATTTCCCATTTGATTTTAAAATTGAAAGCATTTTATAAAACAGATGTTAAATAATACCAAGAATGTTACCCAATTTTCTCACACCTTGTACCCCAACGATAATTCTTAAATTATTGACCCCTTTGTGCCAGACATTATTTCAATTTATCCTAGTGATAGTTTTATGGAACTGCTAATTATTATCCCCACTTAATTGATATGAAACTAAGACTTAAAGCTTAATACATTTGTTTCAGTTTTGTAATGCAAGGAGCTAGCACTCACTCAGGTTTGTTGGACTCCAAAGCTTATGTTTGTAAACACGTACTAAACAGCTTTTAAAAAAGGAAATATTAAGAGAATGAGAAGACAAGCTAGACAGGGAGAGAATATTTGCAAAAGATACCTGTTATCCAGATTATACAGAGTTCTTAGAACTTAACAGTAAGGAAACGACCCAGTTTAGAAGTGGACAAAAATCTTGATAGACACCTCAGCAAAGAAGATACACAGATGTAAAATAAGCAGATGAAGAGATACTTACCATCGTATATCATTAGGGCTTTGCTAATTAAAATGTAATTGTGAGTTAAAATGACCACTACGCACCTATTAGAATGGTCAAAATCCAAAACAGTGTCACCACCAAATACTGATGAGGATGTGGAGCAATAGGAACTCTCATTGTTGGTGGGAATGCAAAATGGTGCAGCCACTTTGCTTCTAGTTTTGCAATTTCTTAAAAAAAACGGAACATACTCTTACCATACAATGCAGCAGTCATGCTTCTTGGTATTTACCCCAGTGAGTTGAAAACTTATGCCTACATAAAACCTGTACACGGATATTTATAGCATCTTTATTCATAAATTGATAAAACTTAGGAAGCAATCAGTTTGTGCTTCGGTAGGTGAATAGATGAATAAACTGTTGCACATTCAGACAATAGAATATTGTTCATCACTAAAAAGAAATGCGCTGTCAAGCCATGAAAAGACATGGAGGAACCTTAAATGCTTATTACTAAGTGAAAGAAACCAGTCTGAAAATGTTACATACTATGTGATTCCAACTATATGACATTCTGGAAAAGGCAAAACTATGGAGACAGTTAAAAGATCAGTGGTTGCCAGGGGTTAGAGGGAGAGAAGGATGTATATGTGGATCAAAAAAGGATTTTTAAGGTCACAAGAAAAGTGACCCCTAATGTAAACTATGGACTTTGGATGATAATGATGGGTCGTTGCATGTTCACTGACTGTATCAAGTATAGAACTCGGGTGTGAAGTGTTGCTGGTGGAGGAGCTTTGCGTGTGTGGTGGCAGCAGGTATGTGGGAACACTGCTTTCTGCTTAGTTTTGCTGTGAGTTTAAAACTGCTCTTAAAAAGGTAAAGTCTGTTTTGAAAAAAGAAAGGGAAATAAACTGTTGGCATATGTGACTGGGGTAGGAGGAAAAGGCACAAATAAACAATGTTGGGAATAATTATGAATAGGAAAATTTTTTCAGAATTATAAATTAATACTCTGTGTATCACTTTTACCAATACATTTGAAAATTAGAAGTGGAAATTCCTCCGCCCCCAAAAGAAGTAGGAAAATAACTGGAAAATACAATAAATATACTAAGATACCCCACTCCTTTTCCAAAAAGCAGTAAATGATTTTATGGGCAAGTTCTACATAATAAGCCTTTAAGAAACTGCCAAATGTTTTGTTGAAAATTATTTCAGAACATAGAAAAAGGTAAGGCATCATTAATTCATGTTAGCCAAATCAAAATAATGCTGTTTTCAGAATTTGATGAAGACAGCATAAGAAAACCATCTTCATTATGAATATAGCTATTGAATTTATGAGTAAAATAATACTCAGTTACATTGAAAGAACTAATGGCCTAGTAGGATTTCTCCTGGGAATGCAAGAATGGGTCACTATTGAGAAAAAACTCATCTATAGCATTTACTATTTTTAACAGATTAACGAAGAGAAACCAAAAGGCAATTGTAATAAATTCCAGTAATGTGTTTAATAATGTGCATTTACCCATGAATTCGAAAACAACAATTTTTAGCAAACTAAGAAGGTAATTTCTCATCTTAATAAAGCTAATAATCTACAGTGAAATTATATTTAATTTTGAAACATTAGAAGTATGCCCATTAAAATAAACAAGGTTACTGGGTCACCACTGTTTACATGCATTGGAAGTTCTGATGAATAAAATAATACATGGAAAATTAAGTAAGTGGCATAAGAATTGTTTTGGGGATGGGAGGATTATGGGTTATTTTTAGATTTTTTAGCTTGTATGTATTCTGTAAATTTTTCTCAAAAATCACATGAAAGGTTTATAATAAAATCAGAAAATGAGCATTCATTGGTAATGAAACACTGCCCAAAAAGATTTTATGTAGATAATCCAGTCATCTGCCTAGGAAACTCAAGAGAATCAACTGGTAAACTATATTAAAGTGGTTGTACATTAGAATCATTTGAGAATTAAAAAAAAACCAAAACACCAATGGCCAGGCCCCTTTCCATCCCTCCCTTTCCCCCAGCCTGTTAATATGTTTGGAAAATGGAAAGAAACGTAGAGTATAAGGAGACTTAGCTTCCATGACACTGTGTGCCTCCTACTTCTTGAGTATGAAAATGAAGATTTACTCGTTTGATAATCTTGTAACTATTTCGGATCCTAGGAATCACAGGAAAAGATAGTATGGCCAACAAATTTTGTTGCACAGCATTAAAAAAAATAATCTTGCTTCTCAGTTGGTAACACAGAATGAATTCAAGTATTTCTGTTCATTTTGAGATAGAGAATTCTTATCGTAGTCAAAATTGCAAAGTATTTTAAATTTCGTCCTCTCTACCCTCTTTTCTTATTTCCATATAGTAGGCATATAAATGTTTCTTTTCTTTTATTCATTATTGAGGCATATTCCCTGTCCTCGAGGAAGGAACTCATGGTCCAGTGAGGGCAATAAAGGTACGAATAGATTCTTGTCAGTAATTCTTCTTATTGTCCCCCGGACTTCTAGTCCACAATTTAAACAAATCTGTCCTGACCTAAAAACTAGCAACTTAATTCTTTTTAAAAATACCTTTTGGTGAAGATGGAGAGGGGCTGGTAGACAAGGGACCATTTTAGCTGTTAGATCTCTCTCGTCTCTTACAGCAGCTTTCCAGACTTTAGCCATTTTCCTTCCTACCCAGTTTTCTGCTTTTTAACTCTGGGGATTAATTTCTCTCCTTATTTGCAGATTAAATGGAAATCTCTCTGTTTACTAGATTTCTTCCCATGCTTCTCCACACAAGGCAGAACAGAGCAAATCAGAGAATCAGGAATGCAGCAGCAGTGGCAAATCTGTCCTCCTTTTAAGGCCAACCGTTCTGTCTGGGGTTTGATTCGATCACAATTTTTGTGAGATGTCGTTTTTTAAATTTCGTTTGTCATATCTTGAATCTTTTCTGGTTTATTGTTCAGGATTTTTAGTTGTAAACAAACTTTAAGAGGCTAAGTGGAAAAGACATTAAATATTGAGAATCAGCTGTGAAGGCTAAGTGCAAGACAATGCCAAGAGTCACAGTCTCAGACTGTTTTAATGGAAGTGCTGTTGTTGCTGCCATCGAACACAAGCGTCACACAAGCTCGTGTCGTCGAGTGTCGGGCGTGTGACACCATGATCAGTGCTTCTGGTATTGGAGCCTTTGAAAGCTGGATATCTCCTTATCTCTGACAGAATGAATTCGTCATTGACTCTTTCTTTAAAATATATTTTTATTGAAGTATGGTTAGTTTACAATGTTGTGTCAGTTTCTGGTGTACAGCACAGTACTTCAGTCATATAGGAACATACACATACTCATTTTCACATTCTTTTTCATCACTAAGCTACTACAGGATATTGAATGTGGTTCCCTGTGCTATACAGTATAAACTTGTTGATTCTTCATGGACTTTTACTCAGTACTATGCTTTACATTAACTACAGATCACCCTGCTCCTGTTAGGCATAAATGCTATCAAAAAACTATCCAGAATTAAGTGAGTATATTAAAAGATAGAAAATATGTAAGAGAAGTTAAGACCTATACAAGATATAACAAGAAGGTCTCATCGAGTTTAGAAAGAGAATGGGGCATAGGTAATATCTGAACGTATAATGGCTCATTTTCCTGATGGGTAAGAGTTAAAAGTGCCCCAGGAAGCCTAACATTTCCCATGTATAATAAAATACTATTTCACTGATTCTAAGATGTAGTTTTTCACATGTTAACATGCCTTAAATCTGTATACATCTTGCAATTGATGGCACCTTACAGTCCAACGAGTGAAAATTTTCCAGTTTTACTTTCTGGTAAGATCATGAAATTTTGATACCAAAGAATTTTAGATTTTATGAAATACAGTAAAAAGAAATCCACATTTTAAAATACTATAGTAAAACTACAAAAATAAAGAGAAAGAAAATCATAACAGCAATAAGAAGCAAGAAAAATTACTTTCAAAAAGTGGAAGTGTGTATATAATGTATATGGAGGAAAAATAGATAAAGCTTACTCCTCTGTACTTGTAGTCTTCTAGAGAACAGCTGACTCAGTAGCAGCAGTGGGAGTGATGATGATACCTCAGCAGGTGAAGAAAAACAAGTGCCAGCCCAGAATCCCGTGGTCATGGAAAACGTACTCACCAACAGTGCTGTCTTGTAATTAATACAGATTGGCTTTATGTTGTCCCTGGCCTTTGTATCTTTTTAAGCCAACATTTAAAATTCTATTGATGTTGATTGAAGTTTCAAATATTCATAATTGTTATTTAAGCAACTATTTGAATGTTAAGGGGAAAAAATTGGAATGCAGCCTAAGTTGTGCTGAAGAGTGGATAAATGCGTGTAAAGTGCATGTTTAAGGATAGTAATGAGCTAAGCATTCACCTTAAGTCTCAAATTAATGAGCTAGGTATGTCAAGACGGAAAAAGAGCAATAAAGTAAACGCAGAGAAAACACAAGAAGAAGTAACGAAGAGCAGACTTCAATAGAATGGAAAAGAAACATACAGTAAAGAGGATCAAGTACCAAAAGATTTTTTTTTTTTGTGAGACATGACATTGGTGAGATTAATCAAGACAAGAAGGTACAAAAAGCCAATGTCAGCAGTGAAGAAGAATGTCACTTTGAATCCTTCAGATACTAAAAGAAAAAAAAAGATATTGTGGATCACTACGTCAAAATTTGCAATTTACCAAAATTTACATAAGAACTAGAAAAACCCACAAGGGGCTGTAACTACAGTGAAATTGTCTATAAAGAAAAGTCTAAGTCCAGATGGATATACTAGAAAATTCTACCAACATTTAGTGAGACAGTAACTCTAACCTTATAATACCTAACTTCATATTCTTTCAGAAAACAGAAAAAGAGTCTCCTCCACCTTCATGGGGCTATCACAACCTTGATACTAAAACCCAAAGAAAAATTACGTATCGGTTTCTCTCATGTACATAGATGCAAACAAAAAGAGGAAAACCCCAAAATATTTGCAAATTGAATTCAGCAATACATAGAGGATGATAATCCATCATGGCCGCCTGAGATTTATCCCAGGAATGATGGGTTGGTTTAACCTGAAACAATTCCAATATGATTGGTCACTTGAACAACTTAATGAAAATAACATTTTAATAGATACAGAGGAGCAATTGCTAAAAATCAGTAATCATTTATGATTTGAAGAAATCATTAGCAAACTAGGCACAAAAGGGAACTTTCTTAATCTTATAAATTTATGAAAACATCTGTAGGAGATACCATAATTCATGCTGAAATGATGAAAATATTTCCTTTTTAGATGGAGTTCAGGACATGGATGTCCTGTTACCTTCACTTACGTTCAGTGTACTGAAGATCCTAGCTAGTAGTGTACCCCAAATAATAATAAAGTATAATGGCTATAAGGCAGATACTAAGCAGTTAATATTCATTGCTGATATGAATTGTGTGTATAGAAAATCCAGAGGAGTCTAAGATAAGTTGTTAAAATACATGATTTTAGAAAGAAATACAAAATTTTAATTTTTTTTCTCTTAGCATTTACGTGCATATCTCTGACCCAGTAGTCCCACTCCCAGGTATACACCCAACAGAAAGAAATGATGCATGCCTCAATTGAAAGTCATATAGAAACATGTTCATAGCAGTGTTACTCATACTAGCTCCATTGTCAAAGAACCCAAATGTCTATAGATAGATAGATAGATAATGGTATATTTATATAACTATTTTACAATGAAAAATAAGTGAACTGGAGCTATAAGTGACCATATAGATTAATCTTAAAAACCAATATATTGAATGAAAGGAAGACATTCAGTAGAATACCTGTCTCCTGTATGGTTGTGTTGATAAGAAATTCAAGAACAGGCAAAAATAAGTTATATTGTTTAAGAATGCATATTTAGGTGGTAAAACTATAAAGAAAAATGGGGTGGTGATCATTTTGGGGGGAAAGAGGAGCTTGTTACTGAGAAAGGGGTGTTTGGAGGGTTCTAAAGTACTGGCTTTGCTCCGGTTCTTGTCCTGGGTTGTGGTTATAAGCAGGTGTTTGCTTGAATAACATTTGTAAGCTGCTCATTTATGTTTATGCACCTTTCTAGAATTGTGTTATTTCAGAATAAAAAATAATTTTAAAACGCACACTTAGGAAAAGGAACCTTAAAAGTGAATGTTCCACTTGTTTGTCGGGCATGTAGGAATGGTAGTTCCTTTAGTACCTGCAGGTGAATCTAACCTTTTTGCAGATACAGTTTCCTCACCACCTTCCTGGGCTCCAATCTCGTATCTGTCCTGTACTTCCATCATGTCAGCTTACTTTACCAACCTCTGCTACCTTTGTGGTGGTTCCTACTTAACAAAGTTATATTATCTGACTTTCGAAAACCTTCCGTACTTTCATTCCATTCTGCTCGTCTGTACTCTACACTCCATTGGAATGCTCTTGACTGTTCAGGCCCCAATTTTCTCAAAACCTGTAGCTTTGCACAGATTCATAGAGGGTCAGTCATATTTCATTCTAGAGTTGTGCTCACCGACATCAGGTACAATTCTCTGCATCTTGTATGATGCGCCCTGGATCTCCTTGTTCCCTGAATCTTACCACATTTACTATTAAGTCCTTTTGACTTCTCGAAGTTGGTGGCTATTTTGAATACTTCCCTGGCATTCTCCTCCTACCTCTTGCATACTTAGTATGTCATATTGCAGGCCGTCCATCTCTTTCCTTCAAAGCAGTTGATTAACATCGGCACTAACTGGCACAGTCCCCACATATAGTTGGTTCATCTGCAACAGAGCTGTATGTAAAAGTGATCTGAATTATGTACTCTCATATTTTGATTGCTTATTCTTAGTTTTAGCATAGCGAGATTTTCAGCATACTTTAGAGATTCTCAACATTAACAACCTGACGAGGTCCATTAAATGTATTGAAACTATATTGATTTTATCAAAATAATAGAAGGGTATTTCTTTTCATGTACTAGAAGAAACCATTTTTTCTCTTTAGTTGAAATCAGACCCACTATTGCATAGGTCACAAGTAGTTTATTTCATCTTAGTCACTGAGTTGTGCTGCTCATATGTAGCAGGAGGAAAAGACAGTTGAGCAGAGCTGAGGGTGTGGACTTCCCTGCATGCGCATATTTGGACAGAGGGCACGGAAGCCACTGTCTTTGTTTTCTTTGAAGTAAAACGTAGTTTTAAAAAATAGTATTGGTTTTTGTCATTTGGGGGCTATGGTCTCTTTTGAGAAAGCAGTAAAAGCTTTGGCACTTCTTTCTCCTCAGCAGAAGGGCATGAACATGGCTAAATAAATTAGAGTATTTTGGATAGTGTATGGTTGTTGAAGTTTCCGGGGTTTCAGGGTAGAAGAACTTAGTAAACGGAAGTAATGATCATCAAGCCAGAGAATATGGACCACATTTTGGTCTGTTTTTCACAGGCAAGGATGTACATAAAAGCCAGCAAACTGAAGGAACTTTCTAATATGTAGTGACCAGGTATACAAAGTATAGGGAGTTAAGAATCCACCTATATTCTTGAGCATAGTAGTCCATAATAAAACTGTCAAAATAGGCAGGGGAAAAAAAAACCTTCATTATTCTTTTAAGAACATTAAACATAGACTCTATAAGGTTTCAGAGATGAACTGATAAAACAACAGAACGATACGAAAAGGAAGCTGACAGAATAAGAAAAATCCCTTAGAACTTAAAACCACATTGGCAACAGCTAAATAGAGCAGATACTATGGAAAACAGAGAGGTATAAGAGAGGAAAAGGACAAAGGAGGAGTTAGCAGATGGTAGACACGGAGGACAAATGGACAAAGACTAAGTGCAAATCAAGCAGGTCTTAATAACTAAGAAGATTTTAAAGTAATCACTACTTAAATGGCATTTCAAAAGAGAAAGTTAAATGCTCAAACCCTATAGAAATAAACTTCAAAAATGAAGAAACATTACAATTATTTTAGTTAAAAATGATGTGAATCATAAAATGTGAATTATTTTGACTGCAGACTTCAGTAACAACGGATACTGGAAGAAAATGGATGCTGTCAGTATTGAGAATATTTGGGGTCGAGTGGGTAGGTTTTTGGCCAAAGGAGCATTTGAATACATTTAAACATTTTAATTATGTCTAAGTAATCAGGGTTATCAATCTTAGGAAATAGAAAGCAGTTTTTACTGTTCTTGAAAAGAAAGCTAAATAATGTAAAAACAGTGTCATTTGTGAAAAAAATTATATAAAATGATAATCAACTGGGAAAAGCTCTAGGAAGTTCCAGCCAAAGCTATAGAGTTAAATGTAGGGTCATATAAAGACAATGTATTATTTAAAGTTGGCAAAATAAGAAACAGTTTAAGTACTAAGTTTAATTTATGTTTAGTAGAAATAAATTGACTTCACTATCTTCCAGATAACCATATAAGAGTCATTGGTGAACAGACCATGTAATAAATAAAATCAAAACAAAATTTTAAGTGTTGTATTTCTTTTAAAATGGAATTTAACAAGTGAAAAAGATCCCTATGCTTGCTCTGCCCAGCAGTATGAGTGGATTCTTAAACTCTCCATTCTGTCCTCCTGGTCTGTATTTGAAAGTTCTTTGGTTTCTAGAATGAACTAAAAACTATAAACTCCAGTATATTGCTGTCTTTAAGAAATATTCCTAAATAAACTAAAGAAATTCAGATTTATCACTGTCAATTATCATTAAGAGGTTACTCTTTGTCAATTATTCTTTAAAAAGAAATTGAATGCTTATAAGATTCTTCTAGGTACTAGGGCTGCTGTGGAAATAAAATAGTCTTCATGAGGTTTACATTTTAGCAGAGAAAACAAAATAATAATGATTACAGAGTTAGTAATGTGATGTGTTGTGCAGGAGTACAAAGTTCTGTGAGAATGTAATGTAAGCGAATCTTACCTAATTTGAGTGGGAGAAACTGTCAAAGAAGACTTAATTGAGGAAATGAGGTTTGAGGTGAGACCTCAAGGTGGGAAGAAGCGGTTCAGGTAGTTGAAACACCCTTCAGTAAATGGTTAGCCGTTCAGCTTAAAACGGAATGGAATCCCTGTTTTCCTCCTTCCTACGTAAACCTAATTTACATGTGAATCAGTAGTTTTAATGGAAACAGTTTAAAGACCTAAATCATGAGTGAATTTGAATAGAGATCTTTTCTTGATATGAAATCCATAAATCACAACAGGGTTGCATGGTAAGTCTGCCTACCTAAAAATTAAAAGTGGCAGTTAAACACCATTAAACAAGATTGGAAAGCTGGGGGAAGAAAGCAGTCTGAAAGACAAAGGGTTAATCTTCCTGTTTCCATTCTGAACTTGTAAAATAATAGCAAGACCTTCACAGAAAAATACTTGCAGCTTGACTAATAAGAAATGCAACTTAAGTCTAGGTGTTTTTCTCTCATCACGTAGGCCAAGATTTTAATCTAGGATTGTTTGTATGCAGAACATCTGTGTCTTACAGTATCAGGTTATTTAAGTAAATTATGCTATATACCTACAGTGGAATACTATGCAACAGTAGAAATAATGTAGACCCATGCTCGTTGACAGAGATGTTGTTACATATTGTTCAGTAAAGAAAGCAGGTAATAAGCCTGGAGTGTGAAATTATTTGTATGAAATAAGCACATGTCTGTTTGGCTATGTTTGCATAGAATGTTGAATAGAATGTTCACCAAAGTATTAGCATTTACTAATTTTGTGTAATCAAGTTTTAGGTGACAAGAGTTTGTTTTTTCTTGTAAGCATGAATATTTTTTATAAAAACAAGGTTTTTTAATTGGTTTTTGTATTCATATTTAGTGTTAGTTTTATATACACTTTCTACTTTTTAGATAAAACTTGCACCTTAGGTTTTTTCAGAGATAACATTTGTAGAAAAGCATTTGATTTTTCTGCTCTGTGTCTTTGATAAGCTGAATCATCAGGGACAACTTCATATGAACCCCCCTTTTATAATGTGTTGACGTTTTGATTGATAATTTGATCATTTCATTGAAACATTATTGTAGTAAAAGTATTTATAAAAAGATATTTATTTGTTTTAGGAGAATGATGTGATTTGTTCTCATTTGAGTGATTTTTTCTGGAGATACCATAAATGACACAAAGCCTGAACAAGACCTTCATTACAGATATTGGAAATCTCTTTTGAGTATCAGTTATTTTTTAGCTTGAGAACCTCCTGTTCATATATAGAGAACATTGTAGTTATTTAAATCTGAACTTTACAAGCTAAAAAGTACATAGACCAGATTCCACATTAATATTTTTTGCTGATTATAGTGATGCAAAAATTGAAAGTTTTTTTTTTAATCTTACTGTTTTTCTCTTTAGAATATTAAGATATTTCGGGAGGTCAAAGACCATGTCTTAACTGGATTAGTGGATTGTGCTAAGTGTTTACCTCTATCTTTGTCAAAAAGTTTATAGTTCAGTTGAAACTCTGTGGATAGTAGTTGCCATACCATGCTGGTGATATTTTAGATAGTGAACTACTTCTGTATATTTAGATACACATTTTATGAAAAAGTTAATATATGGACTATTTGATAGAAAAGCTTTTCAAGATACACTTTTGTTTCATCTTTCTTCCCTTTCTTGGTAAATTAAAAAGTATTTCAAAAGAGTATTTGGAAAGCGAGTCTTTTGTAAAATGAGACACATGTAATCGTTTCATTTTTAAAATGATTTGTGGGATAAGATATGCTTTGTAGGTGATTTAGTTGCTAATATATTTAAACTGGTATAACTAAAATTATTAATAAAATGAATTCATTTGTATAAAATGTAGTCTAGCCTTTTAATATACCGTTACTCTTCATAAGGTATCACTAGAGATAGTACAGGTTTCATCCTTAGGTTTGGGTTATAGTACTGTTAATACTACAAATAGCTTAACTTTACAGGATTAAAAACAAAATAAGAAGTATCAAAATAGCAACAGAAATTCAATCTCTCTTTGTACATGTATACTCCTATTTGCTACAGTTTGTAGCCATGCAATTCATTTCCTCTGAGCAAAAAAGGTTATGATCTTGGTTTAATTCACTTCATTGCTTTTCCCTATGGAAAATCAGGCTTTTGGAGAGCTCTAAGAGTGTGCTATTGCCGGGCTCTCATCCTTTCTGTTTAAATAATGCAGGTACTTTGATGGAAACCTGGAGAAGCTCTTTGCTGAGTGTCATGTAATTAATCCAAGTAAAAAGTCTCGAACACGCCAGATGAATACAAGGTCATCAGCACAGGATATGCCTTGTCAGATCTGCTACTTGAACTACCCTAACTCGGTGAGTATCTGGTAGTTTAAGGCTAGAACTGACTATTTCAGAGGGTAAATCAACTTTTCATTATTTAAACAAAGGAAGATCTGGGAGTCTAGGATTGTAGAAAGTAACCAGTCAATATATTAAGGAGAAGGAAAGAAGAGAAGGAGTAAGAGCTTGTTCTCTCTCACTCCTCCCTTGTTTGCTTTTTAAAGCAGTAACTATTTCACTAGAGAGCTTTCAGGATGCTTCGTAACAAAAGATTTTCACATTTACAGATTCATTCTAACAGAAATTCTTAAGTACAGGTATCCCTCTGAAAACCTGTTGAATTTAGGTGATTTACTTTGGCATGTCTAGTAAAGAAATTTTAGGCGTAAATAAACATCTTCCCCTGAAGGCACTTTATTAGTAACTATGGGAAAATTATATTTGTTGCAGAAATGTCTTTAGTTACTTGCAACTCGCCTCTTAAGGTGCTTCAAGATATCTAAGAAATAATTTAATTCTACCATTATTACTGTCTTGTTATATTCTCTGCTTTAATAGTTAAGCAGCTTTTTCTGGTAATTACTATATACCAGGTCTTTGTCGCCAGTATTATATATTTTAACATACTGAAGGTTTTTCACTGTTTATCTTTGAGTTTAACATGTGTACCTCTAAACCCATTTGAAAGGAACTAATATGTTCACATGTGCAAGTCCTTTGAAGAGAGGTGTTAAAAGAAAGTTAGTTACATTCTCTTAGAGAAATGGAGAATCAGAGTTAAAATAATTTAGTTAGTAAGTAAAATGCTGAATTGAATTTTCAGATTCTCAAGTTTTGATCACAGTTCTAAAACTACCTGCTTGGTTCTGGATAGTAAATCATGTAATCTCACTGGATCTCAGTTTTTTTAATCTTTCAGATGAGTTGAAGAAGATATTCTTTCAAATCTCTATCAGCCTGAGAATTGTACCATTTCCCTCTCCTTAAATCACAACCCTAACTTAAGTATTTAAGAAGGACAATCTGCACTTCTATTAAAAATATATTTATTTCATGTTTTGACTATTTTATTATCTTTCTTTAACAGACTCTCTTTGCCATTGACATTTGTGTCGTATTTACAGTTTATAAATGTTTCTGTGAGGGAATACTAAGGCTCAAATAATTAGTCCCAAATTATGCAAGTTAACCCTATTCTTGGGCATTCCTTCTCCTGCTTTATTGTGAGCAGCTCCTCCTCAGTTTACATCATCTTAAATGTAATTCGAGTGCTTGCAGTTTGTAACTGATAATGGAGAACCTACTGTTCATTCATTCATTCAACACACCAGGAACTATTCTAAATGTTACAAACAATGGAGAATAAAGGCATAATATCTGCCTTAGATAATTTACAGATTAGCTGGGCAGATAAGTAAAATGAAATATTCAGGAAAAAAATGGTAAGTGTTTTGATATAGGCCATGATACTGTGGGAAAATGTTGGAGAGACACCTAACCCAGTTTTGGATCAGAGAGGACTTCTCACAGAAATTTACATTTTAATTAACCTCTGAAGGTGTGGTAGTCAGGTGAATCAGGAAAATGTAGCATTACAGAAGCCAAAGGAAGAGAATGCAGCTTCAAAAATGGGAAACAGTGCTAGCTTCAGGGAAAAGAATTGGAAAGTGAGTTTGGAATTAACAAGAAATTTACTGATGATCTTGGAAATAAAATGGGAAACCAAACTGGCTGGGATCATTGACTTGAAGGTGGGAAAGGAAGTGGAGGCAATAAATGTAAACAAATTACTCTTTTAAAGGAAGTTTGGCTATGAAAGTGACAGGAAAGAAAGCCAACAGCAGCGTGGGTTGGAAAGTAAGTTAAAGTGTTATGGAAACTGTGTCAAACATTAGGAAAAATTAATCACTAAACTTGGACTTCTTTTCTCATAGTTTTTTAGACTAATAAAGAAGAAGAATTTTAACCTTACTGTTTGCCAGTAAATGTCACTTCACATTCTTCATTGAAACTTTGTTAACTGAATGAATGATTTCTTTACTTATGTTGTATAACTCCCATGTTTCGATTTCCACTATTCTCTTCCAACACTGATACTTCCTTTCATGATTGTGTATCTTTGACACCGTTATCCTTTATTAAGGAGCTTGGCTTATACGTGCCACATGAAAACAGGTTTTTAAATAAATGCTTCTGATATCTTCAATTATAATACTTTGGAGTTAATGGTTTTGAGTGGTCGATTCTTTAAAAACAATTTCCTGAGTCTTTGGAACACTGTTTAAATTCACAGATTCCTCCCCCATGCCACCACCCTCACCTCCTTGTGTTGTGACGAGTTCAGGGGTTTCTTAGCCCTGGCAACAGTTACTCACTTTATTATAATGTTCGTTTGAAACAAAGCATTCCATCTAGCTGTACTAAACTCTCATTCTACTAGGAGATATAACTTGGGCTACCCTGTCTCATTTTTATGAAATAAGTCTATTTTCTAAGAATGAGGTATGTTACGTAGATAGAGGCAAAGCTGAAGATCGTGAGGGTAGTCCACCCTCTGATTCCCCTCCCCGGGGGCACCTTGAGTCTTTGTGCTCCTGGGAACACTGAAAACATCTGATCTAAGTCCTACCCTGTCTTCCTTTTTATTAATTCATTCCATTTTACAGGTGAGGGAACTAGTGCCATGATTATATTTCCTCAGTTTTATAAACAAAATGGCTTCAACTTTAGAGATTATTTGGGCAGCTTCTGTTGGAGGACAGATAATTCTTACTGTTTTTATTGCTGTTTGACATTAGTTCCTATGTGTGTGAAATGGCGCAGATAAATGAAACCTTTGAGAGTGTGTATTGCCCTTTCAGTTCTTTTTCTTGAAACCATTAATTTCTGTTGTAGATAGTATTTTGTATATTTTTAGTGTACTCTTGGTCAAATATATTTATGATATAAACAGAGATAAATGTGATGAATAATATGATCCTCAGAGTCACGGAAAGGCCCAGGAGCCAAGCAGGGCAGCACAAGCCAGTAAGGGGACAAAGATGTCAGGAGGACGGAGGAGAGGGAAATAAGACAGGCAGGAAAAATACCCTGATACATCCATGATGACAGAATTCTTGAGCACAGTGAATATATGTGTACTATGGTTTAGTGTTGCTTTATCTTTGGACATGCGTGTGTAATTTACCTGATTTATCTTGTTTAGTCTTGTTACCTGTTTAAATAGAAAAGTTATTAGAAGGAAAAAAAAGCTTTGTTTTTGTCTTTTTATCTTACAGTGGAGCGCTGGCCAAATAGAGATGTGATCACTTAGTGACTATTGTGACCTTTACTCTCTCAGTCTTAAGGATTCTTATTTGAAAAAATAATAAAGCACATTAGGATGTGTATGTGTTTTTAAGTTATGAATAAAACATTTTAGAATTGCTGGTATATTCCTCTACTATATTTGTCCTTTGCAGAATGCTCCTTCCCATTAAGGCCTTGAAAATCAAATACTCTCCATTAGTAATCTGGCAATAGGTTAGTGCCAGATCTGTTGTCACTGCTGGGAGATAATGAGTAGATTCTTTCATTTGTTCCCCCAGATCCTTTTTTTTTTTAATGGACGAGAACATTGATTTCCAGGGGTTTGGGGCATAGTTCAGTGGTAGAGCGCACGCTTAGCATGCCAGGAGGTCCTGGGCGAAAAAAAGAAAAAAAGAATGTTGATTTTCTAGTTATTTAATTTCACTCATTTTGTGAATGAGTTAGAACCATTGTCAATCTCTGAATAGCACCGCATTTTAAACTTGGTATTTTTCATGTCATTTAGTCTGTAAAACCAGTCTTAGAAATGATACATTTTATTCCATGGCTACTCTTCAGGCATTTTAAAAATAGTTGATAATGTTGTAATACAGTAATTAACTATTTGCATCTAATATCATAAGTGACATCAGAAATTAGCTATTTTAAATGACAGCTAATTAGAAAATGTTACAGAATTTGAAATATCACTTGTAAGAGTCACAAGATAAATAAAAGATCTAAGAGTAAACTTGGCAAGGAATATGAAAGATCCGTATGAAGAAACGGGGAGATAAATGGATGACAAGTATTTTGAAATAAAGAATAAAAATAAAGAAAAAAGAGAACAGACTTGAGGGTGGGGAGGGAGTTAGTCCTATCAAATTCAGCAACAGGCAGTGCAGTGAAACAGGATAGAGTCAAGTATGCATGAAGAGAATTAAGTATATAACAGAGAAGTCATTTCAAACAAGGTGGATTATTTAATAAATGATGTTGGAACAACTTGGTAGCTATCTAGGTTGCAAACAGACTCCTACCTAACTCCTTATATCAAAGCTAACTAAGAAGCCATACGTTTCAGAACTAATACATTTGCTACATAAAAATACAAGCTTCTACACAGCTGTAAAATGATGTGAACATTGAAACTGAGAGAAAATATTTTCCACACTTACAAACAGCCGATTTTCTAAATAAGTAAAAATCCCCGGTAAATCACTGAGGAAAAAAAACTCAGAGGAAAAATGGGCAAAAAAGGTGAAGAGACTGCACACATGCAAAAAACTACAGCTTTAAATCTTTTTTTCAAATGTTTAAATAAATTTCATTCATAAAAAAATTAAAATCAAAACTAACGGGAGAGGGAGGGTATAGCTCAGTGGTAGAGTGCATGCCTAGCAAGCACAAGGTCCTGGGTTCAATCCCCAGTATCTCTGTTTAAATAAAGAAGCCTAAAATTACCTCCCCACCTATAAAATAATTTTTAAAAAAGAAAAAAATTTAAAAACGGAAACAAAAGAAAAAAAACTAATGGGAGTTAGTTTATTTTCACCTGTTAGGTTGATAAAAATCAAAGTTTGGTAATATACTGTGTTGAGATGGGTGTTGAGAATCTAGGTTCTCTTGAATGATACAAATTGCTACAACCTCTTTGAACAAAGCTTTGTAATGATCAAACTGTAAATATATACTATTATAATTTCACTTTTACAAATCTGTCCTGACACACATTCATATGATCACAAAGATAATAATAGTAATAATAAAGAAAGCCAAGATGCAGAAGAGAATTTGTGGTACTTTTACCATGTGTGTGTACCTGTGTACATTACAACATCTTTGGAAGAATGTTAATATGTGAGATACTGGAAATAGTGATTACTTCTGGGTAGAGAACAGGGGATGAGGGAGACATTTTTCAACATAAACTCATATTGTTAAATAATTGTTCTTAACCATGATTCTCTGTTACTTACTCACTTTAAAATAATTTGGTAGTAAATATTATAAAATATTCTTAAATTAAAATATGGTAATCATTATTTGTCTTTTGATACTACAGTCCTTTAGACTCTTAACATTATTTAAAGTACTTGCTTTTAGTATCCCATTATAGAATATAGTATACTACATTTAACATTTTCAAATTGATAGTATTTCAAAATTATATAAGTATTATATGATTAGACCAAAATGTTACTATTAGTCTTTGCTATTTGAGTAAATATTTTGGTTTCCGTAAGATTTTATTTTCTAGATTAGCTGTGTTCCATCAGCTCCATGAAATATGCTGTATTAGTGTGACTTTTTTTATAACAGCTTTTCTGATATAATTTACATACCATACAATTCACCTACTTAAAGTGGCCTTTAATATAGTCACAGAGTTGTGCAGCCATTACCACAGTTAATTTTATAACGTTTCATACCCCTAAAAAGAAACCTGTATCCTCTTACGGTCACTTCCCACTGCCCCTCTAGGCTTCCCATCCCTAGGCAACCGTGAATCTTTCTTTCTTTCTCTATGAATTTGCCTGTTATGGACCTTTCACATAAGTAGAATCAAGCAATATGTGGTCTCTTGTGACTGGCCTCTTTCACTTAGCATGATGTTCTCAAGGTTTGTCCAAATTGTACGTATCAGTGCTTCATGCCTTTTTATGAAACCCCATTATATGGTATTCCACATTTTATTTGTCAGTTGGTGGATATTTGGATTGTTTCCATTTTTGGATTATTCTGGTAATGCTGCTATGAACATTTGTGTACAAGCTTTTGTGTGAGATGTGTATTTTTATTTCTTTTGGATATGTGTACCTAGGAGTGGAGTTGCTAACTCGTACGGTAATAAATCTATATTTAAGTTTTGAGAAACCGCCAGAGTGTTTTCCAAAGTTCCTGTACCACTTTACATTCCCACCAGCAGTGTGTGAAGGTTTGAATTTCTCCACATCCATGTCAACACTTGTCTTTTTGATTATAGCTGTCCTAGTGGGTGTGAAGTGATGTCTCATTGTGGCTTTGATTTACGTGTCCCTGATGACTAAGGATATCCAGCATCTTTTCATATGCTTATTGGCACAAACTTGTCTCCCTTTCCTAGAAATTATGAATATCTACTGTAGATGCATTTCTCATTAATTAGGTGTTTTGTATTCAGTTTATTTGCATGTATAGATTTTACCACCTAGAATTTCATTTTAGGAGCCCAACTAGTCTCGTCAGATTGGACGTTTTAGCCACTACAGGAAACGTGACCTAATAGAGCCTTATTGAGTCACTGTCTATGGTGATTTTTCTGATAATATCTTTTAAAGTCCACGTATCATTTTTGTTACAGTACTTCACTGGCCTTGAATGTGGACATAAGTTTTGTATGCAGTGCTGGAGTGAATATTTAACTACTAAAATAATGGAAGAAGGCATGGGACAGGTAAAAGATGCCAATTTGTTCTTGAGTTTCGTTGAATTTCCTACAGTGTTTAGACCCTACAAAATATGAACAGGTGAAGCATTCTGGGTTGTGAATTGCATGGGGAACTTTTTTCTAGATTAAAACAACTGAAAGATAATTGAGGCTTTTTTCTGTTTATAACGTGGCATTTCATTTAATGATCCAATCCAGGTAATGTTTTCTCAGCAGGCATTAACATTTGTATTTATCTGGCTAAACTTGTTGAGAATTTTTGTCATATCTCTTGCTTTTTGCCTTTCAAGTTTTGTATTGAAAAAACAATTATTTGGGTTAGAATTTTAGTTACCTTATGGTGATAAACACACACACATTTCCTTTAATAGAAAGAGAACAATTAAGGTCATGTAAATGTTAAGAACCTAGCAAGGTGCCTGGCAATGGTAAACATTCAGTAAATACCTGTTGAATGAAGACATAGTTTAAATTTCGATCTTTTTCAGACTATTTCGTGTCCTGCTCATGGTTGTGATATCTTAGTGGATGACAACACAGTTATGTAAGTACTTTTGATAGATTCTGCATGTTGAATATTCATTAGTTGGTTAAACCAGATTAAGTTTTGCTCAAGACCACAGAGGAGGTGAAATTTTTAAAGTCTGAAGATACTTTCTAATCCACTATCCTTTGTTGTACACAAGCCCATTTGTAACCTGGTTAAATTCCCAGTCACTATTCTGGTAAACTTGGCAAGGCATGACAGCTAGATTTCAGTAAACCTTGGAATTGGAGAGTAGGATATGTCACCGTGTCAGGGAAGCAGGTGCCAGGACAGAATTAAAGGGGAGTAGATTTATTCTGGGACAGTATCTGTGTAGGTTAAAGCAGAGGAGGAGCAGTAGACAGACCATGATGCAGTTCTGACACCTGTTAAAGGCGAGAAGGGGGAGGAGGATGCAGTGGGAAGAGACTCAGACTGCATAGTGGTTGAGAGAGTCGGGCAGCCCTGTGGGGAACTCCAGGATATAGGACTGCCTCGATGAGTGGAAATGGCAGGCCCTGGGACCCATGCCATGGCTCCGTCTCTCCCTGAGAACTAACCAGGGGGAATGTGGCCTCAGCTAGAACACTGCCACAGGTTGCAAAGCTGTGCAACTGGAGGCTGTTGGCTAACGACTCACCTTGAAAGGTTCTCTTTTGAAGAGGAGAAAGGAACTCAGAGAAACAAGTGGTTACCTCTTGTACATGGGGTAGAACCCCAGGTTGCTTAATTCCTGAGTCAGTGTTGTTTTCACAACCTCATGCTACCCACTTGACTTCAGTCTAGGAGAATAAACAGATTGAGGGCCTGAATGATCCACAAACAAGTTGTATAATTAGTCCTGGATAGTTACCTGTATAGAAAAGTATGCCTGTGTTTAAGTACTAGGATTTGAAGGTAATAAAAGTAAAAACAGCTTTTTTTTTTAAAAAATGGACTTTAATAAGCAAATTTCTTAACCAGATGAAGCCGTAAATGGACTTAACCAGCACAGTTATGAAGCCACTGCTTCTACTTTATTAATCTCAGCCTACTGTGGATTACTAACACGTACTCACTGTTGTTGCCAGCTCTGTGTTAATACTGTTTCTGTCTTTCAGTAAATCTTATTTCCATTATTATTTTAAGCTAGCAGAAATAAACCATGTATCATCTTAGAGTACCAGGATCCTTCCACTTGTCTTTATCTTGTCCCATGATGCTTTGATTCCTTGCATTCTTTCATCAGGACATTACATCAGTATAGGTCACTGTATCTTTTCATTAATTCCACGAACACTTACTGGGAGCCTACTTATGAGCACATATACAAAGGAGAACAAAAATTTTAAGATTTATTTCCTTTCCCCAAGAGATTCATAAATAAATAAAATGCATAGTTTGTTTTATATAGAGAGATATGTATAAAGTACAGTTAGAAAGAAGCAAATTACTCTACCTGAAGAATTTGGGGAGACTTTCTTAGGGAGTAAAATCAAGGGGTAAAAATTTAGGTTGAGGGAGTGGAGGGTAATATTAAAGAAAGGATGCCAGTATTTTTTTAACAGGCCATGAATGTCTGTTACGTATTCTGTGGGAGCTGGAGCACAAAGTATCAGATTATTAGAGATGAAGATGAGAAAAGTTTGACAGTTTATGATGAGTTTAGTCATAGAAGGTTGTTAAGACTGTGGTAATGAGGTTTGCATTTTAGGAATAACTTTGGTCATATCAAGGAAGATAGTATAGAGTGGGGAGGCATTTGGGCAGTAAGATGTAGTTAGAAGGATGTTGTTTTATGAAATTTTATTTGGGGGAAATGGAGAACATATTTCGAACACACAAAACAAATATGGCTAATATAAGGGCTCTTATAAATCGGTAGGAAGAAGATAACCCCATGGAAAGGATAAACAAGCAGTAAAATAAACTTAAAAGGTCATGAATATTAGTTACCATACCTACTTAAGTAAATGTGAATCGCAATTAGATATTCCAAGTTTTTAAAAAATTTTTTTGCATTTCAGATTGATAAGGGTTAAAAAATTTGTTAGCAATGAAACTTACAATGTTACAAATGAATGCCACCTCATTAAGTTAAAAATAATAAAAGCATAAAATAACTTGGTAGGATCTAATGTAAGTCAGAATGTAGTGCAATGGGGAATATAAACCGTTGAGACCTTTTTGTAATGCAATATGGCGATTTCTGCAAACGTATATGCTCTTTGGCCTTTTGTCTAATAGTTTTTTTGCTTTAAATCTGTCATAACTACTGCCTTCTTGCCTCCACTGTTTCTCATAAGTCAGCTGTAATCATAGTGTTGTCCCCTGTTTACTGCTTTCAAGATTTGCTGTGACTTGGGCCTGAGGCAGTTTTGACTGTTTTATATATATGTATTTCTCTTTGTTTATCCTCTTTGGGATTTCTTGCTCCTTGGATACATAGACTGGTGCATGCATGGAAAACGTGGATAATATTTATAAGAGAATTTTAATAGGGATATCAGCTGGGGTTTTGAGAATTGATAAGAGGGAGCTTGATTTTTCACCTTAAATAATTGTATGGTAATTTTGTTTACCTTCCATTTTCTTTCTTTTAAAAATAATCTATTTCTTTTAGAATCTAAAAGGTTAATTAAGTGGGAGAATGTGGAATTTTTTCATGTTTAATCTTAAGATCCGTAACTGAAATATGCTTTAATTTTTTTCCCTTAGTATGAAATAAACTGAATCCTTCCCAATCATGGATTATTTTTTAATTTCCAATTTGATAGATTTAAGAATGCTTTCTTGGTTACTTTGAATTAAACTCATTTGCAACTTGAATTGAAACTGAAACCTTATTCTTCCCAGAAGACATAGTACCCTTTAACCCTCTCAGATTAAAGCTAGCTCCCCACCCCCCCACACCACCCCCCATGCACCTTGTGGTCAGGAGGTGAAGTCATTTTTCCCCTCGGTCCCAAATGCTGTATTCAGACTATCTCACCACTTCCGTTATACTTACACTTCAGTTACATCACAGTCCTCTGTGATTTTCTCTCCTTGACTTGGTCTGTCCCACTTAATTATTCATAGTGCTAACACCTCATAGACTGTTCTTCCTTTCTCCCAAGGTTTGCTGTCATCCAACGTGATTCCAGTGCCTACCCCTAGCCCTCTAGTTCTCAAAGTGTAGTCCCTGACCAGTAGCATCAGCATCACCTAGGGACTTGTTAAGAATACACACTCTCAGGCCTGGCTCGAGACTTACTGAATCAGAAACTCTGGGAACAGGGCCCAGCAGTATGAACAAATACTCTCTCCTCGTAAGGTTCCGATGCATATTTGCGTTTGAGAACTCCTGCCACAGGCTTTCGTTTCTGTGATCTCCTCATTTTGAGAAAAACCCCTTCACCCCAGCCACCTCTTCCGAAGGCCACCACCCTAGGCCTACTCCAGATCTACTCTAATTGACTTTACAGAATCATCTTTTTTTTCCTACCTCTTCCTGAAAGTGGTCCTCAAAGTTCTGTCCAGCACACTACTTCTCACTCTGTGCAGTTTGTACACTCTCCCTAGGCAAACATTGGAAATTCCCAAATTTATATCTCCAGATTAACACTGTTCGCGAACTTGAGACCCATATGTCCCACTGCCTTTCAGGCATCTTCATGTGTACATTCCTCTGGCATCCTTATGTCCAGCCCTCCTTCTGCCCTACCACCAGCAAACTTACTCTTCCTTCTTGCTTCTTAGTATCCAAGAACCACTAGATGCCTAAATTAGGAACCTTGGTGATATCCCTGATTCATTTTTCTCTTGCATTTCTTAGAGTCACGCTTGCACCAAATTCTGTAAATTTAGCATCCTAATTACCCTTAAATCCATCCATTTGTCTCTGTTCATACTGCTGTTAACCTGATCCAGACCATCATCTTCTCTTGGCTGGGAATCTGCAGCTGGCTCCCATGTGATTCCCTTGTACCCAGTGTCGTCAGCTTCCAGTTCTTCACAAGTAGCTTCCATTGTCCTGTATTGCTTACCTGTGCAACTTCATCTTTCACCTGTCCTTTCTCACATTCTCCATTCTACCCACGTAGAACTTGGTTTCTTGAAAGTGTTGTGCATTTTATTTGCATTTGGTATGATTTTACTTGCTTTTTTCCTACTGTCTCCTGATTTTCTTACAAGTAATACTCTCTGTATTATTCTTCAGTTACCTTAACCTACTCGTCATCTTAGTCATTCTTCACACCTCAGTTTATATTTCCATTTTGATTTTGGTAGACATCCTGTGTGCTCCTCAGCTCTCCCATATTTCCTTCACCAAACACTTTTCTAATTGCCTGTATTCTTGTCTGTATTCTTTCTTAGGCTGTAAGCGGTTTCACTCCAAGTACCCTGTTTATGTTGACTGAATCTTTTGCTTATTTCATTCAGGATGTGTGGCTCTAACTTTGGAAACATTACACTTGAAAGTATGTATTTACTGGTCTCAGTGCTTCTTAGGCTCTTAAATTCTTAAGATTAGTGATTCATTGTATTCACCTTTTTATTCCTTAGCAATGGGTGAATTATAGGCATATTCCTTGAATAAGTAACTGAAGATACAGTATTCTTGTTTGCATAAGCATACGTCATCATTGCAAACTGCGGTGGTTGATCTGTGCTGTGATGCCATCAAGGCCGTTTGGCTCAGTGGGGCTCCCCTACACAATGGCCTCATATAGTTACACTTCCAAAGTCAGGAAGGTAGCTGTATGCTTTGAGAGTTTTTCTTTGTTCCAAGATTTATCCGTGATGCTTTCATGAGGTTAATGAAAACTATCTAAATTACTTATCAGTTAAGACCAAGTAAGTTTTCATCTATTTCTTTTCATCCTGGCGGTTGGTTAGTTTTTGTTTTTTCTTATTTTTTATTGAAGTGTAGTCGATTTAACAATGTTAGTTTCAGGTGTACAGCGAAGTAACTCGGTTATACATACACACATATATACACAGATATATTTTTCAGTTTCTTTTCCATTATGGCTCATTACAAGAAACTGAATATAGTTCCCTGTGCTATACGGTAGGTCCTTGTTATCATCTATTTTATATATACAAATTGTATATCTCTTAATCCCAAACTCTTAATCTGTCCCACCCACCCCCCTTCCTCCCTGGTAACCACAGTTTGTTTTCTATGTCTGTGTTTTTTATGTAGTTTGTTTAGGACCTAAATTTCTTTTACTATATATAGCTTCTCTATTAATATTAGGGATAATGGTAAACTTGTACCTGTTTAGTCTTTAAAGACCTTCAGGTAATACATGTAGTCTCACTGGGACTAATCATTGATAGCATTAAGGCACATCTGTGATGTTGTGATTCAACATGCTGCAAGGTGTGTCTGAAAAATAGTATGATTTATTTTCATATATGGGGGTTTTAGAAGCAGACAAGCAGAGATAATGGCAGCAACTCATTGCCACTCATTTCTAGCAAAATTATGCCAGATGCTTCTTTTAAAAGCTTTAACTGATGTGTAATACTTGTTTTTTTAATGGATTTTAGGATCTTGGGTTAGATAGTGCCTCCTCTGTTGGCTTTCCCCACTTGTTTGAAAAAGGCAGAAAAGTTCTTTTCAAAAATAGTTTTAAATTAGATAATATAACTTAAATGCTATTCTTTGATAGATATTTCCTATTCCATTGACTTTAAGCAGTATATGTTAACTACTTAAACTATGTAAGGTGAGGAAATTGCTTCCTTTATGCTGTCGTTCACCTTTATCTCTTCTACCCTCTAATTTTTATTAGATACCTAATTACTTTATACTGTCTTTATAGTTACTCTTTTCTATTCTGTAACAGATAGTTTTGTGTTTTGTCAATAGGTTTATTCACAAAATTGTAAACCAGTACACTTCTATAACATTATAACTATGTAAACATTACATAAAGGCAAGCAATTGAATAGATCCGGAGAGAAATAAATGTAGCCCTGCTCTAAAAATATTACAAACCTCTAAGTCAGATGGTTATTTTTTACATTCTGTCAAATAGTGTTGTGAAGCTGGATATGCCCTTAAGCCCTGTGGATTGTACCATCTGAGGCAAGAGGCCAAGTCAACTTTGGTGGGTGTATTAATCACAGTATAGCAGGACATCTCATCTTTTTCTGTTCTTGTTGCTTATCTAGTTTATTTATTTTTTGGAAAGATATACAGTGTTCTTAGATTGCATCTCATCTTTTACAGTGGGAACACATCATCCTTATTTAATTATAATAGCTTCAATTTGCTACGTAGAGTATGTAAACTACATTTACCTTAAAAGTCTGTTTTGCTAACCACCCAGATTAAGGTAAAGAAATTTTCCAGTACCCAGAATGTTCGTCCTTGTGCCCCTTCCTAGACAGTATCCATCTCACCTGACTACCCAGCCTGACTTTTGTCAACCATCAGTTAGTTTTGCCTATTTTTTAAACCTCATTTAAATGTGGCATGAATTCTTTTTGTGAGTGCAGATCTGCTTCAGTTAATGTAATGTATGTCTTTGAGATATGTGCATGTTATTAAATATATATGTATGTTTTTACGTTGGCTTATTTTGTTTGTTTCGTTTTTTTTGTTGTTGTTGTTGTTATGCAGTATTTCCGTCTTCTGATAATAGACAGTTGGGTTTTTTGGTTTGTTTGGTTTTCACTATTGTGAAAAAACTACAAAGAACATTCCTAAATGTGTCTTGGTAGACATGTACTGATTTCTTTGGGTATAAAGTGAGGAATGAGAGTTTTAGCTTTAGTAGATACTGCCAAGGCAGCTGCCAGCTTCTCCAGGGCAGGTGTGCCTCCACACTTCCTGGCTCTGTGTGGCCGCTCTAGTCCTGGTCCACACTTGCATCATCAGTCTTTTTAAATTCTAGCCTTTCTCATGGATGTGTACGGGCGTCTCATTGTTGTTTTTCTTTGCAATTCCCTGGTGGGTAATGATGTCAAACGCCTTTCGTTGGGTATCTCTTTTTATGAAGTGCCCATTCAGATCACTTGCCCGTTTAAAAATTTTGTTACTTTGTCTGTTTGTTAATTACTTTCTATGACTTCTTTAAATATTCTGATGTGAATCTTTTGTTAGATGTATGTATTACAGCTATTTTCCCCAATGTGTGCTTACCTTTTTCTGAGTGATTTTGATAAACCAAAGTTTTCATTTTAATGGCATCAAATTCGTCATTTTCCCCCATTTATGATTATTGCTACTTAAAAAAATCTTTGCTTACTCCAAGGTTGTGTTTATTTTTAAGGCAGTCTACAGTGAGTTTATGGAGAATGCTTTGAAAACACATGACTTTAAAGTTGTGTATCTCATAGTAGAGTAAATTGAATGCCACCCCCCATCATTTCTCTGCAGTGAAACAGAAAAGCAGTGTAGTGTTCTAAATAGGAAATTTAGCACAAACACTATAGGATACTATTTGTTTAAAATACACACTTAAGGGATCAGAGCTCAAGTTCATAGTGAAATAATTACATCTCCCTGAAATGCAAAATTAAATAAATTGTCAAGTTATTTTGGTAATTAATAAAGTATTATATAGATATGAATTAAATTACTGATAATCATTAATTTAAATTTTAAAAAATGTTTTCGAACTATGAATATAAAGTTATAGATTGAAAGGAAGCAGAGAAGTTTGTGAAGGGCTGCATGAAGCTGATTGTGCAGGGCTGATAGGCCATTATGAGGCTTTTGGCTTTTATTCTAGGATAGAGCCCTGAGAGCGTTTTGAGCAGAGGAATGACACAGTCATGGAGGACTGCCCTGACTGCTGGCATTAAAAAGAGACTAAGTGGGAGCAGGGAGGTCGGGAGACTATTAAAACAGTCCAGATGTGATATGATGGTGGTTTTGACCCAGGACAGTAGTTGAGGAGGTAGTGAAAATGGTTGAATTTTGGATGTGTTTTCAAGGCAGAGTCAGGGTTAGACTGTGATAAAAGGAGGAGATGAGCCAGACAGAGGTGGCTGTAAGATCGTTCTGATCTTTGACTGGGATTAGATGAATTCAGATGATAGTAAATGTTACATTTCTTTTTAATAATCAGAAATTTGAGCAAAGTTTTTTTTTTTTTTAAGATAAAGATGTTAATCATCACATTGGCATAATCCTACAACCCAAATGCCCAATATAGGGGAAGATGGAATGTAATATAGCCATTTAAAAAGGAATGAATTATTTTAAAGCATTGGAAAATGGCTATAATAATGTTAGTGGGAAAAAACTAAGATATAAAATATTATGTACTAAGTTCTCTATTTAAAATTATCCATTTACAAAAAAAGGAGGGAAGTGTCCAGATCTATAAAAATGCTGAGTGGTTATTCTTCCTGAGTGATAGGGTTACAGCTGATTTTTATTTCTTTGTACTTGTCTATAATTGGTATGTCAGGGGGAAGAAAACTTTTCAAAGAAAACTATTTTATCTTTAGTCCTAAATTGGGTAATACTGTTGACTTGCTCAGGGTGCTGTGTAAGGAATAGTTTTTAATACTTGGCATACTTAAAAAAATCCTTATGTTTAAAGTTTCCTGTCTTCGAATCACAGCTCTCCAGTTCTCATTGGTAAAAACGGAGAATTATCCCAAAACTCAAGGGTGGTTAAATGCTTCTGACACTGTGCTCAGAATGTGTATCTAGAAGACATTTAAGAGTCATTTTGTTTACCTTCATGAAAAGCTGCCTTCTACCACGAGAGCTGGCATATAGCTATTTTCAACGTAAGTGATGGCACCAGGCCTTTGTGGAGAAAATGAGCTTGTTAATGGCCAGGTTGGCACTCGCCTTCTTGAGAATGCTTATTCTCAAAGACAGGAGATGACTTTTCTTCTCTATCACCAAATTAACTAAGGCCTAATAACCTTGGCCTAGTATAACTGTGGCTGACCTTTATCTTCACCAGTTATGCCGAGGCTAGAGTCACCTGTAAGAAATCATTAGGGCTTGTCACATCAGAGAAGCACTATGGGTAATGGAAGTTAGACGTGTTTGGAAATCAGGGCATCTGACTTTGAGTCTGATTCTTTCCTTAATTTTTTAATTGATGTAAATTTCATGTAACATATTCACCATCTAAACTAGTTTAAAATACACAATTCAGTGGCTTTTAGTATATTCATAATGTTCTGCAACCATCACGACTAATTCCAGAGCATTTTCATCACCCCCAAAAGAAATCCCATATCCATTAAGCAGTCGCTCTCCACTCCCGCCTCGCCCTAGACCCTGACATCCAGTCATCTGTTTTCTGTCTGTACCATTTTGTTTATTCTGGACATTTCATTTCAGTGGAGTCACACAATGTGTAATCTTTTGTGTTTGGCTTCTTTCAGTTAATGTAATGTTTTGAAGGTTCATCCATGTAGTAGCATGTATCAGTACGCCATTCTTCTTTATGGCTAAATAATATTCTGCTGTATGGATATTCCATATTTTATCCATTCATCAGTTCTTGGACATTTGAGTTACTTTCACTTTTTGTAGAAACATTTGTGTTAAATATTTGTGTGCAAGATTTTTATTGAACACCTATTTTTAATTCTCTTGGATATATATACCTTTGAGTGGAGTTGCTGGGGCATATGGTAATTCTCTGTTTAGTTTTTGAGGAACTGCCAAGTGTACTGATTATTTTTATACCTCAGTTTCAACATCTGTGAAATGTGGAGGTTTAGTGATTTAAAAAATACTTATTAAACACTTTCCACAGGCCAGACAGTGTATTGGACATAAGATCCTTTTGTGGAGTTTATTGTTTGGTTGGGGATAAGGAAGCAGGAAGGCACATGTTAAACAAGTGATTATACAGATTGCTGTCTAATGAAAATTATGACACGTTCTACAAAGAGAAGTGTATAATGTGCCATGAGAAAGGGGGGGGGTTGGTTTACACCTAGACTGGTATAGGGAATTGTCAGAAAAGGCTTCCTTGAGTGAGTAACAATACATCTTAACTGAGTGAAATAAAATAATAATAATAATGACAGCTTTCTCTAATATTTATTGAGTGCTTACTATTTGCTGGACACTGTTCTAGCCCCACAGCTGTATTTCTGCTGTCCATTTTCCAGATTAGTAAGCTGAAAAATAGAAAAGTGAAATAATTTATCTTCAGTTCATAGCTATTAAGTTGTGAAGCCAATATTCAAACCTAAGTTATCCCACCTCAGAGCCCCACCATGATGATCTTCTCTTCCCTTCCCAAGGGAGATAGCCCTATGGAAAAGCCTCTGAGGAAGGGTGCGGTTTGATGTGTTGAAAGAAAATGGATGTGACAGGAGTGCACTGAAAGTGGCGTGGGACGGGGGTGGGGGTTTGTGGGAGAAGAGCAGTGAGTGGGATGAGAAGCTCAAGAAATAGGTGAGGCCAGATTGTACGGAACTTCCTTGTTCATTGAAAAGGTTTTAATGAGATTGCACTATGCATTTTTTATACTATTCTTGCTGGCTTTGTCAGTGGTTGCTCTTTTTTGCTTTAACACCACTTCCTTATAACACACTCACAGGAATTTTTACCATTGAAACTAATGAAACTTGCGCTTCAGGGTTCTTCACTTTCATGGGTTCCTGTGAGTTCAAGAAATTCTTGTGAATTATAGAGTGTTCTAGGTTGATAAGGGAAGCCACGTTGTCATCAGTAAGCATTTCTTGTAAATTACCAAGACATTTCAGAAGAAGGAGGCCATCAAAATTACATATCACAGAACCTGGATCCATTTCTTAATTTTCCTGTCAGTGTGTCTCTTATTTCACACACTGATTTTTGAGGAGGATCTTAGGGAAGGTGGCTAAGAATTTCTGGCTAAAGGCAAGATATCAGAGTCAGAAGACTCTGAAAGGGACCTAAATTTGGCAATAGTTGGTAAGTCATTAGCCTATAATACAACCTCTAAAAATGGAATATTTAGAGTATAAGATACAGGTGGAAACATCTACCAAAATAAAGCTATAGAAACTTTGAAATTATTGTTTTGATTACTACAGTACATTTGTTGACAATTTATGTATATTTTAGTATTTTCAATTTAAGGCAGTTTTTGTAACCAGAGCATTAAACTTTTTTTTATAAATGTGGAAAATACTCTAAGCTGAAAACTTCATAATAAACTATTTTTATTCTCTCTTTTAGGCGCCTGATCACAGATTCAAAAGTTAAATTAAAGTACCAGCATTTAATAACAAATAGCTTTGTAGAGGTAAGTGATTTCTCGTAAGTTTTCCTTCTTTAAGTAAAAGGAATTGCTTGTTAATAGAAATATCAGATTGTCTTATGTAAGAAACACGTTTACCATAAACTTGAGTTATGGACTTTATTTATGAAGCAATGCCAAATACCCTTGTTCCCAAAGGAGCATGGCAAACTACAAACCAGTAAGTACATGTCTTGTCATAGACCTTGAGCTTTGATAACGAAAGTATTTTTATAGTCTTCCTTTATCCCTAACAGAGTTTTGTAGCTGATTATTAGTGATGCTGTGTTGAGTCATGTTGAGCACTCTACCCCTCCTATATATCTCTGCTGGTCTTAGCTTCCATTGCCAGTAAATGTTGTTAGTAAAGAATGCTGTAGTCTTGTTTGTTTATCTTGTTTGTCTCTTCTTTCATCAGAGCAGAAGTTGGCAAACTATGGCCTGCCTATTTTTGTAAATACATATTTATTTAAACATGCGCATTTATTCTGTAACTGCTTTCGTGCTACAGTGGCAGAGTTGAGTAGTTTCTGAAGAGGCCATTATGGCCCACAGAGCCAAAAATCTTTAATCTCTGGCTCTGTGGAAGAAGCTTGCCAGCCCCTGTACAGGGGCATCAGGGTAACTTGGTGTTTTAATTCTAGAAAGTAATTTTTATTTTTATTAAAGATTAAACTAAAGGTCAGATCTTCTAGAAAATAGCATTTTTAAGGAAGAGTATATTTTTTGAAATGGTCAATAAACTTGAGTTCTGATGGAGTGTTTACTTTAGCCATGTTTTGTACCGTAATAAAAATACTTCAAAAGATACTTCTTTGGAAGAGCTAAAATGCAACCTTTGCTGTGGTTTAGGAACTGGCTTTTATCCTTAGAAGAGCTTTGTATGGTCAAAGAGAAATTACATGTATATCCCTTAGCTCGTTTCATACTGTTCCATAGCATGTGAACTCCTTTCCTGAGTAGGAGCGTATCTTGTTTTCTTGCATCTTTTAAAATTGCCCTGAAATAGAACCATAGACAAATTGATGCTTGTTAATGATCATATAATGAGTAATTATTTTAAAGTTCCTGAGTGGAATTTTGAAGATAGAGCAAGAGATAGTTTGTTTATTTTATAAAACCAGGTCTTCAAGGGATTCGTAATCTAAGAAAAAATAGTCCATCTAAAAGCATTGCTATAGAGGACTAAGTATTCGTGGCAGGTTTTTATATTTGTGTCGTCACCCTAACTTTGTGGTGGTGATAAAGCAATATAAAAAATTGCATGGTGTACCAGGAAATCTTGCATCATGATTTAATTTGCAATTGTTTTTTATTTGCTCACTTGTATTTCAGTGCAATCGACTGTTAAAGTGGTGTCCTGCCCCAGATTGCCACCATGTTGTTAAAGTCCAGTATCCTGACGCTAAACCTGTTCGCTGCAAATGTGGACGCCAGTTTTGGTGAGCAAGTGATTTCCTAAATTGGAACAGTGCACATAGCTTTCCTATTTATTTTTGGTAGTAAAATAAGTAGAAAAAATTCTTTACCTCAAGGAGGTGGGTGATACCGATTTTAAATAGTGTATATTTCTTTTAAATGAGAATTAGATTAAAAAGTCATCTTAAAATAATTTTTCCTCTTCTTGCTCTAACTTTGGGATTTTTCTTTGGGGGATAAATGCAGCTATAATCACGTTTTCTTGTGTTGCTCCCCTGGAACTTACACAGGCACAAACTTAAATAGGACAAGAACACAGTTCTCATTTCTGCTTGACTTAATTTGTCGAATTTTGTTTGTTTCCTTTAATGGCTCTTGATTGGCTTTCAGGTTTTCTCTCAGAAAATAAAATGTGCAGGGTTTTTTTTTCCCCCTCTGTTTCCTTTGTTGTGATCAGTTTTACTGAAAAGAAAATGTGCAGATAAATTTGGAAAGATAAAACTTGGTTGCTTTTTAAAAGAAGAGTTTTCCTATGGCACCTCTGGCTACAACTTTTTGGTAACCTGGATTCTTGGGAGTTCTGTAGCATACTCTTTAGCCTTTGAGTTCTAGATTCTACTTAACAGGGAATTTTCAATATCATGTGTTAGAGAGTTAAGATGATCTTCCATTCCTTTGTGGATCTTTTAGGAATGAGAAGCCAGTTAAGCCAAAGGACTGTAGAACTAGCAAACAGACATTTTATTGGTATTCCATATCACTCTTTTTTCCCCCAAACATCTATACAATTAGATTTATACATTATTAATACTAAACAATTCCAAAAGGGTAAACTCTTTTGGAGTTAGGGGAGATTACATTTCTATAAAATACATGCTATTTTGATAAAGATTAAAGATGCATTATTTCAGCATTTACTCTGTAGACAGAGGGTGGAGTCTGAGTCCTTATCTATTTTCAAATATACTTCAGTATGAAATATTTTGAATACATGCTTAAGAAAGTATAAGTATAATAACAGCAATGAATATTTACATAGTTTCAACTCAGCTTAATCAAGTAATAAAATATGACAGGTACATTTGAAGCCTCTTGGTGTTCCCTTCACCATCCCATTCCCCATCTTCTTTTCCAGCAATAACCATTTTCCTGACTTCATTTAAACTGATAGCACTTTATTTCTCTGATTTGCAAAGGATTTTTGGTATTTCTAAGTTACTTGGTTAGTTAAGTAATCAACCATTCCATGATTATTTTTTTCATAAGCATTTGTTTATTCTTAATTTATACTTTTTAAATAAATGTATATACCATGTGCCTAGAAAACAGAAAGGAATTAGCATTTAATATATTCTTAGAGAATATTTCGTTATATTCTTAGAGAATATTTCTTCATATTCTTTTGTTTTATACCTTGTTTGGTACAGTTTATCTCTGCTGATCTGAGGTTCATTTGTTTGGATCATGCAAAGATGTGACCTGTTTGCTCCCCACATGTTGCTTCCTCTGCATTAGTACTAAAGTAGAGAATTACCCTACAGAGCCAGGCTTTTACTTTTCATTTGAAGTGTTAAATATTTAATATATGCCAATGAAGCATTGATTGAAAGTTAAGTTCAAATTAGTGAACATGATTTTATTTTGGTTTCAGTTAGAGAATGGTTGCAGTGAGGAATTACGCATAGTAAAAACTATCAGAAAAATACAGATCTAACTAAATTGATTTTATTGTCTTAACAGCTTGGTGGCTGTTTAGATAGTCATTTCTTACGAAATTGTCATTATAGCATGTCTTCATGGTTATCAGTCGTTCTTCATTTCACACATAGACACCCAGTGTGTGCTGATCCCAATACTAGATTCTGATAATTTACTGCAGAATAAAATAGACAGAATTCCTGCTCGTTGTATTTGCCGGCCACTAGAAACTGGTGAAAGTATTGAGGAACTATAAAGCATGGAATTGTTTGCTCATTTACTTACTTACAGTAGGTAGGACTTAATTCTTTTAATTCTTCTGTCACTTAACAGCTTTAACTGTGGAGAAAATTGGCATGACCCTGTTAAATGTAAGGTGAGTTTGTCTGGCATTTTTATTTTTAAATAATGTAATAGAGTACTTCTAAGACTTGATGACTGAAAGCCACATCCCACAATTTTGTTATTTATCCATTAGTAGGTAGAAGATTGTATTTTGTCCTTTTTGTTTCAGATCATCTTTGTAAGTATTCAGGGAACATTCCTTGGGAATAAGTCACCTCCTGATTATTACCAGGATAAAGTTAAGGCACCTCCCTTGGATAGCTTTGCAGGTAGCTAAGGGGAATGACACACATCGCGGGTGGGCTTTGAATCAAGCTCTAGGTCCCCCACTTAGCTTTAGCCAGAGGAAGCCCTCCTTTGGTTGATTTTGTTTATACCTGGACTGGATATCAGAACCATAATATTTCTTGGTTCAAAAAGAAGTAAACTAGTGATAATCTTACCCTTTGGCTTTTACATTCAAGCTTGACTGTATTTAAGTGTTGAAGTAATTTGCTGTCTTTTTTAAGTCTTTTGTTGTACCCTAACAGTTCTTGTTTTTAAACAGTGGTTGAAGAAGTGGATTAAAAAGTGTGATGATGACAGTGAAACCTCTAATTGGATTGCAGCCAACACAAAGGTTGGTGTTTTCCTTCAGTAAACTCTTGGTTCTGAAACTGATAAGGATAGGAGCATCAACATTAGCAAAAGCAGGAAGTTTACCTAGTAAAGAGCCTTGTTCTGCCTTTTTCTCAATTAAAATTTGGTTTTTGCTTTTAGAATGATTGCCTATTAATAATTTTCCTGTTTGAGTTTATTGAGTACTGTAGTACAGTATGCATAGTACTCTGCTTTAGAAGTTTTCTTCTATTGGAAAAATAGTAGTTGCTTTAAAAGTCTCCAGGGTTAGCTTTTAAGGAGTCATTCTTCAGTGCACTGTTCAGTCAGAGTAACTGAGTACCTTTTTTATTGTGTAATTGAGCTGGACTTAATGAGTTAAAAAAATTTTAAAACATGCTAAACTTCTAAAATATGATTTATTAAGAGACTTGGATCCTGTGATAGCTTTGGGGTAAAATGAGTATCCTTGAGGGTTTGCTTTGTTTCTGTTTGTTTGTTTTTGAAATACACTACTGATGATAGTGGTTTCAATATTTAGTCCCTTTATGCCATAAACCACTTCTTTAACCCTACACAGATGTCTTACAAATGCAGGTAATCTTGAGCACCCTTCTTTTCTGTCATTTTCTATCACTAAATAATAATTAAGCGTTTGAATCCAAACAGTGTACCCAGCCAATTTCTTAATAGAAAATTGTATAGATATCCAATCTTTACTTTATCCAATCACATATTTTATCCCATATGGAAGTCACTTGAATGATGGATAATAGGATTATTAGGCTATTATTAAGTATCACGTGTGAAGGTGATGCTTTAAAGGATGCTGCGTTGTTTGACTGGTGTTAGTTATAGCTTTGCACTCGTCCATCGCTCAGTCACAGGACAGTGAAAAGAATCAGGAGTGCTTAAATAGTGAAGGCCAGCATGTGATTTTATACCATTAGTACTCTGCTCTACCCAAGAAGATTAAAGCATTTTCGTACATTTCTAACCCCAGAAAGTATTGTCAGTGAAACAGTAAGTCTTGTCACATAGAACAAATGCCCACATCTTTGAGGAATGTAGTATTGAAAGTGATATTTTTGTGCTCTCTAAAACCATCATGAGAAACACAACATGTTTCACTCAAGAAAACCTTACTAGAATGTCAGGAAGTGGTTGCTTTTGTCATTTAAAAAAAAAATCCTAGCCAAGCATTCTTTTTCTGAAAACTGAAGATTTCCTGAGGGATAATTGAAATTCCCCTTTAATGAAATTTTCATTTAAGTCCCAGAATCCTTAAATATGCTGTCAAACTCAATTTGACAATATTTACAATAGGACTGCTAGGTTTTCACTAAGTAGTCTGATTAAACGGTAGCCTTCTTTCTGCATCTAGAAAAATCCCCCAATAGTCTAAATGCCCACAATGTTAAAATAGGGAGTACAGCCTGAATATGTTTGACTTCATTTAGAAGGTAGATTATTGAGCAAGAATGGCAATTTGTAATATCAGATATGTCTGCTTGGCAGTTTTGAGATGAAACTGAGTTTTTCTCTTAAGACATTTCAGAAGCTTTATTTATCATTGTTGTTAGTTCCTTAGACAGATTTGCAGATTGTTGATATGTTGAGAACTTAATACTATTTAGTTAATTATAACCAAGCAATATAGAATGAAACATATTTTAGGCCTGCAGTTTGCTTCTTTGGAAAAATGTAGTATTTCTTAGGTGATTTCAAAAATTTGATTTAAAATATATAATTAAAAATTGCCATATTGACTTTTACTTTTAAAAAAACTTTTATTTTAAAATAATTACAGGTCCATAGACCTATTTTAAATTACGATAGTTTATGGGCACTTTTGTCTGTTGGCAATCACTGAATTGTGCAGATAGAATGGGTGACACTCTCCCTACCTTATGGGAGTTACAGACATCAAACACAGATACACACAGCAAAAATACAATCTTTACATCTTATTTATAGTTTTATTAAATATAATGGGTAAGTTTGATTTTCTTGATTTTTCAAGAGAATGAAAGCATATGCCTGCAGGGAATAACTTTGGTTCATTAGTATCCAAGAAAATGATACAGACTTGGCAAAAAACATGATCTCTGTAGCACAATTGTAAATGGACCACAATGAGATGAATTTAAAACAGGGATATTTGGCAGAAGAAAGTTGGGAAATTTCGTAGCCACCAAAAGAATTTACCAGTCTTGCTTGAGGCCAAATTGCTTGGGTTTGAATCTTGACTACTATTTGTTACATGTGTGACCTTGTGCTAGTTTCTTTAAATTTTCCTTTCTCTTAGTTTATTCATCTCACAGATGGAACTAGGAATAGAAACACTACTAGGATTTATGAATTAATGTATATAAAACTGAGAACAGTGTGTGGGATACAGGAAGTACTTAATTATTTCTAGATGACACTGAAAGAATGTTATATTTACATGAACAAAATGTTTTACCTCCCATAAAACTATTATTACGATGTGTATGGATAAAAGTACTTAAAATGTTCCTGTTCCTCAACCCCACTAAAACAAATCCTTAAACTTTGTACATCTTAAAAGCCAGTAATAATAACAACTCATTTAATAGTGCTTATTAAGTATTTGATACTGTTCTAAGTGCTTTACATGTATTAATCACAATAAATGTGGTATTTAAAAATAAACCAAATCTAGAACTGGCTTCTCCTCAGTGTAGCATTGACACCAACTTTATAGTTTCTCTTCATAGGAATGTCCCAAATGCCATGTCACAATTGAGAAGGATGGCGGTTGTAATCACATGGTCTGTCGTAACCAGAACTGTAAAGCAGAGTTTTGCTGGGTGTGTCTTGGCCCTTGGGAACCACATGGATCTGCATGGTAGGTTGGGGGGATGAAGGGAAGAATATGTTCGCATAAGTATGTGATATCTGCCAAACAGCATGAAGAAGTCTTCTACCCCACGGAAATCACCATCTGACTTGGGAGCTAGGTAATCAGTGTTGGAAGTACATGCGAGATACCCAGAGAGAGGGATTAATTAGACTTATTTCACAGAGTGGGTAACAATTGACATGAAGTTCAAGGAAGACTGAGGGCTTATTTGTTTAAAAACTGGTAGGAAAAACATTCAGGGCAAAAGGAGCAGCACGAACCGAGGCAGGTGTGAAAGTCACCCTCACTCAGCCGGGAGTCCCGCTGTCTCGAGTCGGCAGTCGTTGGAAACTTAAGACTGTTGGCAGAGCCCAGCCTGCAGTTGTGTTTTAGTTACCCTGCATAACATTAGACAGAAAGTTTCGTCCCAAACTGTAACAACTGGAAAACTGCCCAATGCAGTCCAGATTTTTAGCCTCTTAGGAACATGGAAACAGACCTGCATTCCTGTTTGGCAGAAGTCACCTGGATCGATCAGTAGCCCTTCAGATGGAGCTTCACTTTCCAGTTTAATGCTTTTCCCAAGACCGAAGCTTATTGGGGTTTGTGTGTGTTACGATGACATCAGCCACATTTAGTAGAGAGGCATTCCTTTATTCCTTACATATTTCTTACCAATTTGGGAGATACAGGTAAGACTGAGGATGCCTTGAGTTTTGAGAAAAATGGGAGCTACGCATCTCCTGGTTAAAGTGAAACTGTTTCTGGGTGTTATAACATGCAGATAGCCCGTTTCACTAATTTGTCTGTCTTGCCGGTTTCCGACTGGCATTTAAATTTGTTGCCCCTCATAAGTTGTGGGGAATAGGAAAAGAGAAAGCAGACTGGTATCTAAAGTAGTTTGGACATTATCAGAAGGATTTTATTGAGGAGTGACAAGATTACATCGGTAGTTGAGATGAGAAGGCTCTGTAACATGTGCTTTATCCGTATTGTTTCATCATTGTGGCTGCTTTGTGAGAGTGGATGGGAGGGGAAGATCCCAATTTGAGACAATAACAAGTCTTCCCTTTTAGTTTCATTGGAATTTTCAATAGTTTCATTAGAGGAATTGTAGGAGGGATTACTTGTCTGAAACTAATTCTGAACCAGGTAAAATAACTCATTGGTTAAGTGGAAGTAAAGAAAGTGGTTTTACTTCAGTCAGAGCCGAGGAAGGGTGTTTGGGGTTTAGGTACTCTACATTTTAAGAAGGCAAACCAGAGGATTAGAGTGTTCCCAGAAATGGAATTCACTCGAGTATATGTAAACAATCTAGTGAAAGAGGAGAAAGAATGGGGAAGAAGAGTTATTAAAGAGAACTTCTGTATGTGTGTAAGGAAATCTCTCATCACAACTCAAATTTTAAGTGAGCTATATTGAAAACTGGAAAAGTACAAAACATGATGGATACAGAAGAATGAAGAATGGCCCAGGGGTCTCAGAAATGTTGCCTGTGTCTTGCCTTCACTTATGGCTGACATTGCAAATGAATCATGCTATACTTGTTTAAATCTGAAAACACCTGGGAACCCTCCAAATAGCATTCCAAGTGGCACTATCAGGCATCCAGGTTAGAAGTATAGATGCACTCTGCTTGCTTTCTTGGCCTATAAATTCTTAACAGTGTTGGCAAAGCTTAGAATGAGTTGAAGCTTAAAAAATATCTTAGAAATGTCAAAAAAAAGTTTTTAAGGGTATATCAGACAGGAAGAAGAGGTGTTACTAGTTGACCAGTAGAGGGCAAGGAGAGGCAGTCTTTGGGCTTAGCTGAGTAGAGTAATTACTTATAAGAGAGGATAGGATTATAAGCCAAGCTGGGGGAAATTAATAAGTCTTCTGACCCAGGGGAATTATGGTCTGGGTTACTTAAGAACTTGAAGATGAGATCAGTGAGCCATTGTTGGCTATTTCTGAGTACTTTCGGAAAATAGAAAGGTACCAAATACTGGAAACAGAATGTAATCCCAAGTTTCCAAAATCTGTGATTCCATAAACTACTCATTAACCACATAGTTTAATTTTTCTCTTATATGAAATTCCAGAATCAAATGGTATTATTACAGTGATGGATTTGGGAATGTTTTGTAGATTTCAGCGAGATTTTTCAGTGTAGATTCATGGCCTAGGCTATGAATACAGATGGGGGTATTTGGGGTTTAATTGACCATTTCTTAGAGTACAGATAATAGATTTGTGTTTTCCTAGTGGAATGCTTTAAAGGTTTACTGAAAGGCTTTGTCCTCATCTTTTTTATTCACATAAATTGCATACTGCTTTTCTGGTTAGTTTTATTGATGATTTTCTTGAATATGAGAATCTTGTATACATTTTGGGGTAACATCAGAGAGGGATATTGAAATAGAAACCATTATAGTCTTGAAGAGATTGACAAGCTGGAATAATGAATCCAGTTTAACAAGATTTAAATTAAACTCAAAATTCTTTCTAAAAAGATCAGTGTTAAAAGATTCTAAAGACATGACAATAGCACGTGAACAGTATACTCACTAGTTACGAGCAAAGGCCTCCGTTGGCAGGCAGGCGTAAATTTAATTTCCATCTTCGAAATTCTAGCTTTGTGACCTTAAGTTTATCTTCTCAAGACCCAGTCCTTCATCTGCTCAATGAAGATAATATAATAACATATTTCATAAGGTGGCTGAGGGTATTAAATGTGATAGTACGTTTAAAGTCCTTGGTAAGTGGATGGTATGTCCTAAGCACTCAGTAGGTATCAGCTGTTCCTGTAAAAGAAAAGGTGAAGTAGTCAGGACAGGGGAAGTGCCAGTCGCACTCATCTCCACTCTGAGCTGACTTCCCCGGTCAGGTTTCCCATTGCTTCTCATTTTGTGTATTACTCAGTTTTCAGTGACTTATAAACTGTAACATCATGTAAAGCACACAGCACAGCACCTGTTATATAGCAGATCATCAACTGCTGGTTCTCTTTGTTGTATAAAAGTCAAGAATAGAAGGTAGCTCTAGGAAAGTTGGGAATAGTTGGCTAAATAATAGACAACCTGGGATATAAGGTGATCTCTTCAAAAACTGAGAAGTTCAAACTGCGGTTGTAAGTGGAACTTCTAGATAACAATATTTTCTGATGATTATAGGTGAACTGATTTGAATGAACTACCTCAGGAGGTGGGAAATTGCCTGTTACTAGTAGAGAACTGATACGCTTTTATGGAAAGGATTCATGCGCTAGGTGTGGGTTAGATTTGACAACTTTGAGTTCCTTTCAGTCTGGTAATTCTATCGTTATAATCGTAGAAGGAACCCTGGGTATTTTAGCCTCTCTGTTTAACTGTGTAAAGGAGGATACTGGTTCTAGATAATATCTAAAACTAGACTAAAGTTCTGTGACTCGTTCCCTTTTCATTGATGTGTGTCTTTATGGAATCCTCTCCACTTGCTCTAAGGTACAACTGTAACCGCTATAACGAGGATGACGCAAAGGCAGCAAGAGACGCACAGGAGGTAAGTGCTTCCTTTTCAGGTGACAGGTGAACAGGAATGCGTTCCAGTGAATGAGGGAGTACCTCAGCAGAGGTGTTCCATTGTGAAAGATTTGGAGAAAGACACTCTGGTAAATACTGGGTATCTGTCTGTGTGTGCATGGAGAAAGGAAATCTTATGCAAAATGGGTTATCAGGAGGACTCCTATTTATATGTTTGTTTGCATTTTTAAGGTTAATCTAGTTATGTAGCACAGTTCAGGTTTCAGTAGTCTTCGTGTTAAGGTTTTCCATCCCCAGCAAGGAGACTAGTGAACAGTATTTAAGTGGCACTGCTGCTGTTCATAGGCAGTCTTGCTTCTTTTTAAGTAATTAATTGCCTCATTGTTCTTCGAGAAGCTCTAGTGATTCTAGGTGAGCTAATTTGGAATGAACACCTCAGGAGGTGGGGATTTCTCTATTACTGGGTAAGGAAATAACCCACTATTATAGTAGAAGGGATTCAGACACTAGGTGTGGATTAGATGCAGTAACAGTTTGAGTTCCTTTAAGCTGATAATTGTCATAATTGTAGAATCCTGAAATTTAACCGCTCCTTACATTCTTCCACTCCGTTTTGAAAATCCCCAGTGTCCCCAGATAGCTTCTTTTCAAATGGTTTGTATTGCCGCTGCATTCAAAAACCTAACCTGTTTGTTACGGTTTCACTTTTTAAATGTTCCTTTAAAATTTATTTATAATATAAATGACCATAAATACAAAAAATATGTTTGTATAACCTGGTCTGTTGCATTACAGACTTTCACAATATTTGTAATCCTTTTAAAAGGAAAAAAAATACCTCACAGATTCCAATGTTGGTTTAATTATATTCATTATAATATTACTTAAATATGTTTAAACATAAAACCAGCTATAAACGCTTACTCAACTGTACAGCCAAGCCGAGAAAACTACAAAACCAGTCAGACTCAACTTAGAGCTGATTTAATGGATAAGTTTGCTGAAATGAAACGACTGTTGACAGACTGTTGTAAGGCCAGGTTTCTAAAATTTATTGCTAGCCTCCTGCTGAGTGCCGTGTGATAACTTGTCTTCCCACCAGTTTCCTATGTCCCAGCTGTTGCACACTCATTCCTACCGTGCATCCAAGTTTGATTTGATTAGAATTTATTATTGGTGTCTTCTCTTACTGCTTACTGTTCTCATTCTTAACTCTGGCACACTTTTATTGCTCGATGCCAGTTTTGACCATTTCACAGATAAAAGACCTGAAAACGTTGCATCTCAGTTATAAGTTCATTCAGATGGTCCAGAGAATATTTGTGATTTCTGTAGGTTATTATCAAATTTTTAATATTTAAAAATTCCATGATTTGGTTTAAGCCACATCATGACATTTCACCCCCATGCAATCGTGGTGTAAAAAGCTCTACAGTGACAGTCATGTTTTTCCCGTCTCCCATTTGGAATTGATTCTTTCTGGGTTTTGGTTTTTGTTTGGTTTGGTTCGGTTTTTTAATCTTAGCCTTTTTTACCTGTGGCTCTCTACTTCTGTTTTAAGCAGTCACATTGTTTTAAGCTCTAGTGAAGAGACCATAACTTTTCCTAAAGTTTCCTTCTAATTTTGATATTTTTTGAGTCCATAGAGAAATGTTCTTTTTTTCTTACGCTGCATTAGATTTTTCCTAATTACCATGGTGAACTTTTGATTTTCACTTATCCTGAATGAAGAGTTGTCTAGCTAGTTCTAGCCAGAATATGGTATTTTCTGATGGAGGAAAGTAGGCGAGTTATCCTTGGCCTTGACGTAGCCTGCATTTGAGTGCTGGTAGAATCCCTTTCTGAGATCCACAAGGAGGCTGGATTATTGGGCATAGCTTCTAAGCCCTTGTAATGTCCATTTTAGGTACTAGAATGCATTATTTTTCTAGCTCCTATATATTGGACTTAACTAGAATCTTCTGATCTTGTGGGTGTATAGAGAAAGATTTCATCATGAGTGCCTTTGTTTAGTGGGAACCATGCCTCCTAGAATGGAGCACACCGTTGCACATCCATTTGGCTTATTCTTTCCCCACTCCCCCCACTTCCATACTCTGGCCTAGTGGTTACTGGGAGTTGTAGTTTTAAAAAGTACTGGATGGTTGGCATGTAGTCCAGAAAGAACATAGATGGTACTTTGAGTGCCTTGGAAAGGGTTACTTGTATTGTTGAAAGTTGTTGAGTTACTATAGTAAGTGCTGACAGTGGTTTGTCATTTGAATTTCTTACCTTCTGGACTAGGAGTCAGTATACTTTTTCTGTGAATGGCCAGATGGTAAATGTTTTCAGCTCTGCACACTATATGGTCTCTGTTACAGCTACTCACATCTGCCCCTGCTCTTACAGTGCTGAGTCAGCCGTAGACTTCGAGTGGACAGTGCTCCGGGTTAACTTTATTTACAGAAATAGGCAGCAGCTGGATCTGGCTCACAGGCCAGAGTTTGCCTACCCCTGTTCTAAGAGGTCAAGTTGTTTTGATTTTTTTGATTTTTTTTCCCAGAGTGTTTTTAGGACACTGCATTTCTCAATTCAGATTCTGGCATTTGATTAAAAAGTTAGTCTTATTTGCAGTGCTGTTGCTTGTTTTCTTTTCATGTTGAATTTTTGAGGTATTTTAGTGAGAAGCTATTTGAAAATTGTTGGTCACATTAAGTCCTCTAACATACATTTTTTAAAATATATAATTACCATTTCATCTTGGGAATTTGACAGGCTTGAAAATATTAGTGCTTTGTGGAGAGATATAAAATGCCAAGCAGATTATTTTCTATGTATTATTTCATTTTTTGATATAATTGGCATAATTTTAGATTGTTAATCATTAATATATAATATCTAATAACAGTATTATTTTTAATCTAATAATGATCAGATATAATTGGCATAATATTTTTAGATATAACTGGTGTAATTTTCTACTGTTTAAGCATTGATTTGATGTCTGTCTGACTCTTGAAATAATATGGCTTGTGTAGGTTTTTTTGAGATGTTTCCACATTGTCTGATACTGGATCATGTGATTGGTTAATTATGTGATTCAGTGTTAGTATTTCTAACAAGAGACCAACCATAGGGCCTGGTAATATCTGTGCTCTTTGTAGACTTTAAGGCATGAGGACAGGACGAGGAGATGATAGTAAAAAAAAAAAAAAAAGAAAAGAAAGAAAGAGAAAGAAAGAAAGAAAGAAAGAAAGAAAGAAAGAAATTGGTATGTGTGGTAAGGAACCCTTCCATCGTGGTTGCGTTTAACAAGCATTTATTAATCATTTTCTGTGTATTAGGTTCTAGAGATAACAGGATTACTTTTTTAAAAATGTATCTGCCCTAGAGAGCTACAGTGTAATGGGAGAGAACCATGCGAATTATTTTTGCAGTATGATAAATAATATAAAACAAATTTAGACCTAGATATATTGTTTCTTTGGTAATACTTCATGTATCTTTAAGAGAGTCTTTTGATAAAACTGTAGTATCATTATTATATTTGTATGTATATTTGTTATATAGTACATTATATACTGTAATTATGCTGTATATTTATTACATATTTTTAAAGCAGTACTTTGTTTAATATCATCAACTCTCTAATGTTCAAATGTTCCCATTTATCTCATAAACTTTCTTTCATAGTTGATTCAAATCAGGATCCACACAGGTCCATAAATTGGATATAACTTATATCTCTTGAGTCTCCCCTAATCTGTAGGTCCTTTTGTTTTTTCTTTTAGGTTTTATTTCTTCCTTGCCGTTTATTTGTTGTGTAAACTAAGTCATTTTGTCTTGTAAAATTTTCCACATTTTCAATTTTGCTGATGTTAACTTCCTGGGTTCCTTATAGGTTCTTCTACCCCTGTATTTCCTGAAACTGGTGGTTAATTTTAGATACTTGGATTTAGACTCAACTTGGGATGGAGGGTGGAAAGAACACAGAACATGTAACTGGTAGTACTGTATAGTTTCTGTTGCATTATATTAGGTGTTACGTGATGTCTGCTTGTTTCTCTTTTGTTTTCTACTTTAAAATATTGATGCTTCTTGCTTTTTTATACCTTATTGCATACTGCAGAACAGAGCTATCCAATAGAACTTTCTGTAATGATGGAAATGTTCCTTATCTTTATTTACTGTCCAGTTTGGTAGCCACTGACCACATACGGCTGTTGAACACTGAGGAACTGAATTTTCAATTTTAATTTAAATAGCCACATGTGACTGGTGGCTGCTATACTGGAAGGTACAGCTATATAAGACATTCAAAACAATATTAAATGACAAAGGTAGCAATATGGGGGAAGGATACAGCTCAGTGGTAGAGCACGTGCTTAGCGTGCATGAGGTCCAGGGTTCAATCCCAAGTACCTCCGTTAAATTAAAAAAATAAAAACCTTATTGTCTCCCCCGCAAAACAAAACAAAATAAAAGGAAGCAGTAGATATCTGTTCCTGCTTTTAGCCTAAATTCTTAGACCGTTTCATCAGTAAGTATGATGTCAGCTTTTGTGTGTATGTAATACAGTTACAGTTATGTGACCTTGATTCTTCTTTATGGGGCAGCGATCTAGGGCAGCCCTGCAGAGGTACCTGTTCTACTGTAACCGCTATATGAACCACATGCAGAGTCTGCGCTTCGAGCACAAACTGTATGCACAGGTGAAGCAGAAGATGGAGGAGATGCAGCAGCACAACATGTCCTGGATCGAGGTGCAGTTCCTGAAGAAAGCAGTTGACGTCCTCTGCCAGTGCCGTGCCACACTCATGTACACCTATGTCTTCGCTTTCTACCTCAAAAAGAATAACCAGTCCATTATCTTTGAGGTAGGAATCATTACTGAGTGGGGGAAGAGCCCACATGTGTCATAGGACTGCTTGATCTTTCATAGATATGATAGATATAGTTTTAAAGGTTCCTATGTGCCAAAAAATGTGGATTAAAAGTTTTAGTGTTTATTAGGAAGGTACAAGAAAGTTAGATTTCTTGCTGTAAACTACATTCAAATTCATGTGGTTTAGCCAGCTAGCCATTAAGTGTGCAGGCTCTGAAATTAGCCCTGAATTTGAATCTTGTCTTCATCACTTTTTAGCTCTGTTGGCTTGGAGCAAAGTACTTAACCTCTTCCATATCTCTACTTTGAAATGGGGATAGTACTTTTCTAGAAGTGTCAAAAACTTTAGGTGAGACAGTCCATGTATAGTGCTTATAGAACACTTGGCACATCATAAGTTCTTTTGAAAGTCTTTATCCAGGCAAAACTAGTAACATGGTATTTAGAAGTTAATATAACATCTACTTTTTGTGGAGAAGTAATGACTAAAACAAAGCTTTTAGTAGCGAAAGCTTTTTGAGTAGAGATGTTCATGTAAAATTGATGCCTGCAGCCCTGATGCTGGTGGACGGCTAGATGGTCCCAGCAGGTGGGCACTGAGTTGCGTGAGTGTGCAGAACCAGCCACAGTAGAAAAGGGCAGCAGAACGTTAATCTTCCATACTGTGCTGTCTTTTAAGAGGTAGGTGGTCAGCTAAGGAATAATGGGTTTTTACTCAAGTTTTAGCAAATGGTAGTTCTCAGAACTAGAAGATTCCAAAAAACGTTTTCTTAAATCCTTTAAAAATGCCCTTGATACTCTTCCAGAGGTAATGGATAAATCCTTAGTTCTTTTTAACATTTAAAAAACCGTCCTGGAATAGAAATAATAAGTTGTTAGGGGTGAAAGTGATAAAGCTCTTTACAAGTGCAGTTAAACCGCCTGTGAAAGTTACAGAACTGGTGTTGAGAGCAGTCTGTCAAGGAGGCAGCTAAGATGGTTTATCTTTTAGCTTTTGTGAAGCCAGGTTGACTGTATATTCTTCTTCCTCTTGCAGAATAACCAAGCAGATCTAGAGAATGCCACAGAGGTGCTCTCGGGCTACCTGGAGCGAGATATTTCCCAGGACTCTCTGCAGGACATAAAGCAGAAAGTACAAGACAAGTACAGGTGAGGTCTCTCCCGTAGCTGCTGAGCACGGGGCTCTGCCGCCCGCGGTCGGGTGTGCCCTGGTGACCACGTGGGGTGGTGTGGAGCTGGGGATTAGCATCTGCAGTAACTGAGCGGCTGCCGCCTTCCTCATGGATTAGGTCTGTCCTTTGGGTGACAGATTGCGGATAGCGCTCATCAAGCGCAGTGGAGGAAATCCTGATTCTGCTGCTCCCGTGCAGCTTCCTCTGTGCAGCTGCTGCCCTGCAAGGAAGCAGGGGCCCAAAAGGGCAAGAGGACATGAGGCTGAGGGGCGGGATTGGGTGGCTGGCCCTAGCTTCGGTTTCCTGTGGATCAGGGCTGTTGACAAGTGAGCTGTCCAGACTTTCTAAAGAGGTTTTGTGAGGTTTGTTTTTTCTAAGAAGAGATTTACTTTGTTCTGGGGATGGATGATACTTGAAGATACGCCACCTCTTAAGCTAAAAATGCAAAACGTTTGGTTTCTCAACATGGAGCTCTTTCTCCCAAAGGTGTTTTCTGGGAAACGCCTAGTACCTTGTTAGCAGCAGGAGAAACCTCTGGGGACTGGGGAGGGCTTGGAGACTGAGTCCTGAGTAGAACTTTCGCCTCCTGTAGCCACCTGCAGCACTTCATGGTGCTTCCACAGTTAGCAAAGGTTTTACACATGTGAGTAAGTAACCCTGGAAATTACCTCCTAAAACTGTTCCTGAATCTGTAGAATGACAAGATTGAACCTCATGATTTCTAAGGCCTTTATTTTATTGCTCTAGAATTAATTCTCAAAACTGGAAACTATGACTTATGAAAAATACCTTTTTAAAATTAGAACCAGTCATGTGTTTACATCTAGACCTGAAAATCTGCGTATTAAAAACCGATGCTTGGTTCCAAGTCTGGGTATACTGTAGGATACCTTAAAAAATAAGTAAATGTCTTTTTTCCCCCTTATTGGAGGCTGACAACAAGTTTTTTTTTTCTCTTTGATTACAGATACTGTGAGAGTCGACGAAGGGTTTTGTTACAGCACGTGCATGAAGGCTATGAAAAGGATCTGTGGGAGTACATTGAGGACTGAGAATGGCCCTGCATAAAATGAACTCTGAAAACTTTACCATCTAGAGTGCTCATGCAATTAAAACAAACAAAACAAAACAAACACACACAAGGAGGCACTAAGCCTATTCTGACACCACTGGTCTGTAGTACCAGAATTCTCTTTTGTTAACGGAAAGTTTAAGTAAATTATATTGTAATAAAAAAAAGGTAGATAAACCATTGTACAACAGTATTCTAGGCCGCCAACAAAAGTGTGACAGACACACTAAAAGCCCTCCAACTTTAACTTGTAACGTAGCTTCATTCTCAAAGCTGACTCCTTTTTTTTTTTTCTTTTTCTTTTCCCTGAGTGTAGTACAGTTAAAATTCAAAACAGCTCCTTGACACTGCTTTTCATGTCCAACCCAGCCGTTTTGTTGTACTTTGGTAAAGGACCTCTTCCCCTTCCTCCCCACACATACAGACACACCACACACACAGACCGACTCTTTCTCTCATACCCCAAGGTCATGAGTGAATGATGATTAGTTTCTTGTAAAGAAAATTCTTGGGGCTGGGAAGGGGGTAGGCAGAAAGAGGAAGTAAACAAACAAACAAAAAAACAAAAAAACTTTGTATATGACTTTTAAAACAAGAGGACAACACAGTATTTTTCCGAGTTGTATATAGCGCACATGCATGGACCGAGCAAGCGTGGCACGTGTTTGCATAATGTTTAATTACAGAAATATTTATTCTTTAAAAATCTTCAAGATTATGTCTATTTGCTGTGCATTTTCTTTCAGTTTGCTTTATCTTTCCAGGGTTGAGGGTTGGGATAAAAGGTGTGTTGGTTTAGCACCTCTGGAAGACCTAACTAGAGCTCTTTGATTTCCCTTTCCTGAGCTTACTTTGCCCTCTCTGGTTTTATGTCTGTTGCTGGCCATAGGCCTCATGCCCTGAACTCCCAGCCCTGGTCAGGGACAGGGAGGTCAAGCCCTGAGTGAATGCCGTGGCCTGATAAGGGCTGCAGCAGGGAGCTTTGTTCCTGCAATGCAAGAGGGGCCCAGCCCCAGCCTCCTCCCCTGCCGGCCTCATGCCTGTGTGCCCACGGCACGCTCGCAGCTGAAGGCTTCCTGGGCTTCCTGTCACACCCAGAGGAAGCACTTCAGTTTTTTTTCCCCTTAATTGCTGCTTTGAGCCCTTTAAGATTTTGGTTACGGCTCTTCTCTCATCCCTTCTTATGTTAGGGTGTCAAATAGAATGTTTTTGCTTCAAATATAAATATAAATAAATAGCCATTCACTTAGTTTCAGATTGTGAATTAAAAATGGCAGATACTGAAATTGCTTGTGTGTGTTGCTGTGGGTTCGGTTTGAAGGCAAACACCCCTAGAACTTGATACGGCCAACTAGTGCATTTAAATAGAAATCACTGAGTTTGCTTCTTTTCTATTGTCAGCAGATAGGAGAATTAATAATGAGTTTTAGCTGTGATGTCCATTTTTATGAAATTTCTACTAAGAGCTATGTTAAAAGTGAAGGGTGGTGGTGGTTTTATTAACTGTATGTCTGTGTAGGCCATTCTGGCTCTGGTATTTTTCAACAGGTCAGCATCCCTGAATCTATCCGTTTTATACAGGAGTGCGGAGTGAACTAGGCAACTCAAGTAAGAGGTCTTCACACTAAATAGCAGTTCTGGCTGACGGACCTCTTCGTCTTCCTCTCAGTGTCCTGCGTCTGGGGAGTGTTTACCGCTTGTGAGGCGGCCTTGCCTGCTCTTGCATCGTACATCTTACCCTGCTCCATTGGGAAGTGGGTTCGCTTTCCTCTGGCCTTTTGCCTAAGTTAGGCTTTGCTGAATCAACCCTACTTTTCCTTTTAGAAAAGGTTGTTACATGAGATGTACTTGCAACTATTTTTTCCCCATCAAAAATCAGTGAATGTTTGCTGAGTATATTATGCTGCTTCCTTGAACCACGTGTCGCTTTAGGATCAACTTTACCTGTACTTTTTATCCTCCCCTCCCTTGCCACCTCAGGTGCGAATCTGAACTCTGTCTGTTTCTTCCGTATTCTCTTCTCCTCCCCTTTCCCTGTCATCCATTTGACTTTATTTTAAATGACTGCATCAATCTTAAAACATTTATCGAAACTAAGAAGTTTTTATTGTTCTTGTTGTTTTAAAAGGCTTGAATAAGTTCCTTTCCCTGGTAACTTTGAAAAGCAGCCAGAGTTGCTATCTAGATGTATGTGGTTCCCTTAAAATGTTTTGTGTATATGTGGTATTTTTAAAAAATCTTACCAGTTAACTGCAGTATATAGGTTTGAGTGTCATAAATCCTCTTTACATGCGCCCCTTGCAATGAGTATCCAAAAACAGTGTGCACACTTCCTAGTATCGGGCCCCGCCCATGGAGGAACAGTGCTTTGTAGAGCTGCTTTCTAGTTTCAGTGTTGACGTATTACCTGAGGGCATTGCAGTTGTGGGTGCATTCCCTAATTTGTATGGATCAAGGTGAACTGGCTTTTTCTACTTCCAAACTTGCAACAGCTATCTCCGTATTTGACAGAATTCCCCGAGTTAATTGCTTTCACTGTTAGTAACTTCAGTGACCCCAACTGGGATAGGCAAGCCACACTGTGTAAGAGCTCCCCTGTGTCACCTCTGTCCGAGGGCTCTATTCATGGTTGGCACCAGGTCTCCCTGTCTTCTTGAGGGCAGCTACACTGTCTTCTGAGAAGTGCATGCTTCATTTGAGCAATTCATTGAGCAGCAGATGGACTTTAAATGACTTACAATAAAAATGTTGATCCAAAGCTCAGGATACAAACCACAGTGGTAAAACTGAGTAGCATATACTATCAGACTCTAAATTCTGTGTAATCTGCTGCGACCCAGATCGTGTTTTATGTGTATTTAAATAAATATATTAAATACACATGTGTATACATACACACACATATAACAGATCCAAGACTGACTGGATTTGAAATGGTTGAATCAGCAGTGTAAAATGTGGTTCAACCATGATGAGGAACTGAAATACAATTTTAAGAGAGAAAAGGACTTGATGTAACAAATTCTTTTAGCTACAAATCCCGGTGTAGAGCACTTGGGGGATGGGGGGGCGGGTTGGTGAGACAATCAGATCGGTAAATTGATTAAATGCTCCTAACCCTGTAATTTTGTGCATAGAGCACCCTGTGCTGTGGAAATAACTGTTCTTAGATTTTCATTGTAACTGGACTGTTCAGGTTGCCCAGAGGGAAAGAACATTCCTAATTCTAATAAAATAAACTTTTATTTTGTTATTCCATTAGTTACTTACGTTTATTTTTATAGTTTATAAAAAAAAAAAAGGGTGGCCCAAGTCACCTGTATTATGTGCCTTATTCACTGTTCCTATGTAACATAAAATGTCAAGATTTGGTTCCGTTTCTTTGCAGGGAACTGTGAATGAGACTATCCCTAGCAATTAACTTAGCTAATGAAGCCTTTAGAGCATTTTCTGGAAGCTTTCCAGAATGTGTCTTGTACATTGACTTTAGAATGCTGTTCATGTTGTAACAGTGATATTACTCAGTACATCTGTCAATTTTTAAAGATAAAACACTTAAAAAGTCATTTTCAACCTTAAAACTCCTTCACCATACTTCCATTTAGCTCACTCTTTGAAACTGATATATTCCATAGGGATGGAGGGAGAGTTGTCTTCTAAAGAAGGTCCCAAAGTTGAGGTCTGTCACTGATACTCTAGCCAAGTCCAGATTTCAGGAAAATTTAATTTTGTCTAATTTGGATTTATAATTATAAGAGTTCATTTATCATTTGTATCTTCGAAGCACTTTAACTTCTATTATTTGTTTAAAGCAAGTGGGGTAGAAATTACTCTGTTTAACAAAAGGAAATAAGGTTCAACAAGGTTGAGTAACTTGCCTAAGATCTCACAGTTTCTCCTGTCTGGAACTCAAGCTTTCTTCCAGCTGATCAATGTCATACTACCTCTTTGTATCGTGTTTTCTTCATCTGATTTCAGAAAGACCTAGCATTCAGTACCAGGAAAGGTGGTTCTTAGCTATAGTGTTGTACTTTTAAACCACATGGAAGACTGTGTAAAAATCTGTCACTACTACTGTTAGAGGAATGCTGTATAGTTTCTCTCTGATCTTTAATTTGCTGTGGCAGAGTTTGCAACTAATACGGCTCTGTTTTGCCTAATCAAAGAAATCAGCCATGGATAGAAGACTAATAACCCTTGTCATCTTGGTGACTGGGACAGGTGTCAAGAGAAGACTATCCCGTGTGAGGGTTGAGAGTAAACGGTTTAGCACCATTTGATTTGATAAACAGTGGCCAAGTAATTTGCACTTGTTGGTCTACTTATTTGTTCAACTGAATTCCCAGTGTAAAGGATTTTGGGTAGTCTGTTAGAACTTGTTACAGAATTTGTTTTATGACTGAAAGTGCGCAGAACAGCCCATATTCATCTGTTCTCAGCATTTCTCCTTGGACTGGAGGAACTGCAGGACTCAGATGATTAGGTAGTGAGCATTAGGGGTAAGTTTTGGCTCCTTCAGAAACAGAAAAACGTGTGGACCTCTCAGACTTTTTCAGATTTCTTTGGGGGTAAAATTGGTGTATTTTTGGTTCATTTTAAGGAATTTGTTTCTCCACTTAATTATACAAGATGTTAACTAGCTAATTGGAAATGCTCAACTGGAAATAATCCAATGGTGCCCACTGTAGGAGGAGAGGCGTCTGTGGTTGGTCTTTCCCCAAGCAGTAGCATTTAGGAAAATAATGCATTCTTTCAAGAAGCAGTTTTCAGACTGAGTGAACTATAGATATGCTTGTTTAGGGCCATTTTCAGAGTGGGAGAAAATTAGTAAATAAATCAGTCACACATTGATAATATAGCAGCTGTAACAACGCCAAAAGCACAACTTGAGGACCGCAGCAATCTGGGGCTTCAGGTAGTGCAGGAGTCTCAAACTCAGGTGCCTGCGAGAGCCAGGGCGGTGCTTCACTGGGCCCCTGGGCCGAGCGGGCGCTGAGAGGGGCCTGTCAGACACTTGACGTGAATTCTCAGAATTCTGGAATGTCGGTCATTAATTTAAAATACTTTGAAGTGTGGGCCAAACAAAAACTGCACCTGGGCCGTATCATTTTCCAACTTCGGTCGCAACTTAGTGCTGCTGTTCATCTTAGACACCGAAATTGCCGAGAAGTTTCAAAAGGGAAAAACGAGCTATGCCCGAGTCCCGCCCCATAGAGAGGATGATCTAATTGCTTGGGATGTGTCCCGGCCGTCAGTGTCTTTAGAGCCCTCTTCCCTACCCCCAACCCTATGCTTGCGCACTGCACCTCGAGACCTACAGTAAGGCTGAGACCACTCATCCAGACACTTGCATGGCTTGAAAGAGAAGTGTAGCTGAGTACTCTAGGTCGTAAGGGACAATAAGACGAGTGGCAAATTCGCAAGCTCAGAGAGGAGCCACGCTGTAGGCCCCAGCTGAGGGGGGGTCTCTTGGAACCATATTTCCTAAGGGTCTAGTGGCAAGTGCCCAATTTGTTTTTTGTCAGTTTTTTGGTAAGTGGCCCACCTTGGAGAAAATAATTAAGTTCATAAATCCCAAAGAACTGTTGGCAAGCTGAGTAGAATTTTCCCATCAGCTGGTAATCTCTTCTCTTACCAAGGGAGAGAACTATCTGGAAGTAAGTAAGTGTAGAGTCTGAGCAAAGATGGTTGAATGGTTATTTGTGTCAAGTCAATGCACAGTTCCACTTAATCACTTAAGTTCAGAGCACTTGAACATTTCTCGCTGTCACTTTCATTCTTTTCATGACCTTGTAAAGACAGTGGATTTGCCTGTTTTTATTCCCAGTGTAGTTGGTGAGGTGGAAAGAAGAAAGAATATCAGTATTTCTCAGCCATAGTTTTCCCTTCTGTAAAATGGGGATACCAACAGGAGCTATAGTTTGATAAGTGCTTCTCGCCAGATGCCTTACTCATGTTATTTGCGTCTTCTAAGCAGCCCTAAAACAAAGTAGGCATTGCCACCCTATTTTATAAATGAGAAAGCAAGTTTATGGACTATTAAGTCAAAATTTACAGAGAGGTTATGGTGGGGCCGTGCCTGTCTGATGCCATGTGTTTAGTCCATCATGTTACATTGTCTTCTATAGGAGTATTGTGAGGATCAAAGAAAATGGGAGGACAAAGCCTAGTTACAAATAATGTGCATACTAATCCTAACTTAGGCAAAATGAATACGGATACAAAGCTGCCTCAGACTCCCAAAGGCAGGATGAGATTGGATCCAGGAACTAGAAACCCATTTTGGACTCCTAAACTGGCATTGTCTGTCGTCTGTGCATCCACATCATTCTAATGGCGTCAGCTTTTCCTGTAGGCTACCCCATAGCTCTAGGCGTAGTACATGCTGACTATTCCAGACACGTGGAGACAGAACCAAGCAGCCCTGGGACAAGATCATTGGTACGAACGGGGCTTACCCCTGTGGGCCGGGAGGCAGATGTTTGAGATCATAGTTTGCTGGCAGTCGGTCATAGTACCGAAATGCCCTGAAAGGTTTCTTTTTAAATTAAATGTAAAGAATTAGCATACAACAGGTAATTATGGCTAACTTACTTAGTTTTTACTAAATGCTCCATGCCCATCTTTTTAAAACTCATGTCCATTTTATAAATAAGGAAATAGAAGCTCAGAGAAGGTAGGTAATTTCTTTGAGGTCATCCTTTTATAAGTGGCAGAAGGAAGGTTCAAACCTAGGTACCTTCAGTCAGCGTCCACGGTGTTGGGCACTGTTCTGGGCACCGCAGGTCCAGCGGTGAGCAGAGGGCTCTGCTGGTTTGTCTGAAGCACTTAACCCTGATTCCTCAGGAGACTCGGTGGGTTGTCCAAGAGCGCCCAGCCAGCTGACGGCAGGTCTGGGGGCACGTGTGACCACTACACTGTATTCTTTTCATCGCTCTAGCTGCTTCTCAAAACAACCCTGCCGAAAGTACCTGCTCAAATGATAAAGATTGGTTAGGGGGCTTAGAGGATTCAATGACCAATTCTTATTTTGGGCTGTTTTCTGTTAAAAACATGTCTCTTTTTGTTAGCCTCAGATACTCTACTAAGAAGGACCCAAAGGATGCCTTTTTCTCCCTCATGTTTCAGAGCCACCTTAGCTAAAATTTTAATGAGTTTAGAAGCAAGCCTCGTATTTCCAAACCCCTCCAGAAGGCCAGTCCTGTTTTGAGCTGATGCTGTGGCACAAAGGAAAATTTCCTGATTTGGTGTCTTGCTTAGCACCTGCGTATCCCTCCTCACTCACTCCTCCTGTGTAAAAGTTTGGTGTTTACTTTTCAAGCTGCCTGCTTTTTTACTATGGAGTATACAGGTTTCTTTCAGGTTGGAAATTTGGAAGGTGATTATAGAAATTATTCTCTATAGTAGATAGTTAATTCTCCAGAAAGCTCTCTAGGCTGAAAACTTGATTCTGTGGATTTAGATTTCCTTTTGATGGCTAGAATTGGTTTCTGTGTGTGTAACAAGTGCCCGAGAAACCACTTCAGTGCATGCTAAATGGCTGTTTCCTAGAATTGTTAATCAGAACTTACGCAGTGACTATCTGGCTATCTAGTATCAATCGGCCGAGTTAGTATTCCTGAGGAGTGAGCAAACACGTAGTTCTAAGTTTTGTGAGGGACCCTATCCCCAAACATCACTATTTACTGAACTTCCCAGCTTCCTCTTGCAGGGAGACTCCCTGTGTGTGCTCCCACCTCTGCAGGTCACACCATTTTCTCAGAGGGCGTGCAGAATTAAATGATAGCCAGGCTTTAGGGAGCACCTCTGGTGGGCCTACTGGGCAGCAGACATTCTAACGGAACACTCTGAGATTGTAAGTTCTTGCACCTGCTCTCCAGTCATTTATAACCTAATTGCTGGTCTTCCTGGTATGAACAAAGTTGTTTGCTTGTTAATAAATTCCTACCGTATGACCCTGACTTGTGGTTCATTTCTACATAACTAGGGCAAATACTAAGAGTTTTCTAACAAAGGAGGAAGCATGATCTGAGTGTGCATCTGCTTTGGATAGGAAATACATTTGTTTGTGTCCAAAAATCCTGTAACTGGTTTAGAGCACTGTTAAAGTCATGGCAACAAGCACCAGAGAATGGGTTTAATGAAAAGCAATAGTGTTCTACATGACTTTGAAGACTGTTTACTCCATTATTTTACTGCCATGCAATATAGTTAAGTATTCTACTATCTACTCATGTTAAAATCACATTAGTACATACAAGTCAGTGCCTTACAGTGGTGTAACGATTGCTCACTAACCGATGGAAATAAATGGTTGGTTCCACAGAATTGCTTCACAGATCCTAAATGCTACTTCTTAGGGACACTGGATTCTGTGCCCTTTAAGATAAATTCTACAGTCAAGGGCCAAGCCCTGATCAGATTAGAGCCCAAAGATCATGATGAGGAGAACGAATCAGGTCAGTAAAGGGCTGGGGACAGATGCTCCCGGAACAGGTAGGAGCCACTCACCTTTATTCTACAATGATTTATAGCAATCACACGTCTTAAGTGTTCAGACTGATGTTTTTAACACCTGTGTGCATCTGTGACACAGCCACCCAGAAGAAGCTAGCGTGCAGCACCATCAACCCAGGAAGTTCTCTTGTGCGTCTTTCAAGTCGTTCCTGCTCCCCGCCTGCCCCAATGATCATTTGCTGATTTCTCACTTTGGACTTTATAATAGTTGGAATCTCATAATGTGTACTCTTGCATCTGGCTTCTCTCACTTACAATGCTTTAAAGACTCATCTATACTGTTGTATTGGTAAATTATTCTTTATTGCTGGTAGTATTTCATTCTATAAATACACTACACTTTGTTTAGCCATCCTCCTGTTGATGACTTTTAGGTTTCATTGGGGGCAATTATGAATAAGGCTGCTACGAACATTCTTATTTTTTGGTTGTTATTTGGATACATGTTTTCATTTCTCTTGGATAAGCAGCTAAGAGTAAAATAGTTACTGAGTCATATGATAACTTTTTAAGAAACGGCCTCCTATTTCCTGAAATGGTTTACTGTTTTGTACTCTTCATCAGTGATGTATGAGTGTTCCAGCTGATTCGTATCTTTGTCAACATTTATCGTTGCCAGTGTTTTATATATTTTAGTTGGTATGAAATACTATGATTTTAATTGATATTGCAATTCCCTAGTAATTAGTGTTGGTGAGCACTTTCATATGCTTACATTTGTATATCCTTCATGAACTATCATGTCTTTTCCCATTTCAAAATTGGATTGTCTTTTATTGTGGTTATTCTGTGAATTCTGGATACAAGTCTTTGATGGATATATGTACTATGATTTTTTTTTTCTGTAGACTATGGTTTGTTTTACTTTCTTATGGGGATCTTTTGATGAGCAAAAATTTTGATTTTGATAAAATACTTATCAATTTTTTTCTTATGATTTTATGACGCCCAAGCTCACAAAGAACGTACTTCCTTCTAGAAGTTTTGTGGTTTGGGGTTTATGTTTATGATCACAGATAACCTGTGATCCATCCCCCCCCCTGGCTTTAGGTTTTACATCTATGGTTTGGAGTTTTACATTTATGTACTTGATCTATCTCAAATTAATTATTTCTACAGAATTGAGTTTTATTTCAGCATAGGTATCCAGTTGTCCCAGCAACATTTGTTTAAAAAAGATTTTCCTTCATATTCCCCAGCAAGTCTAGGGTTCCATCTGGTATAAATTCCCTTTAATCCAAAGAACTCCTTTTAGCATTTCTTCTATTGCAGTTTTTTTCAGAGGGCAGTGCTCTCAGCTTTTATCTGAAAGAATATTTTACTTTTATTTTTGTGGGTTTTTTTAGTTGAACATAGAATTCTGTGTTGGTCTTTTAGTTCTCCTTTCAGTATTTTAAAGTTGTTGTTTACGTGTCCTCACATCTCATTTGGTGAGGTCACCCACCATTTTTATTTGTTCACCTGTCCATAATGTGGGTTCCCCTCCCTTATGGTTACATCTCCTTTTTATCTTTGGTTTTCAGCATATTGATTATGACATGTCTACGTGCGTTTTTCTTTGCTTGGTGTTTACTGAACCTCTTGGATATGCGTTGATGTCTTTCACTTACACTGGATATTTCTTGGCTATTAACTCTTCAGATGTTTCTTTAGCTCCACACTCTCCCGCCTCTCCTCTCCTCCTGGGACTCCAGTTACACATATATTATTAGATGACCTGATACTATCCTGCAGGTCTCAGATGATTTCGCCCCATTCTCTTCTCTGTTTTCAGTTTGGATACTTTCCATTTAGCTGTTGTCAATTTCCCTGATGCTTTCCTGTTAAACCCATCTAATGAAATTTTTATTTCTGATACTGTATTTTTTTCTAGTGTTTCATTATGTTTGTACAGTTGACGTGTTTCTGCTAAAATTTTCCATTTTTCCATGCACGTTTTTCACAGTTCCCACTAGATTCTTCAAAGCACTTTCATCGTAGTTATTTAAAAAACTCATATCTATTGACTCGAATATTTTGGCCTCCACTAGATTTTTTAGCATTTTACTTTTAGCTGGAGTTATTCTCAAGATCCCAACTGATAATTCAACATCTGGATTAGCTCTAGTTCTGCTTCTATTGAATCTTTCCTCTACTACCGTGGATCTCATTTTCTTGCTTCTGCACGTCTTGTATATTTGATTGTATGCTGGACGTTTTACATAAAAAATAGAGACTGAAGTAAATATTACTTCCCTTTAAAATGGGGTATGCCTATTTTTCTTTCAGCCATGTGAGTAGTGGCTGAATCTGATGTATACCTGACGCAGATCAGGGCTCTGTTACAGCGTTAGTTTGACTTAGTTCACTAAGCTTCAAATATTTGAAGACAGAATCAGAACTTTCCCTTCAAGAGAGCCTGGATTTGAGGCATTGACAAGATTCCAGAGGTCTGACTTCGCTTCACAGCCAAGGTGTCAGCTTTTGGAAATGTGGGATATCGCTCCTTTCTAACGGAAAATGTAGACAAGCCAGCCTGGCTGCCAGGTTTCCTTGGTCACTGGGACGGCGGGGTGGGGAGGCATTTCACCCAGCCCTTCTGCGCGCCCTGCCCTTAGTCTTTGGAAGAGGAATGCCCGCAGTGCCTGGTGGATGGGTGTCTCAGCTCTGCCGCCTCACTCTTAACCTTCAAGAGTATCTTTGGTGGATTTCTCAGCATTCCTGCTTTGCCCCCTCATTTTAAAGGGTATCTTGCACTTGGGAAAGTCTCCACTTACCTCAAGGGAAGGTGCGAGCTGTCTCCTCTTTTCCTGTTATCCACCCTGCTTGCTCCCACTTTTGCTCTACTACCCACCTGCACGTGGTTAAGATTTAAGAGGTCAGATTAGTAGGTGGTGTAGGCTTTCTCTATGGAGTTCGTCCTCTAAATTCTGATGTCATGCTGGCCTCCCTGGGGCTGTTAAAATTTTGTTAAAGGTCAACTGGCTTCTTTATTCCCCTATTGTGGATTTCTCTTCCTAGCATAGTTCAGCCAGGAATATGAGCAGCCATGTGTCTCTCTTCTCCTATCAAGGTCTTACCACTTTCTAGAAGTTGGTTCACTTGGGTTTCTTTATGTCCTCAGCTTTCTGATGAATGAAAAATATTTTTGATTTTTCCAGCTAATCTGGCCTTTGTTTGCTAGGGTGGGAAATATAATTTATTTTCTTGTGGTTTTCTAATCTAAATGAGAAGTGAATTCCAGGAATGGCAGTTTAAAAAAAAAGGTTTCATTTACATATTTTAAAAATAGTTTTTAAAATTAAAAATACATGGATAATAAGAAGTTAAATTTTATAGAATGGTAAACAGTGAAAAGCAAATTACCTTCCCAGTCTAGGTGCCCTGTCCTCTCTCCTTCCTCGACAGAGCCAAACGTCATTACCAGTTTCTTGTGATTACTTCTCAAAATTCCATTTACAAAACATGTGCATATCTTCCCCCTTATTTTGTTCTTAAAACACAAATAGAACCATACTATATTTTCTACACCTTGCTTTTTTTCATGTAACTATTTCACCATCTTGAAGTCTTTTTCAGGCTGCATAATATGTCTTAGTGCGGATGTGCTGTGGTTTATTTAAATAACCCTTGGTGATAGACATTTGAGTTATTTCCAGTATTTTTTTTTCTCACAAACACTGCATATAATGCCTTTGCTCACATCTGTGTATTTCTGTGTATCTGTGTACATTCGTGTATATAGTACATCTGTAGTATAAGGAATGAGCATTTAAAATGCCTCATGAAGGCCCCTGGAGCTTCATACTACTTTAATGTGTTTCCCCAAGATGTTGCCTGGGCTCTTGGGAATTGGTGGTACAGGTCTTGGGAAGACCAGATACTGCAAAATTGGCATGAGGTGCTGGAAAGTTGCCTGGCTGGTGGTGTCAGAACAAAGCTGACTGTAGACCCTATCAAAGTAGGAATGACTTATTAAAACATTCGAAAAGTAGAAACTCAACTGTAACTCCTTCTTTATATATATATTAGAGATGTTAAAAAGTTACTGATGCCTGGTTCCTCTCGATTCCTCAGCCCCTACCATGGGGAAAAAAAAGATAAATGCTGTTTTGTCTGGAAGGCCTTACCCAGCTGTATGACCTGAATGGTCCTGATGAACAAGATTACATCCGAGGGGGTCTTCTAAGGGAAATGAAGACCTATGTGTTAAACAGGAAACATTATCTGTGTGAGTCTGGGATCTGCCTGTGAAGATAATTTTTGAGATATTTTCTAATTACCTATCTAATTAGAGAACATTAAGTTTGGTTATTGCCATCTGAGACGCCAACATGTTTTCTCATGAAAAAGGCCCTGGCATAGAAAGTGCTCTTTCTCCTAAAATCTGGTGTCAAAGGAGAGATTTCAGAACATAATAATAGCTTCTACTTATTTAATAACAGGCATAAAAAACGTCATTCACGCCTCACAGAACCACTTTCAGGGAGATTTTATATATTGGGAAGGGCGCGCATGAGTTTTCCAACGGTATCTTCCCTGAGGCTCTCCACCTCAGTTACTGACTGCACCAGTCGCTTAGCTGCTTCTAAAGTTAGAAACGTACTCATCTTTCTGTGACACCTGTATTCCTTTCCCTCATTCCCCATATCCAATTCTGCACCATAGGAAATCTGGCTTAGCTTCTGAAATTCTTGAGAATCCATATACTTTATCACTATTTGTTTTCTCATCACTCTAGTCCAAGTGAACTGTTTTTATCATCTCTTGTTTGTAGCATCCTTTAGTCACCCCTAGATTATCAATTCTTGTCCCCCTCTCAATTCATTCTGCACTATTAGCTAACATGAACTCACTAAATGTTAATTCTATGTCACTTCTTGCCCAAAACTCTTCAGTGCCTTCCCAAATCCCTTAGAATAAAGTCCCTCGCATGGCCTCTGTGGATGTGCACCACTAGTTACTCCTACCTCTCCACCTACTGCAACTAACTCTTTTCCCTTCCTCTTTCCAGCCATGCTGGTCTTCGTTTTGTGCTGCAAACTGGCCAAGCTACTTCCATCCTCAGGGCCTTTGCACAAGCTTTCCCTTTGCCTTAGAATTCTTCCCCAGCCTGCCCACTTCCTCATCCCCCTTCCCCAAGCTAATGCCTTATCCTTTGGGTCTCATTTTAAACATATGTTACCCAGGGAAACTTCCCTGTCCAAACAAGTCTAGGTTGAGTCTCCTTGTTATTTGGTTTTATTTTTCTTTATTTCTCCTCAGCATTTACCACAGTTCTAATTATAGTTATGTTGTTCTTTTAATTTTTTTCTACTACTGGAATAGGTAATACATCCATTTCATACAAAATTCAAATTATAACAAGATAGGCTCTTCCCTTCTCTGTCCCTCAGCTACCCAATTCTCCTTATAAGTAACCACTTTTACCATTTTGAATATACTTTCAGAGATATTTTGAGTATATAAGCAATTATGTACATAATATTCATCCTTATTTTTGCCTTTTATTAACACAGATCCTATGCACATTTTTCTGCACTTTGTTTTTATCTGTTAATGTATCTTGGCGATTCTTCTCTACCAATATGTAAATAGTTTCTTTTACGTGTTCCGTACAGTGTGGGCTTATCATAATTTCTTTAACATCAGTTATTGGGCATTTAGGTTGTTTTCAGGCTTTGGTTATTACAAACAATGCTGCATTGAATAACTTTGTATTTAAAGTCATTTCCCACATTTATACCTATAGAATATATTCCTAGAATTAAAATAAAGAAGTTAAAGGTTATGTGCATTTTTAATTTGGGTAGTTATTGCCAAACTGCTCTCAATGTAGGTTGTACCAACTCACATTCCCACTAGCCTCAGATAGAGAATGCTAGTTTATTCACAACTCAAGATTTTTGTTCTCTGCCAATGTAAGAGGTGGGCAGTATCTCTTGGAAACTTTAATTTGCATGTTTTTTTCTTCCTTGCAAAGTTATATTTTCATATGTTTAAGAGCCATTTGTATTTCTTCTTTAGTGAACTGTTTGTTCATAAACTTTGCTTGTGTTATCATTTAACGTGTGACTTCCTCGCTATACTCCTAAGGTCAATGCTCCCAGAACTGGAATGAATGAAGCTCAAAGGAATAACTGGTTTATGTCACGCCGTGGTCAACTCCAGAACTCATGTTTGACGCCAAAGCACGTATTTCCACGATCACCCAGTGGAAAGACTAAGCATTTAGTTCACCACACCAGGGGCTAGAAACATAACGTAAAACGGCTGGGGTGTGCTGGGAAGCGCGGACCGTGGCAAAAAGACTTAGAAACGCCTATTATGTAGCGGCCGTTCTCAGATCTATTTTACAACCAGGCAGGAATACAGGCCCGTTGTTGGCTCTTTATTTATCCCGCGGCCGGATTTCTGGCTTTCTTGTGTTATCTCCCGATTTTTAAATATTTCCAATCAAAACAAGATTGCGTTCAATCGCAGCCCGCCGGCAGCGGATTTCCAAACTCCAGCACAAAAGAAAGTGGGAGGCTGATGAGGCGAGTGACACCTTGGCTGGACAATGACAGCCAGGAAACGAGGATGTTTGTGCAGGGCGGGAATGAGGCCCTCAGCCCTGGGCTGGGGCTCGGGGCCGGGGCTCCCGGGAAGAGGCTCCAAGTAAACGACCGCGGCCACCCCTCAGCGCGGTTGGGGCTTCTCAAGCAGCGCCCACACGACGGCAGGAGGCGGCAGGGGTGGCCCGGATGGAGCAGACGACTGGCTGCGCACTCCCTTGCCGGCTCCTGGAGAGACAGGCTGACTGAGGGAAAGTGCCCAGCCCTTCCACAGCTTCTAGAAGATCCTCGGGCTCCGGGCAAAACCTCAGTTCAACACCTCCGCTCGACGATCAGCTTCTTTTCCGGCTCAGGCCCCTCCCACTTCCGGAGTCCTATAACTTCCGTTTGCTTGGGCGTCTGGGAAACTTTCGACTTCCGGCTTCGCAGCAGCGGGTGAGGCTAAGATGGCTGAGGGGAAAGTCGCGATGGTGAGTACTCGGGTTGTGTTCAGTGTCCCGGCCGTCAGGCGGGGTGGGGCCGGGCGGAGCGGAGCCGCGCGGAGCGGCGAGGCTGGTTGGCGGGCGGCCTGAGGCGCACGTCGCTGCCGCTGGGGGGATGCGGAGCCGGGGCCGGAGCGGCGAGGCGGGTTGGCGGGCGGCCTGAGGCGCACGTCGCTGCCGCTGGGGGGATGCGGAGCCGGGGCCGGAGCGGCGAGGCGGGTTGGCCGGCGGCCTGAGGCCCACGCCGCTGCCGCTGGGGGGATGCGGAGCCGGGGCCGGAGCGGCAAGGCGGGTTGGCGGGCGCCCTGAGGCCCACGCCGCTGCCGCTGGGGGGATGTGGAGCCGGGGCCGGAGCGGCGAGACGGGTTGGCCGGCTGCCTGAGGCCCACGCCGCTGCCGCTGGGGGGATGCGGAGCCGGGGCCGGAGCGGCGAGACGGGTTGGCCGGCTGCCTGAGGCCCACGCCGCTGCCGCTGGAGGGATGTGGAGCCGGAGTGGCGCGTGGTGTGCGGGCCGACGCCGTCCGGCTCCTGGGAAGCGCTTCGCCTGGGGCCAGGCTGAGTTTTTTTTTTTTTTTTTTTTTTTTTTTTTTTGCCGCTCTGGGCGTTTGTTTGCTAGGACTGTGGTCCTTCTTTGGATGTTCTGGCCGGGAAAGGGAGATTTTCATCAGAAATGGCTCTTTTCGTAGTCCCGTCTTTTTTGTCTCCTGAGGTTTGGAAAGGAAGCACTGTCACCTGTGCGGAGACAGTTTCTGTCAATCCCCTGGATTAGGAATTGAATATGACAAATCCTGGAAGCTTTAGCGTCACTACCTTCTGCCGCCGGGGCGGGACCATGTTTTTCAAATTGTGCAAAGTGCTGATTTGGGATTCAGCTGGTCTGAGTTAGGCATCGATAAAACTCCACAGAATTGTTAATACAAGTGGTTCAGGTGAATTCGGGAAGACCCAGTTGTTAGTTATTTTTTAGGAGTAAATTCATAATTGGATCTGATTTCTGTAATGTTCCAAGTGTGAAACCTTGTGTACCTTGTTTTAATATTGAATTTCAGAGCATTTTCTGCGCATTTGTTAGAATGACTTTAGCTTTTTATTTGGAATGTATTGGCCTTTGAAAAACGCCCAGGAAAACACAGGAGACAGAAGAGTAGTCTTTGGCTGACTGTTTTATATTTTAATTTTGGCTATTAAGGAGCAAGGCCAGTATTATCTGTCAGGGGGTCTGTTTGTTTTCTATTCTATTTTCATTTGCAGAGAAATCAAGTAATGTCTCAAAGCGAAGATTTTTGTTAAGTTACGAATTTAAAAAAATTAAAAGCATTCTTAGTGTTTCCAGAGTTTAGGTATTGAAAACATACCGGAGAAAATACTTCGCCTACATAATCTTAAATCTAAGGTATGAGGTATAACGTAGCATAACATATATATAACAAATATAGCTTATTCCCTACTGCTCATTGCAGGTGTAGGTAGGTGCTCATGAACAGAATGTGAACGTGATGGCAGGAATTGTCCTGTACATTAGAATCTCTGATAGCGTTTTAAAGAGAATGACTCTATGTTTTGATATGACTTTAGAACTTCCAGCCGGAAGTTAACTAATCATTTTCATTATTATCAAGTTTATTGTTATCAGTGTTATAATAATCTCATCTTTCAGGTTACTACTGCATGAAAATTTGAATTTATGTCCTTTTTGGAAGTGATATGGCATCTTGTAATAGAATTAAAAGGACTCAGCAATGCCATGCCTAGACCTGTATCCCATTGAAATAAAAGCCAAAGATAAGCATCCAGTCCACGGTACTCATAGTGGCAAAAAAACCCCCTGGAAACAGAATGAATGGTCATTAGTAGGATAATGGATGACCTCTGGTATTCCAATACTGAGGGATATTATGCAGCCATTAAAAAGAATGTTAGAACTATATATGTTGATGTGGAGGGATTTCCATGGTGTACATTTAAATAAAAGCTAATTGTGGAGTGGGCTGTTAAAAAAAACAAAATTCAACTGAGTAAATTTTGAAGATTGTGTTGGCTTTATTCAATGAATAAATGAATCAGGCATGAATCGGGCAGCATCCAGTCTAGCAGATGGAAAGGAGCTCTGAGGAGCTGTACAAAATGAAAGACTTTTGGAGGCAGAAGGGAGCAGGGACAAGGAAGTCATACTAGGCAAAAAGTGGGTTGATTATTGCAGTCACTTTCCTTTCGGGGATCAGAAGGGTCTATCAGGCACATTATGTAACTAGTGCTGATCAGGTGATTCCTATTTGACTGGTTTAAGCATCCATTTCTGGGAGAACCGAAGCTGTAATTAAGTCTCAGTTTGGTGACATGGGGCTTGGTGTATGTGGCTCCATTTTGGGCTTGTTGTCTTGTTTTTAACAGGGGTACATTGTGCAATCTTAATTTTGTGACACAAGGGAAAAACAGATCTATAACTAGGAGTATATAGATGCGGAGGAGAGAAGACTAAAAGACTTAAAACAGAATTTTCAACAAATGTGTAAGTAAAAATTTAAGAATTCTGCAGTAAAGACCGTGAGACTAGGAGACATCCTAGCAAAACAGAGTAGAACTAGTTCATTGTGGGACCCAGAAATTCTAATATGCTACCCAAACTACTAAGGATTATTACCTGTTCCTTAGGAAAACTGGAAACTGATCTTTGTTTTAATTTAAGAATATATAATAAATGGTTTAGAGATCTTAAAAAAAAAAAAAAAGGCAAATAGCTCTGGTTTCCATGCTTTATACTTAGAAATTTTTTATAACTCCCTAATTCCTGTTTTTTATGTATTTATATTAAATACCCATTTTTCTTTCTGTAAATTAAAAGATTAAACCTTTCAGAGCAGAAAGCAGAAATTGCTACTGCACTAGTTGTTTTGGATCAGGTATAGTGCCTAGCACATACCAAATGTTACATGAATATTTGTTAGATGAATAAATGATCACAGAACTAACTAAAAATGAAAACAAAATAATGAATTTATTCTACCATATATCCCAGCTGTGAATGAAATTGACTGGGCTGATAGGATCCTTTCTATTCTGAGAAAGTTCTGGAAGGTCTTTTGAGAAAGAGACTCACCAAAAAATTATAATTTAATTCTATTTTGTGCAGAGAGAAGTATTGCTGACTCATGAAAATGCTTTTTGACCCTTAAATATTCTTTATATGTTGCCCAAAGTCTAAAAAAATCCCAGTTAGTTCAAAAAACAGTAGAGTTGGGGGGAGGGTATAGCTCAATTGGTAGAGCACATGCTTAGCATGCATGAGGTCCTGGGTTCAATCCCCAGTATCTCCATTAAGTAAATAAATAAATAAACCTAATTACCTCCCCCCTCAAAAAAATTAAAAAAAAATAAAAAAGTAGAGTTCTTTAGCATTATAAAAACAACTTTGTTCAGGTATAATATATATAACTGTAAAATTTACCATTTTAAGTGTACAATTTGATCAGTTTTATTAATCTGTATAGTTGCACAGCTGTTACCACAATCCACTTAACGTCCATTGCTCTAGAAATTTCCCTTGTGTCTTTTGCAGCCAATTTCTCCCTTAACCCCAGCCCACAGTTGATCTGCTTTCTGTTGGCATAATTTTCCCTTCGCTACAATTTCATGTATTGGAATCACTTAGCATGTATTTTGACGTTCATTCATACTGTGATATGTAAATAGTTTGTACTTTCTTATTTCTAAGCAGTATTCCATTGTATGAATATTCGTATTTTGTTTATCCACACATTGGACATTTGGAATGTTTCCTGTTTTTGGCTATTATGAGTAATATCACTTTGAATGTTGACATGCACATCTTTGCATGTGTATATTCATTTCTCCAGGAGTGTAATTGCTGGGTTGTATGGTAAGTGTTTAAAAACAAAACAAAAAACAGCAAAACTTCTACATTGCTTTCTAAAGTGGCTATATGATACTATTTTACATTCCCATGAGCAGTCTATGAGGGTTTGTTTTTCCACATCCTTGTCAGCACTTTGTTATTGTCAGTCTTTTTGATTTTAGCCATTCTAGTGGATGTGTAGTAGTGGTTATTGTGGTTTTAATTTTTATTTCCCCAGTGAATAATGATAATTGAGTATTTTTTATGTGCTTATTCATCCATATCTCTTTGGTAAAGTGTGCATACAAATCTTTTACCCATTTTAAAATGAGTTATTTGTTTTATTATTAAGTTTTCTGTATTTGTGAAATGAAGATAATAAAATATCCAAAAGAACAAATTGTGTATTCGCTTTTATTTTCAGGCTTGTTTTTTTGTCATGAAATATCTTACCTCTAAAAGAATGAGTAAAAGGTTATATGTAAGTTTTAAAGAACAATTGACCTTTCAACAACATGGGGGTGAGGGGGGTCAATCTTCTGCACAGTTGAAAATCTAAGGATAACTTATAGTGGCCCTCCCTATCCCCAGCTGTCCCACAACTGTGGATTAATTCAACCAACCTTGGGTTGGGTAGCACTGTAGTATTTACAGTTGAAAAAAATCCATGTATAAGTGAACCCTCGCAGTTCAAACCGTTGTTCAAGGGTCAACTCTATAATGAAAGTTGTTTCTTTCTACCTCACAGGTAGATAAATGAGATATTAACAGTAGCTTTGAAACCCAAATGTCTCTCCTCTAGTGCATTTTTGTCCTTCCCTATCAGAAGCAATCTCTTTCCTCAGCTTTATGTTAATTATTTCTTTTGGTTTTCTTTGTAATTTTATCATACTTAATACCCCTAAACAATATATTGATTAAAAAAAATTAATACTTAGTTTCTTCACTTTTAATGCTGTGAAGTATCCCATGGAAATACTACAGTTTATCCATTCTATGAAATATTTGAGTTAATTCTGATCTTTTTCCAGCTTTGTTGAGGTATAATTGACAAAGTTGTAAGATATTTAAAGTGTACAGTGTGATGATTTTATACACACACACATTGTGAGAAGATTCCCACCATTGAGTTAACTAACACATCCGTTACCCCACATATATACCTTTTGTGTGTATGTGAGAACATTTAAATTCTGCTCTTAGCAAATTTCAGCTATACAGTACAGTGTTATCAGCTATATGTTATACATTAGATTCTCAGACCTTAGTCATCCTATAACTGAAAGTCTGTATACCCTTTTACCAGCCTCTCCCTATTTCCCCAACCTCCCATCTCCTGGCAACCACTTTTCATCTTTCTGTTTGTGCAAGTTCATCTTTTTTTCTTTCTGATTTTTAATTAAAAAAAAAAAGCTGCTATGAACAGGATCAGGACTAGAGGTAGGCAAATAAAGCATTTAGGTTGCAAAATTTAAGGAGTAAGAGTATCTTAGACCTAGGTATGAACATTCTTATGTAGGTCTCCTGTTCTGTTTCCCCAGAATACTCCTAAAAATGGATTGCTGGGTTATGGGCTGTGTGCATCTTCAACTTTATTTCTTATGGGAAACTCTAAGGTGGTTGTAACAACTTATGCATCTGCCACTAGTTCCTGTTGCTCACATCCTTGATACTGTTATAGCTTTAAATTTTGTCAATATGATGGATATGAAATGAAGTCTTAATGTGATATTAATTTACATTTCCCTGATTGTTAATTAGGTAGAACATCGTTGGTTGTCTCGTTTCCTTTTCTGTGCAATGCCTGGTTCTTATGTTTTGCTTATTTTTCTACCTCACTATTTGTTTTTCTTATTGATGTCTAGTTGTTTATAGTTACTGGCTACTAATCCTCTGTCTTTTTTTTTTGGTTTTGTTTTGTATTGCATATATTTTCTCTTAGTTTTCTACTTCATTTTGGAATAGAAGTTATTAATTTTAATATAGTGAATGTTTGGGTCTTTTTTAAATTGGTTTGTGCATTTATGTCTTGAAGTAATCCCTTTAAAGGTTTTAAAATTTATCTTTTCCATTTTAATCTTCAGTCTGTCTTAATTCATTTTCATTTCCCTGATGCAGCTTTTTTTCCTTGAAGTCTATTTTATATAATGTTAATATTGCTGCTTTTTCTTTTTGATTCTGTTTTCCTGATGCATCTTTTGCCATCCTTTTTCTTTGTTTTTCCTTGTTCGTATGTTTTAGATGTTTCTTTATACAAATAGCATATATCTAAATAAAAAGTCCATCTGATAATTTGTCTTTTAATTGGAGAATTTTATTTTTTGTCCTTTTCTTTGGTCTTCCTTAAGACAGTACCTAAATTGTTAAAATAATATATATTTAACTTAAAATTCAAACTTAAATCTGAATAATACGGGGATCATCCAGTGCTTTATTTCCCATTGCCTTCTGCCAATTCATGCCATTGTTTAGTTTTGTAGTTTTTGTTTTCTTAGTTCAACACCACACATTATACTTTTTATTTGCTTTATTCAATAAGTAGATGCTTATAATACTTCATATTTTACCAGTTCCTTTGCTTGTTGCACTCCTTCCTTCTGGGGTTATTTTCCTTTTCCCTAATGTGTGTCCTTTAAAAGTTTATTTAGTGAGTTTAAAAAACTCAAATTTTATTTGTCTGAGAGCCTTTTAAAATTTGCACTTGTTCTTGAGTTAGTTTTGATTGATGTAAGAGTTCAGATCAGGAGTTGGCAAACTTTTTTAAGAGGCCAATAATAAATATTTTGAGCTTCATGAGCCATATATTCTCTGTCACAAGTAACTCAACTATACGGTTACAGTGCGGAGGCAACCATAGACAATATGTAAATGTGAGTGTGACTGTTTTGATAAAATTTTGGTTGTTGAATTTTATATAATTTTCATGTTTTATAAAATATTAAAAATGTTAAACCGTTAAAAAAATATAAATCATTCTTTGCTTGTGGGCCATATAAAAATAGGCTGAATTTGACCTGTGAGCCATAGTATGCTGCTCTCGTGTCTAGATTAGCATTCATTTTACTTAGTACCCAACACTTGAGAATTTATAAAGTCTTAATATATTATCTCCCTTTTCTTTTTGTGGAGAAGTCAGTTGTCAGTGTAATTGTCCTCTCTTTGCAGGTAATCTGGTGATACGTTTTTTTCTTTGGTTGCATTTAAGAACTGTTACTGGTACAGGTTACTGTTTCTGGTACAGGTCCCTATGGTGTATCTAAGTGTGGATTTATTTTTATTTAACCTGGTAAGGGTTGATTGAGCATCCAGAATCTAAAGATTAGTGTCTCATTACTACTGGAAACTTTCAACTATTACTTTTGCTTATATCATGCCATATCATATATAACATGAAAGGTGGACATAAGAAAAATTAATTTGAAGAGTTTCTGTGAAGTTATAGTATAGAATAGTATCTATAATATTAAATAATATCCCTTTTAAATAACTCCTAGAATTGAGTTCCAGACAATTTCTGTGTAAATGACTCATAAGCTTCCTCTTATCAGAGTTATCACATTTTTGGTTTGGCTGCTAAGAAGTATAGCATTAGGTACAATGCTAATATGTGATATCTAAGAACTTAGGACATTTGTTGGTGCACATTTTATCATACGTTACAATTATACATAATAAATGCACATTATAAGTATATATTAAAAGTATGCATATACATGATTAATAGTTTGGACAGTAAAAGTATGACTTGACGTTTCTTACAAATATTCAAAATAATTCTTCGTACCTGCATGCAGTTAATAGATTACTTGCATGATTGGAGAGCTGTTGATTGTTATTTGAATGCTTCTTTAAGTTAGCAGGATTTAGGGTGGTGCTTTAACGTAGACTTCTTTCATTTCAGAGAACTCAGTTTCCTCCATCTGCTGAATCTCAAAAACCCCGGCTGAAAAAAGGTCTGTTTGTAATTTCATTGTATGTATATACCTGCACAGATTTCTCTGTCATTGATTCTTCTGTATGCACTAGAGCTTTAAAAAACGTGATTGTTGGGAAGATCAGTAGTCTACATGTTCTGCCATGGATAGCTTTTCTTTTACGGAGTTGTTAGACATTAGGGAATTGGTTTTACCTGTAGGTATATTTAAATGGGGTTTTGTTGTTATATAAATATGTACTAACTTTCTGCTTGTGGAAAAACCACTGTAAAGTTCCCATAATACATACCAGGCCTAAAGTAATCTCATGTATACATATGTTAAATAAGTGTGAGGTTTTATAAAAATTGAGTCTGGGAAGCCTAACTAGGTGAGGACCCATATTGTAAAGGACTGCATTTTAAAATCTGATACATACATACATATATATATATATTTTTTTTTTTTTGGTAGAGGAATAGGATTTCTTCATTTGTTAACCTCTAAAGTCTCAAGAGGGTTTCTATCAAGTTGTCGGTGACTATAATGGATATTCTTCCATGTCTAATGGACTGGGTGTCCTGGCTACTTGAAGGTCTTAGAAAATACCTGAAGTTTTTATTTAGCTAGCAAGAGAGACCATCTGTTTTATTATCTATTAATTTATTTATCATTTTCTAGATGAGGAAACCAAGGCCGAGTGGAAGGGGCATGACTTGCCCAGGGACTTGTGTGTGACTCTTGTTTGCATAGCTGAGTTATATTCACCAGGCCACACGCCCTTTTGCAACATGTGTTTTCCTGTTGTCTGCTGAGAGTTAGGAAATTGATTTTGTCAATAAAGTGTTTAGTTTATCTGGGGCATTTCTGATAACTCTTTGAAATTATAATGCAAGTTGTTGGAAAATATTAACTTTCAGGAATTTATTTTCAAAGAGTTTTTAGGAATACAGCTTTCATTGAAAGAGTGGCACATTAACAATTTAGGTTATTTGTGAAATTTGGATGAATTCTGCCAATGTCTAACATTATTGCTAATGTGTTAAACACCATTTGTGGACATGAGAGTCATTTTGCGGTGATACCTGTCACTTCATGTAGTTCACTAGGGCGATTTGGTTAATTAGGTGGTGAAGCTAGTGGGCACTGAGATCCTCTCTCCAGTATTCTTTACATCCTTCTTGGGAGTCAAACCCCGTGATTCGATTGACTCCCACTCCAGGAGAATTATAATTAGCGCACACCAATCGAGAATTGGCCCATGCCCAATTCAGACTAACAAGATACAAAGTTTATAGCTGTGGTGAAAAGGGACACATTTGACAGGTATGCTGTACAGTTTAACAGCGCTGTGGTGACCCTTACAGACCATGGTCTGTGATTCTTTCTACCTTTCCCACTGCAGAGCCACCACTTTGATTTCTGTTACTAAAGTTTAGTTTTTCCTGTTCTTGAACCCCCTCATACATGTGAGTACTTAGCAGGTTCCAGGACCAATGATAGGTATTTGGAATACACTGATACATAGGGCATGAATTCTGCCCTCAAGGAATTGGCAGTCTTCAGGGCAGAGAGAATATAAGCAAGTGATTAAACTGCAGTGTATGCTCCCTGGGTCCTTTCTTCTGAAGGTTAAATGTTTCCAGTTACTTCAGTTCTTTTCATATGAGATGTTTAGAACGCTTCTGCCATTATTGCTTTGGTTCTTTAGTGAAATTCGTTGGCCCTTTTGGAAGTATAGAGTTCAGGACTAAATAGAATATTCTAGGTGTGGTGTGAACAGAGCCAATGGAATGTCTGGAACATAAAATCTCTTTGTTTGAATCTTTTATTTCTGTTAGTCCAGCTCAAAGTTGCATTGCCTTTTGGGCAACCATTTTACACATTTCCAATACCACTCCATTGCACAGTGCCTGGGGTGTCATTCGTGTAGAATACAAAGACTGCAATATAATGATGCCTTTGAAGTTGTGCAGGGTAGTGGCACAGGCATGTAAAATATTTAGGGCTCTTGCTCTTATCCTGCCCTTAATTTCTGGCTTCTGATTTTATCTGTTGATATGGTGAATCTTGTTGATTGAATTTTGGAATGTTGTACCAACCCTGCATTCCTGGGATAAACCCCACGTTTATAAATTTTTTATATATATTGCTGGATTCCATTTGCATCTGTATTCATGAGGGATGTTGGTCTGTAATTTATTACTCTGCAATGCTTTTGTCTGTTTTTGGTATCAGGTATTATGCCAGCCTTAAAACAGGTTGGGAACTATTCCCTCTTTTTTTTTTTTTTTTTTGGAAAATTTTATATAGAGTCGGTGTTATTTCTTTCTTAAACATTTGCTAGAATATGACAAGCAATGTGGGCCTGGAGTTTTGTTGTTGGAAGGTTTTTAAGAACACACAGAATTTCTTGTCACTTCTAATTAACAAAATCATGCTCACATTGCCGGTTAAGGTAGATGACTAAGGAATACAATAAAAAGAACAGGCCACAACTCAGCTCCATCTGTCAGTCCCAGGAGAATCAGTCTTGACTGTATAGTTTGTCTTTAACATTGCATTTGCTTGGCTTCCAACGAGGTCTGATGGGTACCTTTAGCTATTTATGGTCTCAGTTGTTTCTAGACCCTTGGATGAGATAACATTTAATGTAAAGAGGTGTGAAAGTAAAATTCAGAGAGCACTAAAAACAAAACAAACTTGGTTTCTTTAATAGATATGGGACTATTTCAGGTCCCACAGCTTTGATAATGTTTCTCTTTCAAAGAAATTTGTCCATTTCATCTCAGTTATCAAATTTATTGACATAAAATTCATAATACTCCTTTACTTCCCTTTCAATGTCTGTAGGATGTGTAGTGATGTTCCCTCTGTTGTTCCTGAATTTGTAATTTATATCTTTTTTTCTTGGTCAGTCTAGCTAGAGGTTTATGCATTTTATTGATCTTTTCAAAGACTCAGCTTTTGATTTTACTTTTTTTCTCTATTGCTTTTCTGTTTCAATTTCATTGATTTCTGCTCTTATCTAATATTTTCTTGTGTTTAATTTGCCTTTCTTTTTGCATAATCTTAATTTAGAAATTTAGATCACTGATTTGAGATCTTTCTTCTTTTCTGTTATAAACATTTGGTACTTACATTCCCCTCTAAACACTGCTTAACTAGTTTGTATACATTTCAAATGTTATGTTTTAACTTTTATAGAGTTCTAAATATTTTAAAAGTTCCTTTGTGCTCCCTTTTGACCCATGCACTATTGAGAAAAGTATTAATTTCCATATATTTGGGGATTTTTCCAAATATTTTTCGTTACTGTTTTTAGTTTTATTTTATTATGGTTAACAGCTTTATATGGTTTGTTTTACGGCTGAGAATGTGTCCTGTGTTGGTGAATATTCCATGTGCCTGAAAAGAATGTTTGTGTATTCTGCTCCTGTTGGAGGGAGCATTCTATAAATGTCAGTTAGGTCAAGTTGGTTGATAGTGCTCTTATTCTGTGTACTTACTGATGCAGATTCTAATACCCTTACTGATATAGATAATGATGTTCTTAATGAGAGAAAAGTGTTGAAGTATGCAAATGTAATTATAAGTTTGTCTGTTTCTACTTTCAGTTATGTCAGTTTTTAGTCTGTATATTTTGAAGATCTGTTTTGGATGTATATACACTTAGGATTGTTTGACTTAATGAACTGACCTTTTTGTAATGTCCTCCTTCTGGCCCTGATAATATTCCTTGTTTGAAGTCTGCTTTGATAATAATATAGCTATTACAGTTTTATTTTAATTAGTGTTTGCATGATAATTAACATTTAGTTTACGTACACTAAAATTCACCATTTTTTAGTGTTAAGTTCTGTGAGTTTTGACAAATGAAAATAGTCATGTAACTACCACCAGCACAATCAAGATATAGACGAGCTTTATCACCCTCAAAAATTCACCTTGACTTTGTCGTAAACCACATTTTCTGCTCCAGTTGCTAGCAACCATTGATCTTTTTTTTTTTTCTTACAGTTTTGCCTCTCCTAGAACGTCATGTAATTGGACTCATTATGTAAACTTTTGAGTGGCTTTTTTCATGTAGCATAATGTTTTTGAGATTTATCCATGTTGTGTGTTTGAGTTTCTTTTTATTGATGAGGGGTGTTCAGTTTTGTGCATATACCAGTTTATTCATCCATTCACCAGTTGAAGGGCATTTAGTTGTTTTCTGTTTTTGGCTGTTCTAAAGCTGCTATAAACATTTTACCTAGAGGATCTAGTGTGAATGTGCTTTCAGTTCACTTGCGTAAATACCTTGGAATGGGATTGCTAGGTGGCATTGTGATTATATATTTTACTTTATTAGAAGTTGCAAAACTGTTTTCTTAAGTAGTTATATTGTTTTGTATTTCGATCTGTAAAGTATAAGTGTTCTGGTAACTTCACATCCATGTCAGCACTTGGTTATTTTCAGTTTTTTAAAAAAGTCACGGTAGTGGCTTTTAGTGGTATCTCATTGTTTTAATTTGCATTTTTCTAATGACTGTTGATGTTCAACATCTTTTCATGTGCTTATCTAGAATCTCTTTGTCTCTTTTGGAGACATATCTAAATAATTTGCTCATTTAAAAAAGTTGCAAAAAATTTCACTGCAAAAAAAATTGTGTTGTTTTCTTAATGTTAAGCTTTGAGAGTTTTTTATATATTCTGGAAACAAGATATGTTTATCTTTATCAGACAAGTGATTTGCACATACTTTCTCTCAGACAGACTCATCTTTTCACGCTTTTAACAGTGTCTTTTGAAGAACAGATATTTTAATTTTGAAGTCCAGTTTATCAGTTTTTTTCTTCTACGAATCATGCTTTTGGTGTAACATCTAAGAAATGTTTGCCTAACTCAGGATCACAAAGATATTATCCTGTGTCTTCTTCTAGAAGTTTTATGCTTCTATGTTTTGTCTATGATTCATTTTGAGTTAATTTTTGTATACAGTGCAGAGTATAGATTGAAGTTTTTTTACATGTGGGTATCCAGCGCTTTCAGCACCATTTATTGAAAAAACTATCTTTTCTTCATTGATTTGACTTTGTATTTTTGTTGAAAAGCAATCGACCATATAATTGTGGATTTATTTCTGCATTCTCTATTATCTCCCATTTACCTGTGTATTTGTCTATTTGCCGGTAGCCTCCTGATTACTGTAGCTTTAAGTAAGTCTTGAAATTAGACATTGTTAGCTCTCCAACTTTGTTCTTTTTAATAGTTGTTTTGGCTGCTCTTGTTTCTTTGCCTTCCATATAAGTTTTTGAATCAGCTTGTTAATTTTTAGAAAATCTCCTCTGAAAATTTGACAATTGCATTGAAGCTATAGATCAATTTGGGTAGAACTGATAATAATACTGAGTTTTAAAATTTATGACCTTGGTGTATCTCTCCATTGATTTAAGTGTTCTTTGATTTATTTCATTAGCATTTTGTAGTTTTGGCATAGTGATTTTGCACTTATTTCGTTAATTTTACACCCAAGTATTTCACGTTTATTGGTACTATGACACCTGTTAATTCTTATTCAATTCTCAATTGTTCGTTTTTAATATAGGAATATGACTGTGTATTGATCTTGTTTCCTGCAGTGTTGCTAAACTTGTGTGTTCTAGTAGCTTTTTCATAGATTCTTGGTGATGTAAGTGTGACTAGAAGTCATTTCTATTTTTCCATTTCTAATCTGTATACCTTTCACTTATCTCTTTCTTTCCAAACTGTACAGTCTAGGGCATTCAATATGTTATTGAATAGGTACAGTAAGAACTTTGTTAACAAGAAAACATTCTTTTTGTTACCATTAAGTATAATGCTAACTGTATGTTTTATATAAATATCCATTATTAGCTTGAGAAATTTCATCTGTTCATACTTTGGTAAGAACTTTTTACCATGAATGGGTGTGGAATTTTGTCAGTTGGTTTTCCTGCATGTATTGAGATGATCGTGTGGTTTTTCTTTTCCTTATTTTTTTTTTTTAACACTTCCTAACATTTATTTATTTTTCACTTTTTAAACAGCTTAATTGGGATATAATTTACATGGCATAAAATTCACCCATTGCAAGTGTATCATCTCTACCTCACTTTTTAACAGTTGAATTCCATCCTTTGTATGATAACTTATATTTAAACCCTCTCCTATTTTTTCCAATTTTTCATTTTTAAATTTATTTTTTGTCAAAGTAACATTGGTTTGTAACATTATATACATTTCATGTATGCAACATTGTATCTCTATTTCTGTATACACTACAGTGTACTCACCACCAAAAATTTAGTTTTCACCCCTCCCTTACCATACAATTGATCCTCTTTACCCTCTTCCCCCTTCCCTACCCCCTCTTCCCCCTTTCCTACCCCCTCTTCCTTCGTCTCTGGTAGCCACTGCTCTGTTCTCTGTTTCTATGTGTTTGTCTTTGTTTGGTTTGGTGTGTTCATTTATTTTGTTTTTGTTTTGTTTTTTATATTCTACATATGAGTGTGAAATCATACAGTATTTGTCTTTCTTTGCCTGACTTATTTCACTTAGCATAATTCCCTCAAGGTCCATCCTTGTCATAATGCAGGATTTAGTCTTTTTTTTATGGCTGAGTACACACACCTGTGCACCCCTAAAAACAATAAAATACAATTATTAGGCTTTGATTTGAAGTAGTAAAATAATTTAAAATAATCTAGGATATGTAGTAAAAAAAACCCGTAATTGATTTTTTTATGACTTTCCTTTCTTCCTCATCCCATTTTAAGCTCATGAGGAGCAAACAAGTTGGATAGGAATATTTTTTAAAAAAATTTTAAAAAGCAGTATTGAAAAAAAAAGCCATCTTCTAGCATGTGTCCTTGGGTGACTGCTAATTCAGTCCAGCCTCCTTCTTCATCATCATTTATGTTCATGAACAGAATTGATATTTCTACTGATCTTGGTCGTATTTGCCTTCAGATATATTCCTCACCCTTCCCTTCTCTGCTGAGCACTGTGAGCACCCTTATGGGTTTCATTCCCTTACAGGCTCCTGTGTCAGCAGTTTCTGGCTAAATTAGCCAGAAAGTGGGAGGAACTGGCAGGAGATTGAAGGGCAGGAGGAAGGAGAAGTCAGGGCTTTTCCTTCTCTCTTTGCTTGGGGAAGTTGAAGGAGTGGGGTGGGTTCTGGAAGCATCTCTTCTGTTGCTTCTGACAGTCAAGCCATCCTGTTTTCAGCTTCCTCCAGGTAACTTCAGCCTTGGATATCGGTAGTGACACATTTCCTTCTTCCCTTGACCTAGTGATTTTTTGCTCCCGTGCTAACCTCTGATTTGCTTCACTGTTCCCTGTTGAGTCTTTCATTTCTTCCCTCACCTGTTAACCACACTGAAGTGCCTTTGTTTTAAATCCTCAAGTGGTTTGTATGTTTCTCATTAGACCCTGACTGATGATATAGAGGTCAAATTGATAAAAATGTCTTCCATTTACATTCTTTTCAAGATTTGTTATATTTTTTGATGTCCCAAATAATATATTCAGGTGGAAAAGTGTTATAATTCCTAGTATCACATGACAAAATTAACATTTATTGAATGACCGTTTTCAGATCTTTCATAATTTTCCAGCAAAAATTATAGGGGAAAAATGGAGGCCCAGAGATGTTAAATGACTTACTCTGAGTCCCATCGAAGGCTGGTATTGAACCAGGATTGGAATTCTATGTATGAAAAGCCAGTGTGCTATATGTTATGTGTTTGCAAGTCCTGTAAGAGAGCCTGTACCAAAGAAGGATTCATTTATAATGTACTTACAAAAGCCGTAATCATTTTAGAAAATTTTTCAACGAAAAATTCTAAGCACAGTAATTTTCAGCTGAGCTTCTTTCCACATATCCAGGATGCTGTTCATTAGCATTAATTTGTTTATTGTAGAAGTTTGAGTTTGAGTTATTTCTATGAGAATTTAGCACTTAGGAAAAATTACAGGGAAGACATCCTTCTAATGTCATGTTTATTTGTTTATGGAATTGTTTAAGATATATCTGGTGTGTTCTTAGAGGGGAAGAGAGATGTCACAAAAGAGTTAGAATGCGGGCAGGAGAAGAGAAGGGCAAGGGAGTATTGTTGCCAGATTGCCAGCCTTACGCGCCCCTGCCTTGGTGATGGTGGAGGAGCATGTGGGAGCTGGCCATGTGAAGGAGGACTTGACAGTAGACAAGTGAAAGGTGTTAACTCGTCTTCATCGAAGATGTTGGCAGGGGCAGTGTGGGAGGGAGGCTTACCACCAGGCTGAAAGGCTTACCTTGTCCTTATGTCATCAGCTGGCCACCTGACCTCCATGGTGATATAAACTCTTAAAGTGTAGCATCGCAGATGACCACCTTGCTCTGCTGTAACATAGAGGAGGCTCTACTTTGCACTTATATGCCTATCTTAGAGAATCTTTCACATAGGTGATTCTCATACTACTTGTGAAAGTATGTAAGAACCAGTATCCCTGTTTATGAGCAATGATTTGGAATACAAGAAATTCAACTTATACATTTACAGGTAAAATTCTAACTGTAAATTCAGGATTCATAGTCTCTAGGGATTTCTGTGTTATCCAGAATTTCCTCATCTTTGAAAATGACTACTAATAATAAAAATAACAGCTAACACTTACTTAGGGCTTACTGTGTACCGGACAGTACTTGAACCTCTTTATATGTATTATCATTCAGTCCTTACAACTCTGTGAGGATATTTTATTCCCTGACCCTGCTGTTTAAAAGTGAGAAAAATATCGCTCATAAATATATAAGCTTATCAGCATCTATCCCCTTGGCTGGCACACTCTGACCAATCCCCCAACCCTGCCCTGAAAGCAGGGGATCAGTTTTGTTCACTTTCGCATCCCCAGTGCCCAGAACAGTGCCTGGCACGTGATAGGTTCTTGATGAATGTTTGTTGAACGAATGAATAAATGAATGAATGAGTCTCTGTTTTATAGTTGAGGAAACTAAATTTTCCAAAATTGCACAGTAATAGATAGTTACGGGGCACTGAAATGATTTCTAAAGTCTTTGATGAACCTAAAGTTCTTTTAGCTTTTGGACAAACTGCATCTCCCAGGAGTGCGACATGACCTTGGAGCGCTTGGATTTGGTGTTGCTTTCCCTTCTGATCCCTAGGATTCCATTTTGTGAGCCTCGGGGCCCTTGAGATACCTTCCAGATTGAACATTTTTTTCTCCTTTCTTCACCCAGGGAACACAAAAAATGACTTATCTTTTACTGTGAGATTTAATAATAGGCAGGACTCATTTGCATTTTATAAATTTTCTTTCAGGCTGTAGAAGCAGTGATACTTAGGGATATTGTAAACTGAAAGGATTCATTGTCTCCTTCCCTTTTACCCTCTCCCTTGAGAGGGTAGGTGACAGAGGCCGTATGATTGAGACGTGGTCCAAGATTACTCAGTAATCTTGTCCCAGAACTACTCATTATAGTGCATTTCTTTACCCACTTCACATGCACACACTGCTGTCCGTCTTTTAAGTTGGTGACTTGTGTGATCTTCAGTAGGAAATTTGATACTGTAAGTGGTTAGGCAGAACATAAGTGGCTGAGATCTGATGATTGGTAGGGGTTGGGGGAAATTAAGGAGGGAGACAAAAGTCATTGAAGGATCTCAGATAGGCTTTTGCTGACTAAAAGGGTGTTCCCACTCATAACGTGGGTGATTGGAAGATGAAGAGTCAGTTGCTTAGCGTTTTACCTTTTTCTTTCTTCTGGCATATAAAATCATAGCCATACTTCTGTCATAATTTCACCTCACCAATTTCATTGATACTCTGTATTCTTAGGAAGGAGTAGCAGCTTTAGCTCTTAATTTTTGTGTTCCAGCAACATTAATTAATTCTGGGTCTTTTTTTCCCCTTTTGTCTCATATTATGGACATAGAAGTCTTAAGTTTTCTTCAGATGTATCTCCTAAGGTTCTGGAACAGAATGATTACAAATCATTTCCTTCTCTTTCCTTGCTGTACCCTTTCTTTTGCATTTTTAAAAATCAGGGAACATCTCAGACATACATTAAAATACATGTACTTGCAGGCTAGAATTCATAAATAACACTTAGGCATGTATACTTCAGAGCTTTAAATATTTTTGAGAAGTAAAGCATTAAAGAGTTGAAGTCCTTTTTATTTCTTCTAATTCCATTTCTCCCTCTTCCTTGAGGTCACCGCTCTACTGAGGTTGGTGTGAATCTCCTCTTTTGTTTCCCATAGAAAAGTAATTTCTTAATTAAATTTTACTAGTATTTTAAACTTTTGAATTCAAGGGGATAGTGACTTTCGGTCATGCATCATTTTCAGTGACTCAGGTACTGTTTTCATCACTGACTTCTCATCCCGGGGCCGCGGTAGGATGTTTCACGTCTGACCTGTGGCTGAGACTGTTTATCTGTTTTGGTCCTCTGATCTATCAGATGTGATGCTAACTATGTTCTATATATTTTGTTAGTAACACACCTGAAATATCCTTTAGAATGTCATCTTATTCACCTTCTAAAACAAGGGGCGGAGAGAGGAGAGACAACAAATGATTCTATTTTTCTCTTCAAGCCAAATTATCAGTCAAGAAACTGATAACTATAGCCACAAAACTGAAAAGAAGCATATATTCAATATATTATTAGGACAAGTATCTCTATTTAATATTCTGTACTTTTTTGATATGCTGTATTCGTATGGTCAGCAGCATGAAGAATTTAACGTGCCATTGCAATATGCTTGTGGTTAGTTTGGACATGAGGACAATGCTCAGGGGAAAATCTAACATGACTTTGTTGTTTGTTTTGTCAAAATACGATTCCCAGCCCCAGAGTTTCCTATTTTGGAAAAGCAGAACTGGTTGATACATCTCCACTATATCCGGAAGGATTATGAAGCATGCAAGGTGAGAGACTGCGGTGATAGAAAAAATGAGAGGCAGGCTTTGTTTAGGCAGCTGACAGTGTCTGTCCCTCAGAGTTTGTGGCAGTTTGTGTCCCACTAATGATGTGTGAATTCTTGTTTCCCCACAGTTGGGCATCGGTTAGCTTTTGCTGTGGTAATGCTGCTTAAGAAACAAACTCAAAATGTCAGTGGCCTCCAACAACGGACATTTATTACTCTTGGGCCTTCAGATTGGCTGTAGGTTGGCTGGGTTTGACCACAGGCTGTGGGTCAAGTTCAAGTGTCTCATATCTTCATCTTCTCTTATTATATTTTTGTAATTTAATTTTTTAATTGAAGTATTGTTGATTTACGGTGTTGTATTAGTTTCTGGTATACAGCATAGTGATTCAGTTATACGTGTGTATATATATATGTATCTATATATACATACATACATATATATTCTTTTCATATACTTTTTATTATAGGTTATTATAAGATACTGAATGTAGTTCCCTGTGCTATACAGTAAGACCTTGTAGTTTGTGTATTTTATATATAGTAGTTTGTATCTGCTAATCCCAAACTCCTAATTTATCCCTCCCCTCCTTTCCCCCTTTGGTAACCATAAGTTTGTTTTCTATGTTTGTGAGTCTTGTTTCTGTTTTATAAGTAAGTTCATTTGTATCCTTTTTTAGATTCCACATAAAAGTGATATCATGATATTTGTCTTTCTCTTTCTGACTTACTTCACTAGTATAATAATCTCTAGGTCCATCCATGTTGCTGCAAATGGCATTATTTCACTCTTTTTTATGGCTGAGTAGTATTCCATCATATAAATACACACCACAGCTTCTTTGTCCAGTCATCTGTCCATGGACATTTAGGTTGCGTCCATGTCTTAGCTGTTGTAAATAATGCTGCGGTGAACATTGGGGTGCATGTAATCTTTTTGAATTAAGAGTTTTCTCTGTATACATGCCTAGGAGTGGGATTGCTGGATCATAGGGTAAGTCTATTTTTAGTTTTTTAAGTCATCTCCATACTGTTTTCTACAGTGGCTACACCAAATTACTTTCCCATCAACAGTGTAGGAGGGTTCCATTTTTTCCATCCCCTCTCTCCAACGTTTATCATTTGTGGACTTTTTAATGATGGCCTTTCTGACCAGTGTGAGGTGATAGCTCATTGTAGTTTTGATTTGCATTTCTCTAATAATGCACGATATTGAGCATCTTTTCATGTGCCTCTTGACTATCTTATGTCTCTGGAGAAATGCTTATTTAGGTCTTCTGCTCATTTTTTGATTAGATTGTTCTTTTGTTAGAGTTGTATGAGTTTTCTCTTACTAGTTTTGTAAAATAGCCCTGTTAAAAAATAAAAACCACTCTTAGCTTGAGAGCTCTCTAGAGAAATAGGCTTTGTGGGTCTGATTTGGCCTGTGGGCTGTTATTTGCTGACCTTTGTTATGGAGTAAGTAATCATAAGAAGAGAGTCGAAATTAAAAAATAATCTGAATGAAATACTTTATTAGTAATTGTTAGTATTGTAGATTTCTTATATATGTTCCTTGTCCATGTCTACCTTTTCTTAAATACATTTGAAGACACTTAACTACTTTTCAGAAGTGCTGTTTCTTCCTCTTTCAGGCTGTTATCAAGGAGCAGCTTCAGGAGACTCAGGGGTTATGTGAATATGCTATCTATGTCCAAGGTAAGACGTGTACTTCTCTTCTCGCTAGAGAAATGCACACTCTGCCTGGGCCCTGGAAAAAGCAAACTACTTGTGAAATACTTAAATTTAAGTACATGTTCCACAAAGGTTTTACTCAATATTACTGTTTTTGAAATTGGAACATAGGTCTTGTGCTGGATTTGGCCTCAAAAGTAACTAGTTCTGTCAAAAAAATTACTACTGTCCTTCACTGCTTTTGTAGTTTCTGGCTGTAGTTTCTGGATGTTAGGATCCCTCCCTCATGGAGCAGTTTCAGGTCCAGAAGAGGCTTTTGGAAGGGTTCCTTGTAGTCAAGCTAAAAGAGATGAGGAAAAAGCTTGAGGATTTTTTGTAAGATGAGTCAGGATGAAGGGAAGAAGCCTAGAGGTGTACAGGATAAAAAAGAGAATAAATGAAATTCATCAGAAACCAAATATAGGAACCTCTGACTGAAATTTTACTCTTAAGTGCCCAAAGTGGCATTCTTAGTTTTTCTAGGAACTTTCTTTTTGACGTTTTGGTGTAAATGAATAGTTTTGTTTACCACTCATTGCATTTGTGGTCTTCAGATTACTATGTAATTTTGTGACGTAATTGGTAAGATATTGACATATCTAGGACATCATGCAAAAAAAAAAAAGGCTTTTATTCCTGATATCACAATTTCCAGAATTACAGTGCCTCTTAATACTCAAGCGTGTAAATTCTTCTGAAAACTTAGGCCTAGGAAAAATGATTATAATTGGTTGCTATGCTGAAAAACAAGTCTGAAATATTACTATATTCTTTGCCAGAATCTCCTTGTTGGACTTGGGCTATTGATTGCACTTGCCCCATTTGGGTGTACTCTCTGTGGACCATCGGGTGGAAGTTGAATTACCATAGTAGAGCATCTGATAGGGAGCCATAGGAATGTTATTACAGTGAAGAGTTTGTGGGGTAATTTACAAGGCACCTGATTATCTGTGTGGTGGATGCTGGGAGTGGAAGTAGACGTAGGTTTGAGATACCTTATTGAAAAAGGTTTTGACTTATGAACAACTTAGCTACTTGTTTCAGTCCATCTAAAGTCACATCTGATTGTATTAAAGATACAGTTGTCCAAAGGACTTTGATATGAGTCCCAACTCCCTCTTCTCCAAATTTTCTGATGCCAGGCTCCTTTCTTCCTGGAATGTGATTTTATTTTCTGTTTTCTATTTCTTGGCAGCATTGATACTTCGCCTGGAAGGAAATATCCAAGAATCTCTGGACCTCTTTCAGACGTGCGCAGTTCTCAGCCCTCCGTGTGCTGACAACCTCAAGCAGGTGGCCAGATCTCTGTGAGTGCAGGCCGCCTGGAGGCCCGGGGCAGTGTAAAGTGCGTCCTCAGGCCGGGCTGGTACTTGGAGGGGGTGCTGCTTGAGAGGTGGCTCGGATCCCCTTTGAAGAGTGTGGGTTAATTTTGAAATTTGAAAAAATGAGATAGCTAGTGTAAAGGAACGGAGTATTTCGAGCGCCATGTTCTAATTTGATGGGGGAGCACTGATAGTATTTCTCATATAAATAGTGCCATCTTGTGCCTGATGTCACCCTAACTGTGTTGGCAACCCCTGGGATTTTTCTCATCTACTGTTCTAACACTAAGCATAATTTTAGCCACACAGTAGGTTTTGGGGAAATGTTTGCTGAGTGAATGCCCTGAAGGTTCCTGGATGCAGGCAGAGTCTCTCTAAGCTGTTAAGTACTAAGAGCTTTATTAGTCCAGGGTAGTAACGTGTTCCGTGGAGTTCCCATCCTCACTTTCTTACCTACATTGTCATTCACACCTGAACTGTCTTTGCACAGAGGCTGGGTTTTCCCCCATTGTCTCCAGAATTATGACCCAGTATCACGGAGAAAGCCTTAGACTCGGTCGAGAAGAGCATGTCCCTAATAGACGAGGATGATAAATTGTGGCAGTTCTTGTTTAACGCAGTATATAATTTGGCTCATTTTGTTTTTGGTCTACATTTGTAGTACATTGTGGAAAATAAATTACAGAAGACTTTCACTAAAATTGGTGTAGAATGGGACCAAGGCCTTGGAACAGCTACCAGTACAGTCCCTACTGAGAGAGCTTCTGCTCTTGGTGTACACCAGCCTCACTGGCCAAACCACGACCAGCTCATAGGGAGGAGGCTTCCAGAATTCTCTAGGGGGTGGAACATGAGTCAGATGTGGGACTGGTGGGGTTAGTCTTGTGAAAGATTTGTGTTAATAATTATGGAAAATGTATTTCTTTCCAAGATTTCTTCTGGGAAAACATAAAGCTGCCACTGAAGTATATAATGAAGCAGCTAAACTTAACCAGAAAGACTGGGTGAGTGGGAAACTTTGTTCCTTGTTATTAGTAACATGCTAATGGTTCCATTTATCATGTGGCTGTCCTTTGTTATTATTACTGAATTCTTACATACCAACAGTGTCTTTATTTTATCTGCACAGTTAATTGATGATTTGGCTAGGTATAAGATTAAAAAAACCATGTTTCCTCATAACTTAGCAGACATTGCTGCCTGGTTTTCTGGCAGTCAGTGTTGCTGATGAGCAGTCTGTTACCAGTCTGATGCTTGTTAATAACCCCACTTTCCTCTCTGGAGGAAATCTTTTTTGAGGATTTTTTTCTTTCGTCACTGGAGTTCTGAGATGTCAGTAATAGTTTTTTTTCCCCATTGTCTGTGAACACTCAGTGGGCTCTCTCACTTTGAATACCCTTGCCTTTGGGTCGGACATTTTCTTTGAGTAGTTCTTTGATTAGTTTTTGCTCTTTATTGTCTCTTTATATCAGTTAGGGATTGTGTATAACTGCAACAATAAGTCTGACTAAACACTGGCTTTACAAGTTAGGAGTTTGTATTTTTTCTTATGAAAAAAGAAGTCCAGATAAGTAGTTGTTGACTTTGACTTGGTGGTCCAAGAATGTCAAGGCTGAGGCTTTTTCTTCATGGTTACAAGATGGTTGCTGCAGCTCTAACATCACATCATCATTCTAGGTAGGGGTAAAGAGGAAACAACAAAGAAAAAAGATAACAATCTTTATCAAGAAAGTATAACTTTCCCAGAAATCCCTGACAGACTTCCACTTATGTCGTATCAACTACACCTTTTTTTAAGAAAGGTTGAGAAAATAGTTTTGAAGTTGGACACATTGTCACGCTAAACAAAATCAGGGTTCTGTTAGGAAGGTAAACGAAGAGAGTGGATGTTAGATACCTACCTAGCAGCGTTTGTCACACTGTTTTCTGCTCTGTCTTTTCTCTGCTCCAGTAGCCTCGCCATGTCTCTCTGAAGTTCTCTTCTAGTTTCCACAGTGATCTTCTTTTTTCTCTATTTTGGTTTTTCTTTTTCACAGCTGTTGGCTTTTTCAGATATCAGGTGATTCTTGGAAAGACATCTATGAATGAAGGATTAGACTGATTCGTATAAAGAGCTAGTCTGGGTTTTCCGGGCAGTTCATGGTACTGTTATTTTTGGAATGTGTTTAATTTGTCAGTTACTTTTCTACTTGTCTAAAGACTGAGATGTTTAGGTCTTTTTGCCATTGAGTATTTTTATAACCAAAGGCCACAGTGAAGCCACAGATAAAGGAAAATTTAGTTACTCTTTCATTCATTTAGTTGTTCTTTTGACAAATGAATGTCTGCTATGTGCCAGGCACTGGGCTGCAGATGCAGAGATGGAGTGGTGATTTATGGGACAGTCAGCTAAAATAGGAAATAAAGGAAGGAAGAAAAGCAAGTTTTGGGAGAGGGTGATGATAACAAATCAGTTAAATCCTATCTTTTAGGAGATTATGGACATGAGGGGAATTTTAGCTTCTGGTAGGATATCTAAATTGAGATGTGTCTGGTACCTCGCTGGATATAGAAGTCTGAAACTCCAAGTGTTCTGGGCTAGAAATACACATTTTGGAGTCAACAACATAAAGGTGACAAAACCATGAAATCGGATGAGATCACTCTGCAGTGAGCTGAGGGTGGAACCATGGGAAAAACAATTTTAAAGGGCTGAACGAGAGAGAAACTGAGCCCATAGAGAGAGACAGGGAGGAAGTGAGACAGGAGAGCTCAGGAACGTGACGGGGGAAGGGAGAGTGTTCATCCGTACAGTTGGTTGAAAGAGCTCGTTTGGTATTACCGGCTCAACGGGGGTAACCAGTCCCTTGGTGCCAGTAGAGGTGGCCATTCCCCAGACAGCCACTCTTGGCCCTCCACGCTTCATAAGTGCCTGTGGCCAGCAGAAAACCTGTAGCCCTACTTTCTTGCACTCCTCAGGGTATCCCACAGTCTGGCTCGACAGGGGAATAATAATTCCTTCTGCCATGATCTCATTTGCCTTTTAGAACAGCTCTGTTAAGTAGCGAGAGTTTCCCCATTGACAAGTGGGGAAACTGAGGCTTTGGGAGATGGAATGATTTGCTGAAGGGTGTACAGTGAGGTAGTGGCAAACCAGAGCCAGAATTTAGGCCTGGAGTCTAAGATTCCTTACTTTTGGCCTGTGATCTTTCTGCTGTACCAATTACCTTTGCAGGATGTCAGCTGCATCCTCTTACCCCATGAAAGACAAGATTTAACCCTGATTTGTTCCGATTTCCTTTTCAAATTTCAAACTTTCCTTGGTTGTCCGTTTAAGGCATGTTGCTGCTGCTTTCTCAGACGATGCCTGTGACAAGTGATTTCAGAAGGCTGGGGGTTAGTCAGCTTCTGGGACGTTTAAGGGCTGCATTTCTCCTGTCTCCAGCTCCATGTGTACGTTCTTCCAGGGAAATGAAGCAGAAGGTACACAAGTTTTAGAGGCAGGCCTGACCTCGTATCTCAGTGCTTTGCAATGTGGGGATGTTATTTGGATTATGATTTAAGAAAAATATTTTTGAAAGAAATTTGAACATGATTCAGTATCTGATATTAAGCAGTTACTAATTTTTTTCAGGTATGATAATGGTATTGTGTGTAGGTGAAAAAAAGATCCTTTAGGAACACATACTGAAATGTTTGTCAATAAAATGTTATGCTGTCTGGTGTTTGCTTTAAAAAGTAGTGGAATAGGTGAGGTATGGGTTGGACGGTTGTTGGGACAGGATGATGAGTATGTGGTGATTCTGTCTACATTTATGTACAGTTGATATTCTTCAAGATTTTGAACTAAAAAAAAACCCCAAACCCAGTGCTGACACTTTTTGTCTTAGGCAGACTACTTCTCTGAGCTTCAGTTTCCTTATCTCTAAAATCAGAATTGTTATACTAACCTGGCAGATTTGCTGGGGAAATGAAAGTAATACATACGAACATCTGGCGTAGAAGCAGTGAAGTAACTACTTTGTTGTTACTTCAGAAGACTCGGGGAGCGTTAAACCCATTGTTGTCTCTGAGCCCTTGAGGGTTCACTTTTCTTTGGAGAGGGAAACTTCTGCACCTCCCCCCTAATAACAAGATGGTCCTGTTTCCCAAGAGTGGTTTCCTCAAACTTGCATTCTTCTTTCTCTAAAGCTGCCTTAAATAAAGGGAGATGTAATACAGGGGAGTTCGAGAGATTCTGTAGAGCTCAAGGTCAGGAAATACAGAAACTGTCAGCAGCCAAGGTAGCTTCTCTGCATTTCTGCTTGATTTTTTTTTCTTTCTGTAGATCAGAGGTTTGCAAACTTTTTTTTTTTATGGTAAAGAGCCAGTTAATATTTTAAGCTTTGCAGCTTCATACAGTTTCTATTGCAACTACTTAACTCTGAAGTTTTAGTGCAGAAGAGCTGTAGATACATGACGAATGGTCGTGGCTGTGTTCCAGTATGACTTTATTTACAAAAAAGAGAGGATGGATTTGGCCCATGGGCCATAGTTTGCTGACCTGTGCTGTAGACTTCTGTAGATTAGCTCCAGTCACATTATGTGTGTTCCATCCTAGGGGCCTCCAGATGGAGGTGTCAGTCCCCAAGTTCACATCACCTAGTGAATTCCTAGGAAAAGGAATCTGATGTATGTATTTACATACATATTTCCTTAGGGTTGGAGGAGGGGCTCTGGGAGTATCTTCTGAGAAGAGGGCACAAAGGGTTTGTGCGGTGGGCAGCTTTTAGAGAAGACAATTATAGGAACGGGGTGGGTGTGCACCCCAAGGTGCTGCACAGAGTCAGGATCACCTGTTTATTCTGCTTTTCTCTTATAATCTGAGTCACATTCAAGTAAAACCAAAAACAAAACACACCATAGTGCAGGTTTTTAAAGTTTAAACTTTGCCGAGCAAGAATAATCTCTAGACGCTTGTGTTTCTAATAGTTACTGTGGAACTTACACTGGTGTCCCTTTCTTTTGCGTGCAGGAGATCTGCCATAACCTAGGAGTTTGCTACATTTATCTGAAACAGTTCAACAAGGTAATTTATAGAAATGTTGGTGTGGCTGAGCGGTTGGCTGGGGCTTTCCCTGAGGGTCCACTTGTTAGAGATGCCACTGCTCGTTTGGTGTTACTCCTACTGTTTGCAGAAGTATTTGGAAGTGAAAATGGAAAGTGCCATCTACATTTATCCCCATTTTTATTCTCACTTGTTATCCATTTTTTTTTCTGCTTTAAAAAAAAAAAAAGACAAATTCTAGAAGTACGATGAGGGAGTGGCGATCTAATTGCTTTTCTCCTCTCCTTATTTTCCATCCCCCAGTTTAATTTTCCAGAACAGAAACAAAATGTTCAAAAAGTGGACCCGTAGGTCTTAAAAGTGTTAATTACGACCATGTGAGGTAACTTCTGTTCCAGTGGCAACTGATTTTAGTTTTTAAGGTCATTGGAAATGAATTTTTAATCTTAAGTAGAACTGATTTCTGAGAGTTTGAGTTTTTAAGGTTATTTTCCATGTGAGATTTTCTATTTCATTGTGATAAGGCTGTAGTGCCGTGGCTGTTGTATCAGAAAAGCTGTGCGCTTACCCTGGTACTCAGATAAAGGGAGAAGATGTGCGTGTCTTAACTGAGGGACAGATTAGGTTAATGACTGTGGGGCTGGGTAGTTTCCTTCATAAAGCTCTCACATGGTGATGGTGAAGTTTCATTCTCCTTTCTCTAATGCTGACAGGACTGAGAATCTGAATTAGTTGGTACCCATTTGGTGGTGTTTAATTTGTATCAATCTGTAAAGTGACGCAATTTAATCAATTCCTCAGGGGTGTGGGAAAAAAATCTATATATCAGCAGTTGAGGTGTGAGAATAACTTTCTGTCCTGAGAGATATATAATAAATAATGCCTACACATATATACATATATATATATACATACATACATATACATATACATATATAAATAAAAATAAAATATACATATTTCATGGGTCCCATAGGTTTTCTGGTCACATTGAGATCTACAGTGTTATATCCTTGATTAGGAGCTTTTTTTTCTTCAGAGGGTATTTCAAGCAAGTATGTTTCTATTCATAGGATTATTCTGAGCCACGGGAGAGGTGGGATTGGTTTTTGGTGAGACCTGTACTGAGGAGGAGAATTATATTTAGATTTTACTGTAAACCTAGCAGGTTAAGCAAATACAATACCTGGCATTTATGTAACTCACTTGCTGAATCAGCGAAGGACTGAACAAAGCGCGCACACGCGCACACGCACACACACACACGAATAGTACTCAGCCATAAAAAAAGAGTGAAACACTGCCATGGATGGACTCAGAGATTATCATACTAAGTGAAGAAAGAAAGACAGATACCTAAAAAGTGATACAAATGAATTTATTTACAAACAGAAATAGACTCAGACATAGAAAACAAACTTACGGTTACCAAAGGGGAAAGGAAGGGAGGGATAAATTAGGAGTTTGGGATTAACATATACACACTATTATATAAAAAAACAGATAAACAGCAGGGACCTGCTGTATAGAACAGGGAACTATATTCAATTTCTTGTAATCTATAATGGAAAGGAATCTGAAAAAGAATATATATATGTATATATAACTGAATCACTCAACACCTGAAATGTAAATCAACTATACTTAAATTAAAAAAAAGTTGGTGAGGAAAATGAGGTGCACCCCTTGGGAAGGGTGTGTAGTCAGTCAGCGATGCAACTGAGGCCGAGTTTGGGGCCATGCTCACTCTGTACTACGATGTCCCTCTTGACTTATAACATACAAGTCATGAGGATGAATATCAGGAATCAGGAAACACTCAAAAGGTTAATTATTCTGTACAAACCCCCCAGGTGGCTCTAGAGGCAGGCGCCCCATGTTGTAGCTGTTCTGGGAGCAAGCAGTTTGGGTGTGTCGGTTTTTTGGGTAGTGGGGTGTTTGCTGAAATGTGATGTTCCTGCATTAGGACAGCCGGGGCTCTGTCTTTACATTAGCCACACAGAGTCACTGTCCTTTCATGGTAGTGATGTGCGTCTCTTCACTCCATCAACCTTGTTAGGCACAAGACCAGCTGCACAATGCCCTGCATCTGAACAGGCATGATCTGACCTACATAATGCTGGGCAAGATCCACCTGCTGGAGGGAGACCTGGACAAGGCCATCGAAATCTACAAGAAAGCAGTGGAGTAAGTGTGTCTGTTTCCTTTAGAGCAGTGAGAAACTGAAACGGAAATGGGAGCAGTCATGAACTCCCAAGGCTGAGAGAACATGTGACTGGTTACTAGTTGGATGAGTTAAGAGTAAATGTTAAGCTAATATTTAGAGCTTCCAGTGGCTTAAATGATGAAGACTTATGTTTCTTTCCCATCTGTTAGTGTGGCTGGTCTAGCCTCGCTGGGCAGCTCTGCTCTGCAAGGTCAGTTAGGGATCCAGGTGCCTTCCACATTCACCCCTGATTCCTTAGGTCGTCGTCTGCACTTGCATGGTTGTAGCATCCATGCCCCAGGCATGCTCGGGGGAGGTGGTATGGGAAGCTGAGTACAGAAAACAGGCAGTTAGTTGCACGTTGTTCCTGCTCACATTCTAAGGTTCGAAATGAGTGAGGAGGCCACACCTAGCTGCAGGGGAGGTGGGCAGACTTACTCGAGAGGAAGGAGAGAACAGATTTGGGAGTGAGCTGGCAGTCTGCCATTGTGGTTTTAAACTTTACGGAAGATTTTGTGTTCCCAGAGATATTAGGGAAAGAAATCTGATTCAGTAATAAAGATCTGGACTTATTAGCCTTGAGACCAATCCCTGTTTTTGAAAAATATCATTAGGGTGGCCAAACCCCTATCGATAATGGAACTGATGGGCTTTCCCAGTATGGTGTTCTGTTAACTCTGTACGGACACGTGCTACCGTGTTTTCTGTGTAGGGTCTTGTTTGTTTAAGGCGGGTAGCTGTAGGAAAATGCTTCAGTGCCTCACTTGTTTGGTCACTTGATAGAATGCCTGGTTTCAAGGCCACAGAGTCTATTATTCCTGATAATTAGACTCTGAACTAAACTTAGATTTCTTTTAATTTGTTAATTAACTTGTCTTCTACCATTATAGTAACTTTTCTGGTTGTATTAGAACACTGCTTCTGAATTTTCTTCAACCATATTTTGTATCTAAACTGATAAAACAACATAAAAATCCTTTGGTTCGTTAAGCTAGAAAAGACTTCTGTCATCAAGAGGCTGCGTTGATGTGGACAAGGAGGAGGGAGTGAATGTAGCATGTGTTAGACCTCCGTGGTGCCGGGTGGGAGCCTTGACCCCTGACTCCTGCAATCTAGAAGTTGGCTCAGAAATCACGTTAGCTCACACATTCTTCCAGTGGCTGGTCAAGGACTTACTTAAGTCGCTGAGATTCTCAAGGGAGAGAAGAGGACAGCTGACCATCTGGAGCCTCGCTGAGATTGTGGACACCGTTGTTTATGACCCACGGCTTTGGAGAGAGTAGTCATGTTTTATGTGGGGGATGGATGCCACCAGAATCACGGAGGTTTTATGTGCTTGGTTTGGGGAAGGAGGGTGATCAGAATGGGTATTTATGGCAAAAAGTGAAGGGCAAGTTCTCAGCTGAACTGAGGAAGCTCTGTTTGGCCAGCTCAGGCAGGCCTTCCCTGGCTGGGGCTTTGGCCCTCCGGTTCTGGTCTCCCCAGAGGTGACTAGTGTGTTACCTCATTCCGTAGAAACAGGAGACGTTGTTCCTCACCTGCCATTTTCACTGTTGAAACTGTCTGATGATCCTGTGGTCAGATTGTCTCTGCTCAGTGTTGCTTTGGTTTTGTGACAAAGACAAGTATCAGTGAGGGATTGGAAAGGCAGATAATCTTTTACTTAAGCCAGTGTTTACTCCCCAAAGCCAACAGCTAATTCTTCCCTAGAGCTGGTATGTGTCTTCCTTTTTTAGTTTGGCTGTTTAGTATGGCTTTTTGTTTACTATGGAGCAGAGAATTAGGGACCTTGGGATCCTAAATTACACGGAAAATCATGCTGCCTGGCATTGTTTTTCTGGTGAGAACAACAAAAAAAATCTCACTAGAGGGAAGTGGCTAAAGCCGTGTGTGTTCTAGACTGACTTGGTTTATAAAGGATTATGCTTTAATTCTATTAGTGTAACCAAAACAGTGACGCAGGCTATTCCACAGGTTCTTTCCGAGGGCTTCGGCACTCAGACAGGGTCCTGAGAAAGGAGTCCGAGGTCTAAGTCCTGTAGGGTTGAGGGGACGTGCTTTCGAGGGCAGTTCCCAGATCCCTTCAGGAGTCCGCTCGGGGCGTGGGCGGCGCAGCAGGGTCTTAGACACGCCTGCTTTCCCTCTGAGCCTCTCTGTGTTGCAGGTTCTCCCCGGAAAACACAGAACTTCTTACAACTTTAGGATTGCTCTACTTGCAGGTGAGGAGAATTCTTGGCTTGTCCCTGCGCTGACGTTAGACGTGCCATTGGGTCTGTGTGTGGTGTTTTCCCGCATTTTTATTTTACTTCAACACAGCTGACTAAAGCACATGAACCCTACTCTCTGCATTTGATACTGTCTGCTAAAGGAATTAATTTTCTGCATTCAAATCAGAAGCAAATAAATCTGTAAGCCTTGTGCAATCATACTTCTTACCCAACCACGGAAAGAACATGTATGAGAAATAACTGTGTTCAGGGGGCTGGCATTTTATTGTGGGAGGAGACACTTGCGATACTACTGAGGCTGGCAAAGGCCAGTTCTGTTCGTTCTTCTCAGCCGGGCCCTGTAGGAAAGAGAGAAGGCAAAGCATTATCTAGAATAAGAAGTTTCCCCCCTCTCCACATTGCTGAGAGTATGGGATTCTTTTAGCTCCATCACTTTCCTGTATCAGCTTGAGGCCCTGGGGCCCAGGGATCCCTGAGGGGCCGCTCCCTGCGCTGCCCATATCAGTCCCCCAAGTTCCCTGCTCAGCAGATCCTGCCTCCAGCTTTGCCACTGTGGTGGCCTTTTTGTCTGTTTCATTTTTCTTTCAAAGGGAGTGTAACCCTGGGCCTTCCTGGGCTTTGGCTCGGGAGGTTGGCCCAGGGGAGATGAGGCTAACCAGCCCATTTCCTGCCAAGAGGCATTAGTGCAGAAAAGCACTAGTGTGGCCAGATGGTTCCTGGCAAATAGCCACTATGACCTTGTTAGGGGACAAATCAACAAAATAGGAGGGCAAACAACTGTGGGGATCTTCGTTTTCTTTTTTTAAAATCTGGTATCTAGCTCTTTTTTTTGTCAAAAGAACTCAGAAAAGTCAGAGTGTGTCTGTTGAGGGTGTGGTTGGCCAGTCTCCTACTGCTATCTCCCCTGCAATGTAATTCTCTGGTTTGCTTTTCTCCAAGCTCGGCATTTACCAGAAGGCATTTGAACATCTTGGAAATGCACTGACTTATGACCCTACCAACTACAAGGTACTGCAGGCTGTCAAACCCCAGAGCCTTCACACAGATGGCCCCCTTGCTCCCACAGGTGATCTGGCCCTGAAAACATTTTGAATACCTGAGAAAGTACCCTTTTCTTAGAAAAGCCATGAAGATGGCTCTTCTTACTTGGAAACACTGCGAAGCGTTAGTGCTCTGCTGCTTTTCTCCTGAAAGAGCACATTTGCTGTATCAGGGCTGTAGCTTGTGCAGAGAGCGAAGCTGTCGGGCTGCTGAAGCTGCGTGTGTTACTCAGGAAGTTAGCAAAGCCTCCACAACTGCTGTCAGAAATAAACCTGGTAAAACTGCTTCCAGACTCTTGATGAGTCTGAGGTCACAGCTGTCCAGATGCGACTTTGAGGGTGAGATCACCATCAAGTGGATGAGCATCCTTGAGGGAGAAGCAGTGAAACAGGCTGCTTGTTCGGGGCACAGACCCAGGCCTGTCTCGGCAGCTGTGTCAGCCTGACTTCCACCCTTTTGCTTAGAGACCTGAAGCACTGGGCTGGGGAAGCTCGAGTTGACTCACCTCTTGCCCTGTGGCAGAATGAGCTGAACCTTAAGTGGCTGAAGGCAGGTGCATGTGAGTTGTCTAGAACACCTTGATACCAAGCAGGGGCTGCAGGGAACAGGTTGATGGCAGTTTTTACTTGAAGACCCTATTTCTCTGAAGCACTGACTTTCCTGGCAAGAAGTAGGAAACAGACGAGCTGGGTGCTCAGCGACACTGTCTCTGTTCTTGTCCTGCCGGAGAGCCCTGGTGTTGGGGCAGGAGTGTCTGTCGTGTGGCTGGGGTGTCATGTAGGCCCCTGGAAGCAGCTTCTTGCCCCCCAGAGCTGATGCGCCTGCTCAGTGTCTCGACTCAGGAAGGCTGCTTCACTGCTCCAGCCTTCTGGGAATGACTGAGTCACCAACTTGTCACGTTTTCAGGCCATCTTGGCAGCAGGCAGCATGATGCAGACCCATGGGGACTTTGATGTTGCCCTCACCAAATACAGAGTTGTCGCTTGTGCTGTTCCAGAAAGTCCTCCGCTCTGGAATAACATCGGAATGTGTTTCTTTGGCAAGAAGAAATACGTGGCAGTGAGTGTCCTCTTCCTGCTTTGTGTTCCTAGTTACTGGGGCTGCCCAGCTTGCCCCACCTCTCACGGAGGGCCCCCCTCTCCTCCAGGCCATCAGCTGCCTGAAACGAGCCAACTACTTGGCACCCTTCGACTGGAAGATCCTGTACAACCTGGGCCTCGTGCACTTGACCATGCAGCAGTACGCGTCGGCTTTCCACTTCCTCAGCGCCGCCATCAACTTCCAGCCCAAGATGGGGGAGCTCTACATGCTCTTGGCTGGTAAGACGTTTACCTGGAGGCCCCTCCGCAGGCTGTAATGAGGGGAGCGAGTTAGTCGTAGGAGTCAAATGTGGTTAAATGTCCCATGGAAGCCACTCCCTTGCAGATGCCATGGGAATCTGGGTTACCGTCCTAGAGCCTGAAGAAATACGAGAGAGAGACGACAGAGCGTGCTGTTGCTCCGGACTTGGGGGGATTTCACCTGAAGACCAGCAGGTTAAGTCAGGCTGATCCCTAGTTCACCTTGTACCATGGTTTTCCCTCGGCTTGACGACTCGGTTTTATATACATTGAGCCCATCTAAGCTCCAGTTTTCATCAAGTGTTAAGATCTCGGGCATTAGGGAGGGTCCTGCCTCTACTAGTTACTGGCTGTAGCCCATAGGATTGATGAGAGGATTATATGATCAATCAGCCAGTGAATGGTATGTTGGTTTTGGTATCATTATTACAGTCTGTTATTCATGTTACTATAAAAGTATTGACTAAACACTCTTTCTGGGGGCTATTTCTCCATATACCAAGTTGACTAAGTGTACACCTAAAAGCAGTTTCCATGTTCTTAGTGACAGTAGTTCTCAGGTGGTTTTTTGGGTCATTTGGTGTTCTGATTTATAAGAGAAAGGTTGTGAAAGCAAGTTGAGTGGTGGGTATTTGGTATTTACCTGAGTACAAATACAGAGAGCCCAGCTGGAATGGGATACAAGAGTGTAAACAGCTGTACTGTAGCACATGAGTAGCAATCCTGATTTCATGAAGTAGAGAGAGTCTTCACAGTGGGGTTTGAAAGGTGAGCTGGAATTCAGTAGCACAGAATGGCTGAGGAGCCCGAGTGAAGGCCTGCAGCCCTGGAGCTGCAGGGTGGACCTGGCTGTTAGTGGGAGACTGGTCAGGGGAGGTGGTCTGGGGTCAGAGCTCGGAGGGCCGTGGGTACAGCACAGGGGCTGTAGACGTGCTCCCCGAGGCCATGTATTCCTAGCTCTCCTCTTGTGTCTGCTAGAAGCAGGTGCATGGTTGGTGGGTGGGTGGAGCAGGCAGGGCTTCCAGAGCAGCTGTTTTTGTTTTATAGATCAGCCTTCCAGAAAATACTGACTAGAAAGGGGTGAGTGTTCTGTTGCTGAAGAGCAGTTTAAAGATGATGGTTATGAGTGATGGAGAGGAGTGAGGCTGCTCAAGTAGCTAGTGCCGTGGTCACATTTGCTGTCTGTCAGCAAGATACCTGGCAGCACTGTGGCAAGGGGCTGGAAGCAGGTGGGGACATGCCCCTGGGGAACGAGATGGAAAACCCGACATAACTCAGCAAGGGCAGTGTCACCAAAGGAGCTGCAAAAAGTGGGATCCGTGGAACTTGGCAGCTGGTTAACTGTGGAGCGGGGACTGCTGGAGATGACACCAGGTATCCAAGCTGAATGGCTGAGCAGGTGGTGGTGCTGGAACCGGAGAGGGTGCAGTAGGAGCCACGTCTGGGGGCTGAATGAGCTGCTGTCTTCACATATTCCCCTTGTTTCCTACGCTGGGCTCTCCAGCCGCAGCGCTCACTTTCTTTGTTGCAGTGGCTCTGACCAACCTGGAAGACACAGAGAATGCCAGGAGAGCCTACACAGAGGCCGTGCGCCTGGACAAGTGAGCTGCTCCGTCAGGAGAGGTGTTGGGAGGGCTGGACTCCCCAAAGCCACAAGGTGGCGCCACAGTCAGTGGTTGCCTGAGTTAGCCCGGCTGCTTCTCTGCCCTTGTGCACAGCAGGCCGACAATGACTCTTTGTGAGACAATCTTTCCAGCCCTAAGTAGTCGGGAGGCCAGAGAAAGAGCTGGCAGTGGGCTTGGGTGTTGGTAGACGTGGGCTCGCTGGAATAGCACATGCTCTCTGGGCTCAGTTTAAATCGAAGATGAACTTGACTCTCCTGGGGTGTATTCTACGGGCGTCAGTTAGGCAGCTGAGTCGGGATCCCTTTTTGGTCTCTTGAGGGCCAGGATGTCAGACTTGGTCCCAATACCTGCTTTGCTGGTTGGGCAGTTAATTCCTTGATTCTTCTCCACTGGTGCACACACCATGTGTGTCCCCTAGCTTGCTGTGGGATGGAGCTATCTCTGCTGTTTTTGTGTAATGAGAAGGAGCTCTGAAGCCCCAGCCCCACAGACTGTCTGCTGGCACAGGTGTAACCCTCTAGTAAACCTGAACTACGCCGTGCTGCTGTACAACCAGGGCGAGAAGGGCGGCGCCCGGGCCCAGTACCAGGAGATGGAGAAGAAAGTCAACATGCTCAAGGACAGTAGCTCCCTGGACTTCGATCCGGAGGTACGTCCCTCCCCAGCTCCCAGGAGTCATAGGCAAGCTGTCAGGAGACTTTGGAATCAAGCCCAAATAATCCAAATATTAGGTGTATGTGTATATATACACACACACACACACACACACATATATATATAATATATAATATATAATGTATATAAAGGTACCTAATATATTATAGGCTCATGCCTGTTTTGGCTTTAATGTTCTTGATGGCATGAATTCTTAAGTTAGTAATAGCTTGAGAAAAAACTTTCCTGGAAGAAAATATAAGGAAATTTGGGCTTCCCGAGTTACCTGTTACTGATAATACAGCTCATTTAAGTTGAGTTCTGTGTCTCTTTGTAGCTTCCTCCCACTTCTCACATAGGGAAGGCAGGAATTCAGTCCAGTAATGCACTGAATGCACCAACCTTGAATTACTGGGTTTTGAGAGCCTTTAAGAACACTCTTGCCATCCACTTAGGGTATGTGTTCTCTGCTGTTTGAGAACGACTTCTTTGCAGGAAGTACTTCCTCCCTCAAGTGCTAGTACAGCAGACACCCCCTCCCCCGAAGGCCTAGCAGGAAACTCATATCTGCTGGTCATACCTGTGACTTTGTTTTTCCTTCCCATGTGGACACAAGATGGTTGAGGTGGCCCAGAAGTTGGGAGCTGCTCTCCAGGTTGGGGAGGCCCTGGTCTGGACTAAACCAGTTAAAGATCCCAAATCAAAGCACCGGACCACTTCAACCAACAAAGCTACGAGTTTCCAGCAGCCTCTGGGCTCCAATCAAGCTCTAGGACAGGCGATGTCTTCAGCAGCTGCGTGCAGGAAGCCTCCCTCAGGTAGGAAGCTGTGCACAGCTGTATGGGGACCTGTGAGTACCAGCCACACATGCCTGCAGAGATTCCAGCTTTGAATGAGGTTTGGCTTTTCAGACTCAGAGCATGTCCAATGTAGTGTAGCCTAGAAGAGGAAAAAAAGCCTGAGGGTGACCAGATTGTCACTTGTTCTCTTAAGGCAAATTGTGTAACAGCTACTGGCAGGCTTATTTGGATGGTCAGTAAGCTGGGACTTCACAATATTCAAGTTAGAAACATTACGGTACCTCTCCTGATGTAGTCTTGCTTTATTCCCATTGCCTTATCATATAAGTCAGCATGGTGCAGGTAATTAAAGATTTCTCTTATAAGGTCATTGAAGACAAACTTGACTTGCTTTATTTCTTCAGTCATGGTTTTCCTTCACACCTGCAAAGATACGCCACAGTCCCACTAGTCCCACAAAATACGGGGTTTCTTCTTGAAACTTAACAGTGAAATGACGCTTTCTTCTGGAACTGAGAACTGAAGCGGTCTGTTCTGTTACTAGGTGCTGGAGGAACATCCCAGCTCACAAAGCCACCGTCACTCCCTCTGGAGCCAGAGCCCCCTGTGGCAGCACAGCCACCTGAAGTGTCAGCACAAACAAGAGAAAAATAGGGGGAGGATGACCCCCCAGTCGGGGTTTCTTTGGCAAAGATGTACCAGATTAGGAAAGGTCCCAGGGTGCAGGCCGGGTGGAGCCCAGCGCGCTCCCTGGGCGTCACAGATTAGAACGCAGAGTGTGTGATGATGATCATGAGGGGCCCCCGCCAGGTAGGAAGGAGGGAAGATGGCCCAGATAGGTTCTTTAAGAGGGGAGAGCAAGGCTTCTGGCTCTGTCATGCAGTTCTGGGAGCCAGCAGGGCCTGGGACAGTGGCTGCTTTGGGAAGGACTATCTCCTGGCTGACTGATGCCTTCCTCTGTGGAAGGAAAATCGGACACAGGCCCCTGCCCAGTAGCCTGGTCCGGAGGAAGCTTTGGCCTAGCCAAGGCAAACACAAATCTTGGATTAATAATCCAGCTCTAACAGTCTAAATTTAAAAGAAAAAAATATGAAAAAAGCTCTTTAAGTTGGGGCCCAGCCTTTTGAGTATCCCAGCTGCACTTACCCACGGGAATCCAGAACACGTCCCTGCAGCTTGTTCTTGAGCGAGCACAGAGCCTGATCCTGTCGGTGTGACGGAAGCAGAAACAGGGCTGGACTGGCATCTGCAGCAAGGATAAAGCAAGGGAGTTTCCTGACAGGGATTTTTGACGATCAGTCAATACATTCTATCCTTTCAGAATGGAGATTGTGTAGCATCCCTTTGGGGAAAGTTGTTAGTCATGTATGAAAATAAGGAATCACAATAAAAACTTGAAACGAACTTGTGACCAGTCTCCCCTTACCTAGTTCCAAGCGAGGTCTGAAGTGGGAGGAGGAGCCTCCAGGCCAGCTTCCCACTTGGCACCAGCACCGCCCCGCTGCAGCCCTGATGGGTCGTGGGCCAGTCCCCATTTTGCACAGTAAGTGCCCTTTAATCGCCGTAATTTGAAGGTGGCAGACTACCCAATTGCAGCCAAACTGTGGAATTCTTTGTATCGTGACTGGGTCTGTTTTGACACTCGTATCTCAGAAATAAACAGGCGTGGTCCCCTCGCCCATGCAGCTGGTATGGATTTGTACCAGAACAGCTGAGAAAGCTCACTTCTGTGTCAGTGTGGAGTCCAGTGTGCCTGTGACTGAAAAGGTCTCGGTGAGAAATGAGGGTGTAAACCAAGAGAAGAGAAGGGAGGTGTGAGAGAGACTTAGACAAACTGGGGACTGGATGTGACTGATAAATCAGAGGGGAGGAATACTGGGGTCTGGGGTCGAGGTGCATGTAGGGGCTGTGTGCAGACACCCTGGGGTGGCGGGGAGGAGGAGGGAGAGTGCGGAAGTGTGCAGTGAAGCCCGGGTCTGTCATACACAGCTCACACAAGGGGGGGGCAGCACCCCACCAGAGCAGCCTCCTCGGCCTGCTTATAGGGTGTGCCGCCCCCCCCCCCCGTAAAAACCCCATTGTTAATACGCACTTGTGAAGGGAGGGACTGAAATCTGAGCCAAGTCCCAGGTAGCTTTGGCAAGTTTGTGCTGTCCTGTACCTTTGTAAGCTTGGTGCCTGTGGACATCCCAGCAGAATACCGGTGAGCAGCTGGGATGGGTCCCGTGTTCACGGCAGGCGTGCACGTGTAGCGGCAGGGCGGGCCTGACGCTGTAGGCCACAGCGGGTCCTGGTGCCTGACTTAGCAGCTCTGTGAGCACAGCCACTGAGTGACACCTGGGCCAACTGCCTGCATCCCCATGGTTGACGTGAGCCCAAGGACAGTGCCAGAAGCAGCGTACTGAGCCTGCACGACAGGTGACAGAGCGCACCTCCTGGCGGACAGCTCCTGCAGAGGAATACTCAGTGGCTCCTCTCCCAGCGGAAGCACTTCAGTCCTGCCCACCTCACACTGCAGCTCAGAAACATTCTGGGGGCTTCTACTCCAACAACTGGGGAGCAGATCTGGCCCCTGAAAGGGCTGTGATAACCACAGAGCAAAGAGGAGGCCCTGCTCAACACCCAGTGCAGGCTCTGGTCATCAGAACACCAGTCACACCCCCACCAAGGGGATGACGGCCAACACGCACTGAGGAAAGATGTGGCAGGTGTCCACACTAAAAGTAGCCTGCACACCAAGATGATCAGACTCACGCAGGGGCCCTCCACATTACAACTGGCCTTCAGGACCACAGTGGGTGACTTTCTCCTGAAGTCACAGAGCCAGGGAAATACCAGTACAATGACCAGAGGAACACCTCTCACAAGGTCAAGAGAAACACCCTGAAAAAACAGTGAAGCAGACCTCTCCAGTCTGCTAGGCCCTGAGTTCAGAAAGGAGGTAATACAGATACTGAAGGAATTAAGAAAGGCTATCGGAGAAACGCAGATCACTGTAAAAGAACTGGAAACTATAAAGCGGAGTCAGTTAAAATTAGAAAACTCACTTGCCCAGACAGAAGCTTAGCTAAAGGCAATAAATACCAAACTGAATGATGCAGAAGGACAAGTAAACGATCTGGAAGGTAGAATAATGGCAATCACCCAGTCAGAGCAGCAGACGGAAGGATAAATGGGGGGAGAATGAAAGCAGTGTACGAGCCCTGTGGGGTCACGCGAAGGCGCTGACGCACAGCACAGGGCACCCGGCAGGAAAGGAGAGGGGACTGAAGACGTATGTGGAGACATTATGGCTGAAACTTCCCAAACCTAAGGAAGGAACCAGATATCCAGGTACAGGAAGCACAGAGGGTCCCAAACAGACCCACACCAAGACCTACGCACATAATTAAAATGGCAGAAGTTCAAGAGGATTCTAAAGGCAGCAAGAGAAAAAGGTAATTACACGGGAGCCTGCAAGGCTGTCAACATGCATGGACCTAGAGATTATCATACTAAGTCAAGCCAGACAGAAAGAAAAATACCATATATTACTTGTCTGTGGCATCTAAAAAAATGATACAAAGGAACTTATTTACAAAACAAACAGACTCACGTATATAGAAAACAAACATTACCAAAGGGGGAAGACAGGGGAGGCGGGAGGGGGGATTCAGGAGTTTGGGATTAACAGACACGCACACACACTACTATATGTAAGATTACAGCACAGGGAGCCACACTCAATGCCCTGTAATCAACCATAATGGGAAAGAACGTGAAAATGGGCCTCTCGCTCCCTCCTCTTCTGGGACGGCCTGCGCTCTGTGGAGTGTGTACCTGCTTTTACTTTAACCTGAGCACCCAACCCCCACACCTTGTGGCCTTTCTCTCGCCTTCTGAAACAGCCCACACGCTATGCAGTATGTATCTCTGAATAAATCTACCTTTCCTCAGCTGTGGCTCGCTCTTGAATTCTTTCCTGCACGAAGCCAAGGGAAAAAATTATGAAAATGAATTTATTTAACTTCTGAACCACTCTGCTGTACAGCAGAAACTAACACAACATTGTAAATCAATTATACTTCAATTTTAAAAATTAAAAAAATACTTTAACAAAAAGGGGGAAAAAAGGGAGGCATTACCTAGGCACCACCCCCATCCCCTTTCTCTGCCTGTCCTTACTGATTTCAGTGAGTAAAGAGGTGGGGTTTCGGCTAAAAAGCAAAAAAATTCAGGATAAAAAATGAAAGTCTAGTTACCTACCATTTAAAGTAAAAGGGTGAAGGAAGGTACGCTGTGCGGACTGCAGGCACGTGAGGCCTGCAGTGCTATGTGAATGTCAGGTAAACTTCAAAACAAGGGGTGTTACCAAAGGGGCATTTCATGGTGAACACAACGTCAGTGTGGTAGAAAAACTATCAAACATGTATACACCTAACAACAGTACTTCACAGTTCATCAAATAAAACCCGACAGAATTAAACCCAGGGTCGTAGTTGGGCCTTAGCACTTTCCCTTTCAGCAGCTGATAGAATTGGACAAAGTGTAAAAGGCCACATCAGCCACCTTGACACCTGGAGACCACTAGCAGCAACACCTGCAGAATACACGTTCGTCGCAAGTGCGCATAGTATGTTCAGCAGACAGACCACACACTGGGCCATAACCTAAGTCTCCAAAGCCAGCAGATTTAAGTTTACAGATTATGCCCTCCAACCATAATAAAATTATCTTGGAAATTAATAATAAGATATCTGGGAAACCTATATGTTTGGAAATTAAATACACTTGTAATAACTCATAGGAAGAAATCAAAAGAAATTAGAAAATATTCTGAAGTGAGTAACGAGAACAAAATCAACACTTGTAGGACTCAGCTAAGAGCTGTGCTTACAAGGAGGCGTACAGCTATAAATAGCACTAGAACAGATGAGAGGTAGAAAGTCAGTGACAAAGGGTTCTACCTTAAGCTAAAGAAGAAGAGCAAAGTAAACCCAAAGTAAGTATAAACAAATACTAAAGAAAAATCAAAAGCCAAAAGTTCCATAGAAACAAAGATTGGCAAATCCCTAGCTAAACTGATGAAGGGAAGAGAGACATACCAGGAATGAAAGGGGGACGGCACTACAGGTCCTACAGACGTGAGGAAGACAGGACTACGTTATGAACAACTTTATGACGACAAAGCTGACAAGTTGGATGCAACAGACAAAATCTTTGAAAAATGGAACATACTCAAACTGAAAAAAGATGAAATGTAAAACCTTAATTAGTCCTATCAAAGAAATTGCATCTGTAAGTCAGGAGCTACCCTTTAAAGCAAAACTCTGGGCTCTGATGATTTCACCAGTGAATTCTATTAAATCCAACCTTAAAAAATTTAGAAAACAGGAGTGAGAACTTCTCAACTTGTTTGAGGCCAGCATAACCCTGATACCAAAACTGGACAAAGACATCACAAAACATGAGAACTACAGACCCCTGTTCTGCAGGAACATAGGTACAAAAGTCTTAGAACGTATCAGCAAATCAGACCAGCAATACGTAGAGAGGCTGCTGTGCGCATCATGGCCAAATTGGGGTTATCCCAGGAACCCACTCTTGGTTTCATACTCGAAAATCAAAGTACTTCAAAGTATTAACAAAATAAAAGTCATGATTTTAGTAGATGCAGAAAAAGCAATTGTAAAAAAGCCATCATAAAAACTCAGCAAATCAGGACTAGGAGGGAACATCAGCTTGATAAGGGACATCTGTGGGGAGAAAAGTGCAATGAATCTCACATTTACTGGTGAAATACTGAATACTCTGTCCCTAAGATCAGGTTCAAGGCAAGGATGTCCAATCTTACCGCTTTTATTCAACATTATCCTACAGGTTCGAGCCAGTGCAATAAAGGCAAGAAATTAAAAAAAGTTGTAAAGATCAGAAAGAAAATTCTTCACAGAGAACACAGGATTCCTTATGATCTACATAAAACTAAGTTAAGTAAATAAAGTAAAGCTACTAAAACTGGTAAGATTTGGCAAGATTCAAGGTCAGTGTACAAATATCGTATTTTTATATACCAGCAAGGGAAAGTTTGAAATGAAAAATTTAAAAATCCATTTACAATACTGTCAAATACTATTGACATGAAATATTTAGGAATCAGTTTAACGAAATACACCCAAGACCTCTACCCTGAAAACTGCAAAGCACTGCTGAGAAAGACCGACACAGAAAGACAGGCCATGTCTATACACTGTAAAACTAAACACTATTAAGCTAAAAATTCTGCAGATTCCTATCATGATCCCAGGAGGTTTGGGGGTAGAAATTGACAAGCTGGTTCTAAAACACAAAGACCCTGAGCATCCAAGGCAATCGTGAGAACAATGAGGCTTGAGAAGCTTCACTGCCACACTGAGACTGACCACGGTACTAGCTGCGTGCTGCTGGCCCAGGGGTAGACGAACAGCTCAGCAACAGAGTCCACAAATACCTACACGTCTGCGTCTCACGTGTGACCAAGGGGCCAGAAGCAGTGCAGCGGGGGAAGGAACGTCTTTTCAGCCAACGTGCTGGAACAACCAGGCAGCGGTGTGGACCTGACCCCAACCGAACTCCATATGCAAAAAGGAACTCAAAATGGATTACAGACCTAAACGGAACACCTAAAACTATAAAGTTCCTGGAATAAAATATGAGACCATATACATGACACAGGAATGACCCAAATGTCTCTGAGAACACAGAAGGCCACTAGGCCGTGAAGACAGTGGGCGTCAGCCGAGAGACTGTGAGAACGTACTCTAGGAGGAAGCAGTCACAGAAGGTGCCTGACAGAGGACTTACATCCAGAAAATACAGAAGACCCCTCCAGCTCCATAATTAGAGACAATGAACAACCCGAACAACACACACAAAACCGCCCAACTGAAAAAAAACTGGGCAGAAAATTTGGACACGTCCACGAAGATACATGAATGGCCAGTAAGCATGTGGAAAAGTGCTGTTCATCATGAGGGAACGGCAAGATAAACCACGATGAAATACCACTGTGGACCCATCAAAAAGGCTAAAATTAAACAATGACATCTCCAAATGTTGGCAAGAACGAGAAGCGCCCAGAACTGCCGTGTGTCATCGGCAGGAGTGTAAAACGGTCCAGCCACCTCGGGGAACGTTCTCTCACCTGTCCCATGATACGTACCCATCCCAGCGACTCGACTCCAGTGGATTTTTACCCAAGCGTAAAGAAAATGCCCAACGACTTCTTGATAACCGCATTATTCATAAAAGCCCCAAGGGGAAAGACTACTCACTGTGAAATACTATTTAGTCACAAAAAGCAACAGACTACACGCAACGACATAATCTCAAAGACATGCTGAACCCAAGGAGCTTTATACAAGAGGCCTAAATACCACATGGTCTCATTCCTATGAAGTTCCAGGACAGGCAAAACTAATTTATGGTGGGAAAGGATAACGGGTGCTTCTGGGGTCAGGGCTGAGGGTAAGGCTGAGGGTACCTTGAAAGTGGCCTAATGGAACTATCTGAAATGATGGAAACAATTTGTATGTGGAAAGGCATTCGTGTTAGTATTTGTGTTAAGTATACGCATTTGTCAAAACTTACCAAATGGACTTCAAATTTGCACAGTTTCGCTGTATGAAAATTTTTACCTAAAATAAGACCAAAAAAATTAAATGTTATCATTGTGGTAGCTTTTCAATGATCTTCAGTCGTTTTCTAAAGAGACCCAGGAAATTGCCTGTTTAGTTTACTAATAGCAACCGACAAGTATTAAACTTTTAAATACATGCCACATACTGTGCTAAATATTTTGCTTGGCATTCCTCTTAATCAAGAACCCTCTGAGGGTAAGGACCATTACTGGTCCCATTTTACAGATAAGGAAAAATGAGGCCCAGGAAAAGGAACTTGTCCCACATCATGCAATACTTACCATCTCAGACCTGCATAGAATTTGGGTTTCTTCTGCTGATGACTAATTACCTCTGCCCCACTCAAACTTAACGGAGTCAGAGAATAAAATGCAAACTGAATCTGCACAATAAAGATGATTGATTTTTGGCTGGATTCTTATCTCCTGACAGTGTTCTGTGGGCTGTAGCTTCTCCCTGGTTGGTAGATCAGTCTCAAGGGAATGCAAGAATGAGGGTCACCAGAGTTTCAGGAAGGATCACCTTTGACAGGCATCCTTTCTGGTGCAGGGGTTTTCAAGCTACTTTTCTTCCTATCAAATCATACATGGAAACCTCTGTAAAATACATTTCAAAGCAAAGGGGCCTGGAGCCCCATCTGTTCAGTCTGTCCTGCCTTTCTGACCCAAGGCTGCACGATCTGTCCTAGGGGACGGATCCCCATCACTCTCACTTCCAAAGCCCCGCCGCCTCCTCAGAACGGCAAGGCACTCAGAGGGACACAGGGACCCTCACTCCCGCACACGCGCGTTCAGGAGTACACAACATTTTACACAACAGTACTTAACAACGATTACCCCTATAATGTGTGACGCGTTTGATACTTTATAAGCACCAGGTTGATACAGGGACGATTAATTGTTCAAGATCCACCTCTTGAGGAGCGCTGCTCTGAGGTCATGCGCTGCCCACACCTGCTGTGCGTGTCCTTCTGGACCATTGCCAGCAGGAACTGGAGCCATGCTGGGAGCATGCGAAGGACAGGGACTGAGCAGACACAACTTAGAGACAGACAGATACGTGAAAGAGGTCACGTGGAGAACACTTCTCAGGCTGACAGCATAAATGATGAGTTGTTCTAAATCTTACTGGGAAAATGGAAACCACTTCTCACTTAAGCCTTTCTAGTAAAAACAGGCTAGAAAGTTGGTGTTTAATTATTTCTAACTGAGCCTGGAGGCAGCCAGAGATTTTCTTAATAAGCTGCTTGCTTTGAATTTCAAGCTGCATAATTCTCTAGGCTTAAGTTGGCTTTGAAGAAGGAGTGATCAAGCCCTCCCTTCTTACTCAAAGCAGAGGGGGAGGTCATAAATGAAGAACCTGAGGGCGCCTGGAGATTCCAGAAGCTGCTGCTGTGAGCCCAGCGTGAATGACCCCTGACTGGAGCGGGCCTGCCACCAGCCGCCACCAGCTGCCACCAGCTGCACTGCTCTGAACAGAGAAAGGCGCACCACCCTGTTTCAAACTGCTGGTTCACACTGGCCTGGCTACCTGACCCTGGTGTCTTCTGTCACTTTAAAGCAGAGGACAGACCTAGAACTGACTCAGTGTGAGGGGCCACCTCACCCAGTGATGGGAAGACAAGATAATCAGACATCTCAAGAGCAGAGGAACACATAAGGTGCGAGTCAAGATCAAAGTGTTTGTTATTTTTCCTGGCCCTAGAGTTGTGGCAGAAATAAAATCAACCGCAAAGAGACTTAGGGTTCTTCAAGTGTAAGTTGTTTTAATATATTTAAAAGCACGCTGAAGTCCCCTGATTTATAAAAAATAAATACATAACATGACAAATTTTTTCATGATCCTGGGGCTCTTTTGAGGTCAGACTCTAATGGATGTGATGTGTCAACATAAAACACGCATGATGTTACACACCCAGAAGCACATTCCAGTTGTAGAAGTAAATTCCTTCAAGGATCAGAATGGCCGTGGACCAGTCTTTACTGCAGAAAGCAGGTCCAGGGCTGGGCGGTGAGGCTGGGCCCAGGCACAGCAGCCCCCGACCAGCCAGACTGCGGTTAAGGAGCCAGGGCAGGAAGGCGCAGCCCTCCGCCCCAGCGCTGCCCTGCGGGCTAGCCAGGCTTTTAAACTGCAGAGTGACCGGCTCACCGCCTCCCCTGCGGCTCTGAAGCACAGGAGGGACCATTCTGTCCTGAGTCTGAGGGCAGAAGGCTGAGAGGTGCGCTCATTAACTATGTTCATGATTAACACTGAATGGAAATCACGATCCTGCTACGGCGCAGAGCTGGGGGGTGCGTGCACGCACCCGGGCTCTGCGGGGCACGGGCTGGGGGCGGCGTGCACCGCGGCTGGGGCCGGGGCAGTGCTCTCTCCAGCCGACGTGCTCTCGAGGGGCCAGCAAGCCTGGCCTAAAATACCTGAAGACGGGACTTGGGAATCAAGGTTTTAACGCCTATAACACATAACGTAAAAACAAACACAAAAATACAGTCTTGCTGGGAGATAGCTGAACTCTGATTAAAGCCTGCAGTGCTCGTGTAGCGCGGGCAGGCCGGAATGTGTCTGGCAGGGTTTTGTCTGCTGCTTCTTTGGCTGTCTTTCTGTCAGATCTAGAAACGGTCTGACGCCCTCAGTCCTATCCTCCAAACCGCCGAGCTCCCGTCATTCTGAGGTCGGCGAGTTCTCCTTCAGAAAAACGGCCCGCGCTGAGGCCCTAGTGCTGAGGGTGAGCTTCCGAGTAGAAGAGCCCTTCGGCCGAGATGGCGTCTCCGAGGCCCACGGTTCGCACAGGATCCTGACACACCAGCACGGGTGTGAAGTGGAAGGACACGCCATCCCGGTGCCACTCCACCACCGGCTCGCTCGGGTTCAGCACGACCCTGGAGCCGGCCTCCGAACGCGAGGTGGTGAACTCGCGGGGCGCCCTCAGGGACACCCGGCGGGTGTCTATGGTCTCTGTCGCGCAGGCCTGGGTCCCGGCCACGCGAGCTCCTGCCGCCACGGCCGCCAGCTGGTTGGCCCAGTGTCCGTCCACGGTGGCCAGGATGTGGTAGGCCAGCGTGTGGAAGTGGATCCTGGTGAGGTCGGAGGCTCTGCTTTCGCTCCTCCCGTGCTCCTTCAAGATCCAGAAGAGGATGTCACTGACCACGCCCACATCAGGAACTCCGTTCCAGGAGGACAGAGAGGAGTGAGGGCCAGACGCCGACTGGCTAAGAAATAACAGCTCCTGTTCATTCAGCCCCAGGGAAGCCACGGCGGGAAAGACCTGCTAACAAAAACGAAACGGGCGTCTCTTTCTGACGGACACCCAGCGCCTAGGCCGCCTCGGACACAGCCAGCGACGGGAGTCAGAGAAGCAAGGCGGGGCACAGCTCTCTTCCCAACCAGAGACTCTGGGCCCGAGGTCTGCGGGGGGCAAGTGACAGACGCAGGCCACTGTCTGGCTGTTGCACCTCTACTCCCGCCCCCGCCGTCACTCCCGATAAGCTGGAACGCGGCAGTGACGCTGCTCTAGAGCCAGCCTTGTGTTCCGTGCCGCCGGGAGACCCAGGCAGGGGCGCACACACTTCCTTTCTTCCCGTGGTGCCCAGCTGCTGCCCCTGTGCACAGAGCAGACCCCGTCACCGCTGACCCGCCATTCCTGAAGGCCAGCAGGCGTTACACCAGGACGGGGGTGGCCCACAGCCAGGGTCACAGCATTCCCTGCATGCGACGCCAAGCAGCAAGGAGAATGGCTTCATGTCAGATGTAAACTTCGGAAGCAGGCGTGGTCAGGAAGATCGTGGTTAGTAGTGACACCGTGGGGGAAAGCGCCCCAGACAGGAGCCGTGGTTTTCTTCTATCTTGAGGGGAACCGCCCCACCTCACCCTCTCTTCTTACTTAGCACTTCCTGCCTTAGAGCCAGGGACCTGCACGAGGTGAATGTTTGTGCAAGAGACGAGCCCCTCTGCTTGCAGCTGGGGGTGTGTGTGTGCACGTGTGTGTACTTAATGTGACAGCACTGCCGTCCAGTGTGTGCCCTGCCAGGCGCAGGGCTAACGGCTCTTTTCCCCTTTCTTCCTACTGTCACCCTCTGAGGGGAGGAGAGATGTCCCCACTGTACAGGTAAGCGGACCAAGGCTTAGAAAGGTTATGCACGTGATTAGACAGAACATAAAACAAAAATGGCTTTTTAAAGAAGTGAAAAAAGTAACCTCAGAAAGAGAAATGCAAGTAAAACTATACTGAAAAATGCTAGGAACAAACCCAAATGTAAAGCATGGCCTTTGAATGACAACATGTTGGTGCGGGCTGGCCGGGAGCTCTGCGTCCTGCTCACTCCTGCTGTGACGCACTAGGAAGTCAAGTCCATTAAAATACACGTGTATATTCTGAGATGCCACTTTTCAACTGTCAGATAATTAAGAGAGCACGGTTTTAATCACACTCCAGTGGCAAGGGTATGAGGAAAGCCAGCCCTTGTCAAGAATTCTAGAGGCAGCAAATTGGTACAGTTCCCACGGGTGGCAATCCGGCAGCATCAGACTCACGCCCCGACCCGGCAGCTGCAGCGCCGAGCACGCGCTGTGCGTCTGTGCCCGCTCCCGGCGCGGCGCGCGCAGAGCCCCCCGCTGCAGGAGGGGAGGGGGCCGCAGGGCAGGGCGGCAAGCGCCCGGCGAGGAGGGCTCCCCCCACACCTCCTTCCTCTCACCGCGCGGCAGCCCAGGGACTGAGGGCCTCTCCACGCGGTCACAGAGGCCTCCACAGTGCACCCAGCGAAGAAGAGCAAGGCGTGCAGCAGTGCATTCAGTATGCTAAGCTATCTTTGGGCAAAAAGGGATAAAAATACAAGGATCTGTTGCCGTATCTGTTCACGGACGTACACAGCGCCTCTGGCGGGATCAGGCAGAGCTAGTCAGGAGGTTCCTAACGGTGGGTACAGGGGCAGCAGGAAGGGAGGCTGTGCTGTGTATCTTTTAACATTTTTGGAGTTTTGAACCATGGGAATATATTACCCATTAAAGAGGCTGAATAACAATGCAATGAAAGCTTAAGTGGCTTTTGCCCAAGTTCGTACAGCTAGCGGGAGGCAGAGCTGGCATTCCAACCCCGATTCCTGAAGTCTGTGCTCGTAAGCATCGCGCTCTTGGATTGACCGGATCGCTGCTGCTGCCCCAAAGCAGGAGCTGAGCACCCGGGGCTGAAGGTGAAGGAGTGGCGCTCCCCCCAGGTCCCCCTTCTCTGAGCTTCCTGAGGTTCACCTGGAAGCATCCTGGCTGTGCTCTCAGTTTTCTCCTTTGAGCTCTACTGCAGAAAGCACCCACTTCAACTGCTCCATTCCAGGAGAAACACGCCCCAGGAACCACCCGTTACATGGCCCTGTTTCTAACCTGCAGGAGACCATTCCGGAACAGTCTTGGCTCCTTCCTTGGGTCTCAGGGACCGAGGTCTGAGTGATGTGACATGCACACCTCAGTGGCCTGGCCCCTGAGCCCGAACAGCTGGCCCCACCAGACAAGGGTGCTTCTCTGCAAAGCGCCCCGAGGGCCAGGGAGGGTTACCTGATGCACAATGCTGCTCATGAGCTCCCTGTTGGTCATGCTGGCCAGCTCCAGGTGGACTGGAACTCCGGTGGGGATGTCAGAAATGGAGGTTACAACCTGTGGAGACAAGAGGACAGCACCGCCGTCAGAAGCAGAAGGACGCAGAAGGACGTCAAGCAAGAGGGGAAGGAGCAGGTCCCGGGAGGCGGTGCCTCCTGCGGCCACCTTCCACGCTCCCAGCCACATGGGGACCACGGCCTCTTTGGCCGAGGGAGGCTTTTCCCAACAGGGAAAACTAGGCTCTGCAGAGGTGCAGGAGTTAAGGACTCAGCGCAAAGAGCTGCCCCGGCACCGGGGCGCGGCCGGCCTCCGCCCGGGGACCTAGCCTGAGCCGTTGGCTTCACCTGCCGCGGGAGTCTGCAGCACAGCTGATGGGAACGAGATGACACAGAGAACACACAGGACACAGACACATTCCGCAGCCTGCAGCCGCATGCGGTCTAGCAAGGAAGCAGAGGCTCAGGCCAGCTGTCCTGGCCTGTCCTGCTCAGGTGCTTCCGTGCGCGGAGGCGCACTGTGAGGCACCTCGCTGGAGGGGAGGAGGCGGGCTTCCTGCCGCAGGACCCAGCGCAGGGCAGCCCAGGCCACAAGGCAGGGACCTGCAGGAGCACGCCGGCTGCGTCCGGCGAGGTCTACAACAGCGCTGTTACCTCCAGGAGCCTCTTCTTCTGGAACTCCTTGCTTTGTCCCTCCATCATGTGCAATCCAGAGATGACCACCAGGTCTGGCTGGAACTCCTCCAGGCTGGACACAAACACCTCCAGCATATTCATGGCCCCGTTGGAGAGGTCGTGGGAGAAGATGAACCGGTTGGCGTGGGGAGCTTTTAACTGGCCCCACTCCTCCCCTAGAAAAGCCCAGTCAACACAGCGGGAAGGAAAGGAAGAGGCTTTAAGTCTCCTGGCTGTGTAGGGCTGGCGGCACCTCACTGGAGCCTGGGCTCTGGGTAGGACGGCTTCTGGCTGAGTGGACCCGGCCGCCACGGCCCCAGGGAAGCACCACGCTGTAGCCAGGACGGTGGTCAGCACAGAAACCAGCCCAAACCCCAACCCCAGCCCCACAACAGCACAGAAACACGGACAGGTGCCGCGTGCCTCTGTCCAGGGGCTGCCAAGTAGCTCCCCCCGAGTCCCAGGAAAGCCCCTCCGTCCACCAAGCTCTCAGATACAGGGCGTCTGCGCCCTTCCCCACCCCAGAGCACGACTTCCAGACACCAGTGCACGGGGCACACCACACAGGTCCCCGAGCGTGTGACCTGCTGGCTTTCCCCTGGTGTGTCCTGCCTCGCAGTGGTGCCCTGAGCACCTGTCATGTAACTAGAGCCTAAGGAGGCTGAGATTCCAAGAGTCAGGCTGATGGCGCCCTCCCTCCCTGCTGCCCACGGGCTGTCTGGGCACCTCCTCCGGCCTCTTCTCAGTGAGCTGCTCTGGAGTACCGGCCGCCCAGGACTAAGCTCACGTGTTCCTCCCTCCCTACGTGGCTGCCGACTGCTCCAGCCTGAGGGCCCTTTCACTGCTGTGAGGATCCAGAGAGTCTCCTTTACATGACTTGATGATTAGTCATTTTGCTCTGAGTGCTCTTCTTCTACTGTTTTGAATGAGTATTCAAACCTACCTTGTTACTTAATTTTTCACATTTGTGCCGCATCTCCCCTCTTTAACGGGAACTGTCTATGACCCCCACAGCCCAGGCAAGGTCCCCTGCACAGAGGGACCACCTGGCGCCCGCTAATCTGATCCCAGCAAGGATGGCCTCCCCTGGGAAGCCTTTCTGAACTCTGCTCCCCCCAAGCAGACTCGACTACAGCACGTCCTTTCCCGGGCCACCGCTGGACGCTATGCAGGACGTGGCACATGACTGTGCCATCACTTGTTCAAGAGTCCACCTCCTGCAGTGAACTGTGGGCTGAGGACAGGCCCGTGTCTTCCATCATCATCTTAGTTCTACTGCCTCACGCTGTGCCTGGCACACAGCCACGAGACCGAGTCAGCAAAAGAACAAGTGAGTAAGAGAACAGACTGATGACTCAAATGCCCACGACACAAAAAGCGTGGGTATGAATTCTAAGCCAACATTTCCCCAACTGACAAGACCCCGTACAATGGGAGAAACACGCAGCACAAGTACTCTCCACGGGGCAAGGCCTGGGGGGGGCACTCGGAGAGAAGCCGCTAAGCAGCCCTGCCTCGCGCGGCCCACGAGAGAAGAGCCACAGCGCGTTCCAGGTAAACTCGCCTCCTCAGGGGGCAAGTGAGGGAGGCAAAAATGAACAGGCTTCCGCAAGGCGAAGACAAGGAGGGCCGTGGAGAGCGGGCGCTGGCGGCTCCCGCGGGACGCAGGACTGACGGCGCGGCCCGAGAAGTGGAACGATTGAGACGCGGACGGGGTGAGCCCAGGGCGACACTCAGCCCCCCTCTGTTCTCGCAAAGCTCTGAAGCTGTTTCCTTAAGTGATCCCTTCTCTCAATTCATGCCCCTGCCCTTCAGTCAGTAAGGCAGCAACGCCTGCGCAGTGACTCAAGGACCCCAGGCCGAAGCCGGAAAACCAGCTTCTCCGGGAGCTCTGGCCGGAGGGAGGAAAGCGCTGCCGAGCCCCCATGGGGTGGACTCATCTAGGCCAGAGAGACGCTGGGGACGGGTTTCCGTTAAGAGAGCTGACCCGAGGGCTGGCTGCTGCCACCAGACCAGGTTCCCTCTAGGGACCAAGGAAGACGCACATCAAGTCTGGTGGGAGGCCATGGCTTTGTGCTGAGAAAATGAGGCGGAGAAAAGGAAGACTGAAGTGGGAGCTCGTAAACCCAAGACGAGACAGGCCCCTTTCAAGGTAAGCTGGGTCGTAACCACACACAAGGCACCGCTGTCAAACACAAACAGCGGAGTCCTGGTGAAGACACGAGTGTCTCGACTCTGTCGTCACCAGGGACCAGGTGCGAGCGCCGACGGCGCCGAAGGAGAGGAAGCTGGAACCGGGGCAGCAGCCCTGCTAAGGCACACACACCTTCGGCCACTCCGGGCCCTTCCAGCCAGCAGTCTTGTTCTTGCCTTTCATTTAAGCAGCTCACTGTGTTAAACACACTGACCTCTCAGTCCTCACCACCACCTGCAGGCAGCAAGAACCAGCATTCTGATTTCCTGCCTGGGGACACTAAAACTGAGGATCGTTAAATGGGAACTGCCCACTCTGACGTTCTGTCTAATTTTCAGACCCTGCCCTCCTAACTTCCTCATTCCAGTAAGCACCCAAAAGAGAACCAGAAACAAGAAACAACTGCTTTTTTGTGCTTGGAGGAAGGCATAATTTTTAAGATGCACCATTATTTCCTATCTAACATGAGAGTTAACTACTCTAGAAGGTGAGGCTCTTAATCAGCTGATTTGGAAGCAATTCACAGACGCATATTAACTAAGTACTGCTTTTAGGTACCAATTAGTCTGTTTAGGTGTCTGAGTCTTTAACTTGAATAAACAATACGTTGAATCAGAAATTCAAGAGTCTGAGTTCTGAGCAGGGAACAGACACAACAGCAAACACACAGAACCTGATAAACAGAATTAGAGTATGTGCGGGTACTTGGGACTCTTTTCAGAAATCAGACCTGTAGCCTGTACAACACACAGTCTCCTGGGGGTGGGATGGGGTGGGCCTGGAGTTGTAAGCATCGGGACATTACGTAACGGGAAATAACACCAATGCTGTTGAACACAAAACACTTCCACTCACACACCCAAGGGGAAACAAAATGCTCCAAAGGAAGCTTGCCAGAGGCCTGGCATCAGCCCTAAGCAGTTTGGAACGGTTAGCCAGAGAGGCCTGGGCCAGAGCGCAGCACAGAGCTCCGCAGGTGTTAACTGCCCTTCTCTTTCCTCAACAATCAAGAAGAGCTTCATACATGTGTGTTTAACACGTTTCCGCCTGTATTCGCGATTCCTGCTTTCCTGCGGCCCGATTTCCCTTGCATTCAGGCCCATCACGTCTGTGGACCTGGGACTCTCCTTCAGTGCAGTGACCTCCACCGCGCTCCCCCCAGACAATGGCCAGCATCAGCCCAGCAGAACCAAGGGGTCAGGAAACCTTTCATGAGACTAGAAAAGGCTCCTGCCAACTTACAAAGTGAGATTTCTAGCACAGTCACACCCCAAAGCCCCTGCCCGGTCTCACACCATTACTCACTCACTTCCTCTTACCTGCTTGATACTCTAAAATGAGGTGAAACTCGTCCACTTCCTGCAGTGACTCTGGTGGAACAAACACATTGTCATCAAGAAGTTCATGCAGCTTTGGACCAACTGGACCACAAAGAAGCACCTGCAGACGAGCAATGCAAAGTCCATCAGGAGGCCCGCCCCTTCTCCCACAGAGTCTGTACACGAGGTACACCAGGCACTTCTATTCATTTCAACAAAACACTGGAATCCAAATCCAATTTTGAAAGCTTTTGGTTTGGAGGAACGTAGTTGGGGCGTAGGCCTCTGGAGGGTATGGATACAACGTACCCAGAAATGAGAGGCGACAAGACCAAGTCACAGGTGTCAGACAGGTACCCACGCGGCTGCTGAAGCCCACGCACCCTGTGAGGGACTGAATGTCCCCTCAAGTTCCAGTGTCGAAGCCTAACTGCCAACGCGATGACAGCTGGGTAGAGTGCACAGGAGGTAAATGAGGTCATGTGGATGCGGTCCTCACTCAACAGGACTGGGGGCCTTATGAGAACAGGGAGAGAGAGCTCTCTTTCTCACTACAGCCATTAAAGAAAGGCCACGTGAGGACACACAGGGAGGCGGCCGTCTCCAAGGCAGAAGAGAGCTCTTAAGAAACCAAACCCTGCTGGAACTGTGGCCCTGGGCCTTCCAGCCTCCAGAACTGTGAGAAAATAAACGTTTGTTGTTTAAGCCATCCAGCCCATGGCACTGTGTCACCACGGCAGCCCAAGCGGGCCGAGACACACCTCGCCCACCTTCTCTCCTTACTCACACACATCCTGCACAGACAGACACGGGATGCTGTCTGTTCGAAGTCACCAGATGTAAACAACTGTTTGAATTTTACAGAAACGAGCCTCAGGACCACAGTAACCAAGTGACCTGACTTGTGGGACCAGGCTTCCGACGGTACTTGGTTGTTACGTGAACAAGAGAGTCTTCCAAATACGAGAATTAAAGAGCACTTCGATTCAGAAGTCCGGGGGGAGGTGCTCTGCAGCTTTTCCAAAACCCTTTCTTCAGCTCCACCCCGGGCCTCTCCCTGGCTGCTGCTTCCAGAAGCCATTTCACACCTGCTGCTGCTTCTGCCCAGCCAGCTCGGGGCCCCGCTCACAACCAGGCTAACAGACTCAAGACCACTGGACCACGAGGGCTTGGACCGGGATTCCAAGGAAAGTCCCCAGAGGTGAGCAACACCACTTCAGATTTAATATGCCCCCAGAAGCTTTGAAGGACATTTTTACTTGCTGATTAACTGCTCGTTTGTACAGAGGCATTTTCACATATCTAAGAAATTCCAGCTTCTGGGTGAAAACACCCTCCCGCCCCTTGCCCTGCTCCCCGTCTGTCCTGACACGTGCCCACTGTCTGACGCTCCGAAAAGTCTCACCCCTACAATTGTGTTTCTTTTCTCTAATTCTTGGCTAGAATTTCAGCTTCTGAGATGAGGTAACAAGGGCCAGATTTACCCTCCTGCCTGAAACAACAACAAAACAGATGAAATATATGAAACAATGGTTTTCAAAACATTTAGACCTGGGCAACAAAGGACAGCGATCCCTACGAAACAGGAGAAAAACTGAGCAAGCCCTACCAATGCCTTAGCAAATTACGCTAAAAGGGTTTCCAAATATCCAAAATCTGAAAGAATTCACCACCAGCAGACCTGCGCTACAAGAAACGTTAAAGGAAATCCTTCAGCTTTTTCTTATTATTTAAATGTCTTTAAAAGAGAATTAACTGTTTGAAGAAAAGTATCAACAGCACAGTATGAGATTTACAGCCCATCCAGAAGCAAAGTACATGGCAGAACAGTACGAAAAGCGATGGGGAGAGACAGAGGTACACTACTGCGCGGGTCTTCCATCCAGCTGGTGGTGAAAAGCAGACTGTGACAAGCCACAAATGAACGTTACAAAGCCCAAAGCAGCCGCTAAAGAAAAGAAGTGGCAAGATGCTCGATCTGACCCTAACCTGAGAGAGCAACAATCACGTTAGATGTAAGTAACATAACATCCCAATTTCAAGATGGTGAATGTCAAAGTGTATTAAAAAGCAAGCACCCACTACATGCTGCCCACGAGAAACACATTTTAAATATAAAGACACAAGTGGGTTAAAAGCAGAAGGATGGAAAAAGATGCACCATGATAACACCAATCAAAAGGAAGTTGGAATGGCGAATTTTAATCAAGAGATTGCATAACAAGGAATTTTATGAAATTATTTTATCTCCAGTAATGATAAAAGGGTCAATTCAGGGAGGGGACGTAACAACCCTTAACAGTTATGCATCTAATAACAGAGCTTAAAAATACACGAAGAAAAAGTTACAGGCCTGCAAGGCAAACAGACAAGACCGTAATTACAGCGAGACCCCTCTTCAGCAACTGGTCAGTAGACAGAAAAGCAGTAAGAATACAGAAGCCTTGAACATTATCAACCAGCCTGGCCTGACACTCACAGAATACTCCACCCCAAACGGCAAAACACAACATACCTCTCAGGTGTACATGGAACTGCACCAGACAGACTATATTCGAGGCCATAAAAAAGTCTGAACAAATGTGACAGGAGTGAGAGAGGCGTGGTCTCTGGCCACATGGAATTCAAGTAGAAATCAGTCATAGAAAGGTGACTGGAAACCCCCCAATATTGAAAAGCTGAACAGCACATTTCTGAGTAGTCCATAGACGGGCTTAATTAAGTGGCTCATCTCAAGAAATCAGGGAAATTTAAAACCATTTGATTTGAACAGAATGAAAATAAAAACACAACGTTTGATAAAAATGTATCAAAATCTGTGGGATAAGCGACTTACGGGGAAATTTACAGCACTGAACACTTTATGCCAGAAAACAAAGCAGGGCCAAAAATCACTGACCTCAGTTACTACTTTAAGAAACTAGAAAAAGGAGAGAAAGTCAAAGCAAATAGAAACTGATGAAATAAAAAAGAAATATAGGGAAAAAAAATCAGTGAAGCCAGGGGCAGGGAGCAGAGCTCAGTGACAGAGGCGCGCTCAGCCTGCACGAGAGCCTGCGGTCAATCCCCAGCACCTCCGTTAACAAGTTTCAAAAAAAAAAAAAAAAAAAAAATCAATGAAACTGAAAACTCATTATTATTGAAACGATCAATAAAACTGATAAACCTATAGCCAAACTGATCAAGGGAAAAAAAAAAGACATTACCAGTTTCAGGAAAGAGCGCGTGAGAACACCACTAGATTCTATAGATCTGAAAGGGATAAGGGAACATTATGATTAATTTTATGCCAAGAAATTCAACAACTCAGAAGAAATGGACAATCTCCTTGACAGGTAAAACTACCAAAGCTCACTCAAGAAACAGAAAGTCTGAATTTCTCTATATCTATTAAGTCAAAGTTGTTAAAAATCTTTCCACAGCAGAAACTTTATGCCTAGAGGGCGTCACTGGTGAACTTCACAAACATGTGAGGAAGGGATGATACCAATTCCACACAAACTCTTAAAAAAAAAAAAAAAAAAAAAAGGAATGGTTCCCAACTCATTCTGTAAGATCAGTATTACCTGGATCCCAAACCAGACAGACAAAGAAAGAAAAATACAGCCCTCATAGAAACTGATGTAAAAAATGCAAACAAAATTTTATTAAACTGAATCCAATGATACATAAAAAGGGTAACACATCAGAAGCAAGTAAGGTTTATCCCAGGGATATAAGGCTGGTTTAACATTTGAAAAATCAATGTAATTACCATACAGCAAACTAAAAACCAAAAACCACACACAGTCATCTCAACAGATGCAGAAGCAGCATTTGACAAAATCCAAGATCTACTGCAAATTCTTGGCTAAATTCCAAATATATTCCGTAAAGGCTGCTCTCTTCTGCGCTCTGGCTTCCGTTTCACCACCCTACTACTCCGCATTTGCTACACACACCAGGGTCTGTTTCTAAGACACAGCATAGCCTGGTTGTGACGAGCATGGACTCTGGAGTGAGACTACTTGGGTTCAAATCCCAGCTCCTCACTAGGTATGGGAACCGGAACAGTTTTAACTTCGTCATGCCTCATTTTTCCCACCTGCAAAATGGGGATAATAACAGACCCCCTCACAGGGCATCACAAGGATCAAATGGGTTCATATAACGTAAAGTAGTGCTCTGGACATGGAAGAACGACCTAAGTGTTAACTATTATTACTGCCTTTGGAAAACCCTGGGCCTTGATCCGTGGTGGTTCTCTGATGATCACCTGGTCCATATTGAGAAGCATTTCAGTAAGTTAAACTAAATCCCTCTGAGAGCAGTTTCAGGTGGTGAAGTCATGGCAGAGCCTGGTGTTTGAATCCTGGCTCCATCACTTACCGGCTCAGTGACCTTGGGCACATGACTCAACCTCTCTGAATCACCTTTCTTATCTTTAAAAGGGTGATAATCCTTAGTTCATCATATTATAGTGAGAGCAGAGTAACAGATACCCCTTTTCTTTCCTTAACCTCTTACCAAGGCCAGGTTTTTTGTTTTTTTTGTTTTTTTTTTTTTTAAACCAGAATGCTTTCCAGTCCCAGGGTCAGCTTCTCCAGAGACCAACAGCAAATGCTGGACCCAGAGGAGGTCAGATTGAAAGGTCCAACTAACCCAGGACTTCCAGGGCCAGAATTACTTCTCGGGGTCAAGAGGGTGGATTTTCTTAGGGACCCAGACAAATGCCCAGGCTCCTGATGGGAAGGGCCTGGCTTCTCTCTAATGAGCTAACGACTGATCCTTCCTTCTCTTCCGTCCATTTGCCAGTAATATTTCCAAAGGTCAGCCCTGGAATTTCTCATCTTCTCTGTCTGGAAGTTAATCATTATCTGTAAGGACTATAAAAAAGTGTTTCCCACCTTGTTATTTTATGAAAACTCTAATTCTTACTAAAGTGTGAAATGTTCACACTTTAATATGCTCTCCACATCTAAGCACATCCATCCCTTGAACAGTGCAGCTCCCTATGAATTTGTTCCCTCAAACTGCAGATCATTTTTAACTGAATTTCTGGATCAATCTGTGGGCTCTTATTCTGTACCCCTGACCCATATTTCTATCTGCAGGCTGGTTCCCCGAAACCAGAGGACTACCTATGGTTCCCCTTCTCTCCTGTCAGTAGCCCCATCTCTCCTGCACTTCTCCAGTTCACTTACTCCAGAATCATATTTGCTAAACCTACCTTCTTTGCCCCCCCCATGGGCTGTCCAGCACCACGTGATTCCATGTTAGAGGCTTTAGACAGAAGTCTTTCTCCTCTTCTGTCGTCTCTCATCCAAACCTCACTCATTTCACAGCAGGACAACAGTAGTCACCTCCTGGCTGGCCTCCCTCCTCAGACCTTGCCCACTTGTAGCAAAAGGTACTTAAGAACGTGGACTCTGGGGTCCTGGGTTAGAACTGTTCTGTTTCTTACTAGCTGTGAACCTCTCCATGCCTCGAGCTTCACGTGGAAAGCAAGACAGTAACAGTACTACAGCAGCACCAGAGAGCCTTGTAGGCTGTCCCGAGGATTAAAAGAGACACTTTCCGGAAAGCGCTGAAGACAACACCAGGCACACAGTAAGCACAAAGAAGCCTTCGCTGCTGCTCCTCTCCCTCCACTGCTACATTCCTAACAAGAGCCCCAGGGTCTGGCACACAGTAGGTGGTCCGTAAGTTGAATCACAGAACAGATACTCATCCTTGCCCCTAAAATTACTGAAACAGTAGTGAAAGGCACAGGTTTTAGTCTGGGAGTGTGACCTACCTTTAAATCCGAGTTGGCTGCAAACTTCTGTCCAATTAAAGCTGCGTTTCCTCCTACATAGTGCTGTGAGACAGTTCAACATTATTAGACGGCATTTTAACATAACTGTTACTCAAGCTTTATTCAATTAATTTATGGTCCATTTTCTTCCAAAAAAGGTTTGAGGTAACATTACAAGCACACATAGATAAGATTAATAAAAATGTTAACCCCATAGGTTGACAGACAATGAACTAGAAGGTTTAAAAAAAAAAAAAAAAAAGCTACCCTTGAAAATTGCCTTAATAGTAGATCAAATTTGGCCTTGAGCTTCCAAGCAGCCGAACAGATAAAGGAAACAAAAGGAAATATAACAAGTATGAATAGACCTTATCTTCTGCACTGTCTTCCTTCTAAAGTGAGTATATGATCATGTTACTCTCCTCCTGAAAAATCATTCGATACTACAGTGAACTAAAGTCCATCTCATTTATTTCATTTTTAAATTGAAGTACAGTTGGTGTATATTATATATATTACAGGTATACAATATAATAAAGGTTATACCCATTTATAGTCATTATAAATTATTCCCTGTATTCCCCACGTTGTACATACATCCTTGGAGCTTATTTTATACTCGATAGTTTGTACCTCTCAGTCACCTACCCCTATCTTGTCCCTCCCCTGCCACCCCTCCCCGGTAACCACTAGTTTGTTCTCTTTTATCTGTGAGTCTGCTTCTTTTTTTGTTATATTCACTAGTTTGTTTTACTTTTTAGATTCCACATATAAGTGATTTCATACAGTATTTATATCATATATTTCCTGTCTTATTTCACTGTCATAATACCCTCAAAGTTCATCCATGTTACTGCAAATGGCAAAATTTCATTCTTTTTTTAATGGCTGAGTAGTATTCCATTATATCTATCTATTATATATATATATGTGTGTGTGTGTATATATATATATATATATATATATATATAAAATGTGTACACACACACACACACACACACACAGAGTCTTCTTTATCCAATCTTCTGTTGATGGACACTTAAGCTGCTTCCATATCTGGGCAATTGTAAATAATGATGCTATGAATGTTTGGGTGCATCTATCTTTTCAAATTAGTGTTAAAATTCAACTCTTAAGTGAGGCATACAGGCCCTCTTTCTGTCCCCGGCTTTCCTGTCCACCTCCATCTCCTGCCCTGCCTCCACACCATGGTCGCAGCTCTCGGTCTGCCTTCCTCTGTCTCCGTGCTGCTTCCTTTGATGAGCATACCTCCTGCTCCTCATGCATCGGTAAGTCCTTGATGGCGTCTCAAGAATCAGCTGCAGAGTCACCTCTTCGGCAGCGTCTTCTATTGCCCTTGTCCCATGGCCACCTCTGCCTCCACGCACCCCCCACCCCCTACAGGATTAGACCCCTTGCTACTCGCCACACCTCTACCCAGGAGAAGCTCTCCTGCGGCCCCTGTCCACTTGCACTGGTGTCATCTGAGGACATGTTTAGCTCCTTCGGGGCGGGGACAGTCTTACAGTAAGTGCTCAGTAAATGTCTGCTGCTAAATTTTGAGAAAGGAAGAAACACACTGATGCATCAGGAGATGTAAAAGCTCTCCTGGGAGTAAATTCCAACGGTAATGGGCTCTAACAGAGGACAAAGTTTTCTCCTAAACACCGCATCTCTCAGCTGAGGCCCTAGAGGGGGAGAGCAGGTAACTCCAGGCCAGTGTTCCACGTTGCTAAGGATGCATTCACGTGCTCGGGAAACCTGCCAAGCAGGAAATCAGGCTGATGCTGTCATGAGAGTTCAGAGACCTCGTCAACAGCCTTGCCTGGGAGGAGGGCTGCTGCCTCACCTCCCGGCCCTCAGCCCCAGCAGAGGCACAGGCTACGTAAGCCAATTCTAGACGCTAGACATCACTTTCAGGTGGGACAGTAACGGCCTTCTGTAGATAAATTTTAAACTTTCTGTGACATACAGGCTGAAATTTGGCCTTATAGCATGTTAAACTTAATTTAACTATGATGGCTGGAAGAATGTACTAAAAATCTTGGAGAAAACATTAAGATGCTATGAAGTGGATTTTAGAGTTTTCATATAATAATTATTACTAACTACTGTTTATCAATCAATCTGTCTTACAGTTTAAGGGAATTTGAAAAGGTATGAAATGAAGTGTCACCCTAATGGAAGATAAGTATAACACATTTTAAGTTTTACAATGTTAAGAAATAATTTGGATGCTGTAAAAGCTAGATAAAATTTCTGTAGAAAAAATGTTTACATTATGAAACAAAAGGCAGGATCAAGGCAGAAGAGAACAGAACAGAAATCAAATTAGCAGTTTAAATGCCACGATCATGAAGACTGCTAAGCAGCAGACTTGTCATCATGTTAGTACTATCAAGGTTCTTTCAGAAAGACCAGAATCTCACTCCTGAGCTCAGCTGTCAAGATGACTGTAACTGAAATTTCAGCAGCTTGCGTCTCTGTCAGAAACTCAGCTGGGTGGTGCCCGTGCTGCCTGTTCCCACGGGCAGCTTCAAAGGGAACAAAACAATGTACAATCACTTTAATGGCTATCAAAGTAAGTGGCCATAAAGAATGGCCTGTGAAAGGTACCAAATAAAAACGGCATTAAGAGCTTCCCCAACAAGAAGCACATCCAGACTGGGGTGACCAAAGGGAGATTTAGGTAAGACGGGTGGGGCGGGGAGATGCTCAGACAGACAACACTTGGCCTCAGAAGGCGTGCGAGCCTCGAGGAGGCGTGTGGGCTGTGCAGGGCCTTGGGCTTTGTTTATGATCACCAGGTGGGCATGGGGACCCCTACGGTCTGCCTCTGACAGGTTCTACCTATCAGTGGTTCTCAGAACAACAGCATCAACATAGCCAGCATCAGCAGGGAACTTGCTGGGTAAGTTCCCGGGTTCACCCCCCAGGTGCTGAATCAGCAACTCTGGGAGCGCGGCCCAGGAACCTGCGTTTCAATACCCATCCAAGCGATTCTGGTCACACTCAGGTCTGAGAGCCACCGGCCCAGACAAGAGGTTCTCAACCGGGGGACTCTGCATCCCTCTCTCCCCGACTCTGGGAGCATCGGACCAGGTCAGGAGACGTTTTTAACTGTCAAGGCTGGGGAAGCGGGGGAGTGTGACTGTCATCTAGTGGACAGAGGCCACAGGTGCTGCTGAACATCTTACAATGTGCAAGACAGCCCCCACAACAAAGAATTATCCAGCCCCAAGTGTCAGCAGTGCTGAGGGAACCTTGCTCTGGACCAGCAGAGCAGAGGGGAGGACCCAGCTCCCCGTCTCCCAGGCCGAGCCTAGAACCAGTTCTCCGTGGGTGTGGCCTTGTTCTGCTCAGGAAGGACCCAGCCATGCTAAGATTACAGCAATACCCAAACAAGTTAGGAGTAGAAATTTTTCTTATCTTAAGCTTGGGAAACATACTAAAAGAGCAATATAATGGATAACCCAGGAACAAAATTTTAGCAAAGATGCTTCATAACTGCTGGCTGAATTGAAATGACTAGAAATAGGAGAGTTAAAGGAAGGTCAGATACACGGTTCTACAGAAAGAGAAAACATTGCAGAACAAATTCCCAACAGTCACCCTCTTGGGCAAACTGGAGAGAAACACTGCTTGGTCGCGTCTTGAAACCATACAAACAAGGTGTCTTTCCCACCCTAGCTTAATTCACCCCTGGTGAACTGAACAGACCTGGGCTCCTGGGAACTCCGATGCAACCTGGGCGATGTCTTGGAAAGCTTCCTTATCGCTGAAGAAGCGCTCAGCGGCTGCTCCCTTCCCCATGAAGTGAAGGAAGGCTTCCTCCAGGTCATTCCTTGAATGCAGTACCGAGTGGTCCTCGCCACTCCCAGGGTTCAGGCCGAGTGCCTGCAGGAGCTTCACCCCTGACAGCACTACATCCACACACGCATTGACTCTGCAAGGAAGGAGGGAAGAGTGTGAAAGAGGCAGGAGCACCAGGGCAGTGCCTCTACACTGAGCAACAGGGAAACACTCCAGAGGCCTCGGCTCAGAGAAACAGACGAAGTGGGCCTCAGACCTGAACTGGAAAGCAAACAGCATATGGCAGAGGACAGCTGCTTTATCTGTACGTTTCTTAAGATGAGAACACAGGGCTCTTCGCGACCGTCTGGCACACGTTGACGCTAGCTACAAAGAGACAAGACAGGTGCTCAGCACCTCAGAACGAAGCTATCATGGTAACACAAACAGCCCCTTGAGAAAATGCGGCAGAGCCAGATGTCTGGATTCACCCTGGCTGTGTGACTTAGGAGTCGCTTTAATTTCTCTGTCTCAGTCTCCTCATGTATAAAATGGTGTGATGTGAGTACATAACTCACAGGGCCACTGTGAAGATCAAATAAGTTAGCACACGCTTAGGAACACTGCTTGCTGCAGAGTAAGGAAAACAAAAGTTTTGGTCAAAAGCCACTTTCCCTCTAAAGACACATCAGGGTGGCGGCAAAGTACACTAAGTACCTAAACGTCTAAATACTCCCTGTTGAAACCCTTAGAGCTGAGTAGCACCTTATAGATTCAGGTGCACCTGAAGCCTGGTGACAACTCATCACTTGGCAGGTGTTCACTGGACGCTCCATGAACTTTAAAAGGCTGGTAAAAAGCCAGTGGTTGGCTCTACAGACATCATAAAGTGCACACTAAGGTTGTCTAGCATGGCCTCTCCTATGTGTGCATGGAAAAGTTCTGGCTTACATTTTCAGTGTTTCTCTGCTAAAAGTCATCCCTTAAAAGAGAAGTTCAAATGCTTTGAAACCAGAAGGTAAACTCATCAATAAAGAAGGCTCAATGGACTGGACTGTAGTGTAAAATAAATAGCTACAAGGTTTCCCTTCTAGTCTCCTTTAAAAATCTCCTGATCACAAATCATTAATGTGGTGAACTCTAAGATGAGGAATAAGATTGGGGTAAGGAAGAGGAATTTTATTTTTCATTACACAGATTTTAATTTTTACAAGCATGCATTACTTTTAGAACTCAAATAATTTTTTAAAGGTTCCCATGTCAGCCAGATATTATTTATATCATTCGGGCAAGGAAGAGAGACATCCCTCCTCGTGGCACAAAATGACTGCATCCTCACCGTAAGGACTCTTGTAACTTCCTCCCCTGTGATCTCAAGTTTTTGAAAAGGGTTTTGCCTACCACACAGCATTTAAATACTCAAATGTTCTTAATCTTTTAAAGTCAAACGCACATGTAATTACTCTGGCCAACTGGAAAAGCATATCTAAGAGTGCGTATGCCTTTCAGCACGCAGAACACATTGACATGCACGTGGCAGGTGATTAATATGTTTAAAACATATTCCTTTCGCAGCCTTACATGATAACCAAACACATCGTGTAAACCGGTCTCAATCCCACGTCACAGAGCATGCTCTATCTCTACTGAATGCAACATTCCATGCCTGAAGGGTAGGATCTTAACAGGAATACAGGTCACCCTGCTCTCAGACGCCAGCAGGTGCCCGAGTTTCACAGTGAGAGTTTGGGCAGCTGAGGGCGGTGCTACTCCCACCGAGCGGCCCCACCCAGAGAAGGTGCTTAGGTGGACCTGGGTCCTGGGTCTGGAGAGCAAAAGCTCAGAATATATTTAAAAGGAATATACCCACACCTGGAAACGACTTCAGCAAACACATCACTTCATATCTAGTTCTGTTGAGACCTTAAACAGAGTTTGATTCTTTAAAGGTGAGGCTGCAGGAGGTGAAGTTCGCAAAGTTACTAAAAAACAAAACTGAAAGGAGCAACGTTCAGCGTATTTTGCAGCACAAAAGACAAAAACCGAGAACTGATTTTGAGTTACAACAATGTAACTACCACAGGAACGTTTTCCATCTCCCACTTAATCCTGTCATGAATACTAAGGGAAAATAAACAATCTTAGGAGAAAACTTATTTGGTAGCTTTTTATAATAAAAAAAAAGACCACTGAACACCTACTATGGGCCGGATACCAAACAAAGTACTGTTATGTGTGCTTTCTGGTTATGTTTTACATTACTGCAGCCAGAACGAGACTCTTTCTCTGTGCTTACTTCAACTCAACAGCACACTAAAATGTAAACAAGCCCGTTACCTAAGGTGTTTTATCATCAGGGAAAATAAAGGGGGAGGGGAGTGAACAAAAGAACCAGAAGGGAAAAATTACGCTCATGTGACATGTAGGCAGAACGTCACAGTTCAGTAAGAAATGTGTAAAAGGTTGCAATGCGGGCTTGGAGAAAACAGACACAGGTGAAGCAACTGGAAAACAGAACAAGGCACCAGAGGCCGATGCCCAAACACGCGGCTCTGTGGGCGGCCAAGAGGGCGCCGTGGGCCGGGCTGCCGGGCGTTTCACAGAGACCTGCGGGGTGGGGTGGGTGGGGAGGGAGGACAGTCTATCCTCCCAGGTTACAAATTCCTTAAAGACAAGGATGGTGGTTCTTATCACCTCCCTTCTGTTTCATCAACTGTAAAATTGTTTCCTAAGGTTCTCTCCAGCTTTCGCACTATACCTGAGAGATTATGAGAGTTAATCGTAATCACTGTAGAGAAGAAAACCCAAGAGGGCAGGAGCCACGGTCCCGGGGCCGCGCCCTGGGTGGTGCTCTGAACAGAGAAAGACGGTGGGCATTTTCGGAGACCACACCAAGTGGACAGGGAAGTTAGTCATCACTGCTTTCATCTGAGAAAAGGCTGGGGGTTAACTGCCATTCCAAAGGCCATACCTGGAGAAGCCTGAATTCAAACCCAGACTTATCTGATACTGAAGCCCACACAGGGAGCACACACAGCAAAGATGTGGGCCTTGTGTCTGGACACAACAAGAACACTGAAGAGAAGAGAGAGTCTGAGCAGGGGAGAGGAGCAAGACAGGTTTCAAAAGTATGGGGGAGAAAACGCTAGGGTGAGGGGTCCCTCATTCACTCAGTGAGCCTGAGGACCAGTGTCGGATTCTGAAGCAAGGAAGGCAGCACGCGTTTTAGAAAGATGTGGCTGTGGGCTCCCCACTGACCATCTTCTTGAAACCCCTCCTGTCCTTTACTTCTCGCCCTCACATGCTGGTGCTCCTGGACACCCGCCCCGCACCCCCCATTTACCTTTCCTTTTTGTCCTCTTCCTGGGTGATGCTGTCCAGTCTCTGGCTTCAACCTAAGTGCTGGCACCGCCAAGGTCTGCGACCCTGCTCCTCAGCACGCGCCTGCGCTCCAGTCTTTCGCTGTCGGCACCTGCCTTCAGCAGCTCTGATGGTGGCTCAGCTCCCTCTAAAATCCCACAGGAATGTACATTTCCCCTGCCCCGAAACCCAAACGGCCGCCTTCCACCACAGACTTGTTCCTTTTTCTTCACCTCTCAACAATGTGTCATGAACTTGGAGCCAGGATGGGTTTAAGCTGCACCTCTGGCATTTGATAGGGTGATCTTGAGCAAACCAATGTTTCCAAGCCCCAGTTTACTCTCTGTGAAAACTGGATGATCTGTATCTGCTCATATGAGTTTGTCATAAGATCCCCAATACTAAAAACCTGTCATTTCTGACTGCCTCCATTTACTCTAGCACACCCAACCTGTCATCAAATCTCACCTGTTTAGCACCATTGCCAAACAAGCTCGACGGGCTCCTAATTACTGTCAGGGTCTCAAGACCTTCCTCTTTCTGAATCACATTAGATTGTGTGTTTTGAGTGTGTGAAAGAGAGAGTGAATATACGTGTGTGCATGTGTGCGTTCTCCTGAAAGGTCAAACTACAACCCACCCCCATGAGATTCTGGTACGAGCGCCAGACCCACCTACTCCTTGCACATTCCCATCTTTAGGCTGAAAATCCCTTTGGGTAATGAGAAATGCTGGTAAGAATGGGTGTCTGTTACCCACAAAAATAATGCCAAGCCTTAGACATGAGGCAAACAGGTCAGAAACACTGCTCAAATTTCACATCCCCACCAGTTTTTCTCTGCAAAGAACTTAGCATCATTTACCTTATAAACCTTTATGGCCTTCCCATCACCTACCCCGATATAAAAGGCTCCTTTCAGTATCATCTCCTGACTCCACTCTACCATAAGGTCCTTGCCCTAAACACAGGGCCAACCTGCTATTCCCACCCAAGCCACATACTTTTTCATATTTGGTTCTCTCTGTCTAGGTGGGATTATTCCCTCACCTTCTTGTGGAGAAATTCTATTTTTTCTCCAGGGTCTGTCCCATGCAAGTCACTATTGCAGAATATATTTTCCAAGATGGCCACAAGATGCCCCTTCCCACACGGTCTTTTTACAATGTGGGGCCGACATTCCTCCCATCCAGGTGTGTTCTATGTCCCCCTCCCTTAAAACCATTTGGACCTGAGACTATGGTAGAAAGGACACTGTGTGCTTCTAAGGTTAGGTCATAAAAGGCATTAATTAATCCTTCTGCCTGGCCCTCGGGGGGCATTCCCTCTCCGAACCCAGTCACCCTGCTGAGAGAAAGCTAATAAGCTACATAGAGAAACCACGTGTAGGCGTTCAAGTGAAACCACAGCTGAGGCTGTAGCTGACAACCACAATCAACCCTTTAGATGACTCCAGTCCCAGCCATCCTCTGCCTGAAATCGCACAAAACCCCAAGTGAGAACTGCCTAGCCGAGCCCAACAGAACCTCAGAATCATGAGAATAAAATGACCATTGTTTTAAGCTACTAAGTTTTAGAGCGATTTGCGATGGAGCAGTAATAAATGGAATGTCACCTTCTCAGATGGAGCGCTTCCTGAACCCCATCCTGGGAAGAATCAGCAATTCTTCTTTGGGACACAGGCTACCTTGTTCCAACCCCTAGTTTAGCAAAGCACTTTTCATACATATTATGGCCAGCCCTGGGTCCTCCTCTCTCCCAATTCATATGCTGAAGTCCTAATCACAAAGGTCACTGCATTTGGAGGAGGTGATTAAGGTCAAATGAGGCATTATCTAATGAGTGTCGGTTTAAGAAGTAGAAGTGAAACCAGAAGTGCACATGAACAGAGGAAAGGCCACAGCAGTACACAGTAAGAAGGCAGCCATCTGCAAGCCCAGAAGAGAGGACTTGATCTTGAACTATCAGCCTCTAGAATTGCGAGAAAATAAATGTGCTCACCCAGTCTGTGGTATCCTGTTATGATAGCCAAGCAGGCTAATACAATAATGAATATATCTGTTTCCAACAAATGAGTCTGGGACCTTGCTTCATCCATCCCTGTATCCTCAGAACCTAGCACAGACCTGACACATACCACGTAGTTGATGAGTATTTGTTGAATGAATGCGCACAAAGCCAGGGAGAACAATTATGAAGCTGATAAGGATGCAGGTGAAAGGGCTTGAACTTAAACGAGGAGATTAAAGAAGATACACCTGAAGAAACAATAAAAGTGCTAATCGATTTAACAAATACTAGCTAACATCTGGTGTCTGCTCTTGAAAGCAGACACCATGCTAAATAACATGGATTATTTCATTTAATCTTCAGGATCTTTGCTCTACCTTGCTCCTCCTGTCCCAATACTCACAGGAACTAGTAGAATACTTGCAGAATAAAAGGCCTGCTTTTGTATAGTGCTTTTGAGGTGACGGCAAGTCATGCAAGTAGAACTGAGAGAGGGACTGAAGTTAGTGTGAAGGGAATAATGACACGCTGGAGAGGAAGACAAAGAAAGGAGGCTCTGTGATTTGGTAAACTCCTAAACATGCAATGTCACTGAGGTCAAGGGAAGAAAAGAGTGTTAAGGATAAGGAAGTGCTTAACGCGTGGAAGGCTGCAGAGAGCTGACAGTGAAGATTTAAAAAGGCACCTGAATATGAAAATCAACAAGTCTCCGGTGAGCTCTGAGAAGTTTCAGCAGAATGGTGGTCTCCAGGCTACGGCGTTACGGAAGAGGAAACAAGGTGTAAAGAAATAAACTCGGTAGCTAAAGGCAGCGACCACTCCTTCAAGTAGTTCAGAAGCAAGAGGAAGAAGAGTGTTGCAAAAACGGTAAGACCAAGCATCTCTGACTGCAAGAGAGCAGCGGCCAAAGGAGCAGTGACTGGAACGAAGGAGGCTCGAACTCTGTCAGGCTGAGCGGGATTTGCAAGAGACTATTAGGTTGGTTCTGCGGAGACGAGAGAAGGGGGCAGGTCCTACCGAGACGGGAAAAGGGTGCAGGGGCCAGCCGAGAGGAGTAATTCTGGTGAGTCCCCGCAGCAGTGACGAACCGGGCTCGTCCCAGACGTCCGGCGCTTCTCGCCAAGGAGGCAGCGTGGACACCAGCGCCGAGGGGCCTCCCGGGGACCTCTGGGAACCCGTCTCCGCGCTGGCGCTACCTCCCAGCTCCCAAGCCGCCTGGAGGCTACAGTTCTTGGCCCGGAGACCCGCAGCACCCGCACCTCCTGGTGAGGCAGGCCCCGAAGGCACTCACCCCACCGCCACGCGGCGCCAGCGCCGGGCCGGTCTCACGATGAGCGCTTCCCAGGCGGCCGCCAACCGGCTCTCAGGGGAGACGGGTCCCAGGGGCGCAGGCGCGGGCCCCAGCTGCAGCGAGCTCCACAGAGAGCGCAGCGCCGACCCCGGCAGCTGCGGCTCCAGCAGGAAGACGCAGCCCACTGCCAGCGCCAGGAAGCCGGCGTACGCCGCGCCGCGCCACAGCGCCATGGGGACGGAGGCGCGCGAGCCGCGGAGTACAGCTCCTCTCCCCGCCCGCGACTCTTCCGGGCTCCGCGCGCGCCGACGTCGACACGCGCGTCACGTCACGCCGGCGCGCCGCGGTCCCCGGGGGGCGGGGCGACGGGCGTGGGCGGGGCCGCTAGCCCCTTGCCAGCTTCCAACTCCTGGCCCGTTTGTGGAGGACGTGGTGCCGATCCCGGCGCAGTTCCTCTTCCCGGAACTCCAGCCGTATCCCAGAATAGAGGGGCAAGGATACGTTAGTTTTCCCCGTAAGACCAAACAGACGGATTTTGAAGAAGCGGGCAAACCTCACGTTGATCTTTGAGCCAGTCTGTGTCCCATGTGAGCTGCGCCTGCAGTTCCTCTGAGGGGCACAAGTCACACCCCCTCTGTTTTAATCTGTCCCTCCGCCCGTCTGTCCATCCTCCGTCGTTTACTAAGCTCATCTTTCAGGCCCGGGGCTTGGCGTTCCTCGGAGGAATCAGATGGCGGCAGTGCTACTGTGAGCCCTTGGGACACGCGTGGTAGGGAGACTGTCCCTTCGGAGGGTGGCCAAGACCTGTAGCCGCTCGGGGCCTCTGCCGAGACTGAGCCCGCGGTGATCGTCCTCGCTGGATGATCAGAGCCAAACCGTAAACTAACCCTTTTGGGGGCGCTGTTCCCTTTAACAATCTCAGAAAATGCACAAATGTCCACAATCTCGTGTACAACATAGGGAAGTTTGGGACCTGATTAAGGAAACCATGGTTTCTCCTTGTTCCCCTTGGTGATATGACTTAAACCCAGCAGGCCCTGTCTTCACTGGGACTCTTCTGCATGTGAGCCTCGGCTGAGAGCCACTGAAGCTAGGCTTGCTGCCAGCTCACTCTCAGCAGCCGTCATCCCGACCTGGTCTTGTTCCCTGGCCTGTCTCCACTTTTCCAGTTCTGCTGGCTTCTGACCTTGGCTCTGTGTCCGATTTTCCATTCTGCCTCTGACCTTTGGACTTGGCAGTGAACCTCTCTTTCCCTAGCTTTCATCTTGGGCATTGGGCTGCATTTCCCCTAGCCCCATATCACGAGCACTCCCCCACCCTGGTCAAATACCCTCCTCCTTGGCTCATCCCATGCAAGGCACCTGACCATAGCATCCCTTTCAAAGGGGAGGTTCACACAGGAAGAAGTTTGGGCTACTGCTGAAAAGAAAGAAGCCAAGGAGCTAGTGAGATCTGTGTGAAGCTGTCTTCACTAGAGTTGCCTGTCCCCTCTCTCTCCTTAGGGAGACATGTCAGTGAGTTCTCAGAGAAACTGCTGCCTCTCATGGCCCCAGAGGGCAGGTTTTTCTACCACCCCAGAAGTGACTGAGCCAGCCCTTAACTCAAAAGTAATGACTCCACTGGCTGGCCAGAGACCATTTCTCTCTAGTGAGAATTTGAACCAAGAATCTGTCGCTAGTTGGTTTTGGTTGTGGACCTACAGGTTCACATTAGGGTCAGTGAAATTTATTTCCAAGGTGAAGTTTTGGGGAGAGCAGAGGAAGCTGAATTGTGGGAAGACCATGGAGCAGGCAGGCTTAGAGGAGCAGGGAAGTACTCCACACCAAAGAGATGTAGCAAGAAAGCCACTTGGGTCCTTCCCTTCTGGCTCCCTAGAGACCTGCCGCACCGCCAGCACTCTGTACTGAGTTCTTCTGCTTCTCTCTAGGCTTGCCAGAGCTTTTTCCCCCTCCGGTTTTATTGAGATATAATTGACATATAACACTGGACAAGTTTAAGGTGTACTACATAATGATTTTCTATACATACCTATTTTGTGTGATGATTACCACAGGAAGTTTAGTGCAACTCCATCAACTATTAATTTTTTTTTCTTGTGATGAGGGCTTTTAAGATCTATTCTCTTAGCCACTTTCAAATACACAAAACTAGAACTTTGCATTTACCCGCAGAGACAAAACAACAGAAGCTTGAACAAAGCAGAAGTTCATTTCGCATGTAAAAGTCCAATCAGGGTGCTGGTGCACTGAGGGGGGCGGCAGCGAGCGCACCCCATCTGGTCATTAAGGAGGGGCTCTGGGCCTCCTGTTTGCCGGGTCGCACAGCGTGGGTTTGCGTTGTGGGTGGTGGCGAGGCTGGACAAGGTGCCTGGGGCCAGCCTCAACCCCAACTGAGAATTAAGAGGCAGGAGCTGCAGGAATTGAATATGAGCGACAGTGGCTGGTCCTGGTGGAACCTGATGTGACTTCCCATCACCTGCACAACCGCAGGGGCCTCCATTTCTTCTCACCCTCACCAGGGCCTCGGGGGCAGGCATTCGGCTCTCTTGCTACTACGTTCCTTCTTGAAAGATTTCCTTAGTGAAAAATAGTCATTTCAGATTCTGATCATCTATGCTTCTAATGAGCCTGGAATGCTTTGCAAGCCAATTGTTTTTCTAGAAGTTGGATTTCTGGGGGCAATTATACAGAACAGCCCTGAGTCGGGCAGCTGCGGCTCCACTGCCTCGTCTGGAAAAAAAGAAAAGGGCTGGATGGGCCTCAAGACACCCTTCCCCCAACCCAAATTGCTTCCAGACATGGCCTTTGTTATTCATTCTCTCTCCAAGGATCTTGAGATGAGAGAAAAAGGCAATTCCATTCCAGAAAATTCAGAGGCAAACGAAGGCTGCAGGTGTCCCACCCAAGGCCCTGACCTGGCAGGCCCATGTTTATATAAGGAGTGAGCACAGTCCTGTCAGTCCCCAAATTAGCTGAAGGCTTTGGCTGTGACAGAAATGCCAGTCAGCACAACCCAAGTGATCTGAAGGGTTTTAAGGAGCAAGTGTGTTCCCACACTGGAACAGAAACTAAAGTGGGACCAATGGTCCTTGTGGAAGCTGGGCTAACCCACTTTTCCAAGCCTCTGGGGTTTTATCCAAGCTGCTCTCTGAAGTCTGCACTGTGTCAAGGTCTTTGCTCATGCAGGGACACCACCCACCACAGGTCACACCCGAAGGCCAGAGTCAGAGCACAGCTTTGAAGGTTATAGAAAACTCTAAGGAGACAAAAGAGAAGGAATAAAGGGTCCTGGGACCCAAAAAGAGAAGGCCTTGTGTCTGCAGCCACAGCTCTGGGCAACTAGACGTCCTTCCTAACCTGCCATCTGCAGGCCCCATGGAGCTGGGGAGGGGCTGCTGCATGCGGAGGGGCCGGGGGTTGAAGGCACAGGAGCCAGGTGACGAGAGTGCCAGCAGACAGCAGTGAGACTGACAGGACTTCCCACAGGTCTTGGTTCGTGGGGATGAAACAGTGCGGTGGCCCTGGGTTTCCACCTCGGGATGGGCTGCTGTGGACTCTGAGGAGGCGCTGAGCCTGGGGAGGCGGGGGGCACAGGGCTGCCTGAGCTTTGGTCTGGCGGGGGCCTAGGGGCTTCCTAGGGCAAATGAGTAGGGGGCGGGCTGACACGGGGCCGGCCCCACGGGCTCCCCCGGGGACACTGCCTGTGCAGCCCGTTGGCACTGCCAGGCCCTCCTGCTTGACGATCCTCTGCAGACTGTGTCAACCATCCCTGTTGTAGGTCACGCAGCATATGTTACAGTCGACTGAGCTAGGTTCTGTAATCCTTGCAATGTATGTTTAGAAGGAAATGGAAAGTGTGCCTTCTAACTGCACTTCCTTCTTGATTCAAGAACCTGGGCGGGGGTCTAGCTCTGTGGCGAGCACATGCTTAGCATGCATGAGGTTCTGAATTCAGTCCCCAGGACATCCATTAACACTGCAAACAAACAAACAACCTCCCCCCAACAAACACGACAGTTCTAGGACCACTTAATCTAAGAGTTGTTTTCCAAACTAAAAGAAAGGAAAAAATAAATGAAAGGAAGCAAAAATGTCCAGCTGGTGTGGCAGGACTGCGCTGCGCTCCAGTGGGCAGGGGCCCAGGCTTACTCTCTTTTGCTCTGCCATCCCTAGGGCGACAGCACGGAGCGGGTGGCAGGTTATGAAAAAATCAGTGTTGGACAGAAAGGAGAGGTGGTGAGTGGTTGTTGCAAGGCAGTCAACAGTTTCTACTTAAATGGAGGGAATGTGGGATTTGATGCCTGGTTTTGTCTTTTTAAACTGTAGGTACTGGGGATTGAACCCGGGACCTCATATATGCTAAGCAAGCGCCCTACCACGGAATTGTTACCTCCCGCTCCTGCTGCCCCGTGGCTGGTTTTAAAACAACAGTTCTGTCATCTGCTATCTGTGTGACCTCAGGCAAGTCATCAATTTCCTTACCTGCAAAATAATTCCTACTTTATCCAATGGTTGTGGGAGGTAGAGTTATCCTAAAAAAGAGCCTGGCACAGTGTCTGCTACACGTTGACACATGCCAGAACACTCCCTGCCATTGCTCTGACTGGTTCCTGAGACTCTATTTTATTTTCCCTTCAGCCCTTCTGGGCTGTCACTCTCTCACTGCCAGGAGGACCGCCATCTCTGCCCTGATCACTGTGCAGTGACCTTTTCTAATTTTTAGCTGCTTGGCATCCATCTAATATTCCACTGAATGAAAATACTAAAATTTATGTATTCATTTTACTGTGTTTAGAACTTTGGAATTTCCCCAGTGTTGTCATATTCTGTATAATATTACTCACTACTGATACACATGTGTAGAAATTTCTTTAGGGTATAAAATAAGTGAAATTTCTAAGCCATGTGGCACCCTTGTCCTCCTCATCTTTACTCGGGAATATCAGACGTCTTTCCAAGTGGTACATCAGGTTACCCTCCCACTGGCAGCATGTGAGAGGTTTTGTTGCTGCACATACACACCAACCGATTCTTAAAATGTTGCCACTCTGCAGGGTGTGTAGTGGTGCCTCATTGTGGTTTTGACAAGATTTTTATTAGTTAGTTTAGCTAGTTGTAAATATCTTGTTCTCCACCTCTGTCACTTGTCTTTACATTCTCTTTATAATACCTTTAGTGAGTAAAGTTCTTCATTTTAATGTAGTTTTAATAATTTGTTCCCTTTTATTGCTGCCTTTCCCTTTATCATTGGTGCTTTTTGTTACTTGTTTAAAAAACCTTCCCCTCCTTGGGGTCATGAAGATGGTCTTCTTTACTGCCTTCTCCGCATTGTGTGGTTTACGTTTCATGTTTCTGGGTTTAAGTCACCTTGGAGCTGATTTTTGTGTATTGTGGGAAGAATTTTTATGGAAACCCAACAGACCCAGTGCCTTTTATCGGTCATTTTCCAATGACTCTGCACTCCCACCTGTGTCCAATATCATGTCTATGTATGTGTGAATCAGATGCGGGCTTTTTATTCTGTCCTGCTGATCTCTTGGTTTACCCTCATAGCAGCACCTCACTGTTTTGATAAAATAATGTAAGTCCTTTTACCTTATTTCTCAAGAGCGTCACGGCTATCCGTAGCCTTTTTTCATCCGCATATCCATTTTCAAATTGACTTTTCTAAGAAAGAAACAGTTTAGATGTTGATTAGTTCCGGTTTGAGGAGGATTGCCATCTTTTCAATATGGAGTTGTCCCATTTAAGACCACAATAAGCCCATTTATTTATTTAGATCTATCTAAATGTCTTACAGTAACATATTAGAGTTTTATATGTAGAAGCTTTGTATATCTTTAGCATGCTTTATTTCTAGGCACTTAAATTTTTTGTCTTTTTTTAATTTTTAATTTTACTTTTAAAATTTTTTTATTTTTATTTTTTAACTTAATTTTTTAGTGCCTTTATTAAGATAAAATTAACATACAATAAACTTCAATACAATAGAGTATGCAGTTTAATAAGTTTACCATATGTATACACCCTGAAACCATCACTACAATCTAGATAATAAGTGTATCCATCACCCCAGAAGATTCCCCACGTCCCTTTGTAATCCCTCCCTCCCACTGCTTCCGGCCCAAACGTCCCCTCTTCCTTCCTAATCTGTACCCAGCAATTGATGATACACTTTCTGCTGCTATGGATCAGTTCACACTTTACAGAATTTTATATAAATAAAATCATACAGTAGGTACTCTTTTTGATCTGTTTTTTTTTCACTCAGCATAATCATTTTGACACTCATCTAGGCTGTGGTGTGTATCAGTAGTTAATTGGTTTTCAAAGGTTTTTATTTTGAAATAGTTATAGATTCACAGGAAGCTGCAAAAATAGTACAGAGAAGCCCTCTGGACCCTTTACTCGGTTTCTCCCCTGGATCTCTGCACACCTGGTTGCCTTCTGCCCTTCACTGAAATCCTGCTCAAATATCGTCTTCGCACACAGGCTTCCCTGACCAACCCATGTAATGTCGTGAGCCTGCGGGTCTCGGTCACCTCTCCCCCTTTTACTTTCTGTCTAGAACTTATTAATACCCGACTTTCTCATTGGCTTATGGTGACCTCATCCTATTAGAATATGAATCCTATGAAAACAGGGGCCTTGTCTGTCCTAGTCAGTGACTAGAACAGTGCCTGGCATTCAATAAATACTTGTTGAATAATAATAAATCTTCCAGCAACTGCACAATATGAAGACTCTTCTTTGCATTTACAGATGAGAAACTGGGTTGGGAAAGATCAGGTGATGGCCCCAAACCACACAGTTTGTGGCGGTGGTGGTGGGGACACTGGGTGCTGGGATTTGAAGGGCAGGGCAGAATGAAGCTGATCACATTTATCTCCTTCTCTGGCAGGAGCCCTTCGTCATACGGCAGGCTGAGCTCATAGGGCCCGGGCTGGGGCAGGGAACACCCCCAGCGGTCAGCTCTTGGGGCCACTGGCCTCGGCAGCAGAGCCTGCAGGTCCCTGCAGTGTGGATGTTACTTCCCTACCTCCCAGAAAGAGCAGGCAATTCATTGCCCCCCATCCTCATTCATGTTTATGTTTTTCTCTCTGTTAATGAATGACTACTTCTAGTAGTTCATTTCTCAATCTTCCCTTAAAGGGTCATCTAAATCTTTCTTTAGAGGGTCATTAAAGTTCATTGCAACTTATTGCAAACAGATTTCTTTAAACAAGTCGGTTCTGATGGTGAGAATATAATGCAGGTTTTTCTTAGTTTTTGGCACTAGGTACTCTTCAGAACAACAGAGAATAACTTTTATAATAAAAAGTGGATAGGACTTCACTAGAAAAATATTCTAACAATTGGATTTGATTTTCACACACGATTATCTTTCGTTAAGGTTATATTAAAAAGTTAATTTCCAGAAAGATACAAGACAGTAAGTCATGATGAAAGTTAGCTGGGTTTTCTTGAGAAATGGAATTAAAAACAGACTGCACTGCTTACTTCTCAGCAAATTCCGCTTTGCCAAGTTTTGAAAGGAAAAGGCCTAACGTAGTTTTCAGTGTTGCCTCCTTGCAAGAGAGAATCTGGGGGACTTGCTCCCTCCTGACAGCCTACTTTGTCACCACCGCTCCTGATCACAACTGAATCCATCAGCGTGATGGCTTCACGTGCTTACTATGCAGCCTGGAGCTGCAGACAGGGTTGGTGTAGATAATAAATTCCCTACTTCTTCCATGGATTTCAGAGGTTGCACTGAGTGCTCCAGTCAGTTTGCATGGAGCTAGTCCAAGAAAGGGACCGCATTACTGACTGCATGTTTGTCAACTTTCTGGAATGAAAATCTGGCACATTAGTCAGTGACTTTATCCGTTACAACCTGAGTAGGTATCCAGTGGCAATTTTTCTTCCAAAGTTCCTGATCTATGGCCAAATAGTGAACACTGAGCTTTTCCTGCTAAAAATATGAATCATAAAACCAATACATAGTCAGCGTATTTCATTTAGAAAATACAGAAAGGTACAAGTACTTTCAAAATCACCCCTAATCCCATCAATCCATGCTAATTTGGGGGTGTATATCTTTGCAGACTTTTTAATGTAATGCACACAGACACATGCATCTTCCCCCAAATGGAATTTCATTATTACATTGTTGTAACTTTCTTTTCTGAACAATATAATGAAGATTTTGATATATCACCAAAATTTTTTATCCAATATGATTTTTCATGGCTGCATAGATTACTAGCTGTTTAACCCACAGGTAGAAAGTTAGACTGTTCCCAAGTTCTGGCTTTTACAAACGATGAGGGATGAATATTCTCATAGCGAAATTCGCTGAGTTTCTTAAGCGTCTTCTTAGGACTGAGTCAGGCAAGTGGAACCGCTTCCTCCAAGGGCACTCCAGATGATGGCCTCAGATTTGCCTCTGGTAAAGTTTATCTGCCTCCCTTTTGCAGTAGACAGGGTACCCCACTCCACACGCTCTTCTGTCCCTACCGCAGTCCTGCCAATCCGTTCCGGGAAGGGTGCTCCAGGCGACCTCTCTGGCTCTGAGAAAACCTGGAGAGGGTACCGCAAACCGTTGAGTCTGTGGCCACACGTAGGCCTTCTAGGGCGAAGGAAGAGGTCCCTAGGCGGGGAAAGACGAGCACGGGTGAGGAGGGGCCTTAGGGTCCCAGAAGTCGCCCTCGTGCCCGTGGATGCATCAGGCTTCGTCTTGGAACCTCGGCTTCCTCATCTGCGGAACGTGGTTGGGATCCATCGGTGATGGAGATGCGTGGATGCGACGCCTTCAGGGATGCACAGAACAGAGACGCACCGGCAGGAGCGCCCCCGGCGCCTGGAAGGACCGAGGACCGGACCGCCTGGCCGGCATGCTGGGGCTCTCCTCCTGCTCCCGCCGGCCTCCCGCGGCTGGCCCGCGCCCGGAGGGAGAGCGGCCCGGGGCCCGCAGGGGGCGCCGCGAGCCCACCTCCGGAGCCGCAGGCGCGGGGCGGGGGCCGCGTTGCTCCCGGCTGGCGGGCCAGGCCCAGGCCCGGCGCGGACCCTGCGTCTCCTGGGATTTCTCTTTCCGCGCGACACAAACGCCACCGGCTCAGAGGGTCCGCGCTTGGAGGCCTGGCTTTCCCCTCCCCTGCTCAGTCCAGCGGCCGCCGTGCAAATGCGTCTGGGCTTGACGTCTTGGCTCCAGGGTTATCAAACGTCCGCGCAGAGGCCACCGCCTCCGGGCAGCCTCGCTGGACTCCCCCGGGACTCGGGGGCCTGGCGCCATGGGCGGCGCCGGGTTCCGCAGGGGTGCGGCCCCTTTCCCCTGCTGGGCTGGGCCTGCGGTTGGGGGCTTTGCCTGCCTCCCGGGACTCGAGCCCCCGTCGCTGTGGCCGCCGGTTATAAGCCAGGGAGCCACCTCTTCTCCCTGCGAGGCTCGATCGAGGGTCTGCAGGAGGGGACAGCGCTCCGCTGCCAGCCCTTCAGCTGCTTTGCAGAAGAGCGCCTGGGTTCCAGTTGTGTGTGTGTGTGTGTGTGTGTCGTGGGGGTTCCTCTGTGTGGAAGTTTGTACATGTCAGCAAGGTGTTTGTGCGTGTGTGACTCTGTGTGTGTATATATACTTGTGAGAAAGCACTTCTAAATTAACTCCATGTCTATATGGAGTAAGTATTCAAGTCAAATTGGGAAAGATTTCAATCCTTGTTACTTGATAATGTAGGTAAAATAGACAAGAAATTTGAGGGCTGGGGATTGGCACTATATTTGCAACCCCAGGCACCTAACTTTGGGCAAATCTCTTCCTCAGCTGGTCCTCCTTGTCTTCACTTTGTTAAAAGATCATTGTGGAAATGGAGAAATTGTAACTCATAAAAATATAAAACGATTTTATTTAATTAATGGGGGAACCAGTGATGTGTTAAAAATTGGTTCAAAGGACAGTTACAAAGAGCAGATACATATATTGGCATCAGGAATAACGAAGTGGATTTGTGAACTGCTCCAAAAGTGGCTTCTTCCCAGTGAAGGGAAATCAATTATACCTCCACTGGACACAATTCATTTGCTGCTGTGGACAAGAATCATTTGTGTTATTTTCAGTTTTCTACAACTTACAAGACACTGCCGGAGGGGCTGCGGCAGAGTCAGACGACCTGGAAGGTCACACCAGCCCAGGACTCCATAGGCACTTTTCTCCCCATTTCAAAAAGTCTTCCACAGATTTTCCCGGCAATTTGCACAACAGGGTTGTGTTCTTCAAAATTTTTAGTGGTGGAGTTTCTTTTTCTAAGTGAAATCTTACAGGAAATCCTAATATATACATTTTTTAAAATCTCAGTTAAAATAATTTATTATATAGTTATACATGCTTATTTTATGCTTATTGTAAAAATGTCAAATAGTACAGAAGGTTATTAAGTAAAAAACCTAGTCTCCGTTCTCTTCCCCCTCCCTCACTTCCATTCCAGAGCTACCTACTGTAACAGTTTCTTCTATACCTCGTAGACACCTTCAAGGCATGTACAAAAATGTTTTTAAAAGCACAAATGGGTAAAAAGAACGTGCTCTTCTGTACTTCACCTTTTTTGCAATTAAAAAATATATTGTGGGAAAGCAGTGTGGAAATTCCTCAAAAAAGTGAAAATAGAACTACAACACTCCAGCCATGCCGCTCCTGCGTAATATCTGAAAATGAAAACAATAATTTGGAAAAATACATGCGCCCTGATGTTCAAAGCAGCACTGTTTGCAATAGCCGAGACAAGGAGGCAATGTAAGTGTCCATCAACAGATGACTGGATATAGATGTAGTGTGTATATACACAATGGAATACTACTCAGCCATAAAAAAGAGTGAACTTTTGCCATGTGCAGCAGTATGAATGGACTTGGAGGGTATTATGCTAAGTGAAATGAGTCAAACAGAGAAAGACGAATACTGTATGTTATCACTTACATGTGGAATCTAAAAAGATAAAACAAGCTAGTGAATATAACAATAAAGAAGCAGACTCACAGATGTAGAGAATAAACTAGTGGTTACCAGCAGTGTGAGGGAAGGGGGAGGAGCAAGAAAGGGGTAGGGGATTAAGAGGTGCAAACTACTATGTATAAAATAAATAAGGCTACAAGGATATACCGTACAATACAAGGAATATAGCCAATATTTTATGCTCTTTTATAACAACATTTCACGATAACTATACATTAACCACTATGTTGTACACCTGAAACCTATATAATACTGTAAGTCAATGATAACTCAATAAAAAACATATTGTAGGGGGGGAACGTACAGCTCAAGTGGTAGAGCACATGCTTAGCATGCACGAGGTCCTGGGTTCAATCCCTAGTCCCTCCTCTAAAAATAAATAAATACATAAACCTAATTACCTCCCTCCCCTCACAAAAAAACTAAAAAAAAAAATATTGTGGACACATTTCCATGACAGAACCACAGAGGTCCACCTCACCCCTTTAAATGGCTGAGTAGTAGTCCATGGTGTGGACACCCTTAACCTATTTGGCCAGTTTTCTACTGATGGACTTTTTTAGATGTTTCCAGTTTTCTGTATTATAACCAAATACTGCAATGAACTTTCTTAATCAGTATTTTAGTGTGGTGATATTTCCATATCTATGTGTCTCTATATATGTAGGATTTTATGAGTGGGCTTCCTGGGGTTAAGGGTAGCTGTGCGGAACACTCTGACATACACTGCCAATCGCCAAGTCACCTACCTCGGAAGCTGTAATCCTTTTTTTTTTTCCCCTTGCCAAATGGCGTATCTTTACACCCCCACCAACACTGGATATTATCAAACTTTTAAATCTTTGCCCATCTGATAGAGGGAGATGGCACTTCATAATTTCAGTGTGCTTTTCTACAATTATCTTGAGCAGTTAAAATCTTCCCTTTGGTGGGAAATTGCTTCATTATTTGTGTGACTTCCCTCTGCGGAATAATTCATGTGTTATAATCTGGAAACCCTGGAGCTAGACTGATTCTCTGGGATCTCCTGGTCCAGGAGGCAGTTCCCCCTAAGTGGGGGGTTGGCTCTGCTCTGTCTCCTGTGTGTGTCCGTGTGTCTGATGTGTGAGTGCCAGCATGCTCCTGTCAATGGGGTGGGGAACAAAGACGGTGCAGGTGACGGGGGTGCGGAGCAGTTACTGGGGCACAGAGATCTCTCCCAGTCGGGAAAAGAAGAGCAGCTGGACCTTCTGTGACCCGGAACGTCAAATGGGAAAGGGGCGAGGACAGAGGCAGCCTTGTCTGTCCGTCTCTCTCACCGCACTACTTCCTCCAGGATGCTGCTCCCTTCTCTCCACAGACATAGAAACTTGCCCACGGCCCCGAGCAGTCACCTTGGGCTCACTCCGCATGCCTTTCAGCTGAAGGAACCATTGCTGCTTGAACAGTGACTCAGTTTCCCAGGAAATCAACCACTCAGTGTGACTGGGGAAGAGAAAACAGCCACCGACGGGGTCTGCTTGCAGGGGCTGAAGGAATGATCATAATCTCTGCTTCATCATGTGCTCCATTGTTTGGAAAGTGGCTGGAAGCTCAATTCACTGTCCACTGGTGGTGTCAACAGTGTGTCTGGAAGAAAGAGCAGGAACTCAGGAGGGAGACAGACCTGGGTTCCAGTCTCAGCTCTTACCAGCTGTGAACGAGGGCAAACCACTTGATGTTTCTCAGCCTCATCTGTAAATCAGGGTGAACAGTGTCCCCCTAATAAAGTCACTGTGAGGATTAAATGAAATAAAAAGTGTAACGGGTCTTAATAAGTACCTCAGCCGGCACTCCCCTAAAAGTGACATTTTGACAATCACACCTTTCAAGCTGAGGATCTCAAGGTCCTCAAACATCAGAAACGGAGAGGCTCCTTCCTCCTCGGGTGCCCCCCTTCAACAGCAGCCTTGTGCCAGCGTACTCAGGGGAGAGCGGCAAACCTGGCTCTGCCTCCCCTCTGTGCCTCCAGCTGCCGCACACTCAGTTTTAGCCCCATCGTGTCCCTTTGTGCCTCTGTGCTCATGCAGCTCCATCAGCCTGGAGTGCTCTCCCCGACCTCACTCCACCTGGCGAACTTTTCCTTAAACTTCAATATACGGCAAGGCAAAAAAAATTACTTAATCTGGCACATCTGACTCTTTGTCTGGAATAGAGTCAGAGTGGACTCCAATCTTATCATATGCAAAAAATAAAATTCTAGGTGGATTAAGGGCTTAAAACATAAAAAAGAAAATGTTAAAAATCTGGCAAGACAAAGCACAGTGTAACACTAGCATGAACGCACCAGAATGGTGAAACTATGGAAAAGATGGATACCAAGTGTTAGGATGGATGTAACTAAGACATCTCTTAATTGCTACAGCCACTTGGGAAAACTGACAATACCTACAAAAGCTGAACGTACACATATCCTGTGATCCCAAAATTACACCCTTGGGTAAATATCCAACAGAAATGCAAACACAAATTCACCCAGATTATGTACAAGAATGTTCATAGCCGCACTATTTGTAATAGTGCCCCAAATTGGAAGCAACCAATGGACCAAACGTCCATCATAAGGAAGACAGACTGACAAAGTGTGGCATGTTTATATAAAGGAATACTGCCCAGCAATGAGAATGAGTGAACCACATGAATGAACCTTGCAAACACAATATTGAGTTAAGGAAGTTAGACACAGAAGTGTATGTAAGGATGATTTTGTTTAAATAAACTTTCATATCAAATAGATAAACAAGGTATAGCACAGGGAACTATATTCAATACTTTGTAATGGCCTATAGTGAAAAAGAATATGAAAAGGAAAATATACATGTATAACTGAATCGCTATGCTGTACACCAGAAATTAACACAACATTGTAAACTGACTCTACTTCAATTTAAAAAAAAAAGGAAAAGAAAATTAAGTGTCATCGCTAACCTATGACATTAGAAGTCAAGGTAGAAGTTAATCTTTAGGGAGGGTAGTGACTGGAAGGACCCACAAAGGGGCTAGCTTCTAGGGTGCTGGGGATGTTCTGTTTCTTGAGCTGGGTCCTGGTTACATGAGTGTGTTCACTTGTGAAACAAGTGTGTTCGTGGATCCACAAAAATATGTGCACTATCTTCACATGAATGTTATACTTCAATAAAAATTTGGGCAAGAGGCCTTCATATAAACTAGGGGTTAGAAGACCTTCCCAGCCAAGGCTAGAAATCCAGGGGATCAAAAAGATAGGTATTCTTTCTTGTGTATGTATATTTTTAAAAGCATCTTTATGGCAAAAGATACTGTAGGGAATGTCAAGAGCAAGCATGAGATTTGGAAAAAATCTGTAATGCCGCTGATAGTCAAGGCTATAATATGCAAAGAGCTCTTATCGATTGATAAGACAACCCAATGGAGAAATAAATAAAATGATCCGAACAGGCAAGTCAGAGAAGAAAATTATCCAACAGTATGGAAAGATGATTAAATTCATTAGGATTCAGGAGAATGTAAATTAAAGTGGTGATGAGGTACGAGTTTGCACCCTTCAGGCTGGCAAGATTAAAAAGGGCTTCCACACCTATCGCATGTGGGGGGAAAAGTATGCACTTTATCATTGCTAGTGGAGATGTAAATTATTACAGGCTTTTTGGAAATCAATCTGGAAAGATCCATTAAAATTAAAAATACATATGTCCTTTGACCTATCAATCCCACTCCAGGGAACTCATTCCAGACATATGGAAGCATCACCTCAGAGCCCAGTAGAAGGGTGTTCACTGATCGCAGGGGCGCGGGCACGGCGCCTGTGTGTGGACACACGCGCACACCCTGCGAACAAGGCCAATGCCTCCCAGCTGAGGAGCGGTGTGAGCGAGGGTGCTTCCCCGCGGGGCCCACAGTCCAGAGGCCCCGGGGTACACGGTGATCTTCTCAGGCCGCAGGAGGTCTCTACCTTCTGTGTGGGGCAGGGTGGGCCCTTCCGGACAATCAGAAGCCCCCTTCCTCCTGTCCTTGACCAGCAGTATTGATTCCAGAGCAGGATCTGGAGGCGTCACCATCTGGGGCGGAGGGGTCCTCTCTCAGAAGGGCTCGGATTCTGTCCCTCCGGGACCAAAGAAGGGACACCACCAAAGAAGAATCACGGAGGTGGCCCTTAGGGATATCTGCTGTCAGTCACACCCACAGTGGCTTTCTTAAGCCAAAGCCAGGCAAAAATCTCTACTAGTTAAAGAATAAATGAGGCATGAGATCAATTGCTAATAATTATTATCTAAAAGCCACGTGTCCCTCTGATGTTTGTGTTCAAGTCACGTCTCCATCCACCGGATGCCCTCTCTCTCTCTCTTAAGTGAATTAAAGTGTGAAGTGAACTCACTAACCTCCAGTCAGCTGGGCAGCCCCAGCCTAGCTCAGGAAGGCAGCTCTTAACAGGCCTATATACTAAATGGAGGCCCAGGTAACATATGGGTAAATATTCAAAATTATAAACAAAGCCCATAAACTATTAGATAAAAAATTCTGTTCTCTTACCTTGAAAAATATACTTTCATGAGATCAAAAAATGTTAAAGTGAAACACGTTAACACTTAACCTAAAGTGCTTTTGTATGAATGAAAGTTGGTACGCCAGGACAGATGACAGAATTTAACTGTTTTTGCACATATTTGGATATTCTGTTGGTTGGCTGCTGCTATTTAGATAAGTAATAAAATCAAGATATACATAACTCATGACTCACGAATTATTATATATCTTTTCATTAAGTTCATTTTTCTTGCTTTCCTTATTTCAAAGTTCTTGATGTTGTTACAATCAAATTTTTTATTCTATTGAACACAATTTACATTCTATTGAAAATGATGACAAATTAGACTATCTTCTTAAAATCAATGTGATTCTTAGATAATTAAAAAATTCATTTCAATTTGGAGAAAGTACCAGTAATTGGTGGGATTGTCACCAAAATCTTAAAAACAAGATTTAAATTTGGAAGTGAACCATGAATCGTGCACTTCCTGTTCAAATATTTTGATGGAGTTGTGTAAGATAAATGATCATTGTTGCAGAAGACATTACCAAATATTTAAATTTCACAATATAAATTTCTACCTCTCACGTGGTAAATTTCACCATCTCTTAAAGTAATACCTACTTCTTATTTTTTTAATGGAGGTGCTGGGGATTGAACCCAGGACCTCTTGTATGCTAAGCACGTGCTCTACTGCTGAGCTACACACCCTCCTCACCCTAAAAGTAGTATCTAGATACATGCAGCAATAGGAAGAACTAGCATCATTTATGCTCAACATATATGCAGTTTTAAAGGTAAAATGAAGTGCAGAATGTTCCTCAGCCGCCATGTGCAACTGTCAATACCACATTAATTCATGAGGACTCCTTGGACCACAAACTGGAGCACAAAGAGAAGCCGGAAAATGGACATATGGCCCTGTGGGGAAACAGTGCTTCACCCTGCAAGGAGCTACTATATTCATGCTACCTGAGAAAAAGGATTTGACAAGTTAATTAATTTGTCTTTTTTTTCCTTACCTAAGTGCTTCTGCCACTCAAATCCTCCTCTTGCTCTGAAGCAGTGTCTGTCTCCAGTGCCAGTAGAAGCACAGCCCAGAAACCTTTGTGACATCCAGACACGGTTGCTTTTTGTGAGGAGGGCACAGGGCCGCGTGTTTCCTGGGGCCTGAACGGTGTTGTCACCTGCAGGCTGTGCTGTGCCCGTGCTGAGCACCAGATCCCAAGTGCTCCTTAATTGATTTATTTTTTGTGTATTTGTGATGGGCGGGACTTTCTAAAGCAGGGCTTTGAAAAATTTCTGTGGTTCAGAATCGGTTTTTAATTTTCCCGTCCATTTCAAACCAATTCTTTTGTACAAATCCAATAAAAAGAAATCCCTAGAAAAATGAAATTAAAAAATCCACACAAAATACAAGGCTAAATTTTTAAAGATTCCACAGGCATAAGTTTTTCTCGGTTTCTGTGTGTACTCGTCAAGAACCAGTAACAGACCGTTTGTGGCCAGGCATTGGCCCACAGACCACACTTCTCAGAGCACTGCTCTAAGTCAAGGGACCCTGGGTAGCGGCCACTCTTGCCTCTGTCTAAGGGCACCAGAAACCAGCAGGCTGAATCTGACCCCACAGGCTTTTTCAGTCTCTGTTTGAGCATCCCCTCCAGACACTACTGGGTGAGGGGGTCAGGCTGAAGGGGGCTTCTTTGCCCCCCAAACTCACGGAATGTGGCTACTTCTCTGGCAGGGCCACCTGCAGAGGGCAAGTGCATCTCTGGAACTGAGACGAAACCATTTTCCTGTCTTGACTCTTAGGGGCTGATGCAAAAGCCTGAGGCTGAATTGTTTCGGCTGTTGCGTCTGCTGGAGGAATTGGGACCCTACATCCAGGGCAAACGTGCTGTAGGAAGCAGGAGATGTTTGGATCTGAGGGGTTTACAGACCAGAAAGCCTGTAGTCAGTCCCCAGACAGGCAGCTGGTGAAAGGCGGCCAGGCAGAGCTGGTCAGAGCTGAAGTCCCCCTGTGATGAGGAGAGCAAACAAGAGGGAAAGGAGTTTCCCGGGATGCTTTGGGCTGTCTTAGTGGAGGTAGGAACTCCCATTTGGCCTGGGGTCAGCAGCAATTCCAGAGCTCACAATGTGCTTCCAGACATTCTACTTGGGACAGATACAGGCCTCTGAAATCATCCACATTTTTTTTTATCACCCCTATATTTTTTTATGACCCAATTTCAATTTTCTATGCTTGTCATTTCTTCTTCTCATAGTTATATTTGCAGTAGACTTAGCTTTATCCATTAGCAACTACTGGCAATTCATTTAAACTTTCTCCTTTAATGTTATAAAACGACAGAAGGAATTCAGAAGCATATAAAGTGGAAGCCTGTCTTCATTATTCCCACAGTCCCGCGCTCCTCAATCCCACTCATAAGAGTTAAGGATGTTTACCAACTGTTAACAGTGTGTCCTTCCCGATTCCTGCCTACACATTTACGGACACCTGTCTCTCTCACCACTCACCCTGGGGGAAGCAAGGTCACAAGCAACCCTGTGGAGAGATCCAAGAGGAGAGGAACTGAAACCTCCAGCCAGCGGCCATGTGAGTGAGCTCAGAAGCAGGTCCTCCAGCCCCAGACACGCCTTCAGATGAGAATGCAGCCCTGGCTGACATCTTGGCTGCAACCTCATGAGAGACTGTGAGCCAGGACCACCCTGAGGAACTCCTGATCCTAGGCAACTGAGTGAGTAATAAATGTCTGTTGTTTTAAGTTACCAAGTTTTGGAGTTATGGGTTATACAGCAATATAATTAACACAACTTTCATTTCTCTCCAGTTCCTGTATCTTTTTTTTTTTTAAGTCCCCCTGATAGCAAAGCTCTTCAAAAGAGTCGGCTACACTCATTGCCTTCTTTTCTCCTCTGCCCCTTTTACCCCACGTGATCCTATCTGTCCTAATATGTCAGCCAATATCTACTACCTGTGTGTCTGGGATGGGGTAGGGCAATGCCAAGTCCTGATTGGCTGAAATGTTCTCCTGTTTGGTACCTGTTGCGCACTCTGAGATGAGGGGTCACGTGCAAGAGACTTATTAAGGAAGTGCTCCTAAGAGGAATTGGGAAGGGAGTGGGGGGATCAGAACGGGGAAGAGGAGGAGGTGAAGTGGGACTGCAGTCTCAGACCCATCCTGGACAGCTCTGGAGAAATTACACCTGAAAGTTTGTTCTGCCTCGAGGACAGAGAGCCAGGCTTTTGTACCGCCATACTAGTAAGTCACTGTGTGGGCTGCCCCAGGGGACACGAACTCCCAGACACTTCTGGCTGCCTGCATGTACCGACAGAACAGCTCCAGTAACCCAAGGGCAATTAAGGATCCAAGGGGAGCTGGGCAGATTAGTCAATATTTGCTTCTTAAACTTTAATGCACACTTAGCTCATCAGGGGCTCTTGTTAAAGTGCAGACTCCAGCTTAGTAAGTTTGAGATGGAGATGCAATCCTGCATTTGTAACAAGCTTCCAGGTGGTCCTCAAGCTTTGAGCAGCAAGGAGCTACAGTACTATTCATGGGAACTTAATATTATGGGAACAGATCCTTCAGTGAAAGAACATCATGCGTGTTCTGGCACCCCCCAAACACGTCTCCCAAACAGTGGTTTCAGACACAATTCTTATTCTGGGGGTTGACTGGGCTCCGCTCAGTGGGGCTCACTGGGCACCCCTCAGGCACTGCAGTCAGCGGCTGGAGCTGGGGTTTTCTGTGCTGAGTGCCCGGGAGGGCTCACCCCGGTGGCTGGCAGCTGACACGGGGAGCTCAGGTGGGGCTATTGACTGCCATGCCTTTGCATGGCCTCTTCATGCGGCTTGGGCTCCTCACAGCATGGTGGCTGTTCTAAAATGTACCCAGGACTTATTTAAATCAGATATGGTGAGACATGCAGACGTGGAAAGGGTTGTCACGGTGGAAGATGTTCACACTCACAGACCCCCTAGAAACGGGAGGCAGTGCGCCCCGCACAGGGCCACACAAGGAAGCACTGGGGTCGGTCAGGAGGCAGAAATCAGGGCGAGGAGGGCATGGCCCAGAGCCTTCACTGGGGTTTTCGTGGGAAGGATGGGTGAGGCAGGGCAGGCGCAGTGACTGAGTTTCGGATTGGATATTTTGAATAATCTCCGTAGGCTCTGGCTACAGGGTGGTGCTCAGTTGTCTGGTCCTTGGCCCTGGAGTGGTTTAGGGCAGGGAGACTATTGGTTTAGTGTGTAAGAAGTTGATAACGGAGACGTTGGAAACGTAGGCTCTGGATTTGTTAGTTTAGTGGGGGGCGCATAGCTCAAGTGGCAGAGCCCATGCTTAGCACGCACGAGGTCCTAGGTTCAATCCCCAGCACCTCCTCTAAAACAAATACATGAATAACCTAATTACCCCCCCAAAACCCTAAATAAATAAATACATAGATCTGTTGGTTTGTACATTGAAGGAGCGCTCGTAAGGGACGGTCTGGAAATGAGCTACCCCTGAGAGAGGCTTTCTCTCCAGGATCAGGGCCTCAAACACCAGAGCATTAAGAATATAGAAAATAAAACATAGTCAGGACAGTAGCTGGGTTCTGAAAGTTATAATCCCAAGTGAGAGCACTCCCAGAGTTAGGAAGCAGAAGCCACGAGGCCAGTTCAAAGCTCTGCCCAGAACTGGCACAGTATCACCTCTGCTGAATTTTATTGGTTGAAGCAGGCATTGGATGACCCAGACACAAGAAGGGAAGAAACCCCACTTCTTGACAGGGGTGCGGCAGGTTTATATCACAGGAGAAGAATCTTTTTTAAAATTTTTGTGGGGGTGGGTAATTAGTTTTATTTATTTATTTATTTTCAGAGGAGGCGCTGGGGATTGAACCCAGGACCTTGTGCATGCTGAGCACGCGCTCTGCCACTGAGCTGTCCCCTCCCTGCATCACAGAAGGACATGTGGGTTGAGTGGTATTGCTGCGGTCGTCTTCGGAAAGCACAATCTGTCAGATGCATATCTTTATCATCAAAAATATCTGTAAATATCTGACAGTATCCAACTTGGTAAAATGCACCCAAACAAAAATATCTCAGTGTATGAAGACTCTGAATCCACCCCCCTCCCCCCCAATCTGAACAGCAGAGTCCAATCCTTCCGAGGGCTTCCCTCCTCGGTGTTTCCAGTCTCCAAGAACACAGAAGTCAGCCTACAAACTACTCCAGGTTCTTGCTCATCGCTGCCCCCTGCTGGTACATTAGAATTTCACACAGTCCCCACCAGCCAGGACTCCAAACCACAGCTCCCACCCTCATCCCAGCCCCCAGCGACTCCAAGTCACAGGCTTAGACTCGAGTGCCGTTAAGGCGAGCCCTTCCTAGGAGCTCTGAAATGAGACACCTCTCTGGGGCTGCCGCAGTCCATTAGATGTGTTTTTCTCTCCTCCTCTGTGGAGTCGGAGTGATAACTATTTTTCTCCAGGGCAACGTGTGGGGATAAGCAGATACTAAAGACTTGGCGGGGCTCTCCTGCCAGCAGCTTTCAGGCCCACCCCTGTGGAAAAAGCTACATTGGGTTACCTGACTTGACCGGCAGGGCAACCCCAGCTTTCCCAGGTGGAAATGGGTGGGCAAGGACTGAAGACGAGAGGAAGGATGTGGCTGCCTCCTTTCCCCAAGGCCTGAGTGAATCCAGCAACCACCCAGCTGGAATGTCCTGTGACTTTAGATTTTATGGTTCCCAGAACCTGCCCTCAGGCAGCTACAGCATGGGCATCTTTTCCTGTAAAGAGCCCTTGCTCCACTGTCTCACTTTAGTCTGTGTCTCTTTCTCCCATGGTCTGGTGAGGTCTCTGCGCATCCGGGGCCTGAGCCCACTTCTGGGTGGAACAGCCCTGGCGAGGTCTTCAGAGGGACCTCAGGGCAGCCTGGACAGGAAGGCCAGGTGGCCTCGGGAAGGTCCTGCGGTCAGAGTGACCACTAAAGCTGCCCCCTCATCCTCAGCCAGGCCCCAAACTGCGCTCCCCACAGAGTTCTGGCACTCGTTAACAAGGGCAAACGATGTCACGCAGAAAAATATCATTTATCATTCTCAGCTCCCCACTGCCTTCTAAAGAAGACGGAGCTCAAAAACTGTTGAGGGGGGTCATGGAGGGAGACTCCAAAATTGGAAGCAAGGCAGGGAAGAGTTAAACTTCTCTGCAGAAAGAGAGAGAAATACACAGGGGTGGGTGGCAGGAGTAGAGGCTGAACTGTGCGGAGACGGTCAAGCGGGAGGGGGACGTGCGTGGCCCACGAGAAACTTAGCAGGGAGAGTGGGAGGTCTGATTGGAATTTGCCGTGTGCTCTGTCATGTGACCCTCTACTGTGTCTTCCCTACTGAAACCTCAGAAGAAAGTCAGTCTCTTACTCTAATGCATCGTGCGGTCGCTTTTCTTTGGAGGAACAAAATTGGAATGTCTGTGTCTTGCTTCAAGGTTGGTGAAGGGTGGATCAGAGGCTCCCACTGGACGAGCACCAGGCCTGGGCTCAGAACTACACAGGACACTTTGTTCTCCAGACTGACCTTTCTCTTCTTCAAGGAAAAGAACATTTAAAGTAGGGCACAGCCAGGGCAAAAGGTGAGTTTGGAGAGGGAGGAAGGAACCTGTGCAGCTGGCGAACATGAGTAGGCTGAGGATCAGAGAGGCAGCAGGTGGGCTAGGGCTCTGGGGAAGACCTTCCTTGCCTTCCACATCAAGCATTCTCCCAGAGGTCCCACTAGGCAAAATCCTGGGGTAACCCAAATAAGTCTCAGTGCTCCAAGTGGCCCAGGCTGCATTCAGCATCTCATTCAAAGGGCAAATGAGTCTGGCTCCATGTGTGAGCCCTGCCAGCTCTAATCATCAGCTTCCTCCAAATAGAGGCTTTGGTTCTACAGTGAAGAAGGCTCCCACGCACACTCCATCCCTCCTGCGGGGGCAACCACTGCATCAGGGCTTGGCCAAGGTGCTGGAGAACCCGAGGCTGCGTGGGACAGTTTGTAAGGCATGTCCCAGCGGGAGGCGACCCAGCACTGGAGAAGGCAGCGTCCTGCTGGCGGAAGGGAGACGTTTCGAATACCTTACTCCTCTCTGTATGTTCCCCCAAAGGTCCCCAAAGAGCTTCCTGGCAAAGACATTTCACACTTTTTAACTACTTGGCAAGTGGCTTACAAGCCCTTCTAAATACCCGCAGATTAGTCTGTGGAAATCCAAAACTTCAGAAAAAATTAATGGAAAGAGCTATTGAATCGAGGAGGTTTTGCCCGAGTAAATATTTTCTCTCTGGAATTCTGATCTATCCATTTAGTAATCCTAATTATGGCTTTGCTAATTTGGGGATAGCTTCAGAGAAAGCGCTTTATTCCATCGGGAGCCGTCACTAGGTTAAGAGGATTTTGTCTTTCATTTGTGATGTTTCAAAGGAAATTCATTCCTGGAGCAACTTGAGCTGCTCTTTGCGGGTGTCTGCTGCTTTGATGCTCATGGGTGACAAGAAAACACCCCTGGCTTTTGTTAGTTCCCGTGGCTGGTCTCGTGTACGCTGGCCGTGCTCGCTCTCGGCCAGCCCGCCCGGGGGCTCACAGCTGATTCGGGCAGAGGCGGACGTGCTCTGTTTTCCAGGGATCCCCATTTCCTTCATTCTCTTCAACATGAAGGCTGGACAGTCAGAGCAGAGGCCAGCTCCTCTCAGGCCGTGGAGTCTTCGTGTACACAGTGCCTTCTACTGGAAACACTCTCTCCCCTTCCTCGTCGCCTGGCTCTCCAAGTCATTCTTGGGTTCTCAGCTCAGCATCCCTTCCTCTGACCCTGTGTCTGTAGCCATGGCCTGTCTCCTGACCTCCAGACCTGTGGGCCCATGAGGACTGGACGTTTCTTTGGATGTCTCAAGGCACCTCCAATTCAACATGTCTCAAACTGAATGCATCACTGCCTTTTTTTCTCCTCACCTCCATCTCTTCCCTCTGCTCTGCTCTAAACCTGTGTCTTCTGCAGTATTTTGTGTCTCCAGGTATGTGGGCCATAAAGTCACCAGTACCAGAAACCCAAGAGTTATTCCAGAATCTTCCTCTTCCCTTATCCCCATGTCTCAATTCTACTCCATCCCTGAATCCAATGGATCCCACCTCTTATGTTTCTCTTAAATCACCCGTTCTTTCTTTCCCTTCTGTTATGGATTTAATGTTTGTACCCCTTCGAAGCTCATACACTGAGATCCTGGTCCCCCATGGGATGGTATCTGGTGATGGGGCCTTCGGGACTTCCTTATAAGAAGGGACTATATAGGAGTTCTCAGAATTTTCTAGGTATCAGTTCCTATCCCCACCTTGTTTTGGACACAGCAAATGTTCTCAGCTGTCCTACCCGCTCCGGTCTGACTGAGTCTGGAGAATCGTGTTCAGTCCTGCGGGTCATATTACAAGAGACCACGACAAAGCTGGCACAGAGAAAGGAAACTTGGTTTGTGAAACTCATCAGAGAGCAGCTGTATCAGTGAGTGGAATTTGCAGGGAAACTGGTTTTAGGTACCATAAGGAAGGTATTTCCAGTGATCAGAGCCACTGGATAAAGAGACGTACCCCCCTGGAGTGGCAGTGAACACCCTAGACCCCACCAGGAGGGTTTAAACAGAAGACAGCTACTTGTCGGGGACTCTGCTGCAGGGCTTCATGTATTAGACGACTCCTTTCAACTCTGAGATTTTTCAGAATTTTTCTGAGTCACCCTCACCCTGTGCTGAAAGTCAGAGAAGGAATACGGAGAGGAGAAGGGAGAAACAATTTTACTGACTTTAGTTCTCGTCTTAGTCAGCTTGGGCTGCTGTAACAAAATGCCACAGACTCAACCAGCAAACATGTATCTCTCACGGTTCTGGATGCTGGGAAGTCCGTGATCAAGGTGCTGGCAGAGCTGGTGTGTGTTGAGAACCCTCTTCTTGGTCCACAGACGAGCATCGTCCTGCTGTGTCCTCACACGTGGAAAGGGAGAGAGTGCTCAGCGGGGTCTCTTGTTTAAGGGCACGAATCCCGTTCAGGAGGGGTCTGCTCTCGCGACCCAATCACTCCTCACAGCCCCATCTCCTAACAGCCTCTCCTTGGGGGTTAGGATTTCAACATGTGAATTTGGGCGGGGGTACAAGCTTTCGGTCCATAATCATTTTCTCCCTTATCCCTCATCTTTCAGTCAGGCACCCCTCACTCCCTTGTCCTGTATAAGAGTTGTGCACATACGTGCACACACACTCGCACCCAGTCATGTTCATACGAACACCTGGACGTTAGCAGACCCATATACGCACATACACCCCCCCCCACAGTGCAATTAACATTATGTGCTCCCCAAGCCCACATGACCGGGCACCTGCACCTCTGTCCCCACACAAAGACTCACACACACTGCATGTTCCCCCACAGTGTGGGCGAGGGGCTCTGGGCTCAGTGGGAAAGGCCACAGCCCTCGGCCTTCCTCCGCCTGTGAGGCTTCAACCCCCGCAGCGCATCTGAGGGAGGCGGGGCCCGTGTTCTTGCAGGGAGGTGAACATCCTTCCACAATCCATCTCACTCCGTGGATGCTCTGCTTCCTGAATTATCCCACCCACACGTGCTTAGATAAGCAAGTAGCCCTAAACCAGGGAGAAGAATGTGCAAGACACATTCCGTGTGGCGAGAGCGTGGAACGGGGCTCCCACCCGACTCCATGCTCGCTCTCTGCCTGCAGACACATGGCGGCCTGGCCATGTGCTCCCTCCCAGTGACCCTGGGCACAGGGGCCTAAATCCCTGAGCGCCGTGAAGGCCCAGGGCAGTGCCGCAGAAATGCCCTTGCTGGCCGCGGAGAGGAGCGAAGGGAACAGCTGTGGCTGCACATCTTGGCCGGGGAAGCCTTCCCGAACAATGTGATGGGAACCCTAGGAGGGAGCTGCCACCAGGAGCCCTGCCCTAAGTGGTCGCCCACGGAGCCTCCATCTGACCTGGGGGAGGGAGACAGGCCCCCGGGGTCTCTGGGTGATTTCAGGGCCCCTCGAGCTCCAGCTCTGACTGACTCACAGCCTCCTGGGGTCTGCAGGAGGCAGCCATGTACCCAACAGGCTGGACAGGTTGAATGCTGGTCCAGACGACACCCTGATAAACACTGGTGTGGAGAATGAAGAGGACCCAGGGCAGAGCGTGGAGGAGGGGCTTCCCCTGGGTGCCGCTGAGACCAAGGAGACCTGGGAGGAGGCACGGGCACAGGGCCTGGGGAGTGGGGACATCATGCCGGCCGGGGGGTGAGAAAGGGCCGCTGCTCTTCAGGACAAGGAAAAAGACAGCAAGATGCCATGAAAAGTATAATAAAGACTAAATGATATTTAAGCGCGATTGAGGAGATGAAAAATTCTGATCTTGTGACCCGAACAGCAGACTAAAATACACGCACCTCTAAGCTGATGCTTATTCAGGAAAAAAACGAGGACGTTCTCCAAGGACATGAAGTGCCCATGAAACTTTCATTTGCTGCTTGTAAAGGCTGGTTTCATTGACTGAAAGACTGCGCCGCCTTCCTGATGTCACAGTGAGCCGGACCGCCGTGCACGGGGCCGCGGAAGCACAGAGGGCTTTGTGAAAGGGGCAGCCGCTCCCATCACAAGGGCCCCTGCAGTGCTGACCTCGGTAAGATTCACGTGGGGACAGGACCATTAGCACAGCTTTATGTCAGACTCTGGGATTACAAGGACCAGTAAGAAAGGTTTTTTCAGAAAGGGAGGTCAACTGTTTAATTTTATTTTTTATTGAAGTGTAGTTGACTTGCAGCATTAGTTTCAGGTGTACAGCAAAGTGATTCAGTTATCCGCGTACATACACATGTACATATTTTTCCAATTCTTTTCAGTTATAGCTTATTACAAGAGATTGAATAGTTTCCTGTGCTATACAGCAGGTCCTTGTTGTTTATCTGTTTCGTGCATAGTAATGTGTATCTGTTAATCCCAAACTCCTAACTTATTCCTCCCCTTCCAAAAAAGGGAGGTCAACTTTAAATGGCATGTAACCTATAAAAATACTGAATCACTATGTTGTCCACCTGAAGCTAATATAATATTGTCAATCCACTATACTTTAATTAAAAATAAATAAATAAAAAGGGAGATAATGCTAGGTTGAAATGTTTATTTTGCCAAGTAAGGATGTGAAAAAAATATTCCATGATATCATAAAAGAGAGGAAGGACAGAACCTGAGAATGAAGGACAGCCCTTTGAATGGAGCACGTTCAGTTTAGGTGGCGCCCAGGTGTGACCGAGCGTACGCCATTGCCTGGGCCTACGCTGGGGCAGGGTTCGGCATGGGCCTTCCCTGCAAAGTCAAATAGGGCCCGCAAATCACTAGCGAGGGATGCAGATGCTGCCGATGATTTGATGAGGCAAGGGGATGGGGGGGGGCTTGCCAACCACAAAACAGAACAGAAGTCAAATACCCCTGGGTCATCTCTGTTCTACCCCGAATCTCTCTTTGGTGGCCAGTTGCCTCACCTCCGTCTCCTGTTCCCCATGCTGCTTCCACCCTTCCCCAACTCCCAGAAAGGCAGAATGCCAATGTATTGCTTTATGATAAAACTGCGACCCCGGGAGCGACACAGTTGAAATCTGTAATCCAGACTCCTCAGCACTCCAGGCCGCCCTCTTCCTGCGTGTCTAGGTAAAGGGAGGTGGGGGGCCAGGGCTGTCCCCTGGGTGTCAGGGCCCGAGGGCTCTTGGCACAGGGAGCTCCTTATGGCTGCCCTTTTCCTCAGGCCCCTAACTTTTCTCCTCTTGCTCGGGACCCCCTGGGATGGTTTGAAAATTCCTGTGAGTTTTTACTGGAGCAGTTTAGCTTCCTCTCTGTCTTATCCTCCCGTCCAGAGCGGCCCTAGGGCCTCTCTTGCATAATTAAAGGATCCATTAAGGTGTTTCCCCAAACAAAAGAGCAGCTCTCTCCCTCTGAGGAATTCCGTTGTTCTCCTAGGACCACTTCTCCAACTGCAGTTGGATTTTAAATATTTTAAATACTAATAATCTCACTCACATACAAACACACAGAAAGAGAGAGAGAGAACACCACACAGAGAGAGGTATCAGGGCTTCTCCTGTGGTCAGTGTACACGTGAGGCAAATCATAACCAGGAGCCTGGAGTGGCTTTCCCAGACAAGAAAGGAACCGGTGCCAGCTCCTTGTCTCTGTGTCCCAGGCAGAGAGGGAGTGTGGAGCCGGGAGAGCGGAGTGCCCGTGCTGCCGCCCCAGGGTTAGAGATGTCTCGCCTCCAGGACTTGAAGTCTTCCCACCCCTGTGCTCATCTTCATGCCAAACATCCCCCAGGCCACACCTTCTTCCCTGTATGGTGCGTCTGGCCCTGCCAACACCTCCCTCTGCGATGCTCCTGGTTCCTATGTTCTCTTTTGAAACCCTTTCCTAGTTCCGCTGTGGGACTGACCCAAAGCCGGTGCCTGGACACTGGTTACAGTGCAGGGCCCTGCCCTGGGTGTCATCCTTCACGTCTGAGGGACGATCCGCGTGCCTTGGAGAGCTGGCATCAGACGTGAGCTAAGTTGTTGTTGGTGCCTCATCATTGCCTCCGAGTGCCAACAACCTGACACCCCACGTTGCAGCAAGAGGCATCAGAGTGGACCTAAGGAGGGACAGAAATTTTGGGGGCAATTAAATGATCAGCACACCTTGTACACCTCCTCAGACCGCCGGGTTCTAAGATGCTCCTGCAGGGGAGGAAAAACGTCCTTCTGCCCTCCTGGGCTCTGCGGCTGGCCTAGCAACTGAACAGACACGAGAGAGTAACAGGGGATGTGCACAGCTTTATCCAGTGTTCTCTATGTGCACGCAGGTGTCTTCAGAAGGAAAATGAAGACCCGAAGAAGCCGTCAGGCCCGGAAGCTTGCATCCCTTTTTGTACAAAGAAGGATAAACTGTGGGGCTGTGAGAAGACAAAGGGGATTGGGCAGTAAGTTGTGGAACAGTGACGGGAAGATACATGGGGGGACGAATGGAAGACTAGGGTTATTTTAGTAGGTTTGCTTGTACAGGCTCGTTTAGACGTCAACTCCCAGGCTCTGCTGGTGAGAAAGTTCTTCCCTTCCTCGTGCAGGGAGGGCACCTTTCTCGGAGGAATTTTATGACCTGCTTTTAGGTAGAAAGGGGGAGGGCAGAAAGCCCTTTCTGCACCTGCTGTTTCTTCAGTGTCCTGAGCTCAGAATAATCAGGACGCCAGAGCAGTGGATTTTGAGGCGACATGTTCTGAGCCACTTCACTCCCTTCGCTGCCCCACGGGGGATCACAGCCCCGAACGGGGTCCCGTAGTCCTCAGGCCCGACTGTGAGACCCTCCTCTCACCTTGTGCCCACTAGGACACACACCCACTCTTCCAGGGCCCTCTTCTCTCCCGAGGAGCCTCTTCGGGCTGCTTGAGCCCGAGAAGCACACACTTGGGATGTTGTCGGCAGCGTCTTCGAGGAGAGTGTGGGTATTTGGGTGACGCCCAGCCAGAGGCCCGCTCCACACTCAGACTTCCCTGTAAATGCAGAAGGCAGAGGCAACGGGCTTTCCAGGGCAGAGTCCCTCAGGTCACACTGAGAGGGGAGAGGAGGTTGGGGTGCCAGCTGAGCCCTTCGGGAGGCTGGTTACTGAGGCTGCAGGTGCGTCAATCCTCAGGGCCTGTCTCAGAGCAGCAGGGTAGGGGCTGCGAGGCTGAGCCAGGGTCCTGGAGGCCAGAGATGGCGCTGTGAGGTGGGGGGAGCTCCTAGAGGAGCGCTGGTGTCTCACGTGGGTCAGTGATTTCTCCCTCCTTCTGCATCAACCATCTTTATTTTTTATGGAACAGAAGCGAGTGGGGCAAGGGATGTGGGAGTCTAGATCCTCCATCTTTGTCCACAGCACGGGGAGGGAGGCGGCGGTCAGGTCCCAGCCCTGCGCAGAGTGCCTGGCTCCACCCCGGGAGACAATGTTCGGTTGGTCCCTCGGGCAGCTTCAGGTGGAGGTGGCGGCGAGCAGCGCCAAGCCAGGCCCTTGGTTTCGACGTTGTTAGCGCGCCGTCATTGCTTCTGTGGGCTCAACGTGTGTCTGTGTGTAAAGGGCTCCTTGCTGCAGCCAAACCAATGTCCAGCCCCAGAATTCCGAGACTGGATAATTCTGGTGACTGAGGAGGTGGCATCCTCTTTCACGTAGACTGATGGGCATTTGGAAAGAGTCCTTGCCTTTGGGAAGAGGTGGCCAGGCCAGTGGAGGCATTAGGGGCAGAGTTGTTCTGTCTCCATCACCAGTCCCCATGGGCTCATGTCTGGATGCTAAGGTGTGGGAGAAAGGATGGCTGGGATGGTCGTAATTGCTAAAGTTATTTTCCTAGACTTCCATAAGGCAGTGGGGCCCAAGCAGCCCTGCTCTGGACCCCTCTGACTGAGCATGGCGAGGGAGGAGGGAGGTTTTGCCCACTCTGCCTGGCTAGGGGACAGACTGGGCTCCACAGTGGTGCCAGAGGGACGCAGAACTACCCGGCTGACATGGCAGTGTCAGGCGGACACCGTCCCCAGTGGAAGAGGAATAAATATGCAGCTGTTGTACAGCAGCTGCCCAGCTTCACTCACAAGTACACGCGGGGCCCCTCCTGGGACTCCTGGAGACACTTGGGGGGAGCTAGCAGGTGGTGGGGGTCCCCCATGAGCCAGGGATCTCATGCACCTACTGGTTTGGAGTCATGTGAGATGATAAAGAAACCAGGTTTTCTGCTTAAGAAAACTAAACCTCACTTTTGTCCACAGACAGATCCTTCCAAACATCTGCTCTCTAAAAGGCTGGCCTCCGGGTTCCGGTCCCACGAGTGCCTGGGCTGGGAGGCTGCCTGGCGGAGCTGTCGGTGGCTGCGGCTTGGGCTGTGGGGGTCCTGGGGCCTGGATGCTGTGTGGCCTGACCTTGGGCTGCTTGCAGCAGCGGGATGCCGCTGGCAGGGCCATCCCTCAAGGTCAAAGCACTCTCCAGCGGGTCGTTCCGGCTCGTCTGAGTGGTTTTCTGTTCGTGGAATCATTTATTTCTGGTGTCAGGGAGGCCCAGGGCGGCTTCTCCCACTGGCTGTAAGTGCTCCGAGCATCATCGATTCCTCTGCTCCCAGCCCTGAAATCTGCTGGAGCAGCAGGTCTGCGTCTGGGATGCCCAGTGGGGTGGGGGGGAGGGAAGGGGCCGGGGGCTTTGGAGCCCCCCCTCTCAGCAGAGGCCAGTGGTGGGGTGCTGAAGTTCCCGTGGCCCCGGGTAGTGGCTCCCTAGTTTGAACACTGAGTTGGCACTTCCTGGCCTGCAGTGGGGGGAGTGTGGCTGGCTGTGTACCCCCAGACTCACAATCCCCACACTTCTTTTGGATCCTACCCTGTTCCGGGACCACTGTGGGTGCCCCACAGCCTGGCTGAGGACTTCCTCAAAATGCACCTGCCAACCTTTCTCCATTTCCCCTCTTCTTGTCATAGGCTGCAGCCCACAGAAATAGGGGCTATGTGACAGCTCAGGCTGCAGGGAGCACCACCCAGCCCCAGGGCAGAGCCAATGTGACGCCCGTGCCCTCTGTGATCGTGAGACCTGGGTGACCTCACCCGAGCTAGTCTGCGTGCGAGCGTCTGTGTGCCGTGGCTGCAGCATGTGCATGCCTCCGTATTATTTTTGTGTGCACATGATCCTGTGTGGTGTGTGTGCGTGTATGCTTGTGTGTGTGCGTGCGTGTGCGCTCACACCTGGTGTTTGTGTCTCCAAGCTGTGCACGCGCATGGTGCGTGTGTGCCGTCTGACGGGCTGCGTGGGACTGTCAGTGTGTGCACGAGGATACCCGTGAGCCTCCACCTCTCTCCAGCCTCCCTGGCCCTTCTCAGTCCTCTTCTCCCTGTCACCCGACGAGGGATGGAAAATCCCAGGCAGGAGGCGGTGGCTGGGGAGAGGGACCACAGGTACGGGGCTCTCCGTCCTCAGAGCTGCTCTGGACGTGGAGGGGGCAGCGTTTCCCAGGCCCTAAGAGCCTCTCCTGAGAGGGAGGCATCAATCTGCTTGTCAGAGGGAAAATGGCTATTTGTCCACGTCTAGGAAGGACCCGAGGGCAGGGCTGGCTCTGAGTCATCGCTGTCTCCTGGGCCCAGCACAGAGTAGGGGCAGGGAAGGTGACTGACCAGTGAGCTCAGGGAATGGCCGGCTGTGCTCTCTGGGGGCTGAGGCAGTGGGCGGCCTGGAGGGCCAGGAGGGGTGGGGGCCGAGGGAGCGGGGCTGGTCAAGGCCGTGTCAGGGCTGCCTGAGCCGGCAGCTGGGGCAAGAGGCTGGGATGCTGGCTGGGGCCTGAGGGCTGGAGTCAGGGCAGCAACCCCTCTGATGGACCAGGAAGAACACGGCAAGCTCAGGACCTAGAGACACCCCAAGGCCTGGCCCTGCTTCACGGTGGTCCTGCTGACAGGAGGCCCCAGGTGGGGAGAGGGTTCTGCTGTGGGGGGGGGGGTCCCGGGGGAACGGACAGCCTCCTCTCCATTTCCTCACTCTATTTCCCCTGCACCCTCTCCTCTGTGCTGGAGGCAAGTCCTGGCAAGCCTTCCCATCCAGGTCAGTCTCTGCTGACGGACCCCCAGAGAGAATGAATGAGCTACTTAGGGGTCAGACCCCCAGGCCTAAGGCAGGGGTCTGCCGCGGACCACTTCCTGGAGGCTCCTCTCTGGGCCTCCATCTCTATCTGTTTAGTGGCTCAGGCCCTTCACAGTCTCTGGTTCTGTGGCAGGTGGGGCCCTTCCAGCAGCCAGAGAGCCCGCCGTGGGGGGACACCCCGGGGGTGCTCGTGCCCACCCTCCACTTTCTGCTCTTTGCCAGTGCCTGGGTCTCCGGCCCCGAGCTGCTGTGAGGGGGGCTTCGGGGCAGAGCCCGTTCCCATCACGGTAGCCCAGGCATGGTGACGGCGAGGGGCGAGTGGGCAGGAGCCTGGGCCCTGGGATCACCCTTCCAGCCAGGAGGGTGAGTGGGGAGTGCGTGGGGAGAGGAGGGAGCCGAGGCCAGAGCGCACAGGGCAGGGGTGGCTGATTCCTCCCTCCTGGTGCAGGGGACCCTCTCCACCAGCGAGGGGGGCACACTGCACACGGTCACTGGCTCATTTGTCAGCCCTGACTCAGCACTTCCACGCCAGAGCCTCTCCTTCGGTCTAGAGGGCCCCAGACCACCTCCAGTCTTTTAGGCTCCAGGTAGAGTATTAAGAGGCAAAGGTGCTGGATTCGTGCCCCTCTGTAGTTCTGTCCCACGCGGACTCTGGGCTGGGCCTGGGACTTGCTTGGGCAAAGAGAATGCAGAGAAAGGGATGTTGTGCAAGGGCTGAGCCTGGTCCTTGAGGAGCCTTTCATGTTTCCTGAGACTCCCTGTCGAGGAGCACACGATAGCCGCCTTGCAGATAAGAATCCTTGTGCAGAGACTGAGCCCAGGCCATCTTCAGCCACGTCAGTCATCCCAGCTGAGCGCAAGGCACGTAAGGGAGGCCAGAGCGGTTCCTCCATCCCCAGAGGAGGCACCAGCTGGCTGCAAATGCTTGAGAGTCAGCTGAAACCATCTGTTGCAGAGATAAAGAGTCCAACTGAGCAGTCCAGATTGCTGATTTTAGTCTACTAAGTTTTGAGGTAGTTTTTTAAAAAAAATTTTCAGAGCTTAATTGAAATGGAACTTTGTACATAGGAGTAGAGGTGCTACCGTAATCAAAATTTAAAACGGTAATAGAGTTGGGGCTGAGTGGCAGCTGGATGCTGGAAGGATGATGAGGATGTGGATTTTGGAAAGGCAGTGAGAAAACTGCCCTTGGGAGGTGGAGAAAGGGCAACCTGTGTTATGTTGTGGGGGAATGGTTAGTGTTATCTTTGAGACTGAAAATGTAGCAAATGAGCCTGTGAATCTGGCTAAGGAGGCTTGCAGGAAGAATTCTGGAAAGTGCCCACTGGTTTCCGTAGCAGCACACGATAAGGCATTGCAAGAGAAAGAGAAACTCAAGAAAGAACAATTTGGTTCGCAAGAAGAATTCAGAGGCAATACGGAGAGTCCAGGATAGTCTTGCCAGCAAAAGATTCTCAAAATAAGAAATGGTCTCAAGTAAAGAACGCATTATGATTATAAGCCTCTTTGCTTAGATCTCAGAAAGACTTAAAGTGATGCTCAGTGGATCTTCTCAGACAGACAGGTGAGCCTGTGACACAACTCTGCTCCTGACTTCTGCTGAGATGCTTAGTTGGATCAATGAGCCACACACCAAGTCTCTTGCATAGAGGACTGTCGGGCCACACCCTTGGTGGGTGTCGCCTCCAGAGTGTGCCTCAGAGTCTTGCATAGTATAGATAGGCTGAGAATTTCCAGATCATCAAGTTCTGGTTCCTTTTTGTTGAATAGTTTCTTCTCAATTTATCTCTTTCCTCTCACATGTAACTACAAGCAGCAAAGAGAAACCAGGCTACACCTTCCATGTTCTGCCCGGCAGTTACCCTCAGCTAAATATCCAAGCTCATCACTTACAAGCCCTACTTCCCACTAGAACACAGTTCATCTAGTTCTCTGCCATTTTAGAACGAGGATCACGTAACTTCCGGTTTCCAGTAACATGCTCTTCATTTTCATTTGCGATCTCACCAGAGACATCTTTAATGTTCCTACGTCTGTCAGTTTTCTGTAGATGACAGTACATTTTTTCTCCAAGCCAACAGAAGTGTTCTCTGCCATCCTCTTAACTTCCTTCTGAGCTCTCAGCAGAATCTCCTCTACTGTTCACACTTTTTGCTAGCACTCTCCTCACAGCAGGCTAGGCTGCTTCTATCTTTCATCTCAAAATTCTTCCAGCCTCTACCCCTCACCCAATTCCAAAGGTCTTCCACATTTTCAGTATTTGTTACAGCAGCACCCCTTCCAGGTGCCAAAACCCGTCTTGGTTTCCTAGGACTGTCGTAACAAATGACCACAAACTGGGCAGCTTAAAACAGAAGAAATGGACGCTCTCACAGCTCAGGAGAATTGAAGCCCCAGATCAAGGTTCCTCTGGAGGTTCTCAGGGAGAATTTGTTCCTTGCCTTTCTCTTAGCCTTGGTTGCTGGCAATCCTTGGCACTCCTTGACTTACAGCTCCATCTCTCCAATTTCTGCCTCCTTCTTCACATGGCCGTCTTCCCATGGGTGTCCTCTGTGTCTCTGCATGGACTTCTTATAAGGACACCAGTCGTTGGAATTAGGGCCCACTATAATCCAGTATGACCTCATTTTAGCTGATTACATCTGCAGAGACCCCATTTCCAATTAGGTTACATTCTGAGGACCCTGTGGATGTGAATTTTGGAGGGACACTCTTCAACTCAATACAGATGTTAATTTCTTAACTTCTATGAAGGATAGATATTGGCCCCATTCACAAATGCATAAGCAAGAGGCACAAACTGACTTCAAAAGAGACTAGAGAAAACACCAGGCTCCTGTTCTTCACCAGGCGGCGTCACCCTCCACAGCCACAGCCGCGGTCTTCCGCCTCTCCCTGGGTTCTTTCAACGCGGTGCTCTCTGGTCATTCCCGCTGAAAACTCAGCCCTTCACACATCCTGACATTTAAAATTCCACGACCCTGTTTTATTTTCTCCCTAGCATTTATCACCATTTAACAAACCTTATATTTTGCCAGTTTATCTTGTGTACTGTTTGTCTTCCCCACTAGAATAACCTCTGTGAAAGCAAAGATTTTCATTCATTTTATTCATTTCTCCATCCCCAGTGCCCAGAATAGCACCTGGCACATAGTAGGTGCTCAAGAAAATTTTGTCAAATAACCGAATGCATTCATGAGTGAAGGAATTCCTGGAAAGCGGGCATCTAGCTGCTTTGGACAGGGGCTGATTCCTTCATTGGGCAAACTTTGTCCTTTTAAGTCACTTACAGTAAATCATTAGAAGAGGCAATGTCAGGCCTCTGGAGTCCTCACTTAGAGCTCCATGGGTCTGTTTGATAATTTTAGACTTTTGGGAGACAATTGGGATGGTTGGTTAGCTGGGAGCAAGGAATATAATAGAGTTGGATGCTCCAGGACTGCCAGTGACACGCTGGGTCATCTCGCGAGCTTTGCTCCACGTCTCCCTGGGCCCCTGGCTCCCCGACCTCAGCTTCCTTCACTTGACTGTCAGGAAAGCAGTTGCCTTCTCTCCTGGCCCCTGTTTCCTCTGTCTGGGATGTGAGAATTAAAGACAAGAGGCCCCCAGATCACTTTGAACTCCACGGAGGAGGGCGCCCACTAAGCTGAGGACATTATTAGTGAAAAGACAATTCCTTTGAAAATGGAAATTGCTGTATCACACAATCTCCCAGGCACAGGATGGAATTAATGAGGAATTTGCTCAAGATGCACAACTTCAAAATGTTCTTCCAGGTGGCTAACAGAAACTCGCATTTACACTTCAATCAGAAGTTCCTTTGTAGAATGTAAGAGGGGAAGGTTTAATTTCCTGAGATCACAAATGGCCGTCCCCTTCTGGAGAAGAAGTGAGCCTGTGATAAAGACCGTCCCGGTATCTGTGAACTCTCCAGCTAATTAGAAAAGCGAACCTAATTTCACGGATTTTAGCTCCTATTAATTTATTCTGAGCTTGTTGGTAATGAAGCTGTGTGTTTGTTCCTTGAGAAGAAAACATCAGAGAGAAGAACGGGTGTGAGGCCGGGCTGTTTACTCCCCTGACTTCATTATGGTAATTGAGGAAATAACACGGGACTGAATGCGTGCGACAGGGTCAGCGCAGGCGCTTGGGTTAGCTACCAGCGGGGGCCTGTGCGGGGAGCCCGAATGGGTCGTGAGAGCACCTTCGGGCCGATCAACACGGGGCGGCTGTTTCCAGACACACAGTCCAGTCGCGATCCCCTCATTCCGCTGTCCACACCCACACTGCCCTGGAATGAACGGCAGGTTTTCCTTGGGAGCTTAAGTTCCAACCAGGGCTGATGTTGAGGAAATCTAACATTTACACGTCCCGAAACAAGTGGGTAAGGTTGGCCCCGGCACGGCAATGCCACTCGTGTGTCTTGAGCTGGGCCCCACCGCCCACTCTCGTCGGCGCTCGGGGGTTGTCCCTGGAATTGAGCCGTTCTCGTCTTTGAGGCCAAAGCCCTCATTCTGCCCTGGTTGGTTACACGTTTGTCCAGATGCTGTTGATACCAGCCTGTTACAGAGTTTCACATTTACTTAAACACTGACTGCCCTTTATTAACCTTTGTTGCTTGCCTCTGAGTAGTGAATGCGCTGAGTAACATCTGAGCATCTGGATGGGCTCTGTCCCGTAACGACCACAGAGGATTTGCGGAGGAAGGCTCAGGGAAGTCTCTGGCGCCTGATGTTCCCTGTTGGGCTGGCCGACAAGATGTACACGTGGGAACAGGACGGACGGAAGACGCTGCTTCTTTGTAAAGCCCGATTGTACGTACATAGTCATTTATAATAACTCTCTGTTTACGACTGTCTTTCACAGAGTCTAAACCCCCCATCTGTCCTGTTGAGTCTAGCTTGCCTTGGACACGGGAGATGCTCCACAAGCACCTGCTGAATGCTACAGGGAAGAGTTAAGCAGGAGAAACAGAAAAGGCCGGGCTCAGAAGCAGGCCGCGTGGGCCACTCCCCACTCACTCATTTACTCCCTCTTCCTCGTCATCAGCCGTGGCAGACCCCATAAGCCACGTCACTTACCACCTATTCCGCCCTGCTTCGGCTTACCTTCCCGTGCGACAGAGGCTGCAAAGCTACAGACAGCGTTGCCCAGACTCCCCTGCACTAGGGTTCTGCAGGGGCTCCAGGTAAGACCCGGATATGGAAGTGACCGCGGCCGGGGTGGGGAGGGCGGGCAGGGGCAGGCAGAGGCAGGTTGTGCAGAGTGGCAGGGTGACAGGATCTTCTGATGCAAGAGACTGTATTTTCTGAAAGTGGCCATAATGTGCCAGTTCTCATCTGCTCTTCCAGGCTTGTTACTGCCTCATCATGAGTTAGATTCCACAGCCCCCTCCTTCAAGCTGGGTGAGGCTTTGCGACTGTCTCCATGAACAGAATGTGGGGGAAGTGACACTGTGTGACTTCTGAGGCCAGGTCATGAAAAGAGCTGCGACTTCCACCTGGTTCTCTGTCCCCCTCTCTCCCGATGCTTGCCCTGGGAGCCCAGCCTCCGTGGTGTGGGGACGCCCGAGCCACGTGGGGACGCCTGCGCCACGTGGAGAGGCCACGGGAGACGTGAAGGAAAGTCTTTGAGGAGGCCTTTGGGAAAGGTTTCCTCACTTCTAATAAATAACCCCGGGAAGAGATGGTCTCTCTTCCTTATCTAGCTGTGATGCCTGGAAACGTCTGTGACCATCTTCCTACCAGCCAACAGGTAGAGTGGGGCAGCTCTCAGAAAATGAGAGAGTTCTGGGCTTCCTGATGTGTGGGACGGTAAACTCTCTCAGAGATACTTGTGTTCAGGCTTTCTGTCACTTGTAGCTGAAAACATCCCAACCGATTCAGAATTTGCTCCCTGGTGGCTGAGGTCGGTTCTGCCCTCTTCGTGTGTTCTGGGGACCAGGGCTCTCGCAGAAGAGCCATCCATCCACAGAAAGCCTGGGTCTGAAGGGGACAGAGCTTGTGCTCTAGAAGTCAAGTCTGAAACTTCTGGGGTTTGGATCCATTCTTAGAATCTTCATAATTTCAGCAGGACCTGCTTTGTCCTTTCTTCTGCAGTTATATGTATGAGCTGAGCTTCATTTGTACTTTAGAGACTATATCCTGGGACTGAGAACTGGAGAAGGAGGCAGGGAAGGGGCGACAGAACAAAGAAGCCTTGCTAAAAACAAAACAGACCCCACACTGCACATTCCCCAGCCCGGTTCTGGCCAGGAAGACATAAATGAAAGGTTCCCAAGAAAGACTGCCTTCCTTCCTTTCCTCCTGCTCGGATCATGATGATCAGCGCTGCAGCAGCCATCTTGTGACCACGAGGCAAAGGCCGAGAGGAGCAGAGACTGCAGACACAGCATCTCTGAACCACTGACACAACGTCACTACCTACCGCTCTGGTTGCAAGTGGGAAAAACAATAAAAAACGCTTACATGTTTAAGTTCCATCTCTGTTTTTCTTAACTAAATGCCTGTCCTAACTGATAAACTATCCTTAAACCCGGGGCCTGGGGCGGGGGCAGGAAGCTGAGGACATGTCTGTTTGGTATCTTCCTCCATCCCTCCTTTTCCCCTTTGTCTCTCCTCGCTTCCATCTATTCTTCCCCCGTTGAGCCTGCACTGCACACAGACTCTAGGCCATGTGCTGGGAGAGGGGAGTGAAATTTTGGGTGGCCCTGGGGAGAGCCTGTCCCGGGTTCCACAGGATGCGCTCATCCCCAGAGATGAGCCTGCATCTCACGCGTGCTTCCTAAGGCTCCCACCTGTGTGTGTGGATTCTTCCTCTTCTTAGAGAGACAGGAGGCAGAGAGGCAAGAGGACAAATCTCTGAGTCAGACAGACCTGGGTTGAATCCCAGCTCTGGCAGCCACTGGCTGTGAGATCTCAGGTAAGTCATTGAGCATAGGTACAAATTCTTCTGCCCAGTGAGTGTGCGTGTGGATTAAATGACACAGCAGTAGTTCAACCATAGCGGGTGTCTACTCTGAGCCAGGCGAGGTTCAGATGAGGGTGATGTTAATAAGAACAAAGGAGGAGGGGATGGACACTGGGTAGACATCCGGCAGTGTCTCCCAAGAATGGGAAAATAGGACCTACTTCCTGATTCCTTGCTGAACCAGAGCAGAGCTCCCAGATCTGGGGACAACTTGCCCACTCTCCCGGCCTCTGCTCTGCCCCGGGAATGAGAAGCTGCCCCTGCCTCTGCCCCTCCCCCCTGCCATGACCCCGGCAGGGCTAGCCTCACTCAGCAAGTGTGCTCAGGGCCCCACGATTGCAGCAAGACAGCTGGAGAGAATCCATGTGTCTGGGGACAGTTGGACCACAGCCTCCCGGCCCTGGCTGCACACCTGTTAGAAACTATAGTTAGAACAGTAAGTCTTGGGGCAAGGGAAAGAGAGAAGCCAAAGGAGAGAAGGAAAAAGGAAAGACACGGGCCAGAAAATAGGATGTTATTCTCGCGAAGCAAAGCCGCAGCGTTCCCCAGGCGCCCCTTAGGGAGAAGGAATGGCCTATGGACACCCGTGGGGAGAGCCTGGAATCAGGAACCCTGCCGCTGACATGACTTGGGAGGCGTCAACTCTGCCTGTGCTGCTCAGCATGAAGCCTTGTCCTGAGAAGCCTTGGGTGTGGCCTCCACAGCCCAGGCTCCTGAGCCTTTCGACTGTGGTACCTATAGGCAGAATTTAAAGCTTTGCGCTCTCCCTCGCCCTCGAGTTTCCACTAAGAAAAACCTCAAGGATGATACAGAAAGAGAAGAAACACAAGTTGGATTTATCATGTTACTGTAATATAAATGATTCACTTATTAGTTACTTTAGAGGAATATGAACAGACTTAATAGATTTTTGTGCAATAAAACAATTTCCTAAAAAAACCTCAATAATTTCATTTTACTTATGCCAGTAGCTGACCGACACACATGACACAGGCAACAGAGATGCGAGTGCTTCACAACTGAACATGAGACTTACAGGGTGTTGCAGTCTGTTATCGGAGAATACAGGTTAAAAACGATTAATGCAAAATCTGAATCACTGTAGATTGTGAAATTAACCCAACAACCTACAAAAAGCTAAACGGATGAATGTTTAGGCAAAAATAAAAGACACTTTTATAATAGAAACGGCACGGTCATCAATAATGGAAAAGGAATCCACAACTGGTTCAGGGCAACCCTGATTGTGCATTCTTCCCCCAAATCGTGAAATTCTACCCATCTGCAAGTGCGCACGCAAAGCAGGAAGTTTGACAACATTGCTAAGGGCTGCGTGGCAGCCAGATTTCTTAGAAAAGGACACAGAGTCCAGGGTCACTTCTGGTGATGGACAGCACACTCAGTACCGTCCATGACTCGGTCATTAGGTTACTAGTAAGTAGCCCTTAGTGGCTCGGGAGATTAGAGTGTGGAAGCATGTCACTTGGATGTAAGAACTGAAGAGAGACCTTGCACTTTGGGGTCCCATGACCCACTGGGGAGCCCCTGTGGCCTGGCAGGGAGCCTCAGGATGCCTGTGGAGACAAGCAGTCCTCTCCTGTTGGAGGCCTTTTCTCCTGCAAGCACCTCTTCTCAGTGTCACAAAAAAATGTTCTCTACCGGGTTCCTTCCATCAGCACACACAGGCTGCAATGACTCCCATCTTAAAACCCGACTTCCTTGCCCTCACAGCCCCTCCAGCTCTTCCCGCCTTTCTCTCCTTGCTGCAGCCAAAAAACTCAGAGGAGCTGACTGTACGCGGTGCCCCCAGTCCTTTTTTCCATCATCCCCCCCGAGATAGCTTCTGACGAGGTTGCCATCGACTTCCAGCCCCTATTGTTCTTGTTAGTGTCATCAGTAGGGTAACCTGCTCATCCCCACATGCCTGAGACTTTCTCAGGTTTTAAAATGGAATGTCTTTCCTTCCAGGAGCCACCTGAGTCCTGGGCAAATCCAGACAGCAAGTCACTCTGGATTGATACCCTCCATGTTGTTGAACCCATCGATGACATCCTTTTCTTCCTTGACATTTTAAGCAAACTTTAAAAAAACCCAGCTTCACTGAGATAGAACTTGCATGCAATAAACATCACATATTTAAAGTGTGTAAGTTAGTAAGGCTTGACATATGTATATGCCATGAGACCACAGCAATCAAGATAATGAGCATTTAATATTTATAAAGTAGATAAACAAGTTCATACTGTATAGCACAGGAAACTATATTCAGTATCTTGTAGTAGCTTATGGTGAAAAAGAATATGAAAACAAATATATGTATGTATGTTCATGTATGACTGAAGTATTATGCTGTACACCAGAAATTGACACACTGTAAACTATATTTCAATAAAAATATATATACATCAAAAAAAAGATAATGAGCATATCCATCACTCCCAGTGGTTTCTTCACGCCCATCTACAATCCCTCTCTCCCACCTGCTACCCTTGTCCGTAACTCCAACCTACAAATGTATTAGTTGTCTATTGCTGCATAACGAATAGCCCCAAAATGTATCAGCTTAAAACAACATTTATCATCTCTCACCTTCTGTGGGTCAGGAATCTTGGGCACACTTACCTGGGCACCTCTGCCTCCAGGTCTCTCCCAAGGTTGTAACCAAGATGTTGGCCAGGGTTGTGGTTTCCTTTCACAGCTTGGCTGGGGAAGAGCTGCACCCCAGCTCACTTATATGAATCTTACCAGGATTCAGTTCCTCATCAGCTGTTGAACTGAGGACTTTAGTTTCTCATTGGCTGTTGGTTGGAGATCTCACTCAGGTCTTTGCCATGTGGGTCTGTCCTTAGGGCAGCTTCCAACATGGCAGCTGTTTTCATGAGAGGGAGAGGGAGGGGGGGGGGGAGAGGGAGAGGGAGAGGGAGAGGGAGAGAGAGAGGGGGGGGGAGAGGGAGAGGGAGAGGGAGAGAGTCAGTCATCATTTCTTTATAACCTCATCTGAGAAGTGCAATCTCTTCACTTTTGCCATATTCTGTTCATTAGAAATGAGTAGCCAGACCCAGCCCGCTCTTGGTTCCCAGAAGTGGCAACTATAGGGAACCATTTTAGAGACTGTCTGTCACACCGGGGAACCACTGATCTGGTTTCTGTCACTATAGATTGGTTTGCATTTTCTAGAATATTATATAAAAGGAATCATTCAGTATGGACCCTTTTTTGTCTGTATTCTTTCACTCAGTATAATTATTTTGAGGCTCACTTATGTGTGGCATCCGTCTATAGTTCATTCTTTTTATTGTTGAGTAGTGTTCCCTTGCATGAACACTGAAATTACACTGAAATTTGTTTCTCTGTTCATCTGTTGATGGACAATTGAGTCATTTACAGTTTTTACCTATTACAGATAAATCGGCTGTGAATATTCATCTACAGTTCTTTGGCTGTACACGTCCATTCTCTTGGGTAAATACTCAGAAGTTGAAAGACTGAAACTTGTGATAGATCTATTTTTATCTTTTTAAAAAACTGACAACTTGTTTTCCAAAGTAGTTGCACTATTTTGCATTCTTATTGGCAGTGTATGAGAGCTCCAGTTACCCCACATCCTTGCCAATACTTAGTATGGTTAGTCTTTTTTTTTTTTTATTTCAGTCATTTTAGAAGCTGTGTAGTAATATCTCATTGTGGTTTTAATTTGCATTTCCCTAATGACTAATTATGTTGAAAATCTTCATGGGCTTGTCTGCTATCCATATGTATTCTTTGGTCTTTTAAAAAGTTTTGCCCATTTTAAATTAGGTTATTTGTTTTCTTATTTAGTTTTGAGAATTTTTGTGTATATTCTGTATTCATGTCTTTTAACAGATAAATGAGTTACAGGTATTTCCTTCCAGTCTGTGGTTTGTCTTTTATTCTCCTAACAGTATTTTTGAAAGAGCAGAACATTTTTAATTTAAAAAAATGTTTAATCCAATTTATCAATTTTTCTTTTATAGATTGTACTTTCAGTGTTATATCTAAGAAATCTTTGCTTCACCTAAGGTCATGATGATTTTCCCCTATGTTTTCTTCTAAAAATTTTATAGTTGTACTGTTTACATTTAGATCTATGATTCATCTCGAGTTAATATTTGTAAACACTGCAAGGTATGAATCAAAGTTCATTTTCTTGCATATAGAGAGTCAGTTGTTCCTGTACCATTGAAAACGCCTTTGCACCGTTGCTGAAAATCAATGGTCCACGTGTGGATCTATGTCTAGAGTCTATTTTCTGTTTTATTGATATTTTTGTCTTTACAGCGATACTTACCTTGCTAACTACAGCTTTTTAGTAAGTTCTAAAATTAGGCAGTTAGTCCTCCCACTTGTTTCTTCCTTTACAACTTTGTTTTGGCTCCTCTAAGTTTTTCATGTTTCAATATTATTTTAGAATCAGCTTATCAATTTCTACAAAAAATTCCTTCTGGTATTTTGATTGGGATTTCTTTGAATCTATACACTAATTTGGGGAGAAGTAACTTACTAAGTCTTCCAGCCCAAGAACACGGTGTATCTCTCCATTTAAGATCTTTAATTTTTCTCAGCGATGTTTTGTAGTTTCCAGTGTTTAGATCTTTCACATATTTTAAGATCTTTAATTTTTCTCAGCGATGTTTTGTAGTTTCCAGTGTTTAGATCTTTCACATATTTTGTCAGGTTTGTCCCTAAGTGTTTCATATTTGTGTTTGCTGTTGTAATAGGTATTTTAAAAATTTCAGCTTCTATGCAGAATGTATATAAACAAGATTATACTGTATAGCACAGGGAAATATATACAAGACCTTGTGGTAGCTCACAGCAAAAAAAAAAATGTGACAATGAATATGTGTATGTTCATGTATAACTGAAAAATTGTGCTCTACACTGGAATTTGACACAACATTGTAAAATAACTATAACTCAATAAAAAAATGTTAAAAAAATTCAGCTTCTGATTGTTCATTGCTGATCTCTAGAAACGTAATTGATTTTTTTTGGTATATTGATCTTGTATCTTGCAATTGGGCAAACTTGCTTATTAATTCTAGCAGCTTTTTGGGTAAATTTTATTAGATTTTCTACATAGGTGATAGTCCTCTGCAAATAATGAAATGCCTTTCATTTCTTTTTCTTGCCTAATTGCACTGGCTAGGACCTCCAACATAGTGTTGACTAAAGTAAGTAGAAAGGCAGGCATCCTTGCCTTGTTCCTGATCTTAGGTGGGGGGAACGCTTTCTGCCCATCATCGTTACATGATATTAGCTGTAGGTTTTTCATAGATTTTCTTCATCAAGTTGAAGAACTCTCTTCTATTCCTATTTTGCTGAGAGATCTTTTTTTTTTTTTTTTTTTTTTTAAGCATAAAAGGATACTGGGTCTTGTCAAATGCTTTTCTGGGGCATCTATTGAGATGATGATATGGTTTTTCTTTTCTTTTTGTCAATATGACTCATATGACCTTTAAAAAAAGGACAGTATGAGATGGAAAGTATAGGTCAAAAAAGCAGAAATCCTCAACAAAACAGTAGTAAACAGACTCCCACACTGGGTTAAAAAAGATAATGCATTATTATCAGATTGTATTCATCCCAGGAATGCAAGGTTGACTTAATATCAGAAATCTTTTTAATAGAGCAGAGGCTTATTTTGTTTTGTTTCATTTTAGTTTTCATTTCTAGAGATTAAAATAAAATTTTATTTTATAATTGTGGGAAACATTTACATGGCTCCACAGTCAAATCTACAAAACAAGGGACATCTGAAGAAGTCCAGTTTCTACCCATGTCCCCGCTACTATTTCCCTCCCTCTCTTTTTAGGTGATCATTTTTTAAATGAAAAAGCTATGATTTATATTTACATGAAAAATACAATTGTTTCCCACCCCCTTTATATAAATGGTAACACACTATACACACTTTTTACCATCTTGCTTTATTTACTTAAAATATATCTTGGAAACCACTCCTTGGTAGTGTATAGAAATGGTTCTTATTCCTTTTATAGCTGCGTATAATTCCATAATGTAAATAAATCATGGTCTATTGAACAATCTCCTATTGTGGGGGGCTTTTGTGCTTACAGATAGGTCTGTTAATGAACAGGTTTGCACGCATATCTTTTTGTATTCTTACTATTTTATCCTTGGAATGTATTCCTAGAAATGGGATTGCTGGGTTGAAGAGTGAATGTATAGATAATTTTGCCAAATTCATAGGGGTTGTACAATTTTGCATTCCCACCACCAAATTATGAAAGTGTCCATTTCCCAGAGCTTCACTAACAGAGTATGTCGTCAAAATTTGAATTTTTGCCGTCATAATGGGCGAGGATGAAATCTCAGTTTGCGTTCCTCTTACTACGGGCAAGGCTGACCGTCTTTTCACACAGCAAAGAGCCACTCACCTGCGCTTCTTTTCTGTTAGTGGTCTGTTCACGTCTCCTACTTACTTTCCTAAACAGTTGTTGATTTCTCTATTTTAGAAACTCTATTAAATATTAGGGATATTAACTCTTTGTGATATAAATTGAAAATGTTTTTCTGCAGTGTGTTGGTTCAGACTTTTTTTTTCGCTTTTTTTGTTTGTTTTGTTTTGGGGGAGGTAATTAGGTTTATTTATTTATTTTTAAATTATTATTATTATTTTTTAATGGAGGAACTGGGGATTGGATCCAGGACCTTGTGCATGCTAAGCAGGCACTCTATCCCTCGGCTGTCCCCTCCCCCTAGACATTTTTGCTAATACAAGAAGAAGTCCAGAGGTAGGTGGTTGTCAGCATTGCTAGACAGCCCAATAACGTCAAGGCCAGTCTCTCTGAGATGCTCTAGGCATTTCTCTTAGAGTCACATTATGACCGTGTTAAAGGCAGACAGGACCAGGAAGGGGTGGCTCCAAGACACCTGTCCCTTTTATTAGGAAGGTAAAAGCTTTCTCAGAAGCTCCCAACAGATTTGCATTCATATTTTTTTAATTGAAGTACAGTCAGTTTACAATGTTGTGTCAATTTCTGGTGTACAGCATAATAGTTCAATCATACATACACATACACATATTAGTATTCATATTCTTTTTTCATTATAGGTCACTACAAGATATTGAATATAGTTCCCTCTGCTATACACTATAAACTCGCTGTTCATCTATTTTATATATAGTAATTAGTACCTGCAAATCTCGAACTTCCAATTTATCCCTTCTTACCTCCTTCCCTATCTGGTAATCATACATTTGTTTTCTATGTCTGTGAGTCTGTTTATGTTTTGTAAATAAGTTCACATGGTATATTTATACAATGGAATACTACTAAGCCATAAAAAAGAATACAATAATGCCATTTGCAGCAACATGGATGGACCTAGAGATCATCATTCTATGTGAAGTAAGCCAGAAAGAGAAAGAAAAATACCATATGATATCACTTATAGGTGAAATCTAAAAACTAAGAAGACAAATGAACTTATCTGCATTCATATTTAATTGGTCAGATCCAGGTTCAGAGAAAGCTAGGAAAGAAAGTATTTCATTTTTTCAGCCTCTAGAGCGGAGGTGGTCAAGGAGGAGATTGGAATGCATGTTGAGCTATTCAACCAACTACTATGGACAGAAATGGGAAAGTTTAGCTCAAATGGAAGACTTCTTCTGTCTCCTGTTCCGTGGCATGTCTGCAAATCCACTATGAGCCAGAAGCTGGGCTCACAGCTCCAAACAGGAATTCAGTCTTGGGTGCATCAGTAGCGGGTTAGTGTCTGCAGCAAGGAAGGTGAGAGGACCTGTGTTCCACCCTAGAGGCCTGTCTTCAAGGACACTGCTAAATGGGAGCATGTCCAGAGGAGAGCAAGCAGGTCAGGAGGGTGAGGGCCCCAAAAAACTTCCCCGTCAAGAGTACGTGGAAAGATTTGGAGACATCATAGTAAAGAAGATATAGAAGGAAGCAGGGTATATCTCACTGAAAACTGGCAGGACTGGCCGGTGGAAAAAATTAGATTTGATCTACGGTGACAGTTGGTGCTTGTTAAAGCGAGGCAGATTTCAATGAATTTTAAACAAGTATTTTTCACTAATTTGGGATGGGTTGCTTCATGCATGGTGAGCTTCCTATCAGCTATGTAATCCGTCTCGCTGTTCTCATGGTTTTATCCTCCACCACTACGTCAGTGACTCTCCAAGACGGGTCTCTAATCCAGTTCTCTCCCCTGTGCTCCCAAGGCTCCAGACTCCTGTCTCCACCCGACAGCGAAGCTCTTCCTCATTCAGGGCTGGATCAGTGATGATCTAACCAGGAAACAGAACCCACTTGAATATTTGAAAGGAGGGACGCCAACGAAGGGGATTTCTTAACCAGGTGATAGAAGGGCCAAGAAGTCAAACCCGACACAGAGACAATCCAAAGAGTAACAGACGCAGAAAGTACTGCCATCCCTGGGCTGGACGGTGCCCAGTAAGAGTCTGAACCAAGTGGGCTTGTCTGCCAGGAACCGGGGGGATGGACGAGACACAGCAACTGCCAGGATGCAGTTAAAGCAGAGGCGGGGGGAGAAACAGACTGGCTCCCCAGCCTCGACTCAGTTTCCTGCCAGCGCTCCTCAGTGGCCAAACGTCAGGAACCAGATGACACACGAATCTGGGAAACACAGCCCATGAAGCAGAGAAAGGTGAGGGAAGACGGGTGCAGGACAGGTACCCAGGTGAAGGAGGGGCAGAAGGTCTTCTAGATTTGCGTTATCTCCTCCCCCTTCTCTGGGCCTGAGGCTGCAGAGAGAGCTGGGAGAGCCAGGGAAGGTAAGCATGTGGGCCAGAGTCCAGCAGCTGATGCCCAGTGTTTCAAAGAAGCAGGAAATCTGCTGCGGATGATGGAAGATGCTTCCCAGGAAGGACGATACTGGGTTGGGTTTTGGAGGATGAATATGAGCTCTTTAGGTGGATGAGGTAGGAAGAAGCACTCCAAAGAGAGGTTAGGAATGTGTACTAAAGCCCAGAGTTGGGGGGGGAAACCCTGGTTTATCTTAGGAACTACAAATGATTCAGTGTGACTAGAGCCCTGGGTGTGAAGATATTAGATTTATTAAATGTGAAATAAAATAATCTGTTAATGGATTTTATGTGGGGTGAGGAAGATGGAGGGTCTGAGGATACTTTAGCTGTCTGCTTAAGAATTGGGGAAGATGGAGGTCTCATTAAGTGTAAGGATGACAGGGACCATCAGAGCTGTAGGTCTGTGGTGGTTGTGAAGGTGGGGTGGGGTGGGGAACATTAATTACATTTTAGACATGTCAAATTTGAGATTCCTGTGGTCATGTACTTACTGGCATATGAATCATGTTCCCCCAAATCAATGTATTGAAGCCCAAACCCCCAGTGTGATGGTATTTGGAGACGGGATGTTTAGAAGATAAGGTCGTGAGGGTGGGGTCCTCAGGATGGGATTCGTGCCCTTATAACAGACTCCAGAGAATTTGCTCTGTCTGCCATGGGAGGACACAGTGAGAAATCGGCTGTCTACAAGCCAGGAGGAAGGCTATGACCAGGAACCAAATCAGCCAGCACCTTGATCTTAGACTCCCCACCTTCCAGAGCAGTGAGAAACAAACGTCTGTTGTTTAAGCCGCTCCATCTGTGATGCTTTGCTGTGACAGCCCAAGCTGACTCTACACTAAGGAGCTTCCTAAGACAGGCAGGAACCACTGTCCAACCCAAGGTTGAGGAAATTAACTCCTATGTATTCTTCTAAGAGTTTTATAGTTTTAGCTCTTACATTTAAAATGGTTATCCATTTTGGGAATTCAATGGGCTCTGTGTGGATTAGGAAGCAACCTGATTGAATTAGCTGTGGCCAGGGAGGTGAAGTCCTGTGGTATGCAGCGTTGCCTTTCCTGGGGCTGCGGGCAGAGCTGGGCGCTGGGAAGAGGATTCTCTGAGAAGCAGTTTCTCAGGCAAGGATCCAAGAGCAAGGGGTTTGTTAGGAAAGTGCTCCAAGGAGAAATCAGTAAGGGGGTGTGGGAAGCAGCATCAGAAGGGCAAGAGGTCAGTGAAAGGAAGGATTTCAGTTGAAGTCCATATCTGGGAAGCTCCGGAATACAAATCGCAAGTGAGAGTTTGCATCTGCTCAGGCAAGAGAGGTGGGCTTTTTAACCCTGTACCAGGCAGTCATTGCTGGAGGGTGGGGAGGGGTGGGGAGGGGGGAGGGGGTGGGGAGGCACTCCCAGACCTGTAGCTCTGATTGTGTGATGTCTGGGGCAGCTCCAGGAGCCCAAGGGCAAGCCTCTGAAGAAGGTCACAGCTGCAAACAATTGGTAGCAAAGGACACCGAAACTGGGGAACGGGCAGTGCAAAAGGGAATCTGAGGGGCAATGGTGAGGGGCTGGGGGTGTCCTCCAGAGGGCTTGCAGGTGGAAGTGCACATGCTATGGCATGAGATAGAAAGTGATACATGGCAGCAGAGAGATACAGATAAAGTGCTGGGGGGCAAGGGCGTCTGTGGGAAGGAGAGATTTTCTCTTCTTTGCTGTTGTGTAATGAAACATTAATTACGGTGACTGTCACAGATGTAGAAGTGCCCTTAGGATGCTGCAAGAGTCTCATGAGGGTAGGTAAAAGTCATCCTGTTGAGACAGCACCAGAACTCTTCTTCTGATCACTGACTGAGCTCTCAGCTCCCTGGGGACTTCTCACCAGGCGCACTGTGTCCGTGTTATCTCCTGGCTCTGGAGCCAGATTCTGAAACCATGCAGACTGAACCTGCTGCCTGCTGGGGATGTCCAGGGTAGACCCTGCAGACCCCTGGGGTCTGTCTCTGCCCAGCCCCAGGTATTCTGGGTACATCTCACCTTTCTAGATGGTATCCCCTCTTCACCTTGCCCCAAATAACAGGGCTCTCTGTTCTGTCTCTTTAAGAAGCTCATTTCTAAATACGCTCTGGTGTATTACGAGTAGATGTAGTGATACAGTTAATGAGTCTCTAACGTGGACAATTATAACCTAGAATGCAGCTTGGCTGAGTTCTCTCCCACTCATGTGCACAGGCTGATTTGGTAACACACACCCACTCACAATTATACTCTTGTCTCTGAGAACATACTGAAGCCGGGAGTCACAGGCGGCAGACCAGCGCTGGGCACACGCACGCACACACAGGCACACAAACGCCCACAGTCTCTCACACCCTCTCAGAGAAGTCTCCTGCGGCGTATGTGTTTGGACACATCCCTTCTTAGAAAGGACCTGCTACCGTACCAGTCGAAGAGGTGGGTCAAGGTGGCTGTGTCTGTAGCAGGCGGTCCTGCCCCCTCTCCCTCCAGCTATGGCTAATGGGACCAGATGGTCACATGCCCTTGGGCTCCATACGCACAGATGCTTTTAGGAATTCGTTGGTAGCAAGAAACAGAAACCAACTTGGGGCATCTTAGAAATCAAAGGTATCCACAAAATACAAGGACGAGAAAGGCAGAAGGGCCTTCCAAGCAACTGGAACAGAAAAAGGAAGCCATCGTCAACCAAAGCAGCTCTTTTCCTCCTTTTTCCCCCCTCCCTCTGGGGGCAGCTAAGGCCTCTCATGGCTTATCTGCTTCCCTTTCCTCTCGCTGAAATACCTGCATTCAAATCATTTGGAGCATTTGTTAAAAATTCAGAGCCCTGCATCCCTGGGGATGGAGCCAAGGAAATGGCATTTTTAACAGACGCCCCGTGTGATCCTTTGGCATGCAAAAGTTTGAGAACCACCGTGCTAAGGTGCTACACAATTCAAACACTGACCCGTGTCTCTGAGACGCGTCCTCCTGGTATACCTCCACCAAGACCTGCTTCACACGTCTGCGTCCCAAATCAAATTTCTGGGATTAAGAAGCCAACCGATGCTGCATGGGTCAGATGTCCTGGTCCAGTGGGCTGTGGCTGTCAGTGAGGGGGTGTTCTGGTCCAATCGGAAGGTGCAGACTCTGCCAGGGGAGGGAAAACTGACCGCCTTGTCTGCTACAGTGAGTTGTTCCCAATTCCTAAAAATAAGCTCCCTTTTACTTAAGCTGGCGTAGGTGGGCTTTTGTAGTAGATGCCTTCTTAGCCACAAGTTCTCAGAAACACTCAGGCACACACGTTCCCTTGCACACACACACATATGCATGTATCAGCCCACAAGCACACACTGTGGGGCACTGTGGGAGAAGTCTGTCCTGGTAATGATCTCTTTGCAGCTCATCTAAGACTATAAAAAAGGTGGGGGCCCTTTATTAATTATATATCTTACATTCAATGAAACTTAATATTTAATTTAAATAATTGCAGGAGGCGGCTTTGATATTTTGATTCACTCCCCAGGACAGATGGCTTCTCCCCCTCCCTGGCCTGCTGAGCTGATCTCCTATGATGAAAGACTAGCCTGGTTTGTCCCTTTCATAGGATTTTTGTCCTAGAAAATGATGAAATGCTTTCCCGACTGAGTGTAAAGCAGGGGTTGCAGCCACTCTGCCAGCTTTGAAAGGGAAACGCCAGGGAAATAGATCCACTTTATCTTTTCTAAACAACAGGTTGGGGGAGATGATGCTTAGAACAGGGTGCCTCTGAGTCCCAGCCCGAGAGGCTGATTGCAGGAGGCAGGTGTTCTGTGCAGATGGCCCCACAAGTACGGTGATGCTGGGCACTGCCTCTCAATCTCCCTCCCCACGGATGGGCCATGTGCTCTGATCCCTGCCACACCTTCCTTTGTGCTGGGCACTGTCCATCTCTGTGGGTTCTCAGCAGTCAGAGGAGAAACCTTCTCCTTGAAGGTCTCCGGAGGTGAAAGGTTGATGCCTCGCTGACAATTCCAGACAACCCCAGAACACCACAATACTACCATGCTGCCCCCCAGAACAAGAACCCAGACAAAACAGGCTAGGAATTTCTGTTTTGACCAAAGCTTTCAGAGTTCAGGTGGCCAGAGGGCTCGTGCCAAGATCTCATTGGAAGAAGGAATCGCAGGATCCTTCCTTTGCTGGGAGCTTCCCAAACAACGCATCTGGCCAAGCCCGGGTCAGCTGGCTGAGCGATTCCCTAGAACTGCCCCTCTTCCCTTCCTGAGAGACAAGAGACTTGGCCCTGAATGTGGGTCAAGTTTGTGTCCAAGATTCTTTTCTCTTTATTTTCCAAGACCAAGTCTGGGAAGTAGCTGGGCTGCGAGTGGCTTGGGACAGGGAGGAGGGAACCTCACATTCACGGATTGTCTCTGGTGTGTCAGAGACAGTGGCTGGTGCACGAACATCGATCCTCCCCAGTCTCGTGAACTAGGGCGGCTTAGCCCCACTTTACAGGCAAGGAAACTGAGACTCTGAGTAGCTACTTGCTAAGGTCACACAGTTACTAAGAGGCAGAGCCAGAATTTTAAGCTACACTGTCTGGTTCCAGAGGGCCTCCCTCTTCCACGGCACCTGCTGGAGGAGGCGGGGTCCCCCCGTGGGGGCTGGTTTCCCCACCTTCCAGAGGCTCACAGCTCACAGTGGTGGAGGGGGCCCAGGCAGGGCCTCCAACACGAGACCCGCGGGGCCGGGACGCTATTCCATCCTTGTCTACCCTCTCTCCTGTGTCTTCACTCGCTCCCTTTGCCAATCAAACACCCTCTGATCAATCTGATGTTAAAACAAACGAACGACAATGACCGACCCCGCCGCCCTCCCTCCACTTCCAGCCGCCACTTTTCCTCCCTGGGCTGACGCGGGGCCCTTGCCCCTGAGCTTCCTGAGGAAGTTATCCTCTTACCCAGCTCCGACGGCCCCGCCGTCCTCTCTTCGTCCCACTCCAGCCTGGCCTCCCCTCCCTCTCTCTGTTCCCCCGAAATCGAGCCCCGACCGCACCGACGACTGCCCGTTGCCTTCTCGCGCTGAACGCATTGGGCACTTCGTATTCTCGCGATATCTGACTTCTAGCCGCACTGACCTTTTGACCTCTCGGTCTATCCGCGTTTCCTTTTCTTCATGACAACACAGACTCTGGATCTTCCCTCGGCCTCGTGGCTCCTGCTTCTCCATGTCCTTTCCAGCCTCCTCCTTCTCCATCCCACCCTCAGCCGAGTTTCTCGGAGGCCGGCCTCAGCCCCTCCCCGCCTCGCTGACCGCTTGCCCTCCGATCCCGCGGCTCCCGCGGCTCGATCACCGCTGGTCGCTGAGGCGCCCGCCTTTGCGTCATCAGCTGGGACGGGCCCCCGGGCCCCAGACCCGTAGATGCCATCGTCTCTGCAAGGGCTCAGCTATGTTTTTGTGTGTATGTAACAGGCCGGGTAGTAAATACTTGAGGATTTGTGGGCGAAACGGTGTCCGTTCTGACGGCGCAGCTCTGCTGTCACAGTGCAGACTCAGCCGTGGACAGTGTGACAGTGAGTGGGCCTGGCTGTGTTCCAGTCAAATGTTGCTTAGGGATTCTGAAATTAGAATTTTATATAATTCTCATGTGTTAGGAAATATTATTCTCCTTTTGACTTTATCTGACCATTAAAAAATTAGAATTTAACATAATTTTCATAGGTTAGGAAACATTTTCTTTTGGATTTTTTTCAGTTGTTTTAAAAATGTAAAAACCAGGATTTCCAGGCAAGATGATGGAGAGGTAGGACCCGGAGCTCACCTCTTCTCACGATTACAACGAAACCACAACTGACTGCTAAACAACCATTGAAAAAAAGACCAGAACCTAGCAAAAAGGATCTTCTTCAACTGGAAACATAAAGAGGGAACCACAGCAGGACAGTAGGAGGGGAGTGTTTGAGATATAATCGGGCCCCACACTTCCCAGGTGGGCGTCCCAGGAGCTGGAGAATAATGAAGTCGCAGAGGCCCTCCCACGGGAGTGAGCGCTCTGAGCCCCACGTCACTCCCCAGCCCCGGGTTCTGGCACTGGCAGGAGGAGACCCCAGAACATCTGGTTCTGAAGGCCAGTGGGGCTTAATTGCAGGAGCTCCACAGGACTGGGGGAAACAGACTTCACTCTCTTGGGAAGTGTACACAGAATCTCATGTGTGCCAGGTCCAAGGGCAGAGGTAGTGATTTCACAGGAGCCTGGGCCAGACCTGCCTGCTGGATTTGGAAATTCTTCTGGGGATGTGGGGGGTGGCTGTGGCTCACTCTGGGGACATAAAAGCTGGTAGTGGACATTCTGGGAGTGTTCATCCACATGAGCTTTCCTGGAGGCTGACATCTTGTTTGGGTCATTAGCACCAAGACCCAGCCTTACCCAACGGGTGCTGGGACACCTCAGGCCAAACAGCGTACTGGTTGGGAACACAGCCCCACCCATCAGCAGACTTACTGAGCCCACAGCTACCCCTAGACACAGCCCTGCCCACCAGAGTCAGGACTAAGCTCCACCCAGCAGTGGGCAGACACTGACTCCTCCTGCCAGAAAACCTGCACAAACCTCTAGCCCAGCCTCACTCACCAGGGGGCAGACACCAGAAGTAAGACAACAACAATCCCACTGCCTGTGGAAGGGGTCTGCAAACACAGGCCGGACTCTGCCCTGGCCCTTGGATGACAAGAGGGGTGTGCAGTGCTGGGACACATAGGATGTCTCAGACAGAGGGCAGTCAGAGAAGAAAAGAAATAAAAGGAATTCAAATTAGAAAAGAAGAAGTGTAACTGTCACTGTTTGCAGATGACATGACTCTATACACAGAAAACCCTGAAGATGCTCCCAGAAAACGACTAGAGCCCATCAGTGAGTCTGGTAAAGCTGCAGGACACAAAATTAATAGACTGAAATCTGTTGTATTTCTGTACACTAACAATGAAATAGCAGAAAAAAGAAATTAAGGAAACAATCTTATTTACCATTGCATCAGAAAGAATAAAATACCTAGGAATAAACCTACGTAAGGAGGCAAAGGATGTGTACTCTGAAAACTCTAAGACACTGATGAAAGAAATTGAAGATGACACAAACAGATGGAAAGATATACATGCTTTTGGATTGGAAGAATCAATATTGTTGAAACGGCCTTACTACCCAAGGCAGTATACAGATTCAGTGCAATCCCTATCGAATTACTGATGACATTTTTCACAGAGCTGGAACAAAAACTGTTAAAATTTGTATGGAAAAGCAAAAAACCCTGAATATCCAAAACAGTCTTGAAAGAGAAGAACGGGAGTCATGCTCCCTGACTTCAGACTATGCTACAAAGCTACAGTAATCAAAACAGTACAGTAGTGGCACAAAGACAGACACAGATCAGTGAAATAGGATAGAAAGTCCAGAAATGAACCCACGTACTTATCAGTTAATCTATGACTAAGGAGGCAAGAATATACGATGAAGAAAAGACAGTCTCTTCAATAAGTGGTGCTGGGAAAACTGGACAGCTACCTGCAAAAGAATGAAATTAGGACATTCTCTTACAGCATAACAAAAATAAACTTAAAATAGATTAAAGACCTAAATGTAAGTCTAGATACTATAAAACTCTTAGAGGAGAACATAGGCAGAACACCCTTTGACATAAATTGCAGCAGTATTTTTTTTCGAACCAGCTCCAAAAGTAATGGAAATAAAAGCAAAATAAGCAAGTGGGACCTAATTAAATTTAAAAGCTTTTGCACATCATCAACAAAACAAAAAGGTAACCTAGAGAATAGGAGAAAATATTTGCAAATAATGTGACAGCCAAGGGACTAATATACAAATGGCTCATACAACTTAATATTTTTAAAAAAAGCAACTGAATCAAAAAATGAGCAGAAGACCTAAATTATCATCTCCCCAAAGAAGACATCCAGATGGGCAACGGGCACGTGAAAAGACGCTCAACATCGCTAACTGTTAGAGAAATGCAAATCAAAGCTACAGTGAGATATCACCTCACACCTGTCAGAATGGTTCCTTAAGAAGTCTACAAATAATAAATGCTGGAGAGGGTGTGGAGAAAAGGAACCCTCCTACCCTGTTGGTGGGAATGTGAATTGATGCAGCCACTATGGAGGACAGTATGGGGGTTCCTTAAAAAACTGAAAATAAACTTAGCATATGATCCAGCAATCCCACTCCTGGGCATGTATCTATAGAAAAATATAATTCAAAAAGACACAAGCACCCCAGTGTTCACAGCAGCACTATTCACAATAGCCAAGACATGGAGACAACCCAAATGTCCATCAACAGATGACTAGATAAAGGAGATGTGGTATATTTATATAATGAAATAGTACTCAGCCATGAAAAGGATAAAATAATACCTTTTGCAGCAACATGGACGTACCTGCAGATCATCATTCTAAGTGAAGTAAGCAAGAAAGAGAAAGAAAAATACTATATGATATAGCTTACATGTGGAATCTACAAAAAAAGACACAAATGAACTTATTTACAAAACAGAAACAGAAACAGACTTATAGACATAGAGAACAAATTTATGGTTACCAGTGGGAAAGGGGGTGGGAAGGGATAAATTGGGAGTTTGAAATTTGCAGATACTAACTACTATATATAAAATAGATAAACAGCAAGTTTATCCTGTATAGCACAGGGAAAGTATATTCAATATCTTATAGTAACCTATAATGAAAAAGAATATGGAAATGAATATATATATATATGTGTATGTATGGCTGAAACATTATGCTGTACACCAGAAATTGACATAGCATTGTAAACTGACTATAGTAAAAAAAAGAATGCAAAAAAAATGTGAAAACCAGATGGCAAGCCAGATGTGGTCCACGGGCTGCGGTCAGTCATCTCCAGGTCTGTTTGTCATTTCCTTAGATGTCCTATAGGCGCCTCGCTCCAGCGTGTCCACACACAGTTCTGGACTTCCACCTCCAGCGTCCCCAGCTCAGTAAAGGACACTGGCGCCAGAAATCTGAGAGTCGTCCCCAATGGATCCCTTTTTCTCACTCCTCTCTGATCCCAACATTCAATCACCAAGTTCTGCTGCTTTTCCCCCTAAATCCAGGTAGCAGGGTAATACTGCGGAACAGCCCCCATGGTTCTTATTCTGAGAACTTGCGTGGGCTCACTCTCATCTCCTCCAAGTCTTTCCTCATATCACTGCTTCCATCAGGTCTAGCTTGGTTGATGACCTTTCGCCATCCCTGATCCCCTTACCCTGTTTTTGTGCCCCCCGAGCACTTTGCACCTGCCAATGTACCATAAAATTGACTACATGTTATTGCTGTGGTTTCTAGCCCGTCTCTCCTGGGTAGAATGTCACCTCTCCAAGGGCAGGGATTTTTGTCTGTTTTGTTCTCTGCTGTGTCCCCTGCATCTAGAACAGCGCACATAGAAGGGGCTCAGCTAACACCTGTTGAATCAGCGAATGATGCCAAGGCTTGGATTTCTTCACGGGGTGGACAGGATTAGCCGAGACAAAAGACTCATTGCTATTCATAAATGGGACTCTTTGACGCGGTGGTTCCTGACCCTAGCTGCACACTAGAATTGTCCGGGAGCTTTAAGAATCCTGCCGCCCAGGCTAAGCCCCAGACCAATTAAATCAGAAGTTCCCGGAATGAAAACTTTTCAGGTCCCTACAAAGTGCAGCCAAGGTTAAGAACCACTGCTTTAAAGCGACAGAAATTATAATGGTCATAAAAGCAAGATTATCATTTGTGAAAGTCAGGCTTTGTGGTGGAGAAAAAAGCATTTGTGAGCTCTGAAGATCCTGAGCCCAGAGGACTGGGGGTTTGAGCAGGGAAGAAAGTAGAACAGGACACAGAGGAGATAAAAGTCCAGGCTGGGGGCAGGGAGAACGTGGTGAGGCTGGTACCTTGGTCCCCATGTCACGGCTCAGGCTGTGGATGGGTTCGGGGATGTAAAGATGGAAGAGACTTTGTCTCATTTCTTCTGGGCTATAAATGGTAGAATGTTTAGCCAGGGAGAAATTTAGCCTCTCATTCCGTTTCACCCAGAGAAGTATTCATTTCTAGTGGTTTGCGAAAGGGATAGGAAAATGCTCCTGGGCTCTGGAGAGGGGCCAAGACGAAGGCTGACTATGGGGAGCTCCCGTGGTTGCCAGGGGACCACTGTGTCGTGGGCCAAGGGGATCCGGAGCAGAGACAGTGGGAAGGGCAGCCCCAGGCCAGCGCAGTATAGAGGTGGGTCAGTCTCAGAGGAGGGACGGGCCAGCCGTTGTTATAACGGGTGTGGCTCAGAAGCGGGCAGACCATTGTACTCTTAATCTGCTGAGAAAACGGACCACCAGCAGTGGACACTATTGCAGGAATGTAGTGGGGGCCAAGGCTGACACCTGGACAGACCAGGTCGCCTCTGGAGGGCTCAGCAAGGACCAAAGGACAACATACAGACTGGAGCCCCTTCTCCGACTCCTTGTCTTCCAAACCAGGCCAGTTCTTGCTTGTGTTTTGCCTTCATGCCACTTTCACAATTGCCATTACATGGGGAGTGAATAGTCGTTCAACGAAGATCCAATGAATTCCACGTAAGAAGAATCTGTGAGGGCAGGAGCCACCTCTGTGTCCCCAGAGCCTAATACAGTGCCTGGCACAGAGGAGTGGATATTTACTGAATGAACGAAGACACGAGTGAATGGGAGTCACACCCTTGGGGCTGAGCTGAGGGGTTAGGGCCAGATTCCAAACACAGGGACCGCTCGCACAGCCCACCAAGGTGCTGCTGGAAAGAGAGATGTCTTCCTCGGGTGCCTTGAGGACAGGGGTCATGCAGGCTTTTGCTCAGTTCTGCCAATTTGTGAAGGTCTGCGCTGGTCTCCAGGTGACCACGTGGTGCATGGATCCATCAGCCTCAAACACAGGTGTGTGGGGCTGGACCACATGTCACATTGCATCCTGCCTCAGCCCCAGCCTCCTCCACATGTGGCTCCCTTAACACCCAGAGGGATCCTGTCCTGACCAGGGCCTCTCCCAACTCCCTTCCCACCCCTGTCCAGTCCTTCCCACTGGCTGCCAAACTTCCCCCACCTCCCTCCTACAGGGTCCCCTGCCTTCCTGTCTCTGGACCCATAAAAAGTCACTTTGGCCTCAATCAATAGGCTGTCTCTTTAACAAGGGAGATGCTGGTTGCAGAGTGGAGCCGCCCCGCTGGGGCAGGGGCAGAGCTGGCTTCCGCAGACAGCTTTGCTTTCCACGATGATGCATTAGGCTGCATCAGCAGATTTTTGCATTTTATGAGGACATATATGACTCCCCAAAGAAACCTTACAGAGAGGGTACGGGGAGGGTGGGTGGGCGGGGAGCAGAGTGAAGAAACTCAATTCTGAAAGTTCAGAGAGAGTGCTGCTCCAATGCTGTCCTCTCTGCCACCTTCCGGCCCCTTCCTTAGAGTCCAGAATTCACGTTTGCTGGCAGTAGCATGAGTATTCTTTGTTGGTTGGCAAGAAGAGGTCCAGAAAGCCCGCATCTCCTGCTCATGTCTCCTTATCATTCTGCCGTCAGCTCAGAGGCACCTGCCTTGCTCTGGGTCTAACGAAGTTATCTGGAGTCCGGCGCCGATTTCTCTGGGAAGGATGGTTGAGAAGAACCTGCAGGCGTTAGCATCGCGCTTTCTCAGATCCTATTCTCTCCCTGGCCCTGGTTTCTTTGGGCAAAACGTGGGACCAACCAGAGCTCTTCCATCAGGGAGAGCACAGGCAGGCTGAGGAGCAGAGTCATCTGGATGGATGGGCTGTGTGGACCCGCAGGGGCTGCCCTGCTTGGCTCAGTCCTCAGGCGGTGGGCGAGGCCAGCTGCCAGGGCCAGGGCTGTCTGACCTTGCCTGTCCCCTCTGTGGAGCCTGCTGCATCTGTCCCTGAGCGCGGGCGGCAGGCTTCCAGCCTGAGAGGCTCTTACTGGCACCAGCCAGGCGTCTGCACTGACTGAGAGGGCGGCTCGGGGCTGCGGAGGTCTTGGTTGAAACACACAGTTGAGCTGGCTTTAGCGTTATCAGAGGTCAGTCCTTGCGCTGGCCTCAGTGCATGTGTCCCCAGGGCCTGCACTCTGCACACTGCGGATCGCCAGGTCTGTGATGACTGTGTGACGGTGATAAAGGCGAGGCCTCCCACCTGGCAAGTCCTCATGGGTAAAGGAATCGAAAATTTTCCCTGATGCAAATCAATCACTTACTCACTCACTCAGTCTGTCAGTCACCCATCATCTATCTATCATCATCTGTCGTCAATGGCCAAGTAGCCCTGCGTATCAAGGAACTCATAATGTAGTTCAGGAGACCAAAATCACAGTGGGAAGGCAGAGGGGGGCGGTGCTCTCTGGCTGCACGAGGGTCCGGGCCCAGTCACGCCCTCCACACCTGTTCTCCAGCCTCCCTAGGACTTCCAGGTCCTCGACCTTCCGCTTTGAGCCTGTCTCAGCCTCCTCCGGTTTTCCCTTCCCTTCCCTCCTTATCCAGCTTCCCAAGAGCCTCTCCTCCGTTGTCCTACAGTCCTGTAACACTCAGCCCCGTCCGGGCCCGATCATTTGCCTGTGATGGCACTGCTAACCATGGCTCCAAAGCCTCGCACAGCCACATGACCTGAGGCCACTGTCCACTCCCGGTCTGCGTCACCTGGTTCCTCCACGCGTCAGGGCATCCCTTCTGGTTTCTTCAGGGACTCTGTTTCCTGTTCTCCACACTGGCCATTCCAATGCTTCTCCTCAAACCTCCGACCTGACCACTCCCTGGCCCCTTGCCTCTCAGCCCTGTGCCACCATCAGCAGTTACCTTGCTGCTCCTTCACAGATGAATTCCCCCAATTTTCTGCCATCAAACCTCAAACCTGTCTGAAGTTGCACCTATATTCCCCCCGGCCCTCTGGTCACCACGCTGCCGTCCTAACCTGCAGCACATGTGACGTGGCCTTACTTGGAAATAGGATCTTTGCAGATGCAACTTGTTAAGAGGAAGCTTTACTGGATTAGGGTGGGTCTTAAATCCAATATGCTTGGGGTCCTTATTAGAAAAGGAAAGGACACACAGAGATGGGGACACAGAGGGGAGCTGGCCTGTGAAGGTCGAGACAGAGATTGGAGTGATGCTTCCACAAACCAAGGAGCACCTGGGGCCCCCACGTGAGGAAGAGGCAAGGGAGGGGTCTCTCCCGGAGCCTTGGAAGCAGCACAGCCTAGTCCACACCTTGATTTCAGACTTCAAAGTCAGGACTTCACCCAGTGCCATCTGGAGGCCAGATTCCTCCCTGTAGGGGGTTGAATTGTGCCCCCCCAATAGTCCAAGACCCAATTCATCATACCTGTGAATGTGACCTTATGGTAAAGGGTCTTTGCAGAGGTAACTGAGTTAGGGATGTAGAGAGGAGGTCATCCAGGACTAACTGAATCCAATGACAAGTGTCCTTACAAGAAGAGGAGGAGACACACACAGAGGAGGAGAAACACAGTGGGGAAGGCCATGTGAAGACGGAGGCAGAGACTGGAGTCATGCAGCCACCAGCCAAGGACGACTGATAGCCTCAGAGGCTAGAAGAAAGGCATGGACCAAATGCTCCCTCAGAGCCTCCAGAAAGAACCAGCCCTGCTGACACCTCGATTTTACCCTTCTGATCTCCAGAGCTGTGAGAAAGTGAATTTCTGTTGTTTTACGTTGGTGACAGGTTGTTATGGCAGCAAGAGCACCATCAGCGTGTGTCGCTGGAATCCGGAGAGGGGCTCTAACGAGTGTTTGATTCCAGGTTGACCTTCTACGTATTTAGCACAGAGGAAACCACGGCCACAACAGACATGTGCTTGTGAACAGGCAACCAGCTGGCTGCCCAAAGTGGGCAACCTTTTCAGAAGTTAGAAAGGGCTGTCATTCTGGCTGGGCAGAGTCTTCTAAAATCTCTTTGTCAGTCCGCTCTCCTTATTCTGATGACTGGGTGAGATCCTGGGGGTTTGGCAGCATTTCCTCCATGAATTTGGAGACCAGCAAGTCCCCTTATAAACACAAGCATTTACCTGAGTGGTTTCCAGGATCTCGTCAGCAGGGAGAGAGCAGTAGGTGTCACTGGTGATGTTTTATGCTAAGAATTAAAGCTATATTTCTCCTATTTAGCAATCTTCCTGCCCAAAGCAAGTTTGGGGAAACTCCCATGATTGACCCTTTTTCCCCTTCTTGAAACATAGGATTTGTTTAATCCTTGTAATTAACCAGACATATGTGTTTTTTTTTCCCCTCTGTGTATGTGGTGGGGGAGGGGGTGGTAGGCAGAATAACAGCTCCCCAAAGATGTCTTTGCCTGAATCCCTGGAACCTGTGAGTATGTTAGGTGATATGGAGGAACAGAATTAAGGATGCAGACGGAATTTAAGTTGCTCATCAGTTGACCTTAAAATAGAGAGATTGTGCTGGGTTTTCCAGGTGAGCCCAGGGTAGTCACAAGGGTCACTGTTAGAGAAAGAGAGGCAGAGGAGTCAGCATCGGAGTGAAGCGATGTGAGAAAGGTGTTTCATTCAGCAAAATGCTGGCTTTGAACATGGAAGGGGCACGAGCCAAGGAATGTGGGTGGCCTCTAGGAGCTGGAAGAGGCAAAAAAGTGTATTTGCCCCTAGAGCCGCCAGACAGGAGAGCAGCCTTGATTGTAGCCCAGCGAGAGCCATTTCAGACTTCCGACCGCAGACTGTAGGATGGTACATTTTTGTTGCTGTAAGTCACTAAGTTTGTGGTAATTGTTACAACAGCCAGAGGAAACTGACATGGTTGGTAGGGGGAGACTGGAAAGGGGTGGGGGGCTGGTAGGGATTCCCTTCCATTTTTACAATGCAGCTACCCTGCGGGAATGGTTGATGAAATACAGGTCTGAGTTACTGCCAGGACAGAGGGGGAGGTGGTCACAATCCCCTGTCCCAGTCAAGGAAACTGACAGGACGCCCTCGCCGGCTTCCCTGGAACGTGACTGTCTCAGGATTTTTAACGGCAGTGGAGCCCCGTAGTGTCGCAGGCTGGGAAGCTGGCCAGTGGTTGCGAAGTGCAGGGATAGGTGGGGTTCTCCTCTCAGGACCCGGAGAGCCAGCTCTGGAGGAGGGCGTGGCCCTGCCAGCCACTCTGACCTGATGAGACCTTCGGCTTTCTGTGCTGTCTGGTTCCTCTGGCAAAAACCCTTGAGGCTTCCGTGTGTCTGCTGCTCTCTCTTCTGGTTCTTCCAAGGCCCTCCCAGGCCGAATGAGGCATCCTAGCGCACCTGCCGTGACTAGCCCCTGTGCCCCCCACCACTCCCCCCGCCCCGGGAGGATTCGGGGAAGTGGCTAAGCCGGCAGCTATTCCAGGCTTGCCCTCGTGCGTCACTTTCCCCCACGGCTTTCGTCTTCATCTTCTCGAATGTCTCTTGGAGCACTGGCTCCCAGCCTCCTGGCTTGGAATTCATGAGACCAGTGCTGCCGGAATTGAAGCTCGTCAGGGTGGCTTTGCCTGCCTGGCCTCAGAGCATCCAGAGCCCAAACAGCGGGGGAAGGGCTCGTGGGCTGGGCAGCTCTGAGTCTGCCCGGGAGCCTGCCTGGCCCAGCAGAGTCAGGGGGCTGGAGGCCGCTCCGGCCGGACTTGTGCTAGCACTTCCCACACGCTGGAGGAAACCCGGGGCTCCCTGTGGTCTCCTCTGCAAGCTCCCCAGTGACCTGGTTAGGTGTGTGGGCTCTGGATCCAAGCCACTACCCCTCCACTCACTGGCTCTGTGACCTTGGACAAGTTGCTTAGCTTTTCTGAGCTTCAGTTTCCCCATGTGTGTAAATACAAAACAGTAAGCAGACAATGAGCGTTAACTATAATCCTTGTCGTCATCATAGTCATCATCACTGTTATTATCAGCTGGGTCCTTCATCCTCAAGAGTCACGAATCCCAGAGCCCTCTCCAGTGACAGGCCCCAGACACCTCCGGCCCTCCTTTCCCCTTGTCTGTCCTTCTAACAGTGTCGTGAAGTATACCAGACTTTGTATTAAAGTGTACAATGCAATGTGTTTAGATACACCTGCACACCCAGGAAGCCATCACTGCAGTCAGACGATAAAACTACTCATTGTGCTCAAAAGTACTCCCTTGGAAACCCTCATCCCCACGCCTCCCTGCCCTGCGCCCCCTGCTCTCGGTCCTCAGACAACCACTGATTTATTTTCTGTCACTATAGGTTAGTTGGTATTTTGGAGAATTTTATGTGAATAGAATCATACAGTAAGTGCTATTTCTGGCCTGGCTTATTTCACTTAGCATAATTCTTTTTGAGATCCATCCACGCCTTTGCATGTATCATTCCTTTTTTGTTGCTGAGAACTGTTGTGTGCTGAGAACTACAGGTATATCATAGTTTGTTTAGCAATCCGGCTCTTGGTGGACATTTGGGTTGCTTCCAGTTTCTGGCTAGTCTGAATAAAGCTGCTGTGAACAGCATGTGTAAGTCTTTGTGTGAACACATGCTTTCACTTATTTTGGTTAAACATGTAAGAATGAAATGGGCAGGTCACATGGTGGGTGCAAGTCTAATGTTTTAAGGAACTGCCAGGCTGTTTTCCACAGCGGTTGCACGGTTTACATGCCTAGTACCGGTGTATGAGGCTTCCAGTTGCTTTACTTCCTCGCTAATGCTGCAATGATCAGTCTGTTTAATTTCAGACTTCCAATGGGATATGGTGGTTTTAATTTGAATTTCCCACATAATTGATGATTAATGACGTCAAGCATGTTTTCGTGTGCCATCTGTATATCTTCTTTGGTGAAATGTCTCTTCAAATCTTTTGCCTATTTTAATAATTGGGCTATGTATTTTCTTATTCCGGAGTTTTGAGAGTTCTTCATATATTGCAGATATGAATCCTGATCAGATATGTTTCTTTAAACATTTTCCGAGTCTGTGGCTTATTTTTTCTTTCTCTTAACGATGTTTATCAAAGAACAGAAGTTCTTAGTTTTGATCATGTCCAATTAATCAATTCATCAGAAGAAAAAACATTTTTTCGTAAGTATGTATGACAGACGTTAACTAGACTTATTGTGGTGATCATTTCTCAATGTATACAAACATCAAATCATTATGTTGTAAATCTGAAAATAATATAATATTATATGTCAATTATACTTCAAATAAAAAAAGAAATAGATTTTTGTTTGCTGATTTTTATCCTGCAACATTGCTAAATTAATTTGTTCTAGTAACTGTGGTAGATTGCACAGAACATTCTACACAGATGATTTGCAGATGTTGTCTGCAAATAAAGAGAGTTTTATCTTTTCCCTTTCAATCTGTATGCCTTTTATTTCTTTTTATTGCCTTATTTCACTGGCTGACATCTCCAGTACAATGTTGAATGTAAGTGGTAAGAGCTGACATTTTCGCCTTTTCTGAGTTAGAAGGAAAGCATGCAGCGTTCACCACTGCATGTGACACTGCCTGTAGGTTTCTGATACTCCCTGTTGGGTTGAGAAATTCCTCTTTAATTCCTGGTTTCCTGAAAGCTTTTTTTTTTTTTAGCAGAAATGGATGTTGGGCTTTGTGAAATATTTTTATGCATCTACAGAATCAAATATAACGATTTTCAACCAGTATTACGTTCTTGGAATAATCCCCACGGCACTGTGATGTTGTACACTGTTTATATATTTTAGATCCAATTTCCTATAATTTTGTTTTTGTCAGAGTTTACTAGGGATGTGGGCTGGTAGTTCTCTGTTCTTTGTCTCTGTCTGATTTTGGCATCAGTGTCATAACGTCCTCATAGAATGAGTCAGAACGCATTCCCTCCTCTTCAACATTCTGGAAGACTTTGTGTAGAACCGGTATTATTTCCTTTTGTTACAGTTTGATGGGATTTACCAGTAAAGCTGTATAGGCCTGCAGTTTGTTTTTTCATGTGTGGGGATGTTTTTAACTACGAATTAAATTTCCTTAATAGTTATTGGGCTACCCAGATTAATGGTCCTCTATTCTTTTAATATTTTTATAATCTGCAGTGATGTCATGCTTTCATCCTTGCTAATGGCCATTTGTGTATTCTGGTGCTTTTCTTCATCAGTCTGGTTGGAGGGTTATCAACTTTACTGATCTTATCAGTACAGATTGAGTTTTTGGTTTCACTGATTTTTCTCTATTGTTTTTTCTGTTACCAATTTAATTATCTCTGCCTTCTTTGGGTTCATCTTGCTCTTCTTTCTCTAGTTTCTTAAGATGGAAGCTCAGGCCATTGACTTGAGATCCTTCTTTCCTCATACAGCATTTAGTAGTACAAATTTCCCTCTGTGTAGAGCTTTTAATTGTACCCCACAAATTTTGGTATGTTGTGTTTTCATTTTCATTCAGTTCAAAATACTTTCCAATTCCCTTTGACTTCTTCTTTGGATTTGAGTTATTTAGAAGTGTGTTATTTAGTTATCAAATATTTGGAGATTTTTCCAGAGATCCTTCTGTTATTGCTGTGTATATAATTCAATTCCATTGCAATCAGACAACATACTTTGCATGAAATGACTCCTTTTAAAGAGGTTCAAACTTGTTTTGTGGCCCAGAATATGGTCTATCTTGGTAAATATTCTGTGTGCACTTGAGAATAATGTACCTGCTGCTGCTGTGTGAAATGTTCTATAAATATCAAGTAAGTCAATTTTTTGGGTAGTGCTTTTAGGTCTTCTATGTTTTACAGATTATTTTCCCACTCATTTCTATTGATTATTGAGACGAGGGGTTGAAGTCTTCAGCTATCATTGTGAATTTGTCCATTTATCATTGTAGTTCTACCAGTTTTTGCTTCATATATTTTGAAGTTCTGTTATTAGCTGCATAAACATTTAAAATGATTATGTCTCTTGAGTAATTGATCTCTTTATCAATATGAAATGATATTATTATTCCTGGATATATTTTTGCTCTGAAATCTGCTTTGTCTGGTATTTCTATAGTTGCCCCAGGTTTCTTTTGATTAGTGTTAGAATGTGTAGTGGGCTGAATAGTGTTCCCCCCAAATTCATGTCTAAGTGGAACCTCAGAAATGTGACCTTATTTGGAAATAGGGTCTTTGCAGATGCAATTAAGGTAAGGATCAAGATGCGATCATACTGGATTAGGGTGGGCCAATGAGAATGTGCTTATAAGAGATAGAAAAGGACACACGGAGATAACGGGGAAGCCACGTGAAGATCTAGGCAGATATTGGAGCGATGCTGCCACAAGCCAGGGAACACCAGGAGCCACCAGAAACTGAAAGAGGTGAGGAACAATTCTCATTAAAGCCTCCAGAAGGATCAGGGTCCTGACAACACCCTGATTTCAGATTTCTGTTCTCCAGAACTGTGAGAGAACAAATTTATGTTGTTTTCAGTCACCAAGTGTGATAATTTGGCAGCCCTAGGAACCTAATGCAGTACGGCATATCTTTTATCACCCCTTTCCTTTAAATCTATTTGTATCTTGATATTTAAAGTGGGTTTATTGTTCCTATAGTTGGAGTGTGCTTTACTTACCCGATCTTACAATCTCTGACTTTTTTTCTGGGGGAGTTTAGACCACATACATTAATTTTTTAAAAAAAATTGGTTTGGTTTAAATCTAACATTTTCTAGTTGTTTTCTGTATTCTTTTCCTGCCTTCTTTAGAATTAATTGTGTATTTTTAAGATTATTTCACTTTATGTTCTTTGCAGGGTCACTGGCTATACTGTTTTAAGCAACTGGTTGTGCTGTTTCTTGCACTTGGAGTTTGTTGAGCTTTTTGGATATGAGACTATATGGTTTTCATCAAGTCTGGAAAACTTAAACAGCCACTATTTCTTCCACATTATTTTTCGGTCCTCTCCTCCTCTGGGGATTACAGGTCTTCGCGTCCCGGGCTTACTGAAGTTGCCCCGCCGCTCACTGACGCTGCTTATTCTTCTCAGGCTTTCCCTCTGTATTTGATTTTGGACACGTTATATTCCTGTGCCATCAAGTTCACTGTTCTTTTCTCTGTGCCGTCTAATCCCATCCAGCTGATTTTTCATCTCAGACATCACAGGTTTTTTTTTTCCTCTGGTCATATGATTTGGGTCTTTTAAAAATAATCTTTTATGTCTCAACTAAACATGCTCAATCTTCCCTTTAACTTCTTGAACATACGGAATGCAGTTATTGCAATTTTTAATGTCCTTGTCTGTTAATTCCGTCATCCGTGTCACTTCTGGGTTCGTTGCAATTGGTTGGTTTCCTCCTCATTATATGCCTTATTCTCCTACTGTTTTTCAGTCGTAATTTTTTATTAGCTGTCAGGCACTGTGGACTTCACCTCGTTGGGTGCTGGATGTATATTTTTGTTCCTGCAAGATTCTTCAGTTTTATTCTGAGACTCAGCTAAATTACTTGGAAACAGTTTGATTTTGTTTTTCAAATCTTTTAAGCCTTATTAAAGGCTGGTTTCTATGAACCAGAACAGAATTTATTCCAGGGATAATTCTGCCTCAGAAATTAGGCAAAATCCTTCTTGATACTTTTCCCACTATCCTATGAATTCCGAGGCTTTCCAACCTGGTTGTTGAGAACAAGAACCATTTCCAGTCTTGTGTGAGCCCCAGGAATCTTTCCTTCTAATCTTTTCTCTTCCCATAGTCTTGGATTATTCCTTCACATGTATGTGCTGATGAGAACTTAGCTGAAGACTCAAAGAGGACTCTGCAGATCTCCAGAGCTCTCCCTCCATGGACAGCCCTCTATTTCCCAGCTGCCGGCCAATGAATTCTAGCCTTGTTGCCCACCCACCTCCATCTCAACTCAGGAGGCTGCTGGGTTCTGCCTGGGCTCCCCTTTCCTGCGATGTGGCCTGGAACCTCTCTGGGCAGTTCAGTGGGGCAATCATAGGACTTATTTGTTTCCCATCTCCCAAGGATCACCGTCTTTCTCTTTCTGATGTGCAGTGTCTTGAAAAATATTGTTTCAAATATTTGTTGTTTTAGACCAGATGTTAGCAGGCAGCAGATGTCACACCCTTGCCTCGTTCTTTTTCCATCCTCCACTCCCTCCCATGCCCCCTCAAACTCAGCTATTGCCAGATATGTCATCTTCATAGAACCCTCCTTTAGATCAGCAGCAGGCAATGTGGCAGTGATCAGGGACATGCCCTGGGAGTCCAACATACTGTGCTTCAGACCTCAGCTCTGCCAGTTCCCTGTGTAATGTTGGCCAAATTATTCCACCAACTTGAGCATTAGTTTCCTTATTTGAACAAGGGGAAATGAGACCTAGCTGCAGGGTGGTTCTGAGGATTAAAAAGGTAATGCATAGAAAGTGACCAGCTCCGGGTAAGGGCTCAGTAATATCCTTCAATGACTGTATGGCCAACTGAACACAGGCAGGATTCGTGTTTAAAATTGCCTCGGATTTCTTCATTGTCTGCTCCAGCTCTGTTCCTGGGGACAGTCCTACCATTACTCTAGAGCTCACAGAAAGGGCGATACAGCCAGCTTTGAATTTCTTGCACCAACAGAGGGGAGCAGTCATGTGGAGAACTTCCAACAGCACATACTAGAAATATCACAGACATTTGGCCGCATGAAGTATTATAATGATCTTTTCTATGCGGCAGATTGATTTTACTAATTAGGTTGGGTTTGAGCCAGTGTTAAATACAGTTTGCATGTACAGAACACAACCAATTGGCAGAATCGGGGGAACAAGGCAACGTTTTAGGTATCAGGGCAAGCCAGCTATGATTGAAGCTCTGCTTCAGAGAATCCTTTCTCTCCTCCCCGCCTCCATTTTTATGAGCTCTTTAAATATTAAGGATGTTAACCCTTTATCACAGTTGCTACAAACATATCCTTCCCATTTGTTATTCAGTTCTGGTTTTAAATTCAAATCTGTTGTACGCAGAATTTAAACAACCTGTATGCAGTTAAACTACGGATCTCTCCTTTCATAATTTCTTCTACCACTTTTAGACCTTGGAAAAACCCCATCCAGGGGTCAAATAAACACTCATCTTTATTTTCTTCTGGTTTTTAATGTTTAATTTCTTATTCTATCTAGAATTTATTTCGATTTTCATGTGTGGCGTAAGGTGTGAAGGCGTCCTATTTGAGATAATTAACGCTGGCTGCTACAGCTGTGAAGCCCTGAAAGCTCAATGCTTTAACATGACTAAGCCTTAATTCTCGCGGATGTCAAGCCCAGTGATGGCCGGGTGGCTCTCCTGAGTGTGTGCCTCCACGTGGTGACTTGGGGACCCAGGCTGCGTCTGCCTGCAATCCTACCATCTCAGTCTTTTGCTTCCAACTGGGGACCCTGTCGAATACTGGGTAAGAACTGACTGCTGCTGCCTGAAGACCTAATTCAGTTGTTCAGATAGCTAACCAATCACATGGCGCCACTTACTGATCACACATGGGCTTATGTGTGCACCGTGGTCTGGGCTCCTTTTTCGGTTCTGTCGGGCACTGTACTAGATTTTTTTCCCCCCGAACTACCTTTACAATATGTTTTAGTATCCTCTGAGGTGAGCTCCTCCTTCATTATTTTCCTTTCTCAAAGTTTTTTTGGCTATTAAACAATAGATAATATTATATATTACCTATGACCTACTGGCTCTGTGAGCATCTCAGAGCCTGCACCCACCCCCTGGGGTTCAATGAACAGCTCAGGTAGAGGATGTCTGCTTCGCTCTGAATGCTTGTGTTTCTCTCAGATTTGTACGTTGAAACCCCAAGGTGATGTATTTGGAGGTGGGGCTTTGGAAGGTCCTTAGGTCATGAGGTTGGAGCCTGCGTTGGGATTAGTGTCATAAGAGGAGGAAGAGAGCCAGCCCCAACCCTCCCTTTGCCATGCGAGGACACAGAGAGAAAGTGGCTGTCTACAGGCCAGGAAGAGGGCCCTCCCCAGACACTGGGTCTGCCAGTTCCTTGAGCTTGGACCTCCCAGCCTCCAGGAATGTGAGAAATAAATGACTTGTTTTAGCTACCCAGTCTATGGCCCTTCGGTTATAGCAGCCTGAAGTGACTAAGACAATGTCTAAACTCATGTCTCCATCTTTTAACCCTTTCCCAAGCTCCAGGTCCACATTTCCAGTGCCTGACATACAGCTGGAAATCCCTGGAAATCTGGCCAGCACCTCCAGGGAGAGCTAGATCCTGCAGCCGACAAAGTTTGTTCCAAGTCAGAGGTACAGGCAAGTTGGGAGAAGGAAAAGAGCCGGTGCTTCAAAATAATCCCCCATCTCTGCACAAAACTCGGCGGAATAACAAGTAAGGAATGATAATTCAGGGGTCCTTACTCGGGAGGTCCTACCCCACCTTGGGGAACCTCGAGAGAGTCATGTCAGCCCCTCAGGGGTCTGCACTGTCCTCCCAGCAGCTGGGGTCAAGTGGCAGCAGGGGCTCAGGGAACGGGTCAGAGGCTGGCCCCCCGCTGTCGGCAAGAGGGCCTTCAAGATTTGGGTGCTTTTCCTCAATCTGCGACGAAGAACAGACGTCACTAAGAAAGTAATAGCAGTTGCTCCCAGTCTTTGATCACCTGCTACGGGCTGGGCGCTGTTAAATGTTAAATCACTTGACCTTCACAAGCACCCAACAAGCAGGCCGCATCACCCCGGTACACAGACGAGGGAGCTGCAGTTCAGGACTGTCGAGCAACTGACCCGAGGCCACAGAGCCGATGAGGAGCAGAGCCAGGACCCACGCTCGGTCGGCTGGCCCCAGACGCCCCGCTCCAGCTGCTCTGTGATGCTGTGTCTACCGTCTTTCCAAACAGTGGGGAGAACAGAATGTTCAAAAGCTGGCAAACAGAATTGAAAATTGTCTTGAAAATGTGCTGCAGTTGTGTGGTGGGGGCGCTGGTTCATGTTGCGGGGGTGGCGGAGGGCGAATTTAATTGAATTTTTCACACTGAAGAAGAATGAGGTGTGTGGTGAAGTGGGAGTCAACTAACCAGAATAAAACCAGAATGACCCAAACTGAGTTTCTGGACATCAGACAACTGCTTGGATTTGCCCTTTGCTTCAGCAGGTAGAGCAGCTATTGAAGAAGAGGGGCCATCACCTCTGATGTACAGCAGAGAGGACCTGGTTCAGCCTTGAGCTAAACGTGGGCTAGGAGAGAGCTGGAGTGTGGACCTGGGTAGAGACCAGCCGGCCCTCTGGGTGACTGATGGCCACAGAAGAAGCGAAAATGTTTGAGTCAGAAGAAGTTACCTGTGTTCTGAGGAGACCCCCTTTCCACAGCATTTAACCTTCAGAGTGTTAGGGCTTAAATGCAGAAAACCAGTTGTCCTAAGTGGCCCACGATGGTCATGAAACTGGACGACCACACGCTTTTAGCTTAAAGGCTCTGATTCTGTGCTGGGTTAATCTGACTAGTTTGGATCAGGAAGCAGAAAGAACCCATATTCACAGAGCTTACTGCGAGAGAAATGGCTGGAAGACAGGTGGAATGGGTTAGCTCGGCCCAGGCTCCTTCTAACGCCCTTTGACAACCTCAGTCACCTACATAGTCAAAGAGAGTCTCAGACAAAGGGAAATCTCTAGCACGTTTGGGGTTTGCTGGGCATGAGACTTTCTGCAGCGTTCAGGGCACAAGGAATAATGATGCATTTTGCCTCGTCTGCCTGTCCCCTTGATGATTGCATCCGTGTGTATTTTAGGGGGACTTCAGTCTTCTGTTTCCTATTCATTTACACTTCAAAAGATTGTTTCGTAAGAGCCACTCAATGCACAAGAAGTCTCATGAGCCTTTCTTCTAAATGAGCCAGCAACTTTCCAAGAACCAGGAAGCTGCAAGTTGCCAAGAAAAAATAAATGAACTCCAGAAGGTTCAAGTTTGGTTTAAAACTCTGTGAGGTTTTAAGTAGGTTCTATGTCTGGCTTAACTCCATGTCCTTGTCTAAGACATAAACCACAGGAGGGAAGACAGTTCCTGGCATGCAACTTTCCCCCAAGCGTTGAATATAATGATCATTTCCAATAATGATTAATTAGAAAATCTTAGCAAAATAAGTCATAAAGCACTGACGTGAGGAGAAGGGGTACGGCACAACAGCTCTTGTTTGAAAGTTAGGCAGCCTCAGGCTTGGTTCTGCTACAAAATTTGTTGGACAAAGTAAATCTTGTCTATCTGTGCCTTAGTTTTTGCATCTAAGAAGTGAAGAAATGACAGCAGGCGGTCTCCAAGTTTCTGTGATGTAAATTCAAAATGACCCCTTGTCCAGTCTGCGGAAGCAAGTAGTCTGGGGCTTCAGTAATGCTGATCAAGATTAGAGTCAGTTGATTGCGTTCATGTCCAACTAGGAAGGTTTTAAAAAAGCAAAAGTGACAGGCCCATCAAAAGAAAATTTGGGAGGAAGAGAAAAAGTAAGGGGGGTGTCTTAGTCAGGGCAGCTCGAACGAGAGATCGTAGACTGGATGGCTTTAGCAACAGGCATTTCTAACCATTCTGGAGGCCGGAAGCCCTAGGTCCAGGAGCCGGTGTGGTCAGGTGATGGTGCGGACTAGCTTCCTGGCTTGTAGACACCTGTGTTCTCACCGTGTTCTCGCGTGGCTGAGACAGAGCTCAGCCATCTTCATCCCCTTTGAAGGGCGCTGATGCCATCATGGGGACCCTACCCCCACGACCTCATCCAAACTCATTGCCTCCCCAAGGTTCCATCTTCAAACACTGCTACATTGGGGATTAGGGCCTTAACATATGACTTGGTGGGGAGGAGGAGACACAAATACTCCGCCCACAGCCGGGGGTGTAACAGACGATGGTGTCTCAGCCAGATCCCCGTACCAGGCTGGTGCACCCAGTCTCTGGCTGCCGTGGGTGTTGGCTGCTGGCAGCTCACACCTGCGCTCTTGCCTGGAGGCATGTCCTTGGCTGACAGAAGCTGGAGGTGTGGGAGGTTACAAGTCTCGCCCCCCAGGAGGCAGCTGGGTCAACAGCTGACCAATGGGCAAGTCTGGTAGCCCAGCCCTCTTGCTTCTGGGCACTTGATGGCCCAGGGCTCCCCAGGGATCAGGCTGGGCTAGACTTCTCCTGATATCTTTGCTAATGTCCTGATGTCTCACTCATCCACGGGTTTCTCATCTCCCTCAATACATCTCCTGCCCAGGAATCCATATCTCAAGCTCTGCTTCTGGGAACCTGACCTACCGTGAGGGGAAGAAGGAAAATGAGCTGGGTGAGAACCCATTAGTGATATGCGAACCGTGCTGGGCTCACATGCCCTGGGCCCGGCACTGACCAGGTCATGATGGAGACAGAAGGGGCGCAGGGCACTAGAGAGCTCTGTGGTCGGGGTAGGAGTTTTATGCACCCAGCCAGCCAGCAGCCGTTCACCGAGAATGATGACTGTGATGGCTCTGGGCCTGCCAGCAACTTTGCTCAGGTCAATTCAGCTCATGCTGTGACTTGACCAAGCTGGGCCCTGCGTGTGTGGAGGCCACAGCAGAAGGCTGAGGAAGGGAGGGGGCGGCGGCGTAGCAGGGGGTGGGCAGCATCTGCTCCGATCAGGAGACACACGAACGTGGGACAAGGGGGTGTGAGAAGGAGGAAGGATCACACTCATCTGGAAGATCAGAGAAGACTTTCTAACGGAGACGGCATTTATTCCAGACCCCGAGGGATGTGTCTGATTTTAAAATGTGGAGACATGTGGGGGAGAGCTTCCTAGGTGGAAAAAGTCTCATCTAAATGAATAAGTTTTTTTAAAAAATATTTTTCTTTTTCTCCATGAAACTGTGCCAAAGTAAAATTTCAACCTTGGGCGTGATTCACAGGCCTGGGACTCCATATGGGGAATGGAAACTGAGGTCCCCCGGGACTTAGAGCCCCAGGATCTGTTTTCTTCCTGCTGGAAGCTATATGTCCCTTGTGCGCAGTCTCCGAGACTTTTGAGGACGCTCTCCCTTTTCTGCAGTCCCATGTGATGGCGTATGTAAGAGTGGGGGACCCAGTCGGGGAGGGCTACAGACCTCAGTCCCCACGGGGAAATCAGGGCGATGCTAAGTGGAGGGGAGAGACTGTGAAAGCTCCCTAAAGATAAGGACCCAGGCCGAGCAAGGGCAGGAGCGAGCCCTGTGTGCCTGAAACAGGGAACTCTCGGGGGAGACGAGAAAGCTAAGATGAGCCGGCAGCTGGTGGTAGGCACCAGCAGATGGTCGGCCTCGCTGCCGGAGAAGGAACAGCAGTCGTAGACACAGACGCCATCCTGCAGGGAGGAGGGCGGCCACTCTGGCCCTCCTGCAGGAGTCCTGGGCCAAGCTGGAGACACAGCCTCCCGCCTTCTGCCAGGAAGTGGGCTACAGGAGGGAGGAAGGCGTCCTCCAGCTTTCACCTCTAGGAGAGTCAGGACCCAAAGAGATGGAGGGAGAGTGCTAAGAATCGTAATCGCTTTACGTCACAGTCCAGAAGGGCGCCCATGGCACTAGAACCTTCAGGTTGTCCCACAGGAGAGGTGGGGGTGGAAGTGAGTAAACAGGGGCCCATCAGAGCCTCCAAGGAGGGGGGCGGAGGGAGATCATGGCAGACGGGCTGAGGGGTTCGGAAGCCTTATGTCAGCGTTTCTTTCTGCATGAAGTTACATCCTTGGGACTTGAGCTACACTCTGACATTAGGTGTTAGAGAATTTCAGTACAGCAAATCCCTTTCTTTGCGATTTCTCCCAGTGTTCATAAGTTTAGAAAATTACTGCCTTCGAGAGGTTTGATTTCACATTCTCCAAGTTTTGTACAATTTGAAAAATTAACTCTTCAGAATCCCTGGAATTGTTCTTGGTGCAAAGAGTGAGGGTGGGACTCTTTGAAAAAAATAATCTGTAACTCTCTCGTTGACGAAAAAGGAGAATCAGTGTTTTGTTATGATGGCAGTAATTATGAAAATAGGGAAGGGTTGAAAGAAGATAAAAAATCGTGTTCTCACCACCCAGAAGTAATCATTTTTGGTACATTCTCTTTTATTTTTTCGTTGTCTGTATTTTTACTGATTGCAATTATATGATATGTGCAAAATTATATAGGCTGTTTTTTTTAATTTTGATAAAATAAATGTAATGTATGCTCATTAGAGTAACTTTGGAAACTACACAAATTTATGAAGCAGAAAATGAAATTCGGTTTTGTATATTTCCGTACAGCATACTTTTTATAACCATACTTTTATGTTTTTTAAATCACTGAGACTGTGTAATATCTGCTGCACTTAAAGCATTGTGAACACATATTAGCAGGCTCTAGCTGGAAGATACTACAAAAAGGGACATGGAAATATATCTAGATATATATGTGTAACCTACGTCTTACCTATTTATCTATGGAACTTGTGATTCATTCGTCTTTCCCAAGTCATACGTCAGTATTCGGGTTGCTCAATGTAACTTTTTCAGCTGCATTAGTAGCATTTTATGTCTTAAGGTGGATACATGGTATTTATTGTATAGTTTTTTAATTAAAAATTTGGGGCATAAAAATGTGTTCTGTTTATTTTTAACTTTTTACCTGGCAACAATTTCAAATGTATAAAAACAGAGCAAGAAGCATCCATATACCCAGATTTACTGACTGTTAACATTTTAAACTTATTTCCTTTATCATGTCCTCTCTGTCTCTCTCTCCACAATTTTTTCCTGAACCATTTTATGGTAAGCTGTTTACGTCATGGTCCTTTGCCCCTAAATGTTTTGGTATTTCCTGAGAACAGAGATGGTCTGTTACGTAACTACAGTACAGTTACCAACTTGAGACGCTTACAACTCACACGGCTGTAACAGTAATTGTACCTAATCTGCTGGCTGGGTTCTAATTTTGTCAGTTGATCTAACAGCGTCCTTTCTGGCATTTCCCCTCCAGAGCACAGCTCAGTCTAGGGTCCAGTATTGCTTTCAGCTGTCACATCTCTTCAGTGTCTTTTAATGTATAACATTTCCACAGCCTTTCTCTGACTTTTATGACATTGACATTTGTGAAGAATGTAGTCCCTCCCACCTATCTTTGTAACTGAAATGGTCCTCATTTATACAAATGCTCACTTTGATTAAGTTGTGGTCATGACTTCATGACCAGAAGAGTGCACTGGAGATGTGTCCTTTCCAGGGTATCACATCGGGAAGTGCACGGTGGTCCCCTGTCCCTCCTAGCTGTTGTTAATTTTAATTACTCTGCCAAGGTGTTGCCCTATTTCTCCCGTTATAGAATTAGTTCCTTCCCACCCCTTGCAACTAACAAGCAACCTGTTGATAGATACTTTAAGACCATATAAATATCCTACTTCTCATCAAAACATCCCCTAGAATTATTATCCACTGATGATCCTTGCCCAGTTCAATCTTTATAACAATACAAAATGAAGATTTTTCTAACTTGAGAATTCCCTCCACATTCACCAAATGACCCTTGACATTCTTCAAGAGACCTTGGCATTCAAGAGCCCCTCCCACTCCTATGTATTTATTTATTATTTATCAATTTTCAGTATAGGCTCACAAACTCTTATTTTTCCCATGGTTTATAACACATTGTTGCACGTAAGTGTTTTGGGCAGACTGTCCCACATGTGTGCAGTAGGAGCCGCCTCAAGGCGGCTCCTTTGTCCTTGTGATGCCCCCCCGGGGTTCTTTAAGCACCTCCTTACTTTCTGGCCTAACGAGATGTTCTAGGCTCATCTTGTACCCACCCTGTCCTAGGCGCGGGAGCAGCCATGTCTCCAAGGAGCGAGGTGCTGTGTGCGTGCGTAAAGAGTTCTGCAAGCCTCGTTACAGACATTGCAAACTCATCACCCCTCCCCCTAATACCCTGCTTCCCAGAGGCAACTACTGTCACCTCTAACTGATTGTATTTACCACCGAATTCCTAAATAACATGCTTCTGCTGCTCCTTCTACATTTTTCACAAGCACACATATTTCCCGTTTCCCTATGCTCTCAAGTCTCTTACAAATTTGGTTATCTCTATTTTCAGTGTTTACCTTTTTATGATGGTGTAACCACTGCTCATTGTTGAACTTCGAGTGTCCTATGATTACGACCACTCTTCCCTTCCAGTATGAGGTTTTATGTGCTCTGGAGCCAACTGTCTTGATTTTTCCACTGGCTTAGTTTCTTTGTTGTATTATTATCGCTGATTCCACCCCAAATCCTCTGCTGGTTCTCTAAACCTGCTCCTGACACCTCCAGACGCATCCGATGTGCATGCAGTCTCACTTTCTGGAAGTCCCTGTCCCTGGAGCCTTCCCATCTGCTCCAGCTTGGGCCGGCTGCGACATAGCTGCCATCTTGGTTTCCTTCACCGTCATCTTGGGGAATTCCCTCATTACTTCTTGGCTCCCCGTGACCCTGATTCTCATCTCTTTCCTTACGTAATCCTTTGTTTTGATAAATCGCAACCTCTAGCAGTTTCCTAAGCAAACAAATAAACAAATATGGGAAGTACTTTTTTTGAGATCTTGCACTTCAGAAAATGTCTTTATTATACCCACACCATCAGTTGACAATTTGACTTGATGTAGAATTCTAGGTCAGGTACAATTTTCCCCCAGAATTTTGGAGGGATTATTCCTCATCCTTTAGCTTCTAGTGTTGCCATCAAGAAGCCTAAAGTAATTCTGACTCTTGATTGTTTGAATGAAAATGTTTTCTCCCTGTCTGGGAACATCTCCTCTTTGCTTTTAGTTTCTGAGATTTTATCATGACGTGACTCAGTGTGGGTTTATTTTTGCCCACTAGGTTGTCAGTGGGCTTTTTTGATCTGGAAACACCTGTCCTCCAGTTCTGAAAATTTTTTCTTGAGTCATTTCTTTGATGATTTCCTCCTCTCTGTTTTCTTTGAATAATTCACATCACAGACTCCTAACTTGGGTTTTGATTTTCTTTTCTATTTTCCATCTCTTTAGGTTTTTCCCCCTCCCACTTTCCAGAAAATTAAAAAAAAAATCTTCTAAAGGCTTAAATATAAGATATGACACCATAAAACTCCTAGAAGAGAACACAGGCAAAACATTCCCTGACATAAATTGTAGCCATGTTTCCTTTGGGCAGTCTACCCCGGCAAAAGAAGTAAAAGCAAAAATAAACAAATGGACCTAATCAAACTTATAAGCTTTTGCACAGCAAGGGAGCCATAAACAAAACATAAAGACAACCTATGGACTGCGAGAAAATATTTGCAAACTATGTGGCTGACAAGGGTTTAATTTCCAGGATTACAAACAGCTCATACAACACAATAACAACAACAACAAGACCCCGAACAACTCAATCAAAAATGTGCAGAAAACCTAGATGGACATTTCTCCAAAGAAGACATCCAGATGGCCAACAGGTACATGAAAGGTGCTCAGCATCACTAATCACCAGAGAAATGCAAATGTGAAATACAACGAGGAGTCAACTCACACCAGTCAGAGTGGCCATCATTCAAAAGTCCACAAACAACAAATGCTGGAGAGGATGTGGAGAACAGGGAACCCTCCTACACTGCTGGTGGGAATATAGTTTGGTGCAGCCACTATGGAGAACAGTATGAAGATTCCTTTGAAAACTAAAAAGAGAGTTACCATAGAATCCAGCAATCCTACTCCTGGGCATATATCTGGAGGAAACTCAAATTCAAAAAGATATGTGCACCCCATTGTTCATAACAGTACTGCTTATAATAGCCAGGACATGAAGCAACCTGAGTATCTATTGACAGATGACTAGATAAAGAAAATGTGGTGTGTGTGTGTGTATATATACATATATATATGTATATATACTTAAATATTATATATATGTATACAATTACTCAGCCGTAAAAAAGAATGAAAGATTGCCATTTTCAGCAACATGAATGGACCTAGAGATTAGTAGACTAAATGAAGTCGGACAAAGACAGATATATGGTATCACTTATATGTGGAATATAAAAAAATGATACAAATGAAATTATTTACAAAACAGAAACAGACTCACAGACATAGAAAACAAACTTATGGTTCCCAAGGGGGAAAGGGCAGGGGGGGATAAATTAGGAGTTTGGGATTAACATGTACATGCTACTATATATAAAATAGATGAACAACAAGTTCCTTTTGCAGAGCACAAAGAACTATATTCAATATCTTGTCATAACCTATAATGGAAAAGAATCTAAAAAATCTGAAAATACATATATATTCTTTTTCATCTATATGTATGTGTATATATAGACACAAAACTGAATCACTTTGCCGCACACCAGAAACTAACACAACATTGTAAATCAGCTATACTTCAATAAAAAAATCTTCCAACAGTTCTAGTCATTTAAAAAAACTTTTGCTATTGTACTTTCAACTTATAAGAGCTCTTTTTTTTTGTTTTCTGAACATTCTTTTACTATAGCAGTCTTTCTTGTTCTGTAGATGTTATGTTATTTTTTGAAAAAAAAAATCTCTGAGGATATTAATGGTTAGTTTTCGTTAAGAAATTCTTTTGGCCCACACATAGTTTCTCTTTTTTTCAGCTTACCTTTTGTTTGTTTCTCTTGGCCTCTTTCTCCCATATTAAATGCTTTCCTCACATGTTCAATGATCCTTGGCCATCTGTTGAATTTTTTAAAAAGAAGACTTTATAAGACACGATTTATATTCTCATTCCACTGGTATAATTTACATACAATAAATGTACCAACTTTAACATGTGTTTACATATATATACCCACGTAACCATCAGCACAATCAAGATACAAAATATTTCCATCACCCTGGTGCCCCTTTATAGTCGCTCTTCCCCCAGCTCCAGCCTTAGGCAACCACTAACCTGCTTTATGCCACTATAGATTAGTTCCGCTTGCTCCAGAATTCCATACAAAGGACGTCACGTGTAATGTTTCTGAGATTCATTAATGCTGTGTGAATATGCAGTTTACTTTCCTTTTTATTGCTGAATAGTATCCCACTGCACCAACACACCACAATTTGTTTATCTGTTCACTTAGTGATGGACATTTGGTTTGTTTCCAGTTTGAAGCTATGAAGCCTAAAGCTCTGTGAACATTTGTTCATACAGCTGATGGTACGGACAAATGTTTTCAATTCTCTTGGGTAAATGCCAGGTTGTGGAATTGCTGGGTTATATGGTGAGGGTGTTCTTAACTTTATAAAAAACTGTCAAACTATTTTCCCAAAGTGGTTGTACCATTTCTACATTCCCATCAGCAAAGCATGAGAGTTCTAATTGCTCTGCATCTTTACCAACACTCCGTATTAGCAGTCTTTTTAATTGTAGTCATTCTAGTGGTATGTAGTGTTCCCTTTTGACGGTTTTGATGCGCATTTCCTCGGTAATTAACCAGGCTGTCTTCATATGCTGTATGCTCGAGGAGTAGGGCACAAAGAGACGACTGGATAATCAGGCTGGTGGGAGAGGAGTGTCAACCAAGGCTTCACTGTAAAGCAGTTCTCTGGGCCATTTTGCAGAGAATTTTGTTACCAATTTCTTAGTTTTTTCCCTCTTAGACTGGTTAGATTCCTCGTAGAAGCTCCCCAGCCGCCTGCCAGAAGCCATGGGTGGCTTCTCGGATTCTAAAATCCAAGTGCGAGAAGAGAGCTGGCCACTTCAGCTTCCAGTATGTAATCCCCGCCTTCGATCGAGTCCGGTGTTTCTTAGTCCAGAGAACCTGTTCTGCACTCTCCAGGGAATAAACCTACAATGTTCTGCAGTGCGAGGCAGGGGCTATTCCCTAGCCGAGCCGAGTGGATGAGAGCCCTGGGGAGAGGGGCGGTCTGGCTGCTCTTCAGCTGACTTTCACCCACTCTCCTCTTTCCCGATCTCCTTTACTCCTACTTCTGGAGGTTTCTGGTAGTGCCCATTTCTGAGCCTTTGGGCGTTGTACTGTGTGACTGATTAGCTTGTCAGCTACTCAAGTTCCCTGGTGATGAAAATAATTGCTCTGTCACTTTATGCGGCTCTACTTTTGTCAAGGGAATGGTAAAAAACGTGTTTAGTGGTTTTTCTCAGCACAGGATGCTAACAGCATAAGGATGCAGCCCCTGTTAGTAAGTGCTGGGCCAGAGGAGAGCTGCGATTGGCAAATGGGGCAAGTAGTAGGGAAATGGCAAAACCAGAGTTCAGACATGGCTGCAGCTTAAAGAAAACAGCAAAAAACTCACCAATGAAGCACTTTAGGGGCTACTTTTGCCTTCAGCCTAGTGAATGTCCCTGAATACATGCAGGTCAACTGAATTCAGGATCCACAACGACTTGCCAATGATTTAATGTCATTACTTCCATATCGTTGTTGTCATTGTTTTAATAGACTTAAAAAATTTTAAAGCAGTTTTAGGTTTACTGAAAATTTGAGCAGAAAGTACAGAAATCCAGTTTCTCCAATCATTAGCATCTTGCACTCGTGTGATATGTTTGTTACAACTGATGAGCCAATATTGATATGTTATTATTCACTAAAGCCCACAGTTGACATTGGGTTCATTCTTTGCATTGTATACTCAGTGGGTTTAGACAAGTGTATAGGGCAACACACCCACCATTACACTATCAGGTAGAATGATTTCACTGCCCTAAAAATCCTCTGTGCTCCACCTGTTCCCCCCACTACACCCCACAAACCCTGGCAACCACTGATCTTTTTACTGTCTTCATAGTTTTGTCTTTTCTGGAATGTTACACAGTTGGAATTACACAGTATGTAGGTTTTTGATTGGCTTCTTTCACTAAGTAACATGCATTCGAGTCTCCTCCATGTCCTTTTGTGACTTGCTAGCTCCTTTTTTAGTGCTGAGTAATATTCCACTGTCTGGATATATCTCAGTCTATTCATTCACTTACAGAAGGACATTTTGGTTGCTTCCAAGCTTTGGCAATCATGAATAACACTGTTATAAACATCTATGTGCAGGTTTTTGTGTGGCATAAGTTTTCAATTCATTTGAGCAAATACCAAAGAGTGTGACTGATAGATCCTATGGTAAGGGTATTTTAGTTTTGTAAGAAACTGCCCAACTGTCTTCCAAAGTGGCAGCACCATTTTGCATTTCCACCAGCAATGAATGAGCGTCTCTGTTGTTCCACGTCCTTGCCAGAATTTGGTGTTGTCTTCTTGGAGAATTGGTCCTTTTATCGTTACGGGATGTCCTTCTTCATCTCTGATAGCTTTCCTTTCTCTGATGTCTGCTCTGTCGGAACATGGCCACTCCTGCTTTCTTTTGATTACTGTTAGCATGGTATAGTTTCCTGCATCCGTTTAAATCCATTTGTGTCTTTGTATTTATAGTGGGTTTCCTATAGACGCTATGTAGTTGGGTCTTGTTTTTGGATGCAGTCTGACAATCTGTCTTTTGATTGATGCGTTTAGACCACTGGCCTTGAAAGTGATCGTTGATACAGGTGGATTAATATCTACCACATTTGCTACTATTTTCTATTTGTTGTCCTTGTTCGTTGTTCCTAGTTTTGTTTTCCATTCTTTTTCTGCCTTTTGTGGCTTTAACTGAGCGTTTCATGTGAGTTATTAGTTATACTTCCTTTTTTTAAAACTTTTTTTTAAGTTGTAGCCCTAGAGTTTGCAATACACATTTATGAGTTTATTTTTAATAACATTTTACCGTTTCACGGGTAGTATGACTACCTTATAATAATGAAATAATCCTAATTTCTTCCTCCCATCCCTTGTACCATTTCCATCATTCATTTCACTTATATATAAACATACACGTGGAGGCTAGAGCTGACTGGAGTTGAGGATTTCCCTTCCCCCAGGTCAGTTAGGCTCTGATGATGCTCCAGTTTTATAGAGATTGTGTCTTTTTGTACCCTGTTAAGGCTAACACATGATTTTCTAATTTTTTTTCTGATTCTTATAGTAAATAATAGTCTACTAAATCTTATGTTTTCATAAAGTCTACATAAGCCCTACTCTACACCCCATTTGATGTCAGTTGATGGCAGGTGGACATGCACAGGACACCTCCGTGTCCGTCTGGATCGCATAAGATGCAGCTCCTGGACCTTCTATGATCAAGTGCGTGAAAAAGTCCAGTTCCCAATAGGCATTGTTCCCAGGACTCCTCCTGTTCCCAGTTCTGCCTGCAGAGTTTGATGGGAGCAACATCTTACAAGATAAAAAAGCACCGTCACCAGGATCCTCCCTCCCTTACCTCCTGCTCTGGTGTTTTCTGGAAATTGAAACAGGAAGAGCGTGGAAACCACCAGTGGCTGGCTCTCATGCCCACTGACTGCATTTCTCCTACTGATAGGTTTACTAGATTGAAATATAAGAAGATTTTTTAAAATGTCTTTCATGACACACTGTATTTATTTATTTAAAAGGTCCTTATTGAGCACTTCCTGTATGTAAGGTCCTGTGCTAGGAAATCAAAACAAAGCAGTGAGCAAGGTGGACATAGCCCAGCCCTCAGAGAGGGGGTGGTGAATAGGAAACAACTGAATACATAGTGAATCATTGTAATTGGAAGTGTGATTTGAGTTTCAGAGAAACATCCAGCCCGAGGGGCAGGGAAGGATCCGTGGTGGTGGTGGCTCCAGGATAGTCTTCCTGGAGAACTGGTGTTTGAGTTGGGCTCTGAAAGATCAGACTAAACTCGGAGAGAAGGAGGGTATGGGTGTTCCAGGAAAGGAGAAGAACGCGTGCCAAGGTCCTGGGGCAGGAGGGGAGCAAGGTGGGCTTGTGGGCACTGCAGTAAGTGGACGTGGCTGGAGTGTGGAGGGAGAAACAAGGAGAGGTGCAGCCGTGTCCCGTGTTGCCGGGGCAGGGCAGGGGCTCTGCGAACATCGCTGGTTAGCAGATGAAAGAAGGCAGATGTGGCTGGTCTTTAAGGAGGTTCCTGCCCTCAGCTCCTGCTTGTCCACACACTTTACCAGTGACGAGAGTGAGCGTGCGGGGGCCGCTTGGCCAGGAGTCAAGGGAACGGGTGAAAGTCAGAGAAGGGCTAAATGAGGAACGAGCAGTGTGTGGCCAAGGCCAGAAGGAAGAGAGGCCACGCTGGTGTGGGGAGGCCTGGAGGCTGCGTGGGGAGACAGCTGTAGAGGCAGGTCTTGAGCCGTGGCAGCAGCAGGCACCCCAGCAAGGAGCAGGGCAGGAGGCGAGGGCTCAGACAACAGAACAGTGTGAACAAAGGTTCCACGAAAGAGGCTTGGGGGTGGAGGGGCTGCGGGACCGGCGTGCGCAGTGACGGGAGGCTGGGTCAGGCGTGGACGAGGCAGCGTCTCGGCTGCGGTCAGAGGTGGCTATGCCCCCAGGCCACATGCGGCCCCTTCTGGGAGCCCAGCAGGACGATGCCCAGATCGGCCTTCTCCGTCCAGAGCCCTGAGATCCACTGCTTCTCATATTCAAGCATTGGGTAAAAGGACCTGCCTATAGGTTTGGTTTCTAGGAGGTGGGAGAAAACGGCCAGAGCTGGGAAAGCTCCAAATCTTCAAATGCAGACATGACATCTTATTGCTGCCCAGTGAACTCGAGAAAGAATCTGCCCCAGCTTGTCACTCAGATCTCATCAGATCTGAGACCCAGTGAAAACTCTTCCCCGAAAGTCCCACAGAATTTGAACAACGGAAAAGAGAAACCAGCACAGCCGTGACTGCAAGTCATTAGCTGTGATAAACATCGTGTCTGGGGAGCCAGGGTCATTCACTCAACAAGCATTTCCTGTGCGCCTCCTCTGAGCCACACACACGAACGGCCATCAGCTCTCTCTTTTGGTGCTGAGAGATGCCCTGAGCAGCACCGTTTGGGACATGAGACAAGCCAGAGCGACGTCTCTGAGGAAGTGGCTTGGCTTCTCTGCGCACCCCGACGTCTTTGGCACCCAATCTTAGGGGGAGAGGACGGTGTGACGCTGTCTCCAAGACCGAGAAGCCACGAGGCTGCAGCTCCCCAGGAAGAGGCGGAATTGTACAGACTCAAATGAATTAGGAGTGTCAATGGAGCGGTTCGACTTGGCTTGCACAGTACAATAAAGATCTGTAAACACTCAGCTCCGTATTGAACTCGAAGCAGGGTGATTAATTCATTATTCACTTCCCAGCCTGGAAGGGAAAGCGTGTATACCCGGGGGCCAGCGCGGACGAGCACCGTCATAAATCACGCCGCGTACAAGCCTCGCAATGAGGCACTCGGCTGGCCGGAGGGGCTGCTCCGCAGGCAGCGGCAGTGGCCAGAGAGCCGGCCTGCTGAGGTGGGTCAGCCTGCTCCCTGGAGGCGCACCAGTTGGCCAGTCACTCAGCCTTCCAGCCAAGGCGGCCAGCCTCTCGGCCACCCAGCTTGGTGCTTCCTGGCCAGACCACAGGGAAACAAACTCCACTCCACCCAGGAGAGCTTCTGTGACCTGAGGTGGCCCCTCCTGAAAGTGGACGAGATGCTAGGAGTAGCGTTAGGGTCTGTCCAAAAGGCCTGTAAGGTCCAGATGGGATAAAGCACTACCTGCTCCCCTCCCTGGGCTGTTCCTGGTCCCGGATCCTTCTGGCCCAGCCAGAGGGCCAGGCTTGTGTCTGCTCTGCATCTTCCAACTGGGGGCTCTGGAAGTCACTCCCTGCGGACCACGAGTACAGCCTTTGCCCTCCAATCTCTGCTGCCTTCAGGGCAGAGCCCTTTGCGGGATGAGAATTTCATGTAGAGTTGAAAGCAGCCAGTGCAGGACGTCCCTATCAGGGGCTGTTTAGTGCTGCTGGGTGACAATGCAGTCCTTCACATAGACGATTTTTTCTTTTCCAAGCAAGACACCCTCCATTTCCTCAACTGTCCCTCATATTTCAAGATTTCTAGACCTCCCATGTCCTGACATTCTGTCCTAGACTGGCCCCCTTTATATCTCCTTGTAAGTCTCCAACCACTGCCCCGCCCGCCTGACGGGGCGCAGCACCTCCTGTGCATTCTTATCGTCAGAGCAACAATAAGTAGGACTTACGACGTCTTAATGCTTTACATGTATCATCTCAAGTAACTCAGAATGACCTGGTGGTCTTAGTAGTTCTAGTTTACAGACGAGGCCTCAAGAGGTGAAACGGCTGGTCAGGACGCAAGCCCTGGCCAGTCTGCCCGCGGAGACGCGCCTCTGACCTTCCCGCTGTGCTGGTGCACTCGTCCGGGGCCTGGCGCATTTGCTAGCTAAAACGCCAGCGACATCTGCTTCAGGGTCTGCCAGGCTCGGGGACTTTCTTCCTCAGAGCCAAGCTGAATCTGAGAGACTGGTCGAAACCCCTGAATCTCTACTAAAGGCACCATCAAAAAATAATAATATGGTATTTTATCTAAAAAAAAAAAAAAGACAAACTTATTTACAAAACAGAAACAGACTCACAGACATAGAAAACAAACTTATGGTTACCAGGGGAGGAAGGGGGTGGGAAGGAATAAACTGGGAGTTCGAGATTTGCAGATACGAACTAAGGTATATAAAATAGGTAAACAGCAGGTTCATACTGTACAGGGAACTATATTCAATATCTTGTAGTAACTTATGTTGAAAAAGAATATGAAGACAAATATATGTGTCTTCCTATATGACTGAAGCATTATGCTGCACACCAGATTGACACAACATTGTACACTGGCTGTACCTCTGTAAAAAATATACACTACCACTACTAACACTAGACTACCACCATCACCACCACCACCACCACCACCACCACCACCACTGAAATAACAAAGGCACGACCCACACAGCTTTCTGCTCTTCCAGAAAAGGGAGATTCTTCCCTCCAGGCCAGATACTATGGCTCAGGAGGCAATCTGTTTACCTTATTTGGGACACAAAGGAGCAGATTCTCCCTAATCTGTTTACAGAACAAAAGAGCAAGCAAACAGGATTCCTTAACAGAAGGGTCTCGAACCAAGGATTAGTGGGAAATGCTCATTCTCCTCAGGCTCCCAGACAGACACCTTACAACAAAGAGCACTGGGGCCCAGCCTACCGTGCTCGAGAACAACAGGCATAGTCTATTAACACCGTCCCTTCCCCTACGAAGGAAGAAAAGTTAGACAGCCAGAACCGGTAGCCCAGGCTTCAGTGGGGGGCTTAAGCATTGCCCATAGCAGCTCTGCACATGTGTTCACCAAGCTCCCTGTGAATATCTACAGAGGGAGATTCTGATTTTGCTTACGTGTGGGCTGCATTTGACATTATGGTTAAGGAGAGAGGACTGGCATTTGGGGTGCTGCTTATACAAGGCTCTCTCATCCTAGGAGAAGTCAGGTGACCTGGAATGGGTACTCAGGGGGTGCCTGCAGAGTCTGCTCCCTGACCACACCAAGCCAGGTAGCAAATCAAGCCAAGCCGAGATGTGGTGCCAGGAGCTCCACTCCGGAACCCTCAAGGCAGCTACAGTTACTCGAAGCCTGCCCAGTGGGCTGGCCTTGCTGCAAATGGACACGAGTATGGAGGCAGGACACCAGCTGGTGCCTGCCAACCAGCCGTCAGGTCAGCATGGATGTGCATGGGTGAAAGCTGGCTGTTCTGGGCAAGGGTGTGGAGACGGAGGACAGTCTGTGGGAAACTGCTTGTGGCTCAATTGCAGATGCAAATATCCACAACTACCTGAACGCAGGACACTGTGTGCTGATGTCTGCGTCAGACCCCTCATCCAGCATGACCTCCCCAGTTAGACGTTGTGAGAGCTAAACTGTAACGGCGTCGAACGTGCTGAGAGACATAGCACATGGCTTCTATTCAAATGAAGTGAGCTCACTACAGAGGGACCAACGTGCAGCTGCGCTAATTTTCCTTCGAAATTAAAACTGTACCCCCCCAAATTATGCAAAAACTAAACTTCCAACCAGAGGTAAAAATACCCAAACTTGGTGTGCATGTGAGTGGAAACTTACATATGAAATACAAAGACATTTTAACAGTAATTTAGTGAGGTGTTAATTTACACAGAGTAAAGGCACAAATCTTCAGGGTAGACCTTGGTGACATCGTGTGTGCGTGGCCACTTCCCAAATCAAGACACAGAATGTTTCCTTGCCCCAGGAAGGAACACTCATGTGTTACGTCCTTCCCAGTGGCCCCTGCTCCCGGATAAGAACTGCACCAATCCTTTTGCCTTATTTTAACTTTTGCCTTTTCTTAAGCTTCTTATACATGGAGTCACACCTATGCGTTCCTGGCTTCTTTTGCCCCACATATTTTTCAGATTAATCCACGTTGTGGCGTTATCAGTAATTAATTCCCTTTTACTGCTGAGTAGTAATTCATTGTATGTATGTCACTGAATTTGTTTATTCTCCTGTCGATGGACATTTGTGTTATTTCCAGTGTTTGGTTATTAAGAATAAAACAGGAACGAACTTTTTTGCTCATGTGTGTTACACAAATCTTTTTAATGTAAAAATATGCTGGTTTCTCTAGGATATTTACTTAGGCATAGAATATTACTTACAATCTGTCAAGTGTTATACTGTAGGTTTAAAAATAACTTACAGCAGGGTAGGGATAGCCCAGTGGTAGAGCTCATGCTTAGCATGCACAAGGTCCTGGGTCCAATCCCCAGCACCTCCACTAAAAACAAAAAAGAAGTGGATAATGCAAAAGAAAAGTTTAGGAATACCGAGGACAGAAAAGATGTATCAACATCAACATGAAAGGAGTCCTCAAGGACAGAAAAACGTTTTGTAAATAACTTATAGAAATGTAAAGAAATCCCTTAAAATTTGCTTGCAAATTCATACGATATTTAAAAATAGGTGCAGAAGGAGGAATCACCCAACACTGAAAGTGCTTTCTAGAGACAGAGTGATTTTATTCTTAAGAGCCACAAATGTTCTCCTAAGATATAAATTTTTCAACAGTTGGAACTTGAAGCAAATTGACTTTAGGCAAATTGGTCTTAGGCAAATTGGTCCAAAGGCTCAATGTGGATTCTTGTCGAGACAAGTCTCCCCCATTCTGTACTAGCGTAATTGAATTTTTAAACAAAGCAGAGTAGACATTCACCCCTGTGAGACTTCATGCCGGTGGGAAGTACACATATATTTGTGCACATGGATATATGGGATTAGGATGTTGGAACATGTAGGTACTTGGTGGAAGGAGGGAGAGGAATTCCTGGCCCTGTTCACAGAGCTCCGGGGGGATGGATAATGGGCCATGAGCTGGCAGGATGCCCAGGGAGTTAAAACGTGGTGGGGCCAGGGCAGGGGCCTACGCCGGGAAGGTCTTGATGGAACTCATGTGCAGCCGTGGGTTTTGCCTGGCGATGTTGGGACCCGTTTGCCAGGAGGAGCTGGGGTATCATTAAATTAATGAGGAGAATAAGGTAGAGGCTGACCCTGGGGATGCTGGCATAGAGAACTAGGTAACCAAGAGAGCCCACAGCTTCAGTGGGCTATGTCAGTTAGCCTCTGCCGGAGAGGGTGAAAAGCCTGTGCTTGACCCTCAGCGGCCTGTCGTGGGTACCACTATTTCAACCTTCATTGCCAAAACGTGTCTGCAGCTATGACTGCAAATTTTAAAAAATTTACAGTCTTTCACATGTGTTCACTATCTCTTCTGCTTTATTGCCTCCCACACTTCTGATAAAATTGGCTTCTATGTCATCTTCCAAGTTATTAATAAAAATATTAACCTGGACAGAACCAGAACAAAGCCCAGTGGAATGCTGCCAGAGACCTCCCCTCCAGGGTGACGGGGATTCATTCATCAACTCTCCCGGAGAGCGACTATTCGACCGACTATAAATCCACCTTCAGTCCCCTGACGTGTCTCCATCTCTGCCCAAGACAATCAAGAGGGATTTAGTAAAAGGCCTCGCAGAAATGAGACACCGGGTCTCTGACATCCTCCTGATCCACTAATCTAATAATTCGTACAAAAAAAGAGATGAGGTTAGACTTGTTCTTAGTGGTTCCACACTCGTTCCTGGCAAGCCACACTTCCTTTTCAAAGTACTCAGAAAACCACCTGCTTAATAATCCCATCTAGGTTTTTGTTGGCACTGGCTGCATTCATTAGCCAAGTTGTAAATTTCATCTCTCACCCCTCATTTTAGAATCAGGATTCTTTCTTTCTTTCTTCCTTTTCTTTCTTCCTTTCTTTCTTTCTTCCTTTTCTTCCTTTCCTTCCTTCCTTCCTTCTCTTTCTTTCTTTCTTTATTCCTTCCTTCCTTTCTCTCTTTCTTTCTCTCTTTCTTCCTTCCTTTCTTTCTTTTTTCCTTCCTTCCTTCCTTCCTTCCTTTCTTTCTTTCTTTCTTTCTTTCTTTCTTTCTTTCTTTCTTTCTTTCTTTCTTTCTTTCTTTCTTTCTTTCTTTCTTTTCTTTCTTTTCTTTCTTTTCTTTCTTTCTCTTTCAATTTTCCAGGGCATCTTAAAGATTTTACAGGTGACTCCAGTGGCCATCTGGGAGGTCATTTGTCTGGACTGGCTGACTTAAACTCACTTAGGCGAGCTAGGTAGTGTATTTAGTCTAAGCGAACTTCTGGGGTATAGGTGGAAAGCAACTTTATTTCGTCTCCATTTTTCCTTTAACGTTAACGCAGTGAGGGCTGTTCTTCTGCCGTTTGTGGATGAACATTCACCAGTCCCATGACTTTTCTGATCACTCGTGATACAGTCACTGTAAACCACCAAATACAGGCTCCATTTAGACACAGAAATCTGGTCGTATATGGGGAGCAGGACTGTGAGCTTTGTTTAAAGCTGAACCTTCCCCGGCAGCCTGGGCCCGCTGCAGGCAGGAAGCTGCTCGGACTGTGTGCTGGTGCCTTCTTTCTCTACCCTCTCCTCCCAGCTCAGCTTGCAAACCTGCAATTCTGATGCCTCTAGGGTGGGATGGAGCTGCGAAGTCCCCAGAGCAGGCAAGCTCTTCTTTGGTGCTTCTGTAAACCAGCTCTCGACTCCCTGGGCCTGGCAAGTGTTTCGAGTCTTCTCATTCTTTAGATTTTTCAGGCAGCAATCAGGCCCCAGTTTCCTGTGTCCTGTCCTCAGCCTCTGCTCTTCAGCTGTTCTCCTCTGAAGCCTCTCTCTCTCTGTCTGTCTCCTTCTCGATGAGGGGGAAGTACCCACAGCATGCAAACCGCTCTCTCCAAAGACCTCCTCACCCGCAGTCCTCTCCCATCCCCACTCTCCTGACCCTCAGAGCTCTCAATGTGGTTTTCAGGGGTTCAAGAGAAATTCCACCAGCTTGAAGACACTTACGCAATATTTGAACAGTGGCCTCCTATGGAATGTAACTTTTCTCTTCATGTTGCAGCCAAGAGGGAGGCAGAGTCCAGTGTGTATATTTGGTTAAAGTAGTTTTCCACTATCTGCGCTCCTATCTTGGCCTTCAGTTTCCTCCAATCTGGTTTGATGGCATTTCTTTCTTGATAGGGAGACAGACGAAAACAGGAGTTAAGAACGTCTGCGTTCTGTCTGAGATCTCCCCTCATTCCCTACCATCTCATCAGGCACAGATTCTCCTCCTTTCTGAAACACGTGCTTTTAAAAACCACAACTATCAGGACATTCAATTAATAATGAATAATAATAACAGTATATAGATCTGAATACATTCTTTTTATTACTTCCTATTGGTAGAATAAGAGTCGGGGGGACACGCGGGGAAGAATTTTATATATACAAATATATATTTTAGGTAGATTTTTCATTGCAGCTTTTTTTAAAAAATTGAGGTACAGTCAGTTACAATGCATCAATTTTACAGCACAATGTCCCAGTCATGCATATACATTCATATATTCGTTTTCATAGTCTTTTTCATGAAACGTTATTAGAAGATATTGAACATAGTCCCCTATGCTCTACAGAAGAAACTTTTATTGATTGAACACTTACGACGTGCTCATTACTTTATATTCACCTTCTTAAATAATCAAAATAGTCATGGGGGGTAAATGTTATCATCCCATTAGACAGATGGAGAACATCAGGTGCAGAGCAGAGAAGTAATTTGCCACAACTCTGCAGCTAGCTGGGTGCGTGCTTTTTCTAATGGATCTCTGAATTCCAAGTTACTGCCATAAGATAAATTGGTGAGCTTGGTAAAATAATGAATAGATCCAATTATTTTTACAAACAAACAACAAAGAAGCTGTCTCTCTGGTGGGTATACAAAGAAGAAAACAAAAATCACTCTGAATACCTGAAGCGGGGATGTATTTCTTTTGAATATCTTACTTAGGAATACTGCATGTAATAATTCTGTAAAATTAAAATAATGCTGCACGCACGGCTCTGAATTCTAATTCTCAGACTTAACTGCACTACGAACATTCCCCATGGCTGGTACGATTATTTGAAAATTATCTTTAATGGCTTCATGATAGTCCAGCGAACGGGCACACCACTATGTAACCTTCTTCCCTTATTGCCAAACGTTGAGGTTGTTTTCTTTTTTTTTTAACCACTTTGGGTAACACCATAATGTACACCACTGTGCGTACATCTGTGTTTGAATTTCTGACAATTATTGGAAGAGGAGTTGCTGGATTAAAGTGTATAGACTGTTTAAAGACCCTGGATACAACTTGCCATATTACTTTCTAGAAAGGTTTGTACCAGATGGGCTTATCCTAATGGACGGTGCATTTATCAACCCCACTAGTCTAAAGACCCATGTCCACACTAGGGCTAGCCAACAAGACCAGAGCGTTCATGGGGGCTGGCCAGATCATCCCCATCTCTGGACAATATCAGAGACAGAAAAAAAGTGGGTTTGGCTCCAGTGACCATTATCTGCAAACCAGGAATCTGTTTGGAGGGAGTGGGAGGAGGGTGTACATTTGTATATTTGCGTGTTTGTAGTCAGGGTTCTCCTGGAAGGCTCTCTGCTCCTCTGATCCAGCCTGCATGTGGGTCCTTGCCCTGTAACACAGCCCTGCTTCAGCCGGTCGGCCCACAAGCCACAGGGCAGGGCAGCTTTATTTGCTCCCAGTCACATTCTGGTCACACCTTCCTGCACGGAACTCCAGGGCCCCTCCGTGGACCCAGAGCATCTCCCAAGAACCCCCAGCAACACATCTTAATAAACACGTCTGAAGGTGGGTTTGCTTTGCACCTGCCGCAGGTTGAATTGCCGGAGTTTTGCTTTCAAGTGATGCCCTTTGTCCAGAGCTCATTCTAAACCCTACCCGTTTCCCTCACCAGAACCACACTTTTAAGACAGAAAAGCAACATCCAGCAATACTAAAGACACATGACAATATTTTAATAGCTTTTCCCTCTGCTTTCAAAAGCAGCACATGCTTAAGCAGAAAACGTAGAAAATCCAGTAAAGTGGGAAGGGAAGGACGCCGGGTGACCCGCACAGATGGTGGCCGGCCCGGCAGATGGGGTGTGCACGCGTCTCGGCAGACATCTGCACGGGGTCCGGAGGGTGCTGTTCGGCTCAGCAGATGTCCGTGGACACACAACAAAGGCCGAGAATGGGTAGGAACTCTCCCCCTCGACGCTGTGTGAGTCCAAGTACTGAATTCCCACGCCAGGGAGAAGGGGAGGGAGAATCTTGTGAAATGATTGAGGGGAAAAATCATAGGAGCAGTAGAATGGTGCTTGATACAGAAATTAAGTTCGTTCGTAAGAAAACAAAGAATACCAGAGTCTAGTTTCACATTCTCTCTCTAGCTCCCTGTGGCTTCTGATCTCCAGCTTCGGGTGCACCCACCACCAGCCTCTGCCGGTACCTCGGCCAGGTTCTGTCCCAGTGCCTGAGAGGGTTTGACGGACAGACGTCTAATCTTTGGGCTCCCCATGGAAGCTGGCCCTGCAAATCGCCATGGAAACAGAGGATACTGTGATTGTTCTTGTTGGCCTTAGATGGAGGTTGCTCCCAGGTGATGGCTGGGAAAGCCACTCTTACAATGGCTGTCAATGGAACTGGGAGAACTAAATCTCTGAAAGCAGCAGGTGGATGTAAAACAAGGCAACATAATAAAGTAAACAGCCCAGTAGAGCCAAGTCCTGGCAGGAGCGCACCAAGAAGAAAGGCATCTGGTTTCCCCGAGCCATGATGCCGGCCCGGGCTCTCTGTCCCAAAGGGCTCTCAGAGCCACCTGGCACAGTTGCCTGTCTCTTGGTGTCCTTATTTTTGTACTCCTGCGCCCCTGGCAACATTTCAGGGGAGCCCCAGGGTAGGGCAACATCCTGTCAAGGCGATGCAGCGTCAGAGAGAACCACGGAGGCAGGCTCTGGAATCCCTGGAGAGCCCCCAGGCCAGAACACCTGTACCAGCATCGTCATTGCAGCGAGGTCTGTGGTCACAAAGAACTTGAAACAAAGTGTCATCCGCAGGAAACCACTTAAATAAATCAAGGTAGAGTCATACAAAGGCACACCAGGTACTCATTAGAAAACATGGATTTATGTAAATATGAATACACTTATACTATATTTTCAGTGTGAAAGGTTTAAAACAGTATGGAGAGCATGATTTTATTTTTAAATAAAACGATACATTTGTAGATGCTGTTTATAGACAATCTCTAGTTGGGTAACAGCAGTTTCCTTTTCTTTTTATATTTTTCTACCTGTTGAAAGTGAGTTTGGTATATGTGGTTTGCTTGAATTAAAAAAAAATCAGAACCTTTGTTGATGGCATTGTTGCTACAACCTGTCGTGGCAGCCACGGAGGTGTGCCACTGGGCCTCCCTTCGTGAAGAGCTCGATGTCTCGATGAGGGGTGCCGTTCACTGACGGCCTCTGGCTATACTAACAAGGGAGTTGAACCACCTGGCGCTCAACACAGGTTGCCTGAGATGGGGTGGGGTCACGATGGGGAGGAGAGGAAAAGGAAGGAGGCAAGAAAACACAGGACAAGGGAACAAAGGTGAGGCTGCAGGAGGGAGAAACTCGGCCTGCGTGATGACGCGACCTCATGTGCACATCCACACAGTCAATGTACTCACACCAGCCCTGTCCCCTCCACCAGAGAAGACATTTCCCAGGGTTATACGCATGCGTATTTTTCAGAGCATCTCAGGAGATGCTGAGGAGGAGAGAGTTGATGAATGTTCATTTACCCGTGTGACCCTGGACCACCTGCATCAGAATCAGCCAGAAGGTTATTTAAAAATTCGTGCTTCTGGACTCCACTGTGGGTCTCCCGAGTCCAAATCTGGAGTGGGGGCATATTTTCCACCGAGAGTGAGGGCGCTCAGCTTCCTATGGCCATAGGACCAAGTCCCCGGGGCCGAGAGCAACCATAGGACTCCGTGGCAGGAGGCCAGATCTGGTACAGTGGGCCTCATCCTTTCAAAGATCTCCTCTAAAAATCTTTAATGACTGTTTCACCCAGCAGCCCCACGGCTTGGAACGTATCCTAAGGAAATAACCACACAATGTGAAAGGATGTATGAGGAAGAATGTTCATCACAACTCAAGTTTATTTTAATGAGCGTTTGGAAACAACTCAAATATCAATCGATAGGGGAGTAATTAAAACAATTACGATACATGCAGACAATGGAAGGCTATGTGGCGGTTAAAACTGTGAGACAGATCTCTATGTCCAGAAGTGGAAAGATGTCCTCGATGCGTTGTGTTCAGTGGGGAGAGAGAGTCAGACGGCGAAAGAGCAGGGGTGTCTCCCGTCAACGGCTGGCATTCACATGGGTGGCAAGGTTCTATGTCATGCATAATCGTGGGGACACTTTCTTTCATCCAAAAAGACACATCTGAAGGCCATTATGGAGAGCCTTCAATGCACTCTATTTTTCGCAGACACACATATGCAGATTTACTTTCTATGATGAAAAATTTCAAACATAAATACAAAGAGAATGAGACTATGTCAAACTAAAGAGCCCCTGCGTGGCAAAGGGAAGCATCAGCAAAAGTAAAAGGCAGCCTGCGGAACGGGAGAAGATGCTTGCATATTGCACGCCTGTTAAGGGGTTAGCATCCAAAACACAGGAAGAACTCACCCAACTCATGAGCAAAAGCCAAACAATCCGACTGAAAAATGGGCAGAGGAACTGAATAGACACTTCTCCAAGGAAGACACACAAAAGGCCAACAGGCCCAGGAAAAGGTGCTCGACACCCCTCGTCAGCAGGGAAATGCAAACCAAAATCGCAGTGAGGTGTCGGACGCTGCGCATGTGCTGACCTCAAAAGTTTTGTTACGTTGTTTTATATTTTGAATGCGACTCTTTTAGAGATATAATATTTGTCTTTATGGCTTATTTTATTTGGTCTCTTTTGTACTGGGGGGTACAGCTTTTGAATGTAGGCAATTTTTGCATTTTTGTTCTGATAGTTACGTTAACACTAATCCTGAACTGTATACCCCTAAACTCTTCATCATCAGGCATTGTCGACTGGTTCCCCTCCCTCATGAGCTATGTTAAAATGTTCTGGTAACTTCCTCTTTCTCCTCCACACCATCTCCTCAGCATCTAATTTGAAGTGACATCCTTTTACTCTCAGTCAAAACCTTCAAGGCGATTTGCAAGCTTATTGACATTTTTAATATATTTTCTCTGTTCTCCTCCCATTTCTGATTTTGATTTTCTACTCTCTTTACATCAGCAGGACATAAAGCCAGTCATACTTCCCTCTCTTCTTAAGAACCATCATTTAGTCTTAATTCTACAGGAAATATATATATATTATCACTATTTATTTTTTAATTGAAGTTCAGTCAGTTACAATGTGTCAATTTCTGGTGTACAGCACAGTGTCCCAGTCATGCATATACATACACATGTTCACTCCCATTTTTCTTTTTTAGGAAATACGTATCTTTGATGCTCACCGCCAGTCTTTATGCTGGTACCTCCCCAGTCATTTTGGTTTTGTGAAACTCATTCTCTAGAAGATTCCTCAGGCAGGACCCATGGGACAACATCCCCTGAGTTTTTCATGTTCATAACAGTGCCTGTGCGTTTATACTTGAAGGTTAGTTTCCCTGCTATAAATTTCTTGCCTTGTCGTGTCTTTCCTTGAGTAGTTTTGACATGTGGCCTCATCGTCCTCTAGTGTTGGATCAAGTGTTGGGTTCAACGTCAGATGGCAAACTGAGTTTCTTTCCCCAAGTGACTTGACCTTTTTCACATTAACATTTTTCCCCTTGAAGTCCACTAGTTTTGTTAGGATATTGGCTGTTATAGGTTGATTTTTCCCAGATATGAGATGAGATGGACATTTCACTATGAAGTTTCAAGTCTGTTTTATTTCAGAAAAATTTTTCTTAAACATTTTCTGTCTTGTTTCATTCTGTTGCTTTGGTTTTCACCTTCAGGACTTCTGTGCCGCAGACCTCAGGTCTTCACTGACGAACGGCACGCGCCATTTTCTCCTGAATCGTTTTTCACTTTCTTCACGTCTTTCTCATTTAAAAATCCTTGATCGGGTGGGAAGGGATAGACTGGGATTTCAAAATTGTAGAATAGATAAACAAGATTACACTGTATAGCACAGGGAAATATACACAAAATGTTATGATAGCTCACAGAGAAAAAAATGTGACAATGAGTGTGTATATGTCCATGAATGACTGAAAAATTGTGCTGAACACTGGAATTTGACACAACATTGTAAAATGATTATAAATCAATAAAAAATGTTAAAAAAAAATCCTTGATCTTTGCAGCTGGTGTTCATTCATATTTAGATTCTGTGGTGGCTTAAAAGCATGACCACAAAGAGGCATGAGAAGACATTTTAAGGTGAGGAAACTGTTCTATCTCTTGACTGTGCTGGTGGTTACAAGACTGTACATAATAACCCAGTCATCCAACTGCACGGTGATAATGGACGGATTTTACCGGATGCAAATGACGCTTGGAAGAAAGCTGAGAAAAGTGGACAAAAATTCTTCAACACTCCTCCCAATAAGAGGTCGAGTGTCTGGCCCCTCCCTTTCAGCGTGGGTGGGTCTGTGCCAGCTTTGACTGACAGCCTCAGTGGAAGTGATGCTATGTGGCCAGAAAGTCTGCCTTGGTCTTTGGGACACTCATTCTTGGAAACGTGAGCCGCTGTGGATAAAGCGTATGTCCTCCGAGAACACCCTGCAGGTCGGCCCGCACGCCGGCACTCCAGCCGCCGGTCCTGGCCGGGCCCGCCCTCCAGCCAGCCAAGCCCAAGTGCCAGACACAGTACTGAAGAAGCCGTCTTGGAAGCAGACCTTCAACGCCCGGCCGTCTCAGCCCACAGCCGTTCACGCCCTCCCAGCGAAGGCCGGAACCCGCGAGCCTGGTTCAGTGATGGCTTTATTCCCCTAGGCGTGGGGTGATGCATTGCGCAGCAGCAGGTAGTTGGAACACGTCCCTTCCGTTTTAATCTTCACTTATGAAGTTGCTTTTTTAATTTATTCTTTTCTGAGTTTCTGTCACTTCTTTTTTCTCAATGACCTCATTTCTAAGTTTTTCTAAGTGTATTAGAATCTAATTGTATTGGGCTAGTCTTTTATAACAGCATTTTTCTTAATTTATTTTAGTTCATTAAAAATATTAGGCTACAAGGTTTATCTGTCCTGTGGGCACGTCCTCTAGTGTGCCTGCATTATCTGCCGAGACAGAACTATGTCCCTTATTTTCTTTTCTCTTAAGAGTGATTTTGTACAGGATTTTCTCATGATCGTTTGCAACTGCTTATTTTAATAAGAGAAATTCTTTTGTACTTTTAGGAGAGAAAAGTAGGCTGGGGTAACTTTCCTAGATTCACTATCTTGGAAGTTCTCCGTCTACTGTTTTCATAAGATGATTACATCTTGTGAAAATCGATTTCTCTGTCTACCCACCCACCTCACTACTCATCTCCAAGTATTTTCTGAGCTGTGTCTGCAGGGCTCTTCTCTCTCACTTTTATCTGAATCCTGTCTCTTTTTTTGTCCCTGTGATGCTCAATTTAAATTCTACTCCCAGCAGGTATTCTAGAAAAAAGTTTGGTTTGTTAGTTTAAAAATATTCAGAAAGCCTGGGCTGTTCCAGCAGCTTCCACCTCCTGGGAGCTCCCTGTGCTCGAGTGCAGCTTGGAGCCTCTGAACGTCCTCCAGCTTTCGGCTGATGTTCTCAGACGAGGCCACCAGGATCCCCAAGGCAGCGTGTGGGCTCTGGTCCTCAGGGCTAATGGGGCCGTTTCCCTTCCCACCTTCCTCCCGTGTGGCCGCCCACGTCACTTGGTCCCGCAGCTGTGAGTCGCTTGTGCCCACCTGCTCGTACTCCGGCGTCTGTTACGACACCTAGTTTTGCTGTAGATCTGCGTCTCTCAATCTTTAGAATCAGCATCGCCAGAGTTGCCTGCAGGGCTTGTTCAAACACAGACACAGAGATGGGGAGACCTGAATTTCCAAAAAACTCTCAGGTGGTTCAGATACTTCTGGTTTGGAGACGCCACTTTTAGAACCGTTGTTCTCGACGTTTGTGAGCTTTTTGTTTTGCTGATCTCACTGTTTTGTCTGTTCTCATGGAGGAAACTGAGGAGTTCAGAAATCACGCTGCTGCCACTTTGGAAAACAATCTGGCAGTTTCTCGAACTGTTAAGCAGAGAGGTACCATGCGACCCAGCAGTTCTGCTCCCAGGTACACCCCCAGGAGAAATGAAGACATGTGTGTCTGCACAAAACCTTGTACACGAATGTCTAGCAGCATTATTCACCACATCCAAAGGGTGGAAGCCACACAAGCGCCCATCAGCAGAAGGGCAGAAAGATAAACATAGTAAATACACATGATAGAACATTATTTTGCTTTGAAAAGGAAGACAGTTCAGACCCATGTTACAACGTGGATGAACTCTGAGGACGTTATGCTAAGTAGTGTAAGCCAGACACAGAAGGACAGATGCGGTGTAATCCCATTTATATAGAACGCTCAGGATAGGGACATCTACAGACAGCAAGTTGATTAGTGGCTGCCTCAGGCTAGGGAGAGTGGGGGGGAGTGGAGTGTGACAGCCACTGGGTGCCGGGTTTCATTTTGGGGCGATGAAAACGTTCTAAATCGACTGTGGTGATGGCTTACAACTCTGTGGATATACCAAAAACCTCCGAGGATGTGAGGTTCATCTCAATAAGGCTGTTGCCAGAAAATCAGCGGTGCTGTCACAACGGCCATTTCCCCAGAATCCTCTTGCTTCTCAAAAAAATCAATTATCCACATGTGTTGGTACTTCTAGCCATGGTAACAAGTTTGACAGAAAACTCCTTGCAAACAAGCGCAGTGTGGCCATCCCTGGAGGGCACGGGGGCTGAAGCCGGGGGCCGAGGGTGCCCTGAGGACGGCTTTGCGGGTGTAAGCTGTGTGATGTTAGGTGGGGTTTGCCATGATGAAGGCCCACATCTGGCCTCAGAACAAAGCCTCTGGGCTCCGGGCACCCCAGGCCCTCCCTGGCCCTCAGCGCAGCCCCCAGCTGCCTGCTGCCCTGAAAGGAAACAGACCCTTTCCCGCCGCCCGCCTTACCCCTGCAGCCCCTTCCCGGCCCTGCCCTCGGGTCACCCCCCACCACCCCCCCCCCCCCGCGCCCCGTCAAGGCGCATTCTGCTTTCCGTCTTGTCTGACAACAAAGACACTGGAGGAATTTATTTATACCTCCAGCCAGCTAATGAGACAATTCAATGGAAAGCAGCCTCAGGCCTTTGATTGCCTCTTCTGTGTTCCAATTCCCAGCATTTACTCTCCGTATAAATTCTCCACGGTGAAAAGACACCACTCTTCCGGGAAACCCACTTGCTCCCCTGGCTACTTCGCGTCAATCCCTCGCTTTGCTGTTTATTATTGTTGTTAAACTGCAATTAATTCCTCTCCTATCGGCTTCTCTTTAGTGTGCAGCGCCTAATGCGGCATGAAATGCCTCCGCTCGCCCCAGCTCCACACCTCTTCTTGAGGAAGAGGGAGCCGCTGACATCCAAGAAACACACAGGCCGCGGCGTGCTCTCCTCCCTGGGACGGGCGTCCGGGAGGAGGGAGGGCTGTGCGGGCGGAGGTGAAACCGCTGCGAATTCGAGAGAACAGGGATTTCAGCTTAGCTGAAATACTTCTGATTTTTAGCCGACACACGCGTGAAGGGTTAAGAGTCATAGCGGAGGGAGGACTGTGAGCGGAGCAGAATGCTCTTTAAAGTGTGGCCCCTGTCTTGCCACTCAGATTTGGAATCACCACCCCGCTTCCGTCTCCGGAGGATCTCTGCTGCAGTGGATGTCCTCCGCTGCTTGCAGAATCTCCTCGAAGTCAGTCTCTTTGAAAGATCTACGAGCACCGTGGACAGCTCTGGGGTGGTGTATGGTGTGGCCTGAACGGTGGTCCCCAGATATGTCCACATTCCTGATCCCCAGAACTTGCAAATGTGACCTTCTCTGGAAAAAGGGTCTTTGCAGATGTATTAAGGATCTTGAGATCAGGAGATCACCCTGGATTATTTGGGTGGGCCCTAAATCCAATGACAGGTGCTCTTACAATAGACACCCAGAGGGGAGAGACAGAAGAGGCTGTGTTGTGGAGAGAGGGGCAGAGACTGGAGTGGTGCAACGACAAGCCAAGGATTGCTGGGCAGCCAGGAAGGGATTCCAGAGGCACTGTGGTCCTGCTGACACCTGGATTTTGGACTTCTCACCTCCAGAACCATGAGAGAATACATTTCTGCTGTTTGGAGCCCCCCGGCTGGGTGGTAACTTGTTTAGCAGCCCTAGGAAACTCAGATTGCATTCACAGTTTGCCAACTCACATGAGCAGAAAACGCAGAAGAGAAAGGACTGGATAATATCAAGTCACAAAGCCTTCAAATGTCAGGCTGTTCCCGTCAGTGACAGGCTGTGTTGTCAGATCCGATGAGACTGTCCACATAGCTCAAGCCTAAAGCACTTATTGGATGCGAGAAATGAGTTCCTACAACTCAGATCTTGCCAGAACCGGCTGCCCAGAGTTTTGCTTTCCAGGAATATTTCTCTTGTGCGCATATGACATGGCATGTCCTTGCTCAGCTGTGACTTCTTGTTTATACGTAAGATTTCTCCATTCAAAAGATTTCAAAGCTCACGATTTCTGTATGTCATCCCCCCGCCCCCACCTCCATCACCCCCAATTTTCTGTATTTCTTTTAATGGAGGGAAAGAACACATTTATGAGTCATTAGGGACCTGTCCTGGAGTCACAGGTCCACGTGGCCTGAGACGTCACATCGTTTGTGAGCGGACGCCCTGCCTTCGTCTCCGAAAGGGAACTGTCCCAGCAGACGGGTGCCCCGCTCTGCCCACCTGGCTCTTCTTTGCTGATTCATTCATTCAAAAATGCTTGTTTTTTAATATTTAAAATTTTCTTCTCAGTTGATGATACCTTACAGGCATCCATTCTTCTTTCTCAGTCTGTTGGTCCAGGCCACTTCTGGACTTTCTCCCCTTGTGCTTCTCCTAAGTTCACTTGCCTCCCACCGCCAGCCTCTCATGTAATATCCAGTGCGGTCCCTTGTTCCGTCCCCAGGATTTATGCCAAGCTAGCTGGGGTCTGTGTTTTTCACCTCTCAGTAGGAGCAGTGCCTACATGGGACCTGGCATACAGTAGGTCCTAGCAAATGATCTGTTGACCAAAAAGGCCAAGTTTCCAGATGTCTAGCCACACATAGAACCATTTTGGTATACTTTGATTTTTATCTTGTGGGAAAATGTTTGAAAATTTTTATTAAAATTGTTCCTACTTCTATTATTTTAAATAACCTCTCAAGGCTTACAGAGTGAGTTTTCATCTTGAATGACCAGCCATGTGCCTCTGTTTGACTTGTTGCAGGGGTGTGTGTGTGCGCGTGCGTGCGTGCGCGCATCTGTGTGTGTATATGTGTGTGTGTGTTTACACACAAAATCACCCCGGGAACAAAAAGTTTATTTTTCCTCTTCCCATAACTCAAAGTCCACTGGATGAATTCAACTTAAATTACCTCCCCTGACCCAAATAAATAAATACAAGATCAACAGGGTAAATTATGGCCTAAAATGTTATTCCTTATTTTCAAAAAGTGAAAAGGGTGAGCGTAATTGAGTTTGCTGCTCGAATCACAGTTCTCGCTCCTGGCAACACCCTAAAGTAACACTTTCCCCCGCTCAGCTCTGTAGTCCAAACACAGCGGCCGCCAGGCCCTGCTTCTCCTCTGGTGAGAGGTTTTCGTTTCCGGCAGGGCGGGCCCGCCGTAAACCGAGGCCCACAGCAGGGACACCGAGGTGGTGTGGGATTTACAAAGCTCACAGGGGCGGTCGGCATCCATTTGTGGTGATTAATATCTCCTTCCTGCGGGTTGAATGCCAGCCTTCAGTTAGAAATAGAAACAGAACCTTGCTTTTTACAGAGCAGCCCCAGGAGCCCCAGGAGTGGGGCACTGCCCTGGGAAGAGCATCCTGGTACAACAGGCAGAGAAGAGGAGCCGAGACCCCCTGGGAGCAGAAGGCGCTGTGTTCCTGGGGCTTCCAGGCCTTCCCTGCCGGGCACCTGACAACATGGCAACCTTATGAGTGACCTCAGGAAGGTGATGGCTTCAGGAAGGAAAAAGACTTAGTGAATTTCTTCTTTAGTTTTTTTGTGACTGTTTTGATTAAGCAAAAAAAATAATCCCAGGAGTTTGTGGGAAATTTCCTAGGTCCCTCCAGCCCCAGCCTCCTCCCTCCATTGAATTCAGGACCTCAGCAGCCAGGCGTGCTCGGCGTTCTCTGCCTTCCGTCGGGCTAAGGCCAACCTCACCAACGCCAAGGCCGGGTAAGGGGAGAACAGGACCACCGTGAACATCAGTTTTCAAAGTTTTTGTGTGCTTGCTGTGGGTGTGTGGAAAATGACCAAGTTCTGACGCATCGCGACAGCCCGTCCTCGGCCCCTCAGCTTTCCTCACCGCCTGAGCTGCTCTGTGTGCTTGCAGCCCTGGCAGATGGGCCGCGTTTGCTCTTCAGACAGGCCTTGCTGGGCAGTCCCAGCCCCGCTCCGGCCAGAACTCAGGGTGGGGGCCGCTTCCTGCACTCGGGTGGTGGGTGGACATGAGCTGGTTTCTCCCACTCCTGCACATTCACCCCCCACTTTCTCACCCACATGGCATGTGCTCGGCTCTGGGGTTACAAGAGGGAGTAAGACAGGCGAACTTCCTGCCCCCATCGGGTCTGACTCCTCGTTAGGGAGACACACGCTGAATACGTCCATCAATCGTCTCAGTGGTTCTAAGTAACATGAAAAAAGTAAACGGGTTAATGTAACATCAAGTGGCTGGGAGGTGAGCGAAGTGATTTTAGGTTGATCAGGAGAGGTCTGAGAAAGTGATGCTTGGGACCTCCGTGATAACGTATATAAGGTCCCGGCAATACAGAGCCACCCTTGGAGGTCATGTGTTAGGCATAAGTCAAGAGAGTGGTCAGCTGTGTGGTCAGGAGCAAGGAAGCCAGGCAGAAGAAGAAGGCAGAGAGGCAAGTTTACATCCTGCAGCCTCGCCATCCGCGGGTCCCCCAGCTGCAGACACTGATGCCACTGACACCCAGCAGGTTGGCCAATGCCCTGCTTTAAAGCCAGGCCAGCCCTGGGCATTCAGACCACCAACCTGGCAGCCAGGGGGTCCATCGGCCGTGCTCACTCCTTCGGGCCCCACTGCATGCAGTCCTGCAGGAGGACCAGCAGTGCCGACCAGGCTTGGCCTCGGCGCTGAGCCCAGTGAGGAGGGGTGCGATCACAGCCTGGCAGGCTATTCACACACAGACAGTCATAATCCACTGTGCTAAGTGCGGATGAAGTGAGGGCCCAGGCGGGCAGGGGCAGCCCAGGGGAGGCTGTGAAGGCAGCTGGGTCACCCTGTCAGCCCTCAGCCCATCTTCTGCCTTGACTCTCTGGGCCAGCAACCATCACGGCCCCACGTGACAATGACTCCGGCTTGGCACCGGTCAGGTTGCCCTGGCGAGTTCACCACCAAATTTCCTTCTGCTCTGGAGGCTTGTCCCCTGCCTGTCACCCTGGTGCTGCTCTCCACCAGACCCTCTCTCCTAGTGTCCCCAAGCCCAAGGGGAGAGCTGGACAGTCCTCTCCATATCAGGCCCATGTCTTGGGTCCTCCCCACCAGACAGATCCAGGCCTCCCAGCCTGACCCGGTCACGCACTGGGCTTCTGCTCCTGTCTGCTGCCCAGCATCCTGCTGGGATTTATACCCTGCACTAGGCCCAGCGCCCAGGTCGGGCATCCATGGGCCTCGAGAAAATGTCCCCATTCCAGGCTGGGCTCGGCTGGGCGGGGGGACCCAGGATGGCTCAGTCCTGCGGGCTTCAGGAACACAAAGTGTCCATTTGAACTTTGTGCTCTCATCCAAGGGGCCTGAGTGCGAAGAGGAACTCTGAGGTCAGGGTGGGGGCGAGCCCCCCCCCGGGAGTCATCCTCCCAGAGGAAATTAGGAACTGCTGACCCGGGACCGCGGGCATCTGTCCTCGCTGGCAGTTTTGGTCCTGGATCTGGGACTCAAAGGCAAATAGCAGCAAAGCTCTCCAATCTGAAGGGCTCGTGGTCTTGTTTTCAGGGTCAGTGAAGAAGTAAGGGGGGGTGGGTCTGTCCTCTACTCCAGAGTCAAGCAGGAGGGGTCAGGTCTGAGTCTGAGGGGGGACACTGGGGCTCAGTGTAGAGACCGACGCAGGGGCTGTGGGTTCTGATGCAGCTCTTCCCCTGATCCCTCAGTCCCTGCTGCGGACGGCGGGGTGTCTCCCTGCCGCACGAGGTTCACGGTGCCTCGTGCCGTTGGCTTTCTCTCTGCCGATGGGCACGTAGGTGGTTTCCTAACCGAGCATTGCTGTTTCTGAAGGATGCTGGCATTGCAGGCATCTAAAATGTGGGCTGCTATCAATGGAAAAGCAACTTGCAGAACAACACGTATGTGATGAATTTACAAATAAATTCCGCACACAAATAAAAGTTATGTCCTTCCATACGTACGTAAATGCATAGACAGAAGCCTGGCAGGCAACCCCGGCACAAACCGTGATCGTCTCCCCCGGGAAGGGGGACTGCGGGAGGCGTGGGAAACGTTAAGTGAAAGTGTGGTTTGTCCATGTGGCTTTTTTTTTTTTTTTTTTACACAGCTGGGAGGTGTTCAGGTACTTCTTAGGTAAATTTTCAAAAACGGGAAATTTCAAAGTATCTCCCTGTTCTCTGTGAGGCTGGGGGGTCATCCCAGGGTGGCTGGTTGGTGGCGGGGGGCTGGTGCTACTGATTAGAACGCCCCATTGGTTCTGAGTGGGACAGTCTAAGTGGATGAAAAGTGAAACCAGACGGGGCTCGGTTACTCTGAAAAGATCATCAGTTTCACCCTGGCCATCAGGCAGAGAGAGTCTCCAAGGCTCTGGGATGGGAGAAAGGTCTAGAAGGCCCGAGGAATGGCAGATGCAGGAGCCCAGGGAAAAGGCCGGCCACTGAGACACCCCCTGACATCCCCCTGGAGGCGCTGGCCAGGCCTGTAAGACACCAGGGGTCTCAGATCCCACTGTCGGTTGCTTCCTGCTCAGTACTGTCCTATAGACCCCTTAGCGAGGCCCAGACCTTCAGGAAGAAAGTCTATAATGTCGAAAACCTCATGTTAGTGGGACTTCAGAAAATCGAAGAAAGTGTAAAACTGTTACTCACAGGCAGGCGACAAGGAGATGGGGGATTCAGAGGGATCGTGTCGGAGTTTGTTCACCAGGATGTGAAACCTCCTGGGGTCCCTCAGAGGCCCTGGAGAGGAAGTGCGTTTGCAGGGTATGGCGGACGGAGGCTGAAGCAAGTTTAATTTGCCACTAGAGTGGCGGTGATCCCACAAGACTGCAGACCTTGAGGCTGCGTGAGTTAATAGAAGTAAAACCATGCTAATTGATTTTTAAAAATCAGAAACCTATAAAGAAGTAAAAATGGCCAGCGTAGCATTTCCATCCATTTGGTGTAATACATTCATGCATTAGAAAGTAAACTCACGAGCGGCCCCCTCCAACTTTCCCCTCTGCGATTGCTTCTGATGGTCCGGCTTTTAGGGTAATGCAGTACGTGGAGCCAGAAGCCCGGGGATCCATAAACCATCCAGATGTCTGACAGTGCTTTCAAAGGGGCCCTGAACACTGGAGGGCAAGTGGCCAGTGACGGCTGAGCTGGGTGGGGTGGGGTGGGAGGGGGGCTCAGGGCTTCGGGGGGAAGTGAAGTAGCCAGTGAGAGGAGAATTTTACAGCAGCTATAAAAACAAGGCCGGTGCACACACAGCTAGATTCTGAGTTGGCCAAATGAGCTCAGGCCTCTCGCTGGTCGAGCTGCCAGCCTTGGCTTCAGTTCTGGCAGCTACTGTCTTAGAGACCCAGCACGAAACGCTTCAAGAAAGAGGCACCACCAACTCAACGTGGAGCCAGCGCAGGGATGGCTCTCAGAAGGGCTCCCTGTTACCAGGAGTTACAGGCAGCAGGCAGCCCTCCCGGTCAATAGGCTCCTGGCAGGTGATTATTACTATTCAGCACCAGCCTTGCGTTCCTGGGAACAGAACAATAGTTTGGGCTTCTGAGCGAGGGCCGCGCTTTGCAGACATGGAAGGGAATGTCTGTATTTGCAAAATGCTATGAGTTAGGGTTGCTGACCTCACAGCCCATTCCCATAGGAACTCCAAATGGAAACGCTCGGCCATCGGTACTCCCTAAACTCCCTGCTCTTAACCTGTCGCTGGTGACAAATGGACGTTTCCTGCCTCAGCGCTGCGCTGGAGAGGTCAGGGCACACTTACTGGCTTCACTGAAACCCCCAGTTTACATGTACTGGGAAAGACCAGATCCCAGGCTGACAAATGTTCAACCACCAGCTCCCGAGGGGACAAAAACTCTGGTGAGTAGCATTCACTGGTTTCCATGGAGTAAATACTCCCACCAGCTACCAGATCATTTCTCTGGCCAGAGCCGGGGAGAGGAGTCCAGGGGCGCACAGACCGCGATAGACGGAAGTAACCCCCAGAGTACAGAGGATGCTAGGATGCTGCAAGAGGAGGAGGGGATGCATTCTGAGTGTTTATTACCTTTGTCTTCGATATAATGTGTTCAATTTAATCTTATATCACTTCATTTTTAATAACCACTTTTTTAAACAATGGGCTCGCGAAACGCTGGAAAATTTAGCGTGAGCAGCTCTGGCCACCTCTGGCTGGGCCCTGGGGCCTCCTTGCCTTGGGCTCCGGATCTCATTTCCTTCTATAAATTTCCTCCACGCGTCTCTCTCTGTTCCTCTCTCCTCTCCCCCTTCCTCGCTCTGGGCTGTGCTCCCCACTTTGCCTAATTTAGTGAGCGCTCAGCCCCTGTGCTGAGCGTGTCCCGTGGGTAGCCGGATAGGCCCTCTGCAGGGCAGAGTCCCACTTGTGCTCTTCCTTGGCACCAGGAGGGCAATACTTCTCTGCCTCCCAGCAGTGAGAGCCGTCTGGCCAGCTCCAGTCACTCACTGGTTATAAGTGGAAGTGACATGTGTCTCTTCCAGACCGAAGCATTTCACTGATGGTGCGAGACGTCCAACGCTCTCTTTTCCTGCCGCAGCGATACTGGAGAGGGCCTTGTGTCAAGATGCCAGGGCCGGGCTCGGAAGGGGCTTAGGTCACTGGGTCTCCCCGCAGAGGATGGCTGCCACCCTGAAGAATCATCTGGACCCACGGTGGAGGTGGATTTGCATGAGTAAGAAGCAAGCATGTGTGCACTGAGCCACGGAGCTTCTGGTGTTGCTTGTCAATCTAGCATCACCTAGTCTGTCCTAATGAATAGCCCTCCTGATAGTTAACGGCCAGACGTATGCTTGTGTTATCAGGAAATCCAGGGAGCTGCCTTGAAGACTCCCCTCCCCTAGCAAAAATCTCTGTCTAGGAGTTTCCCCGTGCTGTAAGTGTCAGGGGCTTGTCTCAGGGTTCTTTTCACTCTTGGCTGGCACTGGGCCTTGGTCGGGGACCATCCCAGGGTCTCAGGGAGGAGCTCGGCTGTCAGTTCATTCCTCCCAGAAGGGTCTCAGGGTGCTTTCTGCAAACTGATTCTCCCGCTCCCCGAAGTTCTGCTACTCAGGGCATCATCTGGCTTTGCTGTATCAAATACAGGCCCCGTTGCACCTCTTCCCCAGGGCTGACCTGACAATCTGCATCACTAAGAGGGCAGGCGAGGTGATCCCTGCCCCTGACCCAGGGCTGAGATGCACTGGCAGCTTTTGTGAAAAACAACCCCAAATATAGCAACAACAAAACATAACATTTAGGTAAGACACCCCGTTGGACCACTTATTACATAAGTTTTATCTCATGTGCTTTCCCAGCAAACCTGAGAGGTAGGCATCCTAGAGCCAAACCCAGTTAGGTCCAAAACACTGCCTGGCTCTGGTCATTCACCGATTCAGGCAGAAGTGATACAAGGGGAATAAGACAACTTTACATCTGTCAGTGTGTATTTTTAAGGTTTTGAGAAATATTCTCAGATAGGTTCCCATAGATGCAACTCACAAACTCAGGTCCACCTGGATTAAACAAAACCTGCGCTTCACTGGTTCAGCCACGGTGCGACCCAGGGGAATCGCCCAGCGGAGCTGGACCCGGGCGCTCAGGTGTTGTCACTGAGCGACAGTGGCAGGGCTGTGCCTTTTCTTTCTTGTCTCTGCTCTCCCTGTGTCCAGGCCCACCCTCTCTTCGCAGTGGCCCCGGGAACTCCAGGCACACAGGCTACCAGCTTCCAGCCCAGGAGAAAGGGAGCTTCTCTATCCTGATAGCTTCAGAGGATGCCCGAGGTCAGCAGCCCATTGCTTCCCTGAGCCTCGCTGAGTCCCTCTGGGCCACGGACGCAGGGTAGGTCGGGAGGGAGCAGACAGAAGTGGGAAGATGGTTCCCCAAAGGAAAGTTGCTGTGCAGTTATTCGAAGGTAAAGCGAGACCCACAGGTGAACCTGTACGCGCCTACAAAGACTGGGGTGATGAGAGGGCATATTTTGACTCCGCCAACATCAAATGAATTTCTCTCATTCCCTCTGATTCAGGGGTTCTCACTCCTGCTTGCACGTTGGTCTTGAAAATCCTGAGGCTTGGACCACATCCTAGACCAGAGAAATCGGAATCTCTGGGGGGGGGGGCGGGGAGTTTGGGCATCAGAACTTTAAAGCCTTACCAGGTGATTACAGTGTGCAGCCAGGATCAAAAGCCAGTGCTCTGCTGTCCTGGTCTCCCTACCAGAACCTGTGGGTCATGAACACACTGAGCATGCCGAGTTCCGGCCCGGCAGCTCTGAGTGCGGTCGCGAGCGGGGGCCTTGAGGGGGGCGTCCGGGCCTCTTCTCTCCCAAAGGCCGCGCCGAGGGTAGGCTACCTGGGCCCCGGGGGAGTCTCTGGATGCTTACAGTTCAGCTCAGTGCCAAGAACCAGGCTTGGCTCAAGGGATGGGGGCAGCACCCCAAAGGGCTCACAGGCCAGGGAGCTGGTTGTCACCCTCTCAGCACAGCTGAGCCCTGTTAGTGCCACCCATGCCTCTGGGGGCCCCGGGAGGCCTGGTGCTGGCTGCCCCCTGGGGTGAAGTCCTGCCAGGAGGCCAAGTGGGCGGAGGAGGTGGTGTCCGTTGAGGCAGATGGGAACACCCTGCTCAGAGCAACGCGGGACTTATCCGAGGTAGAGAAGCCAGCTGCTCACCCCACTGGGACTAATGAGGCTCTTGGCAGAGAAGGGTCTGAGCTGGCAACACAGGAGCCGCCTTCCAGCATCCATGCTGGTGGACAAGTGCTGGAAAGACAGCAGGGAGACCCCTGTGTGCTGGGTGGTTGCCCGTCGGTCCTCCGCCCGGGGATGGGCGGTAGGACTCATCCGTGACCTTTGGCAGGTGCTCCAGCTCTGTAACGGAGGGAATAAATGACAAAAGGCCATCCCTGAGGTCCTTTCCCGGGGGGGCTGCAGGGTTCTACTTCGATGCTTGATGAGTGGCTTCCTTCCATGTGGCTACACCCTAGTCCAGAAGAGGGGGGGTCTCAAGGTGACCCCGGACCTGCCCTCTCCACTCAGATTCCAAGGCCCCTGCCCTGGCCTGACGGTCAGCCAGTCCCAGTTCACTCCCTCAGCTGAGCCCCCCGGACGCTCTCGGGAGCTGTCAGGTCCGGCCCACCTGCAGGACCCTGGGTTTTGAGCCGTGCAGGGATCTCCCCCACTGCCAGGCTGAGGCTGTCCCCAACGTCCAGGACGCCACAACAGGTCTTCTGAGCTAGAACTCTCCGCCCCAGAAGACTGTCACGGGCTGAGGGTGCATTTGGAGTTTCCCTTGCTCCCCCGCCCCCGCAAGGGCTGATCCTCCAGGCTCAGGCTCCTGAATAACCAGCCAGCCCCCGCCAGCCCCTTGCTGTTTCCCGCCCTTCATCCTAACCAGGAACCTGTTCTCTTTTCGGGAAGCCTGGTCGCGCAGCTCAGGACGTGACACAGGCCTTTCTTGTCCCCCTGGTACCTGGGTCACTGCAACAGCCTCTTAACCTATTTCTCTGAGGTTCTCCCCCATCGCCGTGCACTGTATTAGTGACAGGGTCCTCTTCCCAACACAGCCCTGCCTTTGGCCAGCTGGCCCTTCTGCTCAAGAACCTTCAGTGGGTCACGAATATTTCTACTCTTGGTACAAACTCTCTGCCCACCTTTCAGGGCCTTGAGGCTTTGAGCCACTCTGTGGAGACAGCCTTCTTCTGGGCGGACCCAGGGAGCCCCTTCTGCTCGGCGAGGCTGCCTCCACCCGGGGGTGCCCTGGGTCTCCTTGCTTTATGTTCTTAGCGCATGTGTGCTCCCCCAGCTCAGAAGGTCCTCCGTTTTTAAAATCTCACCATCCATTTAAGGCTCTTGCTGTCCTCACTACTTCACAGTGTCCGTTCCAGCTGTTTCAGCACATACTGGTCTCTTCATCCTCTTCTCTCTTTTCTAACGCAGAGTCAATACCATTGCTTTGGTTGCCCTTGACCGACACTGAGCTCCTGGGGGTGGAAACCACTTGCCTTGAGTCTCATCGAGACTCCCCGCCCCAGGCTTTGTGCGCAGCGGCGTGGGACTTGCTCACGGCGGCGCGCCCAGCAGCAATGCTTTCCTGCTGGCCCAGCCAGCCTCTGCGCAGCAAAGGGCCTGACACAGGGGCTGGTCCTCATCACTGGAGGCTGAAGGGAATTCCTGTGGGGAGGCGGGGGTGGGGACTGTCTGGGAAAGATTCCTTCCTGTGTGAGGCAGGAAATTCTTTCCCTCCTCCATCTGTGGGAATTAGGGTGGAACCAGCCGATTTCGGCCTCAGCTCCAGTCCCTCCCAGCCTTGCGCCAGGACCTCCGACCCGGGGCGCCCCCCAAGGCTCTTGCTCAGTCAGTGCGACCTCGGGAACAAGCTCAGAGAGAAGCGCATAAATCCATACGCTTTGTTAGTTTCATTTCTGATCATTTCATCAAGTCAGCGACCAACAATTAGTGCTTCAGGAGAAGGTAAAGGTCTTCGACAATGGACCTACTCACTCATGTAATCCTAGGAAATACGCCTTCCTGACCCCCCCAGGCAATCAGCTCATACCACGAAGTATGAAATCCAAGCATGCATAACTGCGGATGTTATTAACGATCATAAAACCATTGAATTCCTTCGAAAACCTCAGCCCTATTTCCAGCACAGTGACCCCCTGCAGCAGACTGGCTACTCGTGATGAAAAGATGTATTTCCTTTCCTTTGTTAAGATACACCAGTCATTAACTCTACTGAATGAGAGAGCGGTTTCTCATATCGTGGACAGGCTGAAACTTTCCCAGGCGGGGAGAGCAGTGGGCCGAACTCTCCCTGCCTGGGGCTGGGAACGGAGTTCTCTCTGTCGCTCCATTAACACCTGCCTGTAAGTGTAAGTTGGCGTCTTGGCCAAGCAGGATCTGGGAGCTGTGTACTCTGGGGGAGGAGAGTGAGATAACACAGCAACCTTCACCCCCAGCTCAGTACCTACTTGCATGTATTGACGAACCTGATAGGGAAATGGTTTGGTAAACTATGAACTATCAACATAGGTTGTCTGGCAACTCTGCCTGTCCCAACATTCTGGGAGCTCCCTACCCTTTGTCCCTCACCTTCCACTTCATATTTCAGTTAGAGCAGCCAGGTTCCCACCAAATGACCCTGGTCCCCTTCCCTGCTCTTGACAGGGTCAGCAGGTGATCAGAACTGGGCCAACCAAGGCTTCTCCCCAAATATTTGACACTAGAGCTGAGCGAGATCAATTTCTCTCTGGATTTCCTGGACGTGTAAATTTAGATGTGAACAGGGCCAAGTTTTCCTCAAAAGCTGATAAACAAAAGCAGAGAAAACTAAGAGACACATGCACCCCAGTGTTCACAGCAGCACTATGTACAGTAGCCAAGACATGGAAGCACCTACATGTCCACTGACAGATGGCTGGATGTATATACACACACACACACAATGGACTACTACTCAGCCATAAAAAAGAGTGAAATAATGCCATTTGCAGCAACATGGATGGACTTAGAAATTGTCATTCTAAGTGAAATAAGCCAGAAAGAAAAAGAAAAAATACTCATATGTGGAATCTTTAAAAATAACATAAATGAACTGATTTACAAAACAGAAACAGTCTCACAGACATAGACAAATTTGTGGTTACTGGGGGCGGAAGAGGGGACTGGAGGGATAAATTGGGGGTTCAGGATTTGCAGAGACTGACTACTGTATATAAAATAGATAAACAACAAAGCTCTACTGTTCAGCACAGGGAACTAGACTCAATATCTTATAATAACCTATAATGAAAAAGAATATGAAAAGAAAAATATATGTGTATATATAACAATCTCTGTGCTGTACACTAGAAATTAGTGCAGCATTGTAAACTGACTATACTTCAATTTAAAAAAAAGAAAGAAAGGAAGTAGCGGAAACCGGAGAGGGAGACAGGAAGAGGCAGGCGGGGGGGGGGGGGGGTCCTCCCCGGCTCCCCCACACTCCGGTCCAGTCTCGGTGTATAATCTAGCCCTACAGTCTGGCTGCATCTCTGCCTTTAGTTTCCAGGAAACATCCCTGATCCCCATAACAAATGTCTTTCTTTAAAAAAAATTTTATACTCACTCGAGTAGGTTTCCGTGACTTTCAATCAAAAGACTCCTAACAAATGCACGTAGCGCTGGGTATCTTATAACCATTAAAAATGTGCTTGTAAATAATTTTAAGTGGCAAGAGAGAATGCTTGTGATGCAATGGTAAGTCGTTAAAAAAGGAGCCTGTGAGATTGTGCAAATGGCCTGATCTTGATAATGTGAACCTGTGGGGGAATACAGAGCATCAAAACATTATCTGTGACTATTTCTAAGTAGTGGGATTATAGGTGAGTTTTATTTTCTTTACTGTCTTCTTTTCTCTACGTATTTTACATGCCATAAAGGGTATTCCATTTATCACAAAAGAAGATTTATTTGTTTATAAGTAAAAACACTTAAGAATTTTTACCTCCCTCCCTCCCCTCCTCGCCCTCAACTTCCCACCACCAAATTCTGCAACAGGAGACCCAGCTTGAGTCCAAATGTACTTACTAATAAAATCTAAACATGCCTAGAGACCTTCTGAGGGGTCTCTTGGCATGAGGGGTCAAAGAGCCTGCTAGGAGAGCACTTACTCAGCACAGGAGTCGGGTGCACCAAGCTGTCCTGTCAATGGAGGGGGTTTTCAGGGAGGAGGGAAAATTCCACATAAAGCTGGGTGCCCGCCACTCAGACCTGCCCCAGTCAGTCTCCCGCGGCTCAGGTCACAGCAGCAGAGTGTGACTCCAAACGGAAAGGAATCTTTTGCCAAATACTCAGAGAGCCAGAGGGTATAAGCAGCCTGTGGATCCTCTAAGTGTGATGTATCAAGGGGTGGAGATACCCTCCCCCCGTTTTGCTATAAACCACTCTACAGCTTTGACCCCCTGGGGCCTGGGGTATTGGCCGTGGTGTTGATGTTGGCGGCAGCAACACATGGCGGAGGCGGTGGCGTTTAGGAGAGGCGGCTGCCATGCACGCAAGCTATGGCAGTGCGCTGCAGGCGCAAGGCCGGTTCCCCGGTAATGCAGTGGGCTCAAGGACTCCCTCCATATCTACCGTGATGTCTAGCGAGGCCAGGGATGCCCAGTGGGTGTGGCGGGTCCAGTGATGACAGGAGTAAAGAAATCAGAACAGGAGTAAACGAACAAAAAGTTGGTAGCTGACTGGACAGCTAAATGGAAGGCTGAAAGCTACAGTGGTGCCAGAAACCCTCAGGAGACGGCTGGTGCCTTACTGAGCAGAATTTTGCCACATGGCCAGCCCCTGCTAGAGAGCAGGTTGAAAAAGCAAGTTTTCGACTTTTTTTGTTCTTAATCTAGAGCATGGCAGAGGAGAAACAGGAATGAGTACCTACTTGATGAAAGTGCGTTAAAAACAGTATCAAGTTAAATACAGGCGAGCATTATAGGGAAAAAGCTGTAAGACTTCTGCATTCAGATTGTAGTTTTACAACACATAAAAAGAAAATGTCTTATCCTTATATCAAGAAACAGTGAATGATGGAACCCTTCCACGCTGCTGGTGGGAATGCAAATTGGTGCAGGCACTGTGGAAAACAGAAAGCAGTTTCCTTAAAAAACTGAAAATAGACTTACCATATGACCTAGCAATCCCACTCCTGGGCACATATCCGGAAAAGACAAAAGCCCTACTTTGAAAAGATACATGTAGCCTAATGTTCACAGCAGCACTGTTCACAACAGCCAAGGCATGCAAGCAGCCTAAATGCCCATCAACAGATGACTGGAAAAGAAGGCGTGGTATATATAATCACACAGAATGGAATGCTACTCAGCCATAAAAAATGAAATAATGCCATTTGCAGCCACATGGATGGACCTAGAGATTACCTCTAAGTGAAGCAAGTCAGACAGAGAGAGAGACAAATATCATATGATATCACTTAGATGTGGAATCTAAAAAAATGATACAAGTGAACTTATTTACAAAACGGAAATAGACTGACAGACAAAGAAAACAAACTAATGGTTACTAAAGGGGAAATGGGGTGGTGGGTAGGGGTAAATTATGAGTTTGGGATCAACAGATACACACTATTATATATAAAATAACAAGGTCCTACTGTACAGCACGGGGAACTGTATTCGATATCTTGTAGTAACTTATAATGGGAAAGAATCTGAGGTGGGGGAGGGAGGGATAAATAGGGAATTTGGGATTTGCAGGTACTAACTACTTTATCTAAAATAGGTAAACAACAAGGCCCTACTGTATAGCACAGGGAACTATATTCAATACCTGGGAATAGCCTATAATGAAAAAGAATATGAAAAGGAATACATATACATGCATAACCGAATCACTATGCTGTACACCAGAAATTAACACATTATAAACAGACTATACCTCAATTTAAAAAAGGAATCTGAAAAAGAGTATATATGTATGTATGTATGTATAACTGAATCACTTTGCTGTACACCTGAAACACTATAAGTCAACTATACTTCAATACATAAATTTTAAAAAGACACCCACAGGAAAAAAAAAAAAGCAGTGAATGGGTGGATGTTCATGTATGTGTTTTAAACTGAATTAAAATGTTTAACATATGCCGATGTCATTTTTTATGATTCCCCACAGTAACTGACATTTTCCAGCTTGTCATCCACGGGTCTCATCACATCCAGCAGATCGAGTGGACTTCCATCACATTTTTTTTCTCCCTTTATTTTGAAACTAGCTTTATTCTGTTAAAGTTTCATGCTCATCATAAATGCTGAAGTAATACAGAAATATGCAAAGAATAGAGTAAAAATCAACTGTTAAGGTAAACATCCTTCCAGACATCTATGTGTACTTATTAAAATATTTTACAAGTGGGACCATGCTGTTCTGTTTTCCTCTTTTCTGTATCAGTTACACATGTCATAGGCAAATTTCCATGTCATCAGATAAAGAGCTACACCATCATTTATAAATCATCGATATGGACGTGCTAGAATTTCTTTAACCAATGATTGAAGCCCACGATGACTATTTATTTAGGGAAACATCCTTTTTTTTTTTTTTTTTTACTATGATAAACAAAGCTGAGGTGGAAATCCTTGTCTTTCGAGCATTGTAGACTTTGGTAATTATTGTCTTGGGGAAAATTACAAGAAGTGGGATTGCTGGGTCAAAGGGACCCTCATTTAAAACGTTCCTTCCATCCTCATGCACTCGGGAAAGGCTGGGCCAATTTATGTCGCCACCAGCAGAGCATGAAACGGCTGAGCTCCTGCCTCTCACCCGTCCAAGGTTTTGTCATTCTTCTGCTTCCTAGAGTAAAATTTCAGACGAACTCTCTTCATTCATCCTTTGTCTCCTGCAGCCTTTTATTGTAGGTGCTTTTTTGCATAGGTTCCATGCTGAGTTTTTCTCTGCTTCCTTATCTTTAATTGACAGCAGTTCTATTAGGGTTTGCCATTTGCTTAGAAATAGTAGGAGTGAAATCTCCTTGACTCCACTCCCTATTGGTTTGGTTGCTGTTTGAGTCTTCTAGGATTTGAGTTGAAAGGCTGGAATCTAGTCAGGATTTTCCTCCGCTAATTTATTAATTTACCAGAAAGACTTGGTGAAAGGACAGAGCCCTGATTTCCCTCCTAAATCATCGCTACTCCTGCCACCTAGACAACTTGGGCCAGTTGGGGATGTTTGAATTCCTGGAAAGGCTGGCCACTACCCAGGGAAGCTGGGTAACTTCTCATGGTTCATTGGATGAATCTACTCTGTTTTGATAAGGAGAAAAGGCCAACGGAGACAAATACAGGTAAAAACCCAGCTGCACCGACATGCTCTGCCTAACTGGACCCAAACAGAGGAAGATCACCTTCTAGATCACTTGTGTCCGGGCACTGTCCCCAGGGGGCCTCTCATGAAGGTGTAGGCCTACCCTTGGCTGATCCCACAGCTCCGAGTTGACATAATTCTATCTGACCTCGTCTGCAGAAGGACTGAAAGATTGCTCAGCTGAGATGTCCGTCCTCAGGGTCTAGAACCACACTCATAAGACAGGATACTACTTTTGATCCACAAAACTCTCTCCTTTTGGGGCATAGAGCATGCTGTCCCTGGCTGCCCTAGCCTGACCTACCCCCTGCCATTCTTTCTGCTTGGAGGGCCTCAGGGCAACCGTGGGGTCTCCTCACTCAGAAAGCCATCTATCAGAAGGCGAATGGGACCAGGACTGACACAGAAGGGCCCAGGTATCGTCCATGACAACAGTGTTTGTGCAAGAGGCAGAGTTCACTGCTCAGAACCACAGCCCCAAGACGCTGGTAGAGCACCCGAGTGAGAATCAGTTTGTGTTTTAGGAATCCCATGTCCCAGCTCTTGAAGACAGTGCAGATGGCCAAGTGCACTGCAAGACCAAGGTCATGGACTGATTCTGAAATACCGCTCAGCCTTCCACTTCTGTATTTACTTTCTATTGCTGCCATGACAATCACCACAAACACAGGAGCTTAAAACAACACCCACTTACAATCTCCTAGTTTGCAGGTCTGGAGATTGACATGGGTCTCACCAGGCTACAACCAAGGTTTCAGCAGGGCTGGGCTCGTTAAGAGGCTCTGGGGGAGGATGACTTCCAGGCTCGTGCAGGTAGTTGGCAGAAGCCAGTTGCAAGTGGCTGTAGGCCTGATGGCCGTCGGCCCGGGGTCATTCTTGGTTTTTAGAAGCCACTCACATTCCTTGGCTCACGGACCCTTCATCTTCAAAGCCAGTGACAGAGGTTCAAGCCTTCTTGGGCCTCATCTTTCCTGCCGTGTCTTCCGCCACTCCCTCCCTCTCCAGCTGGGAAAGGGTCTTCCACTTTAAGGGCTTATGGGGTCACATTGAGCCCACCTGGCTAACCCAGAAGACTGTCCCATTTTAAGATCTATAACCTTAATTACATCTTAATTAATTAGAAACTATTAAAATAATAACTGTAACTACATAAAAGTCCCCTTTGCCCCATAACGTATTCACAGGTCCCAGGGGTGAGGCGTGGGCACCTCTGGGGGGACCATCCTTTGGCCTACCACGACCTTTTTGGCCAGGATTCACCCAGGAGTAGTAGTCCCCTCAGAGCTCAGTGCAAGGAAGACTCGCATGGTTCCTGCCCCTCATCCCCCTCTCCACACACCCCCGCCTCCCAGGGACCAGCTGGCTCAGGCCTCCCAGCGGAAAACCCTGCCAGACTCATGCCACAAAGCATCACGCTGCCGGAGAGACTGGGCACCTGGCGCTGCCCCTGGAGGTGGGGGGTGAGGCGGTACTCTCACCCCCGGCTCTGAGCCCCCCAGCCTGTCTGCTTCCTGCTGTTTCCTGAAGCTGAGCCAGTAAGCCTGGGAGGCTCCCAAGGCCTCTGGGCTTTGGTCCAAGGTGCCCACGAGCAAAGGCTCTGCCTTCCCTTTACCCTTCGAGGCTGGGGTTAAGGTTTCAGTGGAATTGTAAGTATTATAATGGCATTACAACCAGGGACCCAGGAATGCTAAAGCATGACCCTGCCAGTCAGCCTGCTCCTTTGGATCCCAAGTAAGGAAGAGCAGCAGGATAAGAACTAAAACATGCCATTTAATAAAGTAGCCTTGTTAGTGGCGGACACGCAAATGAAGGAGCTGGCGCAAGGATGACGGCGTCGGGGGGCTGAGGTCTATGCAAGACCCCCCACTTCCCCTCCTCTTGACTCTCAATCTGGGGGAGCAAATGCAGGTACGTGTGCCAAAAAGTCAGTGTGCCGAATCTGACTTACTCACCTACATATTCAGGGCAGAGGCGTGGCCAGGTTGTCCTGGGTCTGCCCACAGCATCCAGGCAGGAAGCTCAGGCACAGTGGGCCCCACAGTCCAGGAGCTTCCTAGGGCCAAGCAGGAAGAAAAAGACAAAGTGGAACCCGTGTGGGCGCCTTTAAAGATCAGTATCCCTGCTCGCCAATAAAACACGGCCCAGTGAGTGTTCTGGACTTCGATCTGTCAGGCCAGCCGTCAAGATTTTCCTCCTGTTCTTCCTTCGGGGCAGGCGGGGAGCCAGGAAGGGGCTGGAGGCTGGGCTGGAGAGTGGGGTGTGGACAATGGGCTATTTCATTCTGGTCTCAACCCAGTGGCTGCCCCCAGATTTCTGGGGATGGAGGGTGACCCACGTGTTTGTGAGCCCAATTTCCTTGAAAATCAGGTGCCCAGCCACCATGAACTGGAGCTGCCAATACGTCAGCGGAGGGGCGCACCCCCAGAGTGGGCCGCTCGGCCGGGGACCCGCAGTGGTCTCGCCGCTATGAGACCTCCCGGCCTGTACTGCTGGGGTGAGCTGCTCCCTGAAATGTCAAGGACATCTTAAATTCCTAAAATTCAAAGGCACATGGAGCGTTTTGGTGCCAAATTTCTGTGCTGAGAAATTTCTGGCCTGGGTTTGGGGAACACAGATGGTTTCCTGTATTCAAGAAATGATCAAGATTCTCTCCGGGAAGTTTTCACCAATCCCCAGGTTGGAGTTAGGTGTCCCACCTGACACGTCCCTGCCTGCCTCACGCTGTACTGAAACCACTTCTTGTTGGTCTCTCTCCCCTAATAAACTGAATTTCTTGAGGCCAGGGCTGTGCTTTTTCTCCATTATTTCCCTAGATTGGGGTAGGATGCAGCACAGCAGGAGCTCAGCTAAACGCTGTTGACGAGTGTAAATGATTGAAATACCTGTCCTCCCCCCACCTCGGGGGACAGCCCCCCCACCCGCCGTCCCTACAGCCCTTGCCCACCTCGAGCTGCCCAGGCCTGGCGTTTTTCAGGACAGCCTTCGTCATGGTCGGCACCGAGTCTCATACAAGCTCTCGTTGCCTCACATAATCTGACCCAGTCATAGTCCGTATTGGGTGCTCCGTACGGGAACTCCCTAGGACCTTCTCAACCAAAGGAGGAAGGTTTCTCGCCATCTCTTCAAACTGTTGAGGACACTGGAGCTGTGGGACTGGTGGTCTGAGAAGCCGGGCTGCCTGGCCAGCCTGCTGGGCAGCTCTCCCCCTGGCACTCTGCTGCCTTTCCACTCCTTACCCTCTTTGCCCTGCTCTGCTGATACCACCACACAGTCCTTTCCTCCAGGAGAGAGTGAGGATGGGATCAGGGGCTTTGTAGCTACCACTTAGGAAAAGAGGGGGAAGCGCATGTAAAGATTGCCTGGAGGGAGCCCAGCCCGACGCCCCAAGCGGTGAGCCTCACCCACCCTCACTGCTGCACGGAGCATCGCCGGCCCCACTCGCCCCCCAGGCCCCGGGCTCCACCGCGGGCAGCTGCCTGCACCTGTGACCGCACCCTCTGCCCTTGGTCTCTGTGGCCTTGGACCCAGCTGTGGGGTCTGCGCTCCTCACCCTCTGCTCTGCCTCTCTGGCACCGATCTTCCTCCAACCACCGGCTAGACCCGGGTGTACACTGCAGCTTGGCAGAGGGGAGAGTCGTAGTTACAGCTGCGGGAGCCATCTGCATAAGGGATCGTTGAAAACAGAACAGAAAGAAGGCTGAGAGGGAAAAGCACTCAGACCGTCCCTTTGCCTGGAAGCTCTTTCTCCTACACCTGGTGTCCCAGTTACCTATTGTTAGGCTACAAGTGACCTCAAAACTTAGTGGCCTAAAACAACAACAGTCACTCTATTGTTAACTCTTACGGTTCCGTGGACTGATTGCGTGGTTCCTGCTCAGGATGTCTCACGGACAGTTAACCCTTGAACAACGCAAGTTTGAACTGCGCAGGTCACTTATACGCAAATTTTTTCCAGCAGTACACAACGCCTGACTTATGGTTGGTTCAGTGGCAGGTATGGAGGAACCCTGAACACGGAGGACCTACTATAAGTTACAGGCAGGCTTTTGATTCCACTCCCCTAACCCCCTGCGTTGTTCAGGGGTCAACTGTAGTTATCAGACTGTGATTAGCAATGAAACAATCTGAAGGCTCTTCTCCTTCACACGTCAGGAGCCCAGGCTGGGAAGATCCCACGGGTGCGGACTGGAACAGCCGGGGCTCCTAAGATACCTCTCTCCCCCTTCCTCTCTGTCATCTCTCCAGCATGGTGGCTCAGGTGTCAGGGGTAGCCAGGCTTCTCACACGGTGGCTCCAAAGATATTCGTGCGTCAGGTGAGACAGAGCCAGGAGGAAGCCACATCACCTTTTATGACAGCAAAATACCAGAAAATGTCCACTGGGTCATCAGAGGTTGGTTAAATAGATCATGGCTAATTCACTTGCTGAAATGTCACACAGCTGTTAGAAAATACTGGTTTTGAAAATTATTTGACAGCTCAAGAGCACGCTCACAATACGACGTTCTCTAGAAACAAAACAGAATATAAGCTGCCGTTATAGGCAGTAGTGTGATCCCAATATTTTTTTTAAAAATTATGTTGAATATAGAGAAAAGACTGGAAGCCAATTCCACACAATGTTAACGGTAGTTATGTCTGAGTGATGGAATTATAGGTAGTTAAAATTCTTTTATCTATGCCCGTCTGTCTTTTTTTTTTTAAATAAACATATAACATTGCAGCAATCAACGGGGAAAATGTACTTTTCAAAGGGAACCACCCCCCCAGCAGTTGTTTCTGTGACTAGGTAGGTGATTAACAAAATGCAGAGCGGAGAAATGTGTTTTCTGGAAAAGAAATTAAATAATCTATGACAAAGCTCTTGGTATAGAATAACTCACACTTATTAAAAACCTAACATGCAGGAAAGCAGCCCGGACACACACAGAAGTGCTGTCTCCGAGGTGTGAAATTTCACACATGCCACAGCCTGTGCAGCCCCGCTGAGTCGTTCCTCTAGTGGCACGTGGGCACTTGGAGTCCTCCAGCGGCAACCACGACTCTGATGGGCGGCAGGAGCTGTGCTGTTCTGGCTCCACCTTGGACTTCCTGGGTAGCAAGGGACAAGTCCATTAACCTCTGGAGCTCCTCAAGTCCCTCTCGGATATGGAAATCCACTGGCATCAATAGGGCTTCTCTGGGCAAAAGTGGAGGAGGAAAAAAAAAGCCACCAACAAGGTGACTTTAGACAGAAGCCCAGGCCAGCGGGATGGGGACACTACACATCTGTCTCCAATCTAACTACCAAAGGTCCTTGGATGGAGGTCTTCCAGTGTCCCATGTCACAGCCTCTCACTGCCACACTGCCAGAAGCGCCCAGAGAATGGCTGAGTGTTCTGCACAGGGATGAGGCTGCCGGGGACTCATCACACCTCCTCTGAGAAGAGGAGCCTCTGCTGCAGAAACTAGTTACCATGATGCCATAAAGCTGCCTGCCCGTGGCAATGCGTCATGCAGTGGTGACAGGCTCATGAAACCGGACTTCCCTGTGGACACTGAGTGCTAGCCCTAAGGGCATATACGGTCAGTAGTCAGGCCATTCCCAACTTGCAGACGAGCCAGGATCCTAAACCTTGTTTGTAAAGCTGCCCTGAAGGGCCCGGAGTGCCAGGGAAAGCATGTTATAAATACAGCATAGTACATGGCGCATAGCAGATACTGAACAAATATTTGATGACCAGTGACGGCCAAGTGGAGGTCAAGGTCCAGTTCTAGCTCTTAGAAGCATAATGTAGCCAAAAGCTGCACATTTTTTCAATGCAGGAAACAATTTTGCTTAACACTAGCAATTAAAGTAACAGAAGGCCGAGCACAGCATTAAATAACTGAATAATTAGTCTTAAACATATTTATCTTAATGTGTTTGAGGAGAAAGCGGTCTTAACCAGAGGAAGTCGAGAATGTACGTTCCAGCAGAGACTAAGGAGGAGGGTAGGCAGTTTCCAGGAGTTTTAGGTATGAGAAGCACGGGGTTTTTATCATTTTACTTTTCGTATCCTTTACGTAAATGAAACAGCACTTCTCTTGGTTGACAGCCAAGATGGGGTCATCTTACAAAAAATTCAAGAGAAAAGAGGCGGAAGTAGAGAAAAAGAGGCAGTGTTAATCCACCCTAAGACATCACAGAGCCGCGGGGGCCTCCCACCACACACCTGGGAAGGAGCTGGGACCAGCGCACGAATCTAAGAGTTAGGACCTGGTTCAGCCTCTCACCAGCTCCGTGCCTTGGGCTTCGTGCCATCCCTCCCAGAGCTCCGAGTGTGGAAGCATAAGCGTACCCATTTCCGAGGGCTGGTGGGAGGATTAAGGTCCTGCATGTAAGCACGGTCACACTGACCCATGACAAATGTTAAGTAACAGTTGTCTTTATGAATATTGGGCTCTCCTGACCTTTTCCTCTGAACTCGAAGTTTCCTGAGAGTGGGCACCATGTGCTCATCCTGCTCACTGCTGTATTCCCAGCAGGTAGCAAACCCGCCACGTGGCAGGGGTTTAGCAAGTATTTGCAGGGGAGAATTTGTTCTCATTGTTTCCTATGGTCAGTGGCAAGGTTTGTTTGTTATTTTTTAAATTGAGTTATAGTTAGTTTACAATATTGTGTCAATTTCTGGTGTACAGCACTATTTTTCAGTCATACATGAATATACGTATATTCATTTTCATATTCTTTTTCTCTGTGAGCTACTAAAAGATCTTGAATATATTTCCCTGTGCTCTACAGTATAAACTTGTTTATCTATTCTATATATACCTGTCAGTATCTATAAATCTCGAAAAATTTTTTTGGTTTTGCTTGTCTTTTTTTTTCTCAAGGATTTTGTACTACAGTATAAAAATCATGACACTTCATCCTTAAATACTACATGGAGATGCATCTCTAGAAAGGACGTTTTCCTCCATAACCATGGTATCATTATCGATCTAACCACATTAACAGTAATTCCTAAAAATCATATCATACATACCTAGTCTGTATTCAGAGTTCTTCCTTATTCCCAAAAATACCCTTTGCAGCTGATCAGCTCACTCCAGGACTAAAGGATCAAAACTGCATTTGGTAATTAGCTCTTTTAAGTCTCTTCTGACCCAGAACTCGCACCTCACTCCTTTTTCCTACGACAATGACTTGGTGAAGATACTGTGGAATACCCCATCTTCTGGATTTGCCCGATTACTTTCCTGAGGGGACACCTAACATACTCCCGCCTCCCCTGTTTTTCTCCTGGGATGGAAGTTAAATCTGAAGTCCTGATGTCATTCAGGTGAAACCTTTTTATCTGGAAACCCTCGCAGAAGACGCTTAGCAGATGTAGATGTACTTAGCACTGCATCACATCAGGAGGCAGAAGGAGCTGACACTTGAACAACATGGGTCTGAATTGCATGGGTCCATTTATACGCAGGGTTTTTTCAATAAACATATTTGAACACTTTCTGGAGATTTGTGACCACTTAAAAAAACTCACAAATGAACCATGTAGCCTAGAGATTTCAAAAAAATTAAGAAAAAAAAAAATGAATGAATAAAATACATGTGGATATACATATAACATACAAAATATGTGTTAGTTGCCTATGCGATCTGTACAGCTTCCAGTCAACAGTAGGTTATTGATAGTTAAGTTCTGGGGGAGTCAAAAGCTGTCTATCTATTTTCCACTGCACTGGGGAGTCAAGTGTAATGCCAGGTTGGCCTACTGTTAGTAATTGATCACTGGGTTTAGTGGTTATGGCTTGATCCCTTCATTGCAAAGTAAGGTCCCCCCCTGCTTGGAACTAGCAAGTAAACTTTGGGGTGATAACTGGTACCTTGTAAATATGTAATTCACTCTCAAACTTCGGATGGTTTCAGCACCCACTGATGATCCTTGTCTGAAACAATTATCCCAATAGGAGCTGCAAAATGGTAACTTTCCAATTCTATCATTCCTTCTCCGTTTATTAGCTTGCATTCTTCTGTTGGGGTGGGGGGGAATCTTTCCCTCTCAACAGGGGCAATTTGGTTATTCTAAGTATAGCTCTTAATGGGAAGACAAGATATGTATGTGTAAGTCTTTCCCTTTAATAACCAATTTTCAAAAAAACGTTATTGGTAAATAGCAAATTTTTAAATACTGAGAGTCAAAGCAAAGCATGTAAAGGGGGTTTCCTCTATCCTGTGGCCCCAGTGATTGTCTTGGCAGGAGCCTGGGGAGGGGTTTTGGTTACTCAGTCTGCTTAGGTGGAAATCATACCTCTGATCTCAGATTTTCTCCGGTTGGCCGACTGTAAATCCAAGATAAAATGTGGCTATTGTGTTACAGCCGGTCTTGGTTGTGTAATTTGTGAATTAGGCACTAACCTCCCCTCTCTAACTGGAAGTATCTCATAACATGATATTTTCCAACACTTCCCCCCGAAGAGTATTTCTCAAGCTGATAGAATTCGGTGTCACTAATTTTTGATCATTGGCTGAAATTTTTACTTTAAGCATTCCAAGGAGAACTCTTAATTCCGAAACCTCAAATCAGAGTAAATAACCCCTGCTTTCCCCGCGGACTGTGCCGTACATGTGGCTGGGCTGGTCACTAGCTTAAAACCTCGACTCTCTGCCCAGCCAAGCAATGCAAGCTGCATTGAGCCCTTGAACATGGCCTCATAAATCCAGCCCCGCTCAGCGCTTCTCCACCCGGCCCTCGGATCCCGCGGCCCTGGGACTGAGCTCTGTGGGGAGGTGGCGAGGTTCCCCTTCCTGAAATCAGATGCAGACCGTCCTACCCTCTGTCTGACCCCTGGCTGCCACGCTGCAACTTAAGCCCCCATCTGATTGCTGCCCTGCCTCTCTCAGCAGAACTTGACCTCTTTCTGGGCTCCTCTCTTAAAGCAACTGTCTGTGTTTTTCATTACGTTTGCCAAGATGCATTAGCTTGAACTTTTCCCGGGTGAGATTCGTTCTGCTACATTTTCTTCAAACTTCTTCAAGAATGCAGCCTGCGGCGGTCGAGTTTTTAGTCTCAGAGCCCCCAGCCAAGACAGCTGAGTCCATCAGAGTGTCCCCTTGGTGCTGTGTGAGATCTGGCCCTTTAAGAAGTGGACACTTTCGGGTTCCAACTCCAAACCTCAGCTGGAAGTTCAAGCCACAATTGGGACACACACGTCCTGCCCAGAAAGCTGCCCCAGCCTTGCGCTGACTTTCTCCTACAAGGCTGTCCTCCGATCCATCCCACGCAAACACAAACATCTCCTTTTAAACACTGAAGTCTCAGAGCCTCCGCCCTGAAAAGGAAGTTGAAAGCCAAGTTCCGGGCACCCTCAGCTTCTCTGGTCGGACTAGCCAGCTGGCCAGAAGCGGTGGCGGGCAGCGTGGGCTTGCCCAGCACAATGCTAGTGAGAAATCCGTTATGATCATTGCGAAGATGTCATCTCTGTGCCTCAGCTACTCCTTCCCTTAAAAATAAAAGTGCTCCTGAGACGAGAGAGAAGAGGGGAAATGCAGTGATAAGAATGCTAATCAGAAGGGGGTTTTCCAGTGTTTGCTTTGCTAGCACCAAAAAAAAAAAAAAAAAAAAAAAAAGTCATCTATAAAAAGTGCTGGAAGGCTGCTGCTTGCAGGCTAGGGCCTTTGCCAGGGGACAGATTTCTCTCCCTCATCTCAGTTTCTTCCAGGCCCTTCCCTTGTGTGTTCTCCTTTTTTCTGGCTTCCTTTCTTCTTTCCTCTTTTAACGGAGTCCTCTCTGTCTGGGATGCACTCTGTAGGGAGTCAGAGGGGCCAGCACTGTGCAGGCCCTGGAAACAGATGAGGCTGATTCCCTGCTGATGAGGACACCGGACCATTTGGGGCTGCAGTAGGGAGACCCCAGTCCTCAGCCTGGCGGGGGTCCTGGTCATACCCAGAGACCCCTGCTGCTTTTTTCATTACCTTCCCTGCTGTTTCTTTCCCATTTCCTTCTTCTCCTGGACTTTCCTCCAGGGCAAGCCCTTTCCTTTGGCAGCAAGAAGACCAAGGGGGTCAGCGGCTGCCTCCTCACCGTCCCTCCCTAGACTTGACTTTTGACAAGGCTGATCTGTGCAGCTCAGCACATCTGAAGGATGGCCTTCTCCCTGACTCTACTGTCCAGATGCACGACCCCCAGTGTCTTGTAAATTAAAAAGAGGCTTGCCGCTGTAGAGAGAAGAATAAATCAGTATGTAAATAAATCCACAGGGTGCGGGTGGGGGCGGGGAACGCAGGAGGACTTTGCAAAACTGTGATAAAGCATTTTAGAGAAAGGCTGTTGCTGTGTTCCTGGCGAGCTCTGATTGAAGGGCTAGGATTCCAGCCATGGGCTGTGCGAAAGAAAGTGAGCCGTGACTAAAATTCCCTGGTGGACTGACTTAACTTAAATATATTCCAGGAGCTGGGCTAATTGCTGGCTCAGTCTCAGGCTTTGATTTTCTTTCTCTCAATTCCCTGTATTTCAAATGGTTTTTATCAAGGGGCCCCGAGCTGCCCTCAGTCCCACTGAGAATCTTTCTGGATTCCTGGCTGGCTCTTCAGAGCACATAGCACTGCAAATTCTGCCCCTTGCCAAAGGAGCAACAAGACGTTCTCTGCCTGGGGGAAGCATGCTGGTAATTTCCAGGCAAAAAGGTAGCTAATTCTCACTTTGAACCAGAAGTGCAGGTGTCAGGCTCCTCCTGTTCACACAGACGCAGAGCTACTGGGGTGGAGTCCAGGAGAAGGTGGGAGGAGAGCTCCCAGCCTGTGGGTCCTCTGGCACCGCCCAGCCAGCACAGGAGGTCACAGACATTGACCTCTGGAGCCTGACCCCATGATCCTCTTGCCAATTCACTGTCCCCGACCCATCCCTGCTGCCAGTCTCCTCTGCTTGACTCCCTGCCCTACTATCTGATTCATCTTCCTCCCCCTCCTTCCTTTCTTTCCTTCCTCCTCCTCCTCCTCTTCTTCCTCCCCGCCTCCTTTTCCTCCTCCTCCTCCTTCTCGAAAATTTCAAACATTTACAAAAGTAGAGAGAACAGTGAAATGATCCCCGTAAACCATGAACCCATCACCCAGCTCCAACAGCTACCAGCTCACAGCCAATCTTGCTTCAGTTTTATGCTTCTTTTTCACCATCACTCCTCACTTCTTATTTTACTGGGATGATTTTTGTTGTTGTTGTTGCTGCTGCTGAAGTATTTAGAAATTTTATTTGGATTTTTTTTTTATAAGTGAAGTATAGTCGGTTACAATGTGTCAGTTTCTGGTGTCCAGCATCATGTTCCATCATACATATACATATATATTTGTTTTCATATTTTTTTCATTATAGGTTATTACAAGAAATTGAATATAGTTCCCTGCGCTATACAGAAATTTGTTTTTTATCTGTTTTATATATAGTAGTTAATATTTGCACATCTTGAACTCCCAATTTACCCCTTCCCACCCTCTTTCCTGCTGGTATGTGACTGAAGTCTTTTTCTTATGTAGCTTCCCTTTTTCTCTCTTCAGACTTACTTATTGAAGAAACTGAGCCATTTGACCTGCAGGGTCTCCCGCAGCCTGGACCCTGCTGGTCGCAGCCCTGTGGTGTTGTTTAGCATGTTCCTCTGTCCCGTGTATTTTCTTTAAACTGGTAGTTAGATGAACAGCTTCATCGAATTCACATTTGATTTTTTTTTTTTTAAACAAGAATACTTTACAAACGGTGTTGTGTTCTTCCATCCAGGAACACATAATTCTTTTTGTGATATTAACAGCCATTGAGTGTCATTCTCTGATCTACTAGTTCGTCTGTTTCATAAAGGGTTGCAAAATGGTCACATTCTAATTTTATCGTTCTGTTTTCCTTTATTTTCTAAAATGCCTCTATGAAGAGAGTCCCCCCATCAACCAGCTGATTGCCCTCAGCTCACGCATCCCTTGGAAATACTAATCTACAGCCAGAATATGACAGTGCTTTGTGGCCAGTGTCCCCTAGAACCCGGAGTAGATTCCACAGGAGGAAACTGACCTTTTTCCCTGAGCCACCTACGTCCATTTTTTCCCAAAGGTATTTCAAAATCCATGTGCCAGCCTCTTGGACTGCTTCAGTACCTGTAAGTTCTGCATTTAGATTCGTTTTAGAAAATACAGATTCATTTTAATAATTCAGAAAAAGATCTCCTCCACTCATTTTTTCCAGCCTCAAGCTCACCCTTCCAGAGTTCAGAGCTGGAGCCCGTGCAGGGTGTACTGCAGCTCACCATAAATGACAGAGCCACGAATCCACCCTGTCCTGTTGGCTGCATGGTAAGGACCATCTATCCTTGGGTTTGAAGACACTTGTTATTGGCTCCGAGGAGGAGGAAACCATAAACTCCTCCATATGCAGAGGCCTTCTCCAGCTGAGGACAAGGGGGAGGCCAGGGCCCAGCTGCCTAACTTGTGACACCAGCCTTGCCCACTGACCACAGCGGCTCCAATCTCAGAGCCCTGGCTGCTCTGTGCTCTACTACCCAGGTTTCTTTGCAAGTCTGGAGACTTGTAGGCTGCTGCTGGGTCATTTCCCATCAGATCACACCAACAGAGGCTTGCCTGCCACACCTGATGGGGGAACCAAGAGGCAGGTCTCCTCGCACAAGCTGTCAGCAGCCCACTCAAGGAGGGCTCCTGGGATGCCCAAGAGATCCACCCAAGTAGATATTATTCAGGACCCAGGGCCCTCTGTTAGGGCCAGGCCAGCAGGCTGCACCAACAGGATCTCTGAGGCGTGACCCTTAGTGAACTGGCCTGGGCTGCGGCCACTGGCTCAAAATGCTACTGGGCACTGGCTGTGTTTGCTGGGACCAGGGCTGTGTTGCCAGGGGTCTGAGGAGAAGCAGTGGCAGGAGTGCAGCAGGTTTTCTATTCTTAGCCCAAGCAGTCAGCTGTAGAGAGAAAGCAACATGGATGCAGAGCCGGGTACCGCCCACCCAGACTACTGTGAAGTTTGGTGCTCGGGGACCCAGGTGGGTGGGCCCTGTGTCCACTTGGAAGAAATGTTGGAACAGAAATTAACCAGCTGTGCTTAAGCTTGCCATCTAGCACCTCAAGTTCCTCTCTGAACCAGAGAGTGTTTTGACTTCTCTTCAAAACGCAAGGAGATTTTTGGTCAAAATCCATCCATTCCAAATGTGTAAGCTGGACTCTGGTTCAAAAGGACCCATCAGCCACCTGGTGCAAGCTGGTCCCAGTCCAGGTAGTTATATCTTCCTTTGAGCATCCACAACTGGGGCAGAGCAGCAGGGAGTGGAACTTCTCACCTATAAGATGCTTTGAGTCTAACCTATACAGTTGGAGGTGGGAGGCTGGAGTTGGAGGGGAGGGATACAAGAGAGGACCGTATTGTTGTTTATCTTATGTTCAGGTTTTTATTTCCAGCTAACGATCAGATGTAGCTGTCATGAGTCCCCTGGTCCTGCCAGTTTCACTCCAATGTCCTGATATCAACAGCTTTCTTGAAGTTCCAGGGTCTGATATAAGCTCCTACATGATCTCCTGGACCAGGAGTGATTATCAATTTAATGACATATCCACAGACTTCCTGCTGCCTAACTTCAGATACCCAGAATAGTGCCCAGGGCTTCTGAGCACAGGGCATCATGAAAGATGCAAGGCCTACCTAGAGGGCGTGAGCCAAATGACAGGCCCAGGAAACCCAAGGTATATCAGGCAGAGTAATGGCCCCCAGAGATGTCCATATCCTTATTACCAGGACCTGCAAATATGTCTCCTTACATGGCAAAAGGGACTTTACAGGTGTGATTAACATAAGGATCTTGAGATGAGGAGATTATCCTGGATTATCTGGATGGACCCAATGTAATCACAAGTGTTCTTAGAAGTGGAAGAGGGCAGCAAGAGTGTTAGAGTCAGAGAGAGAGCTGAAGACGCTATGCTAGGAGCTTTGAAGATGGAGAAAGGGGACGATACGGCAAGGAGCGCAGATGGCTTGTAGAAACTGGAAAAGGCCAGGAAACAGACTCTTCCCTAGAGTTTCCAGAAGGAACAAAATCCTGCCAACACATTGATTTTAGCCCAGTGACACCCATTTCAGATGTCTGACCTCCAGCATTGGAAAGTAATGTATTTGGGTTGTTTCAGGCAACAAAGTTTATAGCCATTTGTTACAGCAGCAGCAAGAAACTAACACACAAGGGAAAATGTACTTCTGCTCCCGAGCATCCTCGGGAGCCCATCGCCCAAACTTGCCAGAGCCACAGCATGACCCGTGCTGGATGCAGCACCTGGAGCCCCCAGCAACTCTGCCATGACTACGTGCCTGTCAACAGACCCTAATTCCTGTAGTGATAGTGGTGGATATTCCTCAAGAGCCTCCAAGTTTGAGTTCTGTCCACTGCCCATCAAATTGCTAAGTGCCCTTGAACCAAAGCACTGCAGCTCCCTCCTTCACTGTTACATGTTAAGCGTGGAGGAAGCATCAGTAGATATTAGGTAAATGGAAGAATGAATGAGTGAATAAATGTTGTGAGGAACTATCTGATTATATATGTAGTTCTTGATGATTTATTGAAAATCTCCGGCAAGAAACACATCAAGCTGAGTTACTCACAGTAAAAAAAAATTCAAACAAAAAAGGGAATGAATACAAAGAAGAAAGGAATGCTCTGCCCACTGGCAGTTTTGTCAGGTGCAGACACAATCTGTATGATTCTCCTTAGTTGGCTGATTCTTTTCATTCCTTCTGCCGTGCATGTTTTATCTGCGTGTGTGCTGGCAGAGGGGTTTTCTGACAGTGCAACAGATCCATCCTCCCCTGGGCACCTGCTTCCTCCAGCTTATTAAAGTTTCAGTCATTTTTTAGAGGAGTAGCATGGTTTTGTAAGCAAGGATGTTCAGTGGGACTAAAACGAAGCAAATAAACTCGTATTCGAGGGACCTGAATACAGTCTCTTCCATTCTTATTTATTCTGACCCTGCTTTTGAATAATAATTATGAGAAGGAGAGTTTGTGCTGCCGTCAAATAAGAGAGCTGGAGGTACAATTCCATTTCAACGAAAACAAGCGTGTCTCACTTAACATCAATAATGTGTTCCAGAATAACATAACTTCTGCCCCCAAACACTGATCATTTTTTTAAATCAGGATAATGCATTCTGTAACAACCCAAAACTCTAAGATAATTTCCTAAAACATTAATTGAAACATAGCAAAATGCCTGTATATGTAACAACTATCATCTTGGCTTGTAAAATGCTTAAGAGATCCTTCTCTGTCAAAATTACAACATCTAAATCACAATGGATCTAACTAACACGTAAATGAAAAATCTAAACCTAGAAAACCTCTAGAAGAAAATGCTTGTGACTTTGAATTAGGTAAAGATTTCTCAAATATGACATCAAAAACACAATCTATAAAAGAAAAAAGATTGCTAACTTGGGTAGCGTCAAAATCGAGAACTTCCACTCTTCCAAAAACACTGTTAAAAGGATGAAAAGACTAGCCACAGACAGGAAAAAAAATATGCTCACGTTACACATCTCATAAAAGACTTGATTCAGGAATCTATACAGAACTTTCAATATTAGAAAATATAAAGAATCCAATCTTAAAATGGGCAAAAAATTGAAACAGATTTCCTCAAAGAAGACATATGGATGACAAAAAAGCTCATTGAAAAGTTCCTCGTCCTCATTCGTCACTAGGGAAATGCACCTATTAGAACAGCTAACATTAAAAATGAAAGCTGACAATACCAAGTGCTGATGAGTACACGGAGCAACAGGAATCCTCATTCATTGCTGGTGGAAATGTAAAATGGCTCAGTCACTTTGGAAGACGGTTTGCCAGTCTCTTATCAAGAGAAACATACAATAGTCACATGACCCAGCAGTCCCTCTCTTAGATACTTAGCCAAAAGAAACGAAAATTGATGTTCTAACAAAAACCTGCATGTGAATTTATAGCATTTATCCATAAGAATCAAAATCTGGAAACAACTCAGTGTTTGTCAGTTGCGGATGGAGAAATGGACTGGTCTATCCATACAGTGGACTGTTATTGGCAATGGGAAGAATTATGAGACACACGTCAACACAAATGCATTGCAAGTTCATCACGCTAAGTGAAAGAAGCCAGACTCGGAAGGCCACCTGCTGCACGATTCCATGTAAGCGTCATTGTGAAAAGGCAAAACTGTAGGGTCAGAAAATAGATCAGAGGTGACCAGGGTGGCAGGGGTGGTGGGGGGAGTTGACTACAAAGGGTAGACGGGAACTTGGGAGTGATTGACATGTATTTTGATTGTAGGGGTGGTTATGTTAGCCGAAACTGCCGAAATGTACACTTTTTAAAAGAACATATTTTTAATTATATAAATTATACCTTAACAAACAAAACCAACAAAGGCCAGTGACTTGGTGGCAGCAGTACATGCAGTTCCCACAAGCCCTGTGCACACCCAGCCTGCTTTTCAAAACATCTGCACATGATTCTGATAAACTGCCATTTGCACTTGGAAATTAAGTTCAGACTTTTCTGCATGTTGTTGTTTTGTTAAAATGTTGAACTGAGGTTTTGGGATGTAAATACAATTTTTTCCTATGTAAACATCAGCCAAAAACATATTGACAAATACATGTGTTCAATATAGTTTGGGTATTAACAAGCCAGAGGGATTCTACTGGGAAAACAAACTGAGGAGATACTCTGCAGGGCCTGCCAGTCTCATGTTCCTGCTTAGCTCTACTTTTATACCCTGACTGACAGCCTGTACCATCGCTGATAAACTAGCACATATACAACAAATCCTGCTGAATAAAAGAAGGCTCCGTATTTAGCATACCCTTTTCAGTTACTGTCTGTTAAACTGGCAAAATATAGAGAAATCCAAAGGAGCTGAATAATTGAAAGAATAAAGATGCTCTTATATCAATTAATATTAATACTAATGTTGATTTCCAGATCTGGCAACTAGGGAATACACAGGATTTTCATGTCCGTGAAATATTTACAAAACTTGATCTCTTGATCTATGAGACATTCTAAAATGTACAGATAGAATAAACTATATTCTCTGATTATGATTCAGTGCTGCTATAAACAGATAAAGGGAGAATAACCCAAAACTTCTTGGAACAAAAATTGCAATTACAGAATGTTTGGTAAATATTAATATTGCAAACACTACATTATGAAAATTTCAGGATGTAGCCAAAGCTGCACTTGGAAGGAAATGTATAGACCTAAATTCATCAATTACCAAATTAGAAAAGATGAAAATGAGTCGAGGACGCAACTGAATGTGTCTGGCACATATTTAGCAGCCAATAAACATTTAGTGAGTGAAGAAACCAGAGAAAAACAACAGAGCACACTTAGGGCAAATAGGATAAAAGAAAACATTTTAAAACCTTAATTACTGATTTGAAAACAGAAAAATTAAGTCTGATAGCTGGTGGAGAAAGAGAGGGCAATAAAATAGATTTATTGAAAAGAAGATCTGCTATATATTCATACATGTACACAGTGGAATACTACTCGGCCATAAAAAAGAGTGAAATCATGCCACTTACAGCAACATGTATGGACCTAGAGATTATCACACTAAGTGGAGTCAGATAAAGACAAATATCATACGATATCACTTATATGTGGAATCTAAAAAATGACACAAGTGAACTTATTTACAAAACAGAAATAGACTCACATAGAAAACAAACGTGGTTACCAAAGGGGAAAGGGGGGAGGGATAAATTAAGAATTTAGGATTAGCAGATACACACTACTATATATAAAATAGATAAACAACAAGATCTACTACATAGCAGGGAGAACTACATTCAGTATCTAGTAACCTATAATGAAAAAGAATATATGTGTGTATAACAAACACTATGCTGTACACCAGAAAGTAACACAACACTGTGAATCAACTGTACTTAAATTTTAAAAAAAGAGCTAATAAACTGCACAAAAATAGATGATCTATAAAGTAGTCAAGGAGAAAGACAACAAGCATAGCTCTGCAAAATTTAGAGTAAGAAAGGAGAGGCAGCCGCAAATACAGATGAAATTTAAAGAACTGAGAGACGATTTTCTATGTTATGCTATAGATTTAGTAACGTAAGTGCAATGAGAGGTTTTTCTAAGAAAATATAGATTACTAAAAGTAGGCAAGAAGTTTGAAACTGGGAGACATTACTAAAGCAAAGGTTAAAAAGTGTGGTGCTTGGAGCCAGACTCTCCTCATTTCAGGTCTGAGCTCTGTAACCTGAACAAATCACTTCCCCTCTTTCATCCTCAGTTTCCCTTAACGCAACACAAACATTTAGAAACTACCCCATGGAGATATTGTGTGGGGGTTTTAAAAAGATGTGCGTAAACAGCTTGCCTGAGGCACTGCTGTGATTATTAAAATTTAAAAAGACTGTGGAAGAAATTAAGAATGTTGGCAAGAGCTAGCTCTCATTGGAACGCCGCAGCAAGGCGTTCTATGGTTTCCACCGCTCTTTAAGCTGTTTTAGAACTTAGAAAAAGTAGAAAGACTTCTCATTTCTTTTTAAGAGACTGGCACAACCTGACACCAAAACCTGATGAAGATAGTGCATAAAGGAAAAGTACAGACCAACCCTCTCAGGAATACTGATATAAACTTTCCAAATACAATATTAGAACTCAGCCTCTGTGGGATTTAGATACAGCGTGTGTGTCAAGTTAATACTGCTGTGTTACCTTCTGATCACATGGTGCATTAGTTTCCCATTGCTGCTGTAACAGATCACCACAAACTTGGTGACTTAAAAACACACATATTTAGCTCTCGCCAGGCGACCTCACATGAGCGACATCCTCTTTAAACCCTGAGTGGCAATCTCTGACACATCGCCGTGATGCCCAGGGAAGGCAGGCGACCCGGAAGTCCAATGACTTCCTAAAGATCATCCAACGTCCGGATGATTATCCAAGTGCTTCATTGTGGGAGAGGCGATGTGGACCAGGCAGATGCAGCAGGTCTGCATGTCCCTTGTGGGAGGCCGTGGGGCTGATGGGCAAGGACCCAGCGAGGCACAAGGCCATCAGGGGACCTGGACAACAACCCAGCTCTGGAGAAATTGTTGCCACACATCTTGGGGAACGTGGGCTTTGTGTTCACCAAGGAGGACCTTACTGGGATCCACAACATCTGACTGGCAGCCATGCTGGTGCCACAGCCCTGTGTGAAGTCACTGTGCCCACCCAGAACACTGGTCTGGGGCCCGAGAAGATCTCCTTCTTCCAGGCTTTAGGCATCACTGTGAAAATCTCCAGGGGCACCACTGAAATCCTGAGTGTTTTGCAGCTGATTAAGACTGGGGACAAAGTGGGAGCCAGCGAAGCCACATCGCTGAACACGCTGAGCATCCCCCCTTCTCCTTTGGGCTGATGGTCCAGCAGGTGTTTGACAGTGACAGCCCCAAAGTGCTGGACATCAGAGGAGAGTGCATTCTCGCTTCCCGGAGGGTGCCCGCCATGTTGCCAGACTGGTTACCCAGCTGCTGCATCCGAACCTCATTCTACCATCAGTAGGTACAAGCGGGCCTGGCTTTGTCTGTGGAGGCTGATCACGCCGTCCCACCTGCTGAAAAGGTCAAGGCCTTCTTGGCTGGTCCATTTGCCCCGTGGCTGCAGCCCCAGTCGAGGCTGGATCAAAGGAAGAGTTGGAGGAGTCAGGCGAGGACATGGGACTTGGTCTTGTTGACTAATCACCAAAAACCAACCAACTCAGCCAGCTTTACTTGTGAAACAAGGAAATAAAGGCTTCCTTCTCTTAAAAACAAAACACACACACACAGACTTATCCTCTCACAGTTTTGGAGGCAAGATGTTTGAGTTTGTTTGGCCCTGTCTGCAGGACTGGGCTTCTCCCAGAGACTCGACGAGAGACTCCATTTTCTTGCCTTTCCCAATTTCTAAAGCTACATCCCTTGCCTTTTTCAGCTTCTCGCTTCTGCCTGTGTTCTTTGGCTCATGGCCCGTTTCTCCGTCTTCAAAACCCAAGTGTCTTCCAATCTCTCCTCTGAGCTGATTTCATCTCATTGCCTTTTCTCTGTGTGTAAAACTCCCCCCTCTGCCGCCCTCTTATAAGAATTGCATTAGGGCCCACATGCATAATCCACGGTAGTCTTCCCATCGCGAGATCTTTAACTTAATCACATCTGCAAAGACCTTTCCCCCGCCCCCCTCTGCCCCATAAAGTAAGTTAGGAAACGGGTATCTTTGAAGGGATCTTTTTTTTTTTCAGTGTACCGCAGTTTGCCTTTTGGCCTCAAAGATTCATGTCTGCCATGCGTGCAGAATACAGTCACCCCATCTCAACATCCCCAGAGTTTTGACCCATTACAGCATCAACTTAAGTCCAAGGTCTAAGCTGCTCAAAAGTCCAAAATCTCACCATCTAGGTCAGGCACAGGTGAGACCAAGTATCACTCATCATGGGGCAAAATTCCTCACTGTCTGTGCTCTTGTGAAACTAGCAAACAAGTTCTCCGATCCCAAAATACAGCGGCGGTGCAGGCGCAGGGCAGTAGTAGCAGTTACTCCCGTTCCAAAGGGAGAAAAACGGGAGGAATAAAGGTCGCTGCTTCCAAGCCATTCCCAAAGCCAGCAGGGGAAATTCCATCAGGTTTCAGGGCCTGGGAGCGACCCTCCGTGGTTGGAGAGTCTGCCCTCTGAGCCCAGAGCCCTGGCTTCTGCCTCTTGATCTCTGGGCCCGAAGCCCAAAGAATTATTCTTCCTCTTGCTTGTCCGCAGCTGAGTCGTTCTTCTACCTGTAGCATTTTGGGAGCCTAACAGCTTTCCTTTAACTCACCCTTCCAGTGCAAGTTAGCAGTTCTGCTGGCATAACGCGTTCAGAAACTTTGTAAGTCTCCTATGTCTTTCACAGGGACTCATACCGTTAGACAGGCGGGTCCTCCACAGATCACTCCTGGCCCATCCTGCATCTATTCCTATCTTCAGCTGAGATGATTAAGTGGATCCGTAAATCACATCTTTAATGCTTCAGCACTGGCAAAGGGTTGCCCAGCCGTAAACTTGGCTTTTTCTCCAGAGCACAATTTCCTAACCGTGAATCTCTCAGTGTTAGCAGTTTTGCAATGTGGATAGGCTGAGAATTTCCCCGATCATCAAGCGTTGGTTCTTTTTTGCTTAACATTTCTTTCCCTACTTTATGTCTTTCCTCTCACATTTTACGTAAGTGGCAAGAAGATACCAGGCTGCATCTTCAACGCTTTATTTGGAAAGCTCTTCAGCTAAATATTCAAGCTCATTGCTAACAAGTTGGGCTTTCTACCTAACCATAGGATCCAATTCAGCGAGGCTCCCTGCCACTGTATGAGATGGATCTCCTTTCCAAGTTCCAATAACGGGTTTTCATTTCCTCCTGCGCTCTCACCAGCAGCGCCTTTAACATGCACATTCCCTTCTGTTTAAGATATGTGTCTACTCTGAGACGACACCAGCCTTCTCTACTATGCTCCTTCCTTTCTCCTGAGCCCTTACTGGCAGAGTCTGTAACATCCATATTTCTACCAAGAGTCCATTCTGTTCAAGGCAATCTAGGCTTTTCCTATGATGTGCCCCCCAATTCTACCAGCCTCTACCCATTATCCAATTCCAAAGTCACACCCACATTTTTAGGTACAGTTGACTCTTAAACAACATGGGTTTTAACTGCCCAGATCCAGTTACATGCAGATTTTTTCCCACTAACTGCACACAACAGTACTGCACAAGCTGAGGGTGGCTGAATCCATGACATGGAACCATGGATACGGAGGAACCCCAGAAATGGAGGGCTGACTAGAAACTAGACCCAGATTTTTGACTGTGCAGAGTCAGCACCCCAACCCCTTCATCATTCAACGGTCAACTGTATTTGTCACAGCAGCACTCTACTTCAGAGTGTCAGTCTGCATCAGTCAGGGATGCACCGGAGAAACAGAACCCGTTAAAAAATTATATATATGTGTTTGTGTGTGTGTGTGTGTGTGTGTGTGTGTGTGTGTATATATATATATATATATAGAGAGAGAGAGAGAGAGAGAGAGAGAGAAGAGATGCTGACCAGTTTCAAGGAACTGGCTTATGTAATTGTGGGGCTGGCGGGGCGAGTCTGAAAGCCATCCAGTAGGCCACCAGGAAGGGCGGGCAGGAACTCTCAGACACAAGCTGAAGCTGCAGGTCACAGATGGAATTTCTTCAGGGAAACTTCAGCTCAGCTCTTAAAACCCTTCAACTGATTGGATCAGGCCCACCCATATTTAGTATAATCTCCTTCACTTAAAGACAAATGATCATAGGCATTAATCATAGCTTTAAAACACCTTCACAGCAGCACCTGTATTAGCGTCTGATTGAAAACCTGGGGACTGTGGCCTACCCAGACACACACAAAATTGACCATCACACGTTGTACATAGATAATTAATGCCAAATAGTTAGACTACCCCAAAATAGAAAGTAACATAATGAAAACTGCCAGGAGGCCTACAGCCGGAGGCACCACTGCCAACTTCTCAGCGAGTATCCTTCCAGACATTATTCTATGCAAACACACATACACACACATTTTAAAATGAGATGATATAAAATCTGTTAATTTTCACAAAAGAAAATAGCTACATATATATTTTTCACTTTAGAAGTAATACATATTCACTAGGCAACATTCAGAAAGATATGAAGGAGGAAGTAAATATATTGAAAGTCTCATCACTCAGAGATAAATCACCATGAACACTTTGGTGGGTTTTAAAGATTATTTTCATATATATATATATATGAAAATATATATATTTTATATATATATATATAGTTATACACATTTAATTTTAATAGATGTATGCATCTTATTTTAAGGATGTACTAGAATTTATTTAACCAATCTTTTCCTGGGGAACTTTGCATTATTCAGAACTCTTTCTACTGCGAATGACAAACTCAAATTAGCTTGTAAGAAACAAAGGAATGTATTGGTGTAACTTGGAGGTTAAAGCACAGCTGGAACAAGGAGTCAAATGATGTCTGACTTCTGTCTCTCCAGCTCTTGGTAGGCTCTCTCCGTATGCTGTGCACGATGGCAACCAGCTGCTCTAGACTCACTTTTCATAGGCTTAACAATCTGATGCAGAGGCTGCTATGAGTTTATCCAGTATCCTAATAGAACCCCAATTTTATCTGGGGGCCCAGTATACCAGGTAGAAACTATATATCTGAGACTCCTCTGCAGGTAGGATTCACTTCTGACCAAAAATAAAAGTCATAGGACAGGACTACAGGCACAGCTTTTTGAAGGGTGTAGATTCATGCATCCTTCTGCCCTTATCCCTTCTTTTCCCATATTGGACCATGGATGTGATTGTTGGAGTTGCAGCAGCCATCCTGTGACATGAGGTATCTTTGAGGTGGGAAGCTACATGCTAAGAGAGTTAGAACTGAAAGACAGAAGGATACTAGGTAATTGATGATAACATGGAACTGCTGTACTATTCTGAATTGCCTATCTCAAACTTGTTTTATGTGAGAAAATAAGCACCCTATCTTGTTTATTCTACTGTTGAATTTTCTGTGATTTGTAGCGGACTCATCCCTAACTGATTTATAACCCCAGACCTAACAAGTAGGTCTGTCCAAATAACCCTGGCGTAAGAGCTCCAGGGAAGAATGAACCCAGCCTGATTTCGATCTGTGCCTGCCTCTCCTTGAATCCAGGGAAACAGTACATCCGTTAGGACACATGTTTTCTCAAGAAACAGAAAAGCCCAACTTGAAATACCAGCTCAGTTGGAATCTTTGTGCATTGCTGGTGGGAATGTAAAATGGTGTAGCTGCTATAGAAAACAGTTTGGTGGTTCCTCAAAAAGTTAAAAACAGAGTTACTACATGATCCAGCAAATCCACTTCTTCCAAAAGAATTGAAAGTAGGGACTCAAAGAGATATTTGTACACCCATGTTCATAGCACAAAATAGACAAAAGATGGAAGAAACGCAAATGTCCACAGGCAGGTGGTGTACACGTACAACTGAGCGTTACTCAGCCTTAAAAAGGAAGGAAATTTTGAAACATGCTGTGACACAGGTGAACCTTGAACATTACGCTAAGTGAAATAAACCAGTCCCAGATGGAAAAATATCGTATGAGGCCACTCGCACCAAGTGCTTAATCACATTCACACGGATAGGAAGTGGAACGGTGGTTTCCAGGGCCCGAGGCAGCAGGGTGGCAAAGGGGAGAGTTGTTATTTAAAGGATACAGAGTTTCAGTTTGTAAGATGACAAGAGTTCTGAAGATGAACGTTTTCTTTAGCAGCTATGCCACTTTTACGTTCCCACCAGTACTGCCATGAACATTCATTTAGGTTGTCCCTAATTTCTTTAAAAAATGTTTTGTCATTTTCAGAGTACAGATTTTGCAGGTCTATTAATTCATTCCTATGCACTTTATTCTTTCTTGATGCGATTGCAGATGGAATTCTTAATTTTATCTTCACAATTTTCATTGCTAGTATAAAGAAATACAATTCCTTATTATATATTGACCCTATAACCAGCAGTTTTGCTGAACTTGTTTATTTGTTTCAGCAGATTTAGTGGCTTCTTTAGGACTTTCTGTCTATAAGAACATGTCATCTAAATGAAGATGGTTGCATTTCTTCCTTTACAGTCTGGGCACCTTTTATTTCTTTTTGTTGCTTATTTGCCCTGGCTAGAACTTCCAGCACAATGCCCACAAGAGCAGACAGTCGTGTTTCATTCCCGATCTTAGGGAAACATTATCTTTCACCAGAAAGTATGAGGTTAGCTACAGGCTTTCTGCAGACGTATTTAATCAGGTTGAAGGAGTTCCCTTCTGTGGCAGGCGTAGTAGTGGCTCCCCAAAGTTGCTGACACCCCTGGAACTTGTGGATATGTTAGGTTACATGGCAAAGGGAAATTCAGTTAGCAGGTGCAATTAATGTTGCCAATCAGCTGGCTTTTAAAATAGGGAAAGTCACGGGGGTTATCCAGGTGGGCCCAATATAACCATGAGAGCCCTTACATATGGGAGCAGGAGGACAGCAAAGTAAAAGATTTGACAGTGGAAGCAGGGTCAGAGAAACGCTGTGGTTGGCTTTAAATGTGGAGGAAAAGGGCTAGTAGCCAAGGCCCGCAGGCAGCTTCTAGCACGGATTCATTCCTGGAGCGTCCACGTGGAACACAGCCCCGCTGACACCTTGAATTTTGTCCCAGTAGTTTGACCCACAGTGTCAGATTTCTGACCTCAGAACAGTAAGATAATACATTTGTATTATTTTAGCCACTAAGTTTGTGTAATTTGTTACTGCAGCATTATAAAAAATGAATACACTATTTCTAATTTGAGTATTTTTTTATCACGAGTTGATTTAAAAAAAAAAAAAACAACACATCTCATACCTTATGAATTCCAGGGAACAAAGAGAACAACGTAACAGCATCCAGTCAGAAAGCAGTGCATTTCGCACCATGAGAAGTGAACCAGGGACTGTCCTTCCAGAATACGCACTGTGGAAAGATGGCCGGCGGCGTTAACAGTCTGTGGCAAACGAGGGCTGTTCCCGTGTGCGGACAGAAAAGAGCACAATCAGGTGTGCAGAGGCTTGGAAGGATGCCACTCATGTATCCTTTCAAAATTTTTTCTCCAAGAAGAATTTCATCCAAATGAAAAATAAGATTAAAGGAATCAAGAGAGGATGAAAACCTGCAAAGCAGAGTTAAATCCAAACGCGGATGCTCTGGGCGTAAATGGCAATGCAAATGTTTTCACAAGTTTCTTCAAGGAGAAGGATAAATGATGTCAAACAGAATGAAATTCTTGAACAAGACCGTCAGTCAGGTCGCAGAGGGGTAAGAACTGACAGCTGCCGACAGTCATTTTTTGCTGAGCAGAGACTTCTTAGACTAACGTAGGCTCAAATGTTTGTTACAAATTGTAAGATAATGATAACTATCGATAAATCAGAGAAAGAATATGTGGTTTTCACAATCCTAAAAGGAAAAAAAAAAGGGAAGAAAACACAGCCATTATGGGAGGTCAGAGGTGACAGAAAAGGAAGAAAGGGAACAAAAATAATACATTAGGGAGGCAAATTATCATAAAAAACGCATACAAGGACTGAATCTCTCTATTAAAAGATAAAGATTGAGATTATTTTTAAAGGTGAAATGAGCCGTCAGCTACATTCTAGAGCTCTGGCCAAACAAAATGAGAGAGCCAGCTTGAAAACAGAAGGATGGACAAATGTATTCCAAAATACATTTGGGTCCCAAAACTAATTTTAGACAAAGAAGAATTGGGGGCTAAAAGAACAAAGTAATTTGAGATAATCTTGGTCAGATAATCTAACACCAACTGCCAACCCCTTCATCTTTTCCTTCCTTAAATACAGAAGCTAGAAAAGCTAAATACTCACTTCACCTTTCCAAGACACACAGCGCCAGGTGGCTATGTGAACAGGGTTGCCAGATTAAGTAAATAAAAACACGGGATGCCCAGGTCGATTTGTATTTCAGATAAACCATGAATAATTCTTAGTGTAAGTATGTCTTAGCCAATATTGGGGACATACTTATGACACAAAATTATTTGCTGTTTATCTGAAATTCAAATTGGACTGAGAATTCTGTGTTTTATGTGGCAAACCCACATGTAACCAGCTCTGGCCAATGAGACACAAGCGGGAGCGGTTAAGATGGTCGTGAGCCTCACGCTGACCTACAGATGCAATACGACCTCTGTTCAAAATCCTAGCTGCCTTTTTCTTTTCAGAAATGGACAAACTGATTCAAAAATATACATGGAAAAGCAAGGGACCCTGAATTACAAAACAATCTTGGATAAGAAGAATCAAGCTGGAGGATTCACACTTCCCAATTTCAAAATTTACCACAAAGTACAATAATCGAAACAGTGTAGCTGGTCCTGGCAGAGAGGCGGATCAATGAAACAGAACTGGGAATCCAGAAATAAATTCTTATGTTTATAGTCAATTGATTTTCCAACAGGGTTCCAAGACAACTCAGGGGGGGAAAGAGTCATTTTTATAACAGGCAGTGCTGGGACACCCGGAGAGCCACGCGTAAAACAATCGTATCATCGGACTCCCACCTCACAGCATATTCACAAATAATAATTATGTCGAAATGGGTGATAGGCCTAAAGAGCTAGAACTATAAAACTCTTAGAAGAAAACAAGGGAGGACATTGCTGTGACCTGGGGTTAGACAAAGCCTTCTTTGGTGTGATACCAAAAGCACAAATGACTAAAACAAATAAGTAAATTGGACTTAAGCAAGCGTCAACTTGAGAAAAGCGATTTTCACATATTGAGATGTAGGGAAGTCATTCTGGCTTGTATGTGAGTTAACTTGAATTTTATGCTAATTAAAATAGCCTGTTTGTGGCCTATCAAACATACATTGTACAACTGCTTCAATTATTAAAGAAAAGGGCACAATGACCAGAAATAAGGAATGTCCATGTTAAAAGTAAAGATTAAGTGGCCCTCGTCCTGAAACGGCAAAGCTGCTGCTCCTGAAACGATGCCTCCCTTCCCAGACGCCAAGGCGGTTCTGACTCGCCGCTTATGTGCTGGTCTGTCCTTTTTTTCTGAAACCTGGAAGAAATGTAACCCTGACTTGTTTAATGTTCTTTGTTCTGACAAGACATAAAACTGTGCTGGAAACCCTGCTTCTCTGGAGCTGCTTCTCAGTGTAATCTGGGAGGCAGGCTTCCCAGCTAGTCCTCAGGTTGGCTCCAATAAAACTCTTGTTTCTATTCTTGATTGTTTATTATTTTTGTTGACAAACTTTTGTACTTCACACTATTAAGACAATTAAAAAACAACCCACAGAAAGGGAGAAAATATTTGCAGGTCATATACCTGCAAAGGGTCTAGGATCTAGAATATATAAAAAACACTTAACTCAACAATGAAAGACAAACCGATTAAAAAATGGGTGAATAACTTGAATAGACATTTCTCCAAAGAAGGTATACAAGTAGCCAATAAGCTCATGAAAAGATGCTAAACATTATTAGCCATCAAGGAAATGCAGATCAAAACCACAGTGAAGTATCATTTCACGTCCACTAAGATGGTTAAATCAAAGGACAGGAAATAAGTGTTGATGAGGATGTGGGGAAATTGAAACGCTCATATATTGCTGATGGAATTGTAGCATGGTACAGCCGCTTTGGAAAACAGTTTGGTAATTCCTCAAAATGCTAAACATCAAGGCACCCTGTGATGGGGAAATTTCACTCCTAGGTATACGCCCAGGAGAAAAGAAAACATACAACTACACAAAAACTTGTACACAAATATTCACAGCAGCATTATTCACAACAGCCAAACATGGAAACAATCCAAATTTCCATCAAGTAATGCACAGATTAATAAAATGTGGTATATCTCTGCAATGGATTATTATTCAGCCATATAAAGAAATGAAATACTGAAACATACTACAATGTGGATGGACCTTGAAAACGAGCTACGTGCAAGCAGCAGTCACAAAAGACCAATATGGTATGACTCCATTTACACGAAATGCCCAGAATAGGCAACTAGAGAAAGTAGGTTAGTGGTTGCCTAAGTCCAGGACGAGGGGTGGGACAGTGGGAGGTGGAGAATGAGAAATGACTTCTGATCAGCACAGGGTTTCTTTCTGAGGTTATGAAAATGTTCTGTCATTAATAGTTACATAGCTGTGAATACACTAAAAGCCACTGAATTGCACTTTAAATGAGTGAACTGTAGGCTCCGTGAATTACATCTCAATAAAGTCACTAAAAACATAGAGCTAGCCTCTCATTTGGCATCTGTCTCATCTGTCAAATAATAGGTCATTCGTTTGATAGTTTCATCTGCACTTGCTCATTTTATCTACTTCTGGAGCTTCTTTTACATAGAGAGAATTTCCAACATCCATCCTCCACTCAAGACCACGATAGTACGCAACCCAGAAGCCACCACGCACGTGTGGTTAGAGGTGCGCTATTAACCCACCGTCCGTCCCAGCCCCTGCCTCAGTGGAGTTTGGCAAAATTATAGCCCTTCTGTGCCTCTTATTTATTGTTGTTTCTCTGAATTTTCCTCTTTCGTAAGGGTTTTGGGAGAATCCCTTAGGCCTGTCGTCTGACCGAGTGGTTCCAGAATCTGGTTGCCCATCAAAATCACCTCCAGAAGCTGATTAAAGATATGGATTCCCAGCCCCCGCTTAATGATTCTGATTCTTTAAGTCTAGGGTAATGGCCAGAGACGGTGTTTTATTAAAGTGCCCTGGAAGATCGGTAACTTGAATTTAGCTAGTTGGGCATTTCGAAACCACTCTTATAACTAATTTCTCATTCTATAATATCCATTCTGCTATTTACTGCTCTGTGGAGCATTTCATTTTAACAGTGTTTTTCATCTCTAAGAACTTTGCGTTGTTCTCAGATTGCTCTTTTTTCATGACAGTTTCTTTTTCTATTTTAGCACTGCAGTGTCCTCTCTGATCTCACTGAGCATGCTAATTAGAGAGTCTTTTTTATTTATTTTTTTTTAAGCTCTCCTCTTCTTTTTTTTATTAGTTTCTGTGTGTGCCCAGAGTACTCACATTTTTCAGAACTTTTCTTCCGCCTTGTCCGGTCGTATCAGGGCTGTGAATGCTCGGGGTGGCAGGGCTCCCGATTGGCAAATAGGCAACTCAGCAGGGGGAAGACCCGAGTTAATGTAAAGCTATCTTCCCAGCGTTGCTGGAAATTTCCAGCAATCACCCAACATCTCCTTCAGCAGTGGTTCTCCATCTTGGCTGCATATTAGAATCACCTGGAGAGATTTTATAACTCCCGCTCCTGGGCTGCACCCGGAACAATGAAACTGGAACTCTCCAGAGCTGGGTACTGGCTATCAGTTTGTTCTAAAAGTTTCCCAGGTGATTCTAATGTGTGCATAAGGTTGCGAACTGCTGCTACAGTAGAAATCAACACGTCTCAAACTTTCATGGGCTGTGAATCACGTAGGGAACTTAGTAAAAAGCCAATCCTAACTCACGAAGTGTGACATGGAGCTTCAGAGCCTGCATTTCTAACAAGCTTCCGTGTGATGCTAGTGCTGCTGGCTTCTAGGAACCATATTCTGAATATTAAGGGTCTAAAGCAGTGGGTCGCACAGTGTGATGTCCTGACTAGCAGTGGCAGAATCACCGGGGAACTTGTTAGAAATTCAGGTTCTCCATGGGTTTCTCCTGAATTGGAAACTCGGGGGTGAGGCCTGGCATCTGAGTTTAAAGAACCCCCTCCCGGTGACTCTGATGCTTGTTCAAGTCTGAAAACCTACAGTGTACGTCTCCGCGCACGGGCCTCTGGCCGCCGTAACGGAATAACCCTGGCTTTATGACGTGCAGATTCCTGGAACCCAGGGCAGCCTAATCAGACTCTCAGAGGGTGAAGCCTCAGTTCCGCCTGTTTCACGGGCTTCCCGGGTGATGCAATGCACGCTAACTTTGAGAGTGACTGTGCCTCACCCTTGCTAGGCTTCTGAAGATATTTCAATGCCCCAACACGGAAGCAGTTTTGGTTATTTCAATGCCCCAGGCTATTTCTACCCAGTTAATTACCTGTGTAGAAGCTTAACATGATTAATTCATGTGGATAGCATCTTGGAAGTCCCACAGAACCCTATAATTATGTGTGAAATACACATTTAATTTAAACACAGGGGCAAAGATTACCCTGATGATGGTCAGGGGCCTAAGGGTGTGAAGAGAAGGTTTTGAACAGGGCATGGGAGTTGTTTCTTCCTGGGCTTACGCTGTGGCCATCTGGTGCTGGTAGAATTCTCCAGATTTGGGCTTTTCTGATTCCCAAGTAGGGCCTTACAGCACCCAATTAAGTCTTAATGCCGCCAGTGTGCCCAAGCTCAGAAAAAAAATGGCTAGGTCCCACAGATAACACCCAGCAGAGATCTAGGTGTCATTATTTGGATAACTTGGCTGCAAAACATGCCAAATGAAAATGCAGCTTCCGCCCGCCCGCCCCTTCCCCCAGATATATTTTGGGGCCTGAGTGATCAAAATCTCCTTAGTCCCTTGCTTTGGCTCTTGCAGTAACTGGGTCTCTTAAGTGTTTGTTTCTGCAAAGAATACATTTTCACGTGCTGTGCTATGAGTGTGTTCAACAAACAGAGAGATTTTGGGTTCAGAAATTCTTTTTTTCCTCTGTATGGGCCAAGCATTTCAAATGATTTGGCTTTGGTTTCAGTGTTCCTTTGGAGAGTTGATTTTTTTTTTTTGGTAATGCTTTAGGCCAAAAAGAAAAAAAAAAAATCAACTCGAAAGTGCCAAAGGAACAGCCAAAGCAGCTCCATAACTGTCACCCCACCCCTGGGCAGAAATACGAGAATCCAAATAACGCAAAATAGCTCAACAGACCATCCCCTAACTGAAAGCAGTCCTCAGGGGAGTGCTTCCTGCCCACGGCTGCCTCCCCCCTGCTGGGTCCTGGCTGAGGCTGGAAAGGGGCCAGGCTTCGGCACCTCCTAGCTTTGATTGCTGTTTACCCCCCGAAACGTGATTGTCTGTAATTATATATAATCTCTCCCTTGTTTACTCTTTTCCACCGAACCTTGAACATGGTTCAGTCTCTCTCTGCTCTGCTCGGGCCCAGCGAAGAAACATTTCCCGTATTTTCAGATTTTCTTTCTTTTTTGTTTTTTAAGAGATGAAAGCATGAGGTCTCCCTTTGTCCCTTCGTTCTCTAAAACCTGACATTCTGGCCATTCCTGAATTGACTCATTCAACATCAGTCGAGTGCCAAGCACAGAGCTAAGTGCCTTAGAGGAGTTGGAAGTGAAACCAAAACGGCCCCGGCTCCTGAGGACTGACCAGAGTCGGTGCTTTTTGTATAAAATGTGTGATAACTCATAGGAAGAGCAAGCAATTGAGATAATAACGGGAAGAAATGAAGCCACACATCTTTTCTTAACTGACAACATAGCGCTCGTCAATATAGTCCCCCTCCCAGTCACTTGGGTTTAATCCTGTCCCTGAATTCATCATTAACAGCCGAGTTTGTCAGAGGCAGGGGCCCGTGAGTGTCCAATTTGCCTTATTCCCCTGCAGGCCGCCTCTACTGCCCTGTTTTAAAGAAAGAGAAGTTGTGTTCTCTACATGCAGAGCAGATCCCCCGGATCAGAACAGGCACATGGATGCACGCTTTCGAGAAGATAATCACATGGGCAGCCTCCACGGGCATGCAGCCGGCGCTGTCACTCAGGACCCCATGCTCAGACAGCCCTGTGCTTGGTTTAAGGTCCTGCCGTCAGCACTGTGACATTCTTCACACTTTTTGAACAAAGGGCGGCCCAGCTTCATTTTGCGTTGTGTCCCACAAATTAGGTACCTGTTCCTACAGACAATCCAGAACCCACCTTCCTAAGGCATTCTCATCCAACTTTGAGCAAACACCAATGGAAGCTCATCCAGAATCTGATGGCCCCGGCAGCCAGGAAAGAGAAAAGTTTGCGTGTGCTCATGGGCTAATGACTTTCGTGGCGCTCCTCCAGCCAGTGTTTGGATTTCTTTAACATGCCTATTAATCTTGTCAAGTTTCAGCTTCGCTCCTCTGAAACAGAACTGACCCCAGAAATATTCTGGCAATGGGCTGTTCGGGCCCTGCCGCCTCTCTGGGGGCGCCCTGCTCCCTGAAGGTGCTGTTAAAGGGGCATCTGTCTCTCTTGGAGGGAAGCCGCTAAGTCCCAGGTTTGAGCTTGGAGGACAGACTGAGGATAAATAAGGCCTCCTGGTTGGGGGGGTCGGGGGGTGGGGATGAACCATGTCCAGAGGGAACGGAGGAGGAGCCTGTTGGCTAAATCACCAGAGAATTACATACAGGGAAACCAGGGTCCACTCCCGAAAGCCTTCATTTGTAGGTTCCAGAAGGAGAGAGGGGAGAAGATTACCTCCCAAGCTGTGAAGCGGTTCAGCGCAGGCTCTGGGAAGGGCTGTGGGAGAGAACGGGGCCCCAGGGCTGTCTGCAGGGCCCAGTGTTGAATGAGAAGAGTGCTTTTCCTTTGACGCACCCCTCTTAAAAGGTTTGCTTTGTATTTGGTGAGGCAAATATTGGCAAGGGGATCCATTTCTTATTAAAAAAAAAAAAAGAGCAAAATCTTGAAAACCAAAGCTTTAAAAAGCCTGGAAGAAAATACAACAAAATGTTACAGCACTTGATTCTGGGTGGTAGGGTGATGATTCGGAGCTTTCCCCCCTTCTTTTTCCCCCTGGCTTTTCCAAAAGTTTTACAGAGATAACCTCATGATGTCCATGTTATTAAAAAATGGGCTTCTTTAACAACTATTTTTTAAAAAATGAGAGGGTTAGAATTTTTAAATATAGAGACATAGGCACCCATTTAAGCAGGCCTGGGTCATCTCCTGAAGCTGAGAGCGTCTCTCCTGTCAGTTTCCAGCACCAAGCCTTAACGAAGAAGGTAGAAAATCATTGACTTAGACTTCCCGCTTCAATATTTTTAAATCTTAGGGGATATTTGTATGCAAACAGCAACTCCTGTGAGCTCATGGCTGGCAGAATTCATTTGTACCTGCTGAACGTTCCCACCTGAATCTCCCAGTCGTTCCTTTGCAGTTCCCAAAGTGGAGGGAATCAAAGTCATGGAAAGCTGGCTGTGGCGTGAGGCTGTGGCGAGGCACAGATGTCCCACAGGGAAGCCGGGGACTCGCTTTGACACAAGCAAGTCAGGTGTGAGGACTATCACTGTAAATTACCTGGCATGTGTAAGTACCGATTTTTGCAAGAAAGCCTGTCAAACTTTTTTTTTCTGAGATGTTTTTTGGTGGCTCTTTCAAGTACCAATTATAAAATTTCCAAACCCCAGACATTTGGGTGCCAGTCTGAAACAGGGACTGCTCGTGCTAAGACTCGTAGTAAATTGCAACAGTTTGGAGAGTGGGCGGTTTGCTTCCCAGAGTTCAAGCAGGGACTGCAGCTGCCAGTGGCATCTCTTGGAGATGCTACTACACAGAACTTGTCGCTATTCCAAGATGGGAAATAGCTTTCACAGGCTCCCGAAAGGGACTGGCTGGAGGAGGGACGGGCAGGAGACAGAAGTCTCCAGCCCGCGGGCTCTAGGCTCATCAATAAAAAAGTAACTGCTTAATGCGGCTTCCAGCTATGAGAAGAATATAAATGAACACTGTGTTCTTCTAAACGCCTCTAATCTGCGGTGCCCAGGGATGATACATATGTATGTGTTAAATTTATCTATAAAGAGTCAGGACTTGTGGATGCCCCTTTATGGCTTACAAGTCAAAATGCATGCAGCAGCGGAAGTTAACTTTACAGATTATGGCCTTGTTTCGGAGAAAAGGTCACTGGGCTGTCACTGAGAGATTCAGTGAGGAAAAAATGGCGTGTGATGCCTCAGGATGGCAGGACATTAACTTGGGCAAACACCAGCGTGCGGTGTGTCTTACACGTGTACATACACGTATGTTTATACCTCGGTCGGATGAACGGCACCGCAGAACTGGTCTTTAAGGGATTAAGTGTATCTGAAATTTTGGTTCTAGAAGAGGTGGCATATGAAAGGAGGGCTGCGCGGGCAGAGAGCAGTATGTAGGTTGCAAACAAGAGAAGGATGTGCTGCCTCTATGGGTGGCTGGGAGGTCCTGGGCCGGGAGGGAAATACGTGAATTAGCCACTACCATCCGGGACCAGATCCAGTGTGGCGGCTGGCGTCTCTGAACAGAGAGATTCCAAAGGTCTAAAGGCAAATATCTGGCCATACAACCAGGCACCTCAAGGGTTGGCATCAGGACGCATGACCTAGTGAAGAGGAGATGAAGTTAGAAAGAACTTGTACCTCAAGATAAAGCCTCTAAACCAAAGGGAAGGCACAGGCTTCTTCCCACCTCCTCAGAGAGCGCCCTGGAGCGGTGCGCAAGAGGCCAGTCCGCGGGAGGGGCGGTGGGGATGCCTGGACTCCGCCTGCGCTGCTAGGCATGAGAGGAGAACTTGAATTTTCACCTGAGGTGGTACCAGTCCACAGAAGCAGAGCAAGTTCCTCAAGGGAAAAAGCTCTGAAAACAAACAAAACCCTTGAGAGAGTGTGGCATCTTCTCAACGGGCATCTACAAGGGTCGTAACACTGAGTGTACAGGAGGCCTGGGCCGGGCAGAGAGAGATCAAGGACCAGCAGGAAAAATGCAGAAGGTGCGACCTTGGGAGCTCTGGCAGTCCCGGGGCAGGTCTTGGAAGGCTTCAAAGCATCCTGTTGGTGGCAGCTGGGGCTGGGGACACCAGGAGAGAAGGGCTATTTGGAAAAGGTGACAGTGGCTGACAGAGCTTGGTGCCAAATATGAACTTGAAAGTCACCGTGCAGAACGTATGGACTGCGGCGACACGGGGCTCTGACCTCATGGCTTACAACCTTCCCAAGTTTGGCTCAGTCAATCCATTTGAGCCTCAGTTTCCTCATCTTTAAAATACGGATAACAAAACCTACCTCACGGGGCTGTCGGGAAGGTTTAATGACGAAATACTGGCATGCAGTAGGCACTCAGAAAACATCAGTTCCCTTCTTCCTCTCTCCCTATTGAGCCTTCTTGATTCAGGTCACTTTTTCTTAATTGAAGCATAGTTGGTTTACAATATTGTGTTAGTTTCCAGCGTACAACATTGTGGTTCAAGATTTTTATAGATTATACTCCATTTAAAATTATTATAAAATATTGGCTGCATTCCCTGTGCTGTCTAATACATCCTTGTAGCTTATTTATTTTCTGCACAGTAGTTTTTAACCTCTTAATCCCCTGCCTCTCTCTTGTCCCTCCCCCTTCCCTCTCCCCATATAGTAACTCCTATAGATTGTTCACTATATCTGTGAGTTTGTTTTTGCTTTGTTATATTCATTTGTTTGTTTTATTTATTAGATTCCACATGTAAGTGATAAAACACAGTATTTGTCTTTCTTTAATTTATTTTACTGAACATAATAATAGCCTCCTGGTCCCATGTTGTTGCAAATGGCAAAATTTCATTCCTTTTTTTGGCTGATTAATATTTCACTATATATATATATGTGGTATATATATACACCACGTCTTCTTTATCCATTCATCTGTTGATGGACACTTAAGTTGCTTCCATATTGTGACTATTGTAAATAGTGCTGCTGTGAACACTGAGCGCACCGATCTTTTTGAATTAGTGTTTTCATTTTTCTCGGATATAGACCTGGGAGTGGAATTGCTGGATCATATGGCAGTTTTAGTTGTAGTTTTCTTTTTGAGGAACTTTCATATTATTTCCCATAGTGGCTGCACCAATTTACGTTTTCACCGACAGTGAAATGTAGGGTTCTAGGGTTCTCTTTACTCCACATCCTTGCCAACACTTTCTGTTTGTGGGCTTTTTGATGCTAGCCATTCTGAGAGGTGTACGGTGGTATCTCACCGTGGTTTTGATTTGCATTTTTCTTATGATTAGTGATGTAGAGCATCTTTTTTTGTGCCTGTTATGGCCATCTGTATGTCTCCTTTAGTGAAATGTCTTTTGAGGTCTTCTGCCTACAGATCACTTCTTCTTCTTCAGTAGTGCCCTTTCTCAGTTTCAACTCCCTCTGCTATCTTTCAGAGAATGATGGTGGCTAAAGGTACGCACCAGCCTTCCTTGTCCCTGGCCATACCTCCAGCCCTGAGACCTACTTCCCCCTATTGTCAGACGGGTTATCCATGCAGGGGGCTCCCAAACACCCCAGAGCTGACAGTAGAGCCCCAAGTTGCCTTTGACCTGTGCCTCAATTCTAGAATACTCTGGAGAGCTGCATAAGCTACTGATAGATTTAAGCTGGGTTACTGTCATTCTTTGACCTAATACTATTTGGTTATAAGGTTCTTCCAAAATCTTTAAGAAATTGTCCTGCTTAGCCTGCACTGCCTGCACTCTTGGACCAAATACAGCTGACCTTGTCCTCATTTGCACAGCCAGCAACTTTGGGATCAGCTCACTGTTTCGAAGACAGACCAGAACTAGGTCAGCTTCTGCTGTCCATGGCTGAGATCGGCACACAGTGTTGTGGGAAGCGGCCAACACACATAAATACACAGACATTTGGTTTTTTGAGTTCTTTTTTTATTAGATTATGCATTCTCGTCTTAAAAATCAAAACACTATACAAAGTTGTGGAATAAAATTTTTCTCCCACATCCCGCTGCCTTGATCTACAGCTCTCTGCCCCAAGAGGCAACCAGTTTAACTATTTCACTTTTCTCTCTATCTCTTTATGCCAATGTGAACATGGTTTTCTATTTTTTCCTTTTCATACACAGGAGGTAACAAACCATATACCTTCTTTTGTGCCTTGTTTTTTTTTCCCATTCAGCAACATGCCCTATACACTTTAACAAAGTGACATACAGAGAGATCCCTATGCAATTTTCCTCTCATTTTACAAATGCACAGTATTTCATTTTGTGTCTTTAGCCTAGTTTAATCAGATCCCAAGTGATGGACACTTGGCTTATTTCCAAACTTCCAAGACAAGCGCCGCCATGACTTAACTTAGGCACCTGTCATTTTGCACATGTGCAAATGGACCCGCAGGACAGACTCCCAGAGACAGACTTCCTGGGTTAGAAGGTCAGTGCATTTGTGTTTCAGTAGATACTGTCATCTTGCCTCTGCAAGGTTGTGGCGCTGGGAACTCCCACCAACGGTGTATGGAGGAGAAGGCTTGTTTTCCTGTAGCTTTTTCAACAGAGTTATATTGTCAAGTGTTTCAATTTTTGCCAACGAGAATGAAAAATGGTATCTCATCATCATTTCAAATGCCATCTCATGGCGTTTCTCTTATTATGAGTTAGGATGAGAACGCATATTAAGCAGAAACCTGTGGCTCTAAGGAAGGAATGAGTCCTAAGGGGTTGAAGAGAGAGGCCACTTGTGATTCCAAAAAACATTGCGAAGGCAGGATGCAGAAGTGAGTCAGGAACCCACTCTTCAGACACTTGACCATCTACCCCTGTTCAAGGTGTCTCACGGTATGGACCACAACTAGATTTTGTGGAGGACAGCAAAAGAAAGTGGAACTCCAGATTTTTATTTTGACTTTTTTAATCTTGAAGGGGTCTCCAGCTTATCATGTATGCAAAAACTACACAGACACACAGCAAGCAAAAGAGGAGCAAGTGTCCAGCAGCAGCTGGCCCGTGGTACACACAGCCCGGGTCTGGGCACGTTTCCTTCAGTAGTGGCCACGTGATTGGAAATCCATATTGAACAGGACCCATTACTTCTCAGTTGGTAATAATGGTAAAGTATACTCTAAAAGTCCAAAAAATACCAAAGTCGTTAAAAAACAAATGGCCGAATCAACTTTATACATAGAAGCGCATGGTTAAGGCCTCCTGTGAATCGCTGCTCAGCCTGGGCCAAGTCAATGAGAACAGAGCCATTTAACAGACCAAGCACATAAAACGCAGGTAAACATTTACTTTATGTCTTAATCCCTCGGCTCCGTCTCACGGGCTCTCCCCAGTTTTCGCCACTCAGCAACTTCAAGGACACAACACAGTCACTGAAAATGCAGAGTCCAGATGGTTCCTATGAAGCGTTTGGGGGCAGGATGGGGGTAAGTGATTCTCTTCTCGTCGGGAGTCCAGCGTGGCCCCTGAGCTTTGTGATGCGATTTGGGGTGAAACACCAGGGCTGTAGCAGCAGCATTTAGTGCTAGTTAAGCCCTTGCCGTGCGCCAAGCGCCGTGCTGATGCGCTGAATGTGTGACCCGGGTTTTCATTTAACCCTAACAGCAGCTCTCTGAAGCAAGCACTATTATTAGTTCCTGTTCACGATGGAGAAAATTGACATCTAGACGGTTTAGGTGGCTTTCCCAAGGTCTTAGAGCTACTAAGTGGCAGAGCTTGAACTCAGGGCTGTCACAGTCCATGCTCTTAGCCTCTTCATCAATGAACTAATCACGTTTGACCTTCAGTTACACGGACTGACAGCACCTGGAGGCATCAGTTATACAGCAGGGCCGGGGCAGGTGCTTCCACCCTATTCTGTTTCAGTTCATGTGGGTGAGCTCATTGTTAAATACTCCCTTTGCCTAAAAATACCAGGCGGTCCACACCCCGGAGCCCCGCCGTGGCCACGGCTGACGCCCTGGAACTAGAACGCGCTCCGTAGAGCTTTCCAAAAGGCTTCTTGACCATGGCGATGGTGCTGGGCGTGACAGGAAACGGAGGGAAGTGAAAGCAAGAAAGGCGGAGAGAGACGATGGGGGTCCTGCCAACAAGGCAGAGACCACGTCTGCTCCCCCCGCCGAGGCGGGCCGCGTGCCCAGGCCCCTCCCGCAGGGGTCCGCTAGGCCAGCTCGGTGCCCCACCGTTACCTGTCCCTGCTCTTCACGGATCCTTCCTGAGTTCCAAGGGACCGCTAAGGGGGGCTGGGTAACCGGCCAATCATTCAATCCCTTCAACAAATCTACTAAACATTGTTACAGATTCTGGGGCTAGAGCAGCAAACAACCCATCCCCCCCAAAAAATCCCTCCATGGGCCTCAGGCCCCTTCTAGAGGGGAAGGAGGAGCTGCAGAAGGCAGACAAGCAGTAATAATGCAAAGTGCATATCGAAGGTCTGATGGTGACAAGGACTATGTAGAGAAACAGAGCAGGCAAGGAGCTGGGGCGTGGGGGGAGGGGAAGGCGGAGGAGGACGGGGAGGGGTGGGGGGAGGAGGAGGAGGATGGAGCTGCTGTTTCTCTGAGGGTGAGGAGGGCAGGCCTCCTCCGACAGGCCTCCTCCGACAGGCCTCCTGTGACCCGTGCTGCTCTCCAGGTGAGAGTGTTCCAGCCCAAGGGAGCAGCTAGGGCAGAGCCCCAGAGGCAGGGACAGGCCCCCTTATTTAATGAGCCACATGGAGGTCAGTGTGTCTGGAACAAAGTGAGACAAAGGAAAAGTGAGAGGAGATAAAGTAAGTGAAGTAAGTGATGGCCTTGCAGGCCCCATAAGCACTTTAGCCTTTGTTCTCAGTCGACAGGGTGGCAATTGGAGACCTTTGGCTTTTGGGCTTTTTTTTTTTTTTTTTTTTGTATATATATATATATTTTATTGAAGTATAGTTAGTTTACAATGCTGTGTCAGTTTCTGGTGCACAGCATAATGCTTCAGTCATACATGAACACACATATATGTGTTTTCATATTCTTTTTCACCATAAGTTACTGCAAGATATTGAACATAGTTCCCTGTGCTGTGCAGTAGGAAAGTTTCCCAAAGGAGAGGGTATTTGAACTAAAGCACCAAAGAGGGAGGATATACAAATGAAGGGTGTTTCAAAGAAAAGGGAAAACACGAGTGCAGGCAGACTTCTGGACTCTGACTGGTCCAGAGAGGCTGGAAAGCGGGGCGATTGGTGGAAGGGTGTGAAGCTGCAGCAGAACAGAAAGCCCGGCTGCGAAGGCCCTGAGCACCCCGCTAAGGAGACGAGGCTTCTGTACGAGATAAGGAGCCATCAAAGGTTATGGGGGGAAGTGAATATTCCTGACTACTTGGGGAAGATAATATTATACAGGAAAGAGACTGAAGGTGAGGAGACAGTGGAGAGGCTGGGCCAGGGATGGTACGTGCATGGGAGACATACTGGCCCTCCTTCCCCCACATCCACAGGGACATCACTAAATGATCTTGACACTTTTTCCCTGTGTACCTGGATGATGCCTCGGAATCCTTTCCACTACAGCACCCCAGCCCATTTGCAATGGCACAGGAGTTAAATATATAGTCTATCTCTGGTCTAGACAAGAGGTGTTGAGAGTCCGAGCTGGGGCAGATCTGAGATACATCGTGTTAATCATACAAAAAAGAATGGAAAGAGATGGACAAGGGAGAAAAAGGTGTTTGGGATGGGTGGCCCGTCTCTAGCCTTGCAGAAATTCTGTCATAAAGTGGGTTATGAAAGCGTCACCCCCGGGGGCTTTGATTCTATGCCGTGAATGGATTGGGCTGTGCTGATGCAAAGAGAATTGTGTTCAATAGCAAATATGCAGATCAACAAACCAGCAACTCATTTTGAAATTAATTGGTACGAAAATGCAATGTGAAAAAAAAAGTTAAATTATTTTTATGTCTTTTCCAGTCTGTAATTGATTCTCTCATTGAGTGTTTTATGTTAAGTGCTTTATGACATGGATATTAAGGATACTGCATAAAAATAGAATGGACTACACAAGGTAGACCTCATGTACATAACCCAAACTCAGCTCCATTTGTCACTGCCTTAAATTATCTTCAGCTATTACAATTTTTTTTTCTGTCTTTTGCAGCTCTTCATTGATTTTTTCTTCCATCTCCTCTCAGTGACCTTTATTACACGATGCTTTCTGGTGCTGGTCCCTCCTACTCCATTTCATCTTTTCAATTTCTCCCTGATGAGATACCTTATCTTGCTGGTCCGGTTTCAGACGGAGCCTGAATCATATAGATTCCCCAGAGAGCCTGCATCGAACCAAGGAAGTGACTGATATTTCCACAATAATACATCTGAGTTTGTAAAACTGTCCTTCCACCCTATCACTGAAAACTGGCTATTAATTAATTTATTAACTTAAATAATTATCTGGCGCCTTCTATGTTCTAGGCACCACCCAAAGCACTAGAAATACAGATGTCTGCCTACAAGCTCAGTGCCACAATTGTTATCCTACTGACATTTGTAATGGAGTCAGAAATTTATTGGTGCTCCAACTCAGCTGTGCCAAAAGAATGTTGCTGCTCTAGGCTGCCCATAACAGATCTTCTTTGATGAGATCTCACCTGCTGGGAAGCCAGCGAAATCTTCTAAATTTTAGTCCAATCTGATTACCTGATGCAGTGGTACAATCGTTTAAAAGGTATCCTTATGAAAACGCTCAGTCCCTTTAGGTAAAAATGCTCTTCCTCTCAGATACCCAGCCGTCCTCCCTGCTCACCTGCAAGCGTGTGACAAAGGGTGTGGCTCAGTGCCCTTGGCAACAGGAAGGTCTTAGATCCAGATCTATGCTCCTGGTGGCTCTCCACATCCTCGCTGGCCTCTGCGACAGTGGTGTCTCTTTCTGACTCACCTCCGTTTGTTCTGCGAGCCTCCTCTGCCGTTGGCAGGGGCCACAGTGGTGCTCCCTGGCTGACTGGCTCCTCAGCTCCTGAGGGCATCGCCTACCCCTGTGGGGTTCTGTCTTGTCTCCCACCCAAGCTGTTCATAGGTCTGACTCTTTGCCCGTCACCGTCACAGGCCTTACTGCAGGCCCACCAGCCATCACATCTGCTGCATCTTGAACGTGCATCCTCTCAGCAGCATGTAGAAACTTCCAGGCCCCCCAACACCACACCCAAACCAGCAGCTACTCAGGAAAACGAAAATCCTGCCAACCACGCCATCTCACCAAACTGCCCTCTGACGTGACCCCCGTAGGCTGGGGCAACCAGCCTTTGAGATGAGCTCCTTCCAGAGTGCCGAGTGCCAAGCATGAGGCAGGACAAACAGCTGCCTCTCCCTCGGACCTGCCATCTGCCAACGAACACGCCTCCCCACCCTGAGCTGAGGCCTCCGAGACGAATTCCAGGCACACTCTCCCGTCTCTTGCTTTTCTCCCCTTTCTTAATTCCAGTCTCCTAGGCCAGAGGACAGCGTGTTTCTCTTACTTCCTCTTCCTCTTCGCCTGGGCTCCCTCTCAGTAACCTTGGCCGGAAGAGGCATGTGTCCTTTTCCTCCCCCTCTTCCTTGACTCAGCCCTGTGGCTCGGCCCGGACGGCCAGTGGGGCCAGCAGGAGGGAGAGAGGCTGAAAAATAAGTTAACCCAAATCGAGAGGTATTTTGAAAATACTCTTGTACATTGAAAAAAAAAAATAGGACTTTTTTTTTTTAACTGTGAAAAGATTGGGTCATAAAAAATTCGCTCTGAAATTCTGGAACAAAGAAGAAGCCTCTTTGCGATGTCCGTGTGATTCAAATCACTCCATGACCCGTGTTTCTTTTGTTGCCTGGTCTGATTGTATATAAAAGTATGACATCAAGTTAAATATTATAATGTAATGTTTCAATTTTAATCCCATACTGTAATAGGAAAGTGGAGCAGAAATCTTAGCGTGACAAGGAACATTAGGGATCATCTAATTATTTGTTCCCTCCAGGTAGGAATCCTGACCTGTATCTCTGAGCCTCTGACTTAACAGATAAGCCCTAAGTACTAAGGAAATGCAGCGACCCAGCAGGCAGCCTCTCTCTTCGCTAAGTAACCCCCATTGTAAGGAAATCCTGCCTCACATCCAGTCAGATTTGTCCCCTTGAGACTTCCAGGCATTATTCCTGGTCTTGCCCCCTGGAGCTACAGAGGCAAATTAGAACATCTTTTCTCCATCGTGCCACTTAAAATAGTCTAATTCTAAAATATTCTGCCTCTTCCTCGATCTGTTCTTTGACAATTCACGGTGTGCGCATGCGTGTTTTCTCTCGTTTTAATTCCTGCTGCCTGGATGCTCTTTTCCAGGCACATGTCGTCGTTCCCTGGGTGCAGCCTGTCCCTCTTCAAATGAGGGTCCTGGATGTGAACACAATGCTTCTGTTGTGGTCCTGAGCCCAACAGGACCTGGATCACAGATTGCTTGTGCGAGAGTCTTTTAACAGAGAGTAATACACGTTTGCTTCCCAGTCTCTGCCCCCAAGACCTCGTAGTTCACTGGAAATCCCAGTCTGGACCTTAGCTGCACCTGCTGGCCTGTTACCTGCTTCCCCTGCCGGCTGGCACATCCCTGCCTCGCTCTACAGTTTACAGAAAATCAGGTGTGGGCCTTGCCCGGGCTCATACAATAGGATGAGGCAGAGTCATAAAAACAAATGCTATAAAAACAAAGCTTAGGGCTGCTGCATTTCACAGCAAAGAAACAACACTTAGGGGTGGAGGGAAGGCTGAGAAAAAAAATTTTTAACTGACTTTCTCCCCCTTTTCCTAATTGTTGTCCCAGTAACTCATTTGCCTTCCTCCCCACCCCCAGCCTAAAAAAATGTTTTTTCTTTTCCCACGTGTAGGCACTGTGCAGGACTCCTTAGAAACTGAAGTTACTAGTGTCCGATACGATACTATACTTTCTTATAATGAGATACCATTACCATTAATACGAATCATTTTGAAATGGATAGATTTGTCAACCACCCCCCACCAGTACAATATTAAGATAGTCACCCTTAAGATGCCCATCTGTAAATAGTTAATTCAGTGCTCATGAAATATGAACCTGTGACTACTGCATCAACACGTGTAACGCAGGAAGTGTCTTAGATTACCATGCTGCCTCTTAAGTGCAATACCTTCAGCGAATGCAGGGTGGTGATACAATATTCCCACAAGAACTGCAAATTTTGCATTTTCTGAATTGGGTAGGTTTTAAGTTACATTATTCATTTTGAAAAAAAATTTATAGAGATGGCTTCTGGGTTAGCAGGGCAGCAGAGGGCTGTTCCAGACACAGCTCCCCTGCCTTCCTATTAGAATGCCAGGAGCAGGGACCAAAATCCAAAACTAGCAACAGTATTGGAAACTGTAAATAACGCAACGTCAGAGGCCTGCAGTCAGGCAGACAAGAAGGAGGATTAAGAAGCATATTATTTGATTTGCGTCCTTCATGCCCCACCCTCTGAAGGAGAACAGGGCAGATGGCCCTCGAGGAGGAGGAATCACTTAGAGTCTTCCCTCATTAGCTGAACATAGTTCAGGTGCAGACCAGATAATCCAGAAAAATACATTGCCATTTCCTAACTGTGCTGGAGTCACATTCCGAGCGCGCTGGGCTCAGCCCTGTCCCTCTGTCAGCGTTAGCATCGCTCTCTGGTTGTGTGGAGCCTGGCTCCCAGCACGCAGTAGCGCAGGAAGTGGCCACCAGGAGCCGGGAAGCAGCACGTCCTGGACGGAGAGTCACCTCTACACTGTGAGCAAGAGTGGAGATAGGTTTTCTAAACCTCTTGTTTAGAAAACGTACAGGATGGACTTGATGGCAGGTGGATTGGAGTATGTCTCTGGGTCCAGCAGAAATACACCAGCAAATGCCTGCTGGGAGGTCCTGGATCAGCCCAATCGAAGGGCTTTGAGCTGAGAGTCCAGCAAATTCCTGGTATCTTGTCTGTTGGCAAACTCGGGGTCTGAATCTACTTACCTCATTCACTGATGACTAAACAAACAAACAAACGAAAAACCCTAACAATAACAGTAATAACAGGTAGTTAATGAAAAGATTTATGCTCTTGCCATTGATCCAGAAATGAAGAGTTAAGGATTACTTTCTATGCCTAAAGACATCAGTAAAATAATTAAAAATAGAACTTTTGAGTTCTAAATTACCACGGAGAACTCAAGCAAATAAAATATTCCTATTATTATTTTTAATACAACATAGAATGTAGAATAAAATACGGAAAACAAAAGAAACACTTATAAAACACAAAAATCAGAAAACATAGAAGTTGATAAAAAAAAACAACCCCCCCTTTTTTAAAAAAAAAAAAGGCCCTTTGACAAAGGACATACATTAATTTATATACTTAATTTCCGTGAAGAAAACAACAAAAACTTTACTTCGGGGTCATGGGGAAATCTCTTGCCTGATGGAGAGTCATGGTGATGACATCTCGCAGGTGCAAGAAACTTATTCTAGGAAATACTAACACATTTTATAAAGCTCTGGAAATTAAAAGAGTCTGGTTCTGGCATAAGGAAAGACAGACCAGTGGAATAAAATTCAAATTACTGGAAATCAGATAACATTCGATAAAGGATGATGAGACATCTTGCTGGCCATTTTGGGGGGATAAAAAGCTAGATCCACACTACACTTGTTTATATCAAAGTAAATCCATGAGCAATTACAATTTAAGCATGTAAAACCCTGAATCATAAAAAATGTCTAGAGAAGAAATGAAGGGAGGTCTTTCTGAAGCTTGCCACTGAAGGCAGGAGCCATAAATAAAAGGCCACTAGGGTAAGTATCTTAAATTAGACACTTCTAGAGAAGAGAAACCACTCCAGAATCAAAGTTAAAAGACAAAAATGTCTTTGCAACATATACAACAAGAAACGAATTTATTTAATATTTCGAGTTCTTATGGACTAACAAGAAACGATGAGCACCCAAATATGAATGTAGCCAAAGGACATTAACGGACAAGTCACAAAAGGAAGCAAATGGCCAACAGCCACACGAAAAGGTGCTCAGCTTGTACACACAGAAATGCAAATCAAATGACCAGTGAAGGAGCGTTTTTTAGATCATGTTGGCAAAGACTAGAAAGACTAGTTCTCCCCAGCAGCGTCAAGGATGTGGGGAATCAGACATTGCTCTGCTGCCACCTCTTCTGGGCATGGTCCCATGCCACCTCCAGCACCAGACAGCACTTTCAACACCAGCGTCTCTGGAAACAGAATGCCATTTCTGCTGAAGGAGCCGACAGACAAGGAGACAGCAGAAAGTTCAAAAGACGAGCTCCACTGAGGCCCCAGTATTGTTGAAGGGCAGGAATGGTGGGAGTCATTGGACGAGCAAGATGGAAGGATAAGAAGTGTTTAGCAGGATGCTGGAATTAGTGGCAAGGACCCTCATTTGGTACAGCTTTTGGAAAATAACAGTGTCCAAATTGAAACTGGGAGGAGATGTCTGAGGCGGTGTCAGAGGGAAGTGCTTCGGCAGTGAGTGGCAGTGACTGGGAGACCGGGGTTTTGGATGGCTGCTCGTGCAGAGACCTTGAAGTCCCCTAGGTTGATGGTATGAATTGGGGTGGAAAGAGAGCCTGTGAGTCAGGGGCAATGTCACCAGTGATTGAAAGGGACATACTAAGAGGGCAGTAAAGGGCAACATCGAGGCGAGGAGAGGGTCATAGAGCTAAAAACGGGCTCGTTAGTTTCACAACAGGTTAAGGAGATGATGTTCTGGAACAAGTCGGACGAGACATCTGTTTCCGAGGCGGAAGTACGTGAAGCATACAAAACCAAGCGGACCCCTTTCAAGGGGGCGGCAGAGAAAGTGGTGTCTCTGGGAGAAAGTTAAAACTGAAGATGAAGGAAGTGTCCCATGAAAATGTTGAGGACTTAGAGGAATTTGGTAATTAAGGAATTGGAGCATCAGAGGAAAAGAAATGGGGTTGGGAAGGAGGGGAAAAGGAGAGTTTGAGTAAGGGAGACGAAGCACCGAGCTGTATAGATATGAATGACTGTAGGAAAGGACCACAAGCCAGGCTAGCCCAAGACCTCAGCTTCGGCTGATGGAGACGGTGAGCAAGGACTCAGTGTAGGCTCTGTCACCTGGGTTTATCTCCCTCTGCAGCCCAGCATGGACGCAGCTATGGAGGGAGGGAGGTGAATATACTGAGAGAAGAGAGTCACGGTGTGGTGAGCATACTTTAGTTTACAAGTAACAGGACCCAAATTAAATTAATTTAAGCAAATTTGACTCATGTGACCAAATCACAAGAAGAGCCAGGGGTTCAGCTGGCCCTGAAATCCAGGTCTCTGCTTCTGTCTGAACGCTGGCTTTCTTGACTCAAACCAGTTCTAGAAATTTAGCTGCCACCAACTCCCAAGTTCACATTAGACTTACCACTCTAGAGACTGGAGCGCCCCAAGTTCAAAAAAACCGGGGAAGAATCTTCATTGACTCAGTTTAGGTCAATTGCCCATTCCCAGCCAGTAAAGAGGACTGAAAACATGACAATAGCGTAAGCCAAAAAGGGGCACACAGGAGTTACTTCGCCCAGTTTGCCATAGAACATGGGGACAACCATGCACCAGCAGCAGCTAGAGGAAGCCCCAGCAGTGCCCGTGCCGAGTGGACGGTAGCGGTCCCAAGGGAAGGAGAAGGAGAAAAATAACAGAACCTCATGCAGTGGACCTAGCTTACTCGGAATGCGTGAGAGATACCCCAGGTAAATCCAGAAATGCTTGCTAATTAGGAAGCAATTTTGCAGTTGGGTCCTGAGACTGCACCTGGGGCAAATTAGCAAAATGCAAGCTGTCGTCATCAGAGTGACCTCGTATGTAACCACAAGCTGGAATGACATGAGAGAACGTATCGACGAAGAAGAGAATGAACAAACAAATGACTGTTAACATGCTCTCGTTACAGTGAAAAAGGCAATTTATAGGTAAATAAAGAACAGTTTCACTTTCACTAAACACTTCTCTCTTGTCCTTTACCAAACAACGCTTTTCAGATCATCCAAGGGTGCTTGAAAATCAGCCAATCTGTTTAAGAGCAGAGTCCACGGAAGATATGAACTGTGTGATCTGAATCTCAGCAGGTTGCCCTTTCTCTTAAAGAAGAAACACAACCCATATTTCATTGAATCTAAAATATCAATGTTTGTAAGACACACCATTGTTTTATGTTCTGCTAAGAAATAATAAAGGCTGCCAATTAAACTGTGATATCATGCTGTTTTGTCACTTGGAATTTTTTATAGTTGTTGAAAGAACGCTTTAAGCCTATTTAGACATAGATTTTTATCCTACATCACTCTTATGTGTACATAAAAAGAAAAAAAATCTAAATAAAATAGATTGGTTACAGCACTCCTAAAACTTGCATCTTCAAAGTTTGGCTCTATAAGTTATTTTTTGAATTAGAGTTTTTGAAGACTGCTCCTTTCCCCTCCTTACACACACACACACACACACACACACACACACACACACATACACACGTGCGCGCGCGCACCCCATCCTTGCTGATGCAGCGTTTCTTTTAGAGTTCTTCACTAATATCTCCTAAATTTTCTTCCACGCCTCTGAGCAAATTTTGCTGTGCATGGGCATTTAAAATGGTGCTCCCCTCGCCACCTGCTACCTGGCGGACAGAGACTTTCAGATGCACCCTGATGTCAGAGTTGTTAAAATATGACAAAAAGGGCATTTTAGAACCATTGGAACAGAGTATTCACAACAAGTTTGTCAGGTGCCATGAGTTGTAGCAGGAAGTGCCACGTTAACGACAAGGGCAAAATGACACTGAGATGCAAGATGTTGCTGTAGTAACGTCACTTTGGTAGGGCCAGTCTTCTCCAAGACACTGTCGCCAAGTCTGTGGCTTCTCTCCACACATTTTCTGATAAGACTAACTTCAGTGGTGATGTCAGGGCATCTGTGAGAGCTCCAGCGGCTGCCGACCCTCCCAGCGAGCTCAGGTTGCTGGTAACTGTGCTGTGATGAGCAAGGGGGCAGAAGCATCTTTCTTGATGGCCTTTTCAGACCCCATTATTAATAGCAGAGTCTTTTCGAACAATCATGCTAGTTGTTTGAACACTATTCAAATGACGAAGATGCTGTAAAACACAGAGGATCAATGACTTCTTTCAAAGGATTCCAATCCACACATGAGGGAGGGGAACACAAACAAACGTTTCTACCACTGAGCCAAACTTCCTGAGCCGCAGGTTAAAGGCCGGCCTCCGTGTCCAGCTAAGGGAGACCCTGCAGGGTTTCTGAGGGGCTGAGATTTTGCTTCTCTTCCCTCCGTCCTGCAGAAGAATAAAAAGAGTTTGTTATGGACTGAATTGTATCTCTGCCAAATCCACGTGTTGAAGCCCAAACCCCCCATGTGGCTGTACTGGAGATGGGGCCCCGCAGGAGGTGGTTTTTGTTAAAGATCATAAGGGTGGGCCCTCATCTGATAGGACTGGTGCCCTTCTAAGAAGAGGAAGAGACACCAGGGCTCTCTCTCCACCATGTGAGGAAACGGGGAGAAGGCAGCCGTCTGTAAGCCAGGAAGAGAGGCCTCACCAGAACCCGACCCACCGGACCTCAGTCTGCGACTGGCCAGCCCCCAGAACTGAGAAATGCGTTTTGTTGGTTAAGCCACCCGGTCTGTGGTATGTGGCTGCAGAGGCTGAGCAGACCAACAAGGAGCTTTTTCTCCAGTCGGCTTTTCCTCTTTTCACCAGAAGGGAGGAATGATGTAAGCAAAACTCAGAATGAGACTGTTACAAACAAAGAGATGTCTATCATTTTTAATCCCAATAGTGGCCACTGGCGGAGGGACAAGAATGACAGAGAACACATCACCTCTCCGGGCTCTTCTCAAACTCCTAGGCACATGGCGACGTTGAGCTGGCCGGCACCCTGATCACCACGTCTGCTGCCGTGGCTGCGGTACCAGCACTACGGCTGCCTCTGCCAACCAAGACTGGGCCCTGGGATTCCCCCCACTTTTTTTCACCCTACTAATTGAATGACCTGGAGTTTCTTCTTGGATCCCTTAGAAGCATCTAAAAGTCAACCTACACAATTTTCCTATGCTTTCCCCACAGTAGGTCCCTGAGGGGTCTCGTGGGGAATTGCATGAGGTAATGGATGCAAGAGTGTTTTGTAAAATACAAAGCATTCCACCCATGCAGGCTATTATTGGAAGGAAGCAGAAGGATGAATTTAAATCCCAAGATCCCCTGAAAAATGTGTGGAAGGTGGCCACGTTTAGATCGTCGTCCTCACTGTGAATTTACAGACCATTTAGCAATTTCTCCCAGTGCTCACGCCCGTTCCCGTGCTGACATCCTTGCCCTGTGCTGGGGAGAGCAGGGAGAGGCTGACTCTCCCAAGTCTGGCCGGGTGGCCGGCAGCAATGCCTGCGGAGGAAGGGGCTCGGTTGCTAGGAGACCAGCAAAAGTGGGCAGCCAGCTCCCAAGCAGGTTAGAATTCGGCAAGGAAAGATTTTAAAAGCCTATTTCCGTCTGCTTCTGCTAGAATTGAAATTCTCTTCAGGGTCCAGCCACCAGTGATACAATCTGCTTACATTACTGGTATTGAGAGGCCCTTGAAAGGGATCTATTTGACCATTTCTTGTGTCTCCCTCCCACAGTGCCTAGAAAGGCAGGCACTTTAAATAAAAGGGGGACAGGGGCGGCAAGAGTTGATGGAGCCCATAGCAGAAGCAGAGAAGTGACAGGAAGAATTAACCCAAGCACATCTGATCATGACCCTTAGACCCCAAAGAGGAAATAATTGCACTCATGCTTTGTTAAATTACAGAGCGCCTTCCATTGCTTCTGAGTACATCGCAGCACTGAGTGTTTTTCCAGTCCATGAGAGGTGTGTCAAGCAGGTCTCTTTTTTTCTGGAATTTATCTTCATAGAAACAGCCTGACATGTGCCTCTGGGCTAATTGGATGAGGTTGACACTGCATTTAAGTTTTCCCTTTGAGGATTATGAAAAGAATATGATTTTCAAATAAGAATTATTTGTTTGGTTTGGTTTTCCCAACACACCCAAGAAATCAAATGCTTCTTCAAACCCTCTGAGCCTTCAGCAAGATATACAGAGGCTTATGACAACCTCGAACAGGGTATCAGCTGGAAAAACAGTGGAATAATCGGTGCATTTAGAGTCATTTATGGGCTGAAGCTTGACAGCCTTTGTGCCTTGTTACTGCTGGAGCAGTGAGAGCAAAGCGGCAGTGCTGATTCATTGGGAAGAAAGAAGCTCGCAGGTCGCACGAAAATAAACCATCTCTGAAGAGGTTCCAGTGCCCTCAGCAGACGTGCTTTATTTGGTTAAAGCGTAATGTCTGATGACAAAACGCAAGAACAATTCCAGTATTTACTGGGACACGCTGGCTTCCAGCCTGCTTTTACAGGCAGTGGGGGTGGGGCTGGGGGCCTCCAGTGGGGCATAGTAATTGGGTGAGGAAAGAAAGATTCAGGAAAACCGAGCACACACATAGGACAGTGTCTGTTTAATGGAGGTGAAGACGAGGGCAGACCTGAAACCTGAGAATAGTGAGCATCGAGAAAGGCTGTGAAGCCTTCATTGGCTCGGAGCAGGATGTGTGAGAACGCGGAGATGAGCTGGTGCAGGGAACCCCAGTCAGGTGGGGAGACGTGACTCCAGGACACTGCGTGTGGAAGTGAGAGCTGATGGAATCTCACGGATGCGCCTGCATCGAGCTCACTGAGCGAAATGGCCAAGCACTAGAGCCATTTCTCACTAGTTTCCCCATTGTATGAAGTGGAAACAAGTACTTTGTACACGGAGACTGTTTTGATGAGCAGAACGATCATGGGCTTGGGGGACACACAGACCTGGGTTCGAATCCTGGCTCTGCCATTTACTAGTGTGGGACCTTGGACAAGATAGTTAATCTTCTGAGTTTCAGTTTTCTCATCTGTAGCACAAAAGAAGAGCTGCCTTCCTCCAGTGCAAGGATTTTTCCCCGCCTGGGAGAAAACCCAGTTGTGTCTGCCTTATGACTCTCTGTGTTCCCACTCCAGATTCAGATACATGGGAGAGAAGGTCTGACTGGGGATTATGATGGAAGGGGTGGGTCCCCCTGATTTGTTGCCTTCCCAGAATCTCAGAGTGTGAAGGAGGGATGTTTCTCCAAAAGGAAGGGTGCCTGGCAGACAAAAACATGATCCAAACAAAACAACTTGGAAGGAAGTTTTGAACACCTTAGCTCAAAGACCAGGTGAAACTGTACTTCTACAGAAGTTTATGATAAAGCAGTGGTAGCTTTGCAACTTCTAAGAAACATCAGTGTAGGATTTGGGTCACCCTGACAGCATTGTCCACATCTCCTAAAAGGAGAGCCAGGGACTTATCATCAAATGGTTCTCCAGGTTTCCCCACCTGAATACCTTCACTACCCCTGGGTCCCAAAGGAAAGAATTAATGCCTTCTGCTGGGCAGTGGACCCCGTAGAGCTAAGTGTCTCTGGGAGATGCCTTCTCCCCCACAAATGAACATGACTCCGTAAGCCTGGCTGCTCCCCTCAAAGGTTCAGCTTTGGTAACACAGGGTCCCTTCGCCAGGTGGATGAGTAAGAACAGGTAACCTCTCTCGGCAAATGCTGCACTCAGGCCCTGTTAGCAGGTGGGATATCAACTCACTTATTATTTTTTCCTTTCAGATAGCACCAGAACCCTAGCAGGAGCAGCTGAGTTTAGGCCAGAAGGCACCCCAGGGCTAAGTCTGCGGCAAGGCTCTAATTGAAAACCAAAGAAGGGGCAGCTCCTTGACTTTCTGCTCCCTGGGCGGCAGCCTGTGTGTCTGGGTCATCCCGGCACCAGGCGGGCGGGAGGCTAAGAGGTTCCCTGGGAGGGAAGACAGCTGCCTGCCCAGGGCCGGGTTATTATGGCAGCAGTCCAGGTCTGTCTGGCTCAAGCCGCTCAGCCTAGGTGTAACTTAGCCACCTGATCCGTGTCTGGACATGATTTAGGGAGGAGTCCCTTTTGTTCCTCCATCTCCCCTTCTCCACCATGGGCCTTTCTAGCTCTTGCCGTGCCTAAGGGAGCAGACTGCCAAATAAACTGTGTTTGTGAGTCTAGCTGCGCGTGAGGACAGCTCGCCCCTTACCCTCCCCCAACAGGTGGAAACCCAGAAAGGCCCTGTGATGTTTAATTTTATTGGCTGGCCATGAGGTGCCCAGATTAAACCTTATTTCTGAGTGTGTCTCTAAGGGTGTTTCTGGATGAGAAAAGCATTTAAATCAATGGACTCAGTAAAGTAAACTGTCCTCCCCAATGTGAGTAGGCATCTTCCCAATTCACTGAGGGCCTGAACAGAACAAAAAGCAGAGGAAGCAGGAAGAAGCAGGAACTTGCCCCTTTTTTTCCTGCCTCATGCATGAGGTAAGACATATTATCTCATCTTCTCCTGCCCTTGGACTAGGATTTACACCATCAGCTTCCCCGGTTTTCAGGCCTTTTGACCTAGACTGAATTACACCATCGACCTTGCAGGAAAGTCTCTCCAGCCTGCAGATGGCAGACCATGGGACTTCTCAGCCTCCACAGTTTTATGTGCCAATTTCCCATTTTATATGTATGTATATGAGTCGTGTTTCTCCAGAGAACCGTGACTCATAGAGCCATTCGGTCAATTAGTCTGAGAATTGCAAAGTATGTGGGGTTGTGAGTCTTCCAGCCACGTCAGAAGCTTCAGCGTTGCATCCTACAAAGGCCAGAACCTTAGCCTTGACCCATCCAGTTCTTCATACCTTCACACCCAAGGTGTTTTGTGCAGGTTTGTGTCTCTATCCTAGAATGATCGGATAGGGGCTGCCTCAGGGGAGCAGACTGGTAGAGAAGGCTGGGGGCCAAGTCAAGTGTACCTGGAAAGCAAGTCATGGGATTGACAAGCTAAGAGGAGACCTGAAAGCAATAGTGAGGAAGTTCTACTGAAGTTAGAAGCCAAGAGAACTAAGTGATTTATAAGAAGCCTTAATGGTGGGGACAAAAGCCTGCATGGAAGAGATCATGAAAGAATGGCAGAAAAGGAACTCGAGCTGAATGACAGAATTACCTAGAGCTCTGTCCTAAGACTCTGAAGTCCAACTTCAATGAGTACAGTGCTCAGTTAGTGATGTCTGCCATGAGTACAGGATAGGAAAACTGTGGCTCATTCCATGTTCTCCATGCCCTTCTTATGCTATCATCCATTTGAGGAACTTAACAGTTCATTTAACATTATTCCAATAAACTCTAGGTTTTTCAACATCCAAAATAAAAAAAAGCATTAATGGAAGATGAATCTAGGGGTAGGTACCAAAGAAGCTAGAGAGAGCTGTCATTTTGCCAGCAGAAGGGAGTGTGTGTGTTTAGAAGAGTCGAACCAGGTGAGATAGTAATTCAGAAACCGACCCCGGGCTGGAGAGGACCTAGATGAGGCTGGGCGGTGAGGACGCAGTCCTGGGTGTCGGATCCCAGAGGCTGAGACCTGGGCTGGTGGTGGGGGGAGAGGGGAAGCACCTGATAAGCTGCCAGCAGCTGGCAGCCATGTGGGTTCTTAGCTTGTGCTACTGGAGTCGGAACACACCTGCCACACCTGAAGTTACCTTTTAAGGAAAGTGGCCCAAACCGGTTCTTTCCTGTGTCAGTTGCTATTGTTTATGCCATGTTTTGAGTGAAACCAATTCATTGCCCTCACCATAACTGGCTCCATCAGACACTGATGCCAAGTCACGTGCAGCCACCCACGAGCTGGACATGGCAACTGCCTCTGGCGTACCGTGGCACAAACCCTGCCCAGTGAGGGCACCTCCTATTGGAAGGCAGCAAACCTTATAGGTTGACTTGTGTTTCTCCCCTAAATTCATGTATTTTTTTTCTAAGTAGAAGCATTTATTTATTTACTTAAAAATTTTTTTTTAACTTTCTTTTTTAATGGAGGTACTGAGGATTGAACCCAGGACTTTGTGCTTGCTAAGCATGTGCTCTACCACCGAGCTGTCTCCCTCCCTGTGAATTCATATATTGAAACCTTACCCCCTAGCACATCAGAATGTGACTGCACTTGGAGATAGATCCTTTAAAGGGGTGATTAAGTTAAAATGAGGCCATTAGAGTGGTCTGTCATCCAAACTGCCTGGTGTTCTTCTAAGAAGAGGAAATTTGGACGCGCCCAGAGAGACGCCATGGGCGCACGCACGCAGAGGACAGACCCTGTGAAGACGCAGCAAGAGGCAGCCGCCTGGAGGCCAAGCAGAGAGGCTCCGGGAGAAACCAAAGCTGCTGACACTTTGATCTTCGACTTCCAGCCTCCAGACCTATAAGGAAATACATTTCTGTCGTTTAAGCTACCCAGTCCGTGATACTGCGTTACGGCAGCCCTCACGGGCTGATAGACACCCAATCCAGTTCTCCCTTTTGGGGCATCTGGGTCCAAGGTTTGGATCCCTCCTGGTACAGCTGGAAGTAGTGGAATCTAGACAGAGTCCAGCTGAGAAGGCTTGTCCCTTATGACCCCACGAGCTTAACTCTGCTGATGCTCAACCCACCAACAACTCATCAACAGAAGTCTCTTGCTTGAAACATAGTGGAGCCAGGTTTATCCCGGAAGCTCTTGAGGGGCAAGCCCGAGAATGCAGGGAGTGGACTCAGTGTGAGCACCCAGGCTGGGCTGGGCTGGGCCAGAAAGAAGCTCATAAAATCCCAGGCCCTGACCTGGAACAGGAAGCACTCTAGGAAGGAGAAACAAGAGAATGTAAAAGACTGCAAATGTGTATTCACGTTTGTAAGAAGCACTGAGATGTTAATGCGGCTCTGACTAGACGTGCAGACTAAGAGCCAGCAGTTGTGCCCAAAACCAGCTCTGAGTCAGTGGCCTGGGCGCAGAGAGAGTGGATGTTAGGGTCTTGGGGGCTGCCTGGGCCCTGGGAGGGTCTGTGGGGGTGCAGTGTCTATTGGACGAAGGTGAATAGCTCCTGCTTAGGGCAGGGCTCGCCCTGCTGGGGCTGTAGATTCTGATTCTTAAGGCTGAATACCATATTTGCAGAAAAAAAAATTAGATTTCTTTTTATGATTAGCTCACAAAACAGTTAAGCTGTTTGTGCCTACTTGTTTTTTCCCTCTTTCCTACAATGTTGTTTATCAGCATATTTTAAAACTGTTCGGGGGAATATTGCTCTTTTGTTACTCCACTTTGGATTTTTCTGGAGAGATGGGATTCCAGGGAAAGGGAGATAGACTCCAGGTGCCCTTCTCGTGAATTCTGGCAACAGTGTAAGGAAGTTGAAGAGCACACTGAGCGTGGTGGACGGTCAGGCGGGGGGCAGACAAAGGGGCAGATGCGGGGGCAGACAAGGCTCCTCGGGTCCTTCAGGCTCCCGTGTGTCGTGGTCTGCAGTTTCGCTTTGTCTGTTCGGCTTTGCTTTGATTTCCTTGCTTTGCTCCGTGGGAGGAGGGACCAGCGTGAGGAATGGGAGAGGGTGTGGGGCGGGGGGGCACGCTGGACTGAACACCTGGGATCGAGACCATCTCCGTTGCTCACAGTGCAGTTTGTCCTTCCCCTCCTCTTCTCTCATTCCTTGAGTGACGGGCTGGTGCTCAGGGGAAGGGAACAATAAAGTATGAGTGAAGCTGGTCTGTAATGGACTGTGGCCGTCTTCGTTCTCTTCGGGGCCCAGAGAAGCATAGGACACTTGCCAACAGCTAAATTTATTTTTGTCCTGCCCTCCCAGAAAACTAAGATTTCTGGAAATTGCCAGTGGCCCCACGGACAAGAGGCATCGGGTTGGCCGTCAGCCTTGCGCAGGGTGGGCCGTGGGGGGCAGCTCCTGAGGACGTCGTCGCAGCCGCAGGTCGGGGAGAGGGGCCGCCTGGAGGGAGCAGAGCTCCTGTGGCCTTGAGGGGTGCGTGGCATTGAGTTTGTCAGCAAGGTTTCTAAGACCAGATCCCCAGAGCCTTCCCTGGGAAGGAAACAAGTGTGATCCACTTATTTGTGGGGGTCCCCAAGGGGCTGTTTGTTTGCGGCAAGAAAAAAATTTGAGGTATGTAAATAGGCTTCAGAGCAGAAGAGAGCTCTGTAACAAGGAACATTAACGCTCGACTCCGATTAGTGTAGACGTTCCCTCTGCCTACAGACAGCTTGCTAGGTCGGTAAGATGATCTCTTGAGAACTCTCTCAGATCTGTGATACCATGTTTCCTCTGGGCCAGGTAATATTCCAATTGCACTACTTGCCTTTATGACAAAGAAAATGAGTGACAAGTATCTTTTTATTACGTGTTCTGCATAAATATCCACGTTATGTATGCGTGTTGTATCATAAATCTGCTTGCCTATGCATTTATTTTGTACTCCGGTGCAACACTGTGACTGTGCATTTCGAAATCATTTCAGAAACTACCTAAGTATAGTTTTTGAGACTTGCACGCATTTCTGTTTAACCACAGAAGGACGACCTCTTTAAAAACACCAGTTCCTTTGGCAGCCATTCATCTGAGGGGCTCTCAATGGGCGGCGCGGGTTCCGCGTGTCACAGGGTGTGCGCAGGCTGAGTGCAGGGCTGTTTAAATCAGAGTTTGTCAGGGGAGCGTGGGGGAGGCTGCCGTGCGGTGGGAGCAGTCATCAAAATCCAGGAGACAGCCGGCAGCACGTCACACGTGGGCACCAGAAGCCAGGTGACTCAGCCCATCTGCCCGAGTACTATCACAGCTGCTCTGTCTCCCGTTTGAGGACCAGATTTCACATCTGAGGGACATGGCTGAAAGCGCCCTGTCCATTTGTCCTAAACTTCCAAAGAGCACATGAAACACGCAGGAAACTAGAAAGAGGCAGCCTGCACGGGAACTGGCAAGCTTTCAAAAACAGCAAAACAGAAGGCTTAGTGTGGAGAAAGGGCGTGGAAGAAGGCACCACAGAGAAGCCAGGGGCTCGGTGAAAAGGGTTAGGTGTGTGCAAGTCCAAAGGGCACAGAAGGGAGGGAGAGTTATTCCGGCAGGATGGCACAGTGCAAGGCGCCCTCACATTGCAGCGAGAGGGCTCGGCCTGCGCTCACCGACCCCTGGCCGTCTTCTCTTGGGAAAGTTCCTTGACCTCTTCCCACCACCAGTTCTTCAGCTGTAAAAAGAAGAGAGGGAACGAGAGACGCGACCGGCCTTGAGCACCTGCCGGGAGCGAACGCTTTATGTACACGGCCTCGCTTCCGTTCCACCTCGCGTGGGGATGTTGTCCTCACTTTACAGATGAGGACTTGGAGGCTTAAAGGAAAAGGCAACTTTCCCAAGGGAGTTTAAAGAGATTAAATGATTGCCCCAGATTCGCACGGCTAGTGTGTTGCTAGTGGGAATTTGAACCCCAACCCACTTGGCCTGGGTCTGGGCTTTTGCCACTGTCAGACCGCCGCCACCCCTACGTCACAGGAACGAGAGTTGAAGAAGCATAGTGTATGTGAAGGCTTTTTGACAACTGTGAAAACCCAAATAGACATAAAGAATTCTCATTCTTTAAAGTCAAATCTCTCCAGACAAGCCCACAATGATGAGATAGTGGAAAACTGTGGTTCAGAGAAATGCTCTCACCAGCCAAGTCAATGACACGCCTTCCCAGATCACCAACAGTAATAAAGTGAGTTAATGACTGAATAAAGCTTTTAATGGTGGGTTGGGCTAGATGACCTCTAAGGTCCTGCCAAGTCAGTATTTCTGAGAATCAGGAATTTTATCAAAGCAGTAAGAATGTAGCCCTGTGCTGAATCTGACCTCAGAGAAAACTGAAAAGTCAGCAAAATGTTTCCTTTTTGTCTCTATTTTCACTTCTTTGTTCTTTCCCCTCACTTTCAACCCTCTTGCCAGGCAGTCATCACTCTCGAGGTTAGCCTTATGTTTGCTGAGCCACAGAGGAAGGGGATTTGATAAATGAATTCAGACTGAGGGAGGGAAAGGTCACATTTGACTATTGGCTCCAGCATAGAGGGCTGCATGATCTGGGAGGCTGTCATTTGACCTGTCTGGGCCCCAGAGTCCTCATCAGTAAGATGAGAAAACCGAATCTTAGAGATTGTTGTAGGAATTAACCAACGTGACACGTGAAGTGCCAAGCACGCAGTTTGAAACCTCTCAGTGTTCGTTCCTTTCGATCTTCCGGATGCAGTGACCGTTAGCAGAGTACGATGGTCCTCCAAGAAGTGTCTGCATATTTAAAAAATGATACCTAGGGAAGGCAGCTCAGTACAGCCCCATGGTGGATTTATTTTTTTCCTGCAGCGAGATGTCTGGGTAAGAAGACATAAATTGGGAAATTGGGAGAGGGGAGATGGGGCGTCCCTGGCTTTTCCAAGTTTATTCCACCACACATGCCACTCTATAGCATAGTGCTTGTAAGACAAGCCTACATGCAACACGAATATGAGACTATATCCTTACTTGACTTGATTAAATTTCAATGACTAAAACTACTTTTTCTTATACTAGAGATGTTTAAATGCATGTAGACAATCAGCTAAACCTGAAAAAATGCTGGTTATTTACATAAAGAAATCATTCCAGGTATGCAGAAATTTTTGGTCCAGAAATGGACCATCCATGCTTTCAACAAATTTTGTTGGATGTAAGGAGGGGTTTGGAGCTGAATGCTTCTCAGTCCTTCCTTCCAGGAGGGTACTACCCGGAAATTTACAGTCTGACTGTGGAAGCCTGGATTTCTCTGGATTCTAGTAATCTTTTATGTACTCTTAGTAAGCTAGCACTGTTAAAGAAACTGAGATCTTCTTCTCGCAGCTGTAAAATGCAGGGATTTTTCTCTATTTTGTTTGTGGCTATATTTCTGGTGTCTGTAACAGTGTGAAACAAATGAATTATGAAGGTGACACTTACAAGAAACAATTCTTCAGATCCACAATAGAGTTGCATTTTAGCAGCCAGTTGGTGAACATATTCTTAGAAACATGGCCAATGTGGCAGTATTTTTCCCCTGAGCTTAGGGGATACTTAATTGCTATTGCTAAGAACTTCTATGTGTGACACAGAGCCTTCTACTACAGACTTTACCTTTTTGCTAATATACAATAAATAAGCCCTTGGAAACATCTGCCCTTTATGGGTAATTGGAGAAATGTTTACTTTGGTGATAGGACGAGAAATATGTGGCCTTTTCACTTTTATTCAATTGGTAGATGAGGGAAAAAAAGGAAAAAATTATAAACTGGAGAAGATAATATTCTGGCAAGCTTTCAAGAAGTGAAAAACTGGTACAGTTTAATATAGTCCGAAAGCTTTGTAGGTTCCAGCTCTTTTTGGCAAAAATGCTTCTTAGCTCAAAACAGAGGAAATTATTGAAAGAATTCATGAGGTTCTCTTAGGTATCCAATAGCACTTTAAAAATACACTATTAAATGAAAAGGAATGAAAATCATGATTGAATGTCCTTTGAAATCACATTTTGTATTCTATTGAAAACCAAACATTTGAAAATAATTAACATACATATGTTGTTTTAAAAAAATGACAGCAAGTTACTGTACTTTTTTTTAACTGTACATTTTTAAATGAAAAAAAAAGAGGAAGTTCTGCATTCAACAACAATAATGTGGGTTTCCAGGGTTTTTTTCCTACAAAAGTATCAAGCCTGCATTTGGGGTGAAGCTTGGAGGGAAGAGGAGGTGATGTAAAAGCTGATTTAAATAATGTATCCACCTATTTCAAATGTTTGTATTTATCATTTGTGTAGCATTTTATATATATATATATATATATAAACATTTTAGAAATAGTTTTTTATCTGATAACTATCCAGAAATATGTGCCTTCTTAAAAAAAAAATTTTTTTTTGCTTTAACTAGACAGGAAGTTAAAATGCCAGATTGTCTGGTTCAATACCAGACACCTGGAAAACCTATTATGACTTTGTCAGTTTATATAGCTCTTTCCCTGGAAACTCTGAATGTGTTTCGTGCCACCTTAGTGACTGGCGGGGGAGGGGGTGGGAGATGCCTGCCCAGTGGGTCCCAGGCAGGGGTCTTCCCACAGCTGTGGTGAGGCAAGGCCACCAGCATCAAAAGAGGGGAGCCCCCAGGCAGCATCAAACCTGACACTGAGGTACAGAGGCTCGGCTCTAATTCTGAGCGTTGGCACTCCAAAGGCAAAGCCAGGCCCAAGTGGACAGCTGTCAAACCAGCAAGGCGGTCACAAGTGGTGCACTCAACGAGGAGCCAGCAGAGCACAGGCCAGGACGAGGTCCAGGCGGAGCTACCATCAGCCATCTCCAGCCTATGGTCAGTCTCCGAGGCCACAGGCGGCCTGTCCCTCCGAGTTCAAGGTGTTAGTGGAGGATGAACACGTTTGTTAATTCCTTGTATGCCATGTCAGGATCTCATTTAAGGACAAGGGCTTTGGTGTCACCCAATTCAGCGTTCTCAGCAAGTGGTCCAGGCAGGGAGAAAGCAGCAGGGTCTGTCCCCTGAAGAGGCAGCAGTGCCTGGGTCCTCGTCCTAAGGAGATGGCTGGGTCTGGCTGAAGAAAGGTATCCCAAACAGGTCACCAAAGCAAGGAAGGGCTAAGATGAGCCTTGGTTGCCAAGGGGCAGACAACAAAGGAGATGAAAGGAACAGGAGGCAACAATAGGAAGAAGCCAGCTCAGTAAGCAAAGTAGGAAGTAGCCCCAGTGAGTTCTGGGGGCCGGGCCAGAACCGGCGCCAGGAGGTGAAGGTTACGTTAGTAAAGTTACTTACTGGGGAGAATGCGGGTGTTGTTCAATGTCTCTTGGGGAGGGGGTGAAACCCCCAAAGGCTAGGCTTACACAACAGTAAATGGTTCCTAGCGTGCCTTCTGAAGAGGGTGACAGGTCCAACAGCTGCCAAGCTCTTCCTGAGGGGACTATGCAAATCCGGGGGCTGTGTCCGCGTGGCACGGGTTCTAGCGCTCTCCTCCGCTCCTCTTTCTCCTCCAGTGAAAGCTTCAGCAGAGTCTGCCTTAATTACTGATGTTTTTGTGCCAGTGAATGACACCGGGTGGGTCGGAGGCATAGAAAGGTGCTGTCGCTGCTTCCAAGCAATGAGTAGCGGAAACAGCACACACGTGGTGACTGCTAACAGAGCAGGTAGCCCTCCGAGCCCTTTTCTTTGGTTGAGGTTGGAGTAGAGTTTGCAGCTGCTCGCCCAGAAAAAGGTCCACATGTTCTCTTGCAGAAGGTGGAAGATGAGGCCCCACAACCACTTTTCTGGCCTGTATTCCTTCTAGCAGGAAGATAGATAGTTGGACAGCTGAGGGTCATTGGAAATTCAGCAACTTTCCCATGAGCATGCTTAGGCTCCTCGTCCTCGTTCACTGGGGACATCTTTGGGTGTTGGTGAGCTGAATGTAGAGTTGAAAATGAGGTGAACGTGCCTGGAGAGGGGCACCTACTATTAAAAAAGAGTGTGCCTTGAGTGACTTGCAGTACCTCAAAGGGCTCACGATAAGCTCCTTCAGGGATCAGCACGGGCAGTCCAAATATGTTATTTTTTGCTGTAATAAGAGTATAATCCCTTCTGGATAAAGTGAAAAACATGTTGATAATAACTTCCAGACTGAAATGGAGTAAGGAAAGTGCCAGTCCTTATTAAGTAGTAGGCGATCCAATGCTAGTGAAGTGGCATTTTTGTGCCAATAAGCTGTATTTAGCAAGCAGGAATAGAACACATTTATCCCTCCCCCCACAGCCTCCTCCTCAGTCCATGCAAAACAAATTGGAGTGAAACAACACCATCTGCTCGTTTCACACTCTGAAGAAGCACGTCAACTCCTTCTCAAGGTTAGAAAGCCCAAACTCAAAAAGACACTCTTCCAGTAAAAGGTGTTTCCTGAAAGCAGGACCTCCATAAGCTTAGAAGGGTCCAAATTTCCTGAATCCTGACATCGCAAGGGCTGAGCTGACGAGGGCCAAAAAGCCAAGGGCTTTCTTACGGGTGGGGGCGGCGTCACAGAGGCCTTAGTTAACAGCAGAAAGTCCTGCTTCACTAGCAGGTTGAATTTCCACAGCTTGGGGCCCCCGATGTAGATGAGGAGAGTAACAGTAGGTATCCCCAATCTCCTGATCACCACGGTTCTTGCATCCCGCTGCTGAAAGGAAGAGGATGAAGTAGAAAGGTGAGTCCTGCTCAACTTGAAGGTCTCATTTCATTCTGATACTTTCCTTTGCTGTAGCAACCCCCTTTATTCCCCCCTCAATCACTTTTAAAACTCCAAATCCCTAATTAAACATCATTGTTCTATTCAGGGATGGTGCCTTGAATGAGAGAGGAAGCTCCTGCTGTTTGATTCTAGCTCTGCTTGCTTTATTCAGCTAAGCTCTGGATTCAGAAGTGAAGATAAGGGACGGTGCTTACTAATTCATAGGAACACCTCCGGAGATTGGGAGGAGGGCAGTCCTTGGGCTGTGGCAACAAATCTTAAGCTCCGTGCAGTTCTAACCAGCTGCCCATTAAATAATGTGGCTCCCAAGAGGACCCCTCCAACAATGGTGGTTGGACTTGGCTTGGAGACCAGACACTTGCAGTACGAAGTCTGAGAAGAATCAAGTCTCTTGTTACCTACAGCATGCCTCACTGCTATGTATGTTGGTAAGTTATGATCTCCTGGAAGAAACAGGGGGTTAATATAAAAGAATAAACTGTGACATGCTAAGTGCCAAATGAATGTACATTACATAAAATTTTACCTCCTTTAATTTGCAAAGTTGTCATACCAGGGTTTTGAGATTTGGTGAACAAGCCCACATTAACTTGAGTTCATTCATCCATTCAGCCATCTGTCGGTGTGTCCATCTGCCCAACAAACGTTATCCCAGCGCCTACAGTGCCAACAGTCTGAATTACTGAGACAAGTAAGGCGTGGTCCCTGCCTGAGTGGGGAAGCCAGACCTGCAAATCATAACATGGCAAAAAGTGCAATCACAGGAGTGTGTTCAGGTTGGATAAGTAGCTAAAACAGAGGGAGCAGTTGGCTACCTGAGGGTGGGATTGTCGGGGTATATGGGGTTCTGGGCAAGGAAAGCTTCCCAGAAGAGTTGAAATATGAAACAGGAGTGGGAATTTACCAGGCACACACATTCTAATCAGAGGGCACAGCTTGAGCAAAGGCATGGAGGCATGAAAAAGCATGGGGCATCTGAGGAGGTAGGAGCTGCCGGGTTTTGTGTGGCAGCATTGGAGATGAGCCTGGAAAAGTGGGTGCAGCCTGGAGTAGGACGGATCTGAGAGTTTAGACATTTCCCTGTAGACACTGGGCATCACTGGTGGAGTTTCAGGAGGACATGTGTTTAGAATCGCCTCTCTGATGGCTATAAGGGAAATGGACATGAGGGGAGTAAGAGCAGGACAGGAAACCTTAAAGGGGCAAGTTGGCGCTGTGCTCACATCATATCTTTCTAAAGATCTGATCCTATTTCAGCCTTTGTTTTCTAGACTGAAAAATGTCAGTGTTAGTCAACCCCGTGTTTTCAGTATCTTGGATCTCATAGAAACTGAAAACATGGTTACAGCATGCCGGAGTTGAGCATACTATTGAGTCTGCCTGCAGTCACTCAGCTGGTCCACGGGCTGAGGGAATCAGCAGCTCAGTTCCACCCACTGGAGATACTGTTTGTGCTTTAGTGGCGCTCAGAGTCTACCTGTACTGGAAACAGATGAAGTAATCATTAACAAGTTCAACTAGAGTAGAGAAAGGTGCCAAGCTTTGGTCTCCTGACTCTAGTGACACCTTCTTCTTCTGATTCAACCATGCTACCTCTTGGAGCTGTGCTTTAGGAGAATTTTTCTCTCAGAATATAGAAAAATTGGCAAATAGGTCATAATGGCTAATCAAGGAAGCTGGAGATATTCAGGGCTGACCTCCTAGAAAAAAATCGTGTTTCCTCACAAAATATCTTTCAGTATCAAAGTCAGAAGAAGAAAAATGAACTGTGTAGTTCGTAGGTTGCTTTCTACATGGACATGGTCCACATCACTGCTTGTAGTTGCGGAAGTCTCTCTGGAATCTGGCACAGGTAGACACAGGGATCATGGATCGTCTATGAACGTAAACTCGTGAATGAGTGGTAGAGCTGGGAACAAAGAAGTCCAATTCTCTTGAGTCACGGCTGAATCATTCCACTTGCCATGGTTAACTTTTCTTTCTCTTAGAGTTTTCGTATCGGCAAATGAAGGATCGTGCAACCATGCTATTTTTAATTTGCTATTTCGTCTGTGAATAATTCATTCAAAATAACATCTCAGTATCCTCGAGCTTATTTTAGGGTCCCAAGTGTTGATGACGACATCAGCCTGTTTACCACAGCAGCCCTGCACACGGCAACCCTCAGGAAAACGTCTTCCTTCCCTGCGCCATCACACACTTCTGGTGGATTCCTTCTGCACTGTATCACATCACATTATATTACAAGATTTTCTTTTTGCCATTCACTTTACAACCCAATTATTAAAGGAATTCTCTGATTTTTTTCCCCTCAATGTGTGTTTCACTGTGATTAAAAGAGCTAAAGTGAACATTTTGAAGGCATCTGTCGAGTCGGCTGAAATGGTAGAAGTTTTTTGTCCTCACGTCATTTTTGTCTTCAGAGCACCCCATCTAGGACTGAGAAGGATCGCATGCCATCGGTAACATTATACTTCTTGTTTGTCTTGCTGAGACTGACAACATAGCCTCCAAACAACCGTAATCATTTCTACAAGGCATTTGTGACATTAACACTCGGTCCATTATGAACTAAACCAAACCTCTCAAATCATTTCCTACGGGTCTGAAAGCTGCTGTCAGGTGATAAAATCTCTCAATTGTTACTGACTTGGGCTAGGTTTGCATTCGGCCTACAAACTTCCGTCTCGTGTTTCTGTTTGTGTTTGAATCAGGACAAAGGTCCGTTTGGACTCTTAAAACTCATTCTATATTTCTTTTAATCAATATGGGTCAAGAGCAGTCTCAGAAATTCCCAGCTGTCCAGACGTCCAGCCAAGTCAGAAGTAAATGTCATGTCTTCTGAAGGTTGCATTTTCTCAAGGAAGCACTATTCAGGCATTTCTGTTGCCTCAATCAGTCTGACTTAGTGATTCAGTCAGTGAGCTAGAGCTCCTGGCACTCAGCGCAGTAATTTGATTTCTAAGCTGCTAGTAAGGGACTAAAAGCCATCCAAAGCGATAACTCCATGTCCGGCAAGCAGACGTACAGATCTTGACATTCTTGGTGGTGTACCTGTCGGGGAAACGCGGTGGGCTTTGATTCTGTTTTCATCTAGGATCAGCAGTCCTCAGAGGCACACGCCTGGAGAGTCTGTCTTTGACCATCAATCCCCTAAGAATGTTGGGAGGTGACAGGACGTATGTTCCTTTCGGAAAGTCGGTTCCCTAAAGTCATTCTTTTTCTTCTCTAACTACCTTTCACTGGCAAAAAGTACACACTGACAGCCCTGAAGACAGCACTGCAGGGCCTGTTTTAGAAAGGGAATGTGCTGTTCTCAAAGGCTATCAGTCTGGTCTTTTTACTCTTCATTTCATCCAGAGGCCATGGAACTAACTGTCTGCTGCTCAGATATCTGCACTGGAAAAGTGGTCATGTTGTGACCAGACCACCGATGACCACTCAGTCTACTGGGAGAAGTGGTGGCATAAGAGATGAGGAAAATGGGGCCAAGATAACCTAAACCAGGGTATTGTATTCTTCCCACTCTTGGTTCCCTGATGAGCTAATCTGACCAATATAACATCAAAAGTTATTTATCACCCCGAGAAATTAGAAAGCTACCTCATTTGCATTCCTGCTTCAAGAGTAAATTTCAACTGGTTTTAAAGATATATATTATACTAGCTAGGAATCTTTTGATTGCAAGTGACCAAAAACCAGATTAGCCTGAGCAAAAAGGAGAATTTTTTGGGCCAAGATTGAGGCATTTCACAAAACCCAGAGTATGGCTGAACAACTCTGGGTGCAGAGATGTACCTCAGAAACACCAGAAGCTGAGGACTTGGATGACGTTCAAATTCTGTATGTCATCTTCATTCTCTCTGGCTGGATACCAGTTTTCTCCACATGCTGAAAAACTAGGCCTTGGACAGTTTATGGTTTTAGAATTTTAGACCTTAAACCACCAGAAAGAAGCTGGATTCATTCTTTCAGGAGTCAAGTCTCTTACGGGCTCCATTTAGGTCAGGTACAAATACATGAACAAATCCACTATGGTCAGGGGATTAGGGTGCCATGATTGGCCAGTCTCAGGTCAGGAGTCCATACCAAGGCCAGTCAGTGTGGCCAGGAAGCGGGGTCACCCTGAACTAACATGGCAGCACCAATGGTAATCAGGTGCTTGAAAGAGAAGGAGACAGTGGCAGGCACTCCCACAGGTGTCCACTGCACAGAGCTAAAACAGAAAGGAAAACGATTTTTTTAAAAAAGGAAAGCAAAGATATATTAGGCACAAATAAACATAAAGAAAGTAAAATTCAAAGGCAAAACCATTCAGCAAAGAGAATACTTTTATTTTGATAAGAGGTGTATTTCAAAATAAAAACATAACAGTAATAAATCCTAAAATATCGAGTCACATGTTATCAAGAACACAGAGTAAAACTTGCTAGAAAGAAAAGGGAAAATGAGTTGTATACTCATTTTTAATGGAATCTCTTTAAGAGATTCCATTAAAAAGCTATTTGAATTGATAAAAAGAGTTCAATAAAATGGTGGGATTAGACAAATACACAAAAATCAATATCTAGCCTGTGTAACAGCAATAATGTATTAAAAATGTGATGAAAAGGGGAAATACCATTCCTAAAGTCATCAAAAATGCAAAAAGGTGGAGAGCAGACTGAGATGCATATTTGATCTAATTAGTATAAGATTTCTTTAGAAGAATAAATCATAAAGAATAACAAAGAGGCTGTATGTTAAAGGCAAGCACGATGAGGGAGAATTAGCCCTGCCAGATGCTAGAATGCCTTACACTTGAATAATTAAAACAGTGTTGTATTAACGCAAAATGGATCAATGAACAAGATAAATAAGCTTGAAAGAGCTCCTGAAGTACATAAAACGTTAATACCGTACATGATAAACGTAACCGCACAAACCAATGTATAAGGAAAACATCGTCCAGCGAAAAGGGCTGGGACAACTGGTGGCGATGGAAGGAGAAGGCGGCACACCAGCAACAGCAAGAGGCAAGAATCTGGAAAAGTTATTTGCAGCAAATACCATCGAAGCTGATGTCGTGCTCTTTAAAAGCAAATTCAAATCAGTAAGAAATTCAAATAAGGAAAGGTTACAAAATAGTGTAGAAACGCAGTGGCCCCACCGTAAAGGTGGGGCTACAGATTGCTCTAACCCCTTGGAATGTAATTAAGAATATGAAAAAATTTACACTTCTTGACGCAGTAGATCTTTCACAGGTAAATTATCATGACAAAACAACTTGAAAAAGTTGGAAGTCCTGTGAACTGATCTACTCACCACAGCATTTTTGGTGTTAACTCTGCCGTATGAAATAGCAGCCCTGCCATCATCCAGCCACCGCTCCCGGTTTTATTTTCATGGCATTTCTTATCACCTGACACTTGCTGATTGCCAGTCTTCCCCCAGGAGAATGTAAGTCCCATGAGAATTTGCCCGCTTTCTTCACTACTGTATTTTCAGGCCCCAGAACCCTTGCCAGCACCCTTGCCAGTAGTAGGAAGTTGATAAATATTTGTGAAATGAATGAACAACTCCAAACATCCAATAATAAGAAATGGTTTAGATAATTATGATCTATCTATTCAATATAATATTGTGAAGCAATTACATACATGTTTAAGAATAAGAACTTATAACATGGGGAAGCATTTATGATGATATAAAAAGTTTAAGAAAGCAGTAATGTGTATATATATATTACACATTTCCCTATGCTAGTTTCTTGCAAAGTTAGACACTTGTTTAAGAAAATACACATAGGAAAGATTATAAAGTTTCTTTTTCTCCATATATTATGATTTCAAATATAGAAAAAGAAACTTTGTGGAGAGAAATAAACATGGAAGGAGGCACAGCTAAACCTTCAGAATCGTGTTGAGGAGGGAAGACAGTTGATTTTTCCTCTCCTATTTACTTTGGACATTTTCCAGCTGTTCTGGAAGACACCTTTCTTTAATACTGGAAAATCTGATAAAGGCAACATCAAAAGGGATGGTTTTTAAAAATCACCAATGATAAGAGGGTGTGATTTCAAATTAAAATAATGACAAGCAGGAAAAAGGAGAAAGAGCAAAAGTGCTAAAAATAGGGAATTATAAATTAATGTTTTGATTTATTTTAGTATAATTCGGTAAGTTTGGACTTCAGAATATGAAAACCTATAAAACTGATTACGCTTTGAGTCACTGCTTACTTCTGTTATCTAATGACAACACCACCCTCACGTTCCTCCTGGGAGGAACTCTGAAGCCACTGGGTGGCCGCTCAAGGGCACAGACCCCTGGGGCCCACCCCTGGGAGCTGCTGATTCAAGGGGCCTGGGGTGAGGTCTGGGACTCCGCATGTGTTTGACCACAGGGAAACCTGGCTGGCTCCGTGCTGGGAACCCCTGGGCCAAGCCACGGGGAAGCTTTTCCTCCTGGAGCAGAGCCTCGAACTTCCGGGGTGGAGGGCTCCTTTCACCTCCGCCCCCGGGTCACTGCAGCCCCTGCAGTGCTGCCTCAGCTGCTGTCATTCTTGGCTGCCCCACCTGCGGGCGTGTGTGAGGAATCCAGAACCTTCAGGGGGAAAGTCAACAGAGGGGCCCTCCTCCGGCCCTTCGGGCCTCCACCCACCGACCTGACCCCCAAGACTGCGTCAGGCGGGGCTGGGCTCCTCACAGTCCGCAGTCCTCAACACGATAGCGTGGCTTAGTGTCACCGCTGAGTCACAAACCCTCATTCTAATGGTCCTCGTCCTGCAGGCTCAGCTCAGTGTGTTCTGTGCTTCTCCACATGGATGCAAACTCTCAGTGCTGACCCTCCTTCCCAACCGTTTCCTCTGTTCCCTCGGAAGCCCTGCCAGACAGTAACCCGGTGCCTCCATTTCCCCAGTCTCCGCACAGGCACTCCCTCAGTCTCCTGCCTTATTTGAAAGCTGGCTCTCTCCTGAGGCCACTCCTGCGGACCTCATTTGTTCCGATTTCCAGTGACCGGAGGTAGTGTTAATATTCACCTCGGCTCCCACTGTCATTTCTCAACCTTTTGGGGCAAAAACAAAAAATCCCAAGCGAAATAAGAATTCTCTTCGATTTGGAGAATCATGGCATCCTGGCATCCAGTTCACTGTCTTTTCTTTTTTTTTTTTTTTTTCCCCTGTCATCTAATGACTGACGTCTGTCCTTTTACTCCTTCACCTACTCCTAGAAACTCGGGTTCAGTGCAACCATCTACCATCTCTCCTCTTACCTGATGGAGAGAAAAAACCTCACAAATGTATCATTACTAATTTCAGCTGGGCCCATACTTAGTTCCTTTTCTTGAACCCCCCTGGGACTCTTTCAAACACCTACCACTCTCCTTAAACACCCCACCACACCCCTCCTCTCCCTGGGGCAGATGGCCTTGCTGCCCACTTCATGGAGAAAATCAAGACGCTCAAGGACCAATTTTGTATCCTCCTTCAGCCCAATTTGCGTTTGTCCATCTTTGCCTCCTTCTTTTCTGGCTTTTCCTATCCAAGCCCAAATCCTTTGACCTATATCTGAATTTCCTTTCATAATTAAAAAAATCTTTATATCAACACCAAATATTTATTCCTTAGACAAATATTTACTAAGCATCAGGTTGCAGGCTGGGCAGTCGAGATACAGTGACAAGTGGAACCCAGTTATAATAAATGCCTTTTGAATTGTCTGGCACCTCTTTTCTTTCTTTTCTTTTTTTCCTCGATACACAGATGGAGCATCAGATTTTATTTTATCTTTTAACATTCTTTTATTGGGTTGCAGTCATTTTACAGCGTTGCGGCACCTCTTTCCCACGAATTGCACATTCCTCCTTTACTTATGTGGTTACAGCGGGAACTGCCATATTCTCCCTGAATGGTTTGGAGTGGGCATCTCAACCAAGACTGCCAACCAGTCCTTTCACTGGGAAATTTGTAGCTGGGGCTGACAGAATCACACTGCAGCAGAGTAACTTGAAAGCTGTTGGCCGCGGCCCTCTCCTGCGACGTGGAGAGAGACACATAGAGAGCTATTTAGCAGCAAGAGTGAAGCTGAGGCAGATTCAGAGAGATGTGCAGAGACAAGACACCTTCCAAAAGGGGACTTTCTGGGTTCTTTAAGGTGCTCCAGGCTCCAGTTCCATTCCTGAGGTTTGGCTGCATCCTTGTACTGAGAGTCCAGGGTTCTTCCAATAAAATTTCTTTCTGCTTAAGATAGTGTTTTGCTTTGGGTATTTGTTACTTGCAACCAGAAAGCAAGATCCTATCATTCTGACTGGAAAGGTGGACTACCTTGTCTGTGACTGCTGTCTGTTGGGACCCAACCATGTGTCCTCTGAGGATAGATTTTAGGGGGCTGGGTAGCAAATATCAGAATGCTGCCTCTAATTTTCAGTCTTCATTAAGGTGTCAGAAGACTGGAACATGCTCAAATTCAGCTGCAAGCTGCCTGGAAACCACAAGGCAGGGGTGTATCCCTGTTCTGTGAAGCCCTCTTTGCCCATTGCCAGCTCCCTGAGACTGCTGAGGTCGGATAATCATGGGCTTCACTGAATTACAGCTGCCAAGTTATCTACCACGCCGCTTCTACAGCCATCAATTATCCCCTTTCTCTCTTGAATCTTCGACACTTCCCTCTGTATTTGCTCCTTAAAGCAGCATTTAAGTCCATTCCCCTCTCAACAAAATCCATTCTAGACTTCTCAACTCTCTCTTCCTATTTCTCCTTCCTTGAAGAAGTTGTTCATCCTCAGTGACAAACTATAGCAATCAGGTGGCCTTACTCTGCCGTGACGGCACTTACTAAGGCTGTCCACGACACCTCACAACTAAATTCAGCGGGTGTTTTTCAGGTCTCCCCTTGCTTGGCCTCTCGGGAGCACGTGACACTATTGATCACCCACATCCGTGAACCGCTTTCTTCCCTTGGCTTCTGGGATATCGTATGCCTCTGGCTTTCTTTTTACGTGTCGGCTTCTTTCTTTGCAAGTTCCTCGTTCTGTTCTATACTTGAAACATACTGGTGTTCCTTGGGCTTGGTCCTAGTCCTCAATCTTTTTTTGTTTGTTTGTTTGTTCTCAGCTTTTCTGGGACAACCTCAACCACTTTCTCGCATTACTGTAAATACCTGAATATAAGACCAACACGCACCCTCTACCAGAACACAATAATCTCTTAGAAAAGAGGGAGTCGCCTTATATTCTGACCCCTAAAAAGTCCTTCATATCACTGGATGTTCTCTCAGTTATTTTGCACAAGAAAATGCTCTTCGGGGGGATACACATTAGCACAAAATGATCTCATTCCAGGTCCATATAGAAGCCACCTGACAGAATTGGTAAGAAAGGAAACAAGGAAATTTAATACAGATTTAGAAATAGCTTCTAGAGAAATACCTTCACATTTGCAAATATTGGATGTTCTTGTAAACAAGCCTTTGAAAGTCACTATAAAAATGGTACGATAGTGAATTCAATTACAGGATAAATGATGTAGTGTGATTTGATACAGAGGCTCAGCATAAAATGCCCAGTGACAACATCAAATAAAGGGGCAAAACCTTAGGTGAAGTGAGCATGAGTGTCCTTAACAACTGTGTCAGAGATTCAAAATGTGACCCTGGTGATCAATAAAACACTGTGACGTGTTTCAATAACATTATTTTTTAAACTATATTTTATGTAATACGTAAAGAAAGTATAATTAAATTAATACATTGAACACTATAAGTAGATCCTTGATTATTCCATCTATATTGCTTAAAACTTTATACATTCAAGTTGATCACCAAGTTTTATTGGGTGGACGGATTTTTAATTGCAAAATGGGGGCTCACCCTATATTCAGAAGCACCTTATATTCAGGCATATACGGTATAAACTGATGCCTCACCTCTCTCTGGCCCAGTTCTCCCCGATAAACTCCAGACCCAAATAACAAACAGTTTACTGATACTTCTACTCAAATGTCACATAGGCACTTGTCCAAAGGTAAACTCACATGGCCTCCCATCTGCTCCTCTTCCTTGCTCCTTCCCAGTGAATGTCACCACCTTCATTCAGTGGCCCAAGTGGAAATCTGAATCACACACATCTCCTCTCTCCCACATACCTCTGTAGTTTCTACCTATCTCCTAAATCTCTCTTATCTATTCACTTCTCTTAATTCCCTCTGCTTTACTCCAGGCCACCAGGGTTTCCTCCCCAGACTACCGCTAACAAAAACCTAAACTGGTTTTCTTGGTGGTGTCTCATTTTAACCTACACATCCATGAAGCAGCCTTGAGCAATCCTTCTTAAATGCAAATCTGATGTCAGTTCCCACTGCAGGGTGGCCAAGTCCTACCCGTCTTTTCCTTCCACGTTTGTCTCAGCTTAGAGACCCACGCTTCTTTAATTCCCATCCCTCCCCGCCTTTGCTCCCCCACCCCCACACACAGTTCCGTCAGATTAGATGCTCTGACGATGTTTTCCCACACTCCTTATCTTTCCTTACCATAACACTCTTCACACTTCTTTGTTATAATTGTTTATCTTTCCTGCTAGGCTGGGAACCTTGTCTATCTGGCTCACCAGTTCATTCCCCTAACACGGGGCAGGATCTGAGACATAGTAAGTGCATTATAAATGTGAAATGAATGAACCGGTACCTTGTTATCCCAGCACCTAGAATATCTGGCAAAGTAACAGGTCCTCAATACTATTTGTTGAATTAATAGATTGTTGTTGAACTAAAGATATGTGATTAACTAAAGCAAGGTATAACAAGCAAAATTAATATTGTGAAGGCTTTGTCCTTAAGGAGCACATATCCTTCTTAATTAGGCTTAATCAGAGATGGCTCCCTAGAACAGGTGGCTTTTGGAAGCGAAAGGGAGAAATAAAAAGTCTTACCTAGTGGAATGTAAAGGGCAAATGTAAATATGTCAACATCTGTGCAGAAGAAAATCACAGTCTGAAGACATGGGTAACTCCTACTGAAAAATTGCTGGGACCAGGGAGTGTTCTATACTGGGATCCACTTGTCAGAGAGTTAGCTTTTTCTCTACTTTGGACACTGGGATTCAGCCAGAGATCAGCTGCAGAACCTAATTACTGCCAGCAATTAAACACTGAACTAGATTGCCTCTCTAAAGTTGAAAAATAATCCTTTCACCATTGAGAATAAGATTCTTACTAAGTTTTACATTCATTGGCTTTATTAATTTTGCATTTAATTTTTATATCAAAGTACACTTAGAATAAATTTCACAAGAGTATTTGGTCTAGTTATTTTTGGCCTGCACTTTGATAACTTATACTAACAAACAATGGCCAGTCTGTTTTCTTTGCTCTAAAAGTTCCTTTGTGCACTATGCCTTGAACATGGGCCTCACGTTCTAACTTTACTCAGATGGTAAATTCATGAATGTCTTAACATTGCTTCATGCTGATTAATAATTTAGACTCCATAAAAATATGATTAGTCGTATAAATGTTGACTGAGGTATTAATTGAAAATTTTGTTCAGAGAATGAAAATGATAAATAAGATGCCTAAGAAAATCTTTTCTCAGAGATGCCTTACAAAAGAAGAAATTAATTAGTCTAAATGATGACTTTTAAGGGGAATGTTTCCACTGTCAGTTAAACTGAAAGAAGGTGGAGGATCTGAATTCAAGTGCCTGTCTGGTCTACTCCAGCCTTGCTCTTGAACTGGTAGAAAATTTGTAACTTTTAATCTGGGTCCCAACTGTGAGTGGTTTATTAGAGTGGGTTTTATTAAAATTGTGATTTGATCACAAGCCAGAAATATATGACTTAGTCACTCTATTTTACAGAAAGTGCTTTAAACTTCTGATTTAACCCTAACATACACAGTGGGCTGATAAATTAACCTAGACAGTTCACAGAGGCCATACATGAAAATCAATCTGATTACTTTATTAGCCATAACGCACATATTTTTCAAACTTGGAGATAAACGTAAGCTTCCTTTTAGAAGTTATATTATGCATTTTATAGTTATGATATAATGAAAAATTTCCAGACTTAGAAAAGGTATCTGAATATTAACATTTGCCAGGCAATTTATAGTTTCCAAAAGAGCTTTTCTCATTAATTATCTCAGAAAACTGAATAATGATGTGATTATTAAAGGTTAATTAAGCAAATACTTGCAAAGTAATTGGGAGGTAATCTATTTCTAATTTAACAGGTCAATCAGGGGTATTTAGGAAATATTTTTGCTACTTAACAACTCTAACCAAAACAAAAAGATGTTTAAATTGTTTCCCTAGTGGAAAACAATAAGCCTGTGTTCGCTTTTTTAAGAGCCAATTGTTTCCAAGGGTTCCTGATTCCAACGTTTGGATGATCTGAGAGGTTTTATGAGGATTCTGAGCTCTTCCCTCCCAATGTTAACGCAAACCTTACACTGCTTTTTGTCATTTCAGAATAAAAAATATCTGAAGGAAGTAATTAGAAGGCGCAGAGGGATGTGGAAGTTAGAGAACTAGCCATCTACTTGTGGAAAGCAATACTTTTGGTTATTGAGTATACAGAACCAGTGAATAAAAATCCAACTCATACTAACAACCAAACATGACTCTCCAAGTGCATAACCATACAAAGAAATTTTCTTAAAATATTTTCCATGGGTGCAGTTTATACAAATGTCAGTATTCCCATCAGCAGTGTAACCACACAGTGCTTTTCCCTAACTTTGGTCAGCCTGGGTGCTGCCTCACGATGAGCAAGAGGTTTAAAGTCACATCTCTCCTGCTCCTGGTTTTCCAGCGAAAAGAGTGACTCCCAGGTACGAAGATGCGCGGGGGCCGGCAGAGCAGAGGTGAAAGGTCTCGGTTACAGCCCGAGCATCAGCCCGGGGCGTCGTGGGGCGCGGCTGGGCCCTCGCGCCGGCGGCAGGAGTGGACACGGGGCACCTTTGCCTGCGCCCTGCTCCCCTGGAGCCGGACTGCGGGCTGCGGGTGGGGGCGCGGGCCCCGCGGTCCGGGCGGGCCCGGCAATGTCCCGGGGAAGCTCGCGGCGAGGGCGGCCCGGCGGGGAAGCGGAGGTCAACGGCGGCGCGGCGGGCCCCCTCCCACGGGAGCCGCGCCAGGTCCCAGCCAGAGCCGGGCGGGATCGCTATTGTTTTTGGCGAGAACATAAATCCCCGCGCCGACCCTCTGCGCACCCAGGTTTCCTCCCGGAGGCCATTCGGTTTCCTCTGAGGCCCTATATAGAGGCCCTGGGCCCAGGCTGGAGAGAGGCGCGCGTTCGCTCCGGCCTCGCGGACAAGCCCGGGCTCGGAGCGCCTCTCGCCCTCAGGTCTCTGCAGCCGGCGGCGTCCGGGGAGGTGAGAGGGGAGAATTTCTCCCGGGTGCGAGGAGCAGGGGAGGCGGGAGCGCGCGGGGTCCAGGACGCGGAGGAGGAGGAGGAGGAGGATCCACTTCTCCGGGGTTTCCCTGACGCCAGCAGCAGCGCCCGGCGCGCGCGCCCCGCGCCCGTCCGCGGCTCCGGGCAGAAGGGGGAGGGGAGCGGGCGGCAGCCGGGATTGGAGCTGCGGCGGGCCGCGCGCGGAGCAAGGCGGTGCGGGCGAGGGAGGCGCGCGCCTGCGCGTGCGCGGGGGTGCGCGCCCCGGGTCCCCGCCCCCGACCCCCGCCGCCCGCGGTCTCCGCCCACCTCGCGCTGGTGTGTGGAGCCGGAGTCGGCGGCGGGTGGCGGCGCCTGGAACCTGGAGACCGACCCACCCCCCCCTCCCCGGAATGTACTGACTCCCCCCTCTCGGCTCTCCTCCCTCTCCGCCCCCCTGCAGGAGGGAGGCGCCCCCGAGTCTCCCCTCCCGCGAGAGGGGCCGCGCGGGCCGGGCCGGGCCGGGCTGGAGCAGCGGCGGCGGCGGCCGCGGGAGCCGAGCCTGCAGCGAGGGACCGGCTGAGGCGCGCGGGAGGGAAGCAGGCGAGGGCTCCGCGGCGCTGCCGCCGCCGCCGCCGCCGCCGCCGCTCGCGGGGAAGAGATGGCGGCGGAGCGGGGAGCCCGGCGAGTCCTCGGCACCTCCTCCTTCTGGCTCTGCTGCCTGCTGCTGCTCGCGCGCTGGGCGTCGGGCGCCGCGGCCGCCAGGAGCGGCTCCCCGCCGCAGTCCCCAGGTAAGCGGTGGCCGGGGCGCGGGCCGGGGCGGCGCGGGGTGGGGGCGGGGGCGCGGCACCGGCACCGGTGGCCGCGGTGTTTTTGTTTAGGATCCAGGAGGAAACGTGCAGGAACTTCTCTGCCTCGTCTCGGGTTGCGGAGGAGAAAGGGGGTCGCGCTGGGTGGAGAGTGAGGTGGGCCGGCGGGGGCGCCCCAGGGGAGGGGCGGCCGTGGGGGCGCGTCGGGGGTTCCGGGGTCTAGTTCTGCGCTTTGTACCCGGAGGCAGGTTCACCCCTCGCCTCCCTCCCCTCCCCCAGGCTCATCCCACTTGTAAGAGTGGGACATTCTTGTGCTCACACAAGCACCAGTAGAGGCCACTACACACCTCATTAAATAAACAATCGTACGGGCAATTCATTAATTTTCAGGAATGGAAGGGGGAGGGGGGCTTGAACTTCGCATTCCCTGGCCAGGGATTTCCCAGCTGAAGTCCCTGGGAAGGCTGGCTCATCTCGAAGGTATCCTTGTGCGAAATTGTAGCCCCGAGGCCGCGGGGAGAGAGGGTGTCAGAGGGACACAATTGTCCCCTCATAGCCAGTGGTGTTGACTTAACGATCAGGGCGCCTTGGAGAATGGCTCCAAGTGATTATATCTGTTAATGTTTCCGTTATGAAAATGCTGCTTCTTTCCTGGGGATTACAACTATATTTACAGCCCGTTAACTGCTCTTAACCTAGGGAATTGTCTAGGCATCGGATTTTAAGTACTTGTACTTTGTTTTCAAGTGGCAATATTTAAATATATTTAGCCACAAAAGCCATTTTCAGGTTTTTTATATGATAGATTATTGAAAACATTTGCATTCCTGGTTATTTAAGGGGACCAATTAACAAAACGCCAGACCTGCCCGTAGAGACCTTACAATGTAATTGAGGAGCAGAACCCACTCAGCAGTTGAAGGCAAATTAGCATATAATCTGTTTAAATTGTTTGACCAAGGTGGTGTGTCATAAAACTTGACAACTTTCACCTGCTTGTGTGAGAGCTGAAATTTTTGTATTTGGAAGTCGTCAGGCACAGTGGCAGCTTCCAGTCACCACTATTACTTGTTTTTCCTGGGTTTATATTTAAAATCACACTGCAGTATAACTTGGCTGATTAAAAACTTTCTTTTGATTTTCTTACAGAGTATATATAGCACATGGCTTTTGCCAAAATTAAAAGCTTTAAACCTGAACGTGCCACTGGGGATTATCAAAGCACCTATGTAAACAATAGTGTGCTGGTATCAAACTTGCATGTTCATCCTACCCAGAATACACATGTTGGTCCTTAAATGTAGGTAACTGATCCAGCCCTTTCTGTGCTTGTGGATGGGCAAGAAAAATGTAAGAAGTTCTCTCTTCTCCTAATTCTGTATGTGGAATTTTATATGTGGCTCATCATGTTGTGTGTGTGTTAGGTAGTTGGTAAGAGTTTCTGATAAAAATATTGTCAGTAATTTTGTAAGTAGAGTGTAGTAATTTTATCACTTAGGTTCATAAAAATAATCAGTCTCTTAGAAAGTGGTCTTAACATCTATTTCAACATTAATTCAGTTGATGGGCATTTACTTTTGCACTGATGAGAAGTGCAAGGCAGGGCTGAAATGTGGGCTCTGCCTTCATGGAGTTTGCAGTCTGGCATGTGGGTAGGAAAGATAGCCATTCAACTGCTAATTATATAGTAATTAAGTTCTGACAGACACTACCAAGGAGACGAGTCGGTTTTGAGAAATCATTTACTGCAGGTGCCTAACCTAACCTGGGTGACATGGTATCTCAGAAGTGAGATCTGAGTGGGAGTGGAGGTGAGGAGGCCCGCAGCTAACTAGTGGTATAGCTGGGTCTAGAACACAGGTCTCAATCTCTGCAGAGTGCTCTCCACAAACCATCCTGCCTCATTGCAGAAGGGAAAGGAGGGGTTGGTCAGTTCTTTCACAAGCTGCAGAGACGTCAAGGGATTTGAGCAGGGAGTAAATGGCAACTGGAACAAGCTGTCAGTAAATTAGGTGCCATTTGTCAGTGGCTTAAATTATTAATTTTTGTAGAGGGGTTAGACTCAGACACCTTTCTGTAAGGGATTACAGTGAGTAGGTGATAGGAAATGGAGATATTTGGTAGTAAAGGAGAAAGACGGTGTGGGACAGGGATAAATGGGGTGTTTTTCCAGCATAGGGAAGATGTGTAGACATGGGGAGGCGGAGGAAAAAGGCGAGGGAAGGACTAGTGATAGAAAATGGGCAGCAGAGGTGGAGGGTTGGAAATGATTAGGCACACAGGGTGGTGGTAGGAAGGAAAGGCAGATTACTGGGCAGATACGGAGGGACCTAGGGAAAGATGACAGGACAGAGCAGCCCATGCAACGCAGGTCTCTAATCAGAGGGAAGGGATTAAGGAATGGTGGTACCAGCTGGTGGTGGGAATTGGGATGCAAGGGTGTAGACAGTTAGGAAGACGATGTTGAGAGCTTATTTGAAATCAGTTTGAATTTGAAGTATACTAGATCAGCTATTTCCACACTTGGAACAGCAACTTTTTGTCCCAAGAGCAGAATTAGTGAAAAGTTTTAATTCAGTATTGATTGCTTCTGAGTTACATGAAATATGTAGAAATTGTTTTTTTAAACTTTTATTAGAATAATTGAATACCCCATTTAGTTGATCAGATGGCAGAAGAGTGTTTGATGAAATGTCCTAATGACGTTGAGCCTTGACCTAGACTTCAGAGGTGTACCATAGGGGTCATGTAGCTCTGCTTCTCATTGAAGCTAAAAATCCTCTTGTCAACATCCTGCATAGACAGATGACTGTTCGCCTGAATCATTTGCTTGATGATATGATTCATTACCTCACGAGGCAGTCCATTCCTGTTTTGAGTAACTTCTGTTAGTAAACTTTGCTCTAGTAAACATTTTCTCACCCTTCTTGAATTTTTTTTCTCTTGCCATTTTTGGCACCACCCTAGCTCCTGATTCATCTCTTACGTCTCTGATCAATTCTTCATTTGTTTTCAGGTTTTTCTTTCACCTCATTAAATATTAGTGTCTAAAGTTGGTCTCATTCTGTACACTTGTCTTCGGTTGCTCCTGTAAGCTAATGGTCCTCCTAGTCCACTCATCCTCACGTGGCAGTCTGTAGCTTCACTGAAGAGGCGCCTTATGTTACCCAAGACCGCAGGTAAACTCATCTTTGCCCTCATCCCCTCTCTCCAGACAGTAACAGACCACTTTCTGTCCCAGGGTTCTCATCATTGTTTGAACGATGGTGTGGACTTGTCTTCCTTTGTTACCTGCCTTGGACATCACTGTTCACCACTCAACCTGGTGGAGATCTAGAAGTCATCCTGGACACTCCCCTTTCCCTCTAGCCAATAATTCTGTTTAACTTTTACCTCCTAGCTATTTCTTGAATCATTATCACCCCACTTAGAGTGACAATAGCGGCTCTGTAATTAACCTCTTTATCTCCACTGTTAGCTTCTAGAAGTCTGTTCTCCTGCTGGAGTGAGCTGTCTTAGATATTCTTCTGAGCATGCCACTCTCCTACGTACAGCCTCTTAACAATTAGCGTTCCACAGCTTGAGCGTTCGAGTCTAAACTTCTCTGCGTGGGCATCATGAGGCTGTTGATGTTCTCTGCCACTATCCTGCACTCCCAGTTGAAAGCCTCGTCTCTTGGCACAGCTGAGATGTCCCTGGCGCTCCACCACGCCAGGTTACTGCGGAGTTTCAGGTCTCCACACCTTTGCACATGCTGTTCTTTCTTCCCGTTAATGCCACTTCCCACCCTGGTCACCTCTGAAACGCCTCCTCTCTGTCCAGTGAATTTTTTCTCCCCTGGCACCCTCCCTCAGAGTTTGTGTCTTCATTCTCTGTGTTCCCAGAGCTTTCTGAGTCTTTTTCATCTTGTGTTACTTTCTCGTCCCCTTTGCCAGTCAAACCTCTTGAGGATTTGGACTTTCCTTACCTGGGGTAGCATAAGCGTCTGTCACAGAGAGATCACCAGTACTTGTTTATCGAATGAATATTGAATTGCTTTTGGTTTTAACCCGCCCGACTCGGGTCTTACGGCACAATTCTGATTCCTTTATATGATGGTCGGTCATGTGTCTGGTGACAGCATTTGTGTGTCTGTTGCTCTCCTTTCTAAGTCAATCATCCTAATTCCTTCAGGCATTCTTCATGTTAATTTGTTTTGTGACCTTTTGTGAGTTTGGTCATCTTCTTCTGGGTATGCTGCAGTATTAGTATTTATTAGTTTTGTCATCTTTGGAACAACCAGTGATCGTACTAATTTGTCTGTAATTAGGGACTGATGCTCTGCGTTGCCTGCCTAACCAGATGAGGTATAAAAGAATTCACAGATTTCCAGGATGGATGTTCAGAGGAGATAAGTGTGACTGCTTTTAGTAAACCATATGAAAATTAATACATGATGTGGGATAGTGCAGAAAAGACCTACATGAAGGCAGAGGATTGGAATATGACTCGGTTCTACACATTCCCACAAATCCGGGGGCTCTAGGCAGGCAAGAATAAAACCTTGCTTACCTGAGTTGCCAAAAGAATGAAATGCAAAATTGCTTGTAAACTGTAAAGTTCAGTACCTGTATAGAATGGTTTTAACATTCTCTGTGAACTTAAAAATATACTACAATTCTCATAAATTTTTTGAAAGTGTAGGTTTTTTTCCTGTGATCATTGTTAGTTTCTTTGTGAGTTTTCTCTATGTTAATATAAAATATTGGAGTAACATTAATCTCACAATGTGGAAGCTCTGTTTATCTGTTTTAATAGTCTTTTCTCCCAAACCCTTCATTTTATTACTGAGTTTTTGTCTGGTTCCATGCTGTTGGTAGGCACTTTGGCTTCTAGGTAAAACTGCATCAACAACAGAACAGTCAGGGGAAATGACTGCAGGTGCAATCACATTGACCAGAGAGCTGGTGACGTGAGGAAAAGTCTTGTGTTTATGATTTTTAAAAATTGACTTTGTCATGGGACACAGGCCAGTGAAAGATGACATTAAAATATAACCTGGATTTTGGATTCATTTAGAGTTTTTTGACTAAAAATTTTGGAAATAGAGACAAAAACTTTAATTTACACCTGCTGGTGTAATTTTGATGTATTTCTTTCTAGCCGCTGTTATGTGGCACGCCATTTTTACACTGTAATCATGGTGTCTGTACAACTTTACATGCACATTATGCTGTTTTTCTTTGTTGCCACACTATCTTTAAATCAGTTTACTTTTAAAAATTTATTTGAAAATACTTAAGTACATGTTTGAAGTAAGAAATATATAGATGTACATAAAGTAAAACTTCCACCAACAAATCCTTTTTTAACCTGTAAATAACTGCTCTTAATGCTTTCCTTCTGCTCTCACGTGTGTGTGTATAGTTTTATTTTTTTTATACATAAGCAGGCTCATGCTGCCTGTTGTTTTTCATCTTGTTTTTCACTTAACACTGCACTGGAGATCCTTCCATGACAGTGCGTATAGATTTTCCTAAATGTATAATAAGAATAGTCCGGGGAATGCCTATAATATTAATAGCGGCCTCACTGAGCTGTAGGCACTGTACCAAGCTCCGTTACATGCATCTAATCCTTTATACCACCCTGTGGGGAAGATGGTCCTGTCTCCCCATTCTACAGGTGAGGTAACTGAGTCTCAAATGACTTACCTCACAGCTCTCCTGGCAAAACTGGCATTCTAATCCGGTTTCTGCAGGGCCGCAGCCTGTGCTCTTTACTGTGCTGCGTGCTGGTGCTGATGATTATGCTCCTTTTGTGGATGTTGATTTCAGTATTTTGCCCCCGTAAAGAATGCTGTAATGAACATCTTCCTGCATATAGTCTTTTCCCTTCATGTTTTGGATTTCCAGCATGGGATTGTTGGTGAAAAGATAATCTTTGTGTGTATGTGAGAGTCAGGGTTCCATTTACTGTAGAAGAGTAATGGTATCATTAAGAGTAATACCATTGACTAGTACTTTTACTGCTTTTTCAGGGTAGTTTCATCTTTAATTGTGAACTTAAGGCTGTTATTTTAAAATGCAGGTCCTATAGCTTCTCTGTTTCATCTGTTAACTGGAGGGATTAATTAATTATCTAATTAATAGGTAATCTCAAAGTTCCCTTCTACCTCCAGGTTTCTATAACTTATAAAACCTTTAAAATTGAGTAGTGGATTTATCTCATCTAAATGACCTCTGTTCATTTCTTGTGTTTGAACACTGATTGCTTCTGTTCTTTGATTCAGGAATTACCTTCTATCACTCTCTTAAAGCCCAAGTTACTGTACATCTTTTTTTTTCCTGCAGTGAAGTTGGATATGATTGAGAAAATCTTTTAAGTTGCTTGTAAATGATCGTGTATGATTTTACTTTATATGTGTAAAAATAGCTTAAAGGCTGACTTCAAGAAATAAAGCTTCAGTGTTAAGCAGTTGTGAGATGTTTTAAGTTGCAGTATTACTTAAAAGATTAGATGCTCCTAGGCTTGTAAAGGATGTAAAGTAAACTGACCAAGTTCCAGATCTGGCTGAAATAAGCAGATTTTGGTGTTCCTTTTGACTCCCTATGTACAGAAAGAGGAGAGCGAGAGAAGTAGTAGTTAATATATGTTTTCTTTTACTGAAGTCAGTACTTGAATTCTTGTTAAGGAGTTAGCAGTTGGGCAGTCTGAAATGCAGATTGTGTGTCTTTGCTTTTCCTATTAAAAACAGACATAACCTTTTAAAAAATTGTTTTATAGCAAGAATTTTAAAATTTAATTTTCCAGGGGAAAGGGTATATATAACTCAGTGGTAGAGTGTGTGCTTAGCATGCACGAGGTTGTGGGTTCAATCCCCAGTACCTCCATTAAAAAAAAAGTACTTAAAAAAAAAACTTAATTACCACCTGCCCCCCGAAAAAGCCCAAACCAAAAAATTTTTAATTTTCCAGTCATTTGGACTAAGATTTTAGTTTTTAACTTTGGCAAGTTGCTAACATGTTACCTCCGAGGGCTTATTATGCACAAAGTTGCGCACCATGGGGATACTGAGATGAGTTAGATGTGTTTTCTCTCCCTAGGAACCCTTGGCCTGCTAGCAGAGATGAGCCAGGCCCGTGGATAATGGGTAACTTGATTTGGACAGAGAAGGTGTCATAACTGCTGTAGGTGGAAAACAAATTCTGGAATCGTTGTGTTACTGTTGAGTAATAGTGCTGCTTTTCTCAGAATTTTGGTCATGTCATCCTTTAGTCCTAACTTAGTTTTACCAAGTCAGTAGACTAGAACTCTCAGAAGGAGTTATTTTTCATTTTCTCTAAGTGAAATGATTACTGGAATCTCTGAATGTATGAGAATGCTAATAATGGAGCCATCTAAGTGTGCAGCTACTTCCGTGTCTTCGGGAAATCCGGAGATGGATCCGTGCAGGTTTTCAGGATTTATTACTGGTCAGTAATAGCCAGTAAAACTGAGGAGTCCTGAGCAGAGTGAATTTTTAAAACGATACCACGTGGAAACTGAATACAGAATATTTGTTTTTCAGCTGCAGAGTGAGTAAAAAAAAAAAAATCACCAGGGTATATCTTTATATATAAGGTCTAGTTAAGGCGATGGCATTATTTACAAATCCAAGGGATAGAATAACAAATTACACATTATATTTGTAATTTTTTATTCATAGCATAACTTTTAACGTAGTAACTAATATTTGAGGACCTTTTTGGTTAATTCTTAGAAGCTTTTGAAGTTTGAGGTGGGGTTAGTAGTTGTTTTAAGTTTACATAGTGTTACATATCCAGGAGGGTGTGTGTGCGCTTCTTATTACGGCGATAATTCCTTTATTAATAGCAGCCCCCCCCCCCACGTAGAACTCAACCATCATGTGCCTTCATCTCCAGAATATAACTGGAGACTAGGGAATATGAGAAATAATTTTCCAAGTCTATGCATCATAGTGGATAAGTTTCTCAGGATCCTAAAGGTCCTTGTTTAGAGCTTATAGCCTTTAATTTACACGCAGTTCTAACAAACTGTATTGTCTGATTGCTAAGCCCATAGCTGATCAGAAGTGGTAGAAAGACTGTCTAGGAAACACCTGCCAACAACAGCAGTTAGTCCCCTTTATGAGGAAGAAGATTTAAAACAAACATAAGAACACAGGATCTTTCCTTAAACAGAAATCATTGTCTCAGCCAGGCTGAGGAAAGCTGCTTCCCCTCTCCAGCCACTGCTAGTGGGTACTGCCCGCCCTTGGCCCTTTCTTGGGCCCCTCCTACTCTAGATGGGAAGAAACATCTTCCCTCAGAAATCCCTGGAGTCTCATCTCACCTCAAATTAGTACGAGTCCAGGTTGACACCTGAGGTGGGAGAGAAGGAACTGTGACTAGGAAGGGACAAGAGGTGGCAGGGCGGGGTTCCTTGTCTGCTGGTCCCACCTTCCTAGCCATGGAATCTGCCTTTATTAGCAGCATCTCTAACCCTGATGCTAAGACATGTTTGTGAGTTTTAAGTCTGGGGTTAAAACTGTTGGTTTGACTTTGGAAAATTTAAAATATTTTAAAATTTCAAACAATATGTAAGATAAAAAAGTGAGAGAATACTTCTCAGATAGTCACTTTTAATAATAGCTATAGACTTTTTTATATATACAATTAAATATTTAAAACGTATAGTACATACAGGTGTAACAAAACTAAAAAGTAGGGCTGTGTTGTGCATACTGTTTTCCAGCTTGTTTTGGGACATCTTCCCACGTGAATGCATATAAATTTATTGCAGCTGTTTTGATAGCCATATGGTATTTTATAGATATATCATAATTTATTCTCTTTTGATGCTCCCAGATTTTTTTATTGCAGACATATGCAGTGAACCCACTTTTACAAATATCTTTGTGCACATGTTCAAATATACTATAGAGTAAGTTTGTAAATGTGGAATTGTAGGGTAAAAGAGCATGTGTGTTGAAATTTTCACTAGTTACTTCTGAATTGTTCTCCAAAAAGCAGATTTCTCCTATCAACAGCAAGTGAGAGAGTGCCTGTTTCCCCACATCTTTGCCAACATATTATTTTCAGACCTCAAGAGACTTTGCCAGTTTAATAGATGAAAAAACTATGTCTCCTTAAATTTTATATTTTAAAATTATTAATGGAGTTGAGCATCTTTCAGATTTTTATTAATGGTTTATAGTATGTCTGAGAATTGTCTGTGTCTTGTTCATATTCCTGTTTTCTTTCTTGAATCAGTGGTTCATCTATAATATAAATTAAACAATATAGTCAAGATAGGAACAATTTAGAACTATAACTGTCAAAACTCCGATGGGTACTTGTGGTTTTTCATGTGATGAGAAGCACACTGAGTAATCAAGGTGATCTGCTTACCTGACTTGTAACCACCGCTCATGTTCCCTGATATGGATCCATAAGCTTTCAAACTCTTCTATTTCGAAGGAAAAAAAAGTTAAGTATTTTACTCATTGATTTGAATGAAAAATAGGAATTGGAACAGGTACTACTACCCCCTACCTCTTTTAAGACAGGATGGGCAGCTTTAGCTTAGAGTAAGTTCAGTTAATCAAATGCTTGAATGCCAGCTTGGTTCAAGATACTGAGGTGGTTTCAAGTGAAAACTGGATTCAGGATGCAACAGGAAGCAAGTTTAAGGGACAGAAAGTGATTTCCATTTTTGAATACCTTGAGCCTGAGATGCCAGCAGAACATCTCTGTAAAGGTAACACAGAACTGGGGCTCCGATGAGAGGTCTGTCTAGACCTCTGGCTAGAAATGTAGATTCAGGAATTATCTGATGGAGGTGATAGTTCAAACCGTGACACTAGATCATATCACTGAGGGACGAAAAAGAAAACCTAGGGCAAAGACTTGAACATGCACCCATCTTTGGGTGTCCAAAGGAAGGAAACATTACTCTGTCTGCAGAAGTAGATAAGTACCTAGAATCAGAGCTATGTAAAATGGTCAAGTTCATTTTGCCTCTGGATATTTTATTCAGAAACATCTGTGTGAATAAATTGTGATAGTGCCAAAGTGATGTTTGTTCTTTTCCCATACCTCTGTGTGCATGGCGTGGCTCTGGGTTAGAGTGCTAGGCGGGGAGAGGGAAGGCTTACAAAGACAATTGTGAACAATTCTTGACTATAAATAACATATATAATAACCTGCCACTACTGAACTGAGGTAAACAATGAATGCTGATGTGCAGTTAATGTGCCCATGCTTAGAACAGAACCTGGCTTGTCTTAATCGCTCATTAAATGTAAACTGTTGTTATTTTTATTACTATAACCTGGATGAAGAGGCTAGCTAAAAATACGTGAAAATTGGATAACGCTTATGTAATTTGGTTTATATTATCTGATGACTGTGTGTAATTAGATTGTTAAACGAGTGAGCTTATGTGGAGAAGGATAAAGATTTGTTTAGTTTGGAGTATTTGGTTAATAAGTTTCTTCGAGGAAGTCGGGTTTGAGCTGATTTTGAAAGCATGAGTAGGCTTTTGAGATGGGCAGATTTTTCTGGCAAAGAGAATGAAAGGAAGAGCAGTATGAGTTGAGGCAGAATAAAGTCCAAAGCAACAAAAATGTTCTTGATCAGTAAACTGTTTCTTGAAAGGCTCACTTTCGCTATTCTGAAATTTATCATTTGTTATGAAATGGAAAGCTGATTATTAGATGATGAAATCATAGGCCAGATAGTCTTTTAAAGGTTGTGATACTAGAAAAGAAGCTGGAGATAGTGCTTGTTCCAACTTTTAATGCCCGAAAATTAACCTTGCTACATACTTGCTTCTTAAGACTTCATTTATTTTCTGTTAGACATTGTGGATATCTTTTATGAAACATTGATTTTGCTCTAAGCTGCAGAAATAAGCTTCAGGATAATGTGTATTGGGAAGTTCTGAGGAATTAATTTTTATGAAGAAATCCTTATTTTTTAAAAATTTGGAAGCTTTGTGGAAAAGTGAATTTCCTTCTTCAGAATAGGTGTATTTTTAGAGATTTTGCAGTTTCAGAATCAGCCTTATGTATCAGTCATTAAAATTTGTGGGTAAGAAGTATAACGTGGTATTTACTTGGTGGTTAGTTGCACTTTGTTCAAAATTGCTTTAAAATTCGCCTCTGCCTATCATTTGACCTTGATAAAAAAAAAAATTCCTGTATTAAAATCTCTTTCTTTTAGAACTCACTGGACAGCTCCCTGCCTCCTCCAGATTTAATGTGGTACACAATATTAATGTCTACTAGGTACTCTCACTTTAAAAAAATCTATGTTTTTAGAATTTGTGTGTGTGTGTGTGTATTTTGAGATTTAGAAATTTCTCCAGGATATGGATAGATGGAAGTTTATTCACTGATTTTTTTCTTTTTGAAAACTGACACAGTGGAGTTGCATTTTGTATAGGCATTAGATTTAGATTCAGAAAGTAATGTGAAAACTGAATATTACCATTTTCTCATTTACCATACCTTAGGAAAATCCCACATGGGAGGCTCATATTTCATCTCTCAGTAAGTTGAGCATAGATAGCTTTTCTTCTTAGTGTTGGAACAAATTATTTCTTTTGTTGACTACCAGATGAAGAGGAAAACTTGTATTTATATTGTTCAAAGCCATTTTTTTTAAACTCTAGAATTGAAGCGTGGTGAGATGTTCATACTAAGAGAGGCACACTGGAGCTGAGCTCAGCCGGGAGAACAAGTTCACATCTCATGTTGCATGCTTATACTGAATGGCATGTGAAGTGGCTTGTTGTGTTTAAATTATTTCGTATTCTCTCACGTATGCCTGAATTCATTTAATGTAAAATGTGTGTATGATGTGACTTCTCTAATTTTTTTGTTTTGAACACATACATCTATTGTAGGGTAGAAAATTTTTCTTCTTTTATTACTTTACTACCTGTACTCTGTTATCTGTTTCTGGAATTCCAGAGGTAAGTATATTTGACTTCTTGTCTCTTTACTCTGATACTTTATTTCTCTCTCTTTTTTTTGGTGTGTCAATTTTTGCTTTATGTGTTTTGAGGCTATATTATTAGATGCATACATACTTAGAATTGTTATCTTTCTAATGATTAACGTCTACTTCTTCTGATAATAATATAGCTATATAACCTATCTTTTGGTTAGTGTTGAAGAGTTTCCACACTTTGATTTTTAGCCATTTTGTAGTCTTATATTTCTGTTGTGTATGTAGCATATTGTTAGGTTTTCTTTTTTATTTAGACTGACAATTTTTGTCTTTTTTCTAAAGCTCTTTGTCTATTTACATTTAATGTAATGACTGATCTAATTTGGCTTTAAATCTTCCATTTTTATATTTGCTCTATATCTATGATTTTCAGAAATCTGACTGTGATGAGCCTAGTTCTGATTTTCTTTGTATTAGTCCTGCCTGTAGAGTTTCCTGTCTCTCTGGGATGATTACTTTTCATCAATTTTGGAAAGTTCTTGGCCATTATCTCTTCAAATATTTCTTCTTCCCCATTGGGGTTTAGTTCACTTAAGCTTCTTTGAATCCTCATCATTCTGATGGGTTCAGAAAAGCTATGGTTTCTGTAGTTTATCTGCCCTGTTTTGGTTGTTAGGGTAAGAGCAATAGTCTCTTGTGACTTTCTGCATTCTACCAGAGACAGCACTTCATTTATTGATTTCTTAATTTCATTTACTGTATTTTTCAAATTTAGAATGTCTATTCTGTTTTCTTTTATAGTTTCTAGGTCTCTGCTGAAATTTTCCGTACTGTATCTTTATTCCTTTAACCCTCCCATTACATGTGTTACCACTGAGCTATACCCACCCCCCAGATTATTGCATGAGGGTTTGCCTTTGTCTGGTTCTCCTGGTTTTGGGGTTTTGTGTTTTTATGTGCTTGTTTATTTCTGATTGAGTGCCAGACATTCTTTGTGAAAAATTACAGAAATAATCTGAATGCTACTGTCTTCTACTAGAAAAGGTTTACCTTTGCTTATCTTCTGGTACGTGGTTATTATAAAGCCACTAACAATCTCAGATCACTTTAATCCCTTCAGGGATTGAGATTGTTTAGAATTGGGCTTCAGACCGTATGAGTTGAAATATTTGGTGTTTACCCTTTATTTCCTGGATGTAGCCCTTTAAGGTCCTCATCTACAGCTTAACAGGTTTACCCTCCTCCTGGAGTGAGTGAGGCATGCCCTCACTCCAGTTTTTGTCCTCTCAGGGTTTAAGTCTGTCAAAAGCTGTGCTTGTCTACTCAGGCACTGCAGCAGTGGTGGCCTTTAGAACCCACAGATACCTCTGGGCAAAAAGCAACTCCAAATACCAGATTTGTTTATTTGGATTTTTTCATTATCTGGATCTTGGTCCCTTAATTCCTCATGACCTCTGTTGCCCTCACACAGATATTTTGTATTTGTCTAGTTTCTTTATTTCTTCTCAGTGGAAGAGCTGGTCCAAACCACTTACTCTGGCATTCTTGGAAGTTAAACTCTTGCAGTGCTCCTTTCGTCTTTTCTCTTATTTGTGTTCTATGTGAAATTTTCATGTTTATTTGTTTGTTTTATCGTGTGCAACCTGTGGCTGAAAGCGGTCTGTCCTGATTTCAGGTTATTCTCTTTTCCTTTTTAAAAAAATTTATTCATTTTGTGGGGGGAGGTCATTAGATTTGTTTGTTTGTTTTTTAATGGAGGTACTGGGGATTGAACCCAGGACCTCGTACACTCTACCCCTGAGCTATACCCACTCCACCCCCCAGCCTATTCTCTTTTCATGTGCACAATATTCAGTTAAGTTTTTCCAGGATTTCTACAGTTGAGAATTATAATATTTTGAAGTTCTCTCTCCTAATAAATTTTCCAGGGGAAAAATTTTGCTTCAGTTGATAGAACAATCACTCCTTTAGCTCCTGGGGCTTTTAAAGTATCTATTTGGGGAGTAATTGTGATAATGGGATGGTGTCTGTGTCTGCTGAGTGTTGCTGGTTTGAGGCGGGCTCTTTTTAAACTTGTGTGGGTTCCTATTCTGATGTTTCGAGTCTAGATGAAAGAAGAGACAATTTTAGATTTGGGATAATTTTACTTTGTTAGGTCATTGGTTTGGTGGTTTGCAGGGACTAGGGGCAAGGTTATAGTCGGACTGCTATGAAATCGGGAGGTTTACTGCTGCAGGGTTTATGTTTTCAGTGCTGGGGTTAAATTCACAATTCAGATGCTGGCAGTTGGTTGTGGAGCTAGCAGTAGCAGCCTCTTCTCTTTCTGCTCCTTGTCTCAAAACTTTACTTATTACAGTATTGGCGATGTGAATACTTTGCCAGGCTCTTTCCTGGCGGCTCCCTAGGCCCACACATGGTTGGCACTCTTCTGTAATCTTCAGTGGGCTACAGATTTTTCCCCAGGTGCTTTTGTTTTTTGGTTTTTTTAAAAAAATATATTCCTTTGGTTATTTCAGTGGACATTGGGGTGCAGTGTTGGGTAGGCGTTGGTTAATGTTATACATAAGATTGCATTTGCTCTTATGTTATGCATATATAGAAAGTAGGATGGCATGGCTTTTTTTAAAATAAGGAATTCAGAGTTCAGTAAGTTAGGTAGGACATGAAACAAAAGTAGAAGTGTTATATATTCATTATGCAACCTTTTACTTAAGGGAAGAAGAATTAGGAATCTGCTTCAGCCTTAAATCTAGAGTTTGCCATTCTGAAAATCTTGCTTTAGAAGTGGTTTGAACAATTAGGTATTGTAGAAGGAGTTAGGAAAGCAGGTAGCTGAGGCCAGAGGTGGACTGGAAAAGAAAATGGCTAGCTAGCTTCATTATGCTGTTTCAGGAAGAACAAGGTTATTTCTGTTATAGACATAAAATGCACTGTAAGAAAAGTGGCTGCCTTCACTTTACATCCAGAAAGAATAGTGCAATTTAGAGAAAGCTATTTAAATTGAGTCTTCCTGACTAGTGTTTTCTTATGATGTAAGTTGATTTTCTTCATATGTTGTTCATCTTAGGTCAAATACATTGTTTCATTTATGTAATGTTAAGCTTGATATGACAAAGAACGTTTGCTGCCAGGGTTTCAGTTTTTGATGCGGTGGCTTTCACACTTGTGCAAGTGTTAGAACATCTGGAAGTCGTGATGTGCTTTGTGAGATACTGTGAAGTACTAATGCCTTTAATTACATTAAACAAATGAAGTATAATACTACAAGCTGTAAATCTGACCTGTATGAATGCAGCTCAGCTCAGCTAATGGAAGAAATATCTAATGAACATTTGCTGTGTACCACAACACGAGGTAACTTCACGATGAAAATGAATCATGGAAGAGGTAGAAGTAGAAAACAGAAGTAAGGTGTTTTCCCCCCTTGCCCGGAACATCAGTGGTCTGTAGAATCTTTTAAGATTAATTTGAGATTGTCACAGGGGCTGGTTGATTTAGCCAATGGCAGTGTGCCTCAGTGATTCTTAGAGTGAAGTCACTATTTTTCAGGGCATCCTTACGCATAAACTGAGAGAGAAACTCTGTGGCCTGGAGGCCTGGGAGTCTGCATTTAAGGAAGCATCTGCGAAATTTCTTACAAAGCTTGAGAAATATTTTCTAAACATTGACTGAGAAAACCCAGAATATTGCTTCTGATTTTAAAAGGAATAGTGTTTTAAAATGAACTTCGTCTCCAAGGGAAAGAGTAGTTCCTATGATGGGGTAGTTGCTGTTTATTCACTTGTATTTAAGAAATATATTTATACAACAATATTTATACTACAAACATTTGCAATTTGAAAAGAATCGCCATTTCTCTGAAAGTCTTTTATTTTGGTTTTTACATGGGAATAATCACATTACATTTAATGGCTTTTCAAATATGAAATTCAATAGGATTTCATGTGTATTAGATTAATGTAATATCTGGAAGATGCAAAATTATAATACATTTTAAAGTTTTGATTTATTAACTGCTTCAACTTTTGGAAACAGGAACATAAATGAAAGTTAAACTGAAAGTCTTATGTATATAAATTTAAAAATTTTTTTTCTCCAAAACAATGAATTTCAGACTAGTCCATTCCTTAAACTTTTATTGAGTATATGCTGTGTGCCACCTTGTATGTTGGGGCGTTGAGGATGATACAGACTTAAACCTTGTTTGGTAAAGTTCACTTTAGTGGGACTGAGATAGGGAAGGAATATATATATATATATATATATAAATATATATATAAACAGGTGATTTGTGCATTGCCTAATTTTAAATAATTTGAAATTCCAAAAAAAGATACTTAAAGAACCTAACCCTTATAATATATGCAAGAAAAAGAAACCCACGTGTGTATCCGTGTGTGGAGGTGGTGGTGGTGCCGGTGTCGTCTCACGGCTGTGCAGTTGTCTGGGCAGTCTACAGTGATAACAGGATGATGGGCGTGGGGACAAGTCTACAGAGTGGGAAGACATTTAGGTGGTGGATTGGATATTGTGGTGAGAAACACGTCCAAAGATGGTTCCTAAGGCTTTTTAGGATTTGTATCACAGCAGGATGGATGATGGTGTCTTTTGTGGGGAAAGAAGTAAGTTTTGGGGACCAAGAAGAGCTTGAGTTTAATTTTAGCCACAGTGAACTTGATATGCCTTTGAGTTATCCGGGGGCAGTTTGTCATTCTGGAGTTAGTGAAAGATGTGGGCTGTGGGCTTGGGAGTCATCTGCTTAGCAAGTGGCAGAGTTGAGAAGATGGGTCGCTGCAGGACAGAAGTGAGTGGAGGAGGAGGAGGAAAACCAGGAGAGGGTTGCGTCATACAAGCCAAGAAAGGCGCGTCAGGCTTTGCTGGCGGACCAGGTATGCTGAGAAGTGAAGAATGCCGTTTGCCTTTAGCCACCGGGAGTTGTTGGGAGCTTACTAAGAGCTTTAAGTGGAATTTGGGAGCAGGTTGAGGGACAAATGGGAAGGGAGGAAATGAAGAGTGTGTAAAGTTCCAGAAATTTGGCTGTGAATGGGGACTACTGAATGTAGTGGTTGAGGTCTAATAAGAATGGTGTGTGTTTCGTGGGCGAGACTCTTGGACGTATTTAAAAGGCAGTGGAAGACTACTTGAGTGGGGTAGTTTGAATATACAAGGAAAACAAAATAATCAATAATGCAAGTTTCCAGGGAAGGTTGGGAGAATATGGGATTGGTTCTGAGTACACTTAGAAAGATTTGCGGTGGATTAGAGAGGAGGGGGGAGGGGGCTACTCTTTCACTGCAGGGAAGGAACGTGGACCAGGTGAATATTCTCAGTAAGGAAGTGAGGCCTCTGCTGTGCATGTAGAGGTTTGAACAGCACGAACTAGTTTGCAGGAGATTTGGGGAGTGAGCTGACCAGAGAGTTAGGATTATCGATACTTTAGCAAGTACTAATATGAGAATAATACCACACTGGATTTAACATGAATTTAAATCCTGTGGAGATAAGCATTGTTTCCTACGCCTTTCCCCTCTCATCTGCCAGGGGCCCATGAGCACAGGTACCTTGGAGATAGTAGGTTCTCAGGAAATATTTGCCCTAACTTCGAATCTTCAGTGAAAAATACATAAACGGTAACTACTCCTGACCGACTTAAATTTCGTAGACTAAATGATAGAATTAATAAGTGAAGGAAGCCTCTTCCTATAATGGTGTTTAATTCACCATTTCAGCAAATCTCTCCCTGCAGCCTACTAAGCTTTTCTCTTTAATTAAGTACCTGATTTACACAGCAGATTTTGCTCATTTGAGGACTCACTCCATGTCTAAACAGATAAAGGCATAGTTAAGATACATTGTAAATGCAATTGGAATTTCACCTCAGGGCAGTTCACTTCAAGGCATCCATCTCTAAAAACCTGTTGTGTCTAAAAGTGGGGACTTTATAGCCAATTTGCAGTTATTCAGAGGCCATTTGCGCAGTTTGCTTGTCTCAAGCTCTGGCGGTTCCCTTGTTTCTCCCCTTCTAACCTGTCCCTAGATGTGGCCACTTTGTTATTCTAAGCTCATGCGTAAGGTAAGAAGAAAAGCAGGGAAAGTAGATAAATTAATGACTCAAAAATGAAACATTCTTTTGCCGTTAGTTTTTCTTGTGTCTTATTTCTGCGGTCCGTTGGAAGCTGTTAGAGGTGACTGTAATATTCAGGGTAATAAAATGGGTTTTCTGCGTGTGAGGGAAACCCTCATGTTATTTGGATGACAGAGACCATGAGCAGCTCCAGGCAGACCCAATTGCTTCTTTATGTTTAAAGCGCTGGAGGCCCATGGCTCTTCGTGGGCGGGGAGTAGCCCTTTCCTCTGTGTCTGCGTTTACACCCTTCCCCCGTGTGGCTGTCCCTTCCGTCAGTCTTACCCATAGCCCCAGGCACCCCCAGTCTCCTCCTCCCCCTCCTTGTTACTGCTCACGGGGATTGCTTTGCAAGCATGTGAAGTGTTGTCATCTGGTAACCTGGGCAGAGTAAGACCAAGGTCAGGCAGGGCACAGAGGCCAGATGGAGGAATTCAAATTATGATCACTAGGCCGTGCCCTTCCAGGCACCGGCCTTAACTTTCATCTCTGTATCCTCAGGGCCTGATCCAGTACTTGGTATATATTACGTCTCCAGAAATATCTCCTTTTAGAATGAAAGTCTCTTTCGAAATTACAGTCATAGGAGGAATTATTTATCTTTCTGCTTTTATAGATGAAAAAAGTGAGGCTTAGATTCAGTAGCAGCTATTTGCTTTCCTCTGATGTAGCTAATTATCCTTCAGATCATACAGAGAGGTAAGTGAATGTAATATACAGTGCCACCCTTTCAAGAATCCCAAGTTAAATAGAAAGCCAGTCAGCCACTTATCTCGCAGCTTTTGTGTGTGTGTGTAGGTAGGCAGATAGAGTTTGGTGGTGGTGTTTTTTGTTTCGTTTTGCTCTTAGTGCCTGTATTTTCTGGATACTGTGATTTGGCAGATACAGAGTTGCAGAAGACATAGCTTTTGCCCTAAAGGAACTTGTCTAATGTAACATGAGACAACGTAAGAATCAATGTGTCTCCAGGAGCATCCATGTTGCTGCAAATGGCATTATATTGTTGGTTTTTATGGCTGAGTAGTATTCCATTGTATAAATATACCACATCCTGGAGAATGTCATTCTAAGTGAAGTAAGCGAGAAAGAGAAAGAAAAATACCATATGAGATAGCTCATATGTAGAATCTAAACAAACAAAAACAAACAAACAAAAACAAAGTGTAAATACAGGACAGAAATAGACTCATAGACAGAGAATACAGACTTGCGGTTGCCAGAGAGGCGGAGGGTGGGAAGGGATAGACTGGGATTTCAAAATTGTAGAATAGATAAACAAGATTATACTGTATAGCACAGGGAAATATACACAAAATGTTATGGTAGCTCACAGAGAAAAAAATGTGACAATGAGTGTGTATATGTCCATGTATGACTGAAAAATTGTGATGAACACTGGAATTTGACACAACATTGTAAAATGATTATAAATCAATAAAAAAATGTTAAAAAAATTTAAAAAAAGAATTAGTGTGTCTCAAAGCGGTATATGATTACATGCCAAGTAAGTGGTACACCTTTACATATGTCAGCTTTATAAAATGAAAAAAAAAGGGCTCATGATCCATCATTAGGAAGACATGCGTTTTCAGTCACTTTTCTAGAAGTGGGAGCAGGTTTGAATTGGGAGAGCTCTATGTCTGGAAGTACTGGTGATTGGCGATATCGCTGATTATTGTCTACTTGATGGAGACAGTGGAATGGTGTTGCTCTGTGTAGACCGTCCATGTGGAGATCAGCTTGGTTGATGGATTCTTTTGTGATAACGTGATACCTTGTCACCAGCTGAGGAACTCAGCCCATTCGATTCAGTTGAATGGCGCTGACCTGTTGTAAAATTATTTTATCTGCATGTGTGTGCGCGCACGTGTGAGAATACATGAAATTTTTTCTTCTAAACTGGAAGGGGTCCTTCAGGATCAGTTGCTTGACCCTTTCCTCTCTCTCTGGTCCACTTGATCACGTTGCACATTGCTTGAGCTATCACCAGCACGGTGGCAGTTTCTCTGTAAGTTGTAGCTTATTTCTCTCTCTGTTGAATTTTCTTTCTAGCTAAATTTAGCAAAAAGTTCTCCAGATATAAAATGAGTGTCTCCTGCTTGCACTATTTGGGGAATAGTTGAGTGTGGAAAGAGGGTCAAAATCTCTCTCTGGTAAGGAAATGGTGAAACATTGCTTCCAGTGACTTTATGGGAAGTACAGAGAGCCAGGAACTTAGGCACAGTCCTGATCTCCCTCTTGGCTGCTTCTGGTTTGTGATGGTCTAACTTTGCCTGCAGGCAGTCTTGATGGATGTTTTCCTTTGTATCAGTAGCAGCGTGGGAATGTGAGTAGATCCTGTGACGTAGCTAGACACAAGAAGCTAGGAAGATAATTACATTTAGTATCTGATACTTACCTTGTTGTCAAGTCAAGTTGTTTGTCGTCTAGTTGAGAGAGACTGCCTTACAGTCTGACTGGGGGTGAAAGGACCTGAAAAACTTAAATAACAATACCACAGTCTTGTTCTTTGTGCCAAGTGAATGCTCATTACTATTTTCCCAGTGTCTGGAACAGTGCCAGGCACATAGATTCTCAGTAAGTGTTGGTCGGATGGATAAATAGAAGTTACTGACAGTGAACATGGTGGGGAGGCACCCTGAGGGCTGTGGCCGTTGGAGGAGGATGAGTAACTGCGTTCTGTCGGATATTGTGTTTCTGATTATTCCTGACCTCAGCCCTTCCCCACCACCTCTTCAGATCCTGAAGCCGTCCCTTCCTTTTGATAACTGATTTTTTGCTTTAGAAGCAGGCCTGACTTCTCTCACTTTTATTTTGCCACTGCTTTGTCTATCTCTTTTTTTTTTTTCTTCTCTTCCCAAGTCATTGCTCCTGAGATTTAGAGGGACCGTGTTTTGGTTTATAAGATGACTGTGTTTTTAGGTCCTGGTTCCCTCTTGCCCTGAAGAGGACGTGAGGCACCATCTGGGAAAGACCTGAGTTATCAGAAAAAGTTCCAAAACATCTATGATTAAGAGGAAAATTCTATAGGATAGGTGATATCTTATAATAACATAGCAATTTTCGAGCCACATTTTCAGGCTGTCATAACTACATTTTAATTGGCTGCATTTTTTTAAAACGCAGATTAAACTAGTTATGTTCTCCACCCTCCTCGATTTTAACAGTATAAAGGCCTGCTTCACAGAGAAGAACACGTGAACAAGTAGGCACAAGGAAGCTTGTGTGAGTGAAGTTCTGCTGTATAGCTCAGTGGCTTTCTCCAATTTAAGGTGTAGCTCTTGGCAACTTCAAATAGTTTGTGTCCTCTGAGGGACAAGTCCAGTCTATTTAACTCTGTTTGGGAAAAACTAATATGATTCTCCAACAAGAAATAGACTCTCAGGCTCGTTTATTCATTCAACAAGCATTTATTGAGTAGCTAATATGTGTGAGGCTCTATGCTAGGTATTGGGAGATGGCAGAAATAAGAGTTACCAGTGTAATAAAGGGCATACATATTATGCATAAAAATAATCATAATGCTGTGCAGAAAGTGACATATGCTGTAAAAGGGGTGCAGAGTGCTTTGGGAATTCTAAAAACGGAGAAATTACTTCCAGACAGAGGTTTGCTTTGAGGTTTAAAGCATTCGTGTGAAATGACACAAGACAGGGATGGGTCTTGATCTGGCAATGGGACATGCTGTGAACTGGAGGAGTGGGTTGAGTGTGGGCTGTTTACCCAGAGTTGGTGTTTCTTGGGCCATTGTTCTCTAGTCAAGGAGTCATTAGTTTTGTTTTGTTTTGTTTTGTTTTTTTTAGTTGAAGTATAGTCAGTTTACAGTGTGTCAATTTCTGGTGTACAGCATAGTGTTTCAGTCATGCATATACATACATATATTCCTTTTCATATTCTTTTCCATTATAGGTTACTGCAAGATTTTGAACATAGTTCCCTGCTGTACAGAAGAAACTTGTGTATCTATTTTGTAGGTAGTAGTTAGTCTCTGCAAATCTTGAACTCCCAATTTATCCCTTCCCACCCTTTTTCCCCCCTGGCAACCAGAAGTTTGTTTTCTATGTCTGTGACTCTGTTTCTGTTTTGTAAATAAGGTCATTTGTGTTTTGTTTTGTTTTTAGAGTTCACATATGAGTGATACCATATGTATTTTTCTTTCTCTTTCTGGCTTACTTCACTAATCAAGGAGTTGGTAGTTTTATTGTGGGGGAAAAAAGTGTTCTCTGCTCAAATAAGTTAGTTAATTCCTTAGAAGAGGGAGAAGGATATTAGAATGATTTCTGTGATACACTGTTTTCAGTTGTGTTGCTGTATTAAAAAATAGTGACTGTTGGGAAGAGGGTATAGATCAGTGGTAAAGTGCATGCCTAGCATGTGTGAGGTCCTGGGTTCAATTCCCAGTACCTCCATTAAATGAATGAATGAATGAATAAATAAATAATCCTAATTACCTCCCCCCATTAAATTAATAATAATAATAATAATAATAATAATAATAATAATAATAATAATAATAATAATAATAAGTCAATGTCATGTGGAAAAAAGATTGGGGGTTAATCCAAAAACTAAAGAGATAACCACCAAATGCAACGTGTGAATCTTGGTTGGATCCTGAATTGGACAAAACAAACAAAAACAGCTAAAAAAAAAGTTTCTGTTGTCCTGTTCTGTAGATCTTGTCAGCTGAAATTTGTTGAGTTTCTCACGGTGACACCTTTAAGGAGGACTGAAGAGCAGCAGTGTAAGTGGTGAGCTGGCCTCACTCCCTCTTGTCACTGCACCGAGGAGTCTGTTCAGTTTAGGTGTGGCAGTGCTTCCTACCCTCCTGCTCAGTAAGAAGTCCAGTACACAGTGAAAGGGTCTTAAAAGATTCTAGGGACACTGTGGGGCAGGGTGTGGCATGGCAGCTGTCGGTTACACAGCTACAGCAGGTGCCCTGTTTCTCCTGTGTAAGATATACTTGCCTGTATTTTCCCTTGTGTCTTTCTGCGAGTCTCTTCCTCGTGCGTCCTCACCAGCAGTGCTGTGTTTCCAAGGTTTGGGGAACTTCAGGCAAGTTAGTTAACTTCTCTGTGCATCAGTTTTCTCATGTGGAAAGCTCTGTGCCCCAGAGACTTTGAAAAAGTGTGTTGCGTGTAATAAGTCATTTAATCTGTGGTTATATACCTAGAAATGACAAGGAGGAGTTTGAAGTTAGGGCAGGCTGTTAACCAGCTCGCTATACTGTAATATACTGAGCAGTGTAGCTTTCCCCTCCTAGAATGCCAGCTCTCCCTCGAGTGTGCACTCATTCCCATCCCTTTGGTGATACCTCCCTCCCCTGTTCCAATGAGAAAGGAAAGCAGCTCTGTTTAAATTGTTCCAGGATGTATATGGTGAAGAGAACGCCCATTATTGGAGTCTTACTGCTACTCGTTATTTACTGCCCTGAATCCTTGGCTCCAAAGGGCAGAGGTTTTACTGTGAAAAGTTTGGTGTATATTGTATGCTATTATGCCATACAATAGGCCCCAAATTGTGACCCCAGGAATAAAAATTGTTTATTAAAAATATCCTGGTGTTAAACACACAAGGTAATTTATAGAAGTGTTTTCCCTGAAACCAGAATTAGAAAAATACGCTAATAATTTTTCTTGTTAATAGGTAAAATTACCCAATTTTATTCTTGGACTTTTTAAAATAAATTTTCTTATTGAGGTATAATTGAAATGTAGATATAGTTGAAATGTAGATGTAGATTTTAACTGTACTATTCAGTGTTTTGAAGAATGGAACTTTTAATGTTTTTGCATTTTTTCAGTTGATATGTGCAAATGTATTCTGATTTAAATAATTGTTTCCCAGTGCTAAATTTTTAATGTACTTGTTATGAAATTCATATATATTTTCAACTCATACCTTTTTTTTTCTCAGACATGTGTCAAACGATAACATGGTAGTGGAGGTAATCTTTTGTATAAGCTTCTGGTGTATTTGAATGGTTTCCCTTCAAAAGTGGACTGTTAGTGTTGGAGCTACATAGAGTGAATAAATTTCCTGGGAGGAAACGATAATAAAATATTCAGGAAGTCATTGGGAAATGAGAACGTGTGTCCTTGCTCACTTAGATAAGCCGTTGAGACCTTTGTGTGTATCAGAACCATTTGTATCAGAGGAACAGACGAGACGTTTGGCGACTTTCTTCTGATCGTGGCAGGGGCTCTGGGCTGTAGAGCTGTGGGATGTACGGTGCGTGACTGAAAGAAAAATTTCCCAAAGCAGAGTTGTTTGAGAATTGTTTCTTGATTGCAGTGTTTGTCGGGGAGGAAAAGCGAGAACTTCCTTTGGCTGGGTTGCGTAAATAGGAGGCCAGTGGGGAAGCTGTTCCTGGGGGAGCCTGTGGCAGTGTGCTTCAGGGGCGTCAAGGAGCGGGCGAGTGTGCATCCCCTGCTTGGTTCATCTGACAGTCTTTCTTGCTTATGCTTTGTTCTCATGTCGTCGTTAGGCTGTTCGGCTCTGTCCTTACTTTCAGCCGTTTTGCTCTGAAGTGACTGTGAACCCTGTGACCCTCCAGGCAGAATTTTTGCTTTTACTGACTGGAATTGACGTACCAGCTGTTGTGCTTAACAGCCTGGGTTTAGAACCTTGTTGTTCTTCAGCATGTGCTTTTGGCAGGATGTCATCCTTAAACTGGTGGGCTCTGGATCCCCTCACTTGCAGGACCCCTGCTAGGGTCTGGGACAGGCTCTGGCAGTGTGTTCAGTACTTAATATATTTCTGAAAAAACTGCAAAATGACACTTTCTTCTTTATTCTTTTTCTTTAAAAAGGCCCCCAAATTATATATTCTTCAAACCCCACAAAACTCAGCTCAGCCCTCTGGTTCACAAGGCAGGTTGGGTGTTGACTTCTCGTTGTGACTAAGGTAAACTTGAAAGATACCAGGAAGGAAATATTAGTGAGGAAACTGAGCTGTTGCGTGGTGTTGGCAGTGGCCAGGGGTCTCTTTTCTCAGTGTCAGAAACCATGGCTGCTTTTCCTGCAAACATAGGCCAGGAGGATTAGGGCTGGAGGAGGAGGAGAGGTGGAGGGAAGGGTTTGCCACAGCCAGGGTGATGGGCAGATGATGAGGTGGTTCTCCTTAGATTGAAAGAATGCATTTGCAAGAAGTGTTTCTGATAGCATCTTAAAATAACTGAAGAATCACCCCAAGGTAATTCATCTTGAAATTTAAATACATTTTTAGAATTTTAGAACCATTTCATTGAAAAAATTTTGAAGTCAATTTCTTAGTTAACTGATTCACTTGAGATTTGTCTTTATTGATTAGAGTGTTTTTCTGACACTGAAGTGTTGCTGGTTTTTGGTGCTGTAACTCGAGTTTCCATAGCTTCTTGGTTTGGTAGGTGTTTCTTCTCTTTGCCCTTTTTTTTCTCATTGTGTCTTTTTCTACACTTTGTTTTTTCATCTCTGATTTTCCTTACTTTTAGATTCAAAGCTCTTTCTTACACTTATGAGGATTTTGAATGACTGGGTTATGGAGATCCACATTTTAAAACTGTATTTTAGTGTTCTGCTTTCTTTAAAGATAATTGTATGCTCTGCATGGCCTGGAGACAAAATTTACAGTTAAATAGATGTGTAATGTTCTAAGGAGCAGTTGTATCTAGCCTGTGGTTAACTGGCTCAGGTTCAAAATGCTTAAAATTATTTAACTTTTCGTAAAATTCCTTCTAATTGGACTGACTTCTCAGGGCTGATAAGAGCACTTCTAGAAAGTTGTATGGATCTGCCACCTGGTGGTGAAAGATTACAGCAAGTGCTAAATATTTGGTAAGAGTTAATAATGGATTCTTGGCTTTGTAGACATCATATTTAGACTTAGAGTCTACTTAGGCTCTTTAGATATGGCATTTTCCGCCCCTAATTTTTTTTTTTTGAGTGAGGTCGTGTTACTTAAACATGATAGAATAGGGAAATTTCAACTAATGTATTTCTGTGGACTGCATCGTATAGGACTCTTCCTGGCTTATGAAATTTGTATATGACAGAGTTGGAATAGTTACTCCAAGCACTATGAGAATGGACTCCACTTGAATCAAAAGAAATGAGGTTTTTGAAAAGAAATATTTGTTGTTAATTATTCTAAAACTTTTCATATGAATAGTCATTGACTCAGAAAAAAAGTGACAGGGCAAAGAAGTTTTTGGAGAGCAATAAAGCATTCTGTTTGAAAAACAGCCACAGGCATTTTAAAGCTTTTTTTTTTTTTTTTTTTTAAAGCAGATAGAGTAACAGTATTTCATGGCCCTCAATTGGATTATTAATACAAGTAAGTTTTTTTTTTTTTTTTTTTAATATACTAGGCACTGTATTAGGTATAGAAGAGAAAGTAGTGGATAACACTGAAAAGTATTTTGTCCTTGTGGAGTTTATAATCTAGCAAAGGAGGCACACATATATTTAATTTCACTAAATATGGCCTGATTGTTTTCCAGAGTGTGTGTACTGTTTCTGCTCCCACCAGCAATACATGTGAGTTACCGTCTCCTCTATCCTTGCCAGTATTTGATAGGACTGATCTTTCTAACCTGCCATTTTGACACAGGTAGAGAATTATTTCAGTGTTGGTTGAATTTGCATTTTTCTGATTACCAATGAGCCTTTCAGTGATTGCAGCCATTCAGCTGTCTGCTTCTGTAACTTTCCTGTTTGCATCCTGTATTCATTTTTATGTCAGGTTTCTAGTTTTTCTTGTTAATTTACAGTTCTTTGTACATTCCTGGTACCATTCTTGTTGATTCTAGACATGGCAAATCATTTTTCTCTGTCATCTGTTTGTTTACTTTGCCTTTGGTATCCTTTGAACAGAGTCATTAATTTTATTATGGTTAAATCCATTGATTTTTTAAAAAAAATTCATGTTACTCTCTGTTCATTTTTGTGTTAGTGACCCCAGGTCTCTTCTTCCTTAATAGTTTTAGAGTTCACATTTAGGTTACAAATATCTCTTGAGTATCTGCTGCATTCTAAGCATTGGGTATAGAATTGTGAACCAGATATACAGAGTGCTTAGCTGAACCATGTAGCTTATAAAACACCATCAGAGCAACTGGATGGACGGTGGTATTATTTACTAATGTAGGAAACGTAAGTGATGAGAAAGCTTGGGGCAGTAGTGGGGGTTGGGTAAAGATAATTAATTCAGTTAAAATTTTAAATTAACTTATTATGAAATTGTGTGTGCATGTGTAGTTCTATGAGTTTTTATCACTTGTATGGTGGATTCCTTTAATTGTTCACCTGGTAAGGGATGACTGGGTTGTCTTCAGTTTGTGGGGATTATGAATAAAACTGTTAGTAACATTCATGTACAGGTTTTTGTGTCAACATGTTTTCGTTTCTCTAGGGTACATATTCCAGAGTGAGATTGCTGGGCTAGGTAGTAGATGTTTAACTTTATGAGAGACTTACCAAACTGTTCTCGAGTGGCTGTACTTTTTTGTATTCCCTCCAACAATATATGAGAGTTCTAGTTGCTTGGTATCCTTACTAGTAGTTGATATTGTCAGCTTTTGTCTACTTGCCATTCTAATACGTATGCAGGGGTATCTTTTAAATTTCTGATCTATATGCCTTTTACTAATTTTTCTTGCCTTATTACACTGGCTAGGATTTCTAGAACAGTGCGATATAGTAGTGGTAAGTGTAGACATCCTTGACTTGTTCCTGATCTTAGGAGGAGAGCAATTCAGTCTTTTACCATTAAATCTGATGTTAGCTTTAGGGTTTTTGTGGATGCTATTTATCAAGTTAGGAAGTTTCTATTTCTAGTTTGCTGAAAGTTTTTGTCATGAATAGATGTTGAATTTTGTCAAGAACTTTTCTGCATCTGTTGGTAAGATCCTGTAGTTTTCCTTTTTAGTCTGTCATTCTAGTGGTTTACACTGATTTCTGAATATCAGAGCAATCTTACGTTCCTGTGATAAAAACCCACTTGGTCATAACTTAGTATTCTTTTTATACATTGCTGGATTTTATTTGCTCATATTTTCTTGAAAATTATTCCTTTTATGTTAATGAGGAATTTTGATCTGTAGTTTTCTTATTCTGTCTTTGTCTGGTTTTAGCATCAGGGTAATGCTGATAAAATTATTTGTGACATGTTCCTTCCTTTTCTGTTTTTTATGAGATCGTGTAGAATGTTATTTCTTCTTTAAATGTTTGGTAAAACTCAATTCTGAAACCAAATGTAAAATTTAAACTTTTATACTCAGAATAGTAGTATATTTATTGTAGAAAACTTAGAAAATATTGTTACAATCTTAGAAACTGTAGAAATGAATAAAAGAACCAAAATCACTTATCTTCACAATTCAGATGGTTAAGGTCAACATTTTGGAATTTTTTTTAGTTTTCTTGTTCTGCATATATAATTGTGTATTTTAAAACTGCATATAAAAACGTTTGAGTATGTATTTGAAACATAATTTAGGATATTGTTACAAATGCTATTTTATACCTGGACCCAATATGGCTATCTAGTTTCATTGTATGCCATAATTTTACATAAACAGTATTATAATGTTGAACATTTAAGTGTGATAAATGTCTTTTATATAAGTTCTTTCCCGGCAATTTACTTAAGATTTATTTCTGGAACTAGAAAGAGTTTGACATATTGACTCTTCATAGACATTGCCAAGTTGCTTTCTAAAAAAGAATGTGTAAACTTTTACTCTCTAATGGATACTTTAAAAAAGTATCTGTGTGTATATATTTATATCTTATGTGTAAATACATATAAAACATACATTAATAAATGAATCTGTATATACATAGTTTAAGAAATTTCAAGGAATAGAATATACCATTCTTTTTTTTAAATATTTTTATTGATTTTAATCATTTTACAATGTTGTGTCAAATTCCAGTGTTCAGCACAATTTTTCAGTTATACATGAACATATATATATTCATTGTCACATTTTTTTCTCTGTGAGCTACCATAAGATTTTGTGTATATTTCCCTGTGGTATACAGTATAATCTTGTTTATCTATTCTACAATTTTGAAATCCCGTCTATCCCTTCCCACCCTCTGCCCCCTTGGCAACCACAAGTTTGTATTCTATGTCTATGAGTCTATTTCTGTTTTGTATTTACGCTTTGTTTTTTGTTTGTTTGTTTTTGTTTTTGTTTTTGTTTTTTAGATTCCACATATAAGCGATCTCATATGGTATTTTTCTTTCTCTTTCTGGTTTGCTTCACTTAGAATGACATTCTCCAGGAGCATCCATGTTGCTGCAAATGACGTTATGTTGTCGGTTTTTATGGCTGAATAGTATTCCATTGTATAAATATACCACATCTTAGCTTTATCCAATCACCTGTTGATGGACATTTAGGCTGTTTCCATGTCTTGGCTATTGTAAATAGTGCTGCTATGAACATTGGGGTGCAGGTGTCATCCTGAAGTAGGGTTCCTTCTGGATACAAGCCCAGGAGTGGGATTCCTGGGTCATACGGTAAGTCTGTTCCTAGTCTTTCGAGGAATCTCCACACTGTTTTCCACAGTGGCTGCACCAAACTGCATTCCCACCAGCAGTGTAGGAAGGTTCCCCTTTCTCCACAGCCTCTCCAGCATTTGTCATTTGTGGATTTTTGAATGACGGCCATTCTGACTGGTGTGAGGTGATACCTCATTGTAGTTTTGATTTGCATTTCTCTGATAATTAGTGATATTGAGCATTTTCTCATGTGCCTTTTGATCATTTGTATGCCTTCCTTGGAGAATTGCTTGTTTGGGTCTTCTGCCCATTTTTGGATTGGGTTGTTTATTTTTTTCTTATTGAGTCCTATGAGCTGCTTATATATTCTGGAGATCAAGCCTTTGTCGGTTTCATTTTAGAATATACCATTCTTAAAAGTTTAGTTTTTCAAATTATGAGAGTGAATATATTTTGTAAGTGTGCACACTTACAGAGATAGTTTTCATATAGAAATTAAAACTTAAATTCTGAATGTGAAAAAATACCAGTAGGAAGTTATTCTGACCGTAACTGTGTGACGTGTGATTCGCAATCTGTATATTACTCTATTGATTTTGTTTATCATTGAGTGCAGTTTACACAGTATACCTATAATGAAATTGTTCTTGAAAATATGTGCTTTAAATTTTTCATAGGACATATTTATTTATGTCAAATAGACATCTTGTTTTACGAGGTTAGTGAAACAGATTCCTTTGGTATAAAAGTAGGGAGGACTCTCAAAATAGTAGTCAGGAATCCGTTTTAGATGCGTTTTAGCAGGGTCACATGTATGTAGTTACCGTTAAGTCCTGGTTTGCTTGGAGCAGTTTGTACCTGTTATTCTAGTATAATTATTTTTAGTGCCCCCTTTCACTCTCAAAAATTTCCTGGTTTGAATAATAAATTATGTAGTCATCCTGTATTTATCATAAATTGGGCCTTTTCAGAATATAAACTTGTCAAAAGCTTTGAACCAGGCTTAACTGGCTAAGGAATTTTAAGATTGGTGTTTGGGAATTATGTGCGCCCAAGAAAAATACCATTTTTTGACATCTGGTAATCCTTTGTCAAACATGGTTTTCCAGTGGTAGCTTTGAAAAAAATCTGGTTTTGTATTTGTGTGCCAACATTTTAAAATCTGTTTTCCGCTTCATTCAATTTCCTTTAACAAAGTAACGGGACAACATTTATTGCTTCCTCCCACTGAGACCATGTTTTCAGATCTTTGAGGTAGTGCAAAAAGCAGAAATTAATTTCCACGTCTTGGTATGTATAGATAAAATTATGGACTCAGTAAATTTAAGTCATGCTCAATTTGTGACAGACGTTTTGCTGAGAGTCACAAAATGAAAAAGGAATCCAAATACAAAGAACGCTATTTCAAGAGAGCTAGAAAACGGTCTGCATAACACGAAACTGGGGGTGTTTAACAAACTTACTTTATGCGTACTCTGTTCTAGGGTCTAGTCTAGGTTCTGGGGATGAGCATTGAATATGATAAACATGGTCCTTGCCCTTATGGAGCATTCAGTCTAGTGAGGAAGACAGAACATTTAAATACATACTTTACTAACATTAGGCATTAAGTACCCAGAACTTAAAAGTACTAAAGCTGTAATATCCTGGTGTGATATGTTAGGAATCCACTCTTTCCTGTATAATTTACATGAACTACACAGACTAGATGTGCCCAAATCTTGTCTGGGATTGAATCAAACTAAGTGCATTTTTATTTTTCATTTGTTCTTCCTTACACATTCTATGTGAGTTCCTAAGTAGGGTTAAATTTAATCAAAATATCAGAATTATAGTAACCACCTTTCTTACCAGTGACAAATTTATAAAATGCTCAGTTATAAGTCCAGTTATATAGAAGCTTTATTCTGGGTCTGCACCAAAGTGAGTTAATCTGAACTTTTTTTTTTTTTTTTTTTTTTGTGGAGGGAGGTAATTAGGTTTACTTATTTATTTTTAGAGGAGGTACAGGTACTGGGGATTGAACCCAGGACTTCATGCATGCTAAGCATGTGCTCTACTGCTTAAGCTATACCCTCCCCACAAAAGTGAGTTAATCTGGATACACCAAGCAGTGAATTTGTTGTTTCCAGTGTGGGAAGATTTTTTTCTTCCCATGTGGGAAGACACATGGGAAGGTGCATATAGTGTATTGCAGTAAATATTCCATATTTAAAGACTATTAAATATTCTAAGAATTCCTGAAGCTGTGCTGTTTAGTATAGTAGTCACTGTCTACTTGTAGCTATTGAGGGCTCGAAATGTTATCTAGTTTTTGTGGTTTCCTGTGAATGTAAAATATACACTTGATTTCAAAGACTTAGTATAAAAAAATTCAGAATTTTGCATTAATACTCTTTTTATTGATCTCATGCTTAAATGATACTTTAGATATGTTTGATGTATTCTAGATATATTTACTATATTTTAAATATAGTAAAAATTTATTTCATCTGTTTAATTTTTACCTGACTACTAGGACATTTAAAGGTACATATATATGTGGCTTTCATTATTTTTCTCTTGGATAGCAGTGTGTTGAAGTACCTCCTAAGGACCTCAGGTCCTTTCGAATGTAATACTTTTGGCCTCACATTCTCAGTTTCCATTCAGTCTCATGCACTCTCAGGGTGGGAAGTGCAGTTGGGTTTCACATCACATTGGCACCAGAAATGTGATACTATGAGACTGCCACTGTATCTTTACTAAAATTTTTTTTCTCAAGTCCATTTGCTTGTAATTCTGTTGTTTGTAATCAAAAGTGCCTTTACTGGGTCATACACATGTAAGTTTTATTTTCCAAACAGGATTGTAAACTTGAGGACAAAGATGTATTTGTATCTTGTATTTCTTGCTACTGGCCTACTGCGTTCTAAAGGTGATAAGTGCCAGAACTTCACCACCATCCACAGCAGTGATTTTCAGAGTTACTCAGAGGAGAGATCACACAGAGCTATGCTGATCTGTAGAAGTGTCATGGAAAAGGTAGAATTTGAGCTTTGACCCATAATAGTAATAAAATTACCTGGCATGGTAACACTTGACATTTGCAGAAGGCTTGAATGGGCCATCATACTTTTGCTGTCATAGCGAAGGTGGATGAAGCTGTCCAAAAGTCTGTTTCAAATCAAAGCAGTGCAGAGAACACTGACTAGATCCTGAACTAAAGACAGAAACTGAAAAACCAGCTCATGGAGGTCACCAGACCTGTAATTTACCAGCGTCTATGGAGAGAATTTCATTGTAGAGTTTTATGTTGATATGAAGTCAGGATTGTCTCAATATGATGTAAAAGCTTGAGTCGTGAAGTTAAAAAATAACGATATAGGAGACTGGGAAAGGAGAACAAGCAGTAAGAAGGCAGTGAGAGTGTTAGAGCTATGATGCCATTTTATTTTATTGCTTCGTTTGTTCGTTGTTTGGACATTGGAAGCTCTTTTATTTGGTTCATTTGTCCCTTTGACATAGCTCCATCTCAGGTTTTGGTCTGTTTTGTTTTTGGCTTTTTAAGTACTTCTTACTTTTTGTCACTATGAGCTGATTCAAACTCGTCTTTTATATTTGCTGCCCCAGACCTGGAATTAGCCATTTCTCCATGGAGTCCTGGTTTCTTTCATAATAATTAAAAAAATTTTTAATAACAACTTTATTGAGATGTAATTTACATATCATAACATTACCTGTTTCAAATGTACAGTTCAGTGGTTTTTAGTGTATTCGCAGAATTGTGTAGCTGTAGCACCGTCAACTTCGGAACATTTTCATTCCCATGAAAAGATACCTTGTTCCCCACCAGCCGTCACTTTCCCATTCCTTCTTTCCCACACCTGTCCCTTGCTGAGATAACACTTCCTGGATTTATCTAGTCTGGACTTCCCACTGCATAGTACCATATTGATCATTTTGTCAGTGTACCATAGTTTGATCAGTGTGTCCCTTTTTGATGGATGCCAGGGTTGTTGCCAGGCTGTTTCCGCAAGTAGTGCTGCAGTGAATAGTCTTGCTTGTACCTGTTTTCTTATTTTGGCCAATGTATCACTGGGACAGATTCAGAGACTTGGGGCTGCCAAGTCAAAAGGTAAATGCATGTATAACTGTGCTAGATGTTGCAAACTTCTGTTTCCAGTGGGTGTGCCATTTTGCATCCCTGTCAACCTGTTGCCCTATCCTTTGCCTGTAATGTTGTAAACATTTGGATTTTAAATTTTTTATTTTATCTATCTACCTGTCTATCTTTTGGTGGGGAGAGGTAATTAGGTTTTTATTTATTTATTTTAATGGAGGTACTGGGGATTGAACCCGGGATGTCTTGCATGCTAAGCAGGCGCTCTGCCACTGAGCTGTACCCTTCCTGCTCCCAACATTTGGATTTTCACCATTATGACAGGTAAGAAGTTGTATCTCAGTGTAGTTTTAATTGGCATTTCTCTTATTATGAGTCAGGTTGAGCATCTTCTAAAATGATTAAAGACCATTTGCATTTCATTTTAGTCTAATTCTACATCTGTGTGAAAATGGTGAGATGCAATTACAGTAGTATAGAAAAGTCTTACTTTACCCCCACAAATGTATTTACAGCTGCTTGGTTATTATATATATGCGTATATATGGCTTCAGTTTGAGTATTTTGGGGCTCATGTCTTATCCTTCTGATACTATCAACATCATTCTTGGATTTTAGAGGTCTCCTCCCCGCAAGATTATGTCACATCAGAAGTGTGTTATCAAGAGATTAAGAGATGAGTGAATGAAATATGAATTTGTGACTTAACACAACAGCTTCCTAATGCAGACTTGAGTTAACAAACCTTTGAATTCAGTTTATTTTCATCACTAAAATATTGTTGAATAGAATTCTAGAGCCTAGTCTACTGACCTTGTGAGACTATGACATGACCTCTCTGAAACATCTTTGTTTTGCAACGAGAGCTTGTACACACATAACATTCTTTGCAGAAAATAGCTTTGATGCTGTAAGATTCATTATTAAGGATTCTTAGTCTTGTGTTCTCTGTTATATATATTTAAGTTGTTAGATTGTCCTGTGAGATTTCATAAATACTGCTTTTGCTAGTAAAGCTGCTGACAGCAAAAGCTTTTAATACATTATTCATATGCTGTTTGTTTTTTGTGTTCAAGAATTAATGCATCTTTATGCAGAATTTTTTTTTAGCTGAACTTGGTAACAATTTGTAGACATATGGTGGCACACTTGAATAAAATCTGTAATACTTGTTTTCCATATGAGAAAAGTACTCTCTTAGTGATATTTAGAGCAACATCAGCTCCCTAGAACGTAGCTGATGACTGAAGAATAGTGGAAAAGAGCTTTCAAAAATGTGAAATAGTTACTGATAGAAATTTCTGCATTTTCAAGATGGCCACTGAACTTATCTGTTTCTTCTTCACTATCATGTGTATACTTACTGTTTGCCTTAATTCACTGAAAACTTCAGGTCTTGCCTCACAGTCTTCCTGTCCGTTCCGGGTCTCCCCTTGTTCTGGATAATTTGCGTGTCTGCTTGGCTCTGACACTGTCTCCAGTACTTGCAGTGCTTCAACTTCCTCGTCTCCAGTGACGTCTCTTTTATGCCACTTCAGGCATCAGCTTCCACAGCTGCACCCTAGCCCTGTCATCACTCACTCAGTATTAAAGTAATGTCACGGTCTCACCACAGTCTCCTGCCCTTCCAGGCTGCTCACATTATGCTGGCACCATTTTGCCCACCTTGGGTCTCTCCTGTTTATTCCCACTCCCGCCTGTCTTAGACTCATTCTATTGATGACCACTTGCTGGTGACTTCAACTCTTAACTTCATTGTCACTTTCTACTCATCTGCCTAGAAGAATCCAGTTTTAAGTGTCTGCTTTCTTTTCCCGTTATACTCTGCAGAATCATAGTCTTTTCTTTGAACCGCTTTAAATACAGTTACCAGTCTTAACTGGCTCGCAGGGTAGCTAAGTAATCCTGTTTTCCCTTTTTTGTGCTCTCTTCTGTTCTCACTGAAACTGCTTCATGTGTTGACCACTGCCCGCGAACCTCTGACCCTTCCTGACACCCCCAGCCTGCCCACAGCGTCAAGAGTTGTACTCACCTCGTACTTTAGAGACCATACAAGCAGCTAACAGTGACTCCCATAGCTACCGCTAGACCTGCCTCGGTTAAGGTGGTGACCATGGATCTGTCCATCATGAAGGCACATCCACTTCTTTATACGTAACACTTTGTGGATGACACTGTGGAATTGTGTGACGATCCTTTTTCCAGAAACCTTTCCCCCAGTAGTTTGAACATTCATGAGTAAAGAGTTGATTACTACAGATTTTTAAAATTGAAGTGTAGTCGGTTTACAGGGCCAGTTTCTGGCGTACAGCATGATGTTTCAGTTGTACATACACATGCATATTCGTTTTCATCTTTTCTTTCATTATAGCTTACTACAAGATATTGAATATAGTTTCCTGTGCTATACAAACGAAATTTGTTTTTTTAAATCTATTTTATATATAGTAGTTAATACTTCCAATCTTGAACTACCAGTTTATCCCTTCCCACCCCCTATTCCCCTGGTAACCATAAATTTGTTTACTATGTCTGTGAGTCTCTTTCTGTTTTGTACAATTTTAATTAAAAGTTTCTATAAAGTTCATTTATAAATAGGCATTTCTGAGGAAGTTAAAGAGAGGGTGCTGATGGTTGCTTAAAATTCTTTAATTTTTACTGTTTAGATACGGTAGACCAGTTGTTGATACTTGACAGCCAGAAAGGCCTTTGCTTTGATTCCTCGTGTCTACTGTTATGATTCATAATTTTTTTACCCTTTGTAGAAGCAAATGCAGCTATTTTTTTTTCAGAAAAAACTTGTTTATCTTGTTGTAAAGCATTAATGAAGAGTAGTCTGTTGCAACGCTGACCAATAGAAATATAGTGCGAGCCACGTACATAATGTAAAATTTTCTATGTACCATGTTAGAAAATTAAAAAGAAACAAGTGGAATTAATTTTTAAATATTTTATTTAGATATATCCAAAATATTTTAACATATAATTAGTATAAAAAGTAGTAAGATATTTTGCATTCTTTGTGTATGTACACTGAGTCTTCTAAATCTGGTGTATATTTTATACTTAAAGCAAACCTTAATTTAGAGACTCACATCTTGTATTTTCAATAGCCACATGTCACTAAGTGGCTACTATATTGGATAGTGCAGGGTTAATGTTTATGGTGTTGGGGACAGGGGAGCCAGACTAGCTTGGTTCAAATCTCACTTTCTCCACAGCTAGCTTCATGACTTTGTGCATTATTTATTCTCTTTGTGGTTCAGTTTTATCACTGTAAATGGGGATAATAATCATTCCTACCACTAGGTTTGGAGGATTGAAAGAATCCATACAGGTAAAGCACTAGAGTAATGCGTGGCACATAGTACTTGTTCAATAAATGTTAACTCTTATTGTTATACCTTTAGACTTAGTTCTGTAATCTCCATTCTGTCTTAGAAATACTCTTGCATTTTGTTAGAGTTAGGATTAGGTCTCAGATCCCTTGTCTTCTGTTTTGAATCAGGCTGTTTCTTACCCTCAGTTTCTTACTTTACCTCTTCTGGTGACTTTATAAACCAATAAGATGAACTCGGTTTTCTAGGACAGTTTTGGTTTCAAAGTTTCACTCCTCTGGTTACTATCACTTATTGAAATGATTGGGAAAACCCAACAACTCTGCAAGTGGCAGTGAGTTAGTGGAAGATTTATTATTGTGATTTTCAAAAAACTGACAGAAGACTGACAGCTACAGTAGATGGGCTTGTTGTTGCCTTTCTTTAAAACTCACACACGCTTCTCTATAAAGGAAGCCTATGTAATTGTAGCATTGAGATAAAACATTAGCATCCTCAGTAGAGGCGATCTTTTAATACCGGTAAGTATAGTCGTATCTAGTTCAGAGTTATTTAGAATGTGTTTCAAATTAGATAATGATCCATTTTTGTATTAAATCAAAGTGACTATAGTTGATTGAAAAGGAGATATTTAATGAAGTTTTATGAAGAAGATAATCCTGTCTTTAAAAAACTTGACAATTTACTGTAATAAGACATGTTTAGTCAGCATACTAATAAGGTATTGCTCATGGTAGAAAAAAAAGTGTGACACTATTTAACAGTCAAAGAAGCATTAAATTACAGCGTAAAACAGTGTTGCACTCAGAGCCTGGGACTGCACCTCCAAGTTAACTTTCACATTTATAGTATCGTTGAGCTCATATTTTCTTCAGTATAATATGGAGAAGTGGAACTGAAGAATCTCCTGTTTCAGAAATTCAGAAAACTCTGCATCAAGTATTAGGTGAAATGTCTTACTCTCAGGGCAGTCTCAGGGCAGTCTTCAGACCACTAATAACAACAAAAATTGCTTATAACATGAAAGTTTATATAGTTAATGAAAGTTCTATATAGTTGATGTAAAAATTTTTAGATTTTTCTCATCTAGCAGAATGAAAAATGACCAATTAAGATTTTCCCCATATTTTGAGCTGAAATATAAATATTGCTAATATTAACTAGGACTGTTATTAACATACATTTTCCAAGAATTAGAGAATTTTTACATAACTTCGTAACATTGCTAGTACTGTTTGCAGGTTACCAGATTGTACCTAGTCTTCTTGCCAATCATGTAGAAGTTATAAAAATTAATGTTAATTATTTATGGCACTTTAAAAAGTGATACTAAAACATTTTTACAAAGGACAGATTGTAAATCCTCTGAGTAGAAAATTTTTGAGAATGAGGCTGATTGTAAGAAGCAGTGGAAATCTGATGTTATGCAGACTCACTAAGAATCACTGATATTTAATTCCATCTTGGCCCAGGCACCCTTCAAACCTCTAAGACCCTAAAAAGATACAAACAGACAAAATACAAAAACAAACCCAGGTACAAACAGCCAGGAGCAGTGGCAAACCGGAGATCATTTTAATACTTTCTAGCCTTCTAGTTGGGAAGATGGGCCTTAGAAGCCAACAGACAGAACGTTCATTGCTGAGAAGAGCACGTTTAGGTCAGGATAAAAGACGTTTTCAAGAGATAGTTGTCATAGGAGGCCTCTGGGGAAGTGACAGTTGGGTTGAAACAAGACGGATGAGAGGAAGCTAGCCGTGTGACGGAAGACTGGGTGAGGAGCCGGTGTCCAGGCAGAGAGACAGCAAATGCAGAGACTGAACAAGGGAGAGAACACGGCTTGTTCTAGAAATTGAACTGTGTGGCCAGAGTTTATTGCGTTAAAGGGAGTGTGATGTAAGATGAGGTTGCAGAGCGGCACGAACCAGGTCCTGTAGCCCTTTTTGAGTGCAATGGTAATGAATTTGGATTTTATAAGAGGTATACAAGGGAGCTGTTGAAAGATTAGGCAGAGAAGAAAGATGAGTTTTAAGATCACGTAATATTATTTTGTATATAATTGTCAAAATGTGATTAAAAGTAAAAAATGAGGTCCATATTTTATGCGTAACAGTTTCTAAAATGTGACTGGTGGACACTAAGGTATGCTAGATGTTGACAGTTTGGGGCGAAATAGTGTAGGCTTTTCAACTATGAATGGTTACTATTTACTGAGGACCTGCCAAGCAATGAGGTGTAGGTGCTTTTTACATGTATCTTCATAGAAACCTCCTTGAAAGGAAGCCATTATTTCTCCTGTTTTGTAGGAGAGAAAACTGGATACAGAGAGAAGTGTGCTAGCATAGCACAGCTAGGGTTCTGAACCATGCCTGCTCGACTTCGTTTTACCAAAGTTTTTTCCACTGTGGCTGTGTTTTGGTGGGGAGAGGAAGAGGAGGAAGGCTGAAAATTGAAGAAAAGGAAAACACTCTTATTATAGTACATGTTTATTGAATAAATTCACTTATTTTTCATTCTGGGGAGTGGTTGGGAAGGTAGATGCTGTAAGTTAGAACAAGCAAATTGGATTTCCCTGTTAGGACGTTATGATCTTGAAAAAGAATTTCTGATCCAGCTTTGATTAGAAGTTGACATTCGCTGTTTTTCTGCTGTATCTGTACCATAAAGGTTTTCCAAAGCATATGTGTTTGTCAGACAGTTAAAATCACCCATACGGTATTAATAACTAATCAGTTATCTTACCTGAAATCCCCAGAAGAGGGGTTCTGTATGCTCAGTAGATTCAGTCTTTGGAGGACTTAGCTGCGCGGGGCAGAGAGGGGCTGACCTGGAAGCAATAACTGTTATGTGGCAAAGCAGGGTAGAAAACATTTGCTAATGCTTAAGTGTTGTCTGTTCTTAACAGGTAACACAAATGCATTTGGTCGATTGAGCTCTTTGAATGTTGGGTTATTTTAACTTTCTAATTTTCAAATGTTTTGATGATAAATTGAGAACTAGAAGGAAGAGATACTGAACTATATATATGGTGATAGTGGACACTGAGCGCTCAGGAGGGATGGAATTTAGAATTTAGAGACTGGATGGAATAGGATGGTCAAAAGTACCATGAAGGAGTAAAAGAAATACGAAGTCCTTCTAGTTAGTCTTTTAGCTTATAGTGAAGAGAGAGTTTTCTTAGGATAAATAACATTATACAGGATACTTACAAATCTGTTTACCCTTCTGTCCCACATTTCTGCTGTCAATACCTTTGAACCTCTTTGGGCAATAAGACACTTAGATTTCATTTTATTTCTGCCAGTCTTCATGTGCTTTGTGTTATTATTACTTTTTTTTACTCTGGGTACAGTAAAATGTAGAATAATTATCGGCCACACACAGTGTCCAGTGAGTGTTATGATTTGTTGATATTTGGGGGTGGGGAGATTTCAACTGAAATAAGTTCCCTGTGGGTGTTTTCCTTTCATAAGATAAAATTCTATCAGGAAGTGTGAAGTATTCTATCAGAAGGTGAGGAATAGTCTATCAAGAAGTGAGAGCTATTCCATTAAGAAGTGAGAAATTCGTAGAGACCTGGGAGCATGGAATAGATAAGATATGATCATTAAGCCTATTTCAGAATAATCTGTACAGTGAGTCTGGCTGTAGTAAACTAAAATTAAGCAAACATAAGTGGATGGGGAATTGGGACCCCGGTGAGAAGCATAGGACAGTTTTTATACCAAGTCAGCCAAAGAGTGAGTGTCTGATAACCCTTCTACTGTGACAGAGGAGAAGTGGTTAAAGACCTAATGGTGGTAGATCTTTTGAAAAATAATCTCCTGTCCTCAACAAAGGATTTTTCACCACCAACGACAAATTTCTTTTGTTACTAAAAAAAAAAAAGAAAGACGGCAAGAAGAATGTATAAGCAATTCATATTTTTAAAAGCGATAGAGGAATCCGTGGAGTAAAAAGCCTTCCCCCATACGCTGTCCGTCAGCTGCTCAATGCCACTGCTCTCCCCAGGAGGAAACTGCTGCCTCTTCAGCGCTTAGTCTTCCAGACTTTCCCCTGTGCATGTATATTTAAGTATATGCGTGCACACCCATATACCTGTGTATGTGCATGTCACAATACAAGTGGGGTCATCTTATACACGTTATCAAACTTGAATATTTTTATTTAACAATGTATGTAATGAAACAATATGTTTTGGAAACTGAAACTCTAATTCAAAAAGATACATGCACCCAGTGCTCATAGAAGCTTTATTTACAATTGCCAAGATACGAAATCAGTCTAAGTGTTGATCAACAGATGAATGGATAAAGAAAAGATGTGGTATATGTTTACATAGAATACTAAGCCATAAAAAAATGAAATTTTGCCATTTGCAAAACATGGATCGACCTGAGGTGTATGCTAAATGAAGTGAGACAGAGAAAGATTCATACTGTATGATGCCACTTATATGTGGAATCTAAAAAATAAAACAAGTTAATTAACATCTTTGTGCTTCAGTTTCCTCCTCTAAAATGAGAATGATAATAGTACCTATCTCACAGGGCAGTAGTGAAGAGTACATGAGTGGTTAGTGTGTGGGTAATGTTTAGGACGGTGTCTGATGCGTGGAAACATGCCTGCTATTACGTGTTGTGAGCAGGTATCTCACTCTTCTCCCGTGTGGGTAGCTAGTTGCCCTAGCAGCGTTGACTGAGTAGTTCATCCTTTCCCCCAGTTGATGCAGAATGCTGTCTTTGTCACATACGAAGTTTTCAGACATACCCAGCCCAGCTCTGTTCTAGGGCTCTGTAGCCTGTTGTGGGCTCTGTTTTTCCCAATTTGAGAACACAGTGCCTTAATTACTATAGCTTTATAAATACTGGAAACTGATGAGTGCAGTCCCTTTGCTTTATTCTTCGGAATTATTTTGGTTCTTCTTGGCTTTCTTTGCACTTCCATATAATTTTTTAAAAACTCATTAAAATTAGCAAAAACTCTGTTAGTTAGTAAGTTTTATTATGGAAGAGAGTGGTACTGATTGACTACTACTGAAATGGAGCCTGAGGTCTCGTTAATACTTTAAGCAGTGGGAATTCTTTAGAAGTTATCTGGCTGTGTAAGCTGAAGATTGATACTGTCTGCTGTGCTAGGTGGGCACTGGGAATATGGTGAATGAAAGCACTGCAGAAAGATAGATTGTCAGCCTGCAGCTCCCAGACGGTGCCCTGAGGCACTCCAGGGCACCTCGGTGAACTTCCAGGAGTGTTTCAGGCTTGTTACGGAAACATATCTGTTAGACACTGTGTGAACTTCGAGGTCAAGGTAGGTCACAGTTTCAACATTTGATCTGTGCTGACTTCATTTCACTGCCGCGATATCTTTTGTGAAGTTTGGTTTTTGGCAGTCGCTGTGATAAAAAGCGAGTATCATGCAGAAATCAGAGTGGAACAGGAAATGTGGATGGCAGTGTCCAATCGGATTTCAAGGTTTGAGAAGCTGTGCAGAAGCCCAGTGGATGCACACGTCCCATAATAACTAGTTGTGGTTATTTAAAAATGAAATAAAAATATTTTAGAATTTGAATGTCGTTTTTTCAAAAGCATACTAACTTGTTAAGACGTGAGTATTTATTCACTCATTTGAACCTAACAAACAGGACTGTTAGGTGATTCTTTTAGCCCAGGGAATTCGTGAAAAAACTACTGAAGAAATAAGGATACCAGGAGCCAGGAAAGCTGGGGACTCTCTCTGCCTTAACAAGTTATTACAAATACTCAGAGATTAAGAACATTTGGAGGGCTGTGTAGGTAGGTTACTGTATGCCATGCCTGCTGGTAACAGGACAAGCTAATCTTGCCTGGGCTTCAGGGACAGACAGCTTTTCTGAGAAAGTGGCATTTTGCTGAGCTTGCAGGAAGACTGGGAGTGAATTGGCGGGGAGGGTGGGTGGGAATAGCTTGTGTGAAGGGAGCAGGTGTGGTGGGAGGCTGCCAGGAGTGCAGCACGCCTTACAGGATGCGGGGCTGCCAGTGACGCAAGGGGAGGGCTGGAGGGCAGGCAGTGGCCAGATCACACAGTGAAGTGGAGGCCAGTTAAGGGGTTTATTTACTGCTTCTTTTGTTTTGTTTGTTTGCTTTTGTATAAAAGGCAGTGGCAAGCCTTTGAGAGGTTTTGAGTGAAGGAAGAGTATCTTAGGTCACCACTGCTGACTGAGGGGATGAAGTTCAAAGATGGTAAATGTAAATATTTAAGTAATACTGTAATCTAAGTAATGTAGAGTGGGTATTTTTGGTAAAATTTTGAAGTGCCTTGATTTTCAAAGGCATTTGTAGACTTTCATATGAGTATAATTTTCATAATTTTTTGAACACATATACTCTTGTTGAACTTGGTTGATGTGGTACAGACTTTTTAAATGAAATAAAGTCAAAAGCAAGATAGAATGCTAAACTTAAAACATTTACATTGGTGTAATTATTTTGTATTTTTGTCAAATGGCAAAAAGTTTGAATTTTAAAATTTATTTTATTTATGTAATTAACTATTTTAAATTGGTAATATGCATAATTTGACCACCAGTCTAATGCATTTATCGCTTCTAAATTCCTGAGTTGTTTTAATTTGAGTGGTGTAATAATCGAAACATAGAAAAGATATAAAAGTGACTTTTCTTGCTTAACCATTTTGTGCTGCCCTGAGGTTTATATTTTGATTGATTTTACTGTAATTCCAGTAAATTAATGAAATATAAAAATTTTTATAGTACTAAGAAGCTAATTTCTGTAGGTTATTTCTGAAAAACTCCTAAGCTCACTTTCAAGAGTTTCAGTACTTGAAGAATCAGTTTCATATTCATCAAATGGGGTTTGAAACCCCGCGTGGTGTCTGGGAAAGGGCGATCAGCCTACTTGGAATTTGCTTATCATTGTGAGTGTTGGGAAATGTTAGAACCAGTGAGTGTTAGTTCCTTTCCTCCGCCGGTGTACGCGTAGTGTATGTGTAGTGAGTTTATGAGAGAAATACAGCAGGTAAGCACAGAAGAGATACCTTAGTAACAAAGAATCACTGTAATTTTCTGCCTCCTTTACATTCTGTAAAAATATTTCACTTTGAATACAAAAAATTTAAATACTTATGAATCCCATTGTAGGATTTGAAATAAAACTTGTTAGAAATCCGTATCATCTAACAGGGTTAGATTATCTCAGCTAACAGGGTCTTTTTTCCTAATATTTCCTAAATGGATCAGATTTTGATTTCCTAATACAAAGTAGGTTTTACTTATTAGACGTTCATAGAGAAATGACTGTACTTATGTATCACACCTAAAGAGGAAACCACTTAGGAGTAAGTTTTTGGACATGTTACCTTTTCTTATGGAAGTAGAAGAAAGTTTTGTTTCACTTTGTTCTTTTTCTTTATTACTTTTGTAGGATCCAGCATTCGAACATTCACTCCGTTTTATTTTCTGGTGGAGCCAGTGGACACACTCTCAGTTAGAGGCTCATCTGTTGTATTAAACTGTTCAGCCTATTCTGAACCTTCTCCAAAAATTGAATGGAAAAAGGATGGAACTTTCTTAAACTTAGTATCAGATGATCGACGCCAGGTTCTCCCAGATGGGTCCTTGTTCATCAGCAACGTGGTGCATTCCAAACACAATAAGCCTGACGAAGGCTACTATCAGTGTGTGGCCACTGTTGAGAGTCTTGGAACTATTGTCAGCAGAACAGCCAAGCTCACAGTAGCAGGTAAGTTTTGTTAAGTCAGTTATTTATATTTTCAAATTTTTATCAAGGTAAATCTTGATAGAAGCAGGATTATCCTAGAGTTCCGCTGAACTGGGAATAGCAAATAGGCTCATTTGACAAGTGTCAACTGAGCATGTGCTGTGTGGGGGGATCCTGCGAGGACTTGCTCCGTGCTGTCGGGAATACGCTGCACACTTCTCCACTTTCTGATGGTTCAGATGATTTAGCTGCCATCAAAGTACTGAGCCAGTTCTTTTTTTTTTTTTATCTTTTTAACTTGGAAACGACAAAAGAAATTGTGTAGGAAAATTGGGTCACTCTGATTGCTAACTTTCGTACTTTGCAGCATAACCATTTAACGTGATTTCATAAAACTTGTAGTATAGCCTGAGTCTTGGTTCCTTTACGCCTTGACCAAGGAAATGACATTTAATTGGATTATTTAAAAATCTGTAGACTATATGTAGCCTGTATGTGATAGTATGTGTATTAATATTAAGGTGAAGAACAGAACGTTGTAAAGAAACATTCACTCCCTTTTAGAGCATCCTTATTTGAAGAATGTTGGAAAGTGTAAGAAAAATTAAGGGTCTAGAAGAGTAAGCTGTGGTTCCTAAATAAGTCATACTGTTTGTAATAGACATTGTTGTCCTCAGATCATTATTTCTACACTGAGAACCAGATGAAGTAAGTTTTTGTTAAGGGTCACACTGTACAAGAATTGTATCATCTTTTAAGTTTTCTATTCAGACTCACCTTGGTGAAGTGCTAGCATGTGAGAAAAGAATGTGGCTGAGACAGGTTTCCTGTTTCGTCCCCACTCCAGGGTCGTGGCTCCCCACCTCCTCCTCACTTCAGGGAGTATTTGCTGGTTCATTCCGAGCATGTTGGCTCTTTTTCTCTCCGGAGCTGAACACTCAGAGTTGAATTTGAGTGTGATGGACAGCCATTGTAATGGTTACCTAATCACAGGCTGAGGATGGGGGGAAAAAGGAGGAGAAAAGAATCAGGCCTTTTGACAGTTTGCCTTTTCTCTTTTTTCTTTCTTCTTCTTTTAAACATGTTTTTGCCAGACTTTCTCCAACATAATAAATAAGTCAGCATTATGCCTGACTGACCTGTGATGCCACTTAGGTCACTCACGTTCGCAGCCTCGCCTTTTAATCTTGACTTCTCCATCTCAGCTGTCCTCACGTCCAGTCACCAGGTCCAGTGAGTTCTGCTTCCTGATTTCTCTGTACGTGACCCGCATGCTCCTTCCTGATGCTCCTCCTTGTCATCCCAGCAGCCGTGTAACTGCCTGCTGCCTCATTCTTTCCCTCCTCCAACCCAGGCTGCTCTCTGTGGCCACAGCGCCTTCTCTCACCCTTCAGTGGCTCTCCAGTAAACAACGTCAGGTTAATGTCTAAACTCTTTTAACAGGCCTCTTGGGTCCTTTTATGATCCGGCCTCCATGAATCCAGCTTCATTTCTTAGTGCTCCACCCTGCTTCCGTCCCTGTCCACCCCCCCACCCCCCCCACCCCCCCCAGCACGCTCACCACATTTTCAGCTCTGATAGTGTTGAATGTTTTCAGTTCCCTTCATCCTCTGCCTCTGGCCTTTGCTCATGGCTGCCTCCTTGCCTGTTAATTCTGTCCTCCACCTTTTCTTCTCTTTCTTCTCCTTTGCCAGATTTGTCCGTCATTCCTTTTAGTTCTTATCCTTTAGGAAGTGTTTTTGACCTTATATCTAAGTAAACAGGCAATTTTAATACAAAAGCCAAATTCTTTGGCTGCAGACAAGATTCTGTAGGAGAGTTGTTTAACCTGCTCTTGGCCTGGATGTCAACAGGAAATAATATCCAAGCTAAGAGATGAATTGAAATTCTTTTTAATAGTTGCATTGTATCCATTGTATACATATGTTGTGATTTATCCAGAGATTCCCTTTTTGATGAATTGTTAATGGATAAAAATTGATGTTATAGATAGTACTATATGGAACAAACTTTTGCAAATCTTTATTTATAGAGTAGACTATTAGAATTAGTAATTCTACTAGTTGCTGGATTGTAGGTTATACTTTGTGCTTGTCATTTAAAAAGACAGCACTGAACTGTTTGCCAGTTCCTCAGAATGCTAACCATAAAATTACCACATGAATGAGCAATTAGACTCCTAGGTATCTACCCAGGGGACATGAAAAGATATGTCCACACAACAATTTGTATGGGAATGTTCACAGCAGAATTATGCCTAATAGCTAGAAAGTGGCAACAGCCTGCATGTCTATCCAGTGATGAGTGGATAACCACACTGCCGTACATCACACATGGAGTGTTACTCAGCAGTGAAGAAGAATGATGAGCCTTAAAAACGTTATGATAAGTGGAACAAGTCAGCCACAAAAGACCACCTGCCATATGACCCCTTATATATGAAATGAAATGTCCAGAATAAGCAAATACATGGAGTCAAAAAAGTAGATTGATGGTTTTCTAGGGCTGGGATGGGGGGAGTCACATAGGGTGTGGGAAATGGTGGGTCCAGGGAAGGGGGAGTGACCACAGGTGAGTATAGGGTTTCTTTAGGGGATGATGAAAATGTTCTAAAATTAGATTTTAGTGATGGTTGCACAACCCTGCATCTACAAAAGCCAGTGAATTGTGCACTTTAAATGGTAAACTTCATGGTATATAAATTGTAACTCAGAACTATTTTTTAAAAAAAGATGCTGCTGCCAGATTGCCGTTCTGAAGACTGTTGGTTAGAGTTTGTTTGCAGCAATAGCAGCTGACTGTGGCCAAGTCCAACAGGAAGGGGAGCTTGTGAAGGCACACCAGGTAGACAGCTCAGAGAAGTAAACTTGAGAGGTCTTTTTCTCTGGGCGCTCTCATATCTCCACCGCAGAAATTTTTCTTTTAACTGTGTGGGCCGTACCTTGGCTGTGGGCGTTTTGTGCCCAAAGGTGGGATAACTGAGTGGTCTAAATACAGACGGTGTTAATCCTTCTTGTCAACCTCACGTCTCACTGTCTCTCTCTCTCTCTCTTCTGCTATTCTCCAGAGGCACCAGGACAGGCTGGCCTCCTACTTGTGAGCACAGGAAGTTGCAGCATTTTCTACCTCGATATGTCAGTTACTATTCCTCCATCTGCTTTCCTTGTCCAGAAGCTTTTTGCAGTCTCTTGTCTGCCAGCTCCCCATATGTTGTTGTGGGGTTTGTATTTTAAAAAGTTACTCATTTTCATGAGACCACAGGAGGGAGAATATTTTGACTTTTTAAAAATAGAACCAGTTCCTGGTTTTATTTGTTGCCTTTCCCCCGTATGTTATTAGTTTCTGTGTTTATCTTTTTTTTTTCCCTATTTTTCTGATTCCTGAAAGGTAGATATTTGGTTAATTTTATCTTTATTTCTTTCCTTCAAAAATCCCCTTGAGACTGATTTCCAAAATATTCAAACAGCTAATACAGCTTAATATCAAAAAAAAAAAGCAACCCAATAAAAAAAAAAGAGCAGAAGACCTAAATAGACATTTCTCCAAAGAAGACATCCAGATGGCCAGCAGGCACATGAAAAGATGCGCAATGTCAGAGAAATGCAAATCAAAGCTATGGTGAGAGATCACATCACACCATTTAAAAAGACCATCATTAGAAAGACCACAAACGATAAATGCTGGAGAGGATGTGGCGAAAGGGAGCCCTCCTACACTGTTGACTTGAATGTAAATTGGTGCAGCCATTATGGAAAACAGTATGGAGATTCCTTCAGAAACTAAAAATAGACTGAAGAGCAGTGAGTACCTAGAACCCTGCCACTAACAAAAGGAAACCCTGCCTCAGAAAGTGCATTTCTGTGCCAGAGCTGTGTCCTAACCATCCTTTGGGCCTTCTGCTGGAAAAGCAGAAATCAAGTCTCCAGTGGTGCCTTTTTAATTAAGTCCTCTAGTACTATAGACTGAAGTAAAAAAATAAGAAAAATTGGTAGCAGGGCTCAAAAAGTGTGCCGTTTACGTATGGACTGGCAGGCCATCGTAGAACTAGCCAATCTGGAGTTACATTTCTCATAGTTTAACGTTTGTTAGTCTTTAAGGAAACATTGTGTTGCATTCTAAGCAAGTCAGAGTCACTTTGTAGATATTATTGTTAATAACAGTAGTATTTGAGTGTATACCGAGCAGTATGCTATATATGAATTACTTACGTTAAATATTTAACCTTTTAAACAACCCTATGAGGCCTGTTATTGTTGTCATGTTACTGACGGAGAAACTGAGGCGTGGCAGTTAAATAACTTGCCAGTGTCAGACAGCCACGAAGGGGTGGAGTTGGGATTCAAAAATCAGATTATGTGACTCCAGAACTCATGCTCTTAACCGTTACATCTTGTGGCATCTACAGAGGATTTATAACTACATTTTTTGTTAATATTTTATTTTGAAATAATTTCAAATTTGTGGAATTGTTGCAAGAATGAAACCAAGAAAGTTAATGTATTCTTTACTTAGGTTTCCCAATATAAACATTTTACCACATCTGCCTTATCATCTAATATGCGCGTACCCAAATAAAATTTTTTCTGAACCTTAAGGCTAAGTGCAGGCATTACCCCTACCTAAATACTTTGTGTGTATTTCCTAAAAACAAGGACCCTTTCCTAAATAAACATCCAACAATATTAGGAAATTAACCTTAGTAAAATACTAATGTTTAATCCATGGATACAATTCAGATTTCACTGGTTGTCTCAGTAATGTTCTTAGTAACAGATAACAGCAAAAGCAGAGACTTTGCCTCACCATCCGTCTTCCTTTCTGGTCCAGGATTACAAGTTTTATTTAGTGGTTCTCTTGGATTCTTATGATCTGAAATCGTTCTTCAGTTTATTCTGGTCTCATTTGGGGTTTTCTGATTTTCCCCTATGAATAGATTCAGGTACATTTGCATTTTGGGGAAGAATATTGCAGAAGTGATACTTTATCCTTGTTAGTGCATCATATCAGGGAGCATGTGATGATTTGTTCCCTTCGTGGTGGTGGTACCTGTTTTACTTGGTTAAGATAGTCTGTACTGTGTCCCTCCACTCTAAAGGTAGTAAATACCTTGTGCTTTTATTAATTAGTAATAAGCATTTTGGGAAGAGATAATTTGCTGCTCTGCAAATATCCTATTCCTCATCCAACTTTCACCTGCTGTTTCTAGTTTCCATTCTTGATTCTTCCCTGCATTAATTATCATTCCCCCAGATTTAGCCTGAGGAAGCCCCTTTTGATCTGCCTGCTCTGTCCTTTTGGTATGTCTGTGTTATTCTTTGGATACTCCCTTAGTTCCTGACAGAGATGTCCCAGATTCATACTGTACTTTGCCTGCTTCAGCCCTGAAGTCAGCCATTTCCCTAAGCAGCCTTGATTCCTTCTAGTGGAGAATGGTATTTAGAAATCAAGAGAAGGTCACCATATGTACTCATTGCTACTGGAGTGACGTTGGTTCTGGATTCTCTCTGGACAGAACTAGGGTGTGTGTGTGTAATAATTGTATATGAAACAGATATTTCTGTATATACATCTATCTGTATTTGTACATCTGTAATTTTATAAAACTAAGTTTACACTGACACCTCTATTCTAGTCCAATGCCGAAGGATTTATTCTACCCTTCTGCTTCTGATATTTGTACCTTGTTTCTTCAGTTATGAAGAATCTGACTCTAATTATTCCTAGTACATTTACTTACTTGGTTTGTATCCCTGTGTGTAGCCAGTTTCCCGACCCATGGACCTGCTTCTTGACTCTGATTCCGCTATACATGTGGCCACACAGGCTGAATTGCTCCTGGTTCTCATGACCACATTTTAAAGTAATATTTATCTACATTTTATTTCTTCTTTTCCTTTATTGTCCAGGTCTTCCAAGATTTGCCAGTCAGCCAGAACCGTCTTCAGTTTATGCTGGGAACAGTGCGATCCTGAATTGTGAAGTTAATGCGGATTTGGTCCCATTTGTAAGGTGGGAGCAGAACGGTCAGCCTCTTCTTCTGGATGATAGAGTTATCAAACTTCCAAGTGGAGCGCTGGTTGTCAGCAACGCCACTGAAGGAGATGGGGGCCTGTATCGCTGCGTGGTGGAAAGTGGCGGGCCACCAAAGTACAGCGACGAAGCTGAATTAAAAGTTCTTCCAGGTATTAATTTATCATCAGGACTGATGGCTATATGTTTATTAATGGATAAAAACTGTCCTGTTAGAATTCTTCTTAATAAAGATTGTTAAATAGGTGGTGTGACATATTAATGCCAGAGTAAGGAGTTTCAGTTTCTCACACAGATAAGAAGAAAACATGCCAGAAAGATCCACTCTTTAGCGAATGTGTCGGTCAGTAAAAATGTATAGTTTTTTTAATAAATAAAAAATTAAAAAGCAGTAAAGTGTGTTCAATATCTTTGGCCTTCCCCTTGGCCAAAGAAACATTAACTTTGTGTCTTTTGTCAAACTTCTAAGTTCTCCTGTCTCCCTGTAATAGCATACTTTTTGTGGTTCTGCTTTCTCCCAATAGGAGGGTGCTTTTTATAGTTGCGTGTTTTCACTTGTAGGAATCCGAGTCACTCGGGCTAGCTCATGTAAGGGATGGACAGAGTGGTGACTGTTCATACAGCAGCTCTAGCCCCACGGGGCCGAGTCCATGCTGCGCCCCCATTTTAATGTCAGCTCAGCTCCTCTTCTCGTCTTCCCTTCTCTCTGTGGCTCCTCACTCTTCCTGCCCCGTTAGCTCCTCATGATCTGTGTTGTGAACCTTTTCAGCTGTGCAGCGTCTGCTTGTCGTAACTTCCGCTCACCTGCAGCTCGTCGTAGTCCCTCTGGCCTCTTGATGTTTTGTGACCTTTCAGCTTCCGTTTCCACTGCCAGATGCCTGATTCTTTCCATGTTTCTCATTTCACATCTGAGTTGGTGAATATAATCAGACCATCCCTAGATTGTCTGGGCAGAGATTTTACATGTGATACTTCGTAGGCTCATTTTTAGCGGGTGGACTGGCTTGCAGACTAGGGCCAGTGTTGAGAGCACCCACTCCGCAGGGTGTTCCTGGTGGGCGTGAACTGATTTTTTTAAATGCAGTTTCTCTCCTTGTCGTCATTGTTCTTACCCTTTATCATTCCTGTCCCAGAGTATTCTCAGCTCAGCAGCCATGGTTATCTTTTAAGATGCTTATTAGATCATGTCACGTCTTTGCTCAAAACCTCCTAATGGTTTCCCACCTCAGAGTAAAGGTTAAAGTCCTTGGCCTGTGAGCTTTTTATCGTCTTAATGCCACCTCCCCCTGCAGCTCTCTTCGTTCATCTCATAGCCCTGTTTCCCTCACTCTGTGACTGTGGCCACCTTACTGCAGGACACTCCAAACGCTCTCTTGCTTAGGGCCTCTCGGCGTGCTGTTTGCTCTGCCTGGAACCCCCTTCCCTCGGATATCTGCCTGACTCCCTGTCTTACCTCTCTGCTCAAATACTACTTTATCAGTGAAGTCTTCCTTGACCATTGTTTAAAACAACAGTCTTTCATGTCTGTGCCAGTGCTTTCTCAAACGTCCCCCTTCATTTTACTTGAGAATGTATCACCATCTGATGTACTGTACCTTTTAGTTGTTGTCTCCCCCCCCCCATTAGTATGCAAGCTCAGTGAGGGCAGAGAATTTTGTCTGCTGCCAAGAATGGTAATTGGCACATGGAAGCCAATGAATATTTGTTGAGATTTGTTTGTGTCAATCAAAATTTGATTGATTGCTAAATAATTAAAGGTTGAAAAAGAACTGTTGCCGTATAGCCCTGTCTTCCAGCCTTCCTGACTTGCCTTTACGTGGAAGTGGGCATATTTTTTCTCTAAACCTGGAATAGCAGTCAAGCAAATTCTCAAAACTAGATTCAGGTAAATAAGATTCGGTGTCAAAGGCTGAGCCACCACGAAATACCTGAAGCAAAAACAAAGTACTGAATGTTTTGTTGACTTAAGTAAGGGAGAGCTGTTTGTCGAGCATTGTCATCTTGAATAATGCAAACCTCTGATCTCCTGCAGAATTTTTGGGAAGACATTGTTTTTGGCGTGTTGGTTAAGAGGCTGGGATGGGTTGATGTCAGTCATGGAAGCATGTTTGATGGTTGGTTACAGAGATGAGAGCAAGACCAGCCTTAGAAGCAAATCATCCCACTGCCGAATGGCTGGCTTTTAAAGCCCGAGGCTGTTACTTGTTGGTTGGCCTTCAAAGGCAGGTTCACTGAAGTGAGTTGTACTGATCTACTGTACGTGTTTACTTGTTGCCATGGCTACAGGACTGTCATCGAGTTGGCTGCACAAGCCAACGTCTCTGCCTGAGAGCAGTCTTTTTTCTCAAAACTTAACAGTAGAAATGTCACCCCATCAAGTAGAGAACCTTGTCTTCCACCCAAGAGTGTAGCCTTTTCATATGCTCGTAAGAGGGCAGCTCTGAAGTGAACACACGTGCAGTGTGGGTGCCTGACAGTCACATCATGGTAAAAATCAAAGGACTGACAGTAAGGGAGCAAACTAAAAAAGGTGAAGCTCAGAGATTTTCAGAAGTAACACACAGACCCAGGGAAGGAAAGGAACCCTCCTGTGATGTCCCGGTGAGTGGGGAGGGCGCTGCTGCGGGTCCAGAGCTTGCTCACTCTTCTCTCTGTTTGTACCACTCATGAAGCATTGACTTTATGTTGCCTCTGAAAGTGAGGCGAACTCGTGTCAGAGCTCACCCAGGTGCCCAGTAAGCACCTTGAGGACTGGAGCTGTAACTTAGACCTAACCTTTAAGGCCCCCAGAGAGCCTGGCACAGAATGTTGCACATGGAAATTACTAAGGAGCGTTTGCTAGTTTAAATGGAATTTTCTTGTCACTTTTGCTTAAAGTACTTTGTTACATAAAACCACACGGACAGAATAGGAATTTGCTGTTTCTCATCTTTAACGTGGTAAAGTGCTTGCTTTCTTAATCATTGTCTTTTGTTTAAAAATTTTTTTTTTTTTTTTTAGATCCTGAGGTTACATCAGACCTGGTGTTTTTGAAGCAGCCTTCTTCCTTAGTCAGAGTCGTTGGTCAGAGAGCAGTGTTGCCGTGTGTGGCTTCGGGACTCCCTACCCCGGCCGTTAGATGGATGAAAAACGAGGAGGCACTTGATGCACAAAGGTAACGCTGCCTGCTGAAGAGCCCTTTCCAGCCTTGGCTTGAGACTTGGTCTAATCCTATTTGGGACTATCGATTAAAGTGCTTCTCTCTTTTATTTTTATTTAAACACATCATAATGCTCATTTATCATCCCCGAAGTACGTTTATATGCTGTATATGATTGGAATGTTTAAAGGAAAAAGTGCTTTTAAGATCTTAAGGAGTAATTATTCCATTTGTCTTTTCTGAGCTGCGATATGCTTAGCTTAAGGCCTCAGGATCTCCTTCCCTAAATTGTTGCAAGAGTTCCAGCCCCAGCTACCTGGGACTTTTCACTCATCTCATGTGCATTTTGTTGATAGTAGTTTTTTTCTTTACTCAGTGAAAGAAAATGTATTCCTCATTCGTTTGTTTTTGCCTTTTAAAATCATACCAGCCTTCTTCTAGAATCACAGATTTTTCATCTTCCACAGAAGCCTTTTCTGTTGACATCAGTGACCCTTTGATCCCTCCCAGCCCCCCTCATTACTTGCTGTTGTCGTGGGTGCTTTTCTCAGTTGTATTCTGGTAAGAGAACGGAGATGGTGCTGCTGGTGGTGGTGATGTTTTGCGTCCAAAACAAAGCCATCCTGTGCATGGTAGGGTGTTTAGCACCATCACTGGCCCAAGAGATGCAGTTGTGACAACCAAGTGTTTCCAACTGCTGCCAGATGGCTCTTGGGGGACAAAATCATCCCCAGTTGAGAATCACTGTTTGAGAGCAGGGCTGTCCCATAGAAGTATGGTGCAAACCACATATATGATATGATAACTCACAGAGAAAAAAATGTGACAATGAGTGTGTATATGTCCACGAATGACTGAAAAATTGTGCAGAACACTGGAATTTGACACAACATTGTAAAATGATTATAAATCAATAAAAAATGTTAAAAAAACCCCACATATATGAAAAATTTTTGGCACAGGTGCACTACAGAATTCAATAACAGTTTGTGCAATGTACTGATTAAAGTGAAATGTAGTTCTACCAAAACAGTAAAGTTTGTGTTTAGTATTGCTTCAGCTTTTATGTTTAAATAAATAAATAAAATAACTTAGTTCCTCAGTCATTTTAGCCCCATTTCAAATGTGAGTTCAGCACAGTCCCAAGATACAAGATAAACATAAAAATCACTTTTATTTCTATATTCTAGCAATGAACATGTGAACACAAATTATAAATACAGTAGCGTTTGTAATTTGAAATATATAGGTGTAAATCTAATAAAGCTTGTTAAATTTATGTGGTAAAAACTATACAATGCGCATGAAAGAAATTGAAGAAGAGTTAAATAAGTGGAGAGACAGTGTGTGTCCCTGGATCGGAAGAATCGGCATAGTGCAAATGTCAGTTCTTTTCAAATCGATGTACAAGTTAACTCAATTCTTGTCAGAGTCCCAGCAAGATTTTTTTATAGATATATATATATAAGATTATTCTAAAATTTATGTGGAAAAGCAAAGGAACTGGAGTAGTTAAAACTTTTTTTTTTTAAGTGGCAACAGTCAGTTTACCTGATTTCAAGACTTACTGTGTAGCTACAGAAATCAGGACTGTCCGACGTTGCTGGTTAGACAGACACACGTATCGGTGGGATAGGATGGAGAATCCAGACATAGACCAGTACAAAATGCCCAACTAATTTTTGACAGAGATGCAGAAACTGTTCAATGGAGGAGAGATTGCCATTTCAACAAATGCTTCTGGAAGAATTGGACACTGATCCATACACAGAAAACTGAACATCAAATGAAGCCCCGCACCTTGTATAAAAACTTAACTGAAAATGGGTCATGGACCTAAATGTAAAATGCAAAATGAAATTTTAGAAAAGAAACATAAGAGGAGATCAGAATCGAGGCCTCGGCAATGAGTTCCTAGATTTGACATCAGAAGCACAATCTGTAAAAGGAAAAATTGAAAACTGGATTTCATCAAACTCAAAACTTGGGTTCTGTGAAAGCCCTTGTTGAGAGGATGAAAAGATAAGCTACAGAGTGGGGGAGAACGTTTGCAAACCACATCTCTAACAGAGGCCTAGTATCTAAAATCTGTAAAGATGTCTCAAAACTCAGTAGTTAAAAAAAGCATATAATTCATTCAGTTAGAACATGGGCAAAAGGCGTGATAGGTGTTTTCACCAAAAAAGATACACAGATGGCAGATAAGCACAAGAGAAGTTGTTTACCACTACTAGCCAGTAGGGAGCTGCACATTAAAACCATGGTGTATCACTGCATACCTATCAGCATAGCTAACATTTTTTTTAAAGTGTCCATTCCAAATGCTGTTAAGTATGTGGGGAAATGGGCTCCCTCCAACATTGCTGATAGGAATGTGAAATGGTACGGCCACTCTGAAAAACTGGCGGTTTCTGGAAAGAACGTATTGCAGCTGCCACGTGACCTAACATTTACATTGTTGGGCATTTATCCTGTAGAAATTAACTTGGGTCCTCACAGAAACCTTCACACGTATGTTCATAGCCACTTTATTCATAATAGCTCCAAACCCGAAACAGCCCAGATGTCCTTCACTGAATGAACGGTTAAGCAAACGATGTGTATCTATACTGTGGAGTTGCTGTTAAGCAATAAAGAGAATGAACTTGTGATACTTGGAACGACCCGGGCAAACCTCCAGAGAATTATGCTGAGTGAAAAAAAGCCAATCCCCAGAGGTTACATACTGTATGATTATTTATGTAACATTCTTCTTGAAATGACAGAATTAACTAAAATGGAGAATAGATTATTAGTGGTTGCCAGGGGCCAATAAGGAGCGGGGGAAGGAAGGGAGGTGGGTGTGGCTATAAAAGGGCAGTAACAAGGGACCCACTTGGTGACGGAAGTGTCAGTCTCCTGGTTGTAGTTTTACCAGATGTTGCTGTTGTGGGGAGCCAGGTATAGGATACCTGGAATCTCTGTATTTCTTAGAACTGCATGTGGATCTACAGTTACCTCAAAATAAAAAGTTTAAAGAAAAAAGCAAATGAGAGAAAAAGTTTTGTGCCAGAGAGTTTGTCAGACTTCGCTTACACCTACGCTGCTTTCCTCCTGTTTCGGAAGATGAGGTGTCTGAGAAGTCCTTTGGTGCCCTGGATGTAAGTAGTAATAACTCCATTCTCTCTAGTGCTTTTGTGCGTCCTCCAGTGTCTCCCTCTCCAGTGACCACTTCTCTTCTGCCCTTAAACAAGGCTTGCTTCTCTTACTTAAATAACAGCAGCACGCAAAGAGCTAAACAAGTCGTTTTCCTTTTGCGTTCTCCTTTACACTTCCTGCCCTAACCTTAAGGGTCGTCTTTGACGTGTGTTTCTTCCTCAGCTTCTCTGTCCCATCCATCACCTGACCTCCTAAATATCTCTGAAATCCACGTATACTGCTACCGCCTTATTCCAAGCCACTGACAGCTGTCACCGCCGTTACTGCAGAAGCCCCAACTCTTCTCCAACCCCGCGTGGACTCTGGCTTCATTTCAGAGACATCTTCATGCTCCTACGAGAGCAGCCTTTTCAGAGCTCAGCTCTCACCACATCATTGTCAACCCCCCACCTACTTTTTAAAATGATGGATTTCCCATTGTTTTTGAGTGAAGGACTCAAATTCTTAAAATGGCTTTCAAAGGCTTGCTGGCTCCATTCTCATCTTTTTCTTCCTTTTTTTCCTCCTACACCTGACCACACTTGTGAATTTCAGACCCCAGATGCCCTGTGATCCTTTATGCCACAGTTCCCTAGGCTTTCTGAAATCTTATGTTCTAGTCTTTCTTTCTGAAATCTTTTCCTCCCCCAGTATTACTTTGCTCCTGCTCGCTCTTCAGATAACTGCTCCAGGGTCACTTTTTTCAGGAAAATCTGTTTATTTCTGATTTCCTGGCAAGTTCTCTGGTATACCTTTTTGTAGAATTACCATCTTTCCCCTTGAGTTGCATGACAGCACTGGTTGATTTTCTTGCTCACTGCTGCATCCCAGCTGCAACCTGGCACATACAGGCACGCCAGTAGATATTTGTTACATGAATGAATAAATCCTTTTCCTTAACTTCGTCATCCAGCTCTTTTTGAGAGCGGCCGTTACTTTTTTGCCTTCTCTTCACCCCTGTTGTTGCTGCTGTAATTCATCTTTTCCTCTTTAATTCTGAACCATTACAGTAGCTTGATAATTTCCAGGCTTTTCTCTGTTCCTCTTGTTTCTTTACTGAATCTGCTCATGTTACTGATCTGCTTAAAAAAGCCTTTCCCTTTCGCTAAGGAAAACAGGTCTCCCTAGCGCCCTGAGCTCTCCTAGACCGACCCCTAGCTACTCAGGGACTCATTTTTACAGACACTCCTTGTGTCCCGCAACACTCAACTGAACTTGGGTCTGTTGACCATGAATACTTTTCCCCCAGTTGTTTCTGCTGCACGCGTCTGTGAACTTTGGAGTTCTCAAAGCCTGGTTGCCGTTTTACTCTGGGCCATCATATGTTATGTGAACAAGTTAAATGAATTCTGCCAAGCTAATGGGCAGTCTTCCTCCCAGGCTTCTTTTAAGGGACGTAAAGTCAGCTTCATTAAGAAAGACCAACTTCTACTGTACCTGTACTCACTTAAGGCAAATATGAGGCATAAATATCAAGAATATTTTTAGTATAGTTATGAGATATAAATTAACTGTATCTCATCTTCAAAGGTACCATACCAACTAGTGTTGGTGTCATATGTGTGTAGTGCTGATTGCCCTTTTGTGAACATTGTTTTCCATTTCTGAAACTTAGTGGTGATTTTGTCCAAGACTAAGTTTTTTATTTTAATTTTTGCAATTTTTTTCATACTTTGTGAGGCGCCCAAGCCCTGTCTTGGCCTCTGTTTATTTTATCCTGATCGTTCTTGCTTCTCTAATCCGTCACGTAAAGTTGAAATTTGAGGATATGGATACGATCGATATTTCACATTGAAAGGCCACTTGATAAAGTTTAGTCATGACACTGCTGTTTCTTAGAGAAGTCACAAAACCTGATTCTGGTTTTTCTTTCTTTGTCCAGAAACTTAATCTTGCTGATTGGATTCAGGAAGGCTAACAACCCAGCCTCAGAGTGAAATTTAAGCCAGGCCAGCACTTTACTTAGGATGAGACGTGTAGTACAGACTGAACGGTCATTTCCTCTGACTTCCCCCTGTCAGGAATTCTATATGAAAAGCCAAATTATAATCAGAACATTTTTTTTTCGAGCATAGATACAGACAGGAAACGTAACAATAGTGGGATTTGAGAGAAAAATCTGCCTATGGAAACCAGTTTAGATGTAGGACCTCAAAAATAAAACTGTTAACTCTTTGAACTCTGCAAATTAACAAACTTACTCAACTTACAAAAATTTGATTGGAATGTTGATTTGTGATTTCTTCCTTGCTGTTATAGGATCACTTTGCTTCCTCTTTAAATTTGGAGAGAATATTTAAAGAAGCAGCAGGGAGAGAGAGAGAGAGAGAGAGGGAGTCAGGGAAAGAGCAGATCAGATTTTCTTGCTTTCTGGTAGCTACTTTCCTTTCCAAAGGTAACTTCAAATAATGTAAAACACATCTTAATGTTTATATAGCAAAACTGCTTTATAAAAATATTTCACCTGTACAAAAAATGAAGTACTGTCTTTAGGTAGACTTAAGCCACTCTGCGGGGTTAGTAATGATCAGCATTCTTGTCGACAGTAGCATAGTGGTAGCTGGTTCCCGTCCAGCTGCCACCCCCAGGAAGTGGCTCTCCGGCATCTGTTCTCTCTCCTTCCCTCCCTCTTTTCCTTCCTTTCCTAGCCAAGCCACCATAGGAAACTTTCAGTAGGCACTGTGACCCCATGACTCCTGCTCTGACCTGACCTTTGCCCTCTCTGCTAGTCATCTCAGTGTGGCAGAGCTGTGGGGATGTGACTCTCAGATTGATTCCAGACTTCAAAATTACATAATTTGAAAAAAAAAAAAAAAAGATTGAGCAGAGTAGGGAGGCAGGGATGGACTGTGGGGAATGGAACTGGCACAAAACTAGTATCCCTTTGGAAATGATGAAGGTGTCAGAGGCAATTCATTGTAAAGGTTTCGATTGGCATTTGTGATATTTATGCATGTAAAATATGAGCAAAGCTAATTGGACTGAATTAAATTCTGGTGTTTTATGTTGGTCTCAGCCCACCTATAGCTACATACATAATACTGTCCAAGTGTTTTCTCTGTTTATGTGGAGATGTCCCCAGGTATTATCTTCCTTGTTCTGAAATGTATCCTTTTTTTAACGCAGCTCTGGAAGATTGGTGTTGCTGGCAGGCGGCAGCCTGGAGATCGGTGATGTCACCGAGGACGATGCTGGGACTTACTCTTGTATAGCTGATAATGGAAATGAGACAATTGAAGCTCAGGCAGAGCTTACGGTACAAGGTATGCAAGTATTTCTGGTATAAATTTAAAAACCGGTGTACTTGATGGGTTTGCTAATTGTTTAACATTCATGTGGAAGAGACAAGACAGCATAATAGTTTGAAACCTAAGCGTTAAACCAGACTACTTGGGCTCAGATTTACTTCTCTGAGTCTCATCTTGCTCATTTGTTAAGTGGAGATAACAAGGGTCCTGACCTCGCTGGAGTTGTTTTGAGGATTAAGAGTCAGTACTTGTAAAACTCCCAGAACAGTGACTAGAATACGGTAAGAGCTCAAAGTTAGTTACCGTTGTTATTATCTGTGGTAGTAAAGTGGGAAAGGGTGTGATCTGGGGCATGTGCAGGTTCCAGCTCACTTTTCTTGCCTCAGAGTGCTCTCTCACAAAGACTTCTCGTTCTCTGACCCCGAACCATATATCTCCTACGTGTTGGTGTTGACCCCTTTCGGGTGAATAGTTCACCCAGGAGAGAGTGCGCTGTGGCTCTCAGTCTAACATGGTCACCTGTTGATTTGATGATTTCTTTCTTTTCAACCAATGCTGATCATCGCAGCATCTCCCTTACAGCTTCTCTGATTCAGCAGTCGGAGGAAATGACCGTGGCATGTGCATGTCGTCTCTTCCTTATCCCCGTCCCCCTTGCCCTTCTTCCATATGGAAATATCCCCTCAAAGGAGCACTTGCTGTCTCTCCTGTGACTTGTCTGCACCCTCAATTATCTTTGTTTCAAATGAAAATCTTGTAAGACCTCCGTTACATTATTTTGAGGGAAATCCAACATTACTTGGTATATGGAGGTTGTACATTAGCTTGTGATGGTTGTGATCAGCTTGTCTCAAATTGTGCCGATAGAGTGCTTCCTAATCTGAAGTTTGGGATGCTTTTGTTTTTTACAGGAGTGTTTGTTTCTCTTGGTACATTTTGTGGGTTTCAGAGTGGGAAGTAGAGTGGCCACGTTCCTACTCTGATAGTCCCCATAAAAAGCTGGTGTAGATGTCAGGCAAAAAAGCAAAATGCGTCACTAGATATAAAGTGGGACATTAGGCATTAATAAGAGTTAATCTACCAGGACAATAGAACAGTTCTGAATGTGTGTGTACCTGTAACATAATCCCAAATATGAAAAGCAGAGACTGGGAGAACTGTAAGGAGGAGGAGACAAGACAAACCTACAGTCATGCTGATGGATTTTAACACACTCAGTAACAGATAGACTGTGTAGACCAAAGCAAACAAATGCACACAAAACCACAGATAGTTAAGAAGAACTGAACATACAACCAGCAGACTTGACCTCATTGACATTTGTAAAATACTGCACCAAACAAAGGGATAAACTCTGTTTTTTATAAGTGCCAATGAAACCATCACTAAAATATAGGGGATGCTTAGAGGAAATTCATAGCCTTAAGTACATGTCTTAGAAGAGAAGAAAGGCTGAAAACTCAGTCACTTAAATATCCATCTCAAAAAGTTAAAAAAGGAATAGCAGATTTAACCCAAAGAAAATAGAAGGAAAAGAGCAAAAATTAATGAAATAAAAACTAAACATTCAAAATAGAGTTTTATCAAGGCAAAGTTGGTTTTTTGTAAAGAAGAACATTGATAAACCCCTGACAAGACTTACATGTAACTTGACAAAGCTCTTTCTTTAGACCAAGAGTCAGTGAACTATATATAGTTCACGGACCAAATCTGCCTGCCAGCTCCTTGTTTTTTTCGTTTTTTTTTTTTTTTTTTTTTTTTTTACAACCTATGAACTAAAAATAGTTTATATAGTTTTAAGTGGTTTGAAAATACCAGAAGAATAATATTTAGTGACATAGAAAGATTTTATAAAATTCAGATTTTATTGTCAGTAAATAAAGTTTTATTGGCACACAGTGACCCTCATGTATGTATTGACTGTGGCTGATTTCACACTACAGCAGAGGAACTGAATAGTGTGATAGCGACCACGTGGCCCAGAAAGCCTAAAAGATTTACCATCTGGTCCTTTTCAGAAAAAGTTTGAATTCCTGATACAGACTCTGTAAAGAGTCTATAGGTGAATAAGGTCAAACAAAGATAGGTAAACCAGCAGAAAATGGGCAGGACTCGAACAGCCGCCTCACAGGTCTCCAGGTGGCTGTTAAACATTTGAAAAAGTGGTTGGTATTATTGGTTTTCAGAGGAATGTAAATGCCACAATGAGGTACCACTGTACTCTACCAGGTTGGCTAAAATTAAAGAAACAAACAGTACGAGGTGTCAGCTAGGACGAGGAACACTGGGGACTCTCACTGAGTGCTGGTAGGACTGTACGTTGATACAAGCATTTTCAAATACTGTTTGGCAGAATCTCCTAAATCTGCACACAGACCTATCTTCTGATACAGTGGTTGTATTTCTAGGAGTATACTCGTCAGAATGTGTGTGTGTGTGTGTACTTATATATGCATCAGAAACATGCACAGTAATGTTCTCACCAGCTTTATTCGCAGTAAATCACAACCGGAAACAGTTGAATGTATAAATAGTGTTCTAATCACGCAGAGGCATGTTATCAGCAATGAAGACGGACAGACCACTGCTCAACAACATGGATAAATCATTAAGCACCACTGAAAGAAAAAAGCCAGGCATGAAAGAACACAGACTGTTTGATTCCATTTTTATAACGTTCAAACATAAGCAAAACGAATCTGTGGTTATAGAAGTGAGGACAGTGGTCACTTTTGGACAAGGAGGGTGAGCGGCTACTGCACAGTGGGGTTTCTGGGCTGCTGATACTCCGTTTCTCAGTCTGGGTGGTCGTGACAATAATTCTAGCCATTGATGTTAACGTGTCACGTGAAGTCTTTCTTGCTGTTTACAGATAAGAAGTCATTATGTCCAAAACATTTTTGGAAATTTTTATTTTGAATCTTGTCCCACAACTGAAAGTATTTGTTTCTTTTCCTGGTGAGGAAATCAGTCTATGAGAAATGATCAGAGATTATATTTGTATAAATATTTATTTAGACAGTTATTTTTATATTTATAGTCATTCCTGTCTGATTGCTATTATTCTTTAAAAAGTTATACCTACAGGAAATACCATAGTGAGTGTTAATGCAGAAAGGGTTATAAGTTCATTCTTCATCTGTTAAATATTTCAAATTTATTGTTTTATCATTAGCTCCTGGGATTTCTACACATGCTGTGACGTGAATTAGCCCATTAGGTATTTCCTGTCATCTCAGATTGTTGATAACACTTAAAATGGGTCATGAGTTGTTTTTTTTTTAAAACAGGATTTTTTTTTTCCTTTTCTCTTAAAACATTCATAATGGTCTGTGATACACATTTTCTCTTCCTCCCCAAAAGAAGAAATTTTTCCATTTGTATTTTTGTGGGATAAATTGTAAATTGACTTTGTCAGTAGTCATAACAAACCCAGCACTGAAGTTTTCAGTTCCACCGTGTTTCTCTGAAGTGGTGCCCTGACGTCATTCTGCTTCTCCTCCTCGTCTCTCTCTGATCTCTGTCCACACTAAGACCCTCATCTCCCCCTTTCTCCCAGTCTTCGTGGTCTCACTTCCCTTTACTTCATGGTTAGTTACAGTCTTCTACTCTCATTTACTAGAACTGTCAGTTCTCTTGGCTTAGATAAAAGCATACCCTTAAGGCACATGTACACGAAACACATCCTTCACGTGTGGGAGGTCCCCCAGGGAAGCAGTAAAAAGCACGCCCGGGTTCCAGTCTGAACTGCTGTTACTTACTCAGCTGTGTGGATTTGGCCAAGTTGTTTAACTTACCTGCATCTTAGTTTCTTCAACCAGTTAAATGGGTTGTTATAAGGGTTACTTAAACTTCCGGCACTTTTCCACCTGGACCTGGGATAGAAATGAAATCATCTTTACCAAACTGCCTTTAGTGTCCTGAACATACTGTGCAATTTGATGGCTCTGTTTGCCTGTATCCTCGCACCCCTCCTCACATTTCCAGATAGTCTCAAAGAATAGTTCCCCGACCCTTCTTTGAAGCTTTCTACTGTTTCCCAGTTCCGATTATAACAATAACCAACATTTTACTGGTCTTTTTGTCCAAGAGATTTCTTAGGTTGAGATCATGTCAGTGGTTTTCAGACTTTGGAAAGGGGCCGGGCAGGGAACTAAGGTTAAATCTCACGAGGAACTAACTCTTGTGGAAGCTGGGCAGGGTAGGGGTGGAGATTCTACACCCTGTCCCCTCCATTCCTTGCTTAGATTTTTCTCTTGTCCATGATTACAAATACAGAGTTTCAGTGACTATCTTAAAAGTAGTATCAAAGGTATTTTTAAGCAGTGCTTTTTCACTGTCTCCTGTAAATTAGGCAGAAGGCAGAATCCAGTGTCACAGGAGATACAACCAAACAGGGTACGGTCCTCATCCTCAGGGGTGCAGTAGGCAACACAGAGAAGCGATTGAGCACTTCCAGCCCCGGATGACAGAAGCTGCAGTACTGTGTGTCAGCTGTGCCTTCGAGGCCCAGTCTTGTCCAGTGATGGTTGTTCAGAAAGTGGAGGGAGATAAATAATACTTGATGTTTTTAACGGATAGATTTATTCCTTGAATTCTCGATATCACATTGCGAGTCAGAAAAGGATCATGAATCCATACTTTTTAGAAAGAATTGTCCTTTGCCATTTGTGACAACATGGATGGACCTCGAGGGCATTATATAAATGAAATGCGTTAGAGAAAGCCAAATACCATATGATCTCTCTGATACATGGAATCTTAAAACCACCACCACCACCAACAAAACGAGCTTATAGATACAGAAAACAGAAAAATAGATTGGTCGTCAGGGTGGAGGGTGGCTGAAATGAGTGAAGGAGGCCAGAAGATACAGGCTTCCAGCTATAAGATAAATAAACCCTGGGGATGTAATGTATAGTAAACAATATTGTATATTTGAAAGATGCTGAGAGAGTGACTCTTAAAAGTTCTCATCACAAGAAGAAAATTTGTAACTACGTTGCTTGATGTTAACTAGACTTACTGTGGTGCTCATTTTGCAATATTACATGCATTGAATCGTTACATTACATTGTATACCTGAAAGATGTATAATGTTATATGTCAGTTATTTTGCAGTAAGAATTTTTATTTAAGAAAGGAATATTTATGTGACGGTTAAAATTCTATAGTGATCACACCAGCCAAAATAGTTTTCCTCTATAGCCTTGGAGGAAAGTTTACACGGACAGAATTAGGCTTGTGAACTTTGAAATACTGAGAAATGACAAGGGTCAGTTGGGTGTTCTGTGTCATTGTCAGAAACCAGATCATTTGGCAAAATGCTGATCTTCGCCATCCATTTCAATTTCCATCTCACATGGTATTACTCTTTTTTCTCAGCTGTTTTTCAAATGGTGGTACTTTTCTTTTAAAACCCTTAATCATAGTAATTTTCAACTAATAAGAATAATGGGGTAAAGAATATTTTTTACCTAAGGAAAAAATCTTTTCAGTTTTTTTCAGTATTTTTGAGTTGGGGAAATTTCATAATAAAACATTGAAAGAATTTTACAGCAGACACCCACCAACTAGAGTCTACAATTGACATTTTATTGTAATTGCTGTGTCACATCTATCACTTGATCTGTTCATCTTAATTTTTTGATACATTTCAAAGTAAGTGGCAGACATCCCCACGTGCTTCAGTATTCACATCATTAGCTAGAGAGTAATATTTTAATTATGGGTTTTTTGTTTTTGTTTTGAGGTAAGATTTATATACAGTGAAACACACAAATCTTAAGTGTGATGTTAATATATTCCAGCAAATATGCATTACTGTACAGCCAAAACCCCTATCAAGAGATAGCGTATTACTGCCACTGAGAAAGCTCCCTTCCCAGGAAATCCTCTCCTTACCTCCCCAGAGCTGCCTGCTCTTTTGTTTTTTAACCAGTGTCTTAGTTTTGCCTCTTCTAAAGCGTTATATAAATGTAATCATGTTGTCTATACTTGTTTATGTAAGGCTTCTTTCGCAAAGCATAACATTTTAAATTCATTCATGGTGTTGCATATATTAGCAGTTGGTTCCTTTCTGTTGCCGAGTAGTACTTCTGAGTATTATGTTGCTGAGCAGTATTTCTGAGTATTATGCCAGACCTTTTCCCAAAATGGTTGTACCAGTCTGCATTCCGGCCAGCCATGTGTGTGAGTTCTCTTTGCTCCGTTCTCTGGCCAGCGTTTGGTGTGGTCCGTCTTTTTAATTACAGTCGTCCTGGCTAGTGTGTAATGGTACCTCTCTGTAGTTTTAATTTGTATTTCTCTCGAGACTAATGATGTTGAATACTTGACCATCTGCTTATTGGTCATTCCTGCATCTTCCTTTCTGAGGCGTTTTCTAGATGTTCTAAACAAGGTTGGTTTCCTGTGTAGATGATACACATGTTTGTCCATCTTATTAAAAAGATTCTTACAGTGTTGTGTTAGGGAATTGTCTGTTTATTGGTACTTGAAAGAAATGGACAATAGAAAATTTAAAATACTGATTTAATTTCAGGCCTTTGCTTTAGGTGATTTCTACTTCTATTATTTTTGAATTTGAAAATTTTCTCAGTATAGCTATTTGAATTTGTTTTGAAGAAGCAAAGGAATAATACCAAATTTGCTATGAAATGTCAGTAATTTACAAATTGATCCCAGATATGTTTGCCTCTGTATATGGTTCTTGGGTAGTAGCTGTGCCTGGAACAAATAGTTAAATTTGCCTAGTATATTAGTCTTCATCAAATTACAAGTTTTTTAAAAAAAAATCTGATTACAAAATCTAATCACTGCATTATCAGTGGTAAAACACCTTTTCTTCAAAACCTTGGGGGACCTTGGCTTTCCATACCTCTAAGTAAATTATTTGTAAGCATTGGCCCTGAGTTCCAGGTCAAAGAGAACCACAGAATTTAGACCATACCACACTAATGTGTTAAAGTGAGGAAATAATATGTGAGCCAGAGGTGTTGTTCTCAGCTCTTTTTAGTGGGAGCATAATGGTTGGTTTTCAGTGATTGTATAACAGAATTATACTTTACATATATATGCTTTACATTTTGAGACTTGAAAGAGATTTAATTAAGTACGTGTTACAATACCTAATTCGTAGCTGATAAGCAACAGAATTTAGTTCCCTTTTCTCTGGTGAAACCCTTTAGAGATGTTGTTACTAGTCTTCTGATTGATAAAGCTTCTGAAAGTCCCCAAAGTATGTTTTCCTCTTAAACCTTTTTCTTGGGATGCTGCAAATGGTTGCTGCTGCATTTTAAAAAATTGAAACAGTTAGGACAGTGGAATTATGAGCCCTTTTGATTTGCCAAGAAATTTTATTATAGTAGGAATGTCATCAAGCAACTTTTATTCACAAAGTATAATGTATATTATATCACATGTATGTTATATGGATCTACCTGGCAAGTTCTTTAAGTGTCTTTTGCATTATCAAAGATGTTTTCACATACATATTTCTTATATCCTTTTAAGGAAAGGTAACCTCCCTAAGATCACAGAACACATTTGAGGGCAGAGTCCAGAACTTTCGACTCCTAGTCTGGTTCTCTTTATTTAGTGTATACCACCTCATCAGGGTCTTTATTCTCTCCCAATGGCTTTTAAACATTTTTACTACTACACATAGTAAGAAATACACTTAACGCTACAATCTAACATACACATATGTGTCTGTCTCTGAAACAAGTTTTACAAAGTAATATCTATCCATACTATGTGAGATGCACTGTTTTTTTAATCTACTCCATCCTGTCTTCCTGTTCCATATTTTAAAACATTGATTTCATGAAATACTGATAGGTCACTTGACAAAGGTGTGGAAGTGGTCCTCTCTGATTGGGAAGAGTATTTAATCACTGACATTGTTGAGAATTGCTGACATGGACTGATGAAAAAAGCAGACCAGTTTTAATTATTGTTTTTACCGTCTATAGACAATGTACTTCTTCAGTGCCTGCAGAAAAATTGACTGTGCCCACTGGCCTGCCCCAGGTACACCAGTGGGCTAGCAGTTTGAAAACATATATTCTGCTTTGTATTGAACTGCTGGGGCTTGAACTGAGCAGCAAATTCAAAGATTTCCTGAACTTACTCTAAGAGCGAGAATGTTCATTTTCAGCTGCTGTGTGGAATTTTCAAACATAATTTAAACTTTAATTTGCATTTGGAGAAAGTATACAAAGATTTTTTTCTGCTAGGCCAATTTGGAGAATTTTCATGGTAAGGAGTGAAAAATAAATGTGGCAGTAACAGTATGATAAATAAAGAACGTGTTTAAGAACGAGCTTTTCATCTTTGGAGATGAGGAATTAGTTCAGAAGAAGCTTAATGATCATTTACTGGTTTGGACTGGATTATTATTCAGGGAACGACATCCAACTGATACTACAGAAATAATTCTATCATTTTTTTAGATTACAAGAATAATTGGTATTTTATAGTTCCCTCCACAAAAGCAAAAGAAATCTGGAAAGAAAAATTACTCACCTAAAATCCCGTTACCCACAAATAACATTGCTGTTAACCTTTCAGTTTATATATTTCCAGTGGTTTCATGAGAAAATACATGTTTTTTAAAAATTGAGATAATACTCATGTGTTTTTTTTTTTTTTCTGTGTCTTTTGGGTATCATGGGCTCGTCTTTCTGTGTCAGGATGTGCAAATCTGTATTATATGTAGTGGAATTACAATAGAGCCAGCAGAATTTTCCTTAAGGACCAGATAGACACTGTTTTAGTTTTGTGCACCTTGCGGCCTGTGTCACAGCTGCTCGGTTCTGGCATTGCCGCAGAAAGGCAGCTTATAAGCTGTACCTAACCTGATGAGCATGACTGTGTTCCAACATGACTTTATTTGTAAAAAAAAAAAAAAGACCCATAATTTGTTGACCCCTGCTGTGTAATATTCCAGTGTTTCCATTTGTCTGTCCAGGCCCCTAGCAACCATTTCGGTGGTTTCTAGTGTTTTACTGCCGTAACTGACACCTTTAAGAACCTCTTTATACATTTGTACGGTTTAACGTTTAGTTACCTTTTTATGATAATTCCTAGCATTACTGCTGTCAGGTCAAAGGTATTCATGTTTTAAATAGTGATGTATCTTGCCAGCTTGCCCTCCAGACAGGTGGTATCGCTTTAGTTACTCCTCAGTATGAGTGGGAATATGCTGGTTCTCCCATAGCTTCCCCCACGTCGCTGTCATCAAGCTGTTTAGTCTGTGCCAGTGGGATGGGGGAAAGACATTTTGCTTTTTAATTCACAGGAGGTTTGCCATCTTTTTAGATTTTTATTGCCTTACTTTTATTTTCTTTGTTCTTGTTGGACAATTTTTTTTTAATAATGAAAGTTTTTAAAATTTTTATTTTGAAATACAGATTCACAGGAAGCTACAAAATAGTGCATAGTTTTTGAGTTGTCTTTTATTGACTTGTAGAACTTTTTATGTATTCTGAATATTCTTTGACATATGAATTGCAAATAATTCAGATATTTCACCTGTGTCATTTAGCAGCTTTATTGAGGTAATAGTTGATACAATACAGTGCACTGCACATATGTAAAGTGTGCAGTTGGGTAAATTTTATGTTTACCCACAGTCGAGATATTTAACGTATTCGTCATTCCCCAGAGTTTTCCAGTGCCTCCTGGTGTCCCTCCCACCTGCCCTTCACGCCCCTTGTCTCCACGGAGCCACATCGGCCTCTGTCACTGTCATTACTCGGCATTTTCTAGAGATTTACATGCATGGGATTGCACAAGCGTGTGCTGTTTTTTTGTCTTGCTTTATTCAACATGCTTATTTTGAGATTCAGCCATGCTGTTGCATGAATCGGTAGTTCATTCCTTTTCTGCTGAGTAGTGGTCGACTGTTTAAATGTGCCACAGCTGTTTATTCCCCTCTGATGGACATTTGGGTTGTTTCCAAATTTTGGCAACTTAAAGCTGCTGTGAACATTCCTGTAATTTATCTCTTAATTTTAAGGCATATTTTATCATATAGAAAACAGTTAACTACGTTGGGATTTTTCCTTTTGAAAGTGGATCTTGCTTAGTTAGGCTGCACACCTTCCCCTCCCTCCAGTTAAAAAATTCCTTCCCATTTTCTTCTAATACTTTTGTAGTTTATTTTTACTTCTTGGTCTATCTGAAGGCTTTTTGTGTGTGTGTCTGTGAGTGGGGAGTAATTAGGTTTACTTATTTACTTTTTTTTAGAGGAGGTACTGGGGATTGAACCCAGGACCTCGTCATGCATGCTAAGCATGAGCTCTGCCACTTTGAGCTATACCCTCCCCCTCATCTGAAGTTTTTTAAATATATCATAAGTAGAGATCAAACTTTATATTTTCCCAAATGGATTGTTGCCCCAATACTATTCTTGCCCCCCAGTGATTTAAAATATCACCCCTATATAATCCCATTTTCCAAAATTACATGGTTCTTATTTCTAGACTCTGTTTTGTTGATCAGTGTGTCTGTTCTATATCAGTACTGTCTGAGTTGTAGTTTTGATATTTAGTTAAGAGCCCTTCGTTCTTTTCAAAAAGATTTTTTTTCACATTTTTAGAATTTTTCAATGAAATATAGTTGATTTATAGTATTCTGTTAATTTCAGGTGTACAACAGAGTGACTCAGTTAAACATAGTTTTTCAGATTATTTTCCACTGTAGGTTATTAGATGATGTTGAATATAGTTCTCTGTGCTCTACAGTAGATCCTTGTTGCTTACCTGTTTTATGTATAGGAGTTTGTATCTGTTAATCCCATACTCCTGATTTATCCCTACCCCACTCCCTTTCCCCTTTGGTAACCAAAGGATTGTTTTCTGTGTCTGTGAGTCTGTTTCTGTTTTATATATAGATTCTCACGTTTTTTAATAGATAGAATTAAGAACAAGCTGTGGAATCAGCTTGTCAGATTTTCTTAAAATTTTTCTTGGGATATCAAATGGTATTTCATTGAATTTATAGATTAACATCAAAAGAATTATAATTAACCCTTTTACAAAACTACATCTGCCCCACCTACCAGGTGAATGTATGCCTCTCCACTTTTATTACTTTAATTTAAACATTTTTAATAGGTAATATATGCAGAAGATTTTTAAAAAGGATATATAATGAAATATTACCGTGTCTGAGCCTCCCTCCACAGAAGCAGCCACTACCGTTAATTTCTTTAGATCCTTCTAGAGCTGTTCTATGCCTAGTCAAACAAAAATGTGTGCAAATGTAGCATTAGATGTAACAGGCAGTCAGAGATTATTCTCATCAGGAGCAGATCCAGCTTTTGTGGATCCTAGAGTGAAAATTATTTTGGAATCCGTGTACGAAAATGAATAGAGCAGTTATTTACAATGAGGGAAAAAAGCACAACAAATTAGTTTTTTAAAAGCTGATAAACACTACAAACAATACAAAAATCCAGAAAAAATAACATTTATTTTTGACTGTCTCATACACTTATGTAGTATTTGTTTTGGCTGCATTTTATTTGATTGTCTCCTCCTATGACAATTATTTTTTTTAAGTCATTTTCTGTAAGAATAGAAAGTTAATTTGGTCTTTTTGCTCCAGGTTATGGACCAACCTGCTGCTGTCACAAAAGAGGTGGCCACTATATACTGATATGTAAAATTAGTAAAAGAGAAACACAGGGTACAGAAGAGTGTTTATTGGCTGATCCATTTTGTATTTTTAAAATGTGTATAACGTGTTTGAAATACATAGGAAAAAGTTTGGAAGGCTCACACATGAAAAACATTAATAGTGTTTATCTCTGGGGAGTATAGTGATATTGTATGAACTTGGTAAAGGTGAGGATTTTATGTTTCCTGTATTTTTACACCTTTTTACTGAATACTTACTCCGTTTTTAAACTTTGAAAATGATAGAAAAATGGAGAAAAGAAAGCAAAAGATAACAGAACGAACTGAAAGAATACGAGGGAGGAGTAAGGAGCAGATAAATCCACAGTATCTAGTCGTCAATACAAATTTTTTAAATAGGTGATCTATGAACACGGTGAAAAATCAAATGGTTCAAAAGCATATGTGGTACAGTGCAGTACCACCTCACACCCACTAGGGTGTCTGCCATCAGAAAACCAGGAAATATAAGTGTTCCTGAGGATGTGGAGACAATGGAGCCCTTGTGTAATGTTGGTGGGAATCTGTAGCCACTGTAGAAACCAGTACGGTGGTTCCTCAGTAACGTAAAAATAGAAATTACCATGTGCTCCAGCAGTTCTAGAGAACTGAAAGAAGGATCTCTGGGGATAATTGTACACTCATACTCAAGTTTTACAAGGTGAAAAGAGTTCTGGAGGTGGATTGTGATGGTAGTTGCCCCAAAATATAAATGTACTAATACCACTGAACTGTGCACTTAAAAGTGGTCGGGATAGTCCATTTTGTCTTACGTTTGTTCTACCACAGTTTTTTAAATTGAAGGAAAAAGTGTGTGGTAACAAGTCACTCCTTTTGTTTGACAGCTTCCCAGTTATCCTCCTGTGAGATAACACTGGACCGATGTCCAGTGTTCTGTATTTCTTTCTCTGCATCACTAGTTAGTTATGTCTCTCCCTTTTGAATTCACATCCGTGTAACACTTTTTCTTCTTCTCTTAAAACGTCATACTGTTCTGTCTTACAGTTTTTTAAGTGCATGTCCTTATTACCTATCTCACAGCATCCAGTAAAATGTCTTTGTAGCTTAGTAGTTGCTCATTAAATACTTGTTTAGTGATTGAGCAAAGGAATGAACTCTGTGGTCCTGGAAGGTACAAGAATTGGGGGGCTCTCTGTGTATATAAAATGGGGATCATATATACAGTAGTCTCCTTTAGTGACTAATGCAGGGTCCTCACACTTCAGCATGATAGAATAATCTGGGAGATCTTGTTAAAATGATGATTTTTGTGGCCTTATCTTTTGGAATTCTCAGGCATATGTAGTGAGGCCCAAAATTCAACATCTTTCTGTGTCTTTGTGTGCCTCTGCAAGTAGTCTGTGAATCTCACTTGGAGAAACATTGTCCTAAGTCGTTTGTATGCGGCTTTCAGCATTATAGCTGAAAATTATAGATTGAGTTCAACTATATTTAGGGAGCATTTCCAACGTACTTACAATGCCAAGTGAGAGTAATCCACCGTGAGGCCTCCGTGCCTTCTCTGTGTAAATGTGGTACACAGTTAACGTTCATCATGATAATATTAGGATAGCATTCAAAGACTCAAGTATGTTCAGTCTTGTTAAGGAAGGGTAGCCTATATTTAGTAAAGATTTTTATGAGTTCTTCACCCCCCAAAAAAATTACGTGTAGAGCAGTTTGTGAAATTTAAGAGCTTTAAGGACCCTAAACCCCAAGTTTGAGAAACATTGCACAAATATTAAATTCCACAGTAGAGAAGCAAACTTGTAAACATAAACACACATATGAGTGCTGGAATTATATGCTTAAGATTTTACGTTATCCTAAGTGTTTAAAAGCCAAGTTTAAAACTTATGCAGAAAATTCATAGACAGCAAAGAATAAATTTATGACTCCTATTGGAGAAACAGTGGTATAAAACATTAAATCCTTGAGAAACTTGAGAATCCTTGAAAATATTCTCAATATCTGATTTTCTGATAGTGCCGACTAATGGTATTTTTAGAATTCAGCTAACCATTTATTTCAACAAATATGCTTTGAACATGTGTTAAGGTTTAGACCACTGGGGTTTCAGTGGTAAATAGGGCGGTGATGGCCTAGGAATGCAGAGGAGAAAAGGGGGCCTGTGGATCAGGAAAAGCTTCTGTAAGGAATTGTTTTTTAAAATCTGAAGGATGAGTACCTGTTGGCTAAACCGAGAGGTAACGTTGAGGCGGTGCAGTGCAGCGGACCTGGAGGTGCAGGGGTGGAAGGGTAGACAGGGAATTTCGAGGTCATGTGGCACCTCTGTCATAATGTTGCTTCATAGTTTTATCACTCCGTCTGTCTCTCCTGGAGATGAAGGAAAACCCATTCACTTTCTTTGGAATAAGAAGCTTTTTCCAAGAAGTGCGGGAGGGTTCTGGTGCTTTGTTAGTTGAATCATTACTTACAGCAGGCTTGTGACTGGACTGTCAAATAACATCCCTGAAGTGATTTCAGGCTGTTAAAAATGCTTGGGTTTTATTTGTTGGGTTTTTTTTTTAAGGACTTACATGTAATTTTGTGAATTATTGAAAAGAAACTTAGGAAGAGCCAACTGTGCAGTGCAACATAAAATGGACAAAATGACTTTATTTCTCTACTTAAAGTGCTATTTAAGAATTTTAAATACTTAAGCCTTTAAAATCAAACAATAGAACTCCAACAGTTCAGAGCTAATGTAAACAAAAACCGTTACAATCTTCTAAATAACAGCATAATAAAGTAACCTTGAAGCATTGGTGTTGGCACTACATTGTTTCCTGTTTGAATTGAGAGGCAGTTTCCAGCATTACGTAACAGTGATGGAATTAAGTGATGTTTCCAGTAAGAGAATTTTGCAAGTATAATATGTTTTAGTATTAAGTTCTACTTGTGCATTTAGCAATTAAAATTATTCTTGAAATGATGGTAGCATTAGAAGGGATAGGGAGCTGTCAAAGAGAGCTTGAAGCTTAATTATCTCTTTGGTAACAAAATGCATAATCTTCCATTATGGTGCTTATTTTCCTATGGTAATTGACTCATTTGCTCTCTGGTTATCATTTTAACTTCCCAACCACAAACATCTGCTCTTTCATTGTGTTTAATTGGTGTGAATACCATCTACAGAGATGTTAAAATCCAGGGAACATTGTAAAGGCATTATTTTATAATTCATGAAAGGGAAAACTAAATGATGAACATTGCGATGATTTTTTTTTTCTAATAGGCTTTGAAAGTCTGTTTACTAAATATGCATACTAAAATTACATTAATTGGATTTTCTTTTGAAGAGGATTTTGCTGTGTTTTCCAGAATTACGCACCCTGCCTTAGGGGAAGCCTCAGTCCTTGAGGCTCAAGGAGTGTCATTTCATCAGAAACGTGGTACCATAGTAGTTAAGATTAAATGTTTTGAAGGTAGAAAAAATTTAGTATGTTACTATTTTAAGACAAGGGATGGGTACAAATTGTATATACAGCTGCTTATAATTTTAAAAATGAAAGGATAAATCATAACATTTTTTAAATGGCTCTCTACAGGGGAAAGGAGGAATGAGGGTAGAGAGAACAGGGTTAGAAGCAAGTCTTACTGGAATATACCTTTCTTTTTGTAGATTTAAAATTCCTGAAAAGGGAAAAGTAAGATGAAACAAGTGACTCTAAGCATGTAAAACTACTTGGTAGTGTAGCCAAATAGAAAGTTAAAACTCCACGTGAAAGTTACTATTCCAAATAAATTTAAAATAGTAACGGGACTATATATACTAGTGAAGTTTACTCAAGGAAAAAAAGAATTCCAAAAATCTTCAACTGTTTTCTCTTGGTGGAAATGTTGATATTGTTATTCTGAGACTACTGAGTGCAAGAAAAAACATGTAAGTTAATAAGTTGTTGTCATTGAGAACAGAGATTTTTGGCATGTGAGAAAGGAGATACAGATGTGAAATGAATACGATTCTGTTAAAACTTATAGTCCCAAATTTAATTGGAAATACCAGGATGAAATCATGATGAATTTTATGTTTAAAAAGTACATAATTCCTAGCTTTGTCCACAAATAGAGGCTAAAAACAGTGACCAGAAGATGCTAAAGACCACTCTGGTCGTGTCAGAAAGGACTCAGGAATTTCCAGTGAACTCGGGCTTCTGTTGATCAAAGATGGGTCAGTTTGAGAAGGAAAAGAATAACTTCCATGGATTGAAACAAGCCAAATATATTTTAGTCCATGAACTCATAAGGATACTTCAAGATAAACAACAAGGTCCTACTGTACAGCACAGGGAACTATATTCAATACCTTGTAATAGCCTATAATGAAAAAATATGAAAAAGAATATATATATGTATAAATAAATCACTGTGCTGTACACCAGAAGTTAATACAACATTGTAAATTGACTGTACTTCAGTTTTAAAAAAAGCCTTCAGTGATCACATTTGGCAGATGACATTAGAGAACCAGATCATTGTCTTGAAAACTGGTAAGCTGAAGGAAAGAATCAAGCATTATCGTGCTCTTTCTATAAGAACTGTGCTTGGAGACAACCAGCTAATTGATGAGGGGATGTTTCTCTTTATAGAAGGAATGAGAGAATGAGAATATTACTATTTTGCAACTCGTTTTGCACAGGCAGTGATTATCAAAGACTATTAACATCAAGAAAAGAGACACAGCCACACATTATGAACCCTCCTGCTGGAAGGACAAGGTGCTGCCTATGAAGTGGTGTTGGGGGGCGTGGGGACAGGGAGCCTGACTCCAGTCAAGCTTCTACATTCAATTGCCCGTAGGGAGGATGAACATGTTAAATTACTCCTACGGCAATGCAGTCAGCAAAAGACAGAGTACAGGAAACTCTGTATGGGACAAACGACTTCTTCAGCAAACACATTGCAAACAAAGGTTAAAGATTACCTGTAGATTAAAAGAAACATTAATTAACGAGTGCACCTTGTTTGTCCAATTAAAGTGAATCATCTGTTATTTGTAAGTCAGTGATTTACAGCTTTGGGTTAAGGGGAAAGGGAGACACTGGAATATTCAGGCTCTTTGCCCCAAAGATTCTGTCACTCCACCTCCCACCCTTAAAACCAGTTCGTGTAATGAGGGGTGTTACTAATGGGGATGTGTGTGTGTTTCAGCAAGTGAGCCATTTGAGGCCTCTCATGTGACATTTGTACTACTATTTTTTTTTTTTTTTTGGTTACTCATCAAGCTGAGTGAAAAGAAAGATAAAGTCAGTCTTCTCAACTCTTTGAATTTTAATTGTGACTCTTCCAAAATTCATTTTTAGGTCGCTTAGAATGTTCCTATTTTTAATTTCTTCAGTACAGTCAACTTAGTAAATATTTCTCAACAGAGAAACTCAGAAATCATCTTTATAATTACTCTTCCAGTTAATTATACCAGAATATCAATTTTTAAAGATACTGTGTTCTTAACATATATTTAAACATATATACTTGTTACACGTTTTTGTAAAAATGTATGAGAGCTTCAAATAATTAAACATTCTGTGAATTCTATGATTTTAAAACACTACTTATAGTTACCTGATTTTGTTAATATCTTAATTTCCTTTCTATTTTAAAGCCCAACCTGAATTCCTAAAGCGGCCTACTAATATATATGCTCATGAATCTATGGATATTGTATTTGAGTGTGAAGTGACTGGGAAGCCAACTCCAACTGTGAAGTGGGTCAAGAATGGGGATATGGTTATCCCAAGTGATTACTTTAAGATTGTAGTAAGTATTTTTCAAAGAAGCTTATCTCTGAAACCTTTAAATCTTTAAATGTAATCACCAAGAAACCTGTTATCTGTAGTACATAAACTGCTGTATGTAAGAGAAGATAGAAAAATTCACTTAGAATATAATCTCTTCATTGGCTGCTGAGAAAGCTGAGCCCAGAAATATTTTGGTAGCTCTGAATGATCACATAGCAGATGAGTGGTTGAACTCAGCCTACTCCAGATCTCCTGGCCCACAGTCTACTGCTCCTACCGAAACATGCTAGCAGCCTTAAACACAGCTGCCACGACTTTCTGGGTGGTGAGTGTCCTGTGCGTGTACACACGTGCACCAGTTGTCTTCATAGCTCTCTGTTCAAGGAGCAGAATTCTGTCCTTCATATACTGATGCTCAGGCCCTTCAAATTAAGTATGACCCAGTGTTGGACAGTTGTGACAATAGATACAAAGGTTCTTTTAAAAAGTAAAGCAAAAGTAAATAATTAGCCTTCAGTCTATTTAAGAATATTCAGCCATTATTGCTTTTTGCTTCATATATATATAGTAAATGCTTAGTAAATATTATCTACTGTTATTATTAGCATTACCTAACATCTTACTAACAGAACTATCTAGATTTTAGTGATAAAGATGAATGAGATATCTTAAGATGCATACATGACATTTATAGACATAATCAGAAGTAATTATGGTTGTTAAAGACTTAATGTTTCATTATGAATTTCTCATGGAAGTAATTCGTTCTTCGTAGGAATATATTTACTGTTTTTGAAATGCATAATCTCATATATTACAAAAAGTAATTCACAAGTATTTAACCCTAATTAAAAAGCACTGTGTTATGATTAACTTACCATTTTTCATTATTTTCATACCATATTATAAACTCCTAAGCCCATTTTGGGTTACATCAATAGCAGTAATAGTAGTTGACATTTATGTAGCACTTTATAGTTTAAGGGCAGCTTGTATATATGTCGTCTTGTTTAACTTATTATAGTCTAATGTGTTAGAACTACTGATATTAAAGATAATTTTAAGAAGATGCCTTGAATTCACAAATTCAGACTTCCCACTGTGGTCACCTGGTACTGCGTGCCAGATACTTTTTTCAAGCAAAGATGTATACAAGTTTACAAACATCATGGATATGACTTCATGTAAGGATTGAGTTCTTAATTACTAATGATGGTGTTTTCTTTTCTAGTCAGTTAAGTCAGTGCCTTTTCAGAAAAATTGAGTTAATAGATACATAGGTAGTTAATATTCAGTAACTGGATCATACAATTTTACTTGTTTTTCCTCTCCAGAAAGTGCATATCCTTGAGATTTTGAACTGTTCATCAGTTGAATCATAAAATTTTGTTTATGTTTGTCCTCCTCAGAAGGAACATAATCTTCAAGTTTTGGGTCTGGTGAAATCAGATGAAGGGTTCTACCAGTGCATTGCTGAGAATGATGTGGGAAATGCGCAGGCGGGAGCCCAGCTGATCATCCTCGAGCATGGTAAGAGGGGCTGGAACAGCAAGGTGGAAGGGGCTGGCTGCGTTCGAGGAACCCAGCGCCTGTCGCAGGGCCTGTCACTCCAGGATAGCTAGTGATTAGTAACCTGTTTGTAAAGGCCACTATATGGCATAACTAAGAGGAAAAAATGCCACCTGAATCATTTTTATTGCTTAAAATTACCTTGGTCATTATAAGAAGGCATAAAATAGTAGAATTTCTCTTTTTCTTCATATGTTTGTCTATGATTATGGTTCCTTGTTTGTTGAAAATAATTCAGTAGAAGCGTGCCACTTTTCCGTTTTGGCAAAATGCTTACGTGTGATCACCAACTTAGGCACTCACAGAAAGAGTGGGCTAGGTGGGCTGATGTCTTTATTAGCAGCAGTGATTTTCCTTAGTAAATGTCATGGCGCTCTTAGGATTATTTCCATGGAACTAAATAAAGGGACTTTGGTATACTTGTGTTTGTGATTACTATTAGACATGTAACTCGCACAGTGTAAATGCTGGCTGCATTAGAAGCCTGAACTAATCCTGACTGGGCTTTCCTCTGAAATTGCTTGGTTGGCGTCATAACTATTGTGATAGTGTGTGTGTTTTTCCCTTTTTGAGACAAGGTTTTAAAAACAGGCAACATTTTGTGGGCTGGTGAAATTTTTTAGCGACCTTGTCAGGGATGTATTAAGGATGCATAGATTCTAGGAAGGAGAGTAAATGTCTTGTTATTAATTTTGCTATTTTAATTTGCAAGATAAATATTTATATGGGAAAACTAAAAGAGAGACTGTAACAGTTCATAAGATCTGATCTCTGCCTTTCTGAGGTTTATAGTATTGTAAGACATGTAAGAAATGTGTACAACTTTAATACCAGTCCATAATAAGTGTTATTTTTATAGTATAGATAAAGCAGCATTCAATTCAGAAGAGAGAGATTCTGTGTGAACAGGGAAGTTTCTTCATGGGAAGTGTTCCTTTGTAATAGACCTCAAATGATAAGGTTTCCAGGTGTTAAAAAGGGGACCTGGGTCAGCATGGAAATAAAATAGAGTATCTCTTCTTGTAGGAAGGTGGCCTGAAAAGGCAGAATAGAAGCAGGTTGATCATGGCCTTGATTGTAAACAATCAAAGCAGTGCGGTAGTAAGGCAGTCTAGTGATAAAGTCCAGTTTCATTAGAAGACAGGGTGATTGAAGGAACATTGTTACAAGAACCCATTGTGAAATAATAAGTACTTGTACTAGAGAAATAGAAAGGATCCTAATAAAGAGAAGTAGTGATTTATCTAATTCAGACTTTATCAACTGGTTGGATATAAAACATTGTTGTAGAGGAGTCAGAGATACTTCAAAGGTTTTGTCTGGGTGACTGAAGAATGGTGATGCTTTACAAAAATAGAAAAGGAAGCTGAATCAGGGTGGAAGGGAGCCTCTTCTCAGGCTGTAAAGAGTGTGTACAGAGCATCCTACCCTCACCTGTAGTAAAAAGCTGGATGACCTGCAAAACCATGATTCTATGAGCCCATCAGAGAGCTACCGAAGGGGGCACGGTCAGGAACGTGGAGCGAGAGCCCTCTGTGGGGAGGTAAATGGGAATGGTTGAAAACTGAGAAGGAAAAGGGAAAACGGAGAACCCCCCTGGCTCCTCGTCTCTCACCGTAAGCACAGACAGGAGTAGCCTCCAGTGGAACTAGCAGCCTGTGGTGTGCTAACGGGAACGGTACCAGTAAAACCCACACTAAGCCCAGTTCCTGCCTGAATTGACTAAATGCCTCCACACTTGAGCCTTGACAGAACAGACATGCCAGTTTCCAAGTGTAAATAATAATTATCTCGGTTTCTGCTGTTCCGTATACTGTGCTCAGCATTCAGTCAAAAATTAGACATAAACAGAAAAAGCAAGAGAATACTAACGCACTGTTGAAAGATAATCAGAAAAGCAAATTCGGGAGGCCCAGATGCTGTAACTATGAGACAAGGACGTCAGAACTAACTATTAGTATGTTAGAGGACTTAGTGGAAAAGGTAGATAACTTGAGTGAACAGATGAAGAATTTTGGTAGAAAGATGGAAACCATAAAGAGGTTGAAGACTCTTGTATTTGTACAAAGAGTGAAAGGGTTCCATAGCCAGAGGAAAGAAACTATTAAACATAAAAAACGTATTATTAGAGGTGAAACATGCTTCCAGAATGATCAGTAGACTCAGCACAGCTGACGAAATAATCAACTTGAAGATAGTTTAATATAAATTATTTAAACTGAAACAAAAAGCAGAGGGACGACACAGAGCATCTAAGATGGGACAGTATCAGATGGGTAACATAAGTAAATTGGAGGAAAAGAGAGTAAGAACGGAACAAAACAAATATTTGAATAGATAATGGTCAAAAATTTTAACTGGACAAAATGATACCACAGGTCCTAGAAGAAGCTGATTCAGCCCTTTGTAGGCTAGAGCCACCACCACCACCACCACCAACAACAACAGTGATAGTAATAGAAACAAAAATAATGATAGTAGTAAAAAGAAAATGCTCCTGTTGCCATCACAGTCAGAAACTACTGAAAAGCAAACATAATGAGAAGACCTTGAAGGCAACTGGAAATTTTTGAAAAGACATATGCAGGGTAACCAAGATAAAAATTAGTAGACTTTTTGCCAGAAATGGTCCAGCCAGAAGACAGCAGAGCAGCACTTCTAAGTCACTGAAAGGAAAAGTCAACACAAATTATATACCCAGCAAAAGTGAAAGTGAAATTCAGACCTTTTCAGAACAAAAGCTCGGGAGATTCATTGTCAGCAACTGGGCGACAAGAAACCGTGCCAGGACCTCTGCAGGCGGAAGTAGTCGTGACAGACACCTGGAGAGTCTTCACAGAGAAGCAAGGCAGGTGAGAGTGGTTTAAAAACAAAAAATTAAAGTTCTTTCTTTAAGAGATAATTGTCTTAACAGGGGCCTGGGAACTTTTTCAGGAAAAGGCTGGATTAGATAGTAAGTATTGTAGGTTTTGTAGGCCAGTCTCCTCCGCAGCCACTCAGCTCTGCCCGTGTGACCATGTAAATCAGACAGCCTCAACTGCTCCCGTAAAACTTCATTTACAAAAACAGGTGGCAGGTCCTCATTTCCTGATCTCTGTTCTAAATTAAAGATACTTCTTAACATATAAAATTAAAATGTATGACAGAAAATTAAAATGTGTAACAGAAACAGTGAAGTACAGTAGTAAGTAGAACGTGGTAAGCTTATGTTGCAGATCAGTTCATACAGTATTACTTGAAGTAGACTGTGATCAGTTAAAGTGCATATTGTAAACCTCAGGAAATCACTAAAAATGGAAGAGATATGACTAGTAAGTGAAAAGTGGAAATATAGTAGGACCTTAAAATTACTCAGTCTGAAGGAGAAGAGGAGAAAAAGGAACAAAGAATAAATGTGACAGATCAAAAAAACAACTAACAAGATGGGAAATTTAAATGTCCTATCAATAATTACATTAAATATAAATGCATTAAATGTAAGTGGTTCAGGGCTGTAGAATGTCTCAGTACATTTAACAGGATTTAAATCATCCAAAGTACATTCTTTAACCTCAGTGGCATTAAACTAGAAATCAATAACAGATAACCTGGAAAATCCTCAAATATTTGAAAACGAAACACCCTTCTAAATACTCCATATGTCAAAGAACGATTCACACAGGAAATCAGAAGATAGTTTGAACTGAATGAAAATGAAAATATAACTAATCAAAATTTATAGAATGCAGAAAATAGTGTTTTGAGGGAAGCTTTTCAAGACTAGATTAAAACAAATTAGATCTGAAGCATTCAGAAGAAGAAAATGATAAAGAGCAGAAATAAATGGAAAATAGGAAGTAAATGAAACCACGAGCTGGTTCTTTGATTTCAATTACATTAGAATACATTAACCAGACTGATCCAGAAAAGCAGAAAAGCATAAATTACCAAACCATAGATGAAAGGGAAGATCATTACAAATTCTGTCGACTTTAAAGAGGATTTCAAGTGTGTTAGAAACAACTTTATGCCAAAGTTTTTGAAAAGGAAGAGAGCAGAGCTGGTTTGTTTAGAGAGGTAAAGCATGAACTTACGATGTGTCAAGTTTGGGTTACAATAGAAAAATAGATGAAAATGTCTAGAATCACAGGGAAGTCAGAAGATCTGGAAGAAAGTAAGTTTTGGTTTCAGTAGATTTCAAGATTTTAAACCAAACTCTTGCTACAAATTATGGCAGCTAACAGTTATTTATTTTCCTGTGTGTAGACAGTAGTGTCCCCAGGTGTCGTGTGGCAGTCTTTTATACTATTAAAAATTAAAACTCCTTGGTCTTCTCTTCAGTAAATGGAATTGTAAAGGATAGTATATTATTGAGTCTTACTTCTCTGCCTTCAGAGGAGTGTCTTAGTTATCCAGAGTTCATCCCTGAGTATACTCTTGAAGATCTGCACAGATACCATCACCATTATCCTTTGATAATTTTTTTACCATTTTATATATATATATATGTATATTTTTAATGGTCAGAAATTCATTCTTGTTTCTGCCTTAAACCACCACTATTTCATGTGGACTCATACCTCAGTGTCTTACTTTATCTACTTAAAGGATGGAATTTATTCCCTTAATGGTTTTCCTTCTTACAAGTTGCATTTATTTAACTTATTTCTAACAGAATCTGCTCAATCCTGATTTTTTAAAGTCTTCTCTTTAATCTCAGTCTTAACACATCACTTTAAAAATACGATTTTCTAAAAAAAGCTGGGAAAGGAAGCTTCTGTAGCAGAAATAGCACTTCACAATTTTTGAATGTATGAAAAAAGTGAAATCACAAATGAGTGTGGATTGAAAGAATCATACATTGAATGAAACATGGACAATTAGTTGGTGATTTGGAAAGAATTAAATTATATATTTACCTTATATCAAAATAAAATATAGGTAAAATTTAAATTAAGCCCATAAAAACTTTGAAAGATGGTAGAATAGTCTCACCATTTGCTTTTACTTACAAAAGAAAGAAAAGGGAAAAATACCATATGAGATCGCTCGTATGTGGAATCTAAAAAAAAAAAGAACATAAATACAAAACAGAAACAGACTCATAGACATAGAGTACAAACTTGTGGTTGCCAAGGGGGAGGGGGATGGGGATGGGAAGGGATAGACTGGGAGTTCACAATTTGTAGATACTGACAGGCATATGTAGAATAGATAAACAAGATTATACTGTAGAGCACAGGGAACTGTATACAAGGTAGCTCACAGAGAAAAAAATGTGACAGTGAATATATGTATATGTATGTTCATGTATAACGGAAAAAGTGTGCTCTACACTGGACTTTTGACACAACATTGTGAAATGACTATAACTCAATTTAAAAAAGTTTAAAAAAGAAAAGGGGATACAGATGAAAAGTTTAGTATTTTAGGATATAAAAATTTTAATGTTTTGTATATAGTAAGAGAAGTACTTTAAAGAGGAGACAAGCTAGGGCAGAACATCATAAGAATTACAGAAAAACTTAATGTTCTGAATGAATGTAACAAGAATGCACACAGGCTAACATAAGCATACGGTTTGCAATAGAGCAAAGATAAAGAGAGCTTGTAAACATGACGGATGTTCCATCTCACTTAAAATCAAAGGTATAAAATTAAATCACTTTAGTGGTAACGCTATTTTTACCTAATAAAGATTTTATCTTTTAACGAACACTTCTTTATAATGACTAGTTAGGATGTGATTAGGTTTGTGTCTTTGCTTTACTCTTAGTGGAAATGTAAATGGTTATATGATTTACCAAAACCATTTTGACAATTATATATTAAAAATTACTGACCCAACTCATTTGTTCTTTTAGGATTTTTTCCTAAGGAAGGAATCAGAGGTTTGGACAGAAACTATTAATATTAATGTTAGTAATTTAAAAAGAAAAGGGTAGGGATAAAGAAAGAAAAAGTAAGCAGCGACTTACATGTCCCAAAACAGGGGTAGTTAAAATAATTATAGTAAAACCTTGTGATGGGAAATTCATTTGGTCATTAAAACCCATGCCTTTGAATACTCTTTACTAATGTCAGGAAAATCTCAGGAATAACGGCAAGTAGTAAAGTAAAATATAAAGTTACATATACCAGATAATCTGAATTTAGTTTAAAAAAAATAAATGTACACATTTGGATACCCCCATGCCAGAATGTTACCAGGGGGTATCTTTGAGTGGTGATCTTTTCTCAGTTTTCTAAAGTAACCCTATGTTACTTTTATAATCAGTAAAAGTTTTTCTTTTTTTAACTTAATAGTAAAGCCACCTTTCAATCAGTGCTGAAATTTAGAAAAGATAGCAAACACACCATTATGAGGACTTTCTGCCAAAAACCGTCATGGATGGAAGCTGACTTACAAGTAACTCCTTTCACAATAGAGTTGGGTTGTGTTGCAGGAAGTAGATAAATGGCAGATGCTGGCAGTCCTCGCTGGCACCCCTTGATTTGGTAGGACAGGGACTGGAGGCTCAAGCTGCCTCCAGGAGGGAGGATGGAGTCTGGCCCCCTTGGAGCCTCTTTCCCTTCACATCCATAGCACTGTGAATCTCCAAGACAAATGCAGAATGTGTGTATTTCCCAAATCCGCTTGGCCATGGAGCTTTTTTAAAGGTAGATCCATCAATATCTTAAAGGGTGTTATTTGGGAATCATTGATGTAGGGGTTTTCAAAGGAAGATGGACAAGATTATGGTTGGCAAACAGTGGCCCAGAGGCCATATCCAACTAATCTCCTGGTTTTGTGGATGGAGTTTTATTGGACACAGCCACACACATGGGTTTACAGAGCGACTGTGTCCACATCTGGTCTGTTGTCATTTTTGTACTTCAATAGCAGAAGTGAGTCATTAAACAGAGACCATGAGACCCACAAGGCCTAAAACATTAACTCTCCAGCCCTTTAAAGAAAAAGTTTGCCAAACACTGGACTGTACAATACACACCTTTTAGCCCTGATAGTTTGTGATTCCAAGTTATTTCTAGTCAGTGGAAATCTATTTCACTTAAAACTTGTTAAATTTTTAGAAGTTGGGGTAGATGGAAAAAGGCAGAAGAGGTGCAGGAGGGTGAAGATGAAAAGACAGGAGAAGAAAGTCAGACTTGCTACTGGGAGCTGCCAGTGGTGGCTGACTGCAGGGAGGTGCTGCGAACAGGGGAACTGAGAAGTGCACAGAGCCTTCCTTCACCGCTTATCTGAGAGACACTCAGGCAGTAGAAGCACCATGGAGTAAACTGTGGAAAGTGGAAAGAAACCTGGTGTGTGATGGTCCTTGTCTTCATGAACTTTGTTTAAAAATAACTTGAAAGTGTTTGAGCATCTTTGACACCAAGTCTTATTTTTGTAGAGGGCATTTTCTGATTCCCATTGGAAGTGTGTGGCTGTAAACCTTGGACAGTATGGTTTTTAAGCTAATTGTCACCTTTGAACATTAAATGAAATTTCATAATTATAGTTAAAATATATGAAACATCTGTGTAACAACACGAGGAAACAGAATTTCTAATCAAATTGGGAAGTAGGTTTGGCGAATGAGTATGTCTCAAACATACCTTCTTTTCTCCCCCAGCTTTATTGAGATATAATTGACATATAAAACATTGTATAATTACGTCTCTAGAACTTACAAGTCTTAAACTGGAAGTTTCTACCCTCTGACCAACATCTCCCCATTTCTTCCATCCATAAGCTCCTGGCAACTGCCATTCTAATTCTGTTTCTTTGAATTTGATGTCAAACATACTTCCTTAATCAATATAATTAACATTCATTTTTTAATATTTAACTTTACTTCTATGCATTTTCAGGAACAGCAGCTCTTGATTTTAGGAGATCATGGCTTGTAAAATATTTAACATAACATAACAGTATTATTTGTATTTGCTGCAAGTTCACATTGTGCTGTTTTATGCTAAAACACTTTGTCTTACGATTGTTGAATGATTTTTTTAAAGTATTGGAATGTAAATTATTGCAAGTATGTTAAGAATAGTAAGAATTAAGGTAAAATGTGTTTTTGTCTCTTTTAACTTATTATCCTTTCTTCCTGTCAGTTTGAATTTAAAAATAGGTTCCAAAACTGTCATGTTAAGAGTGAAATGTAAAAACACAGAAATGTGGTTTTTCTCTGTACATTTATTCATATCAAGTCTGATAATTGGCAGTTTTTTACTTCTAGTAAGGAGAGATGGGCTGGTGAAAAGGGAGTAACATGAACTTGTTTTTAGTAAAGGAAATTCATACATTACCAACTCATTAAATGACTTCTAGGATATCATGGCAGTGGTAGATAAGGATACATGTTGAGCTTCACCTTTTTTTCTTTTTGACAGAAACATTGGTAAAAAAAATTCCATATAGTATCTGCGGTAAATACTGAATAATAAAAGTTCTGGAATAAGTGACTAATGACCTGGCATGATTTAAAGTTGGCTAGAGAGCAGGAAATTGTTAGTCATTAGTGGAATATTTTAAATCTGAAGCACTAGAATGTGTGATGGTTGGTGCTGATTTTAATTAAAGGATACATTCTGATCAGTTATTTTGCTTCTTTGAAGCAGTAATTATAACTTTAAGGGAAGTTTTAATTCAAGACAATGGTGATGAAATTTGACTTCTTAATCATAAATTCCATGTCTAAGAATTTTCTAGTATTGAAAATTCATCTAATGTCAATGCCTGGGTTCTAGTTCTTGCCTGCCATTAACTTGCTGAGTGATTGGATCAGGTACTGAAATTCTGTAGTTTTTTATTTTATATAAAACGAAGGAATTAAATGATCTCTTAGATCCCTCATCACTCAAATAACCTATTAAATGAAGCTGCTAATACATATTAAATATAAAGTGCCTTTCAGAGCACTTTTTCTGTCTAGGTATTGAAATGAATAGATGCATTGTTTGCAGAAAGAGTAAGGCACTGCCAGTTAGTGATTTTATGTTACGTGCCACAATGTGTATAATGAACCAAACCTCCTGCTAAAAACCTGAAGTGCTGGCTTCGTGTCCTAACCCCACTCCCGATGAGGTGGTGTCTCCAGGCGTCAGTTTTCTTACCTGTCAGTATGAACAGTAATCTCTGCACAGCACACCTTTGAGAGGAAAATAGAATAATACATGTTAAGCATTTTGTAAGCTATAAATTTATAAGTTATAAAACTGCTGAATGGAAATTGTCAGCATTAAACCAGAGTCCAGTGAAGATAAAAGGTTAACTTTGTGATGCAAGGTTTGAGGATTTTTTTAAATGGACAACAAAAATGCATTTAATATTCAGTTACATCATTTAAATTTGTAAAACAAGAAAAAAACCTATGTGACCAGATGGCAAGGTATTTGAAATGATCTGGCTAAAACTAAACTTGGCACCAAAATAGTTTAAAAAATATATAATACATGTTCATTGTCAAAAACAGGAATGTATACTTGACTGAAATAAAAGCAAGTGTACCTTTTAACCCTTCCCCTAATCTCACTTTCTAGAGAGAGCCCTTGTTAACAAGCACTGTCTTTGTATTTAATCATTCAGTAAATATTTGTTGAACAAAATCATGCGTGTGATATAAAATTCTATATCCATTGCACTGTGTGGTGGGGATTAAATAGCCAACAAGCAGACGTGCTTCTCTGCCCTCGTAGTGCTTCTGCTCTGTTAGCAGAGACAGACATTAAGCAAACAAATAAAATAATTTAGCTTTTGTGTCTACTTAAAGGAAATAAAAATAATGCTCTGGTAAAGAATTATTGAAGGTATATTGGAAGTTACTTTAAATAGGATAGACAGAGAGGGCCTTTCTGTTAGGATATGCAAGTTGGGACCTGAGCATTATAATAAGCCTACATATACATGTACACACATTCATGTATAAACTTTTTATTTACAGATGTGAAATCATTTTTTGCGATTTTACCAAACAGTACATTGTGTCAGTACTTAAAGTTTTCACCCTTTTAAAAGTTTACCCTTTTTCTTTTTAACAACTCTATTGTCATCAGACAGGAGTATGAGGAGACTGGAGTTTTTGCATTCTTGATGACAATATACATTTTTTTGAAGTGCAATTGAATAAAAATTTAGAATTCATATACCATTTCATCAAATAACCCTCTGTATAATAATTTATCTTGCAAGTATAGTTACCAAGTATTTAAGGATATTTGTGTTAGACTAGCATACATCTGGGAACAGTGCCATCAGTGCAGCCAGTGAGGGGATTAAATACATGAATAAAACGGAATACTAGGAATCTGTTAAAAATAACGTAGATCTCTATAAGGTGAATAAGATAGGTATGGGAAAATACTCAGGTTATGTTATTAATTAAGCAAGTTGCAGAAAAATATAGTCTGATTTCATTTGTGGAAAAGTTTGAAAAGAAAGATAAGATGTATATATGCTTGTATGTGTAAGAAAGTTTTAAAAATCTACATGACCATCTGTTAAAGTTTGCTTATATTTGAGGAATAGGATTGGAAATGTGTGAAGATGAGGAGTAGAGAACAATGTAGTATCGTACATTTTTGAAAAGCCAAATAAAAACTATTAGAAATTGAACTTGAAATATTGCAATCAGGTCTGTACATAATGATTCTTACTTTGCTCAGGGTAGTTTAAAACTTCCTGAGTTTTTATTTATTGAAAGAGAATGCTACAGGAGAAAAAGGAGGTTGTCGACAGTATTTGGCAACTGTCTCTGAATATCTTACCTTCTTACCTCCAAATACAATGTCTTCTATTACAGCATTTTTCTCCTGGAAGATGAATCATGTCATATAAATACTAAGACAGTTGTAGTTCATTAAGATACTAAAAACAAATTTATTTTGTTAAACCAACAAGTATTTTATTGAGTACACGTGCTGTGTGAATCAGGATCCATAGTTAACTGGAAGAGCTCCTGCTATAAAGGCCATCAGGAGAAATGGCTAAAGCCATAGAGTCAAGCTGGGGTGGACCTGGGAGATCTGAGCATCTAGTTCAGCTGAGCTGGAGACTCAATTCTAAGTGACTTGCCTTGTATCACGTAGCTCGGTGGCATCAAAGTTAGGACTGATAACTGTGTCTTCAGTTTCAAAAATCACTTGTATCACTTTAGCAAGTTTAATGTTTTCAAGACAAAGATCATTTACGTTCTTTTGATTTCAAGTTTAGCCTTAAATCTACAATCTGTGGTTTGTGGACAAGGTCGATGAGGTCCATCATTTTGCAAGGATGACCGTGCATCTGGTGTGCCTGAGATGGTCCTAGCTTATGTCTGTTGTCCCAGCATAACTACCAAAGGTGCCTTTTTTCACTCTCAGAGATACCTGGCGTAGACAGTATATTCTATGGTCACTCCAATTACTGCCGATTTATTGAATTTAAAAGGTTCTAAACAGTTACTGGGGTAGAGGTTTTGGATTATGAATCTAAAGGATTGCAGTACAACCTGTGCTAAATGCCAGAGTAGTTCTGAGTGGAAAGAAAAAAGGTTTCTGCTGGATTGGGCAGACAGGGAAGGCTTCTTGAAGAATGTGGCATTTAAGCCTAGCGAAGAAGGATGAACAGGATTTTAGGTTGGTTACGTCACACGATGGTGAAAAGGATGACATTCAGATGTGTAAGTAAGGTTCAAAGTGCATTTGGAGAATGGAAAGCAGCTCAGTTTACCAGTTGTTCAGAAGAGTAGACTCACAAGATTACACATCCTGGAAGATGTGTGTAGGCCAGACTATTTAATACCAAATCAAAAAGTTGGAATCTTTTCAGTAGCTGGAAGAACCTCGCAGTTTCCAGGTGCATGAAGAAACAGTAGCCCTTGACGAGGACTAGTGTGTTAGAAGTGTGTCGAATGAGTTCAGAGAGCAAAATAATGCAATCTTCCGGATCAGAGGGGTTGTTTAAGACCCTCAGCGAGGTTTTGACAGTGGAAAGAGAAATTCTTTTTATCCCTTAATGGCTCATGACATGGTAAATATTTATTAAATGTCAGGTAGATGTTTCTCCAGAGGAAGACAGGACAAGATTTGTGGGTTTTTTTTTTTTTTTTTCATGTGTAAGGTAAAGGAGAGGGAAAGATTGAAGTTTTACACTAGATACAAGTAGAGAGAGTCTCTGCATAAATCCAAGGCTGTGGTCTGAGTCTGCTTAGGTTAAGAAAGTTTGTCCCTGTTACTGTTGTGCTATAATCACTGCCCTGTTTTCAGATAGCTCTGGAGAGGTAGAAATATACTTAAAAGTACGATTTGTTTGTTTAATGTTTAACATTTCATCTGTGTCAGAAGTCATCAATTCAAGACCAGGACTTGTGAGGTCCAGGTAATAACTTAGTGCCTTAATTATAATTTTTGGTATTCAGCAGTTAAATAGAAATTTTGTAAATGACCTTTCTGGTTACGAAAATGGATTTAGAGATTATGAGAGAGCAGGCTTGAAATTGAGTTTGATGCTATTATTTTGTTATAAAGAAAGAGTCCATTATGCAGTGCTAAAACACCAGAAGGAAGATAGTATGTCTGAATATCTTTTAATTGGTAGCTATATTTAAAAGATGCTAAATTATACAATAATGTCATAGTTGGCAGAATATCATTTCGGTCTAAAAGGCATCATTGACAATCTGGCTGCTTATAGCCTTGATTTCATGTAGTTTCAGTGCTGGATCAGGATGTTTTTCATTTTAGATTATGATATGATTGGTTGGTGTTGAGAATACCTCCCAGTTGATGCGTGCTTGAGATACCACCAGACATAAAAAGTATAGTATAATTTGGTATGCATTTTGAGAAATGTCTTCCTAAGATATTAGCATTTTAAATGCTACTACTGCCTCATAGCTACTGTCATGTCCTAATATTTTAGCTGTATGTCTGTTTTAAAAAACGGCCTTTGTTACCACCAGAAATACTCTTGAATTTCCTCTTGCACAGTATCTACCTGAGCACTTGGAGCCCAAATGACAAAAAGAATGTCTGATGACAGTTTTCTCCGTTGAGTTCCCGTTCGGTTTACATTCCTTTGCAGGTTTGAGTAGTTGTAGTTCTTGTCAAGTAGTTTTGTTGAAGATCGGATTAGATACTGCTTGAATTCTGTTACTTTTTACACAATTTGAGGAAGTGAAAACTACTAAAATTTGGACTCCTAAATCTGAATCTTTAAAAAATGCTAATACTCTGTGTCTTGGAAAACTGGTTATGCTTAGAGTTAGTGTCAATCATTAAGCAGACTGAAGCAGAGTCAGTTTTCCCGCTTACTAGTCTAAGCGGGTACAGAGCAGAAGTACCTTTGCACATTGTGAACTTCCTTTCCTCTGCGTTTTGGAATCTTACTGAGGAGACAGCATTTTGGTTTAGGATGAAAGGAGAGAAGGCTATCTTTTTTCTGGGCTCACTGCTGTGACAGGTGCGTCATTAGCGACGGGCACACCTTTTTTAATGAGTGCTTTTGATGTCAGGAAAATGTCAGATGACTTCCTTAAAACTGAAACATCTCTCCTGCACACAAGAACAGGAGGAGTGTTCTGTGTTCATTTTGTTTTATAACTTCCTTCAATTGTTTTTGTAAGTCATCTGTTTAAAACTGCAGGGGCTGCTTATCAGAACACACACCTACTAAAACTCTCCAATAGAGTGCCTTCCTCTGGTGTCAGACTGTCTGCTCTGCCTTTGGGGCTCAGTTCCTCAGAGGAGGAGCTTGGAAATCTGTGGAATCATTCACGTGCAATCTGTTCCCGTCCTTTGAAACTGAACAGTCAAAATAAGTAGTCTCGGCCAACTATTTTGTGAGTTTACGTTCACGTTGCGTTGTCCCCTAACCAGTCTCCGAGCTGTTCAGCAACTGTGCTAGTGGACATTTCAGGTATTTGGATAGTTTTGAGTTATTCCATTTTAGAGTATGTTATTCCCTCACAACCAGGAAGGCCAGTACTGAATTCATAAGCACCAGCTTCATTTGGGCCTCAGATTTCTGGGAAATCCTGTCAGGTTTTTCTAGTCTGCTCCCTCCTCCTTCTGTGTGTGTATCGGGTACTTTAAACCTGTGATCCCCTTACCGTCAGCCTATGAGCGCATTTCTCAATTCATTGGAATTTGAGATTCTTTTTGTGATATAATCATGGGGTCAGATTCTTGGTGACAGATCCGTGGGTGTTACGTTTTGGGATATTATGCTTTGTAAATATCTGTTAGGTCAAACTTGCTAACTATGTTTGTAAAATCCTTTAGAGCCTTACCTAATTTTTGTCTACTTAATCTGCCAGTTTCTAAGAAAATATATTTCTACAGAAGGTCTGATGTTAGATTTGTTCGGTTCTTGTGTTTCTGTTACTGCTTTGTATATTCAGAAACTAACCTTGTTAATGAGTTAGGAATCGTGACTTACGCTGACTTGTGTTTCATCAAATCTAGGACACCATCCTGATTTCAGAGGTGTTACACTGAAAAAGTGCATCTTAGAATCAAGAGAACACGGTATTTTATCAGCACGAAACATTCATCTTACCCTAATTTTTGTTGCCTTCAATTAGGTTTTGTCCAATGTGGACTTTACTCTACCTGCTTTCTTTGAAATAGCATTGCCTGACATACATTTTCTAGTCTTTCATTTTTGAACTTCTGTTGTCCTTCTATTTTATGGTTATTGACTACAGACAGCTTTACACTTAGTCTTTATGTCCTTATGAGTCCTGCCAACCCATCTTAGTTTGTTTCTGTTTATCGAATGGTTACCCTTAAAATCTGACATACATGTTTGGCCCTTTTGCCCCCCAGCAGCACCTGGGGTTAACTCTGATCTCTTTCCCCTCACCAGATAATTAAAGACCTCATCAGGCTTTCACTGCCTCCTTGCTCATATATTGTGCCTTCCCTGCAGATACATTCTTTGGGCTACAATTTCTGCTTCCTTGGGTTTGTTGTTTTTAACTTACTTTGCTAAAGTGTACCTTACAGTAAATTTCTCAGGAAGGATGTGTGAGAAGTAAATTTCTGAGACTACATATTTGAAAATATATTATTTGCTCTCTTAAAAGGTTTCATTGCCTTTTAGCGTACTGTTAGGGATCTTTTTCTTGTTCATTTTTAGGTATTAGTCACCTATTCTATTTTCTGTAAGCTTTTGGAATTTTTATCTCTGTCCTTTGGATTTTGCAGTTTCGTGATGGGATGTCTTTCTTCCTCCACTCTTCTGTTCATATTGTCCAGCACTGAGTGCTCCTTTTAAAACAGACTTACATCAGTTTGGGTCCAGAAAAGCTCTGTGATGTTATGTGTTTAACTGTTTATTGCTCTTGTTGCTTATTCTGTTATCTTGTCTTAGACTTTCCCTTTACGTGCCTCTTAACTGTCCTTAAGTGTTTTTATTGGCAGAATCCCCAGAATTACTTCCCAGTCCACTAATTTTTTGAGTTCAGTTTGCTTTTCTGCCTATATTTTTAATAAGCTTTTTGTTTTAAAATAGCTTTAGATTTATAGAAAAGTTATGACGACGGTCTAAGGAGTTCCCCTGCATCCCACACCGTTCCGCCTGTTGTTAACGTTTACATTAGCATGGTACATTTGTTACTGGACGTCTCTCCTGCTTTTATCTTTTTAAATCCTAAGACCTCTAAACGTTTTTAAAATAACGGCTTATCCTTGTTTTATGGGATTCAAATCTTTAACATCTTTTAAAGTTTTCTCCTGTTGGTTAATTCATTCTGTTCCCTTGATTATTATTTTACTGAGTTTTGTACCTTCTTTTATTGTGGTCATTCCAGGTGCTTTAGCTTACTGTACATACTTATCTTTATCCCTGTCTGCCTGTTGTTGACCTATGTAGAATCTATTCATAAAAGTTTGCCCCAGGTACTCTTTTTGGGGAAAGTGTTTTAATATTTCAGGTCAAAGGTAAAACCAGGTCAGTATTTGGCTTGGTGTGAGTGGAAGAGAGAACATACTTGGCTGAGGTATTTCAAAGATAGTTCTTTACTGAGTTACCCGTATGTTTTCTCGTGTCTTTAATGTGTGGAGCATGTCCGGTCTTGCTGCCGTCTGCTCATTTGGAAATTACTTTCTCCTCTGACGGATTTGGCTGTAGATTTTCTCTATTCTGTCGTTTTCACGGAATCACTTTCCATCTTTGAAGAGTTCCTCCACGTTTTAATTTTAAGGATGGCATCTCTTCTCATTCGGGTAGTTTTTTCTGTAATTTCAAGGGATTTTGATTGGAAAGGAAGGTAGCTAAGGGTATTTCACTCTCATTTACTTTCAGTTCACTTTCAAAATAATAGATTTAATTATTGCTATTGGTAATAGTAAGTTAATATTAATTGAACACTGTGCCAGGGAACACGCTAAATGCTGTCAGTGTATTCCTTACATCAACACAGAAAGTGTTTCCTGTTGTTATCATTTGTATATATACTTAAGAAGAACGAAGTTTAAACATGTTAAGTAACTTGCCCAGGATCACAAAGTTAATACACGTGTGAGAGCTGGGATACAAACCTGGCCTATCTGACAGGCAGACAGACAGATCCGCTTAAACACTAGTAACACTGTGGGTGTGTAACTTCCACCCCACCAGACTCAGCCAAGTCCAGTTCCTCACTAACTGTATACGTCATCATTTAAGTTGCTTTGTTCATAAGATACAGTTCCCATCTGCCAGGACCAAATCCTATAAATTTTGTAAGACCCACTTTTGTTGTCTTTGGTTTTGGTGGGGGTAGGTAATTAGGTTTATTTAATTTTGGAGGAGGTACTGGGAATTGAACCCTGGACCTTGTCTATGCTAAGCATGCACTCTACCACTGAGCTGTACCCTCCCTGCCAAGACCCAGTTTTAAATGTCACTCAGCTGCAATGTTGTCAGCAGTCTTCCAGCAAAAATAAATGAAATTTTTCACCTCATTTTATACTTCTTTGATCTTTCTGGCACTGTCTACTTCCTACTTTATTAATAAAGTCATTTGCTGTGTGCAATTTCTTCCCTACTACACTGTGAGATCACTAGGGAAAGGCCTGGTGCCTTCTATCATTTAACTTTATGATTCCCAGCATTGCCTGACATGAACATTTTGGTAAATATTATTAATAAATAATGTGTGTTTATTCAGTTTAATTTTTGTCTTTGTGAATGCATCCTTTGAAATCAATTTCTCCATCAGAGTTGTTGACTTATAAATATTTGTATGGATTTTATTTAAATATGAGTAGGGATCTTGAGCATATCAGTTTTAATCCTGCTGTTAGGATTAATATTTATGAATATTCAGGAAATGACAAATAGTTTTAGAATTAGCTAGAGGCTCTTTGTTAGACCAGCATGGATAAAGGTATCTGAATTTGCATGAATATTTCAAGGAGATTCAGGATATTTGGGATTTATTTGCATGCAAAATAAACATTTTGATTTCTGCTTCTAGAAGTTAAATAATATGGATCATAATATGGAAGATGATTCCTAGATGAGAAGTGGGCATCAAATAAATTACTGTTTCTGTAGCAATGAACCTAGAAGGAAAGTATGTATCTGTCAAGTCTTTAAATTCATCACAATTTCACAAAGCAATTTGATTATAAAGTACCTGTTTAATAGTAACAGTGAGATTTGTGCCATTTCAAACAAGTGACATATTAAACATAAAGTCCTTGAGATTTATTAGAAAGACCACTTTTTCTGTTTTAGAAACGCATAGAATTTTAGAATTACACCTTTCGTCTATGCAGTGATTGTTTTTACAGTAACCCTTAACATTCTCCAGTGACAAGGCATGCTTTCTCACAAGAAATCCATCCCATTCTACTGTTGAATAGAACTTTATGTTTAAAATATTATTCCTTACTTTAAACTGAAATCTGCCTCTATTTTCCAAAGCTTCTTTATTACCTGTACTTTGAGTCTTTAGAATCTATAAAAATCTCAAGAATTTGAACACTTAACTGCCATGTGGGGTATCCCGCAGGATGGGAGAGGGCGTGTGTGGTGGGGCCGTGGCTGTTTCTCCACATGAGTCTCCTGAAAGCAGATGCTTATAAATCAGATTGTGACGGGAGAAGACTCACCACCATTTGTGGCGTTATTCCTCTGCTTTAGTTTTCTTTAATTCAGTATCATTATACTTTAGATGTGGACGTAGCGACGAACTGTATTAGTTTGGGAAAGGGGGAAGAAATCTGTCTTTCTCTTACGCTTCTCACTTGTGAGCTTGCATGAAATATGCCTCATCTGTTGAGAGGTGCCGTTGGGAACAACCAGCGTGCAGCCTTGAACTCCCTGTAACTGCCACGTATTTTTCAGTGGCTCCTTTGTGTGACAGATTACTCTCAGGAGCCAATAATGTGCAGCGCTTTTCATATTCTGTTAGTGTTTTTATTTTTAATAAAGTGCTGTGATTCATAGGCTAGTGTAATTGTTGTTTCCCCATCGAGTGTAAATGCTTCATTTGAACCCCTTTAATCTGAAGGAGCTGTTGTTTTATTGGACTCTTGTTGTTCTCTGTGCTTCTTTAGATTTTTTGATTACTTTGTCTGAGCTATTTACAGTGCAAGAAAATAAACTTTCTCTAACAGAATTGTGGAGTAGGACCCAGTGGAGAAATTTTAAGGATGAATACTGAGAGACTTGAGCATTTGTACGTACATTTTTATGATAATTTCCGAATGGGACAAGCACTTAATGGCAATTTTGATTGACTTTCCAATGGCAGTTATAAAAATAGCTCATCTCTTTGGGCCACTGGTATGTGACGTTACCTTACGGGTGCTCTCTTACATGCCAGGATGCTTTCACGAAGTCTTTTTTTTTTTTTTTCTTTTTTTCTTTTTCAAATCAGATTTAAAGTAGGAGATAAAACAAGAGGTGGAAGAGAAAAAATTACTGAAAAGTTGAGAAATTGTGAACTGTGTTTTTGTAAGACTCTAGTCCCCGACTCATCATTAGGACAGCTGTTTGCTGTTTTTGCTCTTGTGGTTGTGACACTCTCAGCCTGGTCATTCCTTCATCCACTCCCAGGAGCCTGACTGGGAGGAGAAGTGTGTCCTGTAAAACCATGGAACAGTTTTCCTTTTGTTCAGGAATCCACAGTGCAGGTTGGGCTTCACTGGCACCAACCATTGAGAACTTCATTAACCTTAACCAGGAACCAACTAGATTACTTACAGTGTAATGGAGTTGCTACCAAGTCTAAATTTCTCTTTTCAACTGTCTTGTTGAACTATACCTAAGGTTCATGTAAGTTCATGCTAATATAATCACTATTAACATAGCTCTACACAATTGGAACATTCTTTTCATATAGCTCTGTGCAAGCAATATATAATTAATTTGAAATAATCACTTAAGTGCACTATAAGATGGTGAAATAAACCCTTACTAAGTACCACACATGAGAAATCGCATGGCCTTTAGGTTCCTGGTAGCTCTGTGACTCTCATCAGTGTGACGTGGATGCCAAGAAGCTTTTAAATTTTTTATTACGATGACTAAAGTATATAGTATCTTTATGTACGTTTTGGCCACTTCATTTTAAGAATTTATAGAAACATTCTGAAACCACATTATAAAGGGAACAGAAGAAATAACTGGGAAAATTTGATCAAAAGAAGAGAATTACCCCAAATATTTGCCAAAGTAGTCTTTGGAAATTCACTCATGTTTAAAAGTATGGTATTAAAGTGTTGAAGGCTCTGTTTATACAGATGGCTTTTCAGTAAACTTTATTTTGAAGTAATTTCAGAGTTAACAAAAATGTTGCGAAGATGATGCAGAGAGTTCTTGTGAGATACTCTTCCCCCAGCTTCATCTAATGCTAACGTCGTGTGTAACTGTAATATAGTAAGTAAAACTGAGAAACTGACATCAGGAAACTGTTAACCAAACTACAAACTTTATTCTGATTTCACCAGTTTTTCCACTAATGTCCTTTTTCTGTTCCAAATTCAGTTTTGTATCCCACGTTGCATTTAGTCATCACGTCTCCTTAGTCTCCTTCAGTCTGTTCTTCAGAACTGTTTTTCAGTCTTCCTTCATCCGACATGCCCGTGACACTTTCAAAAAGTATTGACCAGGTATTTTGTATAATGTTCTCAGTTTGCGTTTGTTTGGTGTTTTCTCGTGATTACATGAAGGTTAAGGACTTTTGGGGGACAAATACTGCAGAACTGATGTGCCCTTTTCAGCACATCCAAATCAGGGGTACGTGATATCAGAATGTCTTATTATTTGGCAATGTCAGCTTGATCATGTGGTTAAGATAGTGTCTGCCAAATCTCTCCATTGTGAAGTTATTTTTCTCTTTATAACTAATAAATATTTTAGGAGATATGTCTTGAGGCTGTGCACATACCCTGTTTTCCCTTAAACTTTTGGGGGAAAACTTTTTTTTGAATTTTTTATTGAGTTATAGTCATTTTACAATGTTGTGTCAAATTCCAGTGCAGAGCACAATTTTTCAGTTATACGTGAACATATATATATTCATTGTCACATTTTTTTCACTATGAGCTACCATAAGATCCTATATATATTTCCATGTGCTATACAGTATGATCTTGTTTATCTATTCTACATTTTGAACTCCCAGTCTGTCCCTTCCCACCCCCTGCCCCCTTGGTAACCACAAGTTTGTATTCTATGTCTATGAGTCTGTTTCTGTTTTGTATTTATGCTTTTTTATTTATTTATTTATTTTAGATTCCACATATGAACGATCTCATATGGTATTTTTCTTTCTCTTTCTGGCTTACTTCACTTAGAATGACATTCTCCAGGAGCATCGATGTTGCTGCAAATGGTGTTATGTTGTCGGTTTTTATGGCTGAACAGTATTCCATTGTATAAATATACCATATCTTCTTTATCCAGTCATGTGTTGATGGCCATTTAGGCTGTTTCCATGTCTTGGCTATTGTAAATAGTGCTGCTATGAACATTGGGGTGCAGGTGTCTTTTTGAAGTAGGGTTCCTTCTGGATATATCCCCAGGAGCAGGATTCCTGGGTCATATGGTAAGTCTATTCCTAGTCTTTTGAGGAATCTCCATACTGTTTTCCACAGGGGCTGCACCAAACTGCATTCCCACCAGCAGTGTAGGAGGGTTCCCTTTTCTCCACAGCCTCTCCAGCATTTGTCATTTGTGGACTTTTGAATGATGGCCATTCTGACTGGTGTGAGGTGATGCCTCATTGTAGTTTTGATTTGCATTTCTCTGATAATTAGTGATAGTGAACATTTTTTCATGTGCCTATTGATCATTTGTATTTCTTCCTTGGAGAGTTGCTTGTTTAGGTCTTTTGCCCATTTTTGGATTGGGTTGTTTGTTTCTTTCTTGTTAAGTCATATGAGCTGCTTATATATTCTGGAGATCAAGCCTTTGTCAGTTTCATTTGCAAAAATTTTCTCCCATTCCGTTGGTTGTTTTGTTTTACTTATGGTTTCCTTTGCTGTGCAGAAGCTTGTAAGTTTAATTAGGTCCCATTTGTTTATTCTTGCTTTTATTTCTATTGCTTGGGTAGACTGCCCTAGGAGAACATTTCTGAGATGTATGTCAGATAATGTTTTGCCTATATTTTCTTCTAGGAGGTTTATTGTATCTTATGTTTGAGTCGTTGCTCCATTTTGAGTTTACTTTTGTGTGTGGTGTAAGGGAGTGTTCTAGCTTCATTGATTTACGTGCTGCTGTCCATTTGGGGGAAAACTTTTTAACTGCTGACTTTTATTATAGAATAATTGGGTAGTCAGCCTTTTTTGTAATTGTTGTTAGGACCTCAGCAGACACCAATATTCAGGTCTTCTGTGCTTCTGTTCCATTTACCCAGAGAGGGGTGCTTCAGGCTCCAGCCTCGCGACAGCAAGCCTGCCTGGTTGCCAGCCTGCTAGAGCTCGTTGAGGGGAGATAAGCAGTTTGATATTTTTAGTATGGGGTATTAATCCCTCTGGTAGTCTCCTCTCAGCCCAGAGCTTCTCTGATTTAGTTTCTCCTAAGTGCAAACCTCCCGTCTTCAGGGGTGAGTTGGAGATTTAATAGCTCCTAAATCTTCTGCCCCCCACATCACCCCTGTGTCCTGCGTGCTGCCGGCTCCTCAATGTCAGTTTGAGTCTCCTCAGTTTGTCCCTCTGGAGGTACTAAGAGTGACTTTGCTCCATTAATTTACTTGTCTTCTCTCTGCCTTCTTTTTTTATATGTATTTTGGGTTGGGATTTACAGACATCACTTGGTTCTGTCCAAATGGAGTTTGTGTTCCTATTTCTTGTTTGTTGTTTGGGGTTTGTTATAAAGTGGTGAACCCAGAAATGTCTTTGGCCCTCCGTTCTAAAGCTGAAGCCAAAATAGCCCTTCAGAAGATTATTTGGCATCATTTCTCAGCTTTCAGATATACAAACCTTTGGCTCGGCATTTTCGCTTGTAGGAATTCATCTTACGGAAATGTTTACACAGGGGCACAAAGATACACATATAGGAAAATTTACAGAAACATTGCCCATACTTGCCTAAATAAATCAGCCTAAATGTAAGCAACAATAAAGGACTGATGAAATAAATCGTGATTATATTTGTATTACAGAATAATAATGCAGCAGTTGAGAATAATGAAGTCTGTTTATAAGTACTGAGGGGAAGCCCTTGAAGACATACACACCATACAGCAGTTTGGAAAGCAGCATGTTTGGGATAATTTCATTCTCATATTTATGTGTATATATAAGTACATCATGAAAGGGGAAATGTTTGGAAGAACTTGTACCAAACTTCTAACAGAGGTATTTTGGAGATGATGAAAAGTGGACCTTTGATCCTTATGCTTTGTGTACTTATGTATCATATAAATTACATTTATTATAACAAGTTTATTGCTGCATTTTGATTTTTAAATTAAAAAAGATGAGCTAGATTACCTACTGAAGGTAGTTAAGCAGTGGCTGGAGGTCACGACTTAACTTGTGCTCCTGTTGGTCCGCAAGAGCTCATGGTGTATTCTGATCCTGCAGGTGTAGTCTGAGTTACGTTCTTCATGTCCTTCATCAGATACATGCGTTGGCAATGTTTTCTGCCAGTCGCTGGCTTGTCTTTTTATTTACTTAGTTGTGTGTTAAGTGCAGAAGTTTTAATTTTTAACAGAATGCAGTTTTTCACTTTTTTCCCCTTTTTATGTCTTGTGCTTTTATCATGTCTGAGAACACTTTTCTAACCCAAGAAAAACTTGAATTAGAAAGGCTTTCTCCTGTATTTTCTTCTAGAAGTTTTAGTTCTTCCATTAAGTCTAAGAGCCGTTCCAAGTTGATTTTTGTATGTGGTGTTAAGTAAGGATGTAAGTTCATTATGTTGCACGTGGATATGTAGTTGTATCAGCACCAGTTGTTGAAAAGACTGTTCTTCCCACACTGAAATTTCTTAACACCTTAGCTAAAAACCAGTTGACCACAAACATAGGGATTTACTCTTGGCTCTCAGTTCTCTTCCATTGATCTATAGCCCTATTCTTACACCAGTACCAGACTGTCTTGGTTACTAGAGCTTTATAGAAAGTTTTTTAAAATAACGTAGAAATTTTATTTATTTTTGAAATATAGTTGATTTACAATATCATATTAGTTTCACGTGTTCTGCATAGTGACTTAGTATTTTGCAGATTATACTCCATTGTAGGTTATTACAAGAGAATGGCTATAATTTCCCATGATACACAGTATATCCTTGTGGCTTATATACTCTGTATGTTGTAGTTTGTATCTGTTAATCTTGTATCCCTAATTTGTCCCTCCCACCTTCCCTCCCCACTTTGGTAACCACATTTGTTTTCTATCTGCAAGACCATTTCTCTTTTGCATATGTATTCATTTGTATTATTTTTTATGTTCCTTACACACATGATATTATACAGTATTTGTCTTTCTCTGACTTATTTCACTGAGCATAATATTCTCTAGGTCCAACCACATTGCTGCAAAGGTTAGAATTTGATTCTTTGTCATATCTGAGTAATATTCCATCGCTTTCATTTGTGTGTGTGTGTGTGTGTGTATGTGTCTATCACGTCTTCTTAAGCCAGTCATCTGTGATGGACGCGGGTTACTTCCATGTCTCACCTATTGTAGATAGTGCTGCTATGAACATTGGGGTGCATGTATCTTTTCAAATTAGTGTTTTCATTTTTCCCAGGTATATACCGAGGAGTGGAATTGCTAGATTATATGGTGGTTCTATTTTTAGTTAGTTAGTTTGTTTATTTGTTTGTTTTTGGTGGGGGTGTTTTTTTTGGTGGGGGTGGTAATTAGGTTTACTTACTTATTTTTAGAGGAAGCACTGGGGATTGAACCCAGGACCTTGTGCATGCTAATAAGCATGTGCTCTACCACTTGAGCTATACCCTCCCCCACTATTTTTAGTTTTTTGAGGAACCTTCATACTGTATTTCATAGTGGGTGCACCAAGTTACATTTCTACCAGCAGTGTACTAGGGTTCCCTTTTCTCCACATACTCTTCAACGTTTGTTATTCGTAGACTTTTTGATGATGGCCATTTAGACAGGTTTGGCCATTTAGACGTCATTGCTGTTTTGGTTTACATTTCTCTAATAATTAGTGATGTTGAGCATCTTTTCATGTGCCTGTCGGCCATCTGTATGTCTTCTTTGGAAAAATGTCTGTTAAAGTCTTCTGCCCATTTTGTAATTGGGTTGTTTATTTTTTTGATAGTAAGTTTTGAAACTGGGTAATGAAAGTCCCCCAACCTTTTCTAATTTTTCAGGATTGTTCTGGATATTCTAGTTTCTGCAGGTCATTCCTATTAAATTTTAGGAGCAGCCTATCATCTTAATAACATTGTCTGCTCATCCACGAACATCTATTTATTTAGCTCTTCTTTTCATTTAGATCTTTATATATTTAGATTTTTAAAAATTTCTCTCAGCAATGAGTTAGTTTTCAGGGTACAAATCTTACACTTCTTTTGTTAAATTTATTCTTAAATATTTTATTCTTTTTGATGCTGTTGCAAATGGAGCTGTTTTCTTAATTTCACTTCTGGATTGTTCATTCTTAGTATATAGAAACAGAGTTGGTTTATGTGTATTGACCTGTACCCTGTGACCATGCTGAACTTACTTGTTTTAATAGCTTTTTTGGGTAGATTCATTAGAGTTTTCTACACACTTAATTATTAATTACAAATAAAAACAGTATTACTTTTTCCTTTTAAATTTTTATTTACTTTTTCTCACCTTCTTGCACTGGCTAAGACTTCTGGTACAATGCTTAACATAAGAAATGAAAAGTTAACATCCTTGTCTTGTTTCCGACCGGGGTGGGAAAAGCATATAATCTTTTACCATTGAATAGAATGTTCACTGTAGGATTTTAGATGGAGGAAGTTTACTTCTGTTCCTAATTTGTTGAGATTTTAATCATGAATAAGGCGTTTGATTTTGTCACATGCTTTTTCTCCATCTATTGAGAAGATCAGCTTTTTTTCTCTTAATATGGTGTATTACGTTGGCTTTTGAATGTTAAACTAGTCTTGAATTCCTGTGATAAATCCTGCTTGACCATATCATGGTTTGTAATCCTTTGACTATGTTACCAAATACGGTTTTTAAACATTTTTAAGGACTTTTTTGTCTGTTTCCATGAGGGGTGTTGACCTCTGGTTTTCTCTTCATGTGGTGTCTTTGTCTGGCGTTTATACCCTAGCAGTACTAGCCTCACAGAATGAGCTATGTGTCTCCTTTCTCTCTGAAAGACTTGTGAAGGATTTTTATGATTTCTTTTTTGAAGTATTCGGCAGCTTTCACCAGTGAAGTCATCTGGGCTTGAACTTTTCTTTGTAGGAAGACTTTATTTACTAACTAAACTTCTCTATTTATCATAGTTCTGTCCAGGTTTTGTATTTTTTCTAGAGTAGGGTTGGTCATTTTTGTCCTTCTGGGAATTTTTCTGTTTCCTCTAACTTGTCTGATGTATTGGCATAAATATTCCCTTATGATTTTTTAGTATCTATAGGGTTGGTAGCATTTCGTATCCATAGGGTTGGAACCCTCTTTGGTTCTTGATTTTGGTAACTTACGTCCTCTCAATTTCTTAGTCTCATAGTTTTTTTAATAAAATTTAATTTATTTTTTCCCAGCTTTATTGGGCTATAATTGACAAATAAATGGTAATGTATTTAAAGTGTAAAATGTGATGATTTTATATATGTATACATTGTGAAAAGATTCCAACAGTTAAGTCAAATAACACAGCCACCACCTCACGTAGTGACTTCTCCCGTGTGTGTGTGGAAACACTGGAGATCTGTGCTCTTCAGGAAGGTAGACGCTTAGGTAATTCATGTGAGCCTTCTCTCCTGATAAAGGCATTTAAATCTCCCCCTGAGCACTGCTTTGACCGCATCCCTTCATTTTTAATATGTTGTTTTCATTCAGTTAAAAATATTAAAAAAACTTTTTTCTTGTGATTTCTTCTTTGGCCCTTGGGTTATTTAGGAGTAGAGTTGGTTTATTTCCATGTGTTTGAGGTTTTCCCAGGTTTCTTTCAATTCGCATTTTTTGGGGTGCTGTTGTTAGACGTATATGCATTTATAATTGTTATATTCAAAGAAGAAGTACAAGATCAGTGATAACAGTGGGGGAATTCAGTATCCTACTCTCAAAAACTGATGGAACAATTAGAAGAAGTTAGAGTACAGAAGGCTAGGACAAGCCTGTCAGCCAGCTTGGCGTCGCTGCCATCATAGACTCTCTACCAGCGACTGCAGATACAGGCTATTTTCAAGCACATATGGAAGAAATCACCAGGGTAGATTACGCTGAGGCACCAGACAGGTCTCAGTACATTTTAAAAGACTGAAGCCGTACACAGTGTGTCTCCGACCACGGCGATTAAGTTAGCTGCCCACCGCAGGCCTGTTCTTTGTCTGGGGCTTGCTTTCCCTTGCTGTCAAAGTAGTGAATCCCACAAGCTCAGGATTTTTCTCCTGTAACACCTACTGCCTGGGCCGGCCCACCCGGGGCCCTTTGCGGTGCCTCCGTGGGACCTGGGGCGGGGGCGGGGGCGTGGTGTGGGGGACCGACAGGAACAGACGGCATGCTGACTGCCGCTGCTCCCGAGTGGCACGGCCGGCCCAGAACTCCGGTTGGCTAAATCCAGAGGCCTCTTAAACTGAAAACCAAGGTTGGATTTAACACTTCACCACTGCTTGTCTGTGTGACCTGGGACAAGTGATTTAGCCCCTTGAAGTGCTGGTCCCCACGTGTAAGGTGGAGAGATAACGATAGTGCCTGTTTCATGCAGCTGTAAGGACTGAAGCCAGAGCGCCTTGTAGAACCGCGCTCGATACGTGGCAGCCGCCTGGAGGCGTACCTGCGTCCTCCCCTGCCCCTGCCTCGGAGAACTCCTGCTCTCTGGCCTGTCTGTTTAGGCCGCCTCGCTTTAAAGGCTCTCTGCGTGCAGTTCATAGACGTTTTCAGGAGGTTGTCGTCTGCCATTTCATTGAGCGCTGGGTCCAGAATTGTCACGTCTTCCTCTCTGCCTCTCGCTCTTCTACCAATTTCCCCATTAGGGTTATGACACAGTTCTAATGAATGCCTTCAGTTAAAACTGTGAGAGCAAACGAGTGATCTCCGCGGTGAAGGAAATTTTAGGTTCGTTTCAGGAGTGGACTTCTAACAGCAGAGTGGACCGAGTCCAGGCATACAAATGGAGGCTTCTGAGACGAGCAGGGCTTTGGCTCGCCGTGGCTTCACCTGTGCCATCCTGCCCGAGGTCTGCAGGCCGCCGTGGCATACCGCGCTGCGGGGAGGGCTGTAGCCAATGGATGCACTGCCCAAGCACTGTATCGTGGTGGCTTTGGAATTTTTGATTCGTGATTTTATGCTTTTGTAGTCAAATGAATTGATAAGATGGCAGATGGACTATAACTTAGCAAGGTGAGGAAGGTTGTCAGACTCCCTGGGTTATTGCCGAATACAGAGAGCGGACTTCACTTTGAGACTCCAGGGGAGGAAGTGGCTCTCAAGTCTCCTGCAGAGCTAGGGCACACCCAGCCCTGCAGTGAGGTCACGAAAGCCTGGGGCCTATGTTGGGAAACTAGGCACATCCGTGCCACACAAGTTATTTCATGTTTTTATCGAGTGGAAGAAGATGCTGCGGTTTTACCGTATGTGCGAAGTTTGGCAGATGTTGCATGCTGATCTCAGAATTAAGGAGAATGCCTTGGGTGCTCCAGTGTCCTTCTGTGAGATGTTTTATTCTCAGCTGTCACCTCCCTGTCCCTCGCCCACAACCATTGTAGTGACCAGAAAGCCTGCGTGCTCTGCAGTGGTGTGTCTTGAATAGTGCCCATTAGTTTTCAGTAGTTACCCCTGGCCTGCATGTTAGCCTTCAGTTTAATGGCCTTTTTTATGTTCACTCATTTTATTTTCTTTCCCATCGTGGTTTTGTTTATTTTTTTGTTTTCTGTTTTTTCTGTTCTCTTTTTTAAAACCGTCGTGGTTTGCCTGTCATTCCCCAATGTTTGCACATGACAAGATGTTGCCATCCCAACATTGCCTCCCACTTCACTGACCAGTGCCACTACTGACCATCTAGCACCAGCCGCGGCGGGACCACTGCCCTCAGCCCCACGGGACGTCGTGGCCTCCCTGGTCTCTACCCGCTTCATCAAATTGACGTGGCGGACACCTGCGTCAGACCCGCCTGGGGACAGCCTCACCTACTCCGTCTTCTACGCCAAGGAGGGGGCTGCTAGGTAAGTGCTTGGAGGTCTGGGCCGGTCGGTTGCATCTTGTCCGCCCGAGCGCAGTCCTGCCCACCCTGGCTCTCAGCTGTGCAGAGTCTGTACCAACTCTCAGTCCAGGAAATATGATCACTGAGATGCATCTTTTCTAGTTTTAGGTCATTAAAATTGAATTCCCACCCAGCCTGCAGTCCTGTGGCTCTTTCCTGCCTTTCCAGGATGACGTGGGGAGAGGGCCCGTAGAGCTGTTTGGGTGGAGGAATTGTCATGTGACCAGGGCCACCTTTTTTTCATAAGACTGAGTCAGGCACAACCTGTAGAATATGCCTTACTTAGAACTTTCAAATTCTAGAGAAATTAAGGTAGATGTTAAAATCCCTTTAATGAAGACCTTCCTGCGTCCTGACACAGTGCGGGAGCAGCCCGGGGCCCTGACGCAGTGCGGGCTGCTGAGCCCGGGGCCCTGACGCAGTGCGGGCTGCTGAGCCCGGGGCCCTGATGCAGTGCGGGCTGCTGAGCTGGGGGCGGGGGTCTTCTTGATAACATAAGAGTACTTAGTGACTCATTGTCCTAAAACAGCATTTTTATTAAATTCCTCTCCATCTCCACCTCTTCCAGGAACTCACGTTGCCTCTCCAGTGCTTTTGGAGATTTTCCAGAGTCACCAGGCTGCTTTCCTCCACAGTCTACGTTTATGTTAGCTCTGCAGCCTTATTTTCCTTCCCACCCACCCCCGTTTAACTCGCTTTCTGGTGGAACCAGTCAAATTCCTGTCACTACGCAGCCTTTTTCGCCGGCGTGTTCTCTTTGGTCACTTCCAGCGTCCCCCTTTCTCAGCTAAATTCAGCTAATCTCTCTTGGCCCATGTTGAGCCCCGTGAAGCCCTCGTAAATCTTCCTCCACCTTTTTCGGCCCACACAGCTTTTCTCTCGTGCGTGTGTTTGTGCCGCGAGTCTTGGCACTTACTTGTGAAGACACATGAACTGATGCTACCTCAGTCATTGCTCGTCTGTTATTTTATGTGTGTTTGTGTTGTTTTCCCAACCAGATTATAAATTCTTTGGGGGGTACCGTGCTAACTTGCTAACTGTGTATTCCTGACATGTTGAGTAGATTCCTTCATTGTGCTGTTACTTCACACCTAAGTCAGAAGGCTGAAACACCCGTTTTGGTTAGGGCCCTAACCTAGCCCATGAAATGAAGCTTGTGTTTCTACTCAGGTGTTTACATTTGATATGTATTTGTATTTAATACCAGGCTGGCAAGTTCAGCGAGCACAGGCACCTAGATCGAGACTGCTTGGTTTAATGCTCTTGAGCTGTCTGAGTGACGTAATTTGAGCCAGATAGTTGGAGCTGCTCCCAGGGTAATGGAATGCTCATCTGAACACTGGGCTGGATGTTTTGGGGATGATGAAGATAAGGAAACATAGTTCTAAATGCAGAAGGGCAAGATGTTACCTCCAAGCAGTACCTGTGTTAAAATGTTTCCAGGAGACTTTCAAAGCTCCTTGCAGATTTCATGGGATTCCACAGAAGGGAAAAAGCATGGAGTAATTCCTCAGAAGCAAGCTTCTGTCTACCACAGGGCCTTTGCTCTTGTTGCTTCTACCAGAACTGTGTTTCCCTCCCAAATAACTGTCTGGCTTCTTGTCCATCATCCTCAGATGATCCCTCCCCAGGTCTTCCATGGCTGCTCTCCCATCCAAACCCCTTGGTCACTGTGACACACGGGGTCAATTGGTGGTTTGTTCCCAAGCCGACTGTTCAATTTTCAGGAAACTTTGCAAACCCGACGACATGACGTCGTAGCTCAAAACTGACTGTGGTGGGAGTATTTACAGTGACAAGGGCTGCAAACCTGGGCCAATGGTTAAACACTTACCAGGACACCCCTGTGTCATACCACCCTGTTTTATTTGGAGCTTTTGTTTCATGTTGTTTTTTCAGAACACGTAACACTCTGAAATTTTCTCTTTTTATTAACACATTTATTGTGTTTGCCTTGTTCAGTAGAGTTTCACCATCACCTGGAGCAGAGCCTAGCAGACAAGTAGCACTAAATAAATAGTTGTTAAATGAATAAATTAATTTCATCAGTGGAGAAATAATATTCAAGAAATCATTTTGAGATAATTAACCTCATTTAGTGGAAAGAATTAAAGTTATATTACTGTCTTACGTATAACCACAAATATAATAGCTGTATCAAGAGAGATTTTTAAAACTTATAAATGTATTAGAAGAAAATACAGAAACCATCTTTATCATTTGCATATGAAATGCCTTTTAAAGGAAGACAGAAAATTCAGAAGCCATATAGGAGAAATTGACAGAGTTTATTATATAACTGCAAAAGTCCATGTGAGAAAACCTAATAAATGAAATAAGATTATCAACTGATAGCAACTGGTAACATTTTAAAAAGGTCATATTGATACCCAATCTATATAAAGAACTCCTAAAAATCAGAAGTAAAAGATACCCCAAGAGGCAAATGGTACAAGTGGGTAATTCACAGAAGTTAGTGGAAAGCCCATTAAAGTTTAAAAAAAAAAGTTTCCACCATCACTAGCAACCTTGGAAGTACAAAATGTTGAGTTACCGTATTTCACATGGAAGGCTGGCAAAAGTGCTTGCTTTGGCAGCACATACGCTAAAAATAGTCAGGCTGGCAAAAATTTTAAGTTGATGATACCCAGTGTCAAGTGAGTTAAATGCTGAGATCAAATCCACTCTAGGCTCTTGGTGGCAGTATGATTAGAGGAGCCTTTGGAGAAGGTGATTTGACAGACTTTTAAAAAATCTTTTTAATGCAGATCTCCTTCAGTCCAGCAGTTGCATTTCTAGGTGTCCTGTAGATATACAGATACACATACGCATAGGATGCGCATAGAAATGTTTATTGAGCATTGTTTGTAAGAATGAAAAAGGGAAACAAAGTAAATGTCCTTTGGAGAAATGGGCGTATGATTAACGCATGTATATCCATAGGAAGTATGATGAGGAATTTTTAAAACGACTTATATCTGTGTAGTTTGATGTGTATATAAACGCCTAGACCAGTGATTCTCAGCCAGGGACAGTTTTATCCCCCATCTCCCATTAGACGTTTGACAGTGTCTGGTGACGTTTTTGGTTATCACAACTGAGATGGCAGGGGATGCTTACTGCCATCTAGGGAGTAGAAGGCAGAGATGCTGATAAACATCCTTACAGTGTACAGGATCGCACCCCCACTACCACAAAGAATTATCCTGCCCCGAATCTCAGCCGTGCCGAGGCCGAGAAAGCCTAAAGAGGAGGGACCTAGGGTGCTGCCGCAGCTAGGTCTCAGGTGGGGCAGATTTTAAGGAGGGAGACAAACTAGGACTTTTTTTTTTTTTTAACTATGTATCCATTTTTGTGTGTGTGTGTGGGAGGAGGTAATTAGGTTTACATACTTATTTTTAGAGGAGGTACTGGGGATCGAAACCAGGACCCTTGTACACGCTCAGCATGTGCTCTAACACTTGAGCTGTGCCCTCCCCCATATCCATTTGTTTTTAATGAATGTGTATCACTTATTAATGAATCATGGGTTGAAATAAGCAGTGATGCTTAATCAGTGAAGTTGGAATTGGAAAAAGTACAGATAAATTGGCAGGAGCAGGAGGACAAGACACATGTGTATGAGGAGATGTGAGGAGGAGCCTGGTTGATTTGTGTCCGTTGTTAGAAGGCTGGGAAAGGAAGACAGCTAACCTAACTGGCTCAGAGTTTCTGGTAGAAATTTAGTAAGAGATTATAATAAAGTGAAAGTTTGAAGGCAAATGTTGGAATATCAGTAAGAATTTGGACGTAATCAGTTAAGAAGGGACCACTTCACACTCCTGAGCAGGTGCACACTGTGGTTTTATTAAACAGCTTTTATTCGCAGTATTTGAGAGCATTACACGAGGTGAGGGGGGAGGAGGAATGGAGCCAGGAGACAAATCAGGTAAGAGTTACGTTGACCTGGGCATGTGGCAGGCCCGGATGAAGATGAGAGCAGTGACTCGGAGCAGACAGACCAAATCTGGGGAATATTTCAAAGGAAGATTCTTGGAGACTAAAAATTTCTGTCACTTCATTACTTTGAGAATATGATTTCTGAATAGAAGCGATGAAGGAGTAGAAATAACACTAAATCAAAGACTAGAGCCCTGTAACTTGTTTTAGAAACAAAATTTATTTAACCTTTATAAGCTTACATTTTTTTCATCTAAAAAGTGGAGGTAATAAATTTTCTTAACAGCTCAGTACACCACCACCCGCATTTACAAATTCCTCTACTCCCTGTGTTTGAGGATTCAACCACCAGGTGGCACTATGTACCCTGGTCCTGAGCTATGCAATTCTATTGGGTAGCCCAGTCTCCTGAAATTCCACAGGGTCCGTCCCCTGCCATTTCACCTATGAAGTGTTCACCTTTTTTTCAGTGCCCATAATATAAACAGCAGTATTTTCTATTAGCCATTAAATGGAGAGTACAGAGTAAGTTATTCCAAAAATAAACAGCATTTTAGAGTTGGACAAAGCCTTATGTATCTGTTAGTCTAATCCAGGAGTTGGCGAACTGTAGACCCTGGGCCAAATCAGACTTCTTAGGCCCAGGAGCTAAGAATAATTTTTACATGTTCAAACGGTCATATTGTAATAGGTTGTATAAATAACTGCAGTTGACCCTTGATCAATACGGGTATGAACTGCATGGGTCCACTCACCTGTGAATTTTTCTCAGTAAATACATAGGACAGGACTATACCATCCACAGCTCGTTGAATTCCCAGATGCAGAACCACAGGTATGAAGGGTCAGTAGTCAGCTGTAAAGTTATGCCAGGATTTTTTTTTTTTTTTTTTTTTTGAGAGTTCTGTTTTATTTGGCGGACATTTCTGAGGACTCAAACGCCTTCGAGCCCGGGATGACACCCCGGTCCCGATCACTCTGAGGGACTGCTTCTATACTGGGGCTTTTAACTGTTTAGACGGTGGGTAATGTTTTCCATTTTGCATCTTGGCCTGTAAATACTTACTATCAAACCCTTTAAGAAAAAGTTTGCCACCCTGGTCTCATTCTTTCATTTAATACTTGAAGAAACTGAAGCCGAGAAATAATTAGTGACTTGCCCACGGTCCCCTGGCAAGCTCGCAGTGTTCCCAGAGTTAGAACTGGGGCTCCTGACTTCTGGCCCAGCACGGTCTTAGTATGAAGTGTACCTTCCTCTTCCTCTTTTGACTCTTAGCTGACACATTCTGACCTAAGTTCCATCGTAACCTCACACACATATGAGTACTGTCCTTTATAACTCAGCCTGGATCTTTCCTGAAGTCAGAAGGTTTTTTCTAAGACAGACACTTGGTTCGGGGACCTCAGGCCAGTGCAGTGTTAGAGGCCCTTTCAGGTGCCAGATGTTTCATCTTGGGGAACCCGGCCGACTACTGGGTTTTTTCTTACGCTAATGCTTCTGTAGAAATTTGTTCTAGGTTTTCAGTTCCCTTCACTCATGCCTCCCGGTTTTTTCTTCTTTTACATAGGAAGAAACAAAAAGATCCGCATGATGTCATTACATGTGAGCTTCACACATCAGAAGGCCGCTCTCCGTCCCTTCGCTCAGCGCACATTTGTGATGCTGCTTCCCGGGGTGGGGTGGGGGTGGGGGCTTCTGCTGGTACCTCTTAGTGCTCGGGTGTGAGCGACGCCCTTTCACTTCCGTCTGAAGTGAAATAGTACCCCCCCCCCCCCCGTCTTTCTCAGAGAGAGCTTGTTTAAGCTTCCACGTACAGCGAGCGGAACAGGCCTGATCTGTGCTCTGGTGGGGAGCTTTCAGCTTAGTGAGGTGCAAGCCGCCACACTTCCTTTTAGACGGAGCGTTTTGTTTGTGTCGGAAACCTCGCAGCGTGGGAAGTCGGTTGATCCCCGCCTCCTAAATCTCGTGCCTTAGAGCTGCAGCCCGAGGGAGTGCTGTGTGTGACACCTCCAGTGCCACCGAGCAGCGCCTTCCCAGCGGACCTGGCTGTAGACAGACAACCTCTGTCAATACAAAGTGGGCACTGCTTGGTTGGTTTGGGTTTTTTAAAAATAAAATAAGGTAGTTTAAAGAACTATAGAAAACTATTGAACACTTAAATCTCTGAAATGGAAATGTTCACCTGCAGTCAGACAAACTGGCATATGGTCATGTGAAACTAAACAAATTTTAATTTTCGTGATTTTTTTCAGAAAAAAATACCAGTATTTTAAAGTTAAGAACTTTAGTTCAACAGATGATTAGGTAATTTCAAGTAATTTTTTACACAGAGTAGTTTTGGGCCCTTTTATTACTCTCTCAAGGTAGATGTTAATCTTTCCTCACATAATTGGTAGTTCTTAAAGGCCTGCTATTTGTCTAAAACAAGCATTTTCCGTGACAATATTTGTTGAAAACAAATATAATCTGATTTTTATTATAGTGATTTGTATGATTTATATTACAGTAGACTGAGCATAATTACAGACCCAAATGTGGAAACATAGACCCCCAAAATAGAGCCTGGAAACTGCCTTTTTTAAAAACCCTGGATTACTGTTTTTATGTTTTCATCTCATAACACTAGACCACTAACTAGATTAATTTGTGCTGTTTGTATAAGATTTGTTAAACACTTTGTATTAGTTTTAGAAAATCATTCAAAAAGAGTATTTGTTTTAAGAAATTACAAAAAATCAAAGTCATGATTAGCTTATTTTATAGACTGGATTCATTTAAATTTTTAATGTTTTGTCCCCAGTTTTAAAAGTGATCATCTTTAATTTTCTTTTTATTGAGAGTCTTTTATCCAAAAGATACACAGCATTCTTAGATACTTTCTGTGGAAATTGGATCATACCTGTAATCACCTTCTGTTTGTCTTCCTGAGAATCACCACTTAAAACTCAGTGATTCCTAAAGCATCCAGAATTAGTGAGCAGCTGCCCATTTGAGATGGCACCGAGAAGACCCTTGTCTGTGTCTTCTGAAAGGAAGTTGTGATTAGATGCAGCAATGTCAGTAGCGTTTAAGCAAGAACGTCAGTGACTTGCCAGACACGTGTGGCATTGCCAGTGTCCGCAGCCTGTGCACTGTTCCACCCCCACCCAAATTCCTTTTCTGAGAGTTAATTTGACTTAAATTTGTTAACGTTTTGATGTCGTGTGGTATCTATAGGCATTGCGATGAAAATGAAACTGCACATTCTAGAAATATCCCTAATCCATGCTGCTTCCCAACCCCTCTTTATCCAAAGGGAACGTGTTGAGAACACCACTCGCCCAGGAGAGATGCAGGTAACCATTCAAAACCTGATGCCAGCGACTGTGTACGTCTTCAGAGTTACGGCTCAGAACAGGCACGGCCCCGGAGAGAGTTCAGCGCCGCTTCGCGTAGAAACGCAGCCTGAGGGTGAGTCCGCCGCCGCCCCGGGGGGGTGAGGGTGGGGGGGGGGCTGCGCGCCCTCGAGGCGCCACCTACGTGGCCTTACGAACAGTTGCCCGAGAGCAAAGCAGTTCTCACCTAATAGCAGCAAATAGTGTAAGACAACATAATTCTGCTGACGGATGCTTGGATTTCACCGATCCTTTGTGAGAGTTCGCTCAGACGCCTTCTAGAACCTTCCCTCTGAACTCATCTAATATTGTGTCTCTACAAGTCTGAGGCACATTGTCACTTTCTATGAATATAACTCATTAGTTTTATGGCAGAGAAACCTTTGTCATCCTTATCTTCCCCACCCTGTCTCATGCAGTGCCTCACAAGCAAAGTAGGTATTTAACAGTTTTTGTCAGCGGGATTGCCCTGATCTTTATACAGACCACACTCTTGAGAATCTCTTCAAAGCTTTCCTTTGGATCTGTGGTCTTTGGGGCTAGATAATATTATTCTCAGTTACATTTCTTAAGATTTTCTCCAACTGAAATGAGTGCCAAATTGATTTATTTTATAAATGTCTTCTATGCCTTAAATTTGGGTTGTAAAAACTATGGGCCAGAAATTATAAGAAACAACCAAATCAGAATTAATGCTTTTCCAATGAGGATTTCTTCTAAATTTTACCATCTTTTCACAAACCACTGTTTTTCCTCCCAGTTTTTCTTTTACTGTTAACTGCACTAGTTTTTCTGTGTTAACAGACTTCCAGTAACAAAAATTTTTACTTCAGCTAGGGGGCATGTGAGTTACATTTATGGAAGCTACTGACCAGGGAACTAAACAGATTAGATGAATTTCCCAGTGAAACTCTGGAAATAATTCAGAGACTCTACCTGATGGGTGGGCTAAGCAAAGTCAAGAAGCTGTGGAACTTGACTGTCTCACGCTGCAGCCAATCACCCGTCAAACAGCTGTGGAGGACCTCCTCATCCAGACACGACACAAGCTATTAGAGAGGCAAGGGGTGAACAAGATAGGAATTCTCCCCCTAAAGAATGAGCAGTCAGGACAGGAGGCCACTGATCATTTTGGTGATAAAAGCTTAAAGATCAGGAGTCAAACCCAGGCAGGAACAGGAGGGCCATCAGAGTGTCACAGGGTTGGTTTAAGGAAGGTCTTGTGTTCTCACTACAGGGAAAGGACGTTGAATTTCACAGGTCCTGTGTTTAGAGAAGAGCAGAAACAATCTATTTCAAGCTCAGTTTTCCCCCATTACCTTTTGTGTGCGGGCATCATTCATGAGAGAGAACAAAGAACAGTTACTGTAAAAGGTCAAGCAAGTCAGGTTCCTAGGAAAGGATGAGACTGAAGGTTGGCCTTGAAGCATTTGACTTAAAGCAGGTGTTCCTGGGGAGGGAGGATGCTTGACCCAAATCCCCAAAATAGGATCAAATAATGCACATGCAAGATGAATCACGATACAAATGGAAAAGACCACTGGATTTGATTCAGTGCAAGGGTTCCATCCTGGGGCTACAAATCTTCTGAAGATACATAAAAATATTTATGGGGGGAAAAAGCATATGGCTTTCACTGTCACTTCAGAACTTACCAGTAGAACAGTTGAGAACCATTGGACAAACGGGGCATTGTCAGTTTAGAGATGAAAGATGAGATTTACTAAGTGCCTGCCATGTGCCATTCCTGCTGTACGAGGCAGCCAAGACGTAAGATGAGTAAGACTTGACTTCTGGCCCCAAGGAGCTTAGTCTGGTACCAGAGGCAATGGTGTGATGTTCTGTCATCACAAGGAAAGGAGGCCACACAGTCGTCCGTTCGGGGAGTTTGATTAAAAGAAAGTAACTAAAGAATATAGAGGGAAGGGACAGCAGGTTCTGGTGAGGGTGTTTTAGGGATGGAGAGCTACTGGTAACATGTTTTGGCAAAAGAGGAGTTAATGGAGAGAAATTTGCATTTTGTCTGGAGGTATTCAGCCTGTTGAGGGGAGGCGTAAGTGTTGGAGTCAGCCCTTGGAAAATATTTTACATTTTTAGCTTTACAAACGAACTTAAAATTTTTTCCATTTTTTTATGCCTCTGTACATATGAAAAGAATTTATTAGCGCCTTTTTTAGGATCATATTTGCCTATGTTTAGCCAATGAATATATTGAAAGTGATTTCAAGGGAATTTGTTCTGTTTTCCTTCCCCTTAAAAAGTTAGAGGAAAGTTTTCCGTAGCAGCAGAAGTGTGACAAATCCCACCTGTCAGGCTGCACAAAATATGCTCTTAACATTAAGTGAATAACATGATTCATGACTAAATAAAGCAAACAACTGTCAGAATAACCATATTCAGGTTTCTCTACGTTGGTAGCAAAACTAATCTTAAGCTGTGGTGCTGTTACTTAAGAAAACCAGTTTGTTTTACATTTTGTTAATTTTTTTCCCTTGCCTTCAATCTGATGGATGTCTGTTACAGACACCTGAGCACCAGAGAAATGGTTTTCAGATACAGAACATCCACCAGAGTGGAGGCGTAGCCACTGCCCAGGATTTGTGTGTCATTTGGGATTGGAACCTGTCAGTCAGACAAAAAGAATATTGTGAAAAAAAGGATGTGAGCTGTCATGGGATTTAGAGCTGGGCAGGCAGTCGGTGAACCAGTTGTGGAGTCTTCCAGTCACACACACCCCGTGAAGGCTGCTGTCACAATCCCCTAACTGGTCTTCTTGAGTCCACGTTTTAGAACCAGAAACTGCCTAACTCTTGGCTCCACCACTCACCCTCTTTCCTATCATCTGGGACTTTCTTAACCTCTCAGCCCCATCTGTTAATAGGGATCATAATAGTATCTGTCTCATTTGCTTTATAGTGCAAAGATTAAATAAGATGTAACTTAAATACATGTAAAGCACTTAATGCTGGACTGACTGCAAGCATTCAGTCAATAGGAGCTATTTTTTAAATTATTATTTGTCTAGTCTTGTTCCTTTAGTGTTTTTCTTCCATGCGTGGGTTCACATATTCTTTCTAAATGCAAATCTGGTCATGTCTTGTCATGTTCCTGCTCAAACTTTTCAGTAATTAGCTAACACCCACAAGAGATAACCCAGACTCTTAGCAGGGCCTCGGAGGGTCTCCACTGTCTGGCTCCTGTCATCCATGGCAGCATTCTCTGTTCCCACATCCATTCTCTGTTGCAGCTTGAAGCACAAAACACTGTCTTCTCACCTGTCATCTCCATTGACTGGAATAATTTGCGCTAAGCTAGTGTCTGAGAAAACTTCATTCTTCCTGCTCCCCGGAAGTCTTCACCAAGCTTACAGAAGCAGAAGCGTGTACTCTCTTGATGCTGTTTTCATTACAGAAATTATTACCTAAGCTGTTAGCACTCACGACGTTCTTTGTAACCATTTATGTGTCTGACTTCCCTCTAGACTGGCAGTTCTTGGTGGGCAAGGCCTCTGTCCGTCATTCATTGCATCCCCACAGCCTGGCAATGGAAGCGTCTCTGTGTGTGACTGTTGCTTTTATGTGCTGCAGTCCCACTGCAAGACTAGGATCTTACAAACCATGAGAATTCTGCAATGTTCGCTTTTTTTTTTTTTTAATAAATTTGAGAGACTTGACAGATCATTTCTGGGTTTGAGTCATAAAGAGGGAAGTCATTTAATTAGATACTATCCTAAAACCGCTTTCGTCTAGTCACTTGTTTTATTTTCAATTGTTTTTAAAACATGGCCAGTGTGATGTTATCGCTGAGACTGGTCACTGAGGGGGTACAGTAAATTTCATTTACATCTTTCTGTTTTGAAATTCTCTTTCTAGTTCAACTCCCGGGCCCAGCACCTAACATCCGAGCATATGCGACTTCACCTACTTCCGTCACTGTCACCTGGGAAACACCACTGTCTGGAAATGGGGAGATTCAGAACTACAAATTGTACTACATGGAAAAAGGGACTGATAGAGAACAGGTATCATATGAAGCTATTTTTAATGCATTGATCGGAATAGTAGAGTTGAAATGTATTTCCAAAACTCAGTACTTGCTTGTCTAGAAATCTGACAGGAAAAAAAAGATGTATAGGAAAAGAAGAATTGACTATATTTCTTGGTACCAAGATTTATTCTGTAGTTTTTGCCAGCAAGGGTCACTAAGCAAGCAATATTTCAGTAAATTACCAGTGTTTAGGATTCGTTTTGACTGTTAAATAGCATTCTATAAAAGGGATAAAAAATCTGCATTGTGTCAAATATAGAATTTGTATAATTAGTTCTTTATTTTGCAGCATTTCATTTGGCTTGAGTTGTGTGTATATAAAGTGTTTCATTTTATTCAAGGATGTTGATGTTTCAAGTCACTCCCACACCATTAATGGGTTGAAAAAATATACAGAGTATAGTTTCCGAGTGGTGGCCTACAATAAACACGGTCCTGGAGTCTCCACACAAGATGTTGCTGTTAGAACGTTTTCAGATGGTGAGTCTTTCTTCCTCTGGGACCCCTGGTGGCGTAGTAGGAGTGTCACGGGATTGAGTCAAGAAGGTTCAGTTCAAATCCGGTTCTGGTTGTGTGACTTTGGTCAAGTCACTTCACATGTGTGAGCGTGTCTCCTTACATGTGAAGGGTAGATATGCCAACTTTGGGTTTGCAGTAAAGATCTGGTGAGAGCACACAGAACCAGTGCTTGGTACTAAATAGCTTCTTAGTGTCTTTATTTTTAGTAGGTACTTTTTTATGAATAAATATTATTGCCTGTTCCTAACACAGACCGTTCCAGGTCTGTTGGAAGGCTGGCTTTGCTCTACTTAGCAATCACATTTGCATGCCAGAGAGGTCTTTTAAATTCCTCAGTATTTTGTGACAGTTTGTTTCTCACCTGTGACTGAATTTCTAAGTTATTTGCTTATACCCATGACCTAAAGCAGTGGTTTTCAAAGTACATCTCGCCAGAGAGGTTGAGTAGGTCAAGACTAGCATTTTAAAAAAATACCTTTCTAGGGTAGAACAGAAAACAACAGTCCACTGCACTTAGTAAGTGTTTGTATTGTTTCCTGAAACTCAGCTAAATCCAAGTGTCACAAAAATGTCTTTTTCTAAAAAATGTATGTGTGTGTGTATATATATATATAGCCTTTGCGTTAGAGGCTGTAGTTTGACTCCTTTAAGCAAGTGGTCAGATACCACATCACTAATACAGAAGCAAACTGACATCATGGGATATGATGCGTCAAGAAAGACGTAACTTCACCTGTCTCACCTGTGTCGTATCCCTGCCAAAAATGCTACCTGCGAACCTGATCCTGATGAAACAACCAGACATACCCAAATCGATGGAAAGTCTGCAAAAAAGTAAATAAATAAACTGGCCTGAATTCTTAAAAAATATTAGTCTCATGAAGGAAAAAAAAAAAAAAGAGAGTCATTCTAGGATCTAGATTAAAGGAAATTAAAGACGCATGAAATAAAATTAAACATGCATGATCTTTGGCTCCTGAATCTGGGAGTAAAAACAGCTGTAAAGGACACTCTTGGTACAGTCACTGAATGTTAGGTTGGTGTGGTGTTAGGCAGAGTTAAATACTAGATTATTAGGTATAATAGATAATATTGTTATGTCAGAGTTTTGAACGTGGTCACTGTGTTACCATTGTGTTGGAGTATGTCCTTGTTCTCAGGAGATGCATGCTGTAGTGTTTAGCAGTGAGGTTCATGATGGCTGCACTTGTCTCTCAAGTGATTCGGAAGCAGTATGCAGACAGGGAAGTGTGTCTGTGTGGATATAGTGAGAGAGAATGGAGCAGATGTGGCAGAATGTTAACAACTGGTGAATCCGGGAAAAGTGTGTGGTGTTCATTGTATTATTCTTGCTGCTCTTTTCTGTGAGCTTGACAGAAAGTTGGGGAAAATAAATACAAACTATAGTTTGCTTAGCCACCTACAGAAGCCCATTGGTTAAAGCTTTCAAGAAAAGCCAAGGGGGAAAACGTTTAAGGCAGGCTTTTTGATCTGCACGTGAGCCAGCTTTTCCTGCATTAAGGGGGCTGGCATGCTGACTGCAGTGCCTGGCGTGGGAGCCGAGAGTGTCTCAGCACGGTGCTTCAGGGCAGCACTCTGGAGCAAGACGAACCTTGGTCCCTACGCCAGCTGAAAAAAATACCTGCCTTGAACCACATCTATAGTTCTCACTTATAACAATGGGACTAGTCGTAGAAACTCCTTCGAAGAATTGTTGTAAAGTGTCTGCCGTGTAGGAGTGTGCACCACACCTCAGCTGGTGGTGGAGGGCGAGGATGGTGATGGTCATGATGATAAACACAGCGACAACAGCTGTGCTGGTGCCCCTGCAACGGTCAGGTCCTCCACAGGGAGATGGCTGAAACCACCCCTGCACTTTGTTCAAAACGCAGGTGCCTCAGTCCTTCTCCAGACCCTCTGCGCCTGAATCTCTGGGTGAGGCCCGACGTGCCTTGTCGTTAGCACAGGATACAGCAGTGAACAAGGAAAAACCTCTGTCCTCAAAAAGCCTGTAGCACAGGGGGCACTTGGTTATATGCCTGTTCACCACACGTCAGAGAACAGGAGGGAGAAGTGTCCATGGGTGGGTTAGGAGAGAAACGCTCAAGTCAGCATTTTGTGACTGGAGAGGAAATGAGTCAGGTTCACTTAAGTTTTCTTTGCTTCTTATAGTTACCACGAAAGGAGGTGCTGGCGGGTGTGTGGACCATAAACTTTGAGATACCCTATCTTGTGTTCTAATGTGTGAGAAACTCAAGTTACACAGCTGTCTTTTTAACCAGCAGTCCCAAACTTCTCACACCTGAATGGGTGTTCCCTACTGTAGCTGCCTTGGGAAGCCAGATGGTCACTGTACTGAGCTGCCCTTGCTTAAACATCTCTGCTCTACGTGGGAACTGCCTTCAGAACCAGTGTAGGAACCCCACAAGAAAGCCAAGCTCATTGGCTTATGTCCATCACCTTTTGGACTCATGATGACATTACCCAGTTCATTCACTTCCCGTATTCATTAGTCTTGTTTCCGGAAAATGTGTCCCAAGGTAAAGATAGGCTATTGCCAAGAGTATTCAGAGGAGCACAGTATCAGTTCAGAATGCATTTGGAGTCTTGAAAAGTTCGGAGTCACTGTCATATCTGTAAAATAAGTACCCGACTTCCCAGAGGTGCGGCCTGCCTTGGGTGTGGGTGCAGGTGCATGAATATGTCGCGTTATTTTAAATGAATCAAACGTGGCCACACCCTATCCAGATACTGCTATCAACATGCAGGCACGGCTGCTGGGGTTAGACCTTCGGGTTGCTTTTCGGGGTGTGAGATGCGCGTTTGTGTAGAGTCTGGCCAAGAAGAGTCCCATGATGGGTGATACGTGGGTAACTGAAACTTGTTTTCTCTTTTTTTTGCCTGTCCAGTTCCCAGTGCTGCTCCTCAGAATCTGTCTTTAGAAGTAAGAAACTCAAAGGTAAAACTTTATATTGCTGTTGTTCATTCTTACCGATGGACTGTTGAGCCTCAGAAGGGCTTACAGAGAAGGAGGTTCTGTAGCAGAACAGTTACAAGCAAGGAAAGAAATGAAGTGACAGATGTTACACTTGCCAGTAAAGCTGGGCTTGGAGACTGACTTCAGTTTAGTCTGCCTAACTCTGCTGCCTTTCTCCTACACCAAAATTACTTTAGCCTTTCTGCGAAGCTAGTACCATTATTAGGGGAATCATGACATTCTGGATCGTAACCGTCCAGAACCTTGGTGACAAGGTAGAAGGAAGTTGTTGTTTGCGATACCATAGCCTCTTAGTGCTTCAAGGTGAGCCCAGTGCGAATCAGAGGCAGGAGCCTGGCAGGTGGTTGCGTTGCTGAAACCGTCCCTCCTGGTCGGGCGCATTGTCCACTGAAGGCACGTGTACCACCCAGGGCCCCCCTGGGCTGCACAGACGACCAGGATACTTCATCCTTTAAAAAAAGTACCTGGGGACTCCTTTTCCTCTAATAAACAACCAGCTGTTCCAACATTGTAAAATGATTATAGCTCAATAAAAAATGTTAAAAAGAAAAAAAAGAAAGAAACAACCAGCTGTTCATTAACAGCCCTGTCTTTGAAAAGTTCTAGACAGAAATTACCTGATTTCACTATTGCTGCAGTGGAGGTGGAGGAGAGCCTTACACCCAGCAGTGGTTTACTCCCTAATCCACGTGCCTCTGACCTGATATTTTCCTTCGAAAACTTCACTGAGACTTCTGCCCAGTGTCTTCATTCTGGCAAAATACCCAGGAGATCAAGTGCCCAGAATGTACTGGCTCCCCATTGGGTCTTTGAGGGTTTTAAAATTAAGAAGTATTTTTGGAGTGATTTTTGAGTAAAAGCCTGAGCGCTCTGCTGCCTTTGTGCTGTTCCTCTTCCGCAGGGATTTCAGGGCAATAATACACAAACAGGACCAAGACTTGATGCATTCACCCTGTTCCCTGTAATCTTGTCTTTCCCAGAGTATTGTGATCCACTGGCAGCCACCGCCTCCAGCCGCACAAAACGGGCAGATTACTGGCTACAAGATTCGCTACCGAAAGGCCTCCCGAAAGAGTGATGTCACCGAGACCTTGGTGACTGGGACACAGCTGTCACAGCTGATTGAAGGTGAGCTGCTTTGCACATCGGCAGAGGCTCGGAGGTGGTGTCTCTCAGACGCTGAATTACGCTGTTCTGATGACTGCTTTGGGCCGTTGACTTACAAATTCTTTTGAACCATTTTTGCTTTGTTTGTGTAATAGTTCGTTCTACTTCTGACTTGGTAAAAATTAGTGGAAAACACTCTTAAAGCTTCTGCCACCTGTGGTGAAATTGTGTTTGAGTTTTATTCCCTTACTTGGCTTTTTCTGTATTCTCCATATTTTCTTTTTTGAATGTGTGTATGTCACTCTTTCGTAATCTGAAAAAAAAAAAAAAAAAAAAGAAAAGACAGAGCTGTGTAAGCAGAGTCTACTCAATCGGGTTGACAGCAGAGGCCTATAAGATGATTTCTACAGTGTCGACACCGCTCTTGTGTGTGGCCTGAAACAACATTTGTGAGTAGCCACAGCAACGCAGGGATCACTCTTGCTACTGTGAACATGACACAGTTTTAGAAAATTCTGTCAGGGTAGCTCCTTCTGTCTAGTTTTCCCTTTATGTGCCACGGAGCAAGTAGCATACCTGGTAAAACTGGACCCTGATCCCTCTCTGACGTGGGTGACAGTTGTCCCCCCCTTCCTGCCTTACGTAGGGGAGCTGGACTTGGCTCACCCAGAGCAAGCTGGCTTTGCCGGAGAAGCGTGGGAGGGGATGAAGTGCCTTTTGCTCTTTGGACAGTGGAACCGTGCTTAGGGAGAACAGAGGCAGATCCCCCAACACAGCGTCCTGGGGTTTCCTCGCAGAGCTGGTAGAAGAGAACGACTGAGAATTGGAGTTATTTGCTATTATTATTATCTAAGCCTTGAGAATGAGTTTCATCACCCTTGGGGAGCTCGGAACTTTCCTTACGTCGCTGCCCTCCTGGCTAGACTTCGAAAGGATGAGAGAAGCTCCACACAGTCACGTTTCTATGTCCCCAAAGACCGGGTTCTTGGTGGAACCGAGATCCAGGGGGAAAAGTGGAATGGGCCTCCCCTTCATATGGGCATAGGTTTCTAAAAGCTGAGAGAGCCAGTGACAGTGAAAACCTGCGCCCTGGTGCCTGGCCGGCTCTTCTGCGTGCTCCTCGCATCACAGGTGGGATTGACTTCTTTCAGACTAGGAGAAAGCGAATGTTTGTTTTCAGGGGTACCTTTAAGTCTTCTGGCTTCTTCACATGAACCCCGCAGCTCTAAGCTGCAGCAGTAGATCTGGTTGCACGGGTGCTTCTGAGAGATCCCACGGAGGGAGCAGTGCAGCAAAACTGGTCACAGGTGCTCCTACAGGTCAGTCTGATTTCACCCCAAATGCAGATGAATAACACTTCCCACCTATAAGGCCTTTATTTTGAATATTTAATAGCAGGTCGTTACTGTACACCAGGCACCGCTCTTGTTTCTAATAAATAAAAATACAGTCCTTGCCTCTGGCTGTCCATTTTCTCAGCGAAGTATTTGGTATATAAGCAAAATAACACTTTCATCATAAAAACAGCTTTTTATCAAGAGAATTCTGGTATTTAAAAATCATGTTTCGATTCATCCATTTGTTTAACAGACTTCACTGAACTTCTGTTAGTACGTGCTGGCACTGGGCAGACCGTGTGAGCGGAAGTGCAGACCTTTGTTCCCTTGGAGCATTAGCTTGAGGCTGACAAGTATTAGAGAGCAGTGCGGGGTCCCAAAATTCTGTTCTGAGCAGCAAGTGATAGGACTTTACGTTTTCACCAGCAGTTACGGTTGTGCCTTGTGTTTGTCCCACTCACAGCACTTAACACATCCTGCCGTGTCTCTGTGATGTGAACTGAGCGCCTTGGTTTCAGCAGATGAACCCGCAGGTTATTGTGAGGGGGAGGGGCTCCGCCCTTTGATCACGTGTCTCCCTCACCCTTGTACGTTGCAGCTCCCCAAAGGGAAGGGGATGATAATCTGACTGGTCAGATTCTTCCATGTCCTCGGTTAAGCTGTGTTTGCCGGTAGCCCAGGTTGCTGTCTGTTCACAGTCACTCATACCTGTTTAGTCCCCTCTGGTACTTCCTGCTCAGTGTGTGATGGAGGAGACAGGGAGGTAGACTGACTTGGACCCAGCCATTCTGCTTCTCCTTCTGTCTGGCTGCTTGCTTTCTTGTGGGCAAGCAGAGTCAGGATGGGCCCACAGGGAGCAGAGCTCCCGTCTCTCCTCTCACCCTGTGAAGGAAGACGTGCTGCGCGGGGCTCATCCTGCTTCCTGGCCAGCTCCTCTTGCAGTAGCGCTCCCTGTGGCGTTGCTGTGCTGTGCTGTTGGCCAGAGACCCCGTTATCTGGATATGGGGAGGTAGGGTAATTTTCCAGACCCCTTACAAGACCTGTTGCAGGATCGGGTACGTAAGTGCTCTAAAAACGGATGCATGTGAACTGCACACTTGAAGATAGCTAAGATGGTAGGTTCTATGTGTCTTTGTACACAATAAAAAAAAAAACAGAAGCATGAGCCTGTGAGTGGCTGGCCGCGTTGTTCTCTGTTGCTGTCCTCTGTCGGGCAGACTGACACGTGGCTCTGTGTTGCCTTTGATACGTGGGTGTATCAGGTACTTTACTAGCTGCTAGTAAGTATGAAAGATTGCACAGTAGGAAGGATTTACTCCTCTTTTACTAACTATGTACTTATGGACGAGTTAACTGTTGAGAAGGAGATTGCTAAGCCATGCTTGATGTTTAAAATTTTTCTGCTGTGGTTACAGGGTGGCTCAGAGGACGGAGAGTCTGGTGTCTTCTGAGACCCACCGACTTTGTTCCTTTGTTACAACTCTTTCATTCTCATTGGCCTCTCTCTGGCCTCAGCCTCCTTAGTAATGAAATGACGGGATTACATTTGGTCTCTGAGTACCTTCAGGCACTTTAAAAAACCATCTGCAGCCTCCTAGGAGCCTTGCTCATTCTGTTTTCCTCTCGGGCTGTGCGGACTCCAGCCTCCACGTGAGAGGTGGGAGTGCCTCTGTGCTGCGCTTGCGTGTTGCCTGTTCTGTGTTAACTGCAGCTGAAATTGTATCAAGATACTAGCTTTGTACTAAGTTGGCGGATGAGATATTTGCTTTCATGAGAGATTGTTAATCTTTTTGTTTTTCCAAAGCTCTTGTTTCAGCCTCTTTTCTCTCATTTGGGTCTCAGGTCTTGATCGGGGGACCGAATATAACTTCCGAGTGGCTGCTCTAACCATCAATGGTACAGGCCTGGCTACCGACTGGCTGTCCGCTGAAACCTTTGAAAGCGACCTAGATGGTAAGAACAGCAGTCGGCAGGGCTGCCACAGCCGGGTGACAACTGGTCAAATGAGTCAGACTGGAAAGCCACAGATTTGGGGTATATATGGCTTAGAACTGTGAACGTTAGTGGATTGTACTGCTGTCAGCAAGTCTCCTGGAATGTGTATTTTTTCTCACAGTGGCTTTTAAAGAACTGTCCCTTTAAGCAGAAACAGAGCAGATACAAATGTACAAGTGTTTTAAGTCTGCTTTTTTTTTTAGCAAGGCCACTGAGCAGATGGATGATCTGAAATGTAAGGGTAAATGATATAAACTGTGCCTTTATTTCCGTCAGTTTCCTTTTGCCTTCGTCCTGGACACCTTGCCCTTTTCCTCGCTAGTTTTTTCAGTAACTCCATATGGGTGTGTGCACGTGCCTTTATCAGAGACAGGTGCTGCACTGGAAGACAAAAGGCCTGAGTCCTTATTCTCATTCTTTGTTTACTACTTTTTAAATTGAGGTAGAAATGTATGTCTTGTAATAATGTATTTGAAAGACACTGTAAATTGCCACCTTTTAAAGACTCTTACTCTCCCACCTCTTAAATCAATTTGTGGTTCTAAGGTTTTATATTTTCTGACTTATCATGTTACTCAGGGGGGTAAGTAATTGAAAGCATTGCTGTAATGTGATCCTGGATCACCTCTTGACAGCAAGCTTTTATTTAGTTGGTGTTACGCCTTTCTCATTCCTCCTGCTAGAGTTTGGGGATCTATGTGGGTCCAAGAAGAATGGGTAACACTTTGAAAGACAATTTATTTGTTTTTTTCCATTGGACAGAGGTTCTTGAATCTCTTTGTCTTCCCTCCCAAATAATTACTGCAACATCTTATATTTCAGGCTGTTTGAGTTTTGTTTTCTTAAGACTGCAATAAAACCATGGGTCATACTTCACTATACAGACAGATTCTCTTTGAATTATTGGGCATAATGGAAAAAACTTGGCCACCAGTAACTTGTCAGGAGGCTGAACACCATTCTGCAAGGATGATGAAATGTTCTAAAGGAAGGTGGGCCTGGATTTCATCTTGCTTTTCTACTTTCCTTCTCAGAAACTCGCGTTCCCGAAGTGCCGAGTTCTCTTCACGTCCGCCCACTTGTCACCAGCATCGTAGTGAGCTGGACGCCTCCGGAGAATCAGAACATTGTGGTCAGAGGTTACGCCATTGGTTATGGCATTGGTAGTCCTCATGCCCAGACCATAAAAGTGGACTATAAACAGCGCTATTATACCATCGAGAATCTGGGTGTGTATGCTAAGAGGACGTAATTGCACATGTGATTTCTTTCTTTTTAACTTTTTATTGTGTAATGATACTTTTTTTACAGAAAACTTTAAAAAATAGTGCAAAGAATTTTTGTATGTCCTTCACTCAGACTCCCCAGAGGTTCGCATTTCACCACACGTGCTTTATCTTATGTATGCACCTGTTTTTCTCTCAGAACCAGTTGAGAGTAAGTTGCAGACATAATTCCCTTCTACCCGCTAATACTTTAATGTGCGTTTCCTAAAAATGAGCGCGTTTTCAACTGTAACCACAGTGCAGTTATCAAAACCAGCAAATTAACTGTGAGACAATATTTGTGGACTTTATTTACATTTCACTAGTGGCCTCATTAATATGTATAACAAAAGAAAAACGTTGTTTTCTGGTGCAGGATCCCATGTTGTATTTAGTTACTGTGTTTCATTAGTTTTCTCTTGGTCTTTTCTTAACCGTTATGACTATGACATTTTTGGAAAGTGTGGCCCACTTTTATTTTGTAGCATGTCCCTCAGTTCAGACTTTGTAGTATTTCCTCTTTGTATTCGGTTTGTGCATTTCTGGAAGGAACAGCAGGGAAACGTGTGTTCTCACCAGTGTGTGAGCAGGAGGGCCGTGAGAGCCTGTTGCTGGTGGTGGTAACTTTAATCACTGGTTACAATGGTGTCTCCACATTTCACCACCATGGTTTTTACTTTTTTTCCTTCATAATTAAAAAATACCTTGTAGGCGAGCTACCTTGAGTCTATAAATACCTTGTTTCTTGTCAAGCTTTTACTCCCTAGTTTCAGAAGCTTTAGTAACACTGATTACTGTGGTGTTTCCCACGCAGAAAACAGTTTATCTCCAATCTCTCTAGCTTGGCTACTCCAGTCCCTGTCCTCTTTCTCAGAAGGAAAGGGGTTTGTTTCATTCCAAGCTCCGCCCATGGGCCTCCAACACATGGAAATCTTACTCATCCATTCTGACCCATGCTCTTCAGTGTACGGTAGCAGCACTAACCCACTGATGAGTCGGAGTCAGAAGTGGATTCGAGAGCAGTCAGTTCTGGGACCAACTCCAGGAAGGTGATCTCGGCCAGTTTTCCTGTGCTCTGTACACTGGCATCTCCATGTCTCCCCATACCCCAAACTAATCCCACATGAAGGTTTTAAAAATCTTTCCTGACTTCCTCTGCAGTTAAGATTATACACAGTGAACTTTTGAAATTCTGTAGTGGGAATTTTTTTTTAATGTTTCTATTTGTTTCTTTCCTTCAGATCCCAGCTCGCACTATGTGATCACCCTGAAAGCATTTAACAACGTGGGTGAAGGCATCCCGCTGTACGAGAGTGCTGTGACCAGACCTCACACAGGTAAGGGACCCTGTGCACTTCTGGTCCTCAGCACTTTTTCCAGAAGCTGAAGTAGGATGTTGTCATGAGCTGTGCCTCACAGGTGTCAGTGGAACGAAAAGTGCTTGTCCGTTTAGGGTATAGGCTTCAAACTGGAAAATAAATGAGCTTTCAACATGGACGTTTCTGTTAATCCTTGTTTTTCTTTTTAGAAAATACTGAGAATCTTGTCATGTAAACAAATCTATGTAAATGTTTAACACGTTTTTAATGTGTTGGGATCTAGAAAGCATAGCTGTGGGAGAATTGTAAGTGATTTTCCATCTTTTGGGTCATGTGAGTTATAACTAAAGGAAGTTACAAAAAAAAAAAAAGGAGGGAAGGATCTCCGTATCTCTTTAGGGATTTTGTACGTTACTGATGAAATAAATATATGATTGGTGAATCCAGCATCTCTTTTATTAGTCACCTGAGTTAGCTGGGAAAGTTTTTCTATGTGCTTTTTATAAGCTTTATCTGTATAAAGAGTATAAAGTCCTCTGTACTGTCCATGTGAGCAACTGTACATTTATTACAAAAGAGACCAAATATTCATTACTTTTTTTTGTAATTTATCTATTTAAAATATCCTTAACGGAATAATGTTAAAGTTCTATAGCTACATAAAGCATGTGATTTAGAGCTGAATGAGGAAGTTTATTGAAGTGAACATAATAGAATTTTAAGTTTTTCTAAAGGGTCCTGAAAACTAAAGAATTTAGCATTTTCAGAAATGCTCCTTTCCATTTGTTTCTCAAAATTGTGAGTCTTTGCTGCCTGCTATGTATTCTGGATATTTTGCATAATAGTGTGGATTTGGCATTATTTTTTTTTTAAAGATGATCTCTGTCCCTTTTTTTATGCTTCTACTTAACAAGACCAACATCATTGCTGTATGTTTGGTAGTTCTGCTCTGTCTACTCCTGTGTGCTTAAAATTTATAAGTTCTTTTAAAAATAGCTCTGGTATTTCAGAAAGGAAAAAAGTAAGATGAAAAAATACTTAAATAAGTAGTCTACAACTTTCTTAAATCAGAAAAATCAGATTTGGAATTATTTTCTTTTATGTGACTTAAAAATAGCATCTGGCTAGAAATATACAAGGAAGTGTTCATAAGTCATTGTAACCTAGTTATCTTTTCCAAGGGTTGTTAAAAGTAAGAAATTTCTCAAAGTAGTCTGATGATTTTTGCACCTGAAGGTGCATTTTCTGTAGCTAATTGGTATGTGCTCTGATCTTTGAACAAAGCCCTTGATTATAATGTATGCAATTCCTCTGTTATTTTTAGTCCTCATTGTGTAGGAAGTACACAGATGGAGAGAGACTACTGCTTTAGCTTGGCCATTATTCATAAACAAGGCCCACATCATTTCAGAATTTGCATTACAGGAAGGACTAGTTACTTTAACTCTGTGGGAAACCCATTTTAAAACCTTAGCTTGAATCAGTGTGCATATACTTAGAACACTGCCCGAGAGCTGAGAAAGCCCAGACGGATGCGCTGTGTCTCCCCGGGCCCACGGTGCCTTCTGCTCATTCTGGCCCTTGTCTTGGCAGTGATGCTTAGAGAATGTGTCTGTTGCATACAGGACAGGACAGAACCCGAGTATGGACTTGCTGTCGAATAAGGGCTCTGACTTCTGAAGTTCACAATGGCTGTGTCCCTTGGGCTCCTGGTAACTGTGGCATCTTCCATAACTGATTGGGACTCAACAGTGGGTTGTTCTCTGAGTCTGTGGGAGAAAGTGTAGAAGATACTCTTGCATGCTGTCAGCTTGCCTTTCCCCAAAGAAGAGTAATGCCCTTGGGTTCCTTTTGCTTTACTTGGATGTGAGCCATCTTACTGTACTCAGTTTAGACCCAGGACATCAGCAGATCTGAACTGTGTGGGAATCAGGTGCCCCCAATACCAAGGCCAGGCGAAGTTGCCACTGGCTGACATTCAGGTCCCAGGTTTCATAGCAGGATCCTTGCATGTCCTGTGATAAGCATTGATAAGCCACGTCTCAGAAATTCCGCCACATTCACTGAAACATCAAAACAGATCACGAGCTTTGTGTTGCTCGCTCGAAAATTATACCCTTGATTTTAAAAGCAGTTTTCATCTTCTCATGACCCTTTTGAACAGGAGGTAGAATTTTCAAGTAATTTAAAGAAAATTTTTTAGGAAAAAGAAAATTGAAGTATGAGTGTTAATATAGTCACTGGATTACCAAGTTTTATGTATCTATTCAGTATACCTGCAGAATACAGTAGGAGAAAATAGCTAATGACTGTTTCTTTGGACGCTTTCCTGCAAATTTTTCCTGAAAGAACACAAGTGGAAATACTCGTTTAAACAAATGATGGTTATCTATTAACTCCGGCTTCTCTTTCTCTTTCTCCACTCCTCACCTTTCATTCCATTATATTACCCTGCATTTCCCTTTTCTTTTCTTTTTGTTTGTGTTAAAATGCCACTTCCCTTTTTAATTACTTTTTACCCAGACACTTCTGAAGTTGATTTATTTGTTATTAATGCTCCATACACTCCAGTGCCAGATCCCACTCCCATGATGCCACCAGTGGGAGTTCAGGCTTCCATCCTGAGCCACGACACCATACGGATTACGTGGGCGGACAACTCGCTGCCCAAACACCAGAAGATCACAGACTCCCGGTACTACACAGTCCGCTGGAAAACCAACATCCCGGCCAACACCAAGTACAAGGTACGCGCGCGTTTGCTCTGGGTGAGAAAAGCTAATTATTGGTACTTCTGATTCTGAAGTTCTTGATTCATCTGTTCCAGAATGCGAACGCAACGACTTTGAGTTATCTGGTGACTGGCTTAAAGCCAAATACGCTCTATGAGTTCTCTGTGATGGTGACCAAAGGTCGAAGATCCAGCACGTGGAGCATGACGGCCCACGGGACCACTTTTGAATTAGGTATGTGTCCTCAGATCTTTATGTCACATGGCACTGCCTCTCTTTGCAAACGTGAGAGCCAGCGAGAGTCCATGCTAACGTGTGTCGCCTTCCAGGTCGTGAGACTTCTCACCACCTGCTTTTACGACGCCAGGAAAGAATCGAGTGCAGGAACTGACGTGCTTACAGAACACAGTGAGCACGACAGCTGGAGTCCAGTGTTTGCTTTTTCAGCTGATGAATTAATGGTTATGTTTTTATCACTGTACAAAAACATCAGCAAACAACAAGATAATATAAAGCAAAGTACATTAGATTTTAGGAATCAAGAATCCCAGGGCAGCCAACTACGTGATCAGAAGCAGATCATGCAGCCTCTCTCTCTGGATCTGTCTCTTCCTTCTATGAAAGAGGAGTAGTTTCTGCCTTTCCTTCAGGATAGGGTGAAATAGAGTGCCCTGTAAGTAAAGCACGTGGTCAAGTATAAAGCACTGTTGACATGTAAGGGGCCATTCTCATTAATCCCGCCTTACTGGTAAGTGGAAATGGAAGAGAGGCCGTGAACTGCCCTCCGCCGGGCGCTCAGCGCCGCCCTGGCAGCCTTCCCGCAGACCAGTTAACGTCTTGTAAAATCTCCCACTGGAGCCTTCCTACAGTTTGTGTCTGTTGAGTAAACATGCAGTAGAAGAGACAGCGAAGCACGTGAGGGGGGGAAGTGAGCCTCCCGGCCCTGAGACGGTGCTTGCTTTCCACTCCCCTGCATCTGCCCTTCTGCCCCTGGTGCTCCCTAACGTGGGGGTGGGGTGGGGTGTCTGTCCTGCCCCCTACTTCTGTCTCCCCTTTATATAAATAATGAGAAATGGAGCTGTAGTCTCCCCAGGCTGGGTTTGGTCCTAATGTCTCTTCATCATCTTCGCAGAGAAAAAGGGCTGAATTTGAAGAGATAGAAATAGAATGCACAGAAGCGTAAGAAGACCTGGAGTTTGCTTTCTTTGCCAGTTTTAAGAATATCTCTTGGCTTTCATTTCAGCCTATTAGCTAATAAATGATGTCGCCTTAGGATATTTGCATTTCACCGGACTTCCTTCCATTTTACGGCAGGAGAATTCCAGTATTTTAGGAAGAGAAGAATAAATTTAAGGATGTACTTAATTCGCTCATTTCCTCGCTAGTACGTTAAAAGTTTTCAGCCATAGCATGGAAACAAAAATGCACTGTCATTTTTATTTTACTGGTTTTTCTATTCCATAAGCAGCAATAACCTTCAGTAGATGACTGTATCTTTTCAGTGCAAACAATGTAAAAACATTAATTTGTAAGTCATTTATCCTTTGAGGAAATAGGGGTTTTCAAACATCATATTTGGTTGGGAGAGACACCTGTAGGTGGAGTGAAAATTATTTTACACTTCAAAATGTTCTAGCAAAATAATCCAAATTAGTGAGGGAGGTGTCATCTTGTGCACGTTACATGACTTTTCTCATTTGCGGGGCCCTGCCCTGTGGAGCAGGGACTGCGGATGTCTCCCGATTTCCCCGAGTGTGCTGCCTGCCACAGCCCCAGCGGAGGTGCCTGCTCTGCATCCTGGTGTTTTCTCTTTGGTAGTTTGCACGTGTCTTCTTTTCACTGGAGCTATTTGTAGGTGAGCAGCAAGCTCTGTGAAGCCGGGGACGCTTTACCTTTGTTGCCTTGTGTGTACCCTTTACTGTGCCGTGTAAGTGGAGACGGTGGAGGAAACGGTGAACTAAGTTGAAACGGACAGGAATTATTGCAAGTATTGTTATTTTGTAGTTCCTACTTCCCCACCCAAGGATGTGACAGTCGTGAGCAAAGAAGGAAAACCCAGGACCATAATTGTAAACTGGCAGCCTCCCTCTGAAGCCAACGGCAAAATCACAGGTAAGGTACCTGCGGTGTGAGTGCGTGTCTGCCCCGGTCCCTGCCTGTCAGAAGCGTGCAGGAGAGAAGTGGGGGGTCTGAAGCCTGGTCTGGTCATTTTATGAGGTGCTGTTGTGAGTCATGACGGTCCTGAAAGTGGAGTAAGGGGCACCGCGTGCCCACAGCGACGTAAAACGCAAGTCGCCAGCTGGTGGTCCTGACCCACATCGCATCAAAATCTGGCGGGCGTGGGTGGCACTGGACGGCCTTCCGCTGGTGGGAGCCTGTGGACGTTACGTGCTTTCTGCAGGAAAGCTGTTCTGCTCTGTCTGACTAGATGACCAGCTTCAGAGTTGAAGACCCTGCCTAATTATGCAGGGTGACACCCAGTGAACAAGGATGCAGCTCTTTTACCCTGAAGCCCAGAAAAACCCACTAGGCACTTAGTCGTGTCCCCCCACCCCACCCCAGGCCTGCTGCTTCAGTTTCCTGTGCTCTTGCAGTGGAGTTACACCTGAGCGGGCCTAGGCCTCTGCAGGGACCTTGATTCCTCCCCCTCCCACCCCGCTTCCAGAGCAGGGGGCGCCGTGCCTCCCTCAGCTCTGGCGGGAGTCAGTGGCTGATTACCCCTGTCGAGTGGGTGTGTGCGGAGGAGCGGGGGTTCTCCTCCTCAGCTTCCTTTGTTGTGAATAAGGCGTCCTAAGGCAGCTGAGAACGCTTCTTGGCTTTGTCCTGCTGCGGCTTTCAGTGAGAACCCCTTTCCATGGATCCCTGGTCCTGATGTCATTCTTCAGGTTTTTGAAGTTACCCCTTCCGTTCAAGAATCAAGCCTGACTTGATACGGATTACATTTTGTTGTGTCTTTAAGAGCCAGGAGTGATGCACAGCATTGTTGCACTGTGTGGGTCAGGTTCTTCCTGCCCCAGCCGTGGAGGCTGAGTGCCCCCTGGTGGATGTACCGAGTGGCTCGTCACTGTGCCATCACCCTCTCCCCCCACCCCCACCCCAGGTCTGGGAGAGCCCAGCAGAGGTGGCTGCCCTTCTCCCAGGAGTTTTTGTCCTGGGAAGTCACATTGGCAAGAGCCGAAATAGCATTGTCAGGCTGTTACTGGCTTTCACAACTATGCTGGTTTACTTGTAGACCCTCGAAGTTTAGGATATTGGAATGATTGGATTACTTTCCTTTTATCCTTTCTTAGCTTCTGAGAGTATTTAACGCTACATATTTAATCTTTAACTATTTTTATTACTCCAACTGCTCGTGTGGATGGTAACTGGCAGTCGGACACTGTTGAAATTGTGATTTTCTCTGTATTATGTTTATTATCGCTTTTGGAATGCGTTTCACCGTTGCTGACTTAACCTGTAACTGGTTCTCTGCTTGTATGTGTTGTAACTTGTATCTTTATTGACTTACTGATTGTAAGAGAAAACGCAGGAATAAGAGTTCTTTTCCCACCAATTCCTTCGGACAGGTTACATCATCTATTACAGCACGGACGTGAACGCAGAGATCCACGACTGGGTTATTGAGCCCGTTGTGGGAAACAGGCTGACTCACCAGATACAAGAATTAACACTTGACACACCGTACTACTTCAAAATCCAAGCGCGGAACTCAAAGGGCATGGGGCCCATGTCTGAAGCTGTCCAGTTCAGAACGCCCAAAGGTAACACCCCCCGAACGGAGCGTTTCTTTGTGTGTCTCTCGAGGGGGCTGTGTGTGCACACGTCACGTTAGCGTGCAGGGACTGTGGACGAGGAAGTCCTAATGCTGAGCTTTGAGCCACGGTGTGAGCACTTATCTCAAAACCATCCCACCCACCGACCACCAGATCAGTGCTCCCTGGGTTACCGACCTAACCGTCTGGCTTATAAGGGAGCTCTGACTCCGGGCTGCTCGAGGTTGATGAGTTGCAGTGATCTGGAAGTTTTTACCAGGCAGATCAGATGTTCCCGTACAGAGTAACAGCACATTATTACGATGGATGGTTCTCTTTCAGCGCATGAAAGGCTTTGTGGACCTTTGTAGAGAGAAAGAGACTAAAAGGGGCCCTTTAAAGAAAACTCTGAATAAGAAAGTGAAGATAAAATACTGAACCAAGTAAGCTTAGGAACAAAATTAAGTCAAGGGCTGAGTCTGTGGAAATGATGGAAACCATATCTGGATTTCTTTCCTAGTACTGAAGACAGGATTCAGTTTGTTTGGAAGTTTGTGGGGTTTTGGTTTTTTTTTTTTCCTTTAAAGATTCTACCTGTCCCGTCTTCAAAGCTTGTGATCCTTGCTCTTGTTTTTTCTTCCCCTGTGCTTGGCCTGTTAGCGGACTCCCCTGATAAAATGCCTAATGACCAAGGTAAACGGGCAGATGGCCTCTGTCTCCTTTCCTCTCTGTTGTGACCTGTTATTAGCTTTTTGTTGTTTTTGTTTCTTTTTTCCTGAAAATCAGTACCATATGTTAAAAAATCACATATTTATTGGCCAAAGTAGAGTCGAGTCCATGTTTGTGGCACTTGGGGTATCTGAAAAGCTGAGGGATTTACTTAGGAGTTAGACAGACTGGCAGGGAAAAAAAAACAGGTAATCTGAGTTCTGTAGCTGTAGGAGACTGGCCTGAAGTGTAGATGAGATTAGCCTTTGTGCTAAGACACTAAAATTCTGTAACACAGATAGGCACGTGGACCATGATGAGAACAAGCCTACCAATTTGTCATGTTTGTAACATCTAGGATTTTATTACTATCTCTAAATGAAAAGTTTAATCAAATTCAGTGGGTACCCTATTTTCCTCCCCCTACGAAGAATCTACAAATGTACCCCCTGAGCTGCGTGATTATCCCTGACGAAATGAGCGCTCTCTCTTTTGTTATAAGCTTAACGCAGAGCTCTTTCTCCATTTCTTCCCTTGAGTTTACCTGTTTACTTTAAAAGGGGATAGAAATAACTTACAGTGGAAATTCAGGAAGCATGAGCTTCAGCGTCACCAGTCTTAAAATTACCTGTCAGCGTGGTCTTTTCTCTGTGGTTGCTGCGGTGCAGAGGCAACTGTACTTGGTGATTTTCACCTCTGGGAAGTCAGCGAAAGTTGGTATCTGTTTCCTATACGAAGAGCGATCGAAGTAAATTTGATGCTCGCTTTTATTCTTCAAGAGTAGTTGTTGGAAATATAAAGTCTTTGAATCTTGGTTAATGAAGGGCACGGAGGATTCAGAATTTGAGGCTTTAGGGATTTGGAAATGTGTTTGCGTTCGATGAGTCTTTGCTGTATGTTGAAGAAATTGCAAATGTATGCACGTGTGTGTGCGTGTGTGTGTGTGTAAGGCCCCCTAATCATGGTAGAACTTTGACTTAACTTTAGCATGAGGGTAGAAAAGTAACTGTACTGAATACGCACAGAACGTAAATGTGTTCATTTACGCACCGAGTGTAAATGTGTCGCCAGGGTGCAAGTCTCACCTACCCCTCACCTTTGATGTTTAAAAATCTTTACCCGTATTTATTTTTGGTGTTTGGCTAGTCCTCTGAATTCCTGGTTCATAGGCTAAGTTTAAGGAAAAATAATAGGAAATATAGGCGTCAGTTTATTGGCAAAGTATGTTCTTTAGCGTTTATTCACGTAATGTGCCACTCTGGGTAGTTTGGCTGGAAGGCAGGCTACCTGACCAGAAAAGTGCGCTGAAATGCAAAGAGCCTCACAAGTGCCGTCTCGTCTCTGCCAGCGTCTCATAGTGACACGTGCCATGTGCCGTGTGGGGGGAATGACGGCAGAAGTAAGAGGACAAAGTAATCAGGGTGGACAGTGGAAAAGGTCAGGGCCTGTGAGTTAGATTCTAGAATATGCCCTTTTGGTTACTCAAGAGTGTCTGTTGTCTTTGAGGGTTTTGAGCTTCTGGAAACACAGAAAACACTGTTTTCATCCCTAGATTTATTCTGTCAAATGAACTACACACAGAAACCTCCAGGTTTTCACCTCTTCCCTTTCCTCCAAGCCTGACACTTTGTGTAGAAGTGCTTGGTCTTAGCTCTGATATTATCCAGAAGCACGTCGAGTTTTTGCATTTCTAGTCAAGCTTTGTTTGTAGAAATAACACTCATTTAAAAGTGTTTTCTGAAGCTTCGTGCTCTCTACCCTCTGTAGAGGGTGAGATTATATTCTTCCCTAAACATTATTTAGCAGTTTATATTTACTGAGCATTTACTATGTGTCAGGCAGTACTCAAAATATTTTATACGATTAAGTTTTCCATTTAATCCTCACAGCTGTTTCATGAAGTAGGTACCATTATCATCACCGTTTTACAGTGAGGGAGCTGAGACCCAAAATGAGAGCCAGATGACTTGGCAAAAGTCAAACAGTCAGTGCGCGACGGAGCCAGGGCTGAAGTGCAGGCGGCTGCCGAGCGCCGTGCTGTGCGGCCCGCGGGGGGCCGCTCTTGCAGACTGCTTCCGGAGTGCGAGCCTGCCTCCTCGGCCTCTAGTCCGCTCCTAACTCTGAGGAAGGCCTTTGCTTTATTGGGGAAAGTCTCCTTGTATTTGCTTACCAAGCGGCTTTTTCTATAAACATGTAGAATTAAATTCAAGACCAAGAATACGAATTTTTTTTTTTAAAAGAACTGATCTTTGTGTTTTCTGAGGCCTGCTTGTGAGGTGGTCCCGAGGCCAAAGTCAGCAGCCTCACTTGTTAGCTCCACGCGGGTGGGTTAGGACACAGTGTTCTTTGTGAGCAATCAGAGGAGAGACTTCGGTGTTTTATCTGTGGATCTTTAGGCTGACTGAGCAGGAACTGAGAACCCAGTTTGAACCTCCACTTGCCTTCCTGCTCCTGCTCAGGGTAACTTTATATCTGGAAAGGCAGCTTTATGCTTTGAGAAAAGAATCCAAGCGCTGCTGACACCTGCGAGGCCAGACCCACACAGCCAGTCCCTTGTAGATGGAGTACATTTCTTTAACGCGGAGGCTGACCCGTTGCAGGGGACCCTGCTTGTGCAGTGAGCGCCCTGAGGGGTGCTGCGGCCCTGTTCCCGGGCTAGAGAAGTAGGCGTGTTCCCACCCTGACAGCCAGGAGCGGCCTGGCCCACCCTGGATGCAGCCACGGAACAGGGTGTCAGCCTTTCAGATGCCTCATTGCGTAGAGAGCCCTGCCTTGGTTTGCTCTGCACACGTAGGCTGTTTCCCCCTGTTGTTCACGCGCTGCTTCCTTTTCTCACGGACAGAGTAGACTGAAATTTTTTTTTTTTTTTTTGTAGAAAACTCTGACTAGCTGTGAAGTAGACTTGTTGCACCGATGGGCTGGGTCACTACTGACATGATTTCTTCTCCTTCAGCTTCAGGGTCTGCAGGAAAAGGAAGCCGGCTGCCAGACCTTGGATCCGACTACAAACCTCCCATGAGCGGTAACGCCCTTCCTGTGGCCTTTTGCCTTCCTGTGGGCAGGCTGCAGTTCTGCCTGAAATCTTGCAGTGTCTTCTGTAGCTCCTGTGCAGGGGGTCATAGCATGTTACTTATTTCCTTCGGTTTAACAGAATTAGCTTTAGGCATTTTCTGGGGAATGTTTGCTGAGTTTCTATAAACCCGTTCATGTTAGGATCCACAAATAAAATTGTTCCCCCATATATCCAGCTTAAAATAATTCTCAACAAACAAGCCTTCCTTTTGCCCACTGCCTCTAGAAAATAATTAGGATCTTGCTTTCAAAAATAAACCCTCTAGTGGGATTAGCCATCACCTAGAACAAGCCAGAGAAATTCTGTGGAATCATTCATTTCTCCCAACCCTGCTTACTGCAGTATTTTTAGTTTGGGAATTCTAAAAAATGATTACCACTCTCCTAGCCATCCCAAGGTCTGGTGCCTTCTAATTACTTAAGTGATAAAACTTCCTTCTCCACAGAATGCCACCGTTTGTAAGTCCCTCTCACACAGGAAATCACATTTGATCCTTTTACACTGTGAGGCAGGGAGAACAGGAGTCATTATTCTCATTTCATGCATTAGGAGACTCAGTGCAGAAGTGACATGCTTGGATCCACACTCTTACTGTGGAAGTCCTGGAACCAAAACCCAGGTCTTCCGGCCTCTGGTGGTGCCTTTTTCACTCTCCCACAGCCTGAAAGGCCTGGGGTTCTCTACCAGCCGAGAGAATTCAGATGGCAAGATGTCCATGGAAGTAGTTACTGGAAATGACCCTTACTGTCTCCTCACAAGAAACATACGGAGGAGAAAGGTTTAAAAGAGTTTCTAGTCCTCTGGAAACTCCTGGTCTGATCATCGAACTAAAATCTCCAGCTGTCTTTTTAAATAAAAGTGGTATTGCTCAGGCTTCAGAGAACCAGCCTGTTCTTAGGAGAGCCAGACAAACCTGCTTACTTCAAGCACTTTGTAGGCTCTGAGTTCTAGAACTGTGTGAGTTTCTCCTCCTGGGATGCAGATGTTACATTAATGTGCTGCCCACAGTATAATATTCAAGGCTGTGAGAAAAGTGATTATTGTGGAATCTTTCTTTCCGTGCATGCATTCGTTCCTGCGTTTATTCATCCATTCACACACACGTCTGAAGGTTCAGGTTCTGTATAACAGGCTGTGGGAGCAAGAGGGGTGAGTAACAAACTGCCTGCTGGAGAAAAGGGAAAGCTTCGTGGAAGAGGCGGTCTCTGACCCAGGTCTTAAAGGTCGCAGGGAAGCTTGCTGAACGCCAGGGAGGGGGCTGAGCGGTCCAGGATGCAGCAATAGCATGTGTGAAGGCGTGGTGGTTTAGTACAGCCTGCTCTCTCTGGGGCCCCACTGCCTAGAGACAGGATAGAAAGTCTCAGGTTAGAGCCAGCCTGTCAGAAGCTGGTGCTGATGTTGAGAAGTGAGAGCTTCCTCGTGTGAGTAACAAATGCAAGATGCCTGATGCTGCTGGTGAACTGTGGCTTCCGCTCATCACCTACCATTACGACCCGCAGGACAGTGAAGAATGAATTGGGTGCCAAGCATATGAAGTCAGGAAAGAGTGGTTGGGAAGCTGCTGTACTAGTCCTGGCGAGGCTTCCTATCCCTGCGAGGAGGGTCGATGCTCCCTCTGGCAGCTCACTCTTACTCTGTTTTAGAAGGGAGCCTTTGGCCAGCTCAGAGGTTAGAGGTCACGTGCAGTTAAATGAAACTTCGTCTCTGCTGAATGTGGGGAAGAACTGCCGTCCCCACCTCTGCCTGCCCCGCCTCCCTCACTCCGGCTTCCCAGCCACCTGTCTGCAGTGCAGGGCCCGCCCCGTGCCCCACCCAGTGGCTCGGCACTGCTGTTAGTAGAAGTTTTATGTAAAGCCCTGATGTGATCTGATTGTGTGGCTTCTAGTTCCATAGTCTTTCCCAAATATAAAAATGTTATTTTATTGAAGGTTAGTGTGTATAATTTGTCTATTTGCTAACCTTTTTCTCAGAAAAGAAGGATAAAAATAATTGAACCACATGTAGAGGAATAAGCTCTTAAACTCTCAAAATTAGCACAAATTTAACACTGCTGAGATGTAGTCTATAAATCAAAGAATCAAAAGTGGAAGGTCAGCTAATCCAGTGCTATGGACAGAATTCCCAAATGAGTATAATCTGGATTAGATCATGAGCTTATAAACTAGGTTGTGTATGAGAACCACTTTAAGAGCTTTTCAAAAAACACAGATTGCCAGGCCATACCTTTGTGGTAGGAATTTCTTCCACAGCATCCCAGACTGGTAGGACAGTTCTTTGTAAGTGCTTCTAGCGACTGAACACCCATTGCTTGGCAGAGCCGCCCGTCCCATGATTGTGCAGCTTTGATGGTTAGAGCGATAAGGGAGAGAAAGGGTACCGAGAAGGAAAGATGTCAGACGTCCACGGTGATTGGATCTGTGTGCTGGGATTTCCCGTGTTTTGTAATATGAGCATGTGTAACTTTTATAATGAGGTGGGGAGCAAAGAAATATGTTTCAGAAGATGGAAGATAAAGACTTAGAGCAAGATTATGAAAAGCCGAGGTAAAAAGCTGAGCTTCATCCTGTGAGCAGTGGGGGAGCAGCAGTAGGAAGAAGAAAAAAGCCTGAGCTCCCTCAGGCCCTGTGGCCTGGCCCCTGCGCAGCTCTCCAGCCTCGCCTCTGTCTGTTTCCACTCACTTCCTTCCCTCTCACTCTGCATCTCTCTCTCTGCTTCAGCAGCGCTGGCTGCCTTTCTCTTCCTTGAACAAGCTCATGCCTGCCTTGGGGTCCTTCCCTGCTCCCTCCCTCTGCAGTGTCCTTCCTCCAGGTCTTTGTATGGTGGGATCCTTCTTGTAATTCAAATCTCAGCCCAAATGCTATCTCCTCAGAGAAGCTTCCCCCAACCACTCTGTCTAGAATAGCCACCCGGTCACTCTGCCATACGCCCTCACTGTCTGTTTCCACTGCACTTACTATGAGCCAGTGACTTCTTGTTGGTTTATTGTCTGCCTGCACCCCTGCCCCAGCGCGCACTTCTCTGTTGTCCGCTGTTGCGTCCTCCGCACCTAGGACCGTGCCCGGCACGTAGCAACCACTCAGTACGCGTTTGTCACATTAATGCGTATGTGTGGGTGTACTTTTTCCTGAAACTAAATACGAAAATCAACTCTTCACAGACTGTATATTTATAAAAACAAAAGAAACTTTATTTTTCAAGTAATTTTTTTGTGATTGCAAACATCTATATGTTGGAAACACTTTTGCTTTCTATGATTGAACCCTTATAAATGATTTTGAAAGTCAGAAAACGAAATGGTTTATAAATGGTGCTTTACAAGGTGAATCTATGTGTAACGTAAGACACCAGGGGACAGTCTTCTCATTTGTCCAAGCGTAATGTTCAGTGTCATTTGAGAAGCTTTTACTGAGCACCAGCTTTGTGCAAGGCCCTGTGCATAGGGCAGAAACTCAGCCCTCTGGATTTCAGAGTCTAGAGGAGATGCCGTGCTCCTGAGGCACTTTTATAAAAGGCCCGGTGATGACGTTACCAAGAAGCTCACAGAAGTAGCTCTGCTCACATGAGGCCCTGCAGCCTGACTGTGTGCTAGAGTCCTCTGACAGTGACAGGTGTGCTCACCTCCCTCCAGGCAGCAACAGCCCTCACGGCAGCCCCACGTCCCCGCTGGACAGCGGCACGCTGCTGGTCATCATCGTTTCCGTGGGCGTCGTCACCATCGTGGTGGTCGTGATCGTCGCTGTCTTCTGCACCCGGCGCACCACCTCTCACCAGAAGAAGTAAGGCGCCCCAAATGTGGCCCCTGCACTTCCTGTGTCTGTTCTTTTGCTTCTGTGTGACTTCTCTGTCTGGGTTACAATACACGTGAAAAGCGACGTTTTAAGTATTTTTAAAGGAAATGTAGAATGGCTCCTCTCACTAAGTGTGGTTCAGTCAGGGTCTTGGCAGGAAAGGGGAGGCGCACTCAAAAGGGGTGGAGGAGACTTTGGTGAAGGGACCATTTACAACATCCGGGGGGTCAGCACTAGGCAGCGGTGGTCCGGGGCCAGCAGCAGTGATCGGCCACTGGGACCCATAGAAGGGCGGGGGGTCATCCTGAAAAAGAAAGAGCTGTTTTCAGAGATGTGAAGCAGCGGGAGACGGCTTCTGGCAGGCGCTGTGTGTGATGGCAGGAGCCCAGGGGGCGGGGGCGGGAGAGACAGTACTCCCGCCCTCCAGTCTCTTGCCTGTGCCTTCTACCGGCCAAGCCCAGCTGAGAGCGGGGGCAGAGTTGCCGCACAGATACGGTTCGTGGAACTCATCCTCTCAGGTCACAGAGCCGAGGAGGCTAGACCTGGGAGGAGAGTGGACAGGGCCCACTTTGTTGGTAGCCCCGTTGGAGTACTGCCTGTCTCTGTCCACAGTGAACCGAGTCCCACAGGGGCTTGTGGGATTTTGTGGCACAAATGCCGGCTGAGATGGAAGACCACAGGCCTCTTACTCCGCATCTCAGTGGAAGAGTATTTTTAAAGAAGTGCTACCGAGTAAAGAGTTGAGGTGGGACTGGGGGGGGGGGTGCAGTGATGAGATATGTTGATTTAATGAACCAGAAAGGATTGTTTATAATCGGCATATCATATTAACAGAGCAGTCAGAAGGCTGCCAGCTCTGAACTCCTCTGGGACTTTGAGGCTTGTGGCTAATGGTCCAGAGCAGGTAGCAAGGTGGTTCCATTAAGTAGTTCTTGTTGGCAGCCTGCACTCGTGAACCTGAGAGCACCCTTGACCCTCAGTCACATTCTGCCTGTGTGTGCGGCCAGCAAGGCCGATACATATAAAAGGAGATGCTCGGGTTACCCCAATAGCAAACATACAGTACGGGTAATGAAACAACTGTAGCTGCAGTATCCTAAAGGATCTTAAGTCGGAGTTTTTGTCCCATAAAGAAAGAGAGAAAGTCACGCCTGTGTTTGCAATCACTCGTCAGACCTGGTCTGCCCAAGGCAGGGATGTGCATGTTTGATGACAGTGAATGTGCTTGTTTTCAGTGCAGAGGACAAGCACACGCTGCCGTCTGGCTGCTGCTGCTTCTTCGTGTCGCTTTCTGTGGGTTGTGTGATGCTTCTGATCTTTCTTCTGCCCAATGAAATAGCCGTCCGCAGGTGACGTTGAGTCACGTTTCCCAGAGGAAGGCGGGGCTGCTGGCGCCAGCCTCCTGACTGCTGCGTCTCACCGCTTTCCCTCCCTGCCTTTGAGGATAGAAAACTGTTTCTCTTTAAAACCTCAAAGATTACATTTTTTGTGTGCTAGGACTTACCTGCAGGCTTCTTTTTGGCATTTCACCTTTGTCTTTATTAACTTGATTTTACCTCTAGTTTTAGAAATTTTGAGATCTTTGTTTAAAAGAATCTAAAAAAGCAAAACGACAGAATTCCTTAGTGCTTTGGGGGGTTTAAAATTCAAAGTAGATAAATCAGCTACTTCCGTTTCCTCAGATTGAGAGGTAGGGACGTGGGTTTGTCGTAGATTTTGCATTTGAGGCTACAGGTCCTCCAGTTTGGGTCCCTTTGTTTAAAAAAATTGTTACCAAGTCTCCCTAGAGCGTCGTCCTCCTCCCCCCCGGTGACCTGCTTTCCGAGCAGAGAACAGGTGAGCTTTGCTTACTGCTCTTGCTCTGTGATACCTGAAGCACCTCCCGCTTCGGCTGTAGCTGTTAAAACCTCAACGCGAACAGAGCGTTTAGAGTCCAGTCCCTCATCGTCTCTCAGCACATTCCTCTCAAGCCCCCCTCTCTCAGGAGAGAGAAGTGCAGAACCACCATCAAGTCTAAGAACTTCTGCACGCACGCTTCCTCCTGCCTGAGGCCACTTGTCCTCGACCCCTGGTTCCCAGTGTCTCCTGTCTTTCCGAGACCTCGTGCTTGTGACCGCCCCGCTCTGTCCAGCACAGCTGGCCTCTCCCCCTGTTGGCTCCGTCCCTTCGGCGTTCAGGTGTGCTCAGACGCCTTCCACGGTCCTGGCAGCCACCACTTACAAATCCCTGTCTTTCCCTTTCCCACAGATGTCTTGAGAACTTGTCTGCGCTCACTTGACCGTCCTTTCACTGCCTGCTCTCTCGTCAGTCCTCTTCCATCTGAGATCTGCCCCTGCTGCTTCACAGAATTGCTTTTGTTGAGGTCACCGTTGACCTCCATGTTGCTAAAAACCAAAGGAGGTTTTTCAGTCCTCATCTTAATCTCTCAACAACAGTCAGCCACTTCTGCCTTCTTGAAACATTCCCTTATCTTGGTTCCGTGGTCGTGTGTTCTTTTTTGCAGCCCCTCCAACCCACTCAGCCATCAAGCAGACAGTCCTCAGGGCCTGGTCCTAGCGTCTCTTCTGTGCAGTCCTCGTGACACCAGCCCCTGTGGCTCCATTTACTCTCTGAATTTCAGCTATTCCTGTATTTCTGTGTCTAGCCAAGACCTCTGCCTTCTGAGTCTGAGGCTTACCTCAGTCGCAAGCCCAGTTGCCTCTCTTATGTTTCCTCTTTAGTGTCTCCGAGCCACTCAGCATGTTCAAAACAGAATTTATCATTTTTTCTGTCAAACCTGCTTCTGCTCCATTATTTCCAATGTTCATAAGTGGCTTAAGTCAGAAACCTCGACGTCATCCTCTTTTCCTCTTGTTTCTTTGTTCCTGTCTCTTCCCACATCCAGTTATCACCGAGTCTCGTCCTTTCTGGCTGCGGAGTAACCGCCAGGTCTGCCTGTTTCCTCCGCTCCCTCTGTCCCGGCCACTGTTGGTCACACTGAGATTATGGCAGGTGCATCCTGACTGCCTCCTGCTTTGTCCCCTCCCCTCACATCCATTCTTTACACCCCAGTTGGTGTAAATTCTTGACTCGGACTGATCTCCTCACTCTCCTGTTTAAAACCATTTAGGGGTTTCTCCTCACTCACAAAGGGAAGTTCAGACATGGGGCACAGCTGTAAAAGCCCTTTATGATCCAATCCCTGCCTGCCTTGCCAGCGTCGCTCCGTGTCTTTCTCCCCGCGGTACGTCTGCTCCTACCACGCAGGGCTTCTCACAGTCCCTCCAGCACACCGGGCTGTTGGTCTCTGCTTCAAGCTGAGGCATAAGTTGATCTCACCCCCTGGAATGCACCTTCTGCCCTTCCCCGTGTAAGTCTTAGCTTAAGTGTCACTTCTTCCTCCCATTTTTCCTGTCCATCTGTGTCCAGCTGTTAAGAGGTTACTGTAACACTTGATGTTTTATTAAGCTCAGAGCATCTTAAAATGGTAGTTCATTGTCTGTCTTTCTCACTTGACCAGAAGTGCTGAGGGTACAGCAGTCCAGCATAGGACCTGACATACAGTGGGTACCTAATAAATGCTTATTGAGTGGTTAAGTGGGTAAGCGAGTGACTTAATGGAGAAACTAAGGCACAGAGAAGTAGACAGTGTCATCCTCGTTCTTGACTTGACCCAGCTGGTAGTCCTGGTCACGGGCACCTGAAGTGGTGTTCCCGCCCTGCTTTATAAGCCGCGGACACTGCCTCTGCGCCATGTTACATCCCTGGTTAGTGTTGTCCTTTCTCTGTTGATTGGAGACTGTTTCAGAGATCATTTGATTTAAAAGTGCTGTGTAATCTCTTTATGCTCAGAAAAAGTCAGAAGGCAGCATTCAAATAAGCCTGTGTGTGCACCTCTGAAGGTACGTGGACAAGGCACCACTCCTGGAAGTAAACTCCTTGCCTCTGTTTTTCTTGTTCGTTTGTAGTTTCTGATTTTGCTTGAAGCATCTCTCAGAATGGAAGTTTCAGTCATTTGAACCTTTTGACAAATCATACTCAAGAAGTACTTTTTAAAATCCTCTTAATTTTGTCCCTAGGAAACGAGCTGCTTGTAAATCCGTAAACGGCTCCCACAAGTACAAGGGGAACTCCAAAGATGTGAAACCCCCAGACCTCTGGATCCACCATGAGAGACTGGAGCTGAAACCCATCGACAAGTCTCCAGACCCAAACCCCATCATGACTGACACTCCGATCCCTCGGAACTCTCAAGACATTACACCGGTTGACAATTCCATGGACAGCAACATCCATCAGAGGCGGAATTCATACAGAGGTGCTGGCTTCCCCCAGATGCTGGGAGACTGTTTTCATTTAAATCATTTTCCATTCTGTAAGGTTGCCTGAATCTGGTGATTCCTGTTCAAGGTTAGGTTTAAGGGAGTGTGTGTCACAGGATGAGCCTCTGATGAAGAAGAGCTGGCTTCCTGGGGGGAAGAGGGTCTGCGCCCAGATGAGACAGTCCCCTAGCTCTTCTAGGTCCCCCGTCAGGCCTCACCAGCTTGACACTCAGCCGTCTGAGACAGCCTGGCCCATGTCTGTGCGTTTCATCCTGTCCCTTCAGTTGGTGTTCAGCGTGCTCTTGGTCTGGGCGCTCTTACTCTCAGACCTGCCCTGAAGCATGGCAAGCAGCGTGATGGCAGCCGCGCTGGCTCAGCAGGGACTCCTGTGATGCTCTCAGGGTCATTTCCCTCTGTGTCACGTCCTGAGGGAACACCTTGTCCTCACGATGTTGGTTTTGAGCCTTGAATCCCCAGCTAGGAACGTTTCACTGCCGAGGCTGCTCAGCGGCCTGGGGCACTCGTTTGTAACCACCCTCCGTATTTGATGTCCAGGCCATGAATCAGAGGACAGCATGTCTACGCTGGCTGGAAGGCGGGGAATGAGACCAAAAATGATGATGCCCTTTGACTCCCAGCCACCCCAGCGTAAGTTCAAAGCTTCTCTTTTCCCAAGCGCTGCCAGTCTGTCCGGTCGTGTCGGGGAACAACCATGAATGGTGTCTCTGGCTTCCCTTGGTCCTGGCACAAAAAGGGACCGACCAGAGCTTTGGCATCTTGAGGGAAGAGGTGCCAAGCAGTTGTTGTATTTTACGATTAATGTTCTCGCAAGTGGCTTCACTTTCAGTGTAATTAAGCTAGAAGGCCAGTTTCCCCAAGGCTGCCAGGCATTAAGGAAGTAACCGATCTCTTTGAAAGTACATCGAGTCCCTGCAGGAGAGATGGAACATCACCCCTGCGGGCTGGGGCTGAGGCCGGCCGCATGTCGCGGTGTTCCTCAGGCTTCTGGATAGGCAATCAGTGTTGGTGGCAACCTGTGGAATTTTTTTTTAATCCATAGGCTTTATATTTTAGAGACATTTTACGTTGACAGCATGGAGTTTTTAAAGCAATATTTTTCAACCTTATTTGGCCCATGCCTCACTTTGATAAGCAGGAACGTTGTCCAACCCCTTTTAATGATATTTGAGACTCAAAATGTTAGCTAGCATGATTAGAAACCAAAAAGCAGTGGGACAAACCAGTTATATTTTTTTCAAACCACTGTTTCCTTTCCCTCGTTACTATTTTTAAGGTAGAGAAGTCTTTCAGACTAACTGCCACGGTGGGCTTCCAGCTGGGGGCCCTGTGCCGTCCTACAGTGATAAGCCCACCACTGTCAGATGACCTGGAAGTTACTTGCTCTGGGCTGAGCAGTAGGTTGGTAAGACTTCACATTGTCAGATTCCTAGATTCAAATCCTGAAGGCATCAAGTCCTGAAACATCACTTTTTCAATTTAACCTAAATGAGCTGTTTTGGACTTTTTTATTCATTTTTTGAAAGGTATCTCATTTCATACTTGTCAGCCATCTCTCTGTCAACAAGTGACAAAGGTTTTACACAATCACAGGTGTCCTGCACTCAGAGGATGGCGTCATATACATGGAAACCGGCGGAAGCCCTGCGCGTGGAAATGTCTGCACACACGTGCTTTCACTCGCGCTAGATTCTAAAACTCAGCTTTGAAAGAATAAGGACCGATGTGCCAGTAGGTTATTTCTGCATGGAGCAGTTTGTGCCTGAGGCCTGTGATGAAAGGACGGGCTGGGAAGCTGGTTTCCCTCTCAGCAGAGGTGCCCGGGACGGGGTCCCCAGGTTTAGAAACATGAGTGTCTGAAAGGAGTCCGTCAGTCCGTCCCAGTGGCTTTTTATTTATAAGAAGATGGCTTGACTACTTACTTGTTTTATGTAAGACTTTTAAGTTCTTGCCTAAACTGGCTTATTTTTAAAACCTGTAACTTTTGACTATCCCTGTTCCTAGATTTGTTACTTTTAAATATGTTACAGAGAAAAGATAGACTGTGCTAATTGATATCATTACTGGGTTTTTTTCTTTTTTTGGTGGTGAGGAGTATGCATAAATATACAATATTATTTAATTTGTGCCTCAGCAGTTAGGTGGGTGAGTGGATTCTTTAACTCAAGACTCTGAAACCAGGTACTTGGATGTACTTGAGACCTTCGGGTTTTGAGAGCTCCTGCTCCCCACATGGCTTCAGTCCTTTTTGTTTTCCCACGAGCTGGGATTACCTGGAGTCTGCATCCCGCATGCACCTGCCCTGGCCTCAGATGTCCGAGCGCTGCTGAGAAGCTGGGTGGTGTCAGGACGAGGTTCCGTCCAAAGCCTTGCACAGAAGCACTGGATTCTGATTCAGCTGATAGCGAATGAGTGCCGGCTGTATTCCTGACAGGCACTTTCACACTGTTTTATTTTTTATTTACTTAATTTGGAAAAACTGGCAATGCCTTAGGAAAAAGAAAGCCAACCTAGTTTTCCTTCTGTAAGAGTCCTCGGTACCTAAAACACTTCCAGGTTGCCCTTCCCGGGTGAAAACTAGGAGGCTGTCCTCCTCCCCCTCGCCTCAACTCTGGGAAATGCTGGTTCTGAAACCAGCTGTCTGTCTCCCGCCCGAGGAGATGCTGACGGCTGAGCTGCCCTGAGGCCTCTTGTCAGCCAGCTTTTCCAAGCTGTACTTTACTTCAAGGGGCCGCCTAAGCCTCTGGTCCCCGAGAGCCGGGAAGGCCCCTGCCTGTCCCTCCAGGCCCTGAGGAGGGAGGCCAGCACGGCCCCGGGCGCCCAGGCTCTCTGAGCCCCCCCCCCCCTTGTTTGCACAGGGCAAGGAGACAGCTCAGGATGAAGGGCGCTGTTTTACCAACCAGGATTTTCTTCACCAGAGTAATACTGAGTGGCCGCCAAAGACCTAGGGAGGCCCTTAATGACAGAAGACGTTCTAGTAGATCCCAAAGGCACTGAGTTTTGTCACAGAGTTTGTGAAGCTCTTGCTTAGAGGGGAGAGTGTTCCTAGTCACCCCTCCTGTTCACCTGTTGCAGGGATTTGGCGCTGGTTATCTTGTTGTTAAACATTTTCAGCTCCTACAGCTACTTCAAGGGAGAACTGAAGAAAAGTTTACCCTAGTTGGGCTTCTGATTTTGTACGTTTCCATCTCTGGGTCAGTAATGAAGCCTCATTAAAGAAGCACGTTGTCTTCATAGAAGGTTGTTTATGGAATATCTGTGGAAACTTGGATTTGTTTGCTAAATGCAGCGAATTGAATTCCTTAGCCAGTGTGGGAAGGAAAGTGGCAATTTAGGAAAGATCCGTTTATATTTTAAAGTGTGCATGGATGTGGCTGAGCTCCCAGCCTGGAAGCAGGGAGGGATGGTGCCCTCGGCTTGTGTTTAATGCTTCTAGGACTAGATGGGACCATAAGAGTTCCATTTGCATTCCTTTTAAGATACGAAAAGTGATTAAACACCTGCTTATTCATTCAGCCTAAATCCCTATCGCATGCTTTATTTATCAAGTAAGAAAAGGCAGGATGAATTAGGAATATACTCAGAGGAGAAGGGACTTCCTTTTAGCAGGAGAAAAACAATAAGAGATGCCCAGACCATCCTTTGTTTGCTTATGGACTTATATTTTGTGACATATTCAAATAGATATTTTTAATAACTCATATAATACATATTTATTATAGAAGAATTGGAAAATAGAGACAAACCAAAAGAAATTTTTTTTAAATTCTGACCACTCTTCCCCACAAGATAATCACTGTTAACATTTTAGTGAAACTCCTCAGGCTTTTTTTCCTTCCTGTGTGTATCTAGAGACACATGCATAGGAGTGTGTTGATTTTTTTTTTTAAAGAAATGTAAAATCGATGGCTAGTCGTCCACATCTAGCCAGCTGCCACCAAAAAGCCAAAGGAGTGGTTGTACCGTATGGTGGGGGCGGGGGTCACTGCTCTTAAACTGTGACTTGTGTGTGTCTGTGCAAGCATGTTAAGCATTTCTCTGTCTTGTGTTCATTCACAGCCGTGATTAGTGCCCATCCCATCCATTCCCTCGATAACCCTCACCATCATTTCCACTCCAGCAGCCTCGCTTCTCCAGCTCGCAGTCATCTCTACCACCCGGGCAGCCCATGGCCCATGGGCACATCCATGTCCCTTTCAGACAGGGCCAATTCCACAGGTGAGAGATGAGGTTGGAGCCCCAGGTGGAAAGCGTTCTCGTGTATACATGGCAAGCGGCTGTGGGGAGGACTCGCCCTGCTTAGAAGGATTCGGAATTTTTCTCACTGTTAATTTATTTATCGTAATGGCTTCTGTTACTCAGATTTGTTTCTTTAAAATTCACCCCCGTTTTTCTCCCTAAGTTTTAAGTGTTCAGTGCAAGATGTTGTTTTAGTAGAAACTTAACTTTAATCACATAACCATGTCTTTGTTCCATCAGCTTGCATCTTAATTCAGTCATATTTTTAGTTTATTTAATTTTTTAATCCTCCAGTTTGAAAGGAAGATTTTTCTGGGTGATTGAAAAATTTCAGACACTAGAGGTAGCCTTTGCCTTGCAGTCACCCTAATGCTGGGAGGGTTCAGAGGGCAGCCATAAGGTACTTCTTTTGTTAGGTCTTACTTACAAACTTCTGCCGCGAATGAAAATAAGAGTGACACCCGGGGACAGCGGCCACACTGACCTTGTGCACGTTACAAACCTCAGGTTGCCTAGTGGATTACTGAAATCCGAAAGGGCTGCACAGGCATGGATCATCTCTAGCAACAGAAAGGAAATTAGCCCAGCAGTCTGCAGTGTATTTAAAGATACATGTGGCCGGACAGACATGTCCCAGTTTGGAAATCTTAAGAAACAGCATTATCAAGACGGTTCTAAGGAGCAGACAGTGAAAGTGAGGGGTCAGCAAATGGAGTAAATACTGTTGTTCCTCATTAATTGAAAATTAATTTCCATCCTCTCAGATTTAAGGTGCAAAAACTTCTCATATATACAGTGTCCTCTTTTTCCATCATTTGAAACTTGTCTGTTAAATAGTTACAGAAGTTACCAGTAGAACTAAGTTTTGGTAGTTCTGGGAAATAAGGGAGTTTAAGTCAATTCCATTTTAAAAGAACCTCAGAACTTCGCGCTAGAAGCTTGGGGTGCCAGTAACATCCCCTTCTCCTTTAAGTTTTGGTCAATTATAAATACACCCAAAACATCAGATGAAGATCAGAGCTTACTAAGAGCTGACTCATAACTCCCAGAGTTACCTACTCCCAGACCTGTATGTGGTGTGAGGGTGCTGGCTGAACTCATGCCTGAAATTGGACTCCTCCTCCCTCCCTCCAAACCCAGGCCTGGGGTCTTGCCTTTAGGGAAAGACAGTTCAAAGAAGGCTGAATGGAGAACGGAAGTCCACCTCGCAGACTTGGTCCCAGATGGAACAGGCCAGAAAGCAGCCCTCCAGAACCTGCTCTTAGAAAGCGGTTTTTGTGTCCTGACCCTGTTTCTCCATTTTTAAGACAGAAGAGTCTCACCCACTAGGATGTGGGCCTGCGTGCGTGCATGGCAGGCCCTTCCCAGTCTCAGCCCCCTGCCTCCTCCCTCCTGGACAAGGAGAGGGTTGAAGGTTGGCAAGAAGTATGGCACCTCCCACCCAGCCCTCATCCAAGTGGTCCACGCTGGTCAAAGTTCATTCCTGTATGGATTTAGGTAGAAAGCAAAGAGGAAAGAAAGCAAAGAGGAAAGACCCTTTTGCATCACTTAAGGGTGCCTTGTTTTAATGACCAGAGGGGATCAAAGAAGGGAAAGCTAGTGATGGGGCCACTGCAGATGGATTTGAAACGGAGAGCAGGTGCCCAGATGTGAGCGGAGTTGTCTTACTGTCGCATGTCCCCGTCTCCTAGAGCCCAGTGGATGTGGGCTTGGCATGACTGGACCTTGGCCAGGGCCGTCCTTGCTCCAGAGGACACTTACTATGTCTCTTCCTTGGACGTCTAGAGTGTTAACCACTACCTGATGCGGGAAGTGCTTGTTGTGCTTGTCCAGGCCCTTGGCCACTGTGCCCTTCGTGTGTCTTAACAACTCTGAGAGGTCAGTAGGTCAGAAGTAGGCCCCTCATCAAAGCGGAAATTTTAGTTGCAGCGTAGTTTCCCTCGTGGGCGAGGGCGTTGCACAGTTGCGGGGTGCGCCCTCCGTGGAGAACACGTGTGCGGGTGCCCTGCGGAGTCGCACGCGCTCTGACGCACGTAGGCCGCTCTTTTCCTCCACGTTTCCCGCCATCTCTGGCCCTCGGAAGCTTATACGGCAAGTTGAGGCAGCCAGGTAGGCCTGTATGCTCAGAGCTGCCCTGACGTGCCTGCCCGTACAGGCTGGCGTGGCCCGGGCTGCAGCCAGCTTTCTCTCTCCTCATCCTTGCTGCCTCCCTAACCAGCTTCCACCCGGCCCAGGATCTCGCGGGGCGCGACCAGCAGCTCACCAGCCACGGTGCTGGGTGCCGTGAGCAAGCTCAGAAGTGAGCCCTCAGCGCAGCCCTGGAGGGGACGAGCGGCGACCTAGGCCTAGTAGGGTTGTCACAGCCAGGCTTTCGGCGCTGGGGGAGGATGTGTGAGCCCCTCATCCCTGGGACCCGAGGCCTTTAAATTAAGGGAGTAGCACTCACGGTGGGCATGACCCATCTCCTGGGAGCCCAGAGGAGCAGACTCATCGCTACCTCAGCAGCAAAGGCAGGGAAATAGGCAGGATTTCTGCAGGTCGCTCACGCATTACTGCTTAAAAGGGTTTATTTCCCATTTTGAGATGGAAGACTCCAGGAGCCAGGGAAGCCACTCCTCAGGCTGCCGGGTACAGCCCCTGGCCCTGGACTGGTGTCCTCCAGGCCCCTGCTCAGGGTGGGGAGGGTGGTCTGCACCAGCTCACCCTGTTTGAAAGGCCTTCCTCACGTGGCGGCCCTGGGACCTGGTGCTGGTCTGCCCCTGCAGAGCCGGGGGGCGGGTGGTGTGGGGCCCAGAAGAGCAGGGCAGCGTGTGGCGGATGGAGCTTGGACTTGGAACTTGGGGCCACGGACTCAGAATCCTGCCCCCCCAGTTCTGTGTCCTTGGGCCTTGCGTTCCCTCCCTGTGTCTTCTGAGTTACTCTGAGGATTGAATGAGCTAATGAGTGGAAAGCACTTAGCAGGGGGCCCGGCTCAGAGCAGCACTCAGAAATTTACAAAGGAAAGAACCTTACCGATTGTCCGAGCCCTGTGTTCGGCGCTTTCCGTGCCTCTCAGTCAATCCTCGGCGAAGTGCATGCTGTCCTCCCTGTTTTTATAGGTGACGAAACAGACTTAGAGATTTGGTGGCTGCCAAGTTCACCCAGCTTATACGCCAAGATTAGGGTTCGGGTCTGACTCCAAAGTCCGTGCTTTTTCTACCCCACAGTGCAGCCGTCCAAAACAGCTCTGACCCTCTTCACGCGTTTTTAGATTTTTGTCTTGTTCTTCCTGAGTCTCCCCTTCTCCGGGGTGATGTACCCCTGTGTCTTTCTCTGGACCCCAGACACCTTCACGGCATAATCTTAAAGCCGTTTGCAGACCTCCAGACTGTTCGGTTGTCCGGGTCTCACTTGAGCTGTGAGGCTGTTGATCTGGGGAGGCTGTGCACAGCCAGATGACATTTAGGGCCGGTGGCTCTGCCCCTCCTGCAGCAACCACCGGGCCTTGTGGGCAGAGCTGGCACTTGGAGGCACCCAGCCAGCCTCGCTGACGAGACACGTGGTCTGTGAAAGCCTGCTCTCTGAGACTCACTCAGTGAGTGAAGTTCTTCATTTCTTTTGTACTAATACACATCCTAGTAGACAGCATCTCAGGGACCCTGATACGTGCTCCACTGTGAGCCCTGAGAAGAACTGATTCCGTAGCAGTGTGGCCGCTGAGCTGTGGAGGCGATAAAACTTGGGCTGGTTGGCAGTTGTCTGGGACTCTTAGATGAGGGTGTTCCTGCTTAGCCTTGGCAGCGGTGCTGGTCCACCTCCCCTTGGACCGGCGCTGATCCTGAGTGCTTATTGAGCTGATTTCAGGGGCCCTTAGAGGTAGCCAGAACCCTGGACTGTGCGTACGTTTAATGGTAAAAGAAACGCTAACATTGAGACTCTCCTGCTGTAGAATCCGTTCGAAACACCCCCAGCACTGACACCATGCCAGCCTCCTCGTCTCAGACATGCTGTACTGATCACCAGGATCCTGAAGGTGCTACCAGCTCCTCCTACTTGGCCAGCTCCCAGGAGGAAGATTCAGGCCAGAGTCTCCCTACAGCCCACGTTCGCCCTTCCCACCCTTTGAAGAGCTTTGCTGTGCCGGCAATCCCGCCGCCAGGTCCTCCCACCTACGATCCAGCGTTGCCAAGCACACCGTTGCTCTCCCAGCAAGGTGAGTGAGGACCCTACAGTATGACGCCACTGCCTTGTACGGCTCCAGCAGGTGGACCCACTGTTGCATTTGTACCATCGGTGCGAAGGCAGAGATGCTTGGTGTTGTTATAAACAGAGCTTTGACCTCCCAGACATCCTCTGAGGGGCCCGTGGACCACCGTGCTTTGAGGAGCACTGTACTAGGTGATGGGTTTTCTGAAACCAAATGGAACATCTCTGGCCTCCTGGACACCCCTTTTCCGCCTCCTCCCGTCTTGTCCCAGTGCTTTTTCAGAGCAGGATCTCTGCCCTGGGTCTGGGCGCATCCTTCCCCCTGAGCAGCATTTGGGCCTTAGGTGCCTTCGTGAGGTCTGAGGGGAGCAGCCTCGGCCACACACCTGATGGTGCCCTTTCCCCTCAGCTCTGAACCATCACATCCACTCGGTGAAGACGGCCTCCATCGGGACTTTAGGAAGGAGCCGGCCTCCTATGCCGGTGGTGGTTCCCAGTGCCCCTGACGTGCAGGAGACCACAAGGATGCTGGAAGACTCCGAGAGTGTAAGTTCCCGGGGCCACCAGCCCCACCGGGATGTCTGGGTGCAGGTCCCAAGGCCTGAGGGTGCACTGGGCATACCGATAACTCCGTGCTGGCCCAGAAGTGTGAGGCGTGCACGGAGCAGCTCCTCTGAGCCAGGGCTGTGCTGCGGGTTTGATCCGCTTGGATTAGCTCGTCACAGCAGCTCCCAACCTGCCTGCCTTCTAGCTCTGTCCTGTCTCTCTGGTCCTGGTGACTTTGTTTGACATCCGCATGTTCTTGTACCCATCGGTCCCCCTTCATGACCTTCCCTGAGCAGGATGCTGGAGAGGGAGGTGCCTGAGTGGTTGGTCTCAAAACAAAACTCAGCAGAGTCTCTCCTTGATCTTTCCCTCCCGTGTTCCAGTGAATATGTCCTGCCTCTGCATTACCAGGTACAGGACTCTCTTAGGAGGAAAGCTTGGGGCCGGAGATCCAGGGGACCTACTAACTGCTGGCTCTGACAGAGACCCAGAAGGGGCAAGTGGTGGGGCCTCTGGCCTCTGAGGTCCCTGTGACCCTGGCCATGTGTGTTGGGGGAAGGGCGTTTTGCAGTGGAAAGAAATGAGTGCTTGCTGGCTTGGCACGCCCTGCAGCCTCTGACTCTGCAGGTCCAGCCGGGGCGCCAGGCCGTTTTCTCGCTGCCCACTTACGCTCTGACCTCCGTGTGGGCCCTCCTTCCCGGCGGCTGCTCGGATCATGCCCGGTAACAGCGTTCCCTTTTCCGCAGAGCTATGAGCCAGATGAGCTAACCAAAGAGATGGCCCACCTGGAAGGACTGATGAAGGACCTGAACGCCATCACGACAGCGTGACGGCCTTCACCGGGATGCGACTCCAGACCTGAGTCCAGAAGTCTTGGAGCTTAACCTTGAAAGCAAGGAGTTGTACAGAGCACGGGAGGACAGCACTTGAGAACACGGAGTGAGCGGCCAGCCGGCAGCACCCCGCGTGGGGCCGGCTCCGGGCCTGGCCACCGGCCTTCTCCTGGTCAGCCTGGAAGACGCCCGAGTCGAGGCAGCTTCCCTTTGCCTGCTGACACCCCGCAGGACTGGGCGCCATGGGCCAAAATTTTGTGTCCAGGGAAGAGGCAAGACGTGTGACCTGCGTTTCACTTTGTGGTCAGGCCGTGTCTTCGTGCTGCGACGGCATCGCCTTTATGGAGTGTAGACGTTGGCATTTATGTACAATTTTATTTGCGTCCTATTTTATTTTACCTTCGAAAGAAAAACATCAGAAACCAAGGAAGTCCGTGGTGTTTCCACAAGTGGTTGACATCGACTGCTTGTCTGAATCATGTATGGAAAGTCACTGACAGTGTGGGTTGTTCCAGGGGTTCGCTTGTTTTTTGTTTTTGTTTTTATTTTTTGATTCTGAGTCATCACATCCTCTACCAGCTGTTAATCCATCACTTTGAGGGGGGAGGAAATGTTGCGTTGCTGTTTGTAAGCTTTTTTATTATTTTTTATTATAATTATTAAAGGCCTGACTTTCTCCTCTCATCACTGTGAGATTACGGATCTATCTGAGTGAAATGTAACGTTGGGAGACGCACTGTTGCTTTCTGTGCAGTTTCAGTATTGGGGTGGGGGGGCGGGGGGGATGGGCCGCTGAGGCCTGTGAACGTTTCAGTCACTGTGCTTTCTTCCCGAAGCCTGCAGAGAGCAGAAGCATCTTCTTCATTGTCCTGGCATGTCCATCTCCGTTGTCCCTAAGTTGCAACTGCGGTTTCATTTGGATCTAGTTAAAAATTCTTCTGTGCAATAGGTGGGTCTGCGGAGGTAGTTGCCCTGGTGTCCTGGCCCTATCCTGGTGAGAAGGCGCAGGCTGAGGGCCGGGCGCTGTACTGCAGGGCGGGGCAGGAGCCCCGGCGTGTCCTAGGGAATTGGAGACGAGGGTAGGGATGCTCGCCTGCCGGTACCGCGTGCCCCCTTTGGGGAAGGCGGGGGTTCAGTAGGGAGCTTTGTGCCCACGTGGGACTCCCGGGTTCTCTGGTCGCTGTCCTTAGCCAGTCCAGCCCTCACTTCCACGTCTCAGAGCCCCCTGGGAAAGGCGTTAGCAAGAGTGAAGCCGGCAGGCGCTGCAGCACCCGGAGGCCCCCGCTTCTCTGTGAACATTGCCCTGGCAGCAGCGGGGAGGGGGCCACCGGCTCCGCTAAGCCCCGGTCCCAGCAGGGCGGCGGGAGGTTTCCGAGGGGTGCCGAGAGGCCGGCCACACGAGAGACCTCTGCCTTTGCGGGAAGTTCTTGTGTGCTTTTTCTTAGAAAGGTAAGGAGCTGAGGGGGTTTTTTAAATATTAAGAATATATTATGAAAAAATACAGGACTGACCCTGAGGCATCTCCCTTGCTCCCCAGCAGATGGCCAGGAGGGAGTGTGGAAGGCATGGTAGCTGGCGGGTCAGGCTGGGGTCGTAGCCACGAGGATGTCAGCTGCCGAGACCGCAGCGGGCCCGCTGGCCCTGGGCCCGAGCGCCACCCGGCCCCGCGGGCGCCCCCTTGCCTTTGCACATTGGTTTTTCCCCCTGCTTAGGTTTATCTCACGTTTGCTTTTCTAGAAGATGAACACTTGGTATTTCCTACCTGGGGGCAACAAAAAGTGCGGTGCTGGCGCTCTGGCTGCCCTGCCCGCTGGCCTGGGAGGACAGTGCAGGCAGGATTCTGGAGCCCCGCGCACGCACGTGGTCCTGAAGAGAGCCCTCTGGACACCAGGAGGGCTAGACTCCCCAGAAACCGTCTAACCTTCTGCCCAAAGAAACATGCTGGGTATGCGGAGCACCCCTCCCGTGAGCCCTGACGCTCCTGTTGCCTCAGGGCTTGGTACCTGGAAACTGCCGCAGAGCCGGGCGGGGCGGGGGGCTATTTTTAGATAAATAACTGTTCAAAGTTGGGGGATTTTTTAAAATTAAGAAAAAGGAAAGCTATTCTGTATTGCACCTTTTCACAATTTAATACATTTTCTTACATTTTCCTGTGATTTTTGGAATTAAATCATTGTGTGTCTTGTAATGTCCTAGTTGAGCTGCTGGCCAGCAGCTCCCTGCAGGAGGATTTGGAGCAAGTGTGTCTGCCTCCTTGCCGCCTGCTGGGGGGCCTGGGGGGCTGCTGGGGACGCGTCTCTGTACACACTCGTTTGGCCTTTTCTGTAGTTGATGCTGTAAAACTCTATGGCTTTTTGAAAAACAGTTTCATGTTTTTATTTGGTATTGGAAATCCAATACACTTTTTAAATTCAGTCAAACTCTGGTCTGGTCAAAGTGTTATTTTCCTTTTTCCTTAGGAAAACAGAACTTCGAGGTCCCGCTTCCCAGCCTCAAATGGACCTCACCGCTGCCCTCACAGCCGTAAAGGCAGGAGTCCTAAGGGACACCCGGGAGGCGTGGCAGGTGAGCCTGCCGGTCAGCTGGGTGTTCACCAGCCCCAAAGGTGACTCTTGTCCCTGTCCCCACCCCTTTGCTGCCCTGCAGGGACTGAGCAGCCTAAGGGATCAGGCGTGACACCTGTCAGAGAGCCAGGTGACCCCGGCAGAGGAGTGCAGCCATTCCTGAATGGTGCGCAGCCAAGCCCCAGCATCCAGGCCTGCCCGCCTCCGGGCCTGCCAGCCGCTGCCCCGCCTTTCCCGGGCCGCCCCACCTCCTGGCTGTGTTCGCTTCGCCTTAGCTCAGGCTGCTGTTAACAGTTTGAGGGGCTTCAACAGCACACATTTGCTCACAGTTCTGGCAGCCGGGAAGTCCAAGACGAAGGGACGGGCATACTTGGTGTCTGGTGAGGACCCGCTTCCTGGCTCACCGGCGCCCTCTCCTCGCTGCCCACGTGGGAGGGGTGAGTTCTGTGGGGCCTCTTGTGTCAGGGCGCTGACCCCCTCCTGGGCCCCGCGCTCACGACCTGCCCCCCGCCGAGAAGCCCGCACCTCCAGACGCCCTCCCCCCGGGGGCTGGGGTTTCAGCACGTGATCCGGGGAGGCACGTCAGCCAGCGGCGGTATGAGAGCCTGGGCTCCGCCAGCAGTGAGCACGGCAGCCGCAGGCCTGCCCTCCACGGATCTAGAACAGAGCGAGGCTGGGTAAGGAGCCCAGGACCCGCCCTAACTGCCCCCCTGGCCCGGGGCTTCAGCTGGGCTGAGTGTGCGTTCCGAAACCCAAACCAGTCATTCCCGTTAGCCGCGCCCCGCTGGCCTCAAGGTGCAGCGGGAGCTCCCAGCGCCAGAGCCCGTGCCAGCCTGCACGGCCCCCAGGTTCAGACGCCGTGACCTTGTGCGCCCAGGGTCTAGCCGCAGGACGCTCCCGGGAAGACGCTCTCAGCCTTTGCTCGTGGAACACCCCCTCCACTGCGGCCCCTGTTCCAACAGCCCGCGGACCCACCAGTGCTGGCCCCTCTGCGCCCCTAGGTGGCGCTCTTGGCACATTTCACAGTGATTTACCTGTTTTGAGGCTTTTTCCACTTCACTGTGGACTCGGTGGGGACATAATTTCTCTCTTCTCTGAAGGCCTAATGCCAGGGGCGGATTCTGACAAGAGCAGATGCTTGTCTCCTGGATGGATGGACAGACAGGCTCGAGGACACATGGCCTGGACTGTGTGGGAAGGCTTCCTGCGCGCACACACCCCGCCTCCACTCCCCTCCCTTAGAGGAACCCTAATAGGTCCAGGACCTTCCCCCTCCAGCGGTCATGGCCTTTTGGTGTCCTGGGGTGAACGTGAAAGCTAACAAAGACCTGACTGCCTGGCACAGTCGTAAGGAATGAGACTGATACCACAGTGACATGCTGGGAACTCAGGCAAGGATGTCCTCCAACTGGTTCTAAGACAAATACTATGAACAAAGCTCTACATGAGGAAATGCCCTCCGCCCTCTGCCCTCTGTCCCCAATCCATCAGCCCCTCATGATCTTAGCCACCTTCCCTCCAGGAGTGTGTTGTCATCAAGAGAGACTGGAGAACAGGGCTGAACCAGCCGTCAAATTGATGGGGAGGGGGCGTGGGCAGGGGGTGGAAAGGCAGGGCGCCAAGAGGGGCCAGCCCTGCCCCAGACAAAGGGCCTCAGACAGGAGCTGCCTGACTCTTCCCCTTGGGTCTCTGGCTACCAAAGACAGGGTTCACCAGGGAGCCGTGGCAGAGGTGGGAGAGAGTAGTTGAAGGAAATAACACTCTATGTTCTTCATAATCTTTTAAAAGTATGTAACATTGAATAACGCTATTTAAAACTATCCTTACCCTCTACTCAGAGTGGGTGCTGTTCCCCTCAAGATGCTCTTTTATTCAACTAGAGTTTGATGGGTTTGGGAAGTAAAAACACAGGCCTAAAGCTGAACCCAGAAGGAATGAGAGGGAGCACTTGCTGTGTTAGACGAAGAAGAATTTGGAATTTCCTGAACTAGCTGGGGTGGGTGCAGAGGCAGCAGGGGTATCCACAAGATGAAGAGAGAAGGAGGGCCCAGGCGGGAGGGTGCCCCCGGGGGGAATGGCTGCCCTTGAGGTCCCCCAAAGGATGTTTTAAAACGTGAAGATCTGACCGATAATTTAATGCTGTTTGCCCTTTGCACTTCCGTGACGTAAGCCCCCCAGCTCCCCAAATCTTGTATAACGTCTGCCGTGGGCACAAGGCCTCGCACAAGTTACTGGCTGCCCCTCCAACAGAGAAAGGGGCAACCAGGGCCATTGTGACGATGGACAGACCACAAGTCTGGGATGGTGAGTGAGGGTCACCACAAATGGGACTGGTTCACCCAAAGCAGGAGCTCAGAGCCAGAAGTAACCAAAAGAACCTGGGAGTTCACAGAAATCCAGGGCCCAGGGAGGGCACAAGGCCTCTCCCAGGTCAGGGAATGAGAATTCCGATCGGCTTTACCCAGGTTTTAAGAGGCAGGCTGACCTCAGCTGGTGCCCGGGTTGCAATCATTTTATGTTCCCACGCCCTGCATCTCGGTGTCCCAGGGCAAAGCCCCATCCCCCATCACCGGTGTGCACACAGGTGCCTGCCCCTCGTTAGTGGCTCTACCTTTTGTGGACCTGGTCTCCCAAAGAAGAAGTCTGGGAATCGTCCTAGACTCTCCCTCAGCACAGCAGAGCGTGGCTCTGCACACCCTGTAGCTCTCTCCCAGATGTCCCCCAGCCTGGCTTCTCTGTGTCACCTACTGGGCAAACTCCTCATCGACCCATCCCCCACCTCAGCCTCACTGGCTCTCTAGCCTCCACACAACTATTTGATTTTTCTTTTTTTTTCCTACTCAGGGTTTGGGCGTCAATTTATTTTATATCAGGTAACTGTGCTTTCGGATTTCTGTTAGAATTCAATATCATTAATAGAAAAAAGATCTTTGGGCTAGAATGTGAAGTCCATGCTTACAGGCGTCATGTTTGATTTTTCTAACTCGAATCTGGCCTCTCTTCCCTGCTCAACATCATGCAATAGCTCCCCCGTCACCAGCCATGCAGAATAGGACCCAGTGTGGCCCTGTCTGCCTCTTGGCTTTTATGTGCCACTTAATCTGCCCTTTGACCCAAGTTTGGCCCTAGCAATACAAAGCAGTTTGCACTTACAGATAAGCCATGATGTCTGACCTCTGTATTACTTCCTCTGCCTCAGATTGTCTCCCTCGCCTCTACCCTCACTACTGGCTTCGTCTGCCTCATCCGTTCCTATTTATCTCTAAACACCCGGCCTGATCGTTCAGTCCCCTGGTGGTTCCTGCTCCTGTTCTGTCTCTTCCAATACACTTGGAGCTCCTCAAGGAAAACAATCATGCCTGTGTTTGTATTCTCCATCCCAGTGCCTCGCACGCTGGAGGCGTTCATGCAATGAACTTGCCTGCTGAGGGAGATGGACTGGCCGTCACCGCAGCTCAGTGAGGGGCACTTTGACACCACCCTAGTTCTGCCTGAAAGCATATACTCGGAAAGGTTTTGCAGCGGAGGTCAGGCTGAGCTGAGTCCAGGAGTTAATGAGACCATCTCTCTGGAGGGAGGAGGAGGCAGGCGCAGAGCGGGGAAGCTACCCCGCTTCATGTGGCCACCAGACACCTGAGAACAGACCTCAGCCATCCCGCATGGCGCTGAGGCGGGGCTTCGCGGGCTGTGCTGGACCTCCTGTCCCTGGATTAAGCGCCAGGACCCCAGGACATGGAGGATGCATAGAGCTGGTGCCATGCTCCCCCGACCCTGGAACACTGCAAGGGTCATGCTGGGCCCACTCGAGCTGGGTCTGGTTGTCCAGGTACCACCCGGGGGCGCCAGTCCCTGGGGTGAAGAATAAGGTGCGTTTTTTCCATAAACTCAAAAGCCAGGTCTTACAGACGATGCTGGGCAGCTCTCTGAATGGATAGGATCTAGTCTCGAAGGCAAAATGATGGGTCAGGCTCCCACAGAGTCACCTAGGAAATGGCGGGAGAACCAGCTGATGAACATTCTGGACCAACACACAGAAGGGAAGCTGGCTGGAACTAAAGCCAGGGAGGTCTCGGTGAGGGTGGGTAGGTGTTATGAGAGAAGGAATGTCATGGGCCAGAAAAGGGTCTTCCTCACCCAAGAAGCTGGGGCTCATTCACGGTTTCACAAGCGTTCCCCAGGGCGCTGAGGGCGAACAGGGGCAGGGCCGTCCCGTGGAGGTGTTCATGTCTGGAGGAGGGTGCAGACACGTAGCCGAAACCACCGCCAGCGGGAGGAGCGCTGGGACCGGGCCGGGGGACCTGGCAAAGCCCAGGAGGAGCTCCCCGCCCCGACTGAAGGTCTGCAGCCACAGCGTGGGTAAGTCTGGGAACGACAGGGAGTTCACCAGAGGAGGGAAACCGGGTTCCTTCCAGCACTGCTTGCACTAGACCCAGAGAGCAGGGGAGATTCAGATTCTGGCTAAATTTCAGCCAATCTATGTTTATATTATTTGCTCAAAAGAAAGGCATTTCACTAACAGAGGACCAGAAACCTGAACCCAAGTGGCAAACGAGAAGGGAAGCCGGGACCTCTGGGGGTGGGGAGCCTCGCGGCAGGAACCTGGAAGCCGGGGGAGGAGCCCTGGGAGCTGGGAGGGGAGCGGGTGAGAGTGTGGCCCAGGAGCCGGCAACCTGCCAGGAAAGGAACCCCAGGGCGGCCTGTCTGGCGTCGCTGTGCTTAACACACAGTCAGAACTTCTCATCTCCTTTGGGAATTTGTTGAGGGTTTTTGTGTCTGTATTCATGCGGGATATTGGTCTGTAGGTTTCTTCCTTTGTACTTTTTCTCCGGCTTCGGCATCAGGGTAACACTGGCTTCGTAGAGCAAGGGACGTGCTCCCTCCTCTTGCACTTACTGGAAGAGTTGCCGAAGCGCTGGTGTTGCTGGCTCCCCCCGCGCTTGGTGGGGTTCCCCAGTGAGGCCATCTGGCCCTGGGCCTTCCTTTGTGGGAGGTTTTAGTCCTAACTGAGTCTCTGCTTATTGTAGGTTCATTCATATTCTCTATTTTTTCTTGATTCAGTTTTGGTAGTTTGTGTGTTTTGAAGAAGGTGCCCATTTAATCTAGGTTATCTGATTCATAGCGTCCCCTCTGCTCTGTCTCATTTCTTAAATGGTGGTAGTAACAGCCCCTCTTGTCCTTGCCTTCCTGTTACAGCTGTGAGTCTTTCTCCTTCTCCGTCTCTCTTCTTTGTGTTTTGGCAGTCTAGCTTTTTTTTCTTTCTTTTGGTGCAGGTAGCAAGTTTTTTTCTGATAGAGGATTAACAGTCAATTTGATGCCCCACAAATGAGGTAGCATTGCAACATCTGCATAGGAAAACGTTCCCCGGAACCCTCATTCAGATACTTGTTACTGGCTGCCAGATCAAAGAAAATGTAATTTCAGGTTTGTTCACAGAAATAAAAAAGTGCGTTACTTGGAAAGTTTCAAAATGGCAATTCTATCTCAGAGTCATAATTAGCAGGGGAAAAACTGTTCTCCCAGCCGAGAGTTTTGACAGCACTGTAATACTGAGTCCATCCACTTTATACAAAAACAGGTGATTTTGCCAAGAAAGTAGCATGTTTCTATTACATCATTTTTGGAAATGGGCTCAATTGCCTTATTATCTACAACAGGCAGAATTGTCAGATTGTCAAATTTTATCAATTTTGTTCATCTTTTCAAAGAACCAACTTTTGATTTTGCTGATTTTTTGCATTGTCTTTTCTCTATTTCATTTATTTCTGCTCTAATCTTTGTGATTTCTTTCCTGCTGTTTGCTCTGTTTAGTCTGCTTTTGTTTTCCTAGTTTCTTAAGGTGAATGTTTAGATTATCGATTTAAGGTCTTTTTGTGATTCCCTTACGGCTATAAATTTCTAAGGGCTGCGTTTGCTGCACCCCATACATTTTGGTATATGTGATTTTGTTTCTTTTCATCTCAATTTACTTTCTAATATTTTTTGGTGCTTTCTCCTTTCACCCACTTATTCTGCAGAAGTGTGTCTCCGTGTATGTGTGAATTGTCCAAATTTCCCTCTGTTACTGATTTCTAATTCCATTCTCTGGTGGTCAGAGAACACACGTCGTATGATTTCAATCCCTTCAAATGTACTGAGATTAACACACAGTCTCTCCGGGAGAGTGTTTCCTGTGAACTTGAGACGAATGTGGACTTGGCTGTTGTTAGATATAGGGTTCCAGATGCCTGTGCGATCTGGTTGCTTTACGTTGTCGCTCCCATTTTCTACATCCCTGCTGACCCTCCGTCCAGCTCATCCAGACACGACTGAAATGGGGCGTGAGGTCTATGGCTGGCACTGCTGGACTGCCCCCTTCTCTCCTCTATTGTTTCAGGTTTGCTGCATGAATCCTGGGCTTCTGCTGTTAGGTGTGTATATGTTTATAACTTAATTCTCCTTGAATTAACAGAGTGCCCCTTTTACCATTTTAACATAGCCTTGTCTTCAGCAACGGTTCTGTCTCCTTGTTTACTTCGTCTGATCCTTGCGTAGCCACTCCAGCTCGTTCAGCTAATGTCTATATGTCTTCGCACAGTCTTTCAGCCTATTTGTGTCTCTTGTTGAGGGTACATAGTTGGATTTTATATATATGATATATAAGACATATAAGATGTTAAATAATACAATATTAACATATTAATGACTAATATTACTATATCTATACTTATATATTCATATGTTAAAACCATAATGTAATTTTGAAAGAGATCTATATCTCAAAATTATATAGTTTTTTCATCCCTTCTGCCAATTTCTGCCTCTTAATTTGAGTATTTAATCTATTTACATTTTATGTTAATTACTGATAAAGCAGGATTTATATCTAGCATTGTGTTATTTGTTTTCTTTAAGTCTTTTTTTTTTTTTGCCCTTCTGTTAGTTACTGCCTTCTTTTGTGTTAAGAAAATATTTTTAGTGTACCATTTTAATTCACTTGTCAAAAGGAATGGATTATAAAAGAAAAATTTGATAAGGTGAACATTATCAAAGTTAAAAATATTTACTCTGAAAGACATGGTTAAGAAAACAAAAAGGTAAGCTATAAACTGGAAGAAAATATTTGCAAAACATACATCTTATAAAGGACTTGTAGCTTGAATGTATTGTTTATAATTCAGTAATAAGAAACATGCGGCCCAGTGAAAACAAACGGGTGAAGATCTGAACAGGCACTTTACCAAAGAGCTCACGTAGACAGCAAACAAGCACGGGGACAGATGCTCAGCCTCTTCAGCCGTCATGGGGATGGAGACTAAAACCAGGCGTTAACGTAACGCACCCTCCTGAATGGTAAAGAGTAGAGCGGCAAGATCAAGTGTTGCAAGGATCTGCAGTGGCCGGAACACTCAGGCAGTTGCTGGTGGGAATACAAAGCCATGTTCCAGCTTTGGAATATAAGCTGGTGATTTCTTATAAAGTAAACATATACTCACCAAATGACCCAACACTACCGCTCAGGGAACATGAAAATCCACGTCCACATGAAGACTTGAACGTGCGTGTCTGTAGGAGCGTTATTCCTAACAGCCCGACGGCGCAGCTGTGGCTGAGGGAATTAATGAATCCCGGCAGACCTGTGCCAGGGACGGCTGCTCTGCCACACACACGACAGCGTGGACAGCTCTTAAAGGCTTTGGACTGAATAAAAGAAATCAGACACCAGAGAGAACATACGTTGTGATTTATATGAAATTCCAGACAAGATAAACTTTAGTGACAGAAAGCAAATTGCCAGGAGTCAGGAGTAGGGGACCGCCTGCAGAGGGGCGGGAGAGGATTTGGAGGAGTGGTGGAAACCTTCATTATCTCCATCGCCGAGGCGGTTATAGGACTGAGTAAATTTGTCAAAACCCATTGAACCAACTGTACACTGAAAATGTGAATTTTGTTATAGATAAATTATGCCTCGATAAAGAAAACAGATACAATTAGCAATAGCAACAAAAATGGAAGGTACTAGGAATAAATCTAACAAAGCACACACACCTTCGGAAGGAAGCCTGTAAAACTACGCGGAAGATGTGGCAGAGACAGCTGATGCCCAGCAGACGTTCCATGTGTTCCCGCACAAGGAGCAGCCTCCATTGCAGTTAGGTTGTGGCAAGTGGCAGCTGGGCATGCGAGAAAGTGGGGACAGAAGCAGCTCGGAATAGGTCGTCTCCTCTAGTTCCCGCTCGTCCTTGCATGTGACCTTGGAGACCACAGGCTCAAGTTGGTGTCAGGAAGGAGAGTGGCTGCCTGGCCTGCAGGGGACTTCCCCAGAGCTGGAACAAACCTGGATTGTGTTAAATTGTTTATAATTCAATAATTATAGTGTTAAACTATTGAAATTTGGGGCCTTTTCTGTTGGGGCTCCGCTAGTGCTAATTGCCCTAATAGAAAAGAAGCATTAAAGAAGACCCACAGGAGGGGAGAGTTATACCCCATTCACCCAGAGGAATACAAACTTTAATAGTAATGTTGGTGTAATTTCAAATCAGAAGTCCATTGATTCCTTCATGCATTTTAACAAACTGAGTACACAAATCTATGGCAGAACAAAGAGACGAGAAGGGCCAAGACATCCCTTAAGAAGAAGGAGGTGGGAGGACTTGCTCTGCTAAGACCTACACACTTTATGAAGCCACAGTAACCAGGACAGTTTGGACGAGGATGAACAGGCTCACGGTACTGAGGAGAGCACTCTGACACAGACCCAGAGGTGAAAGATGAGTGGCATTGTAAACGAGTAGGAAGAGCTGGTTGAATGGGGCAAAAATGAAACTGAACTATGTCCTGACATCACATCCAGCGTCAAGGTCAGGCAGGTTAAGGACTTAAATGTGGAAAGCAACACTTCGCAGGTTTAGAAATTAATATAGAAGAATATCTGTGTAACATCAGAGTAAGATGCTTCTTAAACCAGCAAAAAAGGCACTAAGGAAGTACTAGACTTTAAAAAAAATATATTGCTAATCTTGATCTCATTAAAATGTAAAACTTCTGCTCATCAAAGAACACCAAAAAAGAGAGAAAGGGAAGGAAGGAAGGAAGAAAAGAAAATATAAGCCATGGACTGGGAGAAGATATTTACAACACATAATGAACAAAGGATTCATTTTCCAAACAGATGTGTATGAATCAACAAAAATAGGAAATTGGGCAGAATACATGAAAAAATATTGCTCGGAAGAGGAAACACAAATGGCAAATGAATATACAAAAAAGTCAACCTTACTAGTAATTATGGATTTGCACATTAAAACACAATTAGATATCACTAGAGTGGGAAAAATGAAAAAGTCTGATGATCGTAATCATTGGCAAGAAGGTGGAGTGAGAGTAACTCTCATACCCTGCGGGTGGGAGTGTAAGTTGTTCGAACTGGTTAAAACAGCTTGGCACTATTTTGTAAAGTGAAGATTAACTCACCCTATGACTCAGTTACTCCACTCCGAGATACAGAGCCTAGAGATGCTGTGTGACACATCTTTACCAGGAGCCACAAACAAGGACGTTTGTAGCAATAGCGTGTGTAGCAGTGAGAAATGGAAATGACTGAAATAGCTGTCTCCGGAGGAACTCGTATGCCAGTGGTGGCGTACCCAGCTACCAGACTGCTACACAGAAGTGAAGGAGAGGTAACCATGCATCAACAGGGTCTCCAAATTACAATAGTGTATGAAAAAAAAAAGCAAGTTACTGAAGAACATACAACAGGCTGCCACTTACGTAAAGTTCAAAATTTTACAGAAACGTTCAGTGGTGTATGAAAGTGGAAGGGGTATGGCCCACCCCTGGTGCAGGCAATGAAAAGGTGCATTATTTGTAAAGAAATTTAAAACAATAATAAAATGGACTAACTCCATCTGCTGCTGCTCATAAGCGGGCATCAGTGATTCTGAACAGCGTTGTTGACAAATTCCCCCTGACCCTGCAAAGACGACGACTTTCCATCCCTACCCTTCTGTCTAGGTACACAAGGGAACACATGGTTTAGAGACGTTTTATTTCTGTAGTAAAAAGTACATTGAAAAGTAAGGGGATGATAAAATTAAAGTTCAGCTGAGTGGTTTATCTTGGAGCTCGAGAGAGGGATATGGTTGGGGACCAGCACAGATGCCTTCGAAGAAATTCCTTATGTTCTCTTTTTCATACTGAGTGATTGGTGCATGGCTGTTTATTGCACTTTTTAATATCTTAGGTATTTATCATGTTTATTTATATCTTCTGTATGTATGAAATTTTCCACCCTCAAGAGAAACCTGAAGATGCAAAGTCAGCAAGGGGAGGGGAGGGTTGGAGAGGACTTGCTCTGTCATGCACTGGGAGCTGCAAACTCAAGAAAGAAGAAAGGACCACAGCGAGCCCGGAAAGGATGAGGAACCGCGTGGGGGCGGCAGCAGCAGACACCCAGGCTGTGGCTCAGGAGGTGCTGGGGCCTGACCTGTGGGGGGGGGGGGATCTGGGGAAGCTGTGGGCGTGGGTGAGGTTTCCCGGAAGCACGTGTGGTGTGGGAAGCGGGGAGCCTGGAAGCCCCGGGAGAAAGAGGGGCCCTTCAAGCTGAGGCTGAACAGAAAGGTGAAGCAGCTGGAGAAGCACGGGTCCTGCGAGCTGGGGGAGCCGGAGGGCAACGGCCCCAGCCTGGGACGCTGCCCTGGGTGTCACAGCCAGGCGAGGAGGACCTTGTCTAGAGCCGTTCGGTGCAGAAGCAGCAGGAGCCAGATTGCCGTGGGGGGAGATGTGATTCAGAGGAAGGGGAATGAGGGCGGGGCGTCCAGATAACTCTCAAGAAGTTTGGCTGAGATGAGGAGCAGCAGCTGGGAAGAGACAGGGAGTCAAGGGAAGGCTTTATTACACTTTTTAAATGTTCTTTTAAAGATCTCAATCTGGTTGAGCCCCACAATGGCAGAGGGGTGGCCTCCGGCCTCCCCCCGGTGCTGGCAGCTGTCCCCCAGAGCCAAAGCAGGGGGTTCAGTGGCTTTTCTATGAAGGGGGCGGCTGCCTGCCGCGGCGGGGAGGAGTAAGAACTTTATCACTGGTGATGGTGAAAGATAGGAAAAAGTAAACTGCATTTAGTCACTTTTATACTGGTTTTTAAATTCTCTACAGGCAGTGCATCCTCTCCTGCCGGCATGGACAGACTGCTCCTGCCACCCAGCCTCCGGTACATACCACCAGTGGGAGGGACAGGGTTTGAGTCTCCAGACCCGGGTGTGCAGCCCGGCTCCTTCACAGTCTAGCTGCCGGGTCTGGGAACCCTGACCCTCAGTTCCCTTTGGCTCCCTGTAACTGAGGCTTATTCCTACCCCCTTAGGGCTGCTGTGAGAATGGAGTAACAGGAAAGCACCGAGTGCCTGGCACACAGTAGGTGCTTACTAAGTCAGGGGACAGAGAAGATAGTGACTAGTGTTGTCCAGCTCCCAGCAGGTGGACCCAGCGTGGGGTGGGTGGGGGTGTGTGTCCCTGGGCTATGGGTACCCGCATATCCACTCCAGATCTACCCCTTGTGGTTCGCCTGGGCCCGAAGCTGAGCCCTCCCACCCCACATCTGCTGTCTGCAGAGGCCTCCCCAAAGCCCAGAGGCCAGGCCTGTATCCTGCCCTGCCCTGCCCACGTCCCCGAGGACACGCTGCCGCCTGGGCCGCAGGGGGCAGTTGTCATGGGGACGCAGGGCCTGCCAAGCTGCCTTCTTAGCAACGGGACTCCCAGGCCTGTTACCATGGAAACAGCATTGAATCAGCTATCAGCGATGGGGACCGGGTTCCCTGGCCTTTTCTGAGGACTCTCCCCTCCTCCAGCAGGCAACACGGCATTCCTCGCGCCGCGCTGGGAGCCCCGGGGACTTCGCTCTTCCAGCAGTGGATCACTGCCTCTCGCCTACACAGTGAGATCCAGCTCCCAGGGCCCGCAGGGGCCCTCTGCGGCCAGGGGGCCATCTGAGGGCTTTTCAGGGGGTCTGGGGGTCAGCTGTCCCAACCCCCCCAGATGGGGGGTGGCTGCCACACCTCCTGCTGGGCTTCTCAGGTTCCCCAGCCTCCTTAGGAGACCAGTGACGGTGTTCCCTCCGTGGCCGCTCTGAAAAGCAACCTTCTGTCCTGGCCACGACACCCTCCCCCCAGCCTGGTCACCTTTTGTCCCCCATCCACCCTCCGGCTTCTGAGGGCCCATCTGATCAGGCTAAGATGGCATCTGCCTCTTCGCTATCCATCTGGGGTCATGTGCACACTGACTACCCTCCTCCTGCACGGAGCACCGAGGAGGCCCAGGACTCTGCAGCCCCGCAGCTGGCGTGGGAAGGGTGGAGCCAGGGCCTCGCACCCGCACCAGCAGGCACAGGACACGCGCTCTCACCCTTCTCTGTGACTCTCACCAGCCCATAAACAGCGCACAGGCTTCTCCTAGCCAGACAGCGCACCCCTGCACACCTCTGGCCCCCTGCTCCCGGGGGCACAGGCTTGTGCCCACGAGTGCCCATGGGCTCTCGAGACCATGTCCCACTGCCCCCCCAGCCTGGCTCCGGAGCCTCCAGAATGCCCCACTGCCTTCACTCCACCCCCCCACCCCAATCTCCGGCCCCTAGAAGAAGGCAGCATCTGCTGGCATTTTTTTTATTTAAATAAAATATACAACACGGCGCATTTACCGTTTTCCATTTTAAAAGTGGAAGATTTGAAAATTGCTTGTGGGGGATCGGGGATGGGAGGGCCCTCTGACCTGGTTTCCCCAGTCTCCATGGGGTCTCTGGGCTGAGTCAGAGCTTTTACAAAATGAGTGTGTGTAAAGAGGGTGGTGAGGACAAGCCCTGATGGCAAGGGAGGGTCCTCACTGCTCATGGCCCTGCACCCTCCACCCCACTCATCCCCTGCCACCTCCAGGACTAGACTGAGTTTGGATCAAGTCCTGCTGCCTTCCTTGAGGGGCAGAGGTGGGGGCAGAACTCAAGTTGAGGGTATTGCTACTTCCAGCTCTGAGAGCTCCCTGGACCCAAGGGGGCTCCTCCTGCCCAGTGGAGCCCAAAGCAGGGTAGCTCCCAGTCGCTCCCTAAGCTCCCAGGATCCTTTGCCCTCTTCTCCCCTGGATTATTGCCTCATACCCCCTGTGGCCCATCCGTGGAGGAATTTTGTCCACATCCCAGGCCAAAACCTGACCTTGCCAACATTCTGGCTTAGAGTGTGGAGGAGGGTTCTGGATGGACAAGGCTGTTCCAGCCCTCTTCATTATTCAAGTCTGGGCAGCCCAAACTCCTCCCACCCTTTAAGCAGTGAGCAGACCACTGACCTTGGCTCTGGCAGGTATCTGAGCTGCTTTCACAATGGCCCCCATGCTGGACGCTTCTGGCTCCTAGTTGCCACTCCCCTTAGCCTGTCATCTAAGGCATTCCCTCTGACCACCCTGCCTCCACACCTCCACACCCACCTCAGTCATGTCCCCACCGTGCGCTCCATCTGATCCCTTGCTCCCTCCTTCCTTGCCTCCCTTCCTCCCTCCCTCCTTCCCTCCCACTCTTCCCATACCTGGAGGCCTGGCTCAAGCCCACCACTGGCCACACACCTTCCTTAGGCCCTTAGAAAGGTCCGGCCACCTCCTGTGTCCTGAGCTCAGAAGTCCTGGAGCCTGCAGCCAAAGCTCCCTGCGCTCTCACCACAGCTCCCTGGGGCAGCGCTGGGCACACGGGGAGGGGGCAGAAGAAACATGATGTGCTGAGCACCTACTATGGGATGTGCCAGGCGCTGGGCTGGGCATTTCACATGGGCTGCTTTTCTCACCTGGTCGTCATAGGTCCTTGTGAAGTGGGACCACAGTGACTCCCATTTTACAAATGAGGTAACAGACTCAGAAAGCTAACTTTGCCCGAGGTCACACAGCAAAGTGGCAGGTCTGGGATTCAAACCCAGGTCTGATTGCCTCCAAAATCTGGTCTCTTCCCTCTGCACCATGCGTGGGGACTGCTGAACTCAGCCCCTCTCAACAGTTTTCTAACGAAAGGGATATCAGCTTTGGCCTCAGGCAGGCATGGATTATACTCTCAGATCAGTCCCAGCTCTGCCACGTGCAGATGTGCAATTCTGGAAGTTACCGAAACTCGGTTTCCTCATCTGTGAAATGGGAAGAATCAAAGTAACTACACCTTCCTGGTCTTTGTAAAACTGAAGAACGTTAATGGTTGTAAAGTCTAAACCAGTGCTTGGCACAGAGCGGACTCAATGAACAGAAGCTCCCCTCACCCCTCTGCACAGACGGGAAAACTGCGGGCCCAGAGGTGACGGGGTGTGCTTGAGGCCCTACGGGAAAGGAGGCACGCTGGAGTCTTCTGCTTCCACGTGGGAGGTCGGGCAGGGACTGGACTTGGACCAGAGATGGGGAGAGAGGGGGGCCTGCCGAGAGGTCCTGGGGCCTCTTCCCTGAGGGCTGGAGAGAGTAAGTGCCCCAGGCCCCGTGCTGCCCAGCCTGCGGGCCAAGGCGGGCTGCTGCGTGTAAGGTGACCTGGGTGTCCCAGCAACACGGGGTTAAACTCGGCTGCACACACATGTGCACACACGTGGTGGCTATCTACATGGCTCTACACAGCGCTACATAGCGATACATATACACATCTTACATACATATACATATATTCATATACATAGCTTGCTAAGTTTGCAGTAGAAAAAATGCAAGACGCTCAAGGTCCTGGCCCCCGTTTGTCCCAAGGGCTTGGGCAACTGAGTCTCCGCAGGAACAAACCCAAGGGCAGCCCTTCCTGGAGGAATGAGATGACCCCCAGCAGAGCAGGGCTCCAAGTTCACAGCTAAGGGCCTGGTGGTGGCTATTGCCCTAAAATGAATACAATGACAGATCTGCTTTAGGAACCCCAAACATGGGTCACCCCCACCCCTGCCAAGCCCCGGAGATCCCACCCGCCTTCCTCTGGCTTTTGCATTTGGGCCCTGCCTGCTCCCCTCCCCCCCTCCCCCCTAGTGCTGAGTATTAAAATAGTCTATAAAAGCAAGTGACCAAAAATCTATAGCTCTAAGAATACCTGGTTATTTTCTGCTGTCTTTTGTTTTTCTGGGGTGGATTTTTTTTAATGATAAATATTATTGTTATTGGTATATCTCCTAATCACAGTTAAACCTGAAGGAGGAAAAGGGAGAAAAAAAGACGAGAAGAGGGAGGGGGAGGGGCCGCAGCTCATAGATTGGACGGCAGTTTGGAGCGCACCGGCTCAGACCTGGCCCCAGGTTCCCTCTGGGGAGCAGCAGTCAGAGGGGGCCCCCCAGAAGAGGTGGCTCTTGCCCCAAAGAAGGAAAGAGGGGGTGGCAAAGAACCTGAGGATGTCTTCCGAGGCAGAGTGACGTGCTGGCCGGGGACGGCACCATAGGGCCTCCCGGGAGGACCGAGGCCCCCGCTGCCCCCGCCGCCGCCCCCGGCTCTGGGGAAGAGCGGGAAGGCAGCCACGGACTCCCCAGAGGAGTGCGGGGAGGCTCGGCGGAGAGTCTGGGCCCCGTCCTGGGGCAGGGCCGGCTGCGAGGCTGAGATGAGCTTGAGGTCCTGCGTGAGGCGGCCTGGGGTGAGGGGTGGCGTGCCCCGGCGCTGGGGGACCTGGGGCGGCGGGGGGCTAGAGGCGGGCGGCAGGAGCAAGGAACCGTGCGAGCCGGAGGCCCGGGGTGGGGCACTCGGGAAAGTTCTGGGGGGGCCTGGGCTGTGGCCGGGGGGGCTGGGACCTCCTCGGTGGGTAAAGGCTATAGGAGAAGCGCCCCCGGAGGCCCCGGCCACGAAGGACGGCCGCTCCGGCTGCCGCGGGGATGTCTCTGGCGTACTGGGTGGGCCGGCGGCCGGCCCCGGGGACAGCTCCCCGGGAGGCTGGCCCAGCTGCCCGGGACTGGACGACGGGGACCTGGCCGAGGGCGGCGGCGGCAGGAAGTGCTCCAGGAGCGCCAGGCCCCCCCGGGCGCCCGGCAGAGGCGGCGGCGGCTGGCCGGCCTGCGGGGAGCGCGCGCCCGGCTGCAGCGGGGTGAGCAGCGGGGAGTCGGACGAGGACAGGGAGCCGCCCAGCGCCTTGTGGAAGTGGCCGAAGCCGGCGGCGGCGGGGGCGGCCGCGGCGGCGGACGGGGTGGGCGCCGGGGAGCAGCCGCCGACCCCGGCGGGCGGCGGGGAAGAGCTGGACGAGGGCAGGAGGGGGCTGAGTCCGGCGGGCGCGGAGAACCCGGCCAGCTGCTGGATGTGGAAGGAGGAGGAGGACGGCGTGTCCGTCTGCGACGGGCTGCTGGCGGGCGAGGCGGAGCCCAGCGCCGACGGGATCAGGGACTGCAGCCGCTTCAGGTGCCGAGGGGTCTGGCCGGCCCCGAGGCTGCCGAGCCCGGGCCCGGGCGGGGGCCGGAAGATGGCGGCGGGCAGGCGCGGGTGGTGGGTGAGCGCGATGGCCACGGAAGTGGTGGCGGCGGCGGCCTGCAGCGGCGCCTGGATCAGCGGCGTCCAGATGACCGGCGTGGGGGCCGGCGTGGCGGAGGCGGCCGCCTGCACGCGGTGCGCGCAGTGCGCCATCTCCCGGTCATGCTGCACGATCTGCTGGATGATCTCGTTCTCCTGGTAGTTGAAGACGCCCGAGTTGAGGTCGTGCTGGACTTTGTGGAGGAGGATGGAGTTCTTCTTGCCTGGGCCACCGAACAAGAGCAGGCGCTCAGGCCGGGGTGGGAGGCGGGGGGCAGGTGTGCACCTGCCCGGCTGGGAACGCCACCTCCCGCCGCCCTCCCGCCCGGCCCTCACCGATGCGGTCCAGGCGGTCCAGCGCCACCGTCTCGAAGGCCCGCCGCATCATGGGGTACTCCTCGAGCACCTCGTTGAAGTTGTCCACGCTCAGCGAGTAGAGGCGGCAGTACGTGTCAGCCCTCACACTGGCTGTGCGCCGACCCCGCGTCAGCAGGCAGATCTCTGCCGGGACAGCAGGGTTCAGCGGGACTCCCGGCAGGCTTCAAAGGGCCGCGGACCCACCCTGACCTGGCCCCGCCCCCCGCTCTCTGGTGCGGAAGCTTAGCAGGTTCACAAAGCCCCCACCCTCGAGCTGTGGCCACACTGGATGCCAGCCCATCTTTTCCATCTCTGGGACCCCACCCCTGTCCTGGACTCACAGACACCCACCTCCAGGCAGTGGCCACGAAGGGTCTGCGATGTCATTCTTAGTGTCTCTCCAAGGCATTCCCCTGTCCCCCCAGGACCCCTTGGCCGCCTCACCTCCAAAATAGGAGCCGTCGGCCAGCTTGGTCTCCTTGTTGCCCTTGGTGAGCACGCTGACCACGCCGTGCTGGATGAAGTACATCTTCTTGCCGATGGTGCCCTCGCGGATGATGTAGTCCCCCGGCTGGAAGACCTCAAAGCGCAGCTTGGTCAGCATGGATGTCACAAAGTTGGGGTCCGCGTTGGCAAACAGTGGCATGGAGGCCACCAGCTTTCGACAGTTAAAGTTGATGATCTCCTGCTCGCCAGACACAGTGGATTGAGAAAGGGAGGAAGAGGTGAGGTGGGCCGTCTAGCCGGCCGGAAGGCCTGGCCCCAGTCCTGGCCCGCGCGCAGGGCTCACCTCCCGCAGCGGCTCGCTCAGCTCGCCCAGGATGCTCTCCTCGTCAAACATCTTGCCCTGGTAGCGGTGCTCGTAGTAGTCATGGATGCGCTGCCGCGTGTCGGGCGGGAGCTTGTGGAAGGACATGTACTGCTCCACCTGCTTGTACTGAGGCCCGGGAGAGGACAGGGCGTCACCTCCTGGCCGGCCAGCCCCGCTGTTCCAGCTGCACCAGCCCATCTCGGCTGCTGGTGACCAGAGGCTGCCCGGACCCTGAGGGCCTTCTTGGCCGACCTTGGCCCCAGGAGATTGAGGTCCTCAGTGTGGGTGTGTCCCTGACTCCCAGCTGCTTGGGGTGGAGGAGGGGCACCATCAGTGTCCAATCCTCACAGTGTTCTTTACTAAGAAGACTGCCCGGTGACAATAGGGACTGTCCAACACCCAGTTACAGGAGGCCAACTGACCAGGAGGTCGATCTAGTTTCCTCTAAATGTCAGTCTCCTCTGTGTGACAGTGCCGACTAAGGAGGCCTTAACCACCAGCTCTGGAAGGAGCTGTTGCCCGTCAGCTATAACAGACTGGCCCAGGCAGGGAATGGGCTGCAGCGGGCTAGAGGGATTGGAGGCTGCAGCCAGGGTGCCTGCCCCATCGTGTGGGGCACGTATCCAAGCGTGGTCCCGGCTGAGACTGAGTCTTTTATTGAAGAGCAACTCCAGCCCAGGGGAGGCACTGGGCAGAGCAGGGACCTTAAACAGAGATTTGGGGACAAGGGGTTTGGCGACAAGAGATTTGTGAACCTAAGTGCCCAGGACTCAGCCAGCTTTGAAATGCTTCTGCCCACCCTGGGGGTGACGGATGGGTGCTGCTCCCGCCGCCCCTGGATTGTGGGTGGAGAGTGGGGCTCCCCAGGAGCACGGACAGGAAGCATGACCAGGCAAGAAGAGATTTTTCCCCGCACTGGGGTGTAAAGGAGGTCCCTGTACCCCAGGGACAATCAGAAATAGGGGAATCTATTCCCATATACTAGTGCTCCAAAGCAGGGACACAGTGCTGCAGAGAGGTGACAACAGATAACTGAGGACTGGGAGGTGAAGCTCCCCAACATTCTTCCAGCTGCCGTGAGCTGGGCTGGGGGCCAGCTGGGATGCAGGGAGGGAGATGCTGGCGGGGGCGGGCAGTGATGACAGACATCGAGGACGGCTCCTGGTTTCGGGGCTGGGCACCTGCACTGCTGCATCCACTAACGAGACAGGCAAGGGTGTAGGTTTGGAGTGGAGAGGGCGAGAAACTGTTCTCATTTTGGACATGATGAGGTTGAGGTCCAGGGAGGCATCAAATAATCTGGGGCTGGGGAAAGAGGTGGAGGCTAATGATACTATTTGGATCCCACTGCACTGACATGATACAGAGCACAGGGTAAGGGCGGGGAGGGAAAACAGGGGAGAGAGAGGAGCAGAGAGCTGGGCCCATACTACCAGGGCCCAGTAGGGGATGACTGAGAAGATGAGCCAGCCAAAGAGGAGAACTGAGGGTGTGCGGTCCTGGAAACCAAATGTGAAGCCAGGAAGGGACTAATAACTGTCTGGTGTCGAGCAAGATGAGGACCCCAGAGGACCCACTGGCTTTGGCAACACGGAAGGCAGAGGTGATTTCAGACTCAGTGGGCTGAGAGAAGAAAGTGGATTCAGCAGCCATAAATAATGTGGGTTTTTTGGTTGGTTGGTTGGTTGGTTTTAGGCATTTGTCCATGAAAAGGAGACAAACAGCAGAAAAGACAGCATTTGAAGCCCCATGATGGTGGAGGGACAGATGTTTTTAAGAAGGGAGAGATGGAGCAAGTTTCAGTGCTGATGGGAAGGCCCAGTGCAGGGGCAGCTGGAGGGGATGGCGGGCACAGGGCGGGGCAGGAGGGAGAGGGGCCCTCAGTCAGGAGAGACAGGCTCCCAATTACAGCAGGAGAAAAGGAGGGTACAGATAAAAAGACCTTTAGAGGTTTAAGGTAGGGGAGTCGAAGTAGTTCTCATCTAGGAGGGGTCCCCCCTCCTCTGTCGCCCACATGGGGAGCCCCAATCACAGGGAGTGGCCACTTGGGGCCCCAGAAGCTGGCAGCCTGTGCTCCCTGTGGGAAGGACCGAGAGACAGGTTCTCCTGAGAGAGCCCAGGGTGGACCGCGGCGCTCCGCCCTACCTTTTCCTGGTACTGGCGCCGGGAGGAGTCCAGGGACTGGATGAGGGCGGTGGCGTGGCCGATGAACATGGCATAGCAGGTGGCGCCCACGATCATGCTGAGCATGGTGAGCCAGACATCCGACATGCCCACCGGCGCCTGCCGGCCGTACCCGATGCACAGCATGTGGCTCATGGCCTTGAAGAGGGCGTAGGAGTACTGCTTTCCCCACGAGTTGTTCTGCGGACAGGCGCGCAGGGGGATAGATTGGGGGAGCGGTGGGGTGGGCGTGGGTCCGTGAGAGGGCAGGCCCGCTTCAAAGGCACCTAGAAGAGTCCCCGCCACCTCCCACCCCTCAGCCTGACTTTGCCAGTGGCCGAGCTCAGGGCCCCCAGCCTTGCTGGTGACTGAAAGCCTTGGGCAAGGGGCAGTGAGGACACATGGTGACCAAGCGAATCCCCTCTCTGGCAAGAGGGGACAGGGGTCAGACTGGAAGCCCCAGCAAAGGGATGGGCGCCAGCCCCGCTCTGACGTCGCAGTCCCCGGGCTGCCAGGGGCCCGCCTTGCAGCCAGGGCTCCGGGCTGGGCCGCCCTGCTGTCCTGCGCTTGCCGAAGCCACTCCATGCCCCCACCAAGCTGCTGCCAGCGGAAGCCCATTTCCCCACTGACCTCAATTATAAAACCAGATATGCTTCCCCTGGGGGGACAAGCTCTGGCAGCCTGAGCCAAAAATGCTGTCCTCGTTTTGGGTGAGCGAAGGTAGAGCACCAGGAGCTAAGTCAAGGCGCCTCCGGGGTGAACCCAGCCTGCGTCCCTCCGTCCAGGCTGGGCGGCCAGGCCCCCTCCCCCACCCCGCAGGCAGCGGGCTGGAGCGCGCACAATGCCGGGGCGGGAGGAGGGCGGGAGGCAGCCACGCTCCTGGCTATTTTTGTCTCCAAAGCCAAAGTCTCAAGGAAGGCTCAGTGTGGGAACACTGGGCTCAGAAAGGCCAGCTCCTGAATTTAGTGCATGTGTGGGCCTGTCACCCTCATACAGAGGAAACTGTCCCAAATGAGGGGGCCACCAGATGAACCCCAGCACTGGCCACCTCCCCCGTGCTCTCTGCTCACAAGGAGGATGCCTTAGCCATGACGTGGAAACCCACCCCAATGCATGACCCCCAGAACCCCTGCCCAGAGCCCCAAGCAGTTCTGAGGTTACCATACTGTTCCCAGCACCTGGAGGAAGGAACAGGAGCTGCCATGTTCAAGGTCACTCAGACCATCCTGGACAGAGCTGAGTTAGTCTAGAGGCTCTTAGTCGAGACCAGGATGGGAGGTCTTGGGGGGCTGATCTTCAGGGGTGAAGGGGGCCTGGGCTCTCAGCTGCAGGGCAGGGGTGGCCCCCAGCTGCCTCCAGCCAGGGCTTCCAGTGGCCATACTGCTGAGTCTCTGGGGAAGGGGAAATTCAATCCATATGGCCGATTCATTTACACTTAGCTCATCAAAAGGCTGTTTTGTAAAGGCCTGTTTGATGCTGAAAGATGCCTCAGGGGTCTCTCACCTCTTTTCAAAGCTGCTTTTTCCTTCCCTGGGGCCCTGAGGATTTGCCCAGAGACCAGACCAAATTCACTGAGAGTGATAGTGAGGAGGCAGGGGTTCCCAGACCCAGAGAAAGGCTCACAGGTCCTGGGGTCTCCTCCATCCCACCTGGAGCCCACCCTGTTCATGGGAGTCTGGGGGACCTGCCCCAGGACTCCTCTCACTCACCCGCAGGGTTGGAAAAGGAGGGGGAGAGGGGTTCGGGCTCAGGACCCCACCTGTGACCAGGATGTGTGTGTCTGTGGGGCTGGGGGATGGAGATGGAGAGGGGGAGGGGCGGGGATGGGGGAGAGCCCAGCTCGGAGCAGAAAGGGGCAGCCGTGTGTGGTCTGGGGGTCCATGTGTGCTGCCAGCAGTGCCCCTCACCCCCTCATCGATTTCTCTTCTCTAGAGCTTGGCTTTTAAGGGCGGGTCTGCCTCCGAGGAGCAGAGGTAGGAGGGCAGGAGCCACCAGCCGGGCTTTGCCACAGCTGATAGACCTGGTCTGAGTCTCCCTGGGTGAACCCAGGGCCCCGTGTGGAGGCTACCAAGCGCAGCAGAGGCCATAAGGCAGCAGAGGGAGCAGCACGCAGCCAGGATCCGTGGTGGGCCTGCGACAGGCAGAGCCCTGTGCCCAGGGCCGCGGGGCTGGCGCTGCGGGTTCTACGTGCTGGGACTCAGGACCTCCAGGTTGGGGACCTGCTCTGCCCATCTGTGCCTCATCCACCCCCCTCCCCCTCCTTCCCACTCACCACCATGTTGTTGATGGACACCCAGCAGTCGTCGGGGAAGTCCTGCAGCATGGGCACCAGGAACTGCAGGCAGCCGTCCCAGTGGCACAGCAGGAGCATCATGCCGATGAGGTTCACGATGCGCACCACTGCGCTGGCCAGGTCATAGGTCATGTGGAAGATCTGTGGGCAGAGGCGCAGATACGGGCCCAGTCAGCGGGCGTGGGGGTGGGGGCGCCTGGCCAGCTCCAGGCCAGACCCTGCAGCACACAATGGGTGGCCCACCCAGCTCGGTGCAGGTCCAGGCTGTGTTGAGGGTGGGGAGGCATCAGTCCAGGCCCTGGGAGGAGGAGACTGCAGGCTGGAGGGCCCAGAGGGACGCCTCCTGGGATCCGTGTGGTCCCGGCAGGACATGGGGAGGAAGACACACAGGGCCACACACAGCCCCAAAGCGGCAGAGAAGCTGCTTGCTCAGCTCACCTAGGCCGTGAGGACAGTATGAAGAAGAGCCAGCCAGCCGTGACTTCTCAGGGATCACGGTCTGTAGTCACATCAGGGACATGGAGTTTCCATAAATCTGTCCCTAGACTCCCAGGACCCCAGGGGAAGTGGGCGCTGCCTAAGGCAGACAAGGATTTACTGAGGGAGTAACACGGACACACAGGCTCCAAGTTCACACAGACCTTGATCCCAGGCCCAACTCCTACCCAGTTTCTAGCTATGTGACCTTGAGAAAGTCCCTGAACCTCTCTGATTGCGTTTCCTCATCTGGAAAATGGCGATAAAAATTTATACCTGAGTAGGTTGTCAAAAGGATTGAATTATACATATAAAGTGCTTAGTACTAGGTATGGAAGTATTCAGTAAATTGCAAACCATTATTAATTGATAAGTTATTAATAATTAATCTTTACGGTTAGTTAATATGAATGAGTAATAATGCTCTTCTGCACCATTAATAAAGTACAGCACCCTCAGCCCCAGCCCACTGCCACCAGGCCGTCTCCACGTCTGTGCCCCCAGTGAGAGGTTGAAGTGTGGCTGGGCAGGGCTGAGGGTGCCGCATCCCAGCATCCCGGCACACCTCCCTCCTCCCAGAGCTGCCTCTGGGTCTGGTTTCAGCAGGGGTCACCATGGTGACAGAACGGTGAGGGGACAGAGATAGAAGGAAGTCTGGAGGGACGCCTCTGGAAGTTCTGGCCTTGCCTCTGGCCTGGGAGGCTCTTGGGGTGCCTGCACCCCTAGCTGTATTCCCAAGCAGAAGACCTTCCTAGAGAGGGATTTGGGGGCCACAATTGCAGACCTGTCAAATGCCACTGAGACGTAGTTTAAGCCCATTTCAGATGGGAAAACTGAGGCCCAAAGAAGCAGACCCTAGATGTCTCCACCCCCTGTCCAGTGGTCTTCTAGCAACAGCCCTGTAGCTGGTGGCAGGATATTCTGATACTAGTGACCTGAGTTTCCCCTTCGGAAGTGTGGGCTTAGCCTGGCTCTTGGTTTTGAAAACCTGAAGATGAACACCATTTGTCCATCACCCCCTGGGTGGTGCCACCTGCTGCCCTCTTAGTAGCATGACTCTGGATGTACCAGCTCAAAGGATGAAACAGACCTTGGGAAGTTTCACAGACAGTGGCAGCTCTAGCTTGTCCCGTCACCCCCCATGTCCCCAGTGACAGAGGGAAAACAGCACCACACCTGAGTAAGGGCACACAGTCCCACAGTCATTATCTCATTTAAACTCACAACAGCCGTTTGCTGAAGACACTGTTAACCCATTTACACCAAGGCTCAGAGACTTGCCCTCAGTCACGGTAGCAGCAAAAGAGGCAGACTGCAACCCCAGGCTGCCTGCAGATTATTACAGTGGCCCAGGGAGAGACGGGTGGTCTTCAGTAGCTCCATTTTGTAGATAAAACAACTCAAACCCAAAGTGGCCAAGCAATGTGGCCAGATTCGTACAGCAAGCTGGACCCAGAGCCAGGAGGGACTCCCGGCGCCTCAGCTCTGAGCCCAGTGCTCAGTGTACTGCTGAAGTTAGAGCTGAGCGCCCGGCAGCCTAGCCCCACGGGGGCCCAGGCACCAGCCCGGGGCTGTCGGAGTGCCACTTCCTGGCTAAGCCGGCACTCCTCAGTACAAGGAGATGTGGGCACTGGTGCCAGCAGGGCGGTCTGGAGCTGGGGTCTGTGTCTGGGACGCAGAGCGAGCCCGAGCACGCCGCCTGTGCCTCTGGCCGTCCCTCCACTGCTGCACCCCAGGGCCTGGACCCTGAGCCTGGGAGGCTCCCCGGGCCTCCCCCCTGGTCCCACAGCAGCTGCTGAGTACCAGCGCCCCAGCTGTGGCTCCGAGGGAAGATCCCACTTCTGCCTCTTCAGCATTTGCCTAGGTGAACACAATAGTTCTATGACCCTTCAGAGTCTTGGTTGACCAGGATGCCACTGGCTCCCCCACTCTGGGGGGATGGGCAGGGCAAGTGACATGAGGCCGCTTAGTCTAAGAGGTGGCTAGCACTTGCCTTCACCGCCCACCACGCCTCAGCTTCCCCTCCTGCCCCTCCTGCCAGGGACGCTGGAGAAATTCACCTAGCTGAGAAAGTGCCCTGAACACATACAGGGGTGGGGTCATTATTCTGAAGTTCCTTCGTTTCCCTGCTGCTATGGACTGAATGTTTGTCTCCCCCAAATCCGTATCTTGAAGCCCTAACCCTCAATGTGACGGTATTAGGAGGCAGAGCCTTTGGGAGGTGATTAGGTCAAGAGGCGGGGGGCGTCCATGAACAGGATTGGTACCTTATGAGAAGAGACACAAGCGAGTTGATGTGTGGCCACGTGAGGACACAGGGAGCAGGTGGCCATCTACGAACCAGGGTGCAGGCCGTCCCCAGAACGCGGCCGCGCCAGCTCCTGCTCTCGGGCTGCCAGCCTCCAGCACCGTGGGGCGTAAACACTTGTTTAAGGCCCCGCAGCACTTTAACAGCCCGAGCTGGGACTACACTCAAGGCCGGCCTGGGTCCCTTTCCGAAAGCGTCCCAGACCCCACAGCCCAGGATGACTGCCCCTTTCCGTGGGTCACTCTGGTCTCAAAGGCCAGATCAAGGCTGGCATATTTTAATGCCGTGTTTTAGTGTCATCATGGTTTTTCTTTCCTTTGTAACCAGTTTTCTTCCAAGATCAGATCCTTGTCTAATTTGGCCCTTGTCACAATCTCAGCAACCGGTATGGCAGAGCACGTGATGGGGTCTCAGGAACCAAGAAGTGCTTAAGTGAGGAAGGTGGAGGTGATGAAGACAGTGATGGGGTTGATGGTGACTAGGACTGCCATAAGTATACAGGTGGCCTTTGAGAAAGGCCCCATTCTGGGCAGGCACAGCCCACAGGGAACCTGCCTTTGGGGGACGAGAAGGGTGTGCCTTTTCCTGCAGGTGGCACAGGCTCATGCATCCTCAGAGAGCATGGCGGTGGTGGTCATGCTGTGCCTGGCACCAGGCTGAAGAAGGATGCAGCTGCTGGGAGCGACCAGTGCGGGTGGGAGGGTGGGGTTCTGTCACAGGTGCCTCTCAGACACGGCAAAGCCAGGGGCACCAGCATGGTAAAGTCAGAGATTACTGCAAAGGGTCGGTGAGGGGACATCCATTCAGGCTAGGAAGATACCCCAGATGGTGGACACTCGCCCCATGCCCTATACTCTACGGCATCCGGGCATGATTGCTGAGAACAAGGCTGCATGTTGCTAGGAGAGGCCGCTAAACACTCAGGTGTCCCCACTGTGGGCTGGGGCCACAGGCCACCTGCACATCAGCTGCTCTGTGCACATATTTGTCTTGCTCTTTAGACCTCATTAAAACTCTCTTTTATGATGTTGGTTCTGGCTGTGGGGGTTGAGTGTCTTCATTTCCAGGGCCCTGCAAGGCTTGGCAGGTGGGTGGCCTGGACAGCTCGCTCTCTGTGCCTGGCGTGGCACTTGGGGGAAGCTCTGCCAGCAACTCCCATCTGCAGCTTCTGGACCCCGGGGCAAGGACAGAGCGACATGTCTCCCACCTTGGACAAGTGCCTTCTCTGCTCAGAGCCTCAGTTTCCTCATCTGTGTAATGGGTCAATAACTGCCAGCTCCCAGGACTGTCCTGGGGATCAGGAGAGGATGTCCGCAGCTGGCACACAGTAGGTACTCAGCATATGTGCCTTCCAGCTCTTCCCCAGCCCTCAAAACAAAGAGTTGGCTTTCCAGTCCTGTGGAGAAACTGGAGTTTCCACCAAGGCCTCTTCCTGGGGCCTGGTTGAGTTCTCTCCCAGGACTCATTTTCTCCTCAAGGAAGAAGAACAAACTTCTCCTTGTGTCTCAGGAAAAAGCAGCCACATAGAGGACAGCAGTTCCAGGCCTGGGAGGATGGCTGGTACATGTGTATCCTGGGTACAAACTCGATGTGGCTGAACAGAGGGTCACACGGGGTCCCTTCCTGGAGCCCACAGAGAGGACCACACCTCTGTGTCACCCCCAACCCCCAGCCTGAAAGAGGCGGAGAAATCGAGGCCCCCAGGGAGCGGAGACTCAGCAGGGGCTGCACGGCCGCCCTGGCTGACCCCCTCCCTCCAGCTCCTCCCACCAAGATGCTGCCGAGGGAACCAACAGGCTTCTGGGATGGGTCACTGGGGTGCTGGGCCCTGCAGGGGAACATCCGAAGGGGGGCAACCACATTTCTAACAATAGCCTGCATGCCTGTAACAAGCTCGCACCTCAGAGGGAGGGAAGAGGCTTGGCTGGGAGAGGCTTGGGAGGGAGGATGCTGACCTAGATCGCCCAGGACGGAGGCAGAGGCTGGCATCCTCTGAGACAGTCGCCTACGCCTGCCAAGACCCTCCACCCACCCTGACTCCCAGGAGCTGCTGCTAATACTCAGGAAGCCTCTGGCTCAGAGGGAGGCGGCGGAAGGCTGAGGGTCAAGGGTCTAGAGCCCCTGCAGCTTCGCCACGGGGTCTTGGGAGGCAGACTCGCCAGCCCCGACGACCACGTCCAACAGGATCCTCACCAAGGGAGGCTGGGGTGAGGACTGAGCCCCAGCCTCCGACAACATCACAGCACATCTGATAGTTGGGGAAACTGAGGCCCAAGGAAGGAAAGAGTCGCATGAGTTGGAGTTGGAGGAGGAGATGGAGCAGGGTCTTTTCTCTATGAAATACCTCCCTCGTAGGTCTGATGCAGACCTCAGGCCTCAGCGAGTCTCCCTGCTGCCAACTCCAGGCCAAGGTGAGGTTGGGAGAAGCCCTGGGGTTGGGTGGCTATGAAGGATCTGGAGACAGGGTTCCTGGGGTCAGCTGGGAAACCCCAATCCAATCCCAGGGGTCCGGTGGGAGCCCTTGCCTGGGCAGTGTGCCCGGCAGACACCAGCTCAAAGCAATTTCCTCCCCAGCTGGTAGGCAAGATAAGGGTGTGTGTGGAGGGGGTGGGAAGTCATCCATCTGGCCTCCTGGGTCTCCCTCACTGACCACGAGATGTGGTAGTGACGTCTATCTGAGAGCCCTGACCTCAGGCCTCCTGGGGCCTCTGTCCACCCGGGGAAAGGCCGGGGTCAGAGCCTGCCTCACTAGTTCTGGAGAGCCCAGAGGGGCAGTAGGGACAGGAGCCCTGGCCAGCTCCCAGGTGTATGGTGCTGAGGGGAGTAAAAGAAGCACTTAGCTTCTGCCCCAGGGCCCACCCTGCCCAGCCACTGGCAACTCGGCCAACTCTCCCCAAAATACCATGGCCCTGGGACCCAAGAATGGGGAGCAAGGATGACCCCTCATGGGGCTGGGGCCTGGAGACATGAACCTATGCCTGAGAAGGGAAAAGCTTCTCTCTGCTTTTAATGGCAGTCTAGCTGTAAGTCCAGGACACACGGAAGGGTGGGGGTTTCTCGGTGACTGAGGGAGCCAACGTGATCCTGCATTTCCACTTGGGACAGAAACCAAGAGACAAGTCTGCCAGGGCGTCTGGGAAATATGCCTCTGTCATTCCTCCGCAGCCACTCCGATCAGCCTGGCCAGCCCTGAGCTCAGACCCACATGCCAAGTTCTCTCTGCACCGCCATATCCTCCAGGTTCCTCAAACCCAAACTGACGCACAGAGCTCAGCCCACTCCTCCACCCGCCCCACTGCCTGCCTCCCCCATCTCAGCAGGGAGTCCTCCCCAAGAGAGGGACCTGGACCAGGAACAGTCAGCCTCCTTTCAGGCCCCCGAGAAAGCGGGAAGGGCAGGCGGCCTAGGTCAAAACCCTACCACCAGGGCAGCCGACCCTCCACCCTCAGTTTCCTCAGTTACTGAGACAATCGACTGGGGAGGGGCATTTATTAAACAGTTCTCTGTACCAGGCTTCACTACTGAGTCTGACAAGCATCATCTCATTTAATCCTCACAACAGTCCACTGAGGAAGGCATGCCTTACACCCACTTTGCAGGTAAGACAAGGAGGCTCAGGGGACAGGACAGCCCCACGGTCACACAGCTAGGCAGCGTGGAGCCGGGATTTTAATTCAGGTCTCACACGTGTCATTCTAACTCCAAGGCCCACACGCACTCCCGCACGCGGGGTAGGGACTGCCACGCTGCTGGGAGCCAAGAGTGCTAACTGGGATCTGCTCCGGCTCTGCCAGAGGTAAGCTGCTTGACCTTGGACAAGTCATTGCTCTTCCTCTGTCAGCAGGAATAATGCAAATGTTTCCAAACCAAAGAGAGTTTCTGTCACAGAGTGGTTCTGCCAGGATGGGGCAGGCCCTCCTGCAGCACAGGCGTTCACGACACCTCTGACCCCAGTCTGCCGGCGCCCCCAGCCATCAGCCATGGGTGCTGTTGCCCAGGGCCCAGGCTGCTGCTGGGGGTGGGGGTGGGGTGGGTGCTTCGTGTCCTGAGCGTAGGAACTTCCGGCCTATCAAGCCGAGGTCCCAGAGACCAGGAGACTAGCCGTGAGCCACAGCAAGAAACACACCTCTGCAGAAGCTTCCCTAGGCCACAGCCCACCCCGAACCCCGAGACGGACGGTCTCACAGAACACACCCCCCCGCCCCGGTACCTCCAGGCTGGCCTGCCTGCTGCTGCGCCTTAAAAGAGGCACTTGGGTGGTGGCAGAAACACAGACAGAAGCTCTCACAAGGTCACCTGCTTTTTTCCAAACCGCAGCCCGTAGTCCTCTCTTTCTCCCACAGATGGTTGCATTCAGCCCACGGATGAGTTAGGTTTGTTCAGAATGGTAGAGGCTACCCTTTTTTTCTCTTTTTTGCAATTTTTTATTTAGTTTCTGTAGCCAGTGCTCTGCCCGGGAGCCCTAGGACCCCTTGACAGTTTGCGCTCACATAATTCCAGAAGAGCTCCAGGCCTGCACGCCCTCCAGCCAACACCTGTGGCTCTTTGTCAGCAGCCTGCTCCAGGCAGTGGGAAGCTGCTTTGCCTGCAAGCACTGAGAGCTGGAAGTGCCTGGGCCAAAGACTGGCAGGTGAGGGGATATAAAAAGGGCAACTCTTTGGCCTGGTTGGGACAACTCCCAGGTGTGGTGCATGCTGTCCCAGAGCTCCCCATAGGACCTTGCTTGGTGTCACCTTTGTCTGCCTGTCTTCCCTGTGTCTTTCCTGTCCTTACTTCCCTGCCCCTCTTCCCTAATTCCCTACCAGATTTTCCTGGAAACACTGTCCCCCCACCAAAATAAACCACTTTCATAACAAATCTTCATCTCAGGGTCTGCACCAGAACCCACCTAAGATAGTTGCCAACAAAATTCACACAAAAATCCAGACTCCTGCTTCTCATGACAAATCTGTAGCTCTAGCAAGCCTGGGCCCATTCCCACTTGGCCACAGCAGCCAGAGCTGAGGTGGGACTGCCTGATACAGGCAGAAGAGATGCTCTTCAGTTTTCCCCGACTATCCCCCAAATGGCCCTCTTCACCCACTCACACTCCCTGCCTGCCCCCACAGCACAGTGTAGTGGTTAACAACGCAGGCTCTGGAATTAACAGTTCTGTGACGTTAGATAAATCCCTGAGCTTTTCTCTCAGTTTCCTCATGTGAAAAATGAGCACTTGTATCTACCCACACGGTACCCTTTGGGTTGTTAGAGATTTTAATGGGATATTGTCTGAGAGTGACTTGTGCAGTGTCTAGCATATAATAGTAAATCAAGAAATTACTAATATTTGTCCTCTTGAAGCAGAGGTGCCCGCGACAATCCGACAGCCCCCCACATCCGACTGTCTGAGGTTATCGGCTGGCCCCTCCCTCCCCCTGAGGGGGAGATACCCCCCCCCAGAGGCTTGGGTCTGACCACTCACCTCTTCCCACTGGTGAATGTATCGAATGAGGCGGGAGAGACGCAAGAGGCGCAGGAGGCTGAGGATCTTGGTGAAACGGACAATGCGCAGGGCACGGGCCGTCTTGTACACCTCCGAGTCGATGCGTGTCTCCACGATGAGGAAGATGTAGTCCACAGGGATGGAGGAGATGAAATCCACCACAAACCAGCTTTTGAGGTACTTCATCTTAATCCTCTGTGGGTCCAGGATGATCTCTGTGTTGTCCTCCACCACGATCCCTGTGCGGAAGTTGAGGACCAAGTCGATGAGGAAGAACGTGTCCGACACCACGTTGAAGACAATCCAGGGAGTGGTGTTCTCATCCTTGAAGAAGGTGATGCCCACAGGAATGATGATCAGGTTTCCCACCATGAGCAGCAGCATGGTCAGGTCCCAGTAAAACCTGCCCAGAGACACAGGCGTCAGTCGCAGAAGGAGAGAGAGTTACAGTCTAAGAGAAAGCTCAGAGACTGCAAAGGTGGGAAAGAGAAGCCATGGGAGGTGCTGAGACTCGGAAGGAGTTAGGCACACGGGTACCAGGGCAAGATGTGGAGACTGGCACAGAAAGAGGCTCTTCCTTATGCACTCTGCCTGCCCCTCCACGAGCTCTCGATGACAAGCCTCACACTCCAATCCTTGTGCCCCAGTGAGAGTCAGGCTGAAAAGCAAACCAAACAATGACATCCAGAGAGAAGTGAGAGGCTGTTTTAGTGGCAGAAATAGTTCACCCTGCACCACCCCAGGATCAGGCCAGGCTGCTCCATCCTCCCTGAGGGGCAACTGTGGCCTGAAACAGGCTGGCAGGCAGACATGCCACAGACCGTGACCAGAGAACAGGGGAGGTCCAGATACACAGCGGGCGCCTGGGAGGCAGGAGGCATGGGATGTAGCCCTAGCTCTGTTACTGACACTGTGTGACATCAGGCAAGTGCCCTCCCCACTCTGGGCCTCAGCTTCCTCATTGCGCAATGAGGGGTGGAGCCTCCACACTCAGTCCTATAATTCTGATCTAGCCCTCTCCCACACTGGCTGTCTGGGGTCTCCCTTGAGTCTATCTCCTACAGTCAGAAAACATCTGACCATCTCTCCCCCGCTAGAGGTTTGCATTCTAACACAGTGTTGGGGAAGGTCAGTGATATCTTCATAGGCAGGCAGTGTTAATGAGGGGACTTCAGGCACCAGCAAGGTACCGCTCAATGCAATGCAGTGAGACCAGCTAGGGCTTCCAGCATCATTTCTCCTAAAGCCTTTGCAAAGCAACTGCAAGCGTTTCCTGGGGGAGGTAGGAAGTGGCCCTCAGGGAAAAGCCTCTGAGAGGTTAAGCAATTCGAGGAGGTAAAAGCAAGCTCACAGGTCTGTTGCCTGGCTGAGCAGGGGCCCCTCTGGGGTGTGCAGACAGCACAGGTAGGCACAGACCCTATGTCTAGAAGGCATGACCAGGGATCCTGCCCAAGAACCAGCCACCCCAAGGCTGGCCCCAAGACCAAAAACTTGTACTGCAGAGCTGTTTCCCTCTGCTATTGAGACAGACAACAGCAGGTAAAGGTATTATTTTGGGCAGAAAGAAGCATGTCTTCTTCCAAGAGAAACAACACTTCGGCCATCTTTAATTCTCTACTGCAGGAAGCCAGGAGGAAGGGAGTGGGACCCAAAAGGCAAGCTTCCCTTGAGTCTTCAGAGGGTCCCACAGCACAATCGAAGTGCCCCTGCCTAAAAGAGTTCCAAGTTTTAAAAAAAATAATTACTTCACAACAAATTGCTTTCTTTGCCAGACTCAAAGTGGTGCTGAGTCAAAGAGAGGGTAGGACAGACTTCACTGAAGGTGGGCGAGACAGCTGTCCCATATCATGCAGCTCAGGGAAGGGCTGTTCCTGGAAAGGCAGCTTCCGGCAGCCCCTTTGAAAGCCAAGTGCTTCAGGCCTCAAGACGGGATTTCAAGTCAGAGTCTCGCTGGGCTAACTAAAGCTTTTCATTCTAAGGCTGGCACCAAGAGGCCAATTTCAGCTCCTTTCCTGTCCCACAGCCCACCACCCCTTCCCCCACCAACCCCTCTTATGCCATCTGGGAGAGCCCACCCCAGGCTTCACACCCACTGCACAGAGCACAGCACATCCCGTTAATGACTTGTGGGCTCTGGAAGAATGGTTTCAGCGTCTACGGTGCTCTTGAGTTGTGTACGCTCTGCACCCTGCCTCATGCGCACCATTCAAAGACAGCTGCAGACACTCATTAGCTGTCACACATAGGTATCCCCATTCACACACACAGTGTGCAAACACCCCTGTGTACACATGGCCATTGTTCCTTTTCATTTAATCTCTTGGGAAAAACAAAACAAAAAATTGTGACATGGAGAGGCCACTGAGGGCCCCTTGGCCCTGTGTACATAAAGCTAATAATACACCCAGACTGGAAGAGTTTCCAAAATTAACAGAGCGGGTGCAAGGCAACTGGGAATGCTGACTCGGGCAAGCCTGCCATTCCAGCGGGTTTCTACACTCTCCCCAGCTCTAGTTCCCTCAATTACAGACCAAATTTGAGACAGTAATTAACAGAAGAATGTTTGCATTTAGTGGTCTTCATAAAACCAAATTACATGAGGCAAAAACACCCATTTCCTTGAATTCTGACTAATTGTTTCAATCGTGACTTTCCAGATGTTAAGATATTTCTGGTGCCTGCTCTGGGCTGGGGTCAGAATGCTGGGCACTCCTTCCCACACACCATTTTTCTGGAGCATCAAAGAGATACTCAGAAGGCAGCATAACATGGTGGAAAGAAAGCAGCACTGGCTCTCAGGTCAACCAGCCCGAGTTTGATTCCTGGTTCTGTCGCTTCCAGCAAGTCAGACTCTCCCTAAGCCTCTGCTTCCTCACCTGCTCAGTGGGGATAACATTATCTAACTAGCAGGATTGTTATAATGATGAAATGAATTGATATTTGTAAAATGCTATGACCTATGCCTCGCCTATATTTTTAAATAAGTAAATACGTGATTCAAGTCGACAAATTCACAGGAAAGAGGTGAGGGAGGTGGATGAACTCTTCCAGGGAAGGGCCAAGGTGGTGGGTGGAAGGGAGCTTACAATGGTCCCCGAACAGCCAGCGGTGGGAGTCAGGGCCCACGACTTTCCCTGGACAATTGGACGGTAGAACCTATTTACCTCAGTAGAGAGATGCCCTGACCTCAGAAAGCTCATGGTCCAGTCAGAGGACACGTCTTAGACGACAAGTCTCAGGCCATGATGAAAGAAACCAACCCGGGCAGCAGCCCAGGTCTGAGAAGGTGGGCTCCTGGTGGCCTAGAAGGATGAGGTCAGGAAGTGCTCCTGCAGGGGGCTGGGCTTTGGGAGCTGACCTTCACCTTGTACACTATGCTCCCTTACTCTTTGCCAGGCGGTTGCACAGATTTCTGAAAGCTGGGCTGGGTGAGAGCGGGGGAAAAAAAAAAAAAAAAAATTGATGTTCAGCACTATGGACAGCTCCTGGAGCGCCTGCCAGCCCTACCGCCCTGGCCTAGCCAGGGGAAGTTGGCCACAGCCTCCCCACCGCGTCGTCAGCTCTCCGATTCCTCTTCTTCCCCAGTCCTAGTGATCAGAAGTATCTCAAGTGATTCCTTCGTATCCCTGAGCATTTTCACTGGGGGCTCCTTGGTGACTGAAAAGGCTCTGTTCATAAAGACCCCAATATACTTCCCATGTATTAAGCACTTACTTTGTGTTTTCAATGCATTACTTCATTTATTCCTCACACCAGCACTAAGGTGGCTGCTGTTATCTGTATTTCACAGATGATGACTGAGGCTCAGAGAGAAGCGTCTGCCCAAGACCACCCAGCTAGTGAGGAGCAGACCCCAAATTCAGAGAGGTCTGTGGAGCTTGAGAATCTGACCACTTGGGATTTTAGGCACTTCCATGGGATGCGGGGAGGCAGACAAGCCTTTCTGGTGCCCCTGAATCACACTGGGGAGGTAGCCTACCACAGCAGGTGCAGCCTCTGCCCCAGGGGCAAGAGAGAAGAGAAGGTTGCAAAGAGGTTTTGAGAGGACGTATCCTCCTGATGCTGGCCTTCTGAGGTACTTCCTGGCTGGGGAAACTAGCACACTTTTCAAGCATTAAAAGCACCCCAGTCATCAGCAGTTAGCTGGGCACACTTGTGCCCATCCTGCAGAAGGGAAAACTAAGGCCTACAAAGGAGGGAATAGTGACAATTCCAAAGCCTCAAGCTGGGTGCCCAGTGCTCCTCTAGCACTCTGCTGCCCCTAGAATCATTCATGAATAAACCCCACAATCCAAGGTATGCACCCGTGGTAGCCGGTGGCAGGCCCTGGCAGGGAAGCAACAGACAGCCAGACGTGGACACGCTGCAGTTAACACAAGACTAAATTAGAGGCCTTGGTCTCTCCAAAGCCAGACAACTGCCCCCATCCTAGTGTTCCCTTAGCTGAGAGGAAGTCCTAGCCAGAAAGACAGCACCTGGGCTCTGGAAGCCCCAACCCAGGGCCCCAGGCCTGTTCTCCCTCAATTCTGGACCTCACTTCCTACCTGGACCAACAGGTTCATCCAGGCAGGGATGGCCTCTCAGCAGGAGGAAGCGGCCTGTGGGCCAGATTTGGAGGAGAAGGACCCATGTGCAGAAAGACAGGGGTGGCAAAAAGACAAACAGCCATTACCCTGATAACTGGAACATTCCATGGTTTGGTCTAAAAGGAAGGTTATGGCCTCAAGGGAGCCAAGCGAAGAGAAAATGGGAAGTTCCTGACCCTGAACTCAGAGACTCAAGGACCAGACCAAGGGCCCTCTCCTTCCCTGGAGGCTGAAGAAGATGTGAAGAGCGATAAAACGGAAGCAGGAGAAGTGAAGGTCCCAGAATAGGAATGACCTCCTTCATTTTCCTCCTGTCCACACCTGCCCAAGCTTGCCTCTGAGCACATATGCTCGCGTGCTCGCTCACTCTCTCTCTCTCTCACACGTACATACCTGCACACACACGTGAACACATTTTTGTACACACACTCTTATCTATGCAACTCCGTTAAACTCGCCCTCGCACATACATCCATTTTCACACAGGCTATACTTTCTTGCACACCCGCTTGCATGCATTTGATACAAATAATATCCACTGGGAATCCTTTCAGCTGGAAGAAAGAGAATGTCTGTCTGTCTTTTGCCCATTAAGATCTTTTCCATCCTTCAAGATTCACCTTAAGTGCTACCTCTTCCAGGCCTTCCTAACCTCTCACCGACAGAGCCTCAGCCCAGCCTCAGCCCAGCCTCAGCCCTGGCTCTGCATCTAGAACGCTGTGGGCTCCTTGAGGGCGGGGGCTTTGTCCCAGATACGCCTGTACCCCCAAAGTGCAGACGGCAGCGGGGGTCCCCCATGCTTTCTCCCGAGTGAGCTGCACACCCACAGCCCCATCTTGTGCCCCATCTTGTACCCCCTCCCTCTGCGCAGATGGTTCCCACTCCCAGCACCAGACTGCATTCCCACATGCAGCCTGGAGGGCCTGCTGGTTCCTCCACCCAGCAAGTCTGAGGCTGAGCTCAGCACCTTCCTCCTCAAAGCTGAATGGCACAGTCAGCATTTCAGTCACCTGGGCTCGAAACCTCGTGGCCACGCTCAGCAGCTTTCTCTTTCCTCCCACCTGCCTTTGCAGGCCCCCCAGGCAGTGACCAAGCCTTGCCTGGCCCCTTCAATGACAGCTTCTGAATCAGTCCCCAGCTGCTCTGCCCTAGATCCATTCCTCCGTACTGCGCACCCAGACCCTTGCCCCTGCCACCACCTGATTTCCAGCCTCCTCTCTCTTCCCTCCAAGCCACGTGCTCTCTGGGTTATCTGGCTGAACAGCATTAGGGTTATGTCACCTCTTGCTTGAACCCCTCTTTGGTGAACCCATACTGACCACAAAAGAAAGTGGAGCTCCTTGGTCTGACACCTCCTGACCCCTCTTCTCCCTCCTGCTTCCTTCGTAGGAACCAACTGAACACCAACTCTGATCCCATCTCCATCTACTTCCTGGTTCCTCCTCCTGAGAACCACCCCTACCTCCTGAACCCCCACTTTTGAAATTCCTTCCCTCACCCAAAGCCCAGTTTAACTATCTCCTCCTTCATGAACTTCATCTAAATGTGCTGTGTGTCTCTGTTAGCAATTGTCACGTCCTGGCCTTTCCGTCAGGTACCACCTAACTCTCCCTGCAGCCCCTCAACAAAGAAGCCAGCAGTCTTCGTGCCTGAGAAAGGGATGGGAGCTGGGAGCTTCCCCCTCCATTCCCGGCCCAGCACAGACAACTGCCCAAGCTGATCATGAAGCTGACAAGGATGGAAGAGGATGGCCGTCAACGTCTGTTAAGCACTCACTATGTGCCAGGCACCCCTCTGAGTCCCTTATACAGACTATCTCATTTAATCCTCATAAAACCCCTATGAAGTAGATACTATGATCGTGCCCACTTTACAGACAAGGAGCCTGAAGCACAAGAAGTTGAAAATCTTGTTATATATGGTGGATCAGGAATTCAAACCCAAATGGCCTGACTCCAGAGTCCCACTTCTAACCACTCTATAGAAATATCAATCCAGCTGGTAGCCTTTTCTCTCTCCCAAACTCTGTGCCTCTTCCTACGCCCCCTCCCGTTCCCACACCTGTCTCCTGCGTTCTCTTCCATGGCACCTTCATCCTCAACTTCTTTACTCACTCACCCGTCTGCTTCTTCCCTTAAGTGAACCTTAGCTGTGTCCTAAGGATGTCACTCTCCTAAACGCCACGTGCCTCAGAGTCAGGGTGGGGTGGGCACCCTCCCCGCTCCACACTCCCTCCTTCTTCCTGCCTGTGGCAGGAACATCTACAAGATCCTTTCAACATCCCTTCATTCGCTGGCCGTCTTTCCAGCATCCATCTGCCACCCTTGGGGACCTTGGTGATGCTGCCACCTGGCTCACAGCCTTCCGTTCCACCCCAAATCCTGCCATAATCTTGGGTGACCTCTACCCCCTCTCATTACCCCAGGAATACCCAGCCTCCCAGTGGCTTAAAGTCCTGCTCTGCCTTCACTCCAGTCCATTCCAGTAGCACATCCTGGACCAGGTCACTGTCTCCAGTTGGTCTAATCTCAGATGAGCAGTGCTCTCTCTCGTCCTAACCTTTCCCTCGAGCTCTCTTACCCAATCGTGCTGAGGCTGCTCTTCAATGTCCCAGGAGCCTGCAGTCGGCTGACCCTCTGATTCTCCCATGAGCGCACTCCTGCCTCCTCCCATCCCCCAGGCATAACAGTCCTGCTCATCAACCCCTCTTGCCCGTCTGGCTGGCACCCACCTCACAAGATCCCAGCCCTGGCTCAGGGCCATCATCAGCTCTTCTCACGTTTCCTGGGGGGCTGTGCAGGAAATCCCACGACTCAGACCAGTCCCACCAAATACCAGGCACCTGAGCTCCTTGCGCCTCTGTTTCCTCGTCAGGGTTTCCATACTCGGCTGGGCCCTCACCTCGGCCAGCCCGTCCTCCCAGGAGACCTTAGTAACCTCTCCCCATTCCCCACAGTAGCTTTTCTGAGTTGTCTCCTCTCTCCTCAAAGCTCTGAAACCACCACTTCCCCCCTCACTCCCAGCAGATGACACCACCTCCACTTCACAGAGAAAACAGAAGCTCCCAGACTGTCCCCTTCCTCTTGCTGCCACCAGACTCCACCTTGCCTGTCTCTTGCTCCCCCCGCCCCCCACTCCCACCACAGGGAGTCAGTGACGCTTCCACCTGCCCTCTTGGCACCATTCCCCTGTTCCTCCCCAGAGCCTCATCTACAGGTTGCCCCCTCGCTAGGCCACGTCTTCAATCTCCCTCTCTAAGCGCCCTTTCCCATCAGTTTTCTTCTTTTAAGCTCTCCACACTTAAAACACATGAAATAAAACCTCTCTCAAACCCTCACCGTCGCTTCTCCCCTCTGAACCAGCCTTCCTGAAAGACACGTCACGTCCCCCCTGTCACTTTCACGTCCACCCCCACACCCCTCTCAGCCCTCCAGCAACATCGCCGTGCGCACACCCGGCTGCACATCCCACTGACACTTCCCAGGCTGTTTCCTTCCCTCCCCAGCATCACCTGACACTGTGCGCCATTTCTGCAGACACGGCTCTGCGGGCCCTGCCCCCTTCTCTCTGCCTCTCCTTTCCCTCTTGCTGCAGGAGCTCCTCTTCCCCTGCGTGACCTTTAAATGTTTTTGTTTGGGGGCCCCTGCCTCCTCGCCCTCCTTACGCTCTCCTTGGGTGACCTCACCAACTCCCAAGGCTTCGTGAGTCCGCGGCTTCCAAACCAGGCGTCTCTCTCGAGCCCCACAGCCATGCGTTCGCTTGCTGACTACACATGTACACCTGGATGTCCCATGGGAACCTCGTTCTTAACACAGCCAGACGTAACTTAGCAGCTTCCCCCACAAACTCTTGTGCTCCCAGCTGCCATCCAAATACTTAACCTAGAAACCTGGGAACTATCCTCGCATCTCCCATCCCGCTTCCCTACCAGCACTCTATCACGTGGGATCCAGCGCAGCTCATCAACCCCCCACCTGGCCGAATTCAGCAGCTCCCTAACTGGGCTCCTGCCTCTCCCAGGACCCCACAGAGCCCAGGGTCCAGGGTAGGGTTGCATCCAAGCCCAGCGTCCTTCCACGCTCCCAGTGCCTTTTATGAGGTAGGTCCAAAAAACATGCCAATGGGTAGAAATACAGGAATGGATGGATGACTGAATAAATGAATGATTGGATGAATCCCTTGGGAGCTGAAGGCTGAGTGGCAGGAGACCCAGCAGAAGCACACAAAATGGGCAGCCCTCTGACACCCCAACTCTTTCCCACGAGGCTCTCCCAGGCCTCCAATGATCAGGGAGGGACTTATCCCTTCCAAAGCCCAGGACTTGAAGGCCCAGCAACATCCTCAAGCAAAGGGCCCCCACCTGGTGAAGATGACCGTGGGAAAGTCACGGCAAGGGAGGGAGGAGCTGGGAGGGGGACAAGGGAAGGCAGATGAATCAGAGATGGGCCAGGAGTCGGGGTCCTGACACCGCGGGATGGAGGGGCTGGTGGGGGGACACTGCGGCTGAAGACTTCAACCAAGGCCATGACTGTTTCCAGCCTGAAGCGCGCAGGCCCACAGTGGCAGAACACACCAAGCCCCCTTTACAGTGGAGACTTCGGGGGTTCTCCCTGGCAGAGAGATCCAGGAGATCAGGGGGCAGGGGGAAAGGCGGAGGCAGCTCCATTCTCTCCGCTAGAGACCCCCCACCTTGCAGACCCAGGATGAGTCTCATCTCCCCATCCCTGCCACGTGCTCCCCAAGAGCAGAAATGACTTCTCTCCCTTTTCCGAGATGCAAACACCCAGCTGGGCTGGGAGCAGGGGAGTCCTCGGTGAAATCGTCTTGTTAAATAAGTGGGTGGGTTAAAGTTGCAGGGTGGGGGGTGGGGGGAAGACTGCCAAAAATAAAAACAAAAAAGAATATACTAAAATGGTAACACTGAGTATTTCTAAGGAGTGGAATTACGGGCGATTTTTGTTTTCTCCATTGCAGCTTTCTTTACTTTCTGAATTCGCCATGATGGGCAAATATTACCTCTTAATCAGAAAAATAAATCCACCGTTCACTACTGACCAGCGTCCCGTGCTGTGAAGAGTCCTCTACCGCGTGTCCGAGGAGAGACACACGGGTCCCCCAGGGACTCCTAGGCAGCCAGTGTAGACAAAGGTGCTGTCTGACGGGAGGGCAGGATGAGCAGATTTTTCTGGAGGAGCTTAAGGAGGAGGAGACAGAGGGAGGCCATCTGAAGGGCAGGTGTAACAGGCAAAGGAGACCACGTGCCTGCCTACAACACACACGTGGGGCCGCACACGCGTGGGGCACCTTCCTTGCCTTCCCTCCCTCCCAGCCAATGAAATCCGTCTGGAAGCGTCGACCAGCCCCTCCCTGCTCCCTACCTGTCCAGGCTCCCATTTATCATCCTTAGAGGCAGAGCTGCTGCCCAGCCCCCCACTACCCGACACTCACCCGAGGGGTGGGCGTGGGGGCAGGGCGCCGAGGCTGCATTTTGGCCTCCCTGCCCCCTCACCCTGGAAAGCTCTGCCTCTCACAGTTCTCTCCCGGGCAGCTGAGCCCTGGACTAGGGCCTCTGAGGGGAATAAATGCCTCCCCCTCCCAACCTGCTCCTCCTGCCCCCCCCACCGCTCCCCCTGACCCGGGCCTCCCCCTACAGCAGGTGAACTGCTGTCTCCCTCCCACCCCCGTCCAGCCACTAGGGCTCTATTTTTAACCCACCTCAAAATCTCTGACTCAGAATCACAGGGCTCCCAGGTAGCTGCTCCCTCGTCCGCCTGGGGCTGCCTCCCAAGCAGATTCAGAGCCAAGGGCATCTGGCTAACGCTTGGTTTAATGGGTGGGTTGTTGGGGTTTTGGCATATCTTTAGCTTCTGGTTTTTCTACAGTGATTATCTGTTACCTAAGGAAGAAAATCTGGCTTTGTTTCTGTCTTTGAAGACCCAGACAAGATGAGACTTTATCCCCGCCTCTTCCCAGTCTCTCTCCGTCCTGGGCTGAGATCCTTGTCCCTCAACATAAAATGAGGGCTAGTCTCAGCCATTCCCCAAGGAGAAGGCAAGCTGTGTGAGGGCGGGAACTGATTGAATCTTTCCCTCCCCTTCTGCTGTCTTTCAATCATACAGCGCAGTGCTTCTCAAACTGTAATATGCATAGAAATCACCTGGGGATCTTACCAAGATGCAGACTCGGATTCGCCGGGTGTGGGGTGAGGGCTGACATCCGTAACGCTACCAGGCTCCCAGGTGATGCTGAGGCTGCTGGTCCAGGGACCACACATATAGCCAGGCTACAGCAGACGGTACAGTGGTTAGGCACTTTAATGTTTGAACACCTGGCTGTGTGGCCTTGGACAAATCACTTAACCTCTCTGAGTCTGTGTTCTCATGTACAAAATGAGAACATTAATCCCACCTCACGGGATTCTGAGAGAACTCAGTGAGATAGTATTTATAATGTGCTACACAGTGTAAATAAATCCCTGCAGGCTGTTCTCAACATTATCATTATTTTTGTAACAACTAAGATGCAGGTCCTGGCCCGAGGACATGGGGATCTAGAAGTGTGTGGACAGGTCCCACCTCAAGGAGCCCTCAGTCTCTGGGGGGCAGCATGGCTTGCTGGGCACTAAAGCTCTGAAGAGGAGGGGGCCTGAGAGTGCCCACTGGTCAGGAAGGTTGGCGTTATGGTTACAGGAAAGAAGTTCACGCTACATGCAGAAGGACGCTAGGCCAGGGGCCCGGGAGCCTCAGGTTCCATCCATTTCAATCTCGTAACTTGCTGTGTGCCCTTGAACAAGCCCCTGTCTCTCACGATCCCTTCCTCAGCGTCCCCCTTGCTACGATGGGAGGATGGAGCCAGACAATCTCTAAAGACACGCCGATTCCACGGGTCCCTGCAGTGCAGAAGCTAAAGAGGCCAGCTGGAGAGCTTGCGGAGAGAAGAGGGCACGTCTCAGAAAACCACGACATGCACCCCCCTGGCCTCAAGAAAAGGTGGGGGATCTCGAATGCCGCACAAAGTAGTCAGGACTCTTCTGGGGACATGGGGAGCCAAGAAGGTTGCAGAGGAAGAGAGTTCCTCAGGGAAAGGATTGTGACTGCACCTTCTCAACGGCACAGCTAAGCACAGGCCTGGTCATAAGGAACAAGATATCAACCTGCTGCTTCTCCGATGGTCTGAGACATCCTCTGGAGACCCTAAATCTGTGCCTGCACAAAAACAAACTAACGTATGAGTGTGCACACAACACACACATGCACATATGCACACACACACCAAACTATACAGCAGGGATCACCTGTGGTGCAGCACCCCGCACTGCCAGGGTGCTGTGTTCCCTCAGGCTAGCGGCCTAACCTCTCTGAGCATCCCTCAGCTGACGACAGGACTATCTGGGGAAAATTGGGGAGGGGACCAGCAGTTGGAGAACTTCTCCACCCGGTGTACAAGAAACAAAAAAGGCCCCAAAACAGCTCTCCCCACTTAGGAGAACGAAGCAAAAATAGACCATTGTTGTGCAGTAGCACGTGAGCACAGGCTCAGGGGACATCAGGCAGGAGAGCTCACCTGCTCCTGCAGGAGGGTGCACCGTGTGACGCAGGGGACAGAGTGGATTCTGGGCAGAACTGTCTAAGGCCAAACACCACCAGCAGCAGACTGGCCTAACGAGGACCCCGGGGCAGGGCTGTCCCATAGAAGGTGGCTAGGTGCTGGTTCTGGGAGGGTCTCTATGGGGCCCTCTTCCTACTAGGATGTGCCTGGGCCCTAAGGACATGAGCCGGGAGGGCTCCCTCCTTCCTGCCAGGAAAACACAGTCTGACAAGAACACTGAGCAAGGGCCGCATTCCCTGGGGTCTCGCCAGCCCCAGGGGTTTATGATCCCCATTGCTAACCACTTGCGAGGAAGAAAAAGGGAACACCCCCCGGGAAGTGGCCCATCACAAATGGGCTCGGATGTGTTTCACCCCCAAGCCCTGGGGAGCACCGAAGGGCTACGGGAACACGGTGCCGTCCAAGACCCGGAGACCCTCAGTGCGGGAGGGGCCCCAGGGATGCCCAGCTCTTTGGCTCCTAAAGTGACGGAAGCAGAATCAGCCGGGTGCTCCCGAAACTGATACCCAGCCGGGTCCCACCCCCAGAGGCCCAGGCATCCTAACTGTATACAGCTTCCAGGTGACTGCAGCCCCCAATTTCAGGTTTGGGGTTGTGCTAAACCCAACCCCTCTCCCGTCCCCTCTTCAGGTGAGGAAAGCGAGGCCATGAAGTGAGGGCGCACAGCTGGACACGGCAGCGCCACGTCTTCACCTGGCCGCTTACACACAAGCCGGCCCCCTCGGTTCTGTCCCCGGAAGTTTCGGAGCAACATGGCAGGAGGATGGCTCCCCAGAGCCTCTGGGACAGGATGGACAGCTCGTCATGGTTCTTTTTCCTGCCAATTCCCAAGTCGATGGTCCTGCTGGTCTGTCCCTGGGAACCCCTCCAACTACAACTGTCCAGTGTGACCTGCAGTCCCCATGGATCCTCACACCCAAACTCCTCAAAGGCCAGGTCTGAGCTTCCAGGAGGGGACAGCTGCCCTGAGGAGAGGTGGCTGGGAGGAGCGGGGTGTGGGGCCTTTGCCCAAGGAACAAAGGAAAGGAAGCCTGATGTCCACCCCCACGGGGGCTGTGATCTAATGCGGGGGAGGAGGGGACAGACACACCCAATCACATGCTAGGAGCCCCATCTTGATCCCTAGAGCAAGGGGCTGGCAGAGGCCGAGAGGTAAGGAATCCCCCACCCACTCCGGGGGCACAGGGGCCCTGTAACTCCAAGCTTGCGCCTAGATGGGCCTCGGCAGAGTCTCGGGAAAGAGGGAGATTCTCATCAACTCTGCTTGTCAGCAGCGCTGTCCCTGCCCTGCCAGCTCAATTTGTACTAATGGGGTCAGGATTACGGGTTCAATACCTATTTGGCCAATTAGCTTTGCTCCCTTCTCAGCCTCAGACTGAGCCCCAATGCTGGACACCAAGAGAGGAAAGGACTTTGCTGGGGTCACACAGCAGAACAGGAAGAGGGTGGGGGGGCGGTGTGGGAGGGGTGGACAGTTACAAACTGAGAAAGCCTGGGATGGGAGGACCAGGACTCCAGGCTGGGCCAGCCCAAGGCTGCACGAGGACAGGCTGCAGCTGCAAAGTCTCCCCTGCTGGACCACGTTTCCTCGAAAAGATGCCAAAGGCACTGATGAAACCCATGGGCCTTTCCTGTCCCTGGGGAAGGGGATAATGCCCTGCGTCCTCTGGCAGATCACAGGGGGGAGAAGCCCACGCTGGCTGGGGCCTCGGGTTAATCATTGACAGGGGCTGCCCCAGCCTGCGACAGGGAACCGCAGGGTAATTACTTCTGGGCTCCAGGCCACACACTCAGTGATATGATTGCAGCAGCAACACCTGCCTTCCGGGCCTAGGATGGCGAAGAAGTCTTCTCAGAGGTTGTACAGCTGGGGTCAGGGCAGGGGAGAGCTGCCCTGGGCTGCAAGGACCCGGAGTGAACAGCCAGAGAGAGACATAGAGACACACATGCACATGCAAACACACACACAGACTCAGGCAGCATCAGGGGCAAGACCCAGGGCCATGGGGTCAGAGTGCCCAAGGGCGGAGCGTAAGGAGAGCAGTTCCAAAGAGGCAGGCTCTGAGTAACACCCACCCCAGCCAGGAGGCTCAAGCTCCCAGATACTCGCCTCCAAAAAAGTGTGCAGAATGATTCTCTCCTTCAGATCCAGCTCAGATCTGCTTCCTCCAGGAAGCCTTCCCTGACCATTAATCCATACTAGTCTACCTCTTGTCTACCCTCCCCCAAACCAGACCCAGGGACCCTAAGAGGAGCTGAAATCCCACTCTCCTCTTTGCCAGGTGGGCAGTGACCCCCATCCCCCATAATGGGTGAAAGCAGTCGTGGAATGGACCATCTGGTCTCCCAGGAGGCACGGCCTCCCTTAGCTTGCCCCTCCCCAAAGCCAGAAGACAGTGTATCAGCCAGCCCTGTGTTATGTATTAACTTCTGAAAGCCTCGTTCGTGCAGACATAACACGTCCGCCCACATGGGTAAATGCTTAGACAGACACAAAATCAGCAGCAGCCAATTATCAGGCCCCCGCAGCTGCCATGAGCAGACCTGGAGGACCCACTGTGCTCTGCAATTTGTGGGAGCCCAGAGCCAGGGGTGTGGTGGGGAGCAGGGAGTCCCTCCACCAAGCCGGCACAGCTCTCTGCCCAGCCCTAAGCGCCACTCTGCAGAGCGGCTGCCTGGCTGGGAAGACAGACACAGCCCCAAATACCGAGAGAGCAGACGGGGTGCAAGTGGTCACGTGTGAGATTTGGTGGCTCTGGCGTCGGCAGCAGTGGCACCGTTGTGTATTTATAATTTGTACTTTACCTCCCTGAGAGGACCAAAGGTAGCTGGCTCAGATGCGAGGAGTTGTAGGAGCTCAGGGAGCTTAAAGGATGGGAGGGCTTCCTAAAGGGGTTGGAGTGGGGCTTAGGGTGGAGTGGGCAGCATGCCTGCCCTGCCCCCAGACCTGGTGCCTCAGGGAGGCACTGGGGTTCGCTCAAAGCCTTTGATCAAGGACTCCAGATCCTGACCTGAGATCAAGGCCTTATCTTATTCCAAGGCTGAACTCTCATCCTAACATAGACTGAGCCCCAATCCCCATCACACACTGAGCCCTAGACCATAGACTGACTACTTCCTCATTTCTCTGAAAGATGTAATGAACAGACCTCGTGACCACCGATTTCTCTGGTGGAGAGAACACAGATACCACTGGTACTCGACCCCCTCCCCTTTGAACCCCAAACATTCCTATCAAGGAACAGGAGCATCAGTGGCACCCGGATGTGGCTCTAAAGTCCCAAAGGTCCCAATGCCAGTTAGGATGTGCGGGAAGTGGGGGGACGTGCACAAACCCTGCGATCCGGATCTCTGGGGCCGCCGTCCCAGAGCTAGGGGCTGGGGCAGGCACGTCTCCACCTCCAGATGCTGCATTTTCAGATATGGAAAGACTCTCTTCTTGTTGGATTAATTTAAATTAAGATGGGACCCTGAAAATACCTAACACCCCAAAATCCAAGCATGGGACTGGGTAACAAGAGAAAGCTCCAGTGGCAGGACCATCCAAGAGAAGCCTTCCCTGGACCCTCTGGCTGGGGTGAGGGTTAGACCGAGGAGCCTTAAGAGCTTTGAGCCAGATGCTACATACCCCTCTGGGTTCTGGTTTCATCTCTGGTTTGGACTTATTCTGTGACCTTGGGCCAGTCGCGCTCTCTCTGGTCCTCTGCTCCCCATTTATAAAATAAAGATTTTATTTAGGCCAGGAGCTTGCTAAGGCCTGTCCAGATCTGGTATTCTGAGGCCTGTTAAATTTCCCGTGCCAGCCAAGCCCCTCCACAGAGGTAATGTGTGGTCAACATCATCTGTGATGTTTTCATTCTCAGGAGAATGTTTTCGTAAATTACTTTTGTTATTTAACTTTTTAAAGCTAACACACACACACACACACACACACACACACACACACACACACACACACACACACACACACAAGAAAGAAAGAAAGAGAGAGAGAAAACAAAGAAGGAAGAGAGGGAGAAGGGACAAGGCTGGGTTTAGAGTCCTAGAGAACAGGTTCAAATCCCAGAGCTGGTGCTTCACAGCTGGGTGATTGGGAGCAAGTCTCCCCCTCCCACCATCACAGCCTCAGTTTCCTTATCTGTAAACTGGGCATAAGAGAACCTATGTTTCAGGCCACTATGAAGAGTAAATGAAACATGAGGAGTGAAGCTGGCATGTGGTAATGGTTCATAAATGGTGGTTACTGATCTGTGAGTCCACCTGGCTTTAGTCTCTATCGGTTTGAGCCCTGGTTGTAAACTCAGAAGCCTCTGGGGTCAGGCAGCTAAACGTGCACAAGTGGCATGGCTGGGCATAGGACAGAGACCACAGGGACGGGGGGGACTATGAGCAACTGGACAGCAAAAGCCAGTTTAAAGACTCTAGTCTGCTCCAGCTCCCTGCTGTGGGTGGGAACATGGGGCCAGAGCTGCCAGAGTTTCCAATTTTTCAAGAGAAGCTGGAAAGCCAGATTTTTGTCTTACATCTTTCCGTTTTAAACATTGTCTCAGACTTGTTATGACACGCTATGCTGGCCAAGCAGAACACATCTGGATAGTGTATTTGGTCCACAGGATGCTGCTTAGCAACTCTGGTGTAAGTACTGCTGTCTCATTTTGAGCTCCCTCAGTGACGGGCAGCTCACCACTTATCTGTGCTGCCTCCCACCCCAACTCTGGGCAGGTGCCGATGATACAGAACGCCTCTGAGTGGCCTCCGAGGCTCTGGGATCGCAGATTTCCAGGGCCCTGGCAATGCTTTCTCAGTAAAGCCTGGCTGGCAGAGAACACCCTCTCCGAAGCCAAGGCAATGCCCCTGCCCGCCCCCCACCCCCACCCCGGCCCGCTCTGGCTGGGAAATGCAGATTCTTCAACATCCCCTGGGCCCAAGCAGGACTGCCTGGCCGGCCTCAGTAGCCCTTCTATTAATTAGCAACTGGCAGTAGCAGCTCTGTAAGAGCCCTTGCAACAAGCAGTGTGTGCGCTGGAGCTGGCTGCCTCTTCAGCTATATGACAAGTCACCCTGGGGGCTGGGGCTGGACCTTCTGCTCTGGGTGAACTCCCCCACGGCAGCCAGTGTTGCAGCAGACACAAGGGCCACTCAGACTGCTATGACACTTGTCAGCCCTGTCATCTGTATGCAGACTGGTGCCTTTCAGGCAGGAGGGGGCAGAGAGAAGTGACAGACAAGCCGGGCCCACAGCGGGGCTCTAGGCATGGTCTGGGGTCGGGGAGGGGCACTAAGATTCAGACAAGCCCCTGCCACAACCTCAAGGTGCCAAGGCGGCTGCTCTCAGTGGGTGCCTCTGCCTCCTCCCAGCCAGCCACTGTCAGAGCCCTCTCACACTGGCTCTCCTGCCCGGCGCTTCTGGACTCTCTCACTGACAACATCTGTTCCTTCCCGGAAATTTCATTGCAGCGCAGCAGTCACTGCACTCCCCACCCCTCTGGCCCTGTGAATGGGAGAGAAACTGCAAAAGCCATGGGACAGGATGGATTAATGAGGGCCACCTGGCCTCCCTCTCCGCGCCCCACCACACCAACCAGCATCCAGGGCCGGCAGGGTCCAAGCAGCAGTGCAGGAAGGGAGGCAGGCTGTGAATCGGACACCCCCAAGTTTGCGGCCGACTCCTGCGGCTGCGAGCCTCCCAGCCCAGTTCACAGGACTTACCCTGCCGTGCTTGTGCCAGAGGCCAGGAGAAGACAGAGTCTCTGGTCTCAGGGAACTCAGTCAGGGAGCTCAGGCTAAGCGTGGAACACATGGTCTGAACCTCAGTACTCCGAGCGTGGTTCTGGGCTGGGCACCAGCAGCATTGGTATCACCTGGATGCAGACTCTCAGACCCCACCCCAGCCCTAATGAGTCCGAATCTGTATGTTAACAGCCCCCCCAGGTGAGCTGGATGACGTGACAGCCTGAGAAGTGATGCATTATAACAAACACAGAGCTCCATCCGAACACCGTGAGATGGGCAGAGTGGGAGAGATGGATGATGGGGACCACCACAGTGGCCTGAGAGGGCATCTCAGAAAAGCTGAGGACTCTAAAGCATGAGAGAGGGCAGACAGACAGGCGGAATGCCCAGCACTGTGTGAGGCAGGCCACCTGACAGCCCGAAGCCTCGCAGCTCACAGCAACTAAGGGAACAAATGGGGTGGAGCTGGGCAGGGGAGATGCCCCCATTCTCATCACGCAGCAGCCAGACCAGGAACCGAAGCCTTGCGACGGTGAGAACCTGGAGCTGAAGCCTCCCCACCCAGACAATACAAGGGTCCTGGCCCCTCAGCCCCACGCGTTTTCTGTGCACCCGGCATCCCGGGAGCACCTGGGCCCCGAGCTGGCTGCGGGGCATCGCAGCCCAGCCTCCACCTGCCCCAGTCTTAGCAGCTTGAGCACGTCCTCATCACTGGAGAAGCCTGCTGCCCACTGTGCCAGCTGACGGCACCGCCAGGCAGCAGGCAGCTCACCTTGTAGTTCCCCTCTGCACCAAGCGCCCTTCCCCCTCCCCCAGCGCCACCAGGCCTGCAGCACCTTTCAGCCTGGCTCTCCACACCCACAGCAGAAGCAGCATTCCTGGGCCATGGCCCCCAGGAAGTCTCCCCTAAGAAGAAGCCTCAGAACCCCCCAGACCCAGAGCCAGGCCTTCCAGCCTTCCTCCTCCTGACCCCCTCCTACCCAAACAGCCCTTCCCACGGTTGAAAGGGAGAGAGAGAGGCATGGGACTGAGGAAACAGAAAAGTAACTAGTCCCCAGGCAGAGCACCCCTTCTTTTTCAGGCATCTAACTCTCCCCACCCCCACCCCCACCAGCCTCCCATTCTCATTTCCATCCTGCAGGCAACGGGAGGCCCCAGCCCCAGGGGACAGAGTGCACCAGGGAAGGCTCTGGGAGCCTAGCACGGGCCCCTACCAGGCCAGAACTCTCTTCTGGGATGGCCCAGAGTGGGGTTCACTCCTAGATGGTTTTCAACTTGGGGGGTCCACAGACCCCAGAAATTGAGTGTCATATTGAGTGAGTCTGGATACACATATCTTTCTGGACAGACTCTGTAGTTTCCAGCAGGTTCTCAGTTAGTACTCTGACGCAGATTCAGAACCAAGGGCCTGAGCCAAGGACAAAGGCGCGTCTGGTCTGCTCAGAACCACAGGAAGGAAGCAGTGCAGGCAGGGGTGGTGTGGTTCACAACATCGCAGGTCTCTGGACAGCACACCTCACCTCCACCGGGTGACCACAGCTGTACAATTGGTGTCTGACGTGGCCACACACAACAGGATTCCCTTTTTTCTAGGTGGGAAAACTGAGGTTCAGAGAAGGTTTATAACCGAAGCAGGGCCCCAGAGTAGACAGGGCTGGCAGGTGGGCCGTGGCTGTGCCTGGGGCCACGGACCTGCATGGGATGTCAGTTTTAGGCCATCCCCGGGACCTACCAGGCCATCGGCCCAGTTTCCCTGATTTTGGAGCCCAGCTGTTTCCACCCCAAGTAAAGGACCCTGTAGGGCCTTCTGTTTCCTTTCCTTCCTCACAGCTTCAGAAGGCTCAGGCTAGAAAAGGGAACGGCAGAAAGAGAAGGGTCAGATGTCTGCCTGCCTCCACTCCCAAGGCCAAGCTAGAGTCAGGGGCTCAGCAGTGGCCCCAGAACTGACATCCCATATAGGGACTTCCCTGCCAGCCCCAATGTCCACCCACAGTCCCAAAATACCTGCTCAGACAGACACCTAGATGTCACACTCAGGGCCAACCCCCTGAGCCTGACACTTGAAAGCCCGACCAGCTTCTGGGAACAAAACCAGGCACACCTTCACTGGGGAGTCCCCATCCTTTTCTCTACTCTTAGAAAAACAAGATCACACAGATACTATGTTTTGTTTGTCCCGGGTTCCCAACACCAAGCTCAGCTGCTAGGACTTGGCTCACGTGAAAGGAAGGACCCTCCCAGGACCCCAAAGCCCAGCCAGCCCTGGGTGGGAGCCTGGAGAGCAATGTCCCAAGCGGCTGCACACTCTGGCCTCTTCCCTTACCAAAACCTAAATACGTGTTCAAAAGGCTAATGAGGAGTGGAAGCAGAGGGGAGGCCAGACAAGCTCGTGGAGCCTGGAGGAGCCATGGGGGTGGCCAGGGCGTGGTGCGCGCGTGTGTGCGTGTGTGTGAGGGGTGGTGACGAGAAGCAGAGGGAGCCAAGAAAACTATTATGTACACGGCCCAGCTTAGGTGGGTCCCTCAGAGCGCAGCCCAGTTCAGCCCTTGGAAAAGGCACCCCAGAACAGGAGAGGCCGGAAGTAGCCTATGACAGTGAGCCCTGAACTCCAAACCACAAACTCAATCTATCACGGTTTGCTGGCAATTCTTTATTAAACCAATTCTGCTGGATCAATGCTTCCTGCCCGTCAAAATGATGAATAAATCCTCAACAGGCCTGAGCAATGCTTGCAGAAGCTCTCATGAAGCCTGTGCTGGACAGTAGGGACTGGCTCCACAGAGGCCCAATGCCAGCGGCTGAAACCGGAGGGACGGAGGCTTGGGATGCTGGGCTGTTGAGGGGGCAGTGAGGCTGGGTTGAGAGTTGGTGGGTTTTCTAAGTTTAGAAGACCTGGCCAAGCCCTTGCCTCTTTGACCTTGTGAAGATGAGACCAGCTGTTTTGGCCTAGAGGCGTGACCACAACCCCTCCACACACACAGAGATGGTCTTTCTTCGATTTCTTTCCTTACACCCCACGCAGCACCAGGATGAGCACAGAAGGTGTGTGCTTCCAGCTACCAGTCCCTGTTGCTTGTTGTACAAACCCAAATTCAAAGCCTAGTGTGACCTTTCTCCTATTGCCTGTTTATCAAACCCACTGCATCCACAGCTCCCTATTCCTACCATCTTCCTCTCCGCCATGTCCTGGGTGGCCTGCAGTCAGGAGGAGATTGTGCAGCAGGGGGACCACAGACTGACATGCCAACGTGGTCAGTCACAACAGCAAGGCAGGGGAGGTTCCCACGGATGCAATCAACCCGGCCCCAGCCCTTCACCATCCAGGGTAAGGGGCAACTGGGAGGACAAGACTCAGTTCCAGAAGGTGCTCGATCAATGCCTGTTGTTAACGGAGGCTAGGCATGCCTGGGATTGGCCCCTTGGAGACCCCTCTGTCAGGCATGGGGTTAGTGGTGAGAACCCTGAACAGAGGCTTTCAGATAACAAAGGCGGCAGGGAGCTGAGCGAGGTAAGGGAGGTTGGTACTCGCATGGCCTACCTGCCATCACCACCAGGGAGTTCAGAGAGAGGAAGAGTCCAGGACACCCGGGGGTGGGGGGTGCAGGAGACAGCAGCTCCTACCCACTCCTCCCTAGCTCAGGCTGGGATCCTCAGGTCCCAGTACTGACCAGAGGAGAGGCCACGTTTTAGGGACCTGGCACTGGGAACCAGTCACAGTTCCTCATGGAAGGGTCCCACACTGGCCCACACAACTTGAAGACTGTGACTGTCTGTTATCCTGTCCCCTGGCCTCCATCACCCTCTGGGAATGGGAACTCTGGATATTAAGGTTAGGGAAGAGCAATCCTTCAAAAAAGGAAAAGGTAGATGCCCTCCGTCCACCAACTATGTTAAGCTGATGAGTGTTGCCTGACTGGTCATTCCCAGCACGAGAAATCTCTCTCATTGGATGGAAAACAGCTTTGCTCTCATTACAAACCTAGCTTCCCTGGAGTTTGCAAAGAGGGCTCTGGGTTGGCAAAATGCTCATTTATATTGGCAGGTAAGCAGTGTAGGCAGGGGAAGGGAGCTAAACAGGGGACAGGATCCAAAGAGAGGGAGATGAATTAAACCCAGCTCAAAAGGGTGAACATTTTTCAGAACCTCACTCCAATCCTGTGTACCAGGCAAGCCCAGGGGGGGCAGTAGGAGACTCCAAGATCTTGAGTAGGGTTGGTGCATCCCTGATCCCAGCTTCAGAGGCACTCGTCAATCTCTCTTTTTGCAAGGATACCCCCCACAGGCCCCAGGTGGTATCTGCTCTTCAGTGGCATCTGATTCAGGTGGTAAGGAGGGGGCAGGGTCCCTCTGCCTGACTGGCAGTCACACCATTTGTTTGGGGACCCACAACTGACCCATGAAAGACCTAGCAGCTGCTGGAGCTTGGGCCAGTGGGGTGAGGATGGGGCACAGGATGGGCTTAGGGTCACAGCACAACTGCTCATCAGTCCGGACACCAGGCATCTTCACTGACCACTGTGAGCAAGGTCACGCTGTCCTGCTAGTCCAGACGATAGCTGCCCAGAGTACCCACTCCCGGCCCACCGCTTGGCGTGAGGGGCTGGGCCCAGGGTTAAGGTGGGTGCAGGGGGCTTTCATGCTGAACCTGAGGCCCCAGCGACCTCAGTCCTCCAGGAGCTCCAGGGCTGTCTCACTCCCCGGCTGCAGCTTCCCAGGACACCAGAAGGCAGATATTAATGCCGGGGGTCAGTGCCCAAGGAGCTGGCCCAGCTGCCAAGAGGTCTGCCTTCCTTCATGGCCCTGCTCTGTAGGCTAAAAGCCCTGGAGCAGCCTCTAGGACGTCCACCCTGACTCTGCAGCCCAGAAGGGGGAGGTGGGATGTGTGGCTTAAGGTGGCAGAGCCTTATCCTGGCTGCCGACAGGGCTAGGCCAGACTCAGAACACCTTTTCAGGTTGCCTCTAATGCGGCCCAGACCCGGAGAGGGCGAGGTTGGGAGGTTGGAGCACAGAGGAAAGTTCTCAGCGAGGTGCAGAAGGAGGTCTGGGGGTGTCTGGGAGCCTAGAGGCGTCCCAAGCTCCCAGCACGAGGAAGGAAAGTTAACTCCGGCTGAGAAGCAAGGCTGAGAGAGAGGAAGCAAGCCTGCAGCCGCTCAGTGAACCCACAGGATCACAGCCGGGCCCCCTTACCTGAAGTCGCTGTAGGGGTGGATAATCCAAAACCCGGCCGATTTAACCCTCTCCTGCTCGCGCTCCACGGCTTTCTGGCTGCCGAACATCCTCAGGGAGAATTTGTTGACCCCGGGCTGGAGCATGGCCCCGAACTGGCGCTGCATGAAGCCGGCCTGGCCCAGGCGCACCTCCGCCTCGGGGAGGATCTGGTCGCCGGCGGCCGCGCCTCCCTCCACTTTGATCGCGGTGTCCACCGAGGGCTGCTCGCAGGAGGCGGGGACCGGCTGCGGCGGCTGCTGGGGCGGCGGCGGCGAGGTTGCGGGCTTCGCCGAGGCGCCGGGGCGCTCGGGCTCGGCCGACAGGCCCGGGGGCGTCCTGTCCTCACCGGGGGACGCGTCGCCCTCGGCGATGAGCCGCCGCTCCTCCGCGGAGTCATGCAGGTGCCCGTGACTGCTGCCGCCCCCCGCTCCGGCGCCGCTGCCGCCGCCCCGGCTGCCCAGCGATGCCAGGCTCCCGCGAAAGCGCCTGCAGTCGCCGTTAGTGCTGGACTTGCCCGCGCCGCGGGCCGGCCCCTCGCTGTCCGCCGCCCCGAGGGCCGCGGCCCGGGGCTCCGTTATGCCCGCGGCCGCCGAGGGGGAGGGCGAAGGCAGTGGCCGCAGCCGGATGCTCCTGCGGCTGGGGTCTTGGCGGCCCCCAGCTCCCTCCTCCTCGGCGTCCTCTTCCTCGTCCATGATCCACGCCTTGGCCCCCACCTGCTGCGGAAGGCTGTAGAGCCGCTTGCGCATGGACGGCGGCAGCTTGTCCATGGCGCCGGGGGCAGGGGCCGGGCCGGTGGCAGGGGCGCGGGTGCGGCGCCGCGGACCCGCTCCAGGTCCGCTCGCCGGTCAGTCAGCCCGCGGGGACGCGTCCTTCGCCGCCGGCGCCGGGCAGCCTCAGGCGCCCATGCTGGGCAGCCTGCGTGCCGCGGGGAGTCTCCCAGTCGGCGCCGGGTCCCGGGGCTCGCCGCGCTGCGCCTCCTCCCGGGCCGGGCTGGGCGCTGGGACCCCGCGCTCTCGGGCTGCTTCCCTCCCTCCCTCCCGCGGTCAGGGGCGCGGCGCGCGGCCCGGCTCTGGGTGCCCCGCCCCCGCGGGGAACAATGGGCGCGGGTTGAAGCGGCGCTGCGGTCGCGGTGCTCGGAGAACAGCTCCCGAGCCCGGAGCGCACGGCCCGCGCACCTCCCGGGCGTGCGTCCCGCGGGCAGGCGGGCTGTCTGTCTGTCCCGCCGCCCGGGCTTTGTGACCAGCCACTCGCGAGCTCGCCTCGCTTCCTCTGGCCGAGCCCGGCCGGCCCGTCCCGGGGCTCCCGCCGCAGCCGAGCGGAGCCCAGCGGCCCGCCGGGCTTACATCAGCGGCCGCCTCCCCCGGAGCGCCCTCCGGCAGCGCTCGGCTCCCGCGCCCCGGAATATTCATGAAGCCGCCGCAGCTCGCGGGTTGCCATAGGAGCGGCTCCCGCAGCCGGGCCTGCCTACCTGAGTTTCTTAAAGGGGCAGCGGCGCGCGGGCCGGGGGCCGGGAGGGGGGCAGGGGCGGGCCTGGCGCGGGGCTCAGGGTGGGCTCTCGCCGGACTGCAGGGGCTGAGAGGAGTCCTTAATCCTGAACCCTCGAATGTCTTTCCTTGACTAAGGACTGGGAGCGCGCCCCAAGCCTGGGGTTCCGGCTTGGGTTGCGAATTCCACACCCCAAGATTGGGGGTGGGGGTGGGGCGGGATTTCCCGACCTCTCCTCCGAGCTCTGGGCTCGCCTCTCCCCGGCGGTTTTGCTTTTCAGCTATGTCTCCGACCCTCCTCCGGGGAGGCGGGCGGGTTGTCTGAAAGTGGAGCCCCGGGCCTTCCCGCAACGCTCCTGGAGAGGGGGTTTCCGGGAAATGCACCGCGTCCGGGATGCTCCCGGGGTTTTCTTGAGACACAGGCGGGGGGCGAACACCCCGCTGGTCTGTCCCCGGCGGAGCCTCGCAGCTGCCAAGCTAGGAGGGCTTGGGGGAACCAACAGGAGGCACAGAGCGCGAGGGTGAGACCCAAGCCCTTCGAGGTAAGACTTCGAGGAAATGCGCCTGCAGCAGCCACTGATGCGGGGTCCAATCCCACACACACTTCTCCCGGGGTGGTTCCAATGCAGGTTTCTGAGACCAGCCGGCTGCAGTGGGTAGCCAGCAGGCAGAGTCCTCTGGCGACCAGGCACACTGTGGACCTCCTTCTCCCGAGGTTCTCCTCCAAATTATGACACCCCAAAGCTAGGGGAGTTCCTGCTCCACCCAGGCCCCCTACCCCGAGCCCCTCCTCCCTTTGAGTCCACTCCCCACCCCCACCCCCCAGGCCAGCCTGCGATCCAGCTGTGTGTCGTCTCTTTGTGTGCAGTCTCCGGGTTTATGGACAAATCCCAGCAGCTCTGCCAGAGATACAACTCCACTCCAACCCAACACCCTAAGACAGTCTGACACCCCAACCCCCATCCACACAGGCGGGGCTGCCAGGCCCCCTCTCCCTGGCCTGGAGGCTGCCCAGATGGCCCAAGGGTTTCTCAGATCTGTCAGGGCCAACATGCCAGATTAGCTCAGAAGTGGGGATGGGTCACTAGAGGGAAGGGGCTGGCTGGGGAAGGTTGGAGTTTGGGTTAATGCTGAAAAGTAGATCCTCAGCAAAGTCTGGTAGGAGCAAGGCCAAAAGGTCCCCTAGCCTTGCCATCTCTCTGAGGAATAACACGAAGTTTTTCTTCAAAGGATTTTTTATTCTTATTCTTAGCCCACTTGTGACCCCCCCCGCCCCCCCACCCATTCAGAGCAGAAATTTTGGAAGCAAGAAGAGGGGACAGCCTAGCAGGAGCTTTTCTGCTCTACCCACTGGACCGCCCGTGGGGAGAGGGAATGACTAGCGTGATGACATCACCACTTGCTGGCATTTCTACTTTTGAGCAGTTCTGAGCTGACAGTTCTCTGCACGGATGCTGGGAGGCTTAATCCCTGAATGTCCTTGGGTCTCCTTGAGATGGAGTGTTCTTAACCAGCTGTGAGCCCTGCCTGCCCTGGTGTGCTAGCCACAGGGGGAAGACCTCCATTTAACTCACTTCTTTGGGCTTCTGTGTCTAGCCAGAAGCTAGGCTGCTCTGCCCAAGCAAGCTCCCCAGTGTCCCATGGTAAGGGCATCTCCTCCTCTAGGAACCCTTCCTGGCCACCCAAATCTTGGCCATGTCCCCCCTTTGGGGTCCCATGGCCCAGGAGCTCCCGTCAACCTGGGTACTGATTGCACAGTGCAGTCCGTGTCCCCTTCGGGACTGAGCTCCCCAAAGGAAGAAGAGGTCTGCCTCATCTCAAAGGCCCTCAACACCAACTCAGGGGGAGTCAGAGAGCAGACCCACTCCGTAAGTGAGGGCCCCTGGAAGTTAGCTAATGCCACTGAAGGGGCTTCTCGAAGTAGATGGAGGCTAGGACCAGGGCTCTGCTTCCTGCGACACTGCTGCCACAGGCTGGCCAGGGGTCAGGGCCCCTTAATTCCTCCCCCTCTAGCATCTTACTTCCCCTCAATTTAATCAGCACCACTCATTCAGAACCATCTAGGACCCTTGGGTGAAGAAATGACTATTTGATAAGGTAGGCACATGGAAACCCTGGCGAGGCCTCTCCTGACTCCTTTCTGTGAAACCATGGTGGGGGGCAGCGATGGCGTGCGAGCAGTCTGGGGGAAAGAGGGGGGAGACCCAGGTCTTGCCCTGGAGGGGCCCCAAGTTGTAGGGAATCTAGACTCATGCTTAGGAAGGTGGAGAACACTCAAGACAGAAAAGAAGTGTGTACTAAATCATGCCACAACCAATGCGATTGGAGGAGGGGGACCTCGCTGAGGCTCGCTGGTAACTAGGGAAGACTTCCTAGAGGGAGGGGTCCGGTTTGGTGGGAGACATGTATCCACCACTTTACAGCTCATGCTTCATATGTGAAGCCACGTGAAAGTTTTGTAGGCCAACTGTGGTCAAATTTTTAGTTTCACGTGACTCAACCTAACAGTCTTACTCCCATTTGCAAGCCGGAGAACTAAAGCACAGAGAGATTAAGTGACTTGCTAAATGTCCCACAGCAAGAAAACAGTGGAGCTGGAACTCCAGCCAAGTGCTCCACAGGTCAGGTTCTTCTCTACTACCCAGGTGACTCACACAGGTGGGGTGGGGACAGGTGCAGGAGGGAGAGGCAGTTCTGAGTCTGGTGTTGCCAAAGCAAGGTAAAGAGGTAAAGAATGAAGCCCCCACATTCTCTGCTATCTCCATGGCTCCACCCAGGCCTCACACCTCTCCTCTCTAGCACTGCCTGGAAAGCCTGTGGTCTGCTCTGGTTTGTCTCCTAACACAATACACAGGACCTGGGGACCCCAGGAAGGGGAAGGCCTACCTCAGGACTGAGATAGGGAGAAAATGCATGGCTCTCAGCTGTGGCGGGGAAGTGATTACCTCTAGGAGGCAGATGCGCTTTCCTGCTGGGCTGCAAGGGGGCCTGGGTATCCCTGGGATGCAAACCCACGAAAGATCTGGGTCCAAGAGAGAAGGAGCTGCGGAGGATGGGTGTTTCTTCCCTGGAAGGGATGCCAAACGTCAGTGAGATTCAGAACTGCTGGGAGTGGGGTGGGAGGTAGCTGATGATCATCTATCAACCTCAGCTCTTACCCGGTGGGGACCTGGATGGACAGACGGGGTAGGAAATTCTGGAAGTTTATTTGCTCACAGGCCAAAGACATTGTTCTTGCTTAAAGAGGCAGCTCTGGGGTAGGGCCAGTGGCTCCCATCCTGTGTAATGCCAAGGTTTTAGCCAGTTCTGCTTAAAATTTAACTGAAAAAGAGTGAACACTGTAGGATATTTTAGGGCAAGTTTGTTCTTTCTTAGAAGGCTGTCTTTATTCTAACATTATATTCTTGTCGCATTTTCTGGGTTAAAATGCCCCTTAATGAAATCATAGTGCTGGGAGAGGGTACTTTTTATGTCCTGGACTAAATACAAAGTTGGCATAGGGTTCCGTGTTTGTTTCCCAAACCATTTTTAAAATGTGAGTTCCCAAAGTCTGGGAGCCCCTGCTGTAAACGACAGAGCGTGAGACTGGGAAACAAAAGCTCTAGAATGAAATACTTTCCTGTCATCCACCACCTGTATATGCCTCAGTCTTCCTCGCATGTAAGGTAGGTTTAATGACGTGTACCTCCTAAGTTATTGCGAAGACTAAACAAGAAAACAAATGTGGCAAGCGTGGCTTCTCGTGTGGAGTCAGTTCTCAATAAACACTGAGTGATGGACTATTGAATGAAACCAGCCTTTGCCAACGGAGGGGGAGATACTCGGCCTTTAGAATCTGATTTAGGTCATATATTGATCTTAAAAATTGCTGTTGGGATGAAAGGGATGTCTTGCTACAGGATTGCTTTCTTTGAACACTCCATCCCTGGCATGCCCTGGCCAGGTGTCCAGAAGGCAGACTTTCTTCCCTCTGGGATGAGCATTTGCCTAAGTGGGATCAGAGAGAACTGACTCAGAGGTCACACCTTGACCCTGTGCTCGAGACCCCTGCCACACACAGGTGCAGTTTCACCTTTCTGTTTGGTGTGGACATCATCCTCCCAGCTCATCTTCTGCTCTGCTCCGAGGCGGGTCTGCTCTGTGGGCTGGACCAGGGATATACAAACTTCCTGCTGGGAGTCCTGATCTGGGGGCTAGGCCCCCAAGAATCTGCTGCATTCCCTCAGTTTCCTGTCTCAGGGCTTCCTGAGGGAGGAAGAAGGGAGAAGGGGCACACAGGAAGCAAGCCCAGTTGGATGTAGATGAATGGAGAGAATAAATCAACCATCCAGCCTTGACCCCTTGGGTGTCCATCCCTGAGCACAGCCACAGGCAGATGGAGGACAAGAAGGCAGGAGATGCCCTAGCTTGGGCAGTTCCCAGTCTGGTCAAAGCAGCAAAAGGCCATCTCAGAGGTTTATAATCAAGGGTCAGAGTGAGTAAGTCAGAAGCTCAGAACAATGGTGTTCCTGAGTATGTGTGATCAAGGTGGCCTTCCTGGAGGAGGCAGAAAGTAAACTGGGCTTCCTATGCAGTGATTTCAATGTGTGTGTGTGTGTGTGTGTTTCTCAGGGGGGAAACAGTGAGTGGAACAGCCTGGCAGTGGGGAGGCCTGCTGCACTCTCTCAGTGGGGTAAACGAGGCATTGCCAGAGGGTAGGGCTGGGGTGAGTGTCCACGTGAAGGGGCCACTAAGCTGTTGCCCTAAGATGGCCCTAGGAGAAAGTCTGCTGTCCCCATAGAAGGAGGGTATTGGGTCCTTCTGATCCCTCCTCCCAACACCCTCACCTCCACAGTCTGGCTGCAAAATCCCCACATGCCCACCCTTCCCCGGTGACATTAAGGCACTAGCAAAAGAGCCCCCACAGGCTCAGCTGCCTATGGGGCTTGCCACCTGCTTTCTTCTCAGTCCTGCCTGGTTTCCTTAGGTCTGGGAGTGTGGTCTATTGTATTGTCCTCTTCTCCACCCGCTGCCTCTGCGCAGGGCCCCACCTGTGAGCGCCCGGAGCCCAGCAGAGCCCAGAGGCCTTTCATCTCTGGGCCAGCCCTGGCTGCTTCGCCCTTGATCTCTCCAGTCTCCCCACCCTGCTCTCCCAGCTGTTCCCCCAGCGCTCTGCCAGGGCACTGGCCCGGACACCGTGCCCCCTCCTCCCAGGGAGGCCGAAGAAAGATGTGCTGACAGCTCAGCCAGGCCTGGACTGTGTCTCTGTGTCCCACTGGGGCTCCGGGACGTCTGGGCCACCTGGACTTGGAGCCAGGCAGGGGAGTGAGGCACTTGGGATGGGAAGAGGCCCCTGAGGTGCTGGCTGATCTGAGCTGCCAAGAAATAAGTACCAGAGCCTCCTCTGCCCCGTGTCTGGAATTCACCACCTATCAGGGCTGAAGTGAGGTTAGACAGGGGCCCTGGGGGTGGTTTCAACAGCCCCGGCTAGAGGGCTGGATGTGTTAGGGTAGGAAAGGAAGAGACAGGAAGGCCCAGGGAGAGAGAAGGAGGCTGGGCAAGGGGGAAGTTGGAGGCAGTGAGGGGAGCTGGGGAGCTGGGGCTTCCCTGGGAATCCCAAGGTGGCCCAGGAGTGGGCTCACAGCCCCCATGAGCACTGGGCCCCTCCCTGACATGCCCTCTGTCCTCTCCCCACCTCCGCTGCATTTTCTTCTTCCCCCAACTTTGTATCGCTCCTTCTACCTGTTCAATCAGTCACGCATTTATTTGGCCAGCCCATGTGTGGAGTGCCCCCTATATGATGCTCCAAGGTCCAGCCCCTAGAGTCCAGGACCCTCAGGCTGTGGCAGGAATAAGATACAGAAACTCCCATTTGGAGGCCAGGGACAAGGGTCATGTGATGTGGACAAGTAAGTGGCTGGAGAGCAGAAGAAGAGGGAGGAAGGGCACAGAGGAGGGGAGCAGGGAGGGACGGTCAAGTCTGAATTGGTCTCCGAACAAGGCTGTGTGATCTGGAAGAGTGGAGGCAGAGAGGCTGGCCCGCAGGAGCCCAGCCGTGTGCTCAGCTCTGCAGTGAGCGAGAGAGAAGAGAATACGAGCCAGCCCTTGCTCTTGGAAGCTCACAGTGCGGTTAGGGAGGTTGAAGTAATGCCACAAAACCATTTAGTTCATCCTCCTGGAGCCAGAAACCTGGACCCCTGACCCCGGGGCACACGTGGGGTGAGCCACAGCCAGGGTCGGGCGGCTGTTTGGAGAGCTGCTTTCCAGTTCCCTGCAAAGCACATCTCCTGTGCGAGCCCCATGGCTCAGCCTCCCTCCCACAAGCCCTGCACATCAGGATAACCTGCTATTACATGAGCCTTCCACTGGACGCCTTCCAGGGAGAAACAGTTCCGCTGTGTGATGAAAGCTGTGCCCCACAGGCCACCCTGCAGGGTCCAGAGCAGAGTCAGTCAGGGAGAGGGCGAGAGAGGCTGTGCGGGGCTGTGACAGACACTGTTCACGGGCTGTGGCGTGGGCTGTGACAGGGGCTCTGATAAAGACGATGACAGGGGCTGTGACAGAGATTGTGACAAAGGTTGTGGTGGAGACTGTGACAGACACTGTTCAGGGGCTCTAATAGAGACTGTGACAGAGATTGTGACAGAGGTTGTGACAGGGGCTGTGACAGGCTGGACAGGGACTGTGGTGGGGCTGTGCAGGGGCTGTGTCAGAGGCTGTGACGGGCTGTGACAGGGACTGGGCTGGGACTGAGGAGACATGGGACTAGGCCTGGAAGCACAGTTGGGACAACAGCTCCTAGAGCCCAGGCCCGCACTCCCACGGCCGACAGCACAGTTGGTGGTGACAGCAGCAACACAGCAAACATTCAGCCGGCCCAGGCATCTGTGGAGACGCCAGCAGGCTGGAGCTGCCACAGGACCAGGACGAGGACGAGAGGGAGGCGAGGGAGGCCGGTTCCCTCCCGGCTCTGCCGCGCCTTCCTGTACGTCCGTCCCTGGGCAAGCTTCCGGGCCTCAGTTTCCTCCATAACACCAGCCTCGGGGATGGGAGATCACCGAGTGACTGGCTGGCCAAGGGGCCCTGTGAGACCCCAGGTTATTGCAGAGGGTCTCTGGACCTCCGTGGTCCCCCCAAGCACAGCCTGCTGACGGAGTAAGAAACGTGCCTTCCGTGTATATGAACAACCATTTCCCCCAAGCCTGGGTGCTGGTGTGGTGAGTGGAACACAAGTCCGTTTTGAAGCAGAACTGAATTCGTGGTCATGATAACGAACACTGCTGGAGAGCTAGCTCTGTGCCAGGCACCTGGCCAAGCACTTAGCATGGACTAGCGCGTGTAATCCTTGCTAGAGCCCTGTCAGGTAAGCGGCATTATCTCCATTTTACAGACGATTAAACTGAGGCTAAAGAGGCTGGCTAGCCCAAGCCGCCATCGTTAGAGGAAGAGCCAGGGTTTGCGGGCAGTTACAGCCGATCCAGTCTCTCCCCACCGCCTACCGCTAGCCGCTTTCTCAGTCATGACTGCGACCGTGTCGATGCATTTTGAAGGTTCAAAGTCAGAATTCTTTTCAGTGAAAAAGAGACGCCTGTACACCAGTTGGCTGGGTCCCACTGTGAAGCATTCCTTGAGCCCACAGACATTTTGAGAGCTCACCTCCCCTCTGCCCCACGACCCGGGCACCGCGAACTGCGGAGGAGCAGGACACAAGTTTCTGCGCGAGGAGAGCACAGAACAGCCTGAACAACTTCAAGGCCTGATTGTCGTTGCAGCTCTCAGTCAGGCTCTCACTAGCCAGCGTTCTGGCCAAGCAGTCCTTGTCCTCCTCTCCTGGTGTGCTAACTCTGCAGTCTTTTCATGGCCTCACCCCCTTGTCATAACACCTTTCTTTTTCTTTTCTTTTCTTTTTTTTTTTCGCTATTTTTTAAATTGAAGTATAGTCAGTTTACAATGTTGAGTCAATTTCTGGTGTCCAGCACAAGGCTTCAGTCACACGTGAACACACACACATTCATTTTCATATTCTTTTTCACTGTGAGCTACTGCAAGATATGGAATATGGTTCCCTGTGCTGTACAGTATGAACTTGTGTATCTATTTTATATATGCCAGCCAGGATCTGCAAGCCTCAATCTCCCAATTTTCAACCCCTTTCTCGAGTCGTGTTCAGGAGGGAAATTCTCCGTCAGGCTCCTTGAGAAGACAGGGCCCCTTGGCCCCTTCACAGAAGACCCCCTCCTCTGCTGTCCTTGAGGGATGGATCCTCATTCTCCCGGACCCCACCCCCACCCCCTACCCACCCCACAATCAGGAAGTGACATGGCTGTTCCCTGGCGCTTCTCCCAGACTGTTGCACCCCTACCACCCATAAAACTCTTCCACCACACCTGGTCCCCTCGTGGCTGCCACCCAGGAATCATTCCCACCTGGCTTCCTCCCCACCTAAGTCCTGGAGAGGCCTCCACGTGAACCTTGGCGCTGACTATGGGCATTCAGAGGCCTTCTTCTCAACTTCAGCCACCCCCTCCATGGCCGTCACCTAGAACTGCTCCACTGCTGCAATCTGAAATTCCAGCTCCCGTCTGACGTCAGCCTGTGCTCCTTCCACCCTCTCCAGATCTTCCCTTTACACTTGCCCTTCGAGGCTAGAGCAAGCTCGGTCCATCTACATCCTGCCTCAGTCCCTTCCTTCTCCAGCTTAGACTCCAAGATCCCCAGCCCCACCTTCACCTCCAGTGTCCTCTGCTCCAGCCCCATGATCCTTTTTGTTTGTCAACCTGGAAACTTCAGCCCTGGATCAATGCAACTGCCAACCCTCTCTGAGGTTCACCGGCTACAGCAGCCCTGCGGAGGCAGCCAGGGAAAAACCACAGCCGCCAAGATTTGCTCTTCCTCAGGTTCGTCATCTAATGTGCCTCAGGGCTGCCTGGCAAGCCCCCTGTGTCGTCCTATTTGCCTTGTCTTCATCCTGTTCTATCAGCTACCACTTCTCCCAAAGGTTCCCAAATGTTCTTCCTGCAGGGTTCTTCCCATCCGCACTTAAACCTGATCAAATCTTCTCTCTCCACAGGAGGTCCTCCTTGGACCCCACTGTCCTTTTCTCTCCTTCCCGTCACATCTAATCTTAACACTTGCCTTCTTGTCTCAACTGCCGCTCGTTCCTTAGCCCGCAGAGACCAGGCTTCGCTGCCCCTTGTGTCTTCGGCAAGACCAAATCCACCTTTCTTTCCTGTCCCTACTTGGCCTCTGAGCATCATACGCTGCTGACCACTCCCTGCTTCCCGCTCTCTCTTCCCCTGACTTCAGGAATACATACTCTTCTGATTTTTTCCCCTATGCTTCTGGCCAGTCCTCAGTTTCCCTTCCATGAGGAGGAAGGCCTCCTCCACTGGCTCCTTGTCTGCTGCTGTTATTCCTGACTGTGTTGCATGCCCTTTCTTTCCTTGTGTGATCTCTCTTCCTGGACACTCTCACCCAGGCTCTTGGCTTGGTTCCCATCCTCGCCTTCAGCCCAGGCCTCCCCACCTGGGCTCCAGACCTCTTTGTTCAGTAACCTCTTGGATGTCTTACAAGCACCTCACACTCCACGTGCTCTTCTCCAAAGCCCCCGGTTCCTCCCACTCGATAAGTGACACCAACATCCTCCCGGTAGCTGAAGCCAGAATCGTGGGCATCGTTCCTGATGCCTCCCACCCCCAATCAATTCGAAAGTCTTGCTAATTCTCCTTCACAAACATCTCTCAACTGTGTCTGCTTCTTCCCATGCCCAGTGGCACAACTCCAGCTCATTTCCTGCCTAAGCTACGGCAATAGCCTCCTCACTGGCCTCCCTGCCTCCGGCCTGGTCTTACTAGACTCCGTTGTCCATAATGCTGCCAGAGTGGCTTCCAAAATGTAAATAAAACTGGCCGTGTCTGCGGAACACCCTTCACCAACTTCCATTGGACTTAGGATAAAACCCAAGCCCTCTAACCTGGCAAACAAGCTGCATTACGGCCCAGCTCAGTTACTTCCTCAGCCTCCCCTCCACCCGGTGCCCTCTGCCCCCGCCCTCTGCACTCATGCACTTTCGGGGGTCTCTGCCTGTGGTGACGGGGACACTCTTGTTAATGGCTGCGGTTGTGACTATGGCAATGTCAGTTGTTGACGATTAGGGCCTAACTGTGAAACGCTGCCCGCCACGTTCCAGAGGCAGTCCTTGGAGGCAGACCCCATCCCACGGGGCTCCCTGGCTCCCGCCTCCTGTTTGTTTATGTGTGCCTGTCTAGGGACCGTCTCTCCGGGGGGCTGTTTTAGGACTCCAGAGAGCTCGAGATCAGGGCCAGGCTATCTTCCCAGGTTGAGTCTTGGATATCAGCGCAAACCTACATCCAATGTCCCTGACTTTCTAGTCGTGAGTTGGGCTCAGCATGTTGTTGAAGGAGCAGTGATGGTGATGATGGTAGAGGAGAAGGTGCTAGATGTAAAGGTGCCGCTGCTGTCAGCACTTGGTGGGGAGGGAGACAGACCAGGTCAGCCACAGGACTGGAGAAAGGGAACTCCAGCCAGTTGGCGCCCCAACCCCTCTCTTTGCTGTGACTCTCTCCGGGGTCAGCTGGTGGGGTGATTTGTCCTTCCCAGAGGCTTCGCTCTAGCACTGACCTGTCACCCACTCTCCATGTACGTCCAGGGCAGGGGGCTGACTTCCTTCGTGGGGCACTTGGTTTGCCAGGCTGGGGATCTGACGCTCCCCAATGGACAACATCCCTCCCCAATGTTAGCATTTATTTGCATCTATAAATACGCATGGAAGCTATTTTCCTGAACTTGGCAAGGAGGTAGGGGTCTAGGAAGAAAGGAGATGAGCAGTCTGGAGGATGAAGAAAAGTCATCTGGCCCCTGTGGTGGTCTCAGTAAAATGGTCCCCAGAGATAATCAAGTCCGAATCCCTGGAGCCTGTGAATGTTAACTTAAAAGGCCAAAGAAAGGTGGCAGGTGTGATTAAGGATCTTGAATGAGGGGAGATTGTTTTGGACGATCCAGGTAGGCCCTAAAGGCAATCATTAGTGTCCTTATAAGAAGGAGGCAGAGGGGGATTTGACACAGAATCAGAAAGCAGCGTGACCCCCGAAGTATGCTGCTATGCTGCTGGCTTTGAAGATGGAGGAAGGGGTCACCAGCCAAGGAGCACAAAGAGTGTGGTGCTAGGGGCTGGAAGAGGCAAGGATTCCCCCCAGGGCCTGTGGAGGGAGCGCAGCCCGGCCAACGCTTTGATTTCAGCCCGGTGGAACTGAGTTTGGACTTCTGGCCTCCAGAGCTGTGAGACAAGAAAGGTGTGTTGTTTTAAGCTAGCAGGTCTGTGGTCATTTGCAGCAATAGGAAACCAAAGCAGTCCCTTTTCGTCCTCCTTCTCAGCCCTCTCTGTCTTCCTCTTTGAGTTGGGTTAACCCCCTTGGTGTTAGCAGGGAGGCCAGACCCTGGGTGGCAGAGGAGGCCATCCTCCTCACCTCTGCTTGGGGACCAGTGACCCCTGGTTCTGGGCAATGCAGGGAACGATGGCTTTGGGAACACTGGAAGGGAGGCGCCTCCTCGGCGCGGCAGTCACACACAGGTCACTGTCGGAATGGCTTTGCGGGCGGCAGGCACTGAGCTAGGACAGGAGAGAAAGAATTCCAGAGAAGCCATATGGGGATTGTGGCTGACGGGGTGATGCTTCAGCATATGTGGGCTCCCTTTTTGGAACTCCCAGAAATACTTGTGGCAGAGGAGGAAAAGGGCAGAGGTCCCGGAGGTGCCAGAAGAGAAGCAGCAGGAACTTTGGGTGATGGATGTTAATGGAACTTTATTTATAGCCCCGGACTGGGAGGGTCTGATAACATTGGTGCTGCATGGCTCTTCCAGCTGACTGCACCCTCCGTGCCTTTATACCAGGTGGCTGATGAAGCACATGATGATTTCCAAGCCCTTTTCATCCCCTCTCCCCCTTTCCATTCAGTTTTTCTTCCTTATGGAGTCGAAAGGGCACTTTCTATGTTGGGGAGAATATTCCCTTTTCTATCATTTATTGCTACAAACACTTACTCCCCCTCACCCCGTTTGTTACTGAACTTTTTTATGGCGTGTTTGCCGTGCAGAAATTTCCATTTTTACGTGGTGGAGCGTATCAGCCTTTCCCTTTATGATCTGACCTTGACATCAAGCCTAAAGAGCTCTTCCCACCTCAAGAAACATTCACTCGTCTTTTCTTGTCTATAAAAACATTTTCATATACGTACGTAATCCGTCTTCCCCTGTTAACTAGCAATGCCTCTTTCCTCATATGCTGCATTTCTGTGTATGCGTTCGGAGTCTGCATCTGTTCCATGATTTGCTTCCCGCTCCTACGTCACTCCTTGCCCCCCAGAAAGACTGTGATGTACGACTGTCTTTTGAAAATCAGATAAAGGAATCTCTTTCCTCTGCTGCTTGTCTCTTTCAGAATTCTTCTAGGTATTTCTTCCCAGATCGGCTATAAAATTATTTGATCGCGTTAAAAATTCATGCTGGTACTTTGATTAGGGTTGTGCTGAATTTATAGATTAATTTAGAGGGAATATATCTCTTCATATCGTGGCATCAACCCTTCCAAGAGGACGGTCTGTCTCTATTTAAATCTTTTGTGTCTGAGGAGACTCCTGCCATGGTTTCAGCCCTGGTGCAGCCTTTTCTCTCATTTTTGTTTCTTTTTGTTCATTTCTGTCAAGTCTGGGGAGGGTAGTGTTTTGTAAGCCTGCATTTAAGCCACCATGATTCCCAGAAGTCTTTAGATTTGCGCTGAATTGCGGGCGAAGGCGGGGATGATGAGTTGAAGCTGTGGGTGTGGGTGAAACTCAGAAGGAGAGTAAATGCTAAGTGAGAGGAACAGAACCTTGCAAATCTCCAGCATTTGTGGGGAACGTGCACGTGTGGACGGGAGGAGAGAGAACACACAGGAGGAGAGGTGTCAGGACAGCCAGAGGAGGAGGAAGGGTCAAGACTGGCATAACAGTGGAGGCCAGTGTGGCTGGGAGGTTGTGGAGAACGGCCGTGATGTTGTGGCTGGTTATTGGTAAGGTGACCACATCCTGTATGTTTAAAGTGAGCCACTTGAAGAAGATTCTGGGACAACAGGGATAAACCAGGATTATTTCTGACAAACTGGGCCACATGGTGACCGTGATTATTAGTGACCTCTGAGAAAGTGGTCTCGGTGGATGACGGCCAGGGTGCCCTGGTTGTGTGGGTTGAAGGGTCAAAACAGTGAGTAGTTTGATCTTTTTAGAAGTTTGTCCAGAAATGTAAGGAGACAGTTGGCTCACAGCTGCTGGGAAATTAAGTTTGGAGGAAGGTTTATTTGCTTGTTGGGTTTGTAGTTTTGAGGGATTTATCTCTTTGGGGAGGAAAAGAACTTAGTAAAGAGGGAGAGACGGAAGGTGCAAGACACAGATGGGGTAATAAAGAGAGAGGGTCTCGGACGGGAAGGAGCAGCATTGATCGCCTGTGCAAGATGCGTGTTTAGCTGCGAAGGAAGGACAGTTCCATTCTGAGAGGCAAGTAAAGGAACACTTGACGAAGCAGCAAAAAGTTGAGGTGCAGAGAGGGAATTTGAAGGAATTCATTGCGCTTCTCAAAGACGGTTGCTGAGAAGGAGGTGGGCAGATCTATTTGGGGCAAAAAGCCTCCAAAAGGAAAGGATTGGAGACTCTTAACCTCTTCTTTTGGGGGATCAACGTGGTCAGACCCTCTGTGATGGATAAAGATGGTTCTGGATGAGGTACCAGCGGTGGGAACTGACATATTGTCCAAGCTCCCTGCCAGGCTCTGAGGCAGCAGGGTTCCGGCCGGTGTGTGTGCGGGCCTGGAAGGCTCTCCCATCCTAGGCGCTTTGGTGCACTGGGGTCTTCCTCCTTTGGCGAACTACCTAAGAAATCTCTCAGAAGTCTGGACCAGTGAGGACATCGCTGCGTTGGTGGGTGAGGATGCCAAGTCTGTTCCTGTAGGACCAGGTTCTGCAGGGATACGTTGCGGGGAGCAACAGAAGCCACAGCCAGTCAGAGGCCCTGGTGCTCTTGTCGCCTGGCTTGGAGGAACCAGTCCTTTGAGGAAGTCCTCGATGTGCCTGAGCAATTCGGATTGGAGGATGAGCCCAGGAGAGATACTGTATTTCTTTTCACTTCAGATGGGCTTAAGTGGTTAATAAAAATACTTATGAAGTATTTCTTATTTATACCCCAACTTGATAAGGCAGGTTCATGTAATAGAATGGTATGCAGCCATTCAAAATGATTTTGGAAAATAAAATAAGTAAATTTGATGAAATGAAAAAATATTCCGGCTGCATTAATTGAAAAACTAGTATAAACACAACAATCTGATTTTTGAAAAAACTATATATATCTTATGTGTATATATATGTGTGTGTGTGTGTGTGTGTGTGTATATATGTATGTCTATATATGGACAGATACAAAATTGTAAGAATGTATACAGTTAGCAGTAGCTGCTTCTGGGTGGTGGAATGTGGAATCCAGGATGGTTTTCCTTTTTACTTACCTTTATTTTCTAAATTTTCTACAATGTGCTTGTATTGCCTTTTTCTTTTTCTTTTTCTTTTTCTTTAGTAAGTTCAGTAACACAGTTACTGTGTAAAAGGATTGCCAAGCAGCGATAAGACCCCACTTGAGCCCGAGGGAGGGATCTGCGGAGGGGCTAGAGGATATGCTTGGATGTATTCTCTCCAGCTGCCCTTAGCGGCTTCTCTTTCCGAGGGAAAAATGATCCAGCCAAATTTAGCAATGCCCCTAGCTCAGGGCTCTAGGTGTCACCATGGGACACATCTGGGAGGAGCTGCCCTACATTCCCCGTCTGGGGCTCTACAGTCAGCCCACCACCCCTGAGCTGGCATCTTCAGTCCAGATGACAAAATGGAAGCTTCCCCCTCCTCTTGCCCATGCAGACACCTGTTCTGAGCCCACTTGTACCCATGACCAAAGAGAGAGAAGAGGGTTCAGGAAGGCTGAAATAGCCAAGGGATTCTTGGCAGGAGCAGACGGCTGTTTGCTGTGGCTGTGACTCTGGTTATGTGAATGCTGTGTTTGCTACATTGTACGAAGCTACGGTTGTACCAACAGCTTGTGGATAATGGAGTGAGGACACTGTTAGAGTCAGTCTCCACAGCTATGGAAAAGGCGTGTTGCCAGGCCAGAAGCCGGCGTTCAGAGCAAGACCCTTTCAGCTGGAGCCAGAGTCCCTGAAGAGTCCTGTGCAGCATCCAGCCTTGAGTTGGATGGTGAGCATGCTCGTCCTGGCTTAGGGTGCTGGTCCCTCCTCCACTCGGCAGTGAGTCTGACTCAGAAGCCCTTGGGCAGTTGCTGGGCTCAGAGGCTTTGCTCCGGGTCAGCCCTGTTGACGCTTCCTACTGTGTATGGCTGGTTTGTGTCAGGTATCCAGTTGGTGGGTATGAGTGGGTCTCCACGGGGTCACGTGGGAAGGTCTGAGGGTTATCTGGCCCTCTGCTCTTCCCAGAATTCTGAGCTTTTGATCCCCAAATCAGATGTCACCACCTGCCCCATGGGAAGCCTGTTTGGCAGCCAGACCTCTGCTCAGGGCAACAGGGCCGTCACTGCCAGGAGGAGCCACTCTACTGAACACCAGGAGGAGTGAAGTGGGCAGGTGATGAGGGAGGGGCATCTGTGGTGCCCACCACCTCTCCCTGGGCTTCCCACAAAGACAGTGAAAGAAACACACAATTCATCTCTGACTCATGATAGGCATTCTATAAATATTTGTAGAATGATAAATGAATGAGGGAGTGAATTAATCAATTACCTAATTTTGTGGGCACAGAGGTCTTACATGGATGAATGAGGAGATAGACTCTTTTTAGAATGGGAACATGTACATAAAAATACCTATGGTGCTTGGCCATGAGCAAAAAAGAAAGGCTAAGATGCCAAGATTTGCGACTGTGATTCAGAATTTCTATGTATTAGTCATGATACTTTAAAAAAAATTTTCCTTGGCACTAGAACCACAGAGTATCAAGTCCAACCAAGTCCAAGTGTCAGATAAGAAAGCTAAGGTCCAGAAAGAGAAGGGAGGGTCCAAAACCATGAGGCTGGTGGAATTAAAGCGTGATTCAGGCCTCTTGGCTCCCGCCTGCAAGGCCCTCCCCACCCCCCATGCCCGTGTGGTTGGGGCCTTCTGCTCTGGGTGAGGAAGAGGGAGGCAGCTTCTCTTATAAATAAATACTGGTTGGGCACCTACTAGACGCTGTACACCTACCATGTGCCGGGCAAGTTACTAGATGCTGCTGGTATAACAGCAGCCAGACGGTGCCTTGACAAAAGAAGAGTGGCAGTTGTGGTGAGGAAGGCGCACCCAGCTGTGGGAACCAGTGTTGGGCGTGGGGAGCTTCAGGTGAGGAGCAGACACCACTGTTAAATTCTGTCTCAGGGCTTCCCTCTGTCTCCCGCCTCCAGGAGGGCGCCCGGCTCCAGGAGCCCAGGCGTCCAGACGAGAGCCACACCACAGAGGCCCAGGGACGGATGAGCAGGGCAGCCTGCTCGGATGGACGGGGCCTCAGGTGGGCTGTCAGTCTCCAGCGGGAGGCCCTGGGAAGGGAAGGATCCGCTGTCCTGTTTGAGGGGACGTGGTGAAGTTGTGGACCCCAAGGCCGAGGCCTGAGCTCCAGAACCCTCTCAGCAGGCCCTCCCACCCCCCGGCAGTCAAACTGGGTTCTGCTCTTCAACCTCACATCTCTCTTATTTTGAAGCCAAAGCTTCTCTAGGAGGTCCTAGACGACTCATCTCTCTGCTCTCTTTTCCCACCCCCCCATCCTCCCATTTGCTGACTCTCCATCTCACTAACAACTCACCCCCTTGCCTCATCAGTTCACCCTGAGCCACTCCTTCCACCCGTCTACGTTTGGATAGCACCTGAAACTCAGTCTATTCTGGAGAGGTTCGGGGGAATATCCGTGAGCCTCCTCCTCCTCCCCCTCCTGGTCCCAGCGGGAGGGCTGACCTAGACAGGGGCTTCTGGGTCGGTCAGGGGCCCCGCAGGCCAGGGAAGACGCGCACACACTAGGTTACGGAGCAGAGGTTAATGAAGATTACTTATAAAGGGAAGCCAATGAGGGACAAGGCGGCAGCCCATCGAGAAACGGCAGGAAGCAGCTTCCACCCTGGGCCTGGAGGGGCAAAGGGAGGGGGCGGTTACTGGAACTCGGAGTGAGGAGCTCTCCAAAGAGGGCCGCCTGACAGAAGTTGTGGCCTCTCACAGAGGGACAGAGCACACCCGCAGCGGCCTGGTAGGGAGGGAGGGTGCCATGGAACAAACACCCCAACCTGCCCTCTGGTCTTCTCTGGTGGCTTCCAATGGCCAAATCCAACCAGAGGCCAGAGGGCAAGGAAACCCAGTGATGCAGTCCAAAGGTCAGCTTCTCGGGCATGCCACAGCAAGGCGGGGAAGAGAGGAGGGTGGATGTGGGGGGGGCAAACTGTGCTGAAGTGCCATGTGGGTCATCTCATTTAATGACCGTGACAGCCCCATGATGTACGCATTGTTATTATCACCATTTGAGAGAAGGAATCTGAAGGTCAGAGAAGTTAAGGAGCTTGCCCTAATCCTCACTAGTGAATGGTGGGCTACAGATTTGAGCCAGGGCAACCTGACCCCTCGGTTGCAGTTCTGTCTATGTCTTTGTTCAGAATCTGTCTTCTAAAGCAGAATTTTCTGCAGTGATGGGAATACTCTATGTCCACACTACCCAATGCGGTAGCCACTAGCCATACATGGCTACTGAGCACGTGAAATGTGGCTAGTGTGACTGAGTGAGGACCTGAGTTTTAAAGTTCATTTAACTTTAATTCATTTTCATTTAAACGGCCACGTTTGTCTACCCTGCTGAACCACACAGGTCCAACTTACTCTGTGGGGCTTTGGCTGTTGGATCCTGGAGGGAAGAATTGCTGCCTGTCTTACTCTGCAGCTCACAAACCTCTGGAGAAGGTGCGTTGATTGTCAGAGTCAGGGGGCTGCACGTTGGGATGGACATAGACTGAGGAAAGACGAGGGGCTTTCAGCTGCCCTCCCCCATCTCGGGCTAAAGAAGCTCATCAGACACACCCCTCCACCTTCACCCGGGCAGGAACGGCTGTGGAGGTGGGAGAACTGCGGCTCAGCAAGATTCTGGGGGCAGGGCCCAAGGGCAAGGGGACAAGACTTTTGGTCACCTTCCCCAGTTAGACTTGCTGGCTTAAAATAATTGTCTGTGGCAGGTGTGCCACTTGGCCTGGGGCAGGCCCCTGAGCACTTTTCATGTTTCTTGATCAGGAATCCTTAACTGGGCTCCTAGAGTCCCGTGCACTGCTCCAGGGGATCCTCCCAAGCCCCTGAATTGTGTGCAAAACAGCACATACTTGCACGTGTATCTTTGCTTCTAGGGAGAGGTCCACAGATTCCAGCGGATTCCCAGAGGCATCTGTGACAGACAAAAAGGTGCAGAGCCCCTCCCCAAGGTCTTTGGAGGAAGGAGTGCCTCCTGCTTGCCTGCCCCCTCCCTGGGGCCCCCCTCGCCTCCTTGGGGTTTCTTCCACTCCTGCTGTTCTGCCGGCAGCCTGTCCCCAGAGCCAGCTGGGGCCGCGAGCCTCTCGGCTCACCTGGACACAGCTTTGTGCCTCTGTCGACTGCCCTATTTAGGAGCTGCTGAACTGGCTGCAGAAACCAGGTCTGCGTCTGCCCCCTCCAGAGGTGGCCAGGCTTTGAGGTGGGGTGTGGGCAACAGTCCTCTGAATCTCTGGGCTTACAGGAAGAAGCGTGGGTCCTGGAGTCAAAAAAGACTCGCACCTCACCCTGGATCTGTGCTGCCTCGACAAATTGGCGAACCTCCCCAAAACTCTGTTTCCTCACCTGTAACATGGGGGGGGGGGAATGCCCCCCTACAGGGGAGCTGTGAGGAGTTACTGAGGCCACAGTTAGAAAGTGCCAGGCGCCCGGTAAATGTTAGCTGTCATCTGGCACAACTGGATCCAGACATTTTCTCTCCAGTGTCTCTGGCTGGAGGTTGTCCCGCTCTGCCTGGGGAGCTGCCACCTCCTGAGGTGGCCCAGCCCCCATCTGGACAGCTCTGACTGTGAGAAAGTCCTTACGTCACTCAGGAACTCTTTGAGTTGAAGTGACAGAAATCCAGCTCAAACAGCTCACCAAAAAAGGGAATTTACTGGCCTAAGAGACCGGGAAGGGCGGGAGTGGAGGCGGCCCCGAGAGGCCCCGGAGGACCAGACAGCGTCGTCGGGGCGTTCCCTCTCCCCCTCTGCGGCTCTTGGCGCTGCCTTGCCCTGTGATTGGGGAAAAGGCAGCCAGCACCTCTCAGCAACGTATTACCACACCTTAGTGAGCCAGCAGAGAGAGCTTCTTTCTGCCAGAGACCACGTATAAATTCCCGGGGAAGGATCAGACCGGCCACCCTTGGGTCACATGCCCATCCTGAGCCAATCACTGTGGTCAGGGCCATGAACAATTAAGACTGGCCAGGCCTCGTCACATGACCGGAGGATGGGAGACAGTGTGCTGTGAGCGGCAGCCTCGTTGGAACCAGGTGGAGTGTGGGAGGGTAGGATCCTCAGAGGGAGGAGAGCTGTTTCTAGAAGCCTGTGGAAAACCAGTGGATGTTCACTACTCTTCTTCCATTCACTGGGCCTGACTCTGCCTCTCTCAAGTCGAGTGCCGGCCTTAGCTCTGTCCTTCTGGGCTGCACAAGATAAGGCTGTTCACTGAGCTGAGCCAGCCCCTCGGAGTGAGGAAGGGTCACTGTGGCCTTTCCAGTCTTCTTTTCTCCAAGTGAATTTGTTCCAGCTCCTCCAGCTCCCTGACTACAATGAGTTTCCAACCCTCTTCTCCTCCACTCCTGGGCATGTGGCAGCAATCTGGTAGAAGTAGGAATGGGGGCCAGACTTGAGAAGTATCTTTTGGAATGCTGATGAAAATAAAGGGGGGGGGCTTAAGTACCCCTTTGTGCTGGCCAAGGATTTGGTGTTTCCCTTAGCCACACAAGGGAGTTGACAGGGGGAAGGACAAGGGACGGGGAGAGTGTGGGTGAGAGGAGGAAGGAGAGTGAAGAGGAGGAAGGAGAGAAGGAGGAAGGGAGGCAGAGGAAGTAGAAGGAAAGGAGACGAGGAGGAGAATGGGGAGAAAGCTCCAGCTTTCTAGACGCTCTCAGGCCTGGAAGCGCAATTAACTACTTTAAAAGATACCCAGCTTATGTGGCACAGACTGTACGGGCAGAAGGGGCACAAGGCTGGGAGCCATTTCCTGGCTAGTCAGGGGAGACTTCCTGGAAGAGGGGGCCTTAAAGGAAGAAAGATCCCAAAGCCAGAGCCTGGGCCTGGGAGCTTGCTGCAGGAAGTGCAGAACCTCCCCTGGCCCCATTTCACTGGTAACTGTTAGGGAGAAAGGGGCAGGCTGGCAGGGGAGGGGGCTTCTGCTGCCCCCAGCCCTCCCCGCCCCCCTGTTGTTCTCCCTTTCCCAGTTGGGCTGCTCTGCAGAGGTCACCCCTAAGCTAATGAGAAATCTTCTTGAAGTTTAAAACCAATTAAGCAACAAACGGCTTCTGATTAGTTATTTCTCTTGATGTGAATTTTAATGAACAGTCTTCTCTCCCCTCCCTACCTCCCGAGCACCCTGGGGGTTAACCAGTTTTTGGTCTGCCTTGAAGATCCCTCAGGGGTGTCTGGGAAGGCTAGGCTGGAAGGGGAGAAGGGCCAGAGAGGGGTCCAAACAGCTTTCCACAGCACAGCATGCTCTGCTGGTCAGCCTGCATTTCAGAATCCCACTGTGTCCTATGGCAGGGCTGCCCCTGGAGGGGAAAGGGTGGGGGCGGGTGCCCAGAGAGACAGTGGAACACAGCCTCGCACCTCTGCCAGCTCACTCTAGTCAGAGACTGAGCATAACCTGTAAAGAGTTAGCCCACGGCAAAAGCTAGAAGTGCTGAGTGAAGATGTGTGGCCAGGTGGGGAGGGCCAAGTTGCAGGCGGCACAGGGGACAAGGCTGCAGGAGAGGGCAGAACGGTGCAGCAGGGGGACCTCGGTTCCGTGGGGATGGGCTGAGCAGCCCCGAGCAAGGGAGCCTCCCGCTTCGGCTGCTTGTCCTTCCGGGAATGTGGAGACGCTGGCTATTCTGGGCCTTCCCCTGGGGACTGTACCCACCCTCCCCTGAGAAAACACAACAGAAAGTCCAGTGTAAACCAAAAGGAGAGGTAAGGTAGTGGGTGTGTGGGTGTTGGCGGGGCACCTCTTTACTGCCCTGAACCCTCAACAGGAGAACCCTACGCAACAGCTTTTGGGCCCTATTCAGTTACACATCACCCCCATTTCACAGGTAGCAAACGGAGGCCAAATTATTCAGCTCTGTCTCCAGCATGGGCAGGAGGGCTAGCTGCAGAGCCTCAGAGGCCGGCTCTCTCCATCCTGAAACGGCTTTCTCTAGGATCGTCCCCCAGGACCTAGGGCCCTTGGGGGCAGCTGAGACCCAGAGGGGCGCTCAGGGACCTTGTTGTCCAACCCCACACTCCTGAGCACTCCTTCCAGCCAAGCAGAAAAGCTTTCTTAAAAGGAGAATAAAGTCCGTGGTGACTGATAGAGGAAGGGAAGGTGGGGAAGCACCTCGTGGGAACTACTGACAAAAGAAATAAAGATGGATTTTTCTGCAGATTCCTCTTCTCTGTCTCCCTTCTCTTCTCCCTTCCCAAAGTATCTCTTTGTCCTCTCCCTCTCCTCCCTGCCTCTCTCCCTTGCCTCCTTTCTTCACTCCCCAGTCCATGTTGGCTCTGAGGGTTGTCCAGCTGAGGAGTTCCAGAGGGATTTGACCAGGCCCTGGACTCCCAGGAAAAGCCCAGTGAGTGTCACAGTGATTCCCTGAAAGTCAGCCCTGCTGCCCAGGTCAGAGGAAGGGCACCACTTCCGGCTCAGGCATCTGAGTGATGACAGATTTACAGCCACCTCCTCTAAGCCCAGCCCCTTTGGCTTCCATTTTGGGTATCAGGAGCCAGCCTGGCCCAGAAGATTGGCTTCTGACCAGGGCTCTGCAGCCCAGAACTGGGGCCAGCTGTTCCGGGCCTGATTCCCCTGCATTTGGCCCTATGTCACCATCAAGCACCTGGGCCCTTCTGGCTGGCTTCACTGCCCCAACTTTCTGGGACATGTTGGCTGTGTCCTCCTCATGCAGTGGTGATGGATGAAGGGATGGATTGGTCAGGTCCCTTGGTGGCAAGGGACAGAACCCAGTTCATACGAACTTGCTCACAAAAAGGGACTTTTTTGGTATATGTGCTGGTCCCAGATTGTCCCTTATGAGGATCTGGCTGGGGTCAGGTACAGGATATCGGTGAATACCTCTCTACCGAAAGAAGGGTTGGACAGTCAATCTAGAGAGAGCAGGAGTACCACTGGGCCTCAGGAACATTTGAACTCAAGTCTCAAACGCTGCCAGGAATCTGTCTTCCTTCTTACATCTCCATCCCTGTCTCTGCTTCTCTCTGGCTATAGATCAGCTTTCCACACCTCCTGAGCTTCACCCCTCACAACCTCAGCTCCCAGAGAGATGGGTTCTTGATCTCAGTACCGGTTCAAAAAACCCCAGCGAAGAAGTCTGATAGGCTCAGCTTGGGTGCTCCCGCCCTGGAGCTGTCAGCTACAGCCCGTGGACAGGGTAACAAAAGGGCCGCTCCCGTGGGAGCCACATGTGTGGAAAGGGAGAAGGAGCAGTTGACTAGAAGAAGGGGGGCTCTCCCTAGAAACTGAGAGGAGGGATGGAGAGGCAGGTGTCTACTTCAGCTGCCCTTTCACCACGAGGACTGTGGAATATATTTGCAGCTCCCATTACAGAAGCTTTGTGAACATTTCTCTCACCAGCTCTGGTTTGCTAGGGCCACAGACAGCGGGTGTATTTCCTTCCCTCCGCCACAGCTCCCAACTTTGTTGACCTGCCTCACGGACTGCTCTCACCTGTCACCCCAGCTGTTAGTCCTGGTAACCCACGCCTTGCCATCTTGGCCTGGCGTCCTCTCATCTTGGTCAGCTTTACGTTGACTTTGCAGTTGGAGTAAAGTCCAAAGACTGGAGCCTGGGATTTGAAGTTTGATATACCAGAGTTTGGATTAAGTGCCACCATTTACTACCTATTGGATCTTAGACAATTTCTGAGGTCTTGATTCCTCACCTGTGAAATGAGGACGATACTAGTACCTAGCCAACAGGCTTATGGTACAGGTTATAAGAGGTAGTGTATGTAAGCCCTTGGCATATAGTAGGCACTCGATAAGTGGCGGCCTGAATAAAGCCATGCCAAGGTGTACAGTCTTCTCAGCTCCTTTTTCAAACAGCAAGATCGCTGCCTGAGAGAAGCTATTTGTGGCGGGTGGGGGAAGGGTGGTAGGGATCGTCTTCTGATCCCAGGCTCCCAGATACAGGCTGAGGGAGGGAACCTCAATCCCCCTCCCCAGCTAAGTCCACAAATATCCCTTCAGGCTAGCTCGGGCAGCCCCCTGTTTCTGGGGAGAATGCCAAAGCCATGGTGACAGCCCTAAGCCATGCCATTGGCCTTAGGGGAAAGGACTGATTCCCTGGAGCATCTCCTGATGGCAGAGTACATCACAGAAGAGGGCCCCTGCATGGGACTCTGGCCACATCTGTCAAGAGGAAGCTGGAGCTCCCAAATGTTTCAGACCACAGGGAAAACCCTGAACACAGGGTCCCGTGGGACCACAGTCTGCATCTGTTCAAATCAGCCTTGTGTATCAGCACGGGCTGTCCCTTCCAAGGAGCTGGCGTTGGCCAGGGATGGGATATTGGCAAACACATCCCAGCTTCACGCCTTCTTGCTGGGCCAACATCCCTGAGGTCCTGGCTGGTAGGCATAGTAGCAATGGATGGAAGGGGGTGCAACAAGGGGGATCAAAGATGTGGGCACACACATGTCAGACGCGCACACACCCACACATGGCTGGCCCTGTGTGCAAAGGGAAACAGATGGCCAGGACCAGAGGCCCTACCTGAAGGCTCCCAGATGCCTAATAATAGTAATTGAGCTGCATTTACGAAGCACTTACGTGCCAGGCTCTGGGCTAACCTCTTCACCTTCATGATTTCGGTGAATCCTCTCCATCACCCCTGGAAGTGAGTGTCAGTACCCCTGTTTTACAGATGGAGGAATAGAAGCTCAGCGGTTAAGAAACTTGCTCAAGGTCATACAGAATGTGGCAGAAGCCAGCATTCCATCCCAGATCTATTTGATTTCAAAGCCCTGTTATCCGGCTGCCCACCTAGTACTGCAACAGACAGTTTTAAGGAGAGATTCAAAGGGGACAGAGGATTCTCCAGTCAGATGCACTGGTTCTTAGAGGGGGGCCTGGAGAGGGCCAGCCTCAAAACCCCCTGGGGAAGTTGCTGAAAGTGCAAGTTCTTGGGCCCCATATCTTCCCTCCATGCACCCCCTTCCTCCAGGTGTCTGCTCAGTGGTTTGGGGGGCCTGGCAATATGTGTTTAAGGAAGCTGTCTAACTCCCACAAGAACGTCTTCCTTTCCTGTTATAAAATAATAATGCTGCTCGTTGTAGAATCTTAGAATCCACGCAGGGCTCAGGACTCTGCTTTTTTAATACATTCTCCAGGAGAGCTCTGTGTTTACTGAAGTTTGAAAACACTTGCTCAGGGGTTTGAAGACAGGGCCTTAGGTTGGTCAGTCCCAGGGATCTACACAAAGGACCCTGAGGACTCCACAGTTTGGAGATTGGGAAGAGCGTGCCCCCCAGGCTCCGGTAGGCAACGCGGACCCAGCCCCACAAGGAGGGCGGAAGGAGCATGAGCTTCACCCAGAGAAGGCGGCTCAAGCGGGCTTCCCCATCCGTGGTGGGGACGCATCTACAGCTGCTGCAGGAGCGCATCCCCCCTCTGCTTCTCTGCCCCGGACCCTCCCCCTGGGAAGCCTGGGGCCCCTCGGTGGATCCCACCTCACTGAGCTCCTCCCACACCATTCTGCTAGACTCACAAAGCATCTCTTCCAAGAATGTCCTCCCCTGGGTAATTGGACCCTCAGGCCATTGACATTTAAAGAAATGTTCTTGACCTTTTCAGCAGTTCCATAAAATCACAAAATAGAACTCTAAATATTACTGCAGACTCCCACTCGCCCAGACTCTGGCAGAGGATCGTTTTCCAGGCCAACTCAAGAATGAGAGAAAATAGCAAAATTGCTAGCAAAAAAAGGGCTCTTCTCAAACACCTCCTTTTTGGTAATCATCCCATTATGGACTGCTGTTATCTGCATCAGCGCTCTGCCTTCCACTACCACCACCACCACCACCACCACCACCACCACCACCAACACATCCTTCCCACCATCACCACCCGTGACCACTGTTACTCGGTTCACCATCATCACCTCATTACATCATTCCATAAAACATGCAGGATTTATGCTCTTGAATCTCCACAGTGATCCAGGACCTCTCCCCACTTCTCTTCTTCCTTCATTGGTATAGAACTAGATGAAAAACGAGATAGGGAAGGACCGGCTACTGGCTCTGGAGGGAGACGCAAGAGAGGACAGAACCTGGGAGGAGAGAATGAATGTGTTAAAGATATTTTGAGAAAATCAAGGAAATTTGAAAGTAGATTAATTATTAGATCAGGACTATCCCTTACATTTACATATCTTGGGTTAAGAGTAGAAATTTAAATTATTTTTCCCGTATGTTTCAAAAAAATTTTGTCATCTGAAAAGTCCAGACTTCAGTCTGCAGGTCCAATTCAGCTTTTGGACTGTTTTTGTATGGCCCTTGAGCTAAAAATAGTTTTTACATTTTTAAGTAACAGCTTTGTTGAGATGTAATTCACAAACCATAAAGTTCACCTTCTCAGAGTGTACAATTCTGTGGTTTTCAGTATAGGCACAGAATTATACCACCTTTACCACTATTTAATTCCAGAATATTTCATCACCTCCAAAAGAAATCCACACCCATTAGCAGTCATTTCCCATCCCCCTGTCGCCCCAAACCCTGGGAACCAGAAATCTACTTTCTGTCTCCATGAATTTACCTATTCTTAACATTTCATGTATTTATATGAATCACACACTTGTGAATCACACAATATGTGACCTGTCCTACCTGAATTCTTTTACTTGGCATGTTTAAGTTTCATCCGTGTTGTGGCATGTGCCATATATAGAGCACGTATGAATGATCTTCCATTGTGTGGATATAGATGTGGTGTTTTTTTTTAATTGAAGCACAATTACAGTGTGTCCATCTCTGGTGTTAGATGTGGTGTTTTCTGATATCACTTCTGACTGAATGCGTGGGTTTTTTCCTCTGACACTGAATACGTGTCATTTTCCCACGGCAACAACAAACGGTTCTCAGATACCAGCTGCATGTCCAGCAGTTCAGCTCAGTCCTGACACTGGCTGTCCAGAGTCAGCACAGACCTCCCAGGTGGAGGGCTCAGCCCCACAAGACTGCCCTCATTTCAGACACCAGCCACAAATGGACTGCCCAGGATACCAGCACTTCTCATTGTCTGACCACAAATTCAGGAGCTTCTGTGAGCCCCCTCATTTGTTAAACAGTTCATAAACCTCAGGAAAATGCTTTACTTACAACTACTGATTTATTTTAAAGGATACAAATGAATAGCCAAGTGGAAAAGATGCATAGGGCAAGGTATATGGAGTGAGGCTGGGCGCTTCCATGCCCTCTCTGGGGGGCACCACGTTCTCAGCGTGTCAATGCATTCACCGGCTCAGAACTCCCTGAATCTCCTTGTTTGAGAGTTTTTATACAGCAATCTCTAGCTTGCCTCTCCTTCCCAGAGTCAGGAGATGGGGCTGAAAGTTTTCATCCTCTAATCATGTGTTCGGTTTTTCTGGTGACCAGCCCCTATCCTGAAGCTATCTAGGGACCCCCACCTTGAGTCACCTCATTAGTATAAAATCAGGTGTGGTCTAAAGGGCTCTAACGGACAACAAAAGCACTGCCATCAGTCAGGACATTCCAGGAGTTTTAGGAGCTCTGTGCCAGGAATGGTGGACAAAGGCGAATGTATTTTTTAATCATACCCCAATATACCACATTTTGTGTATACATTCATCAGCTGATGGACATTTGGGTTGTTTGCACTTTTTGGCTATTATGAGTAATGCTGCTGTAAACATTCCTGCACAAGTTTTTGCGTGAACATAAGTTTTCAATTTTCTTAGGTATACACGGAGGAGTAGAGTTGCTGGCTCAATGTCTCCCTTTTTAAGGAACTGCCAAATTGTTTTCCAAAGAAGTTGTGCCTTTTTACAAATTCCCACCAGCAATGTGGGATGGTTCCAGTTTCTCCACATTCTTGTCAACACTTATGATTATCTGTCTTTCTTATTTTAGCTATGTGAGAGGCTATGAAGTGGTATCTCATTGTAGTTGGCTTTTACATTTTTAAAGTGTTATGAAAACAAACTAACAAAACCAAAGAATATGGGACAGAGACTGTATGTTCTATGTACCCTATTAAGTATCTGGATCTTTACAGAAAAGGTTTGCAACTCTCAGTCTGAAATATTCTAAATTATCTATTGAATTAAAAGGAAAAATACATATCATAATTAGTGAATATCAGGAATTTAAATCCAAATTATTTAAAGCTGAAATTTTAATTAAAAATTTTAAATTACATCTTAAGTATTTTTATTAAAATATTCACAATTTTGGCATTGTCTTTCTAGCTGCCACGGTCAAGAATCAGCATTATACTTCAGGGATAGAACGTCTAGATCTAAGAGACAAGTTTAAGGGTAACACGAATCATTAAATTTTGCAAAATGTTCCTCCGTCGCTATATACAAACTATTGCAAATACTGTGCTAACTCACGAGTGACTCCAGGACCATGAACTAGAATATGAAGAGAAAAAATGGTCCCTTGGCACTACTGAGACAGGTACTTCATTATGCAAGAATCTCCTGCATTCATGCTCTCTAAGAGAGAGGATTTGACAAGTTAATTAATTTGTCTTTTCTCTACTTAAGTGCTTCTGCTGCTAAAATCCTGCAGGTTCCCGGCAGTGGACCCATCTCCAACCTCAAGGGCAGCACCGTTCAGATGCCTACTCAGTGTCTGAATGCAGACCTTCTCCCCAGAGGCCCCAGGGAGAGGCGGGTAGATAAGCCATTCCCTGGGGGCCTGAATTGTGTTAGTTGCCAGAGCAGATGTTAGGGCTGTGGGCCACTTGTGTCAGACCTCAGAGCTGTATCCAGAGTGGTCGAGGTGCCCAAGAGTTCCTTAATGAATTTTTGTTCTGTGTATTTGAAATACGTGGAACCTCTAAAGAACAGGGACTTGCCCAGTTCTGAAAGTAATACTGTATCATTGTATTAGAAAGTATTGAAGGATGATTATTAATTTTGTTAGATGTGATAAGGGTATTATGGTAATTTTTTAAAGTCGTCTGCTAACACTGAAGTATTTGTGGATGAGATAAAATGATGTCTAGGATTTGCTTTATGATACTGTAACCAAAAAAAAAAAAAAAAAGGGAGACAGATGAAATAAGATTGGTGAAGTATTAATATTAATAATTGTTGAAACCGGGTGGTGATATAAAGGTTCACTTTACCATTCTCTCTACTTTTTATATGTTAGAAATTTTTCATAATAGAAAGTTAAAAATAGTAAAAATGAAATAAAAAAGGACAAGAAGATTGTGGGGGAGAGGAGATGGTGCAGAGATGTCCCTCACCTCCTGGGAGGGTGGCCACATGCTTCTCCCGAGAGTGGAGGATAAAGGAAGCAAGGACACGCATGAAGGGAGCTGGGGCTCAGATGCAAGAACCTTGGCTATCAACCAGCTCCATAAAAATGGGGTGTAGCACCTGAACCTGACTGAAGGGAAGGACTGATTAAGCGTTCCCGGGATTCCAGCTGTGCATGCAACCTGCTGTCTGATGGTGTGGCTGCTTTGTTGTGGACTGTTCCAACCCTCCCTTCCGCAAAGAGGGGTCTGCTTAGGGTCAGGTTATACCAGGAAGATAGGATGAGGAGGAAACCAAGCGTGCCTGGGGTGACAGAAGTCCTGAGAACATATGGGCTGACCCCCATGATAGCTCTTTCCCATGTAATTTTAAAAACTAGGAGCTAGTTCAGGAATCCACCCTCCCCAAAAGTATATAGAATAGTTCAGCCAATATCCGTGTAAATACCACTCAGCTGGTCAAATCTTAACATTTTGCCATCTTTGCTTCAGACTTCTTTAAGAAATTGGAATAATTATTATGGATACAGCTGAAGGCTTTACAAAGGCTCTGCAATTCCCTTCTCTTTCCTTTCTCCTCACTGGTAACCTCTGGCTTGAATTTGGCGTTCATCATTCCCATGAATGTTTTAATACCTGAACTACATAGGCATGTATCTGTAAATGATCATTAGCACTGGACTGCATATTTTTAAACTTTATATAAATGGCATCCTACCTAAGTATCCTTTGGCAATTTTTTTCACTCGCATTTTTCAAGATTTAGTTATGTTGATCCTGATTATATCACAATTTATGTATTCATTCGTTTTCCTGTTGATGGGCATTTAGGTTGATTGCAACATTTCTCTATTACAAACTATGCTAAAGTGAAAAATTTTGTACATGGATCTAGCTGGAATTCTATGTAGCTGGTGGTAAAATAATTGTTTATTTCTGGGGCATACACAGCTTATATTTAACAGCTCCTTTCCAAAGTGGTTGTATGAGAGTCCCCGCTGCATCAGACTCCTTAATCTTTGCTCATCTGCTGAGTGTGAGCTGGTATGTCATTTTGGTTTAATTTTGCACATCGTTCACTTATTTGTGGGGCTGTGCGTTTTTCCCATGTGCTGGCCACTGAAGCTTCCTTTTCTGTGATTTCCCTGTTTGACCAGTTTTTCTCCTTTGCATTGCTGGTCTTTCTCTCGTTGACCTGCGGGAATTCTTTGTGTGTCCTCTACACTGACCCTTTGTTGGCTTTATGCATCACATAGGTCTTCTCCCAGTCAGCAACTTGACTTGTCAATAGTCATGTCTATTTTGTATAAAAGGTTTTATTTTTAATGTAGTTGAATTTATCTAATTTCTATCATTTTTGATGCTTTTTACCCCCTAACTTAAGACATACTTTCCTACTCCAAGGTCACATAGATATTCTTTTATATTTTCCTCTGAAAGTTTTAAGGTTTTGCCGTTCGTAATTAGGTCTTTAATCCATCTGGAATTTATTTTTGTGTATGGTATGAGCTACAGTTCTAACCTTTTACGTGTGGATAACCAATGTTTTCAGCACCACTTACTTCTGATTCAAAAATTCTACTTCCGTCACATGTCAGACATTCACGTCGGCATAGACATGTTGGTGGGTTCGCTAGTATGCAGGGCTTCCAGTTTGTCAGCGTTTATTCCGATAACATACTCTCTTGGCTACCATAGCCTTGTACTAAATCCCATCATCTCACTGGGGGAGTCTCTCCTTCAAATTTTTCTTGGTTGTTTTTCTTTCTTCACTATTCTATGTAAATGTGAGAATCAGATTATTCAGTGCCACAGAAAACCTTATTGAGATTTTGCCTGAAAATCTATTGACTGTAGATATTAATTTGAGCATAACTGCCATCTTTAAAATTTTGGGTTTACCCAAATATAAATATTATATGTATGTATATGTATGTATGTGTGTGTACACACACACACTTATTTAGGTCTGTTTTAAAATCTTTCAATAGTGTTTTGTAATTTTCTACATTAAAGGCTCTGAATATTTTGGTTAGGTTTATTTTTAGTTAATTATTAGTCTTGTTTTTGTTTTGTTTTGCTGTTTTACTTATATTTTTAAATTACATTTTATAAGAATTAATGCTACTGTATATGATTGAAATTGATATTTGAGTATTTTCATCTTCCCCTATTCTTAATTCTAGTAATTTTTTTTTTGTGGATTGTCTTGGGTTTTCCTATGCAAATAATTTTCTAATGCAAACTTCTCTGTAAGTAATGATGGTTTTGCTTCTTTACTTTTAATACATTTTTGACAACTCTGTACTAATTTCTTTATGCTTTATTAGAGGTTTTTTTTTTTCTTTCCCACATCTTTTTTTCCTTTTGTGCTGACTAGGACCTCACATTACCTTATTGAAAAGAAGCGGGCATCCTTGTCTTTTTCCTAATTCTAAAGGGAATGCTTCTAACACATTTGCTATAGGTTTTGACTGGTGTCCTTTATTGGGTTGGAGACGCTCCCTCCTAGGCTTACTGTGCTACAAGGTTTTTCTGGTTTTGTTTTTGTTTTTGTTTTTGTTTTTGTTTTTGTTTTTATCATGAGTGGATGTTGAATGAACTGCTTTTTCTGCATCTCTTAAGAATCTGCATCTCTTAAGAAGGGCACATGGACTTTCCCCTTTACTGTGTGATGGTTCTGAGTTTCAGCTTTCAGCGTAGTCTTGTCTGCAGGCTACTTTCATCAAGAGAGGAAGCAGCAGAATGGCGACCCCCACATCAGCACAGGGTGCGCTTCCTCTTCATCCAGCTGCAGGTAGAACTCAGGATGACACGGACCAGACCCCAGTGAGGCAGTGACCTCTGGCTGTATGGCTGCCTCTCTGATGAGCCGTTTTCCCTCTTTCTCTGAGGAACACCCACAAGCCGAAGACCCTCATCTGGGGGTCCTTCTGCAAGTGGAAAGCCCCGCCATGTCACAGGAGGTGTGCACCTTCGAGACAGTAGAGCAAACTGAGTTGGAGGAAGGCTGGAATGGTGCAAGAGTGGTGGTCAGTAGGTGGATGGCTATGATGGGCGAGTCAACACGCCACCAAGAACAGCAGTGCAGGAGGCATGGACAGAAGAAGTGAGAAGAACCCTGTTAACCACATGGGGCTAAGGACCAGGCCCCAGGTAACCCTTGGGATCCAAGTATGGCCCTATAGAGAGGACAACGGGATCTTTAAGGTAGACATGGTAAGCACTTCTTTATATGTTAAAGGGTTGTGGTGCTCAGACAGTGATTTACTTTGGCCTATGAGAATAAATGTGAAAATTCCCGCATTTGAGGGTCATGACTCTCATTTATATCGATCACAAGGGCAGGTATTTTGTTTCCTTTGTTCACCTAGACTGGCGTCTTAACACACAAAGGGCACTCTACCTTTCCGATGTTTGTTAAATGAATATTTGTTGACAACTGAGTGAAACCCATACACAAAGCAGGTAGCACAGGGCCCAGCACACAGTGATGCAGAAGCCACAATGGTGACTCTGGGCGCTGGTGGGAGAGATGCCAGGTGAGTAGAGGCCTGCACAGACCCTCCAGCCGAGTCTCAGATGGACAGTGTCCCCCTGACCAAGCCCGGGATGGGAAAGCGTGGTGAAAGGGCAGCTCCAGCCTCCCTCCCCTCTCCTGCTTCTCTTACGCACACCCTCCAAAGTGCGCTGGAGCCAGACAAAGGAGAAGCGACAGGAACATGTCAGCTCGCAGAGGCTGCTCTCCCTGGTGTGGCTTCTCCCAGCGCATCCTTATTTGTGCCTGTTTCACTGAGAGAATGAGACTCATATGAGCATGTGGTCCGCGTTACTCCTTTCCCAGCAGCTGTCAGCTTGCTTGTCAGAACTTATTCTTGCAAAACCATCAGTGATTAGAAAATACCATGGTTGGTGCTCTTTCTTTGGCACCTCCAACAGAACTGCAGGAAGAGCACAGATCTCATCTTTCCCTCCCTCCGCTCCTATTACCCATCTCCTCTGCTCCCTTCCCTCCTCCTCTCTGCCCCATGTCCCTTCTGGGGAAGAGTGGCCTCTCAACTTCCAGTCTACCTTCTAGTCAAAGAGGTAAAAATGCTAAGAGATTTGTTTCTTAGACTCCTTTGCAGCCAAGCTCCTGGATTCAAAGTAGCTTTCACCAGTAAATGCACTCAAATTATATTTGGAAATAAGAAGTGAGGGGGAGGCCATCTTACTGCTGCTGGTGGTAAGGAAGGTTGAGAGGGTTTGAAGGCTATGTTGGCAGCTAGACTCAGAGTTCCAGTGTCCAGTGTCCAGCTTTGTGAGATGAAAGTCCAGTCGTGGTGTCTGTAGAGGTGGCATCAGTAGCGGGTTCCTGATAGCTTCAGTGATGCGGTGTTTGTTTATTCAACAGCCTACTGGCAGAACCCTGCCTGCCAAACCACAAATCTCTTCCCCAGACATTCCTAATTCATCCTATTAAATCTCCCTCTGCACAGAATCCTCAGATGATTTCTGTTGACTGCACTGAACTGACTGATGCATCCGCCTCGGCTAGACCCCCTAAGTACAGGCACCCCTTAGAGACACTGCGGGTTCGATTCCAGACCACTGCCATAAAGCGAATACCACAATAAAGTGAGTCACACGAATCTTTTTGCACTATACTGTAGTCTATTAATCATGCAATAGCTCTGTGTCTTAAAAAATGTGCCTACCTTAATTAAAAATACTTTATTGCTAAAAATGCCAACTATCATCTGAGCCATCAGCACGTCATGATCTTTTTGCAACAGTAACATCAAAGATCACTGAACACAGATTACCATCATGAATATGATAATGATGAAAAAGTTTGAAATATTGCAAGAATTACCAAAATGCGACACAGAGACATGAAGGGAGCAAATGCTGTTGGAAAAGTGATCCCAATAGACTTGCTCAATGCAGGGTTGCTACAAACTTTCAATTTGTAAAAAAAGCATTAAAGCAAAGCCAAAAACAGGAATGCTTGTAAGTAACATTTTGCCCAGGAGAGACGTCATTTCGATTCAGTTCAACTCGGTCTGTACTGACTTCCGCTGTGGGCCAAGACCATTTTCTTGGGCTTTGTCCTCAGGAAGTTTCTAGTCTCTCTAGACCAGCAACAGACTCACACACAGGGGTCTGTAATAAAGCTGCTATTTACTGAACAACCAGCAAAGCAAAAGGTACTATTGGGGCTTTACATACACTGACTTTATTTTTTATCAAACCCTGTGGTGTAAGAGTAATAAGAGTGCTTTTGGCCATGAGCATTCGAAAACCCTACTGCTTACTCAGACAAGTAAGGGGTTCATTTTTTCCACATAAATAGGTATTCAGGTTAGAGAATTCAGGACTGTGTGGCTGGTCAAGGTCGTTACGAAGAACCAGATTTCTTCTAGCACCTGTTTCATCACCACTCGTGTGTTTTTCTTCCTTGAATAGGGTAGAATGGGTGCCGTACCTCCAGACATCCCATCTCCACTTTCCAAGCAGACAACAAAGGGGAAGGAGGGAGGCAAAAAGTAAAGGGGAAAAGCAACAGCCTCCTCCTTGTCAGGTGCTGCCTATTATTCTGGAATGGAGGGCCTCCCTGTGGACTTCTGCCTGCATCTCATCAGCTAGATGTGTCATACAGTGGCCACTTCTCTCTGAAAAACGAAAATGTTAAGCACTTCACCTGCCAGCCTCTGCAGTGAAGTAAGGTGGGAGACCATATGGCTGGAATGGGTGCTGAGTCAGCTAAACAGATGAGGAAGCTAAGGAGCAGTCACGTGATCCGCCCAAGTTTCCTAAGGGAATGAGGACCACAGACAGTATGTCAGTCTGCTCTGTGGAGAATTTGTGCATTGCACAAAGAGAGGTGAAGGAGTGCCCTTCATCAGCCCCAGCTCCGTGGCTTCAACGCCTCCTGCAGGCAGCCCCACACCTCGGCAGGAAATGTAGACGAGGCGACTGAATGTAGAGATTGAGAAGCTGACTTTTCTGATGCTGGAGGATTGCCCTGGTGATGCAGCAGCCACTGCAAGAAGGAAGAGAGGACTTAAGGGGCGCTCCCGCAGCAAGTACGGCTAACGTGTCAGGGCCACTTGCCGGCAGTTTCACGTTGCACCAGCAGGGAGCAGTGAGGCTCACAGAGAATGGTGCTCACGGTTGAGTTGGGGTAGAGATGGATTATAGCATCTGGGATAGCTTAAAAGAGAAATGGTGAAAAGCTAAAGGCCTTGGGAAGATGGAGAAGCTCAGGCTTGAGGGGAGAGTGGACCTGTGGACTGAGACGTGGTGGGAACGGCGGAACCAGGGAGGAGCACTGATAGTTCTGAGGTCAGCAGCTGTGGCGGCTGGTTCACTGCAAGACCTCAGTGAAGATAACTATCAGTGTTCGAAAGACTTAAGGAAGGCCTAAACAAACAGAGAGATATGCCATGTTCATGGACTGGAAGCCAATACTGTAAACATATAAACTCTCCCTAAATTGATCCATAGGTTCAGTGCAACCTTGATTAAAATCACAGGATACTTTTATGGAACATGGCAAGCTGATTCTAAAATTTATATGGAAATGTAAAGATAATCCATGACATTCTTATAAAAGAACAAGATAAGAGAGCTTTTTCTAGCAGAGACCAAGATTTACTATGAAATTACAGCAATTAAGCCAGGGTAGTCTTGGTGCAAAGACAGAAAACTGAGCCAGTGGAGTAAAATAGAGAAGTCAGAAATAGCTTGTGCATAGACAGACACTTAATATATGACGACAATAACATGGCAGGGGTCAGGGTATAGCTCAAGTGGTAGAGCTCATGCTTAGCATGCATGAGGTCCTGGGTTCAATCCCTAGTATGTCCTTTAAAAATAAATAAATAAACCTAATTACATCCCCTCCCTGCCCTGCCAAAATAAAATAATTTAAAAAAATAATAACATGGCAGATTACTGGGGAAAAGATATGAGAAATGAGAGGTGACCTTACATGGGTATCCATGTGGAAAAATAATCTGACCCTTAGGCCCACATCATCTAAAACAAATAAATTTTGGGTGGATTGGAACATTCTGGATAAATTGGAATCGTAAAAATTACAGCTAGAATCATAAAGTCTTTAAAAGATAATACAGGAGAACACCCTAGGACTTCAGGGCAGGAGACATTTTCATAAGACACACAAAGTGTAGCAGCCATAAAAGAGAAGACTGTTCTGCATTAAAGACCTTTGATTACCAAAAACACTATTAAAAGAGTAAAAAGGCAAGACACAGAGTAAGACACTCTTATATTTGACAACAAAGACCTACAAATCAATAAGAAAGCAACAGCATAATTTAAAAAATGGTAAAAGTACTCGAACAGACACATCGTTAAAAAAGGAAGTCAAAAGAGTGAATATACTTAAGGAAAAGGATTCAATTTTATTAGTAATCAAGGAAATGCAAATTAAAGCCACAATGAGATTCTATTACACACCCATCAGATGGGCAAAAAATTTTTTTAGTCTGGCAGCACTAGGCATTGGCTAGGGTGTGATGCAAGAGGAAATCTCTTACGCTGATGATGGGAGTGTAATTTGGCTCAACGACTGTGGGAAATGAGCACTTTCAAATAAAGTTGAAGATTTGCTAACCCCATGACTCAGAAACTCCTGAATAAGAATGTACGTGAGCAAGAATATTCATAGCAGCATTGCCAGCAAGAGCATCAAACTGGAAACAATGTCCATCAACAGTAGAATGGATAAACTGTGGCATATTCATACAATGGAATATTACATAGAAACAAAAATGAATCCAGCTACATTCAACAACATAGATGAATCTCACAAACACAATTTTGACCAAAAGAAACCAGAAACAAAGGAATAAACACTACATGATTCCACCCATATGACATTTAAAAACCAGCAACACTGAACTGCCTCACCTAGGCTCACGCTCTGAGGTGGGATATGATTACTGTACGTATCGGGATAGGGTACACCTCTTGGGGAGGATGGGGGTTGTGGTTAGAAAAGGGCACGTAGAGGTGCTTCAGTGGTGCTAGAAATACTCTTTCCTGACCTGTGTTGACTGAGTGGTCACTGTAGGAGAATGATTAAACCCTACATTCATGTTTTACATATTCCCCTGGGTATTGTATTCCAGAATTTCATTTGGAAGGGACTTTGACACCTTCTGATTTAGGCCTACTCCATCAAGTTTTTTTTAATTGAAGTATAGTCAGTTTTACAATGTTGTGGATTTCTGGATAGAAGTAGATGTGTTTTATCCCCATTTTTAGATAAAGCAACTGAATCTGAGAGCCTTAAATGACTCATCCAAGGCCATTCATTGGTAATCATCAGAACCAGGAATAGCACCCAGACCTCCTGCCTCCAGTGTAAGGACTCTTTTCAATCTACTTTATACTTCTCTCAGCCCAGACCTTGGCAGTTTGGTTCAGAAAGGGTTAACACAGCAGAGAGAAGACCTTTTCCGTGTTACCTGGGTCATCACTAGGGCAGGTAAAAAAGCCTCATCCTCTCCCTAGGGTCCCAGCCTTATGCTGATGGTCCAGGCAGTGTTAGGAGCGGGGGCTGGAGGCTTGACTCTGGTGTTCTTTAGGACTGAGTTCCTCTTGTTTTCCGGCTCTGCTCCGCATTCCCTGGAAGGCCCTTCTGGACCTAAAAGTCTTGGCTGGTGTGAGCAGCTCTTGTGATTTGTATGCTTTACTATGTCTCAGTCAAGAAGAGAACTACCTGAAAGATGTAGAATGTAAGCCCTGAGAGGACAAGAACCATACGGGTCTTGTCCCCTAAGCACTGTAATCCCGCTGCCCAGCACAAGGGCTGGCACAGAGAAACAGCTCAAGCAGTACTGATTGGTCAGTTGTTGAATGAAGGTTAGGTACTTACTAATTGAATGGCCAGCCCAGGAGGTTAAGAGGGACCTGGGATGAGATGGGGAAGGGGGGAGCTGAGTGGAGGTCCCCTTCCTCACCCAAGGCAGTCCGTGATCAGCACACGGACTTTGTAAGCCACCAAGGCTTGGGAAGGGAGAGATCAATGTGGGCTGTCTGGTGCAAGAAATCACACTGGAACTGAGTCTTGAACGATCAACAGGAACTGATAAGTGGGGAAATGATGGAAGCTATTATAGCAGGGGCAGTGGCAGTGATGTGGGGGACTCCACCCAGTTTGGGGGACAACAATTGGTTTGCCTTCAGCAAGTCATTCGGGTGGGAGGGTATCAGTTCAGTCAGTGTGTCTCTGCCTTTCCTGATGTGGCATTCGGCAGGGCTTTGCCCCGCAGGTCTCCCCATCACTGTGGGGGCTCCTGCAGGGCGAGGTCCTGCCTCCTCTGTGGAGCCCGGCCCAGAGAGCCACACTCAGTGGCTTTGCCAAACCCCCCTTTGATCCTCAGGCCCACTGTCAGCAGTGTTCTTCCCCGTGACCGTCTGGGTTCCAGGTTACAGTTCTCCCAGATACCCTGGCTTGCATTTTTTTATAAGCTGAAGTACACTATTCATCCTGGCTACCCCCAAAGCCCCAGTCCTTCAGCAGTTGGCCCCGTTGGCCTTCTATATTTTCAGCAACCAATGTAATTAATGTGCTGTCTAATTTGTTTTCCTGGAACAGTGATTATGCTCAAGGTATCTCAAAGCTTTTTACAGTAATTACTGGGAAAAGGCTTGGAGAGTATGAACTGTGCATGTGGAGTGAGCTGTAATCTGGCCCTTGGACACTTAGATATTAAAAATCTCTCCGACTGTGTCTGCCTTCATTTGCATTTCCAAATTTTTAGGTTAGAGGGCCTCTCAGTTGATTGAATAATGGGTTAATGGCGTCCTCTCTCTAATTAAATCCAGATTGTCTCTTTGTGAAAGTGCACACTTGATAGTCTCTATCTGGATCATTCTAATTGTGCTGTGAGAGGGTGTCATGGGGGCTTTGAAGAAGCGACTGTCTGGAGTGAGGGCAGAAACTCTGTAAGAAGGAGAGGAGCTGGTCCAGGAAGCTCTCTAGTTCCGTACGTTCAGTGTTGCTATAATGTAAGACTCAGGAGAGCGGGGTCCTGCTCTGTCTCGTTGACTCCCATATATCCTGAGCCTGGAACAACGGCTGTCACTGTCCTCAGTGCTGGTCCTCGATGCACGATAACTGGTTCTTGAACAAATGAATGAATGAGTGAATGCATGGATGAGCAATTTGCAGTGTTGTCATACTGACAATCCAGTGGGGGTAGTCTGGGCGGTCACTGGGACAGAGTTTTAATTCCCTATGTCATAACATGGTTTTAGGATACATTGAATCTACAGCACGAGCTGGCTCTGGCCATGGGAGAAGCTGGCTTTGAGCAGTCTCACGTGTCTCCAAACATATGCGCCCATAATGAGGGTTCTCTTGTGACTAGGGGAGGCCAGCTCCTCCACATCCTCTTGCCCTGCTAATAGCCGTCTCATTTCTATGCCAGTCATTCTGTAGGTCAAAAAATGTTACATGAAATTCTCTTCTGATACTAATTCTAACTAGTCTAAACATACTGCTCCCTCTAGACATGTATCTCTATGCTTAACTCTAATCTTTTTTTCCCTTAACCCTAATTATCCTTGACTGCAGAGAAAGACCAGTGTTGTGATGGGAAAAGTATTCTGGGTATGTGCACTACAAACACTGAGACATAAAATATAACAGCCATTATTTTTTTAAATGCATGCTCAAGCTTATAAGAAAGAAAAGTGAATCTTTCATTAGCCATCAGGGGAATTCAAATTAAAACCACAATGAGATACCATTTCACACCCACTAGAATGACTGTTAAAAAAACAAACACAAAATAACAAGTGCTGGTAAGAATGTGGAGAAATCAGAACTCTCCTACGTTACTGGTGAGAAGGTAAGATGGTGCTGCCACTGTGGGAAATTTGGCAGTTCGCCCAAAAGTTAAACATAGAATTATTATACGACCTAGCATTTGCATCTGAGAGAACTGAAAAACACATGTTCAAACAAAAACTTGTACACAAATGTTCATAACAGCATTACTTACAATAGTCAAAAAGTAGGAACAACCTAAATGTCCATGAACTCATGAGTGGATGAACAATGGCTAGTCACACAGTGAAGCATGCATACACTTATCTCAGGCTGCTTTTCCCTCCACGAAGGTTCACGATTAGAGCTCTCTCTACGAAGAGGTTTATGGCCTTGAGTGGAGCTGTAGTGGGTCAGTGGTACATTTTTGGCCCACAGCAAAAAATCAATGCTTTCCATACATGAACCAGACCCAGCTTTTTCTTTCTTCCTTTTTTTTTTTTAATTAGCTGGTCGTGCAGAACTCCCCATGAGGTCTTAGGTCTGAGCTGAGGGAGAGGTATTGGAGCAACAGAGGGAGGTGGTGTGGCGATTTGGAATACTGGGTAGTGTAAATTATTTGAACTCTCCAGTCTTGTCTGAGCTCAGTTCCACCATGCGATTGATTGCTGCAGTGCCTCTCAAGCTTCCGACTTGGCGGATGTGACAGGATCTGACTTATGAAGGTCAGATCCAGTTACATAGTCACCTGATGCCCCATGGTCATACAGTCATTTTCTACCAGGGCTCAGCGACATGCCAGGAGCGTTGCTGAATGATGGTCCTCTCCGCTCAGACAGCATAGCTTGCTCCGGAACCTCAAGGGTATGCGTTGCTCCCCCCGCCCATAGAGCTCCCCAGAGACTCCGCCCAGCACCTTTATCTACCTCAGATCCTCTAGCCCCACTGACTCTGTTGGGTTATGTGGCCCTGGAGTCTTTCGCAGTGGCCTGGACGTGCTGAAAGAGCCCTGTCTGACTCCAGGCCCCCCTGGAAACCCACAGCCTTCTGATCCATCTGATAAATGGGCTTGAACTACATTCCCAATCATGGTATGTGTCGTCTCTAAAATCCAAAAAGGCCTGCCAAGCATTGTGCCCTCTTCTTAATGCTAGGGGTTACGCGGCGCAATAGCCTCTCCTTTACTGTGGAATGGGAACGTTCCAGCACGCCCCAGGCTACGGGACGCCTGAGCACGTCACAGTGCGCTAGGCCCCCTAGACGTCTGTGGGATTTATCTGCCACTTCCCCGCACTCAGGTGTTTCTCTAGGGCTTCCAGGGCCCTTACCGTTCCCACTCACCAGCTCCGGTAAATATGACTTCGTCGGTAGAGCGGACCGTCATGAAGTTCCGCGGGAGGTCAAGAGGATCCAGGTCCCGCGGGGCTCCGTCGTGCCAGGGAGCAGCGGGTTCACCCGGCGCCGGGGCAGGGCCGTGGCTGTGCCCTGCTCTCCGCGCGCGCTGGGTAAACGCAGGCTGCTGCTGAGCTGCTTCCCTGACGGAGAGTAAAAGCAGCACATTCGCCAGCTCAGGCGACGTGTGCCACGTATGACAGGCTGTGCTGATCTTCTCAGTAAGGAGACCGTCTCTGGGACGACGGCTGGGGTTGGGATTAGAACCCGTTCAGGTTTGTGGTAGCCCACCGTCATTTGCCTTGATTCACTTGGCTTTTAGGTCCTTCAGCATGGCTCTAGTCTCTGCTGTCCCACTCAGATGCAGTAGTACTTCTGATCTACTATCTTGGTTGGGGGTAGGAGTTAAAGCCTTCCTTGCCATGATGACTCTTACTCCCTAGGCCAGGGAGCCAGCTATGCAATCAGAGACTGAGAAAATGAACCCGGACCAAGACTCCATGCGACACCTGGCCTCCGCATACCCCATCCCTAAGCATGGGGACCATCATGGCATTTTTGGGTCCCCATGGTATTAGTGTCAACTAAAACCCTGTATCCAGCAGCCTTTAGACCTCTGGCTGTTCCCCTGCACTCAGTGTACAACGGCACTAGTGAATGACTGGCGGTTCCTTTGAGGGAAGGGCTGGGAAAATACCCGCTGCACACACTTGACGTGACATTGCAAGGTTCTTCTTCAAGGGGGCTCCGCCCCTCCGATCACGTGCTCTAAAAACTGGCTCAGGTTTGGGAACTAGGTGAGAAAGCACATGTTCCCACTGCAATCAAACTGCTGCTCACTCTTTTGATCTCTTTTGAGCATAGTGGTTAAGCCACAGCTTCACTGGCTGTCCACTTTCTTGCCCTTTGAAACATCTTTGTCTATTAGCCATTGCCCTGATCTTCGTGGATCAAGGCTCTTGATTTCCATCTGGCTTTGACGTTCATTACGGTAATTACACCCACATTGTCTCTGGACTTAAGTGCTGGCCTCCTAACCTCTCTGTCCCAAAATTCTATCATCTCTCTGTCACCAGGGATCCCAGTTCTGCAGGAGCGCCCCTTGCCATCAACCCTGGCCTACAGAAGACAGATAGCAATGAGCTCCTCACTATCATATTCCTCATCGCCTTAATGAAGGAAGTGTCCTCTGGGCCTCCCCAGGGAACACAGTCAGCTGGAGAGCTCTCTTATTACATAATAAATCCGCTCTAACGTGTTTTTCTCTTTGAGATTTTTGACCTCTTCCTTAACACTCTGCTAAGGCAACTGCACCTTATTTCCTATGGACCATCTTTGCTTCCAAGCTTCAAGGAGCCATTCCAGCATATTAGGGCCAGCTCCAGGCATCCTTGCCATGATATTAAACTCCAAGTAAAGGAAGTATCTCCATATCATGAAATCTTCCACACCAGCCTTACGTTCAAGCATCTTTGTTTAGTAACCTTGAGATCCATCCCCACGTTTCCCCCCCACATATTTGCCATATTCTGTAGTTCTTTGGGGAATAATCTCTTTTATTCCTTAGAAAGGGCAATATTTCCCCATTAAAGTGAGGCTGAAACCTGACCCCGGTTATCAGTCTAGGGGTGGCAATGGAAGGCTGAGCTCCTGGAAGTGGGGAGGCCCCTGCTGGCCCAGAAGACTTCAGGTTCTCAAAGACGTCTACCCAAGTGCCCCTACCGCGTGTGGCAGGGTCCTGACTTTAGCATAGACTCGTTAGGGCTGTGAAGTCATCTTCCTTTGCAATCAAACCTTGGCCTGCCTTTTAGCACAATCTGTCCTCTAGCTGAAGGAGATGAGGGTCGATTTAAACATTGTCGTGCAGGCCCGATGGCTTTCACGATATGATTTGACAGCAGGCTGACATGAGTTTGCTATTTTATTTTTCTTCTAGGTTCTATGGCAGTTAACCAACCAACTCTGCTTTTAGTTGTAAGAAATGGAAGCCCCAGTTCAAACTGGCCTGAAAAATAAAAGGGACTTACGGGCTCACGTAACTGAAAAGGACAGAGGGGAGGCGAGCTTCAGAGCTGATTTCACTCAGAAGTTCAGCGATGCCATTCTCCCTCAGGGACCAGTTCCCTCCCCTCTTTCTGCTCTGCCTTCTGAGGCTTTGCCCCACGTCCGGCCCTCTTCATGGTCCCGAAACGGCTGCAGAAGTTCCGAGCTTTGCAGCTACTTACCGTGGTGTCCCAGGGAGACGACCCTCTCCTGGTAGCTCTTTCAGAAGAAGAGGAGATTCCTTTCTCGTGTGGTCCAGGCGGATGAGATTCGCATTTCCTTCGTCATATTGCGTCACAACTTCATCTCTGAAACATCTTGATTATCTCAGATCAAGCAGGGCCCACCCAAAGCAAATGGGCTACGATGGGGACGGGTAGATTTCTGACAAACAGCCTGGTTATTGCTAGAGTGCTGGCTAGACAGCTAACAGATAGCTGCGTTTCAGTGTATTCCACATGTTTACGATGAATTTGTATTTCTTTGGGAACTTTAAACACCATAAATGTAAAAATATTTAATATTCATAATACTACTACTCTATATGCAACAAAAAGTAGCAAACTCCTTTCACTAGACTTTTCTGTAGTAGAATGAGGCCAGCATTCTGAAATCTTCCTTAATAATTAAATTAACCTTAATAACACAATAATACAAAATAATTCAAAATATTTAATGAGCAGTATGGCACAATTATCAGTCAATCTGAGTGGTCACCCAACACTGCATCAGTAACCACTGCCACGTTGCTAGTCATTATTCCGCAGCCGTCACCGCCAACTCAGAGTACCCCACACAGCTGTCCAGTCTACTTTCAGCCACCAGTGCTGGGCACCCTGTAGCCAAGGGGTCCTCAGCCCATCACTGTCCCTGGACCGGGGATCCCCACCACCAGACTCACAGCTTCCAGGGAGGTCAGGACTGTCATCGTCAAACGCCAAGGGAAGCATGGACGAAACAGAACAAAAATAAAACTCAGCAAAAGCCTTCCTGGCCCTCTGTTGCTCTTAGTGAAGAGAGTCAGCTTAGGAGTCAAGACAAGCCAGTGTCAAAGTGAGCTTGGTCATGGGAGCTGTGTCATCTTGGGCAAGCCGATCCACCTCGCCAAGCTTCAGTGCTCACATCTGAAAACCGCCTTGAAAATTGGTTATGAACATTTTAGATGTAGTGTTAATAAAATGTTTAGCTCAGTGCTAGACACTTTAGGTAATCATTAGTTAATCGCTGAGTTAATCAGTAAGTATCCGTTACGACCATCTCGAAAATGAAAAGCTTCAGACAACCCAAGGGCTTACACACGTCCTTGTAGGAAGATTGGCTCTCTGATTTCTGAAGTAAAGAAACTCAGCCACAGGCTTCTCCATAATTTCACCCCCATTTTGGGCTTGAACCATCCATCCATCCATGCTGCCCCTGTCTATAAATATAATGGGCTGACAGCCACTAGTGCTGGAAACAGCTCTTCCTGAACTGGAATTTCTGACAGCTAACTTCCACAAGCTGTTCATGAGTTATTTCAAGGGACATTTTGCTGTCAATCACTTACCCCTGAAGTGGACTGCACAGGCCTGCTCTGCACTCAGGATCATGAAAAGGGTGGGAGCAACATTTGCTTCTTGGAAATTAACATACTAATTCATGACCCATAAAATAAAGTTGAGAAAAGGACTACGATGCTGAACAAGGAAAGGAAGCTATCCTCGCTGAGAACTCCATATATGTGAGGCATTACGTTACCTTGCAGAATCCTCGTAAGAATCCTGGGAGGCAGGTAATAGATTCTCATCTTACAAGTAGAGAAACTGAGGCTCAGAAACCCTAATTTGCCCCATCTGGTGAAGGAAGGAGCTGAGTTTCAAACCTAGGGCTCTTCAAACCTACGAAGTTCTTCCTGCATTTCTCTGAGGTATTGCTGTCAATATATGGAGTGAGATAGCTTTTTATTGCACAATGTTTAGCAGTTCTGATCACTGGGCATTAACGGTCAACAGCATGTCCAGGTCGTTGTAACAAGTAAAACTGCCTCCACACATTTTCAAACCTCCCCCCATGGAGAGGTGGGACGCCCCCGGCTGGGAACCACACAGACAGATAGACAGATCCATGACAGATCTGTCTGGAACAACACCCTGTTTCAGAATGGGATCCTGACAGAGAGTAAGGGGAGAAAGGGAGCTTTGCAGAGGTGGCTGTGAGGGCCCTCACCTAGTGTGGAAACGGATTTGTGAATCTGAGTGTGTGTCTTCCTACCCAGAGTTAATAATGCTCCTCCGTACATAGTATGTGCACAGAGATGAATGTGCGTGTGCGTGAGCTGTGCCCTTGAGTATGGAGTGTCAGGTCCCAGCCACCCGGGCCCCCTACTCATTTCCTCCACATTCGATCTCTTCCTAAAGAGTGGAGTCCACCTCCTAAATGCATTGCACACCATTCCTGCTGCAGTGCCCTCCATCACACCGCTTCATCTCTCACCTGGACCACTGCAACCACCAATGCATTCTCCGTGCCGCCGCCAGCTTGATCTTTCTAAAAGGCAAGTCAGACCACGTCACTCTCTAGCTCAAACTTCCTCAGTCACTGCCATTTTCTTTGCAGTTTTAGAAGCAGACCCTGTATCTAAATGAAATCTCCAAGTGGAAGTGCAATGTGTAGAACAGAGAAATGCAGGACTTCTCTGTTGAATTACGTAGACTCCTCAGCAAGGCGTACAAGGTCTTTCAGGATCTGTCCCCTGCCTCTCTCTCCAGCAACATCTCTTAGTACTGCAGAATGGGTGTGGCTTGGTGGCTAGCATCCATTGCCGCTTACTAGCTGTGCAAACCTAGGCACGTTGTTTCACACCTCTGTGCCTGGGTTTCCTTACTGGTAAAATGGGGGTGATAGCACTTCATGGAGTTCTTTTAAGAATTAGATTGGTTTGTATTTGTGAAGTATTTACAGCAGTCCTGGCACATAGTAAGCACTCAGTAAATGTTAACTCTTATGACCTTCCTTACATCCTGCCCAGAGTTGCCCTAAACTTCTACCAGTTCCCTGAAATGTCAGGCTTCCCACTCTACCACTTTGCACACTGTCTACGTGTGCGGGCAGTTGCACAGGGAATGGCTGCAAGACCTGGAGTCATGAAGCCACTCGAGAAAGGAAGGGGCTTTATTGCAAGGACACATGTGGGCTGAATCTAGCAGCAAAAAGCTGTCTAGGATCCAAGGGGACTCTAGGCACCAGGGGCTCTGATCATGTCCCCTCGTCTCTCTCAGCACTGGCTTCATCATCCTTCTACTCTGGCTGGACAGTTCACTCTGTATTCTCCAAACTTTTAAGAGATTCCATCTGATTGGCTAAATTCAGTTTCCAGTGCCTCCTAATTGGGTAAAGCCCTTTGTGCCCAGCTACTTTTTAAGACACTACCTACCTGTCAGGAGGCCACCTTCCATCCAGTCAGGTGTCACTGTACTGCAGAGGATGACTTTGCTTTTCCTCTCTGAGTCAGGTGTGTGGATGAGGCAGGGCTCCAGAAGGGGTGTTATGATCAGGCCTGTAACATGACATCTTTGCGACTTCTACTGGAAGAGATTTTTCTCGAATATTTGGAAATATTGTGAGTTTTTATTTGAAAGTGAGGCACTAGAAAGATCGACTGGCTGTGTAATAGGCTGGGCTCTAAAATGGGTGCACTTTGCTTTAGGTGATCAGAAAGGAAGTTTGCTTTTACTCCAAGTGGCCCCCAAATACAGGACACACGGGAGCTCTCTAATTTCTCCACGAAAGAACCTTCTGCTTGAGGAGAGACACCCGTGGCTACAGTGTTTCACATTCAAGTTGTGAGAAGGTGTTCCATTCACAGACGTTCAATTCATCCATCTGTTTTCTGCCCACATTTTACTCTGCCTTCTGGGGATGCATGCCAGCTCTGCCAGGCACGTTGGCTTTCTTCTAGGTTAAACCACCCTCCTGGTATTCTCCAGGCTGCAGCTGGCCCAACCCTCTCAGTTACCCGTCCTCGCGTAATGTTTTCTCTTCAGAGACTTGTTGAAGTCTCTCCTCTACTTTGCTTTGAGATAGTCTTCTTTCCCCCAGGTGAATTTGGATCTACATTTATTAACATGACAATACATTTGGTCTTTTAAGTTATTTCTTTGTTTTTAATACTTCTTTTTTGATGTTCTGCTATATCAATATTTCACCTTATAATCTGATTACTTTTCTGTGGGTGTACCTGTGAGGGTAGTATTTCCATGTGATAATCTGAACATTGTATATAGTCTCCTGTTCCAGTTGATAATCTTACAACTTTATATAATTAATTATAGCATACAGCCAGACTTAAAAGTACACAATCTGAACATCTGTGTTTTTAATGGGAGTATAATCTATTTACATTTTTGTGAATGTGTTTATGTTTCAATTTTCAGTACCAGGTTAGGCGTGATTTCTGTTTATTATTTTTTCTTTTTCTTTCTTTCTGTTGATAGATTTCTCTTTATTCTTGCTATAGTCTACTTTTTTTAGCCTGTTCATTTGGAAGCTATAGAATATACTTCTATTTCTCAGTAGTTTCTCCAATTTTTTGAACATATAATGCCTCACTTTTATAATAAAGTTAATGTTATTAAATATTTTAACCCTACCTTTGAACATTGCCATAATTTAACTAGTTTTTGGACACCTCCTGTCTGCCATCTTGTACTTCTTTAGTTTCAATTTTACATTTTTACAAAAAAATAATTAAATTTCTTTGCATTTTAAACAAATTTCCATGCTAGCATTAAATACATCCTCTAGTAATTATTTTGGTGAGTGTCTAGAAGTACAGACTCTTAGTTGTTATTACATTGAAAATGTCTGGATTGCTTAATACTGAATTAGTAAATACTGAACCATTGCTCCTAGGGGACATACAGGGTTAGGTTCCTGAGAGCCTCTGGCCACATCATTTCATCAGCTGATCAAAACATAACCTTGTTTCATGTGTGTTTCCATTTAAAGATACCATATTTAATCTACATTGTTAATTCATTCAAATAGAATTCAGAGCCAACAGCACTGTAACTCGTGTCTGGAGGAAGCTTGCCTAACACACACATTTTCTCCATAAGGCACATCAGAGCTTCTTGAGCTTAGGAACCCCAGCCAGCACGTCTGCATCATGCTTGGGAGCCATTTTAAACAGTGAAATCACCAACAAACAGCACAAAAATGTGAAAAACATAACACCAGGTAGACTACAAAAAGCACCCTTGTATGTAATGTGAGAGCTGCAACAGGAAGGCTGAACATCGCCTTGCTCCACCTCACCTGGGACCACAGTTCTGACGACTCGGAATTTCCCCCTCAAAGCATGTCTATGAAGCAGCACAAAGAGGTGGCATGTGTTGATTTGGGGGGTTACAAATAAATTTTAGTGAGTAGGCAAATTTGCAAATATGGAATCTGAAGATAAAGAGGATTGACTATACATGGAACACAGTGACTTTTCACAAAGTGAAGGCATCCGTGTAACAAGCACTTAAGGCACTCAAGTCAAGAAGTGAAAGATTTCTAGCAACCCTTTGGGCCCTCTTCCAAGGACAACCTCTGTCCTGACTTCCAACATTGTATATTAGTTTGTTTTTCTCGTATTACGTCACTATAAGCATGTGTTATGGACTGTGTCCAGCCTCTTTCGTTCAATATATTATCTGTACTGTTATGTTTGTAACATATAATCCATAGGTTATAGTCATCCATGTTGTAGGTCATGACAGTATTGGTCACTTTTAGGCATTTTTGTATTTTTGTCTATTTCATACAATTAATCTTTTCAGAAGCGAATTTGTATTCCTGTTGTTTTTGTTGTGTTTCTAGAATTATATTTCCTCATGTGTTTTTAGATTTTTGATTTTTAAGATCATTTTAAGCGGAAATCTCTCTGCTTTTTCCTCTTTACTTTACTTTCTTGTAGTGGAGAGGTGTGTTCTTTACCCTCCCAGGCCCCAGTCCAGAACCAAGTCTCATAGGGATGTTTCAGCACCCTTCTTCCACCACAACATTGGGGCTCTCCAGCCTCAGAGCCTGCAGAAGACTTGGCTCAGGTCCTGCTTGTGAGGCTGTGTCTGTCCAGCTGCCTCCTTAGGTTCCTATCAGCCTAAAAACAGTTACACGAAGTAGCAGAGTAGCAGCCTTGCTAAGCCCCCTTCGAAGGAGGGACACAGACTCCCACTCTTGACTTCACGCAGGGAGCCTGACTCTGTTCTGTGCCTGGTGTGGAGCTGTTTGGTCCCTATTTCTCTGTTGCAGTGAGTCTCCTTCCACCCCTGTCTGGGTCCAGACCTAGAGCCCACGTGCCCCTGGCCTCATCCTTGCTCACTGTTGTAGATTTCCAGTCCTAGGGATGCTTGCCTCGTCCTGGATCCCAGCCATTTCTTTTTGGTTATCTCTTCTTCTATTTGACTTGTCCTTGTTATGTGTCTGGAGATGGGAGAAGCTTCAGAGGAGTGAACTTAACTATATACTATGGTGCCTGGAAATCTGTATTGCTTTGTTTTACAAGGATAGCAAAGCCGTTTTTATTCAGAAATAAATAAACCACTGTTCTTGAGTTTCCATCTAGGTGGCGACAATGCAAATATCCATTATCCATTAAAAAGAGTGAGGTACCAACACATGCTATTACATGGATGAACCTTGACAACATTACGCTAAGTAAAAGAAACCAAATGTGAAAGGCCGTCTATCAGCTGATTCCATTTATATGAAATATCTAGAACAGACAAGGCCACAGAGACAGAAAGCAGGCTGATGGTTTCCAGGAGCACGGGAGGAGGAAAGGGGGTGTGACTATAATAGGTGTGCGGCTTCCTTTGCGGGTGATGAAAATGTTCTGGGACTAGACAGCGGCGTGTTTTCACAACACTGTAAACGCACTATATGCCATCGAGTTGTACACTTTAAAATACTTAAAATCATGGGTTTTCTCTTAGGTGAATTTTACCACTAGACAAAAGAGAGTCTCTACCCTTCTGCACACCTTTCCTACTGCTCCCCTTTGAATGTATCGCTCCCTTTTTGCACCAACACAATACCTAGTCTGTGCCTTTGGTGAGCATCTTCCAATCTTCTGCAAATTATACTGCAAATTATTTGTATTTGTGTCTGTCCCTTTGCCAGACTACAATCGTGTTCAAGAGAAGAGCTGTGTCCTGTTCAGATTTGTTTCTCCCTTACCTTGCTTAGTGACTGGCAAAGAGTAAGCCCAGCAAATACTTGCTGAATAAATGAATGAACAAATTAGTTGAACTCACGTGACATCCCCCCAACCCCCAACTTCCCCCCCACCCCCCACCTCAAATGCACTCTCTCTGGGTCTCTCAATTTATTGTTAGAATGATCCCCTGCGGAAAGGATTTTCATTTGGAAACACTCAGGGCTGAAGCCTTTAGCGTGAGAAAACTGCAAGCAGCCCTGACCATTCCCTGGGGTCCCCCTAAAACTTTGACCTGGCTTCTGCCAGTTCTAACCCACCGTCTGTTGGAGGTGCAGTTGCAATGGCTGCAGGCTCAATTATTCAAAATACTCCCAACAACTAAGCTCAAAAACGCTTGTGCTGAGTCACCCTCCGGCACAAAGCGTTTTCTTTACGATGCTCTCATCTGTCCTCTGAGGCGTAGATTGCAAATATCTCCGCCTCACTCTGCGGAGGTGAGTTGAGTGACTTCTCCTGGGTCAGGCAACAAACGATGGAGTAAGTGATGCATCAAACTGGAAGAGACTTCGAGGGGGCCTTCCTGTCCACGCGCCTGTATTTGACTGCATGTTTGTAGGCTTCAGGGTTGTAAATTTCCTGAACAGGCAGCTCTGAGGTTACGATTTTGAGATACAAAAATTTCTTCTTTAGCTTTAGTACCAATTCTTTATGATATGGCTGAAGGTGTTTCTTCTTGTTCCAACTTGTGTGGTGATAAAGACAGGAAAGAGTCGTTAACCATTTCCCCCATGTCAGTCCTTTGTACCCTCAAAATGATTTTTTCAATTATCCCTTTCACTCTTCCATATTAAATTTACAATCCTTTTGTCAAAAATAACTGAGGACCTACCACGCACCAGGAACTCTGAATTCCGACATAAGTAAAATATAACCCGTCCCTTCAAGGTGTGAGTTCATGGTCTTTCTTTAGGGTTTGCTTGAAATTCTTACTTCTGACTCTAATCCAGCTTCGTAAAAAGTGCCTCCAAATTTATCAGCAGGCAAACACTTTTACTAGCTTATTATTATTCTGTATGCTTTCAATAAATGGGAAAAGTCCATGTTAATCTCTTTTCCTGTTGTGCCCATGATCAGCGCAGGTTGGGGTTGTCTTTGCCCAGTCACACTGAAATCCTTCAGTTACCTGAAATGGAGCAGTTAGTTTTTGCAGATGAGAGAAACGGAGGAGAAACTTGAAAATAACTGCTTTCTAGCAGTGAGCGTAGAGTTCCATTGAAACATCCCCTTCTTACACAGCATCCCCAGGTCTGACATCATGGAGACACCTCACCTGGCTTAATGATGCACACAGGGCTTTTCTGGGAAACCCCACAGCCACCAGCAGAGCCCTGCAGTTTCCAGTCAGCCTGTGTGGTCCCTGGAGCTGTTGCTGAGGGACATGGCGGGCAGACTAAGGGTGCGTATTTCTCTATCATCTAGGAGAACCAAGGAGACGGAAGCCATCACTTCATTTACTGACTCAACATCCTAGGGAGAGAGGATGTATGGGGTCCCTGGCCTGCTCTGAAAGAGACATGCTAGGATTCCACAACTAGCCCTGCAGCCTGCCTCCAACAATGATGCTGACCACTCTTGCAGCAGCATTTCTCTGTCATCTGTGCCACCTGTGAAATAGATTTGAGATCAAAAAATGCTCAGTGAAATAAATGACCATTTTTTTTATACTTTAGGGCTAGGTTTAAAAAAAACTGGTAACAGTCTCCTAAGAGGGGGATGTAGTAACTCATAGCCACCTGTCACTCATTAGTCCTGATCACAATTGCAGTTCTGCTGCCGCTGGTCAGCACGGCACTGGAGGGTCTCTCTCCTCTCAGTGCTTTTCGTGCCATCTTCTTGTATGTGGACTACCTTATAGCTAAATATATGAAGGCAGGGAACTCTCTGCCTTGCTTGTCACTGTCTTTGTTTGGGTTCCCCCAGAAGCAGACCCTGGGACAAAAATACCAGTGGTAGTAACTCTGAGAGGTGATCCCAGGAAACACTGGTAGGGTATGGAGACAGGGAAGGGAAATTAGCCAAAAAAGAATCATTACCAAGCAAGTTACATCATGGGTGACTGCAACCTGATCCCATGAGTGAACTGTGGGAAAATGGGGTTTTACACAAATCTCAGATGTTGTCCCACTCGAGGGGTGAGGGAATTGGGGTATTTTTTTTTAACATTTTTTATTGATTTATAATAATTTTAAATGTTGTGTCAAATTTCATTGTAGAGCCCAATTTTTCAGTTATACATGAACATATATATATATATTCATTGTCACTTTTTTTCCTCTGTGAACTACCATAAGATCTTGTGTATATTTCCCTGTGCTATACAGTATAATCTTGTTTATCTATTCTGCATTTTGAAATCCCAGTCTATCCCTTGCCACCCCCCACCCCCTTGGTAACCACAAGTTTGTATTCTATGTCTATGAGTCTATTTCTGTTTTGTATTTACGCTTTGTTTTTTGTTTGCTTGTTTGTTTGTTTTTGTTTTTGTTTTTTAGATTCCACATATGAGCGATCTCATATGGTATTTTTCTTTCTCTTTCTGGCTTACTTCACTTAGAATGACATTCTCCAGGAGCATCCATGTTGCTGCAAATGGCGTTATGTTGTCGGTTTTTATGGCTGAATAGTATTCCATTGTATAAATATACCACATCTTCTTTATCCAGTCATCTGTTGATGGACATTTAGGTTGTTTCCATGTCTTGGCTATTGTAAACAGTGCTGCTGTGAACATTCAGGTGCAGGTGTCATTTTGAAGTAGGGTTCCTTCTGGATATATGCCCAGGAGTGGGATTCCTGGGTCATATGGTAAGTCTATTCCTAGTCTTTTGAGGAATCTCCATACTGTTTTCCACAGTGGCTGCACCAAGCTACAGGAAATTGGGGTGTTTATGTGCTAATTTCCATCAGTCATTGGTTGAGGGCTGTTCCTGTGCAACATCAATTGTATATCCATATGGAAAAAATGAACCTTAATTCCTACTTCACACAATTTAATACAAGAAGGATCATATGCCTAGATGTAAAAGACAAAACTATTAAAGTTTCTAGAAGAAAACATAGGAGAATATGTGTACAACCTTAGAGCAGGCAAAGATTTGTCAGGCAGGACACACACACACACAAACACATAAAAACCACCTGAAAAGTTAATAAACTGGACTTTATTCAAAATTAAGTACTTCTGCTCTTTCAAAAACATTGTTAAGAAAATGAAAAGGCAAGTCATAGAATGGGAAGAATATTTTCAATACATATATATTTGACAAAAGACTTGTATCTAGAATATGTAAAGAACTCCTACAACTCAATCATGGCAAAAGATTTGAACAGACACTTCATGGAATTAGATACACAAATGGCCAGTAAACCATTTGAAATGGGGCTCAACATTATTCATCATCAGGGAAATGCAAATTAAAACCACAATGAGACACCACGATATAGCCACTCGAGTTGCTAAAACTGAAAGGACTTGACAATGCAGATGTCAGCAAGGACAACGGGAACTCTCATATTTTGCTGGTGGGAGCACAAAATGGTACAACCATCATGAAGAACTCTTTGGCAGTTTTTTACAGGGTTAAACATCTCTCTCTCTCTCTCAACCAGCAATTCCACTCCTAGGTATTTATTGAATATAAATGACAGCACATCTCTACAAAAGAGACTGGTACAAAAATGTTCATAACAGCTTAAAAAGCCAAACAGAAAACAATTCAAATGTCCATCAACAAGTGAGAAACAAACCGTGATATAATTATACAACAGAATGCTATTCATCACTTAAAAGGAATGAACAACTGATACATACAACATGGATGAAGCTAAAAGACAAAATCACACTGAATAAAAGAAGCAGATATAAAAGAGTATATTTTGTATGGTTTCATATATATTAAGTCCAGAAACAGGAAAGCTAAGACACAGTGATTAAAATCAGATCAATGGTTGCCCTTGGGAGTAGGAGACTGACTGGAAGGAGGCACTTCGAAGGGAACTTGGGGCTTTTGGAAATGTTCTGTATCTTGTTTTGAATGGTGGTTACATGAATGTATATAGGTGTCAAAACTTGCCTAGCTGAACATATAAGATCCGTGCTTTTTATTGTATAAAATTATACCTTATTAGGAACAGGAAATGGGTGGAAGAAAAGCTTTTGAGTGATAAAGCCTCATGCAAGTTTGTGAGTCATTAAAAAAAAGAATGTATGTATATATACGCATGACTGGGACATTATGCGGTACACCAGAAACTTACACATTATAACTGTCTATATATGCGGTACACCAGAAACTGACACATTATAACTGTCTATACTTCAATTTAAAAAGGTAAATAAATTAATTAAATTAAAGCTTAGGAGAAAAAATTATACCTTATTAAGGTATATTACAGATTTATCTTTAAAAAAGAAAACACAATCGGCATTTAAAAAAACACGGAGTAATTCACACATCCACCCCGCCCCCTCCAGCACCAGACCGTAAGCTTCAGGAGGGCAGACGTCTCATCTGTTTTGTTCTCTACTGCATCCCCAGCACACAGTAAGGTGTCTGGGACCTCCTGAATGCTCAAATCACCTCTGTTAATATCATAGGTTTTTAGGAGCCTCTGTGCACTGAGCTGTGGCTTTATATCTCCCTTTGCAGACATGATCTGTTCTTGGCAGACGCTGGTGGCCCCAGGAGCTTGAGCACAGGTGCATTGTCTAGGAAGGGAGCTTGCAGGTGGGAGCCCAGCAGGGCTCTGGGTGTCCTTGGGCACTGACAGGGTCCCAACTGTGAGCACCATCTGCTCCTGTGAAGGGTGTCTGACAGCATCTGCAGCTCTGGACCTGGAAGGTGAGCGCCTCTGAGACTGAATGTCAGGCTCCCATTCCCATCCTCCTGCCTGTAGGGAGCCCACAGAAAGTCACTCTAACTCTGCAAATAGAAACCACCAGCACGTGCACCGCTGTGTAATTTATCAAGTATTTTCCCACATACGATCTTATTTTGTCCTCCCTAAAGCCCTGTAAGGTAGGTATTTGCTAACCCTATTTCACAGAGAGGTTAAGTGACATCCCAAGGTTACACAGCTGGCAAGGGGTGGAACTGGGATTCAAACCAAGTTTCTAACCATTTACTACTATATTAAATGCAGTACTGCTGTGTCATTTGAGGACCTTCAGAAGCCGTTTCTGAAATCTGACTCCTTCAAGCTCTGTTGGAATGTAAAGATAACAAATACCTCTTGCCTTGAATGCAATGTAGTCTATACGCCCCTGAGAGATCAGCCTGCCTGGACCACCATTATGATAGTGTCACTCTCCTATGCCAATTTTCCATGCTCCTCACCACCTACCAAGTAAAATTCATTCTCCTTAACTTCTGTTCAGTGCCCTTCTGCCTAACTCTCCTTTGCGGCTTCATCTTCTTTAAAAACCCTTGCATTCTGGCTGGTTATGTCAGTATCCTCATCTCTGCAACTCTGCTCCTCAACCTGCCCTCCATATGGAATAGTAGTTTCTTGCATCTTCCCTTTGGACACTTTCTCATCCTTCAAGTCGGGACTGAAATGCCACTGCCATTCCTGTTTGTAGATTTTTACTTCATCTGAATCCCTAGAGCATATGGTTTGTACCTTTCACTTGGCATTAACTGTCAGGTATCATGGGTACCTCTCCTTGTCTTTTTTTATTAGATTCTGAGGTCCTAGAAAGCAAATGCATGCCTTACCCATTTCTGTTACCGGTATTGTAACTAACATAGCTACTTACTGTATTTAATGGTGCTTGGTTGAGCGAATATATTACCACCTCTCCAACCATTGTCTATACATTTAATACCCTTTGACATGCATGGCTTTAAAAATTGTTTGCATTTTAACTTTATTTTATGTGTTTGGTTAACATAGCTTCCATCCTCCTGCACATTGCTTCTGATTTGAAACGGATGGATGGATACCCAGATTCTTTGCCAGCTGGGCAGACAGACACGTGAAGAGATTGTGGAATCTATAGTTCTATTCTGGCTGTTCAACCTTGTATAAATTGTTTCTATTCTCAGAACTTAATTTTGCCTCCATTTATTCAGTGGGGGTAATAACCTCTACTTTGCTTCCTTAAGTCACCGCAAGGTCATTGGGAGGACAGGTGAAATAACACGCAGAAGTGCTTTGTCCATTATAAACCACCCAGACCCGTCACTGAGTTGCACCTGCTGTTTGATTGAGGCACACCTTTCATTGTCAGCCCACCCATTTGCTCCTCTCTTTTAAAGAGAACTTGACTGGAGGAAATACGCCTCGGGACCCACAGGAAGATGGAGACAACCCCATTTCCTGAATGGTGTGTGGAACTGGGGCTTTGTCGTGGTGGGTTTGATGTGGACAGGGATGTTGTCATTTGAAAGGCTGCTATGAGGAAGGGAAACACAGTGCCCAGGCGGCCTCCAAGAGCCGGCCCGGACCCAGGCTGTAGAAGTCACAGGGAGTCGGTCAGTTTTCGGAAATGTCTCAGTGAGGGTGGCTGTACGATGACCTGGGCTGCCTGAGGGAACGTGAGGGCCCCAACGTGGCAGAAGCAAGGCCAACTACCACTTAGAAGCCTCAGAGCCGCAGTGCAGGTGGGAGTCACCACTTCGTCTACCAAGATGAGGGCGAGCTCGACGTCCAGAGCGACGCCCATCACCCGAGGCCCCGCTTCGCCCCGCTTCGCCCCGCTTCGCCCCGCTTCGCCCCGCTTCGCCCCGCTTCGCCCCGCTTCGCCCCGTGCTTCGGGACCTGTCCATTGGCTCCCACTCTGGGGGAGGGTGGGCCTTGCGTCATCTCGCTTCCTGATTGGTTAGCTGCCCTGATTGGCGGGTGCCGCGGCTGCGCGAGCCTGGACGCCCAACATGGCAGAGGCGGGAAGAGAGCATGCGGGCCTCGGGCTCTTCGGAAGAGACGCGACTCAGTGGCCTCTCCAGCGGTATGGCCGCTTCATGCCCTCGGGCACCGGAGAACCGCCTGGGCCTGGCCTGGAAGCTGGGACAGCCTCTTCCCCGACATGGAAGGTGAGGCCCGAAGGTGGGAAGGGCCACAGGGCGCTCACCCCTCAGGGAGGATGGGAAGACTGCAGCCGGTCTCTAGCGAAGAGCAGGCACGAATGAGGGGTGTCAGTTGGATTGAGCAACGTGAAGGTCGTTACAGTCTTTGCCAAGAGAAGTTTCAGTGAGTGAAGCGGGTGGAAGCCGGGTGGGGTGGGCCGAAGAGTGACTGGGCGGTGAGGAAGTGGAACCGGTGTGCGCGGTCAGTTCTTCCGGGAGACTTGGCTGTGGGTAGAGTTGGGGCATAATGAGTTGTTCACCAAATTCTAGAATATTAGAGCTAAGACCATAACAAATGCGTTAAATACTTCGTTGTACTCTTGTGGAACACCGTATCTTGAGAAATTATATAGGCTGCAAATGCAAAATGGGATGTATAATAGAATCTTGTAAAAAAAAATAATTGGAGATTCTTGACATAGTTTTTGAAACCACCCAACAGGTTCCTTGATACCTTCTCTTAACACCCTTTAAACCCTTTCTCCTAAGGCATCTTCGTTGGGTGCATTGCCTCAGGTGCAGCTGAGTAACTATTAGACTCCTGTCTTGTAACCCAGAGGCCAGGGACGTTGACCATGCTAAGGAGTTGTTATTACACTTTTCCCCCTTCTCTTTGCAAAGCTCTTCATAATTGCTTATAAGGAAGGGTACTTTTCAACAATTCTCAAATGTTTGGCATACAGCCATTGCTACAGCGACAAGAGATGAGGTTGGCTTTTGCAGTGCTTTTGAAAACTGAACATTTGTACCTTCCTTTGAATCCGTGCCGAACCACCCTACCTGCTGTGATCAGTTTCAGCCTAGGTCTGTCATTTTGGGGGGGGGGGGGATAAACGAAAGAGAAAACAAGATTTGTTCTATTTTATGTGCACTGTGACTACTGTGCAATAGTAATAAAAGATGAGCCATCTAAAGAACTGCCCTAAGTCCCTTGTGAATTTCTTATTTTAAAAATATGTGGTACCTGCAGTAGAAATATGTTGGGTAAAGCATAAAAATATATTATTGTGGCGAATAGAGTCACTCTGGTCTTTTTTTCTCTAGGGCACTTTCAAGTTCAACCTTGGTTGAATCTATATTGAGTTTTTTCACTTTTTCCTGAAATTATGGGGGAGAATCTGATTTCCTGGTACAGTTCTATATGGTAGTTTAATTACAGAGAAGACGTTCCTCTCAATGGCTACATGCTAAGGCAAAAATGTTGAGAAAAAAATGAATAGTACAATGAGACTTCTAAGACTTGAGGTCTTAGTTGAGAGGTATGGTCAAGTCTGAGACATCTTATATATAGAATACAGAATGTGTATGTATATTGATTTATTTGAACTGAATTATTGTTATGAAAAGTTAAGATCTGGAGATAAATTAACAACAATTTGGAAGCAAATAAACTTTGTAACACTGTTTTTAAAAAGTGTGGAAAAAATCAACAGTTGAGAGCTATGCTCCTCAGACTTCAGTGTGCACAGAAATCACTTGGGGATTTTTTTTTTTTTTAAATGCAAATTCTGACTTAGTAGATTGGGTGTGGGCAGTGGAGTTCTGTGATTCTGACAGGCGTCCAGGCAATGCTGGAGCTGTTTGTGCAAGGCCCACCCTTTGCGAGACAAGAGTTTAGAAGACCTTGAATGAAATGGGAAGCCTTATAGTAAAATTAATAAAATGAATTTGTGGAGTTATGAGGTAAGGCAATCAGATTCACAATGAATATGCAAACGTTTTATTAATAGGGTTAATATTTAAGCCATCTGTCACATAAGTAGAATTAGCAAATGAAATACATCTTGAATTTGATTTTAATTCCTTACATCTGTTAGCCCAGCCTTTCTGAAAGGATTATCATAATAACAGATTGGTCTGTTTTATGTATTTTATGTCTGAATGCAATTTAGTCTGCTAATTTGAGAATAATTTTGAAAGGTGATGTTAATTGCAGGTTGCTTTTAAATTAAAGTTTTACCACACTTTGCAGATTCCAAGGATTTCTCAGACATGCCCTAATTGGTTGAACCTGACAACTTCTTATTTTTTTCCTTTCAAAGGGGAAAAAAATCCTTTAATTTTTATGGAAGGAACTTAAAATAATTGCCCTACTTAGAAATTAAGAAATAGAATATGAAGTTTGTACTTGAAATGAACTTTTAAATGCATGTTCAGCATAAGATATACTTTGAGTCCTCTTAACAGTGTCCTTTTTTCGGTCTTTCCCTTGTGCCTACATACTTATTAGCATATGATAGGTGCTCAGTAAATGTTTGAGTGTGTGGTAACTTTTCTAAACTTTTCTTATGATAATGTGATAATTATGACATGATAGCTACTATTTATTATTTACTTTGGTATATTTGTTACAGCAGCCCTGTGAAGCAACCATTTTGTAGATAAGAGAACTAAAAGAGAGGTTCAGTGGCTTGCTCAGGAACACAGAGATGAGAGAGAATTCAGACCCTGTTTTTCATGTCTCTAAAGCTTTAACCACTTAATCACCAAGGTTAAAGCTTTTAACCACTATGTTGTTTGTCTTAGAAGTGTTAATATTTCATATGGGGAATAGCAATTCAGTTATATAGATGAGGAATTTTGAGATTAACACACAGGGTCAAAATGATAAAAATTACAGTAGGTGGGTTTTTGTTTTTGTTTTTGTTTTTGTTTTTGAGGAAAATTTAAGATACCCAGTAAAACCCCAGGAAAATTGTTTTTGAAAATAGTAAAGTAGTAGTTCATCTTTGCATGCCTGGTAATTTTTGATTGGATGCCTGATGTTGTGAATTTTAGCCAGTGGGGTGCTGGATATTTTTGGGTTCCTATAAATATTCTTGAGCTTTTTGCTGGGATAAGTCACTTGGAAACAGTTTGATCCTTTCAAGTCTTGCTCTTGAGTTTTGTTAGATTGGACCAGAGCAGCATTTAATCTAGGGATCAGTTTTCCTACTCCTGAGGCCAGACTCTTCAGCATACGTACTCTACCCAGTGCCCTGTAAATTAGGAGGTTTCTTACAGTGGCTGATGAGAGCAGGTGCTATTCGCTGCCCTGTGTGAGCTCTCTGGATTGTTCCCTTTTAAGCCCTTTCAGGTGGTTCTTTGCCCAGCCTCTAGTTGTTTGCTCGCACACAGGAACTTGGGGATTTGAGAAGGGGTCTCTGCAGGTGTCAGGGGTCCTCTCTTCAAGCAACACTCTCCTCTGTGGTATTCTGGCCCCCAAACTCTAGCCACACTGACCTTCCTGGGCTTGCAGTTCTCTCCCCTCCACTCAAGGACACCTCATCAGATTCTGCCTGGGCTCCTTCTCCTTGTACTTTGGCCTGGAAACTTTCTCCAAGAAGTAATCTAGGGCAAAGGTAAGGCTCACCTCCTTTGTTTCCATTATTTCTCGGGAATCATGTCCTTTATTACTTGATATCCATTGTCTTGAAAACTGTTGTTTCCTCTGATTGTCCAATTTTTTAGTTGTTTCAGGCACCAGGGCGAATTTAGTCCCTGGTACATTGTGTTGGCCAGAAGTGGAAGTCCACAGTGGGTCATTTGATTCAATTCCATTCTGCTGTATTCGGCTGCTTCCTACAGTGGTGTCTTCTATTAGGAAGATGTAGGGTATCATCAAGAGAGATTATTCTTTCATGCAGCTTGCTTTTTAAAGAGTTAACAGGCTATGTTTTTTATTAATTAGGATTAAGATTGGCTCTGAATAACAGAAAATGCAAAATAACAGTGGATTAAATAAGATGAACGTTTATTATTATTCACATAATGAATTGTACAGGGCTGGTATGACACTCCACAGCGTCAGGAAATGAGGATCCTAGTTTGTGCCTCTGCCATGCATGGCCATGGTCTCAGAGTCCAAGGTAGAACTGATATTCCAGACAGCCTGATAGAGGAAGGAATGAAGAAGTAGACAAAGGATGCACACTTAAGAAAGTTTCCAGTAAGTTGCACATGCTACTTCCTCTTGTAGCACAGTGGCCAGAACTAGGACCTGTGGTCATCTTAACTGCATGGATAGCTGACATATGTAGCCTGAATTCCATGAGACATGTGTCCAGATGAAAATCAGGGCTTCTATTACCATATAAGAAGGAAAGTGGTGATTTGAGAACAAGGAGAAGTCTCTTCTGAATCTGGAGACTGCTAAGTGAAATTCCTGGGGTCCCTGGTTGGAACTCAAAAGGCATTTCTAATAACAATAGCAACAAATTAAAAAAGTTATTTAGTGCATAGTTACTATCTGTCGGTACCTGGAATAGTGCTTGAGAAATGCCGCCCCAAGCTTTTTAAAGAGTCAAGGTCAGGCATTCTTCTAAGTATCTGATCTTGCATTATCCCATTTAATCTTTTGGATGATCTTATAAGGTAATCATTACTATTTTTATTTTATAGATGAAGAAATTATACTTCTAAGTGGCAAAACTAGGATTTGACCCTAGATCTATCTGACTCCAGATAATGTCTTGTATAAAGTAGTAGTCATTAGCATTGTTCACCAAAAGTACTAAGGTTGCATATCCTTGCTGTGAAGTTAGTTGTGTGTCATGTGACTGGTTTTAGCCAAAGAAATGTGAGCAGAAATGACCTATGTCATGGGCAGGAGTTTTAAAGGCCAGTGTATGGGCGGAGGTGGTGGTGGTATGACTCGGTGGTAGAGTGTGTGCTTAACATTCACAAGGTCCTGAGTTCAGTCTCCAGAACCTCCATTAAAAATAAATAAACCTAATTACCTCCCCCCAAAAAAAATTTAAAAGAAAAGAGCCAGTGTATGATTAATCATTTTCTTTCCCTTTGCTACAGTGTGGGCTACCCTGTCAGCACAGGTCTTACAGTGAGAATGACAGGCAGTGTGAGGTAGAACATGAAAACAGGTAGAAAGAGGATGAATAGATCGTGTGAGCGAGAAATAAAACCATTGCTCTTGGGGGTTGTTAATTTCTACAGCAGACTCTAGCTTATATCTGATTGATACAGAGATGATTTTTACAGTTAGGGTTATGTTTAATTGAATTATATGTCACATACATTGTACTTTGTAGATTGCTTGGCTTTTGAGAAGACCTTTCTGATAGTCTAACATGTTTTTCTGGGACAAAATCATTACTTGTTTCATAGCCCCAGATTATAAATACATATTTCCAACTCTGTTTTCCTTCAGTAAACAAAAGCTTAATTTTACTGTGTAACATAGTTTTCATAGAGGCTATGGCTTGACTTAAGGTAGAATTTATCTAAATAAATACAGCAAACATTTTTTTTTCAGTTTAATGGTTGAAGGAGTCTAAGAAATTATAGTCTAAAATGAGGCCCAAGAAAATTAAAAATCATTCACGTTTAGGATTTGTTCCCTGTCTACTATGTGCCAGACACTATTCAGGGCTCTGTTTAGAGATGATTAAGTCGTCACCACTGGAAGATTTAGCCAAGTAAGCTCAAATACCTGCTTATTTGGAATTTAGGGTGCTTTTCACCTAAAAAAATGACAACATGGCATCTGAGAAGTAAGTTAAGGTGTTTCTTGAACTCAGATTTAGAAATACAGTTTGGATATTGGAACTGTCACGGGCTTAAACAAGCCTTGGTTTTGAGTAAATAGATAGCACCTGTGAAGATAGCAAAGGCAAGGGCTTGAGTTGCAGAGTCCTCAGAGGGGTGTACCAATGGGAGGCACCACTTTCTGGTATGTTCAGTGGTTTTTATAAGAGTTATTAGTTTGGGAAATATTCAAGGGTTTTTTAGTTAGGATTGTGTTTTATAGAAAAAATAATAACCAGAGGGGCCTGGTTGATTGGTAATCAGGACATAAAGAACTTATTCCTCTGTAGCATGGGAGGTATTTTGAGTAAATATATTCTGCTTATGACTACGAATCAAGGTGATCAAGTTAGCTCCAATAGCTAGGTTTAGAAGAACTAGATAATTTCATGATCATTAATCTTATTTGGGATATATGTGGTAAAAGAAGGGAATCACATCTCATGCTTTGATGCATGAGATGATTTTTTTTTCCCCTTTGGTTCTAAAGAAAAAACAAATTCCCCCAGGTATATATCATTACATTTTTATTTTTTGATCTGGGTGCTATGCTCTTGGAATTGTGTTTATTATTATGGTTACTGTTAGCACTTTGCATTTCTGTGAAACATGAAAAGCAAAATACTGAATTTTAGAGTGTGGTAATGGGTATGTAGCGGGACCATTTTCATTAGCATAATACACCCTACAAGTTTGTTGAAATAATTTATGAGGCTCTTTAACTACCAAGAATAAGTGAGGAGGCACCTAATAGCCTACTTAGCAATTTTGCACATTTTTCACGTTTTATAATGCATAAATCAGCAGTTTGGGCCAATATGTAGAGCTATGACACTTCCTGAGCAGTCTTAAAAGCAGAGAAAAACTCTTTAAGTACATAATTTAATTTGTCACATCTGAAGAATAATGCTATTTTATTTTAGCCTTTCATATAGATGTAATTTATAAGTTCATTTGAAATACTTTACTATAGTTCTTTTAACCTTTTTTTCTAATTAATTTAATATTAGTCTTACAGTAAAGTCTTGCACAAATACATGAATATAAAACAGGAGGAGGCTCTCTGATCACTTAACCAGCGTATAACCTATGCTTGAAGCCAGTTGTGATAGGCAGGCTCTGTATCTCAATGTGTGCTGCTTTGTTGATGACAAGATACTACAATAGCCAGAGGTCAGGTTGATGTAAATCTTTCTTTCCCCAGTTTATTGAGATATAATTGACATGTAACTTTGTATGAGTTTAAGGTGTACAACATGATTTGGTATATGTATATATTTTAAAATGATTGCCACAGTAAGTTTAGTTAACGTCCACCACCTCACATAGTTACAATATTTTCCCTTGTGATGAGAACTTTTGAAATCTGTCAGCAACTTTCAAATATACAATACAGTATTGTTAGCTATAGTCTCATGTTGTACATTACATCCCCAGAACTTATTTATCATTTGTCTGGAAGTTTGTACCTTTTGACCACCTCCACCCATTTTACCCACCCCTACCTGTGTTCTTCACCAATCTGTTCTGTTTCTGTGAATTCATTTTTCAAAATTGCACATATGATCCAGTACTTGCCTTTCTCTGACTTGTTTTACTTAGCGTAATGCCCTCAATGTTCATCTGCATTACCCCAATTGGCAGGATTTTCTCGCTTTTTTATGACTCAGTAATATTCTATCACGTATGTGTATACATCATGTTTTCTTTATCATTCTTCTGTTGATGGACACCTAGATTGTTTCCATGTCTTGGCTTTTGTAAATAATGTTGCAGTGTACCTGTTGGCCATTTGAACATCTTCTTTAGAAAAATGTCTTTTCAGGTCCTTTGCCCATTTTAAAATTGGGTTATTTGCTTTTTTGCTATTGATTTGTAAGAATTCCTTATATTTTTTGGATATTAACCCCACGTAAGATATGTAGTTTACAAATATTTTCTCTCCTTCTGTAGGTTGTCTTTTCATTTTGTTGATCATTTCTTTTGATATGCAGAAATTTGTTAGTTTGATGTAGTCCCAAAGAGGCGACGAGAGCAGAGAGGTAATGGAGGGCTAACATCTTGCATGAATTCTCTAGATGAGATGGAAAGCTGTTGTAGGACTTTGAGCTAGAAATTACATGACCTGATTTAGGTTTTAAAAGGATCACTCTGGCTACTGTATTGAGAATAAACTGTGTAGAAAAGGGGGAACAAGAACAGAAACTGGAAAGCCAGATAGGAGGTTATTAAAATAAACCAACTAGAGATTATGATGACATGACTCAGACCAGACCTGTGAGAAGCAGTTAGGTTCTGAATACTTTGAAGGCAGTTATGAAGGATTTGCTGATGATTGTGGGCATGCAGAAGGGAGAGGACTCAAGAACGATTCCACAGTTTGGGCCTAACAAAATGGAATGATAGAATTATATTCTGAGATGGGAAAACTGTGGGAGTCAAAACCTGCAGCAGCCTGGTACACGGCAGGTGCTTTGCGTTGGGAAAGGTAGTCTGGTGCATGTAGTCTTGCAGCCCCGTCTTGGCCTCGGCTACGTAAGAATGGGCCTTGGGCCTGGAACGCTTATTTAGCAAGAGAGAGTTCTCACAGCCTGTGCTCCCTTGTTCTGCTCAAGCATCATATGACTTCTGGCCAGCCCCATTGCTGTATCTGTCTCCTGGGGAGAAGAAAAGGGGTCCTTGTGCTGCAGCCATGAGGGATAAATGCAGGCCAGCTGCCCTTCATGGCTGCCAAGAGGGGCCTGCTGGCTGTGGGGGAGCCGGCCGCCACTACTGATGCTGATCTTGCCTTGTTTCTTCTCCGTGTGAGTCAAGAGCTGTTCCCTCTAGTGCTTCACAGCGTTGTTTTCTATAGTAACTCCGGTACTGAGATGCAGTGGGCCGATGTGTTTGGACTTCTACTCCTGGTGACAGGCAACAGATGCCACTTGCCTGACACTTTGTAAATACTGAATGAATGAATGGGAAAGTTCAGATTTCAAGTTGGGGCTGTTAATTTTGAGATGACTGTTAAGTGGAGATGTTGAGTGAGCAATTAGATGTAAAGTGTGGAGGTCAGGGGAGAAAAATTACAAAGTAATTTGGAAAGAATTGGCATCTCCATAATGAGTGTTTCTACCCAACAAGGGACATATGTAAGAATGTTCATAACAACATTATTTGTAGTAGACTCACACTGGAAAACAGTATTCTTGAACAGAAGAATGAAAAAATAAATGGTAGTATTATCATAGAATGTTATTTTTCAGTAATGAAAACAAACAGAAGAATGAAAAAATAGTGGTATAGTCATAGGATGGTATTCTACAGTAATGAAAATGAATGAACTCAGGTACATGCAACACCATTGATGAAGTCAGACATGAATTCTTTTCTGTATGAGTCTATTCATATAGCTAAAACTATAGTGTTTGAAGTCAGGATGGAGGTTATCTTACAGGGAGGAGAGAGCAGGTAGTAATTGGGAGATAGCACTGGGGTGCCTTCTAGAAGGCTTCTGTTTCTTCAGCTGAGTGGTGATTATATGTTTGCTTTATCATCAGTCATTGAATTGTACATTTAAGTGTTGTGTATTATTTGGAATATATGTTATATTTCTAAAAAAAAAAATTGACCATTACGTTGCCTCCCAAAGAATTCAACAGACTCTAGATTTGATAGGTGTGCTTGACTCCTAGATATCCTTGTGGTTTTAAGTGGTTATGAAACATAGAAGACAATTTATTCAAACTATGATGGGAAGAGTGGCATACAAATAACTGAAATCCTACTATTGGGAAAGAGGCTGGATAACAACCACTGAAGGAAACAGTGCAGGGCTTAGTATGCCCTCCTTGACATCCAAAATGTTATTTGATTTTTAAGTTTGAAATTTAACGTGAATTAGGGAAGACTCATTAGGAAATCTGGAGTTTAAATATAGCATTAAAACTCCAAACCTCACATATGAAATTGTAAGATAGAACATTATTTCTCAATAGACTGCAGTAACCTTATAAAAATATACTTGAGTTAGGTATGTGTTAATTATTTTGAGCTTGAGCATTAAGATGAGTCTGTAATTTCATCTTATTATTTATACATGGATGTTTACCTTTACAATGTTTATTAATGATATTAAAGACACATCTACAGTGTTGTCACTTATTAAGACCCAAATCCCACTCTTAAGAGTCATGTCTTCCTTGACACTTTGATTTAATTGCCTCAACTCCCCACCACAACTATAGACCAAATCTAACAAGGTAAAATATAATGGGGATAAATGCAAGGTTTTACATTTAGGTTCAGATGAGGAAAGTAAAAGTATGATTTATCAACATAGGTGATGAAGGTTCAGGAGGTTTTATTGATACAAGATCACTCTTCAATGGGACTGCTCCCTCTAAAGGTTAACGTGATTGTAGGCTTCATTACTGCAAATAAAAGGAGGTTCTGGAGCATACCAAGAGTATTATGGTCAGTTTTGGGCACCCTATTTTTAAGAGTGACGTTACAAATTAAAGCTCATCCAAAGGAGAGCACCAGATTTTGAGGCTTTATGAATGGAGTAAATGGCTAAGTAACTGTGAGTCTGAAGTCTGACAGAAGTCCTGTAAGGCATCATCCCCATTGTGCAGAAAGGAAATTGAGGCTCAAAGATAATGATTTATTAAAATATAAGTGAAAAGTGGTTGGCTCAGGCCCCAAATCTTTGATTTTCATCTAGTATTCTTGTTTCAAAATACTGGTTTTAGTTACATATTTTAAAAGCTTGGCTGTTAACCCCTATTTGAGGAGAAACTTGAAAGTATAAGGGAATGACTATAGGTTAAATGGAGAGAAAGGGAACATTCAGAGTGTGAAGATCTGTATGAGAGAAAGTTTAGTCATAAGTTTGTTAGTATTACAGAAATGAATTGTCTTATACACATTTCTCTCGCTCTTTTTCAAGGTTTTTGACTCCAATGAAGAATCTGGGCACCTTGTTCTCACCATAGTTATATCAGGTCATTTCTTCATTTCCCAAGGACAGACGCTACTGGTAGGTTTTATGCGTATAGTTTAGTATGTAGCTATATTTCCTCATCTTTGTAGTCTTACATTAATTTTTTATGTTGAAGGTTCTCACTAAAATTCATCAGATTCTACAAATAAAGAATTTTTCGAAAGTTCTGTTAACAGTGGGAAATAAAAAACATACTGAATATTTCCTGCCCTAAAGGGGTTTAGGGTTTTGTTGGGAGTCGGATTGGATCAAAGGATAGAGATTAACAAGTATTATAAAGGATTTCTCATTGGGGAGATTGGGTTGAAGATAGGCTAGATTTGTAGAGAAATGGGTGGAGGGTTTTCCAGATAAAGAGCATATGCAGAGAGGAATAGATTTGAGGAATAGCTAAAATAAAACTTGAAGCATGCTATTATCAATCGATACGGCCCTCTATAAAACTCTAATTTTATAAAAATGCATGTTTTTTATTCTGAATACACACAAATTGTAGGAAACTTTGAAATGAAGAAATATATAAAGAATCAATTGCTTGAAAGTTAATTTTTTTAATTGAAGTGTAGTTGATTTACAATATTATATTAATTTCAGGTATACAGCAAGATGATTCAGTTATATATTTTTTCAGATTATTTTCCCTTACAGGTTATTATAAGATATTGAATATAGTGCTATACAGTAAATCCTTATTACGTATCTATTTTATATATAGTGGTGTGTATCTGTTAATCCCATTCTCCTAATTTATCCTTCCCCTGCCTTTTCTCCTTTAGTAACCGGTTGTAAGTTTTTTTCTATGTGAGTCTGTTTCTGTTTTGTAAATAAATTTATGTGTTATTTTTAGATTCCACATATAAGTTATAAATTCTAGTGTTTATCTTTCTCTGTCAGACTTCACTTAATATGATAATCTCTGTGTCCATCCATGTTGCTGCGAATGGCAATAATTCACTCTTTTTTCTGGCTGAGCAATATTCCATTGTATGTATATATGTGTATGTATATATGTTTGTGTATATCTATATATCTGTATCTATATATCTCACAACTTCTTTTTCCATTTCTCTGTTGACGGACACTTAGGTAGCTTCCATGTCTTGGCAATTATAAATAGTGCTGCTATGAGTGTTGGAGTGCATGTGTCTTTTCGAATTAGAATTTCTGTCTTTTCCAGGTATATGCCCAGAAGTGAAATTGCTGGATCATATGGTAGCTCTCTTTGTAGCTTTTTAAGGAACCTGCATACTGTTTTCTATAGTGGCTGCACCAATTTACACTCCTACCAACAGAGCAGGAGGTTCCCTTTTCTCCACACCCTCTCCAGCATTTATTATTTGTATATTGAAACCTTATGTTTGAATTGGTACTTAGAAGCAAATGAATGAAGAAACAATATAATCATCTTCTGATCAAAGAAACCGTACAAGAAAGGAAATGTAAGGGAAGGCTATTATGTCATTTAGCTGTGACTGATATCTACTAGACATAATAAATTTGTGCAAGTATTTACTGAATATGTAGGCATAATTTATTCATTTAACAATTGTTTATTGAGCAATTACTGTATGCTAGGCATTATTCTAGGTACTAGGGGTATAGCAGTGAACAGGAAAGACAGAAATCGCTGTCATTGTGGAGTGTCATCATTCCAGTGGAGAGAAACAGCAATAAACAAATAATATACATGAAATATATTTAAAAGACATGAATTTTCGGTGAACCCTTACACATTCTATTACAATATGATGGCAGCACCCCACAGCTGTGTATTGTGATGATTCATCTTTCCACATAAGTGGAATGTAAACTTATCTTGGAAGATGAGGTGACCTGCGAAGTTATTTTTGTGTTCCTTGTGACTTTTAAAACGGTCAGTTGTGCTTAATCTGCCACTGTTAGGGCTTGTATCAGTTGCCAGGAGATAAGATTTCTTCTTCAGCTTCAAATGTGGAGTATTCCAGATGGTAGACTGAGGGATGCCTAATGCACAGCTAATTCTCCCTGTCAGTGTTATGGGTCTTTGCTGAATGGTGGCATTAATGCAGTTCAGCTTCCTTAAACATAGGGGCTGACCCTGTACCTTGTCTCTGCTTCATTCTTTTGCATCAGTGGTAGATGTTGTTACAAACTTGGTATCATATGTGAAAAGATTTTTGCACTGCAGTTACAAAACCAAGTTTACCAAATTCCAAGACACCACTATTGAAAAATATTGTAGCTTCACAATTTGGTGCATGTTGTGTATACATATATAACTTGAGTAATATTTTTTAAATCTTTAAACTCTTGAAAAATCACCTTGTTGAGGTATAATTTACATAAAATAAAATTCACTAATTTTAAGTTTTCAGTTTGATGTGTTTTGATAAATGTGTGCAGTCATAAAACTACCACACATTCATGATATAGAACATTTCAATTAACCCAAAAACTTCCCTTGTGCTCCTTTGTCGTCAGTCCCATCTGTCCACCCTAGGCACCTAGCAAAACCACTGATCTGCTTTCTGTCATCATAATTTTGCCTTTTCTAGAATTTCATATAAATGAAATTATATAATAGTCCTTTTGTGTCTAGCTTCTTCCACTTAGCATAATTCAAATGTTGAGATTCAAATGTTGAGGAACTGTTGCTGGGTTATATGGTACATCTGTGTTTAACCTTATAAGAAACTGCAGAGCTGTTTCCCAAAGTTACAGTCCCACAAGCAATGTGTGAGGATTCCAATTATTCTGCGTCCTCACCAGCACTTAGTATTGTCAGTCTTTTTAAGTTTAATTGTTCTTGTGGATATGTAGTGGTATCTCATGGTGGTTTTAATTTGCATTCCCTTAATGACTAATGATATTGAACATCATTTCGTGTGATTTTTTTTTTGCCATTTGTGTATCTTGTTGGTGAAGTGTCTGTTTATATTTTTTAACCATGTTTGAGTTGTCTTTTTATATTTGAATTGTAGGAGTTCTTATTCTGCTTACAGCTCTTCTATCAGACATGCGTTCTGCGAATATTTCACCCAGTCTGTGGCTTGCCTTTTTGTTTCTTAGCAGTGTCTTTTGATGAGCAGAAGCCTAAAATTTTGATGAAGTCCAATTTTTTTCTCTTTATATGCTATTTAAGAAATTTTTGTCTACTCTTAAGATGGCAGTGATTATTTTTCTGCATTTTCTTCGAGAAGTTTTATAGTTTTAGCTCTTAACATTTAGGCCTATGGTTCATTATGAATTTATAGTGGTATTGAATAACATTAATATTATTTTGTATATAGTCCCTTCTCCGCTTCAATTAAAGTGATGCATTATTGAAAAATCACTGTATTATAGAATATAATCATGGATCTTCGGGATTCTACTTCTGGAACCATTTAATTGATTTTTAATGTATAGTGAGGGTTAAGGGTCTGGGTTAATTTTTTGGCATGTACTTAACAATTGTTCCAGCACTGTTTAGTGAAAAGACTAGCTTTTCATTGATGAATTACCTTCGCTCCTTTGTTAAAAATCAATTTGCTATGTATGTGTGGGTCTATTTCTAAACTCTTTTCTGTTCTGTTGACCTAAATGTCTATCCTTACTCCAATAACACACTGTCTTGCTTACTTTAGTTTTTTAATATATTTTTTTATTGAAGTATTGTCAGTTTACAATGTTGTCTCAATTTCTGGTATATAGCACAATACTTCAGTCACATAGGAACATACATAAATTCATTTTCATATTCTTTCACCATAAGTTACTACAAGATATTGAATATAGTTCACTGTGCCATACAGTATAAACTTGTTGTTTATCTATATTTTATATATTAGTTAATATCTGAAAATCTCAAACTCCCGAATTATTCCTTCCCACCCTCTTCTCCCCCTGGTAACCATAGATTTGTTTTCTATGTCTGTGAGTCTGTTTCTGTTTTGTAAATAAGTTCGTTTGTCTTTTTTTTTTTTTTTTTTTGATTCCACATGTAAGTGATTTCATATGGTATTTTTCTTTCTCTTTCTGGCTTATTTCACTTAGAATAACATTCTCCAGGTCCATCCATGTTGCTGCAAATGGCATTATTTTATTTTTTATGGCTGAGTAGTATTCCATTGTGTAAATATGCCACAACTTCTTCATCTAGTCATCTGTCAGTGGACATTTAGGTTGTTTCCATGGCTTGGCTATTGTAAATAGTGCTGCTATGAACATTGGGGTGCATGTGTCTTTTTGAATTAAGGTTCCCTCTGGATATATCCCTAGGAGTTTGCTGTAGTTTTTGAAATCGTAAGTTAATTCCTGCATGGTCTTTTTCAAAGTTGTTCTGGCTGTTCTAGGTCATTTGCATTTCCACATAAATTTTAGTGTCAGCTTTCCTACAAAAAAAATCTGCTGAGATTTCTGGGATTTTGATTGGGATTCTTTTGAATTTGTTAATCATTTTAGGAGAATTGACATCTTAATATTGTCTTGTGATCCATGAACGTGTTATGACTCCAGTTATTTATATCTTTTATCTATTATATTTATTTAAATACTTTCAGCAGTGTTTTGTAGTTTTCACAATAGGTCTTGTACATATTTAGCTAACTTTATTCACAAATACTTCATAGTTAAGTGATTGTAAATAGAATTTTATAAATCTCAATGTCTAATAGTTAGTTACTAGTATGTAGAAATACAATTGATTTTTTTTTTCATGTTGACCTTGTATCCTGGGATCATCTTGCTAAACTCATGTATTAGTTCTACAGCTTTTTTGTAGGTGTTTTGTAGGATTTTCTACATAGGCGATCTGCTGTCTGAATAGACAGTTTTATATTCCTCCTTTCCAAGCTGTATACTCTGCCCACCTCTCTGCTTCTTTTTCCCCAGGATTGCCCTGGCTCAGACATCCTTTACAACGTTGAGTAAAAATAGTGGGAATTGACATCCTTGCTTGGGTTCCTGATCTTAGGGGGAAAGCATTTGGTCCTTCTGCCAATAACTATAATATTAGCTGTAGGGTTTTTGTAGGTACCCTTTATGAGATTGAGGAAGTTACCTTCTATTCTAGTTACCTGAGAGTTTTTAATCATGAATACGAGTTGAATTTTATTGAATGCTGTTTCTGCATCTATTGAGATGATTTTTCCTTTTTTTTTAGTTTTGATGATGTAATAAACCTTAAAAATATTCAGTTCTTACTGAGTCAGTGTTTATTATAGGAATATTTTATTTTTAAAATTACATATATGTGTGTGATAAAAATAAGAATACATATTTAAAAAAAATTTTCCCCCCTAAATCAAAGAACAATTTTGTTAGTTTATGCAGTATATTCACAATATTTTCTGGGTTTCACAAGAACCAACATGTAGAAGAGGAAACATATTTGGATTATAGCACATTGCGGTTGTAATTTTATGTTGGTATTATATTTACACACCCTCTCCCTCCATACTAATCTGGCTTGTGATATATTTTTAGAATTTTTCCCATAAAAGGTAGTGACAGGACAGCCATGGAAAATTTTACCCACTTTGTTTTAGTATGAGAACCTTATTGTTGGCGTGGATTAAAATGTGCTATATTTGTACTATCAAATTTTGTGGAAGCTGCACAACCAAAAAAAAAAAAAAGTGCGGTTCTTTCTTTCAGAGAAACTGATTACTAGGCCCCCAAAACAGCTCCCTCTGTGATATTTTTGTAGAAACCCAAACAGGGTTTGGGCCCTCTGCTTGAATCTGGGCAGCTATTTAAACTTGATTTCCCTTAAACTTCTTAGTTCTCTGACTGCCACCTCCTATGAGGTCCACGGGATATTTTTAAACTGTAGAGTTCATAACTCCTTTGGGGATATTTCTCTGAATTTAAAAGCATTCCATTTATAATTGTAAATCTACAAAGATCTACCTTTTATCAGCATCTCCCTTCTCAACTCAGAAGTTACAGAATCCAGTCTTAAGCCAAGATTCTTAAAGATACCCAAATGGGGGAAATTACTTTCTCAGACTTTGGCCTCTATTTCCAGGCACTCCTTTTTGTCTCAGTTGGCTCTGATCCAGTACAAGCGTCTTCACCTAAATAAAATTATGTCTGAAACACAGAAGTTAAATGGCCTTGAGAAAATTTTAATTCTATTTTCTTGGGAAACAAGGGTCATCCTGGAAATGGAATTCATAGTTTCTGATTTGTCTTTCTTTTCACTTTTCACACCCAGCCCAAATATTTTTCCAAAATGATTAGTCTATTTACCAGTGAAAATGTTATATTCCTATTTAAGTGAACTCTAGAACACTAATTTTAAACACTGATTTTAATTCAGATTAAAAAATTTTGTCCCAATCATCATCTCAGTTTCAGAATTTAGCACAAACTTTATAAATTAAACTCTTCAGACTAGAACCAGTGTTTTCTTTGGCCACTTATTCAAGAAGCATCAAGGAAGACAAAGCTCTTCGTAACTTTATTATCACCACCTTCCCACATTTAAAACCCCAGGTATCAATTAATACCACTTTTCTGTGTTTTGTTGTCTCTTCTACAGAGCGTTGGGTTAGTGATATATAAGCATTTTGCTGCTCTATTTTTATACTTTCCCACATCTAGATAAACCTCAGCTTTTATGCATTCCTGGCATGAGAGGTTGCTGACTGCCCATCTGAGAAGCGTATGAGGGGGTCTTCTACCATTTCTCCTCTGTCTCCCCTGGCCTTTCAGCTCCCTTTGAGAACCTGTGATCATCATCCTCACCTTAGTGAGGTACAGTGAACTGTGTCTTAGACTGTCTTGTCTCTCCGCTTTTAAATCATCCGTTGGGCTCAACTTTTCAGAAATAAGAGAATAGTCTGTGAACTCCACTCTTAAGACTACTCCAGGAAAGAAGCTCACAGAACTGCTCTAAGCTCTCTCACCTCCACCCACGCTTCGTCAGGCAGCAGTCCTCTCACTTGCCTTCCCAGCACTCCTTCCAAACCTGTTTAACAAGCGTGGTGGGATGTCTGTGCCAGTCTCACTTTTGATGCAAGCTGATGCATTTCGGGTGGGTGGCAGGAGAAAGCGCATTCACACACAGTGGGGTTGGATTAACTTCCTTGCTTAATTGGCAAAGGCAACAGAATCTTATGAGAAGTGAGGTGATCACACATGGACGCAGTAGATACAGTGAATCTCAGCAGGGCTTTCCCTAACCCTGTTGTCTGATGACACTATTTTTGCCTGGCTCTGGAAAGGACCCCTTTTTCCTGAGCCATAAACTTTTATACCTAGGACTTATGTTATCATCCCAGAAGACTTTTCTCAGTTATCTTCTGACTAAGGAAATGTTTACAGGCATTGGATTCATATCTGCATCTTTTTCTGAAATCAAAAGTTGTCAGTCCTCAGGTGTTTCTGCAAGTTTCTCAGCATTCTGGAAATCCAGTGTGCTTCACGGTTTTTAATGGAATAGTGGGGTTTTGCTGTTGGTATTATCGGCATTCTCTCTCTGGAGGAAGACTATTAAACCTTTGAATGCATGTTGAATTGTATTTTTTCTCGATTTGTCATTGGCTTATTTGAAAATGAGTTATATTGGAGTATAACTTACACACAGTAAAATGTGCTTATTGAGTTCACTACATTTTGATAAATGTATACAATTGTGTAAGCCACCATCGCAATTATGGTAGGAAGCATTTCCCTTATCCCCAAAAGCTCCTTCGTGCCCACCCACTGCCATTCCCAGGCAACCACTTTTTCTTTCTGCTCTGCTTTCTGTCACCACAGATTAGTTTTGCCTTTGCTAGCAATTGCTATAAATGGAATTATATAGTACATACTCTTTTGTGTCTGGCTGCTTCTACACAGCATAGTGTTTCTGAGACTTGTCCACATTGCTGTGTGTATCATGTTCTCTTTTATTTCTGAGTAGAATGTCATTTTGTGGATGGTACCATATTTGTCTTATTTCCTCATGTATTGATAGATATTTGGGTTATTTCTGGTTTGGGACAACTTGAATAAAGCTGCTATGAACATTTGTATACAAGTCTTTGTGTGGACATATGTATTAATTTCTCTTGGGTAATACCCACAAGGGGAATTTCTGGGTTGCATAGTAAGTGGAGATTTAACTTTATAATAAACTGTTGTTCTCTTTTTCAAAGTGATTGTACTATTCTGCTTTCCTACCAGCTCTGTTTGATAGTCCATGTTGTTCTGTATTCTCGCTAACACTTGGTATTGTCAGTTTTTGTAACTTTAGGTATTCTAGTGTCTGGGTAATGGTTTGTCATTGTGGTTTAATTTTCATTTCCTGGATGACTAATGAAACACATCTTTCATATGTTTACTGGTCAGGTTAAGAAATAGAACATTTTATTGAGGTATAGTTGACCTATAACGTTGTATTAGTTTCAGCCATACAACATAATGATTCGATATATGTATATATTGTGAAATAATCACAGTAAGTGTAGTTAACATCCATCACCATAAATAGTTATCAATTTTTTCTTGCAGTGAAAACTTTCAAGATCTACTCTCTTAGCAACTTTCAAATATGCAGTGTGCTGTTATTAACTATAGTCATCATGCTGTACGTGACATCTCTATGACTTATTTTATAACTGGAAATTTTACCTGAGAAACAGAGCATTTGAGTACCCCTAAAACCTCTCTCATGTTCCTATCCAGTCACTGCTGTAGGACCACTGCTCTCCCGAAGGCCAACCACCATCCTGACTTCCAGCACTACAAGTTAGCTTTGCTTGTTTTTGGACTTTATGTAAAATGAGTAATACAGGCCTGTCCTCTGTATGACTTCTTTCACTCATTGTTCTATGTATAAGACTTGTATGTATTATTGTGTGCAGTTACATATTGTTCATTCTCATTTTGGAATATATCACAATTGCTTGTCCATTGTCCTGTTGTTGGGTGTTTGGATAATTTCTAATTTTTAGCTATTAGGAATGGTGCTGCTGTAAACATTCTAGTAGATACCTTCTGGTGAACACTTGTATCTATCTTTGTTGAGCATATAACCAGGAGTGGAATGGATGAGTTTGAAGCAAAATGGATGAGTTGTAGGGCAGCACTTCTCAAACTTCAATGTGCATATGAATTATTTAGGCTGTTAGTGAAATACTGATTGTGAATTACAGCTGTTGAGTGTGTTCTGAGATTTTGCATTTCTGATGGATTCCTAGGGATGTGTTGCTACTAATCCATGGACACTCTGAAAGGCAGGTCAGAGGGTACGCCCATGTTCAGCTTTGGTAGATACTGCGAAAGAGTTTTCCAAAGTGATTATACGCAGTTTACACTCCCGCTAGTAATGTATGAGAGCACTCCACGTTCTTGACAAAACTTGGTATTTTCTTTTTATTTTTGCATTTTGAATAGGTGTGTGGTGATATCTCATTTTGGTTTTAATTTATATTTTTCTAATTACTAATGAAATTGTTTACTTTTTCTTATATTTATTGGCCATCTGGATATCCTCTTTTGAGAAGTGTCTGTTGAAATCTGCTCATTTTTTTGTTAGGTAATCACTAATGTAATTTTTACTTCCGTTACTACGTTTTTTATTCTCCTGTAATGTTGTTCATTCTATTACATCCTTTCTTATTTCTTAGCTAAACCTCAGTCTGTTACCCAATATCTGATCTTTTATCTCTTGTTTCAAAATCCTGTTTTTTTAAAAAAAATTATTAAATTTCATACAGGCAGTTTTAATTAAAATTTGCTTCTGTTTCTAGGGTTGTTGTTGGTTTGTTTTTTTTTTTCAAAACTGTATCTTGAGTGTTGTATTTTCCTCTTTCATTTTTGTTGCAGAATGATTTCATAAGTGCAGTATGGTGACTTCTTTTTTTCTCCTCCTCCTCTTGTTCCCCACTTCCCATCCTTTCTCCTTTTAACCCTTCCTCCTCCGATTCCCCACCCCCACTTTCTTCTCCTCCTCTTTCATCTCCCTTTTTCTATGCTTATGCTTAGAGAAGCCTCATCTAGAGACCTGTGGGTGGATTCATCTGCAATAACCTCAGTGTCTTTGGATACTCATAGATTTTCCTTTGAAATATTTCATAACAGACCTGGTTAATAGAAACCTACATTTCTGTTCATCTACCCAAAAGCCTAAGAGGAATAGGTTAGGAGCCTGTCCTAGCAGGGGAATGATGTCTCTAATTTTTTCTATGAGGAATGGGTATTTTGCTAGCCACAGACCAGTTGAATGCTGTTATTCATCCACCTTCCTGTGACTTCTGCCCACTGTTTCTGGGAGAAATTCTTAAATCTCCTAGATCATCGTTTGGTGTACTGCAGCGCATGTCCTGGGGCACAGTTGGTTCCAGTGCTCTTAATTTAGTGGTAAAACGGATTCCAGATGGAGGGTTTCTTTTTTTTTCCCCCTGTGGCCCACCCATTCCCTAGCTCTTGCCCTTCCTATTAATGATTATTTTTGTCACTATCTCCTCTGCTTTCTGTCTGAGTCACAGCGAGGAAGATAAAGTCACTAGTTGGCTCTTGACATCTTTCTTCCATCCAGATCTACCTTACATGTCTTGCAGAAATTCTCCAACCGTTTTGTCATATGAATGGCATTCATTCCCAGTCTCTAGGATCACTATAGCACTCTCCTATTTTAGACTTGTTTTGGCATTGTAATTGTAATGGGATGAAGGTGTAAGTTAAATGCCTGCATTCAAGATACTCTCATTCCTGGAAGTATAAAACCTATTAGATTATTTTTCTGATTTTCCCCCCACTAAAAACACTTCCAGTATTCTACCAAAATGTACCTTTTCTCTCCATAGGGTAACAAACAGTTAAAGTTCTGCAGTGTTCTGTGAGGTTTGGTTGTTCATGGTATCTCAGATGAGATTATGTTTTAGCAGTTGGGTGATCTGCTGGCAGTGAGCTAGAATATCCAAATACAAATCAAGAGCATTTATGAAGATGAAAGTAATTCCCTTATTATAGTGGATCAAACAAATGAGGCCCTCTATTTGGGTGATCTTTGACCTAAGCCTGAGCTACTTTGTTATGCTAAGTGTTCTGTGGAAAGTGAGTGTATGTATCCAGCTTCACTGATATGGTAATGGCTCTGATAGGGAATTTAAGGGCTTATCTAGCCTGCTTTGCTTTTAAAACTATAATTATACTTTTGTTCTGTTGCATATCATTGTGGCCTTTCAGTATATTTCTTATCCTTTCTTCAGGGACTAATTACTGACAATAATTTTTCTATTTTGCATTTAGTATGAAAATCCTAAGCTATGAGGCTAGTATTATTGACCATTTAATTTCTTCTTTTTCTCATCTTTTCTCTGAAGTGAGTCATAACTTGGGAATAATGCTTTTGAAAGGGTATTAGCTACTCACAAAGAGAGTAGTTTTGACACTTAAAACCCAAGTGCCTCCCCCCACTCCTTTTTTCATTTCCTAACATCTTAGAGTCAAATGTATTTGCCAGATTCTTTAGATTGTGTCTTTATTTTTAGAGCTCCTATTTAGTTTACTGGACTTGTAGTTTGGAAGAAAAAGTGCCTTTTTGGGGCTAAACTTTGGTTGATTCTTATTGCCTGTGTGGAAAGTTTGCATCCCTATGTAGCTCACCAGTTATCTGTGCTGTTTTGCCATCAATGTTATAACTAAAACATTGTAAATACCATGGTTTTAAAATTTTTTACAGTACAAATATTTTAAAAAAAAGTTTTCTTCTCTTACTCTATTTTGAATGCCACAAACTAATTCTTGGTTTAATTTACGTCCCAATTTACCCTCTTAATCAAACTGACATGGCACAAGTTTAGTCATAGTTCTCAGCCAGGCTTCTAGATCCCTTCTCTTGTTCAGATGTTCTGAAATTTAAAGTCTTTCTGAAAACACACCTTTGGTATAAGATTTTTCCCACAGTCTTCAAGTCTATACTAGTTTCAATTGAATCAACTTTACTTGGATTCTTTTAAAATAGGAGATCTTTTACTATTATTGGAGAAAAGTCATTTTTTTAGATCATTAATACTAACGAAGGGGAAATGAGCAGATTTTACTTTGACTATAACTACTTGAACTCTTCTTTTTAAACTGATTTAACCCTTATGAACGTTTAATACTTCAGTGAGCTTATTGAGGATACAAAATTTATATACTTGAAGCCAAGAAAATGCAGTTCCAAATAATGAGGTTTAGATTATAAGCAAAGATCTTTTTATTTGGAAATAATTTCAGACTTACAGAAAAGTTGCAAAAATAGTACAAGGAATTCCCATATACCCTTCACCCAACTTCCCCAAACGTTAACACTGAGTGTAGAACAGTGATCAAAGCTGGAAGTTGACCTTGACACAATACCGTTGATGGACAGACCTTATTCTTACGTCATCAGGTATCCACTGTTCTTTTGTTTGTCCAGGATCTAACCCACGGCCCCACATGGCATTTAGTTGTCGTATCTCCTTGAGCTCCTCCGGTCCAGACAGTTCCTTAGTCTGTCATGTGTGACTTTGACACTTGTGCTGGCCAGTTACTCTGTAGAAGGTCTCTGAGAGAGATGTTCTCCATTTCTCAGTTCAGCCTCAGGAAGCACATGGTGTTGATATGTCTCATTACTGGTGATGATAGCCTTGAGCACTTGGTTAAGGTGGTACCTACCAGCTTACTCCATTGTAACGTAGTTGTAACATCACTGTTTTTCCTTTCGTAGTCGGTATCTTGTGGGGAGATATTCGGAGGTATGCCAGTTTCCTGTTTCTCATCTTGTTTTTGCCTACTCACGTTAGCATTCACTGGTGATTCTTGCCTACAACAATTTATTGCTCTGGTGTTTGTCAAATGGTAATTTTCTATTTCTATGATTCTTTCTACATTTATTAATTGGAATTCTGTTTAAAAAAGGGTTTCTCTTATTTCTGTATTCATTTATTTGATTATATCCATGTGAACTCATGGATATTTACTTTATTCTGTAGATTGTCATCCATTACTATTATTATTTATTTTGCCACTAGCACCATTTTATGAGTTAGAATCTCAGGGTTTTTTGTTTTTTAACTTCTTGAGTACCGTGAAATTTGACTTTAGACAAAATATCCAGCTATTCTTACCCTCAGTGCCCTTAGTTGTAAAATGTAAATAATATCTGCTCTGTTGTATATAAGGTAGATTTGCAAACTATAAAATGTGATACAAATAGTAACATTGCCACTATTTTGTTGTTAAATACTCATGGGTTTTTAGAGAACAGAGGCTGTTTTCAGGGGCAGGCCTGAGAATTAATTTTTTTAGACTGTTGAGGTATTTCTATGGAGAGAACCAAGAATGGAGGTGACCAGAAGAAAGCCAATAATAAATCATAGAAATACAGATCAGCATTCTCACATTCTGCTGTGTACAATGAATACTTTCTGAATTCCCTAGAATATTATGCAATATAAATGTATTTCTTTGACAATTAGTTTTGAAAACTCCCTTGTTTCAGGTAACAAAATATGTTACCAAATTAAGTGTGGCTTATAAAAACAACATTAACTTAATTTTTTCCTGCACCTCAAACTGTTGTTTGGTTTGGAAACCTTACCTCTGGCGTCCTTTATTAATGGATGGGTGACGCAGAGAGAACCAGAAGGGGCCGTGAATGTTACTGCTCTTGCCTTTTTTTCCATTTTGGTTTTGAGTCTTTTTAGGTACAGGTGACAACCCTGTGTGCGGTAGTCCTTGCTGTGACTTTCTCTTACTAAGTTTCTGAATCAAGACATACGTCCAGTGACCAGGATCATTTGTTCCTCCATCCTGTTTGCTCTAGGCATTTGGAGAGTCTATTGAACGCTAAATTTGTGATTTAAGATTTTATTTTTCTTTTGTCTTTGGGGATGGAGGTATTATTTCTTCCTGTCACAACGATCAGGCAAAAAATAGTAGACTAAGCTGCTAAGTAGGTTGACCTGCCTGAGCACGGTGAGGTGGCAAATTCTAATGAGATTCCCTGACTTCAGCAGTTACTAGTGATGGGAACAGGGAGTAGAAATAGCAGTGTCTGAACTGCAAATAGTCAAGGAAGAATAAATGAGTTTCCACTTTGTTCAGCGTTTGTAACTGAGGAAGATTTCACACCATAGAGTATTTTTTTCTATTTCATGTTAACAAATACGGCCAAAGAAAGGTGTGGAACCAGAATGGACTAAAGAACAGGTCACAGTAAATGATTATATTAATGGACGTAGGCTATTTTGGTTGGCATCTTCTGTGTTCTCATACAGTAAAAGATTAGACTTGCCTCATTGTTGTATATATATGTTTATAAAAGCTAAAGTGAGGTATTGAAGCTATCACAGGTTGCTGTTTTATGCCAGTTATTTGGGGATTTTGTAAAATCCAGAGACCTCAAAATGAACAAATTCTGTGAACTTCAAACTTTGGGGTTTAGCTTTAGCTTTTGGGTTTAGCTTGAAATTTCATCATTTTTGTTGGTCTTTGTTGACTTCTTTGCACGGTGACACTCAGCTGAACTTTCCCGTTGTCACTGCTGTTCTAATCTAATTTACCAAGTACCTAAAACTCTGCCCTTGACAGTGAGGACGTCGGCACTTGAGGAACACCTGCCCTGGCGTTAGCGCTTCAGAGTCAATTACTCTGATTCCTTCTGTTTAGTCCAACTGAAACCCATTATGAGGGGAAGAACTATGGAAAAATGTTTTTAATTGCTGCAAGGCCATGTGGAGAATTTTTAAATAGACAAATCAAATATTCACCAGAATTCAGTTTGACCGTTGCTGTATCGAATGCAGCCCCTTTTGCTAAATTACTCAGCTTGCTTGACAGAGAACCACAAGCTAATTTTTAGTAAATTATATTTAACAAAATACCTTTAACACTCGTGTTCCCTTCACCTTAATTACCATTACCTCAGGTTAGGCCCTCTTTATTGCACTTCCTTTTTTTTTTTTAAATAAAAATTTATTTTGAAGGAATTAATAGATTTTAGGCCTCCCTTATCTCCTGCCAGGGTTACTTCAGTAACTTCCCACTGGTCACTTTTCTTCTCTTAATTGTGTCTGTTCTGGTATCTGAGTGATCATTCTAAAGCTCAAGTCTAATCAGATCATCCTCTTTCAGGGGTTGCTTCAGTGGCTACCTTAGGACAAAGCTAAACTCTCTTAGTGGAGTGCAGGGGCATCGATAGTCTAGCCCCGTGGCCGGGCTTTTCTGTCTTTAATTCCTACACTTTCCCAGGTGACTTGTGGTTTCCTGAAGACTCTGTAGTTTTTCCTTCTCATTACTTTTAAAATTTCTCTTGTCTCATTGTCATATTGATTAGCTCCTATGCATGTTTCAAGACACAATGTAAACTTTTAATTATATTGTCAAACATACACAGAAGTGGAGAGAATAATGTAATGAACTCCCATGCACCTGTCATCCAACTGTAGATTATAAAGTTAGCAAATCTTTTTTTTTCCTACTCAGTCTTGAGTTTTCAATTTTTAACCAAGTCTTTATTGAGTCTTCCATGACCTCCCTAGGCAAAGTAAGCCACTCCTGTGCTATGTTTTCCTTGGCGCCATGGCCATCCTGCTCGTAGCATGCTTGTCACTGATGTAATGACTCGTTTATGTGTCTCCCCTCTAGATTATCAGTCTCTTAAGGTAGATACCAAGCTCTCTTTACCTGGTGTTCTCTGTTCCTGATGTAGATACTGACACATAATAGGTGTTTAATAAATGTGACAAATAATAAACCAACCTCATAGCTTCCTCATCCCCTGTGCCATTATCCCATCCTCCCCTGCTTCTCAGAAATACATACGTAAAAATAAACTTTCCCACCAAAGGAGCCAAATACAAAAGAGTACTTAAATTCAAGAAGAGGCAAAACTGATCTATGGTGACAGAAGTCAGAATAGTGGTTGCCTTTGGCAGCAGGTGCGGTGGGGACATTTTTGACTGAGAGAGGTCATATGTGAGCGAGATCTCTAGATATATTCTGTCTTGAATGGATGATGGTTAAATATGTATGTGTATAAAATGTATCAAACGGTAAACTTGTGTGCTTTGCTCTATGTAAGTTTCACCTCAATTTAAGAATTTAAAAAACCCTGCTCTCTTCAATTATTTCTTTTCTTTCCTGGTACCACCATTTTTTTGATTATTCAAATTGGAAAACTGGGAGTTTCTCCAGATTCCTCCTACTCCCTCCTCTGAATGAATAGCGTTTGAATCCTTCCCTTCCTGTTCATCCCCACCACCTCCATCCCCTAGCATGCAGGACGGCCTGTGATGGGCCCACTTTGTGTTGGGTGTCTTGAGGGAGGGAGTCATGGACTCACTGCCCATTAACAGGAGTTGTAGTTGGGGAGGAAATGATTCACTAGCCAGTACAGATCATGTGGGAATTTAAGGCATGTCCTTGAAGCCATTTTCAGTACTTAGATAAGAGTATCCATGAAAATGAGGTATGATGTTTGAAGTGAAAAAAAAAAAATCCCAACCACTCCTTTTACTAAGAGTGTATCTTATTGCAACACAACTACAAGGGTGTATAATATTCAGTCTAGTTGAGTAAATGTTAATTGAAGTTTTAAAAAAGTTTTTATTATATATAGTGTGAAGTATATAGTAGAATTTGAGGCAAGGTACATTTTACAGAAGTATTCCTTGTCCTTTTTCTTCTTTTGGACGAAGGATGGTGAAAATGAAAATCCATAGGAAGGTGCAAAAGAAATGGTGAGAGCTTATCCTGTGGGTCTTTGGCAGGTTTATTATTGAGAAAGGACAAAATTGATTCACTCTTAAGCAAGCTGATTTCATGTTTTATTTTTCATAATAGATGTTTCATCAGATAATCAGGTGCAAAGATGCAGAGCAACCATCGGAGCAGTAAATACTTAAATATGTACAGTTCAGGAATAGAATTTATTTTCTTGTGAAATGAGTTTTATTAAGATTATGTTTTGTAAATATACTCAGGATTTAAGAGAGTTCTGTTGTGAAAAGTACAACTCTTAAGAGTGATCTTAGTAAGGAGAGGAAGTAATCTTGGTCTGTACAGAATGCAACGCTTATATACGATGTGGTCTCCATGTCATTATTAAGTAAGAAATATGGAAAAAATGAAAATAAAATCAAGCTGAAGACTAAATCATCTTTAGTATTGAAAATTTGTAAAGGCATAAAAAGTTGAAAATTTCGTGTTGATTTGTGAAATTCTGGCCTGTTTTTAGATTACCATTACCTTCCCCTAAAATCTGTTTGCAGACTGTTATTTGCAAAAAGGATGATCTGTCTCTTTAAGGCATATATTGATACTAAAGTTAAATAAGTTTGTTTTTGCCATTTATAAGGAATTATAAATGAAGATTTAAAGGCTATTTAAAGGTACTTTATTGTGAAAATATTTCAAATAGAAACAAGTAGGGAATAAACAAACACCCTAACATCTACCACCTAACTTAAACCAATCATTAATATTTTTCTACATTTGCATCAGTTCTTACTGAAATCTGTTGCATTGATTAGAGAAAATGCAAATTAAAACTCCAATGAGGTGTCATTAATGTCTATTAGAATGGCCAAGATTAAACAAACAAAAACTACAATACTGTTTGCAAGGATGCAGAGTGGACGGAGTTCTCACACTTCGCTGTTGGGAATGCAAAATGATGCAGACACGTAGGCAGAGGGTTTGGCGATTTCTTGTAAAGTTAAATATATGCTTACCAGCAATATGTATGACCCAGCAATAAAGGCCCTAAATATTTACTCAAGTGAAATGAAAACCTATTTTCACATGAATAAATGCTTACAGCAAATGCTTTTACAGTACATTTTACAAATGCTTACAGCAGCTTTATTCAACACTGCAAACTGGAAATAACCCGGAGTCTTTAGATCAGTGAATATATAAATGAACTGTAGTACATTCATGCAGTACTCTTAGCAATACAAACATATGACTGCTGATGCACACAGCAGATTGGATGGATCTTAAATGCATTTTGCAAGTAAAAGAAGCCAACGCAGGACAGTGCCTACTGTGTCATTCCCTCTCCCTGGCATTCTGGAAAAGGGAAAACTATAGAGGCGGAAAAAAGACTCACGATTGCCAAGGGCTAAGGGTGTGCGTCAGGGTTTACTGTAGGCAGGCAGGAGATCATTTGAGTGGGGGAATGATGAAAGTATTATTTATCTTGATTATGGTGAGTACACGACTGTGGTGGTTTGTCAGATTCATAGAACTGTGCATTAAAAAGGTAGATTTTCCTGTATGTAAATTATACATCAATAAATCTGACTTAAAAATTTCCCCCATCTTTTAAGGATGTAACAAAAATGTCTGCAGAAAAAAAGTATTGTGATGCCTGGGATTCACTTCAGAATTATTTGGCGGTTGAACTGGAGATGAAATAAGATTGGCTATGAATGGATGGTGGTTGGATTGCGGGACGGGTTGCATGGGTGTCCATTTTGCTGCTCTACTTTCATATATGCTTGAAATGCCCGGTAATAAAAATTTTTAATGTTGATAATCTGTGGATGTGGAATGAGATCTCATGTTTTAAAATTTTATTTTCCTGATTATAATGAACTTTAGCCTTTTTTCATATTGGCGACTCTGAGTTGCTTTTTTGTTCCATGCCCGTTCTCCCATTAGTTACTTGTCTTACGCTTGTCAGTTCTAGACCTTTGTGTATTCTTGAACCTAGTCCTTTGCCGTTGACTAGTAGGTGGGTTGCAAATCTCTTTTCCCAGTGTGTGATTGGATTTTTCTAATTAGTTTATAATAGCTTTAGCTGTCCTTAAGTTTCTAATTTTTATGTATATGAATTTATCAGTGTATTTATTTGTGTTTTGTGCTTTTTATATCTTGTTTCAGAAATTCTTCCATAGAAATGTTTTCATATTCCTTTTTTTTTTTTACATTCATGTCTCTAATCTTCCTGGAATGTATCTTTGTGTACAGTGTGATGTAGGAACCCAGTATTACTTTTTTCCGTATGGGTGACCAGTTGTCCTAACACTATCCTTTTCTCACCGATTTGGAAAGCAACCTGCACTTCCTCCCTGGGCTGCCGGCTGACATAGGTTCCCTTCCTGAGCTGTGGTCCTGTTGGCAAGAAGAATCCGAGCCTTACTTCCTGCCCACCACTAGCAGTTGTTTCCCCTTCCCTTGAGTTCTTCAGGTAATGCAAGAGTCATACTCTTTAATTTTGCTTCCCTCCACTTTGGAAATGGGTCACTTAAAATTATTCCTCAGTAATATGCTTGGGGAGGTGGGCAGGGAGGAGCAGACTACTGCTGACTTCACATGTTGGGCTGGCCTGAAATGAGCTGTTTACGTTTTTGTTGTTATTTATTAAAGTGTAACATATGCTGTGTTTTGTTTTGATGGATTTTGTTAGAGAATATGAGCTTTGTATTGGATTCCGTTTTCATTTGGATTGAGAAACCCTGGACCTTGTGTTGTCTAAGTTTCTGCGACAACCAAATTGCATCTTTTTTTCTAGCCAGACTAAATGACACTCTATTCCTTGTTCGTGTCATGTTCCGCTACTCCTCTGTACATTTGTGTTTGCTCTCCTCTCTCCTAGAATGACTCCCCCTCTTCTCTGGGGGTGGGGAAGCTCCTTCATGTTTATCTTCCTCGCTAGTCTGTGAGTTCCCACTGTGTCATCTTTATCTTTTAATCCTGTTTGCCTTGCACAGCTCCTGCAATGTAGAGGGAGCCCTGTAAATGTTCATGAGTGGTCCTGCATTCACTGTGTTTGTGGTATTCTTCCCGTATCAAAGTTTTAAAATGTCTCTGTAATTTGATTTGACATTGGTTGATCTGAGTAAGTTAAATATGTGTGTCATATTGGTCAGGTCCTGCCTTGTGTACTCAGCCTGTTTGTCTCAAATTTTCTAAATCCACCAAGCTTCTTATGAAAATAGTTTTTTGTCCTATTGTTGTATATGTAAATTTTCTAACCATCTCTTTGGTACAGGCTAGTTGGGACCCTTTTATTATTATTATTTTTAACCAATGCCCTTTGCCCTAAATAGAGCATTTTCTTTTCTTATCCAGTGTTCAGCTCTGGTTCTTCTTAACCTGGTTATGGTTCATTGAAAATTCCAATTATACTTTGCTCTTTGTAGCTCTTTAAAATTGTACTCTTAATTTGAAAAGGCTTTCTTTTTATTTTTATCCTTACTGATGGAGCATTAGAGGAGGGCATGCCTGGGAAATGTGGTTTGTGCAGAGAACATCCTTTCCAAACTGACAAAGAATTAGCATCCACTGCTTTTTTCTTTTTTAAAATTAATGTTTTCATACTGATCTAGTCATTGTACACAGAAAACTTATAGTAGACCCTATAAATTAAAGGTAAAAAAAATTTTGTTATTTCTTAGAAGCTAAAAGCTTTCCTTTTTGCATTTGGTCTTTTGTCACATATATTTTCTAATAATGGAAGATAGAGAACTGAGAATTGGGACTCTGAATTATGACGCTTCTCTTTTTAAAAAGCTTTACCACGTTTTCTTGTTTGTACTTTTAATGTCACTTATTGTTGTCTAGGCTGTACTGAAATAGCAAGAGGTGGCATTATACCCAGCTCAGCTGGTTCACTGCACTGTTACAATCACTGCTACACATGAAACTAAAACTTAAAAGCTTGAAAAGATGCCTGTGGTGCTGATACAACATGGCTGAAGTGCCACTAGAAATGAATGCAGGTGGAAGTGCTGTATTTAAAATTCAGGAGTTAGATCAGAAATTGATATTAACTGTGAACAGTGTGAACGTACATGGTTTGATAAGGATTATAGTTCAATTCAGCCATACGTATTTCTTTATCAAAACTAAATTCAGTCATTTTTAGAAACGTTGTTATAAGTGTAAATCTTTGGGGTAGTAAATGTAAATGAATGAATGGGTTTTATAAATCCTGTCTTACAGAAGCCAGTGACCACATCACACTTAGATGCCCCTTGGAAGACCAAAGCAATACAGGTCTGAGAGAAGGTACTTATATAAAGTTATGTACTAACTTCATGAAAACCTAGAAAGGATTTTCTAAATTACCAAGGAGAAGATCAAGAGTTACTGACTTAATAAAAGCAGAAAACTTTGGTGTGTCCAATAAAATCCATAACCAAGCTAGAAAAATTTAAAGTGGAGTGAAGAAGGCCTTTCTAAATCAAATATAAAAACTGAGAAACCCAGAATCTATAAAAGAAAAGATTGATAAGTTTTGCTGCATAAAAAAATCAGTATTTTCTGCATGGAGAAAATACCATAAACAAAGTTTAAGAAAAAGAAGAAGGAAAAAAAAGATGACAAGTCAAAAAAAAAATTTCAAGTCAAGACGAAGTGTTCATTTCTTGAATATATAAAGAATGTCTACAATGCAATTAATAAAAATAAATTATAACTGAATTAAAAATGGGCAAGGGTTATAAAAAGATTATCCACAGAAATGGAGACTATGTGTGTAATTTAGATAAAAATACATCACGTGTGCATATCTGCTTGTTTGTGCACAGCGTGTGAGTAGAGGCTTCTCAGGAACATGGTGACAGTGATTGCCCCGGGAGGGGGCTGGGCGGCTGAGGGCAGAGAGGACTTAGTCTTTACTTTGAAATATTTTTATCTTTTGATTTTTCCATACATATTAAATAGATACTCTATCTATATGTATATGTACACATTTGTATATTTTTTATAAAAGTAGAGATATGGAAAAGTTTCCCGGGGAGGTAAGCTTGCCCCCAGGCTGAATCCTGAGGAAACATAAATTAAGGTAGATGAGCAAAACTTTGGAGATGATATTGATGCAGTACCCCATGCCATGAAAATGAGACCAAATTCTGGGCTAAGGCTTTCTCAAAGAGATGTTATGAAAGATGTTGATAGGCTCCAAAATTGCAGTCTTTTTCTGAGAATGCACCTGTGGATTCCACTGCTCCCAGCACCCATATTGGGGGAGAAGGTTGAGAGAACGTCACCAGAACAAAGGCTTCTTCTGTGTCTTTAGACTTTTGTCTTAAGAGATTTCAGGTCCTTAATTGTCCTTATGATTTCTTGGCAGCTTGTGATCTTCAGAAGTCTTCTATTTATAAACTAGAATACAGAGGTTCATAAACTTCACCCTTCCCGCTTACTCCTCTGCAGACTGTATGAAAAATTTGGTTTTTATCCTGAGAGAAATAGGACACTATTGAAGGATTCTAAGCAGGAGGGTGACAGGGTCAGCTGTGTTTTTTAGATAAAAAACATCTTCTCACAGTAGTGTAGAGATGAGGTGGGGCGGGCAAGAGGATACTTTAGGGATACAAGAAAGATGGTGGCTTTTACCAGGATGGAGAGAAACGGATTGATTGGAGAGATTTTAAAGCTAAATCAGTCACGAGTGGTAGTGTGCAGATTGGAGGAGGGGAGTGTGAAGGGAGACTTCTAGGTTTCCGGCTTACACAGCTCAGTTGAAGGTGGCGTCATTGACTGAGGTTGGGAACTCTAGAGAAGAGCCAGCCTGGCAGCAGGTGTGTGTGATGCCCACGGCTCTGTTTCTGGACAGTTGGAATCTGAGATGTCTTTGAGACACTCGAGCTGAGATGTCAGTTCCACAAGTTTTCGTTTACTGTTTAATAGTTACCCTCCCGGTTCTTTGAAGGTCAGAGAGAGGTCTGCACTAGAGATATGATTTGGGAATCGTAGGTATTTAAATAGTAATTGAGACTGGATGTGGTGAGGACAGCCTGGGGAGGGGATCAAAAAATGAGCAAGGGAAAGAGGAGGTTGAGCAGAATAAGATAGCAAAGGAGGTGGCAGAAAAGGAGCTGTCAGAGGAGGAAGAAAGCTAGGAGAGTGTGGGGCCATAGAAGCCAAAGTGAATGCATTTCAAAAAGGAAAAAGTGGTCATCTCTCGTTAACCTTCTTCAGCCTCAGAGGGCTCTTCAGTCCTCCTTTGACCTTCTTTACCTTGATACTTTTGAAGACTACAGGCCAGGTACTTTGTAGAATTCCCTCAGTTTGGATTTGTTTGATGCCACCTCCTCCTGATTAGGCTCACGTTGTGCATTTGGCAGGAATGCCACACAAGTGAGGGTGTCGTCTTCTCGTTGGATCTACCAGGTGGCGCATGACTTCCACGTGTCCCATTTCTGCCAGTGGTCACTTGATCACTTGATTAAGGAGGTGTCTGCCAGGTTTCTCCCTTGTAAAGTTACTCTTTTTCTATTAATAAGTGTTCATGAGAAAGATACTTTGAGACTATCTAAATTTCCTGTTTTTTCATTGAACTTTTGATTTATTCCATTGTTTACTTGTATCTATACAAACTCATGATTTTCAGTTTTATTCAGTAGGTTTTTTAGAATTTATTTTTATTGAGGTATAAGAAGCATTAACATTATATTAGTTTCAGGTGTACAACAAAGTGATTCAATATTTGTATACATTGAGACATGATCACAATAATCTAGTTAATATCTGTCGTCTTACATAGTTACAATTTTTTTCCTGTGATGAGAACTTTCAAAATCTATTGCATTAGCAGCTTTAAAATGTATCATTAATTATACAGTATCATTAATTATAGTCACCATGGTGTACATTACATCTCCATGACTTGTTTGTTTTAAACTGGAAATTTGTACCTTTTGACCCCCTTCACCTGTTTGAATGTCATCCTTGAGCTAAGAGACAGAGGTATACAGTATGGCCTTTGCTCTCAGGGGCTTCATAAATGAGGCAACCGCACAGTACAGAGTGGAATGCGCTATAGCAATGGTGTACACAAGATAGGGGAACACAGAGCATCAGTATCTCTTTCGGGATGGGCCAAGGTATAAAGAAAGTCTCCTTAGCAGAGGTACGACTGGAGTAAACTTTTTTTTTAAAACATATTAAAAAGTGCTCAAGAAGATCTAGACAAATCCACAGTCATAGCGGGAGACTTTAACATACCCCTCTTAATAGCCAGTAGTAGAGCAGACAAAATCAGCAAGCACATAGAAGCTGAAACAAAACAATGAACAGTGTTGGCCTAATCGACACATAGAGCACTGTACCCAAAATGACTTGACATTTTTTCAAGTGCATATAGTGTATGTGCCAAAATTGAGTATTTGTTGGCCTAAGCCGTGCTTAGAGAAAATTCTGTAGTCGTTATAAAAGCATATTAGAAAAGTTGAAAGACTGAAAATCAGTGATTTGAACATATCTTGAAAAGATGGAAAAATAGTAATAGCAAATGAAGCCTATAGGAAACAAAAATCAATGAATTAGAAAACAAATGTGCAATAGAAAAAAAATCAGCAAAGCCCAAAACCAGTGCTTTGAAAAGATTAATAAAGTTGGTGAACCCTTACAAAGACTGATTTTTTTAAAAATAGGGAAAATTTAATATTAGGAATAAAAAGAGGGATATCACTATGGAGCCTTCAGACGTTGAAGAGATGAAAGAGGACGTATTTAACATCTTTATATCCTGCAATTTGATTGGATGAAATGCACAAATTTCTTGAAAAAAAATCTTACCGAAACAGAAAAAGGAATAGAAAATCTAAATAATATGATGTTTATTAAGAAATTTAATTCCAGGGGAGGGGCGGGAAATAGCTCAGTGGTAGAGTGCATGCTTAGTATGCACGAAGTCCTGGGTTCAATTCCCCATACCTCCATTAAAAAAAAGAAAGAAAGAAAGAGAAAACTAATTCCATTATTGAAGACCTTCCCGCAGAGAAAACCTCAAAGTGTATAAATTGTCTGGTGAATTCTTTCAGATATTTAAGGAAGAAACAACACTAATTTTACACAAACTATTCCCAGACAATAGAAGAGGAAACTTCCTGACTTCTCTTGTAGGAAAGAAATTATGAGAATAATTTACAAAAAAAGGAAAATTATAGAACAGTTTCTCTTATTAACCTTTTTATGGATGTAAAAATTTTAACATAATATTAGCAAATTGAATACATAAAAAGGACAATATGTTAAAACAAAGGTTTATTTCAAGTATGCAAGGGTACCTTAATATGAAAAGATTGATGTATTTCACCACATTGACAGAAACTGGAAGAATTATATTCTTACTTTGATGGGTACAGACATTTTAGCCTAGCAGAAAAGGCCCTTTTCAAGGACTTTACCCATCTCTCTAGCCTCCTATCCTTGCCTGTTGTATACGCACGTGTTCCTTCAGCTGTATGTGAAACGTGTTATTTTTTGACTCTGCCTTTGCTCGTGTTGTACCACTTGCTTCTTTACCCAATAACTAAGACTTGTCCTTCCAAAGTCATTCTAGGATTCTGGGAAGACGTCGGCAGCAGTCTCCTGTCCCCAAATTATAATAAAAGGCATCTGCGTGACTGCTGCCTCCACATTCAATATGCAGAACGTTTTCTTACCCTCAGAAGGAGGACCCTTTTCTGTAAATACCACCCACATCTAACCCTAGACGACTACTGCTGTATCTGCTTTCTGTTAGTATAGATTCAGTTTGTATTTTCTAGAATTTCACATAATCAGAATTGTATAATATGAACTTACGTGTTTGGCTTTTTCCACTTAGTATGTTTTTGAGATCTGCCATCTAAAAAAATTTTTTTTCCTTCTTTTTTTCAAAAAAGAACCAGAAGTAAAAGTACGCAGCTCAGATAAACGATGAAAGAGCCTCTGGAGAGCAAAGCTTTTGGGAAGACCTTATTCAGACATCTTACGGCCAAGGGCAGCCACTCTTGGCAACCCAGGTTTTGAGAGTTGACCAGGGAGTAGCCTCGGCCATGATCTCGCAGTCCACAGGAGATTGGGCTGGTCTCCTCCTGTCCTAATGAGATCCTCCCTTTAGGGGAAAGTTGGGAAGAATAAAAAGGAAGTAGAAGTGGAAATGGCAGGGTTTAGAGAGGAAGGGGGTGCAGATACAGAAGGACAGGCAGAAGGTCAGAAAGAGCAAATAGAGCCGCCAAATGCTTACCTGGTCCAGTACCCCCGATCGATGAGCCGCGTCAGGAGGGAACGAAGAGGACAGAATGGAGTCCTAAGGGCGGCCGCACTGTTCTGTCCCATTTGCAGTGTCCGGTCCTGGGGAACCTTGAGCAAGCAGTACCCACAAATGTCCTGTCTAGGGTCCTGCCAGATTCACCATTTGTTGGCAGATAGAGGGACTCCTAAATTAGGAAGCCTACCACAGGGTGGGTCCTTGCCACCGGCTGTGAAGGAATTTGCACAGCAGAGGCAGAGGGACAAAGTGAACAGCTGCCTTATTGCTCAGAAGAGGAGAAGGAGAGAAAAGCCATCTAGTGGGGCGCTATCAGCCAGGCTGGCTGGGAGAGATAGCTCTCTGGTTTATCCTTGTGGTAACCCTTAATTATGACAACAGGGGCCAAGGTGAACATGGATAACTAAAATCTGGAAATGAAGTTCATAATTTATAATACTTGAAAACCAAAGCTTGAGGCTCTCTATGTAAAAGTGTGGTGTGGCGCTCCACCTTGGAGTCACATGGCATTCTGACCACTGCACCTCAGGGAGACTGTCCCAGGGCTGGAGAGCATGGGGTGAGGGATGAGTCAAAGGATGACTGGAGGAAATGGGGAGTGGTGGTGTCAGAGGTTGGCATTCTTTTTTTATTCAGTAGACATGCAAGATACAGAGATAAATGAAACACTCTTGCTCTCATGGAGTTTGCAATCAAGTGGAAACTAGAAAGGGAGTGATAGAATGGCAGTCACGCACACAGATGTCACAGTGCGTAGCACCCCCGACTGCTGAATTCAGCGCAGACTTTTAGCCCTTAGTTTTACTCCAAACCTTGGCACAGTACTGTTGACCATTCACTACTTGAAAGTCTCTCTCCTCTAGGCTTCCACACGCCTCTGTCCTGGACGTGATTTCTTGGTGGTTGGCTGCTCTTCTTTTTGTCTGATGGTCTACTTGGTATTTCCTAGAGTTCCCTCTTTTCCTTCCCACCAGATACTGCCAGTGCCCAGCCCCCCCCCCCCCCCGCAGCGCTTCCAAGGGATACGGTGGATTCTCATCAGTGAGCAGTGGGTTTTGACCAGGTCGGGGAACAGCTTCCCAGCAGCAGGGCAGGCGCTCCGTGGGGAGTCTGATGCTTACTGTTTTCTCCTTGGGCAGATTCTGTGTCTTTTTAAACACCTAGCATTTTGAGAAATAGGAACTCAGTGATGTTAAGTGAGTGGCAGCAGGTGCAGTATGCTGTGGGAGCACAGAGCAGGTCGCTTAACTGTCTGAGAAAGTTAGAAAAGGCTGCAGAGAGGAGCCGTCAGTTGAGCTAAACTGAATTTACCAGAAGGATACGCCTTGAAGGAGTTTCAGAGAGCTGGATTTTCAAAGATAGGGAGGTCAATTATTAAAATGCAGGAATATATGAATGACAAGTGGTTAGGTACACAGACTTTTTTTTTTTTTTTACTAAATCCCGAAACATTAGGATGAGAAAGCTCTTTCTGAATCTTGAACGAGATTAGTGTAAGTAAAAAAAAAGAAAAGAAAAAAATGTTCTGCATCACTGGACAGGTAATAAATTTGTGGATCTCTTTGTTCCCAAGAAATGATATTGGCATGAAATACTTTGTTAATTTTTATGAAGAGTTTTATTCTTTCATTCACTCAACTTACTGAAGCATCGTCTAAGTATCAAAGACAGTAACAGGTATTGTATGTACAGTAGTAAGCAAGACAGAGCCCCTGCCTGATGGGGTTATAGTCTGGTGAAAAAACAGACATTAAGCAAATACTCACTACAGACACATGTACAAACTGCGATAAATGCTATGAAAGAAAAAAAGTAGAATACTCTGGAGAAATGAAATAGGTGGCCCAGTTGAGATGAGGGGTGAAATGAACAGTGGTCAGAAGTTACTTAGGTGAAAAGCCAGTGGGAAGAGGCAGAGAGAAGAGATGTACAGAGTTCTAAGGCAAGACGGTCTGGACAAATTGAGGAGGCAGAGCCATGAAGCGGCTTAACTCAGATGCCGTAAGGAGGAAGGCCATACCGCTCCCGCGTGGCTGCTGCAGATCCTGAGCGGAGGGGCTGAAACCGACCCGGTGGCCTCTGGTGAACACTGTGGTAGTTGCCAAGGACACATCCTAGAACCTGCCTGGCCTTGCCGAGGGCTTCCTCCTCATTCTGATCAGGGAGAAAGAGATGTAACTAGTCTTGATAGGATGTGGTAAGTACAGCAAGGTCCTGAGAGCACAGAGCTCTGAGAGCCCGCCAGCCTTGCCTTGTGGGGAGTGCTGGAGATAAAGCAAGGTTTTAAAAGATGAGTGAAAGTGGAAGGCATTTCAGGAACAAGTGATACAACGAAATCAAGGTGTGAGGAGCGGCCTGATGCAGCAGTGACAGTGCGGGTGGGGAGAGTGGTCAGACGAGAAAGCTTTCTGGGGACAGGATCTGTAAGACTTGGGGACTGACTGCTGTGGAGGGGGGAGTGAACAGAGGGGCCAGCATGATACCAGGTTGATCACTAGGGGTGACTGGCTGGCGTGTGTGATGCCATTCACGGAGGCAGCACACATCAGTATGGCAGTGTGTGTGAGGGACAACTGTTGCGTCCCAGCCTGGGCAAGTTGACATGGAGAGAGCTGTGAACTGGCCACGTGGAGAGGGCTGAGGACTAGAGGGAGGAAGAGGTAAGATCAGGCCAGGACCAGGGGCTGTTCATTTCTTGTCTTTTTAATAAACTTTTTATTCTAGAATAGTTTGGGGTTTACAGAAAAGCTGTGAAGATAGTACGGAGTTAGTTCCCATAGTCATACCATTTATTTAGGTCCTGCTTTCACCTCCTTCTTGAGTTTATGCCATATTGGGATGGGTATCTTTGCACAAATATTCCCATGTACATGCACACGTGAGGCTTCATGTGGTTCAAAACCAAAGCAGTATAAAAAGACATATAGTAGAAAATCTTACTTGAACCCCTGCCTCCACCCCCACTGTTCATTCGCACCCCCTCCAGGTAACTGTCTGTTAGTCTCTTGTGTATTGATCTTTCCAGTTTTTAAAATGTAAATACAGGCAGCTAGTAAGAATGTACATTGTATGTTCCCTCCTTTTCTTATATAAAGGTACTGTGTTCTGGATGCTGTTCTGTAGCTTGCTCTTCTGCTGAACGACACACTCTGGAGCTCAGTACAGAACCGCACTGTCTGGGAAGGAGCTGCAGGCCATGTGTGGCTACTGAGCACTTGAAATCTGGCTCCTGCAGTTGAAAATCAGAATCTTAAATTTTGTTTAATTTAAATTTAGGTTTAAAGATGGAAGCATTAAACTCAACCCTGTTGTTTTAGTAGGATTACATTTCAGTTTAACCATTTAAAATACAACATCCAAATTGAGATGTGGTACAAGTGTAAATCACACACCAGATTTCAAAGACTTGGTACAAAAAAAAAGAATGTAAACTATCTTAATAATGTTTTGCAGTGTTTACATGTTGAAATAATGTTTTGATATATTAAGTATTCAAATTTTACTAATTTCTTTTTGTTTTCAAAATGTGACTCTTTGAAAATTTTAAATTACGTATGTGGTTCAAATTATACTTTTGCTGGACAACACTGATACAGAGCATCTTTTTTACAGTTGTGTGGTATTTCGTTGCATAGAGCGACATACTTTAATTAACCAGTCTACTGTTGGTGTGTACTTGAGTTGTTTCCAATCTCTTACTGTTAAAAATACAGAAATGCTTAACCTTGTCCATGCGTCACTTCGTATGTGTGCAGGGTGATCTGTGAAATGAATCCCCAGTTCTGAGGTTGCTGGATTAAAGAGTAAAAGCACTCATAATTTTGATACTGCAGTGTTGCCCTCTGTGCGTAAGAGTTGTACCTATTTGCACTCCTGCTAGCAGTCTGTGTGTGTGCACCAGTTTCCCCATATACTGCCATTTTAAACCACAGTATCTGCATGTTGGGGATATAATAGTGACTATGTTTCTTTTTGCTAATTCTGAGAGAGTTGTAAGAAGAAATCACAAATGATTTACTTAACTTCATTTTCTGTTTTTTTTTTTTAAGAAAAAACCTTTCCTATTGATGATAAAACTCATAGAATCAACATTTTAGAATGGACTCTTTTTTTTTTTTTAATGAAAATTTCAAGGAATTAACCCAGTTTTCCTAGACTACAAATTTCTATGAAGGTTGCAGCTTTCATCATGTTCAGATCTAGGAAGAGAGATTTTGTGAGGGTTCAAGTGGATAAGGATCTTTTTTTTTTTTTTTAAGAGCTGTTGCCTTCTCAGATCCCTCCAGCAGCCTAACACTACAAGGCAGAGGGCAGTCGCATGATTTTGCGTACTGTCAGCTTATCAGTTCCCTGGATGAGTGCTGAACACATTCTAACTAAATGGGCTACTTAATTGAAGAGGTCTGACAATGTAACTGGAGCTTATGAGTGGCCATAATCGTTAGAGCGTCCGTTCTGTTTACTTTATTCATAAGCTGCGGATAAAGTTTATCTTTCCACCTTCAGGATCCAGCTGCTGTCCCTCTTCTGAGACATGTGTGCCCTCTACTGTCCTCTTTGCCTTTTTTGTTTTTTTTAAATTGAAATGAAGAACTAAACATTCACCATCCAAAACCACATTGCTTCAATTTTTCCATTCATGAGAGTCTGAAAATGAGATTCTCATGAAGAGAATTCTCACTGTGTAGTGAGGGATATGGCAGGTAAGTTAATAAATTAGTGTAATATAAACTCATTTTGGCAAATCCTGGAGGCATAGAAATGTATTTTTATAGTATATATGACGATGGGCATTTTTACTATCTTTAGTATTTGATTGATTTTTCCAATATGAGCATGTTAAGCAAAGGAATAAAAGCTGAAACTGCTGACAACGATGCAGGAAGAACACTAGGACACAGGGACTCACTGGAAGGGTCATCATTGGCAGTTGGTGATACTGAGTCATTTCTGTTGTGCTTACGTTACAGAATAAATAGTCAGCTTTCTAATAGGAAGCAGCTGTGCCATAGGGATTCTTCATGTCCCTGTTTGCTTCTGTTGCTAATCTTGCTTAATTATTTTGTTTCAGGAAGGGTTTTCACTCATTGGTAGCAAGAACTGGTTGAAGATTGTAAGACGCGTGGATTGCCTGTTATTTGGAACAACGATAAAGGCAAGATGCTATGTGGCCAACTGTTTTTAAGCAACTGATCATACTCTTCTCATCTTCTGGGTGGGGGCGGGGGTGGGAGCTTCTCTTTGCAGGTGAAATGGTCCTGGGAAGAATACACATGTTTAAGAAAGGTTTGCATCATGAGCAGAACATGACACAAGGACTGCCGAGAGGCAGAGGGTAGTTAGCAGGAGGGTGTTGCAGAAGAGCCAGGGCTTTGATTGGTCTGTCAGTACCTGTCTGACAGAGCCGTGCAGCCATTCTCCATCCCCCAAGTGCAAGTTGCGAGGAGGTGAAGTTTCATCGTTTGTCTTGCTATTTAGATGATAAAAAGGTGTGTATTTTCAAGTGCTTCACTGAATGTCTCTTCTTTTTTTTCTCTTTAATATTAAAAAATAGAGTTTTATTTGCTTTCTAGCTGTATTAGACATAAAGAATAATCCTCATCAAAGAAATATGAAGATTAATCACCTGGCTTATTTTCTTTCAGAAGTAACTCTAAAAACCAGTCTATTAATACTCACTAAGTAGATAATATTGAAATTTAGGTAAAAGATCCTAATTTTTAATGGACTTATAGACTGAGAATTGAAAGAGGTCTTCCAGGGCATCTAACAGGAGAGTCTTTATTAAACCCTCCAGAGGGCCCTCAGAGAATTCAGAGGGTCCATAAGCTGCATGGATTTGCACTGACCTCGAACTGAAATTTACCATTTCCCTCGACTATGAATGCTGGCATCAGACCACAGTAATTTCAGACCTTTGCACCTGTGGAAATCACAGGTATTTTCGTATCGTTTCAGTTGTTTCAGACCTTCAGGTGTTACTCATGCTCATCACTGCCCCCAAGCTGTGGTGGCTGTTAGTCCTGCTGCTAGATCGTTTTATTGAGTACGTTAATAAGGGCATGTATACATTATTAGTTCATAAATTAGTGTTTTAATATTGTAATAAACTATTTCATTATAATTGGTTGCCTTTGTTCTCTTACGTATTTTGTATTAAAAACATGGTTCTGAGAAGGAGTCGTCTGGCTTCACCAGATTGCCAGAGGGGTCTGGAGCACATACTGAAGACATTCAGGAGCCCCGGTTTTCATTTTGCATGTGAGGAAACTGAATGCAACATAGGCCAACGGCCGCATTTGCAGCTAGCTAGCAGAAAACTGGGCCACCCACTGGTCTTCTGACTCCCAGCCCAGGACTGTGTCATGCTGAAGGAATGTGCATGTCTTTTAAAAAGTTGCACAAGGCCATGTCTGATATTTGAGTCTTAATTTTTCCTGATTATGTGTTATTATTAAAATCTTAACTAACTATAAAGAGAAAAATAAAAATCAAATAACTTGACCATTCAAAAATAATCATTATTAATATTTTGAAGTTTTTATTAGGCATGTATATTGCATCAGTTAAAGACAGTATTCAGATGCATGTGACAGAAAATCCAGGTATACTAGCCCCAAAATATAAGGGTTATTTTTTTTCCCACTAAATAAGAAATCCAGAAGCAGGCGGTTGCTGTTGTTGGCTCAGCAAGTCCCCTGGCCGAGCTCAGAGCCTCTGCGGTTCCCTGGGCCTCTCCCTCACATTTTCGGAATGGATGCTGCAGCTCTGTTACATTTCCATTCATGGGAGGCCAGCTTCATCTGTTCCTTTTATAAGGAAAGCATAAGCTTTCCTGTTAGGCCCTCCACCTCCCACAACCCCTGGAAGATGTCTGCTTGTGTCTCATGGACCGAAACAGTGTAATGTGACCATCCCAACCTGCCAGGGCCAGCAAAATGAGTGTTTGACTTTTCCAGCCTCTGATGTGGATTGGCTTCTGGCAATGAACAGTGTCTGCCATATAGATAATTCATAAATTTGGGATTGTGGTATACAGAGTGCTTTGCATCCTGCTCACATTTGGAACATCGTATGAAGTCATTTCTTAGTCTTTGAAAACATGATTTTTCATGACTACCTAGAATTTTTATTGTTTGGATGCGCCATGATTCAGTTACCTAATTCCCAGTCTTTCACTGTTGTAAAAGTGTTTTGATTTTCATATGAATTTATTTACAGGTTGCTTGAGATAGAAGTGCTAGAAGTATGAATATTTATTTTGTAAAGGTGCCCTCTAGATAAGCTGTCCCTGTTTCTGCAGCAGTAACAATATGTAAAAATGGTCACTCCAGATCCTCTCCAAGAGGGTGTTACAGTTTAAATTTAAAAACTAGTTTCCAGTTTGATAGGCAAAAATGAGCATCTTCCTTTATTTGCGTTTGGTAACTGATGAGGGTGAACATTGTGTGTGTGTTAGCCATCTGTATTCCTTCTGTGAATCACGTGTCTACTGCTGTTGCCTAATTTTCCTCCTCAGAGTCCTTAGACACTCTGTATAGAGATTGCATGTTAAATGCATGTATAGATTACGTGTTATATAGAAAAAAACGTATTTTATGTAGTTAAATAATTTTATCGATGTTGTGTACATACATCTTTCATACATAGATTTTTAAATACTTAGTTTAGGGACCTTTTGCCTATTGTGATTGTAAATGGTATTCTTTTATTTATTTATTTATTATTTTTTAATGGAGGTACTGGGGATTGAACCCAGGACCTCATGCATGCTAAGCATACACTCTCCCACTAAGCTGTACCCTACCCCTGTGAATGATATTCTTTATCCCAAAGATATTTCTAGCTGCTTATTACTGGATTTTTTTCTGAATTATTTTTAATTAGCTTTCTTATTAAACTTTTATTAGCTTTTATAATTTAATTTTTTAATTTTTAGGAAAGTAATTTTATAATCTGCAATGATAATTTATTTTCCATGGTTTATACTTTTTACTTTTCTCACCTTACTGAATTGTCTAGACTTTCCAGAACACTGTAATGGGATGGATATACAGCCATCCTTGACATCTTGCTGACTTGAACGAGAAGTAGTGTTTTGACATTAAGAATATTTCTGGCTGTTGATTGGATATTCTTTACCATGTAAGGGAGAAATTCTTTTAGTTACAGTTTATTAATACATTTATTAGAATCACATACTAAATTTTGACATTGTCAACATCATGGGTTTTTTTAATCCTTTGATTTGTTGATTTGATGTATTAATACCAAGCCAACAGGTTCTCTTTTGCTTTACCTGGGAAGGGTACACGTCTTTGGTCTTTCTTGCTTTGGATAATTTTTAGTTAACCAAGTATTATGTAACAAACATCACTGTTTAAATTGACGAAAAGAAGTGTTTTGAAATAAAACTTTCATTCCTCTAACAGAAACTTAAATTCTATGGGTAAAAAAGATTATATGTCTTTTCTCTCTGGCCGGAATAAATAGATTGTGTAAGTTCTGCCTACTTGTAAGTTGGGCTTCTTCTTTTCCAGCAATTGTAACCAAAATGCTCTTGGCTGATCGGCTGGCAGTGGACGTATAATTCCCTTTCGTTCAGAGAAGTAAACCTAAACCGCGGCCTCATCCCCAGGAACTCACTGAAGACTTTTTTCATGGTTGTGTTTGGCCTCAACCTGAGTATCACCTCTTCGTTTCAAAGCAGAGAATCAAAGAAAATGCTGAAGTCCCTTCTCTGGTTGTCCTTTTTCCGTATCCCTCCACCCCAGTTTCTGCAGCAGAGGAATTCACTACTAGTGGTGGGGGGCACTGTGTCAGGTGGGGGCCTAGTGATGATGGGACACTTCTTACAGCTCTGGGAGATGCATCTAAAACCAGCAGGGAAATGTGGCCATGTTGTGGGGCTTCTCATGTGTCCTGGCTGCCTTGCCATGTGGTGCTGACTGGGCGCCACTCTGCCATGTGCGCTTGCAACGTTAGCTCTAAAGCCTGCGGCTTAAGGTACCTGCATGGAGATGCTGTTCACCTGAGAGTCAGCATTTGGTGGGACCAGTGCTTCCCCGAAGGTGAAGCCTGATTTTTGTGTGTGTGTACACGAAGATTAGTGTGAAGAGACACGCGCTTGTCCTTAACTTTTCTTTTCCCAAGGAGTCATTGTAAAAGGGAGTTTTCTAGTAGTTGTAATAACTTTAAATTGTTTTGAAGTAGGGTAGGCACAATTTAGCATATAAGCCACCATTTAAAATATAGTAATTTTGAACTAATCTCCTTAGATGGTAGAAACTGGAGACTATATATTTGGGACAGTTCATGGCTGTTGGTATATCCTTGAAAACTTTTCATAATTAGGAGCTCTTTCTGACTTTTAATCAGGGCATAAAATAAATCTCATCAAGATTTTTAACCTGGGAGTCCTTTTTGTTAACCTGGTGGCAGGTTTTCTACTGTGGTGCACCACGACACTGAGGATATAGGATGAAAATGTAACCCATTTTCAGACTTTTCCTGGTGTACCTTGGCTTTATCTTGAGTCCACATGCATTGAAGTGGTATTTCTGTTTTCAGATGATAAGCTCAAATTCTGTCTGAGAATTTTACAGAAGCAAACATAGAGCAAGACAGCAGTTAACGCTACCAGACATATAACCTTCTCCGTCGTTTCTTGAAACTACATTCCAAAGAAACCCTAACTATCCAAACTCATTCTTATGTACACTTACATATGTATAAATACTTCTAGACAAGTGGTCTGAGATTTGTGCCCGACTTACACACTTAATAATTATGTTTCTACATACAGCTTTCCTCTAGCTATGAGGCACAATTTTTTATGTGACTGCTTCTCAAAAGATAATTATAGGACCATCATGAAAACAGCGAATGCAGAGGTACTTCGCATAGAGGTCCTCGTGTACAGTGTAAACCAGGGGGATTTGGAAACAGCTAATTAATTGTAAACAAGAAATCAGCTCGTTTTTACAGAAGAAGATTCATAGAATTACCAAAAACTAAATGTAGAGTTCTCCTCTCGGTTCTTTCCCCTTCCTCCAGGAAGGCTAGCTTTCAGGGACCCTTGATAATTTGGGGAGTACTCATCCAAGAGAAAAATGGCTAAGGAAATGAGTAGGCAGTATACAAAAGGAAAAATACAAATGACTAATACACATAATAAAAGTAGTCAACCTCACTTACAATCAAAGAAATAAAATTCTCGGATATAAATCTGTATTAGCCTGGTAGATTAAAAAAAAAATTAAGAGTAAGAATCTCCAGTGTTGGAGGGTGCTGGGAAACGGGTAGATAGACTCTTAGGAGCAAATTGGTACTTTCTTGCCCCAGGGCGGTTTGGCATTAGGTAGCAGCATACACGAATCCTTTGAGCAGGTCAGTCTGCTTTTAGGCATTAATGAACAAAAATGTATGTATAAGAGTGATATCAAAGCTTTGGGGTTTATAATAGGGAAAAAAAGAGGTTGGAAATAATTATTTCTCAGTAGGGAGCTAGTTAAAGGGAACATTCTTTAGTCATTAAAAGTAATGACGTATACTATTTTTATACTTATTGTGAAGTTAAAGATTGTGACAAAACAGCAGTGTAGTTTAAATTGTATACATGTAACACATATGGTCTATATATTTTTATATACTATATATGTATATAACCTATAATATACATATATTTATCAGTGTATGTATAGGTTCTAATAGACATATATATGAAAAATATTTCCTTTTCATATTTTTCATTGTTGGAGTGGGCAGTAATAATAGATTACTTTTACACTCAGGGAAAAAATGTAAATGAATTAAAAAATGAAGAGAAGCCAACAGAGGCCGTAAAGGGGCAATGGTGTCTCTTCTAAATGTGATGTCTCACCAGTGCTTAGCCATGCCAAGTTCTCTGTAACCTAAAGATGTGGCTTTGCCTGGTGGTGGCTTTATCTAAAAATTTAAATAGTGTAAATTGTGAACAGGAAAATCAAGAATTTTTGCTTATCGGAATTTACAGGATTTTCTTAACTGTGCTTAGAAGCATTTTCCAGTTAGCAGGGTGATTTATGTACTTAATAAATGAAAAGTGTTGTTACTATGTTAGGTTAGCATGTAAATTTCTTCACAGAAGAAATTGAAGGCAGGTACACAAGGCATGGCGCCCCTGGCTTCCGTGTCCACTGACAGCGCTGAACCGGGCAGAACAGCCGACTAGAAAGAGAGGGAGCTGCTTCCATTCAAATAATGGGCTTGTTGTTATTGTTACAATTCAGTTTTATTTTTAAACTCACAACCAAATAAATTTGATGTTGTTGCCACATTTAAAAACTTTAATTCCATCTCTCCCACATTTGCTGATTTGCCAGGGATTGTAACTCACACAGTAGATTAAAGGCAGCATATGATCTGTGTGTGTGATTTGCACAGGCGTCTGACCTCTTGACGGATTAAAGGGCACTACAGAGATACATTAGCTCTTAGCATCTGCCTGTCGCCTGATCCCCAGTTTTGGTTTTCAAATTCGCTGGCTTGTTTAATGCGGCATGTCCCTGGTTAGCTCTTATTTATACTCAGGTTTGGAAAATCTTGTTGAGCCAGGATTGTGCTCTGTTGTTTTCACTGATTTTCTACCTGAGGAATTAGACAATATGAAATCTTTGTTCCAAAGACAGAACATGGATCTTTTACTGCAATCAGTGTAGCAGCCGTCCTGGTCTTATGATGTGGGCTGTTCCATTTTTTCTCATGGCAGTTCCTTTAAGGAAATGAATTCCGTGTGAGGAACTGCTCCCAAAAGGAGGAAGAAAACTAGTTGTTGGCTTTTCTTTACCCGCATCAACAATCTGGGGTAACTGCTCCCCTGTGTGTACCTCTTTCCCTGCAAACAAAGGGAAGACCCCCAGTAAGTAAAGGTAAAGTGATACGACAAGGCTCACTGAGGATAACTTTCGACTTGTCAAACAGAACAAGAGCCGTATGTTCCGGGTGCAGTTTGGTGGAGACTCGAAGGCGCGGGCGCTGGAACACTGCTGCGGCTGCGTGCAGGCCCTGGCCCAGTACGTGCCCGTCCAGGCGCCGGACGGAGTCGGCCCGCGGCTCGGGCCGCATCCTGACCCCCTGAGGGCAGGCCCGGGCCCGAGGGAGGGCTGTGTGTGGAGCGTCCCACTGCAGCATGGGGTAAGTAGGCAAGGGTGCTGGCGGGGTGAGGCATCTGGTGGCATCATGCTCTGTGGGGGCCCAGATCACCCCATTTAGTAGGTTAAAAGATATCTAATGTTGGTTATTTTTAGGAAGTATAATTGACTTACAGTACTGGTTTCAGGTGTTTCTGTACACTACAGAATCACCACCACAATGTGTAGTCACCACCTGTCACCACACGGCTATCACGGTGTCTCTGACTACTTCCTGTGCTGTGCCCTGTTTCCTGGTGCCTTGCTTTTTGCAGGTGGAAGTCGGTGCCTCTTAGTCCTTTCACCTGGTTTGCCTGTCTCCCCCCGGCTCCGGTGCAACCACCGGTTTGTTCTCTGTATCTCTGAGTCTGTTTTATGTTTGTTTTGTTTTTTAGATTCCACATACTTCATTGTGCGTGTGTGTACCTCATTTCTGTATATATTCCGTTATGTGTGTAGACACACACACACACACCCATCTTTATCCATTCATCTGTCAGTGGACGCTTAGGTTGCTTCTGTAGTCTGGCTGCTGTAAATAATAATGCAGTGAATACAGGGTTGCATATATCTTTTTGAAATGGCGTTTTTGTTTTCTTTGGAAGAATACCCAGGAGTGGAATTGCTACATCGTATGCTAGTTGTTTTTACTTTCTCTTCAATAAGTGGCGTTGGGGAAGCTGGACCACTTTCTCATACGATATACAAAAATAAAATCAAAATGGATTTAAGACTTAAATGTAAGACGTGAAACCGTAAAACTCCTAGAAGAAAACACAGACAGTATACTTTTTGACATGGTCTTAGCAATAAGTTTGTGGGTCTGTCTGCTCAGGCAAGGGAAACAAAAGCAAAACCAAACAAATGGGATGGCATCAAACCAAAAAGCTTTTGCACGGCAAAGGAAACTGGTTACAGAACGAAAAGGCCCCCCCCGGTGAATGGGCCAAGATACTTGATGACGATATATCTGAAAAGGGGTTCATATCTAAAATATACAAAGGGCTCATATCACTTGACATCAAAACAAACAAACAGTTAAAAGGATGGGCAGAGGACCTGAGTAGCCATTTTTCTGAAGACGGCATGCAGACGGCCAACAGACACAGCTTAGCGTCACTCATCATCAGGGCAGTGCAGATCAAAGCAACGAGGTGGCACCTCACGGCTGTCAGAAGGGCCGTCATCAAGAAGACAAGGTGTGGAGGGAAGAGGACCCTTGTGCACTCTTGGTAGGAATGTAGGAGTGTTGCAGCCACTGTGGAGAACAGTGTGGAGATCCCTTGGGTCAAAGGACTTTAATGCGACAGTGTGAAGGGTTCATTGCTGCAATCTCATGTTCGGTGTTGCAGGTAACCTTTAAGAAATGACCGCTTGCTGAGTTGTGGTGTCGTATCAAAGAATTCCTGCAGTAACCTGGAGACACTCTTCAAAGAACTCTGCCTTTTCCATCTGTATTATCTATGAGCAGCCAGGTTTTCTTCATGTGCTGCAGCCAGAGCAACATGTGTCAGCAGCTTGAATGCAGAGTGGACAGGAGAGTCAGCTGGACATTAAAGAGATTTGTAAAAATGAGGACACTTTTGTGTTAGGAAATAGTTGTTCTTCAAAAAAAAAGTTTTCACTATTGACCTATATAATGGGTTTATTAATTTTTAAATGAATTAATATTTAAATTTTTTGTTTTAATTTCTAACATATAAATATCAGATGTAACTCAAACAAAAGCTGTTTTAGAGCCTCAGTAATTTATGAGAATGTCAAGGGGTCTTGTGATAAAAGTCTGAGAATCGCTGTTACAGAATTGCTCCTGGAAGCACACACTCCAGCCTGCCTTTGGCATTGTTCCTAACGACGTTAGCATGAGCATCTGCGTCCGCTCTGGGGCGAAATTCCCCAGTTTCAAGCTGGGTTTTTTATTTTCTACTTTAAGCAGTGATTTTCCAAACCCAGCTTCCGTCACTTCATCCTGTTAGTCCCCCGTCACCTGCTGGGCCAGGACAGTTCGTTTTTGCTGTTTCATCACCAGGTTTCTTGTCGTTTGTAGTTGACCTAGGGCGAACACGGATTTTACATCATTTATGATGAGATATTTTTATTTAAACAAGTGCTAGATGATTTCTTCTAGACTATGTTTATTTGCCAAATCCGATTTTAATGTTTTAGAATGCTTTTCCTTCATCTGTTTCTGTGTGGTTTTTTGTGACGATGTCTTAACACGAAAGCTGCTTGCTTACGAAACCCTAGGTCTAGTTTAAAACATTTTCGCCTCATCAGCTCCTGCTGTGTTCTCTAAGAGTCCCCTCTCTGCAAGTGAGGTGGAGTGGTTTATGACAAGGTGCTTCGTTGCCTATGATGATGTGCGCCTTAAATGGATCTCCTTTCTCTGTGGTTTCATCGACTAGTTGTTAGATTCAGGTTATAGTGCCCAGTGCATGGGGTGCCACAGGAGCCACAAAGGCCCCAGGATTTGGGAGCTGGGTTTGGAGTGCCTCATAAAGGTAATGGTGACACACCAGGCTAGAACTAGACACGGTTACCCGAGTACGAAAAGAAGAAGAGGTGTACTAGGCGGTACCAGGTACAGCCTGGGGGCTGTGAGCTGCAGTGGCCGATGAAGGCTCCAGTTCTCTGAAGAGCTGGTCGCAAGAACTGAGGTAGAAATAGCCCCACAGTGGCTGGAAACCTGCCGTGTCTGTTCCCAGTTCCGTATCGAGGGCTGCTCTGACCTTTGGTTGGGCGTTCTGAGTGGGCGAGAGCATGGTGGTGTCCACAGACGGCCGGCTTTGAAATCAGAACAGACCTAGGTTTGAACCTTGGCCTGTGAGTAGCTACCTGATGTCATGCAAGTCACTGAATGTCATCTGTGAAATGGGGAGACTGCGGTTCTGCCCGTAAAGCCCCTGGCGCGGCCCCTGGCAAACATCTAAATAACACGGGCCTTTATTACTGGGTCGCCAGTGCCGTCCCCTTTCAGGTCCGCCCTCCCCTGCAAATGAACACATGTGCATCCTGGTCAGTTCCAAGCAAGGGTCAGGGCCCCAGAGCCAGCAGGGCCGTGACAGGACGGAGTGGCTGCGGCTGCAGAGCAGAGGGCAGGGCAAGGCTCCTGCGTTGACTCCTCGGAGTGCAGGCGTGGTGAAGCGCACTGAGAACGCCTGGTCCGTCCCCCCCCCCCCCCCCCCCCCCCCCCGGTGACAGCGTGCGCCCAGGGTCCCCTGGCTGCGGCCGCGCGAACCTGGTATCGTGCTCCCGTCCCCGGACTCCAGCTCAAGGGGCGCACGCTCTGCCAAGTTCTCATCAGCTTGCTGCTCTCCTAATTCAGGTGTATCTTTTCCCCAATACCTGTCTTTTTTGGGTCTAAAACAGTTCTCTTCTTGGCAAATAGAATTCTGTGTCTTTCTATTTCAAGTTGAGTCATTTCCTGGCTCGTATTTTGTTTTTACTTCTCTTCAGCCTTGTAATTTTCCTCACTGTGGCCTAACCTGGTGCTTCTCTACCTGAGGGCTCCTAAGGCAACCCAGCCCACCCGGGGACGGGGGCAGCGCCTGTGAGCACCGGAAGGCCAGAAGCAGCAAGCCGCCGGGAGCTCACTCCTGTGCGCCTGGAACCTTCCGTGTCTGAGCATTGGGGCGGAGGACCGTCTGTCCAGGAGCCGCCCCGCCAGCCTCCGGCGCTCCTGTTGCGCTTTGCTATAGCGCAGCGTGAGCGGCACGCGGATTTGGTTGATGTCTCCCTCAGTTGTGTATAGAACGCGGTGTGAGCTGGGCTGACGCGCACCCTAGGGGAGACACCAGACACCAGAGCTGGAAGCGGCACTGGCAGCGGAGCCTGACCCCTCTAGGTGAGGGAACTGGAGACGTGGGCTTGCCTAAGGGCTCCGCGCTCATTAGCGCCCCTCCTTTCGCTCATGTTTATTTTGGTATCTTGACTGGTTTTCTCTTCTCTTTGTTCTTTCCCTCCTCTCTGCTCCCCCCCCCAAGTTTTTGATGCTTCCAGGTCTGCATTTCTGCTAATACCCACTAACTAGCAACAGCCAGCCTCCGTGTGGGACAGGACTTCTGGCAGGCAGAACTTGGCTCACGATAGACACACCTTCCCAGGAGGGCCTTGGTTCCTCCCTGTGCGACAGGACCAGCTCACACTTGGGGTGGGAACACCTGTCGGAGGATCAGCACCACGTCAGCTGCGGGCACCCAAGACGGCCAGGCCTGCAGCCCTGCAGCTAGGACGAGGGGTGGGGGAGCGGCTGTGGAAGTTGTGCTTTCAGGCAGAAGCAGCCCTCAGAGCCCTTTACGCCTCCAGGCCTCCTCCTCCACCTTGTTCACCATATCTGCCTAGAAAATAGACCGTGCTCTGCCCGAGAACCACCCCTCCTGTAACTGGTTCCTCTGATACCGCGTGGGCTCCGGGGCATCCCTGCACGTGGTGCTCGGCACGTGCACCCCTCCTGCCTCCCTCCCTGTGACCTGAAGCCCCACCTGCATTCCAGCACCTTCTGGGTTGCATTCTCATCGTCGTCTTGCTTTCTGGGTTCTTTCTGGGCTGTGGGTTCTTGAGGGCTAGACCTCTACTTTGTTCTCTGTGGCCCCTTCCCTTTATCACCCCAGTGTTTAGTATGTAGTAGCAGAAATATTGTTGAATGAAGATATCCAGGAATTTTACGAACAGAACTCATTCCCTCAGAATGTCGAAAACGAGGTTTTAAGTTTTACCAAAAACATATGGTTCATCTTGCAACTATAGGGTTTTTTTTTTCCCATTTTGCTTTTCTGCAATGAACATGTATTACTTGAGTAATAATTTTCAGGAGGTGACAAATCATGACCATCAGAAGCTCGGCACTGCCCCCCAGTACTAGCACATGGTCCTGGGCTGGGCCTCTGAGGACAGAAGTTAACACTGCGGTGCCAGCCTGTCGGACACCGACCAGGTACAGGGCAGGCGCCTCTGATTTAAATTCTGTCTGTACCTTGACTGTGGTAAGTCCAGTAACAGCCAAGCTTAAAGTAGGATATATTACACCGATGATGATTTTCCCAGCTTTACCAATTTTTTCTTACTGTGAACATGAGTGCCTGTGTCTCCATGCCTGTAATGTGTACGATCATGTTCAGCCAGTCTCCTGATTCGGTTGTTTCACTGCAGTCACACGGGCACCCGGAGCAGCAGCAGGGGGCACCGGCCGGCTCGAGCACTCCAGGAGGAAGGACCTCGCTCACCTGGTTGGCTCAGGTAAGGCCTGTTTCCATGTTCAGTTTTATCAGGAAAAACAGTGATTCTAAAGAATCTGTATCCCTGTGTCCGCTCCTTTGTTCTGGAGCAGTGACTTCCAGTGTTCCCTAGAAGGCGGTTAGAGATGGACAGGCACTTGGCTACCCTCGTGTGGGCTGCGGTGGCACACGCTGGAGCGCCGGTCTCCCGAGGAAGTGAAAGAGAAAGAGTGGTCTGCAGCGTCGGCCTCTAAGTGTGAGAGAAGGAATTTATTCACCACTTTCCCAGAAAGAGGAATAAAGGGAAGAGTTTCTATTTACTTTTGGAAATGAAATTTGGGAACTAGCCTAAGACAAGTATCAATTTGAATTTGGAGCCGGATCACTGCCTAGGCACATAGTCAGTGGGAGGCTCTCAGCTAAGGCTGTGGGCAGACCCGAGAGGATTCAGCTCTGTCGCTGCAGACCCGGTTTCAGGCATGCCCCCCCGCCCCCTGCAGCCCGCCGTTTCCAGAGAATCCTGCAAAACTGTCCACTCAGGCTCAGGGTGCCGAGGCCTGCCCTGCCGGGAGCGCCTCCACGGTGGCCTCCCCCTCACTGTGTTCCCTGCAGACTCACAGTAGTTTATGCTTTCCACAGAACTCTGTGGAATTCCTCAGTATTCAAGGATGAATTGCCTTTTAAATTACCTACTAAACTGTGCCAACAGTGGTGTAATTAAGAAAGGAAATATGGGTGTTTTCTTCTGGCTCACCACTCACTCAAAATAAATGGACAATCATAGATTAAAACCTTGAGAGGTAAGAAGACTAAGAATTCATGTCCGTTTCTTTAATAACTCAGCAACTATGACAGAAAAAATTTTAAAGCCTCCTTGTCCAGCAGCAGGGCAGACTTCATAGTGCCCAGTCCTTAGCTTCGTATCTGCACTGGGGTTAGAGGTTAACTGAATCAGAGTGGCTCAGCCACAAACAACATGAGCAAGGCAGGGTGTGATGTCCTTATTCAGGAAGTGTCCGTTGCTATAAAAGGTATACCTTAGCCCAGCTTACTAACATCCTACAGAATCATGGATCAACAAGAAAAAGCACCAGGCTAGGAGCTCAAGTCATTCTATGAATATAAATTGGTAAACCTCTGAAAGCAATTTAGCAATACAGATAAAATTTAATGTTGTATCTTATTACCTATAATTCCATTTCATCTGCACAAATACACATATAAGGATGTCTTCCCGTGTTCTTTATAGGAACAAAATTGGAAACAACCTAATTGTTCACTTGATTGGATGCTGAGTGGTTAAAGAGCGCTGTGACCACAGTAGGATAAACATGCAGCCAGTAAAAGTGACACGTCTCCACCTGTTGACATGGAAAGATGCTCATAGTACATTAAGTTTTCAAAAGGCTACAAAGCATGTATGCTTTGATTTCCGTAGTAAACACACACACACAAAGTAAGTTTGGCAGGAAATCCACTAACACGGTAACTTTGGCTCTCACTGGGGAACAGGGCTCAATTTCACTTCATTTTCCTCTTTCTACCTTTAGATAGAGTCTGAAAAGCTGGCTTGAGTTTAGAAAAGTCAGTTCTATTCTATTCTATTGTAGATCCCAGAGAAAGGTCAGTTGTATACACACACACCAAACCGTGCCGTCCACAGGAAGGTTAGAAAACCGCCCACCTGACAGTTACTGGGAAGGCTGGACAGGATGACTGGAGTCACAGCCCCACACAAGGTGGGCCACACAGCCGGAGGCCGCCTCCCTCACGGCAGACTGTGGGCCCGGTGCCGCAGTATCTTCCAAAGTGCCAGGCGCAGTCGGACTTCTGTTTGGACTCCCCTAATATTTAAATACTGGACTTTAAAATACTACTGGTTACCAGAGCAGACAGACAGATGGCAAAGAAGCTTGTGAAAAATGCTATTATGTGACTTCATTTATATGACACGCTGGAAAAGGCAAAACAATAAAATGTGGAGAACAGATCATGGCTGCCAGGGGTTGAGGGTTCAACAACAGGAGCACGCAGCACGAGGGGATTTCCGGGGGATGATGGAAATGTTCTGTCTCGACTGTGGTGGTGATTCTGTGCCTCTGTGTGTCACACCTCACGGACAGGACCAGAACAAGGCCTGGTGAGCGAGTCATGTCCTTGGGATGGTCAGTTTGTGACTCTCTTTATTACATTCAGAGCCCAGTTTCCATGTGGTAAACTGCTCACATCCCTTCCCCCACCTATGAGGTGGGAAAGCGGACTGAGAGAGGGGAGTTCATTCACTTGATAGGCTTATCAATCACAGACTTTCCAGCACCGCATTCTTCATTAAAGCAGGATCTTAACCGTGCAAATTATTTCACTAACATACTTGTATCCTTAAGTATTTCAAATCTTTCTCACTTCCTGGATGTACCTAGAAACATCATGTAGCGGGACTCTGAAAAGCCAGCACTAATTTCGGTGTCTGTTTCTTCCTTCTGTCTCCCGCTGTTCGGGCTGTTCGGGCTTCCTCCTGTACCTCTGATGACCAACTCTTCTGCAATCCCCACAGTCGCTGCTGGCGTCAGAGGAGCCGGCGCTCGGTTGTGCGCTGTCTGCATGGAATGCAGAAGAGTTGGGCCCCTTTCTCCGCTTGTGCCTCTTGGATCAGAACTTCCCAGCATTTGTGGAAGAGGTGGAAAAGGAACTAAAAAAGCTGATGGGCTGAGGAACTAACGTTCTGTGTACATACGGGACTGAGGAACTTGAGAGCATTGGAAAAATGCTTCCTCCTAAGGTTAAAGAAGATACCAGAATAAAGAGAATTATTCCAACACCTTTTATCAATGGTTTATTTTTAAAAACAGGTGAATCCACTTTATTATACATCATTGCACTTCAACAATTACACAGAACACAGTACATGCATCTACCGTTACGTACCGCGTGTGAGCACCCTGCCGGGTGAGAAAATCTACACTCAGCCGTTAAATTAATGAAAAAAATACAGTGTCAACTCCAAAGTGTAACTAGTTGCATAGAATACCATGCTATATAACATTTCAAGGTCATTGAAAACAGAAGGTAAATTATAAAAGTTTGCCTTAATTGAATGTACAGTAAGATTCAACACATCAGTGCAAAAGGATTTAGGAATTTACATGATTTAACAAAAGAAAAAAAATCACTTAAAAAGCAATCATACATATATATTGCAATTCATTATATCCATTCAGTGGACTGTTCCAGCTTATCAAAGTCATAGGTTAAGCCCTTAAAATTAGATTTCAGTTTATATTACTCATCTCTACGTACCAGAACTGCACAATTTCCTCATCTGACAACATACAATAAGGAATGAGTATCAGCAGCTTAAAAATGAAACAAGCATCATTTTATTTTGGATTTCTCCCATCCCAAAAATATAAATATATATATATATATATTTATATACTGTATATATCTGTAGGTTTTGCTGTACTTTACAAAAATGTATCACTAGATGGCAGCAGTGCATTTTAGAGCTTTGCCAATTGAACAGCTGCATTAAGTAAAAAATGGCGCATGCATGATCTGATGATCCTCAGAGGAACTTTTCACTTCTATTTAAATATTTTAACAAAGGGGGAAAAAAAGCAACATTCACAGCACATCAAGCCCAAAATAGTTTACACCTTCTACACCGAAGCATTGTTTAAAATGTACCTGGCTAGGTCACCCTTACAGGAGAGGCTAAATAAGGCATGCTTTAGACAGTCGTCATGGTGCTGCTCACTTGAAAGGGGAAAGAACCAAAGAGTGGTCCAAGCAGAAAATTTAGCAGGTCATGTTGCCACCAATTTCAGGAACCTAAAGACCTGAAAAGAAATAGTACTTAGAAATTAAAAGAGAAAATGCAGTGCCATTTTAAGACTCTGCCAAGTACCACATAAAACCAAAGCCCTGGTTCAAACAGCATGCTCAGGGATGTGGTGTGAAATTCTGATCTCCATGTGCCTGACCAGAAGGTGCTCTGGCCCGGCGCTGCCTGGCCACCATCTTGCTTTGCCCTCAGAAGTAAAGTGGGACCAAGTGGTCTCTGGGGACAATCCACCTAAGAAGGTGACAATTTAATTTTTACCTCTTTTTAAAGATACGTTAGAACTGGTACAAAATATTTATTTTGAAACATACATATTCTGAAATCGCATTTATATAAATAAGTGAAACTCAGCTGAAAATGTTCCTTTCCAGCTGCTACAACTGGACAGACAGAACTCGTTCCATCATTATCAGCTGCTCTGAAATGAACTAAAAGATCTCACAACGTAACACCAACTATCAAAGAATTTGTAACAAGGTCAACAGGGCACATTCATTTGAATATAATTTTTAAAACTTCTAAAGGCCATACTTACATTACGAGCAGTACTTAGTTTGTGTTTCTCTGGCGCAAGTTTTTATCTTTGTGATTGTTGGTAGAGTTGGTTTTCCTTTGGAGGAAGAATTGTATTACGAGAGTGAAACTCAAGGGCAGCAGCAGCTTTTGAAAGTACAACCCACGGAAATACAGCGACTCTCACTTACTGCCACCCCTGGTGTAGTCAGCAACTCTACTGCACAAGATTTACGCGTAAAACTATTCCCGCTGTGAAGTGCCTGCGCACCTGAAACCAGCAGGCCCTTCTGACTCCCAAGGCAGATGATACACAGGTAGCTTGACTATAAAGGTGAGACAGTAGTTTCTCTACTAACCACCACTGTCGAATGATGATGAATTGTATACAGACAGTGCTGTGCCCTCTGGCATTTAACTAATGTGGGCACTGTTTGCTTGCCTCTGACTCCTTAGTCCCGAGCTCTCAGATTCTGCTAATCTTGGATTGATTCAAACTTTGCAGTCTCGGATACATGCGATTGTTAACGGAGCCAGTTTATCCAGCTTGGTATTAACTTTAACAAAACCTGAAGTCTCAAATATACTGGTCGTATCCCCAATTTAAGCAATATGGGATGTGCAAAATTTTAAACTTTTTTTTTGCATGGTATTCCACTTTATATTGCTGCTGAAAACAAAACTGTACAGCCTGTCCTGGGAATCAAATGGCCGTCAGTCAGCTCCATGTTTGGCTACAAAGTCTACGCTGCAGCATTCATTTCCACTGTCCTCCCCTACAATCTCAGCTCCTCCCTTTGATTAAACTGCAAATACAAAATAACTCTACTCAATCAACATCCAATAAAGTACTTACATTGGCCCAGCTGGTTCATCGTCTACACAGGTGTTCAGTTTTTTAATAATCCATTGAGAGACAGGAGGAGAAAGGAGAAAACTGTGAGACTCTGCATAAGGATTAATAGAAGAGCATACAGCAAGTGGCAAACATGGCTACTCATAGCATTTATTCAAGGCCATTCCGTCTGGAGGTGCAAAACACTCATGGAGTTATTTCTAGGTTCAAGTTTTTAATGGCAGGTATGTTGTTTCAATGGTTTTAGTTAACACTTTGAATGCTTGTCATGAAAAACTGCAACTGTAGCGGACAGATCGGCTGCAACGTCATTATACTCATCCTGTCCCCAAGTTCCAGTGGTTCACTCTTAAATAGATGAGAAGACAAACCAACATTTCAGTTGTAAAATCCTGCTGTTTGTTTTCTTGTGGTGAATGCATGCAGTTTTGGCTCAGCCCTGCAGTGTAGATGGATGTGTATGTTCTATACATTTAGCTACACATCCTCACTTCCCCAAAGGACACTGTTCTTGCTGTTTTGTAATGTTTAGGAGAGTCTTTCGTCTGGAGAATGAGACAGAGGAAGCCACAATAGTTCAACCTAATGCTGGGTCAGCCAGGCTGGGCTACACCAGCCACAAGTGTACACATACCAGAGGATGTTCTGGGACAGACTGGGGAAAGCTGAACAGTGGTGTCATCCCTCCAGAAAAGACTTCAGACAGAAAGACAGGCTCACTCTTGGGCCTTGGCCAAAACCAGAACCCAAACCCTGATGAGCCACAAGTTCTCTCTCTTTTTTTTTAATCAAAAAGCTTATGTTATCTGAGTTTAGGTGCCTTCTTAAATTGATTATTTTATGATTCTGATTTGTAAGTTTTTCTTTCCTGTTTCAACTAAGGGCAACTTGGTCCCCTTTAATCAGGGGATTAAATTTAATATATATATATTTAGAATGTTGGGTTTTTTAAGAGCCCACAAAAGGGAGGGAACAAGTAAGTGCTCTTAGTTCCTTTTTATTTTATGGAAGTCAGGTGGACTAAATGATTCAGAACGGTTTGATTTTACTGAAGGCTTCTAGAAAAACTCTCAGCAGGATTCCACAAGGGGCTTGGTGCACATGAAGCAGTCATGGAGATCACAGCCTCGTGTAGGCATCCGCGGGGCACGCGTCAGGAGTAATGTCTGTCAGAGGGAGACATTGCTCCACCTGTTCCTTCGAGGCAACGGAGAGGCAAAGCCACCACCAGCACACACAAGTGACTGGAGCAAAATAAGATTTCAAAAACAAAAACAAAACAAAAACAAACTAACCACGAACCAACGACTTCTCAGCCAAAACAACAGGCTAGCGACACACCAGTGTCCACAGGATTCTACTACCAACGACAGTGCACTGTCACACAGCACAGAGGGCAAGCTAGGACTCGGGGACACCCACGACACCTGTGCGCTGTGCACACAGTGCAGGTACACGAGGACATCGGGCACCGAGACACACGAGCCCAGCCTGCATCGTCCCTCACCGCAACACCCTAATGCTCTCAGCGTCCCAGCCAAGCCAGCTCAGCTACATGCTAGCAACTAAGCACTTCAGGGACTTAAAGGAAAACACACAGGAGCAAACTAGAATATTTTTAGTGCTCCGAAAATACAAAATTCTAAAACAAGATAGTAGATTCAAGAATATCATCAATCTACTCCCAACTTGATGAGAAAAAGCAGGGGAGGGGGAATCGCAATAGCCAAGCTAATCTTTTCAAAGCTTAACGCGGTCAGCACCAACCCAAGCACTTGGCACCGCGAGCTTTCCTTTCTTCGGTAGTGGGGGGACATGTACGCCCTGGCGCCTGGCGGGTCACATCATCTTCCAGCCCAAAGAGCCAGTAACGTGCAAAGGGCTATACGTGAGGGTCTGAGCGACACTGGCCCTGGTGTAGCTGCCATGCCTGCAGGTGGGAGCGGCTGCTCTTCACGCTGGGGTCTGCACCCCAAGAGCCACAAGCCCCTTCCTCTCTCTCCCCAAATCCATTTTCACATTTACAAGGAACAAAGAAAAGAGCCTGGCGTTTCCCACTCTCCTGGCCTGCATCGCCATCTGCATCAGCACTCTCCCTTTACGGGTCAAACAAAAAACAACTTGACCTCCAACGGGGAAATCAGGAGAGAGAGAGAGAACAGAACTACAGAAAAAAGGTACGAAAATCAAAGTAAATGAGGATTAAACAGCAAACTGAAATCCAAATTAGTTGTGAAAGTGAATGAAGTAAACTTGAAGAAAAGTGTTAACATTATGAACTGTGCATCGTATAGACTGAAGCGGAGATTAAACAAACTCCAAAAGCATGCATATCGCTCACTTACCACCATGTTTTAAGGGTTTGATGCAATTGAGGGGGAAAAAAAAGAAGTCATAGTAACCGACAGGTATCAACATACTCCCAAACCCTCAGGCCACAAGACAGCCACTTAAACGATGACTGTTCTCTCCACTGGGTATTGCTCACAGCCACTGGCTCGGTGAGAGGAAGAGGGCTGGGGGAGAGTGGGGACAAGATGCTCTGGAATCTGTCTATGAGTGAAGTTCCTGGTGGAGCTGCTGCACACCCTGATCCACCTGAATGTTTGTCTTCCCAACCGAAGGCACTAGCGCCCTCACTCCACTGAGCTGCCTCAGACTCTGGAAGGGCGCTCTGCGATGCCTTTAAGTAACAGGATACCTGATACAATACCACCTCCAAAGAGATGGCTTTGAAGTCAAAATGAGTTGTCTGGTCAAAGCTCCTCCTTCTCTGCCTTATCCTACTTAGGGTGGGGTTTTATGGTTTCTAAACCCACTTAAATTTTGCCTGATCTCAGCAGAGAAGCAGTAAACCCAAAAGAGATTAGCAGTTACTTCCTATTACCTTCCTTGTTTGGTCCTACTGTATTTTCTTCATAAGGTAACTTGTTACTGACGCAGAATGACCCCTGGTTAAGAAACAACAAATGTGTGTTTTGCTTGTCATTTTAAAAAGTCACATTTCTTTCCCAACATTCCTAGCCTGTTGTAAAGCTTCATCTACTACCGATGTGTTGACCAGCTAATCGGTTTTGGACTATTGAGAATAGCTCTTAATTCTAAAGCGTCTAAATCAGGCTGGAAACATCAGAGCTACTAAGAATGGTTCCCACAAAACCTCAGATGCTTCTCCACCAGCAACTTGAAGAGTCCCCTTACTTGCTCTCAGAAGTTACTCCCCTAGCACGAAGGCAGAAAGCTCTTTGATGCCACTGCTTCTTTTCTTAAATCAGCGCCTGTTGTTTTCATTCAGGGTCACTAAAATGTACAGAACTGAAGGCCCCAGCAACTCAGCAGGTTTACGCCCCATCTCCCCGGGGGCTCAGTCAGCAGGGAACCAACACTGACGGTGTGCTCCAAGCATTACGTCCGGCAGTGAGATGGACGGGAAGGCTAGAGGGATCTGAATCTTGGTCTTTTTAGAGAATTACCTATCTAACATTTTCAGTGTATGCAGTCAGGAGGTGAGTAAAGTGAAAAAACAAAAAAAAAGTGAAGCCCTTACTTGGCTCCTGTTACTGAAAACACTGAAGGTAAAAGGTGTTATGCAGATGACCTGCCTACAAGACAACTCCCCGGGGCACGATCCTCAGAGACCGGAACAGAGGCCTAAACGGTCTGGATGTGAATTTCACTGACAAGATGTCCTGAGTATAGGCCGGGAGACAAAAAAGTCAAGGGCCTTTTTTTTAAATCCTGGAAGCAGCTAGCCCTTAACCCTAAGTACCATCTGTGTGAGAAAGCTACAGCAGTACGTGCTTTGCCAGTAGAACACGCTCAGGCTGAATCACACTGTTTCCGTTCGTACGTTCTGATACCTTTGCACTGTCCCCGTAGGGCTTTGTTGGAGTAAGGGGCTGAGTTACCAGAAACTCACAGGGTGCCTGAACATGAACACGGTGGGTTTTATGTGCAACTTTTTCATTAAAAAAAGTTCAAGGATTCAGAAATAAATCACTGGTGTATCTTGATAACAGAATACTCATTTGGCAGAGAAAAAGCATGTCAGACCCATAAAACCACTAGTTTTCACAGTGGTATAAAGAAATCAACACAGAGCCATAAATGGTTATCTGACAGATAAAAATCATCACCTCTAAAGCTCCAAACTTGCATCAGATACAATGTGCTGCTTCGTCCATTCCAAAAAGGAGAGTACACGTTACACCTGTGTGTAAACCTGGGGACGGGCACGTGGGAGGAAAGCCTGTGAGGTGAGTCTGCTCCTAGGGGGCCTGCGCAGGCGCTGAAGGGAAACTGGCTAAAGGAAAAAAAAGACGCTGCATAAGGAAAACTCACAGAAGAACAATCAACTTTTTAAAAAGTTACTTCCAGGAGAGGAGAAGCAAAAAGGGCAGGTTGGAGCGGGGCACAGGAGTCCAGAAGAGTCTGAGAGAAGGAGGTGGAGAGACAAAGGAGCAAACTATGGGATGGACTGCTCGAGCAGGAGCAGGGATGTGGTGAAGAGTGGCTCCTGGACCATGCTGGCTGTCAGGAGGGGCGGAGAGAAGGCAGACACTGCAGTGACTCCAGCATCCCCGGTCGGTCACCTCGATTCAACAACAACAGCAAAGTGGAAGCTGCCTGCAGTACAGTATTCTTCTAAGACACTAAAGCATGGAGGCTCTACTTCGCACTTACCCTGCAGTCATCTCTTTTACGTAGGATTCATTCACTGTCTATGATAATTTAGCTCAAAAGAGGTATTTTTCCTCCAGGAAGCTGTTCAGATTTGCTGGCCACAGATGTCTCCTGTAACAAACTGGTCTCCATTTGTGTTCAACAGCCTTGGGATTCTTGAAAAAAAAAGACAGCTGCTTCCCGGGGCAGGTGCCTGCGCTTGCCAGACAGAACCAATACTAACCAGACCTAACTTGATGGCATTCCACATACACTGGGATAGCAGCCTGGTCAATGAAGAAGCTTCTACAAAGACCGAAACCTCCAACAGGGACAGGCTAAGCCAGTGGGTCACTCTGCCAAGAGAGGGACAGGCAGCCTTGTCTTAAAATAAATCAGGTTTTGAAGCGCATCCGACCTTTTCCTGACTTTTTGCATCTCAACCTTTCCAAAGGGAAAGCTAAGAAAGGTGGTATTTAGCAAAGCAAAAGCATTCAGAGGGGATGGAAAAGCTCTTTTCAGAAGTGAGGCATAACTGCTCCTAAAAAACATACACAGGAAACACTGACAGGCAACTCTTCTCCTTTACTCTCAGATCTAAACATAGGTCCTCTGCCTTGGGAACCAATTTGTAGCAGGAAAGAGAAATTTAGAGAAAAAAATGTTATGCATATAGTGGAAATCTTAAGAAAGCAGTTTCGCTCCATAGGATAGCAGTTCTGTGGACCGAGGAGGAGGAAAGTAAGAATCCCAGGATGCGCTCACGTTTCAGGGAATGAGCCCACTTATCTACAAAGGCCCACCTGCTTCCAGCTGACGTCCATCCCATTCCTGTCTAGTTCATTGCTGACCTGCACATTTGGATGGAAATCCACCAGGTCTCCCCAAATACATCGTTCGTTTCAACAAAAAACCTTTTCACCAGCCTCACTACAGCACTCCCTCTACCTAGTACAGACAAAAGATTTAGGAGCGGCTGAAGGAAAGGAAAAGAAGGGGAAGTGACTGCTGCTCTCAAACACGTCCTTCCGGAGAATCTGAAGCCACCGTCACGGCTTCCGGGCTGCACCCTTTCTGCGGGAGCACCAGACCTCCCTTAGCGTTCTCCACGGACACACACAGCTGGCGCTGCCATCCTGCTGGCCAGCCACAGGCACACAGGCAGCTCACTGGGGCAGGGCCCGGCACCACAGTGCACAACACAGGCCCAGGACGGTCAGACTGGAGCTGGCATCCTCCCATCTCCCAAGATTGGCCTCCACGGAGCTTAGGTGCACACCCTTCTAGACCAGTCAGTGACAGGCAAGTGGCCGTAATGGTCAGCTGACCAATTAACTTGTTTTTGCTGATGACGTCCTAAGGCGGGAGGTGGGGAGTGGGGCCCGGTTAGGGATCTGAAGGACTACTGACGCAGGGCTCCATTAGTAGCTTCCCCAGTTGCAATCACAGGGTTAGAAACGGGCCATCCGTAACAAAAACACAGAAAACTTCCAGGACCTCTTCTAACTCTTAAGCACGTCCAACAGCCTGAGACTCCTGTTCTTCCCAGCGCCTCACAGTTCACGGTGGTGCTGCTGCTGCTGTCAGCTGCTTCTCTGACCCTCGGCCAGCCTGGGGGTGCCGCCGTGGGGCATGGACTCCAGACGCTAGTGCTGGGCCATCTGTCTTAAACTGGGCGTGGTGGACCCATCAGGTGCTCTCCACCATTCTTGTCTGTGAGACAGGCAAAAAAGCCAGACGGCCGGGGCCTGCTTCACCAAGACCCTTCAAAACCTTTTGATCGGACCAACCAAGGGAACCAAAGGCTGACTTTTGTTCCAATGGCTTTTCCCAATAACACTCTGGGATGGGAAAGTTACCTACAGGGGCTACACCAGGCAACCATGTGACAACCAGTCAGATACCTTAAATCTGCCTGAAAGGCCAGGCGGCCTGCGATCTCGGGGTGGCTTCTAGGCTTGACTTGGATTCTCCTCAAGCTCAATCTGCCTGATGATCTGTATTGAAGGAGGACAGAGCTGAACAAAGAGACTTGACAGCTGCCCATTCCCCACAAGGGGCCTGAAGGGCAGATGGGACTGGGGTTTGGAGGACACCCACATGGAGGGACTGAGCTAGTAATTATAGCTCAAGGTGGCTAATCTTAGGGGGAGAGGGTGAGGAACCAGTGTAAGAGTATTCCTTCTCTCCTTCTGGGCCTGAATCCCAGCACCCTTACAGTCCCCTCTGGGCGCCTGGGAACCAGCCCAAGGAGCCGGCCCAGCAGAACAGCTGTTCTGTAGGGATGCTCTTACCGTCAGGAACTTCATCTGGTCTCTTTCTCTTCTCATACACGACAATGATCACCACGAGGATGATGATTTCAGCCAGAATTCCCAAGAAAGGCCAGAGTGGGGCCAGGTGGCTCCGTACCCTGAGGACGGTGACAAAGGAGGCAGAGCCAACGGAGTTGGTAGCATTACATTCATACTCGCCAGGGTCTTCTGTGATCTGCAGGTTCATGATGCTCAGCTCCGTGTAATTGTCCTTGTTGATGATGAAGAAGCGGCCAGAGCTGTTGACAATCTCCTGTGCAGGAGCAGAGAAAGCGAGAGAACACAAAGGTCAGAGCAGGCAAATCCGTGCCCGAGACGGGGTAACAGGGTGCTTGTCCATCCTCAGCAGGTTACTGGCTGGGACCAAGGAGCAATGTCTAACACCGTCTTTGTCCAAGGAACTTTAAGTACTTCATCACTCACTTCCCTTCAATCTCAAAAACAGCAAATCAACAAGCTTCTAATAAAGCCAGGGCAGAAGCCTCCCCTACTATTGATCCTCTGAACTCCGCAAACTTCTGTGAAGTGAAGGGAGGTCCTACCCTATGGACCCGGAAAGGAACGACTCAATCTAGAAAATGCTGCTCCAAACACCAGGGAAGAAACTGTAACAGGGAAGGATGGAGAAGGAGGGCGCAGGACCGCCTTGGTCAGGCACATATCTGGTAGCAGCAGGCCTATCGATGACTCCGGAGTCAGCACATCTACACGACACGCGGTGAACTCTGGGAAGTCTCCCTGAACTTCTTCTAGAAGCAATGCTGAGAAGTCAGAGTGGGGAAAATTCATACCTTTCACTTCCTTTCAGAATGACAGGGTTAAAGGAAAGTTCATCCAGTCAGTTAGCAAATATTTCCTAATGTATGCCACATGTTTTCTGTCCTGCTGAGGGGGAGGTGAGACAGAAGGGGAGAAGTATGGCACAAAAATGAACAAGGAGACTGGCCTCGAGGGGAAAGCAGAGCTCCAGAGGGGTCATCAGAGGGATGTGGTAGAAAGCCCCAAGGTGTGAACGGAGCACTCTGGGCCATGGAGTGAGTGGCCACAGCTGGAAGGAGTCTGGGAAATCTCCATAGAAGAGCTAACTTTCAACTAGACTGTGGGGGAGGAGAGCTGACAAAGCAGGACAGGAAAGCTCCAGGCACACGTGGGAGGCAGAGGTGAGACGATGACCAGGGCCTGGGTGGAGCGGGGACAGGCTTGCAGCACTGATCTCAGGGGACACTAGCAGGGGAAAAAGTGACTCATGGGCCAGTCCACATGCAACGACTAAAGCGTAATTGGAAATAGTAGAGGGGAAAGGGAAGGACAGTCCCCAGAATGATGCCTGACTATGCCAGAAATCCTGTCCACATCTGCATGAGAGCATGGCTGAAATGCGAAACTCACGGCTTTCAAAATTAGAGTCATTCTGTGAAGCTTCAACTCTAGGACTTGGGAAGCTGCCAGTTTCTCTAACCCATGCTCTGCTTGCTCACTAATTTTATGTTTTTCACTTATGACCTGAGGTGACTGGTGTCATCTTTGGTCCACAAGGCTTCAATGGGTATTTTTAAAATACCATCATACGTAAGAGACTTCCACCTTTCCAATCAATGCATAATAAGATACTGGGTGGGATCTGTCCTACTGTCACAGAACTGATGAGGTATCAAAAGTACCCCATATTCCAAAAAAGAAAAAATGGCTCAAACAAAGATGGGGACAGAGTCCTTCCAAGGGCTTATGGAAAGGGAGCCCCATAAGGCTATCTCATCCCCAGTCATCACCTAAACTACATTACCCCAGTCAGGCTCTAAGGCAGAAGGCAGGATTGTAGATGACAGGAAGAGAGTTAACACTTGGCACTGTATCCTTCCACCTGGCAGCCAAGAGAATCACTCAAAGTTTGGGGGCGCCAAAAAGAAAACATCTCTTTCCACTGGGTGTCTGTTCAGGCAGGCGACTGGCTGGTGCGCCCTGTGCCCCTGTCTTGGGAAGGAGTTACCTGGAGTTGAGAGGCCACAGCAGCCTACACTCCCACCACCTGAAAGCCATGATGTTCAAGCTCCCTCCACTCCAGAGGGTCGCCTTCAGGCGAGCAGACTCCAGCGGTGAGAAGCTCAGGACAAGATCACCCACGGCTAGAGCTCAGCGGGCATCGGAGAGGTCCACTCGGCAGACCTCTCATACTGAGGGCTGGCACCCGGAAGAGCTCACACAGCTCCCAAGAGACTGAGCACCTGGATACCTGCTGCACAGAGGCCAGTCTCTTGAGGCCACAGAAGAAGCAACAACCAAGAATGGACTACAAAAGCCAGAGAAGTGAATACTTGTCCCTTCTTCCCTCCCCACACAGGAGAGAGAAGCAGCCAGAGGACAGAGCAAGGACACTCCTCTGCTCTCTTTGCAGGCTGCAGGAGAGGGGGCAGAAGATAAACTGGAATGTTGGATTGGACTCAACTCTTTAACAACAGAGAGGTCCGAGGAAGCTGTAGGGCCTGTCCAGAAGAGGAAGTCAGAGAACTGCTGAAACCAGCGTCTAGGAAGACATGAAAGCATTTACCTCAGCACTCAACCAAGCTGAGGCTGTTCAGAAACTGGCTTTCAAAAGCATCAACCTAGAAATAGCTTTTCTTCGTCCTGTCCCTCTTTCGTTAAGTCTTCTGTCTACCGGGGGAAGAGCAGCTCGGTGGCAGAGCACATGGTCAGCACACACACGGCCCTGGGTTCAAGCCCCAGTCCCTCCACAAAAAACAGATAAATAAAAACCTACCTACCTCCCCCCACCAAAAAAAAAAAAAGTCTTCTGTCTTTCAAATGATATATAGCTTGAAAACAAGAGGAAGTAATAATGTTTTATTTTCAATGTCTTCCAGAATACAACAGATAATTAGAAGTCTGTGGGCATGAGAACAGGAGAACTGATAACACCCACTGAGGACTCCCAACCGGCCCTGGCAGAAGCTCCAGGGCCCCCCACCAGGACCAGTAGAGAGAAACGGGCAGTTCCTTGCTGGCACCTTAGAGGCCCGCTCTGAAAATGCCAGCCAGCAGCAGTTTCGCCTCTCCATTCCACCCTCATCCCCTCATGAAGGGTTCCTCAAACCTGGTCCTCACTGTTCGTGTGAGCGTCCTTCTCACCACTTGACATGTTATTACTGGGAGGCCACCGAGTGGGAATAATAACGTACTTGAAATAAAAAAAACCGGAACTGACCCTTTAGTGGGCTGGCCATCTGCCTTGGTTAGTAGGTAGGTGATGGACTAGATGCTCTCCAGGGTCCCTCCGATTCCAAAGGCTGCCCGTCAGGAGGACGCCTGAAGGGGGCGGTGCTGGGCTCACAGCACCGGGGAGGGCTGTGTGACCCCCCCCACCCCCGGCAGACATCCATCGGGGGGGAAGCAGGAATCTAAGGCTCTGACTCCGCCAGTTTCATCAAGAATCATGCCACGGATTAGAAGAGCTGTTCCTTTGACCTCTTGTGAAGCAAACACTGTCGGATTCCCAACGTCTACGTTGCCCGTGGGCCCCGTCAGACTGTCCACTTCTAACGGGTGTTTCGTGTGCTCCAGGAATATACTAGTAACCGCCTCACTGCCTTGCCGTCCCCAAAACGAGAAAGGTGCATTAAGACCACTTCAAGACCAGCATTTTCTTTAGAACAAATGGACTGGAATAATAATTAAAGTTTAAGATTGGCACAGGCTCTCCTGGTGTCCTGTCTTGAAGGCAAGCAGCCCTACAGCTTTACTAAATCACATATAGGGCTCCGTGCTGCTCAGAGTCCGTCAGTGACTTCCAGGTTCATGACGCAGCCGTCCATGACTCTGGAAAGGGTGACCCAAGCCACACCAGCCAACGTGGCATGCTGCGGAAACTGGTCTAGATGTCCAACCCCCCCACCCAGGAGAAACTCCAGCAGCCACGGGGACCAGGTCCGGAGAGCCAGCGCTGCCTCCTACTCACCACGAGCATACCGTTCTCCTTCTTGCGCCAGATCCACTCTGGGTGGGGGTAGCCAACCGACTTGCAGTACATCATGGCATCCTGCCCTTCGTTCTTGTTCTCGCTCCGTTTATGGCCAGTGATGTCAGGAGCAGCTGTGAGAAAGAGCATTGAATATAGTTACCATGGGAGCCTATGCTGAACAGAATACAAAGCCCCCACCTACTGGCTCAGAGCCCTGCTTCTAATATACTCTGGCTTTAGACTCACCCTCCCATTCAGCTTTGATAGCATGCATTTCAAGTCAGAACAGAGCAATGGAACCAACCCTATCCCCTACCTCCAGGCCACCAAAGCAGCCCAAGCAGACCCCAGGATTACAATGTGTGAAGTTCAACTAATAATACAGGGGGTCCTCCAACCGACTGTTAAGAGGGCACAGGCTCAACTGCCTTAAAGCAAGCCATCCTTTGAAGAAAATGCAAACAGCAGTTGTTATCATCTCTTCTACTAGTCATGATATTTTCTTAAAACACATGAACAATAATTCTGGACTGTGAAATATCATACATGCCCGTAAGGAAATGAGAGATCCCTGAGAGCAAACAAAACAGGACTAAAAATCAAGTCCTACTGCAAGGTGTGGAGGAGCAGCAAGTGCGTGGAGAAGCTGTGTGATGAGCCCCATCGGCCAAGGCTCTCCCAGGAAAGGGGATCCAGCAAGCGGGTCCTCACAAGGGAAGAAAGGAATGAACGGGAAATTCAGCCAGTGTCCCAAGAGGTTTTATTAGCAGCTTAAGAATCTGACTTGTACATGTGAGATGCAGTCATCTCAATGAACTCAGTCCTGGGGGAGTTTCTAGACATGCTTAAGGCGACTGGTCTTCTCCACTTTCAAGAATCCTTCAGGAAGAAATAGACAGTGCCCATGGTTTAAATGTTAGTTAAGTTTAGAGGATTCAAGACGCCTGAGGTAAGGGCTAACTCTTGGAATCTGGCCTTCTTTGCTCTTAACTGGATTTCCCACCACGCCTCACCAGCTGCACTGATGGGAAAGCAGTGAAACTCGAAGTAGGCCGGACGTCACCTGGCTAAGTCGAGAAGGGGAAGTGACCCGGTAAGCCTGGTCCAGGCCCCACTGTTGCCGGTTCCTCAGTTATCCCGTGCTTCAGTTCTGTACTTATCATCAAAGGGAGTAATCCTAGCCACTGCCTACATCCAGTGTGCTTGGACAGAGAGAAAAGTGAGAGGTCGAGACGTACGAGCCTATGTAACTGTTACATCGTGGGCTGACCGCATGCTTCCCCTACGACTGGCAGGCTTGGTGTGGCTTCAAAATACTCCAAAGTCCTGCTACTCTCAGACCGTGCATCCCAGACCACCTCCTAGGGCACCTGGATAGTAATGGAATGAGCCAAGATGCAAGCTGCCTTTATAGCCACTGCCTACCAGACTAAGGCCTGCTTAGTACTGCTCAGTGTGAGGTGTTTTCTGCGTAGCACGTTATAAAGGAAATGTCTTTTTGCTTTTCCAGGCATAATTCCTCACTCCAGAAAGGAGTGGGTCACGCTGGCTCAAGTTCCCATCACAGTCACTCAGACTCTTCTCAGGCCTACTGTTCAACCTGGTCACCCTTCCTCGGGGCTTTCTCCACTCAGTAAATCACGAAGGACCACGTTAAGCATGCCAAGGAGTAAGCTCCAGAGCCGCAGCCCAAAACAGCAGCCAGGGTTGGGGAGACACACAAGCAGAGGAGCTGCCATGTCTGCCCCTGGCTCGGTCCCCTTCACCTAACAAGCATTTGCTGAGCTCTCACCACCCACCGCGTACGTCCCAGGGTAGGGGTGGGGGCCCATTCTGGTGAGGGGAATTTCAGCAGTCGTGGAGATAAGGGAGCAGGCCACTCATCTGCAGGAAGAGCACTCCAAGCAGAGGGAAAGGCAAAGGCCTTGAGGCAGAAGCGTGCTTGTTATGCACAAGAACAGCATGGAGGACTTTAGTTGAAACACAGTAAGCAAGGGGGAGATGGGAGAAGATGAAATCAGAGAATGTGCCCAGATTGGATAGGACTTTACAGGCCAATGAAATTACTTTGGCATTTACTCTTAAGTCAGCTGGGAAGCCACTGGTGAATACTAGGTGCAGGTATGAAATTATCTGTGTGCTTTGACCGGCTCCCTCTGGCTACTGTGTGGACAACAATTACAGAGAGACAACAGCGGAAGCAAGGCCAATTAGGAGGCTTTCAGAGCAACCCAGGCACAGGAGAGGGTAGTGTGGACAAGGGCAGGGGCAGTAGAAGTGAGGAGATTCTGGATGTATTTTAGAGGTTAAGTTAATGTATTTGTTAATGCACTGAATGTGGGATGTGAGAGAAAAAGGCAGTCAAAGATGATGCCAAAGTTTCTGGCCTGAGTAACTAAGAACAGAGTTGCCAGTTACGGAGATGAGGAAGACCACAGAAGAACTAGCACGTTTGCTTGCCTGCTTGCTTGTTTTTACTTTGTTTTGTTTGAGGGTGGAGCAATGCTGGTAGTAAAATCCAGTTCAAAGGTTAGGACATGTTAAGTTTAAGAGACTTATTTATTTAACATCCAAGTGAAACTGTCAAGTAGGCAGTAGAATATCAGGCCTGGAGCTCAGGGGAGTGGTCTAGGGTAGAGATGCAACTTTCAGAAATCAGCCTGTAGGTGATACGTTTTTGCACTTTCATTCTCCTTTGCCCCACAGAGAATACCCAGTCTGTTTACTCTGGTCCAGTTATCCGACTAATTCCAACAGTACTGTGAATTCACTAACATTAGTTTTTGCTTTAGAAGACTCATCCCTAAGAATACACATGAGAACCATGTAGAGGCTTAAGGCTGAGTTGGTTTATGGTTCCAGAGCCTCTAAAACGCTACTGCTCTTGGAGGCCACGACCTGGGGAGAGGGGTGGGGATGGCCTTCACCACTGCCTTGGTGCTCGGGCCGAGGAGAACACTTCTTTCCCCTTCCATTCATCTGCTCCAGATTCTAGAGGCTTCTACTTACAGTGCAAAGGTGCCTTAGAGGCTACTGTGTGCAGACACTGCACAGGAACCGAGGCCCCCCCGCCGACCCCCCGCCCCACTTTACTGGCTGTAGTGAAGCCTACAGGAAAGCCCTGTCCATCTTCTAAGTTAGATCTACTGCTGCTTTCTCCTCAGCCCAGCAAAGAACACGGAGTGAAGCTTAGGAGTAATATCCTTTCTACCTAATGTACTCAAAAGAATATTGCCCTGACTCTTCACCCCTGGGACGGTGGAAGTATGGCTAGTGTACTAGGCAGGGAGGTGATTAACCCAAGCCACACACCCAGCTCTTACAGGGAGTGATTACAATGATCACTTTAGCCTCTGGGTCATTGAGAAGTTTTCCCACTTCTATCTTTATGGCCACTGCTCAATCAGAAAGTCTGTTCCTGCCCCACCAGCTGAGCAGGACAGCCAACCCCCAGCACGAAAGGTATAGGCTCTCAGAGCACGTGTCAGTAGTGGCCAGGGAGGGCGCCCCTCAGGGGTCAGAGTCCACCTCTTAAATAGCCCACAAATTCTGGTTGTTATTCTCTCCAAAAGGTGGAGCCTAATTTCCCTCCCCTTGAGTATGGGCTGGACTTAGTGGCTTGATTCTAAAGAATAAAATATAGCACATATTTTACATATACATATAAATATGTATTTATAAAATGTATTTTACACATAGAAAATATATGTAAATTTATATACATAAAAATAGAGGTGTGGAACTTTGGAAACTAGCACACAAAATACAATGTGGCTTCCTCCTTACACACACATGTGCACTCTCTGTCTCTTGTCTCTCTCTGAGATCACACACTCTGAAGGAGGCTAGCTGCCACGCTGGGAAGGCACTCAGCCTATGGCTAGGCCCACATCATGAGGAATGAAGGCCTTCTACCACCAGCCACTGAGGCGGCCATCTAGGAAATACATCTTCCAGCCCTCATCAAGTTTTCAGATGACTGCAGACCCAGCCAACAGCTTGAGAGACCCTGAGCCAGAACCACTCCACTAATCTGCTAATTCCTGCCCCACAGAAACTATGCTGTAAAAAGTATCTGTTGTTTTAAGCCGGTAAGTTTTGGGGCAAATTATTATGCAGCAACAGATAACAAATACAACCACCCAATGAAGCAGACATCACCCCATTTTTATAGACCAGAAAACTCATGTTTGGTAAAGTTACTTAACATCTAAAATTACACTGGGAGTACTGGAATCCAGATTCAGGGCTGACTCTGGAGATCATGCTTTTTGTACTTCATCATATAGAAGAGGAAATAAGCCAAACTGGAACAGAGTCCATAAACAATAAAAAATATACAACATGCATTACTGGTAATTGCCTAAATGGCCTCTCTGCTTGTGGATGTACTAGAACACTCTAGGCCTGAGGTGGGACTGATCCACCTGCCAGAGTTTAAGTACTTCACGTACTATAATGTAAAGAGCTCTGAACTTTAGGTCACAGAAACGCAGCTCTGTTGCGACTTCTTGCTCATCAGCTGAGTAAGCTAAGGCAGGTCATTCCCCGTCCTCTGAGTTTCAGTATTACTTTTGTAAAATGGGAACAAAATACCCACCTACATCATAGAGGTCTTATGGGGATTAACTTATATCTATCAATCTAGCACTTGATTGGAGCACAGGGTCAAAAATAAAAATTTACACTGCGCTATGAGGGAAAGGAAAGGTTGGGCTAAGGCATTACTGAGTTCAGAGAAATCAGAGATACTGATTATTATGTTTCTCCTGGCTTGCTGCTACAGACAGGACCTCTGTAACTCTAGTAAGGTTTACTCAGGTCAGATACTGACAAATTATAACGATTAATGGCCTATTTATATTGGTTTCAGTGCCTCGCCTCGCATGGGCTTGCCATTTAATAAGGAAGTGCTTAATCAGATCCTGCTGGTCTGCAGGCAGGTCTGAGGAGTAGGTCTGAGGAGCGGGACAGAGCAAATACTGCCTACTTCCACTGACATTCTCAAGGAGGCACAGACTGGGCAGCAAGGAAGTAACAAAGAGATTCTTAAAAGAGATCACAGACCCACTTTAGAATTAACTGACCTTGTTAGCCACATACTCTAATCACATGAGTTAATGGATAGATCCCTCCAGTAAACTAGTGAATGGCCGAAGCCAGGGTTCCAGAAGAGTCTCAGTTGCTCGCCAACACCTGACCCAATTTCACTGCCTGGGCCTTTGGCTGAGGACAAAGACATGTTCCTCAGCACCCTCTGCTGCCTGACCTGCAGGCACTCAGAGCGGAGCCTCCAGCTCCTGTGTGGCTGCTGGCTACACCAAGTGTCACCTTGGGCAATGGAGACATGTTCAGCTGAAGCGGACATTAAATAAAGTTAATGCCACAGAGTTGAGACAGGGATCAAAGTATGGGGCCTCTTACCTGGACTGCTTATTTGGTGCTCACTTTTCAAAGCAGATTCATAACCTTTTCAAATTTTCAAAGAAACTCCATCCTTGAAGATACTGTACAATGTCTCATCGTACAATATATTGAGACTGCAGAGGAGGTCTCTTTGCTTCCTTTATGCAACCCATCAAATCCCAGAGACGTCTCTGCTACAGCAAAATAGAGGCCTGGCTTAAGGCAGAGGAGAGCTAAGGCCTGCTGCTAGCCAAGGGCCGCGCGAGCAGCAGCACGAGCAGCAGCACGAGCCTGGCCAACGCGGAAGCAAGCAAGCTGCTGGCCCCCGGCTCAGGAATTAAACTGAGGAGACGCATCAGTGGCTGTGAAGAGCAGAGCAGCCTGTACTCTGCAGACGAGGCTCGCCCTCTCCTGCAGGTGGAGCTACTGAGTAGGACGCGCTGAAGTCTCCCCTAAGACAGCGATTCTAACCCTGGCTGTAGACTGTCATTGTCCCGAGTGCTTTTAATAAGCCTGATGCCCAGGCCACATTTCACACACATTAAATCAAGTTTGAGAACCACTGCTCTAACACCTTTCCTGGTGTGAGTGTCCGAGATCAGTGGACTATGAGGAGGGAAGGCCCCTTAAGACAGGGAGGTGAATGAGTGGAGGTGTGGGGGGCACTAAGGTGACATTCCCGAAGCTGAAACACTGACAGTCACTACCACTAGGAACAGAAGCTTAGAAATCATTTCCTTCAATAACCCAGCCTCTCATCTGTGTCCATATACGGGAACCACAGCCCTTCAGCGCCTTACAGAGCCTTCAAGACCAGCTGCCTCGACCTGCTTCGTCACACATCTGGGGCATCTGAGGCCCAAGGGAGGAAAGTGACTAGTCAGGGTCATGGTGAGTTTTTAATGGGAGGGCTGGGAGTAGAAGCCATTTCTTCTAACTCTCAATCCAACACGTTTTAATTGTTACATGCTAAACACAGGGGTGTGGCTCAGTGCCTGGGAGCACAGGCCCTGGCACTGGAGTGCCTGGGTGAGAACTCTGGCTCCACTGGTTAACTCTAGTCACACTGAACAACTCATTCAACTTCCTCAAGCTTCAGCTTTCTCACCTGGAAAGTGGAGATAATAATGGCATTTCCCTCAGAGAGTCGTGAAGACTACAGGAAAGGGACAGGTAACGAACGCATCCAGCACGGTGCCCGCACACAGTACATGTGCAATGACGTTCGCTGTTCTTATTCTTACTAAGGGAGGGCAGGGTAGCACCCTGAAGAGAGGAGAATAAAGAACAGGTGGTTACTTGGGCTAAGGTTGATGTTCAGAATGATCAAAAGCAGCTTCAAGACATTACTGTTATGCTTTCAAAGACTTTTCAAATTGGGGCAATTCTGACTCAGAATCAGCTTTGACATCAGCTCTGACCTAAACTATGTCACAACCTCTAAACATCTTCACCTGTCAAACTAGCTGCCTGCTGAACGAATAAATGAGTGTAATACTGCATGCTGCGGGTGCTGCCCAAATGCGAGATGCGTGTTATCACTCTTACTAATCATGTTTGTCACCATCACCAGTTTGACTCAACCGGGTGACTTTTGATACATCGCTTGTAAGGCCGTGCAACAGAGTATGAAACAGGGATGCAGGGCAAGGTCACTTCTAGAAATCCTAACACTTCATCATAATATTCAAATAGAAAGAAAGCTAGGAAGTGGGGAGGAGAAAAACAAGATCAATCTTGGCTCTCACAGCCACCAAAAGACTGAAACTCACCTGAAATGTCCAGCGAGAGGGGGTGATAATGACAGGCCCAAGAGGACACCAGATCCAGCCCTTCGTGGGGCTGGGATGTGCCTTTCACAAGAGGCAGTGGCATTTTTGGTGCAGAGGATTTGACGACCTCCAAAATCCTTGTCTAAAAAGAGCAATAAAACTCAAACTCTCTGTTTCTTGGATTAATCAGAACGGCTGAGGAGTAAAGATAGGATCTGGGAGTCATGAGGGGGACTTTCTCTTTATAACTTCATAAATTACACAGAAAATTTTAATTTGCTTTATGAGCACTTTTTTTAATTTCAGAAAAGGAAGAAGGGAAGAAGGAGGAAGTAAGGATTAGAAAGGTTGAATAATTACAGAGAGAGAAAATTCAACACTATTCATTCAAGAATGCTGTATAGTAAAGTGTGGAGTCTCTGAAAGACACAACCTCTGAAGAATCAAAAAGCTCAAAAAGGAAAGAGATGCCTCCCTAGAGTGACCTAAGCTGCCCCCAGAGAGGCCGGGCTGTGGGGCAGAGGTCCCATGAGGTCTAGTCATTGCCGTCTCCTGTCCCCTAGCCAGCCCTGCCCCGCCTTCCACCCCCAGTGTCTGCTCAGGTCACCTGCCTAATACCTAAGAAATGTAATCCTCAACAGTAATAGTATCTTCCTGTTTACACTGTGCCTCATTCTTGTCCTTGAAAAAAAAATAAAACCCTCCTTCAGCGGCAAGGCCTTCCCTAATACATGTACATATGACATCCTCAAAATTCCTTTCTTGACAGGGATCCATAGGTTAGGCTGGAAAAGCACTGCCGCCTTAGGTCTGCTCCCAGACATGTCTCCCTCCCTCCAATTCCTTCAGCCTTCTTTTCTTTCGTACACTGCAAGTAACTCAAGATTTGTCACCAGACACAGACTAGCCAGGGAGTGGGCAAGTCCTGCATTCCCAACAGTGTTGAGCCCAGAAAGCAGCTTGGGGAAGTTCTCAACTGCAGGGAAAGCCAGATGGGGAAGAAAAGGGCTGAGTGTAGAGTTAAGTGCTAAGGGGTGTGTGTGTGTGTCTCTCTACGTACACGTACGTACACGGTCTGAATTACACCACGCTGGAATGCCGATTTACTTAAAGCCACTCCTTTCAGCAGAGGTCACTTGTTTCCTGAATCCCCTGAATGTGTCTGTTCTTGAGTACAAACCATCTCTTACCTCTCATTACTCAGCCGAGTTTTCAGATCATTACAGCTATAAAAAGATAACTGTCTCTTACCTGGCCCTAGGGGCACTGAGGAAATAAAATGAGAATTTATGTGAAAATGCTTTGGGAATAACACACACACAGCACTCTAAATTCAAGGCAGTTTTCTACCCCAACCACGACTGGGAGCCAGCTTAGAACATGATCCTGGGCCTATGGCAAACCTTTTTAAGCTTATACAGGAAAAGCCAAATGTTCAGTTTTTACCAGACCAAACTCTCTCTAACCTGAAAGACACTAAGCATTCAGCTGTCTTTATCCAGGTGTTAGGGGCTAGAGGGAAAAGACAACTAGAATTTCTAGAAGTCTATATGAATTTTCTTGAAAGACTAACATATCTGTGTAAGCTAGACCCAGAATATGTTTTAGGATTATATAAAACAGAATTCTCTTAAGGTCTACTTCTTTAAAACCAGGGTACTGCCGCCTGCCCAGTCCTCCTCGCCGGGCGCCTTCGTTATGGTGAGAGAACTGTGAGCATGTACCTTCCTCGGAGGACGCTCCTGCCTGTGCCCACCAGACCACCTTAGCTGGTAAAGAGGGTGTCAGGAAAGATGCCTCTGGAGCCAGTGAACCAACCTCACCTTCTCTAGTAGCCAAACCAATGGAAAAATGACCTCTGATTCCCCTCCTGAAAACGCTTCTCAGAAATCATTAACACCAAATCAATGACGAGTAGGGTTAGTCAGGACTTGCAATTGTCCGTAATTATCCTTCAGGCTTTGGAGAGCTGACTAACTAGACACACCACTTTCCCTCCCTCATCCGTCCTGTTCCCTCTGCACTTGGACTTTGCACCAGAGGCTCAGCCTGGAAGCGCTGCAGGGCCTCAGGTCTCACAGGGAGGAGTGAGACGTCGCTGTAGCTCAGCTCACCCAGGCGGGAGGGGCCTCAGCTGGCTTAGAGACGATGTGTTCTCACACCTTCACCCTCATCCTGAGCAACTGTGGCATTCTTCAAGAACAGACAGAAACCCAGATCTCTCCAAGAAAAGCTACTGAATTAATCAAACCCCAGGTCCTCTGGCCTGTGTGGACTGTAACCTTGCCATCATGACTCAGCGCCCTCGGGCATTAAGAATTCAAACTGGCAGCCGGGAGGCACTGGCCGTCCTTTCGTCAGCTCACAAGTTAGGGCTGTGTCACCAAGACATTACTTTCATTTAATAACATCATATATCAGAAACTTTGAATGTATCAAAGCTTTCCTTGAATCTGAATTTTCAGTCTTCCAAATATTTTAAGAAAAACCTGCATACCTGCTATAGAGGCTGTTCCCATTTCCTAAATTTATCCTTCCAGCTTCTAGGGAGCTAGAGGACAAGTCTGTGTCCTTTCTAAGTAAAATGAAAAGGACTGGAAAAACCCCTCCTCTCTCCAGTCTAACCTCAAACAGTAGCCCTGCCTCCCCATGATCATTTTATAAAATGGAGAAACACGGGAATGGGAGTCAGGACCCGGGTTCTGTGCTAAGTCGGCCACAAACTGTGTGACACAGAGCCAGTGGTTTCACTGTTTTGGGTTTTGGCTGCTTCTTTGACATGATACAGGAAAGCTAGGTTAAATGATGTTAAGTGGCTCTGACCCTACTGGCCTGTCCTGGAACTTCCAGCTACACCCTCATCTGTAAGGTGCCATGCCCCCAGAGTTCCTGTTAAAATTCTAATGAATTATCCACAAACAGCTAATGTTCACACTGTCCTTTGCCAAATCCTGCTGGTCCACTGGAGACACCTGCGTAATAACACCTGTAAGGCACTGTTCTACGAGCTCTATGTAAGGCCAAACCATGTGAAGCTGCCAACATTCAAACATTTTTTAAACTACAAAAACAGCAACTGCATATGGCTCAACCTACTATATTAATTTATTTACTCTCCCTAACTAACCCATGTGCCATGCAGTAGGTTTTACAAGTGAGGAAATGGAAGCACAGAGAAGTTCACAGCTCGCCACGTCACGTAGCTAGATGACGGGGTGTGGATTTAAACCCGGGGAGTTGGACTCCTGAGCCTGTGGTTCTAACCACAGCATTATATTGCCTCCCGTAACGGAAACAAGAAGAGCTTGAAGACTGAAGTCCAGACCAAGGCAGTGTCTTGGAAAGAAAGTGAGAGGCTCACGCTGCAGCCTCTGTTGGGTTGTACCTTTCACTTCAATTGTGGCATTTGCTTTAGGAGCACTGACAAAGTGATATACACAGTGGTATTCGCCTGAATCCTCAGCTCTCGGCTTATTGATCCTGCAGAGATGAGAAGAAAAATCAAGTGAGGAAGCTGGGAACAGTCAAAATATACAACAAAAGGAGAATCGAAGGGGCAACCAGGGACCCTGCTCTACAAATTAATGCATGAATACAACTCACCTCCTCCTAACTAAAAGCAAAAACCTCCCTCTGTATATCCCAAAACATTAATGTTTTACTCCTTACTGGGTGTCAGGAATACAAAGATGGTCCCTAATCTTCAGGTGCTCCAGTCTGTTGGGAGAAATAAGCTGCAAAATAAGTGATCAAAACGGCAGGCTCTACAAAGTACTATAATCTATATTTAGACGCGCAGGACGGAGCCGTCACCAAAACTTCTTGCTCATCTGGTGGTTCCAGACAAATAAATGAGAACAAAAAAAAAGCAAATCTTTTCCTGTGCGTAAGACTTTGTTTTGGTAGTACTGTTCTTCCCACCCTGTATTTTAGCAGCATGCCTTTCAGTAAGTCTACTCACTAGCAGGACACAGGAATAGTTAAAAAAAAAAAAAAAAATCTGCCATCAGAGCATCAGCCACAGAGATGCAAAGAAGCCTTAAACTTTTAAAGCTTTTAGCTGCACCTAGAACTCCAGGGCCCTGCGTGATCTGGCCCCTCCCTGGCCTCATCTCAGCCACTTTCCAGCCCTGCTGGTCTCCAGTTTTTCAATGTGCTGAGCTTATTCCTTTCTCAAAACCCTGACACAAGACGTTCCTTTATACACAGTGCTCTTCCCGTCACTCAGCCTAACGCCCTTCCATCAGCCTTGGCTTGTGTGTTACTTCCTCCCACCCCTAATCCAAGTGCCAGCCCCCTCCCTGACGTTCTCTCTCAGAGTACACTGAAATTCTTCACGGTACTCATCACAATGTGTAATTATGTATTTGTGGGACTGCTTGATGAATGTCTGTTTTCTCAACAGACCAAGTTCTGTGTGGACAGGAACTGTTTATTTGGTGCACAGTTCTATACTCAGCACACAGCCTGGTGCCTGGAATATAGCAGAAAAATGAGCAAACAAGTGAATGAACACAAACTTAAGAGTGCACATCTGTGCACAGATCTAAACCAAGTCAAGCAGAGTGAAAGGAAGGACTGTAAGAAGTATGTATGACCAGAACAGCATTTCCTCTGAATCCCACAGCGCGATCTTGAACAAGCTTTCTTGCCCCTGAAGATCAGCTTCAAGTCAGCTCAGTTCACTCTGGTGCAGACACACCCCACACAAATACATGCAGAAAGACTTGTGTGTAAATACAGAAAATAGAGAAAAACAGCTTCCAGATCAAAAAACAAGCTTACTCAGCTCCTGCTCTTTTGCTCAGTGGTTAAAATATGATACTTATGATGGTCAAAATCTCCACTGTATTAGTTAATGTCTGAGAAAAACTCCTAACCTCAAACACTGACTGGCTAAATGCAGGTATCCATCTTACCGTTCATCTTAAAAAAGAAACAAGAGACTATGGCTCAGGAGACACAGCCCATCCTCAGGACTGTCTCAGCATATCCACGGCAGCATAATATTCTGAGGAGCTGTCAAGAGTCTTCTCAACTTGACACAAGTGCTGCTTCTTACATCAGTATGCTCCCAATAGGAAAACAGACACAAGTTAGCTGCTCCTGGCAAATGTTCCACAGTTTGGAGGAGCAGCTGCAGCTAAATCTTTAGGGCTTAGACCAACTGTAAGTTCCTTGAGAAGATGACTCTCAAACTTGAGGCCATGCCTATGGGCTCAAAATCTCCCCATATTTCTTTCATCTGGCTACTGGGAAGCAATTAAAGCAAATCGAAAATGTCCCTGCAGGCTAAACAGAAGCAGGGTCTTGAGACTGGCTCCATGGTTGACTTATTAAGTGGCCCACGGGACTTACCAGTTGTTACTCTACAAAATATGGGAGAACACATTCCCTCAACAACTCTGACAATGCAGAATGCCCTGGAGAATTTCACGTAGGCTGAGGAAAAAGGAAGAGGTATTTTATAAATGCCTCAACTTTATATGCTCGTGCTCAGACTTTATATATAAAGTTATAGTTCAAAGCTTTGTAGGTAACACAGTACAAGACCCAAGAGAAACATGATTGGATGTCTGGTAACCTGAAAGAGGTATTAAACAACAACAACAACAACAACAACAACTTGTGAAACTAAGGGACAGACCGAGAAGAGATACCTTTTATTCCACCCAGTATCTGTTTGACTAACCTTTACAATTTATGAGGATATAGCTGAGGCTGTACTTCCAGTTTTAAATCAGAAGAAACTACAGTGGAGACAGTACCCTGCCACTAAATGGTATAATATAGCAGGGGAAAAAATGACCTAGGTTCTAGAAAGTCCAAAGACGTGGAACCTAGACTTCGTTCTGCAGGATGGCCTTGAAAGCAGTCAAGAGTTATTATTCTTTGAGTCTCAGTTTCCTTACTCCCCCCAAAAAAGAGGAGGGTCCACAAATTAATGTGGGCCCATTAAATAAAGGGTATGAAATGACCTCAATTCTGCAGAATACTGCAGAATGTCCTTGCTACAACTGGGTACACAGGTTTTCCTGGTCTCACTCTAGTGAGCTCTTTCTTTGCACTGCATCATCCTGACAAATAGGATTATCCGGTCCTTTTCAACAAGGAACAAACTACTCTGAAAAGTAAAGGGCTATATGTTCTAAATATTCCAGAAAAGCATCAAATCGTTGGGTGCTGGGTGACTTCAGCCAGCAAATATCCCCTTTCATCCAAGGATACTTCCAGGCTACCATCCTTTTCCAGATCACTAAAGAACCCTGTATCCACCAGTCCTGATCAGGTTATGGTCAGATTAAACACCCCTAAAAGGAAATTTACTAGGAAATCTACTCAGTAGAAAGATCACTTAGGGTGACCTTGCTCTAGAGTCCTGATTTCAATTTCAATCTGATTCCTCAAACCACTGGATTAAGTCCAGAGACCTGCATTTAACTGTGGCTTTTTTATTGACTAGCATTGTTACCCTAATCAAATCACTCCCTATGCCCTCAGCCGCTCTATTATCATAGTGAGGGGATCTTTTATGGCTCTCAGACCTGGCTGCTCACTAGCATCATTTGGAAATCTTTTCTAGATTCCTGGGCCCCACCCCAGGCATACGGGATTAGACTCTCCAGGGGAGGACCATACGTATCTCATGTCTCTCCCACATGCATAATTATAGATTATAATTGTCAAGTAAGCTCAACGATGTTCCCCCCATCTTCCCAGAAGCTGCTAGCCCCTCTCTCACCTGTATTCCATGTTGCTGGCATTCTTACGAGCGGCGGTCAGTTCTACCCCATTCTTTGTCCAGTAGCTGTATGTAAGGGTGTGGGAGTTGGAGGTGAGGTTACACTGCAGGGTGACAGGGGGCGAAGAGCTGTCTCGAATAACGACCTCTTCACTGGTGACAATCCTTGGCTCTGTAATAAGAGTGCACAATGATAGGGAGCCACAGTTTCAGCCTCTGCAGACCTGGCCTGAGAGTTGGATGGGGCAGGATGGGGAGACTAGAATAAGAGGGAGGGCAGACAGGACCACATGAGGAGTTTCACTTTATCACTTTGGAGGAAGTCAAGAAAGGAAAAACAATGATTATAAGCAAATGACCACTAGCGCAGACAACAGCCTGAAGACCAGTTAGCCTAGACGTGAAAAGAATGGGAGTATTATGGATGCTTGTACTGGCAACACTCCACTTACGCTTTTGAATACCACCATTTTATGAGATAAGAACCACCAACTAATCGGCTTCAGTTAGAAAACCAGGTTTCACCTTGCAGGTCTGAAGACAAAGGCAGTATCATTGAGGTGACTAACAAACTCCCTACGGAGTCACTAGGCCTGGAACAGTAATAACTATAATTAGGTAATACATGTATGGCTTTTCCCACATTTAAATCTGAAAAATCTATGGCAAACAAGCCATGGCCATTAATTATGCAGAAAAAGACAATGTAGATCCTAGAAGCAAATTTCCTGTTGGAAGTCTACTGCATTTTCCAAATTTTGCCGAGAGAAAACTCCTAAGGAACCGTCAGTTCTTCTCTCCAGCCCGTATTTATTCCCAAGACAATTTTTTTTTTCAGAATTGCACTTTAGAACACTTTCCATCCTGAGATAATATAACTAGAATGCAGTATGTGTTGCTATTATGGGCTCCTAGAATTTTAGAGCTGAAAGGCCCTTAGAGTTCAAGGAATCCCACTCTTAAAGAGCTAGAAAGGTAACATGACTTGAGCAAGGCCTAATTACTGTTAGTGGCAAAGCTGGGCCTAGAAAACACGTCTGACCAAATTATTTGTCCCTCCCCCCACAACCCCAAAACACCCCCCATACACTTCCACCCCAGGGCAAGTTACATACTTCGTCTTCTGGTTCTATCCTGGGCTTAGATAACCTGGGATCACTAGTTTAATATCTAGAAAAATAACCTATTTGAGTCAAATACTATAACACACTGAGCGTAAACTTTCTAAGGCACGGTATCAGCATCCTTCCTGGAAGGCTCACCCTCTCAGCACGTGCAACTCCATCACTGCAGCAAAGGCAAGATGTCTGCTGTCTTTCACTGTTGTCGTTTATCTTTACCTTTTCCCAGGGTTAGTTCTTTTTCTACTTTTGGCCAAACATTTTCAGGTAAAGTCTAAACCAGCCATCTTTTCCCAACCACAATTAGAGGTGTTTACCCTTTTATTTTTTTTTCTGACTCCTTCTCAGAAATCCTTGACTAACTTGCCATTTCCCTGCACCTGGCTACTTCCTGTCTACACTCTGTAGCAGCTCCCTGACACCATTTTGTTCAGTATAATGCTGACTCAACTCTTGAGGACAAAACTCTCTCCCTTCACTGAAACGAAGCTTTGTTCATTGTGCAGAAAGGGGGAGAGGATGGAGAAGTCATGGGACACTTGAAAAATGTAATGCCCAAGGACCTCCTAAGCAGTGTGACAGTTCTGTCAAAGCTCATACTGTCAAAGGAACTTGTGACAAATACAGCAAATCCTCAAGTTTGCTCAAATAAACTGGTTCTCACTATTTTCCAACTCTGGCAAAAGGATAGTGGTTATCTTCCATTCAGCACTGGTCCTTACTGGTAACGTCACACAGGGGCTCTAGTACAGATAATGGAGGCATAGCAGCCACTAAGACAGAAGCAGATGCATGTCAACACGTTAGCGCAGTGGTGTCCCACGGTTTCCAAGACACACTGGACAGAAGCCAAATCCCTGGGCCTTAAGTCGAGCAGAACGGCTGCAAATCCTGCAATGGAAGGCGCACACATACCATCAGCAGAAAGCATCACAATTCCAGGAAAAACCAAAACCAAGCAAAAAACAAGAGATAAAAAAGAGAGAACCAGTACTCCACAGAAATTAAAAAATATAAAGGCAACATTAAAACCCAAGCACACTTTTAGGTTTTTACTGAATTTTTATTATCCAATTTTATTTTCTGTCCCAGTTGGGACTCTCCTTCTGGTTCTTCCTCTGAGACTGCGCTGAGACAGGGTAAACTCTGAGAATGAGGCCAAGAGCTTCCAGATGTTTAAATACAAGGAGGCCACAGCAAATGCTGCTCTTACCTGTGGTGATGCAAGCGACCACTGTAGCTCGGGGAGAGTAAGAGGCTGATGAAAGCAACCTGGTAGACTTTCTGCCAAGAATTCTCAGAAGGCAAAGGAAAGCACTTTTTCCCTTAAGTGTTAAAGATCCAGGAGAGAGTCAGCTGGGAGCAAGTTGATAATTTTAATAGGTTTAAATATGATTCTGCACCACAGAAGGGTTGCGGGGTGGGGTAACCTCCCTCCTGTGATTGCTGTATATGGAAACCAGCGCTAGACCAAGCTCCTGGGCCATGGTACCACATCTGCATTCTGCACCAGGATGAAGGTGGGACACTTATTTCTGGTCAAATACTGGTGGTTGAGCATTGCCCGTGACAGTCCAAGAGAGATGAACATTTAGGAGAAACTCAAAAGTTCTTACCTGCCACTGACTCTTACTTAGAAGCAGTGGCTAGGAGACCCTTAGCCTAGCCATCATTCATATGCAGAACATGCTATGGGCAGAGATAACCTAAAAACTGGGCACATTTCTCTTCCTGGCTTACATCACTGCCAGGAGTCCATTCTTAGGTAGAAAACTTCAACTTCCCCTGGGAGACAAATGTCCTGGAGGATGCTGAAATCATAGAACAATCCAATTAGAGTGGAATTCAGGGTGTTTTTTAAAAAAAGAAGCCTGGCTCTCTAAACAGTTGACTAGATTACTGACTAGTAACTGACTAACAGGAAGTCTGAGGAGCGTCTGAACTAACCAGGGTTTGGTTCAATCACAGGCAGACACCCTTAAGTCAGGAAGCCTATTTCTAAGTAAACTGGGAGAATGCTACATACTCTCGGGACTGATAGGTAGGTACCCCCAAAGCTTCGTCTTCTAGTTCCAAGGCATGACCTTCCAAGTATGAGCCTACTTGAGTCAGGCTCCTGCAACTACAAGTACCAAGTGCGCAGCCCAGTCCATGCCTACAGACTTCTGCAGAGCTTTGTGGCCATTTGGGTAATTCTGCTTTTGTAAGGAAAGGAGCAAGGCGGCAGGAGAAGGAGGCGTGCAAGGGAAAAAATTATTAAATAAAAGAAAAATCACTGGGTTAATGTTCCCCATTTTCACAGAGACAAGGTTTTCTTTTCCCCTTTCCAGAAGCAGGTTCTCTGATTCAACAGTGCCCACTGCAGCAGCCTCGCTTCTCTCTCAAGTCCTCTTCTTCACAGGCATCTTCTGAGTTGCTATAAAGAACAGACAACTAATTTGCTATTTCCATGTAAGTATACAGATTCAAGGCCCATGTCATACTACCTCCTGTTATTACCAAATTCCTCATAAATTTACTACTTTTACTTACTTTCTCAAAATCAATCAGTTCTTTAAGCCAAAACTGGCAATAGGAGCTCTTACTGAGTCCTGGAAGAAAAGGTAAAAAACCCAGAGGATCTTCCCATTAAATGGAGAATGGTTCCTCAGTTATAACCAGGTCAGATGTGGGAAAAGAACTCTTTCCGGCCAGAAGCACTGGCTCTGCGGTGGCTTCTCCCTCCTGGCTTCTGACCATACAAGCAGCAAGATGCTGCCCAGAAGGACAGAGGGCCACAACGCTCCTGTGTCTGGAGTCTTACTTGTATCCGCTACAATGGATGAAGGGACGGATTCTAAGCCAGCTGCTCAGCTCATCCCTCAGAGGAACAGGGTTGGAATTTAGTGTCCTCTTTTATAAAGACACAATAAAATGCCAGTGTGAATGGCTTCCAAACTATTTCTGGGGTTGCCAGCCTCTGGGATGAGGAGCCCTGTGCCAGTAGTCAGTCATCAAAGTCAAACTGTCTGTCAGCAGGTCCAACTCTGACTTCAAAACAATGTGATAGGGGGTTTTAAAAAACACTCTGCAGTTTGGTGTCACCTGGCTCCTAACAGAAAGACATATGGAGGAAATCCCAGGCTGCTGCTTTAAGAGAACAGGAGACTGGATGGGCAAGACTAGTGAGGAGTATACTGCTGCAGTGGAGGGCTGTTATCAGAGAAGCACATGCCACTGTTTTAGAAAAGAAAAAGAGCTGGAACTATGGAAATATCCAAGCTTACATGCCACCCAACAACCAAAACACACCACCACACCGCACCCATGGCAACATTCCCATCACAGAACAGGATGACACCAAGTCACAGTGAGGGAAGAGGCTGGGCAGACATAAACTTAAAACCATAGAGGTGAAAGCAGCTACTGAGAGAGCTTCAAACAGATGAACAGAAGTCAAAATTGTTAGATTCGGGAGAGCAATAAAAATAGAAAGGCACCAGCGGATAAATCAGCAAAGGGATAGCAGGAAACCTACTACAGAATTAAAGGGGAGGGAGAAAAACAACTCAACACTGCCCTGGATTGACTGCCTGGTCTTGTAAGTTTTAGGTGTTTTTTTTTTTTTAGCCTCCCCAGCTCCACCTCCCCACCTCTTCCCAGTGTAGATGATTTTGGACAGTCACGGATTTCCCCAAGTTCTTTGTTCCTGAGGAGAAAGACACAGAGAAGGGTTGGGGGATATGGGAAGGTAAAGAGAATGGCAAAGAAGAAAAAAAAAAAAGTTGCCACAGATATTTTCATACACTACAACCAGAAGGGTCGTGGGTTTGAAAAAACAAAGACAAGGGTGGGGTGAGCGATCATACTGGGGAAGAGGGAAAGGAAGCAGAAGGGGAGGGTCATCGGGCCACCTCTAATGGCTACAGTACTACTACTGTAGGGTGCTGGACTCACTCTGAAGGACGCTTATGGTGGCCTGGGCTCGAATCCATGTTATGGAGGGGTTTTGCCTCAAGTCATTCCTCTTGGGGTCGTTGCTGGCCCTGCACTCGTAAGTCCCAGAGTCCTCCAAGGTGAGCCGGGTTATTCTCAGCACACTCACGCCGTTTGACCCGTAGGCGGTGTTTACGGTGACACGGCGCTTCCGAGCACCGTCCCACAGCTGTCTGAAAGACTCTGCCCGGTTGACTTCTGCGTACCACCACTGGATCTCTGGCGTGGGGCTCCCGACCACGTCACAGTACAGCTCAAACGCGTCCCCAGTGAGCTTAGTTTCTGACATGGGCGACTTGACAAACCCAGCTAGAGGGAGGGGGAGCAGGAATGCAGTGACAGGCCAATCAGAAAAAAAAAAAAAAGAATCAACAGGTGTTAATAGTAATTTAAAGAAAAGAAAAGAAAAAAGCAAATGAGTTGCAAAGAACAAAAAGGATTCATTTTTAAACTATAAAGAGACAGTAAATAGCATTTCATACAAGCTTTTAGAAGAAGAACCACCCTGGGAAGCTCATCAAGCAAAGGCAGGCTAATTACAAGCTGGGGCAGCCCAGGTGCTGGCCAGGCAGAAGCAAGCCCACTGGAAAGCATTTTAGCAATGGGCCCAGCTGGTAGGAATGAGAAAGCCTCAGGTCTCAGGGAAGAGTCTCTTTCCTTGGAGCACAAACCATTACCTTTTCAAACAGGCAAGTGGTGAAAGATAACCAGAAGTGGCAATAGGTTTATATGCCAAGTCAGGATCTCTCTTTCGGATGGGTGAGCACGTTGTCAGAGATGCAGTGTCTTTTATGGGTCTCAACAAGAAGTATTGACTGACCTGTCGACACCTTCTCTTGGGAGTCAGAATCAAATTTCAGTTGAAAGGCACAAATTTCTCTCTCATGCAGGGTCCTATCCTCAATTCAGGTTAGACTTTTCCCCACATCCTATTCTTTGCTGGGCCTATGAATAACCCAGTGACCTGTGATTAAGCAGCCTCTATTTGAATGCAGACCTTCAGGCACAGGAGAGCAAGATGGTCTGCACTTCAGCGTGAGAACTACCATGGGGGTCAGCTCAGGAGTGGAACCAACAGCAACAGTAACCCCATAACTGCCAGTGTCTGGAGGGACCGTGCCCCCCATAACCCCAGAAGTTTATACAACTAGAAATATCTGAAAAGTCAGTTGTGAAAGTACCCACGGCACTTGACAGGTTCTCTTCACTTAGTTTAGTTGCCTGGCTCCTAGAGGCCAGCTCAAAAAAAATGAGAAGCAGACAATGATGAATTAAGCTAAACTCTATGGTGAAGGCTAGGCCTCGACAACATTGCCAGGTATCACCAGGAACTACAAGTTGAGGCCTGCTTCCACTTGTTCATAACTGGCTTTAGTTACACTTCCGTAAGACAAAGTGGCAATGGCAAAAAGAGTTTAAAAAAGAAAAAAAACACACACAACCCCGACTTACTGGAAGATTTTGGAGAGGGGTCCATACCACAGTGCGAGCATGCTCTCTCTCACCCAGTTACTCCACCGAGAGTTCACTCAGCATTTCTACTAATTCAGGTTAAGGTAATTCAGTATCTAAGGTACCAGGCAAGAAGCTAAAAGAGGGTCCTTTCAGTGGCTGGGCAACTTCTCTTGGGACAAAGCCACATCCTGTGCAGTGAGCAGAGTGGGGCCAGTATCTACCAACATCAGGTTGAGGGCATTCCAGAGGATAGGTATGAATTAAATCGAACAGTTTTCATATAGTCCAGAAGCCAAGGATACAATGGGGCTAGCTGAAAATGGAGGTTGTTAAGAGGAAATTTTTCCATTTACATACAAAAAAGTACCTACTCTTGGAGATAAACTCTACCCCATGGACCTCAGAACCCTAAGGGAGGTACTACATTTACTCAAGCAGAGATGAAGATCTCCAAATTCATACTAGTTTTTCAATTCACAAAACATTCAGAATCTGGCAAGGACAGGAAAGCAGTAATTAACAGCCTTAGGTTGACTGTTCTGCCTTCAAAATGCCACTCTAAACTATCTCTTGAGATCCACTGTCAGTTCCTTGTAACGAACTAGCTATGAGAGGCCCCCAAAAGCCAACAAGGTGTCATTCTCAGATGCCGGGGGGAGCTTTAGAATTCCGGAAAGGAAACACCAAGCCCCTGCATGAAAAGCTGAGCTCACTTCCAAATAAAGTGGTGTCCAAGGAGCCATGTTTTAGTCTCACAAACTTCCACCTGCCTGCCTGTCAAAGTTAATGCTAATACAGAGGGAGAGGTAATGGAAGATGGTTTCGTTCATTTTACTACTAGTTCAATCACTAAAGAAAACTGTTTCAGTAAGTCTTTAGAGAGCAGTAAAAAGTACTACTGTTTTAATCATATTCTTGATCTTTAAGTGGAAATCACAAATGCTCTTATTCTCAAATTCTCTCGACTGGAGGAGTTTATGTCTTCTCAAATGCTGTGATTATGTGTGGGTTATGTGTGGGTTTTTTTCCCTTCTTCTGAATTGCACTTCAAAATAGGCTTAGATTTAAACCTATATGTCCATCAATCTACTGACCAGACTAATGTAAAAGGAATACCTGCAAGTACGTCCAGAACCATCAAGAACCCATCCAGTTCCAGTGTAATCACAAATCCCAACACACCACAATTCAAAGGCAGCCGAGAAACAGCCTGAACACGACTCCCGCTGCACAGAACCAAGCAAGTCACTCAGACTGACACTGCCTCCCTTGGACAAGACTCACTTCTGAGGAGGGAGGAATGCTGATCTGATTTAGTTTAGTTTTCTACTTGCATACAGGAAACGGGGACCAAGTCAGAAATGTTCTTTGAACCAGTAAATAATGATTTATATTTAAACAAAGTTATCTAAAAACAAGAGTAAAAATCCCCTAAAACACTGACAACAGACCAGTGCGCTTTCTTATCATTTATTATTATTAGACATGTATATCAACAGGTAACACTTTCTAAGTATGTGTTATATGTTAGACAATGTACAAAGCACTTTACATTATCTCATTTAATCCTCACAACATAAAATAGGTGCCATTATAGTCCTCTTAGAGTTGTGGAAACTAAGGGCCAAAAAAGTTAAGTATTTTTCCCACAGTAAGAAGCTAACAGTGTGCGTCTGGACTGATCCAGGGGTGGCCAAAGCCAAACATGGTCTCCTAACATTTTCCACAACTGCAGTCAATGTGCCTTACGAGGCCAGAAAAATTTCTTGTAGTTATTGAAAACTTATAGATATTCTGGTCACCCTTAAATATAATTAATAATTTCTGCCTATGAAAAGCCAGGATTCCTCCAGGGGAATGTGCAGCTCGCTATGATCACTAACTCTTTAAGATTATAATCCCATTACAGAATGGGAGTTCCTAAAGCAATAATGGGGGGGGGGGGACAGAGTGAGAAAACAAAGGAAAAGATGGTTCAGAAACAAACGTCCCCTAGTTCTGATGCTTCCGTCACCCCACTCTTGAGAAGGCTGGCTTCACAGGAAGGTGTTTAAAAGACATTACATGTGTTTCTCCGGTGGTGTGGTCAGTGGCCAAATTAATAAAGGGCAGCACCTGAGATTTTTGTAAAACTTAACAGTTTATACAAAGTGCTTGCACACAGCACATCTCATTCCGCTCATGTAATTTCACAAGGCAAGTGCAGAGACAGGTTCATGCCCTGCAGGAGATCACTCAGGCAGTAATCCTGAGTGGAGCCGGGATCAGAACACAGGCTTCAGCTCTTAAGTCTACAGCTCTTTCCAGTAAACCACACTGCCTTTAAACAAACCAATAGGGCATTCCTTGATAGCTGAACACTCATCAAAAAACTCATGAAAACAGATCTATTTCTCCTCCTAGCAACAGGGAAAAGAAAAAACAAGAACACCCTCTCACACAGTACTGTGCAATCACAGCGAGGGAAAGTTATTAGCAACCATTTACCTCATTACCCATCCAAAATTAGCTCCAGTTCAGGAGAAGAGAAGAACCAGCTCGCAGCAGCAGCAGCAGCAGGAGGCAGGCAGCTCAGAGCCTGACTCACTGCCCTGCCTTTCATTACCAAGGGCTTTCAAACAAATACGTGCTCTCACCATGAGAACACACATTCCCTAAAGCCAGGAGGCCAGCAAAAGTATCTTTTTGATCTCCAAGTCAAAGCTCATCTAGTATTTTGGAAAAAGCCTAAGTTTCGGAAAAACAACCTCCTGCCCCTTCCACATCATCATCTCCACCCACTGTAATACGTACCCGGCTCAGATCTCTAGCAGGTCTGACAGAGTGCTGGTATCTGCATTCAATTCAAAAATGATAAAAAGGGGAACAGAACAGTGGTCACTGCTTTGCAGGAGGGAGGGACTAGATGCTGAGGGTGGAGGAGAGTGGCAGGCAAAGTATAAAAAATGAAGACAGTAATACCAGAAAAAGCATAATGTAAAATTGCATAACTGGGGATGGGGGATGGGAGGCAAAGATGACAGCTGGGGCTAGCAGCCGGAGAAAAGGAGGAGCTCTCTGGCAGGAAAAACTGGATGTGTAGATAATGTAGCAGAGGGTGAGAAGGAAAAGGGAACACAGAAGAGCAAGTTGAGCCCAATCCCAAGAAACTGCTTTTACATATGCCCTAAGGAAGCAAAAAAGCTAGCCCTGCCCCACAGAGGAGGGACCATCAGTGATTTTTCACAGCCAAAATTCTCATTTACCTCCAGGGCAATCACTGAACAGGTAGTAGGACTAACTTCTGTCTTCCTCTCTCAGCTGACTACTGCCAAGGCCAGGCCTTTAAATCTGGCCTGCTTCTGTCACTTTTTTTTTTTAAACAGCTGTTCCCTTCAAGCCCCTCTCTACTACCAACTCCCTGTGGGAGGCTCATGCTGTCCTCTCCTTCATGCTTCATAATAAAGAGGAAAATGACAGCCGAGGACACAAGCACTCGCCTCCCCCTGCCCCCCCCCACACTCATCATGCACCTCAAAAAGGAAAAAGACTGATATCCAACTGCAGTTACAGGCATGATGCAGCCTGACTAACCTTACTGCAGTGTAAGCAATGAATTAGCAATCACATCACTATTCCTCAACACCAAAGGCAAGTCATGAGCCCATATGCACTCATTCTGTGTGTACCAACCAAGGTTAAGACAAGCCTGAGGCCCTGGGAGTGGATGAAAACAGGGTAACCTCATTCTCTGCGGCAGGAAGGAGGTATATGGGTCTGATCTCATGAATCAGTCTGATCTGTAAGTAGAGTTGGCAGCAATTACAAAGCATTTTCCAAATTCAAACCTGTTCTTTTCTACCTCTATTAAGCAGACATGACAATGGCTTGGAAATTAATATCCACACTAGCTTCTAAGCCAGGGCCTATCCTTTACTCTGAAATTATAGCTTCCAAATGGCTAAAGGAATCTGCTTCAGCACATCTTCGCCCGCCTTCTGCTGTGGAGAAACAGGGAGATCTAGTTCCGAGACTGGGGAGTTCAGTGATTAGAAGCAGCACTCTAAATTCACATTGCCTGGAGATGCTGTCTCTAACTGTATGACCTTAGGCAGGTGACCTAATCTCTGAGCCTCTCCCTAATCTGTAGAACTGGGCTAATAATAGTAGCGATCTCAGAGGGTTTTTGTGGGGATTATATGAAATTGAAATAACAGCTAAAAGTGCCTGGCACATAGTAAGCACTCAATAATGTTAGCTATTATATATCTCCACAGAAATCACGCTGAACAGGCCACATGCAGTAGCCTTCAAAACTATCCTACAACAACAGTTTGGGACGCAGAAACTTTATGTTCAAAATGAGTTCCAATTTAGAATCCAACTTCTTCAATAAGCGACAAATTAATTTTAACCTTTAAAATAAAATGAGAACCAGAATGGAAATATTAATTGCAGAAGGCAATGAAAAAGATAGGGATTCTTCATTTCTTCTATCCTTAGAGCAAACTAAAATTGGGAGAGTGGTTAACAGCAGTGCGGACTCAAGGAATTAGCACATGTTATTACAGGGTTACAAGCCATTAAACCAGAGATTCTATGAACAATATGGAAAGCCCAAAAAGTAATGAGAACAAAAAGAGGCAGTACAAGATTCTTCTTTAGAAAAAAAAAAGTAAGTAAACCTACCTACTACAAATTAAGCTGCTTCTTAGCAATGATATAGGGGAAGAGACTGGATATTGGTTAGGCCAAACTGTAAATTCACAAAATGCAAGACAAGATGGCAGTTACAGGATTTGGGATCATGTCAGATTAGCTTCATTTCAGTCTAAGAAAGTGTCAGCTTTTGAGTCAGTATCTCCACAACTTAAATTCTCTTTGAGCAGTTTCTTCAAACAGGAATGATGCAACTTAGGGTAGCTGCAGAAAGCATGTGATACATACATGGAAGAGCTCTGTAAACTGTAAAGCTCTATACAAATGTTAAAGTCGCTTTAGGATAGATAAGGAATAAGCAGTACGTTTGATATGACTGATCTTCAGCAAGGATTTTCATTCAGTCCTGTCATCAATTCCAACTGACAAGCTAAACAGCATGATCTCCTTAGATTCATGGGTCTAAAAGTCTGTGATGGGGGAACAGAGGATAATAGCTCTAGTGGTAGAGTGCATGCCTAGCAGTGCGGGAGGTCCTGGGTTCAATCCCCAGTACCTCCATTAAATAAGTAAGTAAAATAGACCTAATTACCTCTCCCCACAAAAGGAATTTTTAAAAATTTTTAAATAAAAAAAAGTCGGTGGACAAAAAAAAAAAAAAACAACAAAAAAAAAACCCAGGTTATAAGTATGATAAAAAAAAAAAAAAGAGCCATGTGTATATTTTCTGGGATGGGAGAAGCCCTCTCATCCCAGAAAATACACACAGACAAAAATTTGCATAAAATACAGGGGTGTCCTAGACCTCAGGTTAGACACTTGAGTCTTGACTGCACGACTACAGGATGAGTGAATAGATAAGGGTCTCTCTATTAAACTGAGAGCTCACCTTACAGGGAAATGAGCCATGGCTTACATCTGGGTTGGTTTCTTCAACTTCTTCAACCTCAGTCTCCTCATCTGAAAAATGGGGATAATAATTCCTACCTTCTTCATAAGGTTATGGTGAGGTTCACAAGAATAATGTATGTAAAATTACTTTGTAACCTGTACAGCTAAAAATGTAGTAATACAAGATAGCCATTTTATGCAAGCATTCTACTCTGTAACTTAAAGGATGACGTAAACAAGTCCTGGGTATTCTGTTGAGGTACCTCAAAAACACTGTGGGTCAAGAGAAAGTTGGGAAGACAGAGCTCAGAGACTCACTCATGCAGGATGGGAGCTGTCTACCATATTTTCTGAATTTTTCAATTTTCCAAAAGAAAAAAGTATTGAAAACCAATGACCCAAAGAATTTCAATGTTTCAAATAGAAAGTGACATTAAATTAAATAAGGTAAGGTTGCCAGCATTACATTTTAAAAATTAGAACAAATTCTGGTTAAAAAGGGGGGGGTAGCTTATAAAAAGAGAACTTGACACTAGAGCTGAGAAACAAAAGGGACTGGAAGTTTTCAGTAGAAGAGAGAGCAATCAGCTCAGAAATGACCCCCTTCTACATTTCTTCATGTCTAAGATGCTCCGGGCAGGAGCTCATTAACACTTGCCCATGACCTTGAACATCCTCAAATGGACTGTAACAGATTGAAAACTCTGCTTATACATTATTTATCATAAAATCCTAGCCCCTTAGTTTACAATTTTATAGTCCTAAAGTAAACAGCTTCATTATTAAAGACACTCCTTGAGACTAACATTTCTTCCTCCCCCCGGGGAGGAAAGAAGCATTTTAATTTAATCTTGAGCAAAGAAAGTAAAGCTAAATATAGATCAGGTCCTGTTTTAACTGTGACATCAAAATGACCATAACCTTAGTTTTTAAAAACTAAGGATGTGTCCAAGGGGAAAAAATACAGTAACCTCAAACTGCTATCAAGTTAGTTTCTTTAGGAAACTAGAAAATCTACTTTCTTTTTTTTATTATTTTAATTGAAGTACAATTATAATGTGTCATTTTCTCCTGTACAGCACAATGTCCCAGTCATGCATATACATACATATAGTAGGAAATCAACTTTCAAGCTTCACAAACTGTACTCAAGCTGTGAGTATACAAAGGAAAAAGCTAGTTTTGCTAACCATTAAAAACCGAGGATGTCTCATCCAAAGGAAACAGTGCATACAAATCAGCTGTTATCTCATAGGGTGTTCTTAATAAAAAGTTTGGTTTCCAACAGTGGAAGGCTTATATATTTAAGCAAATGCTAATAAAAGCTCTTATCCCAAAAGACTGTCAAAAATAGCTATGGGCCAATCTAGAACTACACCCAAATGGAACTTTGAAGCCAGAAATAATTATTTGGGCAGGAGGGGAGGGGGAATACAGTTACAGAGCATTTTAAGAGTATAACTCCGTTGACCCTCCAGTTAGGATTTATTAAAAGCAAAATAAAAACAATACTCTAGAATAGTTGGCAACTCCAGTTAAATAAACCATTCTCAAAAACCATAAGTAATTACTAATCAAGAACTAACATCCACTAATTACTTTCTCTGTGACATTCACTTGTCTATAGACTCAGTATAACTTTGCTAACCAGTTACCTTTCTTGTCCCTGACAATGAACACAAAAAGTTGGAGTTGATAGTCTGGATTTAATCTAGAAGACATCTTAACTGAAAGAGGCAGGAAGCTTCCTCGCACACCTTCTTTTAAACAGCCATTCCCAGAAGCCACAGAATCAAATACTCTGCACATAGGGAAATTCAATCTTCGAATTGCATCTTAGGGTATTAGGTAATACAGTCAGTCCCAGTGTTCTCAGCTGATGAATTATTTCCAAAGCATAGAACAACTTACAGTGGAAACCACATGGAAACTTTGTTATCAATATACTAAAGGCAACACTTTTCTTAGATGGCAAAATCCTAGAGCAGAGATTCTTAAACTACCAACGTCAGAATCTCCTGTTAAAACACAAATGCTGGGCCCCATCCCTAAAGACCGATTCAACAGGTCTGGAGCGGGGCTGGGAGCATGCATTTCTAACAAGTTCTCAGGTCATGCTAGTGTTGCTGCCCCACAGGCCAGACTTCAACAACTAATGTCTTCAGGAGTCTGAAACTGTTACATTTTTCAGCTTTTCAAATAGAAGAAAATAGGGATATAGGAACTACACAGATGTTTCTGAAACCATATACTCTCCTAGCAGCTGAGTCTGTGATTCATAACCAAAAGGGAGAATGTGGCCAAAATGGTTGCTAAAAAATAGTGTCACTATGCATAATAATGACTTTTATCTTGTATTTGTTCAATTTATCTATAAATTGAGAGCATGCTTTCAACTCAATTTATCATTTATTGAGGGCTTATTTACCAAAGACTGTGCACAAAGATAAACTTTGCTCCTAAAGAAAGCTCATCTTTGCAAAACATGAGACAGAAAAATAATCGAAGTCCAATACAATTGATAATGGATTATCACTTATATAACAGATGTATAAAAAACAGCAGAAACTAATTTTGCTAGGGGAGAAGGCTGATGTATACACAGGAACTTTATGCATAAAATCTGCGTCTAGCCTTGTCAGCTGGGTGAGTGGGGAGATGGCCCTGGTCTAGGCAAGAGGAAACAGTTATGAGCAGTGTTGAGAAGTGGCAGAAATGAGCAGTTCATGATAAAACTGAAAAAACTCAATTTTTTGAGTGCTTTTATATGCCAAGCACTTGTTAAACGTTTATGCTACTCAGAAAAACAAGACAGTCTGTAGCCTCAAGACCTCACAACTCAGGGAAGAGGACAAGCAGCCTGCAGCCGAGCGGTTTGAGCTGCTTCCACAGGGCAAGTGATGAGACGGATCTGACTGGCGGCCACATGAAGGATGTGTCTGAAGCGAGAAGAGAGTCAGAAAGCTCCTTCAATCATCCAAATGAAAAATGAGTCTGAACGAAGTAAGAGTAGCTGTGGGAATGGGGAGAAGGTGATGGATGTGAGAAATGTTTACATGATGGAATCAGCTGAAACTGTTGATCACAGGGTGGAGACTGATGCTGCAAAGGGAATAAAGGCAGGCAGGCTGAGAGTTGGCTCTGGAGGCACATGCAGGATAAGGCTATACTTGTGAGATGTTCAGATGTAATTAAAACTATGGATCTGGTATTCAGGAGAGAAGTGGACATAAGAAATATGCACTGGGGCATTATCAGCTTAGGTTGAAGCTGAAGCTACGGGAGGAGGTAAGATCACTCAGGGAGGATGAAAAGGGAACTGCGTGGAACTTTCTACATAATTATACTTCTTTTCAAATGATTCACCACTGCATGCAACGCACTTTTACTAGGATAAAATACACCAAAATAGGACTTAATCCCTTCCTATATCTGAACAACATTTTTAATAACATTAGGTAAATAATTTAATATTTTGCTTTGGAAAACTTAAAGAAGGGGCTTCACATGTTCTTGCTGTCAGTCACTCAGGTAGAAGGCATAGTATCCATGCCAGAAGCTCCCAGAGCAGATTTTACTTGAGTAGACGATGTAATGCTGAGTCTTTTACAAAGAATCCTTAGCCTTTTATAAAAATAGCACCCATCTGGTCACAAAGATTATCTTGGGAAATGCTTTTTCTTGGGAAAAAGCTAACACTTAATCCCAACCAAATTTTCTCAATTTGTAAAAAAAAAGGAAAATGTATGGACTCTCAGCCTAAAGCCCAAGGCTGAACCAACTCTCCTCTCCCCCTTACTCTGAAGTAGAGACGAAAAAGAAATAGCGCTAATACACCACAGACCAAGTGATTCCAGAGGGAAAAAAATCAACAAGAATAGTAGCTCCTATTTTAGACAGTAATAAAAGTTCATGAAGTTTGCAATGTTTATGTTCCTTTTCCTGCCTTCTGCTCCTCTTCAATATTTCTATAAAGATTAACCAGGTATTAATTTGGAAAATAAGGATAGAAATACACAGGCAAGTGACCAAGAGATTCTCCACTTTAACAATGGCACGGAATGGGAAATTCCCTTTGCCACTCGGGGCCCCAAGAGTCTCTCAATTTAAAAATTAGAGGATACTCAACAGAACTATACTGAGTTTTATTTTGAGTTTGTAAAAATGGCTCATGAAAATGACTAATTTGACTCTTAGACCTATAAACCATATTGACAACGTGCTGAAACTGCAACTTTCCCACTACTTAAGTTGTGATAGTGGCAAAATTATTTATATGATGAGATTAAGCAACAGAGTCCAAAGAATGTTTGGTATTGCACACTGTTCATGAAGATCTGCATTTCTTCCCAAATTCAACAATTTAGTTCATTCCAGGAATTTCACTTGCATCCCCCAAAGGGGCAGTAACATGAAGAAAGTTTTACATTTAAATGGGGGGAGGGGGGGAGAAAGCCACAGAACAAATCATTCTTAAAGCAATAAGCAATTTCACCACCACCACCTCCCCAGAAATGAGAATTTAACATATATTCCATCTATTGTTAAAAGAATTAAGGTCTTACTTGTGCAATATAGTAAGCCTACCTAGAAAGAGACTACTGATAACACTTTCTTAAAATTAAATATACTTCCAGACAATGGAATATTATTCAGCACTAAAAAGGGGGGGGCTGCCAAGCCAGGGTAAGATGTGGAGAAATCTTAAATGCATATTAGCAAAGTGAAAAAGCAAATCATATATACAGTATGATTCCAACTGTATGCCATTCTAGAAAAGGGAAATCTATGGAAACAGCAAAAAGATAAGTGGTTGCCAAGGACTAAGGAGGAGGGAGGGATGAACAAGTGGAATACAAAGAATTTTTAGGGCAGTGAAACTATTCTTTATGATACTATAATGATAGATATAATGCATTATATACTTGTCAAAACTCACGGAATGTACAGTAACAAGAGTGAACCCTAACATAAACTATGGACTTTGGGTGGTAATGATGTGTTAATGTAAGACCATTAACTGTAACACACATACCACTCTGGTAGGGATGGTGTTAGTGAAGGAGACTGTATATGTTGGTGTGGGCAAGGAATACATAGGAACTCTCTACTTTCTGCTCATTTTGCTGTGAACCTAAAACTGCTCTAAAAAATAAAGTTATTTTAAAAAGTAAATACACCAACTAAAAAATACTTAGAATCATGTATTGAGATATATTTGTCCTTAGTATTAAGTGTATCTGATTGCAGATAAAATGTTTTACGATAGGTAAGTGCAAAACTACCTTCATGCAATGAGAATTCATTTTGACCAAACTAAGTAACATCCACCCAATCTTGTGTTTCAGACGCAAGCACAGAAAATGTAAGGCTCTTTTCTAGCCTTTAAATCATCTTAAACCTTGAGATCATCCAAACTTCCACTAGACTATCTTTATTAATGCCCTCCTAACTACACTAAACAGAAATCTCCCAGCTAAGGAAAAGAATCTTACCCAACATAGGAGGACATTTCATAGGCCTTCAACACATTAAGTACCCAAGGGCAGGTGTAACACTGACGGGCAAAGTGATGGCATAATTTATCATCAAAACCAGGACACTTTTAAGAGGGTAAGGGATGCTATGAATAATTCTGATGGAGCAAGAGGCACATACTGAGAATTATGATGACCCTACCTGGGGGAACCTGGAGGTTGTGTTGTGTAAGATTAAACAATTAGAGTGAAGCTATCCCAGAATAAAACTCTAGGTCAATTCATTTCCAATTCCAAAATCAGTATGCTTGTGATTTACAGACTCTTTCCAAGAACTCTGAGCAATAATTGTCTAACAACTCCTTTGACTGTTAAATAGCTATGCCTCAGGTTTAAATGTATCTAATTCTATAAAGCACCTCCAAATTCCTGGGTTTTTTCCTCTATCAAAACTGATAAATCCTCAACCCTATTCTACATTCATTATCATCTGGTAGCTGTACCACTCTTGGTTCAGATAACTTTCCCATGAACCAGAACCTCGTGTTATACTATAAAGTACACAGAGTATCATCAAGCCCTACTGCCTTGATTTCAAATGACAGTATATAAAGATCAGTAAACCCCAATATTTGCAAAAAGTAGCTCTCTCCTTAGTAGTCTGAGAGCATTATCATAGCTAGTAAAATTGTAAACCCCGCTACAGAATAGGCCAAGACTGACTCTAAAATGTTTTATCAGATACTCTCTGGTAGTGTTTCAGAAATGAATACAAAACCGCATGATAATAAAATGCTAGACTATCAATTTATATTGTGACTTTAAAAAAGTATAAAGCATAGAAATCGTTCCATTTAATAACATGTATTATGTATAACACTCTATATAAAATAATAAATTATGAAAACTTAGTTCCCTTCTGTGTGTTATCAGAAGACTGGAATAGATGATTTCTAAGGTCCTTTCAGCTCAAATATTCTGTAAATCTATATATAATAAATGGCCAATTAATTGAAATGCAGTATTCTATGAATCCATGAAAATGCATCAAGCAATATCATGTTTGTGAGAAAGAGTATATTTTAACAAATTATAAATTATTTAGAAATCAGAATATGTCTCTAATTTTATATCCCTACAATGCCTTGCTGTCCATATTGTACTCAATTATATTAAAAGAATGGTGAGAAATACAATTCTCATTAACCAAGGATTAAGGATAAAAACTTTTCATTAAATTTCAACCTATTAACAACTTAAAATGTACTAGTAATCATTAGTATGTTAGTGAACAGTATAATAAACAAAACCATCTTTCTTTGATTAGTGGAGCTTTTCATGATATCAGAGACATCTTTCTGACTATTAACAGAATCATAAATTCTATGAGACTACACTATGGCATATCTGAATTTACCAGATGCACTAGAAGTTACTTTTTATTTAAAAAAAAAAAAAAGGGTCAAATCCCTAATGTCAGTTTGTTTTCTTGTTATCCAATCATTAATACTAACAAACAAGGAAATAAAAATTGAGTAAGGAAATAAAAACAGATCTCTGATTTGAGATTTTACTTTACAGTCAGAATGCAGCTTTCTCATTCTTTTTTAAATTAGGTGCTACCCATCATCAACTCTTAAAAAAAGAAGTTTAGATTCCCTGTAAACTTCCTAGAATCAAAAACAAACCAGCCTAGAAATCACCTTCTTTAAAAAGATAACCTTTAAGAAAACTATCTGTGGGGGGAAGGGTTTGGGAGAAGGGACAGGGAGTAGGACACTTTCTAATTACTCTTTAAAGGAAAAAAAAAATTCCAATACTAAACACATAATTGAAGGTCTCTGAAACTAAACTATTATAATAGCACCTAAGCTTTATTGATCATTTACATATGTCAGGCATGGTGCAAAGTACATTATATAATTTAATTCCCTACCCCTTAAGGTTGTATTGTCATTCTACAAATGTCCGGAGGCAGGATGCACACCCAGGCAGCTATAATTCCAGAGCTCAAAATGAGAGAGGAGGGAAGGGAGCAGGGCACAACCGTTAACACGTTAATTGCCCACTGTGGATCGGGTGCCCCCGAGAAAACACAACTGTCACCCAGGTATGGGTGACATGGTGATGAATGTGTTAAAAGAAGGACACAGCATTGAGGGTACACAGAAACTGATTAAAACCAACTAGGCCCAAGATGGCAGAAGATATGACTTCCAGTAGACCTTGAGCCTCATTATACACTCATTGTAATTCATTAGCATGCTAAGTGGCACACCCCTAGGCGCCATGACAGTTCTGAGACTGACCATAAAAGGCCAAAAAGTGGGCAGTGGCCCAAATCCTGGAAATTCCTAGCCCGTCTCCAAAATAATCCTCCCACTTGTCATAAGAAATTACCCAGCCCATAAAAACTAACCAGCCTACACCTCCACCACTTACACCTTCTGAGAGGGCTGAATTCTGCCCAGGAACGTGTAGCCTCTAAGCAAACTCACTTTCACTTTACTGTGGCTCGCTCTTGGATTCTTTTCTGCGAAAAGCCAAGGACGCTTACTTGGAAGCTCGTCCCAGAAACTTGCCCAAGATCTGGGACATAACCATCCTCTTGTGCCCTCATTCTCCTGCCACAAAAACTACATATACTGCCTCACTGATAGCAATGCTTTGTTTACTATGGATAATTAGGACTAAAAATATCCTACATAATTTAATTCAAAAACATTTTATCTTAGAATGACTGTCACACAGTGTGTTCTATTTCTCTCTCATCAGTGTTACCAGTTCAGGCCTTCATCACTACACAGCCATCCCCAATTATCTAAGTTACTATATGGAAATTCTATATGGACCTGTGAGTTTAAAAAGTATCTGACATTACTAACTGTGCCCTACTGTTTTAAATTGGCATTCCTAGCTAGTAAAGTGGGACTCAGTAGATCTCTAGTTCTTTCTGGCAGATCTCCAAGGTGGTTGCTAAAACCACATACTCATAAGACTTTCTTCTCACCAAGGGATAAAAACTAATAACACTTTCGATCCTTTTCCAAGCAGGGCCTCAAAGGCACACCTCTGCACTCTCCTACTGTGCACATTCTTAGATTTCAAAACTCTAGACAAATGACAGGTAACGCTCTCTCAAAAAGAGGCTGACAAACTTTGCAATAAAATTTATTTTACCAGGTCCATTCTGCATAGGATGATTTTCTTTGTGCTATTTGGAAGATTCTGCCTTAAAGGGATCATCTTTTCTTTTGGTCTTATTTCAACCATAGACAGGAGTATTAGCATAAATATTTTAATCATCTACTGTGCGAAGTATCCATAAGACCTCTTTCATGTAGATACCAAGACTGCCCAAGTGGACGGTGAACCAAAGGTAAGAAACTTCTTTTTTTTTTAATGTTTAAAAACAATTTTAAAACCCTGCTCCTCAGACCCTATGGATTCTTTGGAAAAATTAGGGGATCCCTTCTCCCCAAAACAGCTCTACATTTATCTAATTAACAAAGAGTCTACTTAATTTTTAAAGAAAAAGAAAAAAACTTTCTGCTACTACAGGTTGAAAATTCCTAAATCTAATTCTTGCTGTAATCTAACACTTAGATATACTGTGGTCCAAGGAGGCTGTAATGTAGTTGTGAATCCTTACTAGAATCCAAAATTCCTGAATCCTGTTCACTAATGTTTTATAGCTACTAAAATCAGCTCACTCCTCAATTCCTCAGGAAATCCCCAAATTCAGTTAACAATCCAAATCTATTCCGTCCTTTCATAGTTACTTCTCATTTGTACTCTCATCACCTTGTTTCAGGTCATTATCTCATAACTCCACGATTAGGTAGTACTTCCACCTTCACAATGAGGTGGAGGATCAGTCTATGTTACCTACCTACTATTCCAAACATCAGCAAAAATTATTGCTGTTTCTCTTGAAAATAGATAGCAAAATTGTATCCAGAATACTTTCATTTAAAATTAGGAGTTGTCCCAGGAATCAATTACACTGCTAAGATATTAAATGTATTTAAGATTTCCACCAAAAAATATGACCGAGGATAAAAACACAGCAATATATTGTTCTTTTTTCATTTAACGAAGCTTTTCCCTGTTTGGAACGAGAAAGGTTCTCTCAGTGGGCCAATTTCTATATCAAGAATCCAGTTATCATCAGCATAATTCCCTTCAGTGACAATCAGTAACAACAGATGTATCCTAGAGGCTCCATACACCTAAAAAATGAAAATATGTGTCACTCCAATTACTATTCTCAAAAAAGGAAGGCTATAAGTATCAAGATGAACTATAATAAAACTAGTACTACTAAAGCATTACAATCTGTAAATGACATGTCTGCCCAGAACAAGGTTTGAAAAGACACACAACCAACTACTCCCAGTGCTTACTTCTGGGGAGCGGAATCGAAGGATAAAAGGACAAAAGGAGGAATTTTAATATTTCATTTAAAACACCTAAGTATTATTTGAAATAATCATGTAAGCTAGTCCTTTCATAATTTCTTAAAATCCAGTAACTTTCCCCTTTTTCCAAAATTTTAAATGAAATAATTCCACGTCAAAATATTGGTTAATCTCTGTTCAAGGCAGGAAGACTCACCCTATCTGTCTGCTAATATTCCCTCCTGGAGGAGCTATATTTATTCTTTGAAAATTCCACCTGATGAAAATTTCATTAAATCCCAGGCAGAGATGGCCAACAAGCTTATATATCTGGTTACCTCAGGCTCACCTGGTGCTACTAGGCCTGTCAAGTTTTTCCAGTGGTGTATTCTAAGAGTTTAAGACTTGGTAACAATTCTTGAGCATTTTCGATGACAAATGGATGGATAGAGCTGCGGAATGGTAACGTGACACTCTAATACACTACTAAAAGCACATTCCAGTCAAATTCTTTCCCATTCTAGCTTTAAAAAGCGGGTAAAATATACACACCTGTTGCTGAAATACAAATGACAGCAAGCTCATACTTCTGCTTATTTTTGAGCAATTTTCACTGTCACTTAATGTTCCTAGAGTAAGAACTACAACTCTGTATACTCTGGTGGGTTTTTTTTTCTTTAATGTACATCAAAATTTGCCCTTTCTTCCCACAGCTGTAAAATCTGATTACCCCTAACACCATCTCCACCCCATAATTGAATTTTAATGTCTACCTGCCACTGAGAAGCAAATTATATGCTCCATGGACAGACATTTCAGAATGTTTCACGTGCAATCCACAGTAAGTGGTAGCCTTGCAGGGAAGCACTAAAATTTACCAGCCCACAGCAAGTACCTCACAGTTCACAATCAATACTCATTACTAGCTGCCTGCCTGGAACTCTTTCTGCCTTGATGTCCTCAGTTCCATCAGGAATTAATTTCCTTTGTAACTAGGCCTCGAAAACTAGCTGAGCTGTTTCTGAGAAATATGAACATTATGACCCTGTGGGGATTCAAAGATTAAAAAGGCATGTCAGAAAAATCTCCTATAAAGAAAATTATTACACAGCTACCAGGAAAAGTAAAAATACCCAGAAGTCACAGTATGCAAACACTCAAAAACATCAAAAACAGCTCAAAAACATCAGTCAACTAAACTAAACCTTGTATATTAGAACTATAATAGAATTTGCTATCCCCCTGCAACAAAAGGATTCGAACAGGATAAAGAATCTGAAAGTGCCAAATGTTTATCTAGAAACAACTGAAGATATAAGAAAGGACAAGACTAAGTAGGTATGGCTAGATGAAACCAGGCTAAAAGAGGAAAAATAGGGGAGAAAAAAAAGACTTCAAAAAAATAATATACATATAACTAAAACAGCACTTAAAAAGAACTCAGAATCACACTGTGGAAGAAAACAAAGATCAACAACAGAATTATGAGGATAGGAACAAAGAAATAAAGCACATGTTTTTTGTATTTCTTCAACCACTTCGATCACTGTTAATTACTAAAGAAAAAAGTTTAAAATTTTCTGCTGCTAAAGTATGAAAACAAGATGTATATGCTTCTAAAGCATTTTACACGAACCAAGAAAACATAAAGCTTCCAGAACATTCACTGAACTGAAAGAAAATCATACACCAGTTTCCCAGTAAAAATCATGTTGCTAAATTTCTAACTCAAGCAACAATTATAAAAATGTCACTTCTATGGCATAATCTAATTCTGAAGGTGAAATAAAGTACTGTAGTACTAGCAAAATTATCTGCTCTAACACTACTTCAGAAATAAATATCACGCTAAATAAAGACCATTGCTATGTTAAAACTGAAAGCTAACCTGAAAGATTAAGGAGGCTAACCAACTGAGACAGTCTGGAACAGGCATGGTGAGTGTTGTAAGCATCAGGCTCTAAAAAGCTTAAAATGATCAGGCTCTAAATGCCTTAAATGCTAGGTAGGTTGTGTTTTAACCCCAAAATTTCACTTTAATTACTTCCTTGTGTTGCCACAAAACTGGCCTCTATAACCCAAAACCAGATTGACTCGGAGGCAGAGTTCCGGGAGGATTAGAACTGAACAGCTTTATTGCTTTGCCAGGCAAGGGGGAGTCACAGCAGGCTAGTGCCTTAGAGACTGGGACTCCATCTTGGAGTTGGGGTCTTGAAGTTTCACAGAAAAAAAAAAAAAAAAAAAAAAACGAACAGAAAAGGTGCTAACAATCAGGCTGCTTTACAGGGTACCACTACATTCCCCTTAATCTTGATGTGTCTTTCTGGCATCTGGCAGAGGGTCTGTCCATTCTTCTGAAACCTGGCCCATTACCTTCTTCCTCGAGCATAGCCTCTGGGTTAAAACCATGGTAAAGAGTGTCAGGGAGAAGTTGGGGGGCTGCTTAGCACGAAAGCAGTAAGGGAGAGAAAGCACGCTGCAGGATTTCTTAGAAGGAACCAGCAGACAGTTTCAGCATCAGGGAAGTTAGTTTGTTTCCTACTCCTTCACTTGTTTCTGTTACAAATAGGAAGGGACTAATATTCCCCATATTAGAGATTTCAAATTTCATATCGATTTTACTATAAAACATAGCTAGCTTTCAGATTAAAGAGTAAACCAAAGTGGGGGGAAGGGCAACACAGAGGTTGGGGAAGGAGAGGTACAAACTACTGGGTGTCAGAGAGACTCAAGGATGTACTGTACAACATAGGAAATATAGCCAGTGTTCTGTCTTATCAAAATCTGACCGAGCTTGTATCTTGTGTCAATTATCATGCTGGGTGATTTATTCATGCAATCTCATTCTAACCCCCATCCTGAGAGGTGTGTATTATTCCTAACCAATAAACAAGGAAACAAAGAGTAAAAGACTTGGCAAAAATCAAGACCCTAATCCAATCTCTTAGGCTTCAAAATCGGTAACATAATTTTTTGGTGAAGAGGATACAAAATGGGGGCCCACTGACAATTTTATTTGACCAGCACAGTATTTTCAAAAGTCCAGCTTTCAGTGTTTTCAGTCAAAGAATGTATTGTATTCTCCACTTTAGCAAACAATACTTGCCTAGCTCCTGTGGTAAAGTTTGCAATCCCTGCTTTAATGCATGTCAACAAAAACAATAAACACAAGTGAAGACCTGCTCTCCTTGCCTTTCCAGTCCTAGAAAAGGTGTGGCTTTGCACAGTCGTCGTCCTGGGTACTAGGTGTTGTAATCCTAGTTCAGAGGATATTTGCATAAAATGGAAATTCTGCATTTTATGGAGCATTTTGGAAATCGGTGGGTGCATTTTTGGCTGACACAATAATTAGCAGCGCACTAGTGGCCTTGAGTGGCTGGAACCAGGGATCTTCACCATCTCACAAAGCAGGAAGAGTCCTGCACAAAGAACTGTCCCTCTTCCTACACAACTTTCAAATGGCAATCAAGAAGATGAAAATCTTGGTTTCTAATACACCTTCACATAAATATTTCAGTATATTTTTAAAACAAAAGACATTTAAAACTTTTTATATAATCTTAAATCAGTGGAAATAATACCACTGTCAATCTATTCTGTCATCTGGTCGATTCTCTAAAAACAACATTCTCCTTAATGTAGAATACTTCAGGTGTTATACTGTGCCATAATCTATAAATACCTAAGCCAGGAGACTAATGGTGGTTAGTGAGTGCATGTGCATGTCTGTTTATTATGTGTGTTTGTGAGCGGCACAGAGAGATGCAAATAGATACAGATGCTATTGAGAAGGAAGAATCTGATACACAATACCTATGTGAAACTTTATTTTACTGTTTAAAATTTATTAAAGAATTATACTTCTCATTTTAAAAAAAGATGAAAACTTGTTCTGAGCCTAGAACCTGTTTAAATTATACCACGAAATACCCTTGAATGGTTTTAATGATCATTCAATTTTCCAGGAATGCAATTACTGTGTAAAGTGAGGCTAGACTGTATTTTGTTTTATCTGGAACTTTACTAAAAGTTCACCTTTTCAGAAAATCACATTATTGACAGCAAAGCCACTTGTGGGATCTGTGTCACCACTACAGCACAGCTGCATCAGTCTGCATTTGTAGCTGTCACATCTTTAGTTTTCTACACATGGATATAAAGAGCAGACTACTTCACTGTCTCCCTGTGTAGCCATGCCTGAGCATTTACAGACTGAACTAAGTATTTTATTGTAAGTTGTTTTATTTTCTCCTTTATATTACTTTAAGAGCATTATATATATATTTTTCTTAATAATGGGTATTAGCATGCTGCACGAGGTTCTGGGTTCAATCCCCAGTACCTCCATTAAAAATAAATAAATAAACCTAATTACCTGCCCCCCCAAAATTTTTCCTTCCAAAAAAAAAACCAGAACACAAAAATAAATAAAATGCACATTTTATGATATGATATAGTCATTGTGTGTCAGTAAAACTACTCTTGAAATAATCTGGCCCTTCTCACTAGAACTTTTCCTCTTCACTTTCCTACAAACTACCAGGACTACAGTTAACCTATTAAAGGTAAAAATTTCATCAGTTCCAGGTCCTGTAATGCAAATACATGCCACTTAACAATATAGCAGTTTATAAAGCACTTTTCCATACATTATCATTTAATCTCATTAAAACTCTACAGATTAAGTATTATACTAATTTTAAAAACAGAAACCACAGGAACTAAAATGGAAATAGAATTCTGGGCTACTGCCAAATGCAGTGCTCTTCTCATTCAACTGCATTGCCCTAAGAAACAACTTTTTTAACACAGTATTTACAATTTGCACTTACAATGGTGACAGACTGTCAGTTTACTTATCTAGCACTACTGTCTCCAACTGAGTTTAGGCACCAGATTTAAACTGTATGAATTTTCTAGTTTCCTAAGTTATTTTTAATACCTCTTAAAACTGCCTTAAATATATTTCAAATATGTGTAAGTACAGATATGATTAATGCTTTATGTTACTTAATATCATTCATGCTAGAGCTGATTACACTGTTTAATTCTAATTCTTATTATTCTTATAGCCACCTCACCTCCCCAAGTCCACACCAAAAGGACAGAAGGCAAACCTCTTATACTGAATTACTGATACACAGTTCTACACTTCTGATCAAAGGATCTCATAATAAAGCTCATGAAACCATGATTTTTTTCTTAGTACCGAAATTAAACTATAAAGAAATCACATCCCTAGTCTGCAGAGCTAACATCCACTTTCTGTGACCCTCTAAATCGGATGGTTATAATTAAGCAAGTTGAAATTATTCTGAACTCACTAGTAAGAAAAGGGTGTGGTCAGTTACTTCTTCCAGCCAAGAGTGCAAATATATTCCAAGACCCTAAGCAAAAGAACTGAAAAAAAAAAAAAAAAAAAAAAACAACAACAACAACAACAACAAATTCTTGAACCAACAGCCCCAGAAATTTCTTTTAATATTTTAGGTAAGGAAAGAAAAGTGGAATTGCTTAAAAACAAACAAGCAAAACCACCCTGAGGCCCTCTGCTCACATCCTTCCTGAAAACAGCTTTAATTTTTAAAGTATAAATGAAAAACTTACCCTGTCAAATATAAGGTAGCAGAATTAAACATAACACAGAAATGTGATGTAACCAGAATAAAACAATACCACCCTAAACTATATTTCTTCATACAGTTTGCAATGTAACATGATTTTGCTCATATTAAATCCACTTTTTAAAAAAAAAATTTTTTTGCTGTTTTTTTAGGGGTGGGGGGATGGGGAATTAGGTTTATTTACTACTTACTTTCAGAGGAAGGAGCAGGGATTGAACCTAGGACCTTGTGCATGCTGAGCATGCACTCTACTATTTGAGTTATACCTACTCTCCCCAAAAGATTTCTTTTAATATACAAAAACTCACCAAATTACAAGACTCTGCTGTTTAAGTTCTAAATGGAAGGCCAAAATAGCAAAAAAGGCATTCTTCTAGGATCGCTAGAATTAGCAAATAAAAATTCTTCGTTATTTATCTGAAATTCAAATATAACTGGGCCTCCTGCATTTTATCTGGCAACCCTACATTCCTTGAGCTAATTAAAGTGAGCTCCCATCTCCTCCAAAGTATTAAACACCAGCTCTACTCATAAAGGACAGGCTGGGGCTTCTGGCACAGCAGTATCTTGACTGATTAAGTCTTAAGAGCTAGTCTGGAAGTGCTCATTTGCTGATGATAAGCCTTTCTTAACAGCTGAAATTTACCATATAAAAGAAAAATCTAATTTCTAAGAGTCAAAGGCTGAACTTTTATTAGGTTCCATCCAGTTTATAGTGAATGAATTCTTATGAAGCTTAGGCTTCTGTGTGTTAAAAAGACATTTAAAAAATTTCACTGTAGGTTTCTGATAACTAAGCAAAAAGAAGTCGTTTATGAAGGTTATAATAAACAATTCTATTTTAAATACTACAGGCAGGTCCTAAAAGCTACTTAAATGGATTCCAAAGTTAATCTTACCATTTTTCTTGAATTCATAATCATAAAGCCTCAGAGTTGGAAACAAACTAATTTCTGACCCTTAAAAACTTCTGGAAGCCCATCTCATTTCATACTCATTTCCGTGAAGGTTTTTCCACCTCCTGTGCTCCTAAGCAAGTACCAGATATCACAGAAAGAGATACTCCCTTTTGTTTTATGAGATTCCTCTCAACCAGCTCTTTGCCCTACTTACAATGGCTCTGACAATGAGGGAGTGCAAGTAACTATTCTTCTGCGAGTTTCATTTAAATCATCTTCTTAACACTTAATCTCTGCTTTTCTTCCCTGTGCTCTAGGCCACTGCTCTTTGATGCAGCCGGTCCATCTCTGGAGACTGCCCAATTCCCACACTTCATTTACACTGCTACCCGGAAGGTATTAATAGACAATCACACCCCTCTAGTGCTCTCTTTTCCTAAATTCAGCTCTTTCAAGGCTTTCTCCTAAGTCTTATGCCACCATCAATGTAGAACTGTCTGCATCTTTTCCTAAATGTGGTTGGAAAGTGTTCGTAATTATTTGGAGTTCAATCCTAGTAAGAAAATACTAACACTGTTAGTAGTAATTTTGATATGTGATCACTGTGCTATCTGTTGAAGGGTAATTCAACGGCAGTTCACTGCAAGTTACCTGCAGCCTCTTTATACTTGTTTCCCAGGTATCAGCTTCCGGGTTTGTCGTAAGGCCATTTATTTCATCTTCCTTGATGAATTATTTGAGATTCAGCATTAATAATTAATTTCAATGCTGGAGTTGCTTTGCTATTTTTTTTCCAGTTGCTCCACAATGGTTTCCAACCTGCTAAAACTGAATAGCTGAAAAATCCTAAACTAAATTTAACATCCCTTCAATCAAAAAATCCTAAATTAAACATATTCATTCAATCTATAGATTGAAAAGTATTTCACAGTTGTCAACACGGCCAGGTCATCTTGCCTTTTTTCCCCTCCAAGAAGCAATGTCTAAAAATGAGAAAATAAACTTAGATCTTACACATGAAAGGCAGATGATTCTTCAGTGATGGTTCTGCTTCCCCTCTCCCTCTCTTCCCTTGGCCAGTGTTCAAGTCATTCTGTACTCACCAGAAATGTGCCTCAGACAACCGCATCAGAGTAAGTATTCAGCTCAGAATAAACAGTAGTACTCCCAGTCCTGTACTCAACCAATAACTTAAAGGTAGGGCTAGGGAATAAGGAACATAAGCTCTAATTTAAAAGAAAGGACAACTAAACATTCTGGAAAACTTGTGCTTTGTTTATGATATTCAAATTATTGTAGCTTCCCCTTTTGCCCAAGTTCAACTGGGGGAAAACAGTATTATATACGTAGTGGGTAATGTATTAATTCAACAATGCTATATTTTCCTTACTAATGATAACTAGTTAATAGTACATGTTGCTATTACTGGTAAATGCCTCATAAAAATCCTTACTGTGTTTACAAAAATCATCAGAATGCTCCAAACTACATGGTATATACAAAATAAAACAAAACTACTTCATACTTGAAAATGCTGCTTTTCAAATGTAAGTCTCATAGCCTGTTAATGAATTATGAAATCAATTTAGAAGGTCACAGTGGTTTTCTTTAAACACATCACAGAGTAAGGATGGGTACTGTTTCACAAAATGTTACATATTTCTGCATGTACTGAGTCACAAATAAAATCTATTTCTCTAACTGGGTCTCAAACAAAAGTTTGAAAGCCTTTGGCTAAAGAGCTTTTATATCTTTAAAGTCACTTCAACATGATTACATGCAAACAAAATTATTTCTATTTGACTTATATAAGCTAATCCCTAACTACATTTCAGCAACTAGGAAATTTTAGTTTCTAATGTTAATTTTTCAGGTTTTTCAGTTAATAAGCAGCAAGGATGTAGCTGATAACTGTTGAAAACTAGATGATGACTATATGGGATTTATTACATTATTTACTTTTTAATGTTTGAAATTCTGACAACAATGTAGAAGAAAAAAAAAGGTAAAAGACCTACCCAACAGAAAGAAGTATAATGAATAAATTTATAAATTGAGACTTCTGACATTGTTTCTAAGGAATATCAATCTACGAACTTCCTCAGATACAATTCAGGCAAACTTGGGTTGCCCTGTTTAACTATAATGGGCAAGTTTAAAGGTCTTAAAAAAAATGCATAAAGAAAAGTTAATACATAAATACAAAACAAACCTCCTCAAAGGATAACACAAAAATATAATTAGTTTCATGTGCTTCACTGCCTCTTCAACAGTCAACTACTTTTCAACCAACAGAGAACACAAAATACCTACCTAGCAGTGATTTTCATTTCTTAATTGTTTAATTCACATTGGCAATTTTCCCAGCAAGTTTAATACGTGATCTCTATAACAGACACCATTCTGCCTTCCTTGAAACATGAACAAGTGTTGTCTGAAGTAGGTTTACAGGCAATTGGATTTCAGGACAGTGCATGCTGCAAAGTCAATTTTCTTTAATTCCAAGAGTAAGTTTCTAAAAACTTATTAAAACAGAAAATATTCTCTCTCTAGGCCTTTTAATCATTAGAAGCAGTTCCTAAACTATAAGGTCAATAGGACTGTGTAATTTTAGAAACAGAAGGGAATTTAGACATCTAGTCTAGTAGTTTACAAACACTACCAGGAAGAAAAGAATTAATAACGTAACAACTAAATATGCAAACCTACTCTCACCTTTTTAAAAAATGTATCTTACTACATATGGAACATTTTGCCTTGTTAGAATTCTATCAGAAAAGACTTGACATTTTGTCTTGTATTTTATGTTCAATCAGTTTTAGAATGTGAATATACATTTGGGTACGATTAAAACTATTGGTAAAATTTGGAACTTAATGTTCTCTAATAATTGAACCTTATATAATATATAGAACCCTGACACTTTCAGAGTGATTTAAAATCATCTCATTTATATTTCATTGTTTAGTCAATTTGAAACAATACTTGGGTATAACAATGATAAAAATCAAGACAAAGTAATGAGAAGCAAAGCATATCCAAACGGACATACTTCTAGAAAATACCATAAAGTACCCCATAAGGTTCCAGTAAATCAGATTATTTGGAAAGAAGGCTAGTCTTAAAATATTCCATAATTGTCTTTAGAAATGCAAAAGGGTACCATTCAGTACTTTTTAGTACAGAATCTTAACACAAGATGTTTCCATCAAAGCTGACCACAGCTTTAATGTAAAGAGATAAGTTTTTTTTTATTTGAAACACAACAAAAGCAAGAAACAAAAAACCAGTAGACGTCTGAAGAACATTAAATATGTCTCCCACTAACTTACTGTCTGCAAGTAAGTGTAGACACTTAGGGGAATTCTTTACATATTCAATAAACCCTATTTCCACACAGACCAATTAAAACTTCTCAGTGATCAGGAAAAAATAACCTCAAGTTAATTAAGTTTGATCAATAAATATCCATCTTTGGATATAAACAACGGCAAACAACAACAAAAAAGTCAGGCTTACTTTCAATTTTAGATAACACAATAAATAAGTTACAAATCTTGAACAAATTCTTGAGTCAAATAAACTCTTGAAAAACATACATTTTACTTATATATTCAGTTTTTTAAATTTAAACATCAATACCACTGGAATAATGTTTTTACATAGAATCACCACAGTATTTTACTTTAAATTAAGTGAGATGTTTACTTATATATATAAACCTATAAAATGTAACAGTTTATATTCAACTGGTTTTACTGGAGAGGTTTCCTGCCTTCGCAAAGCTAATCCTTACCAACAAAAATTAGGAATTCTGGGGAAAAAAATCCACAAAAATCTCACAATTTAAAAATGCATTATCTAAGGTGCTTAAGATTAAGCTCCGTATCATCAGTGGCATCTTAAAAAATTCGTGTAAAATAACAGTGTTTTGTTTAAAGAGGCACACTGAAAGCAAGACCACCTGTTCCCAGGGGAGAGTTTTCCATCATCACATATTTCAATTTTGAGATATGGGTTTACTTTAGAGGTCCCTGGTGTATTTATTCTTTCTGACAGATTCTGCTTTTCCAGATAGTTCTCAAAGAAAGAGTCACTCCTCATTCCTGCATTCTGTTTTCTCCTTGTACTACTGTAAGCCTTCCGTCTTGTCTTTTCTCTCAGAACTTCTCCCCCTACTTCTGATCCTGTCCACGCTGTGCTCATTGCAAACCATAAATCAAATAGACTGCATCGGAATTTTTTTCACAGAATTCACTTCTTTCAAAATTTCTTTGCATAACTTTATTCAAATTTTTATTGAACATCTCCTGTGTGATATCCAAAACAGTCATTCATTGTTTTCCTACATACTTCATTTGTATAGATTTTAGCACCTTGCCTCCTTCCAAAACTGTCTTGTAAAAACACCTTTACATAAATCTAGCAAAACTTCAGATTTTAAATGTGAAACATCTTTGAAAAAGTAGCTCAAACTAAATAAATGAAAAACAAATTTGACATAGCACTTTTTTAGCCATATATGGTCATCTCTGCAGGTCCAGTTAAGTACTTACTTTTATTTAAAAAAAATAAAAATAAAGACAATACAATGACATTCTGTCTTTTATTAATTTCTAAAGGTATATAGCAGAAGAGAAAATATTTCACATCAAAATTGTATTAGAGAAAAATGAAGGGATTCCTTCAAGACAAAATAGTCTAATTTTTCATGAGGATTTGTATAAACTCACACAAAGACCTGTAATGAACTTTAATCTTAATTTACAGCAAATGTTTGGACTGTGGGGCACATTTATATTTAAAGGCCTTTATTTCCTTTTAATGTTTTAAACCTTAGTATATTAACAGGTTAAGTTCTGTTATGTCTGGCAAAACAAAAACCCACCTGCATCTCTAATTTGAGCTACGAACCTTGAAAAACAAAGACTGAGAGCCCACAGACAGGTCCTGATACTGTAACATGGGCTTTCCGCTCCAGTCCCCTGACCAATTTCTCATGCCTGGGTGCTCCATTACATCAGTAGTGACACTGCTGTCAGTTGCCTGAGAGTCTGGAGGCTTATGATCTCCTTAGGAAATGCCTTATTCAAGGCAAATTATTTCTTCTGGTCATTTAAAATCTTATTTGGATTAATTACATTAGGATTTGTTGCCTGACACTTGGCATGTCATTTGTGCCACAGCTGCTGTAGATAACATCTGTCTTTCATTGCTCATTTTACTTCACCCAAAGAGGAGATGCACATACACATCTGAAAACATACTCAGGGAGAGAAAATTGCCAAACCACTGAAACAAACAGTGCTCGACAGAAAAGAAAAAGATTCATGAATTATCTAATGCAAACACTGGCATTGTTACAAAGCACAATGTTCACAACTATCTAGTATCACCCAAGTGAAATGGTTTCTTAAAATCTAGCTCATTAATAAAATTCATTAGACTCTTTATTTTCTCCCACGAAACAGTGTTAATTATCCAATTTTACATTTTCAGTATGACTATTTTATACTTTTACACTTCACTCTACATCCATTCATCAGCTAACATCTCCAACGCTTCACTGCGTGCCAGGCACTACATTCTGTTTTTCTTATTCACAACAGTGGGATTCTATGAAAAGGTGAGACCTAGCCTATATGAAAAGATATTTAGTTCACTGAAAGAAAAAGCAAGCCATGAAATCTCCCAGACAATGAAATGGAAATTTGAACTTCCTCACCAGAATCTGCAATTGCAGAGACAGCACAGCTGGTCAGGTTTCTTAAAAAGTTACATAAGCAAAAGCAAAAATCTGTGTGGGGCCTTCCAATGGCCTACTTAACTTTATTCAAGACAACAGTGAGCAGCATCAACAACTAAATGTTCAATATATCATAAAGAAAAACAAGTAATTAATTAATGCAATTTTTAAAGAACAGTAATAGCAACTAACATTTACTAAAACAAGCAAACATTTAATACACATAGTATTGTTATGCTACATGTGGAAATGTAACATATGTTACATATAGTAACAAGCGTTACATATAGTAAAAACTTACTCCCTGCTGAGACTCACTATTATGCCAGGCAGAAATCTAAGTGCTTTATGGCCACTATCTCATTGAATTCTCACATAATCCCTAGAGGATTAGTATTATTATAAACCCCATTTTATAGACGATAAAACTGAGACATGGAAGTATTAAGCATCTTACTCAAGGTCACTCAGCTAACAAGAGCTGGGACTCAAACCCAGGTCTATCACGAGCCTAAGTTTGTGCTCTTGATCATCATACTGCTTGGTTACACTCATTCAATTTTAATTTTAGTCTAAAGCTTTTCAAAGTCTTACCAGGAAGGTTACTTTTTGGGACAAGTTCCTTCCTTTAAAATGAACTACACTTTTCTTGATATATACAAAAATCAACACCTTAAATAAGGATTTTACCTGAAAGTATGGTCCTACAAGTCTAAATATTTGGGTAGAAAACAAAACCTGTCTGAATGAAAACCTTATATCTCTATGGTAATGGGTCACAGCTGGAAGAGACCTTAATGGTCATAGTCCAAATTCTTCTTTTTAAGAATAATGAAACAGACATCTTTTGAAAAATATCTATACTCAATCTAAACTACCACATACCCAATCCAGAAACACTTGGGAGTTTTTTTTAAAGTTCATCACTTTTAAATAAAAAATCTAGCCTTTCAACATCATACGGTGTATGTATCCATTTCTGAAACACTGTAAGAAAATACAAATTCCACGACATGAGATCAGACTACTGTCAGGCTATTACCACTTGAAAGCTTGAATCTTGTGCTACAGAAAGCTATAAAATGGCACCCTCCCCTACATGGACTCAAACTCAAAAAATAGCCATTTCTTCCTCAAATTAAATTTACATTCATTTGGGTCAACTATAGGCTCAGCTTCACTTCACCACTCATGTCATGTGACTGAATTCAAGCTCATTTCAAGGAAAAGGCTGCACTATACTGTATTTAGAACACATCACTGAGAACAGCCAGGTGAGTCTTTGTAGGCTTATCCAAAACCCCTGCTTTAGTTGCTAAGAAACTACAATTTCACCATATTATAAATCATCGAAAGAAGCTATGCCAGCACAGAGATTAAACATGTTAAGATCAAAAATCTCTCACCTATTGTGCCAAAAGAAACCTTGCTATTTCCACAAATCAAATAGCTGAAATTAGTATTAGGCTTCTGTAAGTCATATTGTTAATAGACTAAAAGCTGGTAAGACAAATTAGACACACTCTACCTTGCTTTCCACAATGGCCTCATGCTTTGAAGGAAAACAGGAAAAATACCCAATACAGTTCCCACATTCAATGCCAGAGACCGAAAAATGTTTCCTTCCTGAACCCTGCAGTGATAATTCAAGGCCATGAAGTATACGTAAGATTTAAGATTTAGTTAGTACAATTTGGTACAAAAAACACTAATATTTAACTGATGATGCTTTTTCAATCTTTACTGATGTATTTTCACTGTAATCTTCAGCATTTTAAGTCTAGATTTTCCTTAGAATGCTTAGCTCCATTGGCTCTATCAATAATTTTTTTGAATGAAAGTTATTCAAATTCCTGCTGTTCCAACAAGAGCAATTTTAAACTGTTCTAGCATAACAGCAAAGAAACACTGAATTAGCAAAAAGAAGTTATAGTTCACTCTCCAGTATTCTTATGTATGAGTCCACCTTCATAAATTTTTTCCTGTAAAAATATTTTTTAAACATCTTAAAGGCTGTTTCTACAAGAGCAGAGACAGGTTCACAATACTTCTAATCTTATCTCTGAAAAATCAATTCAGGAGCTGAACTGTAACGCACACCTCCATCAATCAGAATCGTTTTTTGTCTAGATCCCTCACCACTAATGATTCCCCGCCATTTCTCCACCTTCTCTAAAGAGCTTCAGTTCAAAACCCAATTCTCTCCTTTCCACTGTACCCTGCACACGTCTCAGGACTACTTTTATGTTCCTCAGAAATAACGTCTCTTCTGTCTTGAAACTTTTGGATCTTAAAAACCCATTTCCCCATCTCCCTCTCTCCAATGACTGCCTTCAATCCCACCACTGCAGTTCCAGCCTCTGTGTCCCAGCCTTCCCAAAGGCCCAACCAGCACCACACAGCGCTTGCCACAATTCGGATCCTCCCTTCCCTCATCTATCCTCCGCACTGCAAACCAGCACTACACCACCGGCTTCCTGCATTTTACTCCCTTCCCTTATTTTGTCTTCCCCCACCCCCATCTCTCTAGCCAGGCACCCTTTCTTCTCTAATTAGTTCTCCCTAGCTCAGTTTCAACCCTTCCTCCAAATTCTCTGCTCGTTTTTCCTCTCCTCATTTAGAAACTCCCTTTTGCTCCCCCAACCACTACCCTAGAATGCCCAGCACTCCACCCTCCTTAGCAAGCCCAGCCCGCGTCCCTCGCCTTGTCGCGAGCCACTGCCGCTCCTCCTTCCGGATCCCCTACTGCAGTCAACCTACTACCTTAGCTCTCCACCCACCTTCCCTCCACCTCCGCAGCCCAGGCTCGCCGCTTCCTCGCCGCTCCTCAGGGCTCTAGTACTCCGCTCAGTGTTCCTCAGGACTCCCTGCCCCCACCGTCTCCCTTGTTTTTTAAGGATGTCACCAGCCTTCCGAAGCCCCAGGAGGATCCAGGACGACCCCAGCGCCCGGGACCCCCGTTCTCCCGGGGAGTCTGACACCACTCCCGTCACCTTAAACACAAATGCCTGTCTTGTGCGCCTTCTTTAAACGCTGCGCCCCCTCTTCGTCCGCCCCCGCTACTCCAGCTCCTCACGTCGGCTTCGTCGGTGTCCCCTCCCCGACTCGGAGCGCCGAGCCCCATGATGGGAAGCCGCTAAGTCAGCAACACCTCAGGCTCTTCTCGGACGCCCCCATCTCTCGGACAGGCGCCTCCGGTTCTCACACCCGCGCCTCTTCCAACTCGCCAGCGGCATCTGCTCCTCGCGGGGCCGCAGCCCCGCACATCCCGACCGGCCCCCTCCCCGGGCTCCGCCGCCTCCTTGGTCCCGGACGGCCCCCTCCGGCCGCCGGCGTCCCCCGGCCCCCGCCCGGCCCGCCCCCGGCGCCCTGCTTACCGTTCTGAGCGGCGCCTGGTCCTGGGAGGAGGGAGCCAGAGACCAGCAGCAGCGAGAAGGCCAGGGCGCTAGGGAGCGACGAGCCCGACATCCTCCCTGCAGAAGACCGAACAGCTAGAGGGCCGGGGCCGGAGCCGGGGCCGGGGGAGGGAGGGGAGGGAGGGAGGGGGCGGGCGAGCGTGCGAGGGAGAGAGCGAGGGAGGCAGCCGCGGCTCGGCTCCGTCCTTCTCCGTCCTCCTCCTACCGCCGCAGCGCCCAAACCTCGCGAGACCTTCGCTCTGGGCCGTGGGCGGCTGAGGAGGGACGGCGTCAAGGCTCGCGAGAAGAGGCGGCCTCAACTGATCCTCCCACCCCTTGGGCTCCGCGTCCCCGCCCCTGCAGAGGCTGATTGGCCTAGTGCGAGTTAGGTCACGTGCCAAGGGCGCTTCTGGCCACGTGACGGGGCGAGGCGGGGCTCCTCTCGCTGTCCTGGCCCCAGGGAACCGAGAAGTGTGCGTTCAGCTTATCCCTCTGCGAAGAGGGAGCGCCCATAAGTAAGAGGAAGCCTTGGGAACGTAGTACATTTCCTCCGCCCATCCTGCCTTTCATTTGTTGGAGCCCTTGGCTGCAGAATGTGATGCACCACTGCCGCTAAGCTTTCCTCTCTTTGTTCCCTATCAAAGCCCTGCTATTTTCTTCCCTCTGGACTTTGACCTTAGATCCCCTTGCTGGCATCTGGCTTCAATCTCGATTTGAACCTACTGTTTTAACCTTCCGAGCTAAACGGTACTCTCCCCGCTCCTTGTATTGCCTCGTGCTTACTGCCTCTGCATTTTCTCCTTCTGCGTGAAATGTCCTCCTTTTCCTCGCCCTTCTCTTCCCACCTCCCCCGTTTTGGCCTTATTTTAGCTACGGAGGATCTCAGGGCTTGAAGTTCAACTAGCCTTAATTGCTAGACAGTTCAGACGCTAAGTTCTACAAGGAGGTCATGAAGAATCTTCAGAAGCATTTTCATGCATCATCGAACACTTACTGAGTACCTGCTGTGTGCCAGGTTTTCACATCAGCTCTGAGACCTAGATGAAAAGATGGTCCCCAGTCTCACAGAGTTCGCAACCTGGTCTCTCAGAGGAGCGAGAAAGAGGACAAATGACTGCAAAGCAAAGTGGCCCACAGGAAAGGAGCCAGCCAAGTGCTCTGGCAATGGGGTTACTACTGTTCATGCAAGTTTGGGAAGTACTCGTTTTAAGGGTATTTTTGGTACTACCTTCAGGCCATCAATCCTTAGTTGGCAGAGGAGTTTCTGTGGCTTTGCTCATCCCTGACTCAGGGCAGATGTCTTGGGGAGTGTCTGTGGAGTGAAACTGAGAGGAGCCAATTAAACAGTCCTGGTGACCTGACTGAATCCAAAGGGAGAACGTAGAGAACCTGGAAGAAGGAGCACTCAGCATGACCCTCACACTCTCAAGCCAAAGTGGTCTCAAGCTTTCAGCATGAACTGGACGGCTAAGCTTTTCAGCAAGTCTACAACTATGGCATGCTGTTGACTGAAATTGTTACTGACCAGGGTTCTTGGACTCCTTAATCAACAAATTAAAAAAAGGCCAGGTAAGAAATTCAGGCAAGGCTTTATTGGGACTTGTGCTTCAGCACAAGGGAGAGAAAACAAGTAACGAGTTCCCTCACTTGCCCCCTAATAGGGGGCAGGCTAGTTCCTTAAATGGGGTGAGGGTAGGGGAAGATTCGTGGGTCTGGCCGAGAGGAGTAGCTTAGGTGGTCTGCCCTGCCCCTTGGTGGTGCTGTGTTCAGTAGCTTAGGTGGTCTGCCCTGCCCCTTGGTGGTGCTGTGTGCAGGGATCAGGCCTGCTTTTGCTCCTGACACCTCAGAAGTGGCAGTTGGGTTTTTGGTCTTTTTGTACCTTGTTGTTCAAAATTTGCCCCAACTGTGCATATATGCTGTTATTTTTAGTCCCTTATAATTTCTTTGTATTCTTTTTCTTGAGGATAGATAGAAGGTCTGCAGCAGAGGGTCCCAGGTTTCAGCCTGTCTCAAAATGAAACTGTATCCTTCAAGACCTTAGGTGTGTGAGTGACAAGAAGGTCATCATGTATCTTCAGACAAAGGCCATTCTGCAGACAGCTCTGTATGGAGGGCCATGGGGCTGCCTGCAATGGGACCAAGATTTTCAGCTGATGGATGCTTTGGTCAGATGCAGTCATCCTGTCTCATCATAACCATAATCAAAATCCCCATTTGGAACCCTCCTACACTGTTGGTGGGAATGTAGTTTGGTGCAGCCATTATGGAAAACACTATGGAGATTCCTTAAAAAACAAAAAATAGACTTACCGTATGGTCTAGCAATCCCACTCCTGGGCACACATCCAGAGGAAACTCTACTTTGAAAAGATACATGAACCCCAATGTTCATAACAGCACTATTTACAAAAGCCAAGACATGGAAGCGACCTAAATGTCTATCAACAGACGATTGGATAAAGAAGTTGTAGTATATATTTACAATGGAATACTACTCAGCCATAGAAAAGACTGAAATAACGTGATTTGCAGCAACATGGATGGACCTGGAGATTGTCATACTAACTGAAATGATCCAGAAACAAAGAAGAACAGCATATGGTATCACTTATATGAGGAATCGAAAAAATGACACAAATGAACTTATTTACAAAACAGGAACAGACTCATAGACACAGAAAACAAACTTATGATTACCAGTGAGGAAGGGGATGGGGAGGGATAAATTGGGATTTCAGGATTTGTGGATACTAACTACTATATGTAAGATAGAATAACAAGGTCCTACTGTATAGCACAGGGAATTACATTCAATATCTTGTGATAGCCTATAATGAAAAAGAATATGAAAAGGAATGTATATATATATGTATAACTGAATCATTATGCTATACACCAGAAGTTAACACAACATTGTAAACCGACTATACTTCAATTTTTAAAAAAATCCACATTCAATTAGGGTTCCTTACATCAAGGAATCCTTACAAAATGATTATGCTCATTTAGTGGGTAGGGAAACTAAGATCAAAGAGTCATAAATTACCCAGGATCTGAAAGTTTTTGGTGGTCATTAATACCAAAGCATCTGGTTTGCCTCCTTCTAGGCTTACAGCAGGAGTGCATTTCCTTGTGCCCTGGAAGTTGGGAGTGGCATGTGACTTGCTTCCGTCAGACAGTGAAATGTGAGAAGCGACATCCATCAAGCAGAAGCATTTGTTTTCAGTTGCAGACTCTAGCATACTCTTTCCCCTGGCATGGTGATCAGTGATCCCGATGGTAGCAACATGTGTCAAAATGAAGTTTATGTCAGCCTAGATCCCTAAATTAGAACAATTAGCCCAGGCCTTCCTGCCAACCCATGTACAGCAGGTAGAGTCTGTCGACACTGCCGAAATTCAGAAGTGTTTTCTCCTGCATAATCTGGACTATTCGGATTAGGGAAAAGATGGCGTTCAAGTCCACCCACCACTACCACTGCCATCAACTAGCTGTGTGGCCTTGGGCAAGTGACCTGTCTCTCTGGACCCTATTTATCTGTCAAATGGTGCTAATATAGTACACACTTACCTCATAAGGTTATAAGAGCAATAAATGAGAAATTTATGTACAATGTTTACACAGTTTCTGGGTCAGGTAAACACTCAAATGTTGATGATAATGGTAATAAGTACTATTGTAGCTGCCACCACTACAATTTCTACTCCAGTCCTGTGCTCTTCCCACTGTGCCATGTTTCTTATGAAAAGTGATTCCAAAAGATAATTTTTAAGTATAGTGTTAGCATCAACTCTCAAAACCTGCAGTTATGAAGAATCCTTGGGAAAAATACATGATAACTAAAACCTCCAGTAACTCAGTAACTTCTTTAAAGGAACTGAAGAATTTAAATTTGTTTTCTTTTTTAAGATTTACATAAACTTAAAAATCTTTGCCACTGCAGGAAGACAACTGAGCTCCTTGAAATATCTCATAAGAGCCCTTAGGGGTCCTCAGTGCTCAGGCTGAGACATTTTCCTGGCCTCCGAGGACTGCTTGGAAGTCTTGCTTTCCAGTGTTACCAGTGCCTCCCAGTGGCAAGACGTGTAATAAACCATTCCCAATTGAAAGTCTTCCCTGGATTGGTTGGTTGGTGGGTTGGTGTTGGCTGGTTTTGGTGTGGTTCATCCAGCCTTTGGAAGGATGTCAGTGAAAATGATAATAGTGTTAGTAGAGTTGATGTTGAACTTCCTAATGGTTTCCCCACTCCCTCCTATGCAAAGATCTGCGCTCCTCTGAGGCTCTTTCCATTTGGCTATACCACCTTGCCCTTCTTGATCAAGGTCATCTTCTGACCCACCAAAGAAATTTGTTTCCCTGCTCCTTCCAACTCCTGGAACCATGCCTGAACTTTACAAGTGAGTTCAGCATCCATGTTGCTGACCTCTTCAATACCCTGGTTTCAGTCCTTTGGTCTTGCCTCCTCAACTGAGCCATCCCTCTGAGGTTACACCCTCAACATTTTAATCACCCAAAAAGGCTCCATCTTTGAACTATGAAACATAATACCTCGCTTTCCATTGATCCTCCTATTCTTTTACACACACACACACACACACACACACACACACACACACACACACACACACACACACACAATGGAATACTATTCAGCCAAAAAAAGGAATAAAACAATGCCACTTGCAGCAACATGGATGGACCCAAAGATTGTCATACTAAGTGAAATAATCCAGAAAGAGAAAGAAAAACAGCATATTGTATCACTTATATGAGGAATCAAAAAAGTGACACAAATGAACTTATTTACAAAACAGAGACTCACAGACAGAAAACAAACTTATGATTACCAGGGGAAAAAGAATGGGGAGGGATAAACCAAGGTTTCAAGATTTGCAGATACTAACTACTATATATATAAAAGGTAACAAGGTCCTACTGTATAGCAGTAAGACAGGGAACTATATTCAGTATCCTGTGAAAGCCTACATTGAAAAAGAATATGAAAAGGAATATGTATATATATGTAACTGAATCACTTTGCTGTATACCAAAAACTAACACAACATTGTAAATCAACTATACTTCAATTAAACTAAATAAGTAAGTAAATTGTAATCAAGGAGAAAAAAAGATCCCTAGCTACCAGGTAATAAAGACAAATAGAGTTGAACCCAAGTCCTTTGAACTCCAAAGGGAAAATGCTAAGTGTGGCTGTCATCATCTTGAGGAAGACAGACTCCTAAGATAGCTCTTTTCAGACATCAGGAGTCTAAGATGAAGATGAAGCAACCTCCCCGGGCAAGGTCTGCTGAGGGTGGTGTAAGGTTGACTTAGCTCCTGGCCAGGAGTTGGGGTGCTCATCATTTCTTCAGAAAGCATGTTGGGTACCATCTCCACTGTGATGGCCCGTGCAGGGATAGGACAAGGCAACTCAACAGCCAAGTCAGACTCTCCCTGGTGTTACAGCAGGCTTTTAGGGGCTAATACATAACCCCCTTTTAGTCTCTGCTCAAATATGGAAACAACTGGGACAGACATAAAATATATGTGCACATAAAATCCCTGGGGCTATATAGTATTTTATATATATCTCCGGCTCCCAGCTTCAGAGATTTTGACTTAATTGTCCTGGGGTTGGGCCAAGCATGTGTAGCAGTGTAATGCACTCTAATGTGCAGTAATGCACTGCTTCTCAAACTTTGATGCACATTAGGTCACTTGGGAACTTTAAAAAAAATCTCCCAATCCCTAGACCGCACTGATTAAATCAAAATATCTGGAGGGGGTGACCCAAGCATCAGTGTATTTTTAAGACTCCCCAGGCAATTACAACATGCAGCTAAAATTAAGAAGAGGTGCTCAAATGCAACTTGAAAAAAAACTTTTGAGTATGCAGTAGAATGACAAAGAAGGCTGTTAAAACACAGATTTCTGGGTCGGTATTGGAGGCCATAGCTGGCATATTAAATTAAGAAATGCAGATTATGACCTGTAAATGAGGAGACACAAGCCACCCACACAGGGAGTGGCAGGCAGCTCCCTCAGCATCCGAGCTCCCACTTGGAGGAAGTGAAAACCCCACGGTAGCTCTGATTGTAGACACAGCTTTAATACACTCACACAAAAGAAGTAAAGTCACAAGATTTATTACTTACGAATTCCAGAAACGAGGGATGATGAGCCAGGGAAAGGGCAGTCCTCCTCTTCCCAGGTCATGAGGGAGCAGGCGCTGGAAAGCAGGACAGCCAGCACCTGTTACTTATAAGGCGGTTGGGGTGGAGGTTACTAACGCTTCTCAGGCTCAGCTCTAAGCGGTTATTTTTAAAAGTGTCTGGGGAAAAGCAAAGTGGGAAAGTGGCAGGCATCCTAAACTCAAGTCCTTGTCTAAATGTGCAGACTCTGGGTGTGAGCATGGTTGTCATACTGTAAAATGCTTAGGCAGCAATTCAAAATAACTGTTTTCTTTTCACACCCACCCCCCGGAGATGCAGAGGCAGGAGGTCTAGGTTCTGGGTGGGTGCTGATAATCTGCATTTCTAACAAGCTCCCAGGTGATAATGATGCTCTTGGTTTGGAGACCTGTCCCTCCACAAGGCAAAGAAACATTTCCTCCATCAGTTGGTACGCCCATGAGGGAGGCCAGCTGCGAGAACTTTCATCACTGAGGGCCCATGGGAAAATGGTTTTGCCCAAATGATCCAAACGAGGTGGGGTTTTATTTGGGGGGGGTGGGTAATTAGTTTTTAAAATTTAATTATTTTAGATGGAGGTACTGGGGATTGAACCCAAGACCTTGTGCATGCTACGCACGCACTTTCCACTGAGCTACACCCTCCCCCCAGAATTAGGGTCTTTAAAGAGCGTTAATAGGTTCTGGTTTTAAAAGGAATAGAGTCTGTGACTCCATGGCTAGTGCCAGAATGCCCGAGATGCTTCTAGGTCAGTGATCTTTCCACCGTTGAGAATGAATGGGAAAACTCATTTCTGGTGTTTCCATATTAATGATTGATTATAGTTGTAACAGCAGTATCTCTTTGGTATTATTCCTTTTTCCTGAGAAATACTCAGATCTACATGGCTGTAATTGGACTGACCACTCCATTCTTGTAAGACTCTTTTCCCCTGTTTAGTTCAAGAAAGGTCACCAGGCTCCAGCCAGGCTACCCAGAAGCCCTGGGAAAGTTTTGGATTAAAATCTGAGAGTCAGTTTATCTCTCCTCAGTGATATAAGCTATGAGATGTCAGGTGCCAGTGGCCAGACATCCTGCCACGTGTGAGACACCAGGCTGCAGAGAGAGGATGAAGCTGACAAAAAAAGAAACAATGTTCCCTCTCCACTGTGAGCTCCTCAAGGAGCATTATTGACTGTCTTATTCTCCAATGTCTAGTATAGTAAATGGCACAGAGTGTCAATAAATGTCATAGACAGTTTTATTAAGGTATAATTAACAGACAACAAACCGCACAGGTTTAAAGTGTACGATTTAATAAGTTTTGACATTTATATACCAGTGAAATCATCACCGTTCATCACCCCGGAAATTTCCATGTGCCTCTTTATAATCCCTCCTCCCACCTCCCCCACCGCCTACCTCCCCAGGTAGCCACTGATCTGCTTCTGTCTGTCACTGTAAATTTGCTTCTTTTAGAGTTTTATATAAATGGAACCATATAATATGCATTAGTTTTGGCAGTTGCTTTCACTCAGCATAACTATTTCGAGAGTCATCCACGCCGTTGTGTGTGTCAACAGTTTGTTGTGTTTTATTGTGAGTAGTAATTCATCGTATAGATAAATCACAATTGGTTTATCCATTCACCTGTTGATGAACTTTTGGGCTGTTACCAGGTAATGCCTACTACAATTAAAGCTGCAGAAACATTCACGTAAAAGACTTTGTGTGGACATATGCTTTCACTTCTCTTGGGTAAATGCCCAGGTGTGGAATGATTGGATTGTAGGTAGGCGTATGATTCACTTTTAAGAAACTGCCAAACTGTTTTCAAAAGTCGGTTACACCACCAAGTTCCCGACAGTGTCTGAGAGTTCCAGCTCTTCCACACTAATACTTGGCAAGGGCAGTCTTTTAAATTTAAGTCATTCTAACAGGTATGTGCTATCCTATGTGGTTTTAATTTGTGTTTCCCCCTTGATATGTGATATTGAACATCTCTTTATGTACTTATTGGCAACCCTCATATCTTCTTTGGTGAAATACCTATTAGCATCTTTTGCCTATTTTTAATTGAGTTACTTGTCTTATTATTGAGTGGTATATATGTATTCTAAATATAAATCTTTATCAGATATGTTTTACATGTATTTTCTTCCATTCTGTGCCCTGGTATTCACTTTCATAAGAGTATCTTTCGAAAATCAAAAGTTTTAACTTTGTTTGAATCCTTTATCAACATATTCTCTTTTTTTTTTAGATTTCTAAAAATTGAAGTATAATCAGTTTACAGTGTTGTATCAATTTCCTAACAACTTATTCTTTTAACGTTTATGTTTTTGTGCCTAAGAAATTTCTGCCTAACCCAAAGTTATAAAGATTTTTCTCCTATGTTTTGTTCTAGAAGCCTTACAGTTATGTCTATGATCCACTCAGAGTTAATTTTTGCATATAGTATGAAGTAAGGGTCAAGACTTTTTTTTAATGCCAGTTGTTGTCAATACTGTCATATTCCCATTGAATTACCTTGGCCCCGGTACTGTGAAGTTGTCCATATATGTGTCATCTGTTTCTGGACTCTTCTGTTCCATTGATTTCTATGTCTAGCCTTCTACCAAACCACAATGTCTCAACTACTGTAAGTTTATTCCAACTCTTAAAATCAAATAGAGAAAGTCCTTTGGAAATAATAAATTTATGAGTAAACATAAAAGTCTTTTTCTCATTTTTAACTATCTTTAAAAGATAATTGGCTGTCTGAAGCGAAAACAATAATGTATTATGGGGTTTACTACTTATGTAGAAGTAAATTTTATAACAAAAGCTGTAGAAAGGGCATGAGTGGGACAAGAGAAGTATTCCATTAAGTTTCTTACATGTTTTACATGAAGTGATATAATATTGTGTGGAGGAAATCTGTGATCAACTAAAGACAGTGGAGCAACTACTAAAAAAGGAGACAGAGATAATAAACAACAGTGATAATAAAATGGAATCTTAAAATATATTCAATTAATCCAAAAGAAGGCAGGAAAGAGGGAAAATTAACAGAGAAAAAATGGATCAAATAGAAAACAAATAGTAATATGATAGATTAAAACTCAACCAAGTTAATAGTTATATTAAAGGTAAATAGGTTAAACACTCCAATTGAAAGACAGAGATTATCTGGATAAAACAAAAAACAAGACCCAACTATATGTTGTCCATAAAAAAGCCATTTCAAATATAAAGACACAGATAAGTTTAAAGTAAAAGAATCAGAAAAGTATTCCGTGCAGAAACAAATTTAAGGAAAATTGGAATGGCTGTATTAATATCAGACAAAATAGGTTTCAGAAGAATACATATTATCAGGGAATAATGGAAACATAGCATAATGGGGTCAATTCACCAAGAGCACGTAGCAATCTGAAATGACGTGTGCGTGAAAGCAGAGCTTTATAATACCTGGAACAAAATCTGATAAAACTGAACAGTGAGAGACAAGTCCACAATTAGAGATTTTAACACATCTCTTTCATTGATTGATAGAACAAGTAGACGGAGAAGTCTGTAAGGATACAGAAGACATGTATGACACTGACCACCTACTGGACCTAATGGCTTTCGTAGGACACTCTGCCTGGTAGTAGCAGAGTACACATTCTTTCCAAGTGCACATGCAGCGTTCCCTAAGATAGCCTATGTTTCAGGCTATAAAGCAACAAATTTAAAAGTAATCATACAATGGAATATGCTGCAAATCAATGAGAGAAAGATATCTGGGAAAATTCTCCAAATAAGTGGAAATTGAACATCATACTTGCAAATAACACGAGAGATTATAATGGAGATTTAAAATATTTTTGAATAGTCTATTACAATTTAAAAGGTTAAAAAACAAGAGAAAGTATTTATTATGTTTATACCTACATAGTTACCATTTCTAGAACTCTTCAAACTTCCATCTGGCATCATTCTTTCTGCCTGAACAACTTCTTTAACATTTGTTACGGTGCTGATTTACTTGTGGTGAATCTTCTAGGTTTTTCTGTGTCTGAGAAAGTTTTCGTTTCACTTCTCCTTTGAAAGGTATTTTTGTCAGGTACAGAATTCCAAATTGACAGATTTTTTTTCCCAATTCATTAAAGATGTCATTGCGTATGGTCTCGTTTCCTTCATTGCTGATGGTAGATCTCTAAGTCTTGCTGTTGTTCCTCTGGACATACGTCTTTTTTTTTTTTTTTTTCTGGCTGCTATTAAAATTTTCTGTCACTGTTTTTTCAGCAGTTCAATTATAATGTGCCTTGGCGTTTGTGACTTTGTTTCTTATACTTGAAGTTCGTTGAGCTTCTTGGATCTATAGGTTTGCAGCTTTCATCACATTTAGAAAATTAGCCATTATTTCTTCTAATAGGTGTCTGTTCCCCACTCCTCTGCAATTCAAATTATACCTACGTTAGATCACTTTAAAGTATCTCATAGGATCACTAGGATCTGTTCACTTTTGCTTTCATTTTGGATAGTTTTTGTTGCTTTGTCTTCACATTTGCTGCTCTCTCTCTTTTTTTTTTTTTTTCTCCTGTGTTTAATCTGCTCTTAATCCAGTCCTGGACAGATTTCATTCAGATTGTTGTTTTTCATCTCTAGAAGTTCCATTTGGGTCTTTTTGTATTTTTCATTTGTCTCCTCATTATCTTTTCCTTTCCATCTTGAAGGTATTTATAAGATTGAGAATAGCTACTTTAAGGTCCTTGCCCCCCTGTTTCCATCATCTCTGTCTTTTCTGGGTTTGTTTCTGTTGGTCAGTTTTTCTTCTGGGTATATGTCATGTTTTCTTGCTTATTTGCATGCCTGATCATTTTCATTGCATGCTCTACATGGTAACATGTTTTATGTTGCTTTTTGTTGTATTTCTTTGAAGAGTGTTGGGCTTTGTTTTGACATGCAGTTAAATTATTGTGGATAAATTTGATCATTTTGAAGCTTGCTCTTCTGTGTTCTCATAGCATCAGACCAGCTGCTTCCCCAGGTTTATTTAAACCTTCTATTAAGGTGTTCTTCTGAGGAGGCCCCACATAGTACAAAGTCTCTTCACTCTGGCTGGTGGGAACAAAACCTATTCCCCACTGTGTGTGAGATCCAGCAACTATTTAGCCTAAAGCTTTCCAGTGGTTATTTCCCAGCCTCCTGGAGTTTCACCCCAATCATGTGCAGATTAGCACTCAGCCAAAGACTGTCTTGAGGATCCTTCTGCAGCTGTCTGGAGCCTTCTCTGTAGGCAGCTTCCTCCTTTCCAGCATAGTGCCCCCCAAATTCTAGCCACCACAGCCTCTCCAAATCTGTCTTAGCAATACCAATTCTGCTTGAGTTCTCCCTCCCTACACCCAGAAAGCTGCCTCAGAACAGTATGCTGGGGCAATATTAGGACGCACAATGTTTGTTTTCCTTCTCTCAGTCCTATGCTGTGATCAACTCACATTTCCTTCTTTACAAGATCAGTGGTATGAACCTGTGATGCTTGAAGAAGTCCAGGTCGGATAGATTTTCTTTTGCTTCCTCTTTGGACCACAGCTTTCTCATACACACTCTTTCCTAGAATTTCTAATTGCCAGCCTCTCTTGTTGAGAAAACTAATACACCACTCGGCTCTTCCAGCTTCTTATCGATCATTTTTGCTTGGAATCTATTCTACTTCTCTTCTGGAAGACATTTTTATTGGATCCTATTGATCTAATTATTACATTATTCTAATACGAAGTGACTGGCTTCTAGATCTGTCACAGTGTCATCTTAGTAAGACTTCTGTCCCCTTGTGAACACTATAGGAAATACTGCAGTGAGCACTGGTGGAGTCCCCAGATCACATTCCAACCAGGCAATTAATAATTCCATTCACTTTGCTAGCGATTGGCTCAGAAACATGACTCAATTCTGGGTAATGTGACAGGAGGATAAATTAGCGAAGGGCTTCTGGTAAGAGTTATCTTGTGAATAGGAAGGAAGAAACACAGAAAACACAGCCCTTCTTCTTCCTCTGGACATTGTCATAGGTAGATATCCCACCCAAAATTGTGGCAGCCATCTTGCTATCACCTTGAGGCTGAAGCCAATGCTAAGATGGCAGAGCAGAAATGCAGAAAGAACCTGGGCTCCAGCTGTATCCTACAGTTAATGAACCAATGAATTCTGGAATCCCTGCATCTGGACTTTGTTTCCCTATTGGTTAAGCCAGTTTCTGTTTCTTAGAGACAAAATAATGTTTTACGTGGAAAACAATGTTGAATGCTTGCCCAATATTTTTTTCCTTTTTAATGTCAGTATTTCTTTCATTTTCTTATTGCTACCTTTTCATAACAGCGTATTCTCGCTTTATAGATGCAGTTCGCTCTTGATTATCTCCAAGGACACTAATTCACTTTAAAAAAGTATTTTTTTAAGTTCTCTGTTTCCTGAATTAACCTTGTTTCCTCCAGGGCTGAATGTCCTACTTGTTAACCTTGGCCCTTCTCTTTCATGCTGTTGGTTTTCCTAACACCTAGTGATTCTTACTTGTCCATTTATATTTTTTTAATGCAAGACTAAGGTTGAGATATAGCTTATATTCATCCTCTTAATAATTGAAGCTCTGTTTCCACAACTGGCCTCTCTCTCCTTCATTGCAGGATTGATGAAAGACTCTAGGTCAGGGACAGTCAGAAAAGCTCACACAGTGGCTGAAAAAAGGAAAACTGTCCTCTAAAGAAGAGTGCTTTATTTTAATCAGGAGTGAGCTGCATTTAAAAATTGTCTTTCTTCTGTTTCTCCATTTATGTTGTGAATTTACAGAATTGGTCTCGGGCCTAATCTGATTCTCTGGTCCCAAGACATGACTCAGAGACCCCTCAGGCCGATTCTCCAATTTGATTAGAGAGTGGTAATCATGGCTTTATCCTGGGGCCAAACACTGCAGCCAGCTGCCCTATATAGAGAAAGAAGGGATGACGACTAGCTCTGTTTTCCAGGGCAGACCTTTAATTAGTTATCCACGGTCCACTCATGCTCCCTGCCCTTAACGCCTTGAAGCTCTTTGAGAAGAAGCATCTCTAACTTATGTTTCCAATCTCTGCTATATTTGTTTAGGTTGCAAATTGCTCCTCTGTGCTTTCTCCATCAATTGAATGATATCTTTGTAAACTGATCTTTGCTTTTGTGGCTCTCTGGTGCATTGGAATGAATTAATCTTCAATTCATAGCAATCAATTATCATCAGTCTACAGTATTCCATCATCATCACCATCATCATCATCATCGGTCCTAGTATTACTGTTTATTTTGGTCTTCATGCTTCAACGCCTATTGTTCTTTACAGGAAGAATGAATATTTACTTCATGTGTGTTTATATTCTTAACTTATATAAATGGTCCTAAAAGATTTATTTCCGTTTTCAGTCAACATTGTGTTTTAAATATATATCCATGATATTCTATAAATACACAATTAATGCTTTAAAATGCAACCTGGTAATCCATTACAATCTTCCACTACATTTATTTATTTATTCTTGGTGTTGGGTACCTAAGTTACCTCCTGCTCTCTGCTCTCACAAACACTTCATAGAGATCCCCATTTCTCCATATATTTCAATACTCGCTATTTTTCTGTTTTCTAATTTTTGCCCATCTGATGGACATGAAGTAGTATTTCACTGCTGTTTTAATTTATATTTCTCGAGCATCTCTTCCTATCTACATGTTGACCACTTGGATTTCCCCCTCTATAAATTGCCTATGATATTAGCCAGGGTATACTTGATTATGCTGCTCTAGCAAACAACCAAAAAGTTCTTGTTGGCTTAAAAGAAGCAATGTTTCTTCCCTGCCCATAGCGGCTTGTCAGAGGACCTCTAGTCCTCAGCCACTCAGGGACCCAGGGTGATGAGGCAGCCATAATCTCGGACACTGCCAGTCATTATCCCAGAGGAAAAGAGAACATGGTGAACCATGCATTGGCTCGGGAATTCCCACCCAGAAATGGCACAAATCATTTCCACTCACATTTCATTGCCATAGCTGGTTACATGGCCACATTTAACTTCAAGAATATGGGAAAATAAAATCCTGCTGTGTGTCCAGATGGAGGAGAACTGAAAATATTTGGAGAACAACCATCATCTATCCTTCTGGTCAACAAACATTCAGTTGGTTTTTTTTTCCCGTCATAAAAAGTACACTTCCTCCCTAACCTAAGGGAAATGCCTAAACATTGTAGGGGAGGGAAATTTTTTTTCCTTCTACTCTTCTTGGTTCTCTGCTGGGGCTCCTGTAACAAAGGACAGAATAACAAGAGAAAAACAAACAGAAGGCTATTCACATGAATATCCTATATACATGGGAGAGACTCAGGGAGAGTAGCTTAAAGGTGGGGCTTAGAACCCCAGCTTACACAGCATCTTCCACAAAGAACAGTAAATCTGTAGAGAAATGACAGGACAAAGGAAACCATCTTTCAGGGTTCCCAGGGCAAACGATGGGAAGGTAAATATATAGGAAAGTAATGGCAGATAGAAGCTAGTTAGTAAATTTGTTATGTAGATTCCTCCAGAGTCCCCAGCTGAGAGGGTCTAAATCACCTCTAGTGATTAACTCTTGTCTTTTCTAGTAGAGAAGAAAGGAGGGGCATCTTTGAAAATTTATGTCGTGCTTTTAGGGCAGGGAGCTCTTCTTGTGTTCAGTTCTTCTCGGTTGCCTTCGGCTCAATGTAATCCTTATGCCAATGTGGCATACTTGGGGGTGACATATTTTGGCTTCCTACATATTCCACACAGTCATTATCTACCTTCTAACATATGTTCTTTGCTTTGACTCTGATTTCCTGCTCTGGGAGTAGCTACCTCGTCCTTTACTCTTCGTAACCCCTTCATGACCTTCTGGAAGATTCTTTCCCCTCCATCACCCTCTTTGGCCTTATCTGATGTAGCCATCAGCACATTTCCTGCCCGTTGATGGTTGGGAACCCTACAGTCACTTTAAGGTTCAAAGGGTCACAGATTTTTAAAGTTTACACTTGCAATTTCTTTGGCAATACAACGCTCTGTAAACACTTAACAGCCTTCCTGTGGGTTTCTCTGCAGCCAGCTTCACGTGGCAGAGCTCATCCACAGTTACTTTCTAAACAAACTTCTTGGATCGGCTACTTTTCTTTCCCACCCCATTCCCCACCCTTTCCCTTTCACTTAATTGCTGGTAAGGTGTTCAGCTTTTGTGGAAGAGCCACACATTCAGTCTCTTTCCCCAGAACTATTTTGTCAAATTAAAAGGAATTGCTAAAAAAAAAAAAAAATTGCTGAATACCTCACCTTTAGCTAGACCCTCACTTTGAGACAGTGTATCCATTCAAAAGTTCCTATCTGTGGATGAAATGGCCATAAACTTGATTTAATCCTTCCCAAAGGCTGAGATTTTAACTGGCCCTTCTCAGTTTTCCTTTTACTTGTTCGGGTTGAGAAGCAGTTATCATTTCCAACTGTGCAAAGACCCCAGTTTTCTGGTCCTTCGCAATTTCCTTCCATTGCCGCTTGGAAATATGCCAATTATTTTCTGAGCTTATTTCAAATGCAGTCAACAGAAATGAATGCTTGCTACTATCTTCCTTTCCCTTAGGGTTAAAAGCTTATTGGGTGTAAGATCTGCCTTCCAGGTGTTGCAGGTGGCAGCTTGATCCAATATTTTGCCTCTGTGTAATGTGAATTGCTATCCTTCCGGCATCTGCTCACAGTTTCCTCACCACCTGATGACCAGCTCCTCAGCCACTGTCACATATTTTAGATTATATTGTTTGGTGGGACCCCCACTTCTGTATCAGTCAGGATAGACTAAATTATGCTAGAGTGACAGACAACCATAAAGTCTTAACAGCTTAAAGTCACAAAGGAGTATTTCTGGGTCATTGCAAGTCAGCAGGAGTCTGCGCTTATCAGAGCCACTCGGAAACCCAGGCTAATGGAGTCACCACTATCTCTAACTTTGCTTGCTATCACCCCGAAGGGAAAGAATGTGGTAAACCGCACAATGGCTCTGGTTCTGCAGAATCACTTAAGGACTTTAAGCTTCTGACACTTGTCACTTCCACTGAAATCTCATCGACTAAGCAAGTTACATGGCACACATAACTTCACGGAGACAGGAAAGTGCAGTCCTACCGTGTACCCGGGAGGAGAATCAGACATACATGATGAGTGGAACTAATAAATATTTCACATCCTTTGTCCACTTTCACTATGGTTCCTGTCACCTTCTTGTCGCCTGTTAGAGTCCCCGGGAGGGTCTAGAAGACATCACTCCCGCGTGGGTTTGACTGAGAGCTAGTCAAGTCTCTACTTCTTTAGCCGTAAGACACTGTGGGAAATTCATTTATGTCTTTCAGAGGTTTGAGCTTAGCTCTTCAGCCTCCCAAACGAAACAGCTTCAAAATTTGGCAAATATGCAAGGGAGACCAGCCATGTGTTTGACACAAACCCCCTCCCGCTAGCAGGACTTCATCTCCTAAGCACTGTGAGCCTGCGGGAAGCCTCACCCTGTGATTCTGCACGCTCCCCGCTGCACATACCCGGCCCCAGCCTCCTGGGCCACTCAAGCTGCCAGCAAGTGTTCTGGGAGAGGAGACAGGCTGTGTTTAAAGGGCTCTTCTCAAAGGCCCCACGTCTTTCATTGTGGAAAACAATTGGACATTGTATCTTAGAATAACTTCTGTTTCTTTTTCTTTTTCTGAGACTCCAGTTAAATGGATGTCATCCACTCCAGTTTGTCATCCATACCTCTCAACTTTTCTTTATCTTTCCCATCTCTGTATCCTGCCTGACATTTACTATGTTGGTTTTTGTCCTCTGCCTCATCTTCCAGCTTCCTCGTCTGTTCTTTAGCTGAATACATCCTGCTGTTTAACCCAACTACTGAGTGATTTGTTTCAATGATATGTGTCATTCCCAACATTTCTAGTTATTTTTAAAATAATTACTCTTGTTGCTTTATATTTACAATGTTCTCCCTTAAGTCTTGAAGATCTGTATTGTCCTGAATGTAAATTCTTCTTCTGCCCTGTCTTTTCATTTTACTTCTTCTGCTAGAGTCATTCATTTGTGGGTCGCTTTTGGCTTTGAGCTCATGTTCCGTTGGTAGTGTCGGCTCTCTTAGCCAATAATGTGTACTTTGGGAGGAGGAGTGAGATTAAAGATCCGGTTCCTGCTTTGGCTCCTCCAGGTGAAGCTACGAGGGGAGTGCCTCGGGGTGCAGAGCCTCTGAGCTTCTGCCCCCTGTTTGTCGATGCCCAGAGATAAGCCAGAGAACCGCGCCTCCCACGGAACCTCTCTGAGCTTTGCCCTAGTCACTCTTTCCTCTGCATAGTCATTTATCCCAATCAAGGGGTGGAAGAGGAAGGAGAGACAGCTCAGTGGCCACCCGCCAGCCTCTGTTTGTGGAATCTATTTCTCACCCTAGCTGGCTCCAGAACTACCCTGAGGTTCCCTTGCCATTTCCAGCTGGCGCCATGCGGATGTTTTCTGCCCACAGAGATGAAAGGGCAGGCTACCATACACCTGCAGAATGATGAAGGAGGGAAAATCCACAACTAGAGTCTTCGCCCAGATTCTCATCTGTCCGTGATAGCTGACCTTCTCCACCTCTCATCGGCAGTATTCACCCAGACTGGAACCTGTCTGGCTTCTGTTTCTCCAGAGCCGGGTTCTGGGACACATCCCCCCTCTCTCACTAATTCTCGGGGGGAGGGAGCCTTCCATGCACTTAACTCAGCATCAAGATAGCCATGTGAAACCTCCATCTGCTTTCCATCACCTAGAAGTCTCCCACAATTTCTGGTCTGCTAATGGCGCCTCATCTTACTTTCTATTTCTGTTATGTATTGGTTATTCAAAGAATTGTTTGTATGTTGACTCTGTCATTTTAAAAGCAAGACCAAGGTTCTGAAAGCCTTCCTCCTCGTCTTCTGAAGGCTCTCCTCCTTGGTAAGAAGCTGGGGTCTCATCCTCCTGCCTGGCTTTCCCCTCTGTAACACGCGCTGTCCCCTAGACAGTATGTGAGGCCCTCTCCCCACCTCACATCTGGGGCCCCGAGCACCAGGCCCGGCTGTCGGCTGTCGGCTGGCCTGCTTTCTTCTTTACCTTCCCAGTAGTGCAGAGATGTGGGTGGAGACACCACATTCGCCCTGAGCTCACCGTGGTCACGAGTAGTCAGGGAGCAAATCGGGGAGCTGAGAATAAAGACTGTTTCCTTTTAAAAGAAAAGCATAAACCATCTACCAAAACAATTCCAAAAACGAGCAGCTGAGCTGGGTGAGCAGAGGGCTATCCTGAGACACGTAAACCTGCTGGCAGGGGGTGGGGCGTGCGGAGTGGAGGATCATTTCAGGAGTTCTTGTTATTCCCAAAGCAAATACAGACTTCCAGCTTACTTTTATCTTGCCTTCTGCTGTTTCAAAGGCCCTGTTGTCCCCAGAAGCTGCTAATGACTAACATGAGAAGATAACTCCCCACGAGAGGGGGGTGTCTCATGTGGCCTATGATGACAGAAAACAGGGTGATCAACTCAATGACCTCCAAGAATCTCTCCTATCAAAAGCTCAGGGGTGTGTCTCTTTGGAGGGGCAGAAATCATGACCACTCCTGGGAAGAGCTAAAATCCACTCTGCGAAGGCTTGAGGGGGTTGGAAGGAGCCCCAGGATGCTCACTCTCTCCTAAATCTAACCTTGGACTTGGATTATTCAGCCTGTGATCCCTGCCCACAAAGACCTGGGCCGGGCAGCTCTAGAAGGGAGAGGGCAGGGGGGGGGGGGTGTGTGGCCTTGGAGGTCCAAGAATGAGGCACAGACAGGCTTAACTCCTTGCCACCCACGACTTTAAGCATCATAAGGCCATAGACTGTCGGCTGAGGACCTCAGCTCAAACCTCATATGCAGGTGGGGAAACCGAGGCTGAGAGACCAGAGACTTGTCTGACATAGTGAGTCAGTGGCCGACCTAGGATTAGAATCCAAGGCGCTTGCTCCTTTGCAGGAGTCAGATACCTGTACACAGGTGCCTCAGGGAAGTTCCTGAAGCTTCTAAGCCCCGCACAGAACCTGAGGGAGGCCCTAGGCCAGGGACAGAGCGCGGGCTAACTAAACGCGTACTCCCACGGCAGAGGCTCTGGTCCTGCTGGGATCCCCCTTCGTGACCGAGGAACTTGCTCCCCCAGCTTCCAGGAGCGCTGCTGGAAGGTGACTCTCAGATTTAAGTCTTCTTTGGGAGTTGCTTCTGCTAAAGACAGTAACCTGGATCGAGCCATTCTGCCTTCCTAGCAGACCCACATCCCACAGCTGAACGGTGCTTGAGCACCAAAGGCCAGCCATGGGCCCAACACAGGACGACTCTAAAGAGGGCGTCCCAGCTTCAGAGTGCCCCACGGGTTGGCTGAGGCCATTGTGGGCCCTGTATTGTGGCCCAGCTTCTCCTCAGCCCAGTTGTTTCCTTCCCTCTTCTTCCTCAGGCCTTGAGCCCAAGAGCATCCCGAACAAGCTTCCTGCATGCTAATCTCCATCTCAGGGTCTGCCTCCCAGGGACCCATCCTGCCACACTTAGGTGGAATTACAGTCATGAGGAAGCCAGACCTCGGGACCAGACGGGGTCAGGGGGCCTCAGTCACGGTGGGGGAGCAGCTGAAGAGAGACGGGTCATGAGGCAGGGCACAGACTCTGAACCTGGGGACCTGGATTCCTGCCTCCCCACAGCAGCACTCTGCCCTATTGTATCTTGCCTGCAACCCCTAAAACAGATGGGGGTGGGGTGGGGAGAGGGTACGTGATCATTGCTGTTTCAAACGGTGATCTTTCATCACTGTTTAAAACCACGCTGTGTGTCCCAGAGGATCAGTCTCTCTCATTCCATTGTCACTAACCCAAAATCTTCACCCCTCATCTCAGGCTCCACCTGCTCTCACTCCCTTTGCTCTTAGCAGGTGTTCCTGCCTCTGCTTCGCAGGGGAGAAATAAGGCCTTCAGTGGAGCCTCAGCGATTTCCTGTCTCTCATCCTTATTACCCCATCATCAGCTCCTTCCCCCCAGCCCAGGGAAGGAGTGGTCCTCCCCAGGCCCCAAATCCTGTCCCTCCCCACCTTCTCAGGGATTGCTATGTGCCAGGTGTCATACCCCTTCCCTCTCAGGGGACTTATTGTCTCCTGCCTTGGTACCTTCTCACAAGCACATAAATATGCTCAGGGCCCTCATATCTTGAAAAAAGCACTGCAACCTTTTCTCATCCACGTGCTCTTCAACTACTGGTCCTTCCATTCACCCATCCACTTACTCAGCAAACTTTCATTGAACACCTACTATGTGCCAGACACTATTCTGGGTGTAAGAATACAGCAGTGAACAAAAGAAAATCCTGACTCTCATGGAAATTATGTTCTACGGAGGGAGATAGAAGAATAAATGGATACACAAATAATATATAATATTATCAGAAGGTCAATAAATGCCAAGTGGAAAAAATCAAAGAGAGTAAAGGGATTGGGGACGACGAGGGTTTGGGGGTGGGTGGGTATCACTATATATAGGGTGGTCAGGGAAGGCCTCCTTGGTAAGGTAACATTTGAATAGAGACCCGGAGAAAGTAAGGGAGTGAGTTATATGGACATTTGGGAGAAGAAAGTCCCATCAGGAGAATAATAAGTGCAAAGGTGCTGAGGCAAACATGTCTGCTGTGTTCAAGGAACAGCAAGGAAGGGAGCTTGGAGTAAAGGAAGCAACAGGGAGCACGGTCAGAGATGAGATCAGGATAGCAGGGGGCTAGGCCATGTAGGACTTTGTAGGCCAGTATGAAGACTCAGCTTTTACCCTGGAGAATTCTGAGCAGATGAATGACTTAATTTATCTATGTTTAAAAGCATTACTCTAGCTGCTGTATAAAGAATAAACTATAGAGAGAAAGACAGAAGCAAAGAGACCAATTGGGAGGCCATTGCAATACAGACAAGTGATGGAGATGACTTGGACCATGGGGTAGAAATGGAGATTGAGAGTGTATCTGATTGCAAACACATCTGAAGGCAGATCCAGTATGTTTGGTGATGCGGGTGTGCAAGAAAGAGAAAAATCAAGGGCGACCTCAAGATTTTTGGCCCAAGCTACTGAAAGAATGGAGGTGCCATTACCTGAGATGGAGAAGGCTGCAGGAAAGATGGTTGGTTTTGTTTTATTTCACTGGTAATGGGAGGGAATGGAAATCAGGAATTTGACGGGAGACAAAGGGAGATGTCAAGTAGGCCACTGGAAATACAGAATTCAAGACACGGTCCAAGCTGGAGATTTGCATCGGAGAGTTCTTGGCATGTAGATAGAATTTAAAGGGATGAGATGACCCTGGGAGTGGGTGTAGACCCAGAAGACAAGGGTTCTGAGTGCCAAGTCCTGGTGTTCCCCAACATTCAGGGGTTGGGGAGAAGAGAAGGAGCCAGCACAGCAGACTGGAAGGAGCAGCCAGTGAGGCAAGAAGAAAAGCAAGAGAGGGGGTGTTTTAGAAGTGTTTCAAGAGAGGGGATGAATCCGGGGAGAGGGAGAGGGCCCGGAGTGATGTCCTTGAGTAGGTGAGAGTGCACAAGAGGAGGGCCAGTCTCACCAGAAACACGCCCCCCTTCACTTACAACTCCGGGGGTCAGGGGCTGGGGGTGGGCAGGCAGAGTATGTGGGTCCCGATGCTCTGTCTCCCTTCCCAGCTCCGCTCAAGGGTTTTGCCCCTTCTGCCTCCATCACCTGACTCCTTTCCTCTTCTCAGACCCACCAGGCACACCCCCACGGTAAGCAGATGGAGGTCTTCCCAGCCTGTGTGTTGTCTTAGAGAAATACCAGGCCTGTTCACTTGTCAAATACCTCCCCTCCTTCAAGGTCAGCTCCTCTAGGAACCCTTCCCTGACCTCCACAGCCCCAGCCCACCCTGCTTTTCCCTTGTCTCCCCTCCCATTTTCTCCTTCAACTCTAAGACTGGCATTGAGAAGCCAGGTTGGAGACCCAGGATGAGGTGAGGACTGAGGCCCTCTTTAGCTGCATTTCCACTTTCCACCAGGAGGGGGCTCAGGGTAGCCAGCTGAGCTCCACGTCAACCATGGGGGGAAGGATTTGGGAAAAAAGCAGGGAATTTGGAGGCAAACTACTAGCCCCTTCCTGGCTTTGCAGGCGGCTTGTCCATGGAGCTAGCCTGCCTCATTAGTCCTGCCTGCTAGAGGGCTGAGGGAGGGGTCGTCCTAGTGCTCTCAGTGAGAAACGGCGGCTGCAGGGGGAGCCTGGGGAAAATTCTTTTGGAGTAAAAGAAGACAGAGACCCTGAACAGCTGACCCACTTCCCCCAGACACACAGCCAGCCCTTGCAGGGCTGGGAGCTGAGCCCTGGTGTCCTGGTTTCCAGCCTGCCATGCTGTCTACACCCCAGTCCTGCCAGCCCCGGTTGAGGTATTCACTCCAGAGCTCAAGTTTTCTCTCAGTTCCAAGCTGTGGGGGGAAGGCAGGGAGCACGGGTGAGGAACCTGGAGAGTGAGCCTGGGCTCCTGCCCGAGGGGGCCCTCGGAGCGCCTGTGGAGGTATGGCACGGCCGAGGCAAGCAGAGAGCACTGCGGGCAGTGCGTGTCCCAGCAGATCAGGGTTGAAGTCGGCACCTGCACCCTGAAGGGGACTTAGAGGAGGGAGTAACCAGATTTGTCCAGTTTGAGAGAATCACTTCTGACAGACTCCTCCCTGAGGGGAGGGAATGGGTCAGTGTGAATATTTACAGAGGGTGGAGGGTGTTGAGTGATGGAGAGGAACCACATTTTGGCAGGACTGCTGACCCCAACAGAATGATGAAGGGCTGATGGGGGAGCTTCTAGGGTACGGGGAGGAACTTGGCAGCTCAGAGGTGGCCACACACCCCTCCCCCTCCCTGAGTGGATGAAAAGTCATTGCTGCTGCTAAAGTTCCCTGTTGGAACCCTGAGGCCCACCATTGATTGTCTGTGGCGGTGTCGGGTTTCCTCGGAAAGTCTGGTTGCAGAGATTTCTTTAGAAGTTGTGTTTGTGATGATCTCATTGCGGGAAATGAGGAAAGGAGAAGAGGTGCCAAATATGTTATTGTGCTGAAAGTCCTGTTTTAAGAAAACAAACGCAAGATTGTATTCATTAGCAACTGGGTTTGCCCGCCGCAAACGTGGAAAAAGCAGTTAAGCCAATCAGAAATAATCGCCCACATCTGATGCGGGAACCTTGGGTGAAGTGGACCAGTGGGAAGAAAGCTTGGTTTGCAGCCAGTGGGAAGGAGCAGGGAGGGAGGGACCCTGTAAGAGAACTAAGCTTGGTCACTCACTGGAGATGCGACAGCTCACATAGCTTGTCCCACGTTGTTTTTTCCCCAGGATCTGGTACCGAGGTGGACACCTAGCAGTGGCCAAGACGTGGTCCAAGAGAGGTCACTTCCATCATACACTACATTTCTCCCAAAGAAAGGGACAGTGGGCTGAGAGAAGACAGGAAGGGAAAGGGGGCCAGGACTGGTAATCAGTGGTCCTGGCCCAGCAATTGGGGATTGACAAGACCCATGAGCTGGCAGGTTAAGAATGCCCCATCAGGGAGGGCTGAATAAACTGCTCTCAGCCCTGGGCCAGCGAAGCCTTCCCTGTGTCCACACCAGGACTGGGACTACGGTAAGACGTCCTGAAGACCCCCAGGCACAGTGTCTCGAGCTTAACTAAAAACAAACAACCACAATGAGAACCTGTGACCAAAACCAGCAATATTAATATTTAAAATTTAGCACCTGGATTGAGATTAGGATTTCTGGGCTTCACATGGCCTATCCACTGTCTTCCTTGGGAGGGTCTCCGCTGCCGACTTCACATGCTGGACCCCTCATTCTCCATGCCTTATTCTTCCAGCTGGAACTCGTCCTTGTCCTGTTCTGTGCTCTCTGCTCTGAGTCTGTCAGAAGCCAAGCCGCAGAGCAGGCCTGGGGCTGAGGTGCTGTAACTGAGGCATCTATGACGTAAAAGTGAGGAGGGGTCACTCTCAGGGGCACACAAGTGCTATCTGCACATGATTAGAAGTCAGGGAAAAAAACCCAATGTGATGACAGATTTCCCCTGGCGTCATGGTGCAGTTTCTATGTTCTTGTTTTGCTCTTTAATTCTGGCCCAATCCTCCCATTGGGAGGATCGCCCTGACCTTCCAGCAGCAGGACACAGACTCTAAGATGGATTCCTAGGACTGGAAATGTTGTAAGCCTGGGCCATGGAGGAGGAGGAGGCAAGAGGGAGGAGGCTAAATGGTTCCACAGATAATGAAGAGGGGAGAGTGGATGGGATGGAGGCGGCTAACTATACAAGTCTGGTTGGGGGATATGTGTCATTTTGCAGTGTGTGTGTGTGTGTACTGAGTCTGGGGGTAAGGTGTTCTGGATGATTCTCCCGGGAGGACCAGTTCTGCTCTTGTTTCAGGCTGTCCCTGTTATTTTGCTGGCCACAAGCTTCCAGCTGGAAGTGTTTGAGTCTAGACACCTGAAGTCTACCCCAACACTCAAGTGCCAGGAATAAGAAACTAGAAAGCAGGAACCTGCAGGGGTCACTATGCATCATATTCAACCCTTCTCTGGATCCTTTCATTCGGGAAGCGTGGTTGCCTTGGACAGTCTGGGCTGGCTGGAGGACTCCAGATGGCGGCCCTGGGAGCCCTCCAGGAGTGGGCAGGACGGGTTTGGGGATGTGGCCTTTGCCAAAACGTCAAGGATTTGAGGCCTGAAAACTCAGACGACTCAGGAGGTAACGTGCAGCCACCAGCCTGAGAGGAGGGAGGCCAATACCAGGAGTCTGGTGTCACGGGGGTCCGTGGGAGAGAAAATTGCCCAGATGAGGCCTTAAACCCCCAGGGCTGCCAAGAATTGATTTTCCTTTCTTCCGGAAATGAAAGATTTTGAATATCATTCTTAGATGAAGCATACCAACCTCTCTGAGAGCTGCTTTCTCAAAGAGGGGCTGCTTAGCGCTCTAAAGAGCCAAGAACATCTGCAGAGCCCCCACTTTGAAGCCAGGTGAAGGAATCCAGCTGCTGGATTGAAGCGTGTTCAAACAGATGGGTGAGACCCTTGTCCTTTCGTACGTCAAAGGAGGCAAAAGGAAATTGTCTCTGAATTCCACCATGAACTCAGAATTTCTGTCCTGGAGAAAGTCATAAGAGGGTCAGAACACTGCCTCCCTTTGCCAGAAGGTGGTCTGATGTCTCTTACAGGCAGCCTGGGGAGGACAAGTTACTGAGGGTCATCGTTCCTCCCTCAACAATCCTGAGTTGACAGCGGCAGTTCGGGGGCCAGGCCAAGGGCTGGCAGCAACCCGGGGCCAGGGCGGCAGCTCCGCGATGCCTGTAGGAACCAGGCTCCTTCTGACGTCCTCCTCTGCTGCCCTTACTTAGCTTTTGTCCTCCCGGCGGCGGCCAGACAGCCTCTTCACTGTCTGCTTTTGTGTCTGCACTTCAGGCACAAAGAGAAGGGAGAGCGAAAGGCAAAAAGCAGAGGCTCATGCCAGCTAAGCCTGCTTTTTAAAATTTTTTAATTGAAGTATAGTCATTTTTAAATTTTGTAAATTGTGGTAAATACACATATAATGTATTTTAAAGCATATTGTTCAGTAGTAAGTATATTCACATTGTTGGGCAATCAATCTCCAGTTTCTTTTTATCTTGCAAAACTGAAACTCTGTACCCATTAATCAGTAACTCCTCATCTTCCCTCTCCCGGTCCTTGCAACCAGCATTCTGCTCGGTGTTCCCAGCATTTGACTACATTAGCTAGCTCATATAAATGGAACCGGACACTACTTGTCTTCTGTGGCTGCCTTTTTTCACTAAGTATAATGTCCTCAAGGTTCATCCATGTTGTAGCATGTGTCAGAATTTCCTTTCTTGTTAAGGATGAATAATGTTCCATTGTACACATTACCATATTTGATTTGCCCGCTCATTCATTAATGGATAATGGACTTGCTTTCACCTTTTGGCTACTGTGAGTAATGCTGCTATGAACATGGGTGTACCAACATCTCTGAGACCCTAATTTCGATTCCTTTGGATACACCCAGAAGTAGAACTGTTGGATCCTCTGGTAATTCTAGTTTTAGTGTTTTGAGGAACCACCGTGCTGTTTTCTATAGTGTCAGCCTGTTTCCCTCACAAAGGGCTTTCCCTGAAGCCCCAAGTGAGTTTTACTCCCATCTCGTTGGCCACATTAGATCACGTGACCACCTCTAGCTGCAAGGGAGTCTGAGGAAGGGTGCATTTTCAACTAGGCATAGAACAGACATTCTCTGATCTGAGGAGGTTCCTGTGTGCTGAGATGGTCACTCTAGCTGTCTGCGTCCAGGGCCAAGTGTCTGAGTCTCAGCTGAGCCTGTCCTATAGACGCTCTGTCTATCCCCTGCCCACACTGTTTGCCCTTTCTGGAGGGATCAGTGCCTCTTCAGCTGCTGCTTCCGGGGGTGAGAGCCAGTACTCGTATCTTTCCTTCCCATTTCTCTCAAGCAAGTACGATGCAAGTGTCCCCCAACCCCACACTATAAACTGACCTGTGCTGTTCCTTCACTGTCCATCAGGGCTGTTTGTGCCTCCCCTGCCAGCCTGTAAGTCCTCTGGGACAGGACCTGCATCACCACCACAGGGCACAAAGCACAGGACTGACTCTGGGTGAAGGGAAGGAAAGCACATTCCTCTAGATTTGTTCAAAGGCCCCCTCCAGGGCCCTGCTGCAGGGCTCCTGGGCCTCTCAGCGCAGGGGCCATCTCTCCCTGAGGTGCTCCTTCCCCAGGTTGTGGGGCCTCGTCGGGGCTACTTACCCTGAGACCCGGGAGGCCAGGCCCAGGCTGGACAGGGCCTGACAGAGCAGAGAGGAACAGTGTGGACTGGAGGGGAGGCTGATGACCCTCAGGGACTCTGGACTAGATGGCCTGGCCTTGATCCCCCCCACTCTCCGCCCCATCCCAAGGAGCAGTCAAACAGACACAGCCACTATTACACTTACATTCAGAAACACATGTGCACTTAGACTCAAATACAGATAGTTGCTCACAAGTGTTCACAAATACACACACCCATGCATCACTGCCCCACACACATGTCACAATTACGTTTGAAATCAGCACTTAAAATCAAGGGGGCAAATCTTGGTTCCACCACTTAATTGTTGGATATCCTCAAATAAGTTACCTAATCTCCTTGTGTCTTAATTCCTTTATTTGTGAAAATGAGGATAATAATTGCATTTACCTCACTGAGTTGTTGTGAAGATGAAATGAGATAAAAAGGTAAAGAGCTTAAAACAGCGGCTGACACATAGAGATGCCCTCATTTCCTAAGCCCTCTCCCACATTGGTGCTGCCACTTGGTAGTGGGCCTGGCCTGCAGCACAAGGTTGGAGTCCCTTTATCTCACTGAGCCTCAGTTTTTTCACCTGTAAACTGGGGATAACATTATCTGCCTGGTTGGGCTGTTGTGAGGATCTAAGGAGGCCCAACATGGAAAGCGCCTAGCCTCCACCCTGGCCCACAGGAAGCTGCCACACCTCAGCTGTTACTGTCTGTAAGGGACGGAGCGCAGGCCGGAGAACAGGTGCAGGGGCAGGATGTGCCAAGGCGTGGGCCTGACCCGCATCTCCTCCCAGGCTGGAGCTGGGTCCTGTAAGGCCAGAGCTGTGTCAGAGTTGCTCCCCTTTTTGGAGCCTGGGCTGGCCACTAGCCTGGCTTGGGACTGGGGCCGGGCTGGCCGGGTGGCCGTGGGTGGAAAGAAAAGAGGAAAACCAGCTCAGTGGAAATTACCCTGCGGTTGGCTCAGGCGCCCACGACACACTGTATTTATAGAGAGCTCCCTGCAGCTCTGAATGCCTCACAGTCGAGTTAACCCTTCGCAGGCCTCGGTACCAGCCTGGCGCTGGCAGAGAGCACTGGACTGGGGGTCAGGCGGCCAGATCTGAGCTCCAGCTCTGCCGCCAGCGGCCTGGAAGGGGAGTCGGGGCGGGCAGGGATCAGCCCCGCGCCCCTTCGCCGGAGCGCCCGCGGGGTCCGGCCGCGGCCAGGGGCGGTTCCGGGCCGCCGCCCCACGCGGCTGCCGCGGGGCCAATCCGGCCTCCGGGGCGCGGCCGCACCGCCCTTCCCGGCCCGCGGCTTCCTCCGGCCCGCCCCGCCCCTCGGGCTCCCGGGGCCGCCCCCGGCCCCCCCTTCGGGCCCGGCCCCGCGGCGGCGGCACCTCGGCAGCGCTCGGCCGCGTCCCCGAGGCCCGGGAGTCGGCGCGGCGCGGTGAGTGCTTGCGTGGCGGGCCCGGCGCGGGCGGGGGCGGCCTTTGTCTGCGGCCGAGCTGGGCCCCGCGCCGCCCACGCCCCCAGCCCTCTCCCCGGGGCCGGGCCGGCCTCCGCGCCGCCGGCACGGGGACCCCGGCTCTGGGGCCGCCGGGATCCAACCGCGCCCCGAGCCTGGCCTCGCCTTCCCTCCGGCCGGCGGGGCCTGGGGCGCTGTGGGACCTGCCCTCACCCGGAAAGACGCTGGAGCAGGCTGGCTGGGTGGTTGTGATCTGGAGGCCTGGGTGTGCAGGGGGACAGAGGCAGATGTCATTGTGTTGATTCTGGAAGGCTTCGTGAAGCCGCTAGCTGGAGCTGGGAGGGACGCGGAGGGTGGAGGGTGGGGGGCGGGCTGCGGAGGCTAACACCCTAACCTGACCACCAGCTCTGAGGAGCGGGAGCTGCCAGGGAGGGGAGGGGGAGTGGTTAGATAGGGGAGGGGGGTCCACGCTGCTTGGCCCCGAAGGATGGAGTGGGCGACTGGAGGACTGCCACATGCAGCAGTGGGCATGAGGGGGACAAATTCCGAGGACAGGCAGGGACAGCTGGCCTGGGTGAAGGGGTGAGTAGGTGTCGGGGGTGAGAGGCAGAACACGAGGGAGCAGGTGTGGGGCAGTCTGGGCTTGGAAACCTCAGGGAGATGGTGGGGAAGGAGGGGATGGAGAATGTGGTGGAGGGAAGGCGGGGGGGGGGGTGGGGGACCCAGGCTGGGGGCACACTAGAGCGGAGGGGATTGAATCCCAGTGTCCCAAGTTCTCAACTGCTGCTTAGCTAGCAAACTGGCAGGTCTGGGGCCTAAGGCAGTGAACTTCCAGAAAAGGGGATTTACTTCTAAGCCAAACCTGCCCTAATGAGAAATGTGTGATGGATGACTCAGATATGGATCCATCGCTGAAGAAAACATTAAGCAAACAGGAAAGCACAAATGACTGGGGAGTGGGGAGGGTTTGTTTGACTTAATTGAGAAAAACTATTTACCTTCAAATTGTACTTGGATAACTGTAAATGAATCTGATTTCACTATTAAATTAAGGCCCTAGGTCCTTTTCTTGCATGCCTGTCTTTAGCAGTTAGTTTCTATATTAGAAAGTAATGAAGCTTTTCCAAGAGAGTTCTTTATTTAGTTCAGCCTCCTCTCTGATTCTCTCTGGCCTCCCAGAAATCCCTAGGAAATCTGATGCCGTGCAGCCTTGCTTGTAGTCTGGGGGCCTGCACTTTAGGTGGGTGCTTTCGGAGGCTGAGGGAAATTGAAGTCTAAACATGTCTGATGGGTTGGGCTGATCTGAGTGGCAGCGTGGTGATCTAAGTGGAGAGGGGTGGAGGGCTCTGAGGCTGTGGGTATGAGTGGTGGCTCGCACTTCCAGCTCTTTTGGGAATAGGAATATTTGGGGTGAGTACATTTCCCTGACATCTGGAGTTCCTGAGATGAAGCGTTGATACTTTTATGTTAACCATTGAGCATCGGATCCTTCCTCCCTGTGTTACATACATAATGGTCTGATATCAGGGCGCTTCTGATGTCGGTGAAATTTTCCTTCGTGACTTCAGATCCGCCCTGTGAACACCAGTTTTTGCACTAAGGGCTTATACAGCAAGGGGACTCTTGAGGGGGTGAGCTTTGCACTAAGTGGCTTCAGTGGGTCCCACAACTGACTCTGGAGGTCTTTTCTTTTTCAATGGCATCACTGGTGGTTTCTCCTGCCTGCTTTCAGTGAACTTTCCAATTCAGTGCAGACTCCTGTGTTCCAAGAGATCAGACCATCCAGGTTGTTAGAGATGGGAAGCCTGCGTGAAAGCAAGCCCGAGGGAGAGAAGGGCGCTGGGATTTGACGACTGCTTTTGCTTCCTGTCTTTGGCCCTCTGCAGCTCTTTCTGGGCACCCGATGGAAGCAGGGTGGCTGAATGTCTGAGACACTCAGATGCCTGACAGTCGGGCCAGGTGCTTGCATGTTTGTGGAAAGGACAGATAGAAGCGTGGTCCCTTCTGAGGAGGCGGTGTCCTTATTCTGCTGAGGCTGACTTCTGAACCTTCCTGTGGGAATTCCTCCACCCTTCAATGGTACCCTTCTCTGGAGTCGTCAGTCTTCATTCTTTGGAACAGGATTTGGGTTTGATGCTGAGCTAGGCAATACTATTTGGGGTCAGAGACACAGTGTGATCATGGAGCTGTGAGCTGAGATTCCACAGCACCCAAAGAGACCCCTAGAAAGGATGGTAGAACAAGTGCAGGCCGCTTCTTGGTTGGACATGGAGGGTTTGGGCTGTGTGAAGAAAAATGACCCAAATTCAAGCAGCCTCTGTGATTAGGACCACACAGAGCCTGAGTCATGGGGTCAGGAGAGGAGGAGGAAGGGCAGGCAGGATGATGTCACTGCCATGAGCTAGCTTCTCCTCTGAGTGGGTGGGCACTTCCATCGGTGTTCTTTTCCCACGCCCCCAGGGCAGGAATGACAGGAAGGTCCACCAGCACAAGATGGGAGGCATAGTCAGGGCCTGGGGGAGCACAAAGAGAGTGGGAACTGGTCCCTGTGATCTTTGAGAAATTTCCTTTGGTCTCCATGGCTCAAAATGGACCACACATCTGGGAGAGGGCCACATGCTTTATATATCCTTTGCCTGCCACCCCTAGTTCTGCCACCCCTGCAGTACGAGGTTCCAGATAGGAACATTGAGTGTTCAGGCTTTGGGGGTGGGGCTGTGCTGGATGCTTAATTTACATATCATCTCATTTAATCATTATAGCAGCCCTGTGAAGTAGGGTATCATTAGCTCCATTGCATAGATGGGGAAACCGAGGCCCAGAAACGGGAAGTCACATGGCCAAAGGCATGCAGCTGGCCAGTACTGGAGCTGAGCTGTTTTCTGCCTCTGGAACTGGCTCTTTCTGCCACTCTGGAGGCAGGCACAGGCTTCACCCCTTGTTCTGGAGCCTGGCAAGATGTGCTAAGAGTCCCCACAGTGAGGCAGAGAGGAATCGTCTTGGGAGCTGGGAGAGAGGGCAGGCCTGACCTGGGTGTCCCAGACTAGTTGTCCCTGCAGCCCAGCTGGACCATTGCTAAGAGATCTCACTCTTCCAGAGGCCTGGTCCTCAGCACACTCATGCCTTCCAGGAGTCCCTCCTGTTCCTTCCAGTTCTGACCAGTGCTCCCAGCCAGCTGCCCCCATCATCCTTCATTCTTTTTGTGGTCCAGAGGATGGATGCCTCTCATGCCTTTGGGCCTTTGGCTTTCCTGAGCATAGGGAAGGTATGATGGAAGGAACCCACTGGGAGCAGGGACTGAGAAACATTTTCTTGTTGGGAGCCTGGGAGCAGGGAGAGACACTACCTCTGGGAGGCAGGGCTCCCCGGTCACCCTAAAGTCAACATAGGCTCCCAGGAACGGGGCCTTCTGTGGGGGAGACACCGGAATGTGTGCTTGTGGGGGGTCCCGGCAGCAGCAGGGGTAGTAGCCACTCGCGCCCACTGCTTGGTGGCTGTGTCCTGGCTTCTGGGGGGAGGAAGGGGGAGAGGACCACCAGGGATAAACCAGACACAGAGATGGAGCCCAACTGTGCGTTTGCTGCTTTGGAGCTGGGGTGCTGATGGGGTTCTAGCTGGAAAGGGTTCGGGGACCTAGATGTTTAGGCTGACAGAGGAGGTCTTGGCTGGGGAGACTGGGTGGGAGGCAAAGGGGAGGCTCAGTGCAGAGGGTCGCAGGAGGCCTTGTCTCCATGCCCATGGTAATAATAACAAAAGCAGTAATAATTGTCACCACTGTTCATGTGCTCGGTGCTTTCCTAAGTCCTCTCTGTGTATCGTCTTATTTTATTCTCACAGTAGCCCTGTGGGGTGGAGGTTGTTACCCCTTTTTTAGGGATGCAGAATCAAACCTCAAAGAGGTTAAGTCATATGTACTTGATCATGTGTCTAGCAAGGCTTCTGAGTCAGGATGTGAACCTGGGGCTGCTTGCTCCTGAGCCCACGCTGTGCCGGGTGCAGGTGAGGTGGCCCGATGGCTCCATCTAACAGGCAAGGAGCTGAGGCCTGGAGGCACTTGTGAGCTGGCTCTCAGTCACCTCTGACAGTGACTTAAGACTGAGTGTGGGCCTCTGGGCCGCCCACATCCCCTTTCTATAGGCTCAGATTCCCATCTCTGCAACGGACTCAGGGTCCTACCTGTGCAGTGGGCATGGAAATGGGCACTGGACAGGTGAGCGCCAAGAGGCCTTCAGGCTGTGAGGTCTGGTGGAGCCGGTTAAACTCCTGAGGAGGAACCCCTGGAGGTCCAGAGGGGCTGGTGCTTAGGTGGAGGGGCTCTGCAGGCTTGCTCTGCTAGGGCGAACCTCGTTCAGGGTAGAGACGTAATGAATGTGGAGGTAGGTGTTAGGCAGAACACCTCTGGAGGAAGTGGTCCTTCCTTGAGTGAGGGCTTCTGGAAGGGATGGGATTTCCAGCCATATTTAGGTGGGCACTTGGCAGGACGGAGCGGAGGTTGAGTGACTGCAGATGTGCCCCGCAGGCCTGCCAGGGCCTGACCCGGGACCCGCCCTCTGATTTGGTCTCGTGCTCCCTCATGCCTTCCCTTCCTCTCTCCACCCCCTCCTTCAAATCCTGTCTTTTGGCCAGATGTCTTCTGAGTTCAGGGTTTTGAGCTCCTGATGGAGGGCATGTGTGTGCACATGCGTATAGCCTCTGCATACACTTGTGGTTCTGAGATGGTATCATCTGCCTTGTCAAGTGGCTGTTGAACCCTGGGGGCTGCAGACTCATTCTGTGGCGGCCCCGTAGCCAGAAGAGGGGGTGAAAGGCAGGCCAGCTGCTGCAGCAAAAGCCACTGAGATGTCTGCATTCTCTCTGGTTTTGCCTCCTCCAGTTCTGAAGCCCCAACGTCAGTGTGGAGAGGGTGCCTCGGTGGGGATGGTCTGGCTTGGGGAGGCCAGGGGCTCTGCTCTGCCTGTTTTCCCTCTTCTTTGTTCTTCCTAAAGCCATAAAGGAAGCAGGCCGAGGATGCCAAGAAAACCTTGGCCCCACTCTGCCGGCCTGGCCCTACTGACACACTGCTGTCTTGACTCACACAGAAATCACTTTGAGAGGAAGAATTGATTTCTTCTCTTGGGTGGGATCACGAGGCTGGGGATCGGTGCCCAGTGGACACCCTTGAACATAAAAGGCTCAAACTGACTCATTATCAGGAAAAAGGAAGGCCAGCAGGATTCCCAGGGCACTCTGGGCATCCCCTTGACTCTCCCACAGATGCCCACCCACTTATAGGGCACCAATACCAACGAGGTCAGTGTAGATAATTCTATTCAGTTGGGTCCTATGATCATCCTTTGAGGGTAGAGTTTATAATTCCTGTGTCACAAATGAGCTAACTGAGGCTCAAAGATGTTTTCTCTACATCTCATGACTAGGAAGTGGCAGAGTCTGGATTTGAACCTGTATCTCTTACTCCAGAGTTGTCTTCTGAAAAACAGCAGAGCTCACCTCTTCCATGAAGCTTCTTATGACTATATCAGCCTCGCATGTGATCACGGTCATAGCACAGGATGGTGGCCAGAACCTTCTATTGAGGGTTGAGATGGTGCAGAGCCCAGCGGGCTTGCTCTAGGGAGCCTAGCAAGTGAGTGGCACAGCCTGGTCTAAAACCCACAGGAATCTTTGATGTTACTCTTTCCCCTTTTTCTTGTGTTAATACAAAAGAATTAGATGCTCGTTGTCAGAGTTACAGAACTGCATCAACTAGAAGGTGGAAGTAGATACTTACCTTCATCCCTAAGCCCTAGGGTTGGGTTCACTCTCACTGCTCCAGACCCTCTTCCTGTATACAAACATCCATCCACCCAGCTCTCTATTTATCTAAACACACATGTACTTGTTCACTCACTCATTCATTCATCAAACAATGCACTGAACACTCACTAGGTGCCAAGGCTTTGCTAGCAGTCAGGATACAATAGTAAATAAAGCAGACATGGTTCCGTGCTCGGGAGGTAGACGTACTATGACAGACCTTACAGTGGCAGACCTCTGACCCGGCTTTTCTGCCAGTGTGACCCTTATGATGTCATCTATGAAGAAGGAACTGTTTTCAAAAACCCTGTGAGGTAGGGAACAGGGTCCCATTGGAAGAGGCACACTGTGGCGAGGGGCGAACAGGAGGAGGTGAGGCTGGGGAGGTGGGCAGGGCGGGACCAGGCACAGCCCTGAAGGCCATGGAGGAGCTGATTAGATATTGAAAGCGATGACATGATGCACTTTCGTTTTTCTAGCAGTTTTTCTGGCTGCTGTGCAGAGTCTCGGTTGAAATGGAGAACTGGGTATTGGGGAGAAGAGAGAAGGCGGGGAGACCAGTGACGAGGCGCTTGTAGTCATGCAGGCAAGAGGTGATGGCGGATTGGCAGACCAGGGAGAGAAGCAGAGGTGGAGGGAAAGGGGGGAAGCCGTATCGGGCTGGCACACTGTTTCTGTAAAGGGCCAGGACGTAAGTGGTGTATTAGGCTTTGTGACCATTGCATTTCCTCAGTTCTGCCGCTGTAGAGCAGAAGCAGCCACAGACACTGTGTCCATGAGCGAAGTGTGGCTGGGAGCCAGCGAAACTTGATTTACTGACTCTGAAATCTGAATTTCCTGTGATTTTCATTTGTCACAAGATATTCTTTTTCTTTTGATTTTCTAACCATTTAAAAAGGTAAACCCCGCCTTAACTGGTAAAGGGAACAAAAGTGGGTCGTGGGCTGGATTTGTAGCTTGCAGAGAGCCCTGAGATATGTTCTGGGGTCAGGGACGGCTGTTCCTGGTGATGGATTGCAAGGGTGAGAGAAGTCAGGTTTCTGGCTTGATCCAAGGATGGAGGACGGTGCCTTTACTAAGTGGGAAGGGCTGGGGAGGAACAGGTTTAGGGGAGAAATCAACAGTCTGAAGAGGGACACATTCAGAGGCAGACGGCAGTGAGTCACTGGAACAGAGATGTTTAGGGGGCACTTGGGTTTAAGTTTGGAGCTCAGATGAGAGGTGTGGACTTGGAGAAGTAAATTTGGGAGTTGCCAGCATATAAATAGTATTTAAAGCCACGAGAGTAGATGAAGTCATCTAGGAAAAAATAGTAGCTAGCAAGGAAGAAGAAGGTCTGGGAGCAAGCGCCCGGGGGCTCCGTGCCTGAGCAGGACGGGCCTGCGCTGAACGGTGGGAGATGGGGAGAGGTAGGTGACCAGATATGGGGCCACGGGAACATTTTAGTAAATGTAACACAGAAATGAGGTCATCTAATCTGCAAGATACTTTATTCGCATGACCTGGGTCACAGGCTCATTTCCATGTTAGTGCCTGTTCTTTTGAAAGGCTGTGTGCTATCCCATCACACAGATGCAGCCTAATTACTGTACCAGTTCCCGACTGTTTCCCGTTTGTGTCGCCACCTGGGTGTCTGAGAGAGGAGCTGGTGTTTCTGTTCACCGGTTCCTACCAGCTGTTCCCCGGGCCAGACCTTCTGCCGCTTGTTTTTGTACAGTCCACGAGCTAAGAATGGTTCTCACGTTACTACTGGTTGAAAAAAATCATGTGATTCATGAAAATTTAATTCCGAGTGTCCATAAAGTTCTACTGGAACCCAGGTCTGCTCATCATGTATACACTGTCCCTGGCCGCTTACCTGCTGCAAGGGCAGCGTCGAGGAGGTGAGACAGACATGGGAGGGCTGCAAAGCCTAAGACATTTTCTGTCCAGACCTTCACAGAAGCAGTTTGCTGAGCCCTGCCTGACTCGATTCTACACCGGGACCAGCAGTAGGTCCACACACTGGCCGAGTTGGCTGTTTTCAGCATGTCCAGGAAGATACGATCTAGAAAAAACTCTCTGATGCCTGCAACCTCTCCATCCGCCACCCTCTTATTTTGAATAAACCATTGCCCTTTTAAAATATTATCCTTTAAGATAAACAACAAGGTCCTGTTGTAGGGCACAAGAAAATATATTCAATATCCTATAATGAAAAAGAATATGAAAAGGAATATATATGTATGTACAACTGAATCACTATGCTGTACACCAGAAACAAACACAACACTGTACATCAACTATATGTCAATTTAAAGAATTTTTTAAATAAATAAAATTAGACATGAGAAAAAAAAAATCATCCTTTAAAATTCAAACCTCTTCAGCAAGGTTAAAATTACACATTGATCAGTGCATCAAAGGTTGGGCCTACCTATGGCAATAATGTTACTCCTCTACCTAAAACCCTTTCCCCGTCCATCACCCACAAACAAAACCCCACCATGACCTCCCGCTCTGGCCCTGGCCTGCCCCTTAGCTTCTCCTCCTTGTGTGGCCACCATCTTAAACCCCACGTCAGCCCATCCTGATTTGCTTACAATTCCTCCAGTTTCCCGTCTGCTTCCTATGGCACAGCCTTTGCACGGGTTTCTCCTGCTGCCTGGAATGGCCTTTCCCAGCCTGACCACTTGGGGAACCTCAGGTCAGTTTTTAGGGTTCAGCTTTGGGGCTATCTTGTCTCTGAGGTACTGCCCAGGAGCTCCCACTGTACTGAACTGTGGCGATCCCTGTGCACGTCCCCGTGGGAATGCAGGCTCCTTGGGGACAGACACAGCTTAGTCACCTCTCTGTCCCCTGCTCCCCTGCCTGCCTATCAGGCACTCAGTGAATAGTTAAGTGAATATTTAAATACTCGAATGAATGTATATTCAAGGACTCATTCAGTTGTGGGTAACAGAAACCTAGCTCAAACTGGCTTAAGGAATGAAAAGAAGAGATTACTCCTGTATCTGGGCGGTCTCGGTGTGCAGCTTGCTTCGGGCAGAGGGGCGCAAATGTGTTTTCAGCGCTCTGTGTCCCTCCTGCTTTCACCTCCGCCTCTGTTTATTTGTTTGGATCAGTTCTTTAGATTGTTGCTAGCTGACAGCTTCATTGCTAACAACCCCAGACCACATCCTTTTTAGCCACCTCAGCAAGAAATAGTCTTTTCTGAGAGCTCCAGCAGAAAAGCCCTGGGAATTCTCTGATTCGGTGTGGCTAGGCTCACAGGCTTATTCCCACGCAAGTCACTGGCGGGGGCAGGGCAGTGGTTCTCCAGTAAGTCAGGTCTGGTCACGTGCTGAAGCCTGAGGCTGGGGTCAGCCCCATCCGCACCCTGTGGACGGGGTTCCCTGCAGGCAAGCCGAGACCTGTTATCAGAAGGAGCCAGCCTAGAATGAGAGAGGGGCACTCTAGAATAAAGGGTGTGGAGCAAAGTATCAGTGTCAACACTGACGACTGAAGGCAGAGAAGGTCTGCTCGGCATCCATTTTGCTTCTGTGTCAAGGAAAGGAGGGCCAGAAGCTGTCAAGAAGGAACTGGAGTTCAGGCCAGGTGGGGAGGTGATAATCTGCTTTAAATGGATTTACCTTCTGGCCCCTGGGCTTGCCTGTCCTGGTGCTGAGTGGACTTGGAGGTGAGGTCTCGGAGAAGCTACTGGGAATATTTCAGGACGACTAGGGCAGACAGAAGACGGCATGGAGGTGTGGGTCGCAGCACGCCACAGCCTCCCCCGTGTACAGAATCACCCCAGGATCCCTGACCCACCCCTGACAGCCTCCCTGCCTCAGCTCCTGACAGCCTCTCCTAGCTGTCCCTGTCTTCCAGAGTGTGCTGTGGGGGCTCGCTCCCTGGGACGTGGCTGGTGCTGCCACCTGAGCCAGAGAGCTGGACTGTCTCCTGCTCTGTGACGTCCTCACTGAGCCTCCCCACTCCTCCAGTGAATTGCTCCACTCCCATAATTCCTGCTGTAAGCCTGCATCGTGTTTGTTGCGTGGATGGGTAAATGAATGCTGGAAGACTGAAGATGGCGAAGAAGGTAGATTATGGGAAGCACAGACTGGTAACCGTGCCCTTCATCCCTGACAAAGCCCTGGATCCAATGATCAGTTGAGCCCTTGAGGAAGAGCCCACCCTCTTCCAAAGAGCCCTCTGCCTGGTTCTTCTCGACTCGACTGGTTCCCCGCCAGACGCAGTGACTCTTGGGAATAAGACAGACGGGCAGCGGGGTGGCAGCACAGGTAGGAAGACCTGTGACCTCAGAGCCCTGAATAGCGGGCAGAGGCTGACCCGGGGCAGACCCTAGTGCCGCAGGGTTTTCCCATTCCCGTCCTCTCCCCGAGGACCTTGATGAAACAAAGCAAGGAGAGGAGGGCGACCTTTTCAGATGACACTCATTTGTTCTATTCTTCATCCACCAAAAAATTATTGAGCACTTTCTACGCACCAGGAACCATCAAAACAGCACTTCAAAAGATCACGGCGTGGTTACATAACACCGGACTTGATGCCAGTGAATTACACACTTAAAAATGGTTAAAATGGTAAACTTCATGCTATGTGTATTTGGCCACAGATGGAAAAAAAAAAAAAAAGATCATAGCAGTTGGAGTGATGGACTTAGCTTACCAGGGAGAATGTAATCGTAACAAATGAAACATCCTGCACAGCTCCTCCCCTTCCCAGATCTTTCAGGAGAGGATGGCAGAGACGTGGGTCTGCAGCAATGGGAGCAAATGACTTCTGGTCGCTGGCCACGTACTGGACAGTCTATTATTTTGGGTTGTCTTGGTGAACAGTGTGGCATGGCTGCCCAGGATGCCCTCCACCAGGGGGAGGGAGAGCTGCCTGCAGGGCGGGTATACGGGAGAGGGCACCATGTTCTGTGTGGTCCACGGGGTCGAACGAGGATTGATAATGGGCTGGCAGGTTTTGTCTCCAAAAAAGGTAGAGGCTTCCACTGATGAGAGCTGCTTCTCTGGGAGGTAGTGGGTGCCCCTGCCTAGAGGGGGCACACAGAGGCTGTGGGAGTGGCTCCCGTTTGGCTACCTGACCGTTAACTTCTGCGGTTTGTCCAGAACTTGTTGGGGGAAGGGAGGGCTTTCCTCATTCTATGACCTACCTCGGTGATCCCGACTTCGGCCTCCAGGGTTAGCTCCCCCATCCCGTCTGGGCTCCAGCCCCATGTGCCCAGGGGTCCGTAGGCATTTTGGCATGGATGATTTGGAACCGTCTCCCACCCTCTGTGTGTGCCCCTGTGCACCCACTGGTTGAAGCCTTCAGCACATCCTTGGCCCTTTTCGCTTCTCCTTCCCATACAAACAACCCCAAGCCTGGTCACAGCTCCCCTTGAAATTTCTCCTAAGCTGGGCCCAGGTATCACTAAGCGTCTCTGATGAGACAGTGTTCAGTTCATACTTTGAAACACCTAGTTTAGTTTCCTTTTGCTGCTCTGAGCAGTAGCAATTTTCATGGGGTGGGAAGAGAGGGAAGAGAAGGCAGGAAAGGAAGGGAGGGAAGGTCCCCTAAATTAGCCACTTCAGATGCTGCAAGAAAGACCCAAAATAACAGTGACGCTAGAATAGATGCCTGTTCTCACCCATGTGACAGTCCAAGGATGTCCAAGGCTGATACTGAACCCCTCGGGGGCCTTCTGTCCTGGGTTCTGCAGTCTCCAGGGTATTGCCTTTGGCAGCATGGCCCTCGAGGGCTCACCGCATCAGCATTCCAGCCAGTGGGAAGAGAAGAGAAAGGGTGTGCGCCTTCTCTTTAAAGGCACTACCCAGACGTGGTACGCATCAGTTCCTCCCACATCCTATTAGCCAGAAAGTGGTCACATGGCCACACCCTGCTGCAAGGCAGGCTGGGATCTGTAGTCTTTAGCCTAGTGGCCATGTGCCTAAGGAGATGTTCTACAGGAGGAGGACAGATGTAAGGGGAACACTAGTGGTTCCTGCCACAGCCCTTCTGTACTCTTCAGTGCAGCCTGCGTGGCAGTTAGCCGGCTGGGCCTTAGGGGTGTAGTACATGAAGTTCCACCAGCATCTGGTGAAGCGCTTCTTTTATAGACAGGAACATCGAGCTCAGAGAGGGGGCGTCACCTGGTAAGACTGCACAGTAAAGTTTCAGAACTGGGGCTGGAACCCAAACTCTGGGCTCACTTTTGACTGTTCCAAAGAGATCTGGCCGCAAGGCAGACAAGCAGTGCCAGGAGGACAGTCTCTTGGGGCTGGAGAGAGGCCACCGTTCCCAGCCTGTCCACCCGGGGAGCTGCTCGTCATTTGTCAGGACTCACCTTTAGGGTTATCATGTCCCTGAGGTGCCTCCAAATAGCCCTCACCGTTACCTTACATAGTGCGCTGTACTGAACTGGGGTGCTTCCTGTGCACTTCCTCCTGGGAACGCCGGCTCTCTGGGGTGCTTACCAGGCACTCAGTGAACGGTTAAGTGAATATCTAAATACGTGAATGAATGTATATTCAAGGGCTCCTTCAGTTGCAGGTAATAGAAACTTAGCTCAGACTGGCTTGAGGGGAAAAATGTATGATTGGCTCAAGTATCTGGGCAGTCTAGGTGTGCGGCTTGCTTCAGGCATAGCTCGATCCGGGGGCTTAGCTGCTGTTTTCGGAAGCTGTGCTTCTAGCCTACGCTGGTTAGCAAAGACTGACACTGGTTATGTGGCTTGACCCTTCTTGCCCTCTTTGCGGGAAGTGTTGTCAAACAGTCCCTGCAGGGACTGGGAAGAGGCAGGGGGTTAGGAGAACATGAGGTGCTCCTGGTGGTCATGGTAGGGGTGAGGCTTTGTCTTGGACATCCCCAGTCCGGGGCATCTTGGTACGGAGCCGGGCCTCCGCCCTTGATTTGTGGTTTGGGCTTCATGCGGCCGCATCTTGGGTCATCTCTTGGGGGTTTCCCGGGGCTCCGTATCTGCTGGGGTTGGATGCACTTGCTGCGCCCTGAGGCCGAGGGTGGCCTGGGCCCCTCACTCCTGCTTCTCTGGGAAAGCCAGGGCACCCTGTGGTCTTTCCTGGCAGGGGTCCTTGGAGTTCCCACATTTGGCTGGGACTGGGGCAGGGGGAAGGAGGAGGGAGGACCGACTGGTGACTGACTGGGAGGGATGGCACATGCTGGCCCCAGGGGAGGTCCTGCCTGGGCATGAGAATTCCCCTTTGTAGAAAAGATGGGCCGGGCACTGCGAATGTGGCAAGAGGTCTGTGCGTCTCCAGGAGGCTCTGTGTACTGGACGACCCAACTGTCCCGATGGTCACAGGCCACGCTCTCATTCCCGGCCAGCATCCTGTCTCTGAGGTGTGTTGCTCCCTCCTGCCCTCGGCCGTGGGGGCCCAGCTGTTGGGGTGGGAGTCTCTCTGTGTCTTTGAATCTGGGCTGTCAGGCTTCTCCCCAGGGTAAGCATGAGGGTGGGAACTTCCCCGGGTCCAGAGTCTAGAAAGGGAATTGAAGGGAGCAAATCCAACGCTCACCCCTGGGAGCCCTCATCCTTCCTCTGGAGAGCAGGATAGCTTGGCCCCTGGGGAACCTGATAGGTCTGGCCAGGAGAGAGCTGCTCCCTGACCTCGCAGTTGTGGAGGTGGCAGGCAGGCCCAGGAGATCCTGGCGAGTGAAACCTAGTGGCAGGAATTAGCTTGATGGGCGGAGGAGACAGTCCTAAGGAAGGCCTTGCGTGCCAGGCAGGGGAATGAGGGTTTACTCAGGGCGTAAAAGGGGAACCACGAGAGATTCTTGCAGGGGGAGGGGTGTGAGCAGATTCCTGCCTCGGGTCCTGAGAGGAGACACGGTGCGGGGGGTGGAGTTGGCGGGAGCAGAGTGGAGGGTCACGGGGTGGGGGGGATCAGAGGGGGCTGGCCGCACAGTTCAGGGTGGGAGGTGGTGGGCATAGGCCACAGTGGGACAGGTGAGGGGGGCCCAGGAGGAACAGACAGGCCCTGGTTCTGTCTGGGGGTGAAGCAAAGGCAGGAGACTTGGAATCTGGGAGCTTCTTAATGCTTAGTCTCCGCGCTTCCCTCAGGGGGCGGCAGGCCCGGCAGGCTGCTGCCTGGCGGCGTTTCCTCTGGGCCGCGGTGGCCCCTGTGGGCAGGATGTAGTGCCCGCCAGGCGCGGCTTTATGAATGGAGCCCGAAGGCTGCTGACTCAGCAGGCGGCAAGGCTGTGAGGCCGCCAGGTTTGGAGCGGAAGTGTCTGGGAAGGAAGTGGCTGCTCGGGGCTTCCCTGCCACCGACAGCTGGGAGCGGGGCAGGATGCACCGGCCGGCTGGGGGACTCCCTCGGCTCAGCTGCTGGTGGCGGGGGGGGGGGGGGGTGTTGGAGGAAGAGGGTGCTCGCCCGGGATGGGGAGGGCTGAAGCTGGGTGCCTGTGACTGGAATTGATTCTAATGGCTGTTTGCTCCCTGGAAGGGCAGAGGTGTGGCAGAAGGTGGGGAACACTGAACCCTTCTCACCTGTGCGGGCTGGCGAATCACATCACATAAACCAAGTCACCTCACTTATCTGGGCTTTAATTTTTTCCTCTTGCAAAATGAGACAAAGTCAGGCACCTTGGCTCCCTGGGTGGTTCAGAGAATGTGAAACCCTTTATATTTTTGTCAAATCGTGTTGGGTAGCAAAAATCGACCCTGGTGGCAGGATGTGGCGGGAAAACTTAGTCAGCAGGAAGGGCAAAGGCAGGCAGCTTGGTGGGAGGTTGGAGAGGGGAACCAGGACGGGCTGCAGGGCTGGACCCCCGGAGGTCATCCCCCCCAAGCTCAGATCCAACCTGTAGTTGCAGAAAAATACCTCTCCCTCCGTCCTGACTCCAGCCTGGGGGGTCAGCCCCAGTCCAGGCCTCTGCCATGTCCAGCCAGTCTTGGCCACTCCGTATACGTGAGCTAAGCTAGCCTGTGTCCTCTCTCTTGAGCCCCAGAGTCATACACCAGGCTGTCTCCTGGAACTGTCCCCGCAAGTGCCTGTGCTAACACTAACTTCACACGCCCTGCACTGAGCCCTTCCGTCTTCTCTCTCTGTGAGCGCTCCACCCACCTGGTCACTCGGCTCAAAACCATGGGCACCGGGACTGTCCCCCCTCTCCCTGTGCCCGACAGTGCTGTCACTTCCCCCAGACCTGCTTGGTCTCTTCCATCCAGCTCTTCTCATTTATCCTGCAGGTGTTGTCAGAGTAATCTCTATGAAGCACAGCTCTGACCTCATCCTTCCTCTATTCCAGAACCTTCAGTGGCTCCCAGCTGCCTTAGGATAAACTTCCAACCTCTTGCCAATCTCTAAGTCTTACTCTCCCCTGCCAGCTGTTGTCTCAAGCCAAACTGATCTCTGCACATCCTTGCCCTGCCTTGCTGCCTTGCCTCGACTTCCTCGTGTTTACATGCCAGCATCTTATTTCTGAATGGGTGGGTCCCAGCTGCCCCCTGACCCGCCTTCCCTGGTCCAGCCTCCCTAGTGACTCAACTCGCTCCTGCCTGCATCTCAGGATATCCCTCAGCAGGGAGCTTTGTGGGGTGTGTGGGGGAGTACCTCCCAGCTGGCAGCTGCAGCCTTGCCCCAGGCTGGCCCGGGTCGGGGATGAGGTGAGAGAGGGCCTGGGGAGGACCTTTTGAGACAAAGGCCTCACTTCCTCTTCCTCGCAGGTGGGGGCAGCCTTCCACCACTGAGAGCCCAGCTGTTCAGCTGCCTCGCGGGAAGATGCCGCATCTGCCTGGCAGCGCGGGCATGCGTGTGGCCACCGCCCTGGGAGCCCTCTGGTTCTGCCTCACAGGTGAGGGGAGCAGAGTGGGGCCTGGAGGTGGGGGAGGAGGTGCCCACTCCCATCAGGGCTCCTGCCAACCCTCTCTGTCCAGCAGGGCTGGGAGGCTTTGGCTAACGTCTTCCCATCTCCCCTGTGCCTTGTCCACACTCATCCCTACCTCCAGGACCCAAGAGGCAACTTACTGTATATTTCTTGGTCTCCATTTCCTCTTCTGTAAAATGGCAATGTGAGCACTAAATGTCATAATGCTGTTTCTTGAACACACTGTATGTGTGCTTCCTCCCCAGGGCCTTTGCACGTACTGTTCCCTCAGTCTGAAACTTTCTGCCCCCACACGTGTATATGACTTGATCCCTTATTTCATTCAAGTCTTTGCTCAAATGTCACCTTCCCCAGGCTTTCCCTTCCCCCAGCTACCTTGTACGAAATAGCACATCACCCCCCCTCTCCCAGAGCTTACTCCATGCCACCTCCCAGCATTTATCCCCACTTGACAGAGTATATGTTTACGTGCTTATTGCTTGCTCTGCTGAAAGAGTAGGGTTTATCTACAGGGCCAGGACTGATGCCAGGCACATAGCAGGTGCTCTAACCATGTGGAGTAAAGGATGTAAATCTTCCCACACAGTTCTTGGCACAGAGCTGGCATTCAGTAATGGCAACTACTTTAATAACATCATCATATTTCAAATCCTAATCAGTTTCTGGGCTGAGGGAGATTGCCTTCTTCCTCCATTGGGAAGACAAAGCTGAGTTTCTGGTGCCATCTGGTGGTCCTAAAGAGGAAGCACCGCTTTACCCAGAGCTACTTTGATTTCTGTGCAGAAAGGGTTTTGTCTGGGTGATTCCTCAGGTTTTGTCCCTTAAATGCCCCATACAATGTGGCACTCTGTTGGTTTCCAACTGGAGAGCTGGCTGGGGCACCTGGCATTGCAGCAAGAGACCCAGGGCCAACTTCACACTGCAAAGATGATGATACCCCCGCCCTGGGTTACGTCACAATGAAAATTCTAACTGTAAAATGCTGTTTTTCTAAATGTGAGAAACCTTTCATGAGTGCTGTATTCAGTTACTCTGTTTCAAGACTGTTCTTCACACTTTTTGACTGCCTGCTTTGCTGATGCCCAAATCACACACTGAATCTAACCATACTCAAAAATGGTGGTGCCAGGTTAGGGGGCACACTCTACTGAAAGAAAGGCTATCCGGGACTCCTGCCTAACTTTCCAGGGCTCTCAAAGAAGAGCCGGTCTGGAGGCAGAGGTGACTGGGAGGGAGGCTGCAGGGCAAATGCACAAGGTAGAGGGCAGGGCCAAAAGCAGGGGGTCCTGCCCCCGGGGGCTTTCTCTGGCTATGTCAGACTCTACTTCATTCCCTTTAAATCTCAGCTTAATATCTCTTTATGGAGAAAGTGGCTCATCACCACATTTAAATGCATAGGTATTCTTTCTTTCTTGTATAAAACTAATCATGTTTGTTTAGGAAAAGAAGAAAGAAAAAGCACTTGTGATTCTTTCTTATCCAGAGAAAAACCACTATTAACATTCTGGTGTATACTTTTTTAGACTCCCTTTTTACAACTTATCAAGATAATATATACTTATGGGGAAATGCAACTAGCATGACAGTTGTAAAATACCTATCAGATTTGTGAAAAGCTCCCTCATTTTTTAAAAAATATTTTTAAGTTGAAGTATAGTCAGTTTACAATGTTGTGTCAATTTCTGGTGTACAGCACAATGCTTCAGTCATACATAAATACACGTATATTCAGTTTCATATTCTGTAAGAAATGAAAATGGAGAGATTACAACTAACACCACAGAAATAGAAAAAAATCATAAGAGAATACTGTGAACAACTATATGGCAATAAATTGGACAACTTAGAAGAAACGGACAGGTTTCTAGAAACATACAGTCTACCAAGACGGAATCAAGAAGAAGTAGATGACTTGAACAGACCCATCGCTAGAAGTGAAATAGAATCAGCAATAAAAAAAACCTCCCTGCAAACAGAAGTCCAGGGCCAGACGGCTTCACTGGGGAAATCTATCAAACATACAATGAAGAGCTCATACCAGTCCTTCACAAACTCTTCCAAAGGACCGCAGAGGAGGGAATACTCCCAAGCTCACTCTATGAAGCCACCATCACCCTGACACCAAAGCCAGACAGACACCACCAAAAAAGAAAGCTACAGGCCAATATCATTGATGAACATAGATGCAAAAATCCTCAACAAAATATTAGCAAACAGAATCCAACAACACGTGAAAAAGATCATACATCATGATCAAGTGGGGGTCATCCCAGGGACACAAGGATGATTCAACACATGCAAATCGATCAACGTGATACATCACATCAACAAGAGGAAGGACAGAAACCACACGATCATCTCAATAGAGGCAGGAAAAGCACTGATAAAATCCAACACCCATTTATGATAAAAACTCTCACCAAAGTGGGTACGGAGGGAACATAACATAGCAAAAGCTATTTATGACAAGCCCACAGCCAGCGTAATCCTCAACGGCGACAAGCAGAAAGGCTTTCCTCATTTTCTATCCATTAACTTGCTTTCGTCCTTTGTACCCCTAAGCACATGCGAATGAGGATCCGTGTGCTACTCTGTCTCTCTCCCACTAACATGTAAGCTCTGCAGGGGTGTGACCGTGGTGGTGTTCTCTGTGGCCTTCCTAACCCTTACACTTGGCATAGTAGGTGCTTACTATGCTGGTGTTGATTGAACCACGACCACAGGTAATAAACTCAGCCGTAAACAAGGGGTGGACAAGGCCTGAAGTTAACACGGAAGGGGAGGGGGACTAGGGAGGCTGGGAGTGTCCTGGCCCCTCCTCACCGTCCCACCCCACTGGCCCCACCCCCAGGCGCTGTGGAAGTCCAGGTTCCCGAAGACCCCGTGGTGGCCCTGGTGGGCACCAACGCCACCCTTCGCTGCTCCTTCTCACCCGAACCCGGCTTCAGCCTGGCACAGCTCAACCTCACCTGGCAGCTGACAGACACCAAACAGCTGGTGCACAGCTTCGCCGAGGGCCGCGACCAGGGCAGCTCCTATGCCAACCGCACCGCGCTCTTCCCGGACCTGCTGGCTCAGGGCAACGCGTCCCTGAGGCTGCAGCGCGTGCGCGTGGCTGATGAGGGCAGCTTCACCTGCTTCGTGAGCATCCGGGACTTTGGCAGCGCCACGGTCAGCCTGCAGGTGGCAGGTGAGCGCCGCGAAGGGGGGCGTCCTCCCCTTGGTTCACCCCGGTACTTCCCGCAGCCCCCTACCCACTGCCCAGCTGACCCGTGTCCTCGCAGCCCCAGGCACCCCTTTCTCTCCACTGTGTCCCCCTGCCCTTGCTTTACTTTGACCTCTGCCCTTTCCTCTGGCCCCCTCTAGCCCCCTACTCAAAGCCCAGCATGACCTTGGAGCCAAACAAGGACCTGCGGCCCGGGGACACAGTGACCATCACATGCTCCAGCTACCGGGGCTACCCCGAGGCGGAAGTGTTCTGGCAAGATGGGCAGGGCGCGCCCTTGACCGGCAACGTGACCACATCGCAGATGGCCAGCGAGCAGGGCTTGTTCGACGTGCGCAGCATCCTGAGGGTGGTGCTGGGCGCGAATGGCACGTACAGCTGCCTGGTGCACAACCCCGTGCTGAAGCAGGACGCTCACGGCTCCGTCACCATCACGCCCCATAGAAGCCCCACAGGTTTTTGTTTTATTTTTTTCTTAAATGTCCCGCTGAGGGAGGAGGGGTTTGGTCCTGTCTGCAGGGGCCACAGGATCTGAATCTAGGTGCTTAGCTTCAGTCTCCCACAGCAGTGAGATGCCTGGTAATGGGGTAATAATGGAAAAGATAACCAAGGGGGATGGGGGAACCTTACCATAGTGGGAGTAGGTGAGGGTGATGATCACAGGTCCTCCCAGCTCTCTGGGTCTCCTGACCCCAGGGCTCTGGAAACCTCTGGAAAGGATGGAGAAGCATTCAGATCTCAGCAGAGCGCAGGGACAGGAGAGGGACCCGGGTCCTGGCGGAGAGGGGAGTTTTGCTAGGGCTGGAGGCTGCCCAGGCCCAGTCCCCTGTGGATGGACCTTGTCAGGCAAGGCCAGGCTACTGTGATTCTTGTCAAATTAGGGAGGCTGTATGTCTGGGAGTGCTGGGACTCAATCTGTTTTCAGGTCTGGGGAGAAAATGGGAAGATGGAATGGGACCTGGGGGTTGATGGAGGAGGAGATCCGGGAGGCTGTGGGTTGTTGGCCCAGAGTGGCCCCGCCCCTCCTCACTGCCCTGCCACTCGAACCTCACCCCCAGGCGCTGTGGAAATCCAGGTTCCCGAAGACCCCGTGGTGGCCCTGGTGGGCACCGACGCCACCCTTCGCTGCTCCTTCTCACCCGAACCCGGCTTCAGCCTGGCACAGCTCAACCTCATCTGGCAGCTGACAGACACCAAACAGCTGGTGCACAGCTTCGCCGAGGGCCGCGACCAGGGCAGCTCCTATGCCAACCGCACCGCGCTCTTCCCGGACCTGCTGGCTCAGGGCAACGCGTCCCTGAGGCTGCAGCGCGTGCGCGTGGCTGATGAGGGCAGCTTCACCTGCTTCGTGAGCATCCGGGACTTTGGCAGCGCCGCGGTCAGCCTGCAGGTGGCAGGTGAGCGCCGCGAAGGGGGGCGTCCTCCCCTTGGTTCACCCCGGTACTTCCCGCAGCCCCCTACCCACTGCCCAGCTGACCCGTGTCCTCGCAGCCCCAGGCACCCCTTTCTCTCCACTGTGTCCCCCTGCCCTTGCTTTACTTTGACCTCTGCCCTTTCCTCTGGCCCCCTCTAGCCCCCTACTCAAAGCCCAGCATGACCTTGGAGCCAAACAAGGACCTGCGGCCCGGGGACACGGTGACCATCACATGCTCCAGCTATCGGGGCTACCCCGAGGCGGAAGTGTTCTGGCAAGATGGGCAGGGCGCGCCCTTGACCGGCAACGTGACCACGTCGCAGATGGCCAACGAGCAGGGCTTGTTCGACGTGCGCAGCGTCCTGAGGGTGGTGCTGGGCGCGAATGGCACGTACAGCTGCCTGGTGCGCAACCCCGTGCTGCAGCAGGACGCTCACGGCTCTGTCACCATCACGGGTAGGAGGCAGACGAACAGCTGGGGAAGGATGGAGGGGGTCCCGCCTTTTAGCTAGCGCCTGAGCTGGAACTTAGGTAGGCTTGCGTGGCCAGAAGACTTTTTAAAAAAATTTTTCCCCCATTCATTTCAGGTGTCTCAAACTCTCCCCCTAAAACTCTTTAAGGGACTTGCTCTGTCTAGCTGATGAGAATCATGTATAGCGTTTGCCCTCCCAAGTGTCTCAGGGAGACTGAGTACCTGGCTGGGATGTAGAGGTGGGTGTGGGAGTTCTGGGAGTTCTGCTTTCCTGTGGGAACTTCTCCAGGTGCTGGGAAGGTGTTGCTACGTTACCATCTGATGCTGGGCGCCATCTGACCGTGAGGCCCCAAGAGACAGCTGACCCTCTCCTGATGGTCAGCCCCCCTCACCCCATCAATCAATGTCAGCTCTCCTGTTGGAGGTGAGCTGGACCCAGGTAGCAACTGTAATGGGTGGGCTTTCTCTTCTGCCCCCATGTGGTCAAACACTAGATCAGCGCTGCCCATTTGGCGATTCCTTCAATCTCTGGTTTTGGGGTCCTAGCCCAGACACCCTTCCCTTCCTTTAGGACCCACCTCAGTGGGCACCCCTTGTGCCTGGAGGTGTGAGGAGGGCTCAATTCCACATTCAGGCCAGGGGAGGCAGTCTCCATCTGTGTTTGGGCCTCAGTCCGGCTCCTCAGTTCCTCCCCTTGGGCCAGCAAAACTTTCCCAGTGGCCTCCCTGCATTCTCTGGGGTCAGCGCAGCAGGTCTTGTCTGTCTGGTTCTCCCGTTTTCTCTTCCTATGCCTTCCACCTGACCTGCCGCCCACCCAAGTCCTGATGCCCCTGGCGGCCGGTTTCTGTACGAGCCTCGGGATTCAGAGGCTTATTCCTTTCTTCCCGCACCCCATGGGCATCCCTGGACCTCACATGGCCTCACTTCTGCAAGCTCAGAGCCAGTGCCCATCACAGCTGTCTTCTAGGAATTCAGATTCATTCCTCCTTCTCTTTCAGGTGTTCCCTCTGCCCACCCATTCCCCAAGATTGACCCCACCCTCTTCCTGGAGACCCCCTAGGTCTGTGCTTTCTGTGGGGGAGTCCCTGCCCTGGGCTGCTGGATGTCGCAAGAGGTCTCCTTGACCTTTAGAGAGCAGCATATGGTCTGGTGCATCCGCAGGAGAGAATCCGAAATATCAGATGGAGCAGGATTGGCAGAGGCTGAAGCTTTCAGAGGAGGGAGTGGTCAGAATGGGCTGGAGTTTCAGGAAGAGTCTCCAGGGACAGGTGGGAGTCGAGGGGACCTTGAAGGATCGGTGAACTTCGTGATAATTTGTACACTGAGCTGAACTGGGTATTTGCCATATTGTGCAGGAACGGCTTGTGAGTGTAAATGTGATTATGCTCATATACCTGAAGATGCAGGGCTGAGCCCCGCTCTGTCCTGGACTAATGGAAGGAGGGCCAGCCTGCCCTGTGTTCCAGACACGGATACCCGCCTAGGGGCGAATGTGGTGGGAGCCCCTCCCCCTGCGTATTTCTGTGGCTCTGCTCCGTGCTCCCGGGATCCCCAGGGGTCCGTCCTTGTGCTTCAAGGACGAGCCCCTCTTGGCCCCTCACATCAGCTGGTGTCCTCCTCTCCTCTCCTGCTTACCGGGGACATTTACCCCACCTGCAAGAAAAACCTTTATTTAAAGTTTTAGTAGCTAATGTTTAAAGTGCTTTCATTTCACAGATGAGGAAACTGAAGCCCAGAGATGAGGGAGCACTCCCCCAGGGCCACAGACGGCCACAGTGGCTCTGACTCCTTTTGGGAGTCAGATACCTTTTTGAAAACTGGATAAATGATAAATGCAATCATTTGCATTTAAACTTTGGGGGTTCGTGGCCCCTCTAAACTTTCCCATGGGTGTCTGGACCTTGACTCCAGCACCGTGTGGGGAGCAGATGAACCAGAACCAGAACCAGAGCCCAGCTTTTAGCCTCTCAGCCTAATTTTCTCTCGTCCCCACCACACAGCCTCCTGTTTTTGTTAGAGCAGGTCTGGCCTACTTTGGAGCCCTTGGCCTGTATTTCGCTTAGGGCAGCTCTGTGCCTGGTAAAACATTTTGGGATTCGGACTTCCAGTCCTCCAGCCTGGTCTCTCCCACACCTGCTGGAGGTTAGTGGCGTGTGCCGTATGTGGAGGGGGCTTTATGGAGCAAACACTGGACTTAGAGTCTGAAGATGCAGGGCTGAGCCCCGCTCTGACCTTGATTAGTGGAAGGAGGGCAAGTCGGCCCTGTGTTCCAGGCACCGAGGCGAGCCTAGGGGCGAACGCGGCGGGAGCCCCTCCCCCTGGGTATTTCTGTGGCTCTGCTCCGTGCTCTCCTGCAGGGCCCTACCCTGGGATTCCCGGGGGTCCCTCCATGTGCTTCACGGACTGGCCGTCCTGGCCCTTCATGTTAGCTGCTGTCCTCCTCTCCTGCTCACCAGGCTGGTGGGTCCCTTTGCTTCCAGTGTCCTGAGTGGAGGTTTGCCAGCTGAGCCGATTGAAGGTGACTGCAAATCCCTGTGTCTGTGCCGAGGCCCCCGCTGCCCAGGCGTTCATGGCACCGTCTCTGCTCTGATGGTACCTTCTGCAGGAATGGCTTTCCCCCTGGCTTTTGTGAGATTTATTGTCCCCAAGGTCTCTGCCCAAGACCCCGCGTAGGTCCTGGGACTGGGCTGGAGGGTGGAGCGCTCAGAACAGCCGCTGGCCCTGACCCAGGCGTGGGCGCCTCCACACCCTCCCTGTGCCGTGGGACAGCTAACAGGAGGGCCTCAGTGTCGCCCGGAAACAGACCCCTGGCAGGTCTCCTCTGGGGTGAACCCGGAACCTTCACGCTGGTGCCCTCAGCGCCCACCCTCATCTTGATGCAGGAGCCTGCACACATGCTCTGTCAGGGCTGGATGGTACATATTTTAGGTTTTGTGGGCCACATCTCATCTCTGTGCTGCTGCTGCTTTTCCCTTTTTTGGTAACCCTTTACAAATGTAAAACTATTATTAGCTCACAGGTTGCACAGAAAACAGGCCACAGGCCAGATCTGGCCCATGGGCTCTAGCTGGCTGAAGCCCGATCTCAGGTGGGGGGGTTTCACCAGGTGGGGCTGGGGGAGTCAGGGAGGGCCTCCCGCGGAGGAATCTCAAGCTCGGAGGGGAGTTAGGGGGCATGTTTTAGGTGGAGGAAACTGACAGCTGTGGTGTGGGGGCTGGGAGGGGCCAGCTGTCTCTGCAGAGTGGCTAGGACACCAGTTTGGCTGGTACAGTGGGATTGCAAAGGCGGGGGTTGGGGGCAAGGGGTGACAGCAGCCAGATCTCAGAGGTCCTGGAAGCATCCTGAGGAGATTGAAGCCTTATTCTCACGTCAGCAGAGAGCCCTGGAAGGTTCTTGAGCACCATCCACTGCAGACTCTTCAGCCCTCCCCGGAGGAGGCACGTCTGCAGCAGCCACGGCTGTGTCAGGTTGGGAGGGCACGTGGACGTGCGGGGAAGGGGCACGGGAACTCAAGTAAGCTCTCTTCATAGTCTGGGGGCCCAGTGAGGGAAGGAGCCCCCCGTTCATACTTTGGAGCCAGAGGTGCTGTCCTCAGGGCCACTCGGGGCCAGGCTTGACAGTCTCTCTCCCTTCTCCCCACTTCCCTCCCAGGGCAGCCCATGACATTCCCCCCGGAGGCCCTGTGGGTGACAGTGGGGCTCTCCATCTGTCTTGTCGTTCTGCTGGTGGCCTTGGCCTTTGTGTGCTGGAGAAAGATCAAACAGACCTGTGAGGAGGAGAATGCAGGTAAGTGAGAGGGGTGTGTGCGCGCGGGTCTTTGGTTTTGTTGGTGTCCATGGCATCAATGTGTGTGTCACTCTTCAGTGACAGAATGCATGTGGGTGTGCAAATGGGGCTAGAGTGTGTGAGCTTGAGGCTGAACATGTCCTGTGTGTGTAAACAAGTGTGAGCCTGCCCCTGAGTGTGCAGACGTGGCAGGAAGAGTGGATATGAGTGTGACTGGGAGTGAGTGGTGCGTGTGTAAGGCTGAAGTGTGTCAAGGGGGTGAGTGTGTCCACGCAAACAAGCATGATGGTGAGTGTAAGTCATGTGAGTGTGTCTGTGAGTGGGCTTGTGGAAGGATGGGGATCCTCATGCGGGTGGGTGTCTGCTGGAGGTGGTGGGTGACTGGGCTGATGAGTGAGTGGGTGGGTGGAGGGGTCAGCTGAGTTGGGGGCTCCAGGCTGGGGTCCCTTTCATCCTGCCACAGGGCTCTGCTCCACTGGGTCTCAGGCTCCGAGCTAAGTCTGGCGTTTGGACCACGAGCCAGGCCTGCTCAGCCCCACTCACCGGCTCCAGCGCCCCCAGGAGCAGAGGTGTGATGATGAAGGTGGGGTTGAGGAAGCTTTTTGTTCACTCTTCCAGGAGCTGAGGACCAGGATGGGGATGGAGAAGGATCCAAGACAGGTAAGTCTGAGCCAAGAGCTGGCACTGTTGGCTGGGGGATGGACACAGGGATGGGGAGAGGACTCCAGGGTCTGGAGGAGCTGCGTTTGCTTGAAGGTTTGAATGACGTGTGTCCCGCGGACTGAGGCCTCCCAGCCGAGGTGAGCCTGGTCTTTGGTCGGTGTTGGACCTGGAGACGGGTCCAGGTGCTGCTTCACTCCTCCTCCTCCCTTTACCCACCTCCCAGGGCTGCTCCACCCTGAGTGACCTGCGCTGTGGGGTCTGGTGGCTTCCTGGGGGAGGAGTGAGGGCGTGGGAGACAGGGCTCCAGCTCTTAGAAGCTGAGTGGCTTTGAGTAATCCATTTTCCCTCTCTAGGCCTCAGTTTCCCCCTACCTGCCTCCCATCATAGGCTGTATGGGTTAAATTGAATGAGATAATGCACATAGAGGGCCCGGCGTCACGGCTGGCACCTGTCAGGGCTCGGCGCTCTGCAGTCCTGGGGGTAGGGCTGGGTTTGCAGTCTGACACTGTCGCACTCTGGTTACAGGCCGTGTGACTTTGGTCCACGTGCTTTGTTCCTCTGGGTTTCAGTTTCCCGTCGGTAAAATGTCATCCTGACCTGCCCGGATGGCACCACAGGCCGTTCTGAAGCTCTCTCGAGTGACTCTGCAAAGGGCACAGCACTGTGGGGTCGCAAGCCTGGCTCTGGTGCCCTGTGGCCGCTGGAGGCCTTGCCGCCTTCCCTTTCTTGGCTCCTGGGCTGGGAGGCAGGGTCCCACTGAGCCATTTGGGGTGCTGCCAGTTGACATGGGTTCCTTCCCCAGCCCAGCAGAAGGAAGGCAGGAGACTGACCCCTGGGGGCTGCTGTAAATTATGCCAATTAATTCTGTCCTGGATGTCTGGGTGTGGTGGGTGTGGTGGGTGTGGTGGGTGTGGGGCAGCCCTGGGATGAGGCCTCATTTTTCATGCTCAGAGGCAGATGTCTTTTGCAGAAGGGAGGGAGTGGGCAGGAGAGGGTGGCTTAGAGCTGTGGTCGGTCTGGGTTCTGCACAGTCCTGGGCCCACCTGGGGACACCTGCAGCCTCCTTTAGCCCCCCACGTCACCCTTCCTTGTAGGGCAGGCTCACTTCCACACCTCTCACTCACAGCAGGGCAGGGGAGTTGTTCCCACTGTAAAGGTGCAGAAAACTGAGGCCCAGGAGGAGGCGTGATGAGCCGCAGAGTCTAGCTGGGACCTGGGACAGCAGCTGTGACATCACCCATACCCTCCCAACCCCGCACTCCTGCCTCTGCCTCCTGGGTCCGGGTCTGTCTAGCCCTTACTTCTTCCTCAGCTCCTGTCCCTCCGCCTGAGCCCCCCCCCCCCACTTTCCACGGGTCCCCCCTCACTGTGTGTTCCTTCCTTTTTTGCAGCCCTGCGGCCTCTGAAACACTCTGAAAGCAAAGAAGGTAAAGACACGTGGTGCTCACGATTGTGTATCTGTGTCTGTGCACCTGTGTGCTCACGACTGTGTGTATCTGGGGAGGGTTGTTGGCGGTGGGGTGCCCTGAGGCTCCCTCCCAGGAAAGCAGCCTAGACTTTCTGCTGGGCAGATGGCAGAAGGCTGAGAAACCAAGGTCCCAGCTGCTCTGATAGGATGCAGAGATGACAGAGGCTTAACCCGGACAGGACGTTAGGTGATCTTAAGGCTATTGATGTCCTGGAACCAGCTTCCATTTACCTGGTTTCTGCCTCCTTCTACTCAAAGCTCCCATCCCCGGGCCCAGGGTGGCGGCGTCAGCTCCCACAGCCCCTCTAGAAGTAAGGGGGAAAGAGGAGAGGGAGGGGACATTCCTTTCTAGAGCTTGACTATAAACAGCGCTGGTCACTCCTGTTTATATCCGTTAGTCGGAACCCAGTCACATGACCCCTAACTCAAGTGAGGCTCGGAAATGTGGGTTCAGCTGGGCAGCCACGTTCCTGGCACACAGTAGGCGGTTAATAAATGGTAGCAATCATTAGTATTCAGATTATTGTAACATCAGCAGTTACTTTAGGAAGTAAACATCTGTGTGTATTTTGAACAAAATATTCCTTGATGCACACTTGTCACTAAATATGAGTGGCTTCCACTTAGAAAATCAAAGGTTTTGGAACCTTAAATCTTTTGCAGGTTGCCTTGGTGTCCCTCTTAGGAAATACACTTTCACCAAATTCCTGGAGGCTCACCCCTGCATTTAGCTTTTCTCTGGGGAGAAGGGGAGGAAGGACATAGGCCCTGTGTTCAGGAAACTTCCGGAGACCGGGGTCCGTGGGGCCCTCGGGAACCTGCATAGAATTCATGATAAAAGCTGGGTGATAGACTCTCATGAAAGGCAGCATCACGCAGGAGAAAGACCCCCCCAGGTTGGGAGGGGAGACCGCGCTTTTGGTCTCTGCCCGGGACCTTCCAGGGGGAGTTTCCTGTCTGGGGAATGGGGTGAAATCCTGCCACACCTCCCGCACGAGGTGCCCCGTTCGCCAGTGCTCTGTGAAGCAGGTCCCAAGTGCTGCAGAGTGCTCGTGGCAGGAGTGGAGGCCTGCGTGGGGGTCTGCAGGGTTGGAGATAAGTTATCCGTCTCCCTGTTGTTCTGAACCAAATGAGGCATAGAAGGGTCGAGCCGATGGAGATCAGAACGTCAGTGTGGTTTCTGACGTTTTGCTGGAGAGTGTGGCCTGGGTGTGCGGAGCCGTGGGCTTCCTGGTCCTGCCCCGCAGGGTGGCAGCCTGGAGCCCCTGTCTCTGGCCAGGCTGGACAGGCACAGAGGCAGCCCCAGAAGGGAGAGCTGCTCTCCTGGGGACAGACAGAGCCTAAAGGATGGGAGAGGGAGGGGGAGGGTCACACATGCCCCCGTCCTTCTTCTAAATTCTCCATTCAGGTCAGGGAGCAGAGCAAGGCCAGAGGTGTGAGTCCATGGGGTACTGGGCCATGTGGAGACCAGATGCCAGAGGGAAGGAGGCTCCGTAGGCTCCCTACAGCGCTTCTCTTGGAGGAATCAGCGTGGGAAGGGGTCGTTGGAAAGGGTTTCCAGCTAGTGGAGGGAAGTGGGCCAGGTCAGGGAAGATGGGTCAAGGGACAGACGAGGCAGGGAGTGGGGTTGGGAGGGGAAAAGCGTGCCAGGTGGAGGGAAGTGTGCAGGGTGGGTGGACCCATGGGGATCCAGAAGAGGCCGGTGAGGACTGTGCTCTCCCCCAGGCACCTTCCTGGTCTGTCTTACGCCAGGTTCTGGAACATTCCCAAGAGTCGAATTCCTGCACTTAATGCTTTCTCCCCCTTTATCTCCCTTCCCATCATGGAATGCAGATGATGGACCAGAAATAGCCTGACCACAAGGACCAGGGAGCTGCCGCCCCTGCCCCGGGGCTCCCACCTCTGGCTGCACTGGGGCCTCAGTGTGAGCCCTGGGCTGGGGGCTTCCCTGCCCCCACAGATGGCTCCCACTCTGGCGGGTCTACTCATTCTGCAAAGGACACGATACACAGAACCACCCCGCCACCTTATTTCTCCGATGAACACGACACACAAACCATCCTGCTGCCTTATTTCTTATGGACACAATACACGGACCTCCCTGCAACCTTATTTCTCCGATGCACAAGCAACACGGACCATCTGGCTGCCTTTTTTCTCCGAAGCCGTGATCCAGTCACCCCTCACCTTGTTTCTCTGATGGCCCTGACAGTTATCACTTCTCAGCCTCTTCTCCCACCTGCCTGTGATTCTGTCTCCTCAGACAGAGCGGCTGCAGCCTGAGCACCTCCTTGCGTCTAGAGGCGCCTTCTCCCTCCCCAGCTAAGTGAAGACAGGGCCCCTCCCCCAGGCACGGGAGACAGCAGGTGCACGTGCTGGAACACGTGAGGACCACCCCTGCCCCGGCTGCGCCCTGGGAGCCCTGCCTTCTGCCCGCCCTCCCCACGGGAAGCACGTGCTGGTCACACGGGGTCTCGGCAGGCACGGCCCCCCTGGGGGGCAGCTTCTGTCCCTCTGTTTTTCCTGCCTTTCCTTTCGTTTATCCATTCAAGTAATGTTCACTGAGCACCCATGGGCTGTCAGCTCTGTGTTAGGTGCTGGGGACCCGACAGGACAAGACAGGCCCTTCCCTTAAGGAGCTTGCCCTTCAGCTGGGAAACCCGTGAGGAAAGAGTGGTCCATGAGGGGGCTCCTGCCTGCTCCCTAGTGTACCTCTCTTCTGTGCCCACAATTCCCTGGATACCTCACCCCCACCCCATCCCTAATCCTTACCCCGAGCAGAGGGTGGGGGCAGAAACCTGGAGAGAGGGACGGAGCCTCTCCCACAACTGGAGAATCTGATGGTTTCCAAAGTATCTTTCCAGGCAGGAGCAGGCAGCCAGGCCCAGCAGGGCCCCGGGAGCCTCGAGCCACAGCATGGGGGAAGCCTGGGAGCAGGGACCCCCATCATGGTGCTATTCTGGGGCTGGGCCCACACTTCCTGGCTTGTCTCTGGCTGACCTCTGGCCCCCAGGGGAGTAACCTTCTGATGTTCTGACGTCCTCCCGCTGACATCTCTCCCTTCTCCAGGAATGGAAGACATGGGGCTTTCTAATTTAAATGTGAGACTCTGAGGAATTTTGTTAACTGGGGGGGTGTATTGGGGGGAAAATAAATGCCTTTGTAGAAAGCTTTTTCTCTGCAAAATGTGTGGAAGCAGGATGGGTGGCGGGACTCTGCAGAAAGGTTCCCTCCCGGACATTTGAGGCTGGAGTCGGGACACCTGGGTCTCCTTACTCTCCCCGTCCTTAAGTCACCGGGTCTGCACGGCCCCCTCCCTGGTCTCCATTTCCCCCTTGGTAAAGTGAGGTTGGCCTCCAGGAAGCCAAGCCCCTTGGTCACTGTATGGGGCTCCACCCACTCCTACAAGTGTCATCTGATATCTTTGTCTCAGAAGAGTCAGACCCTAGGCCTGTTCAAGTCCTCCCTGATGCCCCCACTTCACAGATGCAGAAGCTGAGGCCCAGTAAGAAGCTGACCCAGGAAGGGAGCTCTGCTGGCTGTTCCTGGCTGACCTAGTGGGATGGGCACCAGGTCCTGCCCTGTGACCCTGAGCAGGGCATTTAGCTTCTCTGGGCCTTAGTTTTCTTACATGAAAAATGGGCCTGAGGTTCTCACCACTTTCTAGCTCCAAAGACCGAGAGGAGGGGGTGAACGTGGTAGCAGACAGTTTCGGGGGTTCAGGGACGAGGGAGCCTGCAGCGCACACTGCTGTCATTTGCCCCTGGGTGCCAGGGTCTCAGCACCATCTGCCAGTCAGTCCTGGGGCGGCCAGAGGAGCGGGGCCGGGGGTCAGGACACTTGACTTCTGTTCCCAGACCTGCTACTCACTTGTGACAAGCCCTTCATCCCTCTGAACCTTAATTTCCTGATCTATTAAGTAGGGGTGACGAGTCCCCTTCTGAAAAGTATGTGGCATTCTTTACAAACTGGGCTGCTTGTTGTAAAGTCAGTGTGGCTGGTCCCCTTGCTTGAAGTCCCACCACTGGTGCTCTGGGTGGGTTTTAGAGTCGAAAGCCTTGGGTTGAGGCTCTGCCTTTGCCCCTTATCTCCCCCTGTGTTCTCACCTCCCCAGGCTTCAACCCCGCCTGTAAGGTGGGGACAATACAAGTTCTTGTTTTATAGGATAGTGTGGGGACTGGACAACAGGAAGAAGACACTGTGAACTGTGAAGTGCTGGGGTGCACGCTGATGGCGTCTCTCCCCCTCCCTGCGGTCGGGTGGCATGCTCCTGCTCCCTCGCTCCTGCTCCCTCGGTGGTTTTGTGGGTGGAGCACAGCTGTCTGAACCTCAGTTTGCCCGTCTGTAAAGCAGGCACGGTGACCAGGGCTTTTTCCTTCTGAGAGGGCTGGGACGAGGCTCAGACAGGACGCTGTACCAGGTGCTCCAGGGGGGTGCCCAACAGGTGTGGGGCCTTCCTGGGGGCTGAAGGGTGAGGAAGGTGGCCACTCAGTCCCCCAGTCACTGGTGCCCCAGAGAGCAGTATTTTTAGCTGCCCTTCCTGGGCAAAGCTCCAACTCCTTCATTTTAGTGGAGAAATAATTCCTACCGGGTGACAAGCGGTAGCCTGCAGGTGTCACATCCATATTAAAGAGGGGACAGAGCAAGGGTTCGTTTTCCTGGCTCGAGGTGTGACCGGAATTCACCTCCAGGACCATTTGTAACCAAGGCCATGGAGACCAGCTAGTGGCTCTGGCTACTTAGAAGGAGGAGGCAGGTTGAGGGGTGCAAACGGAGCAGCTGGGGGGCCTGAGTCAGCCTGCCTTCTCCCCCGGCTCGCTTCCTCTTCTAGCACGCGCTCTTCTGCTCACAGGCATGAGGGGCGCCTTCCGTGGGGTCTGTGCGGGGAGAGGCACCTGACCTCGCCCATCCCTGGAGGCGCCTGCCAAGCAGGATGCTGGTACGCGTGGGCCCATGAGCAGACACCCCGGCAGAATCTGAGCTGGGCAACATCCAAAGCTCTTGTTGCAAAGCCCAAGCCTTACACTGAGACGTGAAGCCAAAGTTTGCCCCAAGGATCCCCAAACCCAGGCCTCCACGTGCAAGGCACCCACCGAGAAGCAGGACCAGAGGCTGCTGTGAATGAGCGGCGGGAATGTGGGGGGCGTAGGGGGCAGCAGTCTTCACCTCCAGCCCCCCGCCCCTACTCGGAGGGGAAGCAACACGAAGGAAGGGTTCGCAATCCTTTGAGACTTTCCCCCAGGCTCACACATCGATAAAAATGAAATTGTACATACTGTCCTGCAACTTTTTTTCTGTTTTCTTTACCATTTTCTTAAGTCAGTTCTTTTTCTTTACCTTCTATATTGAGGTGTAGCATACATCTGGGGTGGAAACGATGCTGGCCCTTAGTGTATGGCTCCGTGGATTTACCCACGTAAGCATCACCCGGGGATCCCCCTGGCACGCTCTGAGGCCGCTCTGAAGTTCACGAAAACCCCCACTCCTGGGCTCTGTGTGCCTGGAGCCATTGCTGGACCCTTTGCACACCTGCATTTCTGCAGGATAAAAATGTCTCCTGTTGTGTGTTTACCCTGGCCGGACTCCTCACCCCAGAAGACAGCCCGGCTCACAATACCCTCGGTGGACAGGACTCACACTCTGCCCTTCCCAAAGTAAAACCTACTTTACAAAGTAAAACCTAATCAAAGTAAAACCTACTGTTCAGAGAGTCCCCGACAGATCTTACAACCAATCAGGGACCTGTGCACCAATTCATCATGCAGCCCCCTCTTCCTTGTGTGCAGAGCCCCCTCCCCCCAATAAAAGACCCTGCACGGCCACCCTCGGCGCTCAGTGGCACTCGCGCAGGCACCTCTTCTCTGTGTGGCCCCCTGTTGCCTATAGCAGAGTAACTATTAAACTTCCTTAAACTTTTCTCGGTCTCTGGTGATTCTTTTACCAACCCACGTCACCGGCCCATTACTGCGTTGTGAACACAGCGTCACGCAGTTCAAGACACAGAGCACTTGCAGATCCCAGGAAGCTCCCTCCTGCCCTCCCCAGGCCACAGCCCCACCGTGGACACTGCTCTGGCTGCTGGCACCATGATTTGTTTTGCTTGTTCCTGAATGTCATATAAATGGAGTCCTGCCGTATAAACTTTTCTGGGTCTAGCTTCTTCCAGAGACCTCCCTCATTCTTTTTAAATGGCTACATAGTATTTCATAGCGCTGCTGCTCTAGAATATATTTTGCCAGTTTCTATAGTTTGGATACAAATAACGCAGCCTTGTGCTCTGGAGTCCACAGTATGGAGCCCAGAAGTGGGATCACAGGGTCACAGGCCTGCACGTTGTAAACATTGGTAGAGCTTCCACGTGTTAGGGCTGCCTTTTTTTAGCCAGTACCTGTGGCAGTAAGAATGTGCGAGCAAAGAACACATAGGGCCACTAGCAAAACGGACCCAGGGCAGCAGTCGTGCTGGGAATCCCGCCCCAGCCGGGCTCTCGGGGACCTCAGCAGCGGAGCCCGACTCAGCAGAAGGCGAGGCCTGTGGCCATCTCTTCCTCCCCCACCTCCTCTGCACTGCCTTCCCCTTCACCACCTACCTTGTGGCAGCCGCTGCCTCAGCTCGCCAGGCCAGGACCTGACGGTCTTCATGTTTCCGGGACCCCAGTCCTGGAGTGGACTAGGCCTGCCTCTTCCTGGGCTGGGGAGAGCAGCCGTGTAAGCGTGGGCTGAGCCCTGCTTCTGACCACACCTGACCGCAATGAATGGGGCGCCCAGGACATTCATTAGCATCTCATTGGCTGCAGGTGCCTGAGGGCAAGTTAAATGTCCTGCACTTGTGTCTGAGGGTGTTTATGACCTGCCGTTTGGCTCCACCAGCTCCAGGTAATTATGGTGACACTGTTGCACCACTAATGAGGTGGTGCTTGTTAGAGCACAGGAAACACGGGTCTCCTGGGGTAGACCCAGACCAGCCCTAGACACAGAGGGTCTGTGACCTTTGTCCCCAGCCTTTCCCCAGCACCTGAACCGCAAAATAACCCCTTCCCCTCAACTTCCCTCACCTGACATGGTTTCTTCAGCCCCATCACCCTCCTTGGACATGTTTCCTCTTTGTCCCTTTCAGACTGAGGCCCTGGCATGGATCGAAATGTTTTAGGTCATCATAGGCCAGTCTCTCACCTCCTTGGTCCTGAGCACTATGCTCCTAGTGATACAGCCCCGGGTCCCCTTAGTCCAGTGGTTCTAAACCCTGGCTGCACCCGAGAATCACTTGGATTTTTAACAATACTGATGTCTGGGCACCATCTCCAGAAGTTCTGATGCAGGTGATTGGGATCATTGCTAAATATTTGATGTGCATACCCCAGGGGCTCCAGCCTGGCTTACAAGTTAATGCAAAATAGAATTCAGAGGAACAACCCTGAGCAGGGGCTTTTGAGACCAGGCACCTGAGACAAGCCAACTGTTTTAATTGTCACTGAATCAGACCAAGGGGTGTTTGTTTTCCGACTAAAGGAAGCACAGAAAATACAAGGACAAGGAAGGTTAAGGGAAGTGATCCTGTTTCGTGTGGAGAAAAGGGGGCCCTGTTCCCTGTGTTGTGGGGCCCAGAGGGGAGCAGGAACCCTGAGTTCCTGCCCTCGGTCAAGTCAGACCAAGCACCTGGGCTCTGGGGAAGTGAGAAAAGATGGGGGGCACCAGCAGTGATGGCTCAGCCCCCTTCAGCCTGAGTACTGGAAATAGGGGGCTCTTCCCTCTTCCTCCCACTGGCTCCCCTTCTCCCTCTGTCTCCCTCCCTCATCACCCCCAGGCTTCCAGATGTGCAGTGCCACACGGCTGGTTCCGGCTCCCTCCCTCCAGCACAGTGTTCTCTGCAAAGGGAAGGACCATCTGTCCTGCTCCTTGCAGCCCATCAGTCTGTGCGCGTGTGCCAGGCTCAAGGAAGTAGCCTTCATGCCCTTTCTAATTTCTTCCATCCCTGCCTCAAATTTGCTTCTGCCCCCGGATATCCTGCGGCCTCCAGTGCTCTGTAGACATGCCGTATCCAGAATCACCTGAGCATAGCATCTCTTTTCTACCACTTCCTTCCTGCCGCCCTCCTGCGGGGTCTCTGGCCTCTAGTCCTTCCTCAGTCTCAAAACTTACCTATCTGGAGTCCACCTGTCTAGTCCCATAATTCACAGACTGTTGGGCTCCCCGAGTCCTGGTCTGCACCCTGTTCACTCCCTTCCTGCCTCTTATGTTTCAATATCCTCTCTAAACAGTTCCTACAGAATGTGACCCCTACTCTCCGAGCGTTGGGAGTAAGGACCAACGTGTGTCTCTTCCAGCCACTGAACTGTTTTGCTTTATTTGCCAGGAGAATTTAGTGTAATCTGCTGCTGATGAATGAGCACATTCCTTCTTGTTCCTATAGCTTTCATAATTGCCCTGAAGTCCCTGTGCTCACTGTGGCTGCTTCAGCAAACATTCTGAGAACCCGAAGCTGGCCAGGTGGCAGGGGGAGCTCGGCCTCCTTGGCTGATGATGCCGAGGTCCTTGGTGACCTGGGAGGCAGGGCCAGGCTGCTGATCTCCTTGGCATCTACCCGGGCTGCCCTTCAGAGTGTCCGCCCACCCGCTGCAGCCAGGAGGATCTGGGTCAGCCCCAGACTGTGCTGGCAACCAGGGCCTCCAGACCTGGGGCATTTGTGGAGCTGGCTCTGCCATGCTGGGAGAGGGGTGCAGTTTGCTCTGTCTGGAGGGTGAGCGATGAGGGAGAAGGGGACAGAGATGACTGACGGAGTGGCAGAAGTTGCACGGACCACGTTCTATCCTGTTTCTAAGCTTTGTTCAAGCTCTCCTCCCAGCGGGTCTGCCCTCTGTCTTCTGTGCCTGTGCGGATCCTACACACTCCCTCCCGTGCGGCCCTCTGGGTTCACCTCCGTGTTTCACAGCCGTAAGAAAGCACCGGCTCCTTCACTGGTCTCTGGAAATTCATCTCTTCTCCCCAGATCAGGTCTCGATTTCCCCCACCCAGCCCAGGGCACAGAGCAGCCCCTCACCTCTGGAACACTGCAGGCAGGGAAGTATTCAAACCACCTTAGTCCAGTGTCTGAATGGGATTCAGACTGAGGCTGAAGTTTGCTTCTGCACTATCCCTGAAAAAAAGGATTTTCCAGCAAATGAAGAATGTAAATGAGGCTGTCAAAGGGTGCTTAACCTAGTTAAAGGAATAATCTATTTTAAAAATCTCTTAGAAGCCCCTATTTACCCAGAAACAATTGATATGGTAATTGCAAGGCACTCTCTCTTTTTATTTACCAGAGAAGATTCCCTAGGCTCCATTAGCCCACTCCCACGCTCTGGGTGGGGGACGCTACCTGCTAACCCTTGGCGTGCTGGGTACTCTGTGCCCTTGCAGGTTGTGTCTGTAAAATGGGGGCAAGAGTAGCACCCCCTTCCCTGGGTGACTGAGATGGAGAGAGATCGCCCAGAGGACAGAGGCCTCATGGGGCCCCCTCACCTGCACTGTGCAGTGTGAACGGATGGGCCTCAACAGATGGCCTCAGGCTCAGGCCATACAAAGGAGAGAGATTTGACCTGAGACAAACAGAGAGGGGACAGGCAGGCAGTCAGAGGGTGGGTGGCGGGGGTGAGGGGGGTGGTAGAGGACAGAGGTGGGTGGGGAGGGCTGCTCACCGCTCAGCTGAAGACAGCAGTAGAAGGAGCTCCAGGCGTGAAGGGGAGGCAGCCATGGCCCCCTGGGTACCAGCACTGCAGATCAATGTAATCCCTTGGCCTGCAGATTGATTTGCTTTCTCGGGGTTTAATTGGCTTGTTGGCTTTGGCTTGGGGAAGAGAAAGAGGCTCTTTCCCAAGGAGAAGAGCTGTGTCAGAGGCAGCCATGGCACCTCCATCCCTGCCCCACCCCCACAGAGGGAAGCTGGGGCAGGAGACACCATTCTTACCCCCTCCCCAGGCCACAAGCTGGGCTCTCCCTGCCCACTGGAGTGGGGCAAGGCGAGGCTGAGAGGCCTGGGCTGAGGGGCTCCTGGGATGGTTGTCTGGCCCCGTGCACCTGCTCGGGCTCTGCTGCAGCCCTGGATGGGTATGTGCATGGGGGGAGGGGAGCAGGTGAGGGAGTGGGGACAGGAGAGAGGAGGAAAGCATCGACAAATCTGGGCACGTCAGCCTGTCCGGGAAGGGACCTCCCAGCTCTTTACCTTGTACCACTGAGTCAGAGAAGGGGAGCAACTGCCCAGCGGCTGGGAGCTGTGCTCGGAGGAGAGCCCCCGAGGCTCCTGCCCCAGCTCAGCACTGGGTCCATAAGACTCTGTTATATCGCCCTCTGGGGTTCAATCCAAGGACAGGAACATGGCCTTGGAGCAGCCACCTCCTGCAAGGGGGGGGGGGCAGCCCAACAAAGTGGGCTTCTCCTCTTTGCAGCCCCCAAAGGGCCAGGGCCCCCGAGGGAGACGTTGCGCTGGTGGTGGCGGCAGTGGCGGCTGAGGCCTCACAGGACATGTCTCCTCACAGCCTCAGCAGCCTCCTCTCTGCTCCTGTGGTTTTCCTAATAAACACTTTTAAAATATTTATGAAGGCAACTTCAATGAAGCAACACAACATTGCTTTAAAGTGAATTTCTTCTCCTAATAGGTAGCTTTGGCATGAGCTCTGAGTGCCAAGCTCCTAAGGGCAGGCCCATCAGGGTGAAGCCCCAGGGTTGAGCACTTGGGGTTCTCCCTGAATGAGCTAAGCAGGAAGGGGGTCCCCTTCCTTCCTCAGGGGGCCAGGCCTGGTGGCAGGTGAGGAGGCAGGGTGGTTTGACAAGGCTCAGGGACTGTACTCTGGGGGAAGGGGTTGATGAGCCTGGCTGAGGCCCTGGGAGAACTGACAGGGGAGGAGCCTGAAAATTAGAAGCGTCTCTGGAACCAGAACCATGGACAGCACCTCCAAGCTGTGCCCCCGGGGATCTGGGATGCCCAGGGGCTGGGGCCTAGGACTGCTGGGTCCGGGCCCCACTTTGTTGATAGGAAGAGCTGTGCTCTAGAAGGAAGTGATGGGTGCCATGGGTTGATAGGGAGGGGCCTGGGGGGCCCTGACCCCTGAACTCAGGTGCTCCCCAGCAGCCCTGGGAGGAAAGGCTCTGACAGCAATACCTTGTGTACATATGTTGGGGTGGCACTTGGGATCTGCAGCTGGCCCCAGATTTGTGTCTGGCCTTTGAAAGTCCAAGGAGTCCCCTCCTGCCCTCCTCCTTGCATGGACCCCCATGCCGCCCTCTCCTGTCAGTTAGGATGTCACCTGGCCCAACCTCCTCCTGGTGCAGACAGTGGGGAAATGAATGCTCCTCCCCACGCCTCCGCCCCTCCCCAGGCTGGCAGGAAAACCCCTGTCTGTATCTGTCCGGAATGCAGATGGAGAGAGGCCTTGACAGAGAAATCTGGGGAGGAAGGTTCTATCCTCACCCGGCTTATCCCCAGAAAAGTCTCTTTCTAACAAGAACTGTTTTCATCACCATCGCCTAAAGCCTGGAGCTGCTCTAATTACGTGTCAGGCTGGGATCTGACAGGAAGCATTTTAATTATTAATTTGAAGTGTGCCGAGCGTCGAGATGGAGGAGGGCTGCTTCCCTAAGCTTGCTCATGCCCAGCCCTGTCTGCTGGGGCCTCATTAGTGACACCCCAGGCCTCCCAGGCCTCCCTCCTCAGCCGGAGCCTCCTTCCTGCCACGGTGCAGGATCTGCATCTCCCACTCCTCTGCCCTGCCTAACCTCCTACTTTGCACGGTGCTTTCTTGTTTTCCTTATTTCCCTAAGATCTTTGGCACAGAGTCTGCTATTCCCACTGTACAGATGGAGGAGACTGAGGCTCAGGAAGGGCAGGGAGTCTGCCTGATGTCACGACATGCAACAGCCACACGCAGGGCAGAACCTCTGAGCTTTCCAGTTTGGGCCTGTTGGTTCTTGCTGGCCAGGGAGGCGGGGATGTCTTCTGCAGGGCTATCTCCCCTACTGTCCCATCTTCATATGCACGTCCTCTAAGGGGTACGCAGAGTTCCCTTTGATTTGTTGCATGCAGCTGAAGGGACAGGTTCCTTGCTCCATGTACACCCAGGCACGGGCATGCCCTTCTGGGTTCTGGGGTCAGACTGCTTGTCCCATCCCAGGTGAACTGGAGTCACGGCCTGGTCGTAGACTGAGGACATCATTTGGCCTGTTTCCTTTTTTGCCTCCATCCAAGGAAGATTCAGCCTCTGCTCATTGGTTGTTTTCTAGATTTGACCCTTCACATCCTCCTGTGGATCAGGGCCTGCCCCTTCCATCACACACCATTGTTTCTGCATTTCTGCATTCAGAGCCATGAAGTCCCAGACTGGTCAGCAGCTCTGGAGCAGAAGAATGTACTGTTTCACATCTGTTCAGCTGCTGACTTTCTTCTGTATCTGAAAATTCCTTCTGCTTTCCCTCTGAGCCCTGGGGGTTTTGCGAGGTTGAGGTGGCACTCCTATCCCAGGCTCCCCTTCTCGTGTTGCTAGCTGCCCAGGCAGCCAGGCCCCACCCTGGCTGATCCCCACCTTCCTAGGCCATGCCTGTCTCTGTCCACCCCCAAGGCTTAATGCTCAGACGGTTGCTTTCAGCTGATGGCCTCTGGTTCAGTTCTTTATGTAGCCTTCCTTTATGTTTGATCCTGTGCTGTAGTTGCACGGAGAGGTCATGATCCACCAGGGAGATTTGATCTAGGAGGAGCTGTGGGGTCCAGAGTTGGGAGCAAGAAACCTTGGAGGAATTGGGGAAGGCTTCCCAAATATGTGACATTTGAACTGAGACGTGGAGGATGATTGGTATTTCAGTCATGGTTGTGTGTAGGAAACAGAAGCTACTGGATTCTAAGCAGAAAGGGGTTGCATGCAGGGTGTTTGCAAAATTGTTGGAAGGGCTGAAGGAGCAGGCTTGGGGCTGGGTCTCCAGGAATGACTCCCAGAATAGTCCAGAAGGGACCAGCCAGGAGGCGGCTACCTTGGCCACAGTGAGAGGCACTGTGGGACGCTGGAGCAATCCCCTCGCCCGGCAATGCCCACGTCCTCATTTCTGGAACCTGTGAATATTACCTTATAATGGTAAAGGACACTTTGCAGATGTGATTAAGAGTCTTGATCTCACCAAAGTGGGTACAGAGGGAATATATATCAACATAACAAAGCCATTTACAACAGACCCACAGCCAACATAACACTCGGTGTGAAAAGCTGAATCCTACTAAATTCAGGAACAAGACAAAGATGCTCATTCTCACCGCTTCCACTCAACATAGTATTGGAAGTCATTTTATGGAATCTTATGTCATTATACATATATACACAGACACAATGGATATATATATATATAATGGAATCTTACTCAGCCATAAAGAAGAACAAACTATTGCATTTGCAGCAACATGGTTGGATCTAGAGAATATTATATTTAGTGAAGTAAGTCAGAGAAAGACAAATACTATATGGTATCACTTACATGTGGGATCTAAAAGTAACACAAATGAATCTATATACAAAACAGAAGCAGACCCACAGGTGTAGAAAACAAACTTGTGGTTGCCAAAGTGGGGAGAGGGAGGGGAAGAGGGAGAAACAAGTGAGGAGTATGGGATTAACAAACCACTATACATAGAGTAGGTAAGCAACAAAAATGGGCTGTATAGTACAGGGAACCTTATTCAATATCTTATAATGAGTTATAGTAGAATGTAATCTGAAGGACAAACCTGAATCGCTTTGCTGTACACCTAAAACTAACACAATGTAACAAATCAACTATACTTCAATGAAAAAAAAGAATCTTGAGATGGGTAGAGTGCCCTGGATTATCCAGGTGGGCTCAATATAACCACAAGGGAGGTTAGATAGGAGGGAGGCAGGAAAGGAGAGCCAGGGAAAAAAGAAAGAAACAGGGTGACAGAAGCAGGATCTGGCTTGAGGATGGAGGAAGGGGCCACGAACCAAGGAGTGCAAGCAACATCAAGCAGCGAGAAAAGCCGGGGAAACGATTCTCCCCTAGAGCCTCCAGTGGGACACGGGACTGCCCACCTTGGTTTTAGTCCAATGAGATTGATTTTGGACTTCTGACCTCCAGAGTTAAGAGAATCAGTTCGTGTTGTTTTAAGCCTGTGAGTTTGTGGCACTCGATTACGGCAGCAAAGAAACACGGGGTGTAGGGAGGAATTCCTGGAGGCACTGGGTTCAGGACCTCGCTGCTGTGGCCGGGCCGGGAGGCAGGGGTCATGCTGCTGCCTGCCAGCACCCGTGAGTCTGAAGACTCAACCCTGCAATGTGGCTGCATTTCCACAACCAGGCTTGCAGGCCCAGAGCAGCCAAAGATGGCCTCCAAATTTGCGGCCCGGGTCTCGCCAAAGTGCCTCGCGTTGCTGGAACTGAGCTCATCCTCAGCGGTAAGGGGCCTAGTAAGTGTCATTTTTAGCTTTCCAATCACAGCAATCCAGGAGGGCCACCAGGAGAGGGGTAAGAATGGGATGCCCAGTGTTCATCAGACATAAACACAACAGGGAATAACGGAGTGATTAAAATGAGTATTAAGTGTTATACCCTGTCTGTGGTTTTAGCCCCAAACCCTGAAAACCTGACCCCGGCCCATGCCTGGGTGCTGTAACTGTCCTCTGTGCTCAGATGAGGCTAAGCTACTTGCCCCAAGTCCCACAGTCAGCAAGTGATAAATCAGGGATCAAACCCGGCTTTGCTCAGCGCTAGAGCTGGAGCTTCAGGGCCCTGCACAGTCCTGAGGGGAAGCAGAGTCAGTCCCGGGAGGGGAAGTGGCCTTGGGAACAGAGAGGCCAGAGGGCAGCAGCCACTTCAGGGACTGCGAGCAGCTCACCTGCCTTGAATGAAAGCTGCGTGGATGGGAGTGGCCAGGAAGGCAGAGAACCAGCAGAGACCAAGCTAGGAGGGTCTTAAGTGTGATCCTAAAGGCCACGAGGAACCGCTGAAGTTTTTTTTTTTTTTCTTTTTTTCATGGGAGGTTTTAAAACAGGAGCGGGACACGTTGTTTTGCATTTTTGTATGTGAAGGATGGTTTACACTGGAGATCGGGGCGCTGAGTCAAGGAGAGCAGGCTGAGCCCCTCCCTTGCCCTGACTGTGTCCCCTCCTTGGCCTCTCCCTGAGCCCTAATTCCTAATGTAGACTGAACCTGCCCCGCAGCTGAGCCCCTACCTCATCCAGCCATCCTAGGGGTGCCACTGCTGACAGGGGCGATCCGGTGAGAGAGTGATTCACTCCACACAGCCGTTCGCCATTGTTCTGTCCGCAGCCCAGAGCTCACACCTTAAAAAAGCAGAGAAGTGTCGGCTTCCTCTTGAAGGAAGACCGGGCAATGCTTGCCTTGCACTTGCGAATCGAGGAGGACTAGGAGGAGTTGGGGGGTGGGAGGTGGGGGAGGAGAGGAAGGTGTCCTAGGACATGAAGCTCCATTCTCCATAGTGAAGGGGGCTCTCACTGCAAACCCGGAGCTTCCGGGCAGCCAGATGCGAGGGGAGCAATATATAATGACAGCCTGGGTCCAGGTGCGCTCTGCTGGGCCTCCAGGAGGGAGGTCTGACCCCAGGCTCTCCCACAGCCGCATCCCAGCAGGGTCTTACTTAGGAGAGAAATGAGAAGACCTGGTAAGCCAGGCTAGCCAAGCCCATCCCTCCCTGGCATCCACTGGGCCTTCAGAATGTATAAATGTTATGGGGGAAAGGCACTTGATGAAGCAAAAATTCACTTAACTGACATCTCACAATGTCCCATCCTCACTCCGTTATTTCATGAACGAGTTATCTCTGTGGCTAGTGCTCCAGTGGATTGATGCAACAGCTACAAGGGCTATTTGATTTGAAGATTCCTTTATTGAAAAGCATGAATTCATCCCTCAGTCTTGCAATGATGCCTTTAAATTAAAAAGCAAACAAAGCAAAACAAAACTGAGTGGATGCTTCAGTGCTTCCAGCAGAGGTTGGTGCCTTGAAGAGCCGGAGGGTCAGGCAAAGTGCCCTTCTTGCCCTTTGGCTCCTTCAAGACCCAGAATGACACCCCCTCCTTCTGGGAGGACTTTGGGGCTCAAGGCCCCCACTGTGGACCTGAAGAGGGATTTAGGTCCTGAGGGCAATGGAGGCCTACCGAGCGCCTGAGCTTGAGGCATGTTCATTCAATGTACATTCACTGAGAACCTACTGTGTGCCAACCCTGTGCCAGCTCCTGGAAGCACACTGATGATTCCTGCCCTCAAGGGGCTTGCAATCCACTGGAGGAGAGGCTCCAGTGGGGAAAATCCATCTCAGTGCAGTTATGAAGGTGGAAGGAAGGTATGTTTAAGACTTGCAGTGGGGAGGGTATAGCTCAGTGGTAGAATGCATGCCTAGCATGCATGAGGTCCTAGGTTCAATCCCCGGTACTTCCATGTAAATAAATAAATAATAAATAAGTAAACCTAATTACCTCTTCCCTTCAAAAAATAAATAAAATAAAAAATAAAGTAAATTAAAAAAAAAAAAAGACTTGCACGGGCAGAAGGGAGGGATGGCATGTTGAAAGATGAATTGGGGACAGGTCATATCAACAGAGGAATCAGACTGCTTGCAGGAGCCACTGTAAATGTATGAGGGCCCCTGGGGGTTGCTGGTGATGCCCACCCCACCTGGAGGGGCCTTGCTTTTCAGTTTCTGCTGACTGTTTCTGTGTGGGGTAGAAGCCCAATGTTGTCAGATCAATTGATTTTTTTAGAGACAGTTTTTTTGCACAAAATTGAGAGGATTTTCCCAAGAAACATGAAATCTGTGTTTTTATGTGATATCCTCTTTAAAACAAAATTATATGTGAGAAGCAAACAAGTTTGCAGGCCACCCATTTGCAATGTCTGGATGTGAAAAAGAGAAGCACCCAAGCAACTGGAGGGCAAGTAGGGTCAGCGAGGCCGGAGAGGGGTGTGTCTGGGCTGGAGAAGTTCTCGGCCCCCTCCACCTGCCGTGGGGCAGGAGGACCACGAGCAGCTTCGCAGGCAAGCCCCCAGCCCCTGGCTCGATCGAGCACAAGGGGCTCTTCTATGAGGCAGCCAGAGGGAAGGGCCTGGATGGGGCCTTCCTTTGGGGGAGGCAGGACCCCAAGGGAGACCCAGATGCTGAGTGGGCAAGACTGGACTCCATGTCTGGGCACACACCCTAAACGGCAGGCCTGGAGTGAAGTCCATCCTAAGAGGGCAGCACCTCATTCTCAGGCACCAGGGACACTCAGTGTGCCTCACCCATGAAAGGGGTCTCAGGCTGGTCTCCTGCCTCATGCTCCTGGCTTCTCCCCCAGGGACCTCCTGCCCTGCCCCCTTGCTGCCTCTGGGATCACAGACTGCCCCAAACATCCTGAGGCTCATCCTTTCTCATTGTTGGTCTTATGGATTTAACTCTCCACACTCACCCTGGGTCCCTGGGGCAAGTGTACCTCCTCCAAACACTGTCCCCTGAGGGAGTGGTCAATCTTGGGGGCAAAGGGGAGGGATGGTGCCAAGACTGCTGGCGAAGAGCAGGCGCCAGGGTTTGGGCCCTCCCTCTGCACTCCTGGGTCACCAGTGAACTCTTTTTCTCCCCAACCTCTCCAAAGGGACGCCAGCACGGTCTACTCCTCGGCTCAGGGAAAATTCTGTCCCTACAGGGGTCTCCTGGAAAGGCCCTACCACTGGCCACAAAGAAATCCCATAAAAATCAGGACCCCAGGCCTCCTACCACACTTCCTCCACAGGCTGTGCCTTGTAATGACCCCTGGCCAGGCTTACCTCCGTGGGGGTGGAGGATGGGTCAAGTAGAGAGAAGGCAGGTGAGCTGGTGTCCGGAGCGCTTCTAAGAAGGTGGTGGCGTGAAGGATGCCCTGCTGGGTCTGCACCACCTACTGTGCCCCCGGGGAAGCTTCCAGTCCCTGCACGTCCCAGCAGGGACAGGAGAGGGAGCAGCCCAAACAGGGAACTGAGAGCCGCAGGCAGGTGCGTGAGCCTGAGCGTTCCTGGCAGGGCGTCAGATCTCATCAGGCATGGGCCCAGGGTGTGGACAGCACGGGCCCGAGGTCACCCACTTTGGTCTCCTCGGCTGACACGTGTGGGGACAGGAAGGTGGGAGGGCTGGGTGGTGATGGCGGCTACGCAACCGTGTGTAGTGGAGGGCAGGGCAGGCAGGTGGGCAGAGTCAGGGCTCATCAGGATCTCCGCTGGCTCACCTGTAATGGGGCGGTGCAGTCCCAGTGCCCCCACCCCCACCCCATGGGGGGAAAGGTTCTGGGAGAATGCCTCGTGGGAGGGGCGTTTAACCTCCTTGTGTGACACACTGGGGCTTTGGCATGTCTGTTTGACTTACCAGTGTGCTGATCGTGTGATGTTCTTCCCTATTCAGTGCAGCGGGGCCCTATCATGATGGTCCCTCCTGGATAACACATTCTTAAGTCTCTTCTCCTGGTCTCAGACTAGCCGGGAAACCCCGATTCCTCCTCCCGCAGTCAAGAGGAAGGAGTGGGTCTGAGGGCGCCACGGGGCTCTCTAGGCCCTCACTGCATATCTTTCTCACTTTGCACCAACGTGCATCCTCTGTTGCAGCAAGGCCCCTCTCTGCTGTCCCCTGAAGGCCACCCCAGCCATCTTTGTAAAGTTCCGCCTGACCCCAATGTCCTTCGTTCCCACTTCCAAGTGACCAAGTTCTACCCCATTGCAAATGAATTCCATTTCAAATCCCTCCTCCCCCCCACCCCCACCCCCCAAAGCCTTTCCCAGATACTCCAGCCCCGAACTAATGCCAGTTCAGCCCAGACCAGAGAGGGGCTGGACATTTATTGGGCTGAGGACAGCGTCGTCTTCCTGGCTCTGGGGAGACATCAGAAGGGGAAAAGGACACTTTGGACCTGGAGCTGTTTTCTGCTGGTCACCTAGTCAGTGACCCAGACCCACTGGTTTTAGAAGTCTTGCTTCTGGGGGCCTGCGGCCTGGGCTGGAGGAAGCGGGGCCTGGCCCAGATGAGTGCTGGTCAGCTGTGCCGAGGGAAATCCGTGCTCTGGCAGTGCTTCTACTCCCGGGGGTTCCAGATACCCTGAAGCCAGGAGTGTGGGAAGCATGGCGAAGTCAAGATCCAGATCCCATTTCTGCATTTCAGAGCTGGCTATTTGGGGAAGGATACACCTCTCTGGGCCTCAGTTTTCTCATTTGTAAAATGGTAATAGTCTCAGGGACTTGGAGGGTTGCTGTAAAGTAGGTAAGATAATTTACATAAAGTGACTAATGCATCAAGTAATAGGTATTCCACGAACAGCAGCTTTTATGTAGTGTAAATAATAATAGCAGCGTGAACCCCCAGCTCCACCAGTTTCCTGCTGTGCAACTTTGAACAAATTCCTTGTTTGTTCATCAGCTTCCTCACCTGTAAAATAAGGATTGTGGTTCATCCATTTACTTAATGAATAATTATTGAGCAACCTATTATGTGCCGGGCACAACTAAATCTGCCATTTAGTGCTGAGATGCAGCCCAGTGCCCAGGCGCAGGTGCATACTAGGTGGCTGATAAATGTCAGCTCCCTCACACAAGCCCCAGCTGGGGGATGGGAGGCAGGGGAGGGTGGGGAGGGGTCGGAGCAGTGAAAGGGACCTCAGGAAGGGCAGAGGAGAAAGGGGTGGGAGGCTGGGCCTGCCTTGAATTCCAGCTTCCTCCCCGCCCTTTTTTCCTCCTGTTGACAGGGCCTCACCTTGTCTCTAAGAGCTGGGGTCTCTGTGTGGTTTGCCACCCTTTCTGCCTCTTGGTCCCATCAGACGGCTTCTGTAGACTGGCTCATCTGTCCCCTGCCTATAAAATAGAGACAGTGGTGCCTCCTCATTCTCAGACATTGGAGACACTGCAAGGAGCATGAGGGCTGAAAGGACTGGGAGTGGCCCAGGCTCTCCAAGCAAGACTCCACCCGGCGCAGCCCGGCCCTCTGGGGGCTGTGCAGGCCCAGCTTCCCAGCACGGAGGCCCGCCCACAGGAGCCGCTTGCTCCTTCTCTACCCGCTGAAGCAGGGCAGGGCGGGCTCGTACACATCCAGGTAAGTCTGCCTTTGGGAAGGAGAGGCAAAAGTCTGCCTCGGAGGAGAAGGCACAGGGGTGCGAGTGATCCTGGGCCCAGCTAGAGTGACGCCAGCCCCAAGCCCTCAATCCACACCGCAGGCTGCAGATCACGCCGGCTCTCAGCCCTGGCCCTGGACACTGCTCCTTGAGAGCCTGCCTCCTGACGAAAGCCCTTCAGGACGTAGCCCAGGCCGGCAGCCGATTCCACCCCGGCGCTCAGGGGCCTGCACGAGGAGTCCCAGGTTAGAGCCCCACCTCATATGCACACTTCTGGACACTCCTGTCAGGAGCCCTGACAGGAGAAGGAAGGTGGTTCTGGCCACACCTCCTGAGACCTAAGAGGTGAGCAGGCATCTCTGTGCCTAAGATGAGCTCTGTGACAGCTTTGGGACCTGTGGGGCCGGATCCTTAGCATTTTAAAATTTTATTATGACTGCATTTGTTTAAATATATATATATTTATAGCTCTATGTGCCCACAGCCCCAAGCCCCTCCCGGGCCCCTAGTTTTTCCCCTTGGCTTTCTGTCTGGCCGTGTAGGGCAGCACCGTCTGAGTGCTCTTGTCTGACACCGTTTGGGTGCTGCTGTTCCTCGTGACCCTTCGGGTCTGCTCGGGGGCCAAGGTCGGGCCCGAGCAGCGGCCAGTCAGCGGCGAGCGCCTCGGCTTGTAGGGAGCCGGGGAGGGCTTGAGGGCGCCAGCCGGGGCCTCTGTGTGGGGAGGCTCTGGGGACAGGCCCGCCTCCTCCTCTGCCGCCTCCTCCACGCCATCCCCCTCCTCGTCGTCACAGCACAGAGCATGGTAGAGCACTTTGTCGCTGAAGCGCACCCTCTCCCGCGTGCCCGGGGTCCGCTGGGGCAGCTGGCCCTTCGGGGGGCCGGCACTGAAGGCCTCCTCGCTGGAGGAGTCCGGGGTCTCCACCCGGGGCCCGTTGGGGATGGGCGTGCCGCCGTTCATGAGCCGGTAGTCAGGGCCAGCCCCCGGCCGGGCAGGCTCGGGGCCGTCCACGGAGTCTGAGGGGGTGGGGATGTCCAGGAAGGAGCAGAACTCCCAGCTGTCCGAGAGGATGTCGGCTGTCACGAAGTCCAGGTGGCCCAGGTCAAAGGGGCCGCCCACACCTGCTTTGTCGCTGCTGGAGGTGCTGCTCACAGTGGCTGTGGTCCAGTCATCCGGCTCCAGTTCAAAGTCGAAGTCTGAGGTTAGCTTATCGATCTGGCTCACCACCTGGCCAGGGAAGGGGAGAGGAGTGACAGGGGCCAGGCAGCGGCCAGCATCACCTAGGTGAGAGTGCACCCTGTCCCACCCTGCTAGAGCCCCTGGCTGACGACCCTACAGGACACAGCTGGACTTGAGGTCACAGGTTGGTTTGCCCTGTTGAGGGCCCAAACCGGACCAGGGTGCACAGAGCTGGAACCGGCCATTTTCATTTTCCACTCCTCAGTGCTTCTGGGGGAGGGAGGAGACTGCCTTCCAGCCCTGCACCCATCCATTCACAAGCCCCTCTCCCCCAAAGCCAGCTGCTGTTCTAGGGGGCAGCCCTGGTGCTCAGAGCTTGATCTTTTGATTGACAGGGGTCATTTAAAAAGGGCTAAGAGACTCCAACAAGTCCATTCAGTGGCGGGATGACCCACCCTCAGAAAGGAAATGACGTGTGGTAACTGCAGACTGCCCAGGCTTTCTAAAGCATCCTGGACTAGCCCCTGCAGCGGGCCAGCAACCACCCCGCAGAGGTCTCCATCTCCCCACCCCGACACAGCCCCAGAGCCTCCTCCTCTCCCCCTCCCTTCCCGGCCCCTTGATGAGTGGAGATCAATCCTGGCTTGCTGGGGAGGGAATAAAGCAAGCATTATTTGGTAAGCAGTAAGGAAACCATCCATCCTGGGCCCAGAGCTGCCTATTAAATGCACTCGGGGTAGCTCAGTGGCGGAGGTCACTGCGCCCGCCTGTCCTGCCGGAAGTGAAGCCCTGTTCCCTGCAGGCGGCCCTGCCTCAGGACAGCCCCTTGCCGAGGCCACTGTCGGCACATGCATTAGTGACAAAGACAGTGAGAGAGAAAAGGAGACCCAGTCGGAGACACAGGGAGAGGACAGAGCAAGGGGAGGAGTAGAGATTCAGGTCAAAATCCAAACCAGCAAAACAACAAAAGCAAAGCAGAGGGACAAAGAGACCCAGAGACGAAGATGTACGCGGTGAGTCATCAGGCCCAGGAGCCAGCTCCCGGCCCTGTCCAGTGCTCTGTCCCTGGGGTCAGAGCGGTCAGTTAATTCATTAACTAATGAAGTCCCTAATTCAACAAACCTTTACTGAAGACGACTGCTGTCCAGGGATGTGCAAGGTGTTCGGCAAGGAGTGGGGTGGTGAGTGGCCCACAGTGCAAGTGCAAAGCAAGGGCAGAAGCAACGGGTCAGGAGGAGTCCAGCTCAGTGGGACACCTACTGAGTCAGGACTCCGGGGCTCCGATGCAGGTGGACTGGAGGTCATTTTCCCTCTCTAGGCCTGTTTCTCAATCTGTAAATGGGGAGTTGGGTGACAAGCTTATCTCCAAAGTTCCTTCTGCCTCTGAGATTCTAGGACTTTGTGTTTACAGGAGTGACTCGAGACGCTGTTCTGGAATGTCAGTGTCGAGGGATGCCCACCGCCCCCACCCCAGACCAGGGATGGAAGGAACACTTGGCTGAGGCCTATGGCAGAGCTGGGGGAGTCAAGACACCTGGGGTCCTGATTCAGCTGAGACACTGAATGCTCTGTATGTCTTTGAGTAACTCACACAACCTCTCCGGCCTTCAACATCACTCACCACCCAGTGGGTATGGTCATCTCAGCCCTGCCAGCCTCACCAGAGCTTCATGAGGAACAATGCGAAGTCAGTTAAAGGGCTTCATGGGGACACTGGTATAAAAGCGACATCATCTCCCATCTCTGAGCACCTACTGCGTGTCAGGCTTTCCACTCACAAGATCATCACCTCCTGAGTTTACAGATGACGGCCCGAGGCCCAGGGAAGCCGAGGTTCCAGCCACCCCAGCCCTGCAGCACTGCACATAGGGAGTTGCTGTGATTCTGGGCTCGGACAGGCCACGAGGACAGGGCTCCGCCTCCAGTCTGGCCACCCCTTCTTATGCCCTCCCTTGCCCTAGAATGACTCCCCCACCTCAGAGAAGCTCACATTCCCCCCCAAACCCTTGCTTAACCCAAGCCCCACTGGAAGCTGGCGGGAGCCCTGGCCTAGAGTAGGGGCTCCCAGCCCGGGGCACGCAGCAGCCCACTCCCCGGGGTTTCCGATTCCCTGGGCCTGGTGGGGCTGGAGAGGCACTTATCCAACACGCTCCCACGAGGTGCTGCCGCTGCTGGTGGTGCAAGGACAGACTGAGAACCACTGGCCGAGGGGACTGCGGACTTAAGCTGTGAAGAAATAGGAGCCTAGGGCCTTGCTGCCCTCAGAAGAGGCCCTGAGCCTCTGAGACAGCCACACCCTCTAATCAGACTCCCCTGATCAAGCAGAGCAGCTGAGAGTCCGCTGCTTTGAGGGTGGGAGGACCTCAGTGGTAATCTGGAGTTTAAGGACTCGGCTGTGAGCTCACAGGGTTGGCTGAGGGCAGGCCAGGCCTGAAGCTGGGCTCCCAGTCCCCTGGGAGGAAGGTGCAGGGTTCACGGAGCAGGAGCCCCAGAGCCTTCAGGCCTGGATACACACCCACCCTGCCCAAGAAGCCCTTGCCGGCCACCTGCTCAGGAGGCATTCACGTTTGGGCCCTTCCTCTTCTCCATTAGAATGTCCCTCTCTGGTCCCATCCTTGGAGTGTGGAGGGGAGGAAGAGAGGGTGGTATGGGTCAAGTCCCAAGTCTGCCCTATCTTGGTTGGAGGCCTGAGAGGCAGGTAAGTTCCCTCTCTCATGTCTTGTTCCTTCCCCTGTGAAACAGGGGGATGCGCCTCTGCTCATCAGGCCCCAGGGATCTGACAGATAGGAATGTGCTTTAACTGCAGAGTCAGCACAGCCAAGCACTTAAGAACCGGGGCTCTGGAGCCAGACCTGAGGTCCAGCCCTGGCTTTACCACCTAGAGGCTGTGTGACGTTAGCCAAGTTACTCAACTTCTCTGGGCCTAAAGTTTCTTCATCAAAGGAGAATTCTAGTAATACCTACTTGATAGGGCTGTGGTCAGGCTTTAATGACTTGATGCACAGAAAGCATGTAGAACAATGCAGACCACCAGTATCCACTGTGCACCCATGGGTGCTAACACAGGGCCAGGCCTCTGGCACCAGGCCCAAGAGCTGATGGGAGTCAGTTCTTCACGAAGGAATGACATTGTGATGGGGACAATTCCAATGCTTGTGGCAGAATAATGGGACATATTGGCTCTTTCAAACCCCAGCACATGGGTGGCACCTATGTTCCCTATAGTAGGGTTGTCTCCCGACAGAACAGGAGAAAAGGTTTTAAAAGCCAAACAGTTGAGACTCACAGGCAAATCTAGGCCAGCCTATTAGGTGGGACAGGTCACAGCCACTCGATGAGGATCAGAAAGGGGAGTGATGTACCATGGGGACCCAAACTGTATGCAGGGACCAGGTCAGTCCACAAACCCCGCTGCCTGTCCCTGGTGCCTCATTCACGGGGCCAGTGGGGAGGGCAGATGGTGGGCAGGCCCCAGGCTACCTGCCTCTCTGCTTTGACTGTCTTGAAATCTATGATTTCTCTCTGAGATTTAATAATCATTTTGCCTACATGTAATTTGGGATTGTCTTGGAGTGCAGGGAAATAATTATATACACAGAAGGAAAGAGAGGGGGAGAGAGAGAATGGAGAAAGAAATGGAACAGAGAAAGCATAGAACCTCGAAGCCGGGAGCGGGTGGAGACACCGTGGAGACCACCCTTCTCATTGTGCTTGCTGATGGCAAACTGAGACCCAGAGACAGGAAGGAGCTGAGCTGAGACCCGGAAGTCAGGGGTCCAGGCTCCTGGGCCCGGCCCCTTAAGAACAAGAATTGTCTGCTCTAAAGGGAGCAAGAGTGAACACTAGAGAGGAAGGGCTAAGGGCCATGACAAACCCTCTGGGGGTCCCAGGCCCTGTGCCAAGGGTGTCCACAACCTGTGTCCTGGTCACAGCCTCAGCTGCACCCACCTGAACACCGCACTCATCCAGTCTCCCCACCGACAGCAACTTCCTGTCTAGCTCCTGCTGCACGAGGCACCCGGGGAACTTCCAGCCAGCAGGACCACATCACCCCTCTGCTTCCAGCACTTCCCTGTTCCCCAAACTCCTGAGCCTCCCAAACACAACCCCACACCAAACCTGGTCGCAGGTCCAGTTCTCTCCAGCAATCAGCCTCCACGCGGCTAGGCCGGCCTCCTCACCAGCCCTACTCCTCCACCAAGCTCACTTGTGCCTCTGGCCTCACCTGGAACGCCTCCTTTCTTCCCTACTCACTCCACCTGACTTCCATAAGGCAGTCTTCCCTGATTCCAGTTGAGGATAGGTTCCCTGGGAGAGGCTCTCAAAGCACCCTGCACCTCTCCTTTGTCTTCCAGTATTTACCACTGCTACCATTTTATGTGTATATATGTTATAATGCAGTTGATGTCTGTCTTCCTATTAGACAGGAAGCCCCATGAGGGGCAGGACTGGGTCTGCCTCGCTCACCACTGCATCCCCAGTTTGGCACAGGAATTGGCACACCCTTTACAAATACAGCTTTGAATGAGCAGATGCGTTGAGATAGAAGGCTTACTTAATAAAACCGCTGGGGGCTTCTTTTTCGAGAAAGAGTTCCTTGGTCCTGGACACCCCAGTACTCCCTGCCTCAGCCTGCCCTCCGGCCCTGGGTGAGACCCATCTCCAAGGAAAGCGTGTCCGTATTCCCTAAGTCCCCAGGACTGAGGACCTGGGAGTCCTAGAACCTGTTAATCCTCTCGCTCCTCACCTCTGGCCCCTACCTCCTTTGACAAGCTGCTACCTCCTTCCCTCCTTTCCAGCTCTCCGGGCAGCTGGTTACATAACTGGGGATTCTGCATTATTTATGACCACTGATTATTTTTTAATTCTTTATTATGTTACTTATTGTCTTCCTGGGGGGCTGTGGATTTGGGGAAGGGGTTGGGGGGGGGGAGCGAGGTGGCCATGATTCACGATTCTCATCCTGAATTTGGCTTAATTGGCCAGGGAGCTTCGTGAATCTGTTCAGAGGAGGAGAATGCAAAGGGAAAAGGGTGGAAATGAAGACGAGAAAAAAAAAAAAAAAGAAAAAATCCGCACAATTCTTGCTGAGCGGCGGGTGATGGAGCTGACCCACTTTGGCACAGCTCCGTGGTCCCCAGCCTCGCCTGCTCCAGCTGCTTCCTGACTGGGCCACATTTATCTTGTGCCCGCACGGCCCTTGGCTTTCAGCGCCACCTCATAGGCAGCATCTTGCCCAGGGGACTGCACAATCACCACTGGGTCCGCTCCCCAAGAACACTGAGTGTGTGGGGGGGTCCCCCACCACTGCCCCTGGCTGTAGAAGGTTTGTGCCCAGCCTTCCATCCTCCTGAGGTGTTCAGGCCAAAGTGGGCAACTGTGCCCGTAAGTTATGTCCTACCCAAGAGTCAGTGATGATGTGAGGGACACCAGTGATCAACACAAGAAACACTTTTGAACCCCCGTGCTGTGCAACATTTTGGAGAGGGGGAAACCGTGCAGGAGGAGGCCAAGTACCTGCTCAAGGTAAGCGCAACATCTGAGAAACCAAAGGCAAGGCCCTTATCCCTGGCCTTGAGGGCCCCTGTAGGTAGGGAACAGGGGGAGCAGTGGGGAGGCAAGATTCCCACCCAGAAACACAACCAGATTTCCGAAAAGCGTGTGGGATTCTCACTGAGGACAAATCCAAATTCCGCACAGTGGCCCGCAAGGCTCCGTGTAATCTGACTCCCTGCTCCCTCTCTGACCTTTCTCCTGCTTTTCTCCTCCTCCCTCACTTCACTTCTTGCTGATCCTGAACGTGCGGAGCACATTTCTTCCCCAGGATCTTCGCACAGGCTGGTCCCGCCTCCTGGAAGGCTCATCCCCTAGACATCACCCCCACTTCCTTTGGTTCTCTGTTCAAAAACCATCTTATTGGAAGCCCCCTTCCTACCCTCATCACAACCACCTTGGGGCTGGGGGGTGGGATGGGGAGCACAGAGCTCATTACCCTCATTTAGAGATGGGAGAAAAGAAGCACAGGGAGGTAAAGTAATTTTCCCAAGTTCACATAGCTAGGCAGGGGCAGAACTTGGATTTGAACCAGAGGTGTCTGGCGGCAAGGCCCATGCTCTTAGCCCCTAGGCTGTGCTGTGTCTCTATGTTAGGATTTTGAGGAGCTTAGAGAGCCTGCTGGAATTGGTCTGGCATCCTGGAGTATTGGGGAACCTAGGAGAGATGAGGGCTAATTAATGATTGACCGTCACATCCCTCTGCAGCACAATTTTAGCTTTCAAAGCACTTTTACACTCCTCATCTCTTAGTCCATTAAACTACTTGCCCCATCCACGGGGCAGAACTCGCTCTCTATCGCCCAGGCCAATGTCAGGGCTGCAGCAGGGGTTTGGGAGGGTGCGGGAGGTATGGGGGTGGGGACTCCAAATCCTTTAGGGGTGTGAGTAGGTATTGTCCCCCTTAGCACATGCCAAGCCCTGTGAACCCTTCTAAGATCGCACTGAGGTGCAAATGAGCATCATCCCCGTTTCAGACATGAGCAGACTGAGGGTCAGGGTCCTGGGGAGGGAGTGCTTTAGTGTCTCTCATCTTTCTGTGAACTCCAGGCTGTGTGCTCAAGAGGGTGAGGAGAGTCTGCCATGATCAGTGGGGTCTGGGGTGGGGGAAGGGAGCAGCAGACAGAGGAGGCTGGCAGAGGGGGTTACGGCTGAGCCGGTCCTCCCTGCTGGCCTTGCTCCTCCATCAGGCATCCTGTGCTAGCCCCCAGCAGTCTCACACGTGAATCTTGTCTGCCCGCTGAGATGAGTGGGGGTGGGGAGTGATGAGGGAACAAGTGTCTGCCACCCTCTCAACCTTGAGCCTACTACCTTGTGACACCCCTGAAGGCAAATGCCACACCAAGCTATAGCAAAGGAGAGCCTGACAGATTCAGCTTTATGGCCCCCTTGGAGGTTCCAGGGAGAAGAGGGACTGCAACCCTTTACTCCAAACTGGGGCCTGGCACCCCCCTCTCGTTAATCCCTTTCTTAACAAATCCCATCCCACAGGAACTCAGTTATGGCATCTCCTCTTCTGCCTGGGCCTCCCGGAGACTCATCTGCCTTCTGCAACACTTCCCTTTGCCCATCACCCCATGTCCAGACCCTGCCTGGGGGGGGTGGGGGAATTCTGAGGCCTGTCCCCCCTCCCAGCTGGGTGTCATTGGCAGCGGGCAGGCGGTGGCATACGGGGTAGACTCTGGTTGCTGTAGCAACCTGCCAAAGTCTTGGGTGGAGGCACATGGCCTCCAGGGTGTGTGTGGGGAGGGGACTCATCTCTCTCTGTCCCAGCTCAGGCCTCTGGGCTGCAGAGCCTGGGAATTTGAAGCTCTGCTGTGCCAGACATGGGAGTGGGTGAGTGTTTGTGCTGGGAAGGGACTGCAAATAAATCCTAGCACTTTTGAGCTCCTTGACTTGCCCCTAAAAGGTACCCCTCAGAGCATCACAGTACAAGCATAAGGTATCACCTCTAGAAGGCCCCTGTCAAAATGCAAAGAGGTCACCCATTAGCCCACCTGCTGAAGCTCCAGAATAGGCATCAGAAACCTGAGTTCTAGGCTTCGTTCTGCCATTGGTAGGCTATGTGACTTTGGACAAGCCCTTATCCCTCTCTGGGCTTCAGTTTCTTCAACAGCAAACAGACAGGGCTGGTCTAGATGACCTGTGAGATGCCTTCAAGCTCTGGACGGCTATGCTAGGGGGAAGATGAAAGGCAGGTGCTGGAAGATGCTCAGTTGGGAGTAGGCTCTGAGCTTATCAAAGCTGCTTCCCAGGCTGAGAGTCAATCCTGGCTCTTTCTGGGCAGGCTTGCTGGGGCATCAGTCCCACGCCCCTGCCAAAGACTGAGACTCTGGGCCGTTCCCATGGCCTTGGTGGAACCACAGAACATCTGAAATAAGATGGGGGGTGGGGAGGGTCAAAGAGGGGGACTGTAGTCCTCTGGACCAATGAGGTTGGGGGAGGAGGGGTTGCTCAGGGGCATCTGGCCTTTGACCTCTAAACTGTATTCCCCAAAGATGTTCAGCCCAGACCACGGGAAGAAGTACCATTTCTCTCTACCTACAGCAACAGGCATTTCCACCTCCTGAGAAAGGACTTCCGAGTAGGCTCCATGAGGCTGACTCTGGGCAGAGGGGCTGCCTTGCCCAACCTCTCCTCTTGTCCCAGCATCTCCACAACCCTCTCTACTCTGAACACAACTCCCTTCAAACACCCCTTGCTCCTTGGCTCTCAGGCCAGACTGGAATGCCACTTTGCCAGTCAGGAGTTGGTGGAGATAGTCCACCATCACCCCTTCTCCCCACCACTCCCAGTGCCCCCCTACAGCTGGCTGGGGAGAGCTCAAGCCCATAACTCCAGTTCAATCACTCCCCCTGCCATCTCTGCAGGGACCCTGGTTACAAGGAGCTGAAATTTGCCTAAAGCCCACCTGGCTGGCATAATGGCACCCAGCAGGCATATTCAGGCCAGCAGCTCAGAACGCTGGTCATGCATTTTGGGCTCGAACACAGCCCAGGAGGCAGGGCTGAGGACATGTGTACCTCATTACCCTGGCAATGTGGGAAGCAGTAATTAAACTGGGCTCCGCTTAGAGAGACAGAGAGGGGCACACATCCCAGGTTCTCTTGGTGACTTTTCAGCCTTGGCAACAAACGTTCAGAACTGTTGGACGTGGATGTATCCCTTCTGAGATTCCTGACCCTGCCGACATACACAGGAATTTTGACACCCACGAGCAGTCCCCTGGACCCATTCCTCCCTCAGGGCAGAAGAGGCATCGCTGGCTTTAATTTCTTCAGGATCGAGGGTTCTAAGTATCTGCGTGATCTCTGGGGAATGCTCTGCGCTGGGCCTCGAGCAGCGGGGACGGCCTCAGTAGAACCATCTACATTCTCCCAGGGCTTCTTATAAGCCAATCAGAGTCTGGGAGGCAGATAGTGGGGTCAAAGGTCAGCTTGGGTCACAGAATGTCTTCCACTAAGAGGCTGTGGCGGGATTCGGTCCTTATTGGCCACCTTGGCAGCTCTGAGCGTTAACCCCTGAGTCCTGTGCCCACAACATGCTGCCCAAGCAAGCAGTCTCTGGATCACAGGCCCCTCCAGCGCTGGGGTACAGTGACATTTAGCAAAGCAGATTTGGGGAAAGGAGAATAAGAGGAAGGAAGGACCCAGCAGAGTGACACAGGTGCACACAGCTTTGCTGGCCCACACACACTTAAACACCTATGTGTGAGTACGACTTTGTGCCAGGCCCAGGAAAACTGGTCTAGGGGCTATCCGGCCCCTCACTCACCTCCCTTAGCTCCTTGGCCACCTCCTTGAGCTCTCGCAGGATGCCCTCAAGCTGCCCGATGACCATCTTCATGCGTTGTCGAATCCGCTCCCGCTCACCACCACTGCTGGGGTCGTCACTGGGCTGCCCGAGGTCCGGGGTGCCCCGAATGTTCATCCTTTACCACGTGGCCGCAGGCCTGCCCATACTCCCCCCAGCCGGGCACACGCTGCGTCTGCCTCCACGGAGCCCCCCTCGGCCAGGCAGAGCTCCACATCTTAACGGCCCCCCAGCCCACCCTGGCCCTGGGTGGTCCTCACCCAGCCCCTGCCCCCTGCCACCTCGCCTCCTCTACCTCTGGGTGGGGAATGGGACACCCAGAGGGAGACAGAGTCTGACAGAGGGGGTCAAGGTGAGGACATAGAAGGGCAGGGGGAGGGGCCTTGGTTCTCAGGAGTGGCCTCCAGGACTTGAAGTGCCTGTGGGTGTGCTGAGCTGGACACAGAGGCAGGGGGATGACTCTGCAGGGACTAAGGGTAAGAGATGCCCTTGGGATGGGGGGAAGGCAGCAGTAACCCCCTCACAACTCCTAGGCAGTTGCAAAGGCAGAGGTCTTGGGATGCAACTGACACCTGCAGAGGGCTGGTGGCCAGGGTCTTCCAGATGTGTAGGGGGCTCCAGGTGTGGGTGGCTCTGGGAAGGGAGCTGGATTGGAGGAGGGCAGCCCCCTGCAGAGAAAGCGAGCCTGGCGTCAGCCCTCCCAGGCTGCAGCACCAGCCGGCAATGCCGCTGCCTCCCTCCTCACCCCAGCCTGCACCCTTTCTCGCTGGGGATTTGTTTTCTTTCTTTGTGGGGAGGGGTGGCGGGGGCAGATGCTCTACAGCACAGCCCCTCCTCTAGAGGGAAAAGAGGGAGCCCCTGCTTTAGAAGCAGAAGTCCTCAACCTGTGCTGGGGCACCCTGCCCCAGCTCCCCTCCAAACCTCCCCCATCAGCCAGGCCTGGCCTCGCTGGTTCACCAGAGGGCCTCTCAGTCATCTGTCCTCACTCCTGGTACCCCTAGGGTGCCCTCATTCCCAAATGGACCCTCCCTTCCCCAGCCCCGCCTTCCGTCAGAACCCCCACTCCGCTCCCGGACTCACCGAAGGTGGGGGCACCGGCCTTCCTTCCTAGCAGCGTCGGGGGCCAAGTCCCAAGGCGAGGTTGGGGGGCCCCCAAGGCTCCCTAGGGCGGGCTTCCCTCTCTGGACCCTTCGGCCCCTGGCCTCAGGGAGGTCCTCAGAGCCGCCACCGGAGACATCTGGGCGGTGGGAGGGGGCGGGGCCTCCCCGCTCCAAGGAAGAGGGCAGGAAAAATCTCCTCCAACCCCCGCCGGGCTCCCGGTGGGGAATGAGCAAGGGTCCGGAGGGTCCGGGGCTCCGAGGCCACAGGTGACTCGGGCACAGGGCGACCCAGGCGACACTGGGCCGGTCCCAGCGCGTGAGCCAAAGTCGGAGGGATGGGAGGACGCCGGGATCCCCTTAGCCCACGCCCAGCATTCCCCGGGCTCGGCACCGTCCGGGATTCGCTTTGTCCAGTCCAGATCCGCCGGCTCCGGTCTCCGCCGGGGTCTGCCCTGCCCTGCCCGGAGGGAGCAGGTACCCGTGGGCGCCCGGGACGCTCTCACCCCGGACCCAGAACGACCGCGCTCCGGCACCTGCGGCGTCCGCGCAGCCCCGCGGTCCGCCGGGGGCGACAATGCTCCTGCCGCTCAGTCCACGGTCGGAAAGGTCCGGAATCTCCGGGTCCCGGGGGGAGGGGCCGTGTCGACCGCCGGGACCAGGTCCCGGCCGGGCCGGGCCGGGCCGAGAGCGCGCGAGGCAGGGGCCCGGGCGCAGGAGCGGCGCGGGGCGGAGGAGAGGAGGCGAGAAGAGCGAGAGGAGGCGGCGAGGCGAGGCGAGGCGAGGGGAGGGGGCGCGCGGCGGGCCCGGCGGGGGCCGGGGCGCACGGGGCTCTCAGCCTCCGCTCGGCTCCGCTCCGCCGCCTCCCGCCCGCTGGCTCTCGGCTCGCCGCCTGGCCAGCACCCCCACCACCCCCACCACCGGGCGCCGGGTCGGGCCGGTGCGGCCACCAGGCGCCGGGTCGGGCTGGGCCTCCCTCGGCCGCCTCGCCCTGCCCCGCCCCGCCGGGCTCCGCGGGGCCTGGGCCCCCGCGCCCCGAGCGCCGCGCCGCCCGCGCCCCGGCCGCCCCCGGCCCGGCCCGCCCCGCCGCCGCCGCCGCCCCCCTCCCCCCCGCCGGACGGGCCGCCCGGGCGGGCGCTGGCTCCCCTCAAAGGCCGCCCGGCTCGCCCGGCTCCGCTCGCCGCGGCGCTGGCAGGGAAGGGGCCGGCCCGGCGCGCCGGGAGGGATCTTTTAAAGCGACACACACGCCTCCCGGCGCCGAGAGCGAGCCGGGCGGTCTCGCCACCCCGGGGACCGGGAAACGTCCTGCCCTTGCGGGCCTGGGGCGGGCTGGCCCGGGCGCACTCCTGCTGACCTCGGTGCGCGGAGGGGCAGCGGCCGAAGGGCTGGCTCCGTGCCTCCCCACCTTTCCGAACGCCCTCACCGCCCCTTCCCCCACTGCGGTGAGCCCCAGGCTAGCCTTTTGGCTAAATGTCTCGCATTCAGACTCTCTCCCTCCCTCCATCATACCTCAGGTACTCCGGACAGTACCTTCAATCAGATTAATTCAGAGAATAGAATACTGACAATGTTTAGTGAGCACAGACTGTGTGCCAGGCTCTGGGCTGGACAGGGCTGGGAGTCGGAGGTTCCGCAGATGACAGGGACAGCTCATTTCGTTCAGATATTCATCCATTTACTCTACATTTATTCAGCACCTTCTGTGTACCAGACCCCAGGCTAGCCTCTGGGGTCACAGGAAGGAAAAGCATTTCGGGAAGCTCACAGCTGTGGGGACACTCCGGAGTAAACTCGGGGGTGGTGAATGCAGGACAGAGGCTAGTTCTAGAAGCAAAGGTAAGGGCGGGAGACTGGGAGAACCCAGGCCAGGGGCCCGCAGGCTCTCCTTGAGGCAACCCCTGAGCTGCATCTCAAAGGAGAAGCAGGAGCTACCCAGGTGCCTGTCAACACGGGGGAGGTGGGGGTGAGCACTCCAGGCCGGGGGTGGGGTTGGGGGGGGCGAGAGCAGAGGTTCAGAAGCAGAGGTGAAGGCAGGAAAGTTTGAACCAACTGTGGCCTTTCTGAGATGGCATTTTGACAGCTCTGTGGAAAGTGGACTAGAGGAAGACCAGGTCCTGAGAGGCTCAGAGGCCATGGTTAGAAGCTTGGATTTTATCCTGAGGCAGAGGGAAGGAAGCTGTGGTGTTGGGGAGGAATCTTCTCCTGCTTGTCTCTCAGGAGACCCCTCTGGGGCATTATGGATGGAGGATCTGAGGGCTAGGCCACTGGGAGGAGACCAGTTACAAGAATCAAGCTGAGAGGGGAGGGGCCTGCATGGTAGCAGGGATGGAGTGGAGAGATGCTTTGAGAAATAATTTAGGAGAACATGGGAAGACTTGGAGACCTTGAACTTGGAGAGGGAGTGGGAGGCCAGGATGCCTCTAGCTTACAGCTTGGGAGACTAGGTAGGTGGTTGTGCCCGCAGCTGAGTTAGAAGGACAGGCCTAGGGTGAAGAAGAGGAGTCTAATGTGGGACAGGTGGAGATGTCCTGAAGCCCGTCGTGCATATGATCTATGCCTGGGCTTCAGAGTATTTTTTTATTTGAATCATCCTTAAAGGGGATGAAATTAATCAGGAAGACTGTGGAGACTGGTAGCAGTAGGTCCGGGCTGGGGTCTTGGAAAAGAGTCTCCAAGAGAGACGGAGCTGGAGTGGGCGGGGGGGTAGGAGAGGAACCAGGAGTGTGGGCATCAAACGGGCTCAGGAGGAAGGAAGTACTCAGCAGTGTTAGGGCTGGACGCACTCAGCAATGTCAGGGCTGCAGAGAGTGGCTGTGAGAAAAGAACGGAAAGCATCTACTGGTCTCAGTATTTAGGAAGTCAGTGGCGGTGTGGCAGGAGAAAGGTTTTTGTCTGTTTGGGGGGAAGAAGGTGGGAGGAAGCAAACTGTTGGGCATTGAGGGTTGAGTGGTTGGTGCTGAATGGGTGTTAGAGAGTATAGGTGACATTGTCAGAAGTTCAGATGACAAAGGAGTAGAAATCTTGAACTAGAGGCAGATGAGGGGTCAAGGGAGGTGGGGCTGGATGGTGGTTTGAGGCTGGCCCACAGGGTCTTGAATTCTGGGGACAGTGATGTGATATGGGTCCTAATGGTTTCACTTGTTCTCCTAGTTCTCTCAGAGGTATGTTCACAAGGGTCCTCTGGAGGCCCTGGGTGCTCCAGAAGCTGGGAAGGTGTGAATCCAGCTGCCTGGGGTGCAGGAGATGTTCTCCTGGGAAAGTGGCTCCAGAGGGCCCACCAGTCACTTTGTTAAAAAAATTATGGTAAAATACACATAACATAAAATTTTCACCTTAATCATTTTTAAGTGTACAGTTAGTGGCATTAAGGGCATTCATGTCGTTATTGCAGCCATCACCACCATCCAACTCCAGAGCTCTTTTCACCTTGTGAAACTGAAATTCCGTACCCATTAAACAGTAATGCACCGTCCACCCCCCTCAGTTGCTGGCAATTACTACCAGCCTACTTTTTGCTTCTATGAGTTTGACTACTTTAGATACTTCATATAAGTGGAATCATACAGTCCCACCAATCACTTTCATGGAAGCTATGATGCTAAGGGATAGCCAAAATACAAAATGGACTGAGCCTGAGAAAAAATGATTTTCTCATCTTAGGTCCATGGAAACTTCTGCCCATATCCAGGATGGGGGAGATGTATTTCAACTTTGCAGTGTTAGGAGACAGTGCACTTTGTTTGAAAGGATAGGATGTAATGACTTAATAATACCTAATTGAGCTTGGGTCTCATTAATAGAAATATGGTGTTTAGAAAAAGGGAGGTGAGATTTCTTCTGTCATCTGTGTGGATAAAACTATGTCTAGGACCCCCATTCACTGGGTATGTCCACAGGAGGGCAGCCAATGTGGAGGAGGTATGTGTGGATGGGGAGAGGACTGGTGTGTATGTCCTGTGAAGAAGGATTAGGCTGGTCAGGAAGGACAATAGATGAGTTAGGAGAAGGGGTCTCTGTAAATCTTCAAAGGGCTGCCACTGGGCGAGGTGGTGCTCAGGCTCACCTTCCTTAGTATATCCATCCATCTTCCCTTCCTCCTAGCTTCCCTGGCCACCTGCCCAGATACCCCATCCTTCAGATCTCTGCTTAGGTCCACAGCCCCAGCCCCCACCTCCAGACAGCCTTCCTTAGTCCTTTAGTCAATAGGGAGAAACAGAAGTACTCTTTTGGCCCTTAACCAAATGTTTCCCACGGTGTTCATTTAATGTGCTAGCTGTGTGACCTTGGGCAAGTCATTTAACCTCTCTGAGCAGGGATAAGGAGCCCATAAACATTTTTATTTTTTCCCCTATATTGGCCATCTTGCCAAAAAAAAAAAAAAAAAGGTTGTTTTCTACTGACTCTTTGACTCAGAAAAATAGAGATGATAATAGTACCTACTTTCCAGGGTTATTGTGAGCACTTGGAAATACTTGGCCCAATGTCTGGGACCTGGTCGGTGCTCCATAGATGGTAGCTGCCTTCAGCTCTTGTTAATGGCTTTGTGTCTATAAGCCTTATTTTCTTGTGAGGCTGTGAATTCCCAAAATGGTGTCGGCCCCTGCCTCTCACGTGGACCTGTGTAGTGAGTGGAGTGTGACAGCTAGTGACTTACTTTGGCCTGTTTTCCATCATCCCACTGCAGGCATCCCCTTCCTTTGGGAAATTCCTCTGTCATCACGTAATCCTAGTGGGTTATCCGTTAACGTGCCCACTACTCCCACCCATCCCCACCCCACTGCCAGCAGGTAGGCATGCGACCCAGACTGCACCAATCACAGAGTGCCATCCTCCAGCACCAGTGAGTGGCACAAGGGGTGGGCACGTTCCCCAGCAGAGCCAGTGGAACTCTTTCCCTAGAATTGTTATGTGGGGGCCAGGAAGAGGCACAAGCTGGATGCCATAGGCCCAAGGCTGCAGACAAGTCATCTTTCCCATTAAAGCAGGATCCAAACAAAGTCACGGGGCCAGGGGTGGGGTAGTTTAGAGAGCTTGCTAGCAGCACTGCTGACAGTCCCAATTTGGGCTCTCATGGCCTTGGTTCCTGCAGCACTTCTGTTAGTCCTGAGAGCTGCAGGAACATCCTGTCCATCTGCAAGAGCCAATACATCCCTGTATTTCTCCAGCTGGTTGGGTTGGGTTCCTGTTTTATGCAACCAATAGGAGCCTAAAAAACACAGTCAGGGAATACCAGATGAATAGACGGTTGACTACATGGTTGGGTTCCCAGATGGAGTGGGTGTCCCAAGTTCCTGAAGCCAGAGGGTTGGGAGCTGTAGCCCTGTGGCCAAAGAGAGGAGGCAGGGTATTTCGGAGGTTATTGCATCAGGCAGACTGGGATTTGTGTCCCAGCTCTGCCTGTTCACCAGCTGTGTGAGCTTGAGCAAGTTACTTGCCCTCTCTGAATCTGAGGTTCCTTACGTGTAAAATAGGCAAAATAATAGTGACCGTATAGGGTTACTTTGGGGATAGAGTGAGGTAAGGAACAAGAAGCCCCAAGCATAGTGCCCAAGGCGAGGGCGGGGCAGGCACCAGCGAGAAGGGCTGTAGCCGTTTTTGTTCGCCTGCCATCCATCATGGCTGAGTGCGCAGGACTGAGAATGGTCAGGAGGGAACAGAGATTCCATCTGTAAGCTGGATTCTCAGAATGAGTGGGTTCTGGCGCCAGGGAGGCTGTGCCGGGGCCAGAGTGAGTATGTCCAGGCTCCAGAGAGAGAGCACAGAGACAAGAGAGCAGCTAGCACCCGGGGGGGGGGGGGGGGGGGGGCCTAGAAGGATCTGGCTCATAAGCTAGCTTTTCCACCAACCCTGGGACTCACTAAATCTTCCAAGCCTGAGTTTCCCCTCTCTGTAACTACCTTCCTGAGCGTTGTCTTTAGGAGTAAATAAAGCAGTTGATATAACATGTTCAGCACAGGGCTTAGTAAGTGTTCATTAAAAATTAGCTACTCTTATTGATATTTGGGGCCTCAGGAAAATTTCTGAACACATAGGTGGGATGAGTGGATAACTCTACAGACAAAGTTTTCAAGAGAAAGTTCCCAAGTTAAGAAGAGTCCATATCTGAGTCTCCCAGGAAGGGCCATTTCGGAACAACCAGGTGACATATGTCCTTCTGTGGCTGGACAGTTGGTGGGGCTCACATTGGTGAAGCCACATCTGGGAACATTTCTGTCATTGTCTTGCCTACTGTAATCTCAGGGGTCTCAAGGACCTCAAAAGGCAAGGGTCTCAAAAGAGCTTTCTACACGGGCTGCCTCCTCTTCCCCACTGCCCATCGCCCTCTAGCCCTGTAACCTGGTTTTGGGCAGCACCACATTGCTGAAATCGCCCTCACCGGGCAAGACCCTGTTCTTGCTAAGACACTTTCCCTCCCCTGTCCAAGGCGATGGCTTGGTGGCACTTGGCCCTGCTGAGGCCTCTCCTACTTCCCGGCACCCTCTCCGTGGCTCATTTCTCACTTCTCCCCAGTCTCTTCCTCCCCCTCAGAGGACTGCTTCCCAGAGGGCTCGGCGTCTTGCGCCTCTGCTCCCTTAAGTGCTGGTGGTCCGAGGGCTGCTCAGACTACCTTCTCCCTCCATGCACCTTCCCCAGGGGAGCCCTTTTGCACTTCTTAAAAGTTCTTGCCTTCCAGTTTGCTATTTCCAGACAAGAGCTTTCCAGATCTTCAGACCATGTTGCCAGCTGCCTGCTGGACATTTCCACGAGGCAGTCCTGCAGGCACCTCAGGCTCAGTGCACCCGAGTCAGAACCTGCTAGTTACCCCCCAGGTGTGCCCGCTTTTCTCTTCTCCATCACAGAGAGTGGCACCGCCCTCCCCCCAACGCAAGCCAGTAATTTGAGGTCACCCTAGACTCTCACTAACTCCTGCAGATTGTAACTCCTGACATCGTGTAGACGGATTTCTCCTCTCTCCCTACCGCTGACCAGGCACTTTCCTGCGCCCCCCGGCCCCTGCGTCAGCCGACCTTAGACGTACCCTGTGGAGTCCACTGTGGCTGGTATTGGCTCTCTGATCTACCTGTTTATGACCTTCCATGGCTCGCCTTCCCTACCAGGCAAGTCCGGTCCCCTTAGCTTGGCATTCAGGTCTTTTCATGACCTTGCTTTGTTCGTCTCTCCAAGCTCCTCTCCGCTGTCCCTTGTTCCTGATGCTTCTACCTCACCACCCTCCTTACACGTGCTCTCCTCTTTGCCTGGAATGTCACCTTTCTCACCCTTCTCCTCCAGGCCAACTGCCAGACCCTCCTGAAATACTCTCAGTGTGTGAGGCCCGCCCTCTGTGCCACCACAGCACCCTCACCCACTGCAGGTTTGGCACTCGCCGCGCTGCATTGTCACCATGAGCCTGACCCTCTGCCACGGGCCCACGGGCTGCTGGAGAGCGGCCACCTCTGTGCCGTCAGGGTCTGCTGCAGCCGGTTCTCAACGTGTGTTTTTTTAATTTAAATCTCTAACACACCTGTTTTACATTTTTATTAAACAAAATATTTTCAGGTGACCGAGATGGGAAACGCTAGAAAGAAGAAGGGGCATGACACATAGCTCAGGGCCCCCCCCAACCCACATCCTGAGCCTTCACACTCCTCCCCGAACCTCTAACACGCAGTCCTGCTCAGCTCAGAAAAGACCTGCGTGCCACGTCCTGCTGTGTGACTTAAGCCAATCACACACCCTCTCTGTGCCTCTGCTTCCATTTCTAAAAGTGGGATGTTGGGATATTCCAGGAGGATGGTATTTTGCAGAGTACTTTCACTCAGAGAATCCCCAGTTAGTCTACCTCGGCATGGGAGAGCCACGGTGTTAGCTCCCCTCTGCCTTCGGTGGGGTCGTGTGCAGGCCGTCTTCCTTTGCCCTCCCCTCTCCTTTCAGGTCAGTCTGTCTGTCTTTCTGTCTCTCTCTCTCCTGGTCCTTTTCAACATTGTTTGCATCTGCTCTCCAGACCCTCCCATCTTAAAGTAAGACCCCGCTTCCCTGTCCAAGTACTGTCACATCTCGGTGCCACAGCCAGGCTGGCCCCAGGAGTCGCCCCCCCTTCCTGGCCAGCCCTCCTGCCGCTCTCGCTCCTGCCTCCTCCCTTTGCAGTCTGGAGCCTGCCTCCACCATTCCCCTAACAAAACTTTAAATGCTGAGGTCACCAGTGACCTCCAGGATGCTCAGTTCACAATCCTGATCTGACTTGTCTTCCCACTGCACGTGGCTCAGTCACAACCTCTCTTCCCTGGGCTGCAGGGGCGCCGCGCGCCTTCCTGGGAGCCTGCTGGCTTCACACCCACCGCTGGCTCTCAGCTTCCTCTGCCCGCTTTCCACCCCGCCTGTCTTTGAGCACTGGAGTTGCTCAGGGTTCAGATCTGTCCTCTTCATTCTCACTCCTCTCTCTTCCTCTTCCATGGCACCCACCTCCCTCGTGGTTGCAGTTACTACCCATATGGCCCCCATTCCAATTAAGCATCTCCAGCCCAGATCCCTCCAGAGCCTCCTGACTCCTGAGCTGCTCAGAATTCAAACTAAGCTCAGAGTGTTTCCTAAACAGTTCTTCCCCCGTGTCCCACTATCTCAGCTGCTCTTACAGGAACTCTGGCAATCTTCCTTTGTACCTTCTTCTTGCTTTCCACACCAAATCCACCTGTTTGCTCATTCTCCCTCCTGAATGTTTTCTAATATCTGAGTACTCCCTGCTGCTACCTGCTTTGTCTGAAGCACCATCATCCATCATCTCTCCATCAAACAATGAAATCCACCTTCTACCACATGATCTCTGTTCCTCTTTGGGGTATTCACCGCATGGCAGCTGCAAGGATCTCAAAAAACTCTGAGTCCGATATGTCATTCCCTTGCTTAAAATCCCTCCTGTGTTTCAGTTTCCTAAAGTCCAAAGTCTCACCACATCTGCAAGTCCCTGGGTGGTCCAGCTCCTGGAGCTCTCTCAGCTCCCCTCTCTCCTCACCTTCCATTACTCTCTGTCCTTCAGTGATACTGACCTCCTTCCAGCAACTTGGATGCACGGTGCCTCTGGACTTTTGTACATGCTGATCCCTTTGCCCTGGGGGCACTCTTACGCCTTCTTCACCCACTGGTCCTGCTCACCCTTGAGGCCCTGGCTGAAATCTCACTCCTCAGGAAAGCCTTCCCAGAACCTTCCCCCAGCCTAGCCCATGCCCCCTGTCATTTGTACTTATGTCCCATCTACATTCGCTGCTAGAATGTACATCCCTGTTACTGACTACAATGCAAGTGCTCAGCAAATTCTGACACCTGAGGAAGTTCAGGGTGGTTAAGCAACTTGCTTAAGGTCACACAGCTTATCAGCAGCAGGTCTCCTCTTAAACCCTCTTAGACTAGTTTTGGCACCTCTGTCATGGAGCCCCAAAACACACAGGTTCCCTTTATCAAAGGAGCGATCACATGTTATCCTAGCCACTTGTACAATGGCCTCTGAAGCAGAGGCCACGCTGTCTCGTGTTCCTCTGCCCCCGGGTCTGGCGTGCAGTGGGGCTGGAGCACTAAGGATGTTTGTTGATTTGACTCTCTGTTGATAAGTTCCCCAAATTCCTTCCCAGCTCTGCCTTCCTGCCAGACACCAGTTTTAATCTTCAGCCTGGCTATGGATTGAGCCTCCTTTTAATTTCCATCCTAAGTTAAGGAAACTTAAAGGTTTAAAATAAACTTTTACTAAGAAAAGAATAAATCAGCCAATAATTGAGGGAAACACAAAAGGAAATAAGATGAAAAGTATAAAATACAAGAGCCTAGACAGAGTTGAGGCAGAGGTTTGGCTCCATATAGTCTGTGGGCTGAGCTCTCCCAGTTCACTGCTCCCCTCAGTTCTGTCCTTCGGGGCTGTGGATCCATTCCTTGCCTGCCCTCTTCCCCTCCATCTGGGCTCAGTCCTGGTCAGAGGGGTGCTTTCCTGAGCAGACTCAGACTGCCTATCCATACTTTGGTTTTGGGGTCCCATCAATGATGGGGAAACAAAGACCCAGAGAGAGTTAGGAGAAGGGGACAGTGGGGTTCCATGTTCACCCCCAGACTCAGATGACATGCCTGCTGGCTAGGCAATTTCCCCCGGAGAGCTGTACTGACCCTGTTCTGGGTGTGGAAGGAGAGGAGCAGGGGCTTGGGGCTGGATTGCTGGGGAATGAGGGCCACAGGGGCCAAAGCCAAGGCTGAGCCCAGGAGGAAGGCGGGGCCAACAGGGCTGGGGCAGGACAGAATGGCAGGTTCTTGTCAAACACACAGTTTAATTCTAAGGCTGTATTCCTTGTGCCTGGGAGTGTTTCAGTTTGCAATAGTGTCATTTACAGACGGATTTGCAGTGGCAAATTACAAGTTTGTAAGCAACAGCTTCTCTGACGCCTTGAAGGAAAAAAAAAGCCTTATCCCTGTGCAAATTATAAATTCATAACTAACAGTGTCATCCAACTGAATGCAAACAAACCCATTACCAGCTACATTATTGCACTGAATACCAAGGGAAGGAACTGCACGGGGTTTGTGCGGCTCAGGGACACGATGACCCTCCCCCACTTCCTTCTTCTTAGTGTCCTTCCAGGCCCACCTCAAGCTAACCCCCGCTGCAGGTGGGACTGGATGCGTGCACACTGCTCGGACACAAAGGAGGCTGAGGGTTGTGGTGGCGATGAGGCTATGGTGGGGGTGGGGGTGGGAGTATTCCAAGCCAGACGACCACCCTGCTTGCCGTGTGTGCGCACCTGTTATATGATTGCTGGAACTGCCGTGGTGTTGTCTTAAGATACTGTCTTGTGACAGGTCACATGTCTAAGTTCTTGTAAGTAGCAGGACACCCCTTAAAAGGGGAGGTCATTCCTATTGTAAACCCTGCAGGAAGATGTGGGCCCTCTGGACAGAGGCCAGAATGAGAAGATAGGTCCAGGCTCAGGCACTGGAATGGGGATTCCCTGTGTCTGCCCCGGAATTTTACTCTCTTGGGACCAGTCTTCCAGGTGCTGAGACATCTGAATGGATGTTCCTGAATGGAGGCAGGTGTCAAGACCATGCCCACAGCGTGAAGGCAGCGGGGGGTCTGTGGTGGGAGGGTGTAGCCCACACTTTTTAACTCAGATTATCTCATTCCATCTGACTCTCTTCCCTATGTGTGGTTTCTGAATTATTCCTTTAATGTTTACTGTAGAAAATCAGAAAATACAAATAAACAAAACTAAAAAGTATTTGCACCACCCATAATTTACTTCACCAGAAATGACCACCTGGGGGTAGATCAGACCTGAAACTCGGCCCCTTATCCAATTCTGTGCAGAAACTCTGAGCACTTAGAAGACTTGACTGAACATTTGGTGTCGGGGAGAAGAAGGCGTGGCCCATCCTGCAGCCCACGAGCAAAGGGCAGGGGTCCCAGCTCTTACAGCCTTCCTGCGCCCGCCCGCACCCCCGGGGGGTTTCCTGGCATGTGTCCGCCCTCTCTCCTCCACACCAGCTTCCCTGTCTCTCTCCCTTCTTCTCTGATCTTTGCACCTCTCTGCCATCTTCCTCAAGAGCAAAAGGATTTCTTCTCCTTGTCTCACGCTGAGTGGTTTGCAATGATCATCTGTCTAAACAGCTACCCCAAGTATTTTTCCCAAAGACGATACCTTGTCTAAGAAGAATTTTGGTGCCAGCCGTTAAAATAAAATATTTTCACCCTGTTTCATGAACACACTTACTTTTTTAGGAATGTTATTCTATAAATGCTGATCTGAAACCTGCTTTTGTTCATGAACAATATAGAGTTAGCATAGTTTTATATCAATAGACACATCTATATTTTCTGTTTTAATGGCTGCATATTAGTCCATATGGTTTCTTTAAACCATCTCTTTTTTTTGCTATGCATTTAGGCTATTTCCAATTTTTGCTATAACACCCACATTTGCACATTTATCTAATCATTTGCACATTTATCTAATCATTTCCTTGGGATCGGTTCTTAGAAGTAAAATTTCTGAAAATGCACTTTCCAAAGCCTTTGCTGTATTGCTAAACTGCTTTCAGGAAGTCTGTGTGGACCTCAGTCTCACCAGCAGCTTGCGTTATTGTCCCACTTATTGTAAATGATCTAGCTCTGTCTCAGTTATGTCCTGAGGCACCAAAGAAAGAGCCCCTGTGGCCACTTTGGTGGCCACAATGACAACTGGTGAGAGATTCCCTGAAGGATGAAGAAGCCCAGGGAGTAACACCGGGGACCATGTAATCCAGAGGCCCCTCCCTACACGGATTCCTCTATCGCCTCCATTAAAGGGCTTGAAATTGATTGACTGATTGATTAGTCTATCAATTGGTTTTGTGAAGGGAGACATCCTTTCCCTTCAAATGATGGTGATGTGCTGAGTGCCGTGGTGGTGACGATAATGATGTGTGGCCGTGTGGCGAGGACAGTGTTGGTGACATTTAACAGTGGTGGTGATGGTGAGCACAGTGTCAACGATGAAGATAGGGGTGGTGGTACTGCGAGTGGGATGGCAGTTCGGATGGTGGCAGTGGTGACGGTGGTGGTGGTGGTGACGATGGTGGTGATGGTGAGTGCGGTGGTCCAGAAATCTGGCTCCCTCTCTCTTCCTTAACAGCAGCCCCCCAAGTCTGCTAGATGAGCATTTACTCAACATTGCCTGGGAAGAGCCCTTCCCAGTCTCCAGGTGCAGCGTGAAGTCCGCTGGGCATGTGCACAAAACTATAGGATTCGCTCTTCTTGGCAAGGATGCCTGAGAAACTTCAGGGAGGTGGAAGACTTGTGTCTGAGCAGAGCAGCCAGCACCCCGGGCATCAGGGGCTCTTCCGTCCCTGAGGATGGGGTTAGGTCTTTCCCCACCGACCTCCTCACTCCCGCAGAGAACCAAGCAGAGGGAGAGAGTTTCTCCCCCATTTTAATGAAACTGGTGACTCCAAGAGGTTTCTGTGGTGACAAGATCAAGGAGCCAGGGGGACTCGGTGAGCTAGGTCAAACAAACCCACTCCCCAGAACCTTCCCCCAGACTCTGGGCTTGAGGAGGGGACTGTAGATAACTGAGTTTACAGAAGTAGGGAGGTTGGGGGCTGGGCACCGAGACAGAGCCTGCAAAAAGATCCGTGCTCTCTTTCCCTTTCTGTGCCCTACCCCTTGTCCTGCCTGAAAAGCTCCCTTCCCGACGGCGTGGTGCTGAGCGTGGCCCCTCATAGGGAGACCCTGATGGTCACAGAGCACCCACAGGAGGGCAGTTCTGATCCGAAGGACAGAAAGCATTCATGGGGTAATTCTAGGCACCAGGGCAGATGAGGACACCCAGGTAGGTCTGGCCATGGAGCAGGGGGTGGGTTTGCGAGGAGAAGGTTAGCATCTGGTGAGCACCCAGGGGCTTGCCATGTAAAGCTTGGTCTTCTAAGGATCAGCCAGGGTCCGGCGCTTGAGAACATGGGCTGTGGAGTCCAAGTGGCCAGGCTGTGAGTCCAGCTGTAAGTAACGCCTGTGCCCAGTGGTAGTGGATTTCACGGCCATCAGAGGCGAAGCGCAGAGTGGGTGCTCGAGACATGTTTGTTTCCTCCCCCCTTTCCTTCTCTGCACCCCTGGGCCACCACAGCTTCCCGAGGGGGTTTGAAGCACCACACTGCCCCTCATTAGTTTCCTGCTTTCAGGCACTGAAAAATGATCCTCAAGTAATTAGTGACTACAATGCTGCTTACACGTTGTCCCAGTGACTAAAATTCCACCACGGAAGCACCACCGCTTTGTACCAAACCTCCCTCTAAATGGCCGCGTCTCACCTGGGAGATGACTGTCCCGTCCCTGGGCTGGGGCAGTAGTGCTGGCAGGTGGCCGCAGTGGCTTTCTGGTGCAGGTGGAGCCTGTGAGTGAGGACAAATGAGAAAAGGGGTGGGGATGAGAGAGCCTGCTCCCCTGACATGCCACAGCTGTCACACCTTTGGCTGTGGGGGTTCTGACAGTGAGTGACGGAAAACCCAGAGATTTCCCAGCATCTGAGAGAAGCCGTACACACTAACGTGCCACACTCATACCATGGAAAATGGAAGAGAAATCTACAAGCTTTACTTTGTGGGAATGTGCGCTGGGAGCGACACTGCCAGTGCCTGGGCACCTGCAGCCCTGCTGGGTGCCTCCGGGGGAATTGTGCCACCCCAAGCAAGAAGAGCCCAGTTGCTGGACATCTGGAGGCAGAGAGCTGGGAGTGAGCGCCTGGTATCGAAGTGGAGCTGGGACGTTGGCTGGGTGGATCTCTTTGCCATGGACAGGTTCTCTTGGGAAATCTGCTTTAACAAATCCAGAGAAACAATTTGTCATCAGTGCTTCAGATGTTGAGAAATACTCTTTTAACTGGAATCTCACTTGCTGGGAGTCTGTACCCTGTAGTGGATGAAGACTCTCCATCAGAGTCTGCAATCCCTCCACCCCATGTCCAGCATAGCCTGGAGCCTCCAGGGGCAGGTCCTGTGCCTGAGTGAGTCCAGGCTCACTGACCCATTGGGAGCGACCTGGTCTCGTTGTCCCAGGGCTGCTGGGAAGCAGGCCCGGAGGCTGGGCAGCTCCTAGTCAAAGCCCTACTGTTGCCAGCCCTGGAAGATGCTGCAGGGGACCCTCCTCCTCGCCCTGGCTCTCCAGCTCCACCCATCTTCCTTTGCTCCCCACCAGGGCCCTGGTGCTTGGAGCTTAGTCCTGAGCTTCGAGTGTCCCTGGGCTGCTACCTCACTCCATGTTCTCAAGGTGTGGGGAGCCACTGAGGAACTCATGTGGGAGACCCCCAATCTTCTACATATTCTAACTGGATTTTGCTGTTGGATTTACTTATTTTGATACTGACCATCTTACTGACCTCTCTCATGGGCTCATTAGCTTTTCAGTTGATTCTCTTGAGTTTTCAGGGTGAACAATCATATCATGAACAAATAATGATAGCAGTTTCCCTCCCTCCCGAAAGTCATGCTTCTTTTTATTTTGATTTTTAAGGTGCTATCGCATTGACTAGAACTTCGAGAACAATGTAAACTAATTGTCGTAATAACAGGCAATCTTGTCCTGCTCTGACTTAAACATGAACACTTCCTGCGGGTGTTTTATGGCTAAGAATGACGCTGGCTGTTGGCAGATGGATTTTTTTTTATTATGTCAAGGAAATATTCTCTTATTTTTATTTTACTAAGACTTTTCATCAGGATGGATGTTCAATTTTATCAAATGAGTCTTTGGTGTCTGTTAAGATTGCCACCTAACTTTTCCCATTCTGGTAACTGACATGATTAATTACATGGCCTGATTTTCTGATATATAATCATCTTTGCTATAGCCATCTGTAAAATAGGGAGGGGATGCATTGCCCGAGAGAAATATGGCGACACAGCAGATCTGTACTGTGCGCTGCATCCCGTGGCTGTGAGCATGCCCACAATGTGGCCCCACCCCCACCCCCCCAACCCAGGAGGCAGACTCATCTGGGCATGCCCATTGTGATGCCGAGGGCCTTGAGCTGGGGCTCTGGAGAGCTGGATGGGGTGTCGGCTGGCCCTAGAGTGATCTTTTAAAGATCAGTCAGATCAGATGATTTTCTTCTGTGGCTCCTCATTACCTTCAGCAGAAAACCCAAGCGTCTAGGTGCATTGCCCAGGCCTCATACAACTGCCTTTGTCCAACACCCCCACCTCAACCCTGCTGATCGCCCCCACCTTCTCCCCTCTAACCACATGGAAATCCTTGCAGGTGGCAAACCTGTGTCTCCTTCTGTGCCTCTGGGCCTCCTCACACGCTGTTCTCTTGCCGGGAATGCCCTTCCCATCTTCCTTCCCCAGGGTGGACACATCAGTTCCTCCCCAGGGAGCCTTCCTGACCTGGCAGGCTGGGTGAGCCCCCCGGCTCTTTGGTACTTACCAGGCGGAAGGTGGTTTCTCTGTGCCCATCCACCTGCAGGAGCTCCAGGCAGCCAAGGAGCGGCCTGCTCCCCGCCAGCGTCTCATCCCCCAGCTCAGGGCCTGCCCACCACGTGTTGCTCCATCAACCTGAGAGCGAGTACACCTGTCAACACACTTGCGCACACACCCGCTGGAGCCCCTGCGCCACCTGTGTCCCAGCTCCGCCACGATGAGTGTGGACAGGCCCCCATCGCCGGCCTCACAGGCGGCTGCCGCTCCCTGGAGCCTCTTTAGAAAATGCAGTCAGCCTTGTTTCCTCCTCCTAAGCAACAACTTCGCGCAGCGTCAGGGCCCCAGGGGACAGCATGCTCCCCCAAAGCTGCTGCCACTGGAGATGCAGGAGAGGGAAGCCAAGTGGGCCCAGGAGGGGCCGGGTGACAGGGGACAGATGGAGGGACAGAGCCGGAGGGCCTTTGATGGGCCGTGTTCCCCCGGGTCTCCCTGAAGCCCAGATGCTAACGCCTGATCCGGGCCTCGGCAGCAGCTCTGCTTCTGCCTCTCCATCGGGCCTCGGGCTCGTCCCGGTCCTCCAGGGTCTCCTTGGCTCATCCTCCAGAGGATCCATTCTCACCTCTCTGCCTTCCCCCAGCCACCAGGCGGCCAGCTAGTTCTCACCTCCTGGAGCAAGCTGGTATCAAAGGGAGGGCTGCTTGGCCGCTAGGCCCCGCCGGTGGTGATAGGGGGTGCAGCCCAGACTTCCCCCAGCACCACCACTCCCCGCCGCCCTCCCCAGCAATCCTGAGTCATACGACATATTTCTGGACAAGAATCTGATGAGAGGTCGGGTGACTTGGCTTAAAGGGCATCAGAGTCAGGTTGTGGCGTCAGGCAGACCTGGGCTCCACTTCCAGCTCCACCCCTTGCTGGCTGTGCGGTCTTGGGCGTATTACTTAAGCTCTCGGAGCCTCAGTTCCCTCATCTGAGGAGCGAGCGGAGTGCCCACCCACAGGGCTGGGTGAGGATTCAGTGAGGTGGATCACAGTCTGACGTGAGCTGGTGTTACACACACACCACAGGTCGGAGCAGGCTGGGTCATAGCTGGCTCACCGCACAAGCTTTATCCCCTGCTGCTGGGGCAGAAACTGGGGCCCTGAGCGGGGTAAGATGCCGCGGTTGCTGATCGCCCCGCCCCCCGCACCCCAGCAGGCCGGTGTCCATGGAGGCACTCTTTGCAGGGGGTAAGCATTTGTCACCAAGGCCCCGATGCCTGCCCTCCAGGGTCTTGGCCTCTGCCTGGGGACGTCCTGACAGTTTCTTGTTTATTTAACAAACCTTTACACTGAGCTTACTGGGTGCCCAGCAGAGTTACGAGCCCTTGATGTGTGTTAACTTTTTATGTGTAATAACAATATTATTATTAAGTTTAATCCTTCTAAAAACAGCATCCCCATTTTACAGATGAGGGAACTGACAGTTCAGGACTTGCCCAAGGTCACCTGGCTGGCAAGCAGGAGGGCCACTTTCTGCCAGCAGGGACGTCATCGACGAGGTGACTCTGGGCTCCGTGGTGGAGTCGTGGCAGGTACCTGGAACGTCTTCCCGCACAGTTGAAGCTAGGGTGGCAGAGGCATTCCTGGCGGGACTTGGAAGCCTGTGCGTGGGCACAGTGGAAGCACCAGCGCCATCCTACAGATGCCCATCACTGATGCCACATCTCAGGCCACAGCAGGCATTTCCCTGGAGAGAGGACAGTGAGAACTTGGAACAGGAGAGCTCTTTATTATTCAGAATAACCACACTATTTAATTTACTATTAATAATAGCTCTTGAGTCAACCTTCTCTTGAAGAGAAGTGAGAACTGGAACGCTGGCCCTCTCTTCCCTCCTCCCCTCCTCCCGGCCTCCCCCACTCCTCCCGCCCTCCCCGCCTCCCTTCCTCAGAATACTGTGGGCTGTCACGAATGATTGAGCTGTTTGGGGGACTTGAGTGGGAGAAATGGAGGCCCAGCTCACGTAAGGAGCCCAGTTCCCCCTCCTCCCTGCACAGCCTAGCTCTGCTGTTCCTCTGTGGGCCCCTGGAGGCCACCCCAACCCCAGCTCTGGAGGGAGAGTATGGCTTTTGTCCCCTTGGGCTGAACCAGAGGGCAGAGGCCAGGGTGCTGCATTCCAGCCAGAGCAGAAGCCAGAAGCGCGGCTGGGCTCAGCAATCCTTGCCCTCCCTGTCCTGAGGGCAGGAGTGAGCGTATGGGGGCTGAAGGCCTTACCCTTTGGGGCCCCATCCTCAGCCTGCTTTGTCCACTGGGGGGCGCAGTGTAGGACAGAGCACATCCAGAGAAGAAGAGAGCCAGGGAGGAGACCTGAACCTGTGCCAGGGGCGTATTTGGCTTGGAGTTCAGAACACTCGGGGAACCTGAGAACTGCCTTCAAAGAAATGGAGGGGTTCGGTTTCACATCCACAAGTCTTCACCGGGGGCCTTCTCCGCCAGGTGCTGAGCACATGTGACCCAGTCTCTGTGGTGCTTCCAGAGTGGCAGAGGTGATGGACAGGAACATAATGAACTCCGCTGCAAGGCAGAGCCACCAGGTGTGGATGGAAGTCACAGGAGGTGAAGACTTGCCTGGATCAGAGCGCGATGGGTTTCCTGGTTCCCAGAGGCGACGGTGCACAGACTCTGCTAGAGTTGAGTTTGGCCTTTGGGTGTTTATCCAGGTTGGCACCCGGGCTCCTGGGTGTCCATTGCCCTTGACTCTGCTTCCCATATTTGGGCCCCTGTCTGGTCTCGTGCGTGTCAGGTGGCTCACTGGGGCTGACCTCCCAGAAAGCGGAGGCCTTTCTCTCCCTTTCTTCTAACTGCCAGGCTGCCCAGAGCTGTCCCCAGCGGGTGTGGGATGAAGGTCTCAGGGCTGCACCCCCGCCCCCATCCCGGGGAGATAGCCACTGGCCCCCCTCTCCTCTCCTGTCCACCTGTACACCTGGGTTGAGTCCTAAACATCCTTAGGTGTCTAAAGAGTGCTTCAAAACAAACCCTGCTGTGGGGTGGTTTCAGACCAGTTGAAGAGACAACAGGCTCTGTTAATCTGCTAGAGCCAGGTGACACATCCCTGCACGCACACACACTCCCAAACACGCACACTCACCCCCACGCGGGCTCCCATTGGGAGGGCCCCACTCTTTATTCAGGGAACGGTCTTGGGTGTCTGAATGGATGCTTGAAGGCTCCGTCTTTGCAATTAACACGCTACTGCAGTATTATTAGCCTCTGATAGGCAGGTCTGCCTTTGCCAGAGACTATAAATATGTGGGGCCAATGACTCAGCAAATCTGTTGCTATTTTTCTTGCGGGTCCGTGTGGATCTGTGTCTGTGTACACCATGGCCCCATCTCCCAGCAGCTCCCATGGCTTGTATCCATGGAAACGCAGTCCTCCCAACTACAGTACTCTGGCTGACAAACACCGGGAGTCTCCCCAGCCCCCGACCCACCTTGGAGGGAGAGCGTGCCCCCCAGGGGCTCCCACTGAGCAGGAGGGTGGCATTGATGGAGGAGGTACCACTTTCTCAGTTGCTTTGAAAGATGAGGCAAGGCCCTGCTGGCCTTGTGCTCAAGGCCTTGTCACCTTTTCAAGGCGTGTGGCCTGGTGGGGGGGCTCCTTACTGAGGCCTGGGGCCTCATGGATGTGAGGTTGGCAGGGCGGATCCTGAGAGCTGTGGGCAGTGTGGCAGGGGAGGCAGGGAGGGGCTGCTGCCCTTGGCAGTGGGGAGCCCTGGCATACGAGGGAGGGGGACTGGGCACTGGGGTGAGGGGCAGCAGTGATGAGAGTTGGGGGGAGATCAAATTTGGTGTAAAGCCTGGTGTCTTGTCTTCTGACCTTGACTCTGGCAAAAGCAGCTGTGGGACAGAGGAGAGACCACGGGCTTTGGCATTCCTCCCTCCCCCTTCCCCACCCCCTTTCCTTCCACAAAGATTTACATTTGCCTGCTGGGTGCTAGGCCCTGTGCTGTGCATGGGGATGCAGAGGTGAGTCAGAACCAGACTTTCTCCTCGAGGGCTCACAGTCTCGGGGGAGAGGACAGGTTCAACACCAAGTCAGCGAGCTCAGGGGTCCCGAGTGTCGGGACGGAGCAGTGGGGCGCAGGAGGGTGGGCAGAGCTGCCCCCGGGGCCGGGAGAGCCCTCCTCGGGGAGCTTCCAGCGGGGTGAGGCAGGGAGGGGAGGTGCTGGCAGGAGGCAAAGGGGACATTCAACCAGATGCGCAGAGAGACTCACACCCCGGGCTTTAACTCTGGCCCCTATTAGTGGCGTCCTCTTGAGAAAGTGACCTAAGCTTTCTGGCCTATAAGATGGGAAACCACAACACCTGCCTCACTGCGCTGGATGAGAGTTAAATAAAGCTCTGGCCCCGGTCCAGCGAACACTGATTGTACTATGTACAGAGCAGTCTGCGGGCCAGTTACTCTCTTCCCTGCAGGGTCTGTCTCCTCACGCCAGTGAGGGGGCTGGGCCAGGTGATGGCCAGAGCTCAGCAGCTCCGACTTTCCCTGAACTCAGGTTCCCATTTTCCAAATAGGTAGAAGAAGGTTCCACCAGGTCTCAGAAGTGAAAGAATGGGTCATGGCATTATTCAAAGGACAGCAACAGATACTAAGCTCAGCTTGCTTCTCCCCCTGCGTAGGGAAAGCAGGACCAGGCTGATGTCGCAGCTGGGGAGCTGAAATGCTGGAGCACCCTCTCTGCCGTCCCACAGTGACGTCACACTGGCCCCGTGAGGTAACTGCTAACATGACCCCCTTTTCACGGAGGAGGAAACGGCGGCTCAGAGAGTTTAGGGACTGGCCCAAGGCCCCCACACGCAGGTGGCAGAGCTGGGATATCAGTCCAGGCCAACGTCACGCCAGGGCCCCAGCTCTAGGCTGCCCTGCACCCCGCCCTCTGGAACTCGGGTGAACCTTCTCAAATCCCCCGGGAAGCAGAGAAGCTATAAATAGCACGTGGGATGGGGACGTGAAAAGAGCACGTGGCAGAACAACACGCGCAGGACGGTCGCCGTTGCGTGGAAGACCACCTCGAAGTGCCGCGTGCGGACGTGCAGTGATGCCTGTGCGAGTGAGCGCACGGACGCGGGGCTGCAAGGAGCTCTCTGCGCTGCCCGAAGCGCTCATCTCCGGGTGGGGGATGTGGGCGGGGGGAGGCGCAGGGGCATGTTCCCTTACCAGTCAATGTATTTCTGAATTGTTCTGTTTTTATTGCAATGAGACTGTATCCATGTGTCGCTTGTGCAATAAAAACATTGTACAGCGGTGGGATGCTTCTGCCCTGGGGGACCCACCTCCCCACGCCAGGAACCGTGCTGTGTGAGGGCTGGGGCAGGGGCGACCTGAAGCGGACAGTCTGACAGCCCAGGTGAGCCGGATCATGGGAACTTTTCAAACTGACATGGCAGCCCGGAGACTCCACGTGTTTCTTCTGTCTTTCAACAACTCGGAGAGCAGCCCCTCCGCCCATTTTATAGATGGGGACCCTGAAGTTCAGAGTCAGCTTAGCTCAAGGTCAGAGATCTCCACTGCTGTGGCTCAGATGCTTAGCACACCTGCCTGATCAGCAAGGCTCAGAGAATCATGAGCTGTATCTTCAGACAGGCCTGCTTAGGCTTGACACAGTCCGTCCCAGATTCTCTGAGCCTCAGCTTTCCTATCTGTAAAAGGGGGTTGATACACCTACCTTGAAGAGGTTTTTTAGGGTTGTTGAGATCAGGCTTGCTAAGTGGCTGTTGCCGGACAAGCTCACTTCCCCAGCCCTCTTCTCTCTCTTTGCTGAAGGGATGCTGTTCTGGTCTCAGCCTGGTGCGGATAGGACCCAGGCATTGGCCTGAATCCTGGCTTGGCCGCATAGAAGCAGTTGCCATACACGGGGCACAGGCTCGGTGCCAGGATCGTGCCAAGGGCTATGCATACAACTCCTCTAATGTTGATCCTGCTCCCTGCCTCTGAGACAGGCGCTACTTCACAGATGTGGGAATTGAGGTTTCAAGGTCATGCTGGCCTCATAAAATGACTTAGAAAGAATTCCTCTTTTTCTATTATTTGGAAGATTTTCTGTAATAAGGTTTATTTCTTTTTCTTAGATATTAGGTAAAATTCACTGGGAAAACCACCTGGGCCTAGAATCTTCTCTGTGAGAAGAATTTTTGATTATAAATGCAATGTCTTTAGGAGTTTTAGAAGCGCTCCTATTTTCTATTTTTTCTCATGTTAGTTTTAGAAAATTTCCTCCTTCTTCTTAAGAAGGTAATAACAGTTCCCACTGGGCAGGGTTGCTGGGCAGAGTGACTGAGTCACTTTCTCCCAGTGCAGAGTAACTGAGCGGCACGCCCACTCTAAGCCTGGACCACTTTAGGTCTCTTGACATTGCCCTTGGGCAGCCTCCCTCCATCAGAGCCTAAGAGGGCTAGGACGGGAACCAGTGCCTCCCCACTGGGTGTGGGGCCTGGGCTCCTCTGAAATGCCAGAGAGACTTGGGTTAGGGCAGGGCAGTTGGCCCATGAGGCTGGAGGGGCTGTCCAAGGCTTCAGGCCACCCGGGGAGCCAGGGGAAGCAGAGCATGCAGGGCCTCCACTCACCTAAAGTGCTGAGAGACTGACGGTACTCAGGTACTTGGGTAATGCTTCTGGAGGGAGAGAAAGGGAACGAGGGAATGCGGGGGTTGGGCGTGTGGGCGGCACAGAGGAAACATTTCTCAGTCCAGAGGAGGAGGAGAAGTAAGATTTTTAGGGGCTTCCCTCTTCACTAAGCCTTCAGGGCCAGATGGTTACAACCACAGGGGATGCCCCTGCTTCTGCTCCTCCCTGATCCCCAGCTCCCAAATCTGAGTCCTGGAGGATGGGATTATAATTGCAGGCCCTGCAGAGAACCCCATGACCACCCCTCCAGCCCCAGCGCCTCGGCAGTGCGGGGCCCGCATCGTACAGCCCTTGACCCTTTGCCCTTGACTCTCCCTCCTCACTGAACAGCAGCGCTGAGTGGGGGTGGGGCAGAATGCCCAGAATGAGAATCTGTTTTGCTATCTTGGCTCCAGTCTTACATTCCCTTCCTGCTCTGTGAAGCTGTTAAGAAGCTGGGCTTGTGGCTGGAAGTACCCATCCCCGAGTCCAGCCTTCTGGGGACTGTTCCCAGGGATCCCTCATGCAAGGATGTTCTAGGCCCTGTGACAGCTTGGCACAGCAGAGCTGCTGCGTGTGGCATCGGGATCATGAGGGAAGCCCAATAAACCCTGAACAAAGGAATAACCCAAAGAATGATGGCTCCCTGGATGCCTGGAACACCCACTATATGTACCAGAATAGAAAGGGAAAAAGACAGCTGGTCTGGTGAGGGAGGCCAACATACACCTGAGCATCATATCTTTGGGTGATAAATGCAGTGCTGAGAGTGGCCAGGGTATTGTGGGGGCAGAAAGGAAAATGTCTAACCCATCATAAGGGTGCAGTAAAGGGGGTCACTGGGGAGGTGGCATGGGCTGAGTTTTGAAGGATAAATAAGAGTTAGCCAGGAGGTTGGTAGAGCTGGGAGAGAGTGCAGGGAACAGGAAATGCATGTGCAGTTACACCGGGGACTGAGAGACCACGTGGTCCCTGATCCAGTCTATTAGTGGAGTTACTGACACTCAACACTCAGCCTTGTTTCCAGGTCAGTTCCTGCTCCAGGAGGGTCCTGGCCTCACAGTGCACTGGAAGCTCAGGGTCCCGGCCTCCCCAGCAAATACTGAGGTCAAAGGAAAGAGCTCTCTTTCTACCTGGGCTCAGCACTGCTAAACTGGAGAAGGCTGGTATAACCACTAAGGATACGTACGGCTGTAGGTAAGACGAAGCCTAGTAGGGTGCTAGCACATCAGGGGGAGGAGGACATCTGTTCCACACAGCAAGAAGCTCAGGGGTGCAAAGTCCAGGGCCAGTATGAAAGCTCCACTGGGCTGCCCAGGCCCCAGGCTCCTTCCATCACCCCCTCCACCATCCTTATTGTCAAAGCCTTCTTTTTATTGCTTGTTGCCTCATAATAGCAAGATGGCTGTAGCCACGCCGGACCTCTGTCCACATCCCAGGCAGAAAGAAGATGGAAAGGCTCTGGGTGTGCCAGCTCTGTCCCTTTTAACAAGAGCACGCGGGAGCCCTACTCAGTGCTTCTCTTGCATCTCATTGGCCAGAGGCGGGTCACATGGCCACCTCTAGGCCAATCACGGGAAGGTGGCTGGGGAGAAAGGGTTGTGGAGGGGCTTGGGTCAACCGACCAGTGGTGTATGCTACCAGTGTGCATTCATGGCAGCACACACATCCCTCAGCACCCCCAGACGTGGGAGCCAGCCAGTCCGGAAATGCCCCCCTGGAACAGTCATCCAACCAACATTAACGGTGCCCTGAATTGATTAGCCATCGGCTCTGGAGGCCAGTGGGGAAATGAGCTTCAACCCAAGCCTGGCAGAAAGGAGAGCAAGGGGCCAAAGCGAGCCTGGCCCTGAGGAAGGGGCATCCTGGACTGGGGTGCTGCCCATTGGACATCAGTGGGTCCTGAGCCTGCTAACACTTTTTATTGACTTTGGAGAGGAGTTTAAATAAGGCTGGCCTCAAAATCCCACTTCATCTGTCCAATCACGAAGTGGCTTCCTTTGGAGGTTGGAGAAGGTGTGCAGACAAGCAGGGTAGAGGAGGCACCCGGGTTTTGGATGTGGCATGAGTGGGGACACTGCTCTTCCCGCAGTGTCAGCCAGCCCCCTACCCAGTGTCAGAGAGCCCAGGCCACCTCCCCCTCTAAGAGCTCCTCTTCCTGCTGTTGGCATCGGACATCCTTACCCCTCTGAGCCCTGAGCCCAGGAAGCTACTTCTGACGTTAGGACCTTTGGGTCCTTTCTAGCTTCCCCATGGCTCCCCTACCCGACCTCAGAGGGAGAGCAGAGATCTACTCTAGGTCTGGCAAGAAATGCCCAGGGCTGGGCATCAGAAGGCCTGTGTGACCTTGGGCAAGTCAGTCAACCTCTCTGGGCCTTTAGTGACACCTGGTGGCAGCATCTGCTTGAAACCAGAGTGCTTGGGTAGAAAAAAACCCACATTTCCCTCCCACCACTCCCTTCCACCATGCCCTGGCCTGCTGGTCATATGATTTAGCCACACTAAAGGGAACAGACTTCCCAGAGAAGCAATCACAGTTCAGTCCTCCCGTCTGGAGTCGTAGGTCTCAGGGCTCGGTCCTGTGTGGTACTTTCATCAGCTCTGGGACAAGAACATGGGACCTGGGTTAATCACATGAAGTCAGAAAATCTCCCCATTTTCCAGAAAGAAAAAGTGAGTCCATGGCCGAGTGAGGCCTTGCCTGAGTTACCAGCCTCAGTCTCCCATTCTCGTTCTCTTCTCTGATGGGTGTAGAGTCTCACTCAGCCCAGAAGTAGCCAGGAAGAATTCCCTGCCTGTGTGTGTGTGTGTGTGTGTGACCACACGCCTAGAGAACTTCCTCCTGGGGTTTCTGTAATAAGCCAGGTGTGCGGCAGGGGCACTAGTGTCCAGCCTTTGATATGAGGCCTCAGCCTAGCTGGTTATCAGGCTCAGGGTTCTTGGCTTCTTGTCCCACCTCATAAGACCAACACCCTCTGCTCTGTTCTCCCACCATCCACACCTGCTCCTGCCCAGAGATCTGCTGGTTAGAAGGGATCTAATAAAATCACTCCTAGAGGCAGCTGCTCATGACTAATAAGGCTGCCCAGAGGGGACTGACAGGTTGAGAAGGGCCTTCTAGGCCCAGAGCCAAGCGCTAATGGTGGAATTTCAAACCAGGTCTCTGGCCCAAAACATTTTCTCGTCCAGCCTGCCAGTCTGACCCACTGGCACGAGAAGGCATTTTGGGGCAGGAGAGAAAAGCTGTCCTGAGCTCTCCCCAGCCCCCACCCTGAGTCACCTGGGGACTGTAAGGGTTGGGTAACTGGTAGACGGGGCTTGGGGACTTGCTTGGGGGCCTGCAATGGCCCAGCTCCATATCATCAAGATTAAGGGTAACCGAGGAGCTGCTCTGGGCAAGACATTTACTACTTGAAAGCTGGAGGTTGGCCTGAAACCCTCCCATTGAATGTGCTTATCCCTGAGATGGTAGGGATCATATCCGGGACCTCCTCTGGCTGAGAGAAACCTGTGGCAACCCAGAGCAGGTCTGTTCTGACACAAACTTTATGCCACTTAATTCTCTCCAGCTCCATGAGGTGGACACCATCATTATCCCAGTTCACAGGCCGGGAAACTGAGGCTCAGAGTGGTTGTACCACGTCAAGGGGCAGGGGAGCTCGGTGCCGGACGTCCTAGCACGGGCCTCTACCCTCTCCCGGGCCCGAGTCCCCATGCTGGGCTCCAGGAACCCCCTCCCCTGTTGAAGCAGAGCCAGGAATGAGGGCTTTGGAGGTCAGGGTCAGATAGGCTCCTGGCACTGATACACACTGGCCCCTTCTCTCTACCCAACGACACTGTTTCTAAGACCTGTTCTTTTTTTTTTTTTAATTGAAGTACAGTCAGTTACAATGTGTCAATCTCTGGTGCACAGCAGTGTCCCAGTCATGCATATACACACATACCTTTGTTTTCATATTTTTTCTGTTAAAGGTTATTACAAGATACTGAACATAGTTCCCTGTGTGCAATACAAAAGAAACTTTTTAAAATCTATTTTTATATATAGTGGTTAACATTTGTAAAGCTCAAACTCCCAAATTTATCCCTCCCTCCCCCGTCCCCGGTAACCACAGGACTGTTCACTGTGCCTGCGGGTCTGGTGCCTGTTCTTGTGACTTTTCTGCTCCTGAACACTTGCTGGTTCCCTGCTGGCTGTGGCTCTGGCTGTCACCCTCCCCTCCACCCACCCTCCCCACATCACTAGGCTCAGCCTGACGGACCAGCCACCGTCTCAGCACCACCAGTGCTGCTGCCCTCCCCCTCCACCTCACCTTGGCAGTCCTGCCGTCCTCCCATCCTTCTAAGGCCATTCCTCCGGGAAGACTTCCTTTCTGCACTCTGTAACTGGGGCAAGTTAATCTCTCCAAGCTTCAGATTGTACCTCTGGAAAAAAAAATGAGGGAACAGGATCTGCTTCAAAAAGGGTACGGTGTGGCTTTCACTAAATGAAATAACGCCTCTCCAGAGCCTAGCACAGTGTCCGGCACACGCCGAGGGCTCAAGCAGAGGGAGCCACGCCAGCCTCTTAGCCACCCTCGTCCAGTCCACGGGAATCTGTGGTTCCCCTTTCCAAGCTCCCAGGGCACCCTTGCACCCCGTCCTGTCCCACACTGAGTTAGAAGAGTGCCTTGGGCCCTCCCCCTCCTCCTGGGCGCTCCATGGCTGGGTGCTGAACCCCAGGGCGCAGCACAACGCAGCTCTCCCTCTCGGCCATCAGAGCCCCCTGGAGAGCGGGGCTTTCCGCCACTGCCCGGGGCGGCGCTCACGGGGGTGGGGGGGTGTTTCAAACCAGTCTCTCGGATGTGCGTGCGTGTGCGTGTGCGTGTGCGTGTGTGTGTGTGTGACGGGGTGGGGGCAGGGCTCCTCCCCGCTCCCCAGGCCTGGCGAGAGCGCTCATTATCTCCCTTCCATGTGAGCTAGGCCTTGGGGTGAAGCCAGCCCTCTGCCTTTGATGGGAGGAAGACTTAATTACCTTCTCAGGCAGAGAATAATGAGGAGCAGATGAAAAGGCCGGCAAGGCTGTTCCTCCTCAGTCCCCCCCACCTGGGCCCCAGCCCCCAGCCTGTCCCTACCCCCACCTTCAGTCTCTTTGGGCTCAAGGGAAGACCTGGTACCCTGGTCTGCAGTGGGACCTGGGCAGCATGGCCCTCATGGGGTGCACAGACCGCAGGGACTCCCTGGTGCCTGGAACCCCTCACCAGCACTTCCTGTGGGGTCACAAAGAGTGCTCCGACCCAGTGTGGAAGGAGTGGTCAGGATCTCCTAGGTCCTGGGACCCTTTGGATGAGGAAGTGACAAAGGCAGACATGAGGGCTTCTGGTTCGTAGGACGGAATCCTGATGGAACATGAAGCAAGGGACGGGTTTCTCAGAGGGGAGTCTGGGGGGCAGGTCATGGGCCTGCCCCCAAGGGGTCTGGTGGCCCCAGCCTCCATTGCGCCCTTGGCTCTAGGTGGCAGGGAGGAGGGGGAGGGGAGGGGAAAAGAAAGAAGAGAAGGTATCAAGGGTGTCGGGGCAAGAACGACAGGAGAGAGGGAGAGGGAGTCGGGCATCCCTGCAGGGCAGACCCAGCACCCTGGATTCCTTCCTGTGGGTGACCCTGGACTCTGTGCCTCGAGCTGGGCACCCTCCTTCTCTGCCCTTCCTTTTGGGCATGTCACCGAGCTCAGCCCAAGGGAGAGACCCTAACTGTGGGCCCGGAGCTCCCGTGCTGCACACAAGACTGGAGGGTGTCGATGAACTGGATGCCAGCCAGTCCTGCTGACAGCAGGCACCTCCAGAGCAGGGCGGGTGGAGAGGGGCCTTGGGAGAACTTCTGCCTGGAGTCATGCCTCCCCTGTCCTGGTGCCTGAACCCCCAGCCCTTCGTGCTGCTCCTTTCCAGAGAGGCAGTCGGAGGACTGGGGGACTGCTGGTACAGCGGTCTGTTCTGTCCCTGAGCAGTTTTATGATCCTAGGCAAGTCGCTTTACTCGTTGAGCCTCAGTGGAATCGTCTGTAAAATGGGGATTGTAACACAGGGCGGTTAGGAGGGTTAAAAAAGATAATGTATGTAAACTGGTTAACATAATGCCTGGCAAGGAGTAAACGCTCACGACTGTTGGCTATTATTACGGTTACTATGATTAATCCCATTGGGCAGTGTTTTTCAACTTAAAAAAATTCCAGGCTCCCTTGTGATAAGCGTACAAACCTCAGACTCCTCTTGTTAATGGTACAGGATTGAAAACGTCAAAGAAATAAAAGGTCGAGGCCAAAAACAAATCAAAAGCACTTATTATAAGGAACGTGGTTTCTCAGACTAAAAGGCTTCCCACACACAACTGAGGCCCACTCCGGGGGTGGGGGAGGGGAGAACAGCTTGCGCTGGGTCTGCGGGGCCCTGGGGCCCGCCGGGGAGAGGCCGGCAAGCGCCTCGGAGGGGAGGGCGGCGGCGGGCAGGGGGCGGGGCGCCTGGAGCCTGGGGCGGCTCCCTCCGGCGGCGCCTCTCTCCCCTCGCCCACCCGCAGTGGCCTCTGGATCCCAGCCCAGCCTCCCAGCTCGGATAGCGAGGGCTTTGTGGGAACAGAGGGAACTCTTTAGAATGCAAATATCTTTGAACCCTCCAATCCCAGCCGGCGCCCCATTCTCATGCTAATATGGGAGAATTTGGAAATAGCTTGAAGGGGAAATTGTCGACAGTAGGAAACCCACTCCAAGCCTGGGCCCTGGGGGACAGAGGCAGGGACTCTAGGGTCCTTTCCAGCCTAGCCTCCTAGCACCCAGCTCTAGGGTCCAGCCCCGCACCCAGCAAGTCCCCTGGCAGCTGGGTAGGTTCTACAGCTCAGGGTCCATGAGTGGGACAATTGCCCCCTCCCAATCCTATGCAAGTGAATAATAATTCATTCAAGGATAATGCCTGCCTTTGCCCCACTCCTCCTTTGCCCAAGGTGCTTAGGGGCCTCTCCGTTCTCCCCTGTAACCCTCACCTGCAGCCCATGGAAATGAGATCTCAGAAAGTGGCACTTTGGCCCTGACCTCGCACCTGTGGTGCCAGGATCCACATCCAGGTGTGTGTACCCGGGACTATTTTGCCTCCCCACTCGGTTCATGGGGCTGGTGGCCTTGGAGACCTGGTGAGCCAGAGGGTGGCATCAGGGAGGCCTGATAGGTGTTGGGGGTGAGGGTAGGCACAGGCTAAGATCCAGGCTCTGGGAAATGCAGACTTAGGCAGGACCCAGGTTCCGAAAGGGATCCAGAGACAGTGGCTCAGGTCTAAGAGGGAGCCTCCTCCAGCGCTGAATCTGAGTTTCCGGCCCAGGCCGTGCTGGGGTGGAGGGGCAGAGAGAGCTGGGCAGACATTCTCAAAGGGGTTGACATGGAGTTTAGAAAGATGATTTGCTGACTATGGGGTGTGCTGTGGACAGGCCCTAGACCTAGACAATCCTTGCCTACTTCTCAGTTTGATGACCTCTTACTTGTCCTTCAAGGCCCAATTCCAGATACCACCTCCCCAGTGAAGCCCTCCCTGACTCCTCCAGGCTAACTCCCTCCTCTGTGCTCCCACTTTCCCAAACCTCTGTGGCGTCACTTAGGTTTGGTTCTGCCTCCTCCCCTCATCTAAGTCCGTGAGGGAAAGCTTTGTGCCTGATTCATCTCCGTGACTCCAGCACCCAGCACAGGGCCTGGTACTCAGTATGCCTCCAGAAATGTTTGTAGAATGAATGAATGAGTGAGTGCATGAGGTGATTCTGATTGAGGAAGGCTGTCAGCTCCGCTCTTGCAGGGCCTCCAACCAAAGGAAAACACTTAAATCTAAGCAGGATGCCACTGCCTAGCACAGCCCATCCCTCTGTGCCCAGCACATCTTCTCTGCTCACTTCTGGTTTCAGCCACAGCTGCAGGGCACGGTTCTGGGTAAGCTCCGGCTCACTCCATGCTGGCTGTGTCCCCGCTAGAGGACACCCCGAGATGGTTCACTTTCTACCTCAGAGCCTTGTGCAATGTCAGGAAGACTGCTTGGCCCGTGAACAAATGCAGCTGCAAGTACAGGGGAGCTGACATCCCCAGACAACTCTCAGCCAGTGGGGGCGGGAGCCAGCAGTTCTGGACATGGTCTGAGCACGTCTCAGAGGTCAAGGCAGAGGGAGCCCCCTCCATCGCAGGGACCTTGAGGACAAGCCTAATGTCAGCTGTTCCTCTTGCCCTGCTGCCTCTCCTGCTCTCCAACTTCCTGCCTCCAAGTTCTGGTTTTAGATTCTGTTTTGGAGAAAACCCTTTGAAGACTGTGAGCTACACTGTAGAAATGTCTTAACTATGGACTCCCTGTCTCACTGGGCTCTGACCCTGATTCCTGGGGCTTCCTGTCCAACAAAAACCCCGTCTCAGCTTCCAAGGGTTCTCTGCGGTATGTGTGAAGCTCCGCAGAGGAGAGTTATTCAGGGAATTATTTCCTGAAATTAAACACCACGGTCCCCGAGGGAGGGAGTGAACAGGGCCTGGTGATGCTCGGGCGAGGTGGGGAGAGGGAAGTTGCTGGGGATTTGATGGGAAAGCCATTTTGCCTAATTGTATTGTGCACATTAAACCAACAAGTACAAGAGCAAAGGCGGGGAGCAGAGGGAGACAGTGGAAAAATGGCTGGAACGAGCTGGCATGGAGCTGGGGGCGGGTGTCTAAGGATTCAGTGGGAATAAGGGATTGGGGGTTAGGGGTCCCTTGGCCAGGCAAGGACACCCCACCCCACCTCTTGCCAACAAGGCCATAGAGAAGGTGGTAGGCAGAGGGCAGGGACTGGATTCTGCTGAACTGACCATCTTCCAAGGCCAGACGTTGTACCAGGTGCTTTGCTGGACCCACTCACTCACAGGCTGCTTCACATGCACCACCAGAAGTGATAGCCCTTGCAGCAAATCTGGGAGGTGGGCGCCTCTGCTGTCCTAATTTCCCACAAGGGAGCTGTACAGAGAAGCAAGCGACTTGCCCAGGGCCACAGCGGAGTTTAACAACCCCGCCGGCCAACAGTGGGGGGTGAGCTGCTCTCTGTGGGGAGGGCCAGAGGGGAAATGAAGTTGGACCCCCCGCCCCCGCCCGGTGATGGGGAGGAAGTCTTTTGGAGGGTCTGTGATGTGGACGCAGACCTTATCCACACAGCAAGCCAGCCACCCGGTGATGAACATGTTAGTTTCCTCATTCATTCCACCGGCTTATGCCAATAGCTGGGCGTTGTGAAGAACACGGACTTGTGAAGGGAGAAGCCCTGGGCCTTTGGCATTTGTGGGATGAGGGTGGAGCGCTCTAGGAGGGTCAGAGGCATCAGAAAGCTTCCTACAGAAGTGGGGCGGGGCTTTGAATGGGTCCTTTCCTTCTCTGGACCCAAGAAGCCTCATCCAGAAAACAGGAAGTGGTATTCCTGCCTGCTCGTCCTTCTAGGAGCTGCTGGAGGACCCGGGAGCGTCTGCGCGTGTGCTGGAGAGGGACTAGGGTTCTGTTTGGAAGGCTCAGGCCAGCTAGAAGCCTGGGAAATGCACTTGGCTTAGCCTGGAGACGTAAAGGCCACTCCCTGTGGGGAGACCAGGAGGGTACCTCTCTCTGCGAGACCTGCCTGGTGCTCCTGGGGAGGGCTCCTGGGACCCTCCTCTCCCAGACTGACTAGGCTAAGCTCCCAGCTGGCAGGGCTCGTGAGTCAGTTGGACAGACAGAGCACTTTCTCCCCGTTTGTGCCCCTGCTTTGCCAGCCACCGCCATCCCCAAAGCCTCAAACTCTGGGCAGCTCTGCCCCAACCTGGTCATCCTTCCTGTCAGCTGCCTGCCTGGTGGGTCTCCCAGGGCCTGTCTTCCAAGATCCAGAGCTTGATGGCTGGAAGAGCCAATCTGGTCCTGAGCCCCCAGCCAAACTCCCAGCATCCCTGCAGCATCTCACACGGCAAGAACGTCCCACACCCTTCCCGAGGAGGCTGTGATCTGCCTGTAGCTCCCAGGGGCCCATCCGCAATGAGCTGCTCAACAAATATGGGCCATTATTCTGAATGTGGGCATCCAGCAGGGCTCAGAGGGTGACCAGGTTTGGGGGGCGGTCTGTTCACTGTGTGACCATGTTTAGAGTTTGGCCCGGGACTGCTGTCGGGAAGCTGATTCCAGGACTTGACCCTCCTTAGAGCAATGTTCTAGGGTCCCTGGGATGGCCTGCTGGGAGCAGTGTCAGGGGAAGGGGCTGTGGAGTCAGGTGGGCTGTGCCCTGGCCTCTAAACCTTGAGTTGCTCACCTGTAAATGAGGCTAAGGACACGTATAAATGAGATGCAAAGCCACTGGCTTTGAGCCTGGCATACGTGACTGTCTGGAAATGCTAGCTTCTGTCACACACACTTCTACACACATACACGTCCACACCATTGTACCGGACTATCAAAAAGTGGGGCTCACCACTCTACAGCTGGCCCCTTCCTGATTCAGAACAGGGTCAGAAAGTCAAAGGACCAGCCCATGTGCTCATCCCTGGCCGAAAGAGCCATTGAGTCCTGGAGAACTTAGCTGGAGGCAGGCAGGCTTGGGGTAGGGAAGGTTTAGGGGCAGGAGTCAAACTCCTTTGACAACGGACCTCGACTTTTCTCTGAGGCCTCGGGAACTCTGCTTGGCTGCAGCCTGTGCTCTCTGGGGACAGAGCAGCCCTGCAGTCCTGGCCCTTTCAGCACCAGATCTGGGCTGGGGACCCAGGCTTCTGGGTGGCAGCTTGCTGGGTTCCCTCCCATGTGTCCTCTCCCACTTGCTGCCTGGGTTCCACAGCTTTTTCTCTCTTTCCCAGCAGCCCCCTGGCCCACTTCTCTGTTCCTTCATCACAGGACTCCAGGATTCTTTCATTCTTTTTGGCTTCCTCTTTCCCCTCTTCTCCTCCATTTGGATGAGAGGACAGAATTCCAACCACCAGCCAGCCCTCGTTGCCCCATCCATATCTGCTCTCCATTTTCCAAGAGGGAAAAAGGAGAACAAATGGGCTGAAATCCAGCGGGGACAATGGGGACGGCACAGATGGGTTGGCAAGGCGGAGCTACGAGAGGAGGAGCGAGCTGGGGCAGGGGCTTCTCTGGGACCTGGGCCACTGATCCTGGGTGTCATAGAGGCTGTCTTGTCAGAACCAAAGGATACACTAAGTAATCCCAGATCCCTTCTTCCTGCCCCCAGGACCCCAGTTCTATCAAAAAAGCATCATGGTCTCCCAGCAAGACCACTGGAAACAATCCCAGCCCTGCATCTTCCAGGCTGAGTAGCCTGAAGCAAGTTACTTAACCTCTCTGTGCTCCAGTTTCCTTATCTGTAAATATGGGTTGCCGTGAGGACTAAGTGAGCACTGCGCACCGATCTAGAAACTGGCAAATTCCGTATAATTGATAACTATTATTATTTGCACTTTGGTAGACCCCAAACGTTTCTGACAGCTCGCTCCTCTAAGAAATTTAAGGATACCTCCGTATATATAGACATTAATTCATTTGTAGATTATATGTATGCATTTCTGTGCCAATGTATTCTGTATGTTATAAAACAGATACAAAATGGTAATTTTAAAAGGATATGATCAAAAAATAGAAGTTCTATCGCTTTCTTCCCACACCCATTAGGTTTTTGTGCCCCCACCGGGGGCAGGAACAATACTTTGGGGACCACTTCACGTCCTAGCAGGCTACGTATTGTAGTGATTTGGGCAGCAGCTCCTTCAGAAAAGCTTCTGCCAGGGCTGATTTGAGAGGAGATGCTCCGGGGCCCCCACGTGGGAGCCAGGGAGTGCTAACGCGGGCCATTAAATCATTTGCCATAATCCATTTGGAACAGCATCCGTGTCTAACATGGGGCATGATGACTGCTCCACAAATAGAAAGGTGGCCAGGGAGGCCATTGGTGGGACATATTCCAAGGGCATGGGGTAGGCACAGGCAGACTCACCCTTTGCTACTCAGTGTCTTCTTGCTACAGTTAGGCCGCCAGGCTCTGTGCCTGCCCGTGCAATGGATCAGTCTGGCCCTTCCCTACCCAAATGCAAGGCCTTCTCCTGCCTCTGAATCAGTCCCTCCTCTTCCAGGAAGCCCTCCTTGATGGCCCTTCTCTCTTTAATCACCCCCTGGAATGAGTCCTCATAAGTCTGAATCTTCCTCCCTCCGTCCCTCTCTTTTTCTTTCCTTCCCTTTCATCTGCTAACAGCTACGCACCAGCCTGGCTCTGTTCTGCATATGCCTTGCAAAATAAACCTGTTGTTTTTGCTCTCCCAGCATCAGTTCCCCTCTTCTCCGGAAACCATAACCATCTTCTTTTCATGCAACTTCCCTTCATTTCACTCTATGAGGTCAGGGTGGGGTTGACCTCACCCCCATGGTTCTAAGAATGAGCACATCACCCAGGCCTAACCAGTCAGAGTCACAAACGGTGGTCACATGATCCATCCTGGGCCAATGAGATCCTGCTCTGGGACTTTTGGTGGAACCCTTGCGAGAAAGGTGCCCTCCATTGCTAAGTTGATAGAATGTAAACTGGGAACTGCTGGGGACTGTTTGCCACCACAAGGGGAGGTGACACAGAGAACAGCGTATGGACTCCTGATGACCTCAGCTGATTCAACCATACCTGAAACTTATTCCTGCATATGAGCCAGTAAATTCCTTTCTTCATGCTTAGACTATTTTGAGGGTTTTTGTTTTTTTTTAATCAAATGTACCTGACAGTTTTGTTCAAAACACTCACTACCTCCCGTGATTACTGTAATATTTTCCCAGCCAGTCTCCCTGCTCCTGCCCTCGGCCTCCCTAGCCTGCTCCCCACACTGCAGCACGCTCAGCACTCTGCATCCTCCCTGTGGCCTGTAAGGCCTTTGGTGACCTGCCTCCCTTTACCAAACTGACTGCTTCTCCTATTCCTCTTCTCTTCCCTCATTCTGTTCCTGCCACACTGGCCTCCTTGCTGCTTCTCAACAAATGCTGGGCACACCCCCACCTCTGGGCCTTTGCATGTGCTGTTTCTTCTGCTTATTATAGCCCGTAGGCCTAGATGATCCTGAAGGCTTACTCCATGACGGCTTTTCCATCTCATCTCAATGGCACAGTTCCCGACCAGCCAGCAGCAAATACCAACCTCCCTGGCCCCCATCCCTCCGTATTTCCTTGGCCTGCTTTATTTGTCTATAGCACTTGTGTTTAATTGCTCAGTTGTTTACTGTCTGCCCCTGCCAGCTGGATGGTAACCTCCATAAGGGCAGGCCTTTGTTTATTCACTGAGGCATCCCCAGGCCTAGAACTGAGCCTGAGATACAGCAGGTGCTCAGTAAACACCGGATGAATGAGTGTGCTTCCACTACTGTCCCATGAGCCTGAGCCCTGTCTCTCCCTAGCCCAGACCCCCAGGAGAGGGGCTGAGGGCTCCTCCTCCATCTCTCCTACTGGTCGACCCATCAGGTTACGGCTGGTCCCCTTCCATCCTGCATTCTCCTTCAAAACCCCTATCACATTTGTAATGACTTGTATTGGGGGGGTGGGGGGAGGATGAGGTAGGGAGTATCTTAAGTGCTCAAAACAAGTTTGTTAATGAGATTCCAAACAGCACTGGTCAAGGCGGTCCTTTCCATGGTATCCAAGTCAGTTTTGAAAGAGCAGGCAGTGAGTTTGCTCCCTAATGACCAGCCTCGCTATGGACATCCTCAGAAGAAACCTCTTTCCTAATTAAAACAGCAGGGTGATTGCAGGCTCTGGGCAGCATCCTGCACCTCTCCTGGCAGGAACTAGAGGCAGGAAAAGGTGTTTCATTAGAAAAGAGCTGAGGAAGAGGGGCAGCCATGGAGCCTGCCACCTCCTAGAAGAGTAATTTGGAGGCCTACAATTAGGATGCAAAATGAAACAGCAAATACAAGAATGAAATAATTAAGCAAGTCCCTGACCTGTCCCCATCTCAGGACCCAGGCCTCACCTGGCCAGTCCTCCTACTGTCTCCTGCATAGCCATAAACTCCAGTTAAGTGGCAGCTTGGCCGAGCACCTACTCAGGTTACCTTTGGCCTCCCAGTCTCTATGGGCAGGGAGGTGGTGGCTGAGGGGTGGACCTGGGACTGTGTGGAGTCCCTCTCCTTCTTGAAAGAGATAACATCTTGGCCCACAGCAGCTACACTCAAGGTCTTGGGGCTGCTGGATATGGTATGGCTCACTTATTGCATTCCAAATACTCATTCTTTCCCTTTTTTCTTAGTAATAGAACCTCAGTTTTATTCCAGGTAGCAAGATGCTCAGCTGAAAGATTACATTTCTCAGACTCCCTTGCAGCCAGAGGTCACCAATGATATATAAGCAGTTGTAGTGTGGGCTTTTGGAAATATTCTTTCAGAGGAAGACAGACAGATGACACATGCCCCTTTATACTAGCCTCCTGATTTCTGCTGTTTGTGTGGAATGTGGATTTGATGGTTGGAGCTCAAGTAGCCACTGTGGACCCTCAAGGATGAATGCTGTATGCTAAGGATAGAACAAGATGGAAGGAACCCAGATCCTTGATCATCATGGAGCTGCCACACCACCTTGGACTGCTTAAATCCAGGCTTCTCTTTAGAGAGAATAAACCTTTAATTTACTGAAGCCACTGTTTCTGTTACTAGCACCTGAACACAAATCCTAACTAATACACTGGCCCCTCTGGAGAATATGGTAAAAGATGGGGCCCCCCTCCACAGGCACGTACATGCGCAAGCAGGCATGGACACGTATGTGTACACACGCATTCTCTCGCACAGTTTCAGTGGGGGAGAAGCAGTCATAGACATTCTCTAAGTAAGGAGCTCAACCATCTCCTTGGTCCACCACCCCAGGTTTCAGTCACTGCGGCTCACTATGTCTGGGCCCCTGGGTTGCACACCCATGGCCTGGCATCTGCAATCTGCTTCACTGACAGCCTTTTGCTTCTAGTGCTGTTAGATCAAATTTCTGCATCGTGGAAGAGAAGAGAACCCAGAACTCGCCCTTCTCAAGTCCTAGGGGAAGACAGACTCTCACAGCCTGGCTTCCTAACAGCACAGACGGGATAAAGTCTGGGGCCATGGAGGGCCGCAGCCAGGAGGTGCTCTGGATCTCAGGAGACGGCGGCCTGTAGGAATCCGAGGGGGGTTTCTGGAGGAAGAGGGAACCCTGGCCCTGAAAGGGCCAGCTGAGGGTAGCAGGCCTTGAGAAAGAGAGATGCAGAGGGGACAGAGGTGACCTGAAGACAGCGGCTAAGAGAATACTTAATGCTAAGGGAACCTTGACCTCTGGGTCCACAGGGAACTGGCAGGAGGAACGCCCTCATCTGAAGGTACAGACAGCACAGTCAGACCCAGCCCCGCTGGGAGACCAAGGAATGTGAATTCAGCATCTCCGCCTGAGAACACCGGGGAGAACCTCACCCTAGGGTCTGGCCAGTGGGACCCGGGGCCAGAAAGCACGTGGGCCATTTCACGTCTCCATACTTCTCACCCTGCACCTGCTGCCTCTCTGTGGGGCTCTCAGGAAGCTGACCTACCAATTCCTTGCCCTCAAGCTGAGGACTTGAGGAAGCAACCATGAACTCAGGACACCCCGACCTTTACCTGCAGGCCTGGCTCTGCAACCTGTCCCTTTACGTGCGTTTCTTCCACTCCTCTCTTCTCTCATCCACAGATCCCGTGCTCTGTGCTCTCAAAGAACTCAGGGACCGTGGCCTTCCAAGCCGACTGGCTGATGTCATTCCATTCAGCCTCCAGGAGAAATCTGCTCCCGCGCAACTTAGGCCGGCTCGGAGTCCCCTGCTCCCTCGGCTAACTGCTCTGAAATGCCCTCCTCCGCTCACCTGCCCTTCCCTCCTTCACACCCGGCCCCCAGCCAGGTGACGGAGGTCAGAGAGACATAAACAACCCACGGTTTCCAATTAATTTTTAATTGCAACTTGAAATTCTTAATTGCAGCTGAAATGCTATCACTGGTGGAAGCATGATGGTGGGGATGGGAGTGGGGGTGACCCAATTATTGATGGTCGGCCCCTGCTGGACCGGGCACTGAGCCAGCAGAGGAGGGGGCCGGAGGGCAGCCTGAGCCTGGCTGGGTGCTCCCGCCAATTATCCGAGGATGCCGCGGCAGAGCCGCTCGGCCTCGGGCCCCAGGCCTGCCCCCTCGGTGGCCAGGGCCCTGCACTTTGGCCTGCCTGTGGGCAGGGTGAGCTGAGAAGTCCCATTTGTCAGTCTCTCATTGCGGCTGTAGAGGGTCCTGGCAGGACAGTGCGGCAGACTCCATCTGGCCAGTTAGAGCCTTCTATCGGAACAGGCCCCAGAGTGGGAGCTTTCTGGGGTGGAAGGCCTTTGGGGGGCCCTCACAGGAGACTAGGGTGGTTTCCAGGGAGGCGCAGGCCCAGGAGGCGCAGGCGACTAGTCAGGGAGCGGGGAGGGTGGACACAGAGCAGCGTGGAAGAGGGCTGACCAACTGTCCCACTTTGTCTGAAACGGAGGGGCTTCCCGGGTTTTAGCACTTGCCAAGCGAAAACCAGGAAAGCCTCAGGCAACCGGTGAAGAGTTGGTCACCCTAGTTGGAAGCAATTAGCGCCTTTGACTCCGGGAGTTTTGGGGAGTGAGATTCCCTGGGGCTCCCTCTGAGTGGCTGGACCTCCTAACTATCGGAGGGAGGGGCAGCCCCTTCTCCCACGCTGGCCCCTTGACCTCCAGGGACCAACACTGTGACCCGCAGGGGCTGTTGGCGCCAGCTGTATCCTTGGCTAGACTCGCTGGTTCATGCTGCCCAGCCGCCTATACTTCATCCACTCGGAGGGTGAGACAGACAGGAGCTCTGGGCCCCCTGCTCCACAGGCAGCTCGACGTTTGATCTGGAGTAAGGCATTTGCCTGATCGGAGCCTCAGTTTCCCCATCTGCCTTCCCCCTTGCCCAGGAGTAGCCTGGACCAGGTAGGGGTATGGTTGGGCCGAGGAGCTCCGGGCCAGGAGCGGGTCAGGGCTGGACAGCGTGGGCCTCTGCAGCCTGTCCTGCAGGAGGAGCTAGAGTGCCGGAGAGATTGCCCAGCTTGTGATGGGGGGAGAGGGGGGCGTCCAGGGAAGGGCCCAGGCTTCCAGGTCTGCCTGCATCTCTGCTTGCCTGCCCCCCCACCAAGGGCTGCATGTGCAAACTCTTCAGCAAAGGCAGCTGGTCCTCTGCAGGAGCTATTACCTGAGACCTGACAGCTAATGACAACAGAAAGCCTGCAAGTTGGCTTCCATCCCTGGGCTTGCCTGGAAGCCTGCTTGGGGCTGCCAGGCAGGGGTAGGGGCTGGGTGGGGTGGGAGCAGAGACCAGCTGCAGTGGGCCGAAGAAGGGCTGGGCTAGGGGTCGCAGCTGGGGCAGGGGCAGGGGCTAGAGCGGTGGGAGCACTGGGGAGGATGGACTTTTTTAGAGAGTTGGGAAGGGTCCCCTAGGCAAGCTCTGTCTAGTGACCCAACACCGGCCCCAATTCACTCACTGGTTCATTCACTCAGTCATTCAACAAGGGCTTCCTGAGCAGCTACCACATGCGGGCCCCATTCTGGGCACTGGGGGATCTCAGGAAGGAAACAGACCAAAGACAGAATACCTGTTTTTGGAGCACCCTTTCTCCAGGTCAAAGTCTCCCCTGTAGTGTGGTTCTCAGATGCCCCTGGCCAGGCCTCCTCCCCGGCAGCATCCCAAATTCTCCACCTCCAGTCTAGGTCTGTAGTCAGGCAGATGCAGTGGCCTGGCGTTCCAATCCAGCTGAGGACCCAAGAAGCTCTGGGGCCTGAGGAGGAGACAGGGCCACCTGTCACTTGATGTCATTCCCTCAGTCTCCTTGATGCTGAATGAGGCCAGGGTGGCCAAAGCTGCTTTGCCCTTAGCAGTAGCCCCCACCCCAGGGCTTACCAGGCACCCCCAATGCCCAGGAACTCCTCCAGGATGCCCCAAGCTCCACACTCCATACATCAAAACTGACCTGTCCTGGTCCCTTCCCTTTAGGCTTTCCTGGGAGTCCATGGGGCTCAAGGGATTGATGAAACAATCAAATACACATTAATGATGTGGTCCTCAACCACACATTCTGTACCTTCACGTTCCTCCAAAGCCCTGCCCTTGGGAAGCCCGGGGGCCAGTGGGGAGAGGGGCCAGGGTCCTCACAACAGCACCGTTTGAACATTGCACCTGGGTAACGCTGAACCCCTATGATATGCTGGGGGCAATGCTTGGCGCTTTACATAGATTATCTGTTTACTGCTCATGAGAACTCCATGGAGTAGGTACTATCCTATGCCCACTTTACAGATGAGGACACTGAGGTGCAGGGGGGCTCCCCTAACTTGCCCATGATCATCTCAATAGGGGTGGGGAGCTTGCACACAAGCCAAGGGGTCTTACCTCTGAGCCCATGCTCCTAAGGCCCACACTGTGCTCTCCTGAGAGGCAAATAGGGAACAGCAGGGCAGGATGCGACAGGCCAGGAAGAAAGCCCCTCCAGCACAGAGGGCAAGGTTCCTGTGAGCGGGGTACTCAGCACGGCACACACTGAGCATACCCCACCCCTGACCTGCTCCCAGTGCAGGGCCCTGCACAGCCTCTGCCCTCTCAGAAGGCTGACCGAATGGAGATGATGCAGGTTTGCCACTGGCCCTCCCAGGATGTGCAGTTTGCTCAGAGACGAAAAGCAAAGGCATTACGAGGAGGGGGAACAGCTGGAGGCAAGGCCTGGAGTGAGGGTGACTGGTGGGGCATTCCTGGAGAGAAAGGGAATCCCTGACTTGGTGGGGGAGGGCTGCTGAGGACCCACAGACCAATGTCAAATTGAACTGGTCTGGCTGAGGCAAAGGGAGATGCTGACAGTCATGCCAATAAGTCCGCCAAGAGGTGACCTCTGCTTTGGCCTAACTTTGGCCCACAGACTGAGAATCTTTAGTCTAGAAGGGCCTCTGCAGATCAGACGGCCCAACACCCCTTGCGCTGGTGGTAAATAGGAGGTCCGGGCAGGGAAGGGCAGCACACTGGCCTCCCCACCTCCCTCTGCTGGTGTGTGGCCCTCCCAGGAGAACAGCCAGCCGGAAATATTGTCTGATGTTTCCAACCATCCAGGAAGAATCCTGAAAAGACAGTTAATCGAGAGAGGCATAAATGAAGGCCTAGAAAGGGCAGAGGCTGACCTCCGGTCCCTGGCCGTCTGCTTCCGCCCCTCGCAGGCCAGATTCTTTCCCGGTCCACACCTTTGCTCAGAGCCCTCTCCTTTCTCTCTCTCCAAATTTCCTTTGTATTTGACTTTTATCTGTGGTTGAACTAGCTCCAGGCTCTCCTTCCTCCAAGAATTCTCCCAAGATCACCCCTACCTGCCAACCTCACTCTTCCGGAGTGACTCTCAGCCTGAGTCCATTCTGATGAAATGAAGGGGACCGTGTGAAATTGGGATTTCTTCCTCTGTCCTTCCATAGGCCTGTGCTCCTCCCCTTTCATGTCCTGAGCTCCCCAAGGTGATGTGCCCATGACAGGCTGCTCTTGAACCCTTCCCCCACCCCCACCCGCCAACCCATCCAAGGGCAAGCATGCCGGAGGGAAGTCTACCAAGCCGGTCTCCGGGCGGAGCCAAAGCAGGGCCCCTGCACTCCATTCTGCCTGCCCTCGTCACCTGCGTGGCAGAGAGATGGCTGCTGCTCCTCGAGTGGGACGACCAGGCTTTAGGCACAAGATTTAGGTGCCCCTTAACTTCCGTGACTTCATTCACCCTCCAGACCAGCCCCCTACCCTGTCCTTCACGGATCATCTCAGCCTCAGACAAGCACATGTGGTAATTAGGCCCGAGGCTTTAACACACCCCTACCAGGGCTCATCCAGCTTCTCTCCCATGCCTCCAGGGACAAGCTGCTCACTACCTGTAGCATCACTCCACATCCTGCTGGGGGTGCTGGTCCGAATCTGCATCTCTAAGTTAGCAGGGCCTGGTGCCAGAGGTCCTGACACCAGGCCCAGAGATGGGTGAGCAGAACAGAGTGGACAGCTCATCCTTGGCCACCTGGGCATGGGAACAGCCTTTGCTCTCCACCCTGGATGCTGATTCTTTTGTCTGGGGCCGCACCGCATGGCCTGCCTGCCCTCCCTCCCTCTGCGCGGTTCTCTCCTCCTCCTTCTCCCCCGCTCCTGCCCACACTTCCTTGTATCTCAGGATTGCATGAGTCACTCCACTTTGAGCTGCCAGATGTCGAATGCAGTCGGGCTCAGAGTGGAATCCAATTTTTTCCCCTTTACTCAAAGAGAGTTCAGGGCTGATGGAAGCCCCCAGCCTTGTCATCCTGGATTTTTCAGGAGGGTGGGGATGGCTGTGCTAGCTAGCGCCACACCTCCCGGGTTCTGGCCAACGCCTCTCCATTCCCAGGCTGGGAAGCCACCTGTCCTCCCCCAGGTCCCGGGCAGGGGGCCAGGCCAGCTCTGGGCTGTCAGGGCACGTTCAGAGTCGGCACCATCCCCCAGCCCCTTGGTATGGCGGGTCTGAGAGGAGCCAGGCCCGGGGCCCATCCCCGCTCCACCCATCCAGGGAGTTTCAGTGATAGCCTCCTGAGCACCAGCTCCACGCTGGTGCTGTGGGGGAGACAGGAAAAAGTAAAGAAGGCCCTCACCTTCAAGGAATTGGGTCTGCTTAGGGAGGCAAAGTTCGTAAACAGCGGTTCACGTTTTTCCGCCCGGATCCTGCTTCCTGCTTCCGCACGATCTCAATCAGTTCTCACAGGTCTTCAACACACTGTTATTGCCTTTACTCGACAGACAGGCAAGACGGGGCTCGGGGAGGTGAACTGACCCGTCCAAGGTCACATGGATGGCGGTGGTGGAGCTGAGCCCCACTCCGCGTCCATCGGGCCCCCAGCCTCACTATCTGTGGTCAGTCGGGAGAGGAGGCAGGGACAGCTGCTGGGAGGGGGCCCATTGTCCGCACTCCCCCCGCTGAGACTGGGTTCTGCTCCTTTGCCATGAGGCTCTATCTGTCCAGAGCAATTCTAGAGGGGCTTGGCAGGCCAGAGAGAGTGTGTCCGGGAGCATGGAAGTGGGAGTTGGAAAGGCTTCTTTAGCTTGAGTTCCTTTGAAAGCAAACTTGAAAGCAGGACTTGGGTGCCTGTGGTATATCTGGGAGGGGATCTCAGGAAGCAGGGAGGGGGTGGGGGGAGAGGGGGAGGTGGGGAGAGAGAGAGAGAGGAGGCAGAAAAACTGACATAAAGGAGCACTAGCAGAGAAGCCAGTGTTGGCAGGGGTTGGGGTGGGGGTCTCTACTCCCCTGGGACCTCCAGAACTGTTTGCCTAAGAGATGGAAGGCTGGAACAGTTACCCACTGGCTCCCATCCCCCATTGGGGGGTGGTGGGGTGCCCCAGAGGGGAGTTCATCCCTATGCCCTCCTGGATCACCCTTGCTTATGAGCCCAGCAGGCTCTGATGGCTTTAGAAAGAAAGTGGAAAGACAGGCACCAGGTGCTTGAGGTGGACGCTGAACTGTCAGAGAACTGTCCACTCTTCAGTGTGGCTAAGCTGGAACTGTTTGGTGTGTTTGGTTTGGAGCCACCAAATTCTGGGCACTGCTGCTGCCACAGAAGGCCCTGAGTCAGTGATCCAGAGGACAAGCTTTATGGAGCAGTTCCTGGCAGGTGCCTAGCTGGGTGCCCTGGAGTGGGGACAAGGGGAAGGAGGAGGGGAAGGACAAGAGATCTACGTACTCCAAATTCATTCTGCTCTTGGTCAGCATCAGTTGCCCACACATCCCTTCTCTGCTGGCGGGCTTCTCAGCGGTGCGGATCGGGCCTGGTCTGTCCGTCGTCGGCTCCCAGCACAGGGCCTGGCAGAGGGGCCGCCCAGGGAAGCTGCACTGAGAGAATCAGTGTGGTGATGACCCAGCCTTGGTCTTGGCTGCTGAAGGTTGACTCTGGGCCCCTGGGCTCAGCGCAGACCGCACTGGGTCTCAGGGAGCGGGAAATGGAGGGAGAGTCATCCCTAACTGACTAAGGCCTCCGGCTCATAAAGCTCTGGGCGCTCCTCCTGCCCCGCCTTGCCTCTGCCACTTGATTACTTACCTCTGGAATGAAGTGGTTCCAGGCTGCCAAGCGTTCGGGGGGAAATATCCTGTGTAAGAAAGACACACTCTCTCCATAAACTTGTATTGTGTGTTCGATTGTCTCCCGTAAAGGAAGAGATGTATCTTCCAGTTTATGTTCACGACTGTGTAGCTGAAAAAAAAATCAATTCCCTCACTCTACATTTTCTCAGCCGAACTTCCGCCAGCAGTCTTTCTGCGGGCCCAGCAGCCTGCTGCCCAGAGCTCAGGGCTAGGGGTCCCTCTGCTGTATGCAGGCAACGGCCTCAGGCTGGCTAAGGGTCTGCCATAGACTGGTACCAGCAGGGATTCCCATCTCTGCCTGCCTCTCAAGCCAAGTCGGCTCCGCAAGGCAGAGGTTGGCTAGAGAATCTGGTTGGTTGTCCAGGCAAAGGGAAGGCTGGCCGGCAGGGAAACCGAGGCAGCCCCTGCCTGCGCCGGCACCCTCCCCCAGGCTCAATGCAGCCTCTGATGCAGGGCCCAGGGACTTCTCCCTTCCAGCCTCAGGTGCTTCCACCTCCTATGAGAAGTCCTCCTGATTGCATAGAATAAACAGAAATCCTCGATCTGTTGGCTTCCTTGCTGCAGCCTCCAACCGGATTGCTTTCTGTCTGCTGTGGGGTCATTTGGCATCATGGTTGCCTGGTAATTTAGAGCAGAGCACCGCCCCCGACCCCCATCAGAACATTCTGATTCAAATCCTAGCTCCCCATGTCCTCACTGTCTGACCTTAAGTTACTTACCCTTTCAGAGTCTCAGTTTCCTCAACTGTCAAGTGAGGGATATTTTAAGGATTAAATTAGACCCCTTAATTGTAAGCCATAACCTCCTTTCCGGCTTTATTTTTCTCCATCGCACCTGCCACCATCCTATCCTTCATTTTGTGTAACAGTTGTCTGGACTCACCCGACTGTAAGCTCCAAGAGGGCAGAGGTGTCTGTTTCTTCCCTGCTGTGTGCCTGGCTCAGAGAGGAGGCTCCGTGAAGCCGGGCGGGAGGACTGGCCTGAGAGAGCGGGACGGGCACGCGGCCCTGAGTCTGTGCACAGTGAATGCTGGCCCTGTCCTCCAGCATCTCCAGAGTCCCTGAGCAGTAGTTTGGGTAGGGGAAGTGCCATCCAACCCTGGTCATGAAGGTTGCCTGGGAGTCTGTCACCAGCACCAGTCCGGAGCCCTTTGGGGACAGGAACCATGTTTTGCCATCCCAGGGTCTCCCGTGTCCTTGTTCATTATGGGTTCTTTTAGATCTGAGTGGCCAGAATCTTACTGCAAGAAGCCGGAGAACTGATGCCCTTGGGCTCTGATGAGGGTATTTTAGTCTAAACTGACCTGGCAGGTGCTGTGCTTCGGGCTGCCCAGTGCCTCATGGCGATCAGGCCAGGCGAACCAGCCCAGGTGGTGCACATTCTCACCACACCAGCTCAGCCCATGCCTCACACTGGCCCTGGCGATCTGCTTCTGGTCTACCAAACAACACTTCAACTACAAGGGGAGCAGTGGGGCCACCTGCGTCTATGTCTGGCAGACATGGCTTGATTTCCAGAAAGTGACCATGGGCCAGACCCAAACTCCTCACTTTCAGCGTCTCTGGAATGGGTGTGGGCAGAGATTGTGAATTAGAAGAGAGGTCTCAGGTGGGCCGCACCCTCCCTGGCAACCCCTCGGCTTGCCCCAAGCCCCAGCGATCAATCGCTCCTCATGTACTTTTTTATCTTTCCTCAAACCCTTCCTCACCTTTTATCTTGTCTGCTCCTCATGACGTATCTGTAAGAAAGCCACCAGGAATTATTATGCTCATTTTAAAGATGAAGAAACTGAGGCCAAGAGGCAAAAACCATGCCTCAAGGTCCCCAGAGGCTGATGCCAGACAGACCAGGTCTCCTGCTGGCCAGAGCACCCTGGCATCAGCTGCAGGAGCCTGGGGTCTGCCCTGCCGCCGGCCTCCCCCCAGCCCGCGGGGGGAGCCCTGCCGGTCTCTTCTCCCTCTGCCTTTAATTGCTTGGAAACAGAGCTGACGGCAGTGGGAACAGCTCAGCCGCCGCTGGTCTCATGACTGGAGGCTTTTGTTTGTTCACAGAATCATATTTTTACACTCCAGCTTCTGCTAATTTATGCCGCAGACTGAGCTCTCCCTTGCTGAAGATGGAGTTTTGGGGAGCGGGGAGTCAAGTCCTGGGTTTATTTAGTCATCTTGGAGCCTATGAGAAGCCAGGAAGGGAATACATTAACAACAAAACACGTAATAATAGCTGGGCTCCGTGTTTACTTCCTGGCGGTTCCCTCCTCCAACGGCCAGCTATGCTCCCTTAGTGCATCCTTAGCGCGTCCACTGAGGGAAGCTTCTCTGGGAAAATTAAACGGCTCCTCATTTAAGATGGCGCTGTCGGCCTGTGTTGGTTGCTGCGGAGCACCTGTGGGGGCTCATCCCAGCTCAGCTCCAAGGGGAGGGCCCTCTAACACACACACATACACGGAAACCACAGCCCACACAAAGGGTCTCTGTGTGACTTGAAGTTCAGGTGCAGACTTGCAACCTCCTGTGGGAGATGGGGCTCAGTTGGGAGCAATCAGGGAGGGCTTCCTAGAGGAAAGGACCTGTGGATCTGAGAATGGGAAGGGATCTGAGAAACTGAGTCTGACCCATAATGAGCCAAAGGTAGGGATGGATACAGCACCGCTTTGAAGGTGGGAAGTGGGGGAGAAGGCCAGCGAGTGGGCTGGGGACCTATTTTGGAAGCTTAAATTATTGTAAAATCCTCTTGAGATGGTCTCTGTCTCTGCAAGCGAAGTTTGGGGCAAAAACACTGTGCACCTGCTATAAATAAACCAAGAGCTGGAGCTGAGAGGATGTGGGAGGAGACCCCTAGCTCCTGAGAGCCCCGGTAACATGAGAGAGTTGTCTCTTTATTAGCAAATGAGCCAGAGTACAAGGCGCACGCAGAGGGGCAGAGGCGGGAAGGGGGGAGGGAACCCAGTGCTGGCAGCTGGCAGGCCTTAACACGTTAGTTCTTGGCTCTATCTTTACCTCTTGGGGTGCATGTGGCTTGCCTTTTCACCCACAAGGGCCACTCCTTCTGGGTGCCTGAACCCAGAAATCTATACATTCTGTCCACACATCCACCCATCCTCCCCTCACCAGTCTCCCTGCAGCATCCACGCCTCCACTCATCCTGCCCAGCCAGCCACTCACGTATCCACCTACCATCCCCCACCCCCCATTCAGCCCAGCTACTTGCAGGATGGACGGAGAGGCTCCTGACCAGCAGCCTGGGTGGCAGCTGGAGGCTTCTCAAGGTGGCATTACCAAGGGCTTGGCCGCCAGCCTTGGAGCCACAGGAATCTGCTTCGGGGAGCTGGGTGCTTAGGCAATTCATCTCTCTGCGAATTTACCGAGCTCACCGGGACTGATATTTATATACACACCCTGACGCCAATTTATTAATTTATAATCAGAAATGCTACTCAAGTGGAGCGGATGTTTGCCTTGGCAGAACAGAGCCTCTCCCAGTAGGCAAGTAACATGAGAAGTCAGATTTCATAAAAAATGCTGGGCTGGCAATTCACAATGAGAAATAGAACTTCTAAGGGGTCTGGGCACTCAGAAACTCCCAGATCTGTCTTCTCTGCCTGAAGCAAGTTACGAGAGAAGGTGATCAGAAGTCCTCGGAGAAAGTGAATTCGAGAGCTGGGGGAGGGGGGCAGGGGGAGTGCTCTGTGATTTGCTGTCTGACTGCCTGATGCCCCTGCCCCACCCCAGATCCTCATCTGTCTCAGGTACTCTCTACCCAACGGGCCAGCAAACTATAGCCTGTGGGCCAAACGCTGCCTGTTTTTGTACACGAGCTAAGAATGAATTTTACATTTCTGAATGATTAAAAATCAAAAGAATTCTTTTTTGTGACATGTGAAAATTACATGAAATTCAAATTTCAATGCCTCCAAAATAAAGTTTTAATGAAACACAGCCCACTCACTCGCTGCCCATGGTCCGTGGCTGCTTCTGCGCTGCAGCCACAGCGCTGAGTGGGTGTGGCTGGATCGCGCCACTTGCCAAGCCTGAACTGCGGCCTGATGCTTCACAGAAAAAACTTGCAACCTCTGCTCCGGGCCAGTCTCTCACCTTTCTATGGCCTTGGTCTCTTTACTGACTTACTGTCACCCTCCGGTCCTGTTGACCTGAGATTGTTCAGAGCTCACCTGGATGTGTGGAAGCTGTCCAAGCTGACCAGTCACGCACTTCCAGGTAATCGCTTGGTTCCCATGTACGCGCTGGCGCGGCATAACCACCTTGCAGGGGTATCAGCCTGGCCCCCAGCGGTGCCCGTCAGCACCTCCACACACGGACAATGCAAAACACTTGTGTTCACCTTTCTGCTCCCCAGCTTTCTGCTTGCCTATTCACCCCCAGCCTCCCACCCATCATGCCTTCACTTGCTGAGCCAGCTTTGTTTGTCCACCCACGGTGGCACCCATCTCTCCATCTCTTAAACATCTATCCATCCATCCACTCAGCCTCTGGCCTAATCAGGTGGGTGTGATGCATGCATGTGTGTGTGTGTGTGTGTGTGTGTGTGTGCATGTGAGTGTGTATGTGTGTGTGTGTGTGTGTGTGTGTGTGTGTGTGTAGGGGGTGACTTCACAACTCAGCAAACTCCCAGCTATGTTTGAGATTTTAATCAGAGGTCAAAGGCTGGTGAGAAAGTCACGGTCCCTGCAGATTGGGGTTCAGGTTGCCTGAGCTGGGTTACCTCCAGCGAGAACCTTCTCTGATTGAGAACAAACAGCACAACTTGGACCCTGCGGCCTTCCCTCCACTTCAAGGCTGTGGAGTACCGTCCTGAGTTCTTATGAGGCAGCTGTGCAGGAGAGAGAGGGAAAAAAGAAAAGAGGCGAGGGAGGGGAGAGGGAGCAGAGACAGAACAAGGGAAAGGGCGGGCTGACTGGGCGGCAGGAGGAGAGATTCACGCCCTGGGGGAAGTGTTCAGATGCAGAGGCTCCCGGCCCATTGATTCATTCTTCCAGGGCTCCTTTGTCCTGGCCAGTGTGGTGTGGCCGGGCTTGTCTGGGAGTGCTCAGGGGCAGTGTGGGCACAGCTGGGCACTCAGGCAGCCAGTGCTGTGGGCACTGCCTCCCACGGTCCAGCCTGCCTAGCTGGGGACTTAGGTTTCTGCTTCCCCTGGAGGGGCTGGGGACGATCTGTGCAGGACTCAGCCTGAGTTTTAGGGACACTCAGGATGTCAGGCCCCTCAGAGCCCATGTGGCCCGGCTCGCAGCCCCAGAGGCCAGCTCTGATCTGGCTCAGCTGGCTCCCCCTGGCCTCAGACACCAGACCCAGGGCTGGGTAGTGCAGACCACGCAGAGTGGGAGCTGAACCCCAGCGTCTGAGACCCCAGCTCTGGGCTCTGTTCCCTGCTCCAAACTGCCAGGAGGAAACACACCTGTCTCGCTCAGCCAGCCTTCCGGAGGCCATGGGCAGAAGGGCGTAATTAAACAAAGCAGAGAGAATCATCTTTAAAACAAGGTGTCGACTCAACTGCACAATTGTTGCCTTTCCTGCTGCTGGCATAGAGCTTTAAAGCTGGAGGCATCTGCCTTTGCATTTTATGGATAAAGAAGCCAGGGCTTCAGGGGACAAAGAGCTAAGTGGCATGGCCAGCACGGACCTCGAGTCCTGAACTTCTCTCTGCAGGGAGCCAGCCGTGACGGTGGCTCTGATGTCAGAAAGGCATGGCTTCAAGGCCTACCTCCTCTCCCAGACAGGGCGAGTCCCAGGGTCCTGTATGAAAGGGGCACACTAGGAAGGGAGCCCAGATCAGGCTGTTCTGAGGAATTAAAGAGGGGCTCTCTTTGTAACGTGCCTGGCGCAGAGCAGGCGGCCAGTATGTGCTAACTTTTAAAAAGTAGCTTCTGTGCTGGGGTTAGAGAACTGAACAGAATCCTCACTGCAAGGAAACCCCAGTTTGCTGGGGGAGACGTATAGACTCACAGATCAGAGGAGCAGGGACAACGTGGTGCAAGATGTGGGTGCCGGGGTGGGGGGGTGGCGAGGGGAGGGAAATCCGATGGCTTCCCGGAGGTGGCAGGTAACCAATCCCTGACGGCAGAGCAGTTGTCCATCACGTGGGGGAGGGGAAAGGAGAACGTTCCAGGCAGAGGGAACGACACAGAGGCAAAGGCAGAGAAGTGGGCGGCCCACTGGGGAGTGAGGAGGCTCACAGAGGGTTCTCCCTGCCAAATACGGCCCCCAGTTGGTCTCCCATGGCTCCCGGCCCCTCAGCCCCCTCCCTCCAGCATGAGCTCTGGGAAAGCAAACTGGCTTAATATTTGCTGAAACCAAACACCGTTTTGCTTCAGCAAATTTTCTGATGGAAAAAATAATTCTGTAATGAGGCCCCAAGTTAAATAGACTTGGCGTTTGGAATTATCTGGCCCCACTCTTTGCCAGGAGGGATAGAAATGGGATATGAGGATAAAGGGGATTAGTCCAGATACATATACCAGGAGCCTCCTTCACTGTCTCTGCCTCCAGGAAGCCTCCCGAGCTTTCACCCTCACAAGCACACACACAGACACCTTCCACCACACACTATCCCCATTATTCTACACTCACCTCTGAGCACTATCTTCAAGCTCACTTACACATACACCTCAGAGCACGTGACACTCGCAGACCATTGTCACAAGCCACTGCTTCTACACACACATACACAAGGGCATGCGGGGCTCTTCTCCAAGCCACTGCTGCTTCCTATAACCTCCAAGATGCTGGGGAACAGAAAGATTGGGGGGCCCTGGACCCAACGGTGACCCTAGCCTGCTAGTTGCCACTGTCTGCATCCCCCCAGGATGGAAGGACATGCGGATGCCCCTCCCCGCCCCTGGCCATTCGCCAAGCCCAGAAGGACTGGTAGGCACTTACTCTGGTCCTGACTCACTCAAAGAGCCAGGAGGGGCACCCAGGCCCTCTTTGTGGCCAGAGCCCAAGGGAGGCCCTCTGGGAGGCAGTGGAGTCCAGTGTATCTGCTTCAGAAGGGCCCAAAGACTAAATAATGTCACTGTCAGGCTCCTTGGAGATGTAATTGGGCCTGACAGACCTTGACTAATCTGCGTTTGTCTTCCTTAAACCTCTGTCATGCTGTCCTCTGCCTGCCCAGCCACCCACAGCCCTAGGTACTCCTGTAGCCAAGACAGGCTAGGGATTGGGAGGAACAAAGGCAGGGGCAGGGCCAGAGACCCAGTTCCAGAGCCAGGGCAAGACCTCGCATCAGGTACAGGGACCCAGACAGGCTTTAGTTTCCAGAATTAAATTTGGAAAACCTGGACTTCATCTTCCCACCTCTCCCATCTCTCCCAGGCTCAGAGGCCTCCACCAGTGGTGCACGTCTTCCCTGCTCTGGGGCCAGAAAGGAGAGGCGTCATCCATCATCCAGCAGGTGCTGACCTGCTGCCTCCCAGAGCAGGCTGTGCCCAGGCTGCTAAGATGTGCTGGCTATTTTTATGGGTGAAGGTGTGATGTCACAGGTACAGGGACTTCCTGACCTCCAGGGGGACGGCAGCTGGGAGAAGGAGCCATGCTTGCTTAGCTCTAATGGCCTCCATCCGTGCTGGTCTCTACGGTGGCTAACAGCATCTTTCCACTGTTGGCCTGTCCTGCAGGGGAAGGGAGTCCAAGCATTTTCTGACACCCCAGTGTGCCTAGACATGCTAGTGCTCTGGGGACAGAGTGCACCACAAGAAGGGAACCTGGACCCACTGGGAAGATGAATCTTTGCCACAGATGCCCGACCCTGAGTGCCACAGGGATTCTGAAATGAGGAGTGTCCACAGCGGCACCTTAGGACAAGAAGAGGGGCAGCCTAGGTGGGGGACGGTGTGAACTGAGGTGCCAGGGTAACAGCTAACACTTTGTGACAGCTTACTGTGTGCCAGGCATTGCTCCAGGTGGTTTTGCATGCCTGCATTTATTTAATCTTCACTACAACTAAGGCACAGAGAAGTTAAGTAACTTGCCCAAAGTCACACAGCTAATAAGTGGCAGGGCTGTGATTTGAACCCAGACAGTCTAGTTCCAGAGACCATGCTCGTAACCACTCTGCTCTGCTGTGAGTGAAGCTACCTGAGTGGAGGGAGGGTTTGGGCAGGAGGAGTTGGAGAGGCAGGGTCGTGGGGGAGGAGCTGGTAATGGACTTAAATGCCAAAGAGAGGGCTGGAGAGCTGATCTGATAGGCGACAGGGAAGTAAGAGACCTGAGAGCCTCTGCATGTCACCTGTACCCTTTCCCACCGGTGCCGCCCCCTACTTCTGACTCCTGCCAGCTCAGAGGAGGAGAGAATGTTGTAGGTGATCTAAGACCCAGTGCTTTTTCTGCCCAGCCCTTCTCCTTGCTTCTCAGGGAGCTGCCAATCACAGAGCCCCCCACCTCCCACCTTCCACCCCACTTCCCACCCAAAGGGCCAGGTACATGACCAAAGAAGCCTGGCCAAGCAGCATCCTTCCTTGGGATTTGAAATTTTAGAGCCCAAAAAAGAGCTCCTCCTTCTCTGCAGAGAGCTTTCGGCAGAGGGAACCCTGGAGCTGCCCATGGGCAAGGTTCCAGCTGTAGAGAAGTCTAGCATGAGAAAAGGGGGCTGGCACCCCCAGCCAGCAGAGAGGAGAGGCCAAGAGAGGGAGCCTGTGCTGCAGGAGTCTCACGGCCAGTCTCCCCGGGGCTTGCGGCTCCCTGGCCTTCCCCAACATTTGGTTTTGTGACCCAGTACCATCCCCTTGGTGCCTAACTGGCTCAAATTCAGTTTCCATCTTCTGTCACCAGGAGGGCCCTAAAAAAAGGTAGTGCCTCCCTGAGTCTGGAGGAGAGGGGACCTTTGAAGTCTCCATGCAGAACCCGGGGGATCCTGATGGGCATCCCCTCACCTCTCCCAAGATGGGGGCTCCTTGGGCAGGCCCTGGTCCAGGTGGGGCCTGGGCAATGTTGGGGTCAGGGAAGAACTGTCTCAGCCTGGCAGGGAGACAGACCTGTGGACAGTGAGCACACGACATAGCAGAATGGAGACTGGACTGTGTGGAAGTGCCACCCCCAGCCACGGGAGCTGGGGCCAAGCCCCCGTGCCCTGACCCAATCTGTCTCCATACAAGCTTTTAAGGAAGCAGGGCAAGACGGGACCTGAGCCGGAGTCCAGCCGGCCTGGCCTGCTTGTCAGGAGCCTATGCTTGTCCCTGCTCAGGGAAAGAGCCTGCTCCCTCTCTGAGTGGATGCGGCAGCCTGGGCCGGGCACAGCAAACACTGTTCCCTGGTCTTCCCCTGGTGTTGGGCCTGCCTCCAGACTATTTAGGGAGGTTCTCAAAGAACAGCAACAGCACAGCAAAACCTCAGCACAGAATCGTGGTAACCATCATTCCTTTCCCTGGTGCCCAGTCCTTCTGCCCAGGGTTCCAGCGAGTCTCCATCTCGTCCCTGTACCCCAAGTGGCTGTGCTAAGTTGGCAGCTGCCTGCCCCAAGCCAAGGGGGCCCACTGTCTAGGGCGCCCTCACCTTTTGCTGTGTGCCTTGTACTCTGTTCTGGCCCAGGTTGCTGGGCTGGTTTTCTTGGGTATATTTCTCCTGCTCCCCAAGACAACGGTCATTCTGAGATGAAGAAATGTGCCTGGAGGCTCAGGCCTGTGAGACTCTGTTTCCCAGGTCAGCTGCTATACTGAGCCCTCTCTTCCCTCTAAGCTGAAAACTTGTCTCTCCCCTTAAAAATAGTTAGACAAAAGAGTGTTTATATATATGTATGCATATATGCATACATATATTTAGAAAACTGAATCACTTTAATTAACCAAACTTCAATTTTTAAGATGGTTAAAAAGTAGTTAGAAAAAAAAAAAAGTGCTTCCTAAATCCTGGAGCATTTGAGTCTGAGGATGGTTCATGGGGATTTGGATCTGCCGTTTCCTGTGCTGGGGACCCAGCAGGGTGACATAAGGGAGGGGACAGGGGCCCTCGGTAAGCTCAGCAGGAGACCGCTAAGAGAGTTAGCTGTGTGGTTCTTGGCCACGTGGCTGGGGATCTAGGCTAGAGCTGTGATGCCAGGGGGATAAATTATGGCCACATGCTTCCACTTGGCTTTTGGACTTAAAGTGTAACCCAAAGGGCAACTGACAAATTATGACTAGCTCTTTCTGGTGCCCAGGCTTGGCTCCAACCCTCGTGTGTGTGTGTGTGTGTGTGTGTGTGTGTGTGTGTGTGTACACGCCTGGGTCCTGTGTGTGCTTCTGAGCACACGTGTGCATGCAGCGTGTATACCTGCTAGGGTTCGGCTCCATCTGCCCATGTCTCCTGCTCATGGCAAGGGCTAGTCTTCAGCAAAGCTGGGAAGTTTGCGGATTCTGAGGCTGGCATTCCGCCCCCCTCACTGGCCCTGGCCCTGGCTCTCGTCCCTTTCTTAGCCCAGCCCCTTGTCCTTCCCTTCTGCACTGTTTCCCCACCAGATGCTTCTCCTGACTGATAGGTGCCCAATTTTGATTTCCATCAAGGGGTTTATAGATGTAGTCTTTCCTTAAGGCCTTATAAATCAGATCTGACACTTCTCACCATCTCTGGAAACTACTTTTTAGTGAGAAAACATATTGGAACATCTGCACCTTTTATCTATCAGATAAACTGCCAACGCCAGGATGTGCTGTTCCAGGTTTTTTCCAGCCTGGCCTCAATCTCACTTTTCTGATTCATCAGACCTTTCTAGACCCTTCTCCTTCCCCAGATAGGGGAATCAAGGGCTCCTAATGCCATAGGAGGACTGAGAGCTGAGTTTCTTGGGTTCCAGTCCTGTCTCTGCCAGTAAGCACTTTTGTGACCTTGGGCAAGTCCTTGCCTTTCTCTGGGCCTCAGTTTTCTTCTCTGTAAACTGGGTGCATTGAATAGCATCAAGCTCTCAGCCTAGGGGACTGTCATAACGTCCAGGGTGACTTTTCAGGTTTGCAAACAGTTTATTTAGTTCCCTGCAGCTCTGATTTGTTTTAAATTATTGTAGTAGTCTCTTGGGGCTGCCATAACAAAGTACCAAAAACCAGGGAGCTTAAAACAACAGAAATTTACTCCCTCACGGTTCTGGAGGTCAAAAGTCTGAAATCAGTAACACTGAGCTGAAATCAAGGATTCAGCAGCGCCGCACTCCCCTGGGGGCTCTAGGGGAGAGTCCATTCCTTGCCTTTTCCAAACTCTGGAGGCTGTGGCGCCCTCAGCCTGTGGCCGCATCACTCCTAATCCCCCTCTACCTCCCTCCTCTAAGGATACGTGTGATGGTGTCTGGGGCCCACCCCGCTGCTCCGGGATACTCTCCCCATCTCAAGAGCCTTAGCTTAATCACACCCACGAAGCCCCCTTTTCCAGGTAAATCTTACAGGTCCCAGGGATTAGGACCTGACATCTTTGGGGGCTGTTACTCAGCCTACTATGATAGCGCTGAATCCACTGGGAAATGTCATCTATCAGTAAAAAGCAAGTGTGAGGTTTTTATGTTTGTCAGAGGGAAGCTGGAGTTGAAGAGGGTTGAGAAAAGTGAACAGAATGACCTGGAAGGAATGTGCTGAAGGAAACACAGGCTCATTTAGCTTCAGCCACGTCAAGCACAATCAAGGGGTGAAATCCATCCACTCGACAAGACTGATCTCAGGCACGCGGTACCGAGGTGCCCTGTGGATAAAGTATTGTCTAGATCTATGAGGGTCTTCAGTTCAGCTGGGGGACCCCCATGGCAGGGCCTTAGATGCCACTGGCTCCTGGTTCCACAGTGGACCGCAGGCTCAGAAAAGATGGAGCCCTCAGGACAGGCTGGCAGACTGGCTGCAGATGCCATGGTCTCAGGCATTTCGAGCACCCCAGGACTCCACGCCCTGCCTCGGTGCTCCCGGGGGTCCAGGTTCTGCCCACTGTCCACCCGCATTGTGGGAAGATGCTCACCTCTCAGAGCGCCAGACCAGCCTGCAGAAGCCCGGGGCCTGTCAGCTCCCATGAGGATCCTATCACGATGGAGCCCCTATGCCCACACATCCCTGCCTGCAGCCTCCTAGCATCAGGAGAAACAACGCGGGTGGCAGGGAACAGGGGGGTGTTTGGTGTCAGACTCATGTGGGTCCCAATCCCGGCTCTGCCGTTTGCCAGCTGAGTTTTCTTGGGTGTGTGATCTCACCTCTCTGATGTTGGTTTTGGCTTCTGTAAAATGGAGACCATGGTCTCAGGGTCGTTGTGGGGAGCAGCGACGCTGTGCCCAGGAAATGGGGGCCATGCTGCTGCTGGGGAAGGGATTCCTACAGCATGTACTTGTTAACAGCAAAACCTGATACAGAAAAGAAAAGCCAGGAGACAGAGGCCTCCGGAGAGGCTGAGCTGGGTCTGTGCAGCTGAAATTACCAAGGAGCAGAAGCCATAAGGGAGCAGAGACAGCGAGTTGGAGGGAGGATAGAAGGAAGCAGGCAAGGTTAAGTCCAAATGTCTTGAGGCCTCTCCAAGACCCCACACGCCTGCCACGCTCCCTCCTCTGACCCTTTCTCCCCTTCTCCTCCAAATCTGCCGTGTCCAGTCTCACTGGCTCTTTTTCTCATTCCAGGGTTCCAAGCTCCTTCCCACCCCTGGGCCTTTGCACATGCTGTGCTCCCTCTCCGCCTGGCTAACCCTACTTACCATTTGGATGTTGGCTTAAACGTCACTTTTTCAAGGATGCTCTCTCACAAGGACAGGTTCCTCAGTTGTGTGCTCATTGCCACAGGTCGCTGGCAGAGACCTTCCTTAGATGAAGCTCTGAGGAGCAGGCACCCTGAGGCATGTCCAGATGCACACAGAGGAGACAAAGAGAAAAAACAGGATCCAGTTAATACCCTAAGGCCCCTAGAGATGGATACATCCACCTCCCCCCTCCCCCACCAGGACAGGAGCCCGGGATCAGGAGGGGAGGGGTTTGTCTATAGAGCCACGCAGCAGATCCCGGCAGAGCTGCTCTCCTGACCTTGGCTGAGGGCTCCTTCCAGTGCCCCAGGCTGTGGAGAAGGAAGCTGGGCTAATGAGAACGGGGGCCAAAATGGGAACCCAGGGCTGTGGGCCTGGAGGTCAGGGAAGGGGAAGCTGGGCCTGAGTGAGGGCTGGTGGCAGGGTCCCTCGGGCAAGCTTGCACCTGGCCTGCCCACTCAGCTCGCTGCCTCCTCCCAGGCTGAGCCTTAGGAGGCAGGCCCTGTGTGTGCCCAGACTTTTAACAGCCACCATGAAAGGACGGCTGCAGTTCTTAGCTGAGGGCATCTTAAACACTCTCTTCCCTCATCCTTTTTCTTTTCTTTTCTTTTGTTTCCTTATTAGATGAAAAGAAAACATCTCTGAGCCGGATGCATCTCTGAGTCACTGCAGGTCCCGGAGGTGGAACCTGAGCTGTTGGGGTGGGGTGGGGGCTGGGGGGACAGTGACGGTTATCCTGAGAACAGGCATCTCACCTTATGCTTCTGCTGACTCAGCCTGGACCTCTGATCACCTGATCTAGTTCATCTTATTTGGAAGTCCTGGGCTTCCCCATGGCTCCTCTCATGTCATACCCCTACCCCTAACTCAGCCACACCCTCTATGCTTTTGAGCATCCATTGGCTCTGACAGTCTTGGGTTCAAGGAGAGCTGATGCCTGGTGGAGCCAAGAGGGACTAACTCATAATTAGTTGCTTCTTTACTCTGGAAATGAGTTTAGCTGTCCATCTCAGACAAACCCATCCCAGACCCTAGCTCTGAGATAAACTCTAAGGGCCCAGACCTGGCTCTGTGACCCAAAGGAATGAGCCTTAACTCCCGGATCTTCTCAAGCACAAACACCAAGAGCCACAAAGTTCCTTCTTCCATTCTTGGTCCAAGGCAGAGTAAATATTTCCCTAAAAATGCTCTGTCCCCGAGCACTGAGTGGAGAGGCATGTGAGTGGCGGGGGAAATTCTTTAGGTCTAGGGGAGGGTCGGGAAATGGGACCACACTGCTTACAGCCAACCCTCTTCCCCGTGGTTCCAGCATTCTGCCTCCAAGGATTAATTAAAGATGAACGCAGGCCTGGGGAGCATATGGCTTGTCAGTTTTGTTTCCAGATGAAGCCCTGAAAAGAAGGTGAGGGGGAACTGTGGGGGGAGAGAGAGGCTCTAGGAGGAGGTGTGTACCCGTGAGCATCCAGCGTTCCTTGGCCGTCTCCTCATGAGCAGTGATTGCTAGTGAGGACGCCTTTGGCTGTAGGTAAGAGAAACCTCTCGCCCAACAGGACCAAACAATAAGAAATTTTAGTATCTCACAGAACAAGAGGCCCAAATGTGGGCGGTGGGCTCAGGGGCTCCGGGACCAGCTCTGGCTCTGCTTTTCCACTACTGGCTTCACTCTTATTCTGAGAGAGATCAGTCCTTCCTACGTGTTCCCTTTAATTTAAAAAAAGAAAATCAATATGGGTTTATTATCCATACCTCCCAGCAGTCTTCCTCTCACATCTCATTGGCCAGAACTATTCAAATATCCATTCCTAAACAACAGTTGGCAAGAGAAATGGGGCCACTATGACTGCCTTAATGAAACCCACCACCTTCTAGAGGAGGTTGCCTCTGAACACAGCCTAAGCTCTGTTCATGGGAAAAATGACTGGTAGGTGGGGTGGATGTGGGGTAAGGCAGCAATGCTTACCACAGGTAGTAAGGCTGAAACTAGTTTGGCTTTTTTTCTCTACATCACTTGGAAAGAAAAATCAATTTTTTTTTTAATGATAAGAAAGAAAAGAGATGAGAGTCATGGCAGGTCAGAGGGTGAGCTGGACATCTGGACTAAGCTCCCATCTGTACTTTCTGATGCTCACAGTACTTTTCTGCCCACTGTCTCATTTGATAATCATAATGACCCTGCAGCAAGGCAGGGAAGTGATTATTATTTCCACTTGACAGGTGAGGAAGAGGAGACAGCATGAGCTAAAGTGACTTTCCAAGATCCCTTCCAGGCACCCTTTTTATTCACACCACCTAGGCATACTAACATGAAATTGTGGCTTATCATTTAGGGAAAAAGATTCATTCTCACTGGTTACATGGTCCCGGGGTCAGCCTGTGGAGTCAAGCACCCAGATCTAAGGACACTTCTTGGGATCTCCAGGCCATTTTCTTCTCCCCCACCTCATAATAGGAGATGCAAAGATGTCCTTGTTGGCCCCTGATCAAAGGCCTTTTCTACCTGTATGGAACCAGGGGGCTCCCAAACCAACCTTGCCCTCCAAGGAGTGGCACTGTCCTTGGTACTGGCTGCTGCTTCCCACAACCTGCTGCCCGTCTCTATTTAGCTTCAAGGCTGAGTCTTTAAAACAAGATGTAGAGGGCTTTATGGGAATGACAGTCCACCCTAGCATCACCCTTGTTACAAAACTGAAGAATTCCTCTATGGCAGGCAAGGTAGGGATAAACTGAAAATGATTTTTGAGTTCCAGACACATGCTCTCACATGGCTCTGTTTATAGCACTAAACAGTCTATATTCTTTAGTTCAAGAGTCAGCAAACTATGACTCACAGCCAAATATGGCTCGCCATCTGTTTTTATAAATAAAGTTTTATTGGAACATAGCTATGTTCACTTTTTTACTTATCGTCTATGGCTGCTTTTGCTCTACAATAGCAGAGTTGAGTGGTTGCAAAAGAGACCATATGACCCACAAAGCCTAAATATTTACTAACTGGCCCTTTACAGGAAATAAGTTGCAAGCCCCTGCTCTAGTTTATTCACTTTAGGGCAGAAGATTTTTGTTCTGTGCACAATCTTGTATTATTGATGATTCCATTTATCCCTACTTTTCCTCCCTAACTCAGGATGGGGTGTTTCCCTAGCTCCCTCCATTCCTCGATAAACAGGCTTCCCTACCTGTATGAGTCCTAGATATAATCTCATCTCTTTAAATTCAAACTACTGTTCTCAAATACTAACTCAGTGGTGTTCTTTCGCTTCTTCCCACAGGTGTTTCCCAAACTCATTCATCTTAGACACACAGCCTTCTGCTTACCTTCCCTGAGCCAAGCCTTTAGTTTAGACAGTGCCAGCAGTGAATCTCGTATTTACCCCTAAGAAACTCATGCTTCTTTTTAACCTTTCTCAGTGTTAGAACTTTCTTAGTTAGAAATAACAGAAGCCTAATCCAAATTAGCCTAATTTAAAAAATTTCTCTGAAAAGTCCAAAAATACAGCTTACTGCTTCCAGCAGTCAGATGATTCCACCAGAACTGAGTGGCACATAATCTTTTGGTTCTGTGTTCCTCAAAATTGGCTTCATTCAGCCCTAGCAAAGGGCTGCAAACAGCTTCAGCTCCTCACATCCTCTCAACATCCTCAGCAGAAGAGACATCCCCTCCTTTCTCACAAAAGAGCCCAGAACTGAGTCTCAGTGGCTCAGGTGGGATCACATGATCACCTCTGAGCCAATCACTGGCCAGAGGAGTGGAATATTGTGATTGGCCAGGCTTGGGCTACGTGGTGGGTGGATGTTGGGTAGGTAACCCCACTGGATAGATGAACTCAGACAGGCAGAGGGCTGTTCCACAGAGGAAAATGCTCCTACCCACAGGGTGAAGGGTGAGTGGACGCTGGCCAGGCAAGGCCTATAGGCAAACATCTCACCCCACCTGCTGGGTTCATATTATTTCTCCCGTATGGATTTTCATTTTCTCTTTCTCTGCTGTCTTTTCAAGAGGCTATAACAACATCTGAGTCTCTCCCAGCTTACATGATAAAGCCTGTGCTTCTTAGGCTTTAGGCTACAACATAGCCTCTGTCTTGCCTGCCCCTCCACCCTCTCTTTTATCTCATAAGCTCTAGCATTGTTGAGCTTCCACCAGAAATTCCCCAAACGTCCTAGGCCTTCACTGTGTCTTTGCATATTCCATTCCCTCTGCTTTTCCCGCTTTGTCTTCATGGCACACTTTTGATTGACTGCCCAGATCAAGAACCCCCTTCTCCAGGAAGCCCTCTCCCCACCTCCAGGGAAAAAGAAAGCATCCCCTCATCTGTGCTAGAACCACTCCTGTACCAGTGTCCCACTGTCCCTCTGATCTTGCACTTACCTCACAAGGTTATCTCTCTGTGCTTATCTTTGCCTTCTCCTTTGGACTGTGGGCTTCTTGAGGGTAGGGACATTTTTAGGAAATGTTTGTTGAACGAAATCGTCTTCCCAATGTGTTGGCCTTTTGTGTGGCTCCAGCCTTATGGCAATTCTAGTCCCTCTAAAATCTCATAGAATGAACAAGAGACCACAGGCTTAAAAGGGGAATGAAGCCAATTAGATGCACTACTGATTAATTCAGTAGACACTCGGTGAACACTTTATGGGACAAGCCCTATGCTAAGTAATGGAACCATGGAGGTGACCAGGCATGTTCCCAACCTCAAGGTACTCATTGTACGATAGAGAAATGAGGATGTCTAAACTGCTTGTCTTTTCATCGCTGTCTCCAGTATCTAAACTCGTACCTGACACATAGCTGACGTTTAATAAAGAGTTGCTGAACAAGCAAATGGATAAATGAGTAAGAGATGAAGGGGATGCTATGGAATGCATAGGTAAGGCTCTGTCCAAGAGCAGGATGAGAAAGCAGAGCCAGGGAAGGATCATTTTAATCATTTCTTGTTTATTGAGGGTGCCAGGCACTGTGCCAGTTGCTGGGAATTCAGGGAGAAAGGGCATTCATCCCTTATTCTCCAAGATCCCACAGCCCAGGGGACAAGGCCAGATGAGAAAATCAGTGCTTACAAGACAGTGTGAGAATTACCGAGCAGAGATATGCCAAAAGCTATGGTAAGAGAATGTGGTGGGGGAGTGCAAGGAGGGGAAGCTGATGAATGCACTGACTGAGCAACCAGTGTCCTTCATAATGAGACCTCTGTGTTCTTAGCCCTTTCCTGCATTTTCTGTGGGAGGCCCAAGAATATACTAATCCATTTGCTCAAGCAGATTATAATCAATATGGAGAGGGGAAAAAATCACTCATAGGGCACTAAATATAGAGTCAAAATATTAGAAAATGTCTGGTTGTGTGCTAAATTTAAGACAAAGGTCACAGAAGAGAGAACGCAGGTTCACAGTGGTTGGGAAGGGCTTCCTGGAGGAGCAACATTCTGGAAGGGAAGCTCTGGGGACTAAACATCTCCAGGGGTTTCCAATGCCATATCGTTACAGTTTACTCTGCAGGCAGCAAAGAGTCATTAAAAAGTACCAGGCTGGGGAGGGGCATGATTAGACATAGGTTTTAGAAAAATTACTCTGGGACATAATATAGAGAATGGGGGAGGGAAATAGGGATGCAAGATGAGATAGAAGGGGACCAGCTTTGCCACAGAACCAGTGACAGATCGTAATGGCCTCAACCACATCCTTCAGTTGAGATACCCTGGCTCCCAGCAGTCGGATGGCCATTGCAAACAGCTCCTTTCCCTCAGCAAATGAGCAAGTGAAGGTTTCTTGGGGGTTCCAATTCACTCATTCATTCAATAAATATTTATTGTTCTAGGCAAGACCTAGGCTCCGGAGATAGGACTGTGAACAAAACAACAAAATCCCTTGCCTTTGTGGAGCTTCCAACCTATAGTCATACCTATTGTGGTAGATTGTTCCCAGGGAGAGAGGACAGTTGACCCAGAGTTGCCTTTCAGGGCAGTACATCTGGGAGGTTCTCTTGCGAGCAGTTAGCTTCCCCCTCCCCCAACTCTCTCCCACAGCCCTCTTGGCTAATAAACCATGTGCTTCTTCCATTTTATCTCATTTAATCCTGATCCCCAGCAGAGCCTAATGAGGTGGATGGTGGTGCCCATTATGCGATGATAATGTGTGGGCAAAGGCGCCCTGGGACACCACTGGCAACGACTTCCCTTAGAGGACGCTGAGGCAGGGGGCAGCTGTGGGAAGAGGCTGCTGTGCATCAAGCAGGGAGTCTGTGGGGAGGCCCTGTCTTGGGCAGTGGGGAGGATTCCTCAGTGCCGGAGCTGGTCATGGATACCTGGGGAGGGCCACGTGTCTTACCAAAAGCAATACTGACGGCTGCAGAATGTTAATCAGACTCAGACGTCAGGATCTAAGATGATAACTGTGATGCTGAAAACACGCAAAATAGCCAGGCGGCCTTTGTAATTAACTTCCGCTCCCTCCCAGCAGTCATTTGGAGTTAATGGTTTCTTAATTCAGTGTTCATTTGGTGACTTTAATTTCCAATTAATTTTGCCGATTTTCCTCCAAGGTGCTCATGGTGTGATAGAAATTCCTGCACGGCTAAGTCCCCACCACAGGGACCCGGGGGTCGGGGGAGGGGCTGGGGCTAAGATATCACCAGAAGGTTGGACCCTGTCTGAGTGCCAGGAGTCAGAACCTCCTGAGCTCAGGGGCCCTTGGGAGAGCCCTCTGCTAGGAGGGGGCTGGTGGGAGCTGATAAAGTGGTGCAGGGGTTGGGAATGCCCTTGAATTTCTCTATCTCTTAATGAGAGTTTTGATTCCTTGCTGGAGGTGGAGTAGGAGAGGAAGCCTAACCCTGCTGGAAGTACTGGAAGGGAAGGGCCAGGACCAAGGACAGCATCCTCCCTTCAGTGGGCAAAGGGGGATTTGAGGGGTCTGGTCCTAGTGCTCTAAGCTAGCACTGTTGGTGCCCTGCCCAGATTCTTTTTGCTGGGTTGACACATCCATCGCCCAGCTGCTGCAAATGTTAGCTGCTAATGGCTCACAGTCTCCTTCTTCTCTAGAATTGTCTTTGGCAAATAGAATTCACCTCTCCTGGGAGGTTCCACTCTCCCTGCACTAACAGCATCCCATAGGCAAGGACTGAATGATAATAGGCAAAAAGTTGCATCTCTTCTCCATAACCCCTGCCCTTGCCTCAGGGTGAGGCTGCTTCTATGGAGCAGCTGCTGTTCCAAAGCGGAGCAGCCAGACCCCAGCTGAGACTATATCCTTACTTAAGTCTTCTCCATATTCTTCTGTCTTCCTCCCCTCCTCCCCTTTCTCCTGCAAGGATCCCTCAACAAGTCCCAGGCGCCCGAATCTCTGTCTTGGGTGCAGCTTCTAGGGAACCCAAACCACAACAGTACTTTATTACCTTCAACTTTCGTCTAGTTCTCACAGGGTACCAGACACAGTTCTAAGTCCTTTACAAAAAGAAATTCATTTCATCCTCATAGCAACCCTATGAGGTAGGTATTGGTAGCATCCCTATTTTGGGATAAGAAAACTGAGACTCAGAGAGGTCGAGCGACTTGCCCAAGTCAACAAAGGTATTAAGTGCAAAACAGGAACATGAATCCAGCCAGTCTGGTTCCAGACTCTGTGCCCTTAACCATGCTGCCCAGGATGTAATCACTAACCCCGGCAACTGCTCTAGAGATAAGGGCAATGTAATTCAAGAGCCCGAACCACCCAGAGGGATGTGAATAGCCTTCCTGAGGTCCTTTGTCAGGAGGATGGAGGGACAGGGAGATCTGAAACCCTGGAGTATTGGCCCCATGATGTCAGGGCATTCTTTTAGGCAAACCCTCCCTAGACCCCTCTGGAAATGGCACTGAAGATTGATACCGTGACTCAGCGGAGCAAGTGCTAGTGTGAAAGTCAGACAACCCAGATTCTAGTGCTAGCTGTGTCCCTGACTCCCTTCATGATTTGGGATCAGTAAATTTCCACCGGTGGATCCGTTTCTCATCTCTACTATGTGGATGGGAGTCAGTTACAACATCTTAAAGAGCCCCAGATCTAAATTCTTGGCTTTAGGAAGTGGATATGTGGAGCAACCCTGGGGATCCCTCATTAGAGGGTGAGACCAGATCTCCATGGAAAGCAGAGGAGAAACATTCCACGACCTGTAGGCATCAATGGCTCTGTCTCTAAGGGGTTGGAGGGAGGGGTCCATAGGGTCACAAAAGAACCTGGGTCACAGTGACCACTCAAGCCAATTTATGGAACATTAATTTGTTAATAAGCATTTATCAGGTGCCAACATTATTCTAGAGAATTTGCACATCTAGTTCTTGTCTCCTCAACCTAGGGGCGCAATGGAGCCACCTTCCTGGCAATTGCCCTCCTTGCCATCTAAGGACCAGCCCTATGCAGAGGCCCCCCCAACACACATACGCTGATATTAGGAGTCTCCGTGGGGTCTCCATTGTCCTCAGGAACGAGTATTTTCTCCTACCAACTGGGAGAGTGCCATGTCCTTTCTTTCCTGCCAGAGACCCTCTTAGTGACGCCTACTTCCTATGGAGCTACAGGAGGGGACCACACTGCTGCCTTCATGGCCAACATCTTTTACGAGAAAGCCACATGTGGATGTACTCCCAAAGCGGCTAGCCCACAAGGGGGCCATGAAGCATGGTATTTCCCTGTGCTCCTCGAAGGAAGAGGAGAGGACCCCCCCCATTGTCCCTTGTGGCAGGGCAGGGGCAGAGGGAAGACAGCGAGAAATGGGGAATAGGAGTGGTATAAATATTTGTTCCTTCCTCCTCCTTCACCCCCGAGCCCTACCCCTACCCTGCTTCCTCCTTCTCCAGACCTTAATGAGACCACATCCAAGGACACCTTCCTCCCCACAGGCATGCAGGCAAGGAGGGGCCAGGGCAACAGTCCCTCTTCCATCATGCCCTCTGTGGGTCCCTATTCCCATCCAACCTCCCCCCCCCCAGAAAAAACCAGCCCTCACAAATATCCACGGAAACAGCTGTAGCCAGATCAAAGCCCCTGCCCAGAAGCTTGGGACCGAACGCCCGCCAGCAGGTGCTGGAGATGTCATGGCTGTCACTGTCACAGATCCCAACTCCCTAGTCAGCGAGAGCTGCAAAGTCCAACCAGCCAGGACTGTTTTGTTTTGTTTTGTTTTCACCTTTTTAATGCTATTAGTTAAAAAGTGACAGCTTTGTGGAGAAACAAGGATACCAACTTCACTCTTGGAGCCAGGACCACAGGTGGCACGTTGTGCAACCTCAGGGCCTGCCTGCGTGGCTGCTGACAGTCAGCCCTGATGGAAGCCTCCTTGCAGTGCTCTCAGCTTCTTGTCTCACCCTCTCCATTCTGTACAAGCACAGCCCTGCCAATGATCCCCTCCTGTTGAGAAACCTTCAGAGGCCTTCAAAAATCAACTGGATGAAATCTGAAGGGTCCTGTGGCATCCAAGGGCCACCATGCTCTGGCTCTCTAAACCATCTCCACTCATATCACAGATTCCAGCAAACCTGGAAACCCATTCTCTCCTAAACTTTCCCCTTGCTGCCAAGCCTCAGGGCCTTTGCACACGACAATTCCTCTGCTTGGAGCACTCCACCTTCCCCCATCCCACTTGTGGAAATTCACTTTTTCCCTGGGAAGACTGTGAATAGAAGGAGGGCCCTGGCCAGGGGGCCTGATGCCAGGTCAGCCACTATTATCCCCTCTCCCAGTGCCCAAGCTCCACCTCCTGCTCCCTTGGCCCCTATCTTCCTAGATCACAGGAACACAGCAAAATTACAGTCACAGTGTTGGCAGGGACCTGAGAGCTCCAGGTTCCCTCACATCCACCTAGATCAGTGATCCTCACATTTAGGTGCATCAGATCCCCTGGAAGGCCCAGATTCCTGGGCCCCACCCTCAGAGCCTCTGATTCAAGAGGTCTCGAGTGGAGTCCAAGCATTTGCTTCTAACAAGCTACCAGGCGATGCCAGCGCTGCTGGTCCAAGGACCCCACTGTGGAAACTGCTGACCTCGATTGTGACTCAGAAATTAACCTTGTCTCTCTGTCTCCCCTGAAGGAGCCAAGGCCGGCATACTCCCGCTCCCAAGACAGAGGCAGGGCTTCCAGGCACCTGCCATTCAGAGCCCTGGGGAAGGTCTCACGTATCATTGTTACAATGAAGTCAATGGCAAGGACATAAAATTTTCTGCAGGGAAAATAATCACAGCGATCCATGAAGTGGCTTACTGCACTAATAACATCAACAGTGACAGCAGTAACAGTCATACCATGATCATAGCATAGTGTCATCTGCCCTAATGTGCTAAATCCAGATTGATCTGAGCAATATGAAAGAACTACTGACACACACAAATGCTCACAGAGCCTAGCTCAGACGTATGTGGGGCCGTTTGGGTGACGGCAGTGGTGATGATGACTGTAATAACAAGCCACATTTGTACACAGCTTTAGTGTTTCTGAAGCATTTCCACTAGTTTTATTTTAGCAGCAACCCTGGGAAGTAGATTGGCAGGCAAGCTTCCCTGGTTTACAGATGCGACGCACAGTCACGCATCCTTCAAGCCTCCATTCAGCAAACATGGATTGAGCACTTGTTTTGTGCAGGTCAAAGCACTGAGTAGGGGTTGGAATAGGGTTCCAGGTAAAATATAGGATGCCCAATTAAATTTGAATTTCTGATTAAAAAAACGAATCATTCTGTAGTGTAGCTATGCCCCCAATATCATATGGGACGTATTTGTACTAAAAAATTATTCATCGTTCATCTGAAATTCAAATTTCCCGAGTGTCCTGCATTTTTATTTGCTAAATCTGGCAACCCTGCTGGGGACGGAAGGAGGGGATAAAAGGAGTAAGAAACATTTCTTACCCTCAGAACAAGCTCGCAGTCTGGTAGGACACGGAGACCCCAGGCAGAGGGTCCTAATCTGTGTAACCCGCAGGGTGGGAGCGGCGCTTTCCCAGCCTGAACGTGCACAGGAATCACCTGGCAATGTTGTTAAACTGCTCGTTCTGCCTCAGGAGGTCCTAGGCAAGTCCGGAGACTCTGCATTTTCCAGAAGCTCCCAGCGATGTTGACCCCGCTGGTCCCTGACCACACTCTGAGCAGGGAGGGAGTAGAGGGGAGCTTAGAGGCTGCAGGAGCCTCGAGGAGGTACTCGGTCCATCTTTGGGAGTCAGGGAAAAGCTTCTTGGGGGAGATGGTACCCAGGGGTCTTGGCTGGTACGAGTCAAGGGAGGAGTATGGAAAAGATGTGCCAGGTGAAAGGGCACCATTTTTGAGGAGCCCAGGGCGGAAGAAAGTCCTGCACGTTTGGGGAGGGTGGGGTTGTATGTAAATGGAGGATAGGGTTGGAGCAAGCAGTGCTGGACTCTGGGAATCCAGAGATGAATCAGACGAGGTCCTTGCCAACCCAGACTCTACCTCATCTTTTGGGAGAGGCAGACCCACGGACAGACCAGCACAACCCACTGGGGCTAGGGGTGAGCTGGAGGTAAGACTGGAGGAGTGGGGGCCCAGGGAGAGGTCAACTCACTCCTCCATGGAGGCTGGGGGAGGCTGCCAGGATTCCTGGTCACATCGTGGCAGCTACAAAAGAGAAGTCAGGACACTCCAGGAAACCACTCCAATGTCACAGTCACCCACAGAGGCAAGGTGGCCAGAGAGTGCACTGGAGATCCAGCCACTGCTGAGCCTCCCATGGGCCAGAGGCTACAAGCCAGCCATGTCCACTGCGTAGGAGGGAATGGCCTCAGCCTTCTTTCTGCCTTCCAGATTGCACATGGGTGAAGCTCACGGCCTGGAACAAGTCACAACCTGAATCCTAGTCGCAAAGGAGTCTGAGAAATGTGGTATCAAGGCTTCCAGGCTCTGTGATAAAGTGAAAGCATAAGGGAGGGGGAGGGGAGCCGCTGAATGCTGGCAATATTCACTCTCACCCTTCCTGGTGGCTGGGATGAGGACATGATGGAGAAGGCAACTTCCTAGGATGGCAGAGAATCACAACAGAGGTCACAGAAATGCCATGGGCGATGGGACATTTGCAAGGCTGAGAGATAAACTTCCACCTTGTTTAAGTCACCATTTCAGCAGCAAAGCCTGGGTCCTGACACAGCACCATGAAGTGTAAATGAGGCCTCAGAGGTATCGCTTCCAGAATGTGTGGTGTTGACATTCCTGGAGTATCAATTCATATGCCATCGACCGACAAAAGAGCATTCAGGGCTGTGGGTGACTGGTGCCCAACGTGGGCCACGGAAGCTTTGCTGAGGGAAGTTGAGGGGCACTCAGAGGGAATGAGGGGTTGCAGAAGACTTCTCGGAGGAGATAGAGCTGGAGATGGAGAGGAAGAGAAAGGCTTTCTGGTGGAGGCCACTTTTCTCCCCCTTCCCCAGAGCCGCACTGAGCGGTGAGCCTGCCTGAGAGCTCGAGGGGCAGAAGGAGAGAGGTGTGATGCCACAGTTAAACAGAGGGGCAGGCTTTCCACCTGCAGCAGAATGGAGACCAGATGGGGGCCGAGGAGATGTCTGGGCAAGGGTCTAGGCACCCCTCCAAAGGGAGGAACCTGTGTCTCCGAGACGTTAGCTTCAAGAGTCTGAAGACAGGATGGGGATGGATGCGCTCAAGCAATGGGCTCGAGGTCATGAAGTGGTACCTGGTTCTGGCTCGCAGCCTCCCCACCCTGTGGCTCCTCCTCAGGAAGGCACACAGCATTCACCCTTCAAACAGGGGTGCCCCTGGTAGGCCCGCAGCCCGGGGAAAAAGACAGTCACGAGAACCTACGTGCCAGGCACTGGGGTTGTGCCACATCCAACCAGCCATTCCCTCTTCACCCACCTTTAGGAAGAGTGTGTGTTTAGTATGCAGGGATGGGCCTCAGCCAGCCAGGGTCAGGGCTTGTTTAGAGACCGGGCCATACTGTCCAGGGTGGAAGGATAGCCCAGGGCCAGGATCAGAAATTAGACTGGAACAGGGATCAATCTATGATTGGGGTTGGGCTCAGCCTGGGGCCAGGGCGTGACAAGGACCACAGCTCAGTCTGGGACCAGAGTCTGGACTCAGGTTTTGATGGGGAGAGAGTGTTGAACTCGCTGACTCCCTGTGCCTGAGCACAATTTCATTAGCTTCCTGGAAATACACCATAATTAAAGGTTATCAGAGTGCAAGTGTAATTTCTTCATTTATATCATATTTAGCCTTCAAAACCCTTTTTCTTCTAGGCCCTCTCTTTCCCCTTTCCCCAGACTTGTGGTCTAGACCCATTATGCCCTCTGGGAGAAGACGGCAAACAGGCGCAGGGCAAAGCGACCTGCCTCGCTTCTCACAGCAAGTTCAGAGAGAGCTGGAGCCAGGCAAGAGGCCGGCTGAGCAGGCGCCCAGCCCAGGGCAGTCTGGTGCCCTCACAGCTTCCTGCAGCGCTTTGGAGACAAGCCCCAGGTCACCCTGAAACCCACAGGCAGGCGGCAGGCGGGCAGGCGGGCAGGCAGCTGGCTGCAGGAGCTGGCAGCAGGGGTGTCCTGGGTCAGAGCCTTGGGCCACAGCCAAGGCTGTGTAGTTGGGCTGGAGCGGGAGGGTGGCAACTCATTCACACTGCTCTGCAGTGGGCCCCGGGGCCCCGGGGCAGGTGCCAGCGATTTGCTAGTCCTGAGAGACGGAGCCAGGAACCGCGGAGCGGCCAGGAAGGGCAGGAACCCCCTCACCGCCCCCCACCTACCCAGGTCCTCGTGGCCACGCTCAGCCGCTGAAGGAAATCAGAAGTGATGGTAAATGACAAAACCGGGAATGTAATTAAGACAGATGGAACCAGCCGGTGGAGATGACAAAAGCTGTTCCCCAGGCTCTGAGATTTAAAGCAAGGTCACAAGGTGACCTCATCCTGGCCGCACAGCGGGCAAAGAGGAGGCAAGGGAAGGAGTTTGAGGATGGGCACCAAGCCTTGAGGAGGACAGTGAGCAAACTGGGCTTCAGCTACACCAAGAGAGACTTGGGTTGGATACAAGGATGAACTTCCTGAAGATGAGGTGGCTAAACATTGGTGTAAATGTGACATCATCTTCTTTTCCCAAGGACACCTACTTCCCTCCTGGACAGACGTGGACACAGGGGCCTGGACAACCTGACCGCTCCAAGAGCTGTGGGAATAACAATGGCTTTACTGTCAAATGAGGAGTCTGCACAGATGGCATTTGGGAAGAGAACAGAGGGAAGGGGGCTCGGTGTGTAGCAAGTTCCAGAGGGCTTCCTGCAGGCCAGAGTTGGGAGAGTGGGAGTCAGTCAGGCCCCGGGGAGGTGGATGTCATAATGCTTGGATGGCCACATAGGGTGAGACGCACATGGCGGGAGAGGAGGCCTGTGCCCCGCGCACTCTCCTTCCTCCAGGAGCTGGACCATGAGCTCCTCTGGCCCCAAGGCCGCCCCCGCAGTCCTGTTGCCAGAAAAGATGTAATGGAGGCAGGTTTATCCTGCCATCCCCCGACCATCTTTCATCACGGGACACGTCCTTGTTATAGATACTGAGCATAAAACAGGGCAGCAGCACCCCAGAGACTGGGGAGACACAGGGGGAGCACTCCATCATTTCAAGCACACCATCCGTCCATACGTCAGAGACCCGGCAGTTGTGCCTGCAGCTGGAACACTGAACTACCAGACTGGGATTTACTGGTGGGTATGAAGCCATAATTCATGCCACTCTCCCTCTTAAGGACAGTCTTCCTAAAACGTCTCCATCTCCCTGACTGGCCGTTCCTAATGATCCAAGACGTGTGTGTCTGCCTACACGAAGCCCTTTTTGGGGGGTGTTTTCTCTGTTATCTCCCCCAACCCCATGGCACAACTGCTCGCCTGGGGGCAGCCTCTGCCTCTGCCCTGGGAGAACAGACCCCCAGCGTCTCAGCTGTATGACGAAGAGGAGATCAGGCCTCGCTCCTGATTTGCCTGCCGGATCCCCTGAGGATGTGAGCGCTCCAGGGGAACCCCACCCCATCACCCCTGGTGGCTCCAGGGGAGCACTGGCAACTCTAGGTCACTCTCCACACCCTCACTGTCTCTGTAAAATGAAGGGCCCTGACAGGATGAGCTCACTGATGCTTCTCCCTACTCGAAAACTGGGTCAGCAACCGTGTCCTGGAGGCCTCCGCTCATTTAAGGCAAAGCCTGGCAGAAGGTGGGCTTCCAGGCTTCCAGAGAGAAGCCGGAGTCGAGGACCGAGGCTGCAGCTCAAGGATAACGTTTAGTCACCCCTCACCTGGGGGCCCCAAAGGGAGCTGCTCTTTCCAGGGGGCAGGGGCGGTGCTGGGGCTTCGCTGCTGGTTTCTGCCCCTCTTCTTCCCTCTGCTCTCTTCTTCTCTGTCTCTGTCTCTCTTCACTCTCATCTGATGTATGCCAGCCTCGAACTTTGCATCCTGCTTCCCGCAAACTCCTTGTTTCAAACTGCATGTTTCCAGACCACAAACTGTCCCTGTGCTGACCCAGATGCAAACCATGGTCAGAATCCAAAGCCTTGATCCCCAAATTCTGATTGGTCTTATTGACATTTAATGGCCTTGGAGCCTGTCTTAGCAAGAGACCCCCCTTGGACAAGAAAATACGATGGGAGGCATTCCTCAGCCTGGGCACTGAGCATGGAACGTTCTTAGAAGCTGGGAACCATACTGTAATCTCCTTACTCCACTTTGCACTCTTCTGAGGGCGTAGCTGGTTTTGTCCAAAGCTGTGGGCTCCAGGTCCCTTTCAGAGGAGAGATTGACCTGGGATGGAGCTGTGAGAGGTGAGCATTCACACAGAAGAAACTCTGCGGCTCCAAACACGTCTTAAATACCACAGGTAACGTGGGTTGTGTCACAGAAGCACCTTGTGATCATTTAGAATTTTTTTTGAATCAAAGTATCTTCACATAGTTCAGAAATGAAAAAATATTAAAAATATACAATAAAAGGTTTCCTTTCATTCCTATCTAAGATCCAACCAGTTCCTACCCTCCCACCCCTGCACAACCTGCTATTAATTTCTTATGAAGTCTTCCAGTGTTTCTTTAGGCTTATTACAAGCAAAACCAAACATGTATTCATGCTTCTTCTCTATTTTTCATGAAAGTTAGTATCCTATACGTGCTATTCTGCTCCTTTCGTTTTGCACCTAATGACATATCTTGATCATTTTATTTCTTAATAAGCCCCTTCATGCATTTTCACAGCTGCATAGTATTCCACTGCAGGCTTTATTTCTCATTCAGAATCCTCCTGCATCCAAGCACATTTTGAAGTGGTTTGGAGGAGAGCATACCTTCACCAGAGGATGCTCAAGATAAAAGAGCAACATGACTCATAGCGGTGAGTTTGAATCAGTTTGCATAAGCATTGACTTGGGATGCACAGACCTCTCCCGCCCACCCCGTGCCTTGCCAGGATGCTGATCCAGTAGGTCTGAGATCAGACCAGCAAGCTGCACTTTAGCAAGTTGATTGTGTTCCAGGCATCTATAGCCCTCTCTTTGAGAAGCTCTGTTGAATGGGAAAAGAAGCAAGAACTACATCCTATGCTGAAAATATTGAGGTTGTTGCCATAAATCATTAAATTGAGCTCCAAGGTTCCTGGCAGCTCAGACCCAAGTGGAACCAAAAGGATACAGTGTTCTCCCTGCCAGAACAAAAGGCCAGTTTTTCAGGAGACATAAACACATCCCTGGCACTAAATTCTAAGTGGAATTTATCATGGGAGCCATTACTTAGGGTACATTGAGCTGCACAGCGGGCAGCGTCTTCCCCGACAGCCACAGAAAATGCAGGCACGTTCTTCAGAGTTCCTCTGCAGAAGTCGTGGCCCGGCGCCAAGCTCAGGACAGCTTGGCTCAGGACGGCGCTTCTGCAGGAAGCTCAGCCAGCACTGGCCAGAGAGACGAGAAAACACAGGCCATCAGAGCGAACATCCAGGACACTCGCACACGGCCAGGAAACCTGAACGGAGGAGCTCAATGTGCCTGAGGGGGGAGAACCAGGAGACGCGCTCCCTGGGCTTCTGAACGCAAGGGGAGGCAGGATCTCTGTCCTCTGTCCCTCGGCTGTGCCCAGTATGAAGAAAGAACCTCTCACTTTGTCTTAAGAAGCTTCTGGAACAGTGGTGGGGGGTGAGGGGAGGATGGACGGCTGTTTCCCCATTTTTCCCACCTAAAGCTCTGAGCATTTCCTGAGTTTTCAGCGACTGGTGACACTTTCTCATTAAGCATACAGCTCAGGGATTGGGACATGGTGATCACTCAATAAATATTGGCACTGACGATACTGATGGAGGAGGAGCAGCAGCCAATGTGTTCTACAGCCTGCTGTCCTTAGGGTACCTTGGAAACCTCCAGTGTTTTATGGATTCCAAGGGGGCAAATCAAAGAAAGTATGTCCAATATCCTAAACATGGTCTCTCAACCCTAACTTTTATCTATTCAAACTTAGGCAGGCCAAGACATTAGAAAGCCATTCTCTCTTCTCTCCCCCTGGCTCACTCTCATTCCAAATTGGAAAATGACCTTGGCATTGTGATTGCCATCAGAATGTCCAGGTAACTGAGGCTATGGATGAGTTGGAATAGAGAAGGACACATCTCTGGGGTGCATTTAGCTTACTGGATAAGGCCTGTGACTTGGACAGATGGAAGGAATCATTGTTCCTGTGAGATGGAAGGGACCTAAGGAATTACAGCGGGGATTGCTAGTTATATGCCAAAGTCCATCCTCCTCTTTTTCCATAATGACAGAGTTGTAGCTATCCATCTGGCTGCTCAGCGAGGGACTACATCTCCCAAACCCCCGTGCAACTAAGTGGAGTCAGGGGACCAAATTCTCACCAACAGTGGGTGTGGTTTGTACCACCTCCAGGCCTGGGCCATGAAGCCGTGGAAGTGTGCTTGGCCAACCTCCCTTCCCATGAGCCCCAACTCAGGCATGCCTGTGACCCAGCTGCACCCAGCAGATAAGTACGATGCCCTGGAGCAGTGGTTCTTAATGTTTAGAGTGCATGAGGATGATCACAGACTGCTGGGCCCTGCCACAAGAGTTTCCGGTTCAACAACTCTGGGGTAGAAACAAAGAATGTGCATTTCTAAAAAAGCTCCGAAGTGATGCGGACACGTTGGTCCAGGGACAGCACTTTGAGCAACAAGGCCCCAAGGTGTGACAAAGAACCTCAATCCCTGAGTGACCACACGGAGCAGAGCCTATGTTCACCTGGAATATTCATCACTGGACTGTGGTTTTTTTTTTTTTAAGTCACTGGATTATTGTTGGGTGTGCATGTTTCAGAGCCCAGCTTCACACTAGTTAACACAGCCATTATCCATTTCACCCCTTTCGAATACAGAAGGAGATGCTGAGGCCTAAGAGAGAAAGGACGTGTCCGAGGCCACACACCCGTCGGGGGCAAGCCAAAATGAGAGCCCAGGCCTCCAGCTCCCCGTGGGAGCCCGAGCCCCCGGTAGGTGCTGGGTGTACTACAGCCTCTTTACGTGGTGCGAGAGGCAGAATAACCCCCTCGGCCCCCCAGAGAGGCCTACGTCCTAATCCCTGGAACCTGAGACGACGGTATATTAAATGGCAAGGCGGAATTAAAGTTGCAGATGGAGTTAAGTTTGTTAATCAGCTGACCTTAAAATAGGGAGGTTATCCCAGATGATCTGGGTTGGCCCCACGTAATCACAATGATCCTTAAAAACAGAAGTAGGAGGCAGGTGAGTCAATGTCGGAGTTCTCTATTAGAATGACACGACCGGCATTTCTGGCTTTGAAGATGGAGGAAGAGTCCATGAGTCAAGGAAGGCAGGCAGCCTCTCCACGCTGGAGAAGGCAAGGAAACGGACTCTCCCCAGAGCCTCCGGAAGGGAATGCAGCCCGGCTAGCACTTTGATTTTAGCCAGGGACACCTGTGCCGGGCTTCTGACCGCCCCCCACCCCCAGCACTGTGAGAAATGAATTTATGTTGTTTTACCCCACAAAACTTGCAGTAATTTGTCAGGGAAGTCACAGAAAACAAACCCCTGTGTGAAGCTGATCTGCCCTCCAGAGCCCGGAGCTCCTTGGGGGTGGGGGAGACTCCCACCTCCCTGACAGCACCTGCTCGGGGATGGGTCCTGAGGCAGGAGGGAGGAAGAGGACACATGTCAAGCCATGTGGATAGGGCTGTATGTCCTTTCTTGCTTTCCAAAACCAAAGAGAAAGACCGTGTTTGTGTCCCTGTTTGGGACACCCTCATCTTTAAAATGGGGTTGTTAACCCATACATGTTCAACCATGGGTGATGATTTGTGGGAAGGGCCTTAAAAGTGTCAAGAATTCTTGAAATTAGGAACAGGCGGAAAGAGTGGAGCCTACACGACTGGGCCAGAATGAAGGGAATTATGTCAAACCAGGGACATATGGATTAAACCCCAAAATCCTATATCAAAGTGGACTTCTGGGGCCAAAAGGGAGGTGGGATGTTAGGGCCAAGGGGAAAGGGAACACTAGGGATGTGCTGTCTACCCATCTGGTCAAACAGCCCTGGAGGCAAGAACTGCATGGAATGGCTGCTCAGAGTTCTGTGTTGGGGCCAGCAGGACAGGCATTGATCAGATAGGGAAGAACGTAGCCTATCAATCATTTACACTTTAGTGTGAATTCTGTAGCTGCTTTACCTCTCCCCAAGGGAGAGAGGTACCTATCAGCTTGAACCATTCAGGCAAATGCAAGATTGCATCCCAGGCATCACAGGCCATGGAGCCTTCAACTATGCAGCCACTGCTCTCTTAGTTTGGCTCAGGCATCCCTGGATTCCAGAAATGCATGAACGGTCTTCCCTTCCCTTCCCACCAGGGTGAGCAGTGAATGGCCACACTCAGGAAGTAGTAAGTCCCCTGCCTTTAGGGGCTTCAAGCCTTGGACCAGTTCCTTGGTCCAAGGACTCAACCTTCTGATGCTTGTGTTGTACAGGATTCTTCACAAGCTTGGATTCCAAGATTCTGGGTGAGGGACAGGCACACAGATGCTCTAAGGCCCTACTGCCTTCTCCCCAGAGGTGGGTGTCCCACAATCCTCCCTGGGACCCCTGACCCCTTGGTATGGGGTTACTTTGTGGGAGAACATTGGGGCTGCGGTTCCCAGCCTTGGAGATGTCTCTCCAGGCACCCGGGAAAAGAGCCCTCCACGGTCACCTCCCAGGTTACTGGTTTGCACAGCCTTGCTCCAGCCCTGAGAATGAGTTTAGAGGCAGAGGGAGCACCAGCCTGAACATGTATCTTTCCCATTCCCAAACTCTCCAAACTGCAAGGGGCAAATTTTCCTTCCTTTGGAACCAGAAGGGACTGGCAGCTTCTCTACCATGCCGGCATTGTTTGGATGGGAATTCATGCCAGAGAAGGCTGGTGTGGAATGAAGAGGAAAATAGGAAGGAACTAACATTTAGAGAGTTCCTACCCTGTGCTCAAAGCTGAGGGAGCACATTAAAAGCATTTGTTCATTCTTTCAATCATTATGTCTTCACTAACTACTTCAACAACACATAGTGAGCACCCACCACGTCTCAGGCCTGGCCCTGCCTTTGAGAAATCCAAATGACAAACGCTATGAAGGTTATTTCATTACCTCTCACAAAATCCCTATGATGAAGGTATTATTCTTCCCATTTTATGGGTGAGGAAACTGAAGATCAGGAAGGGTAATCAACTGGCTCAAGTTTACATGATTTGTAGGTGGCAAAGCTGAGACGCAGAACTTGGTCTTCAGTTCCATTACTTCTGCCTCTTCCTATAGTGTGTCTGTCCTCATGTGTATAATGAGGGTGCAGCTCCCTATCTGCAGGGCTGCTATGAAGACTAAATCAGATACAATGCGTGTTAACCACTGTCGTGATGTGGATACCCAGTCAGTGGTTATGATGCAGTGGCTCTTGTGGCTCCAAGTTCAATGTTGTCTCACTTCCTCACATGTTTGTTGGAGACAGGCTGCCATGAAGCTGGAATTAACAGGAGTTGTGGAAGGAAGGAGGCAGTTAAGGGCTTGGGAAAGCCTGGGTCCTGTGGAAAGCAGACATTTATCAGTCTGTCACCAAGTAATAACTGAGTGCCAGTTGTGTGTCCTCAGGATCTGAGAAGGAGATGAAAGACCCAGAAGATACGATCCTCGCCCTCAGGGAACTCAGTGTGGTTGGGGAGGCAAAAAAGACACACACACCCCATGGGACAGAGACCTGGCTATGAGCTCACAGCGTCAAGTGCTCCAGGGACCCAGAGGTTGGCACGAGGAATCAGGAAGCTTCGCGGAGGAGAAAAAACTTGAGCTGGGCCCCCAAAGGATACGATGAGTGAAGAAGAGGCGGTGATAAGAGGCTCTAAAGAAGGCCTAGCCACTAGGTTTTTTTTATTTTTAAGGTTTGAAATGACTGTAGACTTCAAGAAGCTGCAAGAACAGTATAAAAAGGCCCTAAGTACTCATCACTCAGCTCCCCAAATGGTATGGGGGAATGTGGGGACAACTACAGTGATTTCAAAACTAAGAAACTGACATTAGCACAATACAATTAACTAGACTACAAACCTTACTCAGCTTCTACCAGTTTCTGCATGGACTCATTTTTTTTGGTATGTGTATATGTAGAGCCCTGTAAGTTTATCACATTTATAAATCTGTATTACACCACTACAACCAAGATACAAAATAGCTTCATTACCAAAAAAGGAGCTCCCTTGAGGGTGCACCTTTAAATTGCCCACATTATGCTCTGCTCACAGACACCAAGGATGTGGCAGCCCCTGTGCTCCGGCCATCAGACTGGACAGCTCTACTTATCCTGTCCTGCTCTGCCCAGTGAAGGGAGTTGGGGCCTGGGTATCCAGAGGCAGATCTCCTGGTGTTGACTGTAGCCCCCAAGCAGAAACCCTCTGTGAAGAGGCTCATCTTGCTGCTTTCTTGCGGAAGGAAAAACTGAAACTCTGCAATCTTGGACAAACCCCCTGAGATTCAGCACCACGGACAGATCCAGGGTGCCTGGGACAGCACAGAGGGTTTATAACCAAGGCAACAGAAAGGACTGGGTGCTTCTCTGGGTCATCGCTTAATCTGGGGATGGACCAGCCCTGGGTGAATACTGACGCCCTCCCCCCAGGGTCACAGAGCAGGAGAGTAAGAGGACATTCCAGGAGCGCAGATCCCTGCCTGCGCCTGACTCCTCTCCGTTATTCAAGGCGCATCCTAAGTGTCTTCTGCTCTGAGGCTCTCTCCTTGACTTTCCCACCTTGCTGGCTCCCTTCTCTGAATTAATTTACCCCCAAATCTGGCAGAACCATCCAAGGCAGCCTGGGAGCACACCGTGTGCTGCTCTCTGCCTGCTCCCATGTATGAAGATGCACACCACCACCACCACCCCCGCCAGAATGCAAGCTCCTTGAAACAGGACCAATTTGTCCTTTACTTGTCTCTTCCGCCCTCCTTCTCATCCTCCCACTCATTGAAGCTCCACACAGGGCTAGGCACTCAGGGTCTTTCTGGATGATGTAAGCCAGGGGATGACTCTGTCCTCAGTTTAAATTTTCCTTCCAGAATCCCATCCTTAGCACCATTTCTGTCTGGCATTGTTGGCACAGTAAGTAGAGGAGACATATTCAGACTTCAAGTTGCCTTCCAGAACTCCTCAGCCCAGCTTCCTTCTCTTTCTCCAATAATCTGTAAGATCCTTGCCTCTAGGAAACCCTCATCCATGGTCTGTAATTATGCCTGGCTGTCTTCCCCAGCACCTCGTCCTCTGGTGTCACTGAGGAACCTTGTCATGAATGCTGAGCTGCACCGCCCAGGTGGCCCTTACAGCACTTGTTCTCATAGATGCTGGAAGATGGTTCTTTGACAGCTCTCCTCTGTCCACACTCTATGGGAATTGCCTCAGCTGAAGAAAGTGTCCTTGTCCAAGGTCACATCCCCTTCCCAGGGCATTCAACACCCAATGACTGGTCAGTGACAGGGTATAAGGGCCCAGCTCCCTCACCCCAACTCGAGACAACTCTGAAGGGCCATCCCAGCCGCAGAGCTTCTGCAGGATCAGCTGAGGCCTTCACTGAGACTGCGCTGCAGCCTAACCTCTCTCTCGGCACAATCCTGCTCCCTTCCCTTCCCTGCAAGCACTGGGCCTGAGACTGCTCCCCAGTAAACGTTCTGCATACTGATCATCTCAGGGTCCACTTCAAGGCGAGCCCAACCTGAAGTCTTGGCCCTGTGGGATTAGGCTTCCTGCTGCCACCTCTGCCCACCATCTGCCTACTTGGACCCAGGCCACCAAAGCAGAGCACAGCAGCCTTGCGTATCAGGTTTTCCCCAGTCGCCTAAAGACTGCTCACCCAACTTTCTACAACAGTCCTTGGGTTTGCTTTCAGAAGCAAGCCTTTCCTGATAGTCTCTGGGTGGCCTGGCGTAGTAAAATGGGCTTTGAAGACAAGTTCAGAGTTTGAGCCCCAGCTCTTCCACTAATCAGCTAGGTGAACTTGGGCAAATTACCTAATCTCTTAAGCCACTATTCCCATATCTGGAAGCAGAAATGATAATAAAAACATCACAGGCCTGTTATGAGGATTAAATGTTGCAACATAAGGAAAACTGTTTAGTGCAGTGCCTGGCATGTAAACACGTGCTCGACAAATATTAATTCCCTTCCCTCCTTCTTTTGGGTCTGGGGAACTTTCCACATAATTGTCAGTGAATACTTTTTACTTAACCTACTATTGAACATCACAAGCACAGATGTGGTATAAGAGGACAAGAGAAGTTTCAAATTTTCTAGGCGATGGAGAAGGGAGGGGGGTGATGGTCAGTCAATCAGCTCAAGTCTCCCTATATGCTAGTCTTGATTTTCATGCTGCTGGAAAATTTTTGGCATCCAACAAAAATTCTTCATAGCAGGCATTTTCATCTTATCCTAAGGGGAAATGGAGTCCAGCCAGACCTCCTTTTAAACCTGGCTGGAGCAGAGGCTCTGCTCAAGACACAGGACCAGCCCTTCTTCCTAAGCAATAGGAGAATGGGTTGGAGAGGGGGTGGCACCTGAAATTGTGGCTGCTTGAGCCCCACAAGTGGGTGCTGGCTTCAGGAAGAGAGGACGTGAGCAGACAAATCAGCCTGTTAAGATCATTTTGTGAAAGTGCAACTCATCCCTAAAATAACAGCACCAAGTATCCAACTTTCCAACCACTGCCTCTTCCCCAAACGCAGTGAGCATCCGCTCCCCTCCACCAGCTCCTTGCTCCTTCAGCCCAATCCCTTTCCCACTCCCCAGGCGAGCAGGAGAGGCCCTGACCTCCCCAGAGCTGAGCCATCTTTTCAGAGCGGCATCCTGTGAGTGAGCTGAGTGTGCAGGGCGGGAGCTGGAGGGGGCGTGGGAGCCTGGGGCAGGAAGCCACACACCCCGTGTACATTCCAGCTCCAGCTGGGTCTTTTCTGTCAACCTTGGCCCAGCACATGCCGTCCTCAGAGACACTTGCACTGGGCTCAGAGAATGCTGAATTCAGCCCCAATTAAGGGGCCATCTCAGGGCAGGCTGCTGGCACCAGCAGCTGCTATTTTGGGACTTGGTGAAGACACTATCTTCTCTCTCCCTCCTTCTCCATCTCTGCTCTGTTTTATTTCTCCCCTCTCTCCTTTCTCCATTTCCATTATCTCCCCAGGTTTTTCTATCTGACGCTGCGTGTCTTTTCATCTCTCTGCTTCTCTGTCTGTCTCCCCCTCTCTGTGACTGTATCTCACTTTACATCTCTCTTATCAAACCAACTTGACACACACTCCCACCTCCACTGCGCCAGGCTGTGCTCTGGGGAAGAAGCAATGTGCAGGCCCCCACCCTAGAGGAGCCCTGGATGTGCTCTGCCTTTCTCTGGCTCTCCCTACCCTTCTCTGCTCCCTGCTCCCCCTGCCCAGGAACTCCAGGGCTTGCTTCTGAAGGCCAAGAAGAAGATTCACATTCCAGCCACCCCTTGGTCCACACGCAGTTTCTGTACCCCAGGACTTCTCCTCCTCTGGGTTCCAGTTCCAGCAGCAAAAGTGCTGGCGTTTCCCAGGTGGGTCTGTGGCAGCACATGCTCCATGATGCCCAAGAAGCCAGAGGCCATGCTACCCCACCATCCTGGGCCCAGGGGGACCTGGTCCAGGGCCTGCAGTGCAGGACTGTTTGGTATCCCTTAGTCAGACCAATAGACATGCCCCTTGTCAATCAAGAGATCCAGGATTCATAGACCAAAGACTCTTCTCTCTCCAGGGGAGAGGGCCCCCTGAAGGGCCCCTGGCCAGCACTACACTGGGTTTAGGAGGATGTCTTGTTTCCATCCTCCCTATCTTTCAAAATGCTAGGCGCAGCTCACTTCCCTCCTTCCTGATCACCCACACCACTGTCTCCTGGCCCAGCTTCCACAGCCCTGGAAGCTTGACCTGTGACCTCAACAATGAGCTCTCCCACCCTGGTACCAGCTGTGGATGTGTCCTAACCTGTGTTCTTTGACACAGGGTGTGGGGCAGGGACATTTAATAGGACACACCTGTGAACTCTTCGAGGTCCTTCCCCTCAAGGACCTTCCCTCCTAGGGCTTCCCCATGTACCAGGAACAGGGGGCACCTGGTAACGTCTCATGTGCATTACTGAATTAGTGATTTTTTAAAATTAGCACCCGTTGTGTGCCAGGTACTGTTAGGCATGTTCAGATGTATCACCTTCTTCGATTTACAGACCTGCCTACTGGGCTTATTAGCCGTGTTCTAGAGCTGAAGGAACGGAATCCCAAAGAGGTTTCCCAAAGTCAACTTACAGGAACCCAGGTCTCCTGACTCTGAGCCAGGGCTTGTTCCAAAACCCGGCTGCTGCCTGTAAATAAAAGAAGGAAAGAAAAGACTTCCAAAGGGCACAGTTCTTCCCTGGGGAATTCTTAACATCCTGGGGCCTCACTGCCTGTAGCAGCTGTTTGAGAGCTGGGCCCAAACCTTCAGGAAGGACAAGCTGGGCCACCTGCACCCTGAGCCAGACTCAGGCCCTGGCAGAGTGGAGAAGCCCTGGCTCTGGGCCAGAGGGACACAGCTAGTGACAGATTCTCAGAGGGAGCCCAGGGGCGAGAGGATCCCGGGGGGAGGAAGGGAAGCTCTGTGGGCCGATGTCAGCCAGAGGTCAGGCGAGAAGGCGCCCAGGTGGCCAGCGGGACAGAGACCTCCACTCCTGACGGGAAACAGGAGGCTGGCAGGCCAGGGCTGCTTTGAAGCCCCCCAAGGAGGGGACCTGCGACTCAGTGATCAGCCGGCCCCCCTCAGGCCGTGGCACGAGCTGGGTGTGTGAAGCGGGCTTGGAGGAGGGGAGAGAGCACAGGTCTGGGAAGAGGCTTTGATGCTTCCTTTCTTCAGAGGCTTTTTCAAGATCCCTCTGCTCGTTGTCAGCAGTGCTGTCATGTCAGGATGTACCAGATGAAGAAGAAGTAGGCGGGGGAGGACGAGCTGTGCCAAGCTGCTCGAGGGGGAGGCTGGGGGCCTTGGGCAGGTGCTGTGCAGAGTCAGGGCCTTGAAACCTGTCTGCAGCCCAAGAGTCTAGCACCCTCGCCTCTGGGGGACCCTGGCTCCTGAGCTGCCCTAGTCTATGCCTCACTGTCTTCCAACCAGTGGACAGTCTCCCAGAGCCAGCCCTACTGACCCTGAGACCTCAGGTGACCCCCATGCCCTCGGCTCCAACCTCTGAATGCTAGACCCAAGATGTTTCTGTCTTCGGGGCCACATCTTACAGGTAACCAAGTCCTTATAGTCTAAACCACCTCTCTAATCCACTCCCTCCTCTTTGGTTCCACTACCTCTGTCCAGATCAGACTTTCCTCATCTCCCCCCGGACTGTTGTCACACGTGATCTTCTGGCCTCTGGTCTGCCCCATCCACTCCAGAGCCGGCTTTTGAGCTCAGCTTCATTGCCTCCCTCATCCCGCACTGACACCCAAGGCGCAGTGACATGGCCCCTGTCAACCTCTCCAGGCTCCTCCCCACTCTCCCCAACACATCCTCCTGGGTTCAGCCTCATGCAGCCATGGCCATTCCCCTAACGTGCCCACCTGCTCTCGCCACCAGGCCTTTGCCCGTGCCATCCCCTCTGCAGAGGATGGATTCTCCCCACTCCCCTACTCAGTCTCTGCTCAGGCTTCACTCTCTTCAGAAAGACCATGCTGCTCTTGGACTCTCCTTGGTGCCCTGTGGTCTTTGTGTCCTGGTCCTTGTCATGCTGGGTTGTCACTGTTGGCAGGAGTGTCTCCTTCAGAAAACTGGGCCTCCTGGAGGGGAGGGGTGTGTCTGATTCACCTCTGTGCTCCACAGCCCAGCACGGTGGGAAGATAAAGAAACAGACAGGTGCTCACCAGTTCCTGCCATCTGGTTGAGGCTGACACACACACACACACACACAGACACACACACACACACACACACACGACTACCTGAGCCCTCACAGGACCAAGAAATTGAGCTAAGTTGAGGGCTAAGTCATCAAGGAGGGTTCCCCGAGAAGGCGGGATTTGAGCCAGGTCCTGCAGGCTTGCTCTTCGCCTATGCAGGGATGTGGGTGTTCTGCTAAGCACGGCTGGGCAGAGAATGACTCTGGTGGATCACATTCACGGCCCCAGTGCCTCACCCTCCCTATGGCCACGCCCTTTACCACGTGAATCTGCATTGCTCTTCCCAACCCTACCCTGCCCCTCAACCCTGGGCCAAGCCACGTGACTTGCCTTGGCCGGTGCGATGCCGGAAGACTTGAAATGGGCTTTTACATCAGAGCCCACCTTCTTGTGCTCTGCCATCGCCGCGAGAACATGCCCAAGCTAGCCTGCTGGAGGATGAGAGACATGTGGAGCAGAGCCAAGCCATCTTAGTTGCTCCAGCCAAGGCTAGCTTAGGTGAGCCAGTAGCCAGCCAGCCTCCCGAGACGGGAGTGAGCCCAAATGAGACCCAGAGAACCACCTAGCAGAGCCCAGCCCAAACTGCTGACCCACAGACTAGTCAGTTAAATGCTTATTATTTCAAGCCACTGAATTCAGGGAGGTTGTTACAAAGCATTGTTGAGACGACACAGCAACGAAGGCTAAGGAGCCGGCCTCGGGAGGGGCGGGCTCGTCCACAGTGGTGCCCACGGCGGGCTGGTAAACAGGGAGTCAGAACAGAGCCCCCCGTCCTTCAGCACTTCCCTCTGCCCCTCCTTGCCAGCCCCCTGGGGTTCTATGAGGCCTCACACATGTTCTGCGTCTCTGCCCAGCCTGTTCTCTCCTCCTGGGATGACTGTCTCTGTCTTGTTCTCTTTGAGCCCTGTTTGCCTTTCAAGGTCAGGTCATGCCCGGGAAACCTCTGTGGACACGCAGCCTCACAGGCGCCCTGAACTTCTCGGGGGTGATGTGAGGCATAAGCACGGAGGCTTCCCTCCTCTCCGCCCCTCTCCAGTCCACCTGTCTGCCTGTAACTCTACCGTGGCTCTTCCTCTGTCACAGTCACTAACCCGTGGGGCTGCGATCGCCCCTGAGCAGTCAGTAGGGCCCCCATTTCCTGGACCTGCCAGGGGGGTTGGCGAGGTGCTGGGAGCTGCCTCTCCTGCAGGCTCCGCTGGACAAGGCTGGGCCCCTGTCCGTCTGAGGAGGGAGGCCTGGCCCATCCTCCGGCAATACACGCACAGACACACGCACGTGTGCGCTCCTGTCTGGCAGCTTCTGCTGGGTCAGTAGGAAGGAACGCTGACGGGCTGTATTTTCCCCACCAAAGCCAGGTGGAAAGAGCAAAAAGGAAGAAAATGGGCCAGGGAAAAACCACCCAGAGAGGGGAAGACCCTTCCCACTCTAGCTTACCAAAAACAAGGATGAGAGACTTCAGAAACCACAGAGCCAACCTGGTGCACACTTAGGGAGCAAAGCTTCGTGGGCTACAGGGCAGGAAGGGAGGCCAGGGCCTCTGAGCTAGATCGTAGCCCCTAGCCAACATCGTTGCTTTCTCCAGCCTCACCCCCAGGCTCATTTTTGGAGCTGGAAGCTCCAGAGATGCTCAGATCGTGTGTCCCCCTGGGACACCAGGAAGGAGCATGGGACAGAAGTTCACAGGGTCTCTGCGGCCAGGGCAGGGGCTGCAGGGTGGAGGGCCGCCAGGCCCACACTCACACCCACCCCGCCCCCAGGGCTTTCAGATACCGTGCATCGCAGGGGATGGGCGCTGACCTGATGCAGAGTCTCCAGCTTTGCTCCTCTGCTCTGCCTCCGTCCTTGTCTGCACCCCCTCCAGCAGGGGAGGCTTGAAGGAAGCACTGAAAGGCTGCAGGTACGAGCTCACTCACTGTTCCCACACCACCTCCCACCTCACCTCTGTGAAAGACAGAGACAGAGATTAAGAGGCTGGAAGTTGAAACCCGAGGCTCTAGCCAGGGTAAATGCCTTGGTACCTCTGTGCCCTGGGGAAGTTCAACTCTTCTTTTAGATACCTGGGTACCTGAACATTTCTTTTGTGGGTAAGGGTTAATCAAGCCCACTCTGGCCAAATGGCTGCAGGGATGAGAAAACCTTCTGAATCCATGAGGCCCTCAGCACACAGGAGATGTTTTCATTATTGAGACCAGAGAGTGGGCCCAGTGAGCTTTGGGCCTCATTGTGGGGGCTCATGTCACTCTTTGCAGCCTATGCTTTGAGGAGCACAGCCAGGACCTGGCCCCTCACCTGATGCCCCACTTCATGTGCCCCCAACCAGCCAGGAGTCACCATCCCAGGGCAGGGCTATCAAGGAGGTAGAGAAGGAGGTGCTCGGGGCCTTCCCTGCTGAAGCTCCCACCCAGGGTGTTCATGAGGTGACAGCCACCAGCAGAACAGTGAGAGGCCAGGGAGGAGAAAGTGTGAGTGGGAGCTGAAGTGTGGGGCTCAGACTCTCCAGGAAGGGAGACATGGAGTGGGCTGGCAGAGCCAGGAGGGCTTCCTGGAGGAAGGGAAGGGTTTGAGTTGACCATGAAGGACCTGCTGCTGCAGGGAGCATGGGTCACAAAGGCAGGCAAACAAAACTCCATAGGAGGCCGCCTGTGCCCATGCTGAGAAACAGACCCCTGGCATCGAAGTCCAGCAGCAGAAGAGCCACCAGGGGCTGCAGGGGAGTTGGAGCAGAGGCAGGATGGCACTGATGCCAGGACTGCCCCTTCTGGTTTCGACCTAAAGGAGTGAGCACTGGGCTGATGAATGGGTGCCCAGAACACAAGCCCGCGAGGGACAGATGTCCTGTTTCTGCCCTCGGCCCTGGCCAGAGGGAGGCCAGTTAAGCAGCCCTCGGAAGCACAGGGTGTCCAACTTGCTGTCAGGGTGAAAAGGCACCAGAAAATTCTGCTCTGTCCACAGATCCCCTAGGTCTGTCAGGGCAACCCTCCTCAGAACTAAGCTCTCCACACCCACAGGCCACTTAAGCCATGTGGGTCCAGGGTGGATAGAAGGGGGGTTGTCACACCTAATCTAGAGATGGGAAAACTGAGTCCCAGGGAGGAGAAGGAGTTTGGCCTAAGTGTCAAGGCCCAGGGCTAGAACCTGGCCCTCCTGCTCCTCAACTGAGTCAGTGTAGACAAGCTAACCAGATAACCTGGGTCAGTGTAGACAACTGGATTACCAGAGGCAAAGGAATCCACTTTGGAATAAAACTTACATCCTGGAGATGCAGGAAAAGCACTGTGTGTGCACAAGCCTGCCGCGTGCTGGGCATCGTGCTGCACGCTGCACAGCGCCTGGTTTACAGCTCAGATCCCCCAGGGAGTTCCTTATCCCCAGCTTCATGCCATGGGGAGGGCGGTGGTGAAGGGGCAGAGGCCTGGGGAGTCAGGCAACTTCTCCAAACCACCCGGGAGGAAAGCAGAGCAGGGGTCTGAACGTGGTCTCTCTGCAGCCTTCAGCCACCACCTGGCACACAACTGCCTGCACTGTCAGGAGTGGCTGGACCAGGGCGGGAACAGCCGTGCAGGCAGGACAGGCATGGGGGTCCTACTGCCAGCCCCTGCTTCAGTTTGGTTTTCTCATTGCCTCTCCCAGTGTCAGGGCCTGGCACCTCTGGGAACCACTTGTGAGCGTGACAGCAGCAGCTTCTGTCTGCTTCTGCCCCGACGGTCACACTTTCCACGCTAAGCACTTTACATCCACACCCACACGCACACGCACTTTACAAGCATCATCTTATTGAATCTTCAAAACAAACCTTTGAGGTAGGTTCTTTTCAGTTCCATTGTGTAGCTAAGAAAACTGAGTCTCCAAGGAGTAAAGTAACTTTCCACCCTGTCTCTAGAAGCTTGTGCAGTCTAGACTACCCAAGGATTTCAGGTGGAAAGAGAGACATCTTTCCAACAGTGGGAGTCGTCTGAGAGTGACATGACCGTCTCTGGAGGAGGTGAGCCCACATCAGTGAAGCTTTTTTGGTGTGTTGGGGGTGGGGGTTATGCACACAAAAATGCTACTTAATAGGTACCTTTTAAAAATTAATATTCAGTTTATTAAGGACATGCATTTAAAAATGTAGCTTTCTTCAGGATTAAGTTCCACTTACTGATCTTATTGTTCTATTTATAAATGTAATAAAATAAGAACAAGACCTTCACTTTTTCTTCAATTAAAGTTTGATTAACTCAAGTTGAAAAAACTAAACTCACTTAAACAATCAGTGCCATTTACAACTTAATTAAATTTGCTTAAACAATTTCAACTACCTTTGAACGTTTAATATACTTGATTTTCCTAAGTAACTTAAATGTCTAATTGAATAAATAAAACCTTTGCATCATGTACTGGAAAAACTGTTGTAAGTCTAATAAATTAAATTTATAAATACAGTGACTTTCACATTCTCTTAAACACTGCAATACTGCTTGCAGAATTAGTCAAATTCTCCCGTACCTTTCAACTTAAAATTACATGTCTACGGGCTTCTGGTTACAGCTCAGCTGCAGTAAGCATGCTTCACCCTCCCTCCCCCACTGATTACAAACGAAAACCCTGGGACAGATACGTACAGCACTGGCTAAGGACTCCAAAAAATAAATACTAGATGGCGGGCTGGGGAGGGAAGTGAACACTCAGAGAATGACCGATATGGAAGTGAGGTGCCTGGGCAGCTTTCCCTCCACCGTGCCCCAGCCTAGACTCCGCAGAGCCCGAGTCCCAGACTGTGCAGTGGGCACAAGCAGAAAGACCTCCAGAGAACCCCTCTCTTTGCTGCCGGGGACCTGGCAGCAGGGTGTGCGGAGAATCTCCATTTTTCTCTTTTACCATCTAGGGTGTGCTGCAGGGAAAGACTGGCACTCCTGCAGGGCTGAGGGTGCAGGATGACACTCTGAGAGAAAATCCTTCTCTCTGGCCCGAGGAACTGAGAAAAGGGGCCCTGGTGGGGAGTGTGGGGGAAATTCTGTTAACGGTTTCTCTTTTATCTTGCTGCTTCACCGTGAAGGTGAACACAGTCAGGGGAATTGTGTGATAATATGGGGAGGCTAAACCCCCAAGTTTCTAGACCAAGGACCAGGAAAAGGACTTCTGGGAGCCTGAGAATGTGAGGGCAATCATGCAAAGCTGGAGAAGGAACTCCCTTAAATCTTGTATGAAGCCCTGGACTCACTCTGGAGCTGTGAATGCACAGAACTGACCCAAGGCAGAAGGCAGGTCAGGACTTGCGGTCTAAAACGAATAGGATTGATCACATAATATTCCATGATATTCAAAATGCCCCAAATTACTCCACATGCAAGGAACCAGGAAGACTTCAACTACTCTCAAAGGAAAAGACAATTAGCAGACGCTGGCCGCAAGGTGGTCCAGATGAGGGATCATCACACAGAGACTGTGCCATCACATAACACACACGTCACATAGGACAGCAGTCTAACTACAGTCCATGAAGTAAGGAAGGATTATCTTGAAATGAATGGAAAAACAGAAACTTTCAGAAAAGAAATGAGAACTATAAAAAAGAACCAAATGGAAATTTTGTAACTGAAAATTCAGTAACTGAAATAAAAGAATTCACTCTACAGCCTCAAGAGCAAAATGAAGATGACGAGGAAAACGCCGGCGAATTTGAAAATAAACTAGTAGGAATTGTCTAATCTGAAAAATAGGGAAAAAAAAAGGGAAAAATGAATAAGGGTTTTGGGGGCTCGTGGGCTGATATCAGAGATTCCAACATTCATGTCTTTGGAGTCCCAGACAGGATAAAGAAAAGGCTTGGTGAAGAAAAAACATTAAAGAACTGTCTAAGATGAGACATTTCAGAAGCAGGGCCCAGCCTTCCTTCTTCACAGAGGTCATCCTCACAGCCTCTGTCTGGCATCCACCCACACAGGGCGAACAGGCAGCTTCCGAGGCAGGAGCGTGCCCCGCCATCAGAGGGGGCGAGTGCCCCGTCACCCCGGAAGAATGAGGGGTTCCCAGGGGCTAGCCAGCTTGTGGCTCTGGGGAGGTCACTTCACTTTGCCTCGATTTCTCGTCTACACAAGAATAGTATCAGTTCCCATAAACGGGGCCGTGACCTTGGGCTGAGCTGCCTGGAGAAAAGGCTGAATGGGGAGCCGGGACCCTGGCTCCTGGCAGCTGCTGCGGGACCCTGGCTGGGAAGGCGTCTCTCCAGTTTGCAGGGAGACTTGGAGGAAGGCCTCAGCGTGACAAGGTGTGGGGCTGCTGCCACCACGGGCCTGCAGTGGGGAAGGGGAGGGCACAGAGAAGATCCTCTGCAGAGACTTTGATCAACAGCCGTGACAGGGACTGTTTCTATTCTCTTTGAAGCGGCAGAGAGATCAACCCTCCTTCTTATCTCAGCCTCTGTGCGCGGTGGCACCACCAGGGAAGGCAGTGCCCGGGCCTGCCGCCTCCCCTCTGCTCCTCCCCACCTCCAGGATGAGACGGGTGAGCAGAACCTGGCCCTTTCTGGCCTTCCCCTGGCCTAACTTCAGAAGGGAGGAGAATGAAACAGAAAGCCGTGCCCCAGTAAGAGCCTCCTTGACTCCTTCATTAAATTCCCACGAGCGTCCCTCCTCACCTGGGCACCCCCTTCTTTTCTTCAAAGCCTGGCTTTAAAACATCACGTTGTGCTGAGATCTAAAGATACGAAGACAGGAGGCAGGAGACTGGCTTCTACTTACAGGTCTGCCTTTGATTTGCTGTGTGACCTTGAGCAAGCTCCTGCCCCACTCTGGTGCTTCCTTTCTCTACGTATGAAGTAGAGTTGCTATGAATTTCAGGGCTCGGTTTAAAACAAGACCAGCCTGTTCCCAGGTCAGGGTTCTATGTGGGTTCAGACTGTAAAATTGTCTTTCTCAGATCCTGTGGCAGAAGAATTGTCTCCCGATAACCCCGACGGCCAACTGTTTTCCTGTTTAATCCCATCTGTGCCAGCAGAGCAGCATCCTGAGTCTGCGGGCACTGCCCATGAGAGGCAGGAACAATTCCCATGACAGCGCTGTCCCCAGCTTGCTCAAGGACCACAGAGGGCAGGGATGCTGGCAGGCTCTGCCCCCGGAAGGCTGCGGGAAGAGAGAACGGGGCGCGGGGCAGGGGAGGAGGAGGCACGTCCCGGGACCTTCTGCCCCCCATGTCGCATGTTTATAGTCACACCAGACTGGGGCTGGGAAACCTCTTCTGCCCTGAATGCTGGCTACCGCACGCAGGTGCGGCCCTCCCCAGCTGGACAAGTGACAGTTTAGACACAGAGGAATTAAGATCCTCTACTCATGTTCTGCTCCCTGGAAAGCGGGCCTCAAAGACAGGTACAGAGGCCACAGGCGTCCTGCTCCTCCCAGAAGGACCCGTGAGCTGACGCTGCTTCGGGGCATCCACTCAGTAATAAGCTTCCTGGGTCTGGTCTGGTCTCCAGAACAATCAGGGACCTACTCACTAGGGCAGAGCCAGCGTCCTCAGAGTCTCCCAGGGTCTGGAGGATAGAATTGCTCCAGAAAAGGGAAAGAACAGGGAATGAGGTGGGAAAGGAAAATTTCCAGTGTCCCCGCTCAGTGAGGAGCTGGCGGGCGTCCGGAGGGACCGGGACCTCCTCCTCCTCGAGGACTTGGGGTGTCGGTGCGTCCTCCTTCACCTGCCCAGGCCCAGCTCGGCGTGTCCCCCTCCATCACTGCAGGCCTGGGGCCCCGCTGCACACGGGCCTGTCCTTTGTAATACATACTTCAGAAAGCCAGTTTGGCATAGAAGTGAGGTGCCCTGGGTTGATCTGCGCCATGTTTTGGGAAACACGTGGGCGTGCGTGTGCTGCAGTATGTATCATAGGTGTGTTTGTGTGCACGCTGATAGGGCTGTTTGTGTTTCCATGGGTCTGAATACATGGAAGACTGAATACTGAAGCATGTGGCCCTGCATTTAGGGGTGCCCGTGTACTCCTGAATTTGAGGAATGTTGTGCTTCATTTTGGAGTTTTCATGAAGAGAAAATGTTGAGTGACAGGGGATGTGAACCCACCGAGGGGTGAGCGTGTGGCTAAGAGTGATGACCCAGGGAACCGGCTGCCCGAGGGCGGGGAGGGCTGGGCTCCAGCGGGCCCTTGAGCGTCCTGGTCCTTCTCCTTTGCATCCTGCTGGCTCTGGCCTTGCTGCCTCTCCTGCACCGGAGGGCGAGCCGGGCCTTTGACCAACAGCCCACCTGAGGTCAAGGGTCAGCAGCAAGCTCAGTGATCCCAGCTGTCCCTGTGGCCCTTGATGCCGGACCCAGGTGGCCACACCAGACACGAGGGGTTGGCCGAGGCCGGGGGGTCCCAGGAGAGAGTTTCTAGGGAAGTTCAACGTTAGACTGGGTGTGCTCTGTAGCAAACAGTAACAACACAAACACCACTCAGACTGCGCTGGGCGCTGCGCTGAGCACTTCACAGACGTTATTTAACCTCATAACAGTACCGTGAAGTACAAACTGTTTCCGCATTTCATAGGTGAGGAGACTGAGCCTGGGAAACTAAATCGCTTGCTCTGGGTCACGCAGCACAAGGTTGTAAGACTGGGGTCTGAGCTTCCGTCTGTTTGACTCTAAAACTCATGCCTCTCTCTCCCCATTCTGATCTGTAGATTATCCCAGAAAGAGGCAGGAATGGGGCTCATTTCCCCCCAAACCACAGATAAGCCTTGATTTCACAGAAGGAGCTTTACAGCCCTGGATTTAAGATCCATGAACCCTGATGGGGAGAATGGAGGGGGAGTGGGCAGAGGAGACAGCAGGTCCTCACCTGGAGAAGGCCCCCTGCTGCAGAGTGACTGAGTCAGATTTACAGGCCTCGGTCTGCGCTGCTGTTCCTGGAGCCCCGTGTGCGCGAGGTTCCCGCAGCTTGTTCTCGTGGCATCTGCGGGAGGCCTGCTTTGCGGGCACTCCAGGGACAGGGGCGCAGGGACGGGGCTCAGGTGAAGCGGTCAGAGGCACCGCTGGGCACACACAGCTGCTCTTGCCCATGCCGGGAGACACTGCGCATTCCCTTCTTTCTTGGATTTAAGTCGCAGGGAAAATGCATTATTTTTTCATTAAAAATTCATTTTGGAACAGATAGCCTTCAGAGATGTAATTAGCCACATTATTTCTCTCCATTAGCAGTCCCTGGAGTTTGCTGGAATTCCTTGTCCTTTTTCCTCTCCATTTCACTCTTTCCATCCTCCTTACACGCTGGGCTGTGCCACTTCCCCACTGACTCCCCCAACCATCACCGCACACTGGTTCTAGGCTGAATTTAGAGTCTGGACAAGGAGTTGCAGCAAACCCCCTCCTCCCCGCTGGGCCCCTGAGCCAGCGAGGGGCTCAGAGACGCCTTCTGCCAACAGGACAAGGGAGCAGCTCGGTGTGGCGCAGGGCCAGCCAGGCTGGGAGGAGAGCTAGGCAGAGTGAGGAGGTTCCTGGCTCCTCCACTTACCAGCTGGGTAATCCCAAGCAGTAACCTGTAACCTCTCTGAGCTTCTGTTGCCCTTCCAGGGTGGTCAAGGTCGGCGCTGACACACGGAAAGCACCTCCCCTGAGGAATACAGCAGGTGCCCTGTAGAAGGCAGCTGTGGTTGGGACGTCCAGGGACAAGAGGGGGCTTCGGGGGGCCGAATGAGCTGTAGACAGGGCAGCATGAAAGACGCAGCCTGGTCTCACTGAGAATCTGAGTCACGTGCTTGGCGGCGCCCCCGGGCGCAGGCAGGAGTCGGGGAGAACAGTGATGACCACCCCAAGGAGCAGCACCCCTTCAGAGCAGGAGGGAGCTTGCAGGGACTCGGCCTCCGCGCCCAGGACTGAGTGCCTCTCTTCTGCTGACAGTGTGGCTCCCACCCAGAGTTGCTCCTCAGGGCTATTCCTGCCGTGCACGGCAGCTGGGTTGAAGGTGACAGAGGTGTCATCCACACTTGAGTGAAGGGAAGTGGGGAGCATGTAAGGGCTCCCCAAGACAGTGGAGATGGCCCCAAGTGCAGCAAATAACCCCGGGCACTCCAACTAGCTGAGGGGACTGCGGCTGGCTACTGCTCTGAAGACAGCTGTCTCAACCTCCAGCCCCCATCCCTCTGCTCCCCTCACTAGTGACACGTGACATGCAGCTGTCTCCAGCACTGTCGGAAATACTATGCTCTGGGGGGGGGGGGGCGAGGGCAGAAAACCTGCTGCCGAAAATCTAAACCTATCCTTGTTCCCCGCAACGAGGGGCAAAGAGAAAAGAACCACTTCAGCATAAAAGATCGTTGGCACTTAGCAGTGAAATAAAATCAGAATTCATGTGATGTATACCAAGAACTGGCATGCCCCAGTCTAGACGGGCACAGGTAGGAGTCCTTTGAAGGGGCTACCTGGTAACTGTTCAGGGACCTGGCGCATGGCATTTCACAGTTGTGTCACGTCGCGTTGACATGAAGGGAGCGAGTGCACTCAGTTTCTAACACTGGCCTCAACTGGCTTTTATAGTAATCATGGCCCTCAGGCTCCCGGAGAACGGCAGAGAAGCAGAAACTGTCTGGCCCACAGGATCTTTGAACTATTGCACTGATGTTCCTTCAAGCCTCCTGGAAGCCGGCAGCACCTCGACTCAAGTCTAATTTATAGAGATTTTTATGGACACGTCCTGGGCCTTGGTAACACTCACGGTGGTGCTGGGGCTCGGAGCCCACGCCGGGCTCTTCCCACACGCTGCTTCCCTTACTCTCCCGTCCATGAGGCATTATTAGCCCCCCACCCTGGGACATATCAGGATGCTGAAACTTAGAAAAGGTAAGAGATGGTGTCAAACAAATGACACCTGTTACTACCTCCAGGGGAAGAATCTCACTGTGTGGAGGAGAGCAAACACTACAGCGATGCCTTCCACCATCCCAGGATGTCAGCCCACTCTGTGGTTCACAGGTGTGAGGGTCACCAAGAAAGGCACGACTCACACAGGCACTGGAGGAAACAGCGCTTTACTCACACGGAGAAGAGACAGAGCAGGATCAGCTTCAGTGCTAGGTACCAGTCCCCCTCGGCCGGGCAAAGACCCTGTTCCCTCCCCACGGAGCAGAGACACGGCAGTGGGACTGGCCAGGCGCCCTCTGACGCACATGCTCAAGCAGAACAACAGAGCATACGCTGAACCTGGGACAGGGGAAGACGTCCCCACGTGAGGCGAGGTGGCACATCCAGCACGGACAGTGAGGGTGCCCTATCTCCTGGCAAGGCCCAGGGCCCACCCTACACGGCTGAGATGGGGTAGAAAGACAGCGTGCACAACGTGGCCTTTCCCACCAGGCACACCGAGCTCGCGTGGCTGGTGGGTGGCAGGGTCAGTATTTGAACCTGCGTTTTTCTGGCACCAAAGCCCACGAGCCTTCTCACCGCACAGACATGGTAAGTCTGAGATGAGAGAGTCTTTCCCAGGCACGTCTCACCTCTCACCATTTCCATACAGGAGACTGATGGATGTTTCCAGTATCACTGGGGTTCCCTTGCCTACTTCTTCCATTTAAGAAACTCAGAAGAACTGTACCACAGATCAGCGCTACAAACTACAAATAAACATGCAGTGAGTTGTAAGGCTTAGATCAATAGGCTCTGGTGGGGAGACCCCACGGCAACTCCGGCTTCCAAACCTGCCCTCCCGCCTGCCCACCGCAGCCCCGCAGCCAAGGGACAGCCAGAGCCTCAGAGAAAAGACGGGCTGGGACTTCTTTGATGCAAATTCTAGATCTCTCCAACCCTTGCCCACACTCCAATGCCAAGAAGAGTGTTTTAAAACCTGGGATTCTTGTGACCTGAAGAATCCCCACGTATAGAAATTTAAAGCAGAAAATGGCTCCCATTAAGGAGGATGAAATGTGTAAAAGAAATCGGGAGAATCTAAAGAACTTGGGCACTTAGGCAAGTACACGGACAAGGTAAGGACCATTCCACTCTGGAGAAAATGAGACTGACACATGCAAACCCTTTATAAGAATCAGAAAAATGAGAAAAAGGGATCAGAAACCCTTCTTGCTCCAGCACAGGGTCCTGCAGTCCCATTTGAGTATTAAGCCTCCATGTGGCTGCTATGAGGCTTTTGTAATATGACCAAACTACACGGGCTAATTTGGGGAAGGATTATCATCCACAATGTGCAGACAGGGAGCCAGAGGTGAAAGAATTTCAGTAGATGATCTATGTCCATCACGTGCATTTTAGAAGCCACGTGGGATCTAGCACTCAGATTTCCCAGCTCCCTGCCTGATCCTCAGCTTCTTAGGGCAAAATTACAGTTAATTCTCAGTTGTTGATGTCGTTAATATGGAGGAACAGAGGCACAGATAACCCCAAATGGTGAGTAATGCCCTCCCCATGCCTCCCGCTCCGGACATCTGCTTTGTTAGACTCGGAAGGAAGGCACCCTGCAGTGGCAGGCTGCCCACCCCTCTTCCACCCCTCCCCCCTTCAAAGCCGCCCCACCTCCTGCTCCACAAAGACCTAGAGGCAGCAGATCAAGGGGAAGAGGCTGTCACGCTTTCCTAGGTTGGGATGGAATAAAGAGAATAAAGCGTTTTGATTTAAAAGGCCCCCCCGCAGTGCTGCAAACTAGCAGAACAGTAACAGTAAATGAGACTGTGAATTGTGTCCACTGAAGATTTCCATATGGACTGTGATTCGTTATGTTAACAAGGATGTGCAAGCCAGAGGTTGACTATATTCTGATTTCATGGCTGGGGGATCCATGGCTCAGAATGGGGGAACATCCACATTTGAGGTCAGAGTCCAGATTCCAGTTCCAAGCTCCTAATTCCAATTTGGTTGGTCTAATTACTATCCTCTCCTAATGACTAAGGATGCTTCAGAGCCAGATGGCTTTAACGGCCGGGACCTGAGTAGAAATGCAGGTGATGCTTAAGGTGGAGAACCCGTGGTGCTGGAGCTGAGAGGAGCCAGCTCCTCAGATTCATTCAGCAGACACTGAGCACCTACCGAGGGCCAGGAGGGGGGGCCAGCACTGAGCGGGGAAAGCACAAGGCAGACACTGACCCCGGCCTAAGGAACTCAGGGCAGGCGGGCAGGTGGGGCATGTTTAGAAGGCCCTGTCATACGTACAGAGAGGAAAGAAGGATGAGATCTAAGATAGCCTCACTTACTCTCCAGTTAAAGTATTCATTCGGTCACTTGGGCGCTGTCTTATGTGCTCTGGTTACAAAGATAAATGAAACTGATCTGTACCCCTTGAAACTACCATCCAAATACCTGATCTGAGTCACCAAGGAGGGTTTTCAAAATACAGTTCCCCAGGTCCCCAGCCCAGACATTCTGATTCTGTCTCCAGAAGTGGCACCCGAGAAATCTGAAGCTCCTGCTCTCGATGTTCTCCAGGTCTGGGTACTAGTCTGGCCGGATAACAACTGAAGTGAGCCCAGAGGAGGGAGAGCCAAAGATAGGGAGAAAGGCTTCAGGGCCACCTTTCCCAGGGAGCCCTCCTTGACCAGCCCAGTGCACTGGTCTCCATGTCCTCTGATCCCCACCCCCACTGCACATCCTCTAAGTACTATGATTCTTCTGGCTGACTGGTAGGTTTAGTCCCCTTGGTTCTCGGGTGTGTCTTAGCTCCAAAGCTGAGTGCTCCCATGTTCCCAGGTCACTGTGATGCAGATTCCAGGGGGCTTTGTGACACACACTGGCTGGCTCTGTTCCAGCATAAGAGGTCAGAAGAGGCCCAGTTCCTCCTGGGAATGCAACTCATCCCCCAAAGGGAAGATCACCTTCCCCTGCTTAACTAAAGCATCATTCAGGGCTCTGGTCGGAGGCTGCTTTGAAGACAGCCAGCGGGGGCCATGACCACCCTCTCTCCTGAAAATAGCCTTTCTGCCAGGCAGTCGGCCTCCTTCATCCTGGTGGGTGCGCTTCATGGGCCCCAAGTCCCTCTCTCCCCAACCTCTGGTTTGCATTGAGGCCGTTTTCCCCTGTTGGGTGGAGAGGACTAGACCCCTGGGCTGGCCTAGAAGGTGGAACAGGGTAGCTTAAACCTTGGTCTCAGCATCATCACCAACGACAGGACTGAAAAACAAGGTCCCTTTTCACCCTTCTCTCTAAGTTAATTTTTTGCTGTATGTGACATTCTAAATTTAATCAGTCCTGGGTTTTCAAGTTCAGTCCTAAAGATGCTGTGCTTTTACCAACAATTTTGGTATACTGCCACCAGGTGGCAGTAATGCTTCTGTTAGTACTGGTTCCACGTCCAATTAATAAGACACACAATTCATTTGAATTCAGCCTCTGTAGATAGAATTTTCCACACAGTATATTTTTCAAAATCACAGTAACTAATTATAATGACCTTAACCAATCTTGAGTCTCATTAATCACGGTGATTTAGAGAGTGATACATAAAAAAGCAGAAATGCAAAAGGGCGTGCCCCTCCCTGAGTTTAAAATGTTATTGCTTTACTGCAGATTATCACCAGGCCTTCATTTGAATTTTCTTTATACCTCTCTTCATTTCTCTGAACTCAGAGAAGGACAATAATAAAACAACAAACTGTCACATAGCATTTACGATGTACAATGACAGTTCTGAATGCTTTATTTATAGTCAGCCTCATCCTAGCTCTGGGAGGTAGACGATGCTGCTGTCTTCATAGCATAAATGAGAAGATTCAGGCACAGGGACTGAGCAACCTGGCTGCAGCCCCGCAGCTGGCACGTGGCAGCGCCGGTGTTTAAACCCGGGCTGTGGAGTCCGTCTGCTAAATCAGGGGTTCCCCGAGGGTGCGGCCTGAGCCTGCAGCATCTGCGTCAACGGGGGACTTGTAACAAATGCGGATTCTCGAGCCCCAGATCTTCTGAACCAGAATCTCTGGGGTGGGGCCCATCCATCTGTGGTTTAACAAGCCCTCCAGCTGATTCTCACGTGCAGGTAACAGAGAACCATGGGTTTAAGCCATGTTTAAAGATAACTATGCTATATGAGGACACACACCCCACACCTGGGTTGGTAAAAATTACCTGAATAACTTCCAAGTTGCACACGTCCCCCACCCCCCCTCCTTAATCTGCCTGCCCGCCGTGGGCCACCCCCTCTCCCCTTGGTAAGAACCACTGACATGGTTACTGTTGGGAGTATGTCTTGTCCCCCAGGTGAACTGAGGCTTTCTTGGGGGCTCTGTTGCTATGAGTATTCAGAGCAACATGGCATCAAATCCTCGTGGAAAGTTTTCCTTATCCTCCAGTGGCTTCCCTATTTTACTAAAAATACTGGAGAAAATCCTTAAAGCCAACGATGCAGAGGGGGAAGAAGGGTGGGGAGATGTATGCCTCTAGCCAAGGCCTCGAGCAGTAGGAAGCTGTTAGAGTGACCGAACCATTTATGGCCCCCACCTCTGGCCCCTTCTCCAGGGGGAAGGGTGAACAAGGTTCCCCCAGGTTTGCTGGTGGAGAGCTTGAACCTGCTTAGGCGCACCACACAGGTCAGGGGAGAGGTCTGCACCTGCTCTAGCTAGCCGTGCCCTCCCCAGGAGATGAGGACAGGAGCTCCTGCAAGGATGAAGAGTACCCAGCGCCTCCCAGACCACCAGGGCTCCTCCTGGATTACAGGGCATTGCACCCAGCCTGTGGGCAGGGCATTATTGGTTGGTGGAGCAAGGAATGGAGGAATACAAGAGAATGAAGATGGATTTGAGAGGCCACTGAGTTGACGATCTCCATTACTTTGAAGGACCCCAGACACAGATTCTGCGATGTCTGGTGTAGACAGGTGATGTGGACGCAGTGGTGAAAAGAGGGAGGGGACTTCCCGTCAGCCCTCGGCAGGTGGCCAGGGTTTTGGTGCTTGTCCGTGGCTTGCTAACAAATGTCTTAGATATTCTTGTGGGTGGCCTGTAGTTTGCTTGGGTTTGGTGAGAGACAGGGAGGTGGTGGGCAAAGAGAAAAGGAGTTTGCTGGAAGGAGAAGTCAGGGCTTTCTATAAACAAATTCAGCCATGGCGAAGTAGGCAGATGGCCAGCTGTTGCAGGTGGAGGTTCAGTAATGCAAATTCTCTGAGCACTCGGCAGATGCCTTTTGTGATGTTCCTAATTATCTCTGCCTTATTGTGTTGATGCCGTGTCTTTTATTATGGTCTTCTGTGCAAATTACTTTGATGACTCTGCCTCCTTTCATTGTATTTGACCCTTTTTTCCTGTCTTTGTTCGTCATTTATTTTTTCGTCTTCCCATGGCATTTCTCGTTAAGGTGTACCTTGTGTTAACAGCTGAGGTAGGGTGTGTATCGTGTGTATCTTTTACTCAAGCCGAACATCCTTGTCTTTCACACTCCCTGGCGGCCTGGCATTAGGGTTGATCACCCTGGCTCTTGCACCAAACAGCCCTGGTTCGGATCTCAGCTCTGATATTTACTGCGTGACTTCAGATACACAGATGAACCCTCTAGGGCTCTGGTTGCCTAACACGTAAAACAGCGGAACAACTCCACCCACCTCACAGGTGGCTGTGCAGGTCAAACAAGTCTGTAAATATAAGGTGCTTCGAGTACCATCGAGTGCTTTTTAAGTGTTTACAACTAATAAGGGAATTTAATGCATTGATAATCGATTTCTTTGAGTTTCTATCATTTTTATGCTTTATGCTTTTATTGATTCCTTGTTCTTTCCTGCTTTTCTATCTTTCAAAGTGAATAGAAGTAAAATGTCCTGTTCCTTTAAATCTCTAGTTTAAAAGTCAAAAATAAAACAATTTCTTCTGACACCCTCCTTCAATCTAATAAAAAGTTGAATTTGTAGTTAAAAATCTTCCCACAAGAAACACTCCAGGCCTAGATGGCTTCAGTGGTGAGTTACACCAAATTCTGAAAAAAGAAATAATACCAATTCTACACAGACTATTCTTAAAAATTAAAAGGCAGAAATATATCTCTACTTATTCTATAAAGCCAGCATTACCCTGATACCAAAATCAAAGACATTACCAAAATTATAGACCAGTATCTCTCATGAATATTGATGCAAAAATCTTAAATAAAATTTTAGCAAATAATATCCAATGATGTATAAAAAGGATAATACATCACCAGTGGGGTTTATCCAAGGAATGATTTAACATTCAGAATAATTCAATATAATTTACCACATTAACCAACTAAAAAAGGAAAAACTGTATGATCATTTTAATAGATGCAGAACATCATTTGAAAAACTCCAACATCCATTTCTGATAAAAACCCTCAGCAAACTAGGAATAGAAGGGAACTTCCTCAACCTGATAAAGGGCATCTACAAAAAGCCTACAGTTAACATCCTGCCGAATCCTGAAAACCCGCATGCTTTTCCTCTAAGATTAGGAACAAAGCAAAGATGTCTGCTCTCACCACTTTTATTCGACATTGCCCTTGAAGCTCGAGGCAGTGCATAAAACATGAAAAAGAAATAAAAGGCATCCAGCCTGGAAAAGAAGAAGTGAAACTGCCTTTATTCACAAATCATGATCATCTATCTCAGGGTTGGCAAACTTTTTTCGTAAAGGCCAAGACAGTAAGTAATTTTGTCTCTGTGGGCCGGACATCTCTGTTGCGAGTGCTTAACTCTGCCACTGAAGCATGAAAGCTGCCACAAACAACACATGAGTGAAAGGGCATGGCTGTGTGCCAATAAAACTTTATTTTAGAAAACAGGTTGGAAACCAAATTTGGTCCATGGGTTGTAGTTTGCTGATCCTTGGCCTATGCATCAAATCCTATGGATCTACTGAAAAAAAAGGCTACTGGGACTAATAAGTGAGGTTAGCAAGGTTGTAGGATACAAGATCAATACCTAAAAATCCACTGTATCTGTACACACTAGCAATGAACAGTCAGAAGTTAACAGTTTAAAAATAACACCTTTTACAATAGCATCCAAAAAATGAAATACTTAGGGGTAAATCTGACAAAATAGATGACAAACACATCAAAAAACACCACAAAACGCTGCTGGGAGAAATTTTAAAAGACCTAAATAAATGGAGAAATATTCTGTGTCCAGGGGTCAGAACACTCAATAGTGTTATCAATTCCCCACAAGTTGATCTGTAGGTTTAATCAGATCCCCATCAAAACCAAAGTGTCTTTATTGTAGAAATTGACCAACTGACTAAAATTCATAAGGAAATATATTTCTAAAGTCCATGCAATCCCCCTTCTGAGTAAGGATCCTGGGACACAGCCCGGCCCTGCCTGTTCCCCTCCGCTTCCTGCTGAGTGTGGCAGCCTCTGACTGAGTGTAGGCGGGGAGAACCTGACGGCTGTCGGGGGCGGGAAGCCTGGTTCTGATCAGCTCTGATGACAGTGTCTGGGCAGCTGGGGTGTGGCAGTGTTGGGGTAGACCCTGCTTCCTAAGGTAAGGCCAACATCAAGATTTTTTGTGCCTTCTTGGGCCCGTGTATCCTATTTTGGTTCAGAAGATGGAGCGTGTATGAGTTATTCAAGCAAATTGCTCGATCTGTCCCTACAGAACACCGAGCAAGTGGAAATTATCCCAGACGTGGGCCTGTGGGCTCTAATTTTTAATTTCCAGGGCTGTCTTACTTCTAACACCTTTCTACACACGTGGGCAGTGAGCCAGCATCAGCCATCCCCTGCGACCTTGTTAAAAATGCATCATCTCAGGCCCCACCCCAGACCTCAGTCAGAATCCACAGTGTAAGAAGATCCTCAGGTGACGTGTATGCAAATTTAAATTTGAGTCACACACGTGCACATTCAGGTCTATACTAGTGGGAAGTTGGGAGTACACACACCAGACTTGTCCAGTCACCTGCCAAGCCCTGCCCATCAGCACTTCCACGTCTGCAGGTGGCGCTTCACGGTATTTTCTCCAGTGCAAGATTCCTCTAGGAGTCCGCTCCCACTCCAACAGGAATTCAACTCCTAATTATTGTTTTATGAGCATTTTTAATTACTTTGCCTGCAATGCACTCACCTTCCCCCAACACACACACACACACACACGCACACGCACCCGCACCCCTTATGTTGTGTGAACCAGCCCTTGTGAGGCACTGGTTTACTCTGCTGGGAAAGGTAGCATGGAGCTCATGAATGTGTTTAGTTAGTGCTTACTTCATATTCTTCCATTATCAAAGCAGCATATATTATTATAGAAAAGTTTGAAAATACAAGAAAAAGGGAAAAATTACAATCCTATCATCAAAGAGAATCACTGTTTTGTTTTTAGGTGGGTTTTTTTTTTCAATCTTTTTTCTAACAGAATTTCTCTAGTGGTTCATCACTACGAAAGAACACAAGGAGCGGGCTCCACAGCACACGACGGACATGCTCGGAGCACAGTGCAGAGGGACTAGACACTGAACACACAATTTTGCTTCCTGCTTTTTCCAGTTAACATTTGTATTTTCCCAGATTATTATTCATTCCTTGTAAGCATCCATTTAAATGCCTACAATATTCCATTGAACATATAAACCACAGTTTACTTAGCTATTCCCTTACTGCACAACATTCAGAGAGCACTAGCATTTTTCATTTTGGTAAGCAGTGTGCGATGAAAATCATTGCGCATACAACATTTTTCTATATACTTTCAGTAATTTCCTCAGGATAAATTTCCAGAAGTGCGTCAGGGGCTGTGAACTTTGATTCATGTTGCAAAATCCAGAGTATATCATTTGAAAAATCACACTTAAAGAAAAGCCAAAGGTTCCTAGCGGAAGGCTGAGGTGACTGTCCTTGCCAGGTGAAGAGAAAACCACCCATTGACAAGACAGAATGGGATGGCTTCTTTGATGAGAATGGTCACTTGGCCAAGTCACGAGACTTCATTTGTGTTAACATCCTGGAAAGGGTAAGGCCCCAAGCTACCTTTGGCCTTACCCTGGACCTGGGGGGCATGGCGTTGGGGGAGGGGCCCTTTGGGCAGGCATCTGGGGGGCCCTTGTCCTCTCACCTCCCTCCCCCACCCCAGGGTCTGCACCCCGTGGTGAGGACAGAAGCGTGGAAGTTCCTCACCGGCTACTACTCATGGCAGAGTTCCCAGGATGAGCGGCTCACGGTGGACAGCACAAGGAGGTAGAACGTTCCAGACCCTGTCAGGGAGGGTGGGTGGCAGTGCAGGAGGGCGGGCACGCGCACACCAGCCTGGCAGGTTCAGACTGTCCTGCACACAGACTTCTCACTCTGACTCAGGGCCGGCACCCGGCGGGCATCCGCCCCCTCCCCCAGCCCACCCCCCTAGACCTGCCCAGCCCCATTTACCAGTCCACACACTGCCCGCACGGGCTTGGTCCCAGCAGCTCCTCGCTCTGCCCCCCAGCCCAGCCCAGCCGTCCACCCCTAGGGCCTGTGCAGCCTTCCTGAGGCGGCGAAGATTCACACACGGGCCAGCCAGAGAGTAATCCGGGGCAGCAGGGGATCTAGGGCCCTCCTGGGTAATCCAGAATGATCTCATCTCAAGATCCTTAACTCCATTACATCTGCAAAGACCCTTTCTCCAAATAAGGTCACATTCACAGGTTCCAGGAGGTGGGGTGTGGACATATTTGTGGGGTCACCACTCAGCCTACGACACCATCTCAGCTCATTCTAACGATGTGCACAAAACACTGCCTCATCCAATCCCTCCACTTCTGAGGCTTCGGTGCCAGTGTCATCCCCGTTCTACAGGAGAGGAACTGAGGCTTAGAGAGGAAGGTGACGTCCCCAAGCCCTGACCCTGGTGGCAGACACCCAGTTCTTAAGTTGTGGATCCAGGATTCAGGCACAGTGGTCAGACTGCCGAGCCAGGAGGTTAAACTGTCTGTACGCCGCACTCCAGGGTGCACATCAGAGGACGGTTGGAGGTGGGGACAGAGGTGCCGGGAGGCATCACACGTAGCGGGCGCTTGCCTAGGCAAGGGGGACTCCTGACTCGCCTGGAGGGGGAGGCTGCCTCGTTCAGCCTCAGTTGTGGTCTCACAGGAAGAACTACGAGGCCTTATGCCAGATGTACGAGAAGATCCAGCCCCTTCTGGAAAACCTGCACCGGAACTTCACAGAGACTCGGAATAACATCAGTGAGCCCAGTGCGGGGGAGGGGCGGGCTGGGCAGAGGGCAGGATTGGAAGTCCCTGCCCACCCTCGGTCACATCTGTGGGGTAGGTCCCTGTTCCTGGGAGCTGCCCTGACATGTATCAGGAATTTTGTCGGCTAAACCTTGGTTAGTCCACCTGCCCATCTCTACCGGGTGTCCCTAGATGCCCAGCACTGTGTACCCCTGGGTGTAGACTGTTCCTGCTGGTTTGTCTACATCTCTTCCCCACTGGCCTTGAGCTAGGTTGGATTTGAATCGAACAGGGGTGGGTCAGAGGGTACAGCCTGGTTGAAGATTTGGAGGCAGGAAAACACCCAGGCAGCTTACGTGGTGGGGAGGGTACAGCCCGGTGGGCTGATGTTTTCACAGCCCTCTTCCCAGGATGTTCTGGGTCCTACCCTCTTGGGTTGAGGGGAATAAACTCAGCCTTGGACCTTCTGCTGGAGGTGATCTGGTGCCACCCCCTCCCCATCCTTTGCCCCCAACCTAGCACATGACATCCAGAAACTCTATGACAAAGACCCCCTGGGCAACGTCCTTATCGATAAGAAGAGGCTGGAGAAGATCCTGCTCCTGAGTTACGTCTGCAACACCCAGGCAGGTGCGCCACTGCCCAGTCTTCTCAGCTCCCTCCTGGGACTGGCCCCACCCCAAGCCCAGGCTCCTCCTCTCCCACCCAGCCCCTCCTCACTGGCCTCCTTCCACCCCAGAGTACCAGCAGGGCTTCCATGAGATGGTGATGCTTTTCCAGCTGATGGTAGAACATGACCATGAGACCTTCTGGCTTTTCCAGTTCTTCCTACAGAAAACGGTGAGGGCTGGGCTTGGCTGAGGGAACCCCCTCATTCCTCAAACAACCCCTTGAGGCTAAGCAGGCACTGGCAGCCCCAGCCGTTTCCTCCAGCCCTGAAACAGCCCTCTGAGTCCCAGAGGAGCCTTTCCTAGAGAAAGGCAACGCCAACCCCAGTGGGGCATGTCCTGGGTGGGAGGTGATGACTGTCGGAGCTGAGAAGGGGGATAATGATACCCTGGGTCCAGCTCTTGTCACACCTTGAGAGGTCTGGCAAGGCCCAGTGTGGGCACCCTCTCCTGGCATTCCGCTCCCAAACATGGCTCTACTCCTGCAAGTCCTCCATGGCTCCCCACGGCCTCCAGAATAAAATCCAATAACCTCAGACAGACATTCAAGGCCTCCGTCTTCAGTCTTGTCTCTCACTGCTACCTTCACGTGACCTGCATCCAGGCCCACCAGGGACTCGTGTTCCCACCCTGTGAGGTTGAGGGCTTCTGAAGGTGCTGTTCCCTGGAACTCTCTTCCTGGAAAGGCTTTCCTCATGATCTGTGAGAGGCTGCCCAGAACCCAGCCCCATCCCTCTCTCCGTCCCTGCAGCGACATGCATTCTGCTCTTTCCTTGTCCCGACTGGTTCAGGCCCATGCTGTGTGTCTGGAAGAATAACTGGGCTCACTGCACTGAGCCACACCTGAGACATCTCCGCATCCCCCACACACACCCACACACACACACACACACACACACACACACACACACACACACGTCGCACACAGACATAATGTGTGTGTGTTTGCAGACAGACATCCGCTGACACCCAGACTCATACAGAGACATGGGCCCAGCCTGGAGCCAGACACACACCAGGCCTCCAGAGCTGGGGAGCTGATGACTATTCTCCAAGGGCGCCCCTCCCTCCCGCCCGTCTTCCCCAGGAGCACAGCTGTGTCATCAACATCGGGGTGGGCAAGAACCTCGACATGCTCAACAACCTGATCAGCTTCCTGGACCCCGTGTTCGCCGAGCACTTAAGTGAGCGCCCCCGTCTGCTGCTGGCCACCGCCCACAACCAGGGCGGGCATGGTGGGGCAGCACTGCCCCGTCCTGTGGGGGGGAGCAGGCCCCCGGAGGAGGGTTCATCTGGATGGGGTTGGGCCTGGACAGCTGAAAAGTCCACCCTAAACAGTCTGCAGGGGCAGGTGGAAAAGTGACAGCCAGGTTTTTAAAAACTTCCCAAGGCGCGTTTACCGGCTTTGCGGTGCAGCCTCTCGGGTGGGCTTTTGCTTTACCTCCTGCCCCCTCCACCCCCGACCGTGGCCCCTGACTGGCGTCCCGCCCCTCTCCCCGCAGAAGGGAAGGGTGCTGGGGCCGTGCAGTCCCTCTTCCCCTGGTTCTGTCTCTGCTTTCAACGTGCCTTCAAGTCCTTCGACGACATCTGGAGGCTCTGGGAGGTGAGGGGCTCCCGTGGGGCGGAGGGCAGGCCCCACCCCTTGGGCAGGTGGCAGGGGAGCCCTCTCCTTTGCCTCCCTTTATTGCTGGCTTTGGGTGGAGTTCAGTGGGGCCCCTGCTTCTGCCCTGTCGGAAGACCTCAGGCAGCAGCTGGTCCACCTGTTCATCCGCTCCCACCGCTGCACCTTCTCAGGGCAGGGCGGGCAGGAGGGGTCCGCACGCAGCCTCCCTGCCCTCTGCCTGTGCGAGGGCCTCTTGCTGCTCTCACTCCCCCCGCCACCTCTTCCTCTGTCTTCCCCTCCCCCCAGTGCTGCTGCTTCCAAGCCCCTACTCCTGGAGAAGGTGGGGCCCCCAAAGACAGGTCACACCGCAGTCCTTTGACCCCAACCACAGCAGATGAACCTCCCCCCGCTGCCCTGCCCAGTGGCCGCCACTGCCTGGAGGACCCGACCCACCGCTCAGCCTGGCATTCAGTGCCCCACAAGTCAACCCTCCCCACCTCACCCTTCCCTCCTAGCCTGCTGGTCTCCACATGCTTAAGTCCATGCGCACCCCCAGGCCTTTGGTGACACCCCTGGATTGCTGACTTCCCATCAACCATTGCTTTGCCAAAGCTCCACTCAAACGCTACAGCGAGCTACCCAGTCACTCTTGCCCTTCTCTCTCTCTTCTCACTCCCTGCCTTGCTCCCTCCTTCCCTGCTTCCCTCTCTTGCTCTCTCTCCCTCCTCCCTCCCTCTATCCAGCGAATTCCCTGAAGCCTTTTTCTCAGAGTTCCCTGACAGAAAGCACAATGCCCAGAACCCCAGAGGCTGAATGAACAACTTTAGGGCCGAGCACAGCAGTAGCAGCAGGCCCCATGGGCTGACGGGGCGTGGGCGTGGTGGGAGCCTCCCCACCCCTAGGGCGTCTGCAGCCTCAGGCCACCGCCCAGGCTGAGGCTCCCCCGCCGCCTCCTGCAGGTACTGCTGACAGGGAAGCCCTGCAGGAACTTCCAGGTGCTGGTGGCCTACAGCATGCTGCAGATGGTGCGGGAGCAGGTGCTGCAGGAGAGCATGACAGGCGACGACATCCTCCTGGTAAGAGCACCCTCGGGTCCAGCCCCGCCCCACCAGCTCCTCACCCCCACGCCATCCCTGCAGAAGAGCCCTGGGCTCCAGTGGCCCCTCTGCCCCTGGACGGGCATAGTGATGAAAGCTGACATCCCCGATCACTGTGCCAGGCGCTCTGACAGACCAGCTTGTTTAAGCCTCATGACAAGCCTGACCCCGGGGGCTGATAACCACCTCATCGGTACCCCTGTTTAGCATATGGGGAAACTGAGGCCCTGAATGGTTCTTAACTGTCACACTTGACGGACTGACAGTTAACCCTTTGGCCCTAGGGTAATCCTGTTACAAAAGACCTAGAGTTTGTCAACATTTCTGAAAAAACAACTGAAGTCTTTGTTCAAAAAAATTTTATGTGGTACTCCAATCATAAAGCAAGTCCCCTAGAAGCCCATGAAACACTCCATGGGACCTCAGGACTCCCTAGAGCTCAGTGTGAAAACCACATTTACCACATTTCCAAAATTTAAAATTCCAATGGTAAAGTTTCAGGCACTGTGCCAGGCTGGCTGGGGAGAGATCACGAGGCCCCAGAGACCGCCAAGAGCAGTGGCCTTGTTCCCCTGAAGCGGCCAGTTGCGACCTGTGCCAGACTGTGCCCAGGGAGACCTGCTTCTGACCCACCTTCCCCAACACAGGCCTGCAACAGCCTCATCGACCTTGACGCCGACGAGCTGATCTCCGCTGCCTGCATAGTTTATGCTGAGCTCATCCAAAAGGATGTAAGTTACCCCAGTTGTCTTCCTTCTCCTCCTCCTCCTCCAAGAAGCCTTCCCTGATCTCCCAAGCCCAGCCCATGTAGGTGTACTCAACTTCAGAGACGTAGTTTGTGCCACATTCTCTACCACCAACCCATGGGGGTTGTTCTAAGTGGTCGTCCCACCGTTAGCACGTGCACCCCCTGCCTCCCCAGGCAGACTGTGCTTCCGAGAACACGGCCCCGTCCCTCATTCCCTGTGTCCATCCCGGCGGATCCGGCACGGGGCTGGGCACCCAGGGGCTCAGGAGAACTTCAAGGCTGAATGAACTGAAGAAGAGTGACAGACCAATGTCTGACCTCCTTCCTCTACCTGCCGGAACCCTCCTCTCACCCAGGTTCCTCAGCCGTTAAAGGATTTCCTTCTCTGAGGACACTCACAGCGGACAGACGCCCTCACCGGACAGCAGGAAGGTGCTGCTTCACCGTGAGGTCAGGATCAAGTCCGATGGGGCGTTGGGGTGAGGGCGTAGGTAATACAGCTGCAACAGAAACAGCTTGCTGGAGTTGCGGTCTGCGGTGGGCAGTGTGTTTCCGGGGGGCGCGTGAGGGCAGGCGCAGGACTGTCTGACGGGAAGAGAGGCTGCGAGGGCCGGAGAGCGGGCGCCCCGGGAGGGGGCTGCGGGGCTTCCACGCCGGGAAGCAGGCGGTCGGGGTGTAACGGACTTTGCAGACATGAAGGTGAACTCTCTAACAGGCTCAGTCCCTGGGCCTGTCCCCCACGGCTCCCCTCGCTCCAGGCACACCGGCCACACGGGAGGTGGTTTCTCCAGAGCCTCCCGGCAGCCCAGGGGGACACAGCCCAAGCCCCTGGAGAGCCGGCGGCTCCCCTCCTGGTTCCAAAGCCCCCTCACAGCTGCGTCTTCATTCTCAGCCTGGAATGCCACCTCAAGCCAAACTCCCTTTTTCAGCCTTAATCTCTCCAGCGAATGCCATCTTTTCCCTGACTCCAGTCTTTCGCTGGAGCAAAGGCGCTAGCCACCCGCTCCCCTAGACTGTGCCCCAGCCCGACGTCCCCCGCCCAGCCTGCTCATGCCCTGAGAGGTGCCCTGAGGACAGACATGGGGATTGGCCAGAGGGGCTGAACCTACAGAGAGGCTGGCCAGGTGCCCCTATAGCTGCTTGACAAGTGCACACACACACACACACACACACAGAGCCCTGGCCAGCAGCTATGCTTTTTCTGAGGGGGCTGATGGAAGAGCGGGAGGGATCTGTCGGTTTTGCTGCAGATCCGGTCCTCTGCAGTGAGGCACCACCATCCTCCTCTCTCTCCTGCTCCCACCCTGTCACGCTCAGGGACCAGCATGGGAAAGGCACTGTGTCCCCAGTTAGTGTCCGACCTCCTTTTGCTCAGGTAAGAACCTCCCGTCCAGGCCTGGCTCTGAGTCTCTCGGCTGCTGTGCTCTGCCGGAGGGGGTTACACTGAAGGGTGGGGCCCTGTGCCCCCCACCGAGGTCCTTCCTGCGGGGCAAAGGAGCCAGCGTTTGCTGGGAAGGAAGGCACGAGGCGGAATTCACAGAACTGCGTTCCTCCTCACGTTTCTGTTACCAAGACCGTTCATTTAAATGAGGGTTCCTGCACAGAATGCAGCTCTCTGAGAACAAAAGTGTGTTTTCATTTCACCGAGGAAGCAGAGTGACAGGTGTGTGGCTGTGCTACCTGGGCCTCAGTCTGTAGGAACAGCGGACGAGCATTTCCTAGCACTTCCTCTGGCCTGGTGGCCTTAGCTGGCTTATGACTTTTGGTTGGGACACACACACAATGCCAAACATCTATTCCAAAACTAAAAGACTCAAGCACTTGCCTTCTAGGCCAGTGGTTCTCAAACCCGATTTTAAAATCACCAGAGCCTTATTACAAACTCTGCACCAGGAACCCAACAGCTGAAGTTTGGAGGGGAAAGCCCAGAGCCCTCCTGTCTGTGGTCCCCCTCAGGCCCCTCCTTGAAGGTCATCATTTCCTCCAAGGAACCTCCGGCCTACTTGAAAACCTCTGTTGGTCTGAGAGATGAACTGGATTAAGTCTTGACACCAAATGGATCCAGGATCAAATAAATTCCAGGTGATACAGGGATGGAAAAGAAAATCTCGGAAGAGCAGGACGTCCCTACGCCCACCGGCTGTACTCCCGGCTGGTGGGCTGGGGACCAGCGTCTTCCCGCCACGCTGCCACACGTATCGTGGAGCCACACAGGCCCTCCTCCCCTAGCTCATCACTTACGTCACCCGGCGTTACTTTTCTCTCTGGTAAGGTCCTGTGTGGACATTCCTGGGAAGCGTTCAAATCCTAGAGATGAAGTTCCCTTCAGTGTAGAGACTGTGCTGGCCTGAATAAGTTATTAATTCAACAGACATTTATCGAGTCCTTACTGTGAGCTGCCCACTGTCCAGGCACTGAGAACTCCGCAGTGGGGGAAAGAGGAACACAATCCTTGCTTCCACGACACTCACCGCCGAGTGGAAACCATAACAAATGTAAACCTGCAAGTTCCTTCTGTGCTGTAAAGGGAAGGAACGTGGCTCTAGGAGAGGAAACAGCAGTTAGCGTCGGTGGGGGTGATGCCAGTGACAATGGCGGAGATGCGGTGACGATGGCTGTGATGTGGGTAACGATGGTGAATGACATGGGCGTGACGTCAGTGAGGACAGCGGTAGTGGTGTCAGTGATGGTGCGGGGGTGGTAATGCTGATGGTGCGATGGGGCACTGTTGGTGGCAGAGGCGGCAATGCAAGTTCTGTTAGGGGTGTTGCTGGTGCCAGCGGTGAGATGTCACTGATGGTGGCGGGGGTGGGTGTAGTGGTGACGGCGGTGGTGGCACTGCCGGCACAGGTGTGATGCTGACTCCAGCCGCAGTGGAGGTGAAGGTGTCAGCGATGGTGCTGACGGTAGTGCTGACCTCCATTTAGTCAAGAGAAACTGCCCACATGGGCCTTCTCTGTACGGATACTGATGGTGGTGTTGGTGGTGATGGCAGTCATGCTGGAGATGAAAACAGTGATAAACTCGTTCTCAGAAGACTGGTGTGTACACAATTCCCACGGGCAAGACCTAAATGTAGTATTTTTAAATGAGTCGTAGTGGTCCTGAGCATAGACAGGAAGTAAATGGAGGCACCCAGGCCCTATCCAGGCTTTCCAAAACTTGGTCCTAAGGCTGATATGAAAGCCTGGATTGGCCATATCCCTTCTATGACCTCACCCCACTCTCCTCCTTTCACTCCTGTTCTAAACCTCTTTCCTGGAGGTCATTCGTTCCTCCTTCTCTTGCCACCTTGAATGACCCCTGGCCCACTCTTTGTTCCCGGAGACAGGAAAGCGGCTGTCCATCCACCTACAGCCTCACGGAGGTGGCGCGTACAAAGACCCACGTTCTCTGGGCCCCAGAGTCTATGTTTCTGACTCAGGGATAAAGGAGGTGGGGTCGGCACCCGCCTTCCAGCCGGCCAGCAGAGCCCAGTCCTGGGCTGGAGCCCCAGACCTTCGTCCACTGCTCCAGGGGGACGGACACAGCGGGTGCGGCTGAGTGGGAGGGGCCTCCACTGCCCAGGGCTCAACCCCATTGATGTGACCACACTTGAGGCGGGAGCACTGGCCTCTCAAGAGGACTAGGGAAGAAGAAGGGGGTTGAGACAGAAGTGAAGGAATTACAAAAGAAGTTCTAGAAAATCGGGGGAGATAGTGAGATAGGGAATGAAAGGTTTCTTTCTCAACTAACTAAGGCCGTCTTAGGGGCCATCGACAGAGCACCGGTGTTGGCTGAACATGGCAAAGTGACAAGTGGTCCTTGTGCACTGATCCTCAAGGCTGCTGCTTCTCATGGATGTGTTTCCCAGGCCGCTCCCCCATCCCAGCCTCCACACACACGTGTGCACATGTGCGCACATGCTCCATCCACCCACGCTGCAGCCTCGGAGCATCCCTGGTGGTTTCATTGTTACTGAGGTGTAACTATACTGCAAATGTCTGTTTCGTCTGCCTTCCAGAAAAAGGATATTCAGCTCCATTCAGACCAAAGGAACTGTCTACTCCTCCTCCCCTACTGCCCTTGCCACCCCCCTCACCCCACACACACCCCTCAGTCATCACCAAGTCCTGCCACTTATGCCTCTGCACAGACCACTGGCTCAGTCCTGTCACCACTGGGGAGGGAATGTGGCTTGAGCATGCCCTCTGACCCTTTTCCATCTGCGTGGACTCAGGCCAGGGTCTGCGGGTCCGAAGCTCATTAGCACCGCGGCCCAAACTACCTCCTGGTGCGGGACGGGCTGCCCCAGCTTGGGCGCTCCTGCAGCTGTCACCACCAACCCCGATGAGACGCCTCGGGCCCCAGAATGTGGAGCTGCAGCCCCAACCCCAAAAGGGCAGGGCAGCAGGTTTCCCCTGACCCCACCCTCCCACTGACCCCTTGGGGATGCGAGTGTGACAATGAGGAGTGGGCTGAAGCTCCCGGAGGTCAGGAAGGAGGGCACAGTGGCCCCCATCCTCACAGTAACGTAGCTGCACTTGCTGAGAAATGACACTGTCCCAAGCCCGGTGCTAAGCCCATTATAGGCTTCCTCCCCCCATTAATCCTCAAACTCAGAAGACGTGCCATCATCACCCTCTTTTTACTGGTGAGGAACCTGAGGCACAGGACACTCAGCCAGTGATGGCAAAGTCAGAATCTGAACGCTGACGGTGAACCCCAGAGCTCCCGCTGTTACCACCACACTGGTACTGGTCCTGGGACAGCTCCCCGGGTTCACCTCTCTGCCTGCCCACAGCTCCTGCAAGGTGCCACCAGTCTCCTGTCTGGTCCTCTGCCGGGCAGACCCCCATCTCACAGGCCACCTCTTCCCCTGGCCACTGAGGACCCTCAGGTGGGCTGAATGTTCCAGGGCTGGACTCCTTGGGGGCACACGCAGAGGCTCTGTCCCACCTCCTTGGCCTGTCCCATGCATGATACACCTGTTATGACCCCAGGAAGACTCAGGAAGGCCAAATTACAGCCATGTTTACTACAGCTTGTTTTGAGACAGCATTCAGGCTGCCCTGGACATTCCTTCTCCAGGACGGGGGCTGGGCTGGGGCTCTGAGGCTGCAAGGAAATCAGCATGCAGGGCGGAGAGTCAGGAGCCAAGAGGGGCTGCCAGGCCTCTCTGCCAGGCATGGAAATGGCAGCAAAGCCTGGGAGGCTGGAATGAGCCGGACGTGCGAGTCTGGAAGAGAAGCAGCCCTCCTCCCCATCCCGGCCCCTGCAGACCCCTCTCCCGGCCAGCCCCAGGCAGGGAGATAAGATTCAGCAAGACCTAGACGGAGACCAAGACGCGATGGGAGGGCATTTCCAGTCAGTGCCAAGTGCTACCCTGCCACGGGGACCATCAGCCACGTGGCCTGGCGGGGGAGTGGGGTTATTTCTGCGGCTCCAACAAAAGCACTAGCTTCCAAACTGTCTGCCAGCCCCTGGGGCCAGGTGAGCCTACTGTGGGGGGAAGAGTAGCAGCCCCTGGAAATGAGGGAGCTGGCTCGTAGGAGGCCGCAGGAGGCTGAGGGGAGGGTAGGAGGGCAGAGCCACAAGCAGCAGCTTTGATTCTTGGCTGCACATTAAATTCCCAGGGAGCTTTTAATCATAAGTCATGCCCAGGGCCCCTCGATGAAATCGGAATCTCTGGGGGTAGGGCCAGGGCGCTGGTATTTTTAAAACGCTCCTCAGGTGATTCCTCTGTGCAGTCAGGAGTTGAACCCCTGCGCTCATAGCAGACACTGGATGGCAGGGGCTCAGTCGTTTACCACCTCCCTCCACAGGGGATAGGGGGGACTTGCCCAAGGTCACACAGCAAAGAGACGACAGCCGGAAGAGGACAGGCGTGACTGTGCAGGGCACAGTCCTGAACTGACCCTGAGGACCAGAGCTTGTCTCTGCAGCCAGCCCCGCACCATCGGCTCCACCCTGGACCACACCTAAGCCTCTGGCTGCCCTCTTCCCACTGGCTTTTACCTGGACCTCCCCACCTCCTTACCTCCAAGCCCTTCAGCGGAATGACTCTAGAATTAGGCATTCCAAGTTCTCTTCTGAACTGGCACATAAAAGAATCTCTTTAGGGAATTAATAAGTGCCCAAGTCTCAAAGGCCTGACCCTCACCTGCAGTGATATGCAAATGGCACCTAAACACTCACAGTGTCTCACTCAGAAGCTGGGAGCAAATGAAATGCAAATGTATGCAGTCATTATGCAAACAAGGGCAGCCCCGGATTAATGGCCTCCATCCCTCAACCAGACAGCAGCTGTCTCTTCGTGTACAGGCATGGCTGACAGGGAGGCTGAGCTGTCCCGTCAGAAGTACCCTGAGGAAGGGTCAAGGGGAGGGATTGTTCTGAACCTGGCTTGCCGATGGTCTTCTCTGAGAAATCTGGGAGGGGGCGTCTGTCAGGCAGGAGAATGTTCTTCTCCAACAGGCTCCTTGCCCACGTCCCCGGTTCAAAGCCAGGCCCTGATCTCTCAGGGGAGAGTGGTGGTGACGGGTGGTGGAGGTGGCGGAGGTGATGGGAGAGACAATAATGGAAGTGGTAGGGATGGAAATAGCTGAGAAAGTGACAGAGGTGGAGGGGAGGGTGGAGTGATCCTGGCACCAGCGGTGATGACAGAGGTGAAGAGGGGTCTGGAGGAGATGGCAGCCGTGGTGCTGGGGGCGGTGCATATGATGGAAGTAATGGTGGTGGTGGTGGTGGTGGTGACAGTGAGCAAAGGTGATACAGGGTGTGGTGATGTGGCTGAAATGGAGATGACAGAGGTGACGCTGATGATGGTCGCGGTAGGAAGGATGGCAGCAAGGAGGTGCGGGCGGAGGAGGAGGAGGACAGTGATGCAGGTGATGCTGGTGACAGTGAAGATGACGGTGGGGGCGAAAGTCACTGCGGCAGTGGAGGAGGGGCGGGCGTGGCGAAGGTCAGGTCACTGTCTTGACCAGTAGGAGATGAGGACAATGGAGGAGTGACAGAAAAGGCGAAGGTGATGAGGGAGAGCTGTGAAGACAGGATCTCAAAACTCTTAGCTCAGCAGGCGAGGGTGTTAGAGAACCTGTCAGGACAAAGGCAGGAGGAAGGAGAGAAGGAATCTGAGGAAGAGACACGAGGTCTGCGGAGATGGGGGGGCAAGGTCCCCAACCACAGACCTAGACAGAGCTCAGAGACAAGTCCTGACTTCTCTCTCCTTGGCAAAGACTCCGCTACATCACCCAGTCCCCTTCAATGAGGGTGGTGGGCCTGAGGTCTTCAAGTGGCCATTGGGGTGACCTGTGGTTGGGGAACTCACAGCCCCCACTGGGCCTCAATTTCCTTCTCTGTGAAATGGGAGGAAGCGTGAAAAACAAGTGTTCTCTCCTTCCACAGAGACCCGGTGGCTGATCAGCAGAGTGAAGCTGCCTTATTGAGAGCTGGGGAAGCAGGGGTGACGTTGGACACAGCACATGTAGCCGGGCTCAAGAGATTGACAGACATCTTGTCAGGGGACCTCAAAAATGTCCTGATATCGCTCCTACAGCAGGGCCCAGATCCCCTCCACTTCTCCATCACCCTCACCTCACCTCGGTCCCTACAGGGAAGGTCACCAGAGCTGTCTGCTCTGTCTCCCTCCTGGGAGGCTACACCCCAAGCAGGCTGCAGAGTGACCTGGTTTGGTCCAGAGGCCCTGCAGTCAGACTCCAGGGAACAGCTGTGTGGCCCCTGGACAATATACGTAACCTCCCTGAACCTCTGTTTTCTCATCTATAAGGAATAAAAATGACCTACCTTACAGACTATAACACGGATGACTATAAGTGTGTTTAGCCCAGCAAATGTCAACTCACAGAACTGGCAGCTGTTGGGCAGATGCTGCCGGAGTCAGGTGCACCATTATCGTTTATTCTTTAACCCAAGAAGCAGTAGCCACAGGAGACAGGGCCTCTCCAGGACTGTGGCTTCCCACAGCCCCAAGGTACAGCCTCCAGAATAAGCCACTTCCTCCTTACTGTGGAACCTGCACCTGCATGTTAGCCCTGCAGAGGGCGTGCCCCTTCCGTGAGCTAGGACTCCGCCCCTGGGAGGAGGCACCCAGCCTGCCCACAGTCCCTCTCCAACCCCTGTGTTCTGGCTGGGGTGGAGGGGTGGCAGGGGAGCCAAGCCCCCTGGGCCAGAGTTGCTTTGCAAGGCTGGTAGGGGAGAAGGGGGGGACTCTGCTGTTGTTCGTGGCTCTCACTCTGGCTGCAGATTTGCTGGCAACCAGCAATTAGCTTGGAAACATCTCTTGACAGCCCCAGAGCCCTGTGGGCAGGTGCAGTGAGCACCAAGCCCCCTCCACACCCCCTTTCTTGGCTGGGAATCCCCTCCCCACCACCGTACTCCCCACACACACTGTGGTGCAGCGTGATTTGCTGTGAGCGGCGATAACCACCCTAACGGCCCAGATGATGGCCTCCTTCACGCAGGGTGACCCAAGGAGAAGGGAATCTGGATGAGCCACCTCTCAGAATGGTAATGAGGGCCGCCTGGAGAGGATCTGCCTGTCAGCCTCCTCCCCAGGCCCAGAGTCTTCACCCGCACACACCGCGCGCTCAGATACACTGTGCATCCGCACACACTGTGCGCTCAGACGCCCAGGACGCTGCCGTTCCCACCAGCAGAGGCACCGGACGCACCAGGGAGCAGCTGCACCAGCCGCGCCCTCCGGCCACGGGGCAGCAGCGGGCCAATTCAGCACCTGCCACGGTCAGGGCTCTGTGTGTCGGAGCCGCCTCTGTTTTCCCTAACCCAGATCTAAACATTACCTGTTTCACAGCGTGAACGACCATCCGAGGACTTCTCCTATGATTTCTACACCCAAGACGAGTAATGTCCAACAGAAATATCATGTGACCCACAAACGTATTTTTTAAGACTTCAATAGCCACATTCAAAAAGTAAAAAACAGATGAAAATGTTTATCTAACCCAATATGACCATAATATTACTATCTGTTATTACAATACACTTCAACTTATCGTAATTGGGATGAGCCACACTTCAAGTGCTCAGTAGCCACACGTGGCTAGTGAGTGGCCCCTGTGTAGGGCAATGTGTGTTCAGACAGTCACTCACACATGTCACCTCCTGGTGCCCAGGCTCAGTAAGGCTGTGCTGACAGACTGGCTCACAGGCCGGTGGCCTCCCGGGGACCCTGCAGCAGCAACGGGTACCAGGAGGTCCCATGAGCTGCAAGTTTTCCACCTTTGATCCTCCCAGGTGGGGGGCCCTGGGAGACTCTGGGGGACCTGGAATCTGCTCACAGCTCAATGGGCCCTCAAGTCCTGCCCAGGGAGCCCCTATTGCAGAGGAAGCTGCCATCTGGTGAGGCCCCACTGAGCACCTGCTTCCAACCCAGTCCTCAGGGCACTCGAGGCACCGAGCTTCTTGCCTGGCCCACAGCCCCATCGGAGCTTTGTGCAGCCCGTAGGGGAAGTTACCGTCTAGAGAGTGAAAGAGAGGGTGAGAGAAGGCAAAGGTCTGAAGGTGGGATCTGGGGACAGGAGACGACAGCGAAAGGGAAACCAGGGAAGAGAAAGGAGCAGCTGTTGACTTTGGAGGGTGTGTGTGTGTGTGTGTGTGTGTGTGTGTGTATTATGTGTGCTGAATGCCAGTCTGGACACAGTGGGACTGTGTGAGCCAGGGAAGGAATGCAAGGAAGTCTGGGTTTGAGGCATGTTAATCTGGAGCCCATGGAGAAGAGGCCTGGGAAGGGAGAGGTAAGGCAGTAACCACTCCAGGGCAGTTAAAAATGTGGACTGGGACCTTCTGTGGTTGGTGCTCCAGGGAGCTCAGCCTGGGGTGGGGGCCTCAGTGCAGAGGTCTGCAGAGAGCAGTGGGCTGCAGGCTTCGAGGTGGCCAACCCAGGAGCCCCTGGGCTCCCTCTGCGTGTGTCTGGGAGGGTCTGGGCAGCTCCCACGGAGGGATTCCAGTGGCTTCTGGAACTGCAACTGTGAGTTGGGTGGGGTTTGTGTCTCTCTCCCCTTCTCTACTCTGGATTCCAGAGTCTGAGGGCTGAGCCGCAAGCCCTGGGCTCCGGCAAAGCCAGCACATCCCCAGCCCACTGCCAGCTTATGCGTGGATTTTGTAAGACTTTTAAAAGGCTGCCCGCTCTGGGCAGATGTAGCCCCTTGGTAGATGGTGCCTTTGGGCCAGGTGAGAGGTGCCCTGCGTGGGCTGGATTTCAACCCCCAACTCCTCCTTGGCCAAGCCCCAGCACATAAACCACATGACCATTTACAGCGGTCCTGCAGGATTCCTAGCTTTAAGGCCAACTAACAGGTGGTAAGTCAATCTTGAAAACCACGAGCAGCTAGAGATGAGACCTTTCCCCTTTGCTCAGGGGCCCAGAGGTACCAGGGGACCGGCTGAGGGGGAGGCGTGGGGGTGGGGGCACAATTGCTGGGCCCAGGGAGTCAGAGCAGCAGGGGGACGGCCCAGGCACAGAGCCTGCGACACCTTGTCTCCTGGGACCCAAGTGGAAACAGCCCTGGGAGGAAGGCACACCAGAGGCTAGAATTCATTTTCCAAAAGCTGAGGCCAAAAGGGGTTAAGTGACCTGTTTAAGATGACACAGCTACTAAGGAAATGGTGGATGGTGAGAGACAAAGCCACAGGGCAGTGAAGAGGCACGAGGCAGACCTAGGGAGCACCCTGACCCTGACCTTAGGCGCTCGCTTCACCTGGCCAAGTACCCATCTGCTCATCCATAAAACACAGGTGGTAGTTAGCGCTCCTCCTAGGATTGAAGCCGGCAGCGCATGTCAAGCACCTACTGACAGTTACAGAAACCCATTTCTCTCTCAGGGAGAGGTGCGGACACACCATGGAGCTCCTGAGTAGATGGGGAAGTCCCGGTGTTAGAAAGCTGTCCACGCACCAGGCCCGCAGACCTAAGGAAGAAGACAGAGAGATGCGCCCTCCACCGCTGTAGGAACCCTTCAGGACCAGGGAGAGCGTGGCCTGCTGTGGGCTCACCGTCCCTCCAGGGCCACATCCCCTGCCCAGGGCAGCCCCCACCAGGAACTGCTCAGCGAGGGTCATAGGGCTCTCTCGGCTCATCCGGGGCCGCTCTGCAGGGCCATCTGGAATCATCGGTGACCCCATAGCCCTTCGGCTGCCTGGTCTGCCCCCCTCTGCTTCCTTCACTCCCTACAGGCGAGGACATGCCCCACTCACATCTGAACACGCACACTGTTACCACCAAGCCTGCTTCCCGGGTGCGTTCACTTCCTCGGGCTGCTGCAACACACCACCGCACACTCGGTGGCTTAGGACAGCAGCCATTCACTCCCTTCCAGCTCCGGAGGCCGGAAGTCTGGAGCCAGTCTCGCTGGACTGAAGTCAAGGTGTTTGCAGGGCTGGTTTCTCCCAGAGGCTCCAGGGGAGAAGTCGTTTCCTTGTCTTCTCTAGCTTCTGGAGGCTGCCTGAATTCCCCGGCTGGTGGCCCCGTTCTCTCATCACTCCAACCTCCGCTTCCACTGTCATACTTCCTACTTCCTCCCTTGACCTCTTCCCTCCTCTCATCAGGACCTTTGGGATTACATCTGGGGCCCACTTGAGAGCCCAGGATAATCCCTCCATCTCAAAAGCCCTCGCTTAATCCCATCTGCAAAGGCCCTGCCGCCAAGTAGGGTGACACTCACAGGTCTGGGGGTTAGTACGTGGGTATCTTTGGGGGGCTGCCTGTGACACCAAGGGACCAATGCAGCCTTCTTCCTTTATGGTGGAGGCTCAGTGTGACACTCATCTTCTTCCAAGCATCCTTTGTGACCCATTCCTGCAAGGGAGTCTGACCCATCAGAGGACGGGGGCAGGGGTCTGCCTGTGAAAGGACTGCTTCTGGAGGCAGTGGGTCCCGAGTCTCAAGGGCGTGTGATACCCGGTTACCAGGAAGGGGTAAGCAGGCTAGGAAGCCTTTAAGGTCCAGGAATGCCTGCCCACTCTTTTCGCTAACTCTGTGCATCCCTCATCTTTCTAGGCGTGGCTGCCCAGCCCGGGCAGAACAGCTGTCTCCTCCCTGACGCCTCCGCTGGTGCGCGCCCCTGTCCTAGGCTATGTGCACAGGCCCTTCTCCTTTTCTTATTCCCTCTGATTCCACCCCCATGCGCGCTCCGGCTCCTGCCCTCTGTCAGGAATGCCCTACCTCCCTCCCCGGAACCCCTGCCTTATGCTCAACCCAGGCATTCCATCTTGAAAGCCTTCCTTGGCAACTGAGGAGGTCGGTCCTCAGGCTCCATGCCCCTCCCTAAGGTGAGCAGGCTGTGAAAGCAGCTCCAAGGAAGAATCAGCCGGGAAGGAGTGGGGCGTTGGCCCAGAGTCCAGCCCCATCAGGCCCAGCGAGACCTTGCCCTGGGGAGGCTGCCGTGGGCTGCTCTGTGCTTAGTAGCCCCCAGGCCCTGCGGGCAGGAAGGAATCCCTTTCCCCTTGCCTGCTAGTAGCTCAAACCAGCTTGCGTTGGTTCGAAAGAACCAAACATGCATCTCTTCCCACTTGCGCATTCAGTGACATGCTGGGAGCCTGGATCAGCCAGGTGAGAGCATCTACACCACGGACATTGGAAATGCCGCAAAGCAAGGGCTTCGTTTTCTTTAGTCACCACTGCCTTTGCCCCGTCCTCACCCCGGCAACCTGTGGCTCCCAGGTGTAATGAGATCCCAAGTGTGTTTGTGGGTTCCTAGCACAAGCTCTGGTTCTGATCTTCCCTTAAGGGCAGAGTCAGCTTGGGGGAGGAAGGTAAAGCAGGCCACAGGACGTCAAGAGAAATGCGGGTAGGAGCCAGGGACCAGCGTGCAGCTGGGAAACCAGAGAAGGGAGGGCCTGGGGCTGGAAGTCAAGGCCAGGTGTGTGTGTGTGTGTGTGTGTGTCAAAGACTCCATGAGAAACAAAGAGACCACAAAGAAGAAGCAAGGAGGGACGAGAAAGACAGAAAGACACAGAGAGAGAAAGCAAATACAGACAGACATCACAGAGGAAGGCAAGAGGACAGGGTGGGAAGGCAAACGGAGACAGAGGCGGAAATGGAGAGGACGAAAGACAGAAATGGAGCGAGCCAAGGGCAGAAACTGAAGGATCCAGTGACAGAGCTGAGAACTGGGGAGTGAGGGCCCAGGAGATGCCTGCTCCTGGTGCACGGGGCCACCTGCTCGGGAGAGAGGCCGGGTCCCCGCGCCCCAGACCGGCCATCGCGGTGGATACCTCCTCAGGTGTCATTCAGCTCCTTGATTCAAAGATGCAAATATTTGATTGCTTCTTCAGTTTAGGCACTAAATCCCTCAGTAATTCAATAATGCATTGCCCAATTACTACAGGACGAGAGATTTTTAAATTAGGTAAAAAATATTTAGGCAATTAAATTGCTAAGTGATTTGATTGTTTCTGAAAGAAATTCCCTCATAAACACACCCTTGAGTTTTTTCTGCTCCCTTGTTAAATCTACCTGTGGAAAGGACGTGCCGATTTCGGGATTTGCTCAGTGGCTCTCCCCAACTGAAGCCAGCACATCCTTGAGGTTAGGGTCCCAGATTCATGCCCTTCCCCTTGCCAGATGGTGTCAGCTGGTGCTAGCTCAAAAAACCAAATTTGCACATCTCTTCCCAATTCTGCGCATCATGCTGGGAGCTTGTAATTGGTCATGGGGGTAGTGTTTATGCCAAGGAAGCTGGCAACTGCCGCAGACCAGGCCTTCTTTTTCTTCCTCACCTGCCCCCACCCCCAGCCATCTAAGGCTTCCAGGTGAGCTGAACTCTGAGCACGCCTGTGGATTTCCAGCATTTGTTCCAGGTCCTGGCTGTAAGCCTCCTTCAGGGGCAGCGCAGAATCCATTGTGGACACATGGTGTCCACCTGGACGTGCCGGCGCCTGTCCCCAGGGTCCTTGTGCCTCCCCTCAAGGCAGCGCGGTCTGGAGGGAAGAAGACTCCGACAAGGAAACCCAGGCCCAGCAAGAGGAGCAGCCAGCAATGTGCCACCTGCCGGGTGGCTGGGGTGGGGGTGCGCGAGCAGGTCTCCTGGGCTGCAGCCTCGGCCGCTCGGGCTCAGGGTCCCCGAAAGGCCACTGGGCTGCTTCTGCACTGAAAGCTTGCGCTCTTATTTGTGACTGTCCACGCCTCTCTGAGCAGCTAAGCCCTGGGGCCTGGTGGCCCTTGGGCTGCCTGCCTTGAAGGCTCTGCGTAGGCAGATTTGAGAGGCCGACCTAAGAGGGGAGAAGGGTGGAGAGAAATGTCAAAGAAGCATCTCATGTGTTGCACTGGGGTGTGAGACCCTCTTCCAGGTCTTTCCACCCAAACTGTCAGTAAACTCCACCTTGCTCTTTAAGTGAGTGAAATGGGGGTGGGGGGCCGTTTAAAGATAAGGATGAGGCTCCAGCCCAACTGGTTACGTGAGGAGGGCGGACAGAGTGGGTGGAGAAGGCGGGCAGGCTGGCCAGAGCCACAGACGTGTGAGGAGAAGGCAGGAATGCACCTCTCTGTTCCTCTGGGAAGCAGGCTGTTTGGGAAAACCAAGCCCAATGCACACCCAGAGCATGTGCCTCGACTTCCCTTTGCGAGGAAGGAGAGGGATGTCCTAGCCCAGGAGGAGGGCCAACTCAGGTCACTTACTCAAGGGGACAGACCTAAGCCCAGCCCGTCCAGGAGGTGGCTGCAGTGCCGAGAAACGGTTCTGTGAATCTGAGCTGTGCCAAATGTTGGTCTATGGACCCCATCACCCCCAAGCTGGAATGGCTCATGTATATGGAGAAGGCACTCTGAAAGGCCTGGAAGATTCTCCTCTGCAAGCCCTGTTCTCTGTCCCACCAGCCCTGATATAGTCAGGATTCCCCTTCATAAAGAGACGCTGACCAGCCATCGTTCCAGGCAGAGCTGGCCACAAGGACCTGACTCAAAGGCGAGGAGCCAGGCCAGGCAGTTGGGCACCTCATTCTCTCTCACTCTCTCTCTCCTCCCAGCCAATCTGGGTCCTCACTCCCCATTAGCTAACTAGCCCTTATTCCTTGAATCCCAGAAACCATCACTGTCCATCAACATTCATTACTCAGCCATTCCAACCAGGAGTCAGTTGCTGCTCCTGGAACTTCACTGGCTGCTCTCAAACCAATTTTGAAGGGGTCGGGGAGCTCTGTATGTAAGAAAAACACAAGTTTGAGAGAGCAGCCTTTAGAAGGTGTGAAATCAGCATGGACTTTGGACTCAGAGAGATGAGGGTTCAAATCTTATCTTCACCACTTCCAAGCTGTTTGACCTCAGGCAAGTTACTTAACCTCCCTGAGCCATGTCATCTTCATCTTATAATGGGACTAATATTGCCTGGCTTGCGTGACTGTTGGCATGGTCAACCAGGATCACAAGTGCAAAGCTTCTAAGCCAAGAGCCAAGACCTGGCACAGACAGAGACCTGGGTAACTGTTCATCCCCCTCCCTCCACGCAGTCATTCTTGGCCTGTCCCAAAGGAGGACAGAAACTAGAATTATAATGCCTGCCCAGAAAAAGTGCTACTGAGGTCTGTAAAATCTGGCTTGTTATAGACAGAGTATCTGTCCTTATGCACACACACACACACACACACACAAAGACTCGGGACGGCATGTGCACACCTGCTGACTCAGGGTGCAGCACACAGAGGACGGGCTGACTGAGTAAGAGGACCAGGCGGGGAGCACGCAGAATCCCCCACCCCTCTGCCTCTCTGCTCTCCGGTCCTGGGCGCTGGGTTGTGAAGAGGCTTTGGCGCCCTCTGCTGACGGTGGCGCTGCCTGCAGCCCACATCCGACCTAGCTAGAGCCTGAGCAGCCAGCCCTGGTACGGAGGGGAACTCTCCTCCCTCCAGTGCTGGAAGAGGGAAAATCAGAAGGGAGGAGAGAAGGAAGATGGGGGACAGAGGGAGAAGCGAAGAGTGGAGCCTGGGCCCCTTCTGCCATCAAAGCCGCCAGAATGGAGGGTCAGCTATGCAGCGCCTCCACCAACCGCAGTAGCTGCTCACAGCAGTCACCCCTTCAGATGCGCATCACGACCTCCCGCGGACTTCACAGTGACACAGCCAGGCCCCAGGGGTTTCTCAGGCTCTGGCTATGAAGCCTGAAAGTCCACACGACAGGCTTTACCCCAGACCAGGAAGACTCTTCCACTTTCTCTGGAAACACCAAAGCCCAGATCTTCTCTCTTAGAGGCAGGAGAGCTGGATGGTAAAAAAAAAAAAAAAAAAAAAAAAAAAAAAAAGGAACGTGGACTGGGAGCCAGAAAGACCTGGACAGAGGGCCAGTACCAGCCCTCACTAGCTGTGTGACCTTGGGTTCCTAACCTCTCCACATCCTCATCCTCAGAATGGATGGAAACAATACAGCTGCTGCGAGGATTCAATGAAAATTCACATAGAGCACAGCCCGGGGCCTGGCACATAGTAAGTGCACGACACATACCAGCTACTGTGATCTCTGTGCTCATTTCCCTTGCCGTGGGCTTCCTGAGCGGGGAGGGGCACAATGTCATCAGAACCTCCGCAGCCAGCTTGGCAACCCGGTGGGTGGGGACGGTGGGGTCGTCAGAGCCCCATCCTTACAGAGGCCACAATGTCAGACAGTCAGATTCCTGCCAGGAACACCAACTGCTGCTACCTGACAGCACCCATCCTCTTCTTCCTGGGCTGCGCCTTCCCTGCTCCTCTGCAGGGCTGACCGTCCAGGCCCGACCTGGCCAGGGAGGCCCCTCCTCTGGTATTTTCAGACTTGAGGCCCCTGAGAGTCAGTGCCCTCTCGTGGCAGAACCTCCACATTACAACACTTGGAAGCTGTCAGTGGCCATATTTTCTGTCTTCTGGACAAAACCAGTGTACAGGGAGAGGAAAGAACAGGGCTGACCTGCAGCAGGAAGTAAAAACGAGGGCTGGGAGAGGCTGCTTCCAGGTGTCACTCGTGCACCTGCATCTCCACCCCTCCTCTGGCTTAGCCATTGAACTCTCACTTGGACTCTGAGATGCGCTGGGATCCCTCCAATGAGTCCCCACTTCCGCTTAAGCCAGCACGAGTTGGGCTTCTGTCACTTGCAAGCAAAAAGCCAGGGACGTGCTCCTCGACCCCCTTGGTCCCCTGCTGAAGGTGCCCCTCTCCATCTTCACTCACAGACGCTCCCATCCCATACTTTTATACATTCCCTACCCCTGAAAGTTTCCAAAGCTGCTTTTTCCCCTTTTGCTTTTAAGAAAGAGCTTTTCAAGTATAATATGTTTATTATTACAGAGTCTCAATTTGTTGGAGTATGAACATGAAATTGTTTCCTAACAGTTAGCTGCCCTCCCAGCTACGATCTGTCGAAACCCCCTCTCCCGCAGGTGCAGGGCTCCTAATGACAGCCGGGCTGCACCGCCCAGCTCCCCGACCACTTCCATCCATTAGAACAGCCTAGTTTCAGCGATCAAGACTCGTTCCTGCTCCCCTCCTCCAGTCACCTCCACCCCTGCTCCGGCAGAGCTGCGACCCCGGCTGTGTGGCCCTGAGGGAGGGGAACCTGGCTCTGGATCTGTCTTCCCCTCTGGGGGGTCTTGGGAACTAGGGGGCCAGGAGTGGGGTGTGGAGGCAAATCCCACCGGCCTGTTGTCTCCTGACTGGACTGCCACAGCCTCTCTGGCTACTCCGACCCACCCTCTGCTTAAAAGTTGACACCCCGCCCACCCCAGGGCCTGTGCATTCCTTGAAGCCTTAGAGCGAGGCCCTCCTGGGCGAGGCACCAGCTTGTCAGCTTGAGCCCAGCCACCTCCCACAGTGCTCTCTCCCCCGGCCCTGCCATCTGGCTCTTATTTCCCCTTCCCCTACTCAGGCAGCCCAGAGCTGTGCCACGGAGTCCACAGGGCAAGAAGGCCCCACCTGGGGGTGTCATGCTCCTCTTGCCTTGCAAGAGGTTCCCTGTGTCTTTAGGGAGGAAAAGCACCCTCCTCCTCCCCTCAGGAGGGGAGAGAGTCGCCTCGGCCACATGCACTGCACTCCCCATACGGCAAAGGACTCCCCACCCTGGCTCCCCTTCCAGTCCCTGTGGGCGGCCGTGGTGCTGATCAGGAAGAGTCAGTCCAGCCCCCCCCGCAAGCCCTCCCGGAAGGGAGATGCTGTGAGATCCTGGTCGCTCACTGGCAACTCTGAATGTAGGGACACAGGGGCCCCGATGTCCTCTGTACTCAGTCTGGGGTCTTAGCTGCGTCCAGAACAGGAGGTCAAGTCCCACACAGCACCCTGTTATGCTGGTGCAGGGCTCGCCTCCCCCCAAGAGCCCAGCTGAACTGATCAAAAGAATATAAAAGGAAGGGAAGCCCAAGTAAATAAATATATATGTAAATTGCTTTCACTTTAAAAAAGAAAAGAAAAGAAAAGAAAGCCTGAGTTGGCCTGGAAGCCAGGGGAGGCAGGTTCCTGTGCCAGGATGCTGGGGACCTGCGGAAAAGATGCAGGATTCAGACTGAAGGGAGACCCCAAGGACGGGTTCACAACTCCAGTTTCTGAGAAAGCAAAAGTTCCTTCATGAGAAATAAGTAGATGAGATCCTGGCAGCATTTGCCAACTGCCTCTGAACTTGGAGGGCAGGGGGCGGGAAGTGGGCTTGCAAAGAGCGCATCACCTGGCAGCCCTTTCACTGCCGTGGGTCAACAGCGTGACAGGGAGGCCTTGGGGTGCGTGTGGTTGCCAGGCCGAGTGGGTAACTGGGGGGATCTCCTCCCTAAATCAGTTCTGCCCTGATACCACGGGGTGGGCGACAGTCTTGTCACGGCTACATCAAGTACTTAGAGGAGCTGCCCAGCACACAGCTGGCCCTGGTGCAGAGGCAAGGGTCCCCGCAGGGCCTGCCCCCACCGACTCCCACTCCTTCCCCTCAGCTAGATCCCTGAGCTGGTTACGGCCCTTGGAAGGCTCTGCTTGAATGGAGAAAGAACAGGGCACGCGTGCACATGCACACACACGCGCGCGCGCGCACACCCTACAGCCAGTAAGACCCACAGGTCAACTCTGGAGCTGAGTGGGGCACATATGTCACAGGCACTTTGTGTTCACAGCCAACTGGTGACATGAGTTTGCATTAGCCAGTCCTTCAGCCTAAAATATGACAGGACAGTTGGAAAAACATCCAGGTACATGGTGAGCTAAAGAGAATCCATTTCTTCCCCTCTTGTTTGGGGGGAAATAATAAGATTTCACAAAACACTCAATTTTTTAAGGAGGAGCAAAAGCAAACATACACCCACATGCACACAAATATGCCTGCGAACACACAGAGGCTTTCAAAAGATTCTGTATCATGAAGGGGAGAAACCGAGGCCCTAAAAGGGCAGAGGAAAACAATTCCTTTGAAACAGATTTATCACAGACACACAAATGACTTTCAGACACATCTGCTTTGTACTCACCTCATTTAATTGAAATGCGAACTCTAAGAAAGGGGAGTCGGAAAGACAAGACGGAAAGAATGAAATGAGAAGCTTGTTGGCGGACAGGCAGGTGGAAATCAAAAGCAAACCATATAGGAGGAGGGACGGAAGGCTGTAACGACACTAAAGAGGCAGCAGGCGTGTTTAAAATTGCATCACAACGGTAAAGAATGGAATTGAAACTACAGAAAAGTGAATCTGTAAATGTGGAGACAGACACGAGAAGTCCTCTGAGAAGGCGGAGGAAAAGCCCCGGGGGATAAAAGCAAAGGGAGAGACCATACTGGACATCGAGGCCCAAAGAAGAAACCAAACAAATGGAACAAAAGCAAGAATTAAAAAAATAAAGAGAGAGAGGGTGGTAGCCCTGAGCTGATGGGAAGCCTGAGCCTGTACGTTTAAAAGGTTCCTTTTTATCCAAGTCAAATTAATAATGAAAAAACTTAGAAATGCCATGCGGGGTTTTGTCCATTGTAAGGATGAAGAAGTAATCTGTAAGCACCCATGCAGAGGGGGAAATGGGGAAACACCTACAACATTTCTGAAAAATGTATGTTTGGAAGAGCAATTCCATGGAACGTTGGGAAGTACGTATGCTGGAGAAGAAAGCTTCTGTCGTAAAACCAACCTACGAAATGCTGAATGAAGTCAAACAAGACAAGATCCTAGACTGAGGCTTTCTCAGGGCTTTTCAATTAACCATGCATCTTGTGAGATCAGCGATACATGCAAGCACAGGCTTCCGAGTTTACTTAACGACGAGACCCTCCTCCACGGGCTGCGTGGTGAGACCCGCTCTGCGGGCGCACTTTGGGAACTGCTCTTCTGCAGACTTGAGAGCTCACAGTTGTGACCCAAAATCCCAGCAGCCTGCAAGGTGCACTCATGCAGGAAGACAACAGAAAGAGGCTTCCTGCACACCCCGACTCAGGATACATGCCACGTGTGGTTCTACCTTCCGTGGGGGGAAAATGCTCAGGGATGCACTCTTAGCAAGCAGCAGCCAATCAAAACAAGCAAAATCACAGCAAACAAACAAAAAATCAGTAGGGACGAGTTGTTGTATAAAGACATGGAAGTGAATATTTAAAACCTGTTAGACACGATTATGCATGTATCTGCCTGAGTCCCATCACGAGATAGAAACCACAGCAGAAACCACATCCTTCCCCCCTCGTCCCAAGCCCCAGGGGGCTGACCTCCACAAACCGCATTCTTCCCCGGGGCTCCTGACCCTCCAGCTTCTGGCTGGGCTCTGATCACAGGAGGTGGGGCAGGAGACTGGAGGGTGGGAGGTGGTAAGGGTTGCTGTATTCCTGCTGCTCTCTTCCTGTTTTAGTGCCCTCCTGGGCAGCAGCAGTGTCCCCAACCTTGGCTCTTGCCTGGACCTATTCTCCAAGGTGCCAGCTCTCCCTGGGTTCCTCCCTCATCCCGGCAGCCCTGGGGATGGGGACACCTCCCCATTGACGCTAGTCCCTAGGGGCCTCGCCATCCCTTGTTTGTTCCCTTCACCTTGTCCACACTTCTGTACGGAGTCCCTTCATTAAAGTCTCTTTATTTAAACCATCTTGGAGAAAAGTTTCTTGCCAGGACCCTGATTCACACACTTCTCAACTCTTTTTGTAAAGCCATAACAACCCTAATACTAAAACCTGACAAGTGGCACACAGGAAAACAGAATGAATGGATGAGTCATACACTAGCCTCCTTTATATAGATGTAAGGACCTAATAAAAATTTAACCAGACTGAAGTCCAACAACTTATTAAAAGAATGCGTCCAGTGCTTTCGCTGGAACCATCTCTGTCGCAGAAACCTTTGCTGAAAGCATTTTTTTGCCACAAACATTTTGCTGTATAACCAACTGGCCGTAAGGCAATTTTGCTGAGAAAGATAAAGTAACTGACTGACAGTTTTTGGTCTGACAGCTTAGTTTCCACTGATTGAAATGTGTTAGCACTTCTTCCAGTTAGCAACCTTGTAGATGGCTTCACGGATCTGACAGATGACAACAATGTGTCTCAAGAGGTGGTTTCTTATTCTGAAACACACTCCACTGGAAGAGAAGGAGGCCTCGAGGGCCTTGAGTTGAGCCCACTTTTCCCACAGAATCTGGAATGACTATCAGTGGACCTGTGACATCGTGCCAAGAACAAAGGACAGTGTAGAAGCTTTCACAGCTCAACACAGAGCTCAGGTACTAATGCGCATCCTAGGATTTGGAAACGGATACCTCTCCTAATGAAGGAAGACATTTTAGCAAGAAAGAAAAAGTGCGATGCCGATGGAGGAGACGAATCAACAAGCAAAAGTACAAAATACTGTGAATGACAGACTTGGAAGACAAGCACACGGGTACAGCCCACAAAATAAAAGTCAGTGATGTGAGGGGATCGCCACAAACCTGCACACACTTTAGGTGTATTCAAGTATCCTGTATTTTGCAACAAAGTCTTTTTAATTTTGTTATTCATTTTTCATGTTTCATGTTTCTATCCTGTTTAATGCCCCTCTTTTATTTTTCATTATTTCATCTTTTATGGTGAAATTGCCTTACAGCCAATTAGCTATGCGACGTAAACATTTGTGGCAAAGATGCTTATAGTGAAAGTTCCTAGAACCATTAAAAGAAGTCACTGTGAGCAACCATTCCTAGAATGCATGGACGATGCTATGTCAAAACTGCAGGAAACTGATTGACCACAGCAATAGGTCAACAGAGAAGAAGATCATTTTACACACTGAAAAGATGTTTGGTAAATTTCAACATCCATTCTTGATTTTCTTTTAAAAAGCTCCAGTGAACTAGAGATTGAAGTATACTTATTTCACATGATAAAAATATTAGCTTTCAAACCCACAGTTACCACCAAAATAGTGAAATGCAAGAAGCATTTTCATTAAATGTGGGAACAAGACAAAAATTTCTACTGTCTTGTTATTCAACATTATTCTAAAGATTCTAGTTAATGCAATTAGAAAAACATAACAAGAGGAGAACAAATTATAAGTATTTGCAAATGTGATTGTCTTCTTAGAAACACTAGGGGAAAAAAAACCACAAAATTACCAGAAGAGTTTAATAAAGTGGCCAGCTATAAAATAACAACAAAAAAGTTAGTATCTTCTCTACTTCCTGATAACTTGTTAGAAAATACTATGCAAAAATAAATAAAGATGCTGTATTAGTTATCCATTGCTGCAGAACAAATTATCCCCAAAGCTTAGTGGTTTAAAATAGCAACATTTATTATCTCACAGTTGCTGTGGGTCAGGAACCTGGGTGTGGCTTAGCTGAGTTCCTTGTCTCAGGATCTCTCACAAAGCTAACACTTAAGTAGTTAGCCAAGGTTGAGGTCTCATCTGAAGGTTCAAACAGGTAAGTTCACTCACATGGTTGTTGGACCGAGGGCCTCAGTTCCTTGCCACACAGGCTTCCCATAAGGCAGCTCACAACTTGGCAGCTGCTTTCGTTAGAGCAGGCAAGTGACAGAAAGAGAGTTCCAGCAAGACAGAAGTCACAGTCTCCCACAACCTAGTCTCTGAAGTAACACCCCATCCCTTTTGCCACATTCTGTTCATCAGAAGTGAGTCACTAGGTCCCGCCCACACACAAAGGACAGAGACTCTACAAGGGCGTGACTAGCAAGGACCACTGAGAAACATTTCAGACATTGATGCCATTGCCATGTTTCATGAAAAGAAGCATCAAACACATACTCACCTATCAAACTTCACTGAAGAACAACAGTTAAAAAAAACCTTAATAATAGAAAGATACACCATATTCCTGAATGGAAAGACTCAATGTTACAAAGAAGTTAATTATCACTACATTAATCTAACAATTTAATCCAATTCCAATTCCCAGAGGGATATTTTGTTTTGTTTCTGTTTAACTTGGCCAAAAAAAAAAAAAAATCTAGAGTTCATCCAAATGACAAGAAGAAAGAAGAATTTTTAAACAAATAAATAGGACTTGTACTCTTAGTTAATGACCCTTATTTAAAAGTCACAATTATTAACACAGGGCAATAGTGTAAAAATGACCTGATAAGACAATGGAACAGAATAGAAAGCCCAGTCAAATAGAAGAACATGGAGTATACGATAAGAGGGCCTTGTAGATCACTAGCAACTCATTCATGGATTCATTTATGATTTATGTGGGGAGAGTGGCTTGTTTTAAAGTTATATTCTTACCCCTCAACACATATGAAGATAAAATAAAGAGTTAAATAAAAATATGAATGAAATTATAAAATCTTGGCAGGAAATTTAATTGAAAACATATATTCTTGGTGAAGGCAAAGGTCATACAACAATGGAGTCTGAGATCATAAAGGAAAAGCCAATAATATGACAGCTTAAAATGAAGCACTTTGGTACATCAGGGAAGTATTAAAATATTGATGCAAATGACAAACTTTAAAGATCACTGGCACAAAATGTAACAGGACATGTGAAAAGATGCTAAATATAGTGCACCCTATAAATCAATACTAAGCAGACGAATGTTGCAACAGAAAATAGTCCAGGAATTTCACCATTCATTCATTTATTCAACAAATATTTGAGTGACTCAAAGATCATGCAGACTTAGCACAATGATTCACCTCTACTCAGGACTAGTCACTATGTTCCTGCCTGTTTATTTGTGTCACCCCCACTAGACCGCAAGTTCTTTGGGGACCCCACAGTCAGCACAGGGCCTGCATTCAGCAGGCACCCAGGGAATATGCTGGCTGAATGAGTGGACAAATGAAGGAATAATTGGGAGACACAGATAAGATGGAGTGAGTAAGAGGGATGTGAAAGATCAGAAACAGAGAGTGGAGACTGCAAGCCACAGAAACGGACGGAGACAGAGAAAATGAATGAATGAATGAATGAGAAAATGAGGGTATTGAAAACACAAAAATATAGAGAGACCCAAATGAAAGTTAAAGATAACAGAGGCAGAACAACAAAAGCAGAGAAACGGAGAGAGAAAAGAGCCTCCCCTCAGCTCCACCAGGCTGCTATTAGAACCTCGGGGTTCCTGCCTCAGTCTCCCTGCCAGCTGTCCCGGGTTTGCGGGGCTGCAGCCCAAAGGACTGGCGTCCTTCTTGGCCTTGACCAGCTCTCTCCTCTGGGCAGGGACTCTGTTACCTCCTTCTTCCTGCCACGTGCTGGCTGAGAGCCCCCCACAACCTTGATGTAAGGGGCTCTCCCACCCAGCAAGCCCCAGCCAACAACTTCAACAAAATCCCTCCACCGAGGAAGGCCCCTGGGATGCGATCCCCTCTCCTCATTCCTGTAGTAATGATCCTCCCTGCCTCTGCCAGCTCCGGACCCTGGGAAGGGGGGGCTGGGAGGCGGGGTACGGGGAACAGGGAATGTTACCATTCAGCAGGCCGCAGAGCCACGCCTGCCCGGCCTCTCCGGAGGGGGGGACAATCAGGAAGGGGAGAAACTGGCTGGGCTGGTGGCCGAGGGGATCCAGGAGGCTTCCTGCCTCACAGAGCTTTGCCTTAAAGCCCAGACTGTTGTATCAGCGCTGGTATTTCCAGTTCCCCAGGGAAGCACAGGGGAGGGGCCCCAGAGAGCTGGGAGGGTGACCAGAGCCACCAAATTCCCTTGGGCCCCAGAGGAGGGTGGGTTCCTTCCCTCTATCCACTCGATTTGTCCCTCAAAAAGGCTCTGACCTCACCTCCCCCACTTCCGGGCTTCTCCGGAGTTCCAGCCCTGAAGAGAGGCACTTCCAAACCAAAGGGCCCCAGCCCCCTCCGTGGGCCCCTCCACGGCTGCCTTGGCTCTAGGGACTGAAGCCCCCCTGTCTCCCCCACCATTGCGCCAGATGTGGCCGCGGGGGAGGGGTGGGCGCAGGGCCCAGCTGGCAGCGGTCACTCGGTGGTCCTCTCCCTGCAGAGTAAGCACATTCTGTGCCAGCTCGCCAGGCCTCCTCACTCGGCACTTCCTCCAGCCCACTTTCCAGAGGCAGCAGCTGGGCCCGCACAGTCCAGCACTGGCCGGCCTGGGGCTTCCATCCCCCGTTCAGCATAAATCCCATCAATGGCCTGTCCTGCGCTGCCTACCCAGGTGCAGGGGCCTCGGCTTAACAGCCAGTGATCATGGTTGGTGGGGGAGACCCAGCCCTGCCCCATGTGGGGGACAGAGGGCAGGGGCACCCAGAGCCTGCCTCATCCTTTCCCCCCAACCCACAGTGGGCCTCCTGGTCCTTTCCTCTGCAATGTGGTAAGGCATCCCTCTGCTTCTGTCCTTTCTCTGCTCCCCAAGCCCGCTGCTAATCAGGTCTGATGTCTCCTCACTCCCCCGTGGATTTTCCAGAGCCTGGAGTTCTATCGGGGGTCGCAGGACACCGGCTGCCTCTTGGGAAGCCCAGAGACAGAGCAGCCCAACCCAGAGCTGAGTACACAGTAGGCTCTTAATAAAGTCACATACTACTTACAAGCTCTTTCAGCCCTATACCCGTGGCCTTGCAAGAATCCTTCCAAGGTTCCTAGTGCCAGGGACTGGCAACAAGCCTCAACCGCATGGCTAGGTCTTAAAACTGTGGGTGTGAACCCAGCCCGTAGGGACAGGGCCTAGAGAGGAGCTGCCTGCCACCCCCTCACCTCTAGACAACTCATGCCCAGCCTAGCCCAGTGACTCGAAGCCCTCAGTTGACCTCAGCTCTGCACCCTTTGCAGCCTGCCCAGGTCTCCCTCGGGCCCCCCCTCTACAGGTTCCAGCCAAAGGATGCCAGGAGACCTCCAGCGTGGAGAGGAGGAACCAGGCAGGCTCCTTTGGGCTCACAGAGCTGAGGGGGCCTTGTCAGCAACTTCAGGAGACACAAACTGGAAGGGAGAAGAAGGCAGAGGGAGGGAGTGGAGAGGAGGGAACCCCCGGGGTTTGCTCTGGGCTGGGTGCAAGGAAGGACAGAAATATAAAAGAAATAGAGAAAATTGGGGGGAACACCCTTGGAGATGAACCCCTCCCTTCTTTCACCAGAAGAAAGAAAAAATAGTGGCCACATGCCTGGCACTGTGCTGGGTACTTCCCATAATCCTCTTATTTCATCCTCCCAAACGTACCACGAGAAAGGTATTACTGCCCCTAAGTCATAGATGGAGACTCTGAAGCGCTAAGAGCTTACCAGGCTTCCCTGGGGAGCGGCTGGGGGCCAGGCCAGGACGCTGGCTCAGTCATCCTGGGGACCCCAGGTCTCCAGCCTCAGCAGAGAAGGCTGGCAGGGCCACAGGCCTGGCCCAGGGAGTCCGTGCAGAGGCCCCAGCTATGTTCAGAACAGAGTTTATTCAAACAGAGCCTAACAGGAAACTTGGCTCCTCTGACTCACTCTGATTCGACCTTATTAAGAAAAAAGAAAGAGGAGCAGGAGCCAGCACTGGGTAGGGTTTCACACCAAGAGCTGGCTCCCAGGCAGAGGCCAGTTGAGCATGATGGCCTGTGCCCTGATCTCCCCACAGCTCCGAAGCCCTGAGGCAGCCCCTGCCCACTGCCTGGCTCGAGAGGAGTGGTCCTGCTTCCTCCATTCTGCCAGTGGGGCTCCCCTACCTCACAGCCATGCTCTGTTCTCCCTCTGTTCCTCCTCTTCCCTCCCCATCCCCGCCTGGGGGTACCCCGAGGAGGCCTGTTTCCACTTCTCCTTCTCCTTCTCCTCCTCCTCCTCTCCTGGCGCTTCTGCCCATCTGGTTGGCGGGAGGGCCCTACAGGACCCCAGGGATTCCAAGCAGCTGAGGCCTGCACTGCAGGGGGCAAGCCAGAGGGACGGAAGGTTTAACCCTCCTGGTGCCGGCCCTCAGTAAGCCTTGTTCAGCACCTGGCTCCCTGTCCTGAGCCAAACCAGTTGCTTCTTGCCAGGGGTCTGAGATCAGGCCCCACCCCAGGGGAGCTGAGGGACCTGTGTTGAAAGGCTGCTGGCTGGATTATGGGGGTAGACAGATGCCCTGAGTCACCTGAACTAAGCCTCACCCTGAACCAGGGTGTGATGGGCAACAAATGCTGGCTGGCAAGGATGGGGGGCGGGGTCCAGGGTCTCTGAAGAATTCCCACTCTGGCTCTCTCCTCCCAATCTGGGCTCCAGGTGTTTCCAAAGTAGAAGGGGACTCTGGAGAGACCACATTAGGGGCAGGTTCTTCCTCCTTGGTGTACAAGCACAAGAGGGGAATTTCTGTCCTCCAGTTCCCATGGCCAAGTGAGAAAGCAGCCCAAGGGAGGCATTCAGAGGGTGATTTCTTGGATGCCAAAGTGTTCAAATTTCTGAGGCCCCTCCTTTTACTGCTGAGAGAATAACGTCCCAAAGCACTCTTGGGGACCATCTGGTCTAATCCTCCATTGATCAAATGTGGTGAATGGATGAGAATGGGAAAAGGACTTCCCCAAGATCACCCAGCAACTTAATCACAGCAAATGGACTAGGCTCATTCTCCTGAATCCTCCCTTCTGCTGCTCTATGCTTGCAGCACACGGTGCCTTCCTCTCCCACATCAAAGACAGCCCCTGGGTTTCATTTTATCCATGTGCACACTCGGGTTATTAATAGGCTATGTCGACCCCAGAGATGCAGGGCAGATGATGGGTGGGAACTTGATCTCTCTCCCATGATTTCACAAGTTCTATTCAGCACAGGGCGTACTCCCATTCTACAGACTGGGGAGTAAGGCCCGGGGGTGTGCCAAGAGGGAAAAAAGCTGAAGCTCTGGCTTCTTTGCATTCAGGCCCAATGAACTAAGGTGCACCTGAGGTCCAGAGTTAGAGGGTAGTTCAGCTGAGAGATACAAGGAGAGTGTCGCAGCAGTGGCTTTGAAGAACAGGAGACCAGGGGTCCTGGGAAGAGGCTGAAGTGGAGTCAGGGGCTCATTCAAGCCCAAACAGGAAGCCAGCAAGGTGAGACCAGGAATGCTGGGTCCAAAGTAGAGACAAATGCCCAGAGTGATGCGGACACTTCGGCCCTGTTATGCCTGCCAGGGCCCCACTCAACAGGCCTGAGTCCCCAGAGGCCCCCTCCTACTCCCTACTTCATTCCCTTCCTCAGAGGCAGGTCTGCGGCTTGGCTGGGAGCTGCAGGGACTGAAGGAGCCCAGCAGCTGGGGGACAGACCACATAGCTAAAAGCCGGCGGGCCGTAGGGCCCCGCGGAGGAGGCCTCAGCAGGCGGACCAGGCTGCTCGAAACCTCCCAATGCTCTCAGCCTGTTGCTTATTCATTCAGAGTGGGAAAGCGCCAGACCAGCGGCCAGCCAGTGCCGGGCTGGCCATGTAAGGCCCCCAGGCGGTCTTGCCTGTCCGGTGCCCTGCGGAGAGCCTCGTGCAGCCCTGGGCACCGCCCCTGCCCTGCCCTGACCCCTTGGCCTCGAAATGCTGTCATCGGAGGAGCGGTCCCGCTCGGGACAAGGCCAGGATGGACAAAGCTAGAGCTCGGGCAGGCAAGGAGCCGTCCTGTCCTCGAGGCCGTGGGAAGAGAAGCACGCACAGGGGGCCGCTCTTGAGAGCCTCCTGGTCCACCAGGCCTCTGCAGAGGACCCACCATGTCTCTGGCCCGAGCCCGCTGGCAGCTGGGAGCCCTGGTGTGGGGCGCCTGCCTCTGTGTTCTGGTGCACGGGCAGCAGGCGCAGCCGGGGCAGGGCTCAGACCAGGGGCGCTGGCGGCAGCTGATCCAGTGGGAGAACAACGGGCAGGTGTACAGCCTGCTCAACTCGGGCTCAGAGTACGTGCCGGCGGGGCCGCAGCGCTCTGAGGGCAACTCCCGGGTACTCCTGGCGGGCGCCCCGCAGGCCCCGCAGCGGCGCAGCCAGGGGGGCCTCCGGCGTCGGCAGGCCCCGTCCCTGCCCCTGCCCGGCCGCGTCGGCTCGGACACAGTGCGCGGCCAAGCGCGGCACCCCTTCGGCTTCGGTCAGGTGCCCGACAACTGGCGCGAGGTGGCCGTCGGGGACAGCACCGGCATGGCCCGGGTCCGCACCTCTGTCTCCCAGCAACGGCACGGGGGCCCCGCCTCCTCGGCCTCGGTCTCGGCCTCGGCCTTCGCCACCACCTACCGCCAGCCGCCCTCCTTCCCGCAGCAGTTCCCCTACCCGCAGGCGCCCTTCGTCAGCCAGTACGAGACGTACGACCCCGCGTCGCGGACCTACGACCAGGGCTACGTGTACTACCGCACGCCGGGCGGCGGCCTGGGCGCCGGGGCCGGGGCCGCGGCCGTGGCCTCGGCGGGGGTCGTCTACCCCTACCAGCCCCGGGCGCGCTACGAGGAGTACGGCGGCGGCGGCGGCGGCGGCGAGGAGCAGCCCGAGTACCCGCCGCAGGGCTTCTACCCGGCCCCGGAGAGGCCGTACGCGCCGCAGCCGCCGCAGCCCGCCGACGGCCTGGACCGCCGCTACTCGCACAGCCTGTACCACGAGGGCACCGCGGGCCTCGAGCAGGCCTACCCCGACCCGGGCCCCGACGCCGCGCAGCCCGGCGGCGGCGGCGGCGGTGGCGCCTACGGCGGCGACGCCCGCCTCGGCTGGTACCCGCCCTACGGCAACGTGCCGCCCGAGGCCTACAGCCCGCCGCGCGCCGTGGAGCCGCAGCCCCCCTTCCGCGTGCTGGAGCCCCCCTACCTGCCGGTGCGCAGCTCCGACGCGCCCCCGCCGGGCTCCGAGCGCAGCGGCGCGCAGCAGGGCCGCCTCAGTGTGGGCAGCGTGTACCGGCCCAACCAGAACGGTCGAGGTGAGTAGGTCCCTGGAGCCCAGCCCCTCCTCCGTGCTGTACGGGAACGCGGCTCACAGCTGCCAACGAACGACCCCCGCCCCGCCCCCATCGACAGCCCCAGCCCCCGGGCTCCCACCTCCCACCCAGCCTTCCCCTCTCCAGGCCCCACCAGCAGTGCCAGGATTTGGCCAGGCAGGCCCGGGCTCTGACCCTGGCTTGGGGGTTAGGGAGTGGAGGGACTGGACAGGCTTTGCAAGGAGGCACCTTCCAGACCCGGCTTGGGTCATCCAAGGATAAAGTAAAGGAGCCCCTCTCCCGACCTCTCCTTCATTGCAATCAGGGCATGTCCTCCACTCTTGGAGGTGCCCCTCTGCCAGCCACACAGGGTGAATCAGGAGCATCACAGTCAGAAAGGCCTTAGGGGATGGCTCTGGGGGTGTGGCAGGTTCCTGGTCACTGGGCATATGTGAGCTTGGCCTGAATGAGCAGGAGGTTAAAGAGAGGCTCTGGCCCCAGACAGGAGTCCAGACTAGAAGACCAAGAGTTCCTTCAGGGGGACACTGCAAGGCCCGGACTGGAAGGGCGAGTGAGGCACTGGCCTGGGCGCCAAAAAACCTTAGTAATTGAGGTAAGTAATATTGTAATGCATTTTTAGATTTAAAAATGCAAGAAAAGATGAGCAAAATATCCAAATTTTAAATAGAATTGGGGGTGGGGGAGGTGGGTATAGCTTAGTGGCAGTGCTTAGCATGCCAGAGGTCCTGGGTTCAATCCCCAGGACCTCCATTAAAAAAAAAAAAGTACACATCCCTTTCTAAACAGAATCAGTGATGTTGCCATGCCAAGGTGTAGGTGAGCCTGAGGCAAACTGAAAAACCGTCAATACTGGTCAGTCCTCATTTGAAATTTTGATGTTTTGTTTGTCAGATTTTTTTTTTGCGTTAATTTTGATTTTTTTAAAATATTGCCTCAAATATTACTTCTCTTAGTTACTGAGTTTTTAGGCACCCTCTTAAATTTTGCACCCCAAGCCAGTGCTTCACTCTCTTCACTCAGTTCACCCTAGTCCTGGCTCTAGGGGAGAGTCCCAGGAGGCAGCTGTGGACGGGGTGGGGGTGAAGATATGACCTAATCCTGGGAAAGCCCAGCCACCTGCTTGCGAGGACGCAGCAGAAGGGCAGCCTTCCTTCCTGTGACGGGCACCTCCGCACATGCCGTTAGCAGACGGGCTGCCTTGCAAGGGCCCACTAGCGGTCCGGCCGGAGCTGAGCGGCCACTGACCTAACCTCTGTCCTAGAACCCCTCTTCCTGCTCCTGTCTGCAAGTCCAAAGTCAGCTTTGGTCAAGGTTTTCCTTTCAGCCCCCAGTGTGTATGCATTCCACGCCAGCCTTGCCTCTTTCAGGCTGCAGTTAAAGCCCTGATTCTCTGCTCCACACCAAGGTTGCTGTGCTGGGCCCAGCGGTAACGACTGAGCACTGCGGGGGCCCAGGGGCACAGGTACTGCACTCCCAGCCTTTGCTTCTCTGACTGTGTCCGCACGGGGGCACTGCCTTGTCTCCAGCCATACTGTCCTTGGGTGAGAGGCTGCTTCTGGGGTGGAGAGGGGGGGACTCCTATCTCTCTAGGGTCTACTGGAGAGGAGTGTCCCCACTAGTAGCACTCACTCCCTCACATCCAAGGCGTAGCACCCCAGTTGAGAACCTGCAGGAGCTCAGGACAGGAGCTAGATGGAGGGCCCTTCTGTGATGTGACGTCGGATGCGTCCTCCTGCCACCGTGGCCCCACCCACATCTGGACCTCACCAGGACTTGCATCCCTGCAGCAGGGCACGTTACAGCTGTGCGCCAACTAGTCCTAGAGCTCCGTGGAGGAGAGCACATTTTATCTACAGGCTGAACTTTCGTGGCAGCTTTTCTTAGAATGCAAGACTGCAGAGTGGGGCTCAGCCAGAAGCGGTCTAACTCTGGGCAGAGGAGAAAACCGAGGCCTCAAATAGCCCTGCTGGCAGAGCTAGGCCTGGGACTCAGCGTTGAAGCCAGCGGGTTTTCTAAGGCTCCTCTTTGGCCTAAAAGTTCTTAAGGTTCAGAGAGGGACTGGCCAGGGCAAAGCCATATCTGGAATGGGGCTGCTTGGTGCTTAGCAAGGCCTCTAGCCATTACCCCTGAGCCCCAGGGTTCACTTGAGATTAAAGACATTTCTCCCCTGAAGGTAGTATACCAAATGCCAAGCTGAATCCAGGCCCTGCCCTGGGGAGGCATAGAAAAGGGGGCACCTTAGTGCTATGATGGAGCAGGCATGTGGCAGATGGGTTGGGGGAGCCCAGGGGAGGGCCTCCCCAGTCAGAGGGTTAGGGCTCAGAGAGGACTTCCCAGAATAGGAGGCATCCAAGCACTGCATCCTCCAGGTGCCCCTTCCCAAGTCATGGGGGGGATGGTGTTGGGGGAGGAGCAGAGTGCAGGCCTATTCGGATCTCACAGAGAGGCCAGAGAGGGAGCAGTACCTTCTCCATCATTTGTTCCTCTTCCCACCCTGCTAGGCCGGGACCATGGAAAATCTCAGTTCAGGGAAGGCCAAACCCTGTGCTTGAGATCAGACCCCCAGGCCTGGTGCGGGAGTCCAGGGCGGATTCTCCGAGACTGACCTCATTCCTCCTGGCCACACACCCAGGGGTCTGAGGCTGGGCGCTGGCAGCCGGCGTGTGTGTGGGCGTGGATGTGTCCTCACAACACCAAACACATGTGCGCACCGCCTACATCCCTCCATGTTTGGGCGGTTTCCAAATGCCTGTCGGGAGCCTGGTTTCTTCCTTGGGCTCCTGCTGCACCCTCTTTCCTCCTTTCCTGGGTGGGGGCTGCCCAAGAACTCCTGCAGTGCTGTTCATTGTCCCTGAAATGTAACTGGAGGGAAGGCGGGGAAACAGAAGCCCAGAGAGGGTCATACACCTGGCCTGGCTGTCACAGCAAATCTGTGCAGAGGTCTGGAGGGTGGCCGGTGGCATCCCCTGTGCTGTGCCTCTCCCTTTGCCGTGGCCAGGCCCTCTTTTCTTGGCCTCCTCACCCCTACTCCTGCCCCCCACAGCCTCAGCTTCTCTGAGCTGATGGTATCCATTCACCTAAGATGACCCCCAACCCCAGAAGACCACAGTTCTTCTTGCAGGGCATCCCCCTTACACCCCAACCCAGCCTGATTCACTGGCTCTGGCAACCCTGTGAAGGTCACATGGAACAGGCCACCCCGGCTGTCCTCCCAGGGCATCTGTGGTGGCTGTGCCAGCCTTGCCTGGCATGAGTCCTCCATCCCTGCCCTCACACAGCCAGTGGGAGGCCAGGAGGGAGCTGTGGCTGCCTCCTCCCTGGTCACTGGCCCCCAGCTTCTCCCTTTACAGTCCACACCCTACACACGGGGCAGATACACTCTTGCGCTGCTGAGCATGTTACTTTTCAGCTCAGGAAGTTTCTGTGGCTCCCAAGGGCTTCAGAACCAATCTCAACACCTTAGCCTACCGCTCCAGAACCAGAGGCACCTCCTTCCTCTCCTCCCCTGCTTCCTCTCTCAGGCCTCCACAGCCCCATGAGGGCCTGCTGCTCCTGTTCCATCTCCCTGTGTCCCACACAGGGGTTGTAGGATGCTCCGCTCTCCATCCAGCCCCCTGCACCCAGGAGTCCTGAGGGAGCCCCTGAGGGTAGCCCTGCTCCCACCGCCACCCCCACTGCCTGCCCCCCTCCCCTTGGTGGCCTCCTTGCCTCAGGACACCCACCCACTCCCACAAAGCTTGTAGTAAATGCCGGGAAGGATGGAGCAGACCTCCCCTTGACAAGCATCCAGAGTTAGAACCCCCAGGCGGGGACAATAACAACCTCAGCCACTTACTGACCAGCACATGCTGAGTTTAGTGGCTTGAATGTGCAGCTTCGCTGACACGGCCTCCTAGAGTGGTGGGGGCTTGTCACCCTCTGGTACAGATGAGAAGACTGAGACCCAGGGAGGTGTCACAGCTGGTGCGGCTGAGCCAGAATTCAGACTGAATCTGTCGTCTCTGCATTGGCCCTGGTTTGACCCAATAAGACCTTCCCTCTACCTGCGAGCCAGGCGGGGCAGGATTTGAGCCTGGGCCTCGGTTCCCCCAGTTGGCCCTGGGGCAGGGGGGATAATTCTGCAAGCATAGGTTGGACACTTTCTATGTCATCTCCCTTAATTCCCACAGCCACCCCACCAGCCAGGGGCTGTTATTTGTCCTATTTTGTAGATAAAGTGACAGGCTCACTAGCTGATTGTCACACAGTCTCTTAGTAGTGAAACCAGGGTTTGAGTCTGTATGACTCCCCATCCTGAGTGCTTAACCATCATACATTATTTCCCCCCCCCAATTTTCATGTATTAGGCTTTGCCTTGCACATCCATTTGGTCATGCAGCACATAGTTGACTTGTACCATGGCCTGGGCACTAGTTGCGACAGTGAGATGGAACAGTGAGGGCGCCTGGCTCCGGAAGCAACGAGCACTTGCCCAGTGTGGTGCTAGCGTGAAGCCTTGTCATTCCCACTCCAGACTCCAGATCATTTGTTTAACAAACACCTTTACACGGCAAACAGTGTTCACTCAGTGCCTGACACTGTTCTTGGAGCTTTACAATTAAAGTCCTTCATCATAACTATTATCCCCATTTTGCAGATGAGGAAACTGAGGCCCTTGGAGGTGGAGCCCAAGGTCACGTAACTGGTGACTGGTGGAGGCAGAATCACAGCTCAGCACCTCTCTTTCCTTCCCTGAAGTTGTCTCAAGTTGCTCCTTCAGGAAAAAATGGGGTCTTTAGGCCAAGGAAGCTGTGGGAAAGGGTCAGACAGCTGTGGAGACAGAGGGACTTGGATCCTCTTCCTACTTCCCTGTTTGGCAATCGAAGGTCACTAGTGGCAGAACAAACAAGTCGTGTCCGGGGCGGCCTCATCGCCGGCGGCTGACTTCCTGTCTCCTCTCATGTCATCCAGTTGCAAGGCCACATCCTCTCTCCCCTGCTCTCAGACTGGACCATTCCTGCAATAAGAGCTAGCTCCCACCTCAAATAATCATAATAGCAACTAGTATTTATTGAACCCTTAATATGTCCCAGGCACTATACCAAGCATTTCACTTTCATTTCCTCAGTTAATCCCCCAGCAATCTTGTGAGGTAAATGGTATTATCCCCATTTTACAGAGGAGGCCACTGAGGCAAGTAACTCGTCCAAGGTCTCAGAGTTCATCAGTGGCCAGGCTTGGACCCAGGCTGACTCTGTCCCCCACTGAACCACCCCAGCCTTCCCTCCACTTCCCTCTACTCAGGGAAGGGCATGTCTCCATGTTCATTGTTTCTCTCAGGTCTAAACCCCTAGGACACCAAAAGTTGGGTTTTTGCCTTGAGTTTGCAGGTCCCACAGAGACTTTCAGGGTGGTGGCAGAGCAGGGTGGAGGTTCCTTAGGGCTTTGCAGGCATGAGGCTCCTGCTGCACTTGGCCTGGGGGGTTCTGACTTTTTGTCCCCTCCCCTCCCTCTCTCCTCACCCCAGGAGCCCCCATCTCAAAGCCCGCTAACCTTCAAAGGGGCAACTCTCCCCAGTAGTCCCAGCCCAAGTCCACCCTACTCCTGTCCAAGCCAAGAACACATGGAAAACTCCCCAGGGCAGTGGCTGGAACGGCAGGAAAGGAGCGGTGGGGGGAGGAGCGGGTGGTCCGCCCAGGCAGCCCACACCTGCTTCCAATTCTGTGCCCAGCATTCCTGCGGGGCAGCGATCTGCTCAGGAGGGAGGCCGGAAGGAGAGGCTGGGTCTCTGGGTCTCGTCGCTCCCCTGCCCTGACCTCATGGCCTCACCACAGGTAGCTGGACCCAGGGGGCATTTTTGTCTGGATTTGGGATTACAGGGGCTGCACCTGGGTCCCTCTCCCTCTTACTGATGAGCACCCAGAAACCGGGCATTTCGGGATCACCTGAAAATGGAGAGAGGGTGTCAGAATACCAGAGCAGGAAGGTACTCAGATGGGAAAGTCAAGGCCTGGGGGGCCTTTGCCACCAAAATCTCCGGAGACAACCCACCCTCCTTCCCCTTCGTGGGCGAATGGGAACCACAGGTTTTCCAACCCCAAAGCTAATCCTTTTTCAAAAGAAAGGGCTTTTGGAGTCAGTCCCAGCCTCTGCCTGATAATGAAGGCTGTGCTTGCACAGGCAGTGCCAGCAGGCCCTTTCTGGGGTGCCGGTGTCTGTGCGAGTGCTTGCTGAGGGCACTCAGGGGCCAGGCCCTGAGCTGGGTACAGAAAATTCAGGGGTGCCCTGGACCCATCCCTGTCCTCACCGAGGTCCCCGCCAACAGCGAGAAAGCAGGCAGGCAGGATGTCATGGGTCAGGCCCACTTCCATCTCGCCCGGCTCTCCGGCTCTCAGAACACGCTGTACCCTGAGTCCTGCTGGGCCAGCAGCTAGGTGGCAGGCAGAGGACAGTCTCACCTTCCCCTGCCCCCAGGGGCTCTCGTCTGGCTGAGGAGAGCAGATAAACCTCTCCTGAGGAAATTCAGCCATTCAACAAACGCTCATTGAGCGCCTTACTGTGTGCTGGTGCTGGTCTAGCTTGGGTATTCACTAGTGAAAGAGAGAGAGAGAGGGAGAGGGAGACAAAATCCTTGCCCTGGTGGATCTTGTATTTTCATGGGGTAACATAATAAAGTAGAAGGTGGTAAGTACTGTGGGGAGAATGGAGATAAGTAAGGGAGACCTGGAATGTTGAGGGAGGTTGCAAAGGCCACCAGGGTGGGCCTCATGCAGGGGACGTTTGAGCAAAGACTTGAAGGAGGCAGATGGGTGAGCCATGCAGCTGTCAGCAAGAAGAGCATCCCAGATGGGGAACAACCAGGGCAAAGGCCCTGCGGCCCTGTGGTTCTCAAGTGTGCTCCAGTGTAGTTAGAGCAGTGTGGCGGGGGAGTAGGGGCTTAATAGGCAACAGGGCCCAGGCCATGGAGGGCTTGTAGGCCACTGTGAGGACTTTAGCCTTTACCCTCCATGTATTGGGGAGCTTCAGCAGGGTTTAAGCTGAGCAGTGACATTTAAACAGGGTCCCTGACTGCTATGCTGGGGAGGTAGGCAGTTGGGTCAAAAGGGGGCTGGTACAGAGATCCAGGCCGAGATGATGGTGGCTGGGCAACAGGTAACAATGGAGGTGGTGGGCAGTCATATTCAGGATGTGTTTTGGAGCTAAAGCTGATGGGATTTCCAGATGGATTGGATGTGGGGTGTAAAAGAAAGAGAGAGGTCAGGCAGAACAGAAAAGGTTATGCCTGTGCAGCCGAAAGGATGCAGTTGCTATAAGCTGGGATGGAAAGGCTGTGGGCTGAGCAGGTTTTATAAGAAAGATCAAAAGCTCAGGTGACTGAAGGGTCTGAGGGGCAGGGAGGAAACCCAGGACACCGCAGGATCTGCAGAGGCCCCTGACGTCAGGGGCACTAAGCCGGGCCTGCAGGCTGGGCCGAGTGGGAGCGTGGCGGCTGTGTTCCAGGAAGAGTGTGAGTGAGTGAGGTGTGCAAGGAGGCGGCAGAAGGCTTGGCCAGAGGGAAGGGTAGCTTACTCCCCCAAAGGTGAGCAGTGGCCTCCTCCCAGCCCCACCCCAGCTGCTTCCTGGGCAGTTTGCTCAATGGAACAAACACGGATCCCCTCCTCTGAGTCAGGTCCTGCCACCCAGAGGAGCAAGGCCATCGCTGTCCCAGACTGCCTGTCCCAGCTGGTGGGGGCAGCAGGTGTGTGCCAGAAGAGGGATGAGGGAGGAACACCAGTAGGGGCAGAGGGGGGCTAACAAGGTAGGCTTTGGGGCCTAAAGACTGTATTCCTCAGTGAGGGCATATGTGCACACGTGTGTGTGTGTGTTTAGCAGGGAGCTCCAGGACAAGGGCACTGTGGGTCAGAGGTCAGGGGCAGAGAAGTTTAGGTGTACTAGGGATCTGCCTACTGACCCTTAGGATTAAGAGCTCTGGAAGGCCAGGTTGAGGCCTGACCACAGAAGGCCTTAGCTGCCACCCTGAGAAGTCTCGGCTTGAAACCGCAGCAATGGGGGGCCGCCGTTGAAGGCTGTGGGCCAGGCTTTACGGCCATCCTAGCTCCTTTGCCTGGGCTGGGATTGCCCTTCATGGGGGGGCCACGCGGATCCTGCAGCCACTTGCCTGCCTGCCCATCACGCAGGTGTGGCACCGCCAGGCCTGCGCTGACAATTTAATGTCCTGGTTATTAGATGATAATTTTACAGGGCACGGAGCTGCCAGCTCCTGCCCTGGAGGCCCTCCCGGCTCATCTTTATTCAAGGCCGTGCTCTCTGCGCTTTCTGCTTCCCCACCTGGGGGCTCTGCTGGCGTCTGGTGGCCTGAGCCAAAGCGCCCTGCTCTGCACGTATTTCACAACCCGCAGGCTCAAGAGATTAGGGCTCTTTTGCATGCCTCTTTCCTTCATCTGCTTCCTGTGAGCAGGAGGCCTGGGGAGGAAAGATTTTGCAGGAGACAGGGTGTATGGAACCCACAAAAAAGGGGAAGCCAAAAGGAAAGCAGGTGAAGTGTAGGCAAGCGACGGGAAGGCAACCTCAGACCCTGGGAGCTGGGCAGCCTCCAGGAACTGCGGAGCAGGAGGGAACAGATTTCTCCTAAAGCAGGAAGGATTTAGGTCAGATGGTGGGAGAATTTCCTGGCTGCTGAAGTATCGTCTGCAGAGGTTGTGAGAGGTCTTGGGCCCCTGCCCGAGCCGGGGAATGGACTGAATAGCTCCTGAAAATATTTTAATCTCCAAATGTTTATGGAGCCATCAAACCTGCACTCAAGGGACAGTTAGTCTAATCTCCCCACCATCCACGTGGGGAAACCGAGCCGAAGAATGCGAAAGGGACCCGGACGACGGGGCACTGGGCAGGATGGCGAAGTCGCCTGCTGGAGTCTTTCCCATAAGAAGGCCCCAGCTGAGCCCTGCCAGGGAAGGGGAGGACAGTGCTTAGCTTTCCACGGGCTGGCACGTGGGTCAGCCGGCAGCTCCAGGCCCAGCCCGGGGAGTAGGGCAGGAGGACGGGGCTGGCTGGTCCAAGCACGTCGGCCCCTCGAGAGGCAGTGTGAAGGGGCCCTGAATCCCCAGCAGAGGAAGGCCTGGGGGCAGAACAGGAAAGCAGAGTGCTGTGTCTTCACCTCCCTGGAGGGTCTGATGAGGCCACCAAGGCTGAAGGGCTTCCTCAAGACCAGAGGCCGCCTGCAGATGGCCTCGGGACCTGATTCAGTCTCACCTGACCCCTCCCCAGCCAAGCAGCCTGGCTTCGTCACCCCAGGGGCCTTTGCTGCCCTGACTCAGTGCCCCCTCCCCCCCATCCTGGTCCAGGTTCCCTGCAGCCTGAACCTCCGTGAGCAGCACACCTTCTGGGGAAGCGCTCCCAGGGGCTCAGCCCCAGGCTCCAGGGCATGAGTGAGGTAGAAGATAACCCATCTGCATAAATGGAGGCCATGAGGCCTCGAGAGGGGCCAGGCCTGCCCAGAGCCACAGAGGTCTGTGACGGAGCAGGGCGAGAAGTCAGGCTCCTGCCTACCTCCTGGGCACAGAAGGCAGGAGGCTGATAGTGACCAGGCTTCCCTGGGTAACCTGAGCAAGACCATCCATCTAGCCTTTGAGCGGTCGGCCACGGCCCCAGGGGTGCAGCCTCTGGAGTCTGGCTGGATCAGCCATGGAGAGGGCATGCTGTGTAACCCTATCTCACAATGACAACAATGAACTAGACAGATCTTAAAAGTTTACAGAGTGAAAAATCAAGAAATGAAATGAGTTCTATAGGACAAAGTCATTTATATACTTTAAGAATATATACTCACTTCCAAATCACTGCAGATGTTATACAGACAAACAGATGTCAAAGGTATGTCTGAGGGTCAGGGTGAGGGTGATGGTTAAAAAAATTTAATTATGAGTGGAGCCTGGCAGAGACCAGTGATAATGGTTAGTTTGCTCTGAAATGAGAATGATGATAAGTTCAGTTCTCTCCATTCATAAAAACAGGCGTCTCTGGAAAAAGTTCCCATTGGAACCTGCTTTCTAACATCTTTGGTGCTAGGCCCAGGGGCTGATGACTCTGTGTGCTCCAAATAAGAGATCCCAGCCCCCACCACAAAATTATGTCCCTTGACTGATGGTTCTCCCTGTCTTCTCAGAAACCCTTACCCTGTCTCCAGGGCCTTCCTTTAAAATGCACACTTTCTTGGGACGTTGGGAAGGGAAGGTGAGCACAGGGTCTGGTTGTAACTGGACTTCACCCAACATTGGCCACTTTGCCTAGAGTCCTCGTTGTACCCCGCAAACCAGGGAGAGCAGACTAGCACCCCTACCCCTCCATCCACAAGCCCCCACTCAAGCCTGCCCTCATCCCCCTTCCAACATCACAGAAGCCACCGGCTTACCCAGGCCTCTGTGGAGGGGCCGACAGCCCAAGCCTGCGGGCCTGGCTGCTGATGGAATGCCTCCTGGGAAGGTGGGCGGAGAAGGAGGCATTTTTCCTTCCTGGAAAAACATACCAGCTGAGGGAGGGGGCCTGCTGTTCCCAGGGACCTCAGCAGGGGATCCTGAAAGGGGGGGGGGCCCAGCCCGAAATCTCTAGGCTGCTGTCTTTTCCAGCCGCTTCCCCCAGAAAAGTGAGGGTGTGACAGAGGCAGAGCTCCGGCAAGGGGAGCCTGTTAGGGACATCACAGGACCCTTGTGATGGTCAGAGATGTAGAACAGAAGAACCATAAAATGGTTGGAGTGATTCCACTGAAGTTCCGGGGAAGGCACAACGAAGCTGAAGTGATTGAAAAGCAGATAAACGGTTACCTGGGGTGGCGGGGGTAGGAGGGGGATTTACTGAGAAGGAGCAGGAGGGAACTTTCAGGGAGGGCGGAAAAAAATCCATAGTTTGATTGTTGTGGTAGTTACGCCGTGTATACATTTGTTAAAACTTATCAAACCGTATGCCTAAAATCTGTGCATTTGACTATATATAGATTATACTTCGAAACCTCATTTTTATAAAAAGAAGAATAGCAAGTGGTATCCTGGAAGGAGGCTGGGACCTGGGAGCTCCTCTTGGGGCCAACCTGACTTGCTATGTGACTGTGGGCAAATTCATTGCCCTCTCTGAGCTTCCGTTCCCTTCAGCACTTCTGTGTGCTCCAGGATCTTGCAAGGGACAGGGTGACATGAACTCTCGTGGATGATTGGACAGTAAAATATTAAGCCCCTAATCGTTAAAGAAGCTTGCCTGACAGGCTGACAGGACAGGGAAGTCAGTCAGCCTGGGAGCATGGGGAGTTACCCTGCTGACGGGTGACTGGGACCCAAGGCCTGCCTTCTGGGAGCGCATAGTCTGGAGGGGAATAGACACAGGTAAATATGATGAAATATAATTATAGATCAATACAGATCTAGTAGTGAGACAGAAGTGTGTGTAGCTTGGAATGTCACTGCCAATCAGGGAAGACTTCCTGGAGCAGGAGGCACCTGCCTGAACCTGAGATTCCTCAACAGTAAGAGAAGGATGGTCATCTTTGGCTCAGTACAGGACCAGGGTCAGGGCTCAGTGTGTGACCAGGATCAGGACTTAGTATGTGGTCATAGTCAGGGCTCAGTCAAAGGCCAAGAGTGGCACCAGCCCTTACCGGCCTTGAATACCCTTGGCCTCTTAACTGGCTCTTCCAGCTTCCTTGGACTGCATAAATCAACTCATGAAATGGCCTAGAGAGGAAGGGTCGGGCCAGAAAAGCTTTGTGGAGCCATCTGTGCAGTGTTTATTGAAACCAGGCCTGGGGTGGGGGTTGCAGCCCGTCTGGTGCCAAATGCTGGGTCTCCTGAGGCTTCAGGCCCAGCTGACCCACTGCCATATGTTGCTGAGGGAAAGGCTCTTAGATGATGGGAAAGGGGACCATTCCTGTCTTCTTCACCCCCTCCCCCTCAAGCTTCTGGGGACCAGAGAGTGAGAACCAGCTTGATACCAAGGTGGCCCCTTGCTATCAGGGCCTGAGGATCCCTTGGGAAGTGACTGCAGGCATTCCTGGGGGCTTGAGTAATGGGGCCTGGGCTGGCCAAGCAGCCCCCATCAGCCAGGAGCCACCTCATCCCCACCCACCCTTGTGCTCGAGCTTCCTCTTCATTCCGAGTAGGTGAGGTCACGCTGGCGGCTCCTGCGTGAGGCCCAGGCCCGGGCGAGCAGGGGTAGGGTCTGGGAGCCCCAGGGATGTGTTTGTGAGGGGTGGCGTGCAGGCAGACACCTCCGTGGAAGGCTGAGAAGCCAGAGCCCCATCCTCTGCCTCATCTTCTGGGCCTGTGAGCTGACAAGAGGGTTTTGGCAGTGGGAAGAGGGGGCTGGAATCCTGTCCGTGTGACTCAAGCCCCCTCACCATTGCCTGTCCCCCAAGAGCAGAGGGCTTGCAAAGCTAAGAGAAACTTACAGCTTCATTTTATCACTTATCTGCCAAAATCCCTGCAGCCTGAGAGGGGAGGGGACATAGAGGCCCAGGCCCATTCCCCTTTAAGTCGGTGGCTGAGCTGGGATGGAGCCCAGGGCTCTGGAGTCCCCCCACCCCCCACCACTCCCACACTCCCAGCATCAAAGTCTCTCCTCCATTTCTCATGCAGATGGGATCTGCACACCTGAGTTTGGTTTCTGTTTATTCCTAACAACTCTCACTAGGGCTAAGTTATGTATGGAGAGGGGGGAGGCGAATGAGCAGATCCCCGGCTCTAGCAAGTCCTGGGGGACAAGCAGTCCCAGAGGCGGGGGCAGACCCCAGACTTCCCTCTGGCACTGGGCCCTAGGCCCTGCAGGGGAGGAAGCCAGACCTTACTCAGATTGGAGGCCAGAGGCTGCAGATAGGGGAAGGTGGGGTCAGGTCTGGGGGCCAATGACAGGAAGAAAGGAACCCTGAGAAGGCGGGGCTGGGCGTGCAGGCCAGAATCCTGCCGCTTAGCAGCCTGCTCTGGGGAGGTATTCGCCCGTGAGCCCTTCCCGTCCTGGCCACCCCTACTTCTGCAGGCCACTCTTTACCTGGCTCTGCCTCGGAGCCTTCTGCCGCCCAGTTCACACCAGAAGCCCAGGGCTCTCTCTCGGCAGTTCACAGAACACCAGCTACGGGGGTGAGAGGAGAAGAGGGCGTCTGGGGGTGGTGCCCAGAGGCCCGAGAAATAAGGACACGGAGAGTGTCTCAGCCAGGAATTACTTGGTTCACTCAGTCCTGCCTCCAGGCCCTTGTTCAGGCTACTCCCCCTGCCAACAATACCCTTGTATCTTCTCTGCTCTCCAAATTACCCCTGGGCTCAGATCTTGCTCCCATCCCAGCTCTTCCAGGAGGCTCAGCGGCTCCCACAGCATGGAGCTCCAGAGGTGAGCCCCGTGCTCCTGACGCCCTGACGCCACACATGAGCTGAGGGAGAATGGTTCAAATCACACACCTAGCTCAGGCTGGGAGGCTTCCAGGAGGAGGCAACAGCTTGGGTTCCGGGAGGAAGGAGAATGGCAAGGGGCATTTGGGGTTGGGAAGGCCTCTGGGCCTTAACCATGACTGGCCCGACCCTTTCCAATGCCAAGCACGCCTCCCCCTCTCCCTCTGCCCACTGCAGGTCTCCCTGACTTGGTCCCAGATCCCAACTATGTGCAAGCATCCACTTACGTCCAGAGAGCCCACCTGTACTCCTTGCGCTGTGCTGCAGAGGAGAAGTGTCTGGCCAGGTAAGGACTGAGGACGAAGCGCAGACAGTGTCTCAGAGCCATCCAGAACCCGTGCTCAAGCCGGCCGGCTGCCTGCGGGCTGCACGACCCTGGCCAAGTGCCTGAGCCTCTCAGGACCCTGGCCTCTTCATCTGTGGCCCTTGCCTGCCCCAGGGGGGTCATGTGGGGAAGGGAATGTGTGTGATCCAGCATTTCTGTCTATGTCATTATATGAGGAACTTAATGGCATTTCATCTTCACACCAGCCCCAAAGGTACGTGTTCCCCTGTCAGTGAGAGGAACTAAAATCTTCTGATCTGAGCTGCCTCATCAGAAGATTCCTCCTGGGGAGCCCAGGAAAGTCGTATGTGGGGGGTAAGCCTTCAGGTTAGAGGGCAGGATTAAGGAGCCATCTCCACAGAGGACAGGTGTGGCTGTCCAGCAGGGGCAGTGGGCATGGGTGACAGCGAGGCCTCAGTTATGTGTTTGCACTAGAGAGAAGGGAAGGACACCAGTTTACTCAAACCTGGGAGGTGAGCACAGCCACCTCTCTGTTATTCCTGGGTGATTCTGCCTCTCACAGAGCTGGCTTCTAAATTTAGTGAATATTCTGTTCAAAGATGTATGTTTTGGGGACATCTTCCTGTGCTAAAAGAACTAGTTAAAGATTACGTTGGCCACCTTCTTTTGTTGACATCCCTCTGTGTTGAAAGCACCTATTTTTCTTAATTATTTGCTTTTTTTTTTAACATTTGAACTCTATTTACCTTCACTTTTTTAGTATCTGGGAAGCCCTTTGGAACTGAAACATTTTCTCACTTATGGAACCTCCAGTTCACTGCCACTCAGAATAGCTGACCACAAACTGTTACCTATCTGTAGCAAGATAAGGAGCTTGCACCAGAATGTAACTCAGCTCACTGCTTCCTTATCAAGAAAGTCTCCCTTCAAAAAAAAGAAGTGTCAGCTGAACCAGACAGTGTGACGAGCGATGCAGCTGATTAGCGTGCTGGTGCAGGTTCCCGTCTCATTACAGACGGGCCACAGACAGCGGCCAGGCACCAGCCCAGGGCCCACACATGAGTTCCACTCACTCAGCCTGCCCACTTAGGTCTTATCCTTGGGAAGAGGGCGTCATGGTGCTGCTCCTGCTAGGATCCCTCCAGTGGGGAGGGATTCGGCCTCTCTCGCAGTCCACTGAGGCTGAGTTTTGAGGAGTTTGAGTCAAAACCAAACTGTCACCGCATCTTCACGGAGCATCCTGTGCGCCCACACCTGAGCTCCTGGACAGGCTGGGGAGGAGGCAGCTGGGGCCCCACCCTGGGGGTGGGTCTCCTGGTCTAGCTGGAGAGAGTGGCCCACCCATGGCTGAGCGACCGAACCAAGAGACAGGGAGTGGGAGGAGAGCTAGAAGGGACAGTTGGCAGGCAGGAGCTGTGTGAGGTCAGCGCAGGGAGCAGCTGGCCGGGACCGAGGCATCAGCGGAGGCCGGGCGTGGGATCAGACCTAGAAAACGCAGCAGAACTAAGCCCTGGAGCCCTCGGAGCTCGTCGGAAGTGTGGGCTGCAGGCTGCGCCAGTTCACAGACAGCAGGCGGAACCCAGATGAGGGAAGGGACTGGCTCCAGGTCTCCCCAGGAGTCTGTGGCCAAGCTGGGCCTAGAACCCAGACCCTGATGGTTTCCCACGGTGTGCTGAGCCGAACAGAAGGGCAGGATTTAACTGAACAGAGGGAAGGAGGATGTTGTGTTCCAACACAGACACAGACAGATTCCAAGCCTCCCTCAGACAAGGCCAAGGTCCTTACATCCTGGCAGACAGAAGCCTGCACCGCCTGGTGTCCAGACATCCTCTCAGAGAGAGCTAATCCCCATGACGGGCTACCTCCTGCCTCTGGCCTTAGGACCCAGACCTTAATGAGTGCCAGGGAAGTGCCCCTGAGGCTGGCCAAGACAGCTGTCATCGGTCAGCTGGAGAGGGAGGAGCCTCCAGCCAGCCGGGCTCCTCCAAGGGGTGTGCGCACGCGTCCCGCCCTGCCGCCCCGCGCGTCTCTCGCTTTTCCCTTCTCCCCTCACAAGGCTCATCTCAGTGGGCGGCTGGGATCAGCAAGTGAGTTGTGAGCAGGCAACCTGCTCCAAACCTGTACTCCCCAAACAAAGAAGGGCAGGTCACTGGCCTGAAGCCACACAATCAGGGAGAGGTGGCCTCATCACACGAACCCAGCTCGGGGCGGGGGGTCGCAGGCAGTGCTGTTAGAGCTCACAGGCAGTCAAGATTTCTCTAACTGGGGCAATCAGGGCAGACTTTCTGGAGGAGGGGACCTGATGTGGGTCTAGGAGTCTGGGTGAGTTCTGGGTCAAGTGAACAGCACAGTCGGAAGAATAGTTTAGTGAAAGTTGTCTGTTTGGGAAACAGTGTTTGAAACTGGAACCCAGGGTGTGGGGCAGATGGGCAGACAGGACCAGGGAAGTGAAGAGGCTTTTGACACTGAAGAGCCAGAACCCGTATCTTAAGCCCACGCCCGAGACGGCATACTTTGGACAACAATTAGGGCTCTGTCCAGAGGAAGACTTGTCAGAATCTCCTGGATATGGCCATTTCTAAAAAGCCCTCCAAAGACTTTGATGTGCCCCCACCTTCAGGAGCTGTCCCCAGCTGAGAGGCGCTGCAGGCATCAGGGACCCTCACAGGGTCATCGTCAGGCCAGATGCTGCTTTAGAAAGACTCCCCTGGTGGCCGCCAGCCACACGGTGGGGGCAGAAAGGAGGGGAGGAGAGGCCCGAGCCTTGGCCGCCTCAGGGGCAGCCGTGAGGCTCTCCGTGCTGGATGTGTGTGCCTGGCACCCGACCCCGCTCCGGTCTCCCGCGTCCCCACAGCACAGCCTACGCCCCGGAAGCCACGGACTACGACGTGCGGGTGCTGCTGCGCTTCCCCCAGCGTGTGAAGAACCAGGGCACCGCAGACTTCCTCCCGAACCGGCCGCGGCACACCTGGGAGTGGCACAGCTGCCACCAGTGAGTGGGCGGCCCGGGCCCGGGCCCTGTGCTCCCCTCCCCTTGGGCACCCCGGGAGGGGCGGTCCTGGTGGGGCGGCCCGTGAGGTACTTTCTGCCCAGGAGCCATCACCGGGGAAGAGCTTTTCAGAGGAGTCTCAGCGAAAGCTGGACTGAAAGACGAGACAGAGAAAGACGGGTTCTGACAGGATGGAAGTGTCTAGAATACGGGAGGTGGTATGGGCGGGAGCCCAAGAGGGAGGGAGGGGTCCTGAGGAAGAGCCCTCCTAGGGTGACTGGCTCAGTGGGGACAGCAGAGATGCCACCTGTGGGACACAGGGACTAAGGAGCCCAGACTGGTCAGGAGTGGCGTCACAGCAGGGTCACCCGGGCCCGCCTCAGGAGGGGGACGGGATGGGAGGGCCGGGCGACCCCGCTCTCCCCCTCCCCACCCCCAGACACTACCACAGCATGGACGAGTTCAGCCACTACGACCTGCTGGACGCGGCCACAGGCAAGAAGGTGGCTGAGGGCCACAAGGCCAGCTTCTGCTTGGAGGACAGCACGTGCGACTTCGGCAACCTCAAGCGCTACGCCTGCACCTCTCACACGCAGGTCGGGCTGGGAGGCAGGCGGGGGCTCGGGAGGCTGCGGGGAAGCCCTGGCCAAGGGTGGGGCTAGTGCCAAGGCTCCCGGCCGCTCAGCTCGGGCGGGCCATAGTGTGGTCTCACACGCAGGTTGGGCTGGGAGGCAGGCGGGGGATCGGGAGGCTGCGGGGAAGCCCTGGCCAAGGGTGCGGAGGCCGGGCCAAGCGGAAGATGGGCCATTGCCAAGGCTCCTGGCCGCTCAGCTCCGCCGTAGTGTGGGTGGCGCCAATCCTCGGGCCATCACGGGGCCCCTCGGGGACCCCCCTCCGCCCCCAGGCCCCGTCCTACATCATTCCCAGGGGTGTCTGAGCAGCCACCCTGGGCCAGGGTCAGGACGAAGCACAGAGCAAGGAGGGCCCCGGGCTGCGGCAGGGGGCGCGGGGCGGCCCTGAGGGGCGCACAGCACCCAGCCTCTGCTCCTGTCCCATTCCCTAGGGCCTGAGCCCGGGCTGCTATGACACGTACAACGCAGACATCGACTGTCAGTGGATTGACATAACTGATGTGCATCCCGGGAACTACATCCTCAAGGTAGGGCCGTAGGTCCGGGCACTCCTCCAACCCCATGCTCACGCTCAGCGTCCCCGCCTCTGAGATGGGCTTCACCCTCCGGGCATGTTCCCTCCACCCCAGCCGCTGAGCAGCTGCTGGCATTCCTGGGGGGCCACACCTCCCATCTGAGGGTCTTCGCCTCAGACAGACACAGCCTCTTCCACAAAGACACCAAGGAATCTTCAGCCCAGATGTGGTGATGCTAGAGGAGGTGGTGACTCTGTCCTCCCTAAGTGACAGAGGACTTGGAGAGCCATGTGGTCCATCCCCCTGTCTGTGGGCAGGGCAAGCTCTGTACCATCCTGCAGAGACCACTGCCCTTCCCTGAAAGAGACCCCCAGCTCCTCACAGGACCCCTGAAAAGTCAAGGGCTCCTGTTACCAGTAGTCCCTTCTGGCCTGAACCCCTCCTCCATGTACACTCACTCCAATGCCACTCCCCTTGGGGGCAACAAGTAGAAAAGCCCGTGAAGGACGCATAGCCCAGTGTGGTACATCCAGGCAGGCTGGGCGGGGGCAGATCATAGTGACCTTCCCCAGGGAAGCCAAATCTCAGCCTCATCCTTGCAGGTACAAAGTGAGGGTGGGGCGCACTGCTCCACGCCAGAGTAAGGGAAGAGCAGAGAGCTTGGGCCTGGGAGCTTTAACTGGGAGCATGAAGACGGGCTGCTGGGGGGCTGCGTTCAGAGCCCAGCAACCTCGAAGCAGTTGGTTGCAGCCCCATCCCCTCAGCGGGCTCGGTGGGGCCTCTGCCCAGCCTCACACAGGGCCAGGGCTGTCAACGGTATTCTTCTCCTTCTCTCGTTCATCCACTCACCAAACTCCTACAAAGGCCCCTCTGAGTTCTAGACACTGAGGATTCAAGACACATAAGTAATGCGCGGTTCCTGCCCCTAAGGAACGTAACTTAAATGCAACACCACTGCGCCTGTTTTTAATGTACTGCAAATAAGGCTGGATGTAGTCTGCCCCAGTGGAGCTCCCCTATTCCAATCAGTCCAACATTTAAAAGATTTCCTTGTGTCCCAGCAGCTCCTCTTACACGTTAGGCTTGGGCCATCATTTCAGTGAGTGTCAGGTGCCTTACGCTCCAGGGTAGGAGATGCCACCTGGCATCAGACAGGCCTTCAACAGGTCATCTAAGCAGGCATGCACGGTGAAAGGGTGTGAGCCTCGGAGTCAGGGAGGCCAGGCATAGGATCCTTGCTCAGCCCCCACTCACTGCTGCGTTCCCTGGGGCAGTGGTTCAACCTCTCTGACCATGAATGCCCCATGCAGGGTCCCCCTGGCCTGGGGTCTGCGGCTGAGGGAGCTTCCCATCTTCCCATAAGGATGCTCCGATGAGGTTTTCTTTGACTACGAGCTGTCTCTTCATTCCTTCCTCTCTCTGCATGTCCCCCATCTCTCCATCCGTGTGTCTCTGTCTCTGTCTCTTGCGCTCTCCTGGTCTTTCTCCATCTCCCTGTCTCCTCTGCATCCGCCTGTCGGCCTCTCCAGCTTCCCTGTGGAGGCACAGTCCCCCCACCAGACCCCTTCTCCCTCTGTTCCTCTTCCCCTTCAGGTGCACGTGAACCCAAAGTACATTGTTTTGGAGTCGGACTTCACCAACAATGTGGTGAGATGTAACATCCACTACACGGGTCGCTACGTTTCTACAACAAACTGCAAAATCGTCCAGTAAGTGCTCGCCCACCCTCCTCCCCGCCCCAGCCCCTCCCCTACCTGAGGAGCAGGCAGGGCCGGGTGAACACGGAGGATCCCTGCACACAGCTGCAGCTGGGTCTGGCCCACAGGCCGAGTGGCGGGGCCTTGAGCGTGCCCCGCCCAGGCCGCGTGCTCGCAGCGGGGCCAGCGGGGCCAGTGGGGCGGGCGCCCCAGGCCTCCTCGGGTGGAAACCAGCTTGCTGGGTGGAGTCGCATGGGCTCTGCAGTCCTGGTTCTGTGACTCCCTCGCTCTGTGACGTTGGGCAGCTCGCCTCACCTCTCTGAGCTATTTATCTCTTAGGCACTTCCCACGCAGGTTCATGAGGACTTAAAGGCCTGATGTCTGTGTGTGTTCTGGAACCCATCAGTGGTGCTCCATGAATGGCTGCTGTGTGATCACTGGTGTCCTTATCAGGGGGACTGAATTAAGCAGTGCCAGACTAGAAGTGATTCTGCTTGGAATGAGCCGTCATCAGCCCCTGGGCCTGGTTGTGGGGGGAGTGGATAAACTCTGGGCCCACGCCTTTGGCTCGTGGCTCCTGGGCAGGGTCCTGAGCTGTCCCTGCCCGGGGCTGGCTGTCTTCTGCCTCTCTCCTGATTCCCCACATGAAGTACTTTACAGAGGGACCCCCTGCTTACAAACTCACTAAAAAACCCTACTCCACTCCATGTGAATTTTAAATGTTTGATCAGGTCAAAGCAACTCTTTTCCATTTCAAAAGTAAAGAAAAATGGAGTAGTCTCCTAAAGCTTTAGTCCATCAGCTGGGGGGACAAATGGCAGAGATTCTAAGGCCCAGAAACACATCTTTCCCCAAACATGTATGCTTATGAATGGCCGACAGGAAGGAGAGGTTTAGCCTATGACCAGAGTCAGAGCTCAGTGTGTGCCCAGGATTAGGGCTCAGTGTGTGTCCAGGGTCGGGGCTGCATGTGACCAGGATTGAGGCTCAGCATGTGGCCAGGGTCAGGGCTCAGTGTGTGTTTAGAGACGGCCCTTTCCCCTTGGCTGCTACCACTAAGCTGACTTCACAGCCCCCACCATTCCGTGGGAACAGTAGCCTCTGGCTCAGTTCAGAGATGAGGTTCCTCGTCAGCAGAGTGAGAACAGAGTCATCCAGGTCACAGGGTGTTTGAAACGACAGAATCCCGCCCCATCCCTGGCAGCTTAGCCCTTTTGCAGGCCTGGTTTCCGGCACCTCCTCACTTCTCAGGGCCTATCTCTGTTCACTTAAAATCCAGGGCTCACCTAAACGGCAGAGGTTTTCGGAGAAGAAGCGCGAGGGAAAGAGAGGGGAGGGCGGACAAGAGCAAAGGGGGCCGAGGGGTGCAGGGAGGCCGGGAGCCGCCTCCCCTCCTGTCCTGCTGCTGGGAAAGGCGCGAACAGCACCCCACTTCCCAGGCGGCATCGTGGGCTGGGCCCCTCAGCGAGGCAGACAGAGCAGCAGCATCCCTGAGCCCCCCTCCTGGGGCCTGCGGGCGCAGGGAACGCCGGGGCCCTTCCTTCCGAGCCCTTTACATAAGTGCTTGGAAAGGCTCGCGTCTCATTAGCGCGTCTCCACGACCCTGACCGCAGGCGGGCGGCTGGGCCAGCACACAGGAAGCCGGACGGAGCCTTCCCAGAAAGGCCACGGGACTGACGCCTGTGGGTTTCAATCATGTTTCTGAAAAGGAAAAAAGAGGCCTTTTTTTCAAAAGTATTGAGATAGAAAAAACAAGAAAGTATTTCCAAACAGTAGCAGCTCTGCTAATGGCCTAGAAAACAATTTGGAACTCAGGGCATGGGGGGGGGGGTGGGAGTCCACAAAACCCCTCTTCTTGGAGCTGGGGGTGAGGGGTCCCGTCCCCAGAGCCAGGAGCACTGAGGGAGGTGGAGGCCTGGGCTGCCCTCCCACGAGGGATCTGGGCGGTGGGAGGGAAGCGCTCTGCCGGGGAGGCAGTTGGGGGGCCCTGCTGAGTTGGGCCGGGGCGCTACCCCTGAGCCTGCTCTCTTTCCTTCCTTAGGTCCTGATCTCATGGAGGGTGTACAGACGGCCAACCTCCCCACCTCCTAAAGCAGGCCCTGCTCCCCAGGCAGCCTCCCGCCAGGACAAGCCCGGCCGGGGGGCCCAGACCCACCACCCACAGGCAGGGGCAGCTGGACCCCGAGAGCATCCTTCCCTGCCCGCCTCAGGGAGCGAACGTGGACTGAAACCACAGGGATTCCGGATGCCAGGCCCAACTGTGTACTTAACTTTCCCCTACAACGTTGTTTTGTCGGTCGTTGGTTTTTATTTTTTATATTTTGGCCACACCACAGCAAGATTGCCCAGGCCTGGGCTGAATAAAACAAGGTTTTTCTACTCTGTGGTTCTGCAAGTGGCCTGCTGGTCGGGCTGGCCAGGGCTAGCTTGGGCTCAGAGGACATCCTTGGGCTTCATCCCGCCCTAGCAGAATGCGGAAAGGGTAGCCACAGCCCTGCAGGACCACAGCTTGACCGAGAGGGCATCACACCCACTGTGGAAACCCCGCAGGGTTTATCTCGGGGCCAAGCCTGCTGCGAGGGAAGAGGCCCACGCCCCACTAGGGGAGGGGCGCAGGTATCTCATCCTCCACCCCCATCCCCCCTGCAGCCGCACACTCCCACCCCCCTTGCTCTCTCACACAGTCACCCACTCCACCAGCCACTTGCTCCCTTACTCACATATTGAGCGCCTACTGATCGCAGGGCCCATGCTGGTGCAGAGCACACACCAGAAAATCAGTTCCTGCTAACAGGATGGGGGGGTGCACCCCTCAACGTGAACTCATACCTAGTGATAGCCCTTTGGGGCAGCAGTGGAGCTGTCACATGGGGGGGTGGTGTCTGCCTGGGAAGGGAAAGAAAAGTTTACTTGGCAGAGGCTGATGGGGGTGGGGTGGGAGGTGGCCCTCTCGCTCCCGCCCTGGCATTGGTACCCCGAGCTCTGGATACTGAATACTCTGCACCCACCTGCCTCCTGCCAGCTCCCTTCCTTCCCTGGGGAGTAACACTAGTGAGAAAGGGAAAGAAACTTGGTCCAAGAACCAGGGCTCTGGGTTCCCAGGGCCAGTTCTCCTGCTCAGTGGCTGTGTGGCTTTGGGCAAGGCATACTATACCTCTGTGCCTCAGTTTTCCCATCAGTAAAAGGGGAATGCTCTCCTGGCTGGCCCACATGCTGACACAAAGAGCCACTGAGCTGCTGCTGCAGGTGCAGGTCCTGGGCGAGCGGCAGGGTGTCGGACCCCCCAGGTCACGGTGGACTCCCCAGCCTGCTGCAGCCAGCCTCCTCCAAGGAGAAGGGGCGCCCCCAGCCATTATGGCCATCACACTATTCACGCCTCAGGGTCCCAAAGGGTGGAGAGGGAGGGCTTCTTGGAGCCATGCTATGCTTCCAGAAGGTCCTGGCCCCAGCCTACTGTAGCCCTTGGGCCACTCACCAGCCCAGGCAGAGGATGGAGTGGAATGTGGCTGCAGCCCCTCTTGCCTTCCCTCACTGAGTCTTGCTGGATTCAGCTCTTTCCTGGCCCAGGGTGAGAACGGCAGCCCTGCCCTGGTTCTGCTGCACCCGAACCTACAGAGTCTCAGACATGCTGTTCTAATTGCAGCCCCACCCCTGGGTTCCCCCAGGAGAGCAAGGGAGGGCTCAGACTCGGTCACCAAATTCCATACTGTCAGAAGGACCCTGGGGGGTTGAAGCAAAAGTCCCCAGTTCCCAGGTCAGAAAGCTGAAGCCCAGGATAGGAGCCTGTCTGAGGCCACAGGCTTCAGCAGGTGCTCAAGGGAGGCTCGTGGGGAGGCACAGTGCTCCTGGCAGGGCCGGGGGCTGCCCGGCTCTGGAGGGGGCCGGATGGTGAGGATGAGTGAGACCACAGCAGGAGGAGCAGGAGGGAAGGAGAAGACCACCTTTGTGCCTGAACCAAAAAAGGGTTATTCCTTAGAAGTCACATTATGGGGCTTGCCTGGTTGGTGAGGGGCTGGTACAAAAAGGTTCCCTCTCGGTCCACAGCAATGCCTGTGTGCCCCGCCCCTCCCCTCCGAGGTGGAGGTCCCTCTCCCGCCTTCTGCAGCATCCACACTGGCCCCACACCTGATGCCTGCCTCTTGGGCCAGCCTCCTGAGGAAGCTTCCTGCTTGCCCCGCTGATTCCAGACTGAGTGAGATTAATGACACGTGCCCCTCTAGCCTGGGGCTGGGGGATTACTCCCCAGCTCCCAGCAGGTATCTCTCCTTTCTCTCCTTCATGGTCGATACCAAGGCCCCCTTGGCCACCCACCATAGCCTCTGAGCCCCACTGGTCACCCACAGGGATGGGCCCTCCCCAGCTGCTCCTCACTGTGGCTGCCTCCGGCACACGCCCACCCACAGCATTTGCTGGGAAGCCCCGCACACCTCCCCACAAACCCCCTGCCATCCCCCAGATTGAGTCCTGCAGGCAGAGTCCGGCGATAGGGTTGGCATCAGCCGGCCAAGCAGAATGAGAGGCACTGGCCGCACCTCGGAAACTTCACTGAAGCCCGTGGGTTCCGGTCAGGAGAGCAGCCAGAAGCCAGGACTCGAGGGCATGCCTGACACATCACCCTAGAAGCTGCAGTGGAACACCCTAAGAATGAGAAAGTCCCGACAAAGCTTTAACAAAGCTCAAAGCATGGAAGGCAGGTGAAGCCGGTAAGGAGCTCGGTTCCCACATGCCCTGGCTATGTAAAATCACTTCTTTTAAAAAATTTTTTTAAATTAAATTTAATCTGCTTTGAGCCCCTGGCAACCAGGTGGGAGATTCAATGTCCTAAGTCATTTTACTCCCACCCTGGAGGCCTCGAGAAGTCCAGAAGATCAGAGAGAAGCTCTGTGGTCTTTGGTTCCCTCCAGTCACTGCACGCAGGCTCAGAGACTGAACCTGAGGGTGGGTGTCTCAGCTTCCTGTAAAGCTGCGGCACAAGGGCACCACACAGCATGTCCCTCAAGGTTCATACATCCTCAGGGCACCACCAGGAGCAGCAGGCTGTCCCTGCTACTGTGTAGCACGGCCACAGCCCGCATCCCCCTCTGCTGGGGGAAGCTGTCCCCACCTCCTTCCTCTGCCTGCTTCCACCACCATCCCCCTAACTCCTCACTCCTTTCCTCTTCCTCTTTTGGGCAACCTTCCATCACCCCACAGTGTGCCTCGGCTCACAGAAGCGACCTCAGATCTGGCCCTTGGGGTGGGGAAGCACAAGCACAAGGACCTCTTGGGGGCTTGACGGGGGGGGGGGCGTGAGGGGGCCAGCAATTAGCATGCACCAGGCTCAGCCCTAAATGCTGTGTAAAAGGTTTGCCCATTTCTCACACTGACCTTGCGAGGGGGGCACTGTAATTATTCTCATTTTGCAAGTGGGGAAGCTGAGGCATAGAGAGGTCATGTGACTTGCCCCAGGTCCCTCAGCTAGTAAATAGGAGAGCCGGGATTCAATCGCAGGCACATTTCTGGAGACAGGGGAGTGGCTTCCACCAGATCCTCAAAGGCATCTGAGACCAGACAAAAAGCCACATGCCTGTGCTTTGAAGCACAGCCAGGGCGCTATTCAAACCTTCATCTCCTTCCTCCGCAGCTCTCTGGATTCATGACTCCTGGAAACAGCAGCTCAAAAACTGGCTGGGCGCAGAGAAGCATAATTCCTCCTCGAAGTAGTATAATTCATATTTAGATTGCTCTTTACGGGAAGGGGAAGGTAGAGACAAATGAAAATAGACAACCCACCAACTGGTCTAGTCAAGAAAAACAATGACACAAAACACGAGGTTAGAAAGGGAATATCAGCACAGCGATGCAGATGACTTTCGAAATCTAAGAGAACAGTACCTCCAGCTCCATACTTACAGAGTGCTGCAACATGAAGTAACAACATTCTAGGGGTATACGTGTTAATTGCCAAAACTGCCTCCATGAGTGAAAGACCTGTAACCACAGAAGAAATTTTATAAGTTGTCTCTAGAAAAGACACGAGATGTAGAGTTTTAGCATGAGTCCTTTCAAACTGGAAAAACAGGTTATTTCTACTTCTCTATTTAAACTTTTTCAGAGCCTATGGGGGAAATGATGGATGGATTTTGTGCTTCCAAACTGATCTGACTGAGCTCCCGACACCCAAATCTGACAGAAACAGGCATCCTACCCCACGCACCTTCAGTGTGATAACCACAGACCAGTTTCATTCTTGCCAGTGGGTGTAAAACCCTGGACCAAAGGCCAGCAAATGGAATCCTGTATTATCTTGCTGCCTAATAGAGTCAGCATTGCCCACAATTGTCCAACACCCAGTGTTTGGCATGCTTTCCCATAACCCAGACCTGTGCTGGGGGAAAACCAGACCTGATATCCATGTCCAGACAATCTGTACACACACTTCCTTTGTGCAGTCTTAGGTGCCCCTCTCAGGAAGCAGACAGAATCAAATGGGGCAGGTGTGCAAAACTTGCAGAAATACAAAAAGGCTACAGCTTGAATTATTGCTGGAAACTTGTGGTCAGCTGGAATAACCTGCTAGGTTGATAATTTGTCCTTTCTTTTCCTTTTTGAGAAGTTCTTAACTGTTTGTTTTTAAATAAGTTACAGTCTTTCTCCCTGCTGCGCTTGGTAACATCTGATTAAATAGTCAAGTCCTGGTGGAACTCCCTCTTCGCTGTATCAATATGCATACCCTCCAAAAACTCAGGGATGGTGCCTGCAGAGACCTGGGCAACAGAACCCTGGGCCCAAGGGACTTGATCCAGCTGGCAGTGCACCCATGGCAGACAAGAGAAGCAGGGCTTAGCCTCTGTCTGGAGTCCCAGCAACCCGGGAGCTTCTCAGGCAGGAAATAAGACTGTCACTGCCCCTTGGAAGCCACCAGAGGGCGCATGACTCTTATTTCCAGGATATGTGATCTAAAAGGCCATCTCATTTCTGACTACAGCCATTGTCTCTTTCACTTTTAAAATATAATTCAGATATATTAAGGAATAATCTGCACCCGGTGAAATTCAGCCATTTTAGGCATACATTTTGATGAGTTTTGACAAGCATGTGCAGTCGCAGAAAACCCTTGACAATCAAGATTTAAAATATTTCCATTACCCTTAAAAGTCCCCCTGTGCTTACTTGTAATTTCCTACCCCTATCCTCATTCCTGGCAACCACTAGTCTGCTTTCTGTCCCCATAGTTTTGCCTTTTCCAGAATCTCATATAAATGGAATCATATAATATATGGCCTTTTGTATCCATCTTCTTTCAGTTAACATAAGGCTTTTGAAATTCATCCATGTTGTGTGTATCTATAGTTCCTTTGCATTGCTAAGTTGTATTCCACTGTGTGGACCATAATTTGTTTTTCCATTTATCAGAAGATATACATTTGGGTTGTTTTCAGTTTGGGGCCGGAAAACGGCTGTCAATATTCACACCTAGGTCTTTGAGTAGACACACATTTTCATTTTTCTTGGGTAAATACCTAGGAATGAGGTTTGAGTCATATGATAAGTGTATGTTTAACTGTACAAAAAAACTGCCAAACTCTCTTCCAAAGTGGCTATTGTCCCACAAAATAGCTATTGCCAGCACTTTGTAATGTCTTTTTTCTTTTTAAAGTCATTCTAGTAGGCATGTAATGGTATTTCATTGTGGTTTAAATTTTCATTTCCCTAATGTTAGTAATGTCAAGCATCTGTTCACATACAGATTTTCCATCATATCTCATGTCTGCTGAAGTTTCTTTTCAAATCCTTTGCCCACTTTTAATTGGCTTATCTGTCTTATTGAGTTGGAAGAGTTCTTCATCTATTCTGGATACAACTCCTTTATCGATTACGTGTTTGCAAACATTTTCTCCCAGTCTGTGGTTTGTATTTTCATTTTCTTACTAGTACCTTTGGAGGAGCATAAGGTTTTCATTTTGGTGAAAGCCAATATAATCATGTCTTTTCTTGTGTGGATTGTACTGTTTATCTTATCTAAGAAATCTCTACCTAAACAAGGTCATAAAAAATACTCTCTTCTATTTTCTAATATAAACATGTGATGCTATAATTTCCCTCTGCCCTGCTTTAAATTGTGTCCCACAAATTTGGTATGTTGTGGTTTCATTTTCATTTAATTAAAATATTTCTAATGACTCTCATGATTTTTCTTTGAATCATGAGTTAGTTAAAAGTGTGTGTTTAATTTTCAACTATTTGGAGATTTTCCAGATATCTTTCAGTTATTGATTTATAGTCTAATTTTATTATGATGGGAGAACATACTTGCATGATTTTAATTATTTTTAATTTGTTGAGATTTGTTTCTCGGCTCAGCATATGGTGTATCTTGGTGCAGTTCCATACGCCTTGAAAAGAATGTGTATCCTGCTCTTGTGGGGTGGGCTTTCCTATAAATGCCAATCAGGGTGAGCTGGTTAATAGTGCTGTTCGAGCTATCCATGTCCAGGCTGATTTTCCGTCTATTCACTCATTCTGTCGAACATTGGAAGGGAAGTGGACTTGCCTATGTCTCCTTTCGGCTCCTCCCAGTCACACGTGTCTGTGTCCTGAAGTGCAGCTCTCCAGTGTGTGGACTTTGAGGTTGTCATCCCTCTTGACGAGTCTGACCTCTTGTTCATTGTGTGTTGTCCCTCTGGATCCCTGGAAATGTTCTCTGTCCCATAGTCTACTTTGTCTTGTGTTAATATAGACACTTAAGCTTTGCCTTAGTGCATGTCTTTTTTCCTTTTTACTTCTAACCTACCCAGGTCTTTATATTTAAAATGGGTTTCTTGTAGATTACCTCGGGTTCCAGAGGGGTTTCTTGCTGTTGGCTTTTGGGGGTTGGTGCAGGCCTCCACCAAGGAGCGGGTCCCTCTGCAGGCTCTTGCTCGCCCCCTAGTGGTAGACTGCTGCTGCTGTTTCTCGGTCCTCCTGGCTCCCCCTCACGAGCCTGTGCACCTGGGACAGAGAGAGTCGGCCTTGGCCGTGTTCCCGACTCTCGCCTGGTATCTCTGGCAGGTATTGGACAGGAGAACGTTTCCTGCTGCTCCCACAGGGGCAAGTCGGGGCGTTGACTTTTATCCTTAGATGTCCCAAGATCGTAGAAGCAGTGGATCTAGTTCCTGCCTCTCCTCCAGCAGCCCTGGGACCAGTCTACTGCGCCTCATCCCACACCCCTCTCCTCCGGTGGCTGTGAGAGAACTGCCTCTGGAAAAGTACATGACGTTGTGAGCCCGCCTTCCAGCAGAAGCCAATCAACTCTTGCTCGTCTGTGCCAACAAGGGGGTCTCTTCCCTCACCCACTCCTCCTGCTCTGCCTTCAATCTTCCTCCTGGGAAAGTGGGGGGTGGGCAGCAGCATATCTGGCTTTCTCTGCCCAGTCCCACCCAAGTTGGAAGCAGGGACAAAAATTGTGAAGCTGCCAGTTATTAATTGAGTCCTGACCATTTGGGGCTGATTGCTATGGAAGTCACCCTTTAGCTTCCTGGATTGTCACTCAAGGTAGCAGGCTGGCTTCCTGCAAGTCTGACTTCCAGCAGGCGGCTCCTGCTGTAGATAAGGGGTTGGTGTCCCAGGCAGGCTGCTGTGGGTCAAGAATCAGAGCTCTATTTTTACGGGTGGTCTGGCCTTGTCCCCTTGTACATTCAGTCCCTTGCCGTCCTCTCCTAGAACTCTCCAGTGGCGGCCCACAGCACAGAGTCCTTACAGTGGCTCCAAGGCTCTGTGTGAACTGGCTCCATTGTCAACTCCAGCCTCAGCCCCCACTCTCCCCTGCTCTCACTCCAGCCACACTGGCCTCCTTGCTGTTCCTGAACATGCCAGGCCCTCTCCCAAGGCGCTGATGGCCTTCTAATGTACTGCATGACTTTCCTATGTTTAGCGCCTCTTCTTTATGTCTGTCTCTCCCAACTAGAACGTCAGCTCCGCAAGGACAGGCACCTGGGTCTGTTTGTTGCCCACGACTCAGCACGTGTGATGTCGCCTCGTCTAGCAGAGTGAGTGCCCCATACAGCGTTTTAGAACGAATGATTGAATACGTGATTATGAGTGTGTGCAGATGTATTTGATAACATCAACTACTTTTGTTGGGTGCCTGGGGCTCTGGGCACTGTGCTAAATGCCTTCATATGTCATCCCACTTGTATCCCTCATAGCCCCCTTACAGAGTAGGTGTTATCAGGGCCACTTACTGTTCAGGTAAGGTGGTCCCAAGGGACACAGGGCCCAGAGTCTGAGAGCGTCTCAGGAACCTAGATAAATGTTTAAAACCTGAGAAAAGTCTGGCTCCAAAATGCAAAAACTATAGAATAACCCGAATTAATAAATGTTTAATCAAATACCTACAAAATGTTGTCAGTGGTTCATTTATGTCATTAATTCTGTGTCATCTTCTTTAATTATTAAATGCAGTGTTCATAAGAGTTTCATTATATTTGGAATTAATTTGTGGATTCATTCTTAAACTCTCAGACTACTTCCAGAATGCAAATGAATGCCCACAGAGTGCTGAGAACTTGCAGATAATTACACTGTGAATGAATTATTCTTAGCCAGATAATCTCCAAGATAAACCTACAAAAATCACTTCATATTATTTTACAGTAATATGTTATATTTAATGCAGCAATTCTGTGCATTTTAATAATTGATTTGGGGAGGAACCTCCAAAACTAACAGCATCTCATCCTAGGAAGGTCTTAAAATGGCCTTGGGTATAATTAGCCCCATTTCACAGATTTAAATCCAGGGTCTACAGTTTCCCGATTGTGCTAGTCAACCTCCCCCAGTTCTCCTGGCCAAATCCTCACCTTCCTGCTCCCCACTTCCCTCCCTGCGCAGCTCCCCATCGCCACTCTGCCCAGCCCTGGCCGGGGAGGATGCAGGGATGTGAGCACGTGTGAATGAGTATGGGAACCCCAGGCAAGGTGCACGTTCCCTGGTCCTGGATCTGCTCTTCACTTCTCTGCAGGGAGGGAACCCCACTGCCCCCTAAGATGCTTCCCAGCCCTGAGAGCGCATCTGGAAGGAGAAAGCCAGCTATCGCCCAAATCGCCACAAGGTGGTGCCACAAGCCCGTGACTGGGCTTCTATGGCCCCTGTTCAGGGAGAGGGGATTCAGACCAGGAGGACAAGGCACCGCAGGAGGCCCCTGGGAGCCCTCCTCACAGCATCTGCTGCTCCTGGGGGCGACTCTACCCCTTGGGGTGTCCCTCGGGGCTCTGTTTGCACCCCGGTGGCAGGCACAGGGGTTTGGCTCCTACTCCCTCGCTGTGCCTGTCTCCCCTGCTGTTCTGTATCCTCTCTCCATCTCTCTGCCTCTCCTCTCTCCCCACCCCATTCCTCTCCCTCTGTCCTCCGTCTGTCTCTCTCTACCTCCATCTGCCTCAGCAAATCTAATGCTCCTTCATCTTATTCAACAAGTCTATGGTAAAAACCAGTTGCCGGTGCCTGACACACAGAAAGGCAATGAAAGCACACAGGAGCCACAGTCCAGCAGAAGACATTCCCAGCAGATGGCTGTGGTGGGCGGGTCCCCTTCCCCTCCCTCCCTCTCCCATCCTCTCTCTCTCCGGGCTGTCTCCTGGCTGAGAGGCAGAGAACCTGGGGCAGCAGATGGAGAATGTGCCTCTGTCCATCCCTGCTCCGTCCACACATACCCCGGTACAGTGGAGTCGGGCTCAGCAGAGCAACACAAAGCCCCAGGATCTTGGGATGTTTATTCTAAGCCAATCCCACTGCCCCAGAGTCCCCACTGTGCACTGTCGGAGTCATGGGCTGAGAGGCCATGAGACAAAGGTTTGGGGCCCAGCCCTCCCACAAATCCCTCTGGGAAGGTTTTCTCTGGGCCTCAGTCTTTCCACCTGTGGATGGATCATCTCTAGCTCCCTTCCAGCTCTGTGCCCTGCAGTTCTCCAGGACTGTCTCTGCCTGGCCCTGGAGGCTCACCTCGCACTCCCAGCTTCTCCTTGTCAGTCTTGAGGACGCTGGTCTGAGGTCATCACTAAAAGACTTGCTGTCCAGGCTGGGGAGCTGGACTCCACTTGGCCTAGGATGGGAATCAAGAACCACTCACCAGGAGGAGCCAGAAACTTTCTCCTTCCAGCTTCCATTCATCTGATACCCAGATCTCCCCAGGCACCCCCGCCTTCACTCTCACGTCATGGTTTTGGCTTGGAGGCTCCACCGAGGGGCTAACCCAGGAAGGCCTGTGTGAGTGACCCGAGGACTAAGGCTTTACCAGCAGCACTTCTTTTCCTTGAAACTGTTACAGTTAATGGCGATCCCGGAGCCGCACCCCGCGTGCTAGGCTGCGCAGGGTGTGCAGGGTGGATTTTGCCTCCACCCTCACTTCCTCCCTTTTTCTCCAGGGTGAGATATCACTCTTTTTGTCCACAGCTACTCCCTCCTCCATCAGGGCTCAGGGACCTATTCCCTTCTCTTCCTCTAGAATCTCCCTCTCACCCTCCCTACTAGGTCTTTTGAATCAGCATCACACCCTCTCGCTTCCATCTTCAAAATACCCACCTCCATGCTAGCTGATGCAACCACACAAGAGAAAGCATTTTAAAGCACTGAAATAAGGAGGCGACGTTATCAACATTTGCAGGTGATTGTATATTGAGGATGAAGCCCTCTGAATAAAAATAGTAAGGGAAGAATTAAGTTAGTAAGGTACAGAATTCCTACAGAGCAGTACATTGCATTCTGGTCAGATAATATAATGAAAGGAAAGACCCCACTTATAGGAGTATCAGAAAAGATAAAGTGCCTGGGAATAAACTTAATAAGAAATGTTCAAGACCAATACGAAGAACACTGTAAAACTTCTGAACAGAAGAAAAGACACAAAAACAAGCCACGTTCATGGATCAGAAGACTCAGTATCATAAGGACTGCAATTTTCTGCGTTACTTCACACAGTTAATGTGATCCCAATAGATACAAATTTTTTTAACTAGACTGGGTAATTCTAACGTTTATTTGAAAAACAGCAAGAATAGGCAGGGAGAAGTTCTCAAGCACCGAAAAGAATCTTACAGATACTACACATTTTATAGAGTCTTAATAATTAAAACCATGTGGCCCCAGTACACGGACAAACATTAGTCCAACGGAACAGAACAGAAAGCCCAGATAGAGGCCCCAAGACAAACAGAAATACATGGTGTTGAAAAAAACATGGAGCTATGTTTTATGCTCATTTAAATCCCAAGTGGGTCAAACAGCTACATGTAAAAAACAAAATAATGGGAGTACCTGGAATTCCTGTATGATCTCAGAATGGAAATTAAAAATCTAAAAGCCATAAGACCAAATATATATCAATTCAAATACATTTGTTAAATTTCCTGGAAAAATATCATGAGCAAAGTCAAAACACAAATAAATGGGGTAAAAAAAGGTACGATTCACATCAAAAAACATCTACTGTCCCTAATATTTAAAGAGCTCCCAGATGTCAAAATAAAAACAGGAACAACCAACACTAGAAAAGTGGACAAAGTAGATGAAGTAACAGTTCACAGGGAAGGAAGCGCAACGGTTTTTCGACGTCTTACAAACTGTTCAACTTCAGTCAAAATGAGAGAAATGAAAATTGGAAAGTTTTGAGGTGATTCAATAGGGAAAATACATCTTTTCAACAAGAAGTTCGAGAACAACTGAATACCCATGGAGGAGGGACATCTCAACCTTTTATTTCATACCATACACCAAAAGTAACTCAAAATGGATCACAGGCCTAAAAGTAAGAGCTGAATCTATAAACTTTTAGAAGAGGACATAGGGGGAAATTTTTCAAGACCTTAAGATGAGTAGAGCTTTCCAAGACAAAACCCTAACCATCAAAAAATCACAGACTGGACTTCATCAAAGTTAAAAGCTGTTGCTTTTCAAGTTAAAGCATTAAGTTAGAAAGGTAAGCTACAGACTGGGGGCACATAAAACAAATACACTTATCTGCTAAAAGACGTGTAACCAGGAGATACTAATAACTCTTAAAGCTAATACCACTACTATGCCAATGAGATAAATAAGCCATTTTTTAAGTGGAGAAAAAAATGTCTGACCAGACACTTGACAAAAGAAGACGTGCCCAATGGGCACGTGAAGAGAGGCTCAAAAGCACCCGTCATGCCTGCTGGGAAAGATCGACGCCACCAAGTGCCGGCACAGCCGCTCTGGAATTGGTTTGGCAGCTTCTTGACCCAGAAATTCTACTCCTAAGTATTTACCCAAATGAAAACGTATGTCCATAAAAGACTCGTGCACAGACAGATGTTCAGAGCTTCGATAATCAAAACTGAAAACTACTCAAATATCCATCAACAGCGGAATAAATTGTGCACCTATCCATAAAGAGAGTATCACTACCAATACAAAGGAACAAACTACAGACACACACAGTAACATAGACGGCTCTCAGAAACACTCCAGGGAGAGAAAGAGGCGAGACAAGAAAGGGTCCACATGGTCTGGCTTCATTTGTATGAAATTGGAGAAAAGTGAAATGTCATCAACAGTTACAGAAAGTGGAGACCCGGGCCGGGGGCGGGAGGAATGGGTTAGGGGCAGACGGGCAGTGAGGACTGACGTGGAAGGGACACAGGGAACCATGTGAGTTGATGGAAACGTTCTGTATCTTGATTGTGGTGGGGCTGGTGGTTACACGGTGTTCACATTTGTCAAAACACATCAAGCACATTTAAAGTGGGTGCATTTTATTATATTAAATTATACGTTTAAAAAAAGTAAATGCTGGAGGAAGACAGCAAAAACCTTGTGCTTTTAGTGGGACCGAAAATCCAAGTCTTAAAAAACAATAGGTGGAGAGGGTATAGCTTAAGTCGTAGAGCGCATGCTTAGGATGCACGAGGTCCTGGGTTCAATCCCCGGTACCTCTGTTAAAGATAAATAAACCTAATTACCCTTGCCCACTCACAAAAAATTTTTATAAAATACATTTAAAAACATTTAAAAATAAAAAAGCAATAAACAACTGAGCAATTAAAAAAAACTATACTGAGATATAATTTTTCACTTACCAGACTGTCAAAAAATCCAAAAGTTTAGTAACATACTGTGTTCGCATGGCTACGAGGAAAAACAGACTCTCAATCACTGATGACACGAGTATAAATTGGAATAACCTCCAAAGAAGGCATTTGGACAATATTTATTAAATTAAATACTTTGACCTAGAAATTTCTCTTCTAGGACTTTATCCCACAGGTGAACTTCAACCACAGCTGAAATAGCATATGTGAAAGGTTATTACTGCAACGCTGTTCAAAATAGAAAAACATAAAAAATAATCTAAACGTCCATCAACGCAAGCCATGTTAAATTAATTATGATACATCCACATAATGGAATCCTATGTAACTACAAAACTGAACGGGGGAAGTCTAGGTGTGCTAATCTGGAAAGATTCTCAAGTGTAATGGGAAGCAAACGAATCAACAGTGTGTTGTCATTTGTGTAAAAAAGAAAAAACCAAAAAACAAAAAAGCCCCAGAAAATAATATTTAGATTTTCTTGTAAATGTATTTTTTTTAAAAAACCCAACTTCTGGAAGAATAATCAAGAAACTAATACCAGGGGTTCCTGTTTGAAGGAAGGGTGGAACTACGTGGAGTGGGATGAGGGGCACTTTTCACAGCGTGCTTTTTTCATCTTTTAAAACGTTCCAACCATGTGACTGTACTACCTATTCAAAATGACTTATTTTAAAAATGACATCAGAATAATCCGTTATATATTATACACCAACACAGCGGGCGGTAACTATTTTCATTATCATCATTCATCAGGTTACCTCGAGGGAAAAACGCAGTGTCTACAGCAGTGCAGGGCACACCCGGCACCAGTAACACCTACTGCTCATCCTCTCTCCCCAAACCCCTGCACAGGCCCGCTCAGACTTCAGGTTCCAGTTCCCCAGACTGGGGCCGGGCTGCCTCTTCCTGTGCACCCTCGCCCTCGCCCTCGCAGGGGCTTTCCTCTCCGCCCAGTGCCCTTCCGCCATCTCCTCCTCTCATCCCCACAGCTGCCGGTCTTGGCATCACCTCCTCTGATCAACACTTGTTCCCTCCCTCCCTACACCCAGGCCTGGTTGTCCCCTTGTCACCCGCTGTGGACTGCAAGGTCTGTTCAGAGGCCTTGAACCTGTGGGCTCCCTTTCCTGGAGGGCTGGCCTCACCAAACAATGAGCTCCCAACAGGATGAGGGTATTAAAGGCTGCCGGGCTGGTGGCAAGCCCTGCTCTCCACCCACACAGACATCTAGAAGTTTCAGTTTCCCCTGGTTACACAGACCCTCTGAACCAAAGAGAGAACGTGAGTTTCGGTTTTCCTTAAGCCTTCAGGAGGAAGATGCCTGGGGCTCCCCCTCTGACACCTGGGGCACTGCGTTCCGCAGCAGCAGAGGGAAGAGCTGCAAATGGCTCAGGCATGAAGCTCACAGTCCAGCAGGAAGGGCAGGCACTTTTGGAAGAACAGTGACACAGACAGTGGGAAATGGGCACGATGACAGTCCCAAAGTAGAAGGAGAGCCCAGGTGAGAGCACAGGAGACCACGTCCCACTAGGGCTCATGGGCGGTGGGAGTGTGACCCACGGGACTGGAGGGAAGGCTTCTGAACAGGCAGCCCTGGCTGGGCGGCTCCAGGGAAGTGGAGAAAGGGACAGAGCGGGGGCAGCAGCCTGGGGTTCTGGCCTCCAGGGAAGGGCCCTGGGGCTGAAAGCTGAACTCAACTGCGGTTTGGTCCACACTATGAGGACCTACGAGAAAAGGGACAAAGCAGACACTGGCAGGAACAAAAGGGCAAACTGGGTAGAGCCTGGTGCCAAGGCAGCTGGGGAGGCCCTGAGGGGGAAGGCCTGGTGCCAGAGGACAAGCCAGAAGCTGTTCCTCAAAGACGAGGCTCATATTTCAGGGGTTTTTCACAAGCCTCTCCAGGAAGTGAGATTCATTTCTTAGAACTTTCAACATCTAAGGCCCCCTTCTCTAGGGCGCCTGGGGCTTGGGCGGGAGCAGCGGGGAAACAGTGACCTGAGGTGTAACAGGAGGGACAGCTGACCCCGGCCTGACTCCTCTCCTGAAAGTGGCAGGAGCCCCGCCCTGCCCCTCACAGGTTAACGTTTGCCAGACCAGCTCCGTCACACCCACACCTACTCTTTCCTGGCAAAACTCTCCCCTGACCATAAAGAGGAACAGCGCGCCCTGCTCTTCTCCCAGGGGCTTCAAGACCTTTGGCAGGAAGGGGGACTGTGGGTGATTCAAGGCTTGTGTCAGGGCTTGTCAACCTTCAGGGATGGGGCCCCGGCCTGGCAGCAGGGCTTCACCTTGGGGGCCCTTACCCACCCTCACAACCCACTTCTCTCCAGTAAGTTGTAAACGCCACATTTATTTGATGTTTTCAAACCTCCAGTAGGAAGCACAGGAATGGCAGGGCTCTCTTCATGCTGCCCTGCGGCCCAGCCCGCCAGGCATGCAAGACAGAGCTGGCAGAAGGCTCAAGATCCCTTCAGGAGCAGGACCAGGGGAGGGCCAGGCCCTACTCTTCCCCACCCCCACCCCCCACTAGCCTGGGCCTGGACTGCAATCAGCAAGGTGGGCCCAGCCCAACTGCCAGAGCCCTCCCACCACAGGGACCTCTTCTAGGTGGCTGCCTCTCCGACCCTCCCTACTCCCTCCCACCCTGAGCTCAGAGCTTGAGCCACATGCATTGCTCCCTCACACTGGTTCCAAACCGGCTGCTGTCAGGCTGTTTCTGTTGGCCCTGCCTCTCCAGTCAGGTGGCCAGCAGAGCAGAACAGGCCTGGCTCTCCTGTCATCGCGCTGTGTACCCAGCTCAGGCTGGCCCTGGGCAGAGGACCAGGGTGGGCAAAGGCTTGTCCAGAAAACCACTGTGGGTGAGAAGGGCAGGGCCGCCTCACTTGGCCTCTCCCAGCCCCCACTCACTGGCCCCCGCTGAGCCTGAAACTTCTCAGGGCCTCAGTAATCCAAGGTGTAGTGCCAATGCCTCCTCCTCCAAGATGCGCCCCCCTGGCTCGGTACCAGGCCCAGGGCTGGGCTATGGCCAGTCAGCCAAGCTTGCTACTTCAAGGCCCTGAGGACAGCCTCCAGCTTCATGGCCACGGCCAGGTCGCCCTTCACCTTCAGCCGCCCGCTCATGTAAGCGCCCAGGGGCCGCAGCTCCCTGCACAACAGGGCCCGCAGGTCTGCCTCAGCCACCTCCACCACCACGTCAGGGATACCATCAGGGACCCCGTGTCCCACCCTCCCTTGCCCTGTAGGGGGAGAGAAAACTGAGCATTAGTAGGGGGACAGCTGTGCTGGGGGCGGGGGCGGGGGCAGGGAGGGTTAGCATGACTCACTGGGATGGGTGGAAACTAGTGGCTAAGAGCTCAGATTCTAGTACCCTGGCTTCAAGTCCCATTGGCTGTGTGATCACTCAGAGCCTCAGTTTCCAATTGGTGAAACAGGGATGATGACAATCCCTAAATTACAGGCTCCTGATGAGAAGCAGGTGCACAAAAAGCACCGAGCACAGAGCCTGGCACGAGCAGGAGCTCTTGGTATAGGAGGCGTGGCCACCTGAGCTGTGCTGCTGACGAGGACAGGGCAGGGAGACGGAGGCCTGGAGAGCCACAGTCTGCAAATTGTGTCTGAGCTTCTGACTGCTATGGGTTCACCCTCGCCTATTAACAGGAACAGGGCCCAGTCTGAAAAGGGACCACGGTGGGTGGGAGCCCACGAGCAGCCTGGGTGGGAAGGAGAGGGCAGGGAGGGCAGATGCACCTGTGGTGAGGTCCAGGAAGTAGATGCTCTGGGTGCCACTGGGCAGGACGACATTGAACTGGTAGCAGGCCCCGACCTGGCTGACCAGGGCCTCAGACAGGAAAGGCTTCAGAGCGGTCAGCAGCCCCTCGGCCACAGGCTGCTTGGGGCTGGGCCCGGCACCATGAGGGGCAGGCGGCTCAACCTCACTCACCATCTCCAAGGTATCTGCTGGGGGTGGCCAACAGGATGGGGGCGGGGAGGCAGAGAGAAGGTCAATATGCTGCCAAGGTCAGGATCACCTTGGCCTCTGTACCTTTACAGCAGTTCCCTCGTATCCCCTTCAGGCCTGTGTTCAGCTTCCTTGTCTGCTAAGAAGCTGCCACAGAGTTTTCAGCCATGACCCAAACCCCATTCTAAGCTCCTCCAGCCTTGAACCCAAAACTCTTTTCTGGATGCTGCCGCTTCCTCCCACGGAGGCTCCCAAAGGACTCCACACACTCAGACACCTGGACTCTTCTCACCAGCTCAGCGCTAGTCAGCTCTAGAATCGGAGTGGGCTGAACAGCTGGGCAGAGTGAGCACTGCACAAGGTGACTGGTTAAGGGAGCAAGCAGCATAGCTGAGCCTGCGCTGGACACCAAGCTGAGCGCCCTGGAGAGCACCTTCACCCTTTCCCTGAGGCCCCTCACCTGGCCCAGGGTGCGGGGCACCTCCTGCCGCTGAGGACGTGCCTCCTCCCAGGAAGTGGAGGGCCAGCTGCTGCAGGGTGCTGTCCAGGTTGGGCCCAGTCGGGCTGTCCTGGGGCAGCTGGAGCACGGCCTCCACCGCCAGCTCCATGCGGTCCACCTCCAGCCCCCAAGCCCTGGTCACATCGTTGATCTCCAGCTGGAAGACAGTGTGGGGAGAAATGGAACTCATTCAACAAATCATTCCAGACACCTTCTTTAGGTGGGCTGGTATGGCCACACAGGGACATGAGGCACATGAGGTGCCAGGCCTGCCCTTGAGAAGCTCCCAGCCTGGATGGGGGCAATTACAACCTAGTGGTAGGCAGTTGGTAGTGAGCAGTCAGGAGAGGGCCTGACCTACCTGGAGGTCTGGGAGAGTGAGGAGCAGGGAGGAGAGAGTGAGGCCAGGAGGAGGAGGAGCTATCCAGGTGAAGTGGCATAAAGGGAAGGAAGACCCTCCCAGGCAATGGGAACAGCATGTGCAAAAGCCCAGAGAGAACCAGGAATGCCTGGGGAACTGGCATTAGTAACCAGAGTTCCACCTAGCTGGACCTCACCTGGGCTGGGAGGTGGGGCCAGCGAGGCCCGAGGCGGCTGCTCCTGCTCACTTGGATTTATTCTGAGGCACAAAGAGCCCCAGAGGGGAGTTTAACAGGAGAGCAACAGAGCAGTCTTACTGGTTGGAAAGATCCTCTTGGCTGGTGGGGTGGACACTGGATTGGAGGGGCAGAGGGTGGAGGCATGGAGACCAGGTAGGATGTTTCCAATTGCAGGCAGAAATGATGCAGATCTGGTGTCAGGCAGAGAGGTGGCTGTGAGCCAAGCTACACCAAGGGAGGGGCATAACTCCATAAACAGTATTAAGCTGCAGAAGGAGAAACAGAACCACTAGAGAAACAGAACCACTGGGCTTGGTAGCTGCCCGGACGTGCAGAGACAGGGAGGTGGTGAGGAGTCGAAGGAGTCAGGTTTCCAGCGTGGGTCCCTGCGTGGACCGTGAGTGTGGGTGTTCACCCAGAGACCACACACAGAGGAAGGCACAGGTTTGGGGGTGGGTAGCAAGGGATGATGACTTTAATACATTAAGCTTGAGGTGTCTATGAGACAATAGGCAGTTGGATATGTGAGTTCAGGGTATAGGACAGAGTCAGGCTGGATCACTGTTATGAATAATTGGTGTCCAGCAGTAGCAGAAAGTCCTGGGTGGATAAGCAATCCCTGAAGGTCATAGGTGAGACGAGGCCATTGATAGAAACCTGGGAACAAGGAATAACCAGGTGTGTAGAATAACGGAAGCCCGGGGAAGCAGAGGATCCGAGAGAAAGAGAAGGATGGGTGCAGGGAGTCCAAGGCTGCCACCAGGTGAAGGAAGGAAGGGAAGGACTGAGAAGTGCCCTCTGTGTGGGCCAGAGGGAGGTCACCATGAGGTTGGCAGTGTAGTCTGTCTTAGGAGCCTGGAGGGGAGACTAGACTAAGGACAGGAGGGGAGGAAGGAAGTGGGGGAGGAAGGAAACGGGGGAGGGGGTGAGTCAGAGAGGGACTGGGGCAAAGGGAGAGCGTGTGTCTATGCAGAAAGGCAAGGAGGAGGATGAGTGGAGGGAGGGAGCCGAGTCCTGGGCCCAGAGCACTGCCCGGTGCAGATGCTTCCAGAGAGGCAGGAAAAATAGCACAGACGTAAATGCGTTTGCAGGGGTGATGCTGGAGGAAGCTGAAAGAATTCTGGTCCTCGAGTGTGTTCTCCTGAGGATTAAGAGGCAAGGCCTGTGGTGAAGGGGGTGTAGGGATGGCAGTGGGGGCGGCTGGGCCAGGGTGGTGAGGGGTGAAGCGGCTGGCCTGGAGCATGAGTGGGTAAGCGGCCAAGGAGGGCCCAGCAAGCAAGAGGTGGAGAGTGTGCAATCTCTCCAGATGAGAAGTAGGCAGAAGGGGGAGTGAGAATGAGAAATGTCTGCCTGAACCAGGGAGCATGCTAGATCTCCCAAAGTTCCATTTTAACCAGGCACTGACCCCACTTTACCAGGAGCCAGCTCGGCCTGGGGATGGCCCCACACGACTCTAACGCTCTGGTGTGGGACTGACTCCCCAAACTGCCTCTCCTGGCTTTGCTGCACTAAAGCAATGTGCAGCGAGGCCGAGATCAGTGTTCTCTTCTTAAAGGTAAATTTAAACGAAATGTGGTTTCACGAATAAAAATTGTTCCCAGCTTGTGATCAGAGCTGTGTAAGACTGAACACCGGGCTGGGGGCGGGGCAGCTATTCCAGCTCTGCCCGTGACCATGGCTCTCTGAGGCAAGTCAAATAACTTCTGAGCCTCAATGTCCTTCCTCCAAAATAAAACAGTAACACTGGCCTTCTTGCAGTAAAATGTAAAGCTGAGGTACACTGAAGCAGGCAAGAGGACTCTTTAAACTACAAAATGCTACACACGTGAGAGCGACCCTTACCATCGCAAACAGAGTCTTCCTGAGAACTTCACCCAGTTGGTTGACTTACTTCTTGAAGGGACTGGAACGACCAGAACTGGCACCGCCCCTGCCCCCTGCTGTCCTCTAACCCCGGGGAAAGCAGAGCTGAGGGGAAGGAGGGGAAACTTCAACCACGGGGAGCGTGGGGAGCTGGGGACACACTGCCACGTGTATGTTCATTACTACCCCATCTAGTCACAGAAGGGATTTGAGGTGAATTCCAGTGCAGATAACTGCTCACACATGGAGAAGAGGCAGTAAAAAAAAGTCCAAATGTCCTCGTGTCCCTTTTGTTCTGTTCAGAACAAAGAACACAAAACCACAAAAATGCACATGCTGTCCTGGGGAGCATGGAATTTCTTAGAGGGTGACTGGGCCAGGAGGGCCCTACTCCTTTCACCCACCTGCTTCCCCCATGAGAATGCTCAGTGCCTCTGAGGCGTGGTGTTGTCATGGTAACAGCTGCACAGCAGTGGAGGATAAAAGCAAGGGCAATCAGGGGGAGGCCCCATAATTTCTGCCAGGCCACTCCCCTGTCCCAGCCCCGTCACCTCTCAGGGACGGGTTTGCCCAAGGTCACTATGGTCTGTGCCCATCCTCCCGCTCTCAACTAACAGTCCCACTCAGACCACAGGCTCTTCAAAAGTTGTTGCCCACTTGGGACATAAGGTAAACTGAGGCCCAGAGTGATCTGGTGCTTTGCTCAAAGCGCCCTGGCAGGCAGAGCCGGGCCCGGCTGCCGGCCGCCCAGCTCTGTCCTGTGCGGAGCTGCCTACCAGGAGCTGGTCACCGATCTTGAGCTTCTCCATCTGGATCTCCCGTAGAGGCCTCTTGAGCAGGACCTTGGTCATGGCATTCTGAGCCGTCATGCGCGTGGCTGTGTTCAGGTCCTTCACCGTCATCACTGACAGCACTGGGTCCCAGATGCGGAACTGGACGTCGGCTCCCACGGACAACACAGCACCGTCCTTAGAGGCCAGCTATTGGGGGGGCCGTGAAAGAGGGAGGCCAGGCCCGCTGAGAGCACCCAGCTTGACCCACCTGCCCGCCTGCCTGGTCTCTAGCTCTTAAGAGCAAAATGTTGTCCCCAGGTTAGGTATATGGAGCAAGGATGTCCTCCCAGCCTCCCTCCTCCTTTTTCTGGTGTCTTTCTCATGCCCCGCCCCTGATGACTACTCATTGGCCAAGGTACTGGCACCCATACTGCACCCTGCACAAGCCCCCACTCCTCTGTCCAGGAGAGCCGAGAAGCCCCTCACCTTGCAGGGAGGGACACTGAAGGCTCGTGTCCTCAGATCCACCCTCTGAAAAGAGTCAATGAAGGGCAGGAGCAGAACCATGCCGGGTCCCTGAGGGGTGCGGATGCGGCCCAGTCGAAACACGATCATGCGCTCATAGGTGGGCACGATCTGTCCATGGTAGTGAGGGAAAGGGTTGAAAGCGCTGAGCTGATGCTGACAATGACATCTGCCCAGGTCCCTCCCTCGTTCTCTCCCCTGGCCTTGCTCAGTGTCAGGTATCCTTAGCTCTGTTTTCATACGAGTAAACCACGGCTTTGAGAGGTTAAGTGACTTGCTCAAAAATCACAAAGTCCCCAGGTGAAACAGGCAAGATATGAATGCAGTTCTGAATGACTCCAAAAGTCATGCTCTCACCTGCCTCACTGTATTGACTTGATCCTCAGCAAAACTTTTCACCCATGTGTCTGAAGCTTGACATGACTCAAACCAGGAAACCGTCTGCCCTTGTCATACTTAAGGGAAAAGCTGGGCTGCTCTAACAGCAACCCAAGCAAAGGGCTTTGCCAACTTTAGGTTCCTGGAGTCCTCAAAGAAGGAAATGTGTCCAAATTAGGAATGAAGGCCCAGAGAGGCAGTGACTTGCCTAAAGCCACGTGATATTTGTTTCACTAGCAGCTTTAGGACTAGGATTTAGGACCTACTAAGGACTCCCTTCCAGACCACACCAAACCCCGAGCTTTCTACAGAAGCTGACTGTTGCTTGGGGCTGCACAAAGGGAGGCTTCACTGCAGCTGTCAGGTGCGATTCTCAGCTATAGCACATCCTTTCCCACCTGCACCATCCATTGTTGAAAACAAGGCCTGAACTCCTATTATTCATCACTTGCTGGGCCAAGTCGAGTGTTTTTCACTTCTAATTTAGCCTAACCCAAAAGGACAAAGATTTGGCAATGGTATCTGTGTGCACCTTAAAGCCAGTGCCCAGACCCCCAGACTTGGGAGTTTGGGAAGACATGTTTCTACCACTTACTGGTTCCCAGTATAACTCTGGACAAGTCTGAGCCTCAATTTCCTCATCTGAAAGGTGAGAATGAACAATTCTTGCCCAGCCCATTTCACAGAGGTGTGATAATATCTAGGGGGAGGGGCAGAGGATAAGGAATCCATCCACCAATGCCAAAGCTCTCAATGTGGCCCAACCACCCCGGGGGGCTGACCCAGCCAGCCTTACCTTTAGGGCAAACCAGCCAGAAATGGGGAAGGTGATCATCAGCAACAAGAAACCCAGGAAACTGATAAGGCCATGGCAGAAGCAGGAGGACCAGCTCTGAGGTGCATCTGAGACAAGAGAGCAGAGGCAGTCAAGGAATACCAACTGGGTCTGGCAGGACAGCCGCACACTGAGTGAACTCGGCCAGGTGTACCTTCTGCCCACCTCCCCTTGCAGTGGCTCCTTCCTTTTCAGGGCTAAGATGTTCTTTCCCAGCTCACAGTTCTTCACCTACTTTAGTGCCTTAAGGACAAATACTTGCCTTGCCTAACACTACTCCTTAATCTTTGGGAAGGGGCTACTTAAGGACTTTTCCTTCCTCCCACGCATCAAAACAAATCGGTCCCAAGTCCCACCTTCACAAGGCCTGTTCTCTGCTAGGCAACAGCCAGTGGAGCGGAGAAGCTAATCACGTGATGCTCTCCTCACTAGGCTGAGCAGGAGTCAATCCTTTTGTCTGATTTATATTGCCTCCCACACACGGAACTGGGAGCACCTAAGCATATGTAAATACACTCTGGGTTGAACTGAACGCTGCTGCCATAACACTTCCCCTACCAGCAGCCCCATAAATGTGCTTTCAAGGAGTCCTTTTGGAGATAATACCTTAACCTAAGAGGATGAAGCATCAATGGCTCATCAGCAGGAGAAAGAGGTGAGAGCTAAGATGTTCTTTCCTAGCTCACAATTCTTTACCCCACTTTGATGCCCTCAGGACCATCAAATGCATGCTTCACCTGAAGTAGCTTCAGGTGGGAGGTGGCAGAGGGGGAACTAGGAAGACGGAACTAGGAAAACTCATCTGAGCCAGAGGTCCTGGCCCCCGGTGAACCAGGTGCCCCGGATGGGAGCCCAGGAATCTGAGAAAGCCCCAGAATCTGGAATGAGGTTATTCTCTGCCTTCTATCCCCTTCCAGTCCTGGACAGGAAGCAGACAGGATCCTCTGCTCCACCCATCCAGGAATCCCATACCCTCTGGGCTCTCTAAGCCCCAGGATACTAAGTCTCCTTTTCAGCCTAGTTCTGACACATGTGCCCCTGCAGGAAAGGAATCCTTGGATAGGGGCAGCTGTCATTACAGAAGGGTCAGGGAGGGACCAAATCCTCTGGGGTCTGGTTGTCAGGCTGAGACATGTGGGATCTGGTCTGTGGGCCAAAGGAATCACTCAAAGCTTTGGAGCAAGACAGGGCCTGAGCACACAAGCACTTGAGAGCCTGCTTTTTTTGGCCTGCGCATCTCAACCAGGAAACAGGGAGATGCCGAAGATCAGGGAGTCCAGAAGTGCCCCTTGGGGTGAAGATTCTGCTATTTCTCTGCAGCCAAGTGCCCTTGTGCTGGTGACCTCCTATGCCTAGACCGTAGTTCTTCCTAGGCAGAAGGGAAACTTGAAACCTCTGGGCTGATAAAAGCTGAGGAGAAACGAGGTGAGGCGAGGCTTCCTGGAAGATGCAGCCCTAGGAAGGGCGGATGAGCAGCAGCATCCCAGCGGCTGATCCAGGCCCTTCTCCACGTCGTGTCCCCTCTCGGCCCCTCCTCTTAGGGTGCGAGGGTGCAAGACCGGCTGGCTCGCGAGAGGCAGACAGTTCGGGCTCGGGGCTGCCAGCCAGTCCCCCCGGGTCCGCTGTGCTGGGCGGCCACTCACCGGCCCCCGGCCCCACGCCGCCCTGCTCCGGGGACAAGCAGCCCTTCTGCGAGCCCAGGAAGCCGAAGCTCGACTGCTGGAAACGGTCAAAGTCCCCCAACGGCAGCGCCCGGTACCCGGACCTGCCGAGCATGGCTCTTGTCAGGGGGCAAGCCCCGCGCCCCGGCGCGGCGCAGAGCCTGACTAGCGGGCCGCTACACTGCCCCGCCCCTGCCGGCCGCCGCTTCCGGTTTCGCCTGCGCGGCCCGCGGCGGAGGCTCGCGCGCAGGAGGAGGCAGGCCCCGCCCGGCTCCCGCCCTTCCACAGCGCCCCCTGCGCTCGGAGGACCGAACTGCGGCCCGCCGTGGGAAGAGGGACCGTAGTCTGCCTTCCGAGGAGCCCGCGTCAGTCCTCTCCTCCTACGCCCGGCTCCCACTTGGCCTTAGGAAAGGAGCAGGAAGGAAAGTCGAACTTTGTAAGGGGTTGTTCAGGAGCAGAATCTTTTCCAGAATCAAGGAAATACTACCAGCCTTCTCAGCGCAAACTCACAAACTAGGGACGGAATTTGGGGGAGGTTGCCCTTATGTAGAGTTAGAGTTCCTCCAAGGCATGATCCGCAAATTATTCCTCTTTGTATCCCCCCACCCCCACCCCCTAGCCCAACAAGCAGGGCCGGGCACAGAGTGGATTTCAGGGCTTATCGGTTGAATGAAGGGATAGCCAGGTCACTGTGGGTCAAGGTGGGGCAGGAGGGCCTGAACTTGGGCATTAAAAGAAAGAAATTTCATGTGCAGACCTCAGGGAGCACGGCCGAGTAAGGAAGGAGGGGACTGCACAGCGCTATCCCAGCGCAGCCCTCCAGAGCATCACAAAGGTGAGATCTTAGGTCCTGCAGAGGCAGAAACAGCCGCCCCCTTGATCCAGGTACCCACAGGTCACTTGCTTCTCCATGGCTTGAGAAAACCCAAGTCCAAATGGTGGATTTACTTTGAGAAGCATTACTTTCCAAGGTGTTGGGCAGGCTGTCTTCCAAAGCAGGCAAAGAAATAAAGCTTTCCTTGTCTCACACATGCCAGGCCTGCCCCGTCATGCCCCTCAGCCATAGCCCACTTCCAGGTCCCTTGTGCAGATGGCTGCTTACCCTCTTTGGCTTTTACTAGTTTGATGGCCTGATTCTAAAGCCCTGGGGACACTGAGCAAGCTGGAGGGTCAGCTGGGCTCCTGGCTCCACACTGTCCCTGGGAAGTTAGTTCTCCCCCCATCACTCTCCCCACGGACTATAAGATTTACAAGAACCAGGCACTGTCACCATCCCTCTAGTCTGTCCCAAGCTGGAACTGAGCACAGAATGGGTACACGGGAGTCAGCACAATGGTTAGGATGCTTTGAAGGTTGAAGTCAGGGGCATCGGCCCAGTGATGCCACCTGAAGTTGTGCTTTCTCCCATCACCAGCTGGGGGCTGGGGCTTCTCCTTTGGCCAAGAGCTAACTTGCTGATTCCTCACTCCTCTCCCCATCCCATCCTCACTCCCTCCTGCCTCGATCCACCAGCCTTTCCAACTGTCACACAAGACATCATCCTTTTCCCCTCATCTCCACTCACTGTCCTCCCAGTGTCTCTGACTTAGGTCCTTCCCTTGCGTCCCACAGCCACTGTCCTGAACCAGGCCACCTGCCCCTAGGTTGTCACAGTGGATCACGTTGTTCCTTGTTTCCTAATCCCTCACGGACTTTCTGCTGTTCACAATACTGGTTTATGTCCTTAGTTACCATCTTGCCCCAGCTCATTCCTGGGCCAACATTACTCATGGGTCCCCTCTTAAATCTAAAACTAACCAAAACTAGTTTCTAAACCGACCCCCCCTGTTTCAAACCTCCATGCCTTTGCACATGCTGTTCTCTCTGTTTAAAGTGCACACCACCCCCCCCGCCCCCGTCTCTGAATCCCTGGCGAATTCCCACTTTTCCTTTAAGTCCCAGCTAAGGGATTGCCTTTCCTGCCAGTCTCAATACGGTGTGAAAATCTCCGTTTGGGGTTCTCCATTATATCTCGGGTTCTTCCAAAACAGGGGACACGTGTGGCTCATCCGTGCGGCCCTGGCTCCCAGCCGAAGGCTGGCACAAAGCTGCGCCAGTGTGAGCTGAATGACTGTTTCAAAGCCGAGGGCGAGGGCTTCCTCCCTCCCGGTCAGCCCTGGCCAGTCCAGCTGTGCTCGTACCTCTCTCCTCCCCGCTCTGGGCGCGTCTTCAAATCCCACAGTCGGCCTCCCCGCCCCTCGGACCGCCCCCAGCTGGTGTCTCACTTCCTCTCGGGAGGCGCGCCCTGAGCCGGCACCTCCCCTTTCGGACTGCTCGGGAAGCTCAGCCCTCTGGCGCACTTCTCTGGTTCAGCTTCTCCCGCCTTCCGGGATCAAAACCGAGAATCGAAACTAAGCTGGACTCCATGCAGCAGGAACCTGCGCCCGCCGGATCTCCCGGGCCCCAGCAGGACCCCGCACTGCCCTACGCCCCCACCATGCCTCCCCCGGAGCCCCCCTCCGAAGGCCACCAGCCCAGCCCGAGCCCCAGCCCCAGCCCCACAGAGGTACTACTGCTTTTGGGGAAATAGGGTTTGGGCTTTGTTGATCTGCTGCGGTGGGGTGGGGGGTTGCGGGGAGGGACAGGATAACTTGGCCAAATACCTTAAAGAGAGACCCAAAGAGGGAAGACCAGGCACGACGGTCTTGACCTTCTTAGGGGGGTAGGGTCGCGGAAAGTAGAAAAGGGGACCAGGATGAGTTAGGGGGGCTCCTTTGGGCTGCGAGTCTCCACGAGTAGGGGGATAAGACGCTGAGTCAGTGGCATTCGGGACCAGACTTTTCCGCCCACGCTGGCAACTTGCCTCTTAGCCCCTGCCTCAGATGAAGGACCAACTATTAGGGAGAATGGAGGTAGGAGCCCTATTCCACCGGCCTGGGAGCCCGAGGCATGTCTCAGGTGGGGAAAAACCAGAACCCAAGTTCCCAGATCAGAAAGTGGGAAACGGGGGTGGGGGGAGGTGTCTTGGCTAAGGCCTCACAGTTACTGTGGTTTCTCCCCTAGGAACACCTCACCCCCCCAACCCCCATCCCCAAGGGGCTTATTGGGGGTTTACTAGTCATCTCCTGCACAAACTCCCCAGCCCACCCCACAAGGAACTACTTAGATCACTTGCTCTATGTTATCTAGAGCTTTTTTATTGCCCTTTATGAAAGTACAAATAACACCATATAGCAGTAACTTTTATTTGCATTATTACTCCTAGCAATAATATTAGCAATACTAGTTAACATTTATGAATGGGTCTCTCTCATGTGCCAGGTATTATATTAAGCACTTTTTTTCCTGTGATAAAATATACGTAACATAAAATGTACCATTCTTAGCATTTCTGAGTGTACAGTTCAGTGGCATTAAGTGCATTCACAGTGTTGTGTAACCATCACCACTGTCTATTTCCAGAATTTTTTCATACAAGGTCAGGACCCTGTAAACAATAGCTCCTTATTCCCTGCCTTTCCCCAGCCCCTAGTAACCTGTAATCTACTTTCTGTCTCTGAATTTGCCTGGTCTAGATATTTCATATAAGAGAAATCATACAATATTTGTCCCTTTGTGTTTGGCCTGTTTTACTTAGCATGTCTTCAGGGTTCATTCATGTTGTAGTATGTATCAGAATTTCCTTCCTTCTTAAAGCTGAATAATATTCCATTGTATGTGTATACCACATTTTGTTTATCCAGTCATCTGTTGATGGACACTTGGGTTGCTTCCACCTTTTCACTATCATGAATGATGCGGTGACTAGAATAACGGGTGTACAAGTATCTCTGGGTCGTTGTTTTCTGTTCTTTGGGGTTGTATATCTAGGAGGGAATTGCTGGGTCGTATGGTAACTCTGTGTCTAACTTCTTGAGGAACCACCAGACTGTATTAAGCACTTTATATGAGGTTATATGACATAACACTTAATGAATCTCCTTCCTAAACTTAAGTTCCTCGAAGGCAGGGATGTATCCTGTACATCCTTGTAGTTCAGGGCCTGGTAGCACTGTGTCCTGTGATAAGCAGATTGAATAAATTGTGGTGTGAGGGCGGGAAGGCCTGAGTAAATGGAGGATTGGGGTACTGATAAGCCTGGGTATTGCACCATCCGGTGACTGCCCGGTATGGACTAGGAAGTCCCACTCTCAGCCTCCAGCCATAGGAGCAGGAGACCGTTGGGTGGGGGGACTCCTGGGACTTCGGGCCTCACCTCCCTTTCTGGTCCCCCAGCAAGCCACGGAGGAAGAGTTCCAGTTCTTGCACTGCCAGGGCTGCCGGGCAGAAGCCAAGTGCCCCAAGCTGCTCCCTTGTCTGCACACGCTGTGTTCAGGATGCCTGGAGGAGTCGGGCAGGCAGTGCCCCATCTGCCAGGCGCCCTGGCCCCCAGGCGCTGACGCCGAGGCCCTGGACAACGTCTTCTTCGAGAGCCTGCAGCGGCGCCTGTCCGTGTACCGGCAGATCGTGGACGCGCAGGCGCTTTGCACCCGCTGCAAGGAGCCGGCGGACTTCTGGTGCTTCGAGTGCGAGCAGCTCCTCTGCGTCAAGTGCGTCGAGGCACACCAGTGGTTCCTCAAGCACGAGGCCCGGCCGCTGGCGGAGCTCCGCAGCCAGTCGGTGAGCGAGTTCCTGGATGCCACGCGCAAGTCCAACAACATCTTCTGCTCTAACCCGAATCACCGCAGCCCCACGCTGACTAGGTGAGCAGGCTGGCCCAGGGTGGGGTGGCGCAGCCAAGAGCGAGGTAGAGGGTGTGGAGAGCAGAGATCCAAAGTCCGACAGCTAGGAACGTGGGACCAGGATCTTCTAATGTCTTGTAACAAAGTGTGGACCACAGATCAGCTGGATCAGTAGTGATGACCGCTGTCCCATGCGAATGGATAGATAGTAAAGTTTCCAATTTTCCCTTACAAGAAATAATGCTGCAGAATCATCTTTGCACCCATATCCAGTCATTTCTTCAGGATACATTTTTAGAAATGCCTTTGCTAGGAGAAGGGGTATGAAAGTTTTACATTTTGTTACATGTTACCAAACTACCCCTTAGAAAGTCTTATAGTGGAATTTTCTATGAGTACCAATGTGGAGTCTTGGTAAAGCTAGATTCTAGGCTAACATGCAGGTGGTTAGTTTATGTCTGAAAAGTCAAAACCAGAACACCATGCTATCTGGGAGTGTCTATAAAAAAAATGAAGTCCAATTATAATTATTTTTACTAAATAGCATAGGATTTTAATTATTTTTTTTGGATAGACAATACATTTGTATGGTTCAAAAATTGCAGACAATTTATAGAGGGTAAAGTCTCCATTCCACTCTGCCCCCATCTGTCTAATACCCACCACTTCTCCCAACCCCCCCATCCACAGTTAACCATTGTTACTAGTTTTGAATGTTTCCAGAGTTTCTTTGTGAATAGATACACAGATAGGAGTATATAATCTTACAAGGTCTTATTTTACCCCCTTTCAACCAAAGAGGTAGCATACCTATGTGAACTTTTAAAAAAACTTTATTTTATTTTTTATTACTTTTTTTGAGGGGGAGGAGGTAATTAGGTTTATTTATTTGCTTTAGAGGAGCGACTGGGGATGGAACCCAGGACCTCATGCATGCTAAGCACGTGCTTTACCACTTGAGCTATACCCTCCCCGGCTACATGAACTAAAAATTCAATTCTTTCTTTAGCTCTAAGAAACCCGCCAAGTAGATTGCTTGTATGAGATTCTTGAGGATCTGCTTGCAAAATGAATGTATTCTTTGCCCACTGGGGACACACTCAGACAGAGCTCCCTTCATGCTAAGCTGACTGTGGCTTGCTTCTTGCTTGGAGATTTACCACCTGGGCTACCAGGTTCCTCGACATCTGCTATTATTGTTTGAATTTGGATTTTTTAAGGTTGAGGTTCGGTGGCTTTTCATATGTTTATCGGCCGTTGTGCTTCTTCATTTGTGAACTGCCTGCTGAGGTCCTTTGCTTGTTTATTTGCTTTGAGGAATTCGTCTTTAATTGTAAGAGCTTGTTATAGTGCAGATATTTTTTCCTATGTTCACCTTTGTCATTTCATTTAATTGAGGTGTTGTGTTTAAGTTTTTAGTTTTCTTTAGTTCAGTCCGTCAATCTCTTCCTTTATGGTGTCTGGCTTTGATCATCTTAGGAAAGATTTTTTTCCCATGCCAATGTTGAAAATATTTACTTATATTCCATTTTAGTAATTTATTTTTATAATTAAATCTTTAATCCCATGGAATTTAATTTTGTGCCTGGTATAAGGTAGGAACCCTCACTTCACATTTCTCTCCAAATGGAAAGCCAATTCTCAATAACTTTTATTGAATGATCCACTTTTTGTTTGTTTGTTTTTCCCGTTTTTTAAATTGAAGTATAGTTGCTGTACGATATTATATGTTACAGGTGTACAGTACAGTGATTCACAATTTTTAAAGGTTATATCTCCTTTATAGTTATTATAAAATATTGGCTGTATTCCCAGTGTTGTACAATATATCCTTGTAGTTTATGAATAATTCACTCTTGCTTTGATCTGAAATGCCCTTTTAATCTTGTACTAAATGTCCAGGTAGTTACGATTACGTTTGTAAGTCTCTGTTCTGCACCAATGATCTGACTATTCCTACACCAATCCTTACTGCTGTAAGGAATTCTCTAAGCTTTATATTTGAAAGGACAAATTCCCATTCTTCGAAAATAATTTTGCTTTTACAATTTGTGCAGTTTCTTTTGCTCTTACAATTTTGTGCATTTCAAAACTTACATACTCATTGAGATTTTGATTGAAATTGCATTTAATCTTGGAAGAATTGGCCTCATCTCTGGTTATATTTTTTGGAATTTACAGTTTTATTCACAAACATCTTGAACTTTTAAATTATAGTTAAATGTATACTATGTAATAATATTGTGACTGGAATCTTTTTCCATTATAATTTCTAACTGGTTTTATCATTAACATTCAAATGCTCTTAATTTATGTATCTTTATATTATATCTATCCAACTGATTGAGCTCTTTTATTCTTTTCAGTTGATTTTCAGGATTTTCTAGGTAAACAGTCATATCGCCTACAAATAATAAAAACTTTTCTCTTTCTGGTATTTGTACATATTACCTCTTTGAAGCTTTGCTTCATTGGCCAGAACTACCAGGACAATATTGAATAATGCGAAGAACTGGCTAGAAAAGGCAGCTTTATCTTGTACCTATCTTTCATGAGAAAGCTTATGTTTTCTTGTTTAGTATGATGTTTATTATTGACTTCCTTAGGTAACTTAAAAATCACATTAAGAAAGTTGCCTCCCACTTCTAGTTTACTAAGAGTTTTGTTGTTGCTGTTATTTTGTTATTTTTAACTCAGGAATAGGTGTTCTTTTGGACCATAAGGGTGTCCCTTATGATGAATTATATCAATAGATTTCTTAATGTTGAACCATTTTTTTATTCCCAGGAGGAAAAACTTTGGTCATAATATACTAGTATTTTACTTTATAGCTAGATTCCACTTAGCACTGTTTTATTTAGATGATTATCTATATTTATACACGTGATCAATTTTTATGAATATGTATGATTTCCTTGTCAAGTTTTATTATCCATTTTACAGTAACCTCTTTCAATGAGTTTGGAAGCTTTTTTGAACATGAGAATATATGTAAATTGCTCAGCAGTGTCTGGCGCATATTAAGCACTCAGTAAATATTAAAATTCTATTATCTTAGCTGTGGAACAGTTTAAAGAATAGAAGCAGTTCAAGCTTACAGAAATTTCTTGAGAAACTATTTGAGACAGGTGCATTTTTTGGAAGTAGTTTTTTTTGTTTTTGTTTTTCTTTGTTTTTGGATCTTGAATCAGATTTCTGGAGAGTTTTCTAGTTCACCCTGAATTATCTTTCATAATTAAAAAACCTCTATACTTACCACTGTATGCTCTTTCTTCTTGCTAATGCTGTATATTTGTGGTTATTTTAGTGATCTTTTCAAAGCACTAGCTTCTCGGTCTCTTACAGCTTACTGATACCAGTGTTTTCCTTTTTACTAATTAATCGTTTTGTTTTTATCATGAAAATGATTGATCAAGCTATATATCTTTTCTTTTTTCAATAATTCTGTCTGACATTGTTGAACTAAAAATTCAAGTCTTTAGCTCTAAGAAATTGTCTTCTACTTTTTTGTATATTGATTTCCATTCATTTGCTTATTTTTTCTTTTTACAGCTATTGTTATATGACGATTGGAACTCCAAACCTATCTTTTATCTTTCTTTCATAAATTCTGTTACTTTGCCTTTTTTCTTTCAGATCCTCAGAGGTATTTGAATTGGTTTTCTAATTCACCAACTCAGTTTTGTAAGACGCTTCTTTCCACTATTTATCACCTATGTTGAGTTTGGGTTTTGTTTTTTTTTTTTCCCTCTAGCAATCATGTTTTTCTAATTGCCAAACACGGTCAGTCTTCTCAGGATGCTCTATTTGTCAGCCTTTTCTTATTTTCTCTAAGTATGTTCTTAAAGCTCCCTGAAAAACAAACTTAGAATTTTCAGAAGATTTATATTATATTACCCTTTTTTTCAGTGGGGGCTGAGAATCAGTGGGTCCCCATTTTGGCTGCTGATTCTCTTTTTAGGGCCTGTGGTTCTGGGTGGCTGCACACATGTAAATGTGGACATCTGGGCTGCACAGTTCTAACAGCTGATATGGGCTGGCAGCCACTGTAGAAACCGCCATTGACTAATCCCTCCCTGCGGTGAGGACAGGGCCCCCCTCCCAGAGGCCCCAATGTTGGTAGCTTACAGAGGGGATCACTTGTAATGTAGGGGTCGGGGTGGATTTCTCCCCAGGTACAATGGACGTGGTGGTCCAGCCAGCAAGAGGACAGGATTCTTTTTCCTTGAGCATGATGGATGGCTTAAAAAACCCAACCATGTTGCTTAAAAATCGTATGCACACAGTCACAATTCACATTGTTTCACAATTTACCAGTCACAACTGGTTACTAGAAAAACTCAACTCGTTTCTTCTGCACAAAATCTCAGTGTCATAAACAACCCACGACTTCCTTCAGTTACAAGTCAGTAATAACCATTCCATCCTTTGACGGTGAGCTGACTTAGGGCTCACACTGGGAGCAGCATCAGCAGTGGCTTTAAACCTAGGACTCAGCCTGGGAGTGTCCTCCCTGGGACCATGGTGCTAGGTGCTAGGGTGTAAATATGAACAGTACAACCCTGGCCCTCCATGAAGTCATAGTCTGGTGGAGGAGCCAGATCTGCAATTAACAGTCAAGGCTGAATCAACTATGCTTGGATGGGTAAAAAAAAAAAAAAATGCCTGAGAAAACCAATCAAGGCTGCAAAGTGCTTCGAGGAAGCCTGCTCACTGGTGTCACTCTGTGCCAATAGTTGCCCTTACGTTTGTCCCCTCATGTTTTCCCTTGCCAGTATTCCCATCCGGCACAGGGCTGACATCTGGTGTATGCTCAGTCAGTTATTTAAGGGCAGAAGGAAGAAGGAAGGCAGGCACAAAGGCGATCTCAGAAAAGGCCACCTGCCCAGCCTGGATTGGCTGGGGAAGGCGGCTTCCATGAGGGTGTCACACTTAGCCTGATGTGGAAGGAAGCAGAAAGGGGGGCGCACATGCAAAGGCAGAGGCACTAGCAAGTGTGCTGCATTTCCGGGACTGGGAGTAGAGGCTGTGCAGGAGGACAGGGGCTAGAAGGGTGAGCGAGGGTCAGACACAGGGGAGTTGGAGGAGTTAGGATTCCATCCCACGATTTCCAGGACAGAATGTTTTCAGCTTGCCCATTTTTCATGCAGTTTACTCTGTTTTACCAGTGAATATCCTGTAGAACACAATGTGAATGGACCTATGGGGGGCTCTGGTGGAAACCCACTGATGGTGTTAAGGCAGAGAGTGGGACAATCAGATTCTCTCTCTGCGCTCTGGTACTTTGATTGAAGTCGGTGAGTTTGGGAGCAGGGGGACCAGGTTTTTATCTTTTGGCTGCATGCTTATTTATATTTCACCGTATTCCATAAGGAATTTGAGATTTATCACCATACTGTATATGACCCAATGGAAACTGAAGCAAAGAATCTGAACCCTGGAAAAGGGAGCGTCATTAGGAGGCTGAGGCCATGAGGCTGGTGGGTTGAGGTCTGCAAGAATGCAGAGGTGGAGGGGTGGGGAGACGGCCAGAGTCTCACAATGCCATGGCGTGCCTGACCTGGAGGTCACAGTGGCTGCCAGCCTTTTCATTGTGTGTGCTGGGGAGAAAAATGTCCAGCAACCACTGCAAGTGGAAGCAGAGAAGGGGAAGTTTCCAGGCGTGTGGAATGCTTGGAGCAGAAACCAGAGTGCAGAGGACAGGTTTGAAGCCAGCCTCAAGTGAAGCTCCCCGACCCCCTGGCACCTGGGCAGCCTCCTTCAATAGGACACTTTCCCTTTTTCAGTATGGTCAGAGAATGGGGTCTTCTGGTTGCATTTGACCTCTTCTTAACACAATAAAACACTTTACGGTTTTTTGAGATGTGTTTCCTGTGCTGTTATCTTAGTTCCCAAACCCTCCTATAAGATTATTGAGGAAGAGAGAGCTGTTCCCCATGGTGTAAAGGAGGTGAGAGGCCAGAGCGTTAATGGGAGCTCATCCCCAAATAGGAGACCTTGTCCGAGCCAGGGCCAGAACAGGATGCAGGGTTTCCTGACTGCACACCGGTCTGGTCACCTTTCCTGGTCTGCCGACCTCCACATGCAGGCAGTCTTCATTAACAACTGAGTGAGTTGCAAAAAAGGATTCTACAAGTTGCTTATTTGGAACTTAAGAGCGTATTTTCCCTTAGAATTAGATTATTCAAAGGAAGCTTGCTATTTAAGCAATGTTAAATTTAATTTTCCTTGACTTTGACAGAAGAAAAGATACTGAAGTAAAATTGGACTTGCTAAACTTCAGAGAAATATTTCTTCATCCTAAAATAGTTCCTAAAAGAACTCTCTAGGAGTGAGCAAAAATGTTACTAAGATATTCAGAGACTGGAGTCATTTTAGTTTCTTTTTAAGGAAACACCTCCGTTTTGGACAGTAGTAGCTCTTTGCTGTGAAAGATCAGGCTGGTCCACTCCCTTGGTTCCAAGTCAGAATGGCTCTAATGCACAGCGCTGGTCCTTTCATTCTGTTACCACATTTCACAGACTCTTTGTTTTGATTCAGCTCTTAGTTGGATGGATGTTGTCAATCAGCAGTTGTTCTCAAGAAGGACTTCTGTGTTCTGAATTCCTGGGGTCTCTTGGTGGCAAGAATGTCTATCAGTTGCTCTTACACTTGTGTGGCATCTTGGCTGGGTATAATAAACTTGGTCACACCCTCTCCTCTGAGCTTTGTAGACTTTGCTGCATTGCCTTCCAGCATTAGATGTTCACCAGGAGAGGTCTGAGGCCAAATTTATTTGCTTTTTCTGTCTTAATGCCTGAAGATATTTTTCTTGAAGTTTATTAATTTAACCAAGTTGTCTTGGTGTTGAGCATTTCATACCAAACTATTCTGGAACCTGGCGTGCTCCTTCAGCCTGAAAGTTCTGTTTATTTCAATGAAATGTTCTTACATTACTCCTTCTCTCCTTTCTTCCTCTGCCTTTCCCTCCTCGTTTTCTCTTGCTCTATTACCATTAGTATTACAACTTTTAATTCATGATTTAATTTTTTTTCTGATTAGTAATCTTAACAGTACTACTACAGTTTGGGGGGAACTTATGTATTTAATGAGTATTGAATGAGTAACAAAGAACACAACCACAGTATACACTCAAAGCTGCATAGAAAATCATTTTATACACATTTTTATAAAAGTATTTGAGAATATCAAAATTGTGTCATGTAAGGAGTTACTGCTTGTTTTCTATGTCTCTAGATTCGATTAACATTTAATGATTAACTTTGTAGTCATTGAATTTTGTAACAACTTCCTGCTCTGGAGTATTTTACAATTTGGATTTGTTCTGCCGAAGCTGTTAGCGTTGGTGAGATGTTTTGAGATTGGTACGACTAAATAGAAGAGCTGCCTCTTTATGCCATATATTTAACTAATTACGGCGTTAATTTATTGTTGCCTTGATGATCAAATATTTTTCTTATTCATGGCTTTAGTTAATTGATTTTTTCGGCTATTTCCATCTCTTTTGCCATTTCATTTCTTGAAATTAGGTTGGATTTAAATAAAATACCTTGATAATCACTGTACTTATCGATGAGATAAACTTTGTCTTATTGTCTTGAAACATTTACTGGCTTGTAAATCCAAATTGTGTTCATAGTCATGAATATCCAACACTATATAATTATAGTGCATTATTATAAACCTCAATGAATTTGCCAAGTGATCTAACTTTGTTCCAAAATTTGACTCTGCTTCATTAACATATAACTTAAGTGATACTTGAAATATTTCTTGAACTTGATACTATTCTGACTGTGCTTCCAAGGGGCATCGTTGCAATCACGTCAGCATATGACAATAATCACATTTTAGAAATACCATGTAGTGGCACTGCGAAGGGCAGATTGGAGAGACCAGAGGCAAGGAGGCCTGTTAGGAGACCTTGCTAAAGGAGAGAAGCCAATAGTGAGGCAAGAGCAAAGGCAGCAGCAGTGGGAACTGATGTGACAGATTTGGGAACCAAGATAAGGGATAGGGATGAGCCAGACAATACACAAGGGAGACGAGAGAGCTTTGTCGCAATTCCCAGATGAGATGTTCTTTGAGGATGCCCCATTGCTTCCCATTTAAACTCCAACTCCTTTGTTTGGAATTGATTATGGAAACTTTTGGAAAATCTAAATGAGTAAAACGGGGAGGGAGGAAGAGAAGCTGTAACTACTATCAGTATAGACTTTCGCCTTTCCTTCCTGCTGCCCTGATAATCATCTAAAGCAGAATGGACAATACTTAATGCTACAAAGTGTGCTTTTCTTATACTGGGAGGTCATGAGTGTCTTTCTTAAAAAACAGATAGTTTTGAATTTTTAGGCCACTGCATCTGTTGATTGTATGATTTTTTCCGTTTCTTCAGTGGTTATAAGGTCTTTACTGTCATGAGAGTAAATAGTCAACTATTATATCTCCATGGTAGTATTTTTCACATTTAACTCTGATTCATCAAAAGTTTATCTTGGTGTAGTGTATGAAGCAAAGCTCTAACCTGATTTTTTTTTCCCCTGTAGCCAGTTTTCCTGATCCAATTGTTGAAAACTCCTTTAAGGTCCATTAGTCTGCGATGCTTTATTACATAAATTGTTACATTCTGTTAGATGCCAGGGCCTCTTTTCGGACTATGTGGTTTGTTATGCTGATCTTTCTCTTGACTGTTAGACTAGTGTCACACTTTTAATAATGGTAGTTCTATAATGTTATTATCTGGTAGAGAAAATCCCCTTCCTTACACTGATTTTTCAAAAAATTCCTTAGCTATTTGATGTATTTACCCCTTCATGTGAAATTTAGAATCAGTTGGTTAAGTTTCAAAATCTCATTTTGTAATTCAACTCAAATTGCTTTAAACCTTTATATTAAGTTGAGGAAAATTATTATTATATTTTGTCTCTCCAGTCAGGACCTTGCTACACTTTTCTGTTTTTTAGACTTTTTCAGTGGATTTTTATCCTTTTCTCCATATGAGTTCTACATTTTCTTATTAGGATTATGGTTAGGGTTTTTTTTGTTTTGTTTTGTTTTGTTTTAGCATTTAAAAAATTGCTGTAGTGAATGAAAACATGGAAAAGTTTTCCATATTTCTTTTCACTTGTTTTGCTGGGACAGAATTGAGCTACTTTCTTAATTCTGATGTAATCCAGCCACTTTTCTAAGCAACTTCTAATTGATTCTGTGGTGTTTTAGTTCATCCCTTCAAGTGTTCCAGGAGCTCCTTTCCAGAGCCGCACCTCTCTGTCTCTGTTAAGTCTTGGTCCTTGTCATGGAGCTCCATGTGGGCAGGTGTCCACCTCACCTCTGCCTCCCCCGAAAGTGCACACAGTGGGTGCTCAGTGAGGGTGACGGAACCCTAGGCCAAGGAAGTCATTCCTGGTCTTGGGTGGCAGCCCCATGATGGGTCATTCTGATTCAGGGTCTGCCCCTCAATCTAACAGAAAGTTGGGGGCTTTGAGACCCAGGGGGTCTCATTCAGGCCAGCCAGCTCACAGAGACCTGCTGCCAATTGTCTGCTTCCATCTAGAGGGGGAATGGGGGCTGGTTTCCCTGGGGAGACTCCATTTAGGGCAGAAGGAGCTTAAGAACAGGACCCAGCAAAGACTGTGGTCCACCCAGCAAGTCTTGCCGTCCCTCCAGGCAGGCCGCCCAAGGAGCTCCCTTCCCAGGCGTGGAGCACTCTTTCTAAGGAAGGGAAGCCCACCTCGGACTCAGCCCCTCTCCTATGGATCCAAAGCAGGGAAAATGACAACTGGTTCTGCTTCTCCCTTTATTTCTTACACTGTCTAGCTGCTCACATCTAATAGAATTCTGTTCTTTAATTAAAAATGTAGGGAACACATTCACAAGGTTCAAAGATGAAAGCAACCTAAAAGGCATACAGTGAAATGTCTTGCTCCAACTTTGCACTGCCCCATCCCGTAACTGCTTTTAGTAATTTGTGCCCTTTTCCAGTTTCTTTATTCAAATGCAGTCTAATATGAATATATTCTTATTTTTCTCCATCCTGACATAGAAGGTAGCATCCTGTGCCTATATTTCTGCACTTTGATTTTTTTACTTAAAATATATGTTGTAATATAAATATGAACACTTATTATACACTAGTCATTATTCTAACTATATATATATACATACACATACACATATACATATATATATGTAAACTCATTTAATCCTCTTAATACTCCTATTATCCTTATTTTGCCAGGGAGATTTTTCCATATACTGAACTTCCTCCCATTTTCACAGCTGCATAGTACTCCATTGTACAGGTGCATCATCATTTATGTAACTCATTGCCTAGTGATGGGCCCTAAGGTTGTTTCTATTCTTTGCTGTGATGGTCTGTGTTACATTGAAGATGTTACTTTGTATGTGGAGCTAGAGCTGCAGAATAGATATCTAGAAGGGGGAGTGCTGTGCCAAAGGATAAGTATATTTAAATTTTGATGACTACTGCCAAATTGCCCTCTGTAGAGTTACTCATTCTTTTCGTAATTGCTTAGCACTTCTCATTAATAATGTCATTGGTGAGCACTAATATTTCTGTCAATTATAATCAGTCTTTGTTAAAAACATTTATGTAGACTTAATCTCATTTGATCCTCTGCAGCATTCCCATATGAGATGGGAATTATCCCTGTTTTACAGACAAGAAAACTGAGGTGCAGGGAGGTTAAGTGGCCTGCCAAGGAAAGGCACAGAGCTGAGGTCAGACCCACATCTGCCCAACTTTTTCCTCTGCTCTACCTGCCACTTACCTCAGGCACTGGCCCAGCCTCTGGGGGATAGGTCTCTGTTACTTAGGTCAGATTTCCCAAGGCTGGAGGAGCTGAAGGCTCATGACTGAGTGGCAACCCCCATTTCCCTTTCCCGCATGCTGGGCTCTGCAGAAAACTTTTGCTAGCGTGGAATAAGTCTCCTGTGTTTGAGTGGGAGGATCAAGACCTGGGACCTGACCACCTTGGGTGACTTGGAAAGGTTGAAAGCCCACAAAGCTGAGGACCGGTACCTGGTGCCAAGATTTTGGAACTGCGTTGGCCAGCAGGCTCTCTGTTGGCAGTTGTGGGACACGTTGATCTCAGTAATTGAGGCCAAAGTGACCCCAGCTAAGATGCTTTCTCCTGGCCTCAGGTGGGCTGACTTATCATCATGGCTGATAAGAGTAAATTACAGCCATATTTCTAGGGAAGTAACTAATGCTTTTCCAGGTAACATTTGAAGAGGCTTCACTGCCACGTTTCAGAGCGTGGACTCTAAGCCAGACTGCTTAGGTTTCTGTATGAGTTTCCTATTGCTGCTGTAACAAATTAGCACAAATTTAGGGGCCTAAACCATTACAGATTTATTGTTATGTAGCTCTGGAGGTCGGAAGTCTGATATGCATCTCACTGAGATAAAATCAAGATGTCAGGAGGGCTCTGTTCCTTCTGCAGACTCTTGAGGAGAATCCATCTCCTTGCCTTTTCCAGCTTCTAGAGGCTGCGTGCATTGCGGGTTCCATGATCCCCTTCCATCTTCAAAGCCTCCTTGTAGGATAGCGTCACTCTGACCTCTGCTTCCAGCATTACATCTTCCTTCTCTCTCTCTCCTACCTCCCCCACTTTCTTTTATAAGGTCTCTTGTGATTACACTGGCTCCACCCAGATAATTCAGGATAATCTTCCCATCTCAAGAGCCTTAATTTTATCACACCAACAAAGTCTTTTTTGCCGTATAGGTAACACACTGAGGTTCCCGGCATTGGAGCTTGGATGGGGCCATTATTCCACCTACTACAATTTACATCTGAACTCTACCACTTACTAATTGTGTGTGACCTTGGACAAATTATTGTATCTCTTATTCAGTTTCCCCATCCTTAAAATGGGGATAATAATAATTCCTACTCCATAGGATTATTAGGAGGGTTAAATGAGTTGATATTTCTCAAATGCTTTTAGTAGTGACACAGAGTAAACGCTATGGAAGTGTCTGCTGGCTAAAATACATTAAGTAAATAAAAATATACACACTCTTTGATCTAGCAATAGCAATCCCATTATTTTGTCATCTATTTCACAGAAACCAAAGGGTCCATGCATTAGGTTACATAAAGCATTGTCCATTGCTGGAATGTCCATTAACAGAATGACTGAATCAGTGTGGTCCTTATGGAATGGAATGGAGCTATTAAATAGAATACCTACGTCCATGCTGATAGACCTAGAGGAGTGTCCTGAAGAGAAGTTAAATTAGAGGAAGATGTTACAAACTAATGGTTTAGCACGATGTTCTTTTTTTTTTTTTAAAGAACATCAACCCCCCCAAAATTGTTGTAGATATTTGAGCCAATCATTTAACCTCTGAATGCCTCAGTTTCTTCATCTGTGAAATGAGGATAACAATACTTCTCGCCTAAGAAACTCTTGCTAGCTTAAATGGGATGAAATGTATCAAGTCCTTAGAATCTCGCAAGCAGCTGCATAGTCTGGATATTTCTGTAGTGGTTTGAGTAGAGGAAGGTGTGAAGGATGCACCCAGGGTGCTCACCTGGTCACCTTGAAGTGGGGAAAGGAAATTCAGAAGCCGTGGGAAGAGATGATTAACTTTCTTTTTGTACATCTTTGCATTGTTTCACGGGTGGAGGCTGGCTGTTGTTACTTAAGAAACTTTTTATGTTACAATGTTTTATTGGTAGTTTGGATATTATTACCATAACCACAAACTGAACTGGGAAAAGCACGAACGCAGAAACATACCATGATTCAGAGTTTTGTAATTTTTGAAGAGGAATTTAATAACGAACATTTAAAGGGGGGAAAAAAGCGGGAGAGCCCTAAATCAGGCCCGCCTTGCGTGTCCACAGCATCTACTGCCGAGGCTGTTCCAAGCCGCTGTGCTGCTCCTGCGCGCTCCTGGATCGGGGCCACAGCGAGCTCAAGTGCGACATCAGCGCGGAGATCCAGCAGCGGCAGCAGGAGCTGGACGCCATGACGCAGGCGCTGCAGGAGCAGGACAGCGTCTTCGGCGCGGCGCAGGCGCAGATGCGCTCGGCAGTCAGCCAGCTGGGCCGCGTGCGCAGCTGCACAGAGGAGCTGATCCGGCAGCGGGTGCAGCAGGTGGTCGCGCACGTGCTGGCGCAGGAGCAGGAGCTGCTGGCCGGGGTGAATGCGCGGTACCAGCGCAACTACGAGGAGATAGCGGGCCAGCTGGGCCGCCTGGACGCTGTGCTGCAGCGCATCCGCACGGGCAGCGTGCTGGTGCAGAGGATGAAGCGCTACGCCTCCGACCAGGAGGTGCTGGACATGCATGGCTTCCTATGCAAGGCACTCCACCATCTGCGCCAGGAGGAGCCCCAGAACCTGCAAGCCGCCACGCGCACCGACAGCTTCGACGAATTCAAGATGCGCCTGCAGGACCTCGTCTCTTGCATCACCCAAGGCACAGGTAAGCCACCCTCATGGCTGGTCTGTTTACCATTTAAGGGCTTGTGCCCCTTGAGGAAGGCGGGGTAGAAAAGATCAGTTCGGTGTGACAGAAAAGGAAACGGGTTTTTTATAAGTCTCTTAGGTTTGATCACATCCTGTTCTAGGGCACAGGGTAAATCTGGGGGAGAGGAGGCACTGACACAAGGTGGCAGCCACCTGGAAGGGTCACGTTTGACTGATTTACAAGACCCTATGGATTAGATGCAATCTTGTAACTTTGGGGGAAGTTTAAGAAGCTACAAAGCTGAGAACCAGACCCCATATCATTTTAGCTCCTGAGAGACCAACCACTCCAGGAGGCTCTCTTAAACCACCTGTGTCCAACATTAGAGAAGTCAGCTGGAACATGAGGTTACGGTGGGGATGAAAAGAACCCCTGGGGTGGTGGCGTGCTTACCCAAAACCATGCTAGGGCTCAGTGGAAGAGATCTTTTGCCCCTAGGATGGCCTGCCATCTGGACCAGCTGCCAAGCTTTGCGGGTCCTGCCCGGTATTGGGCTCTTGGGAAGTGGGGAGACAGCAGACCAGTTTCTGACCTGGAGTTGTCCAGTCCAACTGGGAGACAAGGCTGTGGCACATGACGCAGCTGGAGAATGAGTCAATGCCTGGCTCTGCAATCTGAATCTTAATAAAAACAAGCTGCAGGTCAGAAGAATATCATGGGCTCTCACTGAGTGCAGAGAAGTCTGAGCAGTAACTCCATTAGGATTGTCCGCCTTGATAGTAGCCCAGGGATGAAGAGAGCTGCGCTTGGGGTGTGGAGCCAAAGGCAAGCACTCTCTAATGCCACCCCTCTCTTCCTTCTGGCTGAGTTCATGCCCATTGAAGTCAGGGACCTTTCTTTCCAACTATAGCTCCTCTGGAGCTGCCCCAGGGAGAATGGGTCTCTAAGAAAAGCAACAGGGATTTTCCCTCTGTCACTGTCCCAAGCCAGGATGCTTCTCACCAGGGATGTCCTTGACCTGCCTGTGACCTTCTCTGTGTTCTCCAGATGCAGCTCCATCCAAGAAAGCCAGCCCAGCAGCTGCCAGCTCTCCCAGAGACCCTCTTGACATTGACCTGGTGAGATGGGCTTGAGGTCTGAAGGGGAGGCGGTATGTCCAGCAGGTCAGGCAGTTAGGAGTTCCCCCGTGTCAGGAAGGAAACTGAGTCTTGCTGTCTGTGTGCCTGCAGGCAGCAGAAGAGCGAGGGCACATGAGGGAAGGGCAGTGGAGCTGGACTGGAGCCTTCAGTGGGAGGGAGCAAAGGAAGGGCTGGCCAGCTAGCTCCGGGCTCCTAAATGCCAAAGTAAGCTCTTGACAGGTTCAGGAGAGGTCAGACCCAGGGATGGACGGGTGGGGAAGGAGGTGGTCATTGCTAAGCAGCCCTGATGGATGAGGCAGATGACTCTCCTCTCCACGTGCCCCACCCCAGATATGTGAGCCTTTCACTGGAGCAACATGTGGACGTTCTCATCGTCTTCCCCAACATGTGGTTCTTGGAGAGGAATGGAGAATGGGTCCAAGAGTCAGACCTTGATCGCAGCAGCCTGTTTTCTTCCATCGGTGTGATTTCAGGGCCAGCATAGCTCCAAGAACCATAGTTTTCAGGGTTGTGAGGAACCCACACTCCCTCTAATGTCGGCATTCCCTCTGCCACACCATGACCCGTGGCTGTCCAGCTCCATGCACACACCTCCAGGGACAGGGAGCTTGCGTACTCTCGAGGCAGCCACCCCATCTCTGGACTGCTCTGCCGTAGAGTGCTTCCCCGGGTGCAAGTGCACTGGCATCCCTTTAACTTGCCCCCTTAGTGCTTGCATGCATGGGTCCTCTCCGCCAGGATAAGCTGCTTCATTTCCTTCCTGGACCTGGCCTCTGGGCTCCTCCCCATCCTGGTCATCCAGGTGTGCCTGCCTGTCAAGGATCTGGGCCCAGGACTGACTAGTCCCCCATGGAAAGCAGGTCTTATGGTGAGGGCAGTCAGCCTTCCCAGCTTTGCTCTGGTCTGTAGGAGAGAGAAATTGCTACAGGCTGAGGCAATCAGGAGAGGCTTCTTGGAGGAGGCTGAACTTAGGATCTGGGAGTTTTAGAGCTAGGAGAGAGCTTGGAATCTCACCTCCTCTCATGGAGGATGAAGAGAGAGGGGTGTGACTTAACCTGAGGCCATACAGCAAGCTAGGGACAGAACTCGAAGCCAATTCTAACTGCCTTGGGTAGTGCATTACCTTGTACACATATACAAAAGTAAAAATCTGGTGATACGTGATACAATCACGTGGTCGGAAGTAAAAACAAAAAAAGTGATAATGTCTCACTCCCACTTCGTCCTCTGTGTCCAGTTCTTATGCCCATATATCTATCTGTCTTAATTTCTTACATATCCTTCTAGAACTTCTTTATGTAACTACAAGCAAATATGATTATATATGTTTGCTTTCCTTTCCTTTTTTTTTTTTTCTTTTGGTACAGTACCAAATATACACAATAGTGTTCAGGAATTCTTACCCTATCAGTAGGCTGGGAGCTTCCTAATGCCTTTTTGCATCTGCATAGTGGTACCTTGAATGGATGTAGCATGCTTTAATAGCCAGTTCCTTGTTGATGCATATTTAGGTGTTCTGATATTGTAGAATGAATGATGTCCCCAAAGAAATCATGTGACTGATAGTGGAAAGTGCCCTGGGTCCACAGAGCTTGGCTGTCTTCCAGGTGCTCGTTGCTGTTTAATGAACAGCAAGAGAGCCTATACTGGCTTGTGTGAATGAGGTCAAGGCATTTTGCCAGGTCTCTGCCTTGTGTCCTCTCAATCCCGAGGTACTAGGCAGTTTGAACTTGAAGCATCGGAAGAATGCTCTCTGTGCAAAGTCTCTTGCTTTCACTTTGGTAGTAGGCTTGGGGGCAGGGGTAGATAGAACTGGGGGATGGAAGTGGTCACACACTGTGAGTGCAAAGGACAGGTGTGGCCACTTGAGGGAGGCAGGCATGGTCTGGCTGTCCCAGGAGAAAGTCCTGTCCATCAGCTGTGCCAGGAGAAAGGCAACTCTTAGACCCATGTTCCTGCCTTTGGAGCTAGGAGCTGGCCAGCACTCATCCCTCCTGAAACTGTGTGCCTAGGCGAAGAGGGTGAGAAACACACCACCAGGCTTAACTGGGAGTGTTTGGGTGGGACAGCAGCTGGGGCATTTTCCCTCCTCTACTTCTCATAGGCTCTTTTTGCAATGACGTCACAATACTTAAATGAAAAAAATTTAAAAATTTAAAGTCGTAGAACAACTATAAATCAGTCATCATTGTTTTTTTTCTTTTCTGAGCCCTCATGTGTGTTCCCCGCTTCATTAACATGGTGTGGGGGTCAGAGAGGATGGGACAGAAGCGGAGAAGAGCTCAACCCTGCCTTCGGGGAGTTCCCAGCCCACTTGGGAGGAGGTTCCCTTACATACCAGCAGTTGCAGAGCCACACAAGGAAGAATAGACTAGGATCTTTTTAAACCTTTTTTTTCCCCTTAATTTTTAATGGTGATCCAATACATATAAAATTTGTCTAGAATTGGAATTGCTGGATCATATGGTAATTCTGTTTTTAGTTTTTAAGGGACTACCATTCAAGTATCCACAATGGCTGCACCAATTTGCACTCCCCACGACGGTGCACAGCGGCTCCAATTTCTCCACATTCTAATTCACGCTTTTTAAAATAACGTGACCATCTTAATGAGTGTGAGGTGGTTGGAACTTTTTTGACAACCACCCGCTATAAAAAATATTTTACATCTAACCTACAGCATACACACACACACATACCTGTAGCTAAGACAATTTTGCAAAACAAATTACGCTTATAAACGTGGGAGGTACTCTGATACTTTCCATTCTATCCTAGTCTATGTCGTACCAAAAAATGCCAGTCATGACGTTGCTTTCATGATCCACTAATGGGTCACAGGCTGTGGTTTCAAAAACACTGGCAGTGGAGATTGTGTGCTTCTTCTGGAAGCCTGGGAGAAGATGACCCTGGGAGACCATCCCTTCCCGCCCCCACCACCACCACGTCCACCCTCATCCAGAGAGACAGCTCTCCTCCCACCCAGGAGGGAGGAGAAAAGAAGCCAGGCCACCATAGCGAGTGATTTGGGAGCCCACATTTCACATGAAAGCCTTTGACACCAAGAAGAGCCCCACCTCGGGGTCCTGATTTCCAGCGCGTGCCCCATCTTGCTGGGCTTCTCCTGCCTTCCCAGCCCGGGCTTGGCCAGGTAATCCCTGGTGTCCCCCCTGTGAGAGAGAGAGCTTGCCCACAGCTCCCACCACACAGGAGGGACAGAGCTTGTCCCTGGCCCCGTCCTCTCCCTGCCCGGTGCCTTGCTTTCCCGATGCAGCTCTGCTTGACGAAGTGCCTCCTCCAGCTGTGTCGGAATCCCTTTCCGTCACTGGGTGGACAGACTACAGGCTCCTGATGAATGGTCGTCCCCTGAGCGCGCGCGGAGTGTGGGGCACCAGGGGGTCAGGATGGGAGGCAGGAGTGGCAGGCCAGGGCCTCTGGACTGAGCCCCCGAGTCTGTGCCACCCCTTTCAGAGGGACGCTTCCCGCATCACCCACTTGGTTTCAGCAAGAGGTCCGGCTTACTCTTCAGTTTCACAGGATAGAGAAAGATGGTGTGGAGGGACATGAAGGAGACAGTGAGTAAAGAAAGGGGCGCACCCACGGGGACAGGAAAGGAAGTTCCATTTTGATATCGCTGGATTCACACCCTAGCCCAGGCCCTTACTGGGTCCGTGACCTGAGGACATCACTTCCTCTCTCTGTGCCTCGGTTTCCTTCTCTGAGACAGAATATTTTCATTACCCCAAAAGGAAACCCCATACTCAAGAAGCAGTCTCTCGTTTCCGTCTCTCCCACCCCGTGGCAACCACCCACCTGCTCTCTGTGCGTTTAGAAACTGGATATTTCACATAGATGGAATCATACAGTGTGTATCCTTTCATGGCTGGTTGCTTTTCATGTGTTCCAAGTCCTTCCATGTCGTGTGTGCCAAACTTCATTCCTTTTTATGGCTGAATAACGGTCCCCTGGGTGGCAGTCCCACATTGAGTTTATCCATTCATCAGTGGGTGGACCTTTGGGTGGTTCCCACCTTTTGGCTGTGGTGAGGAGTGCTGCTGGAATATTCACATGCCAGGTTTTGTTGGAACATCTGTTTTCAGTTCCTTTGGGTATATACCTAGAAGTCAAACTGTTGGATCATATGGAAGTTCTGTGTTGAACTTTCTGAGGATCTGCCCGCGTTTCATTCTGGGACAGGCACTCAGCACTGCATGGCACAGAGGACAGCATCATCAGTGGCGCTCACCAAGCGCCAGGTGCTCTTCTAAACACTTTGCCTGTGGTCACATTTCATCCACATTACCCTGTGACGGGGATGTTACTATTATTCCCATTTCACAGAGGGGACTGAGGCCCGGGGAGTTCTGAGTGATTTGTCCTATGTGTGCAGTTGCTCTTCTGACCCGGGGGGAATTAAGTCCCCAGGCAGAGTGAAGGTGGCAGGGAGGCCAGCGTCAGCTCAGGGAAGACTTCCTCCCTGCTACAGCTCTGCAGCCGCAGAGGAGCTGCTTCCATTAGGAGCGACTGTTTTGTCCCTGGACTTGTCTAGGCGGGCCTGATTATCAAGCGAGCCTGGAGGGGTCATTGGGTGGTGTGGTCCCTGAGGTCACCTTCCAGCCCCGTTAGGATGCACAGGAACTGAAGTGGTCCCTGGACACCAGCACCTCAGGCTCACAGAGGGGTGAAGTCATGGGGGCCGTGGGGAGGACTCCTGGTCCCTAGGGGCTCTGAGCTTCGGGCCGGCCAGCCTGCACCTGTGTCTGGGTGAGGCCCTGGGGATTGGGCTGACCCCAGGCTGAGGTCCCGGCCCTCGTCCTGCTGTAGCCCATCATTTCTGACTACCCTTGTTTCCTGACTTCGCAGCCAGAGGTGGCGCAGAGGGCCCAGGTGCAGGCCTCGGGACTGGCTGCAGTACAGCCGGTGCCAGGGGCACACCCAGTGCCAGTGTACGCCTACTCCATGAAGGACCCCTCCTGCAGAGAGGTAAGGCTCTCCCCAGCCCCCACCTCCCCTCCCGAGGGCCCACATCCCACCAGGCAGAGAGAGGTGGAGCTGGAGTAAGAATCCAGTCCTCAACCAGCACCTACTCTACGCCCTCCCGGCTCCTGGTTCCCTGTCACGAAGCCCCTCTCCGAGCATGAGCCACTCCCAGGGCAGGCAGAGGCTAGCAGAGGCCCGAGGTCAGCAGGCAGGGCTAGTGTGCATGGCGACCTGGGAGGGCATCCTGTGTAGAGAGAGGCATGACCTGCACAGCAGATAGCAGAGGGCAGGGCAGGAGCAAAGGGCACGGGGGCGCACTGGTCCCTGCCGCCCACCACCCCAGTGCCTTGGAGGCCCCTGACCCTGCCCTGTGACTCCCTACTGCGCAGGAGGTCTCCAACACAGCCACACCACAGAAGAGGAAGTCCTGCCAGACCGAGTACCCCAGGAAGGTTATCAAGATGGAGTCTGAGGAGGAGAAGGAGGCAAGGTTGGCTCGGAGCTCCCCCGAGCAGCCCAGGCCCAGCACCTCCGCGGCCGTCTCGCCGCCCCGCCTGGACGGGCCCCCCACCCCCGAGAGCCCCATCATAAGAAATGAGACCTTCCTGCCTGACAGCAACCATGCGACCAGCGACCCTGGGGAGGCAGGTAGGGAGGTGGGTAGGCCGCAGGGGCTGAGGCCTGTAGGCTGTCCTTCGGGGCTGGGTGGGGCCCTCTTCTGCATCCTGGCCCCACTCAGGAAGCCCAAAGCCTGTAGCATTCCTAGTGTGTCTTGCCCTCAGCCCCGACCAAATGGGGAAGGGAAGGCCCAAGGTTTGTCTGGGGGTGAGAGTGGATAGTCTTCCAAGTGCTTTGCTGGGATGCCAGTGTGGGGAGGGAGCATGAAGGGCTGAAGACCCCAGTTCCTTAGCTCCGTCCCCTAACATACTCACAGAACCCAGCCCCTGCACAGGGCGGGTCTCCCAAAGAAATGTTTGCTGTGAGGTGCCTAGCATGTACCCAGAGAGGATGTGGGTAAAGTCCACATCCAGCAGTTCCCAGATTTTTCTGCAAAGGCCAACCACCTAAGGTACCTCATTTGTCCAGGATACCTTTTATGGCTCCAGGGAGTCCTTTTACATGAGTTGAGGTCAACCTACAGAATTCTGGAATGTTCAAGACAGTTCTTCCTGGATCTGTCATACCCAGAGTCCAGCTTTATTTTCATTCTAGGTCTCAGACGGAGCCCTGACCCTGCTCACATACTCAGCCCTGACAGTCTTTACTCACAAATGCTATTGGTAATCAAAAGGTTTTGATTAACCTAGATAAAGTACCTTTTAACTCAAACATCTCATCTCATGAGGCTGAGAATTGGAACAAACCAGTGTACTGCATTAGGATGGCAAAAGATTCCGAACCAAGTGGTGCTTGTCACTCCCTCCTACAGGTAATAGATTCTGAATCCAGGGCCAACAGCTGAATTAAGTGTTCACAGACAAGGGACAGCAGGTGGTGATGGAAAGCCACCTGGAATAAGCCCTCTACACAAGCAGGTCCACGCTGCCCCCTTGCAGGGCACACGCCACCTGCCCAGTCTGCCGGCCTTCAGGGATTCCCACTGGAGAACACCCCAGGCCCCCTGGGTGAGCACCCCTGGCAGGGCCTAACACTGAATCCCCTGCCCCCTTTCAGAGGAACGCATCGTGGTGATCAGCAGCTCGGAAGACTCAGATGCTGAAAACTCGGTGAGTGGCCCGGAAATTTGGCCCAGGACTCCTGCCTGCCCCCATTCCAGGTCCCAGGGGTCACAGCCACAGCAGGTGACTCTCAGACTTCCCTTGCAGCAGGGGCATTTACCAGCGAGGCATGAGTTGTAGGCTGTCCAGAGGATACCAGCCCTCCCTCTGTCCCAGGGCAGGGGCCTTCAGTGACCATATGTGCTCTTCTGAAAAGCGGAGAGAGGGCTTCCTTCTAGAGCCCTGTCTCCTTTCTGGACTAGCCAGTGCCCCTGTCTGGAGCTTCCTCATGCATTTTCCACCCTCCTAAGTCCTCAAAGAAGAGGGCGGACAAGAACCCACTCCTTGGTTACTTGCAGCTAGGGAGGGCCAGTGCAGGGGTGTGAGGGCGCAGAGCAGCACCGACAGGGCCCAGACATGCAAGCTGTGACTCTAAAGCCATCCCACCATGGACCAAGTGGCCTTATAGGGTGTGGCCCTCCTGTCCCTGGAGGTTTGTTAATGGAGGCTGGGCTGTCACTCATTCAGGGGAAAAAGGGATCGGAATAGAGTGGAAGGTTGGACTGGGTGGCCCCTGAGGTCCCTTCCAGCGCTCAGTCTGAGGTTCTGTGTTGGAAAGCGTACGGAGACCATGGTGCCACCACCCTCCTCGCCAGTCCACCCCCCACCGAGAGCTCGCCGACTGTCCCGCCCCTGCCGGGCCTCCCGTCTGCCCTACGGCACATGCCGCCCCCCGGCTTGGCCTCCCCACCATCCCGCCCAGCAAGGTGCCGAGCCCGAAGCCGAGTATCCCAGCCATCCCGCCGGTCACCAGGAGCCAGCTGCCGTCCACCGCGGGATCAACCTGCTGTCACGCGGAGCACAAAGAACCACGCGCCTTCACCATGCCTTCCGCCAGCCCCCCAAAGCGTGTTGTACCCCGATGTGGACTTGTCTACCCACCACCACGGTCCAAGCCTCCGCCCCTGCCACCACAGCGCCTGCCAGCCATCCTGCCAGTCTCCAGGAGTCTCCTGCCCGCCTCCAAAGGGCCAACAGCCAGCCCCACCGGGCGCGAGGGCCAGCGCGATCCCGCAGCCGCTCCCTCCGGGGCTTACCCCAAGTAACCCAGTGGCTCAACAACTTCTTCGCCCTTCCTTTCTCCTCTCTGACTCCCCAGCTCGATGCCTCTCTCAGCCGGGGTGTAGGGAGAGGCACAACCCCAACTCTTGGGGCAGGAATCTCCCCTGGGGATTCTGGCAGAGCTCCCAGGGAGAAACCCCCAGTCCAGCTGCCACTGGAAGTCCCTCCAAATGCACTCCCACCGCCGCACGCCCCGCAGAGGCCTCCCACCAGCGCAGGCTCCCCGAGACAAGCCTCTGAGAGCCCCAGCTGCCTCCCTCCTCTACAGCCCCAACCCGGCTCACACTCTGAACCCTGAGCCTGGTCACCTTCCTAGGCCAGCACCCACTCCCTGCTCCCCAAGCCCCCTCCGTCCTGCTGCCCAGCCCAGCCCAGCCTGCACACCTGAAGGCTCTGCACACAGTAGGCGTCCAGTCCATCTGGTCAGGGAGTGAGCCAGACAATGAACGGCACCGTGGAACTCTGGGCAGAGAGACTGAGATCCTCCCCAGCCAGGAGGGCGTGACTGAGATTCAGGCCATCGTTCCTCGCATCCTCGGGCCTCTTTGCCCAAGAAAAGGAAGCTTCTCTCATGCTTTGCACCTCCCACTGCCTCCATCCCGACCCCATGCCTTTCCACTGGGTCTCTGCCAGGATGTAAGCCGACGAGGGCAGGGCCTGTGTCGATCCCAGGCCCTGGCAGGTGTGGGCTGCTCAATAAACACTTGTTGAACCATCGCCCTTGCAAACCTCCTTCCGTAACCATCAGATTCCCCGCTGGGCTTAGCCCTTCCCTGCAGGTGGTTTTTGTCTCCTCCCTGCGCTGACACTTGGTTCACTTGTGGAACAACATATCCCTCTTTCCCCCATCCTGTGAGTATCAGAGGTGGGGTCCAGGCCCTCTGTGCCTTTGAGGTTCCAGCTCTCCAGCTGAACCTGCTTTACCCAGCTCGTGTCAGACATCCTCCCAACCCCCCTGCTGTAGGGAGACTCAGGCACCTGCCTCTAGGGTTCCTCTCCCCACCCAAGTCTGGCCGCCTTCCTGGGTGACTTCAGCATCCACCACCCTGGCCTCTCCTCTCCTTGACCTTTCAGGGATCTTCAGCCTGTTCCCCTGCAGCTACCAGCCCCATCCCCACCCCCTCCCCTGGACCTCACCATCACTGAGAACTTTCCATCTCTCAGCTGGCCCACTCCACTCTGACCACAGCCTCCTGTTCCTCAAGCTCTCAGTCACTTACTTTCGGGACCTCCACTCTCTCCCTTCCAGCTCCTCCTGCCTAAACCTCTACCCAGCAGCCAGCAGAGTCCACCATTTCAGCCACGAGGGTCTCAGCACCCACCCCACACCCCCTCCCCCCCGCCCCTGGCCTCGGGTAAGCTACCCTCCAAAGACAGACCTGGAAGGATTTGGTAGCGTCGCTCCTCTGCACTGCCACCTGGAGGCCATCTTCTGTGGGAGAAAAGTCAAGGGGAGGAGGAGAGCTTCAAATGAAGGTCTGGGGCTCCTTGGCACTCCTGCCTCAGCATGCCCCTCCTCCACAGCGGCTCCCCACACCTCCACTTCCCTAGCGCTGGTCCCTCATCCCTACCCTCGCTCACAGCAGGTGGCTTCACCTTCTGCCCTAGGAGGACAGTAGGACAGGTGCTGTGGAGTGGCCCACATCTCACTCTGATGACAGACTGACCTGACCCCATCACATCCTTCCTCCTTCCCCCTCATCCCTTCTGTTAGGGTGATGAAGACAGCCACCTCCCTGGAGGATTCACTCTCCCTCCTCCTGGCCCAGCCCTCCTGCCTCCTTGGGGGCCTCCCTCCACCTCCCTATCCTCATCCGCATCTTCAGGTGCTTCCTCTGAGCTGCAGCTCAGCACCCTGAAGAAAGTCTTTCCCATCTTGCCAACTCCCGCCCCGCATTTACCCTTCAGCCTTCACCCCCTCGGCGCTCCTGCCTCACCCCACCCCCCTGCCCTTCCCCGCCAGGCCAGTGAGCCCTGCCACCAGCACCAGGGGACACCCCCATGCCTCCAAGTGCAGCGGTCACCTTCAGTCCTGACTCCCTGAAAGACTGCCGCCCTCGGCTTCGGGACGGCTCCTCCCGCACTCGCTGCTCCTCCTCACTCTCCCTTCAAGTCTCTTTGTTCTTTTAAGTGTTGTTCGTCCAGCTCAGGTTCTGGGCCCTCTTCTCTTTAGTCTGGACATTCTCTCCGTGATCTAGCCAAGCCCATGGCTTCACCATGGGCTCCCTCCTGCCCGCCAGGCCAGCACAGCCAGTGGCCTCCCGACTTGCCCACTCGGATGCCCCATAGAATCAACTCCGCTCTCTCCTCCCTTCTTGGTAAACCGCACTATCTGCCCAGTTATAGGAGCCAAGACCCCAGAGCTGCCTGGGACGCCCCCCTCTTTTTTATTATTCTTCACAGCCAATCAATTTTTGAGTCTTTTCTTTCCATGTTCTAAATTCCTCTGAAATCTGGGCACTTCTTTCACTCCCATAATCTTGAGAAAAATAAAACAAATTGGCCCTGGGTAGAACTAGAAGCCTGGGAAGGACAGGACTGGGCTGCCACTGGTCCCGCCGGACATCAGGAGAGTCAGGTGGAGGCATGGAAATCAGCAGTGTTGGGGGAGGGGCGTCAGGGAGCCACTAAGTGACGTCGGAGGTCGATCAACTCAGGAGGGAGAAGTGCATTGCAGGTTACAAAGAGTTAAATGATTAGAAGCAGCTGCTCACCTTTAGAGACCAGGCCTGGAGGCGAAGGAGCCAGAGGGTCACTGCCTTTGTGCAGGTGTTCTTCAGACCCACGTTTTTAAAATTAACCATTTCAGGAGTGCAATACTTACTGGAATAAAGTATTTAAAAAGAAAGGTTAGACCCCCCCTAATTAGGTACATCTCTCACCCACCTTCCACGCCCCCTTCCAGACCTCTGGTGTTCCCAGAGTCCCTTAGAGGGAGGGCGCAGGGTGACATTTGCAGGCGCCCGAGGCAACCATGTCCTCCCCTCTGTGGCCTTTACCTGAGCTGTGGAATACTGGCCTGCTAAGACACCACGTTTTCCACGTGTCTCAGGCCGCGTAGGACCCCCGCTCAGGGTGCAGTGGCTGGAACCCAGACGTGTCTGGGGGCTCTGGCACAGACCTGGCCTGGTGGGCGGGGCTCGGGGAGAGGCTGCTTGAGCAGCAGGGGTGCTCTGTAGGAGAGCTCGCCCCTGCTGGAGAGCCAGCAGGACAGTAGTCATGTGGAGGGGCGAGGCCCAGTTCTGACAGTGGAGACCTGGGGTGCAGACTGTGCCTAAAAAAACACTGCGCGCCCTGTGGTAGGGTCCGGAGCAGGAAAAGGTAGATGTTCTCACCTGCTTTTGCGACAGATGACTCGCCCCAGTGTCCGGCAGCAACAGGACCAAGTGGAAGCAGGAGGGGGCCTAGCCGGGGGAGGGGAGAGCCCCTGGCAGAAGTGGCCATGGTGACCGGCAGTGGAAAGGAGGCCTGTGAGGAGCAGCTGATCCAGGGGAGGGGCCGTGATGCTGGTGAGTGTGTGTATCAGAAAAAGAAGCAGCTGCTTGGCTGAGAAGCTGGGAGCCGTGCCCTCCGATGGGCGGCAGCAGCCTGCCGAGGGGCCACGGGCTGGCTAACGAGATGGTTCAGTTCACAGATAACATGTGAGGCATCTCTGGCGCCTTCAGACGTTGCAAGAGCTGGGGTTCTGTGTCTGCAAAATACAGCCGTGCTTGTGTCTTGCCAAACTGATCCCAGCTGTTGCTTAAGCTCAGGTGATCAGAAAGTTCCTCGGGAGCTGGGGACTTTTGATTGCATTGATAGCATTTACGTCGGACGCTGGATAGGTACCTTCGGGTGATGATGCTGCGTATCAAAGAGTCTGGCCCCTCTGATTTGCTGATGCCCGAACGTGAAATGAATCCATAATTAGGGCAGTCGTTCTCAACCCTGGCTGCACACTGGAATCACTAGTTGGAGGGGGGTGGGCTACCAAGGACAGATTCCTGAGTCCCACCCCCTGAGATTCTAACTGACTTGGTCTGAGGTGCAGCCTGGACAGCAAGATTCTTTTCAGCTGCTCATGCACAACCAAAGTAGAGAAGCACTAAACTGGGGGATTCAGTTGCTTATCTGTGTCAGAGAAATGCCAATTCGTGTGTGTATCAGCCTTGAACAGAGGTGACGTGGACATGCCGGGACATGATCCAGGTGGGGAGAGGAGGCGCCGGATCTTCCCAGATGAACTTCCTAGGCTTTTGGAAAGTGATAGGACGTCACCCCCGTGCTTCCTACGAGCACCCTTGGTACAGCCACTGCACCGGCCTTGTTGAGTTGGGATGCGGCTGATCTGTTAAGTTGACTGTGATGAAAATAGGTGAAATACCGCTCGTGAGCCCGGCTGCATGCTTGTCCTGGTTGCCTGGGTGTCCTGAAAGAGCCCTGGGTCCCCCGTGGCTGAGTCTGAGCACAGCTTTGCGGTCAAAGAAACAGTCCACTAGCCAAGTATCCGGTATTTACTCACATCTTTCAAAGGCTATTACGGGGCTCCAGCTCATACCTCAGAGCCGCACTCCCTACATCCTCTGCCCGTCCCTCCAGCCCTCGTCATCTTCCACTCCCTGGCCCTCTGAGCGTTTTCCGACTTCTCACTTTCCAGTCCTCGCACGTGGGCTCTGGTCTCTTCCCCACTCCTGCTCCTGCTGCCGCCATTCTTTTCCCTTCCCAGCACATCACAGCCCTTTCCAGTAAAAGGCCCTCTCCTGGAAGCTTGGCTCCTGGTTTCCACCACTGTCCCTCTCGATGCCCCCTCCGTCATCCTGAGTGCGGAGTAAGGTCGGGGAGGGTGGTGTGGGGGGTGGGACATGAGGGTTTCCCTTAGTGAGCAGGGCCAGAAAGGCGTCTGTGTGCTGCTTCTGTTAACTCTGGGTCTTAGGAAAGTCTTTTGGAAACGGGTCAGTACTTCCCAGCTGTGTTGCTGGGATTTAAGGCAGCGAAGGGGAATTTCGTTTACTGCTGGGTGGAGTTCAGTGGAAGGCATTCCAGTAAGACCAGCCCCAGGGGTAGCCATTCTTTATGGAAATCCCCAAAGGGAAGAGGAATCTGGGAGGAAGGGGAGTCAGGGCTGGAAGATCCAGCCTTCCCTTCCCTGGCAAGCTCAGCCGAAAGGGCCGTCGTTTACCTGAGGGAGTCAGCAGGGCCTTCAGTACACTCAGGACAAGGACAATTCCATCACTATCATAGAGAAAATGACCCCAGGGACCATGGGGGGCTCTAAAGAATGAGTTCTCATGACCATTCATAAGTGACTCTGCTACGAAGGTGGGGGCGTTGGCCCAAGGATGCAGCTGTGCCCCCCTCCAGGGAGCTCAGCTCTTGGAAGAGAATGTCCAAAGAGAAGACTCTGGCCTTACAGCCCGAAGGGACGCTGCCAGAAGGAAGACAGGTGGAAGCGCTCGGGGCCGCTGCCGGCGCCTCTGCAGCTGCGTTTGGAGCGAAGAGGAGACGGAAGAAGGGAAAGCCCAGGGTGCCATGTCAGTGGGCGGCAAAGAGGACTCGGCCGAGGGGACGACTCTTCAGCCGAGGCCCAGGGGAGGACATAGCAAGGAGAGCCCAGATCTTTCCACCAGCCCCAGTGTGAGAGCACCCCGGCCTCGTGAACAGAACAGCCCTGGAAGACTGGAGATAGGAAACAGCTGGATCCTCCCATCCACCTGCTGCCAACTTCAAGGAAGACACCTGGAGAAGGCTCCTTCCAGGGAGGCAGAGGATCAGTGACAGTGAGACAGATTCAGAGCACGACACGCCAAAGCAGGCTTTGATGCGTGGCCCAGCCGAGGATGCAAGGCCTTTGACAAAGTCTTCTGACAAATTAGAGCCTCAGGGATAACATCCCAGAACTCACGGGTTTCTCTCAGCAAAAGCAGCTCTAGATGGATTCACAGCAAATGTCTGTTTCTATATCAGTGACTAGGAGGAAGTTGGTGAGCCTGGAGGAGGCTATGGAATGCAAATAAGGTGAAAATCAGCCACTCCCAGGAAAATCCAGCACTTGTTAATTGTGGTTAGTAAAACTTTGCTCTTGGCTGAAGTTTTGGTCAAATGTTTCACCTGGAGAGTGGAAGTGCCCAAGAGAGTTTGCTAATTCTGTCCCAGACCAGGGACATCAGCCAGAGGCCGCAGTTCAGCGAGGCCTATCGGCCCCGAGGCTGACTCCATCAGCCAGCAGGGGCAGCCGTAAGGGGGAAAGGCCCGAGACCTGCTCTGGACTTTGTCCCAGCAGTGCCCCCAGCCGGCCCCATGACACTGGCCATGGCCCTTCCTCCGGGTCTCTGGTTAGTGTCCTCAGTGGCATTCACAGGAGCTTCTGAGCAGGCCACCAAAGACTGAACATCTGGCTTTGGTAGGTGTACAAATGATGACCAATTAACAGTATATTATGAAAGGCTCCACCTCCCACTGCAGCCCCAGCTCCTGGTGAAACTCTGAGCCAGAGAGCCCTTCCCCCACCTCGGAGGTCTTTCAAACTGTGTTCTTGCCTTGGTGCTGGAGAGAACACAGCCTCAGGGGCCCAGCCTAGAGGACCCCTGGCCTCAGATTTCCTTAAGCGGCCAGCTCCTGGATGCCAAATGATGGAGGGCCCCCAGGTTCTGAGGCTTCTCGCCACTGCTCTCACAGCCAAGTTCTGTGTGTCCCCCAGATGTGGCCTCTGAGGCCAAGCAGCCCTCGCCTCCCCTTTGTGCAGGACACTGGGATCTTGGCTGGCTTGGTGGACAAGAAAAGCCAGGCATCTGACCTCTTCCAGGGAAACACCTGGGGTTCTAGATGAGGCTGCTTCCCCCTGTCCCAGGTTCATGTTTCTTCTGAGTCTGCCCAGAGAGACGAAGCGAGGAGCAGACACCTCCGGCCCTGCACCTCCACACCTAGCCCTGCTCGCCCGTGCACACACTCACCCACGTGGCCTCACACTTTCACACCCACTGTGCCAACACAAGTCCCCAAGTCCACAGCCCCTCATGCACACCCAGATGCACACACACACACACACCTGCATTCATTTCCACATGTGCTTTCACCCACACTCACACTTGCCCATGTGATCTCATCCGACTCACTCACTAAGGCACATGCCCTGGTTCACACGCACCACCCTCACACCTGCACGTGCACACTCACGTCCGTCCATGCACTGGCTCGGAAGCCCGCCTTCCCTTTCCCAGTAACATGTCCTCCCTCATGTGCACACAGATGCCCCCACCATACCCACGTGCTTGTGTTCCCATGCACACTTACACTCACGCATGCACACCTGCTCACGGGCATGTGCTCACATGGCCACTGAGCTCCCTCCCACCCTCCAGACCCCTGACCTGTTGGTTTTCTGTGTTTCAGCCCTCCCAAGAGCCGGACGACAGCAGCAGTGAGTCTGGTGACCTCCAGCTGGAGGGGCCCAGCTCCCTCGGGGTCCTGGACAAAAGCCTTGCTGAGTCTCAAGCAGAAGACAGACCCCTGGTTTTCTTCGACCTCAAGATTGACAATGAAAGTGGGTTCTCCAGTGACCACCCCACCCCTTTCTAGCTTAGTCCCTGTGTCCCCAAGATAAGCACAGGCAGAGCCGCCTGTGAGCCCAGGAGAGCCTGGGGCTCTGGCCGGTGGCTGCAGCCAGAGGGTGCCGCTGAGCACTGGCCTCCCAGCTGTCTGAACTTGGTTGTTTGAATGAGGATGTTTGCTTTGATCAGTGCCTGAGATGTGGGACGAGAGCCTCCCTGGGTTCCTCCTGACCAGCGCTTCTCTTAGGGAGCACATTTCTAAACCGAAACACAATGTGAAACTCGCTGCTGTGAGACCAACAATCCAAGCATGGCCTTAGGCTGGGACTGCACACTGCTGAGTACAGAGCCCGTTTGTTCCACAGGGAGGCCAGCAGAGCCCAGGCCACAGAGAGATATGACCCCTTCTCCCTCAGCTCCACGGTGGTTGCCCTGGTCCTGCAGAAGGCCAGGCCCTGCCCTGTGGCCTGGACTTAGCATGGGGCCAGCCCAGGCAGACAGCAGCAGGTGTTTACAGTGGACAGGGAAGCAATTTGCAGACCTCGCTGGGCGATTCGGGGCCGCGCTCTGAGTGGAGTGGACTGAGCAGGTGTGCTGTCTGACCCAGGGCGCTGATGGCTTAGCTAAGTGACTGATGGGGTTGGAGGCCAGGGGGCCTAGGCAGAAACAGTGAGGGAGCTCAAGTGTGGGTGGGTGGAGGCTGGCAGAAGACAGGAGGGACCTGGAGCGAGAGAGTTCGGCGAACTGGGGCAGGTGGCAGAGCAAAAGGGGAGCAAGGGGTGCTTGGAGGGCAGCCCCCTCCCCTTCTGACCCTGTCCCCATCAGAGCCAGGGTCAGAGCCGCACCTGAGGCTAATGCTGGGTTCCTGCCAGCGGGCCCCAACGTGGGACCTCTGGGCAGTGGGTCGGGAACCCTAGATGACCCCCTGTACCTGGACAGTGTCCCTTGCCAGTGTCTCTGGGGCCTCACGTTGCCCTTCTCTCCCGCCCAGCCCAGAAGATTAGCCAGCTGGCGGCTGTGAACCAGGAAAGCCAGTTCCGGGCGCTGATCCAGCCCGAGGCCTTCGGCATCTACTCCAAGGCCGTCTCCCTGGAGGTGGGCCTGCAGCACTTCCTGCGCTTCCTGGACGGCCTGCACCGCCCCGTGCTGGCCTGCTATCAGCTGTGGGGGCCCAGCCTCCCCAGCTTCTTCCAGGCCCTGGAGGACATGAACAGGCTGTCGGAGTTCCAGAAGGCCATCTCGGGCTTCCTGGCCGCCCTGCCTCTCATCCAGGAGTGCGTGCCCGGGGCCAGCAGCTTCAAACTCAAGAGTCTGGCCAGGACCTACCTGGCGAGAAACGTGAACGAGCGCAGTGCCCTGGCCGCCGTGCTGGCCATGCGTGACCTGTGCCGCCTCCTCGAGGTGTCTCCGGGCCCCCGGCTGGCCCCGCACATCTACCCCTTCAGCAGCCTGCAGTGCTTCGCGTCGCTGCAGCCCCTGGTGCGGGCGGCCCTCCTGCCCCGGGCCCAGGCCCGCCTGCTGGCCCTCCACAAGGTCAGCTTCATGGAGCTGCTGACCGCACACCGCCATGACCCGCAGGGGGGCTTGAAGAAATACAACCACTTCCTGAGCCCACAGACCCCCTCGTCGCCCCTCACCCAGTCTGTTCTCAACGTGCAGGCTCTGGGCACCTACTTTGAAGGCCTGCTGGAGGAGCCGGCCTTGGCACAGTCAGAAGGCATCGCTACCCGTCTTGCTGGCCGCAGCTTGGCAGAAAGGGCCCCCCAGGAGAGCTGAGAGGAGGGGACGACTGGCTTGGCCTCTGTGGGGACAGAGAAGGATCAGGGTCCCTGGGCCAGGCCCTGCCCATCACAGCATTCCCAGGTCTAGGTCCCCAGTGCTTTGTCGTTTGGTCCAGGATCAGTTCTTCTCTGGGACCAAATTCCCCTTCTCTAAAAATCCCACAGAGAAAGTTCAAGGCCAAGCAGCCACCTGCCAGGGGCCACCAGATCCCCGTACAGGCCCTGGGAGCACCTATGAGTGAGCTCACCAGACCCCAGGCCCCTCCCCTCCAGGAGCCAGAACTAGGGAGGCCCCCAGTGAAGGAGGCATGGCGCTGAGTTCTTGAAGTGGCCCCCATCGTGCCCCGGCCGCCTGACTCACCACTCCCACCCAAGTCCTTGCTGCTCTTCCCTGACAACCCCCACCCCCGCCACAGCCCCAGGGGACCTGCTGACAGCTCTCACAGACACTGCCTGCAATGACTGCAGCCCTATGGGTATCAAAGTGCCTTTCAAACCAAACCGTCCCTCGTGGATTTGGGTTCTCCCAGCCTCTGCCTGCCTGGAGACCGGCTCTGTTCACCTCCCCTTTGGAGCATTTTCATCCCCAAAGGGCCTCCTGTCATTGGAGACAGGGGCTGCTGCTCCATTTCCTGTCCCTGCTTCCACTTTCTGACCCTTCCAAGCCTGCCTCCCTCCTGGCCGCAAAGACGCCTCCCCTCAGTCAAGACTTTGCCTTTGGTCCTCAGGCACCAACCCCTCTCAACATGGCCCCGCTACCCCTCCCCAGCCCCGCTGAGGAGTGTCCTCAAACCCAGCGCTGCTTTCTCTGGAGTCCAGGGACCCACAGCATCAGAGTCTCGGGGGCAGGGCCCAGCAAGCTGTTGTAGCAGGTTCCCCAGATGACTGATGCCCACCAAATTTCAGAACCATTGCTCTGATAGATGGCTTCTCCGAGGAGCAGCAGAGAGAGTTCTGGCCCTGGCCCTGACTGTGTGCACTGAGTGGAATCTAGGAAAGGGCCCCTTCCTGAGCCTCCACATCCCCACCTATAAAATGGGATGGTTGGTCCCAGAGCTGTCACCCAGCTCTGCCATTCTGGGGTTTTAGGAAGAACAGCAGGCCTCTGAGGCTGTGGTCAAGGAGGTTTTCATCCTTGAACCCCTGGTCCCAGCCCTAAGCTAAGGTCTCCAACTCTGTGGCCACACTAGAGGTCAGCAGCAGAACTCAGGCAGGGCAGGTGGGTCTCATCTGACTGGCCGAACCAGTGTCCCTTTCCCATTCCCCCTCGTATCGCTCTCCCGTGGCTCCCTGATCCTGGGATGCTTCCCAGATGCCTCCCAGGCCTCCCGCCTCCATGGCCTCGGCTTCCAGGCTTCCACGCGGGTGAAGTCTGCTCCTCCAGTGGGTGCCCTGGAGACACTTGATGGGACAGGAGAGTGCTGGCTCTCACAGTGAACTCTGACGCATTTAAAATAAGATTCTGATTTAAAGCAGGCGCTGGTTCTGAAGTTCGTCAAAAGCAGGCTGGAGGGCGAGGGGAGGAAGAGGCTGGAGCCCCAGCTTGGATGTGATGACCATCTAGGCAGCAGCAGGGCAGCGCTTGGGCCGCTCCTCACAGCATCTTCCCCTCAGCAGCCCCGCCCCAGGACTGAGCAGTGCCCGCTGACTTCCAGCTCCAAGCCCAGCCCCACGATGCTTGCTATCCTCAGATGGAGTTGATCCCAGGCTGTACAGCAAAGGGCTGTTCTGCCCTCTCTTCACTGTCGCAGCCTTTAATAAAGATGTGAATCTTCAAAGCTTGATGCGCCAATCACAAACTCGGCTTGGCCCACACCAGGCGCCACGGAGCGGCCTCTTGGACAGCGGGCACCTGCCGGCACAGCTGTTCTCTGTGGGAGTCTTCAGGACTCGGCAGAGCTGAGAGCCCCTCGTTGCTCAGTGCTGAGGGCCTCAAGGATGTGAACCCCCACTCTGAGTGGGGAGAACAAGGTGGGCCAGCCTGGGATCATCCCCAAAGGGAAAGAAGCACAGCTTCAAGAATTACCTCCTAGAGGGAGTCAGGGACCAGAGACCAGGGTCTGTAGGAACTTTACCTCTAACCCCGGCTGGGTAATCTTGTACCCTGGGTGTCACAGATGGAATTCTCATTGGTACCTGCAGAGGCTCCCTTGGCACGGGCAGTGTGGAAATAAGTTCCTCTCTTCAACCCTGGCCTGGGTGGAGAGCCAGGTAATGTGACTTTATCGGTGCCACCACCCTTAGCCCCCGCTGCATGTCCCAGATGCCCAAGTCCCAGTCCTGGAGTTTTAGTCCCTAATGACAAACCCAAATATGTCTCCTGTGCTTCATCTTTGAATTCTGTCTCAGGTTTATCCATGTCAATTAACCACAAGCTTGCTGGGCCAGAAGTCAGGACACTGAGTTTCAGCCCTCACTTAGTAACCTCTGACTCTGGTCTGATGCATCAGAATCACGAACGCTCAGGCTTCGACTGAAAAGGGGGTTAATATGGATCATTTTTACCTCTTAGGATCTTATGTGAACCAATGAGAAATGTTTGTGAAAATAGCCTTTTAATGTATGAAGAACCACACAAATGTGAGACCTTATTTTACAGACAATGAAGATGACAGTGTTAGTGCTTTATAACTTATAGGAAAATAAACAGATATTGGATCTTAGCAAACAAAGGAGTTGGGCTTATCTTCAGGGGAATAAGGAACAAGATGTCAACTGTGTGTGTGTGTATGGGGGTGGGGGTGGTTCCTGGGTCCCAGGGAGCCAGGGAGGAGAGCTGGGAGTCTACCCTGGAGCGGCTGAGCAGTAGGTGACTGTGTCCCTGAAACACCCAGATGGGAGGTTTCAGCCACACAGGCCTGGAGCAGAGAACAGCCATCCAGTGGCAGCCCAGCTCAGCCCTGCCAGCCCTCAGGTATTCTGGGGCCCCCTTCTGAGGCCCAAGAGCTCACTGACACCTCCAGGAAGGTAACTTGAGAATAATCTGCTTTAACCTCAACCTTGCTCTTCCTTCTGCCTGCACAACACCCAGCTGCTGCTCCAGTGCCTGGCCCTGCTGTTCCCCTGCCCAGTACCCTCCCCTCATCCAGCCCTGGCCGCCCCCGTCTCCACCCTTACTCCTACCCTCACTCTGACCCGTAGTCCCAACCCTGACAACTCATGAACTCAAGGCTGGCCCCCTCGCCCAGCACTTTCCCGCAGGCCCCGCCCCTGCCCTGTCCCCACCTCCTCTGACCTCAGGCTTGTCTCCACCCCACACCCCGGGGGGCCCGGCCCCTATACCCAGGGTAAGGGGTCCTTTCTCACCTTTCTTCACTCGTCACAATTAAGGGAACTACACAGCTACTGACATCAAACGTCCAGTCAGAGAGAGGTGCACCTTGAGGACCCCGCCCAGAAGGAAGGGCGGTTGAGCTGGAGCTGCTCCCAGGTTCGCCAGCAGAGGGCGCTGCAGCCCACCGGGCCTGGCGGTGAAGGGGCTCCAACACGTGGGTGGGGAATGGCGGTGTGTGGGGTTAAGACTCGGTAGCGTCACCCTTTTCCAAAGTGCCACGCATCCTTCTGGCGCTATGGGAGGTATCTTTAGGTAGATGGTTCACGTTGAAACATTTTTAACATATTAACCGTTTTGTATTTATTTTTGAAAAAATATAGGCTTCATATCAACACCGTGATTTCTGGAATTTCGTTGCTCAGAATGACGCTAAAACGGGATTCTTTAAAGGTCTAATTTAAGGACAAATACGAAGTAACTACAAGCTCAGAAGGAACACAAGTATGACAAAACTTGTGACTTTGGAAGTGGGTGACTTAATTTTGGAAAACATTGGGTTACCAGTAGCATTCAATTGAGGGTCACTGGTGAGGGTTAGAGCTAAGGTTAGGGCCCAGGTTAGAACTGGAGTAAGATGGGGCAGGGGGAGGGGGGCAGGTTAGGAGTCTGGGTGAGGCCTAAGGTTAGATCTGGGGTTATATCAAATTTAGGGTCACATTTGGTGACTGAGGGTAGGAATTGAGTTAGGAATTTAATTAGGAATGGAGTTAATCACACTTCAGGCTACAAGTGTCACTTTAGCAACAGAAAAGTCCATAAAACTGTGGACAGATGGACAGGAACTTCTGAGGAGGACCCCCTAATATGGAACCCCAAGTGCAGCTATCTCACCCCCCCACCCCACCCCGAGCATACTCTTCCAGAATCACCCAGCAGTGGTTCAGCCAGAGCTCACGGGAAGCTCACGGGGTTCATCCTTCCTGAGCCCCGGGGCATGGGGGCACAACGACCCATCCCATCCAGGAGTAAGAGCCTCCAGAACAAATAAATCTCCCAGCTAACGTGACTGAAGATAACCACATGCTGGACAGTCTTTCCTCATTCAGCACAGTTAACCTCATTTAATCTCCCCAACCACCCTGTGTGGTTACACCTTCATCCTCATTCCACGGTGGACTCCGGCTGGGGGGCGGGCAGGAAGGTTGAGTACTTGCTCCAGGTCATTAAACTTGAATGTGGCAGAGTGGGGATTTGCCCCACAGGGAGCCTGTGTCTGCACTGGAGCCCTCTGTGGCCCACACCGCTGGGCGCCTTGCCATGTATTTGGGGCAGGGGTTGGGGGCGGGGTTCTACTCTCTCCTTCCTGTGCCCTCCTGGTCTCTTGACCTCACGTAATGCAAAATGCGGGCCCAGAAAACTCACACCCCAGCCTTCTGGTCCCAGAGCTTGAACTTATCCTCCTTCTTTCTTTTAGGGCAGTGCTTCTTGAAATTTTTTGTCCATTATTGCCCTCCTAGGGAGCCTTTTTAGACAAATTTTTTCCTAGTCATGACTCCACCAATCAAATTTTAATACTGTGATTTCTTAGGATTTTCCACGTACAAGCTCATGTCATCTGCAGATAGAGATGGTTTTACTTCTTACTTACACAGGTGTACTGTGTATCTATTTATGTACTGTGGCTCTTTGGAGGGTCAGAAACCATTGGAATAACTCAGACTTTTAGCGCCCCATCCACCCTGAGCCAAGTTTCATGCTCTGTGGGGCAATACTGTCTCTGTTGAGAAAGCATGATTTGGGGTGAGGCCCCATCCCCTGTCACATTGCAAGGAAGAAGTGTCATGGCGGGTGTTAGCCCCTCCAGTGGCTCAGTTCACGGGTGGGGTGCGGTGGGGACAGGCTGAGGGGTTACGCCTCCCTGGGGCTGAGCCTGCGGCTGGGGAGGCACGGGGGCAGCGCCGCCATTCACTTTTGTCTCAGAGTCGAGGTGTCAGCCCCAAACCTTTTGGACCTTAATAAAGAGATGCCTGTGGTGACTCTATTGAGAGAAGGGTCTAGAATTTCAACTGACTCCCTCCTCAACAAACAAATAAAACAGAAAGTTTGAAAGTCCCTACCCCACCACCCCTTACAAAATGCATTTGGTGCCAATTGAGGACAAAATTCCTTCATTCTTGGCTCAGGGAACTTCCTCAAACTCAGCCCAGAAGAATTCTTTAAAGACCAACTGCCTGGACTGTGCTAAAGTCAGTTTATAAATATTATAAATATCCCAAACTTGATAGCCAAGCAGATTGCAAAAGCTAGCTAGCTAACCACAGAAATTTTCCACAAAGCTCTGCAGCCAAACAAGTGTGATACGAGATATTGCAAAATCTAACACTGCTTGTCCGATGGTCTAAAGCTGAGTTCTTTGCGCAGACGGCAGAGGGCCTGGGGCAGATTTATCCGAGGGCAGACTGTCTCCTGGAGGTCCACGGCCATAAAGCCGCAGCTGACTCCACGGTGCGCTGATTCTAGGGTAAATCAGACCAACCAAGGAGGAGGAGAGGGTGGGCGAGGCTGGGCCCATGGTGGTGCACTTGTCCAGCTTGCTTGGGTGGGGGTAATGGTGCTGGGTGGGGGTTAAGACATGGGCTTTGGAGGAACCTGTTTCAAATCCCAGCTTTGCTGTGTGACCTCGAACTAACTACTTGGCCTCTGTGGCCTCATATGCAAATTGGGGGTGAGAATTCCTACATAGAAAATTGTGAGGATTAAATGAGATACATAAAGCACTAGAGCTTGTGAATTGGCAACCCTCAATAAAAAATAACTCTATACATCCGACACTGCAGAGGATAAGGCGCTGTGCTAACTCCCAGAAAGCACCGCGGCTACTGCCCTCCTCTCTGCCTCGTCTCCTCTCTCCCCATTCCCCCTCCCTCCCTTCCTCTCGCTTCTGGTTCCAATCTATTTAGGATGTGGGCAACTCTGCCCTCCCCAGTTCCTTCTCCCAGTACCTCTGTCCCCATCTCTCCAAGCCTCCTCCACTGTCTCCCCTACCCCAGTGGGGTCACCTTGCAGGCTGCAGGCTGGAGGGGTTCACTACGGTCCCCTCCCCACTCGGCCCCCTCCTGGCTCCAACACGGTCATCTGCAGGAAGGTCACTTTCTCACAGCGCCAACAAAGATGTGGGTTGGACAGAGGAGGTCCTCGGAGAAGCAAATAAATACATCAAGTTTCCAGCTGGGTCTGGAGATAAGGGCTCAGGGAGACAGGCTGAGGCGTCGCAGGCCCTGTGCCGGCTCACCCTTCCCAGCCTGCCCACACTGGCTGCACTGGCAGCAGGAAAGCCTGTTTGGGGAACTTCAAAGAGAACGTTTCAGAGAAATGCACGTGGCGGGGGAGGGGTGCTGTCTCTCCTGGGAGGGGGCTGGGCAGAGGGCTTACCCTCAATTTGGATTTGGTAGAGACAAGTCTGAGAAGTGAAAATGTGACAAATGAGGACTACTGTCCCAGCTGAGGCAGGTGGGTGGAGGGGGATGACCAGCCCCGAGGCACAGGAGCGGAAACTGGAACCACGAAGGGAGAGAGGCTTTTCCAGAAGTCCCACAGGAAGTCAGCAGAATAGCAGGTACAGCCCCCCCAGCCCCTGACCTTCTTCCCCGACTCCCTCACACTGAACTCTATCTGGTTGTCACCAAGATGTGGCCATTGGAACTGCACTTGCCTGGGTGCAGATTGGAGGCGCCTCTGCGGGCCAAGACCCACCTGACAGGAGGGCTCTCCTTCCCCCAAACCTCTGCCCCAGCCGGCCGCCTGGCTGGGCGCCAGCATGCTGCTATCAAGGCTGCTCCAATCCAGGGCATAACCTCAGTCTCTTCCAGATACAGGCGCGGCTCTGCTTCTGATGCCCAAGAGCCCTGGAGGGGGACTCCAGGGGGCTAATACAAGAGACCTGAAGTGGGGACAGATGTCCTACCCAGAAACAGCTGCCCTCTACCATCAGAGAGGCCTTATCTCCTGGGAGTCTCAACAGTTTCCTAACCAGTGAGGTCAGCGATGGCCACCAGGCTGGGCCTGTCCTTGACCAGACTGCCCTGGAAGGGTGTCTCACAGAAGCTGCATGCTGAGGGCATTTCCCAGCCCCATTGCTCTGTGACCTCTCTCTTGGCCTGTCTTCTCTCCAGTAAAGCTAAGGGGAAGGGAGAGAGGACCTCCAGGCCTCAGCTCTGATGTTCTTTGACTCTGGACAGCTCCCTGTCGGTCCTTCATCTACGGCAGGTGCAGGCCTTAAAGAGTCTTTCCAGCTTTGGCCCCAGATGACCTGATGGAGCAGATGGAGCCTGTCCAAGGGACACTAGCCTTCCAGAAGCTCCAAGGTTCATGTACACAGGAGCTCTGAACATGCTGGGAGATGCAGGAGCCTGTAAGCTATCTTAGAGCGGAGATAGCATCTGCCTGGTTCACATCTGCACCCAGGCCAAGCAGGGCACCTGGCAACATGGGGGAGACTCAGTCACTATGTGTGGAATGAATGACATAGCAGCCTGTTTCTGCATGCCCATCCCTCTGCTTCTGTGTGCTTTACCTCTGACAGCTCACACCTGCGACTCTTCCCAGGATTGCCTTGCGGCCATGGGAGCTGGTTGTCTGTAGGCACAGAGAGGGAAGTGCCTGGAAGTTTCCATCCCCAGGGGCAGCCCCTAGCGAATGTCTGACTCCCTTTCGTCTTCGGAAGCCAAGATCCTCTCCCTAAATCGGGACAAACTCTGAGGTGTGATTATGCCTGGAGCGTCCTGGGATCAGGCTGAGACTGCCTGACAGCACACCCTGGCTTGGCTTCCTCCCCTCCCTCTCCCTCGCTGATTTCTGCTGAGGCATTTCCTTAATGGATCACTGGTGCGTGAATCCTTGTCTGAGCTCTGCTTCTGGGAAACCATAACCAAAAACAAATGAAGAGCCTGTTGATAGCGAGAGACTGAAGATTCCTGGGAGGAAACTCAGTTTAGTCTGTGCTGCGCTGTGCCCCATAGGCTTTGATGGGGACCATGGATGCAAAGACCCTGGGTGCCCCTCCAGGGGCTTTGAGTCTGAGGGATGGAGAAGAAGTTGGAGATTCCCCCAGGCCCCGCCCTTGTGGACTCTGCTGGGGGCAGTGTGGTGGGAGGGAAAACAAAGAAACTGCCCAGGGGGCATGTGGAGGAAGGCAAGCAGTGGTTCCCAGACTTTCTGAGGACATCCTCTTGCAGGAAGCTCTGGCAGACGCCCCCTAGAGGGCACAATTCAACCTGCAAAACTGCTTCTCAAGCCACAGCAGCCCAGGACCGTGGCCCTGGAAGGGCCTCAGAGCACATCTAGCCCTTCTTCTACCTTCACAAGGGTGGAGACTTAGAGTGAGAGAGGACAAGGAGTTGCTGAAAATCACACAGCAAATCTGTGAAGTTGACACCTTTGTGCTGCCTCCACATTCTTAAGACCAGTAGAATTCTTCCTCCTCCTTTCCACCTTGCCAGTTAAGTGCCTCTCCCCTCTGCCGTGGGACTGGGTGACATGTTCAGGATGTGAAGTCTTGTAGGAACATCTTTGAATTCAGAAACATCTCCTGTTCATAAATATCCAGCTAACAACTGAAACTTCCACTGCTCCCAAAATAGCTCTGGGTCCCAGCACAGGCATTTCCAAGAACAGATTTTTATCCTTTTAAGAATTCTATGAAAGCAGAGAATCCTCTGGTTTGTACACCTACCTGAGAGAGCTCCCTGATCCTGGTCACAGACCGAGCCCTTACCCTGGTCACAGACCGTGGACCTAGACTGGTCTAGTTTCCAGGTAAGGGATATCTACAATGGCTCATTATAATTATGTCACTCTCAATTCATTTGGATACAATGTTAGATTACTCTGATCATGAAATTCCCCAACTTCTATTTAAAGGGGTTTTCTTATAAATTAGGAGTTTGGGATTAGCAAAGAACTATTATATATAAAATAGATAGGCAACAAGGCCTTACTGTGGAGCACAGGGAACTAACTATACTCAATGTCCTGTAATAAACATAATGGAAAGGAATATGAAAAAGAATATATATGTATAACTAAATCGCTTTGCTGTATCCCAGAAACTAACACAACATTGTAAATCAACTATACTTCAATTTTTAAAAAAGAAGGAATGTATATAGATGTATAGAAATACACACGTATAAATGAATCACTGTGCTGTACACCAGATATTATAATTCGACTGTGTACTATTTTTCTGTACATATATACTGAAAAATAAATAAATAAATTTATAAACATTTTTATAAAGGGGATTTCTTGCTTGTAGTGGATCTTGGGATTGACTTCTTAACATCCATTTCAGGGCTAGAAAATTACTCTAAGCCAATCAATTCCATCCCCTTTGCCAGTGATTCACTCAAAGATGGGGAGTCCTAAGCCAATATGTGTCAATAAGACCTAAGGAGAGGCAATGACTTCTGGAAAGGGAATCCAGTCTCTCTATTCCACTACTCTGTTATTGATATGCATGTTACCCCAGCTGCTGCCAAAGCCCTCTAATGACACTGACAGAAATGAGTCTCAAGTTGAAGCCCTGTTAGGGATGGTAGAGGAGAGAGACAGAAAAAACCTGGGCCTGCTGATGTTATTGAGCTACTGAATCAACCAGCCCTGAAGCCAGACCAGCTTCCGGCCTGTGAGCATGTGAGCTGATACACTTACTAGTTTAAAACACTTTGAGATGGAATTTTGTTATCTGTGGATGGAAGCATCATAAATGATTCCCTGCCCTCCCCTCCCCTGCTTCCCCCTGCCACAGCTGCCCAGAACTCCCCTTCTAGGGGAACCAGCTCTGCCAGGGCTGGGTAGAGCACCTAAGCAGGGTGCTCCTCCCAGGCAGGAATGTCGCCTCCTTGAGGCGGAGTTCCCCATCTTCAGTAAAACACAGACCCAGATAATTACGTGAAATGCCACTGGAAGTGCTGTCGTTAATTTTGATGGCAATAAAGTGCCTTGCCAGCAAGTTAAGCTAATTTTATGAAAGCCCTGGGAGGAAGGTCGTGGACTGGATCCCATCTTATTAATAATGTCGAGCTTCATTTGAACCATTCAGGAAATTCCTCCCAGTTGCCTCCAGCCAACTGCCACAGGTTGCTACTTTCCTCTGAAATCAACAGTCGTCCCATATGCAAATGTGGATTTTTCTGTTTTTCCCTAGAAAATAATTAAAGTCACAGAGCCCAATAAATACTTAAACAGATTGTGATTTTAATTAAAAACCTTCCTCCAAGGCTGCAGCTGCAGGTCTCTTTCCAAACAGGCGAACTGGTGACAGCCACAAACATCAGAATCTGGGTTTACGTATCTGAGACTATAAGCCTTTACAAATAATCTGATTGTAGTAATTCTGATTGTCACCCATGCCGCGGTGGGGGAGGGGTGCAGGGGGGAGTGAAGAGAGACATTTGGTGGAAATGCCAAGGTCTTTCCCCTGCTGGAGAGCAGGACACAAGCATGTAGGGAGAGCAAACAGCTCATCATTCCTGTACCCAACACTGCAAGGTAATGATGGTGGCTAGTTCTAGCTATTGTTGAAAAAAATAAAGCTCTTTTCTGAGCACTACCTACCTAAGTGCCAGTTACTAGATGCTTTGTATGCATTGACTCACTTAACCCTCACAGCAACCCAATAAAATAAGTATTCTTATTTATACCCTTCCCCTCCCCCACCCCAAGCACAGAGGTTAAGTAACTTAGCCAAGGTCATACAGAGAGTACATGGTGGAGTCTGATGCTAGAACATTTCCTCCTAACCACTACGTAGAGTGTGTATGAGGGAAAAGAGAGATGGAAATTGGGCGATGGGGGTTATAAACAGGGACTGCGGAAGCTGAAAGGTGGGAAGCTGTATGTTTAGGAGATCCTGGCTGGAGGACAGGTGGGTAGGGTCTCCTGAGCCGGCTGCTATGCTGGGGATATGTGATGTCCTTCTAGGCCCTGGCTTTCTTACTCTCAGAGGCCCTCCCTCATTCATTAAATCACCTACCTCTCACATTAAATACAAGCACATGTACAACTCTGAATGCAGTTCCAACTGAACATTGCACAAAGCAATGTTACATGTCCTAAACGTTTAGTCAAATGTCTATTACTTCCAACTTTGCAGTTTTCTATTTTCGTTCTTAAAGCCTGAAGAACATTTTATAGGTCCCTGGCAAAGTTAGACTTAAGGATTGCTTTCTAGGGCTGGGGTGCAGGACTCAAACAGAAAGCGCTCACGCAGCACAGGGGAAGGTTGAAGGAGGGCTGAAGAGGAGTACAGGACGGTTTCTTCCCAGGACAACTAAACTCATTGATTCATGCCAGGGACTATTAGCTCAAGGAGCATCTGGAGGGTGACTGTTGTGCCTTGGGCGTTGAAAACACAATGGGGTGAGAAGCGGGGACTGTGCCTGTGTTGGGCAGGGGTGAGGAGGTTGCAGATTCCTGGTACGTACGCTGGGTGGGCATGGGAAGGAAAGCTTCGGTGCCTTGGTTTAGCGTCCCCCACTTGGGAACTTTGCGCCGCGGGATACAGAGCTGTGGGCAGCGCACGCCTCCGCCCTGGCTGGCCGAGTGTAACCCAGCCGTTACCCCGGGCCTCTGAGCCGGGCAGGCGATTTCCAGCAGGGGGCGCGCGCGGACCAGGCCTGGGCCCGAGACTTGAACGCACAGAACGCGGAGAGCTAGTGTGGGGATCCAGTGGGTTTCAACCCGCTCTACGCTCGCGACCGTCCGGGTCAGCTAGGTCGAAGTTAGAGGTCGAGCCACAAAAGGTGCCCGGAACTCTAGCTCTTCGCCCCGGGTCTGTCTAGGATCGCTCCCCACCCCCACAAGCCTAGTCAAAAAGCCTCGGCATATATTCTGCAGATTTCAAATCTGGGCTCTCCACGTTGGCGTCTTGGAACCTTGCATCCCTCCTCTCCCCACATCTACTTCCACACACCTGATAAGATGTCTGTTTCTTTAACCATCAAAGACGTGGGCGGCGGCGGGGTGGTACCTTCGCTCCCGATTCCCCAGCCCTTCAGTAACTGTATCGTTATTAACATCACAGACATTAGAGCGGCTCCTGCGCGCCTGGTGGCGCCGGTCTAGATGCGCTCAGTCTTCTAGTTGAGCTCGGAGGCTTATCCTGGAGTCCTAGTTCCCATCTCAGGCCTCGGAGGACTCTGCCTAGGGCGACGCGGGCTCCAGCCCTGCCAAGGGCGGGCACTGACCTCTTCAAGGTCCAAGGCGGTGGTAAGGCTTGTCTTTCCCCCAGGGCAAGCTCGGGGAACAAAAGCACTTGCTGGACAATGGGCGGGAGCCGCGGGGGTCCGCGGGGGTCGGCGCCCTCGCTTGGGTGGTCACTGCGCCCTTAGCGCCCTCCAGGCCCCTGGAGCCCTGTCTCCCTGCAGAATCCCCCCCCCCCCCCGGCTTCTGCACCCTCAGCAAAAGAGCGAGGGAAAGGGGTCTTTATTGGCCCGTGGGCCCCGGAGGTTCCCAGGACGCGGGTAGGGAGGGTCCCTACGGTCCAGGGAAGTTCCTCTGCGGAGAGTGAGCGAGCTCATTTTTCCTTCTGCTCCCCAGCCTCTGTCTTCCAGTCCCTCAACCCTTCCAAGTTATCCCCTGCCTCTCCGTCCACCTTCTAGCAGAAGGCAAAAAGAACCAAAAAAGAGGTGAAACTTGGGTGGAGGGTACGCGCCTCAACGGTGGAACCTCGGTCCCTGCCTTTATGCCGGGAGCCCCTCCCTCCGCCAGGGAAAGTCTCCAGGACCCCCCACCCCCAATCCAGGAGCCACCCTCCAACCTCCTTGCTGGGCCCCCGCCTCCCCAGGCCCCTCTTCCTCGACAAGCCTCCTGGAACCGCCCCTCAGGATTCCCAGGACGCAGACAACACGCCCAGAACGCCCCCTTGCTCCGCAGACAAAGAGGCTGTGCCAGGCCAGCCGGCCGCAACATAGCCCGGCCCAGCGAGACCCAAACCACCCGGACTCACTCCTGGACTAGGGACCTGCTCCCGCTGCCCCCACTGCAGGGTAACGGTCCTCTCACTCCTCCTCCCTGCTCAAAGATGTCTTCTGTCTCCGGAGCCCGCGCGCCCTTTCCCAGGGGCTTCTGTGGGGACTACAGGCCCGGGCAGGCGGAGTGAAGTTCTGGGTTCTGAATTCTGAGTTGAGAGAGATGCGCGGGTCCCAGACCGCTAAGCAACCGCAGGAATGGGAGAGAGGGAAGGATGCCAAGTGCGTGCACGCGTCTTTTCATATTTAATTTACAAAGGATCCGCGGAACTCCTAGTCGGGTGGTCTCTTTAGATGCAGCGCTCCTCACCCGTCTCCCCACCCCCCCACCTTCCCAGCTCATTAAAATGCTCAACGCTCAAATTGGAAGATCGATCTCAGAGGCCCCAAACCCGAGCCACCGACCCACCTTCAGAGACCGCTTCCTCCAGGGTGAGGGCAGGGGGGCCACGTGCTCCCGGAGAACTCAGTGTCCACGGAAAAACCGGGGAAGGCAGGGACTATAAGTATTTCCCGGAGCCTGCACCCCTTTCCCGACTCTGGTCAGCAACTCTGTCTCCAGGGCTGCCATGGGCACCGTGGGGGGACAGAAATCGAGTTTTATACAAATGCCTCCACATTCCTGCGCCTCCACCTCCTTGTTGCTGAAAGAAATATCGGGATTTCTCCTAGACAGGGAACAAGAGTTGGGAACAGCAGACAGTCGAGTCTGCTGGGGCCGGCTGTTGTGTGAGGGTGTGAGACAGCGGGGCGACACCGGGCCTCGGAGGCTTTGAGGGGTAGGGTGTGGGGTTGACGGTGTGTTTGCTTGTTAGGCTGTAAAGATGTTGGCGGAGGCGGAGGCGGGGGTGGCGGGTAGAGATGCTCAAGCCTTAAGTCCCCAGCCCACAGTGCTCAAAAGGAGCAGACGTTTTGTAACCATTCCTTTCCGTGCCGCTGTCTCCTGCAGCCCCGGAGCCCCACTCGCCTCGTAGCTGGCAAGACCTGAGAGCAAGATCAGGACGGCTTCCTGGGAGCGGAGGCTGGTACCCACTCTCCCGGCCCCATCCGGTGGTATGCACCGGCCGGCGCGCTGGGCGGTGGGCTTCAAGCGCTGGTTTAGCCACAAAAGACGAGACGTACAGAGTAAAGCTGAAGAGGCTTGGCAGGGTCGATGGTGGGCTGGGGAGGGGAGCGTTGATTCCCCGCGCACCCTGCAGGGCGGTGCTTTCTCGTCTTCGGGTTGGACCGGGGGGGGGGGGGTGCGGGGGAGATCAGGGCTCCTAGCTGCCCAGATCCAGGCAAAAATAGCAGGGAGGGTGAGGCTCTCTGCTAACACTATCAATTATGCATCGTGTTGAATGTGGCTTCGGGAAGGAGGCGGCTAGCAGGGGGTGGGTGGTGCGGGAAGGAAGGGTCCGCGCGAGCCCGGCTGCGCGCAGATCCGCCGGTCCCGCTCGAGGTCTGTCTGCGCCACCGCCTGCCTTTGCAAAAAGAGTTTAAAGGCAAAGGCACGCCTTCCCCTCTTCATCGTGCGCCTTTCCTTCCCCCCAAATTCCTCAAAGATGGTTTGTCTCACGTGTTGCGGGGTGTAAAAGCGGCTCGCATTCAATTAACAGCAAAGCTCACGGGCCCTGGCGGGACCCGCGCGTGAGGGTGAGTGCACATGAATGTGCTTGCGTTTAGGAGGGGGGAATGGTGAGTGTCCCGGGTGAAGGTGTGCCTTTGAAAATGTGTGTGAACACATTGTTACATGATGATGGGTCATTCTAACATGTGGACTGTGTGGAGGGTGTGAAGGTCTGTGTCTGTGCCAACGTGTTTGAATGGGGGGCGGTGTGATTAGGGATAGTGACAAGGTCTACAGATGTGTAAATGTGGGGGGGGGCATGGATTATAGGAGTGTTGTGAACTGGGAAGAGCCGAGCCAAGGGCGGTGGGTGTGGGGGCATCCCTTTGTGACCAACGTCTCTCGGCCACTGGGAGAGTCTCTATGGCTTTAACAAATGTAGATGGTGCGGGTGGTGGGAGAGGCTGTGCGCGTTCCTGCCGAGCCCGGGAGCGCGCGAAAGGACTCTTCAATCGGCAGCCAGTGAGAGGTGGGGGGAATAGATGAGAAACAAAAAACTGAAGTGGGACCTCAGGGCCAGGAAAGTCCAAAACTTACCTGTCCCTTTCTCTGTCCCTCCCTCTGTCTTCCCCACAGTCGCAGCAACAGATGTGGAAAGCGCCCTTGGGCTGTCGTCCTGGCTCCGCAACATCAGGTCTGGAGAAAAGGTTGCAGCCCCAGAGCAGCGCACGGAGTCAGCGAGCAGTGGGTAAGGCGCAGAGACCACCTCACAACCCTGACCCAGGTAAGGGTAGGTCCTGTCTAGGGTGCCAGACACCGCCAGCCCTGAGACAGGGGAGAGGAGAGGAGGGGGGTCTCCCTCCAGAGCACGGAGGAGTGAGGAACGTGGGTTCCTAAGGACCAGAGTGTGGGAGGGGCTCTGGCAAACCTGCCATAAGCCCTAGGTGGGAGCAGGGAATCTGTGTGTAAGTGCATTTGTGTGGCTTGGGATTTGGAGCTTTTGGGGGAGGGGTGGGGAGCTCAAGCATTGTGAGCTGCTGAAAAGGGGCAAGATCTTGAATCTTCTCCTGCTTGATTAGCTAGTGGCAGCCCCCTTGAACCACGGCTGGGGACTTCCCCTGCCCCCATGGGAGCCTGCAAAGGTAGGAAGGGGAGGGAGAATCTTGAGTGAGCTCCCTCCATTGCTCCTTGCCCCTGCTTGGAGGAGGACCTCCTTCCTCAGATGGAAGGTTAAGTGAGCAAGCCGTCAGTTTTCCCCTCCCAGGAGTTGAAGCCAGAGGGGGCCTGACAAGTTCGTTTCCCATCCCAAGCCTCTTAGCACCTGCCCCAAGTTCTCAGCATTTGCTGATCCTCTGAGATTTCAGTTTTGGAGGATACTCAAGTGTATACTCAAGTGTCCCTGTATGTGGGTTGGTCTGTGTGAGGACTTGTGTCCTGGTGTCTGTCAGTTCTCACAATGAACAGAAAAGCGCTTTGCCCCATGATGGAGATCGCTGTACAAATGCTGTGTTCAACTGAGAGAACAATGAGGTCTCCAGGATACATTGTGTCCTTGGGTCTGTCGCGGTGTCTTTGTGTTTGTATGTCTACGAAATGTGTTGTGAACCTCTAAACGCCTGCAGAAGTTGGCAGTTTGATGGCAGTGCCTGGGTGTGTGTTTGTATTGCACGCCTATATGGGCGTGTGTGCAAGTGCTGTGTGTGGGACAAAGAGTTCAAAGGAGGACAGGTGGTCATGGACAAAAATGCCCTTTCTGTTTATCCCTTTCACTGAGTTAAACGAAAGCTTAGAAACATAGGCAGGGGTCAGTGCAAAGCCCAAGGCAGACCCGTGAGCAGCCCAGTCTGTGGAGGGGCCAGCCTCAGGGTGACCCGACAGGTAAAGAAAAAAACGGGAGGTAGGAGGCAGCTGGAAAAAGAAGTCAGGGACGTAAGAGGGAGCACACATTGAATCCCGAGACTTTTACTGAGCTCCAACTCGTGCCTCAGAGACCTCCTGGGCACAAAGGAGAAAGCTGCCGGAGCCCTGGGACCTTCCCTAGACGGGTTTATGGAGGCAGAGCTTGATAGGGGAGGGATGGGGCGCAGTGAGTCACCTTCTTCCCTCTTCCCCTGGCTTCCACCTGCAGGATCCACGATGGTGCCCTTGCGAGCACTGTGGCTGGCCTGGGCGCTTCTAGGAGTGGCCGGAGCGTGCCCAGAGCCGTGCGCCTGCGTGGACAAATACGCGCATCAGTTCGCCGACTGCGCCTACAAGGAGCTGCGCGAGGTGCCCGAAGGACTGCCGGCCAACGTGACCACGCTTAGCCTGTCGGCGAACAAGATCACTGTGCTGCGGCGCGGGGCCTTCGCCGACGTCACGCAGGTCACGTCGCTGTGGCTGGCGCACAATGAAGTGCGCACTGTGGAGCCAGGCTCGCTGGCTGTGCTGAGCCAGCTCAAGAACCTCGACCTAAGCCACAACCTCATATCCAGCTTCCCATGGAGCGATCTGCGTAACCTGAGCGCACTACAGCTACTCAAGATGAACCACAACCGCTTGGGGTCGTTGCCCCGAGACGCACTCGGTGCGCTGCCCGACCTGCGCTCCCTGCGCATCAACAACAACCGGCTTCGTACATTGGCTCCCGGCACCTTCGACGCGCTGAGCGCGCTGTCACATCTTCAACTCTATCACAACCCCTTCCACTGCAGTTGCAGCCTTGTGTGGCTGCAGGCCTGGGCCGCGAGCACCCGGGTCTCGTTACCCGAGCCCGACTCCATCGCGTGCGCCTCGCCTCCCGCGCTGCAGGGGGTGCCGGTGCACCGCCTGCCCGCCCTATCCTGTGCACCGCCCAGTGTGCATCTGAGTGTCGAGCCGCCGCCTGAGGCGCCAGGCAGCCCCCTTCGCGCCGGCCTGGCGCTCATGCTACACTGCGTCGCCGAAGGACACCCCACACCCCGCCTGCAGTGGCAACTTCAGATCCCGGGTGGCACCATAGTCTTAGTGCCGCCGGTCCTGAGCGGGGAGGATGACGGGGACGGGGCAGAAGACAGGGAGGAGAAAGGAGAAGGGGATGGGCCCACGCAGACAGAGGCCCCAACCCCGACTCCAGCACCGGCTTGGCCCGCGCCCCCAGCCACCCCGCGCTTCCTGGCCCTCACAAACGGCTCCTTGTTGGTGCCCCTCCTGAGCTCCAAGGAGGCAGGCGTCTACACATGCCGTGCCCACAACGAGCTGGGTGCCAACTCCACTTCACTACGTGTGGCAGTGGCAGCTGCCGGGCCCCCAAAACACGCTTCTGGCGCAGGGGGAGACCCTAACGGGCAGGCCCCAACTTCTGAACGTAAGTCCACAGCCAAAGGCCGGGGCAACAGTGTCCTACCTTCCAAGCCTGAGGGCAAAATCAAAGGCCAAGGCCTGGCCCGGGTTAGTGCCCTCGGAGAGGCTGAGGCGGGGCCGGAAGAGGAGGAGGAGGCAGGTGAGGGAGAGGAGGCGGAAGACCAGGTCTCTGCGGACGGGGTGGAGGAGCAACGCTGTGGCCACGGGGACCCCTCGCGGTACGTGTCCAATCACGCGTTCAACCAGAGCGCGGAGCTCAAGCCGCACGTCTTCGAGCTGGGCGTCATCGCGCTGGACGTGGCGGAGCGCGAGGCGCGGGTGCAGCTGACGCCGCTGGCGGCGCGCTGGGGCCCCGGGCCCGGCGGGGCTGCAGGAGCCGGGCGGCCAGGGAGGCGGCCAGTGCGCCTGCTCTATCTGTGCCCGGCCGGGGGCGGCGCAGCCGTGCAGTGGTCGCGTGTAGAGGAGGGCGTCAACGCCTACTGGTTCCGCGGCCTGCGGCCCGGCACTAACTATTCCGTGTGCCTGGCGCTGGCAGGCGAGGCTTGCCATGTGCAAGTGGTGTTCGCCACCAAGAAGGAGTTGCCCTCATTGCTAGTTATCGTGGCGGTGAGCGTGTTCCTCCTGGTGCTGGCCACCGTGCCCCTGCTGGGCGCCGCCTGCTGCCATCTGCTGGCCAAACACCCGGGCAAGCCCTACCGTCTTATCCTGAGGCCGCAGGCTCCGGATCCCATGGAGAAGCGCATCGCCGCCGACTTCGACCCGCGTGCCTCCTACCTCGAGTCCGACAAAAGCTACCAGGCAGGCGGCGAGGCGGGCGGCGAGGAGCCAGAGGAGGTCCCCGGGGAGGGCCTTGACGAAGACGTGGAGCAGGGGGACCCAGGTGGGGACCTGCAGAGAGAGGAGAGCCTGGCGGCCTGCTCGCTGGTGGAGTCCCAGTCTAAGGCCAACCAAGAGGAGTTCGAGGCGGGCTCCGAGTACAGTGATCGGCTGCCCCTGGGTGCCGAAGCTGTCGACATCGCCCAGGAGATTAACGGCAACTATAGGCAGACAGCGGGCTGAACTCCCAGTCTGCCCGGCCGCCCATTCCCATCCCCACCTCGGGCGCCTGGGAGCAGAAGCCTACGGCTGGCAGGATTTATGCACCCCTCTCTTCACTTACTCCGCCCTCTACCACCCTCTAATCTTGACTACTGGGGACTTCTAGTGGGGAGTGGGATGATTTCATCAGTCCCACCCACAATGGTCATTGACTTTGTGGGTTGAATTCGCCTCCACGGCAAGCACAGCTTCCCCGCTCCTCTCTCCCTATGTAAGACACCACCCGCTGACCGTGAGGCTAAACCCAAGCCTCTCCATTCCTACCGCAGTTAACTGCGCAATCGCCCCGCCGCCCGCCCCATCGTGGTCTCGAGAGCAGAGAAAATGAGAGAAGACGTTGGAAAGATCTGATGGTAACGTTGTGGCTCGAGGATCAGCCCGGGACCCCCAGCACATGTCTCTAGCGTGGAGCGCTGTGGGGTCCTGCCTCGACCCCTCATTCAGCCCTTTCCAGGGTGCACGTCCCAGAAGCCAGGATTCGGTGGCAACTCCCCAGTTTTTAGATTCAAAGCCCCCTTCTGATTGGGAACCAAACACTTCTGTCCCCCCATCCGCACTCTGCTTCTAAACAGCTGGAGCCGAGCCGGATGCTTGCAGCGCCTTTCAGCTCCGCGCTCTGATTTTCATATTTTCGTTGTTTTCAAAGACAGCACACTCCGGGTCTGGTGCTAACACTCCCTTCCTAGCCTCTGGGAAAACGCGCGCGCGCGCGCGCGCGTGTGTGTGTGTGGTGTGTGTGTGTGTGGTGTGTGTGTGTGTGGTGTGTGTGTGTGTGTGTGTGTGTGTGTGGTGTGTGTGTGCGCGCGCGCGCGCGCGCCTGGGAATGGGGGCGGGAATCCGTCTTCTCTCGCCCCCTCTCCTAACTTTAAGCGCTGCGGAACCGCGGGCCTCTCCCGCGGGCCTCTCCCGCGGAGGGCGCAGCCTCAGTCCCAGGCCAGTTTCGTGGTGGGTGAGTCGGAGTTTCTGGAGATCGGTGCACTCGACAGCTCCGCTCCCGGGGGTGCACGGGGCCCAGACCTCAGCTCGAGAAGCGCCGGGGGCGCAGGAAGCCAACTGTGGCCTCCCGGACCTGGTATCTCGTGAGGGCTTGGGCCCTGGTTCGCGCAAAGCCTGCCCGTGACCCAGCGGCAGGATCCGTATGGAGAAAGGCCCTGGGTCCTCGCGCCTCCCCGCCCGGCCCCTCCTTCCGCGAGAGTAGTATTTGCCCAGCTGTAGTCCTAGACGAGCGTGCTCTGTAGGAGAAAACTCTGTGTCCCGTAAAAGTGTGTCAAGTGTAGTATGGGGAGGAGGGCGGGGAGGGCGGGGAAGGAGGGAGGGAGAGGGACGCGGCGCGGCCACTCGGGCGGGGGTCTTTTTTTGTTCTTGCAGAAAACCGTCGGGGTTGGGGTGGGGGTGGGGTGGGGGCGTTGGGACCAGCCCTGTCCGCGAAGCGCAGCACAAGTGCGGCCGGGGGCGGAATAGCCCCTGGAACCCGCGCCCTTTTCTAAAGGCGTCTGTATGTAAACAGTCAATAAAACAATCAATTTGAACTGGGCTTGGTGACTCTGTCAGGGGACAGAGGGAGGAAGCCTGGGGGATGCAGGAAGAAACTGCGGAAGGAAGGAGGCCCTCGGATCCCCCCATTGAGATCCTTTGCGTGATTTCGTGTTTGTCCTGTGATTTTGCCAGGTGTTGATGCCTTTAACCCTGGATGGAGGAGGAAACCAAGTGGGATGGGGGAGGCTGGAAGTGAGTGAGGAGGGCTTGCAAGGGGGCAGACTGAACTGGGGGGAGCTCCTGAGTGCATGAGTGTGTTGTGTGTGTGTGTTGTGTGTGCCCAATCCTCTTTGGGTTGAGGCTATGATGGGGTGTGGCTCTGTGTGTGAGGACTGCCTAGTTTCTGAGTCGCAATACCAACCTTGGCCCTCTGAGAAGCCAGTGGGGGAATTCACAGGCGCAAGACTGCTGCGGCTTGCACAAGAGAAATCACAAGCAACAAACTACAGAGCAAGCAGAGCAAGCAAATGATGGAGGGCAGCAAAGGGGGAAACCTGGCAAGGTTGATTCTACAGAACAAGCTGGCATCTTAAGCCCAGGAGCCGTGTGTGTGTGTGTGTGTGTGTGTGTGTGTGTGTGTGTGTGTGTGTGTGTGTGTGCGCGCGCGCGCGCGCGTGCTGGGGGTGATGCTCAGTGAATGAGAAATGGACAACCGGCAAGGTATGTGAGACTTGGCGTGGGCTGAGGTGGGTACACATGTACAATCGGGGTTGGAAGCACACTCATCTAATAGTCCTAGAAATGAAGCTTCTTGAGTGGGGAACTGGAGAGACAGAGGGATGGGAGTGGATGCTCCTGTCCAGCCCAAAGTGCTCTGTCTGGGCTGGTTGTGTTTCAGCTGAGTCCCCCCATGGGATAGGGTGTGGCCAGGAAGGGAAGCAGAAGAGAAAAGGAATAGAAATGAGGGAGCAGGTGAAGATTCTATCCCTACTCTCCCTTCTTCCTGCTTCCAATCTCTTCTCATCCCTCACTTTCTCTGTGGATTTCAGGTCTTCCTAATTGAACCAGGCCAGCCTTTGGACCAGGCCAAGTCCAGACAGCCAGCATCCTACCCTAGTCTGTCTCCTGGCAGAGGTGCTGGCTGGGACACTTCCCAGGGCCGGAGCCCAGGTTCCCTTCCCAGACCAGCAAAACTGTCTCTGAGAAAAATTCCCACCTGAGGGCCACAGCCCAAATCCCGCCACTGCAGCCCACCCCACCATCATCAGGGCCATAGCTCAGAAATATACTCTCTGAGGAAGAAGACTGCATTATTCTACCCACAAATGCTGCCTTTGAGCAGGGGCTGGGGCTGGCCCAGTGTCTATGATTGGTTCAGGAATCCACCCACTGATTGCTTTGAGCACAGGTCTGGCTGGGCCTGTGAGTGCGTATCATTGTTGGTCCCACCCAATACTCTCACCATGGGAGGGGCTGGGGAGAAGGGTTCCTTCTTGTCCCCCACCCCCATCCTTGCCAAGGATGGGGAACCCTCCTGGAGACCCCTAGGATCCTGACTGCCCCCAGGGGAATGTGCAGAGTTACTGAGAGCCTGGCCCCTTCTTTGTCCTGGGCCAAGCTTCCTAATGGATGAACACACACCGCTCAGCTAGGCCTCATGCTCCCTGGACAAGCCCAGGTCCAAAGGCTCAGCCCAAAGGGAGAGGAATGGGTGGTGCTGGAGGTGGAGGACCAGGATGCACTGACCCTCTGCAGACTGCCCACTGAGATAGCAGCCCCCTCAGGATCTCTCCAGTTTCTGTCTGAATGTCTGGGACATGGTCCCCAGCCTCCGTCCTTCCTTCCTGTTTCTTTCATTCCCTCCTCCTCTCTCCTCTCTGTTCTCTTTTTCTTTCTGCCTCTTATTTCTTGCTCAAGAAATCTCATAAAATCCCAGTGTTGCAAGAGACCCTGAAGACTTGCTAATTCAACTCCATCAGTTTGAGGTTTAATTCTTTTCTAGACTGTCCCCATCAGATGGCTGTGTGAGACGGGGACCCACTATTCCCTCCCTCCCACCAAGGACCCAGCTGTGGAGCAGTTTCAAATGTGTCTCCCCCTCAGTCCACCCTCAGGCCTGACTGCCATTGACATGTGCTCTGTGAGACCCTGCGGAGGTGCGGAGGTTTGAGCCCCACCTCCGTTCCTCACTCCAGGATTCCAAAGCTTTTCATTCAATGCGCATTTTTTGAGGTTCTACTGTATGCTCCAGGTGCTGTGCTAGCTAGCTCTCTCCAGTGTATTTTATCATAAAACTTATTTGGATGAGAATGGAGTCTGATGGGTTGAGGAGTGTGTGTGTGTCTAAATGTGCACTGGGGGGACCTGGAAAATGGTCAGAGAATGCAATATGACAGCAACAGCCTTGGAACTCAGAGCAATTTATCAGGGGCAGTAATTCTTTGAGCTACAGAAACCAGATGCCCAGGATGTGGCCTTGAATCAGATCAGAAAACTGTCTGCAGAAAGGTGATTTGAAAGGAGAGCTTCCACCCACTCCCTAGTATCTCCTAAAGATCCAGCTGGAATAAGAACCATCTTGAAGATCATTAGAGAAAGTCCATTAATATCAAGGACAAAGGAAAACAGGGCTTCTGTGAGGAAGAAGCAGCTGGTGTGGCGTCCGCTGCTCCCTGATCTTGTGTCTGGAATGCAGCCCTCCACCCATGACGTCTAAATTACAACCACAACTAAAGCTAACATCTCTGAAGATGACTTGAGTCAGTAAGTGCTTGGACTGCTGTTCCCTGGTGGCGATGCTAATCTTGGCTTTCCTTCCAGGTTCTCAGGGTGATGCATTTTGGTACCTAAAGGAAAGGGGGTGTATCTTGCTGTGACTGCCTTGCCCCAGATTTGTTAGTATCAGAGCCCCAGTTATGAGACACCCCAGGGAAAGAGGGACCTTCCGTCTGCACCAGGAGGCATCATCCGCAGAGAACGAACTTGCAAGAGCACTGAGCAAGAGAAACTGGGAGACCTTGTCTTTTCAGGGATTTGGTTCATTCTCTGCTGAAAAAGCCAAGCCTAGATACTAGGATATAAGAAAGGCCTTATGCAGAGGCCTTAAATGGTCAAGTCTGATCTAACAAATACCTTTATCTTGTAAAAACTCCAACATAAAGATATTGACAAGAGCAGTTCTGGAAAATTGGAGATTGGAGCAGGCAGGCAGAGCCATTTCAGTTGTAATAAGTCAATTAATTGATTGTATTTGCAACACACCCACCTGTGCATATGTGTTCAATGACAAGATTTTGCCTTAGGACTCAACGGAGAATAACATTATATTGAAAATGAAAGATCTGCTGTGACTGGCATATAAAAGAGATTGAATTATAAAACGTCTTACAATAGTAGCGTTTAGTTCAAAATATGACTAGTGTTCCTAATGAGACTTGATATGGATTAAAAAAAAAAAAAAGCCACCCAAAGACCCCATGATGGGTAGACTTGTTGTGTTAAATTAGTTGGAAAGACTTTGTATCATCCCTTAGTTGAATAAGTAATTTAGGTAATTTGAAGATGGTATGATTTTTTTTTTAATTGTGCTAATTGCCTATCCTTTGTCTGGACATGTGAATGTAGGTTTAATAATTAAATTTAAGTCCACATGGAATGAGGAGAATAAAAGTGTTTATATTTTTATCAACTGTTTACTGCTTAAACATTTCCCCCTGTGGATTACGAGTTAATTTGGTTTTGGCAAATTAGATGCATTTTCTCTTAGCAACACTCTAGCAACTGGTCCTTAAATTGAGTCTAAAAGCCATTCAAGGCATCCAACCATTTGAGAGAAAAACTGCCACAATCATAGAGATCAGAGAGGAACTTCATAAGAATTGATCAGTGTTGAAATGGGGCAAGAATGGGAATGGAGAATTAATTACCAATGCTTTGTAATAAAAGTGGCTTATCATGTATTTAGACTGGCTAAAAATGCTACTGGTCACCTCAGGTTAACAAAAATATTAACAATACCTGTATTAGCTAACATTTATTGAACTCTTACCATATTTGAAGCACATGCTATGGAATTTAAACACATTATTTTATTAACCCTTTTAATTATCCTGTGAGGTGATATTATTCCCATTTACAGGCAAAGAGACCACAGAACAGAAGGAGTTAGTCATTCGCTGAAGGTCACACCACTGTGATTTGCAGGGTTGAAGTCTGAACTTCAGTTATCTGATTCCTAGAGCTCTTAGCCGCCAAGCCAAACTTCCTCCCATGCCTCTATAAAAATCAGTTTAAATGAGGGATGATAAATTTTATATGGTATTGCTAAATTTGCTGCTAACTATGGAATTTATCTAGAAAAAGGATTTCACTTGCTGTCTCTCTTATTTCTCAAAATAACATTCCCCCATGATAAGAGTTATGCAGGATTAAATGTAAATAGTTATAGCCACTTTGGGAAAATCTTTGACAGTACACTAAAGAAGGTAAAGATACATGTAGCTTGTGATTCAGCAATTTCACTCTTGGGCATATACCCAGTATAAACGAACACTTACATCCATCAAAAGACAAACGAGTCTTATGGTGCACGCAAGTGCAAAAATGTTCATAGTGGCTTTATTTGTAATAGCCCCAAATTGGAAACAACTCAAAAATCCACCAAGAGCAGAATGAGGTAGGGGAGCAGAAACTGTGGCATAATTCACATAGTGGAATACCACACACCATGAAAAAGAACAAAGCTACAATGACATACAACAGCATGGATGTCATGACACTGAGTGAAAGAAGAATATATAATGCTTGATTTCATTTACATGAAGCTCAAATACAGGCCGAACTAATTCTTGGTGAAAGAAGACAGAACAGTGTTGGAAGGCAGTGACTAGGAGTGGGAGTGATCAAACGAGTGTTCTGAGAAATGTTCCATATCTGGATGTGGGTGGTGGTTTCATGGGTGTGTGCATATGTTGAACTTCATCAAGCTATAAACTCAAGATGTGTACACTTTATTGTATTTGTTATACCTCGAGTTTTAAAAATGGGGGCATAACCCTTAGCAATAAAGCAACAAAGTAATATGTACTCATTATAGAACTGCACTGTCCAATACAGCAGCTGCTAGACACATGCGGTTATTTAGATTTAAATTTTAATGAATTAAGATTAAATTAAATGAAAAATTCAGTTCCTCAGCCACATTTCAAGTGCTCAATAGCCAAACATTGCTCGTGGCTACCGTGTTTTGGGCAGCAAAGACAGAACATTTCCATCAACACAGGATGTTCTATTGGTGGTTTCAATAGAAATTTGAAAAATACAAAAGTATATGGAAAAATAACTTACCACTTATAATACCCCCATCCAATGAAAACCATAATTAACATTTTATATTCCTTCCAGTCTCTTTCTAAAAGAATTTTTATGACATTACACGAGTGATCTATGAATGCATTCTTGTCCTAAAATAATTAAATACTGATTAACCAAAACTCCCCTTGACCACCCCCTGCAATCCCAGAGCTCTCCCTGGTGATAACCACTCTAGCTGGGGTAGCATGTATCCTTTCAGACCATTTTTGCATTCATTTGTAAACACGCACGTATCTGTATGGAAATACAAGCAGTGTCATTAACCCCACCCCAGCTCAGGGAGCTTCCATCTGGTTCAGTCCAGTCTTCCCCAGTGCATGTGAAGGGTGTTATCTTCACCATCCACACCCCACCAGGGGTCTAGAGCTCTACTCCCCCTCACCTTGAGCTACGCTGTCCCAGGATATTGTAAGAACAAATGTCACCTGGGGCAAGTCAGACACGGGAGCACCCAGGTGCTACTCCAACTGGGTGCTCCCAGGGCAAGGAGCTGACTATAAATCAGGCAGTATTACTCCATAGTCACTGTATGGAGAGCTGGCCCGTGGTCCAGGGCCAGCCTGGCTGACGGTGGTGGTTGCTAGGGTGAAGTCTGGGACGTCTGCAGGCAGGGCTCAGCTCCCACTGGGGCCTCTCACAAAGGTCTTTTGCTGCTTTCTCACGACAGTGGAGTACCGAACTCTTTTGTGAAGCTGCCCAGGATCCTGTTGGTACTAACATCATAATCTTCTCTCTGAGCAGCGCTGCAGGGACTCATGGCACAGGTTCCCTCTGACTCAGACCAGTACAACTCTTGGTGTTTACCTTTTGAGTTCCATTCTTAATTCATTAATTTTTAAACTTTCTCCATTTTAATATATGTGTTTATAGCTATTAAGGTCCCCCTAAGTGCCACTTTAACATCTTCCAAGTTTTGATAGTATTTGCATTGTCATTTAGTTTTAAATATTTTATTTCCATGAGATTTGTTCGACTCCTGAATTTTTTAGATATGTGCTTTTAAATTTCCAAATGTATGTATTTTTTCCTGCCACTTTTGCTTTGTTTTTGATACTTATTCAGTTGTATTATATTCAGAGAATATAGACTGTACGATGTTGGTTATTTGATTATTACAACTTGCTCTGAGGAATAGTATGTAGTTAATTTTTGTAAAAGAATGTTTATCATTGAATTTTTGGGTTCATGATTATACGTTCATTACATGACATTTGTTCATTTTACTGTTTACATCTTCTATTTCCTCGTCATTTTTTGATCAGCTTGCTCTATTAATTTCTGGAAAAGGTGTATTAAAATCTCCTTTTATGATTGTGGATTTATCCAATTTTCCTTGTATTTTGCTTATTTCACATTGTGTATATTTGAATCAATGTCGTTAAGTTGTACTCTTTTTCAGTTAGATTTTTACTGACGTATAGTATGCACAATTTATTTATTCATACTACTGTTGATGGATGCTGTGTCCAGCTTGGGGCTATTAGAAATAATGGTGTTGTAAATATTCCTGTATTTTTGGGGGGGAATTAATACATTTTTGTAGGAGTGGCACTGTAAGGCAATAGAGTGTGCTTATGCTTAGCTTTGGTAAGATACTGCTAAACAGTTTCCAGTAGGTACCAACTGACCCTTGAACCAGCTGAACCCAGCAGTGAGTTATCAACACTCAGCACTGTCTGCTTTTGGTTTTAGACATTCTGTAGGGTGTGTAGCAACATTGCACTGTGGTGACAATTGGCATCTTGCTGATGATTAATAAGTTGAACACTGCTGTTTATTGTCCATTTGGATATCCTCTTATGTAAAGTGTCTTTTACTCATTCTTCTGTTGGCTGGTTTATCCTTTTCTTATGGATTCATAGAGCTCTTTATATATTCTGGATAGAAATCCTTTGTACTTAAAATGTCTTCTTCTCTGGGGCTTCTCTTTTCACTCTTCACTTTTTTTTTTTTAAATGAAAAGCTGTTCTGACTTTTAATGTATTCCAGTTTATTGATTTTTTTTTTCTATGATTAGAACTTTTGGGGACCATATTTAAAAAATCTTTGCCTGTCCCAAGATCATGAAAATATTCTCCTGTGTTTTCTTCAAAAAGCATTATTTTTTGCCTTTTGCATTTAGATCTACAAGCCATCTGGAAATTCTTTTTGTGTATGGAGTAAGGTGGGTTCAAGATTCATACTTTTCTATGTGGATAGCCAGTTGGCCCTATATCTTGTATGGAAAAGATGATCTTTCCCCCAGTGTAGGGCCTTGGCACCTTTGTCCTTGTTTAGGTGACCATATATGTGGGTCATACATGGTTTTTCTGATTCTCTGCTCCTACCTCTGTCACCCATACCTCTTTCTGGGTCTTTTTTCTGTGTCCTTCTTCTACTTTTCAGGATCCTTGTGATCACATTGAGTCCACCCAGATAATCCAGGATAATCTCCCCATTTTAAAGTCAGCTGATTAGCTATTTTAATTCTATCTGCAGCCTTAATTCCCCTTTGCCATGTAACCTAACATATGCACAGGTTTCGGGGATTAGCGTGTATATGTCCTTGGAAGGCCGTTATTCTTCCTGCTGCAGCGAGCAGTCCAGTTTTCCTGCATCCTGACTGGCATTTGGTGTCGTCACTGTTTTCTGCTTCAGTCATTCTGGTGTGTGTGTGTGGTGATACCGCATTGTGTGGCTTTAGTTTGCGTTTCCCTAGTGGCTAATGATGTTGAACATTTTTTATGTGTTTACATGCCATGTGCATATCCTTTTCAGTGAAATGTCTGTTCATGCTTTTGCCCATCTTCTAACTGGATAGGTCGGGGGGGTTTACTGTTGAATTTTGAAAGTTCTTTATATAGTACAGATACTAGTCCTCTGTTGGATATGCGGTTTGCAAATATTTTCTCCCATACTGTAGCTTGTTTCTTTCATCCTCTTAACAGAGCTTTTCATACAGCAAACATTTTTAATTTTGATGAGTTCAAATTTAGCAATTTTTCCTTTTTATGAAACATGCTTTTGCTCTCAAGTTGAAGAACTCTGCCTAGCCCTAGATCCTGAAGATTTTAATTTTTTTCCAAAAGTTTTACAATGATAGGTTTTACATTTACATCTATGATCCTTTTTAAGTTAATTTTTGTATAAATTGTGAGGTTTAGGCAGAGAACCCATTGCCTGTGACTATCCAATTGCGCCAACACCCTTTGTTGAAAAGGCTACCCCTCCTCCAGTGAATTTCTTTTGCACCTTTGTTAAAAACCAGCTGGGCATGTTGGAAAGGGTCTATTTCGAGGTTCTCTGTTCTCATCCATTGATCTATGTGTCTATCCCTCCAGTGACTGATACCCTACTGATTAGTGTAGCTGTACAGTAGGACTTAATATCAAGTAGCATGATTTCTCCCATTCTACTTTCCCTTGTCAAGATTGTTTTAGCTATTCTAAGGGGCTGTTCCTTTCCATAAAATTTTTAGAATAAGCTTGTCTATGTTAAAAAATAAAAGCCTTGCTGGAATTTTTATAGGAATTGTATTAAACTTATAGACATCTTCACTATGTCAAGTCTTTTAATCCATGAACATAATATGTCTCTTCATTTATTTAGGTTGTCTTTTCTTATTCTTACATGAGCATTTTGAAATTGTCAGCATGCAGATTCTGTACATATTTTACTAAATGTATACATAGGTATTTCATTTTCTCTGGGGTAAAAGGTATTATGTTTTTAATTTTGTTTTGCACTTGTTCATTATTAGTATATAAAAATGTGATGATCTATGTGTCAGTCTTATATTCTGCAATTTGTTGAACTCATTTATTATTCTAAGAATTGTTTGTAGATTCCTTGGGATTTTCTAGGTAGGTATTTTTAATGTTATTTTTATAGCCAATTCTTATATTTATTTATCCACATGATCATGTCTTCATTCTTGCTCCTAATGTTGTTCATTTATGTCTCCTTTTTACAAATTAGATTCCCAAGCTATAAACTTAAAAAAAAAAAACTTTTGTTTCTGTTAATCATCTCTGCTACTTTTTTTGTCTAGTTCACTAATTTCTGGTTTTTATTTTCACCAATTTTTTCTACGTTTATTGGTTTTTCTCTAGCTCCTTGAATTAAAGCTTAATTTTTAGAAACCTTTTTGCTTTTGAATAAATTCACTGAAGGTTATAGATCCTCTGCATATTGTTTTAGATAAATCCCATGAGTTTTCTATGTCATGTTTTTGTTCTTATAAAAAGTTTGTGTTTCAGTATGGGATTATGAAAAAAGCTTCTGGAGGTGGACAGTGGTGATGGTTGTACAACAGTGTGAATGAACTTAATGCCACTGAACTGTACACTTAAAATTGGTTGAAATTTTATGTTATGTATATTTGACCATGGTAAAAAATAAGTTTGTAATTCCGATTTGAATTTCCCCTTTACTACGAGAGCTCTCCTGTGTATTTTTAAAAATTTGTCAGGCAGATGGTTTTGTGGTGGTTGCTGCTGTTGTTTCATTTGATTATTTTATTTTAAATCCTAGTTTCATTTTTGTGGTTTGTGAAGGTATCATGTATGGTTTCTGGTTTTTTGAGGTTTATTGATTTCTTCTGTGGCATAAATATTTTTAATTTGGCAGAAAACTTAGTATGTTCTTGAAGAAAATATGTACTTTCCAATTATTGAGTAAAATATTTTAGGTAACTTTTCACATCAGCTACTTAATTATTATCAAACCATCCATACCCTTACTTCTGTCTATCTGATCTGCTTTCCTGAGAGATGTGTCAGAAATCTCCCACTTTGATTTAAGACTTGTGTGTTCCTTCTACTATGTCAAAGCTGTATTAGTAGATTCATGTTTATGCCTACTACATCTTCTTGATGGATTATACCATCTATTACTACGAAATGGTCTCCTTGGTTTTTGTTATGTGGATTGCTTTGAGTTTATTTTTTGATGTTAATATTGCAACTCCTACTTTTTAAAAAGTATACAGCTAATGTATCTTTTTCTATGATTAAAAATTATTTATTATTTTAATAAAATAATTCTCTAAGGCTTATAATGAAAAAAAAGTCCTGTTTTTACTCCTGATTTCAGTTCCCTAAGGCAAAACCTTTCACCTTTTTCAGCTATTCCTTCCAATATTTCTCATTATATTAAAAAAAATGCTTTTCTGTTATTTTTTCAATTTTGTATATTACTTATTGACTTTCTATGGAAGTTGAAGAATTAGCTCTCACACTCTCTCTCTTACCCTCCTCCCTCTATCCTTCCAGTGTGATTAAATTATAATTTTTGCTTAAATCAACGTTCAGTGTTTACATCATGATAATTACCCAAACATTATTCACAGCTGGTTCTTGTAATTAATTATGCTTTTATTTCTTTTCTTGTAGAACCTTTTGTTCTCCCTGGAGATGATAATTACCTTAGTTTTTTATTTTTTCATTTGTTTATTTTCTTTGTTTCTATTACTGTATCGCAAACCTTACTGCAGAAATATGCATTTTGTCTCAGCATATTCTTAAAACTGGGATATTTGATCAGTTTTTTCTTTCTTTAGAGACACGCCTCTGATGCCGTCCTTCCTTCTGCTCCCATGCAGGCTGCCTGCTCGCTGGGCCTGCTGCTCGGTCCCACCCTGGGACTTCCCTGAACCATCATCCTCCAAATTACCTTTGCCCCGTCTGAGGCTGGACCTCCTGTTTCCTGGATCCTCTCTCTTCCTCTTCTTGGTTTACTGCCTCTTTTTGGTGGAGCACATTCTCTAGAGAAGCAGGAGAGGATTCTGGTTTTGTGGAGTTTAAAATATGTAATTTTACAGAATGACAATGACAGAAGATACCTACTTGAAGTGAAAAAAGAAATCAAAACAAATTGCATTTTTGAAAATGGCAGCAAATGCCACAAACATCACAAAATCCAGGACGTTAGCCTAACATTTAAACCATATGACACACCTCTATAATAATTTTCCTCCTGTAATTTTAGTTATGTCTCTATGCCTTTTGTATGAGTTGAGGTTCAATTGGAAGCCTATGGCACTAGAAGGAAAGTTTTCTTTCTGTCTATCCACCTATTATCTATCCATCTACCTACCTACCTACCTACTTACGTACCCATCCATCCCTCCGTCAGCTACCTATCCATCCGTCTATTGTCTGTCTACCTCTCTCTCTAGGGATCTGTTACAGGGCTTTGACTTTACACACTGTGGGAGCTGGTTAAACGTGCTTTATAAGGCTGCTGCCTTTGCATCTGTAGCTGGAGCTTGAAGCCCACAGGGCAGGCAGGGTGGAAAGGAAGCTGGATGTAAAACTGGGAGAGAGCAAGGACAAGCTGGAATCTCAGAGCATAAACTGGGACCTACAAGGACAGACTGGAACTGTCTTCAACCTTGATGATGTGGGCGTCCTGCGGGAGAAGCTGGTGTCCTCGCAGAAGTAAAAGCACACCTGACTCAGGACTTGGAGAACTGAAGGGGCTCTAGGGGAGGGTGGAGCCCCGCAGCCAGGAGGTGAGCCAGCAGGAAGGCAGCGGCATGTGTGAGCTACAGAGTGGCTGCCACTCCCCCTGCTCTAAACCTCCCTCAGTGCTGCCTCCTGTGGCCACCAAAGGGAGACACATAAGAAAGGGAATTCTGGGAAACATGGTTCAGCCCCGCCAAGTGGACACATTCCAGAGCCGCCAGTGCTTCTCTCTAGTGGTAATGATTTTACAATGTTTTATATTTTCTTTTTCTTTCTTTTTTTTTTTTTTAAGAAAGTAAAGTGAGGATTTATTAAGGGAGGGATAGTACACTCTCAAGGGGAGAGCAGCTGCCCCAAGTTTCTCATTTTATATTTTCCCCTGAGAGAATAAAACGGTGACTTAGTCTTTCTTTTAGCATGTTTGATCAAAATTTGTCTTCTGTTATTCCTAGTTGAGATTCATAAAACATGCGACTTCACACAATTGGACATGATGTTATAATGCGATTAGAGTTTTGTGTCCCACAGATATAAGAATTCTGATAAATTCCATTTCACGTGATTCCCACTCAGAAAGAAAAGAAAATGTGCCCTCACGTTTACACAGTGATTTGGTTGGGTGCGGAATTCTAAGTCTGAGGCTCCTTTCCCTTAGCATTTGGAAGGTATTGCTCTGCTTTGCAATACTGAGTATGTTCCTGACGGAGAGGCCGCTGGCACTCGCCACGCTTCAGCGAGACCTGAACTCATTGCTTACAATTTTGCACACCTGATGATGGGAATAATTTTCCACAGACCAGCTTCTGATTCCATACATCTCAAACCTTGTTTTCCCTCTTCTGCCCACACACATAACTGCCAGATGCCGCAGAACAGCTTCATATTATGATACAACATATGGCCTTGCCCCTTCCAGTCACGGTGCCGGGTACACTGGTCCAGTGGGTGACGGGAGTACCCCCAAGCATCATTTTTACAATCAGATATGACAATAACAACGATATAAGGAAGTGGTTGAAAACCAGATAAACATATATATGTCACTGAACCCAAACCACAAGTGTCCCTAGCTCAGTATGGTCTTAATCTGATCCCAGATATTCCTGCAGTCTCTCTATCAGCACCTGGCACAAACTAGACTTGTGACTACTTTGATGACAGAACGTGGCAGAAGTGACATGTGACTCCTGAGACTGGCTTTTAGGAGCCTTGCAGCTCCCTCTTTCGCCCTCCTGATCACCAAGATGTGAAGGAGCCCCATCTACCCTCCTGTTGGATGAGAGGCCGCACAGGAGAGAGCTGAGGAGCCCCAGCCCACAGCCTTTACCAACGGCCACGCATGGACGGAGGACATCCTGGACTCTCCAGCCCCAGTCAAGCTGTCAGCTGACAGCAGCCACAGGAAGGACCCCAGGCAAGACCAGCAGAACTGCCCAGATCGCCAACCCACAAGACTGTGAGAAACAATAACCATTTTTGTCTTTAACCACTAAGTTTTGGAGTGGTTTGTCATGGAGCAGCAGATAACCGGACACTTGTAAATCACATAACTGCATATAACTGGGTTTTCAAAAACCCAGTTTGAATGCCTTTCTTTTCATTGATAACAAATTATTCACAATTTATTGTACTTAATGGTCTGTTCGTATCTCTTTCTAACACCTTATTTTGAGTTTCCTGTCTAACATGCTTCCTCTCCCCCTTTCTTGCCTTTTGTTACATAGGTCAAATTCTATTTACTGTATTTTTCTTCTCATGATCTGACTATTACAGATTCTATTTCCATTCTTCTGGCTTTTCTATTCAGGAAACAGAGGACTGTATTGGAACCTGCTTTCCTCATTTTTCTTTGGCTACAGGGTGTGCTTTGGAGGTAATTAGGTTGAATTTTACCTATCAGAAGGGAAGCTACTGCTTGTGGCCTAGAAAAATATAAAATATAGAATAAAGCAATCAGAATCACCGCAGGAGCGGCGCCCTCAGGGTCTGTCCGTGTGCGGGTGCGCGAGTGCATGGTTACTGGAACACGGCAGGAGAGCAGCCCGTCTGCGGCGGCCCTGGGCTCGTCGGCCCCCGCCTGGCACCTGTCAAGAGCGTCCGCAGACGTACCCAGTGTCTCCAGTTGCCCTGGCTCAGCCTCTGCGTTGCCGGGACCACACTTTGGGCAGGCTTCCCTCTCCCCTCCAGGCCCCCTGAGCCCCGGCCTCAGCACGCGCAAGAGCAGCGGGATGAGCCCCTCCCTCGTCAGCCTCTCCGGGAACGGCCGGGCCACAGCGGGCGCTCTTCCTGCCAGGCCTCACTGGGGCTTCCCCTCGCACGTCCCGCCTCCCCTCCGAAGGCTCTGCTTATCTCGGCCCGCCTCTCCTCTACCCTGTGAAAGAAAATCCTTTTTCATTTTGATTTTAAGGCGTTTGCAGATTTCTGAGATGGGAGTGTTCTCCCTGTTGCAATAGACTTTCTTTCTAGTTAAAAATCTCCACCTAAGGCTGGATTTGCGTTTATTTGACAAGGTAATATTCGTCACTTGTTTAGCATAAAAGCCTGGATAACATCAGAAACCTGGAAGGTAAACTCCTAGGGGCAGAAGCAATGGCCCCTTACTTTTTTTCCCCAAGAACTTAGACTGTTTTTGAAACAATTGGTGCTACATATGTGTTTTATGAATGAATGAATGAGTGAACAAATGAACAGTTGCTGGACTCAGGAGACAGAGAGACAGCCTGGGAGACCTGGGGCCTGGTCCCTCTTTGCCCCAGAAGCTAGCTTCTCCCTGTTCACAGCTATAACTACCAGAGATTCCGGAAGCACACCCTCTGCCCTAGAAATGTGTGCAGTCATGGGGAGAACTGGAAGTTACTTTTCTGAAGGAGCTACATCGTTTAGAAGCAGATCTTAAAAGTCCTTGCTCCTGCAGGAGAGGATGACTGAGTGACAGCAATGGAGTCACACGGTTAACCATGTCAGTCTCACACGAAGTTAAAACAATGGATAGAGACGCACAAATCTGTGCCACTTACTTGAGCTCCCTGCCACCCTTTGCCTTGCTTTCTCCAAGGTCCCCTTCTCCAGCTTCTTGCGACTGGACGCACACATGTGTCTCAGCAGCCGCCTGGCTGCCCTAGGGACTGAGGCAGGAAGTTGCTGTGTTAGGCTCAGCTGTTCTTGATAAAACCCAGTCGCTAAAATCTGACCACCCTTCCCCCACCCCCAAGCTGCTGCTAAGGCGACTCCCTTTGCCAGGCGTGTTTATCTTTTCATCACTCTTGACCAGCTCTGGACTATTTCTGGATCCCATATCTGTTCTCTGACAAATTCCACATCCCCGCCAGCTTCCTGGTGTCTATAACTCTGCAAGGCATGGGAAAACGACATTGTCTAACCGAACCAGCATCCCACTGTGGCAAAAAAATAGATTCGTCCAAAATGATTTGGCACCCATGAGTGTCCCCAAGTCACAGAACAGCCCCAAATCACTGGTTTTCCCCGTGGAGAGGTTTTGCAAACACTAACCCATCTTTGAGCATTTTTATGCTCTGATTTTAATTTGGATGGATTTTACTCCTCTCTTTACTTAAAAAAATCATTTAAATCCATTTTTAGCTGATTATTCCTTCTCTGAACTTTTTCTAGGACAGCTAGAAACAATGTAATTATCTCACAGGGAGGCTATTTCCCCTTCACCTGGTGTGGGATCTCCCGTGCTCAGGCTGCAGGCTGGGTTACTTCTCCTCCCACTGGCCTTGCTTGTAGCCAACCTGTAGTCTGTGAGAGGGCGAGGGAGGAGTGGCTGCATGGAGCGGAAGCTGGCTCACCAGTACCTGATGACACAGGTGCATCTGATCTGTGACCCTAAGGTGCTCCCTCTTCCATGAATGCGGGCTGCAGCCCAGCAGCTGCATCTTATCTCTCCCTGCCCGCCTCCCCAACGCAGAAAATTGAGGATGTTATGTTAGTGAAACCCTCCCATCGCTCACATTGCAGAGTGCTCCCTGACTTCTCTCAGTCATGTGAAAGGCCTGGAAGCAGTTACTCTGATGACAGTACCACCTCGTACCTATCCAGCTACACAGTCGCCCAGCTGTGCATCAGTCTAGAAAAGTCACCCTGAAACCCAGTTCGAGTTTGGGGAGGCGACACACTCTTGTTTTGTTCCAAGAGCTGTTCTTTTGTGGACCTTGCAATGGGTTGTGCAGGGGGAGGGGGGTGCAATGCCTTCCAGGCCGTGTGCAGCGGCCTGACTGAGGAGGGAGGGGGTCTGTTCACAAGTCTGGGATGAGACAAGTACTTCTAAATCAATCAAGAGTTCTCATCTCCCCAAAGACACTAATGCTCAGGTGAACACAGCTACTGCGTTAGACTGGGCACGTCAAACTCTCACTATTGTGTTGTTTTCTTGATTGCCTTATGAAACTAAGTAAAGTTATGTTTCCTGATTCAGAAGTTGCAATGAAAATAACCCTTCGTGGAAACAAAAGGTGGAAATTTTGCTTAGCGGATATGTTGGCTCTTTGCAGGGCACAGCTGATCCTGGGAGCTGTTCCAATAAGGACACATTCTGTAGCATATCAAGCAGCGGGCTGAACCCGGCAACAAAAGTACATTCTCCCCAGCTCTGAGGGATCTGAGTTGAAAGATGGAGTTTTAAACTGTTTTCATGATTTCCCTGAAGGTCTTAGTGAAATCACAAACGATATGAAACAAGAGATTGTTGATATCTTGTCCAAATGCCAATTTGCTCATCTGTCTACCCAGGGGCAAATGATGCAAATGTAAGTCCTGGAAAATTCCATTCAGTCTATGAACTTCTTACCAAAGAAAAAATAACAAATCTTACCTGCTAAATGTACGTAACACTGCTAAAAAAAGGGGGGGGGGACTGATTTGCTTACCTATGGTATTGAGATTTTCGTAATAAAAGTTTAGGTCATTTTTCCACTTCCTCAAAGCATGCAGAAGCACTTAATGAGATTTTTAATTTATAGAAGCAGAAGAAGGTAGCCTCCTTAGACACATGCTTACAAGATGTCTTATAGAATAGATGTTAAAGCACTGGCCCACTGTAAAATAATATTTTCCACGTGTGGGACCAGAGGATAGTTCTTCTCTAACTTGGAGATACATTGAGGATGAGAGAGGAGAAAGGGGTTACTGTGAAATGTCATTTCTCCAAAACTGCTTGAAGATCTCCGAAGAGGCCACAGAAGATCAACTGAGTGCACCTGGCTCGTTCCATTTAGGTGTAGGTTGTGACAAAAACTTATCCACTGGGAAAAAAGCGACTCATTTCTTGGAAGTCAGGCTGCTTCAGAACTCAAAAAATTCTCATAGTAAGGGATGGCCAAGTTGGACAGGACCTTCTCAATTCCTTTGTTGTCAGTTATTTGAAATCCAAGTTCAATTTCATAAGTTCAGATTGCCTCTGTGCTTTAAAACCATTTTTCCTGAAAAAAGAGGCTTCCCTCGTGGTGACATTTGATGTGCTTCCAGATGTTTTAAAATGATGGACATTTTAGACTTGGAGAGCTTACAGGATGAATTTAGGGACACAAAAGACCTGAATAACAAACAACTGGTCTCCCAAAATGAGCCTGTAGGTACACAGAGGATGGGCATTTTTGGAAAGGTGGAAATTAATTCCTGCAAGTCCAAAAATCTGCTGACACTAGCAAGTAAAATCTTAAGTATTCCAGGCTCAAACACTTTTCTTAAGAGGACATTTAGCACAATGTCATCATGTGGAGGAACCAGTGAGGTTCGGCTTGAGGAGAGCAGAGCTGCAGTCAAAGTGACTTTTGCATTTGCCTCTATTTGGGGGGAGGTTATAGCTCAGCACTCAAGAAGTCATGGGTTCAATCCCCAGTTCCTCCTCCAAGTGGAAATCAATGAATAAACCTAATTACCTCCCCCTCATAAAAACAAACAATACAAGCAAATACAGTTGTCTGTATTCAGTTTTATCGCTCCATAAAAGAAAAGAAGGCTGTCATAAAGGCTTCAGGCAATTCAGAGAAGTGCGATTGGAAAAGGAAGCCGAAAGAGTAAACATATGCGGCAGTGGCATGGGTCCGAAGGCAACACGTCGTTGTTATTTTTTATTAAATATAGCTAATATCTGTTTAACTGATACTACTATATTAATATATTCCTTTCTAGAAGTCTTCCATGTATGTATCTTAAGAATATACAGTAATTGGTCTACACAGTTTAAATATCCAGTAGACTTTAAAAAGTTAAAATAAATTGCTGGATCAGAGGATAGAATATAAAAATATTGTTTTATATTTTATCTCACACATATTAATGTTGATTAGTCCTACTGTTATTCACCACTAATTGCTACTGTTAATTGTATTGTTTAAATAATAGCATTTACATAACAGAAAGTAAACAATACAGAATACATCATTTCAAATAAACACCTATTTTTACACTTGTATAGTAAAATTTAAAAAGTAAATTCACATATGTATATACTTATTTATCACATATTATATTATTATGATTTTTTTTTTGGTCTGGCATGGCCCAGCTGTCTTGGATTGGCTTTCTAAAAAGTTGGTCATCCTATTTGCCACTAAACATAATGCTTCTGAGATTCTTCCATGCAGTGTGTATCAGCTGTTCAATCGTCTTTATTGCTTGGAAGCACTCCGTAGCATGGATAGACACCTGTCTCTTCTTTTCATTCATTCACTAGCTGCTGGACATTCATGCTGTTGCAGTCTGGGGTGACCATGAATAGCGCGATTTTAAACATGTGCATGCAGGTGTTTGTAGGAACATACATGTTTATTTTTCTTGAGTAACTACCTGAGAGTAGAATTGATTGTTTGTACAGTAAATATAAATGCAAACTCTCATCTTGCTTTCCAAAGCGGCTGCACGATTTTGCGTTGCCCCAGCAATGTCTGAGTTGCTCTGAATCCCAGCTAGTACCTGATAATTTCAGAGTTTTTAAAAACTTTCCTTTTTCAGCCATTCTAATAGATGAAGAGTGGTATCTCATTATTTTAACCTCAGCCATTTTGATGGGCCATCACAACTTCCTGGAGTGGAGCTGAGACAGAAAGAAAACATAAAGAAAGCAAAGTTCCCCAGTGAAACTGGAGACTGGGACAGGTGTGGAGAGGGCCCTGGGGAATGTATGCGACTTGGAGCATATTTGGAGTAAAGAATCAGCTTGTGGCTGGGGAAGAGCAGGAAGAGGGATCAGCCAGACTCCCCCCTCCCCGATAAGCCCACACCTGCAGCCCTGAAAATTCTCAAGAGGAGAGAAGGAATGGGGGAGGGGAGGGGAGAACTCTTGCTCAGAAAGGTCAGTCTTATAGTGTGGCACCCATGCGTCTGCATGAAGGCAGCCTGCTGTCAGCCTCATCCCCTGCTGTGTCCCCAGAACCCGGCTCACTGCCTGCCTCATCACAGGAGCCCAAGAGATACTGTGGAATGAATGAACACATGTCTCGGGACTGCTGAAGTTGCTCCCTCCCACCATCCTTTCGTGAATCTGGCCCAGAAGCAGCACCGCCCTGCCTGCCAGCCCAGGGAAAGCCCCTTTGCTCACCAAGGCCCAATTCGTGGCCCATCTGGCCACTTCCTCACCCCTCTCACCCCGTCCACTCCAAGCACCTCCCTTTCTATTGCTTCCCCTCTGGGCAATTGACTCAGCCTCCTGACAACTCTCCCTGTGCCCCTAGCCCCCAACTCTCCCCACTTTCTGATCTACCTCATCTGCACCAGATGCCCAATCCTGTGCTCTCACAGCCAAGCATCTGCACTGGCCCTGCAGTGCCCACAAGAGAAAAGCCAACCGGCAGTCTGACCCTGGCTCCCTTCCTCCCACTGGTCTTTTGGCAGCTTGGGATTTTGATCAAATTCAGCTTCATGTCTTTTATCCTCCCCTTTCCTGCTACAGCCATGACCGATCCAGCCTTTCGGGCCCCTTAAGAACCAGGCAGAGGTGGATTTGAGCTCTGGTCTCCTTATTTCCTAACCTAGGGGACATTGACAAATTCCTTACCCTGAGCCTCAGTGTTCCCTTCTCTAGAATGGGCAATAAAAATACCTACTTTTGTGTGGTGGTAAGGAGATTGTGTGAACAAGGGGCCTAGCACATGGTAGGTATTTAAAGAATGGTAGATATGATTTTTGGTAATTCCTACCTCAAATAAAAAACAAAAAAAGGTTAAAAACAGTAGTATAATTAATTTTTTTCAAATCTACTTCCAGACAGAAACGGAAGGATTCTTCCCTAGGATCATCAGAGGAAATGCCTGGAAGAGATAGGGTTTCAAGTGTGGTGCTGCTGCGTCCGAGTACAGTGCCCCGACCCTGGCATTTGGGGTATCCCCCAACCTAAAGACTCACACACCCTAAAGAGGAGCTGGTTAATCTAGGTGCCCCCTCTAGCTTCCCTCTGCCCACAACTCCCTACCCCCCTGCTCCCTGGCCAGCCTCCCTGTTTGAGAGAGTGGCCTCACGGGTTAACAGACTAAGTGCCTGATAGGAAGCACTAGGGAGGGGAACCAGCAAAGAACTCTCGCTCTCCAGTGTGGACGATGGGGATCATCTGTGTGAGCCTCGTGAAAGGGAACATAAAGATAAACCAATAGACCAGGAGCTCCCTGAGGGCAGTCACTGAGCTGAGACTGGGCACAGGGGTCCACAAAGAGACTAATGATGGTTGGAGATCTTCCAAGAAGGGGGCCTTCAGAACTTCTCCAAAGCCATGGGCCTCCTTGGAATAGAAAGTTCTCCAGCATTGATGGTATTTTAGAAGGAGCATCGTGATGGAGTTCCGGGGAAGAGCGTGAAGCTCCCAGTGGGCTCTTTGATTAGGTGCCCTCTCAAGGCGGCCTCGTTCTGGGCTCTACAGCTGACAAGGCTTTGGGGATTCAAAGGGCTCCCAGCTGCTTGAAAAGCAAAAATAAAGAGAAGAAGCTCATATGTCAATAAAGCAAGTCATTAGGGAAAGTCATTAGGCCAAGCAACGTCAGCACGAGGAGACGTGTACAAAGCTGGGTCATTTTTAGTATTTGGTGAAGGCACATTATTCTTTTGACAATAAGAATAAAGAAAGCAATTAGAAACTCCAGGAAAATCAAAAGCTGTACAAAAAAAAAAGCCATCAACCAAATATAAAGCAAATGAAAATGTGGCAAGCTTCTGAGCAATTGATGGAGCCTAAGAAAATTGAATACATGTGACCTTGATGCATTCTTAACCATCCTTCAAGTGGCCTGGGCATCAAGACACTGGATCAGAAGGGAAGGAAATATAATCCTTGGGTACATATTCCCTGGCTCAGCAGTGAACCATCCTCATATAGGCAAGAGAGTGCAATATTGGTTTATCGATTTTTAAAAAACTTTTAAAGCCAATCTAAGGACAAAATGCAACTGTCGTAATTATGACTTCAAAACAGCATTTAAATATTATCATCTTGTAAAGTGTAAGGCAATGACAGACAGGCTGAGAAGTAGATGAGTGGCGGGGAGGAGAGAGGAGGAGAGATGCGAGGGGTAACTTTCTCAATTTAAACAGTAAGGAGGCATCAGATGTGTCTCCACTCTAGGGAGTAGGAAGGAAGGTGCACTGTTAGAGCTCAAATGTAACCAATAGAAGAACCAAGGCTATTTTAACTAGTGAAAACCAGGAGTAGGGGAGGGAAGAATGGAAGCATATAAGTGAGCTAAGCCCCGATTTTCTGTAGAAGAGTTAGGTTCCTAAGGCTGTGACAACAAAGTACCGGGTGGCTTGAACAACAGAAGTTTACGGTCTCACAGTGCTGGAGGCTGGAAGTGTGAGATCAAGACGTCGGCAGGGCTGGTTCCTCTGAGACTGTGAGGGAGGACCTGCTCTATGACTCCTAGCTTCTGGAACCTGCTGGCAATCTCTAGGCTTGTGGGTGCATCACCCGAATATCTTCCTTCACCTTCATGATGTGTTCTCCTCTGTGTCTTACATGGTGCTCCCTCTGTGTTCGTCTTTTATAAGGACACCAACTTCATTGGATTAGGGCCCACCCTCATGACTTCATTTCAAATTGATTACCTATTTAAAGACCCTATTTCCAAATAACGTCACATTCTGAGGCACCGGGGACTTCGACATATTTTTGGAGGGACTATAATTCAGCCCATAACAGAGTCATTAGATATTGTCTAAAGTTTCCATATCAAGACATGGTAGTCTATGCATATAATTTAGATTTATGCAGGTCATTATCACTTTAATCCAGGCAAGGGGGCCCCTGCCCTGAGCACAGTGCTTCAGAGGGCTCTGCCCTGACCCTCCTCTAGTCTAGAGTTGCCAGATTTAGTAGAATTTCAGATAACAGATAGAGGTTTTTTAAGCATAAGTATGTCCCATGTAATATTGGAGATATATTTATACTAAAAAATTATTGTTGTTTATCTGAAATTCAAATTTAACTGGGTGTCCTATATTTTATTTGGCAATCTTACCTTGGACTTGCCTTTCAAGGGGAATTTTCAACCTAGAGCCTGCACCCTCACTTTTGGACTAAGTTTTGAGGGCTTGGGACCCTGGAATTCTCTGCCCAAATGAAAGGACCTGATCCTGCTTCCAGGGCCTCTGTAAGTATTTTCACTGACCACCCCACCCCGGGCAGAACTACATCAGGAGGTGTGCACCACTCGGCCTGAGTCAGTTTGAGGGAAGTGGGAAGTGTGGATGGAGACTGAGTGTGAGGGCTGGGGTGTCCACTTCTGCACACACAGGACCCCTCGTGGTACAGGATGGAGCCTGGGGTGGGAAGAGAAATAGGACGCCTGTAGGCTGGGGACTAGGGGCGGGGGGGTGGCTCTGCCTGCCTATTTAGGTCTGGGTGGGACTCTAAGGGGTCCAAGACATCCACGTTTCAACTTGGCCTTCAAGTGGTTATGAAGGTACATTTGTCAAGGTGGGAGACTAGAACATATTATGTTGTTTGCAGGATTTATAACTTTTAAATATTTAGACATATGGTATGCGCACCCGCAATGTACTCTTGTCCCACACCCTGCAAACGGTCTGGGCAGGCCTGCTGTGTGTAACCACAGTAGAACTAAAAACAGAAACCATCCCAAGTTGTCGCCTCTGGGGAACAGATCGGGGAAAGAAGCCTGGGAGGCAGGGAACTGCAGCATTTTGTATTGAGCCTCTCTGTCCATTTGATTTTCTCTTGTACCACTTGCACTCTTTCCTTTTTTATGAAAATTATTCAAGTTCCCAGATCCTCCCTCAAGCCTTCTTGACCCGCAGCTCCCTTCTCTCAGCTTTACACCCCGATGCTGCGCAGCATCCGACCCTGCCTGGTGCTCTCCCAGAGGTCTCTGCAGCCGCCTGCCCGCCGGTCTCCTCTTCTTGCCATCCCCAAGACGTGGGTGCGGTCAGCATGGCCTTGTTGTCCTGCCTCCCCATGGCCAGCAGCCTCGGCCGGAGCTCCTCTCCTCCCTCCATCTCCAGCTGGGGCTCCCACCTGCACCCCCTTGGAAGCCCCTCAGGGTTGACAGAAGCCTGCAGCCCCGCCTCCAACCTCTTCTGCAGGTCGGTGTGGAGCAGCATTGCCTGGAAACTGCTGCATCCTGACCTGCTGATGAGAAGCAGGCGTTAGAAGGGCTCTCTCCTGTGGGCGAGAAGCTCTGCCTTCCTCCTGCTGCCCCCGCCTCTCCCAGCCCTGACCTCTCAGGTCTCCAGCTCTCCCCGCTCTCCTCTCTCACCTTTCTCTCTGCCCTTGTCTCCCTGCTTCTACTTTCGTCTCTCTCTTTTTTCATTACTCTCTAGTCCTCTGCCTGCTATCTCTATTCCACTTTCCAGGAAGACACCGGGACCACAGTGACTCTCCCATTCTGGACCCCAGGCCCTGCTTTGCACGTGGCATTAAACTACCCCTGCCCCACCTTCTAAACCTGCACTCGCATCTAGTCCTGGCCTCTCAAGCTGATCCCTAACAAGTGGCCTTTGGCCTATTCCTGGTGCCCCATAGCTACATAAGGACTGGGATCCTGACCCTATAACTCTGGTTCCAGCCTAGAACCTTAATTCAAATACTCATTCTCATTTACAACACTTCCCAATCTCACCCCTAACCTATGGGAAGGGCTGGGGATGAACATTGGAGATTGGCTATGAGCCCTGAGTATGTGGCCAAGGACTGGGTTTCTGAAAATTGTGGGACTGGCCTGGGGAAAAACAAAAATAATTTCAAGGTCAGGGGGTATAGCTCAGGGGTAGAGCATTTGACTGCAAAAATAATTTCAGTGAAATATGCCCCAGTTAACACTGCTGCTGGAAATGGTGACTACAGACTAAGGGAAAGGTCAGGAGGGGGCAGTGAGGATGGTGCCAGGAGGGGGACCAGAAATGCCAGTGACAGAGAGGGCAGTGCCCCACAGAATAGAGGGGGCAGGTGAGTCCCTGGACAGATGGAGGAGGGCTGGGGGGCAGAGGCTTCCTACTGGCCATTCTTCATCCACTCATTCAACACTATTTACTGAGCACCTGCTCAGTGGCCGGCCCTTTGGCAGGTGCTGGGGGTATCGCAGTGAACAGAACCAAGGGCTTGCCCAGGCGGAGCTCACATTCAGACGGGAGATGGACAAGCATTACACTCACAGCTATGCCAGAGGGAAGTGTTAGGGAGAGGGACAAATAAAGCAGGATGAGGGGACAGAGTGACAAGGGCTGTTGATATAAGGTGGTTGGGAAGGCCTACCTGGGGAGCTGGCATTTGAAAGTCTCCAAGGACTAGAAGACGTGAGTCCTACAAGTAAGGGGGGCAGAGTCCAGTCTGAGAAAAGAGCGAGCATAGTGGCCCCAAGGTGGGAGCAGGTGGAGATGGGCCCAGACCAGAAGCCAGAGGCAGAAATCCGGGGCACCTCCTGTTTTCCAAGGTCTGAGGAATTGAGACATAGGAGGGGAGAGGCCCTCACACCTGTGTTGGGGAGGGGTATGTGGAGAGGGAGAAAGGAATCGGGACTGAAGGCACCTGGTCAGCCTGCGGCCTGGCCTGCCGCCCCCACCCACAGCCTCGGGTGCCCACACAGTGAGCCGATGCTCGCACCAACCGCGTGGCCGCAGTGCGCACGCGCCAGCGAGCATATGGCAAACCAGCACGGGCTCATGTGTGTGCAGACAGAAACCACTGTGTGCGAGCACACGCATGCACACGGGGTCTTGATGTAAAGGTAGACGTGCACGAGAAATTCTAGAACGTCAGGGCTGAAGGACGTGAGACCTTCTTACCCAATTCCCCAGCTCCCACCTAGGACAGAGAAACTGAGGCCCAGGAGAGGCAAGGGTTTCTCAAGTCCCAGAACTTCGTGGTCCAGGCAGACTTCAGTATCCTCCCCGCCCCCACCCCCCTGCCAGGCACGTTGGCATTTGCCAAGCTCCTTCCCTAACCCTATATTCTCAACGACCCAGGCAAGACTCTCCCTCCCTGGAGACCCGCAGGCTTAACCACATCCCTCTAGGAGTCGCTGAGCTGCCTCCCATTTATTCCCAATTATTCCCACAAGCTGCGTGGAAGGAAAGTGGGGTTGAGACTGAGACAGGCCTGCCCTGCTCTGCCTGATGGCAACAGCCCCCCAACCACAGCGGGCCACACACCTGAGCCCCACTGTCTCCTCCCTCTCGGAGCCTCTTTCAGGGCCCACCAGAGCCTCTGTCTCCGTTTCCCTTTCTGCGTCTTGCTTTCTCTGCCTCAGGTCTATCGCTGGCTGTCCGTGATTCTCTGCTTGCTTTCTCTCTTTCTCCTCACCTCTCCCTTCTCTCCGTTTCTCAGTTTCTCGCCAGCTCCCTCTCTGCTGGGCCCAGTCCCTCTCACTCTATTTTCTCTCTCTCTCCAGGATCCTTTTTTGCCTTCCAGGAAAAGCTGACGTGGCCCCCTTCCTCCCCCTCTCCATCAGTCAGCAGGAGTGAGGCCTCTTTGGGGTGGGGGAGTCAGGCTGGCTGAGCAGCCACAGCTGGAGAGGGACTGGCCGGAGGGAGAGGCAGGAGGAATGGGAGGAGAAAGAGCTGGGCTTCTGCAGAGGGCTGGGGAAGGGGGAGCAGGAAGAAAAACTCTGCGGGAAGAAGTGAGCACCACCTCCCCGACTAGGGTGATCCACTGTCCTGGCTGGCCTGGGGTTGTCCAGATTTTAACACTGAGAGCCCCATGTCCTGGAAAACCCCTCAGTCCTAGGCAAACCGGACAGCTGGTCACTCTGTGCTGAGACCCACGGGAGCCAAGTGGGGCTGGCAGGAGAATGCTCCCAGATCTGGCCAATTCTCCCTCCCACTGTTGCAGGGTGGCTATGGATCCAGAGGTAGTGGAGGGGTTTTAGGGTCTGAGAGGAGCTCTCCAGTCCTGGGCCTTCGGGTCTCCATCTGTGATCTGGGGACAGTCAAGGAATCTACATACTCCCCAAAGACCCCCAGCTTCAGGCCTGAGCCCTGCTCTGGGGAGGCCAGGAGAGAAGACGGTGGCTCAGGCAGCCCACAGGGAGCTCCTGGCTAGGAGGAGGAAGGGGAGCTGATCTCTGGCTTGTCTCCTCGCCCGCCCACATTGTCTCCTGTGGGACAGGCTTTTCAGGAAGAACTTTCAGCAGCTGACAGTGCAGGGAGGGCAGAGGGGCTGCTCGGGGGTAAAAGCCCCATCCTTGGAGGTGCACCTCCACTTGTCAGGCTCAGCAGCGGGGGGCCCTGCGTAGCCCACTGTGAAGGGCCTTGGAGAACCCGATGCTTCTTACTTGAGGCCCACTGGGCCCTGGTGGCCCTTGTCCTATTGTCCTTCCCGGTGGAGGTGGGGCACGCTGCACCCTCAGGTGGTGGTGGATCTGGGCAGCTGGGGAGAGGCTGCCAATGACCTGTCCGGGAAGACTCAGGTCTGCCTGGGTGGGCAGGTCCTTCTTGCTTCTCCTGCCATAGTCCCCACCTGGCTGTCCTGCAGTGGGATTCCAACGGAGGCCTAGTGTTCAGCTGCCATCAAGGTCTTTGATGATGGAGAACTGAGGGACAAGGGCTCTTCTCCCCCAGGAAGGCTGGCAACACACTCACCTACCCAACAGAGTGTGGGTCTCCCATTCTTAAAATGTCCTGTCCTAAGGAACCCAGTCTGGGCCCAGAGTCCCTGCTTGTAAAACGAGGAGGTAGAGAAGGAGACCTACAGCGTGCTCTCATTTTTGGCGTCTGATGTCCATCCCACCTGCCCATTCGTTGAGTCAGGTATTTACTGAGCATCTTCTCTGAGCCAGGGATGAACAGCAACTGGCGGGACAAGATGCCTGCCGTCAGCAGGCTTCCTCTCTAGTAGACGGGCCTCCCATTAAACACACGGGAGGACGCTTCTGCCAAGTGCACTAACTGAGGAAGCCTCTAAGAGGAAAGACAGAATCCCAAACTAGTAAGCAAACAGGAAAAAAAAGGCAACTTGAAGGAAACTAACAATGCAGATAGAAGGAAACTTAAAAAAAGATAAAAGAGGCTATTATTATCCTCAGAGAGATAAAATATATATACACGAAACAAGAACTGGGTGCAATATATTTTATGTTATTTTTTATGAACTATAGTGACAATGCAATATAAGGAGAACGTTCTGTAAATAATAAGGGATCTTTGAACATTAAAACTTACAAAGCAGAAACCTGTTAGAGGTGTAGAACGGTAACACTGAGGATCTCCTAGAAACAGGGACAGAAAGATGAAGAGATGTGACAAAGGAGGGAGAAGATAAGGAAGTTAGGGTCCCTCCAAGAAACACATGTGGTTAGTTGGGGTTCCAGAAAGAGAGAACAGAGAACAAAGGTCAGGAAATCATAAAGGAGAAAATCAAAAACTTTTCTGGAGCCAAAGAGCATGAACTTCCAGCTTGAAAGGGCGGCCCCTCACCAGGGCCCAGCAGGGCGAGTTCTCAGAACCCCAAGGGGAAGAGAAGGTCCGACCGGCCTCCAGAAAGAAAACTCGGGGAGCACGCCCGGAACCATGTCAGAGCAGCCCTGGGCGCTCCACACCAGCCCTGCAAGCAACGCTGCAGGACGGCTTTAAGGCAGGGCCCACTTTTAAAGTCTGCGAAGAAAGATCTCCACCTGGAATTCTACGCCCAGTCAGACTGTCATTCAAGATTGGGGCAGAAGGAAGGGTTTTCAGACATGCAAGGTCCCAACGCATGTACTTCCCACGCACCTTTTCTGGGAGCCATTGGAGGACATGTTCCACCGAAATAAGAGCGTCAACCGAGAAGGGAAGCAAGAGATCCAACCCGAGGGAGGTGAAGGGAACCCCAAGCAATGGAGGGGGGCCATCCCAGCATGCCTGCCCCACAGTAGGCGTCTAAACAAATCAAATTGGAGCAGGTCAGAGGCTTGGGGAGAGACTTCCTCAAGAAGATGAACTTGATAGGGTACTTTACAGGTTTACTTATGTTGAGAGGAGATTCACCCAGCTGGGAGAGAACTGGGACTGAGGAAGTGAGCTGGGGTGGGGCTCCCCAGGGAGGCTTTCAGACATCGGGTATCTGTTGTCCTCAGCCCTGCCAGGAGGGTGAGATGAGTCATGAGCAGGCATCAGCCAGGTATACAGATGAAGGAAAAGAAAGCTTGGGTGAGGGAGACTGAGGGGATATGAGTTGGCTTATGCTGAGGAGGGCAAAGCTATCCAGTCTACAAGTTCCTTCCAGGGGCTTCCTCATCTTTTGGCTTCACTTCCAGCTCTCTTGTTTTGGGCCTCTTTCTCCTCCTCATTCCCACTCCCCTGAACCCTCCTGCTTGGGGCAAAAAGGGTCAAGGATCCTTCCCCGGGAGGCATTTAGCTTTGGGACAGTGGAGCCCAGAGAGGATTGCTGCTGCCGTATTTGCAGCAGTGGGGGGGGGGTGGGGGGGTGGGGAGGGTTTCAGGCACAGTGGGAGGCCACAGAGAGCATATTCCAGAAGGAGTGAGGCCCCTCAGCTTCACCTCTGGCTGCCACATGGACAGTTCTGGGTGATGGAGCCATCTCTGGGGGCCTGGGTGTCTCAGAATCCCAGCCAGGAAACTGAGGCCCCGCTGGTTCCTGTCCAGAGCTTTCTTTCACCCAGTTGGAGCCCAGTCACAGTCCACCCGCCCTCCCCGCCCTCCCCTCCCCTCCCCTCCCCTCTCAGCACAGCGGGGAGCCAGGGCTGGAGCCTCGGGGCGCCTGGGGACCTCCCTGGACAACACGTGTTTAGGGCAGACCAGCCTCAGAGCCAGCAGTCAGGCCTGACACGGGCGAGGAGGATGCATTTTCTTACAAAAACAGGCCTAACATTTTGGCTTCTCACTGAGGCTTCAGAGCCTGGGGGGTGTTTTATACACTTTGGCCTCAGCTTTTCATTGGAACACACCCATCACCCACACAGACACATGGTCACAGAGACGCACACTCACTTCTACATAGAAACACACACGCCCAAATACACATAGAGGCTCACACATACCCACGCAAACACACACACAAAGACTCAGTCTCACACCTATACAAATACACACACATTCTCAAACACATAAATTCACACATACATGGTCTCACACCCACATCCACACAAACACAGATACAAACTCATCTGCACATAGAGATGCCACACCCACACTTTTTCATGCACACACAAGTGTACACATAATCCCTCACAAGGTCCTATCTTAGAGAATGCCCTCCCCCTGCTTTTTTTCTTGTTCCAAGCGAGGTTATGTCCCCCACCTTCCATGGGATTCAATTTCTCACCCTTCCCCCCATAAAAATCCTCTGGCCGCATCTTTTCTTGGGTCCTGTCCAGCTAGTGCTGTGTCTTTAAGGAAGTTGAAGCTGCTAAAAGTGAGTGAGAGAGAGGAAAAAAACCAAAAAATTTGGCATCTTTTCCTCCTCAAGTTTCTGGTGTCACTTATGAAACACGGGTCCTTGTTGCTGCAGAGAAGCAGTTGTTTTGCTGATAGGCGGGAGTGTGCGGGCTGCCTGGGCTCCCTTCCTGCAGCCTCCTCTCAGCAGACTCTCAGGAACCCTGTCCAGGGCAGGCCAGGCGTGCAGACTGAAGGTGGGGCAGGGGCCAGGCTGCCCCTGCCTCCAGCGCCCTCATCTTCTTGGGTGCCCTTTGTCCTGCAGACAGTCCCAGGCTAACTCCTTCCTTTGTTGCTTTTTGGTTCCATCTTAGAAGAGGCTCTGCTTGACTAAAAAGAGTAGTTTGAAGGTAAGCCAGCGAGAAGAGGGCTCTAAGGGCCAGTGGGAGAGGGGGGCAGCCTGTTAGGCACCGGGGCTGGGCTCCCCTGGGCACTTTCCTGTTGGTTTGGGGTGCTTGGGACAATCCCTTGCTTGGATCTGTCCAGGGGGCATCTGTCCCTCTAACAACCACAGCCCCAGAACTACTTGGGTTGAACCGCTGGCCTCTCCCAAGCCAGCTGAAAGGTCCCAGCAGGGGTTTATTTAGGCAGCTGCCTGGCGTAGTTTGAACCGAACAGGCCAAGGGTGTGATTCTGTAGAAAGGGTCTGGTGTCTGCTGTGGTCACGGCCGGTAGGAGCGGGAGAGGGGTGGGTGGGGTGGATGGGGGTGGTGTGCACTGCACAAGGGGCCTTCTCTAAGCTGGGGCAAAGTATACCTATGGGGGGCTCCGGTGGGAGGGACTGTGGCCAGGATGTGGGAGGGCAGGAGGGAGGTTCTGCTGAGTGCTGGGGGAGGGGGCGGCTGGAAAACAGATTTCAAGTCATAAAATCAGCTAGGAGCTGGCCGAGGCAGGGAGAGCTCTCTGCTCAGAGAAGGAGCTGGGGTCTTCTTCCACCCTGTCTTCTCCTCCTCCTGACTGCATGGCCTCGGGCAAGTCCTGGCCCTTCTTTGGGCCTCAGTTTCTCATTCTGTAGAATAGGGGTAGTGGGCTAGGTGGTATTGGGGCTCAGCTGGATTGTGAGGGGTAGGGCCTTTGGATGGGGAAGAGCTCTGGGCCAGGGTGCTGAGAGGGAAGAGTGCCTTCTGCGGGTCCTTGGGGTCACCTCAGTGGCATGTCCTTCTCTGCAGGAGGTAGGATGCAGGAGTTGCGTCTGCTGTGCTGGGTGGTCCTCGTGGGCCTGGTGCAAGCCTGTCCCGAGCCCTGCGACTGTGGGGAGAAGTATGGCTTCCAGATCGCTGACTGTGCCTACCGTGACCTGGAGGCCGTGCCACCCGGCTTCCCCGCCAACGTGACCACGTTGAGCCTATCGGCCAACCGGCTGCCGAGCTTACCAGAGGGCGCCTTCAGGGAGGTGCTCCTGCTGCAGTCGCTGTGGCTGGCACACAACGAGATCCGCACGGTGGCCGCCGGCGCCCTGGCCCCACTGGGCCAACTCAAGAGCCTGGACCTCAGCCACAACCTCATCTCTGACTTTGCCTGGAGCGACCTGCACAACCTCAGCGCCCTCCAGTTGCTCAAGATGGACAGCAACGAGCTGACCTTCATCCCCCGCGACGCCTTCCGCAGCCTTCGTGCCCTGCGCTCCCTGCAGCTCAATCACAACCGCCTGCACACGCTGGTGGAGGGCACCTTCGCACCGCTCACCGCACTGTCCCACCTGCAGATCAACGATAACCCCTTTGACTGTACCTGCGGCATCGTGTGGTTCAAGACGTGGGCCCTGACCACTGCTGTGTCCATCCCGGAGCAGGATAACATCACCTGCACTTCGCCCCAAGTGCTCAAGGGCACACGGCTGAACCGCCTGCTGCCGCTGCCTTGCTCCGCACCCTCGGTTCAGCTCACCTACCAGCCCAGCCAGGATGGTGCCGAGCTGCGGCCTGGCTTCGTGCTGGCGCTCCACTGCGATGTGGACGGGCAGCCGGCCCCCCAGCTTCACTGGCACATCCAGACGCCTGGTGGCACCGTGGAGATCGCCAGCCCCAACGTGGGTGCCGATGGGCGTGCGCTGCCTGGTGCCCTAACAGCCGGCAACCAGCTGCGCTTCCAGGCCTTTGCCAATGGCAGCCTGCTCATCCCTGACTTTGGCAGGCTGGAGGAGGGCACCTACAGCTGCCTGGCCACCAACGAGCTGGGCAGTGCAGAGAGCTCGGTGAATGTGGCACTGGCTACACCAGGCGAGGGTGGTGAGGATGCACTGGGGCGCAGGTTCCATGGCAAAGCGGCTGAGGGTAAGGGCTGCTACACGGTTGACAACGAGGTGCAGCCATCGGGTCCTGAGGACAACGTTGTCATCATCTACCTCAGCCGCACTGGGGGCCCCGAGGCTGCAGCCGCAGGAGAAGGCATCTCTGGGCGGCAGCCCCTAGGCCCGCTCCTGCTGGGCCAGAGCCTCCTCCTCCTCTTCCTCACTTCCTTCTAGCCCCACCCCACCAGGGCGGGGCTGGGGCGGCACAAATCCTCCTCACTCCTCCCCCTAACTCTGAGGCCGTCCCTTATAAGGGATGTAGGGGCCTGGGGTTGGCAACTGCTGAGGCCTGCATGGAGGACTTCCCATCCGCCTACCTCCCCCTCTCATCCCTTCTGGAACACTCACCACCCCGACTTCTAGACTTGCTCAAAGCTAGTGACTAGGACAGAATTTGATCCCATAACTCACCGTCTACGGTGCTAATTGCTGCTAACCACGTGGCCCGTGCTCCCCTCTCAGGGCGGCATGCTGACTGGGCGTTGCCCTGAACACCTGGGGGAATCCTCACTGGTGGAATTCCAGGCACTGGAACTGACAAGCTGGCGAAGGCTTGGGGTCGGGAGTCGGGGCTTGGGGCTCGGTAGGGAGGTACCCTGAAGCAGGCAGGGCACGGGAGAAACAATAGGGTGCAGAGGAAGTGGCTGGTGTGGCTCTGAGGCTCTAGGTGACCTGGTTGAGCTCCTGCTGACCGTAGGTGTTCTCTGACTTGGGGGCTTGAGAGTCTCCGCCCTCATCTCAAATAGGACTGGAGGGAGGATCCAGGATGGCCTTCATGTCCTCTCACCCTTCCTCCCTCAGCCTGTGCTCCTCCATCCTGGACACCTGCCCTGCCTTTCTCTCCAGGTCTGCAGCCACAGCCTGCCCCTCCGGAGAGGCTAGCCAGCCTGGGGGCGGCAGAGAAATAAACAGCATTTCTGATGCTCCCCTGTGTCTGCCTGGAGTTTGTCTGGATCTAGGTGCGCCCCCACCCCCTGCCCCGCCCCGTGGAGGATAGGACCGGAAACCGGAGTCAGGACAGCCAGGCTGCCTGTCCACGTGTGACGAGGCCTGGGAGGCAGGGAGGGGCATCCCAGTGGTGGGCTAGGGGCTGGGTTGAGCTTCCAGTGTGCTCCTTGCCCTGCCCCCAACCAGCCCACGGCACAGATGGGAGCAGGAGCCTGACAGGCTTGCAGAGGCTTCCCTGGGGTCCCTGAGCAGCGCTTTAAGACAGCGCTTTAAGGCCTAAGGAGGCCTTCTGGAGCAGGGCGGGGGAAATCAGGTGCCTGGGTTACGGCCCCCCTTCCCAGTCCTGCTCCTGGAAGAGATATTAGGGAACGGAGAGGAGGGGGGACAGGCAAGGCAAGAGGGGAGGAGAGAAGGGAACAGAGAGGGGACCTAGGACAAGGGAGAGAGGGCAAGAGAAAGACCCAGGGAAAGGGAGAACAAGAGAACACATGTGGGGGAGAAGCCAGAGGAAGTGACTGGCACACCCCGGCCCTTCCAGGGGGAGGAAACGGTGTTCCGAGGAGCCTTTCCTCACAGGGCAGGGCATCAGGAACTGACTGGGTGGCTGAGGGCCTGCAGCACCCTGTGTGTTTCTTAGAATGAAGAGCATGTAGACAGGGTCAGAACCTGGAGACAGTAGAACCCCATATCTGTGTCAAGTCAGAGAGGTATCTCCCTTCTGCCTCCATCCCCACCCCTTTCCAGACCAAAGAGTGCTACACATAAGAACAGGACCCTGTGGAAAAGGCTCGGAAGCCGCTGCCCAGATCCCCCAGAACTGCTGAGCCCAGCAAAGTGGAGGCAGGGAGGCCAAGGAACGTGGGGCAGCAGCTGTGAGTGTTGGAGGTTGGCCAGCCCCCTTCCACCTCCTTTCGGGTCCACATACAGCGCCTTCCCACCCGCCTCATCAGCTTGCAAGTCTCGCTGAGCTGATGTCACCAGAGCACATGTCAAGGATGACTGTACCTCTGATGGAAAGTAGCAGGATGGAGTCGAGTCCCCTGTGCTGTGCCACCTTGGGTAAGTCACTGCCCATTTCTGGACTTCAGTTTCTTTAGAAAACAAAGGACAGGGTGAGACATGGTAATGCTTAAGGGTCCCATTGACTCTGATTATCTATGGCTTGATAATCCTAACCCTACTTGAACCCCTGATGTCTCTGGCTCCATTCACAGCTGAGCAAGCTTAGCTTCTTGGAGTAGGACGTGGGCCTAAAACCTGAGTCTGGGGTGGCCGGGGAACTAGCTACTCGCCTACTTTAAAGTCATCCGTGGTCCCCCTGCCCTCAGGGTAAAGCCCCAGTTCCCCAGCCAGCCATTCATAGCCCCTCTGACTGGCTCCCCTCTGACAGGCTTTCCCCTCCACCTCTCTTGGAACAGCGAATTAATTGTTCCCCTAACACTCTGCGATGTGTCATCCTCTGTTCCATCATTCTGGACACCCTTTTCCTGTGCTCACTTGGCTAAGTCAGCTTTCAAGACTCAGCTCAGGTACCGCCTCCTCCAGAAAGCCTTCCTGGATGCTCTTCTACCCCCCAAATTGGACTAAACCCCTCCTCTGGCTCACACTGCCCTGGGTGTCCAGTGTCTCAGCCTGATCACACTCCATTATGACTCTGTTTCCTTATTAAAGGCAGAGACCCAGTCTGCCCTTTCATCCTTGTGACCCGTCAATCACTGACACAGGGTTAGGAAAACGTTTTTCAATGGGCCGTAGTGGGATCAGCCCCTGCCCTCGTTGCCCTCCTCTCGGGCAGCCCCAAAGGTGGGTCTGAGCTCCCTGGCCCTACCTGGCCTCCTGTCAGTCTGAGGCTGCAGTGGGCATGCGGGACTATTGGGGGTAGGCATTGGTCTCCATTAACTGTGCAGACATTTCTGGAGGCCCCCCTGATCCAGATCTATGGGGTGGCCACAGTTGCCCCACCACATAGCCCCAGCCCCACAGCGGCCCCCACACTTTCACTCACACATGCCCCCACCTCCACCAGTCCCCAGCAGGGGGAGGGACCCCCGCGGCGGCCCTTCCCTCTGCGTACTAATCTGTTCCCACCTCCGCATCTTTATTCACACGGCTTCCCCATCTCCTGAAATCTCTCTTCTTCCCCAAATCCAGCCCATTCTCGAGGATCCAGGATAAGTTCAACTTCCAAAGCCAATGCTCACACAGCTCAGGGTTGGCACATAGGTCCCCAGTCTCTCCACCATCCAAAGGCATGCGGCCATGGGTTCCCCTCTGCCCCCCACCCAATGTCCAGCCCAGCACGTGACCAAAATGCCCCAACCCCACCCCAGCCCCATAAACAAAGTGTTGATTTACTGAGAGTCCAGGCAGTCTTCCCCATGTACCCCTCCCCCACAGGAGGACTGCTTCTTAGGAACAAGTTTATTACGGGGAACACATTAACCTCTTTCATAACATCTAAAGGCATCCCAACTACAAAAATATCAGGCCCTCAAGTGTGGGCAGCTCAGTGTGGGGCCTGGTTTGAGCTGTGCCTTTGCGGCTGGGTAGAAGCCCGTGGCTTCCCCCTGCAGGCCACGAGGCCCCCCGGAGGAGGCGGAAAGCCGCAGGAGGGAGGAAGCGCTGTGTCTGGTCATGGCGGTGAGGTCCAAGGCTGATGGGCAGAGCTGGAATGCTAGGCTGTCCCGGCCTGCATCACCAACCCCGGTCAGGAGAAGGCCTCCGTGAAGCCTGGAGGTTGGCGGCAGAGCCAGCGTGAGGAGGGCCCTGGATGTGGTTGCCCCACTTCCACTGACTCCTGGACCAAGGGCCTAAACCACTCGTTGCTTTCTCCAGAGCCCTCACTGGCTTCCCGAGGTCAGGGCAGCAGACCAGGGCCTCCCAAGGCCCGTAGTGCCAACAGACCTCTACTCAATCACAGCGACCCTGGGCCGGCCCTAAACTCCCAGGACCTGCTGGCGGAACTGGTGCCAAGCAGAGAGGCTGCCATGGCTGGGGTGATGATGTTGGCACAGCTGGGAGGGAGTGGGCTGGGAGGAGGGGAAGCACCCCAGCACAAGCAGTGACACGGTGGGGTGGGCTTCCCCACCCTCAGGGCTGGGCCCCGTTGGCCCGGGCACCTGATAGGGCTGTCTTCCGGAAGGCCTGAAGGGCTGGGTTGTGCAGCAGCGTGTATGCCAGACCCCAGCGGGCCCTGCCTCTGCGGGCCCTGGGCCCTGCTCCCTTGGCCACTGGGTCCTTGGTCTGCAGCAACTGCATCCCTGAGAAGAGACCCTCTGTAAGTCACTCAACAAACACCCAGGCAAGCCCTACCCACTTGCACCAAGACAGTCTGAAAATCCTGTGCATAGGGTGAGGGAGGCTCATGAGACTGGGGCTCCAGGCACCATCTCACAGAGGGGGAAGCCGGGAGAAGTGTGAGGCTGAAGAGAGGTATTGTAAAGGTTCAGGATGCCATCCTCTGGGTGACTGACAGAAGAGGGAGAGGATGACCTCTGTGGAGGAGACTGGAGGCAGGGCTGGGATAAGGGTCTGGAGCCAGCTTAGTGTCCCCTTCCCTACTACACACTTCCCGGGCAGGAGAGCAGGGGGAGGACATACTGCCTTAGGAGAGGTAGTGGGTAGCGGGGGGCGGTAGAGGTGACAAAGCCCCCTGGCAAGACAGCTGTCTCATTCTCCACGTGAGACGTGTATGGGTGTGTGTATGCACGCACACATGGAATGACAGAGAGTGTGTGTGTGTTAGTATCATGGAAAAAATCACCCTGAGATGGACTAGGAAAGTGCTCGCTTCCCCTCCCCAGCGGCAGCAGCAGGAGAGGGGAAGCGACTGCAGTCCTGGCCTTCTCTCCCAGTGTGTGTTGCAGATGAGGCTGCGCCTCCTTCCTGGGAGAAGCCGGGGGGGGGGGGGGGGCTCAGTCCCCCTACCCCTAGTGGGAAGGCACACCTTCCTCTTCCTCCCCCAGCCTGAGGCCATCCTGGGGGGCCGTGCGGGGCCGGGACCTCTGGGCTTGCAGGAGCAGGGCACAGAAGGCTGTCAAGGCTGGGTGTGACTGGCTGACCTCCATCTTCAAGAAGTTGCAGTACGTGTGGTAGCCTGGGTGGGTGGGGACGGCAGCACTATTTGCGGTGGGGGGCCCAGATGGCCCCTAACACAGACACCAGGGGTGCCCTGCATGCCCTGCGTGCAAGCACACGGCCCCCCGCACACACCCACGGCTCAGGGTTACAGGCGTCCTCCAGGGAGACGAGGCCTTGGCAGACCCTCCCGGACTGTCTGGGAAGCGTAAGCACCGCCACCCCCAGCCCCTGCCCTGTGACCTTACCAGGGTCGAGAGAGGCAGCTCTAGGTGGCAGCAGGCTGAGGTCCATCTGGCCAAGGTGGACGGCGTTGTAGAGGGCGGAGAGGAGCACTCGCCAGCCAGCCACCATGGCGCCCACCAGCACGTTGATGGGGAAGAGAAGGAAGGTGGCTGCACAGAGAGCTCGCCTGGGGTGGGGGAGAGGAGAGGCTGAGGCACCCCCCACAGAGCCCCTTCCTCGGGCACAGGGTCAGATCCAGATGACCACAGCTGCTGTGCACTGCTGTGTACTGTGTACTGCACCTCTGTGCACCCACCTTCTTAGCTGGCTCCGCTCTCTCACCCAGCTTGCCTAGCCCAGCCATTTGGGAGGCAGAGGTGCATAGAGGTTGAGTGACTTAGCTAAGGCTGTCTAGCTAGTCAGTGGCAGAGCTGGGGTTTAAGTCCAGGTCCACCTGGATCTTCTATGACCCTCATGTCTCCCACCTCCCTCCTCTCAGTCCCTTGTTCACTGACTCTGAGTCTCTCCTGGAGCCGAGATCCTCCCACAGCCTTGCCACCCAGCACAGAAATAATATTGCGGTTAGCCTCCTTCCTGCAAAGGGGAGAGCAGTGTTGATCCCTAAGTCAGGAAAGGCTCATGGGGGTATTTCTGGCCCTGTGACAGGTAAACAAAGAGGCATTTTTGACTAAAGCTGGGCCACTGTCCCCTTTCTCTGTAGACAAGGCAAACCCTTTTTATTATCCACTGGGCTCCCTGTTAGAGAAAGGGGAAAGATGACAACGGAGGGAGAAGGGCACAAAAAGAAGGACACTGAAGAAGAGGCTGAGTGCCTGAGCGAGCCACAAGCCCAAGAGCTGCCTCACCGGTTGCTCAGCTCTGGGCGTCCATGGTGAGTCTCCAAGAAGACCCAGTGGGCTGCCATGTTCTGCAGGGTCACAGCCAGGGCCAAGGTCAGCCAGAAGGGCCTGTGGGATGAGGGGATAGGAAGGTTGTCACTATTAGTGGCCCTCTGGGAAAGGATCCCAGAGCCCTCTGCCCCTTGCCTCACTCACCACGAGGTCTTCAGGGATCGAAGGAGCAGAAGGTTCCTGCCGTGGAGCACAGGCATGAACACCAGGAAGGCGAGGGCCAAGGTCCCCAGGAAGAAGAGGACCTGCTGCACCAGGAGCCCTGGCAGCATGGGGAGGAGGGACGGGCAGGCATCAGCCCACCTCTGCCACTCCCAGAACCCAAGGCTTTGGAATTGGGCAGAGCTGGTTTCAGATCCCTGCTCTGCTGCTGGTCCACCTTGAGCAAGTTACTTTACCTCTCTGAGCCTTGGCTTCTTCCTCTGTAAAATGGGGATAGCAGCCCCCACCCAGGAGGGCCGTTGTGAGTCTCCAATGAGACATTACTTGTGGCAGATCTTTGAAAATCACAGAGTGCTTTGCAAATGTTATTTTCTCCCAATTGTTCCTGAGTCTTTGAGGACAAGACTGTATTTTAAAGTAATGTTTGCATTCCTATTGGACAGAGCTTGGCGCATGGTAGGTACCTGAAAGTTGTCTATTAAAATAATTAGCTAATTGTTTACATGAGATATGTACAAAAGGGCTTTGGGGGTATAAAGCTCACCGACATGAAGAATTACGACGTTTAGTGCTAGTGATTCCTCTACCGCTTCATCATCTTTCTCCACCTCCCCAGGGAGATGAGAACTGAAGGAACCAGCAGGGACAGAAAGCAGGCCCTTGCTTTTGTAACATTGGCCCCAGCCCCTCACATTTGGGAGGAGTTTATTCACTGCAGCGCCAAAGGGGAGTATCAGAAACTCAGAGCTTGGAGGGGCCCTTGAAGTTAATCTAGTCCCATTCCCTCAGGGCAGGACCCCCTTTGCAGCCCCCTAAATGGCTGTGTAACACTGCTTAAATAACTCCCAGTGACAGGGGTCTCATTACCTCCTAAGACAGCCTATCGTGGCATAGCCCTCCCTTACATAAGCAGGAATGTGCCTCCTTGAACATCCCACCTTCCAGCCCTGGGTCACCCTGTGTGAAAACTCCTGGTGGCACCCAGGTGCCATCCTCATGTGATGGGTATCCCTTCCCCAAGGGCTCCTGCACCTACCCACCCCCTCCACCCTGCACCTGTGTGGACTTCTGAGGGCAGGGAAGCCCTGCTGAGCATTCTCCCCTCCCCCACTGGGGCCTGCCACGGCCAGGACAAGTGGGCTCACCGAGGCAGGTAAATGCAGTCTGGTAGGCTGTGAAGCTCATCCAACAGAACACAGCCTGGCGGGAGGGGCGGGGGCTCTGGGGCAGGGAGCCCAGGTCCAGGGCGCCCCCTCGGTGCAGAGCTTGCAGGTTGGCCCTGGGGTGGGAGTGAGGAAGACAGGGATCTCAGGGACACACACGCTCTCTGATTTCCTCTTCTGGGCCAGCCTCTGGCTGAACTCCCAGTCTAAGTACAACCCACAGCCCTGGGCAGGGAAGCCCAGGGCTGTGGGAGCCTTGTGGAGGCTCCTAACCCAGCCTAGGAGGTCAGGGAGGGCTTCTCAGAGGAGGTGATATCTGAGTCGAGTCTTAAAGGAGGAATAAGAGTAAGCTGGTGGGGGGGGGGGCGGGGCAGGGATCAAGGGAGACCAATTAAGGCAGGAGGCTCAACCTGAGCCAAGTCAGGAAAGGGAGACACCACAGGAGAGATCGAAAGTGACTTGCAGCTCGGCCACCAGGGCAGAAGGTACGTTTTCAGGCAAGGAAGAGGGCCGTGAATGCCAGCCTAAGTAGAGCCAGCCCTGTGAGAAAAGACCCCGGGCAGGAGCCCTGAGTCCTGATGAGTGTACAGGGCATCTGGACCAACTCCCTGCTAAGTTCCAGCCTCCCCTTCCCATCCACCCTACCCCCAACCAGAATCTTATCTCCCCCCTGCTCACATTTTCTCAGTGCTCCCTCCTTACCATTCACCACGAAAGGACAGGGTAGGTGGCTTGGCACTCAATGCCCCATAACTATCTCTTCAGCGCCCCAGCGCCAGCTGGGCCACCTCCCCACCCACGCTCACACGCTCCTGCTCACACAGCACCTCCTGCCCACGGCACCCTCCCGCACCCTCCATCTCTTCTTCCGTTCCCAGGGAGGATGCCAGCTCTCCCAGGTGGCCCTCCTCAGAGGGCAGCTCCACATGCCAGCCCCGCGTCAGCCGCGCCCCACGGCACTCACAGACGTTTCTCCAACTGGAGGGGGATGCTCCACCTTCCCCACCCACCGCAGGGCAGCTGGGCAGCGGGGCTCAGTGACAAACTGGTCCTGCGGAGACCCTCCCTCCCTCTAGCCCCCAGGCTTTCCCCACAGGCCTCCTGGGTCAGGGGTCCTGCAGGCCCATAGGATTCCGACCTCCTCCCCACGTCTGCACTGGGGGAGTCAGAGTCTGCCACTAACCTGTGTGTCACCAGCGAGCGGATCAGCATGAGGAAGGTGAGTAAGCAAGACAGGACCAAGGCCGAGATGTAGCAAACTGGAGGGTGGAGAAGGAGCAAAGTGGGAGGTCAGGGCCGGGGCTCTCCCGGGAGCCTCCGAACTGCTGCCGGGATGCCTGGGTGGGAGCTGTCCCTGCCCCACTCCTCTCTGAGTGGAGGCTTCTTGCCACATCCCCTGTTCTCAGATCCAGTGTTTAAGTCAGCGACCTCAGTTGACCCACACTGCCAGGTGACATCTGGTGGCCAAGACAGAGAGAGGCCAGCTCTGAGGCTGCAGCCCTGGCCCTCACCCTGGTCTGCTGCTTCCATTGCTGTGTGACCCCCAGTGAGAGACTCCATCCAACCGGGCATCTGCCTTTGGCTCCACAGCCTCCGGGCTGCATAGCCTTCAGGGGGTCATTTCCCCTCCCAGCCTCAGCTTCCCCGCGCCGGGCGCACTGCTGGGCGGCCCATCTCCTAGCACGCTGTGAGCCATACAGCTCCATCTGCGCCTGCGTTTGCGGCCTTTGTTTGTGGCACAGAGGATGCAAGTGCCCGTCACTGTGGCCTGAGTCCGTCAGCATGAGGGAGGTGACCACTGCTACCCACCTCCGCAGTGTGGCCCCTCCTCTCCAGCTCCCCACCCACACGGGCCACGTGCACAGATCATGAGTTCCCTGTATTATCAGCAGCTGGAGGGGAACGCGTGGTATGTGGTGAACAAGCCTGTTATTTAAGCAGAGCAGGAAGGCAGGGCTGCAACTCTTCCACCCTAATCCACACCCAGTCTTACTCAGTACCCTCACAGCAACCCCACAGGAGAGGCACAGGGACACATGGGACCAACAAAGAAGCTGAGACGCAGAGAGAGGGCCTGACCCTCCAGCCACACTGCTAGGAAGTGATGGAGCGACTTGTGCAATCATTTCCGAGCAGACCTAGAATGAGCCCAGGGTGTCTACATCGTGATCTCGTCAGTCAGCCCAGGGGGTTCCTGGTTCCCACCAGACTCAGGAGGGGGGGCAAATACACAAGGCAAAGCTGAGCGCTAGGTCCACTAGGTCAAGGGTGCTGACCTAACAGGGCTGCTGTGAGCAAGATCTGAGCTTGGATGTGGGCTGATGTGGGCTGATATGGGCTGATGTGCACCATGTCTCCTCCTGCCTGTGGTCCAGATTGCAGCCAACTTGGAAAACCTCTCTGAGATATCATTTTCAGCCCATCCAGAACTTGTCACCTGTCCTGCTGTGGCCTTTGGCCACAGTTCCTGGGCAGCGTCTGGAGCAGATGTACTCAGGAAGGTGGTGGGAGTGGTGGTCAGGGAAGGAAGCAGTCACTGCACACACTTCTGCCCACCCCTACTCTCTGCCCTTCTCCACCTGTGTGATGGGGATGATGTTAATGGTAAGGAAGAGCTGCAGAGCAGTTCTGCACCTCCACCTGCAATACTGGCAGCCTAAGCTCCGACCATCACATGTTAATCCTAAAGAGCCAGAGTGCCCATGCCAGCCAGGGACTCCCAATCCATCAGAGGGTGCCCCTTGACACCTGACCACCAGGCTTTGTCTCAAGGTGGAGTGACCCAGCCTGGGCATCAGGACATTGTGTTCTCTTGGCTCCACTTCTGCCTGGCTGTACCACCTCAGGTGAGTCCTTCCCCATGTGTCAAGTGGGGACACTCCCCAGTGTCCTCTACAGGGCTGTGGAGGTAAGGCAGGGGGTAATGGGGCTAAGGGCTGAAGGAGGCATCAGACCACAGAAAGGAAGCTAGTATGGTTCCCGAGCCCAGGAGCTCATTGTCAGGGGAAAGGAGGAGAAAGGAGGTGGCCTGGAGGACAGAGACTGGGCACGAGAAGGCATCTGCCCTGCCTGACCCCACCCACCTGCCATGAGGTTTAGCTCAGAATCCTGGCCCACAGCCCCACTTCCCTGTCTCCTTTCCCCCTTCCCCACCTGGAGCAAAGGCCCCAGGGCTGTCCCTTCGGTTCACACAGACCGCACCCTTCCCCATCTCCACACCTGCAGAGCTGGGCAAAGACACTGGGGATGGGGGTGGGAGACACCACACAAGCTGACAGGGGGCGGCTGAGATGACCACCCCAATTTGGAGATGAGGCAGCCAAGACCCAGAGAGGGAAGGGACATGCCTGAGGGCACCCCGCATGTCCATGGCACCTTGGGACAGAGCTCGGGTATCGGGTCCCCGCTGTGAGCCCTCAGGGACTCCCAGGAGGCCTCACCTTCTAGAGCCCACAGGTGGTGCTTCACCAGCTCCACCACCTCCTGCCTGTCCTCTGAGAGCACGATCCCAAAGCCGGCCAGCAGGTAGGAGACGTCCGTGGTGATCCCCGCCCTCACCTTCTGGATGGTGGGTATCACGCCCACCAGCAGCAGCAGGGCCACCTGGAAGAGCCCCAGAATGAGGGCAGCAGGGCCCGGAAGTGCTCATGCCAGGCACCCCCATCCCAGGAAAAGTGTTTTCTGAGCTGGGGGGAGACTTCAGGGGAGGAACTCTGCAGCACATCACCATCACGGTGGATGGATATGAACCATCCCTTTGCACAGCATCCTCATGCCTCTAATCAGCACATAACAAACAGATATGACTTTAGCCTCATAGACCCCAGATATGATTTTAAGGAGCACAACTGTATATGTACCCCTCTGACCATCTATCAGTCATCTATCTAAACTGCAGAATATAAAATTTCCAGTTTTTCCATGTGGGAGAAAGCAAAATGTCCTATAGATGAGCATAGGCATTGAAGCTAGACAGATCTGGATTCAAATTTTGGCTACCCTGATATTAGCTACAGGAACTTAGCCAAGCCAAATTTACCTCTCAGCCTCAGTTTCTCCCATCAGTAAAATGGAAAAAAATCATATCTACCTCCCAGGATTTTGTTTTTTTTCCGCTTGTCTCTTTTTTTAGGGGGATAGTGGTGATGGGGATTTATCAAACACATATTATCTCACTAAATCTTCCCAGCTACCTCGAAAGGAAGTAATTCTATTTCCTCCATTTTACAGCTGAGCTAATGCGTCCAGGGATGTTGCGTATCTTGCCCAAGGTCACTCAGAAGGTAAATAAAGGAGCTAGGATTTAAATCCATGTTTATGTGGCTCCGAAACTCATGTTCTGACCCCATATGAGCCCAACAAGAATTAACTTCCCCTCCCTTCTGGGTAGGCCAGCTTTCCCAAGATGGCCAGAAGCAGCTGGACAAGATTGTGGGCAAGGCTTCTGGGGAGCTGAGCTGGGCCTGAGCTGTCTCAAGCTTGGAGGCTGGGGGCAGGGGTCTGAAAGTAAATGGCACTACAGAGGCAGGACATACCTGGTAGATGGCTGACACTGTCAGGGTGACTGAAATCACCAGCTTCAGGGGGAGTCGGAATCCTGTAGTCCCCAAAAGGAGGGGGATGGTAAACCCCAGCACCACCCAGGCCTGGGAGCCCCATCCCTCCCAAGGCGCCCAGGAAAAGGGCCAGGGCTCCCAGGACCCTGGACCACCAAGACCAGGCCAGGGGCTGCCCCTCGTCCCAAGCTGAGGTGGTTCCTCCTGATAACAAGGGTTTTGGGGGCAAGAGCTGGGCTTCTATTGCAGCTGTTCTGTGCAAAAGCAGGGTGAGGTCACCTGTCACTCTTACCTTAGCTCCCCATCCCATACCTCGCTGTGGTGTGTAGATGTAGCATCTGAAGTGGATCCAGGTCCGGGACAGGAAGCCGTGCTTGGAGATGTGGGAGCTGCAGAAAGACCCAGGCAGGCGGGAGCCCTCAGGAGAAGCCCCTGCCCCGAGCCTGGGACCCAGAGTTTGGTTCATTTCTCCTCTCTGCCCCACCGTGCTGCCCAGTGCCAGCCTCCCAAACAAGCCTGCCTGCCCAGGCCTGTGCCCTGGCCCAAAGGGTATGCCTAGGAGCTCACCTGCTTTTCAGCTTCTTCTGGCAAAGGAGCATCCTCAAATATTCCTCAGAGTAGCTGCTCTGAAGCCCCTGTGGACAAGCAGATGAGACCTGTTTCGAGCCATCCCTGGGGCCATAGAGCTCGGAGTAACACAGGCACCCAGTACATACAAACCTCTTGGCTGTGGTGGAGTACACAGAAGGGCTCCCCTGTGAGGGACAAGGTGCCCTGTCCTCCTCTATGAATATAGGACTAATCAGTCTCCTATCTAAGAACACTCAATGCTGGGAAGTTCTTCCTAAGGTCTATCTCCAACCCTTTCCTGCTTTACTCAGTCACATTACAGCATTGCTTTCCTCCTGCCCTCTGGCCTCTGCTAGCTGAGACTGGGGCAAAGGGAGCCTATGTCCCATGAGCACAGCCTAGACCAGGACACAGGATAGAGCCGTTTCGGGTCAGATGCCCCAGGCCTCTCCTCCTACTTCAGGGAGATCACAAGGGTGACCGGATTTGTCTAAGCCACATTCCAGGCCTTAAGCTGCCTGCCAAGTGGCAGAGGCCCATGGTAAGATATGGTGAGCCCCTGGCCCCCGATCATTAGGAAAATATAGGCCATTGTCACCTGTTGCCATGGCAACCCTGGGATCCAGGGCATGTGTGGGTCAGCTCAAAGCTTGACTATGTCTTTTGAGGCTTAAACCTCTTTGACCAAGGGCCAAAGAGGATTTTATTTCTCCCAAGACTTCCCAAGAGCAAAGGCATGCAACAGAGGGAGAAGAGCCCTGGAGGAGGAGAGGGAAGGGCCTGGACAAGGCAGAGACGTGCCTGGTGCACCGTGAATCCCGGGGAGCAGCTCCCCTCTTCCGAGCCAGCTGTAAAAATGAGGGGACAACAGGCTTCTTGAGCCTCTGGAGGATAGTAGTGATAAGTACTGAGGACCCTACTGCTACCATGTGGGAGCCAAACCTGGAGTCAGGTGGGCCTGTGGGGGACCCAGGGGGACCCCTGGAGACACGGAGCACCCCATCTCTTCTCCCCTCACTCTTCATCCCTCCAAGGGGACCTCAATCCTCTGGCTTCAGTTCCAGCCCCTCTCCTGAGCTCCAGGGCCATGGCCCAGCTGCCTGCAGACCCCTCAGCGCCGCACAGCCGCGGCTGAACATCACCCTACCCCCACACTGGCTCTCATCTGGCGTCCTGTGCGTCGGCGACTGGCGCCATCACTCAGCTGCTGTCTGTCCTAGGTGCCAGCCTTCAAGCCTTTCCTTCACCCTCCCCATCTGCACAGTAACTAGCCTTTTGCATCTGTGTCTTCAGCCTTTCTTGAGGGCCACTGTGGAGCAGTTTCCCTCTTCCTCCTCTCTCACCAGGAAGAATACTTGACCCCACTTCCACCTCTGCTCCCAGGGCAGCTGGATGAGCCCCGGCTGCACCTCTCATACTGCATATGAATGTGTCGCTGCACCCATCTCCCCCAGGTACTGGGGGTCCTGGAGGACCGGCACAGGTCATTCGGCTGAGTGCACAGTCCCAAGCCCAGGGCCTGGCACAGGGTATGCTTAGAAGGTCTACCTAATCTAAAATAAGATTGCCGTATCTTGTAAGAGTTCTCTTGCCATGATATACTCATCCACCCACCTACCCACAACTTCAAAAATATTTGCTGAGTGTCTACTATGTGCTTAGACCTGCCTGGTGCTGCAAATCATATACGAACGAAGCCTGCAGCCCATCTCTGCCCCTTTACTCTTGCTCTTCCCTTTGCCCGCAATGCTTTCTCCTTATTCTCTCCCCACTCTAGAGCTTTCCTGTCCTCAGTCCCTGCTATGTCAACCTCCTCCAGGAAGTCTTCCCAGCCTTCCTTAGTTCTCCCAGCCCTCCCCCTTATCTCATGTTATCCAGCCTATAAGTGATTCATAGTGTAATTCTGTCCTGGGTTCTTCTTGAATTGTGTCAGCATCTTCAGAGCTCCCATTAGGCACAAGGCTCCTTGCCTGTCTCATTTCTCCAACTGGAGCCTCAGTATTTCAGAAACAGAGCTATGACTTCCCTGCCTTCTGGCCCACTTCTCCTTTGTTCAGTGCCCACTGTTCAAACAGCTTGGTGCCTTGGGTATCCTGGGTGCTAGCCGAGGGCCTGGCCTAGCCTTTGCCTGGGGAGAGAAGACAAATCAGCCCCTCAGCGACTCAGCAAATATTTCCTGAGCACCTGCTATGTCCTAGGCCCAAGTGTGACTACATGGAGACCAGTAGACAGGGGCAAGGCCAAGGTGTCTTGGGTGCTGCGTATGAGCCCACCCCAGCCCTGCCCCTTTACCTCGGAGTCTGCTGCCGCCCCAGGACTGAAGCTTCTCACCAGCTGCACCGGGTACCAAAGACTCAGGAATCCGAGGCCCAGCAGGAGAGGCAGAGAGGCCAGCAGGGAGTAGTACTTGTAGATCTGGGCAGACAGACAAACGCTCAGACACATCTACATTCTGCCTTCTTCCCCCAAGCGAAGACCGGGATTCTTGTCCCTTCCCAGTTCACGTGGGGCCCTGAGGGTGGTCTAGGGTACATGGGAAGGCTTCTGGTTCTATCACCATCCCCACCCTGGGCCACTCGGCACCAGCTCCTACTTCCCTTTCTCAGGCCCTGTGGAGGTGCTTGCCCCTCCCCCAGTTCCCTTAGAGGAATCCAAGGGAGGGTGTTGTATAAGCCCCTCCTATCCACCCCAGGGGGCTGGGAAGCGGCTGGAGTGGTGGACATCCCCCTTCCATGTTCCTGTGTTCCTGGCACTCTGGACACAGGCCTGATCCTTTTCTATGTACGGTTTGCGACCTGGGCATCAGAGAAGTACGTGCCCTGCCTCCCAGGGCTAAGGCCCTTCCAGGGTTGGGCCCATTATATATTTATTCATTTATTTGTTAATTCAATATGTTTTTATTGGGAGCTTAGTATGTGCCAGGTCCTGGATCATGAAAAAGACCAACCAAGTCCCTGCTCTCAAGGAAACTACCTAATCTTCAACTTTACCCCAAGAGATCAGTGTTACCAACTTCATTGACGGGACTGGGATGGGGAGACGGGGGTGGATCTGAGTCTCAGAAAGGGGACATGCTTTCCTCAAAGCACTTGGCAGCACCCGGCATCATTTTGTATGTTTGATTGTGTGTCTCCTCCTGGAACGGCAGCTCCTGGGATGCCAGGGACTTCATCCGTCTTGTTCACTATTCCAGTGCCTCAAAATGCCCCTGGTACAGAGTATGTGCTCAAATGTGTTCAGTGAACAAAGGAAGGAAGGGATGAGGCCGGATTCAAACTCCTGTTGTCTGGCTCTGTAGCCTACACGCCCACCCTTTGGGCTCTGGGTTGGGCAGCTTCATACCCCCAGCCAGCTCCAGTGAACCAGGTTCTGAGGTTCTGGAATTCTCTTTTTAGCCCTCTGAGACCACCCTCCAATTCTGTGCTTGGGTCCTCCAGCTCTCTTCACTCCCACACCAGCCCGGCCAAGGGAAGTCTGGGGAATCAATAATGGGAGATTTCAGACTTCCTCTACCTCCTCCTCTGTCCCTTTCCCTCCCTTCCCCTTCCCAGAACGGAAGCTCCTGAGGTCAAGCCCAGCTGCCCGGTCCACAGCCTCTCCCACAGAGCGGCCGAGCTAGGAACGAGCATGCGTTTAAAGGCATGAAATCCTGCACACAGAGCAGCAGGGAAGCATGGAGGCGAGATGAAAGGAGCTACGCTGGTTTAAGCAGCTCCTCCACGCCCCTCTGCCCCAGGCTGTCATGAGTCACTGGTTACCTTGGCCGACTCGGGGCACTCTGCCCTCTGCCAGACCTGGACCCCCAAGTGAGCCCAGGACAGCATGCTGCCGAGCAGGTGTGCAGCTCCATGCCTGACTGTGGCACAGGCAGCCAGGGGATAGTAGAGGGCAGGGTAATAGAGCAGGGCCAGCATCTTCCACGGCCCTGGAAGGCAAGACAGGCGGAGAGACACATGATGGAGAGGCAGACGTGGGACCTGGGTCCAGCCCACCCAGGCTTCTCTCCTGTCTCCATCTTCCAAGCCCCTAGGCTGCTTCAGTGGGCAAGAGCCCTGCATTCAAACCCAGGCTCTGACTAGCATCAGCTCTGTGATCTTGGGCAAGGTACCTCTTGGAGTCTCAGTTTCCCCATCTGTAAAATGGAAGTAATAGTAGTAAATTAGCAAAGACAAACTGAGCAGGTAATATGTACAGTGCTTAGCACAGTGGCCAAGTTAGTACTCAATCAGTTAAGCTCCTATTTCATTATTGTTCCCTTCTCGGACCCTCAGGATCTTCCACTGTAAAATGGAGCTAATACCCGCACTTTGTGGAGTCACTGTGAGGAGCGGAAGATCTAAGGAGGTCATGTTGTGGGGCAGTGGCTCCTGTGGGGGGAGCATCACCTCCCTGAGCCCAGCTCAATTCTCCAGGACCCCACCCTGCCCCCATCCCCATCCTTCTTCATGCTCACACAGGTCTGGGCTATCTGCGGGACTCAGCCTGTGCCTAGGAACCAGAGTTCCCTCCCTCCTGGGGGTGGGGTTTGCACAAGAACAGAGGAAGCAGAGCAACAAAGGTATCAGGCACTGCGGTGGGACAGTTGGGGAGGGTAATGGGACAGAATCTCCTGGGTGGTGGCTCATGATGGGACGGGGAGCCCCAGCGCTCACTTCCCACCTGCCCCTTCCATCAGTCCAGCCCAGGGCCTCAGCTGTGCTGGGTACCTTGCCCGGGTGGTGAGGCGAGGGTCAGGAAGGGCAGTGGGTCCTCGGCCGGGAGCAGCAAACACAGGGAAGTGAAGAGGACCACGAAGACAGCAGCAGGCACGCTCCGGGGCCTGTCCCCAGCCAGGAAATCCACGGGGCTGGTGCAGAGGAAGGGCAGGACAGGAGGGAGTCCCTCAGGCCCTGCCTGCCCATTACCTCCTGCCATGCTCCATAAATCAGGGAGGTGGAGACCGTCCCACTTTCCACAATGGGAAATGGACACCCCTCTGTGTATTCATTCCACAAATACTGCATTTCTTGCACAGATCTTTCTGGAGTGCCTCCTATGTATCAAGGTCTGGACTCTGGCAAAGTGACTCAGGCACATCCCCCCAACACACACACACACACACACACACACACACACACAAGGAACAAGCCTGATCACTGCTCCCTCCACCCACTCTGGAAGCTCCGGAAACAGCCGCCTCCTCTCTAATCGGTCTGTCTGGGCTGGCAGACCTTCAGAGAACTGGAGAGTCACAACATCCTTATGCAACGCCGCCACCCTGGCCTGGGAGTAGCCCCGGGGCAGAGGGCAGACAGCGGGCACAGCTGTCCCAGGCATCGCCCCTCTGAGCTCGGGCCAGGCCATTCCGACCCTCTGCTTCTGTGCTCCAGCCCGGAGGGCTCCATCCTGCTTCATTCTACCCCCAATCCCTCCCCTAAGCAGGGTAAGCTCTTTCCTGGGCCAGCCAGGCTAGTCTGCCACGAAACCAGCATGGCAGGCCCCACCTCGGTGTGCATCCCAGGCCTGGGGGCTCTACCTACCACCTCCTCCTACCCTTTGGTCTCTCCCACACAAGCCTGCCCAGTCTCGTCTCCTCGGGGTCACTCCCCTCCCAGGCTCTGGGGCTGCAGGGCTGAAGGAGGCAGGGGGAGAAAGTTCTAGTCATAGACTGGAGGTCAGTCCCTCACAAATCTGCCTGTAAGCATCAGGGTCCAGATAACACCCTCAGGGAAAAGAGGGTCAAGAAGGCAGGGGGTGACCATGGCCTGTCCAGGCCATGGGCTGCTGGAGCAGGTGTGTCTGGAGCTGGGCTTGGTCTCCCTGGGGTCTGGAACAGGAGCGGGTGCACCTGAGTGGGTCCCTCCCTTCCCCTCTGGGGGTTCCAACTAAACCTGGAGATCCAGAGCCTGCAGACTGAGAGAGTTTGGGGTGTCACTGAAGGCAGCACTGGCTTCTAGGTACCTAACTGCTCACCGCCCTCCCAGGGCGCTGCTGTCAGCCGGGCCCCGAGTGGGGGCGCCCACGCCCAGGTACCAACCTGGGCAGTCCGGGCCGGCCGTGCACACACTGGGGCCAGAGCTGGCGGCGCCGCACCAGCGTGGCCAGCAGCAGCAGCACAAGGATCTGAAAGGAGAGCAGAGAGGAGGGCTCGGGGCGCCCAGGCCTTCCCTGAGGGGCTGAGTCAGAGCACTCGGCCCCAGGAGCCCCCTCCGCCACCCCATGCACACTCATGCAGCACCCGGGGTACTGGCTAGGAGGTGACAGAAGTCTGAGAGGGCTCAGTCTGCATCCTGGTTTCGGTCCCCGCCCTGGGAGAACTCCCAGGACCCCTCCCCATATTTGGGCTCCCAGTGTCCCTCTTCACCAGCCCCAGCAGGGAACACACATCCCCCTGAACAGGCTGGCAGTAGGTTGCAAGCCAGTCTGGACTCACCGACAGCACAGCCAGGCAGGCGTGGTAGAGGCCCGGAGGCACACTTGGGTGGCAGGTAGGCACCACCCTGCAAAGTGATTGAAAGCTGGGTCAGGCCTTATAGGGAAACCCCAGGTGTGCAGCCAGGTCTGGGGTTCCAGGCTGTCCACACTGGGGCTCCACCTACCACCTCCCTCGACCCTCTGATCTCTCCTACATAAACCTGCCCAGTTCCACCTTCTCAGGGCTGCTCTCGGTCTTTTATGACCTTGTGGTGTGCTGGTCCCATGCCAAGCTCTGACTTTACAGGGCTGAAAGAGACGGGGGGCTCCCCAGGGAAGACATGGGAGAAACAGAATGGGCCAACTCAGTCTTCCTATTCATCAAGGCCCACTTCATTCCTCCCTCCTCCAGGAAGCTTCCTTGACTGCTCCAGGTCTCAGATCTCTCCTCAGAACTGTGGCTAAGCATACTACCTGGGTCAAACCATCAAGAAATTAGTCTTACGATATGCCCTTCACTCACTGGTATCTGAGTTTGGTCTATATCTGTGGCTGGAATGGTCTACCTTGGTTTTCCAGGATTTATGTCTCTTCTTTATCTGTTTTCTTCTTATTGAGGTCTTCCATGCACAGTTGGGCAGGTTGTGTACTGTACAAGCATGCCCAGCAAAGGGAATGTGTGTAGTGTGAAATCCAAGCCACACTGCTCATCAAGCCCTGTACATACTGAGTTGCATCCATCTAAGTAGGGACCCCTTTTTCTAATTAACACAAAGGCCCCATATGGCCCGACAGGTCCTGCGTTCACCACAGCTGAGCACAGAGGTAGACCCAAGGAGGAGATGAAGAAATCAGCAAGGACAATGAATGCCTCTATTTCCCCAGCTGGGTCTTGTGGCAGAGAAAGGTGTCAGGTAGCAGTACTGAGCTCAGGGCTGGACCTGGACCTGGGAGAGCAGATAGGAATATGTTCCTGGGGAGGGGCAGACCTCTGAGTTTATCTAGCCAGAGCCTTGGAGTGCCAGAGGGAGGACACAAGTGTGGGCAAGGTTGGCAAATTCTGGTGGGCAAGGCATCAGAGGAAGCCCTGTGCAGCAGCTGGGCCCTCCCTGCCCGGGAGGCTAGCCCACCCACCTGGGCCCCCTCCTGCTGTGTGGAAAAGAGTGATCCCGAGGGTCAGCTCAGAGCCCTAGGACTCTGTGCTGCGACAGCCCAGCCTCCCTGAGCCTGGAAATCCCAGACAGTGAGGAGCAGGACAGAACCCAGTCATGTGGGCTTGTCCTTGGGTTGGATGGACAGAATAAGTCTGTTTTGTGCAACTTCTTGGCCAGGGCAGAGCCAGCCTCCTCCCAAAGCGGAACTGTGCCCATGTTGGAGTAGGTGCCACATAGGAGATCAGACTCCCGCTGTCTGAGCTCAGGCCTCACACTCTCCACTTTCAACTCTAAGGCATTTTACTCAAGTATGTAGGGAGGAGTTGGGGTGAGGCAGGGTCCCTGATCAGCCCCAAAAGTTCAGAGCCACCACCCTTAGCCCTCTCAGCCTGCATCTCGTCATCTGATGAAGTCCTGCTCAATCCTGTCCCCCAGGCCCAGCCAGGTCAGGGGATCAGCAAACTGTCCCTGGAGCAGCCTAACCAGGAGCCAACCTCACCCCCGCGGACCTTCTGCAGGGCTCTGTCTCAGGGAATCTCTGGTCCTTTCTGTATCACCTGGAGCCTCCCAGCTCCAGATACCCTGTACTTGGTTTGGCTGAGGCTCATGGACCCTCAAATGTTTGAGGTCTGAGCTAGACATTTGACTGAGCAAATGTTTGGCTGATGCCTCGAGGACACACGTTTTGTGCTGTGGGACAGGTGGGATGGTACAGACACAAAGAGCTCCATGTCACGGAGGGCGGGAGCTTGATCCTTGAAGGGCCACAAGCAGATGCTAAAGGACTCAGAAAAGGGAGAGAAATTTGGGGCAAGGCCTCAGAGCAGGTGGTATTGAGTTTGTCTCTTTAGGCAAATAAGGGGCAAGGGAGCTCATGGAGAGGGAAGAGCATGAGGAAGTGGAGTGACAGGCAGGAGACAGTGTGACTGGGGCCAGGCAAGTTTCGCAGCTCGATTGCAGCCCAGGGGGCAGGCTGAGAGCCAGTTATAGCAGGCATGGGAGGCACTAGGGAGCCACTGAGGGTGTTTGAGCAGGGCAGTGTTCTGGATTTTAGGAGATTTCTGTGCCTGGTTTGAATAACAATAACAACAACAGTAACAACACTAAGCACTGACTAAATGCCAAGCACTGCTTGGGCCACGTATTAATTCAGCTGTTACCTAAGAGGTGGGTGCTATTCGTATCCTCTTATGCAGACAAGGAAAACAAGGCTCAGAGAGGCCAGGTATCTTGTCCAAATCACACAACTGGTGAAGTGGCAGAACCAGGATTTGAACTGAGGCAGTCAGGCTCCAGCGGCCGCGTCTGACCAGGATGTGAGTGGTAAGAAGTGTGTGGAGGAAGGTATTAGGTGGAACCATGTGAAATTGTCATTTTTGCACATCAAAACCAGTTGAATATCAGCATTTTCAAATGGTTCAGGATAAGTAGTCTCCAGGCAGTGGAAATCCAGGCAGTATCTCAGACGCATTTACAAGGAAAAATTTATATACCTTGATGTGGAGGAGCAGGGGAAGGGGGAATTTCTGGGGTGACTGTAGGGTTCTGGGCCTTATTCCAATACAAAGGGTAAGGACTAGAGGCAAACAGAGCCCAGGGAAGCTGGGCTTGGTCTTGGGCAATTTGGAGGTGGTGACGGGCTCTCAGGGACAGAGGCCGGGCTGCAGTGGAGTGAGGACACTGAGACAGAGAAGAAGCAAGACAACTGTTTCTAGAAGTTTGGCTCTGAGTGGGAGGCTGCAAAGGGCCCCATCTGGAGGGGAGGACGGAGCACATCGGTGTGGGGGGGGGGGAGACTGACTGGAGTCGGGGGTCTGAGGGCCTGTGGTCCTCGGCAGGCCTGGAGCCCTACTGTCTGACGCTGTCCCAGGCCCACAGCGGAAGGACCTGCGGGTCACCCTGGCGTTGCCCTCACTTGGTGGGAGGGCAGGCCATGAAGGAAGCCTCCCAATTCTGCCTTCCAGGCAGCCCTTTGAAGTGGTGGGGAGGTGACTGACATCCTGGACAGCTGCCGCAGATGTATTTATATCCCCAGGCTCTGTCTGGGCAGCTCGGCATTGATGATGGGTGGATGACACACGAGCACATGGCAAGTTGGGCCCATAACCTGGCAGAGGGGCCTCTTGGGTAGGAGAAAGCCCGCTTGCCCACACATCAATCCTGTGCCCACCGAAGACCCCAGATTCACCCCCTCCCCACCAGGCTCACCCTCACAACCAGGTCCTGGCACCACAAGGGGACCTGAGTAAGTATGATCATTGAGTCCATCCCAGCCACTGTCACCAGTGCCCACCAGCCCTGACTGTAGCCGGCTGGGGCACACTGAGGCCGGGGGCTGGGGGTGCTATGTCCAGAGCTCCTCAGAGCTTTGGTGCACCATCTCCTGAGGGTGTCTGACTCACACAGGGAGAGATGAGCACAAGTCCGCCCCTTGGGATTCCCCTGGGCTCCCGGCTCCCCACTCCCACCTCTGCCAGGAAGCACAGCTTGGTTTGGCCAAGTAAGTAGATTCAAACAAAGCTCTTCATTCTTCCCAGTAGTAGGAGAAGAGAGCTACAGATCCCAGATGCCACCCCCATGAGAGGTGGTACTCCTCATCGCCTGGTCCCCGCCATGCGCCAGCTTCATTCCGAGGCCCTGTCTAGATACCCCGGCCGCACAGCCAGCTGCAGGCGCCCGGCCCCAGCCAATGGCTGACACTGAGGTGGCCAAGGACACAGTTTCATATAAGGGCCTTAACCCAGATCAGGGTCTGTGTTCTCCTGGGGCCCCTGGTCCCCTTTCCATTTTGCTGCTTCTCCCACCCACACACACAGCAGGGACCTGGGGAGCCCCAGGCTCTCTAGGCCAGCCAGGGAAGGGAGGGGGCGCACTTTTGCTGACAGCAGGGCTGCCTTCCAGGTAGTCAAAATCCCTTGTCCTCCGAACAACAGCTCCTTCCCCCAGGCCTGGGTGGGGCCTCCATCCCTGCTGGGTGACCGAAGCCTGGCCAGGCCGCAGCCTTGGCCCCTGGGGAGGCACGCGAGCATTTTCCCTTCTCCAGTTTCAGTTGTTGATGGAGAACAGATGTGCACACACATCTGGTTCGACAACCCCCCCAGCCTCACCTTTGCAGTTCCCCAAAGCCTCAGACAGAGCAGGGAGGTGGGGGATGGGGTCAGGGCCAGGAATAACAAAGCGAGAACTCAGCTCTGGGGCCCACACAGGCGAGGCGTCCTTGGCAGCATGGGGGCACAGGGAGGCCCAGCTCCTCTGCCAGGGTGCCCAGACTAAACAAAGATAGAAGGGATCTGGGCAGAGACGGCCGTGGGCTGAGTCCTCAGGCCACACTGGGCTGGGCTGAAGCCGCCTCCTTCCCCTGGCCTGGCCTGAGCACTCCTGCTGAAGAGAACAGGACCTCCTCATCTTCATGGAGCCTCAGACCAGCCAAAGCCAACAGGAGTGGTATGTTTCCTCAGTGACTCCCCAACCCGGGGCTTTCTTCCTCAGGCCTCCCGCTGCTCGGGTCCTGCCCCCGGAGAACCTGATACTTGCTAACCCCCTTCTCCAGATGTTCACCACGGGGACCATTAACCCCTTGAAAGCAGGCCCGACGTCCCCAGCCACTTGCCCAGCTCTCTTTCCCAGCTACAGGCCAGAGTTACCCAGGGAGCCGGCTGGATCTGAGTTTGCAAAGATGGGGCTCAGGAATCTGCATTTTAAACACACTACACAGGTGCTTTTTAGGTGACTAGCCTGGCCCAGATCTCCCACTTCAAGCATCTGAACACCAGGGCAAGGGCTGTGTTCTCATGTAACAGGCGGGGAGACTGAAGCCCAGAGAGGCTATGACTTGCCAAGGGTCCACACAGCAAATGAGCGGCAGAGCCCATCAGAGCAGCCCTTGCTCAGGGTCTCCCCTGTTACCCTCATCGGTAACCTCCGCCACACCCCATCTGCTGGCCGACAGAGCCAGGGGTTCCAACTCACCCCTCCGGCGGGAGCTCCTGCCCGTCCTGGGGCTCATCGATGTACCAGCTGCCATAGGCGTCCTCGTCTGTGGCCCCAGAGGAGGTCTGGTTCCCTGTTGCCTGGGTCGACATTCTCCAGCCCTTCTCCTTTGACCCCCAAACAAGAGGAAAAAAGCTACTACAGATGTGAAAAGAGGCTTAGGAGGGAAGAAAAGAAAGAAAACCCAAACAAAGAAACGTTTCTCTTTAATCCTAAAGGTTACTTTCTTTCTTTTGGCTCTCTGGGAAAAGCCCGTCTGGGAGTGAGGGCCTGGGCCGGCTGGCACGGGAGGAGGGGAAGGACTTCTCCTGTCCCCTCCTGTCCCTTCCCGCCCAGTCTCACACGGTCCTGCAAGAAGTAGTTATCCCTTGGGGACAGTCCCCCCACAGGGTCCGTGGGCTCCTGCTAGAGCACCTGTTGGTCTCTCTGACTGTCCACCAGCAAATTTTGACTCAAAGCACCATTTTCAAAGTTTTGTCCAATCCAAGCTGCCCACAGGGAACCCCCCACTTCCTTCCCCCTCCCCAAACCCATCCAGACGGACCCACAGACACACACTCAAGGAAGGACCAGGGAGGAAGGAGCTGCAGAGATGAAAGGGTGGGCGGGCAGCGGGCGGGCTCAGCACAGTCTGTGGGACCCTCCCAGATGGGCTCCCGGCCCCTCCTGCTCCCAGGGGTCCAGCCCAATCCCCCCCTCTTTGTTCAGGCTCCCTTGAGACCATCCCCCAGCTTCAGCCTGCCCCTTGCTGGTCCCTTTGGACCTCAGTGATGGAATCACATCATGGCCCTCACAAGCCCCCATTCCAGAGGCGAAGGCCCTAGCTCCATGCAGTGGCCTGAGCTGGGGAGGAGTGTGGCCAGGAGGGCCGGCATCCGGCTGCAACACATACCTGCCTTCAGCGCCTGCCCCAGATCCCCCACATCCTTGCCCGGCACATCCGCACACATCCGGCACAAGTCAGGCATTCCAGCAACCCAGGGAGACTGCCGGGGCTGGGCCGGGCGGGAGGCAGGGCAAGGAGCCTGTCCATTCTTTCTCCTGGAAGAGCATGTGTCTCACTAGTCAAATCTTTTTGTTTCTCCAACTTGATTTCACAAGGAGATAACTCACCCCCACAAGGCGGAAATTAGTCCTTTAAACACGAACCAGACCCAAGGGTAGGCAAGAACCCCGCCTACCTCCCATTCCTCCAGGATTGTGGGGTGGGGGTGGGGGTGAAGGTAAGAAGGCAGGGTCTGGGCAGGAGCTGGGGGTTCCTCTCCATCACCTTTGGCTGGCTCCGCCCCCTTCCTCACCCCCAGTGGAGGTGGGGGGTCGGGGGTGGCAAGATGCAGACAAGGCAGAGAACAGTTCTCAGGCCCCTATCCCTGAATATCCCTGAATCTTTGAGGGTCCCTGTCCTTCTAATCCCACAGGAGGCCTGGGTCATTGCCCTATCCAGCTGAAGCATTTATTTGACAAGCTTTTCAAAAAGATATTCATCCATTTACTCTTAACAAATTCACTGAGCACCTACTAAGTGGCAGCACTGTTTGGAGCCCTGGGATGTGAGAGTCTACAGTTGGCAGGGAGGTGAGTGGACACAGACCAGTCAGTGAATCACCCCGAGTCTGAGGGTTCAAAGGGAAGGCACAGAGTGCCCTGGTTTGTACCATAGGAAACTGAATTTGGTCCAAAAAGTGGGGGGCTTCCTGAAGAAAGAAAACTTTTCAGTGGAGATCTGAGGGCAGGGAAAAGTCAGTTGTGCAGAGGGCAGGGGGTTGAGGCCGGAGGTGTGTGGGGTGGTGAGGTGGAGGGAAGTGTGTTTCTGACAGAGGGAACAGTGTGGGTGAGGCTCAGAGGGGACAGTGCTTGAAAGCCTAAAAACTCCCCATCCAAATTCGGAACCCCGGGCCCACAAGGCCTCCCAGCATTAGGGCCTGAGGGCTCTGTTGGCCTTGGTTCCTCCCCCCCACCTTCCCGAAAGGCTCCTCTTCCAGGAAGAGGGCTCCGGCCACCCCTCCCCCACCCGGAGATGTCAGCATCTGCTGACTCAGAGTTGAACCTGAACTTTGATGCAGTGCAGGAGCTCACACTGCCTGTCTGATCCCGGGGATTGGGGATGAATCCTGCCTCCCAGGCCTGGCTGTGTGCTCCCAGGGCAGAGCTCAGCCTCTCCTCCTCCTGCCGCCTTCCCCGGACACACAGCATGCTGCTCTGGGGCTGCAGGGACTTTGTAAACTAGGTTTGACAAAGCTGTTGCTCATTCTGGTGACCAGCACTCCTCCATGGGCCTGTCCCAGGCAGGCTGCTGTTTTTTCCAGCCAGGTTTCCAGAGCTCTCTGCTCCAGCACCAGAGCCCCACAGCCCCCTCATTGCTCAGGAGTCTTAGACCCACGCATAGCTTAGGGAGCAACTATCTGATTTTAATGATTCCTCCAACAATTGGAGTCCAGTCTGTGATGGGGAGCTCACTCCCTCTACAAGGTAGAGATGTTCATAGCTGGATAACTCCGCCTGTCGGAAACTGCTTCCTTCCCTGGAGGGAGCCTGAATCTGCCCCCCAAGTCTGGTTTGTTCATTCACTCATTCATTCAACAGGTGTTGACTGCATGCCAATTATGTACCGGACAGTTCCACATGCTGAGAATACAGCAGTGAGCAAGGTAGATAAAGTCCAGTACTTCAGGGACCCTCACGTGTAGTGGGAAGCAGAGGGGAGACAAAGCATGTGTCATGTGTGCTGAGAGGGAAAATAAAGTTGGGCTAAGAGAGGAGAGACAGATGGACAGGAGCTGGCTCTTTTAGGCAGGATGGCCGGGAAAGGCCTGGCTGAGGAAGTGATATTCCAGCAGACACCTGAAGGAAGGACAGGGTACCCAACTGGGCACTGAGGAAAGACATTCTGGCTACCCGGAGGAGACTCCATCAGCCTCAGGGGCTGTAGCCAGGCCGGCAGGGGGCCCCAGGCAAGTCCAGGCACAGCCCCTTCCCCACAGCACCCTGCCCTGACCCATACCCTGCTCTGCTCCCAGGGACTTCCGGTGGAGTCTGCCCCTTCCCCCCGGGATAGCCCAGTGCCCGTGGTATCACCTCCCTCCTCACTGGGGAAATGCAGAGGCCACCTTCAGGGAGGCCCTAAGTAGAGATGAGGAAATGGCGAGTCTCGTCCCTCTCCCCAGGTGTGGGCATAGCGGACAGAGGGCAGCCTTGTGCCCAGTTCCTTAGTCAAGGCCAGGCTGGACACGAGAAGGGGCAAGCCCAGAAGGAAAGAGCAGGGTTTCCATATGGCAGGGGAAATGCCCTGGTTGGGGAGGCAGCCTACCTGGGTTTGATCTTTGGAACTGGCTGTGTGACCTTGAATGAGTCCCTTGGCCTCTCTGGGTCTCAGCCCTGCCTCTCTCCCAGCAGGGGTGGCTTATCCATCCAGGAAATTCTTTGATTCTTGTGGGCTCTGCTCTCCCCAAGGCCCCCACTCCCTGCCCTCAATGACTTCACAGCTTAGGAATGTGGAGCCAGTACACCAGGCACTGGTTGTAGCAAGAAGGTCAAAGCCACAGAGAATGGCTGTGACTGCCCAGACGTCCCCCATTGTCTTCCACCCACCCTCCTGGCCCCGCATCCCACACCCCCATCCACTCTGCTGGGGGCAGGGAGGCAGACTGGGTCAAAGATCCATGGACACTGGGTGGTCACATGGCTCAGGCTGGGAAGAGGACCCCAAAGTACCATTCTTGAGCCCAAAGTACCTAGAATAGCTTGAAGCTCACATCTGTGAAATGGGAGATTACCTCTGAGGTATTAGTAAGGATGCCACCTGGCCAGATGGCAAGCTGGCAAGGAAAAGTATTGAGAAGAGAAAGATTGTAATGATGTGGCCCTGAAGAATTTCTTTAAAGGCCTGGCAGCAAAGCCCAGGGCCTGCCCTCTAGAGTTGGCTTTATAGGAGGACTCAAACCCCAAAGAGTCAGAGACCAGCACTTGCCAACAGGAAAGGAGGGGCTGGCAAGTGGAGGTACTTGGGAGACAGATTGTAAAAGTTCACAGAAGAGAGAAGAGGGCAGGAGGAATAAGGAGATGTTTGAGCAGTCTTGAAGGCTTCCTGGAGGAGGGGACCAGGATCAAGGTCCTGAGATCACACAGGGTCAGTAAAGGTAACAAGAATGATGTGTTTAAGTGTCTCAGGACAGCTGAGAGGGGGCCTCTGAGAGGCAAGGAGAGGGCAGGGCAGAGGTCAGGACGGCCCACATGGGCACATTCAGATGAAGCTGATCCCAATACCCAAGGAGCACTCCGGGCCAGCAGGGCTCCCAGCTGAGTGCAGAGCGGGGCTGGCTGAGCCCTGCTACTGTGACAGGGAGTCACAAGAAGCTCCTGGGCTCTGAGTAGACAAAGGCCATCTGCCACCTGGGTCTGGCACAGAGCTGCCCTGCCCTGCCCCTCGGGCTGGAGCTGGCCCATGGAGGCCTTGGGACATGGCTTCCTTCCTCCCCATGTTTTTGTTCAAGTTGATTAAATCTGAGGAATTTTTGAGTCCAGGAACAGAGGCCCACGTGTGTGCCTTCAGTGGCCTGTGGTTCTCAAAATCCTCAAAGGACAAAGTGCTAAACTTAAAAGGAGCTGACAGCAGGCCGGAAGGAGTAGGGAAGAACCTCACAAACACCCCCCAAGGACTCCCAGCCTCCCCAGAGCACCCCCAAATCTCAGCAATATCCCTGGAATTTCAGTAGCACAACAAGATCAAATCAAATCAAGCACAGGTTGGGGCAAGATGGTCAAAACCATGGTGAGCATTTGCAAAAGGCTCAGAGACCGCCTCCTCACCATTTCTCACCACACTCGCATCCCAGCTTTTGGCTCTCAGGTCCAACTGCACCCCCCAAAAGCTCTACAGCACCCAAACCTCATAAAACGTCAGAGCCTTAGCAACTCCCCCGATCCCCAGCAGCACACAAAGGATGCCAACGGGTGCTTCAGTCCAGGAGTGGGGGGATGGCCGATGTGCCTGCCTGTGCAGCCCAGCCCCCCATAAGCCTGAGGATAAGCAACCAACATGGGTTCAACCCCATGGGCACCAGCGAGCTCTGGCTCCACCCCTGTCTTCACAGTGCACTCACACAAACATGTATTGAACTCCCCCCCCCCACACACACACACAGGTGCCTAACCTTGGCTCCAGACCCTTCAGTCGCAGGAAGGCAGTGTTGTTGGCTGCTAAGCTCATGAGAGGAAAGTGTGTATGGCTCTCTACCTTCTTCTTCCCTTGCCATGTGGGAACATCAGAAGCATCACCTGATATCCCCTTCTCAGAATTCTCCTGCCCTCTCACCAACAGTATTGTCATAGCATGATGTATTTAAGCCAGATTGCTCTGGTAGGAGGGTGGATGCTGGTGAGGAGAAGGAGGGTAGCCAGCTGGTCCAGGGGAGCAGTGTTTTCTTCCTGTCCCAGAGTGCTAGCCCAGAACTGACTTAGAGGAGAGAAGGCAGGGAGGCAGATTTCAGCTCAGGACAAAGGTAGCTTTCTTAGTCTTGCAGAGTGGTGAGCCCCCCATCAAAAGAGGCAATCAAGAAGAGGCTGGTAATATCAAGATGCTACAGAGGGTTTCCTGCCCTCAGAGGAGGACTGGCCAAAAGGCCATGAACGTTTCTGCAGCTCTAAGGGCCCTGGATCTTCCCATTCTAGAATGTCCTCCCTGGAATGGTGTCACCATGGTCTTGCCTTGAGATGTAGGTTTTGTGCTGCCCTCCTTCCTCACTGAGGACACCAACTGCTGGGCAGACCCTCTGAGTTCTCTTTCCTTGTTCCCTGCTGACCACAGGGCAGGGCTCTCCATCAATCTCTTGCCCACCAGCAAAACCTACTCAGACATGACTCTTTGGATGTCTCCCTACTTTGGGAGCTCACACCAGGTTCCCCCAAGTACAGCCATCACCAGGTCTCCAACCTCATCCCTTAGAATTGCTCAGCCCTCCCATTCCTGTCCCCCTCCTGCCCCACGCTTTTGTTCGTGCTCTGTCCCCGCTCGCTGCACCTTTCCCCTGCACCCCGACCTGCTCCAGTCCTACCTGGCCCGCAGGGCTTGGCTCCAGCCCCACCTCCACCAGGCGTTCTCTTGACCTGTCTCTTCTGTACCTCTTCCTTCTCCTTATTGATCAGCCTGGGGAGTCCTGCCCCTCCAGGCAGACAGGGTGCTCCCCAACAGCTGGGGCTTCCTCCTCTAAGCGCCAGCCCCAGCTCTGGCTGGGGTCCCGGAGAGATGGCTGGCTGCTTGTGCAGTCTCAGCAGTTGGCCCTGAGCAGAGTCCCCAGCACCTGCTTTAAAAGGTGTTTGATCTCCTCCTCCCAGAAAGGCAGCTCCCTCCTTCCCACTAGCCCCTCCTCCCGCTCCCCAGGCCTCCGCCTGTGATTCCAGGATCAGAGCCCACCCCACCCCCATCTCTCCAGCTCAGGCCCACAGCCCGGTTGGGGCCCCACATAACACACAGGGTGGCTTGTCTTTGGCCGAGCCTCTCCAACCCCCAAACCATTTGCCCGAAACTTGATCTCCCTGGCCCTCGGAGTCACCTCAGTGGAGAAGCCTGCACAGGGCTTTGATGGCTGAGTTTCCCCAGCTGTGGCCCAGGATGGGCTCAGGAACCCCCTACCTACCTTCATTTGTCACCATCCATCACTCCCAGGGGGCCACTGCCTGATGAATTGCACCAGGCCGGAGGGGAACCACCAGCTAAGCTTTTAATAACCCGATCAGCGTCCTGCTGCCGCCCAGCTGCGCTGAGGGCCCTGACCGTGGGAAGGGGGGAATTTGTCACACTTTAGTGGGGCTTCGGGGCTCAAACTTCAGGTACGAGCCATTCCAAGGGGAAGCCAAAGGCCCTCTTGGAGAGCTTTCTCTTCAACTCCTCACAGCCCAGCCTGTCTCCAGAAGAAGGCTGGGGTTCTGGGGACTGCTGCTTGCCCCATGCACACTCCTACAACCCCCACGGCTGCAGGGACAGTTGCTCATCTCTGCCTCTGAGCTGGGAAGTGGGGTTGACTGGCTCAGGCTCTCCATGCTCTCCCCACCTGCTCCTAGACAGGGTGCCCTGGAGTGGTGTAAACAGGACTACGGAAGGAAAAAAGGGCTCAGAAGGTGCTAAAACCTCGTGCTGTGGTAGTAAGGGAGGGGAGTGAAGGGATAAAGGTGGGGACCAGAAGCGGGCAGTACATTCCTAGGAGAAGGATAGCAGGGGAGATGTCTTCTTCCTCCTCAAAGGAGAAAAGGGGCACAGTCAGCCAGGCAGCATTAGGATGTGAGATTGGTTTCCAGGGACGGTAAAGAGAGAGGTGTTTTCTTTAGCCCCTCCTCCTTCCAATTGGTTGAAATACAATTGTGATGGCTGGATCTCAGGCAGCCATCTGGGACTATGAGGTGGAGGTTATGGGTTAAGTAGGATGGAGCAGTAAGTTAGCTGCAAAGACAGAGTCTGAGCTAAGACCAGATCTTAGGGCTGGAGGAGACCTCAGAGACCCCTGCTCTACCCACACTCACTATCACATCCAGAAGAAACTGAGGACCAGAGAGGCCACATGACATGTCAGGGGCAGTGACTGAGCTAGGAGATGTTTTGCCAGAGGCCCCTCACCCCCACCCTACCCACATGCACACACAGAGTTCATGGTACTTTCCCTAAAAACCCCCTTTCCCAGATCTTTAATGCTGCTCCATTCTGTGGCTGGGAGACACCCTCTGGGGCCCAGTCCTGGGGTTGGGTGAAGCCCCCAGAGCTGGTTAAGTGGCCAGCCTGGGACATACCTCTCAGCACTGATGAGAACACCACAGAACCTCTGCCTGCTGGTGCCCACTCGCAGGTCCGTCTGTCAGAATCTCCTATTTGGCTTCTTTTCCTTCTTTCCTCTCTTCCTCTCTTTCTCTTTTTCTCTTTCTTTCTCTCTGTCCTTCTGTCTGCCTGTCTGTCCCAGTCCCTCCGTGTCTCTTTCATCCCTACTATTGTCTCTCTCTGTCCCACCCTCTGTCAGACTCAGTCTGCCTGTCTGCTGCCTTTCTGTCTTCCCTTCAAGCTCTCTGTCTCTGCTTCTTTCTTTCCCTGTTGATCTCTGTCTCTCTACCGTCCTTGTCTTTCTCTTTCTGTTTCTCTCTCCCGCTCTTTGTGTTGTTTCTCTTTCTATCTCCCTCCCTCTGAGCCTAACTGTGAAGTCCATCTCTCCTTCTAAAGGAGTACTTTTTCTTGAGTCACGTTGTGTGCTGACTTGTGCTGCCCCTGCCAGCCCCTGCCTCCACTCTCCCCGACTCATCGACTCTGTCTGCCTCTGTCTGCAGGAGGGCTGGCGCTGCCCCCAGAACCCCCAGAGTCTGTAGGACCCCCAGGTAGGTTGGAGGCCCTCTCAGGGGTTCAAGTCCTTTGAGCCAGTGGAGCATCTGGGCAGCTGGGCACAGAGAAGGTGAAGGTCAATGCCGCCGATGCTGGCAGAGGCCAGCACCCTCTCCCTGCTGCAACCCCAGGAACTTTATCCCTTCTGAGCCAAGGCTGGCTGAGGCAGCTGTCAGGGCGAGCCCAGGGATCACGGGTGCAGCCCTTGCTCCTGGTCGACTGAAGGCAAGGGCCAGAGGGCTGCAGGGATGACCCAAGACTCTGGCCCCAGTGCTCCATGCTGAAGCCTGGAGCAAAAGGCCAGGAGCGGCAGGGTATGCAGCCTGATGGGGCCAGAGGTGTGGGGACTGGATCAGTGACCACTCAGAGGGGAGAGTGTTAAGGTAGCCAGGCCTCAGTCCTAACCACCACAATTAACAGATGGAAGAAATCAGGCTTCTAATTTAGCCTTTACCACTTACTAGCTGAGTGACCACAAATGAAGCCCTTTCCAGCTCTGGGCCTCAGTTGCCCCATCTGTGCAATGGAGAGAGGCTGACTGCTATTTCACTTTGCCAGTCTGAGTCTGTGATTCCATCACCCCATGAGCCTCTAGCACTATGGATTTGAAAGCAGTGGGGTTTGGGCCTCAGACGGTTCCGGTTCCACTGTTGGGGAGGGGAGGCTACTGGAGTGGGGCTGGGGGCTGAAGTCCCAATGTGGAGCGGTGACGATCACATGATCTCACTGGCCTGGGACTCAGGAGGCTTGAGGTCCAGGTCTGTCCCTTCACTCCCCCAGCTGCTCTCTCTGCGCCTGTCTCCCCGTCTGTAGAAGGGGGATAGTCCCAGCCCCCAGCCCTGGGGAGAATCAGTGAGCTCACAGACATCCCTGACTGGAGGACTCAGCTCCAAGCGGAGGTGGGGGTTTTGGGGGGAAGTTGGAGGTAGGCCTTTGGGGATGGGGGTCTGAGGGCCCACAGGAGCCATGGGGGGTGTCAGCAGGGGATTCTGAAAGGAGCCATTATAGGAAGCAGGAAGGGGGCTCTCAGGGTAGACTAATTACAGGCCCAAGCTCTTGCAGACAAAGCCAGCGGCCTCTAAGTGGCCATTCTCCCAGGGAAGAAAGAAGACTTAAGGGCCCCATTAAGGCCTTTCATGCTGGGACTGCCCGAGGCGGCCTGGAAGTCAGCACTTCCCCTCCCCTCCTCAACCCACACTCTGCCCCTTCTTGACTCTTTCTGTGGGAGCCAGGCCTCTGCCTGGGGTTCAAACACTTTGGAAACTGCAGGAAGCTGAATCAGGGAAGAAGCTAGGAGGGAAGAGTATCCTGGGAAGGGAGCTAGGACCTGGTCCTCCTCTGCTCCTCAGTGTCTCCATCTGTAAAACAGGACTACTATCCTGTCCTGACCTGCTAAAACTCACTGAGGCATCTAGACTTTCTCCATGGAACTGAGGCCAGGCCCAGAGAAACCTGAGCATTAGGAACACAGCCTCCTGCTGTGCCGCCTACCCCACCACACTGCTGCCCTCACTCCTGGGCACCAGCCTGCCCACTCAGGGACCAAGATACATCTCTGAGCCCAAGTGTGGGTCAAAAGCCCTGAATAGTCTTCAGTTCCCACAGATGAAATCCAGATGCACAAGCAAAAGCTGGGTTGGGTTTGTGCATCAATTCATTCACACTTCACTCACTCACTCACTCACTCACTCACTCACTCTAGAAGGCTTTAATGGTCCCCAGGCACCTATCCCTTGCCTAGCCCTGTCCTGGGCACACAAGATTCCTGAGGGGACGTTCAGCCAAGTGTGAGCAAGTCATCCCTGAGACGGGGGCGGAATGTGCAGAGCACGGCAGAGGAGGGAGTCACCAACCCGGTTCCAGAGGAGGCTTTTAGCCAGACTGGTGGACGAGTAGGGTGACCTCAGGTGAGGCTGGGTAGTTTAGGCAGAGGATACACTGCCAGCAAAGGCAGAGCAGGGAGACAGGGCAGGCCTGGCCTGGGGCAAAAGCAAGACTCCCCAGGACATTCGGCTGAGTGAAACAAACCAGTCGCCAGGGGACAAAGACCATGTGATTCCACTTACAGGAGGTGCCTAGAGTAGTCACATTCATAGAGACAGAAAGGAGAATGGTGGTTGCCAGAGGCTAGGGCTGGGGCCTGGGGAGATGTTGTGTAGCGGTATAGAGTTTCAGTTTTACTAGATGAGAAGAGTCCTGGAGCTCAGTTGCACAACAACGTAAATATACTGAATGTCACTGAACTCGCACACTTAAAGACGGTTAAGATGACTGGTTTTATCGTATGTATATTTTACCACAATGAAAAAAAGAGTAGCTATATACACACACACGCACACCAAAAAAGTCTCCCCCAGAGACTGAGTGGGGAGGGGAGCCCAGAAAGGGGAAGGGTGGGGTGTCAAATGCAGAGGGCCCTCAAACCACGTTATGGCCAACAGCCACCTCAGATCCTTTCCAGAAAGTTGGAGGAAGGGAGAAACTGGAGGAAAGGAGGGTAGCAGGGAGTGCTGAGGAAGGGGCTCAGGATAAAGGACTGGGAAGAAACGGTGGTGTGCCTGGGGCCTGCTTGCAGGGGCCTGGTGCTGGGTGCAGTGCACGGAGGTTTGCCCTAGGGCAGGAGGGACTGACTCACTTTTTCTAACATCTTTGAGGGTCACTTCAAACCCAAAAGGGAAAACAGCCACTTCTACTGAATCACTGACCCTCCAAGACCTTAGACCTGGCAGATGCAAACCACAGCCTCCAGACACAGGCTGGCTGGCCAGGCCCAGCTGTGGAGGCAAAGGTTTCTAGGGAGCCACCGCCACCCCCCTTCTTCCCCAAATGACCAGACAGTGGCCTTCCCCAATACGATGTACAGAGTTTTAGACTGCTAGAGCTTATCTGGGAAGACTTACTCACCCAACTCCCACCCATCACACTGATGGGGCCGCTGACATACCCAGAGAGGGGAAGGACTGCCCAAGTTCACCTGCAAGTCACGTGATGAGAACTCTGGTCTTCTAAACCCTCTCGGCCTCAGTTTCTCCTTGGGGGACCTGAAGAAACTGAATTTTAATCATTGCAGAGGAAGCTTACCACACCGCTGGGATCCATAGCGAGGCTGGCCAATCCCATCTTTAGACTGGTTATCTTTTCCTTTTTGAAAATGATGCCTTCCAGTCAAGGTGACTTCAAATGAACTCTTCTGAATGAAATCTATGCTGTCTATAAATCTACTCTTAGGCTCAGAATTGTACTTCTATAATTTTAAGGTACCGAGGTCTCCAGCAGGCTGAATTTAAATCTTTGAGCCAATCCCAGGACACATTTAGTAGAGGAAAGTGTAGACATATTTAGAATTTCTAGGTTCAGATCTCAGCTCTGCTTCTTACTAGCATGTTATCTGAGTTTCTCTCAGTCTCAAGAGTCTTCATCTGTAAAATGAGGATTATTATACCTACCTCACAGAGCCATACAGAGTGCCTGGTACCCAGTAGCTGCTCAATGAAGAATATCATAAATGATGATGATGATGGTGGTGATGGTTCTTACTGAAGAGTGTCCAGAATTTCTCCTCTCTCATTGGGTATCAGCAAGACCCCAGGATCAAGAAGGATGGGTTCTAGCATTCTTTCTTTCTTTATTTTTTTACACTTTAAATATTTAATTGAAGTACAGTCAGTTACAATGTGTCAATTTCTGGTGCATAGCACAATGTTCTAGTCATGCAGGTACATATATATACTCATTTTCATATTCTTTTTCATTAAAGGTTATTATAAGATATTGAATATAGTTCCCTGTACTATACAGAAGAAACTTGTTTTTTTTAACCTATTTTTATATATAGTGGTTAATATTTGCAAATCTCAAACTCCCAAATTTATCCCTTCCCACCTCCTTTCCTCAGTAACCATGAGATTGTTTACTAGGTCTGCGAGTCTGTTTCTGTTTTGTAGATTAGTTCAGTGTCTTTTTTTTTTTTTTCTTTTTTTTCAGATTCCACATATGAGTGATACCATACGGTACTTCACTTTCTCTTTCTGGCTTGCTTCACTTAGAATGACAATCTCTATGTCCATCCATGTTGCTGCAAATGGCATTATTTTATTCTTTTTATGACTGAGCAGTATTCCATTGTATACATATACCACAGCTTCTTTATCCAGACATCTGTCGATGGACATTTAGGTCGCTTCCACGTCTTGGCTATCGTACATAGTGCTGCTATGAACATTGGGATACATATGTCTTTTCGAATTAGAGATCCCAGTTCGACAGTTCTTTGGTGTGAGAAGATCTGGGCTCTCTGTAAAGTAAAGCTGTGCCCCATAATGTGGGTTTTGATTAAGAAGGTTCCAGAAGCAGGTGCTAAGGGCATGCTCCCAGGGAACAGATTCTGTCCTGTCCTTGAGACCTTCCCCCAACCCAACTCAAGAACTCCTGGGAATAAACAGGCGTGTGGAGACCGGCTTTCCTGGAAATGGGAAGTCCCAACTGCCCCAGGCCTTTGTGCTTTCCACACCAGTACTTCTCAGCCCTGACCCTGCTCTAAGTTTTCCACAGAATTTACCATCTTCTAGCAGACATTAGTTTACTCTTTTTCTATATTTAGCGTGTCTATATTTCTCTGTCCCCACCTCCCTCCCCCACTAGAAGATAGGCTTCAGGAAGGCAGGAATCTTTGTTTTGTTCACTGCTATATTCGAGATGCCTAAAATAGTGCCTGGCACACAGTAGACACTCAATAAATATTTGTTGAATGAACAAAAGCTAAAAGGGAGGAATCTATTGCTGCCTTTGTTCCCTGGGACACGCCCAGCCTCCTGGCTTGTTACCTGGGTTCTCCTCAAACAAACAGAGAAAGGTGGGGTGCGGCCCTCAGCGCCCAGCGTGTAGGCTTTCAGACTGGGCCAGACAGGGACTGTGGGTGGGTGGGGAGAGCAGTACTCAGCCTTGGGCCAGTCCCTGACGTGGCCAGGACCTTCAGGGGTCCTGAACCCTGGGCCCCTGCATCCCTGCTGAGCCAGAGGCTGAAGGTCGAGGAGAAGACACTGGATTTGGAGTTCGAGGTCTTGAGTGTGGGATTTAATGAGGAGGGCAGATACGCCCTGCGGCTGGCAGCTGAGAAACTCCCCCCCCCCCCCCCCCCCCCGCGCAGGCTGGCTCTGGAGCCGGGGTGCAGCTGCAGGTGGATGATGGGGACCTCCTCCCTGCCTGCTCTGCTGTCACTGATGTCGTTGAGCAGCAGGACCCTGGCCAGAGCCTCACCCTTACCAGGAACAAGTTTGTCTTTACTCTGCCCAAAGGTACGAAGTTAGAGGGGCTGGGGAGAGATAGGGAATCCAGGGAGCTTCTGGGGAACTGGGAGGGGTAGGGGCAAAGCTCTAGACTGAATCCCAAAGCTCTGCCTGTGTGACTCTGCCCATGCTGACCCTCTGTGAGCCCCTGCCTCCTTCAGTGTGACATGGGGATGCTGATGCTGGTCAGTAGGGTGGGGTGAGGAGGAAGTGAAAGGACAGGTGAGGAATGGCTTTGTGAATTTCTAAAAGCTGAGAACACAGCAGGTTTGGGGCCAGTCCCACTGGGCATCACATTGATTGGCCTTAAAGGCACTGGACTGTGGGTATGTGAGGTAGAGAAGTTGAGACCTGGGCTCTGCCTTCAGGAAGATTCCAGCAATCAGGTAGAGCAGCAGAAATCCCAAATAGAGAATAGTTAAGTGATCTGGAAGGAGCAGAAGATCCATGCCTAGACTGTGAGACCATCCAGGCAGGCTTCCTGGAGGAGAAGGTATTTGAAGGAGTGGTGAAACTAAGTCCCAGGCCTTCAGGTGGTCAGAGATCGGAGTCGGGTTGAACTCTTCCCTCTGGGTGGTAGGACCCAGGACCATCTCGCAAGCTAAGAGCCCTGGCCTCTCCACACCAGTAAAGGGAGGGGGCCATGGGTGAGTCTGAGAGGAGGGTCATTCACAGGGAAATCTTAGCCAAGCCTGGCTTCAACTCAAAGGCCAGGCAGCCCGTGTTTCCCAAGGGCTCTGCCTGTCCTCCTCACGCCCTGGGGAAGGCAGAGAGAGACCCCAGAGACGGTCTCTGAGACCCATATTCCCCACCCAGGGTTCTGCAAGAATGATGGACAGCACGACGCGACTGCGCGTGAAGGCGCTGAGGCTGGGCGGGGCCTCGGGGAGGGTGGTGCAGCGGGCCGGCTAGGCCATCTTCCCCGTCTACCCGCGCCCGGACCGACCCCGCGTGAACTTCTGCGCGCGGGAGCGCGGGGAGCGGTATCGCTGCTGCGGCAGCCTGGCTCTGCTCCGGGCCAGAGCAGACCCCACGGCCCGCCAGTGCGGGGGCCTGGCCTACAGGGTGGCCTTCCACGTGCACCGGGCCCCTCAGCCTCCTGCCTCCAACTGCCCTCCCGGCACCAGCCGGCCAGAACCAATGTCACCGCGCCCAGAGCCACAGACGCCCAGGCTGCTGGTGGGTGTTCCCGGGACCCCGTCGGGCTCTGGCATCACTGCTTGCCCAGTTAGAAGACCTTGTGTCTCTAATAAGCCTGGCTGTCCCCACAGTCCTTCACTGAGCAGAGCAGCAGAACTTCCCAAGGTTGACTCATTCAGTTCTGGAGAACAAGCAGTCTGAGGGTGGAGACAGGGAGCCCCAGTTTGAAGGGGGCGGCAGAAAATGGAGCAAAGGCCACACAAAGTAAGGACATCACTGGCCGGGGTTTCTCTGCCCAGTGGTTAAGTGTCCCCGGAGACCCTTCAGTCCTCAAACTCACTCTCACACATTCTCCCCAGGTTTCAAGAGAGGCCTGGTGTAACCAGGAAATAGAAGGCTCTGCATGCCCACCCTCAAGTGCATCCAGCTCTCACCACAGCCAGGAGGGACTTAGCCCTGAACCGGGACGCTGGCAGCCTCAGGCCCAGGTGAGCAGGTCTAGTCCTTGTCTAAGCTGTAGGAGGAGTGAGGCGGGAAGCCCCATAAAAAACCGGCAGGGCCCACAAGCAGGGCCACTACTCCCATGCAGGCACCATCTAGTTCCCTGGCCCAGAGCCTCTATCTCACTTTTTGCCTCTGACACGGCTTACTTAGCCCTAAAATTCTATTGGTTTGCTGAGCTCACTTCTGATTGGTTATTTCCTCCACTCCTGATTGGTTATTACTCTCACTTCTGATTGGTCCACTTCCCTCACTCCTGATTGGTTATTACTCTCACTTCTGATTGGTCCACTTCCATCACTCCTGATTGGTTATTTCTCTCACTCCTGATTGGTCCATTCCCCTCACTCCTGATTGGTTATTTCTCTCACTCCTGATTGGGCTAGTTCTACAAATCTTGTCCCTGGTTGGTCAACATCTTACTTGCATATGATGTTGCAGTGTAAAACTGGCAGCCTATAAAGGCCTGTGTAAACCTACAGGCAGGGTCCAGAGCTTGGAGTGTTAACTTCTATGGGCCTGCTCGTGTAGTAAATCTGCGTTCTCCAACTCTCCGAGTGCTGCTTGGTCTCTCACCCGGATCCAGGTTGCTGTCACAACTGAGCTGTAACACATTTTTCCGCAACAGGAGGGCTCCCCAAAGTGGTAGTGTTCTGCAGCCAGGCTGTATGTCTGGTGGGCCTCACAACCAGCATAGGTAGAAGCTAGGAGAGCAAGCAGCCCATTTCACAGATGGAGAAACTGAGGGTCATCCCCAAGGATACTTGATCACATTTAATGCCAACGACAGTTCCTGGGGACCTTAGTGCACACTAGTGCATAGAATTCAAAGCTAAGTCAAACCCTGGGCTCAAGGTGCCACCTGGCTTGAACAGTGTAGGCATCATACAGTCCAGTAAGTCATGTGTTGGAAGGAAAGCTCTGGTGAGGAAGTATGTGGGTCTGATTTGGGAGCCTAGGAAAGGCTTTTCAGAAGAGATGTCATTTAAGATGAATCTTTCATTCATTCATTAATTTGTTCATCCATCAAACATTTGTAAAGTGTTGGCTGTGTCAGACCCCATGCTAGGTGGGTAAGATTTAAGAACAGCAATTCTGGTCTATGAGGAGCCCAGAATTCCAGGAGGATTCCTGAGAATTCCAGGAGGAAGAGACCAGAATAAGCTGGCTGAGGAGATGGAAAGGGTTTGGCTGGCAGCAAAATGAATGGAGGTTGAAACCAAAAGTTTACATCCAGAGGCTCCTGGCTCTCCTGCAGTGCCTCCATCCCACAGAACATTGGTCTGGGCTGAAGTGGAGCCCAGGGTGGTGGGCTGAGTCCAGCTGGGAGAGGGACGAAGGATGGGAGAAAGTGGAAGGAATTAGGGAAACGGAGACAAAAGAACTAGGTGGATATTCAATTCAGGAGACAATGGGGGAAACCACCACAGGGGTTTATGCAGGATAAAGACACAATTAGACCTGTGGTTTAAACAGAGTGATCTGTCAGAATATGCCAGGGACCCAGAGGCCAACTTCTCTTGCCTAAGTCTCAGTCTGTCACATGGACCACTTTGGCCTATGTTTATTCATTCATTAGTCATTAACCAACAGATACTTTTGACCACCTACTGTATGCTCAGCTCTGTGCTGGGTGCTGAGGATATAGTGGTGAGCTTGTGAGTAAGATGGATGCTACCTGGGTTCCTCAATGACATGCTGTCCCCTCAGGCTGCAGGCTCCCTGATTTCAGGGCCTGGCTCCTTGTTCTACAGTTTGTTACAGGAATAGATACACAAGAAGCTCAGGGAGAAGGGATCCCTGGCTGTCTAGGTCCCAGCATGCCCTGGCCACCTGAGCCAGGGGGCCACGTGGACAGTTCTCTGCAGGCTGCAGCTCTGAGTGCCTGTGAGGGAGGTGGGACTGCTGCAGGGAAGGGGGACTTGGAGGTGGCTGAGCCATCCGCAGCAGCTCTAATTTCTGTCATTTAATGCCATCATCTCCCTGCCATTCTCCCTCTTAAAGTGTCAGATGTCTGTTCTACCAAGACAAGAAAATGGCTTTCAAGGGAGAGGAAAATTGCTTCCCTCCTGGGGCAGGGGGTGGGGGTGGGGGTCAGCCATCACAACCCTGACAACAGGGCCAGGAAGCCAGTAGGGGAACAGACAACGGAGAGGGGTCCTTCAGAGAATAGAGGGGCCGTTTCTTTCAGCTTAGGCAAAGTCATCTAGCAGTTCAGCCTGAGGAAGGGGGGGGGGGGCTCTTTTCTGATGTCTTTGGAGGCTCAAAGCCACAGTGGGAAGGATGGCACCATGACAGGGCTCTCAGCAAGGGGTGGGGCTGCCCGCAGGCTGCCCTCTGGGCCTGTGGCCAGCTCCCTGGGTAGGGAAGCTGATGTGGCCTAGAATCACAGGGACCCCGGAAACCATCCTCCCTTCCCTCCTTGCAGATAGAGAAAATGAAGCCCAGGAGGGAAGGACTTAACCCAGGTTTCTTTGATTCTCAACTGAATAGGAGAAAGCAATTTTGGAGGGGGAAGGCGGTGAGGGGGAAGGCGGTGAGGAGAAAAGGCGGTGAGCAGGAGAGATGGAGAGGAGAGGAAGGAGTTGCATTTTTAAGTGCAGCCCAACTTCAGCAATATTCAGTTCAAGGTCAGGAATGGATTTCTGGGTTCCAGATGCTAATGGATAGATTGACTCAGGGCCACCTCCTCCTGGAAGCCTTCCCTGCATTGTTTTTGTCCCTTCCAAACCATTCTCAGTCCTGTCTGCGTCAAGCATTTCACCATTGAATCTATTCAATTTAGAACTTTATTGTAAGCTCACAGGTTGTTCTCCAACTTGTGTGTCTGTTTTTTAAGCCAGAACTGATGATGGTCATGGGCTGAGGGACGGGGAGGTGGGGTAAGGGTGGAGCAGGGGGCAGAAGGCAGGAGGATTAGGAATGTAGCAATCAGGAATGAGTAGGAAGGGATAAATCAGGAGTTCCAGATCTGCAGATACTAACTACTATATATAAGATAAATGAACAAGTTCATACTGTACAGCACAGGGAATTATATTCAATATCTTGTAGTAACTTACGGTGAAAAAGAATGTGAAAATGAATATATCTGTGTTCATGTATGACTGAAGCAATACACTGCACACCAGAAATTGACACAACATTGTAAACTGACTGTACTTCAATAAACAATATATATCTATATAAAACAAAAAAAAAAAAAAAGAGAAAGAGAATGAGTAGGGAGCAGGAGGCAGGGCTCAGTGGAAGCTTTAGTGACTGATTTTGAATCTGAATCACTTTGCTTCTCGGCCTGACCCACAGTGCTGGTCACAGCATTCCAGAAATCCTGGAGACTCTAGTGGGACAATCAATTCCCCTGAACTGACATCTTCCCTTCCCCCGCCTCTGCTTGTGTGTGGTGGTGGGGGGAAGTGGGGTGCAGGCAGTGGCTGCAGAGGGAAGTTTACCGTGAGTGGGAGGGAACCAGCTCCAGGTTTCCTGCCAGCTGCACAAGGTGCTCTGGCAGCTTCCTTTCCGGGCAGAACTCCACCAGACTCATCCTGTCCCTTGACACTGCAGGTTTGAGACCACGTGGCTGCACCACCCCAGCACCCACAATGCCCTCCTTCCCCAGAGTGAGAGGGAGTTTATCTGAGCAGAACGAGGGTGGCCTGTCCAGTGCCCGGCAGTAGGTCCCCAGGATGCAGGAAGCAGCAGGGTGCAGGCCAAATCTGGCTGTTCAGGCTGTGGGAATGACTCCCAGCTCAACTCTTTTTAAAGGCAAAGGAGACCTCCTGGAGAACTGCAGGGCAGGGGGAGGCCACAAAAGCCTCGGGCTTGGAGCCGGGCCCTCAGGGGCCACAACCCCTCCTTACACCTCACTCACCTCTCTAAGAGATCCTGAAGGTATAAGGGCAACCTCCCCTGCAGGGCAGAGCTGGAATTTAAGAGGGAAACCGTGGGCTGGAAATTCCCAGTGATGACATTTCAGGAAACATCAGCTGAAAAATTCCTTGCTTGTAGCTCTGCCAGCCATCCTGGGGGCTGCTTCACTGTAGACCCCGGAGCTTCCTTCCACACGGGATTGGGAGCAGGGCGGGAGCAGGAACGGGAGCAGTGGGGGGGGGGCTGCCTCCTCCACCCCCAACTCCCTCCTTCCCCGACATTTACCTCTTGCAAACAATCGCAGTTTTGTTTCATGGAAACGATTCTGTTCCTGTGGAGCCTTTTAAATGACGCTTTCAAGGGTGTTTTTTTTTCTTTCCATTTAAAACATTTTTTTTTTGCCCTGGAGGCAAAAAAAGAGAAAAAGCTAATAAAGCAATCACCAAACGCTGAGCACCTGGCTCTAAGCCTGTGGATTCTGATTGTGGCTTTGGCACCAACAGGCTGGGGAGGCCTTCATTAAGGAGAACTGGAGGGGAACAGTCACAGGCTTGCCCAGAGTCCCGCTGTCCCGAAACTCGGCTCTGCATCCGTCTCCCTTTGTTCCCTCCCCTCCCCTCCCCCAGCCCCTCTCCCTCCTTCCCCCTTGCATCCTCTCCTCCCCCACGCCCCTCTCCGATTCTCTCCATCCTCCTTGGGTCCCAGTTCTGGCTGGAGCTCCAGGCCAGCACTCTTCCAGCCCCAGGCAGCTTTCTGCCTTCCGGCCAGTGCACTCCAGGTCCTCCCTTTCTTTCCCTTTCTGCCCCACTTTTCAATTCATTCTGCCCTTTTTTTGCTTGTCATTGCCCTATTTCTAGTGCCCTGGAGACGGGATTGGTTCAAGAAGAGAAAAGGCCCACACTGCGGATTTTGCTAACGGTTTTAACAGTACTGCCCGGGTTCGTCTGGGGTGGGAGCGAGAAGCTGGCCGGGCAGGGGGAGCCAGGCACTTCTTTGCTCACCCCTCCACCTCAGTGCCAGATTTTCAGGGTCGGTGGTGGCTTCCCTCCTGTATCCGATCTCCTGGTGGAAGAGGGTGTCCATAGCCCATTTCCCTGGTGGGGGAACAGAGGTGCTGGAGTGCAGTGCTTAGAATGCCACTAACAAGGTGGGAAAGGCGAGAACGGGTTAGGTCGAGACCGCTAGCCCCCTTCCAAGCTAATGCCCCAGTCCCTCTGTAGGGCGACCCCAGTGTCGCCCTTCCTCCTCCATTCCTGTGTTCCATCAAGTACAGAGGATGCGAGTAGGTCAGCTCCTCCTTGCAAATGAGGCAGTTTTATGGGCTTTAGAAAAACACTCCAATTGTTCCCTCAATTACCCCAGCAGATTGAATGTATTAATCTCTCTCTTAACTTGAGACTTGGCTGCCGCCCCTCCCCCAGTCACCAGAATCCCTCTACAGCAGGCACGTGCCAGCCTGGGGAGTGACTCCCAGCTGCCCCCCCGCCCCCCCACCCCACGCTTCCCTGGTCTGGGGCTCCCGAGCAGGTCAGCCTGGGTCCAGGCAGCATACTTCTGCTGTGCCGAACACACACACACACACACACACACACACACACACACTGCTATTTGGAAGAAGCTTTTCCTTGTGTAAACTGGATCTCGGGGGTGAGGGGGACAGGAGGGGACTGCGGGTGGCTCCCCGTTCTGCTCCTGTGACAACTGCCTCCAGCTTAAACACACTCTGCCCCAGGCAGCTGAGCTCCATTAAAAGCTACCTGAGGTTTCCCTTTGTAGCTCGATTTTCTTTTATTTCTGGGGAACAAAGGCGCTGTCAAGGCGTTCCCAGAGAGTGCTGTCAACCACACAGGGAGGGGTGCAGACCTGCCGCTGTGATGGAAGGCTGAGGCTGGCAGGAGAGGTGGGGCTGGCTGGGCTGGCCCCCAGGGAGGGCTGGGATAAGGGACAAGGCCAGCCCCTCTCAGGAAGAGAAAGGCTTTCGACTACCATTTGTACCACAATGACCCTGCAGGCCACCTGCTGTCCCCTCTTCCTCCTGGGTGGCACTGAAAGACTTTCTGCCCATAGGAACCTCTGAAAAGCCTCAGAGTTCCCAGAGATAGTTGATAAGACCTGAAAACATGTAAGTTGGGGGAGGTCCCATATTTATGCCCTTGCCCAAGCCAGTATCTTCACCCCACCCTGCCTGATTTCCAAGTCTGTATATACGCCTTTGGAGTCGGTGCCTGGAGCTCAGTGGGGTAGGGTTCAGGAGAGGTTTGGGGGATCAGCCAATGAGCAGTGAGAGACAGGTGCACTGGGGTCAGGTGGTTCTGGGTTCAGATCAGTCTCTGGCATTTATTTAATAGCTGTGTGACCTTGTGCAGGTTACATAATTTCCCTCAGTCTCCATTTTCACATCTGTAAAATGGGAGAGGCCAATTCCTGTGCACTCTACTGCTGGGAAAATTAAATGAGCTGGTATACCGTTAACCCTGCCCTGCAGGAAGGGTTTAATAAATGCTTCCTCTTCTAAGTAATGACTTGGGATGTCTGTATTGGGCAAAGCAGCTGGGTCTGGGCCTCAGTTTCTACGCCTAGAAAACAGGGTAGCTCCTTCTTGCCTAGCTGGCTTCCCACGAGAAGGGTGTTGGGAACCTGTGAACCCCACCGTCCCTGGGACCCGGGTACCAGGCTGTAGAGTGGAGAAGGCCAGCTCAGCCTGGGTGCTGGTCTGGGAAGAAGCGCCGTTAGCAGACCGCTGTGTCTGGGCTCACCAGGTGGCCCTGCGGCCCCTCCCCCGTCGCCGCCCTCCCCCACCCCAGCCAGGAGCTGCCACTGACTCTCACCTCCTAGAGGGCGCGGGTGTGCGTGTGTGACGTGTGTGTGGAGATGGGAGGGGTGCCCGGCTCTGATGTCCTCCCAGCCGGCCCAGGCCCAGCAGCGGAGGCGCTCCAGGGGAGGCAACCGAAGTCACCGCATCAGCAGAAATTACCTTCACGTGAGAGGAGGAGGGAGGGTGGGCGGGGGGGGGGGGGCCTGCTTACCGTGCTTCGAGGGCCGTCTTCCTCTTTTCTCCCTCGCTCACACCCTTGGAAAGTGGATGTGCCCCCAGCAGACACTCTGGACACACAATGCAGACACACATGTTGGATATACACAAACCCACCACATCCTGGACACGCAGAGACCCCCCGCACCTCCACAAGGACAGATTCACATCAACTCAGTGATGGACACACATGGGGCACACAGCCTCCCACACACAGACCCACACCTCCTTGGGACCCTCCTGGCTTTATCGCTGTACAAACCCCACAAGTGCAGCCTCTACCAGAGGAGAAAGAGGCTTTGGGACATGACGTGTGATATAGGAGGTGAAATTAAAACCCCATACGAAAGCAATCTTTAATAACACAGTGGATGGGGGAGGGCAGCATGGAAAGAAAGCTGATAGCGCCCAGTCGGCCTGCCCTGGCCCTGGTGAGTGTTTGGCTCATCAAGAGTCAGCTGAGACACTCCAGTCTGGGTCCTGGGCTGGTTCTGCAGAGTCCCTGGGCTCAGGAGCAGCAGAAGCCAGCAGGGACCAGCCTCTTTCCAGGATGGTTGGAAGATGAGTCTGGGATACCCTTTCTCCATCTGGATCTGACAGCTTGCCCTTGGGTCTAATGATCCAACCTCCTTTGGCCCACAGTAGTCATCTGTCCATCCATCCATCCATGCACTGTATCTCCCAGCCCTTGGGGAGCTGCCGCGCTAGGTGGGGAGAGGAAACAGGAGGAGTTGGAAGACAATGACTTTTCCAAGCTGGACTGTGAGGACTTCTGGGGCTTGGGGAGGAAGTGATGAGCGTGAGTTGGGTGGTCATCAGGGACTCAGTCTGCTGTAGGAAAACTGGTTCTGACCAGCAATCAAAAAACCTTGTTTTAGGACCCCATTTTGCAGTTCGTAAGAGCTGTAGGACTTGGAGCAAATCACTTACCTCCCTGGGCCTCAAGTTCCTCATCTGTGCAATGGGTAGAGCAGTGCCCACTGGCAGGGAGGTTGTGAGGCTCAGGTGAAGAAGAGGGTGGGAAATTGCTTGGCTCATTAAACCCACCTCATAGATGTCAGAGGGACATCTTATCCCTGCCTCAAAGACGGGGTAGGATTCCAGAAGGGATTGAAGAGAGCCACGTTAAAGTGCAGAGGACAGGGTGAGCAAAGGTGTGGGATCCAGAATGTGGAGGTGTGTGAAGAAACAGCAGGCAGAAAGAAAGGATGAAGTGGAGAGGGATGTTTGTGGGATGGGAGTTGCAGCGATGCCAAGGGAATGGAGGGTCGGTGCCAGCTCCGAGGTTCTGAGCCCTCTGCTATCCCCTGATTGCCCAGGCTTCTCAGAGCCAGGCTGGCAAGGGGGGAAAGCTACAGAGCCCACTGCAGCATTGCATGGATCTTGGGAAGTGGGCAGTGCAGCCTTAATGATGTCCATTTTCTGGAGCAAGAAACTGAGCCCTTGGGAAGTAAACAGCTTGCCCAAGGTTTCCCATTGAGTCAGTAGCAAGGAATCTGGGTCTTGTCTATGTATTTTGGGTTTTTTTTTTTTCTGATGCAGTAATCAGCACAGAGGTGGGAATGACTTCAGGGAGAGTCATACTGCAGTGGGTTTTTGAGGCAATGTGAGAGGATCATGGGCAGGCATTTGGGGGAACAGATTTCTCCGTGGTGGCCCCAAATCACATCAAATCCAGCCAAGACAGATTACTCTGTGCTAAGCTGGCCCCAACAGTGAGTGCTCATTGTGCTGGGTGGTTTGGGAGAAGGACTAGGAATGGGGCTGGGGCTGTCAATGGCTCAGAATCCCTAGGCAGACCCCCTGGCCTACTGGAGTTGGCTGATGACGTTTAGAAAAAAGTGTTAAATAACCCCAGCACAGAATTAAGCCCTCACCCACCCTTCCTGAGGCATGAGAGTGAGTTACAGCCAAAAAGGATTTAGACATCGGATTTAGACTCAGGCGTGAATTCAGACCCCTGCCCTGCCTTGTACTGAGTGTTCCTAGTCCAGTCACTTTACTTCTCTGACCCTCTGTTTCTCCTCTGTATTATGGGGATAATGATGCCTACTGTGCAGCATGATTGTGAGGATTAAATAATATGCTACCCTGAGTGTAGTCCAGGAGCCCTTCCTGGAGGAGAGGGAATTCCAAATATTTCCAGTATACAGATAGACTGGAAGGATTCAGCCTCAGAGGCGGGAGTGGGACGCACATATGCACCCCTACTCTCCCTACGAGGAGGTATATCGATTTTTCTGATTCTTCTATACAAGAAGTATTTGTTACCCCCTGATTCTTCTCCAGGCCTGGCCTCTCAGAGCTCTCAGGGAGACAAGACACCGCAGTGAGACCACCGCAGTCATGGATGTGGGAGGGGAAGCAGCTGGACCCCCCCCCTGGGTGAAAGGGGGAAAGTTCTCCTTTAAATCCCTGCGCTGCCACCTTCCAGCTATGGGGCTTAGCTTCTCTGTGTCCTCCTTTCTTTATAAAATGGGGCTAATGACAGGAGTCCCCCGACAGAATTGTTGGATTGAATATGTAATACATTTAAAGAATATACTAAATGCTCAGAAAATGTAACCTGTGATTATTAAGCTGGGTGACTGGCAGCTTGCCAGACAGACAGGGGTTGGGGGGCTGCACTCGAGGCGAAGGCAACAGTCCAGGCAAAGGTGCAGAGGCTTGAGAGGGCATGGTTCCTTTGGGGAAGTCTGGGAGGTAACGGTTGGTGAGTGTGGGGGCAGGTGAGGGGCCAGGCCTCGGGGGCACACGTGGGAGGGAGAGCTGCGTCTGCCCCGCCCTGCACCCCAGCAGGAAGCCTGTGCTTGAATAGCTGTCGGGAGGCGGTGGGGCCCGAGTGAAGCTGAGGCTCTTGGGTGGGCACTGGGGGCAGGAGATATTATTTTAATCTTCCTCTTAAAGCGTAATTGCTTTTTGTCGGCGGGTGTTCCGGGGGGCGACTCCCCACAAGATTGCTTTCCAGGCTCCTCTCCTGCAGGAGATAGGCAGGGCCCAGCCAGCTCCGTGCCGCATTAATACACTGCAAATGCGATTTCATGGCCGCAAATGAGATTAGGGCCAGAGGCTCTGCTCTCCGGTAGAGACAGTGGGCGGTGAGGGGCCGGCGCTGAGCAGGGTATCTGAGAGGGAGGGAATCGAGGGACCCCAGCGGATGAGGCCTGAATAAGCAGTTTCTTGTAACTGGAGCTCCTTGGACCTGCTGGCTCATCCTAGCTGTGGACTGAGTGGGCCCACGTCCTGTCCTGGGGCTGGGGTGCTCCCTGCTGTCTCCTCCACCCCCACTCCCCACGGCACCTCAGTAAGGGGGAGGGCTGTGATGACAAACGCAGGTTCTGCAGCCAGATGGCCTGGGTCTGAGCTTAACTCTCGGCTCTTGGTTCTGCCTCTGTTTTCTCATCTGCAAAATGGGGGCTACAGTAGTACCTGCCTCATTCATACCCAGTTGTGAGGATGAATTAACATATGTAAAATGCATGGAATAGTACCTGGCACATAACAAGTGCTTGTTAATTGTTAGCTCTTCTTATGAGGATCACACACCAAATATTCATGCCCAGTAGAGGGCCTGGACTCTGGAAGAGGGAGTGCTATTTGGGGAGCAGACCTCACTGTGCCCTGCTGAAGCTGGGGATGCATCTGGGGAACTAGCAGGGAGGACGAAAGCATCTGATGCCTACACCATCCCTCACTCATTCAGTAAGCACCCACCTGGCACCAGCTCTGTACTAGGCAGCAGCCTGGGCCCTGGGCATGGGGCATCATCGCCAGGCACAGCCCCTGCCCTCAGAGGAGAGACACTCTCTCCCAGAAGAGTCAATAGTGGGTCATGAGCCAGGGCAGGGGGCAGCCCAGGGGCTGTGGATGTGATGCCCCTGGGTGGGGGTGGGGACCATGGGAGAAGATTTCAGGGAAGATTTGCTAGAGGTTGTTCTGTTTGTGTCTTGAAGAAACACTGTGAGTTATTCAGTCTGGTAGAGGGGGAAGGACAGTCTAGGCAGGTGGAACAGCTTGTGTGAAGGCCAGAAGGCTGGAGGGGCCAGAGCCCATTCAGGGAACCGCAGGTGTGTAGTGTGGCTGGAGAGTGTGTGAGGCTGCCGTGAGACGAGAGGGGCTGGGGCAAGCCGACCATGACGCTTCAGGGGCCTCCTGAGAGTAGTGGGCTCTGCTGAAGGGGTTATCGAGGCAGAAGAGGGACTTGGTCGGACTTGTGGGTTGGGAGACCCGGGGTGAAGGAACCTAGATTGGGCCTGCTGCCCCCCCAGGCCTCTCTGCCCTGAGTGGACCCCAACTCCACCTTGGCGGGGTCCTTCTTCCGCCCCTTCCTGATGAATGCAATGGCAGGTGGCCTTTACTGCTTCCCCCTTTATTCAATCCCTTGTTAACGAGTTATTGATTTTTCAAAAGAAAAATGCCCAAAAGCCACGTTGCATCTTTGGCAAAGTGATTCATGGCATGACGTTGAGACCTGGGCTGCCCCGAATGAGAGCTCTGGTTACCAGACACTGAGAGGACTCCTTCGGTGCAGCCATCAATAAACGTGCCTGCTGAGCTCAGGGGCGCGATGTCAGCCAGCAAGGAGAACAGCACACCGTAGCAACCACCCCAAGTCTCCCGCTGCAGAGCCGGGGCCGCAGGGCTCCAGACTGGCAACGACTGGTGTAAACGTGGGGGGAGCTCGTTTCTAGCCGCCTGCCAAGCGCCAGGTGTCCATTCTCCCACCTGATCCTCACTGCACCCCTGCAAGGTCAGATTATCCTCACTGCTTTGCAGATGAGAAATTGAGGCCCAGGGGGGTCAAAGGACCTGCCCACATGCTCACTGCAGGGCCTGGAGGAGCCAGGGGTAAAAAGCCGGGACTGGCAGGTTCCAGGCCGCTTGGTTGTGTTTTTTGCTGCCTGGTGTGGTGGCGGTGGTGCTGGGCCAGGCTGATCAGTCCTGGTGGACAAGAACAAGCAGTAACAGGGTTGGGACTATCAAGTATGCTGTGACAAAATGTGGAGGCACGTGTGTTAGGCACAGCAGCCATGTGACTGAGCTGATCCAAGTCATCTCTGCACGGTAAGGCCCTAGAGGAAGGTCAGAAGGGTCCCACTCAGCCAGCAGATAGGCTGCCTCCAAGGGCCGTAGCTGGAACTGAGAGCAAGCTCCCGTTAGTGAGCCCAGGCGTAGCCCCGGGCACGGGGGGACCCTGCCACCCATTTATGCTGGATAGAATGGTCTCCTCTGGACACCCCAACTTCTGCCCTGGCTTGTGGAGGCCTGGCCCAGCTGCGCCCAGCCGAGCCTCCAGGGTGCTCCACCTCTCCCTCCCTTGACTTTGTGGGCAGCACTGTCACAGAGCGACTCTCTGGCCCCATTCAAAAGGCAAGGTGTTTTCATCTCTGAACTTGACTTTTTCATGTTGTCCCAGTTTCAGGAGTGAAGGACAGAGAGATGTGACCTCTTTCCGTGGGAATAAAGGAAAAAGCAGTATGCTTTGGTGTCCGTGATCACAGGCTTTGGAGCCGGCAGATCTGCATTCAAACCCCAGCTCTGCTGCTTCAAAGTTTGGACAAGTCCCTTCATTTCTCAGAGCATCTGTTTCCTCTTCTTAAAAATGGAGTAACAACAGTACCTCCTAGGGGGTGTGAATGTGAGGATTAAATGCGACAGTGAGGTAAACGCCACCAGGCACCACGCCTGACACATAGTAAGAGCTCACCGTGCAGGTGATGGCGGCAGCACCGGGGTATCCGATGAGCGCTCAGGCCCACAAAGAGGGGCTCACACGGAGGTGCACCAGTCAGGGGCCTGGTAGGAAAAAGAAGGCATTCAAATTTGGTCATTTGAGGAGAGTTTAATAGAAGGACTATATGCGAAGTTGAAGGTGATGTTTAGAATACACAAGAGAGACAGTGTAGTCCCCGGGGGTCTAGTGAGAGGAGCCTTCTGCCCCTTAGGCCTGAACAGGCAAGAGGAGGAATGATGACCAGCTATGTGGAGAGTGCTGCCCGCCGCGCAGGGTGGCCCTGGGGAGAGGGACCAGCCAACCCAGAGAACCAGCCAGGAGGGAGCTTCCTAGCTCCATGATGGCCCTCCCATAAACCCAAGACAACCAGATCCATCGATGTGGCCACATGGGTCAGCCCCCGGGGGCACAGCACAGGGTGGAGAAGAGGGAGTATGGATCTGTGGTGCAAATGGGATACACCCCGCCCCGTGCGTGACAGGAGACTTAGCTGTACCTCCAGCCACGCTCACCTGCTCTTCCAATTTTAACTCTCAGAGGAAGCAGGTGGCCCTGTCCTTGGGCTGCTTCTTTGCTGTGGGAGGGACAGGAAGGAGGACAGCTGGAGGGGCAGAACCGCAGAGAGAGGGGCTTCTGGGTGCCCCCAGCAGAGCTCTGGCTGCAGTGACTTATGCTCAAACTGAGCCCAGCATCTTAAGGGGTGGGGTGTGAACTGGCCCCCAGGGGCCTCAGTGGGTGCTGTAGATGAGGCGCGAGGCAGAGCTAGTCCCCCCTGCCACACTGGCCCCCAGGGCTCTCTGCAGAAACTTCCAGGTTGAGCCTCAGCTAATGTGAGGTCAGAGCAGTCCCCGAAGGTCCTGACCTACAGACTGTGGATTCACCACTGGAATCAGAGGAGGGGGCCCTAGTGGACTCTGTTATCCTTTGGCCAACAAGTGAGCACCCGCTGTATACACTGCTGGGGCTGAGGAAAAGTGGCATTCGGAGCATAGAGACCCTCTAAGGGAACTGGCTCGGTTGACAACTGTCAACAACTCAGGGAGGGGCAGGAGCTTGACCTTAAGCGTATTTCCTATGGGGAAGGAACTCAGCAGCACAGACACAGGCAGGTGTTACCGTGGACAGACGACTGTTGAGAGCAGGAGGTGAAGGGGGTTGGGAAGGTTTCCTGGATGAATTGTCTAGGGCTGGACCCTGAGGAATCAATTGGATTTAGGTGGGAGGGGAGGCTAGATTTCTGGCGTGGGGGCTGCCTGGGGAGAGGTGGCTGTGGACGTAGGCCTGGAAGCCAGGGCCAGAGTGGGTCTGGGGAAGAAGAGAGAGGGGCTGGAATATGTGGGGCGGGGGTGAAGGCTCAAGTGCTGGGGAGGAACATGCAGCCTGCACCCTGCAGATATTTTTCACTTCTCTGGCCCAGTTCTTCCTGCCAAGTGCAAGATTGTTTTGTAGAGAAGAGAGCAAGCATTTTTGGAACACTTAGCTGAATGTCGGCGCTAAGTGCTTTACCTGCATTGTCTCAGTCAGTCCTTATTTCCCCACTGCATAAGGAGAGAAACCAAAAGCTCAGAGAGGGTTAGTATTTGAACCAAGATCACACAGCTATCAGCTGCCATTTGCTACAAACACCACACTAAGTTTCTCACCTCATCCATTGCTTCCCTTTCCCAGAAGCCCAACTCAGCTGCCCAAAGGAAATGGAGAGAAAGTGATGGGGTGGTGGATAGTGGTGATGGGAGAGTGAGGGAGACGGTGGGGGCGGGTATTGGGGGCTAAGAGGTGTGAGACAGGGCTAGGGAGGAAGGAAGGCCAAGTTTGAGGGCTCTGGGAGACTCACTTCCCTGAGACTTGCTGCAGGGATAGTTAAGCCTAAAGGGCTGCCTAGGGCACTGCGTGAAGTATGGCCGGTAGGAACCACATGTCTGTCCAGACTCTTCCTGCTGCCCATCAAGCCCAGCGCAAAGCCAGGGGAGGAATCAGAGCCCTCCTTCCCCAAGAGCCAGCCTCAGATCCAGCTCAGCGGTTGTGGGCTCCCTTAATGGCTGTGTTTAACCCCTGGCCCCACCAAATGATGCAGCTCTAAGTGTTCTCTCCTGGGGGGAGCGGGCGGGGTAAGGTTACCTATTAGCTGTGAGATCAGTCATTACCTGCTTCCCCTCACAGTGGAATCTCCCTGAGTCATCAAAGCTTGGGGCTGGCCCCTGGGCGGGGGGGCAGAAGGTCCTCTGGACAGTCGGGGAGTAGGCTCATTTCCCTTGGCTGGGGGCTCGGAGCTCCCCTTACTGGGAAAGGAGAATGAGGCAGGGAGAGCAGCTGGGCTGGGGACCTGGGGGCGGCTCTTGGTGCTGTTAAGTCGGAAGGCCACACCCATTCCCAGGCTGCTGAGGAGTAAGCTGTTGGGGCGGGGGTTAGTGTAGCCCAGGAGTGCGTGTCCCAGGGGCCCTCGGTCCAGGGGGCTGGGCAGCCAGCTAGTGAGGCGGTGGGAAGGCCCTCCTTCTGGGGGCTGCTGAGCGTGCAGGGCTCAGGGTTCACTAGCGCTCTGGAGCCAGACGGCCTGGAACCAGCGTCCAATTGCATTATCTTCTTCCCAGGCCGGAAGGCCAACGGGCTGGGGGCTGCAGCAGCAGAAAGCTCAGCTGCTAGTAGGGCAGCTAGGTGAGAGCCCAGAGACCAGGGGCAGCCCTAGGGAGGCTGCGTGGGCACTGGGAGCGGCTGCAGGGAAGGGCAGGGGCCAGAGTGAGGCAGGAAAAGTGGCTTGAGTGCAGAATTTGAGAAGGTGTCGTGGCAAGAGCATAGCCATGAGAGCCAGTGTCTCCCAAATGTTTGCTCTCTAAGAGCCCTTCTGTCCTCTCCCAGCCCTGCTGCAGGTCCCTGACCTGAGCCACAAATGGCCCCTGTGGGCACTGGAGTAGTGCTGGTCCCCTCCCCCCATCACAACTTGCCTTGAAGCCTTTGGGACTGAGTGGAAGGAGTGGTGCCCGAGGGAGACTGGGAGCCATCCACTGGGACCTCCTCCACGCGTGCTGGATTGTGACAGTGCTAGCCCAGGCCGGGGAGGGGAGAAAACTGACATTGAGACTCACGGCTTCCACCTCCAACCATCTGGGTGACCTTGGCTGGTCCTTTCAGTTCTAATCACAAGTGAGTCCTCACTTTTTCTGTCTTGAAACTGGGGAGAAGCACGTCGTCCCTGCCCCTCTCTCTCTGGACTCAGGGGTCACGGGACGAGGAGGCCTGGGCAGAGCAATAGACTCCTGTCCCCTGTTGCTAGGATGGCTCTCCTCTTGGTCCCCGAACCAAGGGAATTGGGGAGAACCCTCAGAATGGGGTCTAAAACAGCTGGGAGAGGAATGAGGCAGACTGCAAGGGTCTTCCAGACACCTCTCAGCTCCGCCCAGTACCCCACATCTTACCTTTGCTAGCTCAGGATTCCTATCCAACCTTTGAGGCCAGTTTAGACCTCAACTCCCCATGAAGCAGACCACACCCCAGGCCAGGGGCCAGTCGCTCCCCATTCTGCCGTCTCACCACACATAAAAGCACTTAGAACCATGCCTGGCATGTAATAAGTGCTCAATAAAAAGAATTTCTATCTCTATAATAATTTCTTATGGCGCTCAGAATTGGATTAGTCATAATCTTTGGTCCATACCCTGGGACCATTGTTGACCCATACATTGTTGCCCTCTTTAGTTATTTATCAATATTATTTTCAATAATATAATGAACAGCCATTAACTGACCACCCAATCTAAGATACAACATTACAATAACACACCTACCTACTCCCCATTCTCTTCCATCTTCCCACCCACCCTCAAAGAGGAAACCATTCTCCTGAACTTTGTGTTTATTATTATTAAACGAACAAAAGACTGCTGACATCCAAAGAGGCAGGATGCTTGCAGAGTCATTAATAGAAATAGCTGTTTTACCAACCAAGTTGCAACTTCCTTGCAGGCAGCCTCTGGGTCTCCTCCTTTCCTGCAGTGGTCAGCATGTGGCTGAACACAGAGGGCAGCTGGTGAATCTTTTCACCAGTTTGGGGTACCAAGAGCAGGAAGGATGAGGACTGAATGCTGGAGAACTCCAGGAATGGGGGAAGGGCTTCTGACCCCCCATGCTGCACCTGACACTGTATCTGTGGCTTCTGTCCTGCCCTGTGATGTCACACAGTGTTTCCCAGGTGACCCAACTGGGTGGAAAAGCTCACTGCTTTTCCAGGTCTGGGCAGAGAGACGGCTACCCCTATCTTTACCTTCCAGGGGCGCCAAGAGCCAATTGCCCAGCTGCTGACTCCTGCCCAGCTGGCCATGGCCCAGAGCCCCCAAGGCACCTCCTCTCACAGAATGTCTCCCTGCTGAGAAAGCTCCAGACCCCTGCACACCCCCTGCCCCTCAAGTTTCCCCTGTCCAGGTCCCAGAGCCAGTGTCTGGCACCTCTGAGACCACATTGACACTCCATACTGCCAGTCACCCCCAAGGACTCCAAGGGACCCAGGCCAGCTGTTTGGGCAGGACTGATCATCCATAGTACCAGGTACTGGCCTCCAAGATTGTTAAACAAGGCCAAACATTCCTGCCTCCAAGAGGATGGGACGGAAAAAGAAAAAGGTGAGGCCTGGGGGCATGGGCCATGCACTTGCGTGAGCTCATCTCTCCTTCAAAGTCCCTTGTTTTGTTTGTTCCTGAATCATGACAGAAGCTTCCTTTCTCTGGGCCTCAGTTTTCACAGCTGTGAAATGGGGAAGAAGGTGGTCTCTGTGGCTCTTCCTAGTGAGGTGTCCTACACTCCTGGGCCACGTAGGGTCTGAGATGCAGCATGCTCGCAGGTGTGATCAACTCAACCTGCTGATTTCTGCCCATATCCCTGTGACCCAGAGAGAAATGAAGCTTGATCTGGGGATAGCACCACCACCCAGACTGGAAAGGAGTTTTTGCCTTCTTGTTGCTGGGGGTCATGAGGCTCAGAGAGCCCACCGCGATGGCCTACCATCCTCCTCCAAGATCTGCCAGGAGATTCCCAGGCTGCCGCCCTGGCAGTGCCCACGCCCCGCTGTTCCACCCTCTCCCAGCCCTGGCCCATCCCTCTGCCTCAGGCCACAGATGCTCCAATGCCCAGAGAGAAGGGGGTTTTGTCTGTTTCGATCACTGCTGTATCCCCAGTGCTCAGAACGCTGCCTAGCACTGTTCTGTAGCACGTGCCTAATACATAGCTGTGACAGAGCAGCACGACCCCCCTTCCGCCGACTGACAAGGCTGAGCTCACGCCCTCCTGTGGCACTTACCGAAGTTGTACAGGTACTTGCTGCCTTGGGAACACCCTCTTTGTGGTTACATTCTGAGGTCAAACAAACCCAACAGCTAAGGGTACCCGGGCCCCAGTGTGGTTTCTACTTGATTACCTTTGACTTTGGTGTGTCTACCCACAGCTGGCTCCTCCTCCTGACTCCACCGTCCCCCTTTAAGCCTCCTGGAATGCCAGACACTCTGTCACACACAGGGTGAGCAGGGACCAGACTTGGGGGCCTTAAGCTGTCAACTGATCCCCAAAGCTCCTTCCCGCGTGCCCACCCTAGCTGGATTTGGGGATCCAAGGAGTGTGCATGGACTCCCTGAGGAGCTAGATTTGTTTTATTTGATTCATAGCTTTGGGAAACATTTTTGGTAGCTGGGTAGTATCTCCTATAAGGATGCTCATAATGTACATAATTACGTATTACATATTAATATTACATAGTATATTTTCATTTGTGAATCCTCCAGTCACATCCTTTTGTGTTATGGTAATGTTCATCGGCTTCAGTGCTCTTTGTGTATTAGGGATATCTGTCCTTTTCTATATACTGCAAATATTTCCTCCCGTTTGTCTTTTCTGCATGTTGTGGTGAATTTTGGACCATTATAGAAGTTGGTATGGATTTTGATGTAATCAAATCTATCAGTCCTTTCCTTCATGATTTTTGATTTCTGTGTCCTTCTGAGAAACCTCTTCTGCTCCAAACACCACAACTCCTGTTACTGGTACCATCTTCTGGTCCCGGCCCCTCGGGTTATGAGCCCAGGGGTGTATACGTTGTGACCTAGAGAAAGCATGTCACACCCAGAGAACAGCTGGTGAGAGCAGAGCAGACTCAGCAGGAACTGGAGGCGGGTGGGCCCTGGTTCCGTTTCGGGCCCAGGCCCCGCCAGCTCAGCTGTGTGCTTTGGTGCGAGGGCTTTGTGTCCCTGAGCCTGTTTCCTCGCCTAGAAGAGGGCCTCGCCATGGCCGTCGTAGCTCCCAGGTAAGTTTAGATGCTGAAACGAGAAGGAACATGAGGGACTAGTTAAAACTCAGAGTGATACAGCTGGGGAAACAGAGGCCCCTGGAGTGAATCAGCCCAAATGACTGATGAGGGGCAGCCAGACCCCATTCCTCCCAGCCCAGTGCCCCCTCCTCTGGCCCCAGCAGAGCCTCTCCGGCTGGCATCGCTTTCAGATCCAGGGACATTCTGGAGGGTGGAACTGGGCTTCCTTGCTTCCCATGGCCTCCCAGATTGCTGGGGCAGAGTGGCCAGGGCACGCGGAGCAGTCCTCTCCTTCTGTCTCTTTCCCCACGGGAACCAAGTTAAGCCCCTGCCCTGGGAGCTGAATGGAATAGGCCATTAACTCCTTCACTGCGGTGCAATCTTCCTACCCCTGCCCTGTCCCCTCCCCCCCACCAAACACATCCCCAAATGCCCTGAGTGATGGGCAGTCACAGGTCCCTCGGGACATCTGCCAACTAATCCTGGCTTACTGAGGGGAGGCAGACTGTCTGGACGGTAAGACATTGGAATTAGCCACTTCTGAGCCTGCCCACATGCCAGGCCCCAGTGGAGCAGCTGAGAGCTGTGCTGTGGAATCAGGCAAGCTTGGGTTCTCACAACCAGGCCCCCAGCACCGGCAGCGTGGCCTTTGGGAGTAGTCCACCAGCCAAACCCCTCCCTGGAAGTGCTGCCCCCTGGTTTCTGCACCCTGGCAGCGTTGAGTGAGTTAGCAGGGAGCAAGCCCTTGGTGAGTAAGAATCCAGCTCTGCTCCTGGCCTGCAGGCAGTGTACTGAGGGGAAGTGAATTCCCTCCCTAGGACTCATCTCATCCCCACAGATGGGTTTGCAGGACCTGAGACTTAGTTTCGTCATCACTCACAGTTCGCTTCCCCACAGAGAACCCAGCATGTGCATTTTCTATTCCCTGATAGAGTCTCCAGTGTAGGCCCAGGAAGGGCTGGCAGTTGGGAGGACATTGGTCCTGATGCAGGCACATGTCTGAGAAAAGCCTGCAGATTCCCTTCAAGACATAGACAGAAAAGAGGGAAAGGCAGAAAGGTTGGCCCGCTGTCCCCTCTCCAGGCCTCCTACTTGGCCTCAGGCCTCCCTGGCCCTGGGCCCAGCCTGCCCAGCAGGCACATGCCTGCAGGCCTCGCCAGGAGGCACCAGCCTGGCAGCTGGCCTCACGCCCAAAAGTGAAGCACGAGCAGTTCCTGCCAACCTCTCTGCAAGCTTTGTTTCCCGGAAGGCTGTCCCGGAGGGGAGGCCCAGAGGACAGGAAGGATACAGAGGATGTCGAGGACCTAGAGGAGGCACACTCATGGCCTGGCCTGAGAGGTGCCTGGTTAGACTCTGGGGCTGCCAGGGAGTCAGTGGGAGTCTTTGGGCAACTGCCATGCTGCTGGCTCCTCACTCCTGGGGCTCTAGGGAGTTCGTGACAGCAGTCAGGGGGTTGGGGCTACCATCTTAGGTGGCTTTTGGGAATCTGGGAGTGGGAGGAACATTAGTCACCTCTCCTGACCTCACTGCAGGAAACTCAGGCCAATTATTGGGAAGATTGAATTACAAACTGTTCCAAATATCCTCATTGACCAGGTGGGAAAATTAAGGCTCAGAGAGTTGGGGGGCAGAGCTGGGCTGAAACCTAGATCTCTCGACCCCTAGGCTGTTGGTCTTGCTCCTGTATCACCAAACCAGGAGATCAGACCTGCTGGGGAATGAGTGGGTTACGGGGTGTACAGTGAGGGTGGAACATTGGGAAGGCAGCATCTCTGATCTGTGAGGGTAGGGGTGGCTCTGCGGCTATTTTTCTTCCTTCCCTCCTCTACTTGACAGGGGTTCCTTCTGAGTACTGACCTCCCTCCGCCTCCTCCCACCCTGCCTGGCCTGGCAGAGGAATAGGGGAGGGGGGAAGGGTAACTCTCAACACCACTGCAGATGGTGGCAGCTCCTGCTGGGTCCTGCAGGAAGGGGCTCCTCATTCAGAGGAAGGGAAGGAGTGTCTCTGTAGGGCTGGCACTTCTGGGGCTGGGGAAGGGGGTGATGTTCTCTCTCACCCCCTAGGTAGTCATCTTGTTAGGCAAAGACCACAACCCGTACCAGGAGGGCCTTTCTGATAGAGCGGATGTGCAGGAAGTGAGGGAGCCCCAGAGGTGGGTGTGGAGGGAAGAGCAGTCCAGGCAGAAGGGACAGCCAGGGCAGAGAGCCGGGGCAGAGCCTGGGGGCAAGAGCCAGCCTGGTGGGCGTGAGAAACCACGAGAAGGCCCGCTAGTGGACCAGGGGCCCAGGGATGAAACGAGGTCGGTTTGCTGGGTCAGAGCGTGTCGTCCTTACAGGCCACGGTGACGCTCTGAGCGAAACGGGGAGCTACTGCAGGAAGGGATCTGGTCTGACTGAAATCTGTAGAGGATCACTCTGGCTGTTCTGTGAGATGGGGCAGGGCGGGGGGAGGGCCAAGGTGGAAACAAGAAAGCAATGAGGAGCAAGTCCAGAAATCTCGTGTCTTGGACCCAAGTGGAGATGGTGATAAGATGTCTAGATGTGGTTTGAAGGTAAAGCTGACAGGTTGGAGTAGCATGGGGCTCATACTCATGGTCACCCCACACTTCTGTCATGAGAACTAAATAAAGTAATAGCCATAAAAAGCCCTTCCCTTTCCCCCTGCTCAGAGGCTTCTAGGAGCCAGGACCCCCCCGACTTACAGGGCGAGCAATGTCCTGGGAATCTGGGCCCTCACACAGGAAGCAGGGCAAGTTCCAGACAGGCTGGCCCAAGCACCCATCGTCCCACTGGGGACACTGACTCTCAGAACACAGCTGGCTTTGGGTCCCGCGTGGTGAAAGGCAGAGCTGGTTTAAACCCAGCCCTCCTGACAGTGCTCATCAGCACAGATCTAGGGGACCCAACCCGCTTGGGCTGCCACCAGCACAAAGCCTGCCGAGGACCAGGCCCTCACTCTTCTCTGGGCCTCTGAGGACTGTCTCACCTCTTCCGGGGCCTGCCCTGGAATGCAGGATCTGACAGGCCAAGCTTCCAGATAAGAGGGTGAGCCCCCAGTGGCCCCCTCAGGGAGGAGGCCCACTGCTCCTCTCCCAGGGCCAGGAGAGCCCCTCTATGGCCTCTCACATGGTCCTGATTAATCAGCAGGAGGAACAAAAGGTGGGGGTGGCCTTCTGCCAGTTGAGGCTTAATCTGGGTCAACTGTGTCAGTTCCAGGCTCTGAGAGTGAGTGAGAGCCAGCTAGCCAGTGCAGGAGGGAGACAGGACACCCCAACCACAGCAGCCCCCTGGCCACACCCCTCCCTGCCTCACCACCAATGGCCGGATTCTGCCACCCTCCCTGACTCTCCACTGCCTCTGGAGTCAGCCTGTCCCAGGCCTCGGGGAGCTCGCTCCGTCCCCTTCCACTTTGCTGCGTGGGCTCAGGCTTCTGCTTCCCGGCTTGGCTTGTGAATCCAGAAGCTGCTGAGCTGTTGAGCCCCTGCACGTGTCTGCTTGGGGCAACCAGTGTAGGAGGCCCGTGCACAGGCAGGCACCTCTCCTCCTCCTCCTCCTCCCTGGTCCACAGGGTTCTCTGGGTTGAAGATGGATGAAGCATTTGGGACAGAGACATTCATTCATCTCAATTAATGCTTTGGGTGACTCCATGGATGTGGATATAAGCTTTGTAAACCAGAAAGTGCTGTGCACAGGAGGAACCTGATGTGACAGATAGACTGGTACGGTTACAGGAGAGAGCAAAGAGGGCCGATTGCTAGAACCTCAGAAGCAGGCATTACAGAAATTACAGGCAAGGCTACCCAGCAAAGGCAAGGCTTAGAGACGGGACAGGACTTGAAAGGTGAGGTGGCCTGTCTTGTTCCGCAGGAAGTGATGACCCAGGGCTGGGGGAGGCAAGAGGAAGATGGTGAGATGTGGAGTATGGGGCCCAGGTGGGGAGAAAATGGGGTCAAAGGCGACTGCCCCTGTAGTTCCAGACTAAGTATGGGATGACAGGGGGAGACAGCCACTTGGAGGGGAGTGTGATGGGGCTAGAGTTACAGGAAGGCTGCAAAGAGAGGTGACCATGCCGTAAGAGGCCACTCAGCCCTGATTTTCTCCACAGGTCACTGAGGGCCCAGAGGAAGCCCAGAATACCTCCCAGAATGTGGACTCTGTTGTCAGCCACCTGGCTCCCTCTAATAAGGAGGTCATCACGGTTACTCTCCATGGGGCCACCAATCTGCCTGCCTGCAAGGATGGCTCTGAGCCGTGGCCCTGTGTGATAGTGTAAGTAGCTGGCTGGGAGTGGAGGCAGGGTTGGTGTCCAGGATGGAGCAGAAACCAGAGTATGGACATTTGGAATATGGGTACCCAGAGGTTCGGGGCTGGGACTGTGATACCCAGAGGGGAAAGCCAAATGGGAACCACACGGGGGCTGTGGGCCCTGCGGATGTGAGGCCTGTCATCCTCCCTGCTGCAAGCGCTGGGGAAGGAGAGAAGAGCCACTCTGTCCCACAGCTAGCTGACCGGGCTTGGCCATGAACGGACCTCAGTGGGGCAGGGCCCCCGGATGCAGAGGCCTGGGCTGGGCTCAGTGTGGGGTGATGGTCAAAGAAAGGAGAAGGCCTCTCCTAGCCTCTGGGTGCCCCATCTTATCATGCCCAATCCTGGGGCAGGATCCTCACAACCATCCTCCTCCTTGGCCCCCACCACTTCTCCAGTCACTTCCACCATGGGGGCTTCCCTAGTTCTGATCCTTTAACGCACACCGCCCTCCAGCCAGCTGTAGTCAGTGTATACACTTCTCACAGCCGAGTGTCCAAGCCAGGACTGCCAAGCCGTGTCCTCTGCCCACTTCTTCTCCTGGAAGAGCATCAAGGAGTGACAGAGTCTCCATCCAGCCAACCTTCTGTATGGATGTTGGACATCTGCTCAGTCTTGATTATAAAGCACTGTGCACAAGTTTGCCATCCCTTAGCCCCTCCTGTAGGCATCGGGAGCCATTAGGGCCTCACCCCAAGCTACTTGCACCTCCCCTTCTTCACCAATACCAGCAACATTCAGTGCCTCCCTGCAGGCTTTGCCCGCATTTCCTTTGGGGAGTGCCTGCGCCAATATCTACTGAAATCCCACCTTGAAGGCCTTGCTCATGAGCCTCCTCCTCCAGGCAGCCACCCGAGTTGAGCCTCACAGCAGTGGCAACACTGGTCTGACATACTTAATATAAATCAAGTATGTGCTGCTCCTCTGTCCCCCAGACTAGGGCTCCTGAGGACAGATCCCATGTCTCCTCCATTTCCTCAGCAATGTGCCCAATATAGGCCTGAGTACAGGCTTAGGGATCAAGGAGCACTGAGGCAAACACCCCGGGTTACCATGATAACACCCCCCCCAAATGCATACCCACACGGTGAAAGGGGGATAGATGGTGTGCTGGAGCCCAACAGGTGAAACACTTGCCCCATTTCCAGTGCCCAGCTTCCCGGCCCTACCCTCCCCCAGCTCCATTTCCATGGTGAGGAAGGACAGGTGGCAGAGAGCAGGCTTGGTAGGGAGTTCGCCTTCTCCCCTCACTTATTTCCATAAACCAATTATCGCCGATCATCTCGGGAGATTGAGGCCCTGCCTATCACCAATCCAGCCTGGGCCGTGGGGCGGGGAGTTGGGCGGCGTGGCTCCTCAACAGGCACCGCGACCTGCGCCATCACCCGGTTGCCATGGAAACGCACAGCAGGAGCCAAGCTGCTGAGCCAGGGTGAGGGGTGTGGGAGGTGCGAGGTGGTGGGGGGAGCACATCACTGCACCCATCTCCACCCAGGGAGGGGGCAGGGAGCAGGGCCTGAGCGAGCCTGCAGCCTGTGTTCTGGGGCTCCAGGCGGCTGAATGCCACCAGCTCTTGGAGGTGCTAATGAGATGCAAATGAAAGCAGAAGGGAGGGCTTCTGAGAAAGAAGGCCCAGCTGTCGGGACCTGAAAGGGGCTTTCAGTGCGAGCCCCCAGCCCCAGGCAGGAACCCCAGAGGGAGGACCGAGACCCTCAGAAGCCCTAAACCCTGGAAAGAATATGACACGATACCCACCCCCATGTCTGATTCCAAATACAGGGCAGCAAAGCACACAGCAGGCGTCAGCAAGCCTGCCCCCGTCCTCGCTTTTCTCACCACGGCTACTTCAATGCTTGAAAAGTATATTATATATTTAATATATATTAAATAATATTAACTCTTATATTAAAGAACATATATATGGATAATTTCATATTCTTTCAAAACATGTCTTCTCATCTTTCTGTTGCCTCTGTTTTCTGGTGCCCTCAGCTCGGTCCCCTGGTGCAGTGTCCGACTCTCTGCCATCCTCATTGTTTCACCTAGGATTGGGGTGGGATCCCGGAGATTCCAGTCTCTGCCTAGCTCCACCCTCCTCTCTGGGTTGTTTCACCCCCAGAAGACAGGCCCATGGGGAGGGGTGGGGGTTGACTAGGCCTGAGAGTGCCCCAAATCCATTCACTCACTCAACCCATTAGGGAAAAGCAGAAGACGGTCAGGTCCAAAGACGGGGCCTCCCTAGTTTGGGGCGTATCCACTTCCCTCCACCATTAGCCTTGAGCCAGTCTAGCTGTAGAGTGTGTCCTTCAGTGGCTACTGTACCAGACCAGCAGGTCTGCTTGGCTCATCTTGTGGTTGGTTCTGCCTTTTTCCATCTGAGGCATTGACTTGCTTCCAATCTGACCCCACTTCTTCACTGAAATAGCTTTCTTTAAAGTCACCAGTGATCACCATGGCTAGCTCTCTGTCCGATGCACATCTCATCTTTTGTGATCCCTCAGTGGCATCAGCCCCTCGTGACCGCTCGTTCTATTGGAAACCTTTTCGTTTCTTGGCTTCCAGGATGCCCTACTCTTACTTTCTTTCATGTGCACCTGTTTATCTCCTCTACCTGGCATTGCATGTTGGCCAGTCCCAGGTGTCAACCCTAGGTCCCTCTTGTTTCTCTGTATTCTCTCTTCATGTGATCTCATTACCATCCTGACGTCAGTAATCACACTCTTTTGCCCCAGTCCAGTCCGTTGCCAAGTTGTACCAATTCCTCTGTCTTGAATTTGGCTGCTTCTGTCTGCCAGCTCTGCTGCCTTAAGTTCCTGTGCTATTCTGCTCTTGGTGCATCTAATATTGCCCCCCTTCAAGCCCCCTTCAAAGGCAGATTACCATTTGATACCTTGGTGCCATAGTACTAAAGGAGCATGTTCTTTGAACCCTCCAATGGCTTCTAATTGCTCCCAGAGTAGAGGATTCTAGGCTCAACATGGTTGGGTCTTTGTCGCCCCCTCCCACTCCCCAGCAGCATGACCCCCCACCTCTCTCTCTGTTCCAGCCACACCAGATGGACAAACATTTCTCAATTCTCTGAGCAGACCCTCTTCCCTCCCACTTTGGATCTCAGCTCAGCCATCACCTCCTCAAGGAAGCCCTCCCTGACCTCCCAGACCAGACCAAATCTTCCCCCATTCTATGCCCCCAGTGTCCTTCTCCAGTGTTGCAGCTGCAGTTTCATGTGTTTTATGGGCTTTTATGTGACTCTTGGCTTATTCCTCATCAGTGCCTCTCCCCATCGTGCCCCACTAGTTGTGCAAGCAATCACTGGGTCCAGTTCCCTCACCATTCTATCCCTACTTCCAACACAGTCTCTGAAACATACGAAGCTCTCCATAAATAATAGTTGAATGAATGAATAAACAGATGAATGAATGAATCTGGTCCTGCTTTGAGTGTGCTCTGACTTTAGGAAAGTTACTTTGCCTCTCAATGCCTGAATACCTCACCTGGGAACCTGCCCCACAAGGCTGAAGACATGGTGGCGCCAAGGCAGTGGGAGGTGCTGGCAGGCCTCAGGCATGACACGAGGAGAGGGGGGATCCTGAGAAGCGGTCACAGCGGGCACGTGAGTCCATCTAGCAGAAGAAAGCCGCGGGGCAGTGGAGAGCAGCCAATATGGGACCAGGGAAAGACCCAGAGCTAGCCCGTGGTCCCTGATTCCCTGTGTGACCTCAGGCCAGTCTCTGCCCCCTTTCTGAGTCCGGGCTTTCCCATGGCCAAGATGTAAGGCTTGACCTCCATGCTGTTTCAGGCTTGCTGGGCTGGTTTGTGCTCTGGCCTGGGAAAGTCTTAGTCTTTAGAGGCATTGAGAACCCCAGTTGTACTGCCTAACAGATCCCACACCGAGGTCTGCTGGGCCGGTGGCCAAGCGTAAGGTCTTTCCTGCCAGTCTGGGCCTGGCTCAAGGCTCTGGGGCCTGAGCAGTGCCCAGCATCTGCCTCCCAGCTTGGCACAGAGAGACCTGCCAGTCAGAGCACAGCGGGGACCAGGAAGGCAGTGGCCCTGACAGGTGGGGAGTACCCCAGCAGGTGAGCGTGGGGAAGGGGCCAGCCAGGAGGTGGCCTGTGAGGTTCTGACCCTTGGCCAAGGCTGGGTGGCTGGGCTGCCAGTTGGCAGCTGCTTCTCTGACCGCCTGCTGCCCAGAGCTAATGAGCAGGGACAGAGTCAGTGCTGGGAGGGGAAGGGCTGCTTCCTCTGCACATGGGGCAGGCTTGGCCCAGGTGGGGGAAGGGGGCAGGGCACATATCAGGCCAGTTAAGTCATACTCAGGGGATCTTTGGTTTTCTTGGATGAGCCTGAGAGCCCTTACCCTGGCCCCAGACTGAGACTGACCCTGGTCACACACTGATCCCCGACCCTGACCGTAGTCTCAGACTGACCCTGGTGAGTAACTAAAGGTACTGAAAATAGGACAATTGTCTAAGATTCTAGTCAGAGAGGAAGATTAAAGAAGGCTATGTTTTTCAAGTGTCTACCATATACCTGTCAAATGTGCTAGGAATATATGAGTGTTTGTGTGTTTCACATCACTTACTCATCCCTTGGTCCTGTGAGCTAGGTAACATTCTGTGCCCATTTTACACATGAGGCTACTGAGGCTCAGAGCATTTCTGTGGCTTGCCCAAAGTCACAGAGCTAGTGGGTACCTAAGCCAGGATCGAGGATTCCAGAACCCAAAAGCTCTTTCCACCTCACTCCCTGCCTCAGTCTTCATGCAGCTGTTGCCCTTGGAAGGAGAAGTTGGCATCAGGGTCCTAACCCAGACTTGCAGAGAAGATCCAGAGACCAATCTGAATACCCATCCTGGGACCCGACTGCCCACCCCTTCCCTGCCTGGCTGTGGGCCTTGGCCAAGGGACCCAGAAGGCAGGAATTTGGGTGGAGTGGGTAGATGCCCCGCATGACTCACAGGTGACCTGTGAGCTTGTCTCAGCAGCCAGAGGGCTGGACTCAGCCGAAAGAACATAGACACTCACAGTGACAGTGGTCGAGGGACAGCCCCAGGAGCAAAGCAGCCCCTGTTTCCTGATGAGGGCCCAGGCTGTGCTCACTCAGAGCTCGGCCCTCCACGCTCTCTGGCTCTCATACAGCAGCCGTGGGAAGCAGCTTTCAGCCCCACCTGCTAGCCAAGGAAGCCAAGGCCCAGGGCAGTGAGGGGACTTGACTGAGATCACATGGCTGGCCAGTGGGAGTGGAGCAGATGAAGATGACTGTCCCCATCTGGCCACTGGCCACTTGCTGTAGCAGAGCCCATGGGTCCTTGCTTCCCAGCCTGTGGGAGAGGGATGTGGTAGAGGAGAAGGCCCTGGGAATCCTGGGTCTTATCTTCCCTGCAGGGTCCCCAGCCTACGGAGTGGCCTGACCTACCCGCACCTGCTCCAAATGACGTCAGTCTCTCGAGGCTCAGAACCTCAGAATTTTTGTTCAGTGAAAACAAAAGCTATATCCCAGGGCTGTAAACACAGCTGCCCTCAGTGCTTAAAAGGAGGTTGGCCTGAGAGCCCCAGGCAGACTGAAGCCACAGGATTCTTTCCAGATGTTCCCCCATCACCACCACCCCAGGGCCCCTGAGGACTTCTCCTGCCTAGAACACTTACTCAGATTCCGAAAGCCTGAGCTCTCCCCAAGGAGTGCTGGAATCTTGGAAGAGCAGCCCAGGAGGGCAGCGCTAACCAGGAGAAGCACATGTGAATGGGAAGATTTCAGGCAGCGAGGCGGGCCGCGGAAGCCTTCCTAATGTCCTCGCTGCATTAGACAAAGGCTGTCGGGTCTGCCCATTTCTGAGCACGGACAAAGCTGCTGATGGGGCTGTTCATCCCTACCAGGATATCATGAGCAGCCAGGAGGCTTGGTACCCGCTCCAGGCGTGGTCTGATTTCCCTCTCCCCTTGCCTGGCCCCCACCAGCTTCAGAGTCACAGACCCCATGGTCAAGCAGCTGTCAAAGAGGGAGGGAGGCCACTGGGCAAGGAGCCGAGGCTTGGGTTCCAATTCAGCTCCTACTGCCTCTGTGCTCTGCCCCGTGTCTATCCTCTGCCATTCCTACACACACACACAGCCTCCGGAAGGGACGGCACCAGGGACGGCACAGTCAGTGCCTTCAGCGCCCAAGCCAGTTACATAAATGCTGAAGTCAGTGGGCATTGAGGCAATAGAGAGCAGAAGGGACTGCGGCAAAATCAAGGGCCCTGGCTCGTCGAGACCAGCCCCCAGCCCCCAGCCTCCCGCTGATTCTGCCACGGAGGGAGGAATGCACACTTAGGTTGACGGCTCTCTCGATTTTTCAAGAGAAGTCAGAAATCCAGATTGCTGTGTGAAATCTCAAAAAATCAGCTTGTGCAGGCACAACAAGCACCTCTGACCAGGTGGATGTCTGGGTCTCACCTCGTTGTCTTCCCCTCCCGAACCCTCAGCCCACTCAGACTCAACCTCTGCGTCCAGCTTTGCTGACTGCGCTCGTCCCCCAGGGGCCAGTGACTTCCCCAAAGCCTCGCATCCTTTGTACGAATCTTAGAGGCATCCCCCCTTCCTGAAGCCCCTCCTTTCTTCACTTCCAGGACCCCCTCCCCTGATTCCCTCGTCTCTCTCTGCCCGCTCCTCTGTGGGATCCTTCCTCCCTGTGCCCTGGGAATGTCCATGCTCCCTGCTCAGTCCTCTACTGCCCCCTGCCTCTCTGCTCTCCCGGGAGATCTCCCTCACCCCAGGTTACCCGACTCCACCCCCAACCTGAAAGCCACAGAATGTCTGGATCCAGCTCAGGCCTTTCTCCTGAGCTCCAGCCCCTGGACCCACCAGTCAGTGTACACTCCACCCCAGACTCAGCCTTTCCTCAACTGGCCTTATCCCCTCCTCTGGGGCTTATGTCCACCCAGGAACCTGTGAGTTACAGAGAGCCATTATTAGGAGGAGCCGAACTCAGAGTTGTTCAAAGGACTAGCCTACACAGTCAGTAGGCAGTGGAGCCCGGACTCAAACCCACAGCCTGTGAGCCCGAAAGCTGATTCAGTCTCTCTGGCCTTCAGTGGGACTGGCGTGGGAAAGCTCAGAAGGTCGAGGGGTTTTATCCATGGGGAGGACAGGCTCTGGCCTCCCCCTTCCCTGCTCCCAAACAAAGGGGACAGAGGGGCAGCAGGCCCTGAGTAGGGGAGGGGCTGGTGGTCCTCTCCCTCTCCCTCCCCAGCTCTCATTTTCTGACTGCCCAGGCAGTTCCAGGGCCTGTGGGAGGTGGCGTGAGCATGCTAGGGTGTTCTGTGGTTGTCAGAAAAGCAGGACCTGGAGGGGGCCAGACCATGACTACAGCTGGGGGCAGTCAGTGTGGCCAGAAGACGGAGACCTAGGATCCAGCCACAGGGCCCCAGGCTGGGCAGAGAGGCCAGGATTCAGGCTGGACCAAGGCTCTCAAGGCCCCACGTCCCCAGAGCCTCAAGGGGGCCCATTCCCACTGAGGACATGCTTTGGGGCTAGAACTTGGAATCTGCACCCTCCTCCCAGCCCGAGGGCTGTTTCCAGGGCAGTGCAGAGGAGCTGCCAGTTTAAAGCGGAGTCCCAGCAGTCCGGGCTTGGGGCTGGCCTAGCAGAGCTGGGGAGGAGGGCTGCTCTGTCTCCAAATGATTTTCCAAGGATCTGTCAGTCCTTCCTTCACTCAGCAAACATTTGCTGGGCCCCACTGTGCCCAGGCTGGGAGCTGGGAGCTGGGAACTGGGAGCAGCTGCAGCAGTGACAGGCAGATAGATCCCTGTCCTCCAGGAGCTCACAGTCTGGGGAGGAGGAGTGGTGAGAATACACACTACTCACTCACTCGTCCTGTGCCCACAGTCTCCCAAGGCAGAAGGCGGCTGAGCACCTGGGTACCAGGCCCCTTCAGGGAGGCTGTGTCTTGGGAAGTGGGCAAGAGGTAGGGCTCTGTGCCTGAGATGCCCCAGACCTCGGAACTTGGACTGAATGCCCTGCAAGTTAGGCTAGGAACCAGAGTCAGAGGATTCAGATCGTTCTTCTGAGGTTGGGAAGTTCACCTGTATGTCTGCCCGCATTCCTCCTGCTCTAAGGCTGCATCTGTGAGAAACAGGGTACTCAGAAGAGGGGATGTTCAGAGCAACTCACTGAGAAGGATCCCAAGTCAGGGTGGAATTTATCTCACCCAGGCCTGTCCCTTGCCATAGAGACTGTCATTCCATCTGCTACAGCCATGGTGTTGACTGACAGCTGGGCCCTCTCTCCTCTGCCTAAGAAGGTGGCTCCTAGCTAGGCCACAGGGTAGGCCTTGGCTGGACCCTTCAAAGCCTGGCAGACGGCACGGGATGGGGCTACTTCTTGGTCCTGTACCATCTTCTTCCTCCACAGAGAAAAAAGTGTTCTCTGAAAACAAGGACATTTCCCCAAGGAGAGGACAGAAGGTGTGACAGTGGCTGAAAAACTGGGGCTTGAGTCTGACTTTGCACAGTCACAAAGCTCTGTGGGCTGTGGTTTTCCCCTGGGCCATATGGAAAGGCTACTCCTGCTCTGCCGCCTCCCTGAGCTTCCTTGGGTGGGGGGGGGGGGTGCATGTTGACCATGAGGGGCTCCCCTGAGAACAGTGGGGCTATCTCAGGTGAAGTGTGGGTGGGGATGTGGGGAGCAGCATTCTTGTTTTACGGGAAGATTTTTTTCCTTTGCCAGAGAGCTCATCTCAGAGTTCCATGGAATGTGCCATATCTGGTTTCCAAAGTGGTCCCTACTCCCTGCAGGAAAGTGCAGGGGAGGAGCCATGCCCATGTGGATGGGGAGATGGCTGGCCTCCAGTTTACACCCGCCTTATACCCTCAGTTCTCTAAATCGAGGCCCACCTGTGGTGGTGTAGCACCATCAGCAATTAGTGATAGTTCATTAGAATCCCATTAATAAACGAAATTCAGGATGAGAGCCTATCACTCTGCTGAGAATAACAGCCCTGCTCATGCCTCAAGTGGCAGCCTCCCAAGAGCTCAGAACCCACAAGGACCAGATGCACCGGGGGCTGCGGGAGAGGCAAGTGTGGAGTGGGGGGTGTTGTGGATGGGCCGCTGCCTGGTGAGGGGGGAGAGGCGCGAGAAGTGTGCTGCAGACCAGATGCTTCCCGCCTTGGATATCAGCTCCTTCGTGGAGCCTCTGGTCCCATCTTCTTGCCCAACTATCCCAGGGGAGCTTGGGCAAGGCCAGAGATGTGAGGACAAGGGCTTTTCCCTCCTGCCCGTCTGGCCTCAGAGGACGATCACATGGGTGTGGAGAGAAGAGGACTGGAGAGGGAACGAGGTCAAGGAGCACAAGCTGTGCTCTCCTCCCTCACTACCCCAGCCCCTCCTCCCAACCCCGGGTAGGCCAGCCAGCCCCTCCCCAGACCTTCCTAGGAGCTCCTGGCCCCTCAGAGCCTCAAGCCCTGTCCTCCAGCTGGGAGGGGCCTCCTTTTCATCTACTTAAGCCCTGACTCCTCCAGGAAACATTCCCTCCCTGGTCCAGCCCAGGCAGTGTCAGAAACAAGAATCCAGCCTTTGACCAGCCCGTTCAGACAATCGTGCCTGCAAAGGCTACCTCTCCTGTCCCTGTGGCACAGGGCTGGGCCTTCGGGGCAGCAGGAAGCCTGGAGGATGGGGATGGCTGGACTTCCCGGCTCAGAGACCACCACAGGGGTGCAGGCAGAGGGGAATTGCCCTGCTTTCTCGGGACAGAATAAGGCTCAGTCACGACATACCTGGCATCTGCCCACAGGAATCTTAATCTAAACCTGTTTCCCCGACTCCCTGTGAGAGAGCAGCAGGGCTATGGGAGACACGTCCAAAGGTCATAAGACCTTGTTCCGCCACCCGTCCACCTAAAGGTTCTGCCCTCTGTCATGTCCCCCTCCATTTACCCAGCCACCTCCTCCCCCAGGGCTTCCTGGAACATCCCTCTGGTCTTTCAGGATTCAGAAGTCTGCCCAGCCAGAATAGACCCAAATTTGGGCGCTCCCCTTTCCCCTCCCAGGGGCTGGCCTAGGATCGGTACTCAGGACAAATCAGGTGGCCTGCATCCTTCCAAAGCCCTGCCCAGGTGGAGGCCAGACCTTGACAGTTGTTCATGCGCTGCTGCTTTGAGGAATGTGGAAGACCGAGAGGGCAGGCAGGTGTAGGAGGTGGGGTTAGGGACCATGGAGGCAGCTTGAGGGCTGGTAGACTTGGGGGTGAGTAGAGACCGGGTATAGTGTGGCACACAAGCCTCTCTGGGACAGCCTGTGCGTGTGCGTGTGTGTGCGCGCGTGCGCGCACACATGCGCAGGTGCCCACGCGTGCGTGCACATCCTTGTGCTGGGAGAGGGGAACCAGAGGAGAGGGGCTGGTCAGGGAGACTTCTGGACACAGGGACAGTGGCACACAGGTTCCACCCTGGAAGCGTGTGCCCTAGAGGGCATTCGGAGGACGGTGGCGGGCGGGGAGAACCTCGGGAGCTTGTTCTCTCCCTCCGTCCACGTTCTGTGCTTTTCCCCTGCTCACCTCCACTCACAGCTGCGGCCTCTGGGAACCAGACAACTCATTCCCCTTAGTTCTGACCTCACAGAAGGAAAGCTGTGTCCTTCTTCCCTCCCACTCGCAGCTGTGCTGGGCCGGCGGGAGCCTGTCAAACACACGCATCCCTTCGACGCCCTGGGGGGCGGGCCAGATTGAGGCGCTTGCCTTTCCTGCATGTGGGACCCAGGACTACTGCACTGGGCCCCTGAGCCCAGCCACGGCTCCCTCCGGCGGGAGGGGGGGCTGCCCTGCCCCCATGGCTGGATTAAGTCTGAGCCCCAGGACAGCAGGCAGCTCCCCACAGGCACCAACTGCTAGAGCCAGGCCGGAGCTTTAGGGGCAGGGAGGCAGGATCTCAGGCTTTCAGGAGGCTGTAAGGAGGCAGATTTGGAGAGGCCCCCTGGGCTCCGAGACTGCACCAGGAGACCTAAGCTCCATCAGTCCTGAGAGGGTCCCGGAACTCAGCTTCTCCTGTGCCAGCTAGGGGCAAAGAAGGAGGGCTGAGAACAGGGAGTGAGCTGGTCCCCTTCTCCAGTTCTGTGAGGAATCAGGGGCCCTTCTAGCTCTCATTTTTTTAGAACAGCGTCAAGGCCCGGAGGAGTCAGCCGTGCCAGGAAAACCCATTACCCTGACAGCCTCCCTCCACCTGCTAAAAGCCTTCCTCCTTCCCCTGGGGCCTCACCCCTCTGGAATTATTTCTTCTCCGGTCACCTAGCCCAGCCCAACCTCTGTGGTGAGTGCTGAGGGGAGGAGGGCGGGTGGTGGGTGGAGAGAGAGGGAGATAGAAAGGTGCTTGCTTAACTCTTACTGTGCTGGAGCGCAGTGAGCACCAGCAGGCTCCCTTGGCCTTGTCCGCCGCCCTTCCCATCTCTTTCCGCTTGGAATTCCTCCTGCCAGGTGCCCAGGAGCTTGTGTAGAGAAGGGGAGGGGACAAGAGGCCAAAGACGTCAGGAGGGTGGAAGAGAGGCTGGCAAACTTGGGCCATGAGTTCCAACCTGAATTGTGTCCCTGCACTGCTGTAACTGAAGCCCATTGCTCACAGCTTGGTTCTGTCCTCTCCGTGCACCAGGGATGCAAACACCGTGTGCCCTGTAGGAGCAGGTTTGCTGTCTGGGTGTAGCAGGCCTTCCTTCCTCCTTACATGCATCCCTGCAACACTCCCCACGTGATGCATCCGCCTGCCTCTCTGCTGCGCTCCGCCCTGCCCTGGTGCTCTGTGGAGCCTGACGCCCCCAGAGGAAGGGAGGCGAGGGGAGCAAACAGAGCAGGCAGGGTAGGAGCTGGTGGGAGGCTGCTGAGAGCTCTGAGGACTCTGACCTTAGGAGCCGCTGTTGGAGGGGGAACCACAGCACAGAGTGGCAGGAGGAGGGACCCAGGTTGCACCCCTCAGTTAGCAGAGGTCACAGAGCCTGGAGGAAGGGACCGGAGGAGGCGCGGGCAGGCTGGGCTCCACTACCCCGCCAGCCTTGCTGCCTTCTCTCCAGCCTGGCCACCTCCCACGCACCCCTGGACCAGAGGGGCCCACTTCACAGGCATGGGGAGGCAGCGGCTGTCTGGGTGGGTACCAAGTCTGGGGGGCTTCATCTCTCCAGGTGACCCACCCTTTCTCATCTCAGCCCTCCCTCTGTGTGCCCCTTTCCCCTTCATGCTGAGAGACACCCAGGTTGTTTTGTATCAAAAATGAGGGAATAACGTGAATGGGGGCCTTCAGTGTGCCAGAGCTGGACATACTTTCTTCCCAGTTTTTATAACCACCCTCAGAAGGAGGTACGACTTAGAGAAGAGGAAACTGAGGCTCTGAGAGGGGCAGTGACCTGGCCAGGAGAGAACTGTGGGTGCAAAACCCGTTCGGCATGGCCCCAAAGCCTACACTCATTCCGTGCTTTGGTCACAGGTGCCAGAGGCACCCCCTCCCCGCACCGCTGCAGACCAGAGTTGAGGTCAAGATAGGGAGACACCAGGCCAGGGGCAATTAAAGTTATTATTATCACTACTACTACTACTATTATTAATACTTTCATTGTACTTGACAATGTGTCAAGTATTTACGCATTAATTCGTTTCATGCCCACAACACCCTGCATCACCATCCCTGTTTCACAGACGAAGGAGGTAAAACACAGTGAGGGTAGGTACCTTGCCCAGAATCTTTCAGCTACTCACCGGGCAGAGCTGGGGTTTGGAACTCAGGGTTCCTGACTCCAGGGACCCTGTTGTCACCCCCACGCCACCCAACCTCTCTGCTGAAGCAGAGGGGGAGTCTTTAGTCGACTCCTGGAGCTTGCATGCAGGACTCCTACAAGAACGGGTGTCCACAGGCTGTAATGATTAGGAAGCAAAGATCCAGGCCACTGTGTCACTCACATTGAGAGGACACCGGGAGCGGGGAAGGCCAGGGAGTCCCAGAGGGCTTCCTGGAGAAGAGGGAGAGGCCAGGCTGGGAAGGACCACAGGCTGGGGCTCCTGACACAGGGAGCACACTGGCTCTGAGCTTCCGGGCCAGCCAGCCTGCCCCACACTCCCTTCGGGCACATCTGGTCGTGGGGCCCAAGGGCTGGTGACAGTGCCATCTATGCTTCCCACCCTGGGGTACCATTTGTGCACAATGCCTCCCTACCGAGTGTGTGGCGTGGCTCCCCCAACAAAGGCTCTCCGAGCTGATTCCCACCTGTGATTGCTGCAGTCAATGTAGCAGCAACATTTACAGCCCCGAGATAATAATCTTCTCAGCAGAAGAAATACTCTCTCACTGAACTTTTTGATGGCTTAGGATCTCAGGGACACTAATTCCAGATACCTGTGGGATGTGCTGGGATGCAAAAGGTCCAAGCTCCCACCTCACCTCAGACAGCCTGGCCTGGCACGACCTTGAGGGCTCGCAGGCGGGAAACCCCTCACTACCCCCTGCCCTGCCCCTGCCCAGCTCCCAGTGCCCAGCCTGGGGCCTGCACGCAGCGGGTGCTGCAGAAGGCAGTGGCACATGTGTGCACCACTGAAAAGGTTCAGAGCCAGGGGAGCTGGGCCAGAAGCTTAGGGAAATGAAGGTTACAGGAGAGACCAGCCAGATGGGCCCCACACAGCTCCCTGCCCAGAGGTTTCCTCCCACCGAACGAAACCTCAAGAAGGGGGTCAGGACAGGGAGTCTCTGCACTCGGGCGGCCTGCTGGGGAGCCCCGACCTGGCGGGGGCAGGAAGTCAGACAGGCAAGGCATCCACATCCACTCCTACCCCCGACCTCAGCCTCTGGGGCCTGAGCCCACACAAAGGCCTCAGCGGCGGCCAGCAAGACAGTGTGGCCGCCCGGGCAGGCAGGGCAGCTGAGGAGAGAGTCCTGGTGTCCTCTGGGTGTGGGACGGCCTGCCTGTCTCTGCCTGGGAGACAGCTTTTCACGCTTTGTCCACCCTTTGCTCAGATTTATGGACAATGGAGTCCGAGGTGGAGGAGCAGCAGGCTGGGCACCCTCCTGCTGACTCAGCCTGCCCCTCCCCCTCCCAGGAAAACCACATCTGAGGAAGCGAAGAACCAGAGCTCCAAGGCGGTCACATCTGTGCCCTCAGAGCCCACCAGAGCCCCCATCTGGGGGGACAAGGTCGAAGTGGAGATCCAGGCTGAGGATTCGGGGCATGAAGGTGAGGGGGTGCAGATGGGGCTGGCATGCATGGGTGGGGTGCAGGGCGGAGCCAGGCACCCTCTCGACACAGCTGGGAGCCACCTGAGAGCCTCCTTGGGCTCAGTTAAAAGCACTTTCAAAGAAAATATTGCAATGCCGTCACGCCTCATCTCCCCAGCCTGCTCAAAAAATGGTTGTTCCACATAAACGAATTTTCCAGACAATGAAAGCTTATCGCTTTTATGGCCGTTGTTATTATTTTCATGGTTGTTATTACCACCGTCTCCCACGGAAACGGCACATCATAGCTTTCTGGCACATCCCCACACATTGCTCATTGGATCACCCCTTCCAGGAGGAACAATGCTACTCCCACTGCTTAAATGAGAAAACTGAGGCTCGGGGAACTTAAACCACAGGCTCAAACTCAAGTGATCTGTAAGTGGAGGACCTAGGGTCAGCAATCCACGCTCTCATTCCTTAGCCCCTGAGCCCTAGCTGCTTCCCTGGAACGGCTTCTTATCCTGCCTAGTCCCCCCGGGCACAGCCCACTGTCAGACGGCAGTGTCTCCGTGCTTCCGAGGTGGGGGCCACTCTCATAGGAACTGCCTTACAGCTCTTACTCCTCCACCCATGAAAAGCCTTTCCAGTCATCCTGTTTCGGCAAATTCTGACACTGAAGGCAATTTAAGAGCAGAAAGCCAGCTGATAAAGATAGTGGAAGGGGAGAGACCGAAGGGTGAAGAGGAGCATCAGTAAAAGGAGAGGCTAGTTCTAGGTCAAGCCCAAGGATTCATTTCTTCCCCCTGTAAAAGGATAGGTGGAGCTGTTGAGAAACTATGAAAGAGGAGGAGAAATTGACCTCGGACTTCATGCAAATGCACACGTGCGCCTGTGTGTGCATGTCTTCGTGAATACCTGCGTGCTGGTTCATGTACGTGTGTGAACATTGTGTGTGTGAGTACATGCTTGTGACTGCCTATAGGCATACATGTTTGTGTGTGCATGTGTGTGTGCGTGTGTGTGTGTGCGCATGTATGCGCGCGTGTGTGTGCAGGCACATGTCTTGCTGCAACACTGTGTTATGTGCGCATCCAGATTAATCTGGAAGCTGGTGTGTGCCTGGCGATGCATGAATGTGTGTGTGTGTATACATTTATGTGGCTGACAGGAAGTTAGGGATTGTGGTAAGTGGACCCGGGCTGTGATCCTGCCCTGGGTTCTACACATCTGGAGTGATTACAGGAAAGGGTGTGATGAGTCAGTGGCCTTGGGGCCCATCTGTGCAGCAGAGAGGGGAGCAGGACTCACTGCAGGCGGGACAGGAGGGTGGGGAGGCCTCATGGGTAGGCAGGGAATATTGGCAGGTGCCTCTTTGCAGATTGAAGTAGCTGGATGCTGGTTGGAACCTGGTTGGAACCGGTTGCTGTGGTGATGTCTGCGGTGGGGGTGGGGAGATGAGGACCAGGCCAAGAGGTGGGGGAAGGGCGGGAGGTAGCTCAAGGATGTGTTAATGAAAAGCAAAGGGGAGTTTTGGGTCCTGTGTCAGGGCCAAAGCAGGCTGGCGGCAGAAATGGTTCGTTGGCCACACAAAGGGAGCTGTGGGAGGCCGGAGGGGCACAGTGCCCAGAGAAGAAGCTGATGAAGCGTGTTTGTAGCAAGGAGACAGGAACAGGGAGGGATAGCTGTCCACTCCCCCAGTTACAGCTCATCTGCTGGAGCCCACACAGGGCTCCAGAGATTGCGGTAGGGGAGAAATGCAGGGCACTCACCTCTTGCATTTCCCCTCAGCAAATTCCAACTGGATTTGGGGACTCAGGGCCCTTGGGTAGTGGCCATGAGGGACTGCAGCCTCCACAGCTACTGCTGTAGCTTTGGCTGGAAGCACTGGCATCCCCCAGCTGAGTGTTTTCAGTGTGCTCAGGGCTGGGTGAGTGAATGAAGCACTACAGATGGTTAATGAGAAGGAAAATGGTGACAGCTACGAGGAGCATTTGTTTAGAATTCTATAGGTTGAAAAGCATATTCCCCTCCCTACAGCAACTATTAGGAGATGGACAGAGTTTTTCTTCTTTCAAGTATTAACATTTTGCAGAACTGGAACATGATGCTCAGAGAGGTTAAGTGACTGGCTAAAGATCACAAAGCAAGTTGGTGTGTTGGTACTAGAAACCAGGTCTTCTCAGATTTCAAGTCTCTTGCCTTCCTCTAGTTTCTTCAAGGCAGCCTCAAGTCCTTCTGGTGCCCATTTTCCTCTTTGAGCATAAATCCCATATGGCCAGTACTTGAGGGACTTTGGCAAGTGTCTTTCCCTCTCTATGCATCCAGGGTAGCTGAGGAGGTGGGGGGAAGGGAAGGAGGAAAGGAAGAGTAATCAGCAAAGACTCAGATTCCTCCTCCAACCCCTCATCCAAATGACCCACCCAGCTCCGAGCGACCCAGCAGCACTGTGCTCCCAGTGAGCCTGCAGAGCCGGCAGCTGTCCCTGGTGCTGAAATGTCCTTGTCTTAAGAAGGGAGGCAGAGGGCAAGGGGCTACCCAAGAGTTTCCCTCAGGTACACCCGTCTGCCCTATCCTCCCTTTCCCATTCTTCTCTAGAGCACTCTTTTATCTCCTTCCCCTCTCCATCTCCCTCATTCTTCCTTCCTCTCTCCTCCATCCAGGTCTTCATTTCCTCCTTCCCAATCTCCTCATCTTCCTCAAATCCTAAACTTCCAGAGCGGGAAGATGCCTTCAGGGTCGCTAAATCCAGCCTTTCCCATCAGCCATTTACTAGCTGTGTGATGTTTATCAAGTTACTATAACCTCTCTGAGCTCCATTGCCCACATTTACAAAACAGAGATAGTCATTCCTACCTGGGCTTTGGTGGGGATTTGCTGGAATAATGGCTCCAGAGAGCCCTTCCCCATGCCTGGTACACAGTAGCTGCTCATAAAGTAGGACCACCATGATTATTTTCAGGTCATTGGTGTTATCCTCAGAGTATATCCCAGAATTCATGTATTTTATGACAAAATGTAGTCTCTCTGGAAGGAGTTTCCTAAGTGGTGCATTATTCTTAGTGTCCAGACTGGTTTTTAATTACTTGGAGTTGACTTTTATTGATGTTTGCATAGAAAGATTTCTTGAGCAGATCACTTTTCCTTACTGAGACTCAGTTTCCCCCCTACAACGTATGGCAGATAAGCCCTCCCCTTCCTGCCTGAGGAGGTAGTGAGAGGGTCTGTGGCCACGAGAAAGGGTACTGTTCCTGCTTATGTGTGTGTCTCTGTGTCTTTGTGTGTGTTTGTTGCTAAGGGGGCTGGGCTCAGTTCTGTGTTTTTTTGCATCTTTGTGTCCTAACAGCACCTAGCATGGAGCCTTGTCCTATGCAGGGGCTCAGACAGTGCTTGTGAAGTTGTGTGCATGTATGTGTTCCACACATGTGCGTGCATGTTGATTCTTCAATGTGGGTCCTGCTCCCTTGCTCTCAGCAATGTCTCTCACCTCTCACTGTCTAACCTCACTGGTGGGACTGGAGGGACAGTGGTCAGCTAAGGCCTGTCTTGACCCAGTGTTCATTTTCTCTCTCTCTAGATGTGATCCTCAAAGTGGTAGATAATAAAAAGAAAGAGGAGCTGTTGTCCTACCAAATCCCCATCAAGTACTTGCGTGTCTTCCACCCCTACCATTTTGAGCTGGTGACAGTGAGTCAGAGCCCTGGGCTCCGGGCCTATGGGGGCCTGGGACAAGTAGGGGCGAGTGGGTGGGACCACCTTGATGTCCCCCGCTGTTCCCTCAGAGCAACCCTGGGCATTCCATCCCTTTTCCCTCCTTCTATGTGCATTCCAGACCCCTGTGGTTGTTTAGAGTAAAGAACGATGTGAAGTTAGTTTGTGTGGGTTCCTAACCCAGGTCTGCTGCTTGCTAACTGTGTATCCAAAGGAAGCCACTTAATCCCCCAGGCCTCCATTCCTCATCAGCAATATTGAGACAATATCCCTCCTAGCATGGCCATTTGGAGGGTCAAGTGCAATGATAGGCATAAAGCACCTAGCAAGATGCCTGGCACATAGTAGGTGCTCATTTCAGAAGAGTTCCCCTCCTCCCTCCCTCTCCCAGGCCCTGGCACTGACTTTCTTTCCAAGTAACTCCTCAACCGTGGCCTCAGGGACCTTTACCTTCCCTAGGCTCTGAGAAAAGCCCCAAGCCCAGGGCCTCAGGATGAGGCACCAGCGGCAGGCAGGGAAGTGAAGGCCCAGAGAGCTTAGTGACTCACCTGGGAGACCCAGCACTTCAGCTGTAATTCTGGGAGCATCAGCCAGACCTCCTGGCTCTCTGTCCACTTACAACCCAGACCTTGTTATCACATCTTTACAAAGAGAACAGACAGGCAGTGGTCCTTGTGAGGGTGATGAAATACTCAAATAGAAAAGGGAAGATTTATTATATTGATCTCCTTGGAAGGGCTCGCAGGGACCATGAGCTTTAATTATCAGTTCAGAGCCCCAGCGGAGCAATGCCAAATGATTGTCTGCAGAGGGCTGGATTTATGGCTGGGGTCTGCCCCTTAGTCACTCTCCTCCTTGTGTGTCTTCTTCCTCGACCCTGCTCCAGCCCACAGAGTCTGAGAAAGCTGATGAAGCCACTGGCAAGACCCAGCTCTACGCAACAGTCATTCGGAAGGGCAGCTTCATCCCCCGCTACATTGGCCACAACCACACAGCTCTGGAGGTGCTGGGGCTGGGACCCTCAGGGGCGGGATGGGGTGGGAAGTGTGGCAGGAGATGTGGACTGGGGGCAGGCAGGCCAACACACGCAGGCTTTGGCTATCATGGTAAGAATTATGGAATACATTCCAAGAACAGTCGGGGTGGGCAGGGGAGTAACAATACCCAATTCATTTTTGAGAAGGCAGCTTTTGCCACTGTGTATCAGATTACCTGGGAAGGGAATGGACTTGGGGCAAGCGTAGAAGCAGAGGCCGGTAAGGGTCAGAGAAGTAAAAGGAACCATAGGAGTCACTGCTGGGGTGGGTGGGGCCGGGGTGAGGGCTGGGAGGAGACTGAGTCCATTGGTGGACAGATGTGAGGACCAGGAGCCAGGTCAGGAGCTGCTGGGATGGCAGTGAAGGTATGTGGGGACAGAATCAATGTCTTCTCCTGCTGCCTGTCCAATTTCTGGCCCAGGGCCCCAAGGAGGGCAGCCCTGAGCTTCTGTTCAAGAACCAAGTGAGGCAAAAGCAGGCGAGAGCAGGTGCAGAAGTGTGGATGCAGGGATGATCTCGTGTTGGGGAAAAAGATGGCGGGGGTTGGCCGTGTCCCTGAGAAGACCCAAGGCCACCTGGCCTCACCTGCTTCCTCTCTTCCCCAGGTCTTTCTCCGGGGTGTCAACGAGCCCCTGGTCAACAACCGTGGCCCCTTGGTGGTCATTGCCCGAGTGGTTCCCAACTACAAGGAGTTTCAGTGAGTGGAGCTCAGGCGGGTGTGGGTAGCGGGTGGGGGTGGAGGACAGGGAAGCAGGGATAGAAACCTTCCCTCCCTACAAGGCACTTCAGACTTCCCTACTAGGACTGAGGTCCCAGGAAGCTGCCATAGCTCTGGAAAGGGGCAGCTCAGACCCTTCCCAAGAGTAGATTGAAGGGCTGGCCAGCATGTAGAGGAGAGGGGGTCCTCAGCCTTTCCAAACCTGCTTCCCCATCTCATGACCGCCACATGCACAGGACCCCCTCCCACTCTAGTTCAGGGCCAAGGCACCATCTGATGTTTGTCCCTAAAGGAGGCAGCCTTAGGATCACCTCAGAACTTCATGACCTTTAGCTCTGCCTGGGAGTCTGCTCCCTCACCCTCCTGGAGGTCTCCCTGGCCCTGGCCCCAGCTCATCCCCTTCCTCCCTGACCTCATTTGGGGTTTGGTGGATTCACAGTCCTCAGGAGAGGATGCAGGCTGTATGCCACCCAATGCAGGGAGTTCTGCAGTGAACATGTGCCCTCTGTTGACAGTACCATCTCCTGGTGGTCAGCTGTCTGCCTCTGTCACTTCCACTGTCTCTGATGGCCCGAGAGGGCTCCCTAGCTCATCTGTACCACCTGTTGAATTCTGATGACCTGTAACCCCTCCTAGCTGGTTGGGGAAATGAAGACGGCAGACACACCCCCAGCCCTCCTTTGAGCTCATGCCTGCATGCACACACACACCCGCCCCACACCCTGAATCCTGCCTCTGCAGCCTCCATGCTCCCCAAGCCTAAACCAGGATTCCCACCATGGGAGTGGATCATTGTGTTAAGTTCTCCAAAGATGAAGCAGGGATGCAAAGCCCATTTTAAAACTATGACAGCTTGGGAGGGTGTAGCTCAGTGGTAAAGCACATGTACAAGGTCCTGGGTTCAATCCCCAGTACCTCCATTAAGAAATAAATAAATAAACCTAATTACTTCCCCTCAACATAAAAAAAAAAAATTAAAGGAAAAGATAGGACAGCTGAGGCACTCAGGTGTGGCCAAGGCCACAGTGAGTCATGGGGAAGGGAACCTGGGAGCTGCAGCCCATCTCCCAACCAAGATGAGTTTTCTCAATGAAGGACCAGGGTCCTCCACCTGTCCAGGTGTCCAGACCTGACTAAGTGAGCCACTGCAGCCTTCCTCTCTCACATCAATCCAAAGCCCACGCGGGAGCCCTTGGCCGCCAGGCTTGGGCACAACGCCAGCAGTGCTGGGCCCCCATTGCAACCCTGTGCTGACCCCTGTCTCCTTGCCTCCTCAGAGTCAACTGGGTAAAGCAGGACCCGGCCTCCCTGGGGCTGCCCATCACCCCACTCTCCTTCCCTAGCCCGTCTGTGATGAACTTCAATGTTCCTCGGGTCAGCCAGAATGGGTTCCCTCAGGTATGCGCTTCCCTCCTTCGCCCTCTCACTGGCTCATACCTCTAGTAACTCACCCACTGTTCACTCACTCACTCACTCACTCACTCACTCACTCAGCCAGCCAATCAGCCGTTCACCTGACTATTGAGAAAGAGTGGGCTGAATCCCACCCTGTACCCGGGGCCAAGCCTTGTCTGTGCTGTGGAGAGAGAAGCTACCCTCAGAGAGCTCTCGGTCTGGTGAAGACAGGAGTCACACAGAGAAAAGGTTAACTATCAACACAAGATAATGTATAATGAATAATAAACCAGAGGGATGGTCAGAGTCGTGAAAATCAGAGGAGAGAAAGCACAAAAGGACAAATATTGTATGATTCCACTTAACATGTGGTACATAGAGTAGGCAGATTCATAGAGACAGAAAGTAGAATGGTAGTTGCCAGGGACTGGAGGTGAGGAGAGAATGGGGAGTTAGTATTATTTAATGGGTACGGAGTTTCTGTTTGGGATAATGAAAAGTTCTGGAAATAGATGGTAGTGATGGCTACACAACATTGTGAATGTACTTAATGCCAATAAATTATACACTTAAAAATGGCTAAAATGATAAAAAAATTTTATGTATATTTTACTACAATAAAATAATTTTTTTTAATCAGAGGTGACAGGGATGGGAAACCTGGATGATTAGGGCAGCCATCCAGACACAGGACTCTTGAGTTTTCAATAGGGGAGGGTTGGTGCAGGGCGATTGAGAACAAGAGCACAGGCATGGAGATGGGGGTGCACGGGACGTGAGACGTGTCAGGGTTGGGGAAGAGGGTGTGGGTTGAGTTATGTTGGGGAAGGGTATGCAGAGCGTGGCTGGGTCCAGGGAAATGGCCTCACTGATCTCTCCCCATAGTCTACACTTCAACGGGAGCTTGCCCCACAGGATGGTCCCAACATTCCTAGGGGTCTTGAAGAAGGCAGGAGTGCCTGGGAAGTTCCTTCTGTTGTTTGCCAGCCAGTGTTCATGTCTGGCATGGCAAATATAGAATGAGGTACCCCTTCAGAGCCCCAGCCTTCATTTAAAGGGAAAGACGTTTGAAGAAGGCCTAGACACGAACAAGAGTGATGGTGGTGAAGAGGGGTGGGACAAAGGGGGACTCTGGGGACAGAGGCTTCAAACCCAAACCAATCCTCGGCCTGATTTCCCCAGAGCCATCTCACACATGGCCCTGCATTTGCCTGGAAAATTATGAACCAATCAGCAGGCTGTCCCGAGGGGAAGGAGACGCTGGCTGATTTAATGAGTGAGTTCCCTCCCAACCCGGGGGCCTCTCTGGCTGCCTTTGCTGCCTAACTAGTCTGGGTAGGGGAGGTGCCCCCAGTGCCTACTGCATGTGCGGGACTCAAGGCTAGAGGTCCCAGGATGGCAGGACACTTGTTGAAGGTCACCCAACACCCTGGGAATCAGGCCAGGTTGAGAACTGGGCCAGAGGTAACCAGGTGCCAGCAGCGAGAGGACACGGACAGGCATCTGTGGCACAGTGGGGGGATGGGAGGAGTAAGCAGAGCCCTACCTGGAAGGGGCACCAGTCTGCAGCTCACACAGACCCCCGCCCTGTCCCCTCTCTGAGCATCAGTCCCCTCATCTCAGTTGAGGGGATGGGCGTTGGACTTAGGCAATTTCTAGGACTTGCCTCTCTGACATCTTGGGGTACTGTGATGTCCCACCAATTGCCCACCATGCCAAAACACCATGGGCAAGGATTTGAGTGCCTGACAGACCTGGATCTGACCCCTCTTCTGTGACTTATTGGCTGTATGACCTTTGGCAAGTATCTTAATTTCTCCAATTCCTGACTCCTACCTTATCAGGCTGTTAGGAGAACTTACTGGGATAACCTGTGCAAAACATCCAAGACCAGAGTGGAAGCTACATGGATTCAGACCCTTTCAGAGCTGCCCCTCCCCCAGTGCCATTGTCCCCTCTGAGGCCAGCCTCTCCATGCTCTTGTTACATTTGGCTACAAGCAATAAACCCCAACTCACATCCACTTAAACTTAAGGCTATTTACTGTTGCTCATCACAAGCGGACCCCATGTAGGATGCTGCCAGAATTGGTTGATTCATGGGCTCAGCAGCATCCTCAAGGACTCAGGATCTTTCCAGCACCCCTGGATTGCTATCTTCAGCTGACTAACAGCTCATGGGGACAAAATGTTCCCTGCATCCCGTCCAGACATGACCAAGACCAGAGGGAAAAAGAACCTCCCCTTTCCACAACTGATTTTTATGAAGAACTGGAAACCCTCCCTCCAGTGGCCCCTCAGCAGACCGCCCCCTCCATCTTATTGGCTGGAGTTGGGTCACATCCACTCTCTCAGCCAATCACTGAGAAGGGATGTGGCATATCACCCTGCCAGTAGCAAGTGCAAACAGGTGTAGAGAACAGTCACCTGGACCAAAGCAGATTCCTGGCCAGGAGGAAGGGAGGGGAGTGGTTGAGGGTAGATGGCCCTTTGTATCTGTTTAACTCCTCTTGGAGCCAGGTGATGATGGCGAAACCTGAGCTCTGATGACTTAAGGGACAGCTGGGCCGCTGGGCTTGACCTGGCCCAGCCTGTGGGACCCAACATAGGGTGTCTGTATGTCCTATCCCCGTGGGAGACGATGCCCTCCAGAGGGGGGCAAGTTCTAACTTAAGCTCTCCCCATGTGCCCTGCTGCACCCCAAGGCCACTAGCATGGAGAAGCCTCCAGTCAGTATTTGTTCAGCTCAGTTTAATTGAACTTTTACCTTCACAGCAAAATAGCCACTGTCTTCTTCAACCCTCACATCAGCCTTTCAAAGAATGGAGCCTAAGATGTTTTCTCACTGGGCAATGACAAAACCAGGTCCCAGAGAGAGAAATGGACTTGCTGAAGGTCACACAGCAAAGAAGAGGCAGACCTGGGCCCAGAGCCAAGGTGTTCTAGCCACCCAGCATCATCTGGCCCTGCAGCTACTCTTCCCAGGATGGCCACCACTGCGTCCGGACTGCGTCCGGGCAGAGCAGGCAGCTGCAGCTGTGGGTGTGGGTGTGGTGGGCCCCTGGGAAATGAGAGGAGGGAACAGAGGCCCCTTTAATGAAGGCCCTGTCCCCAGGGAAGGCAGGTCTACCTCAGTGGCTGGGGGTTAATGGCTTTGCTGAAGATCACAGCTGAAGGTTAATCACATTCCTTAATTCTACAGCCTGCCAGGGCTCTCCCATTAGCATCTGTGGGGAATGGCTTCCCCACTCACCGTGCCCCTCCCCACCCCAACCCCCACATGCCACCGGCACCTTCACCAGGTTCCTGGCATCAGACTCTGAAGGTGGCTTAACCTTGATTTCTGGCCTCACCCCACCCACACATGAGAGAGGGTGACCCTCCTTCTCCAGTTCTAGGTCTGAAGGGACCTTTCCTGGGGGACTCATCTGGGAAGCCATTCAGGGAAGGAGCTGTCCTTCCTCAGCAGGCAGACACCACTTCTTGCTTTATAGGCTCCATTTAGACACATTAATAGGCCCTCGAGAGGACAGCTAGCTTCCATTAAACACCCCTTTTCCTGGGTGGGAGCAAGTGGTGGGGCAGAGGGGGCCGTCACAGCTCCGCCCTGGTGTTTGGCAGATGGTCTAGGCCATGCGAATGCCCCTTAGGGACTCAGGAGAGTGAGGTGGCTGTGGGATGGGCATGGCTTGGGGATAAATCCTGTAAGGCCACTCCCAGGCACCACAGAACCCAGAGCAGCTTCTCTGGCCTGGCCTGGTGGCCAAATGGCCGTCCCTGAGCTGCCACCAGTGCCTGCTCTCAGGAACACTCTCATCATTCCAGTCCCTGTCCCTGTGTTCAGGGCCCCTGGCCCCAGGCCCCAAAGTGACTGCAGTTCGTCTCCCCAGGGGCAGAGGCAGACACAGCTGAGCCTCAGACTGGGCCTGGGAGACCAGGAGCAGACACATTAGTGTGGCAGGCGTCAGGGCCCCACGGCTGGGGGAGCGGACCCACACTGATACTTTGCGCTCCTGCATCAATAACTTCTGGAGCCGGCGGTGCATTTGTGCTGACCTTTTCGAGTGATGACTGATTCCCGCAGGGGAGCAGGAGGTGGGAGTGGCTGCTACTGCTGCTGACAGCCCCTGGCTGGGGGCAGAGGCAAGCAGCCACTTGGAGAGTCTGCGCCAGTGACCCTTACCCCTCCCTGTGTTGGGGCCATGCAGGGCTGCCTGCTGGGTGTGACAGGCTGACGCCGCTGCGTCCCATCCCTCACTTGCCACCTTCCAGCTTCACAGACGCTGGGCCTCCTCCCCCTGGGGTCCCTCCTCATTCCAGGTGTCCACACATGCCAGGCTCCATGCCACCTCCACATGTTTAGTTAGGCTGTTTTCCCACCCAGAGTAACATCCTCCCTCCCTTCAGCCTGCCAGATCTTCCCTCAGAGGCTTCCTCTGGTCCTGTTTCCTTCAAGATGACTTTCTGATCACCCGTGGGAAAGTCTGGAATGTCTCGTACAGCCCCTTGCGTGGGGGCTATAGTTAACTCTGTCTTGTTTCATTGTTTAAGTATTACCTGCATGTGTGCCCCAGCTGCTGGCTTAGCAGACTATCAAGTCCCCCAGATGCCCTATGGGAGACCTGCCGTGGCCTCTGTGAGGGGTTCAGAGGGGAGAGGGGCTGGTGACAAGGGTAGAGGTCATGTCTAATTTGGTATCCGTGTCACCACCAGCCATGGATGTAAACACTGGTGCAGCTCTTGAATAAAACAGTTTACCGATGATGAATCAGGTGCCTTAAAATATGCACATCCTTTAACTCAGCAGTTCCATTTTGGGTACTTGTATCAAAGAAATAATTTGAGATACAAAGATACGTGTCAAGGAACATTCAGTGCAATATTATCATAGAAGCAAATGGGAAGGGAGAAACCAGGGCACTTGGACATGACAGAACATCCTGCAGCAGCTACTAAAACTGGGGAATTATGTTACTTAGGGCTCTGGATATGCTTAGGTTTTAATGGTAAATGGAAAAAGCAGGATGTTAGGATGACAATTATATACAAAATAGGTGTAAGGAAAAAACTGGAAAGAAACACACAGTCTTAGGAACGATTGTCTTCAGTTTAGGAATTTAGGTGGGTCTTTTTTTTTTCATCTTTCTACTTTTCTGTATTTTTCCAAAATTTATTCATTAAACGTGTGCTGCTTTTGTAATTGGGACAAACATCTGTGACATAGATCGACATGCACACGACCAAATATCCGACATCCCTTCGTTTGGGAGAAGCTGTGGCCTCACCACCTGTTCCCATCTTCCTCCTTCAGCTGTCCGAGCCTGGGGGGCCCCCAGAGCTGCCCCTGTGGAATCAGTCCTTCCTCTTCCAAGGCCGAGATGGAGCCACCAGCTTCTCAGAGGACACAGCCCTGGTGCTGGAGTACTATTCCTCATCTTCAAGTAAGTGACCCCTGTTGCCCCGCCAGGGCAGCCACGTACCAGGACATGTGTATGAAAGGGTGTTAAGACCATCCTGCCTCTGCCTCCTGTGGGGATGGGTGAAGGGGTCCTTGTTCCAAAGCAGCCTCCCAGTGCATGTAGACAGGTTGGGGAGGGCCTGGCGGGCTTTCTTGTCCAAATGGCAACACTAAGGCACTGGTCAGGACACGTGGGCCGTATTCCCACAAGAGACCCGTGCATTTATTGCACCACCGCCCCCTCCCCATGAACCTATCAGTGAGGAGGGAGGGGATGAGCTCAGAGCTCACAGTCTTGGGGGGAACCAGGATTCAGAGGCCAGCTGATCCACAGTCTTAATTCCATACCATAAGAGTGAAGCCCCCGAAGGGCAGAGACGAGGGAGATCTATATAAATACCCAGAGACACAGAATCTGTTTAAAGTTGGGCTTGAACTCAGGAAGCCCTGAAGAGCAGAGGAGGAGGAGGAGATTTGTGCAAGGAAACGCCAGGAGGCAGGAAACAGGTGGGAGGTGAGGGATGGGAGAATTAGATGTCAGGTACCAAAGGATAGGCCCTGGTGGGGCTTCAGATGCTGGGATCCAAGAAGCCTGGGCTGGAGGCTTTGGTGGGAGCCCCAGCTGGTCCTCCCCCTACAGTGAAAGGCAGTGAGCCATGGACCCTCAACAAGCCCCTGGGCATCTCCGTGTTGCCACTAAAGAGCCGTCTGTACCGCAAGATCCTCACAGGGAAAGGCCTGAATGGGCTGCGCGTGGAGAAGCTCCCCATCACCGTGAGTCCCCCATACCCCCAGACAAGGCCCATGGCAGGTCCACCTGGTTCCACCTGTCTCCAACCTGCTTCACCAACAGAGGAGAATCTGGCTTCTCCAGCAGCTTCCACCAGGGCCCCCACCAGGGTATCTGACCACTGTCAGGTGTGAGGAGTACCCCTAACACCAAACATCAGTCTTGCCCCTGGGCTTGTGACGAAATTGCCCCCAAGCAACTGGGGGAGGAGCAAAGGGGGCCCTGTAGGATAGCAGCAAGAGTCCAGACGTGTAACCAGCCAGACCTGGGTCCGAGTCCTGACTTGCCCTAGTCCTCACAGTAGAACCTGGGGCAAGATACTTAACCTCTCTGAACCTCTCTAAAATGGGAACAGACAACATGCTGTACACGGTCTCTCTGTATAGCAAGAGAGTCTAGAGTCAGACTGTCTGTTTCTGCCACTTTGATGTGCTCATTGTCTGGTCCACACTCCCTGCTCTCTAAGAATGCAAGCTTTATGAAGACAGGGCCTTTTTCTCTTCTTCGTCAGTGTAAGATCCCTAAAAATTACTTGGTCTCAGTGCCTTAGTTTCCCTGTCTATAAAATGGGTTCATAGCAATAGTACTTTTCTCATAGGGCTGCTATGAGACTTGGAGGGGGGGAATACCTAGAAAGCACTTAGAGCAGAATCAGTTCTCAGTAAGAATTAATACATTATTATCAGCATTGTCTATTTCTATGCCACCTTTTTCCCTAAAACACATCTGGCCATGCTGACATAACAGACCTCAACAGATTGGAGTTTCCCCCGTCTGCTTGGAGGCAGGTCTGGAGGAGCCAGCCAGGTCTCCGGTGGGGGTGGGAAGGGTAGTGCAGAGGCAGTGAGGGCGAGCAGAGGCAGGAGACCAGCTGCCGCCTCCCTCCCCCTCCGCAGGCGCAGCCTCTAGCAGGCGCCTCTAGCATTCCCCCTTCCTGGGGAATCTGAAACCCTTCCTGGGGAATCTGAAACCGTGGGCACAGCAGAGGCAGAAGCTGCCTTAGCCAGTGTGGCTGACTGCCCCCTTCTCCTCCCCAGGACACCAAGCTGAAAACCATAAACGGTGAGGCCCCCACGGTAGACCTCTCCTTCCAGCTGCTTTCCTCCGAGGTAAGGCCGCGGGTCAGGGGAAGGTCTGGGGAAGGTCAGGGCCTGGCAGCCGTGTGCCAGCTCTTGTAGCCCCTCAGTGGGTTCCGAACTCTTTCACAATTGTTGGCCTTGTTCAGGGGCCCAAGCCAGGGGCTTTTGGAAGGAGGGGGTGCTGTTTTGGATGGAAATGTCTGAGGGTGATTTAAGGCTCCAGAAAACCAGAGGGGAAGCTGAGACCGGGAAGAGCAGAGGGCCGCTCAGCCCTGGGAGTTGCCTCTAACTCAACCCAGACCAAGCCTGGCTCGCTGGGGTCAAGGTTCTCCAGGGGTGAACTAGCGTCTCAGCTTCTGTTGCTGCATAACAGACCACCACAAACTTAGTGGCTTAAAACTGCCCTGATTTATGAGCTCACACTTCTGTGGGTAGGCAATCCAACACAGCAAGGCTGAAGTCAGGACACGGGCAGGTTCCTGTTCCTACCTGGAGGCCCTGGGGAAGAGTGTGCTTCCAGGCTACTTAGGTTGTCATCAGAATCCAGGCCCCTGCAGTTGTAGGACTGAGGTTCCTCTTTCCTTGCTGGCTGTCAGCCGGAGGGCCTCTCAGCTCCTGAAGGGCGCCCACATTCCTTCTCACAGTGCCTCCTCCATCTATAAGCCAGAAGGCAAGTCACATCCCCCTCACACTTCAAAGATCTCTGACTTTCTCCTCTGTCAGCAGCCAGAGAAAACTCTCTGCTTTTGAAGTGGCTCTTGTGATTAGGTCAGGCCCGCTCTGATAATGTCCCTATCTTAAGGTCAGCTGTGCCAGGTAACATCATCACAAGAGTGATAGCTCATCGTATTCATAGGTTTCAGGAATTAGGGTGTGGAATCTTAGAAGCTCATTTTTGGAATCCTCCCCTCCACAGCTGAGTTGACCCACGTAGAAAGACCCCAGGGGCTGAGCCCTGCCTGAGGGGGGTATGTCTTCCTTTAGCAGCTGTACCTGGACTCTGCGTCTGGCGTGCACCCGGCTCATTTGGCTCTAGTGCACCTGACTTTTTTCTCTGTGGTGCTGAGACAGGCATAAATCTGGGATTTGGGTGCTTTAGGACCGTGAACTCTGGAAATGCTTGCAGGGGCTGATGTCTGGATCAGCCCAATCCTGCTAGCTTCTCATGCCAGGAAAAATAGTCACCAGCTCTGGGGTTAATACTTGCCCTTGGCTTTGTGACCTTACCCATGAAGAACACAGGGAGTTCCTTGATGGAGAGTCTGAGAGGGTCTATCTGGGAAGGTACCAGCCCACAAGTGTCTCCCCACAAGGCCTCTGGTGAATACTTAAAACCTTCCATTAGCACCCCCTGGTGTGGAATGTTCTGCATTGCCCTCTAGGGAGTTGTCTGATTCTTGGTGAGAGTTTGCTAGGTATAACCTGATGTCGACACCTCCCACCCCGCCACCATCACCACCAAACCAGGCACAGGATGGAGAAGTTACTGAGAGAGGAGGACACAGAAGCAGCAAAAGACCCCAAGAAAGGGGAAGCAGGGTCCTTGGAGAAAAATGTCCCAGATGTTCCAGATTGGAGCTCAACCCTCCACAAATCTTCTCAGGGTCTAGAGTCTGCCAGTGGCCACTCCCTCACCTCCCCCTGCCCCTTCACTGGGGCACGTGTGTCCTGAGAACTGAAAGCGTCAAGTGTCACTGGTCAGGGCGCTGAGGGACCCAGGCAGGCAACAGGCAGGTGGGCAGGACACTTCCCCAGTTGCCCAGGGGCTGGGCACAAAGGTCTCAATGATGAATTATTCACTGGAGCTGTGCTAAGTGCAGAATTAATCCCTTTCCTTCCAGCTGGCGGCCTCACTAAATTATCCCTCCAAGTCATGCGGGAAAATGCTGCCGAATTCATTTAGCTGCAGAGTGTTTTGATCTGGGCCTTGCGATTTTAGCTTCCCCTTCCCCCAGTCCCCTCCCCATGGAGGCGGTTAAAAAAACCTTTCAGTAATGGATTTCTGAGAAGAAAGGAAAAGAAAGGAGATCAAGATTGGGTGTGTGCCAGGAAAATAGTACTAGAGGAAATTCAAATTCTGCAGCCAAGGATTCATGCACACAGTTAGTTCTTCACGTCCACACTCTCACATGATCGCGGGTACCCACACATGGACAAGCACATATGCACCGACAGCCACACACACACGCTCAACCCCGTCTGCAAGAGTGCACACATTTAATGCATATATACATTCTCACACACACGTGCAAACTGACACACACACGTTTTCACACTCCCGCTGGCACTCACGGAAGCAAAATCTTTTTGTGGTTAAACTGTTTCTTGGTGAAACTATTTGAGAATTGGCCAATAACTGACTCGCTTTGATTCTAGAATCTTGAAGTCCAGTTTGGGGGTCTGAGTATGAAGAGCTAATGTGGATGGACTTGATATAAGGTTCTTGCAGCCATGGTACCCGTTCTTTCATTCTTTTATCCACGTGTATTTGATGAGGACTAGAATTCGGCTGCCCTTGCAGATTGCAGTGAGCAGAGGGAGGGGCCAGCAGCCGTGGAGCCCATCTGCCTTGAATTCACCCTCCTTTGGCACAGACGGGGCTCTCTGCCAGTGTCTGAGCCCCTTTGGCATCCTCCTCCCTAAGGGACGGTGGGAGAGTGTTGATGAGCAGATCAGATGACGCTGCAGCTAAGTCTAAAGGGCGTGTCCCTGGCCCCTTTCCTCGCCGTTGCCGTCACTGTAATACCACCACTGTTCTCCGAGCAACTGCAGGTCTTCGCTGGGGTTTAGGGTCTTACGCTGACGAAGAGAAAAGGGCCCTGTCTTCATAAAGCTTGCATTCTTAGAGAGCAGGGAGTGTGGACCGGACAATGAGCACATCAATTCATGAGCAAATAACAGCTCATGATACAAGGCCTGATGAAACCCAGGTGGGGTGGTGTGATGGGGACTGCTCCGACAGGCTCTCCGGATTTGATGTGCCATCTGAGTAGGGTTACCAGTCAAGCTGCTGCAACAAAGAGACAGGGTTCCTTCCATCTCATTGTTCCACCTAAGGTGTTGTCCACCAATTTCTGGTGGAAAGTACCTGGCCTTCATCTCTGCATTACAGCCTGTGGGAAGGCATGGCAGACCTGGGACAAGAACCGCTGAGTCTTCCACTGTTTGAATCAAACACTGCTCAAAGCTCCATGAGCTGCCTCCTGAAGCCTGGAGAGTCCTGAGGACACTCTATCTGCAGGGGGGCTTATGATGATGCCTCTCAGGGGCCCTCATCCACCTGGCTAACAACTCCATCTTAGGGGCAACTCCTTGTGCATGGTCAGCTGTGCTGCGGAGAGGCAATGCTTCAGGACAAACGAATATGCGTGTCCTATTTGGGTACCAACCACCTGAGGACACAGCCTCTTTCCTGAGAGCTGCCATGTCTTGGAGGTTTGGGCACAGACCATCCTGGTTAGCTGACATTTTGGTGAGCACAGTCTCCCCACACCCACTGCTTCCAGTCACCCATTCTCAGAGCTCTAGGAACAAGAATACTGTGGAGTTTCCATATAGGCAGAGACCACAGAGGTGTCTCTCAACAGCCCACCCTGGATAGGAATCTCCTTGACATTCACCACGGGTGGTCATCCCAGCCCCTCCTTTTGCCCTGCCATGTCAGGGGGCTCACTACCTCCAGAAGCAGCCCATCCCATGGCTCAGTGGCTACAGCTGAGAGAAACCCTTACCCCACGTTGAGCCCACCCTGCCTCCAGGGGCCCTCCCGCTGCCCCAGGCTCCTGGCTCTGCCCTCTGGGGCTGTGGTGCAACCCCAGCGAGCCTCCTCCCAAGCCATCCAGTGCCGCAGCCAGACTAGCCAACGAAGCCCGCCAAGCCTGCGGTCTCAGTGAATGGCAAGAGGGAATGGTCTCCGGTTTGGGATGTTGTGCTTAAAGCAGGTTCTGCTGGTGATGGGTTAAGTTTTTTCCCTCTGAAGGGACTTCTCTGTGGACACATGGTGCTTAGAGTGATCTGCCTTAAGTTGGAGTTGTTGTGTAGAGTACATGTATAACTACACACAGATACACAAAAACTAGAAAAGCATGGACGCCTGCATATACTTAGAAAACTTCCCTTTAGTGCTTGATCAGTGGGGGTTCACCTTGGAGGTCCACTGGGCTCTGAGAGTCCATGAGCCTGCGGTACTCCACATGTACATGCACGAATAAACCTTTGGTCTCCTCCATCCCCTCTCTGATCTTGGCCTCTTCTCTTTGAAGAGTGCGATCTGGTCCCCTGGGAGTCAGTGCTTCTCCAGGCTAAGCCGTCTGTCTCTTTTAATGAACAGGTTTCAAGATCCCACAGCATCCTGGGTGCCCTCCAGCTTGCAGACAGCCTCTTTGAAGTGAGGCTCGCAGCTGACCAGGTTTCCCAGGCTGACTGTGTAGACTGGACCCTGGCACACACACAGTAGGTGCTCACTGTGTCAGCTGCCGCCTCCTTGTCTGGAAATGTACTTCTCCATGAGGTGAGACAAGTCCATGTTGCCATCTGGGTGTTTGGCAAAAGGTCCCCTCTTGGGGCTGGAATTTGGGATCCAGAGTCTTGCCTAGGCAGGGCTCCAGGTCACCAGGCAGAGGTAGGGCCTCTCAGATGGGTGGCCACCCCTCCTTAATTCACAGCCCTGAGAGATGCCAGAGGGTTGAAAACCCACTGCTCTCTTGGATTTGGCACTGGGAGGGGGCATTGGAGGAATGGAGGTGACACCTGCTACTCTCCACTGAAGGAAGGGGCAGCTCCCACAGTCCCATCTGAAGTCCCATCTTCCCCCTCCCTGTTTCCCTCGCAGGGAAGGTGGGTGGGTCTTTGATGACAGAGGGCTGCCCTGGTGTTTTTATTCAAACCACTTACAAAGCTCTCTCTGGAGACCGGCCCAGAGTGGGTACAAGTGGCTGTTCAGCAAGTGTGGAATGCAGAGTAGGGGACAGGCAGATGATCATGCTGGCTTTTGATGAATTTTTATGGATTTTTTGGAAAGCCACACATGACAACCCTGGGCTGGTCCTCAGAGAAGCCTCAACACATGCTAGCCTCCATTTCCTCACCAAGCCCAACTGCCCAGAAGGCCCGCATCCAGGGAAGCCCAGCATCTTCCTTGCTGCTCCTACCCTCCCAGGGGTTCTGTTCTACCCCAAGACTCCAGCTCTGGAAACACTACTGTATGGACAATGATGAATCCAGAGAAAAAGACCCTCTCCTCTCCTTCAACCTCACAACATCCCTACCTGTCTTCCCTACCCTACCCCAGGCCCCCAAGCCCACCCTACGCCCTCTACCTTCCCTACCTTCATTCTCCCAGGCCACATGGCAGTAGGCAGAGGAACAGGCCTCTCCCTCCCTAGCTCACAGGTACTCCTTTCCCCACCTGCTAAGATTCTAGGCCCAATTCAGAGATCTTCCCGTACAACCAGAGGAAGCTGGGCACAGGTGGGTGAGAAGTGGTAACCTGTGCTCTTCCAGGACCAGCCTGGCCCTTGGCTCACAGATGCTCAGTATTGGGACAGGGCTCACCATCCCACGATAAGAGGCTCCTGCCTGCTTTTCACAATGCCTGAGTCACAGTGCCTGAACCTTTCCCAGTAGTGTTGCATGCCTTGGGGACAAATATTGCTCCCTCTGTAGTCTCTTGGCTATCATGCAACTCCCTCTGGTACTGCCTACCTCAGGGAGGGAATGTGACACTCTGTCCAATACACAAGATTTTACAGACTCTACTTGCTCACCTCTCATGACAGGGGCTCGTTAGCTCTCAGAAAGCCCTATGTAGCCTCTGTACAGCTTGCTTGTAAAGCCCTTCCTCTTGCCTCTCTCTAGTTTCCTCCCCTAGTCCTGTCTTCTCCTTCCTGAGGCTGGCTCCAGAAAAGTCAGCTCCCATGCCCGTGCCAGCCCTGTTGTTGTTTACAAACTCACTATGTCATCTCCAGCCTGACCAGCTCTCCTTCCTCTGTGTGCTCTTTGTTGCCCTGGGTTTCGGCTTCTCATCCTCCTGGTTGTCTCCTCTCGAAGTGTTCCCCAAAACTGTGAAACTAGATTAGCACTAGTGGGTGGAGCAGGACTGTCACCCTGTTCTCCAAACATATTCTCCCTTTTGATGCAGCCAAAGTCTATCATTGGCTGTATTTTATTACTAACCAAGGCTGTGAGGGTCCATTTAGAGCCTGGGAGTCCAGCCTAGCATGTGAGCTGCTGTCAGGCAGCATGTGTGACAGCTCGTCTTCACCTTGAACCTCTGCTGCTCTATTTTGTTTTGTTTTGTTTTGTTTTTTCACTGCTGCTCTATTTTGAACTTAAGCAGGGCTTATCTTCCCTGTGATATTTCACCGTCTTCATCTCAGCCTATTGTCTGGGCTTGAGATCATTCTGGGGCATGATTTCATCATGTGTCACATTCACAGCCCCACCTCCACCCCCGCCTCAAGCTCTGGGTCATCTGTGGATGTGGTCTTGCCGCTGTGAGTGCTGCAGTTTGCACTAAAAAGTGTGCATCCTTAGATCTGGGTTTGAATTCTGGATCTTCCACTCGATCTTAGCCACCCTGAGTTTTACTTTTCTCATCCATAGGAGATGGTTGTGATCCCAAGCAGCCAGGAATGTAGTGGAAATTGAACGAGGGGGCGTGTGTCAGTGCCCAGCACAGCCTCGCAGACACTCAGTAAAGGCAGCACTTACTATTGTTCACCCAAGTTGCTGACAGACATGCTGAACTCGTCAGAGATGAGGACAGGGCTCCTGGGGGAGGGGATCGACAGAGCCCTGCTAATCCATCACTCGGCACCCGCCCCTCACGACAGCTGCTCCACCAGATTCACATCCATAAGGACGTCAGGAGGCCTTGTCAAGTGCTGAAGATAAACATCGCCAGCACCACATTTAGTCTCACAGCAATTTTCCAGGGAATGAAGAAATGGAGAAGAGACAGAATCATCTCTCCAGAGGCCAGAGCCCTGAGCTGGAGGCTGTGGCAGAGGTAGGGAACATGAAGACCTGTTTCTTGGCCCATGAGCTCCCAGGCCACAGACGGAGTGCTGCCAGTGTGGGCAGAGCCAGACCCAGAATTATACTGCAGGCGCATCCCAAATGCCTCACCGACCACCACGGGGTGGTCCTGTGATGTGATGTGAGCCTGTGACTCCTGGCCATGGATGGAGTGGATTGAGTCCGGATGTAAGGATGACTAAGGAGCTGGGCGTTCGGGCCTTCCCCTGGCCTGCTCTGCTTTCTGCATGAGCCCAATGCATAGCTAGTGGGTTGAAGAAAGTGGAGGGGGAGAGGAAGTGAGACAGGGCAGCAGCTTCCAGACCAGACTTCTCAGACAGTGGGGGCTGCTCTTGGGTTCTTCCCCATCTCAGAGCCAGACTACCACAGCCTAGACCTCCTGTCAGCCAAATCATGTGCACTCTTGGTCCAGCCAAGGTCATTCAAGCACAAATGCATCAACCACTCATTAAATCCCTAACCTGTGCCAAGTAGTAAAGCACCCCAACAGACCATCACCACCTATCCTGCCAAGAGTTCTAGTTGACGTGGGTGCAGTGAGTGTACAAAAGTCAGAAGAGTCATAGAGAAGCATGGTTTACACTCTGCTTGGAAATCTGCAAGGCAAGGGTGCTTCTGGCAGAGGGAACCACAGATGCAAAGCCACAGAGACATGACAGTGTCTGGAGAGCGCGAGACATGAGGAGGCTGTTGTGGGCAGTGAGACTAAAGGGTTAGATGGGGCATAGATTGTGGAGGGCCTGGATGCCTGGACACAGGGTTTATACTTTGTCATAGAGTAATGAGAAGCTAAGGAAGGTCTTTGAGCAGCAGTAGGGTGTGATCTGACCTATACCTTGGAAAGGTCTCTCTAGATGTGAATAGGGGAACCCACAGGGAAAGATTAGTGCAGAAAGACCAAATTTCAGGCTAACAAGAGTGAGCCCATAGCCTAGCCACTGAGCCATAGGCAGGGCTCTATTTAATACTAAAATCCCTGCCAGAATTTTAAAAATTCTTTGTCACTGGCTCCCTTCCTTTGACCTCACAACTTGCTTTTAGATTAACCCTCTGACACCATTTTCTGGAGAATGAGTCATGGCCCCAGTGAGGATTAACACCTGGGCCCTTCTTGACTAGCAGACAGACTCAGAGCTTCAGACCTCACTGCAGCTGCAAGACCACGCGGGATTTCATAAATGAGGCTTGCAATATGCAGGGGAGGCAGCAAGTCCTCTTGGAGGGGCCCCTTGTCTGAGCCTCGCCTTCAGCTGAAGAGATAAGAACCTACAACTGCAGCCACAGGAAATGACAAAGCAGCGACTGATCGGAGATCCACAGCACAGGGCTCATTACAGCGCTTGCCAGCGGGCGAGACACCCTTATCAGGGAGAAAATTGCATCAGGCCTCCTGAATTACTAGCGATTGGAAGCAGATTTCTTGGGACGCACTTTGTTAGATACCTAATGAGCAGGATACAGGCGGGCAGAGCCCAAAGCCAGCGGGGCGGGGGACAAATGTCTTTGTTAAACAGAATTTGTCAGTTTCCGCTCCAGGCTCCCTGGGGAGGGTTCAGGGCCAGCTAATTGAATTAAGAGCCTGTGTGCTCCAGCAAGAAGGCTCTGGGAGGGGCGAGCGGCTGGCAGTCCACAAGGCGGGCACTTTCAGCACCGAGGACAGCGGCTGCAACCAGGCTAGTCTGTAATTGCCAGGGCAGGCTGGAACTGTTGCATTTTGCATGATCGGGGATCTATGGGATGGAGTGGGTAGAAGGGAGGCAGAAGATGTTAGGGAAGGAGGGGGAACCAAGTGACCCAAGAAGCCTCAAGCCTGTTTTGCTATTGGCCTGGTCTGTCTCAACAGACCCTCCTCTGCAGGCAACAGCGAGGGCAGAGAAGGATGCATCATGCATTCACGTAGTGTGGGGCAGCTGCGGAAGCACAAGGAGTGGTGGGCTGGGCACCGAGTCTGAGTCAGTGCACTGCCGTGCATCTCTTTGAGCTTTCAAAGTAGGTCTCCAATTACAGCGCTAATGAAGCAGGACGTGCTGCAGCCACGGAGCCACAGAGCCAGGGCCACTTGTCAGCCCCAAGCTGCCTCTGCAAGCAGGGCTGAGCCTGCCAAATAGAAAAGCAAATAAGTAGGCTCCACCAGAAGCCTCCACCCCAACCTGGAGGAAAGTGGGGAGGGGGTTTTGGAGAGCAAGGCAATGCTGGACCTGAATTTTAGCATTGCTCCTTTCCCATCCTCCACCCTGACCCACCCCTACCTGAAGCCTGGTTCCTCCCTATAGTTTCAACAAGCTCCCCCTCCCATGAGGAGCAAGGAGGGAAGGGCACAATCCTTCCTGAAAAGGTGGGCAGACTGAAGCTTAGGAGTCTGGACAGGCAATGTTGACCCTAGAGAAAGGGAACTATTTGGGAGAATTTAAGCACATATGAGGCACTGTGGTCCTCCTGGGGCCCCTTACCTCACATGGCAAGAAAAATTGCCTCTGGCTTTCCATGAGGGGCCTGTATTATGTGAAAGTTTAAGGATTTTTCTATAAAAGTCACTCACCTGCCTTAACCTCCAACCCCCAGGCCAAGCAAAGTTGATTGCGGCAGGAATTGGAAATGTAGACAGGAGACCTGCAGGGGTGGGGCGGGGGGAGTACTGGCATGAAGCAGCTGTGGAGGCAAATATAGGCCAGGGCCAATCGTGGAGAGGGCAGAGCAAAGCAGAACCACTGAGTCTGGCAGGGGCTACAGGAAGAGCAGCTGGGGGTCAGGAGGGGGTGGGATGGGCAGAATAGACTGAAGTCCACAGGTCTTCCACCTTTCCTTCCCTCCTTGGAACACCACCCCTGCCCACCTGAGACTGATAGGGTAAAAGCGCTGGTCTGGACTAAGGGGTCTGTCTCATTTTTCTTACATCTTTGTGATGAAATTAAATGAATTATACATAATAAATTTCAAAATCAATGTAAAAGTAGAACCTGGTGTGTGCCCAGCTCTGATCAGGGATCCACTAAATGTCAGCTCTGGGTCACTGAGCTGACCTGGCTCATGCTGGGGCCACACAGGGTGGATGTCAGGGAGACAGGCTGTGGGGGAAGGGACTCCCTCAGCAGAGTGTCCTTGCTTTCAAGACTGATGGGGGCATCTCTTGAGACCTCTCCCTTGATTTCATTACGTCTACTTCCTCCCCTAACTGGATTAGATGGCAGTCTATGAAATCCAGGGCATCACGATTGGCTTTCTGCCTGGAAATGAGAAATGTCATTATAGGTCCTGAATCAGCATCTCACCCGAGCCCCAGGGGCCACCTAGTCAATGGGACATTGGTCTTTGCCCTGCGGTTTTTCTTTCCTCCCCTCTCTCCTGCATCCGTCTACCCACTCGTCCATCCAGTGTGCATTCTGCAGGTTTCCTGCTACAGCCAACCTGGCGCTCAGCTGCTCTGAGGAGGAGACAGCTGTGGTGCTGTTTCCCATCTAAAACACACAAAAACCAGGAAACCCCAAACCATCTGACTCAGATGCTGCACAGAGGTTATGTTCAGTAGGGGGGTCTCTGAATGAATTTTACCCTCCCTGAACCAAAGTTACTGAGAGGAGCAGGTGAGAGAGACAGCTAGGCCTAATGCCCAGGGACACAACAGCCCCAGAAGTCTTGGTTTTGGGGTGCAGTCAGTGCCAGAGTCCACTTCAGGGTCACCCAATGCTTTACTCTGCCCACTCCAAGAGTCCTTACATAGCTGCTGTCTCCTAGCACCCATTTGTTGGTGGGGGGCGGGGGGACGATGCCCAGACTGGACTGGATACTTCTGTACTTGTATGACTGTCCCTTAATCTGTCGATGCAAGCCTGAAAAGAAGTAATGAATGTTACTGAATTTCTGCACACCAGGTTTTATTTTTAGAGGGCAGTTATTTAAAAGGTCCTAGAGGTAAAGCAAAAGGTCTTGGTCCGGTTCATCTGGTTCATATGTGTGGATTTTCATATAGAGCAGCCACTTAAAGAGAGGGCCACCTGCACTCATTCTCACTCTGTTTGTTCAGGGTCAGACATTCAGGCATCTATCCTGGTTGGCGCTGTGCCCCTTGTTCCACTTGCTTCTGGAACAACACTCTAGACAGCGGAGTATTTGTCTGCTGTGTGGCCAAGACAGGATTCCAACAGCCGATGTTGGGCGGAAGCAGGTCACCTTTGAGGTTCCTACAAACTTGAGACTGCATGATTCTTTGAACAATGAAGTTAGCCTTTGGGGGCTAACTATGGATTTCCAACAGAGCTTTCAAGAAACCTCTCCCTAAAAGGAGTATACAACATGTCCCTAAGCCTGAGGAACTGACGTTTTGTCAGAAAAACTGGCAAAATAAACCTGCAATTGGAGGACAGTGTGAGAGCAGAGAGAGTCAGCTGCTAGAACGGAAGAACCCAGAAAAACTTTAAGCAAGTGTGGGTGGAGGCCATCAAGGCTTCCTGGAGGGGCTGGTGTCTAAGGAGGGTTGAATTCTGAACAAGCAGAGATGAGCGCAGCAGTCAAGTTAGGCGTGGAAGAAGAGAGCAGGAAGAAGAAGAAGGAAGGAGAAAGAGGCCCATCAGGGTAGAGAGAGAAGAGACTCTGTTTGGTGGGTGAGAAGGTGATGAAGGAGATGGAATGGAAAGCAAGCCTGCACAGCCAAGGGTGCCAAAGGCACTGGAGATGATCGCACCCATTGTTACTGCACCCAGTTTGGGAGTCGTGAATGGCATAGTTAACTTACTTTTTAAACAAACATGTCTTGAGCACCTACTATGAGGCAGACTCTGGGGTAAACAAGGTCCCTGCTTACAGGTAACTTATATTCTAGTGTGGGGATTGGAGGAGGGAGGCAGGCAGTAAACAAGTAAACCCATTTTTTGAAAATGAATTTTCTGGTAATTACTGTGAACACAATAAAATGAGATCATGTGACTAGAGTATATTGGAGGAAGGATTACTTTAGATGTATGGGCCTCTCTGAGACAATCACATCTGGGCTGAGACCTGAGTGATGAGAAGGGGACTGCCCTGAGGCTCTCTGGGCAGAGAGAACAGAAGTCGCAAAGGTCCTGAGGCAGGAAAGAGCTTGGCTTGTTGGAAGAAAGGCAAGGACAGTGTGGTTAGGGCGCAGTGAGCAAGGGGGGCAGGTGGGAGGGAGGTCAGGCATGCTGGACCTCCTAAGCCACGAGGGGGAGAGGCTTGGGGGTGTAGAAGGCGCGCTGATGGTAGAAGAGTACAGAGCAATTTCTCTGCACTTTCTCTTCCCAGAGGCCGGAAAACTTCTTGACACCAAACAGCAGCAAGGCTCTGCCCATCCTGGACCCCAAGATCTTAGATGAGAAGCTGGGCACCATCCGTGAGTCCTGGTCCAAGGCCGCGGTGAGCTCCACGATTGGCTCCAGCACACCCACCTCTCAGGAAGCAGAGGAAGAGCCTCAGCTGCCCAAGATGTCCCATGAAACGGTGAGCGTCTCCCCACCCTGCCGCCCGGGACAGGGATGGGGCATGGGGAGGGGGCTTGCCTGCCACCTGTGGGCCGGTTCATTCCTTGGCTGGCGAGTAAACTCTCCCTTTAGGCACACTCTTATGTGAGTCACCCTAAACTGGAGGAAAGTGTGGATTCTTCGTTTTACAGAGTTTCTTCACTTTTTGAATGAACTCCCATGTGATTTCTTTCAAAACAAACCCCTGCAACACTTGTAAGACCAGATTCCTCTGACTCAAGTAGTTGTCAGCTCAGAACTTCTGTGGGAGCGTGTCCTCTAGGTGATGGGATGCCCCCTGAGAGATTAGTTTCAACTTGCAAAAGAGGAAATTGGGGCTCAAAGTAAAGAGGACACTGTCTTTGGTCACAGAGTCTGTGCCCTTGATCATGGGAGTTGGTATGGCTTCCTGAAGCCAGTTGACCGGATGCTGGTAAAGGGATGGTGAAGGCGGCTGAGGTAGTGCCTTAACTTGGTGAGGGCTCAGTGCCGAGTCCTAGCCCCTTGATGCAGAAAGCTCCGGGACAAGCCACCAGAAAGACAGTCTGATCCAAGCCCCCAGGTGAGGTCTTGCCCCAGTAACCACGGGTGAATTCATGTGTGGCTTCCTCCCTTCTTCCACAGCGGATCCCATGGGGAACGCTGCTCAGGAAGATCCTGAAAAAAGGCCCAAGCCAAAGCCACCAGCCCATAGGGAAGCCCTGGGCCTCCTCCTCCCAGGACCTGCCTCTTTCCACTGACAGCCTTCGTGTCTTCCCCTGGCACTTCTGCACCTTCCTGGAACATATCCTATCAGGCGAATAGGAAGGGGTGCTCTCTGCTGGGTGTGCCCAGGGTGCTCCCATGTAGAGCACCCCTGCCCACCCTGAGCAGGGCCCTCCCTGGCCGGTGCCCGAGCACTCACGAGCTGTCTTTGTCTACACCTCTGCCCTTTGGGAAAGCGGCTCTCAGGCCTGACCTGCTGGCTCAGCCATCAGTTGGGTTAAAAATAAAGATTCAGACCTGATTTTGGAGACTTCAGGCATCATGAATAAACCAATGCCTGCTGCTCCCACAGCCTGGCCTCATGACAGCCCCTTCCTGTGCCTCTGAGCAGAGGTGGTGCAGGGGAGACAGGAGGAGCTGGAAAGGCCAGGGAAGAGAGGAAAAAGGAAGGTGCCAAGAAGGGGAAGAGCACACTGGAAGGAAAGAGAGAGGCAAAGGCGTTCCCTCCTTGGTCACAGCCCTGCAGAGAGCTTGGGGCACTCTACTTCCCCCACCCCTCCAGCTCTAGGGGCCCTCCCAGGGATGGGGCCAGCCAGTCATCATTCCTCTCTCTGTCCTCAGATTTACCATGCTGGTTATTCCCACCTCTGACACTTTGCCCAAGTTGAGTCCTTGGAGACCCAAGCCTCAGCTCCAGCTCCTACTCCCTAATGAGAGCTCGGAAGGACCAGGGTGGGTCCCAGGCAAGCATTCATGCAGCCAGTAGAGCCCAGTCACAAGCAATAGAGTGAGGGTGGGTAGCAACGGCGTACAGCTCCATGACAGTCACAGGTAGCATGTAGCAGTGGGTCACTGTTCCATAGCAACCAAACAAAATTACATAGCAATGGGCAAGCTCCCGCGACCGAGAGACACCGGGATGAGCTGTAGGACACGGTCAGGGGGCCGTGGGATGCCGTCGCATTGCAGTAGGCTCAAACCGTCTCACACAGCACTGCGTCACAGGAAGAGGCAGCCACAGGGCACGGGGCGTTCACATAGAGTCTCAGAACAGCGAAAGGTATGTGACTGGCACTGGAACACATCTGGGCAGCAGTGGCACCGTCACAAGGCGTGTGACTCCTGGACATGCAGCCAAGCAGTGGTCATGAGCAGCAGAGCCTGGGGGTGTGGCAGTGGGCCCGAGGACATGGCAGTGGTTGTGCAGTGAGCAGGCGATTAAGTGCGTCCCTCAGCTCTCAGCAGCTGTATCAGGCTGTGAGCCTCTCGGTGTCACCTGATTCCGGAGCACGCGGTCTGTACCTGGTCTGGTAGCACTCCCCCCAGAGCCCTGGGAAAAAGTCTGCTGCTGCTTCCCTCCAGAGCCTACTGTGGCTTAAGAGGAGATTGAACATCTTCTGGAGAAAGGAGCACCCTGGGAACAGAGAAGGGAGTGGAGGGGAGGCAGAATCTGTCCCCTCTCTGCGGAGAGGATGCCACGGCTGCTCCCTGCTGCCCTGGGGCCTGCCCGCCCCACCCCCACAGCTTCCCCTGGGGGCGCCTTCCGCATAGTGCGCCCTTGGATCCGCCTCCTTCCTGGAGTGCCATCTCGGGCTCCCTTCATCTGGGGCACCTGGCTTTGACACAGGCCTTTGAAGTGCCACTCTGTCAATGCGGTGTAAAACTCCAGTCCTGAGTGGGCCCGGCGGGGTCAGCGTCCCGTGGGTGTGATCTTGGGTCAAGTGTAGGACCCGGGCAGAGCTAGAGGAAGCCTCCGCCCGCCTTCTGCGTAGCCCAGAGAGTCTTTTCTGGAAGAAGTGGGCTTTTAAGTGAGGGTGAAGAGTGAGATGTTAAGAGCCTTCCCAAACATAGTAACTCTCCAGACACTCAGCACTTGTGGGTGTTCCCTGTTCACCCTCTAGATGCCCTGAACCCACCTCATGCTGAACCAGGCAATGTCTTCTGACACCAGAGAGCCAGTGAGATGAGAGGCTCTGTGCAGCCTCCAGACGGGCCCGGCTCCTTCACAGGGGCTTATAAAGCCCCTGCCATTGATGGAATTCTTGTTCCCCAGCAGCTCCATCTGCAGTTCCTCCAACAACCAGGAACCAGAACTCCCCACCCCTGCCAGTACCCAGCTCTGTGCCCAGCTGTGCAGGGGGTGGAGGCTAGGGGGTGGGACAAGGCCAAGGCCAAGGCCTTGCGCTCTGGGAGTCCCCCGGCAGGCAGGGGGTGACAGAGTAGGTGCACCGTAATGTATGTCCTCCTCTCTCTCCCTCCCGTGCCCCCCCAACACCCCGTTTCCTCCCTCCCCCTTTCCTTCACTGCTCAGAGGAGATTTGTGGCAGACCAGAGGGCTCTCGTACCAGCAGATGAATAATTGACAAGGGTTGTTTAAAGATTCAGTGGAGTTTTTCCAACCTCACCACACTGGAATAACTCATTTCTTTCATTCTCTGTTTGAAAGCCTGACCCCCTCCCTTCATCTCTACCCTTCCTGGTCCCCACATGCCCACCCTGCTCTGAGCACAACACTTTTGTTTCTCGCCCCCTCTTGAGTCTGTTGAACTCAAGAATGATCCCTTGATCCCTCCGTTTCTTTGTGTCCCCTTCCCCAGCAACTCCCACCCCATTTAACCTAGTAGGTTGACTTCAGTTCCCCTGGACACCATTTCCTCAAGGAAAAGGGACCCATTTCAAAGGTGAGGAGAGGAAGGAAGGCCAGAGAAGCTGTGGCTCCTCCCTAGTCACACAGTAGCAGAGGTGGGGACGCAGGTGACAGGAAGGCAGTCCCTCAGCCCAGGGGCTGCTTCCCTCCCAGCCAGGCGGAGGGGTGCCGGCTCTGCCGTGCCTTCCCAGGGTGGTGTGGAGCACTGTGTGTCCCTGAGCCTTGATTTTTCCATCTGTAATACAGGAGAGCTGCTTACCATGCCTCACCTGCCTCTCAGGGTCAAATGGAACAGGCGAGGGGCCTTCAGAAAGGGCTGGCAGTGTGGCAGAGACACCTATGAGCCTGGTCCTGAGAGTCTGCCTGGCATGGCCCTACAGTGACCAACCATCCCTTTTTGCCCCAGACCAAGGGGTTCCAGGGCTTGGGACTTGCAGTGCTAAACTTGAGATAGTCCCAGACAAGTTGGGCTGGGGTACTGACATGGGCCCTCCCCTGCCCCAGCCCTGCTCCTTTCAAGGTGGCTGCACCCTCCACCCCCTCCGCACCCCACAGCCACCGGGCACACACCCTCTGCCTGTCAGCCCAGCTCCGCACTGTCCCCTGCACTCACATCGCTCTTACCACCTCCTTGAAGTGACCTTGAACTCCCCTTTTCTGGGCCCCAGTCCCTCCTCTGTCAGCAAAGGAGGTTGGAACAGATGTTCCAAAGTCCCCTGGGCTCCTGGGCTGTGACTGGAGCCTTGGTCCTGCCCCCAGGCCCCCGCCCAGGATGAGGTCTGCAGACTAGTGAAGCTGAGAGGCCGGGGGCCCAGCCTCGGCTCCCCAGGCACCCCCTGGCGGCCAGTGATAGGTCCTGAGCAGGAGGCAGCTGCCAGCATGGTCTCTGGGGTATGGACACTACTTATGGCAGTGGCACCTAATAGCAGAAACACCAGCCCAGGGTGATGGCATCACAAAGCCCAGGAGCCTGGAGTTGGCCCCTATAAGCTAGAGTGACACAGAACCCAGCCTGGGAGGCAGATTTCCCGGGACATGAGAGTCTGCGCCCCACCCAGATCCTATGGACCACAAGGGGCAGAGAAAATACAGGAGAAACAGAGACGGAGACAAAGAAAGCACAGCCCTCTAGTGCCCACTTCGACAGCCTCGTATCAGATGCCCCTGACTCAGTGCCCCCTACAGGCCACCAGGTGTATTCTCGAAACATCACTGTCACCCCACTGTCCCTCCTGCTCCAACACCTGCTTCTCAGTAGTCCCGACTCCACTGCCCAGTGCTTGTAGCCCCATGTGCCAGCTCAGTCTTCTGTCTCTGTCACGCCATAAGCATCCCTGTTCTGTCCACCTGGCCTCCAGGCCCATCTAAAGACATACAGGCACCAGGTCCCAAGCCCCACTACTGCAGGCAGGAAGTGTCCTCTGGGGCTCCAGCCTCCTTAGCTCCTCCCCTGCACTCGTGCAGCCCCCAAGTGGTGAGCCCTGTGTGCTGGCGTTCCGGGGCGTTCTAAAAATAAATCTTGTGAGGGTGCAACAGTCACAGCTCCTGGGCTTGGCTGAGAGCCCTCACCAGCTCCCCTCCTCTTCCTCTCCCAGCTCGGTCCTTCTCTTCCTCCTCCAGTTCCTACAGAGAGAGACACAGACAGAGAGAGAGAGAGAGAGAGGGAGAGAGAGATAGACAAACACACACACACACACACACACACACACACACACACACACACACACACAACACAGCGCCAAGGATTTGAGGAAGGGAGGGTGGGGAGAAAGATGGAAAGGAAGAAATAAAGATCCCATTCTATGCAAATCTCTGTTATCTCCCCCTGCAGACCCCTTCCCCCCTCCTTTCATCTGTGCAGCCACTCAAAGAGCTGTGTGACCTTGGATAAATCACTCCACCTCTCTGGGCTGTCTCCTCATTATTAAGTAGAGGAAATATCCCCACCCCCACCTCTTGAGGCTGTGGGGAGGATTACCAAAACAGTGCATGACAGTGCATTGGAAACTGTAAAGGGCTGTCCACTTTGCAGGAGGCTTATTAATAGTCACTGTGTTGACGAGGCTTTTTGAGATGGAGAATAAAAGGAGGTGGGGGAGCACAAATCCCTCAGGCCTCCCTGCTCTGACCCCTTCTCCAGAAGGGCCGTTCCCAGACCCCTGACCCACTTCTCCTTCCCCTCATCCCTGGAATCTCCCCGGTGGGCCATTCTCCTCCATCCATCACCTGGGACTAAAGAGATTAATAAACGAGGCTCATAACTCAGCTGCCGGGATGCAGCAGATATTTACAGCTCCGTTTCAATTTGCAGAGAGATTAAGTGTTTGTCGATTTATTGTCTTGGTGTGTGTGTGTGCGCGCGGCCCCCTGCCGGCCAGCTCCCCCTCCCCGACTCCACATACTCTCACTTGTGGGCTTACTTGCCACCCCACCATCTCCCACCCCTCTGGGTCCTTGGAGTCGGTGGCGAGCCTGGTGCTGACCAGCCGGGAAAGCCACTAGCCACCGAAGTGGGCTTGTTTTTCTGACCAATTTGGCCAGAGGGGCAAGTTGGCCCAGGGCCCATGGAACAGGGTGTTGGACAGGATGAGCGAGGAATACCATCTTCAGATGATTTAGAGGGCCCTTTCTGGGCCTCCTCCAGCCTCATCTCTCCCCAGAGCAAGGGATCCATGGGGCCAGGTAAATGCTCCCTAGAGCCCAATCTAGACCGCTGTTTGGGTATCCAAAACCCCAGAATTCCCTGCTCAAATGGAATTGGACCTGCTTCTGAGGACAGAGCAGGCCTCTTCCCAAAGTCCATCCTCCCTCGGGTTGGATGCTTTCAGGGATCTGAAAGGGATGCTCCTAGGCCCAAAGGATGGCTGTTTAGCGGGGAGGGTGGTCACCTGCTGAGAGCCTCCATTTATGCCCTTGTCCTGGTCCTCACAGATGTCAGGGGCAGATCTGGAGATGGGAGGCACACTTCCAGGGCGAAAGCCCCCAGGCTAACTGGGGAGGGGCCTGCAGAGGCCAAAGGAAGTGAGCCAGCCTGGGGAGGCGGGTGCGAAAGGGGTGCGGCCCCCGGGACTGGGAAGGGGAGAGAGCTGCGCCCCAAGTCTGGGCAGTGCTTGAGGAGCCAAGAAGGGGGCCTGTGAGCACAGGGAGCAAAAATGCCAAGTGCTCCCCCACCCCCACACACCCTGATCCTGTCCCCTTCCCTGTTGACTCCGTAGTCAGGCACATGTACTCACTTGTTCATTCATTCATTCATTCATTCGAGCAGCTTTCTGAGCATCTACTACGTGCCAAGCCCTGTTATCTCCCCCTGCAGACCCATCTGCTTATCTGTGCAGCCATAGGAGGTTTGAGTCCTGTCTCCACCACTCAGGAGCTGTGTGACCTTGGATGAATCACTCCACCTCTCTGGACCTCTTCCTCAGTTAAGAAGAGGGAATACTCTTTTGAGGTTTTTGAGAGGATTAACACAAGAGCGGATGGCAGTGCCCTGGAAACTGTGAAGGGCTGTCTGCTTTGCAGGAGGCTTCTTAGTAGTCAATGCATTCGTGGGGCCTTTGGAGAAGGAGGGAGGACGTAGTGGGCGGCACAGCTCCCCCAGGCCTTCTCTCTGATTCCTCTCCAGAAGCTTGTCTCCAGGCTTAGCTACAGTAACATGAAGATAACTCCCTACAAACGTCCCTGTCCTCGGGAGCCACCCCCCCACCCCCCCACCCCCACCCCCACCCCCACCCCACCCCCGTTCAGCGGGAGAGACACACTCACACAGCAGGAGGCTGTGGCCCAGACTGAGGTGCGCCTGCTCGGGGGAGTGTGGGAGCACAGAGGGGAGTGTACCTAAGCCCGCCCCACCCCCGTCAGGACACACGTATACAGAATGTCAAGTGGGGTCCACAGATGGCACTGTTGTCAATGGTTGTTAGTGTGAAAACCGTGCTAGATCCTTCATTTGCTGGTACAAGTGTAGGTGGGTGAACTTGTTCCTGCAAGAGGCATCTCCTGAGTGGAGATTACCTGTGTGTTTGTGTGTATCTCTGTGTCTCCCAGGCGGGACTCTGGCCTGCAGTCTCACCAAGAGGCACTTTGGGGCCCTCAGGCTAGTCCCTTCGCTCTCTGGACTTCAGTTTCCTTGCCTGTAAAATGGGAGAATACCTTCCTCCTCTGAGGGATGAGAAGGTCTTAGGGGTGAGGAGGAGAGGACTGAGGGGGTGGATGGAATATTGGATTATCCAAGTTAGGGTCTAGCCCCAAGCAGCCAAAGATTGGGCTCCAAGAAGGTGTGGATGAGAGGCCCACTGAGGCAGAGCCCCCTGCTCAGGAGGAGAGAAAATTCACTGCTGGGGGAGACCACTGGATGGGAGGGGCATCCAGAGACCAGGCTTTTAGCTTCTATTCCGCCACTAACTTGGGGACTCACCCTGGCTGACCCCCTTCCGTCTCTGGGTCTCAGCCTCCCCCTCTGTGGAGTGAGGGCCTGGTCTGCATGATTTCCTCTTTCGTCCTGGCAAACAAGGCAAGCGGAGGGAGGACAGCCTCCTGACTCTGGTCTTTCGCCAGGTGGCTGGTGGCGCCCTGGGCCACTGTCCAGCTCAGTTCCTTGTTTAAACGGTGGGTGGGTGGGGCAGGAGTGCATCTCTCTCTGTAAATAAAGCCATGATGAGTCCATAAATTGCTGAGGGCTCAGATCATCGTTTGGTGAGGGTGGGAGAGGACTACAGAACCAGGGGTGGCTGGGAGAGATTTGCTAACCTGGGAAATGGGGCCCATCCCTTCTGCAAACTGCTGGCTCAGCCCTCCTTTTAACAGTACTGATTATAGCTTTAATGAGCTCTTACTCTTCTCCCAGAACTTTGTCATAATCTTGTTTTATCCTTACACCAATCTGATGGACGTACAATGATCATCCCCATTTTGCAGTTGGGGAAACTGCTGGTAGCTCAGTAACCCTCCCAGGGCCCCGGGCAAGACTGAGGGAGAGCATTCACTGGTCCACCACAGGTCTGAGGCCTCAGCCCGGTGCCTGCTCCCGCAGCCGCCTTGGCCAAGCATTGTGACAGAAGTCAAGAGCCCGGAGACTGTGACTCACCATCTCCCCAGCCTGTCTGGGTGAGGGGGCTGCCTCAATTTCCAGTAAACACCCAAACAGAGCTCTGTGGCAGCAGGGCCCCCAAATCTTTGAGGGTACTTGTGGAGGCCTACACACCATATTACCTACGCCCCAAATAATGAAAAGTTCTAAATCAATGTGTAGCCCAAAATACATTTTACTCTTCTACCTTGACAAATACATCTTAGAAACAACCTGAGAATTCTCAGATTCCACAATGGATTCTGGTGACATGGGGAGAGGAGCTCCCACCCCTCTGCCCTTGGTACCCCCATCTCCCCCAGGAGATGTCCCCTTTCCTTCTTACCCAGCTCAGTTTCACTACCACAACCTAATGACCCAGTGACCACATGAAACCTTTTGCCTGTGTAAGGGTACACCATTACCTTCAGGAGGACAGGCCCTGGAAGCAGGAGGGGACTCCGGGACCCCCGGCACCAGGGTGTGGTCTAGAAGGGTGCTCAGGCTCTGAATGGGCACATCCCCTGGCCCCACCAACTCCTCACCCCAAGGGGAGGGTGACAGCCCTCTACACATAGGGCCCAGGATGGGGCCCTTCTTGTTCAGGGCCAAGGGCAGAACTGTCCCTCCCCCAGCTCAGTGACTCTATTCGGGTGGACTCCTGAGCTTAGAGTAAATGCTTTTGAGTACAATCCAGTTTCCTCCTGATGTGGACGAGAAAAGCTCAGTCCATGTGCTTACGTGCGCGCGTGCACATGCACACACACACACACACACACACACACATTTGGTGTTAAATATCCAATCAGGTCCAGAGATAATAGAGAAGGGCCAGTTCACTCCCAGTTTAATCAGATAAAACGCCCATTCATCGCTCCTCCAGTGGCAGACACCCCCTCCTCAGCGCAGCCAGGACTGAGCGGATGGGCGGGAGAAGGGCTGAGACGCCAGAGGGAACTGTGGGTAAGAAGCGGGTTGAATAGGTGGGCTGTGCCTTTAAATCTTCAAGGTGGGGGGGCGACAGCGTTGCCCACAGGGGACTAATTATCCTTCAGCCTCTAGCCAGCTCTTACTCAAACAGACAAAAGGGGACTCGGCAGCCCTGACGGCTCTAAGCTTCTGCGGCAGTTTTTTCTGCTCTCAGATATGCAAATCGGCCTCTGTGCGGCGGGCCCAGGGGATGACTGGATAGTGGCTCAGGGACGTGGAAGGGCCAGCAAGGGCGAGGGCCTGGCGGCTGGACCCCCTCAGAGGCCTGCTTTGGGAAGCTGGAGGCATCTCTCACGCCCTCCTCTGGCTGGGTGGGGAGCCCACTCTGAGCTCTGTTTTGCCAGTAGGGGAGAGACTTGTAGAGGCCAAGATGAAGGCCCCCTCCCTCCCACCTTCTTTAAGAGGTGGGACTCCTTTGGAGTGCCAGAGGGGCTCCCTCGGGAAGCTGGCTCAGGATCTGGGAGTCTACAGTCCAGATGGAACCCTCTTGCCCACGTGAACCCCTCCACCCTAAGACACAGCCACCAGATGTGTTGTCCCTGCCCTAAACCCTTCCATGGTTCCCTCACCTGCAGCACGAGCCCCTCAGCCTGATGGCCCCTGTGACCTCTGAAGCCTGTGCCCCAGCCCAGAATAGTCTACCCACATCCAACCCTGATGGTACTTGCCCAGAGCACCAGGCCTTTGCGCCTCTGCTTTCTCTGCCTTATATCCCCTGCCCCGCCTCCACTCTTGGGGCCTGGCACACAGTAGGAGTTCAGTAAATGGGTCCACAGATGCATAAAATACCCCTTCCTAAGCCACCACATGACCCAGGGGAGAAGACAGGTCTGGGTCAGGGATGGGAAGTTTGCTTCCCACTCAGCTCCCAGCCAGCACCTATAGGAAACTCAGTCTTTTCAGCTGTGAAATGGGGACAGTGGTAACACTTACCCCACAGGCTGACTGCAAAAAGCCCATGGTGCCTGGAAAGGGTTCTGTGAGCTGTCAAGGGCCTCTGGTGCCTTATCATTCATAGCAGGAGGTGAGGAGGACAGTGTAGGAGAGTTTGCGGGGAGCAGGGAGGAGACCAGATTCCATCTCTCTCAGATGCTCTGAGATCCTCATTTCAGACAACCATCAGCCACTCCCTTGGGGAATCCATTCCTGCACTGTGTGTGGGTCTCTGCCCTACCCATCCCAGGCCTCCCCAAGTCCTCTACAAAGTGCGTGATATTACTGCCATCTCAGCAGGAGGGGCTTGGGTCCTGGACCTTAAAAGTGTGAGGGCAAACAAATAAAAAGTGTGAGGGGACTGGTCCTGAAGCAGGACTGGAGATGTGCTTGGGGAAGAAGGTCTGGCTAATCAGGATTTGCATTCTGAGACTGAACCCTGGGCCTGATGTAGACAGGGGCACGGGATCTCGAAAGGCTGGGTGCAGAGGAAGCCCCCAGGCAATGGGAACACCCCAACCCAGGGAAGACCCTCCCATCTTTGCTGCCTGCATCTGTGAGGGCCAGGGCCCAGGAGGATTTCCAGGGCTGGGAAGGGTGACTAGTGAAGGCAAAGCGGTCGGTCTCCAGCCGGGTGAAAAGGGGATCTGAAGGGACCTACTGCCTTGTGGCTCCAAAGGCAGAGTGTGACATGGATTTCCAGAAGCATCACCAGGGAGTTTGAAAGTAGAAACACTGTGAAGCTGTGGGGTGAGCCTGGAGCCTGGCAGAAGTGGAGTACGGTTCCCAGCAACGCAGGGCTGGGATGGAGGCAGGAGGGGTGCACCAGTCAGAAAGGGTCCAGCCACCGGGCTGGGGGCAGAGGACATAACAGGCTCTTAAGGTGAACCTAGATGGGGCCAGAGAGGCAGAGACAAGGTCCGTGAGCTCCAGGGATAGGGACCTACATCTGACCCGTCCCCAAGTACCCTGAGGCACTGCCCAGCCATGCCAGCCTCCCCAAGAAAGCCCCTGGGAGTCTGCCCCTTCTGGCTCACCAGGCCTCGGCACGTGGAGCAGAGGATCCCTCCCAGTGCTGGCATTCCAGGGGCAAAGGTGAGTCCTGAGAGAAGGAAGAGGCCCCACCTCTAGCTCCTCTGTAACTCTAGTCCCTCCCCCTTTCACTGTCCCTCCTTCAGCTTCAGATTGTCGCAGCCCCCTTGGATCCCCCGAGAGACCCAGCTGTCCAGCCTGGGGCTCCTTGCCCCACACCAGAGACTGGGCAGGTGCCCCCCGGCCCTCTTCCCACCACAGCCCTGCTCCAGGGCTTTTTCCTCCTGGCCTGGGGAGGGGACATTGAATAGGAAGCAGTGGGCACACACCTTCACAGAACTGATGAGATGGGGAAGGGTGAAAATGAGAGCCTAGAATTTAGTCCTAGGGCTCCTGATAATCTAAAAAGATGATGCTCTGCTGATAATCTCAATTCCCTCTGGCCAAAGATCACCAAGAAGGTGGGTGGGAACATCAGGAAGGTGCGTTGGAAAAGGAAATAAAGGACCCAGGCCCTCTTAAGTGATTCAGGGCAGAGTTGAAGGACATGGGGCTTTGCTCTGGTTGGATGCTCTCAGGAGGAGGATAATTCTGAGTGGGGTTTTAGTGGTTCTTTTCCAGGGGCAGGGGAATGTACGAGGCTACACTGTCCTTAGTAAAGAATCAGCAGGCACTGGTATTAGCCAGGAAAGACTGCTGTCTCGTCTTTTTCGTGGTTTGGACAATGTTCATGTTACGTCTGTTTCAGACATGATTACGGAGTGGTCTTTATGTCTTGCTGGTCAGAGAGCACCCTTGTATGATCCTGTGAAGTTAGGCTCAACAGGAGAACACCGAGGTCTAGCTGTGTGTACCAGGCCAGTTCCTGGCACATGCGGGGCCGCCTCTCTCCTTCTCAGTGGCTTCAGGCCGAGTGACAGAGGAGAGAGGGAAGGGGCGTGTATTACACACACACCGGTGCCAGGCACTGCCCACGACACTGGACAGACACTGCCCACTCAGTCTTCACCCCGGCCCTCTCCCTGTTACACGGATGATGAAACTGACGCTCAGAGAGGTCAAGTGCTTGGCAGAGTCAAGAGTAACTGGCAAAACCAAAACAGAACTCTGGCACCAAAGTCTTTTCCACTTCCTTCCTTGGCCCGGAGGCTGAACCTCCGCCCACTCAGGACCCTAAACTGTGTCCCCCAGGCATCCCAGCTGGACATCTCTTGCTGCAGGGGCTCAGCTTGGCTGTCACAAGCCAGCCATAGTGTCAGCAGTCGCTCTGGCTCAGGCTGGTCCCCTGTGCCTAAAGGTGTGAGGGGTAATGAGGCCCCGTAATTAAGGTTTCTGGAGACATGGCCGGGAGATTTATAGACAGGCCTTGTCAATAACTGCGCTCCTGACTGCAGGTCCAGCGAGACATCGATAAGTGCTCGTTACAGCTTCTCGCTGCTTCCTGCCCTGCCCCCCCAGCCCCCTCCCCTCCCCGGCCTGTCAGCCTGCCTGTTCACAGCGCCTTATGTACACAGGCTTCGCTCAATTAATTTGCACTCATTGGCACCATCTGTTCTTTTCATGTGTCCTGATCAGGAGTGTGTGGGTCCTGCCTCCTCCTCAGATGTGCTCCAGAGCGGGGACATGGCACCCCCATCAGCCTAGGACTCCTGAAGGTGGGGCCAAGTCCTCCTCTGCCTTCATCTCCCTCCCCACCTCTAGCCTCCCCCTGCTGAGCCATGCCTGACCCAAAGCCCTTGCAGGCCGCCTCTGAGCCTGACTCTGCCAGGCAGGGCCTCGACCCTTCAGAGGAAGCCCTCTAGTCCCAAGGAAGCCATCCCCTAAATGGCTAGCTGTCCCTGGGGGCTAAGTGGCAGGGCCCCAGTCCTGGTCCTAGCTCTGGCTCCCACAGCCCGAGGTTTTCAGGTCCCTGCTCCAAGAACAGGGACATCACTGAGTCACAGGGTGAAAGGGGGCTGAGAAGCTGTAGCTGAGTCTGTCTCCTGTGAGCGGCACAGGGCCTTGGCTTGCACAGCCCTCAGAGCGAGGTGGCACATGGCCTGGAAGCTCCCGTCTGCCAGGGCAGGGGGCCTGCCCGGAGAACTGAGAAAGGGCAGCATCCTAAGTTTGCCTGCCTGGGGCTGGTTCCCCATTCCCAGGTTCTTGGCGGCCAACATCTCAACCCTGCTCCTCTCAGGGCCACTCTTTCTTCCTGGTCTCAGCCCCTTCCGACTCTGATAGACTGTGCTTCCAGCCCTCCACACAGATCCCTGAGATGGCCTGGCTTTCCTGGCCCTGAAGGGCTGTGAATGCTTAGCTGCCTCTGCTGCGGGAGGCTGGGCAACGTCTTGCCCTCTCTGGGCTCTGGTGCCCTCTGCAGCACACAAGGCATGTTGATAAGGCAACCAGGTCTTATCCTGGGAAGGTCTTGGGAAATTCATAGTCAGGCTCGGTGCCAGCCTCTCGCTCCAGCCCAGCACGCCTCGCCCGACTCTAACAGGCGCCACACTTAGGTCTTGGCCTGGCGTTCAAGACCCCATGACTGGCCACATCGGCCTCATTTCCCACCGCCCCTCCTCCCCACACATCCTGACTATGCGCGCTTCATCCCGTGTGCCCAGCTGCTTCTCACCCTCACCCCTTTGTTCCTGCTGTTCCCTCTGCCAGGAACCCACCCCTTCCTTAGTCCTTTATCACCTGACACACTCCTACGCACCCTTCAAAACTCATTCCAGCTCTGGGATGCCCTCCCTTATTCCTCTGCCTGCACCCCAGGGTGGGGAAGGGCCTGGCTGAGGGGCTCCCCCACTAGTGCACTGACCACACTGATGTATCACATCACACTGTGCTTGCTGCCACATCCTCTACCAGACAAGCTCCTCAGGGACAATACAAGGTCCCAGCCTTGGTCACATCTGTGCACCTGGTGTGTACCAGTTTGAGTCTGGCCAAATGGGGCTGCCAGGCAGTATGTGTTGAATAGATGGACTCCGGTGTCCTGAGCCTGGGTTGGGGGAAGGGCAGTACTCACCCTCCCCCGTCGACGGAGGGTGGTGCTCCTCCTGCCACCCTGGCTGCCCACCAGCAGTCATGGAGGTCTCGGGGTGGGCAGTGGATTCAGTAGGGCCAACGCCGTGCACAGCCGGGGAGGCAGCCAAGGAAGGGGCTTTACCCCGCTCCCTGCCCACCCTCCCCCAACCCGTCCCCGCCCCTGCCCAGTGCAGGGCCCCTGTGTGAATGCTACTGTCGGAATGTGGTGAGTCCTCTGCCGCAAGCAGCTCCAAGCTGTATCGGGCCTAGGAGCCTGAAGCTGGGATCTGCCTTGGGGGCTGGAAGTGGGGACGTGTGATTCACGGCTTCCATGTGTGTTTCAGGCCCGCTGGTGGCGTTTCTGCCAGGAGAGGGCTCTAGAAGTGGGGACCCGCCCTTGCTTGGAGTATGCTGAGCTTCCAGGTGCTGGTGTCTGAGGCCCCACACAGCCCATGTGCAGAGACACAGAGCTTTGGGTGCCCACAAGTCCCCTTCCAGACTGGAGCAGAGGCCTGCAGCTTGGCAGGGTCCAAAGAAGTCCAGCAACATACCAGAAGCAATGGTACAAACCACCTCTGCTCCAGTCTCTTCTGTATGTCAGTGTGGTGGCTTTATTGCAGGGAGGGATGGCATTCAGGACAGCCTCAGCATGTAGGAGCCAGACCCAGGGCCTGTGGGTATTAATGGCCTGCATACCCTGCACTGACTTCCCCTGAACTGGGGGCAGGGATGCCCGGGGCCCTGCAGAGGCGAGATCCCAGCCCTAGTGAGTGAGGGAGCAGGCAGGGAACATGACTTTGCCCTGGTGGACCTGAAGGCCTACTGAGGACAAGAGAGCCAGCCCCAGGGTCTGGGCAGATGTTCAAGAGTACCAGCTCCCCCAGCGGGACAAGCTTCCTGACCCCTTCCTGCCTCACTTCCCCACTCTGCTGAATAAGTGTGATGGCAGCTGCCTCACTGGGTTACTGGAGGGATGAAACTGAATTGATCTGTAAGTATTCAGAGCAGTGCCTGCCCATGGTGAGCACTTCTGATCTGGCTCAGGCTCTAGAAACTCAGAAAAGAGAGCTGCCATCCCTTCTAGCTAAGGAGAGTGAGAAAGGCTTTTGTCAGGAGGTTGACTCTTTAAGAATGGATCTGCAGAGACAGGATGAAGGTGCCTCCATCCTGTTTGCCTCCATCCTGTTGGTGAAGGAACCACAAAGGCACAGAGGCAGGACAGAACAGAACCTCTGTCCTTCCCCCAGCAGTTCTGGGGCTGCAGGAAGTGGATGGGGGGGGCACTTGTGGAAGGGGAGCTGCGCTATGAGGCTAGAAGGGGTGGGGTTGGGATCACATTGGACCTTGACTGCAAAGCTGAGTCAATAACCCCTGCTCCAATGCCACCGGAAGCTCCAATGCTTCTCCATTCTCCCCCTGCCTCCTCCACACCTTAGCCCCGAGTCTACCCTGCTTCCTGGGCTCCATGGAGGAAGGACATCCCCCAGCCCCACAGAGAACCCTGACCTTCACATAGCAGCTCTCTGCTGTGTCTTACCACTTTAAGGAGTCAGGGTGCTCCTTAGCACCCATTGTATGGATGAAGAGCCTGAGACCAGGCAGGTCCCCCTGGGCTTCAAGGGGCAGGCTCAGCTCTTCGGGTACGGCTTCCCCTCCCTCCCAGCATCCCACACTTGCTCTGTGTCCAGTGACAGACCCCTGAGGGCTCCACAGAGCGGTGCCCCTCCTGCCTCCCGCCAGCGCAGCGCTGGAAGACAGCCGGGCCTGGGGCCTGGCTGAGCAGCGACGCCTCCGCGTGGTGCATTATTGATGGGGCTTCTAATTGTGCGTTTCCCAAAGTCTACAGGCCTTTGATGAAAAATTCATGGCGCGCCCGAGGATGGGAGCAGAGCAGATTCAATCGATTGGCAGCGCAGCGGGTGCGGGAGCCCTGGGCCCCTCTCGGGGGAGGGGGGGGCGGCTGAAGGCTGGGCTGGGAAGGGGTATCAGTCTGCCTTTGCCTTTATCTCAGGCTTCTGGCCACAGGGTCTGGGGACAGGAGGGGCACACACAGCAGAAGGCAGCAGCCATTTCCCCTGTGGGGAGGCTGACGGGCAGGACCAGGAGGGTCTAGTACCACATCTGGGATGCCATCTGGGTGACTGGTGCCGCCCAGAGAGGATGGCCATTTCCATCACAAGCCTCATTTTCATTTCCCTAGAGAAGTATTAGAGCCTCATGAGTCCCCATGAGTCCCACAGAGGAGCTACTCACATGCCAGGCATTCTACTTGGAGCTTTACCCCCGGCAACCTCAGTACATCCCCAGTGGCTCCAGGAGATGGGCACGGTCACACTCTCCATCTCACAGAGGAGGAGACTGAGGTTCACAGCGGGACTTGAACACAGCACTGAGCAAATCCAAAGCTCACTGACTTCCCTCTGCCCCCAGCCATCTTAGATATGAGCCCCAATGCCGTGTGAGGCTTGTCCTGTTCAGCTCCCCAACCCCATCCCTATTACACAGGAGAAAAACCCCACCAAGAAAAAGTGAACTCTCCGGGATCTTAAAGTCAATTAAATGAAAAATGAGGCCTGCCCAGGAGAAGAGAAAGAGCTTCTCTACAACACTGACAAGGGCCAGAGGCCCCCACCCGTGCGGAGCTCTGAGCCAGCACCCAGTAGTCAGGGGTAGCGGTGCCTCAGGCAGGGCTGGGGCTTTTGAAGCAGGTCAAGCTGTCTTGGACTGTCCGGTCAGGGAAGATTCTTGTGCCACCACCGAAACCCCAGGGACCCCGACTTTCCTTCATCCATTCATTAAACAGGTGAACAAATATTTATGAAGTCCAAGCATTGTGCAAGCACCTTCCTAGTGCAGCTTTGGGGGTGGGGCTATCAGGAAAGGCTTGGAGACCAAGCTTGCCTGGCACAGACAGGCTGAGCCGAGCTCAGCTGGGGAGAAGCCCGACAGACCCCTCCACGCCCCTCTCAGCAACCCGGGCCAAGGGCGGTCAGAGCAGCTGGCTCTGCCTTAGCGACCAAGGCCGTTTCTAGGTGGTGGGCTGCCTTGTTTGGGTTTGTTTTCCTTTTGCTTCCCAGTGAGTTCCTTTTAAAAACATCCACCCATGTTGTCTCCACTGAACTAAAGGGAAAGGAATTTGTCCAGACTATCAGGAAAGCAGAGGTGGGAAGGCTCTAGGGACAGGCGTGGGGCCCCAGGCCTTGCTGTGCAGCTGCAGAAGCGTGAGCCCGGCCTGGGTGGCTGTGGAGGGATTGCTGAGGGTGCAAGGGCCAGAGAAAGGGGCGACCGAGGGCCAGAAGTAGGAGGAGGTTGAGGGGGAGAAGAAGGAGGAGACTGAGGGTACAGGGTAACCAAAGGGTGGAGACAGTAGGGTTGGAGTGGGGAGACTAAGGGGGAGACTGAGGTCTAGCTAGAGGGCAGGGCAGGGCAGGGCAGGGCGAGGGTTGCTGGGACTAGAGTTGAGGAGACAGAGGGCCGGAGCCCTTCAGGGGCTTTCCTGGCCTCCTGGCCCCACAGCCCTCCCAGGCCTGCCATCTCCTTGCAGTGCCCAGGCCGAGGAATGAGCCTAACCTGGTTCCAGCCACCCCACCCAGATGCCCCCACCATTCAACTAAGGGGAAGTGGCCCCTTGGGCCTGCCTGCTTCCAGCTCAGGGCTGGGCTCAGTCACCAGGCAGGCACTTGTTGTGGCAACAGTCCCCGGGGACCCATCCTGGGGAGCAGAACTACTAGCAGGAAAGATGAGGGAGCCAGAGTCCCCATCCCTTCCAGCCCCCAAGGCTGCCCCAGACCTCCTTGATAGCCGCTCTGTAAGTCTGCCCCCATGCCCGCCAGGTCGGGGAGGACGGGTTGGCTCACCCAGCAGCCAGGCATTTTGAGGTGTATCGCCTGGCAACATTAAAGGTGTTCCCAGGGCCCGATGGAGGGAGGACAAAAGGATCAGGCCTACAGGCACTGGCCCCTAGATGCCTGTGGTCACAAGAGCCTTCCGTGGGGCTCCCGCCCCAGCCCAGGCCACCTGAGCTCACACCCAGGAACCCAGAAAGGGAAGAGAGAAGGACTTCTGGAAAAACCCCTGAAAGTGATCATTGTTTCCCGCTAATGTGGGCCCTGGCTCTGGCCTCTTGGCAGTCCAGCCCCAGTCCTAGAAAGTGGAGGGGCCTAGGCTAGCCTGGGGCAGTTGGGCCAGGAAGTCTTGTTGGGAGGGCAGAGCTCACAGGGGCTGTGATGGGTGAGGCAGATGTGGGCTTCCAAGAGGAAGTGAGTCAGCCTTAGGCCAGGGGGCCTGCGTTGCCTGGGTTAGTAACAACAAATTTCTCATTCAGACCCCAGTAGCCAAAGTATTTGTTCTTTGTGGCAAGAACCCAGAGCACACCCCACAGGGATCATCGCCCCAGCCTGCAGAGGAGGAGGCCCAGAGAAGGCGAAGGCTTTGCTTCAAGTCATACAGCAGATGTGGGCAGAGGCAGGATTAAAACCCAAGATTCTGGACTCCAGCCAGGGGTCTCCTTGTACCCAGTGTGGGGCTTTCAGAGGCAGCAGAGCTCTAACCAGGGAGAATTCTAGCAGGAGGTGACCACTGGGGAAGGGGTTCTTTTATGGGAGAGTAAGCAGGGCCTGTGAGGCCAGGGCTGGGGTCTGTTCTCTTACTAAGCCCCTGGCCTCACGCCCTGTACTTCCCTGTGCCAGGATCAAGGGCCAACCTCAAGCTGAGTCCAGGAGAGGCAGGACTCTGGGCCACAGACCTGAGGAGGAGTGACTGACAGCTAAGCTGAAGTGGCTCCGGGGATCTTCTTGGAGAAGGAGGGCCCAGAGTGGAGCCTTGAAGGTCAACAGGTTTCTGGGAGGCCTGGAAAGGGATTTGGGAATGGAAAGACCAAGCATCCTCCAGGAAGCCGCTCCCCCAAGCCAGCCCCAGCCCCAGCCCCATTGTCCTGGCCCTGCTCAATTAGCCCGCCTGGCTCCTGCAGGGGCCAATTAGGCAGGGGCTAGGGTCAGCAGCCAAGACCTCACCACCCCTCCACCACCCTCCGAGCTTCAGTGTGCTAAGCACAAAAGCTTTCCAGGCACCACCTCTGCTGCAGCAGGAAAGGAAAGAGAGAACAGAAGAAAGGGAGAATTCACTCCTTTTGTTTCTTTGCTGTAATGTTGGGCTGAACAAAGGAGCAACTGCCTTCCTCTCAGGGAACCCGTTTTAAACAGCAATTTGCAGATTTGCTTGTGATTGGGGGTCTCAGCTGACTTCCCTTCCGAGGTCTCAACTGAAAAAAAAACACACAATGTGAGAGTTGTGAGATTTGGCTTTTTGGGGGGACTTAACCGAGGACTATAGCCTAGGACACAGCCTCTCAAATAGCTCTGAGGAACTGCTCCGAAGAGGCAGTGGGAGAGGTCAGTCTATATGTGATTTTGGAGAAGGGGGACTTGCAATCAAGCACACATCTTGGTAGAAGGTTACTGCTAGTCACGAGGAACAGGTATCTCAGTTAATGATTGCAGTGCTTTCCTAAGTATGGGAAGATGCAAGAATCTGGATTGATAAAATTTTCTCCTGAAAATATATGTCTGAAGGCCTGTTCTGCCAGTTTTCCCAGAGCACAGAGTGACTCATTCCTGATCTTTGCCCTTAATTTCTTTCAGGGTGGACTGTAGATAGAACTGGACGGGGGCAACGTTCTTTGTTTTACAGTTCCCCCATTTTGGTCATAAATTTGACCAAGATTTGGGAGGCATTTCATGACCAGTTTGTTCCGCAGCACTAGGAATTCTCATTCCTAGGTCAGCTGGGGATTTCGTTGATAGGTCACTCACTGTGTTACCACTAGGCTCTGTTAACAGTAGCCGAAAGTCTCTGGACCCGTGTCTTACTAGTCTGTTACAGTCCAGGAAAAGATTCCCTCTTGTTGCTTCTTCCTGTATCTCGAATTACACTCTTAGAACCATTGATCATATATAGAACTATGTATCTGGCCAATCATTTCAAGTCACTTAGTCATCATTTCTATCAGAGGCTCAGTCACACATTGGGTAATGCAAGAAACAATAACCTTGTAAATAACAAAATATAAGTAACAGAACTACAACTTCTTTCTTCTCGAATAAATTTCCTAAGAGCCTTAGAGAGGAGAAATCTACCAAGAAGAACTGGTCATAGTAATTGACCATAAACCCAAAAATTGGATTAATTTTTAAACTCTGCATACGATTCTGCCTACAATGTCTACAAATTTGAGTGGTTCCTCTTTCCTTGAGGTTTCCAAAATGTCTTGAGATTCCTGCACCTGCCAGAAGGTACCCTTTCTTATTCACCTGATAAAGCTGCTGGGAATCTAAAAGTTGTCAATTTCTGGAGGGATCAGGTAGAGAGAAAATATAATTGGTTCAATTCTTCTTACAATTGCATAATTCACCCAATTGCTGTAAGTTGTAATTAGCATAAGGGGAGAGGCTTCCTTATGTGTGGAAAACGAAGACTGAACAGCCCTAGGTAACTAATTCTTACTCATCTTTTGTTAGCAGTTTACAAAGCCATCAGGTTTTCCATTAGAATTCTTTAATTTCTCACAAAGTTCAGCAGTTTGATCTGAAAGTTATCAGAAACTTGTACTTGTCAAAGAGTCCTTTCTGTGACTTTCCTTGAAGATGAAGCCTTTTTTACAAAAGCATTAGAGTACAACAATAACTGTCTATAAATGACAAAAGACTTAAAAAAGGCATGGCTAAAGATCTGATTATAATGCAATTGACAAAGAAACTTGGTTACTGCTGTAACATACAACATACCAAGATAATAACTAGGATTATGACTGATAACAGTATATCAAGACAAACCAGATTTTTAGGAATTCCATATCATTTTTAGAATATCTATATTAATAACATTTATCCATATAGTATAACCCAAGGTTTATCACTGCTCATTTGACAATGTTTCCCATGTGATTTAGTATACCAAATATGCTTAATTAGCTTAATATCTTTATTATTATTAGCTTAATATTGACAGGAGAGAAAACAAATCTCTTGAGGTATTCCAGAGGCCGTCTGGAACCCCTCAAAGTTAGCTCGTGGTCAAAAGAACCCCATTCAGAACTGGATTTTGGAGAAGCTTGTCAAAATTATCAAAAACATTTTCAAACATTTGGTCAAACAGGATCATAGGTCACTGAAAATAATACTTAGTCACTTAACCAAGTGACAATAAAAGATTTCAAAGGCAAATAAAGTTATAACAGGTTACTTAAAAGGTAAATAAATTTTACAATCTGTTATCAAAAGCAGATCAATAGTCTAAGAAAACTATCCTCTTAACAGAGAGAAAACCAAATTTAGGTTACGTGCCACCTTCCCTTTAATATTAAAATTCATCGACTCAATTACGTTTTTTCAGTCCTAACCACATACAGAACTTTTTCCTCAGGGTTTCTTCTCCACAGACCTTCTATAACTCCCCTATTTTACCTTCAGGTTTTTATTCTATCTTTTCCCTTTCTCTTTCTCTCTATTTTGAACTTTTCTTTAGAACAAAATTACTTTCTCTTCCCTTAAGTGCATTTCCATTCTTTATACCTTCTTTTTCCTTGCATAAAAAGATGTTTTCCTTATTAATTTTAGTGGTTTTAATTACATATTTTATTTAGAATTTTTAACCTTTAAAAACCTTAATTCCTAGTAAACACTAAGAAGTAAGCAATTAGGAACTGTCTTTTACATTAGCATTCTGTAGATTGGCAGACTTATATGTACTATTTATAATTTCTACAAACACGTGCTCTCTTATAGGAAATGTCTCAGTGTGGCATCAAACATTTACTCATTGCCCTAAATATCTTTAGTTTCTCTGTAAAAGGAATCCTATATTCAGTAATTAATGTTTTATTTATTTATCTTATTTGGAGGGGAATGAGCTAGATATTTAATAAAATTTCATCATTTAACTTAATTTAGCAAAACTCTGAAGTTTCAAGTCACCAAAAATCTAGAGAAACTATTTTTAAGTAGACAGTCCTAAAACAGTAATTATTTCTAAAGAGTTCACTGTAAAACTCATATCTCATTTACATTTAACTTACTTATAAAAATTTTATCATATCAAGTAATTTTTCTTGCTGACAAATTTTGTAACAGGAATCATGAGGTATTATTTGACTTCTAGTAAACCTAGGTACAATAAAAATATTATATTTGATGTTGATGACTCTAAAGATATCTGTATGTGTTAAACCAGCAAACAAACTAGCTTTGATACCCAATATTAATTTAATATTGAGTATTTCCCAGGTCACATGAATTTGAAATTCATTTGAGTTAGTTTCTTTTATATTTCTGAGAATTTATGTAAGTGTTTAATGTCCTTTAAGCCAATGAAATAGCGATCATTTACAAATTAACTGGTAATAGCATTCGAAGGTAGAGACATATCTATAAGGTACACATAGACATACAGAGACACAATTAGAAATCTCATGGCTTCATTTTAAAACAACTATGAATTATGTGTAACGGTATAAAACTCACTAGTTTATAAATAACAGTTGGAATAAGTTAATTCTTCCCGAGTTTAGAAAGGCCTCTTTCCTCTTTTTTTCCCCTCAGTCTCAGGAATTAGAGGTGGTCTAGACAAGAGTTTCTGAGAGCCCTGGTGGAACATTTATGTCTCAAAGTCACAGGGAGAAAAATGCAAGTTCCTCCTAGAAGGACTTGTTCCCTTAGGGCCAGAATTCTGAAAAGGTGTTTTATCAAGCTGGCTTCCTCTGAGTTTGCAAAACTAGTTTTGGAATATCAAAAGAGTCCCATCCTGGCCATTTTCAGGACAAGGTTTCCATCAGTTCCCAATTAAGTAAATACTTGCAAGTATAAGTCCCTGTGTATTGTACCTGAATCTGGTTGAGGTGTGAGTTGGAGACTGGCTTCCTGATGTCCCTCATTTCTTTGAGAAATTTTATTTCCCATTTTGAAGTTGAATTTGTCAGGATAAAATTTGCTAATGAGGCTGTGTACTGGGCTGTGTACGGCTTGTGTGCTTAACTCCTCTAGGTGTCACTCTAGGGTCATTTCAGCTCTTCTCTGTGTCTCAGTTTCTCCCCTGGCAGCCTAAAACTGCCGTGGGTGCTTGGAACAAGAGGTGGCTAAACCTTATCTCATGTGTCTCCAGATGAGCAAGTTTTTAAATAATGAATGGGTTTCCCTATGGGACCGCGGCACAGTATGAGGACTCTGCCTCCACCACTCTCGTAAGTTTCTCAGTTGCCTGAGAAAGCCTTAACTGGCTGGAAAGAGCTGTGTCCCTTTCCTTCAGAGCAGAGAGCTCTCATATGGAATCTTGACTTTTATCCCAGCGAATTCTGTTAAGATAGCCTAAGTGAGGAAAGATGTTAGAACAACCTCCTACCTAATCACTCAGTCCAGATCGCTCAGGGTCTTTCAACTGAGCAAATCCCAGTGCCTATCAACTGGGCACCTCTAGTTTCTTTCAACTCGGGGGCAGCCCCCCCCCAACCCAGTGCCTTTCAGCTAAGGGGACAGGTACATATTAAACACCAACAAATAAAACTCAAGATCATCAACCAATATTTGGGATGTCCAAGGCCAGGAGAAACAGCTGAATTTGTCTGAATGCGCTGAGGAGGGAGATGGGCACAAGGGGCCCTTGCTGATACCAAGACCCTGGATGCTCATAGAGTTCAGTGAAGGACAGAAGTCTGCTCTGGGTCCCTTCATGGTTGCCAAAACTTTTGACTGAAAAGAAAATGCACAATGTGAGAGCTGTGAGTTTCAGTTTTATTTGGGGACTTAACTGAGGTCTATAGCCCAGGAGACAGCCTCCCAGATAGCTCTCAGGATCTGCTCTGAAAAGATGAGGTGGGAGAGGTTAGTATATATGTGACTTTGGAGAAGGGAGACTTGTAAGCAAGTCCACATCGTGGTGGAAGGTCACTGTTAGTCGTGAGGAACAGTAATCTCAGGTAATGATTTTAGTGCTTTTCTAAGTATGAGAAGATGCAAGAATCTGGACTGATAAAATTTTCTCCTGAAAACATCTATCTGAAGGTCTGTTCTGCTAGTTTTCCCAGAGCACAGAGGGCCTCATTCCTGATCTTTGCCCTGAATTCCTTTCAGGGTGATGGGGAGCAACAGCCTTTGTTTTACAGAAGGAAAGCAGGAGCAGGGATCTGGGGTGAGCAGGGCCCTGGCTCTAAGACCTTCTGTGGCTTCAGAGAGCCCTCTGTTCAGAAGCAGAGCTCCTGGGCTTGACCTCAAGACTGGTGGCAGGTGGAGATGTGATCTTCCAGGGTCACGCTTCCTCCAGACCCCCATGCCCAGGGACAAGGCCTCACCACAGAGACAGCTCTGCCCTCTGCCATGCCTGGCCCAGTGCAGCCTGGAGTGTAGCCTCTCCCATCCAAGCGTGCCCTGGCGGCCTGACCTCAGGTGGACCTGCTCTGGGTCTCATATCCTCACTCCCGAGTGGGGCTCACGGACCTCCCTGACCCACCCTCTGGTGGTGATGAAGTTTAAGAGATAATGGAGGAAAGAAAGCAGCTTGTTTACATGCCCACAGGCTTCCGTTGTCACACTGTCCCAGACAGGATGAAAGGGAGCTCAGGTGAGTGGCAGTGGCCAAGGGCAGAGGGGCCATGGGTCCAGAGGCACTGGCCCGGGTACACCTGTGTGTAAGGGGCTACTTAGCCATGGTGAGCCCTGACTCCTGGGAAAGCACTGTCCCTTTCAGCGGGTCTTCAGGTACGTCTGTCCTCTCCACACCTCCCTGAGACAGCCTCCCCAAACCGAGCTCTTGCTCAGAGTTCTGATCTCAGGAACTGCAGAAGCCAGCGCTAATTTGTACAAGCTGAATATTTCCATTTTGTTTTAAAGAAATGTGGTTAATTCCCCTTAAAGGTATTGGAGAACTTAGATTGGCCAAGAGTGGCCTCTCAGACACCCTGAGGGGAACTGCAGGAGCTCTGTCCATCACATGATGGCAAGTCTGGCATGGTCCTTGGCCAGTCCCGGGGGGTCTGCCTGGCCCTACTTCCCCAGCTCAGGACAGCGGCCAGAGGATGCAGAGGGGAGGACGTGTCCTTCCAGACGTCCCTATCCCCTGGTGGGATAAGGAGTGCCAGGCTGGAGTTGGGGTGGGAGGTCAGGGGTGGTTTCTTGACGGAAGTAGTAAGACTTCGAAGATAGGGAGGAGCCCAGGAAGGCTGGTCCAAGGGCAGAGTGACCAGGGCTAATTTCTGAAAGGTGGTCTAGTTGTGCTGAGATAGACCACCTTGAAATTCAGAGTTGGAAGTTTATTATGGGGGCAGAGGCCTACATATGGCTCCAGAGGCCAGGGAGAATGTTGCTGCATAACAAACCACCCCAGAACTTCGTGACTTAAGGCAATAACTTTTTCTTTTATTACTGTATCTCAGTTCTGTGAGTCAGGAGCTGGGCGGAGGCATAGCAGGGAGGGCTGGTCTCAATCCATGACATCTGGCTCCCCAGCTGAGATGAGTACAGGGCAGCGGGCCAGGGCAGCTGGGGTTGCGTGGACATCGCTCTCTCCCGCATGCTTACCTTGGGCTTCCTCCCAGCATGGCCGTCTCAGGGTAGTGGGGCTTCTTCCCTGGGAGGACAGCAAGTGCTCCAGGAGAGAGGGCGGAAGCTGCAAGTCTTCTGATGACCTGGCCTAAGAAGTCCCGGAACCTTGCAATGCTGCGTTCTGCAAAGTCTCTCAGGCTGGTCCGGTTATAAGAGGAGGGAAATTAGACCCCACCTCTCAATGAGAGGAGTCGCACAGCATTTTCAGCCATCTCCCATCTACCAGAGAGGTAGGCTGTGTAAAGTCCAGCCATAGGGAAGCAGAGATCCAGGAGGCCTGCCTGAAGGAGGCTACAAAGATCAGACAGTCTGGAACAGTGGGAGGGGCTGCCCCACCCTTGTGCCCTTCTGGGCAGAGGAAAGCCCTGGGGGAGGGTGGATACACTGCATTATTAGCTGGCTTCTCAGGGGCAGAGGGAGGTCATGAGGGAGTAGAAATGGCCCGTCTTTGTGTAGGGGCCCAGGATCACTAGGAAGCAGGTCTAGCCAGGCCCAAAGGGATCACTGTACCTCTCTGGCCTCCATGAGTGGTTCTCAGCAGAGGGCACCCAGCAGTATCTACAAGATAAGAGTTCCGAGGCAGGAGGTGTTGGAAGGCAGGCTGGCCTGGAGGAGGGACATGTGTGCCCAGGGCTGGACAGTAAGGCAGCACCCTAAGCATGCCCGCAAGAGCTGTGGGGCCTGCTCAGGCCTCATGCCCCTGAAGCCAGAGCATCTGTGGGAGGCGGGTGCCCTCTGTTGGCCGCAAAGGCAAACCGCATGGCAGGTAACTTTGGCCTGCCAGCCAGGGATCCTTGGGGTGTGGGGACCCAGAGTTTGGGTGGCTGCCCAGGGAGTGGCAAAGTGGGGAAGGGAAGGGTGCGTTCCTGGCCCAGCAAACCCGCCACCCAGGCTGGGCCTCTCCACCCACCCTCTTCACCCACTCCACCCACTGCAGAACCCTGCCGCCCCGCAGTCCCTCTGATCCAGACACTTCCCCACCTTTCCCCCACCCCAGGATTCTTTCTTCCCCTCGGAGCACAAGGCTCCTGCCCAGCCCCTCAGCCCGCCCCCTGCTCCAGCCCCCGCCCCCCATATACCTCTCCCTGACTGGCTCCTGAAGAAAACCATCCCTCCAACCCCCACCTTTCCTCCTCCCCATGTCCTCAGCTACCTCTGTCCCTTCTCAACCGCGCTGTCCCCCTCCACCCTTCCCTTCCTGCACGTCTTCCTCTTGGCATTCAGAGTACTGGCCAAAGTCACCAGGGCCGTCTCCTTGAGGCCAAACCCAGAGGCCTCCTCTGCAGGTCCTCCCTCCCACGGCTCCTCCCTCCTCATCTCCAGCCCATTGCATCCACCTGGTGCAGGTCCCATTGAGTTCACCTGGCTCACTGTTCTGGGTCTTCGTTCTCCCGATTCATCATCCATGCTCAGCAGCCAGAGATGTTGTCACAGGCACCCCCTGCCCCACAGCTTAGGCCCTTCAGTGGCCTTCAGAATGGAGTACAGGCTCCTGACACTACCCTTCAAGGATGTCTTCTGTCTGCTCTGCCATCTCTCCATCCACACCCCTGCCTCTCCTCCCCGCACCTGCTCTCGCCTGCTTTGTTTCTCATCACTCTCTCACCTCCCTTCGCCTTTGCCACAGCATCTCCTCTGCCCTGTCCCCACCCCAGGTCACACCTACTCACTTCCAAGGGTCCGCTCAGATGATCACTTCCTCTAGGAAGCCTTCCCATCCCCTGCCTGGGTTAAGAGCCTCCTCTGAGTTTCCTTCTGTCACAGGTACTTCCTGCCACCTCCTCAGTGTAGAGGGAAGCCCGCCGCAGGCAGGGGCAGTAAGTTCTCTGGGCTCCGTGGCCTCCACCAGCACAGATGTGGCACCCAGCAAGTGTTAGTTGACTGGGTATCTGCTGAGCTGCTTCCAGTCAAGGCTTTAGAACTGAGTTTCTGTGAGCTTGGGCACACTGCTGCCTTCTAACCTCAGTTTCCCCATCTGAACAACAAAGGTATAAAGACCTTTCTGGTCAACATAGTTGGTAGGGGCCACAGGTCTATTTGAACATCCCCACTTGGATGAGGTGCCTCCAATTCCACTATGAGAACTTCTTATTTGTGGGGGGGGGGAAGCATTGCCCTCTTCAGGCTTTTGTGAAAGGTAACCACCACCCCTCTTCCTTAATTAAAGGTCAGAGGGGCGAGGAGGGTGCTGGGCCTCAGCTTCTGTACAATGGGAGCAGCCAGATAATCATACCTTCTGGGCTTGGTACTCAGGGCTATTGTACAAATAATTTTTTGTAAAGCACTCCAAAGCCGATGCGGAGATGGGGGCGGCATCTCCAGGCACCCTATATGCCAGGGCTGGGCTGGCGCTCCTCATACTCCCTGACTCCGCAGCCACCCCTTGAGGCGGGGTTACTTTCCCACTCCACAGATGGGGACACTGGGGCTCGAAGCACAGTTACCACCCTTCCAGAGCCAGAGAGGAGGTGTCAGTGCAGCAAAGGCCACCAGTGCCCAGTAGCAGGGGAGTGATGCAAACCAGGGCCACCTGATGCTTCTCACCTCAGCCGGCTCTGAGAGCTGGGGTCCTGGGGGGGGGTGTCAGTGGGTGAGGGGTGCAGTGGGCACTCAGGGTCAGGCACAGGTGAATCAGTGTCCCTAGAGGATGTGCTCGCCCAGAGAGGAGACAGGGAAGGGGCTGATGTCCCACCCACACTCCACACCGGAACAGGCTGGGAGCTAGGGGGAGGGGCGAGCAGGGGGAGGGGCAGCACCACAACAGGGATCTGGGCCACGGTGTCCTGCGTGTTCTCAAGGCTGGGCTGTGACGCAGAGCATGGCCCTGAGCGGGGAGCCCAGCCCAGGCTGTGGGGAGAGGTCAGGGCTTCAGTCTAGAATCACTGCTCAGCTGTGGGTGTGGGTGGAGCTGAGGAGGAAGGGCAGGCCCCCTCCCCCATCAGTGCCCCTCAATTTCTGTAAACAGATTCAGGTCAAAGTCAAGCCAGGATCTTGTTCTCCTTTCCTCTGGGCGAAGCCCCAGCCTTCCTCAATCCAGCGGGAGCAAAGAGCACAGGTTTTAGCGTGGAGTCTGGGTTCAAAGGCTAGCTTCACGTTTGCAGGTGATGTGACCTGAACTACTCTGAGTCTCACAGGGTGTGCTGAGGCATCATGGAGGCCTTCAGCAAGAATCAGTGTGTGTTTGCGCATTTTCAGAGGGCCCTGCCCGGGAGGCGGAGCAGATCTGCCCAGCCCTCCAGGACAGGACTGGATGAGACCTCAAAGGTGAATGAAGAGGCTACGGTCAGGGCCCAGGAGCAGGGCCTGCGGGGAGCCTCCAAAGCTCAGGGCTGGGAAGGAACCTACTACTGCTGAGAGCTAGGAGGGTCCCCGAAGGAGAGGCACTGCGGAGGCTTCCTGTACTTAACCAAACTTGAGCCAGGATTTCATTTATTTTTTAATTCCATAAATGTTTTTGACTTTTTATGTGAAGTATAGCACCCATTCAGACAAATGCTCAAACATAAATGTATCCACAGTGATGAATCGTCACAAGGTGAACACACACATAACCCCCACAAGGCCCACAGGTCCAGGCGGGCGGCATTGCCAGCACCCCAGAAGCTCCCTCATTCCACCCCCCACCAGGGGATCTAATACCCTGATTTCTAACTCTCTTAAGTTTGCCTATTTTTGAAGAAAATCTGTGTGGAATTGTAGAGTAGGTATTGTGTGTCTGGTTTATTTTGTTCACAGTTACTTTGAGAGATTGCTCCATGTGGTTTCACGTGGCTGTCATTCATCTATTTGTGTTGCTGTGAGTATCCATCTCATCACATGATTGTCACACCATCCTACTGTGATGGGCACCTGTGTTATTTCCAGTTTGGGATTGTTGCAAATAATGCTGCTATGAATGTTCTTACACCAGCTTCTTGAGGCATTCACACATGCGTTCTTTGCTGGGTAATATACTCAGGTGTCTAATTGCTAGATCATAGGCTTAGCACCCAGTTGTCCAAGCAGTTCTCCGAAAGGATGGTGAAACTTCACGCTCCCCCCGCAGCGATTAAATGTCCCCCTTGCTCTGCGTCATCACCAACGTTTGATATGGTCAGGTTTGTTTTGTTTTTGTTTGGTCATTGTGGTGGCTGCATGGTAGTATTTGCTTGTGGTTTTAAATGACTAATGAGGGTGGCCACCGATTCAGATCCTTATTGGCTTATTTTGTTGAAGGCCTGTTCAAATATCTTGTCCATTATTCTATTGCATAATCTTTTCCTTTTTTTTTAATTGAAGTATCGTTTATAATGTTGTTTTAATTTCTGGTATACAGCACAGGGGTTCAGTTTTATGTGTATATATATATATTCCTTTTCATATTCTTTTTCGCTATAGGCTACTACAAGATATTGAATATAGTTCCCTGTCCTAGAAAATAAGACCTTGTTGTTTACCTATTTTATATATAGTAGTGTGTATCTGCAAATCTCAAACTCTCAATTTATTTCTCTGTCTCCTCCTTTCTCCCTGGTAACCATAAGTTTGTTTTCTATGTCTGTGAGTCTATTTCTGTTTTGTAAATAAGTTTGTGTCATTTTTTTAGATTCCACATATAAATGATATCATAGGGTATTTTTCTTTCTCTTTCTGGCTTACTTCACTTAATATGACAATCTCCAGGTCCATCCATGTTGCTGCAAATGGCATTATTTTATTCTTTTTATGGCTGAGTAGTAGTCCATTGTATATATGCATACCACAACTTCTTTATCTAATCATCTGTCGATGGACATTTAGGTTGCTTCCATGTCTTGACTGTTATAAATAGTGCTGCTATGAACTTTGGGGTGCAGGTGTCTTTTGGAATTAGAATTTCTTCAAGATGTATGCCCAGGAATAGGAATGGGATTACTGGATCATATGGTAAGTCTATTTTTAGTTTTTTAAGGAATCTCCATACTGTTTTCCATAATAGCTGCACCAAATTACATTCCCACCAGCACTGTAGGAGGGCTCCTTTTCTCCACACTGTCTCCAGCATTTATCACTTGTGAACTTTTTCATGATGGCCATTCTGACTGGTGTGAGATGATACTTCATTGTAGTTTTGACTTGCATTTCTCTGATAATTAGCAATATTGATCAGTTTTCATATGCTAATTGGCCATTTGTATGCCTTCACTGGAGAAATGTCTGTTTAGTTTTGTTATTGAGTTGTATGAGCTGTTTGTATATTCTGGAAATTAAGACCTTGTCTGTCATATCATTTGAAATATTTTCTCCAATGTGATAGGTTGTCTTTTTGTTTTGTTTATAGTTTCCTTTGCTGTGCAAAAGCCTGTAAGTTTGTTTAGGTTCCATGTGTTTATTTTTGCTTTTATTTCTGCTGCCTGGGTAGACTGCCCTAGGAGAACATTGCTAAGATTGATCTCAGAGAATGTTTTGCCTAAGTTTTCTTCTAGGAGGTCAATAGTGTCCTGTCTTATGTTTAAGCTTTTAAGCCATTTTGAGTTTATTTTTGTTTATGGTGTGAGTGAGTAGTCTAACTTCACTGATTTACATGCAGCTGTCCAGCTTTCCCAACCACTTGCTGAAGAAGCTGTCTTCCTCCATTGTATGTTCTTGCCTCCTTTGTTGAAAATTCATTGACTATCTTTTTCTTATCGATTTGTAGGAGTTACTTTTATATCTGAACACAAGTCCATCGTCTGTGGTGTTTGTTGCAAATATCCTCTCCACTTTTCCTGCCCATTTCACCCCCTTAATGATGTCTTTTCATGAATAAAATTTCTTAATTTAAATGTACCTAACTTATCAATCCTTTCAATTCTACTTTGTTAGTATACGTGTGTCTTGTTTTGAAAAACCTTTCCATACCTCAAGTTCACGAAGATATTCTTATCCTTGTCTTCCAGAAGCTCTGTTGCCTTACCTTCTACTTTTAGATCTTTAATCCATCTGGAATTTATTTTTAATTGTGGTATGTAATAGGAGTCATTTCCTTTTTGTCCCTATAGATACCAAAATGATGCAACACCAGGTATTGAAATGACAGTCCTTTCCCTGCCACCCTGTAACACCATCTTTGCCATAAATTAAGGGTCCATATGTGTGTGGCTCTGCTTCAGGGCTCCCTCTTGTTTTCTTTGGGGCTGCTGATCAGTCTTTACCCTGTCCTAATTACTGTGGCCTCAAGTCTTGATAGCTGATGGAGCAAGCCTTCCCTCCTGTTCCTCGTCAAAAATCTTTTGGCTACACTTGCTCCTTTTATTTGTCATAGAATCAGCCCATCTATGTCTGCACATATACACAGAGCACTATGATTTTAATTGGAAATGCACTGAATCTATAAATCAATTTAGGGAACAACTAACTCTTTAAATTATGTGTCTCTCAATTCATGAACATGGTATGGCCCTCAATGTACTTAGGTTTAAATTATTTTTAAGTGGATGAATAATATATGGATACATTCTTAGTAAAAATGCAAAAACTAGAGATGAAGCAAGTGTTCCTTTCTCTTCCCAAACTGAGCGGTAGCATCAGTTACTATACATCTGTATGCAGGCACGTGTGCATGCACACATGCCAGTTATGGACGGGTTCATATTAATTTGCCACCTTTTTTTCACTTGACAATAGAATGCGGGCATCCCTGTGTCAGAACAATTGAATCTAGGCCATTCTTTGTAAACACTGCTTGTACCCAGAGGCCGAGCGTGCTGTAGAATGAGACTGCAGACTGCACTACAGGGAGCATCCCTGCACATGTCTTCTTGGATGAGTGTGTTTTCCTCTAAAAGCGAACCCTAAAGCAAAGAAACCCACTGGGACACTGCCGTAATTGTTCAGAGAAGACAGGATTAGAGGCAGAACTAGGCTGGGGAGGGAAAGGAGAGGTGAATTTCCTTTTCCAAAATATCACGTACTTCCTCTTGACAGTCTGCCGGGCCTCGCAGACCACTGTCTGTCGTGGGGCTGCTATAATTCAAAGATTAAGAGCACAGCAGAGGTGGAAACAAGGGAGCCCAGGGTGAGGACAGAAAGGAGGAAGAGGGGCTCGGACCTGTTGATTAAAGCAGCCACTAGAACAGAAACGGGGTGGCATGAGATCTGCTGCCCCCAAGCCCTGCCTGCCCTGGGCAGGGCCCTGCACCAGCCGCTGCACACACACTGACTGAGCTTTCAGCGGTTCCGTACTTCTCCTGTAAGACGAATCTGAGGCTCAGAAAGGTGAAGGGGCCTGTCCAAGCCCACTCACTGAGTCAGTGGCCCAGCTGGGTTTCTCACCCACCGTGGGTGAGTCAGCTCCCTGGTTTTTGCCCCTTTCCTGGGGCCTGACCACAAAGCCCTGTGTGCGTGCAGTCTCTGGGCACACATGATGCTGTCTGAGGACACCAGATGGGCAGATCTGGAGGAGCCAAGACCTGAAACTTCACTGGGGAAGGTGCTAGGGAGACGGGCTCAGCACTGGCACCATTTAGAAGGAGTTCAGCCAGAAGAGTAGACAGCAGCAGGTGACAAATGGTGTCTGATGAGCCCCTGCTGTCTGGAAACCCCTCCCCAGGAAGCCAGTGGCCCACCGTGCAGCAGGTTGGAGGCAGTGGCTAGGAGCCAGGTCACATCCCCAGTCAGCATGGGGCCCAGGTGGGAGCTGGGGACAGAGCTCTGCTTCCTGAGGATTTGGGAGACCATTCCTGGCTGGGCCTAGGAGTCCCCATACCCCACATGCAAGGCCCCCACAGCCTAAGGAAGGCCACAAGCCCCCAGGGCTTACCAAACTCCTGCTGGTCTTGCTTCCCTCCTCCCTCTCTGCTACCACACCCCACCTAGCTGCCATCTCCTCCCCTCCTACAGACTTTTCTGGCTTTGCGTTTTGGGTCCCTCTTTTATATTTTGCACTGTTTAGATTTAAGAAACTCCCTTTACAAAACCTTTTAAAAATAACAGAAAGGAACATCTGTTTATAAAACAAATGCATGTAAGTATAGCCTATTAATTCTACGCACAGAGAAGGGCAGACATGATTTTTTCCCCCAAATTGAGATCACACTGCTCATTCTTTTCAATAACCTGCTTTCATTACGTCCCAACGTATTTGTGAAGTTCCCACGTGTGGTCTTTGTGGCAGGACCGCACAGCCCTTAAGAACACAGACTCAAGTGCCGGCAGGACAGGATTTCAGCCCTTGGCTCTGCCGCTGGTTAGTTTTGTGACAGAGCAAGTTACTCACCTCTCTGGGCCTTGTCTTCCGTGTCGGTCAAGTGAGGCTAATAGTACCCACCCTCGTAGGCTGAACGAGGGAGGCGGGCCTCACCTGGACCACAGTAAACGCTCACTGAACACCAGATACTAGGATTATTGTTACTCCTATCCTAATGACACGGCCCCATATCCTGGCCTCACCTCACATCCTAGGTCCTGTACCTGGATCCCAGCTCTGACTCTGAGTCCTTATCTGAGTCTCCCAGGCCTACCCTGTGTCTCTTCAAGATCCCTGGGCTGGCTTAGGGACTGGTGCCAGGGGTCAGCTCCCAAGTGGCCTTCAGTGGGACTTCTGAGAGATTCTTCCCTGGTTTCTCAGTGATATGAGGAAGAAGAGGGGTTAGAGAAGGAGGAAAGGAGAAAGGAGCAGGCAGAGAAATGGCTCCGATTTAGCCAGGCCCTGGAAACCTGGGCCCAGAGCATTTCAAATCTCTGTGGCTCATGGACTTCCTCACCTGGTGTCTGTGTGCAGGGTCCCCCCTAGTTGGCATCCCAGGAAGAGATGTGTCCCCTGGAAAAGCCCACTAGCATGGCTGCTCTCATGAGGTCAGGGAGGGGGAAGACCCTGACATAAGACCACCCCACCAAGAAGTTGCTAAGACCTGAGGGCACTGCTTGGGGTTCACTCTGTCCTTTGGACTTGGGAGTGACCCACTGACTTCCAAATGTGGGTACAGGTGTCAGATGGGGGCTACAGTGGGGCTGGGGGCTCAGCTCTGAGCTCTGGGGTCCACAGGAGATGAACAACTACCGGCGGGCCATGCAGAAGATGGCAGAGGACATCCTGTCGCTGCGGAAACAGACCAGCATCCTGGAGGCAGAGAACCACATGCTGAGGAGTCAGTTGACCCAGGAGGAGGTGGAAGAGGAGCCGAACAACATGGAGAGGGCCCGGAACCTGGGTGAGGGCATACAGGCCACTGAGGGCATCTGGGTGCCCACCAGAGCCCAGGCTCTGGATTGCAGGACAGGGTGGTGGGAGCCTTTCCCAGACATGCATGCTGCTGGACTCAAGCTGGTAGGAGCCTGGCTGTCCTTCTGGGATGGGAAATGGAAAATTCAGTTCTGCCTCAAGTCCCAGGGCTGAAAGACACCTGCCCACCACCCCCTAACTGTGCCAATTTGAGTTAGGAGCTGCCTCCTCCCTGAACCAGCTCCTCCACCACCACCAGCGTCCATGAAGCAGAAACTGCTCCTGAGTGAGCTGGAAATGAAGAAGCTGAGGGACAAGGTGCAGCATCTGCAGAATGAGCTGATTCGCGTGAGCTGGGGCGTGGGGGGCAGAGGGGAAGGGGGCTCTGGAGGGAGAGTCTGAAGAAGGGTCTGGCGGCAGAAGGAAGAGGGACATAGGAGGATGGGGGCAAGTGCAGCAGAGGACTGGACAGAGGGTCCTGGGGTTGACCCTTGGGGCCAAGGGCACCCCTGCTTTCCCTTCTTCCTCCTCCCTCCCTCACCTTCAGAAGAATGATCGAGAAAAGGAGCTGCTCCTCCTGCACCAGGCTCAACAGCCACAGGCGGCGCTGCTGAAGAGGTACCAGGACAAGCTGCAGAAGATGAAGGCGCTGGAGGAGACCGTACGGCACCAGGAGAAGGCAGGTGCCAGAAGGGCCAGGCTGTCTGGGCCCAGCCCCAGACAGGAAGGTGTGGAGCCCCCTGGCCAGCCCAGCCTCTGTGCTCTGCCCTCCAGGTGATCGAGAAGATGGAGCGGGTGCTGGAGGACAAGCTGCGGGATAGGAATGAGCCCCTGCAGAACAGGCTGCAGGGAAAGCCCAACATGGGTGAGTCGGCTCCCCGGCTTTTGCCCCTTTCCTGGAGGCCCCACCTTCCTGGAGCCACTCCGTTTCAGGAGCACCTTCAAATTGTAGCCCAAAGTGCTGGTTTCCTGCTCATGCTCATTCAGGCACTGAGTGCTTCCAGAGGTCTCCTAAGCTCCCTTCTCCTGCCAGGGAGCCCCTCAGGGCACATGGGGACGCAGTGAATGAACCAGGCTAGAAAAAGCCTCAGAACTTCCAGGAGAGTCCCTGGGACTAGAGCAGGCAAAGATGGGCTGCCCCACAAAGGAGGGCTGTCTCCCAACTTCTTAACTTCAGGACCCTTCAGATTATTTGCTCACCTCCCTGTATCTTCAAAGCGTCTGCTTCTACAAAACAAACAAAAAATATTTTGGTTAAATCAATGATTTGTTTTCTCCACTGATGTTAAACAAAGCCACCTAGAACTGCCAGTCAGAGGTGGCTCTGGTGAGCAGGCACAGCACAGCAGGCCAGCCTAAGCAGAGGATTTCCTGCAGCCCATCTGTGCCACCTCACTGGGGACTGCTGTGAGGCCAGCCCCGTGTCAGCCTTCATTGCATGAGGGTGTCATTGCAGGGGTGGGGGCAGTTTGAAGGCCTTTAGGAAGCCATGAAAGCTGGGCCTGCCTTTCAGGAACCCTGAGGTTGAGGTGAGAGATGAGAAGGTAACCTAGGGAGGGGAAACAGCCAGGCGCTGGCCCAGGGACTGATGATGCCAGGAGCAGAGAACAGAGGAAAGACAGAGGTGAAGAGCTGAAGCAGACCCAGGACAAATGGTGGGAGAGTGATTAGGGAGAACACTGGGGTCAGATCCTGAAGAGCCTAGAACAATGGCCCAAGGAATGTGGGCCTGATTCCATCAGCAGTAGGGAGCCATTGAAGGCTTGGGAGTAGAGGCGGCAGAATGAAGTAAAATGCTGAGGCAGATGGGGCCAGGGACATGGAGGCAGGAAAGCCCACCTCATGAACACGTGTGGCCACATTCACAGCCTTCCCCATGCTCTCAGCCCCTGGCCTTCCCCCGGCTCCTACGGGAGAGAATCTGCCTGTTGACCTTTATTCAATGCTGCTGGCGGAAAACTCGAGGCTGCGGGCAGAGCTGGACAAGAACCGCCACCAGTCAGCACCCATCATTCTGCAGCAGCAGGCCCTGCCGGTAAGAGCCACCAGCACAAGCTTGGCATGGGCCTGTCTGCACAGGTTACCTGCCAGGTGCCCAGAGATCACCTATGGCACAATCCGCTGAAGCCCAAGACCAGGAGCTTGATTTCCCGGGGTCTCCAATATGCCTGGAGTCTCCTGGAGAGCCTCCAGCTCTCGGGCCTTGACTCTGTTTCCCTGGGGAGCACACGCAAGTCCGAAACTGTCATCATTCCCCTCGCCTGGTACCCCCGGAGGGAGAGCAAGCCCCTAGCTGACCCTTGACCCCTGGCCCCATGTGCCGCCTGGCTGGCCTGCAGTTGGGCTCCACACAGGCCTCTCAGAACTCTGTTCTGGAGCATTTCCTGGGATTCATACAGCCTTGGAGAGCCCTTTTCCCCCATCCCAGGTGGACCCTGGGGAGTTGGGACCAAGAGGAGACCTGGCAGAGAGGCTGCAAGAGACAGATGGCCCAGGCCACTCCAAGGGCAGCCTGCCCGCACAGGTGGGTGTCCCTGGCCCCCCTCTACTTCCAAGGCTGTTACAGGTCCCCCTGCTTTATGCAAACCCAAAGACAGGACATTAGGAATCACAAAAGAGGGGTGAGCTGGGCACAGGAGAGCTTTTCTCTTCATCCCAGGACTTGCAGGAGGTGAGTTCTTTTTGAAAGCACACCTGATGCATGGACATCCAGGTAAAGTGTGGAGGTCGGGGAAGCCCTGCTTTACAGACAGAGCCTTCACTTTACAAAAAGACCCTCAGCTCGCGATTCCTTTCTGTGCACTAACCTAGCGCTCCCTAGTGCATTTTGCATTTAAAAATTGTGCAAAAAAAAAAAATCATACACTAAGAATCTGTGGGGAGAACAGCTGTGAAAAAGGCACATGCTGTACCAGGCCTGAAACTCTGGGAAGGGGATTTGGCTCTGGGTCTGAGGCTCTGCACTGAGGAGCTGAATTTGGAACTCAGACCTGGCTAATTTCTCCCTCTGTCACCTGGCCTCCTGAGCTCACAGTCAGCCCCCAGCTGGGACCACGTGTGACTTTCTCCTTTGTCCACAGGATCTCCTTGCCAATAATTCAGACAAGTTTAACCTCCTGGCCAAGCTGGAACGCGCTCAGAGCCGGATTATTTCCCTGGAAAGCCAGGTAGGTGAGGTACAGGGGTCACACGATTCAGATAGCCTCACCACTCAGCCTGAGACCGGGGTTGGGACTCCATGTTTGCCTAGGGTTGAGGCTTTCTGCGTGACCAGGGCCAGAACTTCCTGTGTGAGGAGGGCGAAGACTGTGTGTGTGGCAAGGGTCGGGTTCCATGTGTGACCGATGTCTGGGCTCTGGGTGAGTCCATGGTTGCGTTCTGTGTGAGAAGGGGCCGGGCTCAGTGGGTGAAGAGGGTCATGGTTCAGTGTGTGTCCAGGATAGGGGCTCAGTGTGTGAGGAACGTCAGGGCTTCATGTGTGACTGGGTCGGGGCTCCAAGTGTGAGAAGAGCGTGGGCTCAGTGTGTGAAGAGATTTGGGGCTCCATCTGTGAGGAGAGTCTGAGCTCAGTGTCTAAGGAGGGTCTGGGCTCCATGTGTGACCAGGATTGGGGATCTGTTTGTGAGGAGGGTCAGGGATCCACGTGTAACCAGGGTTGTGGCTTCCTGTGAGAGGAAGGTCACAGCTGTGTGTGTGATAAGGTCGGGGCTCCTATTTTTACCACAGTCTGGGCTCCATGTGTAACAAGAGTTGGGGCTCAGTGTGTGACTAGTCTCGGCGTTGCAGTTGTGAGGAGCGTCAGGGATCTGTTCTGACCAGGGTGGGGCTGCCCGTGTGAGGAGCATCAGGACTCAGTGTGTGAGGAGACTGGGGCTCCCGGTATGACCAGGGCCGGGGCTCTGATTCTGACCACAGTCTGGGCTTCATGTGTGACAAGAGTCGGGGCTCCGTGTGTGACTAGTCTTGGCGTCACGATTATGAGGAGAGTCAGGAACCCGTTTTTGGCCAGGGTGGGGCTGCTCGTGTGAGGAGCGTCGGGGCTCAGTGGGTGAGGGACGCCAGGGATTGGCGCGTGACTGGGTCGGGGCTCCAAGTGTGAGAATGGTCTGGGCTCAGTGTGTGACGAGACTTGGGGCTCCGTCTGTGAGGAGGATCTGAGCTCAGTGTCCGAGGAGGGTCAGGGCTCCTTGTGTGACGAGGGTGGGGACTCCCTGTGTGAGGAAGGTTGGGGCTCCACGTGTGACCCTGGCTGGGTATCTGTGTGTGAGGAGGGTCAGGCTACTTCTGTGACCATGGTCTGGGTTCCACATGTGACCACAGTCGGGGCTGAGTGTGTAGCCAGTCTTGGGGATCCATTTGTGAGGAAGGTCAGGGACCTGTTTGTGACCAGGTTGGGGGCTCCCCACGTGAGGAGGGTCGGAGCTCCATGTGTGAGGAGCTTCGGGGCCATAGGTGTCCAGGGTCAGGGCTCAGTGTGTGACCAAGGTTGGGACTCTAGTGCCAGGAAGTCAGGGCTCCTGTGTCAGCAAGTTGGGGCTCACTGTGTGAGGAGTCAGGGCTCCATGTGTGACCAAGGTTGGGGCTCCTGGTACGACCAGAGCCTGGGCTCATTGTGTGACCAGTTCTGCAATTCCGTTTGTGAGGAGGGTCAGGGCTTTTGTGTCAGAAAATCAGGGCTCCCTGTGAGAGGGGAGTCAGGGCTCCATGTATGACCGGTGCCGAGGCTGAGCATGTGAAGACGGTCGGGGCTCTGTGTTTCAGGCGGGTCAGGGCTCAGTCTGTGTCCAGGGTCTGGGCTGTCTGTGTCAGGAAGTCGGGGCTCTCTTCTGGAGGAGAGTTGGACTCAATGTGAGGAGGGATGGGGCTCAGCGTGTGAGGAGGTTCTGGGCTCTTTTGACTAGTGTTGGGGCTTGGGATGTTGGTGGAACTCAGAGATGTTCCATCAGTCTTGGTTGAACTGTCACCTGGTCCGTCTCCACCCACCCCTGCCACCCCCATAGTCTCTTGGAAAGACAACAAGCCCATATTGCCCAGGGTTTTGGTTTTTGCCTGGAGAGCAGGCTCAGGCTCTGGCTGTCCCAACTCTCTGGGATGCGCCCTGCTGCCAGCGGTTCTCCACCTCTCTCTCTCCATGTCTGTAGTTAGAGGAATCAGCTCGGCGCTGGGGACGAGAGAAGCAGGACTTGGCCACACGGCTGCAGGAGCAAGAGTACGGCTTGAGGCACCCCTCAAACACCATCACCGCAGACCTGCCCGTGAGCGATCCCTCTGGAGGAGCTCCTTGGTGTTTGGGTGGTGGGACTGGCAGCCACCCCACTCCCAGAGTCACTGGGCCTTGTGAGAAAGTACCCAGGGGGTCCTGCTCCCTGGCTAGTAGTCAGAAGACCTGGGCTCCACTTCTGCTTGGCTACCAGCCAGAGCCCTTGCCCCGTCTCAACCCCTCACCTGTCTCAGGCGAATAGAGAGCCCTGCCAAGACCACCACCTCCCCTTCAGGTGGTGGTGAGAGTCAAAGACGAGACCGCTGTGGTCGGCAGGGCGCCCCATGCTCTGGCACTGTGTCCTTTAGGGCTGGATCTGCTCATGGGCAGCGTAGCTGTAGCCCCCGCCCCACTCCACAGTGCCTGAGATTCTCGCAGGAACATACCCTTCTTGGGCAACTGCAGTGCTGCAGCCCTGCCAGGGGTGGGAGCACGCTGCCAGAGAGAAACACTGCTGGCTTCCCAAGAACAAATAGGCCAGTTTACAGCTGCCCCGCAGAACTGGGCCACCCAGGCCCCAAAGCGAAAGCCCTGATTGCTCCTGCCCTTGAATGATCAGTGCTCTTCTCATTTCCAAGCTCCTGGAAAGGCCTGAAAAGGACAGGGGACTGAGGGGAGCACAGAGCTACCTTCGCAAACTCACCCACTGAGCCCCGGAGACTCTGGGGGAATTTGGGTATGACCTGCTGTGGTTAAATGGGTTTGGAAATCCTTGAGAAGTCATGAACTACTGCGTTTTTGATCCTCTGAGTCATGGTTTGCCAAGCAAGATGCATTTTAATGGGTCATCCCCCAGGGACAGGGGCATACTCACTTCACCTTGCTTTGCCCACCACAGAACCCCTCTACCCTCTCTAAGGACCAAAGGCGACCCTCCAAGCTGGACCCCTTGATGCCCAGCTCAGAGACTAAGCTCAACAGGCTCTCAAAGTCCCAGCAGACTGAGCCCCAGGAGACCTGAGGCCTGGAGCAGGCCTCCCTCTCTGTGTGCTGCGGAGTCTCACCCCATCCCCTAAAAATGACTTTATTAAATGCTGTAGGTCAGTGAGCATTCACCTCTTTCCTGGAGCAGAACAACCTGGGGGGCTCAAGCTTCCTCCTTCCAGACCCCACTCACAGGGCCTGGGCCCTCTGCTGTAGCCCAATAGCGTCCTGCCTGTCTCAGAAGCTACCGCCTTCGGAGAGCCAAAGGCCACAGTGGATCCAGGAAAGGCGGGGTGGGGCGGGTAGAAGAGGCCTCCCAAAGCAGGAACCAGGGAGACAGCCCTGTCAAGGTCCCCAGAAGGACTGAGACTGCCAGAGGCCAGCTTTGTCGGGAGGTGTGAGGGACGTTGGGACTTTCTACCTGCCCCCAAACATCTTACATATCTGAAATCCCTTCTTTCAAGTTTGGTTTATCTGTTTCTTGGGAAGGGAAAGACTTGAAATGAAGCCTGCTTGTGACAACCAGTTACATGTTAGTATGAAATACCCCATTCACCAGGGCTAGGCTGAGCTGTCAGTGTTGTGTCCAAATGTAGCCAGGGACAGAAAAGCAGATGGAGCCAGAGGAAGGAGCCCTCTACTGAGAGTTAGGAGGCCTGCCTTCTAGTTACAAGCATACTGTGTGACCTTGGGTGACTCAAGCAACCTCTCTGGGCTTCAGTTTCCCCATCTATCCCCAAAGAGCTTAACCTCTTTGACAGTAAGGCCCCTTCCAGCTCTAATATTTCTCAATCAAAGATGACTTAGGCCCAGAGGAGGGAAGGGAAGGAGGAAGGAGAGAGAAAGACAACAAGGAAGAAGATTGTGATAGGAAAAGCAGAAAGGCTCCAAGAGTGGATTCAGAACCCGCAGGTCCTGGTAGAAGAGGCCAAGATGGCTGGGCTCTGTCCTGAGTGGGACTACCCTGTCTGCCTGCAGGACTTAGCCTCAGATAACCGAGAACCAGGAAGGATCAGGCACCTGTTCAAGTTGGGAGGGGGTTAAGGAGGCTGAAACTGGGACCACTATCAGGCAATCCAAATAATGCACCAAAGGCTCTGCCCCAGTGTCCCTGACCTATACCCAGAGCTTGGACAAGTGGGCACGTCCACTGGAAGAAGAAATTAAGGCCTAGGAAAGCCCAGAAAAGAGTCCAGTGGGGTGGAGGAAGCATGCTGGCCTCACATTTCCAGGGTCAGCCACCTCACACCAGCCCCTCACCCACAGCCCCTCCACTACACTGTCCCTGGCCATGCCCAAGACTCTGGACTATGGCTGGAAGTCCTCATGACCCTTCAGGGAATTCCCACCCCCGGCTCAGCCAAGCAGAGCCCTATACAAGCCTCACCCCTAACAGGTAGGCCTGCCCCAGAAGCCAAGATTGGCCCACACTGCTCAGGCTACCCTGTTCTCTCAGCAGAACTCCGCCAAGTTCTTCGTCCCTCTGCCTGCTGCTCCAGTAGCTTCTGGCGCAGGGGCAATAGCCCTCCGTCTGCTCTGCCTCGCCCCCAGCCCTGACAGCAGGGAAGCTGATCCTGCTGGCTCATGAGCTGCTGTAGGTGGGTGGGTGGGTCCCAGCAGAAATGGCTTTGATTGCAGCTGCCTTAGTCCCCCATTCATGCTCAGATCTGTCTGCTGACCAGTGTCAGGGAGCATCTCCACAGGAGTGATGGATACCTCAGGGGTCAGATGGAAATGAAAACACTTCACATAGTTCAGCCATTTATTGCCTTCATGGGGTGGACAATGAGGGGGAAGAGGTGGGGGGAGAGAGGGGTGCCTCAGCTGAGCTGGAGCAGCTGACCACTGGGTGCCAACTCCATCTGGTCAGAGCTGGCCAGAAGGGAGCAGGGGTGGGGATGGAGCACTGGAGGTGCAGACACTCCCATGGGCCCCACCTCCTCGGGCCGCCCTCCCACATGCCTGCCAGCCTGGATGACAGGAAGAGCAGTGGCCACCCTCTCAGATCACGCCTTGGGTGAGTTCTGGTTGAAGGGCCGGAAGATGAGGAAGATGGGCTTGTCGGGGATCAGGATGAGGCTGAAGATGCTGTCCACATCATTGAGATACTGCATTTCAATCTTGAAGTTCTCCAGAATCTGTGAAAGAGAGATGGTGGGCTCAGGAGAGGTGGGGGGTCTGTCTCCCCTAGGCCAGGCTCGTTCACCTGTAAGCAGTGCCTGCTGAGTGGGATTTGAGACACTCCAAGGGGCCTACCACCAGCTGCTATCAAACCCTGCACAGACCCTTGGCTCAGGCTTTCGGTTTGGTTCTACAAAACCTTATCTGACCCCACCCCTATCCCATCACCACTGTAGGGGAACAGATGGTCAGGGAGCACCAGTGGGTGATGAGTATCCACTAAAGATGATGAGGGCCCAGAAGAGGAGGCAGCAGGGAATGGTCCGGGAGGGAAGGCCAAGTAATGACAGACAGACATCCCCAGGCTAGACTCACGTGGATAAGGAAGACGGTCATCTCGAGCTCAGCGATCCGCCGGCCCACGCACTGCCGCAGACCCCAGCCAAAGCCCAGGTTCCGGAAGTGGATGAGGTCCCTGTCTTTACCCAGCCACCGGGTTGGGTCAAACTTGCTTGGTTTTGAGAAGTAGTTGGGATCTCGGCCCATGGCGTAGATGGCCACTTGCACCAATGTCTGGGGACAAAGTAGCGAAGGTCTAAGTAGGCTTCACCTCCTCACAGACCAGGCAATTACCCAGCATCCCCACTCCTGGGCCCCAGCCTGGCTACCCAGCTGTGCAGCACAGGACACTGCCCACTGTGTGATCTTGAACAAGGCCCCAACCCTTCCCTGAGCCTCATCCATCAAATGGGCATGACTGAAGACACTAAGCCAGGGGTGGCCCAAGAATTGTCCTGCCCCTTCCCTCAGCCCCAGAGGGCCCCCAGAGATCCAGACAGCCTGTGAGATCTCCCTCCTAACCCTTGGGTCCAGCAACGTTCCAAAGACATTGCCCACTGTGTCCACCACCTCTGCCCTTTGTTCACACTTGGACCACTGCTGCCAAGGGCCCCACCAGCTCCAGGAAGTAAGGCAGGACAGAAGCCCCACTCCCACCATCTGTACACAACTACAGTCTACCCTTGGCCTCGTCTGTCTGCCTGACAGAGCCTGCAGCCCTCCTGCTGCACCTACCTTGGCAGGAATCATGTAACCTCGAAGAACCAAGTCATTTGCAAGGTATCTCTGCAGGGTCACGGAGATGGGGTGCAGTCTGCCGGTGGAAGGCATTCAGAAGTTGATGCCCCAATGCCTGGACAAAGCCTCTGCACCCAGCACGGCACCTCAGTCCCAGCTGCAGCACCCTGGAAAGACCTTGGAGGGCAGGACCCTTCTCCCCATTCCCAGCTGTCCCCTCCAGACTTCTCACTTCCTACTACCAATCTCCTCTTCCAGCCCATTCTTGTAACCCTGAGTCCAGGCACCACCCTGGCCCTGCCCAGGGATTTGAGGTGGGAGGGGCAGGCATAGTGAGGGTGGGCTTGCCTCAGTGTCTCCTTGATGCTAGCTTTGAGGAGCGGGACCAACTGCAGCATCGTGTTTATGTCTCCCTGGGCCTGGCGCCGGGCAGCCAGGACCTCCTCCCGTAGCATCTCCTGCACTTTCAGGCTGCGTGCCATCTCGTACAAGTGCCACTGCAGCGTCATGGATGTCTGGCAGGGAGTGTGGAGGTGCAGAAAACCAAGAGGGCTGGTCACTCCTGGGGCACACAGACCCATGCTAAATTTTCATTGCCAAACATCTCTCCCCACTCTCATCCCAATATCCAGAAACCACCATCCAAAAAAAAAAAGCAAAACAATTCAAAAGGCAAATATCCAAGAAGGCTTTCTCATGGCCCTGGCAGGAATGTTTGGGGCAGCTCTTGTCTCTGCCCTCCTCCCTCATGTCAGCAGAGCCCACCCATCTCCCCAGCCAGTAGAAGGCCATCCACACAGCTAATGCCTTCTTCCAAAGGACTCCAGTAGCCCTAAGAGGCCCAATCCTACTTCTGTAATGGTTGTACTCCTGAATGACTGCCATTCTTCTTGAAGTGCCTGTTAAATGGCCATCCCTCTCCCCAGTAGAACTTCCCCCTAGACTTAGCATCTGCCTGTAGCAGCATAGGACAAAGTGAGGCTCAGAAATGCTGAAATCGGAACAACCAGACCTGTTTTCTGTCAGTGTTGCAATTATCATGTGGTACATACTGATATTAACCAGGTAGTCTCAGTATTAGCCTGAGATAGTGACCATGAGCTTTCACTGAAGGTATGAGGGATCCTCATCGAGCCCCGGAGACCGGATTCCGTGGTGGTAGGACCCTGGGCTGGAGCAGCCCTCCCTCCTGGGTTAGGACACAGGTTGTTGGAACATTGTCTTACCAAGGATCATATTTTGGTCCAAGAGATTTGAACATGCTCCTTCTTCCTCCCAGCAGACCCAATTGTGAAAAAATGCCATCCAGTCACTTCCCAGCTTGAAATCCTTGCCTGGCTCCCTGGAGTCCCCAGATCAAGTCCAGAGGCCCTGGCCTGACCCATGGGTGCCCTCCGACACCAGCCTGTTGCTCCCAGCCCCGCCACCACCTCTCTCCATCATGCTCCTTATGCTCTAGTCACACTGAGCTACATGCAGATCCTGAAGCCCATAAATCTTCCTCGTGCTGTTCCCTTTTCCCTACAGTTCCCTTCCCCAACCTGGGAATCAAGTGTGTATTCCTTCTTCAAGGCTCAGATCAAATGTGTGTTACTTGTCTCACTACCTCTAAGGCCTGACACAGGGTGGGGACTCAGGAGATACTTGTTTAATAAGACAGTCAACTAAGTTGCTAACTGTGTGACCTTGACTAAGTTCCTTAACCTGTCTGCGCCCCAGTTTCCTCATCTAAAAACGGACGAGAACAGTAACATCCCTCATAGTGGTGTTTGTGAGTAGTGAATGCGTTAGCACACGTGAAAAGCTTAGGAACCTGCCTGCCATGCACAGCCTGCTTCGTAAATGTTTCCTAAGAATACTAGCTGCTCTGGTGCAGCTATTGGAGGTCTCTCCCGCGTGACTGACAATGAACTATGTTTAAAATATGCTCAAAAGTTCCATCTGCAGCCCATGGACCCAAACTCCCCTATGAAAGCGCAAGGTAAATGTGGTACCTAGGAAACCAAGTCCTTCACCGGAGGCTCTGACACAGGCCTCTCCCCTTCCTGAAATGCTACTCCTCCTCCCTCTCCTCCTGGCAACAGGAGGAAAGACAAGTTGGTTTCGGCTCTATGGAGCGCGCCCCCTGTCCTGCAAGGCCACGTTCGTCTCTCCCCTCCCCCCGCTTAGTGTCGTAGGTACCTGGCACATGCCTAGTCCCCGGCCCCGTAACACAGCGTGGTAGGCAGTCTGTGCTGCCTGCATGTCGCAGGCTGAACTGTGTCTTCCCCGCCCAGAGTCACATGTTGAAGTCCTAACCCCCTGTACCTCACGATGCGACTGTATCCAGAGACAGCGCCTTTAAAAAATACGGTAAGATGAGGTCATGTGGGTGGGCCCTAATCAGCTGGGGCTGGTGTCCGTGTAAAAAGAGAAGGAAGGAGGAGGGAAGGAAGAACATGTGAAAACAGGAGGAAGACAGCCATCCACAAGGCAAGCAGAGGGGCCTCAGAAGAAGGCAACACTGCTGACACCTTGGTCCCGAACTGTGAGACAATGCGTTTCTCTGGTTTAAGCACCCCCGTCTGTGGTACTTGGTCATGGCAACCAAAAAATTAATACACTCTTCCTCTCTGAGCCACTGCAGAAGTTTGAGGTCTGCTGTGTTCATCTCTAAAATCTCAGTGCCTGAATCATAACTAACAATCAAGAGACACTAAAGAACTAACCCTCAACATCACATTAGCGTGAGGAAGTTTAAGGTATTGGAAAAAAAAAAGGGATGGCCCACAGGACAGAGTTTTGATGTTCAAAAACAGAAGTTTCTAGGGTGTTGTTCTGCCTGTGGAGGGGGCCTCAGGGAGCTACCACAGATGATGCCTTCAGGCATCCGAGGCTTGGGGGCGGTGGGGGTTGGGGGTGGGACTGAGGTGGAGAAAGGGGAGGATGGAAGACAACAAAAGGACTTGGAGGACAGAGCCCAGGGCAAATTCCACTGGCTCCCAGCTTTTCTGAGGACCTGCCTGCTTTCCTGACTCCGAGTGAGCTGTGTCACCCACCTGTGCCTAGGCACTGCCTCCTCACAGGCAAAGAAAAAATTGTGGATCAGCCTCCAGGCATGTTCCATGGGGGACTGACTTGACCTCACCCTCCTAGGAGATTAGTATTTAGGAAATGGAGTCAGAGAGGCAGACTCACCCCACATGGGCAGGGTTTCAAACAATGAGGCAGGCTGGTGGAAAGGGTCCGGGGGCACAGGAAGGGACAGGATGTGCTCCTAAAGCCACCTCAGCCACCTCACCACGTCCTCACCGTGTCCACGCCCCCTGCCAGCATCTCCGTAACGTTGCCCTTGACATCATCTGAGAGAAGATTGTCATTTCCCAAGAGACGGTAGAGGATGCCTGGATAATCGGTGAACTCTGTTTTTAATCTCAGGTCCCCATAGAATTTCTGGGTGTATTTTTCAGCTGTGAGGCAAGAAGAAAGAAAAAAGAGTGAGGCTCTCCACAGTAGGGCAGGAAGGAGCGTGATCACTGGTGAGAGGTGGTACAGGGGCTTGGGGATTCTGGAGCCCTGTGCTTTCCAGGCTGCTGTTTTTCTGAGCACCAGTCTGTTAAGCCCTTCATATCTGTTTTTTTGTTTAATTATTGACCAAAGCTCTTTGGGGGTCAGTGCTATCATCCCCATTTTACAGATAAGGAAACAAGCTCCTTGAGTGTGAAGATTTGCTCAAGATCACAAGATCAAGGTCGGGGCAGAGGCAGGATCTGACTCCAGGTCTGGCACATCCAGTCACCCTTCCCTACCCTACTTTACCAATCTCTCTCACCAGAGTCCTACTCTGTCACCAAGCACAGCCAAGTCTGAAACACTGATCCTTCACCCGTGTTGGGGATCGTGAGCTGTTTGGAAGAATATGATGAACGCCTTTGACCCTCTTCTAGAAAAATCTAATTATCCCCATAGCCAGCCTTCAGCCCACATTTCTAGGATTTTCAAGGCCTTCCCGATGCCCATCCTTGCCCACCAGAGGGTGAGTTTCCTGCATGGCAAGTCAGTGCCCACTGATAACTTGGGGAAAAGGCAGGCCGAGGCCTGAGGCTTCCAGCTGGCTTTTTCTCTCCCCTCTTTCTCCCCACTTCCCCAACCCCTAAACCTAGACCTAGGTTTCCCACCTCCAGGGGTAGACAGGGCTCTCCTGGCCCCCAGACTCGGCTGCCCAGGTTACAGCCCTCACCTTTATTGAAAATTACATCCCATGCAGCCACGTGGTCCTTCCAGGTCTTAGTCCTGAGCAGACGGAACAGGTCTGGGGGGAGGTTGAGCAGGGGGACGCTGGTGTGGAACATCTTGTAGACAGCATCAATGAACTTCTGGGCCTCAGGGTCCACTGTCTCCTCCAGCATCCCCAGGCGCTCCCCAAATAAGACATGGGTGATGGCTGCAGAGGAGGCAGGGAACCCCTTTTGACCATCTAAGAGCCTCAGCTCCCAGGAAACCATTCCACCCCCTCAACACACAGGAACCCCTGCAACCAGCCTAAGCATCCTTTAGTAAAGAAACTGAAGCCTGAGTCCCAAGGGGCTGAAATTGCAAGGCTGAAGAAAACTGCCTTTCTGGCAGCCTCCCAGTTCCTTCAGAGGGTCCTGTGGCAGACCCTGAAAAGGGATCACTTGAGTGGGAAGCAGAGCTGGGAGAAGGCCCAGGCTGGGATGTAACTGCTCTGCCTCCTTCCACCAGCACCCCCAGCAGCCTCTGGGCTTTCCTCCTGGATTTCTCATCTACAACTGACCACAGCAGCTGAATACTTTCTCAAACAGATCAGATGGACAACTAGGGGACATCACTCCCTGGTAACTGGCCATCCAGAGCCCACCCTGGCCAGACATAAGAAGTTACAACAACCCCAAGGTTTTCCCATCTCCTGGGTTAGGGATTTGAATGCTGATTTCAGGCCAACCTGGGCACCCCAAATCTCCTGCAGTGATCACATGATCCCCATCAAGCCACAGGGCCTTGGCATGTGCTGTTCCCTTTACCTATACTGCCCAACTTCCTTATCCCATCTGTATAACTCCTACACATCCTCCCATACCCAGTTCAGATTAACCACCCAACACTCCCCTCCCCTCCCAGCCCTCTAAGGTCTCTGTCCCAGGAGAAGGTGATTTGGAGAATGAAGGGATGAGCCAAGCTCTGGCTTTTGGAGGAAAGTGGCAATAGGGACCTACATTTTGGTGATCCTTCCCCCCATAGTGTGAATCAGATGAGAGCTTGCAGCTCTCACAGGTAGCCAATGGAGGAGAATGTGTTCAGCAGCTCATCCCAAACGCCGGTCCCAACACTTCTTCATGGTCTATGCTGGGTCTCAAGTTGGGACACTGGGTTCTCCTACCCCCAGGACTGTGGCCAGGTAGGTACAAGTCCCTTACACTCAAAGGCAAAGCGAAACAGGTCTTCCTTGATGTCCCCTGAGAACTCTCCAGAGCCCTGCTGCTTGATGCGCCTGTGCAGGACGCTGACGAAGTCCTGAGACACTGTGTCCATCAGGGGAATGAAGTTCTTTATGGCCTCTGGAGACATCACCTCCGCATTCAGGACCAGTCGGTCTTTCTTCCAGGCTTCTGACTTCCTGAGAAAACACGGGCCCTCAGGCCCTCATGGTCACAAACCTCAGGCCTGGCAAACACAGAGGGGGCTGGCTTGGCTCTCCCAGGAGGCTGGACCATAGCTCTCACGTCCAGCACTCACGTCCACATCCACCCCTGCCCTCACCTCCTCCCACCTTCTGTGTGGCCTGGCAAGGAGCGGAGGGGACAGGAAGAAAGGTTGAAGGAGGACAAAACCCCTGCCCTTCTCTACTCCCTCTGCTGCCACCGCTGTGAGCCAGGAATTCATATTCTTAGAGCCTTCAAGTAACTTTCAAGCCCTCTAGTCTTTGCCTCTGCTACAGGCCTGCCCTCTCCACCACTTCCCCTTCCTCCTGGACCATCTCCCCTCCTGCCATTCAGGCGTCCCTCTACGTCCCTTTTTCTGACCCCTGCACAGACACAATGACCAACCTTTCCTCTTCTGCACCCCCAGCACGCCCCATTACTCACACTGGTGGGGAATCTCAGATGCTCAGAGCTGGGTTAATGCCCGTTATTCTCAACTTGTGGCCCAGTCTTGAAAAGAGCTCGGTGCAACGCCCTCTTTGTCCTTTTGGGGCTTTGTGTGTTTACAGGAATGTTATTACAAACTCACTGCCCAACATGGAAACCAGGAACTTGACGGTAACTGACAGGTGCCCATCTAGTCCTCCCACATCCTGCCTCCCCAGCTAAGGGGACCGCCAACCTGACTCCCTTGTTTGCTTTTGTATTTAGTTTTATTTGATTTTTTATAAAAAATATTTAATTTTTTTTATTATTGTATTATTTAACTATTTTATTTTGGTGTGGGGGGTGGCAATTAGGTTTATTTATTTTTAGAGGAGGTACTGGGGATTGAACCCAGGACCTCGTGCAGGCTAAGCATGCGCTCTACCACTTGAGCTATACCCTCCCCCCTAGTTTCATCTGATTGACATATATTTCTAAAACATACTTTTTAAAAAATGTCTACTTGTTTTCAACTTATAAAAGCTGTCATGATTTGCTTTTTTCACTCCAGTTTATATTTCTAAGTGTCATCTGTATTGCTGTGGGTCACAGAGTCTGTCCTTTCGGACTGGGTTACACCACTGTGCACTCATTCACGCGCCTGTGAGGCACTTGGCTGGTTTCCTGGGTTTTGGTGTTAAGAACAACCACGTTGCAGACATTCTAGTCCATGTCCCCCTCAGGGGGTGGGGATATCCTTTGGAGTATGTCCCTGAGAGCAGAACGGCTGCGTTGTAAGCATGTGAATATCCAACCACAGGAAGTAATGTCCAACCATTTCCCAAAGTGGTGGCATCCATTTTCAGCCCCACTAAGCAAGCTATGAACATTTTAGTTTCCCCATAGTAACACTTGCTATGGTCACAGTTTTAAATTTTTGATGAGCAACTTGGTGTAAAATGGCATTTATTACATTTAAATACACTACTTCGTTCATCTTTCTCACCGTATATTTAGACAATCAGGGACTCACAGTGGCAGAGCCCTGCCATACTGTTACCTCAAGCCCAGCATAAGAACTGGCACGTAGTAGGTGCTCAATAAAATGGGACTTAATGAATGAACCAATAAATGAAAACTTAAGGTCTTTAATAACTCATTAAGATCTTTGACCTGACCATCTCCCTGAAGGTTGGCAGGGCTGTTCACCCTCACCATCATCTGTTTTATGGCATCAGGAAGATGACCATGACTTGTCTAGAGGCCCCAGCTAGAAGGTGCAGGGTAAGTGAGGCCCCAGCCCCTCATCCCCAGCCTCTGCCCCCACCACAGTTGCCCATCATCTCCCTCCAGCCCCTGGGAGGTGGCCCAGGACTCACTTAAACAGGACCCCAATGGGTTTCTGGTAATGCTGGTGATAGGCGACCCAGGGCGGTATGTCGTAGCGTTCTGGGTTGGGACCCTCAAACTTAAAGAGAAGGGCCACGTCCTCAGGGTCAATGATGTAAACTGACTCCACATTGCCGAGCTTCTCCCTGGAGGAGAGGAAGAGAGGCGCTATGATGTAAGGATTTGAGGGGAGTCATGCAGACCCTGGGCAATCAGGACACAGGGCACGGCTTGTCTGTAACCCCCTTGTGGCTGACAGCACAGAGCAGACAGGCCTCCTCGTCATGTGACCTGAGGCAAGGCTCTCACCCCTCTGAGTCTCAGTTTCCTTTTTTATAAAATGGACACGAACACTGGGCCTGTCTCACAGGATTGCCATGGATAAGATGATATGCGGTCTATGGGTGTGACTCCTGTGAGACATTCTATACGTGACACCTGTGTGCTCCTCATCACAGTGGCTCCTGCGAACCCCAGCATATCCCTGGGACCAGGCCCACCCCCACGCAGGGCCTTCCATGGACCATCAGGTCCTCCATGCTCACTCTTCCTGCGTGTCCACACTCTCAGCACCCTCCACCCTCTCACCCATGCAGAGCTCAGAAACACGACACCTTCAGGTCACCTTGAAGTGATCCTCTACTGGCTTAGCTCCATGACTCCATGCAGCCCGCTAGGCAGGCCACACACCAGGCCAGCCAATCCCTTCTAGGCTCTAGGATTGGAATTCTGGGCATGGCCACCCTGCCTCCAAGAATCAGATGCTGGACAAAGTAACGTGTCCCTATTAAAACATCAGGCCCCAGGTATAAATATACCACATAAAGCACTTTGCAGATAGTATTAAAATACAACAGTTGGGAAAAAACAGAAAATTCCAGTTCTCACTTGCATTTGCCTTTTGCATAAGAAAGATAATTCAAGATACACTTTAGGACAAAACATCATATGAACATACAGGTACAAGCCAAATTCTCTCCCTCCCCCTCTCTCTCTTCTCTCTCTCTCTCTCTGTCTCTCCTCCCTCTGATGGAGAGGAGAGAGGTAGGAGGGGGCAGGGAAGGACCCGAGTGAGGATGGCACTGCTTTAAATGCTGAACATAAAGCTTGAGCCTAACTCCCTAAGCCTCCCAGAAAATCCCCTCCGTGTTTTTCCAGCTGCCGCACATCCTCACACCACTGGCTCCATTAGAAAAAAAGAATAAGAAAAAAAGCTCTGCAAAGTCCTTGAATGACTATTGTTATTATCAATTCCACCTCTGGGAATTTAGCCCAAGGCAGCAACCTGACAGCAGACAAAGATGCCTGATGGATGAGGATGTCTAGTAGCAGAAACACTTAGAGTGGGCTAGCTGTCCACTTAAAAGAACTAGCTAAAAAAATATGGCCTAGCCATACAATGGGCTACTCTGCTGCCTTTTAAAGTTATGCTAAATAGAGAAAAGAGAAATGAGGTCTTTGATATGTTGAGGGACAGCACCACACAGCATCTAAATATCTTCACATTCTGAATGGTGGAGAAATATTATCAAAATTGAGGTTGTATCTGATTTTGATTTTTCTAAATTGTTCTATAAAGAACAGCCTTGCATTAAGAAAAAATAAAACCATGAAGCTTGTATTTTAAATTTCTTGTGTTTATTTAGGAGTTTATCATCATTTCAAAGCTATTGTTAGAACAGTGACATGCTGAGCTAGAAATTAGACAGCTGGGGTTCCAGCCCTGGCTTTGCCCTGATGAGCTGTGTGACCTTGGCAAGACCCTTCTCCACTCTGGGCCCCACTTTCCCCACCTGTAAAATGGGGATGATAACACCAACTTTAAGGACACGTTGCAAGGCTCAGATGAAAGTGACTCAGAAAACAGGAAGAGGCTTTATGAAATAAGGAGTCCCTACCAAGGGATGGGAGCCGGGAAGGAGGTGGGGGGAGGAAGCCGGGAGTGAGAGAGAGTGCCGTGAAGTCAGGCTGGGGACGGAGGCAGTGACAGGCCTAGCAGAGAGAGAGAGACAAGAAAGAGACACTCAGGAGTAACCTTCTCCCAGGTCTGACGCTCAGTCGGTGGGGGGGCTCCCTGCCTCCAGCCAGCTATAAAAAAGGCACTGACGGCTTCAGAAGGGGTCGTGGGAGAGGGAAGAAGCGGCCCTGACAAGGGAGCAGCTGGTGTCCTACACAGACAAGCCTGTGCCCCTTCAGCCCACCTATCCAGCCAGCTAACGTGTCATACGATACCCTTTCCCTATCTTGACCCTTTCACTTCAAGTAAAAGTAAAGTAAAATGTACTGTCTCTTCTGGAGCCCCATCCCTGCCCCATCCCATCCCCCGGTTCCCATCCCCCTCATCTGTTCGCTCAGAAAAGCTCCCAGGTGTAACTTGAAGCCAACCCCCCTTAGAAACAGCTAAACCAGAACAAGTGAGGCTTCCCACCCATGACAGCCCCCAGACCCCACCTCTATTCCAGGGCGAGAAGGTGGGATGCTCAGAGGGCAAAAGACCAAAAGCCCTTCCTCCTGGCAGGAAGCCAGGCAGATGCTTGTCAAAGAGGGGCTCTAGCCACTCCTAGAGGAAGGGACAAAATCAGCTGCTCCAGAGCTGCACAGGATTGAGGGGTGGGGCCAGCACCCCAGCAGGACAGGGATCTAGCTCGGTGACCAGAGCAAAAATCCTAACCTCTCTGAACTTGGGTCTCCTCTGACAATAGGGATGATAAACTTACCTTCCAAGGTGGACAATGGATTTAGGGAGGACGTTGTCAAGGTTTGTTGACTTGCTCACTTGCAGGGGATACTAAGAGCACCCCCACCTCCCTAAACTTTCAAAGGGTGCAGGACCGAGGCAGCGGGTGTCGAGCCCTCAGGGCCAGGAACTGAACCCACTGTCTGGGAAGTCTTATTCCTTTTCCTGTCACCCCCAGGCAGGAAGAAATAAAACCAGAGCCTGGAAGGGGAGAGCAGACCATCTGGGGAGCAGGGAGCACAGCAGAGCTGCCCAGGCCCCCTCCCTCCCTATCCTGCCAGCCCCACCCTCTGTCAGGCTTACCTGTAAATGGGGCCATACTTCTGGAAGTTCTGGGCTTGGTGAAAGTGTATTTTCTGTGGGCCGTTCTCCCTCCAGAAACGGTACAGGTTAAGCCAGCCATTGTCACCAGGGGAGGGGATCTCATTGAAGGGGAGAGGGGTTTTAGTGGAGATGCCAGCTCCCTCTTCATTGGGCACCCTGAGATGCCCCAGGCACTCCCGCGGGGTGCTCAGGAGGGGCTGGTAGCCTTTGACCAGAACTGAGCGGAGGGGAAGCCCCCTGGCCAGCATGCTGCTCTCACAGCTGCCACTGTCCCTGCTCGACAGGGCTCGACAGGGTGACTCTGGCCCTGGCCCCTGGGCCCAGCTTATAAATGCCAGCTCAAGGCTAAGCGAGCAGCTGATGAAGCCTCCCTCCTCCTGCTGCTGGTTCCAGCCCGCGCGGCCCCTCCCCGATTCAGGGGACTGTAAAGAAAAGAATGTTGCCTACCACACCAGTTCTACAAAGGTCAGCTCATCGGCCACAGCTGTTGCCCACCTGAGGGGAACCCTCAGGACTTCAGGATGGAGAAAAACAGGAAGCATCTAGATATACTGACCCCTAGATAGTTCAGATGTACATCTAAGGAAAAATTTCAAAGACCCCAGGTTCCTGCATCTTTCCACACATAGAAAAACACTAAAATCATTAATTTGAGATATCTGTTGTTTGTGATTAGCAGGAATCTTTTTATGTTTAAAAACATGTTTTTCCCAGCCAAAAATTCTTGTAAATCCTGACTTTTCCCTGACCTCTCTGAAGCAGATCCTCAGAGCTACCTGAGAGGCTCTCCTAGGCCATAGTCCTGAAACTTTCCATTCCAAAATGTCTTTTTGGCATGCTGATAATTTCAAGCTGAAAACACCAAGGCCAGGAGACTCTGGAAGAAACTAACCTCCCTGCCTGTCTCAAGAACTGAGGTAGAGGGCCTGTTTCAGGAATGGACCTGTCACCACAGATACCTGCAAGGAATACGGGCTAAGTGTGGTCAGGAAGACTCTCGGTGATCAGAGAACTCTCCGTATTCCATTGTCTCTGCACGGCCCAGCAAACATTTACCTACCACATTTACTTTTCCATCTCCAGGTCAATTGTCTTTCCCCCCTTTGAAGTCCTAAACCCCCACCTCCGACATCCTCTTTTGTCTTCAGTTGAAGATGGTATTCAAGGTGAAGTTTTTGGTCATTTTGGCAAGTTACTCGGTTTTTCTGGTCTCTGCCATGTACGTATGTTATTAAACTTTGTTTGGTTTTCTTCTGTTATTCTGTCTCGCGTTAATGTCATTCTTACACCAGCCAGAAGAAGCTAGACGGGTAGAGGAAAATTCCTTCCTCCCAACAATCCTCGTCAAGTCCCCAAATAAACCTGAGACCCGCTGCTCTCACGTTGTGTATTTTTTTCAGTTGATAGCACCAAGGCTTCGTCTGGAATTCCTGCAGTCGGAGAGGCTCCCCAAAGCCCACGGAGACGCCTGTCATTCCCCAGCACCAGCCCCAGTGGGCCCTGGAAATGGTACAGAAATATTATAGATTTGTGCCTGTCTTCTGCCGTGGCCTCCTGCTGACCCTTGCTGTGGGACCCACTGAAACTGAGTTCCCCTAAAACTGAGTTCCCTTACCGAGTTTATGATTAATCTCTCTATTCAAAACTTCATTCCCTTTCTCCTCCCCTCTGATCTCAATCTTGTGCTAAATGTGCTAATCAGAGTCAGATGGCTTAAATTCTTGTTGTTGATAACATCATTAATGTACCAAAATTGCTGTTGTAGATATCATCATTAATGTGCAAGCTCAGGTTGCTTCCCCACGTCAAGATAAGCTAACAGACCCCCAAGCCATAGACCACTTGGCCATAGAATTGTAAACCTGAGACATCCTGACTCCCAAAACTATTATTAAGAAGTGTCACAGAAGTGTTGCAAGGCCAGGATTCATTCCAGCCTTTTTGTTCTTACGTTTTATAAAGACAAAACCATAACTCAAAGACCAGGTGGGAGTGGATCTGAGGCTTGTCTCCCACTCCCTTGCTTGGCGTCTTGTCATAAATACTGTGCTTTCCTTCACCACAACCCAGCATAACAGACTGGCTTTGTCCCACATCAGCAAGCAGAACCAAATTTGGATCCATAACACCAGCTGCTGGCAGACATCCATGAGGATGTGCTGATAGCCTGGGGTCGGGGGTCTGAGGGGCCCAAAAGGAAGTCAGAGCCACCTTGCAGCTTTGGGGCAATATACATCTTAGTTGTGGCCCTGTTATTTATATATATATGACTATAAACTGTTCTTGTATCGTTTCATAATTTTTAAATTTTTCTACTTTTTCTGCACACAGGAAAACCGTATTTTCTGAAAATGTTGTAATCGATAGGTATTGCTACTATTATTTTTAAAGATACTATTATTTATTTTAAAAACTGAATTACAGTCATATTTACTCACTGCAGAACACTAAGGAAAAGGGCAAACAAGAAAAATTAAAATCTCTTGAGTCTTTCCTGTTGAGTGAAAGAAGCCAGACACAAAAGAGTATATACCATTGGATTCCACTTTGACAAGTTTTAAGAATGGGCAAAATGAATTTATGGTGTCAGAAGTGGTTCTTTTGAGGGATAATAACTGGGAGAGGGCATGAGAGAACTTTCTGGGGTGGTGGAAATATTCTCTGTCTTAATCTGTGTGTTTATGTATGTAAAAATTCACCTGAGCCACAAACCTGTGATATTTGCATTTTATGGAATATGCCACAATTAAAATGTAAAGAGAAAAATTTCTCTTTTTCTAACAGATTCCTTTTCCTATAAAAATAAAAACAATGGACTTTTACAAAGTGGACACTGCCTCGCTAAGCAGGAGTTAAACCCAAATCAAGCTTTGGTGCAGCTCCCCGATCCGTAGATACAGTAGATAGAAGGATGCCCTTGGCTTGAAAGTGATCAAACAGTCACTGTGGGCAGAGCACAGAGAACAGGGCAGGGTACTGGAAGCCCTGGCCCCGAGCAGCTCTGTGTGGCACTGCCATTTGGCAGGGAAGGGGTGGTGATTTGCTCAGCAGGTCCCAGTGAGGATGACAGCATTGCCACACCTGAACGTCTATCCTGCTGGCCCAGAAAGCAGCCATCAGACTCACAGTTTATGGGGTGACAAATTAAAAACTGGCTTTTATCGAAAATGGTTGGGCATCCAGGGCTGGGCTGTCCAGGCACAAATGCCTACACATTGCTTTCTTTTGGGAGATTCTCCTCCACACACCCTCTGGAAACAGAAGCCAGAAGCTCACTTTCTCAGAATCCCTTGTACCTGGTACACAGGCTGGTGATGCCTTGGGCTCCACCAATCAGATGCCCTTCTTGTGAAATTTTGGTTGAGAATGCAGTGACATGCAGAGGCAGGCAACACGTGGACGTAGCTGGCACGTAGGGTGGCAGAGACCTCTGGCCTAGGCCAGCTGCAGCATGTGAGCACTGTAGGGGTCAGTGGGTGGCCACCAAGGCAGCCATGGGATGGGATTCAGCTGATGTTCCTGGCATCCAAGCCTGATTATCTACCCTCTTGGAGATTTTAAGAACTACACAGTATCCTTTGACAAATTCATTTCCTGAGAAATATTAGCTAGAGTGAATTCGTTCTTAACAACTAAGAACTCTAAATGAATCCACAGTAAACAATTAATTATATTGCTAAAAGTCCGTCACACTCCTACATGTTAAACATTGTTTGCACCTAAATTAATACAGCTACGTTGGATCGTTTAGTACCATCCTACTTTTAATGTATGCCCTATAGACTCATTAAGGGGACAGTCTGAGAACCAAAGAGAGAAAGTCTCATAACAAAGTGGTGTTTGAAGGAAACAGAGGGCCACAGGTTTGTTATGGGGACTGCCATCGTAATACCTGTGATTCCATCAACCTGAGATAAACATAAACCCCATGTCCACCGGGGTGGGGGGGATGCACAACGTGAGAGCTGAGTGTCAGTTTTATTTGGGGACTTACTGAGGACTATAGCCCAGGAGACAGCCTCTGAGAAAGCTCTAAAGAACTGCTCCAAAGAGGTGGGGTGGGGGTGGTCAGTATATACGCGATTTTGGAGAAGGGGTACATGCAAACACACATCTTGGTAGAAGGTTACAGTTAGTCATGAAGAACAGATCCCTCAGTTAATGATTTTAGTCCTTTTCTAAGTATGAGAAGCTGCAAGGATCTGTGTTCATACACTTTTCTCCTGAAAATATCTAACTTCTGAGGGCCTGTTTTTACGATTTCCCCAGAGCATGGTGTGACTCATTCTTGATCTTTGCCATGAATTCCTTTCAGGGTGTACTGTAGATAGAACTGGATAGTGGGCAACATTCTTTGTTTTCCACCTGCTAGAAACATTTTGATGTATTTCCTTCTAGTCCTTGTTTCCTGGACCGCATGTCTCTCCCATTCTCAGTACCTTCCTTAGAAAGTGCATGAAAGGGAAAATGTTGAGCTCTTGCTCATCTGACAACGTCTTAATTCTACTCTCACCCTTGACTGAGACTAGCTGGGCATAGAATTCTGGGGCTGCTGTTGAGAAGTCCAAATCCATTCTGATCCCTGAACCCTTCCGTTTGTCCCTTTTCTCCACTCTGATTGCTCACAGGATCTTCTCTTTATTTTGGCTGCTTTGATTAACACAATGTGTCTTGTCACATTAGTTCTTGGGCTGGATACCTGAGAAACCCTTTAAATCTGGAAACTCATCTCCTCAAATTCCTGGACATTTTCTTCTATATTTTATTTCATAATTTCTCCCTTTTATTTCCTCTTTTCTCTGTTTCTGGAACTCCTACTAGTTATATGTAAGCCTCCTGGATTTATATATATTTTTTTCTTTTCACTCCCATATCACATTTCCTTGTCTTTTCATTCCACCTACTTCAGATTTGAACCCCTCTTTTGCAATTTTCATTTCCACCATCCATCTTTCAGTTTTCCAGGGCCTCTTCCTGTATCTGGATGTGGACATGATATGGCCCTGACAGCTTCCCAGATCTCTGAAGGGCTGTTTTTAGAGTTTCTTGATTTTGTTTTCAGTTTTCCTTGGTTCTCTGTATTATGTCTGTTTCCTCTGAGTTCCTTTTTCTATTTGTTTTGGTCCCTACCTTTCATGTTAGAAGTTTCCTCAAATGTCCACTGATTGTTGCCAGTTCCTGAGGAGTCCTGCCTAGACTCTAAATTTAATAGTCAGGACCCAAAAGACTGACCAGTTTGGAGCAGGTGATCCGGGCTTGCCCTGCTGTGGCTTTAGGGCAAGGTCATCAGGGAGGACGCCGACAGGCCCCAGTGTCAGCAGCTATGCGACTTCGCACTCAGGCTGATCATTTCCCTAAGGAAGAGTCGTGTCCATGTTCAGCATGAGGCCTCTCACTTGCCGCACTGTGGCTGCTGTCCCCAAGCCCAGAGCCTTCACAGTTCAATGAATCCAGGGAGTAAACCTCAACACGCTCTTGGCGTTCTGTGCATACAGCTGTGATCATCATGCTCATACGGTTCTGTATGTGCTGCGTTGTCACCAAAACTGTCATAAGCATGTCTCATTTATTATTAAATGCACCCAAGCTATCTCTTGGAAAAGCTGCATCATATTCTGTGAATGAGGTTATCTGTACCTAATTCTTTTAAGCACAAAACCCTGAGGTTCAGAGGTCGGCTGAACTGGGTGACTAGGTAGGGCCAGATTGTGTCAGGTAACAACCAAGGGGAGGGGACAGGTGTATTTCTTTATTCCCACACCCACAGTATTCGACAGCTCTGTAAGAGACACTGGGCCAGGTGATGGCTTAGAGGAGGGAAGGATGGGTCCAAGGGCTGTGCAGGCCCTGACCTCAGGGAGGGCACAGTTAGGAGAGGCAGCGAGAAAGCCATGAGGTGGGGAAGACAAGAACTCCGGCCTCCAAGGACAGGTATGAGTGGGATTTGCAGGCTGATGTTTGGTGGCTCATGGACCCCCAAATGAGAATCAGGAAAAGAGACAGGAGAAGCACACAGAGAATGAAGGAGAGAGCCAGGAGAGAGCCACGGGTCCAAGTTTCCAGAGGAGAGTGGAATGTCTGTCAGACCCTACTGAGGGAGGGGCCGTGGGTCTGGGCTGGTCGGTGTCGGCATTTTTCGTTCTGTGAGTTTTTGTGCCATTTGTGCCCTGACACTGAGCTGTTTTGCAGTGGGGGCTAGATCAGGGCGGAGTTTGCCTGAATGAAGAATGACCTTCTACTGCTTGCTGGTTTAATGCCAATTTCCTCCACTCCAAAGCAACGATTGAGGGATCAATTCCAGAAAACAAACGAGAAGGGAGTGGGAGAGGATGAAACAGGGAGGAGTTAGATCACAGCTCGGAATCAAGCTGACCAGGTCAGCTACGTCTCTGCCTCTCACCAGCTGGGGCCCCGAGACGCTGAGAGTGAGTGCCCATCTCTGTCAAATGAGTTACCCAACAGGGTCATCGGAAGTCGGTGAACACTGTCCTCAGAACCCTCTGCAGAGGCCTTGTACTCCAAGAATCATGGGTGTGGACCTTGGAGGAGTGAGGTGATGGGGGAAGGAAACTGGACAGTTCCTGGATGGGGCAGACAGGTCCAATCACGGTGCCTTTCTCTTTTCTTCTTTGGGGTAAAATAAGGGAAACCTGCGTACATAGAGAGGAGCAGAGAGAAAAGGAGAGGCCAGGAGGAGGCAGGGCCTGAAGCCCAGGCAGAGGGGGATTGAGGGAGTTGGGGCAAGGCCAGTGGGGTCAAGAAGATCGGCTCCAGGGAAAGTTTTTCTGAGTCACATCATGCCCGGCAGTGACGAGAAGGTCTCGGCATGAGGGAGGAGAGAAATGAATTACAAGAAAGGAAGTGACTCCCCGGGGATTGTATCTGCACCCGGGCCCTGCCCGCACCACACTGCACCCCACAAGAGGGAAGAACTCGGCCCCCAGTGAGCAGAACACAGCCTTGTTCAGCTGCCTGACGCTCACCCCACAGGCCTCTGGTATCCCTGTCTCAACCTGGCCTCCTGGCCTGTGTCTCCAGAATCCTCCACGGCCCTCTTCAACACGCTGCCAGTGGGGGCCAACCAGACCAGCCTCAGCACAAGCAGAGAGCTGTGCTCCCAGGCTGCCTGCCCCTCAGGCATCTGGATTCACGAAAAATCAAGAAGAGCCTGGTTTTCCGCTTCCACACCCGGACAAGCCCCGAACTTCCCCAGTCTGTATCGCTGGAATGTAGTGAATGTTTACTACGTGCAGGGCACACTACACGTGTTATTCCACTTAATCTTCACACCCACCCTTACGAGGTAGGTTAGCACTGTCCTTGCTTTACAGATAAGGAAACTGAGGTGTAGACAGGATGGGTATTTGCCCAAAGACACAGCACTAACCAGCTACAGAGCCGATTCAGCCCTGGCAGTCCCTCTCCCTGGCCTGGGCTCTCAGCCCCTGTTGTGGTGCAGTTGAGAAGTGGCCCTGAGGACACTAAAAGAGGGCAACGTGACGAAACCCTGCAAACTGTGGAACGGTGACCGCGTTACCCTAGCTGAACTAGGTCTCACAGGCTGAGAGACCCAGAAGGGCACTTAGGCGTCATTTCTTTGGTCTTAGACATTGTACAGATGGGGAGACTGACGTCCAAAGAGGGGAAGAGACCTACCCTGGGTCACTTGAGCAAATCAAGACCAGAGATAGGCCTGAAGCCAGGCCTCGAGATCCTCAAAGAGCCACAGGGGCCCAAGACAAGTGCGGTCATTTGGAGAGGCATGGCTGGCACCTCCCCGCAGCCTGCCCCGTGTGAGGCCAGCTGGGCAGTCACTGCAGACTTCCGCAGAGTAGGTGCCTGGCTGATGACGGGGTCGGGTGCGGGTGGCCAGAGCAAGAAGAAGAGGTGATGAGAAGGCCTTAATCCCTCAGGCTTTGGAAGAATTTGAAAAAGCAAAGGAATTTCACCTTGAACCCCATTCTTTGTCATCCCTCCTCAGCTGGCCCTGATCTGGGGTCGTGACTCAGCATAGCTTAATCAGAAGGAGTCCCAGGGCCCTTGAGCTGAGGTCTGTGGACTGGACTCACTCCAAGATCTTGGCAAATAAGGTCACCACCCGAATCTAAGTTGTCGCCTCCTGTCCACACATAGGCTGTTGCTTTCTTCCGTAATCTGCCTCCACAAACCCTCTCCACCATACCAGACCCTCAGACCCATCCCGGCCCCTCTAATGTCCCCTTCCTTTCCCCACCACCTCCCCAGACAACAAGGATCAATCATAATAGGGTTTCAACAAAACTACAGCCCAGCTGATAAAAGCGTGTATGTCAAGAAGCATTCACACGCCATGCAGCACGGTTCATGACTACAATCTACACCACACCTTACATTTTACGTCGGATGATATGATTTTTCTCTTTTTTTTTTTCCAAAATTTTACCTGCTGGCAAATAAAGGCTATATTTAAAACACACATATAACAGACAGAAAATAGAACTGCAGTTGCTTTGGGCTGAGGAGATGATAGCTAAAGGGGATGGAGTTTCTTCTGGGGGTGATGAACATAAAAATGTTCTAAACTTGATTATGGTGTTGGCTGTACAACTCTTTAAATACACTAAAAAACACTGAATTGTACACTTTAAGTGGGTGGGTTGTGTAGCATATGAATTACATCTCAACAAAGCTGTTACCATACACACAGGCTCACAAGCTGACATCCTCCTAACCATTCTGTTTTGTTTATCAGCCCACAGAACCCCCGGGACAGTGAAAGTTGTTCCTACACAGCCACTTGACCCAGGATTCCAACAGTGTAGAGCCACCTCCAACAAACTTGGAGCAGAAGTTTTTCAGGAAATTATATCTATTTTTTTAATTTTAATATTTATACATATTTTATATTCATATATATTATATTTTATATTTACATCTTTTTCTACTTGCATTTATTAAGAGTGGCTGTTGTTCTCCTGGGGGAGTGACAGCCGCCCCGTCCAGGCATGATTTTCTGACAAAGAGTCTGGAGGGAGCCTGCTTTGCCTCACCGATGGCCTTGAGCCTGGAATGACATCAGCCGGGAAAGGCCGGGCCTCACGGGCAGCATCGGGGCAGTGAGCTTTCACAAAGAAAAGTGGTCAACTTGTTTTTGTTCACAGACTCTCAGAACCAGGGTGAAATTCAGAAATTTCCAACTGAAAGCCAATCTCCTTGTTTTAAGTGGCCGCACAGCCCTCCCCGGAAGAGTCCTAGCTGGCACGGAGTGAAAGCCCCAGGTCCTCTCGTGGGCAGCGCCCCAGCTCAGCGCAGGCCTCCACCGCTCCCCTCAGCCCGTGCGTCTGCGGCACTGGCCCCCAGGGGCGGCCCAGGCTGCAGGCTGCGGGCCTCCGCCCACCCGCTGGCCAGTCACTGGTGGAAGAGCAGGCCTCTGTCTGGTCCGGGCCAATGAGACGAGAGATAGTGTCTGCTGGCGGCTTCTGGGAGGCAGGCGTCTTCGCTTTTCTGAAAGAGCTCCTAGAAGCCTGTCTTTCTCCCTGGACAAGGCTGAAGGTGTTAGTTATCTGCTGCTGCTTAAACCCCTCCAAACCTTAGTGGCTTGAAACAGCAAATGCTCACCTCACATTCCTGTGGGTCAGGAGCCAGGCAGCAACCTTGCTGGATGGCTTCTAGCTCAGGGTTTCTCCGGAGGGGCTGCTGCCACCTGAGGGCTGTCCAGGACCGAGGATCAGCTCTCAGGCTCCCTGGATGAAACTGGCGCTACCTCGAGACCTTTCAGTGGCTGTCGGCAGGGGGACTCAGTTCTCCTTGGCTATGGGTCAGAGGTCCCAACTTTTCACCTCATGGGCCTCTTCCAGGGCTGCCTGAGTGCCCCGGCCACTGGCTTTCCCCAGAGCCAGTGACCTGAGTGACAGCAGGCAGAAAACTGCCTTCTCTTTTTACGCCCTGATCTCTGAAGTCCCATGCTGTCATTTCAGCTTCTCTCATTTGTTCAAGGCAAGTCACTCAGTCTGGCCCCGCTGAAGGAGAAGGGAATTAGGCGCCACCTTTTAAAGGAAGTGTCAAGGAATTTGCAGACATTTTTGCTTGTTTGTTTTTAGAGTGAAGGTAGATTTATTTCAAGAGATACATACTCCATAGAGAGAGGGTGGGCATCTCCGAAGGCAAGAGAGAGCGACAGAGGGGCCCAGGAGACCCACATTCCATAGACACGAGGCAGCCCACGCTACTCAGAAGGGAGAGCGGCTGTGGACATATTCCAGTCTGCACTGAGGAAGCCTGCAGTCCCAAAGATTCCGGGCAACTGTCTTTGCAGTAACAAAGGGGAGCCAGTTTTTAGAAAGACACAAAGAAACAAGGCCCTTGATGCCACTACAGAAATGCTAGATTAAGCCAGCTCTAAACCAGGCCTACTCTGAGACTTTCCAGTTACGTGAGCAGATGAAGCCTCCTTATACTTCCAGCTACTTTGGGCTGGGATTTCTGTGGCCTAGAACCAAATGTCTCCTGATCCCCTTGTAGGAATGAAGAAAACGGTGCAGAATCACATGGTCCAACCCCCCATGGCATATTACACAGACAATCCCACCCCCTGCCTGGAGGGATCCAGGGCACTGCCCACCCACTCCCTGGGCTGCCCTGCTCAGGGGGGCCAGTGAGGGGGGGCCAGTGAGCTATTACTGCAGTGACAATCGGCCTAGGAGCCCCCTCCATCAGATGAGGTGACTCAGTGAAGAAGAAACTCCAGGACAGTCACAATCCAGCATTGCCTCATTTTGTTTCCCAGACAAAATGCTCAAATACTAGATTTTTAACAAAACCAGTACTCTTTTTCTTTTTAATGGAGGTACTGAGGATTAAACCAGGACCTCGCACACGCTAAGCACATGCTCTACCACTGAGCTACACCCCCATCCCTAAGATCAAAACCACACCCGGAGACCTATTAGTTGAGTCCCAGCAGTGAGACCAGGTCCGTGTACTCAGGCCTCGGTGGATCCTACACCCTCCAAATTCCAAAAGGTCATTCAAGATATGCCTCCTACGCCTTCAGCTTCCAACTCAAACACCCACATGTAGTGGGCAAAGCATAAGCAATTTTAAGAACCTAACAAATGTGTGATCTAGTTTTATATCTACCCCTGACCAGCTGCAGGGCCCTTGGCAAATTTCCTCATCTGCTCATGGAAAAATTAGCACCCAGCTCACCGACTACTGCAGGAAGTAATGAAATCATACACACACACACACATATGTGTTTCCTCTCTATATGTTATACACGCGTATGTACATTGTGCACTTTTCCCTCCCTTTGACTCTGTTCCTGCTAGTGTCCGAACTGAAATTTTCACCCTCTCAAAAGTGACAGGAGGTTAGGGTCCAGCCTCACAGAGCCCTTCACGGTGGGAAAGTGGATTCCCGGAGGCGTGTAGCTGGACTCGTGAGCAGGCATGCCAGCGCGCTCCTTGACTCCCTCAGGAGGGCTGCCCGGTGCCGACAAAGCCCATGTCCGCTCCGCGCTACCTCCTTCACTCTGGAACTACCCTGTAGTTTTCAGAGCAGAGGCGGTACACGTTTAGATCCATCTAAAATGCTGCCTGTGACTAGGAAGATGATTATATGGACTGGGATCCGATTTGGATGGAAAAACAGAAAATCCAAACCACAGGCTTCCACAAATTAGGAGCAGGTTTTCTCTCACATAAAGAGCTGCGTCCAGCACAGCTCAGGACCTTGTCTGAGGACGGGCGACACAAGACTTAAGAAACAAAGAGGCAAAGTAAAGGGCAAAGATGGGACCAGGGGACTCAGGATCTCGTGGATCTAGAGCGCCGAAAGCCTGATCAACGTCATATTTATTAGGAGTATACGGCTCGGAAAAAAATGCGATCAAAGAGGTGGGGCTTTAGATATTCCATGCGATAAGCATTGAGTTCTGCTTGCTAGTTAACTGATTAATTTCAGGCCTATCCCTTCCAGGAACAATCACCCTCCTTGGGGTTTGCAAAATTTCTAAGTCTATCCTGTGATTGCCTCCAGGACATCTCAAGATAGCAAATATTTCCCCTGGGTTAAACTGCATGCTTTCATGCCAAAACAGAGTTCTGTTAATGGATGATCTGGCTTTCCAGGACCGTCCATTGTCTTACCCTAAGGAAATATCCATCCTCCTTCGTGCCCTTATGGTCAATCTCAGGATGGCCCGTCACAAATTCTCTTTAGCATAATACGTGCTATAGGTCATCTACTGCGTCAAACATTGAAACAAAGCAAGCATGTGCATTTTAAGCAAGTCAGTGTGAATGTAATATTTTAAGCTCACGGAAATTTACACGCAGCTTGTTTTCTAGTTGCTTGTTTCCCAGCAATAAACGGAGCCCAGGTTGGCCATTCTGGGGCCAGTGTGTCAATCCTATGGAAATGCCCAGGCTCCAACTTCCTGCTTGATACCTGCCAGGACCTGCTCGGTGGCCCCATGGCCATGTCATGATCCAAGATGCTGCCAGAGTTCTAACCATGCTGCTGGCCCGGAAACAGGGGGAAGAACTAAAGAAGACAAAAAGGGCCCTCCTCATTGAGCCAGCTCCGTTTAAGCAGTCTTCCTGAGAATCTGACCCTGTCTGACGTCTGGGTCTATTGCTCAATCACTGCAGAACTTGCAGGGGGCCAGGAATGTGCCTGGAAGCTCAGAAACCCCCAGGCTCTGGCACAGTGCCTGGCACAGAAGGGATGACCAGTACTTCCACTTCTGTGGTAGACACTGTGCGGTAATTCCCTGTCTCATGGTAACCACCTCTTCTCTGGGAAAGACCCCAAAAACACAGCAATGGGTCCTGAGTGACCCTCCCTTCTGGCCACAGATGACAGTTCTGTTTGAACTGTTAATTCACCCAGCCTGGGCCATTCGTGGTCCCTTCCAGAACCTTCTGACATTCATGTGAGGAAAGATCAGCAGTCTCTCTCTGGTGGCCAGACAGCAAGGAGTAAGGCCATGTTCTGTCCACCCAGAGGGAAGCCAGTGAAGAGAACAAAGCCAGAGCCAGGGAAACTCCGAGAAGAGTTCTAAGCACGCTGGTCATGGCCAAGACCTTGTCCCTGTTCCTGGAGACCCAGAGGCCCATATACCTCTGTCCTTCTGGTAAACCCCCAGTCTGCGCCACCCAGCTCGAACTGGGTTTCTGTCACTTGCCATCAAGAACTCTGGGACTACTCCAATTACCTTTTCCTTTGCAGTGGGGAAGAGCTTCTGCTGTGTTTATAACACTTTTAATTATAGAATAGCATTTGTCAGAATTCTTTCAGTAGCAAGTGGCAGAACTCCAGCTCAAGTTGGCTTAAACAAAAATAAATACATAAATAAATAAAAATTCGTTGACATAAATACGAAAAGTCAAGGTAGAAGCCAGTGGTCCAGTGCTGTTTCAGGGCTTGCATGCTCTCTCTGCACCTCTTTCCCTCTTAGTTCTTCTTTCACCCAATTTGGCTGTGCCCTCCTGCGATCACCTGCATATGGCAAGAAGGAAGTCGAGGCAGCTCCAGACTCCGTGGTCCCCAGAGCTCCCCCTCCTAGAGGTAGAGGGATCCTCTCTCCAACAACCACAGCTCCCACAGAGGAGGTCTGATTGACCAGCCGGGGTCACATGCGCCCTTAGTCAATTTTAGTGGGCAGGGCCACTATGCCAGGCCCGTTAGGCAGGCCTGTGTCACTGCTCAGCCCTGCAGCCAGGGACCAGCAGCTCCTGTGGTTGATGGGGCCTCGGGAACCATGCAGGATGGGGGGAAAGACTGCCTTCAGTGCAGGGAGGGGCCGGGCAGACCACAGACACAGTCATACTATTTTGCATTGTGAAACAAGCAAAGACTTCGGGGCCAGAGGGATGTAGATTCAAATCCCAGGTTAACCACTGAGTGGACATGTGGCCTTAGACAAGCTACTTCACCCTTAATTTTTTCATCTTTAAAATGGAGATAATCATTCCTGCTTCTCAGGGATTTTGCAAGGATTACGTAAGATAATAAAACATCCAGAAAATCTGCAGGTTCTCAAACTGGCTCACCTAACTTCATTGCATTTGATAGCACCCTGGCACCCTCTGTGGCTTACCTTCGGTGCGGACGCCATACATGGAAATTCTGTGCATCTTTTCGTGTTTTTTTTTCGCAAGCACAGCTCCAGACTGTGTCAAACTGTCACTAAGTCAAACTGCACCCTGCCCCTACCCTATCTCCTCCAGACTGAGTTTCTTCTAGGTTCTGATCCCACCCTAACAGTTTAAATAGTCTGGAGTGGGGGAAGGACCTCGGGCTGTTTGGATAGAAGCCAGCCCTGGAGATAGGCCTCAAGGCTGTGGCCTTTCTAATCTCAAGGAGCAGAATATGCCTCTTAAAATTTTACTATTATTATTAAATTAACACTAAAATCCTTTTGCCCTTGTCCCTTCCTTCCTTCTTTCCTTCTTTCTTTCTTTGGCCTTAGGAGGGATCATGTGGCCTTTGGAGGGTCAGCAGACCTTCCCAGGAAGGAAGGACATCTGTCCCCTCTGCTCAGATTGGTGATTACACAGCCAAGGTTTATAAAGACTGGGTGTCTGTGCCTTGGAGGAAAGGGGACCGTGCTTGGGAAACTGTTTCTTTTAATGGATCCTGGGCTATTCCTTCTGGCCAGAGTGAAATGAAGGAAAATATGGGACAGAGTTGGCATGACTTTGGGGGCAGAAGTAAAACAGGGTAGGGGAGTGGAGAAGATAGAACCTGGAAACCAGGGGCCCAGAGCCCTCAACAGAGGAGTGTTCCCAGTTTGCAGAAAAGGACACCTCTGAGGCCTGGCCCCCAGCGCCACCCATCATGGGGGCCGAGCATCCACACAGACTTCCCCAGGGGAGAGCACAAGCCTAAGCCCCAGCCTTCACTCCTCTACCTGGCAAGTCCCTCCCTGCAGCCTTAAGACCCCTGTGAACCCAGAGGAGCCCCTGTTCCCCAGCTTAAGAGGTGGATAAGTAGCCCAGGGTATTCCCTGTCAAGTTTTGGGGGGAGGCACTACACTTCCCCCTCTCCATCCCTACCACTGTCCCCACCTTGTCCCCAGGCCTTCCTGTGCCTCACCCCCACCCCCACCCCAGCAGCCTCACTGCCTCCTGCCTCATCCTGAGACAAAGTGCAGTTTTAGGACCTCTGTAAGCCAAGGCATTTTTATTTTTGACAGCTTCACCCCCACATCAGTGCAAACATATTAAAATATTAAAAATCCTCTGTAAAATTTTTGAAAGGATATTTATAATTTTGCTCTTGAAACCATTTGGCTAGGAGTAACTGATTTAAATTACAACCGGAGAATTCTTATAAAATGAAAAAAACCTAGCCCACACATTCTTTCAAATGTAATGAAATTTTTATGAATACTAAATTTAACAATTAATGAGGTTGATATAATGTTACAGTTGGACATTTGATTAAGAATTTATTGATTTCAATTTTGCAGTGTTCTTACTTTAGGGCCAGTCATTTTTTTCCAGCTGTCAAATATTCAAATGGGACCCTGTGGAGGCCCTGGGCCATGAGTCCCTCTTGTGGGCAGCACATAGTAACGGGGTTCAAAGGTCTTCCCTAGCCCGTACCCAAAGCATACACCCCTTTACACATGTGTGTGCACACACACACTTACACACACACAAAGGACAAATATCACCTTGTTTAGATTGTGAAGGCAAAGTCTAGCTCCCAGTGAGGAAGACAGTGGGGCCAGTTAAGAGCGGGGATGGAAGCAATGTCATGTCATATCATATGTCACGTAAGAAAGGGCTTCCTTACCACAGCCAGTGGCTGGAGCTGCTAAGGGCACAGGGGCTGAGACAAGCCAGCCTCAGAGGTTTTCCTCCCTCCCAAAGAGGGGGGGTAGAGGGGGCAGGAGGGGAAGAGACAGCTTGGTTTTCACAGCCAGGCTCAGAGCAGTTGCCCAAAACTATTTGGGAACTGGAGCCTCTTCATTCTGGGCAGGTGACCTAGGGGCTAGTGGGCTGGGAGAGGTTAGTCCATGGCACACTGGCAGTGCCCTACGAGGAGGCTGTTGAAAGGCTGACAGACAGATACACAGTCAGACAGACAGAGGCGTGGTGGGTGGATGCAGAGAGGAGAGGAGGAAGAGGGTGGGAAGAGCGAATGGCTGAGAAGGAGCTGGGATGAGGGCAGGAGGCAAGGAGGGAAGAGAGCTGGTTTGAGCGCCAGGACCCAGGGAAGGGAAGCGGGACATCCCGGGACTGGAGTGGCCCTGGGACAACAGCAACAGTTGGGTGTCAGGGCCAGCCCAGGGGTGGGGGTGCGGGCAGTCATGCGGCCAGGAATGGCGAGGGCACCAGTTCCTCTGACAGCCCTTGTGGTGCCACCAAGGCCTTCTGGAGGCAGAGGGGTCTGGAGGGGCATCTGGGCTTGGTAAGATCCTCCCCCAGTACTCCAGCCTCCCCTCGAAACCGGAGGGAGAGGCTGGACTGAGGCGTTCCTCAGCCAGGTCTGCGGCAACGGCTGAGGCAGAGAAATGCCACTTTATCCTCTCCCCAGTCCCTCTGAAATATACAGGTATCCATCTCGTAGCAGCGTCTCTCGCCCCAAAGCGTCAGCCAGCGCCTCTGAAGTTAAATATAGTGCCACTAGGTGGAGCCAAAGCCCACGGCAACAGAGTGGGGCTGGGACTCGGCAGCCAGGGTTTCAGAGGATGGTGGGCTTGGGAGGCAGGGGACTGGGGACAAGAGGCTGAGTCTAGAGTGGGGCCAAGGAGGGGACAGGACAGCCGGCCCCAGCCCAAGGTGGGCTTATTTGGCTTACAAAGTCTGCCCTAGCAGTAAAGGCTAAATGGTCCCAGAGCTGACTCCGGCAGCCGCAACCCCCATTTGCCAGAATAGCCTGAGGCCCTGAGAGAGCGTCATGGGGAGCCAAAACTGAGCAGAACCAGAGCCCGCCCCACAGCTTTTCCCTCGCCCCACTCCTGGAACCCGTGCCCTGCCGGTGGGCAGGGCGCACGTGAAGAAGGTGACGCTTCCAGGAAGGGCGATCCCGGGAGCCGGCGCTGCCCGGGCACACGCTTGGCCCCGGGGCCTACAACTGGCACACTCAGCTGCCCAACCCGCCAGCACCCGTAGGGGCGGGGCGGGGCGGGCGGAGGTAGGGGCTTCTGAACGCAGGTGAGCCAGCACTAGAAAGCGTCCCCACGCGGCCGGGGCAGGTGGAGGTAGAGGGGCGGGGCTCAGGCCGAGAGGCTCCGCATTGGACGTGGGGGTTGCTGGGGTTCTCGGATTGGCTGGAGGTAGGGGGCGGGGGTCAAGGGCGTGGCTGATAGATAAACCTGGAGCAAACGCTTGGGGAAGAGGCACAGACCTGTCTCAGGTGTTGCGATTTTCTCTGAGACGATGGCGTGAGATACAGACCTGATCCAGCATCTGGGTTGAGATCGGTCATGTTGTCCCCAAGCACAGGTGTGCTGCAGGAGACCGAGCTCCATGCTCCCTCTGGTAGCCTTGTCACTTCCAGAACTCAGGCTCCCCAGTGGGGGGCCCTGGGACTCTTGCCTGCCCCTCCCCTTGGTTTCACTGACCTCCTACCAGCCTAACTAGATAGGTGTTGAAAGACCTTGTCCAACCCGCCCTTCCCCTCTCACCAGCAGCCATGCCCTCCCTTTACCTTCATCTCTCCCTTTAAAAAATCTCTCTCCAGGGTCCACGGTTACATCACACTTAGCTTTCCAGAGCCAGCGCTCAGCACAGCCCCTCACCCAGCAATGCCGCAGTAGACCCTCCTCCCCACCCCTCTGTGGTCGCCCTTTCTCTTCTCACAGCGCCTGGACAGGGGGAGGGTGGAGTAGGCGGGCATTATGGCCACCTGGTTGCATTACTCATTCCACACACCTGTACTGAGCACCTACTATGTGCCAGACCCCGTGATGGGCACCAGAGATTGAGTCGTGAGCAAAACAGACACCGTCTCTGCTGTTACACAGCTTTCACACCAAACTGCAAAATGGAGAGAGAGAGAATTTGAGGAAACTGACAGGTTATCCCCACCGCAGGGGGCGTGGATGGGCAATGTTTGCCTTAACCAGTGGGGTAAGGAGATTTGCAGAAATGTGTTGGGGTCAAAGCTCATCACACCTATAAAAACAGAAAATGGTCAGTTATCAATATCAAGAAGATAAATTGCCCCCTTTTTGCCTTTCCACTGTACCAGGGTGCTGCTTCAAGCAAACCAATATGCAAATGCAAGTCCACAGATGAGTTTTGTTTGAGAGGAAGGGGAATAAATTAGTTGTTTGACTCTATCAAAAATCAACCACAAGGTTTCCTTAAACAGCAAATTTTGTTGGAAATCTGAAGGAAGAAATTACCTTTCTGGACACACTAAGTTAACTGCCTTGCCTCAGGACAGAGCAGTCAGTGTCCACTAGAGGGCAGCAGAGAGATAGAGTCAAGAGACAAGAGCCATGAGTTAGTTCCCACCTGCCCTAGAGCCCACGAGGAGCTTAATAAAAACAATACCAGTAATAGTCCACATTCCTTGAGGGCTTACTCTAGGCCGGGCATTCTTCTAAGTGCTTTATAAAAAATATTTCATTTGATCAGCCCACCAACTCAATGAGGCAGATACAGTGGTGTTAACCCTGTTCTACAGATGAGAACCGAGAGGTTGAGTAACTTGCCTGAGGTCACACAGCCAGTAAGGAGTAAATCCCAGATAGTAACTCCCTGGAGTAGAGCTGTAGAGCCTACATGCCCCACACTATGCAATTCTGCTTCCTGTAAAGAGGAGGGAGAATGGAGGAGGCAGCTAAAGTCCCTACAGACAGAACACCAGTGGGCTCTCCAAGACCAGTTCTGGAAGCATGCACCAGAGCTTCCAGAACTTCCAGCTAATCAAGGATCTTGGGTCATCTGTCAGGTCAGGTCAGGAAATCTGAGCTGCCCTCCACATACACCCCACGTGCCTCCCATGGGGAGGCAGCACCAGCCCTTATCACCACCTGCAACTGGACCCCCCAACCCCAGTGCCCCTGGTGCCCATCTCCATGGTGTACCCTTCCAACCACTGTGGCCTCTCTGGCTCAGATGTGTGATGCTGGCTTCGACCCATCCCTCATCCTTCAGGCAGCCTCCATCAGCCTGGCTCAGCCTCCTTACTGCAGTCAAGAGGGGCTGTTTAGAGGGGGTGATGGCTGCCGACAGGTTGCAGTCCAATGAGGATCGAGAGCACGTTGCTGGGGGTCCTGTCCAGGTCCACCTCGAGAGCAGTCTCAGACCAGAGCCCAATCCTTTCCTGGGTTTCTTCCCAGCTGCTGCTGCTGTGTGCAGGTACTATGCTGATTGCGCAGGTTACAAGGGGAACTCGCTGGGTGACCTTGAACAAGCTGTTTACCTTCCTCCCTGCCCTTGGTTAGTTCCTCTCTTTGTAAATTAAGAGGTTGGAGACCAGGTGTTCTTAACTCGGGACTGAAGGGTCCTCTGACAGTGTGTGTGTACGTGTATGTGAGTGTCTGAGTACATCTTTCTAGGTCAGGGTTTCTCAGCCTCGGCACTGTTGACTTTTTGGCCTGGATCATTCTTTCTTATGAGGGCCTGTCCTGTGCCTGGTAGGATGTTTAACAACATCCGTGACCTTTGCCCACTACATGCCAGCAGCACCCCTCTCTTAGCTGTGATGATTAAAAAATGTCTCCAGACATTGCCAAATGTGCCCTGGGGGGCTAAATTGCCCTGGCTGAGAACCATTGTACAAGAGCTAGAGAAAACCCCTGGGAGAGGTGAACTGCAAGTTCATCGCTGTGGCCCACTGTAGGGTGAGGGTAGAGCTGGTGTGTGACAATAGCTAGAAGGTGCTGAGCCTCTGCCCTCCTTCCTCACTCCCCACCTTCTGGGGTTCTTAAGGGTCTGCTTCCCAAAGAGAGGGGTGCCACTTTTAGGAAAGAATCTGAAATGGTTCTACAGGAGGAGGGACTTCAGACACCCTCTCTGGAGCCAGCTCAGCCTTTCTGCCCGCCCCTCTTGCTGTGGCCAGGCTGGTGGCACACTGCCATGGGCCATTTGGGAAAGGAAGTGGCCGGAACTCCTCTGGGCCCAGCTCTCTGAGCACCAGGCCAAGGCCGCCCACACCTGCTGACTCTCTGGGGCCCCTCAGCCCTTCCTTGGGAAATACGTCTCCTCTCCAGCCCAGTGCCCACAGATGCAGGCTCCTGCCCTAGGCCTGACCTGTGCCTCCATGAGAGCCCCTGGAGGAAAATGGGACAGGGGCCAGAGCCAGCGATGGCGGCAGATGTTGGAGGAAGATAATCCTGCATCTTGAGGCAAAGTCTGCATTCTTTCTCTCCTCTTGTTGAGCAACCCTTTGCTGAGTACTGCTGTGTTCCAAGGCTGAAGGTTAGAGACGAACTCAGTGGTGAGCTGAAAAATTGCTGACAACCAGCTCTCTCGGCTGCGTGGCATTTGCCCGTCTCTGTGGTGTCAACATTCTGACCATGGCAGGGATCAGCTGGGTGCTGAGTTGGTTCACACCGTTGTATTGTGTCTCCCCCACCAGGAATGATAGACTTAAATAAACTTATGGGCACAGGGAACAGTAAAATAGGAAGTGATGAGATTTTAGTGGGTATTTTCCGTTTTAACAAAATATATTTAATTGTAAGCTTACGTAATCTAATTACTAACAATGGGTGCATTTAACAACCAGTTCACAAAATTCCCCAGAATTTAACTACCAGCTCTCGAAAGCCAGTACAAGCCAGCTCCAGTTCCCTACTGGGAACTGAATGTAGTCCGTGACCTCAAGACTATGGGTGCTAAGGAAGACAGGTCCACCCAGGGTAGGGTCGTTGCTGGGGGCCAGAGGGACACCACTGGGGCCATGGAGAATCTGAGGAGGCAATGGCCCTGCCCCGAAGGTCAGGGAAGTCTTCGAGACGGTGTCCCACGGTGACCTGAGGGAAGAGTAACGGTATCCCAGGGAGGGGAGAGGGGAGAGTGCCGGGCTGAAGGGAGCAGCAGGGAAAGACGGGGAGAAGAGAAACTGCTGGTCATGGGCCAAAACCCGAAACAGGAGACTCAGTCTGGCTGAAGGGGGGGCTGGGTTCCAGCGCCGGCTCCGCTCTGACACGTCTGCCACCTGGGGCAGGTCTCCTCCTTCCCCGGGCTTCTCCACTCTGCCAAACTGGGGCCTAGAACCACAGGGTCTCCAGGCCTATTGCCTGTCTTGAGCCGCAGGGGCCCGTGGAGGGGCCTTGGAGTGTAGTAAAGCTCGCGGTGGGGGTCTGGCCCATGGCAGACCCTCTGCAGCCAAGTCTCCACCTCTCTTCCCCTCCCCCTTTCACTCGGCTCCTCCAGGTGGTCCCCAAAACTCCTGGTCTGGCTGCGGAAACTATCATTACAGTCACTTATAGAGCGTGCGCTGCTTCTCCTAATTACCGAGCAGCGCAATTTCAATTATACGTCTAAGGAAACATCTCGGGAGCCCCCTCTCCAGGGCCAGCCTGTCAACTGCAGCCCACAGGCTGACCAGAATGGAGTAGGGGGCTGGCGGCTGCTGCTGGACTGGCCCCCGAGGCTCCCTTCCTGCCACACCGGGCAGGAAGCCCTGGCTCAGAAGCCTGCCCTGCAGTGAAGGGAGGCAGGGGACGTGCCCCAAGAAGAGGGTCTGAGACCTGGGGAGGCCTGGGGGCTCTCTGATGATGCCGGAGGCCTGGAGCCCATCACTCAAGGTCAGAGCTTGCAGCCAAGGAAGGGGTGTTTAATGTTTAGGAAGCAATGCTGCTGACTAGATGCAGATTCTCTGGCCTTATATCTCTTACCACCCAGTGCAAAAATCCCCCCAGAAACAACCCAACCCTGCAGAGGGGCCATCCAGCCCTGCCTCAAAAATCTCCTGTGACAGGGAGCTCACGTCCCCAGAAGAAGCCTGTGTTACCTTTGAGGGCTCCTTGGATGAGAAAAGTCTTCCTCAAATCGAGAGAAACCCCCCTCTGTGAAACTCCTGCCCCCAGGACCCGCCTCCACCCCCCGCCCCCAAAGCTGCTGCTCCCTCTGCCATGGGTGCCGACGGGCACTGCTGCCCTCTGGACCGCTCCTGGGCAGGTGGCCAGCCCTGGGACCTTGCCTGGTTCCTCAGCCCCTCCCTGCAGAGGACCCTGATTTGCAGCTCACCTGGGCTTCTCCCTATGCACACCCACCTGGGTGCTGGCACCCAGTCCCCCAGCACTGGGTGGGTAATCCCCAAGTGGCTCTGCTCCAGAGTCCCAGACCCTCGCTCTTCCCACCACCCATATCCACACCACCCCAAACTCAACCCCCCAGCTCCCTTGGCCCTGCCCCCAACCCCGCCTTGTCCTGTCTTCAAACTCCAGTACCTCCTTCTCCTTCTCCTAGGTGTATCCAAATCCATCCCCCTGGCCCTGTCCTACTCAGGCCTCCATCCTCTGTCACCTAGAACTGTGAAGCCTCTAGCTGGTCCCCCACCTGAGTCCCCAGGGGCAGCAGAGCATAGCGAGCAGGTGCGCAGCTCCAGGTGGATTCAATTCGCAGCTCCTCCACTGCTAGCAGGGTTCACAGGCCTCCAGCAAGCCACTTAACATCTCTGCTTCCTTTTAATATTAGTAGTCGTCTCCTAGGGTCGCCTGTGGATGAATTCAGAGTGCCCGATAGGGGATGGAAGGAAGAGGGATAAGATGTGGCAGAAAGGGTCACTGAGACCTTCAGTGTTCAACTAACGCCTGTGAACTTACTCCTGAGATGAGTGGGAAGACTTCAGGATAAAGTCCCCGATTAGTTTGGTATCTTAGATGGTGCCAGGGGATGCCTCCTCTCCTGCAGAAGCTGAGGCCTGCCCTGCCCGGGGGCTCTGGGGGGTCTTGTTCCTGCCCCCCGCCCCCCACCAGCCCCCACACCTATTCTCATACCAGGAAGTGGCGGAGCTCTGCCGGGCACAGCCCTCCCCTCTCGTCAGACTGCAGGCCTCTCTCACCACAAGGGACCAGGACTGGACAACTCTTCGGAGGTCTGACCTGAGGATAGTGGGCTTGGGGCCAGCGAATGCACTTGTGCAGGCAGGGGTCTGGAGAAGCATGGCCTCAGGGACAAGTCACCGGGGCCTCACAGAGTTTCTTACCGCCCCTCCTCTGACACAACCCACCACTTACAAAAGCTCTTTCACAAACGTTGTTATTAGCTTGATTAATCCTCATAACAGCTCTGGGAGTTGGGTGTTATTATCCCATTTTCCTGGGGGCAAACTGAATAATGTTATGGTCCAATTAGGAGCCTGCTCAGCACAGAGAGCACCTGGGCGAGAGGGAGGAGGTGCTGCTCCTGAAGCCAGCAGGGCCAGCCAGGCCCAAGGCAGATGGAGGCCCAAGAGTGGAGGGCCTGCAGGTGGGAGAGGGGCACAGAGGTGGAGGGGAGGTGTGAGTGTGCCCTTAGCGAGGACTCCCAGAGCTAGGGCCTGCCAGACACCAAGGAGAGAGGTGTGGAAGGGCCGGGAGAACAGGCATGGGGACAAAATGAGGGCTGACTGAGGGCCCTGAAGCTGAGGTCTGGGGGAAGCCTCCTGGAGTCACCCTGCTCATTGTATAGATGGGGAAACTGAGGGGCAGGTAAGAACAGAAACTTGCCTTGGGCCACTCAGCCTGCCAGAGGCCACGCTGGGACCTGTCTCCCTGGCTGGGACACAGCTTCTACTCTCAGTGTGTCCTGAGCCGATCTGGAGCCTGGTGGGCAGGGAGGCCAGGCTGCAGGTGGTCCCAGGGCGCATATAGCCTGGCCTGGGGGATAAACGAGGACCAGCCCCTCTGGGGACCCAGCAGTTCTCACTGGGCAGGGACCAGATGAAGCCTCCAGACCCTCAGGCCTCTCTGAGTGGCCAGCAGGGGGTGGTACTGCCCCAGAAGTGAAAGCTTCCAGGCTCCCAGCCACTTCCCCCAAGGGTCCATCCCGAGGTCCCAGGGCAGATGCGGGGACTGGGGGAAGGGAAGATGTGTGGGGAGTGTTGGAACAGGGTTTCAGGGGTGGGAAGGGCACACAGGGCTGGACCTCAGGACTCCTGGACCCCATCCTAATGCCAGTCCCCTCTGCCCTCAATGTCCAGCCTCTGCACCTGAGCGCTGAAGAAAGTAAGCCCTTCTCCACCCCCCCCATGGCTACCAGCTGAACATCTTGGCCGCGCGCCCACCTCCACCCGACCTCTGCTCTCTAGAAAAGAGAACACATCCTCGGCCACACCCTTCGCAGAAAGTTGCCTTGCAATGAGGCTAGACTTAAGAAGGGCCTTCCCAAGGTCTCCACACTGAGTGTCCCTGATGGAGTGTCCCTGTCCTACTCTGGGGGCCCAGGAGGATGGTCAGACTGCTATGGGGAGGGAGGGGCTGGATGTCTGCTGCCGTCTCAGACCTCCCTTAGGTAAGGGGAGAGCATTTTCCCCAGGAAAGCAAAGGAGGGGAGGGGGTCCAGGGATGAGCCACCTCAAGCCCCAGAAGAGATCCCAGCACAGAGCAGCAGCTTCCCCAGGTGAGGGGCTCTATGTCTCCCTCAACAGCCCTAAGACCCTTCTTCCTGGAGCAGGCTCCTATAATCAGCCTTCTACAGTCTGGTCGCAGCTAGAACCCCTGCTAGGGGTTCAAAGGCCCAGAGGCCCACCCCCTGGGGCAAAAGCCCCAGAGCAGGAGGCGATGCAAGGTCCACGCCACTGAGGATACCGGGGACCTGTAGGCCAGAAAGACCCCACAGCCCAGCCTCCCCTGGGATTTAAAACGCCCAGGAGGCTGGAGTTTCTCATCCAAGTGGCTGTGCTTTGCTGAAGTCATGCTCTCCCAGGTCCTCAGCACCCAGCAAGGCTGTGCCGTGTGGGGGACGGACCAGACGGTAACCCAGGGGCTGCTCTCAGCATCACCCTCCTCGGGTGCCCATCAGTGTCCCCCGTACACCCAAGTCTGGGCAGTGTCCCCAGGAAAGCCCCCTCTAAGGGCCTGTTGTCCCAGTTCACCCTTCAGTTCTCACAAGCTGACTGGCTCCTCTGCCCATAGAGCAGGCAGGTGGGGCCGGGAGCTGGGGAGTCACAGCAAGCACCCTGGGGACAGAGGGGCAGGGAAAACTGAGATGGAGACAAATGGGCAGAGTCCTGGCAGGTCCCCTCCCTGGAGGGGCCAGTGACTCAGGGATGGACAGACAGGGTGGGCAGGAGCCGAAACCAGACAGGGAAGCACGGGAGGAAGAACCCCCATCCTGCAGGTGCCTTTCCAGTCAGCCTTCTGAGTCACCAGGACCCCTCCCGCTGCCTTGCGCTGACGTGAGTCTGGCCTTTGTCCTCGTGCTCTCGATTTTATATTCTGAATACCCCGCCCTGCCCCACTGCCACCGTCATCCTCGTTCAACTGCCATCACCTTGACCTGGACAGCTGTAAGAGCTTGAAATCAAAACTCTCCTCCCGCTTCTGGGGCTTTCATCATGTTGGCATTGTCAGTAAAGACAGGCCTCCTGGGAACCTGCCTCCACTCCAGCCACCCCAGCTCTTCTTCAGCCTCTTCTACTCACCTGCTCACCAGTCTTTGCTTCTCTGTTCCCTCTGCCTGGAATTCCCCACTCACCCCCTGCTTTGCCCAGTTATTGCCTACTCTTCAGGTTTCAAGCCATGTCACTTCCTCCAGGAAGCCCTCCCTGACTTCCCAACGAAGTCACATTCCCTATTATGTGTGCCTCCTCTCTGCTCTCTGCATCCTTCTCTCTAGCCCTTGTCAGAATTGCATATATATTTTATGAGATTTAGTTGTGCAGTTAGTGATGAGTGCCTGCTTCCCCCACTGGATCAGAAGGGGGTCTAGGTTGGCCTTCACCACCTCCACAGCATGTGGCTCATCTCCAGGCATGTAGCAGGCACTCAGTAAACATGCAGTGAATGAATGGATCCCCAGCCAGCTGGACGTCCCACAGTGAGTCTGCAGCCCCTCTCCTCCCTCCCCTCCGATCCTGCCCCACAAGGCCCCAGGTCCTCTTTCTCTGACCCTTCTCATCTGCAATCCCAAGAACCTCCTAATGGTTGGGCTCTGTAATGGGGACTGGGCAGGTAGCCTGCCCCCAGGCCCCCAGATCAAGGCCAGACTCAAGACCTCTGTAAATTCCTCAGCAGGTGCCAGGAATATCTCAGTGATACCAACTGCCCTGATCTAATGCCTCAGAGGAGCCCTCCTCCCTGAGTTCGCATCTGACTACTATTTCACACTCAGGGCCTGTGGCCCTCAGAGACTGTCTAGCCTCCACCTAGAACCAGGTGCCCAGAGAAGGCCAGGGCCCAGCTCAAGGTCACACAGCAAGGCTGCCACAGAGATGCACCAAGAATCCAGGGCGCCAGCTCCAGCTTTGGGTTTTCCCCATGCTAGAATAAGCATGGCTATTTTTAGGAAGCTAATTAGCAAGTCAGATATGACTCCTGCTAATAATAATACCACCTTTATGCTTTTCAGTCTCTGCATCACCTTATTTGCTCCTACAACAGCCAGGTGGGTCGGGCAGTGAAGCAGGAGATGATCTCATTAGAAAGGTATGGTCCAGAAAGAGAAAGTGACTGGTCTACCAGCCTGTCCCACAAGCGCTGCTCAGTGATGCTCCCAGAAGGGTGCAGTGTCCCAGAGGCTCCTGTCCCCTGCCCCTGGCAGCCTCCATGTGGCCTGCAGCCCCAAACCTGCCTTTTTACAGCCCCAGACCTCAGGGTGGTATCCACTTGTATTCTTTCCCCTGCAAATCTCTAGCACGTACCAGGTACAGTTCCCTGTGCAGTTCCCTGTGCAACTTGGGACCCCAGTTAGCAGGACAGCTTTGTCCCAAGAGGGGCTGGGGTCAGGTCCAGCTCCTCGTCTGGCACACTCATCTCCTGCCCACTCCCCCCACTCCCGCAGAAGCTCCTGTAACATCTGGTGGCATCACACAGGGCCGGATGAACAGACAAATGCAAACATGATGTCAGATCCTCAATTTCTTCCTGAACCCTCCCAGGGGAGGGAGGCACTTCCCACCAGGATGCTGCCAGGTTGTTCTGTCTGGGAAATGACGTGGAGGCAGGATGTGCCTGTTTCTCAGATGAGCAGGTGAGGCACAGGCAAGTGCTGGGAGCATCCAGAGCCTGTCACCTCTTGTAAGGTCCCCAGGGCTCAGCACATGCTGAGGTGGGTGGCAGGGTAAAACCAAGAGGGTACCCAGGCCACTTCCCAGGAGCCCCAACTCACAGAACAAGGGTCCCGTAGTCATGTGTCCTTCACCCAATCTAGGGAGCTGTGCAGCCAGGGGAGCTTCTCAGAAAGGGGGCACTGTGGGGGCTCCCGGGCCACGAGGAGGGGGATGGCGCTGGGGCAGGCACAGCAGATGCAAGGTGTGAAGAGGGTGGGCTCAGTGATTCCCCATGCAGATTAATGCCGCTGGCCTGGGTGCCCCCCAACCCCGAGCCAGGTAGGCTGGCCTGCAGGGGGAGAATCTGGGGTCCCCCGCAGGCACTGCCCCCCATCCTGGAGTATCTTCACTGACTGACGAATCAGGCAACTGATCCCTGTTGGGCCAGCAGGGAGGGGCGGCTTGCCAAGAGGGAGACAAGGGCCATCTTGACGAATGAAAAAGGAAGAGAGGCCTGCCAGGGTGGCCCACAGCTGCCCAGGGGACGATGGGTGCCTCTCCCTCCTCCATCACCTGGTAGGATGAGGTGGGCACCCCCTCCTACCCTGCCCCAGACCCAGTCCCCACCGACAAGGAGCACACACGCCAAGGGAGGTGTGTTGGCTGCAGGACAGCGGGGACACGGATGCTGCTGACACAGCAGGAACTAGGCCATCAGCGAACAAAGAGGGGGGATGGGGCCGCCTCTGCAGGAGTCATTCCTGAGCCGGCACCACAGCTACACGGCTGAGGGCGGAGGCATGATCACCTGTCCCCTGAGTGTCCAGTCCAGAGTGTTCCTGATCACATACTCGGGAGCAGGGCTGGTACAGGTCCCTTCTGGCCACAGCCTGGAGCACACATGTTAGTCTTCCTGGGAAATCCCTGTCACGGCCCCCCGCGCAGGGCCCAGGGCCCTCCTCTCCCAGTGGAGGAGGTCTCTGACCTGCCTCTCAACCCTGAAGGCAGGGTCTGTTCACCACCCCTTCTAGGGTAGGAGGGGGAACGTACAGCCAAAGGCAGGTGGCCCCGATGCAGGAAGGGGGTTCAGACACGATAGCCTTGTGTCCGATGTTGTGCCGCTGTGAGGGAGGCACCCAGGCACAGGGCGGCAGGACAGGTGTGGGAGCCCTGACGTCAGGCCTGTCACACAGCATCAGGGAAGGAGCTGCCAGGCCCAGTGAGGGTTAGGAGCCTCGGGGAAGCAGTGGCTTTTCAGCTGAGTGAGCAAGAAACATTGGCTAAAGTACAGTTGGTGCCCCACTTTCCTGTCACTAGCCAGGGAGGGCTGCCCACTGCCCACAGGGCCCGGCACTGAGCGGTCCACACAGCCAGAGGAGGCAGGGTGGGGTCGGGGTCCCGGAGAGGTGGGGGCAGGCAGCAGCAAACAACACCCCTGCCCATACCCCACCCACCGCATGAGGAAAGTGAGGTGTGCTGGGTAGGAAGGGAGGAGCCCCGGTGTCTGGCGGGAGGGAGGGCCAGCACCCCGGACTGTGAGCTCAGCAAGGCACGGTGGCCCTGCTCCAGTGGGGCTCTGGGATGCCTCAAGTGTTGGAATGCAAGCACGGCGGGGCCGTTCACTCCAGAGCCAGGTCCTGAGTGTTCCCCCGAGAGCATCATCACACAGACCCAGGCAAGAGGGGGCCCCTGCCCTGGACCCCGCACTCTAGAAGAGCACACTCTGGCCTTTCTCTGGCCCCACTACCCCCAAAAAAGGGGCAAAAATTTGGTGAGCCAAGAGGACATGCCCACCCAAGGCCCATGCCCCTCCTACAAATGCAGGACCCCAGAACTCCCTGCCCCACAGTCTGCATGGGCCTTTTCCCAGGTCTTGCCAGGTATGTGGATGGACCATGGACCAACGACCTGGGGCGGTCACATACAAAGCCCAGGGGTGGGGCCAGGGTTGGGGCTGGGGATCAGCTCTCCCCACGATGCCACATCCGAGCACTGGACCCCAGGAGTCCAAGAATTCCAAACGCAACCTGGCCTTCCAGGTGGTTATGAAGGTATATTTGTTCACGTAGGAGGCTGGAACATATTCTGTTTAGCAGTTTGTTAGCTTGATTATAACTTAAATATCTAGACATATGTTACGTGGGCCTCCATTTGTACTTCTGCCTGGAGCCCTGCAAATGTCAGGGGGGGTGGCCTATCAGAGGCACTTCCTACAGTGCTTCCCCATTCTTGCTCTGAAGCTCATGGCCTCCTTCCTATGGGAGGCCCTGAAGGGGACATGAACCCTAGAGCCCCAGGATGAACTGTCAGCTCCCTGGAGCAGGGTCAAGCCCTAAACTTCCTCTCCCCATAACCAGTCAGAGCCGACTAAGTCCCAGCACCCAGTGGCTGACAGTGGGGGTTGTCCCAGGAGGCTGGGGCCCTGGGGGAAAAGTACTTCCCGAGCACCTCCTGCGAGCCAGGCTCAGGAATACTCTCCCCTAATCCTCAACAACCCTCTGGGGACGGCGTCATGGTTAGTACCTGTTTTGCAGGTGAGGAGGTGAAGGTTCCGAGAGCTCACGGGCCTTGCCCAAGGTCACGTAGGTGGCCTCAAAGCCTCGTCTCCGAGCCCAGAGCCTGCACTCTTTGTCCTCAGCCAGGCAGAGGGAAGTGTGGGGCGTTTCTGGCTGGGGCACCGTGGGGCACTGGGGACAACCAGAGAGTAGGCTGCCGGGGGGCACAGCTGCGGAGTCACGCGTGGACCCCCAGCTCTGGCCTCCAGCTCCTGCAGGGGCCAATCCTGAGTTGCCAGTGGGGTGCCCTAGAAAATGAAGTGTGTCTATGAAGCAGGCTGCTTGCCAAGTACCGTCTTGGACTTTTCTCAGGCCCTGAGCACCTTTCGCCAGAGATGGAAGAGCTCTCTTATGTGTCCGTGAGAGCCACGGGAACCCAAGACATCCAGGAAACAGCACCCGAGATAGGAAGGGGAGATTAAGGATTTACCCAGCCGTAGTGAGCGTCAGGCCTGCCACATGCAGATAACACGAGACAGATAACCCCACAGCCAGGCCTCACCATGTCATGTCAGTGACCTCACCAAACGCACTACACAATGTGGCCTTGGTTAAGTCACTGTGTCTCCCACTGCCTCAGCATCCCCACGTGTTGAGGTCTTCATGAGGATCACACAGGTGGGTAAGAACCAGCTCGGGGCCTGGCACCTGCTTGCACCACGGCTGGGGAGGCTGTATGCACAGGGGCACGGCTATCAACAAGGGCTACTTCCTTTTCCTATAAAGAAAAGGTTCCTTACTTTTAGAAAAGAGGAAGTAGGTGGATTCCTGAGAAACCTTAGACCTGAGGGGGAAGCTTCACCGCCAGGCAAATGTCTGGCTGTGATGATTCAGTAGGTGAGGTCCAGGTGAGCGCAGAAAGGGAAGAGGTTACAAAGCCACCACGTCCCCACTTAATGCTGTCTGCCGTCTGCCCCGGCGAGCCCCCAGACAGCCACTCCCTCCTGGGACTTTTGGCCCAGGACCTGAAGAGGGTGATGAATGCCTGGAGGCCCTCCCAGGCCAGGGGTGCAAGGCAGACACAGGACCAGGGCATCTCCAGTCAGGTCACATTCGGCTAAGATGTCTGGCACCTGAGGCCCGCTGAACAGGGCCCAGATGCTCCTACCTGGCAGGCTGGTCTCCAGGGTCAGGCCTCAGCCTCTCTCCCTGGCAGTCCCTTCAGCCTTCCTTCCTAGATATCACAGGCTTCCTTGCCTCCGTGTCCTTGCTGAGGCTGCCCTCCCGCCCTGCCCACCCTCCCATCTCTGTGACTGTAGGATTCCCCTACCTGGAAGCCTGTCTGATCGAGGGCCCTCAGAGGGCAGCCAGTTTTAGGCCTGGGGGCGGGGCCAGGTTGGGAAGGGACCTACACCCGCATGTTTGGGAAATTTTTTCAAAAGTCACCCCTGCTTTCATGAGATTTCCTTTATGGTTTTCTTACCACAGTGGAAACAACCATCATGTTTCTATAAAAGATGGTGACACTTCCCTCTGCTCCTGCCTTTGTCCCTCGCTTGGCTCTGACCACGTTGCCCCTCCCATAACCTCCTTACCCATCTCCTCCTCCCTGCTCAGGACTCGGGAGCCAGAGTGAAGCAGGAGCTTGGCACCCCCGCGTGTCCCAGAGAGGCTCCAGGAAACTTGTTGGCATCTGCCTTGTCTCACCTGCATCCCAACCTCCTCTCACCTCCCGCCGCTGCCTCTTGGCATCAAACCCATGCTTGAGTCCCCCACCCTGCAGGAACCCTCTCTCCACCGCCTCCCTCACCCTGACCTTCAGCCTCTGCTCTGCAGCTCTGAAAGCAAGTCTGAACCTATCACCTCCATCACGACCCACCTCCCACCTCCTCCAAGCCTCTGAGATCTAACTCCTACCCCACACTCTGCCAAGGTCGCTGGCAGTGTCTCTATTGTTATTCCATGCCACGCCTCCACCCACATCTCACTCTGCTCCTCGCCGGTGTTCCATGCTGCTGACCACTCACTCTCTCAAAACATGTGCCCTCTTGGCTCCTGTGATGCACACCCAGACCTCCTCCCACCTCCCTGACTGCTGCTCCTACTGGCCCCTTCTTGGTTCTCCCCTCTCCTCACGATGCCACCTTCAAATGAGCCCCCACCCAGAGCTCTGTCCTGGGCCTTCTCCTCTCTTTGCCCACCCCTACAAGGAGACAGACCTCTCCCACTCTCGGATTTCCCTCCAGCTCCTCTCCTGAGCCCCAGACCAGATAATCCGCATGCCTACCTAACACTGCCTCCAGGATGCCCCTCAGGCACTCACAGCTTGTCATCTCCCCCAAACTTTCCCTCTCTCTCCATCTTCGTTGGCCCAGATGCTGAAACCAAGCATTGCCTTTCACTCTCTCCCTCCTCACCTCCTCTCGTCTCAAGGCACTACATGCGATCTATGCTATTGACACCCAAGTGCCCACATGTGCACCCCGCCATCCCTCTGTCCAGACCTCTCCCCATTTGCCCACTCTGTGGCCCACTTGATGTTTAACAAACCTCTCTGATGCTCCAACTCCTGTTCCTCTGTCTGGAATGGCCCTCCCTCAGGCATCTGCAAGGCTCACTCTCACCCTCTTTCTGTCTTCATTCAATGTCCCCTTCCTTTTTTTTTTTAACGTCACCTTCTTGATGAGGCTCACCCTGACCACCCCATTTAAAACTTCAGAAGCCTCCTGACCAGGACTGCCAATCACCTTCACTTGTATTTTATTTTTTCCACGTTTCTAACAGACTGTGTAATTAACATATCTATTATGTGTATTGCTGATTGTCTGTCTCCACCAGCTAGAAAGAAAGCTCTTATTTAAGGGCAGAGATATTTGTCCGTTTCGGTGACTTAGGCAAGCCCAGTTCTTGGAGCAGTCCCTGGCTCTCAGGAGGCACTCAATGATTTTGCTACTTTGAGTGTTTGAATGGATCTTGGGCTCCTCCCCCTCTGCAGCAGCCACACCCCACTCACCATAGGTCTTCTTTCCAGCTCTGATAAAGCTTTCAGATTTACCTGAGTCCCAACCCCCAGAGCTACTGCTTTCCCCAGGTCCTCATTGCTTCTTGTCTTGGTTGTTATAACAGCCTCCTGACTCCCTGGCCTCCAGCTGGCCCTCTCCAGAATACCCACCTCCAGGCCACAACCCTGGGAGGCAGGATAGCAAAGTGATTCGGGCCTGAGCTCAGGAGCCAGACTAGCTGGGTTCTTTCTCTGGCTCGGCCATTTACCAGCTGTGTGACTTTGGGATAGACCCCTAACCTCTCTGTGCGCCATTCCCTCATTTGTAAAATAAAGATGATGAGAGCACCTCCCTCATGGGGTGTGGAGTTGTTGCGAGGTCTCAGTGAGACAATGTGCAGAGAGCAGATTATAAACGGGGGTTACTGCTTTGCAGTTACCAGATATTCTTACCAGAAAAACCAGATCACCACCTGTTAAAAAAACTGTCCCTTGGCTCCAGGTGGTTTTCAGTTTCTTCCCCGAGCCCAGGGGCCCTCCACGCTGGTCCCCATCTCACTTGCCAGAAACTTTCCCTTCATTCCAGACACACTGGACTCCCCGTGTCAGGCCGCTTCCCGCCCCTGGCCTGGACGCAAGCTGCTTTCTCTGCACATCAGTGACTTGCATTTCTTTTTTGACTTGAAAAAATCCCCAAGAGCTTTTTTGCACATTCATACATAGAAATCTTCCACGTTCTTTTTTACATCTGCATAGTATTCCATTATGGGGACATACCCGCGTCTAAGTGAGTCCCACATTGATGGATACAAAGGGTGTTTCCAGTCTCTCGCTGTCACGACAGTACTGCTGTGTAGGGCCTTGTACATATGTCACATGTGTGCAGGTGTCTCTGTGGGACAAATTTCCAAAGGTGCAATTGTTGCCGATAGATCAGCCCCTGTCACTGACAAGCCAAAATGAAACTCAGAGACAGGGTCTTAGAGCTCAGAAGAAAAGAGGCAGCTTTATTACTTTGCCAGGCAAAGGGGACTCACAGCAGTCTGGTGCCTTCAAAAGTGTGAGCCCGCCTTGGGGATCGGGTGGGTGGTTATACAGCCAGAGCTCAAACAATGTAGCATCGATAACAATCAGCAGAATCATTCTCTCATCAGAAGACTTAGAGTGGCGTCATGTTGCCTCCAGGTGACCAGTTCGCTTTTTCAGTCTCTTTGTCTTGCAAGCACCCAAGGCTTGTTCTTCCTGGTATTTAGCCTATTTTGTAAGGTTACAGTTCCGTGACCTTCTTCCTGGAGAACAACTCAGAAACCAAGTATGATGATTATTTTTGATTACTGGAATAAAGCAGAAACAGTAAAATTAATAGCTTTATTTTAACAACAGGCCTGGAGCTGTGAGTAGCAACCGGTCAGTCAGGTCAGTTGACTGTTTTAAGGGTGAGCATAAGAATAAGCCATCTGTTAGCCTAAATGTGGCCATTTTATGACCCCTCCTTCAGGACTGCTGAGTCAAAGCCAACCAGCAAGGTGTCGGACGTGGCTTTCCACTGCCTCACCAACCCGGTGTGCGCCCCAGCAGAGCCTGGATCTGGATTCAGGGCTTGATGACTCCAAATTGATGTTCTCCCCTCTGTACCGACCTGCCACCCCTCAGAAGTAGGGCCCAAGCTCACGGAAGCACGGAGGGCAGCCCAGCGGAGGCAGCCCTGGCCAGACGGCAGCTCAGATGGTCCATGTGGGAGGGCAGGCGGCCCCGACAGAGACGGCGCTGAGTCGGCTGCCGTCGGCCATGGGGCGGGGGCTGCCCGTGCCGGCTTCGCGCGGGAGGCCTCCCTGCACAGGTGTGTCAGGCGGTCAGGAGGGCCCCAGCTCTCCACCCCGCTGCCAGCTGCAGGGACACTTCCTGCTCCTCACCTGAGCCCTAGGGTCCTTTCTGAGCTGCTCGGCTCACCCTCGGCCCTCTTGTCCCCACACGTCTACTCCACTCCAGTCAGTCATATGGAAACACTTGCAGTTCCCCCAGATAGGTCCCTCTGCTCCCTGCCTCTGTGCCTCTGACCTCGCGGTTTCCCTCTGTTTCCTCTTTGCCTACGTAACTCCTAGTTTCCCACAAAGACAAACTGCAAGCGCCACTTTGGCCAGGTAGTCCCTACGGTGCTAAGGTGGGAGCGCATCCGTTTTAAACGCTCCCCCACCTGGGCTCACTGCTGTCAGAGCTCTGGCCCCGAGTGCTCATCCCAAAGGCACGATGGATCCTGACGCCCATCCTCACAGGGGCACAGGCCCGGCTGGGGCAGCCCGGGGGCTTACGCTTGGGCAGCTAAGCCAGCCCAGGGGAGTTTCAGCCATGCCGAGCCCCTGGTGTTGTCAAAATCCCCCACCCCACAGTGCCACAGCAGCAGGGCAGCCCCCAGGAAAAGCCAGTCCCTCAGAGGCCTTTGCTAAAGATCAAATGATTGCCCCCAAAGCCCCACGGGAGCTCTGTGATGGGGAAGTGAGGCTTTCTGGAGGCCAAGGTGGCAGGAGGCACTTCAAGGACAGCGTCCCCTGGACTTCCCCCGACAACTCATGTTTCTTCGCAGCAGCCACTGGGCCAGGCCTGGGGGCTGCTAGGGAACAAGATGACAAGGCAGCATCAGCCTGAGTAAGCTGAGCCCTGAGAGGAGGAGTTGGGGGGGTGGGGACCAGCAGGTGGGGGGCTCGAGAGACACATGTTTCCTCCTGGCTCCCAGAGTTCTGGGCCCCCAGAACCAGTAGGCTGAGGACTCTGGAAGGAGCCTCTGGGTCAAGGGGCACAGGAGGGAAAGTCAAGGTAGGCCTGAGTCTCTCGGCCAGTGCTGACCCCTGAAGAATGCACCCCAAACCTGGAGAAACACCAGAGAACCAAAGGCATGGACGTAGCCCCAGGCACCTCCCTTACAGTGCTGCAAATTTCCCTGACAAACCAAGGGTGGTCCAAGGCCTCGAATGGGGATCATGTCTGGTAAACCAGGGGTGTGGTCTCTGAGCTTCTGTCACCATGGTGGGATGGAAAGTTCCTCCAGGCTCAGGCAGGGCCTGAGGCTGCCACACCACTCCCTTTTCCAGTGCCCTGAGCATGCTGGTGGGAGGTCAGGGCCTCTCCTGCTGTCTGGGAGGACTGGGGCTGCCTCCCACCCTGTCCCCACATGCGCACAACGCCTGGATGGCCAAGGGACTTACCTTGGGGCCCTGTGAGTCACTGAGTATAGAATAAGGGGGTGAGAACATTTTGACTTAGTCATACAAAGTCTGAGTTCATTGAGCAAACATTCCCCAGGCCCTGTTTTGGGACCAATCACTAGCCCCTGGAGGCTCCAGGCTTCAAGATGTGAAAGTGAAGAGGCCATTGACATGGTCACACTGTCGGCAAGCCAGGCCCTGCCCTGGCTCATTCTCACCCGCTGAGGACGGGCCCCGCCAGGCCCTGGTGGGGACAGGAAGGCAGGCTGAAGAAGGTGGCCCACCGACTGGTATTGGGCCCGTCCCCCACGCCCACCCCCACCCCCAAGGGACAAGACAGGCTTGATGAAGAGTCGCCCCACCCCCACCCAACACACCCCCAATCCCAGGGTCTCAGGGGGCAAGTGAGGCAGAACTGAAACTGAGGACAGGAGGAACCCCGGGGACCTCTACTGCTCACCCCTCACTCACACAAACCCTGACTAGAGCCCTCTCCCCTCAGCCTGGGAAAATCTTTGAAGCTTGGCTTCCTCCTCCTGGGCCACCCTTTTAGCCTCTGCCAAGTCCCCGTCCCTCCCCCCAGACTCATGCTACCCCAGGCCTCACCACAGCAGAGCTGGAAGGACTCCAGTCTGAAGGTCTGGAGATCAGGGCTTTGGTCTTCCCTCTGCCACTGCCTTCTAGGGTGACCCTTGGCAAATCATTTCCCTCTGTGAGCCTCAGTTTCCTCATCTGGCAGGAGCTGCTGATATGTGACCTGAAGACAAGGGACTCAATACAAAGGAACAGGCCCTGAATTTCAAGCAAGGATAAAACTTCTCAGATAAGCAACACTGAGGGCACTTGGCACCTGAACACAACCCTTCCCAGGGTCAGGAGTCCTGGGAAGGGACCCAGGGCATAAATGTCACCTCCTGTGAAGCCTGCCCCGCTTGTCTCTCGCAGGTCAGACCCCCGGTTCCTCTTCCTTCACTCTGCTCACCCAGCTGCCATTGCTCTATGTCTCTGTCCCCTTGGCTCTGCCAGAACAGCCTGGGGCTCAAGGCCCCGTCTCCCCCACCACAAGCAGAGGCTTCACACCAAGTAGGCGCTCAACAAAACACGTGTTGAAAGAACAAAGGCACAGAAAACAACAAGTGTTGGTGAGGAGGTGGCGAAATTGGAACCCCACACTGCTGGTGGGAATGTAAAGTGGTGTAACTTCTGTGGAAAACAGTTTGGCAGTTCCCCAAAAGTTAAACATAGAATCACCATGTGGTTCCACAATTCCACTCCCAGGTAGATACCCAAAAGAATTGAAAACATATGTCCGCACAAAAACTTGTACACCAGTGTTCATACAGCATTATTCGTAATAGCCCAAAAGTGGAAACAACCCAAATGTCCATGATCTAATGAATAGATAAACAAAATATGGCCTATCCACACCATGGGTTAGTCTTCGGCAATAGAAAGATGTGAAAAACTCATGCCTACAACACCGTGGATGAACCTCAAAAGCATTCTGCGAAGTGAAAGAACACCAGACCCAAAGGCCACACATATGGTTTCATCCAGAAATGTCCAGAACTGGCAAATCCATAGGGACAGAAAGCAAATTAATGGGGGCGGGGGAAGGGGGAGTGACTGCTAACAGCTATGGAATTTCTTTTGGAGTGATGGCATGTTAGACAGCGGTGATGGTCACACAACGCTGTAAATATACTGAAAACCACTGGGTGATATACTTTAAAAGGGTGATTTTTATCTCGATATAAGTAAACAAAAGTAAACAACCTCCCTAAGGACGAGCTAGAAGGCCAAATCTGTCTGGCTGGCCGGTTTGCTCATCTATTTGGGCCTCTCTGAAAACATCATCCCACGGGATCCATTCCTTGTCCTGGGAAAGCCACACCCACACACCCCACCCCTGCCCCCAGACTCAGTTTGCAAGCGGCAAGTGGGAGGTGGGGAGACCCCGTGGGCCTTGTAGTAGAATGAAGCCCTCTCCTGGTGTCCCCAGCTTCAGGGCAGTTGTCCACATGGCAAGGGGACTCGGGGTCTGGCTGCAGTCTGGACTCTGGCACTGGTCCTGTCTCCTCCTTCAGTTTCCCCATCAGGAATCTACCTCACAGAACAGGATGAGGTGTAACAGAGCCTGAGACTGACATTCTCCCAGAGGCCTCTCCTCTGGCTTGCGTTTCCGCAGTACATGGACCAGCAGCTGGGAGCTTCTTCCTTCAGTCTGACTGTGGTATCCAGGTTGGAGACATCAGTGGGCAGAGGTTTCCACTGAGTCAGACTGATTCAGCCTTACTCAGGTTTGGGCTCCCATGGAGGTCCTTGCACCCGAATGCTCACTTCCTGGTAATGAAACAGGATGTGGGCTCCTTCCAGCCCCCAAAGCAGCTGCTCCCTACAACGGTTCTGGAAGAAATTATCAAAAGGAGAAGGCTGATCCCTCCCCACCCCCACATCTGCAGCCCCCCAGCCAGAGCAGAGGGGCTGGGACCCCACCCAGCCTGCCTCTGGTCCCTCGGAGGGTAGGTTAGCAGGTGGCCCTCCCTCCCCTCTCTGAGCCTCTTGGAATGAGTGGCTCCATCATCTTCCTCTGTTGTCCAAGTGTCAGGCCCGAGTGGGTGGTTTGTGAGGAGCCCTGGTTCCCTGGGACTGGCTCTGCCCCAGGCCTGAACTGTTTCATTTTGCCAGAGTGACCCCCACCTATCTGCTCACGTCTGCGATGTATACCCCCTGTGTCAACCACGAGCCCAGCGAAGAAGAGGAGCTTAGTAGTAACTATACGATGAGTGCCTGAGGGCCGATAAAACCATCCAAAACTCGTTTCTTGAGGACAAGGATTAGATGTATCTTTTTGCTGTGAAGTTTTGGTAAATTGCTTACCCTCTCTGTGCCCGAGCTGATTTAACTAATAAAATGGAGACAATAATAGATTGAACCTCATAGTGCTGGTGCGAAAATTAACTAAGATGATTCACATGAAACTTCCAGAACAGTCCCAGGCATATGTGTGATACATGGTGTACAGTCACCACTATCATTATTCGTAATATTGCCCTCGGAATCTTGTCCTTTGAAGACTAGCCAGCTGACTGAATGACAAATGTCCCTTTCTGGCAAAGAGGGTGGAGGTCAGTGAGACCTTTCAGGAGACCTCTGGGCTCCTGCTGTGTCAGCCCCAGTCCCTGGAGGACCTCCTGCCCCAGTGGTGAGAGGTGCCCCTCCCAGGTGCCCAGCCCTGGCTCCCCCTGCCCCTCACAAGCCTCCTGCATGCAGAGACTGCACTTAGGTGTATAGTAAGTGGGCTACTTTGAACAGGGCCGGTCGTGTGCTGAGGATGGTGGGCAAAGGTGGATCTGGGGTCCATCTGAGTCCGGATGCCAGGGAAGGGCAGGCCCTCAGTGTCTCCAGGGGCTTCCTGCCTGCACAGCCCCCCCTCTTCCTGTGGGATTAGTCCAACCCTAGGAGACCAGGAAGTTTAGGTATTCCAGGAAAGCCCCGACCCACCCAGGAAACCCGAGTACCTGATGTGGCCCTGTCTGGCCCATTGTCCTAAAAGAATGGGAACAGAGTCCCTCCATCAACATGACCCCCCTCCTGCCCCGCAGGGGCATCCAGTCCCAGCTGTCCAAGGGCGGGTACACACCCAGTCGGGCTTCCTGCCTGTAACTACTTCACACTGGGGCCTCCTGTGGTCCAGTTGTCCTCTGTACCCAGCTCCCAGCTGGATCCTAAAGCATCTCAGCAGGACCACAGGAAAGGGGCATCAAAAGAGGTAGGGCCTGGAACACCCTCTGGGCCAGGGCATCAAACCTACATGACATCTTCTGTTTCACCCTCCTTTGCTCACCTCCTTGGAGCCCTCTTTCTCTCTGTGGGTCATGTTAGCCCAGGAATCCCCACTAAATTTCCCAGATGTCAGTGGGGGTCCCAGCCTAGATCTTCAACCTCCCAATTGCCAATGCTAGGGAGGCAGAGACAACTGGGAAATTAGACGTGAGTCTGCCCTGAGCCTGCCGACGCATGAAAAGAGAACTTCACAACACCCTCTTCTCTGAGTATGTGGGTGGGACCCCAGGAGGGAGGGTTCTGCTGGTGGAATCACACATGCACAGATGCGCATGCCTGCATGTGTGTGCAGGTGAGAAGGTAGTATGTGTGGCCCCACATGCCTGTTAAGTGTATATGTGAAAGGCTCTTCCCTGGTGCAGGCTGCCAGGGCACACGACTCTCCTCTCACTACACAGACACTCTGCCTGTTTCTTCCTGGGCCTTCTTCAAAGGCTGTGGTTTCCTCAAACTGAGAAATGGGCCTAAGGTCCCAAGGCTGCTATCCAGGGTGCAGAGAGCTCCAGGTGGCTCTGGGCTCTTGCACTGTCTCGGGAAGAGGAGCACTTCTCACAGGCCCCGGAACCTGAAACTGACACCTCACAGTGGCCTGTGTGCTCGCTGAGGAGGGCGCCCACCTGCTGGGAAATGAGGGGAGTAGTAAGGGTGAGAAAACCTCAAAACTTCCCCCAACAACCTCAGCTTGGCCAAGAAGCATCTAGATCACACCCACCTCTGCTTCCTTGTGGGAGGGTGCTGTGTTGGGGCAGGAAGAGGCAAGAGTTCTAGGCCAGGTTCTGAGGGGCTGGGTGGTTCTGGCTCCCTCCCCCGTGGCCTCATCGTCCCATTCTTCCACTGGGGGAAGGTGACACCCACACTGGCTCTCTGTCTCTGAGGGCTGTGGCCAGGCTACCAGGAGATGTTGGGGCAGGAAGTGGCTTCAGTAATAGGACTCCTGGCACCAGCTGTGAGAACTGCCCCATGAGCTGAGCATTTCCCCCAAAGTCTTCCCCCCAGAAAAGGAAAGTGTGACATCTGCTGCCTCCACTTCCTGCAGCTGGGACCCTGCTCAGCCCAAGTGGAGAAACCGTCACGGGCCAACAGTGTCACCTGCACACTCACTCTTGCCCCAGGAAGGCCTTCCACAGAGTGGGACCCCAAACCCCATTCTTCTGACTCAGACCAGGATGTGGCCCCAACAGTGATTACTCAAGCTCCGAGTTGGAGGAGGGGTCCCAGCTGGGCACCAGGGTACAGAGGTTCTAGTCCCAACTCTGCCAGATGCTCCAGATTGCCTCGAGGACCTCCTCCCTCTGGACCTCAGTGGGAAGCCCCAGCTGCTCCCCTGCAGCCCTGATGAACAGGCAGGGACCCCAGAAGCTCAGATCTGGAAGGAACCAGGGCTTCCCGCAAATCATAGATATGGAAGGCCCGTACTGAGGGGGCAGGACCCTGGCACTGAGGGCTCCCTCTGGACTCTACACACAGTAGGGACAGAATAGCAACAACTCTACTGTGGGCTGCCAGATCTAAGAGAGGCAGCCCCTTCCCCGAGGGGCAGGGCAGAGACACCTGAAGGACGCATACATGGCAGGGAGTGCGCCAGCAAACCTGCCCTACTGCTTCCAGCCTGTGCCTGGCCCCATCGCTCCATCTTGTTCGACCAGCCCTTCCAAATGGCTCATCCTTTCCCACGTGCCGCAGTATCCTACACCACTTGGTTTCGCATGTGTTGTTTCCACTGCCTGAAACCCTCCCCTGCCTCTGTGTCTGGCTAAGAGCCTTTCAAGAACGGAAGAGTGGACAGAGCACGCAGTTTTGGAGGTCCAGGAGTCCAGGGCCCGGTATGCTTGGGAGGGCAGGGAGGCAAATCTTCGTCAGGACTGATGGGGGAGCACTTAGCTCAGGGCCCCCCGGGACCAGGATAGGACCGAGGCCAGGGACACAGGGGTCGGTGGCTGGGGCAGAACTTGCAGACAGTCTGGGCTGCGCAAAGGAGCTGGCGGGCACAGGGCCCAGCTTCACGTGGATGGCTGTGGGGGAGGCTGGAACTGTAGACTATTTTTAGGCTCCTGATGGATTGGATGCTGGAGGCTACAGCCCTTGCTCTCTGGGGAAAGACTGAAGTGGCCCAGGCTCCCCCTGGAGCTCAGGGTCTCCAAAGCTTTCTCTTTTGTCCCTAGAGACTAGGGGCTGAGGCCAGGATGTAGACAGGAAGCATGCTCAGTACCCCCAGACATGCAAATGCCCATAAGGGATTTTCATATCATTTGTGCTCTGCCTTCATCTGTTTCCGCATCAGAAGGAACAGAAAGTTTTCTTTCAGAAAACCTTTGGCAGAGCAGTGCATTCACCCGAGTCCACCTCCAGCTGCCCCTCTTGGGTATCAGGAACGTCCAGAGAAGGTGGTAAAGCTCTAAAATCAGAAAGCACAAATGGAATTTTAGCAGGGAAGCAAATACGTTCCATCTGATCACTTGGCAGGACTCCCTGAAGAGCAATGTGGACGAGGATCCATTCATTCACTTCACAAATAATCACTGAGTACCTGCTATGTGCCAGGCACTGTTCTAGGTGCTGAAGATTTAACTCTGAGCAAAAATTACAAAACGCCCCCAAGGAGTGGCTATTCTACAGCAGTGCTGCCCAATAGAAACACATGTGAGCCACAAAGATGATGTTGAATTTTCTAATAGCCACGTTAAATAGAAGTTAAACGAGACAGGCGAGGTGAACTTTTATAATGTATTTTATTTAACCTGGTATGTCCAAAATGTTTTCATTTCCATGTGTAATTAATATAACAATTTATTAATAAGATAAATTCTTTTTTCACACTACATCTTCGAAATCCAGTATGTCCGTTTCTTACAGCACATCTCATTTCAGCCGTGTCACATTTTAAGTGCTCAGGAATCCTTGGAGAATGCAGTTCTGGACGAAACTGCTCATCTGCGCTCAGGAGAAAGGAATGCCACAGTTGATTAGTGACGTCTGCTGTGGACCTAGGCAGGACCCCTGAGCTGGATAATGTGTTTGCCTCTGTCTTATAGGCACAACCCCAAGCATGTGTTCCCATGTTCATTGCCCCCTGCCAAGCCATTTTGAGCCCGCTCATTTTGCCCTACCTGAGAAAACTGCCAATCTGACTTCTGGGGCTTTACTCAGGTGTGGATCCAGCAGTTCTGACAGGGGGACCACCCGACCAAAGGCACAAGCACCTAACAGTTTAAGTGCCCCCTGGGTGTGGTCCTGTGCTCCTTCCTCTCCTGTGGGCTGGCTTGTGGCCACTGGTGACCCTGGGAATGTTGGTTTTGTTTTTGTTTTCTTCCCAAGGCCTCTTCCTCCCAGAGTTGAATAATATCAACATAAAAGTATTTCCTGAGCCTGAATTAGCCATTTCAGCCCCACTCCAACAGCCCACGCCCGCAGACTCCTGCAACCCTGGCTGGGATGGTCTAGCCCAGACTCTCCACTTGCTTTTCTAGACAATGAGAAACTAAAACTGGGCCATGGAGGCAGCTGGAAATGCCTGAGGGTTGGGAGGTGGGTGGTGGGGTGGTAAGCTTGGAGTGAGGGAGGCAGGGATGAGGTATGAGAAAAGCTGTCATTAGGCCCCCATCATCCTTATAGTCATCATTCACCCCACCCCTGCTCAGAATGCTTCGATGGATCCCTGGAACCTACAGGATAAAGATCTAGGGCCTTAGACCCCAGGAGCTGGCACTGACAGGGTCATTCGATCTCATTTCTGGATGTTCACCCCTTTTTCATCTTATTCATTCAACAAGAATACTTTGCAGGCACTGTTCTAGGTGCTGGCATGCAGCGGTGACCAAAACTGACAAGGGTCTCTCTGCCTTCCTGGAGCTCCCACGACTCCTGCCAAATCCATAACACTCGAGGGCCCTCACCCGCAGCCCCCAACCTAGGCCTGTGCAAATGCTGTCCCCTCTTCCATTCTTCAGTGACTTCTCTACCCCGGGGATGGGGTGAGGGGAACATTTATGCATCCTCTAAAGCTTACTCAGTGCTTTCCCTGACCACTCCTCCAAAATGGGTTGGGTACCCACCCAGCCCCACATCTGCCTCCCCTGCAGGCTGTGAGTGCTTGAGGGCAGGGCCTGTGACTTTCCCCACCAGGAGCCTAAGGCCTGGTTCCAGGTGCACCCACCCTAATGCTCCGTCTTCCCCCCAGCTCAGGACTGAGCAGGAGAGGCATGCGGGTGGGGGTTATCAGGACTCCTCTGAAGAATTCAAGGTCATTCTGAAATTTCCTCCTGAGATCATCCTACTCCTGTTATTCCAGGGGAGAGAGAGAGGCTAAGGTACAGAGTGTTTCCGGCAAAGATACGTGGAGGACTGAGGGGAGACGGGGATAGAGAAGACCAGAGTGCTCAGGGCTGTGAACACTGGGTCAGGACATCGGGGCCCACCTAGTCTGCAGGTAGAGGGAGCTGTTAAAGGGTTTCAAGCAGCAGAGAGATGAGAAGGCAGTGTTTTCCCCCAAGAGAGATAGGATGGCTGGGTGCTGACCCACTGAGGGTAAGCCTTCATGGCCCTTTAGATGAATGAAGCAGAGGGAGGCATAAAGGAGGCTCCCGTTCCCTGCCAGCTTCTCCAGGAGAGCTGAACGTTGGTTTCTCACAGTCCTGCTCTCTCTTTTTGTGCCTCGCCTCCCCTGGGGCAGGATGCACAAGACAGAAAGCAGAAGGACAGGCCTGGCTTCTGTCCCTGGCCCCCAAGAGGCTGGTGTTGGTGCCCTCATATTATGTGGATCTCCATTGCCCCCAGGGCCCAACCTAATGGTCCAGCCACCCATTATCCCCAAGGCCCACCATGCTGCTTGTCCATCAGTGAAAGATAGAGGAGGAGCCTTGTGCCTGGCCAGCCCCCTCTCTGCAGGCTCATTTACATGGGATTTACACGGGCTCATTTCGTGCCTCGATGCACTCGGCTTCCCGCGCTACTGCCCGCCTGGCCTTTCCCGGTGCCTCCATAGAGACAAAGGAGTGTGCTCTGTCCCTCAAGTCCCCTGCTGTAGGCCCATAGGGGCACCAAGAGAATCCCCACAGGAAAGAGGGAGCTTGTTCGGGTCCAGAGAGGGCAGGGACCTCACTGGAGGTTGCCCAGCAATCCAGGCAGGACCAGGGCTTGAGCCCCACTTTCTCCACTAGCTGCTCCTGGAAACTACTCTTTCCCTACCATCGAGGGGCTTGCAGAGGGGGCATCTGTGAAGCCCCTGTGCTGCTGCTGCCTGGCTGTGAACTGGAAAAACAGACCGAGTCATTGACTCTGAGCTCCTTCCAAAGACCAAACTGGCCTTAGAACCCAGAACAGTGCACAAGAAGGGGTCCCTCAGAAGCCCGTGCAGCCCCCTCTTCTTCCTCATGCAGAGAATGAGGTTCAGGAAAGGCCAAGTCTGCCTGGGATCATGAAGGGTGATGGCGGCCCCAGGTGTCTGCCCCAGCCCAGAACTCACTGGGATCCCCAACTCCCAGACTCCTGGCCTGAGCACCTGCTGCCACCTTGGTCACCCTAGGAAGGCAGGGTGTTGGGGAGGAAAGAACCAGGCAAAACCTTCAGCCTGGGGCTGGCCCAGGAGAGCACAGGGCAGACTGAAGGGGAGGGAGTGACTCTGGGTCTGGGGGTAATTCCAGCCCTGTGGGGTCTGTGAGCCACCCACAAGCTGGGCTCAGATTCAAAGAGGGGAACCATCGTCCCAAGCCTGCCACATTTCCCTCCCCAGTAGTTACTACTCAGGAAAATCTCCCAACAGGCCTGGGAAAACTTCAAAAGGCCTGGGTCCCTAGGCGAGGGGCAGGAGAGAGGGGGACAAAGGGGAGGGGAGGGGAGAAGATGGGGAGTCCTCTGGGGGACATCTGGGTTCCTCTCCATACCCCCCATAGGCCCCACCCTCCATCCCTGGTCCTTAGCCCTGCTCACCATCCCCCTGAATGGCCTCCAACTCCCCTCCCTGCCTCTCACCCCTGTCTCTGGGGCCTCTTTTCACACATCCTTTGGGATTCTAAAACCTTGGAGGGAGCTCAAGAGTTTGTAAGGCACAAATTCCACCCCAGCCCTGTCACTGCCCTGGGATTTGAAAAGCCAAGCTCTGGGGCTAGCAGACAAAGCTCGCCCACCAGTCCCTCTTTGCTCTCCAGCCGTCCCCTGGGCACGCAGCCCGGCCCGGCCAGGCCTGCTGGTCCTGGCAGGAGCAAGTACCTGTCTTCACTGAGGCACCACCTCCCCCGCCCTCCAGCCTCCTGGCCACACACATCCATCACCACAGGCTTATCCCCCCCGGGGTCTTACTTGATCAGATTTCCCGCCCAGAATGGACCCCCTGAAGGCAGAGAGGCTGGAGGCTGTTCCAAGTCAGGCCTCTCAGGGGAAGTGGGTGGGTGGGGGCAGGTAGTGGAGGCTGGGAAGGGGGAAAGGCCTGCTCTTGAGGTGTGGGGAGAGGTGGGGTGCAGGGGCTGAGCCCAGGGCCACGGCTCGGCAGGCAGCGCACTGCTCAGGAGCTGTGGGTTCAGCTCCCACTACTGCCTCACGCTCCGGGAGCTCTGCTGAGCGCTTCTTCAGCTCCAAGGCTGGAAGTTTGAGAGGACCAGGGACAGTGTGTGATGCTCCTACCGGCAGGAGGTGCCAGATCGTGAACAGGAGCCCCGCACCCTCACCCCCTGACCAGAATGGCTTTGAAGGCAAGGAGCAGGCCCAGATAAATAAATAGCTTGTTTATTAGTAATATGTTACATTATTAAAGTGCATTGAGAAGAGATGCAGGGGCCAAAGCTGGAAGGCCACCAGCCCCAGGCCCTGCCCCAGGCTGGCCAGACACAGCCAGAGAAGGGCCCAGCTCTCTGCTGAAATCCATGGACAGGGCTGGGGCAGAGCCGTCCACCTGGAGAGCATGGCCCAGGCTGTCCCTACAGGAATTCACAGTTTAGCCTAAGTTATAACATGTCCTGAGCTGAAGGTGGGAGGCTAGGAGCATGGAAGCACAGCCCCTGGGGAAGGGGGCTGAGGGGAGGGGAGGGGGCCCCCCCGCCCCCCAACCCCCAATGCCAAGGGCAGAGTCCTGGAACCTCCCCCTGAGGACCCGGCTCCTCCTTCTAAATGAACACGGTGAACCTAGGGCTCAGTTTTCTCCATTCTCCCCTGTCTCCCTCACCCCACCCCTCCCATAACCACCCCATGGCGGGGGCTTGGACGACGTCCCCCTCAGACTGGGCTCCCAGGGCAGAGCCAGCTCATGCCACTCTCGTCGAACCCATGCCCATCCCTGGACTCATCCCGTCCCCAGGAGCCACAGACTGGGACCCCCCATGACCCATCCCTTCCCCAGCCCCTCCCTTCCCCACCCCACCCCCAGCATGTAGTTTTGGTATTTCATACAGATGCAGTCAGAAGTAGCTATACATGAAATAAGCCTAACATAAAAATAGAGCTTTTTCCGTCCTTCTGTCCGGAAAGCAAACATCCTTCAATAAACATGCAAGGCAGCTGCCTAGTGGGATCCAGGGCTGGCGAGGTGGCCACAGAGGGCAGCCCTGGGCCTGCAGGAACACTAGCCACCCCCAGCCATGGCAGGAGGGAGGATGAGGGGGCAATTTGGGTATCAAAGTCCAGAAGGACTCAGGCCTCAGCCCAAAGGTCCAGAGATGGGGCCCAACTCCCCTTTCTAAACCCTACTCTCTGGCCCAAAGGCTCTTGGGCCAAGAGCCACCTCTGCATTTAGTCAAGTTTGAGAAGGAGTTTTTGAAAAATAGTCGCCAGAAGATAAAATCGTGGGTCATCAATGCCCCAGCTTCACAGTCAGAGCCTGCTTTCTCTGGCCCAAACCACCCCCAACCCCACCGGGGCCCAGCAGCCGCCTGCGGCTGGCCATCTCCAGGCCTGGCGTCCTCCACTGGGTTATGCAGTCCCCCTGGAAGAAGTGACAGGCAAGGAGCTCTGGGCCCAGCCAGTTCTGAGTGTGGGATTTTTCTAGGGCCTTGGGGCTGCCGAAGCCTGCAGCATGCCAACCCTAGGAGGCCCTAATGGACCAGCAGGCCAAGAGCAAGTGTGGGCAGGATGCTCAGCCAGAGGGAGGCAGCCAGGGCGCAGGTGTGGCCCAGCAGGTGCGAGGCCATGGCACCGTCCTCACGCAGTAGCTCCCAGTGCTGAGCCTCGTGGAGGTAGGAGCCCTCCTGGGCCTCGCAGTAGTAGTGGCCGTACTGGAGGTCCGTGAGGTTCTCAATGAACAAGATGCAGTTGGGGCTCTGGTGGCCGGGCTCACAGCTCTGCTCCACATTCTTCTCATGGCGCCATGAGTAGGTGGCGTGGCGGGACTCCATGGGGCAGCTCAGATAGTAGCGAGAGTTCTGGGCCAGGGAAACCTTCTGCAGTGGGGCCTCTTCTGGGGAGGGATGGGGAGGTAGCTGTAAGGAAGGGCTGAGGGCTCCCAGGGCAGGCTCCCAGGCAGGACTCCCATGGATGGGCCTCCAAACCCAAGGTTTCTAAGTGAACACGGGGAAACTAGCACCCAGTCTCCTCCTTCCTCTCCACTGCCTCCCTCACCCCACCCCTCACGGTCACCCCCACACCAAGGGGGATCCTTCCACAGCACTGTCCTGCCCCATCTGTCTGGGCCCCCAGGACCAGACTATGCCTCCCTCAGACAGGGCAGTTGGGGCATGGCTGTACCACCCTCACTGGACTGCGGCCTCCGGGCGGGGCCAGCGCAGGTACCTGGCTTTGGGTTGGGGCACTCCCTGTGTGGCTCGGTTGGATTGATGGACTGCAGCACTGGCCTGGAGTTGGAAGAAAGAAAGAGGCTAAGCAGACAGGAGGCCACCGGCCGGGCCCCTTCCCTGTCCTCAGCCCTCACCCAGTGTCAGCTGTGATGCCCACCCAGAGGAGGGTCCGGCCAGAAGGGATGCCTCCCGTAGCCCATCGACCCCCACTGCTGTGTCCCCCTTCTCTGAGGGACAAGGGATCCCAGACAACATACCCTTGGGAGCTGTAGATGGAGATGCAGCGGTCCTGGTACCAGCCGCAGTAGGGATCTCGAGCCATGAGGCAGCCGTGGCAGCCCCCGTTGTAGACCTCACACAGGTCCAAGGGCACCTGGCTCACCTCCCACTGGGAGCTCACATACAGTTTCCGCTGGAAGGAGAGAAGACTGGGTCAGGTCAGGGCCCCCAGTCCAACTGAGTTCTAAGCCCTAGGCCCTAGGGCCCAGAGGCTCCAAAAAGGACATGCAGTTCACATGCAGAGGAGCTCTGTCCTCAGCTGGCCTTCACTGGGCAGCCCCACAGGGCAGGGTAAGAAGGCTCACCCGGTCAGCGTCCAGCGACATGGCCTGGATGGCGGCCGCTCGGTGGAAGGGCTGGATCTCCAAGATGTTGAAGACAAGGCTGTGTTCCCGGTCCCCTGACTCCACCACCTTGTGGATGGTGCCCTTGTCTGTGGGTGAGGGTCACAGGGTCAGCGGGCGGGAGTCCCACCACGGATCCAGGCAGCCTCCCTCTGGACTAAGCTAATCAGGAAAGACCCACTTCAGGGAGGGCTGGGAAGCTATGGCTCAGGTGAGGGTCATAGGACTGGGCCAGGGAGGCCAGCCCAGGAGGCTCAGGGCTTCCCAAGGCCGCAGGCAAAACCGGAGCATGAAGAACAAAACCAGCAGTCCCACACACCCCCAAGCACTGTGTCAAGCTGCTACATTTAGCTACACGCATTAGCATTACGTCCTTTAACCCTCCACAGCCCTGGGAGGTGGGTATTATCTTCCCCACTTCACAGATAAGGAAACTTGCTCAGGGTCACACAGCTAGTGACTGGAATCCAGAGGGGTCAGAATCCCACTCTTCAACTTCTTCTATAAACTCTGCTTCCTGGACTCTTTGGGATTTGTCTTCTTTGAATAAATTTTTTATTTTGGAATAATTTCAGACTTACAAAAAAGTTACAAAGATAGTACAGAGAGTTCCCGTACACCCTTCGCCCAGTTTCCCTCAACGTTACCGTTTTATGTAACTGCAGCATTTGTCACGGCTGAGCAGTTGACGCCAATACATCATTATTAACTCAACTACAGACTTTACTGGGATTTCACAGGTTTTTCCACTAATGTCCTTTGTTCCAGGATCCAATCCAGGATTCTGACTGCAAGCAGTCTGGGGAATTTTTAAATTTTTATAAAATCTCAGATCTGAAAAGGACCTTAGGTTCCACAAAGGGATTCCCAAGGCCACACACTGGGCTGCCTGCCTCGGAGCCCAGTGCTCTGCATTCTCACCTGTCAGGGATTTACGGGCAACCTGACCTCTGGGTCCTCCCAATCCCACCTCACCAGCTGTCCCAATTTCTAGAATAGCCTACCTCCCTCTCCCACTGTCCCAATTTCCCAGGGCATCACTTGCCCCCAAAAAAGCAGTCAGATGATCGGATGATTGTCCGCCTAGGACATTTTGTCTATGTGTCTGTGACCCCCTTCAGCAGGCTCTGGGATGTGGCCCCATGCTCCTTTGGCCTGACAAGCTCCCGGCCCAGTCACTACCTTCACATACACACACACACACTGCACTTCACCTCCTCCACCTCAGCCCAGCAGCAGCCTGCCACAGCTTCTCCCAGCTATGAGAGCCTCCCATTCTCTGCAGAGGACTCAGAAAGTTCTCTTTCTTGTCTGACCTCAATCCTTCCCTGCTGCAGGCTCCAAGATGGTATCTCTCTGATGGCCCTCAGGGGGAATGGAGACAAATGCACTTGGCTCCCAGTTCTGCAGGAAAGGGGCCCACAGTTCCCTCAGCCCAAGCCCAGCCTTCCTTGTCCTGGCTCCTGCTCCCAGTCCCACATCATGTGATCCCTTGTCTCCTGCACCTCAATGCTCTGCTGTCCCCCTGGCTGGCTACAACAGCTAGGCCAGCTGCTGCTGGAGCAGAACAAAGACAGGAGCCAAAGGGTGCGGCCACAGAAGGGTAGAGCTCAGTGGTAGAGCGCATGCCTATAGCATGCACAAGGTCCTGGGTTCAATCCCTAGTTCCTCCATTAAATAAATAAATACGTAAACCCAATTACCTGCCTCCATCCCACAAAAACAACAACCACCAAAGATCAATTAAAAAACAAACAAACAAACAAACAAACAAAAAATAAAGGGTGCGGCCAGGATGAATGGAAGAGTAAAGAGGTGGGTCTCAGGACTTAGAAACCAGGACTGTTAATGGGAAATTACTCTCCCCAAGACTCCCAGGAGCCAAACAACCTATGAGGCCACCAGGAGAAATCCCCAAGGTGAAGCAGCAGCAGGAAGCCACATGAGGAAGGTGTGAACAACTGAGGAGGGTAGTGCCAGGGGGGGCAGGCATCTGGGGGAGACACTGCCTTTCTGATGGCACCACCACCAGTCTAAGGAGGGCCTGCAGTTCCCCCAACACTGATCTCCATGCTGGCTCCCAGCGCCCTCTGCCCACAGCCTGGGACCAGGAAGCTGCTATAAAGCCAGCTCAGGGCTAGCTCATTCAGGGTCAGTGAGTTCCCGGAGTGCAGGGACATCTCGCAGGGCATCCCACCCAGCTTTCAGAGTCAGCAAGACCCTGCTCTCCTAGAGGAAGAGGGAAAGGAAGAGGAGCAGCCCCTGCAGTCCTCTGCAAGACCCTGCAATGGCTCTGCTATCTGGCAGTCCTTCATCACATCTCACTATACTCTGTATCCCACATCAAAGGTTCTCTCTCACCTACAGAATCTCAAAGACAAGGAGAGGATCCAATTTCCTCACTTTGCCTAGTGGAGGCCCATGGGACACCCCAGGACCAGCTCCTTCCTCCTGACTTTCCACATCTCTTCCTACCATCTTTAGGAGCCAGACAGTTGGATCAAAGCTGCACCCACATTTCTGCCTCTGAATCTCGGTACCTGCTCTTCTCCCAGCCTATGATGCCTTTCCCTTGTCCCTCTGCCCCACCTCCTCCAGGAAGTTCTCCCTGCATGACTCTTCCACAGCCACACACACTAACTTCTGACAGCTCTGAGTCACTCAGTTCTTCCTTCCAGATATAAAGATCCAACCAGATGTTAATTATCTTATTTTTTATAATTTTCATACCCATTTTTACAAAGCAGACTGGGGGTTCCCAGGGCGGCCCCTCACCTGTGGTTAGGTAAAGCACGTGGAAGGTCTCCCCATTGCTGGCGTGCATGCGGTGGACGACCACTTTCTGGTAGTGGTACTTAGAGTGGAACAGTGGTGTCTTCAGAGGCCCCATGGGCTCCACCCTCTGTACCACCTCGGGGTGACTGTCAGCCACCTGGAAGGTCTCTGTGGGTATCGGCTGCCGGTCTGGGAGGCACTGGTCAAGGAGAATGGGTCCAGATCAGTGGGGTGGCTGGGAGGTGGGGCCGGGGCCTGGGCCATGGTGGGTGTCACTGCTCACCTTGCCAGGCCGAGGATTGGGAAGGCCTGCATGGTAGCCCTTGAGTGAGGAAGTGCGGAAGACCTTGTCAATGTCGCCGAGGGAGTACACGCAGACGGCTGAGTAGTTCCTGGAGGGAAACAGAGACCACTTCAGTGGCAGCCCAGGACCTGCCCACCTCCACTCGCCCAGGCCAGCCTAGCACCAGACAGGGCACAGCTGCAGCCTTCCAACCAAGCTCCCTGGCCTTCAAGGTCCATGGGGGCCAGGACTATCCTGGAGGCCAAGGCCAGTGCCTGAGAATATCAAATACCACTGAAGGAAGGAGGGAGGGAGGAACAGGAGGAGGCAGGGAGGGAAGTTCAACATAATTTCTTTCTGCTGCAATCTAAAACCATAACCTGTATTCTGCCACAAAATCACTGAATGCAGAAGTCAGCCTCGGGGCAGGAGAAATTCCGTGTGCATCCTTGGGATACTATGTCCAAGGAAGCCAGCCCCCTGTTCTTTTCCCAGCCCTCTGGGTCCACCCACACAGAAGCCCCAGAGCAGAGTCTTGGATCCCCACTCTGCCCCCACCCTGTCCCCTACCTCTCCCTACACACACCCAACACTTGCCTGCCTTGTTTTGAATCAATGAGAGTGATTAAGAGGTGTGAATTATCAGGCGCAGGCAATGTCTGAGTGGGTGTGATAGCGCCCAGCACCCCGAGAGGCCTCAGCAGCCTCTTCCCAGGGCCCAGCACCCGCTCTGAGCACACCGCTGGCGGACATACAGGCACAGCCGTGAGCACACATCCAGCACGTGCTCACACGCCCGCCTGGACAGACTCACACAGCAGCACACGCATCTCCCTGAGCACTGTTTGTCCTCCCACCCCAGGCCCAGAGAGGAGTCCCTTGAGCCTGGAGTCCGTGCTCTCGCCACTGCATTGTCCCTCAGCAGGGCCCAAACCCTCTAATCCCCACTGGACACGTAACTAATGCCAGTACCAGCCCCAGGACGAGCGTCACTCACCAGGGGTTGGAGAAAACGCCATAGACCCTCGTGTCCCTCCACTGGCCGTTAGGGTCAGGGAGCAGGAAGACGTCCTGCAGTCTGTTGAAGTTCTTGTTGGTAGCGGCGTCGCTGCACACCAGCATGGCTTTCAGGAAGGTGTTCCACTTGGAGACAGACAGCGAACTCTCGCCACCCTGGTCCCCCTAGAAGGGTGGTGGGGGGAGGAGCCCCCTTAGTACCCACTTGGGCCGTCCCACACCCAGGGCTCCTGCTCCCAGGCTTCTAAGGGGGAAGGGAGGCTCTGAAAGGGGCCGGGACCTGCCAGGGGATGAGGCTGAGGTGCCCCATGACTCAGGCCATGTTCTTGGGCCGGGCTCCGTGGGGACCTGCAGGGTGCGGATGTCAGGTCCCCACAGGGTGCACTGGCTCAGACACATCTGTCCATTCTCACATATTCACGTTCACACACACGACACAGACCTGAACATCCCAGCACCTTCACACGTGAAAGACACACACGTCAACACACTCTCATACTCAGGCACATGCCCACACACACTCTCACAGGAAAACACACATTTGTACCCTCACACAGACACATGAGCCCAACCATCTTTACTCACTCACAGATGCACGGACCCTCCCGTGCACACATTTCCTCCCACAGTTCCACAGTCTCACTCACAGTTTGCACACAGGCACTCATCCACTCACGCGCTCCTACTCAGGCACAGACACATACCCTTGCCCACTCAGCGCCCACTCACCTTGCACAGCTGGGCCACGCGGGACACGTTGAGAGGGGCCTCGGGATTCTTGTCAGGATTGTCCTCTCGGAAAAAGTAGTAGATCTTGTCATCGTAGGCGTGGTCTTGGTGCACGATGGTGGCCTTGATGAACTGCGGGTCTGCCAGGGACAGAGGTGAATGGGTGCGAGGCTGGGAGCCTCTCAGAGGACGCACTCCAACCCTGTACACCCCCTGAGTCTGCACAAACAAACCCGGGCCAAATCAGACCTGGAATAAAACTCAGAACATCGGGCCCAACTCCCCAAGGCGTTGAACAACCCCACACCTGTTTTGCCCTCTCCTACAAAGATGTCATTGGCCCAGGAGCAATGATTTCATGCCTGGGGACTCAAGGGAGGTCCCTGGGGGCCCCTACGTCACTTCTGCCTAATTGGCGGAGCCTTAATGAGGAGGGAGGGGGTGTTGCCCCCACATGAGCTCAGCAGAGGGACACACTAGGGCTCCTGGGGACCCCACACTGGGCCTGGGGCTTCCTCTGTTTTGTTCCCAGAGGGTGCTGGGCCATCCTGCATCCACATCTTTGTCTCTGCTGTTCCCCTGCTCCCTGCCAGGCCAACCTCCTCAGCCCTGCCTACACAGGACTGTACCAAGCTCCCACTTTGCCAACTGGCCTGTGGCCCCAGCGGCCCTTGGGAAGCCTTCCCCGGAACCTGAGGAGCCCAGCCGCCTCCCTGGGCGTTCGCACCCCTTCACCCAGCCCAGCCCAGCCCAGCCAGAGGCTGACTCACTTTGCATGACAGTATCGCTGGTGTACAGCTCGATCTCGCCCTTGATTCGGCGGAACCGAGGGATCTTCCCATTGTATTCCTGCTTTCGGATGGTAGAGTACACTTCGTCCCCTGGGCAAGTGGGAGGGGCATGGTAAGTCCTCCTCCGGGCCTGGGCCCCTGGGCGTGGAGCTGACCACCCTCCCCCAGCCCAGGGCAGCAGCCCTCTAGGGGCCCTCCCGCTCCAGCCACAGCCCTACCGTCAAACAGAACCAAGGAGTTCTCATCTGGGCTGAAGGGCGCATAGCCTTTCCTCTCACCAAGCAACATCACAGTGTCATTTACCTGGGGGAGACCAAGGGGGTCAGAGCACCACGTGATCCCATGGCCACTGCCTCCCATGGGCACCAGCTTCCCCCTCAGGGTGCCCAAACTCCCAGGAATTCTATACAAGGTGAGGCCAGCTTCAGAGTCCCCCAACCCCCTTCCCACCAAGGCAGGGCAGAAGCCCACCCAGACAAGGGTGAGCTGACCAGGTACATGGGGAGGGGCCTTCTCACCAGGATCCAGCAGCTAGGTCGCCGGGCATTGGTGCCGCAGACCAACAGCCCCTCACCCTGCTTCTCCAGGAGCGTGATGTAGTTCTCGCAATCCTGCCCAAGAGAAGGGGAAGGAGAGAGGGTGGTTGGAAGGCCCTGGAAGGCCTACCACTAGGTCCTTCAGTACTGGGGAAGAAGGCGTCAAAAGTCTGAGTACAGAAGCAGCCTCCAAGGAGAGCCCAGAGAGGGCGAGGCTGATTCTAAGCCCCGCCAAGAACAGGGGAAGGGCACAGAGGCCTCGGGGAAGGAGCGTCTCCCCGCAGCCTGGGAACCCTACGGCAGGGCTACCTCTCTCCTCCCAGACTTGGGCTCCCAAGGCAGGGCCACGCCTCCTTCCTCAGACTCTCAGAGAATCTCATCCCTTTTCCAAGGGGCTTAGCCTCCCCTCTGCACCCCTCTCCCCCACTCACCCGCTTGTCTCGGCAGGACCCCTTCGTGGAGTTAATGTTCACCTGGGGAGAATGAGGGGAACATTAGTCCACTCTGCCAGGGGCAAGATGCCCCTGTAAGTGCTTTCCAAGCATCTTCAGGACAAGCTCATTTGGCAGATAAGCAACTAGGGCTCTGAGAGGGGGAGTGAGTTACCCAAGATCACACAGGCTGCTCAGCCTAATAACAGGGCCCAAAGCCCAGAGCTCATGGGCCAGACCAGAGGCAAGGGCCAGGGGGTTCTGCAGCCTGGGAGCTTCCTGCCTGGGCCTCCCCAGTCAGTGCCAACCACCCAGCCAGGTGCATGAGCTCCAGCTTTTCTCCACACCATCCCAATACCCACGCCAATCAGACCACCTTCAGGGAGCCTCCCCCAGGGATCATTTATGGGATATGGTAGGTGGTGGATCAGTTTCAGAAGAGATGCCAGCTCTCATGGGTTCCCTGAGGCCCCTCACCAAGGCCAGAGGGGAGATAGGAGGGATCGGGAAGGGAGAAGAGAGAAGGGGACCGGGAGATGGGTCCAGGCTCACCATGTGTACAGAGGCGTTCTTGCCCTTGGGGAAATCAAAGAGATAGAGCTTGCTGCGTCCCCCAACCCACACGGAGGAGCTGCCAGGCTCATGGAAAAGCACTGTGTGCGGCTCAGCTGGGCCGAAGTCTATGTGGTCCTGACGCGCATGGCCTAAGAAGGAGACAATTGGCAGAAATGTTGAGGCTGAGCCCTGGGCTAGAAGACCCTGGACCACCCCCTAGGCACACCAGCATCCACCAAGCAACTAGTAGTTAAATCTGGCAAGGGCGGCTCCAGCATTCAGAAAAATGAGGGGTCCTCTGGTGGGGTCCGGCCAGCTATCCTCACCCATAAGCCATGGCCCCTATAACACGTGTGACTTCAGAGCAGAGGCAGGATTTATGGACCTCTGGGGAGAACACACTCCTCACACACACACTCTGCTGTTCTAAAGTGGCTGGGCTCAGGCAGGAGGGACCAGAGCCCCCCAGCTCTGCTCCATGAGACTCTCTGCTGCCCAGCACAGAGCAAGCAGCCACCTCCACCCCCTGCAAGAAGCCCACTTATATTTCAAGTTCCCAGGAATCCCTTTGCTCACAACCCCACCCCCTCCTTCAGGAAGCCCTCTCTGACCCGTTCTGGCCCACCCCATCCCCTTAATGAGCAGGTCAGTATGGAAAGATTAGAGCTGGAAAGGAATCTTAATATCTACTCCGTCCCATTTTACAGATGGAAAAAGAGAGGTCCAGAGAGAAACAGCCCAAGCCCACACGGTCAGTGGCAGGCCATGAACCAGAGCTCCTGCCCCCACGCTGGCTAGTTTCACAGAGATACCAGCTCCCCCAGGGGGAAAGATCAGCCCTCCCTCCACAGCACCTCCGGGACAGTGGGTTCTTCACAGAGCACAGCCTGGGCCTTTAAGCAGAAGGGCTGACCCGGACAATTTTGCCCCGAAAAGAAACTATCTGCAGCCACTGCCTCCAGGGAGATGTCTCATCTCTGGTGACATTGCTGAGGTTGTCCTGGTTGCAGGACTAAATTATAGGGATGGGACAGCCCGCGGCTGTGCCCTCAGCAATCAGGCACAGCCAGCATCCTCCCACCTTATCCAGGAACTCGGCCTGACCGCTATTAACCCAGCTGCAGCCAGCTCAGCAGTGACACCCGAGCAGGACACCCTCCAGCCCAGACAGGAAACGACTGCCATGTCCTCGAGTTTGCCCCAAATCCCCCTTGGTGCCACTTGAGCCATTCCTGCTGATTCTGCATTCAACAGGAACAACGAGCACAGCCCTCCACGCGACCCCCACCTGCATTCCCTTTCCCTCCACGGCCAAGTCGTCCCTGGAAGTGGGCTGTTTTCACCCTGCACCTCAGTTGCGGCCCGGCTCACTGTACAGAGGTGCAGCCCAAGGTCGTACTAGGAGGCAGGACAGACTGGCTCGCCCAGACTATGGGTTCTGAGACGCACTCAGGAAGATGCCAGCACCGTGGGCCACAGAGAAGCGCTGAGCTCTCTGTCTTCGGACTCACCTGGCTCTCCCCAGGTGCTTTGCAAACAGCCTGACAGCTCAGAATTCAGGCCTCCCTGCACTCCGAGGCTGGGCAGGCAGGGGCTGAGAGCCCACTCCCTGCTGGGTAATGAGGGTCTGGCAGGCCCGGGCAGGGCTGGCGGGTCTCAGACCCAGGCTCCCCTCCCCCCAAGCTGGGATAAAATTAGAGCTCTGGGATCATCGGACAAGGCCTTCCTGACTCAGCTCCCTTGCTCTCCTTTCGCCCACAGCCCGAGCAGCAGCCTCCATCCCTGCAGCCTAGCCCACAGTCTAGACAGTCTGTAGACCCCGCTCCAGACCTACTCCCCCAGCCAGCCCGGCGGCCGGGAGAAACTATGTGTCTGTGTCTGAAGACCTTGGGCTGGAGGCCGAGCACTGAAGCCCCACCGGAGGCCAAAGGAGGGGAGCCCCGTGGCTCAAATCATGCTGGCCACCTCCACCAGTCACCTCAGCTCACACCAAGGCCACAGCCCCCAGGCTCAGAGGAGGGGCCTGCACAGCCAACGCACTGCTCCAGTGTGGGGAAAGAGGCTTGTGACGGGGCCCTGAAGAAGCCCTTGTCTGGGGTCACAGGGCCATCCTGTAAGGACGAGATCAGTCCTGCCCCGGGGAGTCTAATCTGATGAGGGAGACAGAGCCTTGCCTTGGGGAGTCTAGCCTAATGGGAGAGACACGGCCCAGCCCTGGAAAGTAAGATTTGTGTGGAAGGCCTGGCCCTACCCTAGAATCCAGCTGGAGGGCAGAAACAACCACACCAAAGCAAGCCTCCACACCGCTCCAGCAAAACTGTTGGTGTAGACCCCAAGGCTGCTCACAAAGTATTTCCGAGAGCACAGAGGAGGGTGAGGGCTGCCTGCTGCCGGATGCTGCACAGGGAGCTGCTGCGCCAGGATGGTCCTGCACAGGTCTGCGAGCGTGAGACCCGTTCCCTTCAAATCCTGGCTGTGGCTGCCAGGGTCAAGGGATGGCAGGAGGCAGGGGCTGCTCACCTCACTCTGCAGAAGAACAAACAGGAGCCCTGGAGCATTGCCTCCCTTGACCCCGAGGCACCCGCCCCCCACTCCCGGCTGTGCGCCTGGGATGTGTATGGGGAGATGGCACCAGCTCGGCCCCAGGACGAGGCCTTGGCCCATTCTCCACCCCAGCCCCAGCCCGGCTCCCGCACTGCCCGAGGCCCTCAAAGGGCCTGATTGTGCCGGGGAAGTGTCTGAGCGGCAGCAGCTCGATGAATACATGAAAGGAAGCTTTGTTCAGGTCACAGAAGCGGGGGCTGGGGGCTCAGGGGCAGGAGGGCTGCCTGGAAGTGAAGGCAGCAACCAGCCTTCCCGGCCAGGATCCGTGGCCCCATGGCACCAACACTGAGAGGGCAGGGCCAGGGAAGGTTGGCGGTCAAGGGTCCACCCAAGCAGGGGCTGAGCAAGGCCAGGGCTGCCCCTAAAGAGGCCCAGCCAAGGGAGCAAGTGTCACATCTTTAAATGTGTCTTTTTGTTTCCTTAGGAATCTCAAGGGATGGGGGAGGCAGACCAAAGCTAGATGGGTCAGGAACAGGCAAGAAGAAGACTCCAGGCAGCAGAAACAGCCTGAGAGAACATGGGGAAGCTGACTGTACGGTAGGGACAGAGACCTAATGAGAGAAGAATCGGAAAGGTGGGCTGAAGCCCCAAGCGTGATGCGGGAAGGGAGATGCAGAGGCCCATGGATACACCAACCCACTGCCCATCAGTCTCCAGAGCCGCCGTCTCCTACCTGTGAGCGCGGCCAGGGTCAGGAAAGCCTCCCTCCCTCCTCCAGCACCCCCCACTCCCCCCTCCAAGCTCCCCCTGCCTGACCAGCCCCCTCTGCTTCCTATTCTGCATGTCTAAAAGGAGCACCGTCTGGCACTGTGTCTCCCCCCTCACTCCCCGGCCTGACGCATTAGTGGCTGACTAAGTGGTAGCTAAAAGCTCCCAGAATAACCAGGGGTTCAGACAGGGGAGGGGGCTAGGGTGGGCATGACCCTAGAGGCGGACAAGGCACAAGACCCTCCCCCCCACCCCCATGTGATTCTGAGCCAATTCTGGCTCCTTCTGGACCAAGAAATGGCACACTCAGGCTGCCCTTTACCCAGCTAGACTCCGTGGCCCCCTGTGCCCCCACCTTCCTTCCAGTGGCAGGACGCACAAGGCCCAGCCCAGCCCCGCCCCAGCCAGAGATGAGGGTCAAAAAGATTGCGGGTGTGAGGGGCAGTTCCCCTCCCTGAGTCACAGACCCCCAGCCAGGCCATCCATAAGGCTCTGATCCTGCTGGAAGGAATCAGACCTGATGCTGCTCATAGCCCCCACCCTCCCACCACAATCCCAGTGGCCGACTGGCTGGAACAAGTGTGAATCTGTGTGGGGTGGGTTTTCCTAAAGCAGGCTGCCTGGTGGAGCATCATTCCTCCTCATTCACTCTGGGTGCTGCCACCATCTGGTCTCCGCCATCCCCATACCCTCATTGCTTGTGAGAGAGGGCTGCTCGGGGGAGGGTGGAGTGGTGGCTAGAACGCAGGGGGGCGGTGTTGTTATCTGTCAAGGGTGCAACAAGGGATGGGCCCCACAGTCTGGTCTGGGCAGGGACAGCATTCCAAGCTGACCCACTGACCTGACAGGCCTTGAATGCTAACCTCAAGGAGCCCTTTGAGAGCAGCAATGAGGCGGGCCCTGAGAATGGCAGGAATGCAGTGCCCAGCAGGGAATGCCTGAGTCGTTGCAGCCAGGGAGGCCCAGGCATGGGGCAGGAACCAGGCCAACCTCCGACTGGGGGCTTAATCACATCTGGCAGGAGCCTCCTCCCAAAGTGGTACCCCACCCTGAATCCCCGGGCCCACCTCACACCTTCACCAGAAGAAGAGGGAAGGCCCATGAGGGGCCTAAGAATTAGGCCTTTCCACCTTTTGGAACCCACACCCCACAGGTCAAGGTGGAAGGAAAGAGAAAAGTCACTGAATTGAGGGGTCATGGAGGCCACAGAGCCTGTGCCACTGGCCCAAGGCACAGAGCAGGGGCAGCAGAGGCAGGGCCAGGCTGTAGTTCAGGCTCTCTGAGCCTGGCAGGACAAGGTTCCCGACAGCTGCCTGGCAGGGGTACAGCCAGTGTGCAGGGCAGGTGGCGCAAGACAGGGCGGGCCCTTGAGGCAGTGCTTAGCTCCCGGGGGCTGGGGGTGTGCCTCTCCTTATCAGCTGTGGGAACAGTGTGCTGGGCCAGGGAGGAGCATCTTCCCACCCACCAAGGTCAGCCAGGCACGGGAGGGGAACATACCTCAGGTGTGGGCTCAGCCCTGGTTCCAAAGAGCCTTGTGCTCCCTTTGGCAGCCAGGTGGCTAGTTAGCCGCGACCGTGACCAGGAGCTGGGCCTTCCTGAGTTTGGTTTCCTCCTCTTTGGATTGGAGGAGCTGGTACTTGCTAAGGTCTAGGTTTTATGACCCACCATGATTTTTGGAACAAAACAATCAGGGTGGCAGATTTCCGAGCAAGATGGCAGAGTGGTAGGACCACGAGCTTGCCTCTCCACGCAACTACAGCGAAACCACAACTGAATGCTAAACAACCATCAAAAAAAGACTGGAACCTAGCAAAAAAGATCTTCTGCAACTGGAAACATAAAGAGGGAATCACAGCAGGACGGTAGGAGGGGCGTGCTCATGATATAATTTGGCCCCGTACCTCCCGGGTGGGAGGCCCACAAGCTGAAGATTTGTTAAGTCGCAGAGGCCCTCCCACAGGAGTGAGAGCTCTAAGCCCCACGTCAGTTCCCCCAGCTTGGGTTCCAGCATTGCGAAGAGAAGGTGACCCCAGGACATCCGATTCTGAAGGTCAGCGGGGCTTGGCTCTGGGAGCCTCACGGGACTGGGGGAAACAGAGACTCCATTCGCTTGGGAAGCGTACACGGAAACCCACGTGCACCAGGTCCAAGGGCAGAGGCAGTGATTTCATAGGAACCTGGGCCAGACCTGCCTGTTGGATTTGGAGGGTCTCCTGAGGACGTGGGGGACGGCTGCGGCTCACTCAGGGGACATAAAAGCTGGCGGCGGACATTCCAGGACTGTTCATCTACTTGAGCTTTCCTGGAGGCTGACACCTTGATTGGATCATTAGCACCAAGACCTAGCGCCACCCAACAGCCTGTGGGGAAGCCTCAGGCCAAACAACATACAGGGTGGGAGCACAGCCCCACCCATCAGCAGACTTCCTAAGCAACAGAGGCCTCTAGACACAGCCTTACCCACCAGAGGTCCAGGACCAAGCTTCCCCCAGCAGTGAGCAGGCACTGGCTCCTCCTGCCAGGAAACCTACATAAGCCTCTAGTCCAGCCTCATCCACCAGGGGAAGATACTAGAAATAAGAAAACAATTCCAAAGCCTGTGGAAGGAATCCACGAACACATAGAAAGATAGACAATATGAGGCAGCAAAGGAATATTTCCCAGGCCAAGGCACAAGATAAAATCCCAGAAGAAGAAATAAGTGATGAGGAGATACGTAATTTATCTGAGAAGAGTTTAAAGTAATGATGGCCAAGATGTTCAGAGAACTCAAGACGAATACAGATGCACAGAGTGAAGTTTTTAGCAAAGATTTGGAAAATATAAAGAATACCCAGAGTTGAATAAAATCACTGAAATGAACACTACACTAGAAGGAATCAAGAATAGACTAAATGAGACAGAAGAACAGATCAGTGAGCTAGAAGACAGATTAGTGGAAATCACTACTGCAGAACAGAAAAAAGAATGAAAAGAAATGAGGATAGTTTAAGAGAACTCTGGGACAACATGGAACACTCTAATATTCGCATTACAGGGGTCCCAGAAAGAGGAGAGAGAGAGAGGACCTCAGAAAATTTTTGGAGAGATATCACTGAAAACTTTCCCATTTTGGGAAAGGAAACAGTCACCCAGGTCCAGGAAGCACAGAGAGTACCACACAGAATCAACCCAAAGAGGAGCACACCAAGGCACACAATCATCAAATTGACAAAAATTAAGGATAAGGAGAAAATATTAAAATTAGCAAAAGAAAAGCAACAAATAACATATAAGGGAACTCCCATAAGGTTATCAGCTGATCTTCCAGCAGAAACTCTACAGGCCAGAAGGGAGCAGCACGATATATTTAAAGTGATGAAAAGGGGAAACTTACAACCAAGAACAGTCTATCCACAAGGCTCTTATTCAGACTTGATGGAGAAATCAAAAGCTTCACAGATAAACAAAAGCTAAAAGATTTCAGCACCACCAAACCAGCTTTACAACAAATGTTAAAAGACCTTCTCTAGTCATCAAACCATAAGAAAAGAGAACAAAAAGAAGAAAGAGAAAAAAAAGAGAGAGAGAGAGACCTACGAAGGATTGCTTTGGCTGTTCAAGGTCTTTTGCAGTTCCTTATAAATTTTGGAATTGTTTGTTCTAGTTCTGTGAGGAATGTCTCTGGTATTTTGACGGGAGTTGTGTTGGATCTGTGGATTGCTTTGGGTAGTGTGGCCATTTTGATAGTGTTGATTCTTCCAATCCAAGAGCACAAGAAAATTTTCCATTTCTTGTGTCATTTTGGTTTTCAGAGTATAGGTAACCTCCTTGGTTAAGTTTATTTCTAGGTATTTTGTTGTTTTTGATGGAACAGAAATGTCTCTGCCGGTTACAAATTCTGGTTTCTGAAGCGGAAAAAAAAAGTGAATGAAGGGTCACAAATGGCAAACTATCCTTCTTTTTTATGGGTGAGTTGTATTCCATTACATATATATCTTCACTATCTATTCAACTATTGATGTGCACTTAGGATGCTTCCATATCTTGGCAATTATAAATAATGTTGCTGTTAATAGCAGGGTATATGTTTCTTTTTGAATTAATTCTTATTTTGTGGTTGGCTTTATTCCTTTGATAACTATGTTTAAAAAGCTAAAGCTCTAAACATTCTTAGAAACAATGAACAGTACATATATGTATATTAAAAAATATATGTCCAGTTAAAAAAAAATGATCTATCAAGCCATGAAAGACATGGAAGAAACGTAAAAGACATATTACTAAATGAAAGAAGCCAGTCTGAAAAGGCTACAAACTGTACGATTCCAACCAAATGACCTTCTGGAAAAGGCACAGCTACAGAAACAATAAAAAGATCGTGGTTTCCAGGGGGCTGGGGAGAGGGAGGGATGGAGGGATGAATAGATGGAGCACAAGGGATTTTTAGGGCAATGAAATTATTCTGTATGATACTATAGTGGTGGCTACATGTCTTTATGCATTTGACAAAACCCATAGAATGTACAACACCAAGAGTGAACCCTAGTGTAAACTGTGGACTCTGGTTGATAACATGGACTTTGGTGCCCATGTTGGTTCATCGATTGTACCAAATATGCCACACTGATGAGGGACGTTGAGGGTAGGGGAATATATATGTGCAAACTCTCTGTATTTTCTGCTCAATTCTGTTGTGAACCTGAAACTACTCTAAAAGAATAAAGTCTATTAAAAAAATACAAAAAAAAAAAAAAACCAATCAGGGTGAAGTTCATAGGCATTTGGAGAGAGCAAGCTAAGTGTGTGTGGGGGAGGGAGGGGAGGGCTGAGTCAAGACAGATTTGGGGGCTCGGGAGGGTAAGACTAGCAATGAGGTCCAGCTGGAGTGGGGAGGAGGCTCCAAGCCCAGAGAAGGCAGGAAGCCCATAATGAACTCCACGTCCTGTCCATCTTCCACCCGTTCTTCAGCCCAGCAGGTTCAAAAAGCCCCAGAGTGAGGCCCAAGTCAGCTGGTGGCTCCTTCAAGGGAAAGGATGAACAGAGGTGCAGGGCCTGCCCCTGGGCCCAGAGCCAGGGCAGGGGTGGAGGAGAAGGCAGAGGATGGCTAGACCACCCCAAGTGCAGGGAGGCAGGTGGGACGGGAAGACTGTTGAGAACCAGAAGGTTCCTCGGCTTAGCCTTAGCTGGGATCAGTGGGGGAGGGTGGGAGGGGACAGAGAGCAAAGGCAGTCAGCCAGCACAGCCAGTTAGGGAGAGCTGGCAGGGGCCAGGCTGCCAGGGCTGCATTTCATCAGAAATCAGAGATGCCAAAGGAGGAGGAGGAGGAGGATGACAAAGATGCTACCTACCCACCCACCCCCACCTAACTGTTCATAGCATTTACGATGTGCCAGGCACACTACTCTGCGTGTCAGATGTATTAACTTATAGATGAGGGCAGCCAGACACAGTTGAGTAACTTGCCCAGGATCACACGGCTAAGTGGTAGAGTGGAGGCTGACATTCAGGCAGTCTGACTCTGGAACACCGTGCTCCATAGATAAGCCCTTGGAGGCTTCCAGGCCAGCCTCCCTCATATAAATGAGGAGACTGAGGCCCAGAGCGGGTGGAGCCTGGTCAGAGGCCACTTGGCCAATGGAGGCCTGACATCCATCCATGATGCCCTAAAAAGAAGGTATGTGTAAATGAGCGTGGGTGCGCAGGTCCGAGGTTGTGGGGAGGGGGAACTGAAGGCGTAGGGGTGTAGCCCGGCACTGAGTGCTGACCAGCACATAAGCCTCCCGTGATCTGTGCCCAGAATAGAAGCACTGTGCTGTCTTCGGCAGACCACAGTCAAGGGAGGATGTGCTCAGAGACCCTTCTTTATGACCCAGTCAGCCAAGTTCCCACCCAGCCTGCACTTGCAGACACTTGCCTCCACCCCGCCCCCAGCTCCTCAGCTCAAGAACCCACCGTGGCTCCCAAGTGCTTGTCTCAGCAGAGCCCAACTCTCCTACCCGGCAGTCAAGGCCCACTGATCTCTGCTCATCTCTGACATGGCTGCTTCCCACCTCTCCACACCTTTGCTTGTGCTTTTCCTTCCCCTAACTGCTCTTTCCCCTTCTCTCTGCACGTGGTCTTACCTGTCCTTGAAGATCTAGCCTCAGTCCCCCTGGCTTCAGGAAGCATTCCAGACTGCTCCAGCCCTGAGCCCCGCGCCCCCCTGACCTTGCACCACACACCATCTGGCACACACCATCTTCTCTCAGAGCACGCTGTTTGGTGGAATTTCATCTGGACTGTGGGGTCCTGAAGGTGAAGGCCAGACCTCCTCTTACCCCATGGTCCCCAGGCCAAGCCAGGGCCAGGACTGGGCAGGTGGGGGCAGCTCAGATAGTGGGGAGGACAGCAAACCCAGATGTCAGACAAGGAGGCTCCTGGGCCACTGACAGGGTGCCAAGCTTATCACGGTGACCTTCCTTCCTCACTAGCCTGGCCCAGAGCCCGGGGCCCAGAATTCAAAGAACATGAGCAGCTATCTGTGCCACACTCTGCCCCCATCCCATGCCCCTGCCCCTCACTCTAGCCTGGCTCTTCCTCCTTCCCTAGGAAGTCTTCCCTGGTTGCACCACCCCAAACTGACCTTTCTTGTTCTCACTTCCTGTCACAGTCCTTGGCTGCACAAGGCTCCTGACCTTGCCAGGTGCCCCCCTAGTCACAGGCAGCAGGCCCATCTCTCCAGGCCACTGTCCTCCAAGGGCAAACCCAGGGCGTCTCCTCTTCTCTCCCCCAGAGAAGCTGAACACAGACTTAGGCACAGGGCAGGGACTGGCTGCCCTCTACCTTAAGGGCTACCCCCAGGGGTGCTGGCATAGAGCCTGGGCTCCTGATTGGAGGAAGGGGGTGCAGGAGGCAGGGGAGCCTAATCCCAGGCTGCCGTGACAGTTAAACCCAGATCAGCCCACGCCGTGGGCGCAGATCAGCCTGCCCGTGAGACCTAAGGCCAAGGCCCACTGCCCTGAGGAAAGACCAGAAGAGGTGCGTGGAGCAAGCCCAAATGTAAGGTCCTGAAGGGAGGATAGTCATGGCCCGCGGGGCCCCTATGAGCAGACAGTGCTGGGTCAGGGAGAGTGTGGACTCAGCAGAACTGGTCGAGGAGAGAATGGGCTCAGGCAGCCATCAGCCTGGGGACAGAGCATGAAAACGGACAGACAAGTGAAGGGAGGCCAAACGCTGAGGCCAGGGGCAGGCGCAGGCAGAGGACGCGGCCCTGGTCTCAGCTCTGCCTGTCCCACTGGGTAATGCTGCGCCAGTCCTTGTCATCCCTGGCCTCAGTTTCCCCATCTGTGGAACGTGTGGTTGGCCCAGCTGATCTCTTGACATTTGTTTTCTGACGTCTAGCTGTGTGGGTTGGAGTCATCCAAGAAGGCTCTTTGGAGGAAGTGAAATAGAACTGGCAGAAAGGAGGAGGGTGAGTTGGGTGCTGGGAGGGATGACCAGCAGAGCAGTGACCAGCAAGGCAACAGTGAGCAGGGCAATAGCCCTGAGGCAGAAAAGCGTGGGGAGCTGGGGGATGGTTCCAGGGAAGAACTGTAGGGGATGAGGTGGGTGGGCTGTGTGCTCCAGCACAGTGTCCCAGAGGGATGGAAGGGCCTGGAGGAGGCCAGGGCACAGTCCTGAAGACACAGTAGGGCCCAGGCCAAGCCAGAGGATGGGGATGGAATAAAGGGCTTGGAGGCAGACTGGAGGGGGAGAACCACCCCTGTACCACAAGGGGCAAGAGAGGGACAAATCAAACGGTCCCTCATGGCCTGGGCAGGCTAGGGAAGGGAGAAGCCATGTTCCCTGATGGGGGCGCCCAACAAGAGGCCACAGTCCTCTGTGCTCTAGGAGGACCCTTTCCTCCCCCAGCCCTGGGAGGGAGGAGGCTTCTGGGGCATCCAGGCCTGACCAAAAAAGGAGACCAAGAAAAGGGGAAGCTTTCTGGCCCCAGAGCTCCCAACCAGAGCAGGGGAAGCGTGGTCAGTCTCTTGTGACATAGCTAGACGGTCCCACAGTGGCTGAAATAGAGGACATGGGGCCGGGGGTGGAGGACAGGACATCAGCTGGGGCCCAAGCTGTCAACTCAAGGGCCACCCACTCCTGCCACTGCCCCTGCAGGCCGCTGGCCCCCACCTCCTGGGCTGAGCCTCAGCTTCCCACCTTCCCACCTCAACAGACGGTGCTCAGCTGTCCCTGCTTCTCCCAAGTGCCCAGCCTGGGTAGTGATCCACCCCTGTTAAGGGACTGAAGGTTCCTGGAAGGGGAAGCTGGGCAGAGAAAGGGCATCTGCCCCTCCCATGCTGGCGGGGCCTGGTTGATGCTGGGGGAGCTCCTCCCCCCATGGAGAGTCTCTGCTGAGGCCCTGGCCTCCTTGCTCAGAGAACTCCCGTGGTCAGTCAGGAGTCAAGTGGAAAGCCCTGGTGCCCCTCCCTGGACCCAGCTCCAGCCTCCCATCAGGGAGCTGTGACACTGGTGAGGTCTTCCCTGCCTGCCATGGTCCTGCCTTCTTACTGCTGTGTTGGCTGTGAAGGGTCAGGTGGCCTAGCTCAGATGCCTTCTCATGCAGGAAACCTTCCTGGAGCCCCCAGGCCCAGGCTGACTCAACGTCTCCCCTTTGGGGGCCCCTACATGGCTTCGCTCCTCAGTCTTAGTCATAAGTAGTTGGGTCTGAAATCCTGTCACACCAGGGTACTTCCTTCTGTCCTTCCCCTGCCCCAGCTGACTCCTACTTTTCCTGCCCTCCTGGCTTACCACCTCTTCCAGGAAGCCTTCTCTGATTGTGCAGACTGGGTTATGTATCTCTTCAAGTCCCATAGCTGTCCTCTGTTACAGGCCCTTCCACGTTTCTCTGTAACTGCAGTTCGACCTGTTTGACTGTCCCACCATCTACAATGAGAAGCCTACAGACTCATCTAATTTCTTATCCCTGGTTCCCCAAGCCCAGGACCAGCATAAGGTTGGCCCCAGCAAATGTCAGATGTCAAAAATGCTGAATAATTATGTCTACCCTTGCTACAAACCAAATGAGCCATTTCTTCCAGCTGATCTTCATTCAGCCTTCGGCCTTCCGCTTACAAGAGAAAGATAGGAAAGAACACAAAACTCAAGATTTCCCCTAACTTCCCAGGTTCCGATTTCTCAGCACTGCTAAGGTTTGAGCCACCACAGCCTCTGCCCACCCCAGGAGACAAGGGGATTCGTGCTCTGATAAGCTCCTCCCTATACCTGCTTTGGAAATTTGAGGAAATTGAGGCACAGAAAAAGACAAGCACTTGCCTGGAATCCCACAGAAAATCAGGCCGGAGCTGGGTCTAGAACTAGGCTTCCAATCTCCCATCTCTTTCCCCCACACCATGGTCATCTTGGGCATGTGCCAGCATCCACCCCTACCCTTACCTGCTCTTAGAATCCTCACTATTCAGGACAGAGGGGCTACAGAGCTTGGCAGGAAACTCCCGGTGACATCACCAAGCATCTCTCCCATCTCTCTCGACTTAGAAACCCCCTCTCCTCCTGGGAATTGCCCCCCTACTCTGTTCTGCAGGGGGAGTTCACCTTGAGGGTGATGAATACATCTCAGTTCCCAAGGGGGCAAGGATTTCCACTGGAAATGGTGATGCTTGGGGAGCTCCAGCTGTGACCTCATCCCCTAGAGGAGGTGACAACAACCCCCTGCCCTGGGGAGCGGCCGCATAATGGCTCCCCCAGCATCCACCAAGTCAACAATAACATCCTGTTGTTTAATTGGACAAGGGAGAGCATAGAACCGGCTCAGCTGGACAGGTGGTGACTGGGCTCTGTTTCTCACTGTGGATAGGCTGGCTCACCTCTGACCTCAGAGGTCAGAACCTTCCGGAGCTTTTCCACCTCCTCCAACCAGGGAGAGAATGGGAGAGGGGTACACAGCTTATACAAGCATGCTAACCTCCTGCTGTCACCTGTAACCCACTCCCCTCTAGCCCCTGTTGCAGGAAGGTCAGGACCACACATTCATATCCTTGACTGCCCCATGTGTCAGCAACAGCCCTCGGGGGACAACCTCCAGAGCTCTGGGGAGCTCTGAGGGTCAGAGACAGGTACAGAGCTCAAGGGCACCCAGCACGTCAGTACCAGCACATCCTTCTCTCTGCCCGGAGCCACTCGGGTCAGGTTTCAGCAGCAGAGAAGCATCAATCTCTCTGACAAGCTCAGGTTGGGACCCTCCCAGAACACCCTTACTTAATGTTTCCCTAGGGTTTAGGGGTTCAAGCTGCAGAAAATAAATGACAGAAAGGAGCCCACCATACCTATTCCAGTCCCCACACCTGTCCTGGCTCAAAACTAAAACCCCAACCTAGGCCTCATGGAGATGCTCCAGAACCACCATTGTCCTTGATCTAGTCCTTTCTGGAGGCTGGCACCCCCATCCCCCCATTCATGGGCAAACAGGGACCTACGCCTACAGCAAGGCTGGGAGAGTCCACCTCTCACCCCACTTCTGGGTGTGCCCTGCCCAAGCCCATTCCTGTCCGACTGCCATGTGTCACCCCATAGGAAATAGGAGGCAGCTGTCAGGCAGGCATACCATCACCAGCTGGTGGTCCTGGGGGACAGGAAGATGTCAGGGTCTGGCCAGCGGGGCACCTGGCACTGGTGAAGAAGACCACAGACTACCCTTGAACACAATGGGTGAGGTGTTGGCAGACCCGAGAAGGGGTCAATAGTGCATTACCAAGCAGAGGGCACAGCCAAGTGTAGCTACAATAGTGAACTGTGTGCAGGGGAAAGAGCACTTTGAAAGTGGGTAAGAGGACAGAAAGCAGCTTTAAATAGCCTCAGGGTGGGGACTAAGTGCCTGAGATGGGGAGGCAGCGTTAAGTACTAAGAGGTGGGTGTGCATTAAGTATGTGGGGGGGGTGTCTTGGGAAGACTTGGGTGGGGGGAGCGGGGTGGCAAGCAGAGCCAAATGCAAGGGCTTTGGTGCAGGGGGAGATTCCAGAACTCTCAGATGCGACCATTCATTCTCTGCAGAGTATACAAATGCTGTGTTGTCCAAGACAGCCAAGGGGACTGGGGCAAGGCAAAGATGCTGTGAAGGCAGAGGAAGCCCAGGCTGGAGCGGGCATGACTGAGGGGTATGCAGGTGTCCACTATGAGTAGATGACCAGAGGTCTACTGCTCTGTTCCACTTCCACCAGGAATATCTCTGGCTGGGTAGCAGAGCTCACCCCTAGAGTGCCCACTTCATGGCCAAAAAATGGCCTAAATCCTTCTCGCCTTCCTAACCCAGAACAAGCACTGGTCCTATGCCAGATCAGAGCCCCCTGCCTGCATTGTGAGGGCACACAATGCGGAGTGACCTTGGGCGAGTCACATTCCTTCTGCTGCAGCCGCAGTTCAAGCCACTCATTTTGCCTGTGGGTTTTTTTCCCTCTCTCTGCTAAGAATACCTGCCCCAGATAATGCTCAGGTTCTGGCAATCCCTGCAAACCGCCTCAGGCATCAAAGGGCTCCAGGAGGGGCCAGATCTACCAGTCCCCCCAACCCCCACCGCCAGTCCACCACCAGCAAAGGGGGGCCGCTGCGCCGCCAAATTTGGGGACAGAGCCCAGTCGGCCTGGGGGCGGGGAAGCATTTGTGTGCAATGCAGGGGAAGGGAGCTCAGTTCCTCGCAGCAGAAAACCTCAAACCCCACCTAGTCGGCTTTCTGACCCATTGTACAGGGGTCTAAACTGAGGCGCCCCCGGGGGAGACTCCGGTTCCCCAGGTTCACAAATCCACCAGGGCCCCAAAACTGCACCCGCTCCCCAGATCCGCTGCCTGGGGGTCCCAATGGCCGCGCCCTACCCAACGGGCACTGCCCCCCACGCTGGCGCCGATTACTGGTGACAACTGCCACGTGCGGACAAGGGGGGAGCGGTCGGTCCCGGCATTGCAGAGGCAGCGCCCGGGTGCCCCAAGCCTCCGCACCGCACCATGTCCAGGTTCACCACAGGGTGCCCACCCCTCTACCTGGCCCGCGCTCTGGACCGGGGCGAGGGCGGGGGCAGGCAGCGGGGTCTTTGTTCCCGCAGCCGAAGCGCAGCGGCGGCGGCGGCGGCAAAGGGTCCGCGCCCCCCTTGCCGGCCCAGCCTGCGCCCCGCGCGACAACGGAGCCAGCAGCTCAGGAAGAGAGGACCTGGGTGGGGGTCTCGGCGGGAGAAAGGATCCTGTACAGAGGGCCAGGCACTGGAGGACAGAGAGCGCCTTGGGGCCGAGAGAGGGGCCCTCTCTCTCCCTCTGCGCTCCGGCGCTCCGGCTCCCGGCAGCGGGCGGACTTGGAGCGACTTAGCCCGGGCTCCGGCCCCCGCCGCTCGCTCACAGCAGCGTTAGAGCGTTAGAGCCCGCTCCGGTGTGGCAGCGCGCACGTTCACACACTCACCCAGACCCACACGCTAGCCGCGGGGACAGCCCGGGACCCGCAGAGCCGCGCGCACGCACTCCCTCTGGTGCGGCACACTCCGCGCCCGCCCCGCGCGGCATCGGATCCCGCGCCCCGCCGCTCGCGTGGCGCCTCCTACCTCTCCAGACAGTGGAGATGCGGGGTGCGCTCCTCGGGTGGCCTTGGGAGGCGGCGGCCGTCCAGAGCAGCAGCAGCAGCCGCCGCAGCGAGAGCCGGGACCAAGCCAGCGGACCGGGAACGCAAGTGCGCGGGGCGCCGAGGGCGGCGCATCCGGGCGGAGGCGGTGTCATCCCGCGGCCCCGGAGCGACGGCGGAGAGCAGCCGAGACTGAGCCAGCGCCCGACCGCAGGCTGATCCCAGCACTAGGAGGCGGAGTCAAACGCCTGACCCCACCCCGCCCCTCCCCCGTCCACCGCAGCCTTCTTCCCCTCCCGGCAGAAGGGACCTTCGCCAGGGATCCCTTCACTACCCCTTCCCCGGCAACTCCACGGGGACAACCCGGGTGGGCGGGGGCAAGACAGACTTAATGGTCTTCTGTGCTAGACGCCAGGCCGCGTCCCCTCTCAGGGCCTTAGATTCACTCCCCACCACTTCATGAGAAGATCGGCCTAAAAGTCGGGGAGGACCTCTCCGAGGGCACAGACAGCCTCACTAATGGCCAGCTAAATATTTGGACCCTGGAGGCTGTGGTTGTCAGACGGCAGGCTGGCCTGAGTGGTTAGGCTCCCCTGAGCCTATAAGCAGGAGCACGATGCTTTCTTCCAAGGAGGGGTGGTTTCAAGCATAGGGTCGATGATCTGTGGGGAGCATTTAGAGCCCCATCCAGGCTCTGCTGTGAGAACATGGAATTTTCATCTTGGCCTGGCTCCCTCCCCTCCCTTCTCCTCCCTTCCCCAGCCAGCAGCCTTCTGGGCTGCCTCCCCCCAGCCAGCTGGTGTATGCTCAGAAAATCCAAACTCATTTCCATGTGAGTGGAGGGGGATATAATTAAGAAGGCCCCTTCCCCAAGTGGGAAGAGAGGGGAGCATTCCGCATGCCCAGGACTCACTGCTGGGAAGGCAGAGTCACGCCAGCTTTAGGGGATCTCTGCCCATAAGATGATTAGGGTTCAGCTACGCAGGCAACCTGACGACCTTGTGGTGACCCCTTGCAGGGTCCCCTAGTCCCTCTGCAGTCACCTGAGCAGCCCAGGCAGCTCTACCACCAACTTGTCTTTTCAGAGCTGCATACCTGCTCTTTCTAAAGGAGTTGCTTCCCAAGCCAGAAAAGGCCCAGACCCTCTGCCTCTGCCTGAGGTAACCATGAATGGGAAATCCACTTATCCAGTGCTTACTCGATGCCCATCCTCAGGTGGGCTGCACTGAGAGGAGACAGGGTTAGGAGGAAGTAGCAGAGGTGCACTGGGGCCTCCAAGACCCACATACCTAGCTGGACTTGATTCACATACTGCAGACACCAGCAAAAACAGGGAGCAGGCTGCCCTGGCCCCAGCCCTGGCTCCAACCTCTACCCTGCTGCATGGCCATGAAAAAGTTATCACCAGGAAGTTCTGCTTTACAGTTCCATATTGTTCCCAGCTCTCCCTTCCTCTCTCCCCAAGTGCCCCCAAGATACCCGAGCAGGCCAAAAGGTAAGTCAGGATGCCTCTAGATATCATGCAGGACTATGTTCTTGGCCTGCTGGATGGGGCCAACAGCTTCATGATGTCCAGAGGTACACTGCCCCAAAGAGGAAGAGCCTGTGGATCGTGGAAGAACCCCTCCCCAGGCCTGTACCCAAGTCTGTGACCCTGAAGCCAGCAGCATGTCCTGGCCTAGCCTAACCTCCAAGACTGACACTCCGTTTCCAGCCCAGGGCCTCATGTGCTAAGCCGTATGGCCCCCAGGGCCTGCCCTCTCTGCAAGGGGAAGCAAATTAAGCAATCACCTGCCCCGCCTTTAAGAACTGAGAATTTAGAATTAAGGATAACGCTGCCCATGTGCACAGCAATTCACAACATAACCCACTTCCACCTACATTCTCCCTTCCAGTCCTACATTCTCTCCTTAGTGAGGGGGAGAGCACAACCCTATATAGGGAAGGAAACCGAGGCGCGGGGAGGGGGAGGGATCCGCCCAAGATTAGCTGATGGAACCTGGGTTTTCTGATTCCAGTAGCAAGAGCTAATGCTGAGGTTACTATCTGCTGTGCTCATTTCATAGCCTCACTTTAATTCATTCATCTTCACAATCTTAAGAGGTAGGTGCTATTACTTGGCTCCTTTTGCAAACAAGGAAACCAAAGTACAGAGGGGGAATGAGATGTGCCCAAGGTCACACAGCTCTTTAAAGTAGGGCTGGGCTCGAAGCCCAGGCAGGCTCTCTGGGGCCCACATCTTTATCTTCTATATCATAATGCTCTCAATGCAATGCACCCTCTTGTGTGTGGCTGGATCCAAGTGATTCTCAGAAACAACCAGACAGGGCCCAGGTTACCAGGTGGAGCAGGCCAGGGCTGGGCTCGGCCTCCCAAGCAACAGGGCAGCAGATGGAAACTGGGGCAGACGCCAGGAACATTTTTTTTTCCAGGCTGGGGTGGGGGTGAGGGGTGGTCCTGAAGACTGTCCCACCTCATGTCATAGGGTGGGCCTCTGGCTGGGCTCCTCCATGCTCAGCTCAGCACCTGCTTCGCCACCAATGGGTGCCCCGAACCAGCCAATCTAGGGGCAAAGGGCCAGCACCAGATGGCAGCCCACTCCTGGTTGGCTACAGGCAGCCTAGGGGAGATGAGAAGTGAGCCCACAACTTGGGGCAGTAGCTCTACAGAGGGAGAGAGCAGCTAGACTACAAGCATGGAGAGGAACAGGCCCTCAGGGTGGGGAGGGCCAGTGTTTGGGTGTAGACCTTCCTGCCTCAGGTAGCACAGGGAAGTCAAATGAGAATGGTGTGGATGGTGACAGGAGTCAGCCTACCTCACTGGAGGCCGAGGTTGGTTTTTGGGCTTGGAACACTGGACCAAAGACAGGGGCACAATCCCCACTCACGGTCAGTGATGGGAAAGAAACCAGCAGAGGAACCAGAGATGCAGATGCTGACAGGTCTGAGAGCACAGTCCTGCCCTTCCCTTCCCCACGACTCCACCTGTGGGGGAGTCGGGTGAGGAGGCTGAGAGAAAGAGGTGATGGGGCAGCTTCCATCCAGGAGAAAGATACCTTGAAGAGGTCTTCCCTGTGGGCAGCAGAGGCAAAGCCAAATCCAAGAAGGCCCCTTGGGGAGTCAGAAATGGGCACACACAGACCTGAGGTTCATAGCCCCGAAGCCGCAAGAGGCCCTGGGAGCCCTGCCCAGCCTTCCAAGCAAGGTCTTCCAGGTCTTTTTCTCAGAGCATTCCTCACTCTCCAAGCTTCCTCTGACCCCTCCTCAGCCTTGATTCCATGACTACACCTTGTCTTCAAAGGAGAGACCCGCCCCTAACAGAGGCCCGTGGAAGGTATAAGGATGGAGGTCTGAGGAGCCCAAGCCAACTACAGCCTCTTCATGCTAGACCCGCGCCTGCTGGGGCCTCCGAGCTTGGTGCCCACCCAGGACCTCTGGCTACTAATAAAAGCAGCTCCTCCTGTTCCCCATCACCATCACTGCCCATTGCAGGGGCAGGGAGACCAGGGGGATCTGTCTAAAGGGCAGTTGCTACTCAGCTCCAGCCCCCGGGGGCCATGGGAAAGCACACTCGGTGTGACAGACAGCTGATTTTGCAAGAGCAGCTGAAAGTGTTTTTGTTGAAACTCCCAACTTAAAAACATTAGCAAATAATTCAAAAGTAAGATGTTTGCGGTCATGTAGGCCACATCTGGGGATTCCAACTTACCGTGTGCTCATGGTGTACGGGCCCGTGGCAATCTCACAGGCACAGGCGTGCACACAACAGCCTCAGCTAGCGCCAGTGCTTGGCGCAGCTCTTGGAAGACCACACCAGGACGCAGGCCTGGAGCAGGTGAGGTGTGCAGAGGAAATCCTCCTCGGCCCATGCAGACCCTGACACCGTACCTCGCCCTCCCCTCGGTGCTCATCCCTAAACCTCTGCCAGGATGTTCCCCTCCCCTGCCCCTCCCCCCTCCCCTCCTACCTAAGCCAGCCTCTCCCTTCTGGGCCAGCTCGGAGCCACCACTCTCCTCAGCACAGAGGGTCAACACTTTCCAGCAGCATCCAGTTCTTTCATCTCTGTTCTCTGCCTTAGTCATTCCAGATGCACTGGGGGGGGGGGGGTGTCACTATTTATTTATGAAAGATATTCCACATCCATGATCCTCTCCAGTCTCAGAAGATCTTTGCTGTTGCCTTGGCCAGCTGAGAATGAAGTCATCTGACTCGCCCATCCTGCGAATGGCCCTGCAGATAGCATTGGTTTTAAACTGGCCATTGAACCTGCCTATCATCTTGTCAACCTTGCCCACGTTCATCTGGATGGATGCATGGTCCTGATGCAGTTGTTGGTGGAGCATTTCCAGGGCATGTTACAGGTCCATAAACTCACCAGCATCATTCTGCTTGTTAAGCGTGGGCCTGGTGGCATCACAACAGTGCTAGCACAGAAAGTCCAGATTTTTTTTTTAATATACTAATTTTATTGTGGGGGGTGGTGTTTGTTTGTTTATTAATGGAGGTACTGGGATTGAACCCAGGACCTTGTGTATGCTAAGCATGAGCTTCACCACTGACAGATGCATTTTTATTTGACTGGCCCCACCCTAAATTGCTAAGATGGGAGTCTGGTCAGGCACATGGAGAAACAAAAAGTAAAAATCCACAGGGGGATATTCAGTGATGGACAGGACATTGGCAGAGAAGAGAGAACTTTTCTCCTTCTATCAGGGCACTCAGCTCACCTAAAAACATGGTCCAGGGGCAACCCAGCCGCCTTAGTCCCACAATTCTGCCCATATGGCCTTGGGTTTGTGGCAGGAGTGCCACCTGGTGGCCACTCCGGAACAGAGTCTTAGCAGAGACTAGATACACAGTTGGGTTTGATCTGCATGGGCCCACTTACACATGGACTTTTTACGATAGTAAATGTTACAGTACTACCTAGTCCGATCCCCAGTTAGTCAAATCCGGATGTGGAACAGCATATACAGAGGGCTGACTGGACATTATACGTGGATTTTTGCACGGAAAGTCTTCACTAGTAACCCCAAGTTTGTTCAAGGGTCAACTGTATACACTCCCAAGGCTTTCTGGAGATAAACTCCTCCCAGTCCCTCTAAAATCCATCTCTGAGCCTCCATTCTCAGTGCACATGGCCTGCGGCAAGGCAGGATCTTGTGGGAGTCATGTGGCAGCCTTCTACACTAACAAAGTCTCCTGACTGACGCGGTGGGGAGGCAAAGCTCACGTCCCAGCTCCGCCACTGACCCAAGTTAAGCAAGACCCTGCTCCAGGTCAGGCCTCCATTTTTTTGCTTACTAAACCAGCAGTTCTTCTGGACCAGAGATAAACAAAGCCCCTCTCATTCTATGTCTGCATTTCCTTCTTGTTTGTAGGCTGAAATAAACATGCTTTTAAATCTTCATAGGATAGGAGACATCCCAGGACCCTCCCAGCTCTGATGTGATCCTTGGGCCTGCTGGGGCCTCCTGAGTGAGGAAAAGAAACTCTGCAGATGTGTGGTTTCCCACACGCAGTTCACTTTCTTTCATGGACACAGTGATCCAAGAATCCAAATTCATGGAATTAGAGGTAACTCTCAAAGGTCATTCAACCAACCTGGGAGCCCCTCACAACAGCCCTTTTGGCAGTCATGTGGCTTCTGCTTACACAGCTCCAGGAGGACGAGCTCACCCCCAAGGCAGCCTCACTCATCTTGTTTGGCTAGGACACAAACCCTTCTTCCCCAGTGGGAGAGTCCCACCCAGTGGTCCTAAACCTGTCCTACGAGGCCACACAGACCTCGTCTAATCCCTCTTCCCAGAACAGAGCCCTTCAGGGATTTTAACACACAAGTCACGCCCTTCTGAATCTACTTTTTTCTGGGTAAATAACCCCAGTTCCAACGAGGTCCCTCGTGGGGCTTTTCTTGGTCTAATCCTGGTTGGTTCTTAGGACATCATCAGCCAGTCATTTAACAAACTTCTACTGAGACTGTCTTAAGTGCTAGGCAGTCTGGTTCGTGTCCATCTCCTTCAAAGATTGGATGTCAGGTCAGAAGACAGCATCTAAAGGAGAGGTGGAGGAGTAAAGGGATGGAAAGACTGACATCTTCTGTTACTACCCCCTCCAAAGGCACTGCCTCGTTGGGTAGAAACACCAGGCTGTTAAATCCTGTTGATCCTAGCCTAGGGTCATCCCTGCGCCAATTCCCACCCATCAGCCGTGGCTTTCTGGGACACTGGTTGAGAAAGATTGTAAGTCTGAATCTGGGCCCAGGAGGGGAGGAATTGAGACCCCCTCCTGCAGGAGAGTCATTGGTTTTCTAGCTCCCACCACAGGATCTCAGATGTCCCTGTTCCTGTCCCTCTGTTAGGGTTGCCTCTTCGCCAGGAGACAACGACTCCTTCGGTCATCTAGAACATTCACCAGTCCTGCTCTGTGCCCTGGCATCTCTGATACACATGTTGTCAACATCCACTTATATAAATTGAGGGGAAACATCAAACAGGACACAACTGAGTCTCCAAGAGGTTAGGTTTTCTGTGTAAAAGGGACCTAAACCTCGGTCAGTCTGACTTTGAAACCTGATTCCTCCAAGACTCAAGCTGCCACTTCCAGGAGGATGAGTGATGAGCAGACCCTTCAGCCCCTCTGAGTGGCTTCTGGGCCTGCCAGCCAGGCACGAGGCCCCAGGTGGGTGCATTGATGAAATCGTGCTGATATAATGCCACCAAGTCCTGGAAAGGCCAGTTTCCCAGCACAGTCACGTCCAGTTAATGGGAGGCACTCATCTGTAAATGGGGATAATAACATCTACTTTTCAGGGTTGTTATGAGGATCAGTTGAGATGCACATGTGAGGGCCTGGCTCAGTGACTGGCACAGAGAGGGAGCTTGATAACTGAGCACTATTGTACTGCATTGCTGCAGGCCGCTTTTGCCAAGGTACAGTAGGGCACTGCTTGGGTCTCTGCAAAAGGCATTTCAAGCAGAGAGAAAGCTGAATTTTGTTACCAACAACTGCAGTCAACAGGAGCTAGACATGGCCAGGCCCAGGGAAAGCAGGGACACAGCCAAGCTGATCTAACCCCAGCCCAAGGTCAGAGGGGATTTGGAGAGGCTGGATAAGCAGATAGAGGGAGGCCTAAACACCGCCCCCCACCCCACCCACCCCCCAGCCACATCCTCACCAAGCATTTACTGCCAAAGCCCGTGGCAGAAGCAACAAGAGACCACCTCAGGGTAGGACTCAGGAGCTTGGTCTGGGGCCCAGGCCAGATGGGGCTGAGGCAAGGAGCAGAACCGGGGCCCATGTGCCCAGCAAGCTGTGCCAGCCCAGCCCAGCCAGCCCAGCCAAATTTGAGTTATATCAGGAGAAGGGATCTGTTCAGAAAAACTCACCCGTCTCTGCGTATTTGCATGTTCTATTTTCAGGTCTCTTCCTTTTTTACCCTTCGCTTCCTAGAAAAGTTCTCGTGATCAATTCCAACTTCACCTCTGCTGAACTGCAAAAGCTGTCTCTCAATCCCATCTCCCCTCCAACTGCCCTCTCACTCGCAAGGTTCTCCAGTTATCTGCCCCTCTCTGCCTCAACTGCCCCTACCTATTCAGCCTCAACCTCTCAACCGGGCTCTGCAACATCTCCTCAAGGTCACCATAGCTCAAGTTGTCAAGTCCAAGGTCAGCCCTTGGGTTACCACGTTTCTCTGTGGCATCTCACTCCACTGACCATGCCCTCTTTGTCCAGTTCCTTCCACTCCATCAGCTTTGATGACTCCTGCTCTCACCTTCCCAGAAGCAGCACATCCCACCCCTTTCCATGTCTCATGTCCATCAGTCACTATTTCCTATAAAGTCTAACTCCTTAGTGGGTGTCCCTTTTCCTCTACCTTTCCCAGAAAGGTTGAATTCCCCTCCCATATGACCCAGGCCGTCTTCAACTTAAAACTTCCTGATCATTATCTTCAGCCTAGAAACATCCTGCTGCCTGTAAGACATCCCCTCCTGGCTGGCCTGTGGCATCTCCAACTCAGTATGTCCAAAACTGGTCTTGCTTCCAAATCCCAACTCCAATCCCTCATTCTTGCTGCACCACCCTCTACCCACTCACATCCTGCCTGCCTCCTCTCTCCCTCGCCCCTCAGATCTCGTCTTTCACATCTCACATCCCTCTCCTCCTCCCGGCTCCTGGGCTGCTGCTCTAGTTGAGGCCCCCACTGTGTCCCATCTGCAGGCAGCGAGCCTCCTAGCTGGTCTCCCACTCTGAGTCTCACTTCCCACAAATCCAGCCTCCACGCAGCTGTCAAATTCTCTCACACACACGAGTCTGGCCCCCCACTGCCCTGCCTAAAGCTATCCAAAGAGTGCTCTTTGCCTTCAGGATGAAGCCTGAGCTCCTCAGCCCGATGCGACCCCACACCACTCCCCCACATTCAGAAGCCACAGGCAGCAGCGGGAAGGGTGCCAGCTTTGGAGTAAGACAGACCTCAGTTTCTAAGGCTGACTTGCCCACTGCCCCACCATGAGGTTGTGGACAGATGAGTTCACCTCTCAATCTTGAGCATCCCCATCTGATAAATGGAGCTAATCATAATACACACGCCTTTCTCAAGATGTGCTATCAACACTAATTCCTAAAGTCTCTTTCCGCTCACTCCCTCCTCCCCTCCCTAACTGCCACACTGCCTGGTCACACACCATCAGTTCTAAGTGGATCACCGCTTCCTCACTGGTCTCCCTCCATTGAGCTCACCCCACTCCCCATCTGTTCACACATATCAGCCAGTGGCCCTTCTGAAATGTCTACCTGACTCTCTCCCCTGGTTCAAATTCTCCTGTGACTTCCCACTGCCCTCAGGGTAAGTCCAGACTCCTTTCATGGCTGGAAGTGATCTAGCTTCTGCCTGCCTCGAAGTCCACCCTGGCACAGAGGGGTCCAAAAGCCATGTTTTTCCTGCTGCCAGCCCACTCCTGGGTCCCACGTACACCTCCCTGCCCAATTCCCCGTCACCTGCTGCAGGTCTCAGGTCAGATGCCACCCTCTCCAAGAAGCTCTCCCTCACCTCCCCCAACCCAACTGAGCTCCGCTTCCTATGAGCCCCAGGCCCGCAACTTGGCTTTAGTGTAAACGTGTTTGTCTGTCTTACCAAGGGCAGGGCTCTGTGAGAGCAAAGCCCTCGTCATGTTTATCTGGCACAGAGCAGAGACTGAATGAATGCTGAAAGGGTGAAGGGGACAATGGCGAGGAAGGAGTCCTCGGCCCATGGAAAGCCCCAGGCTCTGTCAGGGCACTTATCAGACTCAACATATATTATTTAAAACATGGCTACAGGAAGCAAAGCCAACTTGCCAAGACCCTGGAGGAAAGAGCTGACAAAGAAGGGAAAGGGAAATCGTGCAGACAGTTCAATTCTGGGAAGCAGTGTAACTGGCATTTGGGAGTCAGTTCAGAAAGTTCTGTAGCCTAATGGGCCGGGGGAGTTAAGAAGCCCCAGCACCGTCCCTGGGGGCGGAGTGCAAGTTGCCACAGAATGGAAACCAGCTCCAGGCGGGCTGTATCGGGGGACGGGAAGGGCTGTGTCAGCCCCATTTGACCAAGGCAGGCCCGTGAGGATGGAACTGGCCTTTGTTTCCATCACAAACAAGCCAGAGACATCAGGTTCAAAGACAGAGCTGCCTGGTCTTTGCTCCTGACCACAGAGAGGCAGCTGGGTTCCAGACAGACCACTGAGGCACGAATAGACCTGGCACCAAGAAGCCTGGTAAGTTCTGAGTCTTCTCAGCCAATGCAAACACCCCTCAGCATTAGCTCTAGGATTGAGAGGGAAATGTGGAGACCACACATCTTCTGGAAGGAAACAAGCCGCCCAGGCCACATCTGGAATAGTAAGGCCTCCCAAGGACCTCCCTTTGGGAGCATCAGTGATAAACTGGAGGTCACCCAGGGAGAGAGGAACAGGATGTGCTGGGGACTGAAACCAGGACGACAGATCACAAAGAAAGTGAAACACTGACTATTCTCCTGAACTGAAACCCTGCTCTTGGAGCAGAGGGAGCAGGCTTGCTCTGTGTGGTCCCTCGAGGCAGAAAGGGGGCTGAGGGGTAATGGCTCTGGGGAACAGAGAAGAGTAGACCGTTCTTCTTATAAGTGGTAAAGCTTGTCTCAGGAGGTGATGAGCAGGAGCCAAACGACCACGATGGTGGATGCTGCGGATGGAAACTTTGCCAAAGGCACAGGGCAGGAGCAGACCTCTGAGCAACTTCCCCCTGAAACACCAGCTGAAGGGAAGGATTTTCTCCTGACAAAGTATTCAAAGCACATGAAACCCACTCGCTCAACTTGGACATGTCTGTGACGCAGCAGGGAACGCCGTGCCAAGGGGAACGAGAGCTCGGACAGATGGAGTAGCAGCTTGGGGGTTGGTGCCCTCTCTTCAATATGAAAGCTGAGCCCTGTTCGTGTTGGTGTTGTTGTTTAGTATTGTTATTTAACTGCTCTTGTATTTACGCCTTCAGGACAGAGAAGAGGGCCTTGCTTCCTGGCACAGCTCTGAGGCCTGGATTCTGGCATTATTACAAAACAGGTGCCAAAGAGTGCCTGGTGAGATTCGGCCAGGGGAGGGACAAGGAATCTTTTGGAAGCTTTAGGGAGAGGGAATGACGCAATGCCCCGACCTGCTCCCCCTGGAAGTCCGCATGGCCACTCCTCAGACTGGTCATCTCTGACGCACAAGCCTCGTCTGGCCACAGCTGGTAACACAGCAGCCACCCAGGAGACTGGGCAGCAGCCTTGCTCCAGCCTCGGGCACATCCTGAGGATGCCACACCCCAGTGCACCAAAGGCTCTAGGGGCTCTCACTGGAAACATCCCCCCAAACAAGAGTATGGGCATCACACAGCACCCTATGACATGGGTCTAAAACGCTCCACCCAGGGCCTAGAAGCAGGGCCATTCGTGCTCCCAGATGCCACGGCACCAGGACCCACACGTCATGCTTGCCCCATAGCCTCCACCATCTCAGATCAGCCAGAAAAGCCAAGCACTGGACAAAGCAGAAGTCAACCATCAGGTGTATTGGGGAGAGGGGAGATGGGGCACCTTCAGGGGTGCTCCCCATGGGCAGCTGCTTTGGCAGTTTGCTGGGGGCTCAGGAGGAACAGGGAGTTCATGGGGCTCCTCCAGCAAAAATGAGCTCCAGGGCCGCCTGGATGTCCCCCCCGGTGGCCTGCAGGGCCCGCAGGCTCAGCTCGTCGTCCTGGATGCCCATGTCGCGCAGCTGCTGTAGCTGGGGCTGCCACTGGCTCTGCAGAAAGACAGGACCGGGGGAAGGGGTCAGTTAGGATCCTACAGAGACCGGCTTATCTTTGTCCTTTTGAGGGGAGAGAGGAAGGTGGGTTCCTCCAGCAAAGCTGCTGATGTGAAGTTCCCTACAGCACAGGGCTTCTAGGAAGACTACGAGAGAGGCCTGAGGGTTTAGAGAACAAATTAAAAGTTTACCAATAGAAAAGGGGAAAACGTAACATAAGGGTCAAAAGAGAAAGCACAAAGTACTCAATGTTGAAATTTCAAAAGATTAAATTACTTTCTTTCTCCTGCTTTATGTATAGAGACAGACAGACAGACAGACAGACAGACACACACACACACACACACACACACACACACACATGGCAAGGGGAGGGTAAATTCAAAATTCACTTTGGCAGGGAGGGGACAGCTCAGTGGTAGAGTGCCTGCTTAGGATGCACAAGGTCCAGGGTTCAATCCCCAACACCTCCATTAAATAAATAAAAGAAAACAAAAAATAAAATAAAATTCACTGTTTTTTAGCATGATACCTCGTAAAAAGTCATACTCTTCTCTACTCCCATTTCCACCCCCAATAACCTATTTTATTTTCTTTAAGAACATATGAACATATATTCCTATATTTACCATCTTCTTAGACCTCTCCTTTTTTTCCTAACATAATTAATGTGTCCTGGAGATCTCTCTATGCCAACACATGAAGAACGTTTTAATAAGTATATAATATTCCAATTTTTGGATGCCCTGAAACATACTACAGCTGAGCTGTTTCCAATCTTTGCCGGTGCAAACAGCACTGCAGTGACCGGCTCTATACAGACGTCATTTTCTACAGGCACATACAGCTCCAGGGAAATTCCGAGAAACGGGACTGCAAGGAGCTAAGCAGCTTTAAGGGCCATCAGGACTTCCTTTCTCATGCATAGTCTACTCATGTCCTTTGCCCATTTTTCTATATAGTTGTTGGTCCTAAATTACTAGAATTTCTACCATTCAGGAAGGTTTTGACCCTTGTCTTATACGTGGTTACAGATTTTTTTCTCAATTTATCATTAGGTTTTAGATTTTGCTTGTTTTTTTTTTTCTTTGTTGGATTGGTTTGATTTGCTATGCAGAGATTTTCAATTTTATGAACTCAAGATATATTATTATTTATATGATGGTTCCTGGATTTTGACTTTCAGCTATGAAAGGTCTTCTCTACTATAAGCGTTTAAAATAATTTAGAATATTCAAAGCTTCATCGATATCTCTGTCTCATGAAGGAGGAAGTACACAGCTTAGGAGAAATGATGTGTTCACACTACGGGAAGAAGGTAGTGGGGATGACATGTAAATTCGGAGAGGCAGGCAGGACGGGTGAGGATGTGGAAGGCTTTTAAAAACCACACAAAGCAACTCAAATTCATTTCACAGGCCAGGTGGAGCTGTGAACGCTCCTGGGATGCAGAGCAGAGGGGACAGGCATCAGGCTGGGAAGATGAAGGGACCAAAGAGCCCAGCTGTCCATGGGTCCTGCCCCCGCTCCCCTCCCTGTCCACCACGGCCATGTGGGGCAGGGAAACCACACAGGCTTGACCCCATCTCTACCACTTAACGGCTTTAGGACCATGAATGAGTCCCAGAAATGACATTCACGCCCCAGGCTGACCGTGAGGAGCAAAGGAAAGGGAGTGAAGCAAACAGCTGGTGCACGAGGCACGTGGTAAACGCGAATCCCTTGGGCCACCCACTGAGCTGCTAGCTAAGCTTCCACTTTCCATGATGGGGAGCCGGGGAGATGCTGTCACTCCCCGCTGAAAACCTGCCGTGGCTCCTTGGTCACTGCAGGACAAGTCTGACCTCACTCAGGCACTCAGGGCGCTCACTCTCAGGCTCCCGCCCTCCTTGTCTCCAGCTCCACCTGAGGATCTGCCACCAGGACGCTGCCTTCTGGTCTTGCCGACTTCAGGCTGTCACGTGTACCTCCACATCCCCTCAAACAGGTGGCTGCCTCTGCCTGAACACCCCTCCCACAAACACACACCCCTTCCTCTGCCTGGCTAACCTTAACCAAGTCTCTGACAGTCAGCCCAAACGCCGCTTCCTCAGAGAAGCGCTCCCTGACCTGGGCCCTCACCTCAAGCCTGGGCTGGGCTTCTCACCCTGTCGCTCCCGCTCAGGAACTGCCTGGTGACCTCCACGGCAGGGGTGAGGACTGGCTCGTCTCCACCCCCGCAGCTGGACCCAGGCCTCGTACATGTGTGCTCAACGCTCAGTCAACGCTCACAGAATGAATGAGTGACTTCTTCACCAAAACTGCCACAGGTACCCAAGCCAGGCGGTCACTGGAGTCAGGCCACGGTCACTGGGGGCAGCAGTGGAAGCCACAGGGACCACTGGCCTTGCTGGGAGCAGCCTCCCCTGTCACACTGCCACGTCCCAGCTCCTCCTAGAGCAAAGCAGGCCAAGTGGGAAGGCCCTCCGGAGGGCAGAAAAAAGCTCAGGGTCGAAAGTAACTAAGAAGCCGCGTGGGCACCAGGAGTGGGGAAGACTGACCTGCAGGCTGGGCTGCCCGGAGGCCTGCAGGGCGTGCTGGAGGGCTTGGCTGAAGAGATCGTTGGTGATGGGCGTCCCTGACTGGACGCTGGAGGACATCGGGGAGGTCCCAGAGGAATGGCCCTAGACACAAACCAGTGGTCAGTGCCACCCTCACAGCCGTCTCAGTCTCCAGCACACACCCACTGCTGTCGCATCACCTGTCAGTGCCCCGAAGGCCCAGCAACTGCCTTCCAGCAGGGGCCTGCACGAGACAGCCCCACAGAGGTGCCTAAAAGTTCTCTACGTGGGCAGGAGAGGCTCCATCCTCTTCTGTCCAGAGAGATGGAACTGGGCCCCCGCCCCAGTCCAGGACCCAGCACTGGGAAGGCCTTGGAAGACGGCCTCGGACGCTGGAGCGACTGCCGCCAGGAATGCATAAGCCCGTGTCGTTTGGCCGCTTTCAGGAAAAAGTAAGGGTACCTTATGTGAGGGGAGGTTCTTCCCAGCTGCTGGGAGGAGGGCTCCACTAGGGCTGTGCTGAACTCCAGAGACTCCCGAGCCTTAAAGGCAGGGAGGGGGAGGTCACCTGAGCTGCACTGGGAACCCCACGGGGGCTCCAGGCAGAGTTCAGCCCAAAGCAGACCCGGCACCAGGGTCAGCAAAGGGAACCCAGTCTACCCCGGGGACCTTCTCCCTTGGGGCCCAGCCGCCACCCTCCGGCCCTCTTCCCATACCTGGGTGCCAGGAGTTGGTGTGTGAGAGCTGCTCTCCGGAGTGCTGGCCAGGGCCAGGGCGGTGGCCAGCTCACTCTGGGTGATGGGCCGGGGTCCGGCAGCTCCACTGTACCCCAGGGAAGCTGGGCGGGAGCTGGGTGTGCTGCTCGAGGGCGTGGACCTGGCGCTCTGGACAAGGGAGGCGCCCAGAGTCAGGGAAGCAACACTGGGACAGTCCCAGACGAACCCCCACCCGCTCCAGGGTCAGTTCTTCGGGAGACTCCCCAAGCTGCCAGGTTCAGAAAGCAACAGTGTGACACAGATGGGCCCCCAAAGGGCCTCTGACCACTTCCCTGCTGGCACGTGCCAGGTCCCGGGGAGGGGTGCACCCCGGCACATCTCTCCCAAGCAGCAGACGGCCGGGCCACTTACTGGGTGAAAGTCATCCTCATCATCAGAGAGCCCTTCAAACAGGAAGCCACCTGGAGGAGGGAGAACAGATTTAGGAGGAAGAGCAGGAAGGCACAGGCGCAGCTCCAGAATCTCAGCTCTAGCTACGCTCCAAACTCAGATTTTCCTCTCTCCCCCTGGAAAATTACAGGACAGATGCACTCCCTGACTCAAACCAAGAGTTCCCAAGGAACACCCGCTGCCAGCACTATACATAGCTGCTGAGTAGAGCAAATCCCTGGGCCGCTGCCCGCCCCGGAGGGGCCTGTGCTCCGCTGCCCTGGGGCTCACCTGGCATGTCCCGGTATGAGCTAGAGGGCATGCCCCGGGAAGAGGAGTCGGCCCCTGGCAACGGGGTGCTGCCTGCCACTGAGTGCAGAACCAGGACAATGGCATTGACCAGGGCGGGGTGAGCAGGCACCAACCTGAGATGGGGCAGGAAGAAACACACGGGTGACAAAGAAGGAAGGAGCATCCCTGGCCATGACAGGAATTCTGGGTGCCCTCACAGTAATCAAGCCCCCCTTGTCTGCCCTTCAATTCCGCAGTGTCAGCAATCTCCCCCTTTGCCTTGTCCTCCTGCCGCTCTGCCCCCAGCAACAGCAGCCAGGCCTTCACCCCGGGACCCACTGCCGCTGCCCCACCTTCCCTTCCGCATGTGTGATGGGACAGGTGCAGCCCGGGGGGCTCAGGCATCAGCCTCTGCTCCTGGCTCCACCACTATGTCACTGGGTGATCTTTGACAGGCCCCTTCTCTTTCCAGGGTGGGGCTGTTTCCTTCACTTGCAAATACGGGGACACAACTTCTACTACCCCTTCCAGCTCTAAAATTTGGGGATCTACGCACCTGCTTCTTCCCCTAGCTTCAAATCCTTCAAAGGCTCCCGAATGTCTATCGAATGCAGTCTAAGCTGAGCCTGGCCTGCAAAGCCACCTCCTTCAGAGCCCCGCTTCATCTATACATCTCTGCGTGCCCCTGCCCTTGGACTCTGTCACTCCCCAGAAGCCCTCGCTCCTTCTCACCTCCTGACATACTTAGAAGACAGATTTGGGGGATGGCCTCCAAGAGCAGAATCCAGGATGACGATTAGGTTTCTGGCCCGACCGTGAGCAGATAGAGGGTCCCCTTAAAAAGATGGGTGTACTTACGTATCAAGCATGCTGGGATCAGCAAAGACAGAGAAGAGGTCCTTGTCCTGGAGAACCCCTGAAGGAGAAAGGGGCTCACCTCAGAGACTGGAAATCTAGCCAGGTCCAGTGGGAAGAAGAGGCCTTAGACCTCAGAGCACCTGGCTTACCAGGGACACAGGACTACAAAGCAGCCCGCACGAGAAGTGGGGGAAACTGAGCACCGGGAGCACGACCCAGGTGCTCTCCCCCTTGCGCCCTGCTCGCCGCCTCCCCCAGCACTTAGGTTACGTACTGTACACCGATGCACCAGCCTCCTTTTCCCACACCTCTGTGTTCTTCCCGTATCCATCAAGGTGTGCAGGAAGTCTTCCCTGACTGCTGTGGTTTGGGCTAACTGCTGCCCTCACATGGCTTCCTCATAGTCTCATTTATGATGTTAGGTAGGCCATGATTTCCCCTGTGGGCCATGATTTCCCTTGGAGGGCTGGGTACATGGAACACATCTGGGTTACATCCCCTCCCCCCACAAGAACAGTGATTCTTCAAAAGACGGTCAAACGTCCTTTAGGGTAAAAGCGCCTCCTCCGGGTTTCTCTTTCTCCAACAGCTTCCATTTCCTTAAGTTCAGCCGTGTACTTACCAAGAGCAATGGGGTCACTGCTGAGGCCTGGGGTAGCCACAATGATCTGATCCAGAGATTCCTTATTGCTGAGCATCTTAAAAACCTGCAGGAGAAATGGGGAGGGCTGAGCACTCCCACCAGCTCAGCGCACTCAGCGAATACCCACACTCCACTGAAGTACTTCCTCCCTCTAAGTGCTTGCACACTCGCCACCACAATGCAGCAACAGCCCCAGGAAACCCGAGGAGCCTCTTTTTTCCTGAGACTGTGGCTTACTGGAGGGGAAACAAACAATAAAAAAGCAACATCACAGTAAACCTTCAGTCTCTGGTCCTTTCCTCCAAAATAAAAGCTCTCGTTACAAGCCCAAAAACAAAGGTTTCTCTAGGTCCCCAAAGTCCTGTTCAATCTCCATACAATCACCATGTTGCATTTATATATATTGGGAAGTTTGCAGCTGTATTAATTTTGCTTATTGAGACTCTCCTGCAGAAAGAGACCAGTGTGCTTTCCCAGTGGGCAGGCAGTTCAAAGAATGAAGCCCAGCAGAAACAGTACATGGCTCCTTGGCTGTAACCATACTCATTCCATGAGGCCAGTGGCAGGAGAGGCTGTGTCCTTACAGGGAATCAACAATGCCTAGCTGACAGTTCTTTGGGGGAAGACAGGGCTCTGCTGAGACACACAGACGTGGCAAAAACTCCCCAAGGGACGCTTGGGAGCCATGGCAACGGGCTTCTAGCTCCCACTCTACACCTCTCTCCAGTGTTCCCCCTCTCCAGCAGCCCTGGCTAGTCTCGCAGGGGCCGTGGCACACACTCACCGCCTCCCTGTAGGAGGAGCTGCTGTGCAGGGCAGTGTGAAGCACCCGGAACTCCCTCAGGGCAGCCACTTTGTCCACAGGTTCTGGAGACGAGACACTCAGTTATCCTACAGCCTGGGCCCTGCCCTGGCCGCCGGTGCAGAACATTTCAGCACGTGCCCAGGTGCAGGCTCCCTTCCCTTGTCATCCCACTAAGAATGAGCACCCGTTCAGAAAAACCCATTCATGCCACAGATGTGAAAACCGCACTCTCTTTTAAGCATCTTCAGTAGGTAAGCAAATCCAAGCTCCAGCAGAGGGGAATCTTACCACATAAAAGAAACTGTTCTGATCAATACCCCACTGCAGGAACTCTAGACTTCTTACTTTTAAAAAAGAGAAAAGTATAATGAACTCAGTAGACTTTGGTGCTGTGATTTAAAATAGGAGCTTCAAGCCATCTGAACAATATGGAGCTCTGTTGACACAATATGCTAAGAGAAAGAAACAGAACACGAAGTTGTGTGTGCATTCTCTAGTAAAACTCTGTAAGATGTGTCAGTGTACACGTGGCCCCAAACTGGGGTGGGGGGGCTAGGGGAAGAACAGCCCCTAGGTAGGGTGACAGGGTTAAGGGTAACTTTTCTCCTGGATATTTTCCTTCAGGAGCCTATAATATTATTTTTATTTAAAAAAAAAAAAAAGTACCAGAGGACCAAGAAAACACTGTACTTCTAGGGTTCTTTACAAACTTTCATCACATGCCCAAAAGCAAGGACACTGTCACTGAGATTCACAGCTCCTTTTTGAACTTTGGACACTATGCTTCATATATATGGGAAAGTTTAGCAGTTGTCTTAGTGTTACTTGGTCACTTTATTATTTAGGACATCAGCCCACTCCACTGGTGAAGAAATCTGGGTAAAAAGAGAGGGCGTAAGTAGAAGTCCACACTGGGTCACACTTTTAAAAGTGTAATGATCATGGCTACTTGTGATTGGACAGTCTGGGTGCGGCCCAGCTGCAGAGGCACCATTCCCAAAGCAAGCAAGGTGAACCACATCCTGACCTGCAGTTCTAATCATCAGGGTTGTCTCTTTTGAAAAATACTCATCTCAAGTAAATTACCTAATTTATTCATTCAACAGACATGTACTAAGCATTTACTACATGCTTTTGGAGTAAATCTGATTTTAGGCAAGGCACAGGAATGCAAAAAATAACAGTCCCTGCCATCAGGGAACTCTTAAAGACAGTAGAGAAACAAGAATGGATCAAACACACCATTATAAAGTACCATGCTGAGGATTTCAACGGAGATATGGATGGCAGCGCCGGCGTTAGGAACACAGAGGCAGAGAGCCACTGCCGAAAGGGAGGGCCACAAGAGCTGCCTCCCAGGAGAGAACGTTTGAGAGAGGTATTTAAGGCAGAACAGACACTTACTCGGGGGAGAAGGTACTCCAGGCCTAAGTGAAAACACGTGCAAAGGCATGGAAGAATATAATGAGGTGCTTGGAGGGAACAGCAAGTCGTTTTTGTGGCTGGAGCCCAGGGTACACATCCCTGCTCAAACAGCAGGTCTAAGTGAGATCCTACAGGGGTCAGTAACCCTCTGTGAAGAACCACCAAAGGGATTCAGGTGGGAAGGAGGAGACTGACAGCTTCCCCTCCTACAGGCTCTAATCTGGTGGGATATAAAGAAACATGCTTCCTTTTGGAAGAGCGCTCAAGGATAAAATACCTAAGGTGCCGTCACAAAACAGTTTCTTTTCAGATACAAAAGTTTATTTTCACCTCCCAATAAAAAGTCCATTTGTTTCAAAAATAAATCTCCAGGCAGAAGGGGGAGGAAAAGGACTCTTCAAATCTTAAGCTCATAATCAGCTAAGAGTTACAGTAGTCCTTATAACATCTCTGAGCTAATCTCAGCCTTTGGAAGTGGGAGGCAGCCATCCTGGTGGAAACAACATGGGCTCTTGAGCCAGGAAAACCTGGACTCACATCCCAGCCCTTGCATTCATTTTCTAAGTAGGTGACCTTGAATAAATACCTTTCTAACCCTCTTTTTCTTGTCTGTGAAATGCTAACTAACCTGCAGAGCCACAGCAATGATTAAATGAGATATCAAAGAGAAACAATCTGGCTGGAAGAAGCAACAAATGTTACTTTCCTTCTGTCAAAGCCCTCCAGCCAAAGACCAGAGGGGCACACCTGCAGCTGAACAATCTGGGTTTCCTGCTCCTTACAGGGAGAAAGCACACCTCAGGAGCCGGGGGGGCGTCTCAGTAAGAGGATGCGAGAAAGGACTTACTGTAGGATTTGGGCTTTGGCTGAGTGACTTGGGGGGAAGTGTAAGGAAGCAGGGCTTGGCTCTGGATTGGATGCTGTCAGGAAGTGGGGGTGGATTTACGATCGATTATCTTAATACTTCTCATCTAGAAGGAAGGAAGACTAGAGCAAGGAGAAAGCTGTACCTGGTAAAGCAACCAGCAGCCAGGATAGAGGGATATTCAGTCATTTTTGTGGTCTGAACAATGTTCAGGTCTTTGTCTTTGTTTAGAAACAAGCGGGATTTTGTTTTTGTCTTGATCCTTTATGGTCCCAGGGTGTGTGAGCTCGTAGATGGTGGCGACTTGTGAAACTGTTCATGTTTCAAGGCCTAGCTGAGGACCGGGCCAGCCCCCAGGTGTCAGAGACTGCCTGTCTCTTTCTCACTTCCCATCGAAGAAGACCTTTTTGTCCTTTATGTTTAGAATTGAAAAGAGGGGGAAATTTCAAGCTGATAACCCATCATAGCATTTGTGAACATAAAAAATTTGTCAAACTGCTCGTTTTTAACAAAGTTAATCTCTTATACAGCTCAGCTTTATCCTTGGGGAGGCTTTTAAAATACATATGAAAATTTTACATTATGAATTCCACACAGCACCTTTTATCAATAAATCAAAAAAGCTGTTCGAGGCTTTGTATGTTTCCTTCAAGAGCGATTTTCATACCATTTGAAAATTTTCAAGCTTTAGGAAAATAAATAACCAGTATAGCAGGAGGAGTGAGCTGACTGAACAAGTCACTGCCTGAAGCAGCGCATGGGAAGATCTGCTAACGAGAGAACAAACTACAGCATTTAGAGGAGGGCAAGGAGTTTCCAGCTTTTTTCTAATGAGAAGGACAAAAACAAAGATACAAAGTTCACTGAGAAATAAACTGTTACCCTAAAGGAGTTTAAACAGACACACACTCCCTGCCTGTTCATTAGAACAGTGGGTGATGAACTTTAAAAGTAGAGAAACAAACCCCCTTCTGTTAGTGGTGTTGGTAGCAAGAAGATCAAAACTGCCCTGGTTTTCAATGTGGTCGAATCCAGTAAATAATAAAGATATCCTTTATCATCATCTCAGTAAATCATCCCTTTGTTCCACCCAGGCCCATGCCTTAAGAACACACAGACCCTTCCCTTGATATTACAGAAGCCCTGCACGTCTAAGGGCCGCTCCTCACGCACCTGGTTTCTGATCTGGCTCTGGCCAGGACTTGCGTAGAACATGGACTGTGGACCCAGGCTGAATGCCATAGAAGTCAAGGGTCTGATCATCTTTTAGCTTCCGGCCACAGTATATCAGATCTAAAAAAAATAAAATAAAAATAACTGTCCGTTTATATTTTGCTCCTCAGAACAATTTTAAATGGTTTCTGTCGCTTAAGACTTTATCTTGTTTTGACAGATAGCTGGAGAATGACAGATGCCTTAAAAAGTACTATTATTTAATAAATACACTTTAATAACGATTGTTAGCCAGCATAAGCACAGGAAAGCTCTAGAGCTTAACATCCTAGAAACTGCTCATTTTAAATGAATGGGAAAATGCAACAATAAAAAAGCATGAACCCAGTGTTCTTATGACTGAAAACACACCTTTTTTTGTCAGTTTATATGCCATCATGTTTATAATACAATTTAATTATATTTAAATTCCTTCTTCCTCCACCCTTCCATCTTCCTTTCCTTTTTCCTTGCCTTCTCTCTAATCACCCAAAAATCCTTCTAATCATCCCTTAAGACCTACTTCAAATGCTGTGTACTGGGGGCTTTCCCTGATCAGCTCCTCCTTCCCTAGCCCACCCCAAATTCTTGTTCTTTCAGAGAAAGAATTCAACAGCGTCACAGTTAAGGAACTTTGTGGCAAAGTAGTCCAGTATAATGTATATAATGTACAGCGGAAATGGCAACCAACTGTTTTACTATATAATTTGTGTTCCTATTCACTCAACAACAATCACTTCCCCGGAGTATTAACACTATGAGGCAAAAAATTCCAAATTCCTAATTTACTCTTGTAACTCCAGAAGTATTTTCCCCAAAAAGAGATCAGAGCAGCAGCCCATTCCCAGCCAAGACTCACCAATCAGTTCAGGGTCTGGAACAGACTCCTGGAGTTTGCCAGCAATAAGCTGCTTCAGAAATGAAATACTATAGCCCCCCAGTGAGTATTCTCCCAGCTCTGTCTCTGGTAACCGAAGAATAGACTTTGGGGCAAGTGGCTGGTCAGCCAGCTTCACTGCCAGGTGCCAGTCTGAGAGAGACATCCTCTCTCTTTCGCGCTCTCTCTTTTTCCCTGTGAAAGAACAAAGTCTTAGTGGTTAAAGGACAGATCACCACCCTACACCACCCCCACCCCAAGGGATTGAATGAGGGATAATTCAAAAGCACAGGATGTAGCATCAGGAGAACAGACTAGAATCTGGGGTCCTCTCTTTACTCATCCTATCATAGACAGCAAGGAACTTCAGCTCTCTAGGCCTCAGTTTCTCCATCTTTAAAGTGGACATAAAAATGCCATCCCAGCTAACAGAAATGTGAGGTTCAAATGAAATCATCCAACTCTCTCCCTTATGTACACTACATTTCCAATTTTTCTTTAACAACTCTTGCTTGAACTACTGAAACAGCTTTATAACTCCCTGCCTCTTGCCTCTCCCTATCAAATATCCATGCTGCCACTCAACTCATCATTTTAAAACACAGATCTGTTCAAGTCACTTTTCTGCTGAGAATCCCGCCCATGACTCCGAACCACTTTTATGAATGTCTAAACTCCACACCCTGGCTTTCAAAAACATTCCCATCGGTTCATTTTGCCAGCCTTCCTCCCCAAGAGTTCTGGGCTGCCCCACCCTCCCCAACGCTTAAGTCCAATTCCAAGCTGGGATTCATAACAAAGCTCTCCCTGACTTTACACCTCTGCTTATCTGCTAACTCTGCCTGCAGTTCTTCTTCCCTTTGGTCTCTAAGTAAACTCCTACTAAGACCAACCCAAACACAACCTCCTCTGTCCCCTCTCCCTTTCCTCTGTTATTCTCACATTCCCTCAAGGAAAAGGGTTACAAATATTCGTTTACTTCTCAATCTCGCCCGCACCTCATTCTTAGAGGCCCTTGCAAGCAAAGGCTAGAATTTTTTTACTTTATTATCCCAATGCCTGGCACATATGGGTGCCCAGAAAATGAACCAGAAACTGTGAGGGTGGAAGAATCCCGTAAGGCAAGACCAGCCCCTGTTATAATCATTATTGCTTCCAAAGTGCCTTCTTTGGAAGTAAAAGAAAAGGCTCCGAGGCTGCCCAGCAGATCCTAAGGCATCCTCAGTCCTCCCATCTCCAGGTTTACGGCAGGGAAGGAAACAGGTCTTTTAATTTACCATTATCTCATTTAATCCTCACAATTGTTCCCTAAAGCAGGCATTATCAGATGATGACATGTTACAGACAAAGGAATCGAGACGCAGAAAGGTGAAGTCAGTGGCCCAAGGTCACTGATAGTTAATAGTGGGACAGGGACACTTATCTCTTGGGTGACAACCCCACCGCGCCCACAGAACCAGCTAACTAGTAACACACACCGATCCCGTGCGGCCCAGGACCCAGCGCCCTCACCCGTCCCGCGGAAGGAACCCGGCCGCAGGGCCGCCGGCGTAAACACTCACTCAGGTCCTCTCGCCGGAAACCGGAAGCTTCGCTTTGCATTCTGGGAGTTGTAGTTTTGACCCAGCCTCTGACGGTTTATAAATGGCCGGCCGACAAGCGGCGCTAGTTGCAGAGCTTCCGGTTCCGGGGAGGGCGTGGTTTCTGGGCCGCTTGAATGTTCCCGCGCGAGATCTCCTTAGTGCTTTCACAGGAGAGGGTCCGTGTTCTAGGGTGCGAGTCAGGAGAGAGAGGCCTTGTGTGAGGTTTGCAGCCCCGCGGTTTCCGCAGTGTACTGGGAAAACTGTACAGTCTGTCGGTTAAGCGCCGCAGGTGGGAACGCCCGCTGCGGGACCCTCCTGCTCCGACCCTTCCCTTCGGGAGGTCCCTTTCCAGAGCAGCTTCTTCGGACACGCCCCAGCGACTCCCAGCAGCCCTCACCAGAAAACCGCCTGCCCTCGAGTGAAGTCAGCCTCTTTAGTGCTCCCCGCCTCAGGCTTCTCGCGGCGAACCTACCTGTGGGGCATACCAGGAACCGAAGGATGACTGCCTCTAAAAGTCGGTGTCGTTGAGAGGAGTTACCACGTAACGTTCCTGGTATGTCCCACCCCTTCATGCAGTGGTGAAGTTCATATAAGCCATTCATAGAATCAATTAGGGAAGGGGAATTTCCACTGGACGCTCATGGAGAAACGGCATACAGTCGTCCTTGGGTATCTGCAGGGGATTGCTTCCAGGACCCCCACTGCATACCAAAATCTGCGGATCCCCAAATCCCTTATATAAAGTGGCGTAGTGCAGTCAGCACTCAGTATCCGCAGATTTGGAACCCGCATCTTTCTATCTTGTTTCCCTCATAGTGGAGATGAGCATACTAGGTGCACATGAATTTTTTGTTTAATTTAGTTATAAGTTATATAGGAAAATGAACAGTAACTATCTTATCCTTCCATTATATTCAGCAGTTGACCAAGACCTGGCACGTTGTAGGTGAGCAATAAGTATGTGCTGAATGAATAATTCGGCCAAAGCTATTTACCAAATGTGGCTTGTTGCTCCCAGGAAAGGAGGTAAGCCTCTCTGAGTTCTGAATTATTACAGTGTTTTTGAACATTTGAAATTATTAAATGAGTAAACTAATGAAGGAATAACCCAGGACCAAACATGTTCTTTGAGAACCAATTTACCAAGTAGGTGTTACTGATCAGCATTCTTGGCCTCCTTAATCAATAGAAATTGATGAGGCCAGACAAGAAATTCAGGCAAGGCTTTATGGGGACCCATGCTGCAGCATAACGGAGCAAAAACAAGTAACAGGTTCCCTTGCTCACTCCCCAAGGAGAGGGGAGCTGGCCCCCTAAATGGGGTGAGGGTAGGGGCAGATTCATGGGTTAGGCTGGAGGTTTGGCTTAGGTGGTCTGCCCTGCCCCTTGGTGGTGCTGTGTTCAGTAGCTTAGGTGGTCTGCCCTGCCCCTTGGTGTGCTGTGTGCAGGGATCATGCTCAGCACTCTGCTTTTGCTCCTGACACCTCAGAAGTGGCAGTTGGGTTTTCAGTCTTTTTGTATCTTGTTCATAATTCACCCCAACTGTGCATGTACACAGTTATTCTTAGTCCCTGATAGTTTCTTTGTGTTCTGTTTTATGGTCCAGGTGCAAGCCTTGCAGCCCAGGATCCCAGGTCCCAGGCCCCAGCCTGTCTCACAGGTGCTTGGTAGGTCAGAAGCCAGGGTCAGATTCTAGATAAAATTAGAAGCCTGAACCCAAGACAAAGATGGATGACCAGAAATGATAAAAAACAAAGTATCCAGGCAGTCCTTCAGCCAATTCATATTTTAGTTTTCTCTCATTAGTTTTCTCTGAGAAAGTGGTGGACAATTTTTCATTGAACCTTCAAGAAATTATTTGCCCAATCATTAACTACTAGAAAATAAATGATGAGAATACACATTTGTGTTTTTTAAATAACTTTCTGTTTATAAAATTAATATGGAGATTTCTGGGCCTGGCAAGTTAGCAAGTGAGAATCATCTGTAAATACTTCGGCTAAAAACAAAAAAATGTATAAAATAATACATATTACCAATCACATAGCTGTGGGCACAGGAGAAATGGGAAATCTTCATATGCCAGAAATGAAAGGATAACTGGAAAAAGGCAGTGAGTTTTGAAGCTGATGAGTACCTTTGCAGAGAAATTAGTGGTCCTGGAAACCTTGCTTGGAGACTCTTGTTTTAACACCATAGCATTTGGGCTGTGCCTCTGAAAGGCTAAAACTGATACTATTAAATAAAGTTGAAACTTTTAAAAGATTGTCACCCTAGATAGTGCTGAGAAGCTTTTGAAAAAAAAAAAAAAAGAAAAAAACATTTTGCTATTAAAACAAAAAACAAACTGCCAACAAAGAAAAGCACTGGACCTGGTGACTTCACTGGTGAATTCTACCAAGCATTTAAACGACTAATACAATTCTAATTCTGCTCAAACTTTTCCAAATAACTGAGGAGGAAGGAACACTTTCTACTCATTTTACAAGGACAGAATTACCCTGACACCAAAGCCAGACGAAGACAGTACAAGAAAACTACAGTCCAATACCCATTATAAACATTGAGGCAAAAATCAACAAAATACTAGCAAATAGCATTCAATTTTAAAGAATTACACGCCATGACCAATGGGATTTATTCCTGAAATGTAAAGATGGTTTAACACCCCAAAATTAATGTAATACACCACATCAACAAAGTGAAGAGAAAATAACCACTTGAGCATCTCCATCTAGAAAAAGCACTGACAAAATTCGACATCCTTTCAAAATAAAAACACTCAAGAAAAAGCAATAGAAGGAAACTACCACAGCATAATAAAAAGGGTCTTCTGAATTACCCCTTCCACTCATGGAAGTGAGTTTGGATTCTCTGAACACAGAGCAGCTGGTGGGGAAAGGGTGTGTGTGGCCGGCAGCCCAGAAGGCTGATGACTGGGGAAGAGAGGAAAGGTGAGAAGGGAGAGAACCTGGCCAAGGTGAAAATTCTGGCGGTTCTCAGAGCAGAGCGAAGGTGGGGCTCTGAGCTCCCCACAGATATCTACCCTCTGTCTGCCTCCCACCCCACCCACCCCCAACTCCGCTCTGAAGGGACAGCATCTTGTTCCTGCGTAAAGGCCCTTAGGGAGCCCTGTCCAATCACAGCAGCCCATCCTACGAGAAACAGCCCTGGGGTCCAAACACTTAGCTGGCTATTAGCAAGGTGGCCTGTGCCCTCAGAGAGATCCTCCCCGACTTCTACGCCAATCCTTTCATGAGGTTTGGGAGTGCGGGTAGGGCGGTGTATCTGTGCCCCAGAGAGCGGAAGAAGCCTGGCTCCAATTGCAGACCACAAGGCTGTCTCCCCCACCACCCCAACCTGGGTTCTCCCCATGGAGTTCCAGGTAGCAGGTGGAGAAGGCTCCCTGGCTGCCTGTAGCCTGTAGCCTGGCCTGAAGGGTTGTGAGGGGCGGGGCAGGGTGGGGGTCAGGTGTTTGTCTCTGCCTCCTCGCGCTGGGATCACTCTGCGGTCTGCCCTTGGTTTAGTCAGCCCTGGCCACAGGATGACAGGACCTCCCGTCGGATCCAAATGACTCAGAGACCTGCTTCTCAGCATCCCTGGCTGCTGCTGCTGTGGAGGGCTGCCGCCTCTGAGTGTCACCCGAGGAGCAGACCCAACATCTCTGCTCTCCGGAATGGTAGGGGGCACTGCGTGTACAGTGGGGTGCAGGACCACGTGCTGCCCTGGGCAGGTGCCGCTGTGCCCTAACTGAGTACGGCTCTGAGTCCTGGGCCGTCTGGGTGAGTGGGTGAGTGTGTGCGCTGCCAAACCAGAAATGGCAGTAAGTCCCCCCACCGAGCGGGGACCAACTCCTCTTTCCGGGCCATGCATACCAGCTCCTATACTGCCAGCTGAGCCCCAGGGCAGCGGAGCACAGGCCCCTCCGGGGCGGGCAGCGGCCCAGGGATTTGCTCTACTCAGCAGCTATGTATAGTGCTGGCAGCGGGTGTTCCTTGGGAACTCTTGGTTTGAGTCAGGGAGTGCATCTGTCCTGTAATTTTCCAGGGGGAGAGAGGAAAATCTGAGTTTGGAGCGTAGCTAGAGCTGAGATTCTGGAGCTGCGCCTGTGCCTTCCTGCTCTTCCTCCTAAATCTGTTCTCCCTCCTCCAGGTGGCTTCCTGTTTGAAGGGCTCTCTGATGATGAGGATGACTTTCACCCAGTAAGTGGCCCGGCCGTCTGCTGCTTGGGAGAGATGTGCCGGGGTGCACCCCTCCCCGGGACCTGGCACGTGCCAGCAGGGAAGTGGTCAGAGGCCCTTTGGGGGCCCATCTGTGTCACACTGTTGCTTTCTGAACCTGGCAGCTTGGGGAGTCTCCCGAAGAACTGACCCTGGAGCGGGTGGGGGTTCGTCTGGGACTGTCCCAGTGTTGCTTCCCTGACTCTGGGCGCCTCCCTTGTCCAGAGCGCCAGGTCCACGCCCTCGAGCAGCACACCCAGCTCCCGCCCAGCTTCCCTGGGGTACAGTGGAGCTGCCGGACCCCGGCCCATCACCCAGAGTGAGCTGGCCACCGCCCTGGCCCTGGCCAGCACTCCGGAGAGCAGCTCTCACACACCAACTCCTGGCACCCAGGTATGGGAAGAGGGCCGGAGGGTGGCGGCTGGGCCCCAAGGGAGAAGGTCCCCGGGGTAGACTGGGTTCCCTTTGCTGACCCTGGTGCCGGGTCTGCTTTGGGCTGAACTCTGCCTGGAGCCCCCGTGGGGTTCCCAGTGCAGCTCAGGTGACCTCCCCCTCCCTGCCTTTAAGGCTCGGGAGTCTCTGGAGTTCAGCACAGCCCTAGTGGAGCCCTCCTCCCAGCAGCTGGGAAGAACCTCCCCTCACATAAGGTACCCTTACTTTTTCCTGAAAGCGGCCAAACGACACGGGCTTATGCATTCCTGGCGGCAGTCGCTCCAGCGTCCGAGGCCGTCTTCCAAGGCCTTCCCAGTGCTGGGTCCTGGACTGGGGCGGGGGCCCAGTTCCATCTCTCTGGACAGAAGAGGATGGAGCCTCTCCTGCCCACGTAGAGAACTTTTAGGCACCTCTGTGGGGCTGTCTCGTGCAGGCCCCTGCTGGAAGGCAGTTGCTGGGCCTTCGGGGCACTGACGGGTGATGCGACAGCAGTGGGTGTGTGCTGGAGACTGAGACGGCTGTGAGGGTGGCACTGACCACTGGTTTGTGTCTAGGGCCATTCCTCTGGGACCTCCCCGATGTCCTCCAGCGTCCAGTCAGGGACGCCCATCACCAACGATCTCTTCAGCCAAGCCCTCCAGCACGCCCTGCAGGCCTCCGGGCAGCCCAGCCTGCAGGTCAGTCTTCCCCACTCCTGGTGCCCACGCGGCTTCTTAGTTACTTTCGACCCTGAGCTTTTTTCTGCCCTCCGGAGGGCCTTCCCACTTGGCCTGCTTTGCTCTAGGAGGAGCTGGGACGTGGCAGTGTGACAGGGGAGGCTGCTCCCAGCAAGGCCAGTGGTCCCTGTGGCTTCCACTGCTGCCCCCAGTGACCGTGGCCTGACTCCAGTGACCGCCTGGCTTGGGTACCTGTGGCAGTTTTGGTGAAGAAGTCACTCATTCATTCTGTGAGCGTTGACTGAGCGTTGAGCACACATGTACGAGGCCTGGGTCCAGCTGCGGGGGTGGAGACGAGCCAGTCCTCACCCCTGCCGTGGAGGTCACCAGGCAGTTCCTGAGCGGGAGCGACAGGGTGAGAAGCCCAGCCCAGGCTTGAGGTGAGGGCCCAGGTCAGGGAGCGCTTCTCTGAGGAAGCGGCGTTTGGGCTGACTGTCAGAGACTTGGTTAAGGTTAGCCAGGCAGAGGAAGGGGTGTGTGTTTGTGGGAGGGGTGTTCAGGCAGAGGCAGCCACCTGTTTGAGGGGATGTGGAGGTACACGTGACAGCCTGAAGTCGGCAAGACCAGAAGGCAGCGTCCTGGTGGCAGATCCTCAGGTGGAGCTGGAGACAAGGAGGGCGGGAGCCTGAGAGTGAGCGCCCTGAGTGCCTGAGTGAGGTCAGACTTGTCCTGCAGTGACCAAGGAGCCACGGCAGGTTTTCAGCGGGGAGTGACAGCATCTCCCCGGCTCCCCATCATGGAAAGTGGAAGCTTAGCTAGCAGCTCAGTGGGTGGCCCAAGGGATTCGCGTTTACCACGTGCCTCGTGCACCAGCTGTTTGCTTCACTCCCTTTCCTTTGCTCCTCACGGTCAGCCTGGGGCGTGAATGTCATTTCTGGGACTCATTCATGGTCCTAAAGCCGTTAAGTGGTAGAGATGGGGTCAAGCCTGTGTGGTTTCCCTGCCCCACATGGCCGTGGTGGACAGGGAGGGGAGCGGGGGCAGGACCCATGGACAGCTGGGCTCTTTGGTCCCTTCATCTTCCCAGCCTGATGCCTGTCCCCTCTGCTCTGCATCCCAGGAGCGTTCACAGCTCCACCTGGCCTGTGAAATGAATTTGAGTTGCTTTGTGTGGTTTTTAAAAGCCTTCCACATCCTCACCCGTCCTGCCTGCCTCTCTGAATTTGCATGTCATCCGCACTGCCTTCTCCTTTCCACAGTGTGAGGTCCTACCCTGGAAGGCAACCCTGACATGTCATGTTCGAGTTCACCCTGACTAGACTTCTCTGGTCCCTCAGACCTCAAAGTGGACCTCTTGTATTTAGCCACTACTATATGGACAAAGAACCTCCCAGTTTCAGGGGCTGTTCTTAAAACGGTCAAACTTTTCAGTGAATTCCTGCTGATTGTAGGAATTCCTGATCTCAGACCTGTTAGATGCCTTATTACTTAATTCTGCTTCTTTCTGCACAGATGCTGATACCATGCAAGTTGTGGCTGCCAACAGTTGCTCCCACCAACTTGTATTTGGGAGTTGGTGGAAATACTTTGTCACCTCGTATATTATTCTAGTCATGCTGCCATAAAAAAATACCACAGACTGAGTGGCTTAAACAACAGAAATGTATTTCTCATAGTAGTGGAGGCTAGAAAATCCAAGATCAAGATTCAGCAGTTTGGTTTCTGGTGAGTACTCACTTCCTGGTTTGCAGATGGCCACCTTCTTACTGTGTCCTCAACTGTCCTTTCCTTGTGTGTGTTCATGGAGAGAGAGAAAGAGCTCTCACTTCCACTTCTTGTAAGCCCTCCCCATCCTATTGTACTGGGGACCCACCCTCGTGATTTTAGTTAACCTTAGTTACCTCCTAAGAGCCCTGTCTCCAAATACAGTCATGCTGGAATTTAGGGTCTAACATGTGACTTCTGGGGGGACACAATTCAGGCCATAGCACCTAGTTTTGTTATAAACATTGTCCTTCAGTTCTTGGTTTTTCTTCTCAGTTGCTGTCTCTGTTTTTGAGTGGGGATCCAGAGAGATTAAAAAGTCTGTCACCCATCATGTTAAGTGAAATAAGCCATTCATAAAAAGATGAATATTATATGATTCCACTTACATGAAAAACCTAGAGCAGTTGAAATCATAGAGACAAAAAAGTAGAATGGTGGTTGCCAGGGTTTGAGGGGAGAGGAGAATGGGAAGTTACTGTTTAATGGGTACAGAGTTCTGGTTTTGCAAATTGAAAAATATTCTGGAGATGGATGGTGGTGATGATTGCACAGTAATGTGGAGGTACTTAATATCACTGAACTATAAACTTAAAATGCTTAAGATTTTTATGTTGTTTATGTTATGTAACTTTGTGTTATGTGTATTTTATCACAATAAGAAAATTGGGGGAAAAGCTGTGTCACCACCATCATTTTCCCAGAATCCTTCTCTCCAAACTTTCAATCTTGGAACAGAGTTCCTCATTAAACACCCACAGCACCTATTCTTCACATCCTTTTCAGTAGTATTATCTTTCTTTAATCCATGCCTATTTGATAAGTTTAAAAAGTGAATTACACACAGCTAACATCATACTCAATGGCGGAAAGAAGAAGGCATTTCTTCTAAGATCAGCAGCAAGACAAGGATGCCCACTCTCGCCACTTTTGTTCAACATAGTTTTGGAAGTCCTAGCCTCAGCAATCAAAGAAGAAAAAGAAACAAAAGGAATCCAAACTGGAGAAGAAGAAGTAAAACTGTCACTGTTTGCAGATGACATGATTCTATACATAGAAAATACTAAAGATGCTCCCAGAAAACCACCAGAGCTCATCAATGAATTTGGTAAAGTTGCAGGATACAAAATTAATGTATAGAAATCTGTTGGATTTCTGTACACTGACAACAAAATATTATCAAAAGAAATTAAGGAAACAGTCCTATTTACCATTGCATCAAAAAGAATAAACTATCTAGGAATAAAGCTACCAAAGGAAACAAAGGACCTGTACTCCAAAAACTATAAGAAAAAAATTGAAGATGACACAAACAGATGGAAAGATTTACCATGTTCTTGAATTGAAAGAATCAGTATTGTTAAAATAACTGTACTACCCACAGCAATCTACAGATTCAATGCAATCCCTATCAAAATGCCCATGGCATTTTTCACAGAACCAGAATAAAAATGTTTTAATTTTGTATGGAAATACAAAAGACCCTGAATAGCCAAGATGATCTTGAGAAAGAAGAATGGAGCTGGAGGAACCATGCTCCCTGACTTCAGACTATGCTACAAAGCTACAGCAATCAAAACAGTATGGTACTGGCACAAAGACAGACACAAAGATCAATGGAATAAGATAGCAAGTCCAGAAATAAACCCATGCACTTATGACCAGTTAATCTGCAACAAAGGAGGCAAAAATATACAATGGAGAAAGGACAGTCCCTTCAATAAGTGGTGCTGGGAAAAACTGGACAGCTACCTATAAAAGAATGAAATTAGAACATTCTCTAACGCTATATACAGAAATAAACACAAAATGGATTAAAGACCTAAATGTAGGACCAGATACTCTAAAACGCCTAGAAGAAGCCATAAGCAGAATACTCTTTGACATTAATTGCAGCAATATTTTGGGGGGATCCATCTCCTAGAATAATGGAAATAAAAACAAAAATAAACAAATGGGATGAAGTTAAACTTAAAAGCTTTTGTACAGCAAAGGAAATCATAAACAAAATGAAAAAACCTACAAATGGAAGAAAATATTTGCCAGTGATGTGACCGACAAGGGACTAATTTCTAAAATATACAAATAGCACATACAACTTAATATTAAAAAAAAAAGAATCAAAAAATGGGCAGAAGACCTAAATAAACATTTCTCCAAAGAAGACATACAGATGGCAACAGGCACATGAAAAGATGCTCAATATCACTATTTATTAGAGAAACACAAATCAAAACTATAATGAGGTATCACCTCACACCGGTCAGAATGTCCCTCATCAAAAAGTCTATAAATAATAAAAGCTGAAGAGGATGTGGAGATAAAGGAACCCTCCTAGTCTGCTGGTGGGAATGTAAATTGGTGCAGCCACTATGGAGGACAGTATGGAGGTTCCTTAAAAAAGTAAAAATAGACTTAACATATGATCCAGCAATCCCATCCTTGGGCATATATCTGGAGAAGACTCTAATTCAAAAAGATACATGCACCCAAATATTCACAGCTACACTGTTTACAATAGCCAAGACATGGAAACAACCTAAATGTCCATCAACAGATGACTGGATAAAGAAGTTGTGGTATATATATACAATGGAATACTACTCAGCCATAAAAAAGAATGAAATAATGCCATTTGCAGCAACATGGATGAACCTAAAGATCATTATACTGAGTGAAGTAAGTCAGAGAAATACAAGTATCATATGATATCACTTATATGTGGAATCTAAAAAAAAAATGGTACAAATTCTATTTACAAAGCAAAAACAAGACTCATGGACATAGAAAAAATCATGGTTACCAAAGGGAAAAGGGCAGGGAGGGATAAATTAGGGGTTGGGGATTAACAGATACATATTACTAGTTATAAAATAGATAAACAACAAGAACCTACTGTATATCACAGAGAACTATATTAAATTTCTTATAATAACATATAATGGAAAAGAATCTGAAAAGAAAATACATGTATAACTGAATCACTTTGCTGTATACCTGAAACTAACATTGTAAATCAACTACGCTTCAATAAAAATGTTTTTTAAATAAAATAAAATGGCAACTGGGAAAACATCAAAAAAATGAATTACATTAAAGTTATAATTTGTCTTAAAATAGTGACAAAGAGATTTCACTGTAGTGTACTGGTCAGTGTTGTTGGTTACGAACAACGGAAACTAACTCCTTAGCAGAAAAGGGCTATATTGGAACTGTGTCATGAAGCTCACAGAATCAATGAAACCAGATGTAAACAAACACCAAGGGAGGCAAGAACCAATCTTAGAAATGGCCTGTGTCAGTCCACCTATGACCGTCCACCCTCAAGACTAGTATTGAAATCATAGTACCTGCCACACTCTGGATATCATTCCTGGGGCCAGTAACGAGGCTTGTCTAATGTCCCATCCTATTCCTAAATTCTCAGCCAGACTTATCACCTTCAGAAAAGTAATTCTTATTTTCTTCCTGGTATCATTATCAGAATCCCTATTTTTAAAATAACCTCTGGTGAAAGGTAATTAGGCCATGAGTCTCAGCTATATTGTTCTGATGTGGCTATGATTCATCTCACTTTCAAATTGAGTGTTGAGGCACTTTCCACCCCAGAATTCCATACCTGGGTGAGATTTGCTTTGCACATTACTTCACAATAGCCAAAAGGTGGAAGTAACCCAAGTGTCCATTAACAGATAAATGGATAAAAAAAAAAAGATGAATGGATAGACAAAATATGGTATATACATACAGTGAAATATTATTCAACCTTAAAAAAGGGAGGAAATTTTGACACAACCTGCAACGTGGATGAACATTGCGGATACTATGCTAAGTGAAATGAGCCAGTCACGAAAGGACTGTATGATTGCATTTATGTGAGGTACCTAGAGTAGTCAGATTTATAGAGATGGAAAATAAAATGGTGGTTGCCAGGGGATAGGGGGCAGGGAGAATGGGGAGTTGTTGTTTAATTGGTACAGAGTTTCAGTTTGGGAATACAAAAAAAGTTCTAGAGATGAATGGTGGTGATGATTGCACAACAATGTGAATGTACTCAGTGTCACTAAACTGTACACTTAAAATAGTTAAAATGATAAATTTCATGTTATGTATATTTAACTATGATTTTAAAAAGTAAATAGAAGACACCCACCCCCTTTCCCCCCAAAAAAGGAACACATCAAAAGTTGAATGATTCCACCCATCAATCACTGTGCTGGAACTCCTCCAACCCTTAGTTTGACTGGAGACTTACTCTGTGAATGGAGATTGTGGCTTCACTAAAATGGTTGTAAAATATAAAAATATGTCTTGCTACATATGTGGGTCTCTCTCTTCTAGAGCCTGAACTAAAAATGGACAAAGAAGAAATTACTACCTTTGTAGCTGAACATTTATACCACAAACGTTCAAGTGCCTGTTTTATGCAAGGCATTATGCCAGGAGCTTGAAAGATGTGAAAATGAAGCACATACAAGAAGTTCATAGTCTGGAAGGGGAAATGTCTATGCATTCATTTTTCTATGAATAGTTTTAATACCAGATAAAATATTAAATGTGCCCTTTTTTGTGCCCTTAAAGCACTCTGTACTTCTCTCAATTATTTTGTGTTTCACTGTACTGTCATTAACTTCATTTTTCTTTCTCCCACAAGTCGGTAGATTGTGTTAATGGCCCAGTTCATCATCCTCCCTATATCCATGCTCTGTACCATGTCGTTTTGCAGTGCCTGCCCACTGAGTAACGTAACCTGCCCACCCCTTGATTCTGGCTTCCACCATGTGACTTGGTTTGGTCAATGGCGGGTTAGCGGATCCAGTGACTTGAACAGTGGGGGCCGCCCTTTTGCACCTCTACCATCACCATGAGGACATACCTGGGTTAGCCTGCCCGGGGATGTGCTGCAGAGCTGAGTCCCCTGAACTGCCCCAGCAGAGGCCAGCCTCGGTTAGCTGTCTGTCAGACGACCTACAGATAAGTGAGTGAGCCCAGCCCAGAAAAGTGTACAAATTATCACTCATAACCTGATGGATTTTTTTTTACAGCATGTACACATCTATATAATCACTGCCCAGAGCAAAATGAAAACATTAACAGCACCTTGGAAGCAGCTCACATGCCACTTCCCAGCCATTACCCACCTCCTCCTCCAAAGGTAACCATTATCTTGACTTCTTGCTTTTCTTAAACTTCTTCTAAATGGAATCATTCTTTCATTCAACTTTATGTTAATAAGTTTCCTCCAGGTTGTTGTGAGTACCAGTGGTAATTCCTTCATTTTCATTGCTTTGTAGTATCACATGATGTGAGTATAACACATATATTTATTAATTCTACTGTTGATGCACATTTGGATTATTTCCCAGTTAGAACTATTAGGAATGATGCTGCAAGGAATATTCTTACATATTTCTTCTAGGGGCATATGTATGCATTTCTGTTCTGTACACAGTTAGGCGTAGAATTGCCAGGATATGAGATAAATGTATGTTCAGCTTAACACATATCGCCAGACAGACTTCCCGAGTAGCTCTGCCAGTTTGCACTCCCAGCAGAAATGTGTCAGTGTCACTTTCTCTACATCCCTGCCAGCACTGGGTATTGTCAGTCTTTTTAGTTTTAGCCATTCTGATGGGGATATAATAATATTTCATTCTGGTTTTATCTTACATATCCCTTATGACTGATGAGCATGAGTACATTTTCATATGAACATTTGCATGTCCTCTTGTGTGAAGTGTCTGTTCATGTAAGATTCAAGTTTGTGCCTCATAGACCCTTATACAGTAGGATCAAAAGGGCAGCTGGGCAGGTCATGAGGCTTACAACAAGAGATCCTGAAAAAAAAAAAAAAAAAGAACTTTACATCAGCTCAGACCCAGCCTTATCAGTATCAGGAATGACACAGTGGGATTCCAGCATAAGACATGTGTAAGAATATTGATTGCAGCATTGGAGCATGGCCATGTGGGGGTGGGCAAGGAAAACCCATTCGCTGGTTGCTCATAGACTCACACGTTGTCAGATAACCTGGAAACACCAGGACTTCGGGGCCTGGTTCCTAGCCACGCAGTCTCCCAGAAGAGCTTTTGCCAATACAGTGAGTCAGAAATTAACATAAAAATCAGAATTAATGTAAAAATCACTATTGGTTCACACTATGAACCACAATTGCTAAGCATTCCAGTCTCTGATTAGGACACTCTCTCCCTGTAAGAAAACAACTCAGGAAGTCAAAATAATCAGAAGACCACGTGGTGAGTTGGAACCAGAGCATCAGAATAGGAGAGGGGGGCCAGGAGAGCAGGGGTGTGCTTCCAAGACCCTCACAGTGAAAACAGATCTGCCACGGGAACTGGACAGGATATGACCTTGGACCAGGCCTCCCTCTCTGCACTGGTGCTCGGATGAACACTGACAGCTCTTTTCTTTCCAGTGTTTCCGGTGCTAACTAATCCCCCTTCTGGTGAACTCCTCCTTTCTGTAGATACCTTGAGGACATTTGCTGGTTGTCTTCCTATCATCCATTTCCCCACCTCCCTCTCCAGAGGTCCCTGCCCCCTTTTCAACAGACCATACTTTCCACTGGGGACCCAGTCCTCATAGTTCCTGACAATTCCATCCTAGATCTAGGTGTTGAGCTTGCCACCTAGGTCAGGCCAACCAGTGCATTACATCCTCTGAGCCCAGTGATGGGCTGGGCGTGTCAGCTGCAAATGCTGGGATCCTGATACTCTGTACTTCCCAGGGGGCATGAGTGAGAGAGCTTGTAGCCCTGGGAGCCACATGAGGACCAAGAAGGAGTCGGCCTCGGGTTATTCTGACACGGAGGAGCGCAGAATGGAGAGCTGAAGAGAAACCGGGTTCTTGGTGATTTCCATAAGCCATTGGATGAAGCAGGCACAACGTCTGGACTTTTCAGTTACTGAAGCCAAGATATTCCTTTTTCTTGTGTAAAACAGTTTGCATTGGTCTGGCAGACCTAGCTGACTACCCAATATCTATTCTCCCTTCTTCTTTACTTGCAGAAACCCCATTTAATTCATAGTTTAAATATTTATCTCCCCTATTTCCCTGGATCTGAGGATGGCAATGTGACTAAGAAGATGCAAGTAAAAGTCACGGGATAGTGCTTCTGGGAAAGTGGTTAATTTCCTGATTTAAAAAAGAGAGAGAGGTCAGACTCAACAGGTACATGCATCCTGCCTCCTCCCTCACCTTCTTCCTGCCTGCAAAGCAGACACAATTTCCAGAAGAGTGACAGCCAATATGTGATCATGAAGCCAAAGACACACACTAAGGATGGCAGAAGACGACAGAAGGAGCCTGATTCCTTGAGCAGCTGCATTAGTTCCCAGACTGCCTAACCCAGACCCCCCCATAACATGAGAGAAGTAAACCCCTTGCTGGTTTAGCCACTTTGTGGGGTTTCTGTTAAATGCATCCAAATGCAGTCCTATCACTTGGAGGATTCAGCACCCTGGAGTGAGATGCTGCAAGTAATATAATCTGAAACAGGGACTCTGTTGAGTGGTCGGATGGGCTGTTGGGCTATGAGGGTACGCGTGTTGCAGACTGGAATGCCAGCGACCTTGCTGTGCAGTGCTGGAACTTTTGGTCCATTTGCTCTTCTATGGGAGATACCCTACATTTCAACCAAGTCTGTTGTGTTAGAGAAAAGAGCTGGAATGATTCAGAACGTTTCCACGTGCTGGCGACTTTGTTCCACTTTCAACGAAGTCCTTGAAAGAGACCAACGAACTAAAGTTATTCAGGATGAAGGAAAAAGGGAAGCAAGTATCATTTCACTGAGGAAAACACTCTGCCTAAGGCCTGCAAATCTCCTTTAGTGAACATCTCATAATTTGGAGACTTGCAGGGCTGAAAAAGGTCTTTGCTTCTATTCTCCCAATAGGTGTGGTGGGCACCAACCAACAGCTTAGAAGACTGGTGTCCTTGGCCTTTCTTAAGCACCTTCATCACTACACAGAGGAACTGGGGCCTACAAAGTGCTCTCTTCCCATAGAGCCTTTTCCCCCAATTGTCTCAAGTAAGAGAGCATAAAGTTGAAGACTAGAGGGAAAGGCAGAGCACAGAGGCCAGTAGGTAATCGAGGAGGATTTTCAGGCTTAAAGACTATGGCTGTCTGTGGTCACTCACACAGAGGACTGAAGAAGAGGCAAATAGACTGGAAGCCTACAACATTCTTGAGGGAATCATATTACCAAAAAATGAAAATTTATCAACCTGACCAGCAAAGCCTTATCATTTTTCAACTCCAGGTCCCTGAACACATACAACAGAAAGGCCATCCTCCTCAAAGGTCACTTCAGATACGGTTAAAGAGGATAATGCACAAGAAGCCATCTCACAGGGAGATGGAACTGGACCATGGAGCACAACTGAAAAAGTTGCTCCCAGAGGGTAGGTTGGCTGAGTAAGGAAATTACTGTCAGGCGGGGAGTCCTGGCTGCTCCTGTCTATCCAAGTTGCTATTTGACGTAGATCTGGCACTTGAGATGGCTTCAGTAAGCTTCCCATTCTTCCCTTTCCCATGCGGGAGTTGACTTTTGTTCCTTCTCCACTGCTATGTACGGGATATGTTGGGGAAGATAACCTGGCTTTTAGTTTGTAGGTTACCGGACTATGTATAAGGATTCACATCAGCGCTAAATGGAGAAAACGGCGTGTGTGTTAGAAATTCTGGCTTTTGAGATGGATGCAGTATCTGGATGAGACTTCAGAACTGTCCCCATTAGGGAGGGGGCACTTTCTATACATGGGAGGATGGAGAGCCAAGAGTGGACTGTGACAGTCACTGCTTTCTTTCTACCCAATAATCATTCCCTATGTCTTTTTAACCATCAAAACCCCGAATTTATTTGACAAAGCAATGTGCCCAGCTAAAAATGACACCAGTGATTTCTGGTCATTGAGACATAAGCAAAACTCTGCCAAAGATAATCTGGAAAATCTTTGCTTTCTGGTTATAGGTGTTGCTCCTTCTCGCCTTTCCACTTATTTCTCCTTTTCTTGCCTGGAACCAGGTGGAAACTTGAATCTTGGGGAAAGAATGCAGAGTATCAGAAATGGTAAATATGTGAATTGATGTCAAAGACTACTTTTTCATCTTGATTACTTTAAATTGCACTTGGCTATTTAAAAATAATGTGGGAGTTTCCATTTTCTATGCTCCAGAACATGTTAAGTAGCTTTGAAGGTTTGATAGATTCTCCTATCAATCCTGCTGAGCCTTCCAAATTTTTGAGGAGTTTAATTGCTGACCAGTGGGGTATAAGGAAAAGTAAGAGAACAAGGGTTACACCCAAATGGTGGCCTGAGCAACTGGAAGGATGGAGTTGCCCTTAACTTCCTATTGAGCAGAATTTAGTCACACGTTATAATAGGACGAATTCTTAGATGGTCCCAGTGCCGCTTGCCCATGTATCAGCCCTTCCCCTTTGAGTGTGGGTATCATCTCCCTCCTGTGATTACAATGTTATGTGACAAAAGGAGGGTGATGCAGGTGGCCTAATCTAATCACAAGCCCCTTAAAGACACAGGTTTTTCCAGCTGGCGGGTTGAAGGGGAAGTCAGAGAGTTTCAAAGCGTTGAGGACTTGGGGCCCCACGAGAAGGAGTCCAGGCAGCCTGTGGGAACCAAGTGCAGCCCGCAGCTCACAGCCAGCCAGGAGACAGGACCTCAGAGCCGGGACAACAAGCAACTGGATTCTGCCAACAACCTGAATGAGTTTAGAAGCAGGTTCTTCTCCAGAACCTCCAGGCAAGAGCCCAGCCCCATCGACACCTTGATTTGGGCCTTGAGGGACCCTGAGCAGAATACCCAGCCAAAGCCCAGGCTTCTGACCTGCAGAGCTCTGAGATAACGAGCAAGTGTTGTTTTTAACTGCTAAGTGTGTGGTAGCTGGTTACACTGCAATAGAAAATGAATAGACATGCACCCCTTAGGGAGGCTGGGAAACGGTGCCTCCAGCTTGACATGCATGTGCATTGTTCAGCTTGGGGGGGGGGTGGGGAGTTACAATGAAAGAAAGAGAAGAATGAGCACTGGGGGAATGATGAGATGTTCCTCCACACTGAAACTGCACTATCCGATACAGCGGACCCTAGCCACGTGTGGGTATTAAGTGCTTGGAATGTGACCAGTCCAAATTGGGATGTGCTATAAATGTAAAATACCCACTAGATTTTGAAGACTTAATATGAAAAAAAGGAAAATATCTCATGAAGTATATTTTATATTGGTTGCATTTTGAAATGATACTATTTTGATATATTGGATTAAATAATTATTAAACTTAATTTCAACCTATTTCTTTTCACTTTTAAAAAATCTGGTCACATGTGTAAGTTAAAATTTACATATGTAAGTTTAAATTACATACGTGGCTCCCATTATAGTTTTATTGGACAGTGCTGCTGTGAACTCCTTGGTACATCTCAAAAATTTTTTTCACATGTACACGAATTAAAATTTTTAAAGCTTTTTTTTTCTTCCCAACACTACAAGTTTAAAGAGGCAATGTTCCCAAAAGAAATACTGGCAAAGAAGGGAGTTCCCAGTCACACTAAGCAGACCTGTTTCCCCAGATACCTTAATAAACTAGCTGATGCATGTACATGTATAGGAGAGGCTGATGGAGACTGTGGAGGGTCTTGGAAGGAAAGGTAGGTTATGACATTAGGTAACACCATCATGGAGATGGAGATGGTATTTATAGCATCATGATTCATCCCTTAAGGCTGGGAACACCACAGTCTCAAATAAAATCTAAGTTCTAGTAGCAAAAGAGAGGGGTGGCTATCATGTAGGTAGCTGCCACAAACTCTCATTATGAGACGGTAGATTAAGGACCGGGTGTCATAGCTCAGCCCCTCCAGGACACATCTATGGTGCCCTCTGGTGGACTATGGTGGCACTTGAGCTAGGCTGCTCAGAATCCCTCACTTCTTACCATCTCTACCACCCTCCTCGAAGCCGTCATCTTAGGAGACAACTGTTCTAAGAGATCCCTAATTCGTCTCCTTCCTTCCACTCCCGTCCACCAGAATGATCTTTTAATTCCTTTATCAGATCGTGTCACTCCTTTGCTCAAAACTCAGAAGTGATTTTCCTCCTCACTCAGAGCCAAAGTCCTCACCGCCCCCCACCCCTGCTCATCCACCCATCTAGCCTGCACTCACCCCACTTTGGCCATGCCAGGCCTCTTGCTCTTCCTGTGCCAGTAAAACACACCAAGCATGCTCCCGCCCTTGTGTTCGCTATCTCCTCCGCCTGGAATGCATGAATCACTCCAAACAGCAGTGCTCAAGTGTCATCACATCACCTTATCACTCTAAATAGAAAAACAGCCCTCCTCGCAGCATCCTCTATCCTCCTCAGCTGGGTTCTTTTTCTCTCTCTCTCTTTTTTTTTTTTTTTTGCCATAGCCCTTAACACCATCTGACATATTGCATATTTACTTGTTGTGTATATATATATATTATATATTTGTTTATTACCTGTCTCCCCCTACTAGAATGCAAACTTCAAAAAGGGAGGAGCCTTGTCTGTTTTGTTCACAGTTGTATCCCCAGCATGTAGAACAGTGCTTAGCATATAGTAGGTGCTCAACAAAAATATTTGTTGGATGAATGAATGAAACAAGATCTGAATAATAAACAGGCATTGAATGCCCTCATTATTTCATTCTCAGGTATGAAGACAAAAAGGTCAACTCCACAAATTTATGTGAAATTAAAATTACAATTATAATCCCCACGTATTTCTTTTTTTAACATCTTTTATTGAGTTATAGTCATTTTACAATATTGTGTCAAATTCCAGTGTAGAGTACAGTTTTTCAGTTATACATGAACATACGTATATTCATTGTCACATTTGTTTTTCACTGTGAGCTACCCATGTATTTTTTTTTTTAGTTGGATTAAATTCTCTTAAAATTCACTTGGAAAAAATAAAGTACCTGTGAATAGTCAATAAATGTGGGAAGAAGTACTCTAAGGATGCACTTGGCTTTCCAGATGTCAGAGGATGCTATAAGGCTACTATAATAAAATTCATAGGATATTGGCTTCGGAGTAGTCGAATGAATCAGTGTAATAGACTAGAAAATCCAGGAATAGATACCTGATGATAAGATTATAACATATGAAAGGTGAATTTTTAACTCAGAAAAAGATGATTATGTAATAAACAGTGCTGACATTATTTACCAGCAAAACAACTAGACGCCCATTTTATACCATTTACAAAAATACGTGCCAAGTAGACTAAATGCTGAAATGTAGTTGTTTCGTTTAGAACCCCAACATAAGTTCAGGATACTGTTAATTTTGCCCTCATGCCCATATGAAGACATATGACTGATTTTTTCACAGGCAGAATTTTCAGTGCACATTCTTAATCCCTTTGCTTTAAAAAAATCCCATTTCGTGGCTGGGCTCAGAGTGTTGAAGCCCAAGCCAAGTGAGGAGGGAGTCCACGGTGGGGAGAGGAGGATCAGTGGTGGTCAAGCGTGAGGCGTTGGAGCCCAAGCACATGGAGGGTTTCTACACGCAGGGACTGAGAAATGTCCTGGGTGGGCACGAGAACCCAGCAGACCAGACCCACTATAAGCCAAACCTACGACAGGATCCTATTTGTTACCCGGCCCATCATGTGCCTTCCCAGCTCTAACGGGGAGGGAGCAGATGATATTTCAGGTCTTCAGTATTAATGTGAACACAGACCTTGTGTCCAACAAACATTGATGTATCTGGCTGTTCCCCTTTTCTCAGTGCAGTTGCCCAAGTAAATGGCTGGAGGTCTCTTTGGAAAGGACTGATAGAATTATTAGCATGTATTCTTGCTATAGTGTTGAGGGTCCTTCCTACCTCTTCAGTCATGGTCTGAAAATTGGCTCAAGTCTGGACACTGGGCAAGGGGGTGACTTATCGTGACCTTTTCTTGCTGCTCTTGCTTCAGTCTTCCAGTCATCGATCCTTAACTTCTTCAGCTGGTGCAGGCTAAGTAGTACCCTTGACAATTGCCCATCTACTTGGCCCCCAGGGATGCTTTGTTCTGTTAACCATCTCCATCGTGCTCTGCGGGCCAGGTCCTCCTGGCTGCTGCTCCAACCTTACCAGACGTTACGATAACTGTCATTCCCTGGCTTCTAGAAGTTCTGCACTGCTGCTTGGCCTTTATTGTTTCAGAGTCCAGTTATCTACACTGCTGTCAGTGAGCCAAGTTCTGTAACGATATATTCTACCTCAGGCCTGGCCTACAGAGGAGAGCCACCACTTAACGTTTTTTAGAGATTCTAGTGGGCTTCTCACCAGCGCATTTGCTTTGGCCTTAGTAAATAGTGTGTCTTTTGGTTCTTTCCATGGTCTGGTTGTCCATAGTCCATTCTGGCATTCCCACTTCCCTGCGTCTTTTAATCCCAACCACATCATCTTCCACAGCAATTTTAACATTTCAGTTTCCTGTAGCGTGGGGCATTCCTTTTTCTAAGCTTCTAGATCCATCCTAGTGATGAGTTTGCTCCGAATCCTGGTCCTTTCCAGGATATTGAAACCTGTAATTTAAGAAAGGGACCCCACGTCAACAAACTCTTCCATTTCCAATTTTATGTTTCTTCCCCCATCATTAAGCACCTTCAGAATCCAATTCCATATGTGTCCCCTCTGGCTCCTGCAGGTACATGCTGGCTAGGCCTTGCACTCCTGTTGGTCACCATCCCTCTCTTCCCTTGTCAGGCTTGCACCTCTGTAGTGGGTTATGCTGCAGCCACCCTTCTGTGGGCCTGGTGGCTAGGAAGGGAGTGGGGGCAGAGCATGCCGGGGTTACTTGTTTCCTTGTGAGGGAGAGGTGTCTTCACTGTCTCCCCGCAGAGAGGCTCTTACTAGGGAGGAGTGGCTCACTTCTGCAGGCTCAGAAGATTCAAAGGGGTTTGTGGAGTTAAAATCTTTAGGAGCATCCACCCTGATAACATTAGAGTTGTGCACATCCAACTGAATTAGCAAGAACCATCCAATTCCATCATCTTTACAGCCCCAGTCCCTCCATACATCTCTAGCACCTGGTACATTGTGCCCTCTAGAGCATTCCATTCTATTGGTCCACCCTCCCAGTTCGCTACTGGTTGTGCACCATCTATCTCCAGTAATGGGGTCCTCATCAGATGGGTGGTGATTGGGTTCCAAACTCCCATCTTATCATCCGTGCCATCTCTCACTTCGGGTACCAACTCTCAAAGATCAGGTTCTCGAGAAGGAGATGCTGAGATAGAGTTTGGGTTGTAAGACGTTTATTAGAGACCCTCACTTGTGAAAGGAAGGGAGCAAGAGCAGGACGAGCAGAGGGAGAGTCAGCCTGTGCTGCAGGCTCAGCACAGTCCCAGCCAATCCGGAGCTCACTCTGGAGTGAGAAGTCCCATCAGAGCTGTCCCACATCAGGGTTACATGGCTGGGCCTTTATAGCCCTACTTGGCTCAGTCACCAGATGCAGGCTGCCCCTGGAAGGGGGTGACCTCGGACAAGGTAGTCCTCTGTCAGCTCTGTCTGCTGACCATTCTCCTTGCATCTAGGCAGCAGGTCCTTCCTTGAAGGCAGGGGATCTGGTTAACATAACACCATGTATCCCACAGTAATATACATGCATAAAAGTGCAGAAATCTCGAGTGAACTCACCCAGGTAACCACCACCCAAATTACCAGCACCCCAGAAGCCCCATTTATCCCCCTTCTCAGTCAATGTCTCTCCCCTGAGGTAACCACTATCCTTCTATCACCATAGACTTGTTTACCTGCCTTGTTTAGAAAAAAGTTTAACTGTGGTCAAACACACGTAACATAAAATTTAACATCTTAACCATTTTTCAGTGTACAGTTCAGTAGTGTTAAGTACATTCACACTCTTGTGCAGCCAACCTCCAGAACTCTGCATCTTCCCAAACTGAAGCTCTGTACCCATGAAACAACCCCCATGCTCCCTCCTGCCAGCCCCTGACAACCACCGTTCTACTTTCTGTCCCTGTGAACTTGACTGCTCTAGATACCTCATCTAAGTGTGGAATCATATGGTATTTGTCTTTTTGTGACTGGCTTGTTTCACTTAGCATGATAACCTCAGTGCTCATCCGTGTTGTAGCACATGTCAGAATTCCCTCCTTTTTAAGCCTGAATGGCATTCCATTGTATGAGTATACCACACTTTGTTTATCCGTTCATCTGTCGCCAGACACTTGGGTTGCTTCCACCTTTTGGCTATTGTGAATAACACTGCTATGAATAGGAGTGCACTCATTTACCTGTGTTAGAACTTTATATAAATGGAATAAGTTATACCACGTGTATTCTTCTGGGACTTGTTTCTTTGCCCTGACATTGTGTTTCTGAAGTTCCTCTATTTTGTGGCCCCATAGCAATAGTTTCTTCTTTCTCTTTGATAAATAGCGTTCTGTTGTATGATCACACCTCAATTTGTTCATCCCTTCTACCACTGATAGACACTTTCCCAGGTCTTAGCTATTATGAATAGCCATGCTCTGAATATTCTCATTCATGTCGTCAGGTATACATGTGTGCCTGTCTGAAGATACACACCCAAGAGTTAAATTGCTGAGTCATAGGCATGTTTCGTTTTACAGGCTTTGCCAAACAGTCTTCCAGCTGGCTATACCTGTGTACTCTCTTAGGAGCACCTGAGCAGTGTCCAGTTGTTTCACATCCTCAGCAGTGCTTGATAGCGTCAGTTGTTTTAATTTTAGCCGTTCTCATTGCGTAAAGTGGTATCTCATTGTGGTTTTAATTTGTATTTCCTTGATGACTAATGAGGCTGAAAAACTTTTCGTGTTTATCAGTCAATTGCATATCCTTTTTTGTAAAGTGTTTGTTCATATATTTTGCCCTCTTTTTAATTGAGTTGTCTAGGAGGTTTTCTTACTGATTTTTTTTCAGACAACACAGAACTTTATTTTATATATTTAAAAAAATGTTTATTAAAGTACAGTTGTTTTACAATGTTGTGTTAATTTCTGATGTACAGCACAGTGATTCAGCCATACGTATATATATTCCTTTTCATGTTCTTTTTCATTAAAGGCTATTACAAGGTATTGAATATAGTTCCCTGTGCTGTACAGTGGAACCTTGCTCTTTACCTATTTTGTATATAGTAGTTAGTATCTGCAAATCCTAAACTCCCAATTTATCCCTCCACTCCTCTCTTTCCTCCCTGGTAACCACAAGTTTGTTTTCTATGTCTGTGGGTCTATTTCTGTTTTGTAAATAAGCTCATTTGTGTCATTTTTTTTATTTCCACATATAAATGATATCATACGGTATTTTTTTTTCTCTTTCTGGCTTACTTCACTTAGTAGGACAATCTCCAAGTTCATCCATGTTGCTGCAAATGGCTTTATTTTATTCTTTTTTATGGCTGAGTAGTATTCCATCTTCTTTATCCAATCATCTGTCAATGGACATTTAGGTCGCTTCCATGTCTTGGCCTTTGTAAATAGTGCTGCTATGAACATTGGGTGCATATATCTTTTGGAATTAGCATTTCCTCCAGATGTATGCCCAGGAGTAGTATTGCTGGATCATATGGTAAGTCTACTTTTACTTTTTTAAGGAATCTCCATGCTGTTTTCCATAATGACTGAACCAATTTACATTCCCACCAACAGTGTAGGAAGGTTCCCTTTTCTCCACACCCTCTCCAGCATTTATTGTTTGTGGACTTGTTAATGATGGCCATTCTGACTGGTGTGAGGTAATACTTCATTGTAGTTTTGATTTGCATTTCTCTGATAATTAGCAATATTGAGCATTTTTTCATGTACCTGTTAGCAGTTTGCATGTCTTCATTGAAGAAATGTTTGTTTAGGTCTTCTGCCCATTTTTAGATTGGGTTTTTTGTTGTTGTTGTTGTTGCTGAGTTGTATGGGCTGTTTATATATTCTAGAAATTAAGCCTTTGTCAGTCACATCATCTGCAAATATTTTCTCCCATTCGATAGGTTGTCTTTTCGTTTTGTTTATAGTTTCCTTTACTATGCAAAAGCTTATAAGTTTAATTAGATCCCATGTGTTTATTTTTGCTTTTATTTCTATTGCCTTGGTAGACTGTCCTAGGAGAACACTGCTAAGATTTATGTTAGAGAGTGTTTGCCTATGTTTTCTTCTAGAAGGTTTACAGTGTCTTGTCTTATGTTTAGGTCTTCAGGCCATTTTGAGTTTATTTTTGTGCATGGTATGAGGGAGTATTCTAACTTGATTTATATGTGACTGTCCAGTTTTCCCAAAACCACTTGCTGAAGAGACTGTCTTTTCTTCATTGTATATTCTTGCCACCTTTGTCGAAGATTAATTGACCATAGGTGTGTGTGTTTATTTGGGGGCTCTCTATTCTGATCCATTGATCCATACGTCTGTTTTTGTGCCAATACCACACTGTTTTGATTACTGTAACTCTATAGTGTTGTCTGAAGTCTGGGAGAATTATTCTTCTCGCTTTGTTCTTTCTTCAGTATTGCTTTGGCAAGTCTGGGTCTTTTGTGATTCCATATAAATTTCAGGATTATTTGTTCTAGTTCTGTGAAAAATCTTATTGATATTTTTGTGTTGTAGTATGTGTATATACTTTTCAAAGGGTGTTGAATTCCCCACTGCAGATGGCATAAGTTTGCTCCAGAACCCCAAGGACCCTTCTTGGGCTTGTTACAAACTACACACAGCATCTTCCCCTGTCTCCCCTGCACATGTGTATATGTATATAAGTGTGTGTGTATATTCTTGATAAGTGTATGTTGACCAGTGTATATATATTGCAAATATATTCTCTCCCTCTGTGGCTTGCCTTTTTGCTCACTTAATGGTGTCTTTGATGAACAATAATTCTTCATTTTAGTAAGTTTAAATTATCTGTTTTTTTCTTGATGGTTAGTGCTTTTTGTGTTCCACTTACAATTATATTTAATATATATATAAGAATAAACATGTATTTATTGAAATAAAAATATTCTTTCTGATCCACCTACAATGAAACTGTAACACCGTTCCCTCTCACACAACATGGTGTTGCTATCCAACCGTTCTGTCTTTGTATCAGCAGTTCTGGAATCAGCAGTGTGTCTGGAACTGTAGCAGACACTCCTGCTCCTTTTTCCCACCAGAGCCCTATTTTATTCAGGCATCCACCTTCCTCCACACAGCCGTGCTCCAGGGGAAGATGGCCCCACTCCAAGCTACAGGAGGGGCATCCTGATGGATTAATCCAATCATAGTTCTAAATTCCTCCTCCCATGGACATGGGACCCAGTTCTGGCTAAGGAAATGTGAGAGGCTCCTGGGAAAGTCATCTTTGCTCCCTTCAAAGAAAACAGGAGGAGGTGGCCCATTTCATACATTGGATGTTACGGGGCCTGCGAGCAAATCCCATACACTGAGCACAGAGTTTTGCCTCAAAGAACCTGTGCCTTTGATGATTTCAAGTGCTCATACTGTGTCTGAAGAACAACCTTCTGCCATCTGCATTTCCTTATGATTGAAGCCAATCTGAATCAGGGTTCTAGTCCCTTTCCACTGAAAGCAGTGAATGACAGGTTGTGTGTGCAGGGCCAGCCTCATGGGCTGTCACATGAAGCCCCATGCTCAGTAGGATCCCATGCTTGGTTTAATGTTCTTCTATTGCTGATTTGAAATTCTTAATAATTTATGAACAAGAGGCCCTCCAAGTTATGTAGCTTGTCCTGGAGGGGTGATATTTCCCATGTCCTTGTTTTTCTGTACCTGCCCTCTCAATCTTTGACTCTTCTTTGCGAACCTCAGAGAGTGCAGATGCCACTCCTGACAGTACCAGTCAAGTCCAAGCATTACTGTTCCCCCACCACTTCCTCCATATGTTCCAACCTTATCAGGCTTCATGGTTGTGTAAGTCATTCACTGAAAAAGGCGCCAGGCTGTAGGTGCTAATAGGGTCTAAAATCTAGCCTGCTTTCCACTTACCAAACCACATGGCAAGGGCTGGCACAGGGTTGTGTCCACTTGGAGGAAGAGTTGCCTTTTCCTACTTCACACAGAGGTGCAGTTCTCTCATCATGGGGTTGCATCCACCCACAAGGGGAAACTTTTTCTAATCCACACAAAGACATCAGTTGAACCAGCAGCCACCCAGCTTGGAGGGATCAGAGACAAGTAGCAATGGATGAGGAAAGTGGAAGCATTGAATGATGAAGGAATGAAACTGACCACGCACTCCTTTTCCATGGGAAGTGACCCACATCACAGCCCATGCTGTGCGAGAGGAAGAAGCCTCGGTATTAAGTAAATTTTAGAGTAATGACTACTAGAGGGGGCTCGGCATTTTTGTTACTTAACTGATGTTGTTTGGGAGACTAGCATTTCAGGAGGACGTTTAATACTAAGAATGATCAGCGAAGTTGATGGACTTGACCAAGGTTTCACCTGAGGGACAAAGAAAAAGCAGCCACAGAGAATAACCTAAAGGGCCAGTGGAAGAAAGAAATTAAGATGCTTTCTGATCTACACCCTGTAGTGGAGACCTCTGGCTCCCTACTGATAGACATTCTGTCCTACAGGCAGAAAGCTAGGCTGTATTTCCTGTGTCCTTTGCAAGTTGAAATAACCGTTAGACTGAATTCCCAATGGAATGTGAGATGGGTTAGGGGTAAACAATGGGTGCCACTCCCAGGACCAGCCTATTAAACACACTCTCACACCCTCACACACAATGAAACTCTTTCTTTCCTCTCCTGCCAGCTGGATGCAGATGGTGACAAGGACACAAAGGATGACAGATAGAAGGAATCGGGTCCATGAATGACAATGAGGATGAGAGCTGCCCCACCAAGCTAAACACCTGTCAACGATGACTAGGTGAGTAGGATATAAACTTCTGTTTTGTTAAGTTGTTGTATTTTGGGTTTGCTTATATTAAAGGTATCACAATTCTTTCAAATAACAAAAAAAAGCCCACCACAAGTAGAAATTATTTCTTGCCAGACAAGAGAACACTGCAAGGAGACAGAAAATCTCTGTGAACAAAGTAAAAGATAGGGTTTATATAGGGCTTAGGGGAAATGTGGGCTTTAGATTAAATATAAATGATTGGCTCAGAGTGAAGTGAGGTTAGTCAGTGACTGGATGGATTTCAAGAGCAGACCTACTGTAGCAGACTTTGGTGGCTTTGGGTGATTCAGCCCAAGGCTGATATTGACTGGTTTTACTTTTTCCTGTTTAAATACCCAAGAGCATGAGTAAGGTCCTTCAGGCAAGCGTAGAATTTTCCATTCTCATCTCCCTTTTGGTCTTCACTGACAGATCATGGAAGAGACTATTAAATATTGTCTGAAACAGAAGTGGGCAATTTTTTTTCAATTTTTTTTTTCTGTAAAGGACCAGCAGCTAAATCTTAAGTCTTGGCAAGATATACTGTCTGTGCTGCAGCTACTCATCTCTGCTGTTTAGCACAGAAGCATCACGGACTACATGTAGACAAAGAAGTGCGGCTATGTTCCAATAAAACCTTATTTACAAAAACAGGTGGTTGGCCAGATTTGACCCACAGACCATAGTTTGCTGACCTCTGATCTAGAATTCTAGATCTAGTCTATCTAGATTAGACACAATTATGGCTTTCCCTGCAGGGTGAATGGTGGTTGTGGTAATCATCATGATTTCATTTTGGTTTTGATTCAGGATCATCTGTTACACCATCTGATGGGACAGCCACTACATATTAGAGTTTAATTCTGACACCCAATAGACAGCAACATAAACAAATATACAACTAGTAGAATAAGGAGGGACTGGGAAGTTCACCAAAATCATGATCCAAGTTTTTCACAGGTTTAACCCCCAGAAAAGATCCTCTTCTCAAACTAAGTTATGGGAATAAGACAAGGAGTATTGACCAGGTTGTTATCTTTTGAAATTTTTTGAAGTTTCTCTAACTTTTTTGACAATATTAAAAATCTGAGAGATCTTAGGGAATATAGGCTGCAAAGAAATCTGAAGTTCCTGAGGGAACTGTATTGCCAAAAAACCCCACAAGCCTGGACTGAATAAATAAGTAAAGCCAGAAAACAACACTTGGATCTCCAAACCTGCACCTTCAGGAAGCAGGCTGTCAAAGCTCTGCAGTCCCGAAGAAAGGCGTGCTCCCACTTCACGTGTAGCCAGAGAGAACGCAGCCAAGGGAGGACTTGCCAGAGGGTAGAGGCGGGGTTTCAGGAGAACAGTGACATGAGAATGTTTCCCAAAGAGCAAAACTGGGTCTAGCCTAGGAGCTTGCTTCACCGCCAGGAAAGGGCATTTTTTTTTTTTTATACTCCTTTTAACTCTTTTTTTTTAAATTGAAGTATAATTGACCTACAACACTGTTAGTACCAGGTGCCAAACATGGTGATTTGATACTTCTATACATTCCGAGATGATCACCATGACAAGTCTGGTTACCATCTGCCACCATACAAAGTTATCATGTAATTATTGACTGCATTCCCCAAGTTGTTCATTTTATTCCAGTGACTCATTTATTTTGTAACTGAAAGATTATATCTCTTAATTTCCCTCACCTATTTCGCTCATTCCCCACCCACTACCCCCAGCAACCACCTGTTTGTTCTCTGTATTTATGACTGTTTCTGTTTTGTTGTTTGATCACTGTTTTGTTTCTTAGATTCCACACGTAAGTAAGATCATACAGTATTTGTTTTTCTCTGACTTATTTCACTTAGTGTAATACCCTCTAAGTCCATTCATGCTGTTGCAAATGGCAAGATTTCATTCCTTTTTTTAGGCAGAGTAATATTACATTACATTGCATGCATTTTATATATATATATATATATATAAAATCTTCTTTATCCATTCATCTATCAATGAACACTTAGGTTGCTTCCATATTTGGTGGGGGGGCAGGTAATTAGATTTATTTGTTTATTACTTAATGGAGGTACTGGGGATTGAACCCAGGATGCTGTGCCTGCTAAGCAGGCGCTCCACCACTGAGCTCTACCCTGCCCCCTGCTTCCATATCTTGACTACTGTAAATAATGCTGCATGAACATATGGGTGAATAAATCTTTCCAAATTAGTGTTTTTGTTTTCTTTGGAAAAAAATACTCAGAAGTGGAATTGCTGGATTGTATGGTAGTTCTAGTTTTAGTTTTTTGAGGAGCCTCCATATTATTTTCCACTTTCTGGCCGAGGGGATGGCAGACCACAAGATGAGTGGAGCCAAGGGCCCTGAATGACAGCAATGAAGGAAAGCCACCTCCCTGACCTGGATATCTGTCCGGGACTATTAGGTGAGCAAGCAATAAACTATTTGCGTCCTGCTTTAAATCCACTTGTTGCAGTAGTTTAGCCTGCATTAACTGATACACACCCCATGAGTCATGCTTGTTCAACATAATGATTATGTATGTACATCCTCTTTAAACATAATTATTAATGGTAACATAAGAAACATCCTGTAATGAAGCTCACATTTTTCATCTAATGTCTTGGAAAGTGTTCCATATCAGTACATTAAAAACGTCCTCGTTTTTCTTTTCTTTCCTTTTTGCTTTTTGATAGCTTCAGTACCACGTTATTTAACCAATTCCCTACTGATGGACGTTTAGGCTGTTTCTCATCTTTAGCTAGTGTCCTACAGTGCAGTCCTTTTAGTTGGTGCCCTGCAGATTCAAGGCACAGGTCAGCTTCAGGTTCAGCAGTTCTGGTTTTACTCTCTGAATTAGGACTTTACTTAGCTTCCTTTAGTCAAATTACAAAGCTAGTATGTGACCATGCTGATTTTCTGTGGCCCACTGTTGTAAAACTCAAATGGTTACAACTCAAACATTTGCATGAATGGGAGGAATATAGCATGGTCGTTAACAGCAAGAACAACAGTCAGGCAGCCCTGGGTTCACACCTCAGCTTTGCTACGTGTAACGTGTAACTTAACCTCGGGTAAGTTGCTTAACCCATGTAAGCATTAGTTTTCTCACCAGTAAAATGGGGGTTATTGTGAGGGTTAAATGATAATACAGGTGTTTAGTGCATGGTAACATCAGTTAATAAGCACTGTAGAATTTTCCTTAATGTACATTTTTTTCCAATTACCAAGAAAGCAAAAATTAAACTTGAGTTTAAGGTTAGGATATGTATCATAACTACTTTATTGTTAAGATGGGAGATTGTTTTTAAAAAGATTAAATCATCTAAGTTTTTTCCTTTTCAAGATTTTATCTTACATACTTTTCTGTAACTTGCTAGTTTCTCTTTAAATTAAACCACTGACATCTTCCTATGTCAGGAGAAATGTATTTATGTCATTCTTTTTAATGACTGTAACTTTTTAGGGGAGGTAACTATTCTTTTTTTTTATTAAGGAGAGAGCCCTCAAACCTTGTGACTATTCATTTGAATTTTGTGTCAAACTATCAGGGTTAGGTCATATTGGGTCAGGGCCGATCCTACACTGTAGGTTCAGGAAATTCAGTCGTTGCCGATGCCATAATTAATGTTAAAGCAAACAACATAGACGCTGCACCGAGTTGAGGAGTGAGAGGGAAGGAGTTGCAGAAAACGCACACAAATGCAAATGCCATTCTCCTAGCACTTGAATTCCAGAAGTGAAACTGGAGGGTTCGACTGTCCATATTAGGAAATGACTGCTTGCTTAATGACCACAGTGTTAAGCTAAGTATTTTGCCCCATTTTCTTGCGAGGGTGGAGGGAAGCATGAAAGGGAATTAGGAGGATATTATTATTAAATCAGTTGGCTTTATAACTGCTCTGTTCTCCTCAAATGTAATCTCAGTACAGTTGTAAACCTTAGAAAATCAAACTTTAAGTGGACAGACTGAAAACCCAGGTCAGTTTTTTAAGATGAAGTTTATGAAATGTATTCCCAAATGAGGTTATCTCTTATTCCCTGGAGTTGCAGCAGAGTTAAGAACCTGTGTTAAGTTTGGCTTGAATCAATCAAAGCATTCAACAGGTGATTTTGCCATAAAGTAGGCAAATAAAGGCTTGGAGTACAGACAACCTTTTCAGCTTCTCTGGCAATGAATATATTTCATCTTAAAATGTCAGAAGCTCCTATTAAACTCTACTTAGTTTCCTTTAGCTAAGAGTCTGGAATAAACTAGCATTAAGCTTGCAACAGCATTGCTGTGGTACCTGTGTTGTGTGGGAGCAATAAAGACGTGATGAGCCCAGGGCCCAAACACCTCACACCTCACAAAAGCAAGTGCCCCCGACCCTATATTTGGGAAACTTCTTTTCCACTGAAGTTTGTCCAAAATACCATGCATCTTCTGAGCTCATGTTTCTCAAATACTTGCCTAGCATCCTCCAGAACATCTCTATACTTGTCTCGATTTTTTTTTTCCTTTTAACACAGAAAGGGCAAGAGTCCTGGCCAATCTTGACAATAGAAAATGGCTATTACTATTCTTGAGAACTCAACATTCAGTGTTGATGCTTGGAAATAAAGATTTTTGATGGGTGTGAAGCCCCTGGGCCTATGCAGGCGTCCGTGGACACATTCACAGGAACTGGTTGCCGCACAGTTCTCCCAGCCAAGCAAGCTCACTGCCGGGCTGACTTCAGCTTCTGAAGAGGAGAGACACCCTCTCCTCTTAGTCTCCCCAGCACTTGACAATGTCGGGCTTATCACAGCTCTGTCGGATGGGGGGGCCAGATGGCTCCCAAAGAGCCCTGACCAGAGGCACAGACCTTAGACCAGATGTCTTGTTCTAGGACAGATGGCTTGAACTGCCTCCTGTTCACTTTTCCTCTGGCAATCTATGGGACCACTGAGTGCTGGGACCACCATGGAAATCTGGATGGAGTTTTGTAAAGACAGCTTTCAATTAAGTAACAAGAAGAGTGAAATGACCCAATGTTTTCAAAGATGAGTCACAGTGGGATTGGCCTTTTTATTTGCCTTAGAGGTCCGACCTCTTCTATTCCCAGGTGAGGGAAAGAACAGTATAGTTCAGTTCATCAAAATGTTGGCAAATCCCAGAATCATAGAATTGGGAAGGACCTCTGCAGTGAAAGCAGGTTGAAAGAGAATGTGGCCAGACAGCTGCTTCCTGCAGGGGAGTGCGAGCTGCCCACCAGCAGCAGGTCTCTTTACTTTGAAGATGCTCTCAAAGTTCAGCTTTGGACCTTAATAACTAGGTGCTGGCAGTCCCCCAGGGCTGACTGCCTTGTGGATGCTGACATACCATAACTCAAGACATCAGATACCAAACACCAATGATCTGATTTAAAATACGAACGACAACAACAAAAGTACGAACAGTTCTGTGAAAGAAGGGATCTGGGAGTCAGCCTGACGGGCATATGCGCCCCTGTAGGAAAGCACTGTGGAAGCCCAATCTGGCTGCAGATAGCATTACTGGTGCCTTGACCAACCCAGCAGCCAGGGCCCCTCAGGAGTGTGTGGGCTGGATACACTTTGCTTCAGGCCCGGCCCAGGACTGTCACATTCCTTCTTCACAACGCCTTAATGCCATTTACTCAGCAGAGGCTTTGCTTGTACTTATAGAGGCTCCTGGGGCTATGCCTTGATCTCAGAGCAAGAAGAACCTTAATTGTCTGTTACATTTTAATCTTCCATTACAGTAAAAAGTGTACTAACTGCGGGACAGTCCCCTCCTGCCTTACTAGAGTCATCAGCCCTGAAGAACTTCTCGTGGGGCCAATGCAAGTTGAAACGGAATCGCTGTTCATTTCGATGGGAAACATTTTATACGTTCCCGAGTCCCAAAACTGACATCCATTCACACGAAAACACCAAATCTCTTTAACATGAACACAATTACATCAATAATTAACATTGGTTATCATAAACACACAAAGGCACTTCCCCTTCATTAATTATGACTAATTACGTTGCTATTCCCTAATACAGCCATTTACCTGTTGCTTCATAGCTTTTACGCCCCGTACATTTAAGATTAAATTTATAACAAAACATACATACAGATGATACCCAATATTTATACGTTTCAACCTTTATTTTTAAAAAGAGTAATAAAATCAGTGAAAACCAAGCAAATGATAGCACCTCTATTGAACAAGTGGAAATAAGAAATGTGATGTAAGATTATCCCCGCTGTATGCGAGCAGAGCTATGAGAAATGTGATGGAAGAATTTAAGGTAACATAGGCCAGCCAGGTGAAGATGACGCATGGTGGCTCTCTTCTTCAGATGCTCAGTAGCTCTTAAGAAGTACACCAGAAAATCCTTGGGTATCAGTTACCTTTTACTGCAAAACAAACCACTTCAAAACTTACTGGTTTAACTTTAAAACAATAAACATTATTTTTCACTGGTCTGTGGGTTTGTTGGGGGCTTCTTCTGGTCTGGGCCAGCATAGCTGGGCCTAGATGGTCTACAGCAGACTGGCTCACATCTCTGGTGGTGAGCAGGCTAGTTGGTCTAAGGGGCCACATTCATATGTCTGGCACTTGGTTAGATGTCAGTTGGGTGATGACTATTATCTCTCATGATTCATCAGGTTAGCCAGGACTTTTTCACAAGGTGATGGAAGAGTTCTCAGCAGCAAGAGAGCATTAATTGTAAGCACTTTTTAAGACTTCTAGTATCAGATTTGCTAATATCCCATAGAACAAAGCAAGTCACATGGCCAAGCCTAGATAAAGAAAATGGAGAAATAAGACTTGACCTCTCAATAGGAGAAGCTGAAAAATACTATGTCTGTTCTGTTCAATCTACCACATCTTGGAAGTCAAAGTAGAGAGATTAAATGATATTCCTTGTAACCAGAATGGGTGAATAACTTAGGGTTTAAACACATTACTATTTCAACAACTGAGGTTATCTAGTAAGGCTGCCCTCTTGGGTCCTCTTCTACACCTGAGGCAAAGAGATGAAACCAAAGAGGTAGGCAGAGGCTAGGGCTGTGTAGGCCACGTGAAAGAATTAAGGTCTTGATCCCAAAAGTAATGAGAAGCCATAGAGCATTTTAAGGAAAGAGATAAGATCACTTGGGCTGCCATAAGGACAGTAATTCTAGAAGCTTTGCCAGGAAGGAGAATCTTGAGATAAGGCTTTAGTCACAGAATATGGGGTTGAAGGAAAGCCTCTGGTGTTTTTTTTTTTTTTTTTAAACAAAAGATGGTTGAAACTAGAGCTTGTTTGAATACTGCTGAAAGGATCAAATATTGCAAGAGGTTAAGGGAGAACCCTGAGAGTTGGGAAGGGAAACTTGAGCACACATGGAAAGTTTGGCTTAAAAGAAATTATGATATAATAAAATTGATCATATTTCTGTCATGCAGTTCTATGGATTTTAACACATGTATAGATTATGTAACTACCACCACAATCAGGATATGGAAGAGTTCCATCACCCCAAAACCCTCCTTTTTTCTATCCCTCCTCCTCCATCCCTAACTCCTGGCAACCACAGACTTATTCTCCATCACTATAGTTTTAATCTTTTCAAGATTTTCATTTTATGACTAGCTTCTTTCATTCAGCACAATGCTTTTATTGTTATGTTGTTATAACATCAAGTTGTTGGTATATCAAACCTTCATTCCTTTTTTATTGCTGAGTAGTATTCCACTCAGGGTCAGCTTCTGATAGTATTTCCCAGGTCAGTAAATGATATCACTATTCTTCCAGTTACTTGGGCCAAAAACTTTGGCATCATCCTTGACTGTCTTCTCTAACCTACACATAATCCATTAGTAAATCCAGTGGCTTTGCTTTCAAAGTACCCTTGAAATCTGACCACTTCTTGCCACCTCCACTGCTGTCATTTAGTCCAGGTCACCTTCTTCTGCCATGACTAGTGCTTCCACTCTTACCCCTTTACCCTCATTGTCTATTCTCTGCACAACAGCTAGAATGAAACTTTTAGAAACTTAAATATGATCAAGTCACTCTTCTGCTCAAAACTCTAAAGTGGTAACGATCCAAAGTTGTTACCATGGCCTACAAAGTCCCACATGGTTGGGCCCCTGCCTGCCTCTCTGATCTCATCTCCTATCATCCTCCCCTTCACTCACTCTGTATCAACTATAGTGGTCTCCTCGCTATTCCTGTATCATGTCAAGCATGCTCCTGCCTCAGAGGATTTGAATTTACTGTCTCCTGTCTCTGGAGCAGGCTTTCCCTGGATATCAACATGGCTCACCCTCATCAAGTCAATTCCAATTTCTGCTTAAGTGTCTCTTATCAATGAGTCTTTCTCTGACTAAAGTCTAAAATAGCAGCCTCCTGACACCACTATCTAACCCTTACCCTGCTTTGTTCTTCTTCATAGAACATATATATATTTGTTTTTCTGTCTCCCCACACTAGAAAGATCCTGGAAGACAAGGAATATTTTTTTTTCGTTCACTGATCAACAAGCACCTAGATGGGTGCTTCATCTGGCATACAGTGGGAATTCAATGAATATTTTCAGTTGAGTAAATTATAGGAGGAAAGGACAGGATGGGAACACATGTAGATTTCTAGGTTTTAGGGCATTCTACACTTTCTATTACTTATATAGTAAGATAATCAGGGGAAGGGGTATATAGGGTTAGAGATTTGCAGACAGCAGAGAGCAAGTTAACTAGAAGAATATAGTTAAATCTCCAGGCACTGTTCAAAGCCCATTTAAGGCTGAAATTGTTGTTATATATATATATATATATATATATATATATATATATATATATATATATATATATATATATATTTATTGAAGTATTGTTAGTTTACAATGTATCAATTTCTGGTGCACAGCATAGTGCTTAAGGTTGAAATTATGATATTTAGTGATGCCGTCTGTTCAGCAGGACAGTTTTCAATGATGAGATACAGGCATGGAGAAACATGCCAGTTCATCCAGGGTGAAGGACTTAGTTGGGGAAAAGAGGAGTGTTGGGACAGGCTTAAAAGTAAATAAGAGGGGGACTGTAATGATGTTCCATTGAGTCTAAGATGGATAAGGAGGGAACTGAAGAATGAGAATTAAGTAGAGGCTTTCAACAGATTGGAGGTTCTGATAAAGTGAAAAAACAGTTATGGTGAAGTTCTTGAGCAGTCAAGCTAAAGGATATTGGGCTGTGTTTGGACAGAAGAATGTTCGAACTACTGATTCGCGACATGATAGCATTTCTGGTGACAAGGTCCAGGTTTCTGACTGAGATTGGGAAGCTGATGTAAAAGATGAGGCCCGGATGTTAAACAGGTTGTCCACATTGACTCTGAAATTATCAAGATGGAAGATGGGTAGAGAGAAAGTAAGACAAGGAGCTGGATGCACAAATAAGCAGGTGATCTCTACAGAGGCGGTTAAATGGGTGGCAAAGTCTTAAGAGTAAGCGTTAGAGAAGCAACGGTCTTTACAGAAGTCACAGTATTTGACACGTGGTCCCGCACTTTTGGAACTTGGGAAGTAGAATACTAACCCATGTGAGGTAATTCCAGGGGATGCAGCATTCTCAGCTGACAGCCAGGTCTCAATCCAAGAAGGAATTGGAGAAGTTCAGCAAAAAGCTGATCTAGAAGCGGGAATCTCTCAGGAAGACTGGTTTGAAGGTCGGAGGTTAGGAACCAGACTGAAGCAGCCAGAGACCCTGACACTCCTTGTCTTTTATTTATCTTACTCCCTAACTACCGCCCGCCCGCGCTACACTAACCTCCACAATCAGAAAAGAGGCAGGAAAGTGGCAGAAAAGTGTGTATGCAAACCGGCTCTTTTCAACTCCCCGCGGAAGTGCTCCCATCGGAACTCCTCACTGTCCGCGTTTTCCCATTGGCGGAAGCTTTCGCCAGCCTGGACCTGCTTCCGCCCACGACTCAGTTAGGCGGGGCTGTGCCTAGAAGTCACTTCCGCCAGACCCCGCCCCTCGTTCCCCTTTTGGCCGCTTCCGGCCTCGGGCCCCGCCCCATCCCATGTGGCCCCGCCCCCTTCCCGCCCCGGGCCGGCAGCCCGGCCCCGCGGCGCCGCTTCCGGTGCGGGCCCCGCCCCGGCTGTGGCCCCCGGCTGCGGAGAAGTCTGAAACGCCGCTGCCGCGCCGGGGCCTGAGTGGCCGCCTCCTCCACCGCCGGGGGAGCCGGAGCGCCCCGCACAGGTAAGCCGCGCGGAGCGGGGCGCCCTCAGCCGCGGCGGGAGAAGGGAATGTGGCAGGTGGAGGGGACCGAGGGGTGAGAGGGGAGGCAGGTGTGTAAGGGGAGACGTGAAGGCGCGGGCCGGCGGGGCTCGGGGGCCGCGGAGGAAAAGTGAGGGCGCTGGGAGGAGCCCGGAGGCGCCCTCGCCCATTAGGGTGATTAGAGATAAAGGGATGGGAAGAGTAAGGGGCCCCCAGGAACTGAGAGGGCAGGGTAGGTGGGGTTAGGGCGATCGAAGAAGAGCCAGCGGATTGGCTTGGAAGGCTTGGTAGAGGTAAAAGTGGTAGGGTTGGGTTGGGGAGTATAAAGAATGGTGGGGAGTAGGGGGAGGTAGGGGGCTCATAGTGGACTGAGGCCGGAGGGATCCAGCAGCGAAGGTAGAGGGGATGGTGGGCGAGGCCGGGTTCAAAGCTGCAAGCAGTCCGTTGGCCCTGGGCTTTGAGGTCCGGGAACTTTAGGGGAAATGGGGGAGGGGGCGTGTGAAAGGATGGAGTAGTTTAGATTTCTGAGACATTAAGTTTTCTAAAAGTAGGCAGGTGGTATTGTTGTTTGGATCAACTAACTGCTTAGGGACGGGAGAAGATAGGCTCTTTGGGGGAGGGTGTGTGTGTCGAGTTGTAGAACTGAGTCATCTCAGTCTTACTAAAGAGGCTGTGAGACACCTCCCCCTCTGCTAGGGACAGCACACAGAGAAGATGGTGCCACAAGACGAGAAGCAGTTATTCAATGACTGGCAGGACTTGCTTGAAAAATTATCCCGCTTGTGATTGATTGACTGTAATGGATATAAGGAGAATTAAAATTATTTGCTTTATTCTTTTGTTTAATTTTCTTTGATGCACATTGTTTTTATTTTAAGTGAACGCTTTTGGCAACTGGATTTAATGTGGGTGTAAATGTTTTCTTGCTTTGTTACACTATAAAAAGGGCTATAGCAGAATGAAAGTATTGCTGCAGGCATAACTCACACTTTCTAAAGTGCCAAGAGAGGAAGTAAAGGCAGTAAGAGGCAAATTGGAATTTGAATCTTTCACAGAATGCGAAAGGCAAAAGCAATGCTTCTTAGATAAAAAGAAAATGAGAATTTTTAAATTTCTACTTTTTTGCATAGCTTTAAAAGTTGTACCTTTTTTCTCTGATCCATTTTTAAAAATTCATAAATCCAGGCAGTTTTTATTGCTAGGGGTGTGATTACTTCCCCATGAATTTTTGAAGATGCTAGACATTTAGGTTTTTTTTTTTTTTTTTTTTTAGTCTTTATACCCAGTACTAAAATAGTGGAACAATGCAGATACCAAGTCCTAACCTATGTGCAACTTCTTCTTTCATGTGATGACAACATTGTATGCTATGTCGCAAGTCCTGTTCACCTAAAATTTGCCCATGCATAGTAATTCATTCAGTTATGGGGACTTGATGAGAAAACATAACTCAAGTGAGGTTTGTTGGGGGCTGGGGGCCTGGAAGGAGGAATGGAAGGAGGGGTGGTTAGAGGAGGAGAGGGTGTGAAAGGGGTGTGTGTTTGGAGACTGATTGGTAAGAATGCTGATAAACCTGCCCCTAGAATACTTTTGGCCTGAAAGCCTTTTCTTTTTGTATTTGTCATAGAATATCATTGAAGTGAATCAGAAAGAAAGGGGATGTGAAGAGATTTACTAGGCTGTTTATAAAAAAGAAGCATTAACTCGTTTAGACAATATTGATATCTGTTTCCAATTAATTAACTTAAAAATGTCCAGAGGAATTCCCCCGTTTGTTTTTGAGTGACGACTGCAATTTGAAACTCTTGCCTCCTTGCATGTTTCTTTCTCTCATGTTGTTGAAATTGGATTCTTTTTGAGGCTGTAATGTCCAGTTAGCATGGCTCAGCCCACTCAAAAAGCAAGCTGGCAATTTGATCTGGGAAATTTGAAAAGTTTAAACCCAAGAGCAATTTGCTAGGTTCTGCTTTTCTATGAGAGAAGTATTTTTGTCTGTCTCACAGCTCTGTGTCTTGCTTAGATGGTAATATCTTTCTTTGATGGGCCTGGGAGCATAAGCAATATTCTCTTTTATAGGCAGGCCCTTCTTTCCCTTTTTTAATTGAGGTTTTCATGCTCACAACCTCTGTACAGTACAAACCCAGTTGCTTTTTCAGTAATAAACAGGTTAGTGTTTGATAATGTTGAAGGAGAGAGATCAGAACACAGCTGTTTGCAGACCAGATGTCATCTGGATTGACTTCTTTTTAAACCCACAGCAGTCGGCCGCTACTACAATTCATCCCGCAGTCCGCCCCTCAAACCCTGTTCCTCTTCTTCACACTTTTCCTTACCCCCCTACCCACCCCCGCCAACCCAAACGCCACACTCCCACCACTCACTCATCTTAAAACTCAGGCTTAGGGGCATACATTTAATGTTCAGAACTCGTGGCCTTTACTGGAGAAAAGAAAACCTTTTTATATGTGTTTTACATAGTTTTCCTCCCCTCTTTTCCCTCCTTCTTTTGGTTTCTGTTAATCACCTGAAGGTTTAGACCTAGCCTGCCTGCTGGGCTGTGCCCAGGTTCAGAGCCATGCCCGTCGGTGGGTGAAGTTTGAGGCAGTGATGGAGCCACTGCAGCCTCGGCAGAAGCAGCAGCAGCCGCCGCCGCCGCCACCGCAGCCACATGTGGCTCCTCTGCGGATGGATGTCAGAGAGAAGCAGGGGCAACAGATGAGAGAGGCCCCGCTATTGTATGCCCAGAAGCTGGTCACACAGCAGACTCTTCTTTCTGCCACGCCTGGGAGGCCTTCTGGCAACCCTACCCTGGGTCCCTTAGCCAGAGTTCCACCAGCCACAGCAGTGGCCCGAGTTTTTGAACGGAGCATGGTGAACTCAGAGCCTCAGGAAGAGGAAGGAAGTTTGGAAGATGAGGATGGGGATGATGAAGTTGAAGAGGTGGCTGAGAAAGAAGCCCAGGCTGCTTCAAAATATTTTGATGTGCAGAAAGTGGCTCGTCAAGACCCCAGAGCAGCACCCGTGTCTGGTCTACTTCCAGCGCCAGGGCTCCCACCACATGGACAGCAAGCTAAGGAAGACCATACCAAAGATGCTTCTAAGGCCTCAGCTTCAGTCTCCACAGCAGGGCAGCTGGGCTGGAATCTGGATGAGCAGCTCAAGCAGGTCAGTCTTTTGGTGGGGGTGGGTGCTATTTGTTCTCCCTAAAGGCTGGCCAGGGAGGGGCACTGGACTGCCAGGGCCGGGGTCTGGGCCAGTCTGTGCCTTCTCAACCTGCTTCCGTGACCAGCAGCCTAAATGTGAATAGACTTTTCTTGATTTGAATGAAATACGTGAGTTACTCCTAATATAAATCCTTCCAAATTTGACGTGAAACAATGTCAGTACAGTCTTTCTTTTTTCTTTTTTCTTTGTTTTAGGAAGAATGAGGTTGCAACAATGTTATGAGGGATATCTTAAAATGAGATGTGTGACTCTAATTACAGCTTTTCTAGTAGTATGGTAGGAGAACAGTCTTGCCTAAGATGGTATCTTAGCTCCAGGCTAACCCAGGATAATGCTCTTTAAGGACAGTTCTGTTGTTTTGTTGCTAAACATAGTTGATGAGAAGCTTTTGCATTGTGTGTATTTTCCAGCAAAGAGCCTTGTAGACATGACTTCATTTCTCACCTTTACATCACCCCCTTTGAAACAGGGCAGGGTAGACCTCAAAATTCCATCTGTAGCCAAGGTAGGCTTCAGTGATTCCCAAACGTGGCAGAGCATGAGAGTCATCTAGGGTGCTTTAAAAAATACAGATTCCGGGGTCCTAATGAATTATCTCAAGGGGTGGAGCCTAAGGAATCTGTCATCAACCAAGTGTTTGCCTTCTAATTCTTCAGTCTCTGACTTGCCATGCAGCTTTTCTTCACCCAAAGAATGGAGTGACGATAAGTTCTTCTGAGTGAAGTGACTTGGTGCTTAGGCAGGGAGCTCATGATAAAGCTGGTAATAATATCTGGGTATTCCTCATAAGCATGTATACTTCATGTGGTCCAGCAGTGCTGTTTAGAAATCAGTTATGGGTTTGCACAGGGCAACTGAAAACTCATATAAGAAAGGTCCTTTGTAAGCTGGAAAATTACCGTCTTTGTATCAAGGAGCCCTGCCTATGCAGTTGATCTGAGTTGTACGGTAGCAGTGTTTGCAGTCGATTCCAGAGTCAGCAAAGTGAGGTTCAGATCCCACCTCTTCCATCTATTACCCTTGTGATGTTTTGGTAGGGCTCTTAATTCCTCTGAGCCTTCTGTGAAATAACAACAGTGTGAAGTGAACCTCCGAGGATGCTGCAAGGATTAACAGAGCTAGCACGTGGTAGGCGGTGGTGCTCCAGGTGCTCTTCTATGCAAACAGTGCCTTTCTCTGCCGCATCCACACGGACATGCTCGGCAGCAGGGCAGATGCTGAGATGCACAGAGGTTTTCCCTCTGATCACCAGGGAGGCAGTGGCAGAGCTCGGACTAGGATCAGAGAATCCTAGCTCCCCTGACAGCAGCAGCCTGGCCACCAGCCCAGACCCGCCTCCCGGCTGATTGCTTTGGTTTAGCAAAACATCTGTGACTTGCCGGCAGTCCCCGCACTGCTGTGTGGTTGGCAGAGTTCCACGCCGGCCGCTGAGTCAGCTCCTAGAGGGATCCCGCCCTGACAGCACTGGGAAAGTTCAGGCCCGAGGCGCTGGGCTGCCCCCACCTTGGCAGCTGGCCAGCCTCTGCGTGTGTGCGGTCGTTCCTAGAAAGTGCAGCCTCGTGCGAGGAGCGAGTGGAGCTCCAGTGCCTTTCTGTCTTCAGGAAGTGCAGCAGGTGTTGAGGTCAGGCCATTACAGCTTTGAAAAAAGAGACTCTGCAGAAGTGGCATGTGCATGCACACACATGTGCGCTGTGGCGGGCACCCAGCACTGGTTCTAGGCAGCATCAGCCCCATGACTACACGGTCCAGTGCTCGGGAGGCTGGCTGTTGGCTTCTGAAACTCTTCATGTTCATTTTAAGTTTCTGAGGCATACTCACTAATTATAGACTGCCTGGCAGAGCACCTGCCAAAATGTTTTAAAATGCCATTGTAGCTGAGGCCTAATCTCACACCCTAAATTTACCCTCATCCTGGATTTGGAGATCAAGAGCTGGGTTAGGGGCTCACTGGGTAACAGTGATTGTAAACCTTAGATGTGCACCTTCTTTTCTCCTTTTGAATTTAATTGTTCAAGATTGATTTGGTCCATGCCCTCCTCCTTTGTCAAATCCTGCTTCTAAAAGAGGTAAATAATGTGCTTGGGGATTTAAAAAACCTTTTAGTTGTGCTTTGAAAGGGGGACTAAAAAAATAATATCCTTAGGGAGATCCTGTAGAATCCATTACAAACTATGAGACCACCTTTTTCTCTTTTCTTTTTTTTTTAATTCATAATCTTTTGTTTCTCATGTAGTTAACTAATAGAGAACTGAAAAAGAGTATCCCCTGCTCTGGCAACAATTAACAAAGGTCTTTTACAGTCGACCCAGAGTGATCTTATTAACGTGTGACAGCTCATTTTGTTCTTTTACACAACAGACTTTTACAGAGGCTTCTTTGGGCCCAGCCTGTGCTCCATGGGCTAAGGCGCGCATCTCCCTCAGAGAGCCCACCATCTAGCGGAGGCACTGTGGGCGCCTCAGAGGGGACTGAGCCTCGGGTTGCAACAATCTCCTTCTGTCCTGAGTTGGCTGAAGCCTAACTGCCCAGTCTGAGCTATACTGCAGATACTTTAAAACAGAGTTTTGTTTCAGTTATTCATACACCAAGATAAAGTTGATTTTGTCTTCAGCATAGCTAACAAAGCTTGGTAAACCAACAGGAATACTCAAAAGTATTTTTGCAATATTTGGGGGTGGCATAGGCATTCACAGCAGGCATCTGCCAACTGAAAAGCAAAATTTGAAAAGTTTAAGGGCTCCACACATTATCTTTTGCTTCTGAAATCTCTTTCTTACAACATGTAAAATCAAAATTATTTCATGTTTTCTCCTTGAAGAAACTCTTAGAAAATAATTGCTTCTCAAGGCCTGGGTTGTTAGAAAGAGTGTGGTGTTCTCTGACACCAGAGCGATGGGGAGATGGATAACACCATTGAGCAAACTGTCTAAGATCCATCAGATTTCGATGGGCAGAGGAAATATAAGACAACAGAGAGCTGAGGGTCCCTTCTCTCAAGGAAGATTAATAGAACTCTGTGGGCATCCAACCATCTGGGGGGTGTTGCTGTCCCATTAGGGGTGGTCTTCTGTCCTTCTGGGAAGAGGGCAGTTCAGGCAGTATGGGCTTTTCTCTGTCTTGAGCCTGTTAGTGGAGATTCTGATTTTCTGTATGCTTTGTCAGTCACTTGGATTACTGAGTGTGGGAAGGAGGAAGGTTGACTGCTTGGTCTCCAGAATCTGTTACAAGAGTTCCTTGAAGTAGTAAGGTGTGGTCTCTGGGCTGAGCCTCCTTCTCTGGGTATATATTGCGTGTCTTTGGAACATTTGACCCTTTTAGTAAAGATTGCACAAACTGTCACCTGAAAATAAATAAAATCATGAGCTTTCTCCGCTTTCTTTGGAGGCCTACTTTGCATGTCCTTAGCTCCTTTATTCACAGTGGAATCTGTCCAGATCAGTGGTTCTCAGTTGGAGGCTCTCTCCCCACCCCGTCCTGCTGCCAGGGGATGTTTGGCAATGTTCAGAGACATGTTCAGTTGTCGTGACTGGGACAGGAGGAAATGTGCTACTGGCATAGAGTGGGTAGAGGCCAGGAATGCCACTGAACATCCTACAGTGCACAGGACAGTCCCCCAGAACAAAGAATTATCTGGTCCAAAATGTCAGCCGTGCCAGGGTTGGGAAACTGCTTTAGCTTGTGTAATGAGAAGGAACATACACGGTGCTTTCATCAGCCACTGCCCTACGCTCTTCCTTTGTGTTTTAGTCTTGGTAAGGAGGTGTTTGGCAACCTTAACTTTTCTTCACTTCTGTTTTCAGTATCTGTGTTGAGTTTGTATCTTCACTTGTCATCATCTGGGTGAGCAGACTAGACTGTCTGTCACTTGGGAGAAGACTGGGGCCTAGAACTTACAGTCTCTTATTTGGCTCTACCAGAGGGTGTTCCAGATCTGTGTCTGTGTCTGTGTCTGTGATGTCGATGGTGATTTGTGAGAGAGCTCGGTTGCCCTTCTAGACATTAACCCCAAAAAGTTAAGGCATAAATACTCAGCTAACTTGTTCCATAATAAGAGATGTAATTGTTAATCAGCATTGTTTTGGGAGCTGAAAGATGTGGATTTGGATCCTAGCTCCATCACTTGCTTGCTTGGGACAGATGTCCTGACCTAACCTACCTTTCTGAAGCCACACATACATCTTTCTCAGAGGATGACAACCCTCTCTTACCACCCGCAGGGAGCAGTTTTAAAGACATTGGAAAAGTGGAAGAAGAGTATAAACTAGGCACATTTCTTCTTTAGATAGAAGTAAGCTTTGTTTATATTAAATTCTTATACCTACGTGATCAGTGATTGGCTTGGGTCCTTATCCTTTGTACCAAAGACTAATCTCTCCATGAGTATCCCAGATCCCATCCCCTCCTAATGTGCAGGGACTTGCTCCATCAGTGAGCCCATTTCCTGATTCTTTGGACTCTCTTCTGAAGTTTTTTCCACATTCACACATGTTCTACTATGTCCCAAGTTAAAAAAAAAAAAAAGGCAAAACTCCTTTAATCAGTGAATCTGCCTGATTCAGTTGTTCTGAGGAAATGAGAAGTCACTTTTTAGAAACTTTCCCTTGACTGCACATCTCCTTCCAGCTTGTTCTTTAGTCCTAACTGTCCCCTACTTCCTGCAGAAAAGCTGCTCAGAGGAATTGTCTGCACTCCTTACCTCCATGTTGTCACCTTCTACTCCATCCTCAGCACACTTTATCCTGGACTCTGTCTCTTCCGTATCCCTGAAGCGCTTGGTAAGGCCTTCTGATGACCACCATGTTGCTAAGCCCAGCCTGCGCTCTCCTCATTTGATTCCTCAACAGTATCGAATTCAGTAGACTCCTCTCCTTGAAACATTACCCTCTTTTGCTTTCTATAGCCCCTCCATTCACTTATTTTCTTTTATTTTTCTCTCTTCTATCTGACCTCTAGAACTCCTAGTTCCCCAGGGCTCAGTCTTAGATCTTCTTCATTATATGCTTCTCCTGGGCAATTTCTTTCACACTCATGGCTTTAAATATTATTCACAAGCCATTGACTGCAGTGTATATTGTTTGAGCCCATGTTTCCATTCTGAGTTCCATGAATATATTCCCAACTTCTTGACATTTCCAGTTAGGTGTTTTACTGACATCTCGAGTTTAATACATATAACTTAATTTTCAACCTATTTCCTGCCACAATCATTTCCTCCTTTATTTTCCTTCTCTGCAAGGGCCATTTCTACCCACTTGGTCATTCACATCAGAAACCTGAAAGCTGACTACCTTTGTATACCTCATACTCCATCACTCCATCTGGTAATGTCCAGTCCATCACCAAGTCTTATCAGTTCTGGAATCCTGCAGCTTTTCTCCTCCACCATCACCTGCCTAATCCAAGCTACCTATCTTCTGTTGTAGCTATGACAAGTTTCTGTGTCTTCCCTCCCCTATTCTAATCCATTCTCCACTAGCAGCTAGAGTGATCTTCTAAAAAAACAGATCAGATTATGTCACTCCTTTAATGCCCTCCAAGTATGTCATCTGGTTGCTCTAATTGTAAAAGCCAGAATCTGCATAATCTGATCCCTGCCAGCTTCTCCAGCCTTATTTTTGCCAATATCTTGATCTGTCACTGCACACCAGCCACTCTGGGCTTTGCGTATGTTAGTCCTTCTGCTGGCACACTCCTCCAGGCCAACTCTTACTCAGCCTTCAATTTTCACCTTAAGCATCACTTCCTAGAGGCATCGTCTTCACCTTTAGTGTAGATCATGTTACAGGAATACCTCAGAGATATTGCAGGTGTGAATATCTCAATAAAGTGAGTCACACAAATTTTTTGGTTTCCCAGTGCATGTAAAAGTTACGTTCACATTATACTGTAGTCTAATTAAAGTATGCAGTAGCATTATGTCTAAAAAAGCATTGTATATACCTTACTTTAAAAATGCTTTATTGATTAAAAAATGCTAACCATTATCTGAGCCTTCAGAAAATTGTAATTTTTTTACAATTGTAATGTCAAAGATCACTGATCACAGATCACCATAACAAGCATAGTAATAATGAAAAAGTTTGAAATATTTTGAGAATGACCAAAATGTGACAGAGACATGAAGCGAGCATATGCTTTTGGGAAAATGGCACCAATAGATGTGCTCAATGCAGAGTTGCCACAAACCTTCAAGTAGTAAAAAATGCCGTATCTGCAAAGTAAAGTGAAGCACAGTGAAATGAAGTCTGCCAGTATATGCTGTCAATGAACATTATCTATTATATTTGTGTGGCTTATCTGTTTGATATTCCTATACTAGATGGTAAGCGCTAAGAGGATCTGGTCTGTGTTTTGCTTACCAATGTGTCCCTGCACCCAGCAGAATAATGGCAGATAATAGACGCTGCATGAATACTTGTTTCTTCCACTTTCTTTTAATTTGCCCTATTTTTGTTGTTGTTGTTGTTTTTTAATGTTTGTAGCACTATCTCATTTCTTGGGGAGGGGGGAACGATTTCCTAGAGCAGTTTTAGGTTCACAGCAAAATTGAGCAGAAAGGACAGTGATTCCCCATGTACTCCTTGTTCCTCCCACATACACACACACATAGCCTCCCCTGGATCAAAATCTGCACCAGAGTGCTACATTTATTGCAGTCAATGAACCTGCACTGATACATCATTATCACCCAAAGTCTGTAGTTTACATTAGGGTGAGTACTTTTGTTGCCTTAAAAATCCTCTGTGCTCCACCTATTCATCCCTCTCTCTCCCTGAACTCCTGGCAATCATTGATCCTTTAATTGTCGCCATAGTTTTGCCTTCTCCAGAATGTCATATGGTTGGAATCATACCAACCTTTTCAGATTGGCTTCTTTCACTTAGTAATATGCATTTAAATTTCCTCCATGTGTTTTCATGGCTTGATAGCTCTTTTCTTTTTAGCACTGAATGATACTCCATTGTCTAGATATGCCGTGGTTTATCCATTCATCTACAAAGGACATCTTTGTTGCTTCCAGGTTTGGGCAAGTATGAATAAAGCTTCTATAAACATCTGTGTACAGGTTTTTTGGTAGATATAAGTTTTTAACCCATTTGGTAGATACCAAGGAGCACGACTGCTGGATTGTATGGAAAGAGCATGTTTGGTTTTGTAAGCAGCTGCAAAGAGTGGTGCTACCATTTTGCATCCCTACCAACAATGAACAAGAGTTCCTGTTACTCCTCATCCTCGCCAGCATGTGCTAGTGTTAGTGTGGGATTTTGGTCATGTATTGTTTTTTTGTTTTTTAATTGAAATTTTCATTGAGATAATTATAGATTCACATGCAATTCTAAGAAAGAATTGAGATCCCTATACACTTTGCTCAGTTCCCCCCAATGATAACATTCTATAAAACTATGGTATACTGTCACAACCTAGATACTGACGCAGATATGACCCACTGATCTTTTTTAGATGTCCCAAGTTTTACTTGTACTCTGTGTATGTGTCTGCCCTGTTTTTAAGCCTATTTAATAGTTTTGTATTTAACACATCTTCTGAAATTCTTGTTACTTAACCAATGCATTTGAAGCTCAGATTTCTTTCAAGGTTGCACTTTTGCAGTATCCCACAAGATTGTTGTTGTTTTTTAATTGAAGTATAGTTGACTTACAATGTTGTGTTAGTTTCTGGTGTACAGCATAGTGATTCAGTTAGCCCACAAGTCTTGATATGCAGTGCTTTCGTTGGCTACTGCTGAGCATTTCAGAGTTGCAGTTGTGATTGCTCCTTCAACCTATGGGTTGTTTAAAAGTATTTTTTAGTTTCCAGATACGTGGGTTTTATCTTTTTAAAAAATATTAACTTATTAGTAGCTTATAATTAAGCTCTAACCATTGCTAGAGAACAGGTATGCTGTCAGTTTTCTGGAATTTGTTGTGATATCCTGTGTTGGCCTTGTGGACAACCAGTTTCTATAAATTCTCCATGTGTGCTTGGAAAGAATGTATATTCTCTATTTGATAGAAATGGGATTGCTTAGCTGTCTGTTGGGTCAAGCTTATTGTGTTATTCAGGTCTTCCTTATCCTTACTAAGTTTGGTTTGTGTGATCACTTTCAGAGAGAGATGAATTAAAATATTCCAGGATAAGACTGGCTTTCTTTTGATTAATATTAGTGCATTTTTTCCCCTTATACATTCCAATCTTTATATCTTGAGACCACATATAAAAGACCTATAATCTCTCTTTTTTATTAGGTTAATTTAATCCATGTCGTTATTAGGACTGATGATACACTTGGACCTATTTCTGCCCTCTAGCTTTGGGTTTCGGTTTAACCCTACTTTTTCTTTGCTTCTTGTTTTCTCTTTTCCTATATTTTGTTAGTTTGATTGAATTTTCTTTAGTCAATCTTTTTCTCCTTTACTGGTTTAAAAGTTACGCTTTCTGTTTATATTCTTTTATTGGTTACTTTAAGATTTTAACTTTCAGTCTTGACTTTTTACACTACTTTCAAAGAATGTTAGGACCTTAGAGAGTCTAGTTTTAGCTTCTACCTCTCCACTTCCATCTTCTAGTTTATTGTGGCCAGTATTCTAATTTGTTTTAACTCCACGCCCAAATTAGATGGGGTTTTTTTTTCCTTCCAGTCAATATTTATTTAAATTTCTCAACAGGTTTATCCATTTCTTTCCTCACCATTCCTTCTTATATCCCATTCTTTCCCTTTGGGCCCAATCTTCCTTCCTTAGTAACCCTTTTAGCAGAGAACTCATTCTTGGCATGTCTGGGAAAAAAAATTTAACGTATGTCTTTATCTTGCCTTATTCTTGTTCATGGCTTTAGATTCTAGATTGACCATTATTTGCCTTGACACTGGCGGATGTGATTCCATTGTCTCCTAGCAACTGTTTAGCTGTTGAGAAGTCTTTTGTCAGTCTAATTGTCATCATTATGAACCTTTTTCCTCTCTTACAGCTTTAAAATTTTTCTGATTCTGCTATTTTGCACTTGCGTTAGTGTTCTAGGTTTGCACTTACTGTATTTATCCCGCTTAGTCTTCAGTCTGCTCCTTCAACCTGATTTTTGTCTTTTTTGCTTTTTTCTTTGCTGCTATTTTTTACTACTTAATTGTTCTAATAGATGTATTTGAACCTTCTCATTTAGTCTTCTATGTATCTTTTCTTTTATAATGTTATCCCTTTATGTTATTCCCCTGCATTCTGGAATATTTTTACATTCTATTTTCCAATTTCTAATTCTTCAGCTCTGTTTATTCTACTTAATAACTTTTTAAAATGTTTATCTTAATATTGTCTTTAATTTCTATACTTTTTTGACTTTTGAAGTTACAAACTTTTGGGTGTAAGATAGGCTACAAGAATGTTTTGTACAACATGGGGAATATAGCCAATATTTTATAAAAATTGTAAATGGAGTGTAACCTTTAAAAATTGTATAAAATTTTTTTATAAAAAAATGAGATCTTCCTAAACTGCTTAAAAAAAAAAACCTGACTCTTCTTACCATATGGTTTCTATTTCTTCCTTTAGCTCTTTGAACATCTTTAACTTTTTAAAAATCTTGTATTATGGAATTGTTAACATTTTTTATTATGGACATCTCATACATACAAAAGAGAGAATGGTAATGAACCACCTGTGTCATTCACCCAGCTTTTAGCAATTACCAACATTCTGCCTTTCTTTAAGCATACTTATTTTAAAGATGCCTTTAGATTATTCTGTTATTACCTCTAATTCTTGGGGTGCCAGTTCTCTTGTCCTGTTACACTACCATATGATGGTTTATTTCCTCTTGCAGTGGTTTGTTTTTATTTTTCAATATACACTCATTTTGAGTTGGGGTTTGTTTCCATGGGAGTCCCACGTGCTTTGGATTATGTAAACATTCCTAAGGGGAGTTTTGTTTTCTCCTCTGCTAGGATTCTACAAGTTTAGCTAGTTGCCATTGGTTTAGGGTATGCGAATTTGGAGTCTGCATCTGTGCCTAGTGAGAGCCTGGGTTTCCATTTCTTATGGACCCTCTTTTTCCATGAGGCCCGTAACAGATGGCAAGGTTCCTTGCTACTTCTCCGGGTTGGTGGGCAGTTTTTTAACCCCCAGTTCATAGAGGGTGGAAGCCTAGTCCTTCCTGGCGTCTGGCTTTACACATTTATCTCAGCTCCGGTTCCTGGCACCCTTCTCCCTTGGGGTGATTAAGTCTCCAGTCCTCAGCCCTCAGCTGTTAAGAACTATATCCAAGTCCCTTCTTCCTTGAGTCCTTCAGCTTCGGTACCTGCTCACTGCTCTCTGATTCCTTCCTGTTTGTTTCTGGCACTGTGGACACTGCTTTCTTTCTTGGTTTCAAGCTTAGCTGTATGTGTAAGGGGGGTAGAGTGTTACATTTTATCTAGTGTATCTAGTGTTTCTAGTGAGGTTTTCTTTGGGCAGGGAGGGAGGTGGTAGAGTTGCTCCATTTCAGAGTATCCCCACTCGTGATTCTGTTTGCTGCTTTGTTTGTGTGTGTATGTTTGTGATTTATAATAGCTTGGACTTTTTTGCCTCTCCTATGCCAGGTATTTGCCATATTTCAGTGTGTGAAGCAGGCCCTGATATTAACCCCTTCACGTGTTTGTTTTAGTTTATCGATGAGGAAAGAAGGGAGAAGCAGGCTGCCTGTAGGCTCACAGCTAGGAAGCTCTGCTGTGAACATGGGCGGTCTGCCTTCGCCGCCCTGTGTCTCTTCCTGGGCTCCCTCTGTTCCAGAGAGAGCAGAGCAAAGATAATCTTTCCTCAGTGCTTTCATTTCTCTAAAAGTAACTTTATTTCTTCTGATTGTCAAAGTAATTCTGACTCACTTTAGAAAATGTAAAAATCTGTAAAGGTGAAAATGTAATCACCACAACCACATAACTTAGATGTAATTAAACATTTTCTTATATTTCCTTTGTGTGTTTTTTAATGCCCATTACAGGCATATTTTTTGATTTGTATACAATTTTATGCCTACCTTCTATCACCTAACAAACCATGAGCAAGTTTTATCATTAAAATTTATTTTAAAGTGTTGTTTTAAAATAGTTTAATTTTTAAAAAACATATTGCAGAAGTTATATTGACTCAAATGATTTTACAAATGCAGAAATACATGAACTAAAAGTCAGACTGGCTTTCCAGGTCATTGTTGTTAACAGTTTGCTCTTTACCTTTTCAGAGCTTGTTTTCTTCACAAATACGTTTGCTTGTTTGTAACAAAAATAGGAGTTCTATAGCTTACTTTTTTACCCAGTATTATGGCTGTCCTTTCATGTGTGTTTATAAAGATCTATTTATTAATGTTTTTAACATCACATCTCAAAATTATGTAAGTAATGTGAATAGATGCTCATGAAAAGTTGAAACAATATAGGAAAATACAGAGAAAAAATTAACAGTTTAAAAAAGCGTGTCTTGTTGCCTACCCTTCCGGCTCCCATCCCAGAGGAGGCCACAGTTAGGCAGGAATCAGCTTCCACGGCTGTTTCTGTGTATTTAGCCACTTAGCGCATAGTCACAGAGTAGACGAGAGTGTGTGTGCTCAGGATAAATACAGGCTGTCTTTGCAGATGCTGTTCAGCCCTTTACCACTGTGTCTGTATTTTCGTGGTAGATTGTTCTAGAAGTTGAATTTGCTGTATCAGAGGGTATAGGTATGTTACTATCTTTTCATATGTTTATTTGCCTTTTGCGTTTGTTCTGTGACTTACTCTGCCTGTACGCTTTGCCTGTTTTTCTTTCTTTTTTTAACTGTAAAAAACAGTTGAGATTTACTGTCCTGACCAATTTTTAAGTGTATAGTACATATTATTAACTGTAAGCACCATGTCGTACAGAAGATCTTTAGAGCTTTTTCATTTTACGTGACCAAGACTTACTGCACCCACTGAACAGCAGCTCATTTCCCCTCCCCCCGACCCCTGGCAACCACCATTCTACTTTTTGCTTCAATGAGTTTAACTACTCTAGTTACGGCATATAAATGGAATCATGCAGTATTTGTCCTTCCGTGAGTGGTTTATTTATTTTATTTACATTTATTTAAATTTTTATTGCAGTGTTTCCATTATTTAGCATGGTACCCTCCAGGTACATCTGTGTTATCACATGTTGCAGGATTTCCTTTTTTAATGACTGAATAATATTCCATAGAGTGTGTTAACCACATCTTCTTTATCCATCCATCCACTGATAGACACTTAGGTTGATTCTATATCTTGGTTATTGTGAATAATGCTGCAGTGAATGTGAGATTACAGATGTCTTTTCAAGATCTTGACTCCAGTTCTTTTGATTCAATACCCAGAATGGGACTACATCAAAGTAAAGAGTTTCTGCACAGTAAAGGAAACAATTAACAGAGTAAAAATGGCAACCTAGAGAATGGGAGAATACACTTGCAAACCATACATTTGATGAGGGATTCATATCCAAAAGACATAAGGAACTCCTACAACTTGACAGCTAAATAAATAAATAAATAAATAAATAAATAAATAAATAAATAAATAAAATAGCCGAATTAAAAAATGGGCAAAAGATTTGAATAGCTGCTTCTCCAGAGAAGACGTAAATGGCCAGTACGTACATGAAAAGATGCTGAACATCACTAGTCATCAGGGAAATGTTGCCTGTGCTTTTGATGTCATATCGAAGAAATCATTGCCAAGACTGATGCCATGAAACACTCATCCTGTATTTTCTTCCAGGAGCTTTACAGTTTCAGGTCTTATGTCTGTAAGTCTTTAATCATTTTGACTTGATTTGTATGTATGGTGAAATGGGATCCATTTTCATTCTTCGTATGTGGATATCCAGTTTTCCCAACACCATTTGTTGAAGAGACTGTCCTTTCCCCAGTATGTATTTTTGGCATTCTGTCAAAGATGAGTTAACCATATGTGTGTGGGTTTATTTCTAGGCTTTGTATTCTGTTCCATTGGTCTATATGTCTGTCTTTATGCCAGTACCTTACTGTTTTGATTACTGTAGCTTTGTAATATTTTGAAATTAGGAGGTCTGAGGCCTCAGCTTTGTTCTTCTTTCTCAAGATTGTTTTAACTATTTGGGGGTCCTTTGTGGTTCCATATGAATTTTAGAGTTTGTTTTTTTTTTTTTTTTTTCTATTTTGGTTAAAAAATGCTGTTGGGATTTTGATAGGGATTGTATTGAATCTGTAGAGCACTTTGGGTAGCATGGACATTCTAACCGTGTTAAGTCTTCCAGTCCATGAACATGAGATGTCTTTCCATTTATCTCTGTCTTCTCTGTTTTCTCTCAGTAGTGGTTTATGGTTTTTAGTCTCCATATGGTTTTTATCTCCTTGGTTAGATTTATTCCTGAGTATTTTATTCTATTTGATGCTATTGTAAATGGGATTGTTTTTCTTAATTTCCTTCTCATATTGTTTTTTGTTAATGTACGGAAACAACTGATTTTCGTATGTTGAGTTTGTATCCTGCAACTTTCTGGAATTCATGTATTAGTTCTAATGGTTTTGTGTGTCTGTGTGTATAATCTTTAGAGTTTTCTACATACAAGAGCATATCGTCTGCAAACAGATAATTTTCCTTTTCTCTTTCCAGTTTGGATGTCTTTTCTTTTTCTTGCCTAATTGCTCTAGCTAGGGATTCCAGTATTGTATTAAATAGAAGTGATAGGAGTAGGCATCCTTGCCTTTTTCCTATCTTAGAGGAAGAGCTTTTAGTTTTTCACTGTTAAGTATGTTAGCTGCAGACTTTTCATATATGACCTTTAAAATGTTGAAGTAGTTTTCTTCTATTGCTAGTTTGCTGAGTATTTTTATCATGGGAGGATGTTAAATTTTGTCAAATGCATTTTCTGCATCTGTTGAGATAATCATGTGATTTTTATCCTTTGCTCTGTTGAATGTAGTGTAGCGCTTTGATTGATTTTTGTGTGTTGAATCATCCTTGCATCCCAGGGATCAGTCCTACTTGTCATGGTATATGATCCTTTTAATCTGCTCTTGAATGTGGTTTGCTAGTAGTTTATTAAGGATTTTACGTATATATTCATCAGGTAGTTTTCTTGAAATGGCTTTTTCTGGGTTTGGTATCAGGATAATGCTGGCTTCATAAGATGAATTTAGAAGTATTTCCTCCTCTTCAATTTTTGGGAAGAGTTTGGGAAGGGTTGGTGTTAATTTGTCTTTAAATGTTTGGTAGAATTCACTTGTAAAGCATCTAGTCCTGGGCTTTTCTTTGTTGTGAGGGTTTTGATTACTGATTCAGTCTCCTTATTAGTTATAAATCTGTTCAGATTTTCTGTTTCTTCATGATTCAGTCTTGGTAGGTTGTAAGTTTCTAGGAATTTATCCATTTTTTCTAGGTTATCCAGTTAACTTGCATGTAACTAGTCAGAGCTGTCTCTTATAACCCTTTTTGTTTCTGTGGCATTGTTGTAATGTTTTCTCTTTCACTTCTGAATTATTTTTCTCTTTTTTTCCTTCTTTGTTTAGCTAAAGGTTTTTCAATTTTGTGAATCTTTTCAAAAAACCAACTGTTAGTTTCGTTGATGCTTTTCTATTCTCTTTTTTGTTTATTTTTGCTCTAATCTTTATTATTTCCTTCTTTCTGCTAACTTTAGGCTTAGTTTGTTCTTCTTTTTCTAGTGCCTTGACGTATAGAGTTAAGTTGTTTATTTGACATCTTTTTTCTTTTTTAATGTATATGTGTTTATTACCAGTATAAACCTCTCTCCTGATACTGCCTTTGCTGCATCCCACGGGTTTTGGTGTGTTGTGTTTTTGTTGCCTTTACCTGTTTTTCTATGCTGTTGTCTTTCTTATTGATCTGTAGTAGCTCTTGTGCATAGCTCTTTGTCTTTATGTTTCAAGTATTGTTTAAGTTGTTGGTCTTTCATCTTGATTTGTAGCTCTTTCATCAGGCAGTATGAAATTTTGATGTGGCTAAATCTATTGATCTTTCCCTTTATGGTTTCAGTCATACTTAAAAAGGCCATCCCCTCTGCAGGATTACAAAAAATGTATATTGTTATTATTATTTTATGGTTGTATTTTTATATGTAGATCTTTACTCCATCTAGAATTAATGGGAAGGATGTGAAGTAGGGATCAAACTCTTAAAAAGCAGTGTTAAATGGCTGCACGATGTTCTGTCACATGGATGGCACATTCATATGTTGCCTGTTCCCTTATGGTCACACATATAGGCTGTTTCTAATTTTTTGCTTTTATAAATAAAATTGTACTGTATTTCTAGTTGCTTCCTTAGGGTAGATTCATAGAACAGAATTACAAGATCAGAAGGAAACTAAGAAAGTAAGGCTGTCACAAGCAGGGACTTGAAGGTGCACTGTCTGCATCTGATTGTCAACTCCACTCTTGGGTCACTTTGCAGCTTCTTCAAGTCACTTCCTTATGCCTTAATTTTTCTCATCTGAAAAAATGAGGGTAATAATAGTACCCACCTCAGAGCATTGTGCTGAGGTTTAAATGTTTAATACACATAAAACACTGGAACTGGGCACATAGTAAATGCCCGATTATTATGTTACTGCTGCTGCTGCTGTTTTTATTGTGATGGGCATTTTAAGGCAGGTGACTTTCAGAAAAGGTCATGCCATTTTTATATTTCGCTATGGGAATATAGGAGATCCCATTGCCCCAACCCTTGTTATCATTGAATATTATCATTTTTTTAAAGCTTTGCTAAGTTTAGGTACGAATAACAGGCTCCTTTTTTGCTGAATCGTGCGGTGTGGGTGGGAGGATGCGCACTCTTTTATCCTCTTGAACCTTAAAATTAAACTGCTTTCTTTAGAAAATGGCTTATATTGCCTTCTAGGTTCCTTTTATGGAGTTGTATTTTAGCACTCAAAGCCCACCTCTGCTTTTAAGTATGTGATTTTCCTCCCAAATTCATCACTTAGGCTGCAGTGACTCTCAGAAGTTTGTTCTTGTGGCTTATTCTTCAGGTGCTGACATTCATTTGAGCCCTTACCATCTGCCAGGCCCTGTGCCAGGTACACAGGCCTCACAGAGGAGTAAGTTGCTGTCCACATTCAAGACACTCAGCCTGGGGCACGGGGACAGGGCGGGGCAGCTGGCATCAGAGTTGGAGCGTGTACAGCATAGTGCCACCCCCAGGCTGGGGGTGTGGGGTTGGAAGCAGGCCTAGAGAAGCTCTCAAAACTGTAAACAGGGCTGGCTTTTAATACGAAGTGCAACTGTGTTCTGCCTGAGGGGGCTTGCTCTGTGGAACCTCAAACTTGACTTTTTTCTTTTTCACTTTATAAAATAATTCATCATGGCATTTTTTAATGCATTCTTCCTATGCATTTAAAATATGTTAGTTTGAAGAAAAGAAATTTTATGAAACTTTCCTGAAGCACTGACGTTGGGCGGGCTTCCCAACCTCGGGTCTTGGTCTCCCCTCCTGTCAGAGAGGGTCGGGTGAGGGCTTCTTGCGTTCGGCTCTCCAGCACTGAGCCCCCCGAGCTGTGTGCTGTGAAGGGCTGTCAGCAGCCATTACGGAGGTTCAGGTGGTAGGTAGCTCACGGCGGAATACGCAGTACTATCAGCTCAAATTCCGGAGGGACAGGGGGCTGGGCCTTTCCTCAGTGGCGCTGAGGCTTAGACTTGGCCGGGCCAGTTCACTCTGTGGCATAGAGGTGTCCTCATCACCAACAGTGCATTTTAGTTTTTCTTCCTCCTTTTGTAGGAACACCTCATTTCTGGGCAGTCTTCTTGGTTATTTCTTGAAGTGACTGTGTGCCTAGATGGAAAAGTAGGATTGCCACCTCTTCCTCCACCCCCACCCCCACCCTTTCTCCGTTCCTGCTTTATCAGAAAAGGGCCCCTTGGCTCTTTTTCCAAGCCACCGAGTTTGAATTGATCTTTGTTGCCAGTAAGAGATAGGGAGGTGCTTTCGGGTTCCTGCTAAAGTTACCTGACAGCGGAAGGTGTGCATCTGATAATTATAACTCTAGTGCTTCCAAGGCCTGAGCGGTTGAGCTAAGAGCAGTAATCCTGATCTTATCAGGAGGGTTTTGTAGTCCAACAGTGTTGGTTATAACAGTATCTGTTTTACTTCCTGGGGCTCCTCTCTCCTCTTAGGATTTGCTTATAATCCTGCCCATTACCCCCTTGTGCATGTCTCATTACCTCCTGGGATCAGTTAAAACTGGTGGGAAGGCAAAGATGTTTTTCTTTTCTTCCTCCCAGGATCTGGGATTTGGACTTTTAACGTCACAGCATCATCAGCCCGTCCAGCAGTAGTCACAAGCGTGGCACAGGTAGCACCTACGGAGCCACAGGGCTGACTCAGGAAAAGATAGTTTACAGCTTATTTAAAAAATAGCAACAATACTAACAACAGCAAGATTCATCCTGAAGACTTTTGTTACATTTTGTATTTCAGAGTTATTAACTAGGATCCATGAGCTTGGGATCAGCCCTTTGAAGTTTAGTGATTTAACTAATGACTACTTTTGAGGTCAGGTCCTAGGAATTTGCCCAGATATGAGCCTTAGGTGGAATTCAGAATCTATTAGGTTATGGAGCATAGACAGAAGGAAAACATGACTGTTCTGTGTCTTCAGAGAACACTCAAGAATCTCTATAAAAGTTGTAGCGTCTGTGATGGTGTTCTAAGGACAGTAGTTTCTTAGAGGTTTCAGAATATGGGGAGCTCAAGTGAAGAGTCAGTAGCTTAGCTTCTGTGCTTTAAATCTGAAGGAAAGAGTTAACTCTTGCCTTGGGGAGGAGTGAGGAATGGGAACTAAAATTGCTTTGGACATCTGAGCTGTGCTTTAATAAGATATTCCAGGTGGTCAAGGAGTAATCCTAAAATAGCCTAGATACTTAATTGCTTTTAAAGTCAGGCGCTTCTGTCTCTGGGGAGGTACAGCTCTAAGGAATGCAGTGCTGGCTCCTAAGATCTTAGAGGCGTGGTCTGGCTTGGCCTTTTTTTTTCCCCCAAATCCCAGTAAAAAGAGAGGCCCAAGGTAGCTTTCTTGGGTCAGGAGACGCTGGTTAGATGTCTCCCTTTCTCCTCACTACAAGTTTGGCGATGAGCCTCTGGCTCCTGCTGCTGCCAGCTGCCATACCTGGCTTCCTCCAGGGCTGTGGGATTGGTCTTGGCAACCACCCATACACCCCAGAGACAGTGATCTCTCTTCATTAGTGCTCAAAGGCTTCCTGCTTGATCCCCTACCTAATGTCTCTCCATTTCCATCAGAACCTACCTTTCTCACTATAAGATTCAGATTCATCCTTCTCTCTCTTTCATCCCCTCATTCCAGATCCAGTTGATTCTCTGACTTAGGAGCTCTGACATTTCTCCCTGGTTCTACTGCTTCTCCCCCGCCCCCACCCGCCGCACCCCCGCCTCTACCCAGATTCTCAGTGTGAGCTACTGCATAGCTGGCCAGCCCCAGTGCTGGCTTTCCCTCTCAAGTCTTCACTACTGTTTACAGAAGTAATATATTGACATTGTAAATCATTACTGAGGAACATGAACAATGTATTTTATTAGAAGAATAGTCATACTCCTCTCTTACTTGAAAGACTAAATATTGTGACAGTGTCAGTTCACTAAATTATTCTATAATTTCGGTGCAATCTCAATTTTCTTTGTTGATGGAGAGAGAGGGGGGGAGAGCAAGTGATCCATCTTGACAAGTGATTCAAATGTTAATTTAGAAAAAAATAAACAGTTTTTTATGATTGTCTCCCTCCCCGTTAGACTGTAACCTCCAGGAAGTCAGAGGCTCTTACCTCTCTTCTTTTTTCCTTGGAACGTTTCGCAGTATCAGTATCAGGTATATCCTAGTGATCAAATACCTGTATGTGAATCAATAAAATGAAAACATTGAAAAGTGAAAATCCTCTGTAATTCCAGTCTGATTAGGTGTCTACATACATTTGTGTGTGTATGTTATATTTTTTCAACAAAAAAGGGCCATTAAAATCATCCAAAATACTGATTTAATCACTTTTTTTTTTTGGTTCACAGAACACCCACTGCCTCCCCCCTTCACGGTTCAGAGTTTAAATTTCCTTCTGGTATTCAAGGCATTTCACAGCCTGTTTCCACCTTAACTATTCAGACTTGCATCCTCCCTGCCAAAACATGCCTTGTTTATCCCCCACTTCATGCTCATTGAGACTGTAAATCTCTCAGCCCATTCTTCTAGGCCCCCTTCATCTCCACCTGTGAGCTGCCTCCTTTCTTCCACCTCCTGGGCACTTTGTGTTTTGGTACTTTGGCTTGCTCTGCTTGTTAAATGCAGTTTGTGTCTACCACGGAGTTGTGGTAGTGGGCACCACGTCTCTTGTCCCTCTCAGCATTCTCAGCAAGTTGCTTAGTGCTCTGCCTGGGGTGGTTCTCAGGAAGTCAGCGCTGGATGAATTTGTCATAGGCTCTTTGCTTCTCAGGACAGAATTGGCCCCCGGGGGCCCTCTCATCCGGGCCTCTGTCATGTTGGATTCCACACTGTGACATCCCAGATAGATGGTCTTCTACGAGCGAGAAGATGCCAGCCTCCTGAGAAGGCCCACTCCATTGTTGGGCAGTTCTGATGGTTAGGAAAGTCCTAATCGACCTGAAATCCCCCTGCTGATTTCTGCCCAGTGAAGACTTCTGTCTTCTGGGGCTTTAGAGAGAAAAGGAGAGGAAATAAAAAGACAGCACTGCTTCCTCTTCTGCAAGGCAGCCTTGTAGATTTTCAAGGATAATGAATCCATTTCCCCTTTTCGATCTTCCAGGGTTGAGGTGTTGAGGAAGCACTACTTACACTTTGAGTAACAGTCAAATTAGACTTTGGTTGTTTTTTTGAAGGCCTTTTATGTGCATGTTGGGGTGCTAGGGCCGTATTCTTCTGGTCCCCTCAGAGACATAACCCACCTGTATCTTTCTCTACTGAGAGGAAGGCAGGGGCTCCTCTTACCCAAGGTGCTCTGTTTTGGAGGTAGTGGAAAAGGTTAGCAATTCTTGCTCCAGAGGCCCCAGATAAGTCTCCTGGGCTGGCACTGTGTGAGGGCTGGTTTTCTGTTTGCCTGCACCTCCTGGATGAGTCGAAGCCAATGAGAAGAATCAGGGAGGAGGAGAAGCTCCCATTCACAGGCGCCTCCTGAGGCCAAGACGTGGCCTTGTGGGCACTCTGTGCACACAGGGCTTTCTTCTGCTTTCCTTCCCTCTCCCCCTTCGTGATGCCCCCACCCAGACCACTTTGTACTGTTCTTTCAATCCACGAGGCAGCGTGGTGTGACAGAGCCAGGCAGGCCCAGGTTTCAGCACTGGTGCTGCCACTTAGAAGCTCTCAGACCATGGGCAGATAAGTAACTTGCTCTTTGAGCCATTGTTTTCCCGTCTCCAAATAACCACCTCAACATTGTACAATTAAGTGAGAAATGCGTGGGGAGCTCCGGCCCGGTCCTTGCTACGCAGATGCATAAACACTAGCTTCCTGCGCCCCTTTCTCCTTCCCCTGACCTTCTTTCACTACCAATTTTGAGAGATTTAAAGGCAAAATACTCTGTGGCCCCCTTGGGGAGAATGAGCTGACTGTGGATATAGTAGCCAAAGCTAATCTTGGGTGGGTATTTGGGAGCAAACTGTCAGTTTCCTGTGAGCTCCTGGTGAGATCAAAGTGGTTAAAGGGGCTTCTCAAGTAGGAGAGGCTGAGAAGGTTGTAAATGGCAGTTAGTGGCCGCTCTGCCTACTGTCTCTCGTGCACATTTCTGGGCTGTTGAGCACTGCTGCCTGCTACCCGCAGGGAACAAAGCCCGTAGACTTGTATGTGGCAGCCCTTCAACTGAAATGCTTTTCTCGGGGACCCCTCTTGACCCCTGAACTGTTGAGTTGGCTCTTTTGGGGTGTGTTTTCCCCATACCTGCCACTACTGCTCCCTACTTTTCTCCATCACTACAGTCTCAGTCAGCCACACTCAACATTCAAGAAAAAAATCATTTCTGGGCTGGTAACTCTCCAGCAGTCATGCCCACACCCTGTTGATAGGCCAAGAAACTTCCTGCACAGAAACTTGAAGTGCGTAAGTGAGCTGTAGTTTTACAGCAGTTGATTCGAGTTAAGAACCAAGAGAATAATTGCTGAAGCCTATAATCTTCCCAGTGAAAGGAGGAGGGGAGAACAGAGGCGTCATGGGGCTGGGGGTCCCATGGGGAAGCCCATCCCTGTCTTTCAGCAGACATGTCAGTGCTTTTTATGTGCTGGGGGCTGGGGATACCCTGTCATGATGCTTACAGGCTGGGGACAGAGACAGAACACAAGGTGACACAGCCCAGAGGAGAAAGACGCTGGTGGGCATAGGCAGGAGGCTTCCTGGAGGAAACGGCATTCCAGCTGGACTGTGGTTCAGGGCGGGCAGGGCTCCGGAATTACTCTCACCTCAGCCAGAAAATCCTGTGAAGCTGGGTCGAAGTTTAACTGCCCCGAGACAAAGTAATGCAAAGAGAGTGGACATTTCCCCGTCAGCCCCAGTGAATGTTTTAAACTAAGTAATGACCCAATCTTGCCTTGAACAGAAGAAAACACCTTCATTCACGGACAACTCTTTTCCTGTGTTTTCTTTAAGTCATAACTGACATTCTTATCTGTGGAATGGGTCCAACAGTGGGATTACTGAAAAACTGTAGTGTCTTGTTTGCATCCTGTTCTGACAAGTGTCCTGTCTTGTGTGGTCACTGAGCTAGGGCCATTCCAGGCTAAAATCCCATCTTTAAGCAGATTTTTAATCTGAGTGTTTCAAACTTAGTGGGCTGTGGTGAGTGCACTATCTGACCACTGTCCCTGTGCTGTAGTTTGTAGCTGGTGAGAGCAAAGGGGTCATGACAGCCCCCACTCCATCCTACGAGGAGGCGTTCTCCTCTGTTCCCCTCTGTTCCTGGAGCCTCGCACCCAGGTGTTTATTTTCACACGTAGTCACACCCTGGTGGCACTGGCCTGCTTGTTTTTACACTTCTCTCCTGCTGTGGAAAGCCCTGTCTGAGATTCTAGGTTGTGGATTCTGTCCTCCCCACCCAACTGAGTGTTAAATAGTTTCTGAGTGAGCATTCAGAGCGCCTGGATGTTACCGTGATTTGTAAAACACAGTGTTTTCATCTCTCTTGGTGACCAATAGAGAAAAAAATCGAGTTGGGAACTGAGCTGCCTCAGTAAACAGCTGACATAACAGAAGCAGCAATGATCCCCCGTTAAATGTCTTTCAGCCAATAGGGGCTCCTGGGTAATTGACTTTCCAGCAGGAATTACTGGCTCAAATGAAATCACTGGGCATTAGGGTGACCTGCTACAGCCTTTGAAAGGGGACTGTAACTCTGTCTGGTTTTGCTGACCTGACAGGCATAATTCATCTTGATTATTCATTGTGCTAGTTGCCACCAGATTTCTGTTGACTGTAATTACAACATGGGGATGGGTTTTAGCTTTTTTTTTTTTTTTTTTTTTAAGATAGTGTTCCTTCTGCTTGGCTGTTGGCCTCCCTGAGCTGAAGGTGCTGTGGGAAGATTTCTGCAGCATCTGCCTGGGGAGACGATGAGCACACAGTCAGATAGCATTTCCTGAGCACTTCCTTACACAAGTCTCTTACTAGATAAGCAGGGAAACAACTTGATGTAGCCTGTTTCATGTCAACTGACAGGGTGCCACTTCTTAGTTATACTTCCGTGTGTGCTAAATCGCTGCTCTCAGAAAGTGGGTCTATATCTCAGAGCCAGCTTTGTGTGGGGGAAGCAAAGTGTGGTCCCAAAATATAACTGAATAATACCTCCTGCTTTCAGGCAAGCTTTAACTAAAAGGGGCAGTGGGAGAGAATGGAATTAGCCCAGGCTTTCATTTTATTGACACAGTTTTACGAGATCCCTGTGCAGTCCAAAGAATGTCCTCCCGAGAAACCTCTGCTCCCTAACCCCCGATATTCCTCCCCAGCCACTTACACACCCCAGCCAGCTGGGAGGCACATGCGTGTGCTCGTGCATGTGGGTGCGCCTGTGGTCCTGGGGGAGAAATGAGAGAGTGATCGGCTCAGTGTGTCCAGTCCATCCACTGGGTCCTCCCCTGACCGGTGGGGCAGGGTGAACGGGTGACGTCTGCTCTGGCATGTCATCCTCCCCACTAGCAGAGGGCTTTGTGGGCTGTCCTGTATGACACATGTTTCTGTATGTTTTCGGAAGAGGTGCTTCACTGGTTCACATAACTAGTTCATGCCTTTTCACAATGATTATAGTTCATTAAGCATTCACTGGGGCCTGGTAAGTATCAGGCAGTGTGCTTGCACTGGAGGTACAGAGATGAATGATACACTTGGCTCCCTAGGAGCTTACAGTACCTGGGGATGACAGATAATTCTATGAGATTGTAAGCTTGAGATGTACAGAGAGTACTTCCAGAGTACTTATGCAGCCAGGTGTGAAGGGAAGGCTTCCCATAGAAGATGGTGCCTGATATGAGGAGTAAGAGTTACCCGACTGAATGAAGGTAGGAAGTAGATTTCAAGAACATAAAACAGAAGCGTATTTGCACTTCCTCCAGTTCAGTTGAATGGTGTTAGTTTAACCTAATCAATTAAATTAGATTTTTATTATTTCTCTAATGAAAAGGAACTCCACCCTAGTGGGAGAGTCTCTGTACCTTGGGAATAATCTCAGGCCCTGGGGCCCTCGTATCACTAGGTAGTTCTAGAAGTGGAGCTTCTAGTGGTGAAGCTTGGCTGGGACAGCACAAGATCTTTGAGATCTTTGAGGTGTTTTTCCTGCTCCCTCTATCTTCCACTTAGAATGCCGTGTGGGAAGCCAGGCGAGGTATCTTCACAACATACCGTATAATATACAACAAACACACCATAAAACATACGAACATATGCCATACAGAATCTGAAGAAAAATGGTACATCTCAGAGTGATGGCTTCCGGAAGATCAGCTAGGGATGAGCAGTCCTCAGAAAACTGGGCCTTTGTGTCCTCCTCCTCCTCCAGGATCAGGTATAAGTACCACCCACCCACCTCCAGCAGACAGAGATGATTCTTCCACCTGACTCGCTCTGGTTCTGGAACCATAATTGAAAGAAAAACAAGATGTGGCAGAGGGAGCCAGGAGAGCATGGTTGCTAAGGATCTTCATCTGCACCCTGAATGACTGCCTTGCCCGCTTTCACTCGGTCCTACTCTCTTCTGAACTCTGTGCTTTGTTCCCCTTTAGAATGGTGGTTTGGCCTGGAGTGATGATGCGGATGGAGGCCGGGGAAGAGAGATCTCTCGAGATTTTGCCAAGGTCTGTAACGTTCCCTTTATGATAATGAAAGGGGCAGTTCTGCAGTGGGTTGTTGTATCTGATCCCCAAGGAATAAGGAGAGGAGTGGCCTATGAGACTCATTTGTTGTCACTCCGATGGCTGTGTATCTCTGGTATAGGACTTCCTGCATAAGATGTAATTTTTCACTGTGCTTTTTTTTTCCCCTGGGGGGATCGGGATTGCAGCTATATGAACTGGACGGTGATCCGGAAAGGAAAGAGTTCCTGGACGACCTCTTCATCTTTATGCAGAAGAGGGGTGAGTGTGCAGTCTAGTCATCATTTCAATTCAGTGAATGTTTATTGAGTGCCTACTGTGTGCCGACCACTGTTAGCCACCTTCCCTGCAGAGTACCAGCATCTTAGCCCAGGAGGACAAGAGCCTTCTGGTCCGGGACTTAGCCAAGTAACTGACAACCAGATTGAAGAGGGCGGAGAGGGCCTGGGTAGACAATGAATGGAGTGATCATCCAGATTTGGTCCTGCTTTATTTTTGTCACTCTTCTTCTGATTAATTGCTCTCTGGAGTCATTTCAAATTCAAATCTACTTTTTTCTTAGCCTTATAGCAGCCCTGGACATCACCTAAACTAGTATGTGGGGCTTCCTGTTGGTGCACCCAGCCTTATAAAGGCTTAGAATGAAAGAATCGAAGACCTCAGGATTTGTTGGGAGGGTCTGAAACGATCCATGGAAAGGAAAGGCTAACTCTCTTTTTCTTACCCATTGGCTCTTTGATTTTGGCATCCGCTGGCTTGGTTGGTGTGCTCTGCAGTGTAAATGTAGGGTACATGGACACCTGCTTTACAGTGCACTTTCTCACTTCTCTGTCCCTCTCTCCTTCTCACTCCCCATTCCACCCACCCCCAACCATCTCCACTTTGGACCATGGAGTGTCTTGAGCCCAGTGACTCAACTTCCTGACTCTATGTCCTGTCATAGCAGTGGGTTTACCAACCGGGTCAGCCCTCAGAAAGCACAGCCAGAACCCCAGCCTCTCTAGGAGATGATCCTCAGCAACCTGTGTAGCTCCTCCTCCATCACCCTCAGGACCAGCAGCCTCCCTGGGACCCTGCCTGATCATGCATCCCTTAGATTTTGTGTTAGCTCCTTTATTTGAGACCTGGGAATGAAATCCTCCTTTTTTACCTAGTCTGAGCTATAATGACAGCCCCCAACAACTAAATATTGAGTTAACTCCTCTCCCTCCCCTCCGCTCCCCACATCGGTCTGATCCATCCCTCCATCCTCCTCCTTCCCCTTCGTTTACCTGCCAAAGCCTTATTGCCTTCTTAGTAGCATGCCTGTTACTGCTGGTTTGCTTACAAAGGCAGTCGAAAGTTTTGAGTCTCAATTTCCCCCATCTCCAAGCCTATCAAAGCAGTCTGAGCAGCTCTAATTAGTTTACTCCTCCAACTGTTATCTGGAGCTGCATGCGTCAGTAAAAAACCAGAATATAATCCTGAAAGATAATGTGACTGGCAGCAATGAAACTCCCTGGTTACCCTGAGAGAGAGAAATCCACTTAATGCTTCGGTCTCCCCTTCCAATTACCTTTTAATTATTTACAAGCTCCGCAAGCCCAGCTGGTGCAGCCCGGGAGCCAGACTCATCTCAGAGGGGCTGCCCTAGCAATGCGGATTGTAATCCGAGGTGTGGCTCTGCTGCTTCCTTTCTGCTTTATTGCTTTTCTCCTTTCCCAGAAGGATTTTTAAAGGAAAATAAGAGTTATATCCGCCTATCCAAGAGTGAAGGTCGGTAATTGTTTGTTTACTATTGTATGTCCCCACTAGACTAGGAGCTCCTTGAGGACAGCCACTTTGTCATTTCTCCATGTCCCCAGTACTAACACGGGGCCAGGCAGGGAGGGGCTCAGGATGCGTTTGCTGTATGAGCACTCCTGTTGGTTTTCCTGCCTCAGCTGCCTGACACGGGGAGGCAAGCTGCCCCCACCCCCACCCCCACCGCCTCCCCAGCTGCCCTGGAACTGGAGGTCAGCAGTGGGGGGCGTTGTGTGCTAAGTGTCTTGCTGCTCTGCAGCACTGGGGGCCCGCCAGGCTGCCATCCAGTCTGTTCCGGGGTGAACCCAGAGCAGGAGTAAGTGACTTTCTTTGATCATGTCAGTTTATGATTATTCAGGCCTTGGATCCATCTTTTTTCTGTCTCCAGCACTTATGTTAGGTATTTCACTATTTGCTGGCATCGCCAAACAGAAGGGCAACAGTCAAGTCAGTTTTGCTCCTTGTTAATTGCTCTAACAGGCTTCTCAGCCTCAGCATATTGACTTTTGGGACTGGATAGTCCTTTGTTGGGGGGGGGTGCGCCCCCCTGTCTTAACAACCAAAAATGTCTTCAGATATTATGAATGTTTCCTGGGGGACAAAATTGCCCCCCATTGAGAACCACTGCCACAGAAGGATGGGAAAGATGAAAATCAAAACTTTCCTCTGCGGAGAAACTCTTCAGGAAAATCATCTTACCTCCACTCAGGTAGCAGTGCCTGAGGGCAGCAGGGCCTGTGTCAGATAATAGGGTGAGTGCCCCGTCTGTGGCTGAGTGCCAAAGGAGTGGGTGCTGGGGCCCCACCATGGGCCAGAGTGCAGGTAAGGCCTCAGAGGAGCCGTACACACAGCCGAGCACAGTGGAGGTGATGGGAGTGGGGGCGGAAATGCGGTGGCCTGCGTGGTGTGCGTGGCCCAGGCAGGGCTAGAAGAACCCTTGTCTGTGGCCTGGATGAATCAGCTGGCACCAGACTGTGAAGAGTGGTACTTGGCCAGGCATTAGCACTCCAGTCTATGACATAGCCAGGTTGTTGAAGTTAACACATAGGAGTGTCATCAGAGCCAGGCTTATTTGTCACTCCCAAATTGAAGTGTCTGGGGCACTCAGGAGCCCGATCCTGTTAGCTAGCTGGGTCCAAGCAGAGGCCTCATGGACCCCAGCGGCACATCAGTGACTCATCTTCCAGAGCTATTATGAAGGATAAGCAGTAGATTTCAAAGGAGCCACTGAAAGTGGCCTGAGTCTGAAAGGCCCGGTGACGCCCACCTGGGCCGTGAGTGGTCGGGCAGCTCTGACGCAGCAGGCCACAGTGCAGAGGAAGTGGGCCAGGCTCCGGGGAGGCAGCGCGCAGCAGGCGGCCCCAAGTGACCGCAGCTGCAGGTGATAAAACGGCTGTCCGGTGGGAGAGGGGCCAGGCCTAACTGCTTTGTGCTGGGTCTCTCTGGCTGTTAACATGTTTAGGTGAATTGACTGCAGCAGATGGGCCTTTCAGCTCCGGCACCTTGATTTCTAGGCCAGACCGGGTGCCTTGCACCCTCGTGACCCCTCCCCCACCGGCAGAGCAACTCCCCCCAGAAGGCGCCTGAGCAGAGGCCAGGCAGTGCCCGGTCTGGCTCCCTGTGTCCTGCCTGCCTTGGAAACGGCCACTGCAGCCTGTCAGGAGGCATGCAGAGGGGGAAGAGCCCTGGACGGAGGACGGTGAAGCCAGGGCTAACATCTCCCCCTTCTCCACAATCCTGAGCAAATCCTTCCTCTTCCGGGGACTGTAGTTTCCTTATCTATAAAATGAGAGGGTTCAGTTAGGTTAGAGTCAATCTGGAAGGTTCTTCCCAGTTCTCTGTTCTGTATTACGCGTCCACCATTGTGTCTGTTGAGCTACTGACAGATAATGAGCCTCCCTTGACCAAATATAGAAGGAAAGGCCCTTGAGCAATTTTCTATCAAAATAGTTGTATAAAAACTACACCAAGGACCCCCCAAAACCAAATGCTTCTCTCCTTTCCTTGATGTATTTCCTCTTTTGCTGGCTGAAGCCAAATTGAATTAAACAAGTTGCCTTTGATTCTGCTTCCTCCCCAAATGTTTCCCTAGGAAAGATGGGTTAGATTTCAGGGCTCTGAGACCCTTTCTGCTCACTTTTTGCCACGTGCACCCACGTGTGTGGGTGTGTATATAACACACACATTTATTTCCAAAAATAAATCCAAATAGTTGTAAATAAAATTCTCTGGCTAATTTAACTCACTGTGGGTGGTTTCTGAGGTATCTTTCTCTGGTAGATTTTCCAGGCGGAGAGGTTGGGGTGGGGAAATCTCCTAAGGGAAGGCTTATAAACCATTCCATTCTTCCTTCATCAGGGAGGAAGAGAGCTTGTTCTCTTGTTCCCCAGGCGGTGAAACAGAAGTGTGGTTTCATCAAAGAGAAGGAAGATGATTTTGCTGTTAATTTTATTATTATTATCTTGTGTACTTTATAGAACCTTTCAGTCCATTATCTGATCTGCTGCTCCCCAAGGCTCCAGCGCTGTGAGGTAGAGAGGGCAGAGGTTATCATGTTAGCGGGGAAGAATCAGCCTCCAGGCTAAGTGACTCACCGGAGGCCTCTGGCAGAGCTGATTTAGCACTTGGTCTCCTAAACCCCAGGCCAGGGCTCTTTCCCTCTCCTGCACTGACTGCCCTTGAGAGGCTTGGCTCCATCACTTCCCGTTGGGGAGCGGACAAACCTCGTCTCTCCTCCAGCCTTCTGAGTCCCACGGCGTGTGTGGCCCACCTCCACAGGCCAGTGTCCTGTAGGGTCTTGACAACTCTAGCTGAGTAACATGGGGTAGAACTCTTCATGCAGGAAGTCTTCGTCTCAGGGAAGGGCAGATGGGACAGTTCACAGAGGCTGCCATCTGTCGAGGCAAGATGGGTGGGAGTGGGGACACAGGAGACAGAAGCCCTCACAGCAGCATCTTAGTAGCACGCACCCAGAGCGCCCACGAGCAAGGCTGTCCCCTCCAGCCCCTGCCCCAGCTCTGCACACTAGGCTAAGGACCTGCTTGGTGCCTTGAAGACAAGTTTGTCAAGATCTCGCTGGAGAACTCCCCTCCCTCCCCCACTGGTTCTGTTCAAGGCTGCAAACTGACCTTGGTTTTCCCAAATGGATTGTTGGATCTGTTTTTGATGTGTATATACAAAGAATTTACTGTGGGAAAAAGGCTTGGTCTGCCTCAAAGTGCAGTTTGAGTGTTTTTCCTTCTGTTGTGTGCTTATCTATCCATCTCAGGGAAGGAAATGTTCCTGACATATATTGCTTTGCCTTTTGGTGGAGGGTGTTTCTTGTATATTATTTGTATCTGTACCTTGGACACTCTTCCTGATAAACTGAAATATGTTTGTCAGATAAAATAGGCTTTGGGGTTTCATTTTCTAACTTTATCCCCAAATGAAAGTCCAAAATGCAAATCTTTGTCTTGGGATTATCCCTTTGTTTTTGGCTAGATCTTTTTTTCTCCCCAGGTGATCTAACCACTGTTCAAATACGGGGGGTTTTCCCCCCAACTTTTAATAGTCATTTAAATACTCTATAACTACCCATTTATCCATAATAATGGAAAGGGATCCTGGTTTTTGAAAGGCATGATTAATTTGAATAGCTCACTTTTGTCTTTAAATTCAGCCTCTTCCTCTTCAAAATCCTTTATTGGTACTTCCAGCACTTGGTAAAATTGATTTGATAGTTTTGCCTCCTTTGTTCTAAAGTGAGCCAGTATTCAGTAAATCGGCCAAGGCTTGCTGTAGGAAAAGTTGGAAGGGAGAGTTTGACCCACTTATCCTGTGTGGAAATCTGTTGGGTCTGGAGAGGCTAGGGACATGGATCGGCAGTGGAAGCTCAAGACAGGCGTGCAGTGCCCAGGCCGGAAGGCCCTTGAGTTGTTGCATCTCTCCCCAGCCAGCCTTCCACCCCCATTCCTGGAGACACCAGACAGGTGTGTTGATCAGCAGCAGGTGAAGCAGAGAAGACCTGACAACCCACATCCTAACTCCTTGGCCAGCTTCTCTGAATACAGTTTTTATGGAAGGAGATAGCACAGCTATAACCATAATTTTATTGTTGGCCACAGGAGAATACAGCACTGCACGTACTGTTGAACTTCACCTAAAGCAATTCATCTGAGCTAGAGTGTCAAGAAGGTAATGGGTTTAAGATCAGCCTCTCTGGCTGTGGTGCCTACAGAGCTCGCACGCATTGCTGAGGGGAATATAAATGGGCATAACCACTGGGAATCTGTTTGGCAGTGTTTACTCAAGCTAAACATAGGCCAAGCCCATTACCCAGCAGTTCCACTGCTGGTGGAGCCCCCACAGAAATGAGAGCTTATGTTCCCTGAGGGGCACAAGTGAGAACAGTTACAGCAGCGCCGTTCATTATAGCCAAAAGCTGGAACGAACTCCCGTGCCCGTCAGCTCTAGAATGGATAGCCCAGTGGTGGTGTAGTCCTGCACTGGATACCACCCAGCAGCGGCAGAGCTGAGTTCCTGCTGGACGCAGCTGGGGTGACTCTCCCAGACCTAATGTCGAACAAAGAAGCCAGAAACAGAAGAATATATACTATGTGCTTCCACGGATGTCAGGTTCAAGAAAGTCACCTTGGTGGTACGTGTCAGGAGAATGCGTACCTTCTGGGAGGGGAGGGATGGGGGATGGATACTGATGGGGAAGAGGCACAGGAGGGTTCTCTGGGGTGCTGGAAATGTTCTGTGTTTTGATCTGAGAAATAGTTACACTCGAGTATAGAGAAGTAAAGCTCTGGAGGGCTGTATATTTAAGATGAGTGCGCTAGACTCCACGTCAGTTGGACCCCTCAGTGGGAAATGGGGCAGAGGGCTGGGGGATATGTGGCAGCGCAGTGCAGCGCAGTGCTAGGGGGTTTGTGCGTCCTTGCCTCTGTCCTGTCTTGGGGAGCAGTCGACCGCACTCCGCCAGACCCAGCTGCTCAGTTTCCCGGTGGGAGGCGTTTTCTCCGTGAACAAGTCGGGGGTGGGGGGTGGGAATCATGAGTCGTTTCTCTGCTTGTTGCTGGGGAGCAGGACTAGAGCAGGACAAGCATTAATGTGCAGAGGAGTGAGCAGGAGTCTTCCCTGCCTGTCTGCTTGCACTTAGCATGGGTCTTCATTCTCCTCGGCGTCCTGGTCGGCCGCCCAGCTCTCTTGACAGGCTATGGAAATGATTAATGATCTTTTCAAAGCCAGGAAAAAGCAGTGAGGGTCCCTGGCAGGGCCACACCCTGGGTCCTGGGCCCCGACTCCTGACCAGTAGGCAGGAAGGCAGCCATGCGACTCTGTCTGGGGTCCCTGCCCCCGATTGCTTCTGGTCTTCACTGGAATGTGCCCGTTCTCTGTGGTGGGAAGGAAATGGCCCTGCCCCCAGCACTCCTGCCATCTCCCATCTTTGTCTCTAGTGCCAGAGGAGACTCCTCACTCTGCCTCCCCCCCAACTCTGCCCTGTCTCCGCAGTCTCAGGAGCACCAGGTGCTAGGGAGCAGTTTTTGTTTGGCTCCATCTGCACTGCCAGCTCCTGCTCACAGCTTGGCCTGCTAGTGTCGGTGCGCAGTGGCAGCCCCACCACCAAGGGTTAAAGCCCCAGGAGCCCTCGCAGCTTCACTGAGTCCAGGGCCCTCATAAAAGCCTTTTCCGCATCGTCCCTTGGGCTGCCTCAGGCTCCCTGGCTGAAATCTGATAAGGGGCCTCTTTGTTGGAACTGTCAGTCTCCTTTATTGAGGAGGGAACTGGAGACCAGTGGCATTTCTTGGGGTACAGATAAGGCCCTGGATTCCTGTCAGAGGGAGCATGATTAATTACTCTCAATCCTAGCTCCTGCTTTGATAGCAGTGACTGACAGTCCACAGGCTTCCCCATCAGGTGCCCCTGTCCCCTCTGGGAGGCATGATGGAGGCAGAGATTCAGCCTCCTGCAGGGCCAGCACTGGTGACCCACAAAGAGCTCCCTGCAGTGGTTGCTGGCCTCCTTCCTGGTTCTCTGCAGGTTGCTTTTGCCGTTATTGTGGGCAGAGGACTGTCCCCTCTCAGGTGAAGAACCTTTTTAGAGGAGATGTAATCCAGCCCAGAGAGCAGGTCAGAGTCTCCCCCTTTTCCCACAGTTGCTTATGGACTTGAATTTAATTCACACACGGGTCCTTCATAGAAGATCCCAAACCATCCATCTCAGGGTCACTTAGCACCTTTATTCTGTAATTCAAGCAAGCTTCTATAACCAGGTCGCCTCCCTTTGGTAATAATCATGACTATCAACTTTTAAGTTTTTATTCACAGATTCATAGGGCTTTAGAACTGGAAGTCATCAAGTCCAAATTCCTCGTTTCAGACAGACAGGAAAACTGGGGCCTGAGTATGTTGTTCCCCACCCCCCAGTATAATGTGCTGGTTCTCTTACTTGTTCAGGCAAGGAGACTCAGTGAAAAGGCCTTCTCCTCTTCTCTTCGTAGTTGAGTCTCCTTGGGACAAGGGAGATGGCCACCAGGCCACTAAGCGCAGAGCGGACTGCAGAGACAGACCAGCCTGAGCATCCTGCCTCTCTCTCAGTTGTTGAAAGAATACAAAGCCAGGGCAGGTTTTGCATCTAGATTGTCTGGATACCGTGAGAAAACCATCTAGAACTGGCTCACAGAGCGGCCTGGGCTTTGTTTCTGTTGGTACTGAGGGGGCTTCTTTTAGCAGTTTCATGGAGGGCCAGCCTCGTCCCCCTAACCCACTGACCCCTGGAACCACGCCCCAGGGGCCTGGGTGAAGGGAAGCATGACCCCACGTGCCCAGAGTGGGGCTGGGCCACAGAGCAGGACCACGGGAGCCACCACTGGAGTTCCAGTGCACCGCTAGCCTGAGGTTTCTCTCCAGAGGTGCTGGGAAGAGGTCACTTTTGGGACTTGAAATTCCGCTTTGCTCCTTCCTTATCTTCTCAGGTCCTCTGTCTACCTGTTTCCTTCTGCCCTGAGCAGTTCTCAGCATAACAGTCACTCCTTGTGACTGTAAAAAGGAGAATTTTTGATGAAATTTCTACCTCTGATATTGTAGTCTTTCAAATAAGCCGTCTCAAATGACCAGACCTTTAGTCCAGTGACTACCCAGAGTGCATCTGTAATTCCTCTCTGGGGCAGTTTGAGCCACACTAGAGAATCTGTCATGGTTTATGGCCACACCTCATCTTCACACAGAGTCAGTGTGAACAGCCTGGTCACTTCATCCTGTTCTCCTGGCTTGCCTCCATCAGTGACCATTTCTAAAAGTACATGCACCCTTTACATTTGAAGATTTACAACCCTTGGAGAGATTCAGATGAAAATAGGGCAAACTCTGAAGGCTGTTCACAAATGGAGGCTTAAAACCATGTGGCAGCTGCTTTCTGAGGTGACTGTTCTGAGGGACAGCACTGCCTCGGCCGGGCCAGCCCTGCTTGGTGGTCACTCAGCCGGCCTGCTCTGTGCATGTCACACACTCAGCCGCCTTCCCCTCTCTAACATCCGTTTCCCCTTCTCTTTGGCCGCACTGAATGAAGTCATGGCTTCTTTACCTGCTCAAAATCCCCAGCTCTCCATCCGTTCTTGTGCTGCTGGCCCTCTTATTGGACTTACAGGACTCAGACCCAAAGGGCTTGACCATATTGGGCCTCAGCTCCCCAGTCTGTTTAACAAGACCGTGACCCTAATGAGCCTGCTGGGGCCTGAGAGAAGAGGGTGACTTCAGTTCGGGGCTGTCAGCATTAGACACGTAGAGCTAGCGGTGGACCCGGCAGGCGCACCGCAGGCCTGAGGGAAGTGCGTCTAATATTGCCAGTTGGGTTACCACAGAGTTGGTTGCTTTGAAGCAACTCTGAGAAGCAGGGTTTTTTAAAGTCTGCTTGGTAATTTAATTCAATAAACACTGCAATATTCAAGACATGGTGAAGGAAAAACAATCCCTGCCTTCATGGCGCTTCCAGTCTCCCCAGGATCCCAGACGAACACACGTGAAGCAAGTAGGTTGTAATTATTTGCCAGACTTGTGGGGTTATAGTAGGAATTCTGAGAGAGAAGAATCCACATGAACTGAGGTACTTGGGAAATCCTCCATGGAGGGAGTGACCATTGAAGGCCAGTGTGGCGAGGATTTGAGCACGAAGCAGAAAGTGGAGAAAGGAGCTTGGTTGGGGTGAGGGTGGGAAGACCCAGCTCACTGGAGTGAGGGTGAGCTTTTGGTACATGCTTGAAGCACGTCACGTACCCTTCTAGGGAGTGTTCTGGAACCCAAGTCATGGGATTGAACGTGCCCGGTAGGATGGGCCGGTGCTGAGCCTTTGCAGGTCTTTAAACAAGGAAGCGAGTAATGTGGTGAAGTAGTGTTTTCATCAGGTTGTCTGGCAGCGGCATGAGGGTTGAGCGCATGGATGCGAGGCTGCTGCAGGCATCGATCGGGGAGCCAGCGAGAGCCTGGCCCGGGGTGGTGGCTGCGGGCCAGAGAGAAGGATAGCTTTGAGAGTCCTCAGAGGAGGAATCTGTGAGCCTCCTGATAGCCTAAAGGTTGGGGAGAGAGGAGAGAGGAGGAGCCAGTGCTGACCTCAGAGAATGATGGTGTTGGGGGAAGAAGAGGAAGTGATGGAATGAGGGAGCTCACCTAAGGGATGAGGTGAGCTCGTGTCTGCATCTCACCTGGGAGGGAACAGGTCACCTGTGCAAAGATCTCCTGGAAGCTTCAGGAAATGAGAGCTTCAGGGTCCTGTGTGAGGGGACCTTGGGAGTGGTCCTCCCAGAATCTCCAGGTGATGCCATGAGGGTGTGACCTCGCCAAGGCCAGGAGTGTGCTCGGGCAGACAGGCCTCCGAAGGAGGTAGGCCTTAGCTAGGAGACCAGTTCTGCCCCCATGAGACTCATCTCTGACAGGAGTAGTCTGCCGTCCAGAACCGCACCGGGAGAAAATTGATCAGCACGCAGGCTCTGTGTCTGGGAGCACACCAGAAGTCCTCTGATATTTTGCCTATGAGTCTTTCAGTCTAACTCTATGGCCCCTCTATCCTTGACCGTCCAAAGACCAACCAGTCAAGACAAAGGTCTTCAAGACCTCTCGCTCCCTCCACGCTTAGAAAAGAGGTCCCGCCACAGCAGTGCCATGTGTTCAGGGCTCATAAATGGGGACCCTTCACTGCACTCTGGCTTGAATTATCCTCTAAAAGAGTTGGTGTGGCCAGCATTCCAGGGCTGAGAAGAAAATGCCATTCCTTGAGGGGAAAGAAGCAGGAGGACCTGAAACAAACAGCCGTTCTCTAGTCAAGCTGGCCCAGCGTCCACCAGGCAGTCAGCGAGACCTCAGTGAGACCGGGGCGGGGGGCGGGGGCAGGGGGCAAGGCAGAGGAGGAGCAGCCTGTGTACAGTAAAAGGACTTGCCATCAAAAGGCAACAAGTCTCATACCCTGCCCCGGACGGTGACCCTTCCCGCTGGAATTCTCCCCTCTGACCTCCAGATCATTAATCCCGAGGCTGCCAAATGACAGTCATCCATCACGCCTCCTGACGAGCATCCCGGCTGCCTGTGAAAGGAGCCCGGCCCCGCCCTCTCTGCCGTCCCCTGGTGCTCATTAGTGGGCCTTCCTGCTCGGTGCCAGGTTTCCTAATCAAGCCCCTGGCTCCTCTCACTTCCCTTTGGGGCCAGTGAGCGGAAGCGGCTCTGACCCTCCCTCTTTCAGAGGCCAGGGAGGGGGTGGAGTGATTAGTGGGGAGAGAATTGTTGAGTGGCTTTTCATCCCCCGGGAGACCTGTGTATCCAGCAGATCCTTTGACACAGCGGGGACACAGCAGAGAAAAAACCATTTCTCCATCCTGCAGCAGGAGAGGAGACAAGGAGAAAGCAGACAGTATGCAAATAAAAAGACAGTTACAAACTGCTCCGAGAGCTGCAAAAGAGTAGCCCAGAGATCTATCCAGGTGGATGATGGGGCAGGACCTCCCTTGTCTAGGGAGTCAGGGAAGGACTTCCCTGAGGAGGCAGCTGAATAGCTTCTAAAGGCTCCAGAGGACTGCCAGCCACCAGATCATTAGGAAAGAATCTGGAATCGCACTGCCAGCAAAACAATTGTAATAATCATAATCTCTGAAGTAATCTAGTCTGGCCCTCTTATTTACAGATGGGAAAAAGACCCAGAGAGGCTATATGTTTTACCCAAGGCCACACAGCCTGTGATTGGACCTGTTCATCCCAAAGAAAACTGGCAACTAGTCTGAAAGGTCCCAGGCTTTGGGATTTCGAGTCAAATTATACTGCTAAGCAGATTTATGAACATATTTCCAGCTCAGCAAAGGTGGGCATCCACAGATGTCTTTTCTTCTCTGCTTGATGATGACACAACCCTCTGTTTTTCTCTCTCTGCACAATCACAGGGACCCCCATCAACCGAATCCCCATCATGGCCAAGCAGATCCTGGACCTGTATATGCTGTATAAGTTGGTGACAGAGAAGGGGGGCCTCGTAGAGATCATCAACAAAAAGATATGGAGGGAGATCACCAAAGGCCTGAACCTGCCCACGTCCATCACCAGTGCCGCCTTCACCCTGAGGACCCAGTGAGTGGCTAGGGCCCTGGGGAAAGGAAGCCGAGGCTGGAGAAAGGGGATGTTTTAACCTAGAGGAGAGGAAGGAAGGAAATTCCACTGTACAGTGAGCAAGATGGGCGGAATTCCCGGAAGAGCCAGGAGCTTTCTCAGACGAATCCCTCACTGGACCTAAATAATCCTGAGAGCTGCCCTTTCCTGAGCATCTCCTATGTGCTGCTGCTTCACATCCTGTTTCATTCAAACCTCACCATCAACTCCATAAAGTAGGCATTATCCTTGCTTTCCAGATAACAAAAACGAAGTCTCAGATGTTAAATCGTCTGGTCAAAGCCATGCCAGCTAGTAAGTGGTCGAGCTGAGATCCACACTTGGGCTTCTGTCTCTGAAATCCACACTCTTACCAGGACATCGTCTCCCACACAGTACCCCCACCCTAAGCCTGGCCCTTCCCACCCACCACTCAGCTTGCCCAGCAACCACGGACCCGGAGGAAGGCAGGCAGTCAGGCCCCTCTGGGACTGGTAACCTATTCTTGTAACCATTTGAGTTAATTACCAGGGTGAGAGAAGCAGTGAGAGCAAGAGTGACATTGGAGGATGAGGACAGAGGGGAAGATGTTCTTTCGGAACTCTGGGCATCACTCTGTGAAGAGTGCGGCAGGAGCAGCTCCCTGTGGGTTAGGTGGCAGGTTCAGGCTTGTTGAAAAGTAGAGGGTTTTATCTGTTGGAGCAGAAACTGGAGACAGAGGGACAGCCAGCATAGCAGTTCTTCTCCCAAGGTTCTTGGGTCGAGAGTTGCTTTGTGGGGCATCTGACGCAAAGAGGAGCGGCTCTCCGAAGTGCGCAGAGTGGGAAGAAGTGCCCCTGTGAGACAGCCTGACTCCGAACCATGAGGAGATTGAGGAGCCAGAAAGACATCGTAAAACGGGCCTCCTTTCTCGCAGGGTCCTGGGGCGCCGTGCAAACATGAAACATTAGCGAAGATGTTTATTTCTCTTCACGAACGATGCCTCCAGTTTGAGCCATGTTTAGAACTGGGCCACAGTCAGAGGGCCTGGCAAGGTGTCCAGCCTTGCAGAGTTTCCTCTTCGGCCAAGTGCACCAGGCTGTGATCCGACAGGACAGAGCCTGCTCCGCACAGGCCGCTTCTAGAGACCTACTGACTTAAGCTGGGCCGTCCTGGTGCCGTGATTTAGATGGCTCTCCTTACCTCCTTCCTCCCTTCCCTTCAGGTACATGAAGTATCTCTATGCCTACGAATGCGAGAAGAAGGCCTTGAGCTCCCCGGCCGAGCTCCAGGCAGCCATCGACGGCAACCGGAGGGAGGGCCGGAGGCCCAGCTACAGCTCCTCCCTCTTCGGCTACTCGCCCGCTGCTGCCTCTGCTGCTGCCGGGGCCCCTGCTCTCCTCTCTCCACCCAAGATCCGCTTCCCCATCCTTGGGCTGGGCTCCGGCAGTGGCACCAATGCCAGCGGCCCTCGGATATCCCCAGCAGCCACTCTCAGGAAAGGTCTGCAGGGCCCTTGGGAGGAGGGAGGGCAGGGAGGAAGGGCACCAAGTTCCCCAGGTCGAAGACACAAGTGGGAGGATGGATTATGGTTGGGTCCAGCCCTGGTGCCTTTGTCAGGTGATGGAGTCCCAGTGACAACCGTGCCCGTGCCAAATCGCCTGGCTGTGCCCGTTACCTTGGCTGGCCAGCAGGCCGGTACCCGGACGGCCACACTGGAGCATCTGCGGGAGCGGCTGGAGTCAGGGGAGCCCCCTGAGAAGAAGGCGTCCAGGCTGTCGGAGGAGGAGCAGCGCCTGGTGCAGCAGGCCTTCCAGCGCAACCTCCTCAGCATGGCGCGCCAGCTGCCCATGAAGATCAGGATCAACGGCAGGGGTGAGCGCCAGCCCCGCACCGGCCCCCAGCTCTGTTCGAGGGCCTGTTCACATTCCGGGGGCGTCCAGGTCCCTAGAAGGGTCTAGAGGTCAGAGAGCCACCTGGGGCTTCAGTAACCACAGAGATCTTAGTTCACCAAGCCAGGGCCATTTTCCAGGGGACCAGAAATAGCCTCAGGTGGTGCCCTGTTCTCTAGCAGAAAGGAAAGGCAGTTGTTCAAGGAGGAGGAGCCAGGGACCTCCAGGGACAGCTACAGTGTCTTCCCTGTCCCTTCTGTCTTTTGACCCATCTCAGTTAAAGGGGTCGCCCTTCAACCCAGGAGCTCACCATCTGGGAGGAAGACGTCGCCTCCTTTCTCGAGGCTCAGTGAGGGGCCAGAGCCGCCTCAGGCCAGGCTACCATTGACCCTCAGAAGAGCGAGAAGGAGGAAATACAAGTTTGGCAGCATAACTGACATCTTTCCTTTCCCCTCCTCATTTTTCAGGTGCCCCACCTTCTTGGTCCCTAAACCACACACTCTGGGTCCCTTGTTCCCCTTTCTCCCCTTTCCCCCTCACACACATTTTCTTTGCCATTCTTGCCCTTGACTCTGCCTGAGAACAAACATGAGAAGGCTGTGTTGGGAAGAATCAGGTGTGAAAGGAGCTGTGTGTACTCCCAGACAGCTCCTCCCTGTCCCCTGTTTCCCTGGGCGAGGAGCCGAAGGGAGCCAGAGGTAACGGCCCAGACAGCAGGGCTCTGCTCTGTCACCCATTCAGGCCAGGTACCCCTGGTCCTGCACAAGCCAGAGGCTAATAGATGAGGCAGCCCGTCTGGAAGAATTCTTGGCTCTCAGTGTGAGAAAGGATAATTAAAAGGTCTAGGGTGAGCCAGGCAGAGGCCCTGTGAGCCAGCGCCTGCAGCCTTCTATGAATCCTAGGTGCTCCAGTTGTGATGGAGTGCCCTTCTCCTTGAGGACCTCCCAGCCCTGTTAAGGGGAAGAGGAGGCAAGGTGAGTCCTCAGAGTCAGGGACTGGGTCTTACTGATCTCCAGTCCCCCTCCCATCCACCACCACCAATCTGATGGATAGTGGATGCGCAGGGTTTGCTGAATTGTGTTGAAAGCATCCATGCACAGCCAGCAGCCGAGGTCAGCCTCCTTGCCTGTGTGATCCCTTTTCTCCGAGAGTAGAGGGAGTTGGCAAAGTGAAGTCGTTCAGTGGAGAAAGCAAGCAGTAGGACGTTGGCCGGCCTGATTCTCCTTCAAGACTTAGCTCAAGAGAAGGTTATACAGATACCTTCTAATGCTGGGAGGCCTCAGTCTGCTGTGGCCAGGCCGGGAGGGTGGGAGAGCCTCAGAGAGGACAGCAGAAGTCCTGGAAGGCTTGACGGGGCCTGCTGTCTCCCTTGTCCCCAGCAGAAGACAGAGCAGAGGCCTCGGCCACAGCACTGAACCTGACCACAGGCAGCATCGGGAGCATCAACATGTCTGTGGACATCGACGGCACCACCTATGCAGGTGAGGCTCTCAATGAGCTGAGGGAGGTGGCACCGTGGCGGCCAGCCTCAGTGCAGCTCCTCGCAGGGCCCCCTTGTCCACTCCCCCCCATCTGAACACCTTCCCGGGCGCAGCTTCCTTCTGTGTAGTCTCAAGGTTCTAAAGCAGTTCCTCTGAACGAGGAGAGGCTGAGGATTGCTAACAGGGTGACAGATCCCCCTCCACCTTTGTCAGAGTGATTGATAACAGACCGTTCGTCTAACCCTTTTAACCATCAGTTGGATCATTAATTGAAAAAGTCGTTTAATGTGAAGAATCACAATCAGCTTTATCCATGCCTTCACATGGTATCACACATGAAGTCAGCACCACTAATTTCTAATGCATGAGTCTCCTTTCTTTGACTGGGGTTCAGCTCTTCTCTTCCTACACCTTGTCTGTCATGGGCCAAGGACGGAGACACAGGCAAAGGAGTCTGAGTGCAGCAGAAGCAGCCTGTGTTTTTATGACTTTTTCCCCCAGGCTTTTACAGTTATCTTTCCCTAAATCTGATCTAAAAAACAGCTGCTTGTTAGTTGGTTCGTTGGTTCGTTTAGCACCTCCACCAAGTCTTTCCAAGGTGTTCAACTTAGTTTTCATAGAAACAGCAATCCTTTCCCACTCCCATTCTGTTGGTTTAGGGGTGAGTTTAGGAACCCAGCTGACTCATGTTCAGTGCAGCTTGATAAGTGGGGGCCACAGAGCCTGGCACTGGCCACCTGTCCTACAGAGGGGACAGGGAGGTGGCCAGTGGGGAGGGCTTAGAGCTGCACCTTCCATCAACACCAGGGGCATTTCCATGGGGCATGCTTTTTCTCTCCCGGCGCTCCTATTCTGGGGGCTGGTGTCCTGGTGGCCTGGGGCCTCGTGCTCTGGATCTCCAGGCCACCTGCAGGGGCCATCAGGGTTGGGGCTAGGGAAGGGACCAAGTTCCTGGAAGCACCCCGCAGAGAAGCAGGGATGCCCAGGTGCCTGCCAGTCACAACAGAGTTGGTGCTTCCGAGGCCACATTCAGTGGTCTCTGCCTAACCCAGACCCTGGCAGAGACAGGGCGAGCCAGTGGGTAGGGCCCAGGTGTCCTTTGCCTTCTGGTGGTGCCCTGGTGGTCTTGGAGATGTGGGGGCTGGGAGTGGTCTGTGGGGAGAGCAGGGAAGGGGGTGATCAATGCCTGTATCTCCATCTCCTCTCGCCCTTCTCCTTCAGCATGGGGAGCAGTCTGAAGAGTGCAGGCTCCCCCCACCTCACCTGCCTCCATCCTGTCCCACCAGTGCCTTTTCTCAGCAGCTGTGTGGTCACCAGTCCAGGGCCCTGGAAGTCGTTCCTGAGAGCCAGCCCCCCGGGCCTGTTGCCCCCAGAGCTGAGCAGATGCCCCTGCTCCACTGTCTCCTCCCCTGCACCCCCGCCGCGGCCCCGGTTCAGCCTCTCTCCTTCCAGCCCCACATAGTGTTCACATGTTGCAGGGTGGTCCTCCCCTTCTTAAAACTTTCAGGGGCTTTATGATCCCTACAGGGTAAGACCTCAGCTGCCTAGAGGCATGCTGGCCTCGGTTACCTCGCCCTCAAGCTCTTCGGCCTCATGGGCCGCAGACCTGGCCTCCAGCATCAGTGGGTCACTCTGCGTCAGCCTCCAGCATGCCTGCCACCTCTCTCTGCTCTGTCTATGGTCCCTCAGATTCCCTCTGCCTGCCGCACCATCTCCCTCTCTAAATTTGGCCACTTTTTGTAGAAGTCCGGGCATGCTCCCCCTGGAGCCTTTCCCGACCCACTTTCCCTGCCCTCTAAAACCTTTTTGTTCCCACAATAGCCTAGGTACACTCCACTTAGAGCCTTTGTGACGTTTCCGCAAAATAACTCTGTCCCCCTCACCAGCCTATCAGGCAGGGCGGCGTCCAGCATGGAGCCTTGCACAGAGTTAGGCAGCGGTAAATACAGTGCAGTGAGCTGAGCCCACCCCTTCTCTCCCCATCTGCTCACACTGGCTTCTCCCCTCCTCCGCCCCCAGGTGTGCTGTTTGCCCAGAAGCCTGTGGTCCACCTCATCACAGCATCCGCTCCCCAGAGCATCAGCAGCAGCACCAGCAGCAGCGGCAGTTCTCACTGCTCTCCAAGTCCTACCTCATCCCGGGGCACCCCCAGTGCAGAGCCCTCCACCAGCTGGTCCCTCTGAGGGCAGGACCCAGCTTCTCACTCCCCACTCTCCCACCGAGAGATGGGATGCACAGCATTTACCTCATCTCACGGAGACCACGTCAAACCCCATTTGGCCAGATGTTGAGAGTTTGGACGTGTCCATCTGTACAGGCTGCATTCAGGTCCTGCTGTACTCTAGGGACAGGGGGAGGCTGGAGGGGCCTGAACAGGGCAGCGTTGTTCAATCAGGGATTGTCCTGGAGAACTGGGCGGGGTCTGTGGGCGTCCAGCTTCCTCTAGGGCTCCCAGGCCACCTCCCATCCCGGGCACAGTGTATTGACAATCTGTAAGCTGACACAGGGCTGGAGGCCCTCCACATCCCTTCCCCTTTAATTTATTTTCCTTCCCCTGCCTTTGGCCGTGACCTCAGGGTCACTGGTCTCTTCCCCTGCTCAGTCCCCCAGTCTTTAACTCCCATGTGGGGCTGCTAGGAGCCAAGAGCATGCCTTCATGGTTCTAATCTGCTGAGCATGGGATGGGGTCCTCCCACTCCCAGCCCACTTTGCCTACCATGAGTGGTTCCTGGGGTGTAGGTCCCTCTGATTCAAGTCTTGGAGCAGTCCTCAGGGCCCCATATCCCCCTTTTAATGGTCCCAGGAAAGGGCTCGTGAGGGCAGTCCTCAGGACCCAGGGCCTGCTGGACATTGCCAAGGGAGAGGCAGAGCTGCAGGGGCTGCCCGGTCAGGCCCTGGCACCCTCTTCACTGACCCTTTTCTGACCCTCCCAGACCTCACGCCCCACTCAGCCGGGTTTGCCAGCTCTCCCAGGAACAGCCCACTTGTCCCTTGGGCCCCCCTTCTCATGGGGCCATCTCAGCCCCAGCATCCCCAAACCTGCCAATGTCAGGTTCATTGAAATACCTCAGATTTGTAATTGTTGATGTTTGATTCTTCAGGAAGTATTTGCATCTCTGAAATCTTTTTTATATGTGTTTGCTGACTTTTGTTTTTTTTACTTTAAAATTTTTATTGTTGTTATTGTAGCACCAAAGAAACGAAAGCCGATCACCCCCAAAGCCGAGCAAATGATTTGGTACCCCAGCCCCTCCGGCCCTTCCCCATGACCCCAGCGAGGAGGCAGGGGAGGCCGCAGGAGAGATGACTCAGGGATTGCAGTGGCAGGATGAGGTGGAACGGAGAGGCTGGCTCTCGCACAGGCTGGGTCCTGAAACCACACTGGTTCTCAAGATGGCCCTTGACCCATTTCTGGCCAGAAGTGGGGCAGTCCCACATCCCTACGCCCAGCTCAGCAGAGTGGGGCCAGGGCATCTCCCTCTCACTCAGCATTCCCTCCTCAGGACAGGTGCGGGCTCGTCAGAGCTCAAGCTGTCCCAGAAGGTGAGGAGATGCTGAGAGAGCTCTGGGGTGGAGCAGGCTGCCCCTGTGTTGTAAAGAAGAGGGGTTCTCACACAGGGCCCACCTCTCAGTCGAGGCAGCCCTGCAGTGCTCAGTAGAACCCCCCACCCACCATGAGGCCGGTGGGCTGCGGCGGCGGCAGCCCACAGTGGCACAAGCCCACTCGTGGCTGACGTTCATCCCTGTCTAGGAAAGGAAAGGAAAGGGAAATCAAAAGATTGAGCACAAAACAGATACCTCAGCCCAGTGAACTGCAGCTTTGCTGGACTGCATCTTCTCTCTCCCCTCCCCCACACCCCGCACTCGCACGCGCACGCAGACACACACACACACACACACACAGCCCCATCCAGTGGGGGCTGCCCCTCCCCTGGCCTCGGAAGCCTTCCTACCTTACCCACCAGGCCAGTGCAGGGCTTGGGCAGAGAAGGGTGTCTGGGGTCTGTGCCAGGGAGGAGCCCAGTCGGCTGGCACTGGGCCCACCTGAAGGCATCACAGACATTTGGCCAGTGTGTCTTTCTCAGGGGTTTGGTCATGAAGGATGGACTTTAACCACCCAGAGGACGCAAGGACGGCGCACTGTTTCTTCCTGGTCATTGGGTCCTCTTCCTTTCCCCAAGCAGATTGCCCAGCTTTACCTTCCCAGGGAGCCCTCAGAGCCTTCAGGGCCAACAGCCGGGTCTCAGCCTGAAAGCCCAAGGGTGGGAGAGCCTGCAGGCGCCCCCAGAATGGGGCCCTGGGCCAAAAGAAGCTTTCCCTGATGGTGCAGCCCTGAGACCACATGGCAGCCGTTGGCCAGGGCTGCTCTGTCCCCTCCCTCTCCCCATCTTACTTGTATTCTAACCAGGAAAAATGTGATAGCACATGGGTAGCCTAGGCAGTGGATAAATACCTCAGACGTCCTCTTGCAGCAAGTGTCTGTATATGTTGTGGTTATTTTCTATCTTACATGTTCTCGAATGTTTATATTTCAATAAACCTCTACCTCTTCACACAAGTGGGTCTTGCGGGCACTTGTAATGACTGTTTCATTGGACTGTATTAGGGAAGAGGTGAAGGCCTTCAGAGAAAAAGGGGGTGAGTTAAATTGCTCCTCTGATCCCCTGATTTTTCCTGAACTTTCTCTCCACTGCTCATCCATCCTTTCCCCAAAGCACTTAACTCTCATCCTGTCTTCTGTATTAGCTGGGCACCTTTGACATTGCCTGATCACCAAAACTGGCTCCCCAGGTGTTACGCCAGGGTCCTTGCAGGCACAAGGCCAGAGGTTCACTCCATTAGCAAGCCCTCTTTGCACTCCTACTGAAGTCTCACATTCCCATCTGGGAGGCTCACACAATTACCTAGACAAAAACTGAGTCTGTAGAATATAGAATGACTGGGACCAGTGGGCAGATAAATGCTGGAGAAGCTCACTAAGGAATCTCTGGAAGGCTTCCCAGAGGCTGTGACATTTCAGCTAGAAGAATGAGATTGCCAACTGGACATGTGAGGAGGAGCATTCCAGCAGAGGAACTGATAGGTATGGAAACTTGGTGGTATCAAAGGACCTGGCACTGGGGGACTGTGGGTAGTGCCTAGCGGTGGAGGAGGTGATTGGAAAAAAGTGTGGCTGGGGCCGGGATGGATCCCAGGCTAAGGGATTTGGGCACCATCCTCTGAGCATCAGGGCACTGCTGGCATGTTTTAAGGAGGACATAGGCTTAGAAAGAGGCTTTTCTAGAAGGGTGATCTGGAGCCAGCAGTCATGGCACAAACTTTAGTCTTACAATACCAGGTCTTGGGGAGGATGGGGAGCAATGGGAACTCTCACAGGTTGCTTGGATAAAGTCGAAATTAGTCTAACTCTGGAAAACACTTTGGCATTACCTAGTGACATGCACATGCCCTGGGGTCCAACAGTTCTGCTCCCAGATTTGCACCCCAAAGGAACTCTCCACATGTGCGCAGGACACATGACGGCTCTGGTGGTAATACGTGGCTGTGAAACTACCAATGACTGAACACTGGTGTGTGCCAGGTGCTGTTTAAGTTCTTTGCGTGAATTAACTCATTTGATCCTCTACACATTTATAAGGTGGAACTATTATCCACATTTAACAAATGAGGAAACGGGCACAGAGAGGTCGAGTAACCAACGTGAGGTCCAAGATGTGTGAGAAGGGCACAGGGTTCTAAGTCAGTGGCTACAAAGTCTAGAGTCTGTACCCTAACCCGAGCGCTGAGCACACAGTATCTCGTTTAAGAGTCCAGCCACAGACCTGTGAGGCAGTGACCTTATTCATTTTACAGATGAAGAAACGAGCAGAAATGCGCATATCTGGTGAATGGCAGGGCTAGGAATGTACTCTAACGCAGCTGCCCTTACCTCTCCCTCGTGTGCCTACTTTCAGTGAGGGCAGCGGGGACCCAGAGCAGTGACGAGAGGGAGGATGGTGTGGGTGTCTGATTATCCCACGTCTCGGCTCTGCTTCGCGACTTCACCTGACGCCCCAGCGGGAGCTGCGTTCCTGGTCACGCGCCGCGGCCTCCCCCACCTCATTGGCCAGGATGGGGCACGTGCCCTCCGCCCAGCCAATGGGGCGAGGGGGCGGAGCGACTGGGGCGGACTTGGGACCGCACGGCGCCGGGAGGAAAGCCCGCGCGCAGAGCGCGCCTCCGCCTGCGTCCCTGTGAAGCGGAGTGCAGGTCACTGCCTGGAAAAAAGAGGGGAGTTGGTGGCTTGAGCCTTTTGAAAGAGAAGGTTTGTAATCACCCCCGGAACGAAGTCGAGGAAGAAACCACCAAAAAAGCAGGACTGGGAAGAGTGCGGGGTCCCGCTGCGCTTGAAGAGAGTGAGGTACCCGCCCCGGCAGCAGCTGGGAGACAGGGACACACAAGGAGGCCAAGGGGCGGGGGAGTGGCCCTCTGCTAGGGATACAAACTGAGAGTAAGCCGGTGGAGAGGTGATGCCTGGCTTCCAGGGAGGGCCTTCGTTCAGGGCAGGAGGGCCGCCTTCTAACTTCTAACACCCCCAAATCAGGGGTGGGGGTGTTTCCCTGGCGAGGGACCCCAACTACTCAGGCTCACGTGAGCAGAAAGAAGGGACACTTACTCTCCGACTCCTGGGTGTGTGGAGGAGCCCGAGGGCAGCAGGGCCTGGAGCCGACCTCAGGAAGGTCTGGAACCCAGAAGCAGTGCCCGTGGAAGGTATTTCTCTTTTCCTGAGCCACAGAGCAAGGTGAGACGACCATCCCAAAGGTCAAGTTTGTATCTTCTCCATGCAAGAGATGCCCTGGACTGAACCAAAACCTCTCCATCCCAATTCCACTTTCTGGGAATTGCTGGCTGTCACTGAAATCCAGCTTTTTCCGCAGAAAAAAATAAGGCAGTTGACAGCTCCCCCATTTTATGTGTCCAGTCTTCAGCTCTGGAAAAATTACTCTTGTTTCGAGTCCGGTGATCCCAGGAAGGGGCCCATTGGTTCAGAGGGTTCAGTATCCAGTGCTGAATCAATCAGTTGAGAACTTGGCAGCCCCCACAGCAGCCATGTGGATGGCAGTGGGACAGAGTATATTCTGCAAAGGACGATGCCAGGGAAACAGCCCTTCACCCTGCCATAGAAACCCCCGCTCCAAAACCTGGCTTCACTTAAGGCAGTAGATAGAGGGAATGTTCAGTGACACCGTTGACTCTGGGGGCATGTAGCCCAGCTCACAGAGCTCTGTAGGGGAGGGAACCACACAGCAGAGGGAGGGAAGTTCAGAAAAACAAAAATGGCCAGATGACCTCAAGGAGGATGTCAACCCTAAGCTGGCCTGGCCTATGGCCATTGAAGGTGGTCATGCTGTCAAGCTCAGAATAGGCAGTCTGAAATGAGAAACCACCTTTCTGCGACAGGTTAGGGAAACAGGGCGTTTAGCTGCTGTTTTGCTGTGTAACCTATGGCAAATTACTGGCCTTCTCTGGGCAGTTTCTTGTCTGTGAAATGGAGACTGTAGAGTGACTTGAAGCACAAGTAGATGAGAACTCACTTTGAGAAGTCTAAAGTCCAGTGCCCAAGGCCTTCACCAGTAAGACACAGGGTCCCTAGTCATCACCCTGCTGGCACTGGGGCAGTCAGTGAGCCAACGAAGCCCCACAAGGATGCCAGCATCCCCACTGGCCACTATCTGCCCAGCTCTACTCCTAGCCACAGGGTCCTCCCTGGGAAAGGACCAGGTGGCCTCATCCACTGAGAGTCAGGAACCTTTTGCCAACATGAGCATTTTAGGCCTCGTGGCAGGTGGGGGACAAGGACAGCCTCTGACTGCAGCTACCTATAATAGGCCTCAGGCCCTAAGAACACGTTGGCCTTGGGGGCTAAAGGCATAGCCACAGGGGCCTCCCCTCTCCTCAGAAGTCCTTGGTTCTCTGAGGCCTGTCAGTCCAGGGGTGGACTGGGGCTGACCTTATTCTCTTGTGCTGCAAAGTGAGACTATGAAGCTGTTCCCTGGTGGCTCGGGACCTCAATCTCCACACCGCCTTTGTTCCCCAGCCTGTGCACTGCCCCTGGCTGCCAGTTTTTCTCAGATGCTCCTCTCTTCTGTGGTTCCAGGGCTGTGGCTGAGATCTGGGAGCAGATGGAGGAGAAGCTGATCTCCACAAGTGGCACAGAGGCAGGGCAGGGGCCAGGTATGGGGTGGCTCCAGCTCTGGGCAGGGAAGGGGGAAACCAGCTGAGGAATCCAGAACCAGCAAAGACCCACGCTGGAAGGGCCCTTTGAGCCTGTTTCCCCTCCAACTTGCAGATGGGGAGACAAAGGCAGAGAGAGAAGCTGGGTCTGGGTCTCACAGGGAGGCAGGGGTCACTCCCACTGCCCCTCTAGAGGATCCCCAACCTTCAGGGGTTGAGAGGTGGCTGGCGGTTCCTGTCTTCCTGGTGCTGGAATCCTTGATGCTCACAGCTGCATCAGCTTCTGTTCCCTGAGGACACAGTTTCAGCCTGAGGGTGCACTGACGGATCTGACCCCTTCCCTTGGGGTTCCCAGAGAGCAGCTGAGGCAAAGGACGGGAGCCCCCACCCATCAAGCTCCTCCATGCAGGGTCATAAAGAAGAGGCTGTTGGTCAGAGTGAAACAGTATCCAAGCATAGACAGTATTCAGGCTCCAGGCCCTGGAATGTGCTACACTGTGTATCACTGATGGCGGCACTTTATATCAAACTGTTTCCTGAACTTAATAAGAAGTGAAAACAATTCCTTGTTTGTGGAACATTTGGATAAATAGACTTTGCGACTAAAGCACCACAAGTAGTTGGCCTTGGGCACACCCCTTTGGTTTTATGTCTTTGATACTGACTCACCCAAATTGGACCCCAGGGGTCAGGAGGCTCAGGGGGACTGGAAACAGGCACTGTGCAGCATGCACTGTCCCGTGTAATCCTCCCTTTGTCCTCTGAGCTAGGTACTGTCAGTATCCCCATTTTGCAGATAAGGAAACTGACGCTTAGAGAAGTCAGACTTGCTATTGCTCAGTGAGCTGGTTGGTGGTAGAGCTGACCTGAGCCCAGGACTTATAGGCTCTGAAGGCCACTCTCCTTCAATCTGTGAGCCCAGGCCCAGAAACCCAGACGTCCCAACTCCCTGTGCCCCCAGAGCCCACCTAGCCACACCCCTCCTGCTTCTTCCCCTGAATCTCCCTCTTCAGAGAGAAGGCAGATGGGGAGACATATCAGGCCCCAGGCCCAGCAATGTCCCCCCAGGGAATGAGAGGGCTCTCTTGGCAGCATGTCCCCAAATGCCCCGTGCCACCTGCCCCCAATCCTCAGGGGAAGAGGAGGAGCTGTGGGGCCTGATGAGCATCTCTGTGAGGGAAGACGTTTCTCTCTAAGAGCCCTTCACACCCAGGTACCCTGGGGCTGGATCAAAGGAAAGTGGGGTAGTGGTGGTGAGAGCCTGAGAGGGACTTGACTCTGGGGAGGGAAAGCCAGTGGCCATGCTGTGATCAGGGATTGGGCAGGGGAGACTGGGTCCTTCCCTCGCCACACGGGCCTGGCAGAGGCCAGCGGTGGGGGCAGTGCTGAGCACCTGGTTCTGGGCGCCTTCTAGGGCCAGCTGCTGAGCGTCCAGCTCTGAGTCCCGAGCTTTCAGCACGTCCCAGACTTTCTCACACTTAGCCCGCATCTGGGTTAGCTCGGAGCCCACCTGCAGGGAAGTCTGGGAATGGGGGTGGGGGGTTGCTGGCTCCTGTCTTGGTCTGGTGCTTCCCCAAGGACATCGCCCCACTCCATTCTCACAGGGGCCTGCCTGGGAATACACCTTGACCCAGAGAAGGGACAGATGCCTGTCAGGTGCTGGGAGAGGCTGATGGAACAGCACTGAGAGGGAAGAGCAAGATGGCCTCTTTCTTCCCTGCCAGACTGACAGGTGACTAAAAATTTTCCCTAAATCCAAAAATATTGGTGGGTGACCCTCCCTCAGTGTTCCTTGTATGACTAATACCATCCAGTCCGAGAGCCTCCTGAGGGCAGGTTCACATCTCCAAAGCCCCCTCCGTCTCTAGATCCTCCCCTGTCTCCCTGCACTGTCCATTTATGGGCAGATGGGCTTCCTGAGTCCAAAAGGCCCCATACCCTGGCCCTGAGCCCCCAGGTGATACAGGGACCAGGGCAGGGAGTTTACGCATCATACAGACTGGGAAGCTGAGACCCCATGAGAGGAAGGGGCTGGTGACTCTGGCAGAGCCTGGACCATCTGCTTTTTTGCACTAGGTCCCTGGTACCAGGCTGGGGGAAGACTTTAGGGTCATCTGACCCCAGGTGGTCCCCACCTCACCCCACCCCAGTGAGCCCTCCTCAGCTTCCATTATGCCCTTCCCCTCTTCAGGCACATTAACTCATAAATCATGCTTGATGATTATGTGCTCCCAAACCAGAAACTTTCAGGGCCAGGGAGTGATCTGCTTGGACTCTGGTTCTCCTGTGTATGGAAGAGGGCCAGACCTGTAGTAGCTGCTTAGTAAATGCTAATGAATGAGTGGAGACTGATGGAGCTCAAGGAGGAAGAGGCAGAAGGGAAGGAAGTGTAAGATAAAGTCAGGGCGGATCCTAAGAAGCCGGAAGAGACTCACTGGCAGGTAGCAGGAAAGACTGGGCGGTAGGGAAGAGAATGGGGAGGAGGAGGCTGTGGGTGGGGAGGGAAAGGGGTGGACAGAGTGTAGGCGCCTGGGGAAGCCAGGCCCCATTCGGCCTCTGGAGTCCCTGCAGTTCTTCCTCTTTAAATTTCAGGGCAGCTGCCACCTGTACTCAGACGCCTTCTCATGAAGCCTGGGATGTGATTCCTCCTGCTCCAGGCTCTTTCCAGTGGGGCACTGGTGCCTCCTGGAGCTGAAGTGTGCTAGTAGAAATGGGGAAATAGTAGAAATAGGCACAGCATGGACCTCAGATCACCCACACCTTGTTTTCACCCATTTTCAATGATTCCTGTCCAAGTTGCATGGATGTCCTCACCACATCCTGATAGCTGGGCTGGGGACTGGGACAGAGATGCCTCCTTCATGGTTCCCTGCACACACACAACCCTCTGTCCTGAGCAGTTCCTCTCCCAAGCATCCCAGTGAGCCCAGCAGCTAAGGTTATCTCACCTCCCCAGCCTGGCCCTGGGCCAGCAGGAGGGGCTCAGCCATGTGTAGGGGAGACAGGACTTGCTGAAGCGGATAGATTTCCCACATGCTCCCGTACAGGAGCCATTGTAACAGCCAGGAGTGTTGATTCCTGGGGAAGAGAGTCTGCCTTTGGCCATGTGACTTAGGGTTTGGGGCTCTGGGCCTTTCCCCTCAATATCTGTGACAGAGGCTGGCCCACCTCCTGCCCACAGGCCATCTCACCCAGTGTGAGAACAGGACCCCCACTCCAGCCGGGCCTAGACACTGAGAGGTGGGCCCCAGCAGCCACTTGCCAGGCCTCCTGGCCCAGGGCCGCCCCCAGCACTGCTACCTGCACCGACTGCTCCCCAAGCAACCGAACACTCTCTGCCTCCAGGGCCTGCACGCAGCGCTCCAGCTCCAGCTTCTCTCCTTGTAACTGCTGCAGCTGCTCCAGGCAGGCCCCAAGCCACTGGTCACTCTGACCCAGCTCTTCCAAGAGTCTCTTGTTCACCTGTGAAGACCCTCATTCCACCCAGTCATGGCTTAGCCTCAGGGCCGTGGGGCTCACCTGACTGAGATCTATCTGCTCAAGCTAGCCCACAGGCCTTTACCGACGCAGCCCCCTCCCCCCAGCGTTCCTGACCTCCGCATCCTCTGAGACTCAACCCTTCCAGGAGGCCTCTGACCACCCAGCCCACAGGGGCTCCTCCGACTCCAGACCAAATGATTTACGTCTGGACAGTACCTGGGTGTCCACCAGCAGAGGGTGCTGTTTCAGTGGAGTCCCTCAGAATCCTGCAAGGACGAGGGCCCAGGCTCACCTGCTGCTCTGCCCTCCCAGCACAGAAAAGCACAGCCTGGCTCAGTTCATGCCCTGTGTTCCCTGCAGGGCTGAGCCTGCCAGCTGTCTTGACCCACCTGGGTGAGCATCAGCGGCCGCTCCCACAGGTGGGTTGTATCCTGAGCCTGTGCAGGGTTCTCAGCTGCCCCCATCAAGACTCTGTCTGAGCCCTGAAGTGCCTGGGTCCCGATGCCATCCCATCTCTGCTTCTCAGCATCTCCTGCAGCTACGCTCAGTCCAGGGGGCGCCTCCCAGTCTCCAACCACAGTGTTATGACCCTGAACAAGTTCTTCCCTACCCTCTGGGCTGTTTTCCCATCTGAAGCAGAAGAGGAGCCAGTTGGGTGATCACAAGCTCTTTCCAAATGTTAGGGAGAGAAGCATCCCCTCTGGGCTGAACAGAAGCCCCTGCACTGCCCTCCTTCCCTGGCTGCTGCTCCAAGACTGATGACCCGGATGAAGTACAGGGCAGGGCTGGACACGGGCCCTGCCATGCACCCACTTGGAGGAGGGCTCTGGTCATCCCTACTCCAGGGGTCCTCAGGCTGGGCTCCAGCTCAAGGGGCTGTCGGCTCATCTTGTCGAAAAACCACTGGGCCTTTTCCACTTCTATCTGCAGTAGCAGGGTACTGGGGGCAGAAGAGACTGTCTGCCCATCCTCTGCCACTCCACTCCTCCCCCACTCCTGGCACCCTCACTTGTCTTCCATGTCCTGGTCTGGCCTCCTCCACTCCTTCTGTCCCTGGGATCCCCATAGTTGGTGCCTCTCCTGCTCCAGGCAGGCCAGGGAGCAGTCCACCTACTTGGGGGAGGGCTAGAGGCAGCATGAGCCCCTGGAGAGGGCAGGACCAGCCTCAACACATGCATCCCCCACCCTGGGCAGGGCAGTGTCTGCAACCCCTGATAAAGCAGGCTGACTCCACGAGCTTCACCTGAGCTCCCTGCTTCACCAGCTGTGATAAGCCCAGCTAGGGGCCCAGCATGGACCTGTGCCCTGACTTGTACACATGGGACTGTGCCTCAAGGCTCTGGGGAGCTGCCCAGCTGTTATCACTACAGCTTCCAGATGTACAACCCTTCACCTCCAGCTGGACCTGAGACACATCACCTCTCCAGCCCAGCTCCTGATGGCTTTGGCGCTCCAGCAAGAGTACAGGGGATGCTGCTGTGGAATGCTAGAGAGTGGCAGGCGTGTCAACTGGGTCCCCAGCCTGGTAGGGAATAATGGCTCTAGGAGGGTCAGCTATGGACTGAGACCCCCAGGTCACTAAAGGCTGAGGTATCCAGGCCATCATAGGGTGGTACTGTCCATACCCTCACTTGGGGCAGGGATGCTGGGTACCTCCCGTAGGAGCCTCAGTTTGCATAGCCCTCTCTTCCTCCCTGGGGATAGAAGCTTCACCAGGGGTGGCTGGGCTTCTAAGGAAACTCTTCTATCCACTGAGCTAAAACTAGCCACCTCCTTCCCTCTGACTCTTGAGGGGAGGGGGGAGGCTACAGGTTCTCTGGCCCTTTCTTTGCTTCTGTCCACAGTTCCCAGCCACACCAGGTAATGCACCACACACCTCCAGAGGTGCCATTCACAGAGATGACACTTTCAACATGGCAGCCCTGTTGGGGAATCAGTTCCCGTCTGTCTCCCTTGGATGCCCCAGACCCCGACAAGACTTCTTCCTGAGAACATGATACCAGACGTGGGCACCAGCCCTGAGCATTCTGGAGTTTTCAGCCTAGTAAGGGGAACTTGCTAGCTCAGAGGACCACCCTGGGGCTGTGAACAAGCAAGGAAGACTGGGGAAGAGGATCAGGGCCTGACTTTCTGCTTCAGAGCCAGCAGCTCTCATCAGGCCCTGTCGATTACCAGCCTGCATTCCCTCCCATTTCTGCAGCACCTGTGCTTGCTTGGATGGGGCCTCCAGTGCCACCCAGAGGTGGCCAGCCAGCTTGGCCCACTGCCACCTGCTCTCAGCCAGCCACACCCCCTGGTCTTTCTCTGACCACCTCCAGGCCTGCTCAGGGGTCCTATCTGAGCACCTGCCAGGGAAAAAGGAGCCAGGCTTTGGCCTGAGCCCCAAGGACTGCTGTGCCCATCTTCCCTACACCCATCTGCATCCTTCAGTGGGCCTCAGTGAGCAGGCACAGTCCAGTGGCCAGAGGTGACAGGAGTGCTGGGGAGAGCAGGCAGATCCAGGCATCAGGTCCATGGGGCTCTGCCTCAGTGGGTCCTGAGAGCAGGACAGAGGGGAGACCCTGGAGTTGGGGCACACCTGCCCTCCCAGAGCACCAGCCCCTCCTCAGATGTAGAAACCGGGGCCCTGGGGCCAAGTGTGCATTTAAACCCTTTAACTCCAACCTTTGGTACAAGATTCTCCCTGGGGATTCAGATCTCAAATAAGCACCAGCCCCAACCTCACTAAACAGTTCTCAGTTCGAACAGTTTCCATGATCTGTGGGTGCTGACTCTGTCCCGGCCACTTGCTGAACAACGGGTTCATTTGATCCTCCCAGGTTTGGAGTGGGGTCCTGAAGCTCGGAGGGGAAGTCAGTTGCCCTGAGTCATGCAGGTAGTCAGTCCACTGTGAACTAGGCCATGTTCCTCCACCCCTGCTGCTCTCCTTCCCAGTATGGGAGTCTAGAAACGGCAAGAGTCAGGGGAAAATTTTGGGGGGACACTGTATTTTACTGTATGTGGGGAGTCAGAAGCCCTCAGATTAAGTCACTGTTCCAGTACCTCTCTGGCTTTCATAGCTTCAGCTGTAAGATGGGGGCCCTGAGCCATAACTGACTTGCCCACTCCTCGCATTCCCTGACACATTCCCTGCTCAGGTTTATACCACCACGCACCAGGCCCTCTACCTTCCACACACCTTGACTCTCTCCTTTCTCCTGACTCCAGGCTCAGGTTCCTGAGCTCCCTGCTGAGCTGTCTCCCCAGCATTTCACCACCACACAAGGCGTCTCCAAAATGGAACACGAGGACTGGGCCCGGCCCCCACCTCCCACGCCCTGGCACGGCACCCCCAGGTCCACTCTGCCTAGATGCTCTGTCTTTCCCATTTAGAGGCAGGGGCTCTCTACGGGCAGCCCCAAGCCCCTACTGAGAACCTGAGCTTTCCTGACTTGGCTGGGGCTGGGTGCTCATGGTCTGCTGGAGTGGGAGTGGCACAGGCCAGGCTGTTGAGCTTTCAAAGCCAGCACAGAGGAAAACACAGCCACCGAGTCCTATGGGAGCATGAGGAAGGGAACCTGATCGTCCCTTGGGGGTCCCAGGAAGCCTTTCCAGAGAGGTGACCCTGGGGCTAAGTTCTGAAGGTGAATTATCCACTGCTGGAAAAGGCAAAGATAGATGTGGGAGACAGAAGAGAGCAAGGCCAGCAGGACGAAGAGGGGATCAGAGAAGCTGGGACCTAGAGGGGGAGGTGAGCGGAGCCAGGAGCCCAGGGGGGCAAAAGGGAAATCAAAGGCAACAAGAGTTGCAGTGGGGCTCAGGTGGCTGGTGGCAGGTGCAGGGCAGGGACATTTCCTTGTCCTCAACCCACACAGAAAAGAGTTGGCAGGCACATGGCTTGAGGCCTGGACAAAGAGCTTGGGCCTGATGGGCAGAGAGCATGGAGCAAACCTCCTCTGAATGTGGCCCCTGATCTCTCCAGCTACCAGTTGCCAAGGTCTCAGCCAACCAGCACTGGAGGGCTGAGGGAGGTGAGGTGGGATGAGTTGGGGATGGGGGAATTACTTCACTGTTTCCAAGTGGCTCATACTCTGTCTCTCTTCTAGGTGTGAATTCTTTTAGGAACAAAAAGACAAAGAATGAGGCTCTAATGGAAGAATTTCAGGCAGGATAGCTGCTGAACTACAGTTTTTAGAGAGGGAGCCAGGAGATGGCTCCTGTTCTACTTCCGAAAAAGAGTGCTCTGCCTCTTTACTGGGAGGAAAGGACTTCTGGGTTCTCGGTGGTGGGAGGGCTGGTGGGAAGACAAGCCCGACTTACCTCCTCAGAGCTTAGCACTCAGGGCAGGGCTGGGGACAGGAGCCCCTCTGAGCTCCTCTGCCCTCAGCTACCCAAGCCATCCTGGCTTCCAGGAGCCATGGAAACCGCGGGCAACACGAAGTGGTAGGAGGAAGAGGAGACACCGGAGTCCTCTCACCTCGTCTTACTGGATGAAACCCTTGGATGAAACCTGGCTGATGTGGCCGCAGCCCAGGCAAGAACGGCAACTCAGAATCTCCGACCCTTGAGGCAGGATCCTAAAGGGGCGGGATCTAGGGGCGGGGACAGCTGGGCTCTCGATCACTAACTGTATACTAGAAGCGGCTCCTGAATTTCTATTTTGGGGGACAAGTGCATTGGTTGGAAGGGGACTGGGACCGGTCCTGAGGCTGCAATAGTGTAGCAAGCATCCTGTTTTTACTTTGCTTCGGCTGTTTACTTCCGGTGAGGGTGGCGGAACTAAAGGAGATTTTGAGGGACACTAAGCACCCGCTGCAGCCACGCCGTCAGACCCTGGGTTAAGAGAGTCAGAGAGTAAAGACTGGAGAGACCGCCGCCACTCTGGGGGCGGCTCCGCTCCTACCGCGCCTGGGGGGCGGGAGGCGGGAGGCGGGAGGCGGGAGGCGGCGCCTCGCGCCGGGGGCGTGCCCAGCCCTTGCTGGGGCGGGGCGGGGCGGGGCGGGGCCGGGGAAACCCTGGCCGCCCCGGCGGCGCGGTCGGGAGGTGGGGCGGGGTCTGGAGGGATGCTGGGTCCCTCCCGCTCCCGCCCTGGCGTGGCGTGGGGGCAATTAGAGGTCGCTCCGGCTCGCGTTGCTGAGTGACGCCAGCGAGACCCCGGGGGCGGGGAGTGCAAGCTTACAAGCCGTGAGGTCTCCCAAAGGACCTGACCTCGGTTTCCTCATCTAGCAAACAGCCTCGTTATCCCGCCCTGATCAAGCGCGGGACAGTAGGTGGACGGGGCTTCGGTGAGCCTACGCTCGCGGCCCGGGCAAAGGGGTCGCCGAGTGACTCCGGGGAGAAATGGCAGCGGCGTCTGTCTGCGGCGGGCCGCAGGGCTTCTCTGTGGCGGGGGTTTATGAACTAAGAAACAGTGCTGGTCCGCTCACTGCCGTGCTCCACAGCTGCTGAAAGAAAACGAGACCTCCCCTTTCCCCTAGACCCCGTCCCTCCAGAGGGCCCACCGACAGGACTCTCCGGTGTCTTCCCAGACTGCTGTGCACGCGCACCGGAACGTGCCGCCATGGCTTTAAAGACCCCCCCCCACACACACACACACAGAGGAAGGTCTCATTTGCTTCTGTCACATAGCTGGGAGTGGGGACCGCCTCCCGAACCTCGGCGCACAGACCTCCGCGGTTTTTAGCGCCCTCCGGGGCCCCGGGGCCGGGCGGGTTCTCAGGGTCTGCCCAGATTTCACTGAGGCGACTGCGAAACAATGCCCTCCTCCCGGCGCGCAGGAAGGGACGGGCGATCACGGGCAGGGTCGAGGCTCCACCTCTTGGCTCCCGGCGCCCGTCAGCCGGGGACTGAGCTTTCGTCGCGTCTTTGGGGCCTACGTGCGTCGCGACACGGCGGTGGGGCGGGCCGCGGCCGGAGACATCCCCTCGGCCCTCCGGGAGCCGCGGCTGCCACACTGACCCCGGCTGAGAAGGCGGGTCCTCCAGAACCTTCGAGTCGCGGGCTAGAGCGGCCAAGCCGCGGAGCTGGGTCGATCTCCGGCTGGCGAAGGCTGCGTCACGCGAGGGGCGGGGCCGCCACGGGCGGAGGCCGGAGCCGGAAGCGGAAGAGGCTTTCGGAGCGGGGAGTGGGGCCTAGCCGCAGCCGGAGCCTGGGAGACGGTGAGTGTGGGGCCCGGGCCCGCGTCGGTGGCGGTGGCGGTGGTGGGGTGAGTCGGCGGGGCAGGCGCTCTGGGTGTGGGTCCCCGGGCTCCCGGTTCGGTCTCTGCCTACTCCCTTTGGTTTTCTTCTCGGCGCATCTCAGGCCGCGGCCCCAACCTCTCACCCCTGACCCGCCGCTTCTCCCCCAGGGGGCGGTCATCGCAGACCCCGACCTCTCGATCCTGCGTGTCGGAGTCCGAGGCTAAGAGGCCTCTGAGGCCCTGCACCTGCCCGCGGAATAGGGTCGGGGTCCTACCTGGGATAGCCTGGAGGGGCTTTCAGACCCCCCTCCCCTTCCCCTGGTTTGAGGCTTGGTCCGCAGACGACTTCTCCCCGAGCGTCTTGGAATTTGATTCCGGCTCCGGCTGGCCTTCCCCCTGCTCCTCCCTCCCCCAAGGTCTTCCCTAGCTTCTACTGGCGGCGGTTACGGGGGACGGGGCTCTGAGATCTCTGGGACCCGAGGCGTCAGGAAGGAAGGGTGAGAGAGGGCCGCAGGCCCCCCGCATATTTTGTTGTAATGGTGGAGCCGCTCCAGCCCGGGGGAGGGGCTAGGCCAAGCTGACATTCTGCTTCACGGTCCGGGAGTCTCTGTGCTTTAGTTCCGGGAGCGGGTGTCGTGGTGTGGAGCTGGGGTGGGAATCGCCTGAGCCAGGCCCCCGTCGAGGCGGAGTTGGCGGCCTTCCAGCTTCCCACCTCCATGCCCTTGAAAAGGAGGAGCGTTTCTCTTGGTGGTGGCGGCTTGCAAGGTGGCAGGTTTGAGGTTGCAGTGGTGGGGCAGCGTCAGCCAAAAATAACCATGCAGCGCTGGGGTGGCTGGGATTCCGGAGGACAGCCGCTGACCTGGCTGGCTGCTCTTCTTGTCAACCCGGTTCTCTGGCCAGGAACAGCGGATGAGAAGACGGATAGGCCTGTGCTCCGAGAAAAGCTGGCATCCTCAGCCTGGTTTCCTTCACATTACCTTTTTCTTCATTGTGTAGAGCAGAGCCTTGTAGAGCACAATTGTGGCCCTTAACTTTTAACAACCCTTTTGCAGGGGTCTCAGAGAATCGGAGATAATTGACGAGAAATGGGCGCTAGAGCCCTAACTGGGAAGATAACGAGGGGCATCTGGTATTCCCAATATTCCACCTGCCTAGAATGTGTTAAGGGAGAGATAATCTCCTCTATGATTGCCTTGTATGTGATATTTTACAGTTCTTATGCTTGTCATCTTCTCTGCCAAGTTGGCTGGGAGGTGGTGTCATCTCCATTTTCCAGGTATAGTAACCAAGGTCTAGAGTGACTTGTATAAGGTCACGAGGTCAGTAAGTGGCAGCAGTGGGATTTGGTTCAGTTTTCTACCTAGAGCTCTCTCCCTCCTGGTCCCTTGAAAGGGATTTCTAAAATATCCGTAATGCCCTTAAGGCATTTAACACCCACAGAGGTGTTACCTGAAACCTAATTTTTGATGTTAATGAAAAGCTGTGTTCAGTCCTGTTGTGGGCCCAGACCTGTGCTAGGCATCTGACCTCAAGGCAGGTACTAGGCATATTACTTAAAGGAGTGAAATAATTTCCCCCTTACAGAACCGTGTAAGAGATTACTACCCCCTTGCTGCAAGAAGAAGCTGAAGATTAGAGTTGTTTAGTAACTGGCCTAAAGGCACACAGCTAGAAGTGGCAGTGCCAGGATTCAAATTGACATCGGACTCTGACGCTGTGCTCTTTTCACTGACATTAGCATGTGTGTACATAAGAATCTTCCAGGTCGCAGGAGGGAGTCTTTGGCCTGGTGCTGACTAGACTGTGTCTTCCAGCTCTGGTGCTTTGCCTGGTGAGGATGGGCAGGGCCTTTGCCCCAGCTAGTGGAGCATCTTCTGTGTCACTTAGTGAGATGTGAGATACTGCCTTTGTTCCATAGCTCGGGCACCTGACCCAGCGTAATTGCAGGGAGACAATGAAACATTAGTCAGCTGACCACCAGAACAGAACAGCAGTCTAAGTTCTTGAGGAGCTGTTACAAGTATTTATTGCCAAGGATTGCTGGGGCCTGAACTTCCAGGTAGACAGCAGAGGACATCTGCTGGGGGGAAATTGAGGACATTGACTTTACCAGGATCATGGAGAAGCTCCTAGGGGTTTTGTCAAATATGCCTCCCTGCCCTACTCCTCTAAGGAGAGCCATTCCATCCTGCTTTCCTCCAGACACACCCTTCTCATGAGATGGGGCAGCCTCAGTGGATTTGTCCAAAATGTGCTTGATCAGGCACGTCCAGGACTGACCACCATTGGAGGTTGGCTATGGCCAAGTGAAGGGTTGGTCTGGTCATGGTCTCTGTCCCAGCCATTCCATGGAGGCAGTGTCAGGGTTTGGGGTGTGGAGGGGAACAGGGAGCTGGCCTGACTTAGCTGTCTTTCTCGTCTGGTGACTGATCCGACTTGGCAATTTCCTGGGGTGGATATAAGTCCCCACTGAAGTAGGGATAGTGAGGCCTGCCTCCCCAAGCCACAGCCTGCCAGACAGCCAGCCTTCTGGTTGTTCCGGAGATGGGCACAGGAGAAGGTGCTGGAGCAGGGGGTCTGGAAGAGTAGACAGTAGTGTCCTGCTGGATAGAGCTGAGGCCCTGCCCAGCATGGCACTGGTGGCAGGTCGTCTGAGGGCGCTAAATAGGCCTCGGGCAGGAAACTTGGATGCTCTGAGGACCCTGACATCTTCACTGATGCTGAGACAATGTATAGACCAGCAAGGCTGTAAAGACCCCTGTGTCTGGCCAGACCCTCGGGTCGGCTAGGGAATGTGTGTAGGACCCTCTGCACCTCTTTCCCCAAGGGCTGGCCTTCTTGTTTCTGCCTGTGGTTCCTCACACTGACTTGTGGTCCTTGCTCCCTGTAGTGGGGTCCAGTTCAGGGCCTCAATCAGGCAACCTAGCCTCTCAAACTCAAGGACTTTCACCCCGCTTTTGTGGGTTGGCTCCCTGCCAGCAGCCTTTTGACTCTGGCCTCTGGCTTGACAGCAGGCCTTCATAGGACCCCACAGACAGGGAGGAAGGAATTAAGCAAAGGAGGCTTCCCCTTCTCCTTGGCCTTGGTCTCCTGTGATGGTTCTTACCCCCACACACACCCGCTCCGCATTCTGCCTCAGCACCTGTCCTGGCTCTCCTGGTTCCCTGAGTGCTCAGGCCACCAGGCCAACGATGCTGTGCTGGGGAGGCAGCTGTTTGTTTGTTCACTGGTGGAGAAGGGTGTTACCCATTGTCTGCTGTTTGACCAATGTGACCTCAGAGTTCTTCTTCACTTCATAAACCCTTGGGAGGGGCTGCCCCCAAACAGAACAGTGGGCCTCTTCAGGAGCACTTAGGCTGCCAGCTGTGACTGGCGGTGTGTTTAGCAGAGCTTTCTATTTCTTGTGGCCTAGATGCATCACTGTAAGCGATACCGCTCCCCTGAGCCAGACCCGTACCTGAGCTACCGCTGGAAGAGGAGGAGGTCTTATAGTCGGGAGCACGAAGGGAGACTGCGATACCCGTCTCGAAGGGAGCCTCCACCCCGGCGATCTCGGTCCAGAAGGTGAGAGGGAACTAGGTGGGAAGAAAGGATGCCTTCCCACGTCTGGACCAGGAAGACAGTCTGGCAGCCCTGGGCCCCTGCAGGTGCCCCTCTGCCCGGCTGCGCCTAGACCACTCGCTGCCTCGTCCTCTCCAGGCTCCTCCCGTCCCTTCCCCTGCATTCCCTGGCCTCAGGGTTGGATACCATCCTTACTGCCCCTTCTTTCTCTGTCCTTGACTCTTCCTTTTCCTGACACATTCCCCTGCTTTCTAAAAGGCTGGCATCTCCCCTGCTAACCTCAGAGCCTTTCTCATTGAGGATTAGGAACATAGCCACAGACCTTTCCAGAGGTTTGTCCCTGGTCTTTTCTCAGCCCCCAGCCTGAAATTACAGTCTCCGCAGCCCACAGAGAGCCCCGGGGTGGTAGGTCCTCCAGGCCCTCCACCACGCTCACACCCCAGTGCTCTGCCTCCTGTGGCAGCGAAGGGGACGAGCTTCCGGAGGGTGGACTTCACATTACCACCCACCCCCCGCCCCTAGTCTGGGTGCCTCTGCTCCAACAGGTTACCCTTGTGAGCCCTTTACAGGGGCCCCACCGCATGCCTCTTGCCTGGTGGCAGGAACCGGGTTGGTGTGAGGAATGGCCCTGACTGCCCAGTGTCCCTGTCCCTGTCTTGGCAGCCATGACCGCCTGCCCTACCAGAGGAGATACCGGGAGCCCCGGGACAGCGACGCATACCGATACGAAGAGCGGAGCCCGTCCTTCGGAGAGGACTGCTATGGATCCTCCCGTTCCCATCACCGTCGGCGGTCACGGGAGAGGGAGCCGTACCGGACCCGCAAGCACGCCCACCACTGCCACAAACGCCGCACCAGGTCTTGTAGCAGCGCCTCCTCGGTGAGTGGTGGCCAGAGTGTATTGGCTGGGGCTTAAAGGCCTCATCTCTTTCTAGCCTTCTCTCAGGCTGGCTGGTCTGGGTGAGTACCGCCAGCTCTGCGCACCCGAGTTCGGTGTGCGTGCATGTGTGTGTGTGTGTGTGTGTTTGGTCCAGGTGCAGGGCTGAGCAGGGGGCCTGGCTCCTTTATCTTCTGGCCCATGGGCAGTGGCAACTGTAGGGGCTCTGGCTCCGGCGCTGGCTGGCCCCCGGCCTGTCTGTCTCCACGCTGCTTAAGGCACAGGCCGCGTGATGCGAGTGGCCAGGGACGCTTCTTCAGAATCATTAATAAGGTTGCTGGTGTGTGGTCTGGAGCCATGTGGCCTGGTCCTTCCCACTCAGATCGGCCCCCACACACAGCTGAGCACTCTGACTGGTGTGGACTGCAGCCACCTCTGCAGTCTCACCTCCACACCCCTCCCCAAAGGCCCAGAGGCTGGAGCACCCATGGGCTGGGGAGGGCCGGCTGTCATTCAACTCAGACTGGGAGCTCCCCTCTTACCTCCAGTCAGGCCCTCTTCAGCCTAGCCTCTTCACGTGAGGGGCAGTGAAGGCGAGGGGGACGAGCTGCCTGTGTGATGAGGCATGTGAAGAAATGGCAGAAAGGCCCACAGCTCCAGGCGTTGCCCACTTGCGGGCCACATGCCCAGAGCAGGGCCTGGCAGCATTCTTAGCGTGGAGGGTCGTATAGCTCTCTGCGGAGACGGAGCCCACCTGCGCTCAGGCCTCTGGGGAGAAACGCCGGCTGTGTATCTCTGAGGGTATATACTGTCTTCTCTTCTCCCCAACCCGCTTCCCTCCTGCCCTTGCTCCCGGCTGTGAGGCCCCTGAGGAGTAGTGGAGGGGGCCAGGCATCTTCTCTGCCCAGCTTTCCTGTGACTTCTTTGAGTGGCCGTGGGTTGAGGGTTGACTGTGGGCGCCCGGCGTGGCCTGGTGGCCTCTCTGCACGCTGCCACAGGATGGTGGTGCAGGTATGTGGCTCTGCTGCTTCTCTCTTTGGTGCCCTCTGTTGTCATGAGGCTCGGGAGGAGCCTGGCCTGTGAGTAGCGTAGGTGCCAAGGCCAGGGCAGGAGCTGGCTTGGGGCCTGCACGGGCCATCGTGGTGGTAGGCCTGGAGGTCAACCGGCACAGAGGATCCGGGGCTCCCTCCCTGCTCGAGGCTGGTGGCACAAGGGCCGCTGACGAAAGGCCGTTTCTGGTGGTGATGTTCATTCTGGCCACAGGTGCCGTCTAGGGGCAGGTGGCAGCTGTTGGGCCTGTGCAGGGCTGCGTGGGTGAACAGAGGCAGGCAGGGGCAGGCTGGGCGTTCTGCAGCTGAAGCCAGAGTGGCCTCTGACCACTCTGGGTGATCGGACCCAGGCTGGGCCAGCCGTCTTCTTGCGCCGTTCTCTCCGCGTCTTCACCCTGGCCGCACTAGCACGGGGGGGCCGGGGAGGGGGAGACTTGGCGGAGGAGGGAGTCTGGGCTGTGACTCTCCACACGGCCCAGCCCCTCAGCGGCAGAGGCTGATCGTCTTCCTGAGCATTTGCGGCGCCCTTCTCTTAGATAATGTCCGAGTTTTCTTTACATACCTGTAGCTGTTTTTACTTTTCTGTTTTTGAAGTCAGTTTGTGTCTTGACGTGTCCCTTGCAATATCCCTATCGTTATATATGCTGTGTGCCTTATGAAATGCTGGGATCTGGAAAATCCAACCAACCAACCCACCGGCTCCTCACCGTCTCCACCTCTGCCTTTGACTGACACCTCAATCTGTCAATCGGAACCGCCTACCATGCGATTGGTCGGATGGCGTTTCGGGGGGCGGTGCATGCAGAGAAGCCAACAGAGCAGTAAGCGCAGCAGCCGGAGTGTGGAAGATGACAAGGAGGGCCACCTGGTGTGCCGGATCGGCGATTGGCTCCAAGAGCGATGTACAGCCACCTTTCGTAAAACTTTACCTCTCTACTTTCTACCCCCTTGTTAGACGAGACCTCTCCTGCCCGGAGGGGCCTCTAATGCGCGTGGCGCCTTAGTGGGGCCACCAGTAATTGCCTGAATGACACAGACACTAGCAACTTCTGTTTTAAGAGTGTAGCAGTGAGAGAGAAACTTTTGTTTTTGAGAATTTGAATGCTGTGAACTTGCAGGAGCTGCCGACCCTCTGTCCTCCAGACCCTCATGCCCTGTTTCTTTTCTCTCCTAGATGAGATCGTGGGGAACCTGGGTGAAGGCACCTTTGGCAAGGTGGTGGAGTGCTTGGACCATGCCAGGTGAGCCATCTTCCTGGGAAGAGATGGCCTGAGGTTCTTGAAGGTGATGGCAGAGCTTAACCTTTTCCTTTTTGAAAGGTAGCACCGAAGCAGGGTTCTAACCTGTGCATGTTGGGGTTTTGCTGACCCCCTGAAATAGAAATTCCTGGGGTTCCTGAGGCATGTGCAATCCCTTCCCAAGAACTGTGGTCAGTGACTGGTGCTGCCCCAGTTTCCCCATTTCCTCAGGGCTGTGGTGGTGAATATCAGAACCGGGCAAGGCCCTGGCTCGCCCGTGGTCTGGACCCGTGTCCTGTGATCTCTTTCAGGGTCTGGGCCTGGCAGGGCGTTGAGAGTAGTACTGAGCCTGTCCCAAGCATGAGCCCCCACCCTCCGGAGGTCTGCCTGGGGGGCTGTCCCAGGTGAAAGAAACAAGAGCCTGGGCTTTCTCAGCAAGCAGGCTGCTGCCTTCTCCAGTGTGGCTAGGCGGTGGGCCCCTTTGAGTGTGCTCAGGGAGAGCAGGGGGGTACACCTGTGTGTGCTGCGGTGGTGCTGGGGGTACCTTGCTCCCTTCCAGTCTGAATGGTGAAATACTTTTTTGTCCCTTTGCCATTCCTCAAGACCAGAACCCTGGCCCCCTCTACCTTAGGCTGGGAAGCCAGCTCCTGCGAGCGCACCACCTTCCTGCCTTCCCGGCCCTCTCGCTAGTTGGGTACTTTGGCTGTGAAGTGCTCGTGTCCTCGCTGTCTCACTTGAGCCGCGTGCTGCCTGTATGTGACTCTCGTTTTATTTTAGAGATGAAGAAACTTGCTCAGGGTTTGTATCCCCCAGCTGTTGAATGGCAGAGCCAGGTACCACCCTACTTGGTGCTCCCACGTTCAGGGGCTGCTTGGAAAGGACAGTGAGACCCAGAAGTCCAGTTAGCCATGTGGCCCCAATTTAAGGCAGTGATTATTACTGAGGAAGTCTCCCTGGGCCCACAGTTCCCATTTAAACGCCCTTCATATCCAGTGTGGCCTGAGGTTAGGGCTGGGACCAGTGGCCATGGGACATGTAGATTACACTGTGACCAGAGAGAGATGTGGCAGATCTGAGAGCTGGGGATTATCTTATCTGGGCTGTGCCACTTTGAGTAGCTTGGCAGGAAGTGAACCTTTGAAGTCACTAATAGGTAAACACAGGGTTGAGGGGACCCTTAGGGGTTCTAGAGGGGGTCAGCTGGTGGGCTTCTTGTCAGGAGGCAGAATGCAGCTCAGCAGAAGGAAGGGCCATCCCGCCCTGGCAGTGGCTGTGTGGAAGCGGTGCTTTCCCCACGTCAAGGGTTGGAATGCCACTGAGGGATCCTGTTCTAGGAGGCGGTTGTAGTGGCTTTTCCTCCGAAGTCCTTTCCTGCCCTGAAAATCTGGGGAAATGGAATAGGGAAAGAAAAACAGGGTACTTGCTAGAAGATTCCTCTGCTGTGGGGCCTGGGAACCTCTCCACAGGCACCGAAGCCAGCTTCCCAGAGGCCTTAAGACCACACCCTTGTGGGCCAGGGCTTGTCACTGCAGTTCTCCCCCCGGCACCTGTGCTCTGGCTGTCCCTTCCTGACAGCATTGGACCTGGCAGCCTAACCTCAGCAGGTTTCCTTCTCTGCCGGCATCCTGCAAGTGGCCTCCCGGGGGTGGGGCTGGGGATAAGGGTGGAAGGTAGACAGTAGGAATTATTAAAATCCTCACTGGACACTGAACAAGGCTTCCTGGCATTTCAGTGGTCTCTGATAAATGCTGTGGCTAGTGGGCAGGCAGGTGGGGCCGGGGAGTCAGGAGTAGTGAAGGGAGCAGCCCTGGGCCTCCCAGTGAGAGGAACCTACTGCTGGCACCCTCAACCCCTTGCCAGGCTTTCACGCCATCCTGGAAGCCCCACCCAAGGGGGAGCTGTTTGCCCAGACCTGTAGGTGTGCTCAGGAAGGTTAGGAGGTGCTGCAGGAGGGTTCTGGGTGGGATGGCCTGGCCAGGGGCAGGACCCAGTGAGCTCTGGGCCTGGCACTGTCGCACGCAAGGCCTCCACTCCTCTGCCCACTCCCTGCTGGGAGTCGACAACCTGAGATCATAAAAAGCCTAAGGTTGGCACGGGTGCCAAGAGCAGCTTGCTGTCAGGACAGTAGAGGTCTGGTGTTGTACGAGGCAGGCTGGGCATCAAGTGTCTGCTTTCTTCGGGGCAGGCCCTGTTCCTGGAGTCCTGAGCAGTGTCTGCCTGGGGCTGCGGGGCCGGGATGGAGGGTTGGGGAAGGGCCTCGCAGCTTCTCACAGGAACTTTGCTTCCTGCCTCCGTCCCAGAGGGAAGTCTCAGGTTGCCCTGAAGATCATCCGCAATGTGGGCAAGTACCGGGAGGCCGCCCGGCTGGAGATCAACGTGCTCAAAAAGATTAAGGAGAAGGACAAAGAGAACAAGTTGTGAGTGCTGGCGTGGAATGGGAGGGAAGCTTCCAGGGGGACAGTGTCCACTCCAGCCCCCACTGCCCGAACCCCCTGGTGCTGAGCAGTACCCTTTGACCTGGCTGGCACCATGCCTTCTCCCTGCACCGAGCCCAGGGAGTTTGGCGATGAGTCTTGCTTCAGGGAGCCTTTGGGTTTCAGTCCAGCCTCCACCACAACCAGCTCTGTGTTCTGAGGGCGGCCTCCTAGCCCTGCATTTGTGAACTGGGAGCCTCACTGGGCTGTGGTGGGCATTAGACAAGATACAAGCCTGAAGCTGTTTGGGGTTCTCGTGTAGTCAGAGCTGTCCAAAGGAGAACTGCCTGTGGCACAGACGCTGAACAGTTCCTCTTCTGCAAGCACTGTGCTGAGCCCTGCAGACTCAGAAAGCTCAGCTGGGAGCTGAAAGAAGCAACACTAGTTCTGTGGAGTGTACTGGAATTACTCCATCTTTTTCTCTGAGATGCAGGGATTATGCCCACAGTTCTGTCTTCACGTGTACTGGTCTCCTGGTGTGTGACCCAGTGGCCTGGGAGGGAATGGGGACTGGCTTCACCCGAGGGGGAGGGCTGGGGCAGCTAGCCCCCAGCATGGAGCCTGAGCCCCGCCCCGTCCTTGACCTCCAGCCTGTGCGTCCTGATGTCTGACTGGTTCAACTTCCACGGTCACATGTGCATCGCCTTTGAGCTTCTGGGCAAGAATACCTTTGAGTTCCTGAAGGAGAATAACTTCCAGCCTTACCCCCTACCACATGTCCGGCACATGGCCTACCAGCTCTGCCACGCCCTTAGATGTAAGTTTCCGCCCTCAAAAGGAGCATGGGGCATCCATGTATCTGCAGCAAAGTCACCTGGTGGTCTCGCTCTCCCCAATTCGCTCCAGCGTATTGCTAACTGTTCTGCTGGGCCCGAGACACCAGGACCCCTTTGGCTGAAAAGCCTTCAGGTAGGAATCTGTGAGGATGGAGAGTCCTCTCCAGGGACCTCCTGAGCTGGCCTCTGCCCCAGGCACTCGGTAGGGGGCGGGAAGAGCTGCTGTAGAGTTAGGCCAGCTACCCTCCCTGCACAGGATGACAAGGCTGAAGACTGACCTGGTAGACCCCACCCACAGGTCCTGTCCACCACAGGTCCTGTCCACACGGACACCCTCTGTCTCACCATCACTTTCCATCTGTCTGCCAACCTTTTAAGAACTTATCTGGTGGTGCCTGTGTGGTCTGCAGTGGTTGGAACAGGTCAGAAAGGCTCCTCGGAGAGGAGGTGAATAGACTCAGAGCTAGACTGCAGGGTCTGCATAGATGGACGGGACAGGGGAGAGCATTCCAAGCAAGGTGAGCTGCTCAGTGATGCCCAGAGCCTGGCAAGTGCTGAAACTCACTCTGGTCAAGAGAGGGTCTATGTTAGGAGAGATGGGCCACACCAATGTGAGGGTCTTGAGTGCCAGATGGGAAAAGTGACAAGTGGCAGGGTACCACCTCAGTGGGAGTGGGACAGAGTTTGGAAGAAAAAGCCAGACTCCTCCTCCCACCACCGCTGAGGGCTGGGCTGAGGAGAGGCGGGGCTGGCTTCATGGCTGTGCTTCATAGGTGGCCCTGTGCTCGGTTTAATGCTTTGCTGCTGCCATCTTGAGAGTTGTACTGACTTGAATAAGGGGACCTACATTTCCATTTTGCCCTGGGCCTCCCAAACTGTGTAGCCGGTGCTGGGGAGAGGGTGAAGCTTTGGTGAGAGACAGGCTGAGGAGGTCTGGTCCCCCGCATACAGGTGGAGGGAGGTTTTCTAAATGAAAGAAGTCTCCCTCAGCCCCTCTTCTCAAGTATCAGAACCCTCCGAGGCCCTGAGCACAGAGAACTCCTGAGAGGGAAGCCAGCACAGAGGCAGTCCAACCTGTACGCTTGGCCCGCTCCTGAGGTTAGGGGCTCAGGGGCTCGGGCAGGCTGGCTCTGGAGGAGGGGTCTGGCCCAGCGCTGGCGAGCGGGCCAGAGAGGAAGCCCAAGTGCTCAGTGTTTGCTTCCCTCCTCTCCTGCTTCGCCAGTTCTACACGAGAACCAGCTGACCCACACAGACTTGAAGCCAGAGAACATCCTGTTTGTGAATTCTGAGTTTGAAACCCTCTACAATGAGCACAAGGTATTGCTGGGGGAAACAGGGAGGCCCTGCTCCAGGAGTGGGCTACCCACCAGGACGGACTCCTGACCTGGCTCGCCCTCCTTGCCCTTCAGAGCTGTGAGGAGAAGTCGGTGAAGAACACCAGCATCCGAGTGGCTGACTTTGGCAGTGCTACCTTTGACCATGAACATCACACGACTATCGTGGCCACCCGTCACTATCGCCCACCTGAGGTGATTCTTGGTGAGTGTATAGTTCCCAACCCTGATAAAGCGGGCAGTCGTTGGGAGAGTACGAACAGAGGGAGTGAGGGGCCTGTCTGCCACCTGGGGCCAATGTTAGGAGTCATGGTAGCTGTTGACTTGGCTTTTCCAAGAAAGGGGCCTCTACTGGATTCTGGGCAAGAGTCTTGCCAGCCAGTGTGGTAGCTGCCCTGTGACCTCTAGGCTGGGAGCTCAGTGCTGAATCTCAGCCTCTCCCATCTTGACTTTCAGAGCTGGGCTGGGCACAGCCCTGTGATGTCTGGAGTATTGGCTGCATTCTCTTTGAGTACTACCGGGGCTTCACACTCTTCCAGGTAAGGCCTCTCCCACATCGTCCCACTGCCCTGGAAGGCCTTCCACCACCCACTAGTCAGCTTTGTGACCCGTCCGCATGTTGTGAGACTGACTCCTGAGGGTCGTAGGGGAAGCAAGAGATCAGCCTTGTTGGGATAGTCAGGGACTCTTGCCATCAGCCATCAAGGATGGAAGGCTGGGGTGGGAGGAGTGAGCCTTCCAGGCAAGGGGCACAGCATGGGTGAGAGCATGGAGATGGGCTGGGGCAGGGCATCTTCTGGGGATAGAGAGAGGAATGTAAGCAAAAAGGAGGTGTGCAGTCATGGGGTCCACCTGACCCTAAGACCAGGCTGCCTCATCCCTGGCCCCAGGCTGCCCCCAGGTCAGAAAGGCTGGGACTGATGTTCCATTGGTGGATTTGCATCTCCTGGGGCAGGCAGGGCACTTGCCCATCTTTTTTGTCCCTTATTTTCCAAGGAGGCTGAGGCTGGCACTGACCCCTGCTTGCTCTATCCCTAACCTTCCACAGACCCATGAAAACCGAGAGCATTTGGTGATGATGGAGAAGATCCTAGGGCCCATCCCATCACACATGATCCACCGCACTAGGTAAGGAGCCCTGGTAGCTCCCTTCAGGGCCGGCCTTGGTGCCTTTCTTATCTTGGCCGTGGGTCAGCAAGCTACTAGGTCGCCTTTGCAGGATAGCCCATGGCTCCTCCAGGCTTACAGCAGCCTTCCCTGTGCCCCACTCCAAGTGACGTGGCAGCCTGTTGCCCAGAATCCCTGTCTGGCTCTGCTGCCATTCCCCAGGCAGCTGCCATCTTTCCCACCTAGAGCTGACCCCTTCCCATCCTTCCATTTTCAGGAAGCAGAAGTATTTCTACAAAGGGGGCCTGGTTTGGGATGAGAACAGCTCTGACGGCCGGTATGTGAAGGAGAACTGCAAGCCTCTGAAGGTCAGTTTCTGGCCCCCCAGCTCAGCTCAGGCCAAGGAGGTCCCAGACACTGGGCAGACACAGAGAGAGACAGGCCAGGCAGCTCTCCGGCTCTATGGGAGGCTGCAGCCGTGGCTGCTGGGTGCTGGCAGTGGGGCTCCTTGCAGACCGCCCCAGAGGGGCCCTTAGCCCTCCCACCCCACATGGGGTGGCTGTGAGTGTAACTGGGGACACCAGAAGAGCCAGAGCTGTCAGAGACCCTGCCACTTCCTGCCTCATCTCCTCTCAACTTTAGGAAGAACTAGGCAGGACTGAATTGAGGGGGAGGGAAGACCTAGGCATGGCCAGGAAACCTCTGTCAGCTGCATTTGGTGCTTGGACAAGTGAATTTTGCAGAGGTGATTTCTAGCCACCTGTCAGGACTTTATATGTGGGGACAGAGGCACCAAACCAGTGAGACACTCAGTAGCCTGATAAGCTGAGAGCAAACATTACTCCAAGCATGAAAAGACAAGACCTTCTCATTATCCAGGAGGGCAGAAGTAGTCCTCCAGGGAGGCATCACTGCCTCCTCAACTGTGTAGCAAGGCTTCCTGGACAAGGGGACCTGCTGTGGCTTCCCATGACCCTGCCATCACACTGAGGCCCCTTGTGTCCCTGAGCAGAGTTACATGCTCCAGGACTCCCTGGAGCACGTGCAGCTGTTTGACCTGATGAGGAGGATGTTAGAATTTGACCCTGCCCAGCGCATCACACTGGCGGAGGCCCTGCTGCACCCCTTCTTTGCTGGCCTCACCCCCGAGGAGCGGTCCTTCCACACCAGCCGCAACCCAAGCAGATGACAGGTGCAGGCCACCGCACCAGGAGACGGAGAGTGGGACTGGGCTGCCCAGGCCCCTTTTCTCCAACCTCTACCACCGGCCCCAGGGCCAGAGCCACCCAATGAACAGTGCAATGTGAAGGAAGGCAGGAACCTGCAGGGGAGGAGACTTGATGCCCAGCTGTCAGAAAGCACAGATTTGACCCAAGCTATTTATATGTTGTAAAGTTAAAATAAAGTGTTTCTTACTGTTTGTAATCCCTGGTACCAGTGTGTCCGTCTGCAGGCTCCTTGCCTTCTCCCTTCCCTACCTTATTAATAAAGTCTTTCTTAGCAGTTCAGCTTGTGGAGAGCTAAGTGTGGACGGGGCCAGGCACAGAAGGGCTAGCCATGAAGACAAGCAGCTCGGGTGTCCCATGAGGCGGCAGGTCTGAATAGCCCTAAAAGGCACCCGGGCCCTGCCCCGCCCAGCCCCTTCCCCCTCCACTGCCCCCTGCACCTCTCAGCCCCAAGGAATCTAAGGGGAATGGCCTGCTGCAGTTAGCCAGGCAGCACTTGCTATCTTTCCGGCCTTGTCACTCGCTGGGACTGGTTGCTGTTGGGCTGTACGTGCCCAATAGCTCTAGTTTACTGAAGGCTGTTGAGCGTGAGAGAATCAAGGCAGGCTCCTAGGGCTGGCGAGGCAGCACCTCTCCTCGGCCTACAGAGCAATTTACCACAGAGCACAGGACTCCGTCATTCAGCTTTATTTTAGTGCTGGTTTTTGGTTCCCCAAGAGCTGCATGAGTGATAGTCTTGGCCACCTAACTGGGGCCCCTTGGGGATTGGGCACAGTGGGCAGGATGCCTCTAGGGAGAGCTAAAGATAGAGGAATCATGCTTATCTTTACTACCACTGGAGAAGGCCCAGGCTGAGGGCAGGAAGAGGCTCCAGTGCCACCTGGGAAGAGGGAGAGGCTTGGGCATCAACTCCCAGTGGCCCCTCAACAAGGCCGTTACCTCCAGGGCCACTGTGACTTACTGGAGCGGGCAGTCTTCTACGTCATTTTTCACTGTACCCAATCAGGGGGCCTAACTGCATCAACAGGCAGCCAGAACCTGTTTAAATGGTTGCTTACCAGAATGTCTGTAATCCAGCACTGCTCCTCAGATTACGGCCCTGCCTCTAAAGAGAGGGCCCCATTTTTGGAGCTTCTTGGCCCTGAGAATGAGCAGAGGCTCAGGAAGGATACACAGCGCAGGATTCACAGTTACTGGCCTTCTTCCCCTGCTGGAAACAATTTTACATTTGAAGGAAGGAGGATGGGAGGAAGAGAGGGACCAGCCCTCTCTGCCCTGCCTCATCTGTTCCTGGCTATGCTCCTGTAAGAAAAGTGGTAAGTAGCCTGAAACCCATGTTATCAGGGCCTACCCTGTGTCCATGATTCTTGGCAAGCCCTTCCACTCACCCCCTTAACAGACTGGGTGAGCACAGAGCAGAAGGAAGCCTAGCGCCCTGAAAAAGGCTTTAAAGCACAAGCCTTTTGTAAGGGCCCCTCCCAGGAACTCTAGGGCACGGTTACCAGCCTCCCGGGCCCAGGCCTGCAAGCGTTCTGGGGCTCTGCCTTAGGATCCAAGCAGCAGTGTTCCTAAGGCTGAGCCCCACCAGCTAGCTCATCCAGAACTAGCCTCATTTTGGCAACCTTGAGACAGGGAGCTGGCCCCGAGCCTACTTATCTAGAGAGGACAATCATAAAGGGTTCAAGGCCCAGGTACTGTGAAAGCCAGGGTGGAGCCCTACTCTGGGATCACAGCTGCAGAGGACCATTTCAGGGGAAGGGCAGAAGAAAATGGGGCTATGTGTGTGCCCGCAAGGAGGTGAGGGGGAGTGGTGGCCTAGGACAGAAGCACCAGGGAGCCTCTTCTGGCTCAGCACCAGGCTCCCCCAGGGGCCTCCCCAATACTGAACAATAAACCTGCACCCTGAGGGTCTGGCCCGACTAGGCAAAGGCTCAGCCCCCAGCTAGAGAGTATGGGGTTGGGGGGCACTGCTGGCAAGGTGGGCACTGTGGTTCTGTCGTAACATAACCTTACACTACCTGTGCTGAAGACAACAAAAAAAAACACAAAAAATCCCAATATAGTAAAACCATTCTGATTCCACCTCCCTTCCCTGCCTCTCAGAGCAATGGAGTGGAAAGGAGGAAGGACTCTTGGGAAAAAAAAAAAAAAAAAAAACCCAGCATAAAACCTGGATCAGCTCGGGACAAAGGGTCAAAAGCCCCCAAATGAACTTGTGGTGGGGCTCAGGGAAGGCCTCAAAGCCCTCACATTGAATGGAGAGCGCAAGTCTGCCCTCTAGTGGACAGCACGGCGCAGCCAGTTCTACATGATCAGAGGAAGGGCTGCCTGGCTGCGGGGAAGCAGGGGAGGCAAAGCCACAAGCTCTGGAACAGAGTGAGCACAGGCCTCCAGACAGGACTGCCCCACCCCTTGAGGTGCTCGCCCAGGCCCAGCGGCCGTAAACCTGAAACACAGTCAGAGCTGCCTAAGTCTGTAAACAAAGCCCCACCTGGCCACGCAGGGGGCAGGGTGTAGAGATGCCTGGAGCCACGGTGCACACTCAGCCTGCCACCCGCCCTGCACACCCAGTGGGAAAGCCTTCCCTGGCTAAGGGCAGGTGACAGGTCAGTTTTAAATATGATCTGTTCTCTCATAGAACAAACCCAAAAGAAAAAATCTTAACAAGGTCCATGAAGCTTCAAATCCTTAAGGCGTTCGTTGTCAAGTTCAGTGTCAGGAGCAGCAGGGGACTGCAGGGTCCAGCCTGCCCAGAGCCCCTCTAGGCAGAGTGCAGTGGGATGACAAACTTGCACCCAAAGGGTGAGTGGTAGTTGATGCCCACCTCCTGGAATACCTGCTGAGGAATGCCGATGTCGCACAAGTAGACGCGGCCCGCGTGCTCCCCCAGAGGCAGAGGCAGGCCCAGAGCCAGTGACCACTTGGCATCAATGCCCTGTTCTACTTCATGCACAGGAGGGTCTATGCTGAGTACTGGTGCCCGGTTCTGGTTGGCCCATGCCACAGCTGCCTTGTACCAGGGCTGATCTCGCAGGAAGGCGTTCTCAGGGCAATCCAGGCAGTTGATCACCAGGTCCACGGGGCTAGTGGGCAGATCTGCAGGTGGAAAGAGTGTCATCTGAAAACCCCTATAAAGTAGAAAGCAGCCCAGGCTGGGACTAGAATCTAGGTGGCCCCAAGTATGTCTTGTTCAGACACCACTCCAGTGCCCCTCCAGAGGGCAGCCTTCTCAAAGCGGGACTGGGACTCAGGCCTGGGAAGTTCCAAGGCCTGGCTGAGCTGAGTTCCAAGACCAAGGGCATGTCAGCTCAATGGACCACTGTCTTCATGGAGCTCCTAGGCTCCAAGCACTATCCTGCTGGGTGTGCAGAGCTTCTTGGGACATTCAAGGCCATTGACTCGGCTGCACATCTGACTAACTCCCTGGTAAATTATGAGCTTTGGGAAGGTGGGCTCTATTGCCAAGTCAGCCCTCACGGGGAGGCTGTGCCCAGGACCCAGGAGAAATGGGCTGATGCCATTTGCTGATGGGCAAGAGCATGCTCACTCACTCTACCCGAGGCTGGCCTTGCTGGCCCCTTTCACTATCTCATGGAAATGGGTCCTTCTTCAGACAAACCTTAAGAATGGGGAAGGAACTGACTACTTCTCCCAGGTCTTTATAAAGGCTTCTCTGCTCTAACCAGGCCTCTGAGACAGTATAAGAACAGACATCTCAAAAAGTATGTATGTGTTGACCAGCCTAAGAAGTTAAACTCAGAACAGCAGAAATCAGACCAAACTCAAGAGTAGTATCCTCAGACCTGCCTCCTGGAGCAGTTGGGATGGGAAGGCTTTTGGGCAGCCAGACGAAGAACTGCCTGGAAAAGGGCATCATGTTATACATCTCAAGAGAGGGAGCCCACATACCAGAACCCCTTCCCAGGTACCAGCCTAAAGTAACACTATTTCTCAATTAGAGACTCATGGTTTCCTTACTCAGAAGGGGCCCCTGTGGGCAGGAGGGTGGTGTCCCTGTGGGCCCTGAGGATCTCAAGAGTGGGAGTGGCATCTTATCTTCTGCATGCCCACAGGAGTCTGCAGGTAGAAGACTGAGGTTCTGGCCCAGGTCTGGCCCCAATTTGCCATGTGATCCCTGGCAAGGCCCTTTCTTTGGGCCATATTGGCTCTCTCCACTTCAAACTCCATTGTTCTCACTTAATCCCACTCTAATCAAACTCTGCCCCACCACTCCACTTAAAACTGTCAGGATCATGAGGGGCTTCCACACTGCTAAATCCACTAGTCAAGTCTCAGTCTGCATTTGAACTTAACCTAGAATGGCTTGCTGATACAGCTGATCACACCTTCCTCTCTTTACTTGCCTTTCAGGTACCAGACCCCGGTTTTTCTTCTCTTTCACTGACCACTCTTTCCCTGTCTCCTTAGCTGGTCTCTCAAGTTCCTGACTTCTGTACTAAGAACTCAGTCTAACAACATCTCTATCTACTCCCTCTTCCTAGGAGGTACCTTGTCCAGGCTCATTATGGTTTTAAATACCACCCACATACTTGTAACTCCAGACTGGATCTCTTCACTTAACTCCAGATTCATCTATATCAACATTTCCACCTGTATATCCAACAGGCATCTCTAAGCTTCTGTTCTTTTCCCCAAAACCTCCCCCACAACTCTTCCCACCTCAGTGATGATACCATCCTTCATCCTTCCAGTTACTCAGGCCAAACACCTTGGAGTTATTCTTAATCATTCTCTTTCTCTCATCCTCTACAGCCAATCTGTAGACTCTTATCTTCAGAACTGATTCAGAGACTAATCACCTTTTACCACTTCTACCATTACCATGCTGTCTTAGCCACCATTTCTCTCCAATTTATCACAACAGCCTCTTTGGTTGGGGGAGGGGTATTGGTTATTTACTTATTTAAATGAAGGTACTGGGGACTGAACCCAGGGCGTCATGCATGCCAAGCACGCACTCTACCACTGAGCTATACCCTCCCCCACAATAGCCTCTTACTACCTCTCCTTAGTAAACCTACAGTCTACTCTCAAATCAGACTCACAATGATCATTTGGAAGCTGAGTGGGACTGTACCTTTCTTGCACTTATTCCTCCAGTGACTCTCCATCTCACCCAGAGTAAAAGTTCAAACCTTTACTGTGATCCACAGGCCCCTTAAGACCAGACCCTGCAACGTCTAAGTCTGCTACCCCTACCCAACCCCCCAGCATTCTCTATCTCTCTTCCCTGCTTGTCTCCGTAACACGTGCTATTATCTGACCTGCCAGAAATGTTAGACATGTTGTTTGTCCTAACCAGAATGTTCAGCTCCACAGAAGCATGGATTTAAAAAAACCCAAAAAACTATCTCCATGTCCCCAGTGTCAGGAACAGTGCCTATTATGTAAATATCTGTGAAATGAACAAACGGACCCCCAGCTCTCCAACTGAGTAGCGGGAGAGGAGGACTGTGAAGGGACAGGGAGTAGGCGAGTTGATTTCGTTACACACTAAACTCCTCACAAGCACAGCACTCTTTACACTCATGGTGCTTTTCCACCCATCACCACTGGGCGGCACCGACAGACCACGAAACCACCAAGGAGGGAGGAGGCCTCAGCCCTGCCCTGCGCAAAGTGCTCACCTTTGAGGCTAGACACTTGTTGCCCTTGGGTCTTGCTGAAGAGAGAGAGCTCGTTGGTGATGGATTCCAGCATCTTCACAAAGTTGGGCAGGAAGAGGATGACCTGGACATCATGGTTGGCTAGGTGCCTTCCACAGCTGATACCCTGAGCCCCCTTCACGTGGGGCCCACAGAGCAGGGCCACTGTAGGCCTCTGGTGAACATTTTTGGGATTCAACCTGGAACAGAAGGTAAAGAAGCATCATCAGACACAGGCTTGCCAAAACCCTTGAGCCATTACCAGACAAGTGCCTCTCGGCACCTGTTGCCCTCAGAGTTCTTGATGGTGCCAGGTTCCAGAGGGGGACAAAATCCACTGCAGGCCAGGTCTACAGGTAGCATTCCCATTGCCCCACACCCCAGTGTCACTTCATCTGCTGGATCCTTTCACTGGGTAGTTCACCCAGATCTTGTTCCACATAACACTGTTGCCAGAACATTGCTTTCTGACCAAGAACACTTAACTGTTCTCACTGTGAGACCTATTAGGGCCAAACTCTACTTATCAAAGAGGCTTTTCCACCTTGGCAGCCTTCTCTGCTCTTCTTCCTCACATGCCTGCACCAATGGAGCAAGACCAGTCTCATCATTCTCTCCTGCACTTGTAAGGTTCTTTCTTGCTTCTGCTCAAGCGATTTCCCCTGCCCAGAAAGCCTTTCACTTGTGAAGCTCTGACCTACCTTTTCTTTGAGATTCAGCTCCAGGCTTACCTCTTCTAGGATTACTCTGGCTCAACTCCTAAGCTCACAGCAAGTACCAAAAGAGGACAGTTCTAAATCATCCTCCATCAGCTGCCAGTCCAAGTTCTCTTTACTGAGCTGCCAGTAAGCTAATAAGGACAATGTTGCAGATACTAATAGTACCTATTTCACAGGATGCTGGGTGCATTAACGGATGTGAAGGACCTAGAACAGGAATCGACACACAGGAAGAGTACTCAGCCGACACTGGCATTGTCACAGTGCTGCTCACAGAGGACGCAACAGGCCAGGGCTTCCCAGCCTCCTAGGCTGGTAGCTGCCATGGACACCCACTTCCTAACGAAGGCACTTCCAGCTTCTTCCCAAAGCTGAGACCCCTCTGGCCTCAGAGAAGGCACAAGTAAGCAAGTTTGGAAAAATCGCCCTAGAACTGTGCCCAACTCACAGGCAGCGCAGCCTGCCCCCCAGGGCAGGAAGAGATAGGGAGATGAACAGCAAGAAAGAAGCTTAGGTCCCTGCTTAAAGGTGGAGGAGTGACAGTCACTTACTGGTTTCCCAAGGGAGGAAGATGACAGATGCTGTCAAGCCAAAGAGGAAAGCCCCACCCTCCAAATAAATTTAGGGGAATTTGGTAAGTACTCTACATATAAATAAACCAAGCCATTCATTTCCCCCACCATATTTGCATCTTAAGGAAATATGATGAGTACTTCTCCACTCACCACAGATACTGCAGAGCTCTGGCACTGACTCACACGTGTCTGTTCCCTAAACGACTCTTCCTCTCACAGGGTCATCCCCCAACAGATGACTCAAAGCAGACCCCAGAACCCACATACCCAACAGCAGGGGTCAGAGCACAGGCCCTGGAAGCACACCTATCGGGACTGGAGCCCCGGCTCCACCAGGTACCAGCAGTGTCGCAGGGGCAACTCTTTCCATTCTCTGAGCCTTAGCTTGTTCATCTTAAAACCAGGGTTACAATTTACCTTCGAGGTGAAGCTCTGAGGATCAAATTAAATGCTGTTGCGAAAGCACGGTAAAAAAAATGCACGGCACCTGATGTACATGAACCGACCACTATGGAATCTTTCTCAAAGGAAAACCAGCAGCTGCTGCAGAGGGCAGCACAGGGCCCTTCTGAGAGGTCAGACTCTGAGAGAACAGCAGGGCACAAGGACACCCAAGAAGCTGACTCGAGAGGAATGTGACTTGGTGAGGACATTCAGATCCTGCTCCAAAACTGTTTTGGGGAAGACACTCAGTGGTCTCAAATACTCCCAGGAAGAGCTTATTCCAAGAGCTGCCCCAGTGGCTGCTCTGGGAGGAGGTACAGCAGTCACCAGACCCCAAGGCCAGATCTTCCTTCAGAGGAAAGCTGGCACTACTGTCTCCTCTGAGGTCTCCACTGGCTCTTTCCTCGCACAGGAGAGGCCAGGGATCCAGCAGGGTTGGGAAGCAAGGGACAAGGAGGGATGAACACAACTCTATAGAGCGAGGGGAGCGGAGAAGCAAAGAGGGGAAACCTCACAGCCAGCTTGGGAACCTTCAGATGCCACTCACCTACTGGGTGCCAACGTCCTCCTGTCACCTCTGATTCTGCTTGACCTCTCAGCACCACCACTGCTGACCACCCCTTTACTCCTCAAACACCATTTCTTTGTTTCTTAAACACTACCATCCTGGTTCTCTTACCTCTCTGGCTTTAAACTTTCTTAGCCATTTTGGAAAGCTCCTCATCTCTTAACTATGCTTTAATGCTGATGCCCCCCGAATTCGACCCTAGGCCCTTCCCTCCCCTTGCATCCTCTCCCTGGGGGAGCACATCTGTCCTTACACCACACGAGCTGATGACGTCCAGATCTCCATCTTCTGCTCCGATCTTTTTCTAGACGTCAGATCCAGATTGCTAATGGTCTATCTGAGTATCTTACTGGCCTCCTAAACTCAACATATCCAAAACAAAATCCACCATCTCCCTTGGATGTGCTCTTCTTCCCACAGTCCTTATCACAGTGAATGCCATCACCATCCAACCAGGGGTGTCCATGCTAGAAAGCTTTCAGTCCAGTGATCGCCGACACTCCACCTTCTATCACCTCCCATATCCATTCAATTATCCTGCCCAGTTGATTTTACTTTTTTAAAAATCCCCCATCCATCCACTGCTCTGAGCCCTACTTCCCAGCTGGGGGCCACCATCATCTGGCTGCTGGCTCAGTTTTCTGTTACAGTTTTCTAATTGGTCTCACAACTTCCAGTCTTGCCTCCATTCAACCTACTCAGCCAAAGTCATCTTTTTAGACACAAGACTAACCATGTTACAGCTCTTCTGAAATGCCTTCAGTGGCTCCCTATCACTCAGCTGTACCAAAGCCCTACTTTCTAGCCACACAAAATGACTTACAGATCCCCACCACTTCCACCGGCTCTCAGTTCTCTCTGCCCTTGGCACATGCTGCTCCCTAGACCTAGACTACTCTTCCCCATTGCTGCCTGCCCCTGGGTCTCCCCCTTGCTCTGTGTGACTCAGCTCGGATGCCCCTGCTCTAGGAAGGTGACTGGCTTCTCCAGCCTGGAGTAGAAATGTGGTTTCTGTTTCCTTTACCATAGCACTGCACTTTCTGGAGACCTCACGAGGCTACTGAAGGGCAGGAGCAGCATTTTACTATTGTTTATATCCCTAGCCCTAGCATAAGGCCTGGCACGTGGTATCAATAAATGTCCACAAAAAAATTAAGCACTGCTCCTGGTACATCAGTCCAAGTGGAAAAGTACCAAAGTCCAGCTCTCACACCCAGTTGTCAGGGTAGTCCTAGAAGTTCTCAGGTACGGGACTCAGAACTGATCTTTATCTCAGCCCCTTTGAGTGAATGATGAGTTCCAAAGGCTGGGTCTCCAGAGATTCTTAGAAGGCAGGCCTCTGGTAGTCAGCAGGAGTCTCAGAGCCAGCTGTTACCAGAAAGGAGAGGTCAAAGGGTGCTTTGCTGAGAAGAATGAGGACTTCCAGGAGATGGGTGAGAGGGGCAAACAAAAATCTTGTAGCATTCAGGAAAGTGACTCCATAGAGATACTCACATCAGAGGAGCAGCATCACTCCACACTCAGCCCCCATCAATCAGGAGGCATTTACCTGTTGGGTCCTCCAAGCAGGGTCAGAGCCATCTGACTGGCACACACGCCTGTCATCTCCAGCCTCCGCTCCAGGGTCAAGCCATGCTTCTCAGCCACAGACAACAGCTTTTTATGCAGCTCATAGGAAACACTTGGGACAACCAGGCCAGAGTCTGCAGTTCAGAAGGTGAGGAGAAAGGGATAGTGATTAAAGTGATTACAGGAAACCCGGTCCACAAATGGGTGTACTTATCTGTGAAAGCCAAGACTTTAAGGCTGATCCTCCCCAACCCACCCACCTAACCTAGGACCGAGGCATGCTCTGCAGCTCTCCAGAGCTCAGGCAGTGGATGGGGAACTGGGTAACAACTTGTTCAGGTTCCCACAGAGCAGGGGCGAACTTAAGCTCTCTCAGGAGTTTTAGCTTTACACCATGGAGGCCAAATCCACCAAGATGCATTCAGTACTACCAAGAAAAGGCTGCAATCTACCAACCACACTAGGGTAAAACATGCTTTTCTCAAAGAAGGGGAAATGCCATCCCTGACAGTGGGGTTTTCCTCATAAGCAGACCCCTTATCCTTCCCTCAAAATAGAACAGATGCCGGCCGACCCTCCTGAGCCTCTGGTCCCAGCTGCTCAACTTCAAGGCAGAATGACTTGTTCACCCATCTGCTTCCCACATCCTCTTCCTCCCACTCTCCTCTACCAGGCCCCTCCTTTTGGCTGAAGAAGTTCAACTAGCAACTTGTCTTCTCAAATAATTTGTCATTTTCTCCCCATTTGGTGTAAATGTAACCCAATACTCATACCACAGGGAAAGAGTACGTGGAACCTAACCTATGGCTTGCTTTAAGCTACTCAGAAGAATTTTGAATATTTTGTTCACCACAAATAAAGAGAGCTCTATAAAGGTTAGGGAGACTCAGAGTCATCGGAAGTACACCCTGGGAAGTACTGGGTTTTACAAGGCCAAAGTCTGCAGCAGCCGGTACACGAGAAGGAGACTACAATATTACATGCATCAGTGCCAAGAGGCCATTTCAGGGCCCAGGATGCCCGGACACGAAAGAAACAGCAAAGTCAAAACCTATGGTCTGTAATGGGCAGCTTTTGCCTTGACGACCATGGCCAGCTTACAAATGCTAAAGCCACTGCGCTGGCCCCCAAAGAGCAAATTCTTTGCCAAAGAGCCCCATTTGGCCTCACTGGCTGACCAAGAAATACAGATTCCAATCAGCAAGTCATCGCGCAACTGCATGTAACTAGTTTTGGCTGGCTGGATCACAGGCCTTTTCAGATCCTGTGTCTCATCTACAGTGGACTGTAAACTCCTCAAAGTAGGGAAATAAGCCTTTTACTTCCTCAGCCCCCACCTAAGCTATATTGTCTCAGCTACATTTATTTATCAACAGAGGCAAGTTCTCATCAGGTACTCAAATACATAAATGATACAAACCTAGTGTGCTGTTTCTGGTGTGGCCTGACTCTAAGGCAGAGGTTTTCAGAAAGTTCATCATCCCATTGATTCCAGAGCCCTGTGAAGAAAAACTTCTCTTCCTCACTGACTATTTCAGGAGAAATTTCCTGAGGTTCTATCAGGTGTCTAGTCCTGCTTACATGGATTCTTAAAACCAACCACACAGAATTAGGCTGTGGTTGTACATTTTAACAGGAATCCAAGCAAAAAGATGGAACCACCAAGTACCCAGGAGGTCTGTAGCCTATCAAGGGAAGGCAAATAATAACTTAATGTACTAATGTAATAAAATAAAAACCATCTACATGTCAAAATGAACACTATCCTGCTGGTTAATGAAGCCCCTCCACCTGTCTGAGTCCCACTCCCGCCTAGGGCAGAGCCAACAAACAGGGCCACCAGAGCTCGCTTGTCTCTCCTCTCACTCTTTCTGAAACGTCAACGTCCCAGGTGCCAATGCTGGAGGCTGTAGCCTGACCTTGCATTTTTTATGACCTGCTCCAGACATGCGCATAATATCAGAACTAATTAGGAACCACTGATAGTGTGAAAAGGCTGAATGAGTTCTCAGGAATCCTAAGCCACCAACAACACTAAACCTGTCAGACAAGTCACGCACCTGCTTGCTTCAAAAACCCTCTTTGCCTGCAGAGTCACGCGAGGGAGAGCTGTCCCTCAAGCCTGTGCATTTCTTCACCTATTTATTCCCTTTCTGCTGAATCTGAAACAGGTCAGGGCAGTGGGTCTTGGGCCTGCCACCCCACAAATCAAACTTTCTTTCCGTGCCTAGGTCCTGTACTGTGCGCACAGGCACCCGCTCCGTTTCTGAGGGCTCTCCAGGGGGCAGGCTGAGCATCTTCTGCTGCCTTTCTCTTCACAGTCCCTAGGAGTACAAACTCATGGTACAGGCAGAGGAGAGCTTACCCTGTCCTGGCTGGCTGGCTGGTGCAGCTGGAAATTATGTGTTTATTACATCTCCCTGACTTGTGTTGGTGGGAAAGGGCCCTGCAGATGAACTGGCACGTTTTGCAGCCCAGGGAAAGACAGGGCCAGGAATTCCTCCTGCTCAGTCTGCCAGTTGCAGGGTCTAGGACTCCACTGCACTGCTTCTCTGGAAGGAACATGCAAGCACCACAAAATGTTGCTTTTCAACATTTACACACAAAGTCCAACCAGTCAGACAGGCTTATCAGAAACAGGCAGAGGGAATAAAATAAACTTCAAAGGAAGAGAACCAAGAACATAGCGTGTAAATTGCAAACAATAACATCGCCAAATCCTGAACATGGGCCAAGCCTAATTATGTTTGGGTTGGAAAGTGGATCTTTATTGTTTGGAAACCAAGGCAGTAAAATCAGTTGGTAGGGCTTCTCTTAATATTAATATGTATTTTACAGCTGTCAGTGAAACAAGAGAGAGAGAATCACAGCCAGTTTGTGACTAGAAGAGCACCTCCTGGGATCTGACTAACCTTAGGGTATCACGGAAAACAGCTTAAGCACACCCAATGCAGGCCAGGAGAGAAGGCGCCTCCTCCCCACACAACTCAATCGACAGCCTGAGGCCAAGGCCATGGTCCCTCGCAGCTCAGACAGCACACATGCAGCTGCAGCCTGCCCCTTCTTCATGTCTGTGTCAGTTTCTCACTGTTTGCTCCCGTACGTACCATCTCGGGCCTTTCTCTCCTTTATGGACTCACACGCATGCTCTCACACCCTCCATCCCACCTGCCCACCCTCAGACAGCACCACACCCCAGCCTGCTCCAGCAGCACACATACATCCCTCCCTGTCCCTCAAACTCCCCAGCAGTTCTGCTGTGCAATGAGGCTCCCACAACAAAGTGTCACCTCCAACCTAAACTCCGCCCTCACACTGACATGGCCTTTCACTTGGAAAGACTGCACATGTCCCATGTCTTATCAGTGAGGATCACAGCTCATTAACAGGCATGGAGATTTCTTCAGAACTATGAGCTCTGGTTCCGTTCTGTGGTGTCGCACAGCTGGGTGGCAGTATCACTCCACTTCTTTTCTGGACTATAAAACCACTGGTAAGTTCATACCCTCGGCCTCCATAACCTTGTATTAAAGCTACCACAAAACACAATCAAGTCTATCTTTGAAAGAAGAAAGTGTTACAAGAAGCCTAAATACTCCTAACACTTTTTTTTTTTAATTAATAAAAGATTGGGGGGGGGGACTAGATTTATTTATATATTTTCAGAGGAGGTACTGGGGATTGAACCAGGACCTCATGCATGCCAAGCATGAGCTCTACCACTTGAGCTATACCCTCCCTGCTCCTAATACTCTTTATTAGGGGCCACAAGGCCTCCCATGATCTGGCCCCTGTATACATCACCCCATTTCCCCTGGACCTCAACCCACAACACACTCCAGGCATCTTGGCTGCCTTTTGGTTCCTAAGTACTCCAGGCTCCGTCCGGCCCCAGGAAGCACACCCCTCACAGGCTTTCCCTCTTCTGGCACTCTCTTCTCTCTTCCCATGCTCCCCACACCACACACGGCTGGTTCCTCATTCTTCAGGTCTCAGTTTAAATATCTGTCTCAGCACGCTGCTTGCTTCCCTCATTGTACTTAATACAATTTATAAATAACTCCTTTTGCTTTTTGGACTATCAACTTCCCTAGACTGCAAGCTCCATGAGGGCAGTAACAGTGTCTATCTTGTTCACTGCTGTACCCTCTTCTCCACTGTGCCTTCAGTGCTGGAACACTGCCTGGTGGTGGGGCTACATAAACATATGTTGAATTAGTGACTGAGCAGGAAGGAAACCTGTGTATAACAGCCTCGGGGCATTTCACTCTGCAGCTTTGCAAGAGCCCAGCTATAACCAAAGGTAAGTGTGGATAAGCTGTTTCTGACTTTCTCCACTTCTTCCTTGTCCCGTTAATAACTAGACCACCCTCCTATCTACACTGGACCTCATACCTTCAAGTTAAAGCTCTATTAGAACAAGCTTTGGACTCCAGAAGTAACGGGCTTTCTGACAAGATTATTCATTAATTACAAAGGGAAAAAGTATCTTTACAAAGAAAAAAAATCTGGTGGACAACTTATCAACACCTTGTCACCTTATCAAGCGATCAAATAAGCCTCAGTAACGGGACAAACTGACATTGTGTACGCTATGATGTGATGCCTTGAGAGAGACAAAAATGTTTAACGTGAATCATATCAAAAGGAAGCAATCAGTAAATCAAAACTAAGGGGTATTCTGCAAATCAACTGGCCTAGACACTTGAATGTCAATACTGCAAAAGGCAACAAAAGTTGTGGGAACTGTCCTGAAAGAAAGAAATGAAAGAAACATGACAGCTAAATGTAACATGCAATGGCTGATTAAAAACATAGCTATACATTGTTTACAACAGCCAAAACTTGGAAGCAACCTAAATGTCCATCAACAAATGAATGGATAAAGAAGTAACACACACACACACACACACACACACACACACACACACACAGGAATATTACTCAGCCATAAAAATGAAACATTGCCATCTGCAGCAACACAGGAGGACCTAGAGATTATCATATTAAGTAACTCAGAGAAAGACAAATATATAATATCACTTATATGTGGAATTTTTAAAAAATGATACAAATGAACTTATTTACAAAACAGAAACAGACTCAAAGACATAGAAAACAAATTTACCGTTACCAAAGGGGAAGGGGGGGGCGGATAAATTAGGAGTTTAGAATTAACAGATACACACTACTATACATAAAATAGATAAACAACAAGGACCTACTATATAGCACAGGGATCTATATTCAGTATCTTGTAATAACATATAATGGAAAAGAATCTGAAAAAGCATATGTATACATATATATACATGTATATATAACTGAATCACTTCACTGTACACTTGAAACTAACACAATATTGTAAATCAACTATACTTCAACAACAACAAAATACAGCTATAAACGACATGATTGGGACAATTGGAAACTTTTGCATATGGGCTGTATATTAGGTAAAACCCTTGTATTAATTTTAAATTTCCTGAGAGCAATCCTGTTTTGTGGTTGTATCGAGCAGCATCCTACTAAATATGTATGGAAATATTTAGGGGTGAAATCAATGAATGCAAGTAAATGTCAAATTTTTCAGGTGTGTGTGTGTGTATACATATTATATAAAGTAAATGTGGCAGAACGTTAACTGATGAATCTAAATGAAGGGTGTATAGTTGTTTATTATACTATTCTAGCAACTTTTCTGAAAGTTTGAAATTTTTTCAATACAAAAAGTTGGGGAGAAAAAAAAGAGTTAAATGTCTCCAAATATAATAAAAAATGTTTGCAGAGTAATAATACATTAAGCCAGTGGTGGGGTGGGGAGTGGCAGGAAATAGAATAAATAAAGAGAATATGAAAACAAACCCTGTTCACAGTCTTACAACCTAGCTAGAAACAAAAAATATATATATGTGCACATATCAGAGAATACAAAACTAACTGTTATCCTGAGCACAAGTACAAAGTATGAATTTCAAACCAGGAGCTGCAGGTAGTGTCAAATGCTCAATCTGAACTATGCCTTGAAAGACAGGCAGGACTATAGTCACAAGAATAGAAGAGACAGTGCACCCCAGGGTGGGGAGGAGCCATGAACAAAGTTCCAGAGGCTGGAATGAGTGTGACATGACCAGATGAAAACTTCCCTGCCTGGGGCCCAGAGGCTGATGCGAAAGCTAGCTTAGAGCAGTGGGCAGGACCAGACTTCAGAAGGCACTGAAAGCCAAATTGCTTTATTCAGGATGAAGCTGACAGGGCTAGAAAATGAGGGCAGAAAAGCCATGTAGAACTGATTTCCAGGGACAAAGGGAACCTGTGGAGGAGCACAAAAAACTAAAAGGATATGACAATTTCAAGAATGACACTGAAGAAAGAAGAGGATATGGAACCAGAATAAATACTGAGGATAAAGGAAAACTCTTTGTCAGGACTGCTGCAGAAGGAAATACTATGTCTGTTATTAAACTAGAAAAATTCTTCCTGGTCATGAATTTTTTTTTAAGTCCAGTTGATTTACAATGTTGTCAGTTTCAGGTATAAAGCAAAGTCAAAGTTACACACACATATATATACATTCTTTTTCAGATTCTTTTCCATTATAGGTTATTATAAGACACTGAATATAGTTCCCTGTGCTATACACAGTAGGTCCTTGCTGATTTAGTCATGAGTTTTTATGAGAAGGAAGAGGCAAAGATAGCCACAAAGTTTCATGCTGTACACTTAAAGAATGGTGAATGCACCGAAAGAAACAGGAATGTTAAAGGCCTCAAGGATATTGGGGTTGTGGTGGTGGTGGTGAATGACTGACTTAGCTCTGATATGCTGAATCTAAGGAGGATGCTGGATACACTGGAATCAAACTCCTTCCTTGCTGTGGCTGGATACCTGCTGCTCTGAAATGGCAAGCGGCACATCAGCAAAGAAGTCACATTCGCAGAGACCAACTCAGTTTCTAAAATGACCAACTAGCACCTTCATTAAAACTCAGGTGTCAGGCCATGATGTGCTAGGCTCCAGATCCCTGGGCCCTTAGTCTGCATTTAAACTCTTAAAACTCTGGCAACAAGTGGCCATGAGACCTTTTCCAGTAGGAAGACTTTAGGAAGCACTGGGGGAAGAGTCTAAACCAAGACACCTGTTGTAACAGTACTGCTCTGAAGCCTCATGAGACTGCCAATGACCACAACCAAGCCCTCCGGGCCAATGACAAGTGTCCACCTGATTATCCAAGCCCAGAAACTCTGAAGGATTCCACATTAAAAGGACTGACCAGTCGGTCCACTCCTGGCACTGGAGAAACTGTTAGAACCTGAGGTTTCCAAAATCAACCAAGTAACTGTCAAAGAAGTCTGCCTGCAGACACGTAATTTCAGAAACTAGGCTCGTTAGCTCTGCTCAGTGAAAAGCTGTGGTGGCACTTGGTGCAGGAGCACAGGTGTTGGGACTGCAGGTTTTCTGGTCCAGGACACCTCCTAGAATTTACCTCCTCCTGTCTGCCCTGTGACTCTCTTAAGGTAAGAAAAGCAGAAGAGATGCTCCCTAGGAATGGCATCCCTGTAGCACATGGTTTAATCTGTAAACACAGCAAGGGGAATGAGGGGTAAGGGAAATCAAGGCAGGAACCCACGTGGGCTGGGTCCACTGCAGCAGACACCTGAGTCTCTGGGTGGGAAGGATTCTCATCAGGAGTCCATCAGCCGCTGAAGGTGGTCTTCACTACCCTCAGGTAAAATTCTTCAATGGTGACTTCTAAACTCAAAGATTTTTCCTTTCTGAATTCCTTTTGAACACATAAACCCAGAACAGATTTCCTGATTACCTATTCTTCAGGAAATAAAAACACTGCTAGTCTTAAAAGCATGAGGATGCTTCTTGAGGGACTCTTGGTGACAAGAAGCAGAGAAAGGCAGCCAGGGCTCAGAGGCAGAAATGGGAAGACAACTGCCAGCCTGGAATGGCGAAAGCCAAGCTTGTCCTGAGAGCAAGATACATCCCCACTGAACCTCAAAGACTTAGCTAGCCAAGGTGGGACGAGTAAAGAGGCCAGCCACAAAGCAGCAGGAGAAACCCAACTATGGCTTCAGCAGCTGCTCCCCTTCAGAGTAAGGGTCAGAACTGCTTTTAATGAGAGAACCGAGTGTGGGTAAGTGGTGCTGAACTCAGGGGGCTCAGACCGGAGTGTCTCACTCAAACTTTGACATAATCCTTTTGCAAGACAGTGAACAGTAACTACTGCAGATCATCCTCATACACTTGCTGCTCCCCAAATCTCAGCAGACACACAGTATGGAGGCAAAGGGACATCCTTCAGGCAAAGTAGATGGGACAACTGTGGAAATTCAGTGCCTGCACCAGCAGCGCCTCCTTCTGCTGCCTCCCATCAGACTTTCATAAACTTGAAGACAAATGGCAGAAGTTAAATAAGAACTCTACCCAAAAGAAAGGGCTCTTGAATAAACATACTGGAGAAGAATTTATTAGAAGCCAGGGAATGATGACTTCTAGACACTTTAAAAGACATTCCTGGTGAAAGGTTTACCAGAACACTTAACTCCAGCAAAATGGGGTAACAGTGCAACCTCACAGAGATGCTATGAAAATCAACTGAGATAAACACACGAGGTGCTTAGAAGGGTGCCCAGGACATACCAAATACCCGGTGAACACCCGATATTCTAACGCTGATTACAATGCTCCTTCTCCTGAACCAGGCCCCTACCCTTCCCTTTTTGCTACCTCTAAATCTTGCACACATTCCTAGTTTGTTTACACATCCGGTTACCCTATAAGCTAAGGCCCCTGAGGTGATGGACAATGATTTACTGAGAGTATCTAGAACAGTGCCTGGCACAGTGCAAAAATTCTGCAAACACTGATGCTTTGAAATAACCTTCCTGAGGCAGCCTCTGCAATTCACATTAAAGTCAAACAGTGACTGGGGGGGAGGGCATAGCTCAGTGGTAGAGCACATGCTCAGCATGCACAAGGTCCTGGGGTCAATCCCCAGCACCCTCCTCTAAAAATAAATAAACCTAATTACCTCCTCCCCTCAAAAAAAAAAAAATCAAAGTGATTGAATAATAATTATAAGCTGGTATTGCAATAGCTGCTTTTCCACATGCTCTCATTTAATTGACAAGTATCACCCCACTTTACAGACAAGGAAACAGGCTTGTTAGCCCCCATGTGAAGACGTAATTCAATCCTCTGACTCTACAGAAGCCTCCTCATTGAAGCTTTAATAATTTTTTTCCAGATAATCATTGTAAATCAATTTTTCGAAGCCTTTAATACTTAATAGCTCCATCTGTGTGGCAACTGTACTATTTGCTTTCTCTGGGCTCAACCACAAAACAACGCAGGAGGAAAAGTACAAAACCACGGAGACTTGGCCCATTACAAACTCCTGCAATCTCATCACAACTAGACGCTCACTGCCAGTCCTCTTGCCCCACAGTTTCAATGTCTTTGAATCCTCTTGTTCACTCAACTTTTCCACTTGTTTTCAATCATCAAATCCTATCAAATCCCCCTTTGTCACCTCTCTCACAACCTTGTCTTCCTTTGGACCTTCCAGTCAGAGGTCCAAACCCCTAGCACATTAGTTCTGTCAAAAGCCTAATTTATCTTCCTGCTCTGGTCTCTCCTTTAATTCTACTCTGAGTTCTATCATGAGACCAGTCTTCCTAAAGACTAACAAGTCTTCTTAAGAGAGATTTTGGATCATGTCATTGCTCCCTATGGTCATAAATGGCACACAGGCCCTCTGAGCTCCCATCCAAAGCTTTTTAAAATTCCTGCTACTCCCCTCTCTCCCACAAATCCCTGCCCTGCCCAAACCAGCCAAAGGCCAATCTCCCCCACGGCCCTTTACTCACACTATTCACCAGCACCTGCCCAGCCCACCCATGGATATTCCTCCTCTTCCTCTCTGGTGGAACCCTGCCCATGCTTCGAGGCTTCTGTCCTGCCCACTTTGCGAAGCCTTCCCTGATCAGCCCAGCCTTCAGGACCTCTCCTGCCTCTCAACACCCAGCACACTTAACGTCCACACTTTCTCTGGACTCCAGGCATATACTGGTATCTTCCCATTTTCTAGTACATTTTAGTAACTTGAATGCAAGGACTCTAAGACTTAACAAGTCTAGAGTGACTTAATGTGCAATGTTTTGACTGACCCAGTCTTAAATATTACTTTCACAATACTGTGAGTGTTGAGCAAAGCTTACCACTCCCCTCATCAGTGTTCTTCGGGGACCTCTCACCTCTGAACAGAGAGTGCTCACAGGCAGCTGGCATTTTATAGCCAAACTTATAGAACACACATGTGACCACTGGATACCATTACTGAGCAGGGCAGCTCATGCTGGAGGAATGTCTGACAATCTGCTGGAGACAGCAGCACCATTAAAGGACCCAAAGGGGCTTTCCAGAGAGAAAGGATTTGGGTTAGACAAAGAGCTAAATTTAGTTGCTTCCTGAATGTGTTTTCCCAATACACCTTTTATAACACTGCCCCCTCCGCCCCGACACACACACTGCTGGCAGAGTACTACCAAGAGGAACAGAGAACACCGGCTTAGAAACTGCTGACGCCACTCAGCATGCGGTTAGTGTGCAGGACCCCAGGAGCGAGCCGTCAGAATCCTGAAACCCAAGCCCAAGCCATTACCATGTGGGTAGTGAACATGTTGTTCTTTTGCTACTCTGGGAATGAGTAGAAAACAAGGTATTTGGGGTTCTAGGACACCACAAGGCTAGACTGAGGAGCTAGCCAAGCCACTCCCTACAACTGCTGACCTAAGCTGGTCTATTTCTGAGGGAATCCTAAAGAAAAAAGACTATGTAGTCTATTTGCCATGAAACTGCCCGTCTTCTACTGTATTCTTCTTTCTCTTTACTTATCCACATTCAGAAAAGGAAAGGAGATGTGACAGATAAGGTTTTCTGGGCCTCAATGTCCTAAATGTATAAAAATGAGAAAATTAAACCAGGGGATCAAGTAACCTATCACTAATATCTTATAGTCCTAGGTGGTCTCCTCACATATTCCGGACAGTCTGCCTTATTCTGATACTAACATTTGGATAGTAGATCCAACTGGAAAAGTGTCCCTAGCCTGGAGCCACCTGAATAGCACTCAGTAAAAACCTGCTCTGAGGCCTGTGCCTCGGAGCCGGAGCAGAGTTAAAGTCCCCCGGAGGAGGAGCTGCTCAGCAAGAGACCAACTTGCATGCTCTGTCTCCAGTACAGGCCCTGCTTGGCAAAAGGACTTCATTTCCACTCCTTACCACTGCTGAGAACAAGGAGAACAAGATGGCATGAGGCTGTAGGGATGCTTGCCCCCTCACTGTCAGGCACCAGTGAAATGCAACTGGTCGCTACATACCACAAGTCGCCGCACCTGAGTTCTTGGCCAAGGTCCAGTGCATGTGCTTTGTAGCATGCCTGCTAATGGCAATTCTGGAAAAATAGTTTCATACGAGAGAATTTTTACTTCCGTCATTAAATTAAATGAGGTGTGAAGATCAAGTTGGGGAGGTGGAGTGTGTAGCAGGATGAAAATTCCCACCTCTCCCACTGTCTACTTCAGCAAACGCTTTCTTAGACTCTTTGCAATCTGAGAATCTTTCCTGATTCTCACTGTTACTCTCTCCCTTTTAGCCACTTCACTCCAGGAAGCCTATAACCGCCCCTCCCAAGCTCAGGAATTTCAGGGAAATCACATTCTGCGTGACTCAACCACCTCAACTTCCAGAGAGCTACCAGGAGAGGCAGCTTATTTTGCTACTGAGGGCAGTGAAAAGAGAGCAGTCAGAGGTGGATGGGTGGCAGGATCTAAGTGCACTACCAGACCTGCTGGATGATAGCTGCCTTTGAAAAGCTTAAAACCTGGCCATTTAAATAAAGTCTGATTCTGAGCCAGGCTGTTTGCCTTAACATGGGTGGTAAAAACCAGCAGAGTTCAGCAAATCACACTGTCAGTGTCACTTAAGGAAACTACCTTATTAGTAAAGAGGCATGCCTGCCAGAGTCTGACAGTGAAAGATGGAAATAACTTAGTAGTCTTTCTTAGCCTGACAATCTGCTTATTTTTTTCATATGGAAGCTTTACACTCAGCAAAACCAAATACAACAGAGCCCTACTGTTGTCTAGAAAAATGCCATGCCACAGCTCTGATTTTCCCCCAAATGTAATTAAGCTGTCTCCATAAATCTTCCTGTAACTGCTACTAGCATTCAAGATTTATAATCTCTATATTCAAAACTTCAAATCAAAATGATTACTCAGTTCCTTCTCTACTTATTAAAATTATTATGATTCCCCTTTTAGTTCTTAGGATTATTTAATAACAATGGTTTCAATCTGTCTTTCAAGAAACCCAGTTAATAAGTTTGGGGGGAAGGGACAGAGATAGGAATGAGGTAGACCACCTCTTCCACCGCTGCCTCAAATGCCACGTTTGAAGAAAAGATTCCACTGCTACAAAAAAAGAAACATCGCGGAAGTAACAGAACAGGCTATCATATACAGTGACCCAGATAACTACCAAGACACTACTCTGTCACATGAGCATTATGACTAGCCAACCCTCAATGACCAGAGCTAGCAGGAGATAAGGACAGTGTAGTAAAAATGTGATGTATTGAAACTCTGTAATTTTAGTCAATGGTTTCAACTACCCATCTCTGACTATCTGTTACCGCAGCAAACAACTAGTGAAACAGAGGTGAACTTCTGGTAAAATGAACAGGCAGTAACAGGGAAGCCAAAGTGAAAACAGATCTGACTGTGTGAATCTAGGCAGCTGGCCTCCAGGCCTTCAATTGTAAATCACAGCATACTTAATAAACAGCAGACCAGATCCTGCCACGCGCGGGATATAAATGGACATGTAGAAAAATCAGCCACCACCTCCAACCCAGTGGTAGGTAGGATGTTGTATCAGCCACAGACTCCAAGAGACAATATAATGGGCCAACCACCACGCTGCCTGAGTTAATTCCTACTGCCAAGACTCTGACTCACAATCTAGGACATTCTGTTTCAAGTCTAAAAGGAAGGGAAGAGCAGCCAGTGGGATGTGGGGTGACTCACCTGTGCAGAACTCCTTGCTCACACTGTGGGGCACTGTGATCCGCCGGTAGACAATGGGCTCTGACTCCAGGATGTTCTCATCGTGGCGGTACCGAGCAGGCCGCTCATTTGGGATGCCCCGGGAACGGGTACCACTTCTCCTCTCATAGGTATCAATCTCCTCAAACACAGCTGCCTTGTCAAAAAGGGCCAGGTTCCCTTCGAAATCAAAATCTGTGTCTGGGATCTCCTCAATGTCATCCCCGAAGCACTCGTCGTCTTTATTCTTCATCTGGCCATTCTTTAAGCCACTTTTCTTTGGAGTTGCCTGATTTGGGTGCCTGCTACTAGATGACCCTGGAGGAAAAACAGGTACTAAAGTCAGTGTGTACACAGAAAGTGCTCAGGGGAAATGCAAAACGCACTGGCCCTTTATGGAGAGTGTTCTAGGAATCAATGTGAACATGGTATGGTTAAGCTATTCCTAAATCATATCAAGTAGCACAAACTGCCACAAATCTCATGCAATAATAGATTTCATATATTATCCAAGTAATAGTGAATATGAAATAAGCAGTATTCCTGCAAATCTTAAGTTCTGCCCTTCATAAGGAAATTGGTAACGACCAAGGTTTTTTTTGACAACTGACTATCAAAACAGTGGAAGGGTAAGAACGCAGCTGTCTCTTCTGAATGTCCAGTACTTGTTTAGGAGAGAAATTCCCCCAGAGTAAAAGAAAGCCAGCTCCTCACACCTGAAGTTCGTAAGAAGATACTACTCAAGTGGCTCTTAATTCTATGTTTACCAAGCAAGCAATCTTCTGATTTTTAACTTGCTCTCAGGTTACACCCCAGCAGGAGGGAATCCCTGGTTTAGACAGAGTCCAGATCTTGAGCCAGATACACAACTACCACTATAAGCGGCTATATTTGACTTATAGCCCTGTTTTAAGATCTTTTGGTAAATGTGATCTCTTTTCTCAAAATTTTCTCTTCTGGGTAAGCAATTTCTGAACTATCAAATAATGACATGGACCATACTGACCTAATCCTATTTTACCAGAAGTTTAGCTCTGTTTCACTAGTTCTTTGCCACATCAAGATGCATATCAAAACCAGAGCAGTCAGTCACTGTCTCTGATACTCCATTTGGCCACCACACATCAGTCAACTATTCCTCTAGCAGCCAAGGCAGAAGACCCCACATAATTCTCCAAACTCTCCCTCCCCAGAGAATCCTGAACTAAGTTTATAGTTTGAGCCCCATCTGATCACCCTGAAAGGGTGGATCAGGTGACTGGTGTGCCAAACTGAACTTCCAACATAGTCTAAATAAACATAATGTACTTCCTTTTGAGAGACTGAGCTCCTTGACTGCTGAAAATACTCAAGCGGAGGTTAGGATGATCATGAGCAAATCCCCTAGCGTGCATCACCCCAGCTACGCTGCTCTCTTTCCACAGCAACTCCCCTCTGTCCAGTGGACCATGTGTCAGGAGACCTAGGATCTAGCTGCAGTTCTGTCATCAACATGTTGTATCACCTTGTACCTATCATCCAACTTCTCAATTTCGTTGTGTATGAAATGCTCAGTGGATCCCCAGCAGGGTTTAGAGCACACAGCAGGCAGTCAAATATTTGTTTAACGAATTAACATCAGCAAGATCAATTACAATAATCATTCAGAAAGACGAGTACTATGAAAATATAGCTCATGTCCAAGTTTTCCTAATGCCAAATATTGGTATGGAAAAGGGCTCTGCTGGCAGTAAAGATGAGATTTAGGCCTCTGAAAAACAACCTAGGGCTGACCAAAACTATGAAGGAGGGGAAGAGTTGGCTAAGCTACCATAGATAGCTCAGATTATGAACCACTCAGAAGCCTGTCAAAGTCTGGGTTAAGTTCTAGTTCCAATAATTTGATAAAAACATTCAGTGATAGCATGCTGTGTGCCACAGCTAGGTGCTAGGAACATAGCATGCAACCAAGACACGCTACTCAAAAAGGAAGGAGGAGAGATATATAATCAAATCATTAAAATACAATGTAGTAAGAATTATAACAGAAGTTTACATAAAGTGCTATAGAAATATGGATGAAAAAGCTGGAGAGCAAGCATGAAAATACAACGTCAGGATAACACCATTAGCAATATATGTAAGCAAGGGAAGAACCAGAGAAAAAATCCAGTTTGCAAGATTATCAATGCACTGCCTCAATATTAAGTCAAAGCATCCTATTAGGAAATAGGTTTCTGGCCCAGTGGTCTCCCTCCAGTGGGTGTGTGCATGCCCAGGAGCATAAAGGATGCAGGGAGAAGATACTGATAACAGAAAGAAATGAAGCTTTATGAGTTTAATGTACAGATGGAAGCTGGCACCATTATGGGGGTTCATGTCACCCAATCACTGCCAGTATTTGAGATATGAGAAATGAGAGATGTGCTGTAACAAGAAGTGTGTCCATGCAAGTGGATTTACATCATAATTTAAAAATTGTGGCAAAATATACATACACACAATTTATCATTTAAATCATTTTAAGTGTACAGTTCAGTGGCATTAAGTACATTCACATTGCTGTGCAACTGTACACAATTTTAACTACTAAAGCATACCCACATCAAGTAAGTGGCTTAAAGATTTCTATGAACAAGCCATGTATTACAGATAATACCAACAATGCAATAATAAGTGAACAAGAGAACACCTCCCCTATTCCTCCTACATAGGCCTTCTTAAACCAGAATGAGGTTTTCTAAAATTAATCTAATCAGATCTAAGAAGACGGTCTCCCAAATTAAAAAGTAATAAAGATTATTCAAGGAAGAATCCATACAAACTATCACTGATTAACCTTCACCCAAATGTATACTCTACATCACAGCCCTGGGGCCAAATTCAGCCTGAACCCTGCCTGTTTCTGTAAATAAAGCTTTCCTGGAACACAATCACACGCACTTGTCTACATACCGTCTAAGGCTGCCTTTGTGCTATGACACAAAGTCAGATGTTTGAGACAGAGACCGTACAGCCTGTAAACCCTGAAACACTTACCACCTGACTCTTTACAGGAGTTTTTTCACCATGACCTACGTCATGCCTCTCAGAGGTGTTCCTCCCAGCTATGAATGACATTAAACTTTTCTAAATTTTTAATTAACTGAACCTGGGGCCAGTTCTTTGCATCTGTTTCATTCAAAGTGTTAAGTGTGTCACTTAATAAACTATTGCCTTTCAGCTCCACAATCACCCTTTGTGATGCCAGGCTAGAACTCTACAAACTACATTTTTCCTTCTTTAGCTGGCTTCCTGTTAGGGTCTACCACCAGTAGTAGGTAGTAGGTACCTGAAGAGACGGGAAGGAAGGAGGAAGGAGATGGGGCTTTCTCCTTGTCTGCTCACTACTCACACCAGCATTGCACTGGCACACATAGACAGAACCAGCTCTGCTGACAGAGGGGCAGAACCACGTCATTCAGACCTGTCACCCAATACTATGCCTGGTCCATCATAAGTATGTAAATCTCCACTGAATTAAGAAATCAAAACAGCCATATCAAAAAATAAAACAAATAAAACCCCCAAATAAATAACAAGAGTCTAAAGAAGTTACAAAAGAAAAGGCAACTTGAGGATTAACTGTGAGAAGAAAATGAAGCCATCAAAAAACTAGGCCAAACAGCTACAAAAACAATAAAAAGATTGTGGTTTCCAGGGGTTTGGGGAGAGGGAGGGAGGGAGGAATGAATAGATGGAGCACAAGGGATTTTTAGGGCAATGAAATTATTCTGTATACTATAGTGGTGGCTATATGTCCTCACGCATTTGTCAAAATCCATAGAATTGACAACACCAAGAGTGAACCCTAATGTAAACTATGGACTTTGGTTGATAATAACGTGTCCATGTTGGTTCATCGATTGTACCAACTATGCCACACTGATGAGAGATGTTGAGGGGAGGGGAGTATATATGTGTGGGTGGGGAGGGTTATGTGGGAACTCCCTATTTTCTGCTCAGTTCTGTTGTGAAGCTGAAACTGCTCTAAAAGAATAAAGTCTATTAAAAAAAACCCAGTAAGAACCCAAAAAACAACAAAACTATGCCAAGTGTGTTGCGTGACTGAAAAGGACAGGAAGATGAAGTTGTCAACAATAATACAAGAGGGAATATGAGGCAAGAGATACAGAGGAAAGGAGTTTAGTCCCGTCCAGTGTGAACTGACAATGAACAATCCTGGACCTAGCACAGTGACAGATGGAGACAAGCAATTAACTCATGGGAGAGAAGACACGGGAAAAGCAGCAAGATGGGAAATCATTTTTGGCTCAGCCACAGACTCTATAAACATCACTTACAACCAAACCCAGAGTTATGACTTTAGAAAGTATCAGGTATTTGTCTTTTTCCCCCCTTAACCAAGGCACCGCGGACTGAACCCAGGAGCTGGCGCTAACCAAGTACGTCCTCTACCACTGAGCTATACCTATACCCCCCACTCCCAGTATCAGGCATTTTCCTTTTTTTAAAATTCATTTTGTACCTTTATTGTTAATGTTGGCATTACAATTTTAAAACAATTTTGTACATACTATGAAATAAAACAAATGAGTAAATCTGTTAACATTTTTATGAATCAAGATTTTCAGTATAAAAAAATAGGTACAAATATAAGAGAAAACAGCTATGAAAAACACTGTAATAGTCTATGTTACATTAATTGTTATGTAGTTTTTTTTTTTTTTTAAACAGATGGCCATTGTCCTAAGAGGCAGTTTCTGGAAACCTAACATTTGATCATTTTAGGAATCCAAGATTTTTAATGATGCCATTTTATCTTTCCGACAACAACTTTATTTTCCTCTGGGTTTTATTTCCAATGATTTTTCTTTTCTTTCTTTTTTTAAAAACACCTTTATTATGGTATGATTCCGGTAAGCCACACATATTTCAGATATACAATTTGATGAATTCTGATAGATGTATACACCAACGAAACCACCACCACAATTAAGATAGCTAACAGGTATTTTTCTCATGCTCCTTCTGAATACAGATGTTCCATTCATTCATTTGACAAATGAATGAGCACTAAGGACCAGCTATGTTCCAAATACTATCAGGAAAGCAGAGAGTGAAAAAAATTTTGAAGAGGAAATACTGACATCACAGGTCAGCAAGAACAGAAAGGAGAATATAAAATAAATGAAAGGCAGGCTAACATGCTCAGTTGTCTCTTATTCTTCCCTTTCCTCATATTTTAATATAAACATTGGGAAGTCCTGGCTGAATATGCTGCCTCAATACTTGGCTTACTCAGCCCAAAGGGCCTGGCTCTGTATTAACCTGGCCCTTGGCCACTGGAAGAGAAAAGCACTTCCCTTGGAAAAGATAAACAACACTCCCAGATTTCTCTACCTTTTAATTACAAGGGCCAAGTGTATGTTAAGACTGGAGGCTGGCTGCCTTCCTGTGCCATTTTGCTGCCAGCCTTTGGCACAGAGGGCCTTTGGCCAGGATAACATATAACAAATCCATTGTTGTGTAACCCTCAGTGTCACTTATTTATTGGTTTTTGTCACACACATATTGTAAAGGGCAACTCTGTCCTGCACTTAGCACGCTAAAGGGCACCTGAGGGTCAAATGACAAATGTTTTAGTGCCAGACTCACATAGTGCCAGCTATGTGAGGAGGTGCCTGAGAGTATCTGGGACCTTCTTTTCAACTCCCAAATTCTAGAGCCTGGCAGTCAGTCAACCTCTTGGGCACCAGGGTTTCTAAGCCTGCTGGATATATGACGCACGTCCAAGGAGGTTAAGAAGTCACATCAGGACCTCAGTAGGACCAGAAAAACTTAGCAAAAAATAACTTTCTGACCTCAGACAGTGGGATCACTGTTACACAGAACAGATCATACACAGGCGTTTGCTTGGCAGGCCTCCAGTGGTTTCCCTCTGCTCCCTGGACTGATGTTCCATTCATTTGACAACTACTCTGAGTGGTCGGTTCAGTGACCAAGGTCACAGAAACTAGTCTTTATAACCACCCTCCCAACCCCCCAACATAAAAGAGATTAAAATCTGCTTGTGCTGATCTCTCATCAACGTCGGATTAGGTAACTAAAACCAACAAATCCCTCAGCAACCTATAACTAACCTTGAAAGAACAATTAAAAGCCAGAATTGAAGACAGATTCTATTCCTACAGTTTTATCAATCTACTAGTCTCCGTACCAATGTACATATACCAAAGAAAATTTGATTTATAGATCTCTAACGAGAAAAATAATCTCCATGTCTTCATTCACCAAAAAACATTAAAAATCTACATTACCACCATGGTCGGAAGAAACCAATCTACTTCTTTGGAATCCTTAATGTGCTACATAAAAGTCAATTTCCAGCAGACCTTTCTACTCATCTCAAAGGGTTCACTGATCAGATAAAAGTAAATGGAACTCTGCTCCTTATCACAAACCAATCCTGAGCCACATCTCATCATCAAATTCCCAGGCCACAGACATGTCCACACAAATTTGGATTCAGAAGAAATTCTCAGAAAGAGAATCCAACATTTTATTGCCCATGATCTTTTTACCAGTAGTTGTTGAGGGGTGGTGGTCATGGAGGGAAAAGGGAAAGGACAGAATAGGTGAAATACGGGGGAATCTGATTAGTGCTGTAATGATAGATACAGATACTATGTATTTGTTAAAACCCCCAGAACTTTAGAGCACAAAGAGTGAGCCTTAATGTATGGATGTTAAAAAAAACAAAACAAAAAACCACTGAGGAGGTTGCAGGATCCCAAAATGGAATGCAGAATGCAATGAAACAATCCATTACAAACATATGAAACAAATCAATTAAGGGTTTGGGGGTCTGGGTTAGAGTTAGTAATTCTGATACTGTTACTGGAACAGAATTATTTAAGTCAATGGACGGCAGATAGTATGGATTTCTCACTGTCCGGGTAAGAGGCTACAGATAAGAAGACAGCTGGAATGATCCACGTGGTAATGGATTAGAGGTAATGGAACTGGAGACATCAGTATGAACTCATATTTAGCTTAATATAGTAATGAAGGTTACATGTAGAAATATTTTTAGACATGTGTATACACACTGGTGAAGTATACACATATACATTCTCTTGCTCCGTCAGCTGAAAGGGCGACACCCAGTAGCAATGAGGAGACCTAGCACCTAGATGGTGATTTGTATTACCATTCCCTAATAAAAGGAAACAGGGCTCCTTGGAGACACGGCTGATTCTAGGGCTGGGACAGGAAATGTAGGAGCATCTTGCAGTGCCAGAAAGTAAAGCAGTACTGGGGGGAAAAAAAATCACCCACAGTGACGGTGGCATGTCAAAGGGATACAGTAGCCACCTGAAAGCTTCCAGTGGCCAAAACTGAAACTATTTGAATACCAAAACAAAGCAGTAATGAATTATAACCCAAAGTATAAAGTAAATACTTACAAGTTCATAGTGACAAAAATAAATGCCTGAATAAATAAATAAATGGCAAAGAGACAAATCTCTGGTGCAAAAGAATTCCAACTAATTCATGTAGATTCTCTGCATATCTCTCCACCCCTGAGGTGTGGGCCACACATAGTGACTCCATTCCAAAGAGCACAGTAAGGAAAGGGCAGAAAAAGGGAACTTTACAGAGGAGAAATCTGACATACACTACCTCGGTTAGGCAATCAAGGTCAACATCAAAACTCATAAACCATGTTGAGAATATATACTCTTGATATGATGTGATGAAAAAATGACACTTTACTTCTGTGGTCTTCCTTCCAAAAACACATACCCCAGGCTAATAATGAGAAAAACATCAAATACCAACTGAGAAATATTCTACAAAATATCTGACCAGTATTCATCAAAACTGTCTAGGTCATCAAAAACAATAAAAGTCTGAGACAAGAGGAGACATGACTACTAAGTGCAATGTAGTATGCTGGATGAGAGCCATGAAAAGCACATTAGGTAAAAACTAAGGCAATCTGAATAAAATAGTTTGGTTAATGTATCAACATTGGCTCATTAAAAGTAACAAATGTACCATAGTAAGGTAAGCTGTTAACAAAAGGGAGAAAGTGCCTAGGAAAAAATCATCTACAAATCGCTAATGAAGATTATCACCAAGTGCGTAAGACTATAAAGTGCTTGAATATTTGACTTTTAACAAGTCAATTTTGGTAAAGAAAAAAAGTGTTTTCTTTTGTTTTGTTTTTTTTAAGAGAGAATAAAGGAAAGCAGAGTAGGTTAAAGTCTAAATTTAAAGTCATTTCCTATGCAAGCATTCCACAGTTCTTCAAAGGGTACAGAAGAACTAACAATTCACCTTCAGTTTCAGGTCCTCAGCCATTGTCAATTCAGTTATTTAAGAAACTGAAGGAAAGTGCCTTGCAATAATTTTTTTTAATTTTCAAAATTTCAATAGTTTATTCACAGAATCAGGCATTTCTAAAACTTAAAAATGCTGACCCCTGAAAATTCTAGTGAATCTGTTACAATTCATTATAGTAACATTATTCTAGTAAAAATGTTAAAGAGCATACCTGATTCTAGAGAATTAACTATGGTTCTACAATGAGCAAACAGCTTTCAACAATTTGTTAGCACCAAACAAAACTGGGCTTCAACACACACAAGCGTATGCTCTCCTTGATGTGTCAGCAGGAACAGTGAATACAGCAAATTTAAAACTGTCAATCCATCAGAAACAACAATATCACAGAGGTGTCCAGGCCCATCCCTTCCTCTCCTCTGAGGATGGGAGTCAAATCACATGAAGAAAACTTATTCAAGAATCCCCTAGAACAGCGTGAATGCAGATTCAATTCAAGGATCACTACTACCACCAGTCACCAGATTAAAAACATTACTTTTGTCTCTAGGTAGATCGCTGACTTTTTTTGAAGTACAGTAAGTGGCAAGAGAGGGCTGGGAGCTGGTGTGAGCCTCTTAACAGCTCATTTCCTTTCCCTTAATATCTTGAGGAAATAGCTCCAGAATAAAAGAACCATGCTATATTTTTGTGAAGCTCTACCAGCATCCTTTTTTATTACTGTAATAAAAGATTTATTTAAAGAACATCAAAGGATAAGAGCTTATAATAGACATGAAGTAAGTTAAGAAGAAACAGATTAAGAAGAAATTAACTTGATCCAACTTACAAGAGTTGTGCCGGCGACGGAAACTTTTGGATTGACTCAAGGATTCCACGTGCCTGTCCACATAGCTCTTTGAGCACTGTTGCTGCTGAGGAGAAACGGCAACTTCTTGGCTCTTCACATCTGTCCTCTTAGGGATGTTCTGAGGGGCACTGCTGGAAGAGGCTGGCTTCTTGGCCAACTTGCCTGTGCCATTCTGATTGACGCCTGCTTGGCACCCAACACCAGAGGGGCCCAATTCTGTCTGATGAAGGTCTCCAAAATGCTGGTTTTCTCCAGGACCTGGTATCTCCAGAATTTTTAATTCTGTAATGTCACCTGCCCTGAAATACACAAAAAAGTCCAAGTCTCAAAACTATAATGATGATAACAGTGATGAAACTGGTATCAATAGCTACCAGCTACACCTTTGCGGGCTGCATTCCAAGGAAAGGTGGCAGAAAAGTCAAAGACCAGGCTCAGTCACCACCATTCAACTGACACAGCACTGGCTTTTAAAGAAACCTATGGTTTATCACAAAACTATCATTAACATCTTGCATGTCTAAAATGCTTAATGGCTTTTTTTCATTCACTCACTCACTTGCTCATTCAATAGGTATGTACAGAGTTCTTACTATATGGTAAGCTGTACACTAGGAGTCGGGTATATGGAGATGAAAAGCAATACATGCCCATAAGGAACTCACAGCCTGGTCAGCAGAAAATTCAAGTAGGTAATCAAAAGTGTTAAATACTATGACAGAGGTGGGCATGGGGCACTAGAGCACCCCAAAGCAAAACATATGTTAGCTTGGCAGAAATGGATGAAGCACGTAAGCTAAGTCTTCTTGGGGAGGGAAAGTGAGAGTTGGCAAAAAAGAGTATGATAGGGAGAGGGGCATCTCAGGCCAAGGCTGAGATTGAGAAAATATGGCCCATTTGTGGAAATGCAAATGTTACAATGCTACTAAAGGGAAGGATGCTTGTAGAGGGCCATCAGGAGGCAAGGCTGTGGAGGAAGTCAGGGACCAGATAATAATCACACTGGATTTTCCTGGTGGCTGTAGGGTGGTGGAGAACCTAGAGGTAGGAGCACCAGTTAGGAGATGAGGCAAGAAACAACAGGGCGAGTGATGATGCAAAGGGAAAGGGGAGGATCGAACCAAAAAACATTTGAAATCCACAGAATTTGGTGACTAACCAAACATGAGGTTCAAGAGAAAGAAGAATTTATGATTCCTAAGTTTCTAACTTGGGTGAAAGGTGTCATTCATCACTAATTAAGGGTAGACCTTTGGAGGAAGGAATCTGCAGGTAATATTATGAGCTCAGCTTTGAAAATCTTAAATTTAGGTTATCTTGTGGGATATCCCCCTGAAAATAACCAGTAGACAATTAAAGTATATGGAACTCAGATGACAGGTCTCAATTAAAGATCTGGGGTTTCATGAATGTGCAAGGAAGTACACAAGAGATTGCCTAGAGAGACTACAGACCAAGAAAAGAATCAAAGACACAACTTTGACTAAACCAATCTTAAAAAGTGAGTAGAAGAAAAGGAACCTGGAGTGGAGGGAAAGGTGTATAAGGGATTGGAGGAATTCATGGAAGGAAAACCCCAAAGGGGTGACAAAGAAACTAAAAGAAGAGGTCATTCCAACAGCTGAGGAACATTCGAATACGGTAAGATTAGAATTGAGGCACCGCCACTGAATTTGGCAATCAGGGCATCTACAAACTTGGCAGAAGTTAGTTCAGCAAGGCAGATGATGGAGGTTTTCTCACGGTGGTCTGCGGATGCCACTGTGGGCAGTGCTCAAAGCGCCAATGGCTCAGCTAATGCCAGGGGTAGGGGGGATAAAAAGGCCAGTTCAGCAAGATGGTAAAGTTAGAAAAGAGACAATGGTGGAGCAGGGAGAGACTAGAGAATTAGGTCACAAAGGGAATGAAAGAATACAGCTGACCCTTGAACAACATGGGTTTGAACTGTGCAGGTCCCCTTATACACAGATTTTTTTCCCCACTAAACACACACTACAGTACAATATGCTCCACAGCTGGCTGAACCCACAGACACAGAACTGTGGATACGGATGGCTAACTGTAAAGTTACACACAGATTTTCGATGGCACAGGCAGTTGGAGCTCTACCATCCTTGTTGTTCAAGAGTCAACCATATTTTGCTCTGAAAAGAATTGTAAGTATAAAGAGAAGGTGAATGAAAGGGCAATACACAGTGGCAAATGCAAGGTGTGCATATGTGGAGGCGGAGTGTTTTTACTATGGGAGAGGCCTGGGAATGTTACAGTGCAAAGACAAAAAGAGACAGTATAAAGGTTGAAAGTGAAGACACAGAAAAAATGAAATAGGGTCCCAAAGGAGATAAAAAAAAAACAGCACATAAAGTATACATGATAAGGTCAGTCCTGAACACAAAAGTATCTCTTCCATGGATTCTGCAGAGGAACCAAGAAATAAGAATGGATACACAGGGAACCCTCCTACATTGCTGGTGGAAATGTAAATTGCTGCAGCCACTATGGAGAACAGTATGGAAGTTCCTTAAAAAACTGAAAATAGACTTACCATATGATCCAGCAACCTCACCCCTGGGCATATATCTGGAGAAAACTCTAATTTGAAAAGAGATATGCACCCCAATGTTCACAGCAGCACTATTTACAATAGCCAAGACATGGAGGTAACCTAAATGTCCATCAACAGATGAATGGATAAAGAAGATGTGGTATATATATTCAGAATGGAATATTATTTAGCCACAAAAAAGAATAAAATAATACCAGTTGCAGCAACATGGATGGACCTAGAGATTATTATATTAAAATAAAGTAAGTCAGAGAGAGAAAGACAAATATCATAAGACATCACTTTGTGGAATCTAAAAAAAAATTTTAAATGATACAAATGAACTTATTTACAAACCAGAAATAGGACTCACAGACACAGAAAACAAACCATGGTTACCAAAGAGGAAAGGGGGGGGAGGAGGTATAAATTAGAAGTTTGGGATTAACATATACATACAACTGTATATAAAATAAACAACAAAGACCCACTGTATAGCACAGGGAACTATATTCAATATCTTGTTATAACCTAAAATGGAAAAAAATCTGAAAAAGAATATATATAACTAAATCATTTTGTTGTACACCTAAAACTAACACAATACTGTAAATCAACTATATTTCAACAAATTTTATAAAAAGTTAAAAAAGTAAGATTTTATGGTACATGGGGGGAAAAACAAGAATAGATACACATACAGAAAAGGTTATGTGTGCATGTGGTTTACAAAGTCAAGGAAGCTCTTGTCCAAGTCTTTTTTTTTTTAACCTAAGAAAGGGAGGTTGTTTGTCAAACCTGTGAAAAGAGGGATGTGAAGACAACATCTAAGCTTGAGATCTGTCGGCAAACACTAGAAAAGAAAAGAAAAATACACTCCCGTGCCTAAGGACTTTAGCTACTGGCTACAGTGTGCCTCTAGAGATAAACTATAATACAAATCTACAAAGAGAGAGAGTTATGCAGGGTGGAAAAATCAATAAAGACCTTAGATGTAAGAAAGCAGAAATAATATAAAACTGAAAAAGAAAACCAGAAACCATAAAAGAAAATAGATTATTCTGAATTTGATGCATTTAAATATAATATTGCATGCCTAATAGATAACAAAAATATTTCACAAACCCTGAATCATCAGCTGAAAGCTAATTATGACACAAAGTCTCTGCTGCAACAGCAGCAAGACTGTAAGGTCTAAGATGGCAAAATCTCACCCCCGACAAGGCTCTACTCAAAAACAGCCCTATGCAAGAGAATATCGGCAATGAGACCTGCGTTCAAGCTCCACAGACCAACAGATCGGATTTGGAAGGATCAGTCGGGATACCAACCTGAAGGTGACTTCTGGCACAAGGCACTTCACCCCATTGTGGAAAGGCCGGGTGAGAGAAATGGTCTGGCTGACCTGATCCACTGCTGACACTCTTCCCTGATAGACACCCAAGCTATCTCCACAGTTGATGGACACAATACTGCCCAGCCAATCCGTAGCCATGTTTCAGATGTGAGACCACCGTGGAGAGAAGGAACCAAGCAGTGTACCTTGAGAAACAGACAAATCTTTAATTAAATTCAGCAAATATATCAAGTTCTGTACCAGGTGTTGCTTAATAATACATATCCTATCACATCCTTAACTGAGGCAATAAAGCATAAAAAAAAAAAACTTTTTTTTCCATAGGAGTAAGCATATTAATGATAAGCAATATTATACATATATATATAAAGACCTTATAATTGCTTTAAACCACATGTACTGGATAAAGATAATATTTGCCTAGACATCATTTCACACAAGCTATAATCTATTTATAATGTAAATAAGAAATAATATATTTTTTTAAATGTTGATAATGTCAGCATAGTTTTATTTCAGACTAACCATCTTGCAGATGACAATGAAAAATGCTGGGCAAAATTTTTTTTTAAAACGCTGTTCTATAATGAAGGCATTATAGAACACTACACCTAACAACTCCAGAATATACATTCTTTTCAAGTCCACGTGGAATGTTCACCAACATACGGTGGGCCTTAAACTAGTATCAATTCATTTCAAAGGGCTGAAATCAGACAGAGTATACTTTTGTCCACAACAGAATTAAATTTTAAGTTGATGATAAGATATTTCAAATATTCCCCAAAACCTGGAAATTAAGCAAAACATTTCTAAATAACTTACGAGTCAAAGAAGAAATCAAAAGGGAAGTTAGAAAACAGTCCAAACTCTATGAAAATAGAACACAGCAACATTTGTGGGATGCACTTAAAATAGTGCCTGAAGGGAAATTTATACATTTGTATATTTCTAATATAAATACTGAATCTGTCAAGAGAATGAGAAGAAAACCATTTGCTGAAAGTATTTGCAAAAGACGTATCTGATAAAGGTCTGTTATCCAAAGTATGTAAAGAACTCTTAAATTCAACAAGTGAACAATCTGATTTTAAAATGGGCAAAATATCAGAACAGACAACTCACCAAAGATTTACAGATGGCAAATAAGTATATGAAAAATTGCTCCATATCATATGTCATTAGGGAAATGCAAATTAAAATAACAATGATGCCTACTAGAATGGCCAAAACCCAAAATACTGACATCATCAAATGCTGGTAAGAATGCAGACCAACAGGAATTCTTACTCACTGCTGTTAAGAATGCAAAATAGTATAGTCACTTTGGAAGACAGTTTGGCAGTTTCTTACAACACTAAATATACTCTTAACCATATGGTCTAGCAATCACACTCAAATTTACCCAAATGAGTTGAAGATTTATGTCCACACAAAAACCTAAGCATGAATGTTTATAACTGCTTTATCTATAACTGCCAAAATTGGAAGCAACCAACAATGGCCTTCAGTAAGTGAATGGATAAATAAATTGTAGTATATCTAGACAATGAAATATTACTTAGCGCTAAAAAGAAATAAGCTATCAAGCCATGAAAAGACATGGAGGAAACTTAAATGGATACTACTAAGCAAAAGAAGCAAGTATGAAAAGGCTACATACTGTATCATTCCAACTACATTGCATTCTGGAGAAGGCAAAATTATGGAGACAATAAAAATAGCAGTACTTGTCAGGAGTTGGGAGGGAGGGATAAACAGGCAGAGCACAGGATAGTGAAACTATTTTATATAGCTGGATATATAATGGTGGATACATGTCATTATACATTTGTCAAAACCCACAGAATGTAAAACATGAAGAGTGAACCCTAATGTAAACTACGGACTTTGGGTAACAATAATGTGTCAATATATATTCAACTGTAACAAACATAACACTGTGGTGTAAGATGTTGACAGTGTGGGAGGCTATGTGTGTAGGGGGCAGAGGGTATATGGGAACTTTGTATTTTGTGCTCAATTTTGCTGTGACCCTAAAACTGCTCCAAAAGACAAAGTTTACTTATAAGAAAAATAAATGAATCTTTAATCTAAAAACCTTCCCACAAAGAAAACTCCAGTCCTGGATGGCTTTAACCAGTGAATATTATCAAACATGTAAGTAAGAAATAAGGCAAATCTTATACAAACTTTCAGAAAATAAAGGGGACTAAAATACTTCCCAACTTGTCCAATAAGGCCTTCAATAACTCTGCTGTGAGAACCTAACAAAGGCATTACAAGAAAAGAAAATCAATATCCTGTAAAAATAAAGACCAAAAATACTCAAGAAAATATTAACAAGTCAAATCTAGCAATATTATTTTCAAATATATGATGATTGTTTCACTGGTTACTCCTGGAATGCAAGGCTGGTTTGATATTTTAGAAATCAATGCATTTCACATTAACAAAATAAGAATTTCATGGTTTTTTTTAATCACACCAATAAATGCAAAAAATTACTGATACCAAAACCAGACAAAGACAGCACAAAACAAGCAAAAACAAAACAAAAAACCAAAACAACCCACTCCAACAACAGGATGTCCCTCATGAGTACAGAAATAAAACTCATCAAAATATCAGCCAAATAATTCAGCAATACATAAAAAGAATTATATACCATAACTCTTTAGTTATGTTTAGTTCAAGGATACAATGATAGTTCAAAATTAGAAAATCAATATAATCTACTATATTTACAAGCTAAAAAAAAAAAAAAAACCACGATCATAGCAATGATGCAGGAAAAGCATTTGATAAAATGTAATACCTACCCATTAATGATAAAAAAAAAAAACTCTCAAAAAACAATTTTTATCAATTTGATAAAGACAAGCTACAAAAAATCTACAGCTAACACGATACCTACTGGTGAAAGACTGAATGCTTTCCCCCTAGGAACAGGGACAAGGATGTCGACCCTCACCAACCTTATTCAACACAGCACTAAAAGTTCTTGCAATAAGACAAGAAAAGGTGATAAAAAGCACACAGATTGAGACACTTTGCTAGTCCCACAGCTCTATCCCCTCAAGAACGCTCCACCAAAAAATTACCAGCAATCAAAAACTTATGGGGGGAGGGGGGTATAGCTCAAGTTGTAGAGTGCATGCTTAACGTGCACAAGGTCCTAGGTTCAATCCCCAGTATCTCCTCTAAAAATAAATAAACCTAATTACCTCTCTCCCTACCTCAAAAAAAAAAAAAAATTAAAAAAGAAAATACATGTATTAATGTTAAAAAAAAAAAAAAGAAATTATGGTATCTGTAACCATCTCCATTTCGTACAGAGAAACCAAAAAATAGGAATTCTGTGCTCAGTACACTTAATCTGCCATTCATTAAAAAAAAAAAAAAGACTAGAATCCATCTGAGGTTTCCAGTTGAAATAATGACCTGCTCAGAGACAGTCACGTGTTTTGATGGGATTAAGACCTATATTTGACAGACCATAGAACAAAAACCATTTTATGTCTCAAGTCCCTCACCTGTAACCACAGGAGGGGATTGTTAGGGCTCCTTTTAGCTCCGAAATTGGGAGATTTATTGACAATCAACTGGCCAAGCAGGCGAAGACTATGCGTCTCACAAACTAAAACACCTGGACCATTCAACAAGCAATTACTGATCAATTCAATATCAAAGAAAGAGTACTAACCATAAGAAGCTCAGACTTACACACCAACGGCATTAAAGAATCAAGGGGAAGTCCCCAGGATTCCGCAGAAGCTGCGCCCTGGCAGGTATCATTAATTTCTCAACCACCTTTCTCTCTCAGACTCTAGCTCACCAGTCCTCCAGCTATCAGTCATGAATGTGGCACTCACACTCTTCCCTGCTACCCTACTCAATTGTGCAAAAGGAAACTGAGGCAGGGAGCAACGAGTGGGCGGGCTACCGCATCCATCAACAAGGCTAAACCCAGAGCCTAGGCCGCTGCTGCCTCACACCTCCCACAATTCCTCGACTATTTAGAATCCCGCTGCCCTCGGCCTCCCGCTTCAAGCCCTACCCCCGAGGCAAGCCCTAGTAATGGGTCCCCTGCGCATCCGACGCGGCCCCCAGCTCGTGCCTGCTCTCTCAAGGTCCGCAAGGCCTGGAACCCTGAAGTCTTAAAGGAAACCCTCCTGGCAAGCCCGTAAGCGCCCTCCCACGAGCGTCCACGAACCGGCCGCCTACCCTCGCTCCCGCCTCCACGCCCGCGCCTCCTCCGCACACCACGCAGAGCTGGCCCCGCACCACCACAGGACCCAGAGACCGAGGGCCTCCCCCACACCCACCCCCACAGCGCGGCGGCCGCCGCCGGAAGCGCCCCGCGTCTCCACGCCACCGTCGTGAGGTCACTTCCGCCGCGACGCCTCGGGCCGGCCGTCAAAGGGCGGGGCGCCCGGGAAATTTGAGAGAACGCGGTGCCTTCCCGAACCGCGCCTGCGGAGCCGTTTTGCGTGCCCTGCCTACTTATATGGGGTGGAGTACAGGTTCGAGTTGGGGTCCAGGCCCTCCCCGGCCCAGGCGCCTGAGGATCTCCCCTCTCGCGCGCAGTCTTATTGAAGAGCTCCTGCTTCCTCCAGTCCCCCTTGCGGTAATCGCCGAACAAGAGCGCAAGACTTTGAGGAGGAGGGGGCGCCTGGTGACGTGGACTCCATCCTTGAACGGTTGCAGCTGTGGGATGCAATAAGTCAGCCCCCTTGATAGATTAAAGGAAACAAGAAATTCCCTTCGTGGTTGATCTTAAGGGTTTATCAACCTCAGCTCATTTTGTGCCTAGTTTCAGCCAATCTGTGCTTGACTGCGCTCCCCGACTCCCACTCTGAAAATGGGAATTCCACTCTCCCTGAGGCATTTTAGAGTGTTGGTAGTCATGGAAGAAGCAGGCGATTAGAGCCAAGACTGAGTGTAATGAGGAATTTTAGAGTTTAAAGTTTGCAAGGTCATCTTGACGCCTGACACCTGGTTTGGGAGCCACTGCTTGGGCAGACCGCATAGAATAGGGCAGTGGCTCCAAATTTGGTTCTGCAAAATCAGTTGAAGAACTTAAATTTTTTTCTCTTTTCAGGAACTCTCCCCTCCTTCCTCCATCACTGGATATTCCGTCTTAGTAGGTCTAGAGGGGCTATGGTATCTATAATTTTAAAGGTTACTTCCAGTCAGTTCTTAGCACAACCCAGGTTTGAGAACCATTGGTGTATCAGACTCAGAGTTGAATCCTTGCTCTACCTTTTCTTTTTAATTATAATTATTATTATTATTACTGTTTTATAAATGAGCTGTGTAACTCTGGAGATACTAGCTAAAAAAGTTGCTGTGAAATTAAATTAAATAATATACACCTGAACATGGTTGATATTCCAAAAAAGGCGGTCAGTTCTCTCGTACCCCACTTTGGTTATGGTTCTATAGTCCACTTCAAACGATTTTTTTAAGCTCACAGGAGAATCAGTCTTCCATCTCGTGGTGGTTCTCTGCTGCAAGCACTGCTGTAGCCCCAGAGTTCAGTTGGATGTCATGCCTACTCTTGCATCCCCATCACTTTGCACAGTGCCTGCCAAATAGTAGGAGCTAAAAATAAGTGTCTGTTGAATGAATGAAAGGATTGTCCTAAGACCCCCTACATAGACTCCCCAGAGCTCACACTGGGAAGCGCTAGTCATATCTGAAGTCAGTTGGTCAGTCATTAAACTTTGGAAAAAAGATCAACAACTGCTTTAATTCAACTAAATGAATTGCTCTGCATAGAGAATTACGCTGTATTGTTTTTGAACTTTGACCTCCTGGAAGGATCAGTCATCCAGGCTTAAGATTTTTAATGCTTTTAAACACTGTTGAGTTTCTCCAGGGGGAGGGTATAACTCGAGTGTTAGAGTGTATGCTTAGCATGCACAAGGTTCTGTGTTCAATCCCCAGTATCTCCTCTAAAAATAAATGAGTAAGCCTAGTTACATCCCCCCTCAAAAAGTTAATTTAAATTAAAAGAAAAAACACTGAGTTTTTCATTTGGCCTACAGAGAGTGGCAAATACATTCAGAATTGGAAAAGGGAATCACTGTTTTTTCTGAACTGTGTCTCCATTCTTCTTTCTCTAAGGGCTGGTCATCTGAGAATTTCAAAGATTCTCCCTGAGATGGGGATTGTTTCCCTTCTTGACCTGAGCACAAAAAAATTCACTCTCATTAAGTTCTTTCAGAAAACACAAACTAGTAGCCTCCTACTTGTTAAAACACATTCTAGGCCTCACTCTCAAGAGAGTCTTGTTCAGTAAGTCTGAGATAAGATTCAGGAATCTGTATTTTAAAAAGCTCCACAGGGAGTTCTGATGCTGGTGGCTAGAAGACCATGCTTTTGAAGCCACATCAAGATCCTTGTTTAGCATTAGATGGAAATGCCTCCTAGCACCACCACTCCTTCCACAAGCCTCCCACCACCACCCCACGTCCAGGGCACATACAGAAACTGACATGGCTCACTCCTCCAAAGCCTAATTTCTTTCTTTCCTTTCTTGCCTTTCTCCCTCTGCTCTGATGGCCCCTACCCTAATGCATATCCAGTTTTACACAAAAGGTATATTCTCTCAGCAGAGTCTAGAATTTGGGGTGTTCATTAATTGCACAACAAATTCAGATTAAATATTAGCATTTTACAGAATTAGGGAAGGAGGAAGGCATGCTGTAACATTGTTCCAAACATTTTGTCTTTGTAACAACCACCAGCTATACAGACTCTCTTTATGTGTTAAAATTGAACACTAGTTGGAACAAGAAATACACACCATATGCCTGGAAAATCTTGTGGTAAAAGATAGCAAAGAAGCTATCAAATACTACTAGGTTTTTGTTAAAAGAACTCATAAGCCAACTTGAAGAGGCTCCCACTGGTCAAAAGTAGGACAATTTGGGCATCAGTAAGAACAATAGAAATTCATCAAGTATATTAAGATCTATGTGTCACTAATGATAATTTTTAAAAACTGAATTGGAAACATACTTAACCATACTGCTGGTACTCCCACTCCTACTTATTTACTCAAGTGAAATTAAAATCTATATCCACATAAAAAAAAGTACATGAATGTATATGGCAGCTTTATTCATAATTGCCAAAAATTGGAAACAGCTTAAATGTCCTTCATCTGGGGAATGGATGAACAAGCTGTGATAGAGCCATACAAACAATAAAAATGAACAAATTAGTACATGCAACAAAATGAATCTCAAATGCATTATGCTAAATGAAAGCCAGACTCAAAAGGCTATACACTGTATAATTCCATTTGTATGACATTCTGGAAAAGACAAAACTATAGGTACAGAAAACAGGGTTTGCCTGAGGGTGGAGAATGGGAAGTTTGACTACCAAAGGAATGGGGATGGTGATAAAACTGAATGTCGATTGTATGCACTTGAGAAACTCATAGAATTGTACACCAAGAAGAATGAATTTTACCATATGCAAATTTGATTTTTTTAGATTGCAAGATTTTATCCTGCAGAGAATTATAAAATCTCATTTTCTCAGCTGTTTGTCAATTAATTGTACTTTTTTCAGCATAGAAAAAAATAAAACAATATAAAACCCAAAAAAACACAGTGTCACTGTTGAAGGATTCTAGAAACCAATGCATTATTTTGAAAAGTAATTAAGTGAAGGGAAGGAATCAGCATATAGCTTGCTTTCCTTATGCTATCTGTACCATGAAGTAACCAAACAAAAAGAGGAGGGGAAGTTTCTCCTTGAAAAAGTTTTCCAGCTAATAAATGAAGAAGAAATGACAGAATATAATTTTGCTACCTCTAATGAGCTAAAGGCTCTGGGGACTGAACATCAACGGTACTAACGTCACGGAAGAGAGAAAACCAGATGTTAATTGCCTCCGAATGGAAGAATATAACACTGTTTATGAAGTAAACTTGTCCCCCAAAAATCAAATCTGAAGCTGAACAAACCTCTAGATCCAACTACCAATTTACAGGAAATATACTGGACAAAGAAACATATTAAATGACCACATAAGAGATGCAAACAGCAAAACCCAGACAGTGAGAAATTCTACAGGAGAAACAACCTGGTTTTTTCAGCACATTTCAAAAGGGAACAAAAAAAGGGTAAACCGGTATAGTTTATATGAGCCTTAAAATACGATCGCAGTATGTGGATTTTGTTTGGATCCTGATTTTTTTAAATACTTTGAGAAATGTTTTTGACATTTATTAAACAATTGGAAGTTCAGAAACCTTAGATATTTAATGATCATGAGGAATTACTAATTTTTAAGCATGGTCTTGATTCTTGAAAGTCCTTTCAGAAATACATACTGAAATATTTTCTGATGAAATCATATGACGTCTGCTTGAAAATAATATGAGGTTGTCAATGAGGAATTAGTGGAACATGCTTGACCATGGGTTGATGGTTGTTGGGCTGGATGATAGTATATTGGGATTTATTATGCTGTTACCCTGTCTACTTTTATGTACGTGCAAAAGTCACCATAATAAAAAAGTTTTCTTTAAGTAACAAATATTTCAACACAAGTCACTGAACAGTATCCAGCTTTACCAAGGCCAGTGTAGCCTTACTTGGTATATTAATATCTCTTAAATAATATTAGGTATGAAATGGTTAAGAACATCCAGAGCTATATAGCAGTCGAGAAGTTTCACATTTCTCTGAAAGGACAGCAGTGTTTGTTTATGGCACATATATGAGGCACCATGAGATAAAATGTAACAGTGATGTTTGCAGTGACAAATTGTAAGAGCAAATTGTAACCACAAATAACTACTATGGCTGTAAGGCGTAATTAGTAAGGAAAATTAGTAGAAGATCTCAACAAACCAAAAGTAGCCTTCCTGGTTTGATAAAATAGAGTTCATATCAAAAATGTAGGATAAATGCTTGATTCTTTGCCTTTGCTTTTCACTTTTTAAGACAATGAATTGTGAATTGGTACTTCTGAAGATGACCAACTAATTAAAACTATATATATGTGTGTGTGTGTGTGTATGTATACACACACACACACACATATATATATTTATGAATTCATGGATTCAAACATATTTGATGGGTTTTAATCAATGGCAATTATTATTATTAATATTTAAGTTGTACTGTCTTTGGCCTGTTGGAGCCTCTTCAGTTTGGCTCCTGAATGGTTTGATCCACTCCTGGTAGTGTTTGTGGCTTCTTTGCCACCTGGTACGAGCGACTGTTCTAGGCTCATCTTTTACGTTTTCTGCCCCAGATCTGTAACCAGCATTTCTCCAAGAAGCCCTGAATGGTAATCTAGGCATAAGGAATGCTCATTGCTATGAGTTAGTCATTGTTTCTAACACTTAGAATATATATATATATATATATATATATATATATATATATATATATATATATATATATACACACACACACACACCCATACACACACACACAATTATATATTATATGTACTATAACGTATAATACATATTATATACATATACAACATATATTTTTTAACTTAACCTTGTCTGTATTATGTGTATCTCCCTTTTTCCATACCAAAAATCCAGGTTCTCAAGGATACAGAGGATGATGAATTAGAATATTCTCATTATCAGTTACTCATTTGTTTTAACCCACATTACACTATAGTCTCAAAATACAAATACTAATATTACCATTGACAATATGATTACTGAAAACAGTTACATAAATTGTTTTGCATATGCTGTCCCCATTCCTTCCCCTTTTTTTTAGAACAAAGGCTGGCAAACTTTTTTTTTTACTGTTTTAACCACTTTAAATTGCATAATTCAGTGATTTTTAGTATACTCACAAATTTATACAACCAATCCCACTATCTAATTCCAGAATATTTCTACCACCCCTAAAAGAAGCCCTGTACCTTCCATTCCCCCTGTCCCCCATCCCCTGGTAACTCTCTGTCTCTTTGGATTTGCATGTTCTAGACACTCTATATAAATGGAAGCATGCAAGATACAGCCTTTTGTGTCTGCCTTCTTTCACTTAGCATGATGAGCTAACCCATATCATTTATTTTTTAGGTAAATATTTAGTTATTTTTGAAGTAAAAAAATAAGTCAATACAAGAATGATTGGGCACCAAATTCCTCATCCTCCTGAATAAACAGGGTTGCTCCAGCTGACTTCAGCTCATTCCTTGCAGTAGCCTGAAACCCTTGTTAAGCGGGAGCCATCTACCCCTGCACATTGCATGAATAGAATCTCCTGGCCACTGTAGATGCTTCAGGAAGAAAACTGGACTGGAGATCACAGCCTAAAATGCACCTCCCTCCAGCCCGTTTGCCAGAACAGCTCCTGGCTATGTGGATCCAGCCACTGCCCCTACTTGGCACCACAACTCTGCCATTCCTGATGAAGAGGGATGACTTCAGTGTTGAAATCTGAACCGCAGTCTGCTTATGGGGCCCAACAATCAAACATCTTGTTCTCCATCTGTGACCAGAGTCCATCTGTTGGACTTGAGCATCTAATGACCTGAGACCCAAGTGAGACTGCCTCTCATCCTTCACAGAGGGCCCAGCACAGATATCTCCAAGACCTAGTAACATTTCCCAGCACCCACTCACCCACCCACCCAGCCCACCCTGGCCCTGGGCCTCACCCTCCTGTGTACATCTATCCGGTAGAGCCCTGATCACAATGAATTGGATGATGTGTTAATGAGTCAGTTCCTCCAACCAGCTTGGGAGACTCTTGAAGGTATGGACTATGTTTTATTCACTTCATTCCCTCAGTGCCTGGTCCAGAGAATGTTCTTCATCAATATGTGATCACTTAGAGAAGGAAGAAGGCAGTGAAGTGAGAGGGTCTTGTGCCCCCACCAGACTGTGAGCTGCCTGAGAGCAGAGGCTTCACCTCTTTACTGTCTCCTCCGCTTCCTCCTCCCACAGTAAAACCCAGCACAAGGTGGGCCTCAGAGAGGGCATGTAAATGAATGATGGCTTTGCTCAAGATTCAAAACATCTCCACCTATAGGACTTCTGGATAACATCTTTTTCTTCCTTTCCTTCTTTTTTTAATTGAAATACGGTCAGTTACAATGTGTCCATTTCTGGTGCACAGCACAATGTCCCTGCCATGCATATACATACATATATTCCTTTTCATATTCATTTTTATTAAAGGTTATTACAAGATATTGAATGTAGTTCCTTGTGCTATGAAGAAATGGATCATATCTTTATTTAGCTCTGGCAGATGTTTCCTACACATTTCTGGATAGTTGGGTTAGAATTTTCTCCACTGTACTCTATAAACTGTTTTAAGCTCTTATATATAATAAATGCAAACATGCAAGAACAACACAGGCTAAAATAAAAAGCTCCTTGTATACAAACATTTTCAAAAGATGTTTTAACACAGGGCTTAGAGAAAGGAGACCCAGTAGAAGGTGACTGAATTACTACCCCCTCCCTCCTGACCTGGTCCCGGAGCCTGGATTTGGGCCCTCCTGCTCTCTACTCCTCTTAGACACAAGTTCCCGGCCCATCTTGGACAGGAATATGTAGCTTGCAAGGCCAGGAGGTAGCTCTGTTCCTGCCTGCAGAGAAGAAGGCCATCCCCAAGGCACAGTGTCCCAGGCCCCTGGGGTCAGGTTGTGCAGGCTTGTTTAAGTGGGGAGTATCCTGGATTGCTTCTCCCTCTCACTCTTGACAACTCCCAGTTATCAAAGAGATTGGACAGGCCTTGGTGTGACCTGCTGTAACCGTTTCTCAAGCTAGCTAGCTGCCGGGCCCCAGGGCTTCCAGAGAGCTTGTCAGAGGATTCAAGAGGACTGAGGACCCCCTAACCCTACCAGGTCTCCCAGCTCAAGCAAAGCTTCAGAAGGGTTCATCAGCTCCTGTGTGGCCCATGCTGTATCCACTGCCTGTGGGCAGCACACAGAGGGACAAGTTCAGGGTTGGGGGCAGGTATGATTCCTCAGGCTTGCACACAGCCCACACAGCAAAAATTCAGCCAGACAGTATCCATGACTTTCAAGCCAAAGCTTAGGCCCTCAGGGTCAGCTAGGCTGCAGGGGTCTCTGCTCCTAAGAGCGCATATGCACCTGGAAGTGCTCACAGCGGGCATGCTTCATGGTCAGCCCATAGATGGGGGTCATGTCCACCTTCACACCTGGGGTCACACTGAATTCCACCTGCTGCAGCAGGATGGCCAGGAAGAGAAAGACCTCCAGGCGGGCAATGGTCTCACCAATGCACTTCCGCTTGCCCATGCCGAAGAGAATCACCTTCTCACTCAGTGCCTTGTTGATGGTGCCATCAGGGGTAAGAAACCGTTCAGGTCGGAACTCAGATGGGTCATCCCACAGCTTCCTATAATCAAAGAGAGGCAGCTGAATTGGCAGCTTGGGGACTCAGAAGCATCAAGTGGGTTGATCCCTAGCCCAAAAGAATAGGATTTAGGCAAGTGGCCCAGGGATTAGCAGAGTGTGAGGCTCAGGAGAGGATAGAGCTCCCCCCACCCCCACTCTCAACTTACTGGTCATGATTGATCTGCCACTGGTTCACAAAGACACAACGCCCCTTGGGGATGTAAAAGCCATTCAGGCTTGTATCTCTTGTGGTGCTGGGGAGGGAGGAAGCTCAGTCAGGCTCAGGGCCGGCCACTAGGAGATCCCCCTGCCTCCCATATCATGTCCCTTCCAACACCCTGATTAGGTACATGGACTGGAGTAAGGCCCAGTATCAGATAGCAGTGGATCCATGGGGCCTCACCTGTGGGGGATGGTGAAGGGGACGAAGGAGGAGTGTCGGAAGGTCTCCAGGATGAAGGCCTCCAAGTAGGGCAGCTGAAGTCTGTCGGAGAGCCGAGGCCACCGCACCCTGCCAATCACTGTGTCTGCAGAACAGAACACAAAGGACCAGACAGGTGAAGGGGCCACTCAGACCTTGGCTGGGCCGCCTGCCTTGAGCACTCTAAAGGAAGCTACCACCTACCCAGCTCCTCCTGGACTTTTTTCTGCACATTGGGGCTTGTCACCAGGTACATGAGACTCCAGGAGATGGCAGTTGTGACAGTGTCAAACCCTAGCCAGAAGAGAACAGAGGGAGAAGTTAGGTGGCTGGTGGACCAGGGCAGCTGGGCACAGGAAGGACACAGTGGGGTAGCTCATACCAGCTCCAAAGAGGTCGAGGACGACATTAACTATCTGCTTATCCAGCAGCTTGATATTGGCATTCTCATCCAGCCTCTTGTCCTGACAGTGTTTGATCAGGCTGTCTGTGATGTCCCGGATGTGGCCCTGGGTAGGGAGGCCCACAGGTGAGTAAGATCCCAAACCTGGACCTGCCTCTCCATCTTGGCCTAGTCCCTCACCTAGTCCCTCACCATCCCTAGCACCTTCATTCAAGAGGTGACCGCCCCCACCCCTGAGGCTGCCATTCCAGCTTCTCTTGCCTCTCCAAAACTCTCTCCTGACTCAGAACACCAGCAGCCCCAACTCAAGGGACACCTGACACAGAGCCTGGTACCAGCACGTCTGGACGTGCTCTTTGCCCTTTTCTCTCCCCATGAGGCCAGAAGACCAACTCTCTGACTCATCCTGGTCCCCACAACAACTAGCCCGGGGTCCTGCACGGACTGGCTAGTCAGTGATTATTGCTGCCTGATGGAAAGACAAAAGGGCTGGTCAAGAAAAAGTTCTACTTCCCTGCCAAGGATGGAGTCTCCTTCATCACTGGCTTCAAAATCCCAGGGTGAAGGCCTGTGAAAGCCTGTCAAACTCCATGCCGCTCCAGTTATCTCTGACCTCCTGACCCTACCTGCTCCCTACCACCCACCGCCTCTCCCCAGCCTGTACCTCCTCAAACGTTTTATAGTGTTCCTTGACCAGCTTCTGCATGAAGATGTAAATCCTCTGATTCAGGTCCTTGTAGAGATCCAGGGCAGTGTTGGGCAGGTAACGGAGGATAGGGATAAAGTCGGCTGGGTTCCCAGAGGCAGCCACCTCCCCAAACTCGTTACCAAGGTTGACTAGGCTAAGCAGCTCTTGGTTGTCATGGTCATAGCGATGGCCAAAGCATATAGCACAGATGACATTGGCCACTGACACCACTACATACCTGTAGGGGTCAAAGTGCCCAGGCCCTGCCATCAGCTCCTGAAACTTAACGAGGAGGTACTCAGCCTCCTTGGTCACATGCTCCTCCAGGTAGCAGGAGGATGAGGAAGCCGGGTCGGAGGCGATGGAGAAACTCTTCAGAGCATTCTGGGCCAGGCGCCGGCGGGCAGCCCACACTGGTCCAGAGTCTGGGTTGAAAGTCATGCTCTGCCCATCAGAGACCAGGGTGAAGCTGTAGAAGTCGGGCCGGCCCTTGAAATCGTCGCCCTGCCGCACCAGGGCCTGCCGGATGGTGTCCAGGCCGCTGAGCACCAGCACAGGCGTGCAGCCAATGCGGATCTGCAGCACGTCTCCATAGCGCTGGCTCAGCCGCGACAGGGCCACATGTGGGCTCTTCCCCAAGGTCAGCACGTGCCCGAGCAGGGGCCAGCCCCAGGGCCCTGGTGGACTCTTCAGGCCTTTGGGGACCCGAGACTGCCAGGCCCTGACCACCCAGAATATGAGGCAGAAGATGGCAGAGGCCAGGAGAAGCTCCGTGGCCGAGATGGGGATGGAGAGTCCAAACACAGAGAACATGATCAGCGTAGAGATTCCAAGGTGGCTGCTGAGAGATGGGACAGGAGGAAAAGATCAACACATCCGACGGGGGGATAGGAGGAGCCAATGTCCCAAAGTGTCAGCATGCTGGTCAAGGAAAGGGAAAACCTTATTCAGAGCTGCTCACTGAGTGCACTAAGGGTAGAGGGAAGGGGGAGAAGCTGTTTATTGAGCTGCCACGTGTGTCAAAAATTTCAGTCATTCTTTGTTCAGTCCTGGCCACAGCCTATGTGGTAGGCTGCAATGAGGCTCAGAGAAGGTAAGTAACTTAACTAAGGTCACAAAGCCAGGAAGTAAGTATAAGATCCAAATCCCAATCCAGTTTGCCTAATTCCAGAGCACCTTCTCTTAACTGTTGCACCAATCTAAATGTCAGTCTGTGATTTCCATAGGGCAGCTGTACTATAATTCACTTCATATTTTTCTAAAATCAACTTTAAATCCACCCACTTAGCATCATTTCAAACAATAATATCTGTGTGAAAGTACAAGTTTGATCTTTTTTTCCCTTAACATATATTAAAATAAACAAATAATCAATGCGTATCGCCCAATTCCTCTGGAGTATGACCCACCAACTTGAGAGAACACGGCTGTTAGAACACTAGGGATCATCCACTCCTTCAGCCTCATTTCACATTTGGGGAAACTGATCTCCAGAGAGGGTACTCACTTGGCTAAAGTCACCCAGCACTCAGAGCCAGGACTCAGATCTCTTAAGGAAAGCTCTCTGGTAAGTCTCCAGCTCCTGCCATAGGTACCTCCCTTTGAATAGTGGTCAGATCAATTGATGAAAAGGAACTTTCCCAGAACCCTCAGTCCTCTGCTACTCAAACTCAGGATCTAGGAGATGCTGCCAGCCTCTGGGACAGGGTGAGGAGGGGACGGGGACTGCCGCCTTACTTACTGTCTAAGACACATTGCCCTCAGTCTCAGCTCTTTGAGTTCAACTGACCCACAGTTCAAAGGCAGCAGGAGGCCAGCTAGATGGAGGCTGCCATCTAGAACTCTGTCACATCTGTCACAGAACTCCAGGCCAGGTTTTCACTGGGCTCAACTCTCAATGAATGAATAGTCTGGGCCTCCCTCATTTGCCAGTCATCAGAGAGCTGAGAATTAATGGAAGGCCCCCAAAGGCTGCAAGAAAACTCCAGACTGGAATCTCAGAAATTAGGAATGGGTCTGACTTATCAGAGGCTCAGACGATACTTTCTAGGTTTGGTCTAGAAAGGGTGTGCGAATTCCTGGACTACTTTCTCCACAGCATGAGGCTCTGACTGGGACATCTTCCTGGTGCCTTGGACTGGAGATCAGGACCCCCAGTGTTCCAGGCTCTACGGCATGGCCTTGGACTGGTCATTTTACCCTTCTGGGATCCAGTCACGTCACCTGAGAGAGGAAGGTGGGAATGTGATCTCTGATTCAGGGTGCCCAGCTGGATCTCAGAGAAGAGAAAACCCAGATCTGATCAGGGGAAACTCTCAGTCTGACTAGTGAGGTTTCCTCTCAGAAGAGCCACCCAAGATGGGCAGGTTGTATGGTTCCCACCTCCGCTACTATAGCCATCTGTCCAGGGAGGCTTCCTGGAGTTGCTGAACCCCAAGGCACACTTGACTCTCAGAGTGAACTGGGGAAGCTGGTAGGCCTTGGTGTGCCATGGTGTTCCCTTCTGCACACTGGGTGCCTTCAAAGACCTCTAGCCTTAGTAAGATGGTAGGAGGCCAAAAGACATGTGACTGCTGAGTTTTCAGGGACTGGTGGTCCAGCTTTCTGCAGCTGGCAGTCTCTCACACTGACTGCCTCCAGGCAGAGGGCAGAGAAGGCAGTCAGTGAAACAGGGAAGGCCCCTGGGCAGTGCCCAGGACTACCACTCAGATAAGTTTCCCTTGTTCCAGCCCGCAAATCTCACCCTGAACAAGTTATGCCTTGGGAGGGTAGTGCCAGCCAGGGGTAGCTTTTAGATAAGGCAGGGTACAGCTGGTAAGAACCCAACCTGCCCTCTCCATCCACCCTGACCACCCAGGGAGAAACCTCCCTCCTTACACAGACTGAAGGAGAGCTGCACTTGCTCCCAGCTTCCCACACCAGCGTCCTCATTCCAGCCTCCCAGGTGGCCCTGATGGGGAAGCCCTTAGGCATTCAGGGAGTCAGTGGGGGATGGAGCTGGAGCCTGGGTCCTAGAGTCCTGAGAGGGGAGAATTTAAATCTAGAGTTTTGGTAATAGGTGTGGGACCTTGTGCAAGTCCTGCCTTTCCCCACACCCCCGGCCTCAGTTTCCCCACTTAGTGAGGGACTATCTCCTCACTAATGACACTTTTAGCCTCCTTTTTTGAGGTGCTAGACAGTGGCTACCTAGGAAGACTTGGAGGCATTAAAATTTCCTTTTTCGGGCAGGAAGAGACAAGCCAGAAATCCCCATCACTCACCTGCAGCTGTGAGAAGGTACAGAGCTGAGCTGAGAAGAATGGCCTCTGGAGCCAGGGACCCCAAAGAAGATCAGGGGAGGCTCCAAGGAACTGTCACCTTCAGGGTAGGGGAGAAGGCACTGCCACCTTTATAGGCGGCTTTTGCATGTGACCACGCCTCCTGGAGCCGGGGATGGGACAGAGGGAGGGGCAGCCTGGGGGTTGGGGGAGAATGGCGGCTCTAGGGTGAAGCGGGGAGGGGAGGGGGGGAAGACGCAGGGGAACAGGTAAGAAACCACTATGAGGACGCCTCATCCAAGTGCTGCACTCAAAAGACTGAGGGCTAGGGACACCTGGGACCCCCAAATCCAAGGTACCCCACGGATAGCACAGAGTCCAACTGAGGAGGGGTTGGGGGAGAAGTCCCAGGACAGCTCGAAGAGAGGGCATGGGAGGGCTCCATCCCCGGGCATGGAGATCCTTCACCCTCATTTTTGCACCCACCGAACACTAGGCGTGCAAGCGCTACCTCCTCCCTACTAGCGGGCCGGGGCCAGGCAGGCAGGGGCGGAGTTACCGGGTGATGACCTCCTAACCCGGGTTACTGAGTCCGGGCTCGCGTGAGAAGCGCTGCGACCCCAGCCCCGAGGTCACCGGGGCCGGAAGGCCAGAGGCGCCTAAAGGCTGGCCCCTTCCCCCAGAGCCCCCGGAGCCCGGGAGACCAGTCCGCGCTCCCTGACGCAGGGGCGGGAATGGATGGAGAACGTGCAGTCTCGCTGAGCGCGCACTAGCGGGGACACGCTGAGCCGCCTCTCGGGCCACTTTGGAATGCTTCAAACCAGGGGTACTGCCAGCCAGACCCACGGGCCCTCGAGGTTCCGTCTTGGCTCCTGGGGTTGTCAGCGCTTTGGCAGGCAGAGAAATCGGGCAGCAAGTGGGTATTCCGGTAGCCAAGGAAAGGGTGAGAGAGAGGCCCTCGGGCCTGGCAGGAGAGGGGGCCCAGAGGCCAAGGAGGGGGGCGCCCAGTGCAGGTGCCTCCGCAGGATAGCGTGCATATGCCTGGTACATGCCTCCAGGGGGCAGAGGTCAAGCGGCCCATCCCCGCCCCACCTGGTCGGGGGCGCGGTGCCCGGGAGTTGCGTGAGAAGGGCCCCGAGGCTCGCGCATCCACCCAGCCGCCCGACTCCCCGGCCCGGCTCGGGTCCCGGCACAGTCACGCGAAGGTGGGAGGGGAGTCGGGGCGGGGCTCTTAAAGGGCCAATCTCCAGCGGAGCGTGGGGGTAAAGGAGCAGCCGAAGCCTCGTGGGTGCGTGATTGGTTGGGTGGTGGTGGGGGGGCGGTGCAAAGGGCCCAGGTTGCGTGCGGAGCTGGGCTTTTGCAAGCAAGCGGGCGCCGGAATTGTGTCCGTAGTTTGGGTCCACGCCAGTGGCAGGACACGCAGCTTCAGAGCCGCCTGGGTCGCCTGGCCGGCTGCCTCCGACGGTGTCCCCGCCCCTGCCGAGCCCTCCCGATGTAGGATGTCCAGGGAGAAAAAGCAGTATTTGCGTGTCTAGCTCCGCGTGTCCCCATCTAACTACATTACCCTCCCTCCCCGCCTTGTTCCCCAGCCCTGCAAACAGCACCACCATCCGCTGGCCCAGGCCAGAAGACTGAGCCTCATCCCGCCTCTAACCTCCCGTTCCAGTCAGATGCCACCTCGTGCCCTGCACTAATAATTATTGCTCAGACGCCCACAATGTGCCAGACACGGCTGTGGACACTGGAGATTGATACAGAAGTGAACAAATTTGACAACCTCTTGCTCACTTGTAGCTTACATTGTGGGGCAAGAGCGGGTGCGCGGGAAGGGGAGAAAATGCAGAGAGAATCTCAGAAGATGAAAAGTGCTGTAGAGAAAAACAATGCAAAGAAAGGGTAAGAATCAGGTGGTGGCAGATTGCAATTCAAAATAGTCTGGTTGTGGAAGACCTCACTGAGCAAAGGACGCTTAGCCCAGGCAGGAGGGTGAAATCAAAATTTGAATTACTACGCTGTACACCAGAAACTAACTCAACTATACTTCAGGTTTTTGTAAAGTTTAATTAAAAAATAAAAAAGAATCAAAGTACACAGATGTCTGGAAGAAGAGTGCACCTGGCAGAGGGAAGAGCAAGTTCAAAGTTCCTGTACATGGTCCTTGAGGGAAGGAGCAGTACCAGGGGCACTGGAAATGTGCAGTGACTTGTGACTGGAAGGTTCTCCTGGAATTTAGTGCCCCCAGGGGATGGGACGCTCTTGGGGGTGCAGGAAGCATCCTGCTGAGAAACATGGGGCTTCCTTTGGGTGAGATAGAGACATTGTGGGGCCTGAGTCAAGGAAGATCACTGGCTACTGTGCCAAGACCAGACTAAAGAGGTAAAGGACACATTTCTTCACTTTCATGTCTGTCCAGCCCCACTACCACATCCTTATCCAGGCCCCCGTCTTTGGTCCCGAGAGTACTAACAGCCTCCAAGCCTGAGTACCACCCGCCTTTCACTCTCTCCAATTCCTTCTCCCCCCTGTGGCATCCAGAGTGGTCTTTTCAAAAATGGAAACTCTCCCTCCATCACCACCTTGCCCCTTCAGTAGCTCCCATCTGAACAGAAATCAGAATCTTTAGCAGAACCTACCAGGAATGCGCACCTCTACATCTAATCTCCCCTACTTTAAGTCTCAGTTAAAACATCACTTCCTCTGAGAAGACTTCCCGGATCCTTTCCACAGCAAGTTACATTTCTCCTGGTCTGTGTTTGTAGCACTTCTCCATGGCAATTCTCAAGACATTTGTCCCTTGCTAGGACCCCAACCCATACCTGTCACTCCTTCCTCCATGCCCTAACAGAGAAGCAACCTGTGGGAAACAGATCTAAGCCAAGTCCTTGCAAGATATTACTAACTGGTAAAGGAGTCAAATCCAGCTGTATTATGGATGGGCACATGAACAGGGTGATATTGAGCCCAAAGTGTTGGTGCTATAATGGTGGAATTTAGGCAACAGAACAAGCAGGAGACAAGGAAGGTATTGCTGGGTTTCCATTCTGTCCAGCATCCTTCCATTCATTTCACCTTTGCATCTCTGGCTCAGCCTGAGAAACTTTGTGGTACCCAAGAGAGGTCTGTCCTTCAATCCTAGTTGAGCTAGAGCCACAAAGAATGGAAAGAACTTGTGTGGAAGCCATGGCAAGGAAGTGGGGAACAAGGCACTTCCAGATCTTCCGCCCTGCTCTGTGGCCCAGTCTCTTCCTCGGCTCTGAGTCCCCACCAGTGCCCTAGGTCTAGAGACTCATGGCAGCCCCCTGATCAGGGCTGGAAGACCATCTGCCGGGGATCCTGACAAGGATTCAGAAAATCCCTTCTTTTGATAGAAAATACACTGCTTTTTTTCACATTCTCCAAGGGGCTCTTGATCCCCAAAAAATCATTAGTTAATTAAACCAATTTCTCTCCCACTTCTGAACTGGAGAAACTGATACCAGAAAGGAGAAGGCCCAAGGATGTAAGACAAATCAAAGCAGAGCCCAGAACTCTAGCCTCTTGCTTCCAGGCCAGGGCTCCTTCCAGGACAATGATTTATTGCTCCAGACTACCAGCAAAGTCCCTGGGGGCCAAAGGTAGACAGGGCTCAGCCCCCAGGTCAGGGCCCACTTCCCACACCTGCCCCCACCCCACCCCCATTCTCCTGGACAAGAATCTGCTGCCCTGGGGTTACAGGGAGGCACCACACTTCTCAGCACCAAGCCCTGTTTTGGGGGACAGCTTACAAGATGGAAGAGAGCCCTCAGGATCACTGGGAAGAGAAAGAAAAAGACAGGTGGGAGGTTAGAGGACCTTGGCCTGGAGCTGAACAGCCAATCCTGGGTCAAAGTTTGCATGCCTTTGCGTGAGAAGCTCTTTGGCTAGAATTCCCTAGCGATCGATACCAGGAGCACAGAGGCAGGGGGGCAGTGTGCTGGGGAGAGAACTCTGGGCTGGAGGGAGAGAGACAGCTGAGGGTCTTGGCCCTGCAGAGTGTTCCAGCCTAAAGTCTTCAGTCAGCACTGCCGAGGGCTATGTGGCGGGGGCAAGGGGAAACAGCAGGACCCACAACAAACCCTAGTCTACCCCACGGTGGAAGCAGGAACCACACCCAAATAGAGCCTATACTAAATCTGGAAATGCTGCAGGAGCTGTGAGCAGGCTGAGGCCCCGGGGGGACTAGAGGAGAGTCCTGGAGCATGAGGAGCACAGGGAGGACACCGCTGGCATGGGGAGGGGACACTAACTGAACGAAGCATGGGAGTGGGGGGCTGGGATAAGGCAGGCTGGGAAGAGTGGAGTCTGAATGGATGTGGAGAACTGGGACCCGTTCTCCAACATGTCCTCAGCCCACCCACGATCTGGGCCCTGAGCGCCTTCCCCTCTCCTACCTGTGCCCTGAGAGCCAGGGAGATCCAGTTTGCAGGAACCAGGGTTCCGACACGGCAGACCCTGGCTCCCTGGTTCTCGGACAATTCTTTCCCAGGATAGTCTTGGTCTAAGCCTGTTGTCTTGGTGTAACTATTAAAAGTGTCCTCTTTAACTCTCAAGAGTCTTAGCTTGGACAATAAATTATATGGTCACCTCAGTGACAGTGGACATGTGAGAGATTTTGTGTGCCCAGCATCCATCCTCTCTTCTTCTGGACATACCACTCTGATTGTTCTTTGGGGACCATCTCACTGCTACTCTCAGCCCATAGGTTTGGTGGAGCTGACTCCACCTCAGGCTTCTAGGCTGGCACATGACTCTGGCCAAGCCAATGAGAGCCCTATGGGGGTTTTAGTACAATTATTGGAAAAGAGAGGTTCTCTGTCTGCCAGGGGTGGCTAAGCTGGTTAGAAAATAATGCTGGACCTACTAGTGGTCATTTTTCAAGAAAGCACATTTTTAGGGGAAAGCAGACCTGGGAGTTGAGGGGAGGGAGACAGGGAAGGAGTTGAAGATGCTGTGCACCTAGATCCAGTTATTCCTGAAGCCAGTGAAGTTCACCCTTAGAACGTCTGTTCCGTGACTCAGTAACATCACCACCTCCCTGTCTCCTCCTTTCCCTCCGCCTCCCTCTCATTCTCCTCCTTATCTTCGGCTTCTAGTCGGAGCTGGGTTTGGGGGCTTGCAACTGAACAAAAATTATAACCAAAACCTGCAGGTCGGAGAGACTTACCGAGCAGCTCTCTGAGTGATCAAACCTCCGCACATGCAGCAGGTCCAAGAAGGCCTGGGCAGAATCCTAAGTTACTCCTGTCTAAAGCTTCCCACTGGTCTGCCCCTGTGCCGACAATGCCACCATCAGCACCACTGTGGGAGGCTAGTTTTATCTCCGGAAGACCCCAAGATGGTGTTGCAGAGTTGTTGGCGGGTGAGTGCCTGGAGAGAACCCACGTGTGAGGCAAAACTCATCAGATGAGTCTGTGCCTCCTCACTGCGCTGGGCGCAGGGCTCACACCCAGAGGCTGGAGCTCCCTGGCTGGGGGGGCGCCCTGGGAAGGAAGGGGGCCCACGTGCTCTCCTAGATGAGAAAAAAAATCCATTCTTTCCCTAAGTTGAAGTTTTCAGAAGGAAGGTTTTGAAGACTCTCAGGGTAAACAGTCCTTACAATGGCCTGCAAGGGCCTTCCAGGTGTGGCCCCCACTACCTCCCTGACCTCCTTGCCTGTTAGCCCTCCTTCCCCTGGCCCACTCCTCTCCAGGTGCTGGAGCCACCTGAGGTTCTGAAGACATGCCAGGCAAGTCCCTCCCTAGGTCTGTCAGAGTCAGTCTCTGCAGGAAACAGAGGGCTCCCTCAAACTGAATCACTGAGAATTTAATACAGGGACCATTCACAGGGTTCAGATTTAGGGAAATCAACAGGGACTGCGGTCCCCCAGGGCTAGCAACAGCGAGGCCAGAAGTGGCGAGGGGCAGGAGCAGGACACAGAGCCCAGACAAGGTGTCTGTGGAGAGGCTACAGAGAAGAGCGTGGCCTTCGGGAGAGAGCTGCAGCTAGCAGGCAGAGACGCTACAGGGAGAGAGCCGAAATACTCTGACCTCACTCTATTCATGCCCTCTGATGTCCCTCTGGTACCTTCCATGGATTGAACCTAACTGGACACCAGAGAGCAGGGGGCCCATTTCAGCAGCCCATGGAAGTCAGGCCTCCAGGACTGAGGGTAGAGAAGGGTGGAGAGTGGTCTGGAGAGGCAAGTGGAGGACATCCAGCACTCTGCCTCAGGGCCTTTGCACTTGCTGTTCCCACCACCTGGAAATGCTTTCTTCCCAAATTCTCATGTCTTACTTCCCTGCGTTTCAGCTTTGCAATATGCCATCTTTGGTGATCCTGTGTATCCTACCCATAGTCTCTAACTCTCTTCTTGACTTGGTTTTTATTTGTAGCACGTACAAACTTCAAATATACTCTGCATTTTAATTATTTATGCTGGGTATGGTCTATATACCTCAACTAGAATGTAAGCTCCAGCAGAGGAGGGGCTTTTGTCTGTTGTGATCAATGGTTCACTAATAGCAAACTGGCACATTGTGAATGCTAAGTAAATATTTGTTAAATATAGGAACGGAAACATGTTAAACTCCCAAATAGGAAAATATGCCAGGTCTGAAATAGCAGAGGCCCGGTGAGATTCTGAGTCTTGGTAGGCAGGACACCAAGTCCAAGATGGTCAGCTGAATGGATCGCCACCCCCACCCAGTCCAGATCTTTTCTCAGCACCTGATAGGTGAGTGCTAGACATTTTGCTGCCAGAAAACAGGCGATCAGTCACAGTCATGGCTTAAGAAGCTAATCACAACCTGGCCCAGCTCAGGCATCCTGCCTTATGACACCCTCACTTTAGTCCAGGGTCAGTATCCAGGCTAGTCCTCGCTGCTGACCACGTGGCCTTGATCACCAGAAGTCCCAAACTCTTTCAGTTTCAAAGTCTCCCGGTTCCTCTCAACAGGTCACAGCTCCTTTCTCCACAATCAGGTTCCACCACAATAATCAGAGGAGAGCAAGTTCTGTAGCTGCTCTCAGAGGAGAGAGCACTGCAGGACTGGGACAAGAGAACCCCACAATTTTGACAATTTTGACAGGTGGGGAAGGGCTGCCAAGATGCAGACCCTGGGACACTGCGCAGAGAAGGTGGGGGTAGGGGTATCCCAGAGGTTCCCTGGATAGAAGGCAGTGGAGATAAGTGCAGACCTTCTTTTCCTTTTTTCTCTTCTTCCTTCAACAGCATCAAATACAATTAATTTAGACTCATATTAGATATCAGAATCTGACTAATTCTGCTCAGGTTGGCAGTTGCCTTAATTATTGAGGAAATATGTGCCAGGCCAATGCATTTTGAAAACAGCCTTACAGGGAAATGTTTGATCTACCGATGGACATGTTTGGCAGCTCAGAGGAATGTTCTGTTTCCAAGTTGGAGATGCCCTTTTGTATATAAACACAGAGGTTTGTTGATAATGAATGTTCTTTTCCTCTCATCAGAGCAGAGTCTTGGAGGATCCTGCTTTGTCAGTCAAGTGCTCCTAGACATGCTCTCCCAGTCTCTGCCAAGGAGGTGGCCTCATTCAGACCGATTGGTGCACAGCTTGGCTGTCCCACCAGCCAGTGATGGGCCACTCAGTCAATGGAAGAATCCTTTCCCAGCTGTTCGGCCCAGTATGGGCACTCAACAGCCATTCCTTCCACCTTGATTTTCCCTCCTTCTCAAGACCCTCCCCACCCCAGTTTTCTCCAGGTATCTTCCACCTTCCTTTCCAAAGCTCTGTGCTGTGGGGGGAGAATGACCCCAGGGAGTGGGTCCTGGCTGGCCTGGACCTGTCCTTTTGGCCCCAGTTGCCTTGCTGGTTGATTGGATTAAACATGGATCTGTGACATGATTCTGGCCAACATTACGTAGGAGAGATCTGGTGGGACCCGCTTTTAGGAAAGGTTCTTTCATTCTTTTTTTAAAAAATGTGGGGGTGGTAGGAAATTAGGTTTATTAATTTATTATTTTTGGTGGAGGTACCAGGGATTGAACCCAGGACCTCATGCATGCTAAGCATGCACTCTACCACTAAGGTATATTTTCCCCCAGTTTCCTCACTCTTAAAAGGCATACATAATAAGAGATTCACTCTTGTCCCTCTTGACATGTCTGGATGCCATGGCTGAAACTGCAGTAGCCATCTTGTGACCATCTTGGGGGCAAGCTTGATATTCCAAGGATAGTAAAGCAGAAATTTGCAAAGAACCACTTTATTATTCAGGGTCCTTGTAAGAAACAGGATCCATTCAAACTGGATCACTGAGGAAAGTTTAATAAGGGGACTATTTACAAAGGTGTGGGAAGGGTATAGAGAAACCAACACATGATGGTGTGGTACCATTAGACTAGTAACAGGGAGGAGCCCTTACTATTTGGGGCCTAATGGGGCAGAAGGAAGAATCTGTTTCTGGAATGCTGAGAGAGAGAGACTCTAAGGAAAAGAGAGCTGCCTGGCAGGAGCTGTGGCCTAGCATGGTGACTTTGCAGGGAGGGTCTGGAGAAAAAAATACCTCGATCTTACTCTCCTCCCACCCTCCCATCTCATGCCAAAACTTCCCACTGACTTAACCCAACAAGAAGCCAAGGATGGGGAACCCACTGACACAGTCTGCAGAGGTCAGTCTCTTAGGGCAGAGGAGCAGGGAAGTAGATGCAGAGGACAAAAAGGATTCTCAGTACAACCTGGGTCTGCAATCATCTCATTCCTCTGTTTGCTCACCTGTTGTCAGTCTCCTCCATGAAGGCAAAGTCTGTCTTATTCACCGTCTTATTCATTAAGTTTCCTCCTAGAAGAGTGGCTGGCAACATAATTGATGCTCAAAGAATATGGTTGCACATCCACTGTGTGACAGGCACTGTACTAAAAATTGAGTGAATAAGAACATACATTGCCTCGAGTTGTTCATATTATAGAGAGGGCAAATGAAACCAAAGCAATATGGCACCATGCTGTTTAAGCCATGAGAGTGCTATGCCCAAGGGAGGAGGATCTAAACCAGAGTGCGGGGCCAGGACACCCCAGAGGAGGTGGGCCTGGAGCTGAGTTTTGGAGGATTTGCTTTAATGGAGAGATGAGAATGCTTTGTTATATATGCATCATAGCACTGTAACGTAAGTCAATACAGCTAACGTGGAAGCCATGCATTTCTATGAGGGTTCCACGTTGGATGGGGCAGAGGTGGTTGGGAGGAGGGTAAGGTGTTCCAGGCAGAGGGAGCAGCACGTGTGAATGCACAGAGGCAGAAAACTAGAAGAATTCTAAGAGGTTCCTTCTGACTGGTGGGAAGGATGCATGAGAGGCAGGGAGCAGTGGGAAATGAACGAGAGAAGTGAGGAGGAACTAGCTCCCATGTTGAGATAAGGAGTTTGAATATGGTTTTGAATGTCAAAAAATTAGTACTGAGGGATTTTACATAGAGGTACGGCTTGCTCAGATTTGTAATTTCAGAAAATTCACCTGGGTGGCAGTGTGGAGCATGGATTGAAAAAATGGGGAGCTGGGGGGGGGGCTAGAACTGTGCCACTAGCTTACATGCAGCTACATAAATTTAAAATTAAATAGAATGAAAAATTCAGTGTCTCAGTTGCACTAGCCACATTTCAAATGCTCAGTAGCCATATGTGGCTAGGGGCTACCCTACTGAATGGCACAAACATGGAACATTTGTATCATCGCAGAAAGTCCCACTGGACAATACTGGGTAGAGGCAGTGAGACCGAGTAGGAGGTTCCTGAAAAAGCCCAGGCAGGAAGAGGCACTGAGAGTCTTCTCCAGGCAGTGTTACAGTGATGGAGAGAAGAGGTCGGACTGAAGAGGGATTCAGGCAGTAGAATCTGGAGAGTTTGGTGAGAGGTGAATGAGAGAAGGAATTTTTACAGATTCCCGGGTTTCCGGCTGGGGTGATGACCTGGAGGGAAGGTGTTTGGGTACAGGGGTGACATCATCCATTTGGGCATGTTGAGGATGCAGTGGCAGGGGCCCTCTGGGTGGACATGTGCAGTGGGTGATTAGACGTCCAGAACTGAAGCTCCACATCCCCATCTAGTAGACTGGGAGACCCCCCAGCTTTAATTATTCACCCCTGCTTCCCACGGCACCTGTGTCCACCAGTGTCCTTCCTCTCTGCCAGGTCTGGGAACAGAAATGAATGGGACTCAACCTCTGTCCTTGAGGCACCCATAGTCTGGGTTAGGGTTTGGGTTTGGTGACAAGCCAGCCCAAAACTACAGCTCCTTGTGACCAGAGCCACGACAGAGGTGAGAATGGAATGATGAAGGGCACAGAGGAGGACTCGCCCCACAGGGAGCAGGGAAGGGGCTGCCAATTACTGCACTCTGACCACTGGCCAGGCTGATGAATATACACTGAATAAACTTGTTGAGTGACCCAGGGGTGCCCATCCCCTGACCTTAACCTTAGCCACATCCCACATCCCTGTGCCCCGCTCCTCTGGACAGTGAACTCTGAATGTCTTCTCTCATGACAGCCCCCTGGTTTGCCCTCTTCCCTGCCGCACACCCACTGAACTGCTTTTCCCCCACATTCTGGCTCCGGGAAAAATTACTTAACTGTAAGATGAGTAACAACTGTAAGATGAGGCCAATAATAGTACCCACCTCACAGTATTGTTATGAAGCTAAAATAGAGATGGTCAATATTAACAACAGTACACAAGTTGGGGCATAGTAGGTACTCAATAAATTTTAACTGTAAGGATTATTACTTGCAATTTCCATAAAACAAATGCAGGGAAATAACCAGCGATAGAAATGAAATCTATTAATGAAAAAATCCCATGCCCCAAAAAGTACACAGCATGATTTCATTGACATAAAAAACAAATACTGACAAGACTCATATGTACTGTTAGAAGCTGGGGTCATGGTTACCCTTGGGGAGGGCAGTGCCTAGGGTGCTGGTGACGTTCTGTCTTTTGATCTGAGGGCTGGCTATGTGGTTTTGGTAAGTCTGTAAAAAATTCGTTGAGCTGTACAGATTATCTGCACTTTTCTGCATGTATCTTAGAATTTAATAAAAAGTTTTAAGAAAATATTTAAAATAAAAAGATGTCTCTTGTTTGGAAGTTCAAATAATTTGTGTAGGTACGCCAGCCTCTAGGAGGGGAGCAGAACTCCCCACTCCTTGGGCGTGGGCTGTGCACAGTGACTTCCTTCCAAAGAGCATGGTATGGAAAGGGGGAAGAAGTAACATCACCATGGAGAAACTTGATAAACGCTACTTCAGCCAGCTGATCACCACCAACTTCAACCTTCCCGTCAGGTTGATATTATGCGCCCTTGATATGATGTGATAAAAATGGCACTTTATTTCTGTGGTCTTTCTAACAATAACTCATAATCCCAGCCTTACCATGAGAAAAACATCAGACAAATTTCAACAGTAGGACATCATAAAAAATACTTGACCAGGACTTCTGAAAACTGTCAAGGTCATCAAGAACAAAGATGGAATTACAACCAAGGCTTCCCTAAAGAAATATCCCCTGAAGGGATAAATTGGGAGTTTGAGATTAGCGAGTATTAACTACTATATATAAAATAGATTAAAAAAGCAAATTTTTTCTGTATAGCACAGAGAACTATATTCAATATCTTGTAGCAACCTATAATGAAAAAGAATATGAAAATGAGTATATGTATGTATATGTAGGACTGAAACATATGCTGTACACCAGAAATTGACACATTGTAGCTGACTATACTTCAATTAAAAAATAAATTTAAGAAAAAAGAGAGCTATCCCCTAAGGAGATATGATGACTAAATGTAATACGGTGTCCTTCCTGACAGGACCCTGGAACAGAAAAGGACGTTAGGGTAAAAACTAAAGAAACCTGAATGAAGTACGACTTTAGCTAATTAGAGGGGGAGAGAGAGGGAGGGGAGAAGGGAGATAGGAAGGAAGGAAAAGAAGGGAGGGGGAGAGAGACAGAGAGAAAGAGTCAATTTTCTATAAAACTTACCCTAACCTCAAACCTTGACCTTTTTTATAGAGGGAGCTGAACCCAGTGGAGACACAAACAGAAAACAGCTTTCCTTTCCTCTCAGCCTCGGTCTCCAACATGCTCCGTGACTCTGTCAGATTCCTCCGCCTTGCCCTTTGACATCGTCACAGACTGATCCTACAGCCTTCTCACATTCAGGACTGAAAAGCCCAGTCCTATCTAAATAAAAATTTGTGTCTCATGTCCAGTTTCGGGTTTGTCCCCAGCCTCCTCGCAGATCCCACCCGTGGGAAGGGGAGAGGCGCAATCTGCTTCTGTACTCCCTTCTTAGCCACCCCACCCACCCCATCACCAGGGAGGGGACGGGGGCAGGGGGTGCTGGAAGAGGACCCAATCTATTTTTATTTGGGTGGTGCTTTTTATCTTCTCTCTGAGCTCAGAATGCCCTTGTGTGTAGCAGATGCTCCACTGCCAGCTTTTCATCGAGTGCCTTTGAGCCCCAACCTGTCTTCCACATCACACAGTTCCTAACATAGCTGCTGGACTCTCTGGCTGACCTCTTGCCTGCCCCCCAGCTTGTTCCTGCAGGGTACCCCCTGTAGCCTGTCACTGCTGGGGTCCCCTCCCCTCTGTAGTCAGGTCTCATCCACGCAGCTGAATGGAATCTTGTTCCCTTCAGCACATCTGCCTGGCCCTCGGGAGACTCACATCCTGATGAGGTACGCAACTCGGACCGTGCGGGCTGCCCTCTGCCATCACAGGCTGCTCCACTCAGCCTCCGTGCCCACAAGCTTCTCCCAGACCCAGGGATACGTGTCAAGCAGGTGCACAGAGTGGTCTGGAGCACAACCTTCTAAAGGTTCAAGTCCCGGCTCTAACACACTGCTATGTGCCCTACAACAAATTACACAACTTCTTTGTGCCTCTATTACCCCATTGTAATGTGAGAATAGGATTACCTTCTATCCCATAGGATTACTGAGAATGGTTTTTGTTATGCGTATAAAGCTCTTATAACAACGTGGGGCCCAAGAGCATGGGGTGCTGTAAAGTGTGTGATAAATACGCAAATGCCGCAGTCTTCCTCTCCGTGTGGACTCACGGCTGGGGAGGTCCCTTCTTGCAGGGATCCCACTCTTAAGGTTTGGGTCTCCTGGAACTCCCTCCACTTGGCTTCATGCAACGGGGGAGGAGACAACCACCATGGGGCTCCTTACCGAGCAGCTGACCTCTGCCTCGGAGCTCCCTTTCATACATGACACACCCACTGCCTTCGTGTCGGTTACTGGGTAGCTGACACTTGTCCCATCTCCTCTCTCTCTCCTCTCTATGTAGATACACAGATAGACATACATTTTTAAACAGAACCATTTAAAAGTAAGTTGCTGAAGTCATGACACTTCACCCCCTAAACACTACAGCATTCACCTCCTAAGAATATTAATCTCCAAAGAGTATTTCCTAAAATATTCTCCCACTTAACCATGATACTATGCCCATAACCTAAGAAAATTAACGTTAATTCCATAATATCATCCAAGCTCCAGTCCTTGTTCATGTGCCTTCAGTTGTCCCAAAATGTCTTTTGTAGCTTTAAACAAATGTTTTTTTAAATCCAGTGTCCAATCAATGTTCACATACTGCATTTGTTTGTTATGTTTCTTTAGTCTCTTTGCTCTAGAAAAGGACCTTGCCTTTTTTTTTTCTTTAATGTCATTGACCATTTTGAAGAGTCCAAGCCAGCAGCCATGAAGAACAGCCACAGCATGGATTTTCTTCATTCATGTTTGCCGTCTCTTACCAGGAGGGAGGAGGGTGAGGGGCTCTTTCTTCAGAATATAGGGTCCCCGTCATCTCTCGTCTTCACGTTAAGGACTCAGGCTGGAATTCAGAGGCGGCTGGAACATGCCCATTCCCCGTCTGGTTTCACAGGGTGTTGGAGGGGTGTTACAGGGCACCATTCTGGAGGGGAGCAGTGAGTCCCCTCCCCCTGTTCAGCCTGGACTGAGTGCCCAGGCAGGGTCCTTCCTCATGGGCACAGTGGGAAAGAAGGCTGCACCAGCCCAGAGGACTTTCACTGCTAGCGCCCTGCCCTCCTGCCCTTGAGAGGAATAAGCACCCCCCTCCGCTGACTCTGGACCCTGAAAGGAGCTGGACATTCCTCCCCAGGGACATATCACCTGTCCCCAAAGAGCTGCCCCTGGGCCCTGGGTAGTAGGTGGAGCTGAGGGATCATGGCCCAAGGCCAAGGGCTAAGCCTTTCAACTTTTTTCGGTGACTTTGATATCATGTGACCAGGACAGCAGGGCCAGTCTGATAGGGGTGGCGTTTATAAAGGGGCTCCTCACCTGGAGCCAGAAGCTCTGTACTGGCCCCACAGTCCTGCTGATCTCAAGCATCTGCCTCTACAGGTATCTTTCTTGGGCCCATCTCAGTCCCTGGGGACCCCCATCATATGTCCTGGGAACCAGTGGAGATGGAGGACACTGGGTTAGGTGTAGGAGGCCTGAGTTCTAGTCCTTGCTGCCCAGCTCCAGACTTCAGTTTCTCCATTTTTAAATGAGCTTGGGGTGGGGTGTAGCTCAGTGGTAGAGCTCATGCTTAGCATGCGTGAAGTCCTGGGTTCAATCCCCAGTAGCTGCATTAAAATTTTTTTTAATTAAAAAAATTTAATGAGAAGCTTGGATTAGGTCACCTCTGAAGACCCTTAGTGTGATCAAAGTGGGGAGGTGGGTGGGACTCCCCACCTGGCACGAGGGCTGCAGCCAAAGCTCAGTCTCCAGCAAGACAGTGAGCAGATGGGGGCTTGTCTTTGGAGGAGGTGTCCCTCTTGGTCTTGATAAAGAATGCCCTTGAGGAGGGGGCATCACGAGCCATTTTCATCAGCCCTGGAACCTTGGTCCCCTCAGCGCTGTTGGGTTGGGGAGTAGCTCTGTGTTCCCTGGGTATGAGGGGGCATCAGCAGGAAGCCAGCCCTGCTGGGGAACCTTTGGCACAATCTCCAGCATACACCCTGCCCTGGGAGCTCACAAAGGTGTTTCCGCACTTTGAAATGGTAACTGCAGCCTCAGAGTTGGAAACTGAGGTGATGGGTGGAGGGGAGGGCCAGGACACTCAAGTTGGGAACCTCGAGGCTCCTTTCCAGCCCTCAGATTCTGTGATGCTTTAAGGGTGGGCTCCTGGGATGCAGGACCTGTGGTGGATGTAACTTAGTTTTCCTGGTGTCCAGCTGGAAGCCAAGCACAGAACAGTGCAAGTGTTTATTGACCAAGTAATTAAATGAATGAATGAATGCCTCCATCTTCTCCTTCAGTCTGGCTCCTCCTTCCTCTTCCCCATAGTTGGTACAGATGGCATTGTCCCAGCCTAGTCCCTTCTCGACCACAGAGCTTCTCCTGGCCTCTGCCATCTTCTGCCTCATATTCTGGGTGGTCAGGGCCTGGCAGTCTCAGGTCCCCAAAGGCCTGAAGAGTCCACCAGGGCCCTGGGGCTGGCCCCTGCTCGGGCACGTGCTGACCTTGGGGAAGAGCCCACATGTGGCCCTGTCGCGGCTGAGCCAGCGCTATGGAGACGTGCTGCAGATCCGCATTGGCTGCACGCCTGTACTGGTGCTCAGCGGCCTGGACACCATCCGGCAGGCCCTGGTGCGGCAGGGTGATGATTTCAAGGGCCGGCCCGACTTCTACAGCTTCACCCTGGTCTCTGATGGGCAGAGCATGACTTTCAACCCAGACTCTGGACCAGTGTGGGCTGCCCGCCGGCGCCTGGCCCAGAATGCTCTGAAGAGTTTCTCCATCGCCTCCGACCCGGCTTCCTCATCCTCCTGCTACCTGGAGGAGCACGTGACCAAGGAGGCTGAGGCCCTCCTCCGCAAGTTTCAGGAGCTGATGGCAGGCCCTGGGCACTTCGACCCCTACAATCACATAGTGGCATCAGTGGCCAACGTCATTGGTGCCATGTGCTTCGGCCAACACTTTCCCCAGAGCAGTGAAGAAATGCTCAGCCTTGTGAAGAGCAGCCATGATTTTGTGGAGATCGCTTCCTCTGGGAACCCCGTGGACTTCTTCCCCATCTTTAAATACCTGCCCAGCCCTGGTCTGCAAAGGTTCAAGGACTTCAACCAGAAGTTCCTGAAGTTCCTGCGGAAAACAGTCCAGGAGCACTATCAGGACTTTGACAAGGTGAGCCAGGGTGCAGGTGGTGTGGGGGCACCCTGGAGACTGAGTGTGGTCCCTCTTACCCCGCTTCAAGGTACCTATGCCGCTGGTGTGCAGCCAAGGCCTAGGAAGGCTCTGGGACACCTCAGACCTGCTGTGTCCCTTGGAGCCAATCCCTCTCCCTCTCTGGCCTCAGTTTCCTTATGCCTGTAGCCTTGCTGTCAGGGCTGCTCAAAGCCCCGGAGAGACAAGGCTGTGAATAGGGCCCTGGCAGCGCCCTGTGATGTGGGTGGTGTTATTATGCATGAGAAGGCTTTTGTTCTGCGGGAGCCTGAACCCGGACAGAGACTAATTCCCAGCTCAGGTGTCATTTTGCTTCCCTGTACCCACACCAACCTCCTTTGAAACTAGACCCCTGGGGTTATTGGGAGGAAGGTTCAGTGAGGCATGAAATGATTCTCTAAGCCCTACATAGAGCTGCTACCAGCTCCTGCTGTGAGCTCAGCCCCCTGCCCAGAGGCCAGCAGTAGTGCCAGATGGGATGGGGTACGGTCCAGCCTTACACCCCAGAAGTGCTGGGGTGCCCCTAAGCTTGTGCCCTCTCAGAACAGGGTCCAGGACATCGTAGGCGCCCTGTTCAAGCACAGCGAGGAGAACTCCGGAGCCAGTGGTGGCCTCATCCCCCACGAGAAGACTGTCAACCTTGTCAACGACATCTTTGGGGCCGGTAGGAGCCAGCCCCTTGCCTCTTAATCCCTCAGTGCCTGCTGTTCACCCACAACCTTGCCCAGCCCCCAGGTCCATTAGAAACTCACCAACCACATGCCAAATGGTGCAGGACACAGAGACCTGACCCAGACTCGGGGTCTGAGCCCAGGCTGTACCCCCAACTCCCAGTGAAAACTCAACCAAGTCTCTCCTCTGCGAGGCTTGCTTCCCATCCAAACAGTAAAGCCCTTTCTCGTCTGTAAGTCCAGCCCCTCATAATTGCAGGGGCTAATTATGAAACCAGGGACTCAGGCTGGTGTGGAGACCCAGCTTCTGCCCTCAGAAGACAGGGGGGATGTAAGAAGGTGGGGACAGCGGGGGAAAGGGGCAAAGAAAGACAATGCTTGGTACATACATGTACTCAGTAAATGCTGGCTTCTTGTTCCTATCTTCCTTTCTTCCTCACCTTGCCCCCCTGCTACCCAGGGTTTGACACGATCACGACAGCCATCTCCTGGAGCCTTATGTACCTCGTGACAAATCCTGAGATACAGAGGAAGATCCAGAAGGAGCTGGGTATGTGGTATCCCCCAGTCCTCTGGCAGAGAGAAGCCTTGGGGTCCCGGGTCATTTGTTCAGTCTAAATATAGGTGCTAAGTGCCTACTAAGTACAGTCTGGGCATGCAATGGTGCCCGCCCTTCCTAGAAGATGCTGGGGGTCAGTGGGTGTCAGATCTGTAACAGACATAGTGCCACATAGAGTGACACCTGGTGTAACAGGGAACACAGATGCCTTAGAGCAGTCAGAACGGTCCCTAAGCCTGGTCTGTCCTCTGTGCTCTGCAGACACAGTGGTTGGCAGGGTGCGGCGGCCCCGGTTCTCTGACAGGCCCCAGCTGCCCTACTTGGAGGCCGTCATCCTGGAGACCTTCCGACACTCCTCCTTCGTCCCCTTCACCATCCCCCACAGGTGAGATCTGCCTATTCCCCCCTCCCACCTCTGAAGTCCGCCATGTTTTCTCCTTCCAGCTCCTCAGCCCTGGCCCTGGTCAGACCTTGGCATCTCCTTCCTGGCCAGGACACTGGGTTCTCCACAGACCCTCAGCCTCTGCTCTGTCCCCATCCAGTCCAAATATGATCCAACTACCTAGCTCTCAGGAGAAACTCACACTCCTGACCTCAGCTCTCATTCACCTCTGCTCACATTCCCTCCCCGCAAGGACAGCCTGGACAGGGTGTCCTCACCATCCCTCACAAGCACAATCCAGCCAGCCTCCAGCTGCGCTTATGCTGGACCTTCTACTTGGAATGCCTTCTGGCCACCAGAATGCTATCCTATCCTATCCTGACACAAACTTACCCTCCCCTAGAAGCCTTTCTTGGCTCATCCAGCTGGCACAGCTTCCTTCTCTGATATCTTATATGGACTTACAGCCATTTGCCCTTGATCGTGTCCTGGGATTTTAACAACGTCGAGAGAGTTAGTGAACACTTACTTCTGCCCATATGTGGGTCTAGTTATTCCCAGCCAGGCTGAGAACTCCCCAGGACTGGCCCAGATGGCCTGCTTCATGGGCACAGCTGAGCACAAACAGAAGTTTAGTAAACATTTGTGGAAGGTGAAGGGGACTTCCCCGAGGAAGGGGAAGTCTCATTTCACCCCTTCCCGGCTCCTGACGCTCCCTCCCAGGGCAGGGTGTGGAGACTATGGTGGGCAGGCTATTGGGGTGGGATGGGGGTAGGAGCAAGAAACTCCCAGAGACACACCCCTGGGCCTGACAGAGCCCTCTTCCCTCAGCACGACAAGGGACACGACGCTGAATGGCTTCTACATCCCCAAGGAACGCTGCGTCTTTGTAAACCAGTGGCAGGTCAATCATGACCAGTGAGTACACGTCCCCCACTGAAAAATGTGTGAAGTTCAGCAGTCAGGAAGGCTGCCTGTCCAGCTAAGAACTGGTTATATAACAAAGTAATGGTGCCTCAGTTGCATACAGCCTGCTCTAAGAGACAAAAGGTAGGTCCACATTTCTCAAACTTTAGTGCATTGACCAGAGGCTGGACAGATTGTGGTGCCCCGTCTCCCAGGATTCCACTTTGGTAGGGAAGCTGGAGTATCGTTAAGTGATTCTGGTGTGAATGGCCTAGGGATTTCTCCTTGGAAAATCCCGCTTTAGTCTCTAGATAGGGGGGTCATGAAATTTAGTATCCAAACTGGGGTACCTCTGAATGTGAAGAGGGAGGCTGTCAATAATTACCCCAAAACAATAAGCATAAAACAGGATGGACTGTTGATCCCCCTTGTATATTGAGTAGGATAGAGACAAGCATGTGTTCCTTCTTTTAATTTCTTTAAGTTAAAGCAGTATTTATTTAAAATAACAAATTAATATTAAAAAGCACTATTTTCAAGGCTAGTTGTTTTAGGGAGAGGTATGTAATAAAAATAAGCATCAAAATACAGTTTGGCCCCTTTGCCCACCCTGCTTTCTTTGCCCTAGCTCTATTCTAACACTGAAGTTGCCCCCCAGGCCTTTCCCCCTAGAGATCCTATCTTCTCCATTCCTCTTGCAGGAAGCTGTGGGGGGATCCATCTGAATTCCGGCCGGAGCGATTCCTCACTGCCTACGGCACTGCCATCAACAAGACCCTGAGTGAGAAAGTGATACTCTTCAGCATGGGCAAGCGCCGGTGCATAGGGGAGGTGCTGGCCAAGTGGGAGATCTTCCTCTTCCTGGCCATCTTGCTGCAGCAGCTGGAGTTCAGCGTGCCACCAGGCGTGAAAGTGGACCTAACCCCCATCTACGGGCTGACCATGAAGCATGCCCGCTGCAAGCATGTCCAGGCACGGCTACGCTTCTCTATCAAGTGATGAGTTTGCTGTCATTCTGAGGCAGATGGAAAGGTGGAGGTCACTGAGGAACCCTTGTTTCTTTCTTTCTTTCCTTTTTACTAACAGCCTTATAGAGATATAATTCATATACATATAATTCACCTCCTTAAAGAATACAACCCAATGGCTTTTAGTATGTTCACAGAGTTGTGCTTCCACACCGCAATCAATTTTAGAACTTTCTTATCACCCAAAAGAGAAACCGATGCCCATTAGTGGTCATTCCCATTTCCCCGTAACCCACCGTCCCTATTCCCACCAGCCCTAGGCGACTACTAATCTGCTTTCTGTCTGTTTAGATTTGCCTGCTCTGGATATTTAATAAAAATGCAATTATACAATAAGTGGTCTTTTGTGACTGGCTTCTTCACTTAACATAATGTTTTCAAGGTTCATCTGTGTAGCAGCCTGCATCAGTAAGCCCTGGTTTCTTGAGTCCTGAAACTAGACCCAAGTCTGTTTTCTCAGTTATTGAGGGGTACATCTCTCACTGCTCTCTCTTCTCTCCTGTCCTGTATGATCCAAGTCTTGGAACACTTGAAGGGAACAGGGAGAGGGGGACTCAGCCTTGTGGGCCAAACCCAGATGGGTGACGGGGGATGTCTCACGTCCAGTCCTCAAAAGGTAGAGAATATCTGCCTTCTCCCAATGTCTGATTTGTTCATCCACAGCTAGGGAAGGATAAGCTCCCCAGAAGTGCTTGAGTTACCTGCAAAAGGCCTGGTTTGCTTCAAAGGGGACTATCAAAAGAGTGAAAAGATAAGCCACAGAATGTGAGAAAATATTTGTGATTCATATATCTGATAAGGGATTAATATCCAAAACATACAAAGAACTCCTACAACTCAACAACAAAAAACCAAACCGCTTAATTCAAAAATGGGCAAAAGAATGGAGATTTTCATTTTGTAATATACAGAATTATCAAATCACTATGTTGTGTACCCATAACTAACATAGTATTGTAGATCAATTACACTTCAAAAAACAAACAAACAAATTTCATAGAAAAAGAGGTCAGGCTGTTTACTAGAGGTGGGGGTTGAAGGGAGGGGGATTTGAATGAAAGCGGTCAAAAGGCACAAATTTCCAGTTATAAGATAAATAAATAAGGACTGCAATGTACAATGTGATTAATATAATTAACAATGTTGTATGATAAGTTGCTAAGAGAGGAAATCCTAAGAGGTCTAATCACAAGAAAAAAAATTTTTCCTATTTCTTTAATTTTGTATCTGTATGAGATGATGGATGTTCACTAAACTTATTGTGATAACCATTTCATGATGCATGGAAGTCAAATTACTATGCTATGTACCTTAAAATTATACAGTGCTGTATGTCAACTATATATCAGCAAAACTGGAAGAAAACAAACAAACAAACATGGGCGAAAGGCTTGGACAGATAGTTCTCTAAAGAAGATATTCAAATGGACAAGCACATGAAAAAACACTCAACATTGTTAGTTATTAGGGAAATGCAAATTAAAACTACAATGAGGTATCATTCACACATACCAGAATAGCTGTAATAATAATAAAAAAAAAAACTAGACTGCTATGAATATAAGTTACTACATGTAAGCCTTATGGTAACCACAAAGCAAAAACCTATAGCAAACACACGAAAAAAATAGAGGAAGGAATTCAAGCATACCACTACAGACAATTAACAAATCACAAAGAAAGACAGCAAGGGAAGAAAGGAACAGAAGAATTACAAAATAGCCACAGAACAATTAACAAAATGGCAATAAGTCCCTACTTATCAATAATTACTTTAAATGTAAATAAACTAAATTCTCCAATCATAAGACATAGAGTTGTTGAACACATTAAAAAAAACAAGACCTATCTATATGCTGCCTACAAGAGATTTCACTTCAGATGTAAGGAAACATAGTCTGAAAGTGAAGGGATGGAGAAATGACATTCCATGCAATATAAACCAAAAGAAAGCCGGAGTGGCTATACCTTGTCAGACAAAACAGACTGACAACTTCAAAGACTGTAAAAAGAGACAAATGTCATTACATAATGATCAAAGGGTCAATCCAACAAAGAATATAATGTTCATAAATATTTATGCACCCAACAAAGGAGCACCTAAATATATACAGCAAATATTAACAGACCTAAAGAGAGAAATAAACAGCAACACAATAATAGTAGGGAACTTTAATACCCCACTTTTATCAGTGGTTAGGTCATCAGACAGAAGACCAATAAGGAAACACTGGCTTAAACAACATATTAGACCAGATAGACTTAACAGATATATAAAGAACATTTCATCCAAAAACAACAGAATACACACTCTTCTCAAATGTTCGTGGAACATGCTTCAGGATACAACACATATTAAGTGACCCAAAAAGTCTTAATAAATTTAAGATAAATTAAAGAGATAAATTAAAATGGGACTACAACATACCAAAACTTACGACGTACAGCAAATACAGTTCTAAAAGAGAGGTTCGGCAGGGAGGGCAGAGCTCCAGTGGTAGAGTTCATGCTTAGCATGCACATGGTCCTGGGTTCAAACAAATGAAAAAGAGGTTCATAGTAATAAAAGCCTATCTCAAAAAGAAGAAAAATCTCACAAAAATACAACTTACCTTTACACCTCAAAGGAATAGAAAAAGAAAAACAAAAAGCCCCAAAGCTAGCAGACGTAAGCAAATAACAAAGATCAGAGTGGAAAACAATGAAATATAATATAACAGGAAAAAATCAATGAAACTAAGAGCTGATTCTTTGAACAAATAAATAAAATTAACAAACCTTTCACTAGATTCACCAAGAAAAAAGATAAAGGACTGAAATAAATAAAATCAGAAATGAAAGAGGAGACATTACAATTGATCCCACAGAAATATGAAGTATCACAAAAAAGACTACTATGAACAATTAGATGCAGACAAATTGGATAACCTAGAATAAATGGATAAATTTCTAGAAAAATACAACCAACTAAGACTGAAATATGAAGAAAACAGAAAATCTGAACAGAATAATTACTAGTAAGGAGATTGAGTCAGCAATAAGAATTTCCCAACAAACAAAAGTCCAGGACCAGACAGCTTCACTGGTGAATTCTACCAAATATTTAAAGAAGAATTAATACCAATCTTTCTCAAACTCTTCCAAAAAATTGAATAGGAAAGAACACTTCTAAGTTCAGTTTACGAGACTAACATTACCCTGATACCAAAACCAGATGAAGACCCAAGAAGAAAAGAAAATTACAGGCTAATCTCTCTGATGAATATAGATGCAGAGATCCTCAATAAAATATTAGCAAACAGAATTCAACAATACATTAAAAGGATCTACATCATGATCAAGTAGGATTTATTCCAGGGATGCAAGGATGGTTAATCACAAAGCAAATCAATCAATATAATACACTACATTTACAAAATGAAGGATTAAAATCATACAATAATCTCAACAGATACAGAAAAAGCATTTGACAAAATTCAACATCCACTTATGATTTAAAAAAAAACTCTCAACAAGGTGCATATGGAGGAAATGCACCTCAACATAATAAAGGGCATGTATGATAAGCTTACAGCTAACATCACACTCAAAGGTGAAAGCTAAGAGCTTCCTTCTAAGATCAGGATCAAGACAAGGATGCCCACTCTCACTGCTTTTGCTCAACATACTATTGGAAGTCCTAGCCAGAGCATTTAGGCAAGAAAAAGAAAGAAAAGGCATTCAAATTGGAAAGGAGGAAGTAAAACTGTCACTAAAAGCAGATAACATAGAAAACCCTAAAGACTCCACCAAAAAACTGTTAGAAATCATAAACAAATTCAATTAAGTTTCAGGATACAAACTCCATATACAAATATCTGTTGCACTTCTGTACATCAATAATGAACTATCAGACACAACATTGTAAACTAATCATACTTCAATAAAAAAAATTATACAAAAAAACCCCACAAAAATGCAGCATAGACATGCAGTGGAATATTATTCAGCCATAAAAAAGAAATGCCATTCTGATGCAATCTATAACCTGGGTAAAATTTGAAAACATCATGCTAAGTGAAATAAGCCAGATACAAAAGGACAAATATTGTATGATTCCACTTGCATGAGGTATCTAGAATAGAGAAATTCATAGAGAAAGAAAATATAGTAGAGGTTACCAGGGGCTAGGGGGTGGGGAGCGGAGAATGGAGAGTTATTGTTTAATGAGTACAGAGTTTATTTGGGATGATAAAAAAAGTTCTAGAAATGAATGGTAGTGATAGTTGCACAACATTGTGAATATACTTAATGCCACTGAATTATACATTTCAAAATGGTTACAATGGTAAATTTGACTTTATATGTATATTTTTTACCACAATGTTTAAAGGCAAGTACACAATAAAATACTGTGTGCAACAAAAAGAAATAAGTATGAAAGCCACAAACAGACATGGAGGAACTTCAAATGCATATCGCTAAGTGAAAGAAGCTAATCTGAAAGGTTACCTACTTTATGATTCCAACTATATGACGCCCTGGAAAAGGCAAAACTATGGAGGCAGTAAAATGATCAGTGGTTGCCAGGAGTTCAAGGGTAAGGAAGGAGGGGTGGGAGGAAAGATGCACAGGTGGAGCACAGAGGATTTTTAGGGCAGTGAAACTATTCTGTATGATACTGTCACGGTGGGTACATGGCGTTACACATTTGTCAAAACCCACAGAATGTACAACAGGAAGAGTGAACCCTAATGTAAACTACGGGCTTCAGTTAACAAAAGTGTATCGGTATTGGGGGGAGGGGATAGCTCAGTGGTAGAGTGCTTGCTTAGCCCCAGTACCTCCACTGAAAAATAAAAGAATAAACCTGGTTACCTCCCCTCAAACAAAACAAAACCAAATGTATCAATGTTGGTTCATCAATTGTGAAAGTTGTACCTACTAATGCCAAGATGTTAAAAATAGAGGAAACTGGGAGCAGGAAGAACAGGTACATGGGAACTCTCAGTACTTTCTGCTCATTTTTCTATGACTTAAAACTGCTCTTCTCAAAAGTGTATCAATTAAAAAAAGAAGGCAAGTAACGAAATACTGCCAAACATTAGAAGAAAAGGCCCAGCCCTACCCTCTCTGCACGTGGCCCTGGGGGTGGAACACTCATTGTGCTCACTTCCTCAGTGGCAGAGCCCCCTACTTTTCAGCTCCGAGGCTCCCTAATTTCACCTCCAGTGTTTCCACCTGCAAAAGGAAGGTAGAGTTGAATTAGTTGATCTCGTAAGAGCCCCCAGCTCTAAGTGCATGGTAAGTTTGCTTTGGTCTTCACAAAATGAGAGAGCTGTTCATTATGTTTTATGTGTGCAAGCAAGGCTCCTGCCACTAAAAAATGGATACAGAAAAGCGGAGCTGGAGGATGCTGAGACATGGGCTTTGTCCTTTCCCACACGTACATCTGAACTGACCACCTGCCTCCTTAATGCCCCTCCAGCCTGAGGCTCTTTCCAAGGACACACCTTTAGGCTTGGAAGGATCAGCCAAGCTGCAGTGTGACTCCGGAGTACTCCCCTGGTGGGCAGAGGATGAAGGAAGGAATATGATAGAGGAATTCTCAGGGAGGGTCCTTGAAGGAGGTAGGAGAGAATGACACAGAAAGAATGGCTGGGCCCACACATTTATCCTGACCCTCTTTCTGGAACAGCTTCACCCAGCCACACGGGCAGTGGAGCAGATCTCCACAAAGTGAGTCCTGTTTTCTATCGCCTTTTATTACTATACTAGAGATGTGTTCTATAGAAAAAACAGCACTAATAGTTCAGATAGAAAATTTAGTAAGAAGATGGTTCCAATGGTGACCAGCCCCGGGTGTCGCAGCCCTGGGAGAGAGCTTACAGAGGTTTGACCCTGCAGCGCCCCTTCCTGAGTAGCCCATCCACGGGGCTGCTGGACCGCACTTAGCACCGCTCCTGAGTAGTCACCGCAGGACTCACTGGGCTGAGCTGCAAGGCCACCCTTGGCCAGTAGGAGCTGCCACCCAATACATGCCATCTGCACTCCCGCTGACGCAGTCCTCGGGTTTGTTGTTCGCTTTCTGTTACTAATCAGGAGCAGCCTTCGCTGTCCTAGAAATCACCCTTCTCTGAGATGAGATGGAAATGAGCCACACCTCCATTTCCCAAGTGATCATCTGGTGGCTTAACTGTCCCAGCATTCTGGAAATGAGCATGGCTGCCTGTGGCTTCGAAGAAAATAATAAATTTAAGATCATAATCAACTGGATTCTGTGCTTAAATCCAGTACAGGGGAAGGACCTCACCTGAGCTCCACCTGTCTGGGTCCAGGCCTGCCCTCAAACCCAAAGCAAACTCTTCAAGGAGCCTCCATCTGAGAGGAAACTCAGCTCACCTGTCAGACGAAGGAGGCACAGCTCTGTCCTAGGGGAGCCCAGCCTGAGGGGGAAGGCAGTCCTGTCCTGAGAACCTGAGGCTGAGCAGGACATGACCCTGTCCCAGGCTGAAGGGGGAGACACAGCCCCACCTGGGCTCCAGTCTGAGGGGGAAATGAGCCTGCTCTGACGTCCCAGTCTAGGGTGGGGGTGCAGCCCAGTCCTGGGAATCTCGGGAAGCATGGTCCTGTCTCAGAAAGGAGACGGGCCTTGTTCTGGGAGCTCCAGTCTGACAGGGACAAGGACCCAGCCTTCAGAGCCCCTACCTAGGGGAAACCTCCGCTGATGCGCCCCGGAGGCGCAGACAAAGACCCCAGCAAACAGCACAGACGTTGCCATACTTTCCGAATCCAAGGCTCAGCCAAGGCCCAGCTCCCCGGGGAGCTTCAGGCCCAGTGGTCACCTGGGGTCGCTGCCCTGGGATCAGGAGTTGGCCTGAGCTTCTCACGCATACCTGGCCAATCTTTAACTCACTTGGGTTGGCTCGAGGCCCCCCTCTGGCCAGAGCCAAAGGAGGAGAAATTGGGCATGGAGACTTTGCCCCCCCACGCACCATTTTGCCTCCCGCAACAGGTGGAGGCAGACGGGAACAGCCCTGTCCTGCCCCTTCCTAGCTGGCCCTGGACACACAACAACCATGGGAGGTAGACACCACTATAAGCCCTTTAGAGATAAGGAACACAAGGCTCGGAAAACCTGAGCTGGGAATTGGTGGAGGAGAGGGATCAGGGCAGGGTCCCCTACACCGTGTGCAGAGTCTCTTCCCCTGCCTCTGCCTCGCCCACCACCCCCCTTAGCCAGTACCATGTGGATAGAACAGGGCAGCTCAGAAACGCAACACGATCTCTGAACCGTGTGGAGAGTTGGAAAGAACACTCAGCTGGAGGGCTGGGAGCCCTGAGCTCAGGTTCTAGGTGTGGGTGACCTTGGGCAAGTCCCTCTCCCTCTTGGGGCCTCGGACCCCCATCTTCAGTTACCTCTGAGGTCTTCCCCAGCACCATAAACGTGAGGATCAGGCCACTGGCAATGACCCCCTCACCTGTTCGCCTCAGTTAAGGCTGTGGGCAAAATCCTGTGAGAATCTGGCAAACGGTGAAGTGCGACGCTCTGGGAGGGGTAATTTCGTGAAGATGAAATGGTGGGAAAAGCCCTGGGCTGGGAATCTCACCTCCACCTCACAGGAAAAATTAACCTCCCTAAGTCTCCCAGCTTTTCCACTTCAGACCCTCAACTCCTTTGACCTCAAGCATCTTCCACTAACCAGCTTCCTTCATATAGCTTAGTTTAGGTTTTTGAGAGAGGAGTCTGACTGAACCAGGCCCTAGAGGCCAGAGGTCACAAGTCGGTCAGTATTGGGTCCCCTGGGAGCAGTGTCCACCTCTGGTCCAAACAGTCAGTGCATACAGGCTACCTTGGCAGGTGGGCCCAGCATATCAGGCCCAGGAAAGACAGCAGCACAGGGGGAAGCTGGCAGAGCCACACGTGAGTCCCCACTCACCATTTCCCTGCCCTGCCCACCCCTCCCCACACCTTCAGTGCAACGCAATCCTGCCCTCACTCTGTCCTCCTTGAGATTCCAAAAGGCTGTTTCTTGAAAGATTAGGGGGAAAAACCACTATTCTTACTTCAGGCCAGATCACCCCTCCTCTGAAGGGAGGTGTGATGCTAGGCCAGGTGGTCCAGCCTGTCCTCTTTTCTCCTCAGGGTGATCTCCTCCCAGGATCCCCTGAGTCCCTATGCAAATGAACCTAGTCACTGGGGACCTCCTCCTCCCACAGGTCTGCCCAGATAAGTCTCAGTCCTACAGCGACTTGCTCCCCAAGGAAGGATTTTCCAATTGACCAAGGGCTCTGAGGAGGGGGCAGACTGTCTGAAAGGAGGGTGGTGAGTGCACTGTCTGGGTGGGGAGACCAAGCACAGGCTGGGTTTTCTTAGTCCAAAGTTTACGTGATTCAAAGAGTCAGTCCATGAGTCAGCCCTCCACCTTATCCCTGTCGTTGGCTCCTGTCCCTGAGAGGGGGCTGCCACCAGAGGCCATCATACCCTGAGCCAAGACCCCCATCCCTCCGCGATCCCCTCTCAGAATTAGCCACCCCCACCCTGCACTTTGGTTACCCCTCTACCACGAGGACATACTGCTAGCTTGGCAGGATGCCCCCCAGAACCGGGGCCCTAATCAAGGATGTGCTGCCGTAGTGATGGGCTCTCAAGCCATGCAGGGGAGGGGACACTTTTGAGTAGGGAGCCTGCACAATGCTCCTCACCCCGCACGAACGAGAGAGGCAGCCTCTGATCCTCACTGAGGCCACCTGCGCCCTCCCTGCCGGCCCTCCGTGTCAGCAGAGTTCTCTGGTTTTAGAGGATGCTATGGTAATACTTGATGTGCTTCCCCAGGCCACCCCTTCACCTCTGCACCCCCCACGCCATCCTGGGCCAGCAATTAGTGATAAGTGTCAAATCCCCAGCCGGGCCTGGGAAATGGAAAGGGGATAAGGCAGGAGGCTCACAAAGAAAGATCTAAATCCCAGCTCGCCCACTAACCCTGGGCCAGTTGCATAACCTTCCTGAGTCTAGATTTTCTCATCTTGCAGCTGGGGATGTTAATCCCACCCCACAGGGTTGGTGAGAGACCTAATGAGATGGAGTGTGTAAAGTGTCAGGTATAGATCAGTGCTACACACACACACACACACACACACACACACACACACACACACCAGGAATGCTGGGAAAGGTGGTCTCGGGGCAGGACTGAAGCCAGGACTCGTATGTGGCACGTGCAGCTCTGCGTACACCAGGCAGGCACATATGTGTGAGCCGGCATTCCCAGGCCTCTGCACCCTGTCACTGGGGTCCTGCCAGGGCCTGGTCTCAGCCCACTTCCTTCCACTGCTCCCCCCACCCAGCAACTGGGGAGGGCTGGGGGTGCTGGCGTGCCAGGGAACAATGGGCCCCGACCCCTTCCGGCCCATTGCGTGAGAAGGAGCTGCCGGAAGGAAACTCACCTCCCAGTGGGACAGGCCACCACCCCACTGATGACTGCCCCAGGGAAGCCTGGAGACCCCCTATGCTGCTCAAGAGGAGGGCCTCTGTGCACTCCAGGCCTGTCATTCTTGGTACATTCTGTCCCTGCCACCTGGACTGGCCTCCCCCACCCTCTCTTTCAGAGGCATTCCTGACCTCTTCCCCAGGGGCTGGGCTGGGTCCTCCTGCAAGAGTCCAGGGCCCTGTTCTCATTCATCTCTGTGTCCGCAGTGTGTGGCCTGGCTGGAGCAGTCTCCATCAGTGTTGACCAACTGACTGACTGACAGAGTGCAGGAAGCCACTCCAAGGATGGTCAGGGCCCAGCACCTGAGCCAGGAAAGATGAGAGAGAGAAGGATCCAGCTCGGGGCTCAGCCCAAACTCCTACATTGCAGATAGGGATGAGGTCAGGGCCCCGGAAATCCCTGCAGAGAGTGCAGGGCATGCTGCTGGGGCCAAGGATGTCCTCCCTCAAAAGCCCTTGCAGTCCTCAGGGCTTCACTTGTGTAGCAGCATCTTCACCTGCACCCCAACTTTCTCTCTCTCTCACACAATCACCCTCACTCCAGGTGGGTCCAGCATCTCCACCATCAGACTAGGAGCCCTCTGACCAGGAGGGAGGGGGAGGCCTTCCACCACACCCGTCCACACCCAGCAGGATGTCTCAGAGGGTTCACACGTGGTGGGCTGCTGTCCAGAGGCTCTGGACAAGTCACACCCTGTCTGGGCCTCAGTTTCCCCACTCAGTAGCCTGTGTAGGGAGTGGACTGGATGAAACTGTCCCTGAGGCTGGGCCCTCCGGGCCTGGCTGTGAGGCAGATGCTTTGACCCAGCACACAGCTGTGTCTAATGTGCTGGCAGAAGCTGCGGCTGCCTGCATCCGGCTCCACTACCCCTTTGCACACCACAACCCCCCAGAGCTCTGGGCAGGGTCTCCATTCCTGCTGTCCAGGGAGGTTCAGGTCTCCAGGTTCTCAGGTGTGACCAGTGCCAGCGAGCAGGAGGAGCAGACACACTTTGTAACCTATCTGATTACTCCACCGGCCTTCTCCCCACAGCCACCCCCACCTGGGAGGACGTGCTAACGTGGGGCCCGAGGGATTCCTTGATTCCCACAGCAAGAAGGACTCTCAGGCACGCGAGCAAGCAGCTCCCGTAGTCCTGAGGGCACAGGAGTCGGCAGGCACACCTGCAAACACATGCCTGGCTGCAAGCACGCACACACCTGGCTGGCGTGCTGAGCCACCTGAACGCACACCTGGCAAATTCATGTACACGTATACACCTGACCATGCCAGGTTCGTGCTTGCTCATGTGCGTCCCCCACCGAGGGTGGGTGCCCCCACATCTGCAGCCTTATACACCCCCCAGGACTAGCTTTGATATGCATGCTCACCTCCAGCCCACTCCCCACCGGCCCACAGTACTCTTGGCTGGGCCACTCCAGGAACTCCACTTTCCTGTCGACCTCACAGCATGTCCCTAGGAGGTTCCAAGGACACTAGGAGTGTGGCAGGGCTTTGGGGATGAACCCCAGGCAGGGCCCGCGGGTAACAATGAGGTCTCATGCTGCATAGCAGATGATAGAGCAGTGAGTCTGTTCCCAGCACTGCTACCAATTCACTCATTCATTCACACAAGTTTTTACTAAAAAGTAACATTTCAAATCAGTGGAGAAAAGATATGTTATTGAATAAATCATATTGAAAATAACCTTTCTCCTAACACCAAAATAAATTCAAATGGATCAAAAGTTAAATGTTCGTAATAAAACCATAAAAGACCAGAAGGAAACATGAAACTGATTTTTTAAAATAATCTGAGAGGAAAAAAACCCTTCTAAATTTGACTCAAGTCCAAAAGCTTTACAAGAAAAGATTGATTCTACTACTTTGCAGGATCACAGTGACCAGGAACAGAGGTAAAGGGGGGGAAGAAGTTAGACGCTCCCCTGGCTCTTTCCGCCATCTCAGGGACTGAGGGAGAGGAAAATTACAGGCTTCATGCATGTGCAAACGTGCACACACACACACCAGAAACACCAACCACAGCCCAGACCGCTGAGCTGCTGACTTACTACGGTCACCCTGCGCCTGGGGTCGGACCCCCTCTACTTGCCCCAGACTTTGAAACGTGCCTCTTCTAAAACACTGCTTCTGTTGTGTGCAAACCTCAGCACAGGCAAGCATGTGTGTCCCCAGGTATCTGCAAGCTCAGGTGTGAGCAGTCTCTGTCTGTCTGTCCTGAGCGCTGCCCGAGGGCAGCATCCAGTTCCCATTTTCCTCGTTGTGTAACAATAAGTGAACCCTCAGGACAGTCCCATGGGGCGCACACTATTAGTTACCCCCTTTTACAAATAAGGAAACTGAGGCCCAGAGACATCACATAACTTGCCCAGCAAGTAAGTGGCAGAGGAAAACTCAAACGCAGTGGTGTGGGATGGCACAGCCCTTGCCCTTAGCTCAACACTAGATAAACATGCCACTAATGAATGAATAAGGAAGCCTCATGGCACAGATGGGGAAACTGAGGTCTAGACAGACACCCAGCAAGCTGATGTGGGCAAGGCTAAAAGACCAGCCTTTCTTCTTCCTGGCCAGGCCCCTACCCAGCCGCCACCCATCCAGGGCTGCAGGATCCTGTCCTCCTCCGGCCAGGCTCCCACACGGCTGGGCAGGCAGGCAGTAGGCAGGACTGGGCAGGGTCTCCTCTTTGCCATCCTGGAGTCTGGCTGAACTCTCTGGCCTCTGACCCATTTCTTCAAATTGGAGCCCAGGGAAGTCCCGGGGCCCTCTGCCCTTCACCCCCAGGGATGCATCTGATGAGTGTGACAAGGGGCTGCCTTCTCCCAAGGCTACTCCCCCACCCCATCTCTTCACCCAGAGAGGACCCCAGGCCCCACTCTGAGAGCCGGTGGAAGTCCTTGTGCCTTAGCCTCAGCCGTGCCTGTGCTAAGCCGGTGCAGGGCCCAGGGGAGCAGCTGAGCTGGGAAGAGGTAGGCCCACCACACACTCTGCTACTCACTACACACAGACCTGCTCCTCCACACATCAGTGCCCCCTCAAGTCTTCTTTCCCTGAGACGTCTGTCTCCCTGGAGGGCTGTACAAGCCCAGGACACTGGACAGCCTGCACCACGGTCTGCCTCCCCAGGGGACGATGAGAGGGGCCCTAGGAAGGGCCATAAGCTGCCAGCTCAACTCCATGCCTGGAGCCCAGCCTTCCTGCCTCCTATCTAGGGGTCAGCACTGCCCCCAGGCTCCTCTCTTCCTGTGCTCTACCTTCCTCCCAGAAGCCAAATGCTCGCATTCTCCTTGCCCCAGAGGAGGGGGAATCTGTCCTCAATGCCAAGCTGGAAGGCTTCCTAGACACTGGCTACAACTGTTGTCTTCAAATTCTGCATTTTTTCCTCACTAGCTTATTGTTCAGAGAAACTTTCCCACCTTCCCCCCAACCAACGCCGCCAAAAAAACGTCAGGCTTGTGATTGGCGGGGAGGAGGGTGGCCCTTCCCCACAAGTGTTGCTCCTCCCCGCAGCTGTCCAATTCTGCGCCCCTCTTCCTGCCCTGCCACCCCCATTTCAGGTCAGGAACCACCCCCATCCTCCTGCTTGGAGCTGGAGCAGCGACAACGCAGTCTTGGCTGCCACCTCGTGGACACTCTGAGAAGCACATGCTTCCTGAATCTGCCAATCGGTCAACCCTCAGTCCTGGAACTCCATCCCAAATAAACAGACAGTCTAAGGAAAAGTAAGCTTCAAGGCAAATGCAGCTTCAAGACAAGTCTCAAGTCCTTCCTACCTAGAAATTCTGGAGGATCCACTAAGAATGGCCAGAGGACTCCCCCCACGACCTTGGTCTTCAGAGACCCACCTGAAATACAAATTCCTTGTCCAGCTTCCTGATAGGAGTTCAACTTCTGTTACTTCCAGAGACAGGGAACTCACTACCCCAAAGCTGACCATCATCTTTTCTGTTCTGGAGGCACCAGGAGCCCTGATAGTATAGAGCCACCCCGATATCCTGGGACTCACACTGCTCACTCACCTGCAGCAGCAGGTGAGCAAACGAGGGTTACAGGTACACTGACTGGCATGGAGATGGGCATGGCCAATGCTACAAAGACCTACGCCCGCATCTGCCTCTTCTCAGGGGTCTTGTAGTCAAGGGAATTAAACCCTAGAATCTTAGAGATGCCTGAAGTCTGGCTGCCCCCTTGATTTTGCTTGAGAATCAGCCAGATTTCACTGAGCACTTGCTCTCTGCTAGGTCCCTCCTGGTGCTTTGCCCACTCAGGCCTCACAACACTCTATGAGAGCAGTGCACTCACGCCTGCCCGGCAGATGGGGACCAGGTGCAGAGACGGAGGTCATCCGTCCAGGATGACATGGCCAGTCGTTTGCAGAGTCAGGCTTGACCTCAGCTTTGCTGGTCAAGGCCTTGCAACCTTGCTGCAGCTCACGCAGGATACCCTGCCCCAACGCATGACATCTGGGCCCAAGCCAGGCCTGCTGAGAAGGTTTGGGGCAGACTGTGAAGCCAGAAGTTTGATCCCAGCCTGCCCCTTTGTGCCCCTCCCTTCCAGCCCTGCCTCCACCAGTGCCCCCATCTTGGGGTCTAGGGCCATCCCACCCAGACCCTCCTGCCCTGCATCAGCCGCTCCTTCATACCCTGATGGATGCCTGGCAGGCAGAAAGTGAGCATCCCCCCAGTTCACTGCCCAGCAAACCTATGGTCTGGGGCCTGGGGCCTCTGGGACTGCCGTCTGAGAGCCCCACCATGGGGCAGGAGAAAGAGCCCAGGTTTTGGGGTGGTTCTGCAAATCACCTTCTGTGGGCCTCCATTGCCATACAGGTAAGATCTAGGTGCTACTGTTTTCCTTAAAGGATAATGAGCAAATGAAAATAAATGTACAGACACCTAGCACACAGTAGGTGTTCAACAGAGCATGACTTCCCTCTTAGTCCTGCCTTGCTCTTGTTATTCAGGAGAATTCCAGGGGTGTCAGCATCACTCAGGCCTATCCAGGCACCCAGGGTCAGCGTGGTGATGGCCTTGGAATCAGAGAGCAGCCCAAGGTGGGGGGCTCAGGGGAATTCTGGCAGCCAGGTGCTGACTGGCTGTCCCCCACCAGCACCCCACGTGGGAAAGCCCTTCCAGAGCCTGACGACAGCCATTGGGGGTGGTTTCTGGAAGGGCTGGATTCTGCCCCGTTGGTCACGGGGAAGGATGACCAACCCCCCGTGCTTTCCGGAAGTGGCCTTATCTCCTCCCCTTCTGGCTGCCCTCGGTTGTCTGTCCTCATCTACTCCAGTCAGCTCTGCTCAGAGCACGACCTGTGGCACTCTCAGTTGGCAAGGGTCAGCTCTGGCTCTGGTCCTAGTTGAGGCTGGGACAGGGTCCGGCCCAGGCTCCTAGCAGCCACCTTTTCCAGAGCAGACACCTGCTCTGCAGGCAAGACCCTGGGGCTGCTGGCCAAAACCCTGTGACTTTGTCCTGCTTCCAGCCCCATCACTTTCTCTTCTGCACTCTGAGACCTGCACTCTGGCCACCAGGAGGCGCTGTTCCCACTCAGACTTGATGAGACCACAAACCAGCATCATCAGAGACCAGATTCTGAGTCCGCAGAAGGCAAGTCACGGTGGGGAGGGCAAGAGGAAGACAGTGGCCTTTGTCTAATCATTGTTATATCGTTGTTATCAATCTGGCAGTTCCCACACAGGACCTTACCTCATTCTCCAGCCGCCACGATGGGGGTGGGGTCAGGGGGTATAGGGCAGGGTTCTAAGTCACAAATGGCAGAAACCAACCTCTGGTTAACAAACAAAAAGTAAACGTTCACCAAAGCAGCAGAAAAGGTAGTCACTCAAAGAAGACAGCCACGAGGAGACAGCCAAGATCAGGCCTCCAGTGCGGTCTGAACAGGATGCTGCCCCCAGCCTCTGGGCTCCCAGCTGCAACTGAAATCACCTCTAAGAGCGCATAGTGTTTGTGCACTGCTGCCCTCTCTCACATGCCCTTGCCCCAGCTGATCTGGAGCCCCACGTTCCCTCTGCACCACAAGCTCAGGGAAGCAACCAGCAACTCCCAAGCTTTGGTCTGATCACCCCAATCTCCACCCTTCACTCACTCAACCAATGCTAGGTCCCTGTCAGCAGCAGGCACCCAGGACTCAGGCAGGCCCGCCCTTCTGCTGAGGCTCACACTCACTGCAGGTCCCGTGCGGGAAAGGGAGTCTTAGAGGGTGAGAGGGTGACCTCACAGCCAGAACTGGCTTTGGCTGGAGAGAGCTGTGACCTGGGCCTCCAGGGGGCTACCCCTATGTCAGAAGAGCACCCCGGGGGACATAGTGGTTAAGAGTAGGGGGTCTAAGAAGATGGGCTGGGGGTGGGGAGGACAATAGGGAGGCAGGCAAAGGCCTTCTCCTGGGACCAGAAGCCTGAGACCTATGGCAGGAATGGTATCCAGAGACCCCGAGGAGAATTCAGTCACTCACTTATTCACTCAACACACATTTACTGCTATAGGCCCTGTGTAACTCGTGGAGAGACAGCCCCCCGAGACAGCCACCCTTCAGAACTAAACTGAGGGGCTTAAAAACCAAAGGGTGGGGCCGCTTCCCTGCAGGTCTCCTGGAGCCCACTGAGCAAGAGCCTTCTGGGCCCCACCCCTGATTCAGGCAGCTTCCAGAACCCCCTCCTCGGCTCACGGAGGGTCTCCTCCCTGCCCAGCTCCACCACACTCTGTCGACAGCCCCCCTGATCTCAGGTGGGGACACACAGGTTTATTCACAGCTACAACACCTGGCCAGGAGGATTTGCATGTGATTTACAAAAGCTTGGCCTGAGGCTCACCAGCACCTAGCTATTCTCTTTTTGAAGCCAGCAAACCTCCTACTCTTTCTCGCCCACCCTTATCCAAAAATCCAAGGCCAAGTTTCTGACCTTTGCACCATGGAGAACCCAGAACCCCCCCCCCTTTTTTTTTTTTTGCTTTCCCCCAAACAGTTCCCATGAGGAAGCCAGAAGAACACCAACTGGGCTTCCCATCTGCGAGGCTGAGCCTGGGGAACTTCCGGGTAGAGGTTGGTCCAGCTCACCTGGCAGGTGAGGGTCTCTGGGCAGCCCTGAGGGGGAAGAATCAACCTGTAAGAGGCTTTGTGAGCCCAGGACTCCAGGTACCAAGACCCAAGGAAGCTCTGGCCCCGCCCAATCCCAGGGCTCTCCCGTGCCCAGGAAATAGTAAACACACCCTCAATATTTGATTAGTGAATGGAGGAGGGTTACAGTTCATGAGCCATCATGAAACTGTAGGCTCAGGAACAGACAAAAGCCTCAGGAAGCTGTACTGACACTTAAGAGGACCGCAGAGGGAAGCCTGGACTATACAGCTTGTTTCAGGAGCCAGAGAAAAAATATTCATCTAACTTCCAGTGAGTGCAAGTGTGTGTTGGGCCAAAGCACTGTGCTATGTGATTAATTTTTCATCCTCTCTGCTTAGCATCTCAAGTGAGGTAAGCCTCTCTTCTTGTTTTAGAGATGTGGAAACTGAGGCTCCGAAAGGTTATGTGACTTTTGCTGATGGTCACACAGCCGGGCAGAAGTGAGGCCATGACTCTAACTCAAAAGCTGTTAAAATAAATAGGGTGAGAATGATACAGTGGCATCCTGGGTCCTTCCTCCTCACCCAGGGTCTGGTGGCTGAGTTCCCTCATGGAACCCCCTTCAGTTTCCTCATCTGTAAAATGGAGAGAATATTATGAGGATTAAGTGACACTTAACGACCCGTAAAGGGCTTAGGACAGTGTCGGGCACATTGTAAGCCCTATATTAGTGTTATCTCTTATTGTTATTACTAATTGAAATTCATGTCACTCATTCATTCAACCAACACCTGAGCACCATGTCTCAGCCTCCAGCAGCAGATCAAGAACCCACACAAAGCAGGCGGTCAAGGCTGCAAAGCTGAGAAAGGGGCCCACTAAGGGGCACAGCCGAGGGAGGTGATTTAGCCTTGGGATTTGGGAAGGGGCACTGCAGCTTCCGGGAGGACAAAAAGCCAGTCAATCCTCCACCCACAAGCAGAAGTGATCGTTTAAAAATGCAAATACACAGCTGAGGCTGTGGCAAAACTCTCAAAGAGCGGAGTTCCTCTGCCCTGAGGAAGAGACCCAAGGACTTCCACGGACACAGGAGCCCTGCAGGCCCTGGCCACGGGCCTCTGGCCCCAAGGCTCTGCCCACACGCCCAGCCTCAGCCCATCCCGGCAGCTTCCCCTCGCTCCCAGGCTCAGCCCCTTCCATCTCCCAGGCCTCTGTGCCCTGTCCTCTCCACCTGCCTCCCAGACAACCCGCCTCCCGCAGGGTCTGAGCTGCAGGGTCTGAGCTCTCAGGCGAGGAGGGCGCCTCTGCCCTGTGCCTGCGTCACTCCTGTGCATCCCTCCTGGTAACTCTCATCACCCTGTTAACATCGGTGCCCCCAAGACCAGGGGCCAAGGAGGAGGAAATATGTGCCACAAGGAAGGCACTAAGACACTGCAGGGATCCCAGGTTCCTTAATCAATTCATACCATGAACCTGGCTCTGCATCTGCCCACGCCAGGGAGATTCCGGGTCAGGGAGCCTAGACACTTGACCTCTGAGGTCAAGGGACCAGCCAGGTAACTCTTGTGGTGTGGTCAGGGAGGCCCCATGTACAGGCTGCCTCAGGCCACAAGACTGAGGTCCTCCAGCTCCCAGTGGCTTGTTGGCTGGGTCACCACCACCACTAACACCACTAAAGCCAAAAAGCCACCAAACCATGACCACCAAGACTTCTGCCGCCATCATTATGGAAAATGGAAACCATCCTAGGAAACCAGCTTGGAGAAAACTGGTGCGGTAAAGAGAACAGAACATCTGACATTTAAAAAAAAAAAAAAAGCAGCTGGTGCATAGTAAGCTCCCAGTAAATATTAGCAATCATCATCAGTAATAAATAATAAAGTGTCTGGGACATAGTAGGTGCTCAGTAAATGGTAGTTCCTTGTCCCAAGGAAACAGAAGTTGGAGGACTTTGGCAGCTGCCCACCGTCGCCATGCCTAGAACCTCCCCTTGTGCACAAGGAACCAGCACTGCAGGAGATCACCAAATGCAACCCTTCCATACACCGGAGGGGAAACTAAGGACTGGATGGGGAGAACTTGCCCAAAGTCAGAAGCCAGCCTGTCCCTAGGACCTGGGTCTCCCAGGTCAATGCCTCGTCCTCGTGATAAACAGCCAGCCCAGGGAGGAGGATTGCAAGGTGTGATGCTTCTAGATTCAAATGGGCAATGCTTCCTCCCAAAGACAGCTTTGTAAGGGCGGAGGTTCAAGCTTCTTGAGGGTAGCACAGGGCTCACCTGGAAGGCCAAGGCTCTGCCTCTGCATGAGGCAAGTACAGCTTCTTGCCTTAGTGGAGCCCAGGAAGCTGGCTCTCCTGGGGGTCAGGAAGGGGAAGGGGTCATAGAGGAGGCCCATAGTGGCCCCCAGTCCCCAGAGACTTTAGCAGCTGGATAGCAACTTGACTATCCAGTGGCCCCTGGCTTTGACATGGCCACTATGGCAACTTGCTTCCTCCTGGCTCTGCCCTCCCCTAGGACTCTCAGCCCCCACCACTGGTCCCATCTCCACTGCTTCCACCCCTTGGACCAACCCCAGGTCAGTGAGACCCTACAGCAAGCAAGGAAGTGGCATTCACACCAGACCTGAGTGATCCCAAAGCCCTGCCTGGTCTCACTGCCTCCCAGGTGTCCCCAGGGGTCATTTCCTATTGCTGCCACCACTAGGCCTCTTCCCCAGTGACTGCTCCTTCCAACTTCCACAGCCTATTTCTGGAGGAGGTTCATTTCCCCAGAGCCCTGGCAGGAGCTCCCCAGTGGGGATGGTGATGACTAGGCTGAAGAACAGCTCCTAAAGTGGGAGAGCCAGCCTTGCAGAGCAACCCAGAGGTGCTGTCAGCAAGGGAAGCTGCTCGCAGGCAGCTCAGCCTGAGCACCTGCTCTGCAGGAAGTAGAAGGGGACTTGGCTGGAAATCTGCCTTTAATCTCAGCTTCCTGTTTTCTGCCCTGGGGGACCGCCCAGACGGCCCGAGTTTCTAACTATTTCACACCAGCTTCTCTAAACTGTCATCTCAGAGCAAAGTGGCTGGGGGTGGGGGTGGGGGGAGGCCAGGTGGAGGGAGGAGAGGCCCTTTCCTTCCTGGGGACCCTGGGAGCAGAGCTCAGTCCACCCAAAAAAAAAAGGCGCTTAAGCTCCGGACTTCTGGCGACCAGTCCAATTTTGCATCAAGCTAGGGAGGTTGCCTTGTGTCGTCAAACGCAGCCAGAGGCCCTGAGCCTCATCCCCCACATCCAGGGGTCTCCAGCCTCTCTTTTCTCCCTTCTCCCAAGGCGGGGACAAGTAGCCCAGACTGGGAAAGCTAGTGCTTGAGCCTACCTGGCGGGGGGGAGGGGGGGTCTTAAATCTCCTCCCCTAAAATCCGAGGACCCTTTTCTGCTGATCTCCCTTCCTCAAGTCTGCTGAGAGGGAGGCTGTTTGGTGCCCCAGGCTTTGAAAGTCCTCAGATGGGGAACCCCAGTTCCCCAGGCAGAACTCTGGGAAAGTCCTTTATGTTCAAGCCTCACTGGCTTGTCTGTAAAATGTGGCTCCAAAAGCTGACTTGACATTTCCATGTCTCACAGGCTCTTAAACTCAGCTTGTCCAAAATCCAGCCCTTGAGCATCACCCCCAGCCTGCCCCTCTCCCAGGTCTCCCCACCTCAGCAAAGAGCGCCGGCATTTCTCGAGGTGTTCCAGCCATACTGGGGATCAGGCCTGCTCTCTCCGGGGGCCTCACTCCCCCCAAGCAGCCCCTCACAGAGAGCTGTCGTATGGCTGTCCTTTGCCCACGGGGGCCCACGCCCATCACCACTGGCCAGACTCTGCAAAGCCCCACTGGTCTCTTGACCTTCTCTCGTCCCTGCTTAAAATCCTTCAACAGCTCCCCATTGCTCATATAATAAAATCCAAACTCCTGTAATAAAACCCTTGGCCTACAGCGCCCTGCTGGACCTGGCCCCTGCCTCTCACACTGTTCTCCCCGTACTTGCTGACCTGGTCACCTTGGCTTTCTGGCTGTCCCTGAAGTTCTGAGCCCCCTGTGCCTGTCTCCCCCAGGGCTCTCTCCCCCCTCAGGCATTCACTGCCCTCATACCACAGCGTCTAATGCTCTGCCGCTGGGCAAGAACCATGGCGCTCTTGCTCACTCCTTCATCACCAGCGTCCAGAACAGTGCCCAGCTCCCAGCTGGTGCTTAATATCTGAGTGGGGGAATGTATGAGCGCATGGTGGTGAGGTTGGAAGTCAGTGGGTTCTTCCAGCAGAGGACGGCCCTGCAGGGCAGGGTCCTTTACTGACGTGTCCCCTGTTCCTGGGTTCAGGGATGTTCAACACAAGTACTTCACTCCGCTGTGAAGAGGTGGGGCCAGGATGCAAATGCAAGTCTATCTGACTCCAAAGTTCACACTCAGGCCACAGCAAACCCAGGGGAAAAAGTCAAATGTGTTTGAGGGTAAAGGAAGATGGGTTGATGAAAAAACTGGGACAGAGGTTGGAGCATTTTCCCCAAATCATCCACAGCCTTTCCTCATTTTGTCTGCTGATTCAGTCAGGGGAGGAGAGATGTCAGCTTCGCCCTTCCAGAAGCCTTTCCAGAGCTGTAATGCTTTCCTTTAGCCTGAGAGGTGGCCCCATCCGGTCCCACTTTATCATTCCATCTTGACCTCAGAGAAAAGAAAGGGAAACCAGCCAAGCTGAGCACCCTTCCCACCTCCCTCACCCCTAGGCCGTTATCTTGCTGAATCTGCACCGCCTCTTGTGAGAGAGGTGCATTTTGAGCTTGATCTTACAGAGGAGGAAACTGAGCTCAGAGATGTTAAGTAACTAACCCAAGGTCACATAGCTAGGAAGTGGCCCAGCTGAGATTTAACTTTACAATTCAAACCCCAAATCCATGCTTTTTCCCATTACAGCATAGCTATCTCAGAGACTTACTGGACGTCTCTTCCAAGGGCAAGATTATGACTACTCCCCTCCCTGAAGGGCTGACTCCTTACTGGAAAGCTGGCCCAGGGGGTGCATTGGTCAGAGGGCCAAGCTGTGGTTTGTCTGGGGAGGCACACCCAACTCTTGCTGTCTGCAATGTGCAGCCATGCTGTCTCCCCAGCTCACTCTTCCACAGGGCCCTTTCCTGCCCCCTATCTTATTTTGAATTTCAAGACTTTGTCAGTATACCTCATCTGCCCCAGCACAGAACGCCCCTCCTCTCTTCCACCCAGCCCTGACCCTTCCTTCAGGCCCAGTTCCTAGGAAGTACCTATCGCCTCCTAATTACACTGGAGTCTCTGCTCTCTCATCACTGCTCCCTCCAACTACGCGCGCGCGCACACACACACGTGCTCCTGTAGCTCAGAGCAGATCACACCCTGCTCCTCGTTAACAGTAATAGATAATAACAGGCCATCCTTAGCTAAGGGCTGACCATGTACCAGCCACTGCACACTAAGCACTTTAAATGTATTAACTCATCTCCTCCCCACAAAACCTTAACAAGTTTGTGCTATTACTTTCCCCATTTGGTCAACTGGAGCACAGAGAGGTTGAGGAACTTTCCCAAGAGCACATAGCTGCTGACAACTTCCTCATTGCTTCCAGGTCGAAAAGAAAGTCCAAGAGAGTCCTCTAGGGCTCCCTGAATCTCTCCTGTCTCTGCGGCTTGCAGGGACCCCAACTCCGCTGCTCTCCTGGGCCCACCCGGCAAACAGCAGCCGTCCTGAGCTAAGTGCAGTCCCCAGAGCCGGGAGGCGCTCCCACCTCTCCCTGCCTGTGTCCATGCTGCTCCTTCTGCCTGGGGCCCCAGTTCTACGAGGCCTCCCCATTAGCCCTTCCCTCTTCCCTGTTGCCTGTGGACCTTGTACTGCTCTTCTTCGCGTCTATCAGTATTCCTTTGCGCTTGTCTGTTGGCCTGTCAGTTCTGAGGACGCCTCGGCAGTAATGAAGTGGTCCAAACAGGGGACTCCAGAACGGGGCCTGTCACACCGTCAGCTCCAGGAAATGTTTGTCAGTGAATGAATGAGCGCTGCTGCGAGCGAGGCCCACACTCCACAGATCCGAGGAGGGCGGCCCAGGCCTGGCCTCAATCGCTTCTACATCGGGGGAGCCGCTCCCAGGGAAGGATTGAAGGTTGCTCCAAGGCGGGCTGCTCGGCCCTCTGTGAGGAACCATCAGGAGCCTTCAACGCGGGCCGGCAGGTGGGGGCAGGGCGTGGACGCGGACACACCCCCCGCGGTGCCCCCGGCGCCCGGCAGAGGGCGCAACCCGGCCGGCCCACGCCCCGCCGCGCGCCCGGCCGGCTCCCTCGCGCAGGCGCGCTGCCGCGGGCGGAGGATCCGGGCCGCGCTTCCTCTCGCCAGGCCTGCGAGCTTCCTCCCAGCGGAGCCCAGGGCGAGCCGAGCTTGGCCGCCCGCCGCCGAGACCGCCGCCGCCCTCCCGCTCCCGCCCCACCCCGCACCCTGCCCGGAGGTCCTGCCGGGGTGGGGTCCGAGCGGGGTGATCGCCCGGCCGCGCCGCCGTCGGGGCCGTCCCCCGGCCAGCCGTCCCTCCCGCCCCAGCCAGCCTGTGGCCGCCGGAGCCTTCGGGGCGTGGAACGCGGGGAGCCCTCGCGGCCCCCGATCCAGCGTCCGGGGCAGCCCCCGGGAGCCGACGCGACGTCCCAAAATCGAACCTCGCTGGCGGCGTTCGGAAGCGGAACTCTGCCGGGGCCGCGCCGGCTACATTGTTTCCTCCCCCCGACTCCCTCCCGCTCCCCTTCCCCCCGCCTTTCTTCCCTCCCCGACCCGGGCCGCGCGGCCATCCCCCTGCCTCTGTCTGGCCGTCCCTCCTCCCCCTCCTTTCGCACCCTTACCTCTTTATACCGCACCACCCGGGGACCCCTGCGCCCCTCCCCTCCCCGCTGGCCGCATGGACTGTCCCGCAGGCCGCTGATGCTGCCCGCAGCGAGGTGGCCCGGACCGCAGTGCCCAGAGAGAGGTGAGTGCCTGGCAGGCCTGGAGGAGGCGGGCGTCTGAGTGCTTCCCGGGGGGGGGGGGGGCCGGTGGAGGTCGCACGTCCCGCTTCTGTTGCAGCTGCCGTGGTGTCCACTCCCATCCCCCACCGCCCAGATCCCCTCCTTCCCGTGTTCGAAATCTCCCGGGAGTCACTGTCATCCCGACTGAGAGGGGAGCGCACGAGGGAGGTACTGCCCTTTGAGCCCCACAGACTTGTCTCAGGCCACTCTGAGTCTGTCCGCACCCCCCCCCCCCCGTGTGGGGCTGGCTGGAGCCTCGAGGGAGGGGGTCAGCATGGGCCAGGGCCCAGGAGATAGGGTGATTTGCCATTCCCTACCCAGGGCCTCTCTGCAGGTTCCCTGGTCTGCCTGGATCTGACCCTTTACTCATTCCCCACCGCGGAGGCCCTGCCGACTCCAGGAAGCCCAGGGCCCAGTCACCTCCCTTAAGCCAGCCAGAGATTGAGCCTGTCACCCTCGGCCTCCCAGAAGACCAGGCCTAAGCCAAGGGACCTCTGACCCTTGGGTGGGGAAACTGGGTAGGGCCTCTGTCCTGGGTGGAGGTGTCACTGGGCATTAGGACCATGCCCCCACTCCCTGGCAGCCTGGTCAGCCCATTCTCCCAGGCTCCTCAGGGCCCAGGCCAGGTGTCAGGAAGGGGCGTGTCCAGCCACCAGATCCTTGGAGCTTAACTAGGGGTTCACCTTCCCTCCTGTTTTGTAGACCAAGGGACTGAGGTTCGAAGGGGGAAGTTGCTATCCCAGACCTTTGGCAGAGTTACACTGTCTATCCTTTCATCCCTCCCACTTCGCAGAGCTGGATGCTTTGGGTAGAGGGGAACTGGGGAGACGCTTTCACCCACCAAGGATATACGCCCCTAGCTTTGCCCGTGGGACCTTGTGGGGTGAGCACGTGCTTCCCCACAGAGGGCTAGAGAGGAGGGAGAGGGCTTCCGGCCCCAGTTCTGCCTGGGTCTGGGCTCAGGCAGCATTGGCACTGCCCATGGGATTTCCCCCTGGTGCCAGAGGCCAAGTCCCACTGACGGGATGTGGTGAGTGTGTAGGTGCACCCGTGGGATGTAGCCCTGGTGCTGAGCTGAAACAGCCTGGTCGTCATTCCAGACCCATCCCTTTCACATCTTTGGCCCAACTAGTGTAAGAGCAGCCGAGTTCAGAACAAGAATGGGATCTGGATGAGGAAGGCGAGAGCCGTGTTCCCACAGGGAGCACCATACAGCCTTGGCACAGGAGCATTGTCAGAGTGGGGACACCCGGGGGTCTCTTCCAAGTTCCACACAACCTGATAGACCCAGTGTCTTTCTTGGTGGGGGCCCAGCAGGAACAGGGTGAAGGCAGCAGGAAGGAGATTGGGAGCGTGGCAGGATCCTCTTGCTCCTGGAAGTGTGGGAGGTTCCCTGGAGGATGCTGAGCCACGTCTGAGGCCCCTTGGGGCTGCTGGCAGTTTTGTCCTGCTGGGGCCTCTGCCTTTGATTTAGAGTTGTTTCCGGTTACCCTGACATGCACAGTGGAGGGGACCCAGATGTGGAGCCTGTGAGGCTCCCCTCACCCAGCCCCACACCCAGCTCTAACTTCCTTTCCAGCCTGAGGGCCTGGAGCTGAAGGCTGACATGCTTGGGTGCTTCTGTATCAACTGTGAGCCTTCGGGTGCAGCCTGAGGTCCTTGGGCCCTTGTAGAAAGGGGTCTGGCTTCAGGCAAGCACATGTGCAGGGATTTGCGTTTTATCTGGCAAATTTGGTGCCCACCCTCCTCTTCTCTCTGTTGGGTCTGGGACAGAGAAGGACCAGGAGACAGGCTCCAGCACCCTAGAGGTAGAGCCACCACGGAGCAGACCGAGGTACAGGCAAGGACAGAGGCCCAGGGCCCGTAGTGTGGCGTGGCTGCCCCAACAAGCCTGACTGGGCAGGACAGCCTGAGTCCAGTTCTGGGCTCCATCTTTTCGGGGATTTTGAAGCCTTGGCACATTGTCCCCAAAGAAACTCCCCCAAAGGTGTTCAGTCTGGGAAAGAGAAGGTAGGGAGGGACCGTCATGTGTCCAAGGGGATGTCCTGAATCAGAAAGACTGTGCTTTGGTAGATGTCCCAGACTCTGGGGCCAGAGCTGGGGTGCAGGCGGGTCCCAAGGAAGTGAATCTGAGCTCATTACGAGAAAGCTACAGGTGTAGGTATGTAGTATTTGTTTTCTTAATTTAGAAAGTAACAAAACAGTGTATGGAAAATTTAGAAAACAAAAAAATCACCCATTGTTTCTTCACCGGCACAGTGACTTGTTAGCATCTTGGTGCTCCCAGCCAGTCTTCCTGGTCTTTTTTCTCCGTGGTGGCTGGTCGCTGCTGTTATCTGAGTGTGGGTGCCATCACACCTTTTCTCATTTGATACTGTATCTGGGCATTTTCTCATGTTGCTACACGGTATATGTAACTTTGTCTCTAAAAAGCTGCAGGATATTATAAACAGCTCAGCCACAGCAACTTCACCCCAGCCCTCTTACCAAGATTGTTTCCCATCTGTTGCTGTTGTGGTTGTTGTTACTACAGGCCCCCAAAGCAACTGAGAGTATTGGAGAGAGGGGGGCAACTTGGCATCCAGCTGGTGTAGTTCCAGGCCCAACCATGCCATTTAGGCTGGATAGAGGGACCTTGGACAGGTCATCCTCTGAGCCAGAGTTCCTTTATGTACACAGTAGGGCCAGTGATACCTGCTTCAGAGGGGAGTGTGCGGACACTATGAACTAACCAAGGTACTAGAAGGTGCCTGGCATTGCCCTTTGCCTTCAGTAGATGTTCTGTAAGAAGGGGTAGGTGTTGTTGACGGAGTGCCCACTGCAGGCTGCCTCAGTGTGTGCAGAAGACACCCGGGCCAGGGTTGGCTGATGGCCCACCCAGCTGAGAGTGGTCTCAGCCCAGGGAACCCCTCTGAAACCCTCTGTCCCTGAGGTTCTGGCTACTCTGGCCAGTGTCTTGTTCCACCTCCCTGCCTTTCTGTCTTCCCATCACCACGTGGAAGGTGGGCTACTGGTTGATGTCTGGGGCTTGGTCCTACCCATCCTCTGTTCTTCCAGCATCAGAGCTGAATGGACATGGTCTTCTCTGAGAGCCTGGCTACCTCCTGTCCCCCAGCTTCAGCTACTAGTCCAGCCCCACATTTTACCAGTGGAGATAGAGGGATAGCCTTGCCAGCCTCATCTTTCCAGCCTTTCCCCATGGCGGGGGGGGGGGCAAGGGGGGGCAGAGAGTCTAGAGCCTCCCAGCTGGGAGCTGGAGGGGAACATAGATGATCCACAAGTCACTGGGGAAGTCTTGTGTGTTAGCGTCATTCTCTTCAACAAGTGCTCCCCGGGTCTAACCTGAGTGCGTACTGCTATGGCATCACTTACTTCCTCTTGTTCTGCTTCTGTGGACACCAGAGAACTGGGAGTGCCCTCCTAGGGCCACCCCATGGACAGTGGGAGGAGACTAGTCTCAGCTTGGCACTCCCAGGGCCTAAGAGACCACAGCCCCAGACGACCCGGTATGGCTCAGCACTGAGCTCAGGACTGCTGTAGGCAGAGGGCCCTCCCTCAAGTGATCCATTCAGTGCAGAGTTCTCCCAGGCATGACCTTGGGCTCTGGCTGCCAGACTTTTGCCTGTGGCGTGTCTCCCTCCTCCCTGGTCTTGGTGCACGGGAAGTGGGCATTACAGCTGCCCTCCTGTCCCACAGCTTGGGCTGGGATGAGGTCACAGGGTGCGGTCTTCTCCAAGATGCTGGCCTGGCTGGGGTGAGTCCTTTGGGTGTTTCTCGGTGCCCCCATCCTTGGTCGGGCACAGGATGGGTGGAGGAGCAGGCCACCCCCCACACCAGACAAGGAGCACTGCCTCCCTTTCTCCTCTCCTCTGGGTCCCTTCATCCAAGGGCTGGAAATAGAATCCGCTAAGTAATGATTAAAGTCAAATTCAGAACTAAAAATAAAGAGCTGGTGAAGGAAGAGCTAGTGTGCTCCCTGCGTGGCTGAGGAGAGGCGAGCAGGGTGAGGCTGGCTCCGGGGGGCCAAGCAGCTGCTTCTTGGGAGGGTCCAGAGCCCACTGGGGGCTCAGGAGCACTGTGCACTAACTGGGGGGAGCGGGGCTCTTGTTTGGGGCGTGATGCAGCCCACACCAATCAGGGTAGACCGTCAGGACCAGGTAGAGAGTCCTGGTTTCCCATGGGGAAACCGAGGCCCAGAAGGTAGAAGAGGTTTGTCCAGCAACTATCTAGAAGCTCCCCTTGGCAGACCCCGGGGACCTGAGGGCCCCACGCAGCCCAGCTTGCCTTGCTGCCTGCTCAGTTTCTCTTCCTGGTTTTGAGGTACTGCGATAAGAGGGGCTCCTCGTCACACACTAGCTTTGTACGCCTCAGTGGGGCTGGGCCTCCAACCGCAGCTTCCCTCCGCCTCCCCCTCCCATTCTGTGGTCTGGGCCCTGAGAAGCAGAAGAGAGGCTGCCTGGCGCCCCCCCTGCTGGTCCTGCTCTCCTCACTATTGGAAGCCTTGTGGGTGGGTGAAAACCTGGGTGTCATCTGATGCCTGCACACCCTGGCTGCTGCTTCTCAGCCCTGCCCAGCCCCGCCCCTGGTCCTCACCCAGGCCTGGACGTCTGCGGCCTATGCTGTCCATGCTGCAGGCAGCCTGGAAGGGAGAGGGAAGAAGGAACCCTGAGAGCCCCGCTACCAGCCAGTAGAGGAGACCAGAGTCAGAGAGGAGTCAGTCACGGGAGGCCTGTGGTTCCAACTTCCTGGCAGGGCGGGTGGGAGCTCAGAAGCTGGAGATCTGCGTAGGCTGGAGCAGCCAGGAGGGCTTCCTGGAGGGGAAGGGCCATGAAAATCAAGAAGCAGTTGTGAAAGAGGGAGGGTAGGGTCAGAGGTCTTTGCTTGGAGCTGAGGCAGGGTACAGCAGATGAGCAAGGAGTGGGCACAGATGGTAACCCACGCTTCCCAGAGCAGGAGGGCCGATTTCTGGGCAGACCTCTCAGCTGCCCTCCCCACCTGTCTGTCCATTTTCAGGGTTCATCTCTCCTGCCCAAGGAAGGGGTGGAGGGTTTTCTCCCTACCAAGTACAGACAAATCTGAGCTCAACTCCTTGCTTTATATCCCTTGGAAGCTGGGTTACCCTCCTCAGCCTGCTTCCTCCTCTGTCAAACAGATCAGCAGTGAAACCCCATGGGGTTTTTGAGGGTTAAGTAACTAAGGCAGGATTGGGTCAGTAGGCTCTCCCTCCCATGCTTTCATTTTTAGTCTATTCTGTGGGGGCAGGGTGTTGGTAACTCCTCTCCCTCAACTCAAAGGCTATGAGTTGTGTGTCCCTTGAATTTGGCCCCCATAGCTTTACCTTCTGAGTTACGTGTTCTGTGGGTCCCAGTTCTGAGATGTGGAGACCAGGAATCTGGGGAATCTAAATAGCCCACCAGCCTTAGGGGTGAGGGACAAGGACACTCTGCTTTTTAAGGGTTCATTGGAGGTCAGTGCTGACAGGCTATATGTAATGTGGGCAGATGAAGATGCAAAGACCACAGCCTATGTAGAGGGGGGGCGGTGGAACCAAGGCCTGGGTTAGGGCCCTGGGGAGGCCTGGAGTCCCCACTGCCCAGTGCACGTAGGTAATTAGGCTCCTGAGCGGTAATTAGAAACCTTTCTGGGCCAGGAGTGTCAGCCTCAAGCCGCAGTGGTGCCTGGGGGAGGAGGCTCCCCGTTAGCCTCCTCTGACTCCAGCCCCCACCTCTCCCAAACCACTAGACGGGATTTCCGGTCCCACTGAGCCGCTGGGGGCAGGAAGAAAGCCAGTGAGTTGCTGTAGTTTGGTTCTTAACATTTTTCAGCCATTAAACTCACCCCTCCCCTTAGGGCAGAGGTGCTGAAGGCTGAAGGAACCCTGGGGGTCGGGGGGTGGGCAGCACACTGGAGATAAAGTGGGACTGTCCTTCCAGCCCTCTTCTGACCCCCAGGGAGGTTCAGGCCTCTATGCCCAGTTCTGCGGCTGCCCGACCCTGAGACATCTGTACAGTGGATATGCTGAGGGCCCTGGGACCACCTGTCTGGCTCAGTGGGAACCCTCCAGCCCATGGCCTGGTGTGTGGCCAGGGGCATCACAGTGACCTCAGCCTGGGTGCCCTTTGCAGAACCAGAGGTGGGCTGATTTTAGGCCACCAAACCAGCCTAGCTGCCGGCAGTTCCCCGCCTCCTCAGGTGCCCTGCCCTCGCAGAGGGGCGGGCCCAGGTGGAAACTCACTTCTGCTTGTATCTGCCCCGGGGACCTGCCAGAAACTTCTGGCCTGGCTGGGTTTAAAGCCTCTGCAGACCCCTACCCTGAGCCTTCTTCAGCCTTAATTAACTCTCCGGACCACAGTTTGAAATCCTAAGCTTGACCTGATCTAGTACAGTTGCATCTACATGAAATCCTCCCAGTTCCAGGTCTCTCCTAGGAGCCTTCCCCTCCCCCCATCCCATGGTCTCTCCTCCCCTGAGGCTGGCTGTGACTGACCATCTAGTAGCCAGGAGGGCAGGAGCAGGGCTGCATTTTGTTGGATACCTTGGGCTAGGCACAGAGAGGCACTGAGTAGCATTCTTAGGGTCCCGAGGGCCCCTGGTCCCTTCCCCCCCCCCCGTCCATCCCGGCCCACCACACATGGGACTGGGCCCACAGGAAGGCTCCTGAAACAATGGCTCCAAGAATGAGGGCAAAGTGGACCTGCCTGTTGCTTCCAGGGGCTGCTCTGCCCTGCAAAGCCTCCAGCTGGGTCCTGTGGCAGGACCAGAGTGTCTGGGGGCTGGGGCCCCGAGTTCCCCCAGATCTCTTGTGCACTTCCCTTTTCAGTGGGTATTTTTAGCTGGGTGTAAACAGTTACTGAAGGCTCCCACGCCCCATTAGGCAGTGGAGTTTTGGTGAGGGAGGCAGGGCAGGAGCCCCTTGACCTACCCTGGCCCTCAGCACGTGCTTGGCCCTGGGGGTCTACAGCTGCCCCAAGCCAGGGAAAGGGCAGCCTAGGAGTTTCTGGGCTCCCCCCTCCCTGCCAGCCTGGGATCCCAAGAAAGGCCTGCCTGAGGCTGTGGCCACTGACCTCAGCGCTTGGGCACAATGCCCAGCCTGTTCCCGGGACCCCAGCACAAGGGCCGCCAGGAGCAGGGTTTGGGGCAGGAAGTCAAAGAGAAAGCCCCCTGTCCCCCAGCCCTGTGGGGGTGGGGTGGCAGCTGCCATCCCTTTGGGGTTAAATATAGTCCTGTCGGTTACGGGGCCTCATCGTGGTGCCGCCAGCCTAGCTTCCCCTTGTTGTCTGTTGACTCGTTCATTCATTTAGAGCCACTCACTGAGCAGTGTTCCAGGCCCCAGCCCCTGCTGAGGTGTGAGTCAGCCACCAGCTCTCCTCCTGCAGGGCTCCCAGGCCAGGGTCAGTGAGGTTCTCACTGGAGCATGGGATGTGAGAGGCTGTGGAAGCCCGGAGCAGCCCACACGGCTGGGGGACCACAGCAGGCTCCTGGCAGAAGTGGTTTTCAAAAAGTTATATATTTCCTTATTCATCTTGTTTTTAGGGGGAAGGTAATAGATGCATGTGGTTAAAAAAAAAAAAAAAGGTCAAAAGAACACAATAGCAAATGCACAATGAAAAGTAAATCTCCCTTCAACTTGATACTCACTCCTTCCCATTCCCAGAGGCAACCTTGGTTATCGGTTTGCTCTGTCTTTCGGAGATCATCTCTGCATATCTGAGGTTAGGGATAAATGGCGTGTCCTTTGAAAAAACAGCAGTTTGTAATGTGCCATGGATGATCCTGCACTTTGCTTTTTTTTCAGTCTTTTATTTTGAGTATTTCAAACCTACCAAAAAGCTGAATACCCGTGTATACTTTACCCAGATTCACCAGCCCTTAACACTTTGCCACATTTGCTTTACTTTTTTTATATACACGGTCATATGTGTGTCTGTATTTTTATGCTGATTTATTTGAGTGTTAGCTGCAGGCATCATACCTTTCTCTCCTAAGTACTTCAGTGCAAATCTCTTACATAATCGCAGTACCATGATCACACTTAAGATAATTAACATTAATTCCATAATATCTAACATTTTCATTTTCCCAGTTGTCCCCAAATGATCTTTATTGCTATTTTTTCCCTTTGATCCAGAATCCAATTCAGGATCAGTCATTGAATCTTGCAGTCATCTGTCTTTTCTTTCTTTTCCAGCTTTATTGAGATATAACTTCTGTTTGGTATTGTGTAAGTTTAAGGTGTACAACGTGATGATTTGATATACGTGTACGCTGCAAAACAATTACCGCAGGAAGGTTAGTTAACACATTCTTCACTTCACGTAATTACCATTTTGTTGTGTCCTGTTTAATCCAGAACATTCTCCAGCCTTTGTTTGTTTGTGTTGTCTTTTATGACATTGGCTCTAAGAATCCAGGCCAGTTGTTGGGGCTCCATCTGCCTGCGTCTTCCTGATGGGAGCCAGGTTGAGCCGCTCTCCGGGACCATCGCACAGGGGTGCTGTGCCCTCCTTGGTGCAGGAGGCGCTCAGTGTGCTTCTCTCGTTATTGGTGATGCTTAATTTGGTCACTTGGGTAACGGGGTGTCTGCCAGGTCTTATTGTGGAGGTGCTTTTTCCTCTGGCTGGTTAATCTGGAGGGTGGTACTTGGATGCCGTGTCACGGTCCTATTCCTCCAGCAACGTTTCCTTCTTGACTTGAGCTGGCTTTTTGCTACTTCTGCTTACTTCGTCATGGGGCAGGTGCTGTATCAGCACATAGAGCTCTGTCCTGGCCTTGTCATAGCTGAAGAGATGTTGTTCCCTTTTAGGCATATCTGGTCATGTTTACTCAGTGCCTTATTGATGGGCGTGAAGGTTGTCTCCCAACCTCTTGCTACTACAAACAGTACCACAGAGACTGTCCTGCGATGTTTTTTTTTAGACATATGTGCAACAGAAGTGATTTCTCAGCTGCACCCCAACGGTTGAGTGGAAGTTCCTTGGGTAGAGAAGGGGCAATGCCAAGGCAGGGAGGTGGGCAGGGCACTTGTGTCCTAGGACCAGCAGGTGAGAAACGGGTCTGGCTCAGGTGCTGGAGAGCCAGCAAGTCCCAGAGAGGTCAAGGGACTTGCCTAAGGTCACACAGCAAGTTGGTGGCAGAGCCAGGAGCTGGACTCAGAGCCCCTGACTCCCAGAACAGTGTTTCTGTACTTCTTTCGCAAAGTGGCCTGAAACCAGGTTCACACAACCTGGAAGGGCCCCTCTGTGCCTGACCAAGGCAGACTAGAGGCCTAGGTTTGTAGAAGCCCCACCCAGCCGTTCTGGCTCTTAGCCTCTGACCTGGAGGGGGATAGCCCAGCTGGACCTTCAGGGCCCTAAGGAGGAGGCCACCCTAGCCTTCAACTTTGGCAGGGAGGAGCCATCAGGGAAGGTCCACAGCTTGAGGGCTGGCAGGATTTCTGTGCGAAGAAGGTAGGCCTCAGAGCAGCCCTGGGAGCTGCAGGATTATCACCAACCCATTGTGTAGATGGGGAAACTGGTCCCAGAGTCACAGCCAGTAGAGCAAAGAGGAGAGGTTAGCCACTCCCTCTCCTTCCCAGGTCTGTCATCCTCAAAACCCAGCCCCTCAAGGAAGCCCACCCTGACCACTCCTGGGCTCAGCCCTTCCTCTGAGCACCACTTGCTTCTCCCTCCGCCCGTGTACTCTCTTTTCTAGGCCAGTGTGGTCCTGGCCTCCCGGCAGCTCCTGAAGCCTGGTGCAGGCACGCAGGGCAGGGAGGCCTCCAGGGTCGGGGCCAGACTGGCCCGCTGGCGCAGGCGTCTGACACCTGCCTGGGGCAGGGTGCTCGCTGGAGGTGCAGCCTCACGCAAGGCTGCTTGGCCTCCTGGCGGCTTGGGGTCCTCATCTGTAAAATGGGGATAATGATAGCCTCTCTCTCAGTTCTCAGAGAATTTGATGAGCCATAATGTGCCAAGGACAGGGGCTGGCGTAGAATAAGTGCTCAGCAAACAGGGCCTGTTATTATTTTTATTATTATCATCAAGTCAGTGGGGAGGCGGCGGCGGCAGCTGCAGGCCGGGAAGGGAGTGTTTGCAAACTGACAGCTGGGAGGGTGACTAACGGTGCCTCAGCCCCCGGGCCCTCCCACCTTCCCTGGTGTCGAGTCTTGAGAGGGAGGGGGAGGGGGAGGCGTGAAGATGCGGAGAGCTGGCAGAGCCCCTCCTCTGAAGGGCCTGAAGGTTGAGGGCCCAGTCAACCACAGAAGGACCCCAATTCGAGTTCTAGATTGTCACCCCTAACTAGCTGTGCAACTTAGAGCAAGTCATTCAAACCTCATGAGCCTCAGTTTCCATTTCTGTAGAGTGGGTGTAAGTAGGCTCCCCACACGTGGTCCTCGGGAGCCCAGGGGCTGCTCCTGTACTCATGGCTGCTCAGTCATGTCAATGTGTGTGTGTGTAGGGGGTCCAGACTCCTCCTTCGGCCCCAGGCTCTCTGTCCAGATGGCAGAGGGTGACGGGCTGACCCTGGGACAAGAAGCACTGTGTGTTCTGGGAGGAAGGGAAGCCCTTTTTTCCCAGTGGTGTGGGAGTGGAGGTAATGCCAGGCTGTGCGCCAGACACTTCCAAGTCTGGGGTCTCATCCCACTCCCTCCACAGCCTTCTTGCAGGGATCCCTGCCTCTGCCTTCAAGGTGAGGGATCTGAGGCTCGGAAGGGTTGAGTCATTTGCCCGAGTTGCATACTCGGCAGAGCCTGGTCTGTCTACCCTAGAGCCAGGAGTGAAGCCTGGAAATGGTGATGGTTCTCCCCGACTCCTTCTGGTCTCCAAGACCACACACTCCCCTGCTGAGGCCCCCAGGCCCCATGGCAAACCCTGCTTCCTCATGTTGGCGTTAAAAGCCCCGCCTCCCTGCAAGGTTTGTGCCAGGCAGGCCCAGCCCACACCATCCTTTGCAGCAGACTGATGGGGTGCTCAGACCGTCAAGGATGCTTCCCACCCTCCTCACCGTGGGCTTCCAGCCTGGGCTGCCTTTCTAAGCCCTCCAGCCTTCAGGGCTGGGTTCCAGCGCTCCCTCCTCCAGGAAGCCCACCTAAGCTCTGCAGTCCCTGCTCACCTTACACCCCTAGGCACCCCTTTCACTCAGATGCCTTCTCCCGCTGCCTGGCCTGGGGTAGGTGGTGTTTGTGAGCGTCAGCCGGTTCCCCAGACCTGTCCGTCCTGCAGGTGAGCCTGGGAACAAGGCACAGAAGAGTTTTCCTTCACACTATGAAGTATGTTAGAGGAAGAGGAGACGTCTAAGCCTTAACTGCCTGTCTCCTCATCTGTAAAAAGAGAAGAGCAGCCCCAGCCTCTCTGCTTCCTGAGACCGGAACACGCGGGGTCTGGGCTGTGTGGGAAGGTGGTGGTGGAACTGGGGGCTCTGAGCTGGGGCCACAAAGAATATGTGTGCAGGACGGGTTGGCCTGCTGCTCTTGGGGCATGGGGTTGGCTGGGGTAGCTTTTGTTGGGGGGGCCAACTTCATTGAAATAAACATACACCAAAAAGTGCACCAACCCTAAGGGTACAGCTCCGTGAATTGCCACAGAGTTGAACTCGCCCCCTTCCCGTCACGGCCCCCACCCAGGGCAGTCGCCGTGCTGCACTGGGAAACCCCCAGATTTTGAACTTTATACAAATAGAATCATGTGGCATGTGTGCCTTCTGTGGGCGTCTCGGTTAACGTGACGTTTAGAAATGCATTCGTGTTGTTTCATAGCTGTCGTTTATTCACGTCCGCCGCTGGGCAGTGTACGTCCTGTGAATACTCGGCTCACGCTCCTCTCTCGCGATGGGCGTCTGGCCGGTTCCGAGTGTGGGGCTTGCTACAGGCTGTCCTGCTGTGCTGGCTCCCGTGCCTGTCTTGGCGGCGCCTGCCCTGCTTTCTCCTGGCTGTGTGGGGAAGTAGGGTGGCCAGACTGTGGGGTCAGCACACATTTGGCTTCAGAGGTACTCCTGGGGCGAGGTTTTCTAGGTGACTGAACTTAGAGGCCCACAGAGGACAAGTGACTTCCCCAAGCCCCATAGCACCTTCCCAGACTCACCGCTGCCCTGTGAGCCCGGTGGACCCCCAGACCACTTAGCTAATGTCCGGGTGTGAGGTGGGCAGGGCAGGGGCTGCCCACCCTACGCCTCCTTAGCCTCTGTTGGTCATCCTGTGGCTGTAAAGGCCACGACAGGCTCAAGGTTGAAGGCCCTCTCTGTGCCTGGAGGTCCTCAGCCCTCATCTCCTGCCTCCTCCCCATCTAGTGCCCTCAGCTCCTGGGGCGGGAAAGGAGTGGGATCTCAGTGACTTGAAGGAGCCATCTCCTCACACACACACACACACACCTCAATCTTCCCCTTCCCCGCAGCTCTCATGGTACCAGGTGACAGGTCGGCCTTCCTGTGACACGGGGACGCCAGATCTTCTGAGAAGATGTCGGCAATACAGGTACTTCAGGGGCAGGAGTCTAAGGCAGAGGAGTATCCCCACCGCCACCACGGCAGTGCTGAGGGAAGAGAGGGAATGAGGGTTCAGATCAATTCACTTCCCTTTTCCCCAACCCTGGCTTTCAACAAGGTAGAATTCCAGGGTGCACTGTCAGACACCGGGCCCTCAAGATGGGAGCACAGGTCTGGGGGCGGTGGGGAAATCTCAGCTGGAAGGCACCGAGTATTCTGGGGTAGGGGCACCTCACCCAGGTTCATGGAGGCCGACCAAGAGTCTGTGACCTCGAGGTTGTGCAGACAGGTGTGTGGGGATGACCTTGGGCTGTACCCACCCACCTGTCACCTGCCCTGCAGGCCACCTGGCCATCCGGTACAGAATGTATTGCCAAGTACAACTTTCACGGCACTGCTGAACAGGACCTTCCCTTCTGCAAAGGAGATGTGCTCACCATTGTGGCCGTCACCAAGGTAATGAGGGACCTTACACCCCCAGCCCCTCCTTCCTCTGCGTCCTGGTTCCACCGCAGGAGAGGGTAGGCCTGAGAGTGTGTCTCGGTGTCCCTCTCCCCAGGACCCCAACTGGTACAAAGCTAAGAACAAGGTGGGCCGTGAGGGCATCATCCCAGCCAACTACGTCCAGAAGCGGGAGGGCGTGAAGGCAGGCACCAAGCTCAGCCTCATGCCGTGAGTACCTCTGAGAAGCAGCTGGGGTCTCCCAGTCTGGGGAGGAAGGGCGACAAGGAACCCTGGTTCCCCCGGAAGAGAGTCAGAGGAAAACAGGGAGGCAAGAGGAAGGGGCTGGGATGTCTGCGAGGACTTCTTAAGACTAGGAGAAGGGTGTGGGTGCTGGACCTCAAAGGGGAGGACAGGGCTAGGACTGAAAGATGAGGGCTTCCAGTGCCTGACCGAGCCACGGAAGCGTGGGGAAGAGCCTGCCAGCGGGAGGGCCTGCAGGAAGCGGAGCCTGGCAGGTGCATGGGGAGGCTGCCGGGGGGCATGCCTTTGGGCCACCACGACCCCAGGCCTGGCCTCCCCCCAGCTGGTTCCATGGCAAGATCACACGGGAGCAGGCAGAACGGCTCCTGTGCCCACCAGAGACAGGCCTGTTCCTGGTGCGGGAGAGCACCAACTACCCCGGGGACTACACGCTGTGCGTGAGCTGCGACGGCAAGGTGGAGCACTACCGCATCATGTACCACGCCAGCAAGCTCAGCATCGACGAGGAGGTGTACTTCGAGAACCTCATGCAGCTGGTGGAGGTGAGCGGAGTGTCCGTGCCGCCCAGATTCCCGCTCCGGTCCCACTGCTTCTGGCCGGGAGACCTTGGGCAGGTGGTGCAGCCTCTGCGAGCACCTGCTGTGTGCCAGTGTTGATCTCTGACCCCGCAGTGCCACCACAGGGAGGTGGCACCCCAGTTCATAGGCCAGGAAACAAAGGTTCAGAGCAGTTAAAGGACCGGCCTCCAGTCCCACAGGTGTACACTGGAGGTGGCAGGACTAGAACCTGAGTCTTCCTGATCCCAGAACTAGCTTCCTTCCAGCCACTCATGCAACTAGGTGCCCAGATGTGTGTATGTAAACATGGCCTTGTGCGCTGTGCCTTGATGGCCCACATGTCCCCCCAGCTCCTGAGGCCAGCTCTGCCCCAGGCAGCCTCCCAGACGCCTCCTGCACTCACTCTCAGTGCCTTCCTGTTGCTGTCCTAGCTTGGCCTGTGGCAGGGGAGGGTCCTGAGCACACTTGGCTAGAGTCTGGTGTCTGGACTGGGCAAAAGCTGACCTCTGCCTCGGGATGCTAGTGAGGCCCACAGTGGTAGCAACACCAGAGTGGTGTGGGGTGGCATGTGAGATGGACTGCGTGTCTGAGCCTGGGGCCTCCTTAACGCCTGCTGGAAAGGGGAAGCCCCCGAACTGAAAGCAACTCCGGGCTGAGTGGGACCAGCCTCTGCTGCCCTCTGGTGATCAGACCTGGGCAGTGCATGTGAGACGCTGGTGGGGCACGAGGGTGGGGGCGGGGCGGGGCGGGGCGGGGGGCTGGCCTTTAGCGCCTGCCCTCCTCTCTGCAGCACTACACCTCGGATGCAGATGGACTCTGTACTCGCCTCATCAAGCCAAAAGTCATGGAGGGCACAGTGGCAGCCCAGGATGAGTTCTTCCGCAGTGAGTGCCACCCCCATCCCCAGTCCTCACTTGCCTATGCAGCTCCTCCCACCCAGGCTCCCTAGCATTACCCCCACCCCAGAGGCTCTGGAGACCTCCAAGGAGCCCCACACACACAGTCCAGCCCGCCTCTGCTGTGACCCCGGCTCCAGCTTCAGCACCCCTCGCTGACCACCCCCTTCCCCCAGGCGGCTGGGCACTGAGCATGAAGGACCTGAAGCTGCTGCAGACCATTGGAAAGGGGGAGTTTGGAGGTGAGCCAGAGAGGGTGGGCGCCCTGGGAGGAGCCGGGGACTTCGAGGAGTCCGGGGAACAACCCCCAACCCTCTTCCCCCAGACGTGATGCTTGGTGACTACCGAGGGAACAAAGTCGCTGTCAAGTGCATTAAGAATGATGCCACTGCCCAAGCCTTCTTGGCTGAAGCCTCAGTCATGACGTGAGTTGGGACAGTGGGTGGGTGGGGAGGTCACCCCAGGGCTGGGAGGTGATGGGGAGGCTTGGCAGGCTCTGACCACCCCCACCTCCTGCCCCAGGCAACTTCGGCATAGCAACCTGGTACAGCTCCTGGGCGTGATCGTGGAGGAGAAGGGCGGGCTCTACATTGTCACAGAGTACATGGCCAAGGTGTGTGCCTGCCCTGCGATCCAGCCCCCATCCTGGAGCCTGAACACTGGGGCTCACACTTTCCAGCTGCCCCAAGCCCCCCACCACACCCTTGGGCCCCTGCTCCCTCCATCCCTTCTCCCCAGCTGAGCTTTGAAGTCACCTGGGCGTGGCTTTTGTCCTGGCTCATCATTTATTCACTGTGATCTTAGACAAGTTGTGTCGCCTCTCCAAGCCTCAGGTTCTCACCTGTGAGTGGAGATAATAACAAAGTTTAGCCTTTTCTCACTCCCTCCTCGTCGGAGATGGCCCGCACTCTGTCTGGAGTATGTACCTACTTTTACTTTAACCTGAGCACCCAACCCCCACACCTCATGGCCTTTCTCTCACTTTCTGAAACAGCCTGCACTCTATGCAGTATGTTATCTCTCTAAACAAATCTACCTTTACCCAGCTGTTTAAAAAAAAAAGTTTATCTCAGAGATTTATGAAAATTAAGAGATAATGCATGAAAATTGCTGAGCACAGCATCCAGCTTGTAGGACCTAATATTCTTTCAGAAGTGATGTCCTGACTCCTCCCCTGCCCCTCCCCTGTCCCTGCCCCTCCGCTGAGTGTCACCTTTTACCCAGCCCCAGGCCCACTCTTCCTGGGGTCTGGAGGGCAAGTCTGATCTGTGGGGCCTGTTGGTCTGTCTGTCCTGCCCCAGGGGAGCCTGGTGGACTACCTGCGGTCTCGAGGCCGGTCAGTGCTAGGCGGAGACTGTCTTCTCAAGTTCTCACTGTGAGTGAAGCAGCCCCTGGTTGTGGGGGGTCCCGCCCTGCTATGGGAGCCCCATCTGAGGGGACATGTGGCTGGCTCGCCCCCAGAGACGTCTGTGAGGCCATGGAATACCTGGAGGGCAACAACTTCGTGCACCGGGACCTGGCTGCCCGCAACGTGCTGGTGTCTGAGGACAATGTGGCCAAGGTCAGTGACTTTGGCCTCACCAAGGAAGCTTCCAGCACCCAGGACACGGGCAAGCTGCCGGTCAAGTGGACAGCACCTGAGGCCCTGAGAGAGAAGGTGCGCGGGCCTCTCCCCAGGGCCTGAGCCGCGGTGGGTGGGGTTCCTGGGTCACCCCCAACCCCAGTTCCCAGGATCTGACACTGCTTCTCCCATCCATGGGGCAGAGGTTCTCCACCAAGTCTGACGTTTGGAGTTTTGGAATCCTTCTCTGGGAAATCTACTCCTTTGGGCGAGTGCCTTATCCAAGAATTGTGAGTATGGGCACTGGGGCGAGGGCGGCGGTTGGAGCAGGGGGCCAGGTGGCTGGAGGGGCCTCGCTGGGCGCTGCCTCCCCAGTTGGAGGCCTAGAAGCTGCAGGCCTGCCCTCGGGACCTTCTAGGCCATGCCCCAGGCCCGGGCCTGGGGCAGAGCTGGGGGATCCTTGGAGAGGAATGCTGAGCAGGGGTCCCCTTGGTCGAGCCTTGCTCCAACTCCTGCCACCCATGTGCCTGCAGCCCCTGAAGGACGTCGTCCCTCGGGTGGAGAAGGGCTACAAGATGGACGCCCCCGACGGATGCCCACCTGCAGTCTACGAGGTCATGAAGAACTGCTGGCACCTGGACTCTGCCACGCGGCCCTCCTTCCTGCAGCTCCGCGAGCAGCTCGAGCACATCAAAACGCATGAGCTGCACCTGTGACCGCCGGCCTCCGCCCAGGCCGTGGGCCTGCGTGGACTGGACCCGGACAGATTGTGGACCTGGTGCCTCCACCTGCTGGGCCCAAACCCGAACTGAGCCCAGCCGGCCAGTGGGCCTCATTCCTCTGTCCTAGCCTGCGCCCCCTCTGGCCCCCAGGGACCCCGCCTAGGCCTGGCACCTTCTCTCATGGACCCACCTGTGGGGCTTCGGGAGCCCCGCCCACGGGCCAGGAAGGGAAGAGGCTGAGGAGCGGGAGGCAGATGCCCCTACCGTGGTCAGGCTCCCCCTGGCCTCCCATCTCTCGCCTTCTTAGAGTTTTATTCCTTTCCTTTTTTGAGATTTTTTCCGTGTGTTTATTTTTTATTATTTTTCAAGATAAGAAGAAAGAAAGTACCCAGCAAATGGGCATTTTACAAGAAGTACGAATCTTATTTTTCCTGTCCTGCCCAAGAGGGTTGGGGAGACCAGGCCCCTCTCTAGGGACCCATCGCCCCAGCCTTGTCCCCCACCCCATGTTCTGTGTCCGTGTCGCCTCGGTCGCCCTGTGTCTGCGCTTGACCGTGTTGCACTGTTTGCATGCGCCCGAGGCAGACGTCTGTCAGGGGCTTGGAGTCCGTGTGCCGCTGCCGCCCGCCCACCTGCCTTGTGAGATGGAATCGTAATAAACCGCTCCACGAGGACACCGCTGCCCAGCCTCGGCGCTTCCTCCGCCGAGCCTGCCTGTCCCACCCAGCCCCCACCCCGTGCCATCTTGTCCCTCCCCCTGTCTCTGTGATTGGGGCTGTGCTTGCCCGGTGAGTGCAGCGGGGAGGGCAGCACTGCCGGGAGATGTAGCCGCCGCTTTGTGTCAGCTGCACGAGCGAGTGTCCTGTGTCTGCCGGGGAAGCTCTCACCGCCACCTCCCCCAGCGTCCTTCTGCTGCCCGGGCTTGGCCCTGGGGCTCATGCATCCACAGGGTGATACCTGGGAGGTCCAGGCTGCCTCTCCTGCGTGTTGTTTAAGCCCTCAGCACAAGGAGGGCTGGAGCCAAGGATTGACCTGCTGGAGATGGGACCCCCTTGGCAGGAGGCAGGCTAAACGTCTCGTGCTTCAGAGGAGACCCTGGATAGGGATGGGGAGGGAGGCTCTGAGCTGCTGGTGGTTCTCACGATTCATCTAAGATGTAGCTTTGCCACCCCATCCCGACCCCTTCCCCACCCCCAGCTGTGCCCAACCCTGTGCCTGGGGATGCGAAGGTGGGGGAACCTCCCTGCCCCACCTTGGGGGGCACAGATGGGGAATGAGGATCTGCCACAGGATTTTCTCCCTTCAGGTTCCCAGGGCCGGTGGTCAATGCAGAACCTCTGAGGGTTGGGGGAGGTTCACATCATTCACTGAGACAGGCAGCTGGGGGGTCCCCTTGTCCAGTTGGGGTTCTGACTTTGCAGTGAGCCTTGTGTCTGTTCCTCAGCCCACTGTGGTCTGGGGTCACCACCTCGCTCAGCCCAGTGTTGCTGCCTCCTCACTTCCCCAATCTGTTCTGTCTGCTTACTGGCACACTCACTTTTTTCTAAAACGAGACCATTTATTCAACAAATATTTGGATACCTAGTATGTGGTGGGACTGGTGTTCAGCAGTGAGCAAAACAGGCCTGTGGAGTTCACAGTTGAGAAGACAAATAATCACATAGACAATTACCAATTGATAAGTGCTATGAAAGAAACGTAATTTGGGAATCAGACCTTGTCTGTAGATCAGGGAGGGCTTCTCAGAAGAGGCAGCATGTAAACTGAGATCAGAAGGATAAATGGGAGGTTTGGGGGGATGGGTAGCAACATTCCAAGAAGGAGGAGCAAGCAGGTCCCCGCTTCCCAGAAGACACAGGAGAGGGAGACTGAGTCTGCCATTAGTTTTAGCCACAAGAATGTCACTGGTAACTGTAGCAAGACCTAAGTTTGGTGCTGACAGATTCCAGATTACAATGGCTAGAGGAGGTGTGAACCATGGAGGAAGCTGGGCAATCTTTGGAGAAATCTAGCTGTAATGAAGAGGAGGGAGAGGATGAGAGGATTTTTAAGAAGGCAGAAGCTTGAGCAAACCTGACTGCCAAAGGGAAGGATGTCTACCTTTCGATCGTGTCCATGTCCTGAGTGGGAGGCAGAAGATAATGGAGGGGAGGGCATGGTCGTGAGCAAAGATGGAAACTTCCCTAGAGCGAGGACGGGCGGCTGCTGTCCTGAGAATGAAGGGCCGTGGGCCTGTGACGGGAGAGGGACTGTCCTGGTAAGACTGCAGAGGAGAGGTCCCCAGAGTGGTGCTCTGGTGAATGCTAACTCAGACAGCTCAGGGAGGGGTGGGAGCTCTGACCTACAGTGCTGGTGTCCGTGGGGTACCTTCCGCCACGACCAAGCTCACGTTACCAACCTGACTTCACTGAATGCAGGGGCCGGAGGGATTTCTGACAATTGGCTCTCACTAGCCGGTCCGAGCTGCCTCTGGCTCAGAAACCTACAAAGATTCCTGAGGCCATGGGACCACAAGAGGGGCCAGGCAGGCGACATAATGGAGAATTGGACCAAGTGTGACAAGCGAGAGTGAAGGAGCAGGGTCGGCTGACGGGGCCCTGCGGGAATGTAGGCTCAGGTAGCAGGGTGCCCCAAGTCTTTCCACCCAGTGGCATGCACCCTCCTGCCCCCATTCCTTCGTTACTTCCCCCCTGTTTACTTGGCTTATGGTTTTTTGTTTCCCCCCTCTGTCTTTTGTCTCATCCTTCCCTTCTGCCTTGCTGGCCACTGGCATATCACAGGTGAGCAAGACAGAGTCCTTCCCCAAGGAGATCACAGACCTGGGGGAGTCCACTCAGAACTCAGCTTGGTGCCCAGAACTCTGGCGAGTGTCGCCCACTGCCAGCATTGAGCCCGTGAGGCAGAGGAAGGAGGCGCAGGGCAGCTCCCCAGACACCAGGAGGACAGTTGAGGACAGAGGGAGGGTGAGCCTGGCAAAGGAAGGACCTTGTCTGAGCAAAGGTGGTGAGGTGACGGCCTGTTGAGGTGCTTAAGTGTGGCCGGGGCTAAGGTGCCAAGGGGTGCAGTTTGGCAGCAGGTGAGGCTGAAGGGAAAGCAGGGCCCAGGCCCCACCTGGCTTTGCAGGCCCTGTGAACAGTTTAACTTCATGCAGAGATGGCCAAGAGCAATTGAAGAGTTTAGGACAGAGGAGTGATGGTCAGATCTGCGTTTTAGAAAGATAATTCTGCTGCAGGCTGGCTAGAGAGGATGGTAGTGTCCCAGGTGGAGACAGGGAGATGGGGGGGAGGCCGACAGGCCAGGCAGCAGGTGGCTGACTGACAGTGGCCGGGGCTGGGGAGCCAGCAGGACGCGGAGAGAAGACAGCCCCCTTGACGCTGCGCTGAGCTGAGCTCCGCCGGGCCCTGCTCTAAGCACAGTAGGTGTATTACCTCATGTAACCCTCTGACAACTCTTGGAGATACTGTCTCCGTTCCACAGATAAGGGAAGTCAGGCTCGGAGACATGAGAGCATCAGGCACGAGAGTGGCAGGAGCAGCTGGGGGAGCTGCTGTGGCTTCTGAGAGGGCGAGGCAGAGGAAGGGGCCCAGCGGGATTCCAGTCTCCAGCTCCGTGAAGTGGTTGAGAAGAGGAGTTTGGTTTGGACATGTTCTCTGGAGGCCTTTGTGACATCCAAGCAGAGATGTCCCCTGCAGATTAGACATTCATTCAGGCCTGCAGCTCCAGGAGAAGCCAGGCTGAAAGGAGAGATTGGAGATCATGGGCCCAGCGATAGTGTTTGAAGCCACGGCCGTGGGCCAGATCGGGCAGGTAGCACGTGGAGAGTGAGAAGGGACGTGACCCGTGACCAGTAGGGGGCCCCAGTGTGAGGGGCCAAGGAGGGAGCGCAGTGGCAAAGGAGCAGCTCCTGGGGCATCCTGGGCTGGGCTGCTCAGAGCAGGGAAAGAAGGGAGGGGTGTCCACAGCATTTCACTTTGTAAAGACCAGATTGAGACTCGTCCACTAGGCATGGGGAGCAGGCTTTGTCAGGCTTTGCTGGGGCAGTTTTGGTGGAGGGTGGGCGCACTTGGGAGGGGCAGGAGCTGGAAGGACTTGGTGGGAGGCAGGGCCGGAGGGGAACCCACCTTTCCACAGCTTGGCTGTAAAACTGAGGCAGGAGGCCGGGTGGAGGTGGCTGAGGGCTTAGCATGGAGGAATGAAGAAGTCCTTCTTTCAGCATGTCCTAAAATTTTCCATTTACAGCCTTGGTTTTAATTAATTTGTGGAGCTTCAAAACCTCAATCCTACTGGGGACTTAAAAGTACAGTAAAACTTCAGCTATCCAGAATTCTTGGCAAACAGGCCACTCTGGGAAATCTAAATGTATTTGGATCCAATATTTGAAAGATAGGATTTCTTACTTATTATGGAAACTATCAAACATATAAAAGTAGAGAGAAGAATGTAACGAACTCCTAGGTCCCCACCACGCAACTTTAACAGTTATCAACTCAAGGCCAACCCTGTGCCATCCACACCCTGTTCCCCTCAAGCTGGGGCACAGCTTCGGAGCTGGGATGTTCCCCTGGGATAGTTGGAGGCAAATCCTAGGTGTTATATCAATTCATTCATGACGTGTTAAGATGTTTCTCCAGAAGACAAAAGACTTTTTTTAAGTTTCCACAGTACCATATCTCTCCTAAAAATTTTAACAATAATTCCTTAATTTAATCAGATATCAATTGTTCAAATTTCCCCAATTGTTTTATTCTTCCCCCTAGATAATTGTTAAAATTAGGCTCCAAACAAGGTCCAGGTGTTGTATTTATTTGCTCTGTCTCTTAAGCCTCCCTTTCTTTTTTCATACAATTTATGTTGAGGAAACCAGATTGCTTGGAGGCAGTAAGTGTTCGGGAATTTGGGAGAGAGCTGAGCGTCACGCCAGAGACAGTGGGACAGAGACAGATGGGGTGGGTGGGTGATGGTCAGACAGTGCAGACAGTGGGGACATCCATCTACGGGAAGGAGGCAGGATGTGGGGGCCCGTCCAGAGCAGGGAGGAAGGTCAGAACTGATGAGGGTGGCCTGTCCCCGTGATCCCTGAGGCCCCTCAGCCACTGGAGCAGAGGGAAGGTGGAAAGACTGCCTGAGCCAAGGAGCAGGGGCAGAGCTCAGGCTGGAAATGAGAGGAGGGGCGGGATCGAGGTCAGGTCTGAAAGGAACAGGATATCTGTGCTGGGGAGGGAGGGCTAGAGGAGTGCCAAAATCTAGCTCCCGGCCCATCCCAGCTCCTCCCACCTGGCCCAGTCCCAGGAGCCCCTCCCTAGCTTCCCAGCTACAAATCCACCCTGGGGCCCGGATACCTGATCCCTTCACAATGCTGGTGGTCCTTGGCCTGGATCCCCGGCTCTGCCTTCTCCTCTCGCTCCTGAACCTCTGCAGCCCTGAGGGGGGCCATCCTCCTCCTCGGCGAAGGTTTGAGTACAAGCTCAGCTTCAAAGGACCAAGACTGGCATTGCCTGGGGCTGGAATACCCTTCTGGAGCCATCATGGAGGTGAGGGGTGGAATGGGGACCAGGGTTCCTCAGAGTGCTGCCGGATCTGACCAGCTCTGGGACCCTGTGACTTGCTGGGGAGTGGGCCTGCCAGTACCAGCTTCTGCCCAAGACTGGGCCCCAGCACCCCTCCCAGACCTATCTCCTGCTCCACCACCGCAATCCCATCCCCACTAGCCTCAGTTTCTCCTCTCTGCCTCTCCCCTTCGCTGCCATGGGACTTCTCTCATCTCCTCCTTTCACCTCTCCTTAGAGGACCCCCACCCTGCCTCTCGGACCCGTGAACACAAACACATATGCTCAATGCTGAGTCCCAGACGCACAGGCACAAGGTAACTTGGACCAGCACAAATCTCCACTCTTTCTCCATGCTGTCAGGTCTGTGGCCATCCATGAGAACTGGGGGGACTGCCTGGAGGAAGGCATCCTCATGGCCAGCCAGAGAGGGCATCAGTCCTGCCCTGTGTGTATGCTGAGTGAAAGCAAGCTTGAGAGCATCTTAGCCAGTAGGTTGTGTTCAGGGCCTTCCAAACTCAGACCTACAAAGAGTCTATCTTCTACTTGGTCTTGTTCTAAAAATATTTTCAAAGATGTATAAGGACTTAAACAATAGAGAGGCACTTAAATTAGGAGTGAGCAAGAAGAATAAGACTTAGGGTTAGGACTGAGGCATGAAATGAGTCCAGGAACAGCGCTTGTGCCAAGACATATGCTGTGAAGTCTGCCCACCCTTCAGAGTTGGGCTATGGATCTGGTTCAGAGCCTCCTAGCAGGCAAAGTAAAGAGAGAAAACAGATCCATTGTGTATTTCTGTGTCTGTGAGTTTTAAGTTCTGAAAAATGGCATGATTCCTAACTAAGGCCAGAACAAATATCCCTTTAAGGAGACAGGATTTTTCGGTAGGGTCTTAGGTCCAGTCCTGCCTCAGAGAGGCACAAAAGGTAAATGAAGGAGGGGGCTGTTCCTCAAAACAACAAGCCAGGCCTTGCCTCAGAGCCAGGACGGCAGGGCCTGGACCACACTCACTGCTCAGAGTCATGCCAAGTCTGGGGTGTCACAGACCATATCGGGGAGCAGAGGCATATTCTCCAAGATCACTCAGTCATATGCTCATCATCTATTCAGTCATCCTTTTCTCAGACTCACCCCCATGCCCTCTGCCCAGCAAAGAGACACAGGGCTGAGTCAGGCTCAAGGAGCCCACAGTCTGGGGTGAGTTCCCATGAACAATCCACATTAGGCAGAAGACACAAGTGTAATAGGCAGCGGGCAAGCCTTGCCTCCTGCAAGTCACTTCAGAGGCAGTGGTGGCTCTCCCAAGGGCCCCAGCACTCCTGGCCTTGCCGCCTTTGAGCCTCCCTGCCCCCAGCACTGGCCTTTGCTGAACAAACAGGCTGGATTAGCAGTCTCCGGAACCTCCTGGCAGGGACTGGGCTCTGGGCCAGGTTCCAGGCTGGCAGGACAGAGGGGAGGGCGGTCAGCTGGGATGGGGCCTCTGATCTCTCTTCCTCCTTTTCTTGCCACCCCTGCCTCAGTTTCTCTCCCTTCCACCGTCCCCTCCACCCCCACCTGCACCAAGGGCAATTCTCACACACACTCCATCCCTCACCCTTTCCTCAGTCCTGCGGGCCAGTGCCCACCTTTGCTTTCATGCTTTCCTCACCTTGGGATGCCCCCTTGGTGCCCCACCATGAAGGCCCAGCCTGGTCTGGCCACACCCAGGTGTCTCTCTGTGCTTCCACAGCGTGGGGTCCTCACCCTCCGCGTGGTTATTCTCTCCATCTGCTCCCCTGTGTCCTGTGGTCTCAGGCACGTCCTTTTCTCATCTGGGAAACAGAAAGGGTTGGACACAAATCTCTCATGGTGGAACAATCTTATACTTTGGAGACAGTTGGAGCTGAGTTCCAATTCGTTTAGTTCCTTAACTTTTCTGAGCCTCAGCTTTCTCATCTGTAAAATGTGTCATAAAAGCAGACCGCACAGACTTGTGGTGAGGTTCACATGAGAGTGCAGGCAAAGTCCACTGTGTGGGTCTGGCCTTCGCTGCCCTCCCCTGGCAAAGGCCCGACCAGCCGTTCTGGGCTCCGGTTCCCACTTCTTCGGCTGGCCTGCTATTTAATGGCTGTGATGACACCTCCTTTCTCCTCTCGGAGCCCAGCCCAGGCTAGTGAGAGAGAATGATGAGGGAGCAGGGGCTGGTGGGACCCAGGCCTTGAGCTGCCCAGGTCCACAGATGCCATCCCGGGCCTGGAGGAGGTGCGGCTGGCCCCATCCATGCGGAACCGGAGTGGCGCCGTGTGGAGCAGGACCCCTGTCCTCTTCTCTGCCTGGGAGGTGGATATGCAGATGAGGGTGACCGGGCCAGGGCGCCGGGGAGCCCAGGGCATGGTGAGTGACTCCCACCAAGGTCCAGCAGAGGGGGTGAGTCAGGGAGGCTAGGGGAGGAGACTGGGGTTCCCGTGCCTGCAGGAGCACCTGAGCTGAGCAGCTGGGGACCTGCAGGCTGTGTGGTATACCCAGGGCAGGGGCCAAGTAGGCTCTGTCCTGGGGGCGTTGGCCTCGGGGGACGGCATCGGGATCCTCTTCGACTCCTTGGCCGAGGATGTCCAGGTGAGTCCTGGTCCCCTGTCCGCCCTCCTGCCCACACCCTCACCCTCCTCCCTGTGCCCATGGCTCAGGCTGCTTGTCACCTTCCACAGAATAGCCCCGCCATCCGTGTGCTGGCCGGTGATGGGCACACCCTCTATGAGCCACTTGGGTAAGGTCCTGTCTAAGCTGGCCCCTACCCCACTCCTGGGCCGCGAGGGGCTCAGCAGTTACCCACACTGCCTACTCTGCCCCTGCCCCAGTCTCTGGCGGGGAGCCCACCCTTCCGAGGGCAGGGTCCTCCCTAATGGCCTGTCATCTGAGCTGATGGTGCTGCCCTGGGACTCCCTCCCACTTGGTCCCAGCTGTTTCTTCTCTGGGGCCTGGGACCAGTTGCTTGCTCTTCCTGGGAACCACCCCACTGAGCCCTCAATCCATTCAACCCAACAGCCCCAGGCCAGTGGTGGGGAGAGGTGAAATGACGTCGGGTGGGGCCTCTTATCATCTCATCCTGACATTCTTGACAAGCGGAGACTGTTAGTTCCCAATTACTGGTGAGCACATTGAGGCCCAGAGAGGTAAAGAGACTTGCCTGATGTCACATAGTTGTGCCCAGAGCTGAGATTTAGGGCCAGATGTGCCTGTGGAGGGTCCACGCCCTTCCCTGGGCCAGCTGCCTGCCTGTTGCCAGGCCGTCCTTTTCTCTCAGAGGATGTGGCTTCCCCTGCCAGGCTGCCTCCTCAGTAGCTGGGACAGTTCATCAGTGTCTTTCAGCAAACATCCTTTAGCTCATAACAATCAGAATAATTGCTCACATTTATGACCTGAGCTCACTGTACGCCAGGCACAGAGCCAAGCACTTCACATTCATTGCTTGGTTAACCCTCATAACAACGTTATGAGGTAGTTTCAATTATTATCCTCATTTTAAAGATGGGGAAGCTTGGCTTTAGAAAGGTGAGGTAACTTGCCAAAGGTCACACAGCTCGGAGTGCCACCACAGGCAGCCGCTCTGCACTGCCTCCCTCTTGGCCAGAGGTGGTGGTGCCGGGGGCACTGGTGTGAGCAGCTTCTGTGTGTCCATAAGCCCAGAGAAACTCAGGACCTCTGGGGCTCAACACTCCTACATCCCAGAGCCAGCTGCACCGTCCCTGCACTGGTCATATTGTCCTTGGCTGCTAGGATGGTTCTGGTGTTGTCTGTCCTGAGTCTGTCCTGCTTCAGGCTAAGCTTGGCAGAAGGGAGAGGAAAGAAGAGCTGGACCCAGAGGCGCAACGGGACTTGGAGTTTACAGGGAGGAGAAGGAAGCCGGTGGGAGACAGTGGGAGGAGATGGTGGGCCTGGGGGGCTGTGGGTGGAAACCTCACTGTTCGTCCAGGCTCTGACCCCTCCTCTGGAAGAGTCCCAGGGAGGCCCTTGACCTCTTGGGTGAATTCTAAGTCCCAGCATTCTGCAGGCAAGGCTGGCTTTCCTGCTCCTCTCTCTTCTGCTACAGGAGCAGACGACACAAGGGGGGATCAAGCGAGACAGCAGGGACATGTCCTGCATCAGTGGGGGCGGGTGGCACTGCAGGCCTGAGCCCAACGGCCTCAGGGATTGCCCACACTGGCTAGGCCTCTGGTCCTGTGTGGCCTGGCTGGATTCCAAGTGTCCACAGGGATGGAGGCAGCCGGGTGCTGGGTTCCTGCCACCGGGACTTCCGGAACCGGCCATACCCCTTCAGAGCACGAATCACCTACTGGGGGCAGAGGCTGCGTGTGAGTCACCCGTCCTGCTTTCGCGAGTCCACTGAGTGGGGAGTACAGATTACAGGGCTTGGAGCTTTGTGAATGGCCATGACCCTACAGACATACCTGCGACACCACACAGGATCCCTGGTACATGCAGGCAACACCCACAGGGGTCCTCCTCCCCACACAGACTCCTATCTGGCCCCGAGCACATGCTTAGGAGGCTAGCAGGAGACCAGATGTGGAAGCCCCTCCACACCACTCTGACACCAAGCCCTGTGGCTGCTTACCTTCCCTCTGGGCCAGAGGAGCCAGCGAGTGGGGACAATCCCCCTGCTGGGGTCAGGGGAGAGGAGTGATCTCCTGCTCAGGGGAGAGCGAGGGGCTCACACCCTCTGTGCCCCTCAGGTGTCCTTCAACAGCGGCCTCACTCCCAGCGACCCGGATGAGGTCTGTGTCGACGTGGGGCCCCTGCTTTTGGCCCCTGGAGGTTTCTTTGGGGTCTCGGCAGCCACTAGCACCCTGGCAGGTGAGGGCCTTCTGGGCAGGTAGGAGTAGAGGAGGGGTACCTACTGAACACCCCTTCTAAGGAGCACTGGGTGTGGGGTCCTCACCGTGTGACCTGGGCGAGGCACGAGCCCTCCCTGGGCCTCCGTTACCACTGGGGGAAGGTCAAGTCTGCCTTGCAGAGTTGATGATAGTCTCAAATAGGATAAAACACGAGAAGCTTCTATTCCAGTGTTGGCCCCACAAGGGCCCCTGGCTGGGAGCTGTGGGTGAGAGGAAGAGAGGCAGCCATGAGGGACATTTGGGGAAGTGGAGCAAAGGGGTGTGATGCAACGGAGAGCCCACGGAGACCCAGCTGGAAAGCAGGGTCACCAGAGCAGGGAGCCCTGGGATGCCAGGGTTTTGGTCTTCAGCCCAGGCACCAGGGAGCCATGGAAGGTTTCTGAGGAGGCTGATGGTCAGAGCCATGCTGAGGAGGTGGCCTCTGTGCGGCTGCTTCTGCTGGTAGCAGCCAGCTCTGGCCCTGAGAGAGTCTCGGGCTGTAGCCATGCTCTGGCTCAAGGCTGTCCAGTTTTCCCCCTCACTGGGGGCCCCACTTCTGGCTCTGTGTGGGGGTCAACCTTCACAGCCCCCGCATCTGCTTGTCTGATCCTCACACCTTTCCTAGGAAGTGAGCAAGACAAGGGTCAGAGCTGCCCAAATTCACCCAGACCTCTTGCCTGCCTGGAACATAAGTGAGGATGGGGGGCAAAGGCTGAGTGAGTGGGCTGCTGAGTAGGGTTCACCTTCTACCCCTCTTTCCAGATGACCATGATGTCCTGTCCTTCCTGACCTTCAGTCTGAGTGAGCCAGGTCCAGAGGTGATGCTAGCTCCTGGCCTGCCCTGAGGGAAGGGCTGGGGGAGAGGCAGCCCAGGGGCCCCCTCCCCTCCCCAGATGCTCTGCTCCTGTCCTGCTGCCAGACCTGTCATTCCAGCCATTATCTCAACCTGTGCCTGGAACTCTGCTCAGGCCAAGCCTTGTGCTAGGCAGTGCTGGGGGCCGGAGGTGACCCAGAGCCGGGCCCTGTCCTCAAGGAACTCCCAGCCTGGCTAGGAGCTGTGGGAATACAGAGGAGTTCTAACCAGCCAGGGGAACAGGGAATTGCATGGAAAAGACGAGCTTGAAGGAGCAGAGGGAGCAGCATGGACAAAGGCCTGAGGCCTGAGAGAGCTGCTGGGATCTGGGCAGCAGCAGGAGGGAAGGGTGTGAGGATTGGCTGTGCCGCAGGGCTGGGAGGACTGGAAAGTTCTGGACCTGGTGGCTGAGCAGAGGGAGAGCCAGCCGTGGGGTGGGGGGAGTGTCTTCCCATGCTGGGGTGAGAGGTCAGGGAGGGGGGCTGGGCTTGTGGGGGGCCGTGGGAAGACTCCTCTTGCCCCCAGATCTCCCATGGGTTTGAAGCCCGAGTTTTTCTCTTCCTCCAGCCTCCCCTGCAGCCCTTCCTGGAGGCGGAGCATCTCCGCCTGGCAAGGCAGCTGAAAGGACTGCAGGCAAGGCTGGCCCTGGGCACCAAGGAGGACATGATTCCAAAGCTGAACTCTGAAGTCCAGGAAGAGGGTAGGGACCCAGAGAGCAAGCAGGTGGGGCAGGGGCCCACTTGAGTGTCACAGAATCCTCTTCCCATCGAACCACGAGTCCTTTAAACAGTGGGGAGATAGAGGCCTGAGGAGGTCATACCTAAGCAGGCTCTGGGGCCCAGGTGCTGTTTCCAGTCCCTGCCCCACCACCCAGACACATCTTTCCAGGGGAGAGTCTTGGAGGCAGAAATCACACCTTTCTGGCCCTCCAAGAAGCCTTTAAAAGGTAGGATCTGCTGCCCCACCGCAGCTGGCTGCCTGCCCTGGCTCCGCCCCAATCCCCAGGGGAAAGGATCTTTGACCTGGAGGAGACACTGGACAGACACAGACAGATCCTGCAGGCTCTCCAGGGTCTCTCCAAGCAACTGGCCCAGGCTAAGAAGCAATGGAAGAAGCAACTGGGGTCCCCAGGCCAGGCCAGGCTTGAGGGAGCCTGGGTGAGTGGCCCCTCAGGCATCCAAGAGTCTGCCCGCAGGCCTGGAGCTCCCTAGGCACCAGGTCTGATGGCACTAGCAGGCTCCCTCCGTCCAGAAAAAGGAGCAAGCACTATACTTGGGAACTAGTATGCCCCCCTCCCCCCAGGGACTGGGGGGAAAAGAGGGCGGAGTGCAGTGCTGTAGGTCACGGGACGGCACGGCCCTGCCAAGCAGGGGAGTGTGTACGAGGGCGTTCTACACAAGCAAAGGCCCACAGAGCCCCGGGGCTGGGGCTGGGGAAAGAGTTGCCAGGTATTTGATGTGGGTCTCTAGACAAGTGACAGAAATAGACTGAGTGCTTATTTGCATGTAGCTCCACATGTGATTTGATTCACATACGCTTGCTTAATGCTCAGATGCACCAGAATCCTCATTTCTCCTCCACTATTGTCCTGGCTTCTCCCTCAGGGACTCATGTCCCATGGAATACCAAGCCTGGAACCTGAGAGCTGAGATCAATCAAGGTGTTAGGTGGCCAGTGGCTCCTGGGGGCTCTACTGGGCTCTGGCAGCTCGAGGTTTGAATCATGTCCTCAGGCCAGAGCGGCTGAGGCTGGGCTGCTGGAGTAGGGATGGGGGCAGGGAGGCCACACTCCAAAGCTAGGCCTCTCTGATTCTACTGCCAGGCCCAGGACTCCTTTGCCAGATTCTACCCACTGCAGAGAGAGGTGGCAACCTCTCCGGGTCATTCAGCAAGACAGGGGCCCAAGCACTGGTAGCTGCCTATGCCCTGGGGGAATGGAGGAGGAGAAGACCCAACTAGGCCACAGGGGCAGAGCCACTTCTGGAAAGGGGAGGGACTTTGAGAAAGCCCCAGATTGGCCACTACCATAAGGGAGAGGGGTTTGAGAGGAGGGGAAAATCAGAAGCTCAGATGGAGAGGGTCAGATAAATCTACATATCCAAAATGAGAAGGGCCCAGGTACAGCCTCTGGAAGGAAGAGGGCTGCAAATTCCTGAGGAAGGTAGACTCTGAGAAGACAGGGGCTGTGACCTGGGCCCTAGAGAAGAGGCTGGCACTCCTGCAGGACTCAGCCAAGGTCAGTGCCCTACTCCATGGACAGCGGACTCTGCTCCAGGACCTGCAAGAGATGAGGTAAGGGTACAGGGCGAGGACAGTCCTGGGGGAGGAGAAGTCTCCAACCACCAACTTGCTTCTTGCCTAAAGTCCCCCCAGTAGCCCTTTATTCCTTTCACCATTTCCTGAGCCCCCAGCACAAATCCTGCAGCATGGGAAGGGGCTAGGTGCAAAGTTAGGTTTGTTAAGTTGACCCAGATTTAACTGAGTCAAGTTTAATTCAGTTAAACTAGTTTAAACACAACTCCCCTGGACATTTTCACTCCAAGAAGGGTTGGTAAATCTGAGCCTTCCTTCAGTGACAGCTCCTGAAAAAAAAAAGCAGGGGACATTTTAATGGAGTTCTTGTGGGGAGCACAAACAAGATCAGGCCCAGATGGTGGGGGCAGGGGACTTCCTGACTTCACTTTACCCTCTCTGGCCTTCCAGCATCCACACTGAAGGCCAGGCCTCTGGAGTTACCCATGGAGCCCTGGGGGCAGGGGGTCACCTTGTTGCCATGAGAGCATGAGAGGAGGGTGGCTTCAGGCTGGAAGCTGTGGTTGCAGCCCAACCACTGCCTCCCTCCCCCACATCTAGATGCCTGGGGGTGGGAAGATGGGAAGAGGAAGAGGACCTAAATCCCTGGGGGCTAGGGACCAAAGGCAGAGCCTAGGGAGCCTGCGGCTGAGATAGACAGCTTCAGGAGGATGCTTCTCTGAGCTTCTCTGAGCTAACGCTGTCTCAGGGTCCAGGGTCAAGATTTGGGCTAAGGAAACCAGCCCAAAAAGGGGCCCTATTCCCCTGTTCCCCACCCAGGCACTGCCTTTGGGGATTATGAGAAACAGTTGGGTAGTTTGGGTGCAGAAGCAATAATGCGTCCTCTTCCTTGGTTTCCTCCCTGCGCCAGGCATGCAGCTGCTCACATGGCCTCAAGAGCCCAAGTCTTCTACCTGCCTGTGGGCACCAAGCATCACTTCTTAGAGCTGGCCCAGACCCTGAGCCTCCTGCAGAAGGACCTTCGGGCCCCGGCTGTGAGGGGGAAGGAAGGGGTACCATGGGGCCCTGTCCCCTTCTTCCAGAACTTCTGCAGCCCTAGGCCCCTCCTGCCTTTGCCCTCCCCTCCCAGGACCCCTGGCAAGCACACCTGTGTCTGAGTCTGTGTGCTTATACATGTGCATGCAGGGCCCTGGAGCCCACAATGACCAGAAGATAAATGGGAGTGAGCTGTGCCCAACATCATTCAGAGATTAGTGGCAAAGCTTGCTCTTCCCCGTGTCCCTGCCCCATCTTGCTCCTTCCCTTGCTCTCCATCACCCTGTCTTTTGCTCTCTACCTTTCTCTCTTATCTCTGGAGCCTTTGGCCTGCTGATGATCCCAGGCCCCAGACCCTCCCAGCTGTTCCCACAGATGGAGCCATGGGAACTGGGGTGGGAAGGTGGCTTTGTACTCCCCCCACTTCTCTAAGTTCCCTGGATGAGAGCTAGGGTACCCCAAGCCTGGGAGAGGGAAACAGAGCCCACAATGGCCCAGATTCCAGGTCCCCTCCCTCCTTCTGGGTAAGAAGCTGATTCAGGATCTTAGAACATCCCCTTTCAGAAACCAGCAGCCAAGGATACCTACCTACATGGCCGGCCCCCAGGGGTCTCCTCGTGCCTGCAGCCTGGCTTCTTCCTGTTCATCCTCCTCATCCAGACTGTAGGCTTCTTCTGCTATGTACACTTCAGGTGGGCCTTCCCTTGGGCAGGACCTCCCATACCTACATGGGAGTCTCTTGGGACTGGGCCACAGCCATTCAATTTGAGAGAGGAAGCACTGAGGCCCGGGGTGGGGGTTGGGGTGGGGGTGGGGCCTGCCTGGTCTACCAGCTGGCAAGACAAAGTGCCCAAGTTAGGGTTCATTTTTTCAATAGAGGCAACTGACTACCTGCTCAGCCACTGGTCCCATCTGGGTCTTATCCTCACAGAACTCACTCTCTAATGTGAGAAACTGACAAGCAACTGAGTCACATCTTTGTGGTCAGTGCCATGATGGCAGGAAACACAGGAGATATGAGTGCAGGAAAAAGCACCTGATCCAGCTTGGGGAGATCAGGGCATCACCTGGACTGGACATTTGATATGTGTCATCAATGCAACTAGGAGTTTTCTAGCCTGACCAGATAAGGAAAGGCATCAATACAGAGGGAACAGCATAAGAAAAGGCGTGGAAGCATGGGGAAAAAAATATTTTGGAGAAAAAGTGGCAAGTTTAGTACTATTAGAGAAAAGGGTGGGACTTTATGAAGCTGGGCAAAGAGAATTTAAAAGGTTGGGGGGGAGTCACTGTTTTTGCTTGATGAATGTTTGTAAATAAATAAAACATTTAGAGACGTAAGGTGTGCTAAAGGGCTCAGAAATCGGACAGTCCTTGTTGTGGGTATTTCCAGTCAAAAGGAATCAGTGCGGGCTGGGATGGTCCTGGGGTAGGAGTAGAGTGTGCTGAGCTTTAAAAGCAGAGTGGGAATGGGGCCAGCCTCCAGGTGAGGAGAACAGCAAAGGAACGAGGTGGAAATGATGCCAGGCTTATGTGTTACGTAGGAGTGCTATGGTGGCCATAAGGCTAGAGCCACCTGGACAGACCTTGAATGCCAGGAGGAAAGTGTGATCCTGATGGAGCAGGCCAAGGGAGCCATAGAAGGTCCCCGAGCAGAGGAGACTGTGGTGCAGTGAGTGTAGGAAGCCTGGTCTCAAGGGCCCAGAAGGGAGAAACCCAAGTAAACTTCTTGTCTCCCTAGCAGCAAGCAGGAGCTGGACAAGAACCTTCTGGACTATCTGTCCACAGGAAGCTTTCCTCTGAGTCCTGCACCACAAATCCCTAAGGCCCTGGGGGTTCTGAGGAGGCAGCCCCCCTCCCCCAGCATACATGCATAACCTACCTCAAAGCCCTGAAGGATTGTCCACTTCTCATCACTTGGAAGTTGATGATGTCTTGGGGGTGGAGGGCTTGACCAGTGTCCTCTCCCTCTTGGTACCCAGCTCCTACCTACATTTTAGCTTTTGGAGAGCTCCAATCTTATTAAAGGTGATTTCCCCCGCCTCATGCTTTGATACGTTTATTTACCTTCCAGCTTCTCCTTAATCTCTCTCATGGCTTCAACCTCCTCTGGATGGTAGTTGGGAGTGGGATCCAAGCAGGCAAGAAGGCCAAGGGCTGGCCTGACTGCCAAAGACCTGAGCTATGATGGGTGAAGGAGACACACCTGTGTATAATTCTGTCCCCAGATTCACCCAGAACAAGGAGTGGTGTCTCCAGGCGCCCTTCCTGGTCCAGCCCAGGCAGCTTCACCATGAATAACTCTCTCTCTCCCTGCTCCCTGTAGCTCCAGGGCTCAGCAGGGCAGACGCGTGACAGAGAACTCTTTGAGAAGCAACTCACAGAACCATAATTGGGATTCCCTGCTCTCTGGTCTCCCTCCCTTTCCCAGCGTCAAGCTCTTTGGGCAGCTGCTGGGGCAGTGGGTTGAGAAGGTTGGGGTAGGGCCCATGGCTACTGGCATCTCACAGCCAAATCCTGGCTATCAGCGACCTGGGGGAGGAAGAAGTGGGGGGAGAGCAGGGGTCTGGACTCATAGCAGCACAGCTCATTCCCCTGGGGCGCGACCACCCCGACTCCCCTGCCCCCTCCGCAGGCCCCAATCCGTTGTCGGCAGTGCACAGCAGAGCTCGGCATTGAAGGAGGCACGTGGGGGAGGCGGGAGTGAGGAGCCGCACGTGGTGCCGCCTCCTCAGCCCCGTGCATACCTCCAGCCCCCGCCCCCTGTGAGGAGGGGTTTGGGGAGGTGGAGGCGGGCTTCGGGCAGGGGCGGGCAGTGGGCGGTGCAGAGTGTGGGGCGCCTGCCTGTGGCGGGAGCTGTCCGTGAGACCTAGTGCTGAAGTAGGCGCGGACGTGCCTGGGTGCCCGGCGCATGGTACCCGGCGCCCAGTACCGGGCCAGCCGAAGACCATGGCATTCATGGTGAAGACCATGGTGGGCGGCCAGCTGAAGAACCTCACTGGGAGCCTAGGGGGCGGCGAGGACAAAGGGGACGGGGACAAGTCGGCCGCCGAAGCGCAGGGCATGAGCCGAGAAGAGTATGAGGAGTATCAGAAGCAACTGGTGGAAGAGAAGTGAGTGGGATCCCTTCCCGGCTCCAACGACCCTCCCCACCCCTCAAAAGCTGCCCGGCCCACCTTTAGGACAGTCTCAGACCCTGAACCCCTCCTCTACTTTTCTAGACATGGTAAGACGCTGGGATGTGCCCTCTAGGCTGCCTCCAGGGCCACCCTGTCTCAAACCCAGGACCCCGCACCAGTTTCTCATTCGGGCGGAGAGGGAGTGGGGGCAGGGATGACAGGGGCCTGGGACGGGGTGGGGGCACGTGCATTTCTGACGAAATAAATAATCCCTTAATCCGATCTGGTCCCAGCCGTCTGTCTTCCAACTGGAGCTTCTCTGAGCCTGAGGCTCTGAGAAAAGCAGTGCAGCTGAGACGGGCTCAGAGTCATGGAGACAGATCCTGAAATGGGGGTACTCATAGATATTGAGGCTACTTGTGTGCAGACAATGCTGGGACAGAGGCAGCTGGAGTGGAGTAGAGGCTGAACTCCAGAGTTAGGCTGCTTGGGTCAGATCATGGCTTTGCTTATTTTTAGCTGGGTGACCAAATTACTTATCTTTTCTATGCCTCAGTTTCTTCTTCTGTAAAATGGGGATGCAATCATAAAACATGCCTTATATATTTATGAGTTAAATTACCTAATGCAGATAAACCACTTAGCAGAGTGCCTGCCACATGGTAAATCATTAAATGTTAGCTATTATAATTTCACTTAATTGTAACAGTTTGGTAAGTTGCAAAATCTTATCCCCATTTTATAAAAGAGGAAGGTAAGTGACTCACTCAAAGACATACTGAAAAAGCAGTAGTGGAGCCGGGACTTGAAACCAAGTCTGTCCTGAATACTTTCCCCTACAAGACACAACCTGTCAGGGAGGGAAATCACAGACCAGTTGGTGGCTGTGAGGGACATATATTAGGGTCCACAGAGAGAGGCAGACTGATGCCCCCCACCCTGATAGCTCTGTCCATTTACAAGTGTGGAGATGATAAAGGGCTCTGTGATGGGGGGAGAGACAGCAAAAAATAATCTCAGCTGGTCAGAGCTCCAAGCCCTAGACATACAGACCTGAGGGTGGGAGCGATGCGAATTGTGGCCAGGATGCAGAGACCCTTCCTGCCCCTTCCTCGTAGACCCCACCCGTTCTCTCAGACCTGGCAGTAATTCCACCCCTGGTGCCCCTGCAGAATGGAGCGGGATGCGCAGTTCACACAGAGGAAGGCTGAGCGGGCCACACTGCGGAGTCACTTCCGAGACAAATACCGGCTGCCCAAGGTAAGCTTAGGAGCTGGGGCTGCGAGGCACATATGGGACCTAAGCTCTCGGCTCCAGGCTCTCAAGGAGTGTTTGATTAAATCCTTGGTTCTCTCACTTGTTCATTCATTCACGGTTAACTGGCGCACACCAAGGGCCAAGACTTAGTGCTGAGGGGTAGTCCATCCTCCAGAGACTGGTAAGTTTGTGTTTCTGGAGCCAGTCCAGGCCCCTTCTCTCATTTAACCTCCATTTGCCTAACCTAGAGTCAGGCCAGGGCAGATGAAAAGTTGGAAGGCAGTAGATTTTACCGCAGGGGTAGAATCTCTTGGGGCTTCTAAGCACCCAGGGAGTGGGGGTGCAGAGAGAAGGCAGCACCCTCTGTGTGCCAGGCACTTGACCTTTAACACCCTTGCCTAACCCCTCAGTAACACTGCCAGGCAGCTATTACCCACATCTACAAATAAGGAAACTGAGGCTCAGAGAGATTAAGGGACTTGGCTAAGACAATACAGCCAGCAAATGATGAAACTGGGATCAGAGCTCAAGCCTGTGCATGCTGAGCCGCATTTGCTCCAGGATCCCTGACCGCCTTCCAGGGTATGGAGTCTGTCTGCAGAGAACAGAGTACTCCCTTAGTTGGCCAAGCAGTCAGAAGGATGTCTTCCCTAGGCGCTGCAGCACCAGATGGGCATGTTTACTTTGTTGCCTAAAGAGGGAACTGAGGCACAAGTCCCTCGCAGTGCTCAGAATTGTGCCAGATTCTGGGGAGAAACAGAAGTGCAGGCTACAGTACACCTGACTTTGATCTTTCACTTGAACTGGAAGATCAGATATGGGAACATCACATTCACTCATTCAACAAATATTTACTGAGGCCCTGGCTGCCTCTGACTCCCCACAGGGCATTTGTCTTTTGAAAGTCTTTCAAAGGGAGAGTTAAAACCAGCCAGGAATGGAGTCATTCCTCAAATGCTTCTACTACACATATAAGAGACACAACTCCTGACATCAGGGAACTCTGAGTCCAGTAGGAGAGAGAAGACTTGGCTGTAAGTGAGTAGGACATAAAGGGACAGGGAAGTACAATGACACTCAGTAGCCAGGTGCCATGCAAAGAGAACACAGATGTTGGAATCAGGGACATAGATTTAAATCTAGCTCCCCCACTTCCTAGTTGTGTGCCCTTAGGCAAATCACTCAGGTTATCTGAGCCTCAATTTTCCTTATTTGTAAAATGAAGAAAACAATACTGACCTCACAGGTTGTTGTGAGAATGGAAAGCGCTCAGCTCAATGTCAGTCACATAATAGATGCTTGATGAACACAGCCCATCACTGTGCCTGGTAACATCCTCCGGTGTACTTAACGACAGTCAACACACAGCTTAGCTGACTCGGTCTGACTCTAAGGTATTTTCATGCTGCTGTTACTCACTGTGCTAGTGTTTTACCTTCAATATCTCAGAGTGAAATAAGGTCACGTAAAAGTGCAAGGTCGCCATATCCAAGTTTCAAAAGCTTGCTGCTGGGATGGGAGAGGGGAAACTGAGCCCCCTGGAACAAGGAGCTCCAGAATCTAGGGGCCTGAAACCCAGTTCAGGCCTCCTCCCTGCGCCTCAACTCTGGGTTCCCACAGACCTCCAACCCCACCCCACCCCTTTCCCTCTTCCCTTCAGAACGAGACAGATGAGAGCCAGATCCAGATGGCAGGTGGAGACGTGGAGCTGCCCCGGGAGCTGGCCAAGATGATTGAGGAGGACACAGAGGAGGAGGAGGAGAGGGCCTCAGTCCTTGGGCAGCTGGCCAGCCTCCCTGGCTTGGACCTCGGCTCACTCAAGGACAAGGCCCAGACCACACTGGGGGACCTCAAGCAATCAGCTGAAAAGTGCCACATCATGTGACTACTTCCCCTGGGGTTGCCCATGGGGGTGACCAGAGGGCTGGGCCCACATAAGCGCTAAGAGCATGTCTCAACCTCCAGGGTTCCAAACCCTATCTTGGCTTTGTTCCTCTGCCCCACACCAACCCCAGGACCCTTCTCATTCATACCTCCAGCCTGCCTTCTGCTTTCTCCCTCTCCACTGGGAGCAAAGTCCCCACTCCTCACCCTACCCCTTAGGACCCATCTTCCCTACTCAGCCTGGGGAGGCTTCCCAAGATTGTAGGAATAGGTCCAACCCTCTTTGGCCATGGCCCTGAGTGTATGCACAGAAGAGCACCCACAGACAGACACACAGGGACATAGAGACCCTGGCATGTGTAGAGGCATATGCCACAGATGCATCCTGGCACACATAGACATACGTACACAGGCCAGCTCCCCTGGGTGCCTAGCTCTTCTAGACACCAACACTCAAATATGCTTAGACGGGGCTTAAGGGGACACCCTCAGCAGACAGGAGGCCTGAGTCCAAGTTTCCAAATTTATTCTCCTTGAAACCGACTGCCCTTTCTGGGCCTCATTTCATCACCTAGAAAATGGGGATAGACTGGGGGATTTCTCAGACTTTTTCTAGCTTGGCCTTCCTGGCCCCTCGGGGTCAACCCCAGCCCCTCCTTGCGCAGGGCAGCAGCTGCAGCCAGAGCCTCAAGCGGCTGCCACTGTGAGCTCTGGCTCTTGGAAGCTGAGCGATGCTATGTGAGGGGCCCAATGCCAAGGATGTAGCTGGCACCGAACAGTAGCCCAGGCGGCTCCAGGCCTTCTCTGGGCCCAGGGCCCAGCCAATTTCTGTTCTGTTCCTGTAGAACTCTCTCTGGATTCCATAGCTGGATTTCCTCTCAGTTCAGTGAAAAATAAAAATTCCAAAAGACCTGCCTATTCTCCCACTTCTTACTGACTTCTTACTGACTTCCAGGAGTCTTGGGGTTCACAGGACCCTAACCCTGCCCTTGGAGGGGTGTCCTCGACCTCCTCACCCACAGCTTCATAGAAGCGCCACCCTCTATAATATATTCAAGCTCTACCCTCTTAGGGGCCTGGGTGAGGGCAAGGTCCCTGGAAACCACAGCTGAATCTGGCACCTGTGTCTACATCCCCATCCACACCTTGGAAATGGAACCTGTAACAAAAAGAGGGCAGGGCCACTGAGTTCCAGCTCTGGCACTGCTGTGTGACTTTGAGCAGGTCCCCTTCCCTCTGTGAGCCTGTTTTCCCCCCTCTAATAATAATATGTTTGTATGTTTCAAAGGGTGACCATTTGTAATACTCTTGGCACATGATAGATCATATCAATAAATGGTTACTCATTCTTTAAAAAAAAGTGAAGGGTCCAAATCTCATCCTGCTCACTGGTAGGAGGTCCAGGAGACCCACCCGGAGGCTCCACAAGCAGACCATTCCAGGACTCCAGGAGGAAAAAGGTGCTACAGGCCAACCCTGGTGCCTCCACTTGGCACTGGTCTGTGAAGAAGCCAGCCAGGATTTACAGGTGGAACAGCCATCTGAGTGGTTTCAAGGGCAAAGCTTCCATTAGGCCTCCTTTGTAAAATAAGGACAAGGAACATAAGCTTGTGCAATAGGTAATGTGGGGAGGGACAGGTGGAAGAGAGAGAAGAAAGGACGAGGAGTTAGGAGGGTGAGGAGGGGAGCAGGCCCAGGATCTGGGCAGTGCTGCTCCAGCTGCCTCGCTGGCCGCTCTCTCTTGAGCATCCCTGGGGGAAGGGGCCTGGGCCTCTGAGCTGCTCCTAGGCTGCTGCCTGGGGTGGTCACTGGACAAACCCCAACCCCCCGACCTTCCTGGAGCTGGAGGAGACCAAGCTCCAGCCCCAGGCTGTGTAAGGGGGGCCATGAGCCCCCTCAGCAGCGTCAGCAGCAAGGCCCACGTCAGCACTCCACCCTCCAGGGGCCTTCTGCCTAATGGGATTGGACAGACCCCTTTCCCCTCAGTGGTTTGCAGGACCTAGAGCGAAAGAGGCAGGGATGTGGGCCGTGGGCAGGCTTGGGGAGTTAGCACTCACTGAACCCTAACAAAATTGTCTGACTGGGGCCTGGGGTCAGGAAGTGGGAGGAGCTGAGCCCCTATCTGGTTCCTTCCTCAGCCTGAGAACACTGAGAAGCCTTGACCCATCTGTAGGTCCTTGGGATGGGAAGAGGCAACTCTAGGGCAGAAGGAGCCGGCTCTGGGGCTCAAGCAGAGACGGGCAAGGAGGGCAGGCTGAGGAGTCCCCAGGCTCTTCTTTCCCCTGCTCTCTGGGCTCGTTAGTCTGCGTCCCTCTCATGTGTCCCCTCCCCCTCTATCTCATGCCCACCCCCATGCCCTCAGAGTGGGGCTCACCTGCTGGAGCCCCCTCTTCACTTGCACCACTCCCAGCCCTCAGGGCCTGTCTACATCCACTACTAGACTGTTACTCTCTTCCCATCCTATTTCAACTGCCACTTAGACAATCACTTGCTCCAAGACTAGTTCACCCGCCTGCTGTGATGTGAAGGAAGCAAGGAAAGCCTCTTAACGCCATATCTTCCCTTGTCAGACGGATTAAAATCCCATCATTAGGGCACCATAGTTTAGAGTAAGGCGTTTGCCTCTCCAGGCCCCTCCCTCCTGTTCTCTCTTCTCACTCTGCAGGCAGTCTGAGGATACAGGAAATGTTGAAAGATGATGAGACAGCCCCTTCGAGCCCTCTCCAGTCTTTCAGGAGAAGACGGACAGCAAAGGTGGCCGGCCTGGCCCACCTCACTCCCACCCTCAGGTTCTCTGGCCCAGAAACAGGGAATTTCAGGGAGACTGGTGGTGAGCCCTGGCCCCTGCCCGGCTCAAGTACCCTTCTGCCTTCCACCCCTCCAGAGAGCTCAGGCCTGGTTCCCAGAGGAAGGAGGGGTGGGCAGAAAACAAGGGACTTTCTGGAGGCCAGTTGGTCTCCAGGGAGGGGTTGGGGAAGGTGGCTATGGGTTTGGAATTTAGAAGATGTCCCCTTCCCCCAGTGGCCAGATGGTCTCCTGTCGAGCACTGGAGGCCCTGCGGGGGCAGGCGCTGGGACATCTGGAGGAAATGTCCATTTGCTGAGCCTGAGCTGCTGGCAGTGCCTATTGACCTAGCTGACTCCTGAGGCTGGGCTGGGGGTGGGGAGCCACATGTGAGGGGAACGGGAGGGAACCACAAAGCCTGCTGCCCTGCCTCCCACCGGGTGCCCGCCAGACATCGCTGTCCCAGAATCCGTGTGAGGCTCGGCACAGCGAGGGAGCCTGTGTGGGCTGGGACTGGGGAAGCAGCAATTTTGAGGCTGCCTTGCCTTTATTCAACAAGAACTGTGCCTCTGTGTGTATGATCATGAGTGTAAGTCTAAGTGTGGTCTGCATGGGCCTGTGAGCTCGTACACTGCGGATATTTGCATGTGTCTGTCTGTCGCCTGTGGCCTGTGTCTGTGAGATTTCGAGTGTATAGGTGTGGGTATATTACTCTAGGGAAAGTGGTCCTTGACCTGCCCCCTTCCCTCATGCTCCAACCTCAGGGGCGGGCCATCTCCCTCTCAGGAAGGGCTGGGATGGCAGGTGGCCTCCGAGGACAAGAGTCCTTCTGGAGGACCTTCTACAGGAACCAAGGTTCTATGTCCTCCCCACCCCCGTTAGCAAAGGAAGGGGCAGGCTGGGCACAGGGACACCTGGGTCCCTCAGTCTGCTTCAGAGGCCCATCTGCTTCTCCCAGGGTTGGTCCCTTGGGAAACAGAAGCCAGGCTCAGGTGCTTCCCCAGCTTGGCTCCGTGCTGGCTGGGCTTGGGAGGACAGGGCGGGGTGAGGCACCCAGATGCTGGGGGGTGGGGTGGGGTTTGCCTTGCCTGGGGCACATTCAAAGTGTTAAAGGTGAAGAGGTGGAAACAACTCGCTCCTAGGAGGAAAAATGCATTATTAAAAACACAGATTAGCGTATTTCCCATAGGCCTAGGAAGAAAGCCCTAAAGAGAGCCCCACCTCTTCCAGCTGGGCTGCCTCTGCCCTTGGCAGGTGACTTAGACACAGGACCAGCCTGGAAGCCATCTAAATGTCTTGCCTAGGGAGGGTCTCAGCCTCCCAGGCCTTTCCTGTACCCAGTCCCCCCATGGGGGCCCACTCCTCCACACCCACATGTATAATAATTTCAGGCCCCTTTTCTCAGCCAGCCAGTACAGACACCACAAACATAAACACCTGAGGGCTGTAGCCCAACCCTCCGTCCCATTATCCTTCTGCTCAGTTAGTCTCTCACAAACCCCACCCTTCCTCATTCCCGTTCTCTCTCACTCAGTCTTCTCCATTCACCCACCCAGCTGGTCCATTCATTCTCCTCCTTCCTTCCCTTCATTTTACTCATTTTCATCCAGCCCATTTCCAGAGATAATCTGTATACATTTCTCTAAGTCTGAAAGTAACATTTTAACGAATTCTTACTATGTGACAGGCTCATGCAGTGACTCATTTAATCCTTACACATTCCCACAGGGCATTTATCTTCACCCTCATTTTATTGAGAAATTGGCTAATCAGTGAGTCTCAAGCTTCAGGGCCAAATGGCAGGGCCAGAATTTCAGTCGTGCCTCCTGCCCTCTGGGCCACTGCTCTACACTGCTTCCCAACGGTCAGGCCAAGGGCTTCAGGGACATGAGGCCCCTCCCGGTGTGTCCCCTCCCCTGTGCGGAAGTCCTGCAAGGTCGCATGGGGGCTGCGCAGCCAGGGGGCTCCTGCTTTGGTGCTGCCTGAGGGGTGAATGCCCCCTACTTTAAGTCCCCAAAGATGCTCCCAAGTTGAGTGCCATTCAGACCAAGACTGGGGTGAGATGAGGGAGAGGGCTGCTAGAGACCACCTCAATTTGGAGGTCCTGGGGGCTGGGCATGAGCCCAAGACACCACAGAGGATGTCCTTTCCCCAGTCTAGCTCACTGTCCACTCACTGGCTCAGGGTAAGAGGGCACGGGGGCCAGGGACCTTGTCTGAGGCAAGGGGGTGGGCAGTGCGGAACGCACAGGTTTTACGGGACTGCCCTCCTGCCACCGAAACCCCCTCCAGGTGCAAAGAGGAAGGGCCTTGCCTGAGCCCACACTGGTCTCCTGAGTGGTGGGAGGACTGGTGGCTGGTCAGCCTGGCTCTCCCGGGTCCCTCAGGGGTTGAGAGCAGGAGGCAGATTGGTTCTCACTCCCCCACCACCTTGTGGCTTTCCCAGCCCTCCCCCAGGTCACCCAGCTTTTCCTGGGGCCCCTCTAGCCTGGGTCTGTGAACAGAGGCTAGCTACCTCTCCTGTTTTTTTCCAGAGCAAAAGAAGCGAAAGTTTAGAAAATAATTTAATAGAAAAACCATGAATTACATTCTTTACACCCAGCCTCCTGCAGGGAAGGCAGACAACTGTTGCCCCAAGGAGGCATTTAAGGGAAGAAGGGTTGGAAATTGCTAACCCCTCTCTGATTTTTTTTTTAAAGGAAACCCCTAAATAACCCCAGTTGTGCACATTCTTCCCAGATTATAGTCAGATTAAAGTTGTTCTCCTACAAGCCCATGGAGGGGTGCTAAGGAGATACTAGCAGTCTCATTGAAGAGATGGGGAGACCAGGCCCAGAAAGGGAAAGGGGCTGGCCCGGGGTCACACACTGGAGCAGCGGCAGTGTCAGACCTAGAACCAGGCCTCCTGGATCACTGGGTCCCCTACAGGCTGCCGGGTCAGGCAGCCCCCATGCCTCCCCTTCCCAGGCCAGGACCAGCTCTGTGGCAACTAGGGGTGTTCCCCAAAGAGAGATGGAGGTAGGAGAGAGGAGGATTGAGGACCCCTCCCCTTGTGTCCTGCCAGGGCAAGAAAAAGGCGTGGGTTTTTCAAATTCGCCCCACCTCTACAAAGGATATATTTTCATGCATGAACGATTATCTTAAACCACCAAGAGAGCGGGCAGGAGTCAGCTCCCAGGAAGACTGGTGAGTTCTGCAGGCCTGAGTGCATACAGTGGGGTGAGTGGTCCCTGAGGGGTCTTGAAGTGCCCCGTTCCAGTGCAAGGAGAGAGGTGAGTTGCAATAAAGGCTCCCAGTAAGGATGGGGTGGGCACGGAGCACAGCTGCCTGCTGGCAGGGAGGGGAAAGAGCACAACGGCCCTGCAGAGGGCCCCTCACCCTCCTCTGAGAGCCAAAAGAAGATGCCTGACGCCCTGAAATCAACAGGCTCACAGCCCAGCAACCGCCAAATAATAAAAGTCACCTGAAGAAAACACTCTTTTCTCAGAGTCCTGCTCTCCTCTCCCAGTGCTCCCAGCACACACTGTGGGACATCAGATCCTCTGGATGGTGGAGAGTCTCCCGAGGAGTGCTGGGGATCCTGAGACGTGGGCGTTCTCAGAGTTGCCCCAGGAAGCCTGCTCTGCAGGGCTGCAGAGGGCTAAAAGAATTCTGGGTGTCAGCCGGGGCCAAGTCCCAGCCACCTGTCCAATCATCCTTCGAAGTCATTGCAGGGTACAAGCTGCGGAGGGCAAAGTAGAGAGGGTCAGTCTCAGGTTTCTGCCAAAAGAAGCAGAATCCATGGCTGCCCCAGCCCGCACCCCTCTTGGCGGGTAACCCCAGGGCAGGACTCACAGCTCCGAACAGACTCTGACAGCCCTTCTTTCTCCAGGGTCTCAGCTTCCCAGTGAGACTCCTTCATCTGTGGAACATAAAAGGACAGAGAAAGCGATGGGGAGGCCTTCAGACAGAAACACACACAGGGGGAGCAGGGGACACACAGCCACAGGCAGAGAGGAGCAGGACCCACACAGCTTTGCCCCAGTGGGGCCCCCACGTGCCCACCTTGACCTGCTCCTTCAGGTATTCAGCTCGAGCCATGAGATTCTGAACCTGCCGAGGAAGACACGCCCATGGGTGCAGGGTGAGGAGGGGCCTTCACACTGAGCTCCTCCTCACTCCCGATGCTCTCCAGAACCCTCTGCCCCATAAGAACAACTTATCTCTGAGTCCTTATCTGCTCCTTCCTCCAGGAAACCTTCCAACTGCAGCAGCCCAGCAGACTTTCTGCTGCTGAGTTCCCAGATCCTGCCTGTCCCCTTGCCCTGACCCAAGCACCTGAGCCCTATGGAATACGTGGGGCCACTGACTTACCACATCTATGAAGTCTGATTCCCAGACCTGGATAACTCTGCGGGAACCCGAGAGGCGCCCCCAAATGGGAGCATGGCAAATGGGTAAGAGGAAGCTCTCTAACCCTCCCAACCCCAGTGGGTACCTCAGTGTGAAGCAGCTCCCGCCTCCGGCCGGGGGGTTCCGCTGCAGAGAGAGGAAGGGCACACGGTGAGGGCAGGGCAGGGCAGCCAGGGGCTGGGGGGAGTGTGGTGACAGGCCGTGGGGGGCCTCACCTGCCAGCAGCAGCAGCAGCTCCCCAAGGCTGTGCTGGTACAGGGCCAGCGCGTCCTGCTCCCCATCAGCCTCTTCCTCCTGCAGCCACAGGGATACCAGGTCATTTAGGATCATGACCTGGATTCCTCCCTGCCCCATCTAGACCCCTTCCATCAGGTACAGACCTTGGCCATGGCAGCTGAAGCCAATTCCAAAGCAGCCAGGAGGCGCGGCTTGTCCCGGGCCATCTCTGGGATGATGGGCAAAGGCTCAGGGTGAGGGGAGCGGCCTGCTGTTTCATCACAGGATGCCCACCCCAACCTGCCGCCCCCTCAGGTTGGAGGGAAGTTGCTGGGGAACTGGTGGTCAGCCAGGATTGGGGTCTACCTCTGAGCAGGTCTCGGGCAGAGGTCCCCTGCCTCAGCAGGGCCCGATTGGAGGAAGAGACGATGGCCTTGAGCTCCTCGGCCCTGGACACGTACTGCCCCACCTGCAGGAGGGCGAGGCGCTGAGGAAGGGCTGCCTCCTCCCCTCCCCCAACCCTCGCTGGCATCCACCTCCAGGTTCTCCCTCTGGGTCTTCAGTGACTGCCCCAAGGTATAACATCAGGGGTCAACTGAGGCTGGCCTGACCCCTTCCCAGCGAGAGAAGTTCCTCTAAGAGAGCCAGTCCCCGGAGGCCCCAGGATCCCTCACCCATTTCCTCAGGAGACTCTCACTCATTCACCTTTTCCTTAATTGCATCCTTCCGCTGGGCATCCACTTCATCTGCAGAAAGTAGGGGTTTATATGAGGAGTCTAGGGCGAGGAGACCTCTGCCCTACACCAAACTCACTGGACTTTGGAATCCCCCAAAGCACTAAGTTCCAGATTTACCCTCTGCCTTGTCTCCCACACAATTCTGGATGGGGAGCTGCTTATGCAATCCACCCACTGCAGCTGTGGCTGACCCCACCCCTGCTGCACCCGGCCTGGCACTCACAGTGCAGGGCAGGCACGAAGAAGTCCAGAGCCTTGCAGTAGAGAGATAAGGCGGCCGCGGCGTCCCCCTCCTGGTCCTTCTTCACTGCCTGCACCACCAGGGCGGTCTGGGGCACAGGGGACAAGAAGACCAGGAGTCATGCCCACCCACCATGCTCCCAATAAGGGGGGATGCCCTGAGTCCACCCTCTGCTTCCTGGCCTGGTCACCACTGAAAGGGGAAGATAAAACCCTGAACCCACCCTCAGCCCACCCATCTCCATTGGCTGCTCACTGCTCGTGCCAGGCTCTCCCCACTGGGCATGTGCTCCAGGTCCACCCAGGGGTGGGCAAAGAAATCCTGGAAGGAGATGCGACGGCTGGGGTCCCGCTCCAAGAGCCGCTGCAGCAGGTCCCGGCAGTCCTGGGAGAGCGGGGGCCGCAGGGGGAGCTGGAGGGAGGGGGTTACCAATCACACTAGGCTCTGGCCTGTCAGAACCACCCTGCCCCAGAGATACAAGTTTGACAGATGGGAATGTGAGACCAGAGGAACAGTGACAGGTCAGAGTGTTACAGCCAGAGAGAGCCAAGCCTTCTCCTCGAGGCTCCAGCCCACACCCTCACTGGAACCTGTGGCTGTCGTGGAACCCTTTGCAGAATCTCTTCCCCTCTCTGGAATACGCTCCCGGGAAGGCTGGGCCTAGGTCTGCTTTGGCCTTCTCCCCACGGGGCGCCTGTAACAGGCTGTGGGGCAGGCCCTTTGCTCCCTGTTGCGGGCTGATCTGGGCCTCTGGAACTGAATGGACCCTGACTTTCAGGCTAGAGCGTGCCCCAGCTCCATGAAGGTGGCCTAGAGTCTGTGACGGTGGCAGTGAGGTCTTCCACCTTGGGGCTCCGTCGCCCTCCACCCCCCGGCAGCTGCCAAGGCCCTGCCAGACCCACCTCAATTACCCGGTTGCTCCGGATCTTCTCTTCCAGCTCCGAGAACGACCTGGAGGCAAAGGGGGGCTGCCCGAAGAGGGCTTCTGTGGAAGGGAGACAGAGGGCAGGCTGGGAGGGAATACGGTCAAGCCTGGCCTGGCCCAATCCTGGAGAGGGGGCCTGACACCCCTCAGAACAGAGGGCCCAGGGCAGGAGTCAGCATCCTCATTAAAGCCCTTCGGGAGTGGCCCAGAGAGGCCTTGCCTGAGGACACACAGTGCAGGCCTCCAGGGGTAGGGGGCAGGGGGCAGGGGACAGAGCTCTCACCGTATAGGATGACCCCCACAGACCAGAGATCCACACGGGCATCATACTGCCGCTGACACACCATCTCGGGGGCCATGTAGAGGGGTGAGCCACGGAGCACATGCTTCTCATCCCAGGGGGACATGTGCTGTGCAAAGCCGAAGTCTGCAGGCAAGAGGCCAGGCGGCAGGGCTCGAATTCCAGCTGCCTCCGTTTCTGGCCTTTACAGCCCCACCCTGGGCCCCAGGGCAGGGGTCCTCCCACCCTCTAGACTCAGCAGGATTAATCCCACTTCCCTATTTTGCTCATGCCGTTTCTCTCATTATGAGCCTGGAACACCCTCTTACCTCTTCCTTTGGGGTTGTAAATCCTACCCCTCCTGCACAGCACCCTCAGGCACCTTTTTCCCAGGAAGCCCACCCTGATCACACCAGCAATGAGAATAAGGGCTCCCTAGGGGTTAGAACCCTCCCTCACTGTCCCACCGGGCTCAGTGGGCCTCTCTGGCCTCCAGTTTCAAGTCAGTTCTTCTTTAAAGTTTCTCAGGGGCCACAACCACCCCTTTCCCACCTCACACCTTCCAACACTGCCACAGATTGAGTCATAATTTGAGCCCCAATCCTGGGGCAGACAAAGTCCTAACCGTGGTCACACACTGAACCCTGACTGCTCACACATTGAGCCTGACCCCTACTCACAACACTGCTGGAGTTGAGTGTGGGTAGCCAGAGAAAGGCCCTACCTTTTGGTGATGGGGTCCATCCCTGGAACTCCCAGTCTATCGCTGTTTGATGACTCAATAAAGGGCTCCATGAGAACCAGGGCTGCCAAGTGAGCCCAGGCAGAAGGAGGCCTCTGCACACCCACCCTCCAAACCTCCACACCTGCTATTCCAGACTCACACCTGCCAGTTTAAGGTGGGGCTTCTCCAAGGAGCTCAGCAGAATGTTCTGTGGCTTCAGATCCAGGTGAGAAATGTTCCGTTCATGTAGGAACTGCAGGGCACTAGCTGGGGAGTAGGACCCATGCAGAGATAGGTCAGAGGAGCCCACTTCTCCCTCCCCAAGCTTATACCTGCCTCTTCAAGCCTGCACAACCCCAGGTATGGCCTGGCTGGTCCACCAAATGCTTTACATACAAGCACCAGGCTCCTATGACTTCTAGGAATTTGCCCCACTCCCACCCTGAGTGACCACTTTCCTCTCTTAAACCCCTTCACAAGTCTCCCCTTCTTCTAGAAGCCTCCTGGATGCCCCCAGCCCTTTGGGCTCTTGCTCTTCTTCTTGGTAAACCTCTTGGGTCTTTGGAATGTTCTAGGAGGTCCTTACAATACATTTCACACGTGGAAGCCTGACTCCCCACAGATGGGGCTCCTCTTTGTCTCTCTCACAGCATCTTTAAGTCAGAGATAGGTAAATAGGAAGGATGAGCCTAAAAATTCCAATTGGGATGGGAGGCAACTGCTAAGAGTGCCAGGACTCTAAGCCTGTGGCAGGGTCGGTGGGAGGACAGAGATCATGGGAAGCAGTGTCCAGCTGGGGTCAGAGGCTTTTACCCAACTGCTGCATGAAGACACGAGCCACCTTCTCGGGCAGAATCCTGCGGGTGTGGATGAAGCGAGACAGATCACCTCCCGCGCAGAACTCCATGATGAGGTAGATGTTGTCGCTGTCCCACTGTGGTGAGAGGCAGAGAGGAGGCTAGAAGACGGTGTCCGTTCTCCAGCCCTCTTTGGGGATGACCCCACCCCAGGCCCACACCTGGAAGTCTTTCAGCTGTACAATGTGGGGGTGTCGAATGCCCTTGAGGATTTCTATCTCTGTCAAGAGGTTTTCCACGGATGCCTTGTTCAGACTCTTCTTGGCCACACACTTTATGGCTACCACCTCGCGAGTGTCCTTCTGTGGGGACAGGAGATTTGAGGGCTCTGTTTTGAGGAGACCATGGACCATTTGTGGCCATTAGGGCTCTGGTTCCCTCTGCCCCTCCCCACCTCACTGGCCTACCCATTCACACCAGCATCAGGCTTCCCAGCTTCCCCTACTCAGGCCAATAAGGCCTGATTCTGGAATCCTGGCTTCCCCACCACCCTGGTTTCTCTGGTCCACAGCCTCTCCTTTCATTGTATTCTAGAGTGCCCCTGCTAAGGTATGTCATTCAGTGTTCTAAACTGCCCACTCTGCTTCCTAAGTGGGTCCAGCTGTCTAGAACCCTGCCCCAGACTCCTCCCAGCCCACAGGATGTATCCTACCCGTTTTGAGCCTATTCTTCAGCCACTGGCACTGCCTCTCCACACAAAACAGGGGTGTGTGTACGTATGTGTTTTGAAGACCTATCGGTGGCGGTCACCTCCTACCTCCTCCACGGAAGGTCTGCCTGGCACGGGGCAGACCCGAGCTGTTCTCACGCCATCTCTAACCTCTTCTGGCTTCCCCGCCCGGCACCGCGTGGTCTTGCTCAGGGTCCGGCAGGCCTAGGGGCCAGGCCCTCAGAAGTTCCCGAGACCCGGATTCCTGCCTCGCACAGAAGCCCCGGGCGCCCCGCACCCACCTTGGCATAGGCCTTGTACACCGTGGCGTACGTGCCACTGCCCAGGCGCTCGGTGAGGATGAAGCCGTCCAGCCGCGGGGGGCCCCAGGCGGGCCCCGCCATCCCGACCGCCCAGTGCCCGCCTCCGGGCGCTTCCTGGTTCCCGGCGCCGGGTTCCGGCCGGAGCGGAGCGGGAGAGCGCGGCGGCTCGAACGGACTCCACGCTGCCCCCAGCGCCGCCCGCCGGAAGTGCAGCGCGGTGGGAGGGGCGGGGCAGGGCTTCCCACAGCCCCCCGCGCCCCGCCCCTGCAGGTGCTGCTTCTGGTCGCTTCCTTCGCCTCCACCCGCACTGGAAATCACATGACCTGCCAGTACCCGCAAGATCCATTTGGGGATCCTGAGGCCCGAGAAGGAAGTTAGCAGAGGCCAGAAGAGGTCAGCCGGGGAATCCCAACCAGGTTGGGACAGTCCTAAAGACCGCCCGCATGAATGGGCGAAAGAGGCGGAGCCCAGCTGAACAGGTGTGTAAGATGGGGGAGAGATTTAAAGCCCTCCTCCCCAGAGACCAGTATCGCTGAAAATGGAAATACTGGGACAAAAAAGTACCATGGAAGAGGCCAACCAGTCTCAGGAAGGGTCTCGCCCCCAGGTGTGAGAGGCTTGACCTGTCACAGACCAGCCAGGGAGTAAACTGGCCAGATGCAGCATCTTCATTGTTCCCTCTTGCCTATGGCTGGAGTACCTCAGCCCCTACCCCATGGGCCAATCCCATCCTCCCAAGTTCAGCAGACATTAGGGCCAAGTTTGTCTGAAAATGTTTTTATTTAAGGACAAAAATTGAGATATAACATATACATTTGTACATGGAGAAAAAAATACCAGAAAGGAGTTTACAAAACCTTGGTCACTGCCATTATCATTCAGTGGCTTTGGGGCAGTGTGGGCCTCTGGGTAGGCCCCATGCCCCAGGGGCCTGAGGTTGGCCAGCTTTTTGAGAAGGCTCCTCAGCCCAAACACCCACTGCTACTGTCTCTAGAGGACAGGTTACAGGTTTTAACCATGAACTCCTAGGCACCCAACACAGTGACGCAGGTCCTGGCAAATCTCCAGGACTAGTGCAAGGTGACCTAGACTCTACTTGGAGTATGGGGGAACCCTAGAGGATTAATCTGGAACTCTCAGAAAGATGGCTCATCAGTCCAGCCTGAAGGATACAATTCTAGACTGATCCCCCTGTCCTCCCTAACAGTCATACAGGCTAGATATTGCTGACGGGGGGGCAGGATGGGGGGAGTAGAGTCTGAGGCCAGGGTAAAGGGCAGCTGTCCCTCAGGAAGAGAGGAAATCAAAACAAACAGGGCCACACAAACCACACCAGGTCAGACCCACCCTCCTAAAAAAACTGGTCAAGACAACTTCAGTTCGGTGTCCTCTATCCATCCCCATTCCCAAAATCCAACCGACCCCATTGCACATTCAGTAAATCTGAAGAGGGAAGGGTTCCAAGGGGGGCCCCAGAGGGCACAAGGTACTGCCCACACCAGGACAGTGAAGGGGGCCTCACAAGCTATGAAACTGTGAGAAACACAAGGCAGGAAAGAAGCTGGGGCAACCAGGCCAGAGGCTCTGGAAGCCCAGAGACCACCCTAGAGTAGTCTGGGGGCTAGAGCCTAGACTGCAGCTCAACAAGAAGGGAGCCCTGGGAGGCTACCCCAGCCTGGGCAGGAAGGAAGGGCAGGACTGTGGAAGCCACAGGCTGGGTCTGTCGAGATTCAGGCCAGACCTGCTGGGAGAGGAGTGGAGTCTCAGGACCCCAGCAGAAACAGAAGTCCACCGGGGGGGCCCCAGGTCAGCCGGTGATCCCAAATGTGTGTGTATATTTGTGTGTGTGTGCGTGTGTGTGTGTGTGTGTGTAGGGAGAACTTCAGTCCCACTGCTTCCAGAGAAACAAAAAAATCCTAACAAACCACCACCAGAGAAGGAAAGACAGCTTTGGTTTTTTTTTTTTTTTTTTTCCTTTTCTATTGTGTAAAAAAGTCCCTGTCCCTCCCTCCCCTTTCCTCAGGTGGGAGGGAGAGCTGGTTGCTGAGGAAGGAGGAAGAGCCATGGGCAAGACCCTCCCCAGGTCTGTGCTGGGCATAACCACTGCTTAAGGCACCCACGGAAAGTGCAGCTCAGAAGGCAGGCAAGAGAAAATGCTGGGGCAGAGGGAGGAGAGTCAGGAGGACTAATTCCCCTGGAAGGCTCCTCGGGCAGCAGACGAGGCGGCGCTGCGGAAGGTCCTGTTGCTGAAGATGCCCTGGGAAAACTCCTCTTGGGCCTGCTGGAAGCTGGCCCCTGTCCGGCGGTACAGGGAGTGCACCTGAGGAAAGAGACTGTGGTGAGAAAAGCCCGCGCTGTGGGCCACCAGGAAGCCCACCCTGCTGGCCTCCCCTCCGAGCCTTGGAGGAAGCCACTGGACCTTTGGCGATCCAGGAGGCCCAACTGCTGTAGAGATGAAATCCCCACGGTGAAGGCAGGACAGAGGTGCCTGCTTCCTTGGGTGTGCTGCTGGCCCAGCGCCCACCACTCACCCGCTTCAGGAGGAAGAGTGAGAGCACGGCACAGAGGGTGAAGAAGCCAGCCACCACCATCATGATGATCGACACAGCCAGGTCTTGGGTCAGTGTAGACAGGGCTGCGATCCAACCACTGCAAAGGGAGGAGGCGGCTGAGAGGGCACAGTGGGAATGGGCTCCAGAGCTACCCGTGAGGGGCTCTTCTCCAAGAGGCCACTGTGTGCTGAACCCCACCCAGGCACCTCCCTGCAGCACAGAGCCTTGTGGGCCAGAACCCTTGGCCACACAGACCAGGCCTCTGTGAAGGCCGTCAGGCCCCACACTGCCCATGGGGAATCTTCGGGCCATGTGTGGTCAGGGAGGAAGGAGATGCCTGCTACCCTTACAGTCAGGCGTAGCACTCAGTAGGGAGGGCCTTTTCCTGCTGCTTTGGGGGTTAGGGGTACGGGGGAAGCCTGGCTGCTCACTCCTGAGGGCCTGGAGAGGAGGACCACTGCCTTCATCCTCTCACCTCAGCTCCTCCCACTGGGGCCCAGGGACAGCACCTCTGCCTCTCGTCAGTCCTGTCTCCTTCCTGAGCCCCACTGTCCTCATCTACAGAAGGGGATAGCCTCACACTCTCTGATTTAAAAACTTACTACAAAGCTACAGCAATCAAAACACTGCAGTGCTGGCATCAGGATAGACACACAGATCAACAGAATAGAACTGGGAGTCCAGAAACAAACCTATGTATTTATCATCAACTGAGTTTTGACAAGTGTGTCAAGACCACTGAATGGGGAAGGAATGGCCTCTTCAACAAATGGTGCAGGGACAACTGGATATCCACATGCAAAACAATGATGTTGGACCCTACTTCAAACACATACAAAAATTAACCCAAACCTAATAATCAGACCTAAAACTATAAAACTCTTAGAAGAAAACAGAGATAATTCTTGATGACCTCAGATTTAGTGATGGTCCTTAGATATGACAACAGAAGCACAACAATACAAGAAAAAGATGACCTGGATTTCATCAAAATTAAAAACCTCTGTAAATCAAAGGATACTATCAAGTGTGAAAAACAACACACAGGAAAAAAATTTATAAATCACATAGCAGATAAAAAGCTACTATCCTGAATATATAAAGAACTCAACAAAAAGACAACCCGATTAACTTAATTAGCAAAGGATCTGAATAGACATTTCTCCAAAGAAAATATACAAATGGCCAAATAAGCACATAAAAGATGGCCAACATCATTAATCATTCAGGAAAGATCAATCAAAACCACAATGAGATACCACACTTCTGGACGGCTATAACAGAAGAAAGGAGAGTTGGTGAGGATGTGGAGAAACTAGAACCCTCATACTTTGCTGCTGGAAATGTAAAGTGGTCCAGCCACTGTGGGAAAGTTTGGCAGTTCCTCAATAAATTACACATAGAATTACTGTGTGACTCAGCCATTCCACCCCAGGATACATACCCAAAAGAACTGAAAACAGGTACTCAAAAACTTGTACACCAATGTGCATAGCAGCACTATTCACAATAGCAAAAAGGTGGAAAGCCAAATGTCTAACAACTGATGAGTGGGTAAAAATAATGCAGTATCTCCCAAAACAATGGAATATTATTCAGCCATAAAATGGAATGAAGTACTAACATGTGCTACAACATGAACCCTGAAAACAACATGCTAAGTGAATGCAGCCAGGCACGAAAAGCCATATATTGTATGATTCCATTTCAATGGAATGTCCAGAACAGGTAAATCCAGAGACAGACAGCAGTTTAAATGGTTGCCAGGGGCTCAGGGAATGAGGGAAAAGGAGTGAGTGCTTAGTGGGTATGGAGTTTTGTTTTGTTTTTTCACCTTACAGGATTTTATTAGGAAAGGAAAAAATGGAAAGTAATGAATTTTGGTTCCAACTGAATGGAGTTTCTTTACGAAGTGATAGAAATGTCCTAGAACTAGGTAAGTGGTGGTGTTTGCATAACACTGTGAATGGACTAAATGCCACTGAATTTTATACTTTAAAATGGTTTAAGTGGTAAACAAAATGATTAATTTTATGTGTATTTTACATCAGTAGCAGAAAGGGAAGAGGGATTATATCTAGCCAATCGTGGCTGTTCTGAGGGGAGATGAGAAAGGCACTGGGAGGCTGGAGGCGACAGAGATCATCCCAGCAGACACAGGCAGGGCAGCGGGGGCGGAGCCCAGGCCGGAACACAAGCCTCCTGACTCCCAGACCAGGGAGCAAACAGCAGTATTAATCACCGCCTTTTATGAGGATCTCACTTAGGGTAATGAGTAATGAAACTGGGTCACCAGTCAAAGAGAAAAGGGGCCAGATTAGAAACAGCAAGAGAAGAAAGGGGGGGTGGGGATGGAGGGCAGCGTGCACTTGCTCCGAGTGTGAGGTGAGTCACCCTCCCTGCAGCTCTGGACTCGCTAGTGTCACTGGAGGGAGGGGACCAAAATAGTGCAGGCCTTCCAGCCTCAGGCTTCCAGCCAAGGCCAGCCTGACCTTTCTGTAATGTTCCCTATGCACTGGAGCAGAAAGGAAAACATCAGCCATCAGCTTTTCTTTCTGAGACTAATTCTGAGCTGAGGACTGCAGCCGCCAGGACACTGATGCCAGCTGTGTGCTCAAGGAGAGCAGCCAGGAGGAGCCGAATCCTGAAGGGCGAGGGCTCCATCTCCTGAGGTTACACGGCCTCTGGAAAAAGTCACAGCTCAGACTCTGCAAAGGCCAGGACATCTGTCAGCAGCCTCCCAAACCCCAGGGCTTATCTGGGGCCTGTGGAAGTAGCACCAGCCTCTAGGAGGGCATGGCAGGAGCAGAGGAGGAGGAGGCCATCCAGTGCAGGACACAGCCCTGGGAGCCTATGGATTCATGCCAAGCTCACCCACACACCCGAGAACGTGGCGAGCAAGGCAAGACAGTAAGTGGCAACTGATGAAGAAGTGGATGGGGGCGTGAAGGCAGACCCGAGCTGACCCACCCACCCCTCTCCCTGCCATGGTGGAAAACAGGTCATCTGTGGGGGCTTCCTGGGAGCAGGGAAACAGGGCGCAACTCCCTCTGTGCTGCCCCAGGTCTTACCTGTCCCCCAGGTTAGGGATGCCGACCAACTGGATGATGTAGATCCCTATTTGACAAAAAAATACAAAAAAGAACACGAAGAAGCTGAAAGAGTTGTCGGACCTGTAGAGAGAGGGGGAAACAATAAGTCACAAGAGGGCTTGGGGCTCACCCTCCGCCTTCCTCACTCACCACGACACCTACCCCACCAGGAGCCAGGGCGCAGGACTGTGGGAGGAGAGCAGGCCAGTGGGCCAGCCACACTGCCCACAAGGACGCACACTCACCACCATCATCAAAAAGGGCTTGCCTTCCACTGCCTTCCAATTTAAGGGGTCAATACTTAACCCCCTCCTCAAAGAGCTAATAAAGTTGCTCACAAAGGACCATGTAAAGAGCCTAACAGTCCACCTCCTGGAGTACTTATTTGCATAACAGGCAAGAAAATCTAAACCAAAGGTATAAATCTTTAATAATAAAACTGGAGGCCTGGGTGGAAAAAAAAGGTATTTGGGGAGTAGGGAACACCAGACAAGACCGGTGTTTTGAGTACCTTCATCTCAGTGTCCTGGGGGCCAGAATACAGTGAGGGTGCAGGTTTTGCCTGCTAAATGCAGGGGAGGGTTCAGCTGCTGCCTCGCCCCCTCTACCAGGGAACTGCCAGGCTCCTGTCCTGAAAGCATCAACTATGAGGCACGATTCCAAATGCCCTAGGGGTCTGTGAGGTGGACCTATTAATGCCCACAGTATCTAGTCTATGTCAACCAGTCAAATACTGGTACTTAGCCATGCTCAGGAGTAATGGGGAGGTGGAGGGAGAAGCAGAAATGAGCATGGACAGGTGACCCATTGAGAGCTTCTCTAACTCTATCAGACTGACTATCAGAGAAGTCTGACTTCTATCAAAGAAGCACAGCCTCTTCCCCATGACTAAAATCCCACTGTATCAGACAGACTGGGAACAGAGGAAGGCAAGTAAGCCTCCTGTGCTTCATCCAAGGACACGGCCCAAAGCAGACCTCAGGTACAGCAACCGAGGAAAGCAGCCCTGGTCCCTGTGCTCTCACCATGGGTGGGACTGGGAAAGTCACTTTCCCCACCACTCTATTCTGATCCATGAGCCCTCAGCCCGCAACCAGGGATGCCAGCCACACACTCACCCCTTGCCCAAGCCCCACTCACCTAAAAGCCTTATAGATGGGTCGGTACCAACAAAGGAAGGCACAGGGGGTGAAGATCACAAACCACAGGATCGAGAGGCCGAAGTCTACTCCCTTGGTGGTGTCAATTAAGAACCAGGCCAGGCAGGCAAGCAGGTTCAGAAACAGAGTCACTGAATGCACTGGGGAAGGAGAGGGGAGAGAGAGGTGGGCTTGTGCCACAGTGGCTGAAGGGCTCCCCGACAAGGCAAACGACTCCCCAGAGAGGAAACGAGGTCCACGCTGTGGGGGCAGCTGCAGAGATACTAGAGGACCTCGGTCTGTACCTGGGCAGGGTTGGCTCCCAAATCCTGGTTTTCCAAGACCTTAAAACCAGGGACCAAACCAAGTTCCTAAGAGGTGATGGGACAGTCCAGGTATCTGAGGGGCAGTGGTGGAGGGCGGGGATGCAGCCCCAAGGACTGATCCTTGGGGAATGAAGCTTTTCTCTCAGAAACTCTTCTCCCTGCCCTGGATGGGCCACAGCAGAGCTACAGGGAGCCTTTTATCCTCGTTCCCAGGAGCCCAGGGGCCTGTGGGGAGGAAAGGCTTTCACGAATGAGGGCTTTTAGTGCAGTGAGCTCCGCAGGACTCAGAAGCCTCCAGCTAGTCCCACCCTACCTGACCTGTGGCCTGGACTGGCCCTTTTGGGGGAGGTTCCAAGGACAGGCAGCAGACTTCGGAAAGCAAATTATGTGGGCAGAAGGTAGCACCCACCCCAGCCCAGCACTGAGGAAGGCTGGAGCCTGCCGGGGAGGAGCGGCCGGAGGATTTCACCTGGCGCTCGGAGGGGCAGGAGCAGGACTCACACATCCAGAGATAGTAGAGCATCTTGCATATCCGCTGGTAGTCGGCAGGGATCTCAGCGGAGAAATCCTGATAGAAGCAGGGCTTGACAGGGCACCACGTGGGCAGGGGCGGCCAGTTGTTCTCCCTCACTGTGTGGGAAGAGGCGAGGAGGTGAGCCCGGCCTCAGCAGCGTGGTGCAGCACACACAACGCCCTGTTCGCGGGCCAAACCAGGGCTCCCAGAGGGGCATCAGCAAGCGGGGCTTGGGATCAATGGATGTGGAGTGGGATGGGAAAAGGGTGTTGGGACACAAACACCCAGAAGCTCACTCTAAGATAATGGACCTCAAGTTCACTGGGAAATACAGAGCTCAATGCCCTAACTGATTACTCTTATTAACAACCAGCCCATAAGCACAGGGTTCATGATCATGAGTAAGGAATCCTAGGACCAATGCCCTCACTCTATCAAAGAAAGCTCGAGCTGGGAAGGAGTGCAGAAACAATCTACATCCATTAGCAATACCCTGCAAGTCTCCTAACATCCACCTTACTGCTCTTCCCAGGACCAACGCCATTCTAAGATGAACTCGGCAAGGGCTCAGCAAAGCTCCGAGGCTGCCCCAGGAACAAGCGGGCCCGGGAACTCCGAGTCAGGCACGGCCACCTCGCTTACCATGTAAGTTGGCCACCGTGTTCTGCAGCTCCCGCTCCTTGCGTTCCAGTTCAGCTGCTTTCCTGTCCAGTTCTTCCTGCTGCCGGAGCAGGCTTGCCTGGGCTGCAGAGGCTACAGCCTGGAGGGAACAGGTGTCGGGGGGCAGCCAGACACGACAGACAGACAGTGTCAGCTTGAACAGAAGGCAGAAGGGCCTTGCCCATGCAGGGAGAGCCCAGAGGCAGTCCCAGCCCCAGAGTGTCTTGGGTACCTGAGACCACCATAGAGAGGCCAAGGTGACCAGCCCCCTACCATACACCATCTCCTGCCCCTGAGCCACTACCAGGGCTCTCCTCTCCCCTCATCCTTGAGCTTGAGATAGAAGAGAACTATCCCTCATATTGGAGCCAGGCAAAGTTCAGTTAAAGTGACCTTTGGGGTAACGGCAAAGGGAAAAAGGTCTCACAAGAGACTAACCTATAGCCAGACACCCAGAGACCCAAGCCTCATTTGAAGACCGTGGCGGGGTGTACATGTGTGTGAATGGGAAATGGTGCGCACCTGCTAGCAATGAGAGGGGATGGGAGATACTTGAGCCTTGTGTACCCAGAGCCTCGGGGGTCTATGTGTAAGCACCTCCCCAACCCGCCCAACCCCAGAAGCTGCGCAGGGCTCCACCTGAACTGTGACCGGCTGCACCCCGGGACAGCCCCTTAGGCTTGGCCCTGCTTGGCCTGGCTCTCACAGCGTGCAGAATCCAAGCTTTATTCCCTCTCCAAGCAGAGTGGGGTCTCTGAGTAAGGCAGCTAGGAGACTACATGTGAGGCTGAAGGAGCCTGGGCCTGGGCCTGGTGCTCCAGCCCAGGGCTCTGGTCCCCGCTAGGTGCTTCAGCTGTTGGGGCCTGGTTCCTTAAGTCTACAATCCTCTTTAGGATGTAGGTATCCCAGGATGATAAGCCAGGCATATGTGTACATACATATGTACACACACACGCTCTCTCTCTCCAAAAGGCGTTTTCCAAAGAGCTAAGTCTGCCTTCAGAAGGTAAACTTCAGGCAGTGGGTACAGAAGCAGGACCAGAACTGACCACACTGGACCACGCTGAGGGTCGAGCCTCCTCTCCCAAAGCCTGCGACTTTAGTTGAGCAGGACCAGGTCCCTTACAGCCTACCACCCAGCCGAACAGGGAAGTCACCCCTGCCTCTAAGGCCTGCCTCACCTCCACAGGGTTCTAGGGCCAGGGTGAAGCCCAGGGGCCCAGGCAGGGGCAGCACGTTCAGAGCAAGTCGAGTCAGAGGCAGGAGCAGCCTGGGGCCCACTAGATCCACAGCCCAGCTGAGCAGGTCCAGGCGCCCTGCCCTCACTACTGCTCATCTACACTTTGCCTACCTTAGGAAGCTTTCGCATGTAGCTGTCTCTGAGAATACTATCTCCTCCTAGCAGCATCTGCCTCTCTGAGAGCTTGCCCTCTGCCAGGAGTCTGGTAGGCGGGAACCTGCTGGCCTGTCTAAGCAGGAGCTGCAACATACAACTCCACTGTGGCTCATGCTCACCGGGGGCAGCAAGGTGCATGGGGGAGGGCAGTGAGGCGTGGAGGGGAGGGTCGGGCACAAAGCAGACAAGACTCACAGTATTTGCTGAAGGGACAAAGGAAAACAGGAAGGTGGACAGGAATAAATGAGGTTAAAACAAAAAAGAGAGGGAGAGATTCTGGGCCCTGAGTAAGAGAGAATCCTACCAAAGGCCCAAGAAGGAACTGGAATGGCACAACAGGGACAGATGCTCTCTAGGCCACCAAGGACCCTGGCTTGGTGAGCAGAGCTTATTTTGGGTGGTGGTAGTGGGGTGGGGGTGAGGATATAGGTTGGCAGAGCAGACCCTCCATGTGCAAGTGACCAACACCAAGGAGATGATCAGGAGGGCCCCTGAAGCGGAGCCAGAGGTTAAAGCCCTGTGCCCACCCGTCAATCTCAGGACTCAGCTACTGGTCTGGGTGCGTCCCTTTCTGGAAAGAAGAGGCCAAAGGGATCTCCGTCAACAGTACCTGGGGGGTTGGCTGAGTTGGCTCCACTGAGGGCTGGAGGACTGCTGGCTGCGAGGGCCCGGGGAGCTGTGTGACAGGAACCGTTGTCGCTGCATTTGTCTGCATGGGGCAGATCAGAGGAGGGAGGTAAGTGGGCCTCTACCAGTTGGCAGGTGGGGACAAGCCCTCAGGGGGTGAGTGATGTGCCTCTGCCTATGAGGGGCACTCCCTCTGGGCCTGCCCTGGGCCTCCCTCTGCAGCTTCTCAGCCAACAAGCCCCAGGCTCTGGGCAATGTGATGCCTAACCCAGAGCCCTGGCCTTGCTGCATCCAGAGCTCCCCAGTACTGCCCCGCCCTCTTCTGGGAGGTGCCCAGATCACGGATCCCAAGGAGAGTGTGGGTGACTTTCTCATCCCTACCCCTACCCCCTGAGTTCACATTTGGACTGTCCCTGGGAGGACTGCAGCTTCTCACATCTGTCTCTGTCACTGCCAAGGCTCCTTACCCACAGATGCCAGCACCACCCAGAGGACCTGAGCCTCAGAAAGAGGGCATGCTCACCAACCTCTGAGAAGGGGTTGAATTCAGCCAGGCCTCCCTGCGGGGCATTAGTCAGCTGGGTCACAGAGGGGTCCTGAGAAGGTAGAAAAGAGCCATTAGACACTGGGGAAAAAGGAGAACCCAAGTGAGGGGAGGGACCTCACTGCAGTCTCTTCTCCCTTTCTGGAAAGGAGAGGTTCAGCACAGATGACTTCCCAGAAGAGACCCAGAGCAAGCTTTACACTCTGAGGCCTGGGAAGAGAGACTACACATGTTCCTGTTCGTGCCCTTTACAAAATCAAAATGGTTTTTTGTGTTTATCTCTAGTGAGGGTTTTTTGTGGGGAGGGGTTGCTGAGGAGGGAAGTAAGAGGAGTGGTAGATTTACTTTTCACTTTATAACCTCTCTGTACTCGTTTTTATTATTATTATTATTTTACAGAAAGTATTATTCATCTTATTTTTTAAAGGACAGTTTAAGGTTCTGGAACAAAAACACGCTGCTGGCTGCCAGTGCTGACTTTATTAAATCATGCACACTTGCTAGGAATACAGATATGAAGGACTCAGATGAAAAGCCAAGAAAATGTTTTTGGGGTTTTTTTTCTCCTGAATTCTCTTTAAAAAGAAAAATGCAAAAATGTCCTCAGAATACAGACTTTTCCCAAGTTTTCAATCTTCTCTTTCCCATCTGATCGCTGCCAAGGCCAACCCTTCCGGCCCAGGGCCTCGCAGGGCTCCCTGCCATCCTCTCCACCCCAGCAGCCTCCGAGCTGTCTTCATCCCGCTCCTCCCCCAACAGAGCTCCTGTACACCAGGCCCCGCCCCCACACAAAACAGGTTTGGGGCTCAGGTCCAACCCAACAGTGACGCCTGGGGCTTGGGAGAAACAGCTGCCACCACGGTCTGCCAAGGCCCCTGTTTATTATGGGCCTGCATCCCCCAGCCCCCGGTCCCTCACTACTCTTCCAGAGGCCCCGGTCCTTCCTGCCCAGCTTCCCCCCAGCCTCCACAGACTGGATTCTTAAACACAATGTTAACCTTTGACAGACCTCAGAGAACAACCCCCTCAACTTTCAGACGTGAACATGGACAGTCGCTGTGGTGCAGTACTTATCTCAGTCTTGAAATGGGAGCTAGCACCCTATTCTGAACACTTATCGAGCCGAGGGTCAGTGTTGAATGTCACTTTTTCACACATACTGTCATCTTCCCACCGAGGCCACCAGTGCCTGGAGAGGAGACTGTGTCCGAATAGCCCCAGGGCCTAGCCCAGAGCTGGCACACAGCCCCATCTCACTTCCTGTCTCTGGATGGACTCGTCCTCTGCACCCCAGTCTCCTCTGCAAGGAGGCCATGTGGCTACGTCCTTTCTGCTGGACACCATCCTGGCCTGGTGGCTTCTGCAACTTGGACAAAGGGACAAGGTAAGGCTTAGGAGGCCACCGGAAGTTGGAGGACCCAGCCTTGAGGTTATCTGTTGGCTGAACGAGTAGTAGATTTCTCCCAGAATTATGGGGCTGGCTTCCTGCAAGAAAGGTTTATGGCTTTGTATCTGTTCCCGTTTCAGACTTAGCAGACGGCAAGCACAGCAGAGCAAGTGAGCTGAGTCACTGAAATTAGATCCACTGTCCAAGGAACTGGTTACCTGAGTCTGTCACTATAGGACAAGGACAGAGGGGCGGCTCTAGTAGCAGTTTTGGGTCATGGCATACACGCGTGACCCAGATGCACACGTTTAACAGGCAACCTCCAGATCCCTGAAGAGATGTCATTTCCTTTACCAGGGTCAGCCAGAAGAAGATTCTGGGGGGTGCGGGGACTGACTACTGTGCCCATATTGATCCCTCCTTCTTTTTCACAAATCTTAAAGACTTGGCCCTGGACCCCTCACCTGGCTCACCGTAAACAAATCCTGTCTCCACTAGCAGACTGTAAACTGCAGCCAGGAGCTTCTGTATCTAGTCCATACTTCTGGCTCCCTAGGGCTTGGTGAAGGGCCTGCTGCAAGCAGAAGCTCAGGTAATGTCTGGGGATAAAGCTGCATGCTGTAGGCCCTCCTCCACTTTCTCTGGCAGGTACTGGCCAAATGCTAGGACACAGAGAAGGGGAGAGCCACCTGCTTCATGGCAGCGGCCCCGGGCCCAGGAGCACCTTGCTTGGGAAAAGGAGCCTGGAACACTCTGGGAGACATGAGTACTTTCCATCTGAGGAGACCAAAGCTCTTTCTGAAAGGTGTCCATGGCTTCAAGAGAAGCGGAGGCCCGGTGTGAGAAGGAGGGAGGCGGAGGGGCTGAGAAGGGAGCTGGTGTTTACTGGGTGTCTACTATGTGCCAGGCTTACCACAGTGATGTGACTGAAATTCTAGTCACCCCAGAACTGGCCACTTTGTCAAGCCATCAGAAAAGAAGGTTCTACCAGCCCCTCTCAACCTGGTTCCCAGCGAGAATTAAGCCCCACTGCAATGACTTGACTTCTGTGCATCCAGGACAGTCCTGGTTATGTTCCATCCTTGGGAGAACGGAGAAAGCAGTCGCTCCAATCAGCTTCTGTGTCTATGGCTCAGCTGAGGAGCTCTGGCTGAGAAAAGCTACAACTCACCTCCTCCTTCAACCTCATGACCACCCTGTGAGGGAGGACTACTTAGCTGGCAGATGAACAAAGCCCCAGCTCAGAGAGAAGTGGCTCATCCAAGACCTCAGGGGTAGTAGCTGAGGCTGATTCTGAAGTCAGTCTGTCTCCAAAGACACGAGTGGCAAACCTGAGTGGGCAGTGCGTCCCCAAAGCCTAGCACAGGGGGCTGACCCACGGAAGGTGCCCAGCCAGGGTGGGGTTGGATGGATGAACCCCGCTCCCGAGGGAGGCTGACAAGGGCACCATGAGTGACCGGGACAGCTGCTTCTGCTCGGTTCCTTATTCCTGGACTTCAGAGCAGTCCTCTTGGCAAACACCCTTGGGAGGACACATGCAGAGAGCCTTGTAAGGACCACACTGACCGGCCTGAATGAGGACCCTCAGCTTTTACTCCAAGCCACAAATAAGAAGTCAACAGCAGCAATCTTCTCCACTCACAGAGCATGAGCTGACTCGTAAGTGCGTCAAGCAGTTATTTAAAAGCACAGGCAGAGCTAAGTTTTACCTCCAAAAAAGCAACCTGATACCCCTTTGGTGGCCAAAGGATGCAGACTGGCCAATGCCCTTCACTGAACTTGTAACAAATAAAAAGCTCCTGAATGCAGTTCTTTTCATTCAGCGAACAGTCACAGTGTGAGGGACACACCAGGGGAACAGGGCACAGCTCCTGCCCTTCTGGAGACTGCGATCTGGAAGCTGAGACGCGTGCCCAAAGCACCCGAGTGAAGACAGGAGGGCAGGGGAGGGAAGGGGGGCCTGCGCCGCGCGGGCTCAGAGGAAGGAAGCTTCCAAGATGAGGGGAGCAAGGGGAGCAAAGGCCAGGCAGGAAGCTCTGGGGTGGGGAACTCCCGCGGAGCTTGGCTGTGAGGGACCTGAGAGAAAGAACACAGGCACAGGTAGGCTGGAGCTCTGCCGGAAAAGCCCTGAAAAACACACTTGTTTTCACTGGTTTGGCAACCCCTCCCCGTGCGTCCCCGAGGTCCTGGCCTGCTCGAGCACACTGTGGCTCTTCCTTGCTCTCCCACCCCGCACTCCACCCAGGCTCCTGATGAGGGCTTTCTTTCAGGCTCCAAATAAGCACGTTAAATAAATACCTCATGGACTAAAACACTCGGCCATTTGCTCTGGGAGGCAGAGTCACCAATACTTTGGAACCTCTGTGACATCCCATTTGCTTTGGCGACAGACTGTGTGTCACAGAACAAGAAAGGGCAGTCATCCCCAGACTGGCTGGCTGGGTCCCAGGTGCACAAAGAGCCGCAGTTAACCTTGGTACTCGCTAACCCACAGACTGAGCATCCATACAAAGGAAATAAGACAAAATGTGTAAAAACCTGTATCTGTGAATGTATTCGTTGCACCAGAACATCTGCAATTGTATTTACAACTAGAGAAAAAAATCTGTATCTGCAAATGTATTCATTGCACTAATACATCTCCAACTGTATTTACAATTGGAGAAAAAAGCAGGAAAATGACTTAAATGTCCAGAGACAGTGAGAACAAGTACATCTGGGTGCACATCCCCTCGGTGGCCTAAACAGCCACTAAAAATCACAGCTATGAACACAGGGCAGCAACACAGAAAAGGCTTTGTTATATGAATATCAAATGATGATTCTGTCAAAAGTACTCATATAAAAAAGAGACTGACAGGAAAACACATCAAAATGACAATTGCAAAAGACTAGTAGAAATGGATGAGTTATTTTGTTTTCCAAATTTTCTATAACGTGACTATGTTATGCTTACGTTAAACACATATGTACACACTTACTTAAAAAAAAAAAGAGAGCGAGCCTGAGAACCCACCAAATGAGCAAGGTGCCCCTTGGGGCCTCCCTCCCTGCCACAGCGGTGATGTACGGAACCGCCCAGAAAGTAAATCTAACAGGTGGCCTGGCATCGAGGCCCTCGACAACCTGGCACCAGTGCTCCTCTCGGCACAGCCTGTTCTCAGTGGAACGAAGCCTCCTGCCATCTCCTTCCATCTCTGTCTGTCTACTCCCTACACAAACCATTCCATACCAAGCACAAGGCGAAAGAGCCTTGGCTCCTGCCCTCAGGAAGCAAAGAGCACAGAGAACAAAACAGAAGCCAGGGCAAGAAGTGACAGCACGTGTTCAGAGCTATAACAAGGGCGGGGCAAGTGCAGGGGCTCGAAGAAGAGGGAGGCGGGGAGCAGTCTGGAGAGTCAGGGAAGGCTTCATGGAGGTGGCATCTGAGTTGGATCTTGAGGGATGAAAGAAATTTAGAAAGCACTAAAGAGGGAAAGAAGAACAGTATTTGCAAAGACACAGCATCTTTATTTTTTTTTAAACACCTTTATTGTGGTATAGCTCCTGTACAATAAACTATACGTATTTCAAATGTACAGGTTGATGAATTTTGACAGATGCAGACCCCAGTGAAACCACTACTACAATCAAGACAGCTAACATTTCTACCACTCCCTAAGAGGTGCAGTTTTCAAATTCCCAATTTATCCCTTCCCACCCGCTTTACCCTCTGGTAACCGTGTGTGTTCTCTATGTCTGTGAGTCTGTTTCTGTTTTGTAGATAAGTTCATTTGAGGACACAGAATCTTTAAAAAGAGCTTGTGTGTGCTCAGGGAGAAGGTTCTGGAGGCCACAGAGTGAAGTGCGTATGGAGAAGAGTCAGGAGCAGCAGGGAACCAGCTTGAAGAAGAGGTCAGGCCAGACTGTAGCAGTTGGGACTTTACCCTACGGGCATCGGGGACAAGCAGAGATTGTGAGCAGGGAGGGCGTGATCAGGTCGGCCAGCAGCACGGGGAGCACAGTGCGGCGGGAAGACTGGCTGTGACACAAGTGTCCAGGTGGCTGATAGTGAGGACTGAACTACAGGATGACCCTGGGACAGAGAAGAGGGGCGGGACTCCAGAGACCCTTCTCAGGTAGACACCACAGGCTCGGGCACTCTCTGGGTTGGCCGGTGTATGGAGTTACCGCAGGGCAAGAAGGCGGGTGAAGGGAAGGAAAGGAAGGAGTTGAGTGAGTGGGGTTGTGAGCCTGGGGCACTGGCGAACAGTGCCACCACTGAGCAAGACAGGTCATGGGGGAAGAGGAACAGATTCCTCACAATCAGGTGGATGGGAGCGGAGAGAGGATCCGAAGATACTGGACTGGACTGGAGAGACCCATAAAATACACCTGGTTGCAAAGGGTGGAAATATCCGAGTGAGAGCTGGAAACACTGGTTTGAAGCTCAGGAGAAAGGTAAGAGCTAGAGTCTAGATCTGGGGTCACTGGGATGTGGATGCTACTCTGAAGTCACAGAAGTGGAAGAACTTACTCGGAGAGGTACACGGTGAGAACAAAGTCCAGTACAGGCAGGAGGAGGTGAGAGTTACCAGGACAAAGAGGCTGAGGACGGAGAGAATTTTGAGACAGACTGGCCAGGTGAGCATGTGCATCACAAGCAGCAGACAAATCTCGGGCCCACGGCTCCCAAAGAGATCACAGGATCCCAGCGTGAGGAGGTGCCTGGGGCTGTGGGGGTGACAACACAGAGAAGTGACTTTAGGTTCGTGGTGCTCCTTCACCTGAAACACCCTCTCCTGCCATGTGCCAGGCTTTCCGCTCTCAGCCCAGGCCCTTCCTACCCCAGGACTCTGCCCCATTCCTCTTCCGATCCCTCACAGATCCTCCCGGCAAGTTCTGGCTGCCCTCCCTGCACCTAAGCGAGTATTTCTTAGCTCTCCTGCCAGGTCAGAATCTCTTGCAGGCCATGTGCCCATTCACCTTGGCCTCCTGCACAGGCCCTCGGAGCTGCAGCCACTCAGTGATGTGCACGGATGCAACAGCATCTCAAAGAAGCACTGCTGGATGGGCCGTGCCTTGCTAATGAATGTGCACTTCCCTAAGGAAGTGGCAAGTGCCCCTTGCTTGTCCTGGTTAAACATTACCAGGTCTCTGAACTCAGGATCATCCTAAACCAAGTGGCTCCAAAGAAAAATTAACAGAAGTGTAAGGTCAAAGTTAAACTGTGTCCTCTGGCCAAGCGCTAACACCCAGCCTGGCTCCAGGTGCCAACCATAAAGGCAGTTAAAACTATATGAAACTTGCATTTTCAAATTTCTCGAGACAATGCTCCTGTTTTACAGGAAAGTTCTACCAGGTCCATCCAGTGGTTTTGAGAATTCCCAAAGCTACAGTCAAGCTGGAGCCCACCCTCTCTGGGAAGTAACAAAGCCCTCACTGTCTGAGCAGGGAACTTCATGTAACTCTGTTCACACCCAAATCACATTTCTGCTGCCACTTTCTCCTCCCACAGGGGAGATATGTTTTAAATCCTTGGGAAGCAGCCACACCAATGAGATTATCTTTTAACTGCAAGGAGGCAGCGTGTGAAAGTGATACGGTGTGATCTGGGAACTCACGAGTGCTGAAAGGCTTTCTCTGTTCAGCACCACCAGCTAGCTAGTCCACTCCCCCTCTCTAAGATCAACGCTGGCTGCCTGCAGTAACCTGGCAGAAACGCCAAGTAGGAAAGCAGCCCAGACATTTGCCTGGGTGACCTGCTTCTTAGCGGACTGCTGAAAAATAAAATGGGCAGCACAGTGCCCACCTGTGGCCCTCAATCTCTTCATCACCTGACTGGACTTACTGAGAAACTTTCAGAAACAGACATGCTGGAATCAGCTAAAAGCAGGACCTGCCTACCCAGATGGTACAAAGTAGATGCGCCACAGCTAACAGAGGGATTAGGGAGTGCCGGTGGAGGTTGGGAAATCAGCCACACGTGGCTTGCAGTTTCCTGCTTCCTTCTAGGAGTTTCATAAGCCTCTGCTGCACTCTTGTGACAACCTCCCATTCAAAGTCTTACTTTGCAGGAAGTTTTCTAATAATCCCATTGTAACGATCCACAAGGAGGAGGTCACAGAAGCCCACGACCACAGTTTGGGGTGAGGATGGAAGTAGGGTGCGGAGGCATAACGTGTGTAAGGAAGCCAACTTAAAGGTGCACCAGGAGCCTCAGGGGACATTACACGAGTTAGCAGAAAAAGGATTCCATGGTTGAATAAGTTTGAGAAATGCTGGGTCAAGTAAAATTGAGCAAATATCTTTATTGTAGGGTTTCTCAAGAGACTTTTAACAAACTAACAAGCCTGGTCAATCTTCAAGAAAAATAATTCCCAAACTAATTTGACCACAGAACCCTGAGCACCTTTTAGGACTGGTATTACTCAGAAAATATGCTGCTTTAAAGTAAGGTCTTAAAAAGCACAATACAATCTGTATTATTCCAGCCCCACACACTGAACAACAACAAAAAGCTTACCTAATACTAGTTTGTTACTTTCACTCCACCAAAACTCTCATTTTAAGAATGGTGACAGTGGTGATGAAGTTACATTCTTTCCTTACCTGGCCTAAATAACCCCAAGGTGGTTTAAGACTTTGAGCTTCCAAAACCTTTAAAACAGCATTGTCCTGGGAATGGACCCAAGTCTGAGCCCCTTCCTGCTTCGAATTAGCTGGTGACTCTGGCATGTCCCATCCTCACTGGGTTCCTGGTTTCCTCATCTCTAAACTGAAGAGGTTAGAAGACATTTCTGAGGATGCTCCCAGCTCTAATAGTCCACTGTAGACTCTGAACACTAAGTATATTTTCGTAATCACCATGGAGTGAAGGAAAAAAATGAAAAGCTGGCTAGGTGTGACACTCTCTGTGCCTGTCGCCTCTCTACCTGCTCCCTCCTGAGTTCTGTGCCAACACCCTGGGTAAATGAAACTGGGCTCACACCCAGTCACCCAAGGGCTGCACCCTCCCAATGTCCCAGCCCTGGCGGTCAGGGAGGAACACACTACCACCACGAGGAGAGGGAGGGCAGCTCTCCAGGAGGAGCTTGGGGGCCTCACGTCCAACGTTCCCTCTCCTGACACAAGTATGCACCAAGAGGAAAAACCCAGCCCAGGGTAAGGAGGAGAAGAATCGCAGCCAGCCAGCCCTCTTCTTCCCACACAGGATTCCCCACCAGATGTTGCTCTTTACAGGACCACAGCTGCTTCCTGTCCTGCTATATCCTGGGGCTGCCTGATGGACAGAATATCTTGCTTGAATGCAGAAGTTACTTCCACCACAGTTTGCACAATCATTCCTGGGGATGGAGATGTGGTTTAAGACTTTCAAGCTGCTATTAATAGAGGGCAGAATTTAGGCCAGCTATCTTGCCCATTGCTAGCACTGGGGGCAAGCTCCCTGCATCTTTGGATAGCTGACTGCCTCTTACCGGATAGCAGCAGACATTTTACTTCTGATTCTGACAGGACAGGAAAAAAAGGCACACCATCACTCAGCACACACAAAGGCTACTAGATCCTTTCTAAAACTCAAACTCCAGTATCATACAGCATTTTTATAATTAAAGCAAAACAGTTATCTAAAGACACTGGCAGAGAAAAATGCAAATGTTCTTTCTTTACTCAAACAGAGATGACTCCGTTATATAAGAGATAAAGTCCTCCAAACAGTTCTGTCAAGAAGCATTAGGCTACAAGAGGAATGTTAGGAATTCCCTGATGTTACAAAGAACAAGCTACCAAAATTTGCCTTGAGGGCTCCCATTAACCAAGTCACCTTAAGATCAAGAAAGAGGCATAAACTTTTCACTCTAAGACAGCATATAATTATTTCCTTCTGGTCTCCTTTGTGTTTGTTCTGACCCTTGAAGGGATTCAGGGTAGGAAAGCTCATGCTGTGAGTTGCAGGAAGGACCCCTCCAAGGACTTCCCTTACACCTGCAGGAAACTTTGAAATTGCCAATGACCAAAACAAAGTGCAAGCAGGATGAGTTAATGTGCCTGGTGACATCCTGACAAAGCAGAAAGCTCAGGGCTCATAAATCACCATCAGCAGAAGCAAGCTTCCCTGGAACTGGTTTTGAGCAGACACAAAAAAGCACAGGAGTTTTGGATCTAACAGGAGTCCCAACCCTTCATCATGGAAAAGAATATCCCTGTGCTCTTAGCTCAAAGGTAGAAAGGCTTTGGCTTTAAGTAGAAAGTCTGTTTCTTCTTCGATCGTTTGTTCAAAACGTCAGACCAGCTCATAGGTCAGCACATCTCAATTACCCTGTCACCACACACAGGTCCACAAGACCAACATTCCTTGTGCTTCAAGACCCTCAGAGGCCCCTCACGTCTCCTCCCTCCCTAACCTGAGCTCTCCCATCTAGCCAAAACCCAGTCCAAACTAGACCCATGGGCCAAGGTGTGGAATTGTTTAGTTTACCAGCCTTCCTCTCCTGACAAATCTTCAGGGGATCTCCTATAAATTACATGTTAACTGGCTGTGTGTGTGTGGGGGGGCTGTCTTGAGATTTTTCTCACATTTTTCCATCCCACTAGAGGCTTCCACTGCTTCATTTTGTTGCTGTCACCCTCTCTCATAAAGGGACTCAAGGCTGGTGTCTCCCCAAGACTGCAGGATGTGGTAGCCACATTCCTCCCCTCAGATGAAGTCGCTTCTCTCCCTGAAGCTGGGGGTGGGGTCTCCCTGATCATGCCTGCTCCAGTCCCCTTCCCTAGCAGTGTCCAGTCTGACGGGCTACTACTCCCAGGCTACTAGATCGTCCCACCTCTCCCCAAAGTAAGGCGCCCCTCCCCCTCAGCTGTTCCACCTGCAGTTAGTCCCGCCCCCGGACGCTACGATAGGCCAGCCCACAGAGCCCGTTCTCCCATTGGACAGACAGCCCGTCCCTCCTAAGCCACGTCTCCCGGTTCTAGCGAAAGAGGCCCAGGCGGCGGCCTTTGGTATTAGAGACAGCTATAACATGAGGGCTCTACCTGGAAGGGGTTCACGTCCACTGGGTCCGCAAAGGGGTTAGTGTCGAAGGCCGACATGGCGGTCGGGGGCTGACGGGCGAGCTCCGCGAGCGCTTCTGCCTCCGGACACCCAAACCCAGCAGCTATCTTCGCGCAGATCCTCCACTTCCGTGAGCGAGGCAGCCGTTCTGGCGCAGGCGCAATGCCCTCCCCGAGAGGCGTGGTCACGTGACGTCACAGAGAGCCACCTCCCCTTCCTGCAGCCCACTACCGAGAGGTGGGTGGGCGTTCCGTTTCCATCCGCTCCTTCCCTCTCTCCGTGCTTCAGTGGTCGCGCGGGCACCCACTGTTGGGAAGCCAGAGGCGGGGCCGGAGCCGTTCCCAGCTGCCGCTCGGTCAGATGGCTTCCACCTTTGTATTGGGAATCCCCCAAAGTAAACTCCCCAAGTAAACTCCCCATAGTGGAACTGGAAGCTTAACCCCTTTATTTCCTTGGAAGGCAAGTTTGGGAAGTATGCACTGGTCCAGGCAGGGAGCCGAAGTACGAGCCTACGGTGGGAGTGGGGAATGGAGTGCCTGACTGGAGAGCCAGGAAAAGGTTCTGGTTGTAAGCGCCGAGCCGAGAGGCTGTCCCCATCCTAGCTGAGCGCTGCTTCTTTTAGGCCTTGCCTCCTGAGGTCAAGTTTTATCGTTTTAGGGGTAAGGATCCCTGAGCCCAGACAGGTTTAGGGCCTGAGCTAGAATTAACCTGGGCATCAAGCATTTACTAAGTGAATGAGGGAGTTCAGCAATAAGAGCCATCAGCCATGAGGGAGATAGCCGATTCATGCCCCTTATTTCTGGCTTTGTACTTTTCTGCTGCCACTGAATCCAGCCACTGTCATTCCTTACTCTGGACGAGTACAGTAATCAGTCTGTTGTTCATGTTGTAACAAGAGATAATTCAAAGGGCCAAAATTACTATGGAAGTTTCTGTCTAAAATTCTTCAATTGGGAGGAGGGATAAAGTTTGGGATTAACGTATACGCACTACTATATATAAAACAAATAAACAACAAGGGCGTACTGTATAGCAGAGGGAACAATATTCAATAACTTGTAATTATAATGGAAAAGAATCTGAAAAAGAATGTATATATGAAACAATCACTTTGCTGTACACTTGAAACTAAACCAACATTGTAAATTAACTATACTGACTTTAAAAAAAGAAAAAAGGTTAAAAAAACCCTTCAATTATTTTCTGTAAAGGCTCAACTTCTCAGTTTGGCCTCTAGGTCCTGCAAGATCTGCCCCCACCTATCAATCCTTCCCATTTCTTCTTGTGCTTACCCCCACCCCCCACCACTGTGCATTCTAGCCCTCCTAGTGACTTTTCAGTTACTCAAACTTCCTGCCTCAGTGCCTTTGCACAGGACTTTTTCTCTTTCTGATGTGCTCTTAGCCCATGCCCTCATCATCCTCTAGTTAACTCATACTTATCCTTCAAATCCAAGCCTACATGCCCCTTCCTCAGGAGCAGCTTCTCTTCACTATAGATTAGATCAGCCCCTCCCCCACAACATAAACTCTGTATTATCCTGTGCTTTTCTTTCATAACACCTACTGCAGATTGTAAGTCCACACTTATATAGGTGGTTATTTGTTTGTCTCTCTCTCGCACTAGACTGTAAGCTCCACAAGGGTAGGAGTAGCATCTGTTTTGCTCACTCTTGTATTTCTGGCACCAACATAGTACCAAGCACATGATAGGCATGTAGTAAATGTTTACTGTTTCCCTCACCCACTTTTCTGGGTCCAGATCAACATGTCTCCAGGAAATCTCCTCAGGAGGGAGAATGGGAAGAATGGGAAAGGATCTATGTTTGTGTCCCCTTAGAAACTACTTACCCTACCCCCCCACTCCGGCCACCCCTCTAGGGCAGTGTAAGGGAAAACTCTTGTGTTTCTCCTTTACTAGTCAAACAGAACATTTCTCTAACCAGACATGTGACCAAGTCTCTGACACCAGATGGAGGTCATTCAATTCAGTTCTGACACTGTCTACCTGGATAGTAGCTAACATGTCAGATTCACAGGTTAAGTAAGGGCTCAGTCCCACAAGACTGTCCCCACTTCATAGGCTGGAAAGAGAAAGAAAAATGCCATATAGTATCACTTATATGTGGAATCTAAAAAAAAGGACGTAAATTAACTACTTATTATTTATAATTTAGATGACTGATTTCTTGAATATATGTAAGCACATTTGATTGTCCTTTGTAATTGGATCACTGCATTCTGTTGATTCTTATTTTGTGGTTGGCTTTATTCCTTTGATAACTGTGTAAGTTTAAAAAGCTAAAGCTCTAGGGGGGCAGCTACAGCTCAAGCAGTAGAGTGCATGCTTAGCATACACAAGGTCCTGGGTTCAATCCCCAGTACCTCCTCCAAATATAAATAAATAAATAAACCCAATTACCTCCCCCTCATTAAAAAAAAAAAGCTAAAGCTCTAAACTGTTCTTGGAAACAATGAACAGTACATATATGTAAACTAAAAAAATGTGCAATATATCTGTATTTACATGCAATATATTGTATATGTGCAGTCAAATCATAACAATTCTACCTAATATGAAAAGTGAAAAAGATAAATTTACCATTTGAATTTAGAGATGATTATATTCTCAAAAAAAAAAAAAAAAAAAAAAGACTGTCCCCACTTTAGAGGCCAATTGCAAGGCCCAGGTCATTCTCAGCTGTATTTCTATAATTGAGGTTCCCATGATCCCCTCCCTAGGTTCAATAATTTGCTAGAATGGCTTCCAGAACTCAGGGAAACATGTTTATGGGCTTATTATATAATAAAGGATATGGTAGAGAATACAGATGAACAGCCAGTTGAAGAGATACATGGGGTGAGGTCTGGGTCCTGAGCATAGGAAATTCTTTCCTTGTAGAGCAGAGGTGTGCCATCTTTCTGGTAAGGGGATGTGTTCACCAACCTGGAAGCTCTCTAAACCTAGTAGTTCAGGGATTTTTATGGAGGCTTCACCATGTAGGCATGATGATTGTTAACTCAGTCTCTCCCCTCCCTGTAGGATGGGAGATGTGGCTGAAGGTTCCAAGCTTCTAACCATGGCTTAGTCTTTCTAGTGACCATCCCCTATCCTGCAGCAACCTGGGAGCCCACCAACAGTTGCCTCATTAGGACAAAAAATGCTCCGATCACCTGGGAAATTCCAAGGAACTTAGGAACTCTTTGTCAGGAACCAGGGTCAAAGACCAAATATTAGAACCAAAGATGCCCCTAGCACTCTTACTGTTTAGGAAATTACAACGGTTTTAGGAGCTCTGGTCAGGAGCCAGTTATGTCACAGCATCACAGGCAGCCTACAGAGATCTTTGCAGTCTGCAGCCTAAGAGGAGAGCAGTCCACACAACATAAGGCTGTCCTGCCTCCTCCTCATCTTCCCAGCCAAGTACATTGATGGATTGGTGAAGAAAGAATGGAATTTGATATCTTCAGTTTGATGCTTTCCCACTCATCTGTCTCTGAAGACCCCTGAGATCTGTCTGCTTCCCTGTGGAAGGGACATCATGCATTTATTCACTCATTCACTTATTCAACAAGGGAAGATGTATAGCAGGTTGCAACTCTTTGCTCTTGGACCAGTTAACCTCTCTGAGATCCATTTTTCTCATCTCAAAAATGGGGCTAATGGCAGTACCTACCTCATTGGCTTGTCTTGAGAATGAAGTGAGAGAATTCTTGAAAAGGGCTAGCACAGTGTTTAGTACATGACAAACAATGAATGTTAGCTGCTATTACAGCTGGAGCCCTCAACTTGGCACTGACAGAAATGTGAAGCTGAATTAAACACGGTCTAGAAGGAGAGAGAGAGGAAAGCAGATCATCACTAGATAATAAAGTGTGATCAGTTCTATTACAGCTTAACAAGCGAGAGTTAAGGGTGAAAGGTTCTAGGTTCCCCCAAACACCCTAGTTTCCTTTACAGATATATTTTTCTGTGTGTAGGGAGGGTGGTGTGGGGTGGGGGCTCTGCCTGTCCCAACAATCTACGTTCTCCCTTCTCTAGGCAGAGATACTATGAGAAAGTGACTTGGACTTCAGAAATGGTGGTAGTGCGAGGTGCTCCAAGAACCCCCTGTGCCTAGACTAATCCCTCATTCTTCTCTCAGAAGGTTCATATGGCTAGGAGGGGTCCGGGGAGAAGGGATGAGGGGGTTCAAAGGTAGGAGGTTATGTGAGATATGCTGTTTGTATGGTTCTTGTGTTTTCTGTTTTATTATTCCTTGGTGTATGGTGAATCTTCCTTTGAAATGCAGGCTGACTTATTTGAGCCAGGGAATCCTTGGGGATATCAATGTCCACAGTTGGGCAGAACATTGCAGAGGAAACAGCAGCCCCTCTTTCCCCTGGACATGGATGGTAGAGGCGGTGGGGACAGTGGGGAAGGCGGGGAAGGGAAGGCAGACTCAGGACTGTAGATCCTCACTCCAGGTTCCCTGGAGCTTTGGCTGTTATGTTCCGGGGCCCCTCTGGCTGGCTGCCCTCTTCCTGGGCTGTTGACTGAGGAGGTCCAGTTGTCAGATTCTTTCTCCACAGTATATAGAAAGATTACTTCACGGTCAAGGCTCAGCCCAGCCTTCGCCATGCAGAGCTCCTGGTGACTTCCCCTGACTTTTCTGTCTGTGACTTGTGAGCAGCTCAGTCTGAAGGAGAAGCTGGGGTTTGAGTCCTGCAGTTCTTAAGTCAGGGAGAGTCAGAGGAGCACCAAGAACTGACTGCCTTCCTGAGTCCCACATCATCCCATCTGACCCTCCAACAAGCCGGTCAGCCCAGCATTATTATCCCCAGTTTACAGAGGAAGAAACTCAGACAGATTAAGGGCTTTGCATGTGACATTTGCCATCATCATAAGCATTGGTGAATTCCTGCTGAGATCACAGCAATTCTTTGCTCAAACCTGCTAATGAAAACCCGAAGTCCTCACAATAGTCTACAAAGTTCTGCCTGCTGCCTTTCTTCTCCAGCCACCTCATTTGCGACAGCCCATCCTGCTTACTCTGCTCCAGCCACTCTGGCCTCTTTGCTATTTACTCCAGAATATGACAGGCACATCTCCACGTTCCCACCTCAGGGCCTTTGCTCTAGCTGTATCTTCTGCCCAGAACATTCTCTCTTCACTTCCAAGTCTGAGCTCCCAACTCATCTTCTCAATGAGCCATAACTAGACAACCTTTTAAATTCTACAAACTGCCTTGCACTCCCACCCACTCCCCTTACTTTTTGTAGCACTTACCTTTCAACTTACTATGTGATTTACTTATTATATTTGTTTGCAGTCTTCCCGTTACCAGAATGTCAGTTCTACAAAGGCAAAGTAATTCTTATCTCGTTCTCGGATGTATCTCCAGCCCTCAGAACAGCCTGCGGCATTTAGCACATTCTCAATAAATATGTGACAGGTGAGTGATGAAGGAAGGAATGCTGAGACCCAAGATTGCGAGCTGGAGGCCTCTAGGCTGGTGGACGGTCCTCCTGAGAGCTGGAGGGTGGGGGGATTCAGAGTGGGAGGGGTGGACGCGCGGGGCGCACGCGCCTCCTAGAAGGCGCTCGAGGAACTACATTTCCCATGAAGCTCCGGGCGCAGAAGGGCCGCGGGTGCTGCCGGGAAAGGTATACGTGAGAGAAGCCAGACCGGGTTCCGCGAGGATGGCCGCTCAACGAGGTGGGCTGTTGGCTGGGGTACCAGCGACTGTGGGGGTGGGTCGCGTCCTCGGACCCTTCCCGACCTGATATGCCAGGTCGAACCCACCTGTAAGGCTCCGCGGAAGGATAAATGGGCGCCGGGTAGACGAGGGGGCACTTAGGTTGGGGATTGAGTCATTATTGCAGCCCTCGAAAGAGGGTCTTGAGAAAGAGGGAGCTGCGCGTTGGTTATTTCGAGACGAGGTGCGGTGGAATAGGTTCCTCCTACTTCCTCCCGGTCATCTCAACACAACTTTCTGCCTCAAGTCAGCAGAAGGTCCTTACTGCCCGTTTTACATCGAGGCCAGCAAAGGAGAAAGGTCTCAGCTAACAGCCTACAAACCTCTTACTGACTCTCCCCAGACAAAACCCTCTGCTCGAGTCTAGTTTCCCGGGAGAAGTGGGGTCAGGCCTCAGGAGTGTGGAAGCTGACTTTCTGTCTGTACCCCCAGTATTCCCACTGTCCTGTGTGGTGCAGCAGTATGCCTGGGGGAAGATGGGTTCTAACAGTGAAGTGGCTCGGCTGCTGGCCAGCAGTGACCCACTGGCTCGGATCTCAGAGGACAAGCCATATGCAGAGGTGAGACCTGGGCTGTATTTCAGCTTACTTTAGCAACAGCTGAGACCAAGGGACTCTTCCACTTAAAGGGCCAGAGGCAAGTCATGTGGATTGGCTGGAAAGGGGAGGCAGCAAAGAAGGAGGAGGCCCTCTTGGCTCTTCAGATCTGTGCAGGTCAATGAATCCAGACGGTAGCACCAAAAGAAGTCAGGTTTTGTCATAGTAGACTGGGATTTCCAGTACCCTCTTGCTTCCCTCAAGAACGCTCAGCACTTGCTAAATTTTATTTTAATTTATCTTATTTTACCTATATTTTTAGCACTTACTGAATTTAATTCAGCCCTCCTTGACAATTAAAATTTTTACTTTGACTAACTTTGACATTTTTAATAATCTAAAATGTATCTTTCTTCTGCCCATTTAGCAGAGAAAAAGCCAAAGCACAGGAAGACTTTAGCCTCTGCTTCTGAGACTGCAATAAATGAATTTACTTAAACCCCTCACAGAGCCATTTGAGAGTCAGAGCTTTTCACTGACCGTGACAGTGCAAGTGTCGTTCACCTCACTGGACAGATGAGGAAACTGAGACCCAGAGACTGGGCATAACTACCCCAAGCCTCCACAGCTGGTTGGAGCCAGAGCCTGGACTAGAGTGTTGGTCTCCTGACCCCCGATGTTCTGGGGTCTGCTGCCCTGATGTGTGTCTGTGATGGAATTTATACCCAGTCTTGGGAGGCCCATCTCAGGAATCAGCTGCCCTATGGGGTGCACAGGGTAATGAATTGGGTCACCAGCTGTTGGTGCCAGATTCTTCCTTTTTCCCTCCCAAGTTTCCTGTTTTTACAGCTGTGGATGGGGACCCACCCTCGAGGAGATGCCAAGATTCTTGACAACTGCATCTCACAGAAGACCCTGGGCCAATGGATTGCTGAGAACCAGGACTGCTTGGGCTCAAAGGTCAAGGATACCTTTAATGGCAAGCTGCCCTTCCTCTTCAAAGTGCTCTCGGTTGAAACGGCCCTGTCCATCCAGGCACATCCTAATAAGGTACAGGATCAGTGTAGGTTGCAGAGGTCAGGTAGAGAAAAGCATATGTCAAGGCCCTCCCACAACTTTTACTGCAGCTTTTACCACCCCACCCCCACCGCTCCCTGCCCAATGCCAGGCTCCAGACCAAAACTAAATCCAGGCCTGACAACTTTCAGTTTAGCTCTGCAAGGCCAGCTGCTGGTAAGTGGACAGCTGACCAGCCTGTGCCAGGGGAGTTTTTCCAAGCTTGTTCCTGGCCTCCCCTCAGTCAGCCCAGGACTATTTATGTCTGCCATTTTCCACTTGGCTTTCTGGGAGATGTCACCTAGGACAGGGCAGGTACCCTAGTCATTGCCTCAGCTCCACTTCCATAGTCTTTTCTGCACAAGCCTGTGAGTCACAGCCTAAGGATTTTTCTGTCCAGAGTCCTCATTTCTAGATGGGGAAAGTAACGCCCAGAGAAGAGGGATTGACCCAGAGTCACACGGCTTATTAATGTCGGAGCTTGGCTTGGTGTTTGGGTTTCCTGATTTGCAAGCCAGGCTTCATAAATTTGTCCCAGCTCTCCCCCAGATTTAGCCCACCTGCCTGTGTTGGCTGAACCCCAAGTTTCCGAATTATGCCTTGACTGGGCTCATTGCCAGGGGTTAGAAGCCACTGCTGCCTGGCGACTGGGGAGGGTAGTGGGACTGGTGTCCTGCTATGTGATGGCTGTACCATGACCATCCTCCTCTTCCCCTGGCCATCCCACAGGAGCTGGCAGAGAAGCTGCACCTCCAGGCTCCACAGCACTACCCTGATGCCAACCATAAGCCAGAGATTGCCATTGCCCTCACCTCCTTCCAGGGCTTATGTGGCTTCCGGCCAGTTGAGGAGATTGTCACCTTTCTGACAAGTAAGGTTGGGCAAAATGCTGAAAGCATGCGCAATGGGCCTAGAATGCATGGGGGAGCCCAGGGCAGAGCTGGAACAGTAGCAGAGAACAGAAGAATGTCACAGGAATAGAGGGGCTGGCTGACCTCATGAATTCCTTTTTTTAAATTTTTACTGAAGTATAGTTGATTTACCATTTGGTTAATTTGACCTCATGAATTCTTGAAGCCTTTGGAGCAGGCCCATGAGACCAGGCTCAGGTGTGGTTGCTGAGGGCTGGTGGCGAGCAGTCACTTTGACTGCAGAGCTTGCATAGCATTGCCTGGCTTCTTGGTTAGGGATGATATGGGGGGGGGGCTTCTCCAGCTTCCCACTTTTTTGGGCTCCATCTTAACCATTCCTGATATGGGCCCCGGCCTGACCTTCCTGCAGAGGTGCCTGAGTTCCAGTTTCTAATTGGAGATAATGCAGCCACACAGCTGAAGCAGAGCATGAGCTGCGACTCCCAGGCTGTGGCCTCTGCCCTGCAGAGCTGTTTCTCCCACCTGATGAAAAGTGAGAAGAAGGTAGTGGTGGAGCAGCTCAACCTGTTGGTGAAGCGGATCTCCCAACAAGGTGGGTGTCTTAGGCCTGGGTCGGTGTCCCATCGTGGGCCCCTGGCACAGACACTAGGCTGGGGGGATAGTGCTCTGTCTCCCCTTGCTCAAGGAGAACACAAAGATGGGCCTGACTTAGATGGCCTGTTAATGACTTAGCACTTCCCCCGTCTCTGTGGAGCAGGGCCCTAGGTTGAGTGCTGCTTGCTAATCGTCCGTCTTCTCTAGATGGTTGGAGACAGGTTGTCCTGGAAGACTATTAAAATGTCTCAAGTCCAGAGCTCTCAATCAGTAGATCTTTCCTTAAATACCTGCTCTGTGCCCAACCTTGTGCTAACTAAGGAGAGTTCAGGAAATGACTGTGATGGGTGTGGTTGTGTCACCTTTTGGTTGGGGAGTCAATACATCCTGCCAGTGAAAAACGAGGCAGGATGGACTCTCTGCTAGGAGCTTATGTGGCACACGTGATGAGGCCTAGCCCGTTCTCCAGGCGACCCCAGAAGTCTTCTGGTTCTGTCTCTACATTTCCCCTGCAACCTTTGAGCCACAAGGATCTATTTATTTCACCCAACCTTACCCTACTTTTTTTTTGGTGTTTTCTTGGCTGGCATGCCCCTCCCTTGAGGGCTTCCGGCACTCACAGCAGAGCTGATTACTTCTGCCTGGAGCTCCCGTAACACCTGTTCATACGTCAGGTACAGCCCTGAGCACCTGTGAGTAGGTGTCACCACATGCACAGTTGTTAAAACTGGGCTTTTCTCTAGGCTGGGCACCTGTCTCCTTGACCTTTGTGTGCCCCCAGTGCTTAGCACAGAATAGGCATTAAGACTCAGAACAACCCTCCAATCCAGACCGGCTGGTTTCTTCATGTCGCACTGATACGCTCTGCTGTTACTCCCCCTTCCCTGCACACTCAGGGAAACTCGGCTTACCGCCCTTCCTCGCCACTCTAGCCCAGGCTGAGCTCACTCTCCCCTGGTCAGTCTCCAGGACACAGTTTAGCTGTTGGTTGCATTCTGCCTCTTGCTGTCTGGGGCGACCAACCATTTCAGTTTACCTGGGACTGAATGATTTTTGGTACTAAGAAAGGGGGAAGGCCTGGGCTAACTGGGACAGTTAGGAACCCTTGGGTTATCTCCTAAATAGATTTTGAGCTCCTCCCTGAGCAGTGGTTCTCAACCAGGCAATCTCCAGGTTGGCAATCTGGAGATATGTTTGCTTGTCAAACCTGGGTTTGGGGCGCCAGTGGTATGTGGGTAGAGGTCAGGGATGCAGCTAAACATCTTACAACGCACAGAACAGCTCCAACAGAGACTTATTTGGCCCAAATGTCAGTAATGCTGAGGCTGAGAACCACTGTCCAAAAGGACGACACTCTAGCCCTCAGTGCCTAGCATAGTGGTGGGCATGTAGAACGTCAAGATGGGGGAGATGGCATCTGTGTGGCTGGAGTATCAAGGAAGCCTGGCCCCCAAGGGCTGAGATGTGACTATGCGCACATGCCCACCAATTTCTGGACTCCTGTGGGCAGGGACTTGCCCAGGACTCTCCCTGGCCAGGGTGGGGCTGTGACCACCAGCGAGTGTTCGAGTGTTCCTAAGTGGCCTTGGGGGGCTCTGTGACCCTCAGTGGCTGCTGGAAACAACATGGAGGACGTCTGTGGGGAGCTCTTGCTGCAGCTGCACCAGCAGTACCCAGGTGACATTGGATGCTTTGCCATCTACTTCCTGAACCTGCTTACCCTGAAGCCGGGGGAGGCCATGTTTCTGGAGGCCAACGTGCCCCATGCCTACCTGAAAGGAGGTGAGCCCCATTTCGGCAGTGAGCCCCACTGCATCCCCCTCAGGCCTTGTTTCCCCATCTGGACAAAAGCAGGAGGGACTGGTCAAGGAGACCACCTTTAAGTCCTGTCAAGCTCTGACCTCCCAGGGTTCCTGGGGTCAGCAGGAAAGTGACCAACAGGGATGATGTTGGTGTTGGACACTGCCTGGATCCTCACATCAACCCTGTGAGGTCATGACACTCTCATGTTAAGCCCTGTAAATGTGTGGGAACAACCTGAATCCAGGCTGTATCGGATCAAGGCCACTGTTCTCCCCCCTGCATCACACTGCCTTCCCATGTCTGTCCTAGCTACGCAGAGCTTTTATGTTAAAATACACATTGCCACAGAAGCATGTCACGTTTTCACTGTTGGCTGTTTATCTACTCATGGACAGGATTCTATGGTAGAAGGGGAGAGTACGAAGTGTCGGGAGGGTTGGGTTTCCCCCAGGGGTTAATATGACTCCCCCTGACAATGTGGGTGACATGTCATCTGTTTTTGTTATATCTAAGCCCATTCTCACAGAAATTGCAATTCACATATTTTTACCTAATTCTGCAGGGGGCTCGTGGTGCTCAGGTTAGGAGGCCCAGCCCTGAAGAGCCAAACTCCAAGGCATCCTTCATTAGCTTAGCACATGACAACTGTCTGTCCCCAGACTGTGTGGAGTGCATGGCATGTTCAGACAACACAGTGCGTGCTGGCCTAACACCTAAGTTCATCGATGTGCCAACTCTGTGTGAAATGCTCAGCTATACCCCCAGCCCCAGCCAGGACAGGCTCTTTCCTCCAGCCCGGAGCCAGGAAGACCCCTACCTCTTTATCTATGATCCTCCTGTGCCAGACTTCACTGTTATGAAGATGGAGGTGAGTAGGGGGCATGGTGGGTGTCTTTTGTGTGCTGGGAAGAATCCTGGCAAGGGCCACAATGTGGAGTGTACCGGGGCTGGATTTCCTCTCTGTCAAGCTCACGTGGTCGGGCATGGCTGCGGGGCCTGCCCACTCTGCTCTGGACCAGGGACCAGACAAGGGCTTCCATGCTGACGAGAGCCTGAGTAGTGAGGGAGGTGTCAGAGCTCTCCCTTTCACTGCCCTTGGGGTTGTCCTGGGCCCCCTGTGACCTGACGGCAGCTCAGACTACTCCATCCAGCGGTTTCTTCCTGCCCAGGTTCCTGGCTCCATCACTGAATACAAGGTCTTGGCCCTGGACTCCGCCAGCATCCTCCTGATGGTGCAGGGGACAGTGACAGCCAGCACCCCCACAGCCCAGGCAGCAATCCCCCTGCAGCGTGGTGGGGTGCTCTTCATTGGAGCCAATGAATGTGTCTCACTGAAGCTCACTGTGCCTAAGGACTTGCTGATGTTCCGTGCCTGCTGTCTGCTGTAGAGGCCACAGCCTTCCTGGCTCTCCTCTGCCAGTCACCCTAATCCTGGCCAGCCTCACATCCTCAAGCCCAGCCCGGACCCCTTCCCTGCTCTGGGCTCTTTGGGTATACCCGGAAAGAGCTGGGGTAGAGCAGTACACTTGAAGAGGCAGTGACTCCTGAGCAGGCTGAACCATCTTCCTCCCGGTAGGAGGGGCCCACGAAGGACTAAGGCTGACAGTCCCCTTGTATCCCCCCCGCACTTGGACCGGTCTCTTCTCAGCGCAGGAAGCAGCAGCTCTGTGCCGGCCTCGGCAGTAGGCGGGCTGATGAGATCTATGAATAGCTCAGCATCGGTCACAGCAAGAAGGGAGGTAATGGTTTGTGAGAACAGGGTTCTGGCCCTGGGACTGCCCGTTTTCTCAGCTGCAGAGGGAAAAGGGGAGGCCTGTGGACTAACACTGCTCTCACTCTGGCTGTGTCAAAGCAATTAAAGATCACTTGTGTTGAAGCCTGTGGGCTAAACAGCACTCAGCCTTTGCCATTCCAGTCTCTGAAGTGGGCTGAAAGAGCCCTCCCTGGATGCTGCCCAGGTTTTGCTTTATTCCTGTCAGGCAGCTCCCTGGGGTGGGCAGGCTAGACTCAGAGGCCTTTTATAGGAAGGCGTGGGAGAGGTGGCCCTCTGAGCCTCAGCTGCAGGGCTTGCAGGCACGCTGGGGGCCCTCCGGCCCAGCAGCCAGTGGAGGGTGGGTCCAGGGATAGGCACTGTCAGTGCAAGATCCTTCTCTCCAGCGTTTCAGCTGACCTTAGGGCAGGGATCAGCAGGCTAAGGCCAGCAGGCTGGACCCGGCCACGTCCATCCATTTACATGCCGTCCGGCTGCTCTCAGGCTGCAATGGCAAAGTGAGTAGGTGTGCCAGGCGGTGTGCCCTGCAAAGCCAAGTGTACTGACTGGCTCTTCACAGAGAAAGTTTGTCAGCCACTTCTCCAGAGCACACTCAGTCACTGGATAGAGGGACCCAGGGACAGGACAGTCCAGTCCAGTTAGTGCTAAGAGGAGAAACACAGCTACTTTTTTCCTACCCTGGTGGGAACTACCTGGGAAACCATCTACTCTCCCCGGGCCTCCCCTCCAGGTCACACCTCTGCAGGAGACTGCACAGCTGTCTGTTGTGCCACTGAAGTTTCTGACCAGCAGTCTTAGGTCCTGTCCCCCAGACTAAGCAGAGACCCAGGTTGGTGGCTTCTTCCTGTGGGGTAGGGGATTAAACTCACACAAAAGGATCTTTGGGGGCGGCTGCCCACACTAGAACTGTACAGATGGAATTCTAGGAAACTACCTTCCAGTTAGCCAATCTGTTCTGGGTTTTATTTTTTTGGCCTCCAATAAATTTTTTTCAGCTTGAAAAAAAAACAAACCTGGGAATAAAGAGTCTGCCAAAGGGAACTCATTCTAAACAGAAGTGATATGCAAAGGCCTGTTCCAGCCATGGTCTCCAGTGAACAGGCCTGAAAATGATGCCCGCTGGGAACAGGAGAAAGGAGAGGTCCTTAGAAGAATGTCACAGTTGGGGCTATTAGGCTATTGTTCATTTCAGAACTCAGGAGCAGTGACTGGTCTAGGCCTTCCTTAAAAATGCTTATTGCAACACAGAGACAGCTCAACTAGCATGACTGTATTTATTCTTGTAAACTTACAGGGCTGAAGAAGCCTAAGCCAAGAGTTCTGTACTCTGTAAACACCATACGGTACCACTCCCATCTGTGAGGTAAGCCCGAGTTCACCCCTGCCTCCCCAGAGCGCTGTCACCTACAAACGCCCAGCACTCTTAATTAAGGCAGTTTGGTTTTAGGCACCTTTGTGCCTGTATTGGTGACATTTTAGCCTGTGGCTTCTGGCCCCAAACAATTGACCATTTCTACCCTGCCTTGCTGGCAGGCACAGTGTTCCTGCAACTTTTTCTACAAAGGTAATGCCACCCACACAGGATCAACCAGCTCTGGAACATTCCAGGGAGAGGTGCAGTCAAATACACCAGTGATTTATGCAGTGACCAACAGAGGGCCTCGGTCTTGGGGTCCTGCTGCCATCTTTACCCCCAGCAGCTGTCAAACACTCAGGCTACTGTCCTAACCAAATGAAGCAACAGGCTAGGTAGGATCCCAAGTTGGGGCCACACCCTAATCTTGACTACCATACCCCTTAGGCTAGGGACTCTGTCCACTCCCATTCAGTCCTATTTGGTAAGGCCGGAAAAAAAAAAAAAAACCCACTAAAAAACTAAGTTCCAGAGAGGCCTGGTATTGCAAGAGATGTTATCTAGTGGAGGTCATAGAGGAAATGATTCCTGTCTTTGCTATGCTCAGACCAGGGGCTGAGAGAGGCTGTGATGCACCCAGAGGTTTACTGTAAACTCCAATCCCCGAGTATCCACTGAGGCCCATGCTGCGGTCAGAGGAATCTGGATGCAACAGAATGGTTCTCGCTAGGGTGAAGGGAGGCCCTCTACAATGACAAGATTATCTCCTCAGGCAGGGGCCCTGGGAGCTTTCACAGGTCCCTCCTCCCCATCCTGTCTGTGAGCCTCCATCTACGTCAGAGCCCACACAGCTGCGCCAGTATACTTCTCAGCCATTGCTCCTTCTCAAGTTTAAAAAATCAGACACTTGACTGCTCCTGCAGCTCCCTCTGCTGGTAATTAAAAACTGCAGGCTCCTGGGGTGAGCTCCATACCTTCACCCAACCTTAGCTCAGACTGGGTGAAAATACCGTATAAGACCAAGGTGACGAATGGCAACCAGGAAAGACAAATTTTATCCACATGGTAGAGCAGTTTTTCTCTAACTAGGGATGGACTGACCAAGTTATTAAGCCCACCCAGACAGGTAGACCAGATGGGGATGCTCTGAGTCCAGGGACCATCAAGTAACCTGTTCTCCCTGCCACAGTCAAACAGACACAACCAGAAGAGGGTCAAAGGGCCCTGCTTTATGCTCTCTTGAAGGTCAAACATGTAACCCATCTTGGAGCTAGGAAGAGGAAGCGAGCATATGGAATTTCTTGAAATGACCTGGTCCCAAATAGTTTTGAATATTACAGCTACAAGCCATAATGTGCTATTTTCTGCCTCCATACACCACCATCCAGCACAGCCTGGGCACAAAAGCTCTCCTTTTCCCTCCGTAGAGCATGATGACAAATACCAGTTAAGATGTCTTCAAGTTTTTCTCTTAGCCAACTTTGTCACTCGCCGTAAGAACCAGAATTCCTCTGTTCCTGCCCTTATTAAAGTGATTTCTCCAAGCTCTGCTCCAACAGCAGAGGAAAACTGCAGAATTCCACCTATCATCCTATGGCCCAGATGGGGGCCTCCGGCCTGAGAAGCACCAGGCGAGGGGGAACTGCAGGGCACTGGCTTCCCCAGAGGGCCAGTGCCTCCAGTGATTCTGGGGCTGACAGCAGTTCCCCACTGCACTGTGACCTATGAAGGGCCCACAGGACTCCGCAGGTATGGTGAGCAGGACCCATCTTAGGGGGTTATGTCTACTGGAGGGTGCAGGAGGAAGAGTCCCCAAGACAGCACCAGCAGCAGGAACACGCTGAGGAGGCCACAGGCTTGGGGGGAATGAGATCCAAGTCCTCATCATCTGGAATCTCATCCAGGTGATACCCATCCTGGAGCAGCTGCCGGCTCACATCCTGGTTCACCTGCTAAGAGCAGGAGAGGAGAGAACTGTTAGCCAGGCAGCAAGGCAGAAATAACTGCTGCACAAAAGGAAGACCTACATTCTCTTACTGGAACTTGCTGCTCATGCTCCACCCTCAGGCCCACCCCACACATCCCTGGATTACAGGAGGAAGTGCTACCTTTTCCTACCAGTGCCTCAGCCAGCAGTGAGAGGCAGCCAGCCAGGGGCCTGAGCCACTACTGTCGAGGCTGCACGGTCACTAACCCCGAGAGAAGCTGCCATCAGTAAAGAATCCTGAGGCAGCTGATGTAAATTCCAGATTATGCTTGAAAGCCAAGCCCTAACCATTCCCACTGGGAACCGACATTGGTCCCTATGAAGGCTGAAGAGTATGGAATAATGATCCCAGAACAATGGGGTAGAAAGGTAGAGGAATATGGGTTAGAGTGAAACGGGGTGGGGAACAGCTTTTTATGCACTGCCCGTTAGACATGTTATCCTCTGATACCAACAGGGCTCAGTCCTTGCAAAGTAGAACCTGTCAACCTGGCTTCACCAGTTCCACTGAGCAGAAGGAAAATGAGACTGGGGAGTGTAGGCCTTTCTCTGGATCCTGCTAATTTTTCTTTTCCTAGTTCTAACAATCTTAGGCATCCAGATATTCAAAAAGGATAGTTTTCAGATTGCCTGTATTCTCTTTGGCAGAAACTCAGGGGGTAGCCAAGGGTTTCCAGGAGAATAATGGAAGAAATACCAGAAGTATACAGTCAGGTCCCCAGCACTTCACCTCCGTCAAAGGCAGTAAGCCACACATGCCAAAACTTTATGTCCCCATGTTTTTGTCTGGGACAGTTCTGGAAACATGTCCAAAAGGACAGGCCAAGAGTATCTCGGTCTCAGTTCCCATAGATGGAACAACAGAAGGAACAGAAGCTGTTTGGCCTGGATAAAAGCAAGCTTGGTGGAAGGCGGCAAAGGGAGGGACAGGAATGCTGATGTCAGATAAAAGCACTCAAAAGAAGGGAGACTAGCATGACTGTGTGACACTGGAGGGAGGACCAGGACCACTAAGTCCAAGCTGCAGGAGACATCTCAAATGAGTAAGGAAGACGTCTGTAAGAGCTACCTGGAGAAGGAATTGTGCGTATTGTGGGGAGGACAGGCAGCAAGGTTTCTTGGAGGTAGTGAGTACCCTCTTACAGGAAGTGTTCAAACAAGCAAAGGGTAGTAGACGCTTAGCTGGGATTTATCAAGAGGATTCCTTTCTAAGTGGTGGTCTGGATTAGAAAACTTGTGAGGTCATTTCCAGCCCTAAGTGTCTATGGCCTCCTAGACTTTCAATAGCCTTCCTCAGACACCTATACTTCTGCTGAGGGAAGAGAGCAGAGTAGAAGACTGAACAATAGACCAGAAGTCTGGCACAGTGCCGTGCATACAGCAGGAACCAGACAAGCATTTGGCAGTGACAGCGACACTGCCTGCAGCCTGGCCCTGCACAGAAGGGTGCTCTGGACTTGCCTCTGCAGAGGAATACCCGGAGGAGTATCTGGATTCCAGCTCCCCATCACTAGGAGAAGAAAAAGACAGTCAGTTCAGGGAGATGCCTGTGAAGCACAGCTACAAATGCAGGGTGCAGAGCACGCAGTGGGGCCTGGGGGACTTGTGAAGCAAAGACCACACACCATAGAACTCAAGCCCAGAATCTGCCAGGAGTATAAATGGCTCCTTCCATTGGCTTCAGCAGGAGCAGGGTCACTGTCACTAACAGTGCAGACATAATAGGCAGGATGATTTCCCCAGACAAGGTTGGTGCTTCAAATCCAAGAGCAGCTTATGAGTCCTCTAAGCAAGTCATCCTGGGAAGGGATAGTGCTCTGAAGCAGCAGCCCTGGAACATGCACAAAAGGTCTTGGAAGAGTCAGGCAATAAGCGAAGCAAGTGATACGCAGTTTTACCCAAGTCACTCCCCAAGGGGTATTTCCAAGGAGAATACTCACCTGTCAGAGTCAAGAGACACCAGGTTTTCATCTGGACTCTGACTAAGAGCAGTATACCCCTTGTTAAACTTCACTGACCTGAGAGATGGGGGAGAGACCAAGCATAGATGAAGGGCCAGCATTTCACAGGGAAAGCCAGAGTCCTGGCTCCTATGGAAAAAGAACTAACTGCACTACTGACTTGCCTTCTACCTGGTCACACAGCCCCCACTGCCTCCCTTGTATCTGGCTACAGCTCCTCAGAATATGCACTTCTCCCATACCACTCCCACTGCTGCTCCTGGGAAAAGCACGCGTCCTCTTTAATGAATCAGGAGAAGCCCCACCTTCCCACGTTATTTAACCAAAGAACAGAAAAACGGAAAGTCCTTGGGTAAATTCCTTCACCTGTTTTAGCTCTTATTTGTAAAAGAGGCCCTGGATAAGGTTCCATGCAGCCCTCAGAGTTTACCATTCTGTTAAAAAAAAAAAATACAGTCCTGACTGTTCCCACACTGCTCTCCATCCTCACTCCTGGGGACCCCAGCCACTATGCTCCTCCCTAGCTTACACAGGGGATGATCCTATACTGATAAAACTACTACTGCAAAGCCCTTTCCCTGACATCATCACTTCCTTTTCCCATTTTAAAACAGTGAACCTGACAGGTTGGCGTCAGGGGAATCACTAGCTCCGCCTTAAACGTAAGTACTCTTGTCTGCCATCCTGAGGACTAAGGCCTTCTCTGGAAACGCGTGCAGAGAGGAGGTGGCGCCTGCTGAGACCTTTTGGCTGAAGAGTCGGGGCGGTTCGGCGCGGCCCCCAGCATGCCTTTTCTCCGCAGAACGGCCTTGGCCAGGTTCCGGTGCTTCTCTGCAAGGCAAAGGGCCCGGGTCAGCGGGGTCTTCCCTCCTCCGCCGTGTCTCCTAAACACCAGCAGCCCCCTCTTTCCGAACAGATTTTCGGGGGCGGCAGCGGGACGCAGGTGCCCCTCCGGGGTCGCCCCGGCGGGGCTCCAGAACCCGCCCGGGGGACGCGGCAGCCCGCCCAGGCAGAAGCCCCCCCATCGGGCCGCACTCACGCAGCTTGGCCTGAATGGAAGGCGCGCGCATCACCATGTACGGCCCCCGCTTCTCCACAGCCGCCGAGGTCCGGTCCCCGAGTCGGGGGACTCCAATATCGCTTCGCCCGCGAGGCGGCCCCGCAGCCTGGGCTCCGCCGGGCCGGGAACCCGGCATAGACGGCCGCGCCGCGTGCCCACTGGGCCCCGCGGTAGCCATGGCCTGGCCACGCCCCAACCGCGCGCGGAGCCCCGCCTCCTGGCTAACCCTCCGCCGGCCGGAAAGGAGGCGGTCCCTCCTCGAGCCGGATGGCGGCGCGCAGGCGCGGGCGTACCCGCCCTAGCTTTCCGGCCCCGCCTACTGTGGGGTCGGTTCAAAGGCTCGCCCTTTCGGGGGCTGGGTTGCTTTTGTCGCTCCTTTCTGGCGCACTGCGGTCCTCGTAGTCGGACTGATCCTAGGTATGGCAAGCCAAGTTCTGTTTCTAGTCGAAGTTAATTATCGCTATCTCCGGAGGGCGCGGATGTGTCCCTGGCGCGCGCTCCCTCTCCGCAGTGTCTCCGCGTGGGTCCTCTTGCCACGGCCAGACCTCCTCAAGGGCGGACGGGGGAGAGCCTGCACTGAACCGAACAGAGCGGTAGAGAAGGGGAGGTATTGGCGCCCTTCCCCAGAAAAGGAAACAGGCCCCAGAGAAAGGTTCAAGGACCTTGCGGAGGTCACACAGCTCGAGGCAGTGCGTTGGCTGATAGATGTAACGCCAAGCCCACGTTATTTCCAGCAGCATGCGGTGCCCAGAGAACTTGGATGAGGCCTGATCCTTTCTAGGCCTCAGTTTCCACATTTTAAAATGGAACCAACGTCATTACCCGTCTCACAGTGACAAACAAGGGCAAAATAGGGCTTGGAAAGAAGGGTGAAAGTGCACTGAGTTTGTGTATGTCAGGGCACGGAGCTGTCATGGCTTGTGACCTCTCTGGCCCCAGGGGATGTTCTTGTGGCTGGCTGGAAAGTAGCTCCAGATCCTTGTAGTAATCGCCAAATCTCATGAGGCTGTCCCAAGGCTAATTTATTAGCTTCCACAGGGTAGGTCAACTGTGTAACTTCCGAGCCCCAGGGCCACCCAAACAGTTGAGCTGGCGTATGCCTTAGGCAGGACAGGAGAAAAGAATTTAGGACTAGAGTTTTTGAAAAATCAGAAGCACAAAAGAAAGCTAACTGTTTTGGTAGATTTCACTGCTGCCTTTAACCTCCAGAAACAGCAGTTTCTTATGACTCAACTTAGTATTTAATTCTCCTGACCTCCCAAGGAAGCACTGTTACTCCCGTTAAGCAAAGAGGCTTAGATATGGTCAGATTCGCTAGTTAAGTGGTAAACCTGGAATCTGAACCCAGCTCCCTGTGGACTTGGAAGAGATGGTTTTCATCATAGCTATGCTGCCTGTTAAACTGATAGAGACCTCACCAAGGGCCAAAGAAAGTGTGACCACAACCCACTTGATGTCACAAAAATCTCTAGGAACTTGTACCAAGAGTCTTGAGTACCCTCATCCATGATACTCCTGGGTCTCTCATCAGTGCTCAGCTAATTGCTATGTGATTGAGTATGGACCCTGAATCCAGATTATGTGCTCTGCCACTTACTGGCAAATTATTTAATTATGTCTCAGTTTCTTTAGCTGAGGAACGGGGATAATAATAGTACCTATTCAGTAGAATTGTGAGGTTAAATTGCAAAGTGCTTGGAATGGTGCCTGGCATACAGTAAGTGCTCAAGAAGTGTAAAATTATGAAGCTTACACAGTATTCTGAGGACTTAGTGTTTATTCTTTCGCTTGGTTTTATATTTCCCAAGGACAGATTGCCTTATTTATTTTGTAGCCCTTGTTTTTACACAAAGTCACAAAGTCATAGTAATACATATTTGTTAAATGAATGTCCTGTTTCCCCTCTTAACTTTTAATTAATTTAGAATCAAGGACTTTGGGGCTGGAAGAGATTTTAGAGATTATATAGTCCAAATTCATTTTATTATGAAGAAACTATGATTGCCCAATATTTTGGCCTTGGTGTGGGTAGTTCTGTTTTCCACTTAAGAAATTATATTCACTAGGAATTTGAGAAAAATAAGTTACTTCCCACTGCCCAAAACAAACAACAAAGAATAAAAGCTAGATTGTAAGAGGATGAGTCTTCAGGGCAAGAACTGCCACAGCACACAGGGCACAAATCCTCTCTTCCTTACCCCTGCTACTCAGACTCTAACCTAGAATATCTCTGCTGGTTCCTCTGCTGGCCCTGGGGATCCTTATCTTCTCCATTCAGCAAAGCTTTATTCATCTAATATGCGGCAGGTGCTATGCTAGGCCCTGCACATCTAATGATGAACAGGACAAATAATTTACCTCCTAGTCTCTGATTATCAGCCTTGTTTCTTTTATTCTTTGTTGTTGGGGGTAGGGGGAAGATTCTTGGCTGTTAAGAGCAGATTCTCACCCTGGCTTTCAGGCACTGCTGCCCCTGTGGGGCAATCACATTCTTTATCCTTGGCTCCAGCTCATGGAAATCCCACCCATTCCCTAAATTTTCTTGGTCCTGGGACAGATGAATCTTCATCAATAGAGAATTCTGGTTCTGCTGTCCACTAGAGCTGAATTCCTTCAGCTAGGCAAGTATCTGGGATTAGGCATAGAAAAGAATACGGGACAGTGGTGAATTTTTTTAAATTGAAGTACAATGTTTGTTTCTGATCCTTACTGATATTTGTTATCTGATGTTTTTGATAATAGCCATTCTGATAGCTGTGAGGTGATATCCTATCATGGTTTTGATTTGCATTTCCCTGATGATTAGTGATTTTGAGCATTTTTTTCATATGCTTGTTGGCCATCTGTATGTCTTTCTTTGGAAAAATATCTATTCAGGTCCTCTGCCCGTTTTTTATTTATTTATTTATTTTTTATTTTTTTTGCTGTTGAGTTGTATAAGTTGTTTTCATGGTTTGGATGTTAACACCTTATCAGATATAGGATTTGCAACTATTTTCTCCCATTCAGTAAGTTGCCTTTAATTTTGTTGGTTTCCATTGGTTTCCAGAAGCTTTTTAGTTTGATGTAGTCCCACTTGTTTGAATTTGCTTTTGTTGACTTTGCTTTTGGTATCAAATCCAAAAAATCATCACCAAGACATATTTCAAGGAGCTTACCACCTATCCTTTCTTCTAGTTTTATGGTTTCAGGTCTTTGATCCATTTTGAATAATTTTTTTTTGTGTATAGTGGAAAGATAATCTAGTTTATTCTTTTGGGTGTGGCTGTCCAGTTTTCTCAACACCATTTACTGAAGAGACTATCCTTTCCACATTGTATGTTCTTGCCTCCTCTGTTGTAAATTAATTGACCATATATGTGTGGGTTTATTTCTGGGCTCTACTCTATTCCATTGATCTGTGTGTCTGGTTTTTGTTTTTGTCATTGTTTGCCAATGCCACAGTTTTTAATTACTATAGCTTTGTAATACAGTTTGAAATCAGGGCCCATGATGCCTCCAGCTTTGTTCTTGTTTCTCAAGATTGCTTTGGCTATTTAGGGTTTTTCGTGGTCCCACACAAATTTTAGGATTGTTTATTCTACTTCTGTGAAAAACACCATTGTAATTTTGATAGGGACTGCATTGAATCTGTAGATTGCTTTGGGTATTATGGACATTTTAACAATATTCTTCCAATCCATGAGCATGGACTATCTTTCCATTTATTTCTGTCTTCAGTTTCTTTCATCAATGTCATAGTCTTGAGTGTATAGCTCTTTCACCTCCTTGGTTTAAATTTATTCCTAGGTATTTTATTCTCGTTGATGCAGTTGTAAGTGGGACTGTTTTCTTAATTTCTCTTTTTGATAGTTTGTAAGTGGATAGAAATGCAATAGATTTTTGTGTATTGATTTTGTACCCTGCTACTTTACAGAATTTATTAGTTCTAACAGTTTCTTGGTGGGATCTTTAGGGTTTTCTATATATAATATGTCCTTTTTCTTTGATTCCACTTATAAGTGATATCATATAGTATTTTTCTTTCTCTTTCTGGCTTACTTCACTTAGAGTGACATTCTCCAGGTCCATCCATGTTGCTGCAAATGGCATTATTTTATTATTTTTTATGGCTGAATAGTATTTCTTTGTATAAAGATACCATAATTCTTTATCCAGTTGTCTGTTGATGGACATTTTCATTGCTTCCATGTCTTGGCTATTGGATATAGTGCTACTATGAACATTGGAGTGCATGTATCTTTTCAAATTAGAGTTCCATCCAGATATGTACCCAGAAATGGGATTGCTGGATCATATGGTAAGTCTATTTTTAGTCTTTTGAGGAATCTCCATACTGTTTTCCATAATGGCTGCACCAAAATACATTCCTACCAACAGCAAAACTATCACAAACTTGTTTCTTTCTTTACGATATCATGGATAGAAGATTCATTCTTAGTGAAGATCTTAACAAACTCAGCCTAGGACTTTTTGTTGTTGGCAGTGGGCAATTAGTTTTATTTACTTATTTTTAGAGGAGGTACTGGGGATTGAATCCAGGACCTCATGCATGCTAAGCATGTGCTATACCACTTGAGCTATACCCTCCCCTCAAGCTTGGGACTGTTAAATCAAGAACATCCACCTTTTCACTTAGAGGAAGCCTTTACAGCTTCTCTTCGGCTTATCCAAATTGCCAGCATCACTACTCTTGCACTTTGGGGACTTTATTAAGTAAAATTACTTGAACACAGTACTGTGATACCATGACAGTCAATCTGATAACCAAGACAGCGACTAAGTGACTAATGGGATGGATGGACTAGAGAGGGAAGGCGAGAGATTTCATCACACTATTCAGAACAACACTCTTATGAAATAACCACTTATTTCTGGAATTTTCCATTTAATATTTTCAGGCTGTGGTTGACCATGGGTAACTGAAACTGCACAAAATAAAACTGCAGATAAAGGATTGGGGGGGGGCTACTGTATGCTTGTCAAAAATGTTTAACTAGATTTTAACAGTGAGGAAACAGTAAGGAAGCTGCAGATTGCAGGGCATTTTACACCACTGGCCTGGACTCTTCAGAAAAATGAATTGTATATATTTTATGCCAAACTTCTTGAAGCATACTAATGGTACTGTGGTTATATAGGAAGAGAAATTCCGCTTTCTTAGATGTCTGCTTAAGTATTTAGGGTAAAGTGTCATGTCTGCAACTCACTTTCAAATGGTTGAGGAAAAAGTGTGTATATTAGGTACAAAACAAATGCAACAAACCATTCATTGGTTTGAAACTTTTCAAAATAAAGAGAAAGAAAAAGCTAGAGGCCCCATTCTGTTAGGGTAGAAACCCTACCATCATCAAGCTGTGGAAGAATCCTCTTTAAATTGGGAACAATATTTATGGTCTACTTATACACAGATAGAATCCATTGAACTAAAAGATGTACCTATTTTCTCCAGCACCACAAAGGAGAGAAAAATGGGTCTGTGAAACAGCTTGCAACACATGTACAATAGAGAAACATCTGGGAAAATGATCACCAAAATGCAAGTCATAGTTATAACTGGGTGGTAAAATTTCAGGTGTATTTTATTCTTGTATTTTTCTGTATTGCTTTATGAGCATGTATTATCTTTATAATGAAAACTAGTAAAGATATTTTTATTTTAAGAAAATGAGGTCACTACCCAAACTTCCTTAAAAAAAAAAAGTCTTTATTGTGGTTATGCTTAAAAATAGATATACTTTGAGATATTCCAAAATACTTATTTATAGATGAAATGACGTGATACTTGAAATTTGGTTCAAAATATTTGGAGTTGGGGTGAATGAGGAAGGTTTTTGGTTTCACGGTTTTGTTGCCATTTGATGTACTGAGGGAACTGCTCTGGTTCTCTGGAAACCACATGACACAAAAGCAAGCTATATAAAAATATTTGGGTGCACTGGCTGGAAAATTAGCTAAAAATTAAAAGTTATTTATATAAGATTTTCTTGATCGTCTCTGGGGATAGAACAAATTGTGTACCTTCCCAAAACGAGTGAAATAATTTTAAAGTGGTCATTGAGATAGTCTTGAGGATGTGCTATGTAGCAGCCAGACCCTTAGTGCCTCTTTTCTTCTCTACCTGTTCTTTCCTAGCAGTATTAGCCTTGGACATCAAAGAATTTGCTGTGGTTGATTTGGAGGCTTTCTGGTTAAAGAATTGAGTAAATGGGTTTACTTCTTGAGAAAATAAAATACACACATCCTGTCTTACTTTAAAAGCCCCATAAAACTGGAAACCAGCTAATGGATAAAGAAGTTGTAGGTCTGAGTGACTTCTAATATAGCCAGTTTAAACTGCAGCATCAGGGGAATTAGGTTGAAATTTAGATGTCTTCTCTCCTAAAGCCATGTAAGAAAAAATGTTAGTAAAATCAGTTTTGGTAAGGTTTAATACAGATGACCTTTTATAAAAGGTTGATTCTCTACCAAAAAAGCCCTCTTTCCCTTTTTTTAAATGAAGTAGTAATGTGAAATAAACTAAAATAGCCACATACGTTTATTTACTGTGTAGTTAGTAGGCCATGGTTCTCAGGTTTGATCCCTCTCTGGGCCCGCTCCTTCCCTCTCCTTCCATGTAGTGTAGCGTCCCAGTCAGCACTGCTCTGTTTTTCCTCCAGATTCTCTTCATGTTGCTTCCCCCAGGGATGAACATCAACATAGTTCTGCCCTTGTAAATCCTAGACGTTGAGTTTTTTTTGTTTTTCAATGCAAACATATAGAAACAATACCTAATTTCAGTTCAAACTCATTTCCCTTTTATTAAAGTCCAAGTTACCATTACACAGTTTGGTACTCAACAAAGGAAAACTTGTTCAAATAAGGTAATATGTTATCATCAGTATTTCCAGGTGATTGTTTACAATCAAGTAGCATTATCAATAAATCCTTGGAAAGCCCACCTGTAAGAGAAAACATGAAGAATTAGCTAAGAAAAATTTTTTAAAGGTTACTAAAAATAACCTTTGCAGCAACAGCCCAAGGAAATCACTTTCTGTACTCTTACTTAATCCTGCCTACAGTCAACTCACCAGGGACTAGCTGGCTCTTTTGCCGTTATATACCTGGTACTTACTGGAGTGGTCTTTTACAATCAGAAAAGTGTTGGGGAGTTGCTGTTTTAAAAAAATTTAAGTAAAAGAAACATAGTGTTACTGTAGCTAGAATACATCCTATATAACAAAGATCTTCTGGACTCCTTGGAGTAATACTTGATAAATGGAAGCCTCTCCATGCATTACAAAGATGAGGTATCTCACTTCAGGGAGGAGGAGGTGGTGGTGGTGGTATGGGGGTGGACAAAGATAAAATTCAGACTTCTGCTCCAAAGCAAGCTGCAAAAAAAGATCTCAAAGTGGGTAACAAAACCTCAGGCATTTTCTGCTCATTTTGTTGGTAGGAAGACTGAATGTAAGGATTCTTTGAGTTCTAAGATTTTTAAATAAGTGTTTGACTAGGTATTCACTAATGATGTCCTAACCGGGCTTATTGGTTCTCTATCCTGTGAGGGATGTGATATTAGCTTCTTAAATAATTTTGGGTCCACTTTTTTCTTTTGGTGGGGGGGCAGGGGTGGGAATTAGGTTTGTTTGTTTGTTTTTATTTATTTATTTATTTATTTATTTATTGAGGAGGTACTGGGAATTGAACCCAGGACCTCCTGCATGCTAAGCATGTGCTCTACCACTTGAGCTATACCCTTCCCCCTAGGTCCATTTTTACTGAAATCTTTTACTGAATTCTTTGTAAGTTCCACCTTTTAGGGGTTTTTTTCTTTCTTTTACTGGGGGTGGTGGTGGTGGTGGTAATTAGGTTTATTTATTTATTTGTTTGTTTACCTACTTACTTACATGGAGGTACTGGGATTGAACCCAGGACCTTTGTGCATGCTAAGCACGCACTCTGCCACTGAGCTACACCCTCCCCCGCTAAGTTCCACCTTCTAAAAATAAACTTCCTCTTACTCTTAGAAAGTTAATGTTCTATTTAAGCCTCATTATTTACCTCTGGGAAATAAGAGTATGGTTCTAGTAAATGCCTCAGTGCCACAATGCCTACACAGGATGAATGGCATAGTAAGAGCAATGGGCTCTGGAGCCAGACTGCCTGGGTTTAAATGTTGGTTCCTCTACTAGTCGTATGACCTTGGATAAGGTGTCTCAGTTTCCTCATCAGTAAAATAGTAAAATGGGAATAATTCTAATAATAATAATAATAACCACCTCACAGGACTGTATATAAGGATTAAATGAGTTAATGTTTGTTAAATAAAATAAATGAGTTATTGCTTATATATTGTCTGTTTTACAAAGGATTTTCTGCATACTGCTCACCACCTAGGCAATCATGTGGCTGATTTTATTACCCACTGTCTTTCCATAGAGAACAAAATATCAAATAGTTTTTATTATCAATGAATATTTACTTAATTATTAAATTCCAACTTGGACACATAAAAACAAAAGCACCAAATTAATAAAACCCTGCTATTAAAAATAAACATGTATAAAAGCATGCAGGATGAACACCTTGTAAGCGGTAGACTGCCTTTAGTTAGGGAGAGGTTAAAGGGCTGGAATTAAGGAACAGTACAGAGAGGGCTTCAACTCTACATGAAACCAGTCATTTTTTGGGTGGGGAAAATAAAACTAAAGCAAACATGGCAAAAATAAAATCTGAAAATCTGGGCGTAGTGACATTTATTTTCTATGCTTGAAATATATTACATAGATTCTAAAGGAGGCTTTTACACCACTAAGAGAACAATTTTACTGACTACAAATAACAATTCTAACACTTTAAATTAATCATCACTACTCTCTAAATCTTTATGCTCACAGGCTCTAACGAGGCCATGAAAAGATCTTACTCTGAGAATACGCAAATGTCACTCAACTCACCCCTCCCTGGATTCTTTCCAGCCTTATTCAGGTAGGTAGCTTACCCACGGGCTTTACACTTTGTCAAGACCCAGTTCCTCTGGAGTGGAGATTCCCAGTTCATTTAAAGTTGGTCTAAGTTCCTGGATGACATAGGGGTAGATTTCCTTATGAGGTCCTGCTTTGTCCTGACGGCAAAGAAAATATTCACATTTAGCTCTCTGAAAAGCTGTTCTCTATTAACAAAATGAACTTGAAAATACTTTTAATCATATGTAGAGGCTAGTGGCAGAGGAAAAAAAAGTCATCCACTTTTATTTTTATGAGGGGGAGGTAATTCGATTTATTCACTTATTTATATTTTGAAGAGGTACTGGGGCTTGAACCCAGGACCTCCAGCATGCTAAGCATGAGCTCTATCACTTGAGCTATATGCTCCCCCCAAAAGCCACCTACTTTTAATCTAACATACTGTTCAAAAAAGAGAGCAACTTATGTAGGCACCATTCAAGGTAGGTTTTTAAAACACCTTGAGACCAAGACAATTAGACTAAATCCAGAGGGTAAAAACATTTTAAGGCCTTGAGTTACTGGAAAAGAAGGCAGTGATGACAGAATTTTGCGAAGGCAATTAAATATGCCTAGCAGGCAACAGGAATAATTAAGTTAACAAAGGATAAAGTTTTTAAATTTGCCTCAATTTGAGACCCTAACTGAATTAACTACTGGCGCTGAATGGATTGACAGCCTACAGAACCCTTAATTAACTTACTCATTTTAGATAAAGGAGCATCACGCTTTCCCTCTTACAGACCTTGAATTTCTTTCTTATAGACCATAATGTCTTCTCAGAGAGAGATACATGTAGGTAATACTTATTTCTAAGACGAGAGTTTTGATGAATACTCACCGTAACATATAATCACATGTATATTGTCTCAAAGTTCCTCAGGGACAAATATTAAAAAGTCAAATGGACTAAGACAGTGCCAAGGTGGTATTCTTCTGTCTTTAATGAATTCTAGGTCTCCTTAATTGTATTTTTTAAATTAAAAAATCCTTGTTTAAAATTCAGTGCATTAATTTGTTCATTATAGAAAAATCAGAAACTATAATCAAATAAAAGGGAGGAGAATAAACATATACCCTCCTACATTTTTATCACTCTCTCTATACTTTTTAATAAAATGGGGTCATACCACAAAAATTATTTCATCATTTTCTTCAGTTATTATACTATGAATATGTTTCACATTAAACACATTTCTACGTTAACAGATGTGTAACAACCTCTTCAGGGAAGTCCCATCTTAAGAAACCACTAGGAACTTTTAATTTTCTATCACAAATAGCACTAAGATAAATTGTAGTTAAACCTTTATGTTCTTAATTATTTCCTTAAGATAAATTCTCAAATGGAACTGCTGAACAAATGGGTATTAAGCACAATTTTTAAGTCCCTTAATAAATTCAACCAAACCATCCTCCAAAGACTGTAACTGCAATGTACATTCCTTCTAGCTATATAAGAACTAATTTTAGGTATTTTAAGAAATTCAAAATAACAGAATAGGCTAATACCTAATCAATAGCCCAGCTACTTCCAGAACAACACTAGCATTATTATTTCACTGACCTTAACAACCTCTAGGATGCGAACTGCACTAGCAAAATCATTTAAGCGTCTGCATGCCCGCAAAGCAGCATCAATGATTTTGGGTTCTGGAACCAGATCATAGCCAACGAGCGTGTTCATCCCTGTAAATTAAAAAGAGTATTCATATCAACCTGGAATATCCTCACTTAAACTATAATTTAGTTATCTATATTTTTATTGAACCATAGACATGTGATCTTGTCTGTTTGGGCCTCTATTCTCTTATCTCTAAAATGGGAGAATCTACCTTTCACAAATTCTAGATGATAAGATCATAGTGGATCTTCCACAGTGAATTAATTAAAAGAATTATGCAGTAGCATGCAGATTGAAGGGGGAAAAAAACCCAAAAGTTTTCTTAAACACTATTTTCATAATTAGCTGGCTTCTTTTCAATTAAGAGGGTCATTTTCAACTCATATCTTTAACTCTTGGTACAATGTATGTACTTTGGTTGCTTTCAAGTAGATTTAATTGGAAAATAATCTAAAAATGACCAGAGAAATGCTTAAGGAGAGTTAATGAAGCCCAAATGAGGACACTAAGGAGATATAGAGAACCATTAGTGCACGGTAATAAACATTAAACCAGAAAATGACTGGGCATGATTACTTTCAGCTCTGCACAAAATGACACACCATAAAATTTAAGATTCTTTTAATAGGAATGCAGAATTGCTGTTCTTTTCATTACTTCTACTCAAGATTATCCAACAAGAATTTCCTTGTTGCAGCAAAATGGAGTCATTCCATTCCTGCAGGGAAGTATAAAGCATTTAAGTTTCCTGCTTTTATTTTAAAATATTTAAACAAAGGACACCAGTGACTATAATGCTAGAATATAGTCATAGAGACTGAACTCCTGGTCTGAGATAAAGTGCCTACAATTAAAATTATCTATCTACTAGTCTATTAGCCTAGTTATCATTAATGCTACTTAACTCATGTTAAATGTGCCATCTTCAAATTAGAAAAAAACAAGTTCTAGCTTACTTAGACTGGACACTTATTCAGGGCAAGAAAAATCATAACTGAGAATAAGAATAACAAAAATCCTAAACTATTACCAAGAGGGGACGAGAACCAAATGACTACTTGTGCTAATTATCTAAAATGAACCAAAGTGTTAACTCTTATTCACTGTGACCTATCATTACAGAAGTGGTTTTCAATCAGGGGTGATTTCTGTCCCCTAGGGGACATTTTTTGGTCACAACTTGGGGGTACAGGAGTGTTGGCATCTACTGGGTAGAAGCCAAGGATGCTGCTAAATATCCTACAATGCAAAGGACAGCCCTTGCAACAAAGAACTGACTGGCCCCAAATGTCAACTGTGCCTCCCTGCTTTATAGGAAACACTCACTATGGAAGCTATAAACTTTCCTAACTGCAAGCTGCATGACAATACTCAGTTTACATAATGCAGGTTTTCAAAATACAGTTGGCCCTTGAACAATATGAGTTTGAACTGTGTAGGTCTACTTTTAAACTTTTTTTTATCTTTTATATAAATGGAGGCACTGGGGATAGAACCCAGCACCTCATGCATGCTAAGCACTGCACTCTACCACCGAGCTATACCCCCGCCTCCTTGCAGGTCCACTTATACACGAACTTTTTTCATAAATACTACAGTACTACACCAACTGAAGTTGGCTGAATCTGTAGACAGGAAACCTTGGATGCAGAACTGCAAACAAGGAGGGCCAGCTGTAATGCTATATGTGAATTTTCCATATGAGAGTGGGTGCTGGTACCCCTAACCCCCGAGTTTTTCAAGGGTTAACTATAGTTACCTTCAACAAAGTAGTGGAAGACTACATAGCAGTTCATAATTCTATACCAAAACAGACAAATATGCCTATGTTCCAGTTACCTTTACGCAATTCCCAAGCATCAATATCTGGCTTATTGAAGTACGTCACCCAGCGAGCATCAAACTCCTCATCTGTCTCATGTGACCCATGGGAGTAGCAGAGAGCTGACTGGATAGCTATAGCAGAGAAAGAGCAATAACTTCAACGTACAGAAGTAGTACATTTTTTGTTTTTTCTTTTTGTGTGTGTGTTAAAACACACATAAAATTTACTATCTTAATCATTTAAAAATGTATAGTTCAGTGGTATTAAATACACTCAATGCATTAAGTTTTGAATCAACCATATATGTCATGGTAGGAAAATTATTCAGCAGGTCAAATAAAACAAACCTGATGTGTTGATACGAAAAAATATCTTAAAAATTAAGCACAGAAAAGCAAGTAGAATAAAAAGCTATAGATGTATGCTTATGCTTTTCCCCCCTAATGTGTAATGCTAGCATGAAATTATTAAATGTAGTTATCTTTGGAAGGAAAAATCCTCTTTATACAGTTATTTTTATGATAAGCAGAGTATTAACTCCTAATTTAAAATAATGTCCATTCTAGTTCTTAAGCAAATTTATAAAATACACTTTTCTTGATAAATTAAAAAAAAATCCTATGCTCACCATTAAATTATGTTCCAAAATAAATTATACATCCTAACAAAGCAATGGTAATTTAAATATTGTATTATCAAACTACAGCCTCCTCCTCGAAAATTCTGATTCAAAAGTACACTCTGCCTTACACCCAATGGAAAAAAACCACTGTTTTATTAGATCTCTAAGAACTGAGATTTTTAAAATGTAACACTGTCAAGAAAAGAGGACACACTTAGCATTCTGCTCTCTGTCAGTATACCCTTTGCACAGGAAAAGCTTTTCCATTTTCCTGTCAAATAGACAGTGAATTGGGATTTAAGAAATCTGGATTCTTTCTAAGCAGCCTCTGTATGCAGCAGGGGGATGGAGAAGGAATTTTTATCTTTAGACTATAGGAGGCAGCAGAGCCTAGTGGTCATATACTTCCAGGCTCTTCACTCTCCCAGTTTGACCTTGGTAAAATTAACTCAAGTTTTATTTTCCTTATTTGTAAAATGGGCATACCACTAGTTAAGCAGATTATGATGATGAAAAATGAAAGCAAGGTAACACTTTGCCCAGGGCTTAGTACCTTGTAGGTAGGTACTCAGTGAATGGTACCTTTAAATTAATCCTTACCTAAAAATGTCCTAATTGATCTTCTACTTATGGAAATCATAATTTATGGAAATAAAACATTCTTCACATGCATTTCCTGTTACATGAATTAGACAAACTTCATATAATTTCTAGTTATTTTTAAAGGCTTAACATATCAAAAACAAAAGCAACACCGTAGCCCACTGTTATTAAAATCTGAAAACTACTTTTTTCAAAAACTAAAGTTATCTGTAGCTGAATGTCAAGTGCACATATAAACTGTTTAGCAGTTTCTTATCAAATTAAATACACACCTACAATACTACCCAGTAATTCTACTTCTAAATATTTACCCAAGAAAAATGAAGTGTTTCATTTCCTCCCCAGAGGAAATTAAGTGCACCTTTCCTACTACCCAGAAAAGTGTTTCAGTGGATGACTCTGTCTTTGTTTTGTTTGCTAACTATGAAAGATATGACCAGCAACTGCCAATCCTAGTCAAGATCAGTGGATTACCTTCAATGATTTGTTCACCTTCCTTCTGGGAGCCCCAAGTTACAAACTGTATTCCCCGTCCCCCACTCAAAAAGAAAGGAAAAGGAAAAGGAAAAACCTTACCTATATTATGTAAAAATGTAATGCATTTACATAAACAAATATGCATTAAGCATTTGTACCAGGAAAGATGCTAAGAGTTATATTACCTCATTTAACCTCACAACTACTAAATATTATCCCGATTTTAGAAATGAGGCAACGGAGTCTTAAGGTTTAAGTAACATATCCAAGGTCACACAGTTAGAAAGTAAATGTAGCCAATACTGCCTCCTTGTGGCAATATTTAGGTCTACGGGACAACACCTAAAATAAAGCTTTTTGTTTATGAATTATACTCAGGAGGGTGACTGGAATGCCTAGGAGATAAACCACTACGCCCAAACTTACTAAGAAAAGAATTCCCTTAATCTATATAGTTCGCCAAAAACCTGTGCCATTTCCCCAACCTGCCACAAAATGTAGCAATTCTTTTGAAGAGGTCATAAGAAGCCCCCCTAAAATGTATCTACATGAAAAAACTGAAGCAAAACGTAATAGGTTCTGAAGTGTCTAGTTAAAACACTCAAAACAGTCAAGAGAACAACCTTATTAGTTCTGAGTTTGAGTTAATATGTTTAAATATGCATGCTTATGGGCCAAATTTCATAATGTAGCATACAGTCATGGACCAAGATCAAAGTTCAGTTACAGTAATTAAAAGTTCAGTGCTGGACACAAAGCCTCCCGGAACACATATAAGGGGAAGGCAAAAATAAAACACAGGAATCAGCAGAACATCTCATACTCCAGCAGTCAAGCTTCTAACCAGAAGCAAAAAGTAAAGCTCCCCCATATTTGTAGAATCCAGAATTCCTGGGTCTGTGGCACCCACTTTTCGAAGCAGTAATATTCTTATCATAAGACCTATCAATATTCAGGCTCTTCCAGACCTCAGGAAACAACCACACGTCGATCTATCGGAAATACGGAAGAAATAAAACGTGGCACAGCAGTCTCTAAAAATAACAGAACGGTCTGGAAAAGCGACAGACAAAATGCTAACCGAGAAATGCCTGATAAAAAGAGTATGCTGTGTCGCACATGTAAGCATAATGTGTTCTCGGAAGACGCTGGGGGCGGCGGTGCCGGGGTCCCCAGATGGGCCACCCCTGGCCCTACCCTGAGCTCAATGTCACCTTCGCCGAAACGCTGCGGGACGGCGGCGGCCACTCCCAGTCAGGTGGCCGCGGGGTCAACGCCGGGGCACGGTCACGGCCCGAGCACCGAAGGGGTCCGGTGGGCGCGGGAGGGGCGCTGCGCCCCTCCTCGGCGCCCACAGCAGGTCCACGCTTGACCGGTCCGCGGTGCCCGCACCAGGAAGTCGCGCCGACGGAGGCGCCGGGCGCACGCCTTCGAGTCCTCCACAACTCGAGGCGGCGGGCAGAACGACCAGCGGTCACCAGGTTCGGCCGCCGGCCCGCAGGGCAGGGGCTAGGCCTCTTGGCAAGCCTGCCCTCGCGTGGCGGCGGGGGCCCAGGTCACCGCAAGGACACGCGGGCGCGGACAGTGGCAGGCGGGGGCCTTACCGGCGGCGGGGCCGGGGGCCGGAGTAGGGTGCAGAAGGCCTCGAGGGCTGGTCCGGGTGACTGCGGCTGCTGCTACTGAGCAGCGGCGGACAGCGGCGCCTAGCATGACGGCGATAGCAGCGCGCAGGTTAAGGCTGAGGAGAAGCCGGGTGTGAGCTCACGGGCCGCTCCGGAGCTCGTGGGGGCCGGACTCACGCACCGACGCACGGCGGGCGGAGCGTGAGTGCCCGCCCACTGCGGAAGGGGACGCCGCGCGGCTGCGGGCGGGCTACGGCGGCGCGCCCAGGACAAACAATTTCGGAGCCGCGCCGTGCCGGGTCTGTTCCGGCGGAGCGCAGCGGCCATCGTGGAGCGAGGATGGAAGGAAGGTGAGCGGCCGTTTGTGGCCAGTATCCGGCTTGGGAGGCGACTCCAGCACCTCAGCATGGGGGCGATAACAATGACAACAGCAAATTATAGTAAAAATACCTTCTTTGCTTACCCCCCGGTTTGAACCTAAAATAAGAGAACGAGTGGGACAAAACAACTGCTTACATAGAAAGGACTTTATGGGGGCGAGGGGATAGTTTAGTGGTAGAGTGCTTAGCATGCGCGAGGCCATGGGTTCAATCCCCAGTACCGCCATTAAAAAAATAAATAAGCCTAATTACCCTCCCAACAGACAAATAAAGGACCTTATTAGTCACTATTCTTATATCACAAATTCGCAAGCATTAAAATATGAGTCCAAGTATTTGATTTTATAGAGAAGGAAACCGACTCAGAAATTAGATTCTGAGACTCTTCTCACCAAATCCTCAATCTCAGGATTCACTTGGGTAGTGGCGAAACGCCCGCCCCCAATTCCCGCAGGAGGGGGTTGTTTAAGTTTCTTTCTTTCTTCCTTCCTTTTTGTTTTGTTTTGCTTTGTTTAAGTTTCAAACTGAACATCCACTCTGGCCTCACTACATCCAGACTGAGCTCCCAGGCAGTGGGGCCACTATTCCCGAGCCTGAATTATCTCATTGCTACTCAGAGTTAACAAGTCTCTTGTCATTTTCTATCCCTGGTCGCCCTAAGGAAAGACAAGGTGGACATTCAGGCTCCTCTTCCTCACTCCAGGCCTTGTCTCCAGGGTGTATCAGCCCTTCTCTTTTTCCTCCCTAGCAGTGTGGCTTTAGAGGGTATGAACCTGGCTGGGAAAGGATAAAAGCTTTTATCAAGACACCTATCCTCATCTTCTCCCACTAACCTAACGAAAGGGTACCTGGAAGCTTTCACCTCTTTGAGTTCAATTAGTATTCATCAACTCTCTACAAGCTGCTGTCAGTCTCTGCACTTTGCCTACAGTACCTTAGATTGGCTCCTGGAGTGTTGTGTATTGTTGTTTTCAAAAACAATTATGACTATAATTTATTATGTGCCACTGCATGCTACAGACTATTCATTATTCCACTTAAACCTCATAACAGTGTTGTGAGATAAGTATTTATCCCTATTTTATGGATGAAGAAATAGACTCAAAGGACATTTGCCCAAGAATCACACAGCTAATAAATAGTGGTGCTTTGATTTGAGCATAGGTTTGTCTGACTCCAGAAATTGTTCTCTTAACCACCACTCCTGAAGGTAGTCTTTGCTGGCTTCTCAGTGAATTCTGAACCCCCTGCTACTTTGAGGTAGCCCTTATCACCTGTATTAATTTTCTATTGCTGCATAGCAATTTATCACAAACTAAGCAATTTAAAACAATACCCATTTATTATTTCTCAGTTTCTGTAAGTTAGTTATGCCTTCATAGCATAACTGGTTCTCTACTCAGGATCTTACAGGATTGAAATCAAGATGTCAGCCAGGGGGTAGGGGGATAGCTCAAGTGGTAGAGTGCATGCTTAGCACGCATGAGGTCCTGGCTTCATTCCCAGCACCTCCATTTAAATAAATAAATAAATAAATAAATAAATAAATAAATAAATAAATAAATAAACAAACAAACCTAATTACCCCCACTCCTAAAAAAAATGTCAGCCAGGTCTGTGGTCTCCTCTGCAGCTCAGAGTCCTCAGGTTGTTGGCAGAATTCAGTTCCTTGCTGAGTCCCCATTTTTTTCTTGCTGTCAGCCTCTCTCACCTCCTAGAGGCCACCCTCAGGGCCTTGCCACGTGGGCCCTCCATAGGCCCTCTCACAATACCACCCCTCATTTCTTCAAACCAGCAGGAGAGTATCTCTGACACTTCACTCTCTTTTAAGGTCTCAGTTGATTAGGTCAGGCATAAAAGTGTAATCTCTCTTTTGATTAAGTCAAAGTAAATGGGTAAGTAGCTTAGTCTTGGGAATGACAGCCCATCAGATTCACAGATTCAGCCCTGATTATACAAGACATATACACCAGGAAGCATAAATCTTGGGAGCCATCTTTGAATTCAGCCTACCCCATCATTAGGTACTCCTTCCTGGATCGTTTTAGACTGGCTATCCTGGCTCTTTCCTAAGGCCATCAGGGTCTTTTGTCTCTTCCTATCATCTTCTGCCCCAAAATACTTTGCTGTCCCTCTGGAGAAGCAGCAGCTGGACTTCTGATGCCTCAGGGATGTCACTGTTCAGCCTACCAGCTTCCTGCTGCAGCCCAGAGCCTTCATCTTGGAAGAGTCATTACAAGGCATTTCCTCTGATGTGTGCAGAGGGGAGGGATTATTGAGGAGTCTGTGAGGACAAAGACACTGTTCCATCATGTGAATTTATAGCAGAGGGAAGTTCACATGCAAGAAAAGCTCTTATCTTCTCTGGTGGGAGTTAAGCATGCCTTGGGAAAAAAATGAATCCTGCCATTTCAAGGCTGAAAGTGGCCTTGAGGCCATTAGCCTGACTGATCCTACATTCTTTCCATTTCCTCAGGTCCCCACTTGGGCACTTCCAATGATGGGACTCTCACTACTAGACTGCTTTGAAAAAATGGAGATGAACAAGAGAGGGCACCTGAGAGAATGACATTCTTGCTGCTGTTGAGTTATAGCTCTGCCATAGTGCCTTAGGCAAGTGACTCCAATTTCCTGCATCACAATTTATTCACCTATAAAATGAAAATAATAATGGAACCTAACAGGTTATTGGGAAGATTATATAAGATAATGCATGTAAAATACTATGTCCTGGCTGGCACACAGGAACAGCTCAGTGCACGGTGAGTGTTACTCTCTAGAAAAACTATTTTTCTGTTGTATAATTATGGAAAGTTCTTTTCCCAGGGCATGGTAGCTTGTGAAGTTAGGGACAAGGCCTAGAGATGGGGTGGATAAACACCACAGAGATCACCGGGGAATCAGGTAGAAAGGGTGGCAGGAGGAGGAAGCCTTCAAAGGAGATCATGTGGGGCCAGCATCCGACATGAGGAGGAGAGCTCTAATGGTACTTTTTCATAATTAGCTGATTAATTTAATACTTATTATGTAATTTCCTAAATTATTACTTTTATGATCAGAACATCATTAAAGGATATAAGTTTTGATTGAGATATAGCTCACATATCATAAAATTCACCCTTTTAAAGTGTATAACTCAGTGGGGTTTTTTGTCTGTTCACTATGTTGTATAAGCATTATCGCTACCTGATTCCGGAACATTTCCATCACCCCAGAAAGAAACTCCATACGCAACAGCAGTTGCTCCCTATTCCGCCTACTTTTTGTCTCTGTGAATTTGCCTATGCTGGACATTTCATATAAATATGAATGTTCTTTTGTGCCTGGTTTCTTTCACTTACATAATGTTTTCAAGGTTCAGAAATTTGTAATGTGAATCAGTACTTACTTCCTTTCTAAGGCAGAATTATACTCCATCATATGGGTAGTCCACATTTTGTTTATCCATTCATGAATTTATGGACATTTGAGTTGTTTCCACTTCTTGGCTATTACGAATAAGACTGCTGTGAATATTTGTGTGCACGTGTGTGCCCCATTATTTTGGGTATATATCTAGGAGTGTTATATAGGTGATTAGGTAAGTCTATGTTTAACTTTTTGACGAACTGCCAGACTTTTCCAAAGCAGCCTGCACCGTTCTATATTCCCATTAGCAATGTATGCAGGTTCCAAGTTTTCCACAGCCTTATAATTTTTTTTAAACAAAGAAAGCTCAGTTTTGTAGCTGTCTGAGCTGGGTCCCACACCCTCAGTTTCCTGTCAGGAAACAGGACCCAGGGCTGGGGTGCTTTGTGCTTGGAGTCCATTAGCTGCTGTCCTAAAGGTTTCTTCCTGTGCCCCCAGCTCCCTGAGCCAAGAGCCTCTCTTTCCCATCATCACCTGTAGGGGGCAGCTCTCAACAGTTCTTGAACAGTTGAGACTCTCTCCATAGCTGAATGGGAAGGGAAAGGAAAGGGGATTTAACTTTGTATCTCTCTTACCAGTGAGAGTGTGGCTCCTTCCATATGTTATCTTGGGGAATAGTCAGCTTTGCTTAATCATCAGAACCACGTGAGGACCCTAGCAGAATGCCCATTTCCAGGTCCTTCTTGGGAGGTTCTGATCCTGTTGCTTTGACGGTCAACCCTGGCAATCTGTGTTTTTTTTTAATTGAGGTATAATTAACATATAACATGCAGTCTACATTTTTAACAAATGCCCTAGGTGATTCTGATGATTAAAGGTCAGGAAGCCTGGTATTATTATATCCCTTATCCTCACAACAATCTGGCCCATTTTTGCAGGTGAGGAAGTTGAGGCTCAGAGAAGAATTAACTTGCTCCAGATAACAGTCAGTCTCACTTCCTGCAAAGCCTGTGATCTGTTCAGCATGACACCAGGCTTTACATTTGCTAGCACAAGCCTGCAGAGAGTCTCTCCATGCAGGACTGGAAATTCTGATAACAAGGATCTTGGCAAGCACCCCATATTCTTTTTCCCTATTCCCGCTGACGGTGGTGAGAATACCCGCTGTATTCTTAAGGCCGCTTTTACAGAGTACTATAGGCGGGGCGACCTCACACGACAGAAATGTATTCCCTCATAGTTCTGGAAGCCAGAAACCCAAAATTAAGCTGCCAGCAGGACCATGCTTTCTCCGAAGGCTCTGGGGAAGGCTTGTGCTGTGCCTCTTAGCTTCTGTTATTTGCTGGCGGTCTTTGGCATTTCTTGGCTTGTACCTGCATAACTCCAATCTCTACCTCCATCTTCACATGCTGTTCTTCCCTCCGCGTGTCTGTCTCTTCTGCTCTTCCTGTAAGGACATATTAGGTTAAGGACCTATCGCACTTCAATATGACCTGATCTTCCATATTAATTACATCTGCAAAGACCCTATTTCCAAATAAGGTCACATTCACAAGTACCAGGGGTTAAGACTTCAACATACCTCTCAGAGCGACGCAGTTCAACTCCCAACAAGTATGATAGTCAGCAGGTATCAGAAACAACACCAGATCCTCAAGTTGGATATACAAACCTAATCGCTGTGGTGACCTTTAGATTCTTCAAAGAGTAGGTAGAACCCAAGGGCCCAGATGGGGGAATAAGCAGTGGTGGGGATGGAGAGACTTTGGCTACTATCCATGAGGCTGGACAGTTAAGGACTTTGATGTGACTGAAATCTGGCTCAGCTAGTCTTGATTCACTCAGTCAATAGCTCTCTGTGGGCTTCCTATGTTCCAAGAGCTGGGTAGAGAGCAAGGCAGGCAAGATCCATTCAATCATGGCTTCTGGTTTATTGGGGTGACTGACAACCAGAGGTTCACACTAATGAGGGCACAATTATAAACTAAGATCCGTGCTCTGACAGGAAGAAACCTGGTGTCACCAAGGAGACCTTCCTGTGGCTATATTTCCTTCCTTGCTTCCTTCCTTCCTCCCTCCCACTCTCCCTCCTCTCCTTCCTCTCCCCTTCCTTCAGTTACCCCTGTCACTGGAAGACCTGTAGGTATTTCAACATCTCAGTGAATTTGAGGGGACTAGAGAGTCCCTAGTGGCCAACGTGTGCATAGCAATGATCCAAAACAACTAATAGAGTGGGGGCCAGGAGATGAAGGGAGTGTGTGCAGGAGGTGCGTGTGGCAGGTGGGAGTGTGTCTGACCCAGGTCTTCCCCCAACTGTGCAGTGAACGTTCCCTGGCAGATTCATGGCCAGTGGACAAAAGCTTCTAAAACCTTCACCAATTTGAAGCTGTGGACCCCACCCCCTATACCCTACTCCAGATCCATCTGTTGTTTGGTCCTTGCATAGCATGACACCTGTGATGTCAGGAATGCAGGCTAAGTCCTGACCAAGCTAGGGTTAGTGCCCAAGGAGAAGCCCTCCTTGTCCTGGCTGTAATGGCAGTGGAATCCTACCTAGTCTGGGTAGCTCGCAAATCTGTCCCCACTGCCATTACCCCACTCCTACCTCTCCGTAGTGTCCTGAATGTAGTCAGGCCCCTTAAAATCCCCTGCTGGTGTCCGAGGGATCCTTCTCAAACACCAAACAGACTGGGGCACTGCCTGGCTTCCATTGGCCCCTCACTTCCTTCAGGGAGGCTCCTTGTGACCTAGGTCCCACCTGGTGCTCCAGTCCCACCTGCCTCTCACCAGATGCAGCATCATCTCTCTGTGCTCTGCCTGGAATTCCTTGTCCAGACTTGTTTAGCTGACTAACTCCTCCTGGTCTTTGAGGAACCAGCTCCATCAGTACCTGTGAGTGAATTAGGTGCCTCTTCTCAGAACCCCCACCTTCTTCCACTATCACTGCCTTATGCTGTCACTTTCTTTTCTTTCTCTCCTCTACAGACTGGACATCCTTGAGGTAGAAACAATGTCTGATTATCTTGTGACTCTTCCCCTTAGCCCCACCCTGTACCTAGACCTGGTGCAACATTGGAGTCCCTCAAGGGCCAACTGGGGTCCACTGCCCATCTGACCTCAAGCTCTGGCCTTGGATTGTATACATTTATGTCCCCAAATGGATTTTGACTGTGTGACCTGACAGTTTTGTGGGTGTGAGCTTTCACTGCCACTTCTAGCCTGGAAGTGCCCAAGGCAGGTGCTTGGATAGAGGCCACTATTGGGAAGGTGGGATCTCATGGTGGAGGGGGTTCCCATTCCGTCCCATACTGCCACGAGTTAGCTCCTGAAGTGAGCCAGCTCTGAGGTGCTCCCCTAGCCCCTCCCACCTTATTCCAGCACTTCTCAGGTTCCCACTTCAGCCTTGTGGGTGGGGATGTACAGGATATCTGTCTTCTTCCTTTGGAGCCTATCTTGGGTTAGCAGGGCCAGAGGATGGTAAGGCAGGGTTGGGGTGCTCATGGATGATGAGTTCCATTGGCTCCCATGAGCACCTATCAAAATCCTGGGAACTGAAGCTGCTAGGGTAGAGCAGGGGTGCAGAAAAGAAAGTCAGTTTCATAACCTGCTTTCTAGCGTGGGCGGCAGAAACTCAGCCCACAACGCAGGCAGGTTAACGTTCTGCAGGTGGGGAAACAACATGCCCCTCACCTCCTCACGCTGCAGGATGTTTCTAGGCTGGAAGGGGACTTACCTGACCCAAGGCATCAAAAGAGAAGGGTGTGGCCTCCCCTGACAATCTCTGCTTGCACAGTCTTAGTGATCAGGACTTCAGACACTTGTGGTCTTAGAAAATTGGCCCTTTTTCAGAATCAAGACTAGTCTCTCTTAAGGCTGTGGAGAAAAGGGAACCCTCCTACACTGCTGATGGGAATGCAGTTTGGTGCAGCCACTGTGGAAAACAGTATGGAGATTCCTCAAAAGACTAGGAATAGACGTACCATATAACCCAGGAATCCCGCTCCTGGGCATGTATCCAGAAGGAATCCTTCTTCAAAATGACACCTGCACCCCAATGTTCATAGAGCACTATTTACAATAGCCAAGACATAGAAACAGCCTAAATGTCCATCAACAGATGGCTGGATAAAGAAGATGTGGTATATTTATACAATGGAATACTATTCAGCCATAACAACTGACAGCATAACGCCATTTGCAGCAACACGGATGTTGCTGGAGAATGTCATTCTAAGTGAAGTAAGCCAGAAACAGAAAGAAAAATACCATACGAGATTGCTCGTATGTGGAATCTAAAAAAAAACACAAAACATAAATACAAAACAGAAGCAGACTCATAGACATAGAATACAAACTTGTGGTTACCAAGGGGGCGGGGGGTGGGAAGGGACAGACTGGGATTTCAAAATGTAGAATAGTTAAACAAGATTATACTGTATAGCACAGGGAAATATATACAAGATCTTATGGTAGCTCACAGCAAAAAAAAAAAGTGACAATGAATATATATATGTTCATGTATAACTGAAAAATTGTGCTCTACACTGGAATTTGACACAACATTGTAAAATGACTATAACTCAATAAAAAAAAATGTTAAAAAAAAAAAAAAGACCAGTCTCTCTTAAGATTCTACTGTACAGGACCTTTTCCAAATTTTATCATTTACTTTGGATGCAGAAGCCCAGGACCAGCCCAGGGCACCTTAGTTGTCAGGATAGTTTACATTCTCTCCACACTTCTTGGGCCATCCTGAGAGGTCAGACAAGCACACTCAAACCCCTTGGCCCTCCCCCAGGGACTCATCAAGAACAAGAAATTGGGGAGGGCAACTAGTGCCAGAGCCTGTATGACAGCGCTCACCGATCCAAAGCTCAAGCAGAGATGGGGGTGGACTCCCTGAAGTGCCCCTTCTGTCAGCTGCGGAAACCTACCTCTTGTCACCAGCAGAAGGATTTATTTCAGGTTTCCGCCTGTAAAGTGACTTACATTCTTCCCCATCTCCTCCTTTCCAAGGGTGCTGTCAAGTGTGCATGGGGCAGGGTCTGCTTCTGAGATCCTGGATCTCTGTGCCTACCCCCGCCTCCACAGCTAGAGTTCTTCCAGCACACAGCACTCTGCCCACCACCCCCACCTGATTTGGAGTTTGGCAGAAAGGCTTATAAGGCCGTTATCTCTCAACAGACAGCTGTGCAGGGCTAGAGGCAGCAGCTTATCAGGGAGGCTGCAGTGATTCACAGCCCAAGTTTCAGCTTCTCTGCTGAATAGTAATTTCCAGCAGTGGATTTGTGCTTAGTCTCTCTCCTCCCTCCCCCTCTCCCAAGGGTGTGTTGTCCTTTCTCAGAGAGAGCAGTGAAGGGGAGATCCTATCCATGGGGAGGCGGTGCTCTGTGCCAGCCTTCTGGATAAGGCTGTCTATAGGCAGGAGGTTGCAGGTTTAGGGACCCCAGTAGGGTCTGCCACCCTTGGCAGTGACCCCTAGGAGAGTTCACTGATGCTCGTTTTCCTTCCCCTTCTAGAAAAGCAATGTGCTGCTCTCTTCCCTCAGCGGTAATGCATAAGCAGACAAAGGTCTCTTTCTGGCCACAAGCCCCCGAGGCTATAGCCAGCCAGGGAGGGCTGAGAAAGGGAGAAGCCAGGGACTTGGCAGCGTGCTCCCTGCACCATTTTGAAGCTGTCTGGTTTCTGACCCTGAGGACTCCAAAGGCTAAGAATTCCAGGCTGGAGAGGACTGAGACACAAGGGGGCAGGCCAGAGCAGTCTCTGTACAGGCAAGTGGTTAGGAAAAAAACCTGGGGACAGAGCCATTTTTGTGTTTGTTTTATTGGAAGCAAGACTGCTCAGGGGAGGAGGCATGGAGAGTTCTGTCCTGTGTCTCTCCCTCTGGGCCAGCATGGGGAAAGGGGGATGTTGAAAGAGCTAGAGCCCATGGAAATGCCCCTGCCACCACGATCTCAGGATGCTCCTTAAAAGCAGGGAATGGAAAACTAGAAAGGAAACTGTCCTACGGTGAAGGGCAGAATAAGCCATCCCCCCCCCCCAACAATTCAGAATCCTCTGCCTTCCAGCAGTGGTTTCTGAACCCTTGCCCTCAACCAACACCGGTGGAACGATTCCAAGAGCTCTCCTCAGCTTCCACACTCCAGGCCCCCCCTCGTGAATCCTGGGTGCCTTTACCCTTGGGGGTCCTGAGCAAGGCTCAAGAGTGCTGCTGCCCACCATTCCCTCCTGGAAGAAGGTCCCCTATGGTTCCGAAAAGCTGAAGGTGGAGTTCTGTGTCATCAGGCAACACAGGTGGGGGAGCAACCACACCACGAAACTTCCTTGGGGTCCCTCTCTTGTCGCCTTGGGGTCCATGCGGCCAGTCAGAAGAGCTGAGTTCAGGCTGTGGGCTCCAGAGTACCAAGTCATGAAAGGCTGAAGGTGTGTGTCAAGGTGGATGCTCTGGAAGTAGGATCGAGCCTGCCTAGGTGGCTCAGAGGCCGCAGTTCTCAGGCCGTCCGGTCCTCTTCCGCAGCACCTGGTTCAGGTTGTGACCTCTTTGCGCAGCCTTCTCCAGCTGCGGGTTCCCCTAGACTCCTCTTGGATGTCGTCGGCGCTGTTGGCTGGGACGAGGGGCCAGGATAGGGGTTCGGGGGCTGGTAGCCGGGTTGGCCCGGATCCAGCGCATCCTTGGAAAGTAGGATGGCGAGGCTGGGCACGTTCTTAAGTACACTGAGACTGGCGGCTGGTTCGTCAGGCTTCTGACCCGGCGTGGGCTCCGGCTGGAGGCTCTGCCATACCTCACGCACGCTCCGGTAGCGCAGCCGCGTGACCTGATGCAGGCCCGCCAGGCGGCGCTTGAGGATCTCGGCGCACGTGACGGTTTTGGTGGTGGCCCGACCACAGCCGCTGAAGACGATGGCGCGCGTGGCTGGCTGCGCCATGCTGGTGGTGGCGAAGGCCAGCAGGTTCCGGATCTTGCTGCCCTCCTTGACCCGCATGTGCACGGCGTCCGGCGCCAGGTCCGCGAAGGGGCCGGAGCCTGGGCCGCCTCCCTCGTCCCCGCTCCCCACCGGCGCCTCCTCGGAGCGCACCTTACGGAAGTTCTCCATGCGCCGTCGTTGCCGGGACCGCGGGGACGTGGGTTTCGCCATGGGGCCGCCTCAGCCCCGGGGCTGCATGGCCGCCAGTCGCGTCCGGCAAGGGCCGGCAGGGGTAAGGGTGTGGGAGCGGCGTGGACGCTGGCAGGCGGGCTGGGACCGTGCGATCTTCGTCTTCCACTTCTCTCTAGTGGGCGCTGCTCTACTCCGCGCTCTCGGAGCCGAGTGCTCCGCGCCTTCAGAGGAGGCCCCGCCTGGGAGCCTGGGAGCCCCGCCCCTACCGCCAGGCCCCGCCCCTAACTCGGCCCGGCCCGCCCTTGTCCTTGCCTCACCCGCCTCTCGCGTCCAGTCTTGTCCTCCGCTTCAGGGGCGAGGGAGCCGCGCACACCGTGGGGGTCGATGGCAGTGCCAGGGGGTGACTTGTCAGGCGAAGTTTCCCTATAATCGTCATCAGCCCTTCCCGAGCCAATCCTCAGAAACGGGCAAGCTAAATAAAAACTGCGTTTGCGGGGCAAAAGCCGTTTCCAGCCTGTTCCCCGAACACTTCCGCGTTTCAACTGAAGGCCGCCCGTTGTCCCCTCCTAATGAGAGATCTCCCAGCGGCCTGCTGGGGGCTGGGGCCTCTTTCTCCCACTCTTCGGAGGAACAACCCCCTCCTTTTGTCCCTTCCGCCCCGGAGCCGATATTCCCGTCTCAAGGACAGCCTGTGCACGGTCAGCAGAGTGCGGGAGGCGCTGGCTCCCGCTGTGTTCCGCGCCTGCCCTCGGACAACTACGTCGCCGCGTGGTCTTTGCCGGGCAGTCGGAGACTGAGGTCTCAGCCTCGCGGCGACTGACTGAAGCTGGAGGCTCCCGGACGCCCGCACACCCCTGGGGTGTGGAGACTGAGGCTTTGGGCCAGGCTGTTCCATGAGATAAATGGGATGAGAACAAGGGGACCCCTTCTCAAGGGGAATTAAGCTCCCTCCATCCATGCCTGAAAGTCTACTATTAGAGCTGCATGCTTTAGGGTAAGCCAGAAATTGTTGCCTCCTAACGTGGATCCCTCTTCTTCCCAGATGGAATTTGTTGTCAGTCAGCCTGGCTCCCTGGGACCCAGTGGGGTTCTTTATTAAAAAGGAGACTGGGTGAAGGCAGGTTTTGAGGAGGAAGGAAGGTGGGAAGTTGAAGCCTCGGGGTGTTATGCAGTTACTGGGTGCCCCTCCCCGGGAACTCTGCAAGACCCAGGGAGTGACCCCAGATCTCTTGCTAGGAGAGATGAACGGTGAAGATAGAGAGGTGAGGTTGTGGGTGAAGAACTGCTAATGGGCAGGAGGGGGTTTGAGAAGAAGCTGGACCCTCCCTAGAACTGCCCTGGGGCCTTGCCTTTCATCTTTCCACCCTACTCGCACACGCACAGTGCTGAGAGTGGGCCGACCTGATCCGGGCGGGAGTAAGACGGGGCGTGGCGGGAAGGAGCACAGACTGCTGCTGCGGGCGGGAAACCCTTAAAGTGCTGGGGGCAAAACAGTGACTGAAGGAGGTGGGCCCCAGTCTTGAGCTGGGCTTGCCGGGGTCCCACTCTCTCTCCTCGCGTTTTCGTCCCCTCAGCATGTTTGGAACCCGGGGCTGACCCTATTACCGCCCCTTGGGAGTGACTGGAACAAGTGGACCTTTGAGCCCCAAGTGTGAATGACCTACCCCCTCTCAGATCTCCTTCCCTCACGCTGCTATCAGGGGCCTTCGAGGGCGCGTTCCGCTCAGATCCTGTACTTCGCCCCCCGCCCCAGCTCCCACGGGCCCCATGAGGAATAGCCGTAGGAGTCGGAGGCACAGCAGCTTGGAGAGGACACAACAGTCTGCAGGGCGTGGCGGGGCGCGGAGAACCTCAGGCTCTGTAAGACTGAGGCAGTTGTAGAACTTAAAGGGCATCCATTTCGCTAGACCTGAGAAAAAGTCTCCGAACGGCTAGAATCTTTGTTGGAACGGACTGGTTAGGGAAGAAGCGAGCTCTCCATCCACGGGGGTATGCAAGCCTAGGCTGAACGTTCACTTGGAGGGGATTACTCAGGGGTCTGCAATTTGGCGGAAGGGGCCTGGGAGCTACGCGTTTAAGCAGGGTGAGGATGAGGCTGTTCTGTGTCTGTCTGGGTGGGCCCTGGAAGGCGCCGCACCCCCATCCCCCTCCACTGCCACCAGCTGTAGGAAGACTCGATTCACTTCGCTCCCCAGTCAGTGAAGGGAGACCATGGAAAAGGCCCGCATCCCCTACCGCCCCTTCCCTCCCCTTTCCAGCTCCCTCCGCAGCACTTAAAATGTAAATATACATCATGATTAGCCGCCGGGTCGCTAATTACAGCTGAAGCCATTCATTACACTGTCAGCGCGCGTCGTAGCCCGCCGGCTGTGCGCTCCTGCCGCGCGGCGGAGTGGAAGGGCAGGGTGGGGAGCTGGAGCGTGGGTGGGGGGCGGAAAGACTCGAGGGGGGAACTGTGAATGAGGGTAGCGAGTTTGGCAGGCTGGATGCGAGGGCTAGAAAGGGGCCCATGGAGGTGGACGGTGAAGTACCGGGGCAGAAAGGGAGAAATACCCAAGCCTGGGATGGGGGCTTGGATAGCCGGGGAAGGGGGCGCTGTGAGAGAGGAAACCGGGATGAGGAGCGGGGCGAAGGGAGGATACGTGGGGGAGGCAGGGAGGAATCCTAGAGACCCGCAAACGCGGTTGGGAGGGGAGAAGAGGGCTCAACTCTGGGAAGATGAATAAATAAACTTGAGCGTCTGAGGCTCACACTCCGTGACAGTTAGAAAAGTAGAAAGACAGTCAAGACTTTAAAAAAAAGAAAAGAGAAAAAAACACCGAGTACCAGCGATCCATAAGGCAGGGCCACGAGTATTTTTAATAAGGGAGAGGGGAATGTATTTCCGTGTATCTGTTTTTATAGATGTAAATGTATTTTTAAACTGTCTGCAAGAAAACAGCACACTGCATCTGTTACCTCTGAAGCCGCATCCAGTTTTTGTGGGACTCTCTCAGGAAAGAACTACTAAATATGAATACAAAATTAAGACCAGAATTTTGAAATGGCCTGTGTAAGTGAGGTCCTGACCCTGAAGCCTGAGCTTCATTAGCTTCTTTTCGCCTCTTTGTGACTTTGGGCAATTTACTTAACCCTTATGCCTTGGTTTTCTCAGCTGTAAAATGGGGCTAATACAGGAACCTGCCTCATAAAGTGGTTGTGAGACATGTAACAACAGTCTTAGAACCTTGGCTGGTAGGTTCTCAGGAAATGTTGGCTGTTGTTGTTTTCCATTTTTTTTTTTGTGATTAGAATAAATTTTTTAAAATTTTAAAGGGAGATGGGGGAAGAAAGCTGGTGAAAGCAAAAGAAATGGGCAAAGCCTTGGAAATTGCAGTTTTCCTAATATGATAGGGACTAGTGAGTGGCAAAGCAGACTCCTTTCACCCTCAAAGGAGGTGGAGGGGTAGCTGGGCGGTAGCCCAAGGTTCCAATGCAGCACCAGCCCCTGCTGTGCTAGGAGACCTTTCCAATAGGACACCCTGCCTCCCATGGACAAGTGGCGTCTCTCTCCAGTACTGGAAGAAAATCCCTGGTGCAGGGCAGGTCTCCTCCTCCTCTGTCTCCAGTGGTGGGAAGAGGATTGGGATCCCCTAAAGTCCCCGGTCCTAGTTCGAGCCACTCCAGGCAGGAGCTTGGGAGCATGCAAAGGAGTCACAAACTAGAAAGTTAGAGGGGGCCGAAGGGAGGTCAGATTTATCAGGCCCCCATCAAGTGTCCAGCATTGGGCCAGGTACTCTAACATCTATTCCCTGATTTAATCTTTGAAATCTTCCTATCATCGTTTGACAGATGTGGAAACTCAGGCACAGAAGTAACTTGCCCAATGTACCACAGCCAGAAAGCAGCAGCCGGAAATATTTGAACACAGCGGCTCTACATCACCCCAGTATAAGGGGAAAAGGAGCTTCTAAATGATGGGAGCTCCCCAGTAAAGGTATGAGTTGGTTTTGGGGACAGGGGGATGTGTTGGTCACTACTGCTGCATAAAAATTACCTCAAAACTCAGTAGCTTAAAGCAAAAACATTCATCATCTTACCATTTCTGAGGGCTAGAAGTCCAAGAGCAGCTTATAGGGGTGGTTTTAGCTCAGGGCCTCTCATGAGGTGGTGGTCAAGGTATTGACTAGGTCTGGAGCATCTGCTTGCAAGCTTTCTCACATGCTGGTCACAGGCCTCAGTTCCTGTTCACCAGGCTCTCTCCATAGATCTGCTGATGACTTGCAGCTGGCTTTTCCAAGAGCAAGTGAAGAGAGAGAGAGAGAGCGAGAAAGCGAGCGAGAGAGCGATTGAGAGCGCAAGCAAGCAAGCAAGCAAGCAAGCAAGCAAGCAGGAAGCCACACTACCTATGGCCCAGCCTCCTCTGAAGGGGAATTTGGTTCCATTTCTTGAAGGGAACAGCAGTATCAAAGAATTTGTAGACATTTCAAAACCACAACAGAAGGGGAAGATTTGGGAGGCAAATTTAGGAGGAGATGGAATCAGGACTCAATTTATTGGGGCAAATATATGGAAAGACCTTGACTCAGGAGAGCTGAATTCATTTGTTTCTTGTTAAATGGATGTATGAGTGACAAAATTTCTAAGATTGTTTTCAAGTCTTTGATCCTGGGCATAGGAGCAGTCAATAAGGCTCTCCTGGAGGCTGAGTGGCACTATGGCTATCCAAGTTCTTTGTAAACTTAACACTGCTAGGCAATGATGTCTGGAGCAGAACGTGGCCTGGGAGAGAGTTCTGTGTGACACAGGAGTCCCTTCTCAGGCCAGGCACCTCCTCCCTTAGACTGAGTCCCAGGCCCTGGGGCAGTGCTCTGATCCCAGCTCCCCATCTCTGTCTACACCCTAGTCCAGCCCCCTCACCATGTTTCACCTCCATAATTGCTTTTCCCCTTGGACCAGCCAGGATAGGACCCAGGGGTCCCAACACCAGCAAAGCCTCTGCCTTCAGGCTGCTCCTCCTGCTGTGCTGGCTCTCAGGTTTGCATTGTAGACCCAGTGAGTGGTTCACTAGTTCAAGAGCTATTGACCTTGTGTGAAATTCAATGTTTTCCTAGCCAACAGAACATGTCACCTGAGTCCTGGGAGGCAGAGGTGAGAGGGGATATGCGGGGCCTAAAATGAGTGAGGAGAGAGGTCTCTAGGAGAGGGAAAGAGAGATAAAAGAAGCCATCGGAGCTCCTTCTCCAACTCCCCAAGAGTAGGTGCTGCCACTAGCCCTCCGTCTTCCTTCCAGATTCCAGAGGCAAGTGTAGTAAAATGGCACTCACTTGGGCAAAGTTAGAGTTCCCAGGAGAGCGGTTGCCCCCGCAAAGTCTTCTCAAGAACCTGCTGTAAAGCCTGAGATTCCCCCATTATTGCTTCTACCTTTGGATCAGCTTTGCTGTCTGAAGATAAGGTTATGCCCCTAATTCCAAGGTGGGAATTGATCAAAAATAAAAGAATCAGGATGTTGGAGAACTTTGGGTGGAAGGAAGATATAGAGCTGAGAAGATGAGGGAATAGTTACAAGTGACAGCTGACACTTACTTAGCACTTACTACATGCCAGACACTGTGCTATGCACTCACATGTACTAACTCATTTCATACAACAAGTGCTAGTTGGTAGCCAGTACCCATTTCATAAGTGAGGTAGAACCACGTCCAGAATCAGTCTGGCTCCAGAGTCTGTTTTTAATCATGGCACCAGACCATCTGCAGGAGGAAGAGGAAGCAGGGCAAAAAGCCATCAGTTCTAGGACTCCATAGCTACCTACCCATCGTGAAGGTCCTGGAACTCCAGAGTAGAATTCTGCTCTGCCAGGTTCTTGCCTGCCATGGCTGGAGGCGGGAGAGGGGGTACCAGGGCTGCTTTTCATCTTCCAGCTCTGACCTGGGGCAGAGCTAAGGTGCGTGGTTTATGCTTTCCCAGATTATAACTATCCCTTAGGGGTGCATTGAGTTTTTCTACAACTTACAAAATGCCTGCCTAACGCACAAAAGCAGCTAGAGAGGTGGTGAAGAGTATGGGCTTGGAGCCCCACTGCCTGGGTTTGAGTCCCTGCTTTGCCACTTGCTAGCTATGCCCTTGGTCAAGCTATGGAGCCTCTCTGTGCCTCAGTTTCTTCTACTATAAAATGGAAACTATGATGATGATAATAGGATTTACCTCTTGAAATTGTCTCAGGTTATCCCCCTAGTACCTCCATGCAATCATCACTCCCACTTTGCAGATAGAGGCTAAAACCCTTGCCCAAAGACTCAGCTACTGAACAGTAAAGCTTGTAGGCAAACCTGGAGGGCAGGGTTAAAAAAAATAAAGAAGAAAAAGCAGAGCAGGATGTCAGCCCTCATGGGGCAGCCAGAGCTGCTGGGCCCCAGCTGTTTGTTGACAGGCAGGAATACAGACCCAGTGATTTTGTTCTGCTTGTGTGTGATTTAACATTTTCTGCTTCATTTCAATAAGGAGTGGCTGTGTCAGCTTTTCTGAATATTACATACATAGTTCCCTACTCCCATCACATCCTGTCAGAGGCAGGCTTATAATGAACAGTGTAATTTTGTTGCTACAGAGGGCTCTAGGATCTGGATCACTGAGAAGAAGCCAGGAAATAGTTTCCTCTTCCCTGGGCCACCTCTCTTCCTGGTAATTGTCCCTTTCCCACCTCCCCTTGGTGGTGAGAGTAGAAACAGTTCTTTTCACATAATACCCCTGTCACCCCAAGCCCCCAGCCCACTGGCCCAGAATAGAGCCCCCAAATCAAGCTGGCTGAGTTGAGGTTCATGCCAGTTCAAGGAGCTACTTGGTCAAATCCCCTTTATGGCCATCAGGGTCCCCTGTCACCACCAAGTAACTGTCTTCCCTTCTCTTAAGCAAAAGATAAAGTTAACCAACCCTGTCTGCCTTCTGTTGTTCTGAAGTAAATCACAAGGCACCTTGTCCCATTGTGTCCCAGAAGATAAATCTGATATATTTCGATAAGGGTAAAGAACATATTTTGTTTGCAAAATTCCTGGGAGAACCCACTCTCTGCCCAGAAATTATGCATACTTGCTGATTAATGACCTGTCCAGTGAGCCTGCCTCAGGAAAGATAATAGTTGTGATTGGATGTCACCAGCTCCCATCATTTCTGCCTCCAGAGAAGTCATGGGAACAGGCAGGACTCCTCCCCTCTCTGAAACAGTTGTCTTGTGGTACCCACTGATCTTCACTGAGGGTTGTGAGCACATCTTTCAGATTCCTCCCTGAAGTTAAAGTGAGCAATTCAGGTCCAGTGTTTTCAAAAAAAGAAGCCTCAAAGTTTATATTTTTGTGTGACAGTTTAGGTTTTTAAATGTGGCCAATTGTTTCAGTTAACTGTCACTGGCTAACAAATCACCTTAAAACTTGGTGGTTAAAAATAACAATGATTTATTATTTCTAGTGCTTCTGTGGTTTGGCTGGACTCAGATGTGCAGTTCTGTTCCACGTGGCATCATCTGGGGCCACTCACTCTTCTGCATTCAGCTGGGAGCTTGACCGGGGCTGGAACACTCAAGGTGGCTTCACACACATGTCTGGTGCCTCAGCTGGGGGGCTGGAATGGCCAGGGGTGCTGGCTGGGTCTCTCTCCACATGGTCTCTAGCCTGGGCCCATTTCTTGAGTGGCTTGATCTCAGAAAGATGAAAGTGGGGATTGCATGGCCTCATAGGGACCAGGCCCAGAAGTCACACATTGTTACTTCCTCTGCATTCTATTGGTCACACCATCCAGCCCATATTCAAGGCGCAGGAAAAGAAACTCCAGCTCTTGATGGAAAGCCTGACATGCATATACAGTCACGGGAGCCATCTCTAGGGGCAGCCTACCACGTCAGCTAACTCCTCTCCTTGAACACATATGTCTGCAGGTCAGTGTGGCCCATGGATGCAGCTTCTACATGAAACTTATAAGAAATTCACCTGGAAATCCTTCAATACCAGGGGCTTTTAATGGCAGGAGGTAGGCGGTAGGTAGCAGGACAAGATGATTCTGGGCTTTCTCTGCTGTTCATGTGGCCTCTTCATAGGAGGAGAAGAATGTCAGATACTAGATACTGCCCATGCCTGGCTATTGTTACTTCCTCCTTATTAACCTACTTTGGGACTGCTTCCATCCATGAGCTGAATCCCAAAGCTGCCAAGTTATAACCTGGAGGGAAGAAGGTTAAATGATTGCTGAGATCTCTTTTAATACCCTGGTCAGTGCACCAGCTTTGACTTTCAGCCTAAGAAATCATTGCAGGATTTTAATCAGGCCTGTTTTAATTAAGTTAGTACTTTGGAATGCCTACTTGGGATGCTAAGAGGCCTCTGTTCCAGTTACCAACTGCTCCCTGATGAATTATCCAAAATTGAGGTTTATGAAGCAATAATTTTTTTTTGCTCACAGATTCTGTGGGACAGGAATTCAGGCAGGGCATAGTGAGGGTGGCTTGTCTCTTTTTCTGCCATGTCTGGTTCAGCTGGAAGACTCGAAGGCTGAAAGACTCCAGTCTGGAAGTTTGTTTACTTGCGTGTCTGTTGGTTCTTGCTGGCTGACAGGTGGAAGCCTCAGATTGCCATGTGGGCTCTCCAGGTGGCCTTTCTGCTTGGATTAGTTTGAGCTTCCTCACAGCATGGCGGCTGGATTCTAGGGTGAGCATCCAGTGACAGAGAGAGCCAGGCATAAACTGTATTGTGTTTTATGACCTAACCTTGGGTAGCACACAGTGTCACTTCTGCCACATTCTGTTTATTTATCGAGGAAGTCACCAAGCCTTCGCCCAGGTTTAGTGGGCAAAGGCACTTATCACCTAATATAATGATATATATTTTAGTGTTTGTTACCCATCTCCTCCCACTAGAATGTAGGTTCCATGAGGACAGAGACTTTGTTTTGTTCTAGGCTGCATCTGCAGCACCCAGAACAGTGTCTGATACTCAGAAAGTGGTCAGTGTTTGTTGAGTGAATGAATGATGGGCTTTGGTTGTGAAAAGTCAGCAACCCCATCCCAGGACATGGTCTAAAACAGTGGTTGTTTTTTAAATTTTATTTATTTATTTATTTATTTATTTATTTATTTATTTATTTATTTATTTATTTAATGGCAGTAACTCGGGATTGAATCCAGGACCTCATGCATACTAAGCCTGAACTCTGCCATTGAGCTATACCTTCCCACCTAAAACAGTGGTTCTTAATGTGTGATCCTGAAGTCTTTGGAGGTCCCTAAGACCCTTTCTTGGCATGGGCACAGAGGGAGGGAGGGAGGCTCTGTGAAGTCAAACTTTTTTATAACAATACTGAGATATTTTTTGCCTTTTTCACTCTTATTCTCTCATAAATGTATAATGAAATTTTCCAAAGGTTGCATGACATGTGATATTGCAAGAAATTACATGCAGAAGCAGATATGAGACTCCAGCTGTCTTCTATTAAGCAAGACACTAAAGAGACATGCAAAACTGTAAACAATGCCTTCTCACTACTTTATCTTTGTGTGTTTGTTTTGGAAAATATAATTTTTTAAAATATATTTTTTATATTAACATGTAGTTTATTATTGTTATTTTAAATGAATGAAAACAGAAATATTTTTAAAGTTTCCCTATTTTAAATTATAATACAGTAAATATTGGTAAATAACCCACCTTTAGAAAGTTCTACGGGGTTAATAATTTTTAGGAATGTAAAGCAGTTCTGAGGCTAACATGTGTGAGAGGGTAGGAATCAAAGAGGCTAAACTGTTCTCCATGCTACAGAATTCAGGACTGTGGAGCTGATCATCAGCAGTTCCAGACAGAGATGAGGGTTGGGAGGAGGCTAAGGGTCTGGACCCAGGGAAGAGTTGAGATGCACAAAGGAGCCCAGCATCACAGAGGCCCCTGCACCTATGGAGAAACAAGGCCAGGGCAACAGGAATGACCAAAATGTTGTAGGGACAGTCATGTATGATGTTGACTATTGTTTTAATTGATCCAAAAGATTTGATTTCGGAGGAGGAAGGATATGCATAAAAATACTCTTATTTTCATAGTAACTTACGTATAATAACAAAAGAATAAAACAATCAGATCCTTGAAATCAAAAATGAGAAGCATAACACTGGTGTAAACTTGCTGAGAAGCTACTTGCTGAGAATGAATGGAATGGGTGCTGTTGGGAGGCATTGTCCCCAATGGGCTTTTGCAGGTTCCACATTCGGGGACATCAGGTGATAGGAATTTGTTGAAAGGATACCCAGGAAACACTATTATTAATCACTCATTCCTTCAGAATATGTACTCAGTCTCTATTGTGTGACAGGCATGGATGTAGGTGCTGGGGATACGGCAGTGAACAACACAAGAACAGTTCTTGCTCGGGGGAGCTCACATTCTAGTGAAATAAAAATAGCCCAGTAGCAGTGCTCATCACCACCTCCATGGCACTGAGTCATCAGCTAAGCTAAACTCCCCACTGCCGCTGCAGACAGCACCCAGAACAAAGCCCATGGCCCCATGAATGCACCCACTTGGTAGCACGCCACTCTGTAGTGCGTTCGTGCTCACTGTGTGGCAGACGCTGCTGGTACCCTCCCCAGTATTGATTCTCCCCTTCTTCCTTACTAATACAACACTGATTTTATTGGCAGAGACAATGTGCCTGGTTAAAAAGCTAAAATGTGTTACAGAGTCACTTCCTTGCCAAATAAGAGTGACTATGTGACAGTTAAGGACAATGAGAGATAAATGGAAATTGTTGGGTCGGGCTTTCTGGAAAGCTGGTTAAATGGAGGTACAGACTCAGCTGGCTTGCCCTTTGGCCCTTTGCCCTTCCTCTTTCCAGCTGCCCGCAATGAAGCCGTGGTGACTGTTGCTGGGAAGCCTCTCAAAAGTCTGAGGGAAAGGCCGAGAAATCTGCAGATTTCTACCCTGAATCTTAAAGTCACTGAGCCAACTCATTTATTCCTAGACTTCTCATTATGTAATAAAAAGACCTATCTTGTTTAAGTCACTGTTATTTGAGATTTCTGTTACCTGTAGCCAAGCTAAATCCATACCTTATACACCAAGAATCTGCTGTGCGTTCCTACCTGTGGTGGCCGCGAGAATGGCTTCTCACATCTCTGATTATAGGGAACTTAATCGACAAAGGCACCCAGCTGCTGCAGTCTGAAACCCATCACTGCATTTGTGCCAAGGCCAAGGCCAAATTTCCTGTGGGCTCCTAATGAATGAGCACAGATGGGATATAAAAGCAGGCCCACTCCTAGGAGATGGATGGAAGATAGGTGGTTTTGGCTGGAGGACTCCCCAGTGGCATCCCCAAACTGTCCTTGCAGTGCGGAATTGCACTGCAGTCTTAAGATGCTTCCACCCAACTTCCTTTCCTCCCTCTGTTTTTCACTCAGGGTCAGACAGGTAGCATGGTTTGATGGTTCTCCTAGGCTCACCTGACTCCCTCTTTATTTTCTCTAACAGATGGTTTCTCCTAATAAATGTCTTGTGTATTTAATCTCATCTTGGTGTCAGCTTCTCTGAGGACTTGTACTAACACATTCTCAATATGTATTGAGACCTGTTTATGCCTTTTGTACTTGCTATTATAATAATATAATTTAATAAAATATAACTAAACCAAAGAAATATGAATGCAAAAGGAAAGTGAGTTATTATTTCTATGAAAACTAACTTTACTGCTTTGGAAAGTTTTGAAAAATATAGTTGTTTTAAAAAAAGCTGTTCACAAAAAGACAAATATTGTATGATCCCACTTACACGAAGTATTTAAAGTAATCAAATTCACTTTGATTTTGAAAGTAGAATGGTGGTTACCAGGAGCTGAGGAGGAGAGAGAAATGGAGAGTTGTTGTTTAACAGGTTTTATGTATTAATTTGTGTGTTACATACACATATCATTAAAACTTATAATAAATATATGTGTATGTTTATGTATATATACTTCCCCTAAAGAGCCAGTTGTTAAACATTTCGCAAACACACTGCTGGATCATGGTCTCCTTTCCCTGAGACTGGCAGTGGGGTGACGGTGAGCAATACAGGGGTGGACCTGCTCCCTCCCCCCCTGCCCCGGAACTCACAGTCTCATGAGGAATCGGGCACCTAGGTAACAACAGCCCTGTGTGGCAGAGAGAGAAGCACCAAGCAGAGGAATCTAGTCCAGGGAGCCATCCAGAGGAGCGACTCATGGCGGCCCTCAAAGGGTGAGTAGAAATCAGCCAGCCACAGGGACAACATGAACGAAGCCCAGCTGTTGACAGAAACAATGAAGGACAGAGGGTGGGAAGTTGAGGGACACAGGGTGTGGTGTGTCTGCTGGAGAGAAACCAGCAGGCTATGGGATGCTGCACCTGGCCTGATGGTACCTGGAGGGAGGAGAAAGAGCAGCTTCTACTAGAGAAGGTCCTCTGGGCTCCAGTCCTAAGAAGAGTCAAAATTTCTAGGAAAACAGATGGGATGGGAGTCAGGTGAGGGGAAGAGAGGATGGAACAGCATGTGCAAAAGCAAGGAGGCAAAAGAGAAACTGAATTCTTCGAACTGCAAGCAGTCCTGGGTGACAGGAACGTTTGGGAGCCTCAGGAGGGTCCTAAGGAGGAGAGTGGCATGACTAAGAGCCCTGTGACTGCTTGGAGGAGAATGGCTTGAGAGGATGTCAGGTGGTGAAAGACTAGAGGATATAATACCTTTGAGGAGACTATTGCAGAGACGATGAAATGGGATAGTGGGTGTGGGGGTGCAAACAGGAGGATTGATTCTGAAGCAGAATTGATAGGACTTAATTTCCCGGGGTCTGGCTTAGATAACTGAGGGTTGACACAATCATTTTTGAAGAGTACTGGTCACTTATTTTTTCCCTCAATTTGGGTTTGTCTGATGTTTTCCCCATGATTAGATTGAGGCTATGCATTTTGGGGGCAAGAACATCACAGAAATCAGTGACGCCTATCAGGAGGTACATGATGTCAATGTGTCTTCTCGCTGATGATAGGGCCATTTTTAGAGGCAGGATCACAGAGGAACAAATATAGGGAAAATGTCTGGAGTCCCAGTTTGAGATGGGGTTGGAATGCAGAAGAGAATTCAAACCAGAGATAGAGCTCTGGGAGCTCCGGGCACCTCAGAGGTAGCGCAGGGCTTTGCAGAGGGCAAAGTTGCCAGTGGAGAAGGTATCGGACTGAGGAGAGGGAAGGAAGACTGTGGAGGAAAAGCAAGACTGGCTTTGCAATGTACCCAAATTGTCAGGCAGGTAAGGACTGGAGTGTGTTCTGTGGATTTGGTATCCAGGGGCTCAGCCAGCGACCAAGGTCAGTGCTTACCAGGCCAGACCCAGGCTGGGACTTGTGAAGGGTGTTTTTTCTCTCTGGACAGTTAGTGGGAGCAGGTTGGGGAGTGCACTCCTGTTCTAACTCACGTGAGCAGTGAGTGTTTACACGTTCAGAGCTGCTGGCAAGCCTGCAAGAGGTGATGGTGATGAAAATGAGCTGTGTGTAGGCCAGCAGGCTACCCAATGCCCAGCACTTCCAGCTGCCAGCAGAGCAACATAGCTGGTGGAGAATTGGCTCTGCAAGTGTTAGAGGATGCCAAGTGCAAGAGCAGGCGTGAGTGCCCCCAAGTGGTCTACTGGAGGCACTGCTGGTAGAAGAGAAGCAGTGAGAGGTGGTCTCTGACCTGGGTTTCCGGTATAGGCAAGAGCTTGGAGGTCTGGAATGATGTATGTTTTCTGGACTCAAGCTACCCCAGGGATCCCCATTTTTAAAGCTAGCAGTCCTTTCCTGAGTTATAATCAACAAAATGCACAGATCTTAGGTTTTCAGTTTGGTAAGTTTTGATGATTTTATATACCTTATAACTATCATCCCAAACAAGATCTGGAATATTTCCACTACCCCAGAAATTTCTTTTCTGTCCCTTTTCAGTCAGTCTACCTCCATCCCCAGCCAGGAACAACTATTCTTCTATCACACTAAGTTTTCTGGTTTTTAACTTCATATAAGTGGAATCATATAGTATACATTTTTTGGTCTGGCTTATTTTTCTCAACATAATATTTTTGAGATTTATCCATGTTGTTGTAGTTATCGGTTGCTTATTCATTTTTATTGTTAATTCATATTCCAAGATCTGAATATACAATAATTTGGTTATTCATTCTCTTGGTTTTTTTTTTTAATTCATTCTCTTGTTGATGGCTGTTTCTGGTTTTTAGCTACTATGAATAAAATTGCAATGAATTTGCAAGTCTTTTGTGAACATACATTTTTCTTTCTCTTGGGTATATACCTGGGAGTAGAAATGATAAGTCAAATGGTAACTCTATGTTTAACTCTTTGAGAAACTGCCAGACTGTTCTCCAAAGTGGCTGTACCATTTTACATTCCTTCCAGCAGTGTATAGGGTTTCAATTTCTGCACATTCCCATCAATACTTATTAATATTTGTCTTTTTGATTATAACCATTCTAGTGGATGTGAAGTGGTATTTCATTGTGGTTTTGACTTGCATTCCCTGATGACTAATGATGTTGAGCATGCTTTCTCATGTGCTTATCAGCCATCTGTCTATCTTCTTTGGAGGAATTTCTATTCAGATCCTTTGCTTATTTTTATAGTAAATTATCTTTTTTTTATTATTGAGTTGTAAGAATTCTTCATATATTCCAAATGAAAGTCTCATTATATATGTGACTTGAAAATATTTTCTTGCATACTGTGGGTTGCCTTGGGGAGGTTCCAGTCTGGTTGGGGAGAGAAGACAAACATGGGGAGTGAGGTTGTAGGAAGGAGGTGTGGCGGGGAGAGGCACTGTAGAGGGAGGTCTAGAGTGAACCCTCTGAGCTCTAGGTTGCCCACCAATGAGTGAACTGAATGAATTGCTCTGACAGTGCCATGGCTCTACAGGCAAGAATTTGCATCACTGTATGCTCAGTGCTATGCTATCAGGCATACATACTTACAGAAGTGTCAGAGACTTGGCATCTCATAAGACCAGGAGCATGGAGTAAGGTTGAGGGAGCAGGAGTCTCTTTCTTAAGAAAGGAAACTCCAGGTTGCAAACTTCCATAGGACTAACAGCAGCATGATGTGGCTTGAGAGCCAGACGGACTTGGATTTAGATCTTGGTTGTAGTATATGCTACTGTATAGTGCCCTCGCGTGCTCATCTAGCCATTCCTGATGGCTTCTTATAGTCTTAGAGCATATATTCTTATTCTTATAGTCTTAAGCGTGTAAGCCCCTGAGATTTTCTGCCTGTGGGCTTTCTTTGCTCAGACACAGGGAAATCTGGAAGTGCCAGGAGCAGCCCTCAACCCTTGGTTTCCTCATTCTTTTGGTAGGACCACTGCATTGTACTCTGCACTATGTCCCAGAGGTCCCCAGTAGGATCGAGCCACTATTGCCCACAGTAGTAACCTGCTCATTATTGCACCCTGAATTGGGTTACTTTTATTTGTTTGTTTCAAATTCCTCCATTTCTCTACTAGTGCTTCCCGGGATCTCTCTCAAATAGATCATTTGTACTCACATCCTTATCTCAGTGTATGCTTCTGGGGAAACCCATCCTAAACATACTTGTTCTTCCTCTTCTTAGTTACATCCATTCTATTTCCTTGATCACTTTACCTCTCTGAACCTCACTTTCCTCATCTACAAAACGGGGATAAAACCATTTACTTTATAGTACAGTCATGAGGCTTAGCATCTCACTCAGACATATTTAGGGTTCAGTAAATGTCAGTCTTCGTTTCTTTCCAGTTGTTTACTGTCCTATAACATAGATATTCTTGCAGAAACCATTGGGTGGACATGCCTTATTCAGCCATAGCTGAGCAGAAAAATATCAGCAGTCTGGAGCTGGCTTAACGGGTGACTGTCTTACTGTTCCCAGTCATTTGCTCCCTCCCTGCTATAGGATTAAACATCCCTAGTGTTTGTCATGCCTTGCATCCACTAGAGGGAGCAAGTTTCCCTGTTGCCCATGCATTAGCCATAGGTCATGCTTTGATATGTGGCACATGAGCAGATATGATATTCATCACGTTTGAGAAGAAGCTTTTAATGTGTTATTGTATGGTTTGGCTCAAGCTTTTTCACTCCTGCCTTTCTCCATGAGAAATACATGTCCCAGACATGCCCCCAGAGCATGGCACATAGTACGAGCTAACATTTATTAAATACATATTGTGTACCATGCACTATTCCATGTGTTACATATGCCTACACGTGTTAATTCATTTCATCCTCATGGGAACTGTAAGACATAAATACTGTTATCATCATCTTTATTTTGCATATGTGGAAAACTAAGATTCAGTAAGGATGAATGCCTTGCTTAAATGTACACAACTGGAATGGGGAAGGCAGTCTGCCTTCTAGGTCCATATTCTTAAACACTGCACTATGCTGCTTCTCATAGGTGACCAGCAAATGCTTGTTGAATAAAAGTTTGTTTAAATGATTGTCACTCATGAAGCACTGTTCTCTTCTATTTACCCAGATTCTGAAGGTGCGATCCACTGGGACAATGATGGGCTTCTTACTTATTTTGGACCTGGGCACTTTTCCTGCCTCAGTTGTTAGCCAAATAGGAGGCCCTTCTAATTCTCCTAATAGGGGAAAATTCATTTGTGGCCATCAGATGGGAACCCAAACATTTATCCTGTAGGACTACAAGATATCTCCTGTAAATCCCATGTGGATCCAAGACATCTCCACTGCGAACCTTCATTGTGAACATCAGATACCTCTCCTGAAGACTCATATGAACCCATGTATCTTTCCTGGGGCCCTCATGGACACCTAACATCTCTCCTGTAGAGCCATGCTTGATAACCTCCTCAGGGTCCTATTCACCATTTCATTGGGTCCTCTCACAACTCTGTAAATCAGTTAAGGCTTGCCTTAAAGCAGGGATAGACAGCAGTGACCATGTGAGTGGACCAAGCACAGGACCAAAAGCAGAACCCTGTTGTCCTGCCCTTCAGCCCACGACTCTTCTGTCCTGACTGGCATAGATTATGCTTTCTGCTCAACCCTCCACAGCCCCTGAAGCACCCTCCTTTTTCTTCTCTCTTTTGCATTAATTCTTGTCTGCCTTTCTTCACTCCTGCCCCCTTTCTATCCCAGCTGTGGGAGTGAGGCCCCACTCTCAGCAGGCTGGAGTCAGACAAAGAGCCCTTATTCTGGGCAAAGAATCCCTTACAGTGTCTCCCACCCACTGAGGCCCCCTTCCAGGCCCAGGGTGATGTGGGCAGAGGGTACTGTGGAGGGCAAGAGCCATTGGCTGGCAGGACAGAGGCTGGGTCAAGCTGTAGATATCCCACAGGAGGTTTACAGCATAAACATCACTCACAATAAAATCCTGTCTTTCACTCCGAGCCTCATCACTCCAAGTGGGTCTCTCTCAACCCTTATTAGTTCTGGGTTTTTAAACATTTACCATGGTCTCTACTCACTTTCAGTGTTCATCTCTGTATATCACAGTTTCTTTCTCTTTTCTTTATTTCTTTTCTGTTTCTCTTTCTAAGCCTCTCTCTTTCTATTGCTCTGCATAGCTTGTCAATCTCTATTTCTTACCTCTTTCTCACTTTATCATGCTCTTTCTTCTCTATCTTTTCTTGTCTTTTTTCTCTCCAAATTGTGATCACTCCAAATCTCTGCCTTTTCATGTTTCTATGTCTTTATTTTCAAGGTTCTCCTTTCTTGTCTTTCTATGTCTGTCCTTCCGTGTATCTGTGTGTCCTTGTCTATGTGTCGTTTCTGTTTCTTTATGTCTCATCTCTGACCTTCTATCCTTCATCCTCTACTTGTCACTTTGGGCCTGTGGATCTGAAGGGCCTTCATCAGTTATCACACTCTCCTGCTTACAAACTCCCTCTCACTCTTCCTTTTTGGTTCGTTTCAGCGGCTCTTGGGACCGGCATGGAAGGTTATTCTCCCCAGTTTACAGATTTGGAAGCTGAGGCTCTGGTAATTGGTACCAGACTCCTTTTCTGGGTCTTTTCTTCGACCTCTTTGCCTCGCTCTTGTCCCCATGGTGCCCTCAAACCACCTGATCGGGCGCTGTCCTGGGAATTTAGCACCTCGGACAGCTCCTGTAAGGTGCGGGGGCGGCCAGGCCTTTCTTCTCGCGAGCTCAGGCAGAGCAGCCCTAGAGGAAGCGCGGGAATCTCGCGAGAGAGGCTGTTGCAGGCAGGGGCGGCGCGGGCGCGCGAGAAACTGGCCCGAGGCGCGCGCGCGCGCGCACCCCGCCCCCAGCCCCGGAGCGGCTTGTGGCCGGCTCCGCGCCGCATCGCTGGTTGCAGCGCAGCGCAGCGCGGCGGCTTTTGCCGAGCGACAGCGGCGGGTAAGTCCCGGGCCTAAAGGCCTAGAGAAGGGCTTTGCAGCGAAGTTGGGCACAGGGCGAAAGGGTCTCCGCATCTCCAGCTTTGTACCTCCTACGCTTCACCTTTGGATGCAGGAGGCAGGCGGAGCTGGAGAGATGGGGAGTGGAGGTGACCTTCCCTGTTTGGGGCGGAGGAAGAGCGTCCCGGGTGCTCCCAGGCCTCCCCACCCCCACCATCCCCATTACCGGCTCCAGCAGAGGGAACCTGGGTCTTAGATGACGTCAGACCCTTGGATTCTGGAGTTGGGCCTTGGGCCTTCTATCAACACCCCCAGGCCCACCTGGCGTCCCCTGGAAACAGGCCTCCCCCTCCTGGGGATGGTGCACGCGGCCTGGGTTGGGGGCGCCTGGAGGCGGGGTGACTGAAGCCTCCTTTTGGTCTTTCCTCACAAGAGGAGCCTGCAGGTGGACCCAGGTTGTACTCCCCACCCTTGCAACCCCCGCCTCCCGGAGGCAGCAGACCTTTGGCCCACTGGTCTGAGCCGCCTCAGGGCTTCAGGGGATGGGTGCATTGGCTTGACCCTGGGGTCCACCAGGGCTTTGGGGTGGTGTTTTGGGGGCGCCGGAAGAAGCGCATTACAACGCTGGCAGGAGTGGGTCACGAGGATGGGGGTGAGATGTTTGGGAACCCATCCCTGCCCCTGCCTCTAGGAGCTCCTGATCTAGGAGTTGGGGAAACCAAGTAGAGTCTGGGACTGAGAATTCGCTAACTCAGGCCGTTCAAACCGGTAATGGCCCAGCTCCAGGCTGAGGAGTTTAGGGAGGGCCAGGACTTTCCCGTGGACACCAGGAGCATAAGGAAGAAGGGAGGCAAGAGCCAGTGAATAGTAAGCTTCTTGGAGGTGGTGAGATTTGGTTGGGAGGAGAGGTAGGAGAGGGCATTTCTGGGGAATGGTCTGGTCAAAGGCATAGAGGTGGGAATTTAGCATAGCCTTTGGGGAGCCTAGCCTGTGAGCCCAGCCATGTGACTGTGCCCATGGGGTGGGCCAGTCTGGAGAATTTTGCAGCCTGTGCCCTACCTGTTCTGTTTCCAAGAGGCAGGCCTCTGAAAGAGGGAAATAGTTCTTGCATAGGCATGACTGGAGAGAGATTTTGTTTGGGGATACACAGATCTCTGTAGTTGAGATTTGATCTGGCTTTGGTGAGCCTGAAGAGCTGAGAGAGGACTGTCTCTGGTGAATGGGCCACAGAAAGAGGGTCTTCTTAAGTCTAGCAAACCCTTGGAGAGTTAGCAGGGTCCTGGGAAGGGAGCTCTGGGTAGGGGCTGTGGATGCTGTGGCTGTTTCTTTAACCCTTTCCCTGGCGGGCCAGCTGGCCACTTCTGAACAAATTGATTCCCCTCTCTGGGCATCTCTTTGCCAGCATCTTTCTCTAGGGATGAAATAATAGGACTAAGTATTGATCTCCCTTGAGGAAGCTGCTTGTTCTAGTTTAGAGCATCCCTATCAGTTCTCCTTCTTCCTTTCCCTTTCCTCCCCACTATCTCTGCCTTCCTCTCCCTTTCCCTGCCCCCTCCACACAGCAGTTCCTCTACAGAGAACTTCCTTTCTTGCTGACAGCCTGGAGTCTCTGAAGGTTTCCTGGAGGAAGTGTGATACAGCAGGGGTGACAGAAGCTGTGGGCTTAGCCTGATTGCTGGAGGGCATCCGTTGCTCCACTCCCACCCCTTGGGAGGGTGTCCAAGTCTTGAGCAAGAACATGATTGACTGTGCTCTGTGCCCTGTTCTGTACTGGGTCCCTCCTGGAAGCCCCATCCAGGAGGGAGTGAGGTAGAGATTGGGTGAGAATGAGGGAGTACTTGGTGCCCAATAACTGGTTCAAAATTTAAGCAGTGGGAGGCACAACAGGGATGTCTGGAAGGACTTCCTAGATGAGGTGGGATATGAGAAGCTAGTAGGATTTAGAGGAGTGACAGGGATCTGGTTTGGGGCATTGGAAGCAGAGGGGATGGCTAGATATGATCTCTCTTGTATGAAGCTGGGTTGTATGGGAAACAGGTAGAAAAGTAAAAGGTGGTGGGTGGGAGGTTTGTAGCTGAACGACACAAGGCCTTGAATGCCAGGCACAGGATCAGTAGGGGCTACTGAAGCGTCATCATAGGACAATGATAGTGATGCCAGGAGAGTGATGTTTTCTAAGGATGATTCAGAGTTCTGGGACATTAGGGCTGGGGATGTGGGACTGGGTGTGGGATAAGGGGACCAGAGGTAGAGCAAGAGGGGAAAACTGCCATCTTAGCAGACAGGCTCTAGGCAGGCAGGAAGAAAATGACCATTTCTATGCCAAGCATGGGAAGCTCATGCTTGGAGGGAGGGGCTGGTGAGTAAGAGAGCCCTGGAACTAACCCCAGGTCCTGATCTGAGGCCAGACTTGACTTCCTTCTCTCTGCCATGAACCTCACTTTCTCTATTGCGGGACCTTCTGTCCTCCCAGATACACAGTAAGAAATGGAATAAATTGTAATCTGTTTTTTTTTTTTTTAAGCAAAATTCAGGTCGTATTTGCTATCTTATTGATAACTAAGGAGGTGCTTCTTAGGCCTACATTTTGGGGGGATATATAGCACCTCTAATACCCCCAACATTATGAAAAACTCTCAGTTGAGGAGCAAACTGCTACTTTCCCCATTTTTCAGTTTAGGAACTTTGGTTTGCAGAGACCAGCCATTGCTGTACCCTCCCACCCCCACCCCACAAATACAAGTATTTTAAAGGCTATCCCTGAAATAAGAGCAGAGGAGACTGGAACCTTCCATTCTTGTGACCTCAGCCTCTGTAGCCCTCCCAAGCTTAAATTCTTTCAGGGCTAGCCATATACAAACAAGGCAGCCTTGCCCTGTGCTCTGACTTCTCCCACCGTCTCTAATTTGCTACACTGATTTCTCTGTAACCATGCGTATACCTTTGGGAGAAAGCCTGGGACCAGGCTTGGGGGTCAGATTGGAGCCAGGGTTAGAGTCTCCTCCCTTGAGTCTCCTACAGTCTAGTTAGTACCCACTCTCCCCCTGCCTCTCTTCTTTGTTTTCCTGGAAGACATTAAAGCTGGACCACAGTCTCCCACTCCACATCCCATTGTCTTGTGGGAGGTGATGCCTCCTTCAGCCACCCTTTCTGCCAGCCACACGTGAATCTGGTCGTCATTGGCATGTAGCCACCTCTGAAATCTTGAATTCCAGTATTCTTCTCTGACCACAGTCCAATTTCTGCTTTACCTACTTTGGGACCTCAAGGAGACAGCTGGTTCTCTGACACCTCCATTTTCTCTGTCCCATGAGCATGACAGCTTCTGTGTCTTTTCTGGACCCCATGGTTAAGGATTTTAACCATTCTGTGACCCATGCCCTCAGTTACTATGTCACTTTGCTTGTTTGTCCCACCTCAGCAGCAGGCCCCCCAACTCTGGATTCTATACTCAGAATGTAGAAAGCTTCTGGTGGCCATCACATACCAGGGCAGGCTGGCTCTGCTTCCATGGAGGGTCTCCAGCCTCATCACTTTGGAAACACTTCCCCTTTCCCATCAGCTCCCTATTCTGTTCCGTGGGAGGAGTATTCCAAACTGTACTACTATCCCAAAGCCTTTTACTCATGAAGAAGGCTAGTGGAGGGTATATGTGGGAGGTGGAACCACACCCATGTTTCTCCACTTCTTGAATCCCATTAGAAGGAGAGCTCCTAATCTAATGCTCCCACTCTGTGCTATGGATGCTGAACCTACCTGTCTCCTGAGGCACCAATATCCATCAGCTGTTTCCCCCTCTATTGTCTCTTCAGCCTCTCCACTGTTTTCCTTCAGACCTTCCTCCCAGCTTCTAAATATGCTCAAGGCTCCTATCTGGAAAAACCTTTCTAATCTGGTGCCTTCCTCTAGCTGCTGCCGTTTAAACCTATAGTTTTGCCTTAACTACAAGTGACATGTGACCATTGTAGAAATTTTAGAAAATAAAGATAAAAAGAAAGACAACAAATAACTTATAATCTCACTATTGAGAGTTGGCTACTGTTAATTGTCTAGTGTATGGTGCGTGTTTCATTGTTGTCACTGATAGTCTCTGTGTGTGTTGTTTTAACATCTCAGCCGAGTGTTTGAAAGGTTAGTCTGCTAGACTTGTCTCTCTTCCTCTTTTCATGTTTCCTCATTTCTTGGCAGCTGGCCTCTACCCCACCACTCCCTGAAGCTGTGACCTCCTGATGGCCGAATCAGCCCATGTCACGCCTGACTGCTCCATGGCCATGGACATTGTTGGCCTGGTTGACCAGTCCTTAAAAAGACTGAGATAACCTGTATTCATTAATGTGAAATATTTTCATGACATATTGTTGAGTGGAAAAAAACAGATTATAAAATGCCTTGTGTAAAATGATCTCACTTTTTGTTACATATGCTTATATGTGCATTAAAAACAAACCCCCCAAACCTAAAAGTCAAACTGTTAAAAGGGTGGCATCTTTCCTGCAGTGGCTTGAAAGACTCAGGGGATAAAGCTCAAATCCTGCCCATGGCCTTCAAGGCCACGATGACTGGCCCCTCTCACCTTTAAACCCTATTTTTGCCTTTTTTCCCCTCTTTCCACTTTGGGCTTTATCTGTGCTTCCTGTTCCCTAAGTGTGCCGTGCCGTTGCTCTCTTGGCCTTTCCACGTGCTTTGCTGATTATCTCTTTTCCTGGCCAACTCTTATTCATGCCTCAAGATTCAGCTCTGATGTTGCTTCCTCTATGAAGCCCTCCCTGGCTTCTCCAGGATGGACCAGGGAGGTGCTCCTCTGTGCTCCCAGTTTTGTGTACTTGCTCTCCTGGGGCACTTCTCAGGCTGTGTTGTAATTGCCCATTGACTTAGCTACAGCCTCTTCTCTTCTCTCCTCCCTTTCATCTCAAACTTGTCTATGTTACAGAGAAAATTGAAGCAGATGTGTGGGACTCTCACTGTCCTTTCCAAAGCCTCAAACCTCCTCCATCTGCTGGCATCATGCTCTCCTTCGCCCCTGTTAGAACTGAGGCTTGTCCCACCTCCTTGCACTGGACCCCATTCTTCTCCCCCTTTCAGAGGCTTGCTCATCAGTTAAACTTCTTTCTCTATTGTAATTGCAACTGTTCCCTGGATCCTTCACATCTCTAGCTTGTTTCCATCTTACACACAACCCTCAGCCATTGTACCCCCTGAACCCCATATCCCACCCAGGTAGTACCCTATCTCTGTTCTCTATCAAGGCAGGCTTCTTCAAAGAGCTGTCTACACCTGCTCTCAGCTTATGTGTTCAACTGTATCATCTGATAGCTACTCCCCCACACCCCTGCCAACCCCAACTCCCAGCTGCCACCGCTACCAAAGTTGTTCCTGCTGGAGTCACAGATGACTCGCTGTTGCTGAGCGTCATGAACACTTTTCAGTCCAGCCCTTTTCATGCTGGACCTCTCAGTGGCATCTGTCACATTTGTCTACTCTGTTCTAGCTTTGGAAACTTCACGCTCTCCTGGTTTCCCTCCTGCCTTTTCAGCTGCTCCTGCTCATTCTTTGCCAGCTCAGCCTCTTCTGCCTGACTTTTATTTTTTTAAACAGGTAATACATTTACATGATTCATAATGAAAAAGGATGTCCTCAATTTCATCAATTCTAGGATGAACATTTTGATATTTCTGAAAACATTTTAATGTCTGTGTCTTTAAAAATTTGGCATCTTATCATTATAAGTTGGCAGTGTTTTTTCCTTTCTTTTGGTAAATAAGATACTGATCTATCTTAAAACTGATGGTGTCTTGGATTTGATGGTATAAAGATACATAGTAAAAATTCTTCTTCCCACCTACTCCACATCTATTCATTTCCTCTCTCCCCCAGGTACCACAGTTATTTTTTTCTTGATGTCCTACTAGAGATTCTATGTGTGTATATTACCACATGCAACTATATATATTTCCCCCAACTTAAAAATATTTATTTTTATTAAGTATAATTGACATGCATTATATTACTTTCTTGTGTACAACTTGATATTTGTACAACATGGTGATATTTGTGTATATGGTGAAATGGTCACCAGAATAAGTCTAGTTAACATTTATTGCCACACAGTTAAAGAATATTTGTGTATGTGTGTGATGAGAAACTTTCAGATTTACTCTCTTAACAACTTTCAAACATGCATTACAGTGTTATTAACTATAGTCACCATGCTGTACATTAAAACCCATGACTTATTTATAACTGGAAGTTTGTACATTTTGACCCCCTTCGCCCATTTCACCCAACCCTCAGCCCCTGCCTCTGGAAATCACCAGTCTATTCTTTGTATCAATGAACTTGTTTTTTTGTTTTTTTGTTTGTTTTGTTTTGTTTTAGATTCCACATATAAGTGAGATTATAGTATTTGTTTCTCTGTCTGCCTTATTTCACTTAACATAATGCCCTCAAGTTCCATCTATGTTGTCTCAAATGGCAAGATTTCACTTTTTATGGCTGAATTTTACAAGATGTATACATATAAATTATATATGTAAACATTTTCTTTATTCATTCATCCATTGATGGACACTTAGGTTATTTCCAAAGCTTGTCTGTTATAAGTAATGCTACAATGAACCTGATGGTTCGTATATCTTTTTGAATTAGAGTTTTTGTTTTCTTTGGCTAGGCACCAAGAAGTGGAATTGCTGGATTGTATGGTAGTTCTATTTTTAATTTTTTAAGGAAACTCCATACTGTTTTCTGTAGTGGCTCTGCCAGTTTACACTCCCACCAGCAGTGCACAAGGGTTCCACTTTCTCCATATCCTTGCCAACATTTGCTATCTCGTCTTTTTGATAATAGCCACTCTAACAGGTGTAAGATGATATCTCATTGTAGTTTTGATTTGTATTTCCCTGATATTAGTGATGTTGAACATCTTTTCATGTACCTGTTGGCCATCTGTAGGTTTATTTCCTCAACTTTTTATTTTGAAAATTTTCAAAGCTACAAAACGTTTAAAGAACAGTGCAGGGAACTGCTGTACTGTCATCTGTAATTTCAGTGCACTAGGGTACATTCACCAGTTAACATTTTGTAACATTTGCTTTATCTATCTATCCATCCCTGATTTTTTTTTTTTGCAGAGCCATTTGAAAGTAAGTAGCAGAGAAGACACTGTATTTCTAAATGTTTCAGCATGTATCTCCTAAGAACAAAGATGTTCTCCTGCACAGTCACAGCACCTAAGAAGTTTAACATTGAACAGTGATATCTACTATTGAGTCTATGTTCAAATTTCTCTACCTGTCCTAAAAATGTTCTTTACAGCTCTGATTTAAAAGTCCAGGATCACTCACTGCATTTGGTTGCATGTCTCTTTAGTCTCCGTTAATTGAGATGAGTGCCCTTACCAATTTGTATCTTTCATGACATTAGCATTTGTCTTGGAGAATTTCCCACAATCTGGATTTGTCAGATTTTTTTAGTAATTATTTTCAGGTTAAACATTTTGGCACCAATACTACATAGACAACTTTTGTCCTTCTTTGTGTATCACATCACAAGGCACATAATGTCCTTTCGTCCCATGGTCAGAAATGCTAAATTTGGTCACTTGGTCTGCCAGATCCTCTCATTATGGAAGTTCCTTTTCTCTCTTGTGATTAATGACTAATCTAGGGGGTGAAACTCAGAAGATGTGCCTCTCCTCTTCCCCAGCCACCTTTCACCCGGTGGTTTTAGCAGCCATTGATAATCCTTGCCTGGATCAGTTCTGACATATGGGGGTTGCAAAATTATTATTTTAAAAATTGTTATTCCTTTTATATTAGGACTTTTCCTTCCCCCCTCCTTTTCTTTTGTGTATCACCGTAGTAGTCTTGTGCATTCTTTTCATTCAATGTGTTATAATCCATTACTGACATTCATATTTTTTCTCCAGCTTTTTATTTTGAAAATTTTACACTTCAGTTGAAAGAATAGTACAAAGGACACTCACATGTCTTCACCCAGATTCACCAGTTGTTAACATTTGCCACATTTGCTTTGATTCTGACTCTGTCTATCCAGCCATCATTTCTTACTCTCTGAACTACTTAAAGCAAGTTTCAGACATCATAGCACTTTACCCCTAAGCACTTGAGCACATATTTCCTAAGAACAAATACATTTTCCTACATAACCTCAATAACACAATTATGCTCAAGAAATGTAACATGGACACAAAAATATTAGCTAGAGCTTATATTCAAGTTTCCTCTGATAGTCCAGTGATGTCCTTTATAATGTTTTCCTCTTGAACCAGGATCCAGTCAAGGTTCACACATCAGTTTTTATAGCCTCCGTTAGGTTAGAGAATCCCTTATCTTTTTATTTTTATTTTTTTTAATTTATTTATTTTTTTTATTTTTTGTCTTTCAGGGTATTGGCATCTTTTAACAGTCCAGGCCAGATTAGTTTATAGAATGTGCCACAACTTGGATTTGTCTGGTTGTTTCTTATGATTAGATACAAGTTAAATATTTTGGGGCAGGACTGCTATGTAGGTGGGAGGCCATAATATCTGTCTGTCCTGTTATTGGTGAGCTTGAGTTTGATCACCTGGTTAAGGTGGTGTCTACCAGCTTTCTTTACAATAAAAATGCCTGTTCCCCTTTGTAATTAATAAGTCATCTTTGAGACTCTCTGACTCCCTTCTTACCCAACAGTCTTTCACCGAGTGAAAGATTTAGCAGCCATTGAAGATCTTTGTCTGAATCAGCTATTACATTCATGATTGCAAAATTAGGAGATTTTCTAATTCTGTCACTCCTACATTTATACCTAGCATTTTTCTGCAGAGTTTTCCTTCTTCCTTCCTTCCTCCCTCTCTTTTTAAAAATAAGAATATCAGGGGAGGGTATAGCTCAGTAGTAGAGTGCATGCTTAGCATGCGCGAGGTCCTGGGTTCAATCCCCAGTACCGCCATATAAATAAGTAAATAAACAAATAAACCTAATTACCTCCCCCTAAAAAAAAATAATAAAATTAATTAATTTTTTAAAAATATGGCTTTACCAATATTACTTAATATTTATACGTGACTCCTTTACTAGATAGTTACACCATTTATTGAAAAAAAAAATAAAAATAAAAACAAGAGTATCACTTTGGATTCACGGATTATTTTTTAAACACAGTGTGTTATATTACTGTCATTATTTTTGATGCTCTTAATTGTCCCAAATTTGGCTGGTGGTCGCCCCTTTAAACTGGTGTCCTTTTGACATTCTCCAATTAGTTGAATTCCTGCTTGTTTCTGGCACCACAAGATGTTCTAGGCTAATGTTCTGTTTCCTTGACCTGGTTTGGGACCAGCCGTATGTTTTTGTAAAGTCATGAGTTCATACTGATGCCTCCAATTCAAATCCAACATCACGAGACTCTTTCTTACCTTCCCATATTCCACATTCTATCTAACACTGAGAACCAGGTTCCAACAACATACACTCATTCACTCGCCTGTTGTCTGCTACAGTACACATGACAGAGTTTCAGAATCACCACACTAGTACCAGTAGTACCAGTAGACCTGTAAGATTTCAGATTTCTTTCCAGTTGTTTTTGTTCTTGTGATACGTCCCCCTGAGAGAACACAGAGTACTGAGGTCAAGTTACTTGGCCAGTTCTTTTTCCTGTGTGATTGTGTTATCAGTTTGCTGTATAGATAAGCTTCATTTGTTTTTGTTTATTGCATTTTTAGACTTTCATTTCTTCCTGGTGTAAGTTTTTGCATATGTAAGACATTGTGTGTGAAAAGTATGTAAAAATCTTCCCCCAGAGATGCCTCACTACTCATCCTAGCCCTCCCGTCATGTGACCATTTCATTAGTTTCTTTTTGACTCTTCCTGTATTTCCTTTGCAAAAACAAGCTAACTTAGATACCTGTTCTTATTTCTCCTTTTTTACATAAAGGTATAAAAATAGTATACTGTTTATACTTGCTTGTACTTTGCTTTTAGTATGGCGGTTCATAGACGTCATCTTCATTCTTTTTTACATCTGTACAGTAGTCCATTGAATGATGTACCATAGTTTATTCAAACAGTTGCTCTTAGGTTGTTTCCAACATTTGGCTATTGCAAAATAGTGTCATGTTGAATAACATGTATCCGTTGCTTCTTATTTGTGAGTAAATAACCAGTAAATAACCAAGTAGGATTCTGAGGATAAAAGAAAAAATTTTTTTTATTCTCCTCTCCCCTCCTTTTTTTCAATATATTTGTTATTATTTTATTTTTTGGGGGAAAGCAGTTGGGTTTTTATTTATTTACTTATGTTTAATGGAGGTACTTCGGATCGAACCCAGGACCTTGTGCTTGCTAGGCACTTGCTCTGCCACTGAGCTATATCCTCCCCTCCTTTTTTTTCAATATGAAAGATAACATACTATATAAACTATTCTGCGTGTTGCCTTTTTTCCCCAGTGCTTCAATTAACGCACCTGTGTAAAAGAATCATTTCATGCACGTCTCTGTCATGCCTGTCTTTTCCATTTGTGGTAGATGTTGTTATGTTTTTATATCTGTATTTGATTTCATATCACAAAGGGACCACAAAAGGTTATAATTGCCCACACTTAATTGGATCCAGAGGAATTTGACTGGGACCCTAGGAGGGTTTATTTTTCTTGTAAAGCAAACTTTTAATTGAAGTATAATACATAGGAAAGTGCATAAATTGTAATTATGTGCTTGAGGAATTTTCACAAAGTCAACACCTCTATGTAGCCAGCACCCAGATCCAGTAACAGACCATTACCGGCACCCCAGATGCTTGTGCTCCCTTAAGGGTAATACTATCCTGACTTGAGCACCCTAGATTTGTTTTGCCTGATTTAAACTTTATAGAAATCTCTGCCCAGCTTTTAGATGTTGCGTTGCCTTAATGCTTGGTCATTGATCATTTTCTGTTTTTTATCATAGCTATAGCTATGTATCTATATACCAAAGTTACTGTTCTAGCAAAATGATCTCATTCGCTTTCTTAGCCTTAACTTGCCTGCAATTACCTGATGCATGTCTCAGCACAAGCCTTCTGCTGAACCCTTGACCCAGATTTTTCCCAGTGCCTACAAGGCAGCCCTGTCTGGGGGTCTCACCGCACCTCAGGCTCGTACGTCTGTAATGCAGCTTTTTTTCTTCCGTGGGGCCCTGCACCTCTTCTCGTGGGTGCTTCCCATGATGGGGCTCTCAGTAAACAGCCCCACCATCCACTCAGTGGTTTAAGCTGGCAGAGAGTCTTCATGATGCCTCCCTCCCCCAACACCCCAGATCCACCTTGGGACCCCTTCCAGCCTGCCTCCTCAGTGCCTCAGGAATCACACCCTGCCTGCCTCACCTCTCCAGCCTCCCCTGCTTCTTTCCCATGCACTCTCTGCTTTGGCCACGGTGGCTTTCTTTCCCTTGCTTAGAAGTGAAGCTCCTTCCTGCATGAGGATCTGTGCATGCTTTCTCCTCTGCCCAGAAGGCTGCCCTGCCTCAGGCAGCTCCCCTGTGTTCTTCAGGACTCCTTTATGGCTTACATTTAATTTCCATGACTCCTCAGACCTGGTTAGGTCACCTATCTGCTGTGCATGTTTTTTTGTTGGTTTTTTTTTAATGGAAATACTGGGGATTGAACCCAGGACCTCATGTATGCTAAGCATGCACTCTACCGCTGAGCTGTACCTCCCCACCATGTGCATGTTTTCATAGCCATCCTTCCCTTTTATATTATTCACTGCAGAGGTTATTGACTGCTTCATGCCAAGGGCAGGGACCATCTGTCTTATTCATGCTGTCTCCCCAGTGCCTGGCAGATGGTACATGCTCAAGACGTGAACAAGTGACCGAAGGCAAAGGCAGGAGGAGGGGAGCCCAGCCTGTGACTGAGGCCAGGGCTCTGCTGTGTTCAGGGTCAAGAATAGAATTTCTTCTTTCAGGGGTCCCCTCAGGCCTTCTCTGTCACTTGACTTGCCCTGCCTGGGGTACCCTCCCAGTTTTCTTTCTCACCCTCTGAAGATGGGTTTTTTTGCCTGGAGGCAAAGGGCAGGAGTCCTTGGAAGGATGTAGCTGGTGGAATGGTGGCTTTGTGAGATGGGAGCTGCTTCCTTTGGGTTCATTCCACTGTGGGAATGTGAAACAGGTCCTGCCCCAAGGAGTTTCCAGCCCTGCTGGGGCTGAGGAAGGGACTGGGCTGCATGGGCCATGATTCTTATCCTTCTCTGGCTTTTCTTTCCTTCCAGTTTAGGACAAAGAGGCTTGGACAGGCCACGGGGCCGGCTGGCGCCATCATGGCGGGTAAGGAGAGGGTGGGCCACGTGAGTAGGACGTGACAGTGAGCATCGGGTGGTTGGCCCTCTTCTTGGTCCCTTTATGCTCCCTAATTTCTGCAGGTCAGATTCTTTCTGTTCTCTTGTCCCCAGGTTTTCTCTGACCTTGGGGACCAGGGATGGTGCATCCTGATGCCCTGGTCCTACTGCCCATCTGACTGATGAGTGGCATGTGTGGCCAAATCCCTGGCCCCTCTGTCACCATTACTCCTTAATTTTCTAAGACCTTTTCATTCTGTTTTCTGAGTTGTCCAGTTTCCAAAGGCTCAGAGCTGGAGGGACCTTTAGGGATTATCTAGTTCAAGCCCCACCCCACCGGGTAAACTGAGGTCTGGAGAGGGGTGGTGACTCACCCAAGAGAATGAACGTTGGAGTGGAGGCTGGAACCCACGTCTCCAGACTCACCCATCCTGATTCCTCTGCCTAGAACTGGCCCCCACCACACTGAAGAGGGTACTGCACCCCTGAAGGATAGCGTTTATTGTTTTTATTCTTTTCAGAGACAGTGACACTGCCTCTGGACCTTTGGTTACTTTGGGAGACCCGAGGAGGCAGGGATGGTTGGGTGGGGATAGCAAAGTGTCCTGTGGCCACAGGGGCCAAGAGGGCAGCCCAGGCCAGGGAAAGAATCATTATATTGGATCGTTGGGGAGGGAACACTCAAGGTGATACTATGTGATGTGCCTTGCCCACAGAGAAAGTGAACAACTTCCCACCGTTACCCAAATTTATCCCACTCAAGCCATGTTTCTACCAAGACTTCGAGGCGGATATCCCTCCCCAGCATCTCAGCATGACCAAGCGCCTCTACTACCTCTGGATGCGTGAGTGCTGTGGGTTGGGGTGGGCTGTGAGGGGGAGGAGGAGGAGGGAGGGCTGGTAGGGATGGACATCGTGGGGGAGGGGTGCCCGCAGGCCCAGTGTCCTCCAGCTCCAGTTGCAGCATCTGCGTGGACCAGTAAGCCTTTCCCTGCCTGACTCCTGCAGGCTCCTCTCCTGGGCCTCAGTTTCCCTCAGCTCCCCAGCTCTCCCTATCTCCCATGCACAGAGCATCCAGGTGGGGGTCTCTGTCTGCGGTGTTAATCCCTCTCTTCTTCCTCTCCCTTCTCCTTCCCACTGGAGTAGTTTTCCGGAACCTCTGGTGACTGCCTCAGGATTCTGAATTTGGAGAGGAATCCTTCCCTCAAAACCTCATTTTTCTTGCTTTCTTTGGAAAATTGCTCAAAAAGAAGCACATTCAGCTCAGAGTTAGGACATATGGGAACAAGCTGGGCTGGCTGGTCCCTCCTCTTCCCAAGCAGCAGGATCCTTATTTGTAGAAAAGAGGGTATTGGCCCAGTGATCGCTGTGGTTCCTGTAGCTCAGTGTTAAAAGTCCAGAGTTCCAATGTTCTAAGATTTTGACGTCAAGAGTTTAAAGGCCCTCGTTTCTAATCGTCTGTGGCAGGTTGGTGGGAAAGGTGTCATGCTAGGGGGATGGGGCTTGGCTGTGCCCAGCCCTGGTCAAAGGTACCTTTTAGGCATGTGCAAGGAGGCAAGCTGGCTGTCCTGTGCTGGGCAATGGCCCCCAGAAATCCCAGACACCTGCAGGGTGACCACAGCTAGGGTCTGCCACGTGTGATGTTGCCTTGAGTCAGGCCTGCGCTTACCTGGGGAGATGAGTGATTGTGCCAGGACGGTGGTGAAGAATGTTGTCTTTGTGGTAGGTCCTTCATAAAATGGTAGAAAGAATATAGGGACAGACTCATTGTCAAGTCCCAGCTTGGCTTTTGGGTGGAGAAGGAATCTTTCCCCATGTAACATGAGTGAAGGAAGGGATGGGGCAGGTGTAGGTAGGTCTGTAGATATTGGGAATAGAGTGAGGAGGTTGCTTCTGATGGCTCCCATTTTTTTCCCCACCAAATAGGATGGACAGTGGGGATAGGAGCTTTGTGGAGAGCGGGATTAGAATGAGGGCACATTTGTGGACAGAGGGTGAGGACACTATCCAAAGAAACATGATCCCTAAGATATCTGGGTCAGTCATGCACAGGGTCCATCTGAGGTTGGCTGCCATGAGTTTACAGTCCTACCAAGCTTCTCTTTGGGGCTAGTTTTTCCCTAGCGACATTCAGCACAGGTAGGTGGGAATTGTGTTCATCCAGAGTGAGTGTGACCAGAAGACAAGGCAGGGGAGGGAATAAGAAAATGAGTGAGATAAATTATGATTCTAAGCTGGACAAAGAGAGAAGTGGAGATAGAAAAAAAGCTGATGGCTAGAGAGAGAGTGGCCAAGTCAATGTATATTTGCTCCAAAGAGTAGAGTTATTACAGCCGGAGCAGTAGATCAAGTGTGCGGGAGAGAGGTGGGACTGAGAAGAGAGATATAAACCAGTCTAAGAACAGGTTAATGTCTATTCTATGTAAAGAGCAAATAAAATCAGGGAGAACACCAAGATTCTAGAAAATTGGGGGGCAATAAACAGAGATGGAGGAAATACGGCTGAAACACGCAGGAAGAAATGCTCACCCTTGTTTTGAGGAGCCCTGAGTTGGGTGTACCCATGCAGGTGACTGCATTGTGGGGCCAGACTTGGGGAGTACTTCACCTGACCCTGGGCTCTGGGAACTCTGCCCCTGAGAAGATCTCATCCAGGAGCTGGATTTAAGGGCTATAAATAGCTTCCTAAGTCCTCACTAGGTGCCTCCCAGAAGCTTTGCTCCCAAGGAAATGTATATAACCCTTGAGATGCTTGAGGGTTCTATTCAGAAGCCAAGACCAGAGATGCCTGGCTGTTTGAGGCCAAGATTAAGCCCGCCTTCCTTTGTTTATTCAGCAAGTCTTTGTGGGGCCTTAAAGGGACTGAGTCTAATGTTGGAGGAAGGGAGCACCCTTAAGTCAGATACCCTGGGTGTGTGTTAGTGCCAGCATCAGGTGAGGAGACTTGCGGCTCCTGCTGGCTGTGACTCAGTGACACTGTGAGTCCAAGGTTCAGCTAGCTTATGTGGGCACAGAGGAGGGGGAGCCTAGGTATCACTCTTGGGGAGCTTCTAGTTTGGTTGATGGGCTGGGATTTGTACTTGGGGAACCATGGGAGCAGCCCAAGCCTGCAGGAGGTCAGTAAGGAGGTCTGTGGGAGATGAATAAGGCTGCAGTAGTGAAAGAAGGCTTCTTGGAAGAGGTGGCATGATAGTTGTCCAAGAAATTGAACAAAGACTGAGATCCCAGCCCCTGCTGCCTGCCCCATTTAAATGTGGGGCAGATGGTACAGTAGCTTGAAGAGATGTTTCCTCAAGGCCTTTACTTTCCTCTTTTCATGCCCTACTTTGCAAGAGAAGATGGAAGATGGTCTTCCTGTGCCCTGGGCATGGTGATTGCTGTGGGTCTGGGAGGGCAGGGGCTGAGGCTGTTCTTATAAGGAGAAGAGCATTTCTACCACACCGAGGCTTTGGGGCCCTTCAGCAGGGCTTGCTGGGCTGAGGCTCTGGGTTCCTGCTCTGGATACTCTGTTCTCCAGATTTCTCAAATCCCTAGGAATGGGTGTGGGGAGGGGTTGGTCTGACAGGCCTCCAGTTTTCTTTCTTACAGCCTTATTTCCTCTGTGTGTGTATGTGTATGTGTGTCTCATGTATCTGTGTGTGTGTATTCATTGACGTGGACTGTGGGTGTGAATCTGTATAAATGCGGTTTGCACGTGTGTCTGTGTGTGTCTGCATCTCTGTGCTTGTGCTGTTTGCGTGTGTTTGATTGCGGGTCTGTGTTGAGTTATGTGTGTGTGTCCATGTCCGTGCGCTCATGTATTTCTGCATGGGCCTGGGCATCTGTGTGTGTGTCTGGTGTCTGTCTCTGTGTGTGCATGGGCTCCTGGGTCTGCAGTGAATAGCGTCACGCTGGCCGTGAACCTGGTGGGCTGTCTCGCGTGGCTGATCGGAGGTGGGGGAGCCACCAACTTTGGCCTCGCCTTTCTCTGGCTCATCCTCTTCACACCCTGCTCCTACGTCTGCTGGTTTCGGCCCATTTACAAGGCCTTCAAGTAAGTGACTGGCGCTGAACCCCAGCTCCTAATCCTATCTCTGCCTATCTCCTGCTTCTTCTCTACATAATTTCTCACTTTTTTTGGGGGGGGCATTCTGCCAAACTCACTTTCCCTTTGTTTACCCTCAGCTAGACTGCAAGATAGGATTTAGGCTTCCTGGCAGCCGTAGGCTGGAGTAAGAGGGCTGTGAGTCAGAGCCTTCTTAGTTCCTTCCTTCTTCACTCTGCCTTTGGGTGGGGGCAACACAGAGACCAGGCCTATTTTTGTTTTGCCTTCCCCAGGCAGCTGGCTGCATGATAAATTTTGCCAATGGGGCCACTTGTCTTGATGGAGCTGCCCATCCTTGTACCCATGGGGCTAGCTGATTTGATGCCAAGCGGACCATCTATCCACGTGCCAGTGGAACAAGCTATCCATATGCTCACTGACACTATTTATGTGCTAATGATGTCGTCCAATTCTGTGCCAAAGGGACTACCCATCCATGTATAAGTAGGGCTAGCTGTCTTGGTGCCACTGGGTGTCTACCTTGTGTCATATGGGATTTTTGGTCTTTGTGCCAGTGGGCAAAAAGGCTTTCAGTCTAGTTGTCAATAAAGTATCCGCCTCAGTGCCATGGGGCCTCAAATATCTTTGCCAATTGGACCCATCCATCTGTGTGCCAATAGGGTGTCTGTTCTTGTGCCAACGGTACTTTCCATCTTTGAGCTTATGGGTCCATCCATCCATGTAGTGGTGAGCTAGGTGTCTTGGTGCCAGTAGGGTTGTTCAGCCCTTTGACAATGGGATCGTTTATTCCTGCCACAGTGGGCCCATCTGTTTCTGTGCCAGTGGGGCCAACCATCCATGTACCAGTGAGTGGTCCATTTATGAGATCTCTCTGTGTAATGTTGCACACACACGCCTAACACATGGAAACTTGCAAAGATGAGTAAACACTGTCCCATTTTGGCCTCTCAATTAAGGCCTTTGAATGTCTTCTGTCCCCTCTGTACTCACTTAAACTTGCAAGAGCTTGGAGATCTTGAAGGCAGGGAAGCCCTGGCCCTCTGCCCAGGTGACAGGAACCATCTCCTCTGTTGCAGGACCGATAGCTCCTTCAGCTTCATGGCATTCTTCTTCACCTTCATGGCCCAGCTGGTCATCAGCATCATCCAAGCCGTGGGCATCCCAGGCTGGGGTGTCTGGTAAGAGCCTGCGGTGTCTGGACTGACCCAGGGCTGGCATGGTTGGCACCTGGGGTGTGTCCTTTGCTTACTTCTGTGTGCTAAGCTGCCTAGCCTGTGGGGACACCATGAGTTATTGCAAGTGTGAGAGGATTCAGGACAGTTTAGTAGACATGGCCATAGCATGAGATGGGAAGGAGAACCTTGCAGTGGTTTTTAGGGGTGCTGAGGGGCCTCAAGCATCATGGGAGAACCTGAAAGAAGGAACCCTTATGTCTCAGGAGCTTGTTTCCTGAGCCAAGAGTTCTTCCTGAACCAGTGACACAGGCCCACTCATAAAAGGATCAGTAAGATGGTCCCTTTGCATCCAATGATATGGTCTCTCCCTGTGACTATGGGATAGTCACTTATTATAGTGGGGTGGCTCCTGGATACCCCTCACCATACCAGGCAGCCCCACAGCTGGCCTATTTCTGCAGCGGCTGGATCGCCACCATCTCCTTCTTCGGAACGAACATTGGCTCAGCGGTGGTGATGCTCATTCCCACTGTCATGTTCACGGTCATGGCTGTCTTTTCCTTCATCGCCCTCAGCATGGTATGTGTCACTTCAAGGGCGAGAGGGTGGTGTTGAGAAGGGACTATAATCTGTAACAGCCCTTCTTCCAGGTTACAGGAGGACCCAGAAGTCTCTAAGGGACTCACTCTGGAATGGCTTGGTGGACTTTTCTCCTAGTGCACAGGGCATGGTGGGAGGGAGAACTGGCTTTTACAATGACTTACTTCTGACTCCCAAACCTTTCCTGGATGCGCTGCCTCTTCCCTTTGATTAACGCTTCTTTGTGCTCTTCTTCCTACAGGTTCATAAATTCTATCGGGGAAGTGGGGGGAGTTTCAGCAAAGCTCAGGAGGAGTGGACCACAGGGGCATGGAAGAACCCACACGTGCAGCAGGCGGCCCAGAATGCAGCCATGGGGGCGGCGCAGGGTGCCATGAATCAACCGCAGACTCAGTATTCTGCCACTCCCAACTACACGTACTCCAATGAGATGTGAACCAGCTGAGCCTACCGAGCGCTGGCTAGGGGCCGGTGGGACGGGGGTTCAAGCCACATGGTCTATTGTGGTGACCAAGCAGGGTTCCCCCTTCCCTTTTTCTCCTCCCCCACTTTGTACAAAGAATCAGAGTTATATATATATATATATATATATATATATCTGTATATGTACATCCCCTCCCCGCACCTTTTGGATTCTGCTCTCAGCACCCTGAGAGCTGAGGGCTGCACGTGGAGCTGTCCCGTGCAGTGGTAGCTGTGTCTGTGTCCCCTTGTGAACGGTGTGCAGTGGAAGTCTCTGTTGTTGTGGTGCTAGACGTATGTTTAGAACTAAACCAGCCCCCCCCCCCACCAGGCTGCCCCCTCTGACCCTGGCCCAGAGACCTCTCATGGGGCAGGGGGAAGCATAGCAGAGAGGCTGGCCCCCTCCCCAGGGTTATGAGCTGAAACTGTTCCCACTTTTGGTCTTACTAGGAAGCAACAGTATTTAGCGCTCATGGGGTTGGTAGGTGGGAGGGTGGGACCTGTAGGGGAGCTTCCCTTGCTCCTTCTCATCCAGGTTTCTCCCTCCTCAAACTCCTCCTCCCCTCCTCTCTTCCTGCTGTCACACTCCTGTGGTCTCTTCTGCCCAGGGTCTCTCTCTTTTCCATGTGTCTTTTCTTTGTCTTCCCCAAGGCTGAGTGTCCCAGTTGTTCTGCTCCTGAGGCTGAGCCCATTCCCAGAACAAGGAAGCAGCCAGGGGAGCTGGGCCTTAGCCTCGATGTGGGAGGGCACACAGCCAGAGTTGCAGAGCCCACCTGGGGATCTGACTCCCAGGGAATGGAAATGCAAGGCAGATTCCTCTCTTCCCTGCCTTGCCTTCCGCTCCTCTTCCCAGAGCCCCCTTGAGCCCCTCTGCTTATATCCCTCCCCATACTCCCAGCTTCTGTGGCCCATTTCTCCTACCCTACCCCTACTGTGCGCTAGGTGGCACCTGCCATCCATGAGGACAGAGTCCACTGCCTTTCCTGAAGATCTGGGTGGTGTCCAGGCAATTTCAGGTGTAAAGTGCAGCTGTCACAGAGGGTATGTGAATAGTTACTGGCCCCTGGGGACATATGTTTAGCCCCAGCCCACTGGGCAGGTGCTAGGTGTCTGAATGACCACTGGATTCCTGGGAGCAATAGCTGTTCTGTTTGGGCCTGATAGAAGGGACAGGTTCAGAGGGTTGGGCCTGGAGGGAAGATCAGAGGAGAAGGCAGGCAGGGCCCAGTGAGAGGGGATCATGTCCCCCCCCACCCCCAGCTTGCTCTTGGTCATAGGGCAGTTCTGGGCACTTGAACTCAAGGCCCAGGAAGAAGCACAGGCCCAACCCTGTGTGCGAGCACAGTGGCCAGAGTGGGAGTTCAGGCGAGGCTAGGTGGGAGGGGAGGCTCTATGGCTCTTTTTTTTTTTTTTTTTTTTTTTAAATCAAATCAAGATTATTTGCTGCCCTCTGCCTATCAGACTTGGTTCTTTGCCCTTCCTCACCCTGTCAGAACTCGTTTCCCTTCCAGGACTGTGCTTGCAGACCTGTAGGGCTGTTCTTTTCCAAGCACTGTGGGAATGTTGCTGGTAGAGGCCCTGGCTCTCTCGGAGGCCTGGAGGAGGGTGGGTTCTTAACCAAGGAGCAGCTGCCCATTTCTCACTCACTGCCCCCACCTCTTACTTAGGTTATTTGGCTTGAAAAACCAAGCCCCGCCTGGCTACTCTGGGCTGGCTCCTGCTTAGAACCCAACACCTGGACTCAGGTGCCATCCTGAGCTTTGAGCTCCAGTACTCTACTTTCCTGCAGGAGGAGCCAGGGCCTCTGGAAAGCTCTCTCCCTAATGGTCCCTTAGGCTTGGGCCAGACTGTGATCAGCTCTCTCTACCACATTCTCTCTGGAAAGCAGTTGGCACATCCCCTAGTACCTGAATACTGATCTGAGGTCTGGGTTCTTCCTCCCTTTTCCTCTCCTGCAGCCCAGGCCTCTGGCTCCCTTTCTCTTAGTCTCTGGGGCTCCAGGAGGCCTATGGTCCAGCTGCCAGCCCAGCATCTTTGACCTGCTGGATGCTACATCCAGTCAACTTCCTGTCCTACCTGCCTTTCCTCTTTCCTGGCTCAGACCTAAATGGCCATGCCCTGGCTCTGCCCTTGGGAAGACCTGCTATCTGTGTGTGGCCCAGCTTATCCAGGCCCTGGGATGCTGCATCTCCAGGCAACTATGCACTTTCCTGGGGAGGGAACCAGTCTGAGAGGTGGGTGCTGGGCACAGATTCATCTCTGCTGGATGGTCTGGCTTGAGGGTGGGGTGGAGGAAGGCCCAGGTCAGTCTGGGAATCCTCAGGTTTGCGGCCAGCCTGTGACCAGCTTCTGCATTTTGTGGGTGCCCACTGCTCCTCCTTGTTTCTGGGAGACACAGACCATTCTCCAACTGGCAGTTGACCTGCCTGAGCCAATGTGTCTGTCTGTGGTAACTGAATGAACCTTAATAAAGGGAACATTTGGCCCTCTGTGTCCTGCTGTGTTATGTGTCTTTGTGTGGACCTCACTGTGGGCTGTGGGGCATGGAGGTCGGGTGGGTCAAGTGGGTGTGTGGCCTGTCATTCCCAGAGGTCAAAAGTCATGCACCTCTGTGTGCTTCTTTCCCTGAGGCAGCCTTGAAACTGCCACAGAGGCCTCCTGCCTGTTAGGAGGAGTTCTGAGTTCCCTGAGGAAGAAGTAGAAGGCTGTATCAGTGGGTGAGGAGTGCTTTGGTCCAGGTGGTCACTGTACACAAGGGCAGGAGTGTAGCACAGAGGGTCCCATCTCGCTCCCATTGAAGGAGACCAGCAGCTGATGGAGTGGCCTCAAGGAACACAAGGGGATTGATCAGGGGGCCTGTGGATGCTGGAGAATGAAGGCAAGGGAGTGTATCCAGTGTGATTTCGCCTGCTGCTTTCCTTTTGCCAATGCTGTGTTCACTTGGAGGGCTGTTTTGGCACTCATCTAAGCTCCTGGTCATCCTTCAAGATTCACCTCAAGTGACTCCTCTGAGAGGGCTTCCCTGCCTCTAATTGCTCTGCTTCCTCCTGCACCTTATTTAATTTTTTTGTGTGTCCTTGTTTGTCTCAAGAGCAGGGAAGAGTCCGATTTATATCTGTATCCTGTGCACTTAAAACAGAAGAGGCTCAGTAAATATTCAGTGTTGAGTGCCGCAGTGATGAGCAGTGTGGGCTGGGGATGGAGAGGGGAGGAGGCAGTACACCTCTAAGTGGACTGCAACTCCCAGAAGGCGAAGTTGACTACGACTTCCAGAAGGCTGTGCGGTCCCGTAGGCTCTGGTGACGTTGCTAGTCAGGATCAGCAGGAGGGGCGGCTGATATATCGCGATATTTGAGGGTTTTCCCGAGAAGCGCCCGGCGCGGGTGAGGAGTCGAGGGGGCTGTTGGAGGCTGGTTTCTCGCGGCGGACCGGGCGGGAGGCTGCAGAAGTTTCTTTGGCGACTTCGGGTCCGCGGCTGTGTGTGCGTGACCTCATTTTCCGTGTGTACGTGTACGTGTGACCTCACTTTCTTATCGGTACCCGAGAAGCTTTGCTCACCGCAGCGGGTGTGCGGCTGTGTAGTGTGTCAGGGCGGTGGAGGCTGTGGGACCGGAGCCTTAGGGACCTTTTCCCGTCTCCCGCCTGAAGTGGGGGATTTCTGTGCCCTCCCACCCCGGCTTGTGGTCCTCTGCGGTTGTCCGGAGCTGTTTAATCTAGATTAAAAGGCGGCCCTCTCAGTTCCCCACACTTAACGCTTGCCTTAAAAGACCAAAAACCCCCATGAGCCTGCTTCCAAAAAGGGATGGGGGCTGTCCAAAGTACAAACTATACTTTACAAGTTGGTAAAAATAGAGAAAGGAAAGCCCTGAGATGTTACAGTTATCCCCTAGCTCCCCTAAAAGTGCTGAGTGGCATTTAAAAATGAGAGTGAGGCCAACTGTTGTCAGAGAAAACTGTCTTTTGAAGTATTGGAGGCCCAGGCCAGCTAATAGGCAGGAGAGAGTTGCAAGGTGGGAAGGTGGTGGGTGTCTTGGAGCAGGAGTTTTCCACATCTCTCCCAGTGGCTGAGAGGTGGCAGTACTGTGACACTCCCTTGCTAGTGTGTGTGTGTGTGTGTGTGAATGAATGTGAATGAATGTAATATGTATCTATATATCCCCAACATGTGGCCTTGAGAAGGGGTGCCTAACGGGATTCCAGGAGCAGCAGAGTCAAGCATGCCTGCCTCTAGTGGGAGATGAGGCCAGAGCAGAAGCCTTGGGCCAGTAGTGAGGAACTTTGACTTTAGGCTAAAGGATTCAAGCTCTTAATGAATCCCTGCCCACCCACTCACCCTTGCCCCCACCCCTGAGTTTGGTTCTGCCTGGTCCCAGGCTCCCGCTCCTCATTGTTCCTGTCTTGGGCTGGGTTCATACCCCAGCTGGCTCTTTTTTAGCTCTGGTTCTGCCCTGGCTCCACAGGTGCCTGTACTGTGAGTCGCAGGTATTTCTGAAACCTTTATCTCTGCCCTAATTAAACTCATCAGAGAAAGAGACTTACACGTCACAAGCCTGCCACAAACTGAAGCTCTCTACTCTGTCTGGCCCTGTCTTTCTAAAGGACAAGAGAAGCTGCCATTTGTCTGGCTGTGGCTGCATGCTTATGGCTACCTGCATGGCTGGTACCCTGGGTAATCACAGTAATCACAGCCTTTAGCCCCATGACCTCTCTGCCTGCCAACTCTTTCTGCTACTCAAGAATTCCTGTGAGTCCAGCAGAGCCCAGGAAAATGAGGTGCTGTCCACAGTACCTTGGCTTTGCAAATAGATGGTTCTAACAGGGCCTGGGTAGAGTAAACAGACTTACTGGTTTCGGATTTTATCTTTTTTTGAGAGTAAACATAAAGAACTCCTGCCACCTTTCACCCTCCATGGAACTGTCAGATTGAACTGATTTGACTTTGCTTTCAGCTGTTGGTCAGATTATCCACTTTCTATTCCTTAAGTACATATGCCCTTCCTAGCCCACCCACCCACCACCCACCCCTCCCTTTTTCTAGAAAGGTAGGTAGGCTTTGGTCCTTAACAAAGATTGTTCAGCAGTCTACATAGTAAGTCTTGGGCTGTACCACCTGCCATGGGGAAGGAGTTAAAGTCACCAACATGGATTCCTGCCCCAAGTTTATCTGACTGCTTTCAGTAACCTATTCCTTAGGAATGATATCAGTTTGATATCAGGTTCAAGGGCTGCAGAGATTAAATTCAGCTTCTGGTTTTGCAGGAATCACCTGTCCTAGCACCAGTTGTCTGGGGTGGGGCAGGGTCAAGGTTTGGGACCTGGCAGGTAAGTTTCCCCTTTATCACCTCCTGTGAATGCTAACTAGCATGCTGATTAGTTCTGGGAAGAAGCTGGCTGATGGAACCTCTAGACCTTGTCGGTTGCTAACAGGGCTCTCCAGGCCCTGGAGTAGACAGACCCAGTTCTGCTCTGGGCAAGTGTGGCCCTGGCTGAGGCCCTGACATAGAGCAGAGATTAAGATCTCTGGCAAATAGAACTTTGAGAGAAGTCATGCTCTACGGTCTATGGCCTGTGCTTAACCTCTGTTGAGAAGAGTCTGGGCTCCTGGGAGATCCTTCCAGGTAGGAGTAGGATAATGGACCCAAACATGATCCTGAGCTCATGTGGGCGTGTGCCTGAGTCTTGAAGGCAAATAATGGGCAAAAAGGCCTTAAGGAGCCCAGGGGCCTGTGGAGTGAAGAGGAAGCCCCTGTGTGCGCGCACCACATACGTGCCATTGGGTGACTCACCCGACTTCCTCCTCGGGGTCTGCTTTGGTCTCCCTTCCCCTTGTTGATTCTACCCTTTTTGAATGCATCTCCCAGGATCCCCTTGTACAGAGAGTCCCCTGTCTTTCATGCATTAACTCAGAAGGTTTCTGCTGGAAGGAGCTTCAGAGATCACCTGGTCCTATCTTTGTATCTTTCAGACAAAGAGACAGGTTCAGGGAGGGAGTTACCCTGGGCCAAGGTCACACTCCAGGTCAGGAGCACAACCCTGGACAGAGCCTAGGGCTTCTGATTCACAGGCCAGGCTTTTGTTCTCTGCCCCACTCTGCTTCAGAGGGTACAATTTATTATTCATGCAGCAGATGTTCAGGACCTATCAAGGGCCCAATACCTGTCTGGTGGTTGGTGTTTAAACCTGATCACATGTTTAGGGAGCTTGCTTGTGGCAGTGGTGGTGGGAAAGTGGAGAGGGAGAGGCAAGGAAACTAATGTACAGATTGAATCAGTGATCACCAAAAAGGTGCCTCCCAGAGAAAGACCCATTGCAAATGATTTCAGGTGTGATTCCTGTCTTCTCAGTTCATGCACAGATATCCTGAAGGCAGCAGCAGTGTCTTCCACAATTCCTTTGCTTGGTGCTAGATGTGGTTCTTGCTGATGGAGTGAGTATGTTTTGCTGGCCCAGTGGGCCAGAGTGTAGGTTTTCATGTGTCCATCAGCCACATTGTCATGGACGCTCACTTCTAGCAACATCTGAGGACAGAGGAAGAGACCGAGCTACTGATTTCATGTGGTGGCCTTCATCCTTATTCTGCTTGTCTCGGCCTTGGATTTGTAGGGTGGTGCCCAGTCTAATCCGTGGGAATGGGGTCAGACAGGCAAATCTCTTAGCTCCCTGGGGCACCCAAGCCCCCTTGTTGCCTAGGGATCCACCTCACAGGCGTGCCTGGAGCCTATCCTGTCCTGCCACTCTAAATTCAGCCTGGCCCACTGCAGTGGCTCCTTCCCCTGCCCCCTCCAGTCTCTCCACTACCAGGGCCCCCTCCATACTTGTCACCTGCCCCCACACCGTCTTTCTCAAATGAAAACTCACCCTGGCCCTCACTGGTCTTGACACTAAGCCCTTGACCTGATTTTGCAGCCTTACCTCCTGTCCCCCTCCTTCCCCTCATCACACTTCAGCCTCACTGCTAAGCTACTCTGTATTTCCCAAAACTGCTACCCACCTTCAGGCCTCTTCACCTCTGCAAGATTGCTCCTTCTTGCAAACTTATTTCCTTCTTTCTTGGGAAAACTTCCTCGTCCTGCAGGACTCGACCTGAATTTTATTTTATTTTATTATTTTATTTTATTTTTTATTTTATTTTATTTTATTTTATTTTATTTTATTTTATTTTATTTTATTATTTTATTTTATTCCACCCCACCCCACCCCACCCCACCCCACTCCACTCCACTCCATTCATTGGTCTCTGACTTCCTTAGACGGTTAGTTACTCCTGGGCAGCACAGCCCTAGTGTAGACCTTCCCCACGGCACTGGCCTTCTGGACTGTGTGCTCACAGAACCTGGGACTGCTGACCCCTCAGGAACCCCAGGGTCTAACACAGGCGCTCAATATATTTTGGTCGAATGTATGAATGAAGCAGGCACCCCTTGTTCTGCTTTCAGATCCTAAATCCTAACAGAGCTTTATGGAGCCCAGTTGTGGCGGGCTTCCAGGACTCGAAGCCACCAGACCCCACGTGAAACCAAAGGCCACGTGTTCAGCTGCTGCACCCTTGGAGGAGAGACGGTTCCATGTCCTCGTGGGTGTCACTGGGAGTGTTGCAGCCCTGAAGTTGCCTCTTTTGGTGTCAAGGCTTTTGGACATTCCTGGTGTGAGTATCTGTACTGGACAAGCATGGCAGCCTCTGGCGTTAGAGAGCTGATGTTCTTGGGGCCGGCCCATTTTTGTGTAGTTCATGGGGATTTCTTTTTCTTAATCATGGTGTTTGTGGGAGTCCTCTGTGGGCATTGGTATATGGGGGACGCAGGAAACAGAGACCAGAGGGACACTATAACTAGGAACTAGATTAGATAGTATAGACAGAGGATGAGGGGAGATTGGGAAAGGAACGCTGTGGTGAATGGAGGGTTGGGGTTCACAAACACTGACCTTGAGATTCCCTGAGGTCCTGGCAGAGGAGAAGGGCTGGCTGCAGAATTGCGGTGAGTTCTCAGTGCCCCCTTGATGCTTTGGGCTCCCTGCCTCTGCTTTCAATCCATCCTGGACACCACAGCTCTATCCTCCTTCCTTGTTAGATACTATGACTGTCCTGTCGGTCCAAACATGCTGGAACCTTCAGAGCTCCCTGTTACCTGCAGCTCTTGGTGTCAAACTGCTCCTTCAGGTGTTCAGAGATGCCCAGGGGTCACCAAACTGTGTTGAGGATAGGGGAGTTTAACACCCTGTGCTTGGAAATATCACCTCAACTTTGATCAGTTTTATATATTGGGGTTCTGGGGCAGATTCTTTTGTGGGAAAACTTCAAGGCTTTAAACAATGTGAAAGCAAGCAGGTGATAGCCCCTCTTCCTTGTCTGGTATCCTCCGCCCTTCGTTGGTCTGTCACTTTCCCACTGCCCCAAAGCCACCCCAACAACCTTTGCTTTGGCCCAGTCCCTGCCAGGCTGTGCTGCCCTCCCTGCTTCTCTCTACCTTTCCAAATTCTGCACAAACACTTCACACAAAAGCCTTCCTGTCCTGCCTCAACCCATGTGGTTTTGCTCCCTTCCTTTTAAAACTCATTTGGTGTATTAAAGAAAAACCAGAAGTCGTTAAAGTAGGAAAAACTGATTTTATTCAGAAAAACATTGCAATAAGGGAAAGAGGACCTCAGTATAGAACTGGGTTTAATTCTGAATACATCAGGGAAAAGTGGAGATTTACAGCCAAAGAACAGATGGGGGTCAGTTTGGATGGAAAATTACTAAGGGGAAACATTGGGGGTAAGGAGGATTTTGGCAAGACCATCCTGACAGTATTGTTGCTGACAGTGTGATCACATGTCATTTGGGGGATTTTGGGGGACGGGGAGCCTGATGAGATATCCAGGCTGGTCAGAAATTGAGGGTGGGTGATTCTGGCCAAACCACCTTAGCAGGAATCTTGCTTTGGAGGACGAAGCCCAAGGATGGGCCTAGTCAAAAAAGTGGCTCAAAGGAGCCTGACCGAAGTTCGATTAAGGAGAGAATCTTGACCATGCTGTGGAACCGTAGGCTGCCTTTGACACTGCTGTGTTGTTGGACACTAGTTTTGTAAGGTGTTGTTAAGCCGCTGGCACCCAGGCTGTGCCTTTTCCTTGCTTTCCTGACTCAAGGTGGCACAGGTGGGTGTACCTAAAGGGTCCAGCAGGGGGCAGTGCTCATTCGTAGATGGCCATGTCAAGATCACAGGCGGGCGGGAAAGCTTTCTTTTCTTTTTTTTTCTTTTTTTTTTAAACTTTCCACAAACTTCTACCCAGAAAGTCACCCCCTCACCCCACCCTCCAGGCTGGAATGAGCAGTGAAGCAGGCAGCCAGGGATGCCAGTCAGGCCAGAAGAGGGGAGGGAGGGGAGTGTTGTGGCTGCTCTGAGGCTGGGCCCTGATGCTGGTGGGGCAGTAACCCCTTTGGCCTGTCCCCTCCTCACGTCCCCAGAACCACTGGTAGGAGCTGGCCAGCTAGAGCCTTGAGGGTGGGAGGCCTGGAAGGGGTTGCTGCAGCGACAGCCTCTGCTACCGCCCCCTGGGGAGGGAGGGAACCATGCAGTTCCCTTTTCCCATAGCCCCATAGCAAGTGAATTTCCGGACTGAGGGTGGGTGGGGGCAGGGAGCCCTATCCCAGGAAACAGATGGGCAGCCTCAGAGCAGAGGGAAACGGCAACTCCACCGCTTCCTGCCATCCCACACAGCCAGCATTTATACGGGTGTGAGGAGAGGGTTGCCTGAAGCAGCGAGGCTCTCCAGCCCACCCTAGGCCTTTGAGTCCAGCCGCTGCTGGGGGACAGGCCGTGTCTGGAATGGGACTTGGCTCTCCCTCTCTGGCTGGAGTTGAAGCTGAAAGTCAGGCAGCCAGAAGGGCACTGACCTAGGAGGGAAGACTCCTGGACTTAGTCTCTGGGAGCCTGCTTTTCTCATTTTAAAATAAAGATGATGCCTGCCACCCATCCCCTCAGGCTGTTGTCAAGCATCTGAGCACAGCTCCTGGCACAAGGAAGCACTTAACAGTGTTTATTTCCTGTCCTTCATCCTCTCCTTTCTCCTTGTTGTCGTGTCCTTTGGGGCAGCCACGTGTGGCGTGGGGTGTCGGGCTAGTGAGACGGTCCATGTGGGAAGAACTGTGGGAGCCACCGGCCATCTGCTAATGTGGAGGGGCCCACATTCCTCTCATCCTGCTGGCAGACAGCTCTCCAAAGAGTCTAGGTTTGCTCAGTGAGGTCCTTATGAGCTGTTGGTCACCAAAGGGGGATCCCTGCTTGCCTTGTATTGCCCCGGACAGTGGCCTTTCCCCTGGCACTTCCCCACACTCCCTAATGGTACTGAACTCCCCACTGTCCCCCTTCTGGGTCACCCCCATGAGGAGTCTTTGTCCCTTGGAGCAGTCCTTCCCAGCCCTCTGCCTAAGTCATGGGTTCACATGCTCAAGGCTTTCCTGAGCTCCCTAGGGATCCCTAGATTTTGACAAGCAAACAAGCAGCTGGGCTGTGGGCGGCAGGGAGTGGGGTAATTCTACGACCTGGCTCAGAACTGCTGATTCACCAGTGTGTCCAGGCTTCCCAGGGGACCGCGGACTTGGAGCCAGACCACAGAGACTATGAGAGGGTGATGGGGAGGGGTGGATTTGATCTTACACCTCGCAGACCAGCAGTGGGGAGAGTGGCCACTAGCAAAGAAGCCTGGAGCTTTATGTGAGGTGGGGGGCTTTGGACAGCGGGGGCCAGCCCTTCCTCAAGAGAGGCCGCTGTGCAAAGAGGATTTCTCACACTGGGACTCTGGGCAAGTCAGGTCTTCTTTATGGCCTCAATTTTCTTATCCCTGCAATGAAGTGGGCGCCGGGTACTCAGATGATACATCTCCAAGGCCTCTTCTGGCCTGAGTGGTAGAAGATTCTAGTTGTGAGGGCAAAAAAGAGCAGGACCTAGGGGGAAGGTATGGCTCAGTGGTAGAGCACATGCTTAGCATGCATGAGGTCTTGTCTTGGGTTCAATCCCCAGTACCTCCATCAAAAAACTAACTAAATAAAACTAATTACCTCCCCCGGCAAATAAATAAATTTTTAAAAAATTAAAAAAAAAAAAGAGTAGGACCTAAGGGCAGCCTGAGAAATTCCTGGAATGCAGGAGCAATGGCTGTTTGGCAGTTCAGTAACTGTCACATAATTGGGCCACGCTTGTGTCTGAGCTGTCAGACGTAAATTTGATGGTTTCTGCCCTTTGGTTGGCTCCCTTCTCGCTGTGGAGAAGATAGACACCTCTCTAGCATTTGCTGGGCAGGCATCCGCAGGGCTGAGAGCCAGAGGAGGGTTTCTAAAGGTGGAGAGAATCTCCCAACCAGGGAATTGGCTGGACATGGGCTTAGAGCAGGGTAGGTTTCCAGCATGCCTGTCAGGACATTGAGGGCTGTTAAGGGTGAAGGAAGAAGGTCCTGCTCGTACGCAGAATGAAGTAAAGTCTGCTTTTCTGGAGGACTCTTTCGGCAATATCTAGAGGAAACCAAAATATGGTCACAGCCCTTGATTCACCACTAGGATTGAACCCCATAGGGTAAGAAAATTCATCAGATGTACAAGGATGTTCATTATAGCATTATTTATAATATTGAAACAAAACGTCCAGCAGTAGAGAGCTGTGGTGCGGTTACATTTCAGCCTCTCAGTGGATTCTGAGGCAGCGGGTCAGGAGAATGGATGGGTCTCTGTGTGATGTGGGACAATCCTCAGGATATAAGCGAAAGGAGTGAGGTGTTAGCAAACCAGGCCCACAGGCCAGACTTCTTGCTGCCTGTTTTCGTAAGGCCTGCGAGCCATACCAGTGTAAACCATTTACATTCTTAAATGGTTGAAAAAAATCAAAAGAGGAATATTTTGTGACACGTAAAATTACATCAAATTTGGATTTCAGTGTCCTTAGTGTATTGGAACCCAGCCACACCCATTCATTTAAGTATTGCCTCTGGCTACAGTCTTGCTACTACAGAGTATAGTTGTGACAAAGCCTAAAAAAGTGTCTGGCCCTTTATAGAAAAAGTTTGCCAGCTGCTGGCATGCAGTGTGATTCCTTTTGTGTGTTCACATAGCTGAGTTGCTGCCCACAGTCTTCCCCCTGGAGGTGGCTACCCTTGTGGAGAGATGGGTCAGGAAGGGAGGCTTGCATTTTGTGTCATTTTATTCAATTTTGATTTTTTGACCTCTGTGTATATTTATTTTATTTTATTTTTTAAAGTCAGGGCAGCTTTCAGTGGAGATATTATAAAACATTCTTTGTAATTTTATGCTTTTTGTTTTTTAATGCTCACCAAAGAAAGAGAGTGGGAGAAACAAGGCCTGGTTTGAGGTTTTTCTTTCTTTCCGGGTGGGGACCACCTGCCTGTTCTGTGGTCCTGCTGTGGAAGCTGGTCTGTTCAGCCGTAGTTCTCTGAGGCGTTCTTATTTGGGCCTCCGCTGGCTTGGCTGGCCCCATCCTTCCCTGGCCTGCTCTTTCAGGGAGTAAGCTCCGGAGGCCGTTGGCCAGAGGCAGCCAGCCCTGGGCTGAGGGGTCCTGCACCCAGGGTCCTTCCCTGACACTCCAGAACAATGTCCTCATGGAGAGCTTCTACAGTCGGCTTCTCTAGTTCCATTTGTGAGAATTTTCTCTAGTTGGGGAAGGGCACAGAGGGATCGGCAGCTTGGTCCTGCATGAATGGCAGGAAGGGCCATGCGACCAGAATACCAGCTCCCCCAGGAGGCTCGTTTGGAGGCAGAGGAAAGAATGGCAGAGCCTGGTGGGAAAGGGCAAGGGTCACAAGAGCTGGGATGGCACATTGAGCTGGAGGGGCCCTGGAGGCCCTGTGGTCCAAATGGCTCCTGGCTCAGAAGGGGAAACCAGGCCAGAGAGGAAGAATTCGCCCTAGATCCCCCCAGCCAAGGGGCTGGCAGAACTGGGGCTCGAGGCCAGGTTTCCTGACTGCTGTCAGCAAGTGAACCTGAGGAGGGCAGATCTTAGAGCTCAGATTATGGGAATTCTCTGCTCCACCCAACCACAGCCCTGAGGATGAGAATCCCTAGGCAGCTGTGGACTCCTGCCTGTCTGCTGCCTTGCTTTATGGCCAGGCACCTGTTAGAAACGCTGAGCCCTTACCAGCTCTGGCCCCATACATGTAGTAGGTTCAGCAAGTGTCTGTCAAGTGGAAACATCATTGTGAGCCACTGAGACACCCACTCAGCCAACTGGGACTCCCTCGGGGATTTGTTGATGAGGCCACAGCTCCCAGCCCCATGTGCTGACTGTACCCAGAGTGTACCTGCCACCCCCATGCTCAGGTGCATGCTAGCTTCTCGGCAGGCCCCGGGCACTGCCACTGTCAACTCTGGGTGGCCCCATGTCAGCGTCTTCTGCTGCGTGTGTCAGCCTGGAGACCTGAGCCACCAAAGCCCTGGGTTCCTTGCCTTGTGACAGGTTGAGTCATGGCTGGTGCTTCTCTTCAGAGTCCTCATCAGCCTCCTGTGGCGCCACCTCAAAGGCCCTACTAGAAACACCTGCTCTTTTCAGGCTGCTCAGCTGGGGTTCCAGCTGGGGCTCTCCTTTAGTTGTATATACCAGAGCTGTGCTATCTAGCATGGTAGCCACTAGCCACATTCAAATTTAAATTTAAATTATTAAAACTAAATAAAACCAAAAATTTAGTTCCTCTGTCACACCAGCCACACCTCCAGTGCTCAGTGGTTACATGTGGCTAGAGGCTGCCATACTGGACAGCACAGGTGTGACATGGCATCACTACCGAGTTCTGCTGGATGATTCTGTAGTGTAGTGGTCCTCAGCTGGGGCAGTTTTGCCTCGCAGGGGACACTGGACAATATCCAGGGACATTTTTGGTTGTCATATCTTGGGGATGGGGTGCTACTGGCTCATGTTTATAGTGAATAAAGGACAGAGATGAGTTTGGAGGTGGAAATTCAAGCCATGGGCTTTGTCTTGTCCTGTAGCTGTGAAAGTGCTTCTCCGCAGGCCCCTTTGATGTCTGCCCCAGGAGCAGCCTGGGCCAGACTAGGAGCCTGTAAGTAGAAGTGGGGGTATCCTTCCAAATTCTGTATTCCATTTCCCTTCGCTGACTCGGATGCATCTTCAGCAGAGAAAAGGAAACCAGATTTGCCAACTGGTTTCAGGAAAGAATCTCTATAAATGTTAGGCAAAATGCAGGCACCTAATAATAGGGTCCGGCCAAGCCTTGGTCACATCACACATCTCACAGAGGTTCAGGCTGAAAATATTAGACGTAAAAGCTGTTGGCAGGGGTCTTGCCAGGGGTCCAAGCAGAGAGCTGCCTTTCAGGAACTCTGTAGTGTGCAGGAGATTGTTGTAATGTCCAGCCCTGCTCCTGCCAGGACCCAAGAGGGTGTAAGAGAAAGCTGAGGAGGCTTTCTGTCCTCAGGAGTTTTCTGCCCTGCCAAGGCTTCTTAGCATTTGCTGGGGGAAAGGCCAAGGTGAATGAGTGGATAGTCTTAAGTTATTTAGTGTCTCAGAAGGTAACACAACATGCTTTTTTTTTTTTTAATGTGTGCAAACCCAGAGCCTAGTCCTTGCCTCCCAGGTCTTTTTGGCAGCATGAATGAAACTGAAAGAACAAAGCCAATAAGGCAGATGAATCAGATCAAGTGACATCCCTCTAAAACCAGAAAAACTAGCCTGGGCCTGCCGGATAACACTGGGGTCAGGGTCACTGCCAAGGAGAGACGGCTGCTTCAGAGGGGTCAGGGGAGGGGCACTGGGAAGGATGGGCTCATTACATACTCTTCACATTACTCTTTAGGTAAAGATGCTGACCCCAAGAAGCTCCTTATCAATGACTGTAACCTGGGAGGGTAGCCAGAGAGGGACAGACTGAGAGACTAGGAGAGGAGCTTAGAGGGAGGATCTCAAGCAGGGGCTACTGACCAGGGCGGGAAGTTTACCTGGACACCCGGTTGGAGGTCCTCAGGAGTCAGGGGGAAGCAGTATAAAGGGGCTGAGACTGAGGGGGATGTAGAGGGAAAGAAAGGGTAGAGCTGAGAGGGAGGGGGGAGCCCCTGAACAGGGCCATCACCAAGCTGGGAATATTTCTGAAGGCTGGCCCCAGGCACAATCCTGACTTGGAGACTGGCAGGCCATTTGGGAGTTGGGGAGAGCAGGGGAACTAGATCTTCAGGAAGCAGCTTCCCACATTTCAGAGGAGGATGAACTGCGGTGTTCTTAAGTGGCAAATTGTTCAGGCTGATTGGAAGGCTCTTAGGAATGAAAGTGGTCCCCGTGAGGAAAAGAAGGCAGTGGCCGGAAACTGATAATGGCTTCCTGGGAAGCCCTCTATTAAAGAAGAATGGAAAGCAGTTAAATGGAAAGGAGGACATGTAACCAAAGATGAAGGCAGAATGTGGTCCAGAGGCCACTAGAGTGAGCCGAAGCTTGCTGTGAAACTCAAGATGACCAAGAGGGCTGTTACGTATATTTGGAGAAGGAACAATGAAACAATGCCTGGTCCTGGAGGCCAATGGTATGATGTTGGAAGTGGGTGTGTGGACAGAAAGAAATGGGAGGGACTCTTGAGTCCTATTTTGTTTCTGTCTTTTCTTTTGAGCTTGAAAAAGTAGGACACATGGTGGTAGAAGACACTTGAACCCAAGTTGGGCGATTCAACTCCTGACCTGGGCAGATTCTGTCCTGAGCTGCTGACGTTGTGGTTGGTGACCCACAGGATGTGCAGGAAACAGCGGAGGGGCAGGGGGCTGGAGATGACTAATGTCCATTTATCAAAAAGGCAAAGCAGGTAGGCTCCACAGATTACTCTAGACAAGGCTTGTGAGCACTTAGAAAAGCACTTAGAAAATTGTCACTGGGGCCTGATCTGGCTCCCTGGGAACAAGCCGTATCAATTTTAGTTCTTAGTTTTGTTTTTTCTGGATATTAGACAAAGTATTTTTGGATTTGATGAGGCTTTGATAGAATCTTAGGATACCCCCCTGGACCACCTGGTAATGTTGTCAGCACGTTTATAATCAGTGAAAGATCCTACTTGTAAAGGGTTCATTCTTTTTTAATTTAAAAAAAATTCTTTTTTAATTGAAGTATACTCAGTTACAATGTGTCCATTTCTGGTGTACAGCATAATGTTTCAGTCATACGTATACATACCTCTAATTATTTTCATATTTTTCATTATAGGTTACTGCAAGATACTGAATATAGTTCCCTGTGCTATACAGAAGAAATTTGTTTTTTATCTATTTTACATATAGTAGTTAGTATTTTCAAATCTCGAACTCCCAATTTATCCCTTCCCACGCCTGAAAAGGGTTCATTCTTGATTTTTTTTTCCCCACCCCCAACCCCCTAGTCTGTGGACCTTGGGGAAGGGCTCTGCTCTTGACCTTGTTCTGTTCATGGTTTGGATTTGTGTCTTGGGGCTACTGATGGTAGTGCTGGCTAAGAACAGGCTAGAAAGACCAGGATTGAGATTTTAGAAACTCCTCATAGACTAAGCAAACAGTGGACCAGCTCTGGAAATGTGAGGGACTACATTTGAGAAAGTAACAGTGCTGGCACAGTTTGGGGCTTGTCGTCTAGTAGCAGCATGCATGAGAAGAACTCGTGAGGTTTTGCTGATTGCAAACCCCACGTACATCAGCAGGAGGATGTGGCTCCCAGAAGAGCTGATGTGGGCTCAGGCTCTATTGACAGATATCTAGTGGGTGCCAAGGACGTGACACTCCAGGTTCCCTGAGCCTAACAGTGTGTCACCTTCTCAGACCCCTGCAGGCAGAAGAGATGGCTCCTACCTCTGAGTTCCTCAGTTTTGGGAACTTTTATTTCTTTTATCATTTTCATACCTCTGTTTTTCTGTTCTCTTTCTGCAACTGATTGTTAGTCAGTTTTTGGACCTCCTGAGTTATCTTCTGATTTTCTCATCTTTTTAAATACTATTATCTATCTCTTTAGCTTCTGTTCCACTTTCTGGAAGATTTCTTCTAAACGTACACTGAATTTTTAATTTCACTGTTTATAATTTTAATTTTTAAGAGTTTTTTTGTTCCCTGTTTGTTTTTGAAAAAGTATCTGATCTTATCTGCTAATGCCTCATTCCACTTCCATCTTCCAAAAATGTGTTGACATATTTTAATTGTTTTTTTGTTTTTGTTTTTGTTTTTATCGTCTTCTTTTTGTTCTGGTGGTTCATACTTTTAAAAAAATCCTTTTACTTTTGTTTTGGTGGATTTGGGGGGAGGGGACAACATGATCTACTTTATTTAACTAAAAGTTTATTCTTCTGTTTAACCTTTATGTATCTTTTTGTTTTAAATGTGTCTTTTAAGACACATTTTGATGTGATTGATGGATTTTAAAATATCCAATATGAGAGTCTGAATTTTGATCGGGGAGTTTAGCCCATTGTATAATTACTGTAATTGCTGTTCTATTAGGACTCACTTCTGCCATCTTATTTAACGCTTTCTATTTATCATATGTTCTGTCTGCTTCTGTTTTTTCCCTTTCCCTATCCTTTGTTGTGTAGATTGAATTTTCCTCTGTTGGTTAGAAAGTTGTATGTTATTCTTCTTGTGGTTACTTCTAACACACAATGCGCCATACCTTACCTTATTACCGTCTTGTGTCTAAGATGAGTCTCAGCACCATCCTGCCTTCCTCTGCTCTCCCTACCTGTGCTGGTCCTGTGACATCTTCCGGGCTGGGTCCTGTGGAGGGACAGCAGCCCTGTTCATTTACCGTCTTGTTCAGAACTAGACAAGACTTGCTCAGGGCTGTCCTAGAAGAGATGCCTGTGCTCAGTAGGAGTTTGATTTAAATGATCTTTAAAAAGGTCCTTAAGGTTTTGTGCAAGTTCTAGGGATGGTAGATTCCAAGGGGGGGTGAAAGGGAGAATGGACAAGTCTGAGAGCTCTTCAGTAGAGCTGGGAGCACCAGACTTTCTGAAGTTCTTCTACAGTCTGTCTGAGACTTCTGTTCCCTGATTCCAGCTTTCTTCTTAGGTGCTGTGCAGAACAGTGTCCCACAGCAGGTGGGAAACAAATGCAGAGGGAGGGCCTCAGTGAGAGGATAGGGAGGGGCAGGGACGAGGCTGAACTGGCCAGGGCATACCCCATCCAAAGAGTCAGCCTTTACTCAATACCACTGAGTCATTATCAAGCAGGAATGTGGGCCCAGCAGTGCCAGAGCATTCAGTTTTTTCGGAGAAGCCAGGAAATTGGATTTTCTGTGTGAAATCTCCCAATTTGTATATATTGGCCTAAAAATGTTTATAACCCCATATGGGCCAAATAGCATATCTGGCCCGGACCCTGCCACCCATGACCCTTGCTCTGGTTAGTCAGTGTCACCCTTGACTCTTACCCCTTGACACTGCTCCCTGAGAGATAAATGTCCTCCAGAGACGTGACTTCCTGCACCCTTTCCCTCCCAGCTGCCTCTCCTGGGCCCCTTTACTCTGCCTGCTTGTTAGTCTACATCTCATTTTACAAATGTTGGGGGAACTGGTCTAGTGCCGTTCACACTACCTAATGTGCTGTTTCTGTTCTGTTAAGCACCTTAACCATCCCCTTTGTTTGCATTGTTCATTTATCTAGTAAATGAGTAGTGGGAAGGTAAACATCATTCTTGCTCCGTGAGTGTAGGGCACACAGGTTTGGTTTTTCTGGAGCCTATCTGCAGCCAGAACCCATGAGGCTTTGTTCCTCGAAGTACCAAGTCCGAGAAGGGACTCTGCCTACTCTTCTGCTGGGCCATGGTCGCAGACACCATGTGCAGGGCCCCAGTTCCCCAGTGTTTTGGCCTGTAGAGGGCAGGGCTGTGGTGTGGTCCAGAGCTCAGGACCTGGGAGCCTCCTTGGGCGGCTTCTCCTGCCTGCCATGGCCTACATGGCCCTCTTGCCCTGGGTTCCTTTCCCTCCTGCTTCTGCCCAAGTGGCAGCAGCCTGCAGCTTTATATATGCTGAGCAGTTGGTGACTCATTCCTCAGCAGCCCCTCAGATAGGGAAGTGAAACAGTGAAACGGCCGCACCTGGTGGGGCCTGACCTTTGGGTGACAGCGGAAGTAGCTATGCAAACATGGGGCTCCTCTCCGCAGCCAGGCTATGAAGAATGCTCTTGCCTGGTCTGGCCCCGTGTGGCCTCCAGGCCAGTGGCTCTGGTAACAGTTTCTTTTTCCTTCCCTCCCCACTCCCCACCTCCACTTTTTCTTGGTGACAGCTGGAAGTAGCAGTGGTCACAACTGAGAGAGCCAAGCATTTCTACAGCCCCCAGGATGTTCCTGTCACCCTCTACAGTGACGCTGATGAATGGGAGGTCAGTGCTGGGGTCCCCAGGGCTGAGTTCTGTTGTGTTTGTACCAACAGGACAGGACTGTCCTCCCTGCAGCCTATGGTCTTGGTAGCCCGAGCAGACAGGCCAGGCTCAAGTCAGCGGTCAGGGCTCTCTGGGCAGAGGCGATGAGGAAAACATCTGTCTAGCTTCTGGCCTGCAGGAGACCCGCAGTCTCCTCCCACCCCAGGCAGAGCTCAGTGCTGGCCCCATGCCTGAGGTTGAATGTCCTTGTACTTATCTGGGCTGATGAAACCACAGAGGAGCTCTGTTCCCACCACCCTTGTCCACGTGGCCCTCAGCGTCGGGGCTGTCGAGAGTGCCTCACTTCCCACGGCTGCTGGGCTCTGCTTCTGCTCTCCCGCAGAGGGGCGGGCACCGGCCGAGTCACCAGACATCGAGTGTGGGCCTCACAGGGGTGCCCTGCCAGGCATTTTTAAACATTCTCAGCCTAGAACATTTCTGGCTGGCCATCTTCCCCACCCCACCCCCTCCGTTTCTCACTGCCCCAGAGCCCTTCCACGGGCTTGGACAACCCAAGCATCCGCCTCAAGCAGACAGGCCAGGAGTTCCCTGCCAGATGTCAGTTCTCTTGAAAACCAAACCATAAAGGGAATAGCTCAGAGAGACAAGGGGCGTTTGTTTCCTCAGGCCTGGATTCTCTCAGGCGGTTGGCTCCATGGCCAAAACTCACCAGCTTAGCTGTGAGACTATGGTAGTGGACCGGGGCGTGGGTTGCCCAGGTGATCTCCCTCAGGTGCCTGACTTAGTGTACCTGTCTGTGCTGGCCCTTCCCTCCCCACTCCACACTGAGAGAGTAGCCAGTCCAGTGACCCCTGCTTTCCCTCTGCCAGCTGTGGAAGTGCCGATCCGACCCAGTTCTCCACATTGACCTGCGGAGGTGGGCAGACCTTATGCTGGTGGCTCCTCTTGATGCCAATACGCTGGGGAAGGTGGCCAGTGGCATCTGTGACAACTTGCTTGTGAGTGACTCCCTGGGCCCTCCTCCCTCCCTGGGCCTCACTCCCAGTTGGCTGAGCTGCAGACTGCCTCTGTACAAGGTTCTCACCTTGGAATCCCTTTACGGTGGGCCTGTTTGCTCTGAACACCATCCCCCCTGCCCTCTCCCCACCCCTACCAGGTCTCGGCTGCGCTCCAGCAAGTAGGCAGAAGGCCTGGTCCTGATGGGTTGACCTGGCTTGCTGTGCCTTCTGAGGTTGTCCACCTCTTACCTGCCCCTCGCCCATCTGCAGCTCTCCCTTTGCCTTTTGTTCATGGGCTGCCCTCGCCATGTTCTTCCACTGGTCTCCCTGCCCAGCCCTGTTGCCAACCCCCCTTAGCTCTGCCTTCTCACCGGGACCTGGATATCCACATGGGCCATCTGATAAGAGTGTTTACTTCCTCATGGATCTCTCAGGCACGCTTATCTCTCCTGTAGCTTTAGCCACAAGGCTGAGATGCGGTTTTCCTGTATATTACGGGACGCTTAAAGGGGAAGAGAGGAGAAAAGGTGAGAGGCACGAGGTGGAGGAGAGGAAGAGAAGTCCAGCTGTACAGAGTGGAGATTGTCTTAGGCCTAAGGGACCTCCAAAGGCTGTTGTCCTTAAAGAGCCTTTGTTTATGTGATCATCCTGGGAAGACTGGGTGTGATTTCTCTCCTCCCTCCCTCTCCCTTATCACCTCACTTCCCTCATTCATTGAGCTTTTACCTACCAGGTACCAAGCCCTGTGCTGAGGGACACACAGGACACAGAGGGCTCACAGTCTCTGCAGGAGAGGGTTTTTAGAGTATGCACTGGTGTGTGATACAGTCAGTCGCTTGACAGTGGAGTCACCACCTTGCACAGTGCTGGGCATGCAGTAGGCATTCAATAAATACTTATTGTAGGTATGAGATGATTAGTAATTTTACTTTGGCAAACAGCCAGGAGGTTTCGGAGTTCAGTGTGATGAAGAAGTGAATAACAAAGCTGGGTCAAGCTTTTGGGGGATCAGATAGGTTAGTGTCCTCATATGTTTATTGATGTGTGCTTAAGGCACTCCTCAAAGAAGCTACTAGTGACTTCAGCCTCATTTGAATAAGAGCACAGGTGACCAGAAGAAGTGCAGCACACAGATTGTGTGGCAGGAGCAGGGGTAGGGGAGTGCAGAGAAGGGGCAGTGTTGCCAAGAAGGCTTCCCAGTGAGGCTAGTGCCAGGGCCGACAGGGCTGCTGGAGCAGGTGAGGCTCCTGGCCACTTTCCTCTAAGTGGGTCAGTGTTGAGTGTAACCAGCACCATCCCACCAAGTCTCCAGGCTTCCCACTGGCTGGACAGCAGCCAGCTGATGTGATGAAGCACACTGACTTCTAGGAGCTAGGCGCCAGCCTGGACCACTTCTCCAAGGGATCCTTCCTTCTTCCTGAAAGCTCTGCTCTCCTCTTGTCTTCAAAGCTGCCACCACTTCCTGAAATCTATGGGGGTTCCTTCCTACTGAGCTGGCTCAGCAGTGGAATACATTCCCAAGAGCAGCCCTGAGGCCCTTTGCCTCAAAGGTTTCACTTGAAGGCACAAATATTTCAAAGAACTGCAAATCTTACAAAGTTTAAAAAAAAGTTTAAAAGTTTAAAAAAAAGTTTAAAAAAAATTAAACTGTTGTCATGGTGGCCTGTGTCTCTGTTCTCTCTCAAAAGATGTTTTCTCTTTACAGCCCTCCCCAAAAATCTCACTCTGCTTTCTCCCTCCTTCAGATCGTCTCCCTTTCCAGTGTCCAGAACTTGGGGTGTCATTAGAGCAGCGGGATGGGCATTAGCTGGTGTCCCAGCCTTCCAGGCCCTTGGCCTGGGTGATGTGCATCTCCATCTGCCCTCTGGGCCACTCAGGCTCTGACACTTCTTTGTGTTAAATGGCCAAGCAGATCCAGAAAGAGCAGGTGGCTTTCCTGGGCTAGCTGGGAGTTGGTCTTCTTCTTTTTTTTTTTTTTAACTTTATTTTTTGTTAGTTTGCGTGCTTACTTTTTTAAAAAGTTTTAAAATAGATTTTTTTTCATTTTATTTAGGTTTTGGAGGGGTGGAGGTAATTAGGTTTCTTAATTTATTTACTTATTTTTTAATGGAGGTACTGGGGATTGAACCCAGGACCTGGCGCATGCTAAGCAAGCAGTCTACCACTGAGCTCTACCCTCCTGCCGGGAGCTGGTCTTCTGACCTGGGGATCCAGGCCTTCTCTCTGCCCAAGCGGATTCCCGGGACAGAGCCCGAGGTGCTGCACACAGCACTGGCCAAACAAGTGACCGTGGGAACTGGTGCCTCCTCTCATCCCTCCTGCTGCCGCAAGGCTCAGAGGAACTGTGGTTTGTCCGGGAGGTGCTGAGCTTCAAGATGAGGTGGGAAAAGCTAGAGAGGTGCGGGGCGTGAAGGTGTGGGGTTTCTGCTCCAGTGGGTGAGCTTTGCTTTGAGTGCATTTAGAGACCCCAATCTCCACCCAACCCACACGCAGTCAAGGGGCTCTTCTAGGTATGCTCATGACTTCTGCAGAGGCAGCAGGTGGCACGGGGCCAAGAGGAAGTGTGGACTGAAGCTGTCCATTCATGGCCTGGTCGCCACATTGCGAAGACTTGGTGGGAAACAAATACTGGTGTCTGGGATGACGCCGGTAGCCAGATCGTGAGGCTGTGTGCTGTCCCACTTCCTTCCTTTCCCCAGGAGAGGGCAAGGGCACTGAGGAGGGCTGGCATTGGCCCTGGCCTGTTTGTGGCATTGTTCTCTGGACTCCCCCTTTTTTCCCAGACAGCCTTCACTTCAGGGAAGGGGTGTGCCAGCCACTGTCTCCTGAGGGGCCCACAGCTCAGGCGGGGGCGCCTGGAGCACAAGAGCCCAGGGGAGCGCTCTCCTGTGGGCCCCAGAGCTTATTTCTCCCCCAGGCAGCCCCTGGCCCAGGGAGCCTATGCCTGTAATAATAACAGGAACAAATGTTTCTGGAGCTGGTGCTTTGTGCCAGGCCCTGTGTGAAGAGCTTTATAAGCGTTCTTACCCTCCTTCCTCACAACCACCCGGTGAGTGAGCTTTTGCAGAGAGGAAGCTGAGACTCCTGGCATGAAATAACTTGTCCAAGTTCTCACGGCTGGAAACAGCAGATAGCACAGCAAGATTTGAACCTAGGTTCATATGGTTGCAAAGCCCACAGTGCTAAGAACTCTGTGAGCTGATCTGCCCCTTTCACAGCTGCTCTGGTCTGGGACTTGCTGGCAGTGAGGCTGCATGGTGCAGTGGAGGATGGCACCGGCAGCGTGCAGAGTCTCACCCCGGATCATCATTTGGGTGTGACCTTGGGTAATGGCTCACCTCTAAAGTGCAGCTTCCCCTCCTTGAAATGGGACAGCACCTTCTTTACAGAGTCACAGTGAGGTTCGTGAGATAACATATGGGAGAGAGTTTTGTCACATGGAAGATGTTTTCATTGCCAAGCTCTGGTTGGCATCAAGTAGAGCTGGTGTCAGGGTGGATGGGCCTGCCTGCTGGGCAGTCTGGTCCTTAGTTTTGTGAGAACAGCAAGGCCTGCCCCCTGCTCCCCAGGGTTGCTTCTGTCTGTGAGATGTGGCCGGCTGTGGTGAAGACATATGCTTGGGCACAGGTAGCCCTTTCTGCGTAGGAGGGGAGGTCTGCTTGGAGGTGGTTGGGCCATTGCCAGTGTTGGTAGAGCACCTCCTATGTGGTGCCCATGCCAGAGCCTGTGGGGAGGTAAGAGGGGTGAGGAGACATGGCCCCACCCCCAAAGTACATGAGACAGCTCCCTGCAGACAGTGGCTCCCAGTCATCCCAAGCCACACTGGCTGCAGCCCAGAAGTGGTGGGGAGTGTTGGCAGCGGGGCTGGTGTGCAGGTGGTAAAAGAATTTGTTAGAGACAAAGAGGAAGTTAAGAGCAAAGGAAAGTTTAATAGGTCCACTGCTCTAGGCAACAGTGGGCCACACAGACAAGAGGTGCAAGAGAGACGGGGTGAATGTGCAGGGTCTTTTGTTGGGGGGAGGGGGCTGCGTGACCAATTCATGCACAGGTACCTGATTGGTTACAAGTGAGGTAAGACTTGTCAGGGGCTCCTCTGAGTAATGGGACTCTGATAAGGGTGGGATATGCAATGATGTCTGTCTACCTAAGGTACTGTGAGAGTAACCATTTTCTGGAGTGGTTAATTTTGTTATGATAAACACATCCAGGGAGGATGTTTTAAGAAATGCTGGCACATGGAGAGTCCTGAAGTGGGGAGTGGGGGTTAAGGGTGCCAGTTGGCTCCAGGCACACTGAGAGCCCTGGAGTGGGGGGTTTATGGCTTTAGAGAGACTTCAGAGGGCACCAGCCGGCTCCACAGGGGGGATTTAGGATGACAGGGAGAGGTGGCAGGCACAGAAGCAGGCACCCCCCCTCTTCACAGACCTGTGTCATCCGGGCCTGGGACCGCAGCAAGCCCCTGCTCTTCTGCCCTGCGATGAACACCGCCATGTGGGAGCACCCCATCACTGAGCAGCAGGTGGGCCAGCTCAAGGCCTTCGGCTACGTGGAGGTCCCCTGTGTGGCCAAGAAGCTGGTCTGTGGAGACCAAGGTAGGTGTCTGGCCAGGCTCACAGCTCATCCTCACAGCCTGGGGCTGCAGCGGGCTCAGCTTCAGATCCCAGCCTGTTGTGACCTCAGGCAAAACCATTCTCTGAGCTCAGCTTTCTCATCTGGGAAGTGTAAATGGTAATTCCTCCCTCTCAGAGTTATTAGGATTAAAGGAGACAGAGATACTATATGTAAAGCGCCTGGCATCCTCCCTGGTATGCAGCCCATACAGTTCAAGAAGGTGACCGTGACCACTCCTGAGGCCTGTCCTGGGGGTGCCTCCGAAGGGATGTGATGGGGCTGGCTCAGGCCTGGTCCTGGCCTCCTCAAGCACCGGGCTCTGGGTAGGGCACTTGGGGAGCGCTGTGTGGGGGTGGGAGGGGGATGGTCCCCTGCCTCATTCGGCAAGGCCACAGCAGGACTTTGCTCCCTAGGTCTGGGGGCCATGGCTGAGGTGGGCACCATTGTGGACAAAGTGAAGGAAGTCCTCTCCCAGCACGGTGGCTTCCAGCAGAGTTGAAACCAGGATTTCTGTCACGTGTGTCCCTCTGCCCTCAGCATGCTTTTAGGCTGAGTTTGGTGAATAAGGTGGATGTTGGCAAAATATGGTGAAGACTCCCGCATTTTCTGAGTAGGGAGACTGTTCTGGGCCTGCTCCGGAGCCTCCCCAGGGGCCTGACCCACCCCAGGTTAAACTAGACCAAAGGCCCAGGTCCCAACTCCTCTCAACCAGGAGACGCTCGCTTTCTGGATCCCCTCCCCACCTTTTCCTGGGATAGGCACTGCAAGCCAGGGGAACCAGCCGCTGTGTTGTTCCTGTGTTCTGGGAAGGGGACTGAGGAATGACCGAGAAACCTTGATTCTGCATCATGCACAGGAACTGCTTTTAGAAAGAGCCGCAGCTGGAGATCGCTGGCCTTTGGAACTTCAGCTCCTTGGTGGGGCACCCAGGTGCCACGCAGAGTCAGGGAAGCCTGGGAGTTGGCAAGACCATGAGATTTCCCACAGACCATGCTGTGAGATCGGGGGCACTGGGAATAAAGAAAAGTCACCTTTTGGGAGACTCTGTCCTTCCTTTAAAGCCTGTCCATGGTCTTCGAGATCAGGGGCATCACTAGGTGTGGCTGGGGAACTGACCAGCACTCCTCAGTTCCCATGTCATATGGTGGTTAAGGGCAAAGGGCTTGAAGCCGGACAGCCCAGAGTTCAAATCCCAGCTCTGCCAATGTACCAGCAGTGGGACTTGGCTCAGGGCTCAGCCTTTCTGACCCTCACTTTCCTCATCTGTATTATTCTACGCTCATGGAGTTGTTGAGAGCATTACATGAGATAATGTGTGTAAAATGCCCCCTCCCACTGCCTTTTACATAGTAAATGTCAAATAAATGGAAATTAAAGCTAGATATGTATTCATACCAGTGAGCTTTTCTAAGATTTACTGAAATAGACTCATTCTGGGAGAAATAAAATCCCTGACCCTGAGCTGATGTGTGCACTTTATGCAAGTGACAGGCACACAGCCAGCAGGGTTGGAGCCTGCCCTAGAACTCAGGTCCCTTGCTTCCTGCCCTAGAACCCAGGTCCTCATCAGCTTTGCTGTGCCTGAGATGGGGCCTGGGTGTCTGTGCCTCCCCTACCCCCACAGCACACATGGACGGGGGAAGTAGACTCCAGAGAGACATATGCTCTGCCCTAGAAACCCTCCGCTACCCTCCCTTTGACCTAACTGCTGTTTGGTGGCTGCAATGGGGAAGGGCTTGTCTACCTATTTGGAGCTGAGGTTGGGGCTGGCTTCCTGCCCTCCTACCTTCCAGGCCGGGGTGAATGGGCATCCCATGCATGCCCTCAGGCCACTGTGAGTAGAGGTGCCTTTGACAGTTCCCAGGAAGCATGCTGGCTGGAACCAAGGCCACCAGCAGCCTCTAAGAGCCTTTATAGCTATAGCACTTAATCAAGTGCTAGTGTGTGGTAAGGGGTAGAACTAAACAGTAGCATTAAGAACCGACTTCTTTGACTGGTTTGGGGGTTGGGGCATGGGGAGGGCCTGGGTAATTGAAATCCAGAGGCAATCCCAAGGTTCCGTTTAAATGGTTTCCAACTTCCCTCCTCCTGTCCACATTGCCCTTCCTTTCCCTCAGCAACCTGCTAAAGAATGGTGAGGCTTCCAATTTTAACACAAACTGCTGCCATTTACTGACTGCTTATTATGTGCAAGACTCTGAGCTGGGTACTTTAGGGAAAACAGATGCTCAGGAGACCTGCTACAAAATGCCTGTTTTACAAGGCCATGGGAGCAGAAGTTCATAGGCTTCTGTCTGATACTGTTCCGGAGTCCAAGCACATATTGCTCACCCCACAACAAGCCAGTAGATCGAGAAACAAGTTGTTGGGGCAAGGAAAAGCAACTTTATTCAGAAAGCCAGCAGACTGAGAAGATAGTGGACCAGTGTCCCAAAGAATCATGCCCCCTGAATTAGAATTCAGGCTACTTTTATACTAAAAGGGGAAGGGGCAAGTCCTGGTTCCCATCAGACTCCAGAGGGAATGTGTTAATTTCTTCCTTCCTGCAGCCATTCACAGGTGGGCCTGATCAGGAGGTTTTCTGTGAGCTACACACACATCGGTATTTTAGCTTACCACTCATTACACGGGCAGCAGGGTTCCCAGAAATGGACCATTATGTGTAACTTAGGTTTATAGGCAACATCCCTTTAGTGATTAGCTTGTCACAAAAGCAATAGAATACAAAGGTTAAGTAAAAGAAACAGATCCACTGTGGAGTCAGATTTGTTCTTCCCTATTACAATACTTCTGAAAACAGCTGTGGCTGCTCAGAGTGGAACTGAGCCTTGTTGGAAAGGCTAGAAGGAAAGAGCTGTCCTGTGGACGTGGGCCAGCTGGGGGTCCACCACTCCATCATGAGTCTCACATCCTGTTGCCCATTCTGAATGGGGGTCTGGATGAATGGGCGGGAGCTGAAGAGCCCAGTTTTTCCCTGAGCCAAGCCAGAGCTGAGGAGAAGGCAGTTAGTGTCCGAGGTGCATTTACCTGGCCTCATCTGCCAGAGGGATGCTGCGGTGGGAGCGATAACCACCACCTTCTCCAGTAAAAGTCACAGCTCTTGAAGTTGTCATCTTCTTGGGTAGAAATATTTTTCTGAGAAGGTGCTAGCTTCCCCAGTGATTTTTATAGAATTCTGGAAGTTTGACAGAATAGAACATTTGGGTCTGAAATTCTCAGTCTTGTTTGGCAGCTGGGAGCCTCTCTAGGCTGCCGTGGCTGCTGCTGGGCAAGAGGCAGAAGCCTTCAAGCCAGGGCACAGCCTCCATGCTGGACTGTCTCCAGTTCTTCCTCCCCGAGGCTGTTGTGTCCCCCTGCTGCCACCCCGCTGCCTTGGGGTGAGGCCCTGACTTCTGGGCAGTACCCACTTGGCCCTCCGTGATCTGACCCCTGTCCGCCTTCCTAGTTCCACCCCTTACCACACACCAGCTCCGCAGGGCTCCCTGTCCTCTTGCCAGACTGGACAGCCTTGACTGAGCCCTTTTGCTTCTTGCTTCTTGCCTTTGCATGTGCTGCCACTTTTACAGGAAGGCCATTCTTCACCTGGTTGATTCCTATGCATGCCACCTCTTTTGGAAAGCCTTCCCTGGCCAATTCAGGCTGGATTAGGTGGTCCTAACCCAGTTTTCCACTGCGCCCCGTCTTATTTATTTTACCATGGAGTTGCAGTGATCAGTTTGTGTCTCCCTAAAATTGGGATCTCCTGGACGGCAGGAGTTGTCCTAGTCCTCACAAAAGCTGGCAAATCGTTCCAAGCTTCTTATACGGGCAGAATTTTTAAAAGGGGTGTGTGTGTGTGTGTAGGAGGTGTCTTACTTCTTTCTGAGTAAGGCATACAACCTAGGAGCCATAAAAGCAAAGACTGATAAATTTGACTACAGGAAAATAAATAATTCTGCCTAGCAATAGCCCAAAGGCAAGGTCAAAGACAAACAACAAACTGGGAAAATTATCTACAGCTCATACATCAAAGGGCTAAATCCTCTAATATACAAAGAGTTCCTCCACATTGATTAGAAAGAGACCAAGAACACAAAAGAAAAGTGAGCAGAGGGTAAAAAGAGTCTACACGCAAAAACACACATGGCCTTATACATAAAATCTATTTAACCATATTCATGAGAGTGGTGCAAATCAAACTACACTGAAATGAAAGTTTTCGTTTATTAGATTGGTGAGGGTGTGAGGAAATGGCACCCTCATACATTGCTGGCAGGAGTGTAAATTGATACAAAATCTTTGGAGAACGATCTGGAAATATCTATCAAAATTACATATTTTGTAATAAATCAGAGTCATTCCTGAACACCACACTGCCACAAGACAAAGAGTGAGGAAGGAAGCTCTCTAGGGCTGATAGGGGACTATGTCTGAGATACATTGCTAAATAAAATGCAAGATGGAGATGGTGTACTGCATGCTAGCTTGTGTATAAAAAAAGTGAGGGGAGAAAAGGAGGAAATATTCACATCGGCTTGTATTTGCTCGAATACCTATTGAAAATAAACAAGACCATTGTTTGCCTCTCAGCAGGGGAACTGGGTGGTTGAGAAACAAAGGTGGGAGGCTGACTTCATTTTAAGTTTTGAGCCAGATGAATATATTATCCACCACAAAAGCCATAAATACATACATTTTTAAAAGGGTTCCTTCTGCCCTTTATCTAGAAGTTCTTAAAAATGACTTGGCAGGGAGTTAATGCAAAAGACTTGGCAGGGGCATCTGGAGATTTCCATCAAGGCCTTTGGAGTAAAAACAGTCTGTTTTCTTGTCATGAGCTAATAGAGGAAGATGACTTTTGAGTATCCGTGGGTGCCCCTTATAAGCCTTTGAGGTCCCTGATCTCAAGGAGCTTATGGTCTCATGGGAAGAAGACTCAAGGCTTTATAACAATGAAAACAATCAAATGACAGAGAAAATCAAAATGAGACTGTGTGGCACAGACTCTTAAGTGCTGTGACTCAGACTTGAGAAGCAGCCAGGGTGGGCCTTTCGGAGGGAACTCAGGCTGGTACTCACTGGAGGACCAGTGTAGTTGAAGCGGAAGTGGAGATGTGCTGCCAGGAGCTTGAAGTGGGTTACCTGAATGGGAACCTAGGCTCCACGTGCTGGGACTCGGGAGCTATCCAGCAGGGCAGCTGCACGGTGAGTGCGGAGCGCGATCCACTGCGTGGTGCATGTGGGACAGATTGGAGACTGGAGAAGCTGGAGTCAGGGAGGAAGCCAGATGCTAAATCAGGAAAGCCAGGCTGTGCCGAAGACCTTGGCCACACCCATGGTTCTGGAAAGGGAGGGAATGCAAAAGTGAGTGATAATGTGAAGGAAAATCAGCATGATTAGAAAGTATAAAAACCACAGTCCTTGTGGCAAGTGGGGGGAAGGGGAACTTAATGACAATTGTGGCATGTTGGTGCAAGACCTATAACTGTCCCCAGTTCCACCCACTAAAGAGAATTTTGCTTTGCTTACCACAGTTTTTTTCTCTCAGCATGGTCCTCGTGGTTCCTGGGCATTTTGTGTTGTGGAACTGGTAACACGGATTGAGATGTAGAACTGAGAAGACATGAAGAAAGGGGGAAGGAATCTTGTTTAGGGGGTTGGTCCCAGAGTCTCCTTTGTCGTGGCAAGTTCTGGTAATGGGTAAAGGTAGAGAGAAAGGAAAACAAGGAGCAGAGGCTTGGTACCTTCCATCCTAAAGAGCTGAGAGGGCCCGACGGAGGGATGGCAGCAGAGCCACGCAGGCCAGCTGGGAGTTGAGGTGCAGTTTGGGGGTTGGCTTCATAGAGTGTCCAGGCTGCTAAGAGGTACGAGAAGATGGGGACGGGGATGAAGGGATTTTTGAGAAAAGTTGCTGAAGATTGCGAGTTTGACACCCTTAACGTTCTTCCAGAGACCCAAGTAAAGATCGGATCTTCTCCTTTTTTAGTAATTAATTAATTAGTATTGAAGTATAGTTGATTTACAGTATTATATTAGTTTCAGGTGTACAACATAGTCAATATTTTTATAGATTATACACCACTTAAAGTTAGAAACTATCAGCTGTATTCCCTGTGCTGTACAACATACCCTGGTAGCTTGGTTGTCTTGTACACGGTCTAGCCCCATCTTGCTCCTCCCTCCTTCCCGCCCCCCTCTGGCAACCACTAGAACACGGAGTCTTTTACACTCCTTTGCCAGCGTGTGCTTCTCTGAGTGTGACTCCGTGCAGGAGGGAGCCACATGGAGCCCCAGATTATATCCGGTTGTGTTTGTGTGTTATGTGTTCCCTCTGCTGCTGAGAGTTTCCTTGGTCTACTTTCACCCTCCTAACACAACAGCCTCATGATAGAATCAACTGGTACATTTAATTCCATTTTGTGACTGGGAGAGTGAGGGTCACCCAGCTAGTTTCTCTTTCTGCCCCAAAGCTGCCTCCAGACAGGCTGTTGCCCCTGCAGAACCAGAGCTCTCCCCCTCAGCATTTACCTCCCTGGGATCTGGTGAGGCACCCCGTCTGCCACACACCACTACCACCACCAGATACCTTTTCTCAGTCACAATTTAGCAGCTGCTTCATTGTTTTTCTTCCTTTAGCTTCCTTCATGCAGATATTATGGTTTCTGGGGCAGCACAAAAATCTGAAACATCATGCAACTGCCTCTGAACAAAGAGCCCGAGTCAGATCCCAGGGACTGACAGGTTGTTTACCCTGAGAGCTTCCTGGTGGAACCTAATATTCTATAATACCCAAGGCAGGCGTGGTGTCACCTAGGGCAAGAGAAGGGGGAGGATCAGGCCAGGAGAGATGCTTCTTGTCTAACAGCAAAAGAAGGCCAAGAGTAGATGGGTGTGAGGGCAACAGGCAGGTGGGAGATGTGGGCTGCAGGGCCTTGGAGGACATGCTGCTAGTCCGGGTGTGATCTGGGAGAATGTCACCCCCTTGCTGCAACAGGCTGGTCTCGTGGTGGCTTTATCTGCCGAGATTGCATGGTTACCCTTTACCTGCTTTACCAGAGAGCAGGTACCTGGGGATTAAAGGCTCAGCAGACTCCCTTTTGGGCCTCCAGATTCCTGGAAGAGTGGGAGAGTTCAAAGGTGCCTTTTGCTCATATGAGCAAGATAGGTGAGGGCTGAAGTGTTTCTAGCTGTAACGATGGGCTTGGAGGCCGCCAGCAGAAACACGTGGATGCGGGCAGGAAGGAGGGGCTGGAATGCTCCTCAGGGCCTGCTCTGGAGCTTGGGGGTGGAAGTAAAGATTACTTCTTGCTCTTAAGAAAGATCCTGGCTTGGGAGCTCATATGTCACCTGGAACTTCTGAAAATCACTCTCTTGGTAGGGGAGAAGTTGAGCTCTGGAGCCCTACTCTTGGGGGGAAACTGGCATGATGGGAACCAGGGAGAGAAGATGGTGGAAGGGAACTCAGATTTTTACCTTATCTCATTTAGTCCTCTAAGCATCCTTCAAGATAGGGATTGCTATCCCCATTTGAAAAACAAAACCTGAAGCTCAGAGATAAGGGTATAAAAATCCCCCTAACTACAAACCAAACATGGCCTCTTGGATGGGAGACTACAAACGGGGGACGGTGCTGCTCACCTGGTGCTGCTGGGCCTAAGTTGGGAGCAGAGGTACAGGTAGGCTGACCATATGTGTTGTTGTCCAAAGTGGGCTCTTCTGAGAGTGAAAAGGGGCAATAAATATGCCAGAACAAGAGGCAGCAACTGAGACTGTCCTGGGAAAACCAGGGTGCGTGGTCACCCTGCTACAGAGCGCCAGAGGGAAGCACTACCCAGAAGCCATGCCCTGGAAAGTCACAGCTGCCATTTATAACGTAGTCCTCATAGCAGCCCCTGAGGCGGAGGCTATTATCCCCATTTGATAGATGAGCAAACTGAAGCTCAAAGATGTTACTTAACTTTCTCAAGGTCCCCCAGCTTATAAGTGGGGAAGTTCTGACCAGCTCCAAGTCCTTGTTTTTTCTGTGGGTCATGCTGCCTCCCAGGTCCAGGGCCTTTTGGAGGAAGACCAGAGGAAGAAACCAACTAGAGAAACAGAGCCAGAAGGTTTGGGTCTTGGTGTGTGACAGACCGTGTGACAGTCCCTGTGAGGCCTCTCCCAGGACTGGCATGCAAGCAGTGGCTGGGGAAGGTGGTTGAGTGTGTGGCAGGGGGCTAAGGCAGGGTGGAGGCCCCAAAGACCCCTATAGCCTTCCCTGATCTTCCTGGAGCCCTAGGGGGCAGTGGCCAAACTTCACTGTGTTGCCCCCTGTCTATGATTAGGGAACAGGAACGCCGAGAAGTTGAATGGCAGGTATCCTGGAGCCAGGACTGTTCCCTCTGATCTACAGATCCTGCTCTGGCTCTGGCACAGTCCTTTCGGGGCGCCGGAGAGGCTGTGGAGGTCTGGGATGCAGAAACACTCTAGGTTAGAGGTAGAAAGTCTGCAAGAACATGCAGACGTGGAGAGTTTCTGAGCCTTGGGTCTAGCCCCTGCTACGTTCACCCACCAGCTTGACCTTCCAGGAGTGGGTCAGCAGCCAAGCACAGACAATGGAGGGTCCAGTTCAAACCTCAGCTGGCCTTTGCAGCCTCCTTAACTTGCTGTATCACAGGTGGATGGGCAGAGAATTGGCCGCCTGTCATCCTGCTAGTCAGACCACACCACCTGTGTGTACTCAGACCTGGACTGGCAGGGCTGGCAGGGCTGACAAGGGAAGAGTAGTCCTGCCCGTAGAGACCTGTCTGCCTGGGGTACCTCACTCAAGCACAGTAGCCTGAGGCCTCTGCAAACCAAAATTGCATAATCAAAGGCTGATCATGTTTTTTCATTCATTTCAAAAATTTTAAAAAATTAATAGACTATTTTATAGAGGAGTTTTAGGTTCACAGCAAACTTGAGTGGGAAATGCAGAGTTTTCATATACCAATCTCCCCACACATGCACAACCTCCCCATAGTCAATCATTCTTCAAACTCCCGTGTTCCAGACACTGTCCTGGACCAAGGCCCAGCCCTGTCCTCAAGGCACTTCTGTTTCAGTGAGTAGACAGAAAAGTAGATAGACCAGCCCACGGAAGGGGTAAGGGAGGGAGGTCAGTATGCCTAGGGTGCCAAGGGAGCCATGCAGGTCAGCCCACCCAGCCTGCAGGGGAGGTCCGAGGAACCAGGATCTCAGAGGAGATTTTACCTGGGCTGAATTCTAAAGGAGGTGTGGGCATTAGCAAAGAGGGCAGGAGTGGGGTGCAGTGTGTGCAAACGCCTGGGGCCAGACAGCACGTCTGACCCAGTTCTGGGTCTGGCCCTGAGATTGGACATGGTAGGTGAAGGCAGGAGGAGCCCTATCCTACAGAGCCCAAAGCTAAGGGGTTTAGTTTGAGAGGGAAGGGTTCAGGTGGGTCAGAGCAGGCAAGAGGGCTTACCAGTGTGGGCGGGGCCAGCTTTGGCCCTTGAAAGAGTTGGCCCTCTCAGGTACTAGACTGTGCAATTTGTGACTTTAAATGTGTCCTGAAGATGCTTCAAGGGCTTTCACTGATGCCTCAAGTGCCAGCCCCTGAGGACAGGATCATTTTTCTGATGGTCCAGGGGCTAATTCCCACTTCCCTTCTGCCCAGATATAGCCTTAACCAACAGTCTCACATCTCACAAAGAAGCAGAAGGCCCACCTGGTGCAAGTCTGTGTCTAGAAGGGCTTCTTGGATCACGTCATCTTTTCTCCATTTATTCATCCCTGGTGGTGGTTCCAGGGAAACGGGGCACAAGAAAAAGGAACTCTCTTCTAACAGAGCAAGCTGACCAAGGCACAGGGAAGGTGAGGACTTGGATCCCTCTCCCCAGCTTGCCTGAGGCAGAGCCTGAGCCCGCTGGGGTGGGCAGTAGCCAGGCCTGGAGTCGGTGAGAGTGCCCCATGCAGCTGGGGCTCAGAGCCTCTGCTTGCTGGGTCAGAACATGGAGACATTAAAGTGTACCCTTTCTCTGTGGCTCTGAAAGAGGGATGAGAATGAAGAGGTTTTGAGGCCATCTGAGAGCAAACATGGTCCCAGATTAGAGAATTCCCAGGGCAATCCTACTGTGAGAGACAAACCTCTTCCCCACCCCCACTGCTCTGGGCCTGCAGTAGAGGAGCCTGACCCCGGTAATGAGAACCTGTCTGTTAGAGGTCTTGGGATATGAACACACTCCCTCTCCAGCATTCTGGGAAGGAGAGACCTGTTCTGAGCATTGTGTGTTAGGCCCTTTGCATAGATGACTGTGCTTCATCCGTCATCCTGCTACATCCCCATTTTACTGGTGAGTAAACAGGCTGGGCGAGGTGATGTACTCACCAAAGGCATGATCTGGTGATGGCAGTGCTGAAACACAGGCCCAGTTCTGCCTATCTCCACATTCCACAGCCCACGCTCTGCACTGTATCGTCTTGCTCCATCTGGGCAAGATGGAGTGATGTGGCAATGGAGGGGCTTTGCCTAATCAGATAAAATAACACCGTGCGACAGTCATTCATTCATTCACTTGATCCCTCTTCATTCTCCATACACCCCTTGCCAGGAACTGTGCTCAGTTTTGGGGATACAGAGAGGAACAGAGGCAGATGTGCTCACTGCCCTCTGGGCTAACTATCTAGTGGGGTAGACCTTTTTCAGACAAGGAAGGGAGACACTGATAAGCATCATGGAAGAAAAGTAAGGATGGATACTATGAGAGGGTAACCATGGGCTCTAATTTAGTAAGGGGAGAGGGGAGCTTCAGGGAAGACTTCCTGGAGGAAGTGAGCAGAAGAAAGATGAGTGAACAGGAGTTAGCCAGAGAAAGATGAGCCAGAACATTCCAGGCCGAGGCTACTATATGTGCAAAAGTGGGAAGGAGAGGGCTAGCTGGGGGAAGTAAAAAAAGGGTCATGAATAGGGCAGAAGGTAGTGGGTGAAGGTGAGTGGGGGGCACAGGCCCAGTGGGGCAGGGTTGGGGCATCACATCAAGTGACTGTGGGAAACCAAGGCAGGTGCCTGTGAAACGAGAGCTTCCTCTTTCCCATGAGCTAAAGTGGACAAACAACAATGCATGTAGCTTCCCTAAAAGTTTGGGCTGCTTTAGTAGTGGCAGAGCATACAGGTTGTTCCTCCTTCTGGCTCAGACTACACCTGAAAGCATGGAAGCCTGAGGTTACTGGGGTTCTCACCTTGGTTTGCTTATAGAGTGGAGGTTGCATGTTGGGAGAAGCCAGTTTAGAAGCCCCAACCCAGCACCCTTGTAAAGCAGGGGTGTCACTCCAAGACACCAGGTTCAGAGCAGTGGCACAGAGGTTTTGTACAGGGAAAGAGGAAGTCCATAATAACAGAGGTCTGATGCTCTCCGCAAGGGAACTGACTTTATTTGCAACAGAGTGTAGGGTGCTCTTAAAAACAATGGAGCTATTGGTGGTAAGCAATTAAGAGAAATCTGGTAGCTCCATGAGGAAAACAAGCTAAAAATTAGACCAGCTAGAACTTTGCCAGGCAGAAGCAGGCAAAGAGAGAACTGAGAAGAGCCCTCTTCAGGAGAGAACAAACTCCAAAGACTGGCCTCAAAGACTACTCCTGCGAAGGGGCTTCATTTCCTTGGATCAGACTGTGGAGCAATTCGTGCCCCAGGGCATTGTTGAAAAAATGATAGAGCAACTAGTCAGCAATTAGTGGAGACTAACAGCTGAATGTGATACCAATAGAGACAGCTTAACTGAAAGGTCAAGGAAAGGGAGCCCTTTTAAAAGTGTTGTCATCCCAGGGTGGCAGTGCACACATCCAAGGCTGTGCCTTTTAGGAATGACATCAGAAACTGCACACAGCAGGGGAAATACATTTTAAAATAATCCAGCCAGATCACTACATAAACAAACAAATAAACAAGTAGCAAGAAGAAGAAGCTAGAGGGTGGGGTATGTATGGCTAGTATTCAGAGTTGCTGCAATATATTATCTGAAATGTTAACATATTTTTACATTGCAAAATTATACACACACACAGAGTTTTCACCAAAAATTATGAGACAGGCAAAGAAACAAGAAAGTATCACCAATATACAAGAAAAAAAAAAAAAAAAAAAGCAAGCAACAGAGCTGACTTTGAGCGGGTCCAGATGTCAGACTTAGCAGGCAAAGATTTGACAGCAGCCATTGTAAGTATGTTCAAAGAACCAAAGGGAACCATGCATAAGGAAGTAAAGGAAGGTATGATGATAATATCTCATCAGATAGATAATATCAATAAAGAGAAAGACATGAAAAAAAGAACTAAGTAGAAATTCTGAAGTTGAAAAGTACAAGAACTGAAATGAAAATTCCAACAGAGGGGCTCAACAGTAGACTTAAAATGGCAGAAGAATCAGCAAGTGAAGATAAGTTGATAGAGAATATGTAATCTGAGGAACAGAGAGAAAAAACAATGAAGAAAAGTGAACAGAGCGTTAGAGAAAAGGGAATTACTGTTAAGTATATCAACATAAGCATAATAGGAGTACCAGAAAGACTGGAGAAAAAGAAAATATTTGAAGAAGTAATGGCTGAAAACATCTCAAATTTGATGAAAAATTCATCCACACATCTAAAAAGCTCAATGAACTCCAAGTAGGATAAATATGAAGAGAGCTACACCCATATACATTGCAGTAAACTTGAAAGTCAAGGACAAAGAGAAACTCTTGGAAACAACAAAAGAAAAATGACTTGTCATGTCCAAGGAAATCCTAATTACCATCTCTTCAGAAACAATGGAAGCCATAGGCAGAGGGATCACATATTGGAAATACTAAAAGAAAAAACTATCAATCAAGAATCTTATATTCAGCAAAACTAGCTTTCAAAAATGAAAGTGGAATAAAGACATTCCCACGTAAACAAAAATTGAGAGAATTTGTTGCTAGCAGACCTACCTTACAAGATATACTAAAGGAAGTTCTTCAGGTGACCTCAGACAGTAATTAAAAACTATATGAAAATACAAAGAGTGCTGTTAGAGGCAGTTATGTAATTATAAAAGAGAATATAAATCTATTTCTTCTTTCTTCTCTTAACTGATTTAAAAAGAAACTGTATGAACAATATATCTATAATTGTGTTGTTGAGTCTGTAACATATAGAAATGCAGCATATTTGACAGTAACAGCACAAAGGAGGTGGGTGGAAACAAAGCTGTATTGGAGTTAAGGACATGACAGCAGATTGTAAACTGGATCCAGAGGAACAAAGGAAGAAAGCCAGAATTGGTAAAGAACAAACTATAAATATATACTTGCTCTCCTTCCTTCTCTCAGCTTCTTTAAAAGATTTACAAATCTATAAAAGTAATAATTATAGCAACTTACTATTGGATTTATAATTTACACAAACATACTGTACATAACTTATGAACATATTAATATATGATAACTATAGTATATAATGGCAATAATAGCATTAGGAAAGGGGAATAAATATATAGGAGTATATAAATAAATGTATAGGAATAATGTTTTTACATCTCGCTGGAATTAAATCAAAATAAATCTGAATTGGATTTTGATAGGTTACAAAGTATATGGTAGATCCTAAAGCAACAATAAGAAAATAACTCAAAAAATAGTGAAAAAATTATAAAGAAATTAAAATGTTATACCAGAAAGTATTCACTTAGTGTAAAACAAAGCAGTAAAGGAGGATGGGAGGAACAAAAAGATATGAAACATATAGAAAACAAAAAGTAAAATAGCAAACATAAATCCAACTGTATCAATATAACACTAATGTAAGTATATTACACAATCTGGTCAAAAGGCATACTGGACTAAAAAAAGCAAGATCCAACTCTATGATGTGTACAAGAGACATGCCTCTGATTCAGAGGTACTAACAGATTGAAAGTAAAAGTATAGATTAGATTTTTTTTATTGAGGTATAGTCGATTTACAGTGTTATGTTAATTTCTGGTGTACAGCATAGTAATTCATTTATACATATATGTGTGTATATATATTCCTTTTCATATTTTTTAAATTACAGGCCATTACAAGGTATTGAATATAGTCCCTGTAGGACCTTGTTGTTTATAAAGATTTCCTATGTAAAAAAACAAAACAAATGAAAGCTGGAGTGGCTATACCAACATCAAACAAAATAGACTCTAAAACAAAACATGTAAAAAAGAGGTAGAGACATTTTATAGTGATAAAATGGCCAATCCAGCAAGAAAACATAACAATTATAAACATATGCACTTGAAGACAGAGCACCAACATGCATTAAGCAAAAGCTGACAGATTTGAAGGGATAAACAGACAACTTAGCAGTAATGGTCAGAGACTTAAGTATCCCACTCTAAATGATGGGTAGTACAACGAGACAGGAAATCAACAAGGAAACAGAAGAGCTGAACAACACTCACTATAAACCAAATAGACCTAACAGATACCTAGGGAACTCTCCACTCAAACAGCAGAATATACATTCTCAAATGCATATGGAACATCCTCTGATATAAGCTATATGTTAGGCCATAAGACAAACCTCAATAATTATAAAAGGATTGAAATTATACAAAGCATAATCTCTGACCACAGTGGAATACAATTAGAAATCAATAACAGAAATTTGAGAATTTCACAAATATGTGGAAAATAGGAACATACTCCTGAAAAACCAATGGGCCAAAGGAAAAAAATCACAAAGGAAATTAGAAAATACTTTGAAGTAAAAAAAAACGAAGACATAATGCATCAAAATTGATGGGATGCAGCTAAGGGCAGTGCTTCAAGGGAAATTTATAGCTTTAAATGGCTATATTATAAAATAAGAGAGATTACAAATCTATGACCCCACTTTCTACCTTAAGACACTGAAAAAGGAGTGCAAACCAAATCTAAAAAAAGCAAAGATAAGGAAATAATAAAGATTATAGTGAAATAAAGAGTAGAAAAACAGAATATCAATGAAACAAAAGCTCAATTCTTTGAAACGACAATCAAAATAGAACAAACTTTTAGCTAGACTGACCAAGAAAAAAGAGAACAAAGATTCAAGATACCAAACTCAGGAATGAAAGAGAAAACTTCACTACTGACTTCAGAGACATAAAATGGATTATAAGTGAATATTATGAACAATCTATGTCTTTTTACTGGAGTGTTTAGACCATTTATATTAATGTAAGTATTGATATAATTTGGTTTATGTCAATCCACGTCTCTTATTTTCTTATGTCTTGTGTCCTTTTTTTCCCTCTGTTCCTCCTTTATTGCCTTCATTTGTGTTAAACAAGTATTTTTAGTGTACTATTTTCATTCCTCTGTTAATTGCTTTAACCATATTTTATGGTTACTTTCTTAGTGGTTGCTTAAGGATTAAAATCCAAACTTATCACTGTCTACTGTTATAATGACCTAATTCTGGTAAAATATAGCACCTTCCCTCTAATATAGCTCCATTTCTTCTCCCCTCTTTGGTGCTGTTAGTTTCATATGTAATTTATGTATGTTATAAACTTAATAATACAATGTTATAGCTATTGCTTTATACAATTATATGCTTTTTAAAAGAAATTAAGTGAAATGAGTCTGTCACAAAAGGACAAATATTGTCTGATTTCATTTATATGGCGGTGCACTCAAACACTGAGCCTGTAAGGTTTCCATTCTGTCAGTTGATCTGTTTGTGGATCGTGATGTAGGGAGAGCTGATGTAGCCCTTCTTTGGCTCTCTAATTTCCAGGATCTCTCCATTAAGTTTCTTGCTGGTGTGCTGCTCATCCCAAACAGGCTAGCAAAGCTGCAGATTTTTCCCATTTGTTTCCTACTTTTACTGACAATGCTGCTGGCTCAAGTTTTTGCCTGCTTGAATTCAACTATGTCCCCTCTTGTGGACATACTTCTGATTTTCATGGCTATCCATACCCTGGTAACACTATCATTCTCAGTGACCAAGCTGGGGGACAATAGGAGCAGCCCTAGGCAAAAAGATAGCAAAATTCCACTGTTCTTACTCAAAGTTGTGGCATTTTTTTCATGAATAAATGCTTCTCAATTTGTTGTTTGCCTTTGGTTAATTTCCAAAGCACTGCACAGGCTTTTTTTTTTTTTTTAATGTGTTTAGTTTTATACTTGTTTTTTGAGGAAAATACTTGCCAACCTCTTCATGCCACCTCAGCCAGAAGTCCCCCTTCCTGTTATTGACTTTTGGAAGTTCGTTACACATTCTAGATACTAGTCCCATATCAGATATGTGTATTGCAAATATTTTCTCTCAGGCTGAAGCTTGCCTTGTCATCTATTTAATAGTGTTTGAAGAGGAAAAGCTTAAAATTTTTATGAAATGTCATTTATTGATTTTTTTCTTTATGGATTGTGCTTTTGATATAATATCTAAGAAAGCTTTGCCTGACCCATGGTCACAAAGATTTTTCTACCTTTTATCAGGTTTATGGTTTTAGGTTTTATGTTCCTGTCTATGGTCCATTTTGAGTTAATTTTAATATGATGCGATTTATGGGTCGAAGTTCTTTTTTTTTTTTCCCCAATGAATGTCCAATTGTCCCAGTACACTTTGTTGAGAAGAATATTATTTGTCCATTGAATTGACTTGGCACCTTTGTCAAAAATCAGTTGACCATATATGTGTGAGTGTACCTTTGGACTCTGAATTCTGATCTGTTAAAAGATAAACTGAAGTACACTAAAATTTAGAAGAGTTTATTTGAGAAAACATGAATTCAAATTGGGTAGCACCAAACCAACAGTGGTTAGAAGCACTCTACCAGCAGGAGCTATGAGTGAAGGCTTTCATAGAGCAGACATGGAAGCAAAGCAAGGAAATTGTTTGATTTGCTGTACCTTAAGCAGTTGCCTCATTTGGGAAAGTCTAGTTGGCCCTTTGTGATTAGTTGTTCGTAAGTTTCGATTTCTTAACCTTGAGGCATTTATAGGAATTTACCCTGGATTAGGTTTTGGTTACTTACAGGGCATTAGAGCCACCTCAGTCTAATGGCCTCCTTGTCTAATGACTTTAACAGTGCCACTGACATATGTATCAATCCTTTTGTCAATACTATGATGACTTGAATATTGTAGCTTTATAGTAAATCTTGAGATAAAGTAGGGTACTTTTTTTTTCAAAGAAGTTTTGAATATTCAAGGTCCTTTGTATTTTCACACGTATTTTAGAATCATCTTGTTGATTTCTATGAAAGAGCCTGCTGGGATTTTGATTGGGATTGCCTTTAATCTATAGATAAAGTTGGGAAGGATTGAACACTTTATAATATTGATGTTTCCAATACATAAACATTTATTTAGGTTTTCTTTAGTTTCTCTCATCAATGTTTTGTTGTTTTCAGTATACCAAATTTTCACATATTTTGTCAGATTTATACCAAGTATTTCATGTTTTTAGGCTATTGTAAATGGTACTATTTTAAAATTTTCCATTAAAATTTTTCAATGCAAATGTAAGTACAGTTGGATTTTCTGTGTTGCTCTTGTATCCTGTAATTTTGCTAAACTCACTTGTTATAGTAGCTTTTTTGTAGATCTTTATATTTTTCTATATAGTCAATTATGTTTTTTGGTATTAGAAGCAGTTTTATTTCTTCCTTTATAATCTGTATGCCTTTTATTTCCTTTTCTTGGCATTGCACTGGTAAGGACCTCCAGTTAAATGTTCAGTAAGAGTGATGAGAGCATACATCTTTGCTTTTTCTTGATCTTGGAAAGAAAGCTTTCAGTCTTTTACCATAAAATATGACAATAGATGGAAGTTTTTAGTAGATATCTTTCACTGAGATGTGGAAGTTCCCTTTAATTCTTAGTTTGCTGGGATGTTTTATCATGAATCTGTGTTGAATTTCTTCCATGTCTCTTAACTTCTCTTTTATATTTCATGTTTTTTATCATTCATTGCTGAATTCTTGGTAATTCCTTAAGCTTTATATTTCAGTTTACTAATTCTTTCTTCAGCTTTGGCTATTCTGCTTTTCACCTTGTCCTTTGAAGGTTTTGATTTTGATTATTTTTATTAGTTAATTTTAATTATTATAATTTTCATTTCTAGAACTTGAACCTGATTCATATTCAAAATATGGCTAACTTTGTTAATTTATTATTGTCATTTTTTTCTGTCATCGTGTTTTTAATTTTTTTAACTTCTTGAAACATATTAAAATACTTATTTTCTATTCTGTATCTCATCATTCCATTTTTATGATATTTTGGCAGATCTCACTTTGCTGTGTTGTTTCTGCTGATTCATGATCCTTGTAGTTTGTTTCCTCATGAGTTTATTTATTTTTTTATGAGCTTATATTTCTTGGAATTCTTTGAGATCTATGTTTAAGATATGTTCTTCCAGAGAGGATTTTTGTTTGTTTCTGCCCATCATTTAGGAGTACTTCCAACTCAGAACAACTTTAAAGTTAATTTTTAGCTTGGAGTTTTGCATTTGCACAGGGAACATGATTTGGTTTGTGTCAGGTGAATATAGGAAAGATTTTTGGGGATGAGCTGGGTTTTCTCTCCCCTGTTTCTCCCCTAGAGCATTGACTTTTGAGAAACCTCAAATCTGAGGGAGCAGGGGAGCCCTTGATAACCCCCCTTCCAGGCCCAGACCTTTTCTTTTCTTTCTTCTTCTGTTTCTTCTCCTGTTTTGGTTCTCCTAAAAGCAGAGCCTTCAGACAAAAGCCTGCATGTAGTTAATTTGGGAAGTGATCCCTGGGAGCAGGAGTAAGAGATGGAGGGAATGAAACAAAGAAATACGTGAAGCCAGTACAAAGTTGCTTTATCGAGGGGACCTCTGATACGTTTTTGATTCTCTCTGACTTGGAGGCAGGTTAACTATTCTAGGCCCCTTCCATCCTGCAAGGACCAGTGATTCATTATCACAGGATAATGTTTATTGCAAATAGCATCTTGACCAAATAATCCCAACCAGTAAGAAGTATATTCATTTCAATCCTCAGACTCAAGTCACTCCAGAAGGATTATGCTAAGAGCTGTTCATCATGTTTTCCTACAGCGATTATACCAACATCCTGATATGAACTACAGCTAAAGTCTTAGGCTCCCATCTGTGAAATGATTTCCTGGGATTCTTTACTCTGTGCTTTCACTAGCAGTCTGTACATGAACTCAAACCATCTCAGCACTCTCCTGACTGCCTGTATCTGGGGGTTGAATGTTGCTGGATGGCAAGCTTTGCTATCAGCAAAATGATGGTTGAGTTTGTAAAAGCCTGCTAAATACCTTTTCTCCCCCTAGTTTATTGAGATATAATTGACATACAATACTGTTCAAGTTTAAGATGTAGCTAAAATGCCATTATAAAATGATTATTTGTGTTATACCAAAACCAAACCAAAACAAAAAACTCTCAGAATCTTAAAATAATAATCATGTATTACCATACTCTGCGGGTCAGCTGTACCTTGACTGATCTAGCTTCAGGCTCTAAGCCACGGGTTGAGTTCAGGGGTGCTCTACGTGTCTCTCATTCTCCTTGGACCAGCGGCAACCCAGGGCAAATGGTCTGTTCCCAGACACTCACGCCAGGATCCAGACTGAAGGAGCAACAGCTATCTGGGGAATGTTCTTATCGTGGCCAATTACTGCCGCACAGGAGGGCATGTCCTATTGAGCAAGCACATTTCAAACCTTCTCTTGTCAGATTCACAAACTTCCTATTGCTAAAGCAAGTCATAGCCAAACCCATAGTCAAAAGGGGGAAAAGTATTCTCTGTCCACTATGACAAGGGTGCGGATGGAGAATTCTATTACAGGGGAGCAAAGATTGGACCAGTAATCCAGTCTATCTCAGCCCCTTCAGCTCCACGCCACTGCCTTGCTTCAAGCTCCAGCATTGGACAATAGAAACAGTTCGCTGGGAGGCCTGCCTGCCTCTAGTCTGGTCCTTCCAAACCTTGCAGCAGCCAGAGTGATCTTTTTTTTCACTAGCTCTCTTCCATTTTTTTTTTCTCTAATTGTGGTTAAAGAAAGAAAAAGTAACGTAAAACTGACTGTCTTAACCATGTCTAAGTGCACGGCTCAGTATTGTTAAGTATATTTACGTTGTGACGCTACCGATCTCCGAAATTTTTTCATCTTGCTAAATCAAAACGCTATTCCCATTCAACAACAACTCCCCATTCCCCACTCCCAACCCAGTCCCTGGCAACCACAATTCTTTCTGTTTCTATTAATTTGGCTACTCTAGAAACCTCATATAAGTGGAACCATATAGTATTTGTCTTTTTGTGATTGGCTCATTTCACTTAGCACCGTGTCCTCAAAGTCCATCAGAGTTGTTGCACACGTCACAATTTCCTTCTTTTTTAAGATTGAGTAATATTTCATTGGATATATGTATATATACCACACTTAGCTTATCCATTCATCCATTGATGGACACTTGAGTTGCTTCCATGTTTTAGCTATTATAAATAAAGCTGATATGAACATAGGTGTACAAATATTCCTCTGAGACCCTGCCTTAAATTATTTTGGGTGTATGCCCAGAAGCAGAATTGTTGGATCATATTATAATTCTATTATTAATTTTTTTAGTGACTTCTATACTGTTTCCCACAGCAGCTATACCATTTGACATTCCTACCAATGATGCACAAAATTTCCAACTTCTTTGCATTCTTACCAACACTTGTTATTTTCTGTCTTGTTTGTTCGTTTGATAGCAGCCATCCTAATGGGTGCCAGTTTTTTTAATTAAACTTTTTATTTTGTGATAATTGTAGAGTTGCATGCAGTTGTAAGCAATAACAGATTCCAGGGGAAGGGTATACCTCAGTGGTAGAGTGAGTGCTTAGTGTACAGGAGGTCCTGGGTTCAATCCCCAGTACCTCCATTTTAAAAACTTAAATAAATAAACCCAATTACCTCCCCCCCCCACCACCAAATAGATTCTCTGCACTTGGTTCCTGTCCCTCAGTTTTTGCCAATGGTAATATCTTGCAATAGTACAATATCTGCACCCTGGAAATTGACATTGATACAATCTACCAGTCTTATTCAGATTTCAGCAGTTTACATGATCTTTTTTAACAGATTAATCTGGTCATATTACTTCCCTGTTTACAACTTTTCTAAAGATATTCATTGCATCATTTAAATTAGTAAAACAAAAATTAAAGTAGAAATTAGAAACAATCCCAAATGTTCAGCAATAGAGGAATGGTTTAATAGATTACATTACATCATATAATAGGCATACAATGCAGCCATTAAAAAGGACACAGTGGCTGTATGTGTACTGATGTGAACTGGTTCCTGTGGTCCATTATTTTCCTACTGAGAAGAGCCAGGTACAGAAGAGTGAGGACCCTTTGGGTATAAAGACATAGGGAAGGATAGGAAAGACGTTGGCTATAGTGGTTGTCTTTGGAGAGAAACAAACTGTAGGCTGAGATTCAGGGGTGAGATGAAGGTTTATTCACTCTATTTTGCAATGGTTCTCAAACTTTTTTTGGTTTTGGATCCTTTTATACTCCTCAAAATTACTGAGGACTCCAAAGCACTTTTGTTAATGAGGGCTATTAGAAGTTAAGGCTAAGAACATTTAAAAATATTTATTAATATTTTAAAATATTAATTCATTTTATTCATTTGTTTCTTTCATCCTGCCCAGTTATGTGGTGATCTTTCTTGCAGCTTTGGTTGTATGAGATCTTCTGCCAGCATTCAGTAGGTATTCTGTGAGAACTGTTTTACATGTAGATATATTTTTGATGTATTTGTGGGGGAGCTCCATGTCCTTATATTCTGCCCTCTTGATCTCAACCTATTAATTCATTTAAAAATAACTATAATAAACCGACTGCATGTTAATATAAAGAACATATTTTTATAAAAAGTAACTATTTTTTCCAAAACAAAAAATTTATTGAGAAGAATGGCTTTGTTTTGCATTTTTGAAAGCCTCTTTAATCCTTGGCTTAATAGAAAACAGCTTGATGGTCATATCTGCCTCTGCAGTCAGTCTATTGCTATGTATTGTTTTGGTTGAAGCAAGTGAAGAAAATTCAGAGTCGCAAAGATATATAGTTAGAAAAAGAAGGAGCCTTTTAATAACCTTTAGATAATATTCTCTGACAGCACATTGAAATTCAATGAGTAGCAATTTCTTAAAGGTTAGTTTCAATGTAGAATCTGATACGATAGCAAGGACATTTTCATACTCTCTTACATTAAAATCTATTGTTCTGTTGTGCATTTTGAATGAATTTTTTATGTGTGTATGGTTTTGTAATATCATGCATTTGTCATTTGGAAAGGATTAATCGAGTTTTGCAGACCTTCCAAATTTTGACACTTCTCATTGTACAATATTAAAAAATCACATTTGTTACTGTCACTACTAATCTCATCAGAAAAGTCTTTAAGTACTAGTAAGAGAAAAAACTGCTGTTTCCTCTCTGCTCACAACACTTCTGACTCCAAATGTATGGGTTTGGTTTTTTTGTTTTGTTCTGTTTTGTTTTGTTTTGCTCCATCAGCTAGTTCTCTGGATACCACCTGGGTGTCCTACAATTCAATTCTGACACTAACTACTTGAAGCCATAGCAGACCCTCTCAGGTTAAGGGCTCAGTCCCACAAGACTGTCCCCACTTCAAATGCCAGCCACATGGCCCAGGTTGTCACTTGTACTTCCAACTAATCAGCTATAACTCTGGGGTTCCCACAACCCCCTTTTCAGGTTCAATAATTTGCTCTAAGGGCTCACAGAACTCAGGGAAACATTTACATCTACTGGTTTACTATAAAGAATAAAAGATACAGATGAACAGGTACATAAGTCACGATCTGGAAGAGTCCTCAGTGCAGGGGTTCTATCCCCGTGGAGTTGGGGTGCACTGTCTCCCAGCAGATGGATATTTTCACCAACTCAGAAACTCTCCAAACCCCTTTGGTTAGGGTTTTTATGGAGGCTTCATTAAGTAGGCAGAGTTGATTAAATCATTGGCTATTGGTGATTAAGTCAGTCTCAAAGCCCTGCTCCCCTCCCTGGAGGTAAGGGATGGACCAAAAGTTCCAACCCTCTGGCAACCAGCCCTTTAAAGGGTCACCTCATTAGCATAAACTCAGTAGTTGAAAGGGGCTTATTATGAGTAAGAAGAGACCTCTTCTCACTCCTATCACCCTGAAATGCCTGAGGGTTTTAGGAGCTCTGTCCCGGGAAAGGGAAGAAGACCAAATACGTATTTCTTATTCTATCACAGCATCATAACTAGGAAGTTGTCAGGCTCACAGTAGTGGACACAAGTTTTCCAAAATTCTAACTCTTGCTTGAAATTTCGAATTTTATCATAAGCAACAAATAGTTGTTTTTCATGGAGTGACAGGCTCACTTCACTCATTTTCCAGAAAACATCTGCCAAATATTGGAGTCTGAATCATCATCGTTTGTCAGTCTTTTTTTCAAATAAAAATGGTATTCCATGAAAAAAGCAGCTAGTTTGGCTGGCAACTCAAAGAATCACACAAGTGCTTTTCCTTAAGACAACCAACATCCTTTGATAAGCAGCAGAACTGCTTCGTGAACCCTTTCCTCTTTCTCACACAGAATATTAAAAAGACGAAGACATGTATCACTCACAGATTAAGATTTAATAAAATTAATATTTTTTACTGCTCCATCAAGGACATTCATAAATGAAACTTTTTTTTTAATTGCAAATACATGGCAATAAGGAATACAACAACGACTAGTGTAGTTCAATGTGGTGGGGAGGGAAAACTTTCCCTCTGCCCTCTTAGGTTCAGAATCTGGGGGCCTGTGAATTAAACTAATAAGAGACAGATTTACAGGAGAAAAGGCATTATAATTTTTATTAATATTTACATGCATGGGAGTTCACAGAAAAGAAGTGAAACTCAAAGAAATTGTAAGAAATTGGGGGCTTATATACTAACATTCTATTCTAACAAAGGAAAGGGGGTTGGGGGACAGTAAACTGTGGGAAAGTGATGAGGAAATACATGAGGGAACTGATGGAAGGCAGGATTATTTTAGTAAGGTCTGTCTATGCAGACTCATCTTGGTGTCCATTCATCTCCAGTGATGAGTCGTTCTTCTCTTCCTGGTACTGGGGGAAACACCTTCACAAAGGAAAACTCATGTCCTGCTTTTAGGTAGATAAAGGGAAGAGAGAGTTTGCAGACACCACCCTCTATGCTTCAGGGAGTGGGTGTGGGAGGATGTTGTTGTGAGTAGCTACTGGGAACTCTAGTGGGACAGTTCTTGGGCTACCAGATAAAACACAGAATGCCCAGTTAAATCTGAATTTCAGATTAAACAGTATTTTTTTTTTTAGCATAGGACGTTCCAAATAATGCATGGGACATACTTATGCTAAAAAAAGAATATTCAGCATTTATCTGAAATTCAAATTTAACTGGTGTCGACTGAAATAAATGCACAGCCTATGAGTTGAGAGTTATGTTTTATTTGGCGGGCGCCAGGATGACAGCCTCTCAGATCACTCGGAGGGACTGCTCTGAAGATGTAGGGGAGGAGCTAGGATATATAGGAGCTTTACAACAAAGATCAGGTAGTTGGAACAATAAAAGATTACTTGTTATCTAAAGAAAACCAGGCATCTCAAGTTAAAGAATTTAGTGCTTTTCTATATATGGGAGGAAGCAAACATTTGGGCTCATTGAATTCATTCCTTTGACAAGCATCTAGCTATCTAGGGCCAGCATCTTGTCCTTTCTTGTTCTGGGTCCCCTCAGAGTGCACCATGGTGAGTGGCTGCAGAGGCCGGGCTGCAGGCCTGTCTTCACTGGGGGGTGGCGGGAGCCGCTGATGACTTGATGACTTTAGCATTCTTTGTTTACTGATGTAGTTTTCAGTATTTTTTGTTCACAGGGTCCTGGCTGGATGCCTTCTGTTTTGTTTTGGTTTTTAATTTAGGGGGTGTGTGCAGGGAGGTTAGGTTGGTTGGTTGGTTTGTTTATATGAAGGTACTGAGGATGGAACCCAGGACCTCGTACATGCTGAGCACACACTCTACCACTGAGCTATACCCTCCGCCACTTCTGGTCTAAATAGAATGGTTTCCCACAGGCGTGGACACCTAGATCAGAGGGTACTAAGTGGCACAAGACTGCCACCGCCCCTGTCATTTGCAGGCTCGGGGCAAGAGTACGTACAGAGGCTCCTGCCCGCGGCTGGCCCCCCTTCTCTTCCATGACATATTGCGTGTTTCAGAGGTGGCCCCTACAATGTACCCCAGTGCCTATGCTTACCATGTGCTTTGACACTTGTCCCAGTGAGAGGTGGCACCTGTGTGCCCTGCCCTCTCATGCAGGCAGCCTTATGACTCCAGCAGAAACGATGCTCTATGGCTTCTGTAACTGGGTCACAAAAGGCGATACAACTTCTGCCTGATTCTTTTCAGGACTCCTGCTCTTGGAGCCCAGCTGCTATGCTGTGAGAAGGCCCAGGCCCACGCCAGTGGACGCGGGGGTGCACTGCCCGCAGCCCGCATCTGAGTGAGCAACTTTTGGACTGACTTTCGCCCCAGCCACCCTCTGACTGCCACCACATCAGAGACTCCAGCTGAGCCTGGTGACTCCAGGCCTGTGAAGAGAACAATAAATTGATTGTTCTTGTTTTCCACCACTAAGTTTTGGGGGCAGCTGATTCACAACAGTGACTGGAACATATTCTATCACAGGCTCCTTCCTGTGCCATGAGCGGCCTTGGACTCGTGTGTGGGCACCCACACGAGTGTTCAAATTCTGCACTCTCCCGTGTCCTCCTGCGCAATAGTCACCGTTGGCCAGCCCTCGGGCTTAGAAGTCCATGTCCTTGCTGCCCTCGAAAGGTAAGGTGGCAGAAACCAGCTCAGGTCTGGAACATGGGCTTGGGGCCTTATAGGCCAGGGACGCAAAATGTAGTCTAGAAGGGGGTGAGGGTTCTTCCCTTGGTCCCAGTGAGGCAGGGAGCAGGCAGTGGAGGACCAGAGTGAGGCCTTCTAAAGCCTGGGCAGGGCCCAGGCAGGGGCAGCGCTGGCTGAGGACTTTATATCTACCCTCTTCCGATCCTCCTCCAGTCCTGCCCTGCTGGGCTCATGGTCTTCGTTGCCCACGAGAACACAGAGGTTCACAGAAAGTCAGGCCCAGGCTCCGCAGCAGCAGCCAAGGTCAAATGGTGGCCTTTGTTAGAACACACCACTCCCAAGGCCCTCCTTGAGCTTTTCTTAGACATACAGTCTACTTACCTTTGTTTAAAAACCAAACAAATCTGTACCCACTTTAGACTTAAAGAGGAGGCCCAGGGAGCCTGAAATAGGAGAACCCAGCCTTGACCGTGGGGGATGACACCAAAAGTCAGAGGGCCGGAGGCGTCCAGCTGCCGTCCACCCAGGAGCCCAGTCCTGGTGGATGTCACCAAACCTGCTGGAGGAGACTCATTTATCTCTTTAGCTCCCCAGCAGGGGATCTCTTTATCAGCTGCCCAGTCTTTAAACCCCTTGTCCAGCCCAAGTAGTGTCTCTTAAAACTGTTTGGCCTTGAGAGAGGCCGTCTGCCCCTTATCTCTCTGTTTCGTTCTGTGCTGGCTTCCTGACGGGTTATCAGGGGAGGCTTTGGTTTCTCTGTCTCCTGTTATCTCCCTGCTGAGTTTCAAAGCTGCCCTCTCAGCAGCTTCTGGCCTAAACTGGTGCCTTACCCTGCAGAGGCTGGAGAGCAGGAGGGGCAGGAGCCTTGCCTTCCAGCCAGTGCTTCCTGATTCCCCACTCCTGTAACTTGTCTGTCCCTCGCCCGCCTCGGCCGTCAACAAGACTGGCTGGGTGTCAGTTATGGCTTCTGCAGGGACATAGGTGAGCCCCACAGAGCTTAGCTTTGGGGAGTTCACAGAGCAGCCACTTTTTTTTTTTTATTAGGGAAACCAACATAGGCTTCTCCCTTCACTTTTGTATGTATATTGATTTGCCAAATACATTACAAAAAGCAACTTCTTTTATTTCTAAAGAAAGGATGTTTTGACTCCCAATGAGTAGAAAGGCAGATTAAAATAGTGGTGTCAAGGGACACCGCTCCCCTGACATGAAAGGACGGCTGGCAGCCTCACGTGCTCCCAAGGGAAGACCTTGTCTGGGCTGCGTCAGCACCTGGACGGGTCCCGAGACCCAGATCTGAGGCAATGAGGCTCCGGGAACTCCACAGAGCTGCCAGGTCCTCACACACATCAGGCTGTGCACCTCATCCTTGCCCAGGATGCTTCCCCTTCTTCTCCCCAGCATGCTCACGTTCCCGCCTCAGACACAGCCGGGCGACTCCTCCTCTAAGCAAGGCCTGCTTCGTGGGTGTGAGATCTGTGCAGTCACACAGGGCCCTGAGCTGGGTTTAATGCTCTGCCATTGCCGTCTCGAAATCTGGGCGAGGGGCCTCACGTTTTCATTTTGCACTGGGCTGTAGCCGGTCCTCCCTCCACACCATCTTTCTCATGTGATCTCTCACCCTAAGCTGAGTCTGGGGCCTCCCCTCCACTGCTTACTCCCCAGTCACTCCACACAGAAAGCCCTGCTCACTGATCTGTCTCTCCACCCCATAAAGGCTGGGGGCAGAGGCTGCACGAGCCCCGCACCAGACGTAGCAGATGGCAGGTGCCCAGTAAACGTACGTTGATTTGAACAGCCCAAGTGAAGGCCTGGCCCAGTTCCTTACATGATTCTGGCCAGAGCTGGGTTTCAACCCACTTCTCTTGCTTTGGGGCCAAGACAATCTTCCCCGCCCTGTTGCTCTCCTGACCAGTGGCCAAAGGCCAAAACCAACCCAGACCAAAGCCAAACATAAATCTGTTTTCCTGACCTAGGACCCAAACTAATATATTTTGTTTTTCCCCAAAGGTACGCTACTATTTTCTAGAGTAGTTAAACCCAACTAACCCAGAACATCCGAACACCCTCTTTTGCCCAGGGCTTGTGACACAGAGCCAGGGTAAGGACCAAGCACCGCCCAAGGAGGACTGGGGCCCTGCTGCGTCATGAGGGACTCAAACTAGGTCCCAGATGTGAGGAACTGGTAAGCTGTGGGCGGGGAGAGTGGCAAGTGCTGAGGCTAGATTTTACAAGAGCAAGGAAAGGAAGGGCATGGCTTATACCATTTCTGCCAAATCCGCCATGCAATCCCCTTACAGCCTTTCATTCATTCATTCATGCAGGGATATACTAGTGAGGAAGATTCCAAGCTTTTTCTTTTCCTCTCATTTCACCTTTTTTATTGCACAGAAGGTGACATACCATATATTTTCTTTTCATTTTCCTTTTTAAAGTCAATAGTATGTGAGGACTGACTTTTATCTGGTGAATATGGAGAGTAAATATAATTAGTCTTGATAATTTCTGTTATCTGAGTGTTTCCCTGAATTATTATTTTAAAAAAATTTTACTGAAGTATAGTTGATTTACTATGAGGAAGATTCCAATCTTTTGAGTGCTTAGTTTCCAATCTTCTTTGGAACAAGGCAGAGTCTATAAATAATAGGGGGGAAACAAGCCATTGGTACCCACCTGGCTCCCTGCTCTGAACAGAGGTTCCACAGATACACTGTCCCCGCTTTAGGTGTCTTTAATGGCAGCCCTCTCCTTGCTCTGGGACCCAGGCCCAAGCCAGTGGTTATCTGATCATGCAACAGACAGCACTGTGCTGTACTCTGAACTTCCCCAACTTCCCCAAGGCCCTTCTCCCCCACCTCAGCTGAGCTCTCACCCAGCTGCTCCGGGCCCCACCTGATCAGTCGCTAGTGGAAGTTAGACACAGAGCCGGGGCATCTCCTGCCCTGGAGGCCTGGCAGGTAGAACGAGCCATGGCCCCCAACAAATATTGGAACACTCTGAGCTCAGTTACCCTGAGGAGGGTGTGTCCAGCCTCAGAAGGGAAGGGATCTGGTCTGCCTCCTAGAGCTCTGGTCTCTGTTGTGGGCACCAGATGAAGAGGAGGAATGAATGACCAGACCTGGGCAGACTACCTTCTGAACAAAGCTGGGGCACAGACGGTCAGTGCTTGTCTGGTGAGAGAGGGAGGAAGTCAGGAATGTGGGGAAGGTGAAAATAAAACCTTTCTGTTCTCTAAGTTTAAAAAAGGAAAAGATTTCTGGGGCCAAGTCCCAAGCCACAAATAGATCCATTTTAAACCTGGCCCAAGTAATCACTGATAGCTTTACTTCCCTTTCTGAGAGCCAGCCTATCAGCAGCAGCCTTATTCCCCAGAGCTAAGCTTCTGAAGGGCAACCAATTCCTTAACTTTCAGGCTGAAAGAGCCAATCTGCAAACAGCCTGGCGTCTGAAAGCCAGCCAATTGCTGAACAGCATGCTTTCTGAGCCGTGTATAAGATTAGCTCTTGCATTGAACTGATTCTGTGCTTTCTTTGCAAGTAAAGTTTTGTTTCTTCTTTCCGCAGGTAATAAATTCAGCTTCACTATTTTAGATACATATCCTGGGGGAGGAGGTCTTGCGCTCAGACACATGTCCCCGTGGGAGTGGTGGTGGTACTGCCCTCCCCTACCCCGCACCTGACCTTGGTTCCTGGGTCTCCAGGCCACTTCTCTGTAACCCTGTCCTCTTCTTTCCCGGGTGACGTCTTGAGAACTGGGGAGGGAGACTGTGGCTGAGGAGAAAGTGTGTTGAGGGTGTCTTCACAGGGTCCTCTGTGGGGTCCTGTGGGGGGGGGCTCAGCCTGAGGGGGATTCACTGACAGGAGACAGGCCTGCTCTCCCAGAGCTGCTCTGAGAGAGACACTGATGGATGGGGACACATCCATGACATCACGTCTGATTGGGCTGATGGCAGAGGCAGGACACCTGAGAGCTATCAGCAAAACAGCCCTGGAGCTCCCAAGCCACACCCAGCCAGGCCCCTCTTCCCTGAGGTGGGTGGGAAGGGTAAGTCAAGGAGGGCTTCCTATTGGAAGTGAGGTTCAGGGGGCCAGAATGCCTCCCCTAGTGGTGCTCACATCACTCCCCAGCACTCTGGGTCAGGGAAACGAAGATGACAGCACAGCTCCCCCACCTCTGTCTTCCCCCAGTCCTGTCCCCCAGGATCCCACAGGCTGGGTCTCTGATGGGTGAGCCCAAGGCAGAAGATTCTTTCAGAGGAGAGCTTCTGTGAGCTTCTTGGAAGAGAGCCCTGGGGCACTCGGAGTGACTGGTGCAATAAGCAGAATTGGCCTCTGGAAGATTCTGCATCCTCTGCCTGCTTTGTCCCACCGCTCTCCTCCCCTCCCCACAGACACCTGTGTCCACTCCCCATCTTCACTGACCAGATGAGATATGTTAAGGTGTCTTTTTTCACCTGCTGGAATAGACCTAAACTGGCAACCAACTATCTCAACAAGTCGTGCTTTATTAACTCTGGGTCTGGCAGGGAGTTTGAAGTGATTTTGTACCCTTCCTTGTGCAGTGGGTGCAGCACCCACCCATGTTCCCTCCCCTCCTTCCTTTGGCCTCCCACCCCCACCCCCATGCAAACCTCCAAAAGGCAGATTTGCATAACATTTTGCCTGTGTTTGCCTGGTGGCTCCTCTCTCCTTTTGGAGCCAGCCTGGAACTCCTGGGTTCTGACGCCAAGGAGTTCTGCCCCACCACGCTGCCTGCAGGGGGACTAGGCTCCTCAATTCTTCTCCCCGGACATTGGACATTACGCTGGGACTATGGTAAGACCAGCAAAGTGCCTACACCAAAAAAAATTAAGGAGGTATTCACTCTTAGGTGCTGACCCTGCACTCTCGAGACCCTGAGGGCGAGGGCCTCCTTAAATTTTGCCCCCTAGGTGCCTCACTTGCCTTACCCGATACCCTGCTGGGAGTGTTCAGGCCTTGGGGGTCTGAAATCAAATCTTATCAAATATGCCCTAAAAGCTGTTAATCCCGAGTCTGTCCTTGAGCTGGCCTTGCTACCCTCTTCCCTGGCCACCGACCCCTCTTGTTGGAAGGGCAGCTAGAAGAGGTAAGAAGGGGTCTGAGGTGGGCCAGACTGTGAGATCAATGTCAGGATGGAGGATCAGAGGGAACCCCAACCCCGCACCCACCCAGGAACTGAAAACCATGTTGAAGGACCCTCAGGGTGACCTGCCTGCAGAGGGAAGCAAGCAGGCCAGACAGTGATTGGGACCAAATGTTGATGAGAAACTCAGAACCCTGAGCTAAACTTGACCCCACCACAGCCTATCCTGAGGATTACCAGACCCTTCCCAGAGAGGTCTGAAGGGCCCTGAGAAAGACCAGGCTGAAGCAGGAGGTTTAAACTCCAGGTCTCTGATTGGAATTAGCTGTGAAAGGGGACTGTTGTGAGACCAGGAGAGACAAGGCAGTAGAAGACCCGTCTGCATGTGTGTGTGTTGGGGGGAGGGTTGGGGGAGATCAGCGGGCACGTGCCCACATCCCCATGGCTAGGGTGCAGGACCTGCTCAGGCACTGGGCAGACTTCCCCTCTCTTGGCCCTGCCTGTTCCTCACTCAGCAGGTAGCTTCTTTCTGTCTGCTCCTTGGGCACCTCTCCTGCTTTCACAGCTCGTCCAGAGCCTGGGACCCCTCTGTCTGTGGCCTCAGGAAGTGTTTTCTTGAGTCTAGCTGAAGGAGAGCGGGCCTCTTCTAGAGACTGGGTGGAGGTGGTCCGCAGACCCTCGTGGGCAGGATGAGGGGTGAGCCAAGTGCAGGCTGAGCGCCCTCCTGTGTCTGGGGAGGTGCTGAGCCAGGGCTGGGGGGGTGTGTGGGGGTGTGTGTGTTTGTGGAGGTGCCCCCGGGTTATTCCAGGCAGGGTCTTCTGCATTCCCTGCGTGTCTGGGAGGCCAAGCTCACCGGACAAATAGCACCTGGCAGCTGGCTGGCAGGCCATTGTTTTCAGGAGGTATTTCCTTGCTTCCATTGGGGAAAGGTGAAAACAGCAAGAATTAGCTAATGGTTCTGAGCCTCACCTCCCCCAGGGTGAAGCGACCCTAAACTCCCTGCCTGCCTCCCGTGTTTCTCCTCCCACCTCCCCAGGGCTGGAGGAGCCCAGGAGCAGCCTGAGGCAGCCCCCACCCGGCACTGAGGAGACTTCTGATGGGCAGGCCTCTAGCTGGACTCGCACCCTCCAGTGACTTGTGCTCCCCGTAGAATATGAGGCGCTGAAAAGCAGGGCAGTCTTTGCAGACTGGCGGAGAAGCGGTGGCCTGGGGAGGCTGGAGGGGATTGATCGTAAATCAGATCTGGTGGGGCAGACCCCATACCACCCGCCCCACAGCTTTGACAGGGAGGGGAGCAGAATGTGCACCCCGGAATGCACCACTTCTGCACGTGGGTCATTTTGAACCAAAGACAGTGGGGGCCCAGGGGGCTCAGGAAGAGCTTTTTACCTCTCCCTTAACTGCCTTAAAGAATTTAGAGAGGGGCCTGTGCCCAGGAAGAAAGCCGTTACCAGAGAGAACTTTTCATATCAGGAAGACTTACCTGCATGGCATGACAAACATTTGTTTACCAAACATTTGCTCTTCTCAACTTCCTCTGACTTGTCTTCCTCCCCTTTGAAGCCCCAGACCTCTACCCCCTTCTCCTTAGCTCAGGATGGCATATAAGCCTCAATTACCCCCAACTGCCCTTGGGAGTCTCATATTTTTATGGGGCTCCCCTACATACGAAATTTGTTTTTCTCCTATTAATCTGTCTTACGTGAATTTAATTATTAGTCCAGCCAAAGTACCTAGAAGGGAAAAAGGGAAAAATTTTCCACCCCTACAACAATGTCTGGGGCTATGCCAGCCAATGTGGTGAGTTCCAGGGACAGAGGTTCCAGCTCAAAAAGAAGGGCCTTCTCTCAGCAGAGCCGAGAGGCCACGAGGCTTTCGGGGAGCTAATGAGTTTTCTGTCGCTGGACAAGTGCAAGTCGTGGCCTGTCAGTAGGGCTGTGAGTGCTTCTGGAAGGACCCCTCAGACGGGGTCCAGTCGACGGGACAGGACTCCTCCAGGAGCATGACCAGGAGGGGTATCTCTTCCCCAAATCCAGCTGGCCTGAGAGAGGGCTGGGGGCTGGAGGGATGGGCATTGCCCGGATATCCCACTCTCAGGACAGGCTTCTGCTCTGGGCATCATAGTTGGCCCTTGGCTTCCTCCCCTATTTCTATCCCAGCTCCTGTCACCTGATTCAACTCATTCTCACAGCCAGGTGAAGGCAGGACCTGTGCCAGCTGAGGAAACCCTACTGCCCAGCATCAGACCAGAGCCCTGCAGGCCCCTCAGACTCTCCAGGGCTGGGCCTTACCTCCCTCTAGGGGCTCTTGGACCCAGGTGAGTGATGGGCTTCCCTTCTCAAGGCCCAGACTTGCTGCTCGGGTGAACTGTCTGGGGTCAGACCAACAGACCGTCCCCCTCCCTTGCCGCCAGCCTCACCTCTCCTGGGGGGAGCTCTGCTTCACACCCAGGCTCAGGAAGGGCGAGGCCGCGTCACGGACGGGCGCTGATAGGGAGTGGGGCTCTGTGACACTGCACAGGGGAGGCGGTGGGGGCCACAAGGGGTCTCCCAGAGCCCTGGGATCCCATAGGTGGGCCTGTTCTGGGTGTGAGACACAGGGGCCTACTCAAATGAGATTCAAATCAACCCTGCAGTGCCGCAGCCAGCCGCCAGGACTCCCTGGCTCTTCTTCCTGCCTGACTGTCAGGGAAGCCAAGCTGGGGCTGACTCGGAGCTGGGTCAGTCTCCTGCCCTCAGTTTCAACCCCGGGAGAGGTTCCTTCCCCCCTCACAGCCTCAGTTTCCCCACTTGAATTAGTTCTGAGAGCTTGTTTCAAGTGAATTGAGGTCTAGGAAGCTGTCTGGCCAGAACTCAGGTTGGGGTGGAGCTGGATGGGTGGTGGTGTTTGGAGGCTAGAGAGAGAAGTCTCTGCCCTGGGGCCCAACATCCCAGCAATGTGGCTAGCCAGTGACAGGTGATGGGCCTGAGGGTGGGGACAGCTCGTGCTAGTAATGTACAAAGGTCAGGATGGTGGGAGCTGTATACTCCAAGTGGAGACAATAGTGAGGCAGGAGCATTGTACACAGAGAATTTTAAAACAGTAACAAAATAGAATAAAGCTTATCTGCCTTGTATTCTCACCACGTGCTGGCAGTTCTAAACTTTGTCAGTGATAGAAGACTCCTCTCTGAGTCTTTTATTGGTTGACGTTCTAAACAATTGTTCTAATTACTGTTGAATTTTTGTAATAAATAAAATAAGCTTCAGGTTAGCACCTTTACCTGCATATTCATTAATAAATATTGTATCCTGCATGAAAGCTCACTCAGAGAATTCCCTGTTACACTCATTGCTGGCCAAACTCCAAGCATGACTTTGGACTTTCGTTTGTGGTTCCTAACTGGCCCTCTTGCACGGTCCGTGCCGTCCCCACGTGTGTCTAGTCCCCGAGGCGCATATTCCCATGTTTGAACAGTGGATTCTCAATCAGCAAGGACAGTGCAGTGATTGTAAAGACAAAGAACCAGAACTTGAGGACCTTCCATTCTGCCATCCTGTGGGACAGCTTGGAAGTTTTATTTATGAAACTAGAGCCAAGTAAGAGGCATAATATTTTTGTTTGATAAATGCAAACTTTAGTCCATTGTGGAATGTATTCCTCTCGTTTTGTGATCTTTACAGTGTAATCATGTAAAGGAGGAAGTGTTAAAGAATGCTCCACCATGGATCTAATGTGCTCAGTATGCTGCTGGGTGGTACAGATCTGCGAGAGAGGGACCCGGCCAGTTCTCCACCCTCAAGACCTTGATGTCATGAGAAGGGCAGGGAAAGGGGTCAGCCACAACAGAGGAATGGCCTGGGGACCTTCCCCACCCAGCAGTAGTGCCCCCTCCCCCATTCCAGCTTTATTCACCTGTGGATGAAGTTCCCTGGTGTAGCCTGCAGCCACCCCATTGCCCCAGGTGGGAGGGGCATGGGGTGGAATGTCTCCAGCAAGCTCTGATAAGGAGCAGAGGCCCAGATGCCCTAACCTCAGCCAGGGAGCAAGTCTGGAAGACATCTAGAAAACTGACAGGTATCCTCCAGCCTGCGCCTTCATCACCTGTCCTACCCTACCCTCTCCTGTGTAATGAGGAGAGGGGTACAAAATATACCACTGTATCCTAGGAATTATTTTGAGCTGAAGATATTTGAGAATCAACAGATGCAGGAAGAGGCTCTTCTCTGAACTTCCCCTTACCTGTCTAAAGGCAGAACCTCCCAAAAGAATTCTAATGTCATAAATTCCCTCCCTGGGAGTTTCGCAACCAGAGAAGATTGACTCCAGTCACCTGAGACCAGGATAAGCACTCACCTTACAAAGTGTCACAGCACTCTCATAGCTCCCATGTATTCTCCTGAGAGCCCATTTATCTTTCCTAAAAGTTATTTGTTTTCCCACAAGTGCCCTTTCTCTTATTCCCCTATTAAGTGGTGTCTAATATCTGATAAGGGGCTAATATCCAAAGTATCAAAGAACTCATACAACTCAATAGCAAAAAGGAAAAAGCAAAAATGGGAAGAAGAACTGAATAGACAGTTTCCCAAAGAAGGTATACAAATGGCCAACAGGCACACGAACAGGTGCTTCGACATCACTGATCTTCGGGGAAATGCCAATCAAAACCACAGTGAGCTATCACCTCCCCCCTGTTAGGATGGCTGTCATCAAAAAGACAGAAATAACAAGTGTTGGAGAAGACGTGGAGAAAAGGGAACCCTTGTACACTTTTGTTGGGAATGTAAATTAGTGCAGCCACTATGGAAAACAGCCTAGAGGTTCCTCACAAAATTAAAAACAAAACTACCATATGGTCCAACAATTCCACTTTTTGGCATATATCCAAAGGAAATGAAAATGGGATCTTGAAGACGTACCTGCACCTCCATGTTCATTGCAGTGTTGTTCACAATAGCCAAGACACGAAAATAGCCCAAGTGTCTATCAACAGATAATGGATAAAGAAGATGTGAGATATATATATATATATATACACACACACACACACACACACAATGGAGTATTATTTAGCCATGAGACAGAAGAAAACCCTGCCATTTGTGACAACAAGGAGGAAACTTGAGGACATTTTGCTAAATGAAAGATATGGCGCTAGACAAATACTGTATGATATCGCTTATATGTGGAATCTAAAAATATTGAACTCATAGAAATAGAGTAGAGTGGTGGTTGCTAGAGGCTGGGAGGGCAGGGGGAATGAGCACATGTTGATCGAAGGGTACAAACTTTCAGGTGCAAGATGAATGAATTCTGGGGATCTAATGTACAGCAGGATGATTAAAGCTAATAATGCTGTTACATACTTGAAAGTTGCTAAGAGAGTAAATCTTAAATGTTCTCACCACAAAAAAGAAACAGTAGGAGAAGGATATAGCTCAAGTGGTAGAGTGTGTGTATGAGGTCTTGGGTTCAATCCCCGGTACCTCCTCTAAAAGTAAATAAATAGACCTAATTACCCCACCACCACCAAAAAAAAAGGTAATTACATGACAAAATGGAAGTGTTAGCTAATGTTATGTGGTAATCATTTTGCAATATGTAAGGTATTAAATCACCTACTGTACACCTAACTTATACTGTGAAGGAGAGGCTGGGCTGGGCTAACAAGATAACTCACAAATCTAAGTACTGGAATACTGATCTGAGTTCTGCTAGACTAACTTGTAAATCTAGGTTAATTAGTGTTGGTTTGCTGTTCATGTTTTTTTGCTAGCCAGCTGGGTTTTCAAAGATACATATCTGGCTTTGGAATGTTGGTTTGCTGCCTCCCCACCTCCACTTTTGTGATAATGATGCTGCTAAAGCTGTTCCATGCCTATTGGCCGAATACCCCAAGCTTGTACTTTACCCTATAAACCCTCATGCGCACATCTTGGAGGTGCTCAGAGCTTCGAAGCAGAAGCCCCTCTGAGCCTGCCGGCGTAAAACATCTGAGTACTCCAACCCTCCGAGTGGTGCTTGTTTCTTGACTGGCCTGTCGTTTCCTTAACAATACAGTGTTATATATCAATTGTATTTCAATAAAGCTAGAAAACAAAATAAGATGGTATATAAGCCCCAAGTTCTGACTGCTTCTTTCAGCCACGTTTTCTGTGAGCTCCTGTGTAGGTAGATGAATAAATTTTATCTTTTCTCATGTTAATCTGTCATTTGTCAGTTTAACTCACAGGTCCCCAGTCACTGGGATCTAAGAGGATAGAGGAAGCTTTTCCTTCCCAACATGATTATAATAAAACAGTACTAATAAATAAAAATTCATTGAGTGTGTACTATATGCCGGCTGTTATAAACCTTTAATCCTCCCAGCAACCTTTGAGATGGTGCTATTGTTAGTCCCGCTTTATAAATGCAAAAACTGAGGCATAAAGAGGTCAGGTTTGTTTGTTTTTTTTTTTTTTTTTGAACCTAGTCATACCCAGAGCTCAAGCCTGTGAGCTGGGGTTAAGTCACATGTATCAGGAGTCCTGCTCTGCCTCTCCTGGGCTCAGTTTCCCTGTCTTCACGGTGGGATGGTAAGGTCTCTCCTAGCTCTGACAGTCCTCAATCACAGGACACTGGGGCTGACAAGGAGACCAGCTTGAGTGTGACCTGTCTACAAGGTCAGCAGAGAGGATGGCAAGAAGCCACTGGCTGCAGAGGGAGGGGTTCTGAAGGCCTAAGACTTGGGATTTCCACCCATCCCATCTCTGCCACTGCCTTGCCGTGGGCCTCTGGGCCAGTTGCTTGCTCTCTCTGAGTCATGGTGCCTTCATCTCTCATCTACTTGGTCCTCAGTCTAGAGGATCCAAGGAGAGGGTATAAAATATAGAGAGCATATGCAAAATGTGGAGTATATGACTGCATGAATTATGACTCCCGAGTTCCATGATATGGTGCCACAAAACCTTATCAGTATCAACATATGAGGGTTGCCTAATTTGCATATTTATCACACTTACAGCCAAATGTGAGGGGTTGTGGAGCCAGCATGGATGCACCAGTCCTGTCAAGTCACACCTGAAGTTTAGTTAATTTGCATACAACCAATCATAGTGAAGAAATAAATGGCAACACTGTTAGGGGAACTGTGGTATGATTAAAAATATTATGTATTATATATTATATTTATATTATAACATTATATATCTTATATGTGAAACAATATTTTATATATAATGTGCATGTAATATCTATGTATTTATTATTTAAATATATTTACATGTATAAATGTATCTATAAATTTAAGTATATATATAAATTTAAATATGTATTTATTTATTCCTGGCATAGAGCTCCTAAAACCCTTGGAATTTCCTGTGTGATGGGAGTGTCTTTTATTATTCATAAGAAGCTTCATTGATTAGAGAGAGAGAGAAAGAGAGAAAAGAGAACCTACACCAGCAGGGAGTCATGGCCGACATCCACCTAGAGCTTAAGGTACCATCGTCCTTTTACTCTTCCCCTTAAGGAAGGCATATCTATTTTACGTACTAACAGAAACTTTTATCTGAATAGGTGGAATAATTCTATATTGGGATTTTTTTATGTCGAATAATTCTGTAATAAATATGAATAATTTGGAAATGCTACCTATCATATCCTGGGTCCTCTGCAAAACAACTTGTTGCAAGGATTAAGGTGCTAATACTTTATTTGGGAGGTGCTAGCCCAGGGCAGCAAGGGTGAAGAAAAGAGAAGTAAGGTGGGGAAAGCTGGAATAAAGCAGATTGCTCCGGGAACCTGAGCAAGCACCAAGGTTTGCACTCCCCGATGCTATTCTGGTTGGGTTCCAAAATTGCTGTGAAGCCAGTAGAATTAGTGTAATACATTCATTGCAAATTGATACACAGCTTCTCCACCTGTGAAATGAGGGAGATGGCTGAGGATGACAGGCCTCCCTACTCCAGTTCTGACTGTTTCTTGGAGGGGAAGGCTGTCAGGGGCCCAGCACAGCTCACTCACACCCCACCTTCTGCTGCCTGTGACCACACCTCAGCTCTTTCCAGGTGATGGCCACTATGGGGGCCCAGGCTCACAGCTCCTCTTAACCCTTGGTGATCTTAGGCAAGACCCAGAACATATCCAAGCCTCACTTTCTCCATATGTAAAATGGGGCAATGATGCATATCTTCAAAGTTGTGGTCAGAATTCAACAAGATGCATGTGTGTGTATTTGTGTTTTATGTCGGACACAAAGCCAGTGCTACAGAGGGGAGGGTATAGCTCAATGGTAGAGCTGTGAGGTCCTCTTGTCCTTTGCCCTGACTTTGTGGCCTTCCTCCCTGGTGAGACGCCCCTTCCAGCAGCTGGCCCTGAGCATCTGGTCACACCTGAGAAATAAAATCCATACCACCCTGGCCTGGGGCTGGTGTGGTGTGAAAAGTGCCCCTTCTACATTCTCTTTATCAGGAAGTAGACGCCTGGGACATGACAGTCATTCCCCTCCAGGGAACAAACAACCATTCTTGATAAGTGAAAATATTTTTTTAAGCCAAGAAGCTGCTGCTCTAAATTTGCTAAAACTGAGTCAATATTTGGCCTCATTCCCCAGGACAAATATCAGGATGGAGAAAACTTTTACAGTTGTGGGTGCTCTATCGACCAATGAATGCAACCAGTTATGTGTTGTGCAGATGGGCAGTGAACTGGATGTTTGAAAATGTTACCTTTCACTTGTTAGGAAGCAAAAGACACATTTTTCGAAAGTATTTACAAAAAGAGGAAAGTGGCACAGTGCAAATATGAAACGGAAGAGCCGATGCGGATCATTCATGTTCCGTAACAAGCTGAATTTTTGTTGTTGTTGTTGGACAAGTTGTTGCCAAGTTGCAGTGCCCTGTGAATGCTCCCCCAAGGTGGGGGGATTTCTCTCTGAGGAGGGAGGGCTTGGGAGTCTCCTTGGCCTTTCCTCGGCCCAGGACCCCCAGGTTTCTCAGACTTGAAGACTGAAGAGCTCGGGAAGGAACTTGTGGGGCCATTCATCCCTCGCTTGGAGGACACATACAGTCAGAGCTGGCTTCATGGGTCTGAGACCAGGCAGCCCACAGGGCCCTGCACTCAGAAGGGCACCGAGCTTGGTTTAATGCACTGGGATTAATCAGCATCTTGAAATTCTTTGTAATTTTATCTTTGAATTTGGGTCTTGTAAGTGAAGTCCAGTGGGGTGAGGGAGCCAGTGCCTGAGGCCTGGGGCCTCCTGCTCACGGGATGGTCCTACCTCCTGCTACCTCCCTGCCTCCCTGGAATGAGTTTTCATCCTCTGATACACCGGTCTCATCTCGCCTCCTCCTCCTCCCTGCAACCACTGGCCGTCTTTCTTTGGACCAGCACAATATGGTGTGTTCAGTGGGATGACTTGGACAGGGCAAGCCTTTCTCCCACTCCCATCCGGGTGCCTAGCATAACCTGGCTTGCAGGTTGGGACATGAGTGGGAAGGGAAGATGCCTGACTCAGCTTCCTGGAGCATCTGTCTGGTGGCTGACAGGAGGGGCCACTGGTAGTTGGTGGACTCCAAATGTGCATGCCAAGTCTTGGGGCTTCCCTACCCCAGTGCCTGCCTGTGAGGGTCTGCACTTGCCCCGTGAGTATTCCCATGCTGGAAGGAATGTGACATTAAATAAATAAAAAGAGCATTATGAGGGGTTGAAAGAGAAATTGCAGAAAGAAGGAAAAAGCGTTACCTTTCCCCCTGTGCAGGGCGTCCTGAGATTTCACTCTGCACTGGGCCTGGCAGATTGCATAGCCAATCCTGTATGCAGTGCTGTGCTGGAGCCAGCTCTCCCTGGCTCCCAACTCCACGTTGGGTGATGTCATGTGAGAAGCTTGAAAGGGCCGTGGTGATAACATTAACAACACAGAAAGCAGGCAAGTGCTGCAAAATTGGACATTGTTTTCGACCTGGTTGTTAAACATTGACCAGCACACCATTGCACAGAGCACTCAATAATGCTGAAAACTTCTTACTCTTGTTATTTTATTGACTAAAGCAGGCCAGCCTAAACTTCTAGGGGGACAGTGCAGAGCCCTGGATGGAAGACTCGGGAAGAAAACAGCACTGACCCAGACCATTTCACCACGGTTTCAGGGATGAAGAAACAAGCTCAGAGAGGTAATGGACTCACTTAAGACCACACAGGAGGACAACTGCTGAGCTCACATTGGGGCCCAAGGTTCTGGCTCTTAGGAGAGGCTCTTTAGAGCCACATGTCCCCTGTCCCATGCAGTGCCTAGCACAGAGTTCTGAACTGCAGGAATAAACTGGGATGAGGGGGCTCAGGAGGGGTAGGCAAAAGGGAAGCTGGGGGAAGGACTCAGAAATCCCAACCCGACACTTTTCTCATCTTCCAGGATCCTCACAGCCTGAGGCAGAGGCCCGGGCAAATGGGCAGCAGGACAGAATGTTCCAGCAACCACTGACTAGATCAGAGACACAAATATTTGCTAAGCCCAGGGGCCTCCCAGACATGCTGGCAGGGTTCAGGGGAACAAGTGTATGGAGACTCTCCCTCTGGAGCCACGGAATCCAGGAGAGGGAGAAACCCCTCAAAGAGTCCCCCCCAAATCCTCAACCCCATTTGCTTCATCACATTTGTATAAGAGCCCCTCACACCCTCAAGTATGTAAAGCCCAGTCACAAAGCACCTTCTCAGCCATGAGCAGAACAGGGAGCTGACCCCCATTTTACAGATGAGGAAACTGAGGCCCACAGAGGGAAGAGGGCACGCCCAAGGGCTGGGGAATGGGAGAACCTGAAGTGGAGGCAGGATGGGAAAGCTCGCCCCCAACTCCGACAGTCTCAGATCCTGCATCTGGTCTGCTGCTCCCCTACTCGAGAACTGCCCTGGACCCTCACTGGCCTGGATGAGTTAGTTGCTAGTCCCTACTGACCCCTAGACCCTCTTCTCTGGCCAGACCTCCCAAACTCACTTTTTACAGCTCCCACAGGCTGCTTTCTCCCCAAGGGAACCTCCTCTCTCTTCTTACCTCCCAGCTCAGGAAGCCCTTCCCCCCTCACACTCTCCTCAAATCTGCACCCTCCTGCCTTATGAATCTCCAACCTGGCCTCAGTGCAGGAAGCCCTCCTGGACTGCTCCTGCTCACACAAGAGGGCTCTTGTCCTCTCAGGAGTAGGAGCCAGAGGTGTCTGGGTCCCTTTCAGGAGTGGGAGTTAAGCAGGGGTCTGTGTCCTAGTTGCAGCTTTGTCACCAACTTACTGGGTGACCTGAGGGCTACCCTGCTCTGTCTGAGCCTCAGCTCCCTCATCCGGATTCAGTTTGCCTGCCTCACCAGGGAACTGAGTCTGGGCGGGAAAACTTTGGCAGTGGGCACAGGTCACAGCTGCTGGGGTTCTTGTTGGCATCAGCATTGCTCCAATCTTGGGCTCCATCCAAACCCATTGTCAGCCAGCCACACACTGTCTCTACTTCTGCCTCTTCCCTAGGGGCAGGAGGCCTGAGGTTGGCCTGAGAGCTCAGCTGGGGTGGGTGCTGGGAGCACAGGCACTCCTGTCCTCCTCCACTAGCCCCAGAGAGCCAGGCCTGGGTATGGAGCTGGGAGGGGATGCACTACAAGAGGTTGGAGGCCACCTTGAGTCCCAGCTCCTAGGCAATTCTGCCCTTCAGCCCTCCAGGGTGTTAACTTTTCCCAATCAAGAGCAAACTCTATCTCCATGGCAGCAAAATTAGGAAGGGCCCCTGGGAAATGTTGGAGCCCTCCCCTCCCCCAGGCAGACTTTCGGAAGGCCCAAAGAAGTGTTCCCCACAATGCCTAGAATCAGAGACTGTCATGGCAATGCATCATTTAGAAGCCTGCTCCCCATCGTACAGATGAGGAAACTGACACAGAGATGCAGGGACTTGCCACCACTGCAGTGAAGACGCTAGGATGTTCAGATAGCAGGGCCCTGCTCTTGAAACTGCGTGCGCATAGCGGGCTCCGGCTTTATACTTCGTTTCAAGGTTATTTTGAGTTGCTTTGGGGGCTCAGGCCCTTTCAGAGTTACCGCTTGGCACAGCCACTACTCCGGGTCTTAGAAGGTCTAAGGGTGAAACAAGACCAACACCTGGAGCTTTGCCCAGGGGCTCTGGACCCTTGGAAACCGAGGGAGGACGGAGTAGCGCTCCTGCAGTGAGGGGCGTGGGCTCCGCGGGGCGGGGAGCGCAGGGGGCGGGGCCCAGGCGGCCGTGACTCCACCCCGGGTAAACTCGCCTCTCGGGTAAACAAGCGCCGGCGGCGCTTGGGGCTTCTTCTGCAAGTCCGGCGCCAAGTTACATCACGGTTCCCGGGAGCTTCCCGCCCCAGCGGCCGGGTCCCCGAGGCCATCGCTCGCCCGCCCGCCGCCTGTGTCCGAGGAGCAGAGGGCCGGCCAGGCGCTTCCTTCCCCTAGCCCGCCAGGGCAGGAAGGCTTCCAAGTTTTCCCCGGAGGCCCCTGGGACTTCGTTGAAACCGGGTTCAGCTAGAAGATAGGGGCACCGCCGTGGCCGCACAGGAACTGCACCTCAGTTTCCCCACCTGTGAAACCAGGAGGCTGCGTTAGAGTCTTGTGCCTCCCAGCTCGGGGAGGAGAGATGCGCCCTGAGCCCAGGGCGAGGGGCCGCCCCCAGATGGCTGTGACTCGGAGCCGGGCTTTCTACTTTAGCAGTGTAGTGGGTGGTCGCAAAGCTGAGTGTTTCAGAACTCAGACCCTCCCCTCCGAGGGGCCTGGGTGAAAACTCAGGGGCGCAGAGCAAGGATGACTTTGTAGGATCCTAGCACCTTCCTCTCCCGACTTGCTGCAGGACACCGACCCTCTGAGTAAAAGAAGACCTGCCCACTACTCTCACAGCGGGTGTGTATCAGCGCTTTGGAAAAGGCATCGGGTTGCATAACGAAGACGGAGATTGCCGCTCAATATCAACTGCTTGCACCTCGGAGCCTGATCGAGCAACAGGCTGTGTGCAGAGGCAGAGCTCCTGGGAGAGGCTCAGCGGAGTGTGGGCCGGAGCTGGATAGGGAGGCAGCAGAAGGGATGCTTGCCGGATCTCCAGGAGCTGCCCAGTCCTGGCACTCCACTATTTGGCGATTCTGCACCCGCGCTGTCCAATAAGGTACCCATGAGCCACGTGTGGCTGTTGAGTACTTGAAATGTAGTGTGGGGACCCACTGGAACCCCAGAGTCGGCATGAAGATTATTTTAAGCTGAAGATATTTGAGATTCAACAGATGCAGAAAAAAGCCTTCTGGGAGCTTCCCTTATCTGAGGAAAAGCAGCAACTTCTGGGAAATGAGGCTACCATAAATCCCCTCTACAGGGAAGTTTCATGGCCTTGAAGAAGATAAGAGAGCATTCATACCAGTATAGACAAATATTATCACAAACTTTCTTATTTTCTGTCGATTCTCCTAAAATCCCATTTATTAATTCCTAAAGAAATGTTTTTTTTTTTTTCCATAGAAGCCACTATTCCCCCTCCCTTTTCCCTACTAGGTTAGGTTTATAAACCTTTAACTTGAATCATTTAACGAGCCAGGTACTTCCTTTGTTGGCTACCATATGCATAGGAAATACACTTTTTTTCTCCTGTTAATCTGTCCTTTGTCAGTTTAATTCTCTGGCCTCTACAACTGAACCTAGGAGGGTAGAGGAAAAGATTTTTCCTCCCGTGCAGTGGCTACTTGGCATTGATATGTGTGAGAAGTGTAAAATACACACAGGATTTCAAAGACTTAACTTGAACTTGTGAACAAAAAACACTGCAAACCATATCAGTAAACAAAGAATGCTGAAACCATCAAGTCATCAGTGGCTGCTGCCACCCCCCAGTGAAGACAAGCCTGCAGCCCGGCCTCTGCAGCCACTCACCATGGTGCACTCTGAGGGAACTCAGAACAAGAAAGGACAAGATACTGGCCCTAGATAGCTAGATGCTTGTCAAAGGAATGAATTCAATGAGCCCAAATGTTTGCTTCCTCCCGTACATAGAAAAGCACTAAATTCTTTAACTTGAGATGCCTGGTTTTCTTTAGATAACAAGTAATCTTTTATTGTTCCAACTACCTGGTCTTTGTTGTAAAGCTCCTATATATCCTAGCTCCTTCCCTACCTCTTCAGAGCAGTCCCTCCGAGCGATCTGAGAGGCTGTCATCCCGGCTCAAGTCCTCCCGCCAAATAAAACATAACTCTCAACTTTTAGGCTGCACATTTATTTCAGTCGACAAACTAAAAGAATGTAAAGTATGTCAATAAAATCATATATTGATTACATGTGAAATAATATTGTGGCTAAATTGGGTTAAATGAACTATATTAAAATTACTTTCACCTGTTTTCTTTTTCCTTTTTTTGTGTTCACTAGAAAAAACTTTAAAAACACATGTGGCCGGTATTATATTTCTATTGGATAGAAGTACTAAATGTCAGGTGACCTCGTGCCTTTGGGTTTACTTTTTACCAAGTAACATCAACACAGCTTTATTAACTAGAAGCTCTGTGTCAGGTCCTGAGCAGCTCGAGTTGGAGCATGGGGTTGGATGGAGGGTCGGTGGGAGACGGCAGAGGCACTGTGCCAGTCCTCAGGAAGCTGCCAAGCCCCTCTTGGCTCCCAGCTCAGCCTGGCTGGGTTGCAGTCCACCCTCCCCTCCTCCACAGGACACTCAAGCTAGCATAAGGCTGGACAAAGGGTTCTGGGGCCTGCCAGGGCTTTGGGAACTCAGGGAAGGAACTCCAGGCAGGCAGGGTTCAGAAGACAGTGTGGCCTGTGGCCAGAAACCATAGCTGGCCCCTGAGAGCTGTTTCCAAAGCCAGCACCACAGATGAGCCTGTCAGCTGCCCAGTCCCAGGCCTCACTGCACAGCACCTCCTGGCCATCTCGTAGTGCCAGCAGAACCCTCTACCAGCCCTGCCAGCACCACATGGCAGTGATGGAACAGGCTCCCAGCTCTCTCTTCCTCTCTGCCACCTCCATTCAGCAGGCTCTGCTTGATTAAAAGATGTTCCTGACAATCATTCAGAGATACAAGCTGGAGTCTGGGAAAGAAAAATATCCCAGACTCACACACACAAAACCGTACAACTTCTGCAGCTGGCGTTTCTGATTAACAGCCCACACCTGGTAATTTGGAGGGCTGGTCCTGGTTGATGACCCAGCTTTAACCCATGCAGCTGATATGAATGTGACAGCTTTACAGCCCTGTAAAGCTAACCAGGCTTGTACATAGTTAAACAACCTTGTCTAACATTCCTTTTTCTTCTCCTGTATAAACTTGCTCAAAATAATAACAGCTAACACTCTTAATATGTTTATTGTGTGCCAGGCACTGTGCTAGTAGCTTACATATATTAATTCATTTAATTTGAATTCAATCCGATTTCAGGCACAACAGCTACCATATGAGGTACATACTATTATTATCCATTGTTCACGGGTGAGGAAACCGAAGCACGGACAGGTTAGATCAACTTGCTCGAGGTCATATGGCTAGAAAGGGGCAAAACTTGGATTGAAACCAGGCAGCCTGGGTTTAGTGTTTGTGTTCCAAATCACCTCATTACACGGCTTCTCCCAGGATACTGGAAGAAATTATTGTGTTTTGTTTTCCTTGACTGGTGCCTTTGCTAACAAGTTTATGATAAATCTGGACCACGTGCTCACAATCTAAAACATGTCTGAAATTGGCTCTAACAAGATTAAAAATGATGCGGTGGGAAAGTGACCAAACTCATGAGGAGGAAGAAAAAAAAATCCTAGGAGAATAATCTATCATTCTTGGTCCATTTCTTTCTTTTTTTTTTCTTGGTCCATTTCTCTACGTGGGTGGGCAAGAAAGCACTGTCTGAGAGCAGGTGCAGCTGGTTAAAAGAGAAACTGCAGCTGAAGGTTGTGAGGCCTGGGTTGATGGGTGCCCTTAGTTTAGCAAGCTGCCTGGGCGGGCTCAGAAATGCAGAGACACAGCTGGTTTGCTGGGGTGGGGGTGGGGGTGGAGGGCTAAATTGCTGCGAATGAGGATGGGAGAACAAGCATTTCCGATGGGCGTGGGGGGAGCCCTAGGAGATATCAGCAAGCTGTGACCTGAGTCGGGTGTGGCAGGACAGGAAACAGCTGATGGGTTTTCAAACAAGAGGGCTACCATTTCCTTGTCTGCCCTGCTTAGCTGAGATGTCGTTCTTCTCCATCATCCTGACTTTTGGTCAAAGCCTAACATCAGTGCTGCTTGTACCGGTCAGTGCTGAGGGGCCAAGGGGCTGCAGTGGGGGTGGGGGCAGGGGTCCAGCTTGGGGAGGAGGGGGCCTGGAGGCCACAGGCACAGGGCGAGCTGCTGGGTGGGAAGTCTGCCAGGAGAAACATAAGCCACCCTGCCAGCCTCAGAGTTATGGGGGGTCCCTGGGCTCCCACCAGTTGCAGGTTGGACAGTGCACAAGGGTGTCCAGCCAAAATGGCATCTAGCTCCTGAAACCCAGCACGTGCTCGGCTCCCAGGCCAGGGCTTTGGCGCAAGGCTCTGTCTGCCCGGAGTGGTGCCTCTTCCCAGGCCACGTGGGCCGCCAGCAGCCCTGTGTGGAGCCTCTGCCTAACGATGAAGACTTGAGCCCCCTCAGGCAGCAGCCGCTTGGCTCCCACACGCAGTGCAGGCGCTGGGCTGCTGCTCTAGACCATCCTAAGGCAGAGGAAGCCCCATTGGGCCTCTCTGGGCTTCATCCTGACTCGGCCTCCTGCCTCTTTCTGGGGCCGCTCTAGGCCAGCCTCCTCTGGGCAGCCTGCCTCTGCAAGTGTGTCCAGGCTATGGGACTGCAAAAACATGGAGACGGGGCCCATGGTGGGGGTCCAGGTGATAGGCTGTAAGCAGTAGACCATCTGAGTTTGCTAATCAGGGTTTGGTTTGGTTTGGTTTGGTTTTGAAGAAGCCAGAGCAGACTCAAGGGTTTGTTCATTTATTTATCCGTTTGTTCCTATTGTTTACAGGGATCTGTACACCAGATACACTGATTTTCTTTTCTTTTCTTTTTTCTTTTTTGGTGGGGGGATTAGGTTTATTTATTTATTTATACGGAGGTACTGGGGATTGAACCCAGGACCTTGTGCATGCTAAGCATGTGCTCTACCACTGAGCCATATACCCTCCCCCTGATAGTCTCACAGCATACCTTTAAGTATTTTAAGTATTTTTCTTCCTAAATTACAGATGAAGAACCTGAAAGGCCAGGAGTAGCTGGGACCCAGCCCCTGTCTGGATGGTACAGGTCTTCCAGCTGGGTAGGGTGGGGTGATGGCATCCCAGGGTTCGCAAGGGAGAGGCTGGGCCGGCGAGGGCTGTGCCAGCGCTTTTCGTTCCCTTCCACAATAAGAAAGTAAGAAAGGCGTAAGAGCCCCATGTCAGAGATGAGAAAATGGGCCACATGTCCAGTGAGTGACTAGTCTGAGGTCACCAAGCCAGACTGGGGTGCAGCCAGGTAGCAAACTTGCCTTTGCCGGTTTGGTGGCCAAATTCAGCTTAAAGTCCAGAGCAGTGGGTGCCAGGGACAGGGCTGAGGATGGGGGGAGGTTTGCGGGGGAGGTAGGGGAGCAAAATCAGAGTGGGAGGCAGTGGGTGATTGAACATCCCAACCCCAGCACACACCCTGCCCCGGAACCTCCTTATTCTGGGCCAGGAAAGAGAGGCTGGGGCCATTTTAGGTCCCTCTTGCCTTAGGTGACACACAGAGGTCATGCGCACCATGGTATGAGGCCTGGTGGAGTGCAGGACACTGAAAAAGAACCAATGAGCAAATGAGGAAGGAAGAAAAGAATGAATGAAAAGCCACGCTCAAAGGTGTGTCTGTCTGTAGGTGCGTGTCCTCCTGCGGGGTCACATCCTTCTCCTCCTGGTCTTCTAAGCTCCTGGGAGTCCGGCCTGGCCGGAAGGGCTCTGTTTGGGGCGTCCTGGCAGGAACACAGGGCTGGGAGTGAGGACTTCTGTGCTTGCTTGACTCCTGGATCTGCTGCTCCCTGGCAGTGAGACCCTGAGCGAGTCACTTCACCTCAGCCTCGGCCTCTGCACAGCAGGCTACTAACCCATAGCTCAGGAGGCTGTTGTCCACAACAGTCCACTAAGCTTCACGAAGTATGATGCTCTGGACCGCTATTATCCTTGTTACAGGAAGAGTCAACACTCCTGGACAGAGTCCACAGGCAGCAGGGTGGGCAGGAGATTGGACAGGAAATGGGGAGGGGAGGGACGGCTTCAGGCTGAGTGAGGGCTGAGAAGGGGCAGTGGATGCCCCAGCAGGCTGGTGCTGGGGGAGGGGGTGCTCTTGGTTGTCCCAGGCCAGACAATCCCCTACATGCATGTGCACGCCCCACTGCACAGCCCAGCTACGTCCTGCCCACCCCTCAGGTTCACCTCCTCCAGGAAGCACTGAGCGTTGCCAAGCCCCAGCTCAGCTGGTTCCTCACAATCACAACTTCACTGAGTCTGCCTGATTGTCCCAGGAGGTAGGTGACAATTATCCTGAGTTTATACCCATGTAAGCTATGTGTCAGGGAGGTGAAGTGATCTGCCTAAGGCAACACAGCTAAGAAGCAGCAGAGGCAGGATTTGAGTGAGAACCCGGCACCCATCTTCTCCTGTGCTTCCAGCCCAGAGTATGGGCCCCTGCCCTCCAGTCCCCCTCCCCCGGGAGCACATTTTCAAGCTTAGGGAGGGCCCTCGTTCTGCTCCGTGAGGCCTGTCTCAACTTGTCACTGTGTGGGGAGCCCAGCATCCTGGTAGAAGTGTGTCAGGTCACAGTGACAGTCCTGGCTCCCCAGGGACTGGCTCCCAGCCATAGCCCTCGGGAGCAGTTAGCACTCTACCGGCACTGACCCAGAGTCACAGAGTCAGCCAGTCAGGGAGCCCCTCAAAGTCCATAGGGGTGCTTAGGACAGGAGGGGTTGCAGGAGTGGATGAGAGGTGGCCTTGGTTCTGGGCAGATCCTGGCTGAGAAATAAAGAAGGCTGTTTATGGAGGGAAGACACAGGCTGCGGTTAGATGGGCCGCGGGGAGCTGTGCAGGCCTTTCACATCCAAGCCAGATCCACTTCTTCGGTTCACCAGCATCCCCTGCTGCCTCCCACAGCCTGGCCAAGCAGTGGCCTCCACAGTTGCTCCAAAATGCCTTTGCCCTCAAGGCTTCATGCTGCCCCTTCTGGGGATGAACAGGGGCCATGGTCACAGGCAGGGCTCCGACTGACCAGAGCCTGACGCAGCTACCCTCCACCCTCCGCTGTCAGCACCCACCGTTCGGTCACAAGAAGCCCCTGTGGACTTCTGGAGGGCGCCACTCAGAAGATCATTGTGGGCAAAAACCATGCCAGGGGCAGCGGGGGTCCCTCTGATGGCACACCGGACACAGGAGCCACAGGGGTTTCCGAGTCCCTTCCCCTTAATTGAGCAAACCCATCTTAATGCCTTTTGTCCCTATGAGGATTGTCCTGGTGTGTTTCCTGGTGGTTGTCTTAGAGCTGGGATGGGAACGGGGCTAGACTGGAACTGGGAGCCAGGATTGGGTTGAAATGGGCTGGGAGCTGGACACTTGAAAGCAGGAGATTTTTATTGGAAGGACTTGGCTGCCCTCTCCCTTCCAGCACTGAGCCTTTGGCGAGAGGAGGGACTGGGGAGGTGATTTTGGCTTTCTGGCCTTCCCATCATGACTCACAGAACTTCTCCTTTCCAGAGAGGGGAAAGCAGACTTTGACCCCACACTTTCTCAGGGTCCCAAGGCCTTCTCAGGAACTGGCCTGAGGAAGGAGGAGGAATACAGGTTCCCCGAGGGCTTACTGGCGTCTAGGCCCCATCAAGTGAGGCCACTGGGCGCTTGAGCCTCACCACTAACGTGGGGCAGGATCATCATCCCATAGTCAAAGGCCCTGGAGCTCAGAGAGGTGAACAGCCTTGCCTGAGGTCCCATAGCCATGAGTGGTAAGTTGGGATGCGGGACTGGGTTAAGCGGCTGATGGCTTTTTTTCACCAGATTATCCTTAAGATGGCAATGCTTACAAGGAAGGAGGCACTGCTAGAGGGGTTTGGCACCAGAACAGTGAGGCAGGAGTTTCAAAGTGCAGGGCTTTTCTGGACTAAACTGGAGACTCTCCGCAGGGGCAGACCCCCCACCCCTGAGCCAAAAATCCTCCCCACGTTGTGTCCTCCCCAGCTGTGTGTATTTGCCTTTACTGTTGCTGGGGTGCGAGTCTCAAGGCTGACCACAGCCCAGTGTCAGCCCCAGGTCGCCCTGGTCTGCGGGCTTTGACTTGGGGTGAGGCTGACTTCCTGCCTGTCTGGGTCCTCTGCGCCACTCACACTGGTTGGTTGCCCAGGCCTGACGTGCACTCCCTCACTCCCCACTCCAAGCCTGAGCAGTACCTCCGTGAGACCCCCACCCCAGTCAAGGCCTCTCTCCCTGGGCCAGAGCTGCTCTGAGTCTGGTGGAGGGAGGCAACAGCTGGCTTCCTGTGGTGCTCACCTCCTGCCCTGTGGTCAGGGTGTCCCTGCCACCTGCCTCCCAGCCCCATAGCACTGTTGCTCAGCCCTACACCCCGCCCTTCGAAACTCTCTCTAGAACCTGGAGGCAGTTACTATGACTGTCTCTATGTTAAAGATGCAGAAACTGAGCTCAGTCAGGGGACATCTTGGCCTGTCCCTGACCCCAGAGCCACTCCACTGTGCTGTGGCCCCAGACACTCTGACAACCTCTCAGACCTCGCGCACCTCCTTTTGTCTCTTGCAGGAAGCCTTCTCTGACCTCACCAGCCACAGCCCACCCCCATCCTACCCTCAGCTCCCTAATCTGACCCCAAATGGCTTTGCTTCCTTCCCAAGGGGACCTTGAGGACTTGACTGTCCTCTTACCCTTCCCCCACCCACCTCCCTGAGATCGCAGCCAGCCTGGGGTCCTTGAATAAGTAGAGCTGGTGAGGAGGTTTGTGGGTGCTGATCCAGGGTCCCAGGGATTACTGAGAGAAGCCTTGTCTTGGAAGGGGCTCCTCTGCCTCCCAGCTCCCTACTCCAATCCCAGAGGGATTCTTCTGTCAGCTCCATTGCCGTGCGCTGGGAAACCCGCTTCAACGAAAGCTGGGGGGCACCTGTGGGTGCAGAGAGACTGACAGGGCCTTGCAGCCTGGCCCCTTGGCCTGCCTGAACTTGCCCCAGCCCTGGGCCCTGAGGTCATGGAGACCGCCTCAAACCCCTTCCCAGGGGAGCTGTTCAAAGGCAGACAGGCATGATGAGGTGCTAATTACCGAACTAACTGGAACCAAGTGAGCTACAGATGGCCTGGTTGACAGGAGGTAGGGACTGCAAAAGGGGAGGGGGCTGCCCACAGAGGGTGAGGAGGGAGGCCACAGCCCAGGTCCAGCACAGGCTGTGTTCGTTCAGGAATTGTTGATTCACTAGCACTGACCAGCTGCCTTGCAATGCGTCCTGGTCTCCTCCACACCTAGGCCCTGGCCCTGGCTTTCTCTCCATGAAAAGATTTGTGTTCTGAGACCATGCTTATTGGAAAGGTTCACTGAGAACTGGGGGCAGGGTGCTTTGCTCTGAGCGGGTACTGGAGGGGTTGGGAGGCCCACCCCTCATCCTGGGGCCTCCAGGCCTGCTGCAGCCCAGGCAGACATGGGCTGGGGGCCCCAGAGATAGCTTGTGAGGACAATGGTGACATCACTGAGCTGGGTCATCCTGGAAGGGTCTGGGGCTCATGCCAGCTCTGACTCTTTCTGGACCTTGGCCTAAGAACAGGCCTCTGTGGCCTCCCAAGGGGGCCTGAAATCCCAGAGAGATGGATTTGTGCTTTGTGATGATAGAGGCCTCACAGATGGGGGACGAGATTGACCTCCAGACAGAGGGCAGAGGAGTGAGTGCGGCCACTTTGATACAATCAGAAAGGAAATACCCAGCGCCTTCTTCCCTCCCGCAGACTCCTCTCTTCACAGCCCACCTTTCCGGCACAGTAATTCTCAGCACCCTGGAGCTAGGGGAGTCTTTGGCCACCTCGGGCCTGTCTCAGCACTCACAACGGCCTAGGTGTCTCAGCCCACCCTAGCTCTAGCCCCAGTGGCTCCCGTGGCTCCTGACCACTCTCTGCCCTCTCTCTGGTCTCCAGGCCTTTGTTTCAGCTGTTCCCCCACCAAGCATCCCCTCTCTGCTCCCTCCTGCCCACTTAAGTCCTGTCCACTCTGCAGGCTGTGGTTCCATTTGCATCCCAGACTGACTTTTTGCTTGACCTGCAGCCCCTGACCCTGCTCCTCCACACCCCTCAGGGGCCCAGGACCCCGACCAGACAATCAAGAGAGAAAACTGTGAAGCTAAACATCTCCTGTAGGTGAGTGCTTGTCCTCATTCTCCTTTCTCCCAGGATGCTCTGAGAACTCAATTATGGGTATGAGAGGCCATTGGCGGTACTACTGGTTTAATAATATGATAATTGTTCTGATTTTCTGAGTCCCTACTTCTGAGCCAGGCATTATGCTAGGTACTTTCCAGGCATATCTTCTCACAACAACCCTCCAGGGCTGGAGTTTCTATTATCTCCACTTGTCAACAAGGAATTGGAGGATCAGAGAGGCTAAGCAACCCATTCAAAGTTACACAGCAACTAAGTGACAGTCTGGGGACTCTCAAATCACTACCCTCACAATGGGGGGGTGGTTGTTATTTTTTTTGCCAACCTGTTTCCTTCCCCCTTTCCCCTCCCTCCCTGCCTGTTATCCTCTGCCTGGTGAGTTTGCATCATTACTAGGGCCCAGGGGTCCAATTAGGGGACCTCCCCAAGGGAGCTGACTGAGGCAACCCTGGTCCCAAGGGGGCCTCCCTGAGCTGAAGTTTTAATTAGCCATCACTGCTCTTCCTGAAACTCTGACCTGCCTGTGGCTACACCAGCCCAGGCTGGCTTTGTGGCAGGAGGCAGGACTGGCATCCAACCCAGCAGCACAGCCGAAGCCAGCCCAGTATGGGAGGGAAGTGTGCCTGGGCCTCTGTCCCACCACAGCTCCCTGGGTCCATATCAGTATTACCTCCTTTAATCCATTGAATGGATTAATAAAATAAATGAATGAAGTGACTTAATCTACTCAATGGATTACATAAGTTAATCATGTTAATATTTGTGGAGCATTTAAAACAGCTCTTGGTACATGGTTATGGCTATAGGAGTTTTAAAAACTCAAGTCAGCAGGAATGGGGGAGCAAGGGGCAGAGTCAGGGCACAAGGACATTGTTGGATGTGAGGATGGTACTTTCCTGGGTCACCTGGCAATGCTGGGTGGCCCACGTGTGGGCTGTCAGCATCTGTCATCCTTGCTCCCTTGCAATGTGGGAAGCTTGGGGTGAGTACAGGGCGGGGCTTGGAGAAAGGGAGCAGACAGGTATGGAGAGGAGGCCACGTGCCAGGCACAGCACTGGATGTTACAGACTGTGCACTGCCTGCTGAGACAGGGGTTATCATCCCATTTTTACAGATGAGGCAACTGAGCTCAGCCAGCCAATCAACATGTCCAAGGTCACACAACCATCGAGAGACAGAGCAGGATTTAGACCCAAAGCCTAAGCCCTGTAACCTGGGAAACCTGACTTCTCGTGCCTCCCACCTCAGTCCACAGGGTGGTGGTCAGTAAGGCCACAGGGCTGCACCCCCAGTCCCTAAAAAGGGAAAAGTGCCCCTCTCTGCTCCCACTCAGCCTCTCCTCAACTTCTCAGAAACCTGAGGGCTCTGAGTGTGGGCGTTTGTGTGGAAGACCCTGGAAACCCCTTTCCTGGGGCAGGGCTGTGAGTCTAAGCTGAGAAAATGATAAGGAGTTTCTGAGGTTGCAAATCTGAGGCACCGCTCTCACCGCTCCCAGGCACATGAGGCCTCCTGACCGTGACCCTGGCCTCGCTGGCCTGACTGCATGCATTCCCCCTCAGCAGCAGTGGCTGTGCCAGTCTGAAGCCAGGGCCCAGCCCTCAGATGCAGTTGCCTGGTAACCAGCCCTAAGTGATGGAAACCCCAGTGGGCCACTAACAAGGGGGCAGCACCAACCACCTGGCCCAGACCCCACTGCCCCCGCCAGCCTTAGGAAGTCTTTGGGGGTCAATCCACTCAGCCTGCCCTGGTAGGAGAGGAGGGTGCTCTGGCACCAAGGGAAGGGGCCGGGACACAGCCAGGAGGAGCTGGATTAGCAGCCTCCCATGACCCTTGAACTGGGGAGCTAGGGGAATGTAACTCCCTGTGGAGGCCAAAGCCTAACTGAAGGGAGGCGGGCACTGGGCAGGAGTCCGTGTTGTGGGTACAGGCTGCCCAGGCCCAAACCGCCAACCTGGAACAGCTGTGCTGCTCTGCCCAGGGCACAGGGGCCGGGGGAGGGGATCCCCAGGGAGAGGGCCTGGATGGGGAAAGGAAAGGAGGTGATTAGGGAGGTTGGCAGAAGTCCAGACACAGGGTAGGGGGAGCAGCCTCCTGCAACACTGAGGGAGAAATGCATCAGCCTCTCCCCTTCTCTCAGGGGTCCCCCTCCCTTCTCCTGACACCCCCAGCCCCAGGCTGGGGGCCTCCAAGGAGGGGGCTGCAGGCAGCACGAGGCACAAGGCACACAGGTGGAGCTCAGCCAGGTGTTTTTCCCTCCTAGGTCTGGGGGTGGGATGCGGAGGGAGAGCTGGCGTCTGAGGCCTTTGGGAGGGTTCTAGGCCCGCCTGCCCCAGACCCTGGGCATATGGCTGCCCCTCTATGGGCCTCAGTTTTCCCCTGTTGACATGCAGGCTGGCAGAGGCTGCTGCTGGTCTGGGGTTTGCTGTCACAGGTCCTGAGAGGCTGAAAAGGGGTGAGCAGGGGCTTTTGGAAGCAGAGGCTCCTCTTAGACTCTCACTTCTGGGCCCAGGAGGTTTTTCTGCCTTTCTTCCCTCTCAGATGTGTAGCGTCCCCCTTTGCCACAAACCTTCACTCCATAACCATGGTCTGACTCTGCCGCATGCTGGACACTGGAGTCCCAGTGCACAGGCAGACCCAGGCCCTGCCCGGGGGGAGGTCCCTCCCCAGGCTAGTAGGGGACCCAGGCTTGTAACCAGGCAATTTAACAGCTAGAATGGAGATGAGTTCAGAATGCTATTAAGGCCTCAGAAGAACTGACCAAACCTAGCCTGGAGCTCAGGAAGGTTTCCTGGAGGAGGTGGCCTGAGCGAAGCCTTGAAAGCTGACAGGAGTTGGCAAAGAAAGATCTGGACAGAGAGAACATGCTTCAGAGCATGGAGGTGTGACCCAGTGACGAACTCTGGCTGGCTCTGGAGGCTGCAGTGACAGGCTGGCTGGAGAGGGTCAGTGGGGAGGCAGGCCAAAGCCGGAGTGGGAAACTGGATCCTGAGGGCACTGGGGAGTCATGGGAAATGCTGAGCTGAGGGGCAGGGTGTGGCACATGAGACAGGATCACACATGAGCACGAGAAAGACCTCTCCGGAGTTGGGGAGGGAATGTTTCCCATTGCTTCCAGCACCTAGTCAGAGCCCCTCTGCCTCTCAGGCTGGGCTATGGTGCAGCCAGAACAGGGACCCTCCCCAACGCAAGGGCCTATTCCTCAGGCCTCCCTTGGGCCACAGCAGCCCTGTCCCCACACGAGCACACATCACACTGGAGTGCCATGGTCTCTTTTACATCCACCTCTCTCACTGCTCGGGAAAGCAACACCAGGGCCCGCTTCACTGCTGGCATAAAGCCTGGGGGTCCTCAATGTTTGGCGGAAGGAAAGATAGGAAGGGCAGTCAATCCACCCTGGCTGTTAAGTTAATCAGAGCATGTTCCCCCTCTGCAGTAAGGTCCCCAAATTATTGTGTGCAGGCTTTGTTTCTGGCCAGAATGCTGGTGGTCATGGTCTTCAGAGTGGCCTAGTGAAAGGCCTTCCCCCTTTCTTGGTCTTTGGGATCTCCCTTCAAGAGACTCTGATTTCCTCTGGAGGTGAGGTGGGGCTCCTCCAGAGTTTTGGGGGGCTCCCTGCTCACCTAGGCAGAGTAGCAGGTTACTGCTCCCCATCGGCCATCCCTGCAGAAGGAAACTCTGGTTTACATGCACGTATTTGGGAGGTGGCTCTGATCAGACCCCATCACCGTGCCCCACCTCAGGTCCCATCTTACCCGGATCCCCTAGGATGCCCTGAGCCCAGGCTGACAGCCACTGGTACAGCTCACCTCTCAGGCTCTGCGTGCTTGGGTGGCAGAGGGTTCCTGACTATCACCTGTGCCTAAGCCTTCTTTCAGAAGAGTTTGAGGTCACACAGTCCTGGGGTGGGGGGAGTCCCAGGTCCTCCATTTCTTGGCTATGTGGGCAAGCCACCTCCCGCTCCTCCTCTAGAGCTACCACTGGTTGAGGACTTACTATAAAACAAGCTGTGAACTCGTTGGATGTTCATGCTTATTTGACTAATGAGTAAACTGAGAGGTTAAGGGGCTTGCCTAAAGTCACACAGCTCAGTAGGAGAGGGATGAGGAAATAGAGATGGCAGAGAGTGCTGTAATAGCAATCTGGGGGCCTCCCTGGAGGAGGCAATTTCTATAGCCAGGTCTGAAAGGATTGGGGAGAGCATTGCTGTGTGATTTGAGGAAAGGCACCCCACTTCTCTGTTTCTCTTCCTGTAGAGTGGCTGCCAGCAACACATCTCTCTTCTCTGGGGTGAGAAGAAGCTCCTCTGAGAAAGGAAAGAGATTTGTAAATAGCAGGTGTGGCCCCATTAGAGAGAGTGACATTGTTATTAATAACCATGTGTAGGTAAGGAGCTGAGGTTCGGGGAGTTGACCTCTTATCTCATCTTCCCAGGGAGCCAGAAGGAGTAGTCAGTGTCTGGGGTGGGGTGGAGCCAGAGAATGTGCAGCCCCAGTGTGGTGGGGGTGGGGCAGCGTGAAACCTCCCTTCCAGGCTTTTCTATGCTACTGTTCTTTGTTAATACCAGTCAGGAAGCCCACATAAGGACAGACTGTTCCCTTCTCTGCTTTTGCTCACACTGTTCAATCCAGCCACAATACCATTTCTCCTTTCCGAGATCACAGCCTAATAAACACACGGGGCGGGGGCTCCCAAGGCAGCCACCTGGTACTGGTTAGCTTCCTTCATCCAACAGAGGCTTAATAGGCACCTCTCTCCACAGGCTTCGCACACGACCCTTGGGTTAGAGAACAAGAGGGAAAGGTCAGCCTTCAGGAGCTCACGGTCAGCTACAACTGTACGAGCTTCTCATGGTTTATGAGCAATTTCCCACACTGATTTTGTTAGACACTCACCTCCATCTGTGAGGCACGTTTCATGGTTCCCATTTTGCAGGTAAGGAGATTGAGGCTCAGAAAGTTACAAAGTGGCTCCCAAGTCTCCTGCTCTGTGATGTTTCTTTTGTAGTTCAAGGTGTTTAAGTGATACCAGAAAGTAACGGACAAGACATTGATTAAGGGAGCTGCTGTCTTTGTGAAGTGTCCTTGAATTAAGATAAGACTCAGTTGGGCCACAGAATCTTAACTGGCCCCCCTAGGGTCTCACCAGGCTCAGAGAGACTGGAGAGAACACCGGCCAGCTGAGCATACAACCTGGGAGTCCTAGACCCTGAGAGCTGAGAACACTGCCCTCCCCTCAACCCCTAATAACCAGGCAGAGGTGGGGGAATGGGTGTCGTGGAGGTGGGGACAGAGTTATTGAGGAGCAAGGGTGAGGAGGAACAGCCTGGGAGCTGAGGCTTGGCCATGACCCCTAGTTGTCAGTACACAGATGCACTTTCCTGATTCCAGCCTGCCTTGGGAAAGCCTCAGCCTTCTCTGAGTCTCTGCTCCCCAGCTCTCTCCAAACTAAGGACCCTCCAGTTTTCAACTAAGTGATACCCACTCTGCTGCCCCCAGGTGACCTTCACTTACTCTTCCTCCCGGCAGTGTCCCCTCCTCTTCAGCCCCAGCTGCCCTAGCTGCTTCCTTACTCTTGGAATCTGCGGTCTCAGGCCTGCTCTGCCCTCTGACTCAGGCAGCTCTGACCTTTGGGATCTGAGCTGGTGGCCTGGGTGGTCTTGCACCATGAACTTGCACTGACCTTTAGCATGTCCCCCTGTCCCATCCCTCCTCCCTGCACACACTTGTCCCCAGTCCTTGGGCAGCCCAGGAAATGTGAAGGACCAGGTTTTTCAGAGAAGGTAGCAGCACTGAGGGGTTTCTCATCCGATATCAGAGGGCCTAGAGAAGGCAAATGGGGACAGCCCTTCCACCCCTCCAGCCCCTCTCCTGGTAACAGACCATTCTGGGGATGCTGGAGATGCTCCCCTCATCCCATCTCCCAGGCTACACGTGCTCAGGCCTGTTTTACTGAGGGAGATTTGCCAAAAAGGTTCAGAGATACCCACTGAGGAGGCCACTTAGCAAACCTCCCAGCATCCTCATTCCTGGCTCACTCCAGGGATGGGGAAATCACCCCTTCCTCAGACAGGCGTGGTGCCCCTCAACAGGGGTGGAGATACTTTTGTCTGCAATTTGCCTTCACTGGCTGCACCAAGATGAGGGAGACAAACTAAGGAGTCCTCTCCAGCCCCTAATGCAACTGTACTGGCCAAAAGTGCCAAATATTTTAATGCAAACTCTTCTAAGCCTTAAGACACAGCACCATGATATAATACCAGTTTTACTAAAATAAGGAAACTGAAGTTCAGCGAGGTCAAGTGGCAGGCACCAGATCACATAGCTAGAAAGTGGCAGTGAATGAATGATCTAACGGAGTGACTGGAGACGTCTGATGGTTCGGTGGGTTCAGACAGTGCACAGAGCCCGCGGCCTGGTCCCAGGAGAGCTGGACGACGCAGGCCCTCCGCACTCCCGGGCCCAGGGGAGCGCAGGCTCCCAGAGGCGCCGCCGGGCTCTGCCCCCACCGCGCGGGCCGCCCCGCCCCCGCCCCGCCCCCAGCCCGCCCCGCCCGGGACCGCAGACGGCGCCCGGCGGCGGCGCGAACGGCCGTGAGGAGGGTGGCTCCGGCCTCGGTGCTCACCGCGACTTCCCGCGCAGGGTCCGGCCGGACAAGGACCCGCAGCCTCGGCGGCGGTGGAGAATGCGGTCGCGGCCCCGGGCAGCAGCCGCGGGAAGCCAGTTGCCTTGCAGGTAGGAGCTCGCCCGCTCGGCGGGCGCGGAAACTTGGGCCGAGTTTGCGGGCGGCTCGTGGGGAAGGGGCGGGTGGCGCTGCCCCAGGGCGCCCCTACCGGCCGGCCCGGGGATGGGGCGCGCTGGGTCTGGGCCGAGTTGGCGTGGCTCCTGGCTGCTGCCGCAGGTCCCCGGCGGGCCGGCTGCCGGGCAGGGGTCGCGCTGCTGCTCCGACTTCCCTCGGACTACGAGGCCCCCGGGGCCTGGACCTCCGGCGGGACGCCGGATCCTGCGCAGGGCTGGCGAAGCGGAGCTCAGGCCGAGCCCTCGGGCCTCCCACGGGGTCCGGCTCACGTGGACTGCGGGCGGAGATGAGGGGGTGGCGGGGGTCTAGCCTGGGGGACGGCGGGCCCTGAGACGCCGCGGGGCCCTGGTCGCGCCCTGCTGGGACGGGACGGCCCTGCGGTTTCTTTGCTATGGCTTGACTCACTCTCTGGCTGCAGCCCAGGCTGGCGGGATCGCCCCGAGGCGGTGGCTGCCCAGACTCTGCGGCCGAGCCGCCCCCTGCCCTGTCCCTCCCGCCAGTCGTTGGGTGTCGGTCCGTGGGGCCCGGTGCGCGGGCCTGTCTGCATGCACACGTGTGCGGGGGCCCGAGCTAGGGGAGAATGCAGTTCTGGAGGGACGTGCGTGCAGATATGGGCCAGGAACGTACTTGCAGACATGGGTTTGCATGAGTGGTGGCGGCCTGTGTATCAGCCTGCTGGGGTGCACGTGCGCCCCAGTGCCGCCGGGCAGGGCGTGGGAACACCCGGAAGCCTGCGGGGTCGGGTGCGGCGGCAGCCCCAAAGCCAGGTCGTCTGAGGGCCCCAGGCACTAGAGTTTTGGGCGAGGCAGGTAATGGAAAGGGGGTGGAGCCAATCCCGCGACCCTTCCCCCTCCCCTGGAGCCTAGGCTGCCCCTAGGTGCGGTTTTAGCGTCAGCAGGGCCGAGAGCCTCCGCTGGGGGAGGTGTGAGAACATGGGAAGGGGGCCCGATTACGCTCTCTTGAGTCCAGTCGCTGGCCACAGCTGGCAGGATCACTCTCTTCACCCTGGTCTTGCCTAATGTCCATCCGGAGACCCCTTGGGAGGTGGAAGAGGGAATTGGGCCTCGGAGTTGTTTGCTTCCCCTGCTGCTTATGGCAGGGGTGGCAAAGCGGGGGTGAGCTCTTCTGGACCCTGTGAGAGGTTGGTCCTCTCAGCCCAGCCCCCACGTCAGCCAGCGAACAGCTCAGTATCCCAGACAGTGATGTGATCCTGCTCCCTGGGGTCCCGCTCTTCAAACGATTGCTTGCCTCTTTGTGTGTGTGTGTCAGGGAAGGAGGCACCTACATTTTGGCTACCATCTTGAGTGGGGAGGCGCCTACCTTGAGGGAGTGTATACTGGCTCTCCATCTCCTACTGGCAGGAGGTAATGTCACCGCCATACACTTCATAGTCTTCTGCTGGCTCCCTGGAGCCTCCACCTCTCCCCCAAAGACTCTTGAGGATCCCAAGTAGCCTCACCTTTATTGGCTGGGTCCCGGGGGTGTCTCAGGAAGTCTCCAGGGCAAGGGCATGCAGTGGGCAGAGCCCAGGAGAGAAAGAATTCTGGGCCCTGGGCTGGGTGGGGAGCAGGCCCCAGGGAGTACGTCAGGGAGGTGAGATAGAGTGAGCACTTAATTAATCCAGAGCTCCCCAAGGACAGGGGGACTCAGCACCCCCAACAGCATGCAACCTCTTGCAGAGTTGCTGTGCAGCGGGGTGGGGGCTTTCCCCTTGGGATACAGGGCCTGGTCCTAGGGCATTGCCATGGGTTTTGTTTTGCTGACGCCCCTTCCTGTCTTCTCAGGAGCATTCCCTTCTCCAGGCTGACCTGAGCTGTTGGATTCTGGCCAGGAGATGAGCCAGCTTTCTTTCTGAGAGTCTTACCTGGCCTTCTTGGTGCACTTAGGCTGGGATGAGACTGGGCATTGGCCCCCCATACTACCCTTGTCTTTTCCTGTCCCCAAAATGTGCCAGTCAAACTTGGAGCCTGTGGCTGGCATTGGCCACCAGCCAGAAGGGAAGAGAAGGCCAAGAGAGGAAGTTGGTCTTGGCTTGGTGGTGGTAGAAACCTGTGACACCTGGCCCATGACCTAATCATAGCAAGACGGCTGATGCATCCTTTCTAAGCCACCTGAGGGTTTTGGGGAACAGGGCATTGAAGCAGGTCAATGTGGCCCTAGCAGACTGGCCTCAGATGACCCCTTCTGGGCCACTGGGTGCCTGCTGCCTTGAGGAAACCCACACTTGACCTCTCCGGGCGTGGGTCCCAATCCTTGTTTGGCCTTGCTTCGGGACCTTAGTCTTTCTCTGGCCCTCAGGTTTTCCATCAGTACAATAGGGGTCATTGCCAACTAGCATTCTGTGGCCCCCGGGGGCTCCCTTCTTGGAGTCACATCCTCCCACCTCCCCACCTGCTCCGTGGTCCTGTGCTGCCCCCACGTGTCTTTGAATAGCCCCAGCTTAGGGGCTGGGTTGGACACAGGCTTTCCTCCCCTATACTTTTGGGAGCTTCCTGTTGGCACCACAGCACCATCTGCTGACAGCCTTTGCTCTCCGGTTGGGGGAGGAGCTAACATGGGGGTGGGGCTTGTACGAAGGGATGCCTGGGGCCGCCTCTCCTGGGGGACTGCCCTCCAAAACCAAGCCCAGTGACTGTTGTTCTGGGCCTGGGGACCTGGGTTGCAGGCCTGGCTCTGCCATTTTTGATAAGACTGGCAGGTCAGAAGGCAATCTAGAGTACCACAGGAAATCTGAATTTGTAGACAATGCCTGATTCCACATCTTGGCTGCAGGGGGCATCTTGAGATCACTATGGCATCTTGGAATAAGAGCTAGTAGTAGGAGGTAGGAAGGATAAATGGGTCTCCTCATCTGTATACAGCTGGCAGGGTAGGGTGGGAGCTGGAGGGTAGCTAAGCAAAGTGGTCCTCAGACTGGACCTTACAAAGCCTGAAACCCCAAGGAAGGGGTCTTGGGAGTCATGTGGAGGAAAGCTGAACAGACGGGGCTCCTGGAATGGGGCTGGGAGATATGTTAGGGTTGCCGCCCAAGAATTCCTTAAACAAAGGATTCTGCAGCTTAAAAAATAAAGTTGGCTCGTGCATTCATTCCTTCATTCACAGTCTTTATTGAGCATCTACTGAGTGCCAAGTTCTTAGGTGTGGCAGTGAGCCAGCGAGAGCAGCATTCCTCTGTTGCTTTGCCTGTAGCCTGTTCTTCTGACAGCCCCTGCCTCTCTCCTTCTCTCTCCCAGGTCAGCGGTTGAGTAGCTGGGGCCCTGGACGGCTTGAAGCCTTCGCAATGGCAGAGAAGCGGCCCCTGGGGGCCCTGGGGCCTGTGACATATGGCAAGCTGCCCCGCCTCGAGGCCGACTCCGGGCCCGGGCACAGCCTGCCCCCCTCTGCTGGTGCCCAGGACCCCTGCAGCTACAAGGGTGCCTACTTCTCCTGCCCCATGGGGGGTCCTCCTAAGACAGGGTCTGAGCGGTTGTCATCCTGGACCCCATACCCATCCTTGTACCCTACCAGCATGGCAGGACCCCCACTTCGGGCAGACAGCCTGCTGACCAGCTGCCTGCTCTACCGCCCACCCACAGAAAGCGCCGAGAAAGCACAGGACTCTGGCCCTGTTGATCTCTTGCCCTTCAGCCCCCAGGGCCATCCCTACCCGGGCCCCCCACTGGCGGCACCCAAACCTGTCTACCGCAATCCTCTGTGTTATGGGCTCTCGACTTGCCTGGGGGAAGGGGCAGCGAAGAGGCCACTGGATGTTGATTGGACGCTGGTGACTGGATCCCTGTTACCCCCGGCCGACCCATCTTGTTCTCTGCCCCCAGCTCCTGCCAAGGGCCAGTCCCTGGATGGCACCTTCTTGCGTGGGGTGCCAGTTGGGGGATCTGGCAAAGACTCCTCGGTGAGCTTCTCCCCGTGCCAGACATTCTTGGAGAAGTATCGGACCACACACAGCACGGGCTTCCTGGCCTCCAAGTATGCAGGTCCTTACTCTGGGGACCCCAAGCCGGCATTGTCTGAGGGGTCCCCCAGTCCTTGGACCCAGCTGGCCCAACCCCTGGGACCAGCCTGCCAGGATGCGGTGCCCACCCACTATCCACTGCCCCACCCTGCACAGTCTCTGCCTTGCCCTCCAGCCTGTCGCCACCCGGAGAAGCAGGTCAGCTATGGCTCAGTGCTTCCCCTGCAGCCTCTGGGAGCCCACAAGGGGGCCGGATACCTGGCTGGTGGGCTGAGCAGCCCCTACCTGAGGCAGCAGTCAGTCCAGACACCTTATATGCCCCCAGTGGGGTTGGATTCATATTCCTACCCCTCTGCCCCACTCCCAGCACCCTCTCCAGGCCTCAAGCTGGAGCCACCTCTTGCCCCACGCTGCCCACTGGACTTTGCCTCTCAGACGCTGGGCTTTCCTTATGCCCGGGACGACCTCTCTCTCTACGGAGCATCCCCAGGGCTCGGAGGGACGCCACCTGCCCAGAACAGTTTGCAGGCCATGCCACAGCCCAGTGCCTTCCAGAGGGCGTGCCAGCCTCTGTCTGCCAGCCAGCTGTGCTCTGAGCCCGTGAGGCCTGCAGAGAAGCCCGTGCGGGAAGTCGAGAAGATGTGGCTGCCCAGCTGCAGGAAAGAGCAACTCCAGCCCCAGCTCGATGAGCACCCGGGGGCACCCATTGTCATTGGAGACAGTCCAATTCCCCGCACCCCACCGGCGCTCCCACCCTGTGCCCAGGGGCGCCAGTCTCTGCCACCGGACGAGGGCACGTTGCCACCTAGCTCTCCACCGATGCCTATTATCGATAATGTCTTCAGCCTGGCCCCCTACCGTGACTATCTGGATGTGCAGGCGCCTGAGGCCACAGCTGAGCCTGAGCCTGAGCCTGCCCCAGCCTCCACTCCCACTCCTACTGAGAACCACGACAAAGACTGCAGGGGGTCCCTGCCTGCCCAGGAAGCCCCCTTGAGGGTGCACTCCTCACTTAAGGAGGAGGTGGCACTGGACTTGAGTATGAAGAAGACTGTGGCAGAGGCTCCTCCCGTCCAGGTCCCTCGCCCTACCAAGCCCACCGCAGCCGAGGATGCATCGGGCATTGGAAACACAGTCTCAGGCGTGTCAGGTGTAGGGGACACGGTCTCAGATCTGGAGGGCCTGAAAAAGATAGTCACAGAGGCACCAGAGCTGCCCGGGGTGCCAGTGACCTCAGAAGCCACCCCAAGGACCAACTTCCACAGCTCCGTGGCTTTCATGTTTCGAAAATTCAAGATCCTTCGGCCAGCCCCCTTGCCTGCAGCCGTGGTCCCAGCCGTGCCCACCTCGGCCCCTGCCCCTGCACAGCCTGCACCCACCCCTACACCCGTGCCCTCTGGACTACAGATTCTCACGCAGCCCTTGCCCATGGCCTGCTTCAACCTGGCACTGCCCAGCCCTCCAGCTGTAGCCATGGCCTCTCCCACCTCAGCCCCTGCTCTGACTCCATCGCCTGCACCTGCGCTGGTTCCAGCTCCGGCTCCTGCTCCAGTCGCAGGCCCTGCTCCAGCTTCTACTCCCATCATAGCAGACTCCTCAGAGCAACACTTCGCAGGACTGCACGCCTCCCTGTGTGACGCCATCTCAGGCTCAGTGGCTCACTCCCCACCTGAGAAACTGCGCGAGTGGCTTGAGATGTCTGGACCTTGGGGCCGGGCAGCATGGCAGGACTGCCAGGGTGTGCAGGGGCTGCTGGGCAAGCTGCTGTCCCAGCTGCAGAGCTTTGTGTGCACGCAGCGGTGCCCCTTCCCCCATGTGGTGCGGGCCGGGGCCATCTTCGTGCCCATCCACCTGGTGAAGGAGCGGCTCTTCCCGCGGCTGCCCCCCGCTTCCGTGGACCATGTGCTGCAGGAGCACCGTGTGGAGCTGCGGCCCACCACGCTGTCGGAGGAGCGCGCCCTGCGGGAGCGCGCGCTGCACGGCTGCACTTCACGCATGCTCAAGTTGCTGGCACTGCGCCAGCTGCCTGACATCTACCCCGACCTGCTGGGCCTGCAGTGGCGGGACTGCGTCCGCCGCCAGCTGGGTGAGCATGGGGCGGCCCCAGTAGCCACCGGAGCTGTGTGAGCGAGTGACAGGTGTGTGGGCTGTGTGAATGTTCACAGCCAGGGGCTGAGGGATTCCTGTGCCTCTGGAAAGAACTTGTGCTGGGGAGGGGGCTGGCCTTCCAGGGTGGGCTCCATGGACCCGCAGCCCTCTTAACCCCCAGCCTCAGTGAGTGTCTTCATGGCCTCTTCTGTAAGCCTCTGAACCCCATGGGAATTTGGCCTTCCCTGGCACGGCGCCCTCCTAGATTCTCTCCTCTTCCCCATCTGTTATGTCTTTCCTGTCTTTGATGAAGGCTTCTTCTCTGGTGTTCCTGGGGCTCTGATCAGCCCTGTTTTCTATCTGAGGTCATTTCCCCTGTGTCTGTGTCCCGCCCCAGTGCTCCTCTTCTGAGCCTGAGCCCCAAATACCCAGCTGCATGCCGGACCTGGGATCTCTCTGACCCTTAACTCCTCCCAGACCACACTCCTGAGCTTTCCCCTGAGCTCACGTCCCACCCCAGTCTTTTCCATCTCAGTGAGCAGCACCGTGCTTACCCAGCACCTCATCCCCCAAACCCAGCAGGAGCCCCACCCTCCGCCCCAAACACTTGCCTTTTAAATGTGTGGGTTCCCACCCTCCTGGGTATTTACGCTCACAGAAGTGACCCATAAGTCAGCGCGTCGTGTTGTGGTTCGCTTTTCCCTACGACTTGACGCCTGTGCCTGGTGTCCGCCAGTGCGCTCTTTTCATGTCTGGGAGCGTTGTCTGAGTCAGTTCAGGTAGCTCGAACTTGCTCTCCGGAGCGGGCGTGGTGTGTATGATCACATTTCTTCAGTCAAGATTTTGGGGATGATGCCTCACCTGCATCAGAACATCTGGCATCGAGGCCTGAGGCCCACTCTGTTGTCTTTCTCTCCCCACTCCCCTGCCTTCTGTCCTCCAGGCCTCTGGCTGTCTCTGTAGGAGCTGTTCCTTGTCCCCTTTCCATTCTAGCACCAGGTTGGTGTGGAGAGGGGGCCTGAGGACTGAGGTGCAGATGTGGAGCTTGGGGTCTGGGTGACAAGTGTTGCTGACCCCGAGCACTGAAGAAGTTGGGGCATTTGTCCTAATGGGGTGCAAAGAAAATGCAAGCACAAACCTTCTGTTCCTGGGTGAGAAGGAATGAGGGTGGGTGTCATGTATCATTCTCAAGCCCCCCAGCCTGTCTTCTCTACATTTGGGCTGTCAGGAGCCCAGGGAAGGACAGGTCCATTTTTCCTGGGCTGCCTGCTGGGCAGTAGGGCCTGGTAACGAAGTGACTGGGGCCCAGTGTCCTGCCACTGGCTGCATTTTTGTGTCCCCATCCCCCTTCCCTCCCTGACCTGTGAGTCTTCCCCAGTGTCTTTGGAGCGGGGGCCACCCTACAGTGGTGTCCTTAGAAGTGCTCTCCTGACAGCCTCCCTTCCCAGCAGGTGTGCTCTTGGTCGGGAGCCCTTCTGGTTCCCTCCACTCCTCCCTCTATCCCCTCCCTCCAGGCACTGCTCTCAGGCTCTTGCTCCGACTCTGGGGGTGATGATGGCATTTGTGTGGCAGGGCCCTCTCTGCTTCAGCTTCCCTGCCTGTCCAGTGGGCCTTTGGACCAGACCAGTGGTTCCTGGCCTTTGTAGCCCCTTTCCTCTTGTCCTTGCATCCAAACAGCTTCTCCTGCAGGTACCCTCATCATAGAGTGCTGGCGTCTCCGGGGAGAAGCACACCCTTTCAGCTTGACGGGCTAACCGTGTGGCCGGTGGGAACATGCCGGGGAGGGTCATGATGGCTGTGACCCTGCCCGGGCTCTCCTGACCTGGACAGTAGAACCACTGGTCTAGAGTGCTTTGGAGGCGAGGAGATGGGACCTGAGGGTGTTGGGGGTCTGCAGCCTGACTGTGTGTTCATTTTCCAGGTGACTTTGACACTGAGGCTGGATCTGTGGCCTCCTCACAACCCACCGTGGCCAGAGAGGAGCCAGACAGCCTAGCCCTGGCTTGGAAGTCGCCTGCCCCCAAGGCCAAAAAGCCCGGAAGGAAGCCACCAACCCCTGGCCCTGAGAAAGCAGAGGCAACCACTAGGGGAGGGTCCCCTGGCACCTCACCCACCCCTGCTGCCAGCGCCAGCCCCCCCAGCCCAACGCTGAGGGCACGCTTCCGCAGCCTGCTGGAATCCGCCTGGCTCAATGGCCTGGCCCTGCCCACTTGGGGCCACAAGGTCCCAGGACCGGACCGGACCGCGCCCTGCCCACAGCTGCTGGGCGGCCAGAGCCATCACCTGTAGCCTTGGTTGCCACTGCTGTCTGGAGATCCGGGGGTCATTCTCTGTACCCCTCCCTTCTGCTGGTCCAGCTGCTGAGGGCCAGGAGTGGGCATGGCCTTGGGGTTTCTCCAGCTCTCACCCCGCCCCCCGCCCCAGGCTGGCCTGAGAGCCCCTGAGCTTTTAACTTGAGGGCCTTTGCTAGAAAAGACTACTTCCTGTTTCTTCCTCAGAGAAAACACGTGGGCTTTGGAGCCCTGCAGACTTGGGCTTGGACCCTGGCTCCTGTGCTCCTTGCTGTGTGACCGGGCGGGCCAGTTCCTCCTGTGCCCTCAGCTCCCTGTTTGTAAAATAGAACAACGCAGCCTACCTCACTGGGTTGTTGTGGGGTGACGCCTGACACACACCCACCTCGGTTTGTCCTCTGCTTTCTGCCCAGGGCAGGAGCACAGATCTCAGCCAGGGCCTACAGTAGGAGGCAGAGACCAGCAGAACCTTCCTCTAGAAAGCCTTCATGTGTCATAGGACTTGGTTTTCTGAGTGGTACATTGTCCAGTGTATATGACTCACACGCTTTCTAGAATCATCTCCCAGGAAAGCCTAGGACTACAGCCCCAGAGTTTGGAGTTGGGCCCTACCCCCCGAGCCTGGAGCTCCCTGAGGGAGCCTTCCCTTCCCCTCCCCTGCTATAGGGGGTCCAGGGATACAGCCTGGGGCTGGCATCCTTGTCCTGGGCCTGCTGCTCTCACCCCTGGGAGGTCCCAGGCCTGTGCCGAACTGACACCAGTGACTTCTCTGAGCTGCCTCTGCACCTGGTGTGTTATCCCAAGAAATTGTGTATTTGCCGGGAGCCAAGCAGCTGCAGGGACTCAGGGACTAAAAGGGACAGGCTGAGTGACAGCTCAGTCCTGGGGGGTCTCCAAAGACATGGACTGAGGACCTGGCCCTCCTGAAGTCAGGGCCCATCAGCCAGGCCTGCTGAGGGTTCCCTCCTTGCAGTGTGCTGAACTGAGCCAGAGGCTAGCAAGCTGGGCCCTTGGTCTGGCTAAGGTTTGTAATAAGGCTGTGGGCCCTGGAGGCAGGCCATTAAACATTAAAGCATTTGGGTTGTTTTTGGACCTGGGGCCTGACTGTGTGTTTGGGGGGTGGTCATAGGCTTAATATGTCATCACCAGGTCCCAGCCCTTCACTTGCAGGCTGCAGCTCTCCAGCACCCTGTGCCTGCTTGCTCTGGCTATGTGGGCCCTTGTCACATGGCCACTGCTCAGCCGCTTCTCTGCTCAGGAAAAGTCTCTGCCTCCTGAGACCCTTGTGGGTCCTGGTGGTTGCTGGTCTGTGGCCCACTGCCTGGTGAGAAATGCTGGTGACCAGCATTTCTTGTGCCCCTTTCCCTGGACCAAGGATGTGCCTACCAAGGTCTACGTGGAACAGAGCTGTCCCCGCCCCTCATGCAGGTGGCTGTATCCCCCTGAGGATGGCCCCTCCTACACTTTAGCTGGGCTTGGGTTCCCCCCAGACACCCTGTCTGCTGGGCTCTGTTCCCACAGAGGTTTGTTCCCAGGGCTGCTGAGGTAGCTTCCTGGCCATAGTCTCCCACTCCACCTGGGCAGGGGCCAGTCCACGAGGGCTGGTCTCACCTGCCAGCATCAAGTCAACCCTAACCTGTGGGTCTTACCTGAGCTCAGCTACACTCTCTGTGTGGCCCTATTGCCTCCTTTATCCAGACAGGCTGAGGAATTCCCTGACCTGTGAAGCGGACAGGCCAGGAGATGAGCAAACTCCAACACACATGGTCACGGCACTGACGAACTGCAGGAAGAGTGCCATGGATGCTCAGGAGGGGCCTAGCCTAACCTGGGGCTGAGGCGAGGTCCTGGATCCTGGAAGAGGTGCTGCCTGAAGGGGGCCTGGAAGACGTAGGTAAACACGTAGGTGTTGAGCACAGCCCGAGTAAGGTGGACGGCAAGGAAGGCCTAGGGGTGCGGTACTTGGAAGAGGGTGCGGTTGGAGTGGGGGACGGGAGGGGGTGGGGCCAGGAGACAAGGCTCAAATCCCTCAGCTTCTAGCACGTCAGCTCACTCAGTCCCGCAGCCTGAGAAGCCGGGGGTGTGGGTCACGCCCGCTGTGGTGCGGAGAGTCGCTCAAGGCGACCTGTGTAGGGAGAGGAGACCGGACTGCAGCCGGGGCGGAGTCACTGAACCCCAGGCCCTCTGCAGGCCCGCCAGCCGCCTCCACCCGATTGCCTGGGCCTTGCTGGATTTGGCTCTGATTCTTTCCTTCTTTACTTTTTTCTTTTCCTTCCTTTTTCCTCTCGTTCCTTCCCTCCTTCCCCGCCGTTCCTTCCACACCTACTACACCCCTGTTACCAGGCAGGCGTACATCTCGCCAACAGTTACAGGGCCGGGTCTGAGGCCTCAGGACAGGGCCCAGCACCGGAGTCCCTGGGCCCACCTGTGGCCCTGGAGACCGGAATGGTGCAGAGTTGGGGCTCACAGGGGAATGTGGCTGCTCCCCTCACGACAACTTTGTCCTGGGACCTCAGTTTGAAGAGAGAGACCTAGCTCTTGCCTGAGGGTCCTAGTAAGGGAGGAGATATGACAGTGTCCCAAGGAGCCCCAGCCTCAGGCGTTGGGGACAGGACCAGAGCTCTGCCCTGGAACTCCTGTTAGGCAGGCAGTGCTACCACCCCTCACGGTTTGTCACAAAGCCTGTTCCATTCATCGGTAGGAATATTGATGGCTAAGAGCTGAGGGCCAGGAAGGGGGGCGGAGGGTGGAGCTGCGGGCGCTGGTGCCCCCCACCCCTCAAGGAGACTGGAGCAGGGCTCGCTCTGCCTTGGTTGGATGTGGCTCTTCTGGCCCCGGTTCCCTTGTAACTGTCCAAGACTTCCGGCTGGGCTCCCAGGCAGGGCTTTTCAAACAGAATCACCTGGAAATGGTTTCCTGGGCCCCATGGAGAAGGGTCTTAGGCAGAGCCCAGGAATCTGGGTTTTAACTGAACTCCCCAAGGTGACGCTGAGTCAGGAGTTCAGGAACTATATTTTCAGTAACATGGCCTCCTGCTCCCTCTAGGTTACAGATGGGGAAACAGGTCCAAGAACTTGCTGATGGTCACATCAGGTCAGGGGCTGTCAAGCCCCAGAGCCAGTCCTGAGGGTTCTGGGCCAAGTGGGGAGGCCAGGAACCCTCTGTACCTGGCTTTTCTCCGCCTCCTGTTGGCCTAGCGCAGGCCTGCCCTGGTTGGGCTTCTCTCCGCTGCACGGGGCCTTACTAGGCAGCACGTGCCTCTCTGGCCCTCAGTCAGTAACAGGAGGACTGGGCTCAGGTGTGCCTCTGGTTGAGTGAGGCCCTGCCCCCGGCTGCCCCGCCCCCAGCCCAGTACAAAAGGCCGAGGCGGCCATCTTGCTACCTGCGCTACCAGGAGATGCCTGCAAGGAGGTGAGTAGGGTGGCAGCTCTGTCTTCTTGAGCTGGCGTCTTGGGAGGAGGAGAGCAGGGCTGTGCCCAAGGTGGGTGTGTATGGAGACCCCCACCTTCCTTGGTAACGTCCAGGGCTTCTTGCCTGGCTGGTTCTCACGAGGGGGTTGGATTGAAAGGGCTGCTCCCACCTGACTGCATGTGCTCTTCTGACCCCACAGGCCCCTGTCAAGATGGGAGGGGTGCCTCCAGCCTGTGGGCTCCGCTCCCCAGCCCAGTCCACTGCCTCTCAGGCCCAGCCCCAGCTAAGGAAGCCTGGGGAGGGTGTGGGTGTGGGGAAGGCTGCAGGGTCCTCCCGCCAGTGGGCACTGGGCCCTGCTGTTGTCTCTCAGGACCTCTTCCCTGGGCAGCTCCCCTAGCCCCCACCCCAGGCACCCCCAAGGGGGAGGCCTGGCCCAGCCTAGTGCAGCCTTCCAGGGCCAGGGCAGGAGAGGAGCTGCAGAGCCCCTCCTGTCTGTCCTCCCTGACTGGACGCAAGCCCCTGGACTGGACTGAGGTTGGCAGGCAGATGGGGGCTCCTCAGGTACACTGCTGCCTCCTTGGGGACCCCAACCCTGGGCGTTCTAGCTGCTGCCCACTCAGAGGCTCAAACATCCTTGGAGCTGCCCACACTGCCTGACACCCACCCTCCACCCTGCCCTGGCCTCAGCCTGGACTGGTCTTTGTGCCTCCAGCACCCCTGCTTCTGTCCTGTAAGGACCCAACTCCCAGGCCCCGGTGCCTTCTCGGGGCAGTGAGAGCCTGGGCTCCTGGGAAGGGGGTGCTGAGCCCCAGAACCCCTTGGAAGGACCTCACGAGGCCCCGCCTCTGGTTACTAGGCCTGACAGGGTGTCCCTTGCTTCTTTCTCCACCAGCCACTGGATAAAGTCATCTGCAAACTCCTTTCCTTCTCTGATGGGGGAGCTGTGACCAGGGCAGTCTTCCCTCCTGCCCATAGTTCACAGCCTGGGACTCCAAGCTTGGCGGCTACTTCTCCTCAAACGCTACAAACCTCCCTTACCTGAGTTCCGCTGTTAGAGGGACTGGGGCTTTGGCTTAGGGCCCCACAGCCCAGAAGCTAAGGGCTTCTGCCAGCCTCTTCCTTGCTGGGGCCTCAGCTCTTCTCCCTTAAGTGTCCTCAGTGAGGCCTGCGTTCCCATCCACCTTGAGTGGGCAAGAGACCCTGGAGAAATCTCCTGCTTGAGGAGGCCTGGGTCCCCCAACAGACCTGGAGTCGGCCTGCCTTTCTGCAAGGCTTGGCCCCTCTCTGGTGTAGCCCTGACCAGTTTATTGCCACCCCTCAGCCTGCCACCTGCCAGCCCTGAAGACACACCAGGACCCCAACTTCCAGAGGCCAGGTTTTCCCCAGCCTGGTGACCACCCTGGCATTGCCATGTCCAGCAGCGTCCCAGGCCACCAAACCTGGTTCCCAGCAGATCTGCCTGGTGCTTCCCCAACACAGTGGGCATCCCAGGCCCCCAGCTTCTGGTAGCCCAGCCCTTGCCAGTTCAGCTTGGAGCCTCTTCCAGCCCTGATTGCTGCTCCATCTAGAGATTGCTCAGACCCCAGTCCTGGTCTCGTTGGCACCTCTGGCCCCAGCCCTGGCAGCCTCCTCTCTCCCGGCGTCCCTCAGGACTGGTGAGGAGGCCTCTCCCCACTCAGCTGATGCCACGCACTGTACCCCAGACTCACTTTCCGTGCAGCCCCAGCAGGTAACCCCCGTTCCCCGTGACCCCAGGCCCCACCTCCCTGATGTGGGCCCTAAACCTCCAGCTGCGCCCGCCCTGCAGAGGAGGTGGCTGTGGCTTCTGCAGTAATCCCTCTCCTGCTGGTCTCCCTCCCAAGGACCCCTCTGATGTCTGGTGCCGTGGACCTCAGCGGGCCGCAGCCTAGTCCCCCTTCCCCTTATGGGGCACTCTGGGTCCACCAAAGCCCCTGACTGTTGCAGGACCCACACTAAGGCCTCAGACCACCCTAAACCCATGGCCCCTTTCTCTTTGACTGCTGGTCCGTCCACAGCCTGGACACTTGAGCCTCTGAGATGTGTAATGACTCCCAGGATGTCCCTCTCAAGTAGAGAGGTTACTTGGGACCAGCCCCTGACTCTCTGGGTTGAACTGGGCAGAGGGAGTGTCTCAAGCCGCCTGGGCAGAGGGACTCAGTCCTGAGGACCGAGAACTCACAACTACTGCCATGTTCCTGTTGGGTTTCCCACCCTGAGGACCCAGCTCTTCTCCCATTCTGGCTGCTGGGACCCCCATCCCAACTCACTAGGGATTCATGGAGATCATCCCAGGAGGCCACGGCCAGCTGGGAGGGGTGCCTGGTGTTTCTGCACCCCTTTTTATGGTGCTCCCTTGTGCAGAAGGCTGTGGACTTTGGGGGGACTACAGGTCCCCTCTGGTCAGCTCAGGAGTCTGACCCGAAGCTGGGACCGCCCCTGTCACAGAGGCAGGTCTGAGTAGTCCAGGCCCAGTCGTCCCCTCAGGAAGAGCCGCTCTGTCTTTCCAGCTGGCCGGGAGGCCCAAAGCTCCAGTGATGTGAGAAGTGACCTATGTCCCATCCTACTGTGTCCCTGGCCCCAGGGGGTCTGGCTGCAGTCCTGGTCTAGAACGTGTATCTTTCAAGTTGGAGGCCACAGCTGGCAGGTGGTTCCAGCACGGCCTGCCCGTGGCCGGGACAGGTGGCATGTCAGAGGCCCTGGCCTGACCCCCAAGGTTCCCATGCATGCTCCTGATAAATCCGGGCTCTGTCACACCCCTGCTCCCCGGCTCAGCTGGGAAGTCGTACTGACAGTGAGAATAGAATAGCCACCCGAGTCATGGAGAAGCTGGGTTAGGGGGTAGGTGGAAGAGGGGGCCCGAGGCAGAATGTCTGAGAGTTTCTCTGCCTGTCTTCCTTTCTCCTTGGGCCTCAAAGAAGGCAGTTTTCTCCACGTCTCCTACCTGCCCAGGCACGTCCAACACTGCCCCTGGTCTTTCCCTCCCTAGAACGTACCCATCTATCTCGCTGTGGGACTGACGTTTGGTTTTGCCTCAGGGTCCCTGTGAGAGGCAATTATCCCTCCTTTCCTCAACGAAAAGGGCCAACTGAGGGGTAGAGGTGGGCTGGTGCCCTCGCGGCCCCAGCTCTTAATGGTGGGGTGGAGACCAGCCCTTCCCCGGGTGGTCACGTCCGGTGGATTCCAAAGTTAGAGGCCTCCCTCTCCTCAGTTCAGGTGCGTGCTGTGCTCTGTGCCGGCTTCCCAAACCCCACTGTCTGTTTCTAGTAAGTCTTCTCAGCTCCCTGGGGTTGGGTGGGCTGCTAAGCCTAGGGTTGGGGCCTGGCCTGCCTCCCAAGCCCCTTGCAAGCTGGGGAGGGGCCCGGCCTCCTTCACTGGCTAGCCGACTGGTCGTGTCCTCTCTGCACCGGCTCCCTGCAGTCAGAGATCACTGTGGGCGCACAGCCAGGGTGAGGTCCACGGCAGACTGTGCCAGCCAGCTCAGACCTCGTGTGCACCCTGCCAGCTGAGGTTCGCCAGCGCATGGGTACCGACTTCCCTTGGCATGTGGGCCTGGCCTCGCTCAGCCCCAGTGGTGAGTGGGGGAGTGCCCACTCTCTTCCAGAATATGCTCCCCACCACACCTTTGTCCCTCCTGTGTTCCCTGGCTGACCTTGTGAGGATGCCTGTCACCTACCTTCTGACTGCCTTGTGGCCCAGCTCAAAGCGTCCCTAGGTCTAAGAAACATTTCCTGAAGGGTCACTCCCCACCCTCCTGCCCCCTCGCTTTAACGTTTTCTGTAGAGGTTCATGTTAGGGCTGGGCTTTAGGGGAAAGCACGTGAAGGTCTGGGCTAGGACCCAGGTGATTGTGATTCCCTCAGGACAAGGCCCTCACCTGCCCCAGCCTCCCCTTCCAGAACAGCCCAGAGCCCTGCCTCCTTTGGTCTTGAGTTTGCTGGGAGCTGTGTTTGCCCTTGTTTGCCTTCTGAGGCAGCAGTGACGTCCCCATGAAACAGTGGGAAAGACTGAGGTCTGGCAGGGGTTGCTCCAGGTCAGAGTCTGTTCTCAGCCCAGGGTGGCCTGGGGTCTCTGTTCAACATCTTAACACCCTCCTGGTGTGCTCTGCAAGGTAGACCTCGGAGCACCTGGAGCCTGAGAAGCTGCCCATCACCTTGGTGATCCCGGGATCAGGCCAATTCAAGCCTATGAGCCACCTGAAAGCAGGTACAGCCTCTGGGCTGGGAGGACAAGGCTGCAGGCTGTCATCTCCAGGGGTAGCTCTGGGCTCCAGGGCTGGGATCTCCTAACCTGGCCCTTCCCCCGTGAGCCTCCTGGCCCCACAGGGAGGGCCAGAGCAGGACCTTGGCTCCTCTCACTCTGGCACTTTCTCTCCCCTTCCCCTCCCGGCGCTAGAGAACCTGGGTGGGGTGTGTCCTGAGAAAGCCTTTGCTCTCCTTCACATCTGGTAAGGGGTGGGAGGGAATAGGAAGGGAACAGTGGGCCTTCCCTGCCAACTCACCTCCTATTTAAGGAGAGATGGTGTCTGGGCTGCAGCACGAGTAGCCTGGACTTGGAGGGCATCCTCCACGTTCTTAGCTGGCCCGGGAAGGGCGCTTTCATGTGCTTCCTGCTCCAGGTACCCAGGACCTTGAGTCTGTCTCCGAGAGGTCCTCAGACCCCTGCCCCAGGCACTCCCCCCTCCGAGCCCTAGGGGACCCAGGGCACAGCCATCTGCAGGGCTGTCCCATTCTGGCCCCTGGGTGGACACCCAGCTAGCAGCTCCTGGGCCCTGCACCTGGACCTATGGGTTCTTCTGTCCTGGATGGGTCTCCTTGGCAGACACAGCTCTGCTGGATGCACCAGGCTGGGCTGGGCCCCCTCCCCACAGCACTGACATCTGTTTGTGGACCCTCCGCTAGGCTGTGAGCTGAGGGTAGGGATAAGGTATGACTTAAGTGGACAGGATGTCCCAGGATGACATTTGCTTAAGCTCTTGGCCCCTGTGGTCTCTTTTGGGCACGATGCCCCCCATGCTTAGGTGCCTGCATTTGGCCACGGGTGCTTCTCCTTCTACCCTCCTTACCTCAGGCCAGTGTCAGGCACCTGTGGTTCCAGGCAGGAGCCCACGTACAGCGCCAGGCCTAGCAGACGGTCCCTAGGCGCTGACGGCCGGCCGTGGACCTGAGCTCCCTCACTGCGGCTGGCGAATGACACCCCTCCCCCAGCCTGCTGTCCCTCCAGGGGCCAGGCCTGGGCCCAGCTGACCTCTGTCTGCTTCTGGCCCCTCCTGTGCCTGCTAGGCTCTCGCTGAACAAGACTGTCTTGCCCGGTTCGTTGACTGTCCTTAACAGGAAGTTTACAGAGCCCCTCAAGGACGCTGAGTCTCTCGTCCACTAGGCTGACAGGAGATGGGGCCGCTGTGGTAGCCCTGGAGCTGGCCTCGAAGTAGCCAGGGGTCCTGCTCTCTTTGTGGGACCTAGCCCCAGTGGTTCCCATGGGTCCTTCACCGTCTGAGCCATGGCCTGGTGGCCAGTGGCCCCTCCAGCCCTGAAGGGCACCTTGATGTGGAGGGAAGAAGGGCAGGCAAGGGCTCTGCTCCTTTCTTAACCAGCGAGGTCGCTTAGAGGCAGTGCCACCCCTGCCTGCCTCCCCCTCAGCAGGTGCGGCTGGAGCCGAGCCCCTCCCCTGCCCGCTGGGTGTCCCGGCTGGGGTGGGGGGGGCCAGCTTACAGCACTGCCCCTGGCCTCCAGGCCCTGGAGAACCACTGGCCAATGGGCTGGATTGTTCACTGCCCTGCCGCCACCGAAACCCTGTCCCCTGGCAGGCAGAAGGAAGCAGCAGGGTTCCCGCCTTTCAGGTGCAGATCCTAGACCCGCCCCTGCTGCGGGGCTGAGGTGGTCAGGAATGCAGGCTCTGGAGTCAGGTGGTTGGGGTTTGAGCCTAGCCTTGTGACTCTGTGACCTTGGACATGTCATTTAACTTCTCTGCCTCCCTTTCCTGAGCCTTGAGATGGGGTAACAGCACCTGGTTCACAGGTACGGGGTTAGCATGAACGGAGTGGTGGAGGAGGGGCAGGAGGCATCACCAGCAGTGTTACATGTTCATCTTGCTGGGCCTCTGTTTACTTATCTGGAGAATGGGGCTGCACAGCTGCAGGATTGCTGAGAATTAAGTCTGTGTAATGCTGGTGGTGGGCCAGGGGGAGTGTCCTGCAGGCCCCATCCTGCCCACAGGAGAAGAAGATGCACTTTGGAAAGACACTCTGGTCTGTGTGAGGGAGCTGGTACTCCCAGGCCCCCGGGGCCCCCCAGGCCCAGCCCCTCTGCCATCCTGCAGACCCTGGTGGTGTCCATCCAGCCTGATGGCCACCGGCCGGCTCACGCTGACAGGGAGACCCCTCCTCCTCACATGTCGCAGTTACTATCACATCACCTCCAGAGAGACCATGCTAGGCGTGTGGGTTCCCTTCCCCATGCCCCCCCCCCAAACCGCTACTGCGTTCGCTGGGTGTGTCTGAACTATGCCTCGTGCAAGGCCTCGCACGAGGCCCCACAGCCTGGTTTGTGGTGGGCCAGGAAACCTAAGCCAGCTCAGCCCCCAGGCTCTGGCCTCGTTCAGCCCACCCGCTTCTCTCACGTCTACAAGGACCCCGAGGTGACGGTGGCAGCGCGGGAGAACAAGGCTGGCATCACCTTCCCTCCCTAAGAAATACTCATGGGGATGGACCAGGCATCCTGACAGGAGCGTCTCCCAGGGCCCTCGAGGTGGACGTGTGGAGCGTGGGGGCCGACCCAGCACAGGTGTGGGTATCAGGCTGGTCTTCGGGGTGCTGGGGCAGAGGCCCCTCAGGGGCACGAATGAAAGGCTGTGTATTCCAGAAGTACAGAGGAACCTGCCTGCCACCAGCTGCAGTCAACCCCTCCGTGCTGGTGACCTTCCTGTTGACCCTCTCTGGCCTCTTGGTGCTGGCTGCTGTCTTTGGCCAGCTAAGTCCATGTCTGGCCCCTGGGCTCCTGGGCCCCCTCGCTCGGCCTGCCAGCTCTCCTGTATGTGGAGGGAGCCTTTGGGGTGGGACTACACTTGAGACCCCCTTCCCTTCCAGTCATGGGTTCAAAGACCATCCCCCTGTGCTACCAAATCTCTCCTGTCCGCTGGAGCTCTGTGGGTCAAGGCCTTCACCTTTCCGGGTATCCCGCAGGAAACCCCCAAAGATGCTCCCCCCTCCACAGCCCCACCCGCAGGTGAGAGGCTGTCAGCGTGGCCTCCATCCCAGCCAGGCAACCTGTTCTGTGAACCTGGCTTGCCCAGCAGCTCTAACCTTCCCTGGCAAAGCCCACACACCCGGCGTTCTGGTTTGCTGTGTAGCTGCCAGGCCTCACCTGGCCCACCAGCACCCAAAGCCTGTTGGTCTGAGCGTGATTGGCTCTAAGGCAGAGGGGTGGCTGGGCCCAGGCCTTGCCCCCGAGAGCCCCCATTCCCACCCTCGGCTCTGTCAGACTTCGGTCTGCACCTCCTCCTGGAGGCTCTATGCTGACCCTCTCCCAGGACCTCATGGTGCATGACTGTCTAGAAACAAAAGCAGTCTTTCATACCAACTTCTGATTGCTGCTCCACTTTTAATTTTCCATACCCCAAAGGCCTGGAGTTTATCTTAAGACCAATAATAGATCCAGCCCCACCCCTGTGCCAAACCAGGTGTGAGGGAGCCTGCTCTGTTCCCCGTCCAGCATCTCCTGCAGGCCTCCACCTTGGCCTGTTCCGCCCCTCAGGGCCTGAGCTGAGTGAGCAGGATGAAGCTCCTCGCACTGCGCCTGTCCCGGCCCTGGGACTCCAGTCCTTGGGTGTCATAGGAGGGACAAGCCCCTTTGCTGTGTGACCTCGGCTGGCACCTTCCCTCTCTGACTGTGGAAGGCTGGTGGTGAAGGAGAGGCTTGGAGTTGGGTTGCAGGGGAGGGAGCAGCAGCCTGAGGGGAGACCTGGGGGCAGAGTCAAGAATAAGTGAATGTACCCCAGAATGGTGTTGCCTGCCCTTCCCCCGCATCCAGTGTGTCCCCACTCCTTCCAGGGCCTGGAGGAGCCACTGCAGGGTCCTCGGATGGTAGAGGTAAGCTCCCGTCCCCAGATCTGTTTCCCAGTTCTCTTTGTCCACCCATCCTCTGCATCACCTCTGGTGTCATGGGAAGGGAGGCAGGAAGGGGCTGGAGGGAAGTGGAGCTGGTTTGAAGGATTCTGCCTGATCACTCCTGGGTTGCCCCGCCCTGGCAGGGGGGGGGTGAGCTTTTGGGGCACAGTGACTGCACCACCCAGGCTCTGTCAACACTGGGAAATGTCTGCACAAGGCCTTGGCAGCTGGGGAGCAGACTCCACCCAGAGTGAGCGCCCCAGGGGGAGCAGGGAGGACTGACCCTCGGACCTCACCCCATGTGGCTGAACCCTTGGAACCTGGCCTTCCACTTCAGCACCTGGGGCAGGAAAGGTGCGGTCAGGCCAAGTTCCCTGGCTGGAAGCCCCTCAGCTCCAGTGGGTGGGCTCAGGTGAGGAGTGACCCCCTCAGCTCAGCTCGGCTCAGAGGGTCAAGGGCCGAGCCTGTTTCCCAAAGAAGAGCCCCTGGACCAATCAGACACTCACCAGGACAAGTGCAATAAGCAGGAGGCCCAGGACAATGAGAGCCATGGCACAGCTGGGGAGGGAGGTGTCAGGCTGACCTGAGGCTTCAGACATGGGGGTGCCTGGAGCAGAGCAGGGAGATGATGGCTTGGGTGGGTCCCCCTCCCAGACCACAGACCCCTGAGAAAGCAAAGCCAGGCCCACAGAAGTCCCAGGCAAGGGGTCCTGGCCCAGCAAGAACAGAGCTCTGAGCCACCTTGGAGGGCTCCCAGGAGGAGGAAGGGCCAGCCTGGGTCCTAAACGGCAGCCAGCTGGGGACAAGTCGGGGAGGCAGGCTTCAGAATCAGGGTGCAGGAGCAGCAAGACAAGGAGCCTGAGGGGCGGATGGAGGACACAGAGAGGGGCCGCCTGCTCCTACCGTTCCTTGCTTCCCCACCCTCACCTCCCCCATCTTGTCAGCATCCCCCGAAGCTCCTGGGACTTAGGGCTGGTCTTGTCTTTCAAGGCCTTGGTGAAGGCTTGGCCCAGGATTTGCAGCCGCACCTCATAGTGCACCAGCTCTGCCTTCTCCCCTGGAATGGCAGGGAGGCGGGCATCAACGTAAGCCCGGGCTCTGGGACAGGACCAAGCCCTGCCCGAGGGCTGCGCACCCCAAGCTCTCAGCCGGCAGTTGGCCAAATCCAGTCTGAGTTTCAGTCCAGCCCAGCCCAGCTGCCTGTTCAGGTATGGCCTTTGAGCTAAAAATAATTTTCACATTTTTAAGTGGTTGAAAAACATCAAAAGGATAGTATTTTGTGGCACATCAGAGTTATGTGAGATACAAATTTCCGTATCCACCAAGCTGCGCTGGCCCACAGCCACGCCCACCTGTCTGCAGATTGTCTGTGGTGGCCTTCTCGCTGTATGGGAGCAGTCGAGTAGTTCTGACAGATCTGATGGCCACAAAGCCTACAATATCTCCTGTCTGGCACTCAGCACAAAAAGCTTGCCACCCCGTGCTCTAGTCTATCTAGTGGAATGATGGGACCCACCCCGCTCAGTCCCACAATTGATGTGAGGCCAGAGGTCCTGGTGATAATTCAGTTCATGCCTTTTTGGGCTTTGTTTTTAACCTTTCCCTGCTCTGGTGAGAGAAGTAAGAAAAGAGTGTAAGAGAGGAGGCTGGACCATCCCCTCTCTCTGATCCCAGATTCTCATCTCTGTCCAGCTTCCCATCCAAGGCTCCATATCTGATTCCATATCCAGCACATGAGTGTTTGTGGTTAAAATAAAATTCTATCTACTAGAGAGGAACGTTGAAATCCAGAGAGACTGAGTGGGCCTTTCCTTCTCTGTGGGTTGAAAATTGCTGGCCACTCCAATTGTCCCCACAGCTGCCACCCAGCCATCTCAGCCAGATGACAGCTTCTCCCTCCGCCTCCTAATTGTTTCCAGTCCTTTCCTGCTGCCCCCCGCCCTACCTCACATCCTTCTCTGTTCTCCCTACAGCCCCTCCTGAGCCCCTCAGCCTCTGCCCACCTTTTCACATGCTGTGCCCTCTGCCTAGGAAGCCCCTCCCCATTCACCTGGCTGCCTTCTCTCTGTCCCAGTTAAAATTCCCCTTTCTCAAAAAGGTGTTGTCTGGGCAACTCCCTAACCCCAGCAATGGGAATCAGTCTTCTGCATGTTCTGTCTGTAACAGCTCCTTTACGCAGCTTACGATTCTAGTAACATCTGGATTTGTTTGACATTAATTTTACGTTTGGTCACTGTTCTCCCAGCACTTAGCATGGTACAACAGTCACTCTATTAGATATATGAACAAATGAAGCAACTGAACAGATGGACAGAGACTCAAAGTGCCCCCTGGAATGACAGACGACAGGCAAGAGGCCAGGGCACGTCTCTGTCCATGGTTCTGAGGCAGGAGGAGGGTTTGGTTTGGACTGTAGGAACTCTCATCTTGCTGGTGGGGGCAGGGTGGGGGGGGGTGGGAGGGTTGTTGAGAGCCTGTTTGTTCCTGATGGTACTTCGTGCAGAGAAGGCGGCCACACACTGATCCCCATTTAATTCCCTGGGGGGACCAGGTCATCCTGGGAGGGTCCTCTCTCCACACCCACTCCTCGGAAGGGCCTCTGCCTGGCTCCCCCTTCCTGCTGGAGCAACTCAAGGGAGTTTTCTATTTCCTGGGCTCCCACCTTGCCCCCCACTTGCTCCTCCCCACACCGAGGAGAGGCACAGGGTGGGTTTTGTTCATTCACCACTGCCAGAGCCCTGTGGATGCCCAGCCCTTAACTGGCAGCCCTCAGAGGGCTGAGGTCTGTGGGAGCAGCAGGCTGGGGATGGGTGCAGTGTGGGAAAGGCGGCCACCAGGGGAGGCGTCTATGAGGAGGCAGCCTTCTCCAGGCAACAAGGGCAGCAAGGCGGTCCCGGGAGGAGGAACAGCACGTGCCAAAGCACAGAGGCGCGCCAGGGCCTACGTGCTCAGAGGCAAGTGGGGTGGGGCGGGCTGGGGTCAGCACTCCTCAGCGGATGGGGGAAGAAGCCAACCTGGTGTCGGATGCTCTCACGTAGCAGCTGGTACTCCAGGGAGGCAGGGTTCCTGAGCACCGCTGAGACGGCTTCACTGGTGATTCTGAAGGCCACGGAGCGGGTCACACGACTGGGTCCTGGGGAGGGGGATCCTGAGTCCTGCAATGAGACAGCCTGGCCAGGATGAGGCAGGGAAGATGACTGGGGGGAGGCAGCACCTCCAAGGACACCCAGGCAGCCAGAGGGAAGGCAAAAGGCACATCCAAGGGAGAAGGTTTTCAAGCGGGCTGGGATGGCAGGGACCGTCTGCCCGGGCTGGACTGTCCACTGAAGAGCGGCTGTCCCTGTAACCATTAGGGGTGGCATGGCAGGTGGGATGCTGGAGACATTGAAGAGAAGGCCTGTGCCTGTGGGTGGGAGCATAGACACAGAAGCATCCAGAGAGGTTCTGGCTTTGGTGGTGAAAGAGGAAACTGGGACAGGACTGGTGATGGTGATGTTGATGAAGACAGAGGTGCAGATGATCGGAAAGAAGGTAAGGATGACAGTAGCAGTGACACTGATGACAACCCTGAAGAGGGTGCCACTGAGGGCAATGGCAACATTGAAGGACCACTGGGCCCTGGGCGCAGGCTGGATGCCAGACCACTTTTGGGTGACCCTGAACCCACTGTGAGGGCTGTGGAGGCCGTGTCCAGCCCAGACCACCCTGTTGCTACAGGGAGAAGAGGTGCTGTGGCAACCAGCGTGTTATGGATGGATGTAAACACAAGTGGACCCTGGGGTGCTGAGGACACGGCCTTCTCTGGGGCCGCTGGAGCCAATGTCAGATGTAGGGAGGCCCCTGGCCCCAAGCTGCTGGCCCCTGATGCAGACGGCCTCCAGGCATTGGGGCTGAAGGTATGCCTGCCCATGGGCCAGGCCGGCGGTTGTGGGGATCCAGATGTGGGTGCAGGAGTAGTGGGGGGAGGGGGTGCTCCAACTAGCTGCTTGGTTGATCCAGAGGTGACAGATATCCTCAGTGTTGCAGGGGCAGGAGCACGGACTGTCACAGGCAACCTGAGGACCTCACTGGACTTTGGCCCCACATCAAGACGCCATGGGCTGGAAGCCTGCCATGGCGATACAGCAACCATCTCTGGAGACCCAGGAACCAAGCTCTCCTCTGCAGATCCAGCCACACAGGACACTGGCTGGGACTTGGAGGCCTTGTCGGCTGCAGGCTCAGCCACTGTCAATGGCGCTGGTCCAGGTGTGGCCCTGCCTGAGGCACCAGCAGTTCCCAAAGGGGCAGGCTGGCCCAAGTGGAGATTCAAGGCCAAGGGCAAGCCTAGAAGAGCTTCCTGGATCCTAGATGCCTCTGCGTTTCCCTTTTGGGCTCCTGCACTCTCAACTGAGGGAAAAACTCCAGCAAGGGCTGTCACCAAGGAGTTTAATGACGTGAGTATCTTCTTGTTGCTACCTTGCAAAGCAGATGGGCCAGAGGCCAAGGAAGACCGGCCCAGGTCTTTGTGGGCAGAAGGAAGGGGCAGAGCAGAAGCCGAGACCACCAGGACAGCTGCAAATCAGAAGCCTGTTCTGCCAGCTGCTCTGTGTGGTGGGATGGGCCCAGAGCCTTGCAGACACCTGCTCTCCCTGCCACCTCCCTCCTTAGGGGCCTGAGGAGATCCAAACCCTGCCCCTGGCTCTGTCCCCAACCACTGAGCTACCCCAGGCAGAAGCCGCCTCTCTGATCCTAGCCCACCAGAGACAGGGGACCCCTGCCCTGCCACCCAGAAAGGGGGACTGTGAGGGTAAAGGGGCATACTTCAAGGGTCCCTCTCTCCTCTCCCATGCCAGCTCCACCCCCTCCCCAAGGGAAGGCTCTGCGGTGACACCCAGGCCACTCAAGGGTGCTGGGAAGTGCTGTTCAACACTCTACTGAGGGAACAAGACAATTACTTTATCACTTTCCCAGAATAGGATGCTTCTTGAGGGCTGAAGGGGGAGGAGCTGGGGGATGGAGAAGCAACCCATCTTTGACAGCCTTAACACCACACCTGTCTACAAGGGCTCACTAAGCCCCATGGGGGGCCAGCCCCGTGCCAGGTTCCTCCAAGTGGGTGGCGCTGAGTGCCCCCAGGGAACCCCATGCCTGGGGGACTTAGGAGAGGGTCCTGGCCCTGTCCCAGAGCTGATCAAAGCCAGACTTACACGAAGACAAGGAAGGTCAGCCCTGATGTGGGAGCTATGGGAGTCCCCCAGGTGAGTGGGTGAGGTCTGGGATAGGTTCCCCCAGGGCCAGCTCGTCGCACCTCCACTTACCAGCCAGGAGAATCCCAGGGGCCAGAAGCCACTGCCCGCCCATGCTGAAGGCTCCTGCCCAGGTTCCCAAGCCTCCAGAACCAGACTGAAGGTGGCAGACAGAAGTCTCCCGCTCAGACCCCCTTCAAGAAAGGAAAGTTGCCCAGCTGTGAGCTCTGGTTAGCTGAAGCCTCCAGCTACCTCCTGAGCTGTGTTGGCCTGGCCCCTTTCCACAGTTCTGCCCTGCAGCTCAGGGGCAAGCCCCTGCTGCCCCACCCCACAGAGGGCCCTTCTCCTCTTGGGCTGTGGACTCTGTTGAATGGGGACCTTACATGCCGGCCCCACAGCCTGAGAGGTTATAGGCCTGGAAAGCTACTGAAGAAGAGTGAAATGTCTGTCCAGTCTGCAAATGTGAGGTGGGGTGCTCTTCATGGAGGCGGGGAGGGTCTCAGTGGTGGCAATGGTCTGGGTGGGTGGGGGGCAGACATGGTAGAGTTGTGATGAGGGAGGGAGCCCTGCTTGTGTCCGGGTGGGATGGGACTTAGCGGAGGGCAGTGATCCTAACAGCCCCACCCTAGCCCATCAGGCTAGGAGGGGACTCTGGAGGACGGCAGATCAGAATAGCCCCCGGCTTGCCCACTACATTGGGCCCATGTGCCATCCTGGTCCGAGACCTGGACTGGGGATACTGGGTGTGGAGGTGGGTGGGCTTTGGGTAGAGGAGTTCTTTCTGAGCCTCCCTGCAGATGGGCATTCTGGGCAGACCCAGAATGGTGTGGGGTCTCAACCACAGCCCCCTCCTGGTCCTTGCGGCAGTCATTCCTGCCTTCCTCTCACCCCCCTTCCTCCCCATGCTCCTCCGACACAGGAGAAGGGCCAGGCACCCTGAAGAAGCTTTAAGCTGCTGAGGGCAGGAAGAGGGTGTCTGGTGCCTTCCAGGGAGCCGGGCTGGGGCTCAGATCATGCTCCAAAAGCCCCACCCCAATGCCCCACGGCAGCCATATGAAGTTTTCAACTCAAAGCCTTTCCCACCAGGCTCCTGGCCTGTGTGTGACCTCCAAGAGGGTCAGTGACTTGCTCCAGGTCATTCAGGATGGGCAAGCCACAGAAACCCCCTTAAGGGGAGAACCCTTCACAGCAAGAAATCAGACTGGAAACTCCTGCCCTCCCTGCCTGCCTCTGGCCACCACCCAGCAACTCCTACTTGGATGCACCCCTCCCCCAACCCGTTCCCCACCACCTCACCTCACCCTGACACACGTCATCCCAGGATCAGGCAAACCCCTCAGCCCAGCCCTTTACCCACTGTTTGATCATGGCTCGTTTGCTTTGTAAACCTGCACTCAGAGGCTGCCACCTGCATCCCCAGCTCCTTTTGGGTGAAGAGGTTAAGGGTCGGGCCCCCCCAGGTTGTGGGGTGGATGCCCTCCTGCCGGTCCTGGTTTCACTGCCCCCATTCTCACCTGTTCTTCCACAAGCCCCTCCTGCCCTGGCCCGTGACCCATCCCCCAGGCCAGCCAGCCCACGCTGGCACCTCATTCCATCTCCCTTGCCTGTGCTCCCAGGATGCCCAGGTCTTACCTGGTGATGCCAGGAGGCCTCTGACTCCACAGAGCCGGGGCTGAAAGCGACACCAGAGCCCTCTGCCCAACCCCCGCCCAACCTGGCAGGGCCACCCCTTTCCCAGGCACCTCAGGGCGAGGAAAATTTGTTTTCTCATGGCTCCAGTCCAAGAGCGAAAGCCACTCAGAGCCCAGGAGACTGGGTCCTCATCTCTAGTGCCCCTCCAGGCCAGGGTGGGCTGGGGCCAAAGCCGGGGGGCAGGGCCCTGGCAGACCCGGACCTCAGCTAAAGATTCCCTCAGCACTGAGGCTGGCCTGGCAGCGGTGGTCAGAGCAAGAGCTCCCAGTGACAGGGAGGGGGTGATGGACAGAACCACGCCTGAGGCCACTCTGCACCAGCAGGCAAGGGCTCTGGGATCAGGCTCCAGTACTGGGAGCTGGGCACACGCTCATTCTTCCCACCAAACCCCTCCTGATGAAGAAGAGTTTCACAGAGAAAGCTCAGTTAAGAACTGGAGATCCCAGCTCAGCTTATGTCTAGATCAGGGCTCAGGCTACGGCCAGGGTGGGGGCTCAGTCTAGGACAGGGTTGGTCCTGAAGTTCGCATTTGAACTGGGCTAGACCCGGGCTCGCTCTCTGCTCTTCCCCTGCACCGCTACAGGATGGCCACCCCAACCTGCAATAACCCGTCCTAATACCTGAAATAAACTGAGTGTGAATTCAAGCCTCAGATCAAGGATTTCAGTAAAAGAACTTTTAGAAGATTCACAACCTCCGGGACAGGATGGGGACCCAGCGCCGAGGGCTGGGCACTATTCCTCTTCTCAGGGACCAGCTCAAGCCCCTCAACCAGGACCTTCCCCGGCCATGCAGCCCACGCCAGGGCCTCCCTCCTCCCCTGAGCGCCACAGCCCTGACGGGACCGCTGTCTAGAGCCTGGCGGTAACTCAGGTGGGGCTGTGTAAGGGCTCTGCACCCCACCACGCCCGCTCCCTAACACAGCCGAGCACAGAGCGGGCCCCTCACTCTGTGTTGGTGGGGGTGAGGCAGTGGTTTTCTGCAGGCCTGCCTTCTGCTAGGCTTCCTGGGGCAGGAAGAGGGGGCGAGCACTGGGGGTCATCCTGTGTCCCTAGTCCAGCACCAGAAGAAAGAACGGACAGCAGTGGACAAGGTGGGACCCCAAGGGGAGGAACAGGACGGGCCACCCCAGGGCTGGCCAGGCAGACATTTGCTTAGACACACCAGTAGCAGTGGGGCCAGCGGATGCTCAGCTTTGCCTAAGTACCTTCTAGAGGTAGGGCCTCTCCAGCTGCAAAGATGGGAGCAAAGCTCGCCTCCCCTTCCTGGCTCTCTCTTCCGGGCTCCAAACCCTCCAGTGGTGGGGGGAGCAGGGGCGGGGGTTGGAGGGGACGAGCTTACACTCCCCACGTGCCCCTTGGCAAGTGCCTGCCAGATCCAGACCCTAAGCCCCCATCTGTTACCTGGGTCCTCAGAGAAGGGTTGCTATGATGCTCTGAGGGCTGCAGCCACTTGACCAGGACAGAATGGGGGGCTCATAGGAGGAATGGGGAGAAGACTGCGGGGGAGCCCAGGACCCTCTCCACTCTTTGCAGAATTCTCAATTCTCCATGGACATTGGAGACCTCTGTCCGCTGGCTCCAGCCTGCCTTGCTGACCTCAGCCCTGGCCCACTCCCCAGCCCAGCATCCCTGTCTTCCCCATGCCCTGCAGTGATCGCTGAGGTAGCCATGTGCTGGCTCTGAGGAAGGCCAGGGGAGGCTGTATGAGAGAGGAAACAGCACCTTCCCGCCTCATGGTGCTTCCAGGGAGGGTGCTCTAGGCCCAGAGAACAGCCTTAGCAAAGGTATACAGGTGAGTCAGCTCCCGCACAGGAGGGAGGGCAGAACCATCCCCCCACCATCCAGCCACATTCTGGAGCCTACAGTTCCCCAGCTCAGGGACCCAGCCAAGGCTCCCCCAGCATCTGGGAAAGGTCTCAGGTTACAGCCCTGCCCACTGCCCCATCATCCAGGTATCCTGGACATCACCCCCATCTCTTCCAACAAGGTTGACAGGGTCAGAAGCATTCTGTGATTCCGTGAGCCCTTGTCAGAAGCAAGGACAAGCAGATGTACCCTTGGAATTAGGCAGACTGACGGCCGTCCTGCCTCTCCCCTGCCCACCTTTGCCCACCTGCTGCCTGTCCCTCCTCCCTGGGAGTCATGTGCCCAAGTAGGAAACCTGACCCCTTACCTGCCCTTTATCTCCAAAGGCATGGCCTCCAGGTCAGGGGTCTGACTCCCAGTGCCATTTTTGCCTGTGTTTTTCTGCCCAGGCTGGCGTCTGTCCTGCTAGAACCTCTGGCTGGATTCCCCGCCTTACCAAGTTAGGCTGTGTGTGGTGTCAAAAGGTGAAAAAGAGGGGAAACCATGATGCTTATATAGATAAAAAATGAACATATGTTCAAGACTGTGTTTAACTCAGTATTAACGAGGGAACCAGGCAGATGATACAATCAGTTTAAAGAACTCAAAGAAGCCTTAATTTATATGGAATAAAGGAATGTTTAAATAAATTTACAAACGGTTATAGAACTGGCTTTTTCCATTGGCCAGGGTGGGGGGTGGTCAATTAATTTCCCAGTGTGCAATTTATTTGCATGATTATAAAAAAGAATTATCTTGCATTACTATCATCTACAATGTACCAGTTGTGAAAAAAGAGATTTTTTTTTAAACATACAGAGCACCAGAATAGTGTATTCTAATCAAAACTATGCATAGTTTTCTACTGGAAACACCCAATATATTTTTTTCTTATTCAAGAATTCCTTACAGTGGTCCGACTCTCTGAGCTGTGGAGCAGAGGAAGTGGGGCTTAGTTAGTACTGGAGATATCAGGGAAGGCTTCCTGGAGGAGGAGAGGACAGGATAGGAAAGAGGAGGGCACTAGCAGAGACCACTAATTGTCCCTGAATATTTCTTCTCCTATCCTTCACTACTAATAGTATCCACTGTTCTTAGCTGGGCAAGGGGTGGTCCAGAATGAAGACTGTATTTCCCAGCCTCCCGTGTAGGTGGGTGTGACCATATGACTCAATTCTGGCCAATAGGATAAAAGTGCCATGAGGGACGTAGGGTGCATGCCCTCAAAAGGAAAAGGTATTACTCTTTGTCCTTCTCCTTTTGCTGACTGAAATGTGGAATTCAAGTTCTTGGACCATGAAGCAGAGGCTATGAGTGGAAGATGGCGGAGCAAGAAGGAAGGTCCTGGGGCCCCCTTGTTGAGTCACCCGACCAACTGTGGACTGCCCACCTCCAGATTTGTTTGGTGTGAGAGAGAAATAACACCCATCTTATTCAAACCACTGTTATTTGGGGTTTTCTGTTTTTCGCTGCCCTCGCCTCGACTTTACACCTGCACTGGGTAGAAACTAGGCCTGCCCCTCTTCTCTGACTCAGCTGACGTGAGAGGGGCTCACTCAGCGGAGGCTCAGGGGGTCATCAGGACAGGCGTCCCTTTCAGGAAGCCCACACTCTTAGGGGCTCATAGCCCTTCATGATTTTCCTGTCTTCACCCTTCTCCATGTCTCCCCAACAAGCGCCCCCTACTCCAGCTAAACAGGAACCCCCATTCTTTCCAGGCTCATTCCCACCTCCGTGCTTTTGTTCCCAACTCAAGGAGGAGCGGGCAGTGTGAACTGCCCATTAACCATGGAAGAAACTGGGAAAGCTGTGCAATTTTTACCATTAATAAAAACTCGGGCTGGAGAAAAACAAAAATCAGCTTGAAGGTATCAGAGAGTCAACACAATAGTGAAGAACCCCCCCAGACAGAGCCCCAGCGCGGCACGCGCGGCCTGCAGAGCCGTTTCTCGCGTGGGGGTGTTCCCAGCCCTAAAAAGGCAGCCGAGACACCGACTGGTACTTTGAGCAGCTTCTAGGTAGTGCTGCAGAGACAAAAGCTGGAGTCCAGGGCCTGCCAAAATTTGGGGCAGGATGTGTGTCTGACACTTATAAACCCACCGGCCATTGGGTCGGGACACTGAGAGGCTGGACTGTGGGAGTAAGGGTGACCTGGAAGTAAGCTGCACTTCACAGAGATGGCAGCACAGCTTTGAGTCTCAGTCCCTAAAACTGGATTAAAATGATCTCGAATTGCCAGTGAATCCAGGTATCTGGGACAGGGAAACGCAGTGGTCTCTGGAGGAAGCTAACATGATCTTAATCCTCAAAACATTCTCCAAACTAGTATTTAAAAATGTCTGACTCACAGCTAAGGCAACCAGGCACAGGCGGAGACAGGACAATGCGAATCAAGAGCTGGCAGAAATAACCGAGACCACAAACGCCCTCAGAGTGTGGTTGCAAAACCCCTGACTTCAGGCCGGACTGGGGCTGGGGCTCTTCATGAAACGCAGAAGCTCCTGAGTCCTTAAACCAATTTGAAGGAGTCAAGCGAACTTCTGAGGAGGGTTTGAAACACAAAGCAGTCAATCCTCAGCTCAGACAGAGTTTTCAGAATACGGAGGCCTGGCTGGCAGAGAGGAACATCATAAATGCTTCCAACATGCCCAAACTGTGCCAGAAGTTGGCGAGTGACCCCAGGACAAGGTGGCTCACTGATCCTACCTGCTGGGAACTGCCAGAGCCACTGTGAGACAAGCTGTCTGACTGGGCAGAAACTGCAAACTCCCCGACCGTGACTGCTGTCAGTGTCCTCCTCGGTGTGGATCTGGGCAGTGCGGATGAGAAGGAAGAAGTTGCAACACCTCCACCACCACCTCCTCCCAAAAAGGAGACCCATCCAGAGCCAATGGAAGATCTACCAGAGAAGAAGCAGACACTGAAAGAAAAAGAATTGGGGAATGATGCTTATAAAAAGACAGACTTCGACACAGCCTTGAAGCCACTATGGCAGAGCCAAGGGCCTGGACCCCACCAACGTGACTGACGTGGCCCATCAAACAGCCGTGCACTTTGAAAAGGGTGCAACACTGAACGCCAGGAGCTTTGAGAGAACGCCACTGAAGTGGGCCAAGAAGACTATCGACAGATTGCCAAAGGTTATGCTCGAACTGGTAACTTCAATTTCAAAGAAGAAAAGTACAAGGATGCCATTCATCTCCACATCGAGTCTCTGGCAGAGCACTGGCCCTCAGATGTCTTCAAGAAATGCCAATAGGAAGAGAAAATCCTGAAGGAGCAAGAGCAGCTGGCCTGCATAAGCCCTGGCCTGGCTTTCGAGGAGGAGAACAAAGGCAATGAATGTTTCAGAAAAGGGACTATCCCAAGGCCAGGAAGCTTTATACAGAAGCCATCAAACTGGACCTGAAAGATGCCAAACTACAGCGATCCAGCTGCCTGCTACAGCGAACTCGGGGAGATTCAGGGGGCACTCAAGGACTATATCCAGCTAGAATCGACCTTCATCAAGTGTTACATGTGGAAAGCAGCTGCCACAGAAGTGATTAAAGACTACACAAAAGCCGTGAAAGTCTACCAGAAGGCACCAGACCTGAACTCCAACTGTATGGAGGCAGCAGACAGCTACTGACGCTACGTGATGGCCCAGCCAGACCGACACAACAGCCCAAAAGATGTGAAGGGGGGATGGGCCATGACCACCTTGAGGTGCAGCAGATAATGCGTGACCCGGCCGTGTGGCTCACCCTGGAACAGACGCAGAAGTACCTGCAGGCACTCACTGAACATTAAAGGATCTCTCAATAGCACAGAAGGTTCAGAAGCTGAAGGATACGGATCTGACTGCAGTGCAGTGATGGCTTGCCCATCCTCCCTCTTCCTGTCGTCCGTCCTCCTGTGGAAAGAGGAGCTGGGATTGCAGCAAGCAGCACAGAGCAGAAGCGGGAGGAGGGGCAGAGTGACGACGTACCTCTGCACATCTGTACAGACCTACGTGGAAGATACAGAGATGTGTGCTCATGCTACTCATGCAGACGCTGCCTCTGGGCCCTCCCAGGACATGCACAGTCTCTTCTGCTCCCTTGAGTTCCAGGCCTCCTTCCCCGACCCCCAGTCACTGTCTCAGCTGCTCTCTTGTAGTTGGTTCTTTTTCATTTGGGACAGTGGGTATGTATGGGAGGGGAAGACGTTCTTCCCAACTGCCTTCACATTGTTAACTCCATGCCCTCTTCTCCAATAAACAAGCCAGTCGGGCATGGTTATAAAAAAGAGAGGGAAAAGAAAAAAAGAAACCCTCTCAGAGAGTCCAGATATTGGGGTCATCAGACACAGACTAAAAAACATCCAAGCTTACTATGCACAAAAAGATGAAAGGCTGAGAAAATTTTAAAGACCACAAAACTATAAAAAATGGCACAGATTTGAAAAAAAAATTAAAGTAGAAAAGCATAATAACTAATAACCCCGTGTATAGTTTTCACAGTCAATCAGACACAACTGCAGAGAAAACTAGTAAACTTTTACAGAAAAAAAAGATCAGGAAGACAGGTCAGAAGAAAATATTCATTATTAAACGTGAGGGAACTATATTCAATACCTTGTAATGGTCTATATTAAAAAGAATATGAAAAGAAATATGTATATATATACCTGAATCACTATGCTGTACACCAGAAACTAACACACTGTAAATTGACACTTCAATTAAAAAAAAAAGAATTAAACACAGAGAGACAAAAGAATAAAACACACAGAAGAGAGAACAGGCGATACAGAGGATACAATGAATAGGTCAAATATGCCTTTAACTGGAGTCAAAGAGGGGAAAGAGGTAAGGAGGTTGAAGCAATATTTTAAAAAATAATGACTGAAAATGTTTTTTAAATACTGAAGCCTTATGAATTCCAAGCAGGATAAATAAAATTATACACCTAGATACATTATGGTAAAACACTGGAAAACCAAACACAATTTTTTAAAAATCTTAAAAGAATTTGAGGGAAACAGTCAGCTTGCCTTCAAAGGAGCAAGAATTAGGTTGACAGCTGACTTCTCAACAGAAACAGCAGGAATCAGACCACAGAATGACAAACTTTTCAACGGGCTAAAAGAAAATGACTGTAGCTTCTAGTTCAAGACATTGCAAAAAATACATGTCAGAAAAAAATATATATGTCAGAAAAGGAGGCAAGATGAAGGTATTTGCAGACATATAACAACTGAGAGAATCTGTCACTAGCAGACCTAAGAGGCACTTTCAGGCAGAAGGAAGGTCAGATACGGAAAGGGAATAAAGATCTAGGCAGATACATACATAGATATAAAGATTTGTTTGTTTATAAATTTACACACATGTACATCTAAATTAATATTTTTACCTCCTTTAGTGGAAAATTTCTGTCTACATAGAAGAAAATAATAGAGCAATTCCACTATCATCTTCAATAATTATCAACACATAGACAACCTTGCTTCCTCCGTACTCCCCACACTCGGTTAAACTGGAACATTTTACTCAAACCCCACGCTTCATATAACATCACCTATGGGTATCTCAGAGGTATATCTTCAAGATAAGGATTTTTAAGAACAAAAGCACAGGACTATTACAAGACCTAAAAAGTAAAATGAATAATAATTCCTTAAAATCATCAAATCTCCAGGCAGTCCATCATTTACAGTCTAGTTATTTTGTCTCTTTTTTCAGATGGATGTTCACATGAAGAATCTTAAAACATCCTTTTATTGTATTTGGCTAATGGGTTTCTTGTGTCTGAGTTTCAAAAATTAATTTTAAAAAAACCCTCTTTTAATTTTGAAATTTTCAAATGTGAACAAAAGGAGAGAAAATAGCATAAAGAACCTCGTGGGAGCTAGGGTGTGTAGAAGGACGCTGCCCTCCAAATACTGGAGCTCAGTTAGGATTGCTGACGGCGGCTTCTGCTCACAGAGGTGCAGAAAGAGGAGCGCAGCCCCTGCTGCTGCACAGCCCTGCACTGTTGCAACCCCACCACATCTGATGAAGTGACATCCAGGAGATATAGAGGGCTGGCAACATTTTCACCCTCTTCATTTTTCATTTTTCCCCTTTTAGGAGCCAGACATTCAAAAACAACTGGAAAACTAGGATGTTCAAAACCAACTGCAAATATGAGAAAATTAGAAATGGACTGTGCATACCCCAAAGAAAGGCTCAGGAAAGAACTAAGAAGACATTAAGTTTATACCTCAGGCTGATCCTCAGCACATAGACAGCCTACAACAATAAAACACACACACACACACACTCTCTAAAGAAAATCAGTAACGGAAAACATCCTTGAAGAAGGGAGAGACTTAGACTTTTGGCGTTACCACATTATTAGATTCAAATAACCAGTGTTAAACAAAAAGTATCTCAATGCAGAAAAAGAAACAGGAAAGTACGGCCCATTCAAAGGAAAAAAGAAATCAACAGAAACCATCCCTAAAAAAAGACATAATGGCAAATATACTTAACAAAGTCTTTAAACAACTGTCTTAAAGATGTTCAAAGAACTAAAGGAAGATGGGATAAAATCAAGAAAACGATGTGTGAACAAAATGGAAATATCAATAAAGAGATAGAAAAACCTAAAAAGGAACCGAAAATTAATTCTGGGGCTTAAAGTAAAATAACTGAAATGAAAAATTCACAAGAGAGATTCAAAGGCAAATGTGAGCAGGCAGAAGAATTTGTGAACTTGAAGACAGGACAATGGAAATTATTAAGGCTGAGGAATAGAAGAAAAAAGTATGAAGAAAAGCGAACATAGCCTAAAGAATCTGTGGACACCATCAAGTGGACATGATACACATCGTGGGAATCCCAGAAGGACAAAGAGAAAGGGGCAGAGTATTTGAAGAAATAATGACTTAAAACTTCACAAATTTGATGAAAGACGTGAATATAAATATCCAATAAGCTCAATGAACTTCAAGTAAGATGAACTCAAAGGAGATCCACATGGAAACACACTATAACCAAACTTTCAAAGACAAAGAGTGAATCTTGAAAGCTGCAAGAGTGAGGCAAATAAACACACAGATTCCTCAGAAAGATTACCCAGAGATTTCTCACCAGAAAATCTGGAGCCAAAGAAGGAAGTGGGCCAATATATCCAAAGTGCTACAAAAAAAAAAAAAAAAAACTATCAGTGAAGAATCCTATATTCATGAAAATGGTCCTTCAAAAGGGAGGGAGAAACAAGATATTGCCAGATAAACCAAAGCTGAGAGAGTTCGTAACCACAAGACCTGGCCTGCAAGAGATGCTCAAGGGAGTCCTGCAACATGAAATGAAAGGACACTAGGCAGGAACTCAAGGCCATATGGAGGAAGAAAGATCACAATATAAATACTACATAGACAATTATAAAAGCTAGTATTATTGCAGCAATGGTTTCCAACTGCACTTTTTGTTTCCTATATGATTTAAGAAAGTAATGCATTTATAAGAATTATTAGTGTATGTTCTGGGGCACACAATACATACAGATGTCATTTTGTGACATCAACAACCACAAAAGGTGGGGCCAGAGCTGTAAAAGAACAGAGATTTTGCATGTTTTTGAAGTTAAAATTGTATAATTTCAAATTAGAGTGTTATAACTTTAAGATGTTAACTATAATCCCCATGGTAACCACAAAGGAAATAGCTACAGAATATACACAAAAGAACATGAGAAAGGAATTTAAACATTTCATTACCAAAAAAAAAAAAAAATCAACTAAACAACAAAAGACAGGAATGCAGAAAATGAGGGACAAAAAAAGCTTAGGGCATATAGAAAACAAACAGCACAGTGACACAAATCCCTCCTGATCAATAATTACTTTAAGTGTAAATAGATTAAATTCTCCAATCAAAAGACAGATTGGAAGAATGGATAAAAACACATGACCAAACTATACACTATCTACAAGAGACTTACTTGAGATCAGAGACACAAACAGATTGAAAGTGAAAGAACAGAAAAAGATATTCCATGCAAATAGTAACCAAAAGACAGGAGGGCTGGCTATATTACTATCTGACAAAACAGACTTTAAATCAAAAAAGTTTACAAGAGACAAAAAAGGACATATATTAATAAAAATTTCAATACAGCAAGAATATATATAACAGTTATAAACATTATGCACCTAATGACAGACCATATAAAAGAAGAAAGATTGAAAAAGTTGAAGGGCAAAATAGGCAGCTCTCCAACTATTAGTTGGAGACTGCAGTACCCCTCTCACAATTATAGACAGAACAACCAAGAGAAAGACAAACATCATAGGATATGACTTATATGTGGAATCTAAAAAAAAAGATACAAATGAACTTATTTACAAAACAGAAAGAAGATAAAATACTTAGGAATAAACCTGACCAAGCAGATGAAAGACTTATATGCAGAGAACTGTAAAACATTAACTAAGGAAATTAAAGGTGATTTAAAGAATTGGAAAGATATCCCATGCTCTTGGGTTGAAGAATTAATATTGTTAAAATGGCCATACTACCCAAAGCAATCTACAGATGCAATGCAATCCCTATCAAATTACCCAGGACATTTTTCACAGAACTAGAACAAACAATCCTAAAATTTATATGGATTCACAAAAGACCTAGAATTGCCAAAGCTGTACCAAAGAAAAAGAACAAAGTTGGAAGAATAACTCCGCCAGACTTCAAAGTGACAGTAATCAAAACAGCATGGTATAGGCACAAAAACAGACATGTGGATCAGTGGAACAGAATAAAGAGGCTAGAAATAAACCCAGACATCTATGGTCAATTAATCATTGACAAAGGAGGCAAGAATATAAAACGGAGAAAAGACAGTCGTTTTGACAAGTGGTTGGGAAGGCTGGACAGCTGCATGTAAATCAATTAAGTTAGAACAACTCCCTCAGACTATACACAAAAATAAACCCAAAATGGCTTAAAGACCTAAACATGAGACAGGAGACCATAAACCTCCTAGAAGAGCACATAGGCAAAACATTTTCTGATTGATACAAATCTTAGCAATGTTCTCCTATGGCAGTCTACCAAGGCAATAGAATTAAAGCAAAAATAAACAGATGGGACCTAATTAAACTTACAAATTTTTGCACAGCAAAGGAAACCACAAATAAAATGAAAAGACAACCTACAGAATGGGAGAAAATACGTGAAAACAGTGCAACTGACAAGGGCTTAATCCAGAATATATAAACAGCTCATACAACTCAATAATTAAAAAAAAACAAACAACCCAATCCAAAAATGGGCAGAAGACCTATACAAGAAATTCTCCAATAAAGACATATGAATGGCCAACAGACACATGAAAACATGCTCAACATTGCTAATTATCAGAGAAATGCAAATCAAAACTGTAATGATGTATCACTTCACATCAGTTAGAATGGCCATCATTAAGAAGTCCACAAACAACAAATGCTGGAGAGGGTGCGGAGAAAAGGGAACTCTCCTACACTGTTGGTGGGAATGTAGTTTGGTGCAGCCATTATGGAAAATAGCATGGAGATTCCTTTAAAAACTGAAAATAGACTTACCCTATGATCCACCAATCCCACTCCTAGGCATATGAAATTCTAATTTGAAAAGATACATGCACTCCAATGTTCATAGCAGTACTATTTACAATAGCCAAGACATGGAAGAAACCCAAATGTTCATCAACAGATGACTGGATAAAGAACCTGTGGTATATATACACAATGGAATATTACTCAGCCATAAAAAGGAATAAAATGCCATTTGCAGCAACATGGATGGACCTGGAGATCATCATTCTAAGTGGAGTAAGCCAGAAAGAGAAAGAAAAATACCATATAATATCCCTTATATGTGAAATCTAAAAAAAAGACACAAATGAACCTATTTACAAAACAGACAGACTCACAGACATAAGAGAACAAACTTACAGCTACCAGGGGTAAAGGGGGTGAGAAGGGATACATTGGGAGTTCAAAATTTGCAGATACAACTATATATAAAATAGATAAACAAGTTTTTACTGCATAGCACAGAGAACTATATACAATATCTTGTAGTAACCTATAATGAAAAATAATATTAAAATGAATATATGTCTGCATATGTATGACTGACATATTATGCTGTACACCAGAAATTGACATAACATTGTAAACTGACTATACTTCAATTAAAAAATGTGAAAAAGCAAAAAAAAAAGAAAACCCTCTCAACTTCCTCCTTTTTCTCTATAAAGTAACATTCCTTCCCTTTGTTTGTTGGACTTGCTCATGCCTTTTACTATAGCTTGCTTATCCCAAATTTCAATTCCTCTGCCATTTCCAAATAAACCCATTTTTGCTAGTAAAATAATTGCTTTATTTTTAAGGTCAACAATAGTATTTCATAGTATGGATGTAAAATGGTTTGCTTAACCATCCTTTGAGGGATATTTGGCTGTTCCACTTTGGGGCTATTACAAATAAATGTGCCATGAACAATCATATATAGGTTTTTGTGCAGACATAAGTTTTTATCTTTCTGAGATAAATGCCCAAGAGGCAACTGCTAGGTCATATAGAAGGTATACGGTTGGGTTTTAAAAGAAATTGCCAAACTATTTTCCAGAGTGTTTGTACCATTTTATATTCCCACAAACAATACAGGAGAGACCCAGTTTTACCTGAATCTTCACTGGGATTTGATACTGTCACCACTTTTTAGTTCAGCTATTCTAATAGGGACATAGTGTTCTCTTTCCCTGGTCTTAATTTGTATTTCCCTAATGGCTAGTGATGTTGAACATCTACTCATTTTTAAAACCTAAACAAATGTATTTTATTATTTTTTAATTGAAGTATAGTTGATTTACAACGCTGTGTTAATTTCTGGTGTACAGAATAATGATTCAGTTATATATACATATGTTCTTATTTATTTATTGAAGTGTAGTTGATTTACAATGTTGTGTTAGTTTAAATAATGGTATTTTAAAAGGCAACTTGGTAAGTGGTTCTCAAAGGGCGGCCCCTGAACCAGCAGCAACAAGCATCACCTGGGAACTTGTTAAAAATGCAAATTTTCAGGCTCCACCTCAGATCTACCAAATCAGAATCTCCAGAGGGTGAACAAGTCCTTCGGCTGATTCTGATACACCATAAATGGAAAGCCGGTATCATTTACTATAAATAGAAGGTAACTGTAAGAATGAATGTATCTGCATACCCCCTAAAACCATCTTGCCTTACCAATAGGTTCATGCACCAGACTTCGGGCAGGGCCTATTTATTGCTCAGCTCTGGGGACTCCATTCACAGAGATGATGATGAGAACACCCCTCCCCCACCCCGGAGTTCTGCAGTGCACAGCCTGCCCGACTTTAAGTGGCGGTTTCGACTCTCAGACACTCACCTAGTACTACCCACACCCCTCCCTGCCCTTAATTTGACCAAGAAAATCAAGGCTCTGAGGAGAGAAGAGATTTACCCAAGGTCACCCAGCAACCTGTTAGACTCCTCCTCCAGTGCTCTCCCCTCTGCTGGGACCCAGGGTGGGACCCACACAATTCTGAGCCTGTCCAAAGCCTGCCACTAATTACCACTGAGTGAAAAATCAGGTTCCAAAACACAGCATAGGGTACGATACCATTTTATGAAATTTATATTCACAGTTGCTAAAAGGAAAAACTCTATTCCTCTACATACTGAATACTCTGAAATCAAATATGCGAGTTTTCCCCCATGCCAACCATCTCCCCAGCTGAGTGTCCTACAATCCAGTCCTGACACTGTCTGTCTGGAGACAGCATCAGACCACACGGAGAAGGGCTCAGCCCCCACCTCAGACACCAATCAGAAGTCGTCGTTCCACCCCTCCCCTCGTTACCCGCACTTCTGTCCAACTTGGCTACACATCAGGGTTCTCAGAAGCCCCTCCCCAGTTTAGATAATGTGCGGTGACAGCTCACAGAAGTCAGGGAAAGACCCTTCTCCAACAGGTGAGCCCAATTCCTTTTTCAGCCGCCTCCTGGGCAGGAAACCTGGCGTGGAGTTGGGGGTACAAAGCCCAGTGTTTTCCATGCCTGGGGAGGCAGACTGGATGGGCACGGGGCTCGTGTTGGGTCTTGCAGGAACAGTGCTGCTGCGGGGCTGCAAGGAGGTGGCCAGCCTCAGGAGGACTCGTCCCTGGGATTCCCCCCCACCCCCCTGCAGCTGTGGCTGTGCGGAGCGGGAAGGAGGTGCACGGCGGGTTGTTTCGGACTGGCCACCTGATCCAGCCTGAGGAACTCATCCTGGGCCTAAAACCCTAGCCCCTCAGGCCCTCTCAGGGAAACACTCACCTTCATCGTGGGGCTGCAGAAGTGTGGCAGGTAAGAGGAGAGAAAGGCGAGGTGGGCCTTGGCGTTAGAAGCCAAAAAATCACATCCTGACCGGAGGCTGGACTAAACGTCCATCGTGATCTGTGCGGCAAAGGACAGGGTCTTCAGCTTGCCCCAGGCTTCCTGGGCCTCGCTGGAGTCCTCTCCTTATGGGCTCAGGGACTTGGGCTGACCCTGCCCCTCCCTGGGCCTCCCCTCCCCAGGACTGGGCTGGGGCTCTCAAAACCTCCCAGCTCTGACCTCCGCCTTTCTCTCAGGCTGGCAGGAGGTCGGACAAACGAGGCGTGGACTTCCCGGCCTGCCTCCAGCTCCTTATGAAGCCTCCCTCTCTCCACCTGTGAGGTGTGTGGGGCTGGGATGGCGGGCGCTCACCTGTGGGCCTCTGACTCCTCTGCCCCAGGTGGGCCTGGTGAGCCTGGTCTACACCCAATGCTCCAGCCCCCACCACTGGCCACCCAGCATTCTGTGACTTTCAACTGTTCTTCAGATGCTTCTCTTAGATTTCCTAGATAGTGTGTCATCTGCAGATACTAGTTTATTCTTTTCCAACATTTATGCTAATAGTTTTCTCCAGGGCTTATTTAACTAGAATAGAGTTTTCAACAGCAGCACTGTTGACATTTTGGGCTAGATAATTCTTTGTTACTGGGGACTGTCCTACGCCTTGTGGGATGTTAGCAGTATCTCTGGCCTCTGCTCTCTGGATGGCAGCATCACTCCCCAGTTGTGACAACTACAGATATCTCCAGGCATTGCCAAATATCCCCCGGGAGGCAGAATCACCCTCAGTTGGGAACCACCAGCCTTAGTATCTCTAGAACAACGCTGGATCGCAGTAATGAGAGCACATTGCTGTTCCCGACTTCAAAGGAATCCGTCTAGCATTCAAGTCCACACTAGTATCTGTGCCCTGCTGTCCAGGGCTATGCGTGAGCATAGTGTATGAAAGCTTGACTTCCAAAAAATGAAAAACATGACTTTCATTCAAATATTTAATTAATCAGTAAGATGGTAAAGTTAGTTCAAGGAACATTTTGAGAAGTATTTCTAGTGCATTGGGAAAGGCATTATGAAGTGTGTGCTGAGTTAAAGACAAAACGTAACAATGTCCTATGGGGCAATAAAACTGAAATCTTTGGGGTTAACTTTTTTACTGGGCAGAAATCTGTAAGTTAACATACAATTTCTCAGGTACATTTTCCTACCTTAGTGATTTTCAAAGTAAAGTCCCCAAACTGAAAATACCAGCATACCTGGGAACTTGTTGGGAATGCAATTTTTCAGCTCCCATCCCAGACCTCGTTGACTAGAAACTCTGGGGGTGGAGCCCAGCACTGGTTTAACAAGCCTTGCAGGTGATTCTGATACCCTCTAAAGTTTGAGAACCACTGCTCTAAATAGTCAAATTATCTTTATTTGTGAAACAAATCTGAGACAATGCTCCAGTATGACATTAAAAGGATAAGCCACCCACCTTTTGGCCTTATTTCCAAATTTAAATTTGTCTGTTTGATGTCTCTTGTTTTGTTTTTCAAATACTCTATCAACTTAAGGCAGTTTTCATCTATTCGTAATTTTTTTCTTTTTTCTCCTTTTTAATAAGAAATGGTTTCCCAAATTTATCACTTGTTTTCTTCTCACCTATTGAGATGATGAAATGTAAGCTGAACAATTCCTATACTCTTTAAATTTTTCTTTGACATGGTGTATTTCAACACGCTGTTGCCTTCAACGTGATTATGATTTTTTAAAAAGCTCTTCATAAGTGAGATCATTCTAGCAGACTGGGGAAGCTTTCCATCTCTAGGGAGCTGTTTAATCGTCATGGGTTCTGTCTGTCCTTTAAAAGTTTAAAAGCCTTCAACAATAAAGCCAGCTGGGCCTAGACTACGGGTAGGGGCATGGAACTGAAGAGATCTCAAACTGCTCAATTTCTTCTTTGGTTATTAGTCTATTCTCTAGTGTATTTTTATTGTTGCTGTTTTGGTTTTTTTTTATTTTTATCTCTTCAAGTGGACATCGGAAACTTAGTTTTCCTCGACCATCCATTAGCTCAAACTCGCCAGTTAAGCAGACCGAAGCAAGTTTAAAGCCACCCATTTTACTCCCATTAAATTGGGAAAAATTAAAATAAACATCTGATGTTGGTAAAGCCACAAAAGAGTTCACCTGAGCATGTCAAGTGTTGCAGGCCTTTTTGCTAGGCAACTAAGGGGACTCATCAAAACGAAATAAAATACCCTAGCACCTGAAGGAGATATCTGGAGTACCGGTAATGTTTCCTTATTTGGGTGCTGATTACATGCAGTGTACAGTTCATGGAAGTTCATTAAACTTTGTACTTACACTATATGCAATTTCTTGTGTGTATATTATATTCCAACAAAGTTTTTAAAAATACGGGGGAGAGGGTGTGGCTCAAGTGGTAGAGCGCATGCTTAGCATGCACAGGGTCCTGGGCTCAATCCCCAGTACTTCCTATAAAAATAAATAAATAAGCAAACCAAATTACCTCCGCCTAAAAAAACCAATACGTCTTTTGCCACAGCCCACAGCTACGTGTAAAGGCATCGCTTACTGACGCAAACCATGGAAACGACCTGAATACCCCCGTACAAGGGGTAAGACACTAAGCACCAGACCCAGGCCTGGGCTCCCGCTCCCTTAAGGTGAACAAATTAAACGGTTTCCCCTCCCTCTTCCTACCGCTTAGGGCCTGCCCTCGGTTAACCTGCGGGTTGGCGCTGGGCCCTCGCGGGGAAGGCTTCCGGAGACTGAGGGGCCTCGCGTTACGAGCCGGGCATCTCGGGGCAGGACGCCCCGCCCCCGCGAAGGCCCCGCCCTCCCCCGCGGAGCCCCGCCCCGGGCCACGTGACCGCCGCGTCAGCTGACCGGGCCCGACCGGAAAGAGAAAGTCCTGGACCCGGGCGTCCCGGCGCGATGGTGAGGCGTGAGGGGTGATGCGAGGCCGGGGTGCTGGGGGCGGGAAGGGCAGGAGCCCCCAGATCTCACCGCTGCCGCTGCGGGGAGGGTGGGGCGCTGCGAGCGAAGAGATTGGGAGTCTGCTGGGTTGCCTCAACAGACACCTTGTGTGCAGTCGTGAAGCCCGAGGGTCTGGTAGAGAAAAGCCCCCTTCCGCCGCTCTCCCCAGCAGGATGGGTAGGGCGGGGCAGGAGCTGGGGTTCGTCTCTCCAGGTCTTCCTCTACCCTGATAATAGGACCTCCCAAAGTGCCCACTTCCCAGCCCTCCTGTGGGACTTGGGGAAGAACTTGCTTGTAATTAGGCTCAGTCTTCCGCAATGTTAGGCAGGCCCTTCACTGTTCTCTGTCAGAACGGAGTAGGTTTGAGGTTGGGACTCTCCAACGGATCCATCCATTCATTCCTTCAACAGATTGTGAATGTCTTCTTTATACCATGTACTGCCAGGCACTGGGAATTCACCTGCAGGAGGGAAGAGCAAAGTTGGAGGCCTGAATGAGCAGTCATAGTTAAGACGTGAGGGGAAGGGGCCTAACTTGCCTAGTGTAAGGAAGGCGAGGATGACATCACCCGAGGGCCTGGGAGCAGGAAGAAAGGTGGCTGGGTCAGTGCAGTTTGTGCACCACAGGGTAGGAGGCATGGCGGGGGCTGCTGGTGGGAGCTACGTCTTCAGATGGGAACAGCATTTAGAGACTCAGATGAGAGAGAGCATGGTTTCCTAGAAATGAATGCGTTTCACTACCTGGAAGAGTAGAAATTGGAGGCTAGTGAAAGATGAGGCTGGACAGGCAAGCAAAGACCAAAGCTTGCTGGGTCTTGAGAGCCACATGGAGGAGATTGGACTGTAAGAAGAGGGCACTGGGACGCTAGAAAGGGCCTTTCCGCTAACTTGTGGAGGGAGCAAGAGAGAAACAAATTGCCCAGCCTGGGGCAGCAGGAGATGGAGTGGAAGGTGGAGAGAACAGAGATGGAAGTGGAGGAAATTAGGGCTCAGGGCTCAGGGCTCAGGAGTTAAATGCATGAGGGAAAAGGGAGCTGGAGGGGTCTGGGCTTGGTTCTTAGGTGGAGGTGCTCAGTGGGGTGGGAAGCCCAGGAGAGGGGGAGCAGGTTTCAGTAGGAAGAACACCGGTTACCTTGGTACACGCTGGGTGAGTGAGGTGTCTGAGCTGCCCACACAGGTGGCTGGCTAGGAGGCAGTCTAGATTTAAGAGTCTGGAGCTCAGAAGAGAATCTACAATGGCAGTTATAAATTTGGGAGTTGTCAGCATAAAGATGATCTTTGAATCCTAAAAATGTGTAACCTTTCTCAATGAGAATGTGAGTTGGGAAGAGAGGTCCCTAGGGCAGAGCCTAGAGACATGCCAGCATTTTAAGAAATTACACCAGGAACATGTTCTTGTGGTAAAAATGTAAACAATATAGAGATGATAAAAGACGTCTATGGGTAAAAGTCAGGGGCCCAGGATCTTAGGGAAAATATTACATCTTAATTTTCACTAACTTCAAACTGAAATATATATTTCCTTCAATTATGAATGTTGACAACAAACCCCAGTGTTATTAGCAGCACCTGTGACATTGTCACTACGAGAAGTCAGGTATTTTCACGTCACATCACCGCTGTTGGCATTGTTTACATCTTGTTTAGGCTCGTTTCTAAGTTACTATGGTTATTAGACTTGAAATATATGTCACATCACCAGTTTTAAATATTTCGATAACTTTCAATTAGGTTCTTTTATTGTGTATTTTTTCTATGTATTTTATACATTTAAAAATGTTATTTTGAGAAAGGTCTATAAACTTCACCAGATGCCAGATGAGTCCAGGGCACAAAAAGGTTAAAAAGCCCTGGAATAGAGAAGTGAATGCAAGACTGTCCTGAACACCCTGTCACCTCGCCAGCAGTCCCAGTCCCTGGCTGCAGAGTAACGGCCGCAGGCAGTCTGATCACCATTTGAAGGCTGGGGAAACGAGGGTGAGGCAGCAAATGAGACAGAGGCCAGGCCAGAGGGAGGAGTACAGAAGGACATGCTGCTTTGAGAAGGATGGGTTTGTGTCAGATGCTGCTGAGGAGTTAAGGGAGAGGATGACGGGACTTAGTGGCGAAAGTCACTTTTGACCATAGCTAGAGGACTTCATTGGAGGCCCGAATAGAAGCCCCACCTTGGACAGGCAGTGGGGTCCCTGAGGAGCAGTTGTATGGGAGGCACCTGGCCACACCCCAGCCCGCCCTCCAGCCTGACCGCCTGCCTCACTCCCTTGCAGAGGTTCCGGTTCTGTGGTGATCTGGACTGTCCTGACTGGGTCCTGGCAGAGATCAGCACACTGGCCAAGATTGTTGAGTGCACAGGGTCTTGGGGGTGGGGGAGGGAGGGATGGGGTCTCTGGGGATGGAGGGTGGTGAGGTCACTCTGGGGTTGGGGCCTCAGCACTCTTTGGCTATCCTCTAATGCTGTGTGACTTTGATCACGTGGCCAGTCCTCTCTGAGCCAGCCCCCTAGCATGGTGGGGTGAGGTGGGCCAATCTGGCTGATAGAAGGCCTTCCCCTCCAGTCTTCCGTGAAGCTGAGGCTGCTGTGTAGCCAGGTGCTGAAGGAGCTTCTGGGACAGGGGATTGATGTGAGTGCAGGGCCCAGCACCCCCTTGTCCCACGACCCTGTGACCCCTCTGCCTGACAGCGCACCAGACCCAGGGAGGTGGGTGATCAGTGTCCCGCCCTCCCTGGATCCTCCCGTCATTACCACAGGGTGCAGGCCGGGGGCAAAGGGCTGGTCAGCAGGGGTCTGGCACCCGCTGAGGGTCTCCTTTCCCTGTAGTACGAGAAGATCCTGAAGCTCACTGCTGATGCCAGGTTTGGTGAGTATCCCACTGGGTCCACAGACCTCTGGGCGACCCTGGGTATTCAGCCTGGGGCCTGGCACCGAGGCCCCTCCCCCCACAGCCCACCTTGACTCGCCTGCCTCAGCAGAGGAGCATGAGGGAAGATGCTGCCAGTCCTGCCCCCAGTGTCCTCTGCCTGCTCCTGGTGGGGCAGTAGCTGTGCTCAGTGCTCAAGGAGGCCTTGGGGCTCTGTACTGAAGATAGTGGGGCAAAAGGATGTGGCTGGGGCCACAGTGACACCCCCTACTCCACCCACGGGTCCCCCCAGAGGCAGGTGATGTGAAGGCCACGGTGGCAGTGCTGAGCTTCATCCTCTCCAGCGCGGCCAAGCATAGCGTGGATGGCGAGTCCTTGTCCAGTGAACTGCAGCAGCTGGGGCTGCCCAAAGGTACAGGGACGAGGGCAGGCAGGTGGGGAACCTGTGGGCCGAGGGCTGCTGGGCAGAGGCCAGGCTGTGTGACCCTGAGATGCACCTTGCCCTCTCTGGGCCAGGAGCCCAAGACTGGCCCTCTGACCAGCCTATGCCCCAGCCCCCACCTTCTAGCTCAGGGACTGCCCTCTGCCCCCAGAGCACGCGGCCAGCCTGTGTCGCTGTTATGAGGAGAAGCAAAGCCCCCTGCAAGAGCACCTGCGGGCCTGCAGCCTTCGAGGTGAGTGTGGGGCGGGCTAGGGTAGGGGCTGGGCCCCATGCTAGGTGTGTGCAGCCCAGGAGGTGCCTGTCCTGAGAAAGGAGAGTTAACCGCATCACATGTTGGGCAGTGACAGAGCTGGGAGTCCTGACTCCCGCCCAGGCTTCTTTCCTCTGAGGTCGGCTGTGGGTAATCTGAGCTTCTGATCATTGAGCACCTGCCCTGGGTCAGAGATGAGAACTTCTCAAAGGCCACACAGCCCTGAAGGGTTCAGGGCTGAGCCAGGGTGTGGGCTGAGGGCCGCCTTGCTCTCCTGCCTGTGACCCTGAGCCCCTCGCCGTGTCGCAGTGAACAGGCTGGCAGGCGTGGGCTGGCGGGTGGACTACACGCTGAGCTCTAGCCTGCTGCGGTCCGTGGAGGAGCCCATGGTGCACCTGCGGCTGGAGGTGGCAGCTGCCTCGGGTGCCCCGGCCCAGCCTGTTGCCATGTCCCTCTCAACAGACAAGTTCCAGGTCCTCCTGGCAGGTGAGGCTCGGCTGTACCTGGAGGGTGAAGGGCCCCCCAGATCCTGCCTAACTGCTCCCCGCCTGCCTCCCTCTTCCCTTGCAGAACTGAAGCAGGCCCAGACCCTGATGAGCTCGCTGGGCTGAGGAGGAGAGTGTCTGCGCCCGCCCGGAGCTGCCCTACCTGTGGCGGGTGGCTGCCCTCTGAACCTCCCTTTAGGAGGTGGCCCCAGCTCCGGGGTCTCTGGCTTCCTGGGTCATCACCTGAGTGTTCAGCGTAGGGATCCTGAGACCTCTGCCAGCATTGCCTTCTCTCCCCCGTGAAGGGCACTTGTCAGTGGTTTTCATGAGCAGAAAGAATAAACAGACGTGCAAGAAGTGTGAAGGAGCATGTGCATGGGTTTCTTTTGGGTTCAGAGCCATTTTCGTGAGAGAGACCAAGTGACATACGGCCCTCCCTGACCCATCACGCATTTTTCTCTTCTCAGCTGCTGATTGAGGCAGCTCGGGTGAGGCAGAACAAGGGCTGAAATGAAACAGCTTATCCGTAGACAGAACAACCAGGGTTCTAGCTCCCAGTCCTCCCGTGCTCTTGGCTCTGCCGTCTCTGTGCTGGTCTTGTCCGTAGGCTGGCAGCAAGTGGGTGTCCCAACACCAGAGCCCCAAGTAGAGAAAGGAGAGCCCTTGCCTTCCTGCCACCTTCTTTAGGAAGAGAGAAGGGCCCATGCCTGAGCCACTCATTGGCAAGAGAAATGGGATAATGGACTGAATGTTTGTGACCATCACCCCCTCTCCCAATTCATGTGTCAAAGCTCTCACTCCTAGTGAGATGGTGTTAGGAGGTAGGGCCTTTGGGAAATAATTAGGTTTAGATGAAGTCATGAGAGTGGGACCCTCTTGATGAGATTAGTGCCCTTATTAGGAGAAAAGACTCTCTCCCGACAAGCATGTACCAAGGCCACATGAGAACATAAGGAGACAGCTGTCTGGCAGGGCAGGAGAGAGCCCTTACCAAGAACTGCTTTCTGCCTTGAACTTGGACTTTCCAGCCTCTTCTGTGAGAAATAAATGTCTGTTGTTTAAGCCACTTAGTCCATGGTATTTTGTCATAGCAACCTGAAAACACCAAGACAAATGGCCCCCCAGGGCTGACTTAGGCCAGTCAGGGGCCCTGGTAGAAGGGACTGATTCCAGGGCTGGGGCAGAGAGAGAACGAGGTGAGCCTAGAACATCCTGGGGTACAAGGAAGCCATCAAAGAATAATGTGTCAGGTCGCTAGGCGCCAGCTCGTCCCCCTGGCCAAAGACGGGATGATTTAAGCATCGAAGAGATAAGGACTGACTCCCTCCTGACTTCTGGAAAAATGGAGCAGATGGGCTTTTCCCTATTTATCCCACTCAGTACAGCTTGGACATTGTACATAAAACAAACATAAGATTGTGAGAGGGCCGAGAAGGAGGCAGACTGGCTGGGATCCCCAGGACCTGAAGAACAACACAGCAGAGCATTTCTTAGATTTCCTCTTTGCTTCATGTATCCCAAGCTTGGGTGCTGAAGAAGCAGGCCACCTGGAAACACCAACACACAGACACAAGAAGCCCTCACAAAAGCCTGCTCTCTCCAGGCAAAGGCCTGGCAGGACAGAAGAGTTACAGACAGTAGCTGCTGTGCTCCAGCCAGATGCCCCCTCCTGCCCCTGCCCGCACAGGCTGAGTGGGAGCTTAGACTCCCAGCCCACCTGGCAGTGAGGAGGTGGCACACCCCTTTCCCCACTGGCACTGATGTAAATAAGATCCAGGGTTTTATAACAATACCCAAAATGTCTCAGATTCAGATTTTAAAAATCATTGTACCAAGAACCATGAAAATCACAACTTGAATGAAAAAAGGGAACAGATGCCAACACCAAAATCTTCCTATGCCAAGCATCTTAAAGCAGCTGTCATTAAAAAAAAAGGCTCAGGCCTCATCAGAAGGCATAAGGAACCAGGTAGAAATTTTTAGAACTGAAAATTACAATAACCCAAGTAAAGATCTCAAACAGTAGGAGAAAGGATCAGTGAATCTGAAGATAAATCAATAGAAATTATCCAATCTGAATAACAGAAAGAAAATGCTTGGAAAACAAACGAACAAACCTCAATAAAACAGAGCCTCAGGGACCTGTAGGATTGTAACAAAAGATCGCGTATTCGTATCTTCAGAGTCCCAGAAGGGGAGGAGAGAGGGTGGGTCAGAAAAAGTATTCAAAGAAATTATGGCTAAAATTTTCAAAAATATGGCAAGAGACACAAACCTATAAAGAAACTGAACCCCATGCAGATTAAACCCAAAGAAATCTCTGCTAGGACACATCATCATCAAACTTCTGAACACTAAAGAAAAGAAAGACTCTTGAAAGCAGCAAGACAGAGATGACGCCTCACCTACAGGGGGAAAACAGTTCAAATGACACTGAATTTCTCACCAAAAACCATAGAGGCCAGAAAGAAGCAGCACAACATTTTTCAGGCCCTGAAAGAAAATACGTGTCAACCAGAATCCTCTATTCAGCAAAAGTCGCCTGAAGATGTAAGGGGGGGTAAAGAGTGAAACTGGAACATCTCTCACACCGTATACAAAACTAAACTCCAAACGGATTAAAGACCTAGATGTAAGATGGGAAACTATAAAACTCAAAGAAAACACAGGCAGAACACTCTTTGACATAAACTGTAGCAGTATTTTTTTGGATCTGTCTCCTAAGGCCAAGGAAACAAAAGCAAAAAAAATGGGACCTAAGTAAACTAAAAAGCTTTTGCACAGCAAAGGAAACCATAAACAAAACGAAAAGACAACCTACTGAAAGGGACGAAATATTTGCAAATGATATGACCGATAAGGGGTTAATATCCAAAATATATAAATAAGTCATACAACTCAATATCAAAAAACAGACAACCCAACAAAAAATCAGGCAGAAGACCTGAGTAGACTTTTTTTTCCAAAGAAGACATACAGATGGCCAACAGGCACATGAAAAGATGCTCAACTTCACTAATCATCAGAGAAATGCAAATCAAAACCACAATGAGGTACCACCTCACACCTGTCAGAATGGCTGTCATCAAAAAGTCCACAAATAACAAATGCTGGCGAGGAAAACAGTATGGAGGTTTCTCAAAAAACTAAAAGTAAACAGCCATCTGAGCTAGCAATTCTACTCCTGGCTGTATATATCGAAAGAAAACAAAAACTGATTCAAAAAGATACTTGCACGCCAGTGTTCATGGTGCCATTATGTACAATAGCCAACATATGGCAACTTAAGTGCTTATCAACAGATGAATGGATAAAGAAGATGTGAGATCATTTGTATATATGTGTATGTGTATATAAATACACATACACATATTACGCAGCCATAAAAAAGAATGAAATTTTGCTGTTTTCAAAATATAGATGGACCTGGAAGGTGGTATATGAAACAAGTCAGACAGAAAAAGATAAATACTGAATGATATCACTTATATGTGGTATCTAAAAAAATAAACAAATGAATATAGCAAAACAGAAACAGCGTCACAGATACACAGAACAAACCAGTGGCTACCAGTGGGGTGGTGGAAGTGAGGAAGGGCAAGATAGGAGCAGGGGAACAAACTGCTATGTACACGATAAATAAGCCACAAGGACATACTGCATCAGGAAGGAAGAACAATGGGAAGAGTAAAAATATGGATGCAGTAAACTTTCCTTCTCTTGAGTACTTTGAAATTATGTTCAATAGTTGAAGCAAAACAAAAAATTTGTTGGATGTGGTTCTCAATGTATGTAGAGGAGATATTTATGGTTATTATAAACGGGAGGGTAAAGGGAGGTAACGTTTCTATATGTCACTCAAATTGATAAAGTGTCGATACCAGCGCACTGGGACAAGCACATACGCGTGTACAGTGTGTGTACAGTGTGTGTACAGTGTGTGTATGGTGTGTGTACAGTGCAATACCTACAGCAACCACCTCGAAGGCTATACAGTGTAACACAACCCAGGTACGTCAAACCAGAATTCTAAGAGATGTGCAAGTAGCCCACAGGAGGGCAAGAAAAAGAAGACAAAAATGAAGTGGCAGACAAAAAAGTCACAAGGAAAGTTCTAAGTCTCATCAAATGTATAATATAAGCTTGCTTTCCCACATAGCATTCTCTTGTCTGTGTTATCACAGAATCCCACAGACACCCTCTCATTGCTATTGTAACCCTGCATTGTAATTTTGTATTTACTCACTTGCCTTCTACCAGCCTTTTGTAAGGATGGGAATTGTGTTTCCATGTTTGTAGAGCCCCAGTGACTAAGAAAGTGCTCTTTCAATAAATGAGGGAAAGATAAAGATTGCAACAGATTTAAAGATCCTGAATGTGAAAAAATCCCTGAGCCCACGAAAGATAAAGTCTCCCCTCCTGACCCCGTCCGCAGTTCAGTCATAATTTGTCACCATTGGATGTTACTGCACCAAATTCTTAGTCTGGAAACAGATCATAAAAGAGAAGAATGTCAGAATGTATTCTGTCTTTTTGGTATTTCAGGATAACCAAATAGCCCTAGTCAATGAGGTAAAGCTTTTCTTCACAGAAGAATCCCAGCTATTGTAGAAGGAATGACAGAATTAGAAAATCACCATTTTGGGAAGGAGGGCATAGCTTAGTGGTAGAGTGCATGCCTAGCACGCACGAGATCCTGGGTTCAATCCCCAGTACCTCCATTATAAATAAATAAACCTAGTTACCTCCCCCTCCGAAATGAAAGAAACAAAGAAAATCACCATTTTATAACTCCCAATGAAATATGTGATTGAGGCAAGGATCACCAAGGATGATAAAGCCATTAGATGAAAAGTTGATGTGATGTGAAACCAGGTATTTGCTTGGTACTGAAGAATTGCCTCACGTAAAGAACCCAATGTTCCTCAGTGGTAAGTGGATAAACACGCTGATATGACTACACAGTGGACTTACTACTCAGCAATCAAAAGGAATGGACTGATTAAGCATGACAACATGGATGGATAACAAATGCATTATGCTGTGAGGAAGAAAGCAGACTCAACAGGCTACGTACTTAAGATTGCTTGAAGAGGCATACCTCGGAGGTGCTGCAGGTTCGGTTCCAGAACACTGCAGTAAAGCAAATATTGCAATACAGCAAGTCACAAGAACTTTTTGATTTCCCAGTGCATACAGAAGTTTTGTTTATGCAATACTGTAGTCTACTAAGTGTGCAATAGCATTGTGTCAAAGGAAAAACAATACGCAAACCCTAATTTAAAAACACCTCACATATATCTGGAGAAAACTCTAAATTTGAAAAGATACATGCACCCCAATGTTCACAGCAGCACTGTTTACAACAGCCAATACACAGAAGCAACCTAAATGTCCATTGACAGATGAATGGATAAAGATGTAGTATATATACAATGAAATAAGACTCAACCGTAAAAAAGAATGAAATTTTCATTTTCAACAACATGGACAGACCTAGAGATTATCATACTATGTGAAGTATGTCATACAAAGACAAATATCATATGCCATCACTTATATGTAGAACCTAAAAAATGATACAAACTTATTTACAAAACAGAAACAGACTCGCAGATATAGAAAACAAACTCATGGTTACCAAAGGGGAAAGTGGGGTAGGGGAGGGATAAATTAGGAGGTTGGAATTAGCAGATACAAACTACCATATATAAAATAGATAAGCAACAAAGTTCAAATGTATAGCACAGGGAACTACATTCAATATATTGTAATAACATATAATGAAAATATGAAAATGAACATATGTATACATGTATAACTGAATCACTGTGCCGTAGACCAGAAAGTAATATACTGTAAATCAACTATACTTCAATTAAAAAAATACTTTTTGCTAAAAAATGCTAGGCCAACGCAGGGTTGCCACAAACGGTCAGTATGTAAAAGCATGCAGTATCTGTGAGGCCCAATAACGTGGAGCGGGATAAAATGCGGTATGCCTGTGTATGATACTGACAAAAACTACAGGGGTAGAGAACAGATCAGTGGTTTCCAGGGGGCACCGTGGAAGTGTTGGCTAAAAAGGTGCATGGGCAAATTTGGGGGGATAATAGAAGTATATTATCTTGATTGTGGCGATGGTTATGTGGGTGTATTTATCTGTGAAAACTCACACTCTAAAAAGGATGAATTTTACTGTACGTAAATTATACCTTAATTTAAACAAACAAAAGAGACCCACAAAACAAAGAAGTCACCCCTGGATTACTTAGGGGTCACAAGGTATGAGACTTACCTTTACAACGCAGAGATCTGGCTGTCACAGCCTCACCAGTGATCAACTTCAGCCTCACAGAAGTGGGACAACCAGATGTTAGGGGCCTCCTAATGTGATGCAATTTGGAGTCAGAGCAGAACCTAGGAAATGTATGTATCTCCAAGCCTTTAGATCTAATTACTGGTGTGCAGGGGAAACTACAGATAGAGGAACAGGTTAACAACACTCAAGGAAACATCAGACAAATCTAGAATGTGACGGCGCATCTCAAATGACAACTGGTTTGGACTTTTCAGGAAGGTCAGTATCATGAAGACCAAAAAAAAAAAGGATCGGGTAGTGAGGTGGGTAGGAGATGGGGAGGGTGGTCCAACCTAGATTAAAAATTACCAAAGAGACATATAATCCTTGTTGGGACTCTGCCTTGAACAAATTAGCTATAAAAGACATTTTGGGGACAATTAGGAAAATTTGAATGTGGGCTATGTATTAGACGATATTAAGACATTATTGTTAATTCTTTGGTTTGATAAAGGTATCGTGGCTTTGTAGGGTATCACTTTCTAGAGATGCATGCTTAAGTATTAGAGAGGAAGTGTCATAATTTGTCTCATTTACTTTAAAATACTTCTGTCAAAATAAATGAATAAATAGATGAAGAGGGGAGGAACAAGTAGTGGGAAGGGGGTAAATCAGGGCTATGGGTCAGGCACAGTGCCCACTACCCTTAAGATGAAGTGCAAATTCCTTAAGGAGGCCTCCGGAGGCCGGACAGGACCTGACCTTGCTGTGTGTCCGTCCTCACTCCCAGCACTGCCCCCAGCCACACACGCCTTCTTTCAGTGGGCCAGTCGCTCTCTGGCCTCCAGACCTTTGCACCGACTGTTCTTTCCGCCTGCCCTATTGACTTGACCCCACTCTTTGCCAGATGGCTCCTTCTGAGGTCTCAACCTAAATGTCACCGCAGAGGGACCCTCCCCCACATCGGAAGTGGGTTCCGCTTCTAGGCCCCTGCTTTTTGTTGCTTGGCCGCACTTCCCACTCGACAGGTGGTGATGACGTTCTGTTTATGCGTTCTGCCTGACTATGCGTAGACACTTAGGGCCACCACCGGGTCCCCAAAGCCTGCATTTATCGCGCCCCTGTGCGCGCCCCGCGCACAGCTGCAGGCGCCTCTGCATCGGGACGCTGCTGCTGTTTCCTGCTGGGAGCGTTGACCCTGTCCCGGACTAGCCAGGTGACTTCCCACAGCCACAGAGAGACAGCTGCAACCCCGGACCTCAGGCCTGACCCTGATTCCGCCGGCGCCAAGCAGCAGGAAGCCAGGTTCTTCCGCTACCTCCCAGCCTTTCCCATACCCCGGGCCCCCCAGCTCGGGGGCCCCCACAACCTGCCTGAGGAACTACACTTCCCAGCAGGCGCTGGAGCAGCGACCACAGGCCCCGGCGCGCTCTTAGGCGCCGCCCCGCCCCCGGCACTAAGCCCACAGTGGCTGCAGGCCGGTGGGAGCCGCGCGGGGCGCAGGTAGCCTGCGGCGGGGGCCGGGGCCGGGGGGTGTGTGCAGTAGAGCTGAGGAGAGGACGGGGTTGGGGATCGTGGGGAGGAGAGGAGCCAGGCTTAGCCGAGGACAGGCAGCGGGGGTGGGGGATGTGAAGGTGGGAGGCGAGCCATAGAGCGTCCACCCCTAGCGAAATTAGGAACCTGGAAGTTTACCTTTTCCCGCAAAACGAACCCTTTCGGGTGCCAGCCCGGGGCGGCGCTGAGGTTGGGGATGGAAAAGGGCAAAGGAGTCGGCCCTGGCTAAATACCTCCCTTCTTCCCGACAACCATCTCCGCTTTCGATGCCGCAACGCCCCGGGGAGGAGGAAAGTGGCAAACTCCTCCCTCCGCCCGGTGGGAACCGGCGAGGGTCAGAAAGAGGGGTACGCGCTTCTCTCGGCGTCAGGCCCTGACCTGGGTGTTTTCTCTGCCTCCCGGACCACGGCCTGGAGCTGGGGAGCCCTGCCTGCTGCCCCTGCCCTCACCTCGGAGTCGTGTAGACCTGGCTCCCTCGCTGATGGGCCTGGGGACACCTGTACGCCTTCCTCCTTGTCCTCCTGATGGTCCTGACCAGTGGGTGGTGACAGGCTTGTCTTCACTGCCTGCTGAACCTCCGAGCTTCAGTTTTTTCAGCTCTTTTCTCCCAGGCGGGGTCAGGTTCATTCTCTCAGTCATTGTGGCAACAGATGCAGGCCTGATTCTCAGCGATGGGGTGATGAGCAAGCAGAGCTTCCACTCTAGGGTGGGGGTGGAGGTAGAGGCAGACAGGACAAAATAAAATAATTTCAGGTTCTGGGAGTGCCCGAAGAAAGGAAAACGTGCAGGGCGTGGAGCGGGGGGATGCTGCCTTGGATAAAATGGTCAGGGAGGGCCTCTCTCAAGTGTTCCGGGACTGAGGAGGCAGCAGGGGTGAAGGCACGCGTGAAAGAAGAGCTGTGTGCTTGCAGCAGGTGAGTTGGGGGGAGCCTGGGAGGAAATGAGATGATGGCACGTGCCCCAGAAGGATCTGGATTTTATTGTAAAATCAGCAAGGCTTCATGGAAGCCTGTGGAAGGTGTTTGTGAGCAAGGCAGTCATACTTTCCTATACCGAGCTCCCCAGTGTCCTGGGCTTTCTCAGCATTTTCTGGTGGGGCCAGGGGCTGTGACCAAGCCAGCTGACTTTCCTGCCAGCCCCAGTTGAACATGGCCCCCTCTGACACTCTGGGTTCTCCTCTGAAAATAATGTGAGGTGGTAACTCCTACCTCACAGGGTGCACACCCAGGCCAACCTGTTGTCATCCTCCCCCACAGGGCCTGGCCACCCCTCCCACAGAATGCCTGAGGGCCCTGAATTGCACCTGGCGAGCCACTTTGTGAATGAGGAATGCCGGGGGCTGGTGTTCAGCGGGTGCGTGGAGAAGTCACCTGTCAGCCGCAACCCAGAGGTGCCCTTTGAGAGCAGTGCCTACCACATCTCAGCCTTAGCCCGTGGCAAGGAGCTGCGCCTGACACTGAGCCCCCTGCCTGGGGCCCAGCCCCCACGGGAGCCACTGGCCCTTGTCTTCCGCTTCGGCATGACTGGCTCCTTCCAGCTGGCCCCCAGCGACGTGCTGCCGCCCCACGCCCACCTGCGCTTTTACACAGCTCCATCTGGCCCCCGACTCGCCCTCTGCTTTGTGGACATCCGTCGCTTCGGCCACTGGGAGCTCGGGGGCGAGTGGCAGCCAGGCCGTGGGCCGTGTGTCTTGCTGGAGTATGAGCAGTTCAGGTAGGGCCAGCACGAGGTGTGATGGACACAGTCCTGGGCTCCAGGCCTGGCTCTGTTAGCGCCTCGCTGGCCAATGAGCAACAAGTTCCAGCCCCCGCTGGGCCTCAGTCCCTTCCTCTATAGACCAAGGCAGTGTCCTTACCTGTGGCAGCTCCCTGAGATAATGAATGGGAAAACCCAAAACTGATGTGGGAGGAGGTGGGGGCAAGAGGTGGATGGGGAGGCATGCCCTGAGGACGTGCCAGTTAGTGTCAGAGCCGGGGCTCATGTCAGCATCCCACACTGCTTCTTGGCACCCTCAGGAGGCTAAGAAGAAAGAAAGGTGGAGGGGCTTTAACAACAGGATGAGAAGGGAAGCTGAGCAGGAAGGAATTGCTTCAAGGGGGTGGGGAGGGGGCTGCCTAATGATATGGTTTCTGAAGCAGGTTTTGTGGTCTCCCACATTCTGCCTGCCCACTGTCTGTGTCTCATGGTCTCTGTGACTGTCTTCTGCCTGAGGGAGGGCCCCACTGAAGTTGCTCTCACATGATGAGCATCGTGGCTGTTTGGTCTTCCAGCTGCGGAGCCTGGGGGGATCTGCTCCCCTTGGGGATCTGACCATCTTAGCTCCCAGGCTAACCTTCCACTCTTACCTTTTCCCCAGAACTCTGCCTTCTGACCCTCTATTCCATATGATCCTGTGCCCATCACTGAGTCAGCCTCGCATTAACCCTTTTCCACAAAGAAAAAAGATGTATTTCATGGTGATGAGGAGAGACCCATGACCCTTGGAGGAGGGATGGGGGCTGTCAGGGCACGGCACTCACCAGCCAGGACTTGCCCCTCACTCCTGCTGCACAGAGCCAGTACCAGCTTCCTGGAAGATCTTCAGCATCTTGAGAAGAGCTGACCCCACCAATGTCAAATCCTCTTATCTGGCCAGAAGTCCTAGACAGGGAGTTCCAGACTGCAGGCACACCCAAGTTCCTGTGATCACCTTGTTCTCAAAAATGTCTGAGTCTGAGGCATTTTGGTGATATATACGCCACGTACAGACTCATGTTTCCTTGAAGATGCTGCTTTTGATTGGTATTTTTTACCTTTTGTAATGAATTAGAATCTTACATTGTTGTTCCCATTTATCAGAAAACTGAGGTCCCTGCTGCCAAAATACCACTGAGGCTGGGAGAAGGGGAACTTGGACTCCCTGTTTCCTTCCCTTGCACCCCAGCAACTCCCCCCCAACCCACTGCAAGGCAGGGAGGGGTGGGGCAGGTAGAATAGGTTTCATGTGCCCAGGTTGTGTCCCTCCAGGGAGAACGTCTTACGAAACCTGGCAGACAAGGCCTTCGACCGGCCCATTTGTGAGGCCCTCTTGGACCAGCGGTTCTTCAATGGCATTGGCAACTATCTGCGGGCAGAGATCCTGCACCGGTCAGCAGGCAGGCCCTGGGCATGTGGGCTGGGGTGGCTGGGTGTGCTCACATTCCCCACTGCTTAGCCTGGCTCCCTTGCCACCTCACTGCAGGCTGAGGATACCCCCCTTCGAGAAGGCCCGCACGGTTCTGGAGGCACTGCAGCAGCGCAGGCTGGTGAGGATGCAGGGAGGGGTACGCACACACCTATCAGTGCAGGCTGATGGGTATGGGCTCGGTTGCATGTCTCCAGCTTCGCTTAAGCAGGTCCCTTCTCCGCTTCAGCTTGTTTCCCTTTCTCTACAATGTTGGGGGGCGGGGCAGAGATGAACCTCTCAGAGTCCTGCCAAGTTCAGAAGGGATTCCCTGGGGGTCAGCTTCTTCTGAGTGGCCCTGCCTCATACTGACAGCCAGGTCCTCCCCCTGCCCCTTCTCCAGAGCCCAGAGCTGACCCTGAGCCAGAAGATTAAGGCCAAGCTGCAGAACCCAGACCTGTTGGAGCTGTGCCACTCAGTGCCTAAGGAAGTAGTCCAGCTGGGTGAGGCCTGGGAGGCAAGGATGGCCAATAAGCTCTGCTTCAGCATGTCATGTAACCTGGGACAGCTCCTACCCACCCCTCTCTGGGGCCTGGGTCCCTACCTGGGGAATGGAAGTTTGTGGACCTAGTTTTTGTAAATGGACTAGGCCTCCTTTACTGATGTTCACTTGTCAGGTGTCTATGTCCTCTGAGCTGCCCATGAGGCAGGTAGGGCAAGAATTCTTTCTCCAGGATGGGAAAGCCATGGTCCAGAGTGGGGAAGACACCAGCCTGAGGTTACACTGCTAGAGGAGGGAGAGCTTTGGTCCCCTGACTCCGTCCATCAGCTTGTGGAGCTGAGGTCTGAGCCAGGTCTAACCAAGTTCCCCCTCCTCCCAGCCTAAGTCAGCCCTCTGACCTCCACCTGGTTCCTCTGTCCCACAGGGGGCAAAGGCTACGGGCCGGAGAGCGGAGAGGAGGACTTTGCTGCCTTCCGAGCCTGGCTGCGGTGTTATGGCATGCCAGGCATGAGCTCCCTGCGGGACCGGAATGGCCGCACCATCTGGTTCCAGGTTTGGGCCCTAATGCTCACACAGGCAAAAGAAGTCCCTGAGGAAGCTGATGGGATGAAAAGACCTGGGGTCACACTGTTCATGAGGGTCGAAGCCTTCCCTGTGCTATGCCTCTCCCCTCCTGAGTCCCATGGTCCCAGCTAGTGGAGCAGCCCAGGGTTCTCTCTCTGTGTTGGCTCTGACCTGGGGGGAGGAGATGGTCAGAGAGGCTTCCTAGGAGAAGCCTGATCTGGGAGGATAGGTGTGAGTTCTGCCTCTCCAAGAAAACTACCTTGCCAGGTTGACTCCTGAATTCTTATTCCATTTCAGGGGGATCCTGGACCCCTGGCACCTAAAGGTAAGCTACTCCTGCAGTAATGCAGTAAGAGACTAGGTGCCTGCAAGGGCTACAGCACCCTCCTCCATCCCAGTCCCCACTCTGACCCTGGGAGTCACCCCAGAGCGGAAGAATAGGAGTCTGGAGAAGGAGGGCTGAGGCCACAGGACTCTCTAGCCCCATCAGCATCAGTGTCCTGCAGGGGGCAAGTCCCGCAAGAAGAAATCCAAGGGAGCACGGCAGGGTCCTGAGGACAGAGTGGAGGTATGGCTCCCTGCTCCTACCTCCTCCCTGCACTGTCCCCTGTCCTGGCTATTCCTCCCAGGCCAGGCTCTGGGGAAGCTCCTTCCCTTGTCAGTGGAGGGCAGTGGTGGGTCCTAACCAACCTCTAAACTGCTGAGCTGCTCAGGGACCTGGGTGTCCTCCGCCCAGGACCCTCCACCTCCAAACAAGTCCCCTTCAAAGACACGAAGGGCACGGAGAGGCCTTCCTGAGCAGACTACAGCCCAGCAACCCAAGGGGCCCAGCCTCCAACAGGACCCAGAAGCGCCCCCAGTCCCTGAGAAAGGGAAAAGGAGGAGACGACCAGCAACCTCAGGTGGGTCTTTCTCAGCGAGGTAAGGGGCATCCCCAAAACAAGCTCCCCAGGAGAGAAAAGGATGGCAGAGCCAGCGGGAGGGACGTGGACAACGGTGGGAGGGAGGCCGTCGGGTCAGTCCTCAGCCTGGGTCTGAGCTGCCATCTCGCCTGTCCTTCCCCTAGGCCACCATCGACCCCAAAAAGTCAAGGCTGACACCCCATCCTTGGAGCCTGAGGGGACCTCGGCCTCTTAGCAGAAGGGAGGCTTGCTTGCATCCACCCTTTCCCACTGCCTTGCCCTGGATCTGGGAGCCTGTGTGGCTTCCTAGAATTTGCAGGGGACTGGATGCCCCTGGCCCTCTGGCTGTTTCCTGCACAACTACGATGTTTTAAATTGTACCCCACCTTCTCCATTTTTTAAGCCACGTGGAAAATGCTGTAATTTCCTATAAACTGATAAAGTTGAATTTCTTGGCACTTTTTGGGCTGGTTGCAGAAGGTGTGGGAAGGCCAAGTGTGAAGGGCCTGCTGCCCAGCCCTGGGGACAGGAGGGCCACTGCCTCAGCATGGCATACTGAGCCCCATTCCAGGCCTCAAGGCCCTGGCTCTCAGAGGACAGTCTGCCTCTGCAGGGATAGCCCTTCACAGGTGGTGCAGAGACCCCTGGCCCAGGCAGCCCAGGCTCCACATCTCCAGTCCAGGATTCCTCACAGCTGGCAGCTGCTCCCCTAACCTGGTCCAGACTAGTCAGTCCCCTCCTAGCAGGGGCCAGCCAGAACCCACCCGCTAGGCCTTCTCCCCAGCCCCAGGCCTTTCCCCCAGCCCCAGGCCCTCTGCCTGTGGACACAGGGGAACAACTTATCTCATGGTCTCTTAGTCAGCTTATGGTCACTGAAACCCCCAGTCTCTCTCATGGGGGATGCAATCCAGACCGTGCACGCACAGGTGACCTTAGATCTTGCCCCTGCCCCCAAATCCCTGGGGTAAAACCTTCCCCTCTCAAAGCCTGAGGATGGGCCCTGAGGGGAATAAGCAGGGGCTACTAACAGGGTTCCCAAGCCAAGGGTTTATTGTTCAAGAGGTGACTGAGCCTTGCTTCAGGCTGGGACGGAGAAATGAGGAGCCTCCAAAGCCTTCCACAAGCAAAACCCCATCCTCGGGGACTCAGTTCGGTAGGGGCTGCAGCACGAGCAGCAGGGACTGCACTTGGAAGGGAGAAAAGGTGAGCTTCAGGCGGGCGTCCTGAAGGGGCAGGGGGCCAGCAGGGTCGCGCCGCTCCAGGAGGTCACAGCTAGAGAACAGGAGGGGCCATGAGGGTCCCGCGAAGGCAGGAATCCCACTCCCACCCCGGAGTGGAATCCCACTCACAGGACGGCCTCCTGAACCGGCAGCGACATGTGCAGCCAGCAGTCGACGTGGCTGCCGTGGGCCTCGTACAGCCTCAGGACCAGCGTGCGGCCCTGGGAGCTGGTCTCTGCCTGCGGAGGGAGGCGGGCGGTGGGCGGTGCTGAGGGCGGGCCCGGCCCCAGACCCCGCCCCGGCCCCGGCCCAGCCCTTGCCTGTTTGACGGTCTCCAACACGACAGCGGGCGAGGACACCGAGAAGGCGCTCCAGGCTGCGGTGGGCGCCGGGCCCGGGGCGGGCAGCGCCAGCAGGGGGAAGTTGAGGCTGTAGGCAGCGGGGATAACGCCAGCATCTTGGAAGGAGCCTGGGTGCGAACCAGAAAGGGACGAGTGGTGGAAATGAGGGTAGGGGCGAGGGACGGCTGGAGTTTTCCCCACTGACCCTTGAGACAAGCGAGGCTGGGAAGGGCAGAGGGGCGTCGGGGCCGAGGCACTCACCCTCGTGCGGCATCAGCGCGTAGGTAAACTCGTGACGCCCCATGTCAACCGTGGCGTCAGGGGACTTAGGTGCCCGCAAGCTAGGGTGGGAAGGGTGGGTAAGGGCCGGGCTGAGCTGCTTGTTTTGGCCCAGGAAGACCGCGCCCCCACGCTCCCATGCCAGTGTCCCAGGGACACCCCACTCACAGCGAGAGGCTGAGGACACTGCCTTGTACTGACGCGCCGTACTTGCAGTCATTGAGCAGAGCCAGCCCAAAGCCGTGCTCTGACAGATCCATCCAGCGGTGGGCCCACACCTGGAGGGTAGATCCATAGATCCCAGACCCACTTGGTGGCCCCGCCTCCTCCTTGTGCTCCAGAGCTCCTGTCACCAGACTGAAGGAAGCTCTGGGACCACAGGATTGCATTCTAGCTCTCACTTATAGGAGGCCCTGCTCACACCACCCAACCTGTCTAAACCTCAGTTCCTCATCTGGAAAAGGGGGATAAGAGTACTTAACCCACCGAATGGGCATGAGTGTCAAACTAAACAAAGCATTTAGCACAATGCCTGGTGCACGTGTTAGGAACAAGTAAATACTGATCATCACCTTCCTTCTCTTCACCCCATACCACACAACTAGTTTCTCCTCAGCCAGGGAGGATCCAAACCCCCACCCCCACCACCCCATGTCAGACCTCAAATCGAGCCCAGTCCCAAGAAGTGTTGTAGTGGGTAGGCCTCTGCAGATGTCCAAACTGGACCTCATAGGTGGCCTGGGGGCTCCGCACACGGGCGGGGAACTCCACCTTCAGGAACTTGTGGGCCTCATGCCAGTGCACCTGAGGTAGGGGTGGGGTGCAAGGGGAGGGATGGGCCTGGGCTGGCCCCTCCTCACCAGCCACACCCGGGGAAGCTACCTGCCACCCTGCCCCTGCTACCTCGGTGTGGAAGCGGACATAAGGGCAGCCAACATCCAGCACGACCTCCTGGCTGAGCCTACTGTTGGGGCTGATCTGCAGCAGGAACCAGGCACTGCCCCGCACGCCACCCTCAGTGCCCACTGCCAAGGTCCCTGCCTGGCCCAGCACTGGCTTCCTGTGGAATAGGGGAGGGGAGGGAGGGAGGCGCTGAGCCAGGGCAGCCTGGTGGAGGGGGCCCAACACCCTTGTATTCCCACCACCACCCCAAGTGCTGCCCGCCCCGCACCGTGTTTCTAGGTGGTAGTCCATGACATCCCATGCGTCCCAGTACAGAGGGACGTCATCAAATAGTACGAACTGGTTCCCCACGGCACCCTCAGCAATGGCCTCCCTGGAAGGACACGAGGATTGGTACTTTACAACTCTGTGACCTTGGTCTCTTCAGCTGTTCCAGGTATGTGGGCAGGGTAAGTAGACCCAGGGGACAGGGGACTCCTAAACCAGCCTGTCCCGCTCCATGTGTGGGTCCCAGTCCAGAGCCACTGGTGGGCTACTGTGGGCAGCTGTGGCCAGGGGACAGAGGGATTGAGGTCTGGGATCTGCCTGCCAGGCACTGGGAGAGGGCAGTGAGGGGTTAGCACCTGCCAGAGGCCACCAGCACCAGGGACGTCAGGCGGCCAGTTGGGTCCAGCCTCACCCGGATGATGCCGTTGTCCAGAGTCACAGAACCGTCAGTCTTGGTGGGAGGGGGCCTTGAGGCTAAGTCTGCAGGGGCTTCCCACAACCAATAGCTCCCCCAGCCCCAGCCCTGCCTTACCACTTGCTCCAGGCTGGGGAGCTCAGAACCCCCATGTTGTTAGGCACAGCCCGGGACAGCCCCCCGCCACCACGGCGACGTGCCAGCACTCACCTCCTGCATGACGAACACAGGCTGCTGGGGTAGCAGGGGCTGCAGTGAGGCGGGGGTGGGAGCAGGAGCATAGCCCATGCTGGGCACTGTCACCAGGGCTGGGGATGAGGCCTGGGCATCAGTGCGGCCTCCCTGACTTCTCAGGAACCTTACTCGGGGTGGGGGTGGAGGGGGTGAGTAGTAACTCTCTAGCCTGAGGCACCCCCAGCAGAGATCCTCAACTCTTGGTTTGGCCTTGATCTCCCTCCTGCCGCAGTAGCCACCCTTCTCCCAAGCTGGTACCTAGGCTGTGGGCCCCGCCAGGCCTGGGCAGGGCCAACACTTCCGTGCGCTTCCAGGGCAGTGTGTTGACAATGAGGAGGCCCTCGGGACCTGGCTCTCCAGCACACAGGGCTGCGGCTGCGGCGCTGAGCAGTGTGTTTCCATGGGAACGGATGTCTGGGGAGAGACTGGTCAGTCATGGCTGGCAGTGGGTCTGGATGATCCCTGAGTGTCCCACAGGAGACACTCTGGGCTCTGCCTTGAGTGTTGCAGAGAGCAGTGGGGATGTTGCCTGTCTCACCTTCGTAGTGGCACATGGCCTCCTCTGCCACCAGCTGGATGCAGCTTCCAGTCACCACATCATGGAACTGGTTCAGGAGCAGGAGCCTGCAGGGGCCAAGGGCAGGGCTGGGGAAGGCTGGGAGGGAGGGGCAGCCACAGAGGTGTCTGGGGTGAGGTCGGTGGGTGGCAGGGGGCAGAAGCTGGGCTGACCTCCAGAGGTCCCGCAGCTGGGCCGCCGGGTATAGGAACTGGGCACTGCGGGCCAGGGCCAGGCTGCTGAGCAGCTCCGCGTCGTGCAGGATCCGCTCACACTCCCGGTTCTCTTTCTTGATCTGAGCCCAGGGTGTGGGATCAGTCTAGAATCTGTTCAAGCATCCCAGGACACCTTCCAAAGCCTTTCCCTGCTCAGACCCGGGATGACTCCCCAAGGCTTCCTGGATAAAGCCTCTTATGGGTGATCTGCCCCAAATGCCTCCCACCTCTCCCCTCAGCCCAAGCCCCTCCTCCTTCAGGCTCCTGATCCACCTGGCCTCCTGCACTCCTCTCCTCTCAGCTCATCTGTGGAACACAAACCTCTTCCCCCAGGTCTGGGCTGGGTTCCGTCCCCTGCTCCCTCCTCTGACCCTCTGGGCCTCTCAAGGGCACACTCTCCCCGCCTGGCTCAGCCACCAGCTCTGACCTGGGCGTGGGTGGTATAGGTGCCATTGTGTAGCTCCAGGAAGAGCTCCCCGACCCACGTGCACAGCTGCCCCGAGTCCTTCTCCAGTGCTGAGAAGAGGCGCCCTGGAGAAGACAGCTGCACCCTGAGGGGGACCGAGAGCCTGGGTCTCCCAGCCTTGGCCACGTGACTCACTCTTCTTCCATGCAAGGGCAGACAAGATATCCAGCCCCGACTGACAGGAGCTGACCCCAGAAAGCTCCCTGTCCACACAAAGACAGTTTGGGACACCCCAGGAGATTTCTCTTTCCAGTGGGTTTAAGCCCTTTCCCACCCTCGGCTTTTCCCCACCCTCCTCCCAGGGTAGAAGTTGGGAGGCGCCCATGGTCCAGGATTGGAGGGGGACAAGGTCTAGGGTAGGGGCTGGGCCCAGTGTTTGAGCAGAAGGAAGAGCTCCAGGCAAGGGCTGAGGGTGGGGCTAAGTGAGGCCAGGCCTGACCTGGGCAGCCCATCTGTATCGCACAGCCGCTTCAAGCGGTCCACCATGGTCTGGGTGGGGCCACCACCCCCATCCCCAAAGCCGAAGAGGAAGGCACTGTGGTTGGTCCGCCCCTTGTCCCGGTTTTTGGCCACGGTCTTCAGCACCTGGAAGGCGGGGCAGGTCAGCATGTGTCAGCTTAGGGCAGGATACCCAGCCCTGTCCAGCCTGCCCCCCATCCCCCATCTCGGCCATAGGTGCCCTCTCACCTCCTCCACACTGCCCTGCATTCCATATGAGTCACCAGGCGGGAAGTGGGCCAGCACACGGGAGCCATCCAGCCCCTCCCACAGAAAGGTATGGTGCTGCAGGCAGGGGACAGAGTAGGAAGAGAGAGGCCAGAATCAGGGCTGAGGCAGAGCCAGGCCTTCCAGACTTATCTCTGCCTGTTGTGTGACCCTGGGGGAGGCATGCCCTCTCTTGGTGGGGGTTGGGTGGTCTGTGGGGGTTGGGTGGTCTGTCCAGGACCCTTCAATAAGCCTGGAGAGAGATGAACAGGCCAGGTGGGACCCAGGCCCCCTCTTCCCCTGGCCCCTGGGGCCTGCTCACCGGGAAGGAGTTCACCAAGTTCCAGCTCAGTTTTTGGGTGAGGAAGTGTCTGATGCCACAGCTGCGCATGATCTGGGGGAGCTGTGCTGAGTAGCCGAATGTGTCTGGCAGCCAGAACTGCAGGGAAAAGGGCCTCTGCGGCACGCGTACCAGGGCTTTTGGCGGAGCAGCCACAGCCTCAGGCCCTCGTCACTCAAGGTCAAGCTCCAGCCCCATCTGCCCGCAGGCCAAGCAGCTCCCAGCCTACCTCGGAGCACATCTTCCCAAACTCCTGCAAGAAGAAGTTCTGTCCTTGCAGGAACTGCCTCACCATGGCTTCTCCACTGGGAAGGTTCCCATCCTGCAGGGAGGGAAGCAGGGGGCAGCCGGGTCAGCATCAGATGGGAACAGGCAGGAGCTCAGGCCAGCCCCACCCCATCAGGAGAAGCCAGGGCTCTGACACCAGGTTACAGCCAGTGCCCAGGAGGTGTCCATCTCCTGGCTGCAGGACCAACTGTCTGTTCCCGGAGCTGGGTCATACAGACAGCCTGTCACGGTGCTTAAGGCCCTTGTCCCCCATGAGTCCCAGGCCTTGGGATTCCGGGGACTAATCAGCGCCACCAGGGATGGGGCGTGAAGGGCCTGCAGAAAGTCATCAGCGAAGCTGAGGAGGGAAGGCATGACGGTACTGAGGGGCTGCAGACTGCACTTACCATCTCCACCCAGGTGCCCCCCACGGGCACAAACTGCCCACGGCAGGCGAACTCCTGGAGCCGGGCATGCAGGCCAGGATAGTAGCTCTTTACCCACTGGAGCTGCTGGGCCTGTGGGACAGATGGGGCAGGAGCTGCACCAGGAGTGACAAGAACGCCCACCTGGGGCTGAGTACCTGGGACCCAGCGGGTGGCTGAGGGTGAGAAGGAGCCTTGCCCCTTAGGCCCAAGAAGCCCTCAGAATCTCACACTAGGACCTCCTAGGCTCCAGGTGCCCTGACACCGCTGTCCCTCTGACCTGGGAGCAGGCAAAGATGAACTCAGGATTCCGCTCCATGAGCTGAATGGCTGTCACCCAGCTCCGGGCACATTTCCGCACCGTCTCCTTGAAGGGCCAGAGCCAGGCTAGACAAGCAGGGGGACAGAGGGTGGAGAGAGAGTGGCAAGGAGCTGGGGGCTCCTCACAGGTCTCCAGCCTCACCCCTGCCCCCCAGCACTCAACCAGGCCCAGCTTGGATCCCCGGAGGGTCATCCTAGCGTTCTCCCATCCCAAGCCCTTTCCCCTCGAAGTCCTGTGGCATTGCTCCTGAGCTGTCACTTTACGTCACTCTTGCAAGGTGGGAGTAGCGGCTGGGGAAAGGAGGCTGGCTGAGGCTATCAGGTCAATTTTACAGCGCAGGAAATGGAGGCCTCAGTCTCTGGACTAGCCTCACTCTGAGGTCTAGACACCCCCAGGGAAGAGGCAGAGGGGTGAGGCAGAGGGGTGAACCCTTCCCCTGCACACACACTGAAGGATGTCCTGGAATACAGGGCACAGCTTCCCGAGATGGACCTGCCCGGGCCGCCCATCCTACATGAGGCATCACTGCCTCAACTCTAACCTCTAGGCTCCTTCTTACCAGGCCAGACCCCACATCCACCCTTTGGCACAGCAAAGAAAGCCCTTGTTCTGTGGTTCAGAAACTTTAGCTGGATGAGAATCAGTACCTTGGGGAGTTTGTTAAACATGTAGATTTCCCATAAGCCTCAGGTTCAAAACTGAACTCCTGATCTCTTCCCTGGAAACCTCCCCCTATGCTTGAACCCCTATTTTAATTACTTCCATTCCTATATGAGGACTTGGGGACCCCTGTCAAACTCTTACTCATCCTCACTCAGTTCAAAGGTCACCTCTTCCATGAAGCCTTTCTTGAATTCCCCAGACCCAGCTGGGTTAAGTGCCTCTTCTGGGCTCCCCAGCCCTCCATACTTCCCTCCATCATGGCACTAACTGTGTCTGCCTATTTTGTGATCATCAGTCTCTCTAATCCTAACCCCCCAACATCTAGCATTGGGCCACATGGGGCATCGGATTATGTTGAAAGAATAAATGAAGCCACACCTAGCAAAGCTCACAGTCCATTCCCCTTGCCCCACTGTACAGATCAGGCAAACTGAAGTCCAAGAGGGGCAAGAACTTGATATGGATCACGCAGTGCTGCCAGGGCACAACCAGGGCTTCAAGGCCACTCCTGCTTCCCCAGCCAACCCATCAGCTGCTGCCCTACCTGTATCAATGTGGCAGTGCCCCACGGCATGGATGGTATGCTGGCTTTCACCTCCACGTTGGCCAAAGAACTTGGAGGCCAGGGCCTGGGCCACTGGGAAGGTCTCAGGTTGGGCAGGGTCACACACGTTCACGATCTGGTTGGCTGTGTACAGGGCCTGGAAGCTGCGCTGGTTGTCCTCCCCAAGGCCCTGCAGCAGGGTTCTGTCCCTTACTCCCCATCTCAAGCAAGCAGAGTCTCCAAAACAAGGACCCAGCTGATCTCACAAGGGTTCTCAGCAGAGTTCCTCCCTACCTCCAACCCTTTGCTCCTGCTAATCCCCTCTTCGGCCCGCCTGCCTCCTCCCCTTTACACAGGGAAATTCTCCCAACACTCAGGTAGGCAGAAACTGCTCCTTATTCTGGATTCTCAGAGTCCCAACCCAAGAAATAGCTTGCCTGGAGCAGGGCTCCAGAGTGACCAGGGTGGATGGGGGTGTTGAGTACCTTGGCCATGCCCAGCAGCAGCTCCAGATCCACCAGGAGCTTGTAGACATCCCGGTGTAACACGGCCAGCTCAGCCCGGCTCACCTGGAACATCTTCTCTGGGTCAGGGGCTGCGATCATGGATCCCTTCCCGGCCCCCAGGAGCCCATTGCAGGCTACTTCCACATAGAGAGTCAGGCTACAAATGTGGGGAGGCAGCCTCAGGCCAAGAGACTGGCAGAGGACTCTGGGGCTGGGAGAGGGAGGACCAAGGAGGCTTCCAACATACCCCTCCCCATGCACCCCCAGGATCTATCACCTAGAGGGTCCCACAGTATTTCAGCTGCATGTGTGAGAGGGTCACGGTAGAAACAACAGACTAATTCCACATTCTGCTGATAAGTGTTCTGATGAACGCTGGGGAGAATATGCAGCCAAGTTTGGAACCGTGTGAACTGTGCTGTTGTTCAGCCTTTTATTTCCAAGGCTGTCTACAAAGCAGTGCCTTGGCCTTGGCACCCTCTTCATATTAAAAACACATTAGGATCTCCCAGGTCCAATCTTTCAGAGCAAAGACCCATCAGCCAGCATGAGGCAGGCCACTGTTTGCAGCAGCATGGCGGCCTGTGGTGATGTTCTACTGTCTTTAGGGAGCAAACATGACCTCCTTAGAGAAGCCTTCTATGACCCTCCTCCTACCCTTCTCCTTAGTCTGGAACAGATTTCTCATGTTGAGCTCCCAGTATTTTCTTTCAGAGGCCTCATCAGCTTTGTAATTATATAACTATATATGAGTCCTCCTTGCTGTCAAGGACCACTGTAGTGTCTGGAAACATCAGATACACAGTGTTCAATAAATATTATAACATATAATAATATCTAAGAAGAATTTTTGATGGTGTCATAAAATGCACATTATAATATAGAATGAATATCAAGTGAAGAAAATCAGGATGCAAAATGTCAAAGAAATACAAAGCTATGCCTGAAAGAATTCCTGAGAAGAATGCTGAGACGTTACCAGTGGGCATCTCTAGGTGGTGAGATAATGGGGGAGATATTTACTTCTTTTTGCTTTTCTGTCTCTAACACAAGAACGAAACATCTTTGTAGTCAGAGGGGAAAACCCTGCTTTTTAAAGACAACTCTGAGATTTGAGGATGGTTGTGTTGAAGGTGGGTGTGTTTCTGAGATCACTCAGGGCCTCAGCGTCTCCTCGCCCACTGGTGCCCTCTCCCCTACAGCACTGGTCAACCCAGTGCAGGGACCCACTCACCTTCGGGGGTCTTCTTCCTCCAGCTTGTCAGTCAGGACGTAGCTGGTCTTCTCCCCTTCTTTGGTCAAACCCTGGTGGGGAGTAGAGTGAAAGAGACAGGGCCTGAGGCTTCTGGACAGTTCACATGAAGTACAAGCTGAGGGAGGCCAGGCCCCTCCACTGGGTCCCCAGCACTGGCTCCTCTCTCTCATGTAAGACCAAGGTATCAGAGACCCCTGGTAGCAGGTGCCCCAACCCCTATGGCAGTCAGCAGCAAGATCACCAAATGGCACCTATTTACCAGCAGAAAAGGCCACCAGTCTTGTGGGGCCTTAGGTAGGTGTCTGATCCTGGGTGGCTTCTGGTGGCTTCTGTACCCCTGAATAAGCATCAGAAGGGAAAGACAGGTTTGCCTCATTCCCTGCTATATCCCCAGTGCTTAGCACAGGGACCAGCCCAGAAAGGGCACTGAGGAGACATTTGCTGAGCCAGTGAAGGGAGGGAGGGGTCTGCCCTCTTTTTCACAGGAAGAAAAACAATCCTAACCTGAGACTGAGGCTTAGCCCTACTGGAATGGAAGCTGTGTGAACCCGCTTCCCAGTACACTGACCTCTATATATCCTAGTTCCTTAGTCTGTAAATGACCATAAAGACCTACCACACAGGATTATGAAGGTTAAACCTGGTATGGTTGGATGCATGAACAAGGTACTTTTAATAGGGGTCTATCTGGGAAATTGGAGATGGGGTGGGAGAGATCCATTATTTCAGATGAAAAGGACTTTTTAAACTTTATGCTATCCAAAACTGTTTGAAAATCCCCACCCCTCTCTCCTGCCACTGACCGTCATAAGCATATACTACATATAATAAAAACCAGTTCATGAAAAACCAAAAATAAAAGATGATATAATCTGCAAAGCTACTACTCTGGCCCCTGGCCCCTAGTGGGGGGTTAATAAAGAGATCTGCTGTACCTACTATTGTACTTGATTAGTTACTGTTTTCAGCCCAGAATGGGAGGGTGACTAGTCAGTGGCAGGGTTGGTTTAGCACTAATTGTGTTGAGACCCATAAACCATCCGTTCAAGTATGAGAAGGACCAATTACACAGGAGCCCAAGCAGCAACTTGCCCAGTCCTGAAATCCTGATACCACCCTGCAAGCAGAGCCCCTCAGCTGAGAGTGGCTGATCAGGGAGAGATCAGGGCTGAAATGTGGCCATACCTGACCTAGGGCAGGGCTTCTCACCTGGACAGGTTCCCCGTCACGCCACACCAGGCCTTCTCCATCACTTTCCCAGCGAAGGTGAACTTCCTGACCCACCCATGCCTCGGGGATGGTCAACTCCACCCGGAACCAACAGGTCCACCAACTGCAAGAGAACCACTGAGATGGGCCTAGGGGTTGAAGGCCTGTCTTTTTGACATACCTCCTTGGATCAAGGGTCAGCAGGGGCTTGAGACTTTCTCCAAGCACTTGCAGCACCACAAGGTATTCAGGTTTGATTCACAAGAAAGGAGCAACGGGGGTGTGCAGCAAGGTGAGGGAAAGAGGCAGAAAATGAGGGGGTCTGTGACCTGTCCCAGAGTGCCCTTCCTAAGTGGTGTCCAGGGACTGGGAGAAGGGAGGCAGTAAAAACTCTCCCATGAAGACTGCGGGACCAGGGAGCTGTTCCCAGCAGAGGGTGCTGCTCTGCCCCAAGTGGCTGTCTAGGGCAGAGAGCCGACAGTGGAGATGGGCCCTTAGGGGAGGTGAATAAGCCGGGAGCGGGGCCCCATTGGCCCTGTCCCGCTTCTGGGCGTTACCTACGTGGGTCCGAAGCTGTCGCCGACCCGCGCGGGGCGGAAGTCCTGCTGGACTGCCTCCTGGTAGGGAAGCCTCTCGGGCGTCAAGAAGCTGGAGAGCTCGGCCACTGGGCAGCTGTCTCCGAAGAGCCTGGGCGGGAGGGGCAGGTGGGCGCGCGCCGGTGGCCCTCCCGGCGGGTGGGGACGCGCGTTCCCTTGCTCCACAGCGGAGAGGGCTGCCCCACAGCACAGCCTCCCGCTACCCCTTCCTCTCGGGCCCCAGCCCTGTCCGCGGCGGGCACTTTGTCCCTCGGGCCGGGTGGCTGCGGCTTGGGTTTCCCCCCGGAAGGGAGGCTAAGGCGCGTGGATGCGGCCGGCTGGCCGGCGCCTTGGACGAGGAGCCACACCTGCCGCGGAGATTACAGTCGGTGAAGTAGAGTGGCGACACGAATTTCTCCACCCGCTCCAGCGTAGTGCGCCAGTGCTTCAGGGCCGGCGCCGCCGCCGCCGCCATCGCCGCGCGCTCGCTCCTCTTCCCGGAAGGCCTCAGGCGCTGCCGGCGCGGTCCACGGCCTGGAGCCAAAGGTTCCGGCGTCAAAGGGCGCCTCCCAGGCCCGGGCAGCTTTCCTAGGAACACCGGCGGCTCTCCGAAGCCCTGCTGCTCTGAACTTGGAGCAGGGAGCTGAAAGCTAAAAGCCGCGCTTCCGAGGGTCCTCTCTTAACTCGTCCGAGCTGGTGGACACTGGGCAAATCGCTACGTGAACTGCAAGTTTGACGCTTTGATACTGCAAAACGCCTGGGACGGAAACAGACCGTTAGGCACCACGGGCGGGAGCCTGGGCTGCTGCAGACGCAGGTCACCCCGTCTCAGAAGCTGCAAGCGGAAACCCCCTTGCGCTCCGGTCCCAGCCACGACCTCGCTATCTCGCAAACCTGTGTCTACTTAACGTGGGAAGAGCCGGGGAGCCAGGGGTGCCATGGACGGGTGCTTTCAAGCCAGTCGGCGGACATGTGTTAAATAGGGGAGGGCTTTGCATCCCAGTAACTTCAAGCTTCCTCTACTACAGATTTTACTTATATGGCTAACTGCCACCCATCACCAGAAACTGAAGATTTTGAGATGGCAGATCACAAACAGCATTCAAGATCCTAATAGAATAATGCCAGGAACACCTCCAATTTCATGCTCACGTTACTCTTAGTAACCTATTGGCAGCCTTTTCTGCCTCCTAGGACTGCTGAGTCCTTGTCTATAAAATTATTAGGAAAAAAGTATATACACAACATAAGCCCTGATACTTTAATGGAAATACTGGCTAAGTCATTTAATACATTTCAAATGCAAATTGTTAGGAAAGTACATAATACCAATGAATGTTTTAAATATATGATTTAAAACATAGATAACTTGCTGCTATAAGACAGGCTGAGTTGAGCTTGGAGCTCAGATGTCCGAAGGCAGGAGGGATAAAAATGCTGCTTGTGAAACCCTGGCTGTAGGTGAAGCTCCCTTTTCTTCTGGTTGCACTTGGTAGGTTGGGGTTTTCTCAACTAGCTCCAACCCTATCCTGACCTGCAAGTAGGTGCTCTGAACGTAACCCTATGCAGAGACAGCAACAACGGGAGCTGCCCGCTGGTCAGATCCCATCAATTGCCCCCATAATTACAAGTCAACATGCTCTTTCTTGAGCAAGCAGAGGAGGGGACAGGTGAGTTATTGCTGGGAAAACTTGAAGCTCTTTCCCCCCAGTCAGTATCACTCCACCTCCCAAGTCAGACCAGAGAATCCCCTCCCACAAGGCTTGCCACCCAACACTTTGGGGCTCAGAGTCTCCTGTGGTTATCCTGTCCCTCCACTGCCCACCCCCACCCCCCACAACAACAAAACATCTAAAATTAGAAAAGTCTACCATGTGTTTTGAAACTCCAGAAGCAAAAAATTGTGGTTTTGTGGTGATGATATTGGGGATTTTTAATTAAAAAGCAAACAAAACCACATAAAACACTGATGGTTACTTTACAGCTATGACCAGGGTAATGGTTGCTGGAGAAAAATCCACCAGGGTACTGAGAAGGCTCTGCTGGTCTTTGTTCAGTAAGTCCATGCTGACCACATATAAAAATTCTAATCACAGATATTTAAATGTCTGCCAGTTTAAATTTATGTAATTAAAAAAAAAATATATTCCATTTGCAGTTGCTAATGAAGTGTATCAAATCTTCTCCCTCCCAATCCCATTTATATCACACACTTTATACACACTTCTTTCAAATACTGGTTTGGTATTCAAGTTGTTCACCCTCATTTCCAGTAAGGATAAGAAAAAATACAGAGAAGTACAAACCACATAGCTGGACAACTTACCCAAATATAAAATATTTCCAAACAGTTGAAATAAGGTGAGGGAAATACGTACTAAAAGAATGAATAATTCTATTTTTAAAATTTGAGATATTTTGATTTGGGACAAGTGCAACTAAGGGGCCAACTATTGAAAGCAAAGTCCTGTTTTGTACCGTAGATAAGGAACTGAAGCCCAAATCCCTGCTTCACAATAGTTCTCTGGTGAGGACAAGGGACTTGGGTTGAGAGTTTATTCCTTAAGTAAGAATCAAGCTTTATTTATTTACAAAAAAAAAAAAAAAAAAAGTTGGGGAAAGGGGGAAGACAAGTTTTACACAAAAGTACTACAATGGTAACTCCCTTTGGTAAAAAGTGTAATAAATGTCTTGTACATCTGTTCATAGGTACTAAATCTGAAGCCACATAGAACTATGGTACACAAGAAGCTAGAGCAGTTAAGCTAGCACATCAAAGCATATTTCTTTTAATAAAAAAATTGACAGTATGTACATTATTTACAAAAAAAAAATCCAGGTTAAAATTGTGTGTGTGTGTGTGTGTGTGTGTGAGAGTAAAGCTGGTGGATGGCACTAGGGTAGACTAGTAAAGAAGCAGGTACAAAACAGTTCCACGGGAGCTAAAAAGGACGACTGATTTGAACTTGTTGAGGTTGAGAACCAGAGGAGAGAGGAAAAGGTAGGCAGCAAGGGGCTCATCAGGAATCAAATCCACAAGATGATCAATCCCAAAGCCAAACTGCAGGTCCCAGAGAGAATCTAATGGGTGATCTAGATGTGCTCAAGTGACCAGGAAAAAAAAATCCAATCCAGTTTTTTTTCCTTTTGGGGGAGAGGAAAGGAGCAGTGACCATCAGAGTTACAATCCATTTGAGCGTGGAGTCCTTCGCCAGCCTGTCTGTCAGTGCTCGCCCATCCAGTCAACGTGTGAACAGCATCTGGTGCCCTCACTGAAGGTCAGGCCCCAGGAGACTCCAGTCTCAGCTCTGCTGGTGTGTGCAAGCAAGCTGCATGTCTCTGTGCTTGCATGGATTTCCTTCCTCTCCAGGGCAGGGTACTACCCAAACCCCCCTGGGAAAAGTTCCAGCTCCAGCTTTATAACGTATCCACATTCCTTATATGTAGCCCACTTGGTGCCAGGTTGCACCAGCCACACACAGATCAGGTGACCGTGTCCCAGAGAGGCCCAGTGAGGCTTGAAAGGCATCTTCCTTGTTTCTTCAGTGTGTGTGAGTGCACGTGCCTCACACACACACCCCTCAAGTTACCTGCTCTGGTTTTGCAGTTATGGGGCTTTGAACACTGTGCCATATTTGACACGGTACTTATTAATGCTCACAAAGTGCAGAGTCTCTGTGTCACAGGTGGTGGTGCAGGGCACCAGGCCCTCCAGCCCCTCACCCATGAGCCACTTGCTGGTCTCCGCTGCCATTTCACGGGGCACATGCTCCTTGGTCCATTTATCTACCCAGGCCTGGAACCTCTGATGTAGCCGCTTGCTTACACGCTCATGGGACTGCAAAATAGAACAAGGGGAAAAAAAAACCCATGAACTAGGACCAAAAACCCTTCAAATACAAAGCCTAATTTCCTCCTAAAGTAGCAGAGATAAGAAGTGGGCTCGAGTCGCTGATACCACTGGAAGTTAAAAAAAAAAAAAAAAAAAAAAAAAAAAAAAAAAAAAAAAAAAAAAAGGCAGTAAGAGTCTCTGCTTAAGAACGAAAATTGAAGACTAAGAATCTAGAGCATGCAAGGAGTTAGAAACCATAAAGCCTCCAAAGCAATGCCAACACGGGGTGTGGGCAGAACCAGCTCAGTGCTGCCCAACTGCGGCATGCACTAGTATCATAGGGAGGGCGTCGGGGGAGACACACAACCCTTGATAAAAACCACAGAGTTCCTTGTTTCCAACAATCTGCATTTTTAAACTAGCAACCCAGCTGATTCTAATGTACCCCGAGTGAGACATGAGTTGAGACTGTCGGTCATTTCTGTCAGCATGGCATCCCCGTCTAAGTAAGACAGCACGAGGCAAAGCTGACAACCCACTCTCCCCTTCCTGCTCTTACCTCCCCTGCTCAGCAGAGTGCTGAGCGCAGCAGGTCTTCAGTGGAGGTTTCTGTTCCTATCTACGCATCTGGTACATACTTACTGGTGCAAGGTGGAGTAGGGCGACACAAATACGAATCAGGTGTTGCCCAGCTCCCCAAATCATTTGAATCAGAGACATGCAGACATACAACACACAGCACCATGAGAGAGGTACATTAGCCACCTACCCTTGGCTCCCACTTGAATGTTTTGTAGTCCTTTCAAACTTTCAATGTACCTCAAAGTCCAAACCACGCCCTACGAGACTAAGTAATGTGGCCTCTGCCCAGCCGTCCAGCTTCACACATGCCACTTTCCCATGGCTCGAGCCACAATGATGTTTTCAGTTTCTTGAATATGCCAAGTCCTTTCCCCCTCTCAGCCTGGTACTTGTTTCCTTGGCCTAAAAAGTGCCAACCTCCCAACTCTTCACCAGGCTGGATCCTGGTCATTGTTCAGGCCTCAAGCATCACCTCCTTGGAGAGGTCTTCTCCAACAAAAGCAGTCACCTTTGATCACTTCACCAGGTTTCCTTCCTTGGTGGTGCGTGTCATCACACTACATTACACGCCCTACCTCATGGTTGTAGTCCCAGAGCCTGGCACACAACTGCACCAGGATTTTCACAACTGAGGCAGCTTGTGAAAATAGGGTTCATACAAGCAGTACTACCTGAAATGTAAATGCTGGGAGCAGCTTCACTGGAAGGTGCCACCGGCTGTTATAGATTGAATTACGTCCCCACAAATTCGTTATGTTGAAATCCTAGTCTTCACCCTCAGAATGTGACCTTATTTGGAAACAAGGTCGTAGCAGATGTAATTAGTTAAGACAAGTTCATACTGTAGTAGGGGGGACCCCTAGTCCAATATTAATGGCATCTTTTAAAAAGGGAAATTTGGACACAGGCACACACGTAGGGAGAACGCCATGTAAAAATGAAGGCAGAAATCTGCAAGCTAAGGAACGCCGAAGATCGCTAGCAAACCAGCAGAGGCTCTGAGAGGCATGGAATAGCTTTTCCCTCACAGCCCTCAGAAAGTTCAAAGCAACTCTGCCAAAACTTCAACTTTGGACTTCTAGCCTCCAGAACTCTGAGACAATAAATTTCTGTAGTTTAAGTCACCCAGTCTGTAATACTTTGTTACAGCATCCTTACTCAACAATTCTCAAACCCAAGAGAAACAACCAGAAGCCTCCGGGGCAAGCCTCCCCTGGCTGAGGAGGGAGGAGTGTGGGGAAATTCCAGTTACTGGTTCTCACCTGATGAGCCCGGAGCAAGGCGGTCCTCCGATACATGTAGTCCTCGGACTTGATTACATAAACCATCTTATAGGAGTTCAGTTTGAATCTACACTCCAGCTTATCCAGGCTGTCCGCATTCTCCATGGCCTTCTTACTGTTTCCTTCTTTCCCTTCCTTTTCCTGCTGCTCCCGCCCACGCTGACACTTCCGGATCCGCCGCAGATTCCTACAAAGAAGAAAAAGCCCTGTGGGATGAGAGCTCGTCCAGACACGTTCCCACGACTGCCCCAAAGGAGCGTTCTTTGTTGCATGCTTTCACCGCACGTATCACAGTTTTAATTACATACATTTAAAAAATGTTCACTGGTTTCATTGTTTAAAAAAAAAAAAATCCAACTGCGAAGATACACAGAATGAAAAGCAGGAATTGTCAACTACCCCCTACCCCAGTTCTCAGAATCTCACTTGCCTTGGCACAGGTAGCCACTGTTAGCAGTTTTGATTTAAAATCTTCTAGGTCTCTCTCAATTTTTCACTTAATGTCATGAAGATTTTTTTCACTTCACTACACATAGATCTGTGTCATTTTCTTTAACTGCTATAGAGGAATGTACCTTAATTTAACCATTCCTTAACAGGAATCAATCAGGGTTCTTCACCTGAACCACAGAGCACAGAAAATTATTTAAATGTCTATTTTTTTCAATTCTCCCAAAGATGGTACATAACTAGTGCTATTCCACATACGTAAGAAAAGAAGGTAATTCACATCAAAGGATGCCTTGGAGGGTATTTAGAACTTAATTCCCTCCCACAACAAGCAGAGAAAGGTTGTCAGCTAGACAATTATGTTGTTTCCTACACTTTGCTATTAAAAAAACCTGCTGCAGTGAATAGCCTGGTATGCACACATTTCGGTAGGACAGCAGTTCTTTGGTGCAAGGACTCTTGAGGGCCTCGAAGGCCCTTTTCAGGAGATCTATAAGATCAAAACTATCTTCATAATAATACTAAAGTATTATTTGTCTGTCTTTCTTTCTTTTAAACTGTGTTAACATTTGAATTGGCAGTGCAAGAATAATGGTGATATATTTATATTTATATTTATATTTATATTTATATTTATATATGAGGTGGTGGCACCAATCTGTCCTTCTCTAGCCATGCACTGGCCATTAAAAAAGGAAAGCTGGTTTGACTTAAGAATGTCCTTGATGAAGCAGTAACATTTATTAAATCCCAGCCCCTTAGTTCACATTTTTTTAATATACTGTGTGATAAAATGGGAACTACAAATAAAGCACGGTTGTGTGCCAAGCACAATGGGACTCATGAAGAAGAGCACTTGAGCACTGTGGAGCTATGAAAGGAACACCATTTTCACCTGTACTTAAAGATGTGTCTGATGAGGTCAATGGCAATATTAATAAGTGTGATGGGGGGGATATTGTAAAATGAAAATGTGTCAACATTTGGTAGGTCTGCATAATTTAGTGAATTAATATTTCTGAATAACCAACTGCATGAAATTATAAAATCATGCATGAAAAAATTCAAAGTACAAGATAAACCAATGCATTTTGACATAACTGCATGAAAAGCCATTGACATTTTCAATGATACTGCAACTAACCTTTAAGAAACACCACGTGGAGAGTTTTGTTGTCATATCAAAGAATATCCACAATTATCTGAAAGGATGTGAAAATATTTCTTTTTCTAGCTACATTTTTCAGTAAGGCCAGATTTTCTTCACATATTTCAACCAAACAACATAGTGCAACAGACTGAATATACAAGCAGATATGGGAAGCCAGCTGTTCTTCTATTAAGCCAGACATGACACAGATTTACAAAAGTGTAAAGCAATGCCACTCTTTCCACTAATTTCTTGTTTTGAAGCAGCTTTTCATTAAAATATTATTTATGATAACATAATACATTAGCAGTTATTTTTAAATGAATTCATAAACATTAAACATTTCTCAGTTTAATTTCTAATGTGGAAAATATTACTAGATATAATCCACATAAACAAAAATTTTGGGGGGTTGCTCAATCTTTAAGGGTGTAGAGGGTCTCAAGGCCAAAAAGACTGAGAAAAACCTCAGTTTTAACAGGTAGAAGGCAAATTATTAAAAAACCAAAGTTTCAGAGTAAAAGCCCCATACATTTTAACACCCTGCCCCTAGAATGATTGTATCAATATTTCCCCCCAAGGTATAGGAAAGTACCTTCCCCCTTCCCCACATCTTCTGTAACACAGATTGCAAATCTTTTAAAAAACTTTGCAACTTGGTGAGTAATACACGATGTTATGTTTATTTGCACTGTTTCATAAGCATAGAGACTAAGTCTGCTTTACTGAGACAGGGGCCTGGCACAGAGCAGCTGACTGAAGTCTGCTAAGTGAGTCAATGAATGCAAGAACCTGGCAGGGCCCTTGCGTTCACACCCCTTTCCGGGTTCCGACTAGGATCAAGTCTAATAATGCTAGGATAATACCTTTCTGGAAACGTAATACGAGATTTCAACTCCCGAACTTGAGGGAAGGAAGAAAGCCACTCTATCACAGCAAAACCTATTTTCTACTTCTGAAACTCTGTTTTCTTCCTTAACCAGCATTACAATTCGCCCAATATACAGGGAGGAGGAAATATTTAAAATTCTGTGAAGAGAGCAGGCCTAAGACTGCTATCCTTTGAAAACCCTGCTTACAAGGTTGTCCCTTGGCTGGTTCTGGGCTTTTGGATTTGGAGTTTCCACCATTCTCTGAATGATAAGAATGGCTCACTGTACCTAAACAGTTTGTACAAAATAAATGGTTTATGCTGAAAACCTGCTTTCTTTCTGGGAGTCTGGAATTTTGGTACAAACAAGGCAGAGGGTGCCTACAGGATGAACATCCAATAAAAACTCCCAGCACCAAGTCTCCAACAAGACTCCCTGGTAGACAGCATTCCAAACATACTGTCATAATTTGTTGCTGGGGGAATTAAGACTGTCCTCGTGACTCCACTGGAAGTAACAGACTCTTAGAAGCTTGCGCCTGGCTTCCTCTGATCCTGTCACGAGCACCTTTCCCCTTTGCTGATTTAGCTTTGTATCCTTTTGCTACAATAAACCGTCACTGTGAATATGACTATGCTGAGTCCTGCGAGTCCTCCTAGCGAATCATCAAACCTGGGAGACTCCAACACACATTCCTATCTGACACCAGGCAGTGACTGCTGATTCCTAAAACTCTCATCTCCCTGATGCTTTTGGCACATGCTCCAGGTAAGCTCATAGTGGAACAGCCAAACAAATCTTGAATTAGTATCCTCAACAGAGCAATAAATAGAGTAAGTGAAAACCAAGAATCTGAAAATCATTTAACTCCCCATTCCTCAACCACGCACAAGTGTGACTTTGTGGATACGTGACTTGGTTCACTCACCTAGGGAGAAACACTGGTTTCCGAGCCAGATGCTCACGAAGCTCAGGAGAGGTAGTATCAGAATTCACATATCGCTCCACATAGTCTGACCAGCGCTGGGATTGTGAACACAAAAGCGGAGGTGGGGAGAGAGCACAAAAACTGAACTCCAACCTCATCACGTATTCTAGCAAATTCTATGATTCTATGTCTGAACTACTTAAATTTCAAGATCAAAAAAAGCCTCTTTCTAGAAACACAGCTTTAAAATTCTGTGAGAATGTAAAACTTAAAGTTTCTCTGAGAGACTTAAAAGTTACCAGAAGTCATAAATGCTCACTGACAAGTTTTATTTCCCCACAGAGGGTTTTGTTAACGAACAAGATGTGTTCGGGCAAATGTTTGAAAATCAGTATCTTTCACATTAAAATCTGGGTTTCTGGTATCTCTTTAAAAAATGTAAAGATTTGGCATTCCCATAAAACAAGCCTCCCCCCTCCTCCATATGCCCCCAACATCAGATGCGTGGCCTGCTCTCTCACTAATATCACCTGCTAGACCCAGCTGTGACAACCAGCTCACTCCCTGTCTACTCAGTGGGGTTGAGAACTCCTGGCTCCATCGAACCCAATGAAAAGTAAACATGACCCAACGAGTCAAGATGATCCTGGGCAGATGGCACCTCATTTGTTGTTTCTTTTGCTTTAGGATAAAAACAAGAAAGCTGCCAACAATGAGAGAGCTTAACTGAGAGCTAAATGAGACTGCCACCAATCCTAAATACCTGCCACCAGGCGGTCCTTTTCTTCAGCCGAGGACATGGCTGGAAGGACCTGTCCTTTAAACATCAGGTCCTGACCCTTAAATGGGCTGAGGCTGTCTGGGCCTTCTAGAAGACAGTCCCTGGGCAGACTCTCAGAACATGACGCATGCTCAGCACGCAGTTTCTACAATAACTCATCCATACCTCTGCTTCTACAGGGTCATCCGAGTTCTCCTCTTCCGTGTCCAGAAGCTCAATGGTCAGCTGAACCTGGCCTTGGCTCTGAATGAACATAAGCTGCAAATAAGAAACCTGAGTGTGAACAAAAGACCATCTCCAAAGCTGTAATTAGCTTCTTAAGGGTTGAGAGTTGGGGAAGCAATAAAGTTGTAAAACTCTGCTCCAATTGAAGAGATGAGAAAGCTATTCAAAAACTTAGGAGGTGGTAAAAAAAGGTAAAGGCCCAATCTTGCTACCAGGAAAGTGAAATGTTAGAGCAAGAAGCATCATTTCACATTTCATACATCTTGAATTAGCTAAAATAATAATCAATGTCAGAAAGAGTGGTTAAAAGCCAGAACCATAAAATGTCAATGCTATTTCACTTGATAACCCATTTATGGGACCTAATATGAAAATGTATACAGGTATACAGTGTTTTTAAAAAAAGAAAGAAGGGAAACCTCTCATACTGCAGTGAAGTGGAAAACATCACACAGCAGAGAGCAGCAGTCAGACTTCCACTGCAACAGAGGTCACACACACCAGGAGGTAAGAAACTCAAAACGTCAACATATTAAGGAGTCATCTGTTGCAATGGTACCATCATATCTGAAGTTCCTGAAATTCTGAGTTGTGCTAATATCATTATGATTTTTTAAAAAATTCATATTTAAAAGCAACAGACTGATAGAGGCAAAACCAAGTCATGGTTTGTACAAAAGTATTAAACAGTGAGGGCACATGGATCTCCCCTTTCAGAATCCTAGGATTCTCAATGCCTTAAGATCACTATTGGAATCACATGAAGATCACAGAGATTAGAAGAAAGCTTTAGAATCGCTTATTTCAACCGTCTTCATTTTATATAAAGAAAAACCTAAAACCCAGAGAGTTATGACTTCTCAAGGCCACACAGCTAGTCAGTAAGCAAAATGGACCAGAAGCTAGTTCTGGTTCACAGTTCTTCTGGAGAAGAATTTAAAAATTCCTATTTGCTAGTAAAACTTAAAATGTGGGGGGAAGGTGTAGCTCAGGGGTAGAGTGTGTGCTTACTTAGCATGCATGAGGTCCTGGGTTCAATTCCCAGTACTTCCATTAAAAAATAACTCAAATAAATAAATCTAATTATCTCCCCCAAAAAACAAAAAAATTAGTTTTTTCATGTATGAGTGAAGCATAATGAAGCATTAAGCTGTACAGCAGAACCTGACACAACATTGTAAACTGACTATATTTCAATAAAAAAAATACATAAATGTCGTAAGAACATAACACACACATACAAATACAAACATAGTTACTTCCCAAATAGATACAAAAAAAAAAACTACCCCCAGGAATTTGCTAACTCCCCGGATCTAGGATGACCCTGAGTGTCAGGTTTGTCCTACTATTATAAGGAAACCACCTCTCAAAGTAATATTGAGAAGATAGTCTCCACTCTACATGCTTAAAACTAAACTCAATTTCACCCCAACAAGTTCCTCACCTGTCTTATTAGGTCCTTTACCATATGTTCACCCCAACTCTCTGACCTCTGCACCCACTATCCAAGTCTTGCCTAGCTTTATTATTAGACTGCCCACATCCATTACCCAAATATGGTAACTGCCTCCAGTTGTAAACGTGGCTATGAAGATTCTCTACCATTTGGATCGCTCTTTCTAGACACCTCCTTCGCCAATATCCTATGCTTCATTTAATGAACACAGAGTCACTGAGTGTCCTCTACTTGTCAGCCAGGGGCACACTCAGGAGAGAACGTGGTTTCTTGCTTGGAGGAGCTCAATTTAGTAAAGGAATCAGGAAGATAAACAATTATGTTGCAAGAAAATAATGACAAAGGTACTATTCTAGAGACACAGCAATACGCTGTGGGAGTAAGTAATCCCCCGTCAGTGAGTTGAGAAAGGTGTCACTTCAGTGAAGTGACACTCAGCTGGGCACTGAAGGACATGGGGAAGACCAATCGATTTCAGAGAAATCATGACAAAGAAAATCTTATCTTTAAAAGTAACTTTAAAAAGAACAACCACCCCTCTCCTTTCCTTCAAAAGGTGAAGGATATGAATAAACAATACACAGAAGAGGAAAAAGAAATGGGTTACGCAGGAAAAAGGGAAATGTAAACTTGAGTAATACATTTTTCTAATCATCTAATTGACAAAAATAAAGAAGTTTGGTAATACTAAGTGTTGACTAAGAATAGGGAAATGCTCTTATCAAAGTGCACACTGGCACAGCCTCACTTCGCAGTGTAGTATGACAATATCCACTAAAATTTAAATTTTAAAATATTCATACCCTTTGACCCAGGAATTCCACTTGTGTCCCTACCCTAGGCAAACACTACCACGTGCACACAAGGATGTGAGTACAACAAATGCTGTTCAATGCAGCACTATTTGAGATTGTGAAAAATGGAAATAGTTTAAAAGTTCACCATAAAGGAATGGTTTATTGAAAACTATGGTACCTTCATACTTCATGTTAAGTATGACACAGTAGTTGAAAAAACGAGCTGGATCTATATAAACCAAAATACAGCAAATTTTAAGACATATTAAGATTTAAAAAAAAGCAGAATGTAAAATATGCAGTCTAGTCTAAATTTAGTAATATATTTCTACATACATATGTATATGTAAACACACAGAAAAAGGTCTGAATGAATATACACAGAGCTAAACATGTCCGACTTTTAAAAAGCACTGCAGAATATGCACAGAAAAACTGAAAAGAGGAGGCCGGAGGTGGCAGGGGGGCAGGGGATCTGGAGGGCTGCTTAAGCTTAGCTTAATGCTAATACTATTGCATTTTATTCTCTAAACATTCTAAAGAAAAGATCACTGTGGTGACACAATTTTCCTGGTTACCAAGCCTTCTGTTCCTGCTGTTCCTTCTGCCACTCTGACAGCCATTCTTATCTACAGGGTGAGTCTCGAGCCTACCCTTTCCCGATAGGTCCTCACCACACAATTGAATACTGTTAAACTCACTGTGGGTGGGGCTGGTAATTCTGTTCGCCATGAGAGTAAACACTCACTTAAAACCTTGAAAAGTTTAGGGAATCTCTTCTGCAGTGGGAAAGCCCTCAGGTAGTAGAACATTAGATCTGAATCTGAACTAGAAAACTCGTTTCCAGGTCTTCCAAGATTCTAAATTAAGCAATAGTACAGGTGACCGGTTAGAAACTAAAGACAGCTGAAGTAGAAGCAGACAACTACACGAACAATTTGAGGGTCAGATCATGAAAGTGTATGGAACATGCCCGCTGAGGTCAAACTGATGCAGCTTAGCTCTCTTAGCTTGGCCAACTATGAACCGCATTCTGGGCCACCTAAACCTGCCTCTCTTACGTTAACACACACAGGCTTTGTTCAACTATACATATTTATTTCATAGCTGAAACCATCATACACATGGTTTTGTGTCCTTTTATTTGTTTCAGTATTTTTATAACTTATCATTAACATTTAAGAGCTGCAAAATATGCCACCCAGCATTCACACAATAGGCTGCCTTAACCATTCCCATACGGTTGGACGCCTAGGTTGTTTCCAGCTATTTGCTTTTCTAATGAGCTATTATAATGACGGAAAACTGGAAACAACCTAAATGTCCAACCAGACAGGTGTAATTTTCTATAAAATGAAATACCAAATAGTCATAGTAAGAGATGCTGAAGACCTGCAGTGTTGCTAATTGAGCAAAGTAAGTTACAAATCATTTTGCCCAGTATAATCTCTTTCAAAATATACATAAGCATAGAAAAGTTAAAAAATGCCATGAGTGATTATTTCTGGGAAGAACTGTAGGTGACTAGTTTTTCTTTTCTCTTCATTTCCCATCTTTCCCACAATAATCACGGATTACATTTTTAAACAGTAATACTTACAAAGTATTATAATGTGAAAAAAAATGCCCGGAGGAAAAAAGCAGAATACAAAATTGTAAAAACCATATATAAGAACTAATTTTTTTAAAAAGGCAAGAAAGTAACAGATGGCCCATGAGAGACTTTACTTCCACTTTCCCATGTTTTTGTATTTCCCCCAGTGAGTTCATAGGTACTCCAAGGGGTTCCAGGAGTGGAATCACTGACTTTCGGTGGAGAGAGTCTCGACAACTTACACTGTCATCAGTATGGTCCCTGACTGCATCAGTCACTCTCACCTTAAAGCAATTCTCATCTGACATGAGCTGCTCAGCCTTCCTCTGATATGTGGACTCCAGGACACTCCTCGAAGTCTGTGTGTTCAGCTGGCCTCCAGTGGCCCCATTATTGTTTTCTGCCAGATAAAGGTCAGTCACTTGTACACAGATCTCATCACTCACGATGTGCTGCAGCTGGAATCAAGCAAAGGCAAGTCATCAGGGAACTCAGAAAACAGTTCTCCCTGACATACATGGAAACCTCCTTTGGTGGTTCCAATCACTCAGCTCAAAAAGATGGTTTTGGTTGGTAATTTCAGAAAATTAATCATACAAAACCACTATCTTATTTTCTTAGAGAATAACCAAGCCAAAATCTTCAACCATATCACTGGTTCGTGAGTAAAACTATTTAAAAACAAAACCATAGGCAACTCAGGTTAATGTGCTGCTTATTTAAAGTTCTAAGGAACTTTAAAACAACTTTTTTTTTACATGAAAGAAATTTCCATGGCTTTCTAGTTTTATGTTCTTCTTTACCATTTACAATTTGTTTTCACACATTTTCTCATTTGATCCACACAACTACCCCAGGAAGCAGGCTGGAGAGCGGTGTCCTGTTATGAGACAAACTTACATGTTAGACAAGAAAATTCAGTGTGTGGCCAAGGTGAGGGGAGAGACCTTGGGGAACCATGAAAGCAAGATCCATGTCTACATTCACAGCCTTAGCACCAGGCCTGAAACCAATTAGGTACTGAAGACGTTGTTGCTGAATTCATTGGTCAGGGGCACTTAGCGCAAGAGCTGAATTAGAACTTGAAGCTACTGGACCCTATCTTTCTAACACACCTCCTATTTTTCAACATCTGATAATAAAAGTATAGTATTTAAATTATATACCCATTAATTAACTTATTTTCATCACAGGCCAATCAATCATGACTGACTATTGGTAACTCTGGCAACTACCTTATTAAATTATCTGACAGCTACAAAGGCGAACCTCTCAGAGACCCGACTCTCACAGGTCATGATGATGTATCTATTGTGAAATAAAAATTCCCTCAAATGAAATATTACCCACTAAAATGCCAGAGAACATGAAAAACAGATACAAGAAGAAAGCAAAATGTTAACTGCAATATCAATGTGTCCATTTTACTTTAAAATTCTCATAACCACTAAGCCATTCTATTTTTAGGAAGATACACTCTTTTTGAAGTGCTAGTAACTATGACAACTACTTATTTTTAACATTTAAAAAAGTCTTAAACGACAAGTATGCGTATGTGTAGATAAATGGACGAAGCACAAGGTCAGAAGGGTGAGTGATTTGATGATGAAAGGAAGGCTAGCAACTGGAGACTGTTAAATTACAATTAGTTGAGACTATGGATTTTAATGTGACCATTAAAATAATGCTTCTGATAACTTGATAATATAAGAGGAAAGCTTAAGATACAGTGTTTTAGTGTTAAAAAAAAAAAGTATCCAAAGCAAGGTCTCTACCAATAGATACCTCTTCTTTATACCTTCTTGTTAAAGTAGACCATATCGCTGACCCCCCACCACACTCTCCTCTTGGGTATCTTCCCCATCTCTGCCCACCCTGACCCAGTCTTTGGAAAGGGCAGCATTATAAATCCAGGAACAGCTAGGCAACTCCCAACCCCACACCAGGCTGGTCAGATTCTCTCTCCTGCTAATTTGAAATGACACAACATGTATGCATGTTCCACTTGCAGTCAGCAATGAACTCTGGGAGAACACCAAAGAGATAAAGAGAATAAGAGACTTCATGCCTCCAGCTGAGGACTTAAGACGAGAAGCATAAACGTTTGTTTTAAAAACACTGGATTTGGATTTCTGGATGAAACCTGTCTCCATAGAAAAGACTGGACATTACGTATTATTAACTCAAAATCAATAACCAGGAGCTTCTAGGAAATGGACTAATTATACCTATTGTTTAAAAAGATCAACCTTACAAAAAAGCTGGCCGTACTGGACTTTTACACCTGTGCTAGCAGTCTTTCATAAGACTTCACTTCCAGCTGTACCAGGAGCAAGCTCATCAGCAGGAACATAAGCACACGGTAACTGGGGTCTATTTCATATAAACCTGGGGGACATTAACAGGCATTAGTCTCTCAAGTTATGACCACAGCTGACTGTATCCATGTAATGATTTCTGCCAGTTAAGGGAAGGCCTAATAACTTCAACTTTCACAGAAAAACACTGTCTGCCTGACAATTTTTGTGAAGATGCCAAGATTTAGTTGAGTGAAGCATTATTCCTCGACTTTGAGGAGGCCTGTGAGAGGGGTGCAGAGGCAAGCATCCTTCTAAATTCAAGGCAAAAGCATGAGTATTTGCAAAGGGGTCCATGTTTTACCCCAAGAAAGCACTGAGCAACAAACTTCTTTCATAGTAGACTCTAGAATGTTCCTTTTACAAGTTTTCACTTGAAAGAAAGTAGTCCACTAGCAACAGGCTGATCCCTTCGAGTGTTCAGAAGTGGAAGTGACTATCACATGCTATTTGCTATAAAATAATCATTGTTGTAAAGAGCAACATACTGACAAACTGTCAGGGTGCCACAGGAACAAACCACAAAACCAACCACAGATCTAACTCAGGGAACCTCAGATAGCTAGGTGGACAGAGTATTATAAAAGATGTTATATGAAACCCTTCCTGTAAAAAGAACTTCACATGTTAAATGAGGAAAGTCCACAGAATTACCAACACCTACAGAAGAGGAAAGTGAGCTCATGCCTGGCAGAGGTAAGAGTTGGGAGGGCAGGGCAGGGAGCGGGGGTCAGGACGAACGCTCGGGGCAGAACATCAGGTCTGAGGCAGGCTTACACTGAGCAAAGCACAGGAGTCTGCCTCAGGGCTGGAGCACTGCTGCTCTGTCAACAGTAGAGATGGAACATGACACTAACCTCTCCTTCCCCTCCTCAGAACTGTGTGTTCAAAAACATCATTACAGGAGAAAACTGACTTTCCTCTGGCCTGGTCCCCTCTCAGGCGGACTTTCTCCCTCAGCAGCCCTCGCCTCCGCCGCGCTCTCACCTGTCTGACGATGCTCTGGATGAGCTTGTCCATGGTGAAGGCAATGTAGGCATGAATGGTGAACATCTCTCTCAGCGAATCTTCGTACTGTGACGAGTCTATGTTGCCATCCAGCAAGCTCCGCACCATGTCCAGGAAAGCCGGGTAATAATCTTCTACATCAACGTCCACTGTGGGAGAGATGGGACAGGTGAGGCCTTACCCTGCTAAGAAAAGATCAGGAGAGAGGGCAGGGCAAATCCCACAGCCGGCCCAAAGAGCACTTGAAAGAACCAACCCTAGGTATTCAAAACCTACCCACTTGGTCTGCTACAGAGAGATGAAACCCAACAGGTGGCTACAACCACCAGCACCATCTGTCAAAGGAGAGTGACTCGGCAACTTTAACAGCGGCTTCTACTGCTGCCTGACCATGCCGGAAAGACGGAAAGACACTCATCTACAGTACAGCCAGGCTCTGTGTGACAAGAGAGTGAACTATCCCAAGGAAGAAGTTTCTTCAAAAAGTTGCTGGCTCCCTGCTGAGAGAAGACCTTTCTCTCGCAGCCCGTGGAGCACCCCTCACGTGGGTGCTCGTACAGCTATTTCAACGAAGCATAAAGTGCTGAAGAGAAAAGGCAAACAGAGCCCTACAATAGCACTCTGGGGAGCAGGAAGACAGGAGAGCAAATTAAATCCTTTATGAATAATGAAGTGATCTACATTTGTCAAAGTCCTTTTGTTTAAAAATGGATTCCCAACATTGTACTTCACCAACTACATTAAATGATCTGTACTGCTGTGCATGAATCACTTCAACCACCAGCTGGAATCTTACCAGTTGTTACAGAAACATTTGGCAACTAACAGAGTGCACAAGGGAAGGTGAAAGGACTCCGCCTTTAGCTTACTAAAATAAGACCTATTTACATAAAGCTCAAAAACAGGCAAATCCGATTTCCAGTGCTGGCAATCAAGACAGCAGCAGGAGGGGGCTACTGGGAGCCTGGTTATGTTCTGTTTATTGATGCGGATGCTGGTTACACAGGTGTGTTTGCTTTGTAAAAATTCAGTGAAGCTATACAATTCGGATTTGTACACTTTTCTGTATATGTGCTGCACCTTAATGAAAAAGTTCACTAAAATGAGAACAGAAGTTACAAAAAGAACTCTGTCTTCGACATTTAGTTACCTGTTTGTAAAGTCTGTACAGGGGGAAAAGGGCTAAGAGCAAAAGCTAGTAGTCCGTTTCCGTTTATCTGAAGTGTGATGAACTCATTAAAGACAGGCAAAACAGGACAATAACTGTTTCAAAGAAGCAACTGGCTAGAGTCTCATTACAGAAAATCACCTCGTTCAGACCCACAGCCTAGGCATGGGCTGGGCTACTGCTGCGGAAAATGCTGTCACGGCAGAACAAAGCTGTGAGTGCAAACCACAGACCTGTGCACACAAGTCATGATGGGCGTGGGGCTCGGCATCACCACTCAAGGACAAACTCTGTAAGCCTCAAAGCAGGTTAAGCCAGTGGTCAAGCCAGGATTAGGTCATTTCTGTCTTATTTCTACCCAAGCAGATAGAATCACCACACTGAGGTCTAAAAGTTGTCCCTCTGAAGCCAGGATTAATCAGATAAAGGCTTTCAGAATTAATTCCCAGGTTCATTAGCTCTTCAACAGACAGAAGGCCAGGGTTACACATGGGCTTCTTCCATCAATAACAGTTTAAAAAAAAAAAAAGCTAATTTACTCCAAAGATTGGCTACATCCTAAAGAGCACAGAAGAAAGGCTTCACAAGAAAAGCTTCTGGCTCACAGCTCAAGTACCTAACAACTTACGACCTCAAGAGTCATCCAGAAGTAAGTGGCACAAAATTACCTAGAGCGCTTGGTGACTTCCTTAACCCTCATTTATTTTCCTTTCCCTGCGTTTTCTATCTTCATTCCTGTTTGGTCCATTCTGCTGTCTCAAACCATCTCTTGAATCCCCCTCTCCTTATTCACATCTGTCTCAGGCATTAACAACTACGAACTTACATTCTACCGTGGAGTGGAACCAACTGGGATGCTTTAGTCACTCTGTCCTTTAAAACACTTTGCAATAACCCAGAGACCTGCCGTTTGGGAAACTGATGGTAACTGAAACCCTCTTCCTTGGTGTCCACAGTACCAGCTACTAAGTGTCTATGATCCAAGCAACCACAGGGGATTTCGCATGCTTTTCCCAATTCTCCCAACAACCCCACAAGGCAACAAGTAGCACCTCCATTTTACAAGTAAACAGGTTCAGAGAGTATAAGTGAGGCCACACAATCAGTAAACTGCAGTGCTAAGATCTGAACCAAGTTAATAAGCTCTAAGGCCTGCCTGTGCTCTATGTATAAAAGAAAGCAGTCCCAAGTCTAATTAGGCCTTGAGGTCCCCAACCCCTCACATCTTCTGTAAACCAACAGTCTAAACTCACTCGGCTCTTTGAGACGCAGCTGGATGGCAGGGCTGTCACTCTTGTCTCGCTTTATGCCCAGCACTTCCCGTTCCCACTCTCTCTCTCGGTTTTCTTCTTCAATTTGTCGTTCAGCTTGGGAACAAATCCGCAACAGCCTCAAGCAGAGAATCTGGTGCAGTCGCATAAAGATATACCAGTTATTATTAACATAGAAGAGGTTGTACACTTCATCCATGCCTCTTAACTTCTGAGCTGCTGTGTTGCTGAACAGTAGCTTGGACTTAGGGGGACTACCCCCGACACCATTGTGCTTCTTAGCCGCCCCTGTGGCTTCGTCTACATCCATCTCTTCTTCTTCTTCTTCCTCCACATCCGAGAGATCGCCTCTCTGAGCAAAGAGCAGATCTGGAATGAAATGATGCATGATTTGCTTGATTTTATATTTGTCCTCCTTCTGAATGCCTGTCTGCCTCTTCACATGGTGGATAATCAGAGCAGCAGCATCTTCCAGAATCTGTTTGTCTTCATAGGCAAGTGAGAGGTGTGGGCCAACAGGTACACCAGCATTTTCTTCCGTAGCCTGCTCCTGCCTCTAACGGGAGAGAGGGAGACAAAGTATTATGTGACATATCTACAGAAACTACAAACAGACCTACGAGACTACATTAGCTGTACATCCTTTATTAACCATAGTGGCCATTATTTTCCAATCCCAAACTTACAGAAACAAAAAGGTAATGTGCGAGATGTGGTTTGGTACCAAAATATTGGTACCTTCTAGACAATGAAGACTTATAAGGGACAATGGGACAGAATTGGAACCATCTTTTAAAATTCTCGATTAGTATTTATGAAGGATACGATATGAGGTCTAGGATTTACTTTAAAATACTTCTGGGGTGGGAGTCAGGAAGGTGACAGATGTAACAGAACGGGCAAACGAGGGATGATTATTTAAGTTTATGTAGGAGCTCACTTTACCAGCCTCTCCCCTTTAGTGTATGTTCGACATTTTCATAATAAACAGTATTTTAAATTTCAAGAGCACATCATTTCTAGGAATTCTCAATCACACTGTATTTGTTTCTATCCATCCCCTAAGACTGTGAGCTCAAAGAAAGCAGGATTAGCTTCTTATACATCTCTGTATACTAGCTCCCAGCACTACATACAATTGTGGTAAGGATGGTGAATACACAAGGGTTAGAAAGAGTTGGGGGATCAATAATAAGTATTTTAAGCTGTGGGAAGTTGAGACAGGCTACACAAAGGAGAACATAAGTTAAGAAATAAAAGATACCATTTGAGGGAAATAGATGGGGAGAGAAGTAGGAGAGGGAGGCAGTGGGTGTGAACTGAAACCAGGATGACAGACGGGGAAACCAGTAAAACAGCTTAGTGAGGCTTAGATTCAAAAAGGTAGAATCAGGAATAGAAGCCTCTGACAGCTGTGAAGCAAGAACCAGCAAGTCTTGAGGGTCTTACTTTCCTGTAACACAGGTAATTTGCAGGAGTCAAAGCTCTGCTGAACACACAGACCGGACACTTCTCACAGACGCAGAAACCTCCAGCTCACCTCATCATAGATGCTCTCAATCTCGTTGAGTAAACTCTTAGACCTCAGGACCTTGGTGTCGTTTTGTTTAAAGTTGATGCCCTGGTGGTCCAGAGATTTCAAGTAGTATTTCTCATTTTGCTCTCTCCACACCTTGTTAAAGCCTCTCTGAGCTTCTCGCCATTCTTCTTCTTTCATCTTCAACCTGGTGGGTGAGGGGTGGAAACAGTAAGACAAGGGAATCCAGATGTGGGAATTTTAAGCTAGGCAGTCACACTGGAATCCTGGACTGGAGTCCTGGCTCTGCCATATAGGACTCTGCTTCCTATCAGTGAAATAGGGCACTGCTCTCGTTCGGGTTTAGAAGTGAGAAACATGGCAGGATTCACTTTATTTCAAAGGTCAAAAGATACAGCAGATTTGTCAAAACTGTTGGCAACTCTGGGATAATTTTATTCTTGAACTCTGTTATATGAGAAAATCACTCATTCAGGACTTATTTTAGGGAAGTAATTTGTCCCAAAGCCAGAAATCTTGCTGAGAATAGTTATTTCTCAAACAGCATTCCACAGAATACCCTAGAAAAAGGGATTTGTTTCCGTGGCCAGCTAAATAAAACAAAGTGAAATAAACTTCTTTGCTACAGAACTTCTGAGAACGCTTACTATGCTAATGTAAACGCAAAAGCCCACGAGCAGAGAACTTGCACAACACTGTTCCCCTGGACACGGTTCAGAAGTTCTGAGAACAACTGATCCCAATACTCCAGAAAAGGAGAGGAGAGGAAAGTCAAAACCAGCACTAGAACTGAAGAATATCCAGAAGAGCCTCCGTCTGAAGGTCAACAGTTAAATGCTACTGGCAAGGAGAGGACTAGCTTGTGCCAGCACTTGAGGGGAAGACCATGGCAGAACAATCAAATCTGGGCATTTGTGATTGTGCAGCAGATGAGAACCCCTCCCACCAGATACAGAGGGAGGCCCCAGTGCTTAGCTGGGGTTCACGGCTTAGTCCAGAGAGCCACTGACTCAGCCTGAGTGCCTGGGGCTCAGCCCTGGCCTCCTCCTGGACGCCTGGCCTTAGTGGGGTACAACAGCCCCTCTACACCTCAGGCTGAAGGTTTGTTAGGAGAAAGAAATAAAACATTCTTAGTAAAAATGGCAAGCAAAGTCTTTTAAAATAACATATATCAATTTTATAAAGACAAAGAGTAATCTTTTTACTTATTAAAAAACAAAGACGTTAGTTAGTATTGAGTGGCAGGAACGTGGCTGGCTGTTCTCTTCTTTGTTCTTTTCTCTATTTTAAACTATCCCCTCAAACACACAGAGCATTCTGCTATGGACTTTAAAGGTCTTGTCTATTCCCGGTTACACAGAACCCCATTAGGAAGCTTTACTATCCTGTGCTCTACCTGATTTTCAACAACCAGGGTTGGGGAGAAATGGAAGTCTCGTGGGATTACCCGGTCAACAAGGAGAATCTTATCTAATGGGACACTGAATCTGTTAAGTACAAAGGACAAATTCACTCAGGTACCTCTTAAGGACAATTGGGACGGCAATGGAGGGGTTCTTCCTCAGACCATCAATTATGTCAGCTGCTTTATCAGCATATATCCTCTGGAGTGCTTTTCGATGGATGACTTCTGATGTGCCCCCGAGGGTGTTGTCCAAGCGAAATTTGGCTTGTTCTTCAGCAGACAAGCGGGAAAGCTTCTTCTGTATTGCTTCCAGAACCCGGATCGTTGCCAGATTGGTCTCTAAAACTACATCAAGCTAACAAAAAAGACAAAGTGTGCTCAGGACCCAAACCAGAATAGAAAAGCATTCAGGAGTATAAGGTGGAAGTCAAACACCCTGAATTCGAATCCTGGCTCCGCTATACTACAGCCATATAATACTCTGTTCTGTATCAGTAAAATAGGAATACCACCACCTACTCTCAAAAGGTGGTTTTCTGGATTTAACAATCCAGTCCACATAAAGGATTTAGCACAATGCCAGGCCAACAACAAACATCAAATAAAAGATGGCTAAGTGATAGTTAATACTTCTACATGGCCAGTGTGCTTTACACAGGGCTACTGACCCCCATACCAGAGGGACCTAACAGGACACATTGGACACTTTTTCTTGAACTTTTGTGAATGGCTAAGATTTGTTACAAATGATAACCACCAAAACAATGAAATCCCAAAAAGACCATTTAAGATGATAAATCAGACTCATGAGTAAGGTTTTTCAGGGTTAACTTGAAATGTTTATATATTTAATGGTCTTGTTCCACATCTAGTAGTAATAAAAGCAGTGACTATCATTCCTTAAGGGCTTCAGTGCTGTATCTGTGGGTAATCATTCAAATTTTTACTAAACTCCGGGCACTTTATTTCTGACAAGGGCCTAGCCTGACCTGGTTAAGGATATGACTAGCAATCTTTGAGTTAACTCTTTTTCTGAGGCTTAACACAAAATTCTCTAAATGAGAAACAGAAAATGAAGTAAATGAGCGGTCTCAAGGGTCTGTGTCCAAATGTCTGAGGAAGTGTTTCCCACATTCTCTAGCTTCAGGACTACGGCAGTCACTGTATCAAGTATTCGAATCCCTCTTTCCCGCAGTTATGGACAAATGATGGGCTGAACTTCCTGGCTCCCTTGTGATTAGATAGGGTCATGTAATGAGTTCTGGGAAATGAGCTGTGAACAGGTGGGCTGAAGTACTGTTTATTACTTCTAGGCTAGAGCATTTAAAGGTATAAGATCCCTCTGAGCTCTTTTTCCCTCTAATCACTGGCAATGTTCAAGAAGGTGGCATTCTGTCAGCCTGGGTCCCCAAGCAATCCTGATGAGCAGAATTTCCTGCTAAACATCAGTGCACATGCAGTATGATCAAGAAGTAACTCTGTTTTTCAAGCCACTGAGACTTGGGGGCTGTCTGTATTGCAGGAATATTAATCTATCCAATGTATAAAGGAAAGCTCCTTCAAACTAGTCCATCCCACCCAATCCTAAGTGTGCAACACACACACTTCTCATCTTCACTCCTGTAACTGCAAATGAGAGATGAGGCTGGTGCTTCTCATTTGCAGGCATGCCAGTCGAGAACAGGAATATCCTGCCAAAAACAGATGCCAGTCTCTGCTTTCTAACTCATCATCTAACCTTACAAAACACAGGTAAAAAAGAAATGCCTTCTTTAGCTTGATAAAACTTTCCATAGAAGTTAACATCAGTCATGATTGAGTTTTCTGCAAATGGTTGAAGCTCCTCATTAACACTGGGGCAGAGATGGCCAACCACCTGCCAGTGGCCAGGCAACACGTGGCTCTTCATTCAAAACATGCCAGAAACAGCTGAGACAAGCTGGAAGGGGATAAGTGGCAGAGAGCTAAGTCTGTATGAATTTAAAAAGGAGCAAGATATCTCCCCATCCATATGAAAGAGTAGGGCCAGTCAGTTTTATGTAATAAATACATCAAGCAGGATGCACGTAATTTTATTTCTTTAGACACATTTAATATTCCCTTTTTGTTGGTACCAGTGAACTAGACATTTAAAGACACTGGGAGTTCTATTTTCAGTACTCCCACTCCAGGTACAGGGGTTCTCCACCAGCTCATTTCTTCACTCCAGCTCTTCCCTTCCCAACTACTTTACAATAAAGTCCTTAATTCAACCTTCTCTCAAAAGGAGCCAAATCAATATCAGAAATATGAGAGAATTTCAGTTCTCACAGGAGAGCTGGTTTACTAACCATGTCCAGACACCTGCTAAGAATACACACTTTAAGATAAATGATTTAAAACACCTGTAAGAAAGCCCACTAGGCCTTAAGATACTGATTTTATATACCATGTAAAACACAATAACCTTTAAAATATCATTAAAAATTCGAGGATTATTCAGCCATCAATGGGTAATTTCAGTTAAAAGGGTTACAGTGGCCTAGATGAGTCATATTTATCATAAAAATATTACTAATATATTTGACAAAGTCATAAAACATGGTAAATACAATAAGCACTTACCACAGAAGAATGTGAGTCTTGGGCTCTTTAGTCTTAAAAGCCAACCCTCCCAGATAGGTATTTAAGGTAACTTCCCGTTCTGCATCTCCCATCTCCCCAAACTTCAAATGATAAAGGAGCTTGTACCTCAAAGCGTTCATCCTCACAACGATAGATGTGTTCTTCATATTGAGTTTTCTTGGAACTAACAAAGGTAGAGTCCTCAGACCAAGAAGGGAACGAAACCCAGGTATCATTTAAAACCTTTTGGTAAAAAAAGAGATATTGAAACATAAGTGTAACAAAGTTTTCTGCTGATTAAGTGTTTTCAATTGTAAGACAAAACTTTAGAGGAGGGAAGAATCAGTTAACATGACCTTTAGAAAGTTTACAAAAAATATTAAGAAAAAGTTCCTCAATATAGGTGTAAAAATATTTTCTTTTGGTAACAGACAGAAAAGGGCTCTGATTTCCTCATACATAGAAATTCTCGATCCCTGGGTACCACCCGTTTCTGGAGGAAGCTGAGGGTTCAGGGCTGATCCTTTCTCAGGAAGGTCTTACCTCTTTACAGAGAGGAGTCCGTCCTGTACACTTGGGCTGCTGGTAACTCTTTGGTAGGGCTCGATAGCTGGAGCCCAACCGTTTACAGGAGGCGTAATCTATCTCCATGGCAATGCCTTCTGTGGCTCGTTCCTTTGGAAAGGTTTCCAGATGAACAGACTCCTTATAGCCCAGAAAGTTTTTAAACCAATTAAACAATTCAGGGAATTTCCTGAAGAATCAAACCAAAAGCTGGTGAGCAATTAGAAGCCCGATGCAGTTATTCTGAGGTATGACTACCTCTATTTGGTGCTGGGTCAGAACTCTGCTAACATTAGACAAACTCCAATGACGATTATGATTTCCTGCCTAAGAAGCTCTCCTTTGAATATATGGCTTCTTTTCTCGTAGAGTGCTCTAAGGTCAGTTAAGGTGGTGACAGAAGAATTGCACTGAAACTAGGCAGTAACCAGCCACTCTTCTAATCAAGAATATTGCTTCAAGTTCAGATAATTCTTAGGTTGTCAAAGTCAAGATTCTAGAACCCTAGAAGAGACTGGTCTCTATAAACATCCAACAGTGGTCAGGAGACCAGGAGATCACTAGTTCTGGCCAGTGCTCTCTCTACCTATTTTTTCATCTCTAATAGAGTTGAACAAGACTTCCCAGAGGACTCCTCTGACATGGACATTTTATACGTCAACTGACTTGCCATGATCAAATTCACTTTGCCTATCATATACTCCCACAAACTTTTATTTCACCTCTGTATCATGCATCAGGGTTAAGCCCCTGACTCCACTTACCCCAGGAAAGGAGAGACTAACTGCACAAGCTCAGCCCGAGAGATCACCTCCTGGTTAAAGATAACAAGACAGCGCAGGAAGTTTTCATAGGCCTCTGCACTCCGCAAAGCCTTTCGGACCTTATGGAGACAACCGAGAGAAAACCGGTTCAGTAGGGAATCAAGAGATCCTGGACTACTTTTAAAAGATTGGGGAAATTTGAACTGTTATTTGATGATATTGAACAGTCAATGTTAGTTTTTTTAGATGTGATAACGATTATGTTTGAAAAAAGGTGTCATTTTAAAAAGAAACTTAGTAAAATACTTATATAGATGAAGTAATGTAATACCTGGGATTTGTCTCCAAATAATCTGGGGGGTGGGGGGAGTACACATGAAACAAGTACACCGGCTAGAATCTGAGAACTGCTGGAGCTGGATGATGGGTGCATGAGGAGTCATTTTACTATTCTCTTTAATTAAACATATGTTTAAATTTTTCCATAATAAACATTCTGAAAATGAGACCCTGGAGTAAATAAGACATTTACCTTCTCACATGCTTGATTCTCTGACCATGACCACTCCAGAGTCACCCAAGCTTTTGTTGCCTCTCCTAACAGATGTTTACAGCAAGAATCTTTGTCAACATTGTTCTCAACTCTGGTAATTTTGAATAATGATCTTTTTAAATAAAATACTTTTGCCCTCTGACCTGATCGTTTTCCTTCCTCCATTTATAATATCGAGCATTTTAATATCCAAAAAGCCTAAAAATGTTCAACAGCATAGAAAAAGTAAAAATAGCTTGGCTAGATGAGCAATCTGGAGTTTCAACTTCAAAAGTATATATTTAGCATTGTAGGGATTATAGACCTTCACTCACCAAACCAAGTGGTTTATCAAAATCCCTTCTCCAGGTTCCCATATACTTTTTGTAACTATCAGTCAGTAGACACTATATGGAATATATACTTTCAAAGCAAAGGACGAAACAGCATTGCACTTTTTGTGCTATATACCATATTTACTTTTAATTTTTATTAGCCTTCAAACATATACAAAAGTATAAAGAATAGTCTAATGAATCCCATGTACTCACCCAGTCTCAATGTAAATTTGTTTCATCTATACCCATTTCCCCCACCACTGAATTTTAAAGCAAATTCCAGACATTTCATCTATACACACTTCAATATGTATCTCTAAGAAATAAGCACTTCAAGAACAACAACAACAAATACCACCATTCTTTAAAAAATTAATTTATTCAGCCCCCTTTCCCCCATCTTTTCCTTGCCATTTGTTGTGGTCTGGACTTCTACATTTGCCTCAAAAGCGCCAAGTGCCCAGGCAGCCCTCACACATGGTGCAAGTCAGAGCCAGGGACGCTTTAACTGTTTTGCAGGACAGATTACATAGGCACAGTAGATCAGAGAGAAATCAGGAGGCACCAATCACGGAGATGCTAAATCATTTACCCTTTCTGCAAAAACCCAGAGATGAGAGACAGGTAAGTCACACCAGATCAATCCAGGCTGGTTCCTGCCAGCGAGCAATCTGACATTTGCCAGGTACTGTGATGAAAGCAGTCTGCTAATCAAGTTGACTCTAAAGAGGAAGTCAGACTCACACAACACTGTTTACACCAGTAATCGCAACTCTGGCTGCTCATTACAATCACCTGGGGAGCTATGAAAACACACTATTAAATCAGAATCCCACGAACCCTATACATGATACCACAAATAACTGTCACAAGCAATTAGGTTACAAGTCATCTTAAGTCCTCAACTTAAGTCTTAAGTCAGATGCACTGACATACCCCATGACACAGACCTGGATATTTGTAACAGGGGGCTCCGAATATCTTTTGAGAGTAATATGAGTTTTTAAAAAGCTTTCTTCCACCATGGCAAATGCTGTGTTTTGTTGTAAACTACTTCACAAAATCAAAGCAGACAATGCTATCATTTCTCTAGCTGTGCTAGTGGCCCTCATAGACTGAAAGGACTTATAATTTGGAAATTATGTCAAAGTAGAAAGTCCAAATCAGCTTGATGCCTCTAAAACAAAATCTTCTTGGGTACAGGGTGATTTTCTTTGGGCATTAATAGCAGATATTAAATCCAATTCACTCAGTACTCACCTTATCAAAAAATAACGATTCTGTTCCTACACCATGCTTGCTGGCATCTGCCATAGAAGAATCCTTTAGGCTGAGTAATTTGGGTTTCTTCTGCAAAAAAGGAAAAATACAAACATATAAGATTCAAAGAGTGGGTTTCTCTGAGTTTTATTTTCATCTCTGTTCAATGGTTCCTTCACTGACCACCACTGATTAATAATTTGTAACAAATGAGAGAATTCAAGTCACTAACTTGCTGTACATCCTGCAAGATTTCCACCTAAGAAAGTCTATTTCATACTGCTTGTCAGTTTTTTCCCAAAGGTTTACAGAGAATTCTACTCCCCAAATATGCTCTCTGTGAGTGGTCACGGCGTTACTGTGATGTTAGAATTAATATCCTTACTCTTCCCATGGACCAAAAGTAACTTTATTTGGAACCTAATGCCACTGCCTTGTCCTCCTAGCTGAGGGGGTTGAAGAGGCTGTAAGAAGAGCTGGAGTACATAGAAAGCAATCTTTAACCTTTAACTTTAAAAATTCATGAAAAAAGCAGTTTATCTTCCTAACAGAAGGAGTAACTACCTTGTCAGCAGTATCCACTCAGACCAGCTTAAGATTGCTCTTTCAAAGAGAACGAATGTGCCACGATATAACTATCAGGAAAAAAATTTACTTTAAAAAGGCCACCTCTCAACCATCTGTGAAGAAATGCACAAGCTCTCGGAGAAGCAGCACATTTACCTTTGCCGCCCTGGAGGACACTCTCCTAGGAGCCACAGCCTCTGCTCGCACTGCCTCGGGAGAAGGGAGACAGGGGATTCTAATCTCCCAATCAGTGTCCCCACCTGCAGGTGATCAGTGTGGGAGGAGGCCAAGATGGGGGGTGTATCTGCTGACCGGATCCTTGCTGCTCATAGAACTAACACTTCTTACTAAAGTGAAGACACAGAAACTATTACTATGTTCAGCTTGCTTCCAAAAGGAGAAACCATTATAAACACTGAAAAATAGCTCTTCAATAGTTCTTCAGAAGGGTCAGTAACGCTAACAGGTCAGATTTTGTGGTTATTTGCTTGCTTACCAGTCACTTCTTACTATTAGAATTCCACAGGCTCTTGTTATTCATTAATTAAATTCTGCAGACATCTATCTCTTCGATGCTACAGACACAGCTCTAGGATTCACTGAAGCAATAATCAGTACATGCACCCAGCCCGCTCCCCAGCACAGCTGCACCACCTCAAAGAGGAGAGGAGCAGGCTCACCTTTCTGCAGGCAGACCAGCGGTATTTGCTCTAACAAGAAGCATCACGTGATGGGTCACTAACAAGAGTTTAAGACCTCCCCCTGCTACAGCCCAAAGGTCCTTCCTTGGAGATTAAGATGATATAGATAAGATCTGGCAACCCAACAAAGAACTTTGGGCAGAATAGGCCTCTAGACCAAAGAGATCCCACAAAGCACAGGCACTTTACTCACAAGAGAACCTCAGAGACCACTGACTTATTTCAGAAACAATTATCAAGCTTAATAATCATCCTTCTTGGCATAAAGCAGGTTTAAGGCATCAAATCAAGAAAGGAAAAATTAAGTCTCAGAAACCCTTGGCAGGAAACAAACAAACAAAAATAGATGACAGCTAACAGCAAAGAAGAAAGTATAAAGAAAACCAGTAAGAGCTCAAAAGAGCAGAGTAATCCAAGCAATTGGTGGTATTTAACATTCTTTCCCAAAGCCTTTTAAGCTTTGCATTTAGTTTCTGTGACACACACAGTCAGCCCTTGAGTACTTGTCCGCTAGAATTGCTCCTGAAAGTCAAAATGAGCAGCTGCCCATTCTCACCTTCACCGGAGGGGTGGCTCCCGTCCCAGAGTGCCTGCGGACCTGGCAGCCGTTCTGGCTGGGCCTCTGCGGCTTGTTGTTCAGTTGAGGCTTCTTCACAGTGCCTCCATGGTCATTTCGCACAGAATCGACCTTCTCAGCAGTTGTTTTGCTTAAAAGCTAATTAAGACACATGAAAGAGATTAATGCTCTTATCAAAACAAATAAGTATCATTTACAGCAAGTCTTCTTCTGGTTCCATCTTCCTAACTTATCCAAGTTAACCACTCTCAATAGTGTAGTTCTTCTAGATAAAACTTACCACAGAGCTGTTGGCATCTGGTAGGAACTGTCCAAACTCAGACAACAGATCTTCCTGATTTTTAAAAAGACGAGCCACCTGGGCATACACCTCTTGCTCAGTCAATGCTGGAGTGTAGTTTCCTCCAGCTTCCTTGGCATTTCGCTGCTCTTTCTGACAGGAAATTGCAAATAGGAAGAGACCATATTAGAGAGGGCCGCTGTTGTGAATGACTCACTTCTGCACACTTTCTGAGATGTCTGATAGGAGCTTTGTATGTTATCTACTTGGGCTGCACTTAAGAGGAAAATGTACATTCTTAGCACCTGTTTAGACTTCAAGCTTTTAAGTTGAGAAAAGAGTGGAAGATGATGGTTGACAATTCCTTTTAAAACCAGGGTAGTGTATGTGAATGTTCAGGGTACCACTACCAACTGACAAAACACAAAACATTAAAGAAATTTCTCCTTCTTCTGTAGATTACCTCTACTACACAAATCATTCTTTAAACTTTTCAGATAAATAAGCACTCATTCCACAGAGAGTGACTAAAAAATTCTGACTAGCTGCTATAAGGAAATTAAACTCAAGCAAATAAAACTGGCTTTTACAAACACACATCACAAATTTCTTCTAACTGCTTAATTTCCCGTAAGAATTAGTGGACACAGAATGGTTATTCGAGTTCTTCTCAGACTAGATGTGCCCAGGGTGACCTGGTTAAGACAGGCTGAAAGGGCAACTGTCTTACCTGATATGTGTGCAAGATCTCCAGGAACGCTTTGTAGATGTCTGGTTGGCCCTGAAACCTGTTCTTGATCTTATTAACATAGTTGATGGCATGATTAAATTCCACAGGCTGATTGTTCTGCAAGGGCGGGGCTGTTCCCAACGAGATTGTCACTGGTGTATGAGGCTGGACAGGTGGAGAACGTGGGGATGCGTATGGTGGGAGTGGGGGGGTCTGCTGACTGGCTGGAGGATGTGCTTGTAGTTGGGAAGGCTAGAAAGAAAAAAGTCTTTATTCTCCTCAGGAACACAGATGGTTTAACATAGGAAAGAAAAGTTCAAGCTAAAGAGAAACAAGGTGTCTGTTCAACTAATACATCCTTTATTCACTCTGGCCAGGCTACTGCAGCCCAACTCAGATCACACTGGGTAGGGGCAGGAAGTATAGAGGTTTTCACACATTCTAATACAAAAATTTCAGTCTCAAAATTTCTAAATACAACCTTAGAAGTGGGCTACATTTCCAATTGCAGGGAAGAATTTTTCATATGCAATTTTTAAGCTCACTAGCTCAACAGGTGCAAACAGAATAGGAAAAAATTCATTCTACACAGACCTTTAATGTCCAAAAAGACAAATCAATTGTTGCACTAACTCCACATAAAAAAAGCTTTCTAAACCAGCTCTGCCCAACAGAACTCTCTGAGATGATGGAAACGTTCTTTATTTGCACTACCCTGTACGATAGCCACTAGCCACATGAAGCTGTGGAACACTTGAAATGTAGCTAGTGCTACTGAAAAACTGAATTTATTTTAATCAAGTTAAATTTAAATATAACCATACGTGGCTAGTGGCTACCATGTGAGTACAGTTCTTGACCAGGAACACACCATCATCATCATCAACAGGGTCTTCTGCTTAGCTCGAAATGAACTAATCTGATAAACGGAGTGACTTCTGTAAAATGATGACCATGTGGGCAACAATGTAATCTGATCATAAGACAACCATTTCTGCCTGTGCTGTCCAAGTACTACTACACCAAGTCGCCATCTGCTGGGATGATCATGGGTTCAATAAGCAGTAGCTGGGGGCAAAAGAGTTCTTTTGGTTGCTGCTGTGTTGATTTAAACAGATACCTAAATATGTGGTATGTAAATGTGAGCCACTTTATAGGGATGTGACTATTGCATCTCCTCTGATGAAATTCTAACTTGGGTATCTATCCAAGTCTTATACAAAGGGAAAGTGTCAAAGGATGGTGCTTTCTAGGGATGCATTTCACATGATGCAAAGTTTTTCAAGTGCTCACCTTGCTGACTTTGGCAGGTGGGGGCTGAGGAGCTTGCTGGGCAGGAGCTGGGGCTGACTGGGCTGAAGGCTGGGAAGGATGTTGGGGTGGTGGTTGAGGCTGGGGCTGGATGCCATGGGTGGGGATCTGATGAACCTGGCCAGGAGTTGTCACATTCACCATGTCATTGGTTTGCACCTCAATCTTGTAGCCAGGAGGCAAGAAGGTATTGAAGCCCATGATCAGGTCAGGGTGGCCTTTGAACAGCTGGGACACACGACTAATCACTCCTGGAGTGTCAATGCTGATTAAAAAAAAACAAGTATTAAAGTGGTAAGCTTGACAAACACCTTGGTAAGGAAAAAATTCACATTCCACTCGGCTGTCTATACAATAAAATAAAAGTCAACCTGAATATTACAAAATTAATGACAAAGAACTCTGACATTCCAAAGCCATTTAGTTCGTATTCTAAGAGGCTTGGTTACAATTTTAAACAAAATATACATTCATGGATGGTAACAGTCCTATCAAGCTGATACTCTGACGGTAAGTCTAAAACTGCGATTCCCATGCAAGATTCAACCTCTGATACACGAGTATATATTATTACATATTTACACTATTCAGAGGAGATAGTCTTTTGTAATAGTAAACCATGTGAGAACATTAATGTATCTTAAATCAATCCAAAGAGCAAGTAGCCTAATTATTACCAATTTACTTGACTGACTGAGATGAAGTACTAAGAAAAATTTCAGTTAAGAAAAATTTTAGGTAAGAAAAATTTACCAATATGGAGAAAACAAAGGCCTTTCATTTTCAAAAATAAAGCAATTATAAAAATATGACCCTGAAAACTAAACGCCCCAAAGGGAGCAACCTTTTATCTTTCAGCAGATGAGAATAAGTTATACCCTCCCTCCAAAATCAACATTACAAACACAAAGCTTGAGAACAAGCACACGTTATCTTTTACCTCTGAGATTTAAATTCCTTCATGATGTCAAGGAAATCGTTGTAGACCTGAGGCTGGCTACCAAACTGCAGCTTCACCTGGTCAAGATAGGACAGTGCATCCTCCACCTACGGCAGAGATAAATCTCAAGGTTATAAAAACAAAAAAGCCAAAAATTATTTTTAAAAAATGATTTATGCCTCAATACAATTAACATACTTAGTAAAATAGAAATATGTAGTAAATATACATAAAAGTATTAAAAATTAGTATGGGTGTCAGTAATAAAACAAGCTTAAGATAAAATCAAATCGTAAACTCTGTAGCCTGGCTTTGGAAAATTTTGGATATTAGAATCTCATTAATATATCACTTACTTATTTGTTCACGTGTTCATTTCACAAATATCTACTAAGCTACAACGTGCCATGCCAGGCCCAATGTGAAGTACCAAGGAGTCAAAGACAAATAAGCCACAGTCTCTGCTCTACAGAAATTCACTCACATCTATTTGGGAATCATTAACCAGTGGGGTAAGTGGGCAATCACTGAACGCCCAGGGAGCACATGGGAAGGGCACCCCAACACACATACTAAAAAAAATGCCAGGGGGACATAAGAGACAGCTTCCTTCAGAAGTGGTGTCTAAACTGAGCCATAAGGATGAGTACAAGTTAGCAAAAGGAAGACCCGTGACGAAAGTCAGAGGAAGCAGCGTGGGCAAAATCCCAGACAGGACACCATCTGGTACATTTGGAAAACTGAAAACAGTTTAGTTTGGCTGGAGGATTTGTGGTGAAAAGGAGGAATGGTGGTATTAGAGACAAGAGATTAGACAGGAGAGGAAGTAGGACCTAGATCCTGAAAGACCTTGTAAATCTTGTTAAAAAAGCAATGAAAATTCTTGTCTTCTGCATTTTAGTGTACTCAATTTGGCTACAGTGTTGAGAACAAATTGGTGCAAGGGCAGAATAGATTAAAAGGAGGTAGGAAAATCTGTTAAGCTATATGGCTAACTCATGTGTGAACAGTAATGGCTTGAATGATAGTACAGACCAAAGGGAAAGAGAAAACTGGAGAGATTCAAGAGCTTTTTAGGAGGTAGAAGTGATAGGGCTTGGGGACTGACTGCACATGGGAATTAAGGGAGAGGGAGCATTCACTAAATTATAAATTATTTGGGCATTCACAACGAGGAGAGAGTCTGAAGGGCTAGAAAGTTATGAGCCTGATTTAGGGCAACGTCATTTAACTCAGGAGACATCCAACAGAAGTGCCTACTTGGTGCTTCCCACATACTCTGGGATTATTTTAAATTATACAAAATATCATATTTTGAAGAAAGTTTCATATGTAGACATCTGATTCGATAACCCCTACTCATAATATACTGTGAAATAGAAAACTTATGTTCAAGTAAACCATTAAATGGTATTTCAAGAGTTGCCCAAATTTCCATTATGGACATGGTTAATCAGAGCCATTTCAGTATTGGTGGAGCACAGAGTGTATACTTAGTCAATAACCACTCATTTGATGGTTGGTCTTCCCGTACTTTACAAATAATATGACAATTTCTGTTGAAATTCAATGACCTATTTAACTCATATTCAGAATTTTCCTCATTAATGACCAAGTTGATGGAACTTAAAACTCATTAAGTTTTGCAAAAGGAAGAAAGACTTCAGAAGATACTTAAGAATAGCATTCACAATCACATGACAAAAGAGGAGTTATTAAAAGTAATAAACACACAAAAAATTAAAAACAAAAACAAGTACCCTATGGTATAATATAATTAATACATTAAACAGAGAGAGAGAGAAAGTGAAGAACCGGAAGGAAGGAAATTATATGTGATGTATGTGTTTGGAAGAAAAAGGTACAGGTTTGAATAAACCACTATTTAAACATTACTTATAAAATAACACTATGCTTAAAAAACCCAGCGTGACACTCGCACTATAAATGAGATACCTGTGTAAGAATGGTGAGGAAATCCTCTCGTTACCTCAAGTATATTACAATTCTTCTTAAAAGCATGTATACAGTTCTAGGAACCACAATTTAGACAACAACAACTTGGAACTAGTCATTTAAAAGCTACAGATTTAAGGAGGCACTTGGGGAGACCCTTAGACTCTGCTGATGCATTTTCTTGCCTTACTTCAACAGGCATTTACTATTAAGGTCCCTAACCTCTTGAAGTTCACAAGTTTGTTGGGGAGACAAACACAAACAACTGTAAAGAGAACTTGCTAAATAAATATGTGTCAAGTATCTGTGCTGCGGCATTCAGCAAGTAATTAAATCACACCAAACATGCCTCAAATTATTCAAATCTTCCTTGTCATCAATCTGCCAAAGACAAAAAAGAAAAGTATAGACAAGGCTGATGCTTGAAATAAACTAAGCATTCTCACTGAACACTTCCTTATTATAGAATATAAATGGTTTATTAAAGTTGATTCAAATGCTTGTAAAGCATTTTAAGACTATCCAAAAAACGGCAAGCAACGTGGGAATACTGAATGAAATTACATGGAGGCACAAGAGAGCATTTTACCTGTTCTCATTAGAAAGGAAATTCAGCAAGTTACTGTGTCCCAGGAATCACATTCAAGAGCTTGTAACTAAAAGGACAGAGCAAGAAATCCTAACTCTACTTGTGACTCACTCTATAACCCCAACTCCAAAGCCCTTTCTTGCTTCCTTGACAGCTTCTGTAAAGCATACAAAGCACAGCCTATATACTCATACCCAAGTGAGGAAAGAGAGTAAAAAAGGGTGCTGTGCTTTGATAGGTCTGGCTGGAAAAGAGATATAGAAATAAATATATTTTTGTTAGTTGAATAGCAAGTTTATAAGCTCTTTTGCAACATTAACGTATTAACTGCTGAATGCATTATGAATGTGGAATTAAGTCATACCAAACCAACTTCAAAAAAAATTTTTAGGACTTGGTGAAGTGCTAAGTCCATAGCAATCATACATTTTGGTACACAGTCATCATTCTATAAGCAGAGAATAAAAACATTTTAAAGAAAACATCAAGATAGCTTACAAATATCTTCCCAAAGATAGGGCCCAGAGTAAAGTTTCAGGCCCAAATAATTTGTGTTCTATTTAAAGACTATGCTTATGTATAGCTAATTCTTAACTACCTAAGCTAATATAAACAGTAAGTTTTACAAAATCTCTCAATGTAGCTTAGTTTTGGTGTGCTTTATATTTATGTAACATTTAATTTCCTTAGGCCAATATCAAAGTTTCTGAGAACCCAAACCAGTGAGGGCAGGAGTCAGGGAGAATCAGATTAAATAGGGAAAGAAAAGGCCGAAATACATGCTACACACGGAAGTGTCCTTTGAGGATACAGGCTTCACTCCTGCTTGCAAGCTACTTGATACAACTAGGCTGGTATGACCAAATAAAGATCCAACAGCTTATCTCTTTGCAGTCCTTTAATTTTGCATTTCCTGCACTTGATTTTTAAATTCTATATAATTGTAAAACTAGAAAAAATGAAATCTGGAACACTTGCTATCACAATCACACATTTTGAGAAGTAACACTCAACTAAACAGAGAGAGAAGGTTAGCTGGGAATATAAGCTTCACTTCTCCACAAAAGCCTCATGAATTTCAAAGCACTGAAAACCTACAGCATATTCAGCAGAACAGATGAAAACACCAACACCTCATTCACCATTATAGCCTTCTCCAAACTTCATGAAGGTTCCCCTAAAGGACCATGTGTTTTACTAAGGATGGACTTGATGCCAGCCAATTCAGCTATTCATAAACAGGAACAGAAGTGGGGAGGCACAGCTCAGTGGCAGAGTCATGCCTAGCATGCATGAGGTCCTGGGCTCAATCCCCAGTACCTCCATTAAAAAATAAATAAATAAACAAACCTATCCCCCCCCTCAAAAAATTAAAAAATAAAGTCTACAAACTCACAAACAGGAATAGAAAGATTAAACCGTAAGATAATACTGGGCCCATTTACTGTACAGGACTATAACCAACCATATGTATGCTCAATAAAACCATGCTAAGAACTGAGAGTTCAAAAGGAGGCATCCAAAAGATGGACTTTCTTCATATGAAAATAGCTCCTCAATCGTGGAACGTTTAAGTACCATGCATCCATACATCATTCCAAAAATATTTCTTGAATGTATTCTCTGGATCAGGCACTGGTGCTAAAATGGCATATATGAGTAGGTCTCAAAACAAACACAAAGTAAAACTTCTTGTGATTCAGCTCTCCTAGTTTACTGCTGAAAGTTGTAACCCCTACTAATAGGCTGTAGCCAATGTTGCCTACTAAGGGAAACGGAAGAAAAGGAGCTGAATACCACCTTGAGCCTCTGAAACTGCTGCTGCCCCTGCACTGGTGCAACTGGTGGAGCTGGATGAGCATGACTCTGGACCACCTGGCTTCCGTGGGGCTGCACAGCTGTCGGGTGATGATGGCTGCTGTGAACTGCTGCTATGGCAGGCCCATGGCTGCCGGAGCTCTGTGGCACAGCTGAAACCTGGAATGGACAAAATACAGACGAAAAGCTTCAAGGCTTGTGTATTCTTCCCCAAATGCATCTAAAGAACATGCACACCTAGCTTTACATACACAAAGATACTTAATTAGAAACTCAAATTTCCACAAAAGGGAACTGGTGAAATAAATCACGCCCACCCATATTATAACAGAATTTTCTGTGGCTATTAAGAATTATAGAGCTCAGCACTTCTCAAACTATCTGTGGTGAAGGACCAGGTTTTCTTTTTTCTTAAATTCCAATCCATCATGGGCCACTACTTTTATAAAATACAATAAAAATAAATTACTAGAAAAAAATAAAAAATACATAAGCCCATAATTTTCATTATTAGATTTTACAGATATAAAATTACAATGTCCAAAAATGCTATATAAATTTCTAAACACTCTCAATTTCTGTACTTAACTCATTATAGACTAGTAAGGAAATATTCACATCAGTCATCTGAAGACCACAGTTTGAATAGAACTGATAAAGATGCATGTATTTTAACATTAAAAACTGTTCGCAATCCATAAATTGAATGTATTCATCAGCTGCTTATTGATTTAAACTTTTAAATATTTTTTAAAAGCATATTACAAAGCAGTATACATAATATAGTAAGAAGATTTAAAATCCTGGACAACAAATATACAGTAAAATGTTAGCATTTTATCTTGTGGTGGTGGAGTTAGAGAAGATTTTTATTGTGTCTTATTTTCTTTACTATTCTCTCATCTTCTTATAAGTTTAGGGGTAAAATAAAAGCAAAAGTCCCTTCCCTCTATTTCTATTGCAAGAAATGCTATTAAAAATTTCCCAAGCTTTTTTTATTCTCCTATTTCACAACTGATAATTATTACAGAAGACAACTAAGAAACTATACCTTATTTGCCATATCTACAAAATAAGGAGACCAAAATACATGAAACTTTAGAACAATGTAAACTGTGTACTACAATTTAAGAGAGAATGTTTTTTCCCAAGTCCCCACAGATTTATAAAGATTACCCTGGACAGAGCAGAGGGTGGGAAAGAGAGCAACTATGCACAAATCCAAGAAGCAATATAACACAGACTAGAAGTAAAATGAAACTATTTAGACAATTGTAAAACCTCTAATAGATCTCTCACAAGAAGGGTTATTATTCTGAGCTTCTGCATTCCAACATGCATGTGTTGAACAGGTTTTTACAAGACTTAATTAGAGTTTATAAATATTTGAGATGGCTGGTTTTAAAAGAGCACATTATGGTTTCTAGTGCAGGAATAAATGTAACTATCCCAAGCATAGGAAACAGCTGTGAACCAGTTCAGATAAAAGTAATCACCCAAGGGAAATAAGCAACCTTTCTTCCCTCCAAGTCCAAACTTGACCACCTGATCTGTAGCAGCATGAAGGCACTGTGCTGCTTCAAGGGGGACTCCTGAGGAGGACCGACACCTAGGGAATTACTATTTCCTACTTCATCTGGGTTTCTCTCTTCTTTGATTGTTTTCTTATAATAAAGTCCTAGAAATGGAATTGCTAGATAAAAAAAATAAAGAATCTGACACAAACTGTCAAACTGCTCTCAAGGAAGATTATATCATGTTCCAAGTAGCAGCCAAACCTTTTTAAAAGTCACTAACAAGTTAGGTAGAAGAAGGCCTCTCCAGACTAGTTAAGTAAATTTTGGTTCAGACTGACCTGGAATGGAGTATTATAAATACAATGATTTTTTAAAAATTACTTGGATCTATACATACGTATATTCAAGTAGAAAGGTGTCCACTATATATGAAAGAAGAAGAACAAACAACAGAACAATATACACTGTCTGATCCAAACTGTGTAAAGAGAAGTGTACCTAGACTGCTAGGCAGGTAAATATAGATGAGCTTGCACAAACACAAAATTTTGGGTACCTGAGAAATGTACCAGTGGGGTAAAGTCTGAGAAGTCAGAGGAAGAAGTCATCTTATTATCTTTTTTTAAATGGTGATATTATTTACTTTCATAATTAAAAAGGACAAAAAACAAATTTCTTCCATTTTTACAAAACAGAGTAAACAGATGAGCGGTGAATGATCAGTGTTGATCAGGATGTGTGATGATAGGATTACACAATGCTGATGTAAACATAAATAAATTGGTACAGCTTGGAAAAATTTGGGATTACCTGCTAAGGGTGAAGATGCGCACACCCTATGACCCAGCAATCCCTCCCAGACACTCAAGAAACTTCCTCCTATACCCTTAGACCTGCTAACTGGTCTGCAAAAATAAGGAGCTTGCACCAGAATGTAAATCAACTACTTCACTAATAAACACACTGTTTAATCCCACTGCCTTTTTTTCCCCACAGCAAGACTCTCTTGATAAAAAAGGTTGACTTACATTCTGGTGCAAGCTCATCTTGTCATGGATTGCCACTGTACCACTGTACTAGGAGAAACACCTAAGAACGTTCATCGCACTTCCTTTTTAACAGCAAAAGTCTGGAAACAGCCTGATAGTCCATCAACAGAAGAATGAATAAATTAATTGGATATATTCACATAATTCATAACAGTAAAAATGACTCAATTGTTCACATACAAAAATACGGATAAGTCTTGGGTACCACACTGAGTGAAAAAAAAGGGACTCAAAGAAGAAAATACACATGTTTTCATTTATATAATAATTGAAAAAATACCCAAGCTAAACAACTTTATTGCCTAGAGGTATAAACAAAATGATTTTAAAAAACTAAAGGAAGTCAAGGGACTGATAAACAGAGTTCAGGCTGGTGGCTACTTTCGAAGGGAGGAAAAGGAAAAGGGTTACACAGTGAACTTCAACGGTCATGACAACATTCTTTTTTAAAAAATGTGTCACCAACACCATACACAAGTTATCTTGTTTGCATTATTTTTTATACCTTACCAATATCCCATAAATATTTTTATATCTGAATGTTAAATAAAAAATTTTCAAATTGGATGAAATCACTAATGTTCCTCCCTCAACCCGAGTCCCTTGGTGGGCTCCAGCTTACCTGATAACTGGGTGTCACAGAGTACTGAATTCCCGTGGCTGACTGCATGGTCTCAGACACCGCTTCATACACAGGAGGGGCAGGGGCAAGCACCCGGTGCTGATGAGGAAAAGCCTCTGTGCTCCCAGGGATCCGACGCTGCTGGGCCGCATACACCGGTGACTCCTGGTCATCCAAACGTCGCTTCATTCTGCGCTCATGCTCAGGGATGCACTACAAAACCTGCGGAAACCAGAAGCAGCAACATGCAAACCAATTCGCACTCCAATATGATGTGTACAACCAGTCACCCAAACTTAGTATAAGCTCAACTTCCAGAATTGATATCTACTTCATCCTAGAGATGATCACTGGGTAGTTCAAATGCATGCTGGTGCACACCCCCCCCAAGAGTGGACAGATTATCATAACTGAAAGACAAAAATTTAAATAATAACAGCTTGAATTACTTTGGTACTGCAGAGTTGAAAAATAACCTCCAATTTAAGAACACAAATACACCTTTCTTTATTCTCTAGTTTTCTCAAGTGCCATCATTCGTAATACTAATTACATTACGCACATGCTCTTAAAAACATTCAAGTGTTTCTTCCTAACTCCATTCAGAAGCTAGTACTATAACTGTGGACTGATTTTTAAAATATGAATTGTTTCAACAACTGAATGGTATCATGGAAAGAACATTAGGCCAGGAGTAAGAGAACAGCGGTTCTAGACTTGTCAATTTAAGAAGCTATGTACACCTCAACAAGTTCCTCCTTCTGTGTGAGTTTGTTTCTCCAACTGTAAAACAACAAAGTTGGAAGAGACCATTTGTAAGTTTTCTCCTGACTCTTAACATTCTTTAATCCTAAAGAGATTCTAGAATCCCTTAATTTAATAATCTCTCTGTAGAGGAACACTTTCTTTCCTGCAGGACACAGAAAGACTAATACTCTCTGGCCAGGAATCCAGGTGGGTCTTTTCAGAGCTTTTCCAACATCAGTATCATTGACACAAGCGAACAATAAGAAAGTATGCTCAAGTCATCCAAAGACAAAATGGAGCCAAGCCCTACCACTTTTCTGGTCACAAAAAATATCTTAAAAGATACTACTCCTGTGGTAAGAAGATTAAAAATACAGTAATAGATCATGCAAGCCACTCCCCCTCCATCTGAAGCAATGCTTTTTGTAAATGAGGGGAAAAAGCCTTTACCTGATTTCTAAGTCCACCTACCCCTCTTTTCTCCATTCCCTGGAAGCATGCATGCCCTGAGAAGAAGCAGCCCTCCCAAGGACTCCCCAAGGCTGCTTCACTTCTTCTCAGTCCTCACCATCATCCTCAACCTGCCTATCACTCGAATATTCAACCCTGAAATAGTGTCTTGGGTTCTTCTCACACCTCACAAACCTCGGCTAGATCGTGACACAGCAGCACTGTTGTTTCACTTGTAAGCCGGCCATTTTTAAATATTATCTTTTTGTAAATCTCAAGCCATCAGTAACCTTTCTGTTGACTACAACTTTAGATTAAAGGACTAAGTCTCTCAAATTTATATGTGATAATATGTTGAACTCAGTTAAATGAAGTTGAAAACATACTGCTGACAGCTGCTATGGGGAAATAATTTAAAATGTCTTAACTGATTATGTTTTCCTAGGCTTTTCTAGTATGAAGTAGCATATTTAGTGCAGTATTTCAAAACTTTTCAGACATTTTAAGCGGCTGGAAATATAGATTTACACTTGCTATTTGATACTTAAGAAACTACCAGTCAATTGACTATGAACACTAAATCTCAGACTATTTGGGGATAAGGAAATAGGTCTAATAAATGGACAGAGTGAAAAGTCTTAGACTTTTTGGCTGCTACTTCTATGTACACTCATGATCTAGATCATGGCTTGGTCTTGGGTTCTACTGGTTTGAAACCTAGATGCTTAAACTCACCTGAGATTAATCTCTGTAACCAGAAGCCAATCAATACCTCACAAATGGAAAACCAAATTCGTATCAGAACAGCAGAGAACAGGACTATGGAGAAAAGACTAGACTACTTGTCAAGTCATGGATTCCAGTTCAAACTCTGACTTCAAGCTATAGAGCTTTGGTCCTGTTTCCTTATTTGCAAAAGGATGTGATTAGACCACACTAGTGATTCCCAAATGCTGCTCTACGGACAAGTCTATAGGAAAATGAAAAAGAAGGGAGGAGAGGGGTTTGCAGTGAGTTTTCCAATGGTTAAGTGTTAAAGAAATACGCTTTATTCTAAGATCAAGTCCTATCTTTTTAGCTACTAAAATATCATTTCCTTTACAAAGTGATTGTGATTTTATAAAGTATTTAACTTTATTCACCTCTTCCCGTTTGCCTTCCAAACCACCTCTGTAACACTGAAGAGGCTGCCCAGGGCCTGCACTTTCTCTGAACTGTACTTTAACTTCTTTAACAATCACCACTCTTAATTCTATACTCTAAACGGTTCTCAAATCAACCGCTTCTTCTCTAGTCATATAGGCGCTCCCTCATTTTGGGACCTCATCACCCCTTACTTAGACCGTTACCAACACCCTCCGACCTCTCTCACCTAGTCTACCTTCTACACTGCTTTCAAAATAGTTGGCCTCAAATGCAAATCCAATCCAGCTGTAAATCCATCACTGGCTTCCCATCACTTGAGAAAACAATCCAAATTCTTTAAGTTAGCCTACAAAATTCTTCCTTACTGATTGGGGGACAATTTAACTTACAAATTATCTCCTTTAAGTCCCCACTCTATGTTCCAAGCCTGTCAAATATCTTTTCACTCCCCTAAACAAGCCTCAAGTCTACAAGCTTCTTCAAGGTACAGTCCTTTTCAACATTGTCTGCAGTTCCCACAGTCCAGACACTCATCACAGACATTCAAATACTATATATGCAGAAGGGAAAGAATAACTAATAGTTAACATAATAACAGCATATACTGAGTCCCAAGTAGCATTCTACACAATCAATATTAATTTAATCCCCATAACAGCCCTATAAGCAATGTGCTACTATTCTTTTATAAATGAGGAAACTCAAACACAAAGATTAAGTTGAGAGTGGATAAATTAGGAGTTTTATTAACATATACACACTACTATTTATAAAACAGATAAATAACAAGGACCCACTGAATAGCGCAAAGAACTATATTCAATAACTTGTAATAACCTATAATGGAAAAAAATCGGAAAAAAAATTTTACATGTATAACTGAATCACTTTGCCATATACCTGAAACTGACACAACATTGTAAATTAACTATAATTCAATTTTAAAAAAAGAAAGGAAGAGTCCCTTTACTGATTTAAGGCACACATGCACTGAGCAACTTCAGCTTTAACTTCTCACACACTTGGCTCATTCCTCCTTTATTCAGCTTCAACCTAACAGCACGGAATGCTTTGGCAGCACTCATTCAATTAGCAAATATTAAGTGAGCAGATATGAAGGTGGCAGATGATCTTGGCTCTTGCCCTAGAAAAGCTTAAAAACTAGTTGGAAAGACTATATACAACCTCACTAAGTAATCAAAGAAATATAAAGTAAAATGACATCCCAAAGGAACTGGCAAAAATTAAAGAATGATGATATTCAGTGTAGGTGAGGGTATACCTAAATACTACTGGTAAAAGTTTTAATTGGTATAGACTATTTGGTTATCAACTTGGAGGCTTTTATTAAATTTTTAAATTAGACTGAAAATGTATATACCCTTTAATCACCTAGTAATTCCACTTCCAAGTCTCTATCCTATACATCTGCCAAGTATATTTATTGTAGCAAAGTATGAAAAACTTAAATGTTAATAGTTAAATAAACTTGATCCATTCATATTAGGAAAACTATGCAGCAATTATAAAGATGAGGGTTCATCTACAAGGAGAGCTCTCCCAGACACAGCAAGCTACAGAATATATACAGTGTGATCTCAACACACACACACCTACTCTTAAGATTTGTGCATTTCACTGTATGTAAATTTTGCATCAAAAGGAAAACACTATAAACAAACACTTAACTCTAGATAAGGACATGCATGCTCAAGTACTTAGGTGAAAGTGTATGCAGGTGAAATTTACTTAGAAATAGATCAAGAAATTAGTTTGGATTAATGAAGGAATGGATACATGGATTTTCGATAAAGCAAGTACTATAAAAATGGCAATGGTAAAATCCAGGTAGTGTGTATATATGAGTGTCCACTATAAAATTATATCAGATTTGCTGTAAATTTGAAAATTTCCTTAATAAGATCTTGGGAAGAAAAGCTAACAATACGATCTAGTTCTCAAGTGGTACAAATAAGCACTATAAATTCGTAAGGGAGTAACTGTGTGTACTGGGAAAGATGCCATGGAGAAGGTAAATGCTTAGTTGTATCTTGAAAATTAGGGATGAATTGGGGCATAAGAGATATACAGGATAAAATTAAAATATTATAGTAACTTTAGACTTACAGGCAATAAAGAGCGATTTATAATCTTTGCTAATTCATTTATCCCACAAACAAATAATTTCCAAGTGCCAGGCCCTATGCTTAGTGTTGGGGCTCCAGCAGTGAACAGACTGCCCACCCCACAACAACCAAGTCTTCCATATATGACTGCAATCCATCAGCTAATGTGCTCTTCACATCAGTCCTGTCAGATGAACACACCCAGAACCCTTCTATTTACAGGGAAACTGATACTCAAAGAAATTAAGTGACTTGTTCGAGGTCACACAGCTGGTTAAAGGAACAAGAGGCTAGACCCTTTCTCCTTAGAATACATGATCAAACTGGAGTAGAAACATTAAGACAGACTATAGTATCCTGCTTGCAGAGAGGTACAGTGTAATTCCAAACTATAAAGCATCTGAGTGCCAAGTCATGGCGCTTCAAGGGTCAGACACAAAGCTACTTTCAAGCCCTGCTTCAGCTGACATGATTTTCATCTGTGACTATGGTCTCCAACCATTTCAGATTTAGAGCTTACCCTATTACCAAAACTCTAGTCTATGAAAAAGAATTTAAAAAGAGAGGAAAAAAGACACTTTGAGGGATAGAAACTAGTGAAAAAAGACTAATCTGAACAAATTGCAACAGAACACTAAAAATTCATCTGGTCAATGTGTTATAATAAAAAGTGGAAATAGCTCCAAATCATCGTGCAAAGGAATCATAATTCCCAAATAAAGTAAGCAGAGCAGGACAATTCTGATATTGCACGGGAGTCTTCTGGAGCAGGGCAGAACAACTGGGAAGCAAATATGACACATTTCAACCATTAGAAGGGCAGTGGTAAAAGCTAACCCTTTCAGGACAAAAAAATAAGTTTTCTAGTTTTACAACCTAAATGTCTTTAATCGCAATGAAGAGTTGGTCTCCTAGAAATCCATTTCTCTATACTTATTAAAATCCAAATAGAAAAACCAACTTTAAAGACTCTTATCTTTTCATTTAGATTAAATTTCACTAATTGGCTTAAATGGAAATAATAGAATTATCTTAGTCAAGATAAGCTCAAAGAAATGATGTGTATGGAACAAGCCACTCTACCTTTTTGAAATGCATATAATTTATGGTTGACCCTTTAGTGGCTCTTAATTTTGTGCTGATAGTATCTTAAATCAGGCACACTTTAAAGCTCTTTTATTTATCTAATAAAAGAAAAAAATCTTCTGAAATTATTCTCTCTTACTGGTGGTCAGCATCACATAAAATCACATAAACTGTGTCCTGGTCAGTTTATTTCATTAAATACTCTTGAAAAAATGGGAAGTTTCTCTTTAAAAGCGAAGAAATTTTTATCAAAGCTTTAAGTGAATGTAATTACTTCAACCCAGTGAAATTGCCTGTCACAGTCTACTTCAAAATGGTCCAAAAATCCACTTCTGGATTTAAATCTGCCAGAAAATGAAGTGTTTCAGGATAAATGAAAAAGCTAATCTGTTTAGATTTTCCATATTACTAAGAATAACGGCTCAACAAAATTAACAACCCATTCTTCTCAAAATACCACAAGGTCTAAATACCAAGCCTCCCCTGAACCCAGAACATTCTTCTGGTGAGGTGGTCCCCAACCTGGGAGATTTTGCCCACCAGGGCACATCTGGCAATGTTCTGAGATATTTTCTGTTGTTACAATTACAGGAGAGGGGTGCTACTGGCATCTTGCGTAGAGTCCAGGGATGTTGCCATTCTACAATGCACAGAACAGCTCCCTACAACAAAGAATTACTCAGCCCCAAATATTAATAGTGCCAAGGCTGAGAAACCTTGACGCAATATAATGACAATCCCATTTGACATACACCTTTTCTGAGCTTTGGTGGAGTTATGTCATACTACGGTGTGATAACAATTCTTACCAAGGTGGCTCAGGACAATCATCTTATATGTGCCAAAGATATAACTGCTTTCTTTACAACATACGACTCACCTTTATTCCTCAGTAAAGCAGAAAAATGTATCATTATCATTTACCATTTGGGTTAAAAACACCTTTATTAGAAATTTTAGTAAGAATTTAAATAGCAAATCCAAAACCAGGAAAATAGGGAATACAAATTTGAAGACATATATATCCAAAATAGGAATATCCTTTAAAATGCAACCATCATGCATGAACTTGGAACATAACCATTCCATAAATTTTGATTCTAGATTTCAGGTAAATCTCAAGTAAAGTTCTAACTTGTCACTTTGGGGTTCTTTTTTTTTCCCCCACACATCATCAAACACAGCATTTTGAAAACTTAGTTCTTAATGTTGCTGAAGAGAGGAAAATCATCTCTGCTCCAAAACTGCAGGCATTCTCAGTTTTAGACTAATAACAACTAGAACTATCAATCACACAATTTTTTTTCATTTTTACATGTTTTCTTCCAATCACCTGCACACACACCTGTCTTTGGCATCTGTCCACTTACAAAGCATATCAAGTAATTTTTGGTATAAAAACATCCTAAAAGATGAAAGAACATACTTGTACATCCTTTTAGGAAATTGAAATGGTTTTGATTTTTGTTGGAAATGTTGCATTCTGAAGTCCTTCCTGTTGAATGACTCCTGAATGAGGACACCACATTTCTTTCCCTCCTCTTCATAAATATACTGTCCACTTATAAATTATCTAGTTTGAGAAAATTCATCTAGGACATTGTCATCTGAAGACTGAAAAGTCTGCAATTTGTCTTATACAATCAATTCCAGCATCATCATTTCAGCCTAGTGTGCAGCTGTCTGTTACACTGCATTCGTCTACTGGTTCCTCTAGTGACTGTGAAATGTTCCTCTGTTAGTTTTCTTCTCTTTGCCATTATAGGAGGAAAATGAAAGATTACAGGTTATCAAATACATTGAATGAAAGCTCTAAAAGGTTGTAAAAATAGCAGCATAAAGAATCATGATATATTCTTCAACCAGATACCCCAAATGTTAACATCTTACATAATGTTTAAGATAGTTATCCCCAACTTCTTTTATACTTTCCTGATGCTGTAATGCTTTGGGCAAAGCAGTAAGAAAACCGAAGTGTTGATGACTTATTTTACTACTGCAACTACTTCTAGGCAATTTCATCCTTCTTCCATTTTATTATTTTAGTCTCTTTTTTAGCATATAGTTGGGAATAATTGATGAGTAATGATAAAGTAATTCCTAAGATGATGAAAGACCAAAATGTTACAAGACATAGGATAACCAAGATCAAGGTCCCACAACACAGGTGGGATGTATAAATGGTAACAGCTAAAATGAGCTTATTTCATTAAAAAGAAAATAAGTAAATTTTCTCTTCATTCTTTAAGACTTCCAATAAAGAATAAAAGTCGTGAAATATAAATCTTCACAACTAGTTAATACTGCTCAAAAAGAAACTCAAAACTAAAACTGGGTCCAACTGACACTTGATGCTATAGGTAGAAAATGAACAAGAAACTATTTTGTTCAAGTCAAAAGATTAATAATTTTATCAATGTTCACTTTCTGATTCAATCACTGTAGTATAGTTTTTTTTGTAAGATGCATTTGGGAAATCTGGGTGAAAGCTACATGGCAATTACTTTTGCAACTTTTTTTAAAGCTTAAAATTATTTCAAAATGAAAAGTTTTCAGAAATTATTAATAGTAGAAGAATATAAAAGCAGGAAATCATTGTGTATCCCTATTCTCAAAGACATTACATTGTTTGTGTGACAAGGTTTCAATAAATTAACTGGGAATGGTATAAAACAACAGCCTGTAACATAAGACATGCCAGCTAAAGCTATAAAGTAAGCATTACAAAGAATAGAACTCAAGATGGTTCTTAAGAGGACAGACAGATAGATGTGTCAGTCACCTCATACTGCGGCTATTCCATCAGTTATATTTCTTTCCCCACAGAGACATGGGCTCACAAACCTTTAACTATCTTTGTATCCTCCTCTGTGCTTAGCATACTGCTTCGCTGTAGTGGAAACCAAATCATTCAATCATGCATGCATGCATCCTCTAATATTTACTGAGCACACACTATGTGCCAGGCATTGTTCTGGGAGCTGGAGATATAGCAGTAAACAAAAACAAAACTCTCCTCCCTCAGGAAGTTTAGATTTTAGTGGGAGAAACAGACAATAAATAAGATAATAAACAAAGTGTTTAGAATATTAGACAATGACTACGAAGAAAAAGCAGAGAAGAGTTCTTGACATTTTGGGTAAGAATGACCAAAGAATACCTCCACAAGTAAGGTAACTTGTGAAGGAAGTAAAGAGCTAGTCATGTGGAAGTCAGTAAGGGAAGTATTACAGGCAGAGAGGAGACACCAAATGTGAAGTTCCCTGATGTACACATGTACTTGGTATTTTCCAAGAACAGCAAAAACGCCATGTAGCTGGAGCAGGATGGAGGAGAGAAAGACTAGCAGGAATTGAAGTCACAGAGGTCAGGGAGTTGGGGCTAGTAGGGAGGGAGCATATCATGTTCATTCTCATAGGACATAATAAGGACTCAGACTTAATACTCAGACTGAAATGGGAAGCCATTGGAGGGTTTTAATCAGAGAGGTGACATGGCCTGACTTAGGTTTTAAAACAATCACTTGGGTTGCTATGTTAAGAACAGACTGAAGAGGGGCAATAACAAAGCAGAGAGAACAGTTAAGGCGCTACTGAAATCATACAAGCTAGAGATGTCAGTGGCACTCACGGTTGTAGTTGGGGGTTGGGGGATGGTATTAAGTGGTCAAATTCTGGATAGTATCTTGACTATAGAGCAAATAGTATTAGCTGAGAGATCACATGAAAAAGACAGAAAGAAATCAAAGATGCCCATTAGATATCCAAGTGGAAATATGCAGTGAGCCATGGGATTTGCTTGTCTACACAGGGGAGAGGTGCCCAGCGAGACACAGAAAGGTGAGAGTTATCATCATTGTTTGGATTTTGGAAAGGTAATGTGGTACGCAGTGCAGATCTCTGTAATCAAGCACATTCACATTTCTGCACCAAGTCAAACAGCCTAGATCAGGTTGTGTCCTTAAATTAGTTGTGGAACCAAACTTACCAAAAAACAAACAAAAATTCTTCCGTTTCAAAGCTGCAGATAAGGGACTGTGGCTCTGTATATCCTTCAAGAGCCTGCAAGTCACCTAGCCTAGCCCCGGAGGAAACCAGTAGGACTAAGGAAGCATCCACTGTCACCATACTGGTGAATACAAGTAACATGCAGGCGCACAGAAAGCAGGTGAGGAGTACAAAAGCAAGACAGGAGGGGCACAAGAGAGATTAGCAGTTAGAAACTGCTGCCGGTAAATGCCTAAGTAATATTAAAGCCAACTGCCAACTGAACAGAGGTATCCTCTAGTTAGCAAACTTTAAAATGCCATTCAAGTTCAAGTTAAACTACCTATCACCTGTGTGCCAGCACTGTCCTAGACACCGAGGCTATCAAAAAAGTTCCAAAATAGATGAACTGTGAGCCACCAGTGCAGCTCTCCCCAGGGAAAACCAGTATCAGGTTGTTGCCCTGCAAATGTACAAGGACAAAAAAAATCTGCATTTGGTTATAACTGACAACAAATCCTGTTGGCATGTCTTAAAAAGGGTGACGAGGTTATAGCTCAAGTGGGAGAGTGCATGCTTGGTGTGCACAGGGTCCTGGGTTCATTCCCCAGTACCGCCTCTAAAATAAATAAATAAACTAACCTAATTAACACCCCCCACCAAAGGAAAAAAAAAAAGGAAAGAAAGAGACCCCAAAAGAGATATGCATAATTAAAGGAAGCCAAAGTTTTGTTTTGTTTTGTTTTGATGTGTTGTTAAAGGACAGTCAGACAGAGGGGAAGGTATAGCTCAAGCGGTAAAGCACACGCTCAGCATGCACAGGGTCCTGGGTTCAATCCCCGGTACTGCCTCTAACAATAAATCTAATTACCGCACCCCCTCAAAAAAAAAACAAAAAACAAACAGAACAAAATACAAGCAGACAGATGATTGTCCAAAGATAATCAGAATTGATATTGAGACAGAAAAATACCTGCCAAAAAAAACAAAATTCCTTGAAATATTTGAAAAGAATAGAATGTAATAATGGCAGTACCCTGATTCAGACTACCTAAGTATGCTGCTAGATGACTGTCTTTACTTGACCTTATCCTCAACAACAACAAAAATTCAGAATTAATTACTTAAACTATAAAGAAAAAGATAAAAATCCTAAGATATTACTTCTACTACTACTCAAGAAGCAGAAAGAGGAAGGTGTGTGTGAAAGAAAAGAAGTACTGGAAAACAATAGCTGAACATGTTAATAATATATCCTGAGGTTGACTGAGTAACAGCAACAAGAATATGCCAAGTCCATGATTTCTTCACTGTGATTCTTAAATACCTTTCAAAGCAGTAGAAGCAATCAGACCTGCAAACTGAAGAGAACAGGATTCACAAACTCTGGATGACAGACTACAATCACTGTGCTACCTCTTCTAACATTCCGAAGCATTATCTAGGGGTACTTTGAGTAAGATGTCTAACAACTCCCTTCAACAGGATCTATGATTTCAGACTTTGTCCTTTCTCATTCTGTATCACACCCAAAAGGTAGGCTCTCCTCTGAATTCCTTACAGCTCTTTTGTACTTGACTCTTAACACACTTGATCTATACTGATATGTAGTAAAATCATATTATGTGTATATTTACCTTTTCTTCTAAGAATGTAAATGTCTCGACTCTTCCTGTGTCAGGCTAGAGCTATTTAAGAAGGTGTTCAATAGCTTTTAAAAACTGTGAATCACTATGCTGTACACCTGAAACTTACATAATATTGTACATCAATAATATCTCAATTTAAAAAAAAGGTGGTCAATAATGCATGTTGATTCAATTCACCTTTAGAATCTGAACCCCAGTCTTTTACCTCAATACTGCTTTCAAAAGCACATTGCTGATTCCTCCAAAAATTAAACACAGAATTACCATATGACCTAGCAATTCCACTTCTGGGTATATACTCGGAAGAATTCAAAGCAGGTACTTGAAGAGACATTTACACACCCATGTTCATAGCAGCATTACTCACAATAGCCAAGAGATGGGACCAACCCAAATGTCCATCGACATATGAATAAACAAAATGCGGTATATACACATATAATGGAATACTATTCACTGTTAAAAAGGAAGATAATTCTGACACATGCTACAACATGGATGAATCTTGAAGACATTATTCTAAGTGAAATAAGGACAAATAGTATATGATTCCACTTACTGTCATACTTACAGTAGTCAAATTCACAGAGACAGAACAGTGGTTGCCGGGGCTGAGGGGGGAAGTTTAAGGGGAGTTGTTATTGTTTAATAGGTACAGAGTTTCAGTATGGGACAATGAAAAATTCTGGAAATGGATGGTGGCGATGGTTGTGCAACAATATGTTATGTATTCAATGTTACTGAATCGTACATTTAAAATGAATAAAATCATAAATTGACATATGTTTTGCCGTAACTGGAAAAAAAAAAAAAAAAAAACCACCACAACCCTACACTGTTCCTTCTATGTTTAGTATCCTTAGACCAGAGGCAAGTTAAGTGTAGCTAAGAGCTTGGACTTGGAACCAGAAATGAATGGGTTCAGAGTCTCGCTTGGCCACTCACTGCATGTCTCACTTCTCCACACTGTTTCCTCATCTTTAAAACACAGATTTCATAGTACCCACTACACAGAGCTGTAGTGAAGATTAAATGGGTTAGTAAATGTATAGTACCTAACTCAGTGTCTGAGACATCATAAAGGGCTCAGTAAATGTAAGTTCTTCTTATCATTCAAGGAGACAGAAAGTATAGTTTAAAAAAGCACTTAACTATCATCTTTATAAGAATTTACAGAAAATTAAGCTTAAACAAATTCTTCATTGGTGGCGTTACCCAGAAGAGTAAGAAAGTCTTACAAAGCACTGCACTAGATTCTGCATGCCATGGGCATAATCTTTTAATTCCAACTAAAATTCACAGCCATCTACCTTGCATAGCATCTACCTTGCATAGCTCTCCAGTATCTTGTCTGTTTGCACTGAAGATGTAAGCAGAACTATGCTTTGTCAGGAATCTTACCATATTACTACACACCCTCTTAATTAGAAAAAGAAAAATATATTACTCTTTAGGTAAAACCTTTTAAAATGCCAATTTATCTAGGGTCTTTAACTGACAAAACTATAGTATATGATACTGATATTTGGAAAAGTAAGAAGCATTTATGAAAACTTTCCTAATACAGCATTTTCAGGTTCTTACTTGAATTCTTAAAGCCTCTGAGGGACTTCTGACCCTGAAGCACCAACAACCAACATATTCTTTAAGGGCATGAATTAGGTCTTCTGTGTCTCCCAGCATACAGTATTGCAAATGGTGGAAACAACTATATGTTGACCAAACTTTCCCCAATGGTAAATTCTCCACTATCTTTGTCAGTTTACAGCACTGGGAAAAACGCCCAGGTTTTCTATCTCCACACCAATTCTATTACAGTCACCAATAACCAAAATAAAAAGCTACTGCTGCCATTGCTACTTGCTTAGTTGAGAAAGTGGGACTTAATCTCTTCACAAAGTACAGGGCACCAAGCTCTCAGTCTCAACAAATCTAGAATTTAACTTCAGTTCAGCTAATTAGCCAGAGGGCTTGCTCAGATATTAGCGCATAATATATTCGTTCGATTTTATTTTCTCATGAAAAATATCGAAAACACCTTGAATAATTTTTCTTAAGAGAATGGCTCAACTCAGAGCAAAATCCTCAATTAAAATGGCTCATTAAACTTAAACCGTCTTAAGGCAACTCCCCAATACAGGCTGGAGGGCAACACTACCTAAGTCACATACACAAGGCTACTTCACCCTACTCTCTGTAATAAAATATGGCAGGAACACTATGTTTTATAGACTATAAATACAAAGTGGTCTAGAACACCTAAAGTTACCTAAATTGCAACTTATCTCTTTGTGAAATTAAGCTTATATAGCAGAACCATCTGTACGATCAAAGCATTCAAAAAATGCAGGAGTTGGAGAAATTGGAGTAATTCAAAGGCTGAGTTTAAAAAAAATCACCATCTTCCGTAAAAGATCATTTTTAATAGTAAAATGTAAACCCAACCCTTTTCTAAATCTCAGCCTTGTGAAGAGGAGAGTTTCCACAGCCTTTTCGTGGTTAACTGCTTTTGAAGTTGTAAAGGCAATGAAACAGTGGCCAAGTCTAACTAACTACCCACCACCCCATTGGCTAAAAGGAAGCCCCGCCCCATACAGCCACGGTAACTGAACATCAAGGAACTCCAGGAAAGGTTGTCCCCGGCCACATTTCTAGGCTGTGATGATTCCCCACCCCTCCCCCCACCATCACCGCTGCAGAAGCACGGTCACAGCACTACCAGCACTCGACAGGACTCCAAGGAAAGGACCTTGAGCACCTCGCCCCAATAATTACAAACAAGAGGGGACTGGCGGTGACCATGCTCACATTCTCCAAGCTGCACGGTGCCATCCACGCTGCATGGAGCAAAGACACAACAGCTCTGGCACCTGACCCTCGTGCCCCAGGCAAAAGGCATGGCCGAGCCACAAGAGAAAGTCCTGACACCTCCACTGCGCGAAGGCGGGGGCCCCTCCCACCCTACGGAGACGTAGGGCGGGGCAGATCTAGGCGCCCCGACTCCCAGCCAGACCCGACAGCGGGCTTTCGCGAGCCCCGCCTCACTTGCCAAGGAGGCGGAAACCGGGGGGAGGGGGAAGACAGCCAGGGGGAGTGGCATCGCTGATCCGTACGGCCCCTCCGGCCAACCGGATTCCGGGAAGGCGGAGGAAGGCAGACTTCACACCCCCTCCCTGCCGCACCCCGAAGCCACACGCGGGAGGACCCCCTGCCCGTCCCCCAACCCCAGCAGGCCGTCGCGAGGCCGCCCAGCCGAGGCCCCGCCCACCCGGAGAGACCGGGAGGGGAGGTCCGCTTCAAACTGCACTTAGCTCAGGGCCAGGGCCCGGCCCCGCCCCTTTCTCCACAATCGCACGCGCGCGCCGGCCCCGCCCCTGAGCGGCGGCGCGAGAGCCCGCCCCCTCCGCGCGCACCGGGACTACGCTCTCCTCCCCCTCCCGCTCCGAGAGCTACCCCGCTCCGCCCCCCACCCCCCTCACACATCCACACACCTCCCGCCCGCCTGCTCTACGGGAAGCCGAGGAGGTCAGCCCCCCCCTAAAAATACACACCCTCGAGTCCCGCGTTACCCGCCACCAGTCTCCCCACCCCGACCCCGGCCCGGCGTGCTCTCACCGCAAAGCTGCTTCGGCCGCTCTTCACTGCGTGTCCCTCTCGGCGTGAGCCTCAGGCTCAGCAGGGAGGCCCCGAGAACGGCGCGGGGCACAGGCCCGCCAAAGCGGACTGGCAGCCTCCTCTCCGCTAACGAAGCGGTCCCAAGCCCCGGTGCCCAGACTGGGAAGGAGGGAGGGAGGGAGGGAGGGAAACTCCGAGGGGGGAAGGGGAGGGGGGGAAGATGGAGAAACCGTCTCCGCCGCCTCTACCGCCGCGGCCGCTTCTCTGTTACCCGGGAAATCCCGCCCACTCCCCTGGCCCGCCCTGCCGAGGGAAGACTCAACTTCGCTCCGCCACAGGCCACCGTACCCGCCCGTCAAAGGTTTAGCCAATCGCTGTGCTCCGCCTGCCGACTGCCCGCCCCTTCCCTCTCCGCTGGGAGGGGAGGGGGAGCCGCTCACCTTCTCCACGCCCCTATTGGCGGGGAGCTTCCCTAACTCAACCCCGCCTATTGGAGATGAATTGCTGAATCCCACCCCCAAGCCGCAACACTATTGGAGGAAGCAGGGAAGCTCTCCACGTCTCATTGGAGAACTCCATATATCCCGCCCCGTGCTGCCTCAGCCACAGGTCCAACAACTCGGCTCCCGCCCTCGCCGGTCATCGCATTGGAAGGCTACTCCTCGCTCTCCGGCTGCCCCAGGAAGGTAAGTAACCGCTGTGGGGTAAAATGTCCGTGAGACGGGCTCCTCCTACCGCACTGCCGGGCCAGGCTCCGCCCCAACCATCGGATTGGGTATCTCGGCACCGGTAGGAGTCTCCATTGGTCAGGATGCCCGTCTAGGAAGAAGCTGACTCCGCCCTGCGCGAGGAGGCTGAACCTTAGCAGTCCTTTTGTGGAATGTTTACACTAGAGACTGAAGCGCAGAGTTCCAGGGCCCGAAACAGGAGGTGGTGCGGAGCTAAGCAGCGGGAATCCGATGCCTTGGGATTTGAAAGGGAGAGGCAGCAGCAGTGCCACCGTGGAGGATCCCCTTACAAAAATAAAGAGAAAGAGAACCTCATCCATCCTCTCCAGTCCTCTCTTTACAATTTACATTTCTGCACGCGCCTCCTTGTACACACAAATATCCGAAGCAGCCGACAGCTCCTTTCAGTAAGTAGAACACAGAATTAAGGGCTGGAGACCAAAGTCGAGGAACAGCTCCAGGGATTGCTCATCCCCGCAGCTAGGGATGGCTGCGTACTTCTAACGCCGACACTCCCTAAACCTGAATATGCAGTCCTAAGAGGGCGGAGATGACCAAAATGAGGGCAGAGCCCTAAGAGCCAACGCCCTGGCAAGCCTCCGGAAGGCGGAGCGTGAAGCCTAAGGCACTCGCGATCTTCACGGTAGATCTGGAGGCATCCTTAGACTCGAAGAACTTAAGGAGACTAAACAGGCCACGGCATAAATGAATCTTAGCGCCTTATCTCAGAGAAAAGATAGAAATTCCAGAGCTGGGGGCAAAGGTAGTAAGAACCAATGTTCACCTCCTGCTTTGGCCAACGTGTGTTAATGACAGTCCCTAGGCCCTCTCTGTAGGTAATACAGCCTTGAACACAGAGAGACAAAGTGCTTACGATACCTCGGTTGCTTTTATTTACAAATAGGGCGAAATGACGCTGGCCTTACTTTGGGGGGCGCTCACGGAGCGCCAGGAGAGGAGGGGGCGGGACTAGAGTTTTCCCGCTTTCTTCCGCAAAAAAGGCTACTCCCCCAAGAGAGCTGGGTCAGTCCCCAAGTGGCAGGCCCCAGGTAACTCTTAGGTCTTATCTCGTCCTCCCTCCGCAGTCCAGCGGAGACGACGACAAAAAATGAGCGCTGGCAACAGGTGGGCCTAACTCCAAGCTGCAAGGACAAGGCAGCGAACTGTGAACTCCAGGAATAGCCGACAGATGGGAGCAGCCTCTCCGGGAGCCAAGCCCTGCCCCAGGACGGAGCTCAAAAAATAAGTCTCACCGACTAAACAGATGAGACCTCTGGGCCAAACCTCTACTAGGTTACGAAGATGTGGCATTTATGTAGAACTGACCGAGGGCTACTTTAACTCTGGGCCGTCACCCGCTGCCTGGACTGGGTGCCACACGGCGCTCCAATTAAGAATCACGTGGAACCCAAGCAGAATTGGGCCGCCCTCGACTTCTCTATCAGCAGGGGATGAGCTGCCCTGGATCTTGCCTAAGGCCAACCCTAGGTTGCTCATAGTTTTTGATAAAGCCAAGTAAGGACAGCGCTGCCTTGCGCTGGGAAGAAAATACATTGCCAGTGTCCGCAGCGTTCTCAAGCTTAAGCTTAGGGCTATATCCGGGAAGTCGAGGGGTGCGGGAATAGCCAGGCCGCAGAGTCAGAACTTTAGTACTTGGCCGGAAAGGACAAGTTCCACCCCATCCTCCCAACTCCTGCAGAACCCCCAGAGCTAAGCCCCCAAATCCACTCCACACCGTCAACACCTGTCTTCATCGCAAAGGCTACCAGATCTCGAGCCTTGGAGAAATCATTGTGTGCCTTCTTGGCTCTCCTCGCCCCGCGTGCCAAGGGCTCCAAGTGCGGGACTTCCGGGCGGGAGGACAGTTCGAAGGAGCTAGGCGGGCCTCACACATGTGCGGAGCGCGCACACACGCTAGTGGAGGGGGCGGGGAAAAGGGGTGGACTTCCCCTTCAAGCTTGCTCCGCCGGAGGAGGCGGGGCTACCCATGCCACCAATCAGAAGTAGGGGCGGTACCTTGCGCCTCACGTAAGCCGCAGGAATCCTCCCTCCGCCCTTCACGGAAAAAAAAAATCCTAGCAACTTAAACTCCAGCCCGGCCTCCGATAGGCGGAGCTCGGGAGAATGTCATCCAATCAATAACCTAGAAGGAAAAAAGGGAATCTCGCCCAGCCAGTGGAAGACAAGAGAAGGCGGGCCCTCTGGAGAAGCCCGAGGTGGGTGGAAGAGATAGGGAAAAGCCCCGCCCCTCAGCTCCCCTCTAGGCCGGTTGCACAAGCCGTCGCCGGAGTAGATAGTAAACAGGCTAGGCCAAGGAGTGAAGGCAGGGGCAGCCCGGTGCTCCGTGGGCCCGAGCCCCTGCGCCTCCTCTCCTAGCCTCGCCCCGCCCGACCTCAGCGGTTCGCGCCAGTGCCCCGCCTCCCAGCCCGCGGCCGCCATCCCGGCTGACAGGCGCGCCCCCCGCGCCCCTCCCCGCCCGCTGATGCATTTCCTTTTCCCGATTCCGAGCGTGGAGACTGTTTTCCCAGTTTCCGACCTTCACTGCCCCTTTCAGGCCACCCCCTTCGTGGGCGCGCTCACACGCCCGCGCCCCTGCCCCCGCCCCGTTCGCGGGCGAGCAGCACGGCCGGGGGAGGGGAAGGGAGCCGCCGCCGCCGCCGCCGCCGCCGTCGCCTTGGGGTGGGCGGGGAAGGAGGCAGCTCCATGTTTGCAAGGGGATCAGCTGGGGCCGCGGGTCTAAACCGCCGAGTTCCTGGAGGTTTTCCACACCTCCGGGCCGGGTTCCGCGCGGGCTCGCGGCCTGGCGAGTTCGGGCGCCGAGTGCTGGCTCTACTGCTACGACCCAGGAGTTTGGAGAACCCAGACCGGCGCGTGGGGCCAGTTCCGAGGTGCGGGGGCTCTTTCCGGCGGCCTCCTCCGCACTCGGCCGCCCCTCCCGCAAGTCCGGCGTTGCCCCCGCCCCCAGAGTCCATAACAACCGAGGGCCCAAGGCGCCAGCGCCTCTCCGGATCGCGCCCACCGCCCCCTCCGACAAGTTTGCGGACAGAAACAAAACCCTCGGGCGGCTGCAGCCCTCGCCCAGCGTGGCTAGCGGGGAAAGCCGCGGGCCCCGGCTCGCTCGCTAACTCCAGCTATCGACCAACTCTGGGCGCCGCCGGCTCAGTGGGCCCAGCCCGCCGGGCTCAGGCCCCCGCCCCCTGCGGAGCCCGCGCGCCGCAGCCCGGGCCCAGTTCCAGTCGGTGCACGGAATCTCCCCTTTTTTCTTCTTTACAATAATTTTTTAAGGCATTCCAGGAGCGAGGGGGATCGTCTCCTGCCGGCCCCTTACCCCAGTCCGCCGCCGAAACCTACCGAAACCGACCGCTCGGTGAAATAAACTAGGCAGCACGGCCGGAGCACTGGCGACCCTGGGCCGGGCAGACCCCCTCCCCACGGATCCGGCCCGGCTTGGAAACACACACTAGCGAGCAGGCGGCGCCAAGAGCTCTCCTTCCTGGCCTGCCCCTCGCCTCCCTCGGCCGCCAGACTCCGAGTCTCCCCTAGCTCCGTCCCAGGGCCCGCGACGCCTGCACCATGGCGGACCGGTCAAAGCGACCGGCCGGCGAGCTAGCCCCCCAAACGCCGGAGATTGGGGAGACCAAATTAAAAGCAGCTGTTTAACATACCTTCCGAGCCAGGCGAGGAGTCCTGAATGGGGGGGAACGCCCCCCACGGGCTATTGGCTCCCCGGTGCTCGCGTCAGTCATCCTAGGCCCGCCTCCTCCTCTCGCTCCACCTCTTCCCCTTCATTGAAAGCCCCCTCCCTCCAAAAAAATATAAATAAATAAATTAAACTAGCCGTGAGTGGGAGGTGCATCCGTGGCAGAGGCCCCTATCTCTACCGCACCGCCGCTTGGAGTTTCTTGAGGCCCTTGGACTGAAAGGAGACCTACTAGACTCAGAGATCCGCTGGGTGGACCCGGAGGAGGAGCTAGCGGGACTACCCGGCCCCCACTTCCTTTACACACACACCCCATTTGGAGCTGGGCAGGAGGCGGCGGGTAGGGACACTCTAGCGACTGACTGGAATGTCCCGACTCCCCTGGCTGTGCAACCTAACCGGGTCGGACCCATTCTGTTAGATGCCTGCCCAAAAATGAGCGGTGCAAGCGGGAAGTCCTGCGTTCGGGGCTACAGGCACTTGCCTGAGCACCTACTGAGGTGAGGCAGACACATTCATACTGCACCTGCTGCTTGGGTGTGATTACAGAGATTGAATGAAATGCTTACTCTGTACCTTCCAAGAGCTCCAGACTTCGCTGAGGAGATGCTATAGAAAGAGCTAAGACAAGGCGGAAATGTATGTATACATAGACATCCATAGGGGCTCAGAGCAGGGAGATTCTTTCCAGCTGAGGAAGACTGGGAAAGTCTTCATGGAGGACGTGGTACTCAAGTTGTGTCTTAAAGATTTCATCAGGCAGAAATCGACAGGCAAGTCATTTTCAGCAAAGGACACAAAGAGGTAAATGCAAAACATTGCTAAGAACCTCTTCAAGTGTGGCTGTACTAATGAAAATCAGGGCTGGAAAGATGGAGCCAAAGAGCAGAAGATTTTACTACCTTGTTAAAACCCTTAGATCTGCACAGCAGGATATGCTAGCAGCATGGTCAGTCAAAAGACCCAGGCCCATAACTATGGTTTAAGATGCTCAACTTCCTAGCAGCTGGATGGATTCTGTGGGTGGGCTGAATGAGGGGTGCCTACAGGCAGCAAGGTGACACAGAAAGGCTGTTGTAATAATGAGTTTGGAGACTACAGAGGTACATCTTCTGGTGGGAGGGGTAGGTGGAGGGAGCCCAGAGGTTTCTTCTTTCTTTTCCAACCACCCAACCCAGAAACACTTCCCTATCTTCAGCAGCCCTCAAGTCAAAACTCTCAGATGCTTCCCTGAATCATTTGCAGAGTTTTTGTCATAACTTTCCACCAAAGGGAGTTTGGGAGTTGGGGGTGGGCAGAGGGTACCCCACATGTCTGTGCTCAACAAAGCTGAGCTTGGGGCCGGGGCACACTATGTGTGAGCAAGAAAGACCTGTTGATTGAGACATTCAGGAAAGGAAGCTAGTGTGGATGAGGTGGGGTGTGCAGAATGTGAAGGGCCTTCAAGTCCTATGGGGGGAATGACGGTCTGCTGCCAGTTAGCCTGTCTTAACAATTCAGGTGAGATGTAATGAGGACTTGACCAGGGCAGTGGCAATGGGTAAACAAGAGTAAAAAAGCAGAGATGTGTTTGAGAAAGCCTCAAGAGGACTGGGTGACTGATTCAGTGTGGGTAGTGGAAGGAAAGGAAGAGTCAGCGGCCTAGTATGTGAAGAGGGAGAAGAGCTTGAGGCTGGTGGTTCAGCAGTCTAGGCTCTAGATTTAGCACAGCCAGTGACTTGGTAGTATATCCTTAGGCAAGTCCCTTCCTCCTTCTGGGCCTGTTTCTCTCCTGTGAAACAGGGGTGGAAATTGGAGTGCACAGACAGGCTCTAAGGACCCTTCCCTCATTCAGAGTCCTTGGGGGTTTGGGGGGTCTGATGGGGAGGGAAGCTTGCCACTAAGGAGAGAGGGCAGGAAGGAAGAAACACTGATCTGGGAAGGGAAGTGGGTCATCTCAGGTGGAATGGGGACTAGAATTTGGGTGATGGCTTGGTTGGTGGAATGATTGAGGGAAAGGGTGGGGAGAGAGAAAGACCAGAAGGTAAAGAATGTGTATTCAGTGGGAAGCCCAGCACCTGGCACAACCATGGAGTTTGAGGTCATTCTCAGACTGGGGGCTTCCTAGAGTAAAGACCAAGTTTTTCTATATTAGAACAGAGATCTTCTGGTGTCTGGAGCCCCAGCTCAAATTTGTGTTCTGTTTCCCAAGACTCAGCCCTAGATGAAGGCATAACAGATACTGTGTGAATGTGAGATGAGCTAGGGTGGTAAAGCAGAAAGAACATTAGTCTGGAAGTTGAGTCCCATGGTTTCCACTTCATCTTATCTGTGGCTCAGCCTCCTGTCCTGTACAAGAATATAATGTAGCAATCCTTACCGTTATGAAGATCACATGTGATGATAAAAATGCACTTTAATACACCTAGCGAGGTTCTGAGCTTCTGTGGAGGCCAAAGGCTCAAGCATTTGACTATAAATATAGACTGCAGGGGGTATACTGTGGATAAAGTTACCTATGGAGCGTGGGCAACTAGAATAGTTACTCCCACTCAGAGAACCAGGCTTAGCTGACACTCCTTGCCCTCCTAAATGCACCACCCTGATGGAAATCCCCTCCCGAACACCTTCTAGACCAAGCTCCTCAAGGGCAGCAACTCTTAATTCACCTCTGAAACCCCAGTGCTCACAGCAGTCAGGCAAGGAGGCCCCTTGGAAGGGGTCCAGTGCTTGTTTCTGACTCAGTACATTGATGCCTGCATGGCACAGCCACTCCCAGACTCTGGGATATTAAGTATTTGATTTGGAGACACTGGCCATCCAGCTTCACTGCCAGCATCCACCTGTCCCCTATCCTATCAGTGAGGACAAAAAGAGTGACTGGATATAGGTAAGGGCCCTCCTTGGAGATGTCACATGGGAGGCCAGGCTATGATTCCCAGGAGTCTTCTTTTGTGTGAGTTAGGGATTATTGTATTTGCAGTTGACCAAACTGAGGCTCAGAGTAGTAGAGTGATTTGCCCAAGACAAGTAGTCGAGGCAAATCTTTGTTCCACCATGTGTTGTCTCTATATATATTAGGACCCATGATCCAAGTTGGGGCTTCTGGGGTAAAACTGTGCCCTTTGATCCACCCTCTTTACCTCCCTAACTCCTAGAGCAGTTTGTTCCCAGATAATTTTCAATGATTTCTGGCCCTTTCTGAAAAAAGTTATCCTCAAAGAAGCAAGATTTGCCTCCCAATCATATACATGCATCCTCAATTCACAACACAAACACTCAAAACTGTCACCCCTCTGACACCCTGTCCTACAGGAATCTCACACACATGCTCTCAGTCACAGTTCTATAGGGCGCTTATGGAAGGTGGTGACTGAGAGGCATTTAGGACCTGCACTTTAATGGCTCTGCTGAAAAGATGTCAGTGCCAGTGCCCTGCCGACAGAATCTCTGCTAACTGAAGAAGACCATTGCCATTTTAGGAATATCCAGGTGAGGGGCATCTGAGGCTTGCTTTCCACTTCCAGCCCAAAGCACCTTATTGGTCAGAATCCCAGTTTAGCTACTTCCTAGCTGGCAAGTCATTTATCTTTTCAATTTTCTTATAAGTAAACTAAGAAAAAGAATACCTACTGCAGTGGGTTGTTGTGAGATTAAAAATAAAGTTGCCCAGCACTCAGTCAAGATTGGTCAGACCCTTTTTTGCCTTTATCTCATTAACACCACGTCTTCTCCTGGCCATCCAACTGCGAAGTCTCTGGTGCTCCAGTTTGAGGGAAGAGCGCACTACAGGCTTAAAGGACCCCCAAATCCCACTGTGTGAAGAAAAAAGTCCGTTTTTCTGGCAACCAGCTGGCTTATATGTTGTACAATTCCATATTTCCGACTTACGGGTGACTTTGGAGGCTTGGTTTGTTTTTTTTTTTTTTTAGTGGGTTTTAAGACTGCTATTCACTACCTTGAAATGTCTTGCCCTCACTTAGCATTGATTTACTCCTCTAGGTCACTTTAGCCCAAATCTAGAAAACAGATGCAACAATATGTTCCCAGTTTACCCTGCTTTGTGTTTTCACAGTGTTTCCTTTTGCATATCAGTTGTTTGATGATTTTTTTTTAAAGCAGCGGTTTCCTCTGTTCAAATGAAATCTTATTCAGAGGCCTAATATTTAAGAGATAAAGGTGGGCCTTGCTTTGGCCGAAGTGAAGCCCAAGCTCTGCAGCCTCCATTCCGCCATCCCCGTCGCACCCCCTCCCCGTCAGCCCATCCCACGATTCCTAGTGAACCTACATTTCTGAATCCTTTCCTTCAACCCATCCACTCCCCACCTCTCACCAGTCTGTGAGAACACAGCCTGGTCTTGTCCTTGGTTACCTCTGCCTGTTCATCAGAATCTCTCACCGACGTCTCTTCCTCCGGCTTCCCCTAAATAGTGGTGGCTCCCAAAGGTCTCTCCTCTCTTGCTCTTCTTTGTTCTCACCCACTTCCAAGGCTCCTAGCTTCTATCTAAACTAAGTTCCCAACTGACATCTCCAGCCTAGCATCTGCCCTGAACATCATATTCCAAAGGTCCACTGGCTACAGGCCACAGAATAGGCATTCATTAAAGATCAAGGAAGTAAAACAGAGACCCCACAGGATGAAATAGCTGATCTAGGCCCAGCTGTGCATCTGGCCAGTCTTAAGGCTAAGACAACAACATCAGCTTGGACAAGTGGCCGGGTTCTGCTGTGGGGGGAGGGGCAGAAGGAAAGGAGCCTGGAGTGGGGAACAGGGCACTCTGCACACTTTTTTGGACTACCTTCTCTATACAGCTCACTGCCTGGCTTTCCTACTTTCACCTTCATCTTAGTCCTGAAAACCTTATCAGAAACATTACCATGTTAGGAACATATTTCTATGTTATTGTTGAAACATATCTCTAGCCAACATTCTAGGATTCTGATGTAGTTGGCTATGTCCATGTTGGCCTTAGTGAGAAAAAAAATGAGGGTATTTAAGACTGCAGAACACCAGATTTAGCTTAAACAGAAGGAAGGATTTTATGAAAGTTATTGTGAGGGATGAAGGGAGATTAAAACAGGTTTCTGAGAGTGCTAAATTTCTATTTCTGGAGAAGACGCAGCCTTCTCTGTGGTCAGTTAAGAGCAGTGAGGTCCAGAATACTTGATATTCACAACTGTTTGTGTGACGGTAACTATGGGGTGGATATCCCCAACAGAAAATCTCGTTCCCACACTGTTGGGGGTTTTTAGCTCCTGTCCTTGGTAAGCTAATGGGTGGTCTGTGGCTAGTAGTCTTAGTAGTAATCAAGGGCCAAGACAAATCTAAGGCCTTGATTGGGAGCTCTGGGAGCTTGATTAGTTCATTCCTTGGCTCCGAGCTACCCTGTCACATGTAACAGCACAGAAGCCTTAAAGGCCTATGGGTTGACCTGGGGATTATAGGGGAGACTTGGCCTGCTTTCCAAGTTGGGGGCCAAGTGGGAAGGGAACTGATGGACTATAGGGAGGAGGAAGCACCTTGAAAGAGGAGACTGAAAACAAGGTAAAACTGGGGACTCCAAGTAGGAGCTGGCCCAACCAGAGAAGGGCCTGATGGTTCCTCAGGCATCTGCACTGCCCAGCAGGGTCTAGACCCTTAGGAGCTGGAGTGCCTGTAGTAGGATCATCTAATACAGCCCCTTCTTTTACAAAAGCTAGGACCTTTCTTGGGTTGAGTGGTTAGACCTCAAAACTAGCACAGAACTCAAGTCACTCTGGGAAGGCCTTTCTGCGTGGCCAAACCTCCTGGCCCACTTCCCTGTAGGTGTCTGATTTGTGAGTTTCCACACGTGTATCTGGTTGTCTTTAGAGCTGGGATGACCTTAAGGACAGGAGTCCCATCTTCCTCAAAGTATGATGCTATATAGCCCAGTCTCCCAAGAACTAGTCCCATTCTGTCATTTACCTGGACGTGGTAACATGGACATTAACAATGGTGAGCCTCCTAGGTTGAGGATGCTGGGCACCCGTCACCTCAGGAGTCCTATCCTAGCTCACAGGGATAAGCAGGATGAAAGGACTAATGCTAAAGGGAGTAAAATTACTAAAAAAGTAGCAATCAAACCAGAAGCAGAAGTCTGAGTTACCCACAATGTTTTCTCTCCTCTAACCCTTTCATCTTATGTTCTCACCTGTACAATCCAGCATTTGACTGTGGGTTCTTTTGCTTTGTTCACCAAATCTCCTTTGTGAGTCTTTACTTTCTGAACGGATTCCTCCTGTCTTCCCTTTTCTTTACCTTCTTTAATACCTGACACAGGCAGGCTCACACTGAGTATTGGTTATCTTCCCAAGGGTAAGCCACAGTAAACTACAGTAGTGGGGGGAAAGCTATTGATCCCTTTCTCTCAGATTTAGGAGACATCAATTTGCTAACCTTCCTCAGAGTCAGGGACACGGACTAAAATAGTGGTTCCAAGACCTGGCTCATCCTGCCATCACTCAACCACCTATTGGGCAGGACCCAGGAAACTGTATTTTTAAGGAGCTCTCGCAAGTGACTACCTCACCAATCCTTAGACATGCAATGAGGAACTCATGTATAACTTCTGAATTTACACAGCAGTTGGGTTATAGTCTCTTCAAATAAATGACAGTTCAAGGCTACCACCTCCAAATCTTTTATCATTAATCCTGTTTCCTACGTATTTCACCAAACTCCTAACCTTTCTGATTTCCCAGATTTCGAGTATCTCTGTTCACCTACTATGCTTGCTTGCCTCCAAAAGAATAGAGGCTCATCCAGGGAAAGGACTGGCTTAATCTCTGGTCTATACTTCAGCTCTTGATTAAGAAAAGAAACTCAAGAAAATTTTGTTGGAAGATCAGGAGATGGATCCTTAGATGTTTGAGTCAGATGGTCTGAGTTCTTGGCTGTGGCAAATTAATTTTCCTGTGCCTCCAGTTTTTCTCTTCTGTCAATATGTACCTCAAAAGATTGTTTTGAGGGGGAATGAGATAATACCTAGAAAGTGCTTTGAATAGTACCTGGAATAGAGTTAAGCAACCAGTAAATGTCAATTGTTACCACTTTTATTAAGAACATCCCAATATTTGCACACTTCCCAGGCATGAGCTGCTCCAACTGGGCAGGTGTCACTGACTGAAAGGGAGTAGCTACATGGTAGGGGGAGTGGTCCTATGTGGACACAGCTTCTGGTTCCACTCTAAGAGATAGATGCAAATGACTGAAGATCTTCCGACAAAGGTACCGATGTACCTGTTATGTATGGAGTTTCCCTGGGAAAATGACCCCTCTGGTATCCTGAAGACCTGAGGACCTACACCAGGAGGTCCTATCTGGGAGAATCAGTCAGCAATGTCACCCTTCTAGTCTGTTCCATGCAGCACAAGGCTCAAAAGCAGCTACCTGGAATTTAAGAACTGTCTATATTCTGAAAGGAGAGTTAAAAAAACTCGTTTCCAAAGACAAAACACTATCTTAATCTTTGAGGCGCAATGCAGTGAAGAGGCCAAAGGCTTTGTAAGCAGACACTTGAGCTCCAGTTCTAGAGCTGGACCTGCTGGACCTTGCCTTCTCTGAAACCCTCACTGTAACCCTCTGGACCTTACCTTCCTTGTCTATGCAGAAATAGAAGGAAGGGAGACTATCTCACTGGACTGTTGTGAGGTTTAAATGAGGTAATGGGGGGAAAGCACTAAGCATAGACACTGGCACTTGGCAAGCACTCAGCTGGTGCTGGTTCCCTTTGTCTGCCCAGAGCTGGGCCATGGCCTCGGACAAGGTGGGCGGCTCTCAGAACCGAAAGGCTCTGAGGCTTTGGGATCCTCCCTGCCTCCCATCACTCCCAGACCGGCTTCTGGACCCCCTCTTCACCTTCCCAGCCCAAGACTGCTACTAAATTGATGAAGCTAAAAGGGTTTGATCATGTTGGTATATTTATATGTAAATACAAAACTGTATCGCTGTAAGATATTGAATATGAACATTACAATTATTTTCTGATTCTGACTCAGTCCATTGACGTTAAATACAAAATGAAAAGATTGTAAAAGTAAGAATATATACATTCAAAGAGCTTATTACAGTATAAAATTATTGAGGTCTGATCAGCTGCCAACCTCATCTGTGATGGGGAGAGAAGTTTTAAGGGTTCCCGGGATTTTCTTGGGAATGTGGAATGCTGGGAACTCTCAATTCCATCCCTGGCACATCAGGCTGGGTAGGCCAGGAGCAGACAGGGACAGGCTGGATGAATAGGGAGGGACTGCAGGGGACTGCCTCACCCAGACAGGGCTTCAGTTTTTTATTGACACAGAACCCACCCAGCTTGAGCTCCAGGGTCTGGCATGCTAGTAGGCAAGGAAGAGACAGGCATCTGAGTGGACAGGGCCAAGCTGCATATGAAAAGGAACCTTCTAACAAAAGAAAAAGGGGCCCAGCTCATTCTCCAGGGAGGGATTCTCCTAGTATGTAGTTTCTGCTCTCTCACATCTGGGCTCCCTCTCTTTCCTTCTAAGATTTCGTACCATTTGCTTTTGGCTCTGGATGCTCAGTGAATTCATCTCTGCCCAGATCCCAATCCCCAAGAAATAGGGAGAGGAGAGGGAGGGTCTAGAATCACAGTGGAGGTCTATTCCCAAAATTGGCAAAGTAAACAGAAAAATCAATAGAAAAGGGCAATCCATGCTGAATTAAACCAGTGTCACCACAAACCAGTATTCTTGGCTCCAACAGGCAGCATCCTGGAGAGGAGTCATTACACAAGGATGAGGGCCTGTGGCAGGAGCACGGAGAGTGGAGGTGTGTGTCCTTCTACACCACTCTGCAGTCTGACAACAGGAGACATGATCCCCAACCCTGGCTAGTCCAGGAATAACAGCAGGGTCCAAGAAGCAAGGAGTCTTGAACTGTAACACGGAGCCCCAGGAACTTCTACAAAGGAGTGTTTCTGTGTATATGTATTTATAGAATATGACCATATTATCACATACAGTATATATTATATACACACGTACATATGGACTCATACACATAAGTGCACATACACACACGCACACACACAGAATGACAAAAAAGACTGGAATACACGCCCTAGGTATAAACGTGCTTGGCACTCGGGACGTTCTCTAGAATATGTAACTTGGTCAAGCTCTCTGGGAAGGAGGTGGATGCTCACCAAACCTCCCCATCAAATCCTAGCAAAGGGAAGGAATGGAAAGAGACCTCGGGGAAGGAGAATGGCATTGGGAAAGGGGGGCAGGGAGGTTCCTTCCCCACTTACCTCAGGGCCCCTGGCAAAAATCGACAGCCACAATTTGGTTTTAATAAGGCACAGTTCGATAGCAGGTGCTAGGAATTAACAACGCATTGCTGCCGGCCCTTTCTAGTGGCAGTTTTACCACACCTGTCTAGCCAAAGGGAAAGGCTGCCTTGCGTGCACATGTGCGCCGGGAGACACAGAAAGAGGTTGGTCCATGGCTTCAGCGTAACTGATGGCAACCTACAGGCTCAGCAGTGTCCAGGGTAGTTTAAGGAAGGCTGACCAGCAGATAGGAGGCTCGTGGGACAGTTACTGACCCTCCATGGCCAGGAGATTGTGGCTGGAAGGCACCATGCCCTCCCTCTCTGCGAACTCCAGGATTGCCTTGTAGCAAAAATAGTACTGCTCAGGGGTCTGGATGCTGAAGGCCCTCTGGGTCCTCATGCGGGACACAGTCTGGAACACATTAAGGGTGCCAAGCTCCTCCAGCTGCGCCAGGCAGATGTCCAGTGAGCAGAAGGTACCTGAAAGAAGGAAGGAAGGGGTCACACTTGGTCTACCTCTCCACTTTCCCTCCTTCTACCAAACAACGCAGGCAGAATTGGATGAATGAATTCAGTGACAGGGTGCCTCATGGCAGGAGGCCAGCTGGCCTTAGTCCTGAAAGGACTCAAGGAGGGGGTCAAGGGAGTGCTGAAGGCCAGAGAAATGGGAAGGCCTCTTGTCTCTCAGGATATAGATGGGGGTAACAGGGTAAATAGGTGGGAGGGTGACAGAGGAAATTCCTGCTTCATCCCAGACAGCCAGAACGACAGCACTCCCATACCTGGGCCCTAATTTTCAGAGATTCTACAACTTCTCCACAGAGACCTAACACAAACCTATTCTTGACTTTCTCCCAAAGGGACTTCTGAACTAGAAAGGCTAACAGCCTGTGCAATGTACATCCCCTTAAGGCAAAAGCTGCTAACTGGTCCCAGAATGGAGAGCGTGGCACTGGGTAGGAATCTTCCCAGGGAGGGGATGGGAAGAAAGCGGCAGCCCGGCTGAGCTCTCTGGAACACCCAGGTGGCTGTTTGGGATCAGAAGATAATCACGCTGATATTGGATGTATAAAGCATCAACACCTAGAGGACCTGGCTTGTGAAGTGTATATACTGGCCAGCGTACCTAGTACTAAGTATACCAAGAGGACACTGAAGAGGAATTTTTCATGGCAATTCACCAACAATGGATCAAATATTCACATTCTGGCAACTGAGAGCTTTGTTATTCCTCCCCCACCCTTGCTGCCTCTGGATGCTCTGAGAGCTCCATCAGGTGCATTACCTGTCCTGCCAATGCCTGCACTGCAATGGACCACGATGGGTGGCTCAGGGCACTGCCCTTTGGAGCGTGTGCCCATGCTGCTGACGGCCAGCCTCTGCTGGTTCCTGACTGCTCTCAAGAAATCAATGAGGGAAGCTGCCGAGGAAGGGACACCATAGTCTGGCCAGCTCAGGAACTGAAAGTGGGTCACCTGGCGTTTCTGCCGTTCCTTGGATGGAAAAAGAAGCAAACGTTAATGAGGTATTTTCTGTTTGCCCCTGACTACCTCTGGCTTTTTCAGATTCTCAGCCCCCTAGTATCCTTACCATCAAGGTTCCTACCTATCACACTCAACTTTCTCCACAATTGCTTCTATACAAACTCAAAAGAAAGGTTAAATGTCTGGAGAGGGCAGAATTCCAATACTGTACGATCCAGATTTCTTATGTTATAAAAAGTTTTATTCCTAAGTAACGCCACTGTTGTGTCAAGACAATATGGCTGTTTTGGCTCTGAGCTCAATATCCTGATCCTGTTTCCAGAAGAACGGAAGTAACTTATAAGCTCCCTGGAATCCTGCCTAGTCCCTTTGGGGATTTTCTTTATGGTAAAGGTTTTCCCCTAGCTTCAAAAAAAGAGAAAAAAATTTACCTCCGTGTTGTGAATTTCTAGCGTTGTTTTCTTATAATGGTTCATATTCTCCACGCCTAGATTGGTCACCGTGAGGAAGCCAAATCGGATCCGAGAGTCTTTTTCTAAAGGCCAGTACTGGCCACACTTCCTCCTGCCGCCTTCCTCAAAGCTGAAGATACACAGAGAAAGATAAGCCTTCCACCCTTCCTCTCCACAGCACTAGCCCTGCTCTCCCCGGGACCTGCTGCACCCCTGGACAGAAATGCCATCTCGCATTGCTTCTGTCTAATTTACACCCTTACTTCTTGGCAGAAAAAGGAAACCTTCATTCTAAACAGATGTAATAAGAGCTAAAGTGTCTGCACATACTCATTTAGCAGACATTTACTGAGCACCGGCTATGTCTGTTTGGTCCCTTTCCGGATACCTCTTGGTAATCCTCACATGCCTGGGGTAAATACTGGGTGGACAAGGAAAGATAGTAGAGAAAATATGATGGGCCCGATCAAACTCTCCGTCCCGTGTTTCAGTTACTGTTCATTCTCTTCCCTAGCGAGAGGCCCTGGCTGACCGAGGAGTGGGAAAAGCACAGCTCCCGGGATGCCAGCAGGAGGGCTGTGTAAAGGCCTGAAGGCTACCTCACTGCTCTTCAGTGGCTGCAAAGTTCTCCCAGGTGGGACCTCTTCCACCACCCCTCCTCCAAGTCAAAGGTGGCTTATAACAGTGCCATGAGGAAAGGATCTGAGCAAACATTCTCATTAATTTTTTTCTCCTCATCTGAAATATGTTATTAATCATAGTGATAATGATACTAGTGAAATAATAATTCCTGAAGTTTTGGCAGATATGTAGACCAAAATTTCAAAAGTATTCCTTTCATCAAGAGCTCCCTTCCTGCTTGACCTATTGTGTTTCTCTTCTCTTTCTGGCAAGTTCTCCTATAGGTGGGAATATGAACAAGAAGAAAAATAGTCAAAAGTAGCAGGGAAAGGGAGAACAAAGGTGAACTAATAATTCAGGAGCCAGGGAGATGGCTGACCTTTGGAAGTAGGGAGCAGACTAAAAGTGAATTGCCTGATGTTTCCCAGTGCTTCATTTAGCAGTTAAAGCCAGGAAGGACCTCAGAATAGCCTGTAACTGGCACAAGGTCACCAGAGCCATGGATTAAAGCTCTGACAAGTCAGAGTTCTCACTCTCCACCATACCTGGCTGTGTTAACTCTGGGTCAGCTAAGACAGCTCAAACTCTTTGCCATGGCTTTCCTAATCCTCACTGTTTCTAAGAGCTAAATTCCACTCCAGTATCACCCATGCTTGGGGACAGGGTGGAGGCAGAGGGCAGTGGGTAGAAAAGAGACAAACTTACCGGGTGGTCATGACAATCACCAAGACTTTTTGCTCCCAAACCATGAGCCAGAAATCACGGTAAGTATTCTCCAAAGGGCCTAGAATGAAAGAAGACAAAGAACTTGACCCTGGGAAGCTCTTCTTTCCTTCTTAGGCTCTTCTGCTTTTTTGCCCAGCTAACCCTAACCTAACCCTAACCCTAACTCCAAAGCACATATGCTGGCTCCCTGCTTTTCTGACTACATCCCTGCTACTCAGGGTGGTCCTTGGACCACCAGCAATAGCATTGTATGGGAGAGTATTAGAAATGCACAATCTGCATTTTAGCAAGATCCCAGGTAAAGTTGTAGGTAGAATACAGTTTGAGAAGCAGCGTTACACATCTTCTCAGAGCCGTGTCATCAGGGTTCAACTACCACATCCAGACTGACAGTGTGACCTGTGCACATGTCCCTAACTGTTTTCCTCTCACCTAAGCCTTACAATCACCAGTTCCCTTCTAAACCATTCCCCTTCCACATCCCAGCATCTCCTCAGACACCACATGTTTGCAAGTCAGTCTCCTCCTTCAAAATCGCCTTTATCTCTCCACTTTCCCAACTCTGTTAACAGTTCTGGCATTCTTAAATCACTCAATCTTGAAAAGCTGGCATCAACTCTGACATCCATTTCTTTCATCTCCCAGAAGCAGTCACCAAGTCCTAGATTTTTTTTTTTTTTTGCCTTTGAAATGTTTTTGATTTTTATCCTTTTGCCCCATCCTGGTCTCCCTGCCTAATTTCACTACCACAGGGACCACATCACCTTTTGTCTGAGTTACTGTAAAACCATCTTGGTTTACTTTTCTGAATAGGAATTTCTCTTCCAGTCTATTCTGGATACTCCTGCCAGTTTAATCTTTCTAAAAAATTGCTTTGTCACAGTACAGACACACAGGGTCACTTCCGCCTCTAATCCTTTGTTCATGCTATGTCTCTCACCTCTACTGCCATTGACTTTCTGCCCATTTTCTTGTTTCTTCCCTTCCAGCTTTATTGAGACATAACTGGCATACAGCACTATATAAGTTTAAGGTGTACAGCATAATGATTTAACTTACGTACATCATGAAATGATTTCCACAGTAAGTTTAGTTAACATATATCATCTCATACACAGACAAAATAAAAAAAGAAAAAACATTTTTCCTTGTGTTGAGAACTCTTAGGATTTACTCTCTTAACAACCTCATGTATAACATACAGCAGTGTTAACTACATTTATCAAGTTGCACATAACATCTCTAGTACTTACTCATCTTATAACTGGAAATTTGTAACTTTTGGCCACCTTCATCCAATCCCCCCTCTCCCCAGCCCCTACCTCTGGAAAACACAAATCTCATCTCTTTTCTGTACGTTTGTTTTTGAAGTATAACTGACTCACAACACTATGTTAGTTCCTGGTGCACAAGTGATTCATGTCTATACATTTCTAAATGACCACCACTATACCCATTTTCAAGTGCTGCCTCTTCCTTAAAGCTTTCTCTGAACACCACACTCCTTGCAGGGCTCTCCTGTCAGCTCTTGCTGGCACAGCTGGGTCAAAATAGCTTAACCATCTAATGTCTATGGTCTTACACCAGTCATTTTACTTTATTAGATTAGACTCTGTAACAGTGGACTTCTCTGAAGAAATAAAGTCAATGGTTTATGCTGACATGGGTGAAACAATCCACTAACCTGGCTTGTAAGGGCTTCTGAACCAAACAGACATGCATTCAAATCCTGGCTCTGCCACTTAGTAACTGTGTGATCCAAGGTTACCTAACCTCTTTGGGCTTCAGTTTGTTCATAGATTAATAAACCTTCCTTGCAGAGTCTCTATACTAATTAGATGGTGATTATGTACTTGATATATAATAGATATTTTCAATAAATGACAGATACTATTATTAGAAATATGAATAAAAATCAGAATACTGAATCTAGCCAAGAAGGTTAACCAGGTAAATTAAACCAGCCTTCTCAACATCTCAGGATCCCATTTTCCAGTCTTAACAGAGTGCTGATACCTTCAAAAGGTAGAGCAGTGCTTAACTCAAGAAATCCTATCTCAGGGGTTGGGCAGGGGAGAAAAAGAAGAAAAAAAAAAAATCCTATCTCATAATCCTGGACGAGTGTCTTTTCCTGGTCAGGGCTTTCTGAGCCAGCCTATCCCTGCAAAATCAGCAACTATGAGCAGTGTGCCCTCGCCTTCTGAACCTGGAGAAAGGGGCATTCTGAGACTCTCCAGAGCCAGTCCTCACCCTCCATAAGCCCATTTGTGTGGAGGCCATCCTCCTCAACAAAAACTACTCTCAGGGAGATGACATATTCTACAGCTTTCCTGATAGTTCTCTTATTTCTTCTTAGGGTAGTAAAAGGACGCTTTTTGGAGGGAGTGGTCCCTGCTATAGGAGAAAAATAGTGGGGGAGGACATAGCTCAATGGTAGAGTGAATGCTTATTAGCATGCACGAGGTCCTGGGTTCAATCCCCAGTACCTCCATTAAAACAAACAAACAAACCAACCTAAATATCCACCCCCAAATTTTTTTTAATGAAAAACAAATCTGTGACCATCAGACCAATTAACAATGTACCAAAAATCTGAAGGCCCCTTTCCCTTTTCTTCTCCCTCAACTTCCATTTTGAAAAATTTGAAACCGACAGAAAGTTGGAAAAAACAGCACAATGTAATCATACGTTCTTTAGCTCAAAAGCTATCATTTTTAGCTATCATTTTGCAACATTTGTGTGTCTCTCTCTCTATCTATAACATATATTTTCTTTTTTACTGAACTATTTAAAAGTTTCATACATTTTGATATTTTACGCCTAAATACTTGAATAGTATTTAGAAGAAAAAGAACATTCTCCTATACATTATCACAATGAAGCAATTAAACCAATAGCATTATCTCATACCCTGTCTCCAACTGTCCCAATAGGTTGTCCTTAACAGTTTTCTTCTCCAAATTGAGTTTCCAATTATGGATGATACATTGCCTTTGGTTATCAATGTCTCTTTAGTCTCCTTTAATCTAGAACAGTTCCCTGCCCTTTGTTTTTTGGTTTTTGTTTTCCAAGGCATTCACTTTGAAGAGTCTAAGCCAGTTCACTAGTATGTCCCACAATCTGAATTTGTCTGGTTTGTTTCTCATTAGACTCAGACTTAAAAACTGGCAACATACAACATAGGTAATGTTTGCAGTTCTCACTGTATGTGTCACAACAAGAAGCACATAATATCTCTTTGTCCATTACTGGTGATACTAAGTTTGATCACTTGGTTGAGGAGGTATCTGCCAGATCTCTTGTTGGCAATTCTCCACAACGGTCAAAGAGCCTTAAGCTCGTATGACGGGCTGTTGTATCATCCTATGTTGGGATTTCTTCCCACCCTTTTTGAAGGCAACCTGGTATTCTTGAGATGGCAGAGGACAGGTTAGTAGTAGTACTGGGGCCCACAAATTCCATCTGAAATCCTAGAGCCCAGTACTTCACTGTCTTAGCAAAGACTATTCATGTCAGAGACTGCTGGCCTGCTCTGTGATGGTATAAGGACCAGCAAAAGCCTCTTAAGACTGGTGGGTATAGCTCAATAGTAGAGCGCATGCTTAGCATGCACAAGGTCCTGGGTTTAATCCCTCGTACCTACATTAAAAACAAACAAAACAAACCTCTTAAGACAGCAGTACCCATTCATAGATTGGACTCAGTCTCTGGGAAGTCCCACTGCCATTCCTGGACTCCTACTGGACATGAAGAGCATCTCACTGGCCAGTGAATTCTGATGTCCTATTCCCGTGGATTGGCAACATTAAGACATAGTCCAAAAATCTGTAGTTGTATGTTCAAATCTCTAGTTTATCTCTATGCAGTGAGCTTCTAGGCACATCTGGTACAGAAACTCTGCACCTCTCTCTGCCTTCCTCAATAACCCTCAATCTTTATGAAAGGCCAGAATCTACTGGCCACAACATCACTTCAAGTTACCATTTCCTTTAAAAATTATGCTGTCATCTGATGCAAACAGTCACAGGTAGATGATATAAAACCAGTTTGTGACAGGCAGACTAACTTACCTTGTGTACCAATGTAAGCATTCTTTTGCTTGTAGCCATCCATGAAACTGGCATTGATGTAATCTGTCTAATGATAAAAAGAAAATATTACTGCAGCTGTGTGAATACAGCATTTGGGTAGGAAAATAATGTACTAGGTAAATAAAACCCAAGGTGTGGATATTATCTTGTCAAGAAGAAAATGAGACCTGAAAGGGCCAGTTCAAAATCTCACTTCTGCAATGTTGCTGGGACGACTGTATATCCACATGCAGAAAAGTCAAGCTGGCCCCTTCCTCACACCATACGTAAAAACCAACTCAAAATGGATCACAGATCTAATGTTAAGAGCTACACTATAAAACTCTTAGAAGAAAGTATAGAATTACATCTTTGGATTAGGCAAAGTCTCCATAGATATGACCAAAGCACAAACAACAAAATAAAAAACAGATAAATTCAACTAGATTAAAATTGAAAACTTTTGTACTTCAAAGGACACCATCAAGAAAGTGAAAAAAAACCCACAGGATGCACGCACTTGATAAGGGACTTGTATCTAGACTATATAAAGAACCCTGACAAATAAACAGTAGAAAGACAACCCAGTTTTAAAATGGGCAAAGAATCAGAATAACCATTTCTCCAAAAAAGATATACAAATGGAAAAAACAAACAACACACACACACACACAAAGATACACAAATGGCCAATAAGCACTTGAAAAGCTGCCCAACATCATTAATCAGGGAAATGCAAATCAAAACCACAACACGATACCACTTCACACCCACTAGGACGGCTACAGGTAAAAGATAGATAGTAACAAATACTGGCAAAGATGTGGAGAAATTGGAACCCTCATACACCGCCAGTGGTAATGTAACATGGTGCCGTCACTTTGGAAAACAGCCTGACATTTCCTCAAAAGGTTTAACACAGAGCTACCATAGGACCCAGAAATTCCACTTCTGAGGGAAATGAAAACATAGATTTATAGAAAAACTTATTCACAAATATTCATAGCAGCATTATTCATTATAGCCAAAAATTGGAAACCACTCAAATGTTTATCAACTAATGAATGGGTAAATAAAATGTGTTGTATATTCATACAATTGAATATTATTTAGCAATAAAAAGGAGTGAAATGCTGATAGATACTAAAATGTGGATGAACCTTAAAACATGCTAAGTGAAAGAAACCAGACACAAAGGTTATATACTGTATGATTATATCTATGTGAAATGTACACAACAAGTGAAAAAAAAAAAAAAAAACAACAAGCAGGCAAAACGTAGGTGGGTTTGGGGGAAATGGAGAATGACCACCAAGGGGAGTTTCTTTTTCAGGTGACTGCAGTGACAGCTGCACAACTCTACAGATCTGTTAAAAAACCACTGACTTGTACACTTAAAAGGAGTCTATTAGGACTTGCAGCTCAGAACCAAAACCTAATGGGAGACAAGCCAGGCAACCTGAGCAGGAACATCCTGTCCCTGCTGCCACAAACACACAAGGCGAAGTGTGACTGGAGAAGGAAGAAAGCTCTACCTCCTATCTAGGACCATCAAGAGAGGGGCCAAACACCCAGGCTCTATTACTAACTGAGTTAACACCAAGCAAAAGCCACACAAATTCAGAGTCTCAATGAATAGCTTCTGACTCACTGTCTTCTGCCAATGTCCTCAGTCTTATCTACTTCAACATCATTAGCCATCAGAGAAATTAAGTAGGATTTAATTTTTTATTATTTTTATTATTATTTTGTTATTTTTATTATACCTTCTCACAAGATTTCTGCCAACATCCTCTAATCCAAGCTGATAAAAAAAGAAAGATGGGCACAGCTCCAGTCTTAAGTCATGGTATAACTAGTTGAGAGTCCCTAGCAGCTAGGATGGATACGAGAGGGTGTGGAGGGTTATAGGAGGACAAAAGAAAGAAGTTTAATGGCAAACTAGGGAAAATTCATACCCCACTCTACTCTAGAGAGGTCAGAATGACTCCCCAACCGGCCAACCCTTTCTCCACTGGGTTCCATCACTTGGAGGACAGTCTGAACTGTCAGTACCCCACAGACACCCTGAAAAGACATCTCCATCTCTTGGTCAAATCCATGTTACTTGGATATATGTCCATTAGTTAGGCAGTCTACCAACTTATCTTCCCGCTAATTATTTAGTCAAGAGTTTCCTGCTGTTCTCTCCTCCCACAGCAGCTGGTATTGACCTCATACTACTAGTGTTCTATACTGACTTGGACACCTTCACTGAGCTAATGGACCATCTGGAGCAGATCCAGCAAGGTAAAAAGCCTCATTCACTCCCAAACAGATTTCTCAATCCAGGCCCACCCATAGTAAGCCAAAGTCCATTCTCTGTTCAGCCTGGTACATTCCAGTAGTATATCCTGCAGACCGAGGCGAGACGGCATAGAAAAGTACAAAGGCTTTACCTGGTACATGCCAATCAACACTATTATATATGTAATGTATAAGCTGTTACTCTTGGAGCTACCTTCATGCTTTGAAAAGAAATGTTACCTCTTTAAAGGAGTCTTATTTCTTTATAACTAAGGATACCAGCTTTCAGCATTCTTATCTGTGAGAGCACTGGGCATTAAAATCACCAATTTCAGAAAACTCGTTAGATATTAAAACTGAAAATGATCTCAGAAATAAAGTATAGACCTGGGGCAAACTGAAATAGCAAGGAGAACCAAAGCAAGCACACTAGGGCCAGGTTCAACAGAAACTGGACTAACGGCTTGATAATTCCAGGAGAACTCTGTTGAACAATTCACTAGTAAACCTGAATCCTCCACTTACTGTAAAAATAAAGCCTCTGCCAATGTTTGCAGTAATGAAAAGAATTATAACTTAAGCAATGATCTTCAGATTAATTACAGGATGACGAGAATAGTCTCCTGGTACATTAGGTTTCACTCGTTCACTCACAAATAATTTACTGAATGTCTGACACATGTCAGGCACTGTTCTAGGTCCTGGAGACAGAGCAGTCAACAAGACAGATCCAAACAGGTATCTCTGACTCCAGAGCCCCAGCCTATCATTCTCCACTCCTTCAGAGCATATGCTAAGATGATCTCAATAATACTGATGAATTTGCCCTCAGTTGGCCAGACGCTTAGCTAATGCCCCTACAGGAAAACCCTCTTTAAGGATCCTAGACAGGGCTATGAATTCAGTTTATGTGCTTGAAATGGCGGGGTCAAAAGAGATTAAAACTATGATCCTAGGGTCCTAACTCATGTACCACATATGCCAAAAATAAGACAATGATTTTCCCAAGAATGATCTTCCAGAAAAAAGAGGGGGGCTGTAACAAGTCCCTGTACTGTGTGTCATGTTAAAGGGAACTATTTAAATTCCTCTACTGTGAACATCAACCTCAATGCTGTTTTTCTGATGTGTACAGAGGATACCAGACAGAACTGCTATATCAGAAAGAAAAAGAAGAAATGGAACAACTATTTAGTTGTTGACCTCAAAATTCTAAATGTCGGTTATTGCTGTAAACAAGTTATATTAAAGAAGACTTTAAAAAGGAGTATGTCAACTATTATGCTATAGAGGATGCATGAGACTATAGAGGATGCATGAGATACAGGATGAATGAAAAGAAAAAACTGTGCTAATGTTATGCTAATAGATTTTTCTGATTTAGGATAAACTTTTCAGTGCCAATACCATGCACTTCAAAAAGGAAAAACGATGTGTCCTGGAAAACTGTTAGATTTACTCAAAAAGTAGCTCAAATAAGGACAAAGACACTGACGTAAAAGGGGCATGTGAAGAGTCTAAAGAACATTTTCACTTAATATCTCTACTAATTATTATATAATGTGATTTGACATGTAGAGATATGATCAAATTAATATATTAAATAACATAGGCATTTGACCAATTCATTTCTATCCTGGATATTTAGGTACATACTAGTTGTCTAAAATTTTTGTCAGATCCTCTAAATAGAAAAACCAGAGGACACTTATAATCAGAGTTGCCCTGTAATGATGTATATACACTCACCAATATGGTGGATGATATGACTAATTTTATAACTAAGGAGTAAAAAGAGAAATAATTGAACAGTTATCAAGCACCTACAATACACCAACCTTGTGCTATCAGCATGTACATAAATTTCATTTACTCTCCATTTAGCACTACTGTAAGATGGGAACATAGGGACCTGCCTATGGTAACAGACTAGTATGTAGCAAAATTAGAACTCAAACCTTCTCGCTCTGGCTTAGAGTCCATGTTCTTTCTACTACAGTATAATTAAGCTTCACTTTGGAAGAGGCTTAAATTTCCCTCAGTGCTTCTGAGAAGATGACACTGATCTTCCTACCTGAGTGTGGCCACTTCGTTTGGTCAGCTTCACTCTAGTTTGGTCCAGGCAGGGTACATCCCCATAGCGGTTCTTCTCCAGGTTTCCTGGAGACCTGAAGGAAATGAAATGAGCAAAAATAAAGAAAAAAACAAAAAACAGCTACAAGAGTTGAAAATGTATGACTACGGGAGTAGAAAGGAGGGTAAGGCAGGAGATTGCTGTTTGTCACTGCTTTTTCCTTGTACTATCTGGTTTTGAAAAAATAATTTGCATATGTGTTGATTAAAAGCAAAAAGATACTACAAAGACTACCCATATAAAATAATACTCTATATATTGTTCATAGCCATGAACGTATATGTAATAGTATAAATAAAATGGCCTGGATGGGAACATATCACATTCATACTAGTGGCTGCTTCTGGGGAGTGAGAAGAACTGATGGCAAGGATTAGAAGGGATTTCAACTTTACAGTGAATTCTTTCTTTTATATAATAAAAGAGAAAAAGCAAATACGACAAAATATTAAAAACTGTCAGTATTAATTCTGGTGATAGGAAATAGTTGTCTGTCATGTTATATACTCTGTACTTTTCCATATTTTAAAAAATTCCCTCTTCCCACACAATTTAGCCCAGCTCATACTTTAGAAAGTTCCAAGAACAATTAAATAGAGGAAGGAATACTCAAGACCCAGAGTGCTGGAGCAACTGGATATCCACAGGCCAAAAAAACGAACATCAACCTAAGTGTCTTATACAAAAATTAATTCAAAATGGATCACAGTTTTAAATTAAATGTAAAACATAAAACTATAATACTTATAGTAAAAAAGAAAGGAAATCTATGGATTCTAGGGCTAGGCAATGTGTTTTTAGACTTGACAACAAAAGCATGATTCATAAAAGGAAAAATTGACTAAAACTTCATCAAAATAAAGTGGTTCACAAGAGACCCAGAAGAGGAGGAAAGGAAAAGCTACAGATGGGAAGAAAATATTTGCAAACCATGCCTCTAAGAAAGAACCAGTATCTAGAATATAAAGAACTCTCAAATCTCAACAGTCAAAAAAAAAAATCCAAATAGAAAATGAGCAAAACACATTTTACAAAGAGGATACACAGATGGTAGACAAGCACATGAAAAGATGCCCAATATCATTAGCCATTAGGGAAATGTAAATTAAAACCACAATTTTAACTTTAACTTACGGATCTCATTACACACCTATCAGAACAGCTAAAATAAAAAATAGTGACAACACTGAATGCTGGTGAGGGTGCAAAGAAAATGGATCACTCATACATTGCTGGGGGAATGTAGAATGGTACAGCCACTCTGGAAAACAGCTGGGCAGTTTTTCATAAAACTAAATATATAGTTACCATATGACTTAGCAATCCCACTCTTGGACATTTATCCCAGAGAAATGGAAACTTATGTTTACACAAAACCTAGACATAAATGTTCGTAACAGCTTTACTTATAACAGCCAGAAGCTGGAAACAACCCAGATGTCCTTCAACAAGTATACAGTTAAGCAAACTGTGGTACATCCACACAATGGAATATTACTCAGCAACAAAAAGGAATGAACTTGACACACATAACAACTTGGGTGAATCGCAAAGAGAATTACACTGAGTGAAAAAAAGTTACATATAGTATGATTCCATTTATATAATAACATTCCTGAATTGGCAAAATTATAGTAATGGAGAATTGATTCGTGGTTTTGGGGGTTAGGGACAGGGAGCAGTGGGATGGAGGTATGTGGTTATGGAATTCTGTATCTTAACTGTGGTAATATACACACAAAACTACATGAGTGATAAAAATCGCAAAGAACTAAATACATACACAAACTAAAACTGGGGAAATCTAAATTAAGATTGGTGGATTGTATCAATATCAATATCCTGGTTGTGATATTATATATACTTTTGAAAGATGTTACCATGGGAAAACTGTAGAAAGAGTACACATGGTCTCTCTCTGTACTACTTCTTATGAATACATATGAATCTATAATTATCTTATAATACGAAGTTAAATTTTTAAAAAGTCTTTAGAAAAAATGGCATAGGGGAGAAAAAAAGGAAAAGAAAGTCTCTTGGTCCATGGGCATTGTGCACAACAGTGAATACTCTGATATCTACTTCATAATCTGGAATGCCAAGGGAAACCTAAGTTTGTTCTGTGTAGGTAGTTCTAATGGAACCTGCTGTAAGACAGAGCAAGGTCAGGAATCCCCCTCTTCTCTGGCTGAGAAAAAGACTGGATGCATACAGGGGTCCTGAGCTCTTGCCACAAGAAAGAAACAGAGCTGTGTGGGAGAAAAAAATACCCTCCCCTCATGAAATGCTCTGCTTTCTCTTTCTCTTCTCTTTTTTCCCTTTACATTCTTCTTCAGCTTACTGACTTTTTTCTCAATTGCTTCTTCTCTCTTACTTTGCTTATTTGTTTCCTAACTCATTATTTTCCCTCTTTCTTTTTCCTAAAGGGCTCGCTCCCTGCATATCTTCTTTATAGCACACTGACTAAGCTGGACAGGAATTACAAGGGGAAAGAGGTACTCACATAATCACGGATTCCTGAGATAGCTAAGCTACCAAAGTAAGTGGATATCAGTAAGTCTAACATCACTTATCATACCCTGAGGTGTAAAGAAAGGAAATAACGTGGGTAAGTTATAGAAGGGATTTTTGGCTAAGCTGGAACTTGAGCCTGGGCACCCACTGGGGAGGGCTTCCTTAATTTTCAACAGAGCTCAAAACTTGGAGAGAAAGAAATTTCTGCTGCAGCCAATGAAAACATGGTAAGATAAATGAGAGCAGCAGTAAGAAAAATGATTCATACTCTATTGCCAACAATAGTTATCAAGTAGTTATAAACCAGTTATAGACTAACCAGGGGGTTTTGTGGTAGAATTTAGGTAGAAGGAAAGTCCCACAAGGTTAAATTCCGAAGGGGCAACTCTTCTCTCTGACTGACTGTGGATTATTTTAAATGCACCAGCACCCCTCCTCAGGAAGTAATGTAATACTATAAATGCCCTAGGGAGAAACTGCCCAAATGAAAGGATCAGAGATCACACGGAGGACGAGAAAAGACAGCTTACATTTTGAGCTTACATTTTTGTTTTTTCCTAAAAACATTTATATTTCAGGAAAATATTCTTAAAAAATGTATCCATTATTACAGGGTTCCTCTACTAGTACCAAAAAATTCAGAAATTCCAGAGCATAGCCTCTTAGCAACAAGCACCAAGAGGTGCCTCTTTCTGGGTGAGAGAAACCATCACCTAAGTGAGAGTGATGCTCCTTAATACCAGGAAGAAAGGTGTGGAAGGAGCCATATCAATGTGTGCCAGAAGCATCTTGGTAAGTGATCACTGGCCCAAATCTTTCCCACTTACATGGAACAATGGAAAGTGCCAACAGGGTTCTCACGACGAATGTCTTCATACTCCTCATATATCCCTCGCTTCTGTCTGGTGCTGACATAGTCCATCAACTCTTGGATGGTCATGGCGTGGGGACCAGGAACATGCACTGAGTCCCAGTCTAAGGCAGGAGGGAGGGAGAACAGGATGATCTCATCGAAGGGATCCGGATGGCCGTTCATCTGGGGTAGGAACTGGAAATTCCAAGTGGCGAGGTCAATTCTGACGTACCCACCCAGGTTTTCTGGAAGGCACTCCCTGGGCAGGTGCTGGGTGACCTCAGATGTCTTTAGTATCTGAATCTGGAAGGCCAGAAAGAATCATGTGAGTGGCAGTGCGGGGAGGGGGAGAACAACATACAGATAGTGAAGAGTAAGAATAAATGTGCTTTGCAGAATGAGATGAGATGTGCATGAACACCTGGTACACTTACAAAAGAAGTACACTGCATTTCACCTGCTTGGGATTGAAGTCCTATGAATCTCCCAGAAAAAGGTGTCACTTCCCAGAATGTATATCAAATTCATCCCTGGAATTAGGGGCCCTTAGATAAAGGTACAGTGAAGGAAGGCTTTACACTATCAACAAGGCTTTCCAGTACCATCTTACGTGGGTATTTGCCTTTTTGACTACTAAGAATGCACAGGAAGTGGTTATTTTTGTCAGCTTCATACTAAGGCAACCAATTCTAAGCCTGTTGGCTTGTGCTTTACTCACAGTTCAGTATGGATGTTCTCAAAGATAAGTTTCTATAAAAGCAAGACAAGATCAGACACCCAGAGGCAGGATAGTCCATGCTGGAAAAGTAATCTTAATACCTAATTCTGCTGTCTGCTGGGACACAGCCATCCTGCACCAAATTAGCCTAGCTGGTTCTCTTTGGAATCTGTGTGGAATGGGAATGCTTGACTCAGTTGCTGTTGCCTCTTCCTGGAATGCCCTCTTTTCCCCCGTGGCCTTTTCAAGGACCAGCTTGCAGCTCACCTCCGCTGTGAAGCCCTGGCTAACTGCAGGGGCAGTATTCTCCTCTGTGCTCCTGCAGAGCCACAGGCTTCTGCACATGTCTGTGTTTCCTTTCAGGGTCATGAGCTCCTCGAGGGTAAGGGCTATCTCACTCAACGTTTAATTCCCAGGGCCCAGAGCCTGGCCTGCAAAGGTGCTCGATTTATTTTGAGTTTACACATGCATGTATACTTGTATATAATTCAAGTGTAAGAACTTGCCTAAGGCGTCCTCGCAAAGAGTTATCTTAAGAAAGACTCTCCTACCCTGGGTCACCAGGTCCCTAAGTAGCTTCCACAGAAGCAAACGTCTGTAGTTTCCCCTTCCATTCCAAGTCACCTCAGCTACAAAGATCTGTATTGTCATTATTCATGTAACTTCATAATCTCATACTTAAAAAAAAACTCTGACAACATTTTACAACAACTTTATTATCTTACTCTATTATGTCAATGTTTTCATATGGCATTTCTTTCAAAAGTGAGAAATGAATGAGTGAATGACTCAAACCATGATCTTTTCAGTCTTGGAATACTCAGGGGATGAAAAGAGAATTAAGATAATTTTAGACAACATAGATAAAAGTAGAAAGAGATAGTCAGAGACTCTCCTCAACCAACCTGGTGATCAAAGGGACTGAATGGTACTTCTAGTTGAAGAAATTCAAACACCAGTTCAACAGATGGAATTATATTGGAAGTGGCTAAATATTAAAGGCCTGTAGAGCATACGACTAAACTTTAGAAGTAGTAGCTATCCCTTAGTTATCCAGGGGACACCTTCCTTCAGTACCATCTGCATGTAAAGTGCCACAGAAAACTATGTCCAGGTCCTGGCTTCAAGGAACTTGTAGTACTGTAGGAAAGACAGCCTGTACTGAGCTGGTCAAGAATAAAACAGAGGATGTAAGTGAATATACTAACAGAAGCATAAAAAAACTCTAAAGCCAGGAAGGTTTTTTGAAGGTAGAAAATTCACTGGCAGGTTTCAACAGTAGAGATGGGAATGTATCTTGGACAGATCCTCCCAACAGAATACAGTTAGCTGGCCTTACCCTCTCGCGGACTTTGTCCTTCAGGAGGAGGCTGATGATGGAATAGGGCACTCGGAACCATATGGGTGCTCCCACAATCAGCACTTTCTTCAAGCGAGCTGGGAAAGCTCCCTGTGGAGAACACACACAAGGATTTAAAGATACTAATTTGGGCACTGCAACCTGTGACTGCTCAAGTCCAAAGTTTAGGTTTTCTGTTCTTCTCCTGCTTTTTACCCAGCAGGAGGAGTCTACAGCCTAATTCAAGTTCCACTTCAGTAGCCAGAAAAAAAGTGGTTAAAAACAAAGCAACTAAAAGCTGATTTACCTTTAAAAGTAATGATGCTATGGAAGAGCAGATAGGAGCAGAGGTATGGCCTGGGACACTTCAGAATTACAGTAAGTGTGCTGGAATCCTCACATTTAAATGCATGGGCTTTGAGCTATTTGATCTGGATGCATTTAATGACTAAGACTTAAGGACTTTTGGTTACATTAATAAAAGATATCCTAAAGATTCTCAAGTCTTCCTGCAGATCTGAAAGAAGAATCTCAAAGGAAACTTTGATAATAGATGGCTATCTCCTTACCATTTTTTCTCCTGATTGTTTCCCTGATATGTTAGTTCTCTGTGATTCTTATTGTCAGCACAGTGCTGCATTTTCAAATAAACTCCTCCTTTTGAAATAAATAAAATAAAAAATAAGAGTAATGATGTTATGCTCTTGTCAACATAAGCTTTACGGATCGAAACTATTCTGATTTTTCTAGTCTGCATATATGTGTGCATCTTTAAGTTCTACTTATTAAAACTGCAAAGAACAATTAGATCGTGAATAAAATGAATATGAAAGAAACATTTCTCATAATCATTCCTTTATTCTGATATCTGTGTTTATAATAATTTATTTTTCACTCATCTCTTCATCTACGAATTCATTCAGTCAATAAATATGATCTGTGGGCACAAGGGCAAATGAGGTCTAAAAGAAAGGAGATCCCTTAATAAGAATGAAAATGTGCTCCTTCTTAATCCATAGCTTTGGTTTCATTTAGTTTCTCAATATCTTATCCCTCCTCATAGGCAGGGATACTGACTAATACTGGCATTCTAACTGGGAGGAAATTATTCCCAGTGATTATAATAGTATTTTAAAGTATTATAATAGCACTTTACAGTATAAAAGATACATGTGAAAAAAATTAGCTACTCTATAAATAATAATCAGCATAAAAGTCTAATGGTAAAACCTCTGGTTTATAATAGGACTTGTGCACACATATACCATCTCTCTCCCTCCCTGTCTCTCTCTCTCCCCAAGCCACTGGTCTTACAAAAAAGATGATTTAGCCTTGGTATCTGCCCTTTTTTTTTTTAGCTTAGCAATAAACTTCATGAGAAACATGCAAGACAAATAGAATAATGTGAAAACCTTATTGAAAGACAGAACAAGACTTAAAAAAAACACACACACACACAAAACAAAACAAAGAATTCCTGGATGGGAGAAGATAACACTGTAAAGATGTCAATCCTCCTTAAATTAATTTATTAATTCATTATATCCAAATAAAATCCCAAAGTATTTTACTTCTCAGAACTTGACTGAATGACTCCAAAGTGCATCTAATCAAAAGATGGTAATTTTTTACATTTTTCTCATCAGATTTAAAATTCTGAAAAAGTGGTTACCCCTGAGGAATGGCACTGGGGTGTCTGAGGGAGGGGCCAGAAACTTTTCCTTGAATTACTTTCTAGTTGCTTTTATAACTAAAAAAAAAAAACTAGTTGTAAAATAAAGTTCATTTTCAGTATGCATGTTAAATATTAGTAAAAATTTAAATAAAAGCACACAAAAGTGCATGTAAAAGAATAAAAGTACAAAAACAGTCAAAATAACCTTAGAAATAAAAGAATATGGGGAAGCTTTTCTTAAAAGATCTTCAACTTCATTATAAGGCTCCAATAAATTAAAAAGTGCATATGTTGGTCTAGATGGCTAGATCAACAGAAGAGGGAGTCCAGAAATAGAAACACTTACCATATGGAAATTTAGTGTAAGATAAAGGTGTTATCCCAAATAAGTAGGGAAAAAAAGGTATTAGTTAACAAATGCTGCCAGGACAGCTATTTGAAAACAAATTATTTAATGAATAATATTAATCTATATATATTATATATAATGTGATATATTATTAAATATAATACAGTATATAAAATTACAATGAAAAATTAAGAAAATATAGTAGTACGACAAAAGATACCATAAAGTTGAATAAATTATCACCTGCAAAAATACTGGTAATACACACTTATAATAATCTTAATTTTCTTAATAACAAGTCTCATAAATCAGTAAGAGAAAAATAGTTGAATAGAAAAATGGGTAGAATATATGAGAAAAATTTTTAAAGAACTACTTATTGACAATAAATGTGAAAATATGCTGAAGTTCACCAGTAGTAAGAAAACATCAAATAAAGACATGAATATAATTGCAATCAAAATAATCAAAGTTGATGAGACCCTGGTGTAAGAGGGTGTTGGTGAGAATGTAAATTTGAACTAAGTTTTTAGAGGATTATTTGGCAATACTTATCAACATTTTAAATGTATGTACACTTTGACCCTACAAATCTGCTTATAGCAATTTATCCTGAGGAAATAATTGGCCAAATATACAAAAATATATGTAAAATAATGTTCACTGAAGCATTTATAACACGAAAATTTTTTCTGCTTGGTATACCAATAAAAGGAATACTCTGCAGCCATTAAAATGTGAGGGGAAAAATGAGTTTGCATTGACAAAGATGATGAAGGTACACTACTAAGTTAGTGGCGAGTTACAATTACTGACTATAGTAGAACTCCATATTTGTAAAGAAAAAAATAATAAATTACCCTCACCCTGTGTGTGTGTGCATATACACACACACACACACACACACATTTTAAAAGCCTGGACATATATACCCCAGGCTCTTTATACCGATAATCTCCTAGAAGTGGGATTATAAGTAATATTTTGGCTGTCACTTATTAGTTGTATTACCTTCAGCAAGTTCTTAAATTCTCTAGGCCTAAGTTTCTAGATCTATAAAATGGAGTCACTAATAATAATAGCAGACACATGTCATAGGAGTTACATCAGAGTGAATTTTAAAGCATGAAAAGAGGTTGGAACAGTAACCAAACCATTCAGTAAGTGTCAGTAAATACTATTTTATAAGTGTCTGCATTAATGAATTTTCTTAAGGTGATATATTTTAGCCATGTATTTCATAATCAGAAAAATAAGGTTTATCCTTTGCGGGAGTAAATCTACATTGTCTAGTAAAGGTAAATTCCACGTTGTCTGGTTTCAATGGTTCACCTAAAACAATAATTTAACAGCTAAGAATCCATATGATAGCCACTAAAATAGGTTATGACATTTTAAAATTTAAAACCAGAATTAATCCTAAGAAACTTACCAAGATGGGCAGAAAATCTACTCAGAACAACTTGAGAAGTCAAACATTAATATTTTTATTCCAGTGTCATTTTGATCAAATCCTCACCCAGTAACTACTGGAAATTAATTCATACTACATAGAAATCTGAAGTGTGAGACAGTGCATTAAAGATAAACTTCTATTTACAACTTTCATGAAAATAAGCATGGTAGGGGATTATATTTAAAATTTTATCTGTTTCCAATGACAGAGCAGCAAGTCACCAAGAAGAACATGATATGGATTTTAAGGCAACCAAAATTTGATTTCATTCTCTTCTAATTTATACAGCAAAACCAACAAAACATTTAGAGACACATAAATAGCATGAGAATGGGAAAAAAAAGATACAATGATGTTATTACTTAAAGAATTAAAAAAAAAGAATTCAAACAAATAAAAAAAGGAGGTTATTATTTTAGAACTTCTAAATTCAAAAAAAGAGAAAAATTATAGAGTGCAGTACTGGGATGGTTGATGGAAACAGACACTCATACATGTTCATGACAATGTAAATTTTTTTTTCTGCTTTTATGGAGGGTAACCTAGTGATGTATAAGAGAGATATGACTATTCATAACCTTTCATCAAATAATCCAAGTCTTAGAAACTATATCTTCTTGAAAGAATGTAAAAGAAAAAGCTAAAATGATCATAATAGTATTATTTAAACCTAAAAACAATCTGAATAATACAGAAAAGGTTAGATGATTAATTAATTGTCTATAATATATTAACTTAACAGGCTACTGTGACTGTTAAAAACTGGTAAGTAGAAAGCCTAAACTGTGGAAAGGAGGGACTATTTAGTATTTAAAACTGGGGAAAAAATAGCCACCCATATGGGGGAAAAAAAGTCAGATTCCTACATCTCATACCATACTCAAAAATCAACTCCAGATGGATTAAAGTCTTAAATGACAAAAACAAAATTTAACACTTTTAAAAGAAAATAACTCCTCAAAAAGTTAAATGTAGAATTACCATATGATCTAAAAATTCCACTTCTAGGAATATACACAAAAGAACTGAGAGCAAGGACTCAAATAGATGCTGTAACACCAATGTTCATACCAGGATTATTCACAGTAGCCAAAAAGTGGAAACAACCAAAATGTTCATCAATAGGTGAATGGATTAACATGTGGTATAAACATGCAAAAGAATATTATTCAACCTTAAAAGGAATGAGATTCTGATACATGCTACAATGTGGATCAACCTTGAAAACATGCTAAGTGAAATAAAATAGACACAAAGGACAAATATTGCATGATTCCACTTATATGAGGATGTAGGACAGGCAAATTCATAGAGCAGTAAGTAGAACAGAGGCTACCAGGGACTGTGGGATAGAGGAAATGGGGATATACTGTTTAACAGGTACAGAGTTTCTGTTTGGGATGATGAAATCATTTTGAAAATGGATCGTGATGGGTTGCATTGTGAATGTCCTCAATACTACTGAACGAAACACTTAAAAATGGTTAAAATGGTAAATTTTGTTATGTACATTTTGCCACAAACAAATCAACTGAAAAAAAGGAATACACATGGTGGAATCAGTGGTAGGGCAGTTTAAAAAAAAGAAAATCGTTAACATGTTTTTTCTGACTTTGAAATCGGGAGGATTTACAATGTAAAACACAGTAAATAGAAATTAAAACACAGCTACATTTAACCATATTAAAACTAAGAACTTCTGTTAGTCAAAAGGACTTTATAAAAGTGAAAAAACAAGCTATAAACTGAGACCATATATGTGTATGTGTGTGTATATATATTCACACATGTACATATACACATACAGACACAAATGGATCAGCACTAATATATCAAAACTACATAAATGGATGATAGGAAAATGGGTAAAAGCCATAAACAGGCATTTTAAAGAACACATATGTGGCCAATACATATAGGAAGAGATACTGAATAAGAGACATGCAAGTTATACCACAAGATACCATTTTATACCCACTTGATTGGGAAAAATTAAGAAGTAAGATATCAACACGTATTAGAGAGGAATGTGGAAATTTTATACATGGCAGGTGGGTACAGCCACTTTGGAAAACAATTCAACAATATCTTATAAAGTTGAATCTTGACAGATCTTACAACCCAGTAATTCTGCTCCAAGATGTACACACTCCAGAGCGTGCATTTTCAATGGGGGTAATATTAGTTTTGAGGAGAGTGGGTTGTGCATAAAGCATAGATATATACTCAGTACATAAAGATATATACATTCTATCTGTGGTATTAAAATTTCATTAGAACAACAACTGGGCAGGGGGTGGGGGGTGAGGGGTCTAAAAAGACTACTTAGTGAGGCAATAATGGAAAAAGTGGTTTAGAAACACTGCCCTAAAGATACTCTTACACACACGCACCAGAAGACATGTGTAAGCATGTTCATAGCAGCACTGTTAATAAAAGCAAAAATCACAAACAACCCAAGGAGCCACCAATAGAAGTGGATAAATCAACTGGTATATTCATCAATGGGTGAGGAATTAAAAGGTATGGATCCTTCAACCAGCAATAAAAAGGAATGAATCACAGCTACATGCCACAGTAGGAATTTTAGAAATACAATGATGAGTGAAACATGCAAATCCCAGAAAAACAACATGCAAGCTAATCCTCTCATTATACACTTGCTGTCGTAAAGCTGTAATAGTAAATATAAACACTCTGAAAATCTAGTTCCACAGTGCTCTCAAGTGAGGTCCTGGAACAAAGACTGAACCGAGTCCTAGATCAATGCTTTTTTCAACTGCAGACTGTCACTCGGTGGGTCCTGAAATCAAATGAGTAGGCCATGACCAACATTTCAAAAATATGATATAGAATAGAATGAAGTGATTGCACATAGTAAAGGCAAAGCTTGTTTTGTGAAACTTCTAAATTTTGTTTTATAAATATGTACACACAGATCTATATGCCTTTATCCTTGGATTCTGAAATCTAAACAGCTCTAACCACTAGTTTCTTTTGTAAATTTGGTGCAGAAAGTCATAGGACAGCAAAATCTGCCCTGAAATGCCATAGGCTATTTATAACCTTTGCTCCTCTCCACTCATTATGAATAATATATTTCATTGCAGAAATATTTGATCATAGAATGACATACACACCATGTTATCTTCTAAAGTTCAAAATATTAGGTAACACCTCTGGACCTAAGAGTTTGAGATGAGAGATGAAGAACCTGTCTATCTCTATAACTCTACATGTGTATAGTTAGCATACATATACTTTTGTGTACTAAAGATTACAGTGCAAAACGTATTTCTGACCAGACTGAGAGAAAAAGCCTGAAAGTCACTAGCTAGGTGACATTTTTTCACAGACAGTGGCCATATCTAGCCTTCATTAATTCTTATTCCACAAAACTCCAAGAAAGAGACATTCCATCTTTATGACTCATTGTTTCTGTGCATTTTATTTTAATTCCTCCCACTTTACTTAAGACCATTTCTTGTTCTGAGGAAGCAAATATTGGTCATCATTTACATATGACCTTTAAACTGAACATAATGTCTGAAGTTTATATCATTCCTGAATCTCCCAAAGAATAGAAAAAACTACTCTACCCATTTGCCTTACCTTCAGCAAATTTAGGACTTTTTTGCCAAGATCCAGCTCAAAGTTGTTATAATTAGAACCGCACATGTCATAGATAAAGACCAGTCCGTTCCTCTGAGTTTCAAAGCTGTAAACCAATCATTAAACAAAAACATTTTATTAATAAAATGGATGAGGCAGATTGAAAACCTGGGGCAAAAAAAAAACAAAGACACTGAGAGTGTGGGACACATCTGGGATCAAAACAACTACTTCCCTGAGCACAGTTCACAGAAAGAATTTATGTTAAGAAATAGATACTTGGACTCTATTTTCTGGCAGTTCCTAAAACTTAGAATTTCCTAGGAGAGCACTGAGAGCATCCATTGTTACGTTAATGAGGTGACTTAGAATGCTCTTAGGTCATCTAAGGAGGGGGCTGGTTGCCAGGGGAACTAACCACGTGATTACCCAGGAAGGGGAGCGGGGCTGAGGATTGAGCTCAGTCGCCAATGGCCAATCATTTAATCAACCATGCCTCATAATGAAGCCTTCGTAAAACACCAAAAGGATGAGATGTGGAGTTTCCAGGTTGACGAACACATGCAGGTGCAGTGAAAGAGGCCCTCTCGGAGAGGTCATGAAAGCTCCATGCCCTGTTACCCTTACTTTGCTCTCTATGCTTCTCTTCCATTTGACTGTTTCTGAGTTATATCTTTTTATAATAAACTGGTAATCTAGTAATGTTTTGAGTTCTGTGAACTGCTCTAGCAAATTAATCAAATCCAAGAGGGGGGCGGTGCTGGAACCTTTGCTCTATGATCAGAAGCACAGGTGACAATCTGGACTTGCCACTGGCATCTGAAGAAGGCTGGGGACAGTCTTAAGGGTCTCAGCCCTTAACCTATGGGGATCTCATGCTACCTCCAGGTATATAGCGTTACAATTGAGCTGAATTGTAGAACACCCAGCTCATGTTGGAGAACTGCTGGGTGGTATGGGGAAAATCCCACATGTTGAAATTAGAATTACACTTATTGATGCACATTTATCCAGATTCATCAAGTACCAAGCTCACAGGCTAAGATGTTCCAGAGCATCTAGGTTATCAAAATCTGACTGTTTTCTCCTGTGTCTCTGAATCTGCCTATCCAAATTCTACAACATTCTGTGTTCAACTCAAAAGTTTCCTCTTCCAGGAAGGCATTCCTGATAACTGTTACCAAATGTACCAAATGTACTACCATCCTTCACCCCCTTGAAAACCCAGAAATCTTTCTGTGAATTTTTCTTGTGGCTCTTAACATACTCCAACTTTGTATAGTGTGTACTCCAACACCTGATTCTCTCCTAGAGGGCAAAAACATATTTTGTTCACCTTATTATCCTCAACTGTCCTCAGCACAGCCCTTGCAAATAGGTACATACTAAATTGCCACGGAATTGTACTTCACTGGGCTAGAAGCCCATCACTGAGAAAATACTTTAGACCCATGGAAAACTGTACAGTAAAACTCTAAGCTCGATGGTGGAGTACCTGTCTCTTATGACTTTAATGCAGGAAGAGAAGAAACCTACACATGGTCTTTGGAAGGCAGCTTAAAAAGTAGATTAAGAGGTGGTGAGCCTATACCCAGATTGAGGTTGGGAACACACGAACATGCACAAAGTATTCCTCAGTCCAATCTCCTTAATTCCTAAAGACTTCTCAAAGTTGCAGTCTTCCACTAAATCCCACCCTTACCTGCTTCTGATCTGCACACTCAAATGGTTATGAGTAATAAATTACTTGACAGGACTATTCACAGATGACAGCAACAGTTTTCACATCTATTTACAACTGAGAAAACTTTTTGACACAAAACACATTCCTGAAATCAGGGGTCTGAATGTTATTTTGTATCCTTATTTATTTATTTATTTATTTATTTATTTGCATCACCTCCTGAAAGCCTACATACCTTCGTTCTTTCAACAGAATACAAGGCAGAAGCACTCACCCATGAAACAGCATTTCAAAAATCTCTGAAGTAGACCCAAGTTTCTCCAGCTTAATTTCAAATGACCCTAACATGTTACAGTGAGTGCTAAATCTTGACTCCTTTCTTCACAATGCCAGAGAGGCTGATTTACCAAGATCAAAGATGCTGATCAGGCATCCAGCAGACCACCAGATCTAGACACTCCCTGTTTCTCCACAAGTTCAACAAGGGCCAAATTCAAATAATTACAGGGTTTCCCACAGCTCCAGCCCATGGGAAGGGACAGAAACAAAGAGAAATTGGTGCCAGGAGAAACAGAATTTAATAAAAAGCTATGGTGCAGAATGATGCAGGTTCTCTATCCTAGACCCTAAGTTGCTCATCCTTTTGAAGCACATGAAATAAATACAAATGCAATAGGATTTTCACTTTTCTGGGTACAGAACATGAGGTTTCTAATGATAACTAATTCCCTACTAAGAGTAATTGCTTCTCTACCCTACTGAGTTTGATTCCTAAGCTAGGATGTCACTGCTAACACCAAGAAGTTTATTACACAGTGAGAGCAAGAAGATGAAGGTGAGGTATGTGGAAGTTCATGATACCATTTCCTCTCCTCTATGGAGACTTGGGAGTTTTCCATTACATAAAGTTTAAAAGATGGTTCCCTGTCCTCATGGAACATATAATCTAATGGTAGATTAAAAAAACCCAACAGTATAAGATAAATGACATCATCAGGCCATGTGTAATTAAATACAAAATGACTGGTATTAGTAATAACTGCTATTAAAGTCAGAGAAAAAAGAACTTTATGACCGGCTGGAGTGGCGAGGGAGCCAGTCACAGAAGCTGGGCCTCCAAGACGGGCGAGAGTTAGTGAAGACGAAGGGTTTCTTTCTCTTCCATCCTGGTTCAAGGTAACAAAAGAAACAAGTATTTCTACTCATAGTGAGAATATTTTGCTTGGGAAAAAACGGCTCACATTTATTTATCTTAAATGCACCCTCTGAATAATGAGGAGTCACTGAGATTTCTTTAAGAAAGGGATGTACATCATGAAAACAAAGTTTTAATTATGGCTACCTGTGTGGTCCTCCTATGGGATCCAACACTCACAGTGGAAAGAGCAAGCTTTGACCACTGCCATGCCTGTATGAGAGCTCCAACTCTCCAAGCTGCCCAAAGAGGGAGGCCAATACTAAATTTTCTGGTAAAGGAGCCTTCCATTCATTCCCCTGAGCAAAAGAAACATTTCAAAAGAAACTATATTCTGGAAATCATGCCTGAAGACTAATCACAGGAAAGAAGAACTGAGAAATTCCACACTTCTGATTGGGCAGTCTGGGGCCACTGAGACCACTGGTCCTCTCTCCTTAGTAACTTCTCTTTTACAGAACAATGCTGTGTATGTGTGTGTGGTTGGGATGTAGCTCCCACTGAACATCAACAGCAGACGGTAAGTATCTGAAAGTAACATTAACAAGGCAGACCAACAAGTGAACTCGGCAGAGAATCCCACTTCAATGCTTTGACTCTTCTCATTCTCAAAGTCCAGAAGTATGACTAAAGTTGTGCACAGCTAGTTCTATCTCTGGTCTCAGTCCTCAATATACTCATTAGCCCAGAAGACCAGCCAATGACACTGACAGCAATAACAAACTGCAAATGGTAAGCACCAGGGAAAAAAGAAAGTATAACAGAAAGACAACATATTAGGGTATAAATAGCTCTGACCGAGAGCAACAAAACCAGGATCTTAGACCTAGCTGGATCAATACGTGGTAACTGTAAAAGAGCCACATAACTTCCTGGGACTTCAGTTTCTTTGTCTGTATCTTAGAAAGAGAGGGAGAAATGACCTGAGCTGTTTTTTTTGTTTTGTTTTGTTTTGTTTTTCTTATGTACCTGTTTATAAAGATGATTTTGCATATCTTTATATTTTTGGACTCCACCCTCCTGAATGTTGATTCTCAAAACCCTCAGCATTCTCCTACTTTACAGACAAAAAAAGTGAGGCCTCAGAAGGTTTTGAAAATCAACATCAGGGGAGAATGATCAGGAAGAACTAGCACAGGTCATCTCCCCTCACTCTCTCTCAATAAATAATTCTCAACACACTAAGAACTGCTAGTTAATTGGCTTTCTCAGCTTCTGTTACCCTGAAATAGAACCAAGCAGGTGAAGACACAGAATACCCATCATCCTAGAAACATGCCAAGTCCCTAAGGACATGGAATGTTTTCTATTCATAGTACTGCACACCCAAGGAACATGGTGAATGCACTGCTGAGTTTAATCAAATCAGATACTATCACTGTCCCATATGGATGTAGAACACCCAAAGGATAATTTCCATACTCACCTATCCACAGCTCTGTCTAGTAAGTAAAACAGAGCCTGCAGGACCACATGCTGGACTGACTTGTGGGGATGATGTAATCTGGCAGTGAAGAGGGCGATGGAGGCGCCTGTTGGGTCCCGAACATTCTAGAGTACATAAAACAAGAAACACTTAGGAGGGTAGGGAGAGCTCCGTGGTGGAGCACATGCTTAGAATGTAGTACCTCCACTTAAAAAAAAAAAAAGACAAAAACAAGAAACATTTAGAAAGTAAACAGAAAATCACACACACACAAAAAATCACTAAGGCGTCTTACATCCTGGACAAAGGTTTGCTATGAAGAGAATAAATGCTGACAATACTTCTCTGACTTGCATCAATTCCTCCAGAAAAGGAAGAAAGTTTATATCACCCCATGCCTGATTCTTAGTGTCCCCTGGATTATATTCCTGTGGTAGGAAAACACTACATTCTCTTAACTCTTCAATTACAGAGAAATTAAACAATGGCCTACACTGGCTGCCTAACTAATTCCCCAGGCAGGATAGCAAAGAAATAAGCAACAGGAGAAAGCCATAGTATAAGACCATGGTTTCCACCCTCTGCCTTAGAAGTACCATTGGATACTTACCTGAAAAGCTGTGGTCTCTAAATGGAGAGTGCTTGCATTAAATAAAGAAGGATGGGCCTCTGTCACTGTATACTCATCCTGAAGGCCTTGACTAACCTTAATGGACCATTGAAGGAACTTTTCTAAATCTACTGTGTAACTGATTTTTCAATTATTTCAATTATTACCAGAATAATTTCATGCAAAACTACACAGCTGTTTCACATCTGCTCTTCACTGTTGAGACTCTGTAGATTCAAGAAGAGATATCCAGGAACAGAGTCCAAAGAGTAAAACAGCTACAAAAGGAAATACTGAGACACCCAAGAAGGGTTCATAAAGACTCACTAAGATGGTGAATTTTCCACTAAGGATCTCAGAACGGAGAGGTTCCTCATGAGGCTTCAGCTTCACAATGCCTTCCTTCCTTCGTGTTTCCTAAATATAAAGCAAACAAGATGAATTAATATGAAAATACTGTATACCCATGACAGCTTCATGTAACCACCAAATCTGAGAGATAAGAGACTTTAGAAGTTAGCTTACTAAATCATCAACTCCTTTGTAATCTCCCTCTAGACCAAATGAGTATTACCAGAATTCTTATCTAATGCCACCTTATCTGGCCTAAGGTAGGATACTTTCCTTTGAATCAGTGAGAATCCTAACCCTGAAGACCAACCAACATATATCAATCATTTGAGGGCAAGGTCAAAGTTCTCATACATGCAGCAGCACTGATATAAATACATGCATCCAGGGTGGGTGGGTACAGCTCAGTGGTAAAGCACATGCCTAGTACCCACAAGGTCCTGGGTTCAATTCCCAGCACTCCCACTTAAAAAAAAAAAAAAAAAAGTTAAAATAAAATTTTTTTTTAAATGCACCCAAAACTGTTTGGAAGCAGACATCCTCACACAGTCTACAGGCTTAGGCCTCTCCTACCTTAAATAGGAGCCATACCTCCCTCAAATCCTCTCCAACAACAGCTACTAGGTCCTCATTTTACTAATCTCCATGGCCAGATTCTTTAAGTTTATCCTCAGTTCCCTTACACTCCTACTGCATTCTCACTTCCTCCCAATCTAACTATACCACCAAGAATTCCTGCTCCAATGACCAAGACCAAGTGGGCATTTTCAGTCCTTTTACACGACAAGATCAACCATTCACATGCTCTTTTTCCTGAATACTCTCTTTGATAAAAAACACTCTAGATTTTCCTATTTCTTCAACTACTACTTTCAAGTCTCTTTTGTGGGCTTTTTTCCATTCATTTGCTTACTCATTTCACTCACAGACTCATTAATTCTGTAAATATTTGTAGAGCAACTATTATGTGCCAGACATTGAGCTAAGTGCTAAGAACACTCCTGGTGAGTAAAAAAAAAAACCCAGGTCTGTGTTTATATTCTTCCTCAATTCATCCCTGAAGTCAAAGTCAAATGCCTTCACAGGCAAGGCAGCAAGTGAGTATGAGTGCCGAGATCACAGGAGGGTGCACGCCCTACCTGAAGGTTTCAAATTCAACTTTAAAAAACAATACAGGACCAAAGAAAGCAGAGAGTCTGAGGTGAGGTTCTGCCCTAACATCTTGTTATTCCTCACTCTCCCAGGATGATCTCACCCACTTTCATGGCCCCAATATTCAGTTCTACTTTGCTCACTCTGAAATCTCTACTTCCAGTCCAGACTTTTTTTTCCATATTTTTTAAATTGAAGTATAGATGATTTACAATGTTGTGCTAGTTTCTGGTATACAGCATAGTGATTCAGTTATACACACACACACACACACACACACACACATACACTTTTCATATTCTTTTTCATCATAGGTTATTATAAGCTATTGAATATAGTTCCCTGTGCTATATAGTAGGACATTGTTGTTTGCCTATTCTGTATACAGTAGTTTATATCTGCTAATCCCAAACTCCTAATTTATCCCTTCCTCCTTTCCCCTTTGGTAACCATAAGTTTGTTTTCTATGTCTGTGAGTCTGTTTCTGTTTTGCAAATAAGTTCATTTGTGTCATTTTTTTAGATTCCACATATAAGTGATAGCATATGATATTTGTCTTTCTCTGTCTGACTTACTTCACTTAGTATGATAATCTCTAGGTCCATCCATGTTGCTGCAAATGGCATTATTTCATTTGTTTTTATGGCTGAGTACTATTCCAATACACACACACACACACACATACACACACACACACACACACACACACACTCTACAACTTCTTTATCCAATCATCTGTGGATGGACACTTAGGTTGCCATATCTTGGCTGTTATAAATAGTGCTGCTATGAACACTGGGGTGCGTGTATCTTTCTGAATTAGAGTTTCCTCTGGATGTATACCCAGGAGTGGGATTGCTGGATAATATGGTAACTCTATTAGTTTTTTAAGGAATCTGCACACTGTTTTCCACAGTGGCTGCATCAAATTACATTCCCACCAACAATGTAGGAGGGTTCCCTTTTCTCCATACCCTCTCCAGCATTTATTGTCTAGTCCAGACTTCTTTTCTGAATCCTAGACTCATATCCCAGCTGCTTAGAGGACATGCCCATTTGGATATCTCAGTGGCACTTCAACCTTAACATGGCTAAAACTGAACTCATGACCTACTCTCTCCACATACCTGCACCCATTCGTGTCTCCTAAATTAGTGAATACCACCACCATTTACCACTCTGCCACCCAAGTCAGACACCTGAAACCCTCCACTCCCTTTTCCTCACACACCAGTTTAAGTACCCCTGTCCAAACAGTTTACTTCTAGAATCTGCCCACTTTTTCTCTATCTCCCTTGACACCATGCTTAATGGCACCACAATCATCTCTCCTAGTAAGTATAACCGCCTTCTAATTGGTCTGTCTCCAATATAGTCCTTTCGATCCATCCTCTAAAGCAACGAGAAAAATCTTTCCAAAATGAAAATCTGATCAAGGCATTCAGCTGTTTATACCTTCAATGAATTTCTCTGCCCTTAAGAAAAAGCAGATCCTCTCTGATCTGGCCTTGTTTACCTCTGCTGCTCAGTCTCTTGCCATGCCCCAACTCCCACTCAACACTTCAACTCAGCTCAATTCTTCTTTAAAAAAAAATTTTATTTTTTTTCATTTTTAGTGATTAAACCTTCATTTATTTAATTTAGTTATTTTATTCTGGGGGAGGTAATTAGGTTTATTTATTTATTTATTAAAATGGAGGTACTGAGCATTAACCCAGGACCTCGTGCATTTTAAGCACGCACTCTACTACTAAGCTATACCCTCCCCTCCTCAGTTTCTCTCTTGACCCTGGGCATCTAAACTTCCTGTTCTCTCTGTGATACTCCCATGCCTGTCTGATTTCTATTCATTCTTCAGATCTTAATTTAGAAGTCATTTCCTTCAGGAAAGCTTCCTTGACCCTCCGAACTAAATGGGCTTCCACAGAACCCAGTACTGCCCTATCATAACATTTTTATAATTGTTGTTTACTCTCTTTCTAAATAGTAATCTCTGCACCTAGAACATAGTAGATACCAAATAAATATCTAATGAATAAAGGAATGAATATTGAATAAGGTGACCCACAAAATGGGTGTAAATGAGTTTTCATCTTAAACTAATCCTAGTGCTTCTTATCCCTTCTTCCCCTCTTTTTACAAAAATTTATTTAGGGAGATTCTGTCTCTTCAGAAGGATTTTGACTCCAAGGCTCTTGGGTATTGATCCACTTTTTTTTTTAATTGAATGAAGATTCTTTTAAGTTCTATAGTTCTTTACAATTTTCAAAAGTTTCCCACACATGACTTCGTATAATCCCTCCTTCCCCTATATTGCCCCTCCCTCCTTTCCTCCCCCCACTGGTCACCACTAGTTCATTCTCTGTATCTGCGAGTCTGTTTCTTTTTTGTTATACTCATTCGTCTGCTGTATTTTTTAGATTCCACACATAAGTGGTATCACAAAGTATTTGTCTTTCTATCTGACTTATTTCAGTCAGCATAATGCGCTCCAAGTCCATCCATGTTGCTGCAAATGATTGCTCTACTTTCTTTATGGGAGTGGGGAGAACACTCAGAGAACTACCACACGGAGAGTGTGGCAGAGAGAACAGCAACACAGAGAGCCCAGGTGTCACAGGTCAGGGCCATTCCCGAGCTACGTACTCTGTAGCAGTGGAACAACTCTATGGCGCGGAGCACATCAAACTTCCGGGCCATCAGGAACTTGACGGCCACGTTCCAAGAGAGAGGGGAGACGTTGTACTGAACTGTCCACTTGTTAATCTCTTCAAGAAACTGCTTCGTGGCCTGTTTGACAAAGAAAATAAAGAGTAATTAGTAAGTAAAGAATATATTTACAGAAACAAAAAACAAGCAAGAAAAAAAAAAAAACTTTCCCCAAGCAAGCCTGAACCCAAAGTTCACTACAGGGAGCAGGAAAAAACAAAAGCTGTGAACAGACATGAAACCAGGAATCATTAAAATTCATAAAACTCAGTGAGGTCAGAAGCCAGAGCCAGGTTCAGACAGCAGGGTTTACTTAGCACTGCAGGGATGCATGAAGAAATAATGAGGGGGGAGATCAAGGCTCCCAAATGAGAGGCAAACTACTGGCTCCAAAGGGTGGAAAAAACCCACCAAAGTTTATTTTTTGTTGTTGTTGTTGTTTTTCAAGGTTTAAAAAAAAACCCGAAACGGCGGGTGAGCCTGTAAAGGGTTATTGCACAATGCACAGTGTAGCGCAGCTGCTGCTTTGGTCCCAAAAGCCAGTCGCACACAATCAGAAAACGGTTTTGGCTTTGGAATTAGAGACACTATTTGAGCACAGCAAAACTATTAAGAAGAATTTAACAAATCAGAAGGCCGACTGCTCTTTGCACTGACTGACCCCAACCCCACGAGACCTCTTCGTGCTTCCTATGGCAGCCCCCCAGAGCTTGACGCTAGGGTCCAGCTCCTCTGGATAGCGGTCTGGGGAAGGCCAGCGGGGGCAGAGAGCCTACTTTGGAGGAGTGGGAAATTTTCATTATCACTGTTTGATCCCAAGCTGGCAAGATGCCTATTTCCATAACTGTTCTTATCTCCTGATTAACCCATGCTCTTCTATCCTTTCTCATTCTACTTCGCCTTACATTTATAACCAGTCTCTGATCTAGCCAAACTATCCTGTTTCTTCTTTTTAGAACAGGATTTACATCGGGGTTTTTCTGCATGTGTTCTAAATTGGTAAACACTTTCTGCCTGGCTATTTGGTCTCCTCTAACTAGAAACTTTTCTCACATATTGGCCCAAAATGTGATCAACTTGATGAGAGTTCTGAAATTTAACTGATCAACCAATCAACCCCACAGTTAAGATGTATTTATTAAACTATTATGTATTTATTAACTATCTGTACATATCTGTGCTAAGTATAAAAAACACAAAAATGAGGTTTGCTTCAAAAGGTGTAAGACCAACCTACTATGCGACCATGGACAAGATAATTCTCTTTCCACCTCTAATTTTTCAATTGAAAGACAGGGGACAAAGGGTAACAGTAATGACCTACTTCAGAGTTTTGGCAACAAGTCCTACCTTGCAAACACAATCTAAATTGCTACATACATGTTTAAACAACTAGCAAACTAGAGCCCCAGGAGAGTCAGCAATACCTCCCAACAGAGTACCTGCTTCCTCAATTTCTAGGAAAGGAAGAAGGCACTTTATAAACCAGAGTAAAATCTAAGAGGCCTGAGGCTGCACCTGAGCTTTGGAACCCTCCACCTGAGGCAACATACCTCACAGCAACTGGAAAAGGAGAAAACCAGCAAAACTAATCAGGCAAGATGCATAAATTAAAAAAGCCCAGAAATAAAAGCTATGAAGAAAAGCTTTCAGACGATCACTTTGGCCCAGAACCAGCTGAAGTCAGACCGGAGAAGTGAGCCCCCGAGAAGACAACAGGATGAACTCGGAACGCTCCACCAGAAACCAGTTCGAGTGGCCTCTGCGGGGTGAGTGGCCAGCATTAGAATGAGAAAAGACGGAAGGGAAAAGAAGAGACGCCGGCACAGAAAGACCCTGGAAACAGAACTTCAGTCCGGAAGGCTTCCAGGAGGTTTTCTAAAGGCTATTTGTTTTTTAATTAACATATCATCTTTTAAAGCCAGCCCTCTCTTGCGCTTATCTGAAACTGCTTGTAGAATAAAACACCAAAATAGAACATACTTTTTCCCTTTTTCTAATGAAAAGAGTAAAAAGACATCAATATGCAGACAGGAAGGGAATATTCAGTTAAATGATCAGAAGGTGATATGAACTCATCACATATCCAACTGTTAAGATGATTTTTCATTTTTCATAAATAAGCCAAGCCCCAGTAAGAGACATACAGGTTTCACACTTCCTTCAAAGTACATCTATATTAGCTGCCTTCTTATTAATCTCTGTGCCTTCAAGGTTCGTAACGTCCTGAAGCTTCCAAGAGCTGCTGCCTTGAGCTGACCTCTGTCCCCTGCTGGTCAGGATGTTATTCTTGGCTTTAAGCACGGGAACAATTCCTCCTAATTTGGCCTGACTAGGCCTTGCATGAAGAGAGTCCAGTGTACTATAAACAGTGATGTGATATTTACAGACATAAATACACACATAACACCTGCTATGCTCAGCCTCAAATTCACCCTCCTGCACCCCATTCCTCTGGTGAAAGAGATGAATCTCTTACAGAAGCCAGAAAGGATGGTCTCATCTTCAACAGCCTTTCTCCCAACAGTGAGTCAGATCTCCCCTTCATTCACACAAGGACTTGGCGCAACCACTAAAGTATGGGCCAACTTGGGGTTCTGTTTGTTACCAGGAAAACAAATCCCAGAAATTTTAATGAGCAACACACTCTTCAGAAGGGATAATTGACATTCCTGAAATTAATATTCAGTGTATTTCCTGGTGAAGAATGAGCCAAAAAGTGAGTCACAGCTTACAAAATAATTCAGCTTAAAGTCAATGGTTTGAATCTATCTAGGCTTAAGAGTAACCACAAGTTGTCAACACCTGGCAGCTAAGGAGTGGTCACAGTTCAAACAGCTTGGTCTTACTTTGGGAAAAGGTCTGAACTAATGTACAGAAAAACTAACATTACCATTTACAACTCTCCTCAACCCCTTAACCAGCTTGTTACACACGGGCAAGATTTGTTTCAGCAGAGTCAAAGCTTACTGTAATTACATACTTCTCCCACAATCAGTTTAAATCAACAGAAACAAGTTTCTTCACCAAGGCCATGAGGAGAAAGAGACCAGAGAAACCACTATAAAATGGCTGAGAAATCTGTTAAGGAGATTCCACCCTGGACACTATCTACTGGTGTTGAAATATGGTATAGGAGAGAAGAAAACCAACACAGCTTCATGCTATACCAAGCTCCCAAGAGCAGCTACAATTTTGAAATAAGTACTAGGCAAGGGGCTAGCAACCCAAAAGGTCAAGAAAAACGTGCTAGCACACTCAGTTCCACAATTAGTACCTAAAATCCTGCGTTCTCAGTTCCACAGGTAGCAACCCAAAAGGTCAAGAAAAACGTGCTGGCACACTCAGTTCCACAATTAGTACCTAAAATCCTGCGTTCTCAGTTCCACAGGTAGCAACCCAAAAGGTCAAGAAAAACGTGCTGGCACACTCAGTTCCACAATTAGTACCTAAAATCCTGCGTTCTCAGTTCCACAGGTAGCACCTTAAATCCAAGACAATGTGGGAGAGAGTGAAGAGCCAGACCCATAAGAATCCTACTCTTAAAATAAACTCCTGGGATGTCAGCCACCTAACCACCAAGAAATGAGTCTAGCAGTCTAGTGGGTTTAAGAGTCAGAAAGAACCCATCCTCTCACTCACTCCTGTGTGACATTTGGGCAAGTCACAACCTCTCTGAGCCTCTATTTCCTCATGAAAAGATAAAACTTGAACAAGACAACGGATAGAAAGCATCCACCAAAGTACCTGGCATCTGGTAGGTAGTCTCTGAGTGGATGTTCATTCTCTTTTTTTTCTTTACTCCAGTCATTTCACACTGAAACTTCTTTCAACAGAAATGGAGTTCCTCAGAATCAAGGAACCTCTGTTGTTTCTCTTAAGCTTGTAGCAACCCAATCTCTCTAATCCATTTTATCCAAAAGCATAAATTTAAATTAGAAACCTTCAATACATGTTCAACGGCAAGACAGAAGCCTTTAAAGGAGCAACTTCTCATTCAGGGCTCTGTGGCAACACAGGAAAAAAGCCACGTCCAGAAGTACTTATACCACTGCTTCCATCTCTAAATCCTTTTGTCTCTACACTGGCAGCTCTGGGGATTAACACTGCCATCCTGAGCATAAGTCCTCTATAACAGAATCAAACTGACTTGAGACTATTTCTCATTCTAATATAGAAACAACTTTGTGCAGGATAAACACCATGCAAAAAATGCAGTCAGTCACCCTGCAATGAATACCTAAATGAGGAAAGTGATTCAATGTAAGACTCATTGTCTGCCTTTAACCAAACGTGAAGTTACCTCTGTATTTCAGCAAATACGCCATTTCTCCATCAATTTCGGTACAAATGCATTAGTAAACTACCTTACTCGTATGCCTGTTTTCCCACCTTTCCTTCATTGTGAATTATTGTCTTGTTATCTCTATTAATCCCTCCAGTCCCTATCAATATGCCAGGAAACAGTCTGAGCTAAGACACACTAGCTTGCTATAATACAGCAACGTGAAGTTTGCTGAATTTTCTTTTCCCCATTTTTTAAATTGAAGTATAGTTGATTTACAATATTGTATTAGTTTCTAGTGTATAACATAGTGATTCAGTCATACATATAAATATATACATATTCTTTTTCATTACAGGTTACTACAAACCATCAACACAGTTTCCTGGGCTATACAATAGGACCTTGTTGTTTATCTGTTCTGTACATAGTAGTTTGGATATGCGAATCCCAAACTCCCAATTTATCCCTCCCTCCCGCCACCCCATGGTTAAATTTTCAAACTAAACACAATGATCTTTCCATTATCCCTTTGTTATTATGCCAAACATGGAAATAAACTAGTCTCTGAATTAATATTTACTGATTAATCTCAAATAATTTAATTTTATCAAGAAAACTTCGCCTTTTCTTAAAATGTGATTTTAAAAGAGTATTTTCTTAAATAGGGTTTTATTGCAACTTGGAAAAAGTATTAAGAAAAACTTCTGATTTTATCATGTTATAAAATAATGTTTCAGCACTACACATAAAAATAGATTAAAAAACAAATTTCTTTGGTATCACACAGGGAACTATATTCAGTATCTTGTAATAACCTTTAATGAAAAAGAATATGAAAGTGAATATATGTATGTATATGCATGACTGGGACATTATGCTGTACACCAGAAATTGACACATTATAACTGACTATACTTCAAAGAAAGAAATAATAATGTAATAAAGAAAATTTGCAAAGAAGGAAAAGATCACCCAAAATCCCGTCATCCTAAAGCTGTTTCCATGTTTTTAATAACTTAAAAATTAAAGTCCACAGAAAAATAGGAATAAATACATACTTTTCTAAGTATGTGTCCCCACAACTAACCATACATATACTCACACACACAAGTCTTAGGCGAAGGAGAGAAAACAGAGGGACCATTCAAGTACATATTGTTTTAGTTCGGAGAACGGTTTCCGTTCTGGCAGCCTGCCGTGATTAGCAGCAGTAGTGTCAGAACAGTAGAGCTCCTTCAGGCAGCACTCATGTTAGTCAACCAAGCATTCACAAGTATTTGCTGAGGGCCTACTCTGTGCTAAGCAGTACAGTAGCTGTCAAGGAGACATAATTTAGTGAGATAAAGACCCCATTCTGAGCAGTTTACAGTCATTTAAACATGGAGACACGTATAAATAAGTCATCATCATATAACTGATAGTTCTAAGACAGATCTATGAACAGTGCTATGGGATTCAAACTCTCTCTAGGAGAATTAAAAACAAATCTTTTTAGAGAGTGCCTTGAAGGATGAGCAGAAATTTGCCTGGAAAAGACAAGTACTCTCGTTAGAGAAAACAAAATGTGTAAAGGCAGAGTCATGAAAGAACGGGTTACTGGGATACAGGGTGGCCAGTGTGGCCAGTGTGTATCTGATTAGTGGGAGATGGGCTGACGTGGAGGCTGAACCACACTGGAAAAGCCCTTGTATGCTGTGCTCCAGATTCCAGATGTGGCCCTATAGACATGAAGGACTCAACAGAGATCTTTAAGCAAAGGGATGAAATCAGTTTAGTCCTCCTCTCCCAGCTAAAAATAGCAGTGGGGAAGCCAGACTGGAAGGAAAACATCTCGCAGCAGTGAGGAAAGCTCCGTGAAGTCAGGGATCATGTCTGTTTTATTCACGTAGTTCCTAGCACTGTGCCTGGCATAAATAAGTATCTCCAATAATATCTAATAAATATGTATGAATGAATAACGAACAACATAACTCTGAAGAACATTAACATTTGGAGGGTAGCAGAGGAAGAACAAAGGAACTTTTAAGATTTACTTTTAGAAATATTAGTGACCACTGAGTATCAAAGAAATGTGAATTAAAAAATAAGAGTTGTGAAACATCCCCTACCAAAAAAAAAAAAAAGAGGAAAAAAAAAAAACCAAGGAAAAAAAAACCAACAGGCTCAGATAATTTTCATGCCACGTTCTATTAAACCTTCATGGTAACTCTCATGTTGTAGAAAGAGCAGTAAAATAGAGGACAAACACATCGTAACCAAAGAGGGCTTATCCCAGGAATGAAAAACCAGTTTAACACAAAGACATCTACCAAAGCAACTTTCTATATCAACAGATATTAAAGGAGAAAAAGTATATAACCTTCTCAACAAATGCTGAGAATGCACTGAATACAGTTCAGCATCCATTATGATTTTTTTTATTAATTAGCAAACTAGGAATAGAAAAAACTACCTTAATTTGATAAGGATTATCTAACAGAAACCTAAGCAATCATCTTACTAAATGGTGAAACATTAAAAGCATTTTTTTTTCTATTAAAGATGGGAAGGCCAGGAGGCCTTCTATCACCACTACCAGTAACATTGTACTAAAGGTCATTTAATACAGGAAGACAAAAAGACACCTGCCTCATAAAGACAAAAACTTTAAAGTGGAGAATAAAATTCAGAAGTAAACCTATGTATATACAGAATTTCTATATACAATCCTTTATGTATATATATATATATGATACAAGTGATATGTCAATTAATAGGAAAAGTATATTATATGAATTTGTTCACATACACATAAAATATTTGTAGGAGAATACACACACAAAAAAACTGGTAATATTAGTCACCTCTGAGAAGAGGAAACAACTTGCAGCTAGGAAACAGAGTGAGAGGGCAAACTATTAATTTTCACTTCTTTTAAACCATGTCCATGCACAACCTAACCAAAAGCTAAATAGAATTTATAGATTTTAAAAGATAAATAAAAGGGGTATCATTTTCGCCTATCAAATGACAAAAAATTAAAAAGACTGACAACAAATAGTATTGGTAAGAATATGGGAAATGAGTGCTTTCACACAATGTGACAACTATGTAATTTACACCACTCCTTCATATTAAGTTGGCACTTAACTAGCATAGTTTTAAATGTGCAAACCCTACGTCCCATACTACTACTTCTAGGAATCCACTGTACAAAATATAAACATCACAGTAAAAGACAGATACATACACATACACACAGAGTGCTGTTTCTAATATTTTGCCATTAGAAACAATGCTACACTGAATACAGGATAAATAGTTACTCATTGTAGCATTGTTTCCAACAGCAAAATATTGGAAATAATCTAAATGACCAACAATAAACTAGGAAATGAATAAATTATGGAACGTCCATACAATGGACCACTATGCATCCATCCAAGCACATCATAGTTTTCTGTTAAAAAGTTAGACACCGCAAACATGGTATCAGTCTGTAAAACAATGAATGAAAAATCTTTCATCCTTTTGTTTCCATGTTATTTTATTACATTTTCTTCCAGAAAAAAATAAAGTGGAAAAGTATACATGAATTTCAAATTAATCCAAAATATTCCTATTTGCTTACTTAACTTATTACCAATGTTACTTAAGTTATACTACAGTAATTTCTGGCACTAAAAACTTTTTTGTAATGGAGGTATTAGGGATTGAACCCAGGACCTCATGCCTGCTAAGCATGCACTCCACCATTGAGCTATTTCCCTCCCCCAAAACTTTCTCAAAATTTGGGGTGGGGGGAGCCCTCCAATGGGCAGCCCTCCAAAGTCCTAACCAAGAAAAAAAGGAAAGAAAAGGCTGGATGGGAAAACCAAATCTGTGCAGCCATTTCTAATTTGTAAATGGTTCTCATTTTAAACGCAGTAACTGACCTTTACATTTGTTATGACTTTTTTCCATTAAAAAAATGAATAGACCACAGATAATTAACCAAGTAAAAACTGTCAACATTTCAGTGACCTTTACTCCTAGTCTACGTCCAGCTCGGATCAGTTCCTGGATCATTCTTACAGCAACTGAAAAATATACACAAGAAGGCAACGGAGGTAGTGCTTAGAATCAGACCTGCTTCACTTTATTTTTTTTAAAATATTTACAGTGAGTTCAAGTCTAACTGATTTCTATTCAGTTTTCCTTCATTGTCCCTATTTATTGTCTATATTTCCATGGACCAAATTTTTAAAAAAATCAGTTTCACTTTAATTTGTTATTGATTTTTAATGCTTTCCTTCAAAAAGTGAAACTATGGGATATTTTAATGTCTCTAAGTTTTTTTGATTCCTTGCACCTTACCTGTAAGAAATTCTGTATTTCACACTTCCTAATAAACAACACACGACATACGATTCCTAAGTCCACATGTTCAAATGGGTAGACACTCCTACCTTCCAGTGGTTCTCCAAGTAAGCCTCCTCTACCAATACACTAAATACCAAGTCCCTTCAGAGAAGATACAGTAAATATAATTTGTTTCTGAAAGATAAATCATTAACAGCAATCTGGATAACAGTATTTTGGGAACTCACAACCAACTGCTTAAAACATCCAGCACAGAATCTTGCACAGTGGGTATTCAGATTTTTTCTTAAAGTGTATCAGCACAACATCAGTTCTCTTTATTTTGGTATCTATGTGTCAAAAGACATAAACTCTCTTTTACCCATTAAGAGACCAAGGAAACTTCAAACTCAAAGCCCGGCAAATCCTACCTACAATGCTAAGTGCAGATAACCATGAAGGAAGGCCTAACACCATCCTCCTGCTGAAACCAAACAGGAATGGTTCTGAAATTCGAGACTCTTCCATCCATTACATCAAGCATTGTGTAAGAACCAAAAAGAATAAAAGCTTAACTCCTATTAAAGGACTAACATCACAATGGGCACTGAATAGCAGGAAATCCAAAGTCAGGCTGACCAAATCAAGCTTCCCATAGAGTCCAAAGCTTCAAGCAATACTGAAGGGCCAGAGTTAATCGAGTTCTTAAACATGAACAGCTCCTCAGTGTTAATGACTTCCTACCAGCGGAAGTGAAGGGTTAGGGTTTATCAGCACTCCACCAGCCCAATGTGAAGGCCCCAGACCACGAATACTATCTTTCAATACCTGACAAACAAAAAATGTTCTATTCCTTTCAAATTGCTACTTATGTTTCCCTTGGCTCATGATTCCCTTCCATAAGTAGACAGCATTCGTCACGCATTACAGTAAAGAAGGCAATTCAATCCATTCACTTGTTAGAGCAAGGCTTTGCCCCTCCCAGTTCACACAGGCCAAAGAGTGTGGTCCAGCAAGAAATAGTAAAGTATTAACCATTTGTGAAGCATTTAACATGCATCAAAGAAGGAACTGTATATATACCATACTCAAATAGCCTTGGCATGCTAAGTATTATTAACCATACAAAGAAATCAAAGCATACACAGCCTAAGCAAGCTGCCCAAGGTCACTCGGCTAATAAATGGCGGAGCTGAGGTTTTGAGGTTTGAATTCAAGCCTTTTCAAATCCTATAGTCTTTCTACCTACTAAGTGGCCTTGAAGAATACAGGATACATATCATTCATCTTATCAGATACTATGTATGGTAGGTGTTTATGCACAAAGTTACTCTGCAAGGATATACAAGAAATGGTAATTGGTTGTCTCAGGAGAACTAGGTAGGTGGCTGAGAGACATCGCAATAGGGAGAATATTTACTAGATTCTCCTCTGTACCTTTTAAGTTTAAATCATGTGACTATATGATCTACCAAAAAATATTGTATTAATTTTATATGGTCTTTAACTAAAATCTATATAAGGATATCTGAACATTATACTTTAAAAAGTACTTAAACTATGCCACCAAATTATGAGTTTGTTGATAGTCTTCTTATCAAGGCCAAACAACGAGTTAGGGAGGTCTAGAAAAGGGTAAAGGATTATAGCTGCTTTTAGGAACCTTTAGCACTAAACAGAGGATGCTCCAAGGTACTGCAGAAATTACGCCACACTCGCTTTCCTGCTGGAGGGCTTTGCCAAAGGCTACTAAACACAGGCTGGCATCTCTCCTCTCAGGTTTAAAAACCACTCTCCAGGCAAAAATCATCAAAGAGGACAAAGAACTCTCAAAAACAATGGAGGAAATAATTCAACAAGCAAGCAAGGAAGTAAACATTTCTAAATTGTCATAGGAAAAAATTCACATCAAGAGGTTGAGGGGCAGAATACACCATAGAAGAGAAACACAGGGAAAAAAAAAAACAGAAATTTGGAAAATAAACAGGAAGCTCCTCAACATTAGCAAGAGCAAAGTTACCCAAGTTGGGGGGTTGGAGGGAGGGAGTCGGGGGAGGAGTTATATAGTTGGTTACTCTCCATTAGAAAGAACCCAAAGGCAGTTTGCCAACTGCTACCCATTCCAGCTGGTTAATAAGGGGGTGAACCACAAAACCAGAAGAAACCCTGAAAGTCTTTCTAAGGGAAAAAAAAATCTAAAGGACTTAGAGGACCCAGGAGGTGGGGGAGGCCTTTAGTGAGCATTTTTACCTCTTTTTCCAATTGGTGGCTGACACTTTAGGAGAAAAAGGAGGAACGTGAATGTCTGTCAATAAATTGGAGTTGACTTTCCAGATCATGCTGGAACATCCTTCTCCTCCTCCCTATTCCCAACCCTGGTTTACTCCTAGTCACCCTTTAGGTATCAGTCTAAATCCCACTTCATCCTGGAACGTTTTACTGCCTTCCACCCACATACAATATTATAAAAGCTTCTCATATTGTCTGCCTACTCCTGTTGGCCTGTAAGTTTGGGAGGTGCAGGGGTCCATGCTCACAAAGGCATATTCAACATCAAGCACAGTGCTGGGCACCATTCTGATGAGTAAACATATGGATGATGATGGGCTCTCAGCCTGCTAGGAGAGTGTTGTTCACAGGGAGCAGGAAGAACATGTTTGTCTGAATACTTGCCAGTAGAAAATAGAGAAAGAAATTCCTGGATCAAACTGGGAAAGAATATCAGAAATGACATAAGAAGAAAAACAATGGGAGAGGCAACTATTAAGTCACACAAAAAAATCTGAGAATTAAGTTACCAATATCTTAACTTCAGACATTTATAACAGAGATAACCAAAATAAGTTAATTTAAAGTTTATTAATTTTATGAAATAAGTAAGACACAGTTCCTACCCATGAAAATCTGAGTTTTAATGAATCTGTGAATGCATTATGTCAATGGATAGGCAAATCTCATTCACATCTTGAACTGGAATGCAGGATGGCAGTGTGTCTCAGAGTGATATTCCCCAGTAGAAATTCATTAGCCACACTAAAGAATTTCTGAATGAAGACAAAAGAGAGTAATGGACATGATACAGTGGTTGAAGTACCTTCAGCCTGCTCAGTAATGGAGAATATTTATTACCTTCTTGATTCGGATTCCAAAATTGGCATGATGATAATGATGTTAGAGACAGGGAACTTCAAGCACCTCATCATTTCGTGGATATCAAATTTATCTTAAAAGGGGGTAAAGGATAGAAAATCTGATAAAATCTTGCTAACAGTTTCATTCTAAAAGGATGAGGGAACTACTACACTGGACTTAATCCAGACCAAGTAGACTAGTTGAAAAATTGAAAAGGTCTCCAAGTAACCATGTAATCTTTGAAAGTGTGATAACCAAGGAGCTTCTGGGTTGGTGAACATGTGGAGATTTGGGGAGAGTAGTGCACCAGGGCCTGGAGAGGATGTGGAAGTCCCATATACCTTGCCCTATGCACCTCTTCCATCTGGCTGTTCCTGAGTTTGTAATACATGTAAATGTCAAATTACCATGTTGTACACCTGAAACTAACACAATATTGAATGCCAACTACATTTCATTAAAAGAAATAAAAGGGGAAAAAAAGAAAATGTGATAGCCAACAGCTAAGTGCTATCAGAAGGATGAAGTTAAGAAAGCAAGTCCTAGATGTGGCATCACTAATCCTGGATAAAAGAGCCAGTTCTGCCACATCTATGTGCCCTTAGGTCAGTCAAAACTCTTCATGCCATAGTTTCATCATTCAAAAAAGGATAATACCTGCCTACCTCACACAATCCAATAATTGGCTACCCACAAAGGCATTATTTAAATGTTACTACATATCAGTAAACAATACCAGACCATTAACAAAATAAGCTATTAAAAATAGCTAGTATTTACTGGGTATCAAGTTTTAACCATCAGTCAGATACTGAGTTTTACAGGGTATCTCAAATCCTCTCAATGGCCCTAGGAGGTGGCTACTTTCATTATCCCCATATTACAGATGAGAAAACTAAGATTTCTAACTGTTAAGTAACTTGCTCAAGGCCCTCAAACAAAAAAACTGGTAGAACCTGAATCAGAACCCAGATTTTCTGACTCTGGAGAGCTCACATTTTTATCTGTTGTGCACTATAATTCTTTCAAAATGTAGATTTTACAAAATTAAAATCTCATAATATAAATCTAAAGAGAGGATAGCTGCTGGCATTGTTTTTTAAAGAAATCTTTAATAAAGAAATCTTCAAAAATGAAATTCTGATAACCAGTTACGCAATTAATTATGAATTATACCAATTCAAATTTAAAATGAGAACAATCTGAAGAAGCCAGTAGTATAGTTGCAGAGCATTCTCCAATGAGCACAGATGTTAAAAGCACACCCACAAACAGATATGTACAAAGGAAGAGGGCACAATTAAAAAACAGATAACAGAGTGGTGGTTCTGACCTAAAAGAAAAGTGCCAGTCACAGCCCAGAACGAGCCAAGGCCCGTCAATAAAACTAAGGATAACAGAAAGGGCTCTGCGAGAACTGTAGACATCAACCCCTACTTCTTCCATTTCTCTATCAACAAGCACAACCTTCAGCTTGAAGAGGGAAGAACGAGCCTTGTGGAAAGAACTGAGCTCAAAGTAGTAGAGCCCCTAATTATTCCAAATCAGTTCAAGCCTCCAGACCTGCAAAACCTGACCGTCCTGAGGACTTGAGGGGAGCCCGATGAACATTTGCTGTGGAACTTAAAGGATGAGCAAACATGGTCCCAATTCAAGAGGCGGGGGCATCTACTGAGGGCTACAAAAGTTCCCAGTCCCTGACAGTCTTGACACCAATCCTTGGTAAACTGCACAACTGATCTTTCTTTACATACATACACACCTAGTCCTGGCCAACAGATTCTTTTTTTTTAAAGGTGGGTTTTGAGCTTTTAGGAAGGGGAACAGTGATCACTAGAAGTGATTTCCTGAAAACAAGTCTTTCAAGAAAGAATACACTAGACTGAAAAGTAAAGGACTGTACTGTACACCAGAGCTACTCAAAATGAAGTTTTGCAAACCAGGAGTACCGGCATTACCTGGGAAGTCTGAAATGCGGACCACAGGCCCCACCGCAAACCTGCTGAATCAGAACCTGCATGTTACCAAGATCCCCAGATGATTCTTGTCCACGACCAAGTTTGAAAATCACTGACACACAGAACAGATCTACATTTCAGAAAGGCACCTGATGATCATTTCATGAGATTTTTGTGGACAGTAAGATTTCCTTTTATTAATTTATGTATATTTGCCAGTCAAAATGTTAAGCAGTTGACTACCTGCCTCATTTAATTCTCAAAGTAACCCTACAAAGTAGGCATTACTTGTCTATAGTTTACAGATATTAAAAGTAGCAAAGATTAAACAGCCCTATCTGCTAGGCACTGCTCCAAGGATTTCATATATTACCTTATTGAATTCCCATAACAACTCTTTATGGTAGGTACTAGTACTACCTACATGTTACATACGGTGAAACTAAGGCAGAAAGAGATTTAAGCTACTCACTCACAATCACACAGAAACGTACGACACCGTTCTTAACCACTCCTTTCTAGGGCCAAAACTGCTGCCATAGTGGGCATGTGATACCCTGCAGCAAACAACAGACAGTCATACCCAAAGACAGTCAATTAAAAAAAAAATTCACAGGACCTGAAGCGGGGGATTTTAAAGGATATTAAAAAAAAAAAAATTTTTTTTTAAAGAAACTCCCTGAAAGGAGGGAGACAAATAGACTAATGTTCACTGAGAGCCTATAGTATGCTTGCTGGGCCATGAGTCAAGCACTTTGCATCCATGTTTTATTCAACATTTCCAAAAGTAGTATTAAGACATTTTATATATGAGAAAATGGAGGCCCAGGCAAATAAGGACCTTGCCAAGTCACACTACTTATGATGATACAACCAAGATTCCAAAACCAAATCTGACTCTAAGGCTCACAGTGTTTCCCTTGACTTGCTCTGCATCTCTCCCTGGCCCCGTCCCATTGCTATAAATGACTTAGATAAGGGCATCTGGTCATGCTGACCATATAAGAGGGCCTTTAGCTGAGAGAACAAATACATTATAAAAGAGAACACAAATCTAAAAGGTCAAAACAGGATGGAACCACGGGCTAGAATGGTGCTCAAAAGCAAGAGGTTTTAGAGTCAGACAGACAAGGATCTGAAAACCAGATTCTATCACTTACTATTTAGAATGCAAACAAATTACTTCTTTGATTCTTAATTTCTACACCTTTAAAATGGGAGTAATACCCCCACAGAATTGGTGTAAGAGGGGAAAAAAAGTAGTATTTGTAAAGTTCTTGGCACATAAGGTTCAACAAACGGTCATGAACATTAAATCTAACAAAATAATATTTAAGAAGAGTTAAGCAGAAGAAAATCAATTTTAGAAGTAGCAGATGAAGTTTAACAGAAGCACACAAGACTCAGGAATCTTAGTTGAGTTGTATCTATGAGTCAATAGTTTGCTTAAACTGCCAAAAATTATTCTGAATTTGAAGTGCATTACAGAAGCACAGTGTCTAAAACAATTAAGCCCAAAACAAGGGGGCCTATCAGACTTCATTGTCTTCAGTTCTGATGCTAAACTTTAAGAAGGTCATGGGCAAATTACAATCAGTCCAGAAAAAGATCAGAGTGGTGAGATGCTTTGAAAACAGTAGCTGGTTCCTTTTTTCCTGGCCCTATATTCCCTTCCACTTCACACACAACGAAGCTACCTCTCACCTGCTTCCATTCCTTAGTAACTAACACCCCACCCCCCATAACTCCCCTCCTCTCCCTTCACCTTCATCTCCCTCTTTCCCTCCCTCTTTCTCTCCCACACACCTCAAGCTCAATGTTGCCAATATCAAATGGATCTAAAAGGAATGACTGGGGAGAGGGTACAGCTCAAGTGGCAGAGTCCACGCTTAGCATGTACTAGGTGCTGGGTTCAGTCCCTTGCACCTCCTCTAAAAATAAACAAATAAACCTAATTACCCCCTCCAAATTTTTTTAAATTAAAATAAAAAAAAAAAACAAATAAAAGGAGTGACTTCATGGACTTCTAGTCCAACACTTCAGGATTCAGCCTGTCAGTCAGACATGTTGCTCATCTGGACCCCAGCCTGCAGAGTAGACCTGCTGTTGCTAATCTACACCAAATTTAACTGGCCCCATGTTTTCATTCTGAGACCAAGCCCAACTTGTGCCCTGGGTGACTTAATCCTGAGTCTTTGTCACACATTCAAGGAACTGGGACCATGACCTAGAGTTTCATTACTCCCTCAAAGGGATACAGTTAGCTGGGAGACTACAATTAGGCAACGTCAGTTATTTCAGATCTCAGTCATCTCAACTCACTGAATCAATGCTTCCAAATCCAAGGAGGCAGCTCATAAAACAGTACAAGAAGATCAGCTTATCGTACGTAAGAGGCCATTTGTAAACCTGCAAAGAATGAAGCCTGGAAAAGCTGCCTGCATTCTGGCAGTCCTCACCGCAGTGCCCCATTTTCAACTCCAATTAGTACTGGGCTCAGCTCCCGGACAGGACCCAGACAGGAAAATGCGGTAACTCCTAGGTCCAGATTCTCAGGGCAATTGACACTGGAGTAACACGAGCTTCCCTATGGATGTCCTTGTCAAAGTTGGCGGGTTTTCCTGGCTGAGTCAGAACAGCCTGCGTCTTCCTTCGTTCGATACTCCCTTGGAAGCCAAGTACCTCTCTAGGGAATGCCATCTGCAGTGGACATCAGGTGCTCAGTGCCCTGTTTTCAACCATGTAGACATCCTGGTTCCATTTCTATTTCTCAAGTAGGTAAGGGCTCTTCTCTTTCTTTGGATGAGAGAAATTATGGTAAATGCTACTTTAAGAACTTTGCCTTCCTGTTCCTCTCCCTCAGAACAGCACAGTTCTAGCCCAGAATCAGGTCATCCCTGCAACTTTCATCCAGTTCAGACCAGCTCTAACACCTAAAGTTTCAGAGCCAATTTGTAAATCCAGGCCTTCCCTTCCTGAAGTGAGTCTAAGTATCTAAACTCACTTCTAGTTGGTTCCCTGACCAACACAACACTGTGCATCCTAATTATTCTCTGGACCACTAGTTCTCAAACTGGAGCATGCATCTGGAGACTAGTTAAAATGTATGTTGTTGGATCTCACTCCTGGAGTTTCTGATTCAGTAGGTCTGGGGTAGAACTAGAATATTTGCATTTTTAACAAGTTCCATGGCATACTCATGCTGCTGGTCTGGAGACTGAGAACCACTGCACTAGATCAACAATATTTCAAGTCATCCCCAGAACCATATTGGAAAATGGGGGAAGAGGAAGATGCTATACATATATAGATCCGTTTGCATCATAATGTTCAGTGCTTTGTCCTACACAGAAAACTCCTTTTTCTCCTACAAAGTAGACCTCAACTGGATCTAACAGATGAAATATTCAGTTTAAAACAGGTGACAATTCACATTCTAACAAATTATTAACATAGATACATCTTATAAAAGAAATGGTACTTACAGAAGAGAGTCTAGGCTCAAGATCAGCAGTCAAATGAGAAGTAGAAGTAACACCTATTTCCTTTGCCTCACCGGCCAGAGGCATTATTCACTAAATGAATTAAAACCTGTAAAGCTCTTAGAATAGTGCTTAGCCATTTTTAATTTTTTTTTTTACTGTGGTAAAATATACACAATACTTACCATTTTTACCATTCATAATTCAATGGCATTAAATACATTCACAATGTTGGGTAACCATCACCACTATCTATACCCAAAATTTTTTCATCACCCCCAGCAAAAACTCTGTACTCATCAAACAATAACTCCCCCTTCCCATCTCCTCCCAAACTATTTTCCACTGTGGCTGCACCATTTTATATTCCCGCCAGCAATGCTAACACCTGTTATTTTTCTTCCTTCTTCTTCTTCTTTTTTTTTTTTCATTTTAACTTACAGCCATCCTAGTCAGTGCTGAGCCACTATCACTATCACAAGTTTGATGTGGGCTTTTACCAACACTTGTAGCACCATAAGGACAGCACAATGGTTAGACGTTCTGACTAGTTTTCACTTTCAAGTGGTCCAAGCAACTTAATTCAAAACACAAGTTTCCAACAAGGACCTACTGTATAGCACAGGGAGCTATATTCAATTTTTTATAATAAGTTATAATGGAAAAGAATCCAAAAATATATGTGTGTTTGTATATATATAAAACTGAATCACTTTGCTGTACACCTGAAACTAACATTGTAAGTCAACTACACTTCAATAAAAAATAGAAATAAAAACAAAAAACAAAAAACACAAGTTTCCAGTTGCTTCTAATTTTCTCCCAAAATCACCTCCAAAGCTAGCATTTCCCTAGCTTGATGTCAACTATGAAAGAAAATGATGCTTTGGGTGGTTGAAGAAAAAAAAAACAGATGGATGATTTTTAATTTTTTAAAAAGTCTCTGTTAACTTAATTCCATAATAGTGCTGAGTTTTACCTACAAACAAAATGGTGCACTGGAATTCAGTATGAGAAATAGATGGTTTCTCTAAGACATTTAGAATCCTAATCTAGAAAGATTTATTTTTGAAAACAAAAGTATGTTGGAAAATCCTGTACATTTTAATTTTGCTAGCTATATCCCTGACCTGGCCAGAAATACCATTTTATCCTCACCTTTGGGGTTTCCTGGCATGGAAGAGCTCAAGTCAATGAGACAAATGGCCATTCCCAAATTGTGTTCTTGTGCTGACGTATTATGTTCAACATTTCAAGCCTTTCTCTTAGTAACTCTTTGTCTTCCTTTACAAATCTAAGAAAGAGGAAATTTGTAAGTACAGAAAGTAAAAACATGGAGTAGAAAATCCTTTTTTTGGAAAAATTTTCTTCCTCAACTTTTATACTTGACATGAGTTGAAAAAGGAAATCTAGTAATAGGTACAAAGTACAGACAAAAACAGGGGCAAAATGAAGGTATTATGGAAAAAACAATTAAAAAGCCATAGCCTCATCCTAGTTTCTGGGAAACAAATATACCACATATACTTCCCCATGATGCTGATGATATCTGAAAGATTAAACTCTACATATAGAAGATTAAATATAAAGACTGGTTTTAAAATGGGCAAAGAGCAAACCTGCAACATTCTGAGAGGTACAGCCAGAGACCTATATGAACCTTCAAGTCCACTCATCTCATTAAATCCCATAATTTCTGTCATAAATAAATGTACAATAAGCAGCGAGAAACAATGTAGCCACATCTCTGTAGAGAAACTCGTGCATGGCTGAAACCAGGACTGCTTAACTCACAAATGCCAAGAAAGAGCTGTTTCTAGGGTATATGTATATAGCTGTGTCATACACAGAAACACGTGGTTAAGACAGATTAAGTTTACTAGAGAGTTTGAGTCCCAGTGTTGCCTCCTTGGTAGACTACTGAAAGCCTCTGAACATCATCCCTATATCAGGAAGATAAATCATCCCAAACAAAATGAGTGTGTGAGGAATAAGTAATCTGAATACGAACAGTCTCACTCATTCTCAGCAAACATATTCTGAACTCTCACAATGTGCAGTAAGGATGTAGGTAAGATCAAGCCCCTGCCCTCACTGCAGATAAGAGGTCCTTCTCCTTGGTGGGTACCCACAATTCAAGAACTGCTTACAGAGAACTGGAGGGCAATTTCTCAAGGACAGAGAGCCCTCAATCCATACTGAACAAGAACCTGGCACACGGCAACAGACAATAACTGATCGCTGAATGAATGAACAAACTATGATCTATAAAACCTTCCTCTTAGTAGACATTAACATGAAAAGGAAAAGGGATTGATACATAATAATCACCTCACTCACTGAGGGGGAACAGGGACACGTCACAGCAACACTCAGAAACATTTGGAAGGGAAAGCAAAAATGACACTTCCCATTATTATCTTTCCATGGTAGGACTCAGCAGTGTTCTATTTGTCATATAAAATTTCCCCATCTCAGGAAATCCCTGCAAAGGCTGTGGAAATGTCTCATTTTATCTTCTGTGATGGTTATGCTGCAAAATAATTATGTTTAGACTGGAGTTTTTTAGTATGTGAAGTCAGTTGCAGAAACCAGTATTTGGGAACACAGAATTTGGATAAGTAATGTGTTAACCAAAGCTCTACCTTTAAAAAATAGGAATTTGTAACTCTGTTCCCAAAAACTACAAAATTCTTCAGATATAAAGTAGGGTTTCTCCACCTACATTAGACCAGATAACTCCTGGCTGTGGTGGGCTGTACATGCACCGTTACACGATGCTTGGCAGCATTCTTGGCCTCTACCCACTAGATGCCAGTAGCAGCCCTCAACTGTGACAATTAAATGTATCTCCAGTGACTGACAAATGTTGTGGGGGTGGGTGAAGGGAAATGTGGGGGTGTTAAAATCACCCTGGTTGAGGACCACTGAGATAAACAATGGAATGAGAATTTTCTCACAAGGGCTATTTAAATAAGATATGAAAGATGATATAAACTATCATTCTTTGCACTCTAAGCATGAGTCATTTTTAGATCAGATGACCTTTGGAAGTTTTATCTGGGTGAAAAAAAAAAAAAGATGATAACCAGTGCACTTAAAGGTAATCCATAATCTAGAAAGAAGAAATGAACTAAAGAGCAATGCATTAAGGGTTAAAAAAATGAGCGCAGGTAGCCTTACTACCATCTACTAGATACAGTAACTTTTAGAAGTCTTCAGCTATTTTGAAATCTTCCATTTCACTGCTACAAAGTTGGGTTCTTAATTTTTCTTCCTATTCTTATCTGAAAAAATCATTTCCTATAGCATAGAAGGCAAGAATACTACCACCACAGATATTTGTTGGGTATTTTTATAACTGTAGGGATTTTACTTATTTAAATTAAGCAGATCTCCTAAAGCTCTTTAAGGAAAGAACACAAAACAGACTCAAAAATACTAAATAAAATGTCTGGAGCCACAAAGGAAGCTGGGGATTCCTGAAGTTTACTTAAGACTCAACATCATCACTTCCCAAAAGACCCAGATTTCACTTGTAAATAGTTCTGTTTAGAAAAAGGCCAGATTTGCATTAATCTTAAAATACTGCGACCTCAGCAGTTAGTAGCATAATCCTAAACCTGTAGAAAACATGTAGCACTTTTTTACAAAAAGTTATTGGTTTTAATTACAAAAGAAACATATGGTCATTGTAGAGAATCTAAAAAACTTATTTTTAAAAAGACTGATTTGAATAATGATGTGGGGGTGGGGGTATAGCTCAGTGGTAGAGCACGCGCTTAGCATCAATAGGTTCCTGGGTTCAATCCCCAGTACCTCTGTTAAAATAAATAAATAAATAAACAAACCAAATTACCTCCCCCCAAAGTAAAAAAAAAATTTTAATACTGATGTCTATGATGTAACAATGAGGTACAGAAAAACAAATGCAAAGGTAAAGATTAGCCAGTTGTTCAAGCAATGAAAAAGTAATCGATGGGTTAATATACTCAGACACTTCAGTTCTAAAGCCATGGATGGCTCTCTTTAGAATCTGCCCATCAATTCTGAGAATAAATAATGGTTTCATAATAATTCTATTAGGCTAGTAGGATCTGTGCCACCAGTGCTGGATAAAAGGACAAGAAGCGGGTGTGTTTTGAATGGGCTTGGTATTTCAGAGGAAACCAGTACACACATCAGAAACTGTGTTTCCCAGAGAAAAAATGGGATAATCTTCTCAGAAGCAGAAACTAAAGAAAAAGTCACCTGTAATCTACTGTTTTGGTTTCATCATTTTTCAGTCTGGACCAAAGAGGTAAACAGTCCTTAATGGACAACTCTTGCCACGGGCTCTGAAGCTTCTCAGCCTCCCATCCCCATGCCATCTCAGTTAGGTTCTAAAGAGGTCTTTTCAAAATCAGATATGAAAGTGCTCATTCCAGTAAGTACAGGCCTCTCTCTAGCACTGAACAGTGCAAGCTAAACTACCTGTTCTAGGAGCAACTGCACCTACTTCAGAGAGAAAGGAATAAAAACAATGACTATTCCTGTGTCCAGGAAGGGCAATCATGGATCTGTTGCGTGGAGGTGTAGACAGGGAAATGTGATAGTGGTTGATTTGGAAAAAGAAAGTACCCTCAATTGTCTGACATATCAAGGCAGGATCATAAAATAAATGTGAAATGGCTGAAACTGCACTGGACATTTAAGTATCTGAAAAAATAACCAGAGTTAAGGACTATGACATCTTATCTCGGCACTGCAGTGGACCAGCCATCCTGTGACAAAAATGGTCTTAATATTTAGAAAAAGTTTGAGTATCCCAACAGTACTCTGTCTTTTCCAAGACAATAAAGGTATACAAGTCAGAAAGTGAGACTCAAGTGTACTGACCTATAATGAGTTTTAACTTTTCCCTCTGTAAAACAGTTCACCTTCTTTCTAGAGGGTCTGTCTTACTTTTCAATTCACTAGTAAGTACTACAGGTCAGGTTCCTTGGAGAAAACTTCGAGGTCCCTTAACACCTCTAAAGCCCAAGACTCTTCATATGCTCAGAAATTTTAATAGAGTAAAATTTTCACATCCAAATGAGATTTTACCTAATTGCTAATTACAGTATCTTTAGTTACTGACAATAATGAAAAGAATGAGAATTCTTCACCTATCCCTCCTCTCTTTCCCCTCTCTGGAAAGCCTCAACTTAACAGTATGAATCATTTGGTGTTTGACGTACGGTTATTTCCGGGGGGACAGATGACATTTAGCACAGGACATGAGGCTGTGGGAAAAGGGAAGTTCTTGGCCACAAGAACCAGGACAAAATCCCTGCCCTCGGGAAAAATGCCAAAAGTCTCTGAAGTCCACTGTAAGGCAGTTAAATTTTTAACTTCAGAAGATCCTTTTATAAGAACATAAACCATCACACAGATTTGGTTTTTGAAAACTACACTATGAAGTTGCAAGATAACTATTTTCTGGTATTTATAAGAATCCATGCTAAGTGATGGTCCTCTGAGTGAATATGAATATTTTTTCCCATTGGGAATGGTTTAACATAAGTTGGCTCTAAAATCTTTCACTATTCAAAGACAAAGAATATCATGATAATGGCTAACTTAACTGAGTGTTTACTATGTAAGCATCAGGTTAAGTGCTTTGCATGCATTAGCTTATTAATCCTTACAACAATGCAATAAGCTATAAACAACATGAACTCTAAAACAGGAATTTTCTTTGGAGGCTTTGAAAATAAGTATTAGTAGATTATTTGTCATAAAAACCTTAAAGGAACTCACGAATTATTTTTAATGTGATATAAAAGGCTATAATTCCTTAGATATTCTGTCAAATATCCTTATACTCCCAGTTAAAAAAAATTTTTTTTATGGTTTATTACAAAGAGGGAGTTCTCACAACTTATCCCAAATAGATGTAACTCAAGCAGCCCCACTTAACTTTCTGTAGGTTCACAGACACAGAACAGATGAGTAAGACAACCTTAACTATCCCTGGTGGTCAAGTTAATTACATTTAGCAAATTCAATAAAATTACCAACTGCAGGTCAAGTTACAAAGGTGAGCATATGCTTTGGAAAAGTAAACTGAAGACAATTAATAACATACTAAGAATGAGGATTAGTACTGAAACGCAGAAATTACCCTTCACACTGCCAAATTTACAACTTTAGCAGCCATTAAGAGAGGCTTTTGATTGGCACCTCTTGGAGAGGGATGGAAATGCGAGCTATCTTGAGTGTGGCGGTGGTTTCACAGGTGTACACATCTATCAAAAGTCATCAGATTGTACATCTAAAATATGTGTAGTTCACTGTACAGGATTTAAACCATGATAAAGGTGTTAAAAAATAAAAAATAAAAGCTCTTTAATTAAAAAAAAAAAAAAGACTTTTATATCCACACATGAATGTATCAAAAAAGGAATGTATTCCTGACACAAAAACACCTTGGTTTTTAGTTTGGGGAGATAATATTCTTCGTATTTGGCTCTAAGAATAATTATTTCTCTTATACAAGAGAAATATATACATAAAAAATAAATTTTATTGTGACCACACCTCAAAATGGAGAGTTGCCAACTCGGGTTTTTTTGGCAATTTTTTAATAAAAAAAAAAGAAAACATTAGAAAGTACAATTTCCTTAACCCAGTACACTCACTTCTAATAATGTAGCCAAAGAAATGAAAAAAAAAAAAAACAAAAAAACAAGTGTTCAAAGATATTTGTATAAGGATGTTGGGAGACCAAATTTGACAGACAATGGGTTCGAATTGAATTTGCTGGCTGCATGGGAGCTTGGGTTGGTTACTTAACCTCTCTCCCAGCCTCTGTTTCCTCTTTTGTAAAATGAGAATGTAAATGACAGAGGCTACATTATTAGGTTGTTAAGAATATTAAATGCTATGTAAAGAGCCTGAACTATAACTATTGTAGTGTTACGTTTATCTCAGTTAACCTCAGATTGAAAAACAACCTGAAAAAATCCATGAAGTTGTTGGTGGGGTGGAGGTGGGGAATTATAAATGGTAGGAAGGATGAACTGGGCAACCTCTCCACAACTGCCCCCTCTTTCCCCATTTCATCTTCTAAATATTTCTTGCTCCTATTCTTTTTCTTTTTCATCATCCCGTTTGTTTGTTGTTTTTGTTTTTTATTGATGTATAGTCAATTTACAATGTTATGTCAATTTCTGGTATACAGTATAATAGTTCAGTCATAAATATACATGCATAAATTCGTTTTCATATTATTTTTCATCATAGGTTATTACAAGACATTGAATATAGTTCCCTGTGCTATACAGTATAAAATTGTTGTTTATCTGTTTTACATATACTAGTTAGTATCTGCAAATCTCAAACTCCCAAAGTATCCCTTCCCACCCCCTTCCCATCCTAGTAACCATAAGTTTGTTTTTATGTCTGTGAGTCTATTTCTGTTCTGTAAATAAGTTCATTTGTCTTTTATTTAGATTCCACATATAAGTGATGTCACATGGTATTTTTCTTTCTCTTTCTGGCTTACTTCACTTAGAATGATGATGTCCAGGTCCATCCACATTGCTGCAAATGGCATTATTTTATTATTTTTTATGGCTCAGTAGTAGTCCATTGTATAAATATACCACAGCTTCTTTATCCAGTCTTGTTCCTATTCTTAATAGAAAATGCATCGGCATGACTGAAAAATCAAAACAATGTTAAAAGTATGTACTCAGAAACCTCTCTTCAACCCTCTTCGCATCCACTCCTTCTTCCTTGCACACTGCAGGTAACCCTTGTAATTAGTTTCTTGCTTGGCAAATATGAATATACAGTCTTACTCCTCTCATTTCTTATGCATAAAGTTGCATACTATATAAACCTATACCCTACTTTCCTTCACTTAACAATATAACCTGCCGATCTTTCTAAATCAAGTCAGTAAACAGAGATCGTCCTCGTTCATTTTTTTCAGCTGTGTAGTACTCCTTTGCATGGATACACATTATTAACCAGCCTCTTCTAGCAGGATACTGTGTTTCTACTCTTTTGCTTTTGTAAACAATGCTGCAATGTACATATGCCATTCCATATGTGAGCAGGTATATCTGTAGGATACATCAAATTTTAGTAGAAATGGCCTCCATCCATTTCAATGAAAGAAAAAGGATATTAAAAAATTTAAAGCCTTTTAAAGGCATTGTGTACACATACTTTTTTATTGTGATAAAACATAAAAATTACCATTTTAACCATTTTTTAAGTGTACAGTTCAGTGGCACTAAGTACATTTACATTATTGTGCAACCATCACCACTATCCATCTCCAGAACTTTCTCATCTTTCCACAGCCAACTCTAGCGTAAGGAACAAATTTTTTCCAAGAGTAATTTCATCACAGTTTCTTGCACAGACTGTACAATATGTTTCTGCTGGCAATACACAGGTCTGAGTAAAGGTTTTCCAAATTTTTTCCTGTCTGTATTTTTAAAACTATATTTTAAGAAGCATCATCAAAACCAAACACATATATCGATACCAAAACCCACACAAGTAGCTATTATATATCCATGTAGGCATCTTAGTAAGCTGGCTAATTGCTTCATGAGAAGTAATATATTTAGTATAATAGGGGGAACATTTGCAGTGGAGGCAGAATAACCTAGACCTGGGTGGAAATCATGGCTCCATCAATTGCTAGCTGTGTGAAGTTGGGCAATTTCCTTTTCTCAGTCTGAGTTTTCTCATTTGCAAAATGAGGTAATAATTCCAATCTTATGAGAATTAACTGTATGTGAAATGCCCAACACAGAGCCTGACTCAAAGCAGGAACACAGGAAATAGTTACTGTTATTACTCCGTTGTTATTCATGTAAACTCCTTAAAGGCAAAGCATACTTTTTCTTGTAACTCAGTTTTAAGCTCTATACTGAGAAATGAAAAAATAAAAGAAGAAACATCAAAGTTACAAATGAGAACTTGGTATATCAGTTCAATACATGCCTAGATAGGAAATGAGACTATGAAGCAATAATGATGACCTTCAAAACATGTATCAAAATGAACAATGTCCTTATTTTTATAAGCCACTCTGAAAAGAGATGATGCTGTCTGTGTACAAATCGCAGGGAACAACTCTTCATTCCACAAGTATTTCCTGAATGTCCATTCAGTGCCAGTTATGTGCTAGGCAATGTGCATGATCATTAGCAAAAGCAGACACAATTCCAACCCTCAAGGAGCTGCCAGTCATGCAATCGTACAGTGTGATAAGTGATGCAGAGGGTGGTACATGGAACTCTGAGAGCCAGTAACAGATCTAACCTAATTGGGGCGATCAAGGAAGGCCTTTCAGAGGAAGTAAAAGCTGAGAGCTGAAGGATGAAGAGGAAGTTTAGAGTGGAGGGTGGTCCCCAGGACAGAGGAAAGCAATTTGTGCAAAGACCCTGTAGCAGGAAGAAACAGGCAAGAATGCAGGACCAAAAGACCAGTGTACTTGGAGCAAACATGAAGTGAGAAAATTAGCTAGGATTCTAAACCACACAAGGGCTGAGGTTTTGTAGACCAAATTCAAGAGTTGTAACAATCCAGAGAACAGTGAAAAGCCACTGAGGCTTTGGCTCAGCCAAATGACTGCTTATTTTGGGGACAGGTAGGCTAAAAGGAAAATGCAGTCAAATTTGCAATTGGCCTTTAGTTTCTGGAATGAGACCTAAGGAATGTAGATGGATCAGGTAGGAAACAAAACTTCTGTCAGGATACGACAGTAGCTTGGACTAGGGTGATATGGTGGTGGTGGTGGTAAAATCAATGAATTCAAGAGACACTCAGGAAAACCTGATGATGTGTGATCTACAGGTGTTGAGGGAGAGCAAAGTATCCAAGAAAACTTCATGGTTTATGATCTGTATGACTAGACAGAAGGAGATACCATTTGGGAGGGATCTGCTCCAGAAACATCTTTAAGGCAGTTTACACACCCACAAAAGGGCCTGAAACTGTGTTATCCAGTTTGATCCCCTACTTTACCTATAAAATGGGGTTCCAAAAGATTTTTTTGCTATTTCTAAAAATCAAATTGACTCTCAAACGTACATTTTTCCAACACTGAAGATATTTCAAAGATTCTGCCACAATTTTTTTTTTTTGCCACAAGCTTTGAAGTCAACTCCAAATGAGTTCTAAAATTGGTTTGAGCAATGTGGCAGCATTATGGAATGAATGTGTCATTTCCCATGATGACTACTTTGATAAGACTAGTATGCACTTGCTGCTGTTCGATTTAAATATTTTAAATAAATCTTAAAAGAGTATTCTCATGTGATATTAAACACAAATACAAAATTTCATCAGGCATTACCATAATTGGAATTATGTTTTTATGTTTCTGTTTCAATGTTTTGAAATGCCTGTAGAAAACTTGATATTTTGTAGGAAAAGATATGTTAAAAAAAAACCCACAAAACTTCTTGATATTCCTGTATTTAATTTCCATCCAGTCCTTGTTAACTCCCATCACATTCATTCAATGTAAAAGATTTTTACTAAACAGTTGTATATATGCATACACTATATACAAAGCTAATAATTTATCAATACTATGAATATTTTAATATTTACTTTTCTCAGTTTTAATTTTTAAATTCGCAACCAAATGCCATTTCATAGTGGAATACTGATGCTTTCAAGTCTTAGAAACATAAAAGCTTCAAATGTGACTAGCCCAAAGAAAAGTGAAAAAGTTCTGCCCCCTTAAAATCAACCTAACACATCATACCTTAGTGCTGAAGTAGCATTTCCCTAATTTTGGCAGCGTGGGCTCTTTGGCCACCTGCTTGCACTAGGCCCCGAATAGCATTTTATTAACATTAAATTGCAGTAACCAGGATGTTACCACTGCTTGTACAGAGCAGCAGAATTCTTTTTCCCCATGCCGATATTATCTCTAGGCGTCAAAAAGACAAGACTGTGATCAGAAGCCAAATATGAAAAGTAGTCAGCTCCACAAATGAGAAAAGTCAAGGGCTTTTTAAAAATCAGGTCTTAAACAACCCCATTAACTAATACTACTTTATAAAACCAGATTGTCTCCACACTAGAAACTACTACCAAACGTGGTCCTTACAAGGGCTGGCAGCTTGAAATGGGTTACCAGCATGGTTCATCTTTTTCTTACTTTAGGCTTAAAAAAAAAAATGGAATCAGACCATGGCCCATGGCTATATCTGAGCATGGGTATTGGGCAGTGCTAAGGAAGAGACAGCGAAAAGACTTTAGGGTTCCAGTCTCAGCTAGCGGACTTTCCTACTATCCTCAGGAGTGGTCCATGTCTCCCCAGCGGAAATGTGGGCGAGGGAAAGTTATAAGGGCCCTGGGCTCTTCCTTTACCCAAGCCCCCAAAATGACACCGCAAACCACTTCCTTCTGGGAACTGAAAGTCATAAGCTTTAAGGGACAATGGAGCTCAATGTAGGCTTCAGAAAGATGGAGACAGTGAGATGAGATGAGAGAGGGAAGTGGGGGTGAGGGGATGCGCCCAGCCGGAGAGAGCTAACAGGGAGGTCAAGGCCAGGGACTCTGGGAGCCTGAGAAGGTCTGGGTCTTACAGAATCTGTCCAAACAGGCCAAAGCCCTCTGAGAAGCCCGAGGGGCGCATCTGAAAATCTAGGGCACCTATGGACACAGTGCCTTCGCTCTCCTGGGGAGGGGAGACAGTCCCCGCAGGAACCCTGCCCCCAAAGTGGCGCTTTTCCTGCCCTTAGAAAACCACAAACCCTCACGGAATGAAGCAAAACATGTATGGGGTGGTAGGACCGGAGGCAAAGTAGGTGTTCTGCAAACGTCGGGGTCGGGGACAGTTGGCAGAGATAAAGGGAGGCCCCCAGTTCGAGAAACTTTATTCGCCCCGGAACAGGGGGAGGAGGCAATATGCCTCCCCTAAGCAGCAAGCAGAAGAGGCCCGGAGCGGCGGCCAGCGGCGCCCCGCGTTCCTGGGGATTGCGGCCTGGGGCGAGGCCGCCGGGAGGTGGGGGTGGGGGGAGGCCAGGCCACGGCGGACCCGCGGAGAGCGCGGCCGGGCAGGCCGAGGCTGGGCTAGGCCTCGGGGGTCCGGACACACCCACCGCCGCGGCCGCAGCCCCGCTTACCTGCTCCTCCTCCGGGGTCAGCTCCGGCGCCATGTCGGGCTGGGGCGCGGTCGCGGGCTCCATCCCGCCGCCGCCGCCGCCGCCGCCGCCGCCGTTGCCCGGCGGTCAGAACTCGCCCGGGAGCGCGGGCAGCACCGTGCGGGGTGCCTCGGCGTCCGCGTCCCCGCGCCTCAGCAGCCCGGGGCCGGCTCGCGCATGGCTGGGCCGGCGGGGCCCGGCGCCCGCGGCGGCCGCAAACGCCGCTTCTGTTTCCTTAAAAGAAAGCTCTCAGAACTGTCGCTCTCTTCTGGGCGGAAATCCTTTTTTATTTTTCTTCGTTCCTTTCCTCAACACTCCCCCTCCTCTCCCGGAAAAAAAAAATACTGTAGGCGAGGAGCTAATAGGGATCAAAAAAGGAAACGGGAAATCAAGAACTTTCTGAGCCCGGAGCGAAGGGCCGCGGGGGAATTTTCCCGAAGGCCACCGGCCTCCTCGGCGTCCAGCGTCTCCAGCCGCGCTCCCTCCTCCAGAACGTGACGAGGAGTCCTCGGGGATCCGGGGCCCTGCGACCTGCGCCGCAGCCTCTCAGCCCGGTTCCTCAAAAGCCGCGGTGGCGGGAGGGAGGGAGAGAGGGAGGGAGCGAGGGAAACGCGCCCCCCTCCCGGCTCAGGGCCAGCGCTGCGGCCGCACAGCGTCCGCCCGAGCCCCCGCGGCTCCATTGAGAAACTGAGCGTCTCATTCACAAACAGGCGGCGAGGAGGGCCGGGCCGAGCACGGACACCGTCCGGGAGGGGGAGACAGAGAGGAGCCCGGGGGCGGGGGGAGCGGAGCTCGAGGAGGGGGACGCGGAGGGGAGGCGCGGGGGAGGGGAGACCCAGAGGAGCCCGGGCGGGGGAGGGGCTTCGGCCACTCTGGACCACGGGGAGCGAGAAAAAGGAAGAAGAAAGGCGTGTGAGGTTCCACGAAGTTAAGCTCCGTGGAGGAAGGAGAGAACACACGCGTTTGAAAACCGGCTGCGGACGGGCACCTGGCCTGGGGTTACTTGCTACTACCACTTACATACGGGAAACCCAAAATGCTCATCCATTTCCACGTGGCTTGCTGACTTAAAGATCTGGAAAGGTTGCTTGCAAGGTTCAGGAAGCGCCGGTGGAGGGAACAGACCTGCTAGCTAGTTGCTCCTCGTAGCTCGCTCTCTCCTGGCCGGTTGGATCCTGTAGCTCCGGTCCCTCAAAAACAGCATCTGATTTTGAACCTCTTTCAGGAATCATGCAGCTTTTGTAAGCCTTTGATTTTCACTAAGGCGAGCGCAGCAAAGAACTTCGCGGTCTTACAGGGTAGTCTTGGGAGTCAGTTTGGGGGTAAGGGGGGAATAGGAAAGGTAAGGCTGGGTCTGGTATGTTTTTGCATCATTCCAGACCAAAAATAAATACCCCCAAAAGGACCCAATCAACAAGTGAGTGCCACAGCTAGTCCCAAGGCCTGGAGAGCACACGGAGGCAAATAGGAGGAGTCTTAAGACAACTGAGAAAGATGCTCTGGGTTCTGATGTTCCTTCTAGGACTTGAAAAGCAATCTCTGACCTCACCTCATTTCTGCATCATGGAAATAGAAACTTTAGGCTGCCCTTGGTTAGAGAAGAAATTTTCGGTGCTTGGATCTGTTTGTATCTCAGGTAGGTTACCTATACCTTGTACCAATAAGGCTGACCCTAGGTTGAGTTCATCACCCTATACAGAAGTTACAGTTTCAATATTGCAACCACACACTCCTCTGGAAGATAATCTGTTTATTTAGCAAGTATATTTATATGCCAGGCACTGGGCTCGGCACTAGAGTTACAACAATGAACAAGGCAGTGGTCTCTGACATATGTAAGGATGTGGAATGAGCTATGTTATCAAGTGAAAAAATGCAAGACCCATTTGGTGTGCATAATATGCTGTCATATGTGTAAAGAAAAAAATGAATATGTATTTATTTGTAAACTTATTTATACATAGAAAAGCTTTGAGAGGATACACAGGAAAGATAGTGGTTGTTTCCCAGGATGGGAACTGGGATTCTAAGTAACAGAAGGGAGAAGAAAACTTTTCTCTACATGGTCCTTGTACATCTCTTAAGTTTTTTTTTTTTTAACTTTTTATTGAAGTATAATATACATTCAGAAAGGTGAAAATGTGTATGCAGCATGATGAATTGCATAAACTGAATACACCCATGTAACCTGCACACAGATCAAGCAATAGAACATTCCCAACTTGCCAAAGCCCTCCTTATGTCCCCTCCCAGTCACTATCATCAAGAGTAACTACTAGCTTGGCTTCTAACAACATAGTGTGTGTGTGTATTTAAATTTTGTGCATAGATGTATAACCTTTCCCAAAGAATTTTTGAATAGTAATATAAATGAATATAGTTTTTCTCTGTAAGCAGGCAAATGGCTCTAGGACTACGCTGGAATACAAAATGGCAGAACCTGAGTGGTACAAACCACAGAGTGGACACAGAAGAGGATGGAGCCTCTTAACCCACTGTTTACATTGTTACACTTGTTTTGCCCGGTGATCCTCAGGACATCAGGGGTTGGTCATTTATCTGAAGGTCACACAGCTAATTAATTAGTATTGAGCTAGAACTTGAATCCAAGCATTCTGACTCCTAGTGCAGGTATCAGTGGGGAAAGTTCAAAAAGGGAGAGGTTTAACAGCGAGAGCGAGAAGAGAGAACTCGGCAGAGCTTTCACAGGCACAGCTGTGTGTGTGGGCGTGTGGGTGTGTAAGGGAACAATTTTCCGGAACTGTTCCCTATCACAGTCCTATCAGGACAATGTTTGGAAGTTTCTGAGCAGAGACATGGGGAACAAAACCAAGTGTAAAGCTGGCTGGATTTGCTCTGAGTGGTAAATCTTAGGAGAATCAGAGTACAAGTCTTGCCTTTAACTGCTGGCTCCAACTAACGAAATCAAATATGATACTGTCATCCTGCTCAATAAAATCTTTGAGATTGCAGAACAGTTTGTAATACAAAAGACTGGAAACAATATAATGGCCCATCAAGAGGAAACTCAGTAAATAAATTATAGTACACACATACACTGAAATAGTAAGTTCACATGTATCATTACCATGTGCTGGACACTGTTCTAAATGCCTCATTCATCTAGTCCCACCATCACAGTATGAGACAGCTTAAGTTTTGATCTTCAAAAATATATGTAAGGTTGATCCATATGTATTGACATAGCTTTGGAGTTTTGAATGCTTGGCTGCAGGGCCTCAGAAGGAAGACTAGGGTATGGTTGGGGGGAGAGGGTACGGATGACAGACAAAATCACATTTTATTAAATTAACATGAAATGAAATCTGAAAGTGGAAAATAAATTACAATGAGGGAGCCTTGGGGGGAGGTGTGTTATGAGTTACACTTTTGTTTTTTGCTTTTAAAGCATAGGTTTCAGGTCTCTGTCTAGAAAGCTTATCCTCCCCTTTTTCCCACCTCCTTCACCAGACAAATCTGACTCATCCGTAAGGTTTCAGCTCAAAAGTCACTTCCTCAGCAATATCCTCCTTGACTGCTCCCTAAACTGACTCCCTGCTACTCTCTCCCCCAGCACCTTCTTGCTTTTTTATCAGAGAGCTGATCACAGTTTGTAGTTGTGCATGTTTCCATGTTCATTGGCCTAGTGTCCGCCTGCCCTAGCAGACTGTAAGCTCTAGGAAGGCAGGAACCACATCTGCCTTGTTGGCCCCTGTACCCTCAATGCCTAGAGCCTAGTACCTAGTCGGCAGGTCCTTCATAAATATGTATTGAATGACTCAATCAGTGAAAACAGCCGCCCTAACTCTGAGACCTCTATCTTACCATTTTCTCCTGCCTTTTTAAAATATTTGTTCGAGTCTAGGAATAGAGATACTTCTAAAGCTATGATTAGAATTTTGTAACCTTTCCCCCCAAACTCCTTTACTTCTAAAATCCAAAGCTCCTCTCAAATATTGCTCCAAAATATCTGCTGCCTATGAAAGAGACTTGTGTTATGTTATATACACGCTTTGGCTATAAAAGAGAAAAAAAAAATCTTATTGCCATTTTTCTAAAAGACAAACACAAAATAAATAAGGTCGTACCACTAACCAGGGTCTAGGATGAAAATTTTTTCTTGTTAACTCATAGGCCAATCACTAGGATGGCTGACCTACTGCTATTCTTTGCTTTTTCTTTCCTTTTTTCTCAAAGTAAAATATGATTTGGCTCCTTCCTCACACAAATCGTTCTCTCATCTGACATTCCTGCTTACCATTCCCAGATCACAGCTCAATCAGTCACTGAACTGTGTTACTTCCTATTGTCCAGAGTTTACCTCACACTCTGAAATGTAATTATTTGCTTACCTGTCTCTCACCCCATAGACCCTGAGCTCCTTGAGAGCGGGGACCATGTCTTATTCATTGGTCTCTCTTCAGAACCTAGCACAATGTATAGTACACAGCAGGCAGTGCTCAATCAATGTTTTCTGAAAGAAGGGGCCCATCCTTTTCTAGCAAACAAAGTCCAAGTCTTGCCAAAGAGTACCAAACAGGTACTCAGTTGCTCATGGGGAAACAATACAGAAGAGAGGTACCAACTGAGTTACATTACTCTCACTCACCTTGACTTACCTGTGTTAATGGGGAGACCAGAGCAGAATGGATACATTAGGTTCACAGATGGAAACTTGTTTGAGCAAGTTTCAATTTCCTCCCTTATAAAAAAACTTTTGTTAAATTTCCTAATGAGAAGCAGAAATGACAGATTTCAGTTCCATCTTTTATTTCCCAGTCTGACTGCAGAGGAAACCTGAAGGGCAAAAACAGAGGGAGAGACAGAAGACCTGGAAGACTGCCAGCTCACTGGGAGGTGGAGGGAGGAAGTTTGCTACAAATGCTAATGGCTTGTGCAAAATTCTAGCCAGAAGAGCTCTCCAGGTTTCAAAATTTGCCTTTTCCGGTTCCACACTTTCCCTCTTCCACACTTTCCCTCAAGATGGGGAGGATGTTTCTGGGCTGGGCCCAAAAGTGAGGCCTACCTCCCAGTTTCCCAGGCTGCCTCTGGCCACTCTTCTGCCCCATCAAAACAGATACAAAACACAACTTTTCAAAACAGCATCCCTTGGAATGGGTGTGAGAAACAAATGCACACATTCAACATTAGGGGACTCTGTCTCTTCCCTCAGATATTTGCTGCCTGAGGCCATTCTTAATTCACCTTCCCTGCTGCCAGCCTCCCAGCTCTCCCAGGCCCTCTACACCTTGCCTCCGCCTGTTATAAGAAAGCAGACCCTCCTGGGGAAGATGGGGCAGGGGATGAGTCACAATAAACCAAGGCCCAAGACCAAAATTCTCAGCCCTTGATGGGGAAACAACATTTTTAAATTAATCTAGTTCTTCTTTGATGTCAAGATTAGGTATAACAACAGAATCCCAAGACAAGATGGGACTCAAAAATCAACTCATCTTACCAAAGCAAGCAGTCACACTCCGGCTGAAATCTCAAGGTTTTTATCAACTTTTCCTGCCTTACTTATCAGAAGACATGAAACGAAAGACCACGTTGCTTAAAAGATATAGGGGGAGTTTCTGTTCATTTCCTATTAAAAAGGAAGTCTGTAGCTAGGAAAATGGTTTCTTTATTTCCTCCAATGTACGTAGTAAGAAGTTTTTAGGGTACCCTTTCACTCACGTTCACAGAATTAAATATAGTTCTTGTTCTTAGAAGTCTGCAGCGTCTCCAGCCACCTGTTAGCAGCACACCACACACCTCCACTCAGTCTTTTCTGCAGAATCACTCCTCCAGGCAGCAGAGAGGGGAGGGGCTCTCCTCTGGTCTGCATTCTCATTCTAGCTCATCATTTCATTCACTCAACCAACATTTATTTATACAACAAGTGCCAGGGATAATGCCAGGCACTGGGGATTTTTAAAATGTCCTTCAGCTCAGAGAACTTGCAAAATAATAAAGGAAGTATTAGTAAAGAATTTAACCTTGCCCAAAGAGAGGTTAGACTTTGCCCTTGGCTCCTGGGAAATAACCCTTTAAGCCCTCAGAATGTCCTGCCTAATAAAAGTGTCTGTTTTTATAAGGGGGGCCTTGACCACACCAGATAATCCAGCACTGTGACTTGGGGGAAGGGGGGCTTTGGATCATATGTTATCAGCTAGACCCCAAGACAGGCTGGAGACTGAAATTGGCCAACCAGGTTTGTGTGACAAAGCCCAAAGTTTTTATTAAACTTTGGACACCAAGGCTCAGGTGAGATTCTCTGGTTGGCAATACTCCATAATTGTCACACACAATTGCCAGGAAAATCAATGTTGTTCATGAATCCACTGGGAAAGGACAGGTGGAAGGTCTATGTTTGGAACTTGCCTGGATTCTGCCTTATGCATTTATTCTCTTGACTAACTTTAATCTGTTTCCTTTCACTGTGATAAACTGTAAATGTGAGTAAAACAGCTTTCAGTGAGTCTGTGAGTCCTTCTGGAGAATTATCAAACCAAAGAGTGGTCTTGGGGACTATCCCTAACTTTGGGAAATAGATATATAGTGGGATGGGGAGGGCACAAAGACAAGAATGGCTAATTCCACCTGCAGAGGTAAAATTTCAAACAGGTAACTGTTGAATGGAGTTTTTCAAAGATGAGTATATTCACCAGGTGAATGAAACCAGAGTGAAGAGGGATGGTTTTAGTGGGGGGAATGTATGAAACACATGTGTCTATACTGGGAACTGTAAAGCAGCATTGCTAGAGAGGAGGCAGCAAAGGAGACAAGGTATTTTACGAGATCAGACAGATACACTAAGGCCAGGTCGTGAAGAAACCTGCATATCAGGCCCAGAAGCTTCACATGTACCTTGTAGGCCGTCGGAAGTCCTTGAAGTAACATGACCAGATTTTCATTTTTAGAAAGGATCCCCCCTGCCAGCTGCTGTGACAGAGCTGGCTTAGATCGGGGGGTTGGGAGCTGGTGGCAGGGCAAGTAGGTAAGACACCCCCGCAGCGCCCCAGGTGAGAACGATGACGACCTGAATTAAGGCCTTAGACCGCAGAGGTAATTAAAGAGAGAGAGGTGGGATTTAAAGGACACGGCTACTCATTAGCTGTGAGAGGTACGAAATGGACAGGACTCATCAGAATGTCTCCTAGGTTCCTAGCTCGAGTGACTGACTAAATGCCATTAACAAGGACAAAGATCTCAGGAAGAACATGATTGAGAGGTCTGAGGGGGAAAGATAATGAGCTCATCTTGGGACATGCTGAGTCTGAAGTGACTGGGAGACTGGTAAGTAGTTAGATCTGTATCCACAGAGCTGGAGCTCAGAGAAGGCGTCAGCCCTTACCCAGCAGCTGAGTCAGGGAAGAGAAAGCCTGGGAAACGTCCCGGAGACTTGGGGAACACGAGACCACCAATCCCTTGAAGAGAGCACTTGCAGTGGGAGGAACAGAAGGCAGACTTCAGTGGGTTGAGACGAGTGAAAAGTGAGCTTGCAGAGAAATAGCAAATGTAGATAAACCACAGTCAAACAGAAACAGATTAGGTGGACAACAACTCTTCCGTGCAGGCATCAGAACCCAGGGTGGCTTTTCTAAGTTAACGGTGAAATAACCAAGACTACTTATTTTGTGTCAACTGGTTGAAGAGCCTGGTCTGTTCTAGATGCATGGGTTCCAGTGGCACTTCAGATGAAATAAGTGGCCTCAAATAGTAGTCCCTTGCTAACTCATGCCAAGCTGGCCCTCCAGCCAAGGCAAGGAGGGTGGGCCACACTCAGCAATGGTATCGCTTAGCATTCTTTGGTTGCAAGCGCAGAAATCAGCTCCAGCTAATTTAAGCAAGATGGAATTTACTGGACACTCACAGGTTTCATAGCAAGGATAAGAAATAGCCCCTGCCTTTCCATGGGCAAAATAAATGAAATCCAGCTGATTCACTCTTTGTTCCTCTGCTCAAGACAAATTCGTGGTGAGGAGCACATGATCGGCCCATTTTGAGTGATGAGCCCGGTGCTTAGCTGAAAGCGGGCAGTTCCCCCAGATTTCAGTCCCACCAGACCATACTGCATGGGGAAGAGATAATTCCACACAAAAGACACTGGGAGCTGTTCAGAAGGATAATCAGAAAACTAATATCCAATCACAGCAACTATGACACAACTATCTTTGAAAACGGTGGCAGGAGGTGGTTTTATAACTTGCAAAGAAATATAAACAGGAGACACATGCTATTCAGTGATCAACAGATAATTCTGGCTCCTCAGTTAAAACTCTGAGGAGTATTCCTCTGAGATACAGCCTTCAAGCTACTATTCAACAACATCAGGTTGTGCACGGTGATATGTTCTTTGACTCATGCATCTGTCCCCAGATTGTGTTCTCTGGGGAAGTAGTCCTTTCAGATCTGTTTATTTCTGGGCAGAGCCTGGTCAAGTCTCTACTGATACTAGCACGCACAGCTCCTGAAATGATACGGTTTGCTGCTGAGAACACAGACCACAGCCTTCAGAAGATCATTAAACAGAGACTAAACCTCTGAGCAGCCTACAACATGCTTCTTGGCAGAGGAATATGATGCTCCTATTACAGAACTGACCTCAATTCAGTGAAGAGTGTATTGATGTAGGCATGCTGAACTCTGCAGCCAGTCGGATCTTCACTGGGTTGAGGAAGAAGAGGGTTTCTTCCTTCTTCAGTTTTACAGAGTCAGCTTGAGCAGCTCTCTAAGAGCCCAACACTGAGGCTAGTTCCAGTGGTGTGCTGAATTTGTGTGATCAGTCTCCGCTTAACCACAACTTCTGCCCGGATCTGTTCCCAGAATTAATCAGCACAAAGAAACAACTGCATGTCAGACAAGATCTGACCTGGATCCCTCTGAAATTTTGTCCAAAATATTTTAGTCTGCTGGAGTGGAATAGTGAAGTCTTTTTGTACAACAAGAGAAGTCCTAGAAAAGCAGAAAGCAATATGGGGAGCAGATTGAGGCCACAGGAAATGGGACATGTTTCCTGAACACAGAACAGAAACTGCATAGTGTTAGACACCATCGTTCACGCCCTCCGCTGCCAAAGAGCCCTAGCTCACAAGCCTGAATGGACCCTCCTGCCTGAAGTGCTTCACTGGCTCCCTTTCATCCATGACATAAAATCCAAAACCTCTGCATAACACACAGGCCATTCAGTCAGGCCCACCTCTTTCTCTAGCCTCCTTTCCCAGTTTTCCAGCCCTACTTGACACTTGAGCCATCCTGAACCTACTTCAGGTCCCGGAGCAAGTCCTGTCCAGCTCTGGAGGGGTGCAACTCCATGCCCTCTTGCCTCTGTGAGAAACTCCTCCCCTCTCTGTCTGCAGAGCATGTTTCTTTCCCTCCTCTGAGCCTCAGCCCAGCTCTGACCACCTGAGAAACCTTGCTCTGCTCTTCCCAGCCCCACCCCCAACGCTCTATGCACCTTTCTGCACTAAAGCAGTCATCCCCCCATCTTGGCACACTCTGCGTGCTGGTGGATTTATTTTCTCACTAGATGGTGAGCTTCTCAAAGGCAGGGATGGAGTCCAGTCCATCTCCATAACTCACTCTGCATCACAAGAGCCTAGCACAAGGCTTATCTTCTGGAAGGTGCTCAAATGTTTGCTGAAGTAGTGAATGAACTCCATTTGCATTTTATCTCTGGCTGTGTCTAAACCAAAGAAAATCACACTTTTCTGAGAAGAGGGAACATATTCAAATACCAAGAACTGCAGTTCCTGGTAAAACCTTTTAGAAAATGACGTTACCAACAGCAGCAACTGGAAACTCAGCAAAAAGCTTAAGTGCTAAAAACAGAGTGAAGCGGGCCAAGACTTGAACAGTCACAGTTTAGGTAGCCTGGGGGTGAGGGTGGAGGGGAGGTGGGGGGGGAAATCCCTGACTGTCTAAAGTTTAAGAATCACAAACGACTTCTTTCTGAAGAATTACATATATTTACATCGTGGATCTGGGATACATTTTCACAGGAGTTGCTGCTCAAATCTGAAGACCACTCAGTCTGGGAACCCCCCCCCCCCCGCAACTGTCAGAGCCAGCACTTCAGATAGGAGATAAGCTCTTTCCAGCTGAAGTGGCTTTGGAAAGTCTGCTCTAAAATGAAGTCACCTTGTTGTTGCCACTGTCCTTCTCCCCAGCCTTCCTCCTGGGACCAGGCTCCATCCTGTGACTCCCAGCAGAGGCCGCCCTCTCTAGTTCTCCATGCAGCTCCCCGCGCGGTCAGGGCTATGGGGCGGGCTCTCCAGCCTGGGCGTGGACAGGTGCTCCAACTCATAGCGTCCATTCCCGGAGGCCTTGTGTGTGAGCTTCTCCTTTATGCCCTCCTTCTGGCTCTTCTTATGCTCAATAATCTGCTGGAGCTGGTGCCCAGCATATTCTGGCTTGGTGGTCAGTGGGCCAGCTGGCACAGCTACGCCGAGAACATCTGACACCATGTAGGGGCGCAGCCAGCCCACCAGAGGAGTGCTTCCAGGGCTGTAGTGGGCCTGCCTGTGGTAGAAGAGAAGCCCGTCTACCTGCAAGAGAGGAGAGCAGGGATCAGCGACTTCTGGGGTCGCGCGTTGCCAGGAGAGCTACCCACACAGGGGCAGCTCTTGTGGTCCATCTCTTTTTTCTGAGAGAGTCCTTGTTTCTCACACATAAATTTCTCTAAATGAAGAAATAATCTAGAAAGCTAAATTTTGCAAAATAAAAATATAAACAGTACTTTCCTATTTACAGGGTGCGTCCCTAGCCACTATTTCACCCTCTTACCAATCACGAAAGTGTTTGAGAGATGGCGCTGCTCAGGCGCAGGGAGCTCTGAGGCCTCCCTCAAACACCTAGTGAGTATGAACTCAGAAATTCAAACTGAACCCAGGTCTTCTCTCCCCAAATCTCACGCACTTTCCACCACCCAGAGGTCTCTGTCGTGGGGGATGTGTTCCACACAGGGAACACAGCAGGGGAACAGAACAGGCCCCTCCAAGACGCTGGCCTGCTGAGCGTGGGGTAGTACTGTCAAGCAGCCCCGCTCCCCAGCCGTGGTTGGCTGCCTAACCTCCCCCTAAATTGCTTGTGAGCTATGTTCTGGGAAACTCAGTTTTTCTCAACGGGAAGACCTCCCACAGTCCCATATTTTCTTTTCTGTGATTCAGTGACTCATCTCTAAAAAGCATTTATTGTCACTGGGGCATAAGGGTTATAAATAAAGATGGTGTTCTTACCACCTTCTTAATTGACTCCCAGAAATGAAGGCAACTCAGCCTTTGCCATATCCTCATTCGGGAAGCTGTGATCCTTTTAGCAAAATTATATCCAGTTCAAGCAAATACTTGAGGGTGACTAGGCAGAATTTTAAAGGATGTGATGGGCAAAGGAAGTCTGCTTGTTGAGCCTGGAGAGGGTAACTGCAGGTTCTGAGGATGGCAAAAGACTGCCCAGGACTGAGGAGATTCTGGGGACATGAGACTTTCTGTGCTAACACTGGGGAAGTCCTGGGCAAACTGGGACGAGCTGGTCACCCTGCCAAGCACTGCCATCCCCGGGGACCATTTGCTCTTTGGAGGAAGGAAGGATTAGGCGTTCACACCCCTGCAATTTGAGTCACAGGAGCCCCTTTATTTTACAACCAACTGTGACAGTCAAACAGGGGGCCTGGTTCTCAGGCTTGTAGCAGAAAGAGGCACACAAGGAGGACCTAGGAATGGAAGCCTGACCCCTCTCTGGCCCAGTTTCTCCATCTATAAAACAAAGGAGTTAGACGAGCTGTCCCTTCAGGGCCCTTCCAGCTCTGGCATCCTGATTATCTGGCAAGGGGGAGATGAGGCTCTGAAGGGCCACTTAGCACATCCTTTCCCAGAAGTCGGCTTTCAGCCTTTCTCTGATGGTTTGACACAGCAAAGTCAGAGGATCTCCTAAGACTCTGGGTAACCAAGTTTCCCTGTGTCCTACAATCACATCACAGCAATAAAGACAATGGTTTTGTTACCTCAAAAGGGAAATCCATTGACAGCACCTTAAACAGGCTCTCGGGAGTACAAGGGAAATTCTTTAGCCCCACAAATTTGAACTAAAATATAAATTAGAACAAAGAATTAGTATATGTTACAAACAATATTGGTTCCAGCAACTAAAGAGCTACATCAAAGAAGAAAAGTTTTTAGTCTCATCCTCCCGTACCTGCTCCCCTCTACCTGCCTCTGAATTACTAGGTCAGTGGTTCTCAACTGTGTTTGGTGCATGAGAACAATCTGGAGAACTTTTAAAAAGACTGATGCCCAGGCCTCACACCACGATTCTTACTGAACTGATCTGGGGCAGGGCCCAGGCATTTTTTAAAAGCTTTCCAGTTGATTTTAACACATAGTCAGGACTGAGAACCTCTGCCCTGTGCTGGTTTTAGGGGTTCCATGTTATTCTCCCAGCCTTATGACAGTTGCCCTTGATGAAGGGCTAGTGAAGCCCCTTTCACACCAGCAAGGAGTTTTTAGACTGAAGCAATATAACAAGGTAGTTCAGACTACAACCTCTGAAGTCAGGCTGCCTGGGTTTGAATCCCAGCCCTGCCAGTAATCTCCATGTGCCTCCATTTTCCCATCTGTGAAAAAGGATAATAAAAGCATCTACTTCATTGGGTGGTTGTGCAGATTCAACACGGTAACACACGGAGAGCAGGTAGAACAGCATCTCAGAAGGCAGCACCCACGTCCCCCTTCCTCAGTGCCTGTGCTTCCAGGACCGTATTGATAACGTCACTGGGAGTACTGACACCCTTTCTTGTCCTTTAACTGGTTGTCCAACTGCCTTTAAAAATGCAAGCAACCCAAGCAAACGCCAGTCTACAGGGCTTAACTAACAAAATGCAATGAAAATAGCTGTCCCGTATTCATCACTGGGCAAAGAGCAAAGACCTCTGGGCTGTGGGACCCTGGGGAAGGCAGTCCCCTCTCTGAGCCTATAGTCTCACCTGTAAAATGAGAGAACTGACTAGATAAGGTGGCTCTCAGCTCAGATACAAAAGCAGAGGCTCTCAAAGTGTGGCCCATGATTTCTTCTGTGGACCAGCAACATCAGGATCACTGGGGAACTTGTTAGAAGTACAAACTCCCAGGCTTCACCCCAGATCTACTGCGTCAGAAACTCCGGAGGTGAGGCCCAGGGGCCTACGCTTTACCAAGCCTCCGGGGGCTGCTGGTGCATGCTGCGGTTTGAGAGCCACTGTATGAGAATTCTAAATAGCATTATTAATAAAAGCAATTATTAGCATTTCATATCAACCACTATTTATTGAGCACTCACTGTAAGTATTATACAAGGAAGACTTGTGTATTTATATCATTTGGTTCTTAAAACAACCCTGTAAAGTAGGTGTTATTAACCCTATTATACATACAGATGAAGAAACTAAGGCCAAGTGAGGTTATTAACTTAACCTAATAATCGTTAAGGCCAAAACTGGAATCCGCGTAACTGTTAAGTCCACACTTTTCCCACTATGCCATGCTGTCTCCAAAAAAAAAAAAAAAAAAAAAGATAGTTTCATTCATAAAGATTATATTTAGATAACAGACCAATTCAAACCAATCCACAGACAGAACTCTGCAACCCTAACCCCAGGCCTTACAGGATTGAGCTTGGCCTTCTCTCCCAGTCCTTCTTCTTCTAGTAACTTTGAATGCATCCAGTAGAATCGGAAATCGGTCTGTCACAGAGAAGAGAAAGATGAAATACTGCTCACCTCAGGCTACAATATGAACAAAAACACCCCACTCCAAACAGCTACTGACGGTCAAGGTATAGGTTTCCAGTTATAATATAAAGAAGTTCTAGGGACGGAATGTACAATTCAATGACCATAGTTAACTCTGCTGCATGGCATATATGAGATCAGTTAGGAGAGTGAATCCTGAGAGTTCTCATCACAAACAAGCAGACAAAAACACTTCCTTATTTTTTCTTTTCTTCTTTAATCCATACGAGATGATGGATGTTAACTAAACTTATTGTGGTAATTATTTCACAACATATTAAGTCAAATCATTACGCCTAAATGTTACGCCTTAGACCTACGCACTGTCGCATGTCAGTCACTGCAATAAAACTGGGGAAAAAACAGCCACCTGATTTATTAAGACCCTTCTCTCATTACACTCATTTCTCTGAAAACACTGCCGTAAGGTCAGGAAGATGTTTACAAACTCTTCTAATATTTTTTTCTTGAAATCTAATAGGATTATTAATAGCAGTAATAGCAACATTTGTCACTGAAGGCCTACTACGTCTCAGGCTCCACGCTAAGGATTCTACACACGTAATCGTACTAATCCTCAACCACCCTCTAAGAATTACATTCTCTCCGTCTTACAGGTGAGAACTGAGGCTCAGAGGGATTACATCGCTTGCCCAGGTGCACAGAGAAATGGCGTAGGACCAGGACTCCCCAATGCAAAAGCGTATTATGTTAACCTTGGTTTTATTTTAATCCTGAGGATTAGAAACTACTTTATAGTTTTAACTTTCATAAATGACTTTATTCTGAGCTGCTATTTATCTGAATTACTGATATGTACCCTTCTGTAGTTATTTAGGGCCTTTTCTTTTTTTTCTTTAAAATTCTAAAAGTAAAATTAAAAAAAATAACTCACAGTCTTTTCTTCATATTACCAAAATATAGGTGGCTTTATTTACCAAATGTGTAGGTTGTGAATGCATGTTATGAAACATCCTTCAACAGAATTAAAGGAAAACGTCTTCTGGACTGAACTTCCGAGCTCTGGATTTGAGGCTTGGCTCTGCCTCTGGGCAAGGTACTTAATTAACACCTGTGCCTCTCAGCTTCCATCTCTCCATGAGGAGGAATAACAGCAGTAGATACTCACCTTTCAGAGCTGTTGTAAGAGAGTCAATGAGATCATGCTCACAAAGAGCTTAGCAACGCAAGACTTGGCTATAATTTTTTGAAGGAGGTGCATGTGAGAATTCGGAGGCACCACCATCTAGCATGACTTGGAAACTCAGCTCGGGGTCATGACCGTGGAAAGAAGTGGCCTTTGGTGATAACCTGTGACTCTCACACCCAGGCCTGAATGAGGATCTCCCTTGGTTTCTGGTTCAGTAGGTCTAAGAATCTGCATTTCTAACAACTTTCTGAGGCCACACACAGAATCACTTGATAAATCAGTTGACAGGCGGCACAGAAAACCCACCACTGTAAAACCAGGACAAGGGACAACAATGGGGGAGCCTAGGAGCAGAGATGGAGCCTGTGGGGTAACCTAGCTGCTCCCTGATGACAGCCACTATCACTGGTAAGAATCACCAATCTGAGAAGAACACTGTGGGAAGAATCCTGGGGGGCGGGGGTTTCTCCTCACCTGGAAAATCTCCTTCTAGAGCCAGCCCCTCAGAGATTTGAGGCTTCAGTGTCACACCAAGGAGGCCCTGACATTTTCAGGTGGTGTGGTTGGTGAAGGAGTGGAGGTGGCAGAAGTCTATTCGATGGTGCTTAACATTCCGTCTTCTCTTCCCTGTGCCGCCTGCGTCCCCGTCACCCACGCTCTTCGCTGCCAGCGATCCTCCCACACTCTGGAGAGGGGAGGGGGCGGCTGCAGCTTCTGGAGCCTACCCCTCTGCGCTGTTTCTCTTTCCTCCCCTCAAGTGCTATACTTTCCTTAGTTCCTCCTACTTCTTTTTAAAAATGAAGCTAATTTAAACACACTCAAAGATGCGAGGAACCTTAGATAATGCTCTTGATATACCACATCCTGTACACACCAAGAAGCTGGTCACGTACCAAACCCACATGCTGAGCCACTCTCCTGGGAGGAGAGGAGAAAACAGGAGAAGCCATGGGAGGAGTACCAGTCCTCACCTGGCAGTCATAAAAAGGGTGTCCCCGCCAGCACATCACGTCCAGAACGTAGTAGGTCTGGTTCACCTCACTGTAAATGCAGTCCAGAATGGTGTAGTCTGGGCACACGAAGCAGACAGTCAGGACAGGGTTCCCCCACTACACTCTAGGGAGCCCCATCTTAGGGGATTGGGAACTGAGCCCAACAACCCTCCGTGCTCACAGCGAGGAGCAGCACTAAGGGCTAAGGATTCCTTAGGGACAAAGTTCCTCGTGGCCTTTCCAGGCTACCTGGTGCAGCTTGAAGGAGACCTGAGGTATGACAGCCCGAGAGGACAAAGGCAACACTCAAGCCAAGCGGGAATTCTGAACTTGCAGGTAAACTGGGACATTAACTCACCTTAGAGAAGCCTGAGTTTAAAAACAAGTAATCTTCCATTTTCGTTCACAATTACTTTTTGAGTTCCTGTCATAGGCACTGTGTTCTGTGGGGAATACTAACTATAAGCAGTCCTTGCCTTTAAGGAAGTTACAATTCAGTTAAGGAGTTAAGATGATTGCAGAGGAAAGAACCAAGAGCTGAACTGTGCAGCACAAACTAAGAGAAACAGAAGTTCCAGGAAAAGGAGACTGGACCACTGGGAAGGGCCTCATGGAAGATATGGGATATGAACAGTCTCCGGGGATCAGAGGACTAAAACAAAAGTGATGAGGGGAGGTGGGAGGACATTTCAGGCTGGAGTGCTGAAGAGGCACGAGCAAAGGCCCCGAGGCAGAATGAAGTGGGCGCATGCTGGGGGCAAGGAAGTAAGCCAGCTGAGCAGAGCGGAGGGTAGGGAGTGGGGGGAAGATGTGAGAATGGGTGGGCCAAGCCCCGCATGGGGAGGGTTCAGAAGCCAACAGAGAAGTCTGGGCTCAGCACAGAGAATATGAGGAACCACCACAGGAGCCTGAGCCAGCAGAGAAGCGGGCAAGGTTGAGACCCAGCTCGGCCAATTCCTCACTGAATGACTGTGGTCAAATTACCTAACCTTCGTGATCTTAGTCTCCTCAGCTGGGCCCGGGTGGGAGGGAGAAAATAAGGTTAGGGATGATAAGGAGAAAAGGGAAGCTGGCAGGGAAGCCCCACAACAGCTTCCCATCCATTACACTTGGCCTTCTCAGGGCCTTTCCCCAGAAAACCGCACCCGTCACCTTGAGACGGAAGTCCAAGGGAAAGGCCCGTTGACTTTAACTCAGGGATTTATTGCCCAGCAGGCCTCACAGAGGTGCCTCTGTTCTGCAGCTGAGGAGGCCTGACCCTGAAGGAAAGTGAGCGGGCAGAGGGTATCTGTGCGCAGTCTGACAGGCATGCTTTCAAAGTGGGTCTTTAAAACAGCTAGCCAAGCATCTAACCAAGCACTGTCTTTACTGATTACAAAATGGAATAGACAGACAACTGTACGTGCGCACCTTTCGCCGTTGTTGCGTGTCGCCTGTTGCCTCCTGGCAGAAGGGAAGGGAACCTGTTGACGCAGTGGCCGCTCTTGGTGTAGGCACTGGTGGAGCCCTGTGTGGAGAGGCAGTTACCATTCTTACTAGGCAGCAAGGTCTCCTCCCCCTCTTGCTTCCACATTCTGCAGGGGTGTCATGAGCCCAAAGACGGCTGTCACCAAAACCCTCCTGCAGGAAAGCGTTTCAGTCCCACGTCGGGCACAGCCGTGGTGGCAGGTGAGGAACACGGGGTGGCATAGGCCACGCCCACAGGTCTGGACACGCTGGCGCCGAGAGCGGGAGCGGCTACTCACCCTGGAGGCCACGATTAGGGCTCTTTTTCCAACAGGGCACACGACCACAATCCACTCCTGCCCCAAATCTGAAGGGACGTCAATTAACCACTCAGAGAGCATTAACTGGAAATACAAAAAATAGTGTTAAAAATCAACAGGGGGTGCTGCTCCAATGTTCACAATGACAAAGAATTCACGCCCTCTATACACAATGAACAAACATAAAAAAAAAATGAGAACAGAGAGGGGTGACAGTGGGACCTCTACCCCACTAGCTCTCAGTAGTCAACCGTCTCCTGCTTACATGCACTTCAGCTTTGCACCCTCATTACCTGCATCCACCCCCTTCTTACTGCCTCACCTCCTGTATCTGGGGGATGGGACCCCCTTCATTTCCTTACTTTGTCCACCCACCTACCATTATCACAACCATTACCTTCCAAGGGCTATACCGCAGAGATGAATGAAGTCCCTGACCTTGAGATGCTCTAAACTAGAGCACCACTTTCCAAACTAGTGACCCAAATACTGTACTAAAGGAAGTCAGGAAATCTCCCTTTAAAAAAACAAAAAAGGCAGTGGGGAAATGGTTTTGAAAAGATGAACTCCCCTACTTGGCACTAGTCCCTCCCACCTGTACAAAGACTGGGGCCCACCAGTTAATCCCTCCCGTGGAATCTCTCCCATCTCTCCTTCCCCTTAGGTCACAAAATACTCAGCCCCTAATCTTCAAAACCAAGACAAAAATGAAAACCTTTTACCACTCTACATTTCTATTAAGCAACTTCTTATTTCTTGCTGCTGCCTTCCCACCTACTCTGACACCCTCAGCCCAGAGTTGCTACCCTACAGCCCTGCTAAAGGCCCTCAGTGACCTCCTTGCAGCCAAGTACCTCTCCTCCCTCACCACCCCCTCCTCCTCCTCTGACGCCGCCAGTCACATCATCCGCCTTGATACATGCTCCCTTGCCCCTTGACACAGTGCTATTCTGTTTTTCGTCCAAACATTCCTCCTCACACTCCCCCCAAACACGTAGATAATCTTCAGGGGGCTGTTTTAGGTCCCCCTTTCTTTTCCCTTAGATGCTGCCCCACACCCCCTCATCCTGTGGGGGTGGATCTCATCCACTTCTGGTTAGCTTCACTTGTCATTTCTAAGAGGATGCCTCCCAGTTCTCTTCCTTTTTCATCCTCAGACTTCTTTCCTTTCCTGCAAACCTCTATTTCCAGCTGTCCACTTGGTCTCTTCCTCTGCTTGTCCTCTCTGCACCTCAAACTCAGCACATCCAAAACGGAATTCACTGCCTTCCGCTGCCCAAGTACTTCCCACCCCTGAAACACCCACCTTCCCCTTCTGCGTTCTGTGCCCTGTTAATATCATCACCACGCTCTCTGTTATTGAATCTTAAACCCAAGCATAATCAATATTCCCTTAAAGAATAGTAGTAATACAATACCAAAAGCACAAATGATAAAACAAAAAATAAATCAGACTACATCAAAATGTAAAACTTCTATGCTGCCAAAAATATCATCAAGAAAGTGAAAAGAAAACCCACAGAATGAGAGAAAATATTGGAAAATCATATATCTGAAAAGGAACTTATATCCGGAATATATAAAGAACTCATATTACTCAATAATAAAAGACAAATTACCCAATTTTTAAATGGGCAAAAGGGTTTGAATAGACATTTTTCCAAAGAAAATAAACAAATGGCTAAAAAGCACTTGCAAAGAAGCTCACCATCGTTAGTCATTAGGGAAATGCACATCAGAGCCAGGAGCCACCACTTCACACCCACTAGGATGGCTCTCCTTAAAAGGACGGACAATGACAAGTACTGGCAAAGATGTGGAGAAACTGGAACCCCTACACGTTGCTGGCAGGAATGTAAATGGTGTAGTCACTTTGGAAAGCAGTCTGGTAGCTCCTCAAAAGGTTAAACACAGAGTTACCACGTGGCCGAGTAACTCCACTCTCAGGTATATACCCAAGAGCAATGAGAATATACGTCCAAGCAAAAAGATGTAAATAAATGTTCATAGCAGCATTATTCATAACAGCCCAAAAGTGGAAACAACTCAAATGGCCATCAACTGATGAATGGATAAACAAAATGTGGTGTATCTATACAACAGAATATTATTTGACAGGGGATGAAAAGGAATGAAGTTCTAACACATGCTACAACATGAATAAACCTTGAAAATCTTGTGCTAAGTGAAAGAAGCCAGACACAAAAGGACACATCTCATATGATTTCATTTATAAGAAACGTCCAGAACAGGCAAATTGGCAAATCCATAGAGACAGAGAGTACATTAGTGACTGCCAGGGTCTGCAAGGAAGGGGAGATGGAGAGTGGCTGTTAATGGTTGTGAAAATATTCTGGAATTAGATAGTGGTGATGGTTGCGCAACTCTGTGAATTACTAAAAAAAACAACACTGAATTGTACACTATAAATAAGTGAATCGTATGGTATGTAAATTATATCTCAATATGGCTGCTTAAAAAAACAGCAGTGAGGCATTTGTTCTGGGCTCTGGGCTAGGTATTTAAGGCTCACTATCTCACTCGATCCTTCTAACAATCCTGAGTGGAAGGTTTTATAGATAAGAAACTAGAGACTTATGGGTGGCTAAGTAATTTGTTCATGGTCAGCACAGAGCCTGGCTTTGAGGTCAGGGCTATGTGACTTTGGAGCTTAAACCCTTACCCGCTGCTCATACTGCCTCTCCCAGCCAACCCACCGCTGGCTAGTTCTGTCCGGGCAACACTCCTCAGACTCACGACCTCTTTTCCCTCCCACTTTCATGGGCCTCGGCACCCATCATATCTTCTAGCAAACCTCAGCCCCCTGCCACACCCTCTCTCTTCTAGGCCTTTCTACACACTGATGTGGGAGTCATCACACAAGGTCCCAATTCTGTCCCTGGCTCAAAAATTCTTAGTGGTTCCTCACAATCTAGAACAGAGTCTAAACCCCTGTACGTGTTTCTGCTCTACTCCTCCCCCACCCCACGCTGCTCCATCCTCACGGGCCTGCAAACCCGCCCTGAGCACACCACGTGCTCCCCTCCCACATCTGGGCTCTTGCTCAGTGTGTTCCTGCTGCCTGGGACGCCCTGGAATGCTCTGTACCTCTACCTGTCAGTGTCTTATCCGCATTTCAAAGCTGCCTCTTCTTTCTTTCTTTTTTTTTCCATTGCAGTATAGTTGATTTACAATGTTGTGCTAGTTTCAGGTGTGGAGCAAAGTGAGTCAGTAATATGTATATTCTTTTCTAGATTCTTTTCATTATAGGTTACTGTAAGACATTGAATATAGTTCCCTGTGCTATACAGCAGGACCTTGTTGTTTACCTACTTTGTATATACAGTGTGTATATGTTCGTCTCAACCTCCTAATTTATCCCTCCTCTCCCTTTCCCCTTTGGTAACCACAGTTTGTTTTCTATGTCTGTGAGTCTATTTCTGGTTTGTAAATAAGTTCATTTCTATCACTTTTTTTTAGATTCCATTTATAAGTGATATCATATGATGTTTATCCTTCTCTGACTTACTTCACTTAATGTAATAATCTCTAGGTCCATGTTGCTGCAAATGGCATTATTTCATTATTTTTTATGAAAGTTGCCTCCTCTTTTATTAACTTTTTCCTGATTTTGTAAGCCTGCTTCCTTCCCTGCTGGAAGCTAATTTCACTTTCTTATAGCAAAAAACATAAACTACACTTATTCTAGGAGTGCAAAGGCTATTTCCAGCCCATGTCTGTCTTCCCCACAGCACAGCCTGGTTTAACATACAGCAGGGCCTTCAGCAATGCGTTCAATTGCACTTTGTCACAGAAGGTGTTGTCTGTGCTGCATTTGGGGCAGAGAAAGAGGATGGGAGTGTGGACACCCAGGAACCATACTCTAAAGGTGGGAGAGGATTCTGAGGTGACAAAACACCTGGGTTACAGATAAGTATTCAACAGCAGGGTAGACACGTGGCTCCACTCAGACGCATACCCTGCCTTCTGGAGTACCTGAGCTGCCTAGAGCGCTGGACAGTCTCCATGCCTGCCTCCCCTATGGCGCCACAAGCCACACTGGTTTCCTCTCTGGAGCCAACAGGGCACCCAGTCAAGTCTGCTATACTGATCTGTTGTTTCATAGCCTCAAACTCACCTAGGCCAACTGGCTGGCCTAGGGTGGCTGGGCAGGCTTCCAGTGTTTAAGGGCAGCTGTATTTCCCACCTTCTACCATCTGAGCATGAAGATCCAAGACTGGCATCTTAGTCCACTGCTTGGGAAAGACCACCAACCTGGGAGGTGGGGTGGGAGACAGTGCTGGGCTGGGCAGGCCTGATCCAGACGTGCTGTGTAACGTCTGGTAAAGAATGACAAGTGCATGGAGTCAGCTAATACGTCAATAGCTCAGGGGCTTTTTTACAGCAGGCTGGCAGCTCTGTAACAGCACAGGGTAGTGGTTCCCAAACCCACGACCCAGACTCCATCAGGGACCCCAGTCAGCACACAGAACTGTCAGCCGTCTCTTTTCACCCCATAAATGTCACACATTTCAGCAGTCCCTATTTCTTCTCCTGCCTCACTCTCCTCTCTTCATGGCAAGTAAAGAGCTTTGACTCTCTGCCCAGTAAAGGGAGTGGGACCTGCTGTACCTAATCTTTTCTGGGCCACTCACTTGATTGGCATAGCGTTTTGGTAACTTCTTGCCAGTGTCAATGTCCATTTCTTCATCATCTTTCTTTTCTTCTTCTTCCTCACTGTCCATCCCTGTCCAGTCATCTTCAGCCAGTCTTCGGGCATGGTTCACATAATCCAGCCGCTTGCTGGGGAAAGAAAAGGCATAAGGACAGGTCTTTATGTTTTACACAAAGATCGCCTACAATGTGACAGATTTAATTCAAAGTCTCCAAATTCAGGAGCAACTTGGGAACTCTGGTGGGAGTAAGAGATGATAGAATTTCCTCTGTGAGGCTTAACTAGTGACCACCTCTTCACAGATCCTAAATAGGAAACCCCCCTCTGAACACACCCAACCTTCCTTCCTAGGAATGGACAAAGTAGAATATTTAAAGGAATTTTCAAAGTTTGCTGCTAACACCACTCCCACCCACCCCACAGACTCCCAACTTCACCCTAGGTGACAGCTGACACTCCCCTGCCCAGCAGATAGCTAGTCTGAAGGCCCCCAGGGATTGTAGAGAGGATACACTGAGACGCAGTGAGAAATCTGAGACAAAGAAAGACAGCTTCTGGGGCTTTCTGAGGAGCAGCCAGGCCTTTCTCGAGTTTCTGTCTAACTTTTTAAAAGCCCACTTAAAAAAAAAACGAAGGAAGTCTGAGCGAAGAAGCATAGATTTTACTTAGTAATAATGTATCAGTATTGGTTCATTAGTTGTAACAAGTGTAAGATGTTAACACTATAGGAAACAGTGTGCAGGGTACATGGAACTCTGTACTGCACAACTTTTCCGTATACTAAATTTATTCAAAAATAAAAAGCTTATTGGAAAAAATGGCCACTTAGTTTACGATTTAATATCTTTTATTTGTTTCCCTTTATCGTTATCCTCCCCTTTTTTAAAACTACATATTCCAGAAAGTTTAGGAAATTAAGACAGAAGAAAAAGAATCTTTTGGAACCTGATTGTTTCCAACTGATTTGTAGATACCATGTCACCGCCTACGCCTGGTTTCCTCAAAGCTAAGGCAAGAGATCAGCCACTGAAGCAGTGAGATCAACTCAGCTGGTTTCTTCTCAAACACACACACACGTATTCATGCCTATCAGTGCAAAGGCGCACGCCAGAGACAGCATGATGTACTTACTTATGTGTGAAAGGATGCCTGTCTGTGGTTATTTCCCTGTCATTGTTTGTAATCACAAGAGAAGGAAACTTCCCAGATTACCAACAGTAGGGGACTGGTTAGATTACATTATCCATTAGTGGAGTACCTGGCATCATAAGAAAGGAGGTAGCAGTTTATAAACTGACGCAGAATCGCTTCAGAAAACAGTTAAATAAATGTGCAGAACAGTGTATTGCACACTGCTACGGCTGTTCAGAGAAAGGTTATGTCCACATACAACCACACGCTTGCTCATACCTGCATAGGACATCTTTAGAAGAATATATAAGAAACTACCAATATGACAGGAACTTGATGTCTAGAAGAAAGATTTGGGAGGGAAATTTTTCACCATATAGTCTTTTATATATTTTGCACTTTCAACCATAGGAAAGTATTACCTATTCCAAACTAATTAATCATAATTTTAAAAAAATGGGAGATGAGGGGAGTAAGGGTGATCTGAGAATGTGATGTGCAAGCACACAGGCAACCATCTCAGCTAAACACATCTAGTGAGGAAGCAGTGGGCAACACACAGACTGTATGGAAGCTGTTACCAGTTTCTCCTGATCCCTAATTCCTGAATTCACTACCCAGAAGAGCCCTGTGCTGCACTGAGAGTAAAAGGGCAGGCCCTGCCTTCAGAGCAGCTCAGCCTCAAATGCTCTTATCCTGCTCTCCCCCTTTCCCTGTTTGCTCATCCTGGCATTGAGAACCAAGTGCATGGAAGACATTTCCTCAGATTCCCAGCGGAATTATTTGCCTTGAACTCCCAAGGGCTCCACAGAAACATTTGGGCTGAAGGAAGACAGGAAGACCACACCAACGCCAGGATTCAGAGTGCAGGAGAAGCCACACAGGGAATGTGGGGAGTGGAAGTCTGGGCGTGACTTTCACAAATCCCTAAACTGCAAAGCTCAGTACTGCTGCCAGGAAAAAGAAAAATAAAAACTTAACCAAATAATTGACGTTTTGCTTTCAAACTTCAGTCTCTCCCTATTTCCTCATTTATTCCCAAGCTCTGGGTAGAAAGGATGTCTACCTCTGCCAGTTTCATCCCTCACAACCGTGTGGGCAAGAAACCAGCCTACAAGGGGTCCACTTTGAAGGGGGTTCCTTAGAGACAAGCCTGGAGCCTCCCGAAGGGTTCACAGCTCTCATCCTGCAGGAAGAAGCCAAGGAGTTAAAGCATCCCTTACGATTTCTGCAATTCCAGTAACCGGCGGCGCCGCTCACTCTGCTCCAAGGAGCTGTACTTGGACTTGTACTGGGACAGGCGGGGGTGTGGGGCAGCTGTGCTGTTCAGATCTTGAGACACAGAAAAGCTACTAGCCAGGGCTTGACTCAGCTCTTCCATCCTCCCTACAAAGGAAAACATAAGAAAATGGTTTGCTCACTTCATATCACCACTTCCCATGTACATGCTGTAATATGATGGCTACATTCCGAGAAAAACCTCACTTAATCCAAAATCACAACTATTTCCATGAGAAAAAAAGGCAGTTAAAGAGTGAGGGAGTGACATATGAGCAATAATGTTATTTCCCACAGATTCTTCAATAATGATCATTTGGATATCTGAGTGTACAAACGTCACCATCAATTACCAAGCAAATTCGCCTCGAGATTGAATCTTTTTTTTTTTGATTGAATCTTATTTTTGCTTTGCCTTCATTCACCAAGGGTCCTGTCATTAAATCCTTCTTACCATCATCGATATCCGGTGATATGATCAAGGATCTAATTTTTTTCCTGAACAGTTCTACATAGCCATCACTCAATAACTAGTGTAATCTGATGATGTAAATTTTATCCAATTGGTTTTTTAGTTCTCTAATAAATGCCAACTCATATCAAGAAAATTTAGCTCCAGGAGAAATTCTGGTTCTGGAGCCCATGCAGGAAGACAAGAGAAGCCAAAAACCCAAGCCTGGCAGTTCCTTGTGTTATAGTTTGTTTTGTTTGTTGGAGGGGGGGCAGAAGGAGGGTTTCAGGACCACTTATGTAAGACTCACTTGAAAAAGAGCTAGAAAGTGGAAGGCTGCCAACCAGTCAACACTGGCTGCTCTAGGCGTGTGAAGGACTGACGTGGTACATTTGGGAGGCAGAGAGATGTCATGTTGGACACAGACTACCAAGGGAAACTCTATTGAAGGGGAGGGAGTGGAGAGAAAGAGGTGAATTCATACTTTACTCACCCTCCCAAAATGAAGGTAAGAGGTAGCACAGGAACTGACCCGCGGGTTCAATGTGTGCCTCAGACTATAAGAAAACGGGAACATCTGGGCGAAATTTGGGTCACACAGTTGGGCTGGCCCAACCCTTCAGTTCTAGTGTAAACCTGAGGGCACCACCAGTGTTTAAACTCCACCCGAGGCCAGGTCCCAATGCTCTCAGCACCAAAACCAACAGGTTCATTTCAGAGCCTCCACAGTTAAAAATACAGCTCTATGGGCCTCTACTTGGCAAGCAGTTATTTTCCATTGCACACTTGAGGTCAGATTTTTTTCTTAATTTGCGGCATTAGACTTTTTTTTAATTTGAAAGGAACTTTTTTTGCGTGTGTGGTTAAAAATTTATGACGTAAAATTGACCATCTTAACCATTTTTAACTGTACAGTTCAGCTGTGTTAAGTATATTCACATTGTTATGAAACCAATTCCCAGAGCTCTCTTATTCTTGCAAAAATGAACCTCTATACCCATTAAAATGAAAAAAACAACTTTTTAAGAAAAAACCAACTTTTTTAAACTTAAGATTGACTATCATCAGTGTGGATTCGACGTGAGTCTTAACATATATGTAATGCAACCAAAGTGGCCATTCACAGTTGAGGCTGGGTGCTGAGCACTTAGGATCCTAAACGGTACTCTACTTTCTGTATTTTTTGGTACTTTCGCAAAAAAATTTTTTTTAATTCATTATGTCTTCGGTTTACCAAAGCAATGGTCAAATCTAGAATATTTATTAGGTCTTATCATGCTTTATCTTGATGTATTCTGCTCTGTCAAGGACCATAAAATCCTTAAAACTGATGCCTTGGATACTAGGGCCGCACCCTGTACCTCCTTTCATGTCTGGCCTTGGCTGGCTTCTGCTCTGCCAACCCATTCTTGGATGGTGCTGCCTGCAAGGGTTCTGACCTAGCCGTCTCATCCTCCACGGTAGCCACTCTCTTAACTCCCAGATTTCAGCCCCGCCCAGGCCCCTCCCCCAAGCTCCAGAGCCGGTGTGTCACCGGCCGCCAGCCTCCTCCCCCTCCGGTGCCCCCGCCTCGAATCCCCAGCCCAGGATCTAGGCCTCTTCGGCGTCTCCCACGGGGTTTCAGTCACAGGACTCTACCTGCTCCATTTGGCCATCCTCCCCGCCACAGCCCCGCACTGCCTTTCTCTAGGGATGCGGTTGTCTAGGCTTTGCATGATTCGCCCCTCCCCAACAAAAAATCCCTGAGGGGTCCTGGCGGGAGAGCCCGGAACTGAAGAGTGGAAGCGTGCCCAAGGAGAGGCCCCGGCCTGGCTCTGCCCCTCCAGGTGATGCCTCGGGAGGCCGGGAGTGCGGAGCCGACCAGAGGGAGTCACAGCAGGACGCCAAAGGGCCATTCGGGACCCTGCTGGGCCCAGGCTCGAACCCAGGACTCACCGAGTCGAGATAACAGTTCCACGCGCCGCCGCCACCACCACCGGGGCCGACCAATCAGCTGCCCTGGGAGGGCCGGCTCCGCCCCCTTGGCCGCCGCCGCGCCGCCGGCCCACCCACCCCGCGCCCGGAGTTTCCGGCTCCTCCCACCGTTGCGAACGCCGGGAGTTCTTCCGCGGTGCGGTCCCCGTCCGGCCGTTACTTCCGCCCTCAACGGCTTGGCTTTTCTCGTCCGCCCAGGCAGCTGTTCTGCTTTTGCATTGCAATGTCCGCGACCCTCCTGCAACTGCCCGAATGACTACCTGCCCCACACACAGACCTCTAAGATTCAGTTAGTCGTTACCTAAACAAACCTCGATTATAGCGTTTGCTCGGTTTGGGCGTTTCTCTTTCCGACTCCGCTGTGGGCTTGGCGATGGTAGGGACCTGGCTTGATTCCTGTGTCCCGCACAAGGCATGGCACTCAGTAGACCCTGGTGAAGGAATGAATGAACTGGTGCAAGCAGTGGAGGGAAGCCGCCGAGATTAAGGAGGCCTAATCAAACTAGAGCGCAGCCTTTGTGTGGTAGGACTGCTGAGATACAAAATAAAAATATGAATAGCCAGTTAACTGAATTCTTACATTGAGGCAGGAACACCCCCCCACCACCATGCTTCACATGCATTATTTCATTTAATCTTAAAATAACACAAGAAAGTAGAGACTAAAGCTCAGAGAGGTTAAATTACTTGGCCAAAGTCACACAGTTATAAGTCAAACATTTAAATTTGCTGCATGTTTGACTTACAGAGAAGTTGGATATTACTGTACTACAGAAACAACGTATACAAAGTTGGCACATTTTGAGTCCAAGGAATGCCAAGGTGTGGACTTATTGCATATTTTATGTACATGACACCATCCATTTGGAGATCAGGCTGACAGGAGGGTAGAAGGTGCTTGGGGCCCAATTTTTTTTTTATAACTTCAGATTTTTTTTTTTTTTTACTTCAGTATTTATGTAGGTGAGCTCTATCTTTCAGTGGTCAGGCTGTGCACTAGGTTATTTGGTGCATCCACAAGTAAAAGCTCATGTCTGCCTGATTTATGAGACTGACAAAAGCCCAGGACCTGACTTCACTAGGGAACTTTGACACCAGGATATTAAGTATTTTGTGTCTCAGAACCACCATTCTCTACCTACGACCATGGAGGCCACATCTAGTGGTCAGAACTACACAGAAAAGAACAAAGGCCCTACACAATGGAGGAAAATAGACTGAGATTGAAAAATTCATGCGCTGAGGTCCGGGAGAAAAGCTCCAGTCCCTCATTCACACCAGCTAAGCAACAGCCACATCACTGAAAAAAACAAACCAAATGGCACTCAGCCCAGGGGCTCTTTTGAGGCCAGTGTTCCATAAGGGGCTGCTCTGCCTGGAACAGTAGTTTCCCAAATATAGCACCCCACCTTCACAGCATTGGCCACATACACATACACATGTATTTGATGTCTTTAAACCAATTTACTTTTTTAAAAAAGCCTAATACATTTATTTGGAAGAGGAACACCACAGCATTACCTTAAATCACTTCCCATTTCAATAGAAAGTATCTGGGAACTCTGTAGTGACAATAGATAGCAGTATAATCTAGCTAGATACTGATGTCTGCAGAAAACAGTGAGACTGTGGACTTGGTAAAAATCAGAGATTAGCCAGTGTTGGAGAAATGATGAGTAACACTAATAGAAATTTTCTTTTATATAATCAGAAAAATTCACAAAGAACAGAAGAGGGAAGAGCTGCTTTCTCGCTCTATGATTTAATGTTATTTAAGGTGGAATTTGGATACCTCCCTAAAATCTGGTAAGCACCCACAGGTGCAGGAATCTCTAACTAGAAAATGGGAGATCGAGGGCAGGAAGGTGTCCACCCTTTCCCAAAAGAGGAGGCTCTTGCCAGGAGGCCCGAGTACCACTCTCAGTCAATTAACAAATGTGTGTTTAATGCCTACCTTCGGTCAGGCACTGTGCCAGCCCCAGGAGATAACAAAATGACCAAGACTGCTCTGGTCCCTGCCCTCCAGCTGCTTACAGCCAGTATGAAGGAAAGACAAAAGACAGGTGCCAAAGCTGAATGCAGACCAGGACCAGTGAGTGACAGGGAGCTGGGTAGAGAATGAGTCGAGGGGAGCTGCTGGGGCTCCAGTGCTCAGGGAACTCCTCTCCTAGGAGGTGACATTTGAGTCTGGACCTAAATGAAGAGAAGGAGCCAGTCACAAGGACAGGGGGACCAGCCACGTCTAGCAGAAAGCACAGAGGGTGCAAAGAGAGGCTTAGTGTGAGGGGTAGACAGAAGGCCAGGAGGAGGGGGAAATGGAGGGAGGTGGGGTCACAGAGGCCTGTAGCCAAAATGGGGAGTATGGATTTTACCTCCATTGCAGATGAAGGTTTTTAAACAGTTATGACACAACTGAATTTGAGCTGTAGAGCACACACTGACTACTCAGTAGAGAACTGAATTCAGCCAGGCAAGCATGGAGGTCCGGAAGCTTGCGCTGCAGTTGTGGCCATGGACCTGACAGAAGGGCTGGATCTGGGATATAGTCTGGAAAGAAAACCCAGTGAGCTTATTGTTCTCAAAAGGGGGAAGTTAGCAAAAATTAGACATATGAGCAAGTCTCGCTGCCAGCGAAGACTTTCCCCTTGAGGTTATTGGAACTGAAAAGGGAACAGCTTTCTCCCTATGTAATTCGGCATTATTTAAGGCCTCAAGGGGGAGACGGAGGCATGTGGAGGTAAAATAAGTCACCCAGGCCACCAGCTAAGCCACTTTGAAGACCAGTGCTTCTCACTGCCCACTTGGAGACACCTGTAGGAGAGTGTGTCTTCAGCCACTTGTGGCAGGAGGGAGAAGCTGACTTGAGAGGGTGACAGTCATGTATTAATAGGGGTCACATGAGCCAGGATGCAGAAACCACAGTCATGGAGACTCTAAAGCTCGGGGGGCATCGGGGGTTGGGGTGACAACCCTCTTCCCCATCCCTACAAGGTGCCTGGGGCTCAGCTGTGGGTCGGGGGAAGCCAGCCAGAGGGGTTAGAGTTTTAGGTTCTGGAGCTGAATGGCTTGGGTCCACATCCTGACTCAGCCACCTGCTGGCTCTGTGGCCTGGGTGAGTTATTTCACTTCCACATGCCTCAGTTATCCCCTTTGTAAAATGTAGCTAATTATAACACCTACCTCCTAAGATTGTTACAGCTGGTCAAGTGAGTTAATCCAGATAGGGTGATTAGAGCATACCATATGATATTATTTATACGTGGAATCTAAAAAAAAAAACCAGACACTTATTTACAAAACAAAAACAGACTCACAAACATAGAAAACAAATGTATGGTTACCAGAGGGGAAAGGGGGTGAGAAGGGATAAATCGAGAGTTTGAGATTTGCAGATACTACATATAAAATAGATAAATAACAAGTTTCTACTGCATAGCACAGGGAACTATATTCAATATCTTGTAGTAACCTATAATGAAAAGGAATATGAAAATGAATGTAGGTATGTACATGTATGGCTGAAATATTATGTTGTAAACCAGGAACTGACACAACATTGTAAGCTGACTATACTTCAATAAATAATATAAAAAAGAATGGTACTTGGCACAGAATAAGTCCTCGAAAATGCTGTTTTGTTCAATTTCTCATTATAAGGTAACCTCTTCCTTACAGATTTACTTCCATCATGAATAAATCAATCTCTGTTTAGGTGAGCCCAAGGGAATCTCTCCCCTGCAGACAAAGGTGCTCGCCCAGATTAAGGTGCTCAAAGCAGCTTGCCCAGGTCACGCACAGCCAGAAAGTGTTGGGGCCAGGGTTTTAATTCAGGGCCTACTGACTCTAAAGTCCTAATCTTTACCCTATGGGACATTTCCTGCCCTATATTTTAAGGGGTCTAGTTTCCCTCCAAATTTTCAGCTGGTGAGCTGAACAGGTGACTCGGCCCGTCTCTACGTCACCGTTCCACACTGGGAAGAGTCGCGGCCCCTGGTGGGGGTGGGAGGAGGGACGTCCTCTGGAAGCTTCCCTGGGGCCAGGCAGCTGGGGCCCATTCTCAGATGCCAAGACCTCACTTGCACAGCTTTCATCCTGAGTCAGGACTGGAGGTTGCTGGGCCAGGCAAAGTGCCTCTAATTTCTTTTCTGTCTCTTTGTAAGTACAGACTGCACTCTTTTACATCCTGTCCTCTGAATCAGAAACTCTCAGGTAACAAAGCAGAGGCCACCTGATTTAGCCTCCTCCTGTTACAGAGAGGAGACAGAAGGCAGCCCGGAGTAGGAGAGGGATGCGCCAAGTCACAGGGCCAGTCACCTGCAGAGCTGTGCCTCCCCCTGCTTTCTTCTGCCCCCCCCCCCCCGCTTCCCTGCAGCCAGCCTACCCTTTGCCCCTCAGCTACTGGGGGACGATCTAACATTTTTGTGGTGGTCGCTCTGTGCCAGGCATTGGTCTAGGCCCAAGGCTTCTCATAGCGCAGTACCCCAACCAGCAGCACCGATGTCACCTGGACACTTGTTAGGAAGGCAAATTGTCAGGCCCTCTCCTGACCTCTTGAATCAAAAACTCAGAGGGGATGGGGCAGTATCTGTTTTCACAAGCTCTCTGTAATTCTGATACCTGCCCAAGTTTGAGTACCACTGCTCTAAGCCCTAGGTGCGTGGAACTTAGAGCCAGCGGGACCTAGGTTCAAACTGCCTCCATCACTTATTAACTCTGTGACTTGGGCAAGCTATGGTCCCCGAACTTCAGTTTCCTCATCTATAAAATGGCCATAATAATAGGACCCGTAGGGTTACTGTGAGGACTGCATGAGATAGCACAAAGCGTGGAGCATAGGTGCACCCAGGCAGGATGCCCTATCTTAGGTTCAGTGCCTTCAGCCAGCAACTGTAGCCAGTTAATACTACATAACTGTTCTGTTTTCATGGTGTTTATTTTTCACCCATTTGCACCTACTGCAACTGCTTTTCCGTTTACAGTAGTGATAGAAAAAGTTTTGTGGAAAGAGAAAATAATAAACTCCACATTCCTTGAGTAGAGATCAAAGCAGAGCCAGAGCTGTGAGCTTTCCCAGCAGCCCCCATGAAGAACCTTGAGAGAACAAGATAGATACACCCAGGAGGCCAGGTCCTGAGCTGATCGATTACATCAGTTGGATAAAGATGAAAACCCACAGAATGCCCGAACCCAACTGAGGGACACTGTACAAAATGCCTGGACAGGGCTCCTCAAAACTGTCAAGGTCTTCAAAACAAGACAATTTTGAGAAACCGTCAAAGCCAAGAAAAGCCTTAGAGAGGACATGACAGCTAAGTGTAATGCAGTGTCCTGGATAGGCTCCTGGAACAGAAAAAAGATATTAGGTGAAAAATAAGGAGATCTGAATAAATAAGTATGGATTTCATTTAATAACTGTATCACTATTGGTTGTGACAAATGTGCCCTACTCACATGAGACGTGAATAATGGGGACACTGGGTGTGGGATGTGTGGGAACACTGTAGTATCATCCCAGTTTTTCTGTAAATCTCAAACCATTCTAAAATAAAAGTTACATTAAAAAATAACTAGAACTGAAACTTAGTTAAAACTATAAAGCTTGTAGAAGAAAACACGAGAGAAAATCCTTATGACATTGAATTTGCCAATGATTTCTTGGTTATGACACCAAAAGCACAGGCAACAAAAGAAAAAAATAGACAAATTAGGCTTCATCAAAATTAAAAACATTTGTGAATCATCAAAGGACACTATCAAGAGAATGAACAGACAACCCACAGAATGGAAGAAAATATTTTCAAATCAAATATCTGACAAAGGACTAATATACAGAATATAAAAAAAGAGCTACAACTCAACAACAAAAAATGACCCAATTAAAAATGGGCCAAGGACTGAATAGACATTTCTCCAAAGAAGATATGCCAATGGCAAAAAACATCTTGAAAAGATGCCCAGCATCACTAATCATGAGGGAGATGCAAATCAAAACCACCATAAGATACCACTTCACACCCTTAGGATGGCTATGATTTAAAAACAACAACAACAACAACGAGAAAATAAATGTTGGTGAGGATGTAGAGAAATGGAAACCCAATGCATTGCTGGTAGGAATATAAAGTGGTGTAGCCACTATGGAAAACAGCATGGTAGTTCCTCAGAAAATTAAACATAAAATTACCATGTGATCCGGCAATTCCACTTCTGGGTATATACCCAAAAGAATTCAGAGCAGGAACTTGGACAGATATTCATAGCAGCATTATTCACAACAGCCAAAAGATGAAAATAATTCAGGTGTCCACAGAGAGATGACGTACAGCATTACTCAGCCTTAAAAAAGGAAGACAGTTCTGAGACATCCTACAATGTGGGTGAACCTTGAGGACATTTTTCTACATAAGCCAGTCACAAAAAGACAAATACTGTATGATTACATGAGGTCATTTGTGATGCTGTGATTTATAATGAGAAATGTGTATTTGGTTTTCTTTCAGTTCCCAGCAGAGAGCTCCTAAAACCCTTGGCATTTCCTAAAGGAGGAGGATGATAAAAAGTGTCTTTTGTTATTCATAACAAGCTTCTTTTCAGCCACACCTGAGTTCAAGTTAAGGTGGTAACTTTTGTGAAGCTCCAAAGGATGGGGGCTGTTGCCAGGGAAACCAAGGTGGGACCAGTCACCCCCATCCCGCCCCCTTCTGAGAGGGGAGAGGGGCTGGAGGTTGAGTCAGTCGATGATTTAATCAATCATGCCTATGTAATGAAGACGTCATAAAAATCTTAAAATTACCATCCTGGTTTGGAAAGCATCTGGGCTGCTGAAAATATGGAGGTGCTGGGAGGGTGGCACACCTGGAGAGGGCATGGAAGCTCCATCCCCTCACCCCCCATACCTTGCCCTATGTATCTCTTCCATCTGGCTTTTCCTGAGTTATATCCTCTTACAATAAACTGACAATCTAATAAGTAAGCTGTATTCCTGAGTTCTGTGAGTAGCTCTAGCAAATTAGTCAGGAGGGGGTCATCGGAACCCCTAATTTATAGCCAGTCCATCCAAAAGCATGGGTAACAACCTAGACTTTGATTGGCATCTGAAGTTGGGGAGGGGAGATGTAGTCTGTGGGGCTGAGCCCTTCACCTGTGGGATCTGACATTATCTCCAGGTAGATAGTGTCAGAGCTGAACCGAATTGTAAACAATCAGCTTTGTTTCAGAATTGCTTGATGTGACAACCTCCACACACATGTGATGACCAGAAAAGTGTCAGAAATGAAGTATTTCCTTGTGAAGTGTCATAGTAGAGAAGGAAAACAGGAGAGTTTATCTTTACGCACCTAGAGTAGTCATATTTATGGGGACAGAAAGTAGAAGGGTGGTTTCCAGGGGCTGAGAGGAGGGAAGTGGGGAGTTATTGTTTAATGGGCACAGAGTTTCAGCTGGGGACAGTGAAAACGTTCTGGAGATGGAGGATGGAGATCGTTACACAACAATGTGAATGTCCTTAATGCCACTGAACTGTACACTTAAATGGTTAAAATGGTAAATTTTATGTTAAGTATATTTTACCTCAATAATAAAAGAACTGGAAACTATAATTTTAAAATAATATAATAAAATAAATAATAAAATAATAATAAACTAAACTAAAATAATAATAAATTAAAAATAAAATAAAAATTAAAAAATAATACAATAAAAACAATAAAAGAACTGGAAAAAATAATAAAAAATAATCAGTGTTAACTTGAAGGCCCTTTTTGGTTCGATTTATGCTTATTCATTTTCCTGTTTTCATGAAAATGGCCTGGTTAGTCTGTCAGGAAGTTCTTTGGAGACATCGTAACATGAAAAGCTTATAACTATCTCCAGCGGCATGTGTCCCTCATTTCGAGCAGCTGTTACTAGGTGTTTGTTGATGGGAAATATGTTATCCTATGTTGACTGAAATAAAAACACACAACGAGAGAGCTGTGAGTTTGCTTTATTTGGGAACTTACTTAGAACTATAGCCCAGGAGACAGCCTGTCAGATACCTCCAAGGAACTGTTCTGAAGTAGTGGGGGAGGTTAGTATAAATGTGATTTTGGAGAAGGGGGACATGCAATCAAGCACACATCTCGGTAGAAGGTTACTGCTATTCACAGAAACAAATATCTTGGTTAATAATTTTAGTGCTTTTCCAAGTATGAGAAGAAATTAGGTTCATAATATTTTCTCCTGAAAAAAAATCTGTCTGAAGGCCTGTTCTGCCAGTTTTCCCAGAGCAGAGTCCTCATTCCTCACTGCCACCCTGAACTCATTTTAAGGTATGTTGAAGCTCAGTGACTGCAGTGGCTAATGACTCAATCCTTATAGGGCTGGGTGGCAAGTGACATTCTTTAGTGGACACCCACCTTCTAGGACTTCAGTGCCTTTTTTTTTTTTTTTTTTTTGGCTGGGGTCAGGGTCGAGGAAGGTAGTTAGGCTTATTTATTTTTTGATAGAGGTACTGGGGATTGAACCCAGGACCTTATGCATGCTAGGCATGCCCTCTACCACTGAGCATAACTCCCCTCCTTCAGTGCCTTTATTCTGTAATTTCACTGGTATAGAATATCTTCGATTCGCTTTTAAGGCAAAGGCATCAAGGCAATTTGTCTCTCCTTCTCTCTCAGATCTGATTATGTGACTCTACAAGATTAACATCCTAATTCCTTGGGCAGTTTCCTGTTAAACTAAACTTAGGTTGAAAGAAAAGAAAGATGATGCAAAGAAAATGACTAAGAAAAGAATAATCGTGAGAGCTAGCCAAAAGCAAAGTGAGGGGTTTCAGTCCACGTAAGACTGTCCTCATTTCTGACCGTACTTGCAAAAGCAGGGGTTCCTCAAGCCACCCCAGGTTTGACGATTCACTAGAACGACTCCGAGAACTCACTGAAAGTTGTCATTGTCAGTGATGGGAAAGGGAAAGGATACAGATTAAAGTCACCTGAGGAAGAAGCCCAGAGTGAAGTTTCCATTATGTTCTCGGGGTCAGGACAGCGTTCCTCTGCCAGCCTCGATGTATGACAGTACACATGGAATATTGCCACCCAGAGAAGATCACGGGGCCAGAGTTTCATCACAGAGAAATGGCTAACTGTCTACCTGGGGGCAGTTTTCAGCCCCTCAGGAAGCCCAGCTGCTGCCCCAAAGTTCCCACTATCCATCTCATTGTGGGTGTGGCTCAGAGTCCCCACCTTAAATCACATTACTGCTAATCTGACTGCTCCAAGGACCCCTGGCAAACAAAGACACTCCCATCAGGCGTGACAGTCCGAGGGTTTGGGGTTACCTCCTAGAGGTGAGGGCAATGACCTCTGGGGGCAAGGTTAAATTCCTAACTACACAATAATACAAGTGGGAAGCCCCTAAGGCAAATAGTGTGATAATGGTTCAGAATGAGCAGACCTGGGAAAATACAGCCTGAGGGCTGGCTGGATTGGTGAGCCCAGAGATGAACCCAGAGATGATTCACTTGTAAGCAGCCAGTTTACTGCAGTCTCTGTCCTCTCAGGATAGACACCCTGCCTTCTCTGGACTCATTCTCCAGCGCTTTGGGAGCATAATACCTAGCATCAGGAGCTAGGCGAGGCAAATAGGGGACCTAGGGGGCAAAATTAAAGGAAGTGCTCAATCTCAGGGTCTGACAAGTGCCTGCTGGTCACAATAAAAGGGGCTGAACTTGAAGCAGTTATTAAGGACTTAGGGTATGCAAGGCCTCATCCTAGGGGCCACGGTGGGGACATAGCTAGGTTCCCATTGTGCATGAGCCACCCTCTTGGATAGTCATACTCAACACAGGCACCTTGAGAGTAATATTAAAATGACATGCAAGTTAATTGCTGCTGCTGGAGGATGAAGCAATTGCATTCTGGCCAAGTTGCCACAGTTAGCCCAGCGAAGGCATCCCAGACCAGCCGACAGCCAGCCAGTGTATCTCCAGACTGAAGAAAGAGCCCAGTCAAGGTCAGCAGAGTCATTAGTCCAACACACATTTGATCACAAAATCTTAGTGAGCCCAGCAAAGACCTAAAGTGCTCAGCTGACTTGCAAATTCATGAGCTAAATAAATGCTTATTGTTTTAGCTCTGAGTTTGGGGTTGGGTTTGTTATACACCATTATTGAGGCAATAGATAAGTGGTACAGAAATTGCCAAAACCAGGTGCATGTGACTGAGCAGGCATGGAGCTGGGCATTGCCAGAAGCTCTGACCTAATTCCTATAAGCTGAGGCCTGAGTCCTCCTCCTCCCTCCTGTTGGCTATTTCTCTGGCTAGCTCAGCCCCAAACCCTCAGCTGCTGGTGACTACTGTGGTCAGAAATGTTTTTACCTTGACATAGTTCACCTGCAGAATCCCGTGGAGGTCAGGGAGGGAGCCGGTGGGCCTTAGATGGGATGGCAGCCTGGTACCTGCATTCATCCACAATGCTCCTATCATTTTGGTCCTATAATTTTTTAAAAGTTATTTATTTTTAATGTTTTGTTGAGGGGAGTGGTAATTAGGTTTATGTGTTTATTTTTAGAGGAGGTACTGGGGATTGAACCTAGGACCTCGTGCATGCTAAGCATGTGCTCTATCACTTAAGCTATACCCTCCCCGTTGGTCATATAATTTTGATTCTCCAGAGTCACCTGGCTCACACTTGACAATGAAGCCTGCCCAAGAGTCCATCTGGGCATACAAGCTCATTAGAGGGCTTTGTGGGCATCTTCACTTTCATTGAACAGATGCTGTGTGTCTTGACCACCGGATAGAGGTGGGGAGACATGCCTCAGTCTTCACATCCTCCTCTGCATTAGTGAGGTTCCCTAGAAACAGAGCCTGAGGCCAGGACTGGAGTGAATGTGATTTATCAAGGAGGTACCCTTCAGGAAAAACCTTCCAAGGACTGAGGGAAGCAGGATAGGGAAGAAAAAAGAACAGAGCTAAGATGCGGTCTCAGGTAAGTCTAGGCTCTGCTTGACCCACAGGGGTTCTGTGCCAAGGGATGCCCTGGTTAAGGCCAGGGGCTTGACCTTTTGTTCCTCCAATGAGTCATTCATTGGCTGCTAGTGAGTGGATGGTAGTGATGAGTGTGACCTCTAGGATGAGATGGGTCAAGTCAGCAGAGGTAACTTCTCAGAGAAGGGAGGCAGCCAACACTCAGTAGCCCCTGGGGCATGGGTACCCTGACCAGCTGAAGGGCATCTGCGTTGGGTACCAAGAGTATCCGTTATCATCTCCAAAACAGTCAGCAGACACAATCACCTCTCTCCAGCCCCACTGCCACCACTCTGATACATGCCACTTCTCACCCAGAAGACTCAGAAGCCTTCTCACTGCCCCCCACATAGCCATGCAGGCAGGTCCACATCTAACTGTCTTTACACAATGCCAAAGTGACCCTCAAAATGTATGTCTATTGAGTCACTCCCACTCCTGAAACCCGTGACTGTACCCTGAAATGAGAATAAAATTCAAAGTCCTTGCCAGGTGGACAGGATTTGCCTGTCACTTACCTTGGGCCGTCTGTCTGTCCCCTTGCTTACCGCGCTCTAGCCAAGTTGGTTTTTGCAGTTTCTAGATGTCTTACCTCAGGGCTCTTCCCCATTCTGTTTTTTTCCTGCCTGGTGTGTTCTTCCCCCTGCTTTCTGCCTGATTCATGTTTATCCTCAGGTCTCAAATTTCACTTTCTCCAGGAGGTTTGCCTGGACCATTTCTGAATCTGTCTGCCTAGTGAATCTGTCAGATATCATTTCAAATGTCACTTTCTCAGCCACAGCAGATCCCTCTGTGCTCACAGCACTCTGCATTTCACTGCCACGACATTTGTCATAATTTATATTTCTACTTATGTGACTCTTTCTGAAAGTCTCTCACTTTCTTGACTGTAAATTACAAGAGGTCTGGGACCATGTCTGTTTTGTTCACTCCTATGTGTCAAGCACCAGTCATATAGTAAGTACTCAATAAACACTTGGTGAATGAATGAATGAATGAATAAGTGAACCAGGCACACTGCAAGTCACAAGGTGAGTCAGCTTTGATCTCTAGGCTCCTGGTCCTGGGGGAGCTTGTAGCCTTGGGAACGAGACAAATAGTCACAAACGCACAAGGCCTGTTTTATAAAGGCAGTGTTTTATATAAAGGTAGCACGTTTAGAATGCCATATTGAAGAGAGCAAGAAAGATTTCACAAAAGAGGAGGCAATGCCAGGGCTGAAGTTTGCCAGATGACAAAGCACAGGCAGATGGTCCAGGCTGGGAGATGCAGGGATGCAACGATGAGGAGTGAAGGCAGCTGGACATGAGATATAGAGTAAGGCAGGATCCAGGAGGCCCTAGAATGCTACACTGAGGAGTCAGGGCTCCATCGTCTGACCTCTGTTTCCCAAAGTGTGCTCACAGAGCAGCACTGGTTTGATTTGGTTTTGCCTTTGATAAACACCAAGTGTGTGTGAGTATGTGTGTGTAGGTCTCATTTAATTTTCACTTTCTCTCTGTTTCAGAAACAAGCAAGCAAAGAGGATCTGAGGTAGGCAGGGAGCTTATTTGAAATCAATTAGTAAATAAAAGATGGAGCCCATGTTCTGACTCAACAGCTGGAACAGCAATTTCTTAAATATTGCAAGTTAAAAATGCCAATTTGGGAAAGGCTGAAGTGTTATCAAGGGCACTTTCTCAAACTTCAACAAAAGGATTTGACCCTTTAGTGGAGGGTGAAATTCATTTAGTGGGTTGGAACCAACACTAAAAAATTTATAATAATAATAAAAGGAATAGGGAATACCAGAGGGCATCCCATAATTTCATACAACCTTTGCTTCAGTTATTTATATACTTAACCCCTCTAGGAAGCTGGCCTAAATTGTGATGGCACACCAGGCTTCCAGAGGCTGAGTTGGAAAGCTGACCTTTCTTTAACTCACCGAGTTTGGGGAGGAAATGATTCTCAGCTCACTGGGCTCTTTGTCCAAGCCTCTTCCTGAGGGCAGCCAGGTTAGTGTCACTTCTTTTCTCTTTTAATGAGACCATCTCAATTGCTCTTTGATTAAGACACCAACTGCTTTTTAAAGCTAAATGTTTCTTTTCCCAAAACTTGAGACAGTTATAAGCTTCAGACTGAGATCACACAAAATCATACTTATCTTAATGTAATGCATGGTCTTCATAGAGAAGTTAAAAATACTGAAAAGCACAAAGAAAAAGGTTAAAATCACCAATACTACTACTAACCAGAGAGGCAATATTATATCCAGAGAGACAGTAATATACAAAATATTATTTTGTCTATGCCTAGATTTGTCTTCAGAAAAATGGGATACTATTGGTACTGTTTTATGCTTTATTTAACTGTTAACTTTTTTGAGTCCTTAAGTATCTTGTTATAATAATTTTTAATGGTTGCTTCATCATAAAGATATCCAGCAATTTCACCAGTCCCCTCGGGACACATTTTCAACTTTCCCCTATTGTACTCTATTAGACACTATGACGAAGATTCCTGTAGTTAACATTTTGCAAATTTACTTATGTTGAATTCTTGGAAGCGGCAGTTCTAGGTCAGAGGGTATACAATGCATGTTTCTAAGGCCCTTGATACATATTATAAAGTTGCTCTCCTGAGAGGTTGTACCAATTTGCCCTCCTACCCACTGTATTCACATTTTTAATCCATGAGGCTTCTTTGTTGTAACATGTTTAGCTCCCTGTACTTCTTCTGTGGCCTGGGGAGAGAGAGGAGGGGGCAGCTAAACTTTGGGGTTTTACCACATACCAGGAGCTTCTCTAAGCACTTCATAGGAATTAAGCCATTTAATTCTCTCTGTAATTTTTAATGTCAGTACTGTTATTACCCATCCCCCTTTTTTCACTTTATAAAACTGTGGTAAATTATATATATATATATAAATATATATAATATATATATATATACACACACACATATATATTATATATATACACACATATATACACACACACATAAAACTTGCCATTTTAGCCATTTTTAGGTGTACAACATGGTGGCTTTAATTATATTTACAATGCTGTGCAACCATCACCACTACCTATTTCTAAATTTTTTTCATTGCCCCCAACAGAAACTCTGCACTCATTAAGCAGTAATCCTCCATTCTTCCCCCAAACCTGTATCACCATATGTTTGTGATGAGGAAGATGCAGGTACAGAGAGGCTAAGTGAAATAATCAACATTACGCAGCTAGTTAGGCACAGAAGCCCCAGTTCAGACCTGGCAGTCTGCCTCAAGCCGCCTCCTGAATCTCTTGTCTTGCGTAGTATTTTTTTGTTTTAAGCTCAAAGTTTCTGATTAGAGGTTCTGGTAAGTCATTTCTTTCCCAACTAACCCCAAAAGAGAGAGAATAGCTTATTCCTAAATTCCTAAACCCAGTTTCCTTCAAGAGAACTTTGAAGTTGCATCTGCTTAGGCGTTAAGTGCAGGATCCAACTACTCCAAAGGGAACAGGCTACCAGCCTTGCCTTGTGGGCTCTGTTGACAGCCAGAGGGCCACAGGAGATTCCTGCTTTATAGAACCACCAAACTCTCTCTCCATGAGATCCGCAATCCTGGGAGCCCTGAGGACACTCCTCAAATGGGCAGAGATTATGCCCAGTCACCAGAACTGAGGAGTGGGGTTCTCTCTCCTTCCATTTCTAAAGAGATGGCACTGAAAAGAACATGGCCTTTGGAGTTGCATGAGCCTGGGCTTGAACCCCAGCCCAGGACAAGTTCTCGTCCCAAATCTGTTAGCCAAACTGAAAAGATGTGGGTAACACCACCTACCTGTCAGGGTTGCTGGGAAAAGCAAACGGCAGCCTACCATAGGCAGGGCCTCAATGAGTGTTAGTCAATCCTTGGCAGCTCAACGCCTGCTCCTTGTTCAAACCTTTACACAGCACCCTGTTGGGGACCAAGCACACTGCCTAGTGGCTTCTACTTCTCTGCTGGCTTGGAAACTCAGATTCAGGCGCTCTCTCTAAACCCTTAAGTATCTGAAGGGCTGTCTGTGCTGGTGTTTACACATCTTTTAGAGGAGCATTCCAGCTCCACCACTTACTGGCTACGCAATCTGGGGTAGCTTGACCTATGTCTGCCTCAGTTCCCTCATCTGAAAAGTAGAGAACTGGATTCCCCAAGTCACTGGATTGTTGAATTGGATTAAGATAACAGTGCACGTAGTGCCTGACATACCGTAGAAGCATTTGCTATTATTGTCATCCCCAGTGTCACCTTCCCTTCATATTTTAATATTTTATCCAACTATTATTTTAAATTATTTTTGATTTTTAATTTTTGTGGGGGAAGTAATTAGGTTTACGTATTTATTTCCTAATGGAGGTACTGAAGATTGAACCCAGGACCTTGTGTGTGCTAAGCACGTGCTCTACCACTGAGCTCTACCCTCCCCACTCTTCACTGTTTCTTCACCAAGTGCTGCCTTATGCCCAGGAAAATGGAGAAGGCACATGTAAAAATAATCTGCTGGTCTCGGCATTCTATTTATTCTCCTTGTACTAGTCTTGGGTTAATGAGGTCATCTCCCTACTCTCCCTTCCAGTGAGGGGGTTGGATTCGATGAGATCCTCTCACTTTATATTCCTCCACAGTGATTAGAGTAGGCTCCCTGACTTCCAATGCATCCACTGCTTCTTTCAATAAAACACTCTGTCTAGACGAAAGCATGGGCAGGACTGAAGGTGAGTCGTGATGGGCAAAAGCTGTGCAGATGCAGCTCTGGGCAGGTAGGCCCAGGCCCTCCTGAGGGCCCCATTCCTAAGAATATCTAAGGTTCCAGGAATCTCCTGGGCCACTTCTAACCACTAGATGGCCAAGCTACAGGGTGATTATTTCCTTATGCAAGCAAACAGTTCAGCCCTCTAATGTGGTATTTCCTGGGGCTGGGATATCAACAGGAAGTCTTGTGGGGAAGAGCTCTGCCAAAACACTCATTCCGAGGAAGGGTTTGGTAAACTGACAAATCTGCCCAGCCCAGTACAACATCCTGCAACTTCCAGATACAAGCCCTGCAGCAGGCCTTACCCACAGGTAGATCGCTGATGTCACTATTTCTTTTCTCTGGGCTCCTGAGCCTAGGAGACCTATAGGTGTGACCCTATGTGAGAAAATCAGACAAAAATTTGCACTTAAAAAGCAGTTAGGCCATTTATTGGCATTAGGAGAGCATTCCTTTCAACAAGGGTACTCTGAACACTAAAATCTCACCCATTTTATGAAAACTTGAGACTAAACCCTCCACCATTTGGAGACAGCTTAATCACGAACAGGAGCAAGAATTCGAGTTAAATAAATTGAACCAAACTGTCCAGGTACAAGATAATGAAAGCAAAGCTGGGCGCGCGGGTAGGGGAACCCCATAAAGTTTTTGCTTTTACATTACAATGTTTCAGGTACAAGAATCTAACAATTCCCCAGTGCAGTACAAAACCGCTTCCCATTGTCTCCTAAGGCAGTCATTCAATCATCAATTGTCCAAAGGCTAAGAAAATTTCGTGGAAAACGGGCGTACCCTTTGGTTCTGTGTGGCTTGTAGCTGAGAAGCCAAGTTCTTAAGAACAGCCGGTTGGCTGACACACTCTTGGGGAGAGCGCCTTCATAGATTCTCGTGCATCAAGTCTCAGCTTCCTCATCTATAAAATGCAGTCCTGGGAGGGAAGACCCGCTAGGCTTCCAGATCGAAGTCATCACGCTCTTCATTGTACTCCAGTACGTGCCGCTTTATCTTGGACGAGTCAACCCAGGTGACGAAGTCCTCCATGCTGCGCGTGACAAGGAAGGCAGGGTCGGTGACCACGTCGGGGCCCACGCGCACGTGGCCCTGCTCCACGAATGTCACGGCGGCCTGGAGGTGCTGCGCCATACGTAGCTTAAGAAGCACGGTGGGCAGGCGGCGGCGGCAGAAGGACGAGGCCGTGACGAAGTCGCATAGCTCGAGCGACCCGCGCGTAGGCACTAAGCCGATAGCATACAGCTTGTCCAGCAGCGCGGCCGAGGCGCGCACTCGAAACGGGTCGCGCTCTGGCAGGTCGCGCAGGCGGCGCGCCAGCTCGCGCACAGCACGGCTCAGCTGGTTGTAGCGCGTATAGTCCTCGCGCCGCTGCAGCCGATAACGCCTCAACACGCGCAGCTCGTGCAAATTGTGGTCGGTGACCTCCCAGTTCAGGAAGTCCACCTGCTTCAGCAGCTTCTGCTCGTGGAACTTAAGCTTCCGCACCATGATGGCGGCTGCGGTGCCTCAGGACCCGAGGCTGAAGGCGCGTTACGGAACCCGCACGACTTCCGCCTCGGCAGGCACTCGAAGACCGGACCGCCCTCGGGACCCTGGGCCAATGAAAGAGAGGATAAGCGCCACGCCCTCGATTTCCATTGGTCAAGTTGGCCATGCCCCGCGTCCGTGTCTCGTGTTTCTTCTTTTCTTCCGGTTCTCTGAGGGAGGCGGGGAAAAAGCGCTCACAGAGGTGGAGGGAGGGCGGAGTGCGAGGAGGGAGGGAGGGAGGGAGGGAGGGCGGAGTGGGAGGAGGGGTCCCCGAACCCCGTCGGCTCCGTTTTAAGTTGCCAAGCATTATGTCACCTAGTGCTATAGTCATTTCTTCTCATTAAGACCTCTGCCATTGGAGAACTCTCAGGAGAGTCTCTCCCTCTAGAGCTGAAGGGCCAGTTCCGGGGAGAGGGATGAGCGCCGCGCTAGTTTGCTTGGGTTTACTATGCTGACCGTTAGGTTCCTCCTACCTTGTAGGGGGCTTCCCGGAGACGGCCGGGGCTGACCCGGTATTCCCGCCGCCCACTAGCGCCAAGTCCATCACCAGGCGGGCGGAGTGGTTTCTTCCTGCCAAGTGTGGCTGGGCGTCACCTAATCTATGAAAAAATGATTCCCGGGCTGCTTCCTACAACCCGCAGAATCGGGATCTACACAGGAGTCACCTGGTTTGTTAACAAGAATGCCAGGTGATTCATAAAACCCAGTACATTTGAAAAGCTTGGGTAGTAAGTACAAATCCTGACCCTTTAATCTGGGCTTAAACGAATTAGCTTGACAGGGTGGATTTCTGGTCACGAGTATTTAGTTAACAAATTTAACATTTTTTTCGGCTAGTTATATCTGTTTTATTTTAGTGTAGCGCTACGGGACTAATCTCTTTATTTGCCCAAGACTTTGACGCCACCTAGCTTCTTCGTCTATCATTTTATTTTTGTACACTTTTCACTGTTTTTAAAAAATATAATATTTGATATATGGAAAATACCATATGTAATACATAAGTAAAATACAAACTATAATGAATACTTATGGACCCAACCTAAGGTTAAGACAAGGTCACCAGGACCAATGCATCTACCTATTCCAGCGACTATCCCAAAGGAAAGGAAGGTATCTACTTTCCTGAATTTAGTGTTTATTTTTACATTTTGTTTAAAAGGATAAAATAGTTATAAAAAATAAAATAAAGAAAAAGTTTTATCATTATAAATGCATCCCGAAATATACTGAGAACCTTCTTACTCAAAGTGTAGCCTATGGATCAGCAGAGAGCTGTTGGAAATGCGGAATCTCAGGCCCCATTCCTGACCTACAGGATCAGAATCTGCATTTAATCAGGTCCCCAGCTAGTTTGTATGCACAGCGACATTTGGGAAGTGTTGCAGAGAAGATAATCACATCATATGGAGTTTATTATATGTAGTTGCAGTTGCTTTTAAACAGCTGCATAACATTCCATTGCTTGGTTCTATCCAATTTATTAATCCATTTCCTGTTGGATTTTTTTGGAGGGACTATTTTTTAGCAGTGTTGCTATTAACATTCTTATAGGTTTCCTGTTGTACATATGCTGTAGCTTCTAGTATACATCTTGGAGTGGAACTGCTGACTTGTAAAAAGTATGCATGAACATGTAAAGTGCATGTTCAGCTTTACTAGATATTGCCAAATTGTTTTCCAAAGGGGCTGTACCAATTTATATTCTCTGACAGTGCATGAAAGTTCCCTTTGCCCCTCATCTGGCCAATGCTTGGTTGTTAGATTTTTTAAATGTTGCCAATCTGGTGAGTGTGTGATGGTATTTGACTGTGATTTTAATTTGTATTTCCTGATGAATAAAGTTTTCATGTGTTTCCTCCTCAATGGAATGCCTCTTTGTGTCTTTGGTCTATTTTTCTATTGGATTGTGGGGTAAGTAGAATAATGGCCCTCTGAAGATGTCCACCCAGAACCTGTGAATGTTACCTTACATGACAAGGGATTTTGTAGATGTGATTAAATTAAGGATCTTGAGATGGTGACATTGTCCTGGGTGAGTCATGTGTAATCACAAGTGAAAGAGGGAGGCAGAAGAGTCAGGAGATGTGGTGATGGATGCAGATGTCCAGTGGTGTGATTGCTGGCTTTGAGGATGAAAGGGGGTCATGAGCAGAGGAGTGTGGGCAGCCTCTAGAAGCTGGAAAAAGCAAGGAAATGAATTTTTACCTAGAGCCTCCTAAAGGAACAGAGCCTTGCTGACAACTTGATTTGAGCCCAGTGAGATCCAGTTTGGATTTCTAGTCTCCAGTACTGTAAAGTAATAAATATGTGTTGTTTTAAGCCACTCAGTTTGTGGTAATTTCTTATAGCCGCAGTAGGAAAGTAATACCGATTATTTGTTTTTTTCCTAATTGATTTGAAGGTGTTCTTTGTACATGCTGGGTATTAATCCTTAACCAGTTATCTATGGTGCAAATATCTTCTCCCAGTTTGCACTTCATCCCCACCCTTCCTATTTCCTCAGCCTCACTCCTTTCCATCTTCAGCCCTTGTGTGTGCCTGCAGCAGGACTCTTGGTTAACTCCCTTCTCCCCAGACAATAAACATAATAAACAGGTAAATTATATATGTTAGCAGGTGAAAAGAGTCATGAAACAAAACTGAGCAGGATATAGGAGAGCTTGGGGTGAGGAAGGGCTGTAATTTTAAACAGAGTATGTCAGGATAGGTCTGGGAAGCTGGTATTTCATAGGGGCCATGTGGGTATCTAGGGGAAGAGAATTTGAGGAAGGAGAAACAGTGCAAGTGCCATAAGACAGGAATGTGCCTGGCATGTCAGAACAGGAATAACAAAGCCATCTTGGCTGGAGCAGGATGGGCTAGGAGAGGAGGAACGAGGGCTCAGATAACGGAGGCTCATAGGCTCTTGTAAGGGCTTTGGTTTTTATGTTGAGTGAGATGAGGACACTGAAGGGTTTTGAGCAGAGGACTGACATCTAACTTATCTTTTAAAGGGATCACTCTGACTGCTATGTTGAGAATAGACTGTCAGGAGGCAGGGGTAGAAACAAAGAGGCCACCAGGAAGCTGTTGTGGTGATGCAGGCAAGAACAGTGATAGCTGGGACCAGGAGAGCAGTAGTGAGATGCTAATGAGAGAGGAGTCCCAGGATAAGGAGAAGAGTCAAAGGATGGCTCCAGTTTTAGACCTGAGCAAGTGGAAGAACGTACTCATCACCCGACATGGGGAAGGCTGCCGAGTAGAACAGATATGGGGGACAAGATTAGGAATTCAATTTTGGACATGTTGGGTTGGAGATGTCTAGTAGACATCCAAAGGGAGATGTCAAGGAGAGAGATATTTGAGTCTGGTATTTTATTTATTTTCAAGAAAGTAAAGTGAGGATTTATGAAGTGATAGGATGCTCTCAAAGGGAGAGTGGGCAGACTCAGATGAGTGCTGCCAAGTCTGGTATTTTAGAGAAGGGCCTGGGCTGGAGATTTAAAATTTGGGGTATTAGTGACAGAAAGATGGTGTTTGAAGCCATGAGCTTGGATGAGATCATCAAAGGAGAGAATATGGATAGAAAAAGACAAGAGGACCATTCTACTAGTAGTCACTCTTGTGTTAAGAATTATTGGAGAGAAGAGGATGAACCAGGGTAGTAAAAGGGAAACCAGGAGAGTATGGTCTCCCCACTGTAAGTGAAGAAAGTGTATCCAGGGGAAAGAGTGATCAACCTGGTCAGATGCTACTGAAAGGCTGAGTAGGAGGAGAACTGAGAATAACCACTGGGTCATTGATGACCTTGATAAGAATAGTTTCAGTGGAGTATGAGGGTAAAAGAATGCCTAAAGGGGTTTAAGAAGAGAAAGGGAGGAAAGATATTGCAGGCAGCTAGTGTATATGGCTATTTTGAGGATTTTGCCGCAAGGTGAGCAGAGAAATCAGGCAGAAGCTGGTGGGGGAAAGTGAAGTCAAGAATGTATTTTTTAGGGGAGAGGGTATAGCTCAGTGGTAGAGTGCATGCTTAGCATGCACGTGGTCATGGCTTTGATCCCTAGTACCTCTGTTAGATAAAAAAATAATAATGATAATAAATAAATTAAGTAAATATTAAAAAGAATATTTTTAAAAGATGTGAGTTGACTCTCCCCCCAATACCCACATCTTGTCAGTTGCCATTCCAGTCTGTTCTACCCCCATAAAATCCCAGATTTACCTTGCCCCAGCCCATTACCCCTGCCCGACCTCATCATCTCTTGTCTGCATTACTATTGTAACAGTCCAGTGTGTTCAACATGCTGCCACCAGCAGGGTCAACCTGGAAAGCACTGGCCATGGTTCTCCCTTGCTGATTCCTTTCCTGAAGGAGAAAAGTTTGATGCCTGTATGGGGAGTGGATGCTATTTCCTGTGCCCAAATCAGAGTCACAGAAGGAAAGAGAGAACACACTCCAATTAGAGTAATGTGAGGAGAATTTAATACAGGGACTTTCCCCAAAGGAATGGGCAGGGTGTAGGCAAACCACAAAGGTTTGTGCAGTGGCCTGAGACTAGTAACTAGGGGTCCCGTTACCCATAGGTTTGAAGAGAGTTGGGAGTGGAAGATATAGGTTCTGGAAATCTCTGTGAAGCTGAAGAGTGAGTTCTCCCCAAGAACCTGGAAATAGGGTGGTCACTGAGAGATACAAACTGACCCCTCTAGAACAGGTATGGGAGTAAATCCAATGTATAAATGTGTGCAAATGTGTGATTGAAGCATTTGGGAGCCAACTAAAGGCCATCAAGGTGATGGCTGGGGGCTCCTCAGGAGGGTGGGGCTTGACTAGGGCCCTAGCTGGGTGAGCAGAAAGCCTATCAATTGGATTGAGTGAGCTAATCAACGTAAAAGGAGCCTAGCACTCAGCAAGCACTGGGAAGAAACTGCTATTGTTACACCAGCTTGGAGAAAGGCTCTGTGAACAGAAGAGAGATCACAGAAAAAAAGAAAGGCGTGTCCCAAAAGCAGCTGAGGGAAGTATATTCAGGCTCTGGTCGTGGAGATCCTAGGCTGAACCAAGTCCTTAGAACTGAGGCTGACCCTATGGTCGGGGAAAGATCTCAAGGTTTCTTGTCTGAGAGGTTTGTCATACTATCCCCTCTTTCCATCTTGGGGCTTCCAGTTTCCCTGGGCTCACCTTCTGGTAACTGGGCTTCCCAAGGAGCAGCCCAAACTGCTTTTGTCTATTGATGCAAAAATTCAAATTTGCCTGACAGTTGAACTTCTCTGTGCAAATTAATACCTGGGCTTCTAGGGTTTGTACATAAGCCTTCCCCCCACCCTCATAAGCCTTGATTCTGGCCATATACCAGCTCCACATAGGGAACTGGATCTACTCACTGCACCAGTGAAACTGGGTTTTGGAGCTAGAGGCCTGCACCCCTCAAGCAGCCGAAGATGCCCATCTTATCCAGCACTACCTTGTCCCAATTAATCTGCAAAAAGTAGGATGAGAATGAAGGGGAAGAAAGTTCTAATTCGAGGGGGCAGGCAAGGCTCCAGGGCATAGCCAGGAAGGGGAGTAGAGGCTGAAGGGTTTGCCTCACCTTAGGCATCTCCTCCTCCAGAAGCCTTCCTTGATCCTTGCTCAACCCAGGATAGGTGCTCACCCATTCACACTTCATGGCCCTGGTCACACTAGGCAGGGAACATCTCCACTTGTCTTGACACATCTGAGCTTCTGGTAGGTAAGGACAATGTCTTATTTGCCTTAGTAGCCCAGGGGGCCTGGTACAGAATACTCAGTTAATGTTTTCTTGAATGCATGACTGAATGAATGAGACAGAGACTGAATGAATGAAGGAAGGACAAGACGGTGGACTATAAACTCTCCAGAGCAGGAACCCGACTGCCTTGTTCTACTGTAATCCCCCAGTGCCGAGAACAGTGCCTGGCAGAATCAGTGACCAGGGTCAAGTCCCCTTTACCTCTTTGCAGAACCCTACTCTGACCACCTTTCTCTCTTCACTGTTGCTGGCAAAGACCGTGCATCGCCGCTGCCGCACAAGGCAGCACAGAATCGGATCGTGCCTGGGCTTGTTCCCTGTCGCAACAGATGTAGGGTCTTGTCTTCCCCTTGAAGGAAGTCGCCCAGGACGGGTACTCCTGGCCCTGTCTGGCTAGGGTACTAGAACCCGCAGTGGCCAGTATCCCAGCCGGCTCAGGCTTCTTCCGCGAGGAAGCCGCAGGCTCTGGGGCCCAATCTCCGCGGGGCGCCAGCGCCGGGTCCCACACGAGCGGGGGTGGCGGCAGGGGAGGGGGAGGGGGCGCCTGAGGCTCTCCACGCACCCCTTCTCAACACCCTACCCCGGGGCCCGGCTCTAGCGCCCTCCTCGCAGCCCCGCACTTTGCAAACTTTTCCGAGTTTTCCTCACTTGCGTCATGGAAAAGGCAGGAGGGTGACGGAGCCCAGGAGGCACGGCGGCGGCTGGAGGGCTCCCCCGCGCGGCGCTTAAGCCCCTCGGGGCGAGAAGTGTCTCCCGGGGAGAGCGGGCGGGCTCGGGGTGCGGCCGCCCCAGGAACTGGTCCTGGAGCCTCGCGGACACCTAGTCCCCAAATCGTCTCCCCTCTCGCTCTCGCTCCCTCTCCGTCTCCCGCGCTGGCATCCCGATCTCCGCGCGAGCGAGGGCGACGGCCCGAAGGGAAAGCGAGGAGTAGGCGGGAGCCCCGGCTCCGGCGCTCCAGGCCCGCGGGAGGGCGGAGCCGGGCGGTCCCCGGCCAGCCAGGACGCACGGAAGTGCAGTGGAGTTTGCCCAATTCCCCAGCCTGCTTTTCCTTCTCCCTCCCTCTCCCCACCCCTCACCTCCCCCCACCACCTCGGCTATTCCCTCCTTCCTCGGACGCCACCTCCCAGAGTTGCCTTTTTGTTGTTGTTGTTTTGGAGCTGGCTTCTCGCTGGCCGCACAGAGGGGCTACGGACGCTGGAGAAGAAGGCGGGCTAGGGGCGCAGCCCGCCGCCCACCGGCGGGACCCCGCGGGGCAGATTGGAGGACAGACGGACCGACGGCCAGACGCGCCATCTGCTCTCCGGAGCTCACTCTCCAAACTCCTGTTGAGTGTGAGCGTGCACGCGAGGGGCGGGGGTCTGCGTCCCGCCCGCCGGGACCGGTTACGGAAGGGGTTACCTTTGGACGGGGGTCCTCGGACTCAGATCAGGGTCAGCTTCAGGCTCAGAAACTGCTGAGGAATTAGGTAAACAAAAGGCCACTCAGTTAGTGGCCAGAAGTCGCCTGAGCGCCTCATCGCGCCCCTCCTTCCCCGAGGTGGGTGCTGGCCACTTAGGCGCGGGGAGAGGGCGCCGGAGTCGGCGCGGGGCTGGCGGCCCGGCGGGGCCGCCGGGGTCGAAGAGTTGGCGGCCTGTTGTGTAAGCCTCAGACCTTGCTTTCCCCGCCTGGCTCGTTGTGAAGCCGGACACATCCACCCTTGGATTCGATTCAGGAGGCTGCTGCTTTTCGTCTGACCCCTCTTGGATTTTCTGGATTTTTGAAAACCCAGTGGCCCAAGAAAAGGAGGAGGAAGGAGGAAGGAGCAGATCTGCGGAGGAATTTGAGAGCTTCCCAAGGCCTGAGGAGCCAGAAGGCGCTAGAAGCCAGAGCTGCCTGCCTGGGTTTCTGGGACGGTGGTTTCCGAATGCTTCTCTTCTGGTTTAGAACATTGTTCTAGTGGAGAGTGTCGAATTTGTGCCCCTCAGGGCTGATTTCTCCCAGTCACTTGACTTTTCTTCTGGGAGTGGGAGGAGGAGAGACTATTCCCCTCAGGGGCTGTGGAAGGGAGGGAGGAAGACCATGGACAGGAGCCCTCCCCACTCACAGGCTCGTGCAGGGAGACCTGCTGGGGCGGTTTCTGGGCGGTGGACATTGCTTTGAAGAGAGAAAGGCTGGACAGCATCTGTGGGTGCTTAGACCCCGCCACAGGGGCTGAGAGAGTGAGGGCTGTGGCGGCCTCAAGTTGCTAGTACATTCTTGGATACCCTAGCAAGTGTCCCTGGTTCTGGGCAAGACTCTCTTCTTTCTCTACCACTGGCCCAGCCATGGCACTGAAAGGCCGAGCCCTCTATGATTTCCGCAGCGAGAACAAGGAGGAAATCAGCATCCAGCAGGATGAGGACCTGGTCATCTTCAGCGAGACCTCGCTGGATGGCTGGCTGCAGGGCCAGAACAGCCGCGGTGAGACAGGGCTCTTCCCTGCTTCTTATGTGGAGATCCTCCGTTCTGGCACCAGCTCCAACCATACCGACTACTCCAGCAGCCTTGCAGGTTCTCTGGGCACCCAGGTGAGCTTGTATGACAGCTCCAGTGTGGCCAACCCTTCCAGGAGTGGTGGGGGCAGTGGCTTCCTCTCAAACCAGGGCAGCTTCGAGGAGGACGATGATGATGACTGGGATGACTGGGATGATGGATGCACAGTGGTGGAGGAGCCACGGGCTGGCGGGCTGGGCACCAACGGGCACCCCCCACTCAACCTCTCCTACCCTGGTGCCTACCCCAGCCAACACATGGCCTTCCGGCCCAAGCCTCCCCTGGAGCGGCAGGACAGCCTGGCATCTGCCAAGCGAGGTAGCGTGGTGGGGCGCAACCTCAACCGCTTCTCCTGCTTTGTGCGCTCTGGTGTGGAGGCCTTCATCCTGGGTGATGTGCCCATGATGGCCAAGATTGCTGAGACGTACTCCATTGAAATGGGCCCTCGAGGTCCCCAGTGGAAGGCCAACCCCCACCCATTTGCTTGCTCAGTGGAGGACCCCACCAAACAGACCAAATTCAAGGGCATCAAAAGCTACATCTCCTACAAGCTCACACCCACCCACGCTGGCTCACCTGTCTACCGGCGCTACAAACACTTCGACTGGCTCTATAACCGCCTGCTGCACAAGTTCACTGTCATCTCGGTGCCCCACCTGCCAGAGAAGCAGGCCACAGGTCGTTTCGAGGAGGACTTCATTGAGAAGCGGAAGCGGCGGCTCATCCTCTGGATGGACCACATGACCAGTCACCCTGTGCTGTCCCAGTACGAGGGCTTCCAGCATTTCCTCAGCTGCCTGGATGCCAAGCAGTGGAAGATGGGCAAACGCCGGGCGGAGAAGGACGAGATGGTGGGCGCCAGCTTCCTGCTCACCTTCCAGATCCCCACAGAGCATCAGGACCTGCAGGATGTGGAGGACCGTGTGGACACCTTCAAAGCCTTCAGCAAGAAGATGGATGACAGTGTCCTGCAGCTCAGCACTGTGGCATCAGAGCTGGTGCGCAAGCATGTGGGGGGCTTCCGCAAGGAATTCCAGAAGCTGGGCAATGCTTTCCAGGCCATCAGTCATGCCTTCCAGATGGACCCTCCCTTTAGCTCCGAGGCCCTCAACAGCGCCATATCTCACACGGGCCGTACCTATGAAGCCGTCGGTGAGATGTTCGCTGAGCAGCCCAAGAACGACCTCTTCCAGATGCTCGACACGCTGTCTCTCTACCAGGGCCTGCTCTCCAACTTCCCCGACATCATCCACCTGCAGAAAGGTAAGAGCCAGAGCGTGCTGGAGACGCTTGCAGGGTCTGCACTCTGCTAGGCACTGGGGGTATGAGGATGGCCTAGACAGTGCAGAGCGGCTCAGCTGGTCTTCTCGTCTCTCTTATTCGTTCATTCAACAAGTGTGTTGAGCACCATGTGGCAGGTGCTACTCTAGGTGCAGGGATATTATGGACAGGTCTGGTCCCTGTCCTCATGGAACTCACTGGTTTACCTTCTTGTTATCCATCCATCCATCCATTCATTCGTTTTCTCTGTTTCTGTCTCATTTACTCATTATACATTGAGCCCTTCAAAGTATCAGTTCTGGGCACACGGAGATGACTAGGGCCCTGGCCTTGCCCTTGAGGAGCCCACAGGCACATGGGGGACACAGGCACAGGCCCAGATAACAAGGGCACAGAGTGTAGCCAGCTTCCCACTCCTCACAAGCCTGCCTCCCTGCCTTGCAGTGTCAGAGTCTGTTCTCAGCGCTGCATATCCTGTGACCTCCCTATCTGTTTATGGGAGGGTGGCTGTCCCTGTTTTGCAGATTAAAAAGCTGTGTCCACAGAAGGGTGGTTGCACAGGGAGTATGTGGCCCAGCTGGGACTGTCCCTTCCTCCTGCACCTCCCCAAGGACACATCCACGTTGGCCACCTCCCAAGTCCAGCCGTGTGTTCAGTTCTCACGGCCCCCTCCCTAGGAGAGGGACAGGATGGGTCCCCATTACTATGGGGCTGTCAAGGAACTGCCAGGGAAGTGATTCATAGCCGGGTCACCTAGGGGCACTCGGCCTGGGCTCGGGAAGGAACCAGGGGTCTGGGGCACTACCCACATGGTCCATCCGATTCCCCCTTCCCGAGCCTGGCTTCTCTTCTTGCCCGAGCAGTGAGTCAGGGGCTGACCCTGAGTAAGGGGCTGAGCCGGCAGGTGGCTGAGTCCTGGGAGTACAGGCAGGGCAGGAGAGAGGCGTGGTCCTCCCCAGGGCTGCTTGGTAACTCAGGAAGAACGTCTGCAGGGCGTGGGGCTGGCTCCCAGGCCCCTAGGCCCTGAGGTCAGGCCTGGCTTGGTGGGGAGTTTTCCTCTGGGTGGGGCCAGGAGGCAGGGCTCTGGACTGAGCTGGAGGGACGGCAAACGCCACACTACCTTGGTCCCCAGGAGAATCTGGAGTAAACCAGCCTTGTTCTCCTTTACCAGGTTAACTTCTAGAACGTCTCCAGTTCCCAGCCTCCTTTCTCCCCTCACTTTCTCTTCCTCCTTCTCTTCTCTGCCCTCTTTTCTCACCTCCACCTTCCTCTCTTCTTTCAGCTTCAGGGGACAGGAGGCCTGAGTTCTAGTCTCAGCTCTGCTCCCAATTTGCTGTGTGTCCTGGGGAAGTGCCTTCCCCTCTCTGGGCCTTAGTTTCCTGGTCTATAAAACAAGGGAGGGCGGACACAGTGAGCTCTTAGGCCTTCAAGGGGGTGGAGTCGGAGAGAGATTCCTGGGAGTATCTGGTCGAGGGCAGAGTGATGCCTGAGATCCCACTCTGAGCTCTGAGGCAGGGATAGGGCAGAGGTGGTGGCTGGGGCCGGCTGGGGCCGGCTGGGTCCCACTAGGGCAGGTGTCTCTCGGTGCGGAAGTGGAGCCTCTGCGGCGGCGCTAGGGCCTGGCCTGGGAAAGCTGGTTCAACCAGCTCCTCCGATGGCGTGTTCCTGTGTGGGCAGGAGGAGAGAGGACGCAGGGGCACAATGATTAAACAGCTGCCCCTGTGCAGTGTCTGGGGACCCTCACCCAGGGGAGAGCTGGGGGCAGAAAGGCAACCCCATACTCAGGGCTCCCAGGCTCCCAGTGAAGCGGGAGGGAGGAAAGCCAGACTGGCCTTTCTGACCCTGGGGCAGGGAGACAGAGCAGAGAGAGGCCACTTCTGAGTTTCCACTGGAGGTGTTTCTCGGGTGAGGGGCCAACAGTCCTCTGAGGTGATACATTTAACCTCAGACCCCGCTTCCCTTATCCAGAGGACCCCTCCCCATTAGGCCAAGTTCTTTGGGGCTTACTTTTCCTCTTTCTGGGCTTGGCACTGCCACTCCTAGGCCTGTGGTGGGGAAAGTCAGGGAGGCGGGCTTGGAGTCTGGTTGAGACAGAATTGGGCAGGCTGTGGGGGAACCACAGCCTGATGGGGGGAGGCGGGGTCCCACACTGGCTCTGTGGATGGAGCCCTTTCACAGAGGAAGGAGCAGGAAAGTTGGGCCCTGGGTCCCCAAGATTCTGTCTAGCCTGTTTGTGCATCTGAAAAATGGCGAGCATGCGGGAGAGGCCCTGGAAGGTAGGAAATGGGAGGCCTAGGAGGGGTCAAGAGACCAGGATTTGGACAAACATCACCTTTGAGGTGACCCTGAGAGCATTTTCTCCCCTGAGAAAACTTAGTAAAATGGAACATGCGGTCTGGTGGTGCTGAGATGAAGCCCCTCACCCTGTCTGCCTGCTGGCGCAGCCCCTGAGCTCAGTTTAGGGGTGTCCTGGGAGAAGGGCAACCATACAATTTACCGTGCAAACCAGGGCAATCTTCGGTTTGAGAGAGGACCCTTAATAATAGTTACCCTGGGACGACAAGGAAACAGTGGCTGTCCAGGGTCCCTGCCTGAGAACCAGCTGGCGCAGGGCTCTGTCCTAAGACTCATCACCAGCCAGGGAGGTTGGTGTGGCCCTCTCCATTTTCAGACGAGGCGCAGTGAGGCGGGATGATAATCAGAGCAGCAGCTGGAGCTCACGTGTCTCTGCCTCCACAGCCAGGCTGCTCCCCCTCCGTCCCGTGCCAGACAGATGGGGGCGCTCCCTAAGGGGTGGGTGCCTGGAAGGGGGAGGGGGCTTGGGTGCTCTAGCATTGGCTCAGTGGGGATCCTCGGTCTGGGGTCAGAGCACGTGCAGAGGGACCAGGGAGCTCACCAGTTGGCCAAGGCAAAGCAGCCCTTACAGGACCAGGTTCTTACCTGAGAGACGGGTGGGTCCAGCCTCTGTTTTGGGCTGTCACCTAGCTGTCCCTCTACCTCCCCACCAGGTTTCCCGAGTCGTATTGCCACCAGCCACCACCGGCTGGGTCTTGGCTGTGACTGAAAAGCAGTTGGCACATAACTGCACGTAGCATCTGGAGCTCTTACTCTGTCAGGTGCCACCCTAAGTACTTCAAACGTATTAGTTCAATTAAGCCTCAGCTATACTAGAGGGTGGGTACTACTGTTATCCCACTTTACTGAAGTGGAAACTCTAAAGCACTCTACCGCTGTGAGCAGTTGTCAGCAGCATCACATCTAGTCCAACCTGTCACACTTGACAGTGGGGAGACCTGTAGCCCTTGTTAGAGGGGACCCCGTTGGGACTAGGACTCAGACCGCCTGCCCTCAACCAAGGGTGGACAGTAACTGCCTCCAAGAGGTAGGGTCGTGATGGATTCAGGTGGGCGATTAGGCAGTATGCCTGGGATCCTGGGGCTCTGAAGCTCCAACCCTCTTTTCCTTGTGCCTGGGACCCAGCCTAAGGTACAGCTGCCAGGGCAGGAGGCGCCTTGGCTCTCAGATGAGTCCTAAGTGGGATGTAGGGGGCCGCAGGAAAGGCCCAAGCCCTGACTCCCAGCCTGTCTCTGGAGCGCATTAGTGTTAGCTGGTCCCAGCCCTTCATCTGAGTCACAGGGTGGAGGGGTGACAGCACGGTGGGCCCTGGGTGGGCCCTCTCCTCCCCTCCCCTCCACTCCCCTCCCTCTGCCCCCCCAGAGCCTTTGCCCCCCCACCCCTGGCTCCCTGCCTGTCTGTGGATACCTAGCAACTGCAACAGATTCATTCCTATTATCTGGGCCTTAGTCTCCTCATCAACAGAGGGCTTTTCTTTCCTCCAAGGCTACAGGCAAGAGAAGCCCTCTTGACAGCAGGTCCACCCGCCCTGCACCCAGACTTTCTCAGGAAGATGGAATCCAGACTAGTAGGTTCCATTTGCTGAAGCCTAACTGGTTTCTTTGTCCTACTGTTTTCTACTTTTCTTCTTATGGTTCTTCCTGCCCCTTGGGACCATCTCAAATTCCTGAGTCTATTGTCTGGGCGCCCCACGCCGATGCCTGGAGGACCTGGCCTGGGCTCCCTGCAGTAGAAGTGGTGTCCACCCCCGGCTGTGGTGGGGTACCTCTGGACCAGGCAGCCCCCACTCATGGGGCAGGAAGGAGGCTGGGAGCCCTTTGGCGAGTCCCCTCCCATCTAGTGGCGTGGAGGGTGGGGTGGGGGTAGCTGGCCACCAGTGCCGCTCCAGCTCTGAAGTGTCTAATGGAGTCCTTATCCTGGGCCACAGGGTGATCCCTCTCCTGCCCAGGCCTGGATGATAGGGATGGAGCAGGGGGAAGGAGGTGGTTCAAGGAAGGTAGTGGAAGGACTGAGTGGCTGGCAGCTGGGAACCGCAGAGTTCTCTTGGGTGTTGTGTGAGCAGCCCTGAGATGCTCCAAATTTGAGTCTGTCTGCCCAAAATGTCACTATTAACCAGTTACCCACGAAATAGCCATCTAATATGGGTGCTGCTCCTTCTAAAGCATCCAGAATTATTTCCAACATATAGTAAATGCTCAATAAATTCATTTTGAATGCACTGAACAACCTGAGAGTAAAAGGAATAAATTTCAAAGCCCCCCAACCCCCAGAGTTCTCCTTAAGGGAGAAGTGAGAAGCCCGGTGAATGAGCATGTTATTCATGTGCAGCGGGTGCTTTTGAGGCCCTCAGGGAGTGTACTGTCCACCGAGCCAGCCCTTCCCATCTCCTTACTCTTCTTCCCACAGTGGAGTCCCCACAGTGCTGCAGGGAGTGCGTGCCAGGCAGAGGCAGACTGCTGCTCCCTTTCAGCAACTGCCCCCACCTGTCAAGTGCCTGTTAATTCAGAACGGAAATTCTTTCACCAATTGCTTGTTGATTCATTCAGATTCTTCCAAATTGGGTCCCTTCCCTGGATGCATCCCCAGCCCCCCATCTGTCACCTGGTTATTAACAATGGTCTCCTCCAGTCCCCTGGGGCCTGGATGAGGAGGGAGCAGGGCCTATATGTGAAGAGACACACAGGAGGATGCTCTGGGGAGAAGTGGCACCTGATCGGAGCTTTGAATTATGCATAGGGATCCAGAAGGCAGAGATAGGAAGGTAGGAAAGGGCAGGGTGAATTTGGTGAACATGGGATCAGGATAGAATGGGTGCAGGGATCAACTCCCAGAAGGCCTCACAGGCCAGGAGAACGGGGACCCTTGATCTGCAGGCAGAGGGAAGCCAGGGGAGGCTTGGAGCTATGGGTGCCCAGCTTGGCTGCTCTTCAGGTGCTATGGAGAAGCTCTCAGAGGTTGGGGCTGAGGTGGGGAGACCCAGGGGGGCCTGTTGTAGCAGTCCAGCATGGTTGAATCAGCTCAGCAGGCATGTATCAGGAACTGCTGTGGGTGTCAGAGATACTGAGCTCACAGCCCAGAGGGAGGCAGGCAGAGAAACCTCAGGGTGATAAGAGCTATGGTGGAGGAAAGCCCGGGACACCTGGGAGTACAGAGAGGCACCGTACTTATGCAGTGGGGATGCAGGGAAAGCTTCCTGGAGGAGGTGATATCTGAACTGAATGGGGAGCCAGGGTAAGAGATGATGAGGCCTGTGGTGGGTGGGTCAAGAAATCAATACAGCTGGTCCTAGAAATCAATACAGCTAGCAGGGCTGTGACTGGGTGGATGCGGGCTGCTGGCAGTGCCACAGGTTTGGAGGGAAGATGGTGCATCTGGTTTAGGATGTGCTGAAGGTGAGGGTTTGGGAGACATCCTGGTGGAGACACCCAGGTGGCTGGACCATGGGTCTGGAGCCAGGAGCGAGGGCTGAGTTGAGCTGATGAGAGTATTGTCTGCCCTTGAGTGGTCTCATGGAGGGGTTAGGGAGCAAACTGGGGAGATTGGAGCTCTAACCTCCCTTGTCTTCCGCTCTGCCCACGCCAGGTGCCTTCGCCAAGGTGAAGGAGAGCCAACGCATGAGCGACGAGGGCCGCATGGCGCAGGAAGAGGCAGATGGCATTCGCAGGCGCTGCCGCGTGGTGGGCTTCGCCCTGCAGGCTGAGATGAACCACTTCCACCAGCGCCGTGAGCTCGACTTCAAGCACATGATGCAGAACTACCTGCGCCAGCAGATCCTCTTCTACCAGCGGGTAGGCCAGCAGCTGGAGAAGACACTGCGCATGTACGACAACCTCTGACCACGTGTGCCTGGCCCTCTCCCTGCCCCCGGGCCTGTCGCTGCAGTGCTCCCTGCCCTCCAGACCTCCCCACACCAGCAGTGGCTGGAGGGTCAGGGGAGGGCCTTGGAGGAGTCGTGGGTGCCCCTGGGGAAGTCCCCCACCCCTTAGAGGTGGGGGCACAGCAAGGATCAGCATGGGTCCAGGAGCCCTCCGGGCCAGGGCCTGGGCTGCGGGTCAGTCACTCGAGGCCCGGCCCAGGTCTTGGCCCCACCCAAAGCCTGCAGTTCTCGCTCACCTGGCCGCCACTCCCTCGTTCATTTAGCAGACATCAGGCCCACTGTGGCCCTGGGTCAGACGCTGGGCACCCAGGGCTGCGACATGCCTGCTCTTGGGGAGTCCCCAGTCGAGGTGGGAGTCAGACACAGAAACAGGCAGGAGTGATACAGAATGACCGATGGTGAATAAGGGGTTCCTGGAAGCTCGCAGAAGGGACTACTGATTCTGCCGGTCAGGGATGACTCCACGGAGTAGGTAACGTTCCAGTAGTGTCTTAAAGAATGACAAGGACCTGCCTGACAGTAAGTGGGGACAGTAGATGGGGAGGGCATTCGGAGGAGAGGAATGGCTTGGGCAAAGCTGAGGAGGCATCAGAACCCCCTCTCTCCTCTCCCTTACCTTTCCCAAGCAAGTGTGGTGCCCCCTGGGTGGGGGTGTGACAGAGGGGAGGGATCTGCCTTGCTCCCATGTCCCTGCTCCTGCACACCCCCCCATCCCACTCCCTGCAGGAGGGGCTGCAGGCCACCTCCCTCCTGACTCCTCCCCACCAGCTGAGCCCCCTCACCCCTTGGTTAGGGGGCCATGCAGCACCTTTTCCCTGAACTCAAGATGCTGAGATAAGCCTCAGACTCCAGGACCTTGGTGGCACCTTCCTGGACGGGACACCCAAAAGTTACTAGATATTTGAGTTCACCACAATAGCCCCCACACTCCAAACAGGCTTGGGCCTTAGGCTCCCAGGATCCTCAGGCCCTGGAAATCCTGGAGACCCCAGGGGAAAGCAACAGGAGCTGGCATACCCACCGCCCCATGGACCCTGGGCCTGCCTGCCCACGGCCAGCCTCACTGTGATGCCAGCCCAGGTCCTGGTGGGACTGTGCTGTCTCCTACCCATGTTTACATCCTCTAGGGGCTGCTCCCACCCCACAGGCCAGGGCAAGGTCCAGCAGCGGGTTGGGAGGAACTGACAGGTGCCACTGCTGGTCCCCGCAGGAGGTCATGGCTGTTCCTGGCTGCTGCTGCTTGAATCTTCTTTCTTTCTTGTTTTCTTGATAAACCTTTTACAAGTAAGATAACAAAAGCATGACTCCTTATTTGGATTCCAGGGGGTTGAGGGTTGGGGAAGGATAGAACCCTAATTGTCCCTGGGAGCTACTGGACCAGATTCTGAGGTCATGATGGGCATATTTACCCCAGAACCTCAAAACTGAGGGGAAGATGGTTGCTGGTGGGAGGGGCTTGAGGTATCCACAGACCCCCGCTGGATTCATACTTTCCTGGACTTCACTCTTCTCATCTCTCAAGTGGGTGGAGTCTTGCCAGGAGTTTGGCTGTGCCGCTCTGTGATCCAGGACTGAGGCGCGCATGAGGAAGGGTCAGTAATGGACAGGAGGTTCCTCTTCCCAAGAGAGAATGTCCCAGACTTGCCCCCAGGAGAGCCCCAGTCCATGGGAGGGGGCTCAGAAACTATGTCCTTCCCCAAGCAGTCCAGGGTACCCAGCCCTGTAGTGGCTGCCCGGTTGGAAACTGAGGACCCCCAAGGCATGCCCAGTCAGGATGAACAAGACTGTTTGCACACGGGAAAGACTGTTTGCACACAGGAGTGCTGTGGGACCACAGTTCTCTTCTGGGGCAATGAGGACTGGGTGGGGGGGCAGGGCTGCCGGGGACTGGGCATCTGGGGAGGCTTTGGCTGGGCAGGGGGGCAGGGTGGTGGGGGGAGGGGCAGCAAGACTCCCTGTTCAGGGCAGAGCATCCTCAGAGGAACTTCTGGAATGGGCCCCTGGCCCTGGGTCAAAATTAGGTCAGATTTGGGACTTCCTGTGGAATTTTCCCCTCTCTCCTCCCTGCCCTCCTTCCTTCATTTTCCAACCCGTCGAGGACCTTCCCGCCCTGAACCTCTTCCCAGCTTCAACCTGCAGGCGGCCTTCCGCGGCGGGAGGGCGCCTGCCCAGTCTGCGCATGGGTGGTGGGAGCGCTCTTGACTGGAAAGGCCCAGGTCAGGCTTCCGGCCCCGGGAATAGCACTGCCCTCTTGTGTCTCTTCCCTGAGAAGGGGGCCACCTCTCATGCCTTCCGTCCTCGGGGAGAGGGAGTTGGTCCTGACACATTTCTCAGGAGAGGCTTGGACCTAGGAAAAGCCTCAAAACGTGAAGTCTGGGATGGGCCCGGCCTCCTCCGGGCATCCTGAGGTCTCCAGGCTGGGACAGATGTGTGTGTGGTGGGAAGTGAGGATGTCGCAGTCTTTCTCTCTGGTTTCTTTCTATCTCTGTGTGGATTGGGGTGCTGGGGGATTTGGGATTGGTCTGGGCTGGCCAGAGCCTCATTCAGCAGTGGCCGGGGACCAGTGTGTGGTGTGGTTATCCTGCTGGTAGCAGGGCATGCTGGCTGGCTGCAGTCACACGCCAGGCAGATGTTCCAGACTGAGCTGGGCCCAGCTTCCTCCAGTTCCTTCCTTGAGGCGGGTGGGAAATGGGGCCTCTCCTTCTGCCCTGGGCAGCTACCAGGACCTGGGGAGGGTGGGGGACCCCTGATCCCCAGTCATGGCCCAGCCCAGGAAAGGAGTCTGCTTTGTGGCCACATGAGGGTTGGGGTTGGAGGTGGCCCTCAGACCCAGCATCCTGTTGCTTCCTGGGCACAGGAGGGCCATGAACCACTGTGCCACGGCTGTGCCACAGCTCTAGCAGAGCCAGGCCTGGAGGAGACAGGGGGCCCCGGGCCCAGCTCAGCACCGCCCCCTGCAATCCCATGGCGCAGCCACACAGTCACAGACACAGTTGCCCGACCCAAAGCAGACACAGCGCACAACCTGCCCGCAGGCACACAGGCCACACTTGGCTCCACACACATGTATGCATGCTCATATGGTCACATAGTTGCACTCCCAGCCACAGTGCCACACACTGTCCCACATTTCCAGCCACATCCACATTAGTCCATGCCCACATACATGTCATCTGTTCAGTGTCTCAGCTATACCATAGTCCTGTGCAGTCATACCTTCACACAGTGACACACCCCCGCTCAGACACACATGGCCATAAAGCCACACAGGCACACATAGGTGATCTTGGACTGCACCTGGACCACCTCCTGGGGGAGCCAGCTGGGATCATCCATCATCTGACATCACCAAGTCCAATTCCTCATTGCACAGGCAGGGGACTTGAGGACTAGTGAGGGGTGGCAGTTGGCTGCATCATCCAGTGGAGCCAGGGGCTGCTCCAGGGCCAGAGCCCAGCTCCCGGTAGGCTCTGTGGCCTGGCCTTGCCCACCCCTGGGCCAGTCCCCAGGGCCAGGCTGCCTCCAAAGGCCCCTGGCTGAACTCGCCCAACAAAGCTCCAGGCATCTCCCATCTCCGGAGCCAAAGCGGAGGCTGCAGTGTCCACGAGAGCAGGAGCCAGGATGTGGTGGGCAGGGCCCAGGCCTGGGCGGGAGGAACATTCCTGCACCATCTCCTCCCCAACCCTGCGAGGACCGGCCCGCCCTGCCTGCCTGCCCGCTGACTCAGGCCTCCAGAAGCCAAGCCGGCTTGGCTCCCCCAACCACCCCCATCCACCCCAACCTGCTTCCCCACCACTTCGGCTCTGGTACCTCCCCCTGCTGGCTAGGGCAGGAGGAGATGGTAAGCCCTGGCAAAAAGACCATGGGGAAACAAAAATTCACCTCCCCCAGACATAGCTCTGAAGGGCTGATTGTGAAACCCTGCTCCAGGGTTCAACAAAGCTTTTTCCCTTTGGTTTTGTTTTGTTAGTCAAACCCCAATGCAGTCCAATCTGTTTAAAAAGCAGTGTCTCACACAGCTGTGGCCTCCTCGGTCCACACGGCAGCTCTAGTGGGCATCGCTGTTCCACTTCACAGACGCAGAGACCGAGACTTGGCCAGAGGGAGCACATGGTGGGGCCAGCTCTCTGGCTTCATTCCCCAAAGTCACCTGGATTAGCTCATGTAGGTCTGGAGGAAGAGGGGGTGGCAGATCTTCACTCCAGAGGTGTGAGAGAAAGGCTGGCACACCAACTGCTGAAATGTGGGGGGGCTCTGAGCATAGGGTGGGTGCCCCTGGGCCCCCCAGGGGTGAAGAGGCTGAAGGCAGCATTGCACAGTGGCGTCAGTAGTGACTCAGGATCGCTGTTTACAGGTGAATGTGTGCGAGGAATATCGTTTTTCTGCAGCTGACCTGATTTTCTCTTTTGCTTTCTCATTAACCCACATGGTAGGAAAGTAATTTGAAGTCAATTTGGAGACCCCCTTCTTGGCCCAAGGAGGCATACGTTTTAGGGGATGGCCCATTTGAAGACCCTAGGTAGGCCCCTGGCACTTTGAATTTTTAGAAGCTGAGTCCTTGGCCCTGTCACTCATGTGACCCAGTGCCCGTGTTGCACATTGAAGGCCACTCATGTATGCCTGCTTGAGCTGGGTTTGCTTAATTACTTGACAGTGTCTTTAGATATTTAATTAAACTATTCATTTTGATTTTGTCTTTTCTTTCATTTGCTTTTTCTGTTGGTGTTCTGCTACTTTTCCCCCCTTGGCTGCAAACGCTGTCATGGGTTCCCACAGAGCTCCTGCACCCTGGCGCTGGGCCTGGGGCGCCCACCGTGGTCCTAGGTTAGCCTCGGACCCTTTGGTCATCTTCGCCCACCTCCTGCCTTCCCACCGCCTGCTCCTCTGATTCCCCACCCTGAAGCCTCTGTGGGTCTGGCCCTTTCTCAGTTTAGGGCACTCAAGGTTCCAGAAATTGCCCCTGAAACTTTTGGGTCTCAGGGAACCTCAGGAGGCTGGGACAAGTCCTTTCTGTGGCCTGTGGCCCCTCTGGGGCTCATAGTCATTATTCCACAGCTCCCACCATGGGGTCCAGCGCGAGGTGCTCCAGGAGGCTGCTTAGAGCCCGGTATATCCCTTTGTCTTCTGAGGTCTGGTTCTACCTGGGAAGGGGCCCAAGTCCTGGCTGCTCCTGGACCTCCCAACTTCTGGGGCTTCTACTCCCCCAGGGCAAGCGGCACGGTGGTGGACACTGGGTGGCCAGTATTTCACAGCCACCCTATCTGCAAAAGATTATCAACATCAGACCAGGAAATGGGCCCAGTGAGGGAGGTGCGGAGTAACTGCCCACTGTGAGATGGTACACAGACCTGGGCCACCTGTGCTGGGAGGCACATAGCTGGTACCTGAGGTGGGAGTTGGAGGCTGGCTGGAGTCTGGAGGCACCTGGAGCCTCTTCTGGGCTGACATGATTCCCCTTGCTGCCATTTTGGAAGGAGTGCTCTGGTCAGGGTAGAATGAGGCTTTCCTAGACAGCCCAGCTGCCCCTCGGACAGCAAACCCCTCTTGGCTCCTTTCCCCCCACCACCCTGAGGCAGGAGCTGAGTGGTTGAGCCTGAGTACCAATCCTGCTCTACACATGCTTGTTTTAAGGATGTTTCTTAACTACTCCATGCTTCCATCTCTCCATTTATAACAGCAGTTCCAGACGGCTGTTACAAGGGTTATGTGAGCAAAACACAGGATCTGGACAGTGGCATGGCAAGTGCCCAGGAAGGAGTAGCTGGGATGACCAGCCTCTGAGCAGCCCTAGAGAGAGGCAGGGCCAGGAGTACTATTACCCAACTTCAGGAGTGAGAAAACGGGCAAGCCCTTTAAGGCCACACAGTAGGTAGATGCCCCACGTGGCCACCCTGTCTTCTGGGGAGCAGACTCCTTGGGGCTTCCTGGCTGTCGTGGTATTTATCAGTTCAGGGCAGAGGCGTCTCTGGGCCAGTGATGGTCACATACATCATCACGCACAGGATAGCAAGTCCCACGAGTTAAGAGATGCAGGCCCACAGCTCAGGCCTTCCCCCGGGTAGGTTCATTGGGGGACTTCAGGCAAGGTCACCACTCGGCCTCAGTTTCCCCCAATATCACTCAAGTGATGGTCATCCCAGTTACACAGGGGTGCAGGTTCACGAACGTGGACATGCTCACTGCTCTAGGTGTGCTGTGTCCTCAAAGCCACACAGGCCAGCGAGGTGGGGATGGGTCTGAGTGCACAACAAGGACTACCGCATGGCTGCCACGTGCTGCTCTGCGCTGGGCATCGGGCTAAGTACCTCCCCTGAGCTGCCTCATTGCCCACGATGGTCTGGAAGGTGAGAACTACTGCCAATATTTTCCAGCAGACAGAGGCTCAGAGGTACCGAGTCACCTGTGGGAGGTCATGCAGCTGCTTGGTGATGGACAAGGCTGAGTTCTGCCTGCACACAGGGCTGTGCCCTCCCCGCTGCATCAGGCCGCCCCTCCAAGACGGCAGGTCGGGCAGGGTGGGGGCAACTGTCCTGTTGCAGAGCAATTGCAGGAGTGCTGGGAATTGAGGGGAATGGGAAGTAGGGGCAGGTGGCAGGGGCTGGGGAGAGGTGGCCGTGTGTCATCAAGACAGTAGGTGGAAGGGCAGAGGGCTTGGCCCACAGAGAGCACCAAGCAAATATTGAATGAGTGACAATTTTCTGCAGGGCCTCAGGCTGGGGTGTGGGAGCAGGATCTGGCTATGGAGGAGGGGACTGGACAGATGAGGCCAAGTCCAGGGAGCTGGGGTCAGGGGCAGGATTCTGGTATCTGAGAAGAAAGTGAGCCAGGGGCCTCCTTGCTCAAGGGGCCAATATGGGGCAGGCGCCGGGAGTGAGAGCTGGCAGGGATGCCAATACTGGGGGTCCGGTGAGGGCCGAGACTGTGCTGGGGAGGGCGGGGGGCTGTGGCCTCAGGGCTTTGATGTGGGGCAAGGTGAGGCAGGCCGAGGTGGGGTGACGGGTCTGTGCCTGCACCTTAGTTTTCTTCACGTTACTCATTATCAACTGCCAATCATATAGATGTGTGTATTTAACTTTTTGCTCGGAACTAATGCCATGGATTCCTGTGTGTCCACACAATTGCCTCAACAATCGTCAGCCCTGGGCCAGTGTTTTACTCCCCGACATCCCTTGCTTCCAGGAAACTCCAGACATCACACAGTCTCCTCTGCAAATACCCCAGCGCAGAAGTTAGAGTTTAAATGTGTCTGTGTGTTAGAGGGGGCTGGTGTCTGTCTTGCTTGGTGCTGTGTTCCCAGTGCCCAGCACGGTGCCAGCTCACAGCCAGGGACTTGGGCTGTGGGTATGGCTGTGTCAGGTGTCTGGGGAGGGGGTGTGTGTGGGTTCTGGTTTGCACAGTTGGGCTGCTGTCCGTGAGTGCATCTGCACATGCCCATGTGCATGGCCGTGTGTGGCAGTCCCTTGACTATGTGTGCGTGTGCACGTGTATGGGGCCACAGCAGCTGGTGGCTGAATGCATGCTTCTTCCCTGATGTCATCTCCCATACCCCCGGGACCCAGTGACTTGCTCTGGGGAGTTACTTCCCTTTTTCTCAGCAAGGCATAGGGTGTGAAAGTGTGGGAGGCGGGTATGCACAGATCCTGCCCCTGCCTTCTGGAGGGCTGGGTTCAAGGCCAGGGTGGCCAGGAGAGCCCCTCCCTGTTCCTCTCCGGCTAGCAGGAGACTGTGCCATTCCAGCTTCCAGCATTCGAGCCGGCAGGACGGCAGCTTCCTCCCTCCCTGGCACTGCAGCCCAGCCTGGTTGGGCTGGCATCAGCTGGGTGGGGTGTAGGGTATGTATGTATGAGGGGTGGCGGTCTCCCATCCTGGCCAATTCTGAAGGCTCTTAGGGTGACTTCTGGGTAGTTGGGCAACAGAGACCACTCAAACTAGGGGGCAACTGGGTGCAGAGTTCCGGCCCAGGGCTCAGAGTCCCCTACTCCCCACCCTGGCTCAGCATCTTAAGGGGTTGTCCCTGGGAGGTGGGCAGTGGGAAGAAGAGTCTCCAGCCGAGCATCGGGTTTACTCCGGCTTCCACAGGAGCGTCTCTCAGCCTGATCCCCAGAGTCCTGTCTGCTCCAGGCCCGTCTCCTCCTCGCTCAGGCTCTGCATCATCTTCCCCCCTCCTCATGCTCTGCCTTTACCTCAGTGCTCCCTTCAGGGCACAGCCCAGGTGCCTTCTCCAGGAAGCCCTGGAGCTCTGCCTCCCTGAGCCCACCCCTCCCATCCTGCCCTCCACCCCTGTGGGCAGACAGGGTCTGGTGGGCCTCCTTCCACTTGGGTCCTTGGGGCCAAGCCTCCTCCAAGGGAGCCAGATGCGCCCCCCCAACAACCTCAGGGACGTCCTCTGAATCAATGGGGTGAGGGTGGAGGAAGCGAGGTCAGAGATGGGCTGACAGCTTCTCCTGCCCAGAATTTGACCCCTTGCTGCACACCTCACTCTGGCTGCTGAAGGCCAGTGAAGCAGAGTGCCTCTGAAAGGGCGCAGGACACTTTGGCTCCCCCCAACCCCTGCCTCTTGTTTGTAGAAAAGCTGAAGTCCCCAGGCCTCCCTGAGTGTACAAGAGCAGCTCATGCAGCTGATTAGGACAAGCCTGCAGGCCCTGGGGGATGGCAACGACTCTGACCACCTATCTCAACGATTAACTGAGATTACGCCTTCATTTCTCTATAAAACTTTCATGGCTGAACAGAATCTTTGGAGATTTTTTTGGGGGGGATGCTGGGTCCACCGGATTGCAGGCATTCTGACTAAAAGCAACTTTCCTTTTTGTTACCAAGGCTGTTGCCCCCAGGATCATACCCCTGCCCCACCCTCAACTAGAAACCAATTACTCTTATCTCAATCTCAGGAGGCAGCAGCAGAGAAGAAACAAGAACTGGTTAGAAACTGCCCAGTCCAAGATGGTGGAAGACTTGACTTCCAGTGGAACTTGAGCCTCATTATAGGCGCATTGTAATATATTAACATGCTAAATGACACACCTACCAGCGCCATGAGAGTTGACGATTGTCATGACAACAACTGGAAAAGCCCATACAAGGACTGAAAAACAAAGACTTACTGGTTCCATCACACCCGGAACGAGGACATGATGGTGGAAGCCTCTCATAAACGTCCACGCAGCCCGACCTGGGCCGGAGCCATCCCTCCGCTCGTCTTGGCTGATGGCGCCCCACTCAAGTACCTCTTCCTTACTCTTGAGAGCTTTTCTTCCCTTCTCCCTGCTGGAGAACTTTCCTTCCATTTCCCCTTCTGAGCAATACAACGGCTGCTCACTTTGTCCTTCTGCCTCTGCTGTGCGAGCTCTTTCACAGCCGGCGGCAAGAACCCGCATTTTGGTGGGCTTCCTAATTTAGGGGCCCTTCCATCTGCTGACACCTCCATGCCCCTCTTCTCCAGATGGGGAACGCATGCATTTGGACTTCTGAGTATTTGTTCAGCACTACTAGGCACCAGGCACTGCGATGGCTATAATAAATTATAAAAATAACAATAATAATGCCAACTTTGACCTTTTGTGAGGCACCCACAACATGCCAGACCCGTGTGCTAGGCAATTCAATAACAACCACCCTTGTACAGCAACGAGTCACAGTGGCCACGTTTATCGAGTGTTTGCTATGTGCCCAGTGCTGCTCTAAGAGCTTTGCCACAGTGATGGCCCTTTGAAAAGAAGCCTTGATCAATTGCTCTGTTTTGATAGGTCCTAACTCTGGCAGAAGAGTGAGAGCTGGCCTGGGCCTCTGACTAGCCACATCCCATGGATGCTGTACAGACAGGAAATGGGCCAGAAATGAAGAAATCGGCTCTAGGCAGAAAGCAGGCAGGCTGCTCCCCTAGGCCTGGCTCCATACTCTCTGAGGTCAGTTATCCCATGTGAGTTACAACAGGCGGGTGGACTTGTACAAGGTCACTGGGCAGACACAGTCACCACCCCTGCCCTCCCTCCTTCAGTTTATGGGTTCTGTCCACAGATTCTTACGTTCTCAGAGCAGATCATGGGGCAGAGGGGCTGAGGTCCTGGGGCCTGGAACCTTCTTGGAGTCCCCAGGCCCTGCCCTAGCCCACCTATCCAGGTGCCCCCCCCCCCCCCACGAGGCAACCTTTTAGGAGGGCTGACTAAGGAGAGGACCTTCCGGCCTGAGTCACTGCCTTCCAGGAGTGCCCAGGCCCTGCCAGCCTCGCCCACCTGCCCGCTTGCTCAGCAGCCCTTTACAATAGGCTCCATCTTCCCCAACAAGACCCAGCAGAGCTCCCCCTGCCGCTCTCTGGCTCTTGGAGGTCTCTGCCCTGGCCAGCATGTCTGGCAGCCCTGGCCCACCCGCGATTGCCCTGGGGCCTCTCTAGGTGCCAGGAATCCCACTGCTGACAGAGGCATCCTTGGCATCTGGAGGGGTTTTGAGCCAGTGAATTGCTGTGTGATTGTGGTAAGTCACTCCTCTAAAGTTGGTAATCTGAGCCCCCAAGTTGAACACAGGGTGTCCTGCGGGTGGGGTAGAGGGGGTCACCCTTGGCTCTGCTCTGCTCCTTGCTCTGAAGGTTGGGATCAGGTGAGCCCTTCAGTGGTTGCACCAGTTGGCACAGGAGGATCTGAGGAGGGGCTGGAGAAGCAGGGGGAGGCTGAGTGTGAGGGGTTCTGGGTTTTCTCCCCCTCCTGTCCTATTTAATCAACTTTGACTCTATCTGTGGTGGGGTCCTGCATTTGGTTTGGTAAAAGTGTTCTGCCCATGGAGTTCTGAGCTGACAGACTCCAGGTGTCTGGGTGGCAGGGAGCCATGGGTGAGTGTGGAGGGAGAGAGAGAGGTGAGCCCTGAAGAGTCTGGGGGGCACAGACCTGCTCCTTGAAACTCTAGGTCTGCCTGGGCCCTGGATGGGATGCGGGGCCAGAGCAGCAGTGAGGAGTCTGGCCAGCACCCCTGGGGGTTGAGGGAAGCCAGGGGAACCAGAGTGGGAACCCAGGAAAGGAGGTCTGGGTGGGCTTGGTGTTAAAGACCTCTTGGCCTGTGGGAAAGGAGGGGCTACGTTCTGACAATAGATGTTTACCAGTCGTCTCTACATACCCAGCACTGGGCTGGCTGGACACTGCCCTGAGGGAGTGCACAGCGTTGAACTATGTTTACGACAAGGTGCAGAGGGCTGGGGCCTTCGCCCAGGCTGGGAGCCTCAGCAACCTGGGATGGGAGGAGAGTTAGGCGCCCCAAAGTCACTCCCAGCACCAGGGTAGCACACAGGCTGGGGGCCACAGCTGGCATTTGTTCTGGAGGCAGAAGGGAAGGTCAGTGTGGCAGCCTTGGTCCAGCGTCTCTTGTTCCCCATCCTCTGCAGGCTGGAGAGCTCTGGGAGGCCCATCCCTCCTTCCTGACCAGGCCTGGGTGGGTCCCAGACTTGCAGCTTCTTCCCCACCTCTGCTGGCTGCTGCTGCTGCTGCTCTGCCCTGGGGGAGACCCTGAGGGTGACCCTCGCTGGACACGTCCCTTAGTCCCTCCCTCTGCAGATGGGGAGGGGACAGGAAGGGAAGGACCAGTTGGACTGCAGAGGGCAGGGGGCTGCTACACGCTCCAGGGACCTGAGAGGTGAGGGTGGAGAGGGCTCCTCCCTGCAGACCCTCCCCCGGGATCAGGGCTGGCTGCTGGCCTCGCCCTCCTCTGCCTCTGACTTAGACGACCCATCTCATTTGGGCTTCAGGACCCAGACACTGGGTCACTTGAGCCCTTTTTGACCTCACAAGGTATCAGAAGGAAGCCTTGGGTTGAGCTCCAGGCTCTGGGCTAACAGAGCTGGCAGTTCCCAGGCTGGGGGCTCGGGGAGCGCCTCCAGCTGAGGCTGTGTTTGGGTAGAAAAGTTCCTTCTTGGCCACTGGTTGATTTAACCAAGGGCTGCTTCTGTCTTTAGTGGCTCTTAGGACACAGCACAACCCACCAGTTACCCTGGTGGCCACAGAGGGCTCTCTGAGGAGCTGGCACCTTTTATGAGGACAGCAGCTGTCGGTTAAATATTGTCCCTCCATTGCCCTGAGAATGGAAATGTGACCTGGAGGTAAGCTGGGCGTGCTCGGCATCAGCTGCTGCGTGGCTGCCCCATCCACGGAAAGGCCTGACACTCCCTAAGGAGAGAAGGAAGCAGCCAGAGCCAGCTGCCCTCCCACTCTGGGCTTCCCCTCACAGCTAGCTGACGCCGCTGGATTAGGGCACACATCATGGTGTGGCAGTTACTCACTGGCATGTCTGGGGCTCTTCAGGAAGGGCTGGGTAAATTTCTATCTTCATCTCCCACAGAATTTTTGGCACCAAATGCCCTTGCCAATGCCTGACTAATCCTAGCGGTAACTACCCAGGGATGGCGTTAACTGAGAGGAACAAGGAGGGGATGGGGATGTGGAGACAGGGGTCCAACAGGTCTGGTCCCCGTCTCAGTTCCACTCATTTGCCAGGGCTCCCTCACATGTGACAGCCCGGAACAGGAAACCCAGCCAGAGAACCCTGGGGGGCTGCCCAGGTACCTCCATTTCTTTAAGGTCTGGAATCTTCAGGGCCCAGAGGAAGATGCCAGCACCCCTGGCAGTTCCCATTGGTCAGGAGAGGTTGGTAGGGGAAGGGGAGGTGGACCATTTCTCCTGCTTCTTATTGGAGGATGATGGTTCCAGCTTTGTGGGTTCCACAGCTGCCATAGCAACTCCACTTAAAGGGCCAGCTCCTGGAATCAGGAGAGGAGCTCAAAGGGAGCCCCTTCTTTAGCACCTAAGAGGCTAAACCATTGATGATAGTGGTCAGGGCTTCCAGCTCGGGACCTGGGGATTTGGGCCCCTCTGGTAACCCCTATTCTGCTCCCCACACACTCTCTACCACCCTTTCCAGCTCTGCTGTCAGCTTGGTTCTAGGGATGGGCAGGACATCCTGGCTCTTGGCTTAACATGGTCAGCTGTGGGGACTGTGAGAGGGCCACAGGCAAGGAGCCCTGAACTCTGAAGTTTGTGTGTGTGTGTGTGTGTGTATTACATAGGCAAGTATTCATCTCCGTGTTGTTTCTGAAGGTCTAAGGTCTGAGACGGTACAGCTGTGAGCACAAGTGCACATGGTGTGTGTGTGTAAGAGGGTCAGAAGCTTCTGGACATTCCCGAGCACTTGTACACAGGTTGGCTCCTATCGTCAGTGCCTGGGAGGAACTGGCTCCTTAAAGGAAGGAATGGTGAGTTATTTTGCAAGGTAGGAAGCAAACCCCTTAAGCCTCGGGTGCATGTGTATCTGAAATCTGCAAGGGATTGACCTCAATCGGGGCCCCACATTTAGAATGGGTCCCGAGGTTGGTGCGCCGGTGAAAGACCCCCCCCACCCCAGGTCCTGGCAGGGCAGCTGGCACGCCGCCTGGCCCGCTGGCCAGCCCAGGCTTAGAGGAGCCGGAACAGTGCCAGCCGGTGCCAGCGCACTTGGAGTAGGGCAGGCCAAGCTGTGCGGACATAGAGGGTGTCGTCAGGCCTCCGGGGGAAACCTGAGCCGAGGCCAGATCCTGCCTGGCGGGTCTGTCCCTATGTTTCAGCTTACGCTCCCAGGGAAACTGGTTGTCCTGGGTGGAGACTGGCCCCAGATATCAGGGCCCTGAGGATGCAGCCTGGAGCTCCCGGGAGAGGCAGGGCAGAGCGCGGGGTGCGGTGTGAAGACGCCCTTGGCAGGGCCCCTGGGTGAGGCTGGCCTGGGGGTGCTGGAGAGACCAGGCTTGTGAAAAGAAGCTGGGGCCAGGATTGCGAGCTCTGGGTATAGCGACACCTCTGCAGGGCCCCCATCTCCGGGCTCCAGACCCCCTCCGTGAAGGGGAGGCTCTCAGTGTGGCAACAGGAATCGGCTGGGCCTTGGGAGGTCTAGTCCACGGCCGTCTTGCTGTGCATGGCTCTGGACGACCCTCTTCTCTCTGTCAGTCCCTTTAGGTCCTCTGGGGGCCCGTTCAGCAGTGATCTACCAGGATTCCAGGTCTCCTCCCGGACCTTCTGAGAGCAGGGAGGCTCTAGGAGGCCAGATGCTGACACATGAAGGGCATTGTCGGGACTGGTCCAGAGGCAGGACCGCAGGGAGGAAGGAATCTCCTCTTTTGCCCTAGCTCCCGGTTCAGATGTTACCCACGTCGAGGCACAGGGAACAGGTGATGCAGGTCAGCTGCCAAAGGCTGGCTGGGGCTCTCCACCCCCAATCCAGCTGTCCCCAGCCCCCCTTCCCCACCAGATCTCACAAGGGCTCTCACACTGCTTGTTTTCTGAGGACTTCAACCTACTCCCAAGGCCTGGGGTGTCCCCTGGGACCCAGAATCTGTCTCCACTGCCCTTGACACTGGGAGACCCTCCGAAGGCAAAGGGCCAGAGGGTGGTGTCTCCTTAGCAACTCACCGAGGGTCCTCTGAAGGTGCTGTGTCTCAGACCCATTTCTGACCAATGATGGGTTCTCGGGCCAAGTACAGGGGCAGCTGGCTTTTCGGAACTCTTGCTGCTTGCTCTGCCTTTGAGGAGCAACCCTGGTCCTCGTTGAAGGTTAGAGACTGGCAGAAATCTTCCTTGTGAAAATCTCCAGGGAGTTGAGGGGAGGCACTTATGGTGGTCTCCTGCCTCCCCATCAGTGCTATGTCCCAGCCTTGGGACCCCCATGACTCTCTTTCTCCTTACCTTTGCTAAGAGGTGGATGGAGAGGCACAGGGTAGTGGAGGCCAAAACTCAGGCTAAGAAATCTGTGGCTGGGACTTTGACATCCGTCAGTTTCATTTTTTTCCCCCTTTAAGCTCTTTGGAGAGAGCCTAGCCTATCTCTACTAAAGCAAAGGGTTTTGGTTCCATCCCACAAAGATTGGCCCACTTGCCCACACAGGTTGGGGCAGAGGAGATCTGAAAGGCTGCAGGAGGTAGAAATTCAGGCCCCATCTACCCTGGTGGCTGAGGCCCAGCAGGATGGCGTGCATCTGGGGGAGTGAAGGCTGGTGTGGACGAGGGCCCCATGTGTGGTCAAACAAACAACACGCAGCTGTCCAGAACCTCTGAAGCACCGTTTATCCAGACCCCATGGGGTGAGTGCCCCTAGGTACCCACCCCCCCAGCCCTGCAGCAGCCCTTGGCCTGAGACCCTGCATGCTCCCCAGCCCAGTCCACTAGAGGGCCACAGACCCACGCTTGTTTAGCCGTCAGCCCATCAAGGTGGGGCCAAGGGAGCAAGCTGGCCTCAGCCCCCCGGCATCCCACACCTCAGGTCTCCATCGGTCTGGGCTAGTTCAGCACCGTGTTAAATAGCTCCCTTGCAGTCCCCTTAAATAGACGCATCCCACAGCGACCCACCCGCCTTGCACCTTGGATATATTATTCTACTGGCTTATGCCTTCCCAAGAGTGGAGGGGCTCTCTCCTCCTGCCCTCTGCTCCAGGGAATACCATCTCCCGAAAACCCAGGGGGAAAGTTTTCCTCTCAACCCTGGAGCAGAGATGAGGGGAGGCCTGGCTTGGAATGGAAGAGCCAAGAACTCCCGTCTGTCCGTCCCTTCCCTTTCTTCTCCTTGCCCTCTTAGCGGCCTGGGTCAGACGTGACTTACCCAAGGTCACAGACCCAGGACCCAGAGTCCTGATCATCTATGAGGTGGCTCTGGTTTTGACAGCTCAAGCCAGCTCCAGGGCAGGGGACTGACCCCCAGCCTGCCTCCACCCTCGGCCCCTTGCAGTTTTCCCAGCTCGGAGTGAGCTCCGGAGATTTCAGCTCTTGACTCCACTCAGTCCTGGACCCCTGGAACTTCCTCTCAGCGTCCCCCATCCCTGGTGTCCCCAGGGCTCTCTGGCTCTGGGGATACTCAGACAGCACCAGGGTGTGGGGACAACGGGGCTGGGGGCTGAGCAAGCCTGTCCCTGGCTCGATCAGCATCTGGGCCCAGGCCAGGCCTCACACCCAGTACTGGCCGTTCTTGAGGGCAGGGTTGGATGTCCGGCAGAACTGTAGCAGCTCTGGATCAGGCTGGGCCCCGGGCGGGGCTGCCTGGCCGGGCACGGCTGTGAGCGGGATGGCCTGGCCTGGGTCCACTTTGCGAAAGGTCTCGGTGTCACCGGCCAGGCCGTTGCGAGGCTTGGCCGTCAGCACCTGGACGTCGTGTTTGCCCGTCTTGTTGCGTTTGCGGAGGTAGAAGAGCAGAGGCAAGATGAGCGCCAGGAGCAGGAGGACCAGGCACACGGGGATGATGACGCTGAACACGTTAGCCTCGAGGAAGCCCAGGAAGCTGCCCTGGGCCGTGGTGGGCGCAGGGCTGGAGGCCACCGGGTCTGGCTGGCCTGTGGAGGTGCTGCTCTCTGGCTGTCCTGCCTGTGTCCGAGCTGCCTCGGGCAGACTGAGCAGGGCCACTCTGTAGGGCCGGGCCGCGCTGTAAGGCTCAGTGGCAAAGTCCAGTGAGGCCACGGCAGGAGGGACACCCCTTGCCCACAGCTCCAGAGTGAGACTGTCGCCTGCAGGGCCGGGAGACACACCGTCTGGCCTGCCCACCTCCAGCCCCAGCCTCCCATCCTCAAGGTCCTGCTGGGTGAACTGCTCCACTAGCTGGCCTCCCCAGGGCTCTGTCCTGGCCCGGGGCACGCGGACCAAGCGACCGTGCTGGGGTCCCGCCAGAAGCCGGAAACGTGGCACACTGCCCGTGCGGTTGGCCAGCTCCCCTGCATCTAAGACGGTGGGGTCCAGGCGCAAGGTGGCACCCTGGGGCCATGGCCCTCCTGTCCACATGTGCAGCAGAGCCCTCACGGTGATGTTCACTGTGGCGGATGTGTTGGCACCCCTGGCCAGTGCCAGAATGCTGAATTGGTCATGAGAGGAGGAGAAGTTGGTGAAAGCAAAGACCACTTCGCCCTGGTCCACCTGGAGCTGGCTGAAGGCTGTGGCGGGCTGCCCACCCACCAGGAGATGCCCGTACTGGGGCCCCTGGATGAGGTGGTAGGCTGCATCCGGCTCTTCCCGATCGGAAACCACTTGGAGCTGCTGCCGGCTCAGGGAGGAGCGCCCTAGAGCTTGGGGCACCTCTAAGGGTGCCCGCAGCTGCACCTCGATGGCTGAGGGCAAGACGTCCACGGCCAGGGACATGGGCAGGGGCGGGCTGGCCCCATCAGACACGCTCAGCTGGAAGAAGCCTGCCACGCTGCTGCCGTTGGCCACGAAGGCCAGCCGCCCTGCGTCCACGTCGGCCTGAGTGAAGCGGGTCCCAGGTCCCAGGCTGGCCCCCGCCAGGCTCAGGAACCCGTTGTGGGGTGCCCGCTGCACCTCGTACTCGATCTCCCCGGGATCCGAGTCTGGGTCCACCACACTCAGCTGGGCCCGGGAGATGGGGCTGCGGGAGCCCCGGGTGAGCTGGAGTGGGACGGAGGCCTGTGGCCGAGGTGGCCGCTCATTCACGTCCCGCACCGTGATGGTGAAGGCCGCTGAGGTTTGGGGTCCCACCACCGAGGCCCCTGCTGGTCCCTGGAGGTGGGCACGGAAGCGAAAGCCATCCTGCTGGGTGCCCCCGCCGCCATGGGCGTACACCAGCTGCCCTGCGGCCAGCTCGGACTGCAGGAAGTGGGGCCGCCCAGTGTGCAGAGGCTCCTCGGACACCAATAGCTGGCCCCGCGTGGGGAACTGCGTGATCTGGAAGAGCACGTCATGCTCTGCGCGCTGGGGCGACGGAACGCTGGCCAGGAGGTTGGAGGCATCCAGGGCAGCCGTGGTGATCTCAGCCCGCTGGCCTTCAGAGACCCAGAGACCTGGGGGTGGGACACAGGCTATGAAGGCCTCCTCCACTGAGGGGAGAGCCTCAGACCTGGGTCCCCAAGGCAAGGCTGTGCCTCCCCACTCAGACAAATGCCGCAGGTCAGGGCTCAGGGACCCAGGAGGCCAGGATCGTGATCTCTTGACCTCAAAGCCTCCCCACCTGCCCACCCGCACTGTAAGTTACCAGGTCCTGGATGCTGACACGAGCAGCTGACCGTGGCCCTGTGTCCCCTCCTCTCTGGGCCTCTCCCAGTGTCTCCCCCAACTTTGCCAGCCCATCATGGTGTTCACCTTTGTTCCTCCATAGGCGGCTGGGGCGCTGGGGACAGGCAGCCTCGAAAGACACAGACACATCCAGGGTGGCGGCCAGGTCGGGCGCAGGGGGTGAGGACAGCCGGAGCTCCAGGGTGTCGTGGGCCTCCCAGAAGGGCTCAGGGGGCATCTCATGCTCATACAGAACATTCCCAGCATAGACCTGTGGGGAGACCCCACTGCTAGCACGAGAGGCAGGTCCTGCTTGTGGTGCCCAGGAGCCCCCTCACAGGCTGGCACTCTCCCTGACCAGCCCTCAGTGCCCAGCCTCCCGAGAGGCTCTCCCCACTGGGCCTCGCTCCATGTCTGATGCCCGGGCTCTTCCTCACCAGCTCAGCGGGTCACCATAAAACAGCCACGTGGCAGTGAAGAACCAGGCTCTGCAGCCTGAGTCAAAGCCCAGCTCTGCCACCTCGGGCAAATCACTCACTCCTCTGAGCCCCTGGGGAAGGCAGCGCTCGGTCCGGGCTTCTCTCGACAGCAGGTCTCTCCTCCTTTGCGCGAAAGCCCTGCCCTCTTCCCTGCTGAAGACGCCGCTTTGAACGTCTCCTGTCTTTCTCCCATGGCGTCAATCTCCCCACCGATGGAGCCTTCCCGTCTTCGCACAACTACGCTATCCTTCCCCCTGGGAGAGACAGCTTTTCTTGACCTCACTTTTCTCACCAACATTTGCTCCCACCTCCTCCTTTTTTTTTTTTCTCCCTTGCTCTTCTTTGTAGCAGAACTCTGAAAACAGTCTGTACTCTCCCCCAGGCTGTCCTGAGCACATGCCAGCCAGGCACCCGCTCCTGTTGTCACAAGGGCATAACGGCCTCCGGGTTGCTGGACCCAGGGGTCCTCAGGCCTCCTCTCGCTCACGTGCTCAGCGGCACCAGACACAACTGCGCCCACCCACTGGCTGCAGGAGGGGTTTCTGCTCTCTTGGTTTTCCTCCAGCCTTACTCGTTGCTTTTTGCCAGTCCCTCCCCTTCCCCCCAGTGTCTGCAGATTGGCCTTGAGATTCTGTCTACAGGCACTGCCCACGTGCTCTGGGGGGCGGATCTGACATCCTCAAATGCAAGCCAGGAGACAACCCCCTTATTTGTATCTCCAGCCCAGGCTGCGCCCTCCTGAACTCCAGGCATATATCCACCTGCTCCCTGGCAGCTCTGCGGGGATTGTCTGAGGGACATCTCAAACTCGGCAGGTCCTAGACGGACCCCTGACCTGCCCTGCCACCTCCAGGCTTCCCACTGCAGATGGCACAGCTCTGGCTTTCCGGTGGCTCAGGCCCCAAACCTTGAGTCACCCCGACTCCTCTCCTCCTCACACACCATTGTTCCCGCCTGGATTATTGCCAGAGCCTCCTAACTGTGCCCTGGCTTTGGCCCCTGCTCCATACCCCTCTACAGTTTCTTGTAACACTGAAGTCAGAGTGACTCTTTAAAAATGTAAGTCAGGTCATGTCACTCTTGCTCAGACCTTGCCACTATTTGACCTCAGAGACCCTGTGTGACCCTGTTACCCATGACCTCACCTCCTCCCACTCCTCCCATGGCAAGTCCACGCCAGCCACACCCGCCGTCCTCCAGGGTCTCTGTGTTAAACACCAAGGGATATTCTTCACTCCCACCAAGAAACCCGTTCCCTCCCCCTTCGAATCCCAGTGTGTCCTCTTGGCTTATCTTTTGTTTTCCCCTTTCAGGAGACACAGGGAACTATTTTCCTTCTCTCAGAAAAACAGGACTTGCGCAAGAGTGAGATGGAAACCGACTGGGGTCACACTGTGCAGGAGAGTCTAGGAGCACCAGGGCGGTGGGGAACTGGGGAGCCCTGCCCGGTCAGAGGGCAAGCAGGGCCCAGTCAGAAGGGTCGCTGCTCAGCTGATGGTCCTGAGAGGGAACACAGGCGTTTTAAGAAACTGGAAATCAGGCTTTGTGTGTGTGTGTGCGTGTGTGTGTGCGTGTGCGTGTGTGAAATCCCCAAAAGGTTCTATCTTGACCACTAATTTTAAAATATTAAATGCATGTGCAGGCCAGATAAAACACATCTGTGGGCCAGATGTGGCCCGCAAGGGCTGTGAGCTGTAACCTCTGGTCCAGGCTGACGGGTGGGCAAGAAGGAAATGGAGAACCCTGGGAGTGGGGGTGGGGGCGTCTGGTTGGGGATGAGCTAAGTCACAGGTGAGGTGTGGAGGGCTCCCGGAGCTCTGGGGACCAGCAGTGCCCTTTGGTGAAAGAAAACTTGGACTCACAGTCTGAAGGCATAGTCCTGGTTTCGCTCAGCTATGGGCTCTGAATAAAGTCACTTGACCTCTGCTAGTCTCAGTTTCCTTATCTGTAAAATGGGGGCAGCTGACCCCTGCCCCACCTAGCTCAGTATAGTGGGACAGTGGCTGCTGTCAGACACCGCCCAGTCCTGCCCTGCCCTCTTTGCCAAGGGGGGGAGGATGTGCCTGCCACGCAGCCTCCTCCCAACTTCCCTGGGTGGCACTGCCAGCCTGGCCCCCTGGTGGCCATTCAGTCTAGCCCTGCAGATTGCTGGTGCGAGGAAGCACTGCAGGGTGGGGGAGGGAGTGGCGGCCTTGTCCTGATCCCTCCCCCTTCCTGGGCATCCAATGACAAAGGCTCCCAAGGATTCAGGGTGCACAGCTGTTGCAGCCACCGGCCTGCAGAAGATTTCATTGCGGGAGGGCAGAAAGAGGGCCATAGCAGAAGCCAGGAGAGCAGAGAACCCAGGCCTGGGGTTGCTGATGTGAGAGACCTGAGAACTCTTTCCACCCTCGTTAAAGTTACTTCCTTCCCTGCCTGCAAGCCCCGCCCTGCTCTGCCTTCGGGGAGAACCAAGGCTGCCCTGGTACGCTGGGTACCTCCCACACTTAGAAGGGACCGTAATTTAAGTGATGGCTGCTGGCCCCACTGACAGAGGCCCTGTGATTCCAGCAGCCTAGCGGTCTGCCTCTTCTCATGGCTGAAAGTTTTAGTTTTCACTGGTGGCCTCTGGTGTGCTCTGGGACAGCTGTGTCCTGAAGCTGCTGTGATGGATGGATGGATGGATGGATGGCGGCTTCACTCCCCGCTTGTCCTACTCAGTTGCTTCTGTCCACTCATCTGCTTTCAGGGCCCACTCTGCTCTTTGCTGGCTCTTGACCTGAGCCCCAGCCTCACACCTTTGTCCACAAGCCCAACAGCTGCCTTCATCCCAAACTCCATTCCCCTGAACCAAGCAATGCCCCTCACCAGCCACTGAGGTGTCTCATGTCCCCCACGCAGGAGAACTTTCTCAGTCCCTAGGGTCCAACTTCAGCTCCTGGAAGCCAAGCCCCAGACCCTGATCCCTGCTCTGGGCCCATACAGCCCTGACGGCTGGCATCCTTCCTCCCCCGGGAACACTAAACCCCATTTGCCCTACTAGCCTGGTGGCTCCTGGAGGTGGGGCACGCAGGGCCTGGACCACGGGGGATCCAGGGAGTGTCTGCAGCCAACGATCCTGAAGTTGTACCCGTGTCCACGTGTGTGTCCAGGGGCAGAGCAGGCCACATAAGGCCGGGTGGAGTCTAAGTGGTGGCTGTAGAGAGGGGTCCTTACCTCTGCCTGAGTGAAGTTCACCAGGGCCTCCCCGGTGCTGCCCCGCTGGGTGTGGAGCAGCCGGCCAAGCTGGGGGCCCCGAACCACATGGTAGAGCAGGTGGTGGGGGTCGGTGCCTGCACTGGAACTGGCTCTCAGGCTCTGGCTGCTGAGTGGCTGGGTGGAGCCTGCGAGAGGCAAGAGGGGACTGTCAGCCTCTGACCAGGAGCCAGGGCACAGCCTGTGACCTCTGGAGAGGCAGCATGACCCTGGTGTGCCACCCACGCTTGGCACACTCACCTGGGCAGATGGTCAGCGTCCGGCTGCCCTCCAGTGAGAGGAGCAGCTGCTTCTGGGCCATCACCCGGAAGAAGTGTCCAGGGGATGTGTGCTCGCCATCAGACAGGCTGAAGCGGAAGCCTCCGTCCAGGGCTCCTAGGACAGGGGTGGAGGTGGGTCTCGCTGGCCCATGCTGGCGCCATCCGCAGGGCATCCCCACCTCTCAGCACCCACCTCTGTGTGAGAACAGCACGAGCCCGCTGTCTAGCTGGGCCTGGGTGAAGCTGTAGACCTCGGTGCCAGGCGCCGTCCGCAGCACTACCCGTCCGTTGCTGGGCTGCTCGAGGGTGTAGACCAGGTCCTCGGGTCCTGAGTCGCTGTCTGTGGCCCTAATGGCCTCCGCAGGGATGGGCACAGTGGCCCCCTCCCACATCTGGGGATACAAGCCTGTGAAGGTTCTGCCCCCATCAAGCTCACCCACCTCGTTCCTCCCAGGCACTGGGGCCCATGCCACTCTGGGCTCCTCTGCACAAAGGGCCCTCTACCCCATTCACTTTCCCCTGTTAGCCCAGGGCCCCCACACCCAGGCTCCCTGCTCTCCACCTGCCCTAATCTCGCTTGTCCCTGAAGGCCAGCTCAGGTACCCCTACCCCAGGTAGCCCCCCACTCTCACCCCCTCAGAGACCCCCAACCCTGGCTCACAGCACTGTTTAATGTGGCTCACTGGGAGGGCAGGGGTCTCCCTTCTGACCCTCCATGGTGAGTCTGCGCAGGGGCTGGCACACTGCAGGAATGGTGGTTTTTGTTCTCCAAGACACTTAGAAATGGTGAGGGAAGGGGCGTGGGGCTTGGTAAGCTGGAGGGGCTGATGCTTAGCGCCAAGGCGGCTCTGCGATGGGAGCCCAGGTGTTTCCAGTGTCGTCACGAGCCCTTGTTTACTGCGCTTATAAGCAGAAGGGTAAAGGCTTCCTGGGTGTAGGCGGCCCCTCCCCATGCTCAGAGTGAAGGGGAGCCCCCTCAAGCCTCCCACCTGCCGGCAGGGCAGGATCCTGTTCCCACTGTCCTGTTACATGTTCAGCTGGGTCAGCAATTTATAAGCAATATTGGGGAGGGGCTCCCATAACTGGAAAACAGCCCTCTGGGATTCCCTCCCCTCGCCCAGGGTTGACCTCAGCCAGAGCTCTGGAAGAAGGGCCACAAAGTACAGACAACAGGCTTTAGCGCAGGGCTCCTGGCACAAACGTGGTGGACAGCACCACCTGGTGGTTGAGCTGCCACACAGCACCATCTGACTGTGGTCCCAGGGCAGCCCATAGCCTGCACCTGACCCTCTGCTGGCCTCTCCACCACAGTGCTTCTTCCCACAGGCACATCCTATACCTCCAAAGATTTCCAGTGCCCCATGTCACAGCGAGTCAGCCCTCTTTTGAAGCCTTCCATGGCTCCTGCTGACCTGGAGTCCACACCCTAGGAATCAGCATTCTAGGCCCCACTCCTTTGCTATCCTGTTGTATGGCTTTGGTCAAATCAAGTCCTTTCCATCCCACCAGTAACTACTTTTGTGACCCTGGAGAAGTTCTACCACGTGTTTGGGCCTCAACTTCCACCTCTGCTGGATGGGGAGCCAGGCTGCGCCCTCTGCTTGCTGGGGGTGAAACTGGGGAGCAGCTGAAGTTCACCCTTAAGGGCTTGAAAGAACTTTCTTCAGGAGTTCTGGTCACATGTCACAGAAAAAGCTTCCTGCTGAGGTTGAGTCCAGGGAACAGAAGGGCCAAGCATGTCCATTCACAAGGCTGTTTACTGCACTTGTAAGTGTCCAATGATAAAGCCTCACACCTGTGTTCCATTTTCACTGCAATAACTCTTGCCTCTTCCCAACAACCTAGTGAGGCATGTGGCGGTGTCCCCACTGTACAGAGGAGGAAACTGAGGCTCAGAGAGGAGGAGCTGTATGCGAGACCTCTCTCTGGGAGAGGAGGTAGGAGATGGTCCTAGAATGCTCTTACCTGCAGGCCTGTGTTTGTGGTAAGGACAGGAGGTTGGTCGTTGACAGGCAGGATGGTGATGGAGAAGGTCACGGGATAGCTCTGGCGGTCCATCTCTGAGGCGTTGGCTACTAGAACGAAGCTGTCTGCCAGCGTCTCACTCCCGTCGTGCACATAGTGGATCAACTGCTGTTCCACCTGCGGGCAGAACCAGGGCTGGAGGTCAGACGCACAGTGGGTGTCAGGCCCAGCACCCCCCATGCCCTGCCTTTGGGTGCGGGAGGAGACTGACTCCTTCAGAGCTTCAGTTTCTGCAGGTGGAAATGAGGACAATTATTTCTCCCAGAGTGAAGGAATGAAGGAGGGGAGGAGCTGGGGATAATAATTACTCTCTGCCAGTGAGGAAGGATGAGATAAGGTACATAAAGCAGAGGTGCTCTGTAAATGCGGGCCGCCTGCCTCCTCTGTATGTCTCGCCAGACTCTGCCCCTAGAGCTGCGCTGCACCTGGGCTTCCCTGACAGCCGTACCTCTCTCCAGGAGAAGGTGCTGAGGGTCCTGTCTTGAGGTCCTTCTTCTCTCCGCAGGGCCCCATGCCGGGGTGGCTCCAGCACTAACAGGTTGAGGCCTGGCAGTGTGGGGAAGTAGGGCCCGGTGATGCGGAGCAGTGGAGGGGCCAGGGTGCGGGTGCCGCCCTCAGGGACGCTGAAGTTCTCTGCCTTAAGTGGGATGGTGGTGGGCAGCACCTCCAGCTCCATGCGGATTCCCTCAAGGGGAGCACCCAGGCCCGAGGACACATCCAGGGAGAAGGCATCACTCCAGGCCTCAGGGCGGGAGTGCAGGTACAGGACCCTGCCTGCATCCACTGCCTCTTGGGAGAAGCTGTGCACAGGGTCCAGGCTCGGCGGCTTGGCGGCCGTGGCGCCGTGGGACAGCATCACCAGGTAGCCAGCGCTTGGTGGGGTCTTCACTGAGAACACAATATCCGCTGGTGGCACTGCCTCTTGGGCTGCCTGGTTAACAGAGAGGTCACAGAGAGAGGCCACTGAGGACTCTGAGAGATGTGCACAATCACACATCCTCAGATTCAGTAACATGGACATATAATCTTACCACATGCAGATGTGTGGACAGAGACACACACATATTTCCCACACGTATGTACGTATGTACACACACACACACACACACACACACACACTCTCTGCCCCTGCCCTGCTATCGCTACCCTTTGCCACCAGAGGGCACCACACCCTCCTCTGCAACACAGACTCTAATACATTTCGGGTCCTTTGCAGCTTGCAGACCCTAGTCCAGTCCAAGGGCCTGAAGGGAGGATGCTCCCTCATCTGATGGTCCCAGCAGAAAAGGCTACACACCATCCCCGAACTCACATTCCTGATTCTGTCCCTGGAATACTGTCCCCCTGTTCCCTGCTGTTAAACCCCAGACTCTACAAAGCCTGGTTCAAATGCTGCCTTTTTCCGTGGCAAAGACTTCCTGATACCAGACATGTATGGTCACAGTCAGCCCAAAAGTCCAGACAGCCAGCACCACAAGAGGTTCAGAAATTGAGAGTGTAGGAGAATAAGGCCCAGAGAGGGCAAGTGACTGGCGTGAGGTCACACAGCAAGGCAGTGGGCCTGCTGGATGGGCCATGGTTGCTCTGTGAGGTTCCTGGGTGGTCAGTAGTTCTCTCCAGACCCTGAGGCCTGGTCTGAAGTCTGGGTAAAAGCTGAGGACACAGGAGCTGTGGAGGCAGCCAAGCCTGTCTCCAAGGCTTATAGTCCGCAAAATCTGTACCCATGAAAACCCTCCAGAGAACTTACTGTTATTACAATGCAGATTCTCAGGCTCCATATCAGAGATCCTGTAGTCTGGGTGGGGCCCAGGAATCGGAATGGTTGGCCACAGCATGTACACATGTGCACATGACACGTAGAGGCACACACAAATCACAGGCAGCCGTATGGACAATAAATTCCACAGAAAACCTCAGGCACACAACAGGTACATGTACAGGCGTGCACCCAAGGCACATACACACACCTGCTCAGGAGCCACAGGCACATCCCAAAGCACACAAACGCACCCAGCATGAAGGCCTCATGGCAGGGCCTCCTGTACCTGGCCCGTACCCCTGCTCATGCCCCCAGCCTCTTACCTCTAGCTGGTCTCTTCTGATCTCAGCTGCTTCCCCCTGGAAGACATATATCTTCTTGTGCTGGACCAGGTGCAGTGGGGCCAGTGGCCCCTCGAGGGCAATGGTCACCTGGAGGGTGGCATCCGTGTGCACAGGCCCTGCCTCCACAGAGAAGGCCAGGGTGTCACGGGGGCTGAGGCTGCCGTTGTGGCTGTAGAGAATGGCCCCATCCAGCAGGTCCTGCTGGGAGAAGGCTGTGGCTGGCTGGCCGGCCCGAAGCAGCTGCCCCCAGCGTGGGCCGGCAGTGACACGGTAGTGAACCTCATCCCCACTGCGGACATCTAGGTTGGTGTCCAGGTGGAGCACAGCTGTGTCGATGGTGCCCTGGCCGCCTTGAGGGACCACGAGGCTGGAGCCATTGGCCACATGGAGGTAGGGCTCCGAGGCCTGCACTTCGAGCAGCGCGGTGGCCTGGTGCTGCCCGTCAGACACCTGTAGCTGGATCCAGCCACGGTCGGCCCCCGAGTGCACGAACAAGACTCGCCTCTTCCTGAGGTCCTCCTGGGTGAAGCGATAGATGGGCCTCGTGGGCTCATCCACAGCCACGATACTGCCGAAGAGGAGGTCCTTGCGGGTCAGCACCAGCTGAGCATCAGCAAAGCCGGAGTCGGCATCGCTAAAGGCCACGTCGTCTGTAGTCAGCAGCCGCTGCCCACCCCGGGCCACGTGGAAGACGCGGCTGACAGTCTGCACAGGGGCGCGGTTGTTCACGGGCTGGATGGCCACGCGGAAGACTCCACGTACCTCCTCCCCGGCCAGGCCCCCGCTGCCCTCGCCCTGGCGGGCAGCCACAAACGGGATGTCATCTTCTGTGGTCTCGGAGCCGTCGTGCTGGTAGACCAGCCGGCCATGCAGCAGGTCCTCGTTGGTGAAGGATGTCACCATGGCGGTCTTGTCCTGCGCCCCATGCCATGCCAACCTGCCATGGCGGGGCCGCTCCATGACCTCATAGAGGTAGCTGGCACTGTTGAGACTCTTGACGAAGAGGTGGTCAGCAGAGATGACGCCCTCGCCGCCCTCAGGCACCGACAGGAGGACGTTGGTGAGGACAGGGGCGTCGGGATCACCGCTGATGTGGATGGGGAAGGTGTAGAGCGGGGAGAAGTGTGGCGGGGCCGTGACGCGGAATCGGAAGATGTCCTCCACTGCCTCTGAGGCTCGTGCTGTGGCCCCGTAGGTCACTCGGCCGGCCTGCAGGTCATCCTGGGTGAAGCCCTGACCGTCTGACAGTCGTGTGCCCTGGAGCCGAAGATTGCCCTTCCTGGGGGCCTGCACTACCTCATAGTGGAAGGTGGTGGGGTTCGGGCCTACGTCCTCCGTGGCAGCTTCCAGGTGGGCTGTGGTGAGGGCCTCCTGCCGGGTGTTCTGGGTGTGCAGAGGCTCCAGCCGCAGCAGCCACACTGTGGCTCTCTGGACAGTCACTGGGAAGGACAGGTTGCTCAAGGTCTCCTGGCCCACCTGCACCTCCAGGGCTACATTCTCCACGGTGTCCTCGGCGCGGTGCTGCGGGTCGGTGCTCAGGTACCTCACGCGGCCCTGCTCCACGTCCCGTTGATGGAACACCTGTGTGGCCCGCCACTCGGCACCCTCCGCTCCACCTGCCCCCTGTTTCTGCAGCTCCCCAAATTGCAGGGCCCCAGTGACTCGGAACAGCACGCTCACATCCTGCCCCACGGCATTCGTCTCCACTGACAGGTTGGCGGGCAGCACGGGTGCGGTGGAGCCCTGGGCCAGGTGCAGGCCTGTGTTGTGGCGGACCTGAATGGCTGGCCGGATGGCCACCACCTTCAGCGTGGCAGGGGGGCTGGCCTGGAGCCCATCGCTGACCCGGAACATCAGGTCCTGGGCAGGCCCACTACGGTGGATGTAGACTAGGTTGCCTGCCTCCAGCTCCCGGCAGGAGAACTCGGTGGCTGGCTCCCCAGGCTGGTCTCGGCGCTCCACGGGGAGGCTAGTGGGGACACCAAGGAGCTGGAAGGTGAGGCCCTCGCAGGCAGAGTCTGGATCATAGGCCTGGAAGACCTCGGGCCCCAGTGGCTTCTGAGTGTGTTCCAGGATCACCATGAGGCTGCTGTGTGGGAAGATGATGCGGGGTGGGTCGTTGACAGGGTTTATTTGAATGGGCAGGATGTAAGTCTGGCCCCTCCGAAGGCAGGAGGGCATGGGCCCCCGAGCTGTCACTGACACCTCCAGCACTAGCCGGTCGGAGGTGTCCTCAGAGCCATCGTGGACGAAGCGGGCCTTGCGGTTCACCACGTCCAGGAGGGTGAACATTTTCCGCACTTGGGCGCCCGGGATGTCCAGCTCCAGCTCGCCATGCCGGGCGCCACGGGTCACGCTGAACAATACTTGGGATTTGCGCAGCTCGGCCTCGCTCAGGTCCAGTGTGGGCTGCATATGCCGCCACTCCAGCCAGGCCGTGCCGCCCTCGGCCACCACCAGCGGGCTGATGGTCAGCAGTTGGGTGAAATTGGCAAAGACAGGGGGCAGCCCCGGCTCAGGCACGCAGGGCTCAGGCAGCTGCATGGCTGGCCAAGCCTCAGGAGCCAGGGTGGAGAGAGCTTCGTATGGGCCATAGGCGTCCTCCTCATACTCGTCCTCCTCAAGTCGGCAGCCGGCCGCCATGTTGCGAGTCAGCAAGGCTTCCCGGAGCCCCAGCCTCTGGCCATTGACGCTGAGATCCTCCAAGCAGCCCAGCAGGGAGATGTTGACAGCCAGGCCCAGGCGGTGTTCCTGGAGATGGCGAGAGGCCTCTGCATCCAGCCCTCCGAGGAGGAGACTGCCACGTGGCTCCAGGTGGCTGAGGACCCCACGGTTGGAAGTGCGTGTTGGGTACTGGTCCACGGAGATTTCCAGTCGGTGAGCATCCATGTGGACACTGACCTCGTGGGGCTGCCCATCAGCCACAGGCACACTGTTGTGGAGCAGTATTGTGCCCTGGCCCTTCTCGACCACAGCCCGCAGGTGGCCCTCAAATATGTCCACGTAGATGAAGTCCCCATGCCGGCCCCCTGCCTGGAAGGCCAGGGGCGCCTGCTGGCTCCGTGTGGTGAGTGTAAACTCCAGGGTGCCTTCATCCTGAGTGCCCCAGGCAGGGAAGGCAGCCAGCGACTGGGGCCCAGAGAAGCCCAGGGCCACATCGTCACCAGCAGAAAATTCCTCAGCACAGCCCTCAGGCACATCCGGGGTCAGTGGCCGGAGAAGGCTGCGACCATTGAGGACGGCTGTGTAGAGGCAACCCCGGAGGGGTCGGCTGGCACCCCTCAGGTAGGGCAGGCCAAGGCTCCCAGTGCCCCCCAGGGAGAGTCCATAGGGGACCTCCAGGCTGGCTCCCTGGACTGGGGCTGAGGCGTTCAGGAGCCCATCAACTGACAGCAAAGCCCAGCTGTCTGACACAGTCAGCCCCACAGTGTGGGGGACGGAGTTGCTCAGCAGTGTCTCTGCCGGGGTCTGCAGCCTCACCTCCTCCTTGCCCAGGATCAGTCTGACCTGAGGAGAGACGGGGGTGTGGGGGATGGGGGAAGCACACTGAATCCATCACTTGTGTGGTAAAAGCATAGGTGCCCCTACACTTGGGGTCCCCAGAGCAGACGGCCAAGGGCAAGGGCTTCTTATGCCACCCTTCTCTCTCTCCTGCCCTTATTTCCTCATTCCCCAAATACTCACCAAAGTGATCTCTGTGCCAGGCCCAGATGGGCTCGGGGGACCCCGATGTGAATCAGATGTGGTCCTTGCCCACAAAGAACTGTCATAAAGCAAGACAGATTTCCTAGAAATTCAACCTAAATTTTTATTCTTTCCTTCTTTCTTTGGATGAGATGTGCCAGAAAAAATCACCTTGGAAGATGAAAGATTCCACTCCTGGAATAAGGGGCACCTGGAAATCTCTGGATGAGTCCCCCCAAGTAGAGTAAAAGACACTGGGGTCACTGAGGCAGCCAGGCTCACTGTGCAGGGATAGGGAGCCAATCAGATGCTCTGTGTTTTGAAGGGTGAGTAAGGAAAACCTCCCTGGCTTGGAGTGAGGGGCGATCCTTGGGGACAGAAGAGGGACGTGGTCTGTCTCCATGACGTTGACACCAGAACCAGCTCTGGTGCAGGGCTCCCACAACCAGGTGGTAAATGGGTGGTGGCAGAGTATGGAAACTGAAAAAGCAGAACACTAAGAACTTATGGCCTTGGGACTTCAGGTATGGAGCACCTTTCTAGGGGTGTGGCATCAATGTACCTGGCAGAGAGGAAGACCTGGCCTCAGTGCCAGGCCAGGCCAGGTGTCAACAGTGACACCTTGTGGCAGTGAGAAGCAATGGCAGCAGCAGATGGACTGATGGATGACCAGGGCATAGTGCTCTCCCTACAGGGTGTGGAAGCAGACAGCTCCCCCAAATTTGGACTAAGACCTCAGGTTCTCAGACTCATCATGGTTAGAGGGAAGCCTCAAGAGAGAGCCAGAAGTCTCTTTGCTAATGATGCCTATGGTGACTTGAAGGATGAAACAGAAAAATGAGGAAGCTGTGGCAGTGCTTGCTGTTCCATCATCAACAGACAATGGTGATACAGGGCGATTGGTGCTGTGCCAGAGGGATGCACAGGGGTGCCGGAGCCTGAGAGAGGGGCCCAGCCCAAGAGAGGAAAGGATGTCTATGCTGAGACTTCAAGGAGAGGCTGGAGTTAGGCAGGTGCGGGGAATGAGTGAGGCATGCCCAGGCAGAGGGAGCCTTTGCTCCTTGGGGGACTCAGGCCAACAAGCTGCTACCCCCAACCCCAAAGATAGCTGGGAACATGGCCCCAGAGAGAAGCAGGGTTGGGCCAGACCCTAGCCATGGCCCCAGTCAATCTATAGGGCATGGCAGCAAGAGACACCAAGATGGCATGGAACTGAAAGCAGTCAGTGTGGTCAGAACACAAAAGGCCAGCTAGGGGTCATGGTGAGAAACGTGGCTAGAGAACAGGAGGGCCCAGCCAGTTCACAGGGAGTCACACCTTCTGGGACACTACTGTCCATCTCACACTGGGGACCTTGAGACCCCAAGGTCAAAGTGACTTGCAAAAGGTCACACAGATGGTTGGCTCAAAGCTAGAGAAGGAGACGAGCAGGGAGAAGCCACTGACCTGCAGGCGTCCAGAGTAGAGCTGCAGGAGGAGGTGGTCAGCCGGGCCTGCTGCGAGGAGGAGCAGGGCTTCGGGCTGGGACGTGGAAAACTCCAGCTGTAGGTCTATGTCGGTCAGAGCCGTGGCCACAGGCACCTCCAGGTGGTTCTCTCCGAAGAAAGAGGCTGTGTGACAGAGGGAGCTGTGGTCAAGGCTCAGCGCCTGGCCGGGAGGAGGGGAGGCGCTGCAGGGCGGCTGGGTGGGCTGCAGGGAGGGCGCCTCTGGCTGGCGCGCCCTCTCAGTTCGCCCATGTGGCACTGTCCTGTGACCTTAGCTGATCCCAGCACCTGCTTGGTCCCGGCACCAGAAGGCACGGCCTTGCTTTGTGTCCAGCCCAGACCCTGGCTCTGAAGGAGCACAGACCCAACACTTTCGACAGTTCTTAGGTTCCTCCTCAGAGGCTTCTGGGACCAGAGGCCCTGCCCGCTCTGGCTCTCTTCTCCTGGGGCCCAGAGGAATTTCCACCCTGGGTCTGGCCCCTCCCAGGCTCAAAGGGAAACTGTCACTGGCCTGATCACCTGGCCCAATTGTCACAGTCCCCAGGAACAATCCCCAGTTCTAGGAGATCACATCTACCCAAACAGAGCCTATTCCTTCTCCTAAGCACCTTTGTGGTTTTGGCACCTGGGCAACGCTTTCCATGCCATGCCCTGCAGATTGGCTGGGGCCATGGCTGGGGTCTGGCCCATCCCTGCTTCTCTCTGGGGCCATGTTCCCAGCTGTCTTTGGAGGTGGGGGTGGCAGCTTGTTGGCCTGAGTCCCCCAAGGAGAAAAGGCTCTGAGGCCAGATGGAGACCATGTGCAGTGCCAGACCCAAAATGGGCCAAAACTTCCTCCATCACCCTGTATTGCTTCCTGCTGTGAAACTATAAATGGTCCCTGGGGAGCGGTCAGATCCGGCCCCATCATTTCCACCATGGCGAGGAAGCCAGGGATGACTACAGCTGAGTTCTCCAAGCCTAGGTCTGAGGCTGAAGACAAGGCCTGGGAGGCGCTGAGGGCCTGACGGACAGTCCAGAAGGCCCCTCAAGGCAGGAGGTCATATTTAGGGCTCCCTCAGGTTAGTGGTCACTGTGTAGGGCCCCTTTTGTCCCAGACTGGGAAACTTCCTCTTTTTAAGTTGTCACCCCCTCCAGGCAATTTCCACAGATTAGCCTCCCGTGACCTCCAACCTGCTGCCATAATTTCTGGTTCATTCCTTTTGTGAAGATTAATGCCAAATATAATTTTGACTCTGCCCCCTTGATGTCCAGGGCTGAGGTTGGGGGGAGACAGGAATAGGTTAAAAAGATGATTGATCCCTTTTGGGCTTCTCTTAAATCCTGTGTGAATGAGTAAAGACCCATAGGGATGATCTGGCACCAGCCACACGCAGCCTGAGCCAGCTGACATGCACCTGAGGAAGGAGCCACCGCAGGAGTCCTAGACTTGGCAGCCAACACGGCCTGGAGGGATAGAGGGGTGTCCGAGAAAGACGATGGTCTTCCCCTCGGGCTGAGCTGAAACCCCTTCTACTTTTCTCCTCCTGCCAGCCCTTGCAGGCAACACCAGAACCTTGTCTGGGAAGCTTAAGGATTCAAAGGAGAATTGCAAAGCCACTCAGGGGGGAACACAGCCCAGGAGGCCCAGCACACCTCAGTCCCAGTGAGGCACAGACCAGGGAATGCAGGGGTGCCTTATCTGCAAGGATATTGATTCTTAAGGACAAAACTCAGCACACTAAACCGAGGGCAGCCACAGCGCAGAGGGTGGGGGCAGGTGGCCCCTGCAGGATAGAGCCACCACCGTGGCAGACAGGAGCTCAGAGCAGCTGGCAGGAACTGAATGCTACATTTTGAGGCGTTTACAAGCCAGGTGATGTTGCCCAGCGAGAATACTTGTACCATGGAAAGAGGCAAACACTACAAGCCAGGGCTCCCACTCTCCCAGAGAGCTTGTTGCTAAATACGTACCTGCCTACCACGTGTGGGATGGGGGGGCCCCCTCTGCCTCCCCTGTGTGGGGCTGAGCCCCCCCATCCACAGTCTATTTTGCTAAAGGTGGATGTCGACCTACCAGGGCAAAGTCGGGCTCAGGACTGGGCAGGGCCTCAAGTAGCTGGCTGGCTCTAACCACTGAACCACCTGCCTCCAGCGCCCTCCCAGCAGAGGAGAGTAGCAGCCTGTTTGGCCTGGATCTCCAGGCCAGAGTGGGATGGCGGCAGGAAGCAGAGGTACTTTCCAGAGAGCTAGGGGCTGAATGGGCCCATTGAGGGGCTGGGCCCTGCTGTTTCCTGTGGGGCCAGGCGGGAAAGGGCTCACACAAGCTGCCTTGTGCTGCTTGGAGCACACAGGCCGGCCAGGCAGCCCCCTCGCCCCGACAGAGGCCTCGGAGGCCTTGCTGGCCCAGATTTTGGAAACTCTGACAACGCCACTGCCCCCACCTCCTGGTCCCCTTCTTCTGCCTCTTACTGTCTCTGATGGGCTGCAGCTGTAAGAACCTAGAATCCCTGTCCCGGGAGGGCAGTTAGAGAGGGTCTTCGAGTGGAGAGGGGATACAGGATAAAGAAATAATGAGCTAGGAGTCAATCCCAGAGGAATTCCTGGCGGAGGTGAAGATGGTATAGATAAGCAGAGAGGGAGGGAAATGGGCACTCTCAGAGGGGAGTAAGGCCAAGGGATTGGCAGGGATATACAGATTCTGGAAATGCTGAAGACAGAGAAATAGAAAAGTAGCATGGGTCATGCCAGGCTCAGCAGCCTGACAGGGGTGCCAGGGTGGTGATGGGGAGGATAGGGGGCATCAGTGCTGCCTAGAGACCTGTCCTTGAATCTCCTGGGTCAAGAAGACCCATGATTCATCAGAATACCAGTTCAGGCCTGCACCAGCTATGGGGGCTGCCCCCTGGGCCAGGAGAAGGGGCCTGATTCAGGCCTCAGCATCACCACTCTGTAAAATGGGCACTCTTTCCCACTCTTCCCTCCTCCTGTCTGTGAGGATTAGTCCTAGAGTTCCCTTTCTGGTCTGGGGGCTGCTCTCAAGTGTGAGTGTGCAGAGGGTCAATGTTGTGTGCTGCTTGGGGGGGTGCAGGAGGCCCCATGGGGCCTGGGGGACAAGTAGGGGGGCAGGAAGAGTGGCACAGGTATGGGTTTCTCTGCCTGGAGGAAGGTAAACAGGTGAGTGTCCAGGGCTGCGTAGATGTGTATTTGCACACGTGTGCAAGTGTGTGGGTGGTTGCTGGGAGTGTATTTTGGGTTTGCGTAAGGCTGTGTGTTTGTGCGTGTGCGTGCGTGTGGCCCGGGAGCTGCCAGGACAGAGCACTGATTGTGCCCAGGCCTGTCCTGCCCCTCGGTGCTGCCCGCCCTGACTTGGGTGCGCCTGGCTCCGTGAAAGGGGCAGTGTGTTCCTGGAGGGTTGCCGCCCCTCCCACCCGGCACCCATCCATCCGAGAGGTTTGCTGAAGGTGGAGAATCCCACAGCTTCCCACCCTTCCGGCCCACAAACAGGGCGCTGCTGTCTGGGCCCAGGGTGGGGCGCCTCCATCCCTCTTCCTGAGATGAGGGCTGGGGGCACAGGAGAGTCTGTGTCCTTCCCCACCAAGCCCCTTCGCACACAGGGAGATGAAGTCTAGGCTAAGGTCTCCCGACAAGCCACCCTCTAGCAGGGCACGGGTTTGTGTGGCACCCCCTGGCTCCCCGCGGCACTCCTAGGATGTTTATGGATGGGGACCCGATCCCTGTCCCTGGGGGACCCCGAACATGAGGCTAACTTCCGTCACGATGCTCAGTCCTCTGCGTGTCGGCAGGATTTTGGCCTCTCAGTCTCTCTCAGGCTCCCCTCCCTCTCCCAGGCTGGTTAGGGGCAGGGTCTCAAGCACAGGCGCCTTTTCCAGTCTGAGACCCTGATCATTCTGGGTTCTCAGAACCCCTGGGGCTGGCCAGACGGTCTCTCTCCATCTCTGTCCCACGTCTCCCTTGTCTCTGCCTCTGCTTTCCCTCCTCTCTCCCTATCTTTGTCTTTGGCCCCCTCTTCCCTCTGTCCCATCCAGGCTGTAACTGGGAGCACCACCCTTGCCCCAGGACACTCCAGAGCGCCAGGCCTGCCTCTCCAGCCCTGGGACCTCCACTCCTTGGTAAGGGGTTCCATAATATCAGAGTTCTCTGTGGCCCTTGCCTGCAGTAGGGTGCTTGGCTTCCACTTACCAGACAGACAAACTGAGGCTCCAGAGGAGAAGCGATCTGACAGAGAGAAGCAGAAAGCCTGTAGCTCTCAGCCTTGCCGCTTGTTCGAGCCCTGCCCCTGGGCACCCCAACCCCCCGAAATCAATCTCTGTGTACCCCGCTCCCACCACATTCCTGGTCCCCTGGGGGGAGCCAGGCAGCCCTACAGCCGGATGCGTCACCGTCACGGGCAGCGGCAGCATTCCTGGGTGTCTGCTGCCGCCTGACTTTATAAGGGAGAAAGTCTGGGAGCCCAGAGCTGCTGGGCAGGATGGCCAGTGGGGAGTGCCTGGTCCGATAGTCAAGGATGGGTGGTGGGAGACATGGACATTTGGATGTGGGGGAGGTTCACCCAGTGGTACCAAGACGGAGCAGGAGGTGAGAGATGGATGGGAAGGGAAGTGGGAACCCATATTCATTCATTCGTTCGTTCATTCATTCATTCATTCATTCATTCACAAATACAATAATACAGCAATGGTGATGAAAAGGAGAACTAACCTGGGAGACACAGAAAGTCTGAAAAAGATAAATGACACTGAGATCAAAACTGAGAATGAGGAATAAAGACCCCCTCCTCCACAAAGACTGAACTCAGGGATCCAGATGGAGGCCTGAGGAGGGAGATGGAGGAGGAAAAACCAAGAGAGACAGAGAAGGCAGGATGTTGGCAGTGGGCCTGCTGCTGTGGACTGGAGGAGGAGGCTGAGGAGGGGGCACCCTGCCAGCCAGCTGGGGAGGGAGAGGGTCCTGCTCTGGGGCAAAGCTGGGCTTCTCCACCATAGCCTCTTGGGGTTTGGAGCCAGGGGTGACAGGTCCTGGTTCCAGATCCAGATCCTGGGTAGGCAGCAGTGAGGCTGGGAGAGCCCCCCAGAGGGAGTCTGAGGGGGGGCTGTGGGGTGGGGTGTTCTAGGAGAGCCAAGGCTGGGATGAAGGGCTCTCTGTCTCCCCTCCTGGGTGTGTGTGCGGGTGGGCCCACCTGGGGGCTGAATGCTGGCCCTGTGTGAGAGCAGGGATGGGCCCGGGGCCTCTAGACCCAGGCCTGGTCCCCTTCTCTCATGCCTCGAAGGGACTCGCTTTTTCTCTACCAGAGCTCTGCCCACAAGCCAGGGGACCTCTGAGGAGGCTGGGGTGGGGTGGAAAACGCCCTCTGATTTAGAACCAGAGCTTCAGCCCCCAGGATTGCCAGTGGGGCTGGTGCTCCCTACACTGCTCCCCCCCCCCCATTTCAAAGCTGGGGAAGCAAACACGCAGATAGGAGAACTCAGCCCCACAGACCCCCGCATGGCTTCAGTGGGCTGCACGTGGCGTGAGTGTGACTGCAAGCAGGTGAGCGCTGTGCATCGTGGCAGGTCGAGGTGAGTGCGGGCAGGTGAGGATCTGGGGATGTCTTGCTCTGGGTACTGGACCATGACTCCCTGGCTCCCCGGCAAGGGGAAGCCATCACTGCGTCTACTCAGGTGTTGCCCCTCCCTCAGCATGTCCCAAAGCACCGCCAAGGCTCACCCTCCCAAACTGAGCCTGTTACTGCTGAAGGTAACAAGGGGGAAAGTTACAGGGACGACTCCAGGTCAGACCAAAGGGACAACATAACCCGCCGTGGTGGTGACACCAGGGTCACGGAGCCTGGGCTGGATGGCTCACAGCCTGCCAGGGCTGGCTGCCTGGGAGATGCTCACCCACGTGCAGGCCCACGGTGCCCACTGCTCTGGCTCCCTACCCCCATTCCAGACTGAGGAATAACCAGAGCATCCCAGTGGCCTGCCAACCACCTGCTACTCTCCTGCCCCGCAAGACACGGCCACAGGAACAACGGCAGGTTAGTTCAAAGTCATGTGGACTTTAAAAAGTAGTCTTTCCTCTTGGGAGACAACAGCCATCTGAGCAGAGAGCAGGAATGTCAGGCCCTGCCTGACCTTGCTGGGGTCACGATGGCTCCACCCCTCCTCGCTCCAAGAACTCTTTTTATATTTATTTATTATTTTTTTGGTGGGGGAGGTGGTTAGGTTTGCTTACGTATTCACTTTTAGAGGAGGTGCTGGAGATTGAACCCAGGACCCTGTGTGAGCTAAGCATGTGCTCCACCTCCTGAGCTATACCCTCCCTCCCGACCTTTGACAAGAACTCTTAAGTCATGAGACTCGCTCTCGGGGTATTGACCTCTTTGGTTGCCTTTCTGGTTTCTTGCAAGGCCAAGGAGGCCAGGGCAGGACAACAGTGTCCTCAGCTATTGGCTGAGCCCTGACCCTGGTCATCGGCCTCAGCTACTGGTCCTCTAACCTCAGCCCCATGCTGAGGGGCTTACACTAGGAAATGTTTCCAATTCAGGGACCCCCTCTGGAAGGTGAGTACCCTGGTGGGGTGGGAGACGCTGAGCTTGGGCCACAGGGGCAGGGCTGGTGACCTGGGCTCCCAGCCACGTGTTCCAACCCTAGGGTCACGTGGGGCACAGAGGAAGCGGGAGGGAAAATGAAAGGTTTCGCTGGAAGCAGCAGCCCAGAGTCAACCCAGGCTGGAGGGCTGGGGCGGGGACGAGGCGGGGCCCACAATGGAGCCTCTGTAGAGGCCCGGCTGCTCCCCAGGGTGGGGCTGCTGCGGCATGGAGCAGTTCCGAGAGGCTTTTCCTTGCCTTATAATTTTCCTCCTTATAGGGGAGACGGGTGGATTTCTACGCCTTTTTCACATCCCCTTCCCCTCTGGGCTTTCTGGGCCCCAGAAACATGGTGGGATCCTCATGTCAGTGGGCCCAGGCCAAGGTTGGGGTTCTGGCAGGGAAGAAACAGAGGGAAGGACCCTCGCCTGGCACTGGGCCTGCAGTCCCCCACCCCGCAGGGTCCTTGTGAGGTAGCTCCCATTACAGGTGAGGAAACTGAGGCTCAAAGACAGCAGTGGCCTGTGTTACGGCCTCGAGATGAGCAGGGGCAGTGCTGGGACTCAAGCTCCTGTGGGTGCGGCTCCAGAGCTGGGTGCTATGGCCTCAGGGCTGTGTGCACACAGAACTGGGGGCATGGGGGGTTTGGGTGCTGCCTGTGAATCAGAAGCGGAGCATCTGCCGCTGGCCCCAGCGGGAGGAGGGTGTGAGAGCTGGCTTCCTGCCTGGGGAAGACACACTCTTCCCCTTCCTGTCCTAGGGGGCTCCCTCTCTCAGGGTCAGGGGTGGAGGGGGCAGGGAGTGAGGAAGGGAAGGGAGAGCATCTGCTTTCCATGGGTGGTTTGGCAGCCGGCCTCTCCCAGTGTGGCTGGAAGGGGTCTGATTTGGGGCTGGCCGGACTGGGGAGGGACCTTCTTCAAGGCTGCATGAAGAGGGCACGTTCCAGAAACCAGTGATAAGTGCCACTCATGCCCACTGGAGTCTTGGAGGTCAGAGCAAAGAGTGGAAAGGCGGGGGTGTGGGCTCTGGCCAGGGAGAGAAGCCTGCCCTCAGGGGACTGACGGGCTAGCCCCTCTCTCGGGCAGAATCCAGAGCTAGGACGCCTACTACTCATCTTGGGCCTGCCCTCTGCTCTGGGATGAGAACTGCTAAGGGCAGGGCTTCCCCGAGCCTGGCAGGCTGGCTTTGGAGATGATGAGTGTGTGAGCTGGGATGGGGGATAGTGGAAGCGATGACTGTGGGTTTGGACAGAGGCCTGGACCAATTTGGCCCAGATTGTGCTCAACAGGCTGTGTGCCCTGGAGAAGCCACTGCCATCTGAGCCTCAGTTCCCCCATCCGAAATATAGGAAAGAGGAGTGAGATGACCCCACAGACAGAAGCCCCACGTCCAGGAGACTGGAGAAGCAGAGGTTTGGGTCAGGGATCACACCCGGCCCCTGGCCAGCCCAGCCCAGCGGGAAGTGGCTGGTGAGAGGTGTGGTCACTCCAGCAGTTACAGCAGAGCCACCTCTGGCCTGAGGGGCCATGGTATTGGCTACACTGGGGGTTCCTGAGGACAGGACCCAGGGCCTGTATCCCCTGGCCAGCACATCTGCCATCCAGGAGGCCCAGACACACGTACCAACGGAGGAAGCATCAGTACCTAAGGAATGCAAGGATCGGATGGAGGTGGCATTTGGCCTGTAGGACGGATGCCAGCGGGAGTGTGTGGCCTTGAAACGTGGACCAGGAAACCTAATGTCCCTGCTATTGGCCTCTGTGGTTCCACCAGAGATCCCCAGACTAAGACCCCCACCCTCCCACTGCTGGGCAGGCCTGACTCCCCCTGGAATAGCTCCTTGCATGGCACCCCCACCTGCCAACTCTGCAGACCCCTTCAGCCTGTCAGCACCACCCCTGCCACACTCTCTCCAGCCCATCTCTTCTCTTCTGGCCTCAGGCACTGCTTCTTTGCTATGGTGTCCACATCTCTGTCTCTAGCACCAACTCTCCAGGGCTCTGGGCCCACCTGCCGATGCCCTCTAGACACCTACACCAGGAACACCTATAGGAACCCCCAAATCAACCCTGCCTGTTCAAGCCAGACTTAGTATCATCTCTCCTCCAAACTGCTCACCACCCAGTGAAGGCCCCACCACCTCCCATTGCTGAGCAGGAATCTGAAAGTCACTTTGACCCTCTCCCTCCTCCTGTGTTCCATCCATTTAGTCCCTAAATTGCCCTTCAAGTTTGTCTCCCACTCCTGTTCCTCTGTGCCATCCCAAAAGATAGATGGCCACCACCTTTTGCCTGGCTTAACGAATTTCTGCCTCCCTTTGCTAGCTGCAGCCACAGTTAACCTAAACTGAAAGCCACTCCATCATCCTCCCTTGCCTGGATGCCTTCAATGGTCCCCATTGCCTCACCATCAAACGGCACTGAAGGTGCTGGCTGACCTTGCCCCTGCCCCGCCAGGCTCTCCTGTTCACTCCTTTGAACACCCCACGCGCCAGCCTCAGCAGACCTTGGACTGTTTCCCATCCACACCTCACAGGTCTCCACTCCAGCCTTTGCTCAGCCTGGGCCTGCTGCCCGGCAAGCTCCTCTCTCCCTTTTGCCTGTGAACTGCCCTCGTGCTCCTTCAGGAAAGAGGTCCTCCCCTCCCTTGCCCACAACCCATAGCCCCTTCTCCACATCTGGGATACAAAGAGGCTCAGCCCTGGCTTGGGGAGTTGTGTTACCACCACCTCTGTGTTAACTCTCCTGGACAAGACTGTCGCTGCTTGGGGATGGGAGATGGGAAGAAGGGACGGAGGGCCCAACAGGGCAGGAAGGGTGCCACGTTCCCCGGCTGGCCTGGCAGGGAGGGGCTGCATGTGGGGGCTTTCCCCAGCTCTGCCCTATTTTGTCTCACCTCCAGGCTTCTTTCCAGTCCTTCTCTGCCCTCCAGGGCCCCAGGGAGTGCAGGCAGGGGGCTGGACACAATAGCTGGGGCAGAGTGGGGCACTGCCCCAGCCAGGGTGTGCTTTTCTGGGCCTGTGGTGACAGTCTGGTGCTTGTTTTTAAAGAAAATAGAATCAGAGCCCCTATTTATAGCTGGAGGCCACAGCCACAGACAGGAGATGGATGGGGTTGAGGCCGTGCAGGCTCCTGCTCAAGCAGGGGCTCGGAGGTGGGGCCATTCCCAGGCCCCCTGTCCCCCTTTCTCAGCCTCCAAGGAAGTGCCTGTGGGATCTTGACATTCCCTGGGACAGGATGTAGCCTGAGCTTGGGGGCAGGGGAAGGAGGGGACTTGGGTGAGGGGGTGGAAATTTTCTCTCAGAACTGGTCCCCGGGGCTCAGAGCCTTTTGTGGGAATGGGTGGAGGTGAGTGTGGGGGGAGCCAGAGAAGGACCTGTCGGGGGGTGGGGGTGCCAGTTGCCACCGGACAGGGTAAAGGAAAGGGCCAGAGTGATGGGGCAGACAGAGAGAGAGACAGGGATGGGGAGAGAGAGATGGAGAGGAGACAGAGACAGGGGTGGGGGAAGAGAGATCTGCAGCCCAGATGACACCGTGAATAGAAGAGGAGATGGAGGAAGCAAGGGAAGACCTGAAGTGGGCGTTCTGTCCCACAGAAAGTCTTCACGGTGTTCTGGGAAGTCTGAGTTGGGTCCAGGTGAGGAAATGCAGGAATTAGGCATCTCTGTAGCCTGTATTCCAGAAGGCCAGGCCTTCCCCACTCCTACCACCCCCAGGGCCCAGCGCCTGGAGATCCTCTGTTCCTGGCAATCTAATGCTGGGAGGCCCAGGTCCATCTAGAAGCAAAGAAAAGTTCTGGGGGCAGAGCCGATGCAGATGGGTTTTGTCACTAAGATTCCTGAAGAACTGTCCTGGACAGAGGGGACAGGGTAGTTCCAGGACAGCTGAGGACAGGCCTGGGCTCTGGCTTGCTGGGAGGTGAACTGCCCAGGTCTGGAGAGGTTACAAGCTGAGGCTATGGCCTGGGCTCACACCTGCTGCCAGCCTCTACTCAGACCCCTCCCGTGGTTGTGCCGTTGGGGGCTGTGGGGTGGCTGCAGCCTGGGGCACGTGTCATGGAGCCATAGCCACAACCAATGACTCAGACAGTTAAAAAAAGGAGCAGCTTTGAGCAGTGACTCAACTGGCTCTGAAGGGGCTGGGTGGGTCTGGCTGGTACGAGATGGGGTGGTCTGGGTTTATTTTTGGAAGGGCGGGGCTGGGGCCAGGGGGTGGAAGATGGGAACCAGCGGTGGAGAGGAGCCGCTGCTCTCATTGCAGGAGAGCCCCAGGGCTCCAGGCCAACTTAGGAAAGCAGTTTCTCCATGCCAGGGAGCTCTGGCAGGCTGGGCTGCCCCTCAGCCCTGTTCAGATACCGGCCTACCTTGCTGTGTGGACCCGGACAAGCAGCCAGCTCTCTCTGGATAGAAGCAGAGACCCCTGTCCTGTTCCCAAGAGGCTTGAGCCCAGAATTTTATAGCTGGCCTTGGAGAATAAAGATCCTACTCAGAGGCCCATAGAGGGACAGAAGTCTGCCCAAGGCCACACAGCAGGGCCAGGTATCCCAAGGGCTGCCATTACACATTTGCCTCAGGTCCCTACAACACCTCTCCTGCCCTAGGGCTGTCAATAGTTGGAGGGACAGGCCCCCATCTGAATACTTACACCTGGAAAGGCTCAGCTAGGCTCCAGATGAGTGTCCGGAAACACACAGGCACCAGATGCCCAGAGATGGAGCCTGAGCCAGGGGCAGGAGCCTGGATTCTATTAACATACATCCGGGGAGTTGGTCAGTCTCTGCCCAGTGGTCTGTTCAGAAGAGCTACCTCTATGAGGGTGAAGGCAGAGGATACCCACACACTGGGACTCGCCTAGGGGACCTGGGCTCTGGCCAGCCTCTTTATCCAGAATGTCCCTCCAGCTGGCACTCCCCTAGGCTGCTCAAATCATTCTGTAGCCATTTCCCAAGACTCACTTCCCCTCACCTCCACCAACTCTGATCTCATACATACATGGACTCAGGCACCACCCGTGACGGTCCAAGTAGCCCAGGGCAGAGAGGGTCCCTCGTTCCCTCAGTCTCGATTCTGCTCCTCATGATGCAGCCACTACTGCTTAACGAGTGGTGGTAATAGCCAATGGGAGCTCCATGGGAGCCATTCGCATCACCGGGTCCTGGGCTCCCACCCCTACCTCCAGAGGAGCCCCCAAAGGGTGTGCAGAGAGCAGAAAAAAGAGGTTTCTCAGCTCACCATCTTATTAAAGGTTCTGATGCCTGCTCCTTCTCTCCATCCCTACCCATCTGCTCTTGGGCCAGGGTCTGAGTTTCATTTGGTCATTTTTCCAACAGATTGATTGTGCTGCCTCTCGGCTCAACAATCTCTATCCAAGGGGCCATCAGGCTTTGGGGTGGGGCTTGGTGGGGCTGGGAGGGGCTGCCCTGCTTCTCCTCATGCGGGAGAGATGTGTGGGCCTCTGCCCAGGGAGTCAGTCAGATGCAGGGCCTCCCATCCCCCCTTCGGAAGGGTTCTGGGCTGGTGGGTGGAGGCTGCCCGATAGCTCCCTTGGGCCCACCTCCCTTTTCCCAAGTCACTTCATCCCATACACTCTCTCCCTGGGCCAGTGCACCCAACCCCCTGCCTTGGAAACGTCATCAGAGATTTCCAAGCAGGAGCCCCGCTATTGCTGGGCTCGCCCCTGCCAGAAGAAGATGGTCCTCACAGAACAGCAGCAGCCTCAGGAGCAGGCGCCTACTGAGCATTTACTCCAGGCAAAGGGCATCCATCCTCAACACACATAGGAGGAAGGAATTACTTATCCCCATTTCAGAGAAGAGAAAACTGAGGCTCAGAAAGGCCAAGTCACTTGCCCAAGGTCATATATGAAGTGGTAGGGCCGGAATGAAATCCTAAGTTCTCTAACACCGTGCATGTCCTTTACCACTGTGAGCCTGGCCTGCTGCCTTCCCCAGCCTTGTAGAGCTTCCGCAGCTGAGGACTCGGAGGAGGGAGAGGTGGGGCCTGAGTCAGGACTGAGGCGCGGGAGGGGAGCTTGCTCTTAGCTGCTCCAAGACGCCCAAAAAGGGTGATTTGTTCCTTCTCTCACCACAGTAGGATGTGTGTGTGTGTGTGTGTGTGTGTGTGTGTTTGTGTGTGTGTCTGGGCCTGACGCCTGGCTGGCTGGCCTCCAGCTGCAGGAGAGCCGGGCTGGCCCCAGTTGCTGTGTATAAGGGAAGGGGCAGGGAAGGGCTAGTGTCGTGGGAATTAGCATCCTGGGCCCACTGATATTTATAGCTGCCCCCTCCTGAAATGTGGGTGGGGGAGGGGTTGCTTAGGTGGGAACGGAAGTTGGTCTCCTCCTCGGCCTCCTCTATCTCCCCAGAGAGCAGGCTGGCCCGGGCTAGAGGCCCTGTCCAGTGTCAGAACTGGGGGCTGTGTGTTCTGATTTGGGGGTTTCCCCTAGGCTGCTGTCTCAGGGGTTGGACACTCTCCTTGTTAGGCCCAGAGCCAGGCTGCTGAGCATACTGATTGTGGGTGCATGAGTGTGTGTGCGTGCATGCATGTACATGCACACCTACTGGGTTTTACACTGATGGAGGTCATGGAATGGGGGCAGAGGACAGGTGAAGGTTGGGGGTGGGAAAGCCTTTAATCCCACAGTGATGGAGGGCAGGGTGCCAGAAGGGGGGCAGACCAGGCTGTGCGCCTCAGTAATCAATGGTTGGAAAAGGCTCCCAGGGGTGGTACTGCTGGTGCTGGACCGTGAAGGATAGGGAGAAAAAGAAAGGACCAGTTGCAGGTAATGGCTTGGACAAAGGTAGAAGGGTTTCAGAGATCATGGATTACTATCCCATGGTCTAGTTTATCAGCCAGCCTGTGGGACACAGCATCGCCTTGAATGTGAAGGCTGATACATAGGGGGAAAGAGGGCTCAGCACAGCCATGGTGTCTTTAGGCCTGCAGGCAGGTAGCACCATGAGGCTCCTGCCTACCTGGATGCTCAGAAATGTCCCATTGGTCCTAGGAGGGATGCTCGGACAGGAGAGGGCAGGTCCCCAGGGTTGGCTGGAGGAAACTGGGATTATATTCTGCTCCCTGCCTTCAGGCACCCAGATTTTGCTCCACTTAGGGAAGAACATCTTCCAGGAGCCATTGGTATCAATCTTTATTTGGATTCTTTGAAAGCCAGGAAGTCCTTTCTTGTATTTGACCTGAGTCTCCCTTGCTCTCAGTATGTTTCAGCTCAAAGTAATTAGTTGGTTTTCTAGCCTTTTCTTTTTTTTAAGCCAAAGAATGCCTTAACAAAACCATATCTTACACAAAAGCCCAATCTATAAATATATGTTCATGGGACTGCTACGTATGAATCAGGGTGGGGCAAGCATCTTGTATTCCTAGAAAAGGGAATGAAAAGCTCCGAGCACCCTGGACACAGTCTGAAAACCCCTGGTTGGCTCAGTGATCTCTATGCCCCTTGTGAGCCCAGTCTGTGTGCAAAAAGATAGTGGAAACCTTTGAGAAAAGCAGATGGGAGGTCTGCCCTCGGGGAGCTGCTGGTCCTGTGGGGAAGGCCATACCCAAACCAGCATACAAGGACAAAGAGCAGAGAGGCCTGGCTCCCACCCTGCTAAGGACTTGCTGTGTGACTCTGAGAATGCAGCTGCCCCTCTCTGGGCCCTGGTTTCCCTATGAAACATGGAGAGCTGGCCTGGGGTGGGGAGTCTCTGCAGTAAGGTTTGGGTGGGGAGGCAGCCTCACTGACCCACCATGACAGTTAAACCACAAGCAAAACACACTGAAACAGTTTAGCATGAGCAGTGGTGGGAGGCCTGGCTAATGCACACCAGAGCTGGCAGAGCTGGCTCTTCCGCAGGCTGGGAGCGGCAGGGACGTGGGCAGGAGCTGAGCAGGAGGAGGGAATGGTCAATGGGAGAGGCACTGTCCAGAACATGGGTGAGCCATGCCACCAAGTCACCTTGAGGCAGCCCCCTGAGCCACTACCCTAAATCTGAGACAAACGTGGCTTTATTTGCTACCCAGGTGTCGGAGGAAGGGTAGCAGGCTTTCTTGAAGAGGATTTGTTTATGCTGTGAGGAAGTAGGGAGGGTTTAGAGAAGTTGGGGGCACTTGCTGGAGGGGTCTGTGGAGACGGGAACAGAGATCTGGGGTCCTCAGGGAGCTGTCTCTCTCCTGAAGACCTGTCTCTCTCCTCTGATGGGAATCTGAGTCCACTGGTGTGTGGCTGCCCACCTGGCCTGATCTGAGAAAGTAGGCTGTTGGGGGTGAGTGAGAATACCATGGCCCGTGTGCCCGAAGAGTGGCCTGAGGCCACTCCCTGCTATTCTCAGAGCCTCAGTTTCCTCAACTGTAAAATAGGAATGTTTCTTGACGTTTAGGGCTGTTATAAGACTGCAGGACAACACGGTTAGTGCCCCTGACAGGGTGTCTCTGGAGGGAGGAGCTCTGTTACAAAAGAGCTTCATTTTTTCCACTGTTTGGAGTTATGGACCCTCCTGAGAAGCAGAAAGAGCTAGGATCCCCTACCCCAGGGAGAAACCAAGTACATAACTGTTCATACAAATTCAGTTCATTAAAAAATTAGTCATACACATTAAGTAATAATGGCCAGATAGTATTTTTGAAACATACCCCAAGCCTGCACCTGGAGAAGTCTTAATTCTAGAAGCCTCCACAGACTGGACACAGGCTGGATCGGGGGCATGTTGGAGGCAAAGGGGGAGCTGGCTGGGGCCAGCAGTTGGGAGAGAGGCAGTAAAGGAGCAGGGGGACCCGGAAGGGAGCAGGCTTGAGTCCCAGACCCAAAGACCCCCTTGTTCCTTTGCTCTTGGCACTGAACCAGAGGCACAGCATGGCACAGCACCCCTGCCCCATCTTGTCCTCACCTCCTTCCCCGAAGGCACCACCCAGCCCAGGTCTGTGAGCATGGCTAGTGTGTGCACGGTTGTCTGTGCTCATGTGTGCACCCACATCCGTGTGCACCAGCGAGTGTGTACGTCAGGGTTATTTCCAACTCCCCCTCCCCTGCCCACTCCCTCCTGGGCAGCACGCCCAGTTCCCTACACACTTCCTCTGAGCACTCCACACACACCCACAGCCCCCCCCCCCCCCCGCCGCCTTCCTCATCAGCCCCGGGCCCACCTGGCGCAGCCCTCTTCTTGGGCCCCCCAGGCGGGCAGCGCTGAAAGGCTCTTCTTGTCCTGCCTGGGCAGGCGGGCGAATGTTGGGAGGGGGGCTCAGTTATACCTGGTTTTGGAACAGCTTTTTCAGAGTCTGGGTGGGCTGGGCCAAGGGCCCTGGCCCCTGTTCTGCTCTAGAGGGCTGGGGCAGTGTACACACACACACACACACACACACACACACACACAGAGACAAGGCTCAGAGGCTGTCTCCAGCACCGCTGATCTTCCCAAACCATCCTTAGAGGACACAGACTCTACCCTGGTTCAATTCCTTGCACCCGATGTCTCCCCGTCCTCACCCCAGCCCTGCCCTCAAGAAACCCTATCAGTGCAAAGCCCCCAGGCAGGTTACACAGGAACCCTCTCTGCCAGGTACTCCCGCCTGAGTCCCACTTCAGCCCCTCACCTCTGCCTTTCACAGTCAGCTATGCCAGGCTGGAGAAGAGGTGTGGGAGCCACCGCCCTACATGCACTGTGCTTACTCTGACCTCCTGGTTTTGCTCATGCTGTTCCCCTGACTGTAGCCGCATCAGCTCAGACGCAGTCTCCTCAATGCCTGTGGTTCTTCTGGGCCTCCGACAGGACTCAGAAGGTGCTGGACAACACTCTTATCCACACTGGCACAGTGGCCTAAGCATCGCCCCTATGCAGGTGGGGAGCTCCCACAAAGCGGGACTGGGGGCTCTTGCTGGGCAGCGGGCTTCTCTGTAGGACTCAGAGCACTTTGCCTCCTCCGTGGGTCCTCAGTTTCCCTGTCTGTACAGCTGGAAGGTTGGCCCAGATGGTCTCCAAGGGTGCTTGACTCGCAGGTCCCATGACCTGGATGCTCTGGAATGTTGATGAGTGCGGGAAAAACATCCCAGCGTGCCTTACTCTGATACCTGCGACTTGAGGGCCTCTGGGGCTAGGGGTGTCCAGGAGGGGTGGGAGGACCCCTTCCTCGGGTAGGGGCTGCCCCTATCCCAGGGCAGGGAGCTAAGCCAGCCACGGTGGCAGAAGTGGGCTGTTGGAGGGGAGCTCCGCCTGGGATGGGGGAGCATACTAGCTTGCCCACTCCCTCCCCATTTCCAAATCCCTCCTACAGGTAGAGGTCGGCTTGGTGTTATAAAACCTCATGGGCTCCATGCTGCTCTCCTTTCTAAAACCTTCGCTCTTTCCGCATTGCCAGCAGGGCACAGGCTACAGGCTGCATTTTACCATTTCAGGTTTCTGTGCCCCAGCCCAACGGCTCTTCCTGGCTTGTGCTCAAAATACATAAGCCTTACAACCAGGCCATTGGCCTCCTTATCTCAGTCTCCCTCTGCTCATACCCGCTTCAGAGCCTTTGCACATCAAGCTCCCAGCTGAAGTTCTGACCCTCTTCCCATTCTCCTAGGCTTGGCTCAGGGAACACCCTCTGCCCCACCCCAGTTTGCCTCTGAATTTCTCTTCACCAGTCTCCTCATCTGGATCTCTACAGACACGATAGGAGCTGCTGTTTGAGCTTTAATTTGCTTTTCAGTCTCTTGAATGAGTCCAAGCCCAGACTAGGCATTTCTGTGCACTGCTGACAGCCCAGGACAATATCTGCCCACTGTTGATGCTGAGAAGGTAAGGGGAATGGCTCTCAATTGAAGCTCAAGGTGGTGGGGGTGCTGGGGTCCCTCCCTCGGCTGGAGGCTGGATGAGTCAAACTCTCTAGTCAGCTCAGATGCCCCCTTCCATCTCTCAGGCCCTAAGACCTTAGAGGATGGGGTCCCTGGGGACAGAAACAGGGAGCCTGGGGATCCAGCTCTGAATCACCCCAGTGCGGGGTCCTCCCGTGACTCATTTCCCTTTTGGGTACCTCGTGATGACTGTCCATTTGAGCTGGCTTCCCCATCTGATGGGGAGAGGGGTGTGGCCTAGGTCCCTGGAAGGGAGACTCAGGCCCTTCTACTGCTCAAAGTTGCTCTTGGGAATGGTCCCAAAAGATGTAGGCTGAAGCACTGATTCACATATTCATGGGTAGTAATGAGTGATGGGCCCTGAGGCCCCAGTTCTTATGACCTTGCCTTAACTAAGGAAGAATGCTGTAATGGTAGGATTTCTGGCACTGTAACAGAAATGGGCACATCCTAGCACTTCTCAGACGGCATTCAGTCTCTGCTGGGGTCAAGCACCAAAGCCTGGGACGGGGAGGTGTGGCAGGGGGTGGCCCAGGGCTATCTGGGGGGCACCACCCCTTGCCTCTAGGAAGCTGAAGAGTGGGTGGTTCTGTCACCAACCAGGCCTTCTCAGTGAGCAGAGAGGAGAGAGAAGACAAGAGGGGTAGGCAGAGGACAGGAGGGAGGTGGTGGTGAAGAGGCCAGACAGAAAATGCCTGGGAACAAGGGGAGCAGCAGCAGAGCTGAGAAGAGCTAAGAAGCTAAGAAGCTGCTGGAGGAGGCCAGGGGTAGCTGGAGGAGGTGAGGCTGGGGTGCTTGTGCGGCAGGATGGCTCCCTCCCCGTTTCACACCTTGAAGCACGCCCCCTTCCTGGCCTGGGTGTCTGAGGCGGGTATTCGCTTCTTGCTGTCACTAGGTGCCCTTTGGGCACCAACTCTGTCACAGAAAGCCTGCTGGGCGCAGGGAGCCCAGTCGGCCCTGGGGCGGCCCTACTGGGCATAGAGGACAGTCCTGCGCGGAGCCACACCCTAGGCAAGCGACCCTGGGGCCGACCTCAGATAACCAGAGCCCACATGACCCCCCAGATACAGAGCTACGTACGGCTGGGGGTCCTGCCTCCCTGGGCATGGGGTCAAACTGCCAGAGACCCCAGCCTGGGGTGGCAAAAGTGCAGCTCCCTTGTTTCTGGGTCTCGGGGCCACTTCGGGGTCCTCCTGTCCTTTCTCCTGCCAGCCTAGGTCGGGGTCTCAGGCCCCCTACTCACCTGTGGAAGCTGGTCCCGCCAACACAGCGAAGGCCAGAGCCAGGGCCAGTGCCGGGGCCGGGGCCGGAAGCGGGAGCCGCGCGCCCGAGCGCATCGCGGCGGCGGGCTGGGCAGCACGACCTGCGAGCAGCGGAGTCCCGGGCCTGGAGCTTGGACACCGGAGCGCCGGGTGGAGAGAACTGGCGCGCGGGCTGGGGCTCCGGGCGGCCGCCGCCTACTTAAGGCCGGGGGCGGGGCAGCGCCGACCCGCGCTCGGGTTTCAGGCGGGGGCTCTCCCGGCAGGTCGGCCCCCCCACCCGCAGCCTTCTTAAAGGGCCCGTGCTGGGCTGCTCCGCCCTCCACCCCGAGCACTTTGGTCAGACCCAGGCTCCACCTTAGAGATTTGGGACAAAATCCCAGAGGAGCCCGGACCTCCTGAGCTCTGACTCAAGGGCTCCCTGAGAGCTACTTCGGGAGGAGATGTGAGCTGGGCTGGTCCCCTCACCTCAGTCTTCTGCTCCTGCAACAGTTGTGGGTGGGGGCGCCCCCATGCCAGTCCTAGGAGGAAGGACAGATGCTTTTGGGTTGCTTTGCCTCTGAGGTTTCTTCAGGGCTCCCTTTGGGCAGAGAAGCACCAGTCTGAGGTTCTGCACAGCTCTGTTGTGCCCACTGGCATTGCAAACTTGACCTTTTCTGCTCCGCGGGTCCTCAGTGTCCCAGTCTGTCAAGGAGAGATGTTCTAGATTCTCTCAAAAGGCAGGAGAGATTCTCAACTCCAAGGTATCATTTGCCTCAAAATAACCCTGCCAGGTGGATGACAACCACTCCTTCCCCTATTTTATGGAGGAGGAAACTGGCTCAGAGCTGGAAGTGGTTCTGGCAAGGCCCCCAGATGGAGAGGAGGTCCCTGGCTATATGGGAGCAGGACCCGAGGCCTTCTGACTCCTGAATCTGGGTGTTTCAACTTCCTGGGGCTGCCTCCTGGAAATCTGGCCCTGGATTTAGCTTCTACCTAACAGCTTCAGGCTGGGGCCCTGCTCCTCTTGGCTCCCTCCCAGGCAACAACATCAGCCTTGTCCCAAACAGGAGAAAGGGCAATATTATTGCAGAGCTTCTGGTGCCTAAAGGCTCTGCGTGCTCTCTACCTAGCCCCAGCATCAGTGTTGCCTGGCCTCGGTTTCTCTGTCCAGAGAATGGGTGAAAGTGTACCCCTGGAGTGTTTCCCCATCCCTCTTCCATCAGAATCTCTCTGTCACACTTGGCTGCTTCAGCCCACCCGCAACCTCATCCCACCACTCACGGTCTCCTCAGGGCCTCCCCTTGCCCAGTGCCAGTCCTACCATGTGTATAGCCCTTCAGAGTTTGCAATAAAATTGAGGCCCATTTTGCAAATGAAGAAACTGAGGCTGAGGGAGATTAAGGGACTTGAGCAAGTCTACACAGCTGCTGAGAGGTGGAGCTGGGTTCTTTGACTCCAAGACCAGAGCTCTTACCACTACAGCACAGTGGTAACTCAGGCTCTGGGTTCGAATCCCAGCCCTCTTGCTTAGCTGTCCAACCTTGAGCAAGTCACTTCACCTCTCTGTAGTTCAGTTTCCTCAGTTGTAAAATTGGCTGTGAGGATTTGATGCTTTAATGTGCCTCATGTGCCTAGCCCAGGTGCTATAGCAGGTGCTCAACAAATGCTTGTCCTTCCCTCCTCTTTGCCCTGTAGTCCTGCTGCACATCCTCCCAGTTCACATATAGCTTCCAGAGGCAGCTGCACACAGTAGTGCTCAATAAATGCATGCTGGGGTTGACAGAGAAGCCAGTTATTGCTCTTCTGTGGGGATTGTGGCAAACTCCCATCCCGTTCACTCTAGGAGGCCTGGGGCAGGGCTGTGCTCAGCGGTCTCAGTGGCAGTAAAGCCATTGACTCCACACTTGTCCCTTGTTTTTCCTTCTTCCCAAGTCAGCAAGGCACCTGGTCCTTGTTAGGGGCTAATTACTGGCCAAGTGTGGGCCCAGCCTTGCGGGGACTGCTGAGAAGACGACGTTTGGAGAAGAGCTTTCTTTTTAGGAATGAAGAAAGAAAGGAGAAGACTTTTGCTTTTTTATGAATCAAAAATGTGGGTGGAGATTTCCACCCTCCCCATCTTCTCCCCCCCTGATCCTCACCCACACACATTTACCCACCACTACCAGAAGTCGTTGGCCTGTCTGTGGAGCCTCCAGACGGAGGTCCCGCCCACAGCTGAGATTCAAGTCAGGATTAGCTCGCAGCCTCCCCCCCGCCCCCCGCCCGCCTTGTTGCTAGCTGGGGAGAGAAACACAGGCCTGGAAAAATAAAGGCAACTGGCAGGCAGTAATAACCCACACTCGCTTCTCTGCTGGGGCTTCTCAGTTTACAAAACATTCACCTGGTCTCTTGACAACCCTGGGAAATGTGTGTGTTGGGGGACAATGTTCCCTTTTCACTGATGAGAAAACTGAGGCTCTAGTAGGAGAGGAATGCTGGGGCTCCAGTGCACACAGGCCTGGCCTTTGTTCAGCCTGTCTCCTAGGACTTGAATCTCGGATGTGCGCTTTGGAACTAATCCTCGACTGCCTCTTACTGACTCAGAGCTAAGGCTGTTGGACTGGGCAGTGCCTGCTCCTCAATTGTCCCCTCCCCAGCCTCCTTGGCATGTCCTCCCTGAGGTCCCCGAATCCCCATCCTGAGTAGAGCTGACTGAGTCCTCCCTGGTATCCTCAGGGCTTCTTCCTCTGCCTTCTGACCTTTGCCATGACTTTCTCTGGCTTGGATTGACCAGGTATTCTTAGTGACAATCCATGAGTGCCCCTGCCTCCTTGGCCATATCTCCCCTTCCTCCAGGAAGCCCTCCCAGCCTTCCTTCCCATCACTGACCTCCCTTTCTACAGACTCCCTCGAGTATTGCTCTCTGTATTCTCCTAGGGCCCCCCAGAGTGCACCTAATTGGGTCAGGAGGTGTGAATCAATGCCTCTTGGGCCCTGAGACAGATTTCTTTCTAGCAAAGCACAGGACTGGGTACCTGGGGCAGAGGAGAGGGAGACTCAGAACATACTTGAAGAATGAAGGACACTCACAGTCCAGGGCTAAAGGAGGGTTCAAAATTTTCTGAAGCTACAATGACCTGTGGAATGTGCTGCCTCTGTTCCCCCAAATGATCTGCCTCTGGGAGACCAAGACAACAGAGAGCCCCGCATCACCCACTTCTCTGCCAGCAGAGTTCAGCCACGCGTGCTGGCAAGGCCCTCCTGGTCACTCTTACCCTCAATGCCTCTTGGACTAAGAGTGCCTGCTCTGGCAGTAGCTGTGGCTCGGTCCCGCCATTGGCCAGGGCCTGGCACTCTGAGTGCTTCTGTGTTTTGCACCCTGACTGCCTGGGCCCCACCCAGGGAGCCTGCAGCCAAAGCCAGCTTGCTGGTAAATGGCAGGAACTTGTGCCCTGGATGGTGGTAGTACCTCAGCTGGGCATCTCTCATCAGCCAGATCCTGACCTCGGGGAGTTGGCCTTCCGCCATGGAGGACACAGAACCCAGGCCACTACTGTGCAAAGGTACACGGGCTTTTGACCCCAGTTCCGTGGCCCTGCAGTCTTATGGCCAGGAGCTCCACAGCAGCGGGCCGCAGGCCTGGGCCTCTGACCTGGGGCCTCTGATAGGAGTGGCCTTGCTCCTGCTTCTGGCTGGAGGTATGGCTGGGGCTCCTCCAAGTGCAGGCAGCCAGGATCAGGAGGGGCGGGGGCAGCTATTCCCAACAATTACACAATTCAGGAGCTAAAAAGTTATGCTTGCTGCCCTCGGGAGCTGGCTGTGGGCTGTGGATGGGAGGCGGGTGGCAGGGCTTTCCCTGGCCAGGGGCAGGCTCTGAGCCATGCCCAAGCTGTGCTGGGGAGATGGGGGGCTGGGGGTGGTAGAGGACCCTCTTGGAACCTCTGTTCCTTGGAGCAGGCATTCATCTTCCACACCATGTCCGTAAAGGCTTGTGGCTTCAGTGGCTGTGACCAGCTGGCCACAGCTGACTCTTCCTGAGGTTATGCTATTTCTAAATATTGGTTCATGCTGTTAACCCCTGCTTTGCTCCGCCAGTGGGTATTCAACTGGCTGCAGAGAGAGCCTCTGGGAGGGGGAATGAATAATCTTCGTTTGGATGGAAAATTTGTGAACATACTTGCTCAGGGTCTAGCACAGGGAAGGTACTTTGTGGGCTGGGGCGGGGCTCCCAAAAGAAGGATGAGAAATACCTGCCCAGGACGGGGAATGAAGCTTCAGTGGGCATTAGGAGACATGGGTCTGAGCTGGCAGCTGGGCAGGGCAGTGGAAAGAATGTGAGGTTAGGAGCCAGAGGTCTGGTTCTGCCAAGCCTTTTCTATGTGGCCTCAGGCGAGTCACTTTACCTCTCAGCACCTTTTCCCTCATTTGTAAATTGTAGAACCATGATGCTTGCATTAGGCCCTCCAACAGAAGTTCTGAAGCTTATAAACTGTGAAGGGCACTGCCTGGTTATCATGGGGGCAACTGTTGATGCCAGGGCCATGTTCTCTGCATGACTCCCAGGAATCCTTTGAAACAGAGGGAAGCCTGCCAACCAAGAGTCAATTGGAACAATGTGGCAGGGCTGTCTTCAGCCTGTGTGGGGTTTAGCGGGTTTGCCACTTTATCCAATCACATGTATCTTGGACATCAGCCCCTATTGGCCCCACTGGCAAGTGTCCTTGTATAGTGAAAAACCTATGATAGCCAGTCTCCAACATGGCCCTCAATGGTCCTCACCTGCTGGCATTCATGAGCTAGTGCAGTCATCTCCCACACTGAATAGGGCTGGCCTGTATGGCCAATAGGGCATTGCAGAAATGGTGGAGCATGATTTCCAAGATCAGGTCACAGAAGACGTGACAGCTTATGCCTGTTTTCTTCTGATTGCTTGCTCTAGAGGAAACACGGAGGACAGTTAAGCAGACTGTGGAAGGCCTGTGCGGAGAGAACTGAGGCCTCTTGTCAACAGCTAGCACCAACTCACCTTTCACATGAGTGAGCCATCTTGGAAGTGGGTCTGCCAGCCCCAGTCACACTTTCAGGTGGCTGCAGCTCCTACTGACATCTTGACTGCCACTTCCAGAGAGACCTGAAGCCAGAACCATTTACCTAAGCCACTTCTAAATTCTTGACCCACAGAAATTGTGTGCAATAGTAAATGTGTATTGCTATTTTGGGCTCTTAGACTTTGAGGCTAATTTTTTTTTAGGCTGATTTGTTCCACAGCAAGAGTTAACTGATACAAATCTACACAACTGTAAATGGTAGTCCAGTCACCCAGACGGGGTGCATGTCTGGGTTCAGAAAGTAGGACTCTGCTCCCATGAGGAGGAGTGATGTTTCCTTGATTGATCAACAATCCTTCATTCATTTCACAAATATTTCTTAAAGACTTAGCATATTTTAGGATACTGTACTGGGGGCTGGGGACACAGGGTAAGTGATAGATTCTCTGCCTTTGAGAGCTCATGGGCTCCCCAAGTGACTTGGTCATTGTTGGATCTGGGGAGTAAGGACAAGGGAGATGTCCAGGACAAGCCCAGATTTTCCATCTGCACACTTGAATGGGTGGTGGCATCATACACTGAGATAAATGGGGGATGGGGAACATTTCATGAGAAAAACTCTGGGTATGTTGATTTTGAGACATTTGTGAAAATCCCAAGTGACACTGTGCAGGCTGTCAGATATGTGGGTCTCAACTCCTAAGAAGGTCTGAGCCAGAGACAAATATATTTGGGAACTGTTGAGGTTGAAGCCACAAGAGGAGATGAGACTTCCCAGTGAGAGGAGGGTGGTGGGAAAGGAGAGGAAAGTCCAGGACTGAACTCAGAGACACCAACATTCTTTTAATATTTGAAAAATTTTAAATTTTTTTAAAAAAATGGAAGTATCAGCGATTGAACCCAGGACTTCACGCATGTTAAGCACATACTTTACCACTGAGCTATACCCCTACCCCTGCCTAATTTTTTTTACATAATTTCAGACTTATAGAAAAGAAGCAAGACCATTATTTACTTCCCACATACTCTTAATGTGCTAGATTTCCCAAGTGCTAAAATTTTATTACATTTTAAATTCTTTTCTATGTATATACATATTTTTGGCCTGTAAGGATTTTTTGAGGGTAAGTTACAGACATAATGTTCCTTTATCCTTAAATATTTCAGTGTGTATTTCTGAAGAACAAGGGCCTTCTTTTTCAGAACCAAAGTGCAATGATCAAAATCAGGAAATTAACTTTGGTACAATACTTTTAACTAGCCACAGAATCCCCCCCTCAATTTTGCCAATTTTCCCAGTAATATCCTTGATAGCAAAAGAAAATCCTGACTCCTACATTGCATTTCGTTGTCCTATCTCTTGAGTTTCTATTAATCTGGAGAAGTTTTTCGGTGTTTGTCTTTCATGATATTGCCATTTTGGGGCAAGTACAGACCAGTCAGTTTGTAATGTGAGTCTTGATTTGAGTTTGTCTGGTTCCTTTGTGATTTGATTCAGGTTATGCCTCTTTGATGGGAACAGCCCAGAAGTGATGCTGTATCTTTCTCAGTGCATCCTCTTGGGAGGTACACAGCATCCATCTACCCCAGTGTCGATGATGTTAACTTACATCACTTGGTTGAGGTGGTGCCTTCCAGGATTATCCCTGTAAAGCTGCTGTTTTTCCTTTTGTAATTAATAAGCATATGCCAGCATTGAAAGGTCAGGCTGAGGAAGAAGAGCCAGGAAGAAAGCTTGTGAAGGGCCAGTGGGGACATGGGAAGAAGACCAGAGCATTTTGGAACCAGAAAGAGGTACTGCAAGAAGGAGGGAGTGGCCGGCCATTGTGGTCCAGTGATGCTGAAAGGTCCGTCCCGCAAGGGTGAGAAGTGGACGTTGGCTGCGGCTTCCACATACAGGTCATAGTTTAGGTGAAGCGAGGGGCTGAAGGCAGCCTGTGGAGAGTCAGAGTGTGAAAGGGAGGCGAGAATAGAGACAGCAGGGAAAATGCCTCCTTTGGGAGGTCTGCCTGTGGACCAGGGAGAGGGGTCCAGGCAGTGACGGAGAGGTGTGCACGGCCGAGATGGCTTTTAATAGACGGAAGGGATGTAGAGAGTATATAGAAGTGATAAGAAGGGGCCAGATGAGGGGTTAAAGCAAGAAGGGGGGACAATGGACAATGAAAGGTTCTCAAAGGCAAAGGAGATGGGAGAAGGTCTTGGTGGGTGCTCCTAAGCCCTGGGAGGGAAGTGGGAACAGATGACAGCGGAAGCCAAGCCGGTGCTTCTGACATCGCGGTAGGGAGGATTTGATCAAGTCTAGTCTGATGGCCTCTGTTTCCTCTGTGACGGGGAGGCGGAGCAGTGGGCTGGAGGGAGGGCCAGGCACACAGAGGGGAATGAGCCACATTTGAAATGATCTCTGGGGAGAGGGAGAAAGCAGACTGACCAGAGTGGAGGTGGGCAGGTGGGTGGCATGGAGACAAGTCCAGGGTTCGGGGGCCGTAGGTCTAACTAGAAGGTTTTTTTCTTTTAACTGAAGTATAGTCAGTTACAGTGTGTCAATCTCTGGTGTTCAGCACAAGGTCCCAGTCATGTGTATACACTCATATGTTTGTTTTCATATTCTTTTTCATTAAAGGTTATTACAAGATGTTGAATATAGTTCCCTGTGCTATACAGAAGAAATTTGTTTTTTTAAATCTGTTTTTATATATAGTGGCTATCATTTGCAAATCTCAAACTTCCAAATTTATCCCTAGAAGCTTTTAGCTTCCTGGTGCAGGTGTACAAGCACACCTGGTGACTCAGGGCTGGGATTTACCAGGAAAGAAACTGGACAAGGAGGGCTGTAAAGGCAGGAGGGGACTGAAGGGTGGTGAGGAGGTGCAGGGTCACTGATGGGGTCTCAGGGATGGTGGGCCATCTGTGCACTAAAAGAAGTAGAAGGGCAGAGGGTGGTGTTCCTGGGAGGAGGGTGAGGAGCCCAGGATGTGCTGGGGAGGGTGGCTGAGAAGGCGTGGAGGGGAGGTATTTGGAGATGGGGAGGTTTGGGAACTGGGAGGCCAAGGGATTGGTGGGTGGTCCCTGGGGAGGCCTAAGTCACCAGGGTAATGGCAGGAGTCGGGGGATGGAATAGAAGACAATGAGCCAGGGCCACCAGGTTTACAAGGCAGGACAGATGGCAGCCCTGAGAAGATGAGGAGGGGCACCCTCGATGCTGGAACACTTGGGGAGCAGTGCTCTTGACAAGGAAGGGACACTGCCTGGTGGGTACCAAGACCAGAGACCTGCTCCACCTTGGGCTCTGAGGGATGAGGGTATGAGAGACAGAGATGCAGCTTTAGAGAGGACCAAGGGCTGTCTGCAAGAGTGAGCTCGAGGGAAGGGAGCATTGGGAGCAGAAGTGGGTGGCTTGTGACCTACTGGGGTATTAAGTAGCTCAATTTCCCCAAGACAGTGGGCACAGGGGTGACAGACAGGAACAGTATGTGTGTGTGGTGGTGTCAGGAAGGCTTTCTGGGTCTGAAATACTTGGAGACGACCCCCGCCCCCCTGCAACCCCAGCCCAGAAAAGTGAAGTTCCCAGCCCTACATCTGGCCCCTGTCAGCATGTGGGGACCATCAAGACCTGGGCCCAGCAGGCCCGCATCTTCCTCCAGGAAAAGCTGACAAGGATGTGAGCAGAGGCCGCACTGCCCATAGCCTGAGGCCAACTGAGGCTGGGCCAATCCCAGCCTTGCCCAGCCCTCCCTCTCCAGAAATCAGAGGTGTAGCTGCCCCACCGGAGATGTGAGAGGCACAGGGAGGGTCTGCTGCTGCTGAGGTGGGCCCCTGCCCTCTGTTCTGAGCCTTTCAGTTCCAGAAGGGCCTTCTGGAGTAGCCAGCATGCCTGGCTAGTCTGCTTTGAGTCCTCACTGTGCCTGCTGGTTGGAATGGGTTCAGAGCATGGTTTGGTTTCCAATAGATCAGAAGTTATGATTGAAAGAGAGCCCTGGGGTTTGTGTTCTGGTTCCATCTCTGATACTAATGTAGTGGAGATTTGGGCAAGTCTTTGCCCCTTTTGGGGCCTCAGTTTCCTTATCTGTGTACCGGGGCTGTGACAGACACCCTCTTTAAAGGCAGCAGTCATCTGTTCCCAAAATGAGAACCCCTCTTACGTGCTACAGATCAACTCCCTCGTCTGAGCTATGAACTGGTAGGTGCAAGCAGGCCCCCAGGCTGAGCCTCCTGGATATTTAGGGGTGAAGGGGTCTCTAGCATTTCCTCAGCTCCGGGGCTCATCCATCAATCACAGGGCAACTGAGTATCCTCCCTCCCCCTCAATGTTTTTTCTCAGGCTCCTGCCCCCGCCCCCCCCGGGGGTGCTCTTGACCACAGGCACAGGAAGTGGCTTCTTGAGGCCTCAGCACCACTCCTTCATCTTCTGTTATTTGCTCCTCATTCCCTGCCTAAAATGCCAGCAGCAGGAAAGTATTCCTCAAGCTAGACATGGATCTCTAAAGACACCGTGCCCTGGGGTAGGAGTCTGGGAAACTATCAGGCAGTCACACTTTAGTGTGAAATAATTGACTTGACACTTTCCCAAGAAAAAACAGACGTTGATAGAAGGGAGGGCGTGTCCGGAACCTAGGGGGATAGGTGGGAGGGGCAGGGAGTAGAAGGCCACCCAGGGGGCTGTTCAGGTGGCAAGAACCCTTCACCCATGACCTGTCCACTCTTTGACCAACCTTCACCCACCGGGAGGGAAGAGCTGGATCTGTCACTCCATGTCTCCCTTTTCCTTTCCTGACCCATGGTCCTGGAGACCCTCAGGCTATTTCACCAGAGTGGGGACAGGACAGTGGGGCCAAGTTCTCAGGGTTCCACAATTGAGCTGCCAGCATAGAATTTCTACGCCACAGTTCAGGCGCCACGGCAACTGGGGGAAATAAACACTCTAGGTTTCACAGTCCAAGTTCTGCGGTGAGGTCATCCCCAGCTCAAGCCTGCCGGGCCCTACAGCTGGCTGCACCTCAGACAGCCTCAGCGGCTTGAGCCGGAGGACTGTCTTCCTTCCCAGCCTCCAAGCAGCCTCTGGTGTGGAGGAGAGAGAGTGGAGACAGGGGCTTGTGCAGGGGGCCAGGAACAGGCCCTACCCAGGCCCAGCTCCTTGCCTGCCATTAGACCTCTCAGAAGCTGTTGCCCCCTCCTCACCCCCAAACATGAAACTGCCCAAGGGGGCCAGAAGCCCTGTGTTCTATGGGCAGAACCCAGAGAAGAAGGTACAGGTGTCCTCAGGGCAGGAGGTAAAGCAGACCCCTGTGGTCATGGCGATGATCAAAGGTGAGAGTAGCCCCCACACTACCCGCCTCTACCAGGCTCGGGCTCATTCCTCTCTCTGCAGGGATGTTGAAGGTGTCTCACCCTTCCAGCTCTGACTCCTGCAGAGCCTCTTCAGACTCTCCTTGAAGCCACAGAAGAGCTACGCTTCCAAGCTGAACTTCACAAGCAGTATTAGCTGCTGGGAATTTTTGACAGTGGGGTGGGGAAAGGACAGAGCAAGGGGTGTGAAGTGAGGCCAGTTTTGGCAAAAGATGGGGATTTAGTGGCATCTTTAGCCCAGCTTTAGCTTTCCTCACTTCCCTTGAATCTTACTCTCAACTGAAAGCGGACAAACTAATTCTTACTACATTGCTAATGACTGATTGCTGCTCTATGTGGGAGATGATTTAGTATGTGATTACATGCTTGGGCTCTGTTGGCTGATGTCTCAGAATTTTCACACTCCCAGCTTGTGTAACTTTGGGCAAATTGGTATTTCTAAGCCTCAATTTTCTCATCTGTAAAATGGGAAAAATAAGAGTTATCTATCTTACAGAGTTGTTGAGAGGCTTAACTAAAATAACCCAGAGAAAATGCTTAGCATAGTACTTGGCACAGAATAAGTTCTCAGTTACTCATAACTATTACTTTTTTTATTATGTGTTGCCTGTCCAAGAGAAACTGCATTTTGTCTGAGAACACTGCCTTTCCCCAAAGGAAGCAGCTGGATGGTGGGATTTGTGGCAGTGTGATACCAGCGAGAGTGAAGACCCCAGTGTTCTCAAGGCACACTGTATTTGGGGCTTCCTCTGCCTCTGATCCAGTGGGTCCAGGCTGAGGGCCTCTCTGTCCATGCTCACAGGTCCAGGGCCTGCCAAGTACCTCCGGCCACCCTGCACGGGCTACGTAGACCACGACATGTCCATGTTTCAGGAGCCAGCCTACACCCTGCACACCCGGCACTCAGAGAAGCGTGAGTGCTCACCACGCCCATAGTCCTCGTGGGCGTACGGTTATTATTGTTGGACATTTGGGGCGGCAGTGAGAGGTGAGGAGTCATAATTTGTGGCCGCAGGCTCCTGGGAACCCAGGCCTGCCCTGAATAGGATACCCAGGTGGCCCACGGGGTCCGGAAGGAAGCAGGGATGCCAAGTGACCCATCCCTCTGAAGGAGACTGTGGGCCTCTCCCACCTGGACCTCCTGAGGGACTCTGCTGCGTCCAGCTGGCAGAGTGTCCTTCCTGTCTGGTCCTTGGCTGGGGCTCTTCAGCTCTGGCTGCTATGGGTTCACTTGCCATAGCAGCTGGGCAGGAATAGCTGGGGTGTGGGAGGAAAGTGGGGGCTGCCCCCCAAAGCTTCTCAGGTGGCTTAGAACTCCCTGAAAGGGCAGGAGAAGCAGAGGCCACGGAAGAGTTGGGGCTGCCGGCCAAAGCCAGTGAGAGGAGGGCGTGGGCAGGGGTGTGTATCTGGGGGTCTGAGATCTAGAGTGCCTGCCAGGCCCCTCCGTGGGGTGACATGCCCTCCGCAGCAGGGGAACCCCCTGGCTGGGGCTGGGCCCCTTCTTCAGACTAACAATAGCCATTGTGCCACCAGTCCCTGAAGGCGTGGGGGCTGACCAAGCAGCTGTGCAGCTGTTATGTTATCTGTTCCTATGAACAGGTTCTTGAGAATGTTAGGTCATGTGTTAAAAGCCCCATTTCACCGATGAGGAAATCAAGGCTCCTGAAACACCCAAGAGCCCAAGGAATTGAAAAGGAGCCCTTGATCTTTTCTTGGGGGAAGGGGATCTTTCCTGGAGGCAGGCCTCTGGGGCTGACAGGGCCTCTCCTTGGCTGCCGTGCAGGGATCACGGACATATGCAGCCCTGGGCCTTGTTATTTCTTGGATCCTAAAATAACTCGGTTTGGAATGTCCAGCTGCCCTCAGGTTCCCATGGCGGAGCGCGTCTCTAACCTGCGTAAGATGGGACTGGAGAGGGAGGGGGGCAGGGAGGTTGGGGGACGGGGTGCATGTTTAGTACATAAGCAAGGGCAAAGGGTCAGGAACCCCCTCAGCAGGGGTGTCTGTGAATGCTGGCATCCCCCTGCAATGTCACACCAAGACACCGATGTCACCGTGTTTGTGTCACAGCACTTACGTCTTGAGGCCAGTGTTATGCATGTCTGTCGCAGGGTGATGTTATGATAAAAAACATCACAGGGCTTACGTCATGGCAGCGATATTGTCGTGCTAATGAGTTCACACATGTGATTTCAGGATGTTTTCCTGTGCTGTCACAGGGACAATGACAGTCCAAGGGCTATGTTCCGGGGACACTTGTGGCTTTTATATTATGATGACAGGGTCACAATCCTGCTGTCAGGATGGCCAAAGCCCCTCCCCACCCCCATCCCCTAGAACCATTCAGGGGCAGTAATGTTCCTGCTAAGCTGGTTACAGTGAAGCCACACCAGGCTGACCAAGACCTCAGCTCCCTCCCTAGACCCGTTAGTTGAACGCCAGGAGGTGCGGTGGCCTAGCTCCTGCCCTGAGACCCCTCCCCTTCATTCACCCACTTGCAGGCCTGAGCCCCACTCCGGCCTCCTGCCATTACCACTTGGAGAAGACCCACCCACCTGGGGAACGCAGGGCTCCCCAGTACACCTTCGGCTACCGGTGCCCATACAGAGTGACGGACCCCAGTCCAGGCCCCAACTGCTACCAGCTGCCACTCCTGCTGGGCCCCAACCTCCCCGCCAACCGAGCTGCCCCTTGCTATAGCTTGGCCTCCTCGGACAAGAGCTGGTTCCACAGGGAGCGTGTGGCGGGAGGCCCGGGGCCGGCCGCGCACGCCAGGCCTGAGCCGTCCGTCTACCAGAAGCGCAGCCCCGCCTACAGCCTGGCCAGGCGCTTCTCCTGCCCGGTGGACCGCACCCCTCGGCCCGGGCCCGGCTCCCACGACGTCCAGCTGGTCACGCTGCACAAGCCCCGCATCCCCGCTTTCGCCATGGGCATCAAGCACTCCCCCTACCTGTGCCCGCTGGTCGTGGACATTCGCGACTGAGGCCCCTCCTTGTACACCCACACCCCGTCCCCAGAAGTTATTTTTCTACGACATTGAGCAACTTGTCAAGGTTTTGAGTAGCAGAGCTGGTGCCTGCTTTGCCCAGCACACAAAAGGCATTAGATAAATATTTTCATTTATTTATTCCTTTGTTTTGCAAACGCTCACGGCTACTTCCTTTGGGCCTTGCCCTGGATAAGGGGCTGCAGATGCTGGGAGGCACGGTGGGGGTCCCTGTCCGGGAGACACTGTTCTGGCTCACCAGGGGAGGCAGCCGGGTATCCTTCGAAGAGCCCTGCAGAGACTCTGGAGAGCTGCATTCTCCTCCCAACGCACTGTGCCTACTTGTGCAGCTCCTGAACCTCTCTGGGCCTCCATGAAGGGGGAGGGTAGGCCTGGAGGGTTCCAAGTTCCCTCCAGCTCCAGAACCCTGTGACTCAGGACAAATCCTGATCCCCTCCACGCTGATCCCTGACAGTGGTTAGCACCCAAGAGAGGAGCAGGGTGAGCAGGTGTGGGCACAGGAAGGAGGGGTCATTCTGGTTGGGGATGGGAAGGGAGGGCAGTTTTCCGGGGGGAGGAACCCAAGAGGACAAGACAGTGTGTAGGAGGGAGGGTGGTGGAGGTAAAGATGAGAGGGAAGGCATGCAGGTAGGACCGAAGGATGCAGGGTCGGGAACCAGGGGATGCTCAGAGGGCAGGTGCCTGGGCTGTAGGAGGCAGTCGATAATGAGACCAGATGGTGGGCAGCGTGGAGGGGACTCAGGATTTGGGCTACATGCAATAGGGCTAGATCAGGTGTGGTCTTTTCAGAGTTCTCTGGGCAGTAGAGAAGGTTCGACAGGATGGGCAGAGCCTGGAGGCTAGGGTTCAGCCTAGGGAGGAGGCAGAGGGCAAGGCGGCTGCTGGGAGGAGGGCCTGCAGATCACATGCAGTCTTTGGAGAGTCACTTGTGTATCCCCAGCCTCAACGGCCACCCCTGTTGTGCCGGGTCCAAGAGGAGAGGTGGAGCCATGAACTAGCCAGGAGGGGGCAGTGTTGCCTCACTCATGAGTCCAGGTGGTGCCCATCTCTCCACCTCTTCTTTGGGACAGACAGGTGCCAGCTCTCCTTTTGTCTCTGGTGGAGGCTGGGGTCTTGGGGCTGGTATTTATCCTTTCTTAATTCTTGGTATCCAGATCCCCTGACTAGCCCCTCTCCCAGCTCCTCCGCCATAGGAGATGTGAGGGGGACTTCCATCCCTGCTCTGCAGCCTGCAGAAGTGAGGAAGTGAGGGCAAGAGGGAGAGGGGCTTAGGGAAGGAGGAGAGGAGGCTGACTAGGCCCCAGATCCCATGCCTCAGGGAGAGGCATGCAGCCACTGTCCCCAAAGCAGGGGGAGGCAGGAAGAAAGGGCCACTAGGAACCAATGTCTGATGGCTCATCCTTGCAAATTTGAGGAATATTGAGGTTTTAACCGAAAATTAAAATTGAATTGAAGAACTAACTTCAGATGGAAAGGAGCAGAGAATATCTTTGGAGTATTAAAAAGAAACAAACAACTGAATATTTTTAAAAGGGGCTTGTAGAAAACCCCACTGGGGTCATACTTGACTCTGGGCCTGAAGTTTCCTCCCCCTCCCACCCCAGCCCCCAGGCCTGGGGTGCTGTGTCTGTCCTGTTCTCGCCACTCCTCAACAAGGCTGTTCTGGGCAGGCTCGGGGGACAGTGAGTGAGCTTGGGGATCCATCTGTCTTGCAGCAGATTAGAAGGATGTCATGTTGCCGACAGTGCCATTTATCACGGCGGCTGCAAAAATTAGTGATGCTTGGGCTGAAAGTGTTGGGCGGGGGTGGGGGCTGGCAGGTGGCAGCAGCTGATGCTCTCCTGTGTCACCAGGTCAGGGAAACTACAGGCCACCCTCTGAGTAGGGATTTTCTGATTTAGTGCCCATCCCATCCCAAGGCCCTCCGTTAGAAAGATAAGGAGACTGAGGCCCAGAGCCAGGGAAATAACTTTGGTCTTATGACAAATTAATGGCCTGTCTCTAAATAAAGCTTAAGGCTCAGTCTGTGACCAAGGTTAGGGCTCAGTGTGTGACCAGGATCAAGGCTCAGTCAGTGGCCAGGTTTGTGGCTCTGTCTGTGATTAGAGTCAGGGCTCAGTCTGGGGTGAGATCCTTGACTTATATTAGGACTAACCCTAGTTTTTGCCCCCATGGCTCAGTGTGGGGCAGGCCTTCAGCCTGGCCCCAGCTGCCACCAGATATATGGGTAGCACTAAAGCTAGAACTAACCTTCTCTTTGTGGTCCCAAGGGAAGGAGAGGAGGCTTGAGGATTCAGAATGAATCTTTCGGGGATGAAGATGTTTGGAAGAGAGATGGCCCCGCCAAGAAAGGGATGCGGCCTCCAAAGAAGATAAATGGCCTCCCTTGTGCCTCAGCCCACAAAGTGATGGGGTCATTAAGCTTGAGATAGACCTTCAGACAAAGCAGTCCTCATCTCTTGGCCTTGCCTCCCCTGTGGTGGTGACCAGGTCAATGACCTAGAGAAGGTCAGTGGACATGGCCTCCCAGGCCTGGCTGAGTGCTGACCCCATCACTTCTGAACAGCTTGGGGGCCATGCTTGACCTGATAGGAAGCCCTGGTCTGATTCTTGTAGAACTTCAATCTGTGCCCTCGGGTAATTAGGCCCTGGAGCCTGACAGGTAATCACACAGGCATGATCATTCACTCATTCAGCAAATACCTGCTGAGCTCCTGCCCTGTGCCAGGCTCTGGCTGTGCCCCGGAGTCCCCGCCACGCCCTCCGGGAGTTCAGAGAGGGCAGTGCGGTGGGAGGATGAAGCAGCTCTCTCCCGGCATGGGCAGACATTGGAGGGAGGGCGAGGGTCAGCGCAGGGCAGGGTGCCCACTGCAGCTTCTGCCCTTCTCTCCAGGGGGCGGGGGGAGGCCTGGCCTCTGTGGGTCACCCCTGCCAGGCTTGGCGGTAAAACTGCAGTCACGTGACCCTCCTGGACACTGGCGGCGGTGAGTGGAGGGCTGGTCTCTGTCATTCTGTTGTTGCTGGAGGGACCCTGAGGGCCACCTGTTACTCTGGCCCCCAGGAGCTGGAGAGATGGTGGCCCTGGGCCAGGAACAAAAGATGGGCCCTATCTGCGGGGACACACTGCCACACCATACACAAGCTCACAGGTGGAGATTCTGCGTAAACATGTCCTTCATCCACATATGCGTGGAGATAAGCTGCAGACGCGCCTCTCAGTACCGCTCGCCCATGCACACACCCTGCACAACCTACTCCACACACCCCCCGACACAAACCCACTGAAACGGGCCTTAAATCACACTCACAAGGAAAGGCACAGACACACACACACACACACACACACACACACACACACACACACACACACACACACACACACACACACACACACCAGACACTACACGCACATTTACTACCACACACCTTGCTCCAGGCAGGCACCTCCTTATCTCACGCACATACCCATGCCCCCCAGACTAGCCCACACAGCCCACCGCCCTGGAGAATTAGACAAACCGTGAGAACCACGCCCCCCCCAGACCTGCACAGGTGCAGAGGGGGCGGTGGTGGGCTGTGGCGGGGGGATGCTGGGGAGGGTCTCTGTGCTCAGGGCTCAGAAAGGAGTTGGGGCTCGATTCCTAGCCCTGGGGGCAGAGGAGCCGCTGGCTGGCTCTCAGCCCTCCAGTTCGGGGCCCACCTCTGGATGGGGCGCACTTGGTTGTGAGCCCTCACTGACCAGGACAAGCCAGGCCCCTTCTCCCTGCCCCCAGCACTCAGAGACCCCATCCTGGGGACAGGAGGACTGGAGTAGGAGCTCCTGCCACTGGCTCTCCTGTTCCTGTCCTTGGCTGGGGTGGGGGTGGGAGCTGGTTGGAGGGCACATCCCCCTGGGTTCCTGGTGGGGGTCAGACACTGCCTCTCCCGGCTTGCTCTTCCTTCCGGCTTCTCTCTCCTCACACCCACCATTCCCATCTGGCTCTTCTGCCCGCTCTTTGCTCTCTCCCTCTTGCTCCCCGTGTCCTCTGCCTTGTTTATCCTCTAGAATAAAGATCGACATTTTCAATTACCCCCGAAATAACAGAGCCACTCTCGGAGGCCCCAACAGGAGGAGGATTGTGTGTGTGTGTGTGAGTGTGGCCTATGGGTGGGGGTAGAGGTGGGAGCTGGGGGCACCCATGCCTTCACGGTCCTTTGTTTGCTTTTTCTTTTCTGGAGCCTTCATTTTTTCCTGGGAGAGTGTAAGCACGTTTCCCTTCAGGGGAGGAAGGGAGACAAAAGAGAGAAATAAAAAACTGTCATGGTTTTCTTGTAAACACAGTATGTGGTGCAGAGCAGGGGCTCAGCAGGAGACAGGGACTGAGGGAGAGGCAGGGACAGAGAAAAGGGGGGCTGAGAGACACGGGGAGAAAAGGTGAGCGGGCAGGCCAGAGCCACTACTCAGGGCCTGGGTGAGCATGGGCCCCAGGCAGGGCTGCCAAGGGGAGGGGCCGAGGGGAAGTGTTGATCCGGGATGGTGGAAGGGACTCAGGAGGGAGAACCTTATGTCCAGGGCCCGGTGGGGCCCAGGAGGAAGCGGGCCCCAGGCAGCTATTATTCTCTGAACGTCCACCCCATCCCGGCTCCAGGGTGAGTAAGACAGACACGTGCCTGCTCTTGTGGAGTGTAAAATATACCAGAAACCAAGCAGTGGCTTCGTGTGTTCAGCATTTGCCATGTGCCACACACTTACATAAGCTGAGAATCAGAGAAGGTGAGGGACCTGCCTAGTGACACACAGCCAGAGGTTCAAGGACCAGGATTCCAGTCCAAGCATATCTGACTCCAATCCTCCCTTCATACAGCCTCAGCTCGGGGGCTAGGGGCTGGGAGAAAGGGTTAGAGACTTGGCTCTGCCTGTCTGACGTGTGACCTTGAACAAGTCCTCTCCTCTTCTCTCTGGGCCTCAGTTTCCCCGCCTGAAAAGTAGAGAGAATGCTGGCTGCTCAGCAGGGCTGTGGGGAGAAGCAGATATCTGGACGCAGGTGATTACCCTGCTCTGGTTCCCTGGAGAGCTAGCTGAGGGTGTGTGTGGGCAAAGAACATCTGGTGCTGGGGGAGGGACTGGCCAGCAGCAGCAGCAGAGAGGCTGGACCCCAGCTTTACTCCCTGCTGTCACCCAGTGGCAAGACTTGGGTACTGCGAGAGATGGGTCTGGATGGGCTTCCATAAAGGTCAGAGCTGGATGATGCCTCTAGGGAGTGTGGTTTGGTCTTCTCTGGCTCCATTTTGCAGCTGCCCAGGGAGGGGACAGATTTACCCTCAGGTCACTCAGGTTGGAAGCTCAGGCTGGAGCTGGGGCTGGAATTGGCTTTCAAGGAAGTGTGCTTTCCCTTACCCCTGTGGTGTTTAGGAAGCCCCCAAGTGCCCTCAGAGCAAGAGAGATGGAGCTCTGTATCCTCTGCTTGAAGTCACCTCCCCCAGGGACCCTTCCAGGATTTCCTCTATCAGGAAGTGGACTCACTTCTGGCTTGCAGCCCCACATACTCCCTCTCCATTTCCCCCTGCTCCACCTGTCCTAAACTGTCCCCCCCCCCCCCCCCCCCCGTCCTCTAGCGATTGGGCCCTTGAGACATAATGGATGATGAAGGACAATCTTCACCACCTAGGGAACACTGCCAGAGGCCCATCTCTGTCCTGGGACTTCATCTATATTCTATCACTTGAACCTCACAATGACCCCAGGAGATCAGGAGTAATTTTGAGCCCTATTTTTCAGGCGAGGAAATGGGCACAGAGTGGTTGTGACTTTCAGACAGAAAGTGATAGAGCAGGAATTCAAATCCATGTCCACCAATTCTCTGGAGACTTTCCCTTATTTGGAGATGAAAACTCTCCCCATGGCTGTAGGCCAGTCAGCCATGACCAGACACTGACATGATTAGTTCAGGGTCTCAGGGGCTCAGGTCTCAGCCATACCACTGTTCTACTATGTGACTTTGGGCAGGGCCCAACCCTCTCTGGACCTCTGATTCCTCATCTGTGAAGTATGTGTGTGCTCTGGATTCCCTCCGAGATCCGTTCTGAAGTTTGGATTTGGCATGTCCAGCCTTGGGCTCTGGGATGGATCCATCTCGAAGGGCACTGGGAAGGGGTGAGCAGAGCTGGGAGGGTGGAGCTCTGGCCCAGGAGCTGGGCCTCTTGGGTGCACCTCCTGTCTGGGTGTCAGCATGTGGGGCTGGGGGATCACAGGGAGGCACGGGCTGTAAGAGGGGTTCAGATCAGGGACAGGAAGCGGGTGAGGGTCTGGCCCTTGGACCTGGGAGCCTTCCTCTCTGCCGCCTCTCACAGAGGGGAGTTTTTCTTGGCAGGAAACATCCTCATCAATCAGCGGCAATGGGGGGCTGACAGGAGGCCACTCCCCGCCGGCCAGGCTTGAGGCAGACTCATAAATCCCACTCGAGGCTGGGCTGTAAATTCCTGTGATTCACACCCGGCCTCTTGGAGGACGGAGACATTGGGGCTGTGGGACAGGCTGCTTGTCCCTGGGCAGTACAGGTGGAATATCTTATTCACTGGCCTGGGAGGGTGGGTTGGGCTCAGACAACCTCCTCCCCAGCCTCTATGGGAGATGCGGCTGCTGACCCGCTTGCCCTGACCCCCACCCCAGGACACACCAGGCCCAGCCTGAGTCATCCCTGTCCAGACCCTGGCTACCTCTGCCTTCAGTCTGGGACATTCCTGGGCCCCGGTCTGATCTGGCCTGAATCAGCCCACATATGTGAACACTTTCTGTGTCCTCTGAGATTTCGTGGGGGCCTGTGGCCAGGAGGAGCCATGCTGCTTACAGCATAGCAACTTCTTTGGCCGCTTGATGGTCTGTCTTGGTGATGATGAGGAAGAGGTGGGAACCAGGGCCCAGTCTGTGTATTTCTCATTCTAGGGGTTCTGGGGCCCTGAACCCACTGCCTCTCAGAGAGGGAAGGGCCTCAGAGACTCTCTGCCCAGGACTGCAGTCATTTGCCAACTTCTGCCAGGACTTTGTCAGACTCAGTTTCTAGCCTTGCCTCTCATTTACTTAACATTTTCCTTTAGACTGGCTCACTTAAAATTTAGATTTGTTAAGCCTTGTCTTAAGCAGTATTTGTGAAATCAGGGGTCTGATGTGTTAGTTAAATACACACAAACACACACATGTATGTGAGAATATATACATGAAAATAAATACGTGGTTAAAATAGCAGATGCCCCTCTCCGTGTACTATCTAAAGTCTGTGTCTCACCAATGATGCATACACCATTCTTTGAGAAAACTGGCTCTAGCCTGCTTTCTCTATTTTACAGACAAGACCCAGAGAGGTATAGGAACTTGCCCAAGGTCACACAGCACTGGGATTATCAGCCAGCCCCCCCTGACTCCTAGGCTAGTGCTCATTTTATGGGAGCATGCTCATTGTGGAGGGACTGGTCAGAGTGTGCAGGCCTTCCTTCCCCCAGAAGCACATTCGGATTCCCAGAGGCCTTGTGGGGACGATATGCCCTAACACAGAGGAGTACATTGAAAGGTGGGCTTCCCGGCAGCAGGCTGATGGGCAGGCAGGCGGGCATCTGGGTCTCCCGGTGGAATGAGACACTGGCCCTCCTCTCTGTCTGCCCTTCTGCTTGGTGCCCAGGCTCCTGCAGTGTCTCTGGACTGGTGGGGAGGTGGGGAAGGGGCCCCAGGAGAGGGAGTGAGCAGGGCTCTGGCAGCAGCCCTTCCCTGGGGAGCTGCTTACTGACGCGATAATTAGTGGCACCAGCTCCCAGGCTGGCAAAGAAGGTGGCCTCATTAGTGAGCGCCTTCCCTGGCGCCATCTCCACCTCCCTACCTTCAGGCTCCTGCCCCCTTGCACTGCCACTGCCGCCACCACCATCACCCTTCAGACACGGCACAATGGCTCTTGCTGGGGACAAGGCTGCCAGGAAGGAGGTGTGTGTGCAGGGCAGCCAGGGTGTGTGGGTGTGTGTACACTGCACACACAGCATGTGTGCACAAGACATGCTCACATACCAGTGCACACACACTGTTAGATGTGCACACATAGGTCTGTGTGCACACACCATCCAGAACACGAGACACCTATTTCTATAACCAGACAGACTTGAACGGTAACAGATCCACTAGAGACCTGGGCACACGGAAGGGACCTAATGTGAAGACAGTCATGCACATGAGAGCATGCCCACGCAGGTGTAGACACACACCCACACCAAGAGACTTGTACGTGTGTTCATACCAACATCTTGACGTGTGTCTCCAGACTCAGGAGCACATATACACAGATTTGTGCATGTGGATGAACGGCAGAGCGGACACACAGAAAAGTGCAACAGTAGATGGCATGTTCCTGTGTGCACCATTGTGCACAGGGACCCCTGTGTGCACACATACATGTAACAGCACACAAGGGGAATGTTTTTCTTGGAATCTAACAAGGCCTGAGGTGCTGGGACTGGTTAATTCCTTGGGGGAGGTGAGCAGACAGGAGTTGAGGACACATTTAATTAATTGTTATCCTTCCTGATAGAGGGGGAGAGAGATGGATGGAGGGGGAGAGAGAGAGAGAGAGGAAAATGAGCAGCTGGAGGGGTTAAGGTGAAGAGGGGTAGCAGCAGGTGCAGAGGCCCTCAGGGCCCAGGACATTAATGCTTTCAGCTCAGGGTAGACCCAAGGACCCCCTCACTCAGCTCAAATCCCAGATGGGCCCATCAGAGTCAAGTGGTTGGGCTGATGCAGAAATCTTGCAGAACCCAGGATGGAGAACTCACCAGTCTTTCACTTGCTTCCACTGAGTGGAAATCTACCACGAGAATCTCCCAGCCCCACTTCTGCTCTGGGGGTCTATCAGCTCAGGGGACATTGAGGCTCCCTTTTCACAGGCCAGAGTGGGAGAGACACGACTGCCCAAGGAGGCCCCTCCTGGACATTAGGACAGCTCCCCCCACCCCTGCCCTGATCTCAGACCCAAGACAAAGTCAGGGAAACAGGGATGGACAAGGATAGGGACTCTGAGGAAGAGAATTGATGTTGTTGGGGAGGGGGGTGAACGGGAGTGAGACAGAGAGACACAGGGACCAGAGATGAAAGAGACAGAGATGCTATGCAGGAGACAGAGAAAGATGTGAGGGAGACTGAGACTGAGCTGGTGAGAGCCAGACAGGTCCAGAGAGATGGGGGGGAATCCAGAGAGAGAATCAGAGCCAGCATGAAACAGACCTCAAGTAGGGAGATGCAAAGAAAGATGGGAAGAGAGAGCCCAACTCTGCCACCTTCCTTGATGAGGAGGGAGTCACCACACCTGGGGACATGGGGGAGTAACCCTGGCCTAGAGAGGATACTGTGTGACCATGCCCAGGCCACCCAACCTCTCTTGAGTCCTGTCTGCTGGTCAGTAAAGTGAAGGAGGGTGACCCAGGCTTTCAGGGGGCCCTGGGGCTTGGCGGGGAGGCTGCCCTGGCCCTTTGTTCCCTCTACTTTCCCTTGGGGCACATAGGCCTACAGATGGGGGTGGGGCCTCTGAAAGGGCTGGGGGTCCAGGCCCTACTGGGAAGCCCCCGAGTTGGTGAACCAGGTGGAAGAGGAATGTCTCTGCAGGGCGGGTGTAATGTGCTGCAGCCATGCAGCGCTGAGTGATGAAGCGTTTGCCCTGAATATTGAAAATGCATAAATATCCATTTTCAGGCACCAAGGCGGATATAAATACAGAGGGGGCTGTGTGTGCAGCCCTCAGTGGTAATTTACCGGCTCTGCTGCTCACGGTGGCATGAGCACTTACATTCGGCCATCAGGAGGCTTTCCAAGATGGCTTTATGACCGCCGGCTGCCACCTGGGTCCCTTCTCTGGGAGAAGTGGCTCCTTGGGGGTCGGGGACCACTGCCCACGGTGGGGCTTGGGCAAGGCCCTTGTGGTCATCCCTGGGCCTGCTCCATCCCAGGCCGCGAGGCCTCTCCACCTTCCCCTCCTCCAGCATCTCCTGGCTCAGGAGGAAGGGAGGGAACAGGCCTGCATCAGGCCTGGCGTCCACCCACCCCTGGTGCCCTGATCTCGAGTTCACACAGGGGAGAACTGAGGCCTGGGGAGAATCACGTGGCCAGTGGGGGTCTCCCTGTATGCTGCCTCAGCTCAGCACGTCCGTAGCCCGCAGCCTGGGAGGTTAGGCGGCAGGGTCCTTGTAGCAGGACCGGACAGCAGAGGCCATGGCCTGCGGGCCGGGAGCTCTCTGGTGCCTGCAGGAGAGGTCAAGGGCCTTGCCCTATGCGGGCTCACCCTGACCCTCGACCCTCTCTGTGGGCTGGTAAGTGGGGGCCCTGAGGCAAGTCCCTGCCTCTCTTCCCTGAGCTGAGGCCTGAACTTGGAGACCCTGACCTCTGCAGCCTGCACACCTGAGGGGTGTCTTTTCATTTGGGCTGGGACACGAGGCCCACCTCTCCACAGCAGAGAAGACTTTGACTTCCACTGGAGGGCACAGTGTTCTCCGGGCTGCGGTCCTTCTGGGGCCCCTGAGCCTCCTCTTCCCTGGAAGGATGAGGGTGGGCTTCCCTGCCGTGAGAGAGAGCCCCCGACTCCCCCGCAAGGCAAGAGGGAGCTGGACAGTCACCCACCATCTGGGCTGCATGGGGAGCCTGTTCATGAGGGTTGCAGGCCCTGAATCTGCATCAGGAGCCTCTCAGGCAGAGTGGCCCAGGGCCTGGGTGCAGGGCAGGGCTGGGGGTGGGGCCAGTGGGGCTCAGCGGTGGGGTGGGGGTGGCTGTGGAGCGGAGCCTGAGGCTGAGCCTCGGACTGAACTGTTCCTCCTCTTCCCGGCCTGCTCCTCATCTTTATCTCCTACAGCTCTGTTATGGCCCTGACTCCGCATCACGGCCGCTCTAGACACGTGCTCTTCGCTTCTGTCTCTGCTTTGAAGTGACTAGATCACGTGGAAGGTCTCAGGTCAAGTTACTTATGGAAACAGTCTGGCCCGAGTCATTTCCCAGCAGGCCAGGGGTCAGTGAACAACCCATGGCTTGGCCTCTGAGGTCAGATATTCACAGGCATGGTTGCTCCAGGGTGCCCCAGAGGGAGTCATTGGGCTGGGAGTGGGGCCATCTTCCTTAGAACAGTGTGGGAGTGGGCCCCGGGATTATGATCATGAATTGAGATCAGCAGCTTCAACCCCTCTGGTTCAAAGGCTACACTCAGGCCCTCCACCCTGGCCCTCTCCACCTAGGGCCCAGCAGTGCCTACCGTGTGCCAAGCACCATGCTGGGCTTATGGGTGAGCAGAGATGTACAAGGTTCAGTCCCTGCTCTCAGGGGCTGAGAGTCTCATGTGGGAGACAGTGTCCACAAATAGCAAGACACAGGGACACAAGGAGCTTGGGGTGCAGAGAGGAGAGAGGATCTAGCTCTGACTGAGGAGTAGGGGTGCTTCACGGAGGGGATGACATTTAATCTGAGTCACAGGTGGGATTTTAGCAGTGGTTCTGGGGTTGCTGGAAGCCTCCTGTCTGTGTAGACATGTATGGTGTAACATGCCGACTCTGCGTTGGGGAGGGGGTGAGCTGACTACTAACCAGTCTAACTTGGCTAGTGAGAGAGCCCAGAGACTCTGGAGTTAACCCAAGAGTAGGCAGGGCCAGCTCCTGGAGGGTCTGGAGAATCTGTCCAGAGGGAGGTGGGCGAGGGCATCAGAAGGGCTTGCTTGGCTGAGAGGCTTTGCCTGCCTTGGGGGAGGGACGGCCAGCCGTCCGGCCCTCCTGCTGGGCTTGCAGGGCCGGCCTTTAGAGTTGGGCAGACACACAGCCATCTCAGGCCCAACACCCAGCCTGCAGCCTAAAATTAGGGCTAAAATTAGCCTTGTGGCTGTGGGGCAGCAGGAGACACTGTCATGGGAATCGCCCTGCCTTTCCTCTCAGAGGCCATGACAACTGCTTCTGAGAGCTGAGGGACACAGGCCTGGACTCAGAGTGCGCTTGAACTTACTGCAGCAGCAAGACCCTGCACCACCCTCCCTCCTAGCTCGGCTCTGGAGCAGGAGCCCTGGGGGGGCAGGAGCAAGGAGGGCCCTGCCTCCTCTCCTGGCCACCCCTTGGCCTCTGCCAGCCGCTGGGGGGAAGAGGTGGCCAAGCTCTGAACCTCTGGGGCCCACAATGCACTGATCAGGCCAACAGCCCCTCCCCGACCTCTTCCCCATCTCCTGCTTGTCCAGGTGCTTGACTGAGTCTCTCTCCCGGTTGCCATGGGAACCCCAGGTGGCTGAAGTTTGCCTAAGCCTGGCTCCCTGACGAGATGGGCAGTGGGGCAGGGCCCACAGGAGGGGACCCATCCTCCAGCTCCTGGACATTCATAAGGTACTTTGTTGCATGTTAAAGGCTCAGACAAGTCCTATAGTAAAGAAGCCTGTTTTGCTTTATTTAACCCAGAGATTCCCTGAGTGTTTGCCCATAAATAAGGAGCATCTTTGAATGGCTCTAGGAGCTAGTTTCCCTGGACCACTGTTTGAAAAATGCTGGATGGGCCCTAAAGTGTGGTGCCCTGTCCTTTGGGATCTGAGGTCCTGAGGCCTGCTCCCCACCGGTATGGAGGGGCCTCCCACGGGATATATCTTGGTACCGGGCAGAGTGGGCATTGGAAAGCTGGCCCCATTGTCAACACTGTTTCCCTCTCCTGGCCTGTGGATCAGGCATGGTTCCTGGATGTGTTTTGTTTAAACCACACAATGTTCTTTTAAAACTTGACCTGGTTGCTAACATTTAAAACCTGAGAGATTCTACAACAGATTTTGAATTTTAAAGTTCTCTTGAAAAGATGTGAAGACCTATCAACACAGTGTGCACACATCCCTCTGCAGAATTGAAGAACAGTACGAGCCATTTACATGCAAAGCAGATCACTCCACTCCTGGCACCTCCTGAACCCCCTTGAAAACATTTTTTTGTGTATGGCCCCTGTCAAGGGGAGTATAGGGCCCTTCTCAATGAGATCCTCTTCCCTGGGGGGACCTATACCCGACACAACCCCTCCATGGTGTGCCTTTCTGCAAAGGGCAGTGATAGGTGGGATCCTGGAATGTCCCTCACACCCCGTGACTCACCAGGTACACTATGCAAATCAAGTCAATGAAGGCCAGTGAAGCCCACTGGTCCAGCCCACTCTGTGCCCCCAGGTTCCTGCAATGTGACGAGCACCAGGGTGGCGGGGAGGCAGCGGGGCTGTGGGGCCAGTGGAGGGGAGGCCTGCCCTGGCTCCTCTCATGTCACTCGCCTGTGGGCTTAGCCCACGAGGAGATGCGCTGCAGCTGCTCAGGTCACCCTGCTAATCGGAGTGTGCTGGATGCGAGGATCAGTCCCCACAAGAACTAAAAGCTGAGAACAGTGTGGGACCGAGCATGCCAACACTTCTGAGCCAGCTCGCTGCTGCGGAGAGCCCACTAAAAATAGCCTGCTCCCTCTCAGCTGACACTGGAACCCCAAGAAAATCCACTCAGGACCGGTGGCTGGGGCAGCCTGTCCTGCCCAGCCACCTGCTGGGGCCCAGAGGTGGGGGACAGGTGCTGGTGAGAGCCAGGGCCTCTCGCTGGGAAGGCTGTGGGGGGTAGACAGAGCTCTGACTTGAGGGCAAAGGGTGGTGGGGGGCTGTTGGGATAACTGAGGAATTCCCCCTATCAGGCTGAGATGGGGCACCAGGATGGGTTCTGTCCTAGGTGGGCAGGGTCGGGGGTGTCAATAGGGGGCTGTCCTGCTTGGCTGGGCATTCAAGTTCTCACAGTCCCCACCGAGACCACCCCATCAGGATGCCTGACTCCAGCCACCTCCTGCTTTGCCTGAAGATGTCCTATCTACCTTGAGGCCCCTCATGCATGTCTTTCCTCTGCCAGGAAGCTACGTTGATCCTGCTCAAGGCACCAGCCTCTCCTCCAAGCTTATCCTTCTCCCATCAGGGCTGCCCTTCCCCTAGTGCACCTCAAGATGCTGTGGCACCATGAACAAGCCACTATCCTTCTGTGGAATCAAGTTGGAGCAGGCTCTGAGGTCCGTCTGGCTGGAACCCACTGCACATGCTATTGTGACATCCTGTGTCACCATGCCCCCCACAGAGTCCTAGAAGGGTAGAATTGGAGATCTGGGTGTGACTGCAAGCCCAGGCCCCTCTCAGAGACCGAGGGTCCAGCCTCTGCTTGCATGCCTCCTGGGGCAGGGTGCTCACTACCTCCTGAGGCAGCCCCACATTGCTGGCAGGTTCTTACTCTGCTTCTTCTCCAGGTCCTGCCTCTGTCACGGTTCCCTGGGGGAGGGGTCCAGCCTGGCCGAGGGGCTCACACACTTCTGGGAGGGAGTAGAGCTAGACGCAGACAAGACTTCAGAGAACAAGTCCCAGTGGGCAGGGGCTGAGCCCTCTGGGGGGAGGACTAGAGGAGGAGAGACAGGGAAACTGAGGCTAGAGGTGCTTGGCCCACCCAGTGTGGACAGGCTGGTGCTTGTCCTCAGGTGCAGGTGGAGCTGAGGGCAGAGGTGTTGGGGAGAGGCCAGGGAGAAAACAGGGCTTTGTCATCAAGAAAGGAGGGTCCCTGGGCCTGTAGGGGGTCAGCCAGGCTGGGCTGGTCTCTGCAGTGGTGCCTGGGGGCCAGTAGCAGCTGGGGTGTCAGTGGGTGGGGGGCTTCTGTCCCCGCTGCTTGCTCCGGAGATGACCCTGGCACAAAACCACCTTCCCTGCTGTGGGTAGTGATGACAGTGAGAGACCGGGATTTCCTATTGCTCCTGACTGTGGGGACATGAGAAGGGCTGGGAACACAGAGGTTCACATGTCCTGGCTGCCCAGTTTTGTCTGTCCTCAAGGCCTTGGGTGAACCCTTCATGTCCTGGGCCTTACTTGTCTATCTGGGTAAATTCAGTATTGAACCAGACAGGGGCCAGATTAGTGGCTAACAACCTGGAGACTCTTATCTCAAGTCACCTGAGCAAACTTCTGCAAATTGCTTAGCTTCCCTGTGCCTCAGTCCCTACACCTATAAGATGGGGATGACAATAGAATGTCTCTCACAGGGCTGCCGTCAGGATTCAACGAATACAAATACATACATACATACATACATACATACATACATACATAAATATGTGTCGTGCAGAGCCCAAGTATGGTGTTATATAAATGTTAATTAGTATTGCCAGGTCACAGGCTCTTTTGAGAATTCAATAAAATGTATAGATCCCTGTTCAGAAAAAACTTGCACCCATGTACCCAAATTGGTGCATAATTTCCAGGGCTATGAACCCCTGGAAGCTCACATGTGTAAGAACACATGACTGAGGCCTTCTGACTCTAATATGATTTTTTCCCTTTTTTTTTTCAGTTGATTTTCTTTTCTTTCCTTTTGTTTTTTTGGTTTTTTTGGGTCAAATTAATATATGCAAGTAGTTTTAAAAATCCAAAGATAAATGGTTGTCCCTGCATTACCACCACTCCTGGACCGGTCTCCTCCAGAGGCTGCAGCCCCACGCAGCCCTGTCCCCTGCTGTTTCCCTCCTTCTCCACAGCCCGAGCGGTGTGTCGGCGGGTGGCAGGCCTGCCCCTGTTTCCTCCCCAGTGACCGCAGAGCCAGGCTTTGCCCCTCTGACTCTCCGCCAAGTTCTCGATTCCACCTTCTGAGTGGCTCTCGGGTCTTCCCAGGGGCCTCCCACACCTCTGCCTCCCCGCCCCCAAGCCTGGATGCCTTGTTTGTCGCCCCAGTTGTCCCCCTGCCTCCACACTTGTCCCCTCACTGGTATCTAGAGCAGCTTTCAAGTTGCAAATCCCACCACACCCTCTCCTGCTGAAAACTCCCCAATGGCTCCCCCTCAAATGCAGTGATTTTAGCAGCAAGGTTGAGGGAGAAAAAGTTATGTAAGTTTCATTCTGCCTGGGGTGCGGAGAAAGCAGAATTCTTCCTGGCAAATATGACACCATGAAAGGGGGCCTGGGGTTGGCCTAGGGGCTTGTGAGGACACTGAACTGGGCCAGGCCTGCTGCCAGGGCCCAGGGGTGGGGCTGGGGGTGGGGAGAATGAGGCAGCTGGGATGAAACCATTTCATGCAAATACACTGAAATGAGGCCTTGGGCAGGTGTGGCCAGCTGCCAGGAACAGAGGCTCTGAGATGCTACTGTTTCCCACCCTGCCAGACAGCTGGCCTGACAGTCTCTTGCGGGAGACTGGAGGGGGTGCTGTGGGGAATAGCACCTAAGGCTCCGAACCGCAGGGAATTAGGGAAAAAAACCACACATCTGGGCGCATCCCCTGCCCTCCTTCCATACTTTGGTGGTGTCCATTGCTACAAGATGAGATGCAAGCGCCCTTGGGCAGGTACTGAGGCTGGGCTTCCAGCTCATATCTGAACGACACTCTCTTTTCTTTTTTTTTCCTTTTTAAGTGGACCTCAGGTACCCAGAGCTGGGTAATCACAACCCCTGGTTATGCCACACTCATAACTGGCCCATGCAGGGCCACTTCCACTAATGAAGTAGTTTGTTTACACTGACATATTTTTGTTCACAATAATACAGTGAACACGTGTGAACTCAGAACTCAACCCGAGTTCTAGAGCCTTAACAATATTTGCACCTCCCTTATGCTCCCTTGTCCTATCCCCCTGCCGCCCTCTCAGAGGTAGTCACAATGCTGAATTGTTTATTATTCTCTTTAAATATAATTTTATTATTGTATCAGTCAGAGTAAATGAGCTTCTGCCACAGTAAAAAATAACCCCTAATCTCTGTAGCTTAACCCAACAAAGGGTTATTTCTCACTCACTACAAGGCCAGTGTAGAGGCCATTGCAGACATGGGACCCGGGCACCAGGCAGCCACCACCCTGTGAGACTGCTATTCAGCACTGAGATCTGGGGTTCACTTCGGCAGGGGAAGAGAGTAAGAAGTAGGCACCAGTTCTTAGCCGTTTCTGCCCAAAAGTGACACTGAACCCATTGGTGACATTCCATTGGCCAAAGCTCTCCCTAATTTCAAGAGGGCAGGTACCCAGAAAGAAGGAAGAACTGAAAGTTTTACTGAGCTTGGGTAATGTTACCACAACCACATGTCAGTGGATACCAAAGCAGTATGTTTTTGTTTCTCTTCCATTTTTATTGAGATATAATTGACATTTAGCATGGTGTAAGTTAAAGGTGTGCAGCAGAATGATTGACTTACATAATTCATGAAATGATGACCACGATAGGTTTAGTGAGCATCCATCATCTGACATAGATACAACAACAAAGAAACAGAAAAAATTTTTTTCCTTGTGATGAGTGAAAAATATGTTTCTGATTTTAGTTGTTTGCGAACCTTATAGAAAGGGCATCCGTCATGTTGTATGAGATTTACTTCTTCACTCAACATTCTGCTGCTAAGATTTATTCATACGATTGTGTGTAGCTGTGAGTTCCTCCATTTTAGGCCATCTCAGTATTCCACACAATGATTCTATCCCCTGTACCCATTTTCCTTTCAAAGGGCATTTGGATTGTTCAGTTTGTGTCTGTTCTGTTTTCTGTTCTTTGCTATCGTGAATACTGCTACTGCTAACAGTCCCTTCTGGAAATTTCCCTTGGATCTCATCATCCCAATTGCAGATCCTGAGCTACTCCGGGCTCATGGAGAGTTCTGTGCAGTTTCTGCCTCGACCTTCGCGGCCCCAGAACCCAGGCAGCCTGGCCCCTCTGCAGACGAGGAAACTCTGCTGTGCCTCCTCCCTTCCTTGCCATCCTCCCCCGCGGGCAGACTTGGGAGCAGAGACCCAACAGCTCTCCTGTTTGCAGCTGCTTCTGCTTCTCCAAGTGCTTACATCAGGAGGCAGGCCATTTTCCGGTGGAGGACACAGTGTCAGTGGTCAGGTCCTCCCCTCCTTTTCTCCTAACACATACTAAGCTTTGGCTGAGACCAGGTCTCGTGCTGTGTGCTGATGAAACAAAGACTAACTTGTTAAATTGCAAAGTGGATATGTATCTATTTCTGCTTATGTGCCAAACTCTGTTGGGCTGGGACCACAACCAAAGGGACTTGTCCTCAAGGAGTTCACAGTCTAGATGAGGAAGTGAGGACACAGACACTGTCCTGGACTTGCTGGGGTACAAGATGTGCAGGTATGCAAGTCACATCACGAATTGACAAGGATTCAAAAAATCTAAGTATTTTTTAGTTACATATGTGTCTATATCTCTGTCTCCGTGTCCCTATCCACCTACCTACCTATCTATCCATCTAGTGAATGTGATTTTATTTATTTAAATTAAGCATCTTCTATACTACAATAGGATAGGAAATCAGATCTTGATTGGTAGATTTACATTTTTTGTAGATCATAAATTTTCTAAGCTAAAACTCATGTTTTAAACTCTTCTAGTTGGGGCCACTTAAAAATTCTCCTAGAGAGCCAGCTATAACTTTTAGCTGCTCTTTTGATTTTCTCTAAGTCTTATCTTCTTCTTTTTTTTATCTGTTGCTAGTGGACCAAAATATCACTGCATTCTCTTGGGAAGCTAATATTAAGCTTGCCCCTAGCAGTGCCTCTGCTGCTTTTGAGTTATGGCTTACGTTCAAATCGAAAATGCTGGGGAAGTAACCCAAATTCTACTTCTGCTGAGTGATGTGGCTTGTTGTGGTTGTTGATTTAATTAAGAGCACCTAGAGGCTGTGACACTGGAGTCCTTGCAGCGCTGTCTTGGGCTGCCTCGTCCAGCCCCACTTCAAGGAGGTAGCATCACCTTATGCGCCCACAAATTCAGCACCTGTCAGCATAGGTTCCTCCTGGATGCAGGCATCCGAGGAGATGTGGATGCCCAGAGGATGGTGGCTCTGACTCTGCTTGTGTAGGGAGCATCAGTGGGGTCCTGAAAAACCTGCTGGTGTTAGCCTGGAAGTGAAGGGGGAGCTGGAACTCGAGGCCAGAGGCACAGCATGTGCAAAGGCACAGATAGGTGACAGGACATGGTGCCTACAGGAGGCAGCAAGCAGTTTGCAGAGGCCAGGACAGAGGGTCATCAGGGGATGAGCTATGAGCTTGTGGTGACCTTACCTGTGCTCAGCAAGACTTCTGGTTCTCCCCTCATGCTATGTATGTGCCCTCTTGAGATTACGGAAAGGTGGCAGGTGCCCTGCATGGCAGTGTGTGATAGATTTTTAAAAATTGAGGTATAATTGACATAGAACATTACTTCTGGGGTAAGGATTTTTTTTCAATCGTGGTATAATATACATAACATGAAATTTACCATTTTAACCATACAATTCAGTGGCATTAAGTAGATTCACAATATTTTGTAACCATCACCACTATCTATTTCAAGAACTCTTCATCTTCCCAAACAGAAACTCTGCACCCATTAAGCAATAACCCCTTTCCCCCATGCTCCTGCTCCCAGGCCCTGGCAACCACCATTCTCCTTTCAGTCTCTGTGAACTTGCCTTTCTAGGGATAGCCTATAAGTGGAATCATATAGTATTTGTCCTTCTGTGTCTGGCTTATTTCACTTGGCATAATGATTTCAAGTTTCTCCCATGTTGTAGCACATATCAGAATTTCATTTCTGTTTATGGCTGAATATTATTATTATGTGATAGGATTTTGACTTTCTCCTGGAAGTGTTGGCATGCTGGGGAGAGTTTCACGTAGAATGACAGCGGGCACCTGCTGTTCAGGAAACTCTCCGATCCGACCTGTGTGTGGGAGGCTGGGAAGAAGGGTGAAGGCCTGCAGGAGACTGTAGCAATGGTTCAGGAAAAGAATTATGATCCTTCAAAGCTGGTATAGCCACACATCCCCCAGGGAGCTTTTCTTCTCCTCTGAAACCCTCGGGGCCCTTTCTGTCTTCTGAGTATCAACAGCTGAACCGCACAATCTCTGCTATCTGTTAACCTTTTGGCAAGTGAACTGTGCCCCCAGCACTCCAGGACCCTCAGGCCTGACTCCAGTTTCTCCTCCTCCTGTCTCCCTAATACACAGCCCAGTGCACGGCTAAGGCCTCGGTGGACGCTGGAGTTGGGGCTCAGGGAGAAGAGACATCTATGACAGGAGTGGCCCTGGGGGAGTCAGTTTCTCCCACCACCTGCCTCCTTTCTCTCCCAGCCCTTGGCTTGAGTCAGGCTGCATCCCACTGGAGGTTTCATCTCCGGAGCTGGGGCCGAAGGAGACAGAACAGGCCCCAGGGGTGTCGATAACAGGGTTATAATCCAGCGGGATGAGCCTGAGCTCTCTGGAGCCTCATAGCATTTTCCAGCCCTGGCCACTTTATTACCATATCGCTGAGTGATGGGGCTCCGGGGAGCTGTGGTTCCAGCGGCCGCTCCTGCTGCCGTGCCCCCCGCCTACGACTGATCAAGTACAATTGGGCTGAGCACACTTACACTGCTTCCTGCCACCCTGTATTCTGTTCTCCCCATTCTCTTTCCCTCTCTCCTGCTCCTCTGGGCGGCAGAGATTTGGTCCCCTTGGCCTCATGAGCCTTGGGCGTGTGGGCTGCTGGCAGCTGATGCTGACCCCAGGGGCTGCCGATTCAGGTCCACCTCGTCCTCATTGTATGGCCTTGGGCCTCAGTTTCCTTCTCAGAACAACCAGGGGTTTGGACCAGTTGTTCTCCAAGATTCTTTTCAGCCCTGACTACTCTGTGACTCAGGTTTTTTGTTTTTTTGTTTCTAAAGATTTCAAAGCAAATTGCAGAGTGTTTGCTTCCAAGATGGTGACAGTGTGAAGGAATCAGGTAGGCAGGCTAATTCTGCCTTCCCTTCACTCCGCAGGAACCCCAGACAATGAAGGCATCCTTCTTTGTCCTCCATGGAAACATTAGTAGCCCCAGACAGAGGCTGGTGCCGTTCCTCAAGGTTGTCTTAGAGTCCAAACCATTAGGTCAGAGCTTGTCAGGGAATCAGATACCATCCTGACTAAAGAAACGTGGAGCAGCTCGCTCAGGGAGTGGGGGGCAGAGCAGGTGTGACAGGGAACCTGGACCCCAACTGCAGCCCATCTTGGCTGGACCTCATGGTGCCCATCCAGGTCGCTGAATGTCTGCCATGCTCCAGAAGCTCTCTGGGGAAGGACATTTCACAGATGAGGGAATTTACCAGTCTAGGATTTTATAACCACAATATTAGGCCAAGTCATTCTAGTCAGAAATTGTCAATGATCTACCTTTCTTCCTAAGTAGGTGGAGATATTAACTGAAGAATGACTGTTCCTTGGTGGGGAGCATATAGCTCAAGTGGTAGAAGTGCATGCTTAGCATGCATGAGGTCTTGGGTTCAAAACCCAGTTCCTCTACCAAAAAAGTAAGAAACAGAATAAACCTAATTACCTGCTGCCCCCGTGCCTCCCTTCTGAACCCCCCCCCCCCAAAAAAAGTGACTGGGCCTCATCTTAATAAGATCCAAAGAATGATGATTTTCTTCACGAGAGCTTTTTTCTGTCCACTTGCAAAATGGTCTCTCTGGTCTTGTAAGACAGGCCCTCCCTGCTGTCTGCCTGCGAAGGTGAGCCTCAGACACCAGGACCTGGAGGCCGCGCCTGGCAGGTGTGCAGCGTTCCTGGCCTAGGATCTGTCATCCTTTCCAAGGGAGAGTGAGGGGAGCCTGGACTGCTTGGCAGTGTCCCCCAGGGGCACTGTGTTCTCTCACTTCTGACATCTCTGATGAGGTCATATGCACAAGGTTGGTCTGAATCAGCCCCAGGAAGGAGACTTCAAGGAGAGATATCTCAGAATTCCCCAGCAAGTAGATGGTGGCCTGGGGAGACACGGGAAACACTGGGCTTGTGGGGGGTGGAGACGTGGGGGCTGTTTCTGGTTGTGCCACTAGACATTGTCCACACGTCTCTGCCTCTCTGTACCTCAGTGACAGCCCCACCGTCCCCGCTTCACTTGGTGTTGAGAGGATGGACATGAGGTAGGAATCCTAAAACTATGTGGCAAAGATTGTTACCTCTACTCCCCAGTCAAATCATTCAGGCCTGTATCTAAAGTCCATCACCAAACCTCCTGCAAAAATAAATATTTGATATAATGGGATTACTCAAACAAGTTACAACTTTTAAAAACAGACCAAGTTAGAATGAAAATTTTTACAGCACGTAAAGTTGCAAATCTGCAAAGCAGGTGTGAAAGATGAACTAATCTGACTGCCGTACCCCTCTGCTGCTTTTTGTTTCCTGTTACAGATACATATTTACCTTTTCTTATTGTTTTCTTCCCTCTACTTTCTTTGGGTTTCCTTTTTTGTTCTTTTTCTTCCTTTTTGAATTAAATAACAATGTTTATTTAAAATTTTTCCATATATTAATAAATTCATTTAAGGCTATACATTTACTTCTAAATATTGCTTTAACTGTATCTCACAAGCTATAAATTGTATTTACAATCTTTAGTGGCTTCTCTTACATTTTAATATACATATTTACTTATAATTTTTTTAAACAAAGTTCATGGATTATTCAGTATCTCTATTATCCTCTGGACAAGTAAAGAATTCTTAATTTTGTTGTTAAAATATTATGACTTAAAAACACAATTGTAGCTGTTATTATTTTATGGTCAATAGTTCAGTTCACTATTTTTTTTTAAATGAATTTCTGCACTCATTCTTGGTTTTTTTACATCCTACTTTTCCCATTAGGTTCACTTATCGTTTTGCTGAAGTACATCCTTTAGGTCTTTTTTCAGTAGTCTCTTGACTATAAACTTTCCTAGTCTATATGTGTTTGAAAAAGTTTTGTTTTTAATCTTAAGTGATTATTTAGCTGCAGATGGAATTTTACCTTTCATTTTTTTTTAAACAGTACTTTGAAGCATTGGCTCCGATGTTTTCAATTTTTAAAAAAAATTATTGTCTAAAATTTTGGTTTTACCCTCCTTTTGTACTCTGCTTAGGGGTCTAATCCCTTGGTGATTTTGTAAGTATTGCATATCCAGTCCCCGAGACAGCATGTGGCTTTGCTGGGCCAGCTTCCTCTGGCCTCCCTAAGTTCTGCCTTATTTATTAATTTTTTCCTTTAAAAATTTTCTCTGTCACTGTTAAAGGTTTGCAGAAAAGTGGAGGAGGTTGTGGTAGCCCACAGAGCACAAAGTTGGAGATACATCTTGACTGAAGGCCCACTTGCTTTGGCTACTGGATAGACATCAACATTCCTGTAACGACAGCGCCTCTCTCCCTAAACTCTGCCAGTGCCGAAGACCTCTGGATGCTGTGATGTGATGCCAGTTCCTGCCTGTTCTGGGCTAATGTAACCATGAGGCTTGATGGCGCAGGCTTGGCCCCACTCAGGTACTGAGCTCCAGGAGCCAGGCCTGGAGGGTACTGGGAGCTGCTTCGCCCTGCACCCCATGGCTTAGAGTGAGCTGCGTCTCGGAGCCTCAGCTTTCCCTTCACACCCCGGCCACATGGTCCACACCAACCTCCCTCTCTGCTTTCCTTCTGTTGGTTTCTGCAGGGGCTGGAGGTAAGCCCTGAGCCTGGGCTCTGTCTGCTGCTGCCCTGCTCCTGCTCCTGTTATTTTGTCTTCCTTCCTCCGCCCTCTTTCCCTGGGGCAGGGCCTTGCCCGTAGGTAACTTTATGGCTGTTCTGTATCCTACATTACATTACAAACATTTCTTCTTGTCATTAAAAGGTCTTTAATATTTCAAAGGTCCTTACGACCATTTACTTAGTCTTTCTCTCAGTGTTATTTCCAGTTACTCTTGATTAGAGGTAACCCAATGGTCTACACTTTAAATTGTGCCTTCGGGAAAGACCCCAGAAGGGAATGACAAGGTAAAAATGAAAGCCCTTGGTTACTGATATCTGTCTAGAGTGGATATATTTATCCCCATGACATTGGGATTTGAGCAGCCCTCTCTACCAACCCTACCCACCCCTAGCAGCTCCCAGCACGTTGCAAGCAAGGGAGGCACTCAGGCAATGCTTCCAACATTGAGTGACTTTATCTCCTCTAGTCCAGAGTTCCTTGATACAAAATCTTTAGTTCCTTTAAGAAATTTCTGGCCAGACCCCGGACACAGGGAGCAAAGTGCCAGAGAGAGCAGGAAGGTCTTGGGCTCACCAAGTCAAGTTCCTGAAATGCTACATGTGAGGTTTGACACCAAGCAATGGAATGGCTCAGGGTAAGTAGTGAATGTTTCTTGAGGTTCCTACTTTACAATTTGCTGAACTGTTTTCTTCTACATTTTCAAAATCCTTGCAAACTGAACTGCAAGGCAGAGGTCCTTATTGTCTCCATTTTCCAGAGGAGATGACCGAGACTCAGAGCCACTCAGGCAGTGTTTCTTAAAATGTAGTGTGCACATGAATCACCAGGGATCTTATTAAAACACAGATTTGAATTCAGGTGACCTCGGGAGGAGGTCCAAGATTCTGGTTTCTAACAGGTGATGTCAATGATGCTGGCCAGAGGACTTCACTTGAGTAGAGAGGTGCCAGGGAGCTCATCCTAGTCACACATATCTTATGGGTCTGAATAGGGATCTGAATCTGTCTGAGTCCAAAGCCTGCACTGAGTCTGCTGTTCCCACCTAGACTCCTGCAATCCAACCACTTACTTTACGGAGGCCAGAGAGTTTGAAGCTTCAGCTGGAGGGAGAGGAAGCTTTGTTCAAGGGGAGGGGCTGCTCTCACCAGGCCCACCCCGCCCTCCTCGAGGTTTAATGAGGAAGAGAAGGATGGAGGGGAACTGTCTCTGGGGGAGGGAAGCCACACAGCCAGGCAGCCGTCAGTGGGTCTGTTGGAAAAATTAATTTTTTAATTAAAAACATCTTTTTCTCCCCTCTTTCCCCTTTGCTTTAATGTCTCAGTCTGGAGTAATTATGAGTTGCTCTGGGGAGACTGAACCTTAGAAAAATTGTTGGTGCAACTGGCAAGGAGTTTATCTGATTAACTTGGGCTCAGCCTTTGAAAAAAAAAAAGCAAAAGAGAAGTAAAAAGAAAAAGGGAGGCGGGAAAGCACCAATTCTCCATTCTCCTTCTGGCACAAAACTTAATCACAACGTCTGGGGGGCCAGGTGGCCCTGCCCAGCTCCTTCGGGCCAACCCCTACGAGGTGGGTGGGGAGGATCAAAGCTCATTTGCATTCCCTTCCCAGGGCCCCACCATCCCTGGCCCAGCCTGGCCCCCACCCCTGTCCTCAGGGGCTGGGATGCATCATTTTGACTAGCCCAACAAGGGACATGGTGTCTTAGGTTGGGTTCCTGAGAGGCAGAGCCAGAAAGGGAGATCTGAGTGCTAGAGGTTTATTAAATGCGTGCTTTCAAGTGATGCCCACAAGAGAGTGGGATAGGATGGGGAGGAAGCTAGGCAAGGGTGAGGGGTCAGCTGAAGCCTCAACCCAAGGGAGCTCTGGAGCCTGAACAGCAACAGAGTTACCAGGAGGCTAGGGGGTTGTGGGTGGGCTTTTGTTCCTGGATCTGTCAGCCATTGGCTTGGCTTGTAAAACCTCCAGGCATTTCCTAATAAGGTCAGTCTCCCTTGTCTGAGGGCAACGCTGCAGAGAAGGGCAGCTGAGGGGCAAATGCACTGGTAAAAAGAGATCTGAGTAAGGCACCAATAGCACCTACAACTGGGGGTGGGGTAGTCCGGTGGGGTTGGAGAGAAATGGATGGATTCATGGTGATTTAGGGGGGAGAGTTGTTAGGACTTCAGGAGGTAGGCTGAATGAGGGGGTAATGGAAAGTGAAGTGACAAGGGGGCTTCCAGTCTCCTGGCTTGGTGGCTGGGTAGCAGGGAGTTCCAGGTTTTAAGATGGGCACCCAGAAAGAGCGTAGACCTAGTTGGAGAGGAGGGTGATTTGTTATCTGGACATGGTGGACATCCAGGTGAAGATGTTGAGCAGACAGCTGGGTGTGCCAGGCTGAAGAGGAGATGTGGGTGCCACCTGTGTGGAGATGGGAGAGGCTGGGTGAGCTGGTGGGAGCTCTGTGGGGAGAGAAGAGGCAAGACCCTGGAAGACCCCTCCAGCTGGGGCTGGCAGAGGACAGGGAGCCCAGGGTGGCTTGAGAAGGTACAGCCAGAAAGGCAGCAGGAAAACAGAGAGAATAGTGTCCCTGGTACCCCCTCTCCCATCCTCTGTCTCAGTCGTTACTTGTCCCATCTGCAACTTTGTGGCAGCCTTGAGGACCCTTGATAGACTGGATCCCCCTTGAGGGTGGGAATTGTGCCTGTCTGGATTAGTATGTGTTTCTAGCACCTATCAGACTCCCAGGTACATAGTAGGTACTCAGTAAGGCTTTGCTGAAAAATATACTAACACCCATATGGCACCTACCATGTACCACCCACTGTATTAAGTCATTTACCTATGAGGAAGATGAAATTATTATCCCCATTGTACAGATGAAGACTCAGAGGCACAGAGAGGTTAAGTAGCTCATCAAGGTCACACAGATGATATGTGGCAGAGCTGGAACGTGACTCCCCAGGGTCCTTGTTCCTGTGCGAATGAGTGAGATTTGAGGTCAGCCTGTTTAGGACCAGGGCACATGACTGGTTCATGTAGCACATGCACATACAGTTACGAGCGCATGCAGCCACATTTGCATGCAGTACAAAAACAGCTCTTGTCTGCTGCAGGAAAGGACAACCCACAGCCTTGGGAAGGGGACCCTTACTGTGCAGCCCTCTCATCACACTGGACTGGCCAAAGCTACTTCAGACTAAGTCACTGCTGCCTTGATAGCCCATGAGGACAGAGGGATATTGGGGGTGGAAGGGGGAATTCTGAGGTGCGGGCTGCCCTCCTTCTTCTGGGCCCTACCAACCCGCTTTGCGGGAACTTGTGCTTCGTGGTCGCTGGCGTCTTGCTTTTATAAGCATCGCCAGCCAATCAGCTCACACCTTCTCTCTTGTGCTGGAACTGACCAATCACACTCGGCCTGGTTTCTCCGTTGCTAGGTGCTGAAGCTACCTCCCTACCGCCAAAGGGCTTGCGTTTTAAAAGTACAATCCTGGATCTGGAGCTGAACCAGAGGTTGGATGCTCCTGGAAGATAGATTTAAGATTTCCTGAGCTCAGTGTCCAATGGGTTCTGCCCACCATCAAGGCTATTGGAGCTCAGAGGAAGGAGGGAGCACCCAGCCCGTGGTAATCCTGGAGGACTTCCAGCAAGGGGCCCCGGAGGAAGATTTTTAGGCCCAGCCTCGGTGCCCTTTTCTCCAGACAGTGAACAGCAGGCCTTTCTCAGTGCCCTGCTGGCAGCCTCAGCATTCCCAAGCTGGCAGCGTTGGGACACCTCTCTGCCCCTCTGCCAGCTCCGGGACTGTCCTTGTCCTTGAGCTCCACTCTGCCCTAGGACCCTTTTCCTTTCTCTCTCTCACACACACCCAAGGCTCATTAGCCTCAGGCCTGAGTCATGGTCCAGACACACTTCTCTGGCTCCAGAGACTAGGGATGGAAGCGGCCAAAGAAATGATTGGAGAGGATTCAGAGAGAAGGGGAGCATGTCCTAGGTGGGGAGCATGGTGTAAGCAAAGGCTTTGGAGGTATGCGTGAGAATGTATGCATGTATATCTGCCCGTATACATGTATGTGTGCATCTGCTGATGTTTCCATGCACAAGTCTTGGGCACACGTGTGCATGTGTGTAAAAAGCTGAGAAAGGACATTGATGCCTTCTTGTCTTGGATTTGTGGATTTTATCACCTCCCTCTGGCCTCCCCATGAGAAGCCTGGCTTCTAGGTCCCTGTAGGCCTGGTCCCTGAACCCTATCCCCATCCAGTCCCCATCCTATTGAGTGTAACAAGTTGTTGATGGAAAATATTGATGAGACTAGCACCTAGTGGAGCGAACATCCCTCCAAATGGAGAAAATCTGATCCAATCCAGCCTTCTTTCCCACTACCAGGGCCCCTGGTAGCCCTCTTGCCACTCAGTTTCACCTTTTCTGGGCCCTGGGACCCCACTCCTGCACCTCAATCAAAAGGGCCCACTAAGGGGGAAGGGATGGAATAAAATTTATGCCTCCTTTGCCCCAGGTTCCTGGGTCTTGCACCTCAGAGCAACCCAGTGTCCTCATCTGTGGTCAGGCCAGTTCGATCTTGTTGGAGCTGGGGTCTCCTCCCATAGCAAGGCCTGCCTGTGTTCCATGGGCTGCAACAAGAGGTTACTGACTTGGGACAGCAGGAGGAAGCCTGGGATGGGGTCAGGGCCCAGGCTTACCAAGGACTCTGCCTGCTCTGAGCCTCAGTTTCTACAGCTGTAAAAAAGGGACCATGATCCCCCAAAGCTCAGATAGGGGAGATGGGCAGGGGGTCTGTGAACTGTGAACTGCTGGATCACACTGTTGTCTCCACTGGGGCCTTGCTCAATGGGAGCATCTAATGGCATAAGCCAGGGATGGCAAGTTTGGCCCATAGGGTACTTAAGAAATTGAATTAGTGGCCAACATTTAAAAAATGGGCAGTTTCTGAGGGAAGTCTGGCTTTTGGCTTCTCTTTCAAGATTTTTCAAAATCAGAAGGGTCACACTGGGTAGTTGGGGCTTTTAGGCAAAGCCTGCACTCCCCTGGCCCTTCCTCAGCAGGTCTGTTTCTGGTTACCTGCCTGACCCCTGGGGATAGTGACCCCTGACCCTTTCAGAAAACGTTAGCATTTCAGAAGGGGTCTTCCTCAGTGGTCCAGAGAAGTGAGTGGCCTGTATTCAGGTGGGGGAGACAGGAACATCTCTGCCTCCTGGATCTCACAGGGCACATCCCCCTGTGTTCCCCACTCTGCAGCCCCAGCAGGGCTCTGAATGCCCGATTGCCCGTCAGGTGGGAAACAAGGAAGGAGTTGGGCCTTGGATGTGACTACTTTTCCCCCTCCATCACCTTGACCATTGCCTACGTTGGGTAACCTTCCAAGAGCCAAGGAGCTAGCTGGGCAGGTTCTCCTAGAGCAGGTATAAACTAGGCTAGACATTCCTTTCCCCTCTGATTCCTTAGTGAAGCTCACCTGTACTCAGGCAAAAGTTTGTGCTGTGACCAGTTCTATGGAATCAACCATTTGGTACAGGGCTGTGAGAGCCACCCTCATCAGACTGGAAAAGGGGCAATCTGGTCTTCCTCATCCACCCGTCCTCAGCTGTGTGACCTTAGGAAAATAAATTAACCTCTCTAAGCCTCAGTTTTCTCACCTGTAAAATACCTACTTCCATGGGTTGTCTTAGGATCAAACGGGATCAAGTGTAAGAGAATTGCCTGGCACAGTTCAGGCACAAAGTAGGTACTTAATAAGTGTTTGTGAAAGGAGGAGTTGAGGGTTCTCAGGCCCAGCAATGGAGCCTGCAGAGTTGCTCTGCAATGAAGACTGAGTAACAGGGTCCTGGCTGGTTGGGGCTGAACGTGATGACAAGAGTAAGGGGCCTCTGCTTTGAGAATCTGCCCTGTCCAAGCTTGGGTAACTGGGAGCATGTGGGAGTGGAGCAAAGGGTAGCGGTGTAGCTCTTTCTCTTTCCCCATCCTCTACCCTTGTAGTGGGGACACAGCTCTTTCCTTAAGAGCTAGGCCCCTTTCTTAAATAGGGAGAGACTCTGCCTTCTTCGGTCACTAGAATCTGGCTGCTTGGTTTCCCACTGAGATGGGGAAACTGGGGCGGGGGGGCAAAGAAGCAGGGTCTACAGGTCCTGGAGCCACTTCCTGGGGTTTCCCTATCAGGACTTGTGAATGGTGGGCAAGGGACTGAGGCAGCCCTCTCAGACTTTACCCAGTTTTGATTTGAAAGCACAGGTAGGACAAGTTTATTCCAGGTCACCCAATGGGGAGCTTTGGGACAGAAAGGATCTGAGCAGCCTCTGAAAGGAGGGCCCTCCTCCCCCTTCCCTTAAAGGCTGCTGTCTGGCCATCTTTTGCACACAGCAGTGGAGACCATTGCCTTCTCCCTGGGTGTGCTTCTTGGAGCCACAAGATGGGGGTGCACATCTGGGTGTGGTTGCTATCCCAGAAGGAGGGAGGGCTGCCCAGGGAAGATAAGGATTATGGTTGTGATGATGACAGCCGATGACATTTACTGAGCACCTGGTTAAACTCCTCCTGCTGCACTCATCTGATTCCAGGGCTGCAGACAAGCCCATCTCATTGAGGCACATCCTTTACATGAAAATTCAAATGGGAATGGAGCCACCCACAGGGAGAAGGGAGAGGTGCATCAATTCATGGACTTCAAAAAAGCATTGTCCTTGGTGGTGGTGGTGGTGGTGGTGATGAATCTAAGAAATAGCTTCCCACGAGTGCTTAGGATAATAGTCCATATCCAAAATGTTGATGTATCTTCCTGGTTTTAAGGAACGTGTCCAGCGAACCAAGTCAGCTTTGGGGTCTCCAGACTGCTTAAAGGCAGAAGAGATATTTCAGGACCCTGGAGAGTGCACCCAAACTCCCCATGGGTGGGTGGAATGTGGAGTTGGGTTTCTCAGAACAAGCTCATCCTGAGAAATCATCATATAGGTGGGACCTGGGTCCTAGGGCTCTGGGAACATGACTTGCCTAAGTCATTCAGCAGGTCAGTGGCTTCTTGTTTCCATGCAGCCTGACTGCCTGGGCCTGTGTCTTCTGGAGCCCCCTGTCTGTGTACAGGCAAAACAACGCCCTTGACGTGGTTGCTCAGAGGATGAGATGAGAAAATGTAGGCAAAGGCCATGCACGCATGCTATGAGGGCTGTGTAGTGGTGGCTGTCACATGGCTGTCTTCCTGATGTCTCTGTCTCATTTTGGGTCTCTGTTATTCCCCTCTCCCTCCTGGTGGGTGAAGTTCTCATCCCTTCTTGACTGCTGGCTTGGTCCAATCCAGAAAACTTGGGGGCCTTCGGAGTTGGCTCATCCAGGCCCAAACCTCAGAGAGAGAGGCTTTTAAAAGATAAGAGTGGATTCTGGCCTCTGGTGGTCCATTTCCTGTGGCTTCACCCTTTCTCTATGCTTTTTCTTAGCATTAATGCTCTGGGTTTCTAGACCACTCCTTTGTCCCATAGCCCTGGGCAGACTCCTCTCTCCACCGCCAGCTCTGCCCCATGCCAGTGGCAAGTGGTGAAGCATTTATCTTATTAACAGCTCAGACTTGACAAGCATGAACCAAGCCGGTTCTAGGCCTGATCACTTGCGTTATCTCATTTATAATTAGCATTTAATTAGCATCTACTTTGTGTCTGGCAATGTAAGAAGCATTTTACACACCTTTTCTTATTTAATCACTTAACAGCCTCCAGAGACAGCTATTAATGCTAATTTTATTTACAGGAGAGGAAACTGAGGCTGGGAGGGGTTGAGTGACACTTGGGTCACAGGGAGGGGGCCTTGGAGCAGCAAGGAGGAAGCTTGGGAAGCACTTAGCACAGTGCCCAGCATGCAGGGGGTGCTCAGTAAAAGGGGTCACACCTGTGCACCCTGGGTTCCCTCCCTGGGATCTCTAACTGGATGCCTCCTCTTCATCCTTCTCTCCCACCCTGGTGCCAGCTCTTCTAATGGTCAGAATGCATTAATTTACATTTGAGCAGACAGTGGCAGAATTTCTGGCAGTGTGAGAATTGGGTGTGGGGGTAGGGGGACACAAAGAATCACCACTAGCTCCAGGCACAGCAAAGGCCCCACCTTGCTTGCTGTTTTGGCCACATCCAAGTGGGGCTCCCAGGGGCCAAGATGTGGAGTCGCCATGAAGTAATGTCTGAATTTCATGAGCTCTCAGTAGTGGGTTATTCATTCTGCCTGGAAACCTGAACACAGCCCCAGTCCCTCATTCCTCCCCTGAGCTATTTGGGCCTGGGGTATGGGGTGGAGTGAGCCAGGACTTCAAGGCCTTTAGGTTCCCTTCTGCTACTGTCACAGGGCCTGGCCTTGACCACGACCTCCCTGAGATGCCCACCTGGGCCACACTTCTCAGTGTGGCTCTGTTGTGGGCAACTCACAATCAGGCCTAGGGCAGGCCTTTGTCCCTTTTTGGGTTCCAGTGTCCTCATCTGTAAAATGGGAGGGGAGGACTGGCTGTTCTTTGAAGGCTCTCCCAGCCCGGCCACACAGTAGAGTAAATGCCACAGAGAATCCTTCTCCTCCCCTCTGCCTGCCCCATCAGAGGATAGGTAGTGGAGGGTGGGGACGGAGGACCTGGGGCAGAATAGGGTGTGGGGAATGAGGCTGGCAGAGGAGTCTCAGTGGTTCCTAGCTCTCTGGCTTGAGCAATTAGTCGATTGTGGTGGTGTTTAATGAGATAGGGAAGAAAAAGAGGCAAGGGTGAGTCTAGAAAGGGATGGTGAGTTCAGTGTTGGGTCCGCTGGATTTGAGGTGCTCAAGAAATGGGCCTAAGCGGCCAGCATGGAGATGAGCTTGGATGTGAAGCAGGGATATCTGCATCAAAGGCACATATCACTCCATGCAGAGTGTGCAGTGCACACAGTTAAGCTACTGAGGGCCAAGGAGGGATCAGAGAGGACTCCTGTTCAGGGCAGAGCCAGCAGCTGGGAATAGTGAGGAGAAGAGAAGGCTTAATCAGGGAGGGCTTCCTGGAGAAGGCCATTGAATGTTGTGTTTTGTAGATACCAAGAGAGGGTAAGGTCTGAAGGAGTCCTTGAAGGCCATGATCAGCAAGATTATTTGACTTGCCCAAGGTCACACAGCTAATAAGTGGCAGAACCAGGATTCCAACTAGGTCTGCATCACTCCAGGGTCTCTGTTCTCAACCCCACAGGATGATGCTCTCAGTATATGAGGCCTGGTGTGGGGAGAAGGAAGGGCCAGGAGCTACAGAGTGTGATGGACTTAGTCTCTCCTAGTTCAGACCAACTTGTCTCACCCTGTATGTGATCAAAGTCCAAATCAACAAAGAGATAGCAGAGCTTTGACCCTCACCTTAAAATCCCAAAACATGAGAGTTGAGATTGTCCTAGAGATCTGACGCTGGGTACAGGGTTGCCCTTGAATGTAGATGGCCTGGGCAATTACTTAGCACCTGTGAGCTGATGTGCATCCAGAATCTCCCTTGCCCCTCAAACTGGTCCATCACCACGCCCGAGAGTCCATTGGCACAACCCTGACTTTGGAACAGATGTTGCCTGACTGGTCTCTTCCCAGGAAGGAGCACATCTTTGTCCCCTCCCACTTTGCACAGAGGGGACTTACCAGACACTTTTCCCCTGGGCAGAAGGGGCAGAGGTCCCTGGAGGAAACCCTTCCTCCTTGCATCGCAGAAGGCTAGTCTGCCATGCGAGGGACCGGCTCGCCTGACAGAAGGGCAGGGAGCTGCTGGGCACACCAGGCTGCAGCGGTGGCAGCAATGGCAAATGCCAGCAGCTTGCAGTGAGTATGCAGTGTCAAATGGGGTGCATTACTCTCTGTGCAAATTAAAAATTAAAATTAATCAAACACTCAAATTGATTTCCTTCCCGTCTGTTTGCTCTACTGTGCCAGTCAGATCCTGCCTGCCCATCCCAGTACTTCCCAGCTTCACGCCAGGGCTGGGCAGCTCAGGCTGCTGCAAAGATCTCTGCGGTGAGCCTTGGGGAACTACAGGCACCTTATTCCAACCTTAAGAAATTGAGTAAGGGTCAACCCAGCTAGGTCTCTGAGCCTGAGACCCCGTGTAAGGCTTGGAAAGGGGGGCAGGCTGGAAGAGAATATCAGTTTGGTCCGAAGGAACACCTGTGCTGGGCTGGGAGGCAGAACCCTAGGGAATACTCATCGGGCCATCATTAGTTGACATTATAAGCCTGGGCAAGTCTTGTTGCTTCTCCCATCTCAGTTTCTCCATCTGTGGAATGAGGAAAGGGAGGTAGAAGGAATAAGTCCCTCCTGGTTCTAGTGCTGGCCCATGGGTTGAACTGGCCTTCCCTGGAGACTGACCCCAACCCCATCCCCCTGCCCCAGCCAGCCAGGTTCCCTGGCCTCTTCCCTTCCCAGCCAGCCCCTGACCTGCCACTTACCAGCTGTGCAGCCATGGGCAAGTCACTTAACATCTCTCAGCCCCAATTTCCTTATAAGTAAAGTGGGGATGATAATACCTGCGTGTGGAGGGAGATGAGCACGCAAGAGTTTTACCAGGATCAACACCCTTGGCGGGAAGGGATTAAGGGAAGCAGGATGGGGCAGAGAGGGAAGCTGGGCTGTGATGCAGTTACAGTACAGAGCTGTGGGGATCTCTGGACCTGAGCTCTCTTTGTGGGGTTGTCCTGAGTTGGGGAAAGAGGTCAGGCCTTTATCCCTTGCTTTGACCAGTTGTTAGATGTAGCTGCCCAAGGAAGGGCAAGGCCTCGGGCAGGGAGACTCTGTTCAGCTGAAGGACAGGTGCTCATCTGTGGCCGGCCAGCCTCAACACTCCCAGCTGCAGGGAGGAGTTCTTCAGCCTGCAGGGGGTCTGCGTAGTGCACCCTGTGCCCCCTGTCCACTGCAGACAGTTGAGAGAGGTCAGTGTGAGGGTTCCCTGGAACAAGGTCATGAAGCCTGGCAGGGGTCAACTCATAGCAGAGAGCAGTCACTTTGTTTAAAAGGCCTCAGGGCCCCTCCTTTCCTCACCTCCACAGCCAGATACTCCCAAGTCTTGAATTTTTAAGTATCTACCTTTGGACCTCTCCACCCCCTCATCTCCTTACCTGAAGATGTACCCCACAGCCTCCTTTCCAGGCTTCAACCTCCAGATTCACCCACTCCATCCATCTTCCCTGTAGGAGCTGGAGGAAGTGCCCACAAATTCATATCTGAGCATCTGTCTTCCCTCAAAACCCTTCAAAGTCCAATTATTCTCCCGAGGCATTCAAGGACCATGGTGACCCAGCCCTGATCCCCTGCCCGGCGCCTCCTCACCAGTGCACCCCGCTGGCTGTTCTGCTCCTCCCTTGACAGTATGGATGCTTCATTTTTCTGTCTGTAGGAAGTTCCTTCCTTCCCCCTCACCTTCCTTCCTTCCTTCCTTTCTTCCTTCCTTCTTCCTTTCTTCCCTCCTTCCCTCCCTTCTGTCATTCAAGTACCATCCATGTGGCCAGCACATACTCTCGGAATCCCTGCAGTAGCCAAGCCTGGGCTGGCAGGTGCTGAGGGCTCAGAGGGGATCCCCCGCCCTGCCGCCCCTGTGCTCCCCCCTCCCTAGGACCCCTCTCTTAGGCAGTGAATTCCTATGCATCTTTCAAGGGCAGTCATTCCAGGGCCTCTTTGGGAGAGCCAGATCCAGCTGATGCCAGCCCAGGTAAGTGCAGGAGTTCCCCTCCTTTCCTCTGAGGCTCAGGGCCTGGTCTTGTGGGCTCCCAACTCTTAGTTCTGTGATCCTATTGGCCACCTTGACAGTGCCCACTCCAGAACTTGGAACCTTGGCCTTCTCCTGTGGATGTGGTTGTCCTCATGCCTGTCTGGCCACAGCCTGTGAATCCTCCGAGAACAGCCCCACAGGGCCTGGCACAGAACACACCATCTGTGAGTGGGAGCTGAAGTGTAGACCTATTCCCCGAGTTGTACACACACACTGCTGGGTCCCCAAACTCCTCCTGCCCCACTGGCCTTCCAAACTGCAATTCTAACCCCACCTCTCAGTAATAAGCAGGGTCATCTATCTGCTCAGATCCCCAGTATCCTCCAGTCTTGCTACCCCTGGCACCATCCTCCACCATGTGACTGCTGGACTGCAAGTCTCCAGTGTCCATACTGGCCATAACCTTGTGCCTCAGTTTCTTTATCTATAAAATGAAGATGATCCTTGTTCCCACTTCCCTCGGCTATAGCGTGCCTTCACTGAGAAGGCACACAGGATAGGCTTGTGGATGCAATGCACTTCCCCACTGACAGGTAGGTGTGATTATTGTAGAAAAAGCTGATGTGACAGAACTGTGGATTGACCCAGGTGTTCTGACAAGCAGGCCTGGCCCTGCTGACCTGGGGACAGGTCCTGCAGGGCCATCCCAGCTTCCTTAGGATGGGTCCTTAATAAGATAAATCAGGTTCAGAAGCAGAAATTATAACTCAGAGAAGAGAGCCTCCCACATGGCAGAGAGTAGTGCTGCTCAGGGAGGGAGCAAGCTCTGAAGCACATCCTCCCTCCTCCAGCTGCTCTCTGCACCAAGGCAGCCCTGGCGGATGGAAGAGAAAATCAAGGTTCAGTGTGCAGTCCCAGGATTTGAACTGAGAGCCACTGTTCTTCATTCCTTCCACGAACACTTACTGAGGTCCTGCTCCATGCCAGGCGCTGTGCCAGGTGTGGGGAATACAGATCAGAGAACTTAGAATCTAGAGAAAGAAACAGACAGAACTCAAAGGGACAGAACTCTTTACATTGCAAAAAAATGACAACCAAGACAAGTACTATGAAGATCTATAGGGCTGTTAGGTTGAGGCTCAGTCTGGTCTTGGGAGTAAAGAAAGGCTTCCTGCAGGATGTGATGTTTGACCTACCACCAGAAGGTTGGATCGGCATTAACTTGGAAAAGTGAGGGGCTCCAGAGAGGGACTATCACGTGCAAAGGCCTTTTTGTGGGAGGAAGGAGAGAAAGCCCCTGTGGCCAGAGCATAAGGAGAGGGAACTGGAGATGGGGCTGCACGGGACCAGGACAACAGGTTCTCACAAGCTCTGCAAGGAGTTGAGGGTTTAGCCTGGTGGCTCTGGGCTGACCTTGGAGGTCTGAAGCAGAGGACAATGTCCCCACTGTTCCTCCAACCACTCCAGAGCCCGCCACTCAGCACCCTGCACCAGCGACCACTTCTACCCCCTTCTTCTGATGCCCCAGCTGTAGCACAAGGTGGGGCATGCCAGGGACTCAGATTTGGCAGCTGAGCTGGCAGAGTGGTGAAGGGGGCAGACCTTGGCTCAGCTTTCACTCAGACTCCACCTGAGGCTCAGAGAGTGTGTTACCTGTATGAGTTTGCACAGCAAAACTGGGGTCATAGATTCCCAAACACAGACACAAAGGCTAGGTGGCTCCCAGAATAGGAGAGTGGGAGAAATTGATGGGGATGTAGACTGCTGCTCTGCTTACATGTCAGGGACTCCAGGGGAAGGCTGTTTGTCTCTGTTTGACTTCCCTAGGGCCCACCTGGAAGCCCTGGGAAGACTCTGAGGAGGCGTGTTGAGCCAGAGCAGGCAACCGCCATGAGCTCATCTCCTTTGAGGCCCCCAAGGAAGTCTGTTAGGAAGGCAGAAGGAAAACGGCCAGGGAAGGAGGTAAAAGGGAGAGAGTAAGGGCCTTTGGGAAGGTCCACAAAGCTAAGGCCAGGTGTGTGGAAGGAAAAGGACATTTTCTGAATGTCTCTTGTGTGCTGGGTCATTCCTGTGTGTTATTCCTCATGAATTCTTCACCAACCTCCTTGGTGGCTGAATATTTATTCCCATTGTACAGAAGAGGACACTGAGGCTGGAATTGGCACTGAGTATGCCTAATAAGAAAGTCTAGGGTCTTTGCAGGGCACCTAGATGGGTAGGTGCCAAAGTCTGACCCTTCCTGGACTCGCATCACCACCACAGCGAAGCGTGGGCTTCTCTCACTTCCAGCTCCGGTCAGCAGGGGGAGGCTGTGCTGCATCTGGCGGCAGAGATTGGGTGCAGAGATTGGGACTGAGTTTAGGAGGAGAGGAGAGGGGGCCTCTTTCAAAAGCTCCTGGAACTGGGGAGCCCTTAGCTGTGCCTCTGTGAAGGATGGAGAGGGCTTCAGCCTAGCTTAGCTTAGTGGCAGCCCCACTGCTGCCCCAGAACAAAGTTGAACCTCCTCACTCAAGGCTCTTATAGATTCTCTTCCCCCAAATACATGCATCTTTCCCTATTTCCCACTTCTAGGTCTTTGCACATGTTCTTCTCTTGGCATGGAATGCCCTTTGGGCCCAGCCAACTCTTACTCATCCTTCAATACCTGGCTTCAATGTCACCTCCTCCAGGAGCTTTCCTGGACTTCCTCCATCCCCCAGAGTTTCACCATACCTTCTGCTCTCTCATTTTTGGAGGGACATAACACCAAATCAGAGCCACAGAGATGATGGAAGCCAATGTCCTTCCAAGGAAGGATAAACTAAGGCCCAGATAGAGGCAATCATTTGCCCAAGGTCACACAGCAAGAGTGGGAGGCCACCCTGTGCCCTGTTCTCTCAGCATGACAGGTGTCCTTATCCTGTGCTCAGATCCGGACAGCTGCTTCCCTGATCCTTCCTCCCCCCACGCCCCAAGTGCTGGGCGCCCAGCCGGCCTGCACTGCTCACACCCCTAGCCTGTCCCTAGGCTTAGCCACCGAAAAGCACTGAGCGCCCCCTGGATGGCGTGGTCCGGGCAGCTCCTGACAGCCCTTCTCCTTGACTCACCTCCAGCCTCGGAGGGCCGGGCTCACTGGCGGCTGACAGGGCGCCGCCCGCTCGACCCTGGCTGTACCACTGCCCCGAACTGTCCCAGAGCAGGAGGACGCCCTCCTCGGCGCCCCCGGGTGGGGCAGGTCGAGCCCGGTGCGCTATCCCTTTAAGCCCGGGCAAGATGGGAGCTGTCAGCGACAGCCGAGGCTAGTGCGGGACGTCGTCGCCCGCGAGGCCGGAGCTTGGATCCGCGGAGCGACCGGAGAGCGGAGGGGGCGGCGGGGCCCGGGCGCGGCGGGTCTCTTCGCCTCTCACTGCGCGCTCGAACCCTGGGCCCGGCGACCCGCGGGCTGCACCCTATGTAATGCGGAGAATGTGTGAGCCAGCGCAGGGCGGTGGGGAGGAGGAGGCGCAAGAGAGGGCGTCGGCAAGATAGACCTCGAGGCAGCGAGAAAGACAGAGGACGGAGATCGGGGCGGGTGCAGGTGCGAGAAAGAAGAGGAGATAAAAGGAAAGGCAGTGACAGAAAAGGGGGAAAGAAAGGAGCGAGAGAGCACGCGGCGGCGGGAGGCGGCGCAGGCGAGGAAGAGAGAGCCGGCGCCTCTGGGTGGGAGCGCTGGAGACCGGAGTTGGGTGCGCCGGCCAGTGAGCAGGCTGAGAGCACGGCCGCGGTCCGGCTGGGCGCGGTGAAGAAGCAGGGACGCCCGCAGGGGCCCCCTCTGGGAGCAGCCGGGGACCTGAGGCGGGGCCAACCTGGTAGCGGACGCAGAGCCACTCCTCAGGCCCCACGGGCCGCGCTCTGGGGACTCCGGCGGGCCGGGGCCAGGGGGCCTTTTGTGAGCGCCTCAGGAAGGCGAGAGTTGGGAGTGAGGAGCCGGGCGTGCGGCGGCAGCGGGGGTGTGTGCGCGCCCGGGCGTGCGCGTGTGTGAGCGCCCAGGCGGGTGGGAGCGCGCGTTAGGGATTCTGCTGGCATCGCAGCGTGGAGAGCAGGAGGCAGGCGCAGGGCGCGCAGGGGAGCGCGGGGCCCTCCCGCGCACACGCACACAGCGCGCGCGCGCGCGCGCACACACACACACACACACACACACACACACATACACACATACACACCCTCACGCCCTCCCTGCCTCGCTCGTTGCCGCGGCCACCATCTCGGAGCCGAGCCCTGCGGAGCGGGAACTCGAGTCGGAGCGGGAACCGGAGCGGAGCCGAGACGGGGAATGCGGCCCTGGAGTGGAGCCGCGCGCGGAATGCGCGCCCGGGACGGTGAGTGTGGCCGGGCCGGGACGCTGCGGCGGGGCCAGGGCGGACGAGGCGCAGGCCACGGAGCTGGGGTGTCTGCCCGCCGGCGGCGCCGCGTGCGCGGCCTCTGATTGGGCGGGAGCCTCGGGGGCAGCGGGTGGGGGTGGGGTGTTGGGTGCGCGCCTATGGGGGGCGTGCACGCGCGGAGCTGGGGAGGGGCGCGCTCGGCACCCTAGTCGTTGACCGCGCTCCCGCCCGCTGCGCGGCACCGCCTAACCCTCGCATGCCGCCAGAACCCAGGCGACTTGGAGCAACTTTGCATGCGGAGGCAGAGGATGGAGGCGCTTTTATGGTGGAACTCTGGCCTTTCTAGAAGAGAATGCGAGGGAGGAATGAGGAGGGGGCGCGGGTTGTGCCGCCCGGCGGGCCAAGGGGTGTGTCTCTACCACCCGGTCAGCTCAGCCACCGGCTCTCTGGGACACCAGTTCAGCCCCAAGGCGCCTCTCTGGAGCAGCTCCGGGCGCCGGACTGCTATGACCCTGCCAGGGTCGGGGGGGGACTGCGCGGAGACAGCTTCCAGGCCCAGGGGCCGCGAGGTCGTCTTTGCAGCCAGGCTGAGGACACCGGGCTTGAGGTGGGGGGAGTTGGGAGACGTGCCCCTGTGTGTATGTGTGTGTGTCCTTGAGCCTTCTGCTCCGTGGGACAGGCGGCTGGAAGAAGGGAATTGCCCGAAAGGTGCATTAGTACTGGCCCCCAGGAGCTCCCAAAATGCTAGAGATTACAGGGGGAACCTCTAGGCCCTCAGCCTGGTGCACTGCCGCTCCCTATCCCTGCTTTGCTTGGAGCCATGCTTCTGCGTGCTTCAGTCTGTGTGATGAGGTTGTGGCTGTGTTGTACCCCGCTCCCTGTATCCCCCCCTGCCCCCCCCCTTCTTGGAGTATCCTCTCACAGTCTTCCTGTCCACTGCTTACTGCTTCAAGGAACTTCCTAGACACCCTTTCTCCCCAGCTCCTCCCCTCCTCCTCCCCCTTCCCCTCCAGCCATCCCCACAGTAGAAGATAGGTTGGGGAGATGTGGTCCAGGATGGTACCTCTGAAAAGGAGGCAGCCCTTTGTCCCCAGGACTGAGAGGCCCAAGGAAGTGTCAAGTCAGGCCCCCTGCAGGCCCCTCCCTGTTACCAAATCCTCCTTGCTTCTGGGGCATATTCCTCCTCTGGGAAGCCTTCTTTGATTGCTCTCAAATCCTTCCAGCTTGGGATTCTGGGTTGGAGCAGTTGAGTTCCCCAGCAGCCCTTGTCCATGTGCCCTCCTTCCTGGCACTCAGTGTATGAGCCTGTGTGGTCAGAAGTCTTGTTCTCAGCCTAGATGCTGTGTGGAGGTATGTGATGTTGGACCAGTCAGTATCTGGGTCTCTGGGGTATGGTAATATCTTGTTTGACTAGCTTTCAGGCTTAGAGCTCCCTTCCACTTCCATTACCCCTCTAGAATCTCTCTAACACCTTGTGAGAATGCAGGGGCCATGGGCACACTTCCTCTCCATTTCACAGAGGAAGATTTTGAGGCAGGAGAGCTGCAGTCTCAGGGCAGCCCCTTTCATTGTGAAGTTGTCCTTTAACCCTGGTCTTTGGTGTGGGCGGGAGGGGGCAGGAGGGCCCTCAGACCCTCTTTATTGACCTGGCAGTGGGGCTCTGGGGGCCTGCTGCTGGGGGGGGGGGGTCTCCCCAGGGCAGCTCTCTTGCTGCCTGTGACCAACACCCTCTCCAGATGGGCAGGGACGTGGGCACAGCCATTCTCAGCCTGATTCTCCCTGGCTTGACCCCAGCCTCATTAACCTTTGCCTCCTAGATTTGGTACCAGAGTCTGCCTGGGCTCTTTTTGATGGTTTGCAATTCTTGGCACTTGGATATTGGTATCATTCTAGGAGTCAGAGAAGTTTTCCCCACCCCCAGCCTGGCACTCTAGGTCAGGTCCTGGCATTGTCCTCCTGTTTGGGCTCCCAAACCCTTCCCACTCTCCTGAGATCTCCATCCTGGATTTCCTTTGTGGGCCAAAGAACTCGCCTGAGGTAAATGGGCTCCCCACCTGGTCTAAGTGTGCAGGGGGTGGAGGATGGAGTCTGGTGGCTATAGGGACCAATTTCTCCCCAAGTGGTCTTCCTGAGACACAGGAGGCTAGAATAGCTGTCAGCTCTAGGCAGGCCTCTGTGACCATTCCCCCCAGCCCAGTCCTGATGACAGCCTGGACTCATCCCCAGAGCCACTCAGATCTCTGAGGTCCTCGGGTGGGGAGAGCTGTTGCCCAGGAGTGACCAAAGCTCATCTAGGGGCTCGGGGGTGCTGATGGCCTGCTGGGTCCTGTGGTGGCCCCTCAGCCTCTTTGCTGGCTTCACTCTGGGGCAGCCCCTCTCTGCCTCTACCCCTTCCTTTCTGCCAGCTCTAGCTGATTCAGTCTTTCTTAGCTGTCATTTCTCTTTCTCTCTTTTCCTCTCCCCTCCTCTTTATCCCTTTGTCCTCCTGTGGCTCCCTGACCTCTGGACTTTTGCCTTCTGTGTGTTGACCTGATTGATGCTCTGGTTGATTCCTAGGTGGCTGGAGAATGGCCAGATGTCTGTTTGGCCCCACCCCTGCCTTCAAAGCCTGCTTGAACCCTGATTCTTCTGCACACCCCGCCCCCACCCCAACTGACTCCAGCAGGATGAGCCCTCCATATGGGGCCTCAAGCCTTGGGGAGGGAGAGAGCGGGGTACCTCTTTAGCCCCTGATTCTGTGCTGTCAGGGGTAAAAATCCCAGCCAGGTGCTCCCAACCCCCACTGGCTGCCCTTAGGAAGACAGTCACTCCCTGCCCTAAACCGCCTGACTAGGAAGGGGTGGTGCTCAGTGTGGCCCCCTTAATTTCCCTGTCCAGCCAAGCTCTGACCCTGCCATGTTTGTGTTTTACGTTATAACAAATTCAGTGATAAGTTGTTGGCTGGGCTGGGCTTTGGGGTAACTTGAGGGGGTAAAGTTACCCCTGACCACTCAGGCCTCCTTTAGGGGGAACTGGGGACCACTCTGGCCAATCAGTCTCTTCTGTTGGCTTCCAGGGCCTAGACATCTGCTCCCAAGAATCATGCCTTGCTTGGCCTTTCTCTTCACTGCCTGGAGCCCTACACTTGAGGCTCACTCCACATTCAGGGTCATCTCCTGGTTTGAGGCCTGGGCTGAGTACTGGGGATACTGATGACAAGGTGGGCCCCTCCCTGGATGGGCTCTGAAAGGGCACACAGACATCTACCCACATCCCTGGGTATGAGGCAGACTGGGCTGGGCCCCTGCAGAGGTACAGGGGAGGGAGGCTGGCAAAGGGTAATTTCAGATGGACTGGAAGGGCTGCTGCAATTTGACCTGTTTGGATGTTTCTGGTACTTGGTAGATGCTCAGTAAATATGTTGAATAAGTGAATGAATGGAGAATGTGACTGAGTGAGGGCTTTCCAGGCAGATGGCACTGTGTTAGCAAAGGCACAGAGGCGGGAGGCGCCAGGCACGGGTGGAACGTGTTTGCGGTGGAGTAGTTCACGCGGGGCAGCAGGCATGGAGCAGGCTGGCACAAGACGGAGGAGGATCTTGAGTGCCTGACTGAGGAGTGTGGGCTGATTTCGTATTCAGGGGTTGTAGGGTTGAAGTTCTGGAGGGACGCGATCAGATTTGCAATTTAAACCGCTCCCTCTGGCGGTAGTGGGAGGGGTTGGCCAGGAGAGCCAGAGGCAGGGAGGCAGATCTGAGGCTGCTGTGGGAACCCAGGCTGGTGGTGAGGGCAACATCAGGGACAGGCGCCTTGCCAGCCTTCACCAGGATGGCCAAGGGGCTGTACATAGATCCCCTCCTGATGGAGGATGGAGAGATTTGGGCTGGGTGGGGAGTCAGGTGGGGTGATATAGGTCATCAGAGTAGGGCAGGGCCTCAGTATCACCATTCCCACCACCTGGGCCCACAGAGGTGGCAGGCTTCTTGAAGTCATAAAATACTGCCTTTAGTACTGGCCCTCCCACTGTGTGCACTTGAGCAAGTCCCCAAGGTTCCTTGGGCCTCAGTTTCTATGTCTGTAAAATGAGTAAGCTTATTTGTCTCCCTGGAGACCTGGAATGAGTTTGGGTGGAAGTTAGTGACCTTGGAAGTGGGATACAAAGGGAAGGGGCAGAGGGGTGGTCAGCATTGCTATTTGACAGAGGGAGTTTGAGGCCCAGAGAGGAGCTGTGACTTGCACAAGGTCATAAAACAAGTTGAGAGCAGGACATTCCAGTCTGGGATTTTCCCGGCTGCGCCTGTGGCCTGCTGGGCCGGGGTGAGTGGGGTGGCCCAGGCCTCAGGGCCTTTGCAGAGGATGTCCTCAGGCAGTTGCTTCAGCAGTCCAGCTGTCAGGGAGCATATTGGTCCATATGGCCACATCAGGGGAGGTGCCAGGCGCTGAAGGAGGGATAGCGGCTGCCACCCTGGCCTTCTGGATCTGTGTGGGCACTGCCAGCCACCAGGGTCAAGGCAGGAGGAGGCCAAAATGGAACCTCGGTGTCCAGGTTGGTTTGGACATGGAGGTTGGGACTTGGCAGGTGGCCCAGTTCTAGCACCCATCTGCCAGGGCAGCCGGACAGGCGGCTCCATGCCCAGCACTGATCCAATTAGCTCAAGGCCAGCTGGGCTAGCCACCCCCACCCGCATTCCACACTCAGCTCTGATGGCCCTACTGGTCCACAGGCCATGGGGTGGCACGACACATCTGATGTCAGGGGCTCAGGCCTCAGTGGAGTATACGTGTGTAACATGCGGCCTTACCCTGAGCACTAATTCTGTAGCTCTGAGATTTTGGGGTGTGGGAATGGGCCCCTTGAATCAGCCTGGTGTGATCAGAAGGACCTGGGTTTGGATGCCATCTGGAACTGAGTTTGAATTCGGACTCAGCCACTTCTGAGCTGAATGAGCTCGGGCAAGTCAGTTCACTTTTCTGAGCCTCAGTTTCCTCATCTATTACGAGAGAATGTGACCTACCTTGTAGGGGTGTCATTAGCATACTTTGAGATAATACGTGTAAGTGTGTACTAGCCTGATACACTGAATCTCAATAAATGCTAACTTATACTTTGCTCTCTGCTAGGAGAGGGAAGTGAGTCCTGTTGGAGTTTCAATCTCCAGGCTGAAGTAGAAAGGAGCCTTATTGTTATTATTTCCCAGGACAAAATTTGCTGAATAAGTTTCCATTAGTTTTTATACTCCCTCCCTCATTTGGTCCTCATGGCAGTTCTGGAGAGGAGGCAGAGAGCACTGTCCCATTTCACAGATGAGGAAACTTGGAAGTGATTCTTCAGAGTCACGCAGTGAGTTGGGTTTGGCCCTGTCTCTGGACTCCTGGTCCAGGACTCTTGTTCCATCAATATGCTTCCCAAACTTTGGAGGGAGTGGGTCTGTCTTCAGCGAGGTCTGTCTAGACCAAGCTTGTGGATTCTAGAGATTCCCTGCCTAGCCTTGTCTCCATTACAGGTGCAGGGACAGGCTGCCATGGCGACAAGCAGCCAATCCCAGCTGGGATTGGTATGGGGATGCTCAGCCAGGCAGCATTTGCTGCATTTCTCTGTCTGCCCAGCACAGGGTAGGGGCGGGGGTGCCAGGAAGTGAGGAGGGGTAGGCCTTTACCTCTCGGGGAGCCATGGCCATGCAAGGCAAGCCTGGCTCAGCCTTTTTTTTGGGCAGGTTGGGGAGAGCACTGGGCTCTGCCACTGACCAGCTGTGTGACCTTGGCCAGGTCTCTGTCTGCCCATCTTTCAGCCTCTGCCTCCTTTTTTGTAAATTGGAGATAATTCTCTCCCTGCCTGCCTCACAAAGCTGCGTTTGAGATTCTACTATAAATATATGTTTTTATACAAACATCATCTTCCACAGCTGTGAGTCCAGGAGTCCCCAGTCCTACATCTGATGGTCCTGTAGTCATTCAGTGATTCACTTGTTGGGTGCTTCCTGGGCCCGGCTGTGCCGGCTGCTATGGGGACAGAGATAAATAAGACCAGCCCTCGCCCTCTTGGGGCAGGCAACCTGGCAGTAACTGTGGACTCCATGGCATTTAATCATCTTTCCAAGCACATGCTAGTTGTCATGCCCCTACTCAGCACCCTTCAAGAGCTCCCCATTCCCTCAGACTGGCATCCAAACCCCTCATGTCTTGCACAGTCTGACCCTCTGCCCCAGCCATGTCCCTCCGTATTCCTCTCTGCACCCTGACTCCAGCCAGATGCCACTTAGTCTCCCCTTCACACACACGGTGGCTTTCCTTCCTCCAGGTTTCGTTTTGCTGTTCCCTCTGCCTGATTCCTTCCTCCAACTTTGCCCATAGATTGCACACACTTTCAACACTCAGCCTAAATGTGTGTTTAACCCCTCCGCCCGGTCACCCTTACTGGGAATAGCTGCTCCTTCCTGATAACTTTGAAACCAGTGTATCTGCTTCACATTTAGCAAACGTTCACTGTGCAGCTACTGTATGTGAGGCCTATCGTGTGCAAGGCCCTTGATGTGTGGCAGTTGGTCTCTCTTCATGGCCTGGGAATGCCTTGGTGGCAGGGACTTGGCTTATCCATCCTGGGTACCCGGCCCATCCAGGGACCTGGGGCCAGATGGGCTGACCAGGGCCTCAGTGGCCACTGCCACTTCTTTCTCCCCTTGGGCCTGGGGAGGCCGGCTAGGCCCAGGATATCTGTTTGAGAAGCTCAGAGTTATGGGTGGCTTTTCTGTTGAGGTGCTCACCACAGATGGCCTTCCCTGCCCCTGCAGGCTCTGCCAGGCGGCGGGGGGGGGCACCTAGTCACAGGCCACACATAACTCTCCCTGATGAATTGCATGGCATTCAGCAATTAGCAATTGATTATCTGGGGTACTGATAACTCTTCCGTTATCGATCAGCGGAGGCAGGCCTGGCCAATGTTGGTGTGGGTCAGCTGGGCCTGGCTGGGAGATTGCGATCATGGCCATTTATTCCTGACCAGGAAGCTCGATAAATAGGATAAATAAGGAACCAGAGAAAAGGAGGTGCCGGCCACCCTCTCTGATTCATGCTGCCAGGGTTGGCGTAGAGGGATGAGGCAGAGAGGGAGGGGGCAAACAGGGAGCTTTTGCTCACTCCTGCCTCCCTCTGTTCCTACCTTCCCTGTTCCCCTTCTAGTCTCTCCTGGCCTGGGTCTCAGCTTTCCCATCTGTTAAATGGGGATTTCAGTCTCTTTGTGGGGTAACACTGTACCTTTGAATGAGATAGCCAGGCAGTCACTGACTTGTCTTCATTTCTGCCTAATGGGCAGGGGCATTCTGAGGCTCAGAGAGGCCACGTGAGGATGGAGTCAGCATCATGACCTCTAGCCCAGGGCTGCTTTGTAGAAAGGAAGCGGAGATAGTGGGCAGGAGCAGGGTGGTCAGTCAGAAGACAACAGTTGCTTCACTGAAGCACTGTGCCTTGCTTTTGAATGTGCTGAGGCTTCTAAAAGTGGGGCTTGGACTCAGTGGAATTTGTGAAAAAGCGATTTCTAGGGAAACCACATAAAGGAGATGGCGGGGGGGATTTTTAACCTACTTAAGAGACCCAGCTGCCTTTCCGGCTCGCCAGGAGCAGGCGGCATTGTTTGTGAGGCTCTGGCTCATGTGACTGAAGCTTTTTTTTTTTTTTTAAACTTTTTGTTAGGAACATTTTCAAACATACAGAAAGACAGAGAGAATAGTACAGGAGACTCCCATATATTCGCTCACCTAGGTTTAACAATTGTTGACATTTTGCTTTATCTTTTTTTTTCTGAAGTAGTTTAAAGTAAATTATAGACACCGTGACATTTCACCCCTAAGTATTTCAGCATCCATTTCTAAAAAATACGAGAAAATTCGTCTAACCTCAAGTGGTCACATATTTCATTTTATCTTTGAGAGGTGAGAATGCTTGAGAGATGAGGAGACAGGCCTGAGAGGTGACCTGGCCTGTCCAAGAGCACATAGCAGAGAGAGGTAGGAGAGGAGAGGTGGGATCTGACCCCTACAGGTGTCAGCCCAGGGTGGGCAGAGACAGTGAGGTCAGGGGGAGGAGGTGAGTGGTCTGGAGCTGGGCAGGTGGCTGGAGCAGGATCCCCCTCTAGGGGGCTGATTCCTCTGGCTCAGGCTGTAGCTTCCACCTGGAAATATCCTTTTCAGATAACTGTATCTTTTCTTTTTGTTTGCTATAGGGATTAATCAGGAACTGCAGTGTCAGGAAAATCTAAAGCAATTTCTTGTTTATTGTTTAATTTAGGAGACTGTTATCAGGCTCTGGCCATGCAGGGCCAGGGAGCCTCTGCTGGCTCAAGGAGCAGGGCTGCCCCTCACCAACCCCCTTGGAGGGCAGTGGGGAAAGCAAGGGGAGGGCTGCCTGGGGGAAGGGCTTAGGATCCTAGCCTGGACAGCCGGGGATCTGGGGGAACTGGGGCTGTGTGTGGGGGAACTTGGGGCTGAGCCTAAGTTCTCGGCTGGGCCGAATCCCCTGTAGCCTCAGAACAGAGAGATGAAATGGGGCACAGAGGGGAGCGCTCCTGGGGCATGTGCAGAAAGGAGGTGGGGGCTCTGGCTGCCTCTGGCCGCACCAAGGAGCCATCCTTGGCTTTCCTGCACGTGCCCAGTCTCCTCCCGGGGGAGGGAGGACAGGTGTCCTCTGCCAGCCTAGGGCAGGCACAGGTCTCCCTGGGCTTCCTTGTCTCCTTAGGGTGACACTGCCCCCTGGCACTCATACATACTTGGGACTCTTCATTTTGCCCTTAGTGCCCTTGGTGACTTGGGAACACCTCCTGACTCTGTGAGGGTCATCGAGGTCATGGGTATGGAGTTGAAGAATGTTGGAACTAGAAAGCAGCCTCAGAGATGACCTCATTTTCCTTTTATGTTCAAATAGGGAAATGGAGGCACAGGGAGTGGGCAACCCCATCTTGGGTTTCACAGTGAAAAAGCATCACAGAGCCTCAGCAGTAAGTCAGGTGTCTGGCTTCTCAGTCCCAGGATCCCCTGCTCCTGGGTCATGTGGACTTGTGGTTCGGAGAGACCAGTGCTCCCGGAGGTGCAAAGGGGCAGAGGCGGGCCTAGTTGGAAAAAGGCTGTCAGTCATCCCTGGGGGTGGGTACCAGGTTCTTAGGACCTGCCCTCCTCTCTGTGTGTCTGTGTGTGTGTGCGTGCACACACACACACACACACACACACACACATCTAGTTACCTACCAGTGGAGAGAATGGGTCTGCAGGTGGAGGAGGAAGCCTCAATGGGGTGTCCTGAGGCTCAGCCACCTGGGGCTGGGACTGTGCTTCTATGCTCCCATCTCTGCCCTCACAATGAAGAGAGCCCTGATTAGTGCCATGCTTACTGTTGGGTTTATTTCTTGAGGACTAGGGTAGGGGCAGTGGGCAGTAGAGGCCCCTGGGAGGAAGGTGGCCAGAGGGAAAGCAAGAGACAGAAACACCAAAGCACCTTCTGATCCCTGGTCTACAGCCACGCTGCACCACCAGGCCCTCCGTCAAGCCTGTGTGTTCTCCGCAGCTGGGCATTCGGGGAAGGACAGGAAAACACCCCAGCCTCCACCGAGTGGCTCAGGGAGGGCTGTGTGACCTGGGGCATGTCACCGCCTCTGCTGGGCAAATTGATGCGGCGAATGGGCCTCTTCTGCTCTCAGGGTAGGGCAGGGAGGACTGGCCACGGCTGTTGGCCCATCTGTTGGCTGGTCCTTCAGCCCCTTGCTGGGTGGGCAGTGGGCTGGAAGGGATCACAGGACATCAGCAGGTCCTTGTTGCTCCCACCCCCAGGCCTTTCCTCTGCCCTCCCAGTGCTGCAGGGGAGGAAGGGCACTGTGCCTGGAGTCCAGGGGGCAGGCGGGCCAGAACCAGCTTCTGTTCCCATGCTGACTGTGTGCTGGAGATTCTGCAGGGCACTGGGAGAGCGCTACCTTTGTTAGTACACGTTACTGCCCTGCAAGCAACCTTTGTTAGCACACGTTACTGCCCTGCAAGAGGGGGTGTTATGGACTCCATTTTACAGGTGAGGAAACTGAGGCTCAGAGAAGTCACCCAGCTGGTCGGTGGTGGGACTGGGATCTGAGGCCAGAACTACCTGACTTTGCTGGACCACACTGTCTTCGAGACTTTGTTTCTGCTGTCGGCTCTGCCACTAACTGTTGTTCCCTGGGTCTGGGTGTTTGCCTTTGTCCGGTGAGGCTGGGAGGATGGCTGAGGGCTGGGCTGCAGCCACAGGCTGGAGAGAATGGGTGTGCTTCCAGTTCCGTCCTCCACCTGACCTGGGAGGTTCTCAGGGTTCTGGCTGAGGCCTGCTGCTGTTCTTAGAGGAATCCCTCCTAAGCCAAGCAGAGTGAGAGGCTCCCTGGCACTGTGTGTGGGGATAGGCCCTCCAAGTGTGTGCAGAACCCCTCGGCACCTCCTGCACCCTCTGCCCCAGCTGGTGTATGCCGTCTGTGCATTAATCAGGCGACGGCAAGGTGGTGTGGGAGCCTGTGTGCACGTGTGTGGGTATCTGGAGGCCTGGAGAGGCACACTTGAGGACTGAGTGTGAAGTTGGGCAGAGGTGAATTTATTGAACACCCGCTAAGTGTTAGTCACAGTGCCAGGTGCTTTACATACCTTACCTCAGTTAATCCTAAAAACAACCCCATGAGATATGTACTATTACTATTCCAACTTAACAGATGAGGGAACTGAGGCTTAGAGAGATTGAGGGACTTGCAAAGGTCACACAGCTAGTGAGTGGAGGAGCTGGCATTTGAACCTGGGAGCATCTCCTTCTAATGGAGGCAATGTCTTCTGTGTGACAGACAGAGGGGAGGTCTCTACTGCAGCTAGGAAGGAGGGAGTTAGGTTTCAGGAAGATACCGCTGGTGTCTGCTCTGTATTTATAGAGAGGAGGCCAAGGGTTAGGTGCGGGGTGCAGGTGGGGAAGGGGTGGTTCAGAAGCAGGTGGAAGAGGCCTGGTTGGAGTCTAGCCTATAGCCTAGAGACTTGTGTCCTTGGCTCTGTCATTTAAGGGTCTGCACCCTCAAACCTGCCTTACTTCCCCCTGAGAGGATGGGTGCACACTCTGTATTGTCCCTTCTCAGGCTCAGGCCTGGAGGTGGGACTGAGCAAGGCTCCTTGGAAAACAGTCAGGGCGGCGCACCATGTGGGGAGCGTCCAGGATGAGGCTGGAGAGGGGCCCGGGCTGTGCAGGCCTCCAGTGCCAGCTTCTGGTGGTGGATGTTCTCTGGAGTTTGAGCAGAGCCAGGTCTGAGGACTGGCAGGATGGATCTCTGGTGGCTGGGGGCTGGCTAGTGGCCCTGGGCCATGGCTGGTGGACCATGGAGAGAGCAGGGTTGTCCAGGGCTTCTCCCCTCCTTGCCCTCGCCCCGCGGGTGCAAGTAGGGGTGTAGGGGGTGGCTCGTCTTTCCTTGTCTCCCATTCTCTGCCTTCCCTTTTCTTGCCTCTGGGAATGTGGAATAGGAGTGGGGGTCTCTGGCCCCTCCCAGGCCCCTCCCTTGGAGGCTGTAAATATTTTATTTCCACCATCTCTGCTGCTGGAAATTGCTGCTTTTAACACCTTTTTTTCCTTTTGCTTCATACAAACGAATGCTGGAAAAATTCTGTGCTGGGCGCTTATTCTGTCTCTTTTGCTCGTGCCCAGAGTCCCCTCCAAAAACTCTAATTGCTTTTAAGCTGCGATAGTTGGCAAAAGCAATTTTCTTTACATTATGGAGAAAGGGGGGGAAATCCACCACATTTTCTTCTTCCTTTTTTTTTTTTTTGACTCTAACCTTTCATTTTGAGTTCCTCCTCACTGCTGCTGAGGTTCTGGGAGAGAAATGGAGTAGAAAGAGATGTGGACAGGGAGGCAGAAGCACCCTGGGACAGGGCATTTTGCCTCTCTGAGCCCCAGTTTCCCCACTGACAAGGTGGTCGAATGTCCATTCATTAAGCAGACATTCCCTGAGTACATCCACTGGAAGGAACTGGAGGGTAAAGCTCGGCTCTGTCTTTGCTGCTGCATCCCCAGCACAGAGCCTGACACATAGTAGGTGCTCAGTTGACTGGATCAGTAGCTCTGTTGTGAGCCGGGCACTTTGCCAAGCACTGGAATGCACGGGATGAATCAGATGCAGCCCCTGTCCACGAGAGCTCGCTGACATAATCACCCAGACATAATCACCGTATTACTGAGTTGTACACAGGTGGGGACTGGATACTTAGGAGTGCAGAGCAGGGCGGGCCAGGGAGTCGGGAAGCGCTGCACAGAGGAGAACTTGGGCTGCATCTTGAAGAGGAGGGTAGGAGTTTGACAGGTGAACCAGGGCCAGGGAGGAGGGAATTCCAGACAGGAAAAAACATGTGCAAAGACCAGGGGTGGTCAGCGCTGGAGCTGAGGGTGGGGTCAAGCCAGGGAGGAGGTGAGGCTGCCCAGGTGGGCCTGAGTTGCCGGAGAGAGCTTTGCATGGGGTTGGCGAGTTTGGACTCGGTCCCTAGGGTAATGGGGAGTCCTCGGAGGGTTCTGAGCAAAGGACGTGTGGGAATGACCCCTCTGGCTCCACAGAGTGGGAGGGATGCTGCCTGGGAGGCTGGTCCTGGTGAACCTGTGGGGGAAGGGAGGCTGGCAATGTGAGCTTGAGACAGACAAGGCAGGGGACAGGGTACCCAAATCCTGCTTGTGCTGTGGTGAGAGGCAATCCAGGCCTTCCCTGGACCATGGGGTGGGGGTCCCCTGGTATAGCTGGGGTGGCCGGCATCCAGTCCACAGACCTCCTCTGTTGCCATGGTCAGTAAAGCTTGCTTCGTTCTTGGTTCCTCAAGGTGTACAACCCTTTACAGTATATAGACCTTGGAAACATCCCCTAAGGTGAGCAGAGCAGGGGGCCATTCCTCACTGCCAGGTGTAGGCCAGGCTTGCCCCAGGCTTCTGCAGGCAGGTGAGATGGGGTGTGGACTTGAACCCAGGTCTCAGGGCCCCTCGCTGACTGCCTGTACCACCTCTGCTGCGCTCCCCTCGGCCCCAGCCCTCTCCACTCCTCCCCTCTCGAGCCCTGTGCTCCTTCCCTGTTTGCAGAGTGTGTGGGGCTTTTCAAAAGCATTAATGATAGAAAATAAATTGGAATCGGAGAGGAATCATCGCTGGGCATTCTCGGAGGGCCGCCTCTGCCCTTGTGTCTCTCAGCCATATTGAAGCCAGCAGCCAGACCAGAATATGAATGAGTCTGGGGCCGGCATCGCTCTTAATCTGTCGGGGAGCCCTCCCTAGCCAGACGGCACTCACCAGCAGCAAAGCTGTTTGCAATGAGGCCTCAGCGACTGCTGGGCATCACTGACCAGGACTGATTTCTCTGGGATAGAGTCACAGTCCTTGGCTGTGGAGGAGGGGTGGAGGGGGCCTTGCACCCAAGTGCCCCCCCGCCCCCCCCCCCCGCCTCAAACCCTCTGCGGGTGACACAGTTTTGAGGCCAGACTGGGGTGGGGTCAGGCATCTCTGCCCAGGGCAAGGGGGCCCATGCCAAATTGGCTTATCTGGATTCCTCATCTGCGTGTTCAAGGCCCCCTGTGTGAACTTGGCCTTCTTTGTCCTGCCTCTAGGAAGCCTTCCTTGATCACTACCCAGCTCACACTGGGTTTTGTGTTTTCAAGCTTCTTGTGGCCTCTGGAGCAGGGGTACACACCTAGTGCCTACAGAGGGCAGGCAGGTGATGAGCAGGGCAGGCTGGGTGTGCAGCAGTAGGGGGAGGCGGAGTCTGGCCGTGTGAGGCACAGCTTGTGAGCCCTGCCACAGGCGCTTTCACACGCGGCTCTGCTAGGCGGCCTTTGCTCCTTTTCATCTGCCAGCTGGTGGAGAGCGACTTGAGGGCAGGCCCTGCCTCTGCCCCCACAGCCTGTCTCCCCATAGACACAGGCACAGGCTGGGCATCCAGGCAGTTTTCCCGGGAAGCATCAGAGGCTCCGCGGGCCTGGGGAATCCCTCAGAGCAACCTTCCTGTTTAGAAATGGGGAAACTGAGGCCCAGAGATGGGGGAATGGAAAGGGCCCTGGTTCTGCTCTAAGCTGACTGTACATCCGTGCTCTTCCAACTCTTCCAACAGGAGGAAGAGGGCAGTTTTTATACCTCTGTTTTAAATAGCAAGAAACTGAAGCTCACGGTATTTGGATTCAGGAGGACACTCAGGCCTACATTTGAATCAGTGTGTTGGATACCCAGTGCCTGCTGCCTCTTTCTGGCAGGATTGGGGTGCTGAGGTGGGCACCGTGTCACCTGAGGGCGGTGAGGCACATTTGTGCCCAGAGCAAGCCCAGCCAGCAGCAGGAGGCCTGGGATCCTGGCCCAGATCTGCCACCAGCTCCCTGCATGACCCAGCACAGAGGGCTACCCCCTGTGCCTCCAAGCCAGTTTCTCCAAGCCAGGCTGAGAGAGGCCCCTGGAGGGGTCAGAGAGAGTCCAGGGGGCTCCACTGAGCTCATATGCCCTGGCCTGGCTGCCAACCCTATTCAGTGCTTCTGTCTAGCCCCCGGGGTCCCTTGGCCCCAGTCCAGGCTTGCTGTGAAACCTCTCACTCCTGTCCTCTCTGAGGTCCCTGTCATGTGGGAGATGGTGACACCCAAGAAGGGCTTGGGCTCTACAGGTCCAGTTGGCAGTGTGGGGTAGCCCGGGCAGCCTGTCCGCTTCCCAGGAGGGAAGAGGGACTCAGGCCACCACCAGGTGGGAGAACTGTATCCAAATACCGGACTGGATACAGCCCTGTAGTCTGAGCCTCACCCCTGCACGGCCCTTCCTTTCGCCCGCTCAGAACGGGCTCCCAGGGTCCACCTTGTATAGCCCTGGGGTGTAAGATGGGGATACTGAGGCCCAGAGAGTCCGAGAATGAGACTCAGGGCTGACACTCACTGACTCTGACCTCTGCCCCGTCCAGCCTCCTCCCCAGGCAGCCCCGCTCATCTTGGACAGCTCTTGTCCTTGCTCAGAGTCAGCATCTACTCCCTGAGACTCTCGCAGGGGTCCTGGTTGGGGCCTGGAGCTGCAGAGCCTGTCCTGGCCCCTGCCCTCCAACACCACCCACGGATGTGCGTGCAGATGTCCAGCCCCTGGGACCGCTTTCCTCTGGGGGACAAGACTTGCTCCATTCCTGCTTGATGGTTCCGAATCTTTTTGGTCTGTGGGCCCCTTGGGGAATCTGACGAAAGCCATGGCCCTATACCTGAAACAGGCGCACTCCCCCTCCCCGAACCGCGTGTTCACACTCACATCTAGATTTGTGCCGTTTCAGTGCTCACAGACCTAAGTTCCCCCTCCCTGGGGACCCCTGTTAGGAACTCCCGCTTTAATCAATTCCCAGGTGACGTGGTTAATGTGACCTGTCGGACTGCCCTAGGATGGGAAGCTAGGCGACTCAGTCCCCAGGCCACTCTCTTTCTGCTTCACCCTGCTGCCTTACGAAGGTGTGCCTGGCTGAGTGCTGTGATAACCCACTCATTCTTTCCACAAACTTTAGTCCATGAAAGCCCCTCATCTTCCTCCTAGGAGGCAATCACTGTACCGTCTAAATATTGTCCTCCAGCCTTTTGGGGCATAAACCAGCAAACTGCTGTTTATAAAAATGGCTCATTCTGAAGTAGCATTGTACAGCTAGATTTTTTTTCATATTGTTATACATACATGTGCTGCCTTCTGCTGAATGGCTGCAGAGTGTTCCATACTATGGATGTGCTGTGTTTTGTTTAAACATTCCCTTATTGATAAACATTTAAGCCGTTTCTTTTTCACTCTCACCAGCAATGCTGCTATGAGCATCCTTTAATATTTATATGTGAGTGCCTATGCTATTATTTCTGTAGAAGCGCCTGGAAGTGGGATTACTAGGTTGTAGGGTGTGTGGGTTTAAAACGTTATTCGATATTGCCAAATTACCCTTACAAACTTTGAGCCAATTCCCCTTCCCTCCGACGGTCCATAAGTGTTCATTTACCCACATCCTTGCCAGCACTGGTTGTTATCAATCATTTAAATTTTTCCCAGTCTGATGGGCAAAAAAATGGTATCGTGTTGTTTTCATTTGCATTTCCCCGATTGCTAGTGAGATAGAACATCTTTTCATATGTTTATTGGCCAATTTAGTTTTCCCTCTGTGGATTTCTAATTCACTGCCAATTTTTCTCTTCTTTTGTCTTTTTTTCTTATTGATTTGTAGGGGCTCTTTGCATATTAGTGATATTCTTTTCCAGCATCTCACTTGCTTTTTAACTTTGTTTATAGTGTCTTTTGCTGTACAGATGTTTTTATGTGTTTATGTAGTCGGATTTATCAAATTTTCACCTTATGGCTTCTGGATTTAATGTCTGGCATAGACGGCTTCCCCCACTGTATAAGATTTCATTTCAAATAAAAATTTTATTTCTGAAAAATCTTTGCAAAGCCCTGGTTTGTGGGCTCCTCCTGGCAGCTGCAGCGCTGGCTTGGGGAGGCAGTGATAGTCCCATCTGCCTATTCATTTCATCTCTCTGTCTTGAGCTTTGGGGTCCCAGTTGCTCTACCTCTCCTTTTTGTGTCTCTACTGTTTTCTCATCCCCAGCTGGTTCCCCACTGAGCAGCAGTAATTAGGGGTGGGCGATGGTAGGCGTGGCAGCACTCAGTGGGTTGGGACAGGATGGTGGCCGGTTAGGGACATGCCCCCCTTATCCACCCTTCACCTTCCAGCCCAGCCCCAAGTCATATGGGCTGGCAGGACAGCCCCTGGCCCAGTTCTCTCTCTCAGAGAAGCTCACTTCTTGCTGGGAGCCTGAGGGAAGACTCTGAGCTAAGCCTCACCCCTCCTCTAGCAGGAAGCCTTCCCAGGCAGCTCCTCCCTCCCTGTCCGCAGCCCTGGGCCTGGCCCCTCCCTCCTGCCCTCGCTGGTCTTTCCCCTTCCTGCCTTCTCGGTGCTCAGCAACCTTGGGTCCACCTGGGTACCTCTCAGGGTCTGTTTCCACCTGTGTAAAATTGGTCCCGGGAATGTGGACCAGCTGCTGGGAGGCATGGCCCATGTGGGGTACAGTGGAGCTGTTGGGTCTTCCAGGCCAAGCTCTGGAAGGTGTTGTCCCCTCAGTACTACCTCCGCCAGAAAAACCTCTGCAGGAGAGAATTTGTGTGCTGCTGCCAGAGGTGGGGACTTGAGTTCCACGAGGGTGACAGCCTATGACTAGGGCTCACTTGTTCTCTGCCCCATCCCGAGTCCAGTGCCATCCATGTCTGGCTCATGGGAGGTGCCCAGGAAGGGAGGAATGAGAGAGGAAAGAATGAACAATGCAGGAAGATGCTGAGCCAGGGGAAAGGAGGAGGGCAGCCAGGGCACTCACTTTCTTTGAGCTTATGTGTAGCAAGGTACTTTCTCATGGTTCCTCATTTCTGGGAACTGGGGTTGCAAATGGGGAACACGCCCCATGATCTCCTGGAGGTGAGGGCCTCACACTGGAGGCCTCTGTGTGGGGGCTGTAGGGGGCCTTGGGCTGAGGGAGCAGTTGGGAGACAAGTCGGGGAAACCTGGAAGTCTCTTTGAAACATGGCCCAGAAGCACATAACTGAAATCTTTGAGGTGACCTTCCCTGGGCTCCTGCAGCCCCTTACACTTCTGTCCCAGCATCCTCCCTCTGACCGTGGTGGACTGTCTCCTCTCTGAGCTCCTGGCATATTGTACTTCATGTCTTTTTATCCCCGTCACCAAGCACAAAGTAGGTGCTTACCAGCAGTAGAATGAATGAATGAAAGAAAGAAAACCCGTGGGTATAGGGTAGAGGGTTCAGGTCTGGGAAGAGGAGACCTGGGCTCTGGGCTTAATTTTTTGGCTGACTTGCTGGGTTGACCCTGACCCTCACTGGGCCTCAGTCTCCCTTCCGTACAATGGACATGGACCTTTCAAGCTTTGAGATTCTGTGACTGTTGACCAGAGCAGGCGCTTGTCTCTGTCTTACACACACACACACGTGTATATACACGTGCACACGGGTATATACACACGCCAGTACTATCCTCTTTGATCACAGTGTTTTCTGAGCACCTACTGGGTGCCAGCCCCCCACAGTACTGAACCCACTCTGGCACATCCTGAAGTAGCTGTTTCCATGGAAGCCTCACATTCCCCAGGGCATGAGTTAATTCTGCTGAACACACAGGCATCTGATTCCCAGGGCTCCCTGGGCTCCACGGAGGAGTCGGGGAGCCAGGAGGGAAGGTTGGAAGCCTTCCCACCTCTGCTACGGTTTCCTTCACCCCTCCTTGGCTGTGGCGCCAGCTGCTAGGATTTCATGTCCATTCTGGACTCGGCTACAGGCAGGCCTTGTGTCCAGGAGAGCTCCCAGCTCCCACTGCATCTCCTCCTCTGCCCCAAATCATTGTCATGCTCTGCCTGTGGTCCCATTTCCATAGCAACTCCTTGTGATGCCACCGAGGAGAGTGGGAGCTTTAGAAAGGTTTGGGGAGAAGGGAGCGGGAGGCCCATTCATTATCTTGGAACATGGTAGCTGGGGGCTTGGAGCGGTGCTGTGGGGATGGCTTGCCGTGCCAGCTCAGGTGGAACTGGGCTCAGGGCTGCCAGCCAGGTGGTCTGGAGGTCTGCCTGAGACAGGGCTGCCCGGGTTGGCCTGGGCCTTGCTGGCTTGTGCCAATCTACAGGGAGCCAGCTTGGGCAGCCACTCAGGGCACCCCTGCCTGGATAGGCCTGGCTTGGAAGACCCAGTCCTGAGGAACTGCCCAGACTCTGGCTACCCCTTTGTCCTCCAGGATCAGCAGCCATGGCAGGGCATCCCTGGGACCTGCTGGCAGCAGGGGGCATACACTGGGGCTGTGAACTGTGGGGCTAGGCAGGCCCTCTCTTGCTGGGTCCTCACTGCTCGTGGCTCTGTTATCAGGATGGGAAAGCCAAGGTGGACCGTGGAACCTGCTCGGGGCCCATTTCTCTGCCTCCTTCTTGGAGGAGAAGTTTGCAGTCCATGAAACAAGAAGACTTGCCTCCAGAGAGTCCTTCCATCTTTACCTACCACGTAGCTAGAAATTCCACCGTTTGCATCTTAGACTTGATGGAATGTTGGCTTTGGGAAGGACTCAGAGGCCTACGTTATTACAGCCTCCTCTGAGCCCCAGCTTTCCCATCTGGAAGGCCTTGTATGTCCCCCTGGGGACCTGGGCCTGTGCTATGTGGTACCATATGAGGAATTAAGAGAAAAAGGAGGGGTTGGCCTGGCCTTTCAGGGAAGAAGAGGGAGCAGCTTCTGGGAGCCAGGCCACTTAGATGCTGACTTTCTGCATTTCCCTCTCCCCATCACAATTAGAGTCACCTCTGGGTGCCACGTGCACTCATGCTTTCTTAATGCTTGTCTTTGCGTTGACTCAAGTTTGAAGGTGGATCACGGAGCACTCCTCAAGCCCCACATCCATGAGATCACAGCTGTAATATGCTTGTCATTTTTTTTAACACATGGAAAAATAAACATGCACCTATGAAAATCAAAATGCCTGTCTGTGCACCACCTAGAATCCCCGTGTGCGCCTCCGGTAATGTGTGTCCCACACTTTGAGAAACTAATTGGATTGGAACCTCTTGGCAACAGCTCAGAAAGGGATTTGGGTCTTTATCTGAGAGGGGGATTTGGATCTTGGTCTGAGAGGTTAAGGAAACTGAGGCTCAGAGAGGGAAGCTTGGCCCAGGGCCACACAGCCTGAGAGTGGGAGAGCTGGGAGTCGATCTGCCTCCTGGGACTTCCAGCCAGGCCTGTGTCTTGGGGTCTTGCCAAGGGGACAGGACTCCCTAGTGTCTTCCCCTACTCGTGGAGGATGGGGAGACTGGAACCCCAATTGCCCTTGGAGAACATGTGGAGGAATATACCAGGATTGGCTGGGGAAGGAGGTGAGGGGTGGGAGCCGTGGGGATCTGGGAACTGGGAGGTGGGGGTCTCAGGCTCAGGGAGAGGCACCCCTGGTACTCTGCTGCACCCACTCTCAGGGCCCAGCCCTGGGCCTGCCTCCTGGAGTGGGACTGGGCCCCGCTGCGCCCCAGGCCATGCATTCCTTCTCTCCTTTTATCCTCCCAGCAGTCCTGGCAGGAGGGACAGTGTCCCCATTTTATGGATGAGGGAAGTGAGGCCCAGAAATTTGACTTTCCCAAGGTCACAGAGCCAGTGGGTAGGGGGTGCCTATTCAGACACCCCTGCCCCCTTTCTGTTGCCAGAAACCCCACCATTCACAGAACCTCGCTTGCCCTGGCTGGTGGCATGTGTGTGAGTGTGTGTCAGTGGGTTAGAGCACGTGTGTGTAAATGTCAGTGTGTGAGTGATATGTGAATGTGTCAGAGAGTAAGTGTGTGTGTGCATGTGACAGCACGTATGAGTGTTTTAGCATGAGTGTGCTGATGAGTGAGAGCACATGTGAGGGTACGTGTGTCAGCAAGGAGAGAGAAAGTGTGTGTGCATGTGTGAGATGTATGAGTGTTTATGGTCCAGCCTGCTGAGATCAGACCCACTGCGTGCATGGCCCCCCCACCCCCACTGCTTCCCAGAACTGCCCCTGCTCCCCGACCCTGGCTGACAGCTCATCTCCTTTTCCCACAGCCTCCTGCGCCCACAGGCCCTGAGGCTCCTGTGCCCACCGGCAAGGAGGGAGACCAGTCAAGCCCAGGCTGACCCCCAGCCCAGTGGCATGCCCCAGACGCCTGCTCGACCTGCGGTAAGAGGCCACTCTGAGCCACCGGGCAGAGTGGGGGCGGCGTGGGCCATGGGAGGTAGATGTGGTGTCCCCAGCGGAGAGGCTGTAGGGAGGCCACTGAGGGGCAGTCTTTCTGGGGGTGTTCCCATCTCCCCTTCCCCGCACGAAGTCAAGGCCAGGAGGTCTGATCTGGCAGCGCCACCTCCCACTAGTCCTTGCTGTGCCCTGGGCCCTGGCAGCCAGCTCAGGAGCCTGGGGCGCTCTTCTGAGTGACGTGGTTTCACGGACGCGCCGGCGAATGGGTTCCCAGGTGGTGTGGGAGGTCTCTAAAGGGGAGCTGAAGGGCCCTGTCCTTGGCTCTGTCACATTGTTGACCAAATGTGTGCATGACTCCAGGTCAGGAGGGAGTGGAAATGTGTGGACTGAGACAGTCAAGGGCCAAGAAACTGTCAAGAGGCTGGCACTGGCTCCGTCGTGTGAAATTTAATGGGGCTCCAAGCCAGAGTAAACGTGCGGATTCAGACACCTTCAAGGCAGGATGAAGCTCAGCCCCCCGTGGGTGCGTGTGACAAGCACTGGCAGCCAGGTGACCTTGGCTCTGTATGAGCAGAGCAGATGGCCTCTTGGACTGTATCATGAGGAGCAGGACACCCACAATTTGGGAGGTGACAGGCCTCCCACTCTGTCTCATGTGGGGAAATGTGGAGAAACTACAGCAAGTCCCGAAGAGGCTGTCGAAGGGGAAGGAAGGGGATCTGGATTGCTGCCTCGCTTGCCTTGCTTGTGACAGTGAATAAGTGCCCTGTTCTTGACCCATGAGAGGGATGCCGGGTGGGGGCTTGGGGCAGCAGGTGGGACTGGAAGGTTAGCCCCATGTTTCAGAGGAAGGAGACCTAGTGGCTCAGCAGGGCAGTGGGCCTCAAAGCCCTTCTCCTGAAGGACTGGGTGACAGTTGCGGTATGCCTGAGGCTCAGATGACAGTCCTCCCATTCAGGGAGCTGTGGGGTTGGGGGGAGCAGATAGCTGGATTTCCTTCCTGGGCACTCGCCTCGATTTGAAGTCCAGTTATCTCCATCAAAATATACCCGTGAGCAATCAGTCCTGGGTGGAACGAGCAGCTAATTAGTCCCTCCAGTTTAACCTGTAATTGCTGCTGGGAGATGGGGAGAGAGGATGGGCCAGGGTTACCTGCAAGGCAGCCAGGGGCCAGGGGAGGGCTGGGGGCAGGGGCATCAGGGCGGTGGGTGGCTGGGCCCTCCCCCCACCCTCATCAGGGGCCGAAGCAGCCTCCCTGCTGCCCAGGGCCAGCACAAGGCACCAGGAAGCTCAGTGGGCAGGGAGACGGGGTTGGTGGGGAACAACTAACACGGAGTCGGGGTCGCTCTCTCAGCTGGGGGGCTGGAGGGTCCTGGAGGAGGGATGCCTGAGCTGAGCCTTGAAGGCTGTAGAACATTTAAAATGTTCTATTTTTCTGATTATAAAAAAGCCCGCATGTTCTCTATGGGAAATGTGAGCACTTGGGTATTTTACCCGTCAGTCTTTTACAAAATAGGTATTTATGACATAATTGGGATCACGCTGTACTCACTGTTTTCTAACCTGCCTTTTGCACTTAATTCTATACCAAGATCATTTTCCCATCATTAAATACTCTTCTGTACTGTAATTTTTATTGGCAGCATAATGTTCCAGCCTGTGTGTGCCGTAGCATGTTTAACCAATTCTCTGTGGTAGGGTTTGATTGTTCCCCTAGTGTGTCATCATAAATAGGACGTGGATGTACAAAATGATGTATGTAGAGCAATGATGGGAAGAAAAGGTTTAGGGGAGCAGGGAGGGCCCAGGGCAGGGTGGCCAGGTTGAGGAAGGGCAGGGGAGGCTGGGAGTTCCAGATACCACAGTCCTTGACCTCTCGCTCCCTGGTGAGATTAGTGGCAGTTAAATCAAACCCCTCTATCTCCGGTGAGCCCTGTCCAGGTCTTCTTGCCGGAGGGACGCATGCATCAGATCTGAACACTTACTGACTCCTGACTCAGTGCTGCTGGTCAGATAGGCCTCCCTTCATCCCCTCAATTGGGTTGGAGAAGGGGTGGCCCCTGACATTGAAGAGCCAGGGAGGGAGGCTGAGGGTTTGGGTGTCTCTTCTAGGAAGCTTCCTTGACCTCTAGGCCCAACTGGTGGTCCCCTACCAGTCCTCCCCTCCTTGAACATGAATGTTCACCCCAGCACTACTCACTGGCTGGGTGGGATTACCCATGGATGTGGATCTGTTTCTCTCCACAGACTTTGGGGGCTCTCAGGACAGACCTAGCCTGATTTGCCCCTCTGTTCCCTTGTGGCATATACCAGGTACTGCACAAATGCTTACTGAAGTCATTCATTCATTCAGTGGCTCATTCATCATTCATCTGACACATACATATCGAGCACCTGCTATGTGTCAGGCACTGTTCTATGTGCCCAGCATTCACAGGTGAGTAAGTCAGACCCGGTCGCTGTCCTCACTGTGCTTATATTCTAATAGAGTAGACAGAAAATGACCAGAGATGTAAATTCATAGTACAAGGTTAGGGAGCAATAAGTGCCCTGGACAAGGGGAGCGAGCATGCAGGGGGAGCCCGCTCTGCAGGGTGGTTGGGAAAAAGCCTCTCGGCTGAGCTGCCCTTGGAGCAGAGACTGGAGGAGAGGGAACAAGCCCTCAGCTGTTTGGACAGTCTCTGAGCTGGGAGTAGCTGGTGGGAAGAGGGGCTGGGAAATGGACTTACAGAGCCTCTTGTTAGAGAGTGTGAGTGGAAGTTGTTCATAGCCCACAGGCTCCCTCTCACTGCCTCATGAGGAAAAGACTATGGGGTGAGGGGAGTGAGGTGGGGAGGGGGCATAGAAGCAGGACCCTAGGAGGCCCCAGCATCAGTCCAGAGAGAGCTGGTGGGCTGGGCCTGGGTGGGGAGGTGTGGCTGAGTGTAGAAGACCAAAGGGTGGACTGTGGGCTGTGAGAGGTCAGAGCCTGGGAACTGGTGGGTGGTGGTGCCTTTGACTGAGCTGAGCTCAGGGGGGCTGGGGATGGGTTTGGAAGGAAAAGGAAGAGTCCTGTTTGGAAGTGGTACGTTTAAGATGTCAGTATCCACATGGAAAGGCTGCACTTACCAGGGATATGTGAGGCTACAGCTGAGGGCAGAGGCTGGGGCTGGGCATGTAAAGGAAGGAGTTGTCAGCATCCTCAGGGGTCTACCAAGACCTCCTGATCTGGAATCACTGGTGGAACCTAGGAATCTGGATGATTAACAAGCCTTGCCGTCATTTCTGGTGACTGGCCAGGTTGAGACCCGCTGGCCCAACCCAGACTCATACTGGGGGAGTGCAGGTGTCCCTGAGAGTGTGACCTCTGACCTTTACTTGCATAACTGCAGGAATGGGGCCTCACTCTCTCCAGGGAAACCTAGGCCCTGGAGGCCGCTTTGATGTGGAAAAAGTCCTTCCTTGTGGTACTGATCTGAACCTGCTTCCCTGAAGCCTCCATGAGTGGGTCAGCTCAATGTGGGGCAGGGGCCATGGTTGGCCCCCCGGGAGCTCTCTTTTCCTACTCGCATAGTAGATGCTCAATAAGTATAATTTAAAGTCATCAGCCACAGGACGCAGTGATGGAGGGCAGCAGAGGGGTTTCTGGGGAGCTGTGCATTGAGGGTCGGGTTCTGGGAACCTGGCAGACATGGCCCCTGCCCTGTCTGAGTGCCCTATCATCTTGTTAACCCCTCAACCATTTGCCACCCTTTTTGTGGGGGGTGAGGGGTGTGGAGCATGTATGCCCAAAGGGAGAGGTTTGAGGCCTTTGAGCAGTCTCGGGTGAGGGTCCGGGGGTCTGTGCGTATCGGGGTGGGCGCAGCTGCCACTGCTGCCACTCCTGCCTCTGCCCCCGAGGGCGCTGTGTGGCTGGGGGAGGGGTACGCAGGGAGCTTGCCTTGTTAGCCTTTGTGTTTAGCCCGTAGGTTTCATAGGTTTCGGGAGAGGAGATGCTGGGGAAGCAAAATTAAAATTCCTCTTTGAGAAGTTAACAACTTCCCAATTAAAGGATTCTTATTTGTGAGATGCCTTAGAGGCCTTTTCAATCAAGAGGCTCTTCTGAATAATAAAAGTCCTTGAGCTGGGGTTGGAGAGAGACGTAGTGGAGTCTGAGCTGCAGACAAGAATGTGGGGGACACCGAAGGTGGGCACCCCCAGCCTTGAGAATGATGGTTGTGTGTGACGGGGGTGGGCTGCAGCTCCTTTCTGCTCAGCGGTGGAGGTGGGGATTGGTATGGGGAGGGTTAAGAGGGGAGGACTAGCCCCACTTCTGCCCTCTGCAGCCCTTAAGCCCCTCTGGCTCCAGACTGAACCCTACATACTGGTGCCCTCTACTGGGAACCCTTGGTCCTTTTTCCACTCATCTGACCCTCAGCTCTTCCACTCAGGCCAGGATGGAGTTGGGAGGAGGTTGCGCTGTGTAGGTGACAGCCCCTAATTGTGGGCATGGCCTGACCTTGTGCTCAGGAACAGCCAGTCTGGATAGGGGGCAGCATCCTCTTGGCTGCTGAGACCCCAGGCTCCCTGGTGACATCCCGGGTGTAGTTTTGTCTCTGTTTAGTAGGTGTGTCCACCTGCCTTTCAGCTTGGTGCCCCTACTCAGCACTACTGGGCTGGTTTTCTGGGAGATCAGATCTGTCCTGCTTGGGGCTGAGTGTCTGCCAGGTGTCCCAGGAGAGCTGCATCCTTAGATGCTGCTGGGGTAAGCCCGCCTAGTTTACTTGAGTGTCTAGAATGTGGAGGCCGCTACTACCTGAACCCCACTTACGGATAAGGAAGCAGAGGCTCGGTGAAGTGAGGTGACCCCTAGATGCAGAGAGGGGTTCTTGCTCCTTTTAAGGGGCTTCTCTTCCCATCTGCCCCGAGGCCTTCCAGGTCACTGAGCAAAGAGGAGCTGGAGGGGACATTGGCCAAGGCCCTCCCCTCAGTGGGCAGCCCGGGCCTTTGCCCCTGGCCGCACAGGGTCCCCCCGCAGCAGTTTCCAAGGTCATTTGAGGAGACCGTGCCGAGGGTGGCTCCGCTGTCCAGGCGGTGTGGTGGGTGGCGGGAGTGTTTTCGGCCCACACCTGCCTTCCTGGCCCCCCTCCCTGGAATGTCCTACTTTCTGGAAGCCACTGCAGCGAGGCTGCCTGTGTAAATACCCAGAACTGTGAGAGCCCGGCCCCTCTGAAAGGTCATCCGACCGTGCAGGTTCTCCCTGGAGTCCTGGGTTGGACCGATAATTGGGAGCGGGTGATGTGCTGGTTGGGGACCGGGAGGGGGCCATCCAGCAGCCTGGGAGAGGGGAGGGCAGGCTGGGTCTACAGACCCTGTGAGGGAGGGTCTGACCAGGTTGGGAATGAGAGACTTTGGATTCAAGCTCTAGTCCTGCCATTTAACTGTTTGTGTGGCCTTGAGAAGTGACCCCGCCTCTCTGGACCCCAGTTTCCTCCTGGGGGGCCTAGAAAGCAGTGGGGCTGAGGTGGTGGGGGTCACACGGGGTAGTGTGTGTGAACTGCAGGGCTGGCGGGTCATGTCTGTGGAATGTGGATTTGTGGACTCTGTCTTAACAGCATCATTTGGTGGGGTTGGTTCACATCCCAGCCCCGGGGTTTGGGCAAGTGCTTCACTTCTCCTAACCTCAGTTTCTGCATTGGCACAGTGGGCATAATGATACCTATTCACATCAGTGGGAGTCCTTCTCCTTGAATCATTTAATGAGTCCATCCTTCCTGACTACCAAGTGGTACTGGGCTCAGTGGCCACAGAATGAGTAGGTGACTATTTTTGCTTTTGGGTAGCAATGTGAAGTTAGAGAGATTGAGGAGAAATGCTGGGAGTCCAGGAAAGGGAAGGAGATAAGGGCTGGAGAAGTCAGGGAAGGCTTCCTGGAGGAGGCTGGACCTTAGTGTTCAGGAGGATCTGGGGGAGGGGATGGGGCATAGTCAGGGGGTGGGGTGTGGGAAGGGGTTGCAATCAGAGTCCAAAGAGGTCCCAGCCCTGGAGCCCTGGTGGGGGTTGGGGATTAGGAGTTGGGAGTGGGACAACCATCTCCTGATTTAGGGCAGAGGGCATATAACCTGGATCCCAGCACAGAGCCTGGCATGGGGCCTGTGGTGGAGGACAGGGGTTCACTGTAGGGTGTGTGGACAGATAGGACTCCTCAGACCCTGGGGCCTCGGGTGGGAGGTATGAAGGCCTCGTACAGGGCCTGAGAGGAGGTTGGTGGCAGCTACCTGGACTGGCAGGTTGGGCCTGTGGAGATGCTCTTGCTGGAGGTGGGGTCAGCCTAAGGGCAGCCTTAAGCTGGAATTAAGGAAGCAGGGAATCTGGCTTCTCGAGGGTGAAGAGACCAAGAGAAGTGGGAGGGGTCTGTACTGGGTTGGGAGGACCAGCAGACTCACTCTTATCAAGCAGCCACCATGTGCCAGACCCTGAGTCAGGCTTGCTCTGAACTGGGGCTTGCACAACAGCCCAGAGATGGGGCAGCACTTAGCTCATTCTAAGAAACTGGAAGCTAGGCTCAGAGAGGCTCCTCTGAACTCCAAACTTCTAGCCTTTTCATTGGTCCCACGCTACTCCCAAAGACTGGGTTTTAGAGGTGATGACCTCTCAGACTTCCCTGGGTGAACTCTGTAGAGGGACACCCAAATAATCGGTCTTCCTAGACTTTGCCTTCCTTGGTATGCTCAGAGACGTTGAAGGTGTGCCCCAATGCCACACAGCACTGAGGTCTGCAGTCCCTGGCTCCTTGGAGAGGAGGTACTGTGTATCCCCTCCTCTAGAGGGTCCGGTGGCCCCTGCCAGGCCCTTCCAGTTTTGAGGACAGAGAGAATCTTTCCAGCCACAAGCCTACTCATGTGTCTTAGCCACTGAAAGAGGCTTTAAAATCTCAGCCCCAAATTAAAACCTATGTGTGCTTCAAAACAGTGAAAAATTTCCCTAATAAAAGAGAAGGTACACTCAGGCATGTCCTAAATGAATGGAGTGACTTCTGGGATTAATCTAGGATGTATGGGAGGGCATCCAGCTGGGAAAAGCGAGCAATGGATATTGTAACAAATTGTTTGCTCCCAAGAGGAATAATTCTTAATGTGCACGAGCTGCAAGCGAAGGCACCTTGAGTCCTGACAGCTGCCTCACGTTAGCTGGCCCTGAGCGGAGTCTCTGCTAGGGTGGCCTTACCTTTAGGCCTCTGGACCTTCAGTGATGACCTTCCAGCCCCAGAAGCCATTCTGAGTGGGAGTTGGTGGGCCCAGAATCTGACCTTAGAGTCCACACTCCAGGGTCTTCAGAGTCCTGCTGCCCTCCCCTGCTCTGTGCCCTTGGCCGGGTGGTTCGGGGGCTGTGCTTGATAAGTGGCATTCCTCCTTCCCTGCAGACTTCCCGAGTCTCGGGCCTGCACATTCCCCCACCTCAGACCATCCCGGGGACTCTCCACACAGACTCGCTCTCTGCCTGCCTCAGTTTACCTGTCCGGGGCTTGGGCGACTGCCTCCTCCCCAGCTCCCTTGCCTCAGGCATAGGGATGTGGGAGCAGTGCTGTGCTCCTTGGCCAGCACTCCCAACCTCCTGAAGTGTCTTTGTGCTGAACCTGGGGAAAGGGGAAAATAAAGGAACACGACCACCGAGGTACAAATGTCAGAGACAGGCCTCCTGTGCTCCATTCCCCACTCCCAGCCAAGGACTGACCAGTACAGGGGCAAGAGCCCTGGCTTCTGAGTCAGACAAGCCTGCATCTGGTCCTAGCTCTCCACTTTCCGACCTTGGGACCCAGGTAAATCCACAACCTTTCCGGCTTCCTCATCTGTAAATGGATAGAAAGGTGGGAATCTTTCTATCATCACCGTTGTCTCATATTTTTGAGAGCACGATCTCATTCACCCACAGAACAGTCCTGGGAGATGGGTCCTGTTATTTCCCCCCAATATGCAGGTGAGGAAACTGAGGCTCGGAGAGGTCAAGTAAGTTGCAAAGAGTGGCGGGGCCAGGACTCAGACCTGAGTCTCAGATCTGGAACTGCTTCTTGAAATTGTTTAGAGAAAAGGTTCCAGGTCATAGATGCTGCTCCACAGACCTCACCCCACCTGTTCCCTTTCCTTAGTTGAACAGGTGCTGAGACCTTTCAGAGGCTGGGGCAGAAGACACTGGGGACAGGGAGCCCTGGCCCCCTTCTCACCAGCCCCTCTGGTCTAGAGCTGATCTGTCTTTTCTTTCATTCATTCACTCACTCACTCCATTCATTCATTCATCAAGTGTTTATGAAATATCTCCTAAGGGCCAGGTTCTCTTCTAGGCTGTATGGGTACAGCACTTAGAAGGTACTCACATTCCACCTGCCCTCGGGTGGTTTCCATTCTTGTGGGAGTGGCAGTGAGCCAAACCTCAAATAATTCAGACTGTGCTGAATTTTGGAGGGAAGTAAACAGGGCCATGAAACGGAGTGACTGGGATGGGCTGAGCGGCTTTGGAAGGGGAGGAGTCTGGACAGGACTTTCTGAAAAGGTGACCTCGAATCTGAGAAGAAACGGCGTCCCGGGTGGCTGAACAGCAAGACTAAGGCCTGGAGATGGGAAGGAGCTGGGTGTGTTTGAAGACCAGGAGGAAGACAGCATGCTGGTGGATGCGGAAGGAGGGAGAGAGGGAGGAGAGGAGGGAGCAAATGGGGGCCTCGGAGGCCCTACCAGGAACTGGATTTATTCAGAGGGGTGGCAGGGGCGAGGGAGGGGGAGCTCTGGAGAGCACTAAGCCGGAGAGTGACAGGATCTGATTTGTGCTTTTCACATTCTGTTCTGGCCACCATGGGGAGAGAATGGATTCGAGCCAGTGGCAGGGAAAGCAGGGAGCCTGGTAGGGAGGTGGGTGCTGGGTCTGGTGGTGAGCTGTGGGGTCATGGCCAGGGGTGGCCTCAGGATGGGGAGAAATGGATGGATGGGGGAGATGCTGGAGATGGGCCGTGGGGCGGGAGGGCCGAGAGTCTGGGTCAGGGGAGGTCAGCCTGGCCTGAGTGGCACTGTTTTCTGAGCTGGGATTCTGGGCCAGAAGGAAGCGTGACAGTCCTCATTTGGACTTGCTAGGTGTGAGGTGCCAAGGAGCCATCCAGTGGAGCATCATTGCCCCAGGCAGTGTCGGGATCTCCTGTGTGTCTGTAGACACACTCAAAATGACTTCTTGTGTCTCGTGACACTCGTTCCAAGGTCAAAGGCTTTGCCCTTAGACATCAGGTCATCTCATTGCCAAGTCCATTTTTTCAGATAAGGAAACTGAAGGGCTGTCCCGGAACTGCACACCGCCTTCCTCTAGACCCCCGGCATTGAGAGGAGGGAGTAAGAACCTGAGTGATGACTTGATAGGAAGTTGGCAGGAACACTCGGGGAGCCCGGCGCCATCTCCTGCTGACGCCTGGTGTCTGCGTGTGTGTGTGTGTGTGTGTGTGTGTGTGTGTGTGTGTGTGTGTGTGTACGAGCATGCGCTTGTGTGTGTGTGTGTGTACGAGCATGCGCTTGTGTTGGGCCCATTAACAAACAGAGAAATAAATTAACAAGTATTCAACCCACCAAATGTTCCTTCTGTTCTGTATAATAGAGCACGGGAACATAATTTTCCCCTGGAGCAAATTGCTACAGCTGAACCTGCTCCTCGTTTTCCTCCAAAAACTGCTTAAAATTCTGGAACGCTTGTTGATTTCGGGTCCTCTCCCTTTCTGCCTCCTGTACCCGACCCCCGGCTGCTTCCCTCTGCTGTCCTCATGCCAGACCTTGGAGGAGCCAGACTGTCACAGAGCAAGAGTCCCCGCCCTGCAGATGGGAGGATCTTGGCGGGCAGCAGCTCAGGCTGGGACCGCATACAGGGGGTAAGGGGCTTTTGGAGTGCTGAGTGTGAACCTAATGTCCAGGGTTTCCAGAAATGACCAGTGGCTTCCCACTGAGCCCTGCCACAGGTGTGCTGTGTGACTTTGGGCAAGTCACTGCCCTTTCTGGGCTTTGGTTTCCCCTAGTAAACTGGGGCTGAATGTGCCTGCCATCCCAGGGACCGCACCTTGCAGTGTACAGAGTGCTGTGTAAATGTGAGCCACCTCCTTCCCAGGACACCACGTGCAGGGAATAGGTGCCACCCTTATCGCACTCCTGGGCCCTTCCATGAAGCCTCTGGATTCAGGGACTCTTGCCCTGCTTCTGAAATCCTCTAGGGCACTTCTAATTTTTTTTAAAGCAAGTTAATTTTAATCCACTTTAATTAAACATGTCTTATAAAAATGTATATTTATTTATAGACCTTCTCTCTCTCTGCATATATCCTGATCATTTCTGTCATTCAGAGCCCGGCGCAGGTCCCTACTTCCAGGCAGCACCCTTAGGGGTGGGAGCCTGGGCTAGGGGGAGGCCCTTGCACATTGACTCCTGATTGTCTCGGGCCAGGCTGTGTTACCTTTCATGGTGGCAGAATGGGGAAGTGGGGATCCGGTGCTGAGGAACCATAACATTCCAGCCTGCTACCTCTGTCTTGGGGGGTCTGGCTATACTTTAGAGGACCAGGCAAAGTTTCACCAATCCTGCAACTATCTCTGTGCTCCTCAGCACAGAAACTAAACCCCAAAGAAACTGCTGAGGCTTTGCAGGCCAGACGAAGGATGGGCCTTGGCTGGAGTCCACTGTGTGACCACAGGTCCAGCCAGCCAGGATCTGACCTGTTTTCAGGCCCTAGGATGGCCCCAAACCTTGTCTCCTCCAGGAAGCTCTCCTTGACTTTGCTGTTTGTCTTAGTCTGCTTGACTGCTGTTAAAAAAATACTGGGTGGCCATAACACAGACTGGGTGGCTGAAACAACAGTAATTCGTTGCATGGTCGGGCTCTGGTGAGAGCTCTCTTCCTAGCTTGCAACGACTGCCTTCTCTTTGTGTGCTCTCATAGCTGGCGGGAGGCAGCGGGGTCCTGAGAGGGACGTATTTCTGGTGTCTCTTCATATAAGAGCACTAATCTTACTGGATTAAGGCTTCACTCTGTGACCTCATCTAACCTTAATTATTTCCTCACTCCAAATACAGTCATGTGGGGGTTTAGGGCTCCAACACATGAGCTGGGGGACACAATTCAGCCCACACTGCCATCCCTCTCTCCTGTCCCCTGGCTGCACTGAAGCTGCACACTCTAGCGTTTGTTGTAAACTGTTGGCTTTACTTTTCCCTGAGGTGTCCTCCCAGCGCAGCCCTGGGCATGCTGGGGCTCCCTGTGTCGCGAGCTGCTTCCTGGCTGAGGTCACAATATGAGGGAATTTCTCGCTTCTTCCCCTAGTACCTGTCACGTGGGCCCTATGCCCTGATCTCGGCCCACATCTAGGGTGCTTGTTGGTCACGTGAGGCAGGGGAGCCTCCAGACATCCACACCCGCCACATCCTTCCCTTCAGTGGCCCACTATTGCTCACAGGGAAGAGTTCAACTCCCTTGGCCTGCTCTTTAAGGCCCTTCAGAACTGGCCCTTGCTTGACCCCTTAGGCTCACTTCCTGCCTTCTCCTTTGTCTCAAGTACAGGTCTTATTATTTTGTTCTTGTTTTTGTACCTGCTGGTCCTCTTGCCAAGTATAAAGTTGTCCCCTTATCCAGCCAGTGAACTCCTACTTATCCTGCAAAGCCCTCCCAAGTCCAGTCTTCTGCAACTCCCTGGGCTGAGTTTGTCTCTCCCTCCTCTGAACTCCCGTGGCACTCTGTGCTTCCCTGTCACTGTGTTTGATACCCTAGATGGTCCTTGTCAGGGGCTGAGTCTGGTTCACTGCTAGGTTCTGATACCTCCTCAGTGCCTGGCTCTGTAATTGCCTGTGGAGTGACTGAGTATTTACTGAGCACCTACTTGTCCAGGCACTTTTTTGGACCTAGGAGGCTGTCATCATGGAACTTACAATCTAGCAGAGGAGACAGACATTAAACAAGATGAGTAAGCAAAATATTGTATTGTGTTAGATAGTCAATGTCAAGGAGAAAAAGATGTCAGGGAAGAGGATAAAAGGAAATGTCAGGGATAGGGGTACCCCACTGAGAAGGTGACTTCTAGATAAAGACCTTCATGAAGAAGGTGAGGGAGCCACATGGATAGCTGGGAAGAGCATTCAAGGCTGAGGGGACAGGGGCCCACAGGAGGGAGCATGCCTGGCTTGTTGAGGATCAGGGAGGAGCCTGAGTGGCAGGAGAAAGGGGAAGGAGTGAGAGAGGGATGGAATTGCTGTCAGAGAGCAAATGGGGCCAGAACTTGCAGACTATTGTAAGCACTTTGACTTCCGCACTGAGTGGGATGGGATCCACTGTGGGGTTTCAACAGAGTGACATCTGTGACTTGGGTCCCTCTGACTGCTCTGTTGAGGACACTGTGGAGGCAGGTGCCCAGGGAGGAGGCTGTTACAATAATCCATGAGGGAGAGATGGTGGCTTGGATCAAGTGGTGGCTGTAGGGGTGGCGAGAAGTGGTCAGACTCTGGATAGATTTTGAAGATAAAACCAGAGAGACTTGCTGATGGTGGATCAGCCGTCGCGGGGAGAGAAAGGGAGGAGTTAAATGTTGACTCCACGGTTTTTGGCCTCGACAGGTGGGCAGATGGGAGTTCAAGTACCTGACACAGACAGGATCCGGCCTGGAGTAAAACAAGGCCCTCCGCTGTGATTGTGTGAAGTTTGATGTACCTGTTAGTTGTCCAGGAGGGGTGTTGTGTTGGTAGTTGGTGGCTGTGCTAGGCTAAATAATGGCTTCCAAAGATGTCCATGTCCTGGTCCCTAAAACATAACTTTCCTTATATGGAAAAAGTCTTTGCAGATGTGATTAAATTAAGGATTTTGAGATGGGGAGATTATTCTGGATTGTCTGGATAGGCTCCAAATGCAATCACTAGTGTCCTTATAAGGGGGAGGCAGAGGGAGATTTGACTACAGAGAGGAGAAGGCCGTGTGACCACACTGGCAGAGACTGGAGTGATGTGATGAAGCCAAGGAATGCCGGCATCCACCAGAAGCTGGGAGAGGCCAGGAACGGATTATTCCCTAAAGCCTCCAGCGGGAACCAGCCCTGCTGACAGCTTGATTTTGGCCCAGTGAGACCAGTTTTGGAGTTTTGGCCTCTGAACTATGAGAGAATAAATTTCTGTTGGTTTAAATCCCCGAGTTTGTGGTAATTTGTGACAGCAGCCCTAAGAAACTAATACAGTTGTATAACAGGTTTGGAGAGAGGGTTAGTGAAGCGCTGTCAGTGTCCAGGGCCGCGGAGAGAGGGAGTGTGTGCCCTTCTGAGGGGCATGAGGTCAGAATGCCCACAGTGATGGGTCAAACCACCCTGATGATAGCAGTGACAATCATCATCATCATCCCGCCATGTACCACTTGCCTGGCCCTTGATAGTTGAGTAAATCTTGAACATTTGCTCCTCAGAATCCCCCTGTGATTAAGACTGGAAGTTGGGGAAGGTTGGGGTGAACCCATGCAGTGTGTCAGGCCCAGCACCTGGGCTTCTCTCCTCCGGTGCTGTCTCAGGGACGAGGGCCATCTCTGTGGGGTGGGCTCAAGGAAGGGGCTGAGTCTTCCTGAGGTGGTGGGAACACCTCACCTGGCCAGCCTAGAAGGCTGCTGTGAGCAGAGCCCTTAAGAGCTGGGCTCTGGGGCGAGCCTGCCTGGCTTTGCATCCTGGCTCTTCTACCTGCAAGCCGTGTGGCCTTGGCTTTGCATCAGTGTCCTGTCTGTAAAATGGATATGCTAGTAGTGCTGGTCTTATGGGGTCATTATGAGGCTTAAATTATTACATGTAAACATGTAAAATGCTTAGAACATGTGAGCTCTTAGCCTTCAGGCCTTGGGGACCCAGGACTGTGGGAGATGGAGCTTTGCAGTCCCTGGTTCTGTGTTCAACTCCAGAACAGACCAGATCCCCCTCACAGACCACCTGTGTGATCTTAGAGGCTCAGTTTTCTCCTCTTAACACCAGCTGCTTATTGGTGGCTCATGTGAAAAGGGCCTGTTAATATTGGGGCTCCCAAGTGGGAGGCTTAGTCAGGGTCAGCTCCCTACCCTCCTTCCTGCAAAAGCCCTGAGCTAGTGACCCATTCCCCAGCCCACCTCTACTGTGAGCAGATTCCATCTTAGGGCTTATAGGGCAGTAGTGGGTGCATGGGGAGGGCGGGTGCATGGGGATGGCGGGTCTGGGGACTCTCCAGTGGCCCCTGGCGTGGCAGGGAGGGTGGTCAGGGCAGCCAGATGAAGCCTAAACGCACCCATTAGCGTACGGTGGCTGCATGTTTGCGGCTGTGGTGTCTTCTGCAGCGGCAATGTATTCAGGCCCCATTAGAATCTGCAGGGAAGACATGTGGTGATAGTTACAGCCCAAATCTTCGTCCCCAAAAACAGAGGCAGGGCTAGAGGTTGGGAGGGGGAGGAAGGGGCCAGAATTTTTGATAATGTCATAAACAGAGTATGTTTCCCTGGAAACAGTGGTGGCAGCGGCGCCCCAGGCTGACAGATGTGCATGCCATAATATGGGCCCGTGGTGGCGGTGGCGAGGACATTGGGAGGGAGGGATGGGCTGTAACTCACCAAGCCTGGGGCTCGGGGACAGCCGGCTGTGCTAATGGGGGCATGGTGGGGATGCTGATGGAGGGATGGGGGCTTTGAACTGGGTATCTGGGAGGACAGTGGGGTATCAGCTGCTGGCCAGGGTTTGGGGAAGACCCTCTCGCCTCTGGCCTCTGGCTCAGGGCCAACCTCAGAGACAGGCCAAGCTGGTAGGGAGATATTTTTGGAGTTAGGGGCCTTCCCTAACTCTTTAGAATGGGCACTCAGGATACCCACCCATACAATGTTGTTCTAGGTCCAGAGAGGCACAGACCCAGGGCGGAGTGCTAGAGAGCCTTGGCTCAGGCAGGGGCTGTGTCATAAGGAGCAGTGGGTCTGGTGTGAAGGAGGAGATGACCGGGGAGGCTCGTCGTGCTGGGGCTCAGTGTGGTGGGCCCGTGCTGCCAGAGCCTTTGGGGTCAGGGCTTTACCTAAGTGGTCGCATTTCAGAGAGAGTGAGGAGCTAGCCTTCAGCCACCCAGTCAGTCGGTGCTCCAGCCTGGGCCCCACCTAGGCCCAGAGGGACACTAACAGGATGTGGGAGGCAAGGAGGGACTGGGACTTGGAAAATGGCAGGCTCGGGAGTTGCACTTACTGTCCAGAAATCCCTGAGGACCCAGAGCCCTTTCCCCAAACCCTGACCTGCAGTGAGTACCAACTTCCCGGGGCAGAGCCAGGTCTGGGGAGTGGGATCCCAGTTAGAGCCTCAGATGGACAGGCTGCTTTGGTGGTGGTGAGCTTGCTCTCATCAAAAGTATGTAAGCAGGGGTTCAATGGCCATGGCCAAGTAGACTGGAGAGGGAATTCCTGATGGAGAAAGGAGTGGATTTGGGGCTTGTCCTTCTAGGCCCAAGGCACTGTCATCCTGAATTCTAAGAGATAAGATGGCCCTTGACATGAGCATTGGGCCTGTGGCTCTGTCCCTCTCACAATGTGCATTGCATCCATGTCCCAGGTTCAGGAGATGGGAGAACCGAGTTCTGGTGCCAGCTTGACCCTGGCTTGCTGTGTGACTTTAGCTGGAGGCCTTGGCCTCTCTGGGCAGGAACAAGGAACGCTAAGGCTGTGGGCTGGGAGCTTCTGAAGAAGAACCTTAGGGCCTCATGCTGGGCACTGACTCCAGCCTATCTTGGTGACCTTCCTCTGCAGACAGTTGGACCCTGGTAAAGAGGGAGGCTAGAATCCCAGGAGCACCCATCGGTGATCCCTGTGACCAGGGTCAGGGCTCAGCCCAGGGTCAGGAAGCTTCCTTTCATCTGCCGCCACTGAGTGGCAATCAGCCTGGTGTCCTGTTGGTCTGCTGCTTTCATTACTGATACCAGCGGCATGAACTGGGTGGCAGATAGACTGTGTGTGTGGTGGGCGCCCATGCTCTGCTTGGGGCAGGCACCCGGGACCTTGTGTATGGGTGTGTGTGTGTCTGTGCGTGCACACTGGGCGAGGGGGGTTGGAGCAGGGCTGCCACAGGACGCCCCACAACCTCTGGCGTCCGTGGGAGTGAATGGAATTGGGTGGGGGCAGCTAGCTTCTTGATTCTGCCGTGGAATCTAAACTGGAAGGTGCTTGAGGGGCAGCGGGCCCTGGGTGAGGTGGGCAAGGGGCTGGGGGCTTGGATGGGGACAGTGGGCATCGGGCAGGGGATAAAGACCCGTCAGGCACAGCCGTCGATTCATGTGAGTGAAGGCCCACACTCCCCTGCTCACTTGAGGAGCCAAAAAAACTTTCTGGGGAATTGAGGCACTCTCCCTGCACTCTTACCACCCCCTAGACTGTCCCCACCGTGGCCTCCAGCTCCCCTTGCACATTGTCCCCAGAGAGGGCATGGGCTGGCCTGCAGCCCTGAGGGTCTCAGGTAGGGCAGGAGTCAGAGGCCTTGGGAGCAGCTGAGGAGGGCGGCAGGGTGGGCTGGGCTCTGCATTTGGGAAGCTGGTGGTCGGAGCTCAGGAGGGGTTGGGAGCCCTCCCAGAACTCATGACTCAGTGATTCCCCTGGAGCCGTGGAGGTGTGGGACTGGGGAGGGGTCCTGTTTGTGAGGCTGGCAGGAGCCCGAGCGATGCTCCAGGGATTTAAGGCGGGGGTGGGGGGGTCTGGAGACCACGGAGGAGACGAGACGGATGGGGTCTCTGAGCCCGGGGAGGACAGCTGCTCCTCAGGCTGGTTCCTGGAGCGAGGGCGTTGGAGGAGTGCTCTGCTCTGGACAGGGCTTCTGTGGGGCTGCCCAGCCCTGGGTGAGTTTCCAGGGCTGTGAAGTGAGGGCAGAGGCCCATTTCCTTAAAATCCTCATTCTCCTGGTCTGTGTGACCCCAAGCGAGTGCCTTTACCCCTGAGTATCACTGTACAGCAGTAGCTCCCGTCTCATAGGGCCGTTTGTGCTGGAACATGTGGAGGGCTGGAGAATCAAGCGTTCCTTCCTGCGTGGAGTCAGGCTGGGGTGCGTGGGCTTCCAGTGCGTGGGCAGTGGCGGGGTGCAGTTTGGCCTGCCTCTGTTCAGATCTCACCTACTAGCTGTCACTCAACATCGCTGTGACTAACCTCCTCATCTGTAAAGGACATTGGGAGGGATGACCTTGTGGGGCTCTCATACCAAGGTTAAGAGTCCATTCAGTCAAAACCTGCACATCATAGGTGCTCATTAAATGTAGGCCACCTTTGTTTTAATATCGGAATTGGAAGTGCTCAGCGCTCCAGGCAACCCTTTCCCCACTCCACGCTCTGTTGTTCTGCCTGTGCCAAAGCCTCCCAGGGACATGGTATCCAGGGCTCTGTGGGTCCTAAGTGGTCACAGGGGCCAGTGTCCATAGCTCAGGTGTGGACACTGAGGCTTTAAAGGGAGAGGGCTATTGCAGGAACCTGGGCTCTGAGAGCAAATGCCCACGAACCAGGTGAGACTGAGTGAGTAGAAGGTTGGGGGATGGTGGTGGGGGGAAGAGATTGAAGCCCACCTTCCCGGTCCCCAACCCCCATATTGGAAGCTGGTTCCTGCTAATTAGCACCTTAACCAACCACACTGAGGCTTTCTCCCTGAGCCTGCTCCCAGACAGATAATTACAGTGATTTTTTGGCTTCTGGGGGGCAGCTGGAGGTGGTGGGGGAGAGGGCTTTTCTGGCTTTTTTACTGTCCACAGGGATTTTTAAACCTACCCACTCTTGTCTCATTTGGAGAAGGAAAAAAAAATGTGTTAATGGACCTTTTTCTGCAGCTGAGAAGGACAATTTATGATAGAGGTGACAAACTTCATTTTAATGAAAGGCAAATTCCACTTTATTTTAAACTACAGATTTCCCCCTCATCTTTTTTTCCGATGCTTTAGGGCAGTGAAAGGGGAAGCTGAGGTCTTATGTTGGCAGGACCTGGGGGCAGGCCGACTGCTCAGGCAGGCCTGGGCAGGTCCCAGCTTCAGTCTCACTGGTTTGTCTGCTCACCCTTGTCCTCTCCTTTCAGGGGTGTGCTTACAGGCTCCATTTATTGATGAGGAAGTGGAGTTCAAGAGAGGTTAAAAGACTTGCCCCAAAATGCTTTGGAATTTTAGAGGTTGGTGGGTGACCTTTGAACCTGGGCTGTCTGACGCCTAACTCCATACTCTGACTACTCTGTCTTGCTGCCTGACTCAGAGGGTGTGGGAGTCCAGCCAAAGGTGGACTGTCCACCCAGGTGACTCCCCGGGACAGGGACAGGGACAGGGTGCGCAGGTTAGAGAAGCTGGTAGTGTCTCCTGGCTACTGCTCAGTCCTGGCCCCAGAGCACCTGTGGTCACACTGATTTAGGGGAAGGGCTGCAGGGCTCCCCTTTCTGCGTGGAGGGTGCTGCTTGAGTGGTGTTCTCTGCAGGCCTGGGGGCAGAGTCCACAGTGCAGGTGGGTGTCCTATCTTTCCAGTGGCCTCTGAATCAGAGGAGGGCCCACTCTGAGGATTCTAGCCTCAGACCCTGGAGCCTGGCTAGAGGGGGATGAATCTACTGAACACAGAGAAACTCAAGGCCAGAGAGGGCAGGTGGCCTGCCCAACCCCCATGGCTTTTCAGGGCCAGAGCTGGGACGGGAGAATGTACCCTGTGATCAGGACGCGGAGCTGAGCGCACAGTCTTCCTTCCCAAGTTACGACATCGGTGGAGTGGGCCCGGTACCTGTTCACGTGTAGGCAGAAGGTGGCAGTGGCTTCTGGGGCCCCTGCCAGCTTCCTGCACCTCTCGGGCCCTACTCCAGGCTCCTGGCCAAGCTTCTGGGGGCCTTGAGGCCACCCACCTGCTCCTCCTCAGGGAGCTCCATCAACACTGGGAGCGCTTGTCTTGGAGGGTAGGGCCAGGGTAGGGGCTTCTTTCTACACTCTGAGAACTCTCTGTGCAGAGTCCTCTGGCTGAGAAATCATGGCTCCCAGACCCTTGGTTTCCTAGATCAGAGGGATCTGTTGCAGACCCCTCCCCTCCACTTCATCCCACCACCAGGGACAGCGTGACGTGTGAGGCCCCGTGAGCTGTGGGCTGACTGCACAGCGGCTCCAGTCAGTACACCAAAGTCAGACCCAGCCTACCTCTCATCACTGGAGGCCTTGGGCAGGTCCCCCTTCCCTAAGAGAAAAGCACCTTAGAATCTATCTCCTGCTGTGGTGGAAGGTGTAAATATAATGCTGTATGATGTCGTACGTTAGTCGATGCTCAAAAATGGTGGCAGGTGTAAAATTCCTATAAGCATGAGATTTTAGAATCACAGGCCTTTGGAGGTCCAGGGTCCTCAAATGTCAAGAGGTTGGGAGGAAACTTCTGAGTTCCTGGCCCAACTCAAGAAGGGAGATTGCTCCTCTCGCAGGGCTGTGATGCTGTCTTCCCAACTCTATTTGGCCTCATCCTCTCTCTGATCCTCTTCCTCATCTGTGAGGAGTGATAGATGGCAGAAATGATCTGCCCGTCTGGGCACCCCCACTCCAGCTGGGAGCATCAAGGCTTATTTGCTTCTGGGATGCAGGCTCCAAATCGTATGTTCCCCCATCCCAGTGACCCCCATCTCAGAAGACCACTGGGAAGAACTAAGCTCCCCAGGTCGACATATTTGACTGCAGATCCTAGCCATGATGTGACTGTGGACAAGTTACTAAACCTCTCTGGGCCTCAATTTCTCCACATGGAAAATGGGGCAGATCAGGGTCTAAGAATTAAACAAGCTCATGTATGTTGCACATTTAGCACTGACTGAGCATATAAGGGAAGGCAGGTCTTGTGTGAAGTGCCTGGCACGTAGGAGGTGCTGGATGATGGTGGCTATTTCAGGCCCTCCCCGGGCCCTCTTCCCAGAGACCATCTCTGCTCATGGTGTAGGGTGGAGGAGGTGGAGGAGGTGGCAGTGGATGACAGCTGTCCAGCATTGTCAGGTGTGGCTGCTGTCCACTAGGGGTGGGTGACGGGCTGAGGGGCTGGCTCTCTTCCCTTGTTCTGTCTCCGTGGCAGTCCCCCTCCCTCCATCCTTGGTTGGCTCTGACATTGCCCAGCCCAGCCTGGGGTATAGCAGGGTAGGGGGAGATTCTTCCCATGGGCATGTATCCTCCCTGACCCCTTGCTGACCCTGGCCACTCTGTTGGTCAACAGATCTCCTGGAACTCCTGCTGTGTGCTGAGGGAGGAAGGAGGGAATCCCAAGTCATGGAGGAAGACAGGTCATGGAAGGCTGCTTGTGAGACCAACCTCAGGGGGACCTGAAGTGGGCTCACTGGGCAGGAGAAGGGAGGGCCCTTAGGCAAGTGGCTTAGCAAGAGCAAAGGCCTGGAGGTGGGAATGGGCCACGTGGGGTTTTCTCCCTCTCCTGGAGCTCTTGATGGATTTCTGCTCATCCCAAGGCTGGCTTCAGCATGGTCCCTCTGGGGGCCTTTGCTGACTTTGTGGCAGCTGGCGGGGGCTTCCCACTCTGGGCTCTGCCCTGCCATGAACTGCCTCCTCTATTCCTGCCAAGATGGTGCTAGGTGGTTATCAGCCCCTGGTTCAGCTCCACAGCCCTGAGCTTGGCCTGGGTCTGGCTGCAGCTGACACTGCATGCCAGAGCTCATAACTTGTCCCTGAGAACAGTGGGAACCATGGAAGGATCTTGAGCAGGGGAGGCTTGAATGAAAGCAGAGTTGATGGAGGAAGACAGGGCAGGAAAACACCTGCAATGACGGGGCTACAGCAGGCAGAGAGAGGGCTCAGGCAGAGGGATCCTGTGCCCACACGCTGCTGCCCTGCCCTCCCCTCTCGGCTACGGTGCCTCATCTGACCTGAGTGAGGAATGAATCGAGGGTGTAGATCACCCTGGTGAGGTGGGCATCAATTTCCATTAAAAGGCTGGGCCATGGATTTCTCCCTCCTGCTGTCCTCTGACAAGCCTGGCCCTGGTCGTGGCTGGTGTGATGGGTGAGGAGCAAAGGAGGGGAGACGAGACAGTGCTGGAGGTGGGGTGGTGGTAGGGACTCTCATGCTCCACCCTCCCCACCACCTATTCCTTTCCCCCCTCCTTCCAGCCAGGGCACTCATATCCCTGTCACCATCTCAGCCTGCCCCTCAGTGTCTTCATGCAGAAATCAGAGTTCTCCTTCCACAGACCTCGTTCTCTTCCTTCATGGCTCTCCCCACAATTTGTATTTATTGCTTTATTTGCTTAATTTGCTGCTGCCTTGTTCACAGCCCTGATGCCTGGGACAGAGGAGGCGCTCAATAACTATTTGTTAAATGAGAAGTAGAAAGAAAAGCTCAGTGGACTGCTGGCTCGGGCAGACCCCCCACCCCCAGGAAGCCCCCAACCACGGAGAAGAGGAGGAGGAAGAGGAAGCTGAGGGCCTCCCTGTCTGCCCCTTTGAGGGGGGGTGGGGGTGGGCAGGTACTGAGACCCAGCAAGGGTGGCGGCAGGAGCTGGCCAGGAGGCTGGGGTGCTGGTGCCTGGGGTGCAGGGACAGTGAACATTCACAGGTTAGGGCAGAGGATGGGGTGTTCAGGGCCAGAGGTGGCCCCACTGGCGGTGGGTGAAGCCATTGTGTTGCTCTGTCCTGAACCCTGCGGTCCTCTTCCCAACCCCCGGGCCACTTGCCACTCCTCTGGAGCAAGCTCTTTCAAATTTTCTGGTGGATTATTTGTGTGTTTACTTCCCTACTTCTAAATAACTGGCGTCTAGGGCTGTTCCTTGGTTTCATTTCAGGCATTGCCTGGTGACTTTTACTATAGAAGCTGAGGATTTAGCTTCATTTGACTACCATCCCGCAGCTTCCACCCCACTCACCACATTTTTGGTTTGCTGAGCTTCCCAGCCAAGCCGTTTAGAATACGCTGATTACTGTTCCTTTCTTGACAGCTCTGTTTTCCCTGGAGTTCATAACTGTCTGTTTCTTGTGGAATTGGAGGGGTAGGAGGGATTAAGTTATTTTTTTTTTTTAATATTTATCACTTATTCAATTCCCAGCTCTCCCCCATTTGGATAAATCTTTGGTCAACATAAACACGTAAAGTACTCTATCAATTTCATCTTCTTGAGGAAGTCTCTCCCCAAGCCTCTGACCTGCTCCAATTTGATTTGTTTAGACGCCTACTGTGGGGCAGGCATGCTGGGATGGCCCCCTCCATTGTTCGGGGTTCCCTTCACCTCCCTTGGGTTGGATCTCTTGCTTCCCTTCTTGGTTGACGCTTTCATTTCGGTGGAACATGTCCTCCAATGGCTCCCAGAAAAGGTGTGTGGGAAGTACATGCCTTGGGACCTTGCATGTCTGAAAACTCTTCCTTCTGCCCCAATCTTGACTGACAGTCTGACTGGGCGTCGTATTCCAGGTGGAGATCTTTCTTCGCAGACTTTAAAAGCGGGCCCTGCCTTAAAGCCGTCCTGCAGCGTTGCTTGCAGGGCTGGTGTGGAGCGCCCAGGGCTGCTCTGACACGGTTCCGGGTGTGCTCCCCGAGTTTTCTTTCTGGAGGCTGGTCGGACCTTCCCTTCCCCTCAGGGTTCTGAGAACTCGCCCTGCTGGGCCCTGGTGAGGGGCCGCCCTTTCAAGCTGGAAGTTCATGTTCTTCAGCTCCAGAAAAGTTTTTGATTTTCTCCTTTATGATTTCCTGACCTCTGTTTTCTGTTCTCTTTTTCTGGAACCCCAACTAACCACATGTGTTTCTCGGAGGGACCCTAACTTCCTTATCTTCTCCCTCCTTTGTCACATCTCTTCATCTTTGTGTCCCTGTTTCTAGGAGATCCTCAGTGTTACCGTTCTACACTTCTAACAGAGGTTTTGGTTTCCGCTTTATAAATTTTAAAGTTCAAAGATTTCTTTTTATTTGCTGAATGTTCTCTTTAAAATATGTTGTATCCAGTTCTTGTTTCATGGATACTATATTTTATTTCTCTGAGGATAATAATAGCTTGCACTTTCTTTTTTTAAGTTTTCTTCTATTCGCATTGCCTGTTTCTGTCAAGTTGGTTTTTTTTTTCTTTTCAGTTTGCTTTCTTGTTTGGGACTCTGTCTTACTTATTAGAGGGTTCCTCAGTGAATTCACTCGGAAGAAATTTATGGAGTGCCGGCTCTGTGCCAGCCCCATTCTGTAGCCCTGAACAAAATGGTCAAAAGCCCTTGAGTTGGTGGAGCTGATGTTCAGATGTCTGGAGATGCTTGGTTGGTAGCTCTTACTTAGGATTGGGGCACTAAACACTGATTGGTGTCCCCTGTGTGGGGGCGGGCTCACCAACTGTGGGTTCTCTGTGGCTGGTTCACTGGGGAGCCCTGATGGCAGTGCCTCCTGGAGCTGAATGGGAGAGGAAGGCTGGGGTCGAGACTGAAATCCAGCACAGAAACTTTCACCTACTCCTTCAGTGTTCCGGATGGTCCCCCACTCTCCCCTCAGCCAGGTGTCTCCCAGTCTTCTCTGGGCAGAGCTGGAAGCTCCTTGGGGTCTACCTGCATCTTTCCTTCTAGCCAGTCCTTCATCCCTATGTCCAGGGCCACCTGGTGCCACCATTTAGCTGAGTGTTTGGGTGGGTTCTGCCAGGTAATAGGACTGGGACTCGCTTTCTCAGCTCTGCCAAGCCAATTACCACTCACCCATCTGCTTTCCGACTTCCAAAATCATGTTGCTGTTTCCTCTTCTTCCATTCTTTGTCCTTTTGGATTTATGTATAAAAAAGATGCTTTATTGTTGTAATGGGGTTTTGGAAAGGAGTGAAGGTAAATGCATGTGTTCAATCTGCTGCAGTTAATCTGCACATCCCACAGCTGCTCCGTTCTCCTGCTGGTGGACATTTAGAGCATTGTCCCTTTTCATTCTTACAAACAAGGCTGCTGTGAGCATTTTACATCCTCCTCGTGCGTGTGTGGAAGTTTCTCTTGGAGTGGAATTGCTTGGTTGTAGGCTATATGCATCTTCAGCTTTACAAGATAAGACCAAATTGTTTCCTCAAATGCTTGTGGCAAGTTCCACTGCCACCAGCAATGAACGAGTGGTCCTCTTGCCCCACAGCCCCGACAGTGCTCGGCCCTGTGACTTTTTAGGTGACTACCGACTTAATGGTTACAGAGTTGTATTGTGTTTTACTTGGGTTTGCTGCGCTGGGGCGAAGTCTTGTCATGCCTTTTGGGTCTCCTCACCCACCAATTGCCTGTTCCTATTCTTTGCCTTTTACAAAAAGTGGGCGATTTGTCTTTATCTTATTGATTTGCAGAGTTCTTTATATAGCCTGGAAGCGGATTTTTTGTCAGCTATATGTACTGCAGGTCTACTCTCCTGGCCTGTCTCTGGCTTGTCTTTTCCCTTTGTGATGTCTTCGGTTGCACAGATGCTTTAAATTTCTATAAATTTAAATAAAGTCAAATTTCTCACCTTTATGGCTTATGCTTTTTATAGCTTGTTGGGAATGAGCATTTTTTAAGGCTCATGATATATATTGCTAAATTTCACTGAGAAAAGTTGTCTGAATCTGCCCTAAGAATGGACAGAGTTGACCAGTGTCTGAGGCACACGAACAGTGGGCATCACTGCAGTGGGCGTGGAGCTCAAGGAGTAAAAAGATAATTAATGAACAACCAAAATGCGTGCAGTGATCAAGGCTTCAGAGTGCTCTGGAGAGAAATGCTTTACTTGAGCCTTGACACTGTCCTAAAAGGCCCCTTTCTTTGTTGTCCTTTGGGGAACTGAGGCCTCCCGCCATGGCCACGTCACGAGTGACTCAGGTTGCAGCTCAGATCCAGCTGTGGTGGCTGGGCTGGGAGCTGAGGAGGCCCCCAGGAGGGTGGTTAATAGGTGTCCAGGTGAGGGGAGAAGGAGCAGCTTGCTTTTTCCCAAGGCGGGGCTACAAGTGTGTTGTTATTGCTGGCAGGGAGTGTTTGTATCCAAATCGAGCAGCCAGGGGAAGTGGGAGGGGTTTTGGGGTCACAGAGCCCTGGGGTCTGTCACTACAGCTCTGTGATCTTAGGCGGGATCTAGACCTCTCTGAGCCTCTCTCCTTTGGGATATAATGGGATGGCCACTCGCTCAGCCCTCAGGAAGCTGGCAGGGCTGAGTGAGGTAATGCAGGTAAAAGCACCTGAAGCTAAAAAGGTTTTTTAATTGGAAGATCTGTTCCCTGCAGAGAGCCACGGGGAATGGTGGGCACCCAGAAGCATGGCTGAGCAGTGGGCTTTGCAGGGAGACCCTCAGGGTTTGGTCAGTAGTGGGGGCTGGAAAAGCCTGGGGGTGGTGGAGGGGGTGGGGCAAATGACCTTCATTTCCTTATAAAAGGTCTTTTCTGAGAAACTCTGATGTTGGCCCAGTGAGTCGGAAGAGGAGAGGAGTGAGCTGTTCACCTCAGGTCGGTGGAGGGTCTGGTGGAGGGACTTGCGAGGTGGGGCTGTGGGAGGTGCTAGGTTGGCCCCTGAGGACCATCCCTTCCCCCCAGCCTCAAGTGACTGGTGTCCCTCCACCCCGCCTCCTCCCCAGGCCTCACCCAGCCCTCCCTGCCTCCCAACCCCAACCTGAGGCCTGAGGGGTTAATTTTGCCGCCTTGAGCCTGGCGTGGCAGTATGCAAATCTATACATTTTCATGAACTGCTTAATTAGGCGAATGTTAATGAGACGTTAATTACTGTTGTGCCCGCGGATCCCACGGAAACGGAGATTATGTTTCTCTTCAAACATCCCGTCTTAATTATAACTTGTGCTTAATTCTGCAGCTTTTGCCAACTGGGTGAGGGCGGGGTGAGGTGGGGCATGCCTGTCTGCCTCGGGGGCGGGGGTGGGTGGGCACATCCCTTTCTGGGATTTCTCTCTCTTGCCTCCTCACCTTTGGTCCTCCATTAGTTTTTTGGCCATCTGTTAAGCACCTACTGTGTACCAATCTGGGTCTTGAAGCTGGTACTGGGGTGACAGAACATCCAGACCCAGTTCCTCCCTCAGGGAGTTCCCAGCCCTGCGGGGAGGCAGGTTTGTGAGTGGATGTGTTACAGTGAAGGCCCCTGGGACAGAGGTAGAGGTGTGAGGCGATGCTTGGCAGAGTGGGAGGTCTTGTGGAGGGAGTGGTATGTCCCTTGGGTGGTAAGTCAGGGAAGGCTTCGTGGAGGAGGGGGCCCATGGACTGAGTGCTGGAAGTGGAAAGGTGTTCACCAGGTAGCTGAGAGATCTGAACGTGGAATCTCTCCTTCCTGCACTTAATTACGGTGGGAGATTATTTACCTGTAATGTCCTGTGCCTGACCTGGACCAGATTAATGGTATTTCTGGAGTCTAGACATCTTAACTGAAAAGAGCACAATCATAGCAGAAAAAAGCTTTTATTTCATTCTGTGTATCTGCACAATTACAACTCAACCTTTTAAACTGGTTATTAGGTCCCCAAATTTGAAAACAGAGAATATCCATCCCGGCTCCTGGGCTATCAGCCAGCCCCTAGGACAGCCTTTGATCATGTGTGGTCCTGTGTCTGGACCGGGCTGCAGAGGCCTGGTCCCTCACAGTTGGATGGCAGGTCCCAGCACCGTCCCACCCCATACACTGGAGCAAATGTTTGGTTTAATAGAATGGTGTGAATTGAACATGGATACTAATTAATAACAACACAAAGTAAAACCGTTGACAATAAAGTCTGTGGTTTGTATGTATGTTCCTGCATTGTATTCCCAATTTGGGTCTAGCTACGAGTCCTGTTAACCCCCTTTTCCTCCTGTGCCTCACTTCCCCCAGCCCCAGGCAGAGCACAGGTTTAGAGACTTGGAACCTTACAACTGGAGGCCCGGTTTGGAGGGGGCAGTCTCAAACTCAGATTCCAGGGAACAGGCAGGGAATGGAAATGAATGAAGCAGGCTGGGTGGGGACTGTGGGGGACCAAAGGGATACCATCAGCACCACCAGATTGTTGCCACGTGTGAATGCAGGCCATGTGTGGCCAGGTTAGATTTTTCCAAGAGAAGCCCAGATTTCTGTGTGATTTATAAAAGTTGGCAACTGACTTGAATCTCTTAAAAACCACTGAGCAGGCCAAGCCAAACATCCTGTTGCCCAGTTTGCAACCCCTGTGTATGGTCCGATCCCTGCTTTTAGATGGCTAGGCACTGAGGCCCACTGGGGCTGGAGTTGCTGGGTGGGGCCCAGGGCACCCTCAGTGGTTGGGCTCACTCTGCCTCCTTGATCCTCTCCACTTCCAGCCCGGGGTGTTAAATGTCACCTCTCCCACCCCAGGGTGCCCTCCAACCCCCACAGGGGAGGCAGTCATCAGGTGTGCCTGAGCGACAACACAGAAGCAGGCTGCTGCGGGGAGACAGGCAAACAGGCGTGAGTCACCGCCAAGCTTCCTATCGAGGAGGGAAAAAAAAGCCGCCTCCTTAGAATTGTCACCCAGGCCCGCCTAGGGAGGGAGGGGGCCTCTTAGACCTGACAGTCACTGTCTGTGGGGTGGCTGCCTTCCGGGCCTTGTGGGTCATGGGCACCGCTGGCACCAGGTGAGTTGTGACATCCTGGTTATGGGATGTGGCTCAGATGCCAGGCTCCCCGCGGGTGTGGCCGGGGGAGACGGTTCGACATGTTTGTTCAGTTATGACTTGTAAAAATAACACAGGAACTCTTTTATTAAAACGACTGCATTACCAATCAACGTGTTTTAATAGGACACTCAATTAGAGCGAGATTTGCAGAGATGCAGACGCCCCCACATAAGCTGGCACCTTTTTTCCCTGTTCCTGGCTCCAATCCATCACTGCCTAATGGGGTCTCCTGTTCTGGCGAGGTGTGAGAGGAAAGCTGCTTTCAGCTTTCCCAGCACCCCCGAAATTGGGGGAGGGGCCCCGAGGGATGCATGCTGAGCACCTGCGGTGCCAGGCCCTGGGCTTGGTGCCTCAGTACACCACCTCACTTCATCTTTGCAGCCACCTTGTGAAGTTGATGTTATTTGGCTCAGTGAGGACACTGAGGTTTTGAGAGTAACTTGGCCATGGCCTGCTGCCCCAGGCCCACCTGAGCCGAGTTGGCTCTGGCAGTGTGGGGTTAGCAGGCTTCCCAGGTCTCTGTCCTCCCTTCCAGCTGCCCTCCAGTCTTCCGCCTGGGCTGGGCCCTTGCCACCTGTACCTCGCCTCCACACCAGCCCACTCTCAGGCCCAAGGACTCTGTGGGCAGCTGGTGGCTTGTAACCTCAGATCAGAGGCCAGTGAAGGGAGGGGGAGCTGTGGGGGAAAGGCATTGTGTGCCTGTGTCTGCACACGTACACATAGGCGCACGCACGCGCATGCACACACGCGCGCGCGTGCGAAGGCGTTTTATTTACTCATGTCACATGCCCGCCCCCTGGGTGCCTGCTACTTACTCCCCTGCCCTGCTATTAAGTGCTTTCCAGGGCTTCAGAGAAGGCCCTGATTTTATTTCTTGCTCATGGCAGGTGGGGTGGTTTGGTCTCAGCCTGTAGCAAAGAGAAATCCTACTGCCTCGGTCAGGGGCCTGGTGGGCTCCCGATGGACTAAGTGGAGCAGACCCACCCTGGGACATCTCACACAGGCCTGGGCTGAAGTGAGGACACGTGGGGCAGGCTGGCCTCACCCAGATATTTCCCCCTCCCCTCTTGTCCCATCCCTGATGACGGTGCTGCTCGTGTTGCCTGAGTACTTCCTCTGTGCCGAGCACGGTATCAGGGGCTTTTCATGGATGGTGGCCCCAGCTAATCCTCCCAAGAACCCTCTAGTGTAGGCACTCTCATCATCATTTTTCAGATGAGGAAACTGAGGCATAGGAAGGGGAAGCAAACTGCCAAAGCCACAGAGTAAGATGGGAAAGCAGGGATTTGAGGCTAAGTGTCTAGCTCTGGAGGCTGTGTTCTTAAAGAGCTCAAGATCTGGCTGCTCCCTTGGCTTGAACTTAAGCCTTGCCTCCTCCGTGAAGCACACCCTGACTGCCCAGCCTTCTCTGAACTCCTCTGGGTTCAGTTGACTCTCCCTAGCAGGGTGGCCATCTCGGCCCTGCTTCTCCTCTGTCTCCCCAGAGCATGAAGATGGACCACAGGGGTGAGGAGATGCCCAGAAGAGGACACAAGAACCCAGCTCCCAAAGCTGGAAAGGACCTGGACAGGGGCTAGTTTGCTCAACCCGCTGCTCTACAGAAAAGGGAATGGAGGCCAGAGATGGGGAGGGGCTCGTCAGGGTGCCGTGAATTAGTGGTGGAGCAGGACTCCGACCTCTGGCTCAGTGCTGTCTCCCCCACACCCACTGGTGCACTGATTTTATTTGAGACAGGGCCAGGATGAGTGGTAGGGGAGAGGCCAGAGGGAAAGCTGGCCAAGATCCCCTTTCCTCTCCATTGCCTCCAATTCTCAAACCATGCAGGCTTGTGCATTTTCAACTTCCCTCTCATCCTTCACCTCCCACCATTTAAGAAAAAAATTGGGAGTCGAGGGGAGGGGCGAGCAGTCGACTTAAATGTTTAAATTAGCCTCACTTTGCTGAAAGCTGGGTGTCAGGATAAATCCATTCCTACAACGTCATATATCTTTTCCTGAGTGGGAAGTTGATGAATAAATGAATGTTCTTCATATATTATTATGGCCTGACACAGCCAAGGCAGGGAGAGGCAGCCCGCCGTGATTAACGAGCAGGTCTTGGCTAACGAGCTGGAGGCTGAGCTCTTTACCAGGGGCCCTGCGCCCTGAGGCCTGTGCCAGGGTTGGGGGCTGAGCCCCAGCTTCTGGGCAATTCCAGACAGCCGTTGCTCATAGGCGTCTATGGCTGCCTTTCTTTTCCTCACCATCCTTCTGTCTGTCCCTTAGGGCAAACTCCGCCCCTTACTGCTTTTCTTTACCCCGTCTTCACACCTTCTGTCTTCTCCTCTGGGGATTTGAAGGGACACCTCTGTGGCTCAGGAGAACAGAAGACTTCCCAGTGGACACCCTGCAGGAAAACACCATAGGACCCTAACACCTACGTGGCGTTTTTAGATCAAAAGCACTTTGACTTGGTCTTCACAATATGTGCATTGACCGATGAAGAAACTGAGGCACAAAGATGGAAAATGACCTCCATAAGGTCTGTGGGGCCCGGCCTCCGCCTGTGTGGTGCTCCCTTCCCCTCCTGTTTTATTCTGGCTCACCGGAATCCCCCTCCTCTCTGATGCCTGTCCCTGGAGTCAACTCCTACACGTGGTCAGTGTCTGATGAGCCCAACCTGAGGGTGTGAAGAGGGAACCCAAACCTGGGAAGGAGGCCGACCGTCCCACAAGAATGGCTGACAACCATTCTTGTTCTGGGGGCTTGGACTCCTGTCCAGTCAGCCCAGAACCAAGACCCTGGGCAGACTACCCAAGAAAACTCTTCTCAAGACATTGTCTCAAACACCAAACCAAGATGATTCCTGGGAATGAGAGAGGTCTCCTGGAGGAGGTGACCCTGAGACAGGGACATAGTTGGGGAGAGAGAAGGGTGAGGGGTTTGACAAAGAGGGAGGCAGCAGGGCCCCAAGCTTCTCACCTTGCTCACGGGTGGTGGGACTCCTTCTCAGGCTTGGGTTCCCGACCCACTCCCCCAGATGTAGGGGTCACAGGTATGGATGGGGAGACCTGCACAGCAGAGGTGGAGCCACTCCCCAGGGGTGGGCTCCAAGGTCTCTCTGAGGTCAGCATGTGGGAGCCTGGATGGTGTGTGTGAGGCAGTGCACATGAGTGTGTGTGGGCCGTGGAGCGCTGGGTGTACGTGCACACATGCGGAGGCGTCCCTAGCCCTGTGGGGAAGATGTGTGGGTGGAAGTCGGGGAGTGCAGGGTCGGTGCCCTGAGCACTTTCCCTAAAGTGGCACTTTTGCAGTCGTCTTTCAAGTTAGCATGTCGACACTGGTGTTCTTAAGACTATGATGAAAAATGTGCAGAAAAAGGAGGGGAAACCAGAAAGATGCCCAGATGAAGGGAAATGGTCATGTTTTTACTGCCTCCGCAACCAGCAGTGCTGACCCGGGGCCACCACCCTGGCTTGGCCTCCCCTTCATGGTGTGTGTGTGTTCATGGATGTGTAGTTGTCATTGTGTGTCACTGTGTGTATTGTGTAACTCCGTGTGAGGGTGTGCGTCCATGGCTGTGTGCCACCATGTATTTTGTGTGGTTATGTGTGAGAATGAATGCCTGGCTGTGTCGTTGTGCGTTAGTGCCGTATATGTGGAACTGTGCTTGTGAATGTGGCTGTCAAGTGTCTGAGCTCCTTGGGCCTCGTGTTCCTCATGGCCCCCAGTGAGACTGTGGGTGCCGTAACTGTAAAGTGCCGTTCACACCTGAGGCCTTGTCTGCTGCCACCACACGAGGAGATCTCCATGCAGAGATTGGGACCCATCAGGGAAGAAAGTGGGCTCAGCTAGTTAGGATGTAGCTGGAGGCCTTCCCTGGCCCTTCTGCATGGACATCGGCTTGCATGATCCTGGTAGTTGAGCCTCTGCCTTCCCAGCCCTGGCCTGGACTGGCCCAGAACCCTCCCACCAGCCTTTGCTCAGCCACACTGTGGAAACAGGTTGAGGAGGAGACTAGTCCCAGACCTGAAGGAACCCCCAGTTGCACCCAGGAGACAGAATGTGGAACTTGGGAGCAGTTAGGTTTTAAATCACATTTGGGCAATCAGAGAAGGCTTCCTGGAGGAGACAGGGCTGGAGAAGATCTTGGTAGATTGAAAGAGAACTTAGCTTTGCAGAGAGGAGGAAGGAGGGCAATCTAGGCGGAAGAAACAGCAAGGGCAAATGCTTGGCATCAGGAAGGAGGCAGGAATGTGGAGGAGTTAGGGAGGAAGCCAGGCAGCTGGGCAGAGGGCATCTACAAAGGAGAGGAGCTCAAGAGGTGGACAGAGTGCCTGGCACATAGCAGATGCTCAGTAAAGAGTTGTGACATGAAGTCAGGGATCTAGTTATGGAATTTTCTATGTGACCTTAGGGAAGGTGTTAAGCAGACAGTGTAATTACAGCATAATTACTGACAACAGCTCCGTTTGTTAGGTGCCTGCAGTGTCGGCAGCAGTTAGCCAAGGGTACTTTACCATTTCCTCTTCCAGATAAGGAAATAGAGGCACAGGGAGGTAGTGACTTGCTCAAGTGCTAGCACAAAGAAATGGTGGTGCCAGGATTCAATTCCAGGTCAGACTTCAGAGCCTGTATTCCTCTTCCCACTGTGCCTCCATTTCCCCATCTGCCCTGTGAAGGTCTGGAAGGGATGATGTCAGATTTGGCCACTCTCTGTGAGTTTGAGGAGTGTTGTGCTTCTAGGCTAAGGCCTGGTGACCCCGGAGTTCCCTTTTAGCCCTGATTTTGAGTTTGGCCTTCAGGGAACCTGCTCTTTTCTGGTCAGATCCCCAAGACCTCTGGCACGGAGGCCAATGTGGGACGGGGCCTGGGGTGGGCAATAGGGGCAGGACTGAGAGCCCTTTGCAGTGAGAGGCATGTCCATGCTCCTGAAGGGGACTGAGTGCCCAAGTATAGTTCTAGGGGGGTCCTAGCCAGTAGGGAGTGTTTGTGCCTCCGTCTGTGGCCTTCTGGTCCCCTTTTCCACAGACCCGGCCAGCAGAGGGAGGAGCCACACCCTTCTTTTGTGTAGCCCTGGTCAGGTCTAATGCTTCCCACCCACACTGCCTGCCGCGAGCTTCATAACCACCTTGGGAACTGGAGACCCCCGCCCCCTTTTTACAGGGGAAGCAACTGTTTCATAGACGCTTGTGAGGTCCCCAAGGTCCCCAGTGACTGAGGGCACAGCTGAGGCTTGGCTGTCTCTGGGTCCCTGGTGACTCTGGGCCTGGCCCTCTCATGGACTGGGGCAGGGAGGCTGTGCCTCAGGGCGCGGACCCGACCTCTGAGTGGGCAGCCGAGCCGGGGTGTGGGGCCAAAGGGGCTGCTCTGCGGGCCTCATCGTCCTCGGAGCCCCACCCAGCTCAGGGCGCCCAGCACATACCCATGCTGGGACTGCCTCCACAGGCTCAGCCCCTGAGCCGGCTGTGCTCTGGGGGTGGGGCGTCATGTTGCCCTGTCCCAGGGAGGCAGGCGTGCCTAATGAATTAATTAATGTTGGCAAAGCACTTGGAGAGCTCTGGCTGAAAGGTGCTCAATACACACAAATCAGAGTGATTGTTATTACCCGTAATTATGGAGTTTCTGCTGGAGAAATTATTCAGAAGCGGACAGTGGCTGGGCCAGCACAGGGCCCTGCCAAGATCTGCTCCTCAGTAGCAGTGGAATCTGTCTTCCTTTCCTCTCTCCCTTCCTCTTTTCCTCCCTTTCTTCCCCTTTTCCCTGTCTCTCTCCCTTCCCCATCCCTCCCTGCTGTACTTTCTCCCCCATCTCTGGGCCTGCTGCCTGCTTTTCCACAGTGAATGCCTCCTTTGTCTCATCTCTCATGAAGACAGGCACCTGGCACAGCTTGGAGGAGGGGATCGGGTAATAGCCTCTCACACTCTGGAAGTGAGAAGCATCCAGGAACCAAGTCTGTCTTGCCTCCTCAGGGTCCATAAGGAGGTCCCTGTGCCTCCTCAGGTGTGGGGGATCAAGTGTGCTGATGTCTGGGAGGGCACTCTGGTCTGGAAGCTTGGTGCCTGCAAGGCTTGCCTACATTGTTTGCAGAGAGTTTGTGATGCGTGTGCTGCTGTGTGCACACATGGTGTGTGTGTGCGCTTCCAGCTCCTTCTCCATCAGATCATGTTCTCACTGTGGCTCTGGGTCCTTGACTAGACTGTTGGCACCCCAGTGGCTGAAACTGAGTCCCCCTCCCCAAGCCTGAGCATGTGGCACCCATGCTGACAGACCCTGCAGTGCCCAGAACCAGCAGTCCAAATAATTTTTTTCTCAGCTGTGCCTTCCTTCCTTCCCCCAGACTCCAGTCCGCTCTCCGTGGCTGTGTTCAGCTTTTGTACCCACCATCCTCAGAGAGGGCCACTCCCAGGTTCAGCACCACGAACAGCGCCTAGCTCAGCCTGGGGCCCACCATCTCCTCACAGCTGAACACACCCCACTGGCTGTTCTGACTCAAGCCCTGCTTTGTCAGGTAGGGGCACTAAGGCCAAGAGGATGCCAGTGACTTCTCCAAGAGCACAAAGAAACTTAGCATTAGAGCTGACTACAACACTGGTCTCTAAACTCTCCAAGGGTTCCCAGTTGCAGCACATGGAGGCTTTAGAAGGACTTCTTCGTGTTCAGTCAACAAACACTTGTCTCTATACCGAACTCTGTGACAGAGGAGAAATGGAGGCGGTCACATCTCTGCTTTCTCTGTAACAGGATCGGCATGTCAATAACCAAACCACAACAATGAGAGCTGGGCATGGTAGGCACTGCAGAACCATGTGATTTTGTGGGGCCCATAAGAAGTGCTCCAGACAGGAGGCTGAGCAGGTTCCTGTAGGATGGAACAGTCAGAAAGGCCCCTGAAAAAGGTGGCACCAAGCCTGGAGAGGAAGAAAGGAGGGGGAAACAGCATGGTCACTGAAGAGGAGGCTGGCACGAGGCCACCTGTATGTGTGGGAGATGGTGAGAAGTCCATCTCATGGGCTTAGGGCAGGTGGCAGCGATGAGTCTGGGAAAGTAGGCTGCACCCCTGCTGACGGGCTGGTCTCTGCCGTTTGGGCACAAGGGAAGGCTGCTCATCCCATGGGCACTGTGGGATTTCCACCCAGCTCTCCAGTGCTGCAGCCTGGCCTGCCACCAGAGTCCCACTCCTCATTTCTCCTGCCCTCCCTCCTTCACCTGGGGCTGGCCGGTTTCATCTGGAAGTGACAATAGGTGTGGGTTGTCTGTGGGGTCTTTGTGCCTTATTGCTCAGCCTGTGATCTTTCTTATCCGATACAGGCTCCTTTCTCTTCCCCAGCATTTGTCAGAATGATGGGACAGAGCCCCAAAGCCCTGAGGGGAGGCTGGGCCAGAATAGGCCTCTTGCTTCCCATCCATTTGCTCTGTTCCTGCCAGCTGCCTGAGCGTGTTTGCCGGACACTGTGAGGCTATGTTTGGCTTTGGATAATGAAGTAATGTCCTAGCTGAGGAAAGGATGGAGTATCCGTTAATTAGCTCAGTTGTCTACTTTGAGGACAAAAAGTCTTTACTCCTGGGCTCCCGGGACTGGCTACTGTGGGGGATCTGTGGGGGCCAGTAGGGTAGGCAGTCCACCTTGAGGGTGATGGTGAGAGGACGAGAGGGGCCAGGCAGGCAGGGGCCACACAGAGGGAGCTTTCTAGGAATGCTGCCTCCTCCGCCCTGGTTCCCCAGCAGGGCCTTCCTGGCTCAGGGGCAGCATGGGGCAAGGGAAGCCTTGGACCAGATGGACCTGGGGCCCATCCCTAGCTCTGCCACTTGCAGGTCTTGTGACCTTAGTCAAGTTGTTGCTGACCTCTCTGGGTTTTGAGTCATTTTCTCTGAAAAATGAGGCCATGATCTTACTGCCATTTGCGAGGGTGGCTGCTCAGCCTGAGGGTAATAACGAAGCAGAGTGCCTGATGCATGGCAGCGACTCAGAAAACGTTGGAGGCCTCACGGTTCGCCACTTGGGGTCATGCCGTTACTTTGGTCTTGTCTCAGACCTTGTTCATCTTGGGGACGTGTGCCCTGCCTCCCAGCCATCCGATCCCTTGGAAGGATGAGGTCTTCTTCTCATACATTTCCCAGGGCTCAGGAGGCAGTGGGTCTAGTTGAATGGTTGAATTAAAAGGCTGAAGGTTTTGAACTGCCTCCTCCCTTACAGTCCAGGCTCTGGGGCTGGGGTCCTCCCATGTCCCCGTAGGAAGGGGCTGAAAATCAGGTCAAGTGAGCAGAGGGGAGGAGACTGGGATGGAGAGGCCAAAAACACTGCTTCCTCCTCCAGGAAGCCCTCTGGGGATCAGCTGGAGGTATTCCTCTCCTATATGACCCCCTCCCTATAGACTTTCACTGTATTCCTCCCAGGGAATCCTCACTACCCCCACTATTACAGGTCTTATAATCCTTCCCATCTCTACGAGGCTTTTTCTAAGTTCTCTCATAGCCATGACTGTTCAACTCTACAGATGAGATGGATAATTGTAGTAATGGTAATCATAAAAGCAACTAACTTTCATTGAGCACTATGTACCAGGCACAGTTCAAAGCTATGTGTTTTCACCTCTGTACTTTATGCCCACAGGATTAGGTTTACTCCCATTTTACAGAGAAGGAAGTTGAGTCCTGAGGGAGAGAAAGGGCCTCTCGGGGGCATAGCATGAGAAGTGGCAGAGGCAGGCTCACACCTGGCTAGGTCAGTTTAGGCTGACAGTCATGAATGATGTTCCCACACTGTGTCCTGTCTTTTTTCCTGGACACAGGGAGATGATGGGATACACTGGGGCCCTCGAGGAGCTCACAGTGGGAAGGCTGTTCCCAACACACCCCCTCCATGTGTCCCTGTCCCACCTGACCTCCTCCTGGCCCGACTCAGGTGGCACCTGTGTTTTTCCTGTCACCTGGCCAGGTCTCTGGCTCTGGGGTTTCCTCAGGGTGGGCTCCACAAGGGCAGAGGCTCGGGTCTCGTTGGCTGGAGTATTGCTAGCACTTACCGGGCCCTGGCAGGTAGTAGGTGTTCAACTAATACTTGTTTAATGAAGGAATGAGTGTCATTGTGTGGATTAAATGAGACCATGTATGTTAAGTACTTGGTGTTCAACAATATTTACTGAATGAAAAATATATCTTTGGGTAGAATAAAGGAGGTGATGGTGTCAGATGTCTGGCTCATAGTAGGCTCAGCGTATGGGAACAGCCGTAATGGTAGTGTCCATTCTTCTGGAAAGGGCTGGGTGGATGGACCGGAAGCAGGGACAGGAAGTGGGGGTGCGGAAAGAGAGACGGGAGAGAGGCAGGTGCTGGAACCCCAAAGAAGAGGCAACAGTGAGGAGGAGGCTGGTTAGCAGCTGGGGCCCTGACACCCACTCTGTGTGGAGCTGCGGCCTGGAGCGCGTGTGTGTGTGCATGAGTGTGGGCGGGTGTGTGTGTGTAAAACAAATAACTGGGAAATGAATTTAATTATAAGGCACTTTTAATAGCTATTTATATTTAATCCTGCTAATTCTGTGTCTTGTGTAGCCAAGCTGTAATTCTATTCTTCTTACTCAGTTGCTAGTGAGAGTGAAGGGAGAGGGGAGAGGGAGACAGCCCCAGAGGAAGGCAGCAGGCGTCCTCCCACCCCAGGGGTTGGCCAGGCCAGCTGTTGACCCCAAGGGCAGGGAGGAAGGGGCTCACTGGCAAGTCTGTCCCAAGGGAGATCTGGGAAATGGCACCAGCCCTGTCGCTAGGGAAGTTAGTTCATCTGCTTGTGTTTACTCAGCACCTGGGGTGGGGGTAGGGAGCACAGTGGAGAGTCAGGCAGATCCAGGTTCAAATCCAAGTTAAACCATGTGCTTTAACCTCAAGAGAGGCTCGCTTTCTCCATTTGTTAAGTGGGCATAATGTAAGGGGCTATTGGGAGGATTAAATGAGATAGAGGAAGACTGCCCTATAGTTGGTGCTTAATAAATGCTTGTTCCTGTTCTCTCCTTACTCCCCCCACCAACCCCCAAGCTGATCACGTCTCTGTATTTCAACCTCTCTGGCTGCTCCCAGATAACCCTTAGCTCATTGGCAGAGAGAAGGTGATTGACTAACTCGATGACCATTAAATGGCTGGGGTCCTGTCCCTTTTTTCAGAGGACACCTTGGTGATGGCTGGGGGCCTGGGAATGTGGGTGAGTTGAGGGTGGTCTTGCGGGAGGACCCCAGAGGCCCTGGAGCAGCCTCACTGGGCAGCCAGGAGGAGGCCTATGAAGCAGCTGTGGGAGGGGCAAAGAAGAGCCATTTCTATGGAGGGACCTCAGACCTGGCTGGGACCGTTCGGGAGTTAGAGATCCCTCTGCGCCAGGCCTTGCTCAGCTGCAGAGACTCTGGGCCAGCCAGCAGCCTCCACTGAGCCTGTTTGCTTGAGTGAGAGGAAGAACTTCAGGAAGGCTTGCCCAGAGACAGGGTTGTGGAGAGGTGCTCCCCTGCTCCCCGACCAAGGGGATGGCGTTGTGCTAGTTTCCTGGCAGTGCTTCCCATGGTCAGGAAAGGCAGGGGCCTCCGAGGAGCCCTGTAGTGGCAGATGATGCTGGACACAGACCTCCATCCAGGACCGCCAGTGAGAACTGGGCTGGGGCTGGGAAGACAGGGCAGGGATGATCCTGCCAGAGGGAGGCTCAGGGAGGCAGCCACAGCCCCTGAGCGGACCCTATGAAACGAGAGAACATGGCTCTGGGTTCAAATCCTAGCTCTGCCACCTACAGGCTGAGTGATCGCTGGGCAGTCACTTGACCCCTGAGCCTTGGTGTCACCTCCAACGTCTGGCACATAGTAGGTGCTCGGTGCTTCCCCTTCCCTCCGCCCACGTCCTCTGCTGACACGTGGAGGTGGCTAATGATGGAGGGTGTGATTTCTCTCTGGGATTTTCCCTTTAATCGGAGACTGTAATGCCTGTGATCCCCAAAGGAACGATGTTTTCCTTTAATGGTGACATTTCAGGCATGGCGGCAGGTGCAGGGAGATGCTGGGGTTGGGGCTTGCCTGGTTCCTGTGTCATGTGCAGCCACATTCTCTGGCCCTTCTCCACACCCCCTTCCCCAAGGCTCCCTCTGCTCTGTTCACAGGCAGGTCAGTGTCTCGTTAATCTGATTGAGGGATTTGTTCTGAGCACATGCGCCCGTCAGCTTGGGGAAAGCCCGGCCTGGGAATTGACAGACATTCTGATAAAGCCAGGGCCAGCCTGACCTCTGCTCATCTAGGAATTGCGGGGTCACTGGGCAGAAGTAATTAACAGGCACACAGCACAAGTGATTAACCCCAGAGGGAACCTGGGGGTCCAGTCCTTGGGAAGAGTCCCCAGGGATGGGTCTTTTCTGCTCACTAATGCAGACCGTACCTGTGCTCCTGCTCTGACTCATTGTGAGCCCTCATCCACTCGGTCCTACCAGAAGTGGCCATGAGTCCCAGGTGCCTGCCACGTTGTAGCCATGTTGTTAGAGGTAAAGGAGGGGGACAGAGGGACCCAGGCTTGGCCCTTTGGTGGGGCAGTCTTGGACCTGAGCCAGGCTACTCCTGCTATGAAGCAGAGCTTGAAGGCAGGGAGGGTCTGGAGAGGTCCCTGGAGAGTGCAGTCTGAGAGTGCAGGCTGGAGGCCCAGGTTCTAGTCCAAGTTCTGCAGTTGGCTTCCTGTGTGACCTTGGGTAATATGCTGCCCTCTGGGCCTCAGTTTTCCAGTCCGTGCAACGGCAGTTTTGGTCTGGACCAGCTAATCTCTGGACCCCTTCTGTACCCTCCATCTCTGATTCTAAGGAAGCTTAGGGAAGGGGCTGAGCCTGAGGGTGGGGGATGAAGGTGGTTCCAGAGCACAAGGAGCTGGAGAGGGGTGGGAGACAGATGCAATGCTGCCATCCGCTGCGGCCGACACATTCATTAAGCATCTATAAAACCAATACACCCGCCCAGCTCACCTGGCGCACGTGCCTCGGGATTTATTTCTTACTGAATGGTGCCATCCATCAAGTTAGCTTTGCTGCCAGCGGGCGCAGCGTCTTGCCTGAGTCTCCTGCTGGGTAGGGTGCCTTGTTATCCTCCAGGCAGGGCTCGCCTCCCCACCAGCCGTGCTCCTACTCCTGACTGCCCTTTACCCATGCCACCTGACTCCTTTATCCTCTAGGTCTGCTCCAGTCCTCAAGCAGATTGCAGGTTCAGGGTGCTTGAAAGGGTGCTGGGCAATTCTGGGCTGGCTGCTTGGAGGAAGTAGCAGTACTGGTTCTGGACCTGCAAAAATAGCTGGGCAGGAGTTGGACAGATGGAGAGAAGAGTAGGTTCTTTCAGCCTTAGGGTTGGGGGAGGGATAGGAGACCATGGAACGCAGTGGAGGAGGTCCCTCACTCACACCCATGTTCCTTATCCTGACTCGTCCTGTCCTCAGTTCTTATAATCTCCTGTTCTTTCAGGCTCAGGTGCTCTACATCCTTCTCAGGTGGCTCAGGAACCATTGGGTGACCCTACATTGGCCTCCATTCACACAGTATCCCCACATCCATCCCTGCTAGAGGCATGTGGTATATGGCAAGTTCTACCACCAACCAGCTATGTGACTCATCTTTTTGAGCTGTAATCCTCCATAGTTCTGAGAGAAACTGGCAGGTTTCACCGAAGAGAGGGCATTTGAGATGGGGTCCACAGAGTGAATGGGAGGTTCAGTGGGCAGAGACGAGTTACAGTGGCAGGAGGTTCAGTGGGCAGAGACGAGTTACAGTGGCAATGATTCTAGACTGTAATGGAATGCCTGGAACAGTGCAGAAGGCTTCTGTTGGGAACTACTTCTTGACCATGCTGCTGTGGTTAAGAGTGTGTCTGGAGCCAGGCTGCCCCCGCTATGAATCCGGGTACTAGTTGTGTGACCTTAGGTGAGGCACTAAACCTCTCTGTGTCTTGGTTTCCTCCAAGAAAAGGGGGGTAATGATAGTCCCTATCTCATAGTGTTGTACTGATTAAATAACAAATATGAGTACATAGTAACTATTTAATAAAAGTTAGGAACTGTTGTTATTCTTACTGAGGCTCAGCGGGACTAGAGGATTTGCCCATAGACACAGCTTGTGATGAAGGTTCAGGATTCAGACCAACGCCTGTTTAATTCCAAACCTCTGCTCTTTCCTCTACTCGGCATTCCTAGTGTCTGACAGAGGTGCCTGACGTACAACCAGTGTTAAGGGCTCCCTGGAGGTGCTGGACCAGGCTCTGCCCACAGTAAGTTCTCCTCCCTTCCGAGGACCTTACAGTCTCTCTTACTCACTGAGGACCCTCAAGGCCTGGCCTATGACAGGTGCTTAAGAAATACTTGCTGATTGTCTGGCTGCATAAATGAAGGTAGGGCGGACCCCCCACATTGCTCTGAAGCTTGCACTGCTCACTGCATGAGCCCCTCAGACCCCCCTTTCCTGCCTGGTTGGGAGGTACTGCCCCCACCCCCCACCCCACCAGGTTCACAGCAGCACCCTCTGTGGCCCTTGCCATGCCCTCCCAGCTCCCCGCCTTGCTGCTTCCCTCCCCAGAAGCAGGCCTCAGCCTGGGGGGCTTTTTTTCCATTCTGCTCCCAACCCCTAGTCACAGCAAATCTTCAGCCTCTCTCCTGTCTCTCTCTGTCCTCCCTACTTGCTCGTTAAGGAGAGAATAACTCCTAAACTTGATGTCTTTGCCTCTGCTTTTATATGGAGCTATAATTTGACTGTCTAAAGGTTCTTAGAGGAGAGAGAAGAGGAAATCACCCCTCACTCTGTGCCCGGAGTAGACAGTCTTCAGAAGGAATGGAGCAGATCCTACCAACCCTCTTCGGGCTGGGGCTCCTTAGGAAGGGCATCTCAGGGTGGTGGATGGGGTATTGTGTGCGTGCACCACTGACGGGTCTTTTTGCCACCTCCTGCGTTGCCCCATGCTTTCCTGCCAGTGTCGTGGGGGCCCGTGGAAACATGCTGGCGGGGAGGGCGGAGCCTCCTTGTGTCTGGGACCGCAGGATCTGAATGGTCATGCCGGCCCACACTCGGCCCTGAGATTTCCTACACCTGCAGCTGTGTTTTGCTCACCTACTATTTTGGCAGCACCCGTTCCTCTCGCCTCTACCAGAGTTGAAACCGTCTATGCGTTTCACTGTCCTCAGAGCAGCTTCTCACCCTCTGTAGTTTGGTTCCCCTGGTTGCCTTGTGACCTCAGCTCTCTGATGGGCTGAATGAAAGTTATGGTTTTGCAGATCATCCAGCTTTGTCTCATTGCTTGTCTGGGAGCAGCTCTCTGTGTCTTCTACCCGCACTGGTGTCTGTTTCTGGAAGGGGGGTGCTCATGCCCACCTCAGAGAGCTGCTGGGAGGGTAGATGGGCTGCTATGTCAGCCACCTAGATGGTGGCTCTGCAAGACCCTGTCTATGGTGACTCTGCTCCCAGAGGCCGTGGGGAGAAGGTGCAGTGACGGGCGGGGCCAGCTCTGGCTGGGCTGGCTGGTGGAGGGACCAGCCTGGGCCTTCTCACCCCTCAGAGGCTTGGGAAGGAATGTTCAGCTCCACGCATGCCCAGTGGCAATTTTTGTGGCCTGGCCCAAGCTGGGCTTGGGGCTCAGCCAGGTCAGTCAGGTCCCCTGGAGTAGCCCCCCAACAGACATAGCCTCACATTTGCTGATAGCTGGCTGAAGTTCCCATCCTCTGTTTGGATCAGCCCATGAAGCTACTGGGCACAAAGGGTGACACCTAACATTTCTGTGCACCTGACATTCAGGCTCTGCCTGCTGAGTGTGGCCCAAGCCTCTCTCTGTCCCTCTCCCCTGCTAGAATCTCTCCCCCTCTGTCTGAACCTTGATTTCCCCTTGGCCCCTCTCCTCTCTGCGTTCAGCTGAGGTGCTGGGAAGCGTTCTGTTTGGATGTTCTGGGTGAGGCTTCCCTGGTCTGTGTGGGGACCAGGCCTTCAGCCCCCAGCAGCAGGGCAGGGCTGGCTACACTGAGCTTCTACTGCCTCCAACCGGCCCTGATGCCCACAGAGCCCGCAGCCCCAGGGGGCTGCGCTGGAGGAGCTGAGGCGGGAAGCCACTTGCCTGCGGAACCACAAGGTCAGTCTGGGCCTTTCCGTTTCTTCCCAGCAGTGGTGGGCCCTGGGGAGAGAGGCTGGCCACACTGTAGTCTGTGGGGCCTGTGGCCTGCCCCTCCTGGGTGGCCAGGCGTGGTGTCCGGGACCACTCTGGGGGATGCTGAAGGGGTAGGAAGGGACTTTCCTGGGCAAAAGCCCCAAGTCTCTGTTGTGTCCTCAACCCAAGGAGGCTGAGACCTCAGGGCCCAAAAGTGGAGGACAGAAAGCCTGATGAGTCTGGCCAGGCATTTCTTAGAACAGCATGGACTACGGGGCAATGTGATGGATGGGGAAGGGATTGGTTCCTGCAAGGCTCAGGCTGAAGTGGGCTGACCCACGTTTCCAGGAGTCCAGCCATGCCAGAAAACCTGAGGAGGGGCCAGGAAGCAAATCTAGTGGCTTTTTTCAGACTTTGCCCAGGATGACCCCCTGCCTATAGTGCCTTTCCTAGCCTAGCAGACATCTTAGAGAACCACTTCAGGCATCTCTTCACTTCCTAGCCTGGATTCGGGATCCTCCAGTCTCCCATCCCCCTTCTGTTGGCCTCATGGTGTGATAGCTGCCTGCCTTCTGGTCTGCCAGCTTTTCGAGGGAGTGGGGGGTGCTGGTGGACAATGACTCCTTAAGGACCTTTGGACAGCATCCTACCTGCCACCACTGCCTGGCAGCATAGCAGGTGGAAGCAGCTGCTCTCTGAGCCTCCGTTTTCTCCTGTCCAAACTGACTTCTTAAGGGCTACAGGTTAGAGATCAGCTGAGGCAGGCCTCTCTCTTTGGGTGGCCACCTCCTCAGGCCTTTCCTCAGCCTGTTGTCTCTGTGGCCCTGGGTCCCCGATTTTATGTCCAAATCCTCCTTTATTCAGAGCCCTGAACCCCCTCTTCAGGAAGCTCTCCCCGATGCCTTCGGCCCTCACTGCTCTCAGTCTGAACCTTCTGTTACACCCCCGTTTCTTCCTTCTCCTAGGCACACACTCCCGGCGCTTTGAGGGGCAACTGTGCAGACCGCTCAGCATGGCCTGTGTGAGCAGCTGCGTGGTCGTGCTGGGGAGGGGAGGAGCTCACTGGTGTGGTGGGGAGCAGCAGCTTCTGCCCTGGGGCCCCTGAGGCAATGCTTGGGCTGTACCTTGAGCGGGGAGGCTGGGGATGAGAGGATTTGGGTCAGAGTTCAGGCTAGGAAGGGCCTTGAATGCCAGGTGAGGAATCATGGGATCTGCCCTCCCTCTGCAGGTAGAGATCCCTGGGAAGAGGCCCCTAATTGGATGGCACGTTCCTGAGAGCGACCCTTTCTATAATGCCTGGAGCCCTCCACCCGCACCCTCTGCCCTGTGGTTTTCTACTTATTCTGGAGATCTCTGCTCTGAGGACATCGCCCTAACCACTGTACGAGCTCTCAGGGCCCCCGACTTTCCTTTAAAGCCCTCATCCCAGTGTGGAATGGGCTTCTCCCCTGCCCAACACTCCCCAACAGTGTGACCACTGATTGCTCACTGCGCCTTCATGAGGGCAGGAATCAGAAAGGAATGGTGTTCCCCTGAGTCTCCAGCCCCAGCCCAATGCTTGGCATGGGGTAGGTACTCAATAAATGTGATGGATTATGTGACTACACGCAGGGGCACAGAGCCCATGAGCCCCACGCTGAAGGCTGGGCTGACTGGGGAGGGAGAGGCATGGACCTCCAGTGAGGTGGGGCAAAACTGGGCCCCAGTTTGGAGCTGTGCTTCCTTTGTGTGTCATTAGGTGGCTCTTTAGAGGGCTGTTTGCTGGAACAAAAGCCATCTCTGGCAGCGCCTCAGTGGGCGGGCTGGGCCTCACTGGCTCCCTTCAGAAATGCTTTGAGAACAGGTGGAGTGAGCCTACTTGTCACCCCTAGGCTGGCTGGTGACTCTGGGGAGTGGGGGCGGCCCCCAGGGTGGGGGCTGTGGGAGGCAGGGCGATTGGTGGATCCAGCCCTGACCTCAACGAAATTATTTTTAAAACCTAAAAGAGAAAGGGGATATTTTTAACCTTTGTTCCATCAAGGCATCCCAAGGGAAAAAGAAGGGGGAAGGAGGCAGATGGAGAGTTGGGAGAGGGGCATGAGAGGGGCGGGGGCTTCCAGGGGAGGATGAGCAGCCCAAGAGAGCCCTGAGGACAAGCTTTTTTGTCCCCAGTCCTTTTAAATTTTTTAAAAGCTCCAAACAGCAAGAGGGACAGTGGAGTTCATTATATCGAGTTATCTCCTCCGTTTCAGGCAAAGATCAATCTTCCGAGTCTTGCAGCTCCGAGGGGGAAGGGAAAAGAAAGAAAATGGGAGGCGAAGGAAAAAAACTCCCTGGACCAATTTCCGCTGGCTAACACGATTACTTGGCTGCCTGGCAGCAGCGCCAGCTGTTGGCAGGCATACTGGCCCCCTGCCAGTTGTGCTCAGTTGCCGGCTGCCCCCCAAGGCTTCCTCCTGAATGGGACAAGTTGGCAGGTGTGAGAGCCTCAGTTCCCCCCTGGGGCAGGGGCTGCTGGGCCTGGCATCCCAGGGAGGCCTTGGGCCCCACTGGTCTCAAGTGTGCATCCACCGCTCCAGCTGGCCTTGTCTCAGCCTTGTGCCCACTTCCCTGCCTTTGCTCAGAGGGTCCTGCCCTCTGGGTGAGCCTTCTGGTTCCTTCCTACTTCATGTGGGAGCAGATTGTGTAGGAAATAGAAACACAGGCTTTGGAGCCAGATAGAGCTGCCTCTGCCTATTCATTCATCCATCCGTCTATCCATCCATCCATTCATTCAGCAAATATTTACTGGGCATCTGCTATGTGCTGAGCACTGGACATAGTAAGAGGAAACAAGGACACAAATCAGCAAGATAATGTCACGTAGGCATTAAAGTCTATGAAAGATGGGAGAGATTGCAGTGCGTGAGGGGCATTGACCTAGGATGACTAGGAAAGATGAAGGAGGTTCTGTTTGACCAGGATGATAGTCTGGGGGAAAAGCATTCTGGGCAGAAGCAGTAAGGACAGAGACCCCAACACTGGCCAGGGTGGGAGGGAGCCAGATTGCGGGAGAGAGTTCTGAGCGGTGGGCAGGCTTTGAAGAATCTAGACTTGATTCTCTCTACCATGGAAACCCCTTGCTTATGGCTGGAGAGTAAGAGGATTTGATTTGTACCATTATGTGGCTGCTGTGATAGTTTGGGGCCAGGGTAGGAGCAGGGAGCCCAGCGAGGCAAGAGGCTGCTGCAGTCATCCAGGTGAGGGCAGGTGAAGGTGAGCTGGGGCAGCGGGCAGTTTCTGGATGTATTCCGGGGTTGAACTGACATGGTGTGCTGATGGCTTGGGTGTGGGGCGAGAAAGAGAAGAGTCAAGGCTGAGGGAGACATCATTTTGGGGATAAAAATTAAGAGTTTTGTTTTGGACAGGTCTGTTAGATGAGCAAGTTGAGATGACAAATAGGCCTGTGGATACACGCAGCTGGTGCTCAGGAGACAGCTGGGGCTGGAGAGGGAGATCTGAGGGCATGACTGGGATTTAAAACCACAGGACCCACCGGCTGAGACCAGGGAATGTGTAGACAGGAGAGAAAAGAGAACCCCAGCCAGCCTTGGGGCCTTGGATGTTTGTAGGGTGGTGGGGTAGGAAGGGAGGAAAGCCTGGGAGACTCAGCAGGAGAGGCTGAATCCTGGGACCCCAAAGATAAAGTGTTTCACGATGGAGGAAGCAGTTAGCCGTGTCAGAGAGTGACCACTGGATTTGGCAAAACTGAGGTTTCTGGGAGCCTTGATAAGAGCAGTTTTGTAGAGTCGTGGGGATGGAAGCGCGACTAGAGAGGGAATGAGGGCGGGCGGGGTATAAGGGAGTGGAGACTGAGACCCTTACTAGAGCTCTTGAGTTTTGCTATAAAAGGGAGCAGAAAGATGGAAGGGCAGGTGGGTCAAGGAATCTCCCTCCCTCTTTTCCGCCTTTTCTTCCTTCATAATATTGAGGCAAATTGATATGCTATCAGCTGTGTGACCTTCGGCAAGTAGCTTCACATCTTTGAGCCTCAGTTACACATCTGCAAAATGGAGTTGACAACTCAGATGTTACTGGATCTAGTGCCTGATAGGTGCTCCATGAATGGGAATTGTTTTCAGTAAGCATTCACCTGGGGAAATGGTCAGCCTGGCCTTGGCACAGACATTTTTAGAGGACAATTCGGCAGTGAGTATCAAAATTTTGAATGTATATACCCTTTGACCTATTCTTTAGAAATACTTGTACGTATGTACAAGAGGCAGGCTTTTTCCCGGTAATGTTAGAAATAAAAAATTGGAACCCCCTAAGCATTCATCTTGAGAGGTCTGGTTCAGTAGGTAAGGGTATGCCCCCATGGGAACTTCCTCCATGTAGCATCAAACATAATAGGACTCTGTTTGGAGCAGACACTGGCACTTCATTGGCTCAGCCACTCCCTAGGCTTGGTCAGGTTACTCTGCACTTTGGTTTTCTTATCTACAAAATTAGGCTAACAGTAGCACCCATTGGGTGTTTGTTATAAAAATTAAATAGATTAATACATACAGTGCTCAGCCCAGTATTTAGCACATAGTAGGTGCTCAGTGAGTACAATCAGTGATTGTTGTTATCTTTATGTGCAGACAGGGAAAGGTCTCCAAAATCCATTGCTAAGTGAGGAACGCGGTTACACGCCAGCACAGAGGCTGTGCTCGCTGGAGTGTAACCCCATGTTTGTGTCCAGATGTAAACACCTGTGCATCTATCTGCATGTGTGTGCAAATGCACAGTGAAAGTTTCACATCGAGAGGGAGCTGGGACCTTTGGAGATGTGGTTGGGCATAAGAGTGTGTTTACTCTGCAGGTATCTGTATTTGAAGCTCTTAACAAGAGAAAGCTTTCATGAGCAGACATACCTTAGCGATGTTGCGGGTTTGGTTCCAGACCACCACAATAAAGTGAATATTGCAGTAAAATGAGTCACACAAATTTTTTGGCTTCTCGATGTACATAAAAGTTATGTTTACACTACAATGTAGTCTATTAAGTGTGTAATAGCATTATGTCTGAAAAAACAAGATATATACCTTAATTAAAAAATACTTTATTGCAAAAAAAAATGCTAACCATCACCTGAGCCTTCAGCAAGTCATAATCTTCTTGCTGGTGGAGGGTTTGAAATATTGTGAGAATTACCAAAATGTGACACAAAGCCATGAATTGAGCAAATGCTGTTGGAAAAGTGCTAATAGACTTATTCAATGCAGAGTTGCCACAAACCTTCAATTTGTAAAACCCACAAACTCTGTGAAGTGCAGTAAAGTGAAGCTCAATGAAACGAAGCGTGCCTGTACGACTTGTATAATAATACGGCTACAATCTGTGAAAATGGTAAATTAGGTCTTCACCCCCTCCAGGAAGCCTTCCATGACCACACTGGCCCACAGCCCACAGCCATCAGATCTATAAGCCACATTTCCTTCTGTGGCTGCTTTGAGTTGGCTGTGTGCACTTGAGTGTGGTCTCCTCAGTCAGCCTATAAAATCCTTGAGAGTGTGGGCTATGCGTGCTGCAGTCCAGACAGATCTATACTAGCAGTTCTCAAAGTGTGACCTCAAACGGCAGCAGCAACATCACCGGGGAGCTTGTTGGAAATGCCGATTCTCAGGCCCCAGCCTGGACCTGTTGAATCAGAAACTGTGGGGGTGGAGCCCATCAAGATGTGTTTTTGTAAGCCCTCCAGGCGACTCTGATGCATCTACTGGTACTGATGGGGAAGTCAAGGCACAGCGAGGGGAACGGGCCAGCCCAGGGTCATGGGGTGAGCCAGCGACAAAGCTGAGATGACAGGTCAAAGCCCCAGTCGGAGGTGCAGGAGAGGGCCTGGATGCTCCCCAGGAAGGAGGATTTGAGGTTCAGCCCTATATGTCCGGGGGCCAGAAACCCCACAGGTGTCAGTATAGGTGGGGATAGCTGCTCTCTGTTTGGTGTGCCCGTCCCTCAGGGCCCACATGGAGCTCTGGGCCTGCTGCAGGGACTTCCCCTGACCCCCATAACTCTGTCCCTCCGGAGGCCCGTCTCCAGCCAGCTGCACTTGCACTCCTTGGAGTGAGTCTGGCATCCTTAGGCTGCCCAGACTCCTGTTTCCTCTGTCCCAGGCTGTGGGCAGAGGCTTGGTGGGTTGACTGCAGGAGGGGTGGGTGAGGAGTCTGCAGGTCTCTGTCTGACTGCTGTCTCACCCCTTCTTTGCTGTCTCCCTCCAGGTGTCCCTCTGAAGAGCCCTTGATCCTGCTCGCGCCCCCCGAGAGGTAAGCAGCCACTGCCTGGATTGGTGGATAAGGCGGGGCCGGGGGCGTATGTGCCGGGCAGGTTCCAGGGGCCTCTCCTCCACCCTCTCTGCCATCCTTTCTTTTCTTCCATCTCCTGGAGCCCACCTTTTCCACCTCCAGCCATGCTCCTGGGGGTGCAGTTGAGTCACAGGGTGAAAAAGAGAGTTTGGGAATCAGCTTTTGGGAAGGAAAGAGGAGGGTGGCTCCTTGGTCTGAGGGGGTCAGGGTTACGGGTGCTTGGGGGCAGCTGTTGGGGTTCGGGGGCTGCTGGCCTAGGAACCGGCCAGGACTGAGGCTCAGGGATCCTGGAGGCCCCTGACTGAGCAGGGAGCAGAGCTGTGGGCCACTCAGGGGAGGTGGACCGCCTGTGTGGGGCAGGCTAGGGTGTAAGTTGAGGCTGTGGGTGCTCTGGGTGGTCAAGCTCAGGCTTCTGAGCTCTTGTGCTCTGTAGTGCGTAGGCATTTGGGGGACACAGTTCCCAGGCCTGGAGAACACTATTGGACGAGGCGCCAGAAGGTCTCAGGGCAGGTGCTTTCCCTCCCCACCAGCTTCCTGTGTCTCCTCAGACTTCAGTTCCAAGGAGGCTTTGCTGAGTGGATGATTTCTAGGAGGACTCTGGCTTTAATTTGGCGTCAGGGGGCCCAAGTGTGTCTGCTGAATCAGCCTCGCCTCCACACACAGGAGGGAGCGGAGGGGTGTGAAGTGGGGGAGGTGGCACCATCCCCCCCACGCCTTTCACAGCAGCAGCAGTTGGTGGGAAGCAGTGGGAGACTTGAGGGCAGGCCTCCCTGGTCCTCCACCCTCGTCTCCTCTGGCCTCGTCTGGTCTAGTCTCGCTGCACAGCACAGGGTGGGTTTTAACTGAGATAACCAGCTGGAGTTCTACCTTCACCCTCGTCTGCATGACACACTCCCCTGCATTTCTTCATCTGTGAAAGGGGGCTCCTCCCAGTGCATCCTTCCGGGCATTGTGTTGTGTGGAGAAGGCCTGGTACAGAACCTGGCACACAGTTGATGTTCAGTAAATGTTAAAATGCTTGTCAGTTATTTTGCTGCATTGACTGAGTTCTGTGAGCAGAGCCTGGGGCCAAGCATGGGGTGGAACTGGTTATTGGGAAGAGTCTGCAGGACTCTGGGGAACAGAGAAGAGCAGCTCTGCAAAGGCCTTCCTGGGTCATTCTTGGAAGGAAAAACCGTGCCCACTGGACCCAATCTAGGCAGACTGCCTGGAGGAGGGATGTTAATTGTTATTAATTTGCCATGGTTGATCACCTCTTTTAAGTCTACAAGAAACATTTTTCACACTTTAATTAGCTCATTAATCTTAACAACTACCCATGAGAGGGAGCAGATTTTTCCCTTCCTAGAGGTGGAAATGGCGAGGCTGAGAGGTGGGGATGGATCCTAGTGGCCCAGGGAAGATTTGGTTCAGGTTCTTTCTCCAGGTGCCACAGTCTACCCATCACTCCCCGCTGCCCTGCCCATTGCCTCCCAGTTTGGGGCCTCCCAAGGGGAGGGGCATGGTTGGAGGCTACATCCTTGGTCTCTTGGGGGTCTGCCCTCCAGAGAGAATGGTGTGTGTTGCGGGGTGGGAGCTGGAGCCTGCACCAGTCAGTGGGCATGCCTGTCTGGACCAGGAGGACACAGTCAGCAGGGCTGTGAGGTGGAGACACTTGGGTGGTCTCTTGGGCTCCCTCCCTGGGGCATATTCATCCCTCCTGGACATGACCCACTTCCCTCTCCTCTGTGCCTGCACACTGGCAGCCCCTCTGCATAGAGTTTGGCCCCTTTTAGAAGCTACCCCACAGTAACTACCCTCAGCTACTCTCCCCAGCCCACCCACCATCCCTTGAGTGGCCGAGTGGGCCCCAGCCCCCTCTGGTTCCACGAGAGCAAGCTCCAGGCACTTGTCCCAGACACAGGATTCAGCAGCAGGGATAGAGCTGGGAAGAGGCGGGTTCAGATCCATAAGGCTGCCCGCAGAGGCTTGAAGGGATGTCATCCAGCACACCTGGAACTGGCATCTGATGTATGTTTATTTATGACTCGTGGGATGGCCTGTGAAATCTTTGGAATAGAAGAAACCTGTGCTGAATCAGAGCCCATGTGTGTCATGGGTCGGGGGGCATGGGGAGCCTGGCAGGGAGGCATCATGCAAATCTGGGAGCCACAGTTACAACAACAGCATCTGTCAGGGGGCAGGAGGAGCCACAGGTCACATGAGGACACGGGCTCCATCTACAGTCAAGGCTGGCGAGGGGTGTGGCCAGATTTGGCCAAGGCTCTGTCTCACTTGAAGCCACACGAGGTTACCAGGGGTGAACACCTGTCTAAGGGACAAGAAGAGCCGAGGAGGCCTGGAGAAAAGGTCTTACCTGGATTAGCCTGGGGAATTGGGCTTGCCAGGCACCCACCCCCACTCCACTGTCACTGCCAGCGTTCACCGGCCTGACGTTTCGTGTGGGTCTGAGACACGAACCCAAGCTGAGACTGCCCTCATTTCTAAAACAGGGGGACGATGGGGCTGGGTGTCAGGCCTGTGTCCTAACTGACATCCTATTCTTGGGGATGTCATTTTCAGCTTTAAGAAGTCAGAGTGTCTCTGCTTCAAATACTGGTCCGTTTTATTGCCTTTTACCTCAGCTCAACGTGGAAGGGAGACCCCATGGCCCTCTTCCCTCTCCCCACCACACCCCTGGGCATTTCTACAGTGCCTGAGGGTGGGCTTAGCAGGAAAATGTAGAGTTAGGAGCTCAAGTTCTGAGCCAGACCACCCGGGTTCATATTGTTGTCACCACTTGTGAGCTGTGTGACATTGAGCAAGTTTCCTAATCTCTCTGTGCTTCAGTCTCCTCATCTGTGAAATGAGCCCAACAGTCACTTCCTCATAGGGCTGTTGGGAAGGCTGGACGCGATGATGCGTGAGACGCCTTTAAACATGGCCTCGCACGAGGCCTAGCACGCGGTGAGGGCCCCGTCAACGGAGCTGTTGCTCCTGCCAGGATTGGTGGCTGCTTGTTCTCATGGGTGGGGTGGGCAGCTGGCCAGCTCAGGCTGAAGCCAGTGGTATTTGGTCTCAACTCCAGCCCCTGTGGTTGTGGTAGGGGAGGTGGCCTTGACTTCTTTTCTGCTGCCTTCCTCTGGGTACCAATTACTGAGGGCTGCCCGGGGCACTGCTGGGTGTGAGGTGGAGGGAGCCTGTCCCTGCTTTGGTGATTGGTGCTTTCAGCCACCAGGGTGGAGGTGGGCACAGAGGGGTGAAATCCACGTTGTGAGGAGACAGGGAGGCTGCTTTAATGGGCGCAGGGAGGCAGCAGCAGTAATGCTGGGGCTGGGCTGAAAGGCCTGGCAGGTGGAGGTAGGAGGCCGGGAGGAGAGAGGGGAGGGAGAAGGAACTGGCATGTGCCACTTGCCAGGGACCTGGCACAGTTTTCACACACGTAACATCGTTTGTTCCTCATACAGGAGAGATATGCTACTGGCCCTGTTTCCATATAAAAACAGGCCCATATAGGGAGGGTGAGTTGACCCAAGTCACAGGAGAGGCAGAGCTGGGATTGAACCTGTGTGTCCTGTGCCCTGCAGGGCACCCGGAATGGATGGGGCTGTTAGTGTTAGGCTGTCCCGGGCGGTGGTCGTGTGTGGTCCTGGATGTGTGTGCATGTGCATGTATGACCGTGTGTCAGTGTCCTCCCCACTCCGCCACTTCAGCCAGAGCCTCTGGGAAACTGGGGCAGTGGGGCGGCTCTCTACCACCTCCTACGGTGTTGGCACCTGGGGGTGGCTTCCACATTGGAACCCGGTGCCTGGGGGGCCTGTTCTCCCACACATGCCTCCTGTAACTCTGCCCAGCCCCCTCCCCAGTCTATCTGCCAGGAAGGAGGGGAGCCTAGGGTGGGCAGGAAGGTGCCTTGGGATAATACCAATAATTAGGGCTAAGACACTGTATGCCAAGCATGGGTAAGTGATAATTCTATTATCCCAATTCTGCTACTGAGGAAATTGAGACCAGAGGGGTATAATGACCTGCCTAAGGTCACACAGCGGGACAGTTGTGGGGCAGGGTTCTGACCTGGGTGGTGGGGAGGGGCTGGTGGGGCGCGACTCTGGTTTTGCTCAGTGGAAAGTCCCAGGAGGGCCTCTTAAGCCTGAAGAGCCAGAACCCTGTCCCAGCCCTGCTATGGGCCAGACCTGAGAGAGGCATTTGGTAAACGTGACCTCAGCTGAACCTGCCAGCAGGTTCTTACTGTTCTTATGTTATAGATGTGGGAGCCGAGGTTCAAAAGGGGCTCAGGACACTCTGATGCCAAAGTCAGGCTTTTATCCCCATACCCTGCTTCCCCAGAGTGTCTGGTGACCCCCTTTGCCTGCTTGCTCCCCCACTGCTACTTGTAGAGTAAGAACATCCTTCCTCCCACCCCCACCCCCCACGCTCTCCCTGAGGCCTGATGCCTATTAATGCAGCTGGAGGGGAGGGGAGAGCCTGGTCCAGTCTAGACACAGAAGGCCAGAGAGGTAGGGTCAGCCCTGCTTGGGTGAGTAGGGGGCAGGGACTGGGCTCTCTGTCTCAGGGATGTCATATTGAGCCCCCTACGCCCCACCCAGTCAGATGTCCTTTTTACCACTCATGGAGGTATAAGTAATTGTTAAGAGCCTGGGCTGTGGCATTGGACAGCCTGATATGAATCCCAGCTCTAGTATTTACCAGCTGTGTGACTTTCAACATGTTACGTAAGCTCTCTGTTCCTCAGTTTTCTCATGCAGAGAAGGGAGCACAATAGTAGAACCCGCCTGAGAGGCTGTTGGAGGATCAGCTGGAGTGGTTATGGACGTGCCAGGAGTGAGGCCTTTCACATAGTATGCACTCAATAAATTCCAGTCACACTTGTCAATATTGTTATTAGCAGGGCTGTGGAATGTTCTAGGATAAGAGCAGGGCCCTCCCAGCTCCTGTGTGCAACTAGAGGCCAGAGTAAAGAGGGACAGGGCTGGAGCCTGCCTCAGCCTCTCCCGCTGAGGCCGGCTCTGCCCACTCTGCTCCTCTCCTCAAGACCTCTCAGTGTCTCCCCACTGCCTGAGCACTGGCTACAGTTCCCTGTGCCTGGACGCCTGGCTCTCCGCCCTGATCTAGCTCAGCCCATGGGGCTCCCCTACACTCCCTCCCACAGCCCAACTCTGCAGGCACCTGCTGGCCTGGGTGTTCCAACCTCACCCCCCACTAGCCCCTGAGCTGCTCAAAGGCAGGATGGAGTCTTCCCCGCCTCCTTCCCAGGGCCGCCCGGGCTCTTGAGGGAATGAAGGTGCCATAAAAACCTGTAGGGAAGGAGGAGAGAGAAAAGGGACATTCAGCAGTCTCAGGGGATGGGTTCTCCAGTTTGCAAAATGTTGCATATACTCGGCCAAGTCCAGACCTCAGAGCAGCCCTGGGAAACAGGACAGCAAGAGCACAGCAACAGCAGGTGTTGCTGGTGCCGCCGTGTTGCCTGCTGTGTGCCAGGTGCTGTTCGAGGCACTTACAGATCTTTATTTGTTTAATCCTCACCACAACCCGTGTGGCTGTTTCACAGAAGAAGAAACTGAAACAGAGAGGTTAAGTAACTTGCCTGGAGTTACACAACCCGTAAGTGGCCAAGTGGGGATTTGAGCTCAGGCAGCCTGGTTTCAAGAGAAAGGGAAGGGGCCCACTATTTATTACGCTTCCATTATATTCCAAGCACTTGGCACATGCTGTCTCCTTGGCATCTCCTGAGGGCTGGTGAGGGAGTAATGTGACACCCATATTACATATGAAGAAACAGGGGCTGAGAGAGGACGAGGGCTGTGAGGCCACATAGCTGGGAGGGGCTGGACGTTCCCATTAGCTCCATCTGATGCCCGGGAGCTGCCCCTGGGGACCTGTCCTTGGAGGCTGGGAGGAGGGGGCAGGGGTGAGGTGGTGAGGGCTACAGAAGGCCCTGTTCCAGGTGTGGCCATCACTCAGGCCCCAGCCCTCAGCGAGGCTTTGGTCTCTGGCCTGGCTGGGAAATGGGCAAGGTCTACGGGCCAGGACTCAGGCAGGCCCTGATGTGGCCCACCTGCCCCGGGCTGTTGGGGATGTGACGTGGCCATGATGAGCGGGCTCCTGGCAGACTGAATATTAGTCACATTGCCTGGTGGTGGGAGAGGCAGCTGCCTGAAATGCCAGCACTGGGGCAGAATTTGTCACCACTAGGCCTGACTGGACTGGAGGTGGTGACGGGGCAGCCAGGGGTGGTTGGGAAGGGGGCCCAGCCTGAGGGAGGAGGCATAGCCCTGACCTGGTGGTCCAGTTTGAGGGACCTCCTCATTTCCCCCATTTGTATATCTTTTTTGGAGAAAAGTCTATTCAAGTCCTTTGCCCACTTTTTGTTCAGATTATTTGGTTCTTGTGTTGAGTTGTAGGAATTCCTTATATATTCTGGGATTCCTTATCAGATATATGATTTGCAAATATATTCTTCCACTCTCCGTTTCACTTTGTTAACTGTTTCCTTTGACGTAAAGAAGTTTTAAAGTTTGATGTATGTCCACTGGTCTATTTTTGCTTTTGTTGCCTGTGCATTTGATGTCATAGCGAAGAAACCATTGCTGGGTCCATTGTCATGAAGATTTTCCCTCTAGGAATTTTATAGTTCTAGGTCTCATTTAAATCTTTAATCCACTTTGAGTTAATTTTTGTATGTGTTGTACAATAAGGGTCCAACTTCACTTTCTTTTTTTTTTTTTGCACGTGGATGTCCAGAAACTGAACATAGGCTGCAGCAACTGCAAGCTTATTCTTTCCTGTGCAGTATCTATGTATCCAGATTCACTGAGAAAGGGACCCACACCTTTCCCTCCTGGGGGATGGCTGTTGCCCAGGCCCTCCCCTCTTTGGACACTGCTGCACACAGGCCCGGTTAGACAGGGCAGGTGCCTCTGTCCCAAGTGGGGCGATGTGAACCACTGCAGGGATGTAGGCTTCTTCCCCACCCAACTCCAGGGCTGCTGGGGCCTCTGGGTGGATTCAGGGGCTCTGTGATGGGACAGATATGGGTGCCCAGTGTCAGTGCACTCAGGAGGACTTGGGCAGGATCAACAGGCCCAAAGAGTCAAAACTGGACATTGGTCTGTGGGAGGAAGGTCCCCAGCAGGGCCACTTTAGGGCTCTGGCCTCATCTGCCCCAATCTTCCGGTGACTTAGATGAAGGCACAGAGTCCCACATTTGCTCGTGAAAGGTGGTTCTCGCCTCGGGTCCTCAGCTGATGGTAGCTCTGGGCTAAAACCCTCCAAACCAAATGGAATTGTAGAGCTAGAAAAATGAAGTTCTGAACGGGAGCACAAAACTCAATGGCCAGGGGACGCGCGCAGGAAGAGGACAGGAGGACTGCTCCCACACACACTGCGGCAGTGCCGTGCTGGAGTCGGCTCGCACACTGTCTAACAAGGTGTACCCATAGGCACGTGTTCAGGAATTTTGCAAGCCGGTGGTTCAGATGTCTCAGATGTCCTGGCTTCCCCAGGCCTGGCAGATGCAGGCTCCCCCTATGACAGGGCTGCCCATGGAGCCAAGGGTTTGACAACTCTGCCTCTAGGTTTCTGTGTGACCCAGACAGGACTTTCCCCCTCCTGAGCTGCTGTTTCAACATTTGTAAAATGACCATTGTTTCCTTCCCATGGAGGAGCTTTGAGGGTTCAACAAGATGATGGCTGTATGTCTCTCTGTGGGGAGTCAGCTGTGATCAGGGTGGATTGTGAGCCTGAAGTTTCCCAGAGACCATATGTCCACTCCCTGCACTGTATGGGAGGGGAAACTGATACCTGCAAGCTCATATGTCTGATCCAGGACTCAGACTCCAGTCTCTGAATTCCCCACCCAGGGCTCCTTGTCTACTCAGGTCCTGGGGCAGGAAATCAGCTAAGCTCATTTAGATCTGTATCTGGACTGGGTACACCCAAACCAGCTTCTGATATCCAGGAGGGAGCCCCACCATCTGGAGGGGGTAAATCCTTTCACCCTGATCTTCCACCAAAGCTTATATGACCAGTGGCAGGACGAGGAGATGGCCAGGACTCCACCTCCGGCTCTCTCAGGGTAGGTGGCGAGAGGGTCCACCTGCCACCTGGGAAGCACCTGCCATGGGCTGGGTGTGCACTTCATGGAGACCTGCCAGGGTGGGATGTTGGGTGGAAATGGACCAGCCCCTGGCCGTGAGGCTGGAGCCCTTGCCCAGTTGGGGCTCTGGCCAAAGGAAACTTTGAGGTACTTCCTGCCCTTGGGAGCACGTGGCCCTCTTCCATATTATGAAATGGTGGCTTCAAGTGCCTCACTCCATCTGCTCCTCACAGTCGCCCGTGAAGTGGTACGGACCTTATCTCCACTTTACCAGTGACGGAACAGAGCTCAGAGAGGTGAGCTGGAAGCTAGCGAGTGGCTCTGCCACTGGCTTGCTGGTGACCTTCAGCTCTTAGTTCCCCATCTGAACAATGATGATTCAGGCAGATGCATTTGGGCGAAAGTATTTGACTTCTTCTGCTGTCAGAGTATTCGTTGATTTCAAGTTTTGACAAGTCCAAGAAAGGACCTTGGCCACACAGTTTATAGACCAGCAGACTGAGGCCGAGAGAATTACCATTAGGTCCCTGGACGTCATCCCTTTCTCCACCTCACCGCACCCACGCTCTCTGGGAAAGGCCTCCTGGTTGCTCCTGGCCCTCTCCAATGTCCCCGGAGACTTGGGTCAGAGCTGGCAGTCACTGGCAATGTGTGTCTGGCTGTGCGTGTGTGTGCACACGTGTGTGCCAGGTGAGGGGCATGCCTGGAGGGAGCCGGGGCAGCCGAGCAGACCCTGTGGCTGCTGGGGAAGAGGAGGGCCCCCTGCCCCATCTCAGCTGCTCGGGGGGCAGTGAGTGGGAGAAGCCCTGGGTGAGGGTTTTGTGCCCACTATATATAGCTGCTGAGACATGCACACCCAGCTATTTCTGTGTTCTTCCTCCTACTGAGGCAGGGGGAGGGGAGAGAAAGTAGTCCATCTAAAAATATAACCCGGGGAAAATATCACAGCGCCGGAGCCTGAGCCTGAGAGATCTGTCTCGTTCTCTCGCCTGCCGCCCCCGCGCCCCGACTTACCTCACAGCCGCCTCGGCTCCCTTTGGAACCTTCTGGATGTGGCCTCCTCCCCACCCCATGCCACCTTCCCCTGGTGCCCACTGGGTGGGGCTGGGGTCTCCCTGCCTCCATTTCACAGGTGAAGAAACTGAGGACTGGAGAGGGGCCACAGGCTCCCAGACTCGGCACTTTCTGCTCCTGGCCCCTTGGGAGGCCCAGGTGTCCCCAGCGTCTCCCAGCCCTGTTGGGCCTTGGACTTGGGTCGCAGGGTTCAGGCTTGGCCCTGCACTCTCTTGCTGTGACATCTCCCTCTGAGCCTTGATTTTCTCAGCTACAGGGGGACGAAGGTACCGTGCTCCTGGTGGGCGGTGGTGAGGATGGAAGAAGAGGTGCAGCGAAGCCCGTGCCCCGGTTTCGGCAGGTGGACAGCACTCACTAAGTCAGGCCCTGTCGCTGTCGTCCTGTCACCCTTGCCTTCATCCTGGCCACGAGACCCTCTTTTCCCGAGGCCTGCAGTCCTCTCAGCCCCCTTTCCTGAGGCTTTGCCGGGTACAGCATAGTTTAGAAAATGACTTTTCCCCTGAGAGCTTCCAGAAGGCGGGGCTAACTCTTACCAGATCTGCTTCCCTGTGCCCAGTATGAAGCTGGCCTGCCCACCCCAGGCTTCAGTAGCTGAAGACAATTGTATTTAAATTTGTAGAGGAAGGCGGGGCCAGTCTGAGGGTGATTAAGGGAGTTTAAGCACCTGCCTCAGGAAGGCTCCCACTACATGGGTAGGGTCTAGTGGGGTGGGGTATTGCCACCCTCATTATAATGATGGGAACCTGGAGCTCAGAGAGGGAAAGCCATGGTCCCTGGGTCACACAGCTGTGACAGCAGACCTGAAACAGAGGCTGCCTGACTCCCCTGGCATCCCAAGTCCCAGGTGAGGGGTTAAAGGGGCCCCTGACCTGCCTGTCTCCCCTTCTGTGGACAGCAGGAGCCTCTGGGGATCCTCTGTGAAGACTCAGCCCCCTCGTCCCGTGTTCCTTCCTGGTGCTGTACATTGTCTTCCTGCCGCCTGTCTCTGCATCTTGCTGCACAAGGAGCCCAAGGCTTCTGAGGCTGGGAGAGTACACCCCTGGATTTAATGAACACCCAGTAGATGCCTGTGTGATGGTTCAGTGTGAAAATGTCAACCTGTCTGAAGCGGAGAGACTAGTTTACTGAACCCCACATTCTCATCAGCGAGCACCAACTCATAGCCAGACTGGTTTCCTCTGTACCCACCCACTCCCCGCCACCACTGGGTTATTTTGACATCGTATAATTTTATCCATAAATGTTTCAGTGTATATCTCTAAAAAGTAAGGACTTCAAAAAACAACCATAATGCCATCCACACCTTAAAAATCGAACGTTACTGGCACTTGTTATTTATTGCCTGATTCACTCTTCAAAACAGTCCTGAGGTAGGAGTTAGCACTGCCATTTTATAGATGAGGCAACTTGGGGCCCAGAGAGATTTGGTCACTGGCCTGAGGTCACACAGCTGATTAAGTGGCCAACAAGGGATTTGAACCTGGGCTACCTGACTACAAAGCCAGTTCTCATTCCTCTGAAGTCTGCTCCCCGACCCACCATTCCTAAAGAGTTGCCAAGTCTTGTGGCCCCAGCAGGGCTCTGAGCATATTTTCGTTGGGGAGTGTCCAGTTCCTGGGCGTTTTGGCAATGCCAGAGGCCAGCCAAGGCTCAGCACCAGTGTGTGCTCAGAGCGCAGGCTGCAGAGAGGCTGCACCAGGCCAGGAATGAGCTGTCTCCTCCGGCCAGCACTGAGCTTTACGGAGGCATTAACAAGCCATTTAAAAAGCGCTGACAATACACTTTGCGGCTCCTATTTAAGATGTACTATAAAATAAGCACCTTTTCAGGGAGGAAACTACAGCATGTCGGGGTAAAATACACCGTGGTGTCACCTACGCATGTGCCGCCCAGCAGGTGCTGGTGTGCTCCCAGCTTCGCTCTCCTTGGCTGGCCACGGAGGGTGGCAAGTACTTGGTGAGCAGGTGCATTTGGCAGCATCTCCTGCTCTGCAGGGGGAGGAGGAGAGCCGTCTGAAGATTTGGGGGTGTTAGATGTCAGGCTGGGGTGGAATGGGGGTCTTGGGTGGAGGACAGAGGAAGCTACCTGCTCCAGGCTGCCCATCTCACAGATAGGGAAGCTGAGGCCCAGCCTAGGGGATGAAAATCCAACGTCATGCATCCTGAGAGTTGCCCCCAGCAGTTCTCAGGTCCCCAAGCCCGAGGGGGACACTGTACCCACAGTGGGTACTCCTGTGTGTCTCTCCTCCCTTCTCATCCCTCCTCAAACAGACATTCTCAGGGCCCGACTCTTGCTCTGGTTCACCGTCCCCTTAGGCACGTCCCGCCTCTCTCTGGGCCTTAGTGTTCAAATCTGTAAGACGGGGAGAGTGATGCCCAGGTGGGATGAGGGGAGGGGAGAGTCTCAGAGTTTGTTGAGGTGGCCCTTTACCTCCTCCTAGACATGCCCTCAGCAGACACAGGGGCTGTGACGATCTCCTGGATGGTGCCCTGGACAGGGGCTCCCTCTTCCCTCTCTTCCTTTTTTCCTTCCATGAGTATTTCTTAAGCATCTGCCACAAGCCAAGCGCTGTGATGGGCACTGGGGACACAACAGTGAACAAGCAAAACAAAAAAATAAAGTGTCTAGCTGCTTCATGAAGCCTGTAGTTGAGCGGAGGAGACTAAAGCTAAATGAATCACTGTGCTGTTGTTAGGCCACTGGGTACGCACTACCAAGGGGCAGATGTGCGGTGCTGTGAGAGGATTTAAGAGGGGATGGACCAGGTTGGGGAGGTCAATGAGGGCTTCCTTGAGGAGGTGACACACAAGCTGAGCCCTGCAGGATGAACAGATGAGCTGAGAGGGTGGGAGGTGATGACTGGAGGGATGAGAGCAGCAGACAGAGGGAACAGCACGTGAGCTGAAAAGGCTGAGGAAAGGCCAGTGTGGCTGGAGTGGAGGAAGCCCAGAGATGTGTGCTGGGAGTTGTGGCTGAAGGGGCTGGGCCAGGCCTCGGTGAGGGCCATGAAGGGATTTAAGTTGGGATGACGAGGGTTACACACTTAAATTTGTGGTATGAACAGATTTCTGGCTGTTATGTGGGGAAATGGCTTGAATTTGGGTTAAGAGTGGATTGGAGAGGTAGCTCAGGGGTGAAGGTGAGCATGCAGGTTGGAGGAGCTGGTGGCTTGGACCAGGGTGATGGTCTGGGATGCCCCCTCACTGTCTGTTCTCCCCAGTTATTCCTTCTGGGCCTGCTGACCCAGGAAAGTCCCTGCAGGTGTCCGGGAGGGACAAGGACTTGTCATCCAGCAGCGGTTCAGGGGGGTGCCTTTGGAGGTGGGTCTCCTTCCTTCCCTAGGAGGTGGGGAGGCCCTTCTGAGGGATGGGATGTGGGAGAGGGTCGTGGTGCACAGCCCACTGGCTCGCAGCTGCTCCCTCTCTGAAATGCAGCTCAAGAGACAGCCAGGGTGTGAGAGCATGACTGTGCTGAAGGTGTGACATCTGCCTTGTCTTCACTTTGAGATCTAACCTAGGGAGGAGTGGGTGCCCGAGAAGGGAAGGGAGTGAGAGAAAAAAATGGCTCGCTTTACTTAATTATGACTGATTGTGACAGCTTGCATCTTTAGTCTGAAAAGTATCTATGGAGTAAGGACCGCTTTTCTCAATCGGGATAATTATGTTAATTAAAATGCTTTCTTTATAGCAGTTCTGATTAATAAAAACAGTTCCACTGCTCTCTTTAAACACTCTAACCTTCTGTTGCAAGGGGAAGGAGGCCCTTTCTTAGCAATTTATGATTCTTCACGCAGATTTCAAGAGGCGACCTGCTGCTGGGTGGCCTGGTGGCAGGCACTTTGCTCACCCACATGTGGGGATGGATGCAGGGAGAGAGGGCAGGAGAGCCGACCTGGCAGGTGGCTGGACTGGCCATCAGGGGCGGGGATGGGGCACCGTGCTGCTGAGTCTGCTGGAGAATAAAAATACCACTTATTTCTCTAATTGCTGTTTATTTCCTCTGGAAAACATAGGGATAATTAATGAGCTCCCAATTAAGTAAAATTACATATAGGGGAAAGAGGTGCCTGGGCCAGGAGTGGTTCTAGAATTGAGGGGTGAGCTCAGGGGTGCCCCCATCCTGGCCTTGGTGGATGGGAGTGGGGAGAGTCGGGGAAGGAGGGTTAGCTGGGGGTAAGGAGCAGGGGATGTTCCCTGATAAAGTGGGGGTAGTTGTTGATGTGCAGGATGAGAGATGGAGTGAGGGAGGGACAGAGGGAGGGAAGGCAGGAGGGGAGGTGGGGTAACACCTGTCTCCCACTCCCAGGGAAGCTGAGCTGGAAATGAAAGAGAGCAGGGGCCCTGATGACAGAATTCTGCATTCCTCCACTGACACCTTGTGTGACTCTGAGCCTGGCCTCACTATCTCAGCCTCGAGTCCTCACCTCTGCCCAGACCAGAGATCACAGATGCTGCCCAGGGGCAGAATCTGCCCCAGAGGCGCATGCGTGCGTGTGCGTGTGTGTTTGTGTGTGTGTGTTTATGTGAAAATGTGTGTATGTACTTGTGAGTGTGAGTGTATGAGTGTATATGTGTGTGTTTCTCTGTGTGTATGAGTGTGTATATGTGTGCATGTGTCAGTACATGTATGTGTGTAGGAGTGTGTATGAGTGTGATTATATGTGTCTGTGAGTGCATTTATGTGTGTGAGTGTATATATGAGTGTGTATGTGTTTTTGTGTGCAATTGTGTGTTTATTTATGTGTTTGCATGTGTGTGAATATGAGTGTGTATATGTGTGTAAGGGTGAGTGTGACCACATGCACGTGTGAGAGAGTGAGTAAATTCCAGCCACAGAGTGTGGTAAAAATCTCAGCCTACCAATTTTGGAAAGCACTGGGAAGCTTACCATCAAAATCAGCTTTTCTGGCCTCACTTGAGAAGTTAGAAGCCGGGAGCCCTACGTCTGCAGGAAGCCCTGGGTGGGGCTGAATGTTGGCTGCTTCCATTTCTACCCCCGCCCCATTTTCTTTACAGCCTGACTTGGGAGGTGTCTGAGTCGTCAACCCTGGTCTGGAGAGGACTGTTGTGGTTCTGGCGCCCTGTGACTTTGTCAAAGCCCATGAGGATTGGAGGGTGGGGATGGATGGTCTTGTATGGAGAAGGGTCCCAAATAAGAAAGGGGTCATCTCAACTGACCACCATCTCCTTCTGAAAGGACTGAGTAGCAATGAGGTCACAGAGGCCCGGAGCAGAAGTGTCCCTGGCGCTGGGAGGAGACCTGGTGGGGTTCCCTATTGCATTCACACCCAACCATCCCAGTCCTGTTAGCTGCTCAGCACGGGTCAGAGCCCGAGGAGCACAGGCAAGGCTGGAGGCTGGCTGTCTAGAGGAGGCAGAGAGGAGGGGGTTAAAGCAGATGCTGCAGCGGTGAGGCCTGGCACTGGAGAGCTGCCTGCCCCTCATCCTCCCTGCTGTCTCATAGACACCCCCTCCCCAAGTTGCTGTCGCTGTCAGCACCCTGGCCATGCTTCTCATTTACTGAGGACTTTGGCTCCCGTTCTGCTCATGCCAACCCAGGCCCTGCCCCCCAAACACAGACTGGGGCCCTGTCCATCTCCCTGCTCCCCTCTGCCCGCAGCCCAGTCCTGGCTTCGCTTGCTGCTGGGAATGAGGAAACAAGCTGATGGGCTCCTCTCATGTGCTGCCTGGTTGAGAAACAACCTGTTGCAGTCAGCGAGGCTCCTGTAGCCCACAGAGCACGTGGACCAGGAAGGGCAGGGGCTTTTCCAAGGTCACACAGCTTGGAGCCAGGGTCTGAGGAAGGCACAGAGCCCAGGTCTTCTGACTCAGGGTTCTCTCCAGAGAACCCTGCATGCTAGCTCCTGGCCTGCATCTTTAGAGCCTGATATTGGGGTCCAGAGGCTTGCCTGTGTACATGGGTGTGGGCACTCACACATGTATGTGTGTGCCCACATGCCTATGCAATATGTGTGAGGACCCATGAATCAAAACAGGTGTGTGGGCATGTATACACGTGCATATTATCAGGTGCACATACACATGTGGACACATATGTGCACGTGCAGACATGTACTTGCACATGTGTACGTGTGTGGGGAGTGCTCCTGAGTACACACAGCCACGAGCATGCGCATGTGTACTTGTGGCTGTTTAACGCGTGTGTGTGTGTGGTTCTGCCCCTGCGTGTTCACATGTGTGCCTTCCATGTAGGTCTGTGTGTGAGTGGAGGGACCAGGCAAGGCCCCTCCTTGGGCCTGGAAGAGGGGAGCCATCTAGCAGATGTTGACAAATCCTTGTGCTGGGAGCCAGCCCACTGGGGAGGGATGGCACCATCTCTCAAGTTGCTAGCAAATATCCTCTCGGGTGCTGGCTTCCAGGCAGGACTTGGGCCCCACTGGCAGCCCTCTGGGCCTGCAGTCCTTATATGGGGAGAGGATGGGCTGTATCACCTGCCCTGTGATGCCACGGCTCAGATGTGCTGAGGACAGAGCTGGGACCCTCCTTGTCCACTACCCCCGTGATGCCCAGCTGTGGCTGGGGGGGGGCCCTCCCTACATGGCCCACCCAAACCCGGGATGGGCGTGGGGTCTGAGCAACACTGAACAGGGCCTGGGATGGGGGTGGGGGGCTGTCTACTGGGGCTCCCTTCCCACAGAGCAGCCTGGGCCCTGGCACAGAAGGCGCCCTTGCCCCAGGCTCCCAGGGCTGCCCCTTCCTCTTCCCACCAACACGCAGACTCAGGTGGAAGTCAGCTAAGCCCTCGTGGTCTGTCTGCCTCCCCTTCCCTTTCTCTCCCCCTGGCCCCGTTATCTGACAGGCTCCAGGGCTGTCCGTCTACTGAGAGGGAATGTGTTTTCAAAGACAAGGCCATTGCGACCCCTAAGACGTGGTGTGCTAATGGAGGGGTTTCAGGCACTGTGCGCCTCCCAGGGCGCCACTTCTGGGCAGGAACACCCGCTCCCCTCAGGAGACACAGCGGCTCCTGCCTGCGTGCGGTGGCCCCACAGGCCGGCTGGGACCTGGGCCTGCCACCCCCACCTCAGCCTGCCTAGGGGGCTGCCCCCTCTCACCTCCACTGTATTTACGTGTCTATTTTATGATTTCAATTTTTAATGCCTCTGCTCTTTGAAGACGCTTAATGCTTTCGAGTGGAACATTTCCTTCCAGGACCTGAGCGCAGATTGAGGACAGAGCAATAAATCAACTAATAACTGGAACCTCATTTTCTGCTCCATGGCAGAGAGTTAACCCTCGCCTCGCTGCACTCCTTTCCGAGGCAGGCAGCTTTGGGCGACGGGGGCTGGTGAGCCGCGCCGGGCCCCCTGCAGCCCGCTGCTCAGGCTTTCCCACCGCTCCCCTCCTCTCCTCTCCTCTCCTGAGTCTCTCTCCTTCTTGCTCTTGTTTCCCCTTTTCCTCTTCATCTCTGCTATAATTTCTGTCCTGCTCAAAGCAAGCAGGAATAGGGGAGATGTCTGGAGTTGGGGATTGTGGAGGGGACCCTGGGGTGGTGTAAGAAAGCATTTGTTGGGAGCTTTCTAGGCCTGGGCACTGGCCCGGTTTTGCCCTGATTTGCTGTGTGACTTAAGGAGTGCTCAGCCCTCGCCTCCAGGTCACCACTTACATAAAGGGATCTCACCCCATGGACAGACCAGGATTTGATTTTAACATCTAGGACAGACTTGACAGCAGAGGTGGGCAGTGCCTGAGGTTACCCCTTTTCCTCCCTCGCCCACAGTGGCTTGAGGAGGGGAGAGGTGAGGGACTCTGAGGCAGTGGGACTAGTAGTGATGGCTCCTCACTCCTTTTGTGTGCATGCGTCTGCAAGTGTTCACTAATGCCTGCATCTGTGTGTGTGTGTGTGTATTTATGCATGTGTCATGGCCTCCAGGGTCATGAAGCACCACCACTGTTCACCTAGGATGACCCCTGACCCTCTGCAGGACTTGTGAAGGAGCCCACAGTGGGGAATCACATGTGCACTGAGAGGCTGAATAGTGCAGGTCGAGGTTAAGAGCACAGATTCTGGGGATCACACTGCCTGGGTGCAGTTCTGGCTTTGTCATGTACAGATTAAATGAGTTATTTGCCTATAAGGTGCCTGGTACATAGTAAGTGCAATGTAATAAGTACATAGTAAGTGTTTGCTGTCATTATTGCTTAAGACACACACACACACACACACACACACACACACACACACACACACAGAGTGCATGCTCCCCTCCCCCAATCCACTGACCACGAGACAACAGAGATGCAGTGCCCAGAACCACCAGCCTCCAACACCTGGTGTGAACCACAGCCCTGAAGTGAGGAGGAGCCAAGGGTCTATGAGAGCAGCCTGGGGTGGCTTTCTGGAGGAAGTAGTGCCTGTACTAGGTCTCAGTAGGTAGACAGGAGGGTGGACCTGGGCACCTGTTGGGCAAGGGCAGGAAGGGTATTTGGAGAGTGGCACAGATAGATGTGCTTACATTGATTCAGAGGGAAACAAGGAGGGGAAGGACTAACATTTGGTAGGCACATACTGCATGCATACATCTTGTCTCTGAGAAGATGAGGAAACTGCATCTGAGCACTGAGATGTGACTTGCCCAGGGTCACCCAAGCTGTCTGTAGCAGAGGTGGGATTTGAACAAGTGCCTGTTTGACCCCGAAGCTCTACTCTACTCGTGACTCAAGTCCCAGCGCTGCAAGGCTGGAGAAGGGCAGCCAATCCCAGCCCTCCAGCTACGATGTCCTACCCTGTCTGGACAGTTCATCCCATTTTCATATGGTTCCACTCAGGCTCAGCCAAAATCCAGTTGCTATAACTCATCCCTCATACATACACCCCACGCCCCCTCAGCCATGCCCTGCCTGCTGGGCCCACACTGAGTAGGCTGCACCATCTCCTCCCAGTGCCCCACTGATGTGTGAAAGGAATGGAACGTGCCCCATATTGAGTGCCTGCAGTGTGCCAGACATGATGCACGACACCACCACATCCCACAGTCACCCTGTAGAATAGTCTGCGCCAAGCTCTGGTGCATTTGGTGTCCCACACAGCCAGGTCCACCACTGGCACCCAGGGCAATCCGGAATAGAGCTCAGCCCCAAGTATTTGGTTTCCAGAGTACTTAAACAGATGAGTCTACTAGGTTATAATTTTAGCACATTACGGGTGATGTCTTCTTGGGGCCATAAAACAGCAAACTTTTACCGCTGGAAGCCGTTCCAGCAAGACGTGGGGAAATTATCATGTCGTCGAGTCATCTGGGTATCAGTTACTGTTTTGGGGAGAGTGGAGCATGTGGATATTTATAGATGTACACCCTCCCCCATGTGCAGGCGAGCCAGCCTCGTCAGGGGTGGGAGGATGCTGCTGGGGGGAGGAGACCAGGGAGCTCTATCCATTCACTCAGCAAGCATTACTGAGCACCTACTATGCACCAGGCACTGATGTGCAAACCCCCTCAGTCTCCTTCCTCAGTAAGGACGACACTAACAAAATAAAGGCAAACAGGGAATTTGAAATTGCTAATGGTGCAGTGATGGGATGAAGGGGGACACCTGTGAGATGAGGCCCAGCCCGCACCTCAGGTGAGGCAGCACCTGAGAGAGAGCTCTGAGTGGGGAAGAGGAGGCTGTGTGGCAATGGGGAGGGGCCCCAAGTGAGGGTATTTGCATGGGAATCTGGGGCTGTGGGGAGAAGCTGAGATGTTTTCAAGGAGCAATGACCAGCTCACTCTCGATGGGTTCAACAGAGGAGTGACTGATTTGATACATGATTTTAAAAGAGCTCTCTGGCTGCTGTAGGAGGGGCCAAGAGGGGAAAAGGCATAACCCAGAAGTGATGGAGGCTTGGGCCAAAGTTGTAGCTGTGGTGATGGAGAGAGGGAGAGAATTACAGACCTGTTGTAGAGGCATAACTAGGGGTTGGAAGAGGGACGTGAAGGAGGCAAGGAGGACCCCTTGATTCCTGGCTTGAGCCCCTGTGGTCATTTTCTGAGATGAGGAGGACCAGTGGAGGTTTGGGATTGGCCTCAGGTAGGGGTTTGGTTCTGACTACCTCTTGGAGCAGAAATGTCCACTGATGGTTGGATTCACAGCCTGGAGCTCAGGGAGAGGGTTGAGCAGAAGACGGGGAGATGGGAACCAGCAGCTGTAGGTGGTGTTTATAGACATAGTGCAGACCTCCCAGGATGAGATGTGGATGCTGGAGAGAGAGGGTCCAGGCCTGGGCCGTGGGCTCAGCAATGTGGAGAGTTGGCGGAGGTGAAAGAGGGCACGGGAGGCTGGCGGGGCATATTCAGGGAGAGCGAGGAAAGCCAGGTTGGTGTGGCAGCTCAGAAGCTAAGAAGAGGGTTCCGAAAAGAAGGGCAAAGTCGGCCATGGTTGAGGATGCTGTGAAGGTGGGTAAGATGGAGACAGACGCCGCCATTGCCTTTGACAGCAGGGAGGTCATGGGGGGCTGGGATGAGAGAAATGTGAAGGGGTGAACAAATCCAGTTTAAAGTGGGCTGAGGATAATGAATGGAGAGAGAAGGGAGAAAGGGTGTCGTTGACTCTTCCTAGAAATTTTGTGAAGAAGAGAAGAGAAACAGAGTGGGGGCTGGAGGGAGGAGAGTCACAGGAAAGTCCAAAGGATGTATAGAGAAGCCCTGGACACCTTCCGCCCAGCCGCCCTCTGGAGTGATGTTTTGTGTTGCTCTAATACACATCAAAGATCAAACCAGGCCTTTGACATTGGTGCAATCCACAGACCTTATTCAGATTTTCTAGTTACATGTGCACTCGTGTGTGGAGTGTGTGCATGTGTGCAGTTCGGTGTAATTGTATTGCATGTATAGCTTTGTGTGACCGCCACCCCGCCACAATCAAGACACAGAACTGTTCCATTGCCGCAAGGTTCTCTGTGCTGCCACACACCCCTCCCTTCCCACACTGTCCCTCCCCCAGCGCTACCACTGCTTTGTCTTCCATCTCTGTAGTTTTGTTATTTTGTGAGTGTTCTATAAATGGAATCATACAGTATAGAAACTTCTGAGATTGAATTTTTTTTTAAACTCAGCATAATTAAGGAAGGCATTTTTAAAGGATGGGAGATACCAGAACATGATTGCTGGTAGGGGAGGACGATGGACTCATTAGAGGGCAAGATGGGTGATGCGAAGAGATAGCATAGTGGTGGGAGCCAAATTCCCGGGACCTGGGATGATGAGTTTAGACTCCAAGTGGAGCAACTAACCTTTGATGGGCAGCGTGACCCCTCCTCAGACAGGAAGAGGAGATACAGGCGGAGACAGGTGGACTTCTGGAATCTGCAGTAGGCAGATAAGGGAGTTCACATCTCCTGGCTTCTGCTTCCTCTGGGAGTCTGAAGGGAGGGCTCAGCTGAGAGTGACAAATCAGACAGAAACGGGAGGTATGAGGCAAGTGGGGAAGGGGAGACATTGCCATCTAGGAGAGCAGGAAAGTGAGCCAACCGTGACACGAGCTGGGACTGCTGGGCAGCGCTGGGACCACTCGAGGCCCGAGATTTCGAGCTCGCCGAGGGCACAGCCTTCATGGTGAGCTCATTTTCTCCAATCACATTTGACTTTCCAGCTGCAGGTGCCAAGAAGGTGATAGTTGGGTTCCTCCAGATATGGGTTTCATGAAAGTATTGCCAAGGGAGAGGGGGGGCTGAGGTGTTCGAGGGATTTATTGTGCTGTTGGAACATGGAACCCAGGCTAGGCAAAGGGAGTGAGGACGGAAGAGCAGCGAGGGAGAGAGGGAGGGGTAAAGGTCTCAAGCGGTGAAAGAATCATGGCAAGAAGGCTAAGGAGAGGCGCAGGTGGGCCGGGCTGGGAGGCTTGACCAGAGGCTGTGCTGGAGACGAGGGCCAGGCAGTGGCCTGGGGTGGAAGCTAGAGGGCATGGGAGCCAAATGTCACTGGAGGCAGGAGGTCAGGGAACAGAGAGCCCAGGGCTAGTCCTCCCTAGCGTGGTGAAGTCACCCAGAGGATGATAAGGGCTGAGGCTCAGAGGGAGAGCCTTCTGTGGATGAGGGAAAGTGCCAGGAAGTTGGAAGGAAGAGATGGGGAGGCACAGCCCAGTGGGGTAGGCGTCCAAGGGGCAGGGAAATTCTCGGTGGGAGAGGCTTAGAGCTGAGGTCTGGAAGGGGCTGAGAAGTGAGGAGCATGTCGACCTGCCCTGGCCTAGCAGGAACCATCTGCAGAGTGTCACTGTGCACCCAGCCCTCAGTTGGGAAAACAGAGGCCCAGAGAGGTTAAACAGGTTTCTGAAAAGGCAGGCTCTGTGGAAGCTTAGCCAGGGTCCACTTGAAAGTCAGCGGAGTGATGAGGAAGGTAGGTTCAGGAGCTGGCATGTTGCCTGGGTTTGAGTCCTGCCTCCTCTACCTGTAGGCTGTTTTTTAAACCTTTCTGGGCCTTTCTTCATTTGTGAAATGGAGCTAATTGCAGTATATACTCCGGAGGTGGCCATGATGACTGAGTGAGTTAAAACATGCGTCCTGTGAGTCCTGGAGCCAACCCTGTTTATATACAGGAAAAGTGAGGCTCAGAGAGAGGAACTGATTCGTCCAAGCCCCGGTGGTCCCCAGCTTCCCTGCCAGAGCCCATTTCTCTGCTCCGGGGGTACCCCTCCCACTGTACTGCCCCACTTCCCCCAGACACATGCCTCTGTCAGGGTCATCCTGGATGCTCCAGCAGCCCCAGGAAGGAAGCAGGATGAGGGCCTTGTTCCCATTTGGCAGACGGGGAAACCAAGGGCAGGATGGCATCTTCCCTCCCTATGTGTCCCAGGGTGCCAGGGAAGGGTAGGGTCTTTATTATCAGCCAGTGTTTACTGTGGGGGACACGGACACTGTTCCTGTCCTTGTGCCACAGTCTCACAGAGGAGAAAGGACAAAATAATGAGCCAAGTTAGCAGCATTAAACAGTGGAACACAGGGCAAGAAACAATTGCCCAAGGTGACAAGAATATGGGGCTGGAAGACCTCAGAGGGGAAAAGAAAGGTCTGGTGACTGGTGGCAAAGGAGGAGCAAAGGTGGAGCTGGGTTTTGAAAGGTGGTATGAGTTTAGAGAGAGGGGCACTCCAGGGGGCTGTGTGAGCAAAGGCCTAGAGCAGGGGTGGGGAGGAGGCCTTCCGCTAGAGCAGAGGAGGCAGGAGGGCGAGGTCTTGCAGGCTGGTTCCTGCGATGTCTCAATCTTCTCCAAAACTGGTGAACCAGATGTCCCTAAGGCTTGCGAACAGATGCCAACAGTGGGAAATTGGCCAGTGGATTCTCTGTGGCTCAGCACGCCTGAAGCCGCCAGGAGCTAAGACAGAGGGGCCTGCAGGCTGGGAGGCTATTGGCCCCAGGGTGTGCTTGGCCAGCAAGCTCTGCGAAATGGGGCAGCCCCAGCCGCCCCTTGCCCCTCCCAGGTGGGCTGTGTGAGGTGTCAGAGCCCCATGATGTCTTCTTCAGCGAAACAGAAGCTGGCACCAGGAGTGATGGGATGGAGGTGAAGGCTTTTAGCTCCCTGGCAGGGACGCCCAGTAAAAACCCAAGGCGCATCAGAAAACGGAGTTTCAGGAGAACCTTTGATTTAGAGAACAAGGTTTTGGCATCAAACCGCGATCAGAGAACAGAGGCAGCCCGCCACACCGTGAAACTGAACGCTGTAAACCTCATTAATCTGATGCCTCCGTGTTTAAAGCTGCACCTAATTAGAAAGAGCCAAGACTCTCCACTGGCTGGGTGGCCCATTGTTCCCGCTGGACAAGTCACACCAGGTGACTTCAAAGCCCACTCCTCCTGTCCCTCGGCTGTGTGGCGCCAATTAACCAGCATTTAGAGCAAGCTGCCCTGGCTGGTCAGATTGGCTGTGCTCACGCTCCAACAGTTTGGTGCCAGAGCTGGGGGCCTCCACGCTGTTCTCCAGCTCCTGGGACAGACAGAGGAGCCGAGCGCCAGGCTCAGGTGGGGTGAAGGGCAGCCCCGGGCAGCCCCAGTCTGCCCTGCCCTATGGGGCTCAGAGCCTGAAGGAGCTGGAGAAGGCCACAGTCTTTCCTCTCTCCCTTCAACTTCCAGGTCTGGCTCCTCCTGAGAAAGCTCCAGCAAAGGGCCTAGGATGTCCAGCCAGAGGTCGTCACACTTGGTCTGGGGATACCCTCAATGGGTGGCCTGATCTGCCTGAACTCTGGGTCCACAAGGAGATGCCATGTCCTGCCTTCCCTCATTTTTACCCCCACCTCCCACTGTGCCAAGGGCTTTGCACACAGCAGCGGCTCAGTAAGGGTATGTGGGCCAGAGCAGCACCTCTCTTAGCCAAGTGCTGTTGAGAGGCTGGTGACTGCACCAGGGTGCAATGGGCCAGCTGAGCCACTTGGAACCTTCAGGTTTGAATTGGGCAAGGCTTTCAGCAGTGATATCACCTGGGTCCAGAGAGACTGTGAATTTTTCTCTTTTAGAACTACAGTTGAGTCTAGGGACAAGGAAGGCACAGAATGAAGACTCAGGGTCATGAGCCCGAAAGAGCCCAGGACTAGCGTTCGGGATTCCAGGACTGCCGCTGGCATTGACTAGCTACCTTGTGCTCTCGAGCAACTTATTTGCCTTCTCTGGGCCTCAGTTTCCAAATCTGTGGGATGGGAATGATAACTCTTTCCTGTCCAGTTCTCTGGACTGCATACAGTGAGGTTGGATAGGGGTCAGTGTGAACCTGCACTGGCAGCAGGTTGGGGCACTGAGGGGAATGGGGACACTCCTGGCTTGGCTTGCACACCTCTGGGGGTGGGGGTGCTCACCACCTTTTGAGGTTGCCTTTTAAACTGCTGGAGAGTTGTAATTGTTAGAATGGTCATTGCATTAATTTCCTAGGGCTGCCATAACAAATTACTGCAAACCTAGTCGATTAAAACAACAGAAACTTATCTCAGTTCTAGAGGCTAGAAGTCTGAAATAAGAGGTTGACAGGCGTATGCTCTTTCTGAAGATTCTAAGGGTGGAAATTTCTTGCCTCTTTCAGTTTTTGGTGGTGGTTTGGCATTCCTTGGCTTGTAGATTCATCATTCCAGTCTCTACCTCCATCTTCACGGGGCATTCTTCCCTGTTTGTGTGTCTATGCTCAAATTTCCCTCTTCTTATAAATACACCAGTCATTGAATCAGAACCCACCCTAATCCAATATGACCTCATTTTAACTAATTATGTCTGCAGTTGCTAATTACCCTATTTCCAAATAAAGTCACATTCTGAGGTTCCATGTGGACATGAATTTGGGAGACACAATTCAACCAGTACATTCATTTTTCTTCTCCTTATCCCAGACTTCCACCCTGTGACCCTACCTTTATGGGTTCTCCCCTGCCCAGTCCCAGCGCTCAGCCTCCTGTGCCGCAGCAGGGCTCTAGCCTGCTCATGCCCTCATCTGCTCTTCGGGAACACCTGTTGGTGTCGAAGAAACATTTCTGGCAGAGTGTTCGGCTTTCCTCCCAGGGTTTGGCATCCCTCTTTCTTCTCTTCCCACCTTTAGACATGGAACTCCCATTGCTCCACTCCAGGACTCAGCCCAGGTCCCAGCAATTACCAGCTGCTTTTATGTATAATATTATAAACCCCTTCACCTCATTATAGGAAATTTCTTTTGAATGGCCTTTAAAAACCATCTCATTACACAGGAAGAACTGTAATTATCTTGTGCAAGAAGGAGGTTCTGGATGAGCTGATGCCCAGCACTGTCAGAACCACCAGACAGGGTTCACCGCTGGCTGGTTTGGCCACTAGGGGTGAGCTCCTCCTCTCCGCATTTTAATCCTCTCTGATCCCTTTTCTTTTGGGATCTGGGCACCCTCATCTCTATTGGTGGCCTCAGGAGGTCAGAGCCTCCCACGGAGAGAGCAGAGCTGTAGAGTGACCAGGGCTGGGGGCCGCAGAGTGGCCAGGGCTGGGGCAGAAGGCTCAGATGTGCCTACCCTCTGATGGTCAGAGCCTTCCCCAGCCATTCTGAGGGGCTGCCCTCCTGGAGGTTGGAGCTTGCCTGGTGGTCCCAGAAAATCACAGCAGGGGGAGACCCTGGAAGATCAATAAGTCCTACTGCTGCCCTTAGACACTTGCCCAGTCCTCCCCAGCAGCCTCCCGAGAAGGGACTCTAGCTTTCCTGGGATCATCTTCCTGGGATCAAGTTTTCTCCAACCTTTTGAGGAATTTCTTTTGTATTTGGCTAAAACCACTTGCTGCCCCAGTGCTGACCTGATTTTAAGCCCCTCTATTCCTGGCTATGCGACCGAGGGCAAGTCATGTGACCTTTCTGAGCTGAGCTTCCTCACCTGCAGAAGAGTCAGGATTGTTTCTGCTTCAAGGGTGTGGTGAGATGCCCTATGGCTGCCCATGTGGACGCTGGCTCTGGGGCATAGTGGGAAGTGAATCTGCTCTGCTTCTTTCCTTCCTTCCAGAAGAGGCTGGCTGGGAGGTCTTCTTCCTTTCTCTACTTTCTGCTTAATGCTAGACCAAGTGGCTGCTCTCGTGACTTGAAGAATGTCTCCCCAGCATCCCTCAGTGGTCCTGAGTGGGTGTGGCTCTGCTCCCTCAAACACGGTCCCCACTCTACAGCCCAGGTGTGTGTGCGTGCATACGTGTGTGTGCGTGCGTGTGTGTGCATGTGCGTGTGTGTGTGTTGGAGGGTGGTTTCAGGGATAATTGCTTTCCTTTTCTTGGTTCCCATCCTAGCGGCGCCCAGACCAGAGCTATGGACACAGCCCAGGCCACTCCTGTCACTGAGGTCACTGGCATGTTGGGGGAGCTGCAGTGGGAGGGGAAGAGAGGCCTTTGGGGTGCCCCTTACTGGAGATACCCCACCATAGACCTTTTTTGCCATCATGAACTTTTCAGTTCTTGGCTTTCTTATAGGGTCCAGGGACATCTTGGTCCCAGCTAGTTAGGTGGGCCATGGCCAGGGGATGGCGGCACGTGGAAATGTCACTGACGTCCACAGAGCCTGGCAAAATGGCTCCCTTGGAAGAGGAGCTGCTGTGCCAGTGACAGGACAGCTATGAGGAGTGACCAAGTTCCCTCCCCTCCACAGGCCTGGTGGTCAGGAGTTGGGGACAAAGTCAGGTTGTCCTGAGTCTGGGTGCTGCAGGGAGACAAAAGGCTGACCTAGCTGAGGCGGCTGTGGGAGGGCTTGGTTCAGGAACCTGCTGGAGCCCAGCACTAAGGCACAATCAGAGGGGTGAGCTTGGATTTTTTTTTTTTTTTTGGCTCTCTCTCTTTTCTGGAGCATCGGAAGATGCTATTCCTCTCCAGAATGCCCGCCCACTGCCTGCTGCCTGCTGAGACGGTTTGCTGTGAGAATGCCCAGCCCCTGGCACAGCTTCAGCAGCTACAGGTCCTACCTTGCTCCGTCCCTTGCTGCACTGTCCCCTGCAGGAGATCTACATGGTATCTCGGCATAGCTACAGCCATGGGCACCAGCCAGAGAGGCAGAACCATGCCTATCTGGGTGTCTGTGGCTGCTACAGCCCCAACTGGGACTCCAGATGTGGCTTTTTGAACTGGCTAGGAAGCAAGGAGGGCAGACTCTTTGGTCTGCTTCTGAGTGATAAGCCTCAGGGGGGATTCCTGTTTATTGGGCATCTACTATGTCTAGGAACTGGGGATACAGGGTTGAATAAGGCAGTTGTGTCCCCATCACCTTTTGAAGCTCAGTTTTGCTAGGGTGGAGGTGGGGGCAGATTATAAATGAGTAAATAAATAAATAAATGTATAACTGCAAATTGTGACAAGTGTAGAGAATGCGGAAGTGAGGAAGTCTCCTGGCCCACTGAGACAGGGCAGTCTGGGATGGCTTCTCTGTGGAGGTGTCTCATCCCATAATAAGATGGATGAGGAGGGAGTTCTGTGCAAGGAGAGGGGAAGAGCATCCCATACCTGGGGGAACCTTGGTGTGTTGAGGGGCTGGAAGAAAACTTGTGGGGTGGGACGAAGAAAGCCAGAGGAGGTGGGTCAGGGCAGGTGGGCAGGGCTGGGTCAGGCATTCTATAGACCATGACAAAGAGGGTGGGTGGGCTTTGTTCTAAGAAAAAGAGGAAGTTGCTGAAGGGTTTTAAGCAGGGAAGGAACTTAATCTTATTAGGATTCACTAGTACGGCCCTGGATGCCATGTAGGAAACAGTGGAGAGGACAAGAGACAGTCCAGCAGGTAGTGGTGGGCTTGGCCTGGGATGAATGTGTAGAGGAGTTTTTACTGGAGACACATTGAGGACTCGTGCTGGGTGCAATGGGAGGGAGTGAAGGAGTCCCAAGGGCTCCCAGGTTTCTGGCCTACACAGCTGGGTTGATGGTGGAGATATTCACAAAGACAGGAACTCAGGAGGAGGAGGAGGAGCAGGCTTGGAGGAAGATGAGGGATGAGGGGCTTTGTGGGACATCCCAGGGGAGGGGCCAAGGATGTCAGGATTTAGTGGTAACAGTCAGGTGACAGACATATTATTATCATCCCTGTTTTACAGGTGGAGGATCTTAAGCTCAGAAAAGCCACAAAGCCAGTAATGCTCAGAGCCAGGGTATGATCCCAGAGACGTCACCTCTAGAGGTGACACCCCCACCCCCACCCCGGTCTTGTGTTTGAGAAGAGCAGTGCTTTACATGAAAGGGTGAGTCAAGTGTGGTGGGACTTCAGGCGTGGGTGGGCAGGTCATCTCCCCACGCTGCCACCTTGGTCTGCACACAGGGCCATGTCTGGATTCAGTTGCAGACTCTCCTGCTAGTGTCACACTGTAGTGCCCTTGGCCAGGATGCCTTAGCTGCCCCCAGGGAGGGTTGGGGCAGCCCATCCCTGTGGCCCCATTATGCCAGGTAGGAATGGAAGAGTTCTTCAATTGTTCAGCCTGAGAGGATGTCCAAAATTAGCCTCAAGCTTGGGCTTTCTGAGGTCAGAGGAGGTTCCCTGAGGCTCTGGCACCTCCTGCTGCCTTCCTGGATGTGGGAGGGGCCTTGGGGCTCTCCTGACTCTTATCTGCTAGGGCACCTCCTCTACTGACTGGGTAGGGCACTGAGAGAAGGGAAGCCCTTTGGCAGTCAGAGGGCTGGGTAAAAAACCACTGGACCAGGATGGAAGTCCTGGAGCTGCTGTTCACCCCCAATGACCTCAGTGTCCCCACCTGAACAGTGAGCCCAGTGAGCAAGTGAGGCCAGAGCCCCTTTCCCCAGGATCTCCACCTTCTGAGGTCAGAGTGGCAAAACATACTAAGGACTTGCATCATGGGGTTGTGGTCAGGGGACAGAACAAGTCAAGGGGCCTAGAAAACATGGCCAGGGTGATGGAATCATGGCTGGAGTTTGTGTGTGGGGACATCTTTACGCAGAAACCAGTGGGGAAAGCAGCCCCTGGGGTACCTTAACTGCACTTTGTTGTGTAAACCTCAGCAAGCTTGTGAGATGGACAAGGTCAGCTCATTTCCTAGCCAAGGAATCTGAAACTCAATGAATGAAGTAAAGTGACAGGCCTAGAGGTTTCAAGCCAATTCTTACCCACATCTGCCTGATTCAAAGCCAGTGGGTCTCCACAAGTCCCCTCTGTGAGTCCACACTGTGGCATAGGAATGAGAGAGGGACACAGTTCCCTGCCCTCAAGGAGCTGCTGAGAGAATGAGATTTAAGTCAGAAATAAAAGGAGGCAAGAATAAGTCTCAGTGCTGTGTGCGCAGATCACAGCCATGCCAGGAGCTCAGATCAGTGCAGCTGGAGCAGTAAGGGAAAGGTGGGTGAAGTTTAGACAGGAGGAGGGGATCGGGAAGTGTAGGCACAGCTGAGTGTGTGTGTGTGCGCGCGCGCGTGTGCGTGTGCGTGTGCGTGTGTGTGTGTGTGGTGGGAGTGACCAGGCGGTGGTTAAGAAGACAGCAACCGGGAGCTGTCCGGGGTGCTGAACAAAACAGCACCCACAGAGCTTGTCCGCAGCTCTTCCTCAAGCCTTGGAGTGTCCTTTATCGTGTCTGAACCTCAGTTTGCTCACCTAGAAAACTGGAGTACTGATGCCTGCATCACAACCTTGTTGAGAGGATAAATGAAGACCACGGAGGATCGTGCTGAGCATGCAGCCTGCATATAGTTTATACAAGCATTGGGAGGGGTGGCATGACTGAAGTGACCCCACTTCCCTTGGGTTTCCCCCAGCCTTTAGGCCTGGGCACCTCATGTTGCTTATGGGGCACTGGGGACCAGAGAAGGGAAGACACTTGTGCCAAGAAACACAGTGTGTTAGTAGAGGAGGGGGACTAGAACCCCAGGGTCCTGCCTTCCACTGCTAATATTCTTAGATGGTGTCTCTCCCAGGCTCAAAGCCTTATGGAAACTAAACACCTCTGGGGACTCAAAGGAATGACACTCTAATAGTGGGAGTCCAGGCACTATGACATCTGTTCTCTTGGGCCTTCCTGAGCAGCCTCCCTACTAGCCTCAAGCCACAGATGGCTTGTCCTAGCTCTGGGCTGAGCATCACCCCGAATTCATACAGAGGTCCTTCTCAAGCCATGTTGGCAACATCAGGACTCCTGAATACCCAGTCTCACCAGGGAGATGAATGCTTTTGGGCAGGATTGGGATAAGGCAGAGGGCTTCTGGAAGCCACAGGAGAGACCGCTCTCACCCTCCCCTGCCTCTTGTCGCCTCATCTTCTCAAACTGCCCAACCTCCTGAGCCCTGGGCATGCGATAACTTTGCAAACACTGGGAAGGGAGCCAGGAAGACTTCACTCCAAGACCCCTCCCAGGCCTACTGATTATGCTTGAAATACCCTCCAACTTCAGCCCCATAAGCTTTTTCAGCCTTTGACATCTTATCCATTAGAAACAGACAGGTTCTAGGTGTGAGACCCAGGTTGGCCATTCCCATCTGTGACCTTGGGCAAGTGACATAACCCCCCGGAGCCTGTTTCCTCATCAAGTGGGAATAATAATACCTATTGACCAGCATTTTTGTGCAGTTTTGCCACTTTTCCTCTTTAGAGCCTGAGAACTTCTGGATTCTAGTGTGTGGGTGAGGTAAGTCCTGTGGAAGACAGGAAGGGGAATGCTGCAGGTATAGGCCATCCTCAGCACCAGCTTTTTAAACACTGGGAGGGCCATACTGAGCTGCCATCATAGCCACTGTGTAACCTCTGACCTTGCTGCCTCTGACCTGGCTCTGGAAGTTTCCCTCCCTCAACTCCTACCCCACCACACTCACCCGGGCTCAGGAGTGGTCACTTGGAGTTATGATGAAAACATTGGGCAACTTGCAGACCTTGGCCACTGGTGACACCCACCTTGCCTACTACCCTGTCTGTAGCTGGCCCAAGGCTCAGACCTTAGTCAGTCCTCCACCAGCCAGTCTAGCCAAAGGGAATCTGTTTGGGAGAGGGATTGGGCAGGCTTGGACTTAGGTCCACCTCAATTTCTCCAGGCACAAAGTACTCAAACAAAGCCTAGCACAGAGTAAGTGCCCCAAATGCTTTAGTTATTAGTAGTAGTAGTAGTAGTAGGAGGAGGAGGAGGAGGAGGAGGAGGAATATAGCAGCCCATTTCACAGAAGAGCAAGGTGAGGCCCAGAGCAGTTGAAAAGCCACCTCCTCTGTGAAGCCTTCCAGGTTCTGCCCCTTCTCCTAGAAGTGGTTCCTCCTTCTTTCTGACTTGTTTCAGTTTCTCTCTAATGGTCTAGGTTGGGCAGGGCCGACACACAGAGGGTAGATTCTGAGGTGGGTGGGGTGAGTTGGAGGAGCCCCTCACATGGCTGTGGGTGCTTTGAGGAGGCCTGGGCCCGGGAAGCCCATCTACCCAGGGACCCTCCACTTGGGTGAACCCCACTCCTTAGCCCTCACTCCCCTCTGCTGGCTCCCCTGACGGCCTGCTGAATTACTGAGGAGTGCTAATGTGTGTGGGGAGAGCAGGGCCTCTGCCACCCCGGGCGACCTTGGCCTCTGCTGCATCCTCACGCCTTCTCCCTGGGGCATCTGCTGTGTCCTCCTGTGATGCCCTCTTTCCTCTCAGCCCCTTCCTCACTGGGTCCAGTGGACAGAATTCTGACCTTACATCGCTACCAGCTGGTTGGCAGTTTAAGTCAGTTCAGTACAAGTTAGCTGAGTGAAATTGTGTGTGAGGCACTGGGGATGCTGTGAGGACTAGGCTCCAGGAGACTTCACTACCAGGGACGGGAAGGGAGTATCATCCATGTGCACCTACTGTGTGTGCATCTGGGCACTGGGCAGTGCTTTCCTGACCTGGTCACTGAGAGGTGAGGTCCTCCTCAGTTTCCTGATGAGGAGAGTAGGGCCTAGGAAAGTGAGGAGTCTGCTGGCGATGCTCTGTGTGGATGGGCTGGCCTTGAGGAACTGAAAGGGAAGAGCTGCTCCTGAGCTGACCCAGCTGGCTCCCATCAGTGGCGGGGAGAGTCCGGAGGCACGTAGGCTGCTCTGGGCCTTCCACAGCATGTGGCTGGGATCCAGGGAATCCACACTCTGAGGAGGTTCTTAGCCCTCCAGGAGCACAGGGCAGCCTGAGGCCATTGTATGAGGCAGCTCATGGGACCCGCTCCTCCCTGCTGGGGCTCCCTGCCCTTAGCCCTTCCCCAGCTCAGATACCTTAGGGAGCCCAGCCCGGCTTAAGGTCCTCCTGATGTGCCCACTCTGAACCTATTACCCTCTGGCCTGCCTGTGTGCCTCTTCCTCTCCTCTGGTGGCCCCGATGGCCTTGTCATTCCCCACCTGTTCCCCTCTGCCCCTTTTAGCCTTCTGCCCATGGAGGAGATCAGCACCCTCCACCATAAACTTGCCTGCCCCCTCACACTTTCTCTCTGGCCTCCCACCCCTGCCTCGGAGGAAGAGGCACTCGCTCTCCAGACTGAGGCTCCTCCCGGCCCTGCCCATGATCCAGCCCCTCCTGTCAGGCATCCCCTTTCCACAGCTCATGCCTGGCTTCTGTCCCAACCTGTCCCCCAAATCTGGAGGGTACCTGGGTCCCCCAAGCCCATGGCCATTCCAGGTCACTCCCACAGTCTCCTGGGCTGTAGCAGAAGCCCTGCAGCAGGAGACCAGGAGACTAATGGAGACTGTCAGCAGCCCTGGACTTCCGCCTAACCCATGTGGCCGTGGAACTTCTTGGGCAGCACTTCTGGGGCTCAGTTTCCCTCTGCTGAGTGGCCAGAACAATGCTTAGATCATGGTGGGCACTCAACAAGTTCCTGTTGAGTTAATGGACTAAGTAACTAATCCCTGGTCTGCCCCCTCACCTGATGGCTGTGCAGATCAAAGTGACTAATGGATTTACAAGGGCTTTGCAGGGTTGGACAGTGTTGCTCGGACATGAGCACTCATGCTCAGCGGGATATTGCTGCTCCCTACCCAGCTAGAGACATATGACCCCTGTCCCTCCCCCAACAGGTCAGCCCTGCCCCTCTTGACCCCTGAGACCCTTCCTGGCCTGAGCATCTCTAGTGCCTCACTACTGCACCAGTAACCCTGCCCTGAGTCCCACCTCTACCCTACTCTAACCTGGCCCCCAACCTGCCTTGTGCCCTGGCCAGCCTGCTCTTACAGATTCGTGTCCTGGAATTTCTATCTTCCTGTCCCAGCTTCCCTGGTGCTAAATGCATTCCCATGAGTGATGCCCTTCAGTGGACTCAGCCCATGCCTGAGGTGCTACCGCCTCTGCTCCTGGTTTCCTCTAGCCCCTGCCTTCAAGCCTGCAAATCTGGGCAGAGTCCTGAGTGCCCAGTCCTCCGTGTGAGAAGGCTTGGGGAGCATCCTGCCCTGTTCAGAGGGAACTTCTAGGACTGAAGCACCCACATGTACACAACCACCGGAACATGGCAGAGCCCAGAAGGTGGGCTGTAGGAGATACCCAGGGGTAGGGGTCAGGGAGAGTTTCCCGGCAGAGGTGGTTGTGCCCTATGGGGGCCAGTGAGATGAGGAAGAGGGGATGAAGAGGAGGTCCTTACCAGTGGGCAGAACAGCATGTGCAGAATTGTCCTGGGTGCCCACTCTGTGCCAGCTTCATACCCCTCATGGCACAGCCTTTGGTGGGTATTATTAGCTTAATCTAACAGAGGGAAACAGAGGTTCAAAGGCACTAATGGACTTGCCCAGAGTCACCCACTGTCACTGAGGGATTGTCAGGCCTCAACCCCACTTCTAGCATCTTTTCAAGCTCCTTAGTGAAGGGAGAGGCTGGGAAGAAGGGGGAGGGACTTTGGCACCCGCCACAAGCATCACACAGCTGCTGACTGACTTTCCGGAGAAGGGGGTGTGGGATGGGGGTGGCTTTCCTAGTTGGTCCTGTTCTTCCCTCCCCCCTCTGCTCACCGTGGGAGAACCCTCACGATGAGAGGTTCCCGCCGCGCCCCCTCCCTGGAGAGGCCAGCAGTTTGCCTTTTCAGAGGATAATTCCCCATTATACAGAGATATTTAGCCTAATAGAAGCCGACAGATCATTCAGGGTAGTAATGTACTCCGGCTTCAAGCGTTTAGTTTCCTCGGCCTGAACTCCCAGATTAAAGGCTCCTTGCCTGCGCCTGCCCCACAACGATGCCTGTGACCTTGACTGCAGTGATGGGGTAGGTTTCTGCCACCCTCTTTCCCTCCCTCTTTGCTGACTTCCTCCTCCCTCCCTCTATCTTTCTTAAAGAAAAAAAAAAAGGCATTTTTCTTTTTACATATTCAGTCGAGAGGCTGTTGCTTAAACCCTGCATGCTCTGGGGACAGGCCAGTTGTGCTCAGCTGCCAGCGGGGCTTGGAAACACCTGGCTAGCCCCAAACACTCCCACAGCCATGTGGGGCCAGAGGGTACACTGCACCTGGTGGGCAGTCGGGGCAACTAGACCCCCCAGCCTGGCATGGGCAGACAGGGGCTGGGCAGATGGCCTTGCCCAAGGACAAAACTGGCCCCTTACTTTCTCTGCCCACCTCCCTGGCCCAGGGCTGGCCCATAGAGACCTGGCCTGATACCCTCAATGACTGGGGGCTCCGAGGGCAGGAGGTTTCTTCTGTTCCTCAGACTTGGGCATCCTGGGAGGGACCAAGGGGACACTAATGGCTACATTGGAGGAGCAGATGGCTGCAGAGGTGGTACTTGAGGGCTTTATGTTGATCAAGGGGGCAGCTTCCGGATTTGCTTCCTTCTGGTCCCTGCAGGGTCCACTTGTCAGTTTGTCTGTCCCTGCTGCTCTCTGTCCTGTCTTTGTCTTGCCTTTTCTCTCCCTCTCTCTGCTGCCCCGCCTCCCTTTCATCTGCTCACCAGTCTGCTTAGTTGAGCTGCCTTGCACTTCTGTGGAGGCAGCAGGGAGCATGGGAAAGCACTGGTTATTTAGAATTGACTGGTCCTGGGTTCAAATCCTCTCTCCAGAACTTAAGGCTGTTTCTGTTCAATTTAATATTTTGAATTTGGGCAAGTTCTTAATCTCTCTGAGCCTTCATTCCATCATCTGTAAAGTGAGATGCTGATACTCAGCTCACAAGAGTATCCTGAGGTTCAGTGTGTGATGGGGCATGGAGTGGTCCTGGGGGTGGCAGCTTTCCTGCCTCGGTGGTCTCTGTCTCCCCACCTCCTGACACTCCCCTCTCTCCTTCCCAGATGCCCTCTCTCTGCCCCTCTGGCTAGGAATAGGGAAGGTGCTCAAGAGGGATGCCTGGCAAGGTGGGTTCTGGTTCCCCCTGGTCACAAGCTGTGTATGTGTGAGGGGAAGAATGATGCTGAGAGGGAGGGAGTTCATTTCCTTGAATTCATTTTGTGAGCAAAGCCTAGGGCTAACCCTGGGTCTAGTTTGAAGGAACCAAACTAAGGAGCTGTGGCAGGACTACCAGGGGAATGAGGGGATGGGGTGGAAAGGCAGGGACTGTGTAACCTGGGAGGAGAAGCTTTCTAGGCTGGGACTCCCCTCCCATGTTTCAGGGAGGAGGTACAGAGAGAGCTTGTAACCTTCAGGAATGGAGTCTTGGCAGCTGGATGGAAGCCCAGGGTGGAGGGGACATTCTCACTCTCTGCTTCTGGGGTAGGGGTGGTGGGATGACCATTGGGAGTACAGGAGGGGAAGGCACCTGGGTCTGGGGCTGATGTGCTGTGAGACCTTGGGGTAGTCCCATTCCCTCTCTGGGTCTCAGTTTCCTCATCTGCTAAATGGTGTTAATCATCCTGCCCTATGTGCCTCACGGGATGGGCAGAAGATCCAGTGAGAGAACAGATGGGAATGTTCAGTGATCTATAACAATAATAATAATCATAACTATTATTCTGGACATCATTGTGCTTTCCCTGCACTCTCTGTAACATCCTCTTTGATCCACACAATCTAGCCCTGATTCATATGTGGATAGAATTAAAGAAGTTCATAGCTGAAAGCAACCTCTCCATTTAGTGCAAATCCCTACCCAGCATATATATTCTCCAGACCTCTGCTTGCATGCCCCCAGGGACAGGGAGCTCACTACTCCCCATGCAGAACAGAGCTCTGTCTTCCTAGAATTTTTTCTCACTGAGTCTAGCTCTGCTCTCTGGGCGCATAGATGCCAAGTGTCTTTTTCAGAGACCTGAAGTCTTGACCAGGCCCCTGAGACTTCCTCAGGGAGCATGGGTTCCAGGCCCACCTCTTCCTGTCAAGCCCCTGTAAGCAGACCCCACTTTATCAAAATTTTATGAACAGATACATAAAACAGATGGCTGCACCATCTCCAGAGCTCGTGGCTGGCTCACCCACGTGAGTCATGTCTCCTGGCCACTAGGCTCAAAAAAGGCCATGACTCCCTGTCCACTCTGTGTAGCTAGCTCTTGAAGCTACTCACAGAACTCAGTCAGGGTCTAGTAACTCCCTCTTTCCTAGGGCAAGTGGAGGGCTTTGAACAGAGGATTCTGCCTCCCTAAGTGACCCCTCCCTGGACCTACCTTCCAAACTCCATCCTAGTCTCTGCCAAAAAAGGTTGTGCCAGTGAGATTCCACCCGGGTACCAGCCTGATCCACTCTCCCACATTCCTGGACATGGAAGGTCTCCCCTACAAGGACGTCATGAGGGCTTTGCTCGTGCCTGGCTGGAGTGCACATCACCCCTCTGAGCAGCCAAGGAGTACGTGCAGTTACCCCGCAGGACGCTTTGGTCGTGAACTCCTCAAACTGGCCATTGTCTTTCACAGCGTTCTGGGCAGCACTTCCAGAATATTAGGATAGATGTGAACTTACCAGTCTAAGCTTAAATTGGCTTTTTGAGCCCCCTTTTTAAAACAAAAGGGGGAAAGATGCTAATACTTATAAATGCCAGTCCTTGACGGGCATCATTTCACCAGGCCTTCGCTGCAACTTTGTGTGGGAGGCTTGTGGTCACCCCTTGGATGTGTGTGGGTCATACGTACCCACGTGAACGTGCACACGCACACGTTTCCCAGTTCAGTGGCAGTGTGACCTCTGGCAGGGTCTTTTATCTTTCGGGTCTCAGTTGCTCTTCTTGTGGGATGGGGCTGCCTGGGGCTGGAGGCAGAATACCATGTCCTCTTGAGGTCAGCCCTGGCCAGTGACAGGAGCACCGCAAGCAGCAGGGGCCTGCGGCCTGCCTGCTGGCCCGCTGCGCTGTGCCAAGGGCCCTGGGAAGTGTTTATTGAAGTCCACTTCCACACAGGGCTGCTCCCCGCTGCCCCCTGAGGTGAGGATCTCGCTCTGGCAGGAGGGAGTGGTCCAGGGTCAGCAAATTGGCAGGAAAGCCTGGAGACATGAGCTTTGCTGCCAGGAGATGGATTATGTTCATAGTCGAGGTCTCTTGGATTCATCAGTAGCTTCAATTTGATAAATTTTCATTTTTGTGTATGTGCTTGTTTTTTAAAAAAATTTGAAGCAATATTTTATTTCTGCAACTTTTTTCTTTCAATTACTACAAAAAGAATTTCTATGAAATTAAAAAGGGAAAACACACACACACACACACACACATCTGTATTTCAACCACCCCAAGTCAACAACTGCTCCCTCCCTGCCCCCTTGCCTTTTTCCTGTAAAGACAATACTAGAACCTTGCAGAATATATGGGAAGTAGAAGTGGCCCTTGACCTCTGTGCCTTGGTTTCCTCATCCAAAAAATAAGGGTAAAAATTCCTCTCTGTTACATTTGTTGTACAGATTATGAGAGTCAATGTGTTGGTTAAGTAAGATGAGTTAATAAATAGAAAGGAAAGATCACCCATAATGTCACCATCATGGCACAAAGAGGCAGCTGTAGAAGTCTGTCCTTAAAGTCAGAAATTGAGATTTTGAGCCCCAACTCTGCCCTCACTTCCCCGTTTTTCCAGGAGTATGTGTGTGGCTTCTTGAAGCCTCAGCTCCTCCATCTATAGAATGGTACGAAATCTGGACGCCACGATGTGGGTTGGTGGGTAACAAATGTGAGTGAGCTTGGTGAGTGCAGAGCCCTGTACTCTGCTGCAGCCCAGCCCCCACCCTCATCCATTTTCTGTTTTCTTGCTCAATCCTGTTAGGTAAACATTGCTCTGTGCCGCTACCAGAATTCATGTTTATCGTTTTTAACAACTGTGTAATATTCCACCACGTGGAGGTGTCGTGATGCACTTTGTCATCTCTATTGTGGGATGTTTAGGCAGCTTCCAGAATTTTGCTGTTGTTAATAACCCTGCAGTGAACAGCTCTGTGCCTGGAGCACTTCCTCTCTGATGGATGATTTCCCCAGCCAACCTCCAGGATATTCATTGAAGCTGCTTTGTGGCGGGGCTGAGGGATGGGCCAGCGGCCGTTGCTGGGAGAGTTAGGTCCCTACAAAGGCGGTCTGATATCCTGCCCCAGGAGTGCAGCATGGGTAGTGGGGCAGCAAGACAGTGCCACAGTGCTGAGCATGGTGGGAGAACATGAGGCCCCCATGGGAAGGGCAGTGGGTGCTGTGGAGAGTTGGGGCTAGGAGTCAGAGGAACTAAGTTCCAGGTTTTGCCTTTGCCATTTTCTGTGTGAAGTCGGGCAAATCCCTTCTCCTCTCTGGACCTTAGTTTTCTCTAGATACTGTGGCCAGGTCAAGGGTTGGTCCAGAGCTATACTTTCCAATGTGGTAGCCACTCACCACAAGTGGCTATTTAGATTTAAGTATGAATGAATAAAAGAAAAGAAAAAATCAGATTCTTCGGGTCCCTATTCACATTTCAGTATCCGTGTGTGGCTAGTGGCTACGTTATCAGATAGCACAGGTGTAGAACACATCCATCATTGCGGAAAACTCTATTTGACTGCTCTGGTCTAGAGACATTTCTAGTGATCCAATCAGCCCAGTGTTCTGTGATTCGGGATCTCTGTCATCATGCCTTTTTATGGAGCCAAGAGGAAAGCCAGCAGCCCCTAGATCAGAGAACTCATTAAGGGTCTAGATGGGCTTAGTGACTTTCCAAAGACCTGGACCTCTGGCAGTGTCCTGAGTCGGAAATATTCCCACCTTGTTTCTCTCCCCAAAGGTCCCAGCTTGGCCTCAGAGAGAAGCTGGGGAAGAGTGTAGGCTCCTCGAGGAGTGGCCCCCAGCCAGGGATGGTGCCCAAGGGAGACTGGTGTGAAGGTAGGGTAGATGATTTCCTGGTTCCTTAGATAGGAAGGCACTTGGAGAGCCTACCCTGAGCTCTGCCCATGGCTGGAACTCCACCGTTCATTCCCTTGGATTAGGCATTGTCCTCTCTAGGATTCTTTTAGAAGTCCAGACTGAACATCAAATAAGACAGCTGCCTCACTCAACTTTGTCCTATTCAGGCTGCTTAGGCCATGTTCTGGGCACTCACTGGGAGAGGAGCTGTGAGAAATAAGTCCACAGTACTGAGGGGAAAACTCCCCTGCCTTCTCCCCACCACCAGGCACATACACTCTGGCAACAGCATGTGGATTCCAGCCGTGCCTTCCCCCTCCCAGCCCCCACTTCTTTTCAGAGGGGAGGCCTTCTAAAGATGCTCTTCTACAGCCTGGAGGTACTTCAGGGAGAGGGGGCAGTAAATGGGGGAAATAAGATATAAGACGTGAGGAAGCGAAGACAAACTTGGCTGATTTTGATCTCCCCTTTGTCAAGGTGTGGCCACCATCTGCCCTATGCACTGTGCCCAAATGCCCCTCTGTCCCTGTAAGAACCGTGCTGCTCATTCATGCTTCTCCTATTTTCTAGGGTTCTCACAGCCATGTCCTGGCTGCCTTGAGTCTTCCTTCTGCCAGCATTCCAGGGCTCTGTCCCTGTCAGCCCCTGGACCTGCTCCCAAGCTTATTCCTCAACCCCAGGCTGCGCTGAGAGGACTCATCAAGCTTCAGAACTCAGCGGGGCACAGTAGCAGTCACGGTAGGTGCCATCCCCATCCTGACTACTTCCCAAGCCTTCTTGGTCTCTGGAACAGGAAGGATACCTTTTTGAACACTGTGTCTGTTAGGATCCCTTTGATTGCAAGTAGTAAAAATGCTATTTCAATGAAATGAAATTATCTCATGTAACTGAAGTGTCTGGGCATGGGTTGGGCTTCAGGCAGGACTTGATCCAGTGGTTTCAACAATGTGACCAGGACCTGTTTTTTGTCTTTATTCCTATGCTTCTCCTTTTTGGTGATGACTCCACTCCTACTGGCATTTCACATGATATGGTCAGAAGATAACTGTCAGCTGTTTCTGGGGCAACATGCTTCCAGGTTGAAATCTGGGGACTGGGGTAGAGACAAAAATCTGTTTTCTTGATAGAACAAATAAAAGTCCTGGAGTTGATCTCTTGAGCCCTATTGGTAGGGTTAAGGTCATCCTGATCCTTTTACTGGGTCCACATGGCTTGGAAACACAGATGGGTTAGGGGTCAGAGTCTGTCCTTCTCCAAGTGTGTGACCAGGGATGAGGGGGTGGGTGTTTCCCAAAGGAAGCTCAGGGTCCTGCTGGCAGGAAGGAGATGCCTCAAGCTGGGGGAGGCAAATAACAAATGATTATTATAGATGAAGTCTGCCCCATCTTTTTTTCCAAGGCCCAGTTTATGTCCCTCTTTCTTTAAGAAATCTCTGCTGACTGCTCCAGCTAATGGTTATTTCCTTTAGTTCATCCTCCAGCTCCACCCTTTTACAGATGGAAATTCTGAGGCTCATTGTGCATTTCCTCATGAATACTCGATTGGTTACTGCTTCAGTGCCAAAGTGTGTTGCTCTCTTCACCTTGGCTACTAGGAAGCTCATAGCTGGTTTGTGGCCCATTTCTGATAAATGTTCAGGATGTTGTGGCATGCAGTTGCTCGGTAACATTGCTTTTGGCTTCATCTTCTTCTCTCTCATTTTTTTCCCTTGTTCTGATTTCTCTTATTTTTCAGTCTGTGCTGTTCTTAGCAGCCTCAAACTATTTTAGAAGGAAGTGGGGTATAAATAACCAAGAGCGGCCGTAAATGAAGCGTTCAGTGCTTACTGTAGCCAAATGCTAGGCCTTTTCCTTTCTAGGGGCAGCTGGGGTGCGGGTCTCCCCAGGCCCAAGGCCAAGCCTGTCTTCAGGGAGAAACAAAGCCTGACCATGGTAGCCCCAGTACAATGCCCCTGCCGCCTCGCCCTCTGTAGGCTGAGAATGGCATTGTTCTGTTTCCCACCCTCCTCCCTCCCCACTCCCCACTCTTATCAGAAGCTAATGAAAGAGGCTGGGAAACCCAATCCTCTGGTAATTAAATTTACTTAACGGGTATTCAAGTGGAGTAATGAGAAGTTTAATGCAGTGATTAGATTTTTCTTTAATTAATTAAAATGAGAACCATGTGTCTTTCCAGCAAACCATCTTGACCTGTAGCAAGCAGAGATAGTAGGGTTTTGGCTGGCTGGGTGGGGGTGCTGAGGGGCGGGGGCAGCCTCCTGCCCAGCTCTGATGCCCACTCAGGCCGATCTCTGATTCAGCTCCCATTTCTGAGCCCCGTGAGTGCCAGACCTGGGCTAGACTGGAGTCACTGAGGGCCGAGGGACCCAATAGTCCCCACACTTAGCTGAAAACTAACCTAGGATGGAGGTTTCAGAGGAGGGTCAGCAAGGGTGGATTAAAGCAAGGAGCACAAAGGAGGGATTTCAGGCATTGTGACAGGAGGGGGTGTTTGGTTGGCTTGTCTCATTGCCTTGTGTCAACTGACACCTTTGTCTGCATGTTCAGCCAGACCTGGTTTTAACTATGGTGGCACTGGGTCATTAGGGCTTATGGAGTGGGGACAGTGAGGTGGATAATCAAAAAATCTGAGCTAACTCACAAAGCACTCCTTGGCTTGGGAATGCATCCATGCCAGAAGGCTGACTGTCCTTGCTGTGTTTCTGAAGGCCAGTTAGGGATGCGAGGAAGCTCTTCTTGCCTTGAGCCACTCCTGCTGGGGTCAGGTGGTGGCTGGGACACAGTGAGAGTGGGAATCCCAGCATAGCTGCCTGGAATGGAGCATAGAACAGGCCTTGCCTGGGCAGAGGGTGGGCATGGTGGGGACTCAGAAGACAGGCCCTGGCACCCCAGGGGCAGGATATGTTGTTTTCAAAGCAATGAGTAAGGCTGGGAGGAGTCCTGAGCCCTTCATGGTAGGGAATAGAAAACTTCCTTCATGGTAGGAGACAGAAAATACTGACCCCAGTTCCATGCTGAGCCTGATCCTGGACAGACTGAACTTTGATCCCATCCCCACACTGAGCTGTGACCTTGAACAGATTGAACACACTGAGCCCTTACCAATCCTCACGCTGAGCCTTGAATTGTCATGGATACATCAATAGAGAAACAGGTGTTGGGGTAGGAGGGGTGAATGGTTCTGCCCGTCCATCCCCACTGCCAGCTCTGCTGCCTGTGGGCAGGACTCCTGTGCCAGGCCCCACACTCTGCAATGGCCAGGATGAATCAGATGTAATTCTGCCCACAGGGCTGGTGGAGGAGGTGACAAGCAAACAGGCAATGACAGCCAGTGATCAGAGTTGAGGTGGGCCTCACTTAGAGTGTTCCTCTGGCAGCAGGTGGGATGGGGGAGGTGCTGGAGATGGGCCAGTGGGGAGGCTAAGACAGGGTCTTGGAAGATAGCACCCAGGAGGGTCTTGAGGGTGCCTAGAGTGAGAGATTCTCCCCCTCCCCAGAGCTGGCTGTGAATCCCCGAGGCCACCCACAGCTCCTGGTGAACCAAAGGACTCACCTATGGGGAAGGCTGATGGTGTGCTGGGCACTGGGCTGATGATGTTACCTTACAAGGAAAGCGTTTTTATCCATTTCATGGAAGAGGAAATGGAGATGCACAGGGACTTGTGTAATGGCACTAGCCTGAAGTAGCCTGGTGGGACATGATCCCAGGTCTTGCCTGCCTCCAGGCCTGCACACCACTGTTCCCACTGGTCCTGGGAGTGAACTTGCTGTGGGAGGCAGAGGCTCCTCTCCTTCCATTTCGCCACCCCCAACTGAGTGGAGAACACCACCTGGGCACTGGTAAGGTGAGAAGAGTGTGTGAGGAGGGCCCTGGCTGGGTAGGGAACTTGCCTTAGGAGGTAGGGTCTTCCTTCATCTCCATTCCTCCCCTCTTAATCCCACCCCTCTGAACTTCCACACACCCCACCTCTCCCCCACCCAACCCCATTTCCCTCTTTCTAAGGCTCAGCCCTTTCTGAATTTCTTCAGGCCTAGAGAAACCACCCAGTCAACCACCTACCACCCACATGGGGAAACTGAGGCCCTGAGAGGGGCAGGGACCTGCTCAAGATCATGGGGCTCTGCCTCTCATGTCTCTTTAAGGTGGAAAATCTGAAATCACATACCTGGAGTTTACGCTTTTAAACACACGATAGTATTTGAATATTTTCCTTGGGCTGGGAGGCGTTCTGAGGCACGTGCACACACACGTTCACATCACAAAGGCAGCTGCCCCCAGGGAGCCACACCTGTCTCCTGGGGTACTGTGCCTCCCAGATGTGTCCATCGCCTGCCTTCCTGGGTGCCAGGTGCTGCAAACCACTGTCTCCTTTAATTCTCTTGTCTCAGAAGTTTCATGATTTTCTACAGCTGAGGGAACCGAGGTGGGGGACTAGGCCACAGTCAGCTGGCTAACTGCAGAGGGGTAGTTGCCTAACAAGGTCCAATCCTAGGCAGACCACCCTCTCCAGGTTGCCCCCTCCTTGCCTGCAGGCAGCTGCCCCCTCCAAGGGCCCCCAGCCTCCCCCACCCTCACATCCACTGCTGCTTCCCTACTTACAAAACCAGTGACTCTTCTCCAGCGCTCCCCACACTTGCCCACCTCCAGACCCTTGCTCAAGCTGTTCCAGCCCCCTGGAGTTCCCTTCCCCAACTCCACCTGCCCAGATTCCCTTCATCTTTTTTAGGCTGGGCCCAGATGCCACATCCTTCATGGAGACCCTCCTATCTATTTCACCCGGATCAGAAGCCAGGCCCCCTTCCTCTGAACAGCATCCTACAGCTCTTTGCTTGTCCCCCTCTTAGGCTTCTGACCTCTCTGTGCCTGACTTTGCGGTGTATGGAGGGCAGGGTAGTTTCCTGCCCCTAGCTTCCCTGGCCGTTACCCTCAGGGCCTGGCACACTGTAGGTGTGCAGGAAGTAGCTTGGGTCCTTGCTTTGGGAGGGGCTGCACCTCCACAAACCATCCATTTCCTCAGCAGTCCTGAGTCAGCTGGCCCCTCCCTGTGCTGGTCCCAGCCCCCACCCTCACACCCCTCCAGCCCTGAGGGGGCTGCTTACTGTAGCCATGACTGGGTGGGCGTGGGGGCTGGCCTCTGGCCCCAGCAGAGCTCCCTGTGTATGCTTGAACTGCCCAGCTTCTGGAAGCAGGAACAAGCAAACCCCACCCTTGGGACTCACAGGCAATTCTTGGATCCTGGCAGGTACACGTACCAAGGGATTCCAGCCCTGAGTGCTGAGCGCTGGTGGAGGGCTGCACGGCTGCTCTGCCTGGCACCACTCATTGGCTCTGCTGATTGTTGACTGTGTGACTTTAAGCAAATCAAGTGCCTCAGTTTCCTCATCTATTAAATGAGGTGATGACAAACCTTCCTAGGGTTGCTATGAGGATTGAAGAAACCAATACAACATAAAACACATAGCATAGCCTCGACACAGACACATGAATGCTCCCTGGATGTTGGCTGTCACCATTGCTGGGAGGGAGCATGAAGGCGGAGTGTGGGGGAGTGTTCAGGAAGAGTTTCCAGAAGGTGGAGACACCTGAGCAACAACTTGAAAGATGAAGCACAGAAGGCAGGAAATGACATTCCAGGAAGAGGAAACTGCATGGACAAAGGCCCAGAGGCAGTTTGGGGAACATGCCAGGGAGCTGGGTGTGTCTATCTAGACTTAAGGAAAGAATGAGACAAGGAGAGACCCCAGCCTGGTGGCACACATGAGCTGTGTCCTGAGGGACCCTCGGTGCCACACTGAGTTTGGACTTTGTCCTACAGCCTGTGAGGGGCCATGGATGAGGTATTTTTTTAATACCACAAAAGCAACATTTGTTTATGCAAAAAAAATTGAAACAATTCAGAAATGTGTCATTTTCACTAGGAAATTCCCTCTTTGCCCTTAGATCTCATTCTGCCAAGGTCTCACTATTGTTGGTCTTTTTCTGCACATTTATAAACATATTTATTGTATATTATATAAAAAAAGAAATGGAATCATATTACGCACATTACTCTACAACTTCCATTTTTCATTTACCAGCGTGCTGTGGGCATCTGTCAGTGTCACTGTGTGCAGAGCTACTGTGTTCTTTTAAATCACTGCCTAATATTCCATTGTTTGTATGTAGCATAGTTTATGTAACTAGTCCTGGGTTGATGGATATTTAGGTTGCCTTCAGTTTTTCACTCTTGCAAATAATGCTTCAGTGAACATCCTTGTATATATATCTTGGCTGACACGTGTAAGCCTTTCTGTAGGATAGATTTCTAGATGTGAAATTGCCAGGGCGAAGGGTATGCTTATTAAATTTTGATAGATACTGTCACATTGTTCTTCCAAAAGTTTGGGCCAGTTTATGCTCCTAGCCTTGGCATCTGCGGGTGGCCATTTCCCCAGCCATCCTCCACACCGAACATTATCAAGCCTTTTAACTTTTACCAATCCAAGAAAACGCCTCCCTGTGGTTTCAACACTCAACTTTCCTTCTCCCCAGCAAGGCTGAACATCTTTTCATGTGGTTATTGGCCATTTGTATTTCCTCCTCTGTGAATTGACTGTTCATATCCTTTGCCCATTTTTCTTTTCTTTTTGCTTTTTGCTTATTGGTAAAAAGGAGCTTTTAGTGTTTTAGGAATTTTAAAACTTTTTTCTATTATGTGTACTGGAAATATTTTCCCTAGTCTGTCCTTTGTCTTTTTAACTTTGTTTATGGTATCTTTAGCCATATAGAAGCTTTAGATCTTTATTCAGTCAAATCTGTCAGACTTCTCCTTAGGGCTTCTGAGTTTCACAACTTGCTTGGCGAGGCTTCCTGGAAGGGTTTTAAGCAGAGCCAGGGTGAAGTCGGATTTGTGACTGGGAAAGGTCATTCCTGTTGCCACTATGTGAAGGGTGGGTGGAGAGAGGACTGCAAGCCAACCTGGGTGGGGATGGGGGAGAACTGGGGAGAAGATGAGTTTGAGAAATACTCAGGAATTGGCTGGCCATGGTGAGAGGATATGAGGGTGAGAGAGGGAAAGAGAAAGGACTCTGGAGTGATGTCTGGGTGTTTGACTGAGGACTGTGTGGCTAATGCCACCACCAGCCCGAGGTGGGGATGGGACGAGGGGGGGAAATGCATGCACGTACACATGAGTGCTCACCTTGGCAGGGACACGTGTACATTTGAGCACATACGTGTACACATATATCCATGCACATGCTTGGAAGTTCTGGAGACTGGCACATCTGTGCTGTGGCTCCGTGATGGGGGTTGGGGATATCTGCTTTTTGTGGAGTTTCTGTTCTCTAGGTACCACACACCCTCACACACACACACACACTCACTCACACATGCTCTGTAATCTCAACTACCATATTACTCTGTAATCTCTACTATGAAGTACGTTTTACAGATAAGGACCAGACTTAGTGTAAGTAACTTGCTTAAGGTCAGAGAGCTAGTGAGTGACAGAAGGGATTTTTGGGACAACTTAGATCTGACCACCCACAGACAGAATTCCTGCCAATGGCATTGAGGAGCCTTTCATTCATTTCTAACCCGACCAACCCAGTTTCATCCGAGACTCTTAGGATGAGTGTTGGAGCCTGACTGCCTGGGTTTGAAATGCAGCCCTATTCCTTACAAATTACTTCTCTCTGTGCCTCAGTTTCCCTATCCTGAAAAAGCAGTCAGTGACAGTACCCACCTCCTAGGGTGCTGGTGGGAATTAAATGTGTTAGCACGTGGGAAGGGGCTCAGCCCAGTGATGACTGAGCTCTCAGGGACACTGTGTATGGTGACTGTGACGAGATGGCGATGTCTGTGCCCCTTTACCCTCTCTGATCCCCTTCCATCCTCCCTCCACCTGTCACTTCACTCCTATGGCAGCTCTTCCTCAATTCCCCAGAGGAACTTCTTTCAATATTTGCCTTTGAACCTTTGTCCTGTTTTCAGCTCCCCAACCCTTGGCAGACAGTGAATTAAAGCCCAGTCAGTCAGCAAAAACCATTCAGGGGAAAACGATTCATATTGTGCTTAGGGAATCCCCCCTAAGCAGTTCTGGATAGGCATTTTCCACGAGTCAGTGTGTTCTTCCCAACATTGCCCAGGCCTCTGGGTACCAGACCATAACATCCAAATCTAAAACTCCTTCCTCCCTGAGTGGGGCTGCTCAAGTGTGCTTTCGAGCCAGGGGTCTGAGCTGACCCCAGCCCAGCCAACTCTCCACTCTAGCCCAAGTTCAAGATCACAGGAGCCTTTGGATGCACATAGACTAGTATTGACACCACATCCAGTGCTCATTCACAAGAAGAGTCTTTTTAATGGCCTTGAAGAAGCTGTATTGTACCCATTTGGGGGCAGAAGGTTGGTGGCAGGGAGGCAGTGAATTTTACTACAGCCAAATTTTACTTCTTGGAAAAGGCAAGAAGTCACAGGGGACTTTATATAGACTAAGGGCTTTCCTCTCAAGTTGCCTACCAGTGCCCTGGTCTTATCTTGAGGGGCTGCCTCTTCTCCCTATTCCCTGTATTGTCCCACAGGAGCACACAACAAGGAAGGTGATAATTTTCAAAGTAAAGTGCCAATAAGTTCAAAATATAAACCTACAGTTAAGCTTGCAGCTCATTGTCATTTGCAGCTCCAAGGCCCTGTTGGAGTTTTCCTTCCTCCTCCCCCCAAATTGTCCCTCCAGGGCAGACGAGTTGCGGGTCCTAGGGCCTTTCTGAGAGCTGGTCCCAGACCTGAGTCAGGGATAAAGCTCTAAAGACATACCAGCCTTTGTTCTCAAGTCAAGTTCAAGTCCTTGAGTGTAGGCCAAGGCCCCAGCTGTCACGGAGTTGCTGCCAGTTGCCTCGGCTCACAGTCCCTTCTCCAGGTAGAGGTTGTCTCCAGGTGGATCCTGGAACTGCCCCCTTTCTCTTGCGAATAGAGAACCCTTCAACTTGGGGATTCAGATCTTTCCCTCCCCCACTGAAATGCTAGTTATTTAGGGGCTTCCAAATGGAGCTTAGTTCTGTCACTCAGAAAAATCATCCAAACATGTTCTCAAACCAGATGCCCCCACGTGGCCGGTGGGGGTGTAGGTAGGGTAGCACTGTGCTGCACCAGCAAGCTCTCTCTGAACTCTCAGTGATTTAACGTGACAAGGATCCCTTCTTCTTTCTTCTTTTACCCTATGAATTCACATTACATGTCCACTGTGGGGAAGGTGGTGAACTCTGCTCCATATAGTCACACAGGGACCCAGGCTGACAGAAGCTCCGCCATCTGATAGCTGCCCCATCTGGAAGTAGTGGCCTCCTTCAGGGACTGTGGCAAGGAAGAGAATGTGGTAGATTCACACACTGGCTCCTTAATGCACTGACCCTGCAGTGACACACATCACTTTTGTTTACAACGCACTGACCAGAACTTCTTGTGTGGCCTCAACTACCTGCAAAGGAGCTGAGGAAATGTGGGGACATTTTGTGGGGGAAGGGCATGGGAGAAAAGTGCCCAAACGTCCAGTGACCTGTAAAGTTCTTTGTACAAGGGGTTTTATGGGGGTTACATGCTGTATGCAGCTCTCAAAACTCATAGAATTGTGTACTGAAAGGGTAAATTTTTTTCCAATTTTATTGAGAAATAATTGACATACATCGTTGTATACATTTAAGATATTCAGCATGATGGTTTGATTTATATTGTGAAATGATTACCACCTAACATCCATTATCTCATATAGATATGAAAAAAAAAGAAGAAAAAAGAAAAAAAATTTCTGCTTGTAATAATAACTCTTAGGATTTACTCTCTTAGTAACCTTCCTGTGTAACAGACAGCAGTGTTAACTATAGTCATCATGTTGTACACTGCGTCCCTAATACTTATTTTATAACTGGAAGTTTGTACCTTTTGACCACTTTCCTCCAATACCTCTCCCCCAACCCTCTGCCTCTGGTAACTGCAAGTCTGATCCATTTTTTTATGAGTTTGGCTTTTTGTTTTTATTTTTTAGATTCCACATACAGTATTTGTCTTTGTCTGACTTATTTAACTTGGCATAAGTTCTTCAAGTTCTATCCATGTTGTCGCAAATGGTAGGATGTTCTTATTTTTATGGCTGAATAGTATTTTATTGGATATATACGTATACCGCCTCTTCTTCATCCATTCATTCATCAGTGGATGCTTAGATTGCTTCCATGTCTTGGCTGTTGTAAATACTGCTGCAGTGAACATAGGGATGCATATATCTTTTTGAGTTAGTGTTTTTGTTTCCTTTGGATATATACCCAGAAGTGGAATTGTTGAATCATATGCTAGCTTTATTTTTAATTTTTTGAGGACCCTCAATACTGTTTTCCATAGTGTAGCAATTTACATTCCCACCAACAGTCCACAAGAATTCCTTTTCTCTACATCCTCACCAGCATTTGTTATCTAAAAAAAAGGATAAATTTTACTGCAGGTAAATTACACCTCAATTAACCTGACTGAAAATAAAGTTCACTGCAGGATTGCTGAGACAGGGAAAACCAAATGACAGATCAGTCAATCAGGGTGGAGTGACACGGATAAGGAGAGGCTCCTGCACACAGTGCTCAGGGAAGGCTTTCTGAGGAGATGCCTTGCACTGAATCTGGATGAGGAGGAGCCATGCCTGTGTGGATCTGGAGGGGTTGTTCCAGGCAGGGAGAGCAGCAGGGCGGCCCATGTGCCTGGAGCTGAGTGAGGGAGAAAAGGGTGGGAGATAGGTCAGGGGCCTCAACCCTTCTCTGGGCATGATGGGGGGTCACTAGGGGCATAGATAGAGGGTGATTGAAACACTGGTGTGGGTGAGATGGCCCAAAGAGAAAGGAGGGGAGGACAGGGAATAGCGGCCTATGACCGTGTGCAGGAGGAGTAATGGAGGAGTGTGATGAAAACGAGGAGAGGATGGGTCAGGACCTCTTACAGGAGCAAGTGGTCAGCCAGCCAGGGAGCCGGCAGGCTGGGGCTGGAGGACTGGCATGGACAGGAGGGGTCCTGGCTGAGGGTCCTTGGTGGGGCAGAAGCCAGACATCCTGGGTTGAAAGTGCTGGGAGTGAGGCCGTTACAAGTGAATCTTCCATGAGGCAAGGGACAGACTTGGTGGGTAGGAAGGGAACCTCAGAGAGAATGGGATAGAGCTGCCTTTGTGTGTGTGTGCAAAACTTGCTGAGGTGGGTCTGACCTATGGAAGACTGTATGAGACGGTAAGAAGGGGGGGGGTTGGACAGGGGCTTGATGCCAGGCCCGGGAGGCCACTTGAGGGGGCTAGGGGACAGTAGGGAGGCTGGTGCCACAGGGCCAAACACTAAGGTGGGAGGCAGCACTGAGCTGGCAGGCTAGGGGGATGGGATCTATTTTGGGGAGCCCATACTAATATGGGCCCACCCCCGCTAGCAGAAGCCCCATCTTTACCTGCACTAACCTTCCTACTCTTGCCCCACAGTGCATGCTGAGACTGCGACGGACAGGCTGCCGCTCCCCCCGCTGCTCCCCGGGCCCCCAGAGGCCCGTGTGTTTGCCTCCCGGTGCCGTCTGACCCAGGTAGGGGAGAGCGAGGTGCGCTCGCCCTGCCTCATGCCTCTGCATGGGTGGGAGGGCTCTAGGTGCGAGGACCAGGCCGGCCCTGGGTGAATGAGCCCCTGTCAACGGCAATTGTGGGGCCACAGCACAGGGTTTGAAGGCCCCAGCCACAGCAGGGCCTCCTGGGGAGGAGTTCCCAGACCTCCAAGAGGCAGGCCAGCCTGGCGGCAGTCCATCCTCACCAGGCTCCATCCCTGGGGTGCTGAGAGCCCTGGGACACATAATTCCTCCAGCCCCTGTGTGGCTCTCATATGTTCGCTGTTGGCGGTTTGTTCGGGATCCTTCCTGGTACACGCTTGTCAAGTCCTTTGGCGGTGGGAGGTTTCGCATCTGAGGTTTCCCTTGCTGTCACTGGCTTTTCCCTGCTGGAGTCGCGGTACTCACTTGCCTGGTGTGTGTGCTTCCGTGAGTGGTGGCTCTTACTCCGGAAGGTCACTGCTCTCTGTGGGACACCCTCAGGGCAGAGGTGCCCCTTCCAGCACCAGAAGCAGCCCAGCTCCCTTTTAATACCCTCAAGTGTTGGGCCTGAGAGGGGCCATTTCCCTGCTGCTCCTGGGCACCCCAAGTGGAGGCTTTCTCCTTGGGGCCAAATTCCCCAAGGGCTGGGATTAAGTGGGAGCTAGGCTTGCCAGAATAAATACAAGAAGTCTAGTTAAAATTGAACTTCAGATACACAACAAATCATTTTTTTAGCATCAATATGTCCCAAATATTGCATGGGACATACAATTTTATTTATTAAATCTGGCAACCCAATTGGGAGCTAAAACCCTAACCTCCCTCTTCCTCTGTTCAGTCCTCCCTGCTACACCCAAATTGGTTCTCTCGGATCAGTCCAGTGCCTGTGGCAGATGCCCTGGAGCCAGGGGCCACCAAGCCTGCTCAGGCCATAATCAATGGACATTCCCTAATTCCCCAGGTCCCGCAGGCCATCCTTGGGTCAGAAACCCCGGGTTCCTGCTGGAAGCTGGGGCAGCAGTCCTGGCTGTTAAGAGTGCTCTTGGGGTCTCTGTCTTCCCCTTTGGCTGTCTGACAGCAGAATTCAGGCTGAGGAGGTCACTGGGCGGGGTCAGCTGGGCCTTTGTGCCTGTGAACAGAGCTGTGAGACAGATGTGGAGCTGTGAGAGGAGGCAGGAATAGGAAATTGTTTCGTGAGCTTGGAACCCAGAGTGCTCGGGGTGTGGGGGTGGAGGTTGAGGGGTAACATGGATGAGGCAGGGCCAGATAATGGAGGGCTTAGAATGTCCCATTTCTGCATCTTTCAACATTAGGGAGACAAAGGAAGTGATTCTCTTTACGCAAAGTCATTTTTCTGACTACTGATGTAATATTTTTTCTATGTTATCCATCTGTCTGTCTGTCTGTCTATCTATCTAGCTATTTAGCTATCTAGCTATCTATCTACAATCTAGAAGTATTTAAAGCATGCAGTTCAAGCCCTTCCCGTAATCTCTTCCTCGCCAGGACTGACCACTGCTAACTAATTCCATATATCATATCCTTCCAGACTATTTTCTATGCACTTGTAAACATATCTTAAAAGAAAAACATGGGATCATACTAGTTATACTGCTCTGTCACTTGATTTTTCATTTAATATATTGTGCAGACCATTCCAGAATTCTTCCCTATCCTTTTACGCCCATTTTATGGATGGTCTTTAAATTGTTATCAATTATTAATCCTGTTGGTGGCCAACAGGATTTATAAACCTCACTCAGGGAACCTCCCAGTTCATATATCTGTGTGCACTTGTGTTATGGATCCTTTGGGGATGTTTCTGGAAGTGGACTGCCTGGGTCAGAGGGTATGTACCTTTCAAGGTTTGATCCATAGTCCAGATCAAACTCGAGAAGCTTGTGCCGACTTACCATATAAAAAAGTCCCCATCCCCTCACCCTTGCCAACCATGGGCATTATCAATTACTTAGATCCCTGCCAATCTGATGGGTAAAACTGATTTATTTTACATTTCTTTGATCACTAATGAGGTTGATCATATTTGTGTATGTTTGTTGGCTATTTCAGTTTATTTATGAATTGCCTGTTTATTGTCACATCCTCATTTTTCTATTCATCTGTCTGTTTATTTAGTAAGCATTGATTGAACACCTACTACATGCTGGGTACTTTTTTTGGTTAAGGACCTAACAGTGAACAAAACTGACAAAAATACCTGCTCCATAAAACTTACTCTCTAGTAAACGAGAGACAGCCAAGGAAAAACAGATGAATAACTGAAATACAGTGTGTGTATAAGTCTTAAGTGCTAAGGAGAAAAAATAAAGCAGGGGAGGGATGGGAAGTGTTGGGTGACTTGGATATGGTAGTCAGGAAGGCCTCACTGGGAGGTGGCAGTGAAGACAAGACCTGTAGGAAGTGAGAGAATGAGTCACACAGATGTCTGGGACCCTGAGTCAGGAGCAGGCTTGGCCTGTTCAGGGCTCAGTGAGAAGGCCTGTGTGGCTGGAACAGGGTGAAGGAGGGAGAGGGTGAGCGGTGTGGCCAGAGAGGGATTGAGCCAGATCATGCAGGGCCTTGTGGGCCACCCTAAGGCCTTGGCTTTTACTTAGAGTGAAGCAGGGAAAGCAGGGAGCCATGGAAGGTCCTGAATTAGTGATATGATGTGATCTGATTTTCATTTTAATCAGCTCACTCTAGCTACTGTGAAGGGGGCCAAAACAAAAACAGTGAAATCACTCAGTAGGCTATTGCAATGAACCAGGGAAGAGATGGTGGGGGCTTGGACCAGGGGGTCTGGAAGGCAGTGGGGAGAATTGGACAGATTCTGGGTACACGTTAATGGTAGAGTCAGTAGGATTTACTGGCAGATTGGATGAGGCGGTGTGTGTGTGTGTGAGAGAGAGGGAGCCAAGGATTACTTCTTAGTCATTTTGGTCTGCCATAACCAAGTATGACAGGCTGGGTGGCTTAAACAACACACATTTATTTCTCACACTTCTTGAGACTTGAAAGTCTAAGATCAGACTCAGTTCTTGGCGAGGACCTTCTGCTTGGCTTGCAGATGACTATCTCGCTGTGTGCTCACGTGACCTCTTCTTTGTTTGCACAGGGAGAGACCAAGCTCTGGTGTCCTTTCCTCTTCTTATAAGGTCACTAATCCCATCATGAAAGTCCCACTCTCATGACCTCATCTAACTCTAATTACCTCCCAAAGTTTCCTACCTCCAAATATCATCACATTGGGAGTTGGGGCTTCAACGTATGAATTTTGGGAGACACAAACATTCAGTCCATAACAATGAATCCAAAGATCTTGGCTAAAGTAGGTAAAAGGTTGAGGCTCCCGTCAATAGAGATAGGGCAGAGAATCGGGAGGAGTGGTTTTGTTGTAGGGGAGGAGAGAAACGAGGCTGTGGACAGGACTGGCTACATAATGTATAGGGCCCAGAGCTATATGAAAATGAGTGGCCCTTTGTTTGAAAGAAATATTAAGAATTTCAAAGTGGTGACAGTAGAGCATTAAACAAAGCCTGGTGCAACACCCTTCTGAGTGTGGGGCCTGGTGCGACTGCCCAGGTGGCACCCCTGTGAGCAGGCTCTTGCTGTGGACATGTGAAATGTGACTAGTAGACATCCAAGTAGAAATGAGGAGTTGACAGTTGGATATACCAGGTTGGAGTTCATGGGCTAGATCTGAGCTGGAGATACAAATGTAGGGTCATCAGCACAAAGATAGTATTCAAAGCTGTGACATTGGATGAGAGCACCAAGGGGATGAGTACAGACAGAAGAGAAAAGAACCAAAGACCCAGTCCTGGGGTGTCTTGGTTAGAATTTAGGGAGCTGAGGAGGAACTGAAAAGGTGACTGAGAAGGTGCAACGGGTGAGATGGAGGAGAGCCAGGTATGCTATCCTAGAAGCCAAGGGCAAGACATGTTTCAAGCATGAGGTCAAGTAAGATGCAGACGGAGCATTGATCATGCATTAGCTGTGGGGAGGTCACAGGCAACCTTGGTTTCAGTGATGGTGGGAGGGTGTGTGAAATGCATCTTATTGACTTACAGAGCGGATTGATTTATAAGAGGATAAGGGATTTAACCCTTTACCTGTCATATATTGCAAAAAAAATTTTTTCACAGTTTTGAGGGGTTTTTTGTCATGTAAGTTTATGGAGTTGTGTTTTGCTTTGTTTTGTTTTTAATCCCTTAAAAGTTTTAAATTGTCCTATGGTCAAGTCTGTCACTCTTTTCCTTTAGAGTTTCTGGCTTTACCCACTAAAAAGTTTTGAAAGTGTTGTCTTATATTGTTTTCTAGTTCTTTATGAAATTTTAAAATGTTTAAATCTCTAGTTTATTTTTTATGTGTGTGGTTTGAAGATAGGGATGTAAGTGCTTTTTTCCTAAATTACTAGCCAGTTGTTTGGACAGTGTTTATTGAGTCCTTTCTCCCTGCTCTGAAGCTCCATTCCTATCATCTGCCAAATGTCCCCATAATCTCATGTCTGTCCAGGCCTTGCTGTTTGATCCATTGATCTTTGCCTGGGGAGAGATTTAGGAAGTCCAGAGAATAGACAGACGTGGTGATTGATTAGGGATAGAGTGTGAGGAGGCAGGAGAAGTGGAAGCAGACACAGTTACCTTCAATGAAGGAAGAAGCAAAGGAAAGTTAGGGCTGATGGGAGCCCTCAAGTGTTTGGGGCCCCCTATGTGCCTTCACAGTTCTGCAAGGCTTGTATTCTATATACTCATCTACAGATGAGGAAACCGAGGTTCAGAGAGGTTTTGCCACCCATCCAATGGCATCAATTCTTAGGAGGTGGAGTGAGACTGGGAGGCAGCCCTCTCGGTTCCCATGCCTGTGCTCTGTCTACCCCAGTGACAGGGGAGGTGAGGGGGATTGGGGTTCAGGGAAGGCTGGAAGGGTTCCAGGCACAAAATACCCCACACACCCCACTCAGCATCCCCTTCTGCCACTTGGCTGGGTCTTGAAGGTTTTCCCATTTTCAAGAGCAACCTGTTAAAACCAAAATACTCCTCGCAGGGAATCACACGTTAAGTTTACAGCTAACATCTTAATTATCAGTTAACACTTCTGCAGGGATTAGCTGACAGCCAGCTGAGGACACTGAATGGGGGCCAGTTGCAAGTATACCTGAGTTAGGAAAGGCCAGGAGAGGGGACAGGTGAAAGCAGATGGGAGAGGTACCTAGCAATACACAGCTTTTTTTCTGGAAAAGAGGGAGGTGGACCTGGATCCCCATGGGAGAGGAAGGGGGAGAGGAGCGAGGGAGCAAGCGCTACAGAGCTGGGGGGAGGGGAAGGGAGGGACATGGAAGCTTCTCCATTGAAGCCTGGGGCCTGGGGCTCCTAGAGGACCTGGCCTCTACTAGGCACCTGCTGTGTCCTAGACACAGAGGAGCTTGTCATCTGCTCAGACTTGGTTTTGAGAAGGTCAGGAAATCAGCTACCATGAGTCAGCTTGGGCACCAGCTGCCAGCAGTCAAAGTGGGGATCTGTCTCAGATACTCAAATACTAGATCTGTCACCCAGGCCGAAGGAGTAGCAGGAAAAGAGGCTAATGCCTCTGAAAGTTTCTCTCCATCTTTGAGGGCCAGTGTACACTTCTAGGGTTGGGACTCAGTGTGTGAGGAGTGTCAGGGCTTAGTGTGTGACCATGGTCAGCACTCCTGTGTGAGGAGGGTCGGAGCTCCGTGTGTGAGGAAGGTCGGGGCTCCGTGTGTGAGGAGGGTGGCGGCTCCGTGTGTGAGGAGGGTCGGGGCTCCGTGTGTGAGGAGGGTGCGACTCCGTGTGTGAGGAGGGTGGCGGCTCCGTTTGTGAGGAGGCTAGGGGGCCCCATATGTGAAGAAGGTCAGTGCTCCGTATGTGAAGAAAGTTGGCGTTCCTTGTGTGACCAGGGTCGGAGCTCTCTGTGTGAAGCGGATCGGATTCCGTGTGAGGAGGGTCAGGGCTCCGTGTGTGAGGCGGGTTGAAGCTCCGTACGTGACCTGGGTCATGACTTCCTGTGTGAAGAGGGGCAGGACTTCCTGTTTGGGGAGGGGTAGGACTTCCTGTTTGGGGAGGGGCAGGACTTCCTGTTTGGGGAAGGGCAGGGCTTCTTGTGTGAACAGTGTCGGGGCTCCGTGTGTGAGGAGGGTTGGGGCTCCCTGTGTGAGGAGGGTCTGGGCCCTCCTCTGAGGAGAGTTGGGGGCTCCAAGTGTCTGAAGAGGGTCGGTGCTCTGTGTGTGAGGAAGGTCAGGGCTCCGTTTATGAAGAGGGTCTGGGTTCCCTGTGTGAGGAGGGTCAGGGCTCCGTTTATGAAGAAGGTCGGGGCTCCCTGTGTGAGGAGGGTTGGGGTTCTGTATGTGACCAGTGTCGGAGCTCCCTGTGTAAAGAGGGACGAATTCCGTGTGAGGAGAGTCAGGGCTCCATTTGTGACTACGATCTGGGCTCCATGTGTGAGGAGGGCTGGGGATCCCTGTGTGAAGAGGGTCTGGGCTCCTGTGAGGAGGTTTGGGAGCTCCATGTGTGAAGAAGGTCACTGCTCCGTATGTGAGGAAGATTGGGGTTCCATATGTGATAGGGTCAGAGCTAAAAGGTGTGAAGAGGGTTGGAGTCTGTGTGAAAACACTTGGGGCACTGTGTGATCAGGGTCATGACTTCCTGTGTGAGGAGGGTTGGGACTCTGGGGAGGGTGGGGACTCAGTGTGAGACTAGGGTCAGAGCTCCCTGCTGTGTGAAGAGGGTCAGATTCCATGTGAGAAGGGTCAGGGCTCCTTGTGTGAAGAGGGTAGGGACTCTGTGAGGAGGGTCAGAACTTCCTGTGTTAAGAGGGTCGGGACTTTGTGTTTAAAGCGGCTTGAGGGCTTGGTATGTGAGGAGGGTCAAGGCTCTGTGTGATCAGGCTGTAAGATTCCGTATATCTAGAGAATGTCATTCTAAGTGGAAGAAAAATGCCATATGAGATCACTTACATGTGGAATCTAAAAACAAAAACAAAACCAGAGAGAGAAACAAACAAACTTATTTACAAAACAGAAACAGGCTCACAGACATCACAGGAAGAGATAAATTGGGAGTTTGAGATTTGCAGATACTAATATATAGAAAATAAGTAAACAACAAGTTTATACTGTATAGCACAGGAAACTATATTCAATATCTTGTAATAACTTATGGTGAAAGAGAATATGAAAACGAATATATGTATGTTCCTATATGACTGAAGCATTGTGCTATACACCAGAAATTGACACAACATTGTAAACTGACTATACTTCAATAAAAATATATTAAAAAATTCAGTGTATGAATGAGATCAGGAAGGGGCCCCTTGCCCCTCTACTTCACTCTGTACAGGGGGAACATGTGTGTCTCTGGGGGATATCATGTGTCTAAATGTAATCCGCTGCCCAGCTGCTTCCTCACTATATCAAACTCTGACTTAACCTTCTTGGGACCTTGGGGCTAAGAACAGCTCTCCCTCAGCTCCCCTATTCTTCCCTGTCTTGTCCTTCCTCTCCCCTCTTCTCCCTTCACCTCCCTTCCCCTCCTCTGCCACCTGTTCCTGGCCTTGCATCCAGTTGCTGGCAGTCAGATCCTGAGACACCCAGACACCCTTCCAGCTCAAGGCTGGCCCAGATCCTGAGTAACCTGCAGTCGGGCATACCTCCAGCTCTTCCCTCATTCTCCCCTGAGCACCCTCCCTAAGGTGCTCAAGGGCTCAGCTGGGGAGGGAGCCCCATGAGAGGAGGCAGGTAGTGATGAAGTGAGACTTCCAGGAAGGGAGGAACTAAGCTTGGTGCCTAGGAACAGGCCTGAGTGGCTCCAAGAAGGGGACCTATGTGAGCAAAGGCTGTGGGTCTCTAGTGGTGTTGGGGGCCCTGTTAGTGAGTTGGCGGGTGGCTGGGGGGTGTGAGGGCTCAGATAGGGGAGGCCTCCATGGCTGCCTGAAGACCTCTGGCAGTTCAGGCTTACTGTAGGGATACCTAGAGTCAGTCATTCATTCAGCAAATATTTACTGGGCACCTAGTCTTCTAGACCTAGAGGCACATCTGTGAACCAAACAGAAAGTAGTTCCCAGCCCTACAGGAGCTGACAGTCTACAGGGAGACTGTGGCTGAAGGAGGAATAAAGGGCCTTATACCCTGCACCCCTCCACCTGTTGGCCCCCAGAAAATCTCCACAAACACAAGGGCTCACAGAGCTGGTGCTAGAAACCTGCTGTCCTTGAGGGTCCTGAAGGGGGAGATGAAAGGATTTCTTTCTGCTTATGGAAAGTTCTAGGAGGGGGGATGGCCAAGACAAGGAGAAGGTGAGCATGAGAGGAAGAGGAGAAGGGCCTCTCAGGAAAAAAGCTCCCTCCTGTGGCTTCTACCAGGGCAGAGAAAGGGGATGGGCCCTCCCAGGTATAGTGGTCAACTGTCCCATTTTGCCCAGGACTGTCCCAGTTTTAATGCTGCTCAGTCCTGGGATAGTTGGTCACCCTATTTGGAAGCTGTTCTGCACTGGAGGCCCAGCCTCTGCCCCTGGCCAACCCAAAATGTTGAGGCAAGCCATGCTGGGCCTCTGAGGAACTGGATGTCTAGGTCATAGTGCTGGCCGAGCCTAGGGATTGTGGGAAGCAACCGTGGGCTCCCTGAGGGTGTGCTGAGGAAGGAGTGAGGGACAGGGGTCTCACTGCAGTGGCTGAGATGCCTTTAGGGTCCCAGAAGATTGAGGCCAGATCCAGCAGGTGGACTTGATTAAAAGGTCTGGGGGGCTTGGGGGGGCTTTGAGGCAGGAAGCAGTGACAGGACTGGCTATGCTTTTGTGTCCACCTTCCTCTGCCCACCAGAGGCTGGCCGCCAGCTGTCTGGGGTCTTCCTGCACTGAGCTGGGAGGCCTGGCTTCTCAGTTCTGCCTCTAGCTTGCCCTGTGACCTTAGTTCAGTCTACCCTGAACCTGGACCTCAGTGGTGTGAGGCACAGCTGTGACTGGGCCAGCACTGTCTGAGGGAGGTTTTGCAAAGGATGAAATGTGGCCTGGGTCGATGTGCTGCTGTGGTCACTGTTGTGGCTCAAGTGCGTGCCCTTGGGGTGCCAGCTCTGGAGACCACCAAAGGGCCTCATGTAGGGCCTACTCTCCATTCTTATCAGGGAGACAGATGTAGAAACTAGAGGTTGAAAACTGGAAACTGTAGCCAGGGATGTGGCTTGTGGATGTATTTTGTTCCATTTTAAACTTTTTTTTAATTGACATATAATTCACATACCATAAAACTTGCCATTTAAAAGTGTACAATTCAGTCTTTTTTTTTGTATATTCTCAAGATTATACAACAATCATCACTGTCTAATTCCAGAGCATATTCCTCACCCCAAAAGGAAATACTTGTACCCATTAGCAGTCACTCTCCCTCTTCCCGTACTCCAGGCCCTGGCAATCACTAATCTGCTTTCTGTCTCTATGGATTTGCCTATTCTGGACATTTCATATAAATGGAACCATGGAAGAGATGGCTTTTTGTGACTAGCTTCTTTCAAATAGCATTAGGTTTTCAAGTTTCATCTATGTTGTAGCATGTCAGTATTTCATTCCTTTTTATGGCCCAATAATATTCCTTTCCATGGACATTCCGTATTTTGTTTATCCATTCGTTCATGGACATTTAGGTTGTTTCCACTTTTTGGCAATTATGAATAATGCCACTATGAACATTTGTGAATAGTCTTTGTGGGAACATGTTTTCCATTCTCTTGGGTTTATTCCCGGATTGGACTCACTGGGCCATAAAGTGACTTGGTGTTGATGCCTTAGGCAGGGCATGTGCTCTCCACTTCTCAAGTCCTGCCCCCTCCTAACTGTATTACCTGCACACTGTCACTCACTCTCATTTCCTCTCTGACCTCTGTAGGCATCTAAGTTTTTAGTCTTTGATTACAGAACAGTGATGGAGGGAAACACATGGGGCTGTAGGAGTCAAAGACAGCTCCTGACCTGGGGAGGGATACTGGAGGGCTTCCTGGAGGAGATACCTCCTTAGCTTAACTTACGCTGAATGGACATTTTCTAGGGCAAAAGGAATAAGAGAGTGCTCCCAGTGGGAAGGAAAGTCAGGGACGTGTGAACCCCCCTCCCCTTTTTCCACCCTGGTGGGTGAGTCTGGCCGAGGGATGAGGGGGGTTCTCCAGGGGCCAAGTGAGATGCCCTCTCTCCTTTCCTCTAGTGCTTACCTTCTGTCTTCGCTCTGTCTCAGTCTTTTCTGTCATTTGTTCAAGGAGCTGCAAATAGTTTGATGGGCTGGAAAGAAGGGGGAAGATGAAGAAGTGAGATAAGCCAGTTGCAGAGAGAGTGGGGTGAGGGTGGGAGGGCAAAAGGATGTGGGAGTTTGGTCCTTCCTTAGCTAGGTGCAGAGTCTGAGAACCTAGGGCAGAGGTGACCCTAAGCCAGGACATTCCATGTCCCAAATGGCATCTAATTTTCCCTTCCTCAGGGGCAGGTGAGGGGTGGGATGGGCCCTGTCAGGCTGGGCCAGGCCTGTGGGCAGAGGCAGAGCGAGGGGCCCAGACTCAGAGCTGCACGCACATCTTCCCAGGTTTCTGCTTCACTACCTAATGGGTAATTATACTCTGACATGCATGGAGGCAAAGAAGGGATTTTCTGTGAAGCAAAATCTCCCGTGAAATATTCAGGCCATGCTGGGCTTCGCTTCCCTGCCACCTAATCTCTGCTGCTTGGCTTGGCCACAGCTTGAGAGGCCACATGTGCCTGGAAGGCTGCATGGGGCTTTTTATTTCCTTCTCAACAGGGAGAGGTTTCCATGGGCTAGAAAGAAACTTGGCTTTGGGCCTAAGACACTACATGCATGCGTATGTATGTGAGTGTGTTTGCCTGTTTATAGCCTCTGCACGTCCATTTATGAACTTGGCCCTGTATGTGTGTCTGTATGTGCGTGCTTACACATGCCTGTGTCTGTGACGCACCCTGACATGGACGGTGTGTTTCACGTGGGCCTCTGGTTTGTCTCTGAAGGTGCTTCTGCACTGTGCCTTGTTCTCTGCTTCTGGGCGAGCCGTCCATGGGACCCTCTCAATGGGTGAAAGGCTGCCCTGTGTGTGACTTCTGTCTGTAACTAGCATGGTGCTCAGGGTTGTGGGTTTGCAGGGAAAGCCTTGACGTCCTCTTAGGCTCAGAGGCTCAGAGATGGCAGCTGGTCTGCTGCACATTTGAGTCAAGCTGTGCCTCTCCTCTCTGGCTTTAGTTTTTGGTTTCCACCAAGTTTTGAGTGCTTGATGCAGGGCTGGGGAACGTATTTGCTTCTGAGAGTTCATTGAGCTGGGACATGTCTGTCCCTTTGTTTGTTCCCATGAGCCCCTCAGCTATCCTACCTGTGCAGAGCCCCGCAGCCCATCCTTGGGCCCACAAAACCCCTGCGTTTGCACTCAAGGTCATGCTTCAAAAGCCCTGCTTTTTGCCCTTTATTTAATCCTCCACATTGCACAAGATAGGCAGGACTGGAATTATTGTACCCATTTGGCAGGTGAGGAAACTGAGGTCCAAAGAGGCAAAAAGACATGCCTGAGGTCGTTCTGTGAACCAGGGCTTCAGGCAAGATCACTAGCTCCTCCTCACTGCACATGGACCCTTTGCCTCCAGCCCCAGCCCTGGGCCCTTGGTGGAGGGGACCCTGCCCAGAGGAAACACAGTTTAATGAATGAATCCAGCTAGAGGGTGCTCCCTTCTCCACATGGAGCTCTCTTTTCCTCTGTCATCGTTCAGCATTGTCCTGGAGAGACAACCTGAGAGCTCTTTTCATCTCCAAATCAACAGGCAGGGACACAGGAGGCAATAATATTGACGTCCACCATTGATATTTCTTTATTGTGGTTGTAATTAGCAATTCTTCCGCAGCTGAGGCTTGATCTGGCAGACAAGTGGAGGAGCTCCAGCTTATTAATGTCAGCCTGTTAATGTCACGCTGACATGGCTGATGAGGGGGGTGGCCTTAGGTAGGGAGAAGGAGAAGCAGGAGGCTGAGAGGAAAGTCGACAGCTCTTCCCTCCTCCCCAGGCACTTGCTGTCCTTGAGCACAGCCCAATAGAGCACCTCTCATCCCATATATTCCAAGAGAGTTCACTTCCCAGGTTGCCTTCTTCACCCCATGGCCTCTCACCCCTCCCTGTTCTGCCAGGATGGCTTGGATTAAAGAGTGGCCTCCATACCCCTTGGAAGGTACGGGCATCAGCCTGAGGTCCCCTACATCCCAGAAAGGCTCCAGGGAAGACTTCCCAGGTAGCCAGAGGTGGGAGAGCAGCTCCTCAGCCCTCTGCCCTTCTGCCCAAGTTGGGAGAATGCCCCCCACCCCAGCCCTCACTCCCAGCCCTGCCACGTTTAGATCTGCATCCCCTGCTGGTGCTGGCCTCCATGGCAGGCACAGCAAGGCAAGTGCAGCCCCTTCCTGCTCGTCCTGGCACACTTCCTCTAATCCATGTACGTTCTGAGCAGAAGGGCTAAGATTAGCACTTCCAGACCCCTGGGAACTTCCTTGTCCATCCACTGCAGACTTCCTCTCTCCCCTCCCCTCAGGGTCCCTCCGCCCAGATCTCTTTAGATCCTTTAGTTCCTTGAGTAGAGAAAGCCAACGCCAACCATCTTCTGAAGAAGTTGATTTACTCAGCCCTGGACATCTCCCCACCTCCTTCGCTGCCGGTCTGCCTGTTTGCTATCTGCCTAGTCTAGGGATGCTTCACACTATTGATAAAACAATAATAATGGCTATTCTTGTTTCTTGGGTGCTTTTTCTGTGCCAGGCACTGTTAAAAGCATCTTATAAGCATTTGATCCTCATAACAACCCTATAGGGTAAATACACATGTCATTCCCATTTTACAGATGAGGAAAACTGAGATGCAGGGAAATTAAAGTGGCTGCCCAAGATCATAGGGCTGCTAAGGGGTTGGCAGCGTGAACCAGGATGTGGGCTCCCAAGCCACCCTCCTCTGCTTCTGGCTTTAGCCCATTAAGTTATTTCTTCCACCTGCATCTCTTCTCCATGAACTTCCTGAGCCCTGCATCACTCAAATGGTTCCCCTCCCATGGTTCTCCAGTGTGTGCCTACTGCCCCCTAGAAGCACTGCGCACTCTCTGAGGACAGGGGCCTCACGCATCATATCCCCTGCTGGTGGTGTCTGCTGAATGAGGAGCCAGCATCTGATGGCAAGACTCCCTGAAGCACATCTGCCTCCTCAAAAGAGACCTTCAGAGCTGTGTCTCAGCTAATGCTGGGACTTGGTAAGGATATCCACACATTCATTTCATTCATTCATTCATTCATTCATTCAGCAAACACTTGCTGGGTGCTGGGTACTCGGTGCTGGGCCCTAAGGAAGGCCTTAAGCATGCTGAGATGATCAGGTCCTGGCCGTGCCCTGGGGGGGCCCACAGCCCAGTCGGGACAAAAGCATAGCCAGACCTGACCAGTGTGGGATAAAACTTGCCCCTTAGAGGCAGTACCAGAGTATCATGTAGGTATGAGCAGGATGGGGGAGGAAGGCTGCACAGAGGAAACACTTGAACAGAATCATTAAGGAGAGGGAAGCGTTTTCAGGCTGACGGAGAGGGAAGGGCATCACAGGCAAAGGAACAGCATGTGCAAAGGCTCCAAGTCTGAGAGAGCAGGTCAGACTCAGGAAAAGGCAAGGAATTCAATTACAAAATATCCAGGTGGGCCTGATTGTGGAGACAGGGGAGGCGGAGCTGAGGGCGCTGTTGAAGGACAAGTGCACCCCGTCTCCCCTGCAGGTGCTGGGAGATGCACTGCAAGGCATGTGAGGACAGAGGCCAGGGCTTCTGCAGATGGTTGTAGGCCCAGCACACGTGTCAGTGAAGCTTAGCGATTCTTCTTTCCTGCCTGGTGTAGGGTGAGGTGTGGGCAGGTCAGTGTCCATGAGTGGGTGGTGTTCCCCACATGGTGACTGAGCCAGCTGTGGAGGGGGTATGTGAGGACATGATACCCTGACTGTGCTAGGAGATTGCCTTGGGCTCAGGAACCAGATGCTCTGGGCTGCAGCTGGTCTGGAGGGCACCCATGACCATGGCTGCATCTGCCTGTGCCACACCTCCAGCCCTCACAGCAACCCCTCCAACGGAATCAGCCCTATTGGGCAGAAGGGAGACTAAGTCCCAGTGGTGGCAGGGCCATGCCCAGGGTCACACACAAGCAGTGTTCCTGTTGCCTGTCAGTGGGATATTGGGTTCCTTGAAAAGGACAAGACCTCCAGCTCTCAGGGTCCAGGGTGGAGGCAGGGTGGCCACCATGCATGGCGCAGAGAAGGCCTGGCTGGAGAGGAGGTGGTGCAGGGCCCACCAAGGGCAGAGGTCAGGCACGGAGCCTAGAATGTGGCAGGAGAGGAGGCCTCCTCTGGAGTCTTATGATGGGAATTTTTTCAAGGACTTAACTTGAGCTCCTAGTGGCCAGTCTCTGGGAGGAATTTCTCTCACATGCCTCATGGAGCCCAGAGTAGCCCACAAAGGAATCAGGCACTGCCTACTGTGTGTCCACCTGTGTACCAACTCACACTCGAGTGTGCAGCCCTGCTTATTTGTACATACAGGTCTCTGTGTATGTCATGTGTGTGTCCTTGTGTGTCCACATATCTGAAGGAGTGTGACCCTGGGATGGGACAATTCTGCATCTGTGTGTGTGCGCCATGGCCAGCAGCCCCACAGCACACACCCGTTTCCTCCTATCCAAGCCAGAAAGCTACCAAAACTCCCACTTCCAGGCCTGGGCCCAGCCCTGTCCGGCCCCTCACAAGGCCCTCTCCTGAGTGCTGGGGTTCAGCCCCCTCGGGACAGGCATCGTGGGCATTAAAGGTACAGCTCAGGCTGGGAGGGACTATCCAGCTCTTTTTTGTGTTTGCCCCTCTCCCCACCCATCCCTAAGTGCCTGCCATGGGATCCTGACAGATGGGTACCCACCACCCTGCCAGCCCTCATGATGGGGAACTCTCATGCCTCCCAGGGCAGCATCAGGGGGACCTGTGGGACACTGCCCAGAAAGGAGAGGTCAGGAAGGCCAGAGGGTGGCCTGGGGCTCTTCTCCAACAGCCAGACCTGGGACTTCAGCTCCTGGAAGCAAGGTCAGGCCTGAATATTCAGGGCCTTTCACCTTGTTGTCAAGAGCATATTTTAGCTATTAGTGACAGAGCAAGGATTTAGGGAGGATTTCTCTCTCATTTCTCAGAGCTTTCAGCAAGCTTCCTCCCTTCCCACCCCTCCGCCTGCCAGGGCTGAGAATAACACACACACACACACACACACACACACACACACACACACACACACACACACCTCTCTCTCTCTCTCAATCTCTCATACCCGGTGTTCCTGTGTGGCTGAGAGAGAGGGAGAGAAATCTGGGTCAGTCTCCCAGGGAAAGCTCCGTGGCATCTCCCCACCTTCCCCAGCAGATGCTCAGTGTTGCAAACTCAGCCTGTGGTCTGAAGGCCGAGGCCTGCCTCAGTCCTGCCCTAGATACCCGTCCTGGTCCCTCCCTGGGCCTTCCTGGGCTCCCTGTCCAGGTGACCTCATGTTCTGGCCTCAGTCCGAGTCAGGCCCTGGGACTCACAAGTCATTTTTGCCACAGTCTGCTGATTGCATGGAGAGTGACAGAAGCTCTCCCATCCCCCACTGGACCCTGTATCAGCCCCTGGGGTCTAGGGGTGGTGGGGAGGAGGGATTTGGGGAGGCCTGTTTGGAGTTGGGGGCCAAGTAATAGCAACCCCAGGCAGAGAATGCCTGGTACAGATGAGGGACTTCCAGTGGTGGAGGTTCAGGCAGTATGGCAGGGGCCGGGGTCTGGGTAGGATGCCTCAGGCGTAGGAAGAGGTTTCTGAGAGAAGGCAGACAGAGAAACGGCTGAAGATACTACTGCCATTTCAGATTGGAGCCTGGAGTAGGGACTCAGCTAAGTTAAGTAGGTGCCTGAGACAGGACAAAGTCCAGGGTGGGAGCCTTGCCACACCCAGTGAGCTCAGGGAGACATTCACTGGACTAGGGGCAGAGCAGGGTGGTGGGATTTCCTGTTTAGCTGGGAAAACTGGATCATGGGGAGTTGCCATGGTTTAAGTCACCCAGCGACACAAAAGCCTTCCCCTACCTCCATCCCCGAGAGACACCAAGGTCACTTCCTTCTTACTGCCCCTGGTATACAATTACCAGGTGACCCAGCAGATCTCTCCTTCCTCTACCAGGGCATGGCCACAGGATCCTCAGTGCCTGCCCAAGAATGTCTGTTGAGTGAAAAGACAGAGAATTGACCTAAGCTAGACATCAGGAAAGACTTCCTGACGCCACTAGGGCAGGCTTAGCCTCAAGACTTGATGCTTTTGGAGCATCAAGATCTTCAGAGGGCAGATCTTCAAAAGGGTGTCAGTAGAGGGGGTGACCCCAGCCATCCTCATCTTCCCCCCCGAGGTCAGTTCCTGCCTGCCAGGTGTGAGGAGGCAGTGGCTGCCTGCTTGCTGGGACATCAGCTTGTCCCAGAACCTCCAGGCCTGGAGCCCAGTGGGATGCTCGTCTTTTCCCAAGCATCAGGTGTGTGTGTCCCGTGAGGGGGCTGGCTGTTGAAGTGCTGGGGTGACTTGTGTGTATGTGTCGGCACACACCTGTGCTGTGTGTGTAAGTGCACAGGATGGCTCAGGAGTCACTTCATGGACTTAGAAAATCTTTTGAAATATGGAACCAGAGACCATCAAGCTTTAGAAGGGGCTAAATTTAGGGATTGCTTTTTAGGCCATGGAGAGGGTGGCTGGCCTCCCTTTACTCACTAGCTACTTATGGAGTGAAGACTCGCAGGCTGGGGCATTCAGGGAAACACTGGCCAGAGGAGCTGGTCCTTGACCTTGAGGCCTGGCTGTAAGAGGAGTTAAGGAGGGTCAGGGAAGGCCTTGAAGAGAATGGAGCGTGTTAGGGTTTGAGAGGTAGAGGTGAGGGCAAGGTCCTGCAAGTTCTCTTCAGATGGGGCCCCAGAGTGGGACTGGCTTCCCCTCTCAGACTGGGGTCCCTGTGACATTATCTAGGCTTGAGGACAGCCAGCCCCCTTCTTGAGGACCTGTGGAAAGGAGTTTCCTGCCCTCTCATTCCCAAGGACCCCAGCCAGCCCCGCGCCTCCTCCCTTCTCACCATGCTTGGGCCCGTCCTTCCCTCGCTCCTGCTCCCTGTGGCCCTGGCCAGGCCAAGCTATGAGCTCGAGGCCCCTCGGGCAGGTGCTGGGCAGCTGTGGCAGCCGGAGCAAGCCCAGCTCCCTCGGGGAGGACCTGAGCTGCCAGCATGTCATCCCTCTGCTAAGCTGACTGAATCAGCACACGCATTGGAGCCCCTGGGACCCCGTGGGCTGGGGGCACGAGCACACTCACATATGCGTCCTCCCTGATCAATAGGGTAAGGAACTGGAAAAGGTGTAATTCAATTTGTCAGTCCGGTTATTAGTTATCGTGCTGGGGGCAGCTCCTGCTCCTCCTTCACCTTCTCCTTTCACCTCCATTTAGAGGGCCAAGCAGGATCCCAGCTGGAGGGAGAGCTGGGCAGTGTGCGGTGTGGCAGTGTCTGGGGTAGGAACGGCCCAAGAAGACCAAAGCTGAATCTGAGAATACCTCTCCTTGCCCAGAGCCATTGGCCTTGGAGGGTCTACAAGAAACCTTTGGGTCAGCATAGCCATTGTGCAGACAGGGAAACTGAAGCCCAGAAAAGGTAGAGTCCTGGCCTGTGCCTGTGTGTGGTGAGGACTTCCCTGTCCTAGCCCCCTATGGGAAGGGCAGGAGGAAAAAGGGAGCAGAAGGTGGGGAAGTCAGCAGGGAAAGGGGTGCAGGATCTAGAGTGGTGTGAGGATGTGACCAACTGTTCATCCAGTAAATGATTTCTAAGCCCCTGGGCCAGAGAAGGGCTTGTCTCTTCCCTGCCCTCAGGGATGGTGGCCCAGCTGGGGAATGGACAGTGACCTGCACTATGTCTCATTTGGTGCCTGACATACCCTGGCAGGGTAGTCACCATTATCCCCATTTCATAGATGCACAAACTGAGGCCCAAAGGGAGGCTTTCCCAAGGGAGGGACAGTACCTGCCCACAGGGGACACAGTGCTGCTCCTGGTCAGGGCCCTCCCTCCTTTGAACACTCTCAAAGGAGGCTTTGCTCACTGCCTTGAGGCAGAGCTGGGACCAGCTTCTCTGAGAGATGCAATGCTTGTCTCTAGGACTCTAGATAAATTCCCAATTTGTTCTTTGTGCTGGCCAAGAAATTTTTCTGCAGGTCTGACCACAGTCCCTCATGCTTTAACTTCACCAGCCACTCCTGTGGGATCTTGTCAATCCAAAGGCCCCACTACCTCTCCTCTGTTCCTTTGCCTTCTCAGTTCTGGGTGGGTCTGTGGGCATAGGCACTGGCCCCCACAGCCTGGCCAGCCCCTGAGGACAAGGACTGAAGCTGACCCTCCCCAGTCTTCCCAGCCAGGCCTGTTTGAGAATCAGCTCACCTTTGCCCAGCATTGCCATTCTCATCACAGCCTCTGCCCATCTCATTTCTATTAAACTCATTTACCATCTGAAGGGCTTCATTTTCCACTCTGTTTGCCCATAATCACCCCCAACCTGTCCCCATCTCCCCGATCTCCCCCTGCAGTGCCCAGCGCAGTGGTGAGCAGGCAGCCAGGCTTGGGTACAGCCCAATGCTCTCCCTCCCTCATTCCCTCCCTCCTGGCTGTCTTAGGAAGCAGCCTGTGCTCCAGGCAGGCATCTCACCCCTGCCTCTGTGGATTTTCCTGCTCCCAGACCAGACACCTGCTTTGACTGAAAACCAGGGGCAGACTTCCAAGTCCTTGAAGGCTTTTCACCCCTCACTCTCTACCTTCTCCACCCAAGCTAGGAAGACCTGGGCGTCATCACCCTGAAATCGAAGGTCAGAAGCCCAGGTCTTTCTTATTAGGCCCCACACACAACAAGCTCCAAATCTACCCTAATCCCAAGAGAAGCTGACCTTAGATGGGTAAGCAGGAAAGCAAGGTGATTTTTTAACTAATTCATACTAAGGTGTGAGTGATTGGTAGCACTTTATCCTGCCCATGGTATTTGGATTAGAACAGAAGATTATTATAGTAACAGTATTAATAATAATCACTAACACTCAGTTTTTACTGTGGGTCAAGCACTGTTGTTAACAATGTACAAGTATTAAAAAGCTGTATTAAGCCATTTAATTAATCTACTAACCCACGTGAATTTCTAGTTGGTAGAAAGATAAGGGAAGAATGTTGAGGGGCAGGAGGAGAATGTGGGAGGAGTCAAACCTCTCCCTCCTCCAAACCTCCATCCCAGAGAAGTACCAGTACATCCCCTTTGTACAGGGAGTACTTCCCACTTGGTACAGAGAAGAGAGTCCAGCTGTTTGCACTGTAAACTATACCAGGCATTCACTTGAGGTAACCTTGCAAGGGCAGGAGAGTCTCTGCTTCTCCCCAGGGGCTCACAGTTCTCCTAGGAGATGCCTAGGCTGATGCTCCAGGCTTGGCAGCCTTCCCTCAGGATCTCAGAGCACCCCTTAGAAAGTCCCTTGGTGCTGAGGGTCATCACATTGGCCTCCCTGAGAAGTCAAAGGCAACTTCCTCCAAATCCCAAGTTTTCTGTGGCTGAGCCTCTGCCTGGTCCTCTGGTCACACTCTTGACACTGCTCTAGGCTGGATACGTTCCAGAGCCCGTCAATAAGCTCAAATTAATATGAGCTTCAAATGAACCCTATAGGGTGAGTGGAGCTGGGATGAGGATGCCCATTCTGCAGGTGGGGAGACTGAGGCTTGGAGACGAGAAATAACTGTGCTGAATCCTCCTATTCAGAAGGGTGGCCTAATGAACTCCTGAAGTGAGGGGCGAGGAAAGGCTTTTTGCCTTCTAACGGGGACTTTGCCACTTTAAACCAGTAATGGTCACAGGTCGGGTCCCACCCTTTTCCCTCTCCACTAGGTGGTCTCACTGTTGGAGGAGGCTGAGCACTTGCTCCTAGGCTACCCCACCCCACCCCAGCCTCTCCTGCCTGCCAGCTTTCAAGATCAGGCTGCCTGGTAATTCAGTAATTGATATGGGAGACTTCCATTATAAATCTCCCAGCCGTGGCCAGCTTTCCCCATACAGCCAGCCGCCACACCTTACAGCCCATTCCATCCAGCTTACCCTGGTAGTGACCACTCATCTTTTCCTCCATGGGAGGGTAGCTGGCCATTCCCTGCTTCACCCCACCCCCACAGCCCTGCGGGCAGGGCCCCAGGGACCCTGAACTCAGACAGAAGTGACATGGTTCTGTGCTAACCTCAACCGCCAACTGCTGTGAGGTCTCAAGCAAACCACCTCCCCTCTCTAAGCCTCTGTGTCCACACTTGGGACATAGATCTGGTCGGGTGGCTTTGAGGAGCTAGTGTGAAAAAGTGCAGAAGCTGGCAGGGTAGCTACTGTGATGAGAGCTCCCTGGGGTCCTCAGGGTAGAGGAGCCCAGAGTAGTGCATGATTGTACCTGCCTCTCTCAGTAAGTTGGGAAATACTTCTCAGAGGAAGTGGCATTTGGGCTGGGCCCTGAAGGATGACCAGACTCCCCAGCACTTGGAGGTGGGGACAGTGATGGATGGTGTTCTGAAGCCCTACATGGAAACATGACCAGCTTGGAGCCTTAGGGTTCTTACTTGCAGATCTGACCACATCAAGCCCCTGCTTATACCCTTCAGTGGCTCCCTATGCCCTTGGGCTAAAGTTCCCACTCCCTTGGGAAGCTTCAGAGACCTGGCAAGATCCAGTCCCTGCCAGCTTCACGTACCCGAGCCACTGCCTCCAGCTTTGATGAATGTTTTTAAAAATTCTCTACAGGCTATAACCTTTGCACCAGCTGCTCCCTGATTTGGCTCGATGACCACAGTAAAATTTGACTGACCAAATGAAATCTCTGCTCCCTTCCAGGGCCCATAGGCCCTGTGTATCTGCCTTCCCCCTCTCCCTCAGGGCCCCAACTCCTCACATTAAGTCCCCATGTTTGGGGTTCAGCTCATGTATGCCCAGCTTAAAGTAGCCACCAGGTGACCGGTCATCCTAGATCACCGGGGACCCATGTATTTCCAGGGTACGACGATTTTAGTGCTAAAGCCAAGACAGTCTCAGACATATCGGGATGACTGGTTACCTTAATTCCCCTCCAGCCCCACTGCCAGGCCCACGTGTTTTCTTGTCCTCACCACCCTTCTGTTGGAAGACATTCATTCATTGAATGAATGAATGAGGGGCATGGACTCGGACCTGGGCAAGCCTCTCCTCCTCTCTGGCCTCAGTTTCTCGTCTATACCATGGGCAGGGAGGCAGGGTGGGCTCTGGGTGTCTCAGGGAGGACTCTCCCAGCCCCAGTGCACCCAAATGCAGCAAGTTGGAGAGGAAGGGCAGTGTCCCCAGCTCAGCGAGTGGCTGAAAGTGTGCTGGACTCCAGGGTGGACACCGCTGGCAGTGGACTGACAGCAGAGTGGGCTGGTGCAGGTGGGAGGGAGCTGTGTCACAGCCTTCAGTTTCCTAGATGTCCCACCATTACTTGAGGGCCATTTCTGGGCCAGGCCGTTGGTCCAGACCCAGGGTTGGGGGTGTCAGAGTGATGACACTGATTGCCAAGCCCCACTCCCCTCCCACCCCCGGGGAACAGATGGCCCAAGCTTGGGGGAGCGGCATAGATGGGGACTGGCATTTGTGTATGTGTGTGGTTTTTTAAAAATCTGACACATTTTTGTCACGTCTTGGTGCATCAGAACAGTAAAGGAGGCGGGAGTGTGAAGAATGTTTTAACTCGCAACTTTGTAACAGTTCCAGTTTCTCCAGGCCTCCTCCCTCTCCCGCAAGCCCCTGCGGAGGAGCCTCAAAGCCCATCTGTTCCTGAATCCCTGCTCTCCCCCCATATCCATCCCATCCATCTATCCACCCATCCATCCATCCTTCCTTCCCATCAGCTGAGAGGGAGAGGGAATCAGAGGGAGCAGCTTGGTACTCCAGGAGGACCCAGGGCAGAGAGGCAGGAGCTCAGCTTGACCCTAGACTTGCTGAATGGACTTGTGCAGTTTCTGACCTTCTCTAGGCCCCACCTATGTGCTCCTAAGGGCTCAGGCCCATCCCCTTTGAGGTTCCCTGATTCTGGCACTCATAGAAATGTCTGGGGAGAGGGATTAGAAATGGGAGAATACAGGAGAGAGCAAGGGAAATTTTGGGTTTAGAGCACCCAGGGAAAATGGCTCCAAGGTAATAGAGGGAGCCACATTCATGAAGCCAGACTAAGCAGGTTCCAACTTTTATTTCCCTCAGGTTTGGGGCTTGGGTCCCCCCTCCCTGCCCCTTAGCCCCCACTCCACCTAGCCCACCCACGGTGGTTCTTTGCAGGTGATCCAGGGCTGGCTGAGGTCTGGGCAGCTGCTCCTGGGTCAGGTAGAGAGAAGAGGATCCAAGCAGTACTGGGGACCTAGACATCCCCCCACTGCCCCGCTGTGCTTGTCTGTCCTGCAGGGCCCTGGGAGAGGAAGCAGGGTGGGTGCCGGGCCCTGGAAGATTTGCTTCTCAGCCGCCAGCCCTGCTGTCCCTAAGCCCGCCTGGCACTAGCTTCCATTTCATTAGTCATGGAAATGCCAACTGGCCTGGAAAACCGGGAGTCCACACAGCAGGCTGGTCGGAGCCACCCTGGGCATGGGGAGCAGTTAGAGACATGAATGGCGCGTGCCCCAGGGCAGCTCAGCCATGGCAAGGGCCCAAGCCTTGCTTCCTCATTCCACAGCTCAGAGACCAGGGCTGCTGGGCACCTGTGCAATGGTTTGGGACGGTGGAGGCGGGGGGGCAAGTAGCCGGTGCGCTCCTGCCAGAGGCAAAGAGACAAGCCTCAGTTGCATCCTGTTCCTTGCATCCCTCCACACCTAACGTGGAAATCCTGACGTCCAGGGCACATATCAGCAAGCAAAGGCAGAGGGAAGGGCGAGGCAGAGGGAGCTCCCCACAACCCTGTTTGGCCAGCCCACTCTGTTCTGCCCTTAGGGGTGAGAAACAGAGTTCAAAGGCTGCATCAGATCACTGCTGACCACAGAAAACCCCTACTCAGGGCTGAGGCAGCTCCTGAATATCAACCCCACTTCCTTGCACCCTGGTTAAGGCTTAGGACTGCTGAGCATCCCCCAAAGAGTCCCTCCAGTTGGTGGTCTCATTTGCTCAGTAGGGCAGGTTCTGTCCAGGGCAGCTGAATAAACCAACACTAACCCCCACTGAGGCCTGGGTCCCTGACCCCGGGGCCCAGCTGAGTCAGTGCCATTCGAATCTCACCATATGGGCACGGGGCGGCTGCGGGGGGCGGAGCTGGGGTTGCCATGAGAACCCGCACGCTGGCATTTCCTCTTTTGGGGAAGCTGAACCATACTTCGCAGGCTGTGTAGGCTTCTGAATCCCATTTCTCTGTGTTTTTTAGGAAGGGAAAAAGGGCAGGGGAAGGGGGTGGGAAAGGCAAGGAGGGAGACAGAGGGAGCAGCAGGATGGCGGTGGGTCCATTGAGGGTTGATCGGATGCCTGTGTCCCCCAGAGCTCAGCCCCGGACCAACACAGGCCTGGTGTTCCCTCTGACCCCTTGTCCAAGCCTTGGGTAAACCTTTGCCTTAAAATATGCAACCCTGTGCCCTGCCTGAGGTTTCAAGTCAACTCTGTGGCATTTTCTAGCTTCCTTATCCTCATCCCTCTCCCATGAGGGTTCACCCTGTGGACAGTGACACTGGGGCAGAGGAGGGCAGAAGACTTGGGCTCTGCTCCCAGGGACCTTGATCAGGGCAGGTGTCCACTCTGATTTTGGGCGTTAGTGGAATTCCACATGGCCAGGGCATGCCTGGAGGACAGGGAGACATGCCGGGGTGAGAGGTGGGAGGTGAGGCTTGGAGGATGTGGAAAACTGAAAGGAGAGGGCTGTCTGCACCTATCCATCTGGTCAGGGACTGGGGGGTGAGTATGAGAACCCGGGGTCTGGGGATCTGGCTGTGACTCCAGCTCCATCTCTTCGTACCTGCAGCACCTCTGGACCTTCTGGAGCGGTACCTGTGAGCCTTCTGGAGCCTCAGTTTCGTCGTCTGTAATACAACCTGTAAACACATACAAGGGTCCTGTGGTGTGCACACAGTGCGGGGGCTGGAGTAGATCTAATTAAATGGCAGCTGCCACTGATGTAGTCATTCAGGACATGGTCCCTGGTGTTTGCTGGGGACGTAGGGATGAGTTAATGTGGTCCTGAGCCTAGAGGAGGGCCTATCCTGAGCAGACGTGTGGTGGTGGGACCCAGCGTGGCCATGTTCTGGGTAGGCAGCACAGTTGGGAAGGGCTATACAGACTGAGAAGAAGAATGGGCTAGCAGGAAGAAGGCTGGGGTGGCAATGAGGGAGCTTGGGGTCTGGCGGCAGAACCAGGTCACGTGGGCAGCTCTAAAGCAGAACTGCCACCTCCACTGAATCTCTGGTTCTCTGCCAGCTCCTATTCCTGGAAGCCTTGCCTGGTATGTCTGGGGCACCCAGCCTTCCTTCTTGGGAAGTCCCCTCCAGACCCTTGGAAAATGGGGCTATTGAGCAAGGAGGCCATCACCATGACACCAGCTCCACCAGAACTTCCTGATGTGTGATGCTGGAAAGCCCCTCCTCTCTGACTATAAACGGGGTTACAGAGAGCTATCCTTCCCTCTAGGGGCTGAGTAGGGCCCTGTGAGACAATGGGGCAAGCTTCATTTAGGATGTGTCTAGAGAAAATAAGGCAGGGAGGTCTGGCTTTATTCTGGTTGAGAAGGTGGGGAGGGCAGGGGTAGAGAGTGGGGTGGCCTCAGCTCTGGGTGTTGCCTCCAGTGATAACAGAGCCCAAGTATCAGGTCCTACTATGTGTCAAGATTTTGCATCTCATTTCATTCTTACGATAACTAGGGAAGTAGCATTATTCCCATTTGACACCTGAGGAGACTGAGGCTCAGAGAAGGAGAGTAACTTGCCCAAGATCACCCACCTAAGGTAGCAGAGCCAGGATTAGAACCCAGGTCTGACTAACTCTGAACCTACCCATGGCCTCTCCAAGCGTCTCTCCTCTGACCGCCACCAGCCCTCACAGGTTGAAAGGGCCGAGTCTGGCCTCTCCAGTGGGCCACTGTGAGGGCTTGCAGGGATCCTACGCTCAGCAAAAAGTGGAAAATGAGGAGAAATGGATCCTGAGAACCAGGCCCCAACCCCCACCGGCTGGAGTCTGGACACGCCTACCCAGCCTGAGGCAGACATAGAGCCCCAGCTGAGGAAGAGCATGGTATTGGCATCGGGTATATTGAGACTGACTCTGAGCTTTGCTACTCACTTACTCTGGTTCTCCAGCAAGTTACTGAACCTCTCTGAGCCTCTGTTTCCTCATCTAGAAAACAGAAACAGGGCGGCACTGCATCAATCAGACTAGGTAGGTTTTGTTGCAATAACAGCCAACCTTAAAAATCTCAGAGATTTAAAATAGCTTAGGTGCATTTCTTGCCCAGTTGCAACAGGGGAAGGGAGGATCTGTTCCTAATTGTCACTCAGGACCTCAGGCTCAAGGAGCTGCCCCCATTTCAACACGTGTGCCCACAATACTATAGCAACAGGAAGAGGCATGGCCAAGCCTTCACTGGCTCTAAAGCTCCCTCTTGTAAGCAACAGAGGTAATTTTCACTAGCAGTTCATTGGCCAAAGCAAGTCACACAGCCAGGCTGAAACTTCTAAGGCCACAGGGAAGTACAGTTCCTTACCACATGCCTGAAAGAAGGAAACTGGGATCTTAGCAAACATTCCTTACTAATGACCACAGGCACTGCCCCACAGGGGAGGCACTGCCCCACAGGGGTGCCACTGAACACACAATGTGCTAAAGGGGATGGGGATGCTGGTACACAGAATGTGCCTAATAAATGTTAGCTCCCTTCCCCTCACTTCCAGCTCCTAGGGAATCCAACCCCCTTTCCTTTCCTGGCCATCTCCTCCGATGTCATCAGAGCTGACAGACAGTCTCCACCTTGAGGGTAAAGACCTTTGCTTCTGTGCCAGGCAGAGTGGTGTCTTCCCCTGGGGCACATGGTATGGTGGCAGCAGAGCCAGGCCAAGCAGAAAGACATCCTCACTCCCCGCTGAACACCCCCTACCCCAGTGCCTCTTTTAACAAGTGAAAAAAAGCAGGAGATACCAGTAATACCTTGACTTTATTAAGGGCTTCGTAAGACCCAGATCAAATTACATCTCCTACAATCGAACAGTAAATTCAATTCTGTTCAACAAATGTTGCGTTTGACACTGAGAGGGCCCAGAGTGGTCTAGGGGGCCCACCAGGCTGAGAATCTCTCCTCTCACTCAGCATCTGCCCTCATCACTCAGGAAGGCGCCATTCTCCCTGGCTGGAGGCCACGTATCTGCCCTGCAGTCCAAGATGAGTAGCCAAGGCCTGGGGCAGGGAGGGGACAGCAGCAAGGGATAGTGACTAAAGACTGGGGCCACTGTGTCCACAGCCACACAAGGCTTGTGGCCTTGGGCAAGTCCTTTTCCCTCTTTTGCCTCAGGCTCCCCCAGTGAAGGGATCAACCTAGGTCCCCATCCCCACCTCTTACGTCAGGTCTCTGAGAACTTCTTCGCCAGCCAGCATTTCCCCCTCAAAGTGAGGCAAACTTCTTTCCCTATCCTGTGCCCTATGCTCCCTGGGCCAGTCAGACCCTGCCCTCCCCTGCAGTGGCTCACAGTCAGAAGAGGAGACAGACAGGTGAGCAGGCAGAGACCAGGTGGTGTGACAGAGGCACACTCCCTCTAGGGAGGCTCATTGGTTACCAGCCATGACACAAACCAGACAAGCTATAGGTTGAGCCCAATTTCCTGCCCTCTCCTCTATGATCTTTCCATTGACCACCACTGGTCTGGAGAAATCCAGGGGGACTCCCTGGTGAAGGAGGAATTGGAGCTGGACCCAGAACCACTTAGCTGGACAAAGACGGGGAGCAAGTTCCAGGTGAACAGCAGGAGCAATGGCTTGGAGGTGGGATGCGTCCGGAGTGGGTGTGAGTGATAGATGTCACCTGGAGGATATATTGATATGGGAAACTGTAATTCCCATGTTCTAGCAACACACACACGCACACACTTTCTCCAGCTGCAGCCACAGCCAAGAGCTGCTGGGATTATTCAGGAAGACAGAAGAGCTGTCAGCCAAGATTTCATGATACAGAGCAAGGATGCTGCTGGAAAGCCCAGAGAAGCTTCTGGGCCCCCCGGGACTGTGGGAAGGGGCCCCTTTCTACCCAGTGAATCAATAACAGCAACAAGAATAGTAGTAACTCTTTTTGGCGCTTTACCGTTAATGAAGCACTTTAGTATTCGTCGTCTCATTCAGTCCTCACAATGACCCTGTGGGGATGCTCTGCTCCATTGATTCCCTGCTTCACAGAGAAGGAAAAAGTTTTGCCCAAAGTGCGTGGGCCCATGAGGTGCACTCATGCCTTTTGACTCCATGGTGTATTTTGCCTGCTTTTCAGAAGCCACGTGGGCCTTCACCAGGAAGACAGCTTCTTGGTGAGTAGAGGGAGCAGGGTTCTGGCGTGAATGGGAAATGGATTCTAGATTTCCTGTTCTGTGGCTTTCCTTGACTCCTCGAGCTTGAGAGGTCTCCCAAGGTAACCCTTACTCAACCTTCAGCCCAGAGTCCCCAACAGTTTGGCCAAACCCAGAGATCCAGAGTCTCCAACCCCCGAATTAGTGCAAAGCCTCTTCCCCTTGCAACAAGAGTGTGGCAAAAGCAGCCGGTTCCTTGAGCGAAAGGGTCCTGCCATGGCCCTGCCCCAGAATCTTTATTTCCACTTGCTTGAGTTCCTCGTCCATCAAGGTCTTTGAGTTTATATGTGTTTATTCTTCATTTGAAGCTGTTTGGAAAGTGTGATTTCCAGAATGTCAAGCTGTGAAGCTAGCACATGCTTCAGATTCATGGCTTATTAAGTCAGAGCATGACCTAAGGAATGTAAACATTTAGGTACAGCGTGGTGCTTTCCCGGGAGAAATGGACTGTTATCAGTCACTACTTGATACAAATTCAGGGTTTTATCAGTTGACCTTAAGAAGGAACTGTTACCACTTTTTCCAGATTTGGGTTGCTAGATGCTCTGAGTATGCCCTGGACCACGTGATGTTCAGATTCCTTTGGTTTTCCTGGGCTAGCAAACCTTCTCATTTGTGTTTTTAGATCGGCTTGGTTTCTTTGGCTGCTTAGCTTTTAATACCAGTCTGCACATTATCAGAAAGAAGGTGTCAACTGCCTCCTTAGAGCTTCTGTGTAGCTTTCTGAACACCATTCATTCAGTCCTCTGTCATTCATTCATTTATTCAAAAAAAAATTTCTTAAATGTCAGGCACTAGGGATACACAGTAAAAAAAAATAAAAAAGAAAAAAAAGGCAGTGAACTAGCTACTTTCCACAAACGTAAGACTCTCTCTTTCCCCACTTCAATTTTTCATTAAAAGTGGCCTCTGTACGTACCCAGGTGTATGACTCTTCCATAGCTACTTTTTTCTCCAATCAGGATTTTTCTTCTCACATTCCTCTCCAGCCTAACCCTTGCCTTTGAAGCCCACCACTGAGGCCAAATTCACTCTAGACCTAGTCTGTAAAATGTCTGCTTGCCTTCCATTAGCCCTCCATTAGCACAGGCTCAGAGGTGGTTTGGGAGAGCCACCAGCTTCCACACCATGCCCTGACCCCTCCAGCACCCGGACCCACCAACACTTACTGCATCTCCTGATCCCTATTCCATCATCTGTGTCAGCCAGGCATGGCCTTTCTCCTCTGTGACCATCATGAGGGACTCCCTTGCTCCCTCTGGCAACCCTTCAGCCACCATCTCATCACATCCCCATCCTGAGACTTCTCCATCTTCAGACTCAGCTCCCAGTCTTAACCTGGCCTGGCCCCGCTACTAGGCAACTCCCGTCTGTCCTCTTCAGAGAAAATGGCCTCCAGGACAAGGGAACAGACCTGGGCCCAGTCCCATCTTCTGGGGCTGCTGGGCTGACTCACCTTGCTCAGCCCAGACAAACCTGCAGAGTCCAGGCCGCCCCCTGCCGGATGCCCAGGGTTACCATGGCGACCCTTTGCCTGTCCTTGTGTGGAGACAGTTGAAAAATAAAGGCAGAGACTGTTTCATTCTGTGTCCCACCTGGGAGTCATTTAAGCCTCCCTACTTCTTTTGACACGTAATAATTTTTTTTTTCGCTTTTAAGATTATCCTGAAATCTCACTTCCTTCTCTTCCCCTTTACTTCATACCTTCGTGGTGGAGTCTCCAAGAGCCTCGGGTCTTAAAATCATACACACATACATGCATGTACATGTTGTGCACGTGCTTACACATCACGTAGACATCAAATTGGCCTCCCTGGTGCTTGTCAATCAGCAGCAAAACCCTAGGGTCCAGGACTCCTCCACCTCACATTGTACGTCACTTTACAGTTTGCAAAGCCCTTTCACATCCTGTCTCATGTGAGAACCATACAGGTGGTGTTATCACACCCTTCATTTTTCATGTAAGAAAACTGAGGCTTGGGATTTTAGGTGCATTGACCAGTGTCACCTGGTGGCTGACTGGGGCCAGAACTAAGGCTTCTTGACAGCATAGTTTTATTTTTCTGTTGACTCCCAGGGATGTAGAACTGGGGGGGGAGGACCCCCAACCTTTCATCCTCCCCATTCTTCCCTTAGTAGGGCCTCACTTGCCCAGTTATGAGCAGTGTTGGGAACTGCTGTTCTTGAAGGGGCAGCCTGTGGGAGCCCAGCCTGGATGCAGGGTCCAGCTGGCCACACTGGATTCCAAGGTCTCCTAATTGCCCTCTGGGTTCCCTTGGTTTCTATTTCCCAGCTTGAGACCTTCCCCAGCCAAGGCTGGACCCTAGGAGGCCAGGTTCTCCACCCTGACCCAGCAGCCACAGTCTGCTGCCCCCAGCTTCTTTCTGCACTCTTCTCCCCACGCAGAACCCTTCTTTTCTTTCCACATTATGCCCCTGGGTCTTCGCTCTCCCTGTGCCACCCTTTCTCGTCGTGACTGCCATCTCTGATAGTCAGCCTCACGTTGCAGATTCACGTGGGTATTTGCCTCAACCTTACATTTGTAGTGAACACATGCATGACTGTTGATCCCACACGTGCATTTCCATCAACCAGACATATTTTTCATGAAGTCCTCTGTCTTACCACAGACAAGCTATGTACTTTGAACACAGCATCACCACCTATGATGTTTACTTTGAATTCATGAACATTTATACCAGCCACACATTAGGCTAGAACATTCCCAATGGCATGAATATGTGTGTTGTTATTAAAACATATTTACATTGGACAGCCAAGGAGGGTTCTGGGTTTGCAGATAATACAGACTGCTATCTTACATCACTCCCATGTCTGATCCAAATAACCTCTTAATTTGCAGGACTGACAATCACTCCTTGGATGTGTCTTAAAGGCACTTCCCCTAAGTTTGGACTTGAGGGTACACAGATCAAGAACCACAATAACACATGCATAGCTGAGGGCCTCCTGTCCTTGCAGGGGGTGCTCCAGGGTGTGTGTGTAAGATTCCCAGGGGCCACTGGGATGTATAACAGCAAGTTTGAGGCCCAGGTCGTGGTTCCTGTTGTCCCCTCTTTGTGTCTTCTGGCCACAGAGAGCAGACTGGGACCCCAGAGGGGCAGGGGCCTGCCTGTGTTCTCAACCTTGGAGAACGGGGTCAGCAAAAGTTGACCCTTGGGAAGAGGGCATGGTTGCTCAGTGTGGCCCTGAGGGGGCCTTGGCCACAATTCATTTGTTGCTATCAGGACTCAGCCTGTTCAGTCTTCCCCTTTCTTAGCAGGGTTTCTGAGGCCCAGAGAGGGCAGGTCAGAGACTGAGCCAGGCTTGGCTTGAAGCTCTGTGTTTCTTGGCCTCAGGAATCAGGTTGGGGTCAGGATCAGGCCAGGGCATCCTGTGATTTGAACTGCTGTTTGATGTTCTCTTGGCAACAGCAATCAACATGGAGTAGAGCCCAGCTATGGGATGCGAATGTAGACAAATGTAGGTTCAAATCTTGGTTCTCTCACTTACCAGCCAGCTGGGGGGCGGGGGAGAGGTCCAGCTGGCAGAGTGGCCATGTGCATAGTTGTATGAGGGGACATTCCAGCTCCGCTGGTCAAGCTGTGTGGCTTTGGGCTAGTGATTTCCGTTCTTTGAGCCTCAGTTTTCCCCTCTGTAAAACAGGGTGGATAATGTGTCTGCCTCATAGTTTCCTGCATGTGAAGTGCCTAGCACAGTGCCTGGCATGCAGTAAGTGCTCCTTAAATGCTAGCTCTATGGCTAGTGTTAGTATTATAGTTATTGTTGTATCCGGGATATTGGGGCTCAGTCTCCTCATCTGTAAAATGGGCTTAATGATGCTACTGAAGGTCCCAGCTGCCCACCTGATGCCAAAGTTCTCTCTACTTACCACCTTTCTTCCATCTGACTGCCCTGTCTTCCCTAATACTTCAGAACTGAGCCCAGAGAGGTGGAGGAAAGAAGGAGTCAAGGGAATCAAATAGATCGCCATCCATCCATCAGTTAGCAATGGTGGCATCAGTTTTCATAGAGAAGTGGAATCTGCAAAGTAGTGAAAAAAATATTTCCTCTGTGACTATAGCAGCCCAGCTGTTCTCTTTCAGGAAAAGTGCTGAGGGCTGAAAATAAAATAAAGGAACAATGATAGAAAGACACAGGAAAGAAGGGAGTGAGGTGGGGAGGGAAAGGAGGAGAGGGCAAAGCGGACAGGGCAGAGAGGGCATGGGGTGCAGCAGCATGAGGGGAGAGAGGTTTTGCCAGGGCCTTTCTCAGGCTGCCTGGAACAGCATTCAGCAAGGCTGCCGTTGAGCCAGCATGTGCTCTGAGCCACCCTCCACTGCATGCTCACCTGAACCCAGGGTCAAAGGCAGCTCTAGCGAAAGAAGCTGTCTATGGTCTTTAACATTGGGATTGTTTTCTGCGAGTCTTCCTGCTCAACCTCAGGGAGGCCCGCAGGCCCCTTGCCTTTAAGAGAAGGTGGCATCTCAACAATGAGTTAAACACTGCCCTCAGTGCTGGGGAGGGAGACCTTGGAGAGGAATTTCCAGATTCCCGCTTGGCCTCTAACCAAATTCTGACTCCGACCCCATGCTGGGCAGTTGTGGCCACTCCATGGGCCTTGTACAGACCTCGCTCTGTCCAGCCTCCGCACCTTTGCACTTGCTGTTCCTTCTTCCTAGAATGTCTGTCCCCCTTTGTGAAGATCAGGCTCCTGCCACTCCTGAGCATCTGCCTCCTCTAGGCAGATGCCTGGGAGTCCCTCCCTTCCCTGGGCTTCCCGTCTCCTCCCTTCCTGCCCTGACTACTACCCATCTTGTGTCAGACCCTCTTGGGAGCTGAGCTACCTCTCACCTGGCCTGCGATCTGACAGACAGCCTGGGATGCTTTCAGCTCCGGCTTCCTAGTGCCTTCTGACCTGGGCAGGACGGCACAGGGGCCTCAAGACAGCCTGCTCTGAGGGTCTCTGGAGCAGGCCACCTGTCCATCCCTAGATTCCCACCAGGGAGGCTACTAGGGAAACTGTCCTCCTGGTTTTAGCATTAGTACCTGTAAAATAGGCACTTAGATAGCTGATTAAATGAGTTCTAGTTTCCCTACCACACTCACAGCCAGCCCAGAGCCTTCCCCGACCTCCACACTCTTCAGCTAGAATGTACCCAGGGGGCCATCTAGTTCTCTGTGACCTTGGGTGAGTTACTGTGCTTCTCTGTGCCTCTATTTCCTCACCTGTAAAATGGGGACACTCATAGCACCTTTCTCAGAGAGCTGTTGAGAGTATGAAGCAAGTTGATGCCTAGATTATAGGAGGGCCCTGGTACCTGGCACAGAGCAAATGCTCAGGAAGTGTTAGGCATTTTTGTTTTTCCCCAGCATCTGTTGCGAGTCCTGCCTCTCTTCTGGGCCTAATTTAGAGGAGCACACCCTCCTTGGCTGTCAGCAATCCTAGCCCAGTCACTTGTGACTGTCAAAGTCCCCGCCCTTCCTGGGGTGTTCCTGAGAACGGAGAGACCTCAGAGGCCCCTGGAGGAAATCACTCAGGCTGGAACTTCAGGCTGTGGGGATGTAGATGGGAGAATAGTCATGGCAGACTCAGCGTGGGGAGATGTCTAGGCCAGGGGCTGGCCCTCCAGCCTTGCCCTGAGTGTGGGTTTATGCTCTACTACATCTACTCCAGGAGTGAGGGCTGGCCAGCCTCTGCTCTGGCCTCCTTGGGGTGGAGGAAACTCCAGGTTCCTGTCCGAGTTCCACTTGATCATAGATTTGTGACCTACATTTGGGACACAAAGAGGAAGGAAGGAGAGCTTGGTCCTCTCCACGAATTGTGAGCCACATCCCAGTCCCCTCACCCCTCTCCTCTTTCCCCATCCCAACCCCCGACTCAGCTCTCTTGGTTGTCATGACAGCAGGGTGCCCGGAAGCAGGACTCCTTATAGGGGCAGAACCAGAGTATGCCAGCATGTGTGCCCAGGGTGGGTGGTGCCTTCGTGTACACGCTCAGGTCCTCCTGCACACTGGTGTGTGGTGGGGTGGGGGTGGGGGCTGTGTGTTTGGGTGGGGTCCCTTCAGGGCGATAGGCCTGGTTCACACACACTTCCCTGACATGTAGCTAGAGCACAGGCAGGAACAGTCCCCATGCCTTTACTGACAATGGGGGCCATAGATGTGTCTGCCCCCGTCACAGCCCCACCTGGCTCCTGCAGGAGGCCCTTCTCAAGTCGCTGGCCCCTGCCTGAAGCAGGCAGTGCAGGCAGATGGGGAAACTGAGGTCTGCTCATGCACTCGCTCATTCGCTGGACTCACTCTGGACTACCAGGCAAGCTGAGGCTCTACCGGGGCCTCCTGGCTCCCCTAGGCAGTGGAGGTGCCTGAGGGGTGTTTAGGATCTTATGCCCCTGGGCTATCTCCTCTTCTACACCTGAAGAAGGCTGGCTAATGTCCACCATAAGGGGAGAATTATCAGCAAGATGTTTAACTTTGCTTCTTTTCATTTTTCACTTCCCAGGGCTTAAGGAAGGGCTGCCAGCCTTTCTAAAGTGGGTCTGGTGCCAGCTCTCTAGGGGGACCAGTAAGCTGTGCATGAGCAGAAAGTGAGTGCAGGCGAGCAGCAAAGCAGGCGAGGGTCTGAGGCAGCAGCCCTGCATGTGTTAGGAACCAACCTGTCTGCAGAGGGGAGGGCACACACAGTAGGCTCATGACACTTCCCACACTTCAGATGTTAGCTAGCATTTATCTCTGGCCATGAGATGTGCAGGTACACGCCCCCTCCCCCACCTCCAGCATGTTAACTAAATGTGAAAATGTCCCTGCCAAGTTCAAGAGTAGAGAGAGAGCTGGGCCCTGGTAGGATGAGTGGTGATGCAGTCCACCTGTCCACCTGCTGCTTGGGCTGCCTCTAGGGAGAGAGACAGCGAGAAGGAGTGGGCCTCGGGGTCAGCCCTCTGTTCCGCCCCATTCTACCCACTCACTGTATGTCCTGGGATCCTCCCTGGACCCTGCTTCCTGAGCTGTGATGTATGGAGTCTTTGCAAACTGGCTGGTCAGGGCTGCCTCCTCCCAGACCCTCAGCCCCCTGATTTGGTGCTTGCTCTCTTTGGAGGAGGAAGGAGGCTCCCAGACAAGCCAGTTCTGGAGGTGTGTATATGGGAGGAGGAGTGTCTGGGTGTGCAGAGGGGGCTCCACAAGTCTGTGAGTCACTGAGAAATTTCCTGAGGGCACACCAGGCCTGCCTTCCCACTTGCCTGATGAGCCACCGTGACAATGCAGGTATTTATGGCTGGTTTTCACACCCTGGCAGGTGGTGTGAACACACTGCATCTGAGTCTGTGAGCCCATGTTTTGGTTCAGTGTGGGGGCCCCCGTTGTCTGGGGCCTTCCACATCTCTCCACCTCAAGCTGGCAGCCTGAGTCATGTCACTTACCCCATGAAGAGGATTCCACCTGGGGGTCCTCTGTCCAACCCCAAACCTCTGTGACTGTCACTCACTAGGGCTAGATCTGGCTACTAGTCCTGGCTCTACCAGGGCAAGTCACTTCACTTTTCTGAGCCTTAGTTTTCTCATCTGTGAGATAGGCACAGTAGCCCTTTCTGCACATGTTGCTGAAGGGGTTGAGGGAACCGGTCCAGCACTGTGGCCATCAGCTTCAGGTGTGGCCAGTGAGAAGTCAGCCAGAGCTCAGCCTGCGCCTGGCTCAGCCCTGCTTTGAGGCCTATTTCCTGTCATCTCAAGGACACACGTGATAGATTCTCTCTTGCCCTCCTGGTGTCACTCATTCTTCTACCAGTGCCAACCTCATTTCCCAGGTTACAGAAATGGCATAAGCAGGTGGCGGGCCCAGAAGGAGCAGGTAGATACTCAGGTCTGCCCTTGGGACCCCTAGAACCAGGGTATTCCTCTCACCCACCTGCCCTCCAGGCTCTGGTCAGCCAGTTGTAGTGAATGGGCTCCCAGGACAACGTGGGCAGAGAAGGGATAGAGAGGGAGGGCCCAGTCCAGGTACAGACCACAATTGGGAAGCCCTGAACGGGGGCTTGGGTTTTCTGTCTGTGGATTGATGGGGCTTGGAGAATGAGGGAGAGGCAGAAAAGTCCTGCTCAGGACCCCTAACCCTGATACACACAACAGAGATGACACATCACATTTAACAGTGATACACACAGCATAGATCTGCAATACAACATCAACATTAAGAAACCATGACACAAAAAACTGTATACACACACAAAGCAGACACTGCTGCACCAACTAGACTTATGATCACAATGGTGCACCCTCTTGAGGGCTGACTATGTATTGGGCCCTGTTTGCAAGGCCTGGATGGATCATGTCATTTAATCCTCACAACTCTTTGGAGCAAGTGAAGGGACTTGCCTAAGTGCTCTTCCCAGAGGGTGCATGTTCCAGTAGGTTCTCCCACTCATCACACCCACCCATTGCCCTGTTTGCAGATACATCCTCCTCCTGCTCAGTCCTGTACGAAAGGGAGATGAGATAGGAGGGCGAAAAGCCCAGGCGTCCTCCTAGGGGTGGTGCTATGCTCTCAGGAAGGATGCCCCAGTTTCCCGCATCCCTGCCGAGGAGTCTCCTCTGGCTTGCTGCCTCTGGGCCAGTGTTGAGGCTCCTCTCTGAGTGGAAACCCTAAACCATGGAACCCCCCGTGATATGACTGGTGGGACAGCACACCCCAGAATGGCAGGAAAAGGGGTGCAGACCCGTGTAGTCAGAAGAGGCCCTGTGGGAGTGCTCTTGGGCTTTCCTCTCTGTGTGTCCATCCTTCACATTCCCACACGAGCCTCTCTTCCCCATCTGTGTGGCCTGACTACTACCGATGGTCCGGCAGTCCTTATCAAGGTCTGGCCTAGCTAAGGGAAGGGAGAGAGTCCTTCTTGCCTTCGAGGTTTGCCTCAACCCCCTAGTCCTACGCACAGGGACCTGCATCTCCCCTGACCCCCTGGACAACCCTGCTCTCCCACCTGGTCCAGCCCAGGCAGCCTTCCTGCTCCCCACTCCTTCTTAGCTTCTAGCACTATCCAGGGGGACTGGTCGGGTCCACCTGTCACCAGCCCAGGAGTCTGGTCTGCCTTTCTCTCCCCGACCCTCTGAGAGAAGGAGAATAAGCCAGAGAGATGGAGAGAGAGGCAGAGATAGAGGGAGAGCCCCTCAAGGGTCAGGTAGGGGCTGATGCTGATCTCTGGGGGCCACAAGTGGCTGTGGCCTGACCTGATCAGCCCAGCTCCAAAAGGGCACACCCCATCCAGTTCTTTGTAGCAGCCAATGGTCACACCGCTGCACCTTCTGTGCGCTCCCCCTGTTAAGTTTGGTGGAGACTTTGAAAGCAGACAGACATGTTCTAGCTTCCCCATATGTGACCTATGTGATCCTGGGCAAAGATGTCCCCTGTCGGGGTGGGGTGGGGGGAGGTGTCCTTCGGTCCCGAGTGAGCACCCAGCCCTCCAAGATGCCTCCATCCCTCTCTGACCAGACCACCTGGCTGGCACTTCAGGCACCTGCCTCAGCTGCCTTCGCCCCACTGGGCAGGTGATGGAGAGGCAGGTGCTGAGGGCTGGGAGTTCTCAGGCAGGAAGAGAGCTCCCAAGAACACCATGCCACAGTGGCTGTCAGAGTGCACTCATCCCAACAGTCACAACAGTGCCCAGCACTGAGCTTGAGTGTGCAAATCTCCCACCTCTCCCAGGGCGGAGTCCAGCAGGTGTGGGGAGAGGCAGGAGGCCCTGGCTCCAGGCTTCAGCACTGATTTGCTGTGTGACCTTGGGCAGCGATGATGCCTCTCTGTGCATCTGCAAATCAGGCTGCAGTGGGACAGACCAAGGCTGCACCAGATAAGGGATGCAGAGAGACCCTGGAGGAAAGGCCCAGCTCAAAGCATAACTGATAAAAACTTCTTTCGTTGAAAGAAGAAAACCACAGTCAGAATGAATGCTCTCCTCAGGGTGTTTCAGGACTAGGGACAGGAGCCTGTCTGCTGCCCGAAGCCAAGCCCACATGGTGGGCCCAGCCCTGCTCCTTGTGTGGCCTCAGGCAGGTTATGGAAGGTGGTCTGGCTGCCTCTCCGGGGCACCTTCTCTAGGCCTGGACGGCCTCCTCTTGCCTTGTGTGGCCCTTGGCAGAGCTGAGCACACCATGGGCACCCAAGTGCCCAAACCAGGCTGCCTGGCTCCACCTTCTGGAAGAGAGCATCTTAGAGGCTACAGATGACAGCCCTAGAGACAGTGAGGCTCAAGTTCTTCATCACTGAGAAGCCAAAATGCTAGCATCCTCAACCATCCCTCCTACCTCTCCCCACTGCCCCTGAGGCCTCTCTCTGTTGGCAGCTCTGGCTCTGGAGCCCCCCTCCATCTTCTTCCTTTGTTCCCTGGGGTGGGGGTGCCCTGTGTGTGGTGGCGCCTGGGGTGGTCCAAGCCCTGGCAGCTGGGCAGCTTACTCCTCCTCATCTGTCTCCCCTTTCCTCCTAATGTCCTGGACTCAGGCCTTAAATGAAGCATAGACAGAGTCTGGCAGAGGGAAGCCTCATTAGGCCTGATCTAATTAGGAGCCCCTGTGAGACTGGGGTTGGACGAGGGAGGCAGAGGGAGTGTCCTATGCACAACAGCCATGTGCCCCAGGAGTATTATGTATATATGCTCCTAGGACCCTCCCCACAATCCTCCAAGATAGGCATAACTATCCCCAGGTAGAGTGACTGGAAAGCAACTGAGAGAGGGTAGGTGACTTGCCCAAGGTCACACAGCCAGCAGGTGGCTTCCCTGCGATGTGCATCCTGTGTGTCTGGCCCCAGCATCCAGTTCTTCCCAGTGCCTCAGCCAGTCTCAGCACATCAATCAGGGCAGGACCTCAGAGTTCTTCTGGCTCCTCTGCTGTCCTCTGGGGCAGGGTTGACCAGCCTCTACTTGCACATGCAGTGATGGGGAGCTCACGGCCCGTTTTTGGCTCTTCATGTCTGTGGACCTCCTCTCTCTCCCAGCACTACCTGATTTCACAGTGGGTCAGGATGGTGGCGGGGTGGAGGGAGGGTGGCAGCCAGTCTCTCCGCTTTTCTCCACACCCACCCTCATCCATCTCCCTCTGCAATCAGGGAGGGTGTGGGGGGAGCCCACGCAATGCCAAGCGGCAGGCTGCCCCTTCGTTAGTCTTAGCTAACAAGCTGTTTATGGGTGCGACATGACACCTGCTTTCTTCTTTATAACTTCAATAATTTATGGGCATATTAGCGGCCAGGCGGCTGCCCTGGGTCCCAGCCAGACGGGACGGGGCGATGCAGCCGGGTGCCTCTGCCGATATTTACTCTCTCCCACCATCAATTATTAAAGAGCTCTCCTTCGTTTTTGCACATAATTACATGCGCCGTTATGGTTCAAACTCCCCTGCTCTTAATCCCTCTAGAGAGGGGCCCTGTCTGCACAACTGGGCTGAGCTGTAGGGACCCAGCTGGCTAGAGAACCCAGCAGGCAGACATCCTACCTGGGAGACAAATGGTGGCAGCCTCAGCCCCAAACCTCCTTCTCAGCTGAGCTGGAACCACCTTGGCCATTGCCAGCCTTCCTTGGGTCAGCTGTCTCTCTCCACCGTCCTAGGGTTGGGCCTTTGCACCTGCTGTTCTCTCTGCTTGGAACACCATCCCCCCACCTTTCGTCAGCTGGTTGACTCCTTCTCACCCTTTGGATTTCAGCTCAGCCGTCACCACCTCCTGGTTATCTATCCTGACTCCTCAGTGCCTGCTCTGTGTGTGCGTGACCCCCCATGCTTCCCTCACCTCAGCCTAGATCATGCTCTGCTGAGTCTTGTGCATGAGATCTTGGGCTTTTTGGGACTCGGAGAAAGCTGTAGTGAATGTTTGTTAAGGGAATGAGTGGGAGAATGGATGGATGAACGCCTCCACCTGCCTCACCATTAATGAGCCCACTGATGCTCCTGCCCCCTCCCTTCCTCATGAAAGCCTGTCCTGACTGCTCCATTCACACACATCTCCCTCATCTTCCAACTCCTCTAGACCTTCCTGGTCTGGACTGGGATCCCCAGAGGGCAGCAAGACCTGGACCCTCCCTCTGTGCCCCCAGCACAGAGGGAGGGTCAAGGTGGAGTGAGGGCAGATCCTGACAATCTCAGCTCTGCTGTGTGACCTGGGGAAGTTATTCACCTTCCTGAGTTTGTTTCCTCATTGGTTATATGGGGGATAAGAACAGTTCCTACTTTACTGGGTTGTGGTTGAGGCTTACATGGGATAATTTAGAAAATCACCTAATACAGGGCCCAGCATGTTATAGGCACTCGCGCAATATTCCTTAACCTCAACCACTGTCTGTCTGTGAACTGAGTTGATGCAAAATTGAAGTGAACTGAATTGTGTTGAATTGAACCACCTTATTCATGCCTTCTCTTGTCCACACTTCCTTTTTAGTCTCTGTTACTATGTAGCTGGCCCTAGGCTTGGCTCCTGGGGGCCTCTGCAAATATTCCAGATTGATCAATCAAGACTCTCCCAGCATCTCAGTCCACACCTAGGAAGGGGGAAGGAGGGTGAGTCTCTCCCACACCACAGAAGAACAGACCGCGAGCCCAGGGAGGTAATATGTCTTCCCCCAAGGGAAGCTGGCCTCTGTCATAGCGAATAAGCAAGTGATGGGTAGGGGGTACCAAAGATGGAAGCCACAGTCTTTTGATAACCTAATTTCAGAAGTGATATTCCATTACTTCTGCCATATTCTGTTCGCTAGAAGTGGGTCAGTTAGTCCAGCCCACAATCAAGGGGAGAAAATTGCACAAATGGCTTTGGGGAGGATATTCCAGAAGACCATGGGGGGCCACCTGAGGGGCTGCCTACCACAGAGTAGCTGAGGACCAGCGAGGTAGAGTGACTTGCCCAGGGCCCCACAGCGGTTAGAGACAAAGCCAGGACTGGAACTCAAGACTGCTTGGCTCTGGGGCTGGACATCTTTCTAGTTGCCATGCTGCCTTTGACTTAAGTTAATAACGGGTTCCGCCTTAAGTTAATAAACAAGTTTCCTGCACAACAGAACTCAAGACAAGTGCTTAATAAATGCATTTGCTAATAGTGCTGTCTGTTTACACATATTAGCTCAAGCTCCCCCTGACATGATCCATGGGGACAGCTGAGGCCAGGCTCTTGGAAGAAGTTGCTCTGCCAAGCCTGGAGCCCAGATTCCCAAGGAGCCAGGGTGTGGTCCCTTTATACAAACTACTTTCTATATTTGCTTTTTTTTTGTTTTGTTTTGCTCTCATTTTAATCATTTGGACGTTGTGTGTGTGTGTGCATGCGTTTAACAGAGTATACACTTCCCTGTGTTCTTAGGGAGAGCTAACTGCAAGCTCAGGCACATCAGATATTCCCTTGGAGGGACTTCAGGGTGGGCAAGGCTGACAAGCCCCTCCACTGACAGGCCCCAGACAAATTTCTTGCTTCTTAGGTATTATGCAGCACCAGGCGCCAAGCCCAGCAGGCTGAGTAGGGGCCGGCCCCAGGGCCTCATCTCTCTGCCGGCTCTGCCTCAGTCCTCCAGGAACCTTTGGCCTCCCCCAGTTCTCAGTGCGATTCCAGGTAGTGGAGGTTGCTGCCTACATTGCTTATAAATAAGTGAATGTCACTGATGCTGGAACATTTCCAGTGGAGGTGTGGGTGATCAAGGCCCCAAGATGAGGGGAGGTGAGAATCCCTGCCCCCCATGCCCTGGCCCCCTTCTCCAGGGGAACCAATTGGTTCTTCCTGATTAATGGATTTCAGTTTGATTTGCACACATCAGACCCTCTGGAATCTGGGCTCTGGGTTCTCTGTGGAAACTGGAGGAGACACAAGATCAATCCCTGCCTTTAGTGTGTGCCTGTTCTCAGAAAATGAAGATCTTGGTCCAGGCTTCTCCTAATGGGAATGCTGAAAGGCACCTTAGGGTAGACCCTTGTCTTAACAGAGAAGGAGCTGCAGGGTCAGGGGTCAGGGGGCAGAGAGAAACCGTAACAGTAAGTATAATAACCATTAAAATACCTATATTTATCAAGCACCTACTGTGTGCCAGGTCCCGCATCAAGTACTGGTTATAATTCCATCCTCCTTACCCGTAGTTTCCACATCCACAGATACGGAGGGCTGACTGCAAGGGACTTGAGCAGTTGTGAATTCTGGTGTCTGTTGGGGTCCTGGAGGGATGACTGCACATTAAGTCATGAGATCCTGGCACCAACCCTGTGAAGTGACTTCTACTGATAGTCTCACCTTACAGAGGAGGAAACCGCGGCTTAGAGAGGTGCCCAAGGGTACGAAGACCATCTCAGAGCAGGAGACTGACGTGCTTAGAGCAGGCTTATGGAAGGAGGGGGCCACACGGTGCCCTGCACTGGAAGGGGAGTGGGAGAAAGGATTCAAAGAGGTGGGTCTAGGGTCTGAGAAAGTGGTCAGTGATAAATAAGACATGCATGTAGTGGGGGCTGCCAAGGAAGAGGATGCCCCCAGGGAAGTGAGGGTGGGCTTTCCACACCCCTGCCCTTAGAGTGCTGGCCTCAGCCTGTATCCACACAGTAGTGTCCCTCCATGTCAACTAGCATGTCTCCACATCCAGCTGGGCCAGCCACTGTGCAAATAAGTCCCTTTCAGCTGAGCCCCAGCCCCCCTCCCTGTGCTGACTGCCCCTCGCAAGACGTGGAGGACCAAGGGGTGGGTGCATCTGGATGAGTGACCTTGAGTAAGTCCTTTCCCTTTTAGGTACCTCAGCCAGACCCTCTGTAACATGCCTAGGTGGAACCATGGTGTGTCTGAGCCCCTGATGGCTCTTAGGGAAGGGCTTAAGAGGGGGAAGGAAGGCCCTAACCCTGGCCACAGCTCCAGGCCCACCTCCTAGAGGGAACTTTCCTCTCAGCCCCCTCAAGTGCCCCCATCCCTCGCCCACTCCATGGCTGCACCAGCACGGGGCTTTGACCTATGGATTTTCTGTCACTTCCTGATCCACTTCACTCCAGCCTTAGTCTTCAGGACTTCATTATACCAACAGCCTCAGCACCCCCAGCATGGAGGGCTGCGAGAGCCATGGATGAGTGCAGGGCTTCTTCAGTGGCTTCCGGAGGCTATAGGCCCTCCAGCTTCTGGGCCTCAGCCTTCTTGGAACTCAGGGTCCTTCAAGGAGCCCCTTCTTGTGGCATCATCCCACTCTCCCCATTAAGGCAGGGCCACATAATCCTGAACTTAAGAGACACTCCCAGGCCAACTCCTTATTGCATAGCTAGGGAAGCGTTCACCCAGGGAGGGACAGTGACTCCCCTCAAGGTCACACAGCAAATTAATAAGAACACTCAGAATCAAACATGTGGCATAAAACCCACACCCCCAACCCTGCTCCAGGCCTAGTGCCACTTGCCCAGCCCCCACCTGCCTCCCCGGCTCCTGGTCTCCGTTTTTCTTGCTAATTAGAGGTCTCAGCAATGACTCCACTGTCCCAGCCATTTTAGAGCTGTCATTAATTTCAAGTGCCTTCAGAAATAATCATCATCGTAAAACCCCAAGAGCTGCTGGGATGCAAGCAAGCAGGACCAGCACAAAGCAGGCATGCAGGCAGGCTTATGTGTGCCTTCCTGTGCCCCAGGGGACTGGGTCCTGCCTCCTGCCTCCTGCCTCCTCAGCCTCCCAGAGTGGGGGAGAACAGGGCTTGTGCTCTGACACCAGACACACAGAGCTTCAAAGCCCAGCTCTACCTCTTACACAGAGTAAACCTGGGCAAGTCACCAGCCCTGCCAGAGCCTCAGTATTTTCATCTGTACAATGGGGATCACTATCCCAATCTTGAAGTGAGATGAAGTATGCAAAGTATAGCTCAGATCCTGGCTTACAGTAGGAGCTGAATAAAGGTTAGACGGTCCTTCCCCTCTTCCAGAGTCCCCTAGCAAACCCCTTCCAGCTTCTCTGCTTTGCTCTGAGCACTCAGGCTGCCTCCTTTTCCTTCCAGCCATCAACTCCTGCTTTATTGAGACTTGCTGAGTTTTCACCCCAAAGCCAGGATCTGCTGAGTGCCTACCCATGAGACATGCTGTCTCAAGGCTGCTCTTTGGAGCTCCTAGTCTGAGGACAGAGAGGGAGGAGACTGGGCCCTTGCCTCCAAGGGCATTTCAGCCTGAGGAGGAGAGACAAGAATAGAAGAAAATGGTCTTAGTTTGGTCTTGAAGCACAGGTGGAAACCAGGGAGAGGGCATGCCAAGTCGGCGGACCAATAAGGACAAAAGCTTGGAGGTGTGGGTGAGCATTCTTCAGCTGTAGCACCAGGGTACAATCTCTGGGTTGTGCCAGTGACATCTTGGGCTGGGCCACTCTGATGCTTTACATTCTTCATGGCCTGGGGATCCCTGAGAGTGCTCTGTTGGGGACCATTACACTGGGCAGGAATGGAAAGATTCGCATTCCCAGTCACAGCCCCCCCCCACTTTTATGGGGTCTCTGGTGACAAGGCCAGGGGCCTGTACGCTCACCAGGCTGAGGCTGAACCCTCAAAAAGGCGTTTTCTCCACATTCTTCCCTCAAAGCTTCTTCTCCCCATATCGTCTTTGGTGAACCAGGACAAGGAGTGCTTGGAGGGGTCATTTCTTTGAGAGAAACAGGAACGGAGAAATGGCTTGCCTACTGTTTACAATGGAGAACTAAGACTCTAGGGCAGTTCCTCCCAGACACACAGCTCTTTGGTCATCTCTGCAGCCTCAAAGGTGCAAAGGGACAACTGTGGGCCCCAGGAGACCTCACCCCAGGACGCCAACTTCCTCGGCCAGCATCTAGGGGTTGGGGATGGGATCTCCTGATCCGAGGGGATCACTGAGGCAGCGAGCAGGTGAGTCGGGGGCGGAGATACGCCGTGGCCGTGCAGTGCCTGCGTCAGTCGCCGCACCAGGAATAGCCCCCGCCCCCGCCCCCGCCCCGCAGCGGGTCTGCGCGCCCGCCGGGTGCCTGGCGAGCCTTTACGCAGGAGCGAGAGAGCGACTATTCCTGTCGGGCTGGTGGGAGGAGGCGGCGCGGGAGGGCGGGAGCTCACGGATAACTCACAAACAGCCGGGGTGGGGGAGCTGGGGAGCCTGGGAAGGGGGTCCAGGCGGCACAGAGTTGAGGGGCCAGGGAGCCGCCTGCGCTGGGCTCTGGAAGGGAGGGGGACTCCTTTGCGGCTTCCCCTCCTCCCTGCCCACCTATAAGTCCCTCTGCCAAGCCTGCCCCCTGCTGGTTTACTGGACCCTGGAAGGGGATTCAAATTCCCTTTCCAGGCTTTACTAGCTGTTGGACCACAGGGAAATCACATAACCTCTCTGAGCCTGGGGTTCCTTCTCTCTGTCACAGAGGGAACAACAGCGCCTCCTCCCAGGGTTGTTGGAGGCTGAATGTAGAGAGCAGAGCACAGCACAGCATCCCCACTTGCTAGGATGGGGCTCCAGCTAAGCCGAGGATGACAACAGATGTAGAAAACAGGAGATAGTTCTCCAGGCTGACTGTCCAGCGCCATGGTGCAGCAGTGAGACTGAGAAGTACTAAACTCTGTTTAGTTAGAACAGAAAGTCTGTGCAAGTCTTTGGGCTATGTGTGAGCCCAAACAATGGAGAAGCAAGATGGTGTTGTGGGTGGAGGGACACTGGGGGCCCCATCATGCCAGCTAGGTATCTGCAGTGAGTGTCAGACAGGCTCCTTGGGGAATGGGCACTGGGAGCAGGATCCCCGTGTCTGCCCCATAGACTGAGAGGCCTTGGACCAGTCTTCTCCCTAGTTCCTGTGGCCCCCAAGCACCTGTGTGCTCAAGGTGTCAGGAGCACTGATTGTGCTCATGTGATGCACACCCAACAGTGGAGGAGGGGTGAGCATGCCTGCTAGTTTCAGCACTGATGATTATTCTCATCAAAGTAGCTTGGGTTAAAGGGCATCCAGCTTCAAGGTGATGGAAGGGGGTGTACAGTGGAAGAGGTGAGGTCCCAAGGGTGGTAGCCCTCTTCAGTCTTTGTGAGGACACTGCTGCCAGCTGATCCTCTGTATCTGTCAGTTAAGGAGGATCTGGATCTGAGGAGAGGGTCCATTCCTTGGGCCTATCTGAGTATGTGGCCTCAACTCTCCTGGACTGCTGGTGGGGAGCAGGGTGAGGGACTGCCAAATCCAGACTGAGGCTCTGCGTTGCCCTCTGCTGGTCACTGGGTGCAGTGCTCGCGGCCAGAGAGGCCTGCTGCCCTCTGCAGGACAGGAAGTCAGACTGGGCGGGGACCCAGGCTGCAAAAGAGGGCGCAAGACCCCGCTCCGGGTAGACCCGCGGGGCGCACCTTACTCGCCATCCCCTGGAGCCTCCCTCTCTACCTGCCTTGCTCCAAGGCCGCCAGGATGTGGGCCCTTCAGGGATTCGCACACAATTCTGAGAAGAGGGACAAGGCGTAGAACCGAGGCTCTCGGCCTGACCCTTCCCACGCCGTCCTCCAAACAACCCTTGCCGGTGGGGAGCCTTGCCCGTTCACATGCGTGTGCCGGTCCACATGGCAGCGTACAATGACCCCAGTTAACACGTGTGAACACATTCACGCGCTCACATGCACACACATGAGGCCACACGCGAGGGTGCGCACATCTCCGAGAGTACCGCAGGCCGGACTCTGCGGGGCCGGGCTGGCCCGGGACTCGGAGGGGCGCGGCTGTGTGCTGGGCTGGAGCACTGGGGCGCCGGCTCCCGCGCAAGGTTGGTGCAGCCCTAGCCCGCGCCGCCTTGCCAGTTTCGCTGCCCCATCCGCGCAGGGTGGTGGTTGGGGCGCTCCTCGCTCTCCGCCCCCTTCGCTGAAAGAAGCCGAGTCCCCCACCTCACTTCCCCCCTCCCTCGGTTTTGCGGCCGCGCCTTCTCCTCCCCCTCCCGGCTCCCGCCGCTCTCTCGCTCGCTCGCTCCCTCCCTCCCTCCCTCGGTCCCTCCTCCCTCCCTGGCTCGCTCCTCGCTCCTCGCGCTCCCTCCCTGCGCCGCGGCAGAGCGCGGAGCCCGGGCGGGAGCCGGCGCGGGAGCCGGAGCGGGCGGCCGGCGACAGCGCAGGAGGCGGCGGGTCCCGGTCCCGGCCTCGGAGCGCGCGGAGTCCCCACCCGCGCCGCTCCGGCCCCTCTCCCGACGCGGGGCTCCGAGCAGCATGCGCAGCCGCTGCCCGCCGGCCTCAGCCCTGGCCCCGACCCCGCTGCGGAGCGCGCCCGGCCTCGACCCCGGCCCCAGCGGCAGAGGTGGTGGCGGCGGCGGCGGCGGCGGCGGCTCCAGGCCGGCCCGGGGCGCAGAACCAGGCTCGTGGTGCCCGCGTCGCGCGTCCTGAGCGCGCCCGCCCCTCCGCCCGCCGGAGCCGCGGCCTCCAGCCTCCCTACTCCCTGGCCCTTGCCCCGGCCCCGGCTCCGGCTTGGCTCCCGCCTTCGTGGGGCAGACAGACGGACAGCTAGCCCCGCGAGGGCGCGCGGACTGCCGGGCGGAGGTGTTGGACGAGAAGGAGGAGACGGAGGAGGGGGCTGGGCAGGGGCTGGGGCCCGGCGGGGGAGACATGCGATTGGTGACCGAGCGGAGCGGACGGACGGCGCGCGCGAGATGCAGGTGAGCCCGGCGGCCGCGGCCCAGCCCCGAGTGGGCAGCCCCACTGCGAGCGCCCCTGGGGGCCGCCGTCGGCCCGGGCTGCGCCCTCCTGGGGCAGCGGGGCACCCCAGCGCCACCCAGATCCGCTTTTGGGTCACAGATCTGACTCCCCTCAAACCTCAGAACTGAGGACTCCTCCTTTCCCGTTCCTCCCACCCCTACAAATACCAGGTAGGCTAGCTGAGACCCCGCAGCTGTGGAGGGGTCCCAGTCCTGCTGGTCCTCCGTACCTCCTCCCATTCTGAGGCAGCCCTAGCAGCACCAGGCACTCCCAAGCGGGTGGACGCAGATCGGGGACCAGGTTTATCCACAGGCACCAGGCTGGGCGCCACCTTGCTCCCCTAACAAGGAGCAACCCCTTTCCAGCTCCTGCCCAGTGAGGAGAAGGCGAGGGGAACTGGGGGGCCTAGGAGAATGGAGGAGAGGGAGTTAGGGTTGAGGAGGACCCCGGAACCCTTTGGGGGCCTCCCCTTTGTCTTCAGCCCTGGCTTCTCACTTCCTCCTGCCCCACTTTTCATTCTGAAGCAGAGCTGGTGGGAGGTGGGAACCAGCTGAGAACAAGGGGCCTTCTTCTTGGCCCCCTACCTCTGCAATGTGGGCTATGGGCATCCTGCTCCCCCAGGCACCTCCAGGTGGATCCCACTTTGAGGAGAGGTGGGGCCAGTCCCAGTGGGCTGTCCCTTCCTGTGTCTTGCGCAGGGTCCCAGCCCAGCTCTGTCCAGCCCTGGTTGTGCCGGCATCAGCATCTCCTCTTTGTTCTCAGAGGTCCTGGGGTTGGGGTTGGGGAGAAGGGGCATCTGGGAGAATGGCAGTGCAGGAAGCCCTAAGGTGGGGGCAGTACCATCTGGGCAAGCCCCTTCCCTGCCAGCTCAGTCCTCCCCTGCTTGGCTTGGGCAGACGGAGGGTGCGCAGCCCAGCCTGGTCCATGACTCCAGCTCAGCCCTGCTGATCATTATGCCAGTGGCTCCAGCACTGGTGCCTCCTATGCCCAGGGAGCAATGAGCCGGGGCATCCAGGCAGCAGAGAGCCTGGGGCTTCCCCACGTCCTGCAAGGAATGCTGTGAGGGAAGAGAGGGTTAGCTGCTCCCAGACCCTTTGTCCTTGTGTGGGCAGGGAGGGGCTCAGAGTCCTCACACCTCCGGGAAGAAGCCAGCACCTGGTCTGCTGGGACAGCTTGTCTGCCCTTCCTGCTTTCTCCCCATGGCCTGAGGCAGGAGGGAGGGGCTGAGGTGGCAGAGGGGAGAGGCCAGGAACTCTTCAGAACCCAGATGGGGGCTCCCGGCAACACCCAGCTGCCCCTCCTGGAAGACAGCTTAGCAAAGGTGAGGGTGGGCCCCCTCTGGTATTATTGTTGGCTCCGCCCCCTCCACCCCTACCAATTTAAGAGTGAGGTGGCCTTGGCTAGGGCTTGGTCAAGGCTGTAGTGCTCCCTGGTGCCTGGAGTTAGAGTGGGTCCTGAATCCAAGGGGCCAGGTTTGGGGGGATGGGTAGGTGCTGAGGACAATGGAGAGACCACTCTATGCCTTGCAGTAGTCCTCTTTGGTCCTAGGGTCAGCTCCTCCATGCCCTGAGCATCCATTTGTCCTATGCTAGATACTGTTTTCTAAAATCCAGAATTCCAAGGAGACACTGAAAAGAAGGGAAAAAAAGTCTTGTGAGGGTGGGTCCTTGTTCAGCGTAAAGCTAGACAGGATCCCTGGTACCAGTGACGGCTCATCTGGGGCTACTCTCCGAGTGCCACCAGAACAAATGGGGAGAGGATCGTGATTGGGTCTGGGGGACGGGGGAATGCGTTCCTGTTGAGAAATGAGACAGTGTCAGGTGGAGGGTTGAGGAGGTGGGTCCTGTGCGGCTAGGGAAGCGCCAGCAAGGGGAGGCTGCAGGTGGTAGTTGTCTCAGAGACAGCCTTTGTTTTGCTGGCCGGGGTCTCTTGGTCTGGCTGTCCTGTGTGTAGTGCTCTGTGGAAGGATGGGGGCCGTCCAGCCTCAGGGTTCCCCCTCCTGATGGTCATCCACTGATGGCTGCCTGTTCTGTTCCCAGCAATCCCTCTACATGTCCCCCCATCACCTGGCTTGGTTCAGCGTTCCTACCCAGATGGTCTCCTCCTCTTCTCCTGGCCCCTCCTGTAGGAAGCCTCCCTGACTCCTCCACATCACTGACCCTCCAGGCACCCACAGCATAGAATCACACAGGTTTGCATCTAATATTGTACCAGCCAATTCATTCATGCATTTGTTCTACACATCCTGGCTGAGCTGCTTGCTCTGCTCTGGGCTAGGCCTTTCCATGGCTCCCATGGATTACCTTGAACATTCAGGGCAATCCGTACCCATCCCCTGTGCTCTCCTGCCTGGCCCCTGGGATAGGGAAGACACTGGGAGGCACCAGGGAGCAGTGGCAAGAACTACCTGGGGGAGACATAGTGTCTTCAGCCTATAAGGCGTCAAGGATGCCCCAGGCAGGGGTTAGGGAGAGCCAAGCCAGGGTATTCAGTAGCACACTCAGGCACTCAGAGAAGGATGAGATTTGTTCCTGGGGGCTGAGGCAGTCAGGGGTCCTCCAGGGAAGGAGAGAGACTGGGTATCTCTTGAAGGAGTAGAAGACTTGGCAGAGACACAGAAAGCAAGATTCCAGAATCAGGGACTGTTCTTTGTAGAAAGAGTGTGGAAAGGCAAGTTCACTTCCAAATGCATTTAAGACATGCTGACCTTTGTTTATATGTTGAATGAATGAATTAATATCCTTGGACCAGTAGAGCTGTGCTGACAACAGTCTCTTCCTCATGTGTGTTCAGTTCCTTCAGTGTCATTTTATAGTGAAGTTGTTGAGTATGGTCCTTGGAGCCAGATGCCTGGGCTCAAATCTCAGCTCTTATGACTTTGGGCAAGTTACTTAATCTCTTGGGCCTCTATCTCCTTATCCATAAAGTGAGGATGATAAACAGCTGTTACGAAGTCTGTGTATTAATATATGCAAAGCGATTAGAACAGTGCCTGGCACATAGTAAGCTCTTAAGAACTGCTAGCTACTCATATTGGTATCAGTGATATGCTCTCAGTCTCAGCTTTATTGATGGTACAGAGGTTTGCTTTTATAAGCTGAGAAAACTGAAAGAGAGATGGAATGACTTGCCCAAAGTCCCCAGCTTACAAGCCTTCTTCCTGACTTCTGGTCCAGGGCTCTTACTCACTGATCCAGGCATGGCTTGTTAATTAATTAATCAATCAATATATTTAGTATTATTACTACTACTAGACTAATATAATGAACACCCTGACCCTACTCCCTGGCCTGAACACTAGCACTTTAATAATAATATACATCTTCCCATGTGTTTCTTTTCACCCATCCCTTGATAACCTTAATAACTCCTCTAAATTATCTATTTAGCATTTCATTGCCTTTTTAAAATCTTGAATTTTAATATAGAGAATTGTTCTGTTTTAGTTATTTTTGAACTTTGTTAAAAAGGAACATGAAACTGTATAGAGCCCTCTGGAATTTGTCTTTTTTCTTCAGCATGATATTCCTAAGTTTCATCTGTATTGTTGCAAATAATGGTAGATGTAGTTCATTCATTTTCACTGATGCGTGATGTTCTGTTGTTTGAACATAACATGGTGTATTTATTCTTCTATTGAGGGGCATTTGGGTTGTTTCCCTTTTTGCTCTTAAAAACACTGCTGCAGTAAACCTTCTTGTCCCCTCCCCTGAGATGACATGCAGAGCATCTCTGGGGGCACACAGCTAAGAGCAGAATTGCTGGACTGTAGGTCATGCTCATGTTCAGCTTTACTAGAAAATGTGCCATGGTGTTTTCCAAATGGGACCATTTGTGCTTTCCTATTGAAGTATCCCCATTACTCCCAACCCCTACCAACACTCAGTATGTGCAGACATCTTGGTTTTTACTGACTGAATGAGTGTAAAATGGTCTTGATTTGCATTCCTGGAATTCAAGGTTTCTGGCGTTTGAAATGGGGGTTGAGATAGGCAGCAGCCCATGTGTAAGGGATGCTCACTAAGCAGTCATCCTCTTTATGCCTCAGGCGTTGGGATGCTGTCAGTACAAACCCCTGAGCTCAGGGGTGGGCAATAGCAGTCAGGGAGGAAGGACTCCCTGGGAAAGTGGGAATAAAGAAAGATCACGGAGAGCTTAGGTCCCTGCACATTTAGAGCCAAAGGATCCCTAGTGGTTCTGTGTTCACCTGCAGGATGGGCAGCGGTGGTCCTAGCATGGGAGGCGGAGGGAGCCTGTGTTTCATTATTTTAATAATGCATAGCCCCCTGATAAGCCCCGTCTCTATACCCTGGCACCTGGCCTGGAGCTGGGCCTTGGTGAGTGCTTGGTGAGAGCCTGGTGACCCGGGGAATGAATACTGATGAGCAAATGTATGTTTGTTCCTCCTTCATTCTCACCTCATCCTCCCTGACTGCCTTTGCACACAGTGAGTGAGGGATGGCTGAACAAGGTGGCTCCTGGGCATTCACAGGTGAGGCCCTCAAGCCCCTGCCTCCTCTCAGGGGCTGAGAAACCCAGTGCTGGCAAGCTAATTTGGAGCAGTTCCCTCTGCCAGCCTGGTGCACCAACAGTTGATTCCACAGCACTTTCCCTGCCTGGGCCTGGGCCCCTGGAGCTGGGCCCCTGGAGCTGGGTAGAGACGAGCGATGGGGCTGGTGGAATAATTATGCCTATTTCATGTGACACCCAAATTGATTGCCACCAGGGTGACATTACCAGGGCATTGTTCCTCGTCTCCAATCTCTTATTACATGTTATTAGGGTGTGTGGTGTGTGTGTTTTTCTATTTTTTCCCATTTTGGGGAATTAATCTCTCTCTGCGACCTCCTCTGCTTCCCTCTGCAGAGAACCTCCTCGTGGCTCTGGGAGGGGCTGGGGGCCCGGCCAGCATGCTTCCTCTGCCTGGCCCAGCGCAGGGCTGCAGATGCAGTTGGGGTCTGGCCTGTCAGGCCCCTTCTCTTGGGTGCACGATGTGGGTATCTTAGAGCTGAGAGGGGCTGCTGAGGTGTGGACTCCAGCAGAGGAGTCCTCCTCCAATGTCCCTGATTCATGGTCTCTGCTTACATACCTCTCATGACAGCCTGCTCACTCACTATCTGCCAAGGCACGTCTTCCATCCTGAGCCTTCTGATCTTTTGTTTGATTCCTCACACTGAGTTCAATGGGCCTCCCCTATGACTCTGCCCATGGTCTTGGCTCCGCCCTGTGGTGCTCCTCCAAGGGGACCGGCTGCTTGCCCAGGACCTTTTGCACCTTCTGCCTTGGGACGCCCCTTAGAGATTTGCAGAGATGCCACCACCCTCCCAAGTCTGGGCTTTAACGAATAGGCAGCCAGGTGATGGCATGAGTTGTGCCTGAGCATAACACACCCCTTATATGTGTCTGACCAGAGGGGCTCATCACCTCTTGATACTGAGCTTAGGACATATACCAGTTTGGGAAAATGGGTTTTGGCAAGAGGCTGGCCAAGATTCAATTGAGCAGAGAGGGCTTTGAACGGTCGGTGCCAGGAGAAGGGCAAGTGTTTTTATTTATAGTTTGCCTGTCCATGTTATAAATAACTCACTACTGGACCTTGGTTTGTGATATATCGGGGATTGTTTTTAAGTCTTTTCCCCTTTTTGAGGCAGAAATAACCTAAACCTTTACCCGTCCCTACTCTGGCCACACCATGAATCAAAAGGCTATATTACCCTCGCATGATGTTGGAGAGAGAAGGTGGCTGCAGTAAGGAGGCCAGGGTTCTTCCCAGGCCCTAACCCTGAGATGGTGTGTGGCCTCGGACAAGTCCCTGATGCTCTTGGCCTCAGTTTCCTCATCCGCTTGATGGTCTCAATTATTGTGCCTCTGGAGCTAGACAAACTCAGTGACCTTTGGCAGGTGAATTAATGGCTTGGAGCCTCAGTTTCCTCATCAGTAAAGTGGGGCTAATGGTACTTCCCTCACAGGGTATTGGGGGAGGGTTGCAGAATGTGGTCATTTTGCAAAGCATTTAATATATGTGTTCCATATAAATGTCTCTTCCCTTCCCTCTCCTTGAATTCTCTGCCCCCCAGCCCAGTGAGGGTGGTATAAAGCCTGCCTTTCTGTTTTCTAAATGAGGAGTTCAGGGTCCAGAGATATAAAGCCACTTGCTCAAGATCATCTGCTCAGCAAGCAGCCCTTGAACCTGAATCAGAGAGAGGCAGTATATGGGAGTAGTCAGGACAACCTGTGGTCTAACTGCCTCAGACCTAATCCCAGCTCTGCCACTTACCGCTGTGTGATTCAGGGCAAGCTGCATTACCTCTCTGTGCCCCAATTCTCTAACCTGTAAAATGGGGATAACAGTACCAACCTAATAGGATTGTTGTGAAGATTAAACAGGATCCTGTTTGAGTTCATATCATACTAGCTGTGTGACCTTGGGCAAGCTGCAGAACCTTTTTATTCTTCTGTCTTTTCCATCTGCAAATGGGGATAGGAACAGGACCTACCTCAACAGGTTGTGGTGAAATTAAACTAATTTTTATAGGTAAAGTGCTTAGAGTAATGCCTGGCACACCAAAGGCCCTGTGTAAGGGTTTTTCCAATCATCATCATCATCATTCTATTTATTAGGCCTCTGGCCTTCAAATCCCATACTACTTCCACCACTCCCTTCAGCTCTCCTCTCCACACCCTGGGTTTCTGAGGCTGGGACCTCCCCCCTTTCCCAAGCTCAAGGCTTGTGACCTTCCCAAGTGGGGACTGGCTGGTTTCCAGGCCTCCAAAGCCTGAGATGGGCCAGTTTGAGCTGTTCCCAAGGTAGAGGAGCCTGAGGACTGGAGCACTGGGAAAGGACCCCAGGTGCTCCAGGAAGATGCGTAGGGCTGGTGGGAGATGAGGCAGGGCCACTCCCAAGGGGCCCTGGCCTGGGTGGTGGGTGGGGCCAGAGGCCTGTGGGGATACTTTCCTGCCCCTGAGGGCCTGGGTTGGCATCTCAGACCCAGAGAGAAATGGGAAGAGAGGTACTGGGTTGTAGGAGCTGCATTTTCCTTCAGCCCTGTCAGGTGGCTGCATGGGTGTTTGCCTGCCCTTCCTCAGTTCTGGGACAGCTCCACTCCAGGTCCGGGCTCTATTCACTCGGGCAGGACCAGCACAGACAACAGGAGGCTTCCCAGAATCAGTGGCTCCCTTCTGCCCCCCTCAGGCTGGATCCTAGCTTCCCAACTGGTCTCTTACCTCAGAACAATCCTATGGAGGAGCGGATGGGGTCCAGGGTGGTCCAGGACTCACCTGGGGTCACACAGCAGGGCCAGGTTCCCTGGCTGGAGCCCAGGCTTGGGACCTGTGAGCCCAGTGCCCTTTACCCAGCCAGAAGCCGCCTCCTCCAGGCCCTGCCCCAGCCCTGCCCCTCCCCACTGAGCAGGCTGCTCTTGGAGGCAGAGCCTATATATAGAAGCCTTTAAACACTAAGACGCTTTGACAATTAAAATTCATAATTTATCCCGCAAATGGCCTGGGGCTGCGGGCTGGCCGGAAGGCTGGCAGCTCCTGAGATCTGCTATGCTCCATGGGCAGGGCCGTGGGGTGGGCAGGGGCATTCCTCCCTCAGGTGCAGGGGACCGGCTGCTTGCCCAGGGCCACACAGAGGCAGCTGCCCTCGCCACTCCGTGCCCAGGCAGCACCCTCCAGCCTGGCCATGGCTGAGAGGCCAGGTGAGCACCTTTGGGAGAGGATTGAGTTTCCAAGTGCACCTAAGAGATGGGGCTGATGGCACTGGGCCAGGGAAGGCAGGGAGTGGCTGTGGCAGGGGAAGGGATAGCAGGCGGGCGTGCGCGCGCACGCACGCACACACACACACACACACACACACACACACACCCTGGGGGCCCAGCAGCCCTTTGCCAGACCAAGAGCAAGAGGAAAATAAAGAATTATACACAACAAAGGACATGACCTCAATTTTCTTTCAGGTTGATTTTTCTCTCCCTGTTGGGAGGGCGTTGCTGAAGAAGGGGAAGGGGAGGGGAGAGGGCAGGCAGCCCAGCCCAGGAGACAGACGGACACTGCCTGGCTGCCTGCCCACGGGCCACACTGTCAGTCTGGATTTCTCCTGCCAGAGCTCAGCCTGGATGCTAACCCCTCCTCTCAGGGTTCCCTGTGCCCCCACACCCCCTCCCCGTGTGCCAGGAGGCAGCCCCTGCCCTCCCCCTGGGCTCTCAGCACAGCCCTGCCGGATTAGCCTGGCCAGGGAAGACCAAGTTTCCCCCATTAGCAGCTCACACCTTAAGCCATTATCAGCCATTCACACCTCAGCAGGGATTAGCCTGGAAAGCCAGAATGGTGTGTCTTTAAAAGGAGTCCAGGGACCCGGGTCGGGATTTGGGGTAGGAGAGAAGCAATTAGGAGCCCCTGGATGCTCTCAAATGTTCCAGGCCACCAGTCAGCTCCACCCTGCACACCTCTGCCGGCACCATTCTCTTGGCTGAAAGTGCTGCCCCTCCCTCCCCTGACTTGGCCAGTGGAAATGTATCTGCAGCTCAGCCTGAGCCCACATGACGCCTCCTCCTCCTCCTTCCTGAAGCCTCTATAAAGAGCCTAGACTAGGCTTCAAGGGCTGTTCTTGGGAGCTGTCCCAGCAGCTGTTTGTAGGGATTCTGCTCTTTGAAGCTGGGCCTGGCGGTGCTGAGCTATGTCAGCCCCAGCCCTGCACTGGGGGCTCTTGATATGGGGGACACAGACGGCGAGGCAGGAGAAGCTCCAACAGAGGGACGTAGGGAGAGAGGTCAACACAGCAGCAGTGCTTGGCAGCGGGCTGCCAGAGATCCAGGGGGATCGACAGGAGGTGGGCCCTTCTTCCTGGGAGCTTACAAAGAGCTGCTTGGGATAAGAGACCCTTGAGCTAGATTCTTCAGGCAGGGTGGGAGATCTCCAGGCATGACAGATGGTTGACTCTCACTGTGGGAGAAAGGGCCTGGGCTGGAGTGACCATGGGGGGCTTTCTAGACAGGCCTCACTTCCCCCCTACTTCCCCCTTCTTCCAGCCACGTGGCCAGGTGCACTTACCACAAATGCACTTTATCATTCATGAAATAGATCCATTTGCTCTGTGCCCTGGAGCTGAAGGCAAAGAAGAGACTTCAGACAGGCAGGGACCTGGGGACAGGGCAAGTCACAAGGAATCTAGACCTTCCCTTGCCTCCAATCTTTAATGACCCAGCACAAGTCCCTTCACCTTTCTGAGTAATCAGTCCACCTGAAGGTGTGGTGGTGGGGAGAGGATGCGCTAACAGGCCCAGGACTCCAGACAAGCAGTAGGACAGGGCCATGGAGCTGAGCAGGGCCCGAGGCAGACTCTCTGAAGCTCTCGGCCCCCTTCCCAGCTCTGCCATCCCTCCTCCCTCCCTCCTGCTGCAGACCCAGCCTTAGGAATGTAGGGTGTCAGGACAAGAGGAGACCGTGCATACCTGCCTCATTTCTCAGTGAGGAAGCAGCCCGGCACGGCACCGGCACCGTTGCCCCAGTCACACAGCCAGGCTGTTAACCCAGAGGGCCCTGGGCCCCGGCGATGGCAGCGGGCTCCTCTGTGCCAGGGATCTCATGCCTGTGTGTGCTGGGGATCCCTGCAGTCCCTGAGGAACACTGAGTGGGAACACCATGAAATATTGATACTGTAAACCTAAAATAACTAAAACTTCCATCCTGCATTGCAGCTGACCCCAAATTAGGAAAGATTTTAGCATAGACAGTGGCAGCAGGCACAAGAGAATGGTATGGTGGAAAAACACTGAAAAAATTCAGTGTGTTCAACATACTGTTTTCTGACAATTTGTCAGATTTGGAGGGGAAGGGTAACTACATTTAGCTACCTAAGGACTGGTGCCTTCCCTCAGCCCTGGGGGCCTTACCCTAGCAATGCCCTGACACACCCACCCCTCCTCTGGCTCTGAACTGGCCTGTGTGTCTGAAAGAAGTCCTGCTTCACCCGGGTGGCTCTTGGGGCAGGCAGCCTGACCAGGAGGAACAGAGCTCTGCTGCCTCCTAGCTTTGTAGCCCAGTCCTAAAGGCAAATAAATTCCCTTTTGGAGGCCTTCATTTTTCTCATCTGTAAAATGGGTAAGAAATACATCTTTTTGAATGCTGGATGAGAGTTTCTAAGACAGTGAATAAAGCCTAGAGCCTGGCCTGTACCAGGTGGTCTGTGGATGCTGGTCCCACCCCTTCTCTAGGTGCAGGTGTCTGACCAGCTTGTAGGGGCCAGGCTGGGTGCATGGGAGAGGCACTCTCCTGCTCTCAGGGACCTCCAGATGCTGCCTTAGGAGATAGATGGACTCCTGACTTCCCTCGGGGGTTCTCCAAATCCACCCATGGGTGATCCATGCCTCTTCTGTCTCCACCAGTTGCCCTCTCCAACCCTGAACCTCAGGGGAAACAGCCCTAATGTGAGGCCCCCAACTGCAGTTATCAACCTCAAAAAGATCCTTCTAGTCCCTGTAAAATTGCAATTTGGTGTCTGAGCCCCTACTCCTCTTCATCCTCTAAGCCAGTTTGAGCATGTTGACATTCCAGCTGGAGAGAATCCAGTTTCTCCTAGAACCAGCCCTGCACTGCACAGTGGGAGGAAGGGCAGAGAGGGCAGGCATCCTCGGGGTCACACAGTGGAGTGGCTGGTGTGGGGATCGAGTGAGCCAGGCCATATCTGTCCCCGGCTGCGAGTGAGGGTGTGATGGTGGTAGATAGCTCTCTGCAGTGCAAGTCTGATGACTTGGCTGCCCCTACTGCTCTGGGTTGGGAAGACTCAGGCTACTGTTGGCTCCGTGCCTTGTGGCCCGGGCACAGCTCTCCTCTGCCTGCCCACCTGCTGGCCTTCAATGTTTATTTCCTTTGTATTTATTGGTCCAATTTTTAAACTCTTGCCCTTGTGGGAAGCCCTTCAGGGGGCAAGGATCCAAAATAAAAACACTGATTAAAATGCATAAAACACTTCTTAGCCATTGCGGAGTAACCAGCAGGAATAACAATGCCAGGATGGTGAGAGTAACACGTTGCTCAGTCAGCAGTTTTGGTGACCACACCTCATGACATGGCCCTGCCAGCATCCCTAGATCACAGGGACCCCACAGGGGTGTTAGACCAGGAGACTAGGCCCAGCATGCTGTGCCAGCTTGGGGAGTCATCTTAGCCCCTCTAGGTCTCAATTTCCTCACCTTTCAGGACAGTCACATGTAAAAGGTGAAGGATGAGGCAGTTTGGAGGATGTGCCCTTCTGGAGCTTTCCTGGTCCCATGTAATATGGCCCATTGCTCTGCGGGTCTAACTGCTAGGCCTGCCACATAGGGCAATGCCGACCAGCTTTTCCATCAATGTATTTGAATTTTCCAGGTCTCTCTTTGCTCAGTGGGCCTGCTCCATCAGAGTGGCTTTAATTCCTGCAAAAACTCTCATGCACATACACTTCCTTTCAAAGAACACCCAATGGAGTCTTTTCTTGATCTGAGGCTGCAGACACACCATTTGCCCTCAGGCACCTCACTCTCCAGCAGGTGAGACAAATGCACCCATGAGGGTTTGACCCAAGATTAAACATACGACACAGGAGAGGAGCCAAGTGCTGAGGCTTTGGAGTATATTTCCCTCTTTGCTCAGGTCACTAGGAAGCTCACACCTTTAATCATTATACAGGGTTCTGTGGCATTCTTTCTTGACTGGCTTGCCTTCTTTAGCTTTATCTTCTTATCATCTTGGAACAGAATTTTTCTGTCCATTGGCTCAAATCACTTTTAGAATGAGGTGCTATACATCAGGTACATAATGTCACTACTAATAAATGCAAGGTAATTCAGAGTTGTCAAGAGATTATTTCTGACTGAGTAGATCAAGGATGGCTTCATGGAGGAGGTGGCCTTTGGGGGTAGATATCCACAAAGGCTGCTGGAGCAGTAAAGCTATGAGAGATCTCCAAAAGGAGATGGCTTAGAGGCAGGAATGAGGTGGGAATCCCTGGGTGGCTTCACTGTGGGGAGTTGGGGGGGAGGAGGGAGACGAGTAGGTTGAGACAAGAAGGTGGAGTCTTTGAATGCCAGATTCTTGTCTGTATGTGGGGCTTACCAACATCTCAAGGTAGCCTGTGCCCTCGCTATCCCCTTTCTCATTCCTTAGCACCCTCTCAGCAGCCCCCACCCCACCTGCCAGCCCAGCCTTGAGCTGGGTGCTAAAAGTCCTATTTACCTTTCAGGTCCCCAGGCTCACACCCACACCAGCCCCAGCTGCCGGCCCAATTACTTATTGATCTCCTGTCAGGATGTTTGCTTTTCTGGTGGGTCACTGGAGCGTGTGCAACTGTAGAAAATGGCCTGTTAGGGGTGGGGTGGGGGAAGCCACACCACAGAATAGTCTGGAGAGAGGATGAGAGGGCCTGAGGGGAGGGGGGTGGATAAAGCCATTGGGAATAACAAAGCCTTGCAGATTCCATAACATGTCAGTGACACCAGAAGCCCTCTCTGGTTAATCAGTCACTTAGTCAATCAACAACCTGCGAGCACCTGTAAGTCCTGGGAGACCGCTGGAGCATTGGAAATTATGTGGTGTCATTGAAGTCTGACAGCCCAGAGCCCTGGTCTCAAATCCACCCTCTCTACTGGCTGGGTGTCCTTTGGCAGCCACAAGCTCTCCAAGCCCCAGTTGCCTTAAGGATTGAAGTGTGGATGACAAGGTCTGTAGCCTTGAAAGTGGAGGCTATGTGCAGCTGTGGGGAGGAGCTGGGAGGAGTGGGAGAAGGGCCTGAGCTGGAGCAGAGAGGTGGGACCCTCCCAGCCTGGGCATCCCTTTTCTGCAGTGAGCCTCCCGTTGGGGCCATGAGTGTGGGGTATGTGGACAGCAGCAGAGTCCCAAGGGTGCCATGCTGTGTGGGATGCATCTTCACCCAACCGGCAGTAGAAAGGCTGCATCTTGGCCCCCAGAGACCATCTGATCCAGGCTCTGGAGTTTGGAGGAGTCCAGACTAGTCCTCCCAGCCCCCACCAACCCTGCTGGGCTAGTTTCCCATGGGGCAGAACAGTGCTAGGGAAGAGAAGGGCAGTCTGGGCACAAGTGGGAGCAGGTAGTAGAGGGTAATGGCAGGGCTAGCTCCTGCACACCCCTTGGTCACACCACCTGCAGCCTGTAACCAAGCTGGGCCCCTCTCCGGTCACCATCTCCCTAGTCATCGCCACCCGAGGCCTGCATGTTCCTCAGGGCCCAGCTGCACCAAGCCTCATTTCCTGCGTGCCACGACGTGGACTGGCACGTCCAGGGCTGCCTGTGCCTCCCTGGGCTGTGGGAGTCTGACTGCTCCCATCAGATCAGCAGCCAGGAGGAGGGTGATTGGAATCCAGAGAGACAGATGGATGAAGCCTGCAGGGTCTTTGGAGCGGAGCACAATTCCTACTGGGGACGAGAAAAACTTCTCAAAGCAGGGCATACTAAATTAGGCCTTGAAGATGGGGTTTCAAAGGCAGGGACAGGGACATTCTAGGAGGAAAAACAGCAGGACCCTGAGCTCAGGAGCCTGGGTGGGTCACCGTGGGGACCCAGAGGAAGGGCAGAGTTGGAGAGATTCCACAGGGAGGCATCAGGGCTGGGTACTGGCTTTCTGGGTGGGGGGTAACCCCTACTGATCCAGAAACCCCACTGGGGAGCAGATTTGTGGACACTGCAGGAACCACTGGGTGTGCTGATTGCCCAGGATTCTTGGCCTTAGAGTACAGTGCAGTGTTGATAGGGAGGGGGCCACTGTGTCTGCGCCAGGGGATGCTCAGGCTGAAGGCTGAGAAGGTGGGCCCCAGCAGCCTCAAAAGCCCTTGCCTGGCAAGCTGGGTCCCAGATGTGCTCGTCTGCTGGCTGTTCCTAGAAGCCTCAGGCTTTGAGCCCCTTTGATCCCCTCTGTGAGCCCTGAGGGCAGCTCAGCAGGTCTGGCTTTATCTCTGATGAGCACCAGGGGAAGCTGAGGTTCAGGGTGCCAGGTGGGGTGCGGGGTGCATGCCTGGAGTCACACTGTAAAATATGAAATAGAGAGGAGATGGATGCAGCCTGGGGTGTCAGTACCAGGCTCATCTGAAGTGATCCCACCCCTTCCAGGAGCCCCCTGAATCCCATGGATTGCTGAGGACTCTGGGCAGCGCTGGGGCAAGGATGAGGCAGCATAGGGTAGCAGGAGGCTCTCTGGCTTGGGCATCTGGATCTTACTGTGGGGTCCCAGGCAGGTGCTCTGTGACACTCTGGGCCCCTGCCTCCCTCTCTCTGTCAGGGACATCCTGACGGGGCAGGAGGACACAAGGGCACAGAGGGCTCGGGTGGGGTCCAGCAAACATATCCTCTAATGGCCCCCTCTGTCCTGTGCTTGACCCAGCTGCAGGTGAGCGAGAGGATGCTGGCGGGGGGCGCGAGGAGCATGCCCAGCCCCCTCCTGGCCTGCTGGCAGCCCATCCTCCTGCTGGTGCTGGGCTCGGTGCTGTCAGGCTCGGCCACGGGCTGCCCGCCCCGCTGCGAGTGCTCCGCCCAGGACCGCGCCGTCCTCTGCCACCGCAAGCGCTTCGTGGCGGTGCCGGAGGGCATCCCCACCGAGACCCGCCTGCTGGACCTGGGCAAGAACCGCATCAAGACGCTCAACCAGGACGAGTTTGCCAGCTTCCCACACCTGGAGGAGCTGGAGCTCAACGAGAACATCGTGAGCGCCGTGGAGCCCGGCGCCTTCAACAACCTCTTCAACCTCCGGACGCTGGGGCTCCGCAGCAACCGCCTGAAGCTCATCCCCCTGGGCGTCTTCACTGGCCTCAGTAACCTGACCAAGCTGGACATCAGCGAGAACAAGATCGTCATCCTGCTGGACTACATGTTCCAGGACCTGTACAACCTCAAGTCGCTGGAGGTCGGCGACAACGACCTCGTCTACATCTCCCACCGAGCCTTCAGCGGCCTCAACAGCCTGGAGCAGCTGACGCTGGAGAAATGCAACTTGACCTCCATCCCCACCGAGGCGCTGTCCCACCTGCACGGCCTCATTGTCCTGCGGCTCCGGCACCTCAACATCAACGCCATCCGGGACTATTCCTTCAAGAGGCTGTACCGGCTCAAGGTCTTGGAGATCTCCCACTGGCCCTACTTGGACACCATGACTCCCAACTGTCTCTACGGACTCAACCTGACGTCCCTGTCCATCACGCACTGCAACCTGACCGCCGTGCCCTACCTGGCCGTGCGCCACCTGGTCTATCTCCGCTTCCTCAACCTCTCCTACAACCCCATCAGCACCATTGAGGGCTCCATGTTGCATGAGCTGCTAAGGCTGCAGGAGATCCAGCTGGTGGGTGGGCAGCTGGCCGTGGTGGAGCCCTATGCCTTCCGCGGCCTCAACTACCTGCGCGTGCTCAATGTCTCTGGCAACCAGCTGACCACACTGGAGGAGTCTGCCTTCCACTCGGTGGGCAACCTGGAGACACTCATCCTGGACTCCAACCCGCTGGCCTGCGACTGCCGGCTCCTGTGGGTGTTCCGGCGCCGCTGGCGGCTCAACTTCAACCGGCAGCAGCCCACGTGCGCCACGCCCGAGTTCGTCCAGGGCAAGGAGTTCAAGGACTTCCCCGACGTGCTCCTGCCCAACTACTTCACCTGCCGCCGCGCTCGCATCCGGGACCGCAAGGCCCAACAGGTGTTTGTGGACGAGGGCCACACGGTGCAGTTCGTGTGCCGCGCGGATGGCGACCCGCCGCCAGCCATCCTCTGGCTCTCGCCACGCAAGCACCTGGTCTCAGCCAAGAGCAATGGGCGGCTCACGGTCTTCCCCGATGGCACGCTGGAGGTGCGCTACGCCCAGGTACAGGACAACGGCACGTACCTGTGCATTGCGGCCAATGCGGGCGGCAACGACTCCATGCCCGCCCACCTGCATGTGCGCAGCTACTCGCCCGACTGGCCCCATCAACCCAACAAGACCTTCGCCTTCATCTCCAACCAGCCGGGCGAGGGAGAGGCCAACAGCACTCGCGCCACCGTGCCTTTCCCCTTTGACATCAAGACCCTCATCATTGCCACCACCATGGGCTTCATCTCCTTCCTGGGCGTCGTCCTCTTCTGTCTGGTGCTGCTGTTTCTCTGGAGCCGGGGCAAGGGCAACACGAAGCACAACATTGAGATTGAGTATGTGCCCCGCAAGTCGGACGCAGGCATCAGCTCTGCGGACGCACCCCGCAAGTTCAACATGAAGATGATATGAGGCCGGGGCGGGGGGCAGGGACCCCCGGGCGTGCCAGGCAGGGGAAGGGGTCTGGCCACCGTCCACTGGCTCCCCAGTCCTTCCCACCTCCTCTCTGCCCCTCTACACACACTCTTTTTCTCCCTCGTACCCTGTCTCCTGCTGCCCGCGCCAGCCCTCACCGCCTGCCCTCTTTCTACCAGGACCTCAGAAGTCCAGGCTTGGGGACCCCACCTGCACAGGGGCACACACTGACAGACTGGAGTTGGAAGCTGATGAACCAACATGCAGCACAGTCAATAATTCAATTTAAAAAAAAGTTACAAACTTCCTCTGTAACTTGGGTTTCAATAATTATGGATTTTTATGAAAACTTGAAATAATAAAAAGAGAAAAAAAACTATTTCCTATAGCTAGTTGGAATGCAAACTTTTGACGTCCTGATTGCTCCAGGGCCCTCTTCCAACTCAATTTCTTGTTTTTCTCTTCCTCCTCCTCCTCTTCCTCTTCCTCCTTTCTCTTCTCTTCCCCTGTGGGGAGGGATCACTCAGGAAATCAGGGAAGGAGGTTCCAGCCCCACTCGCCTGCCCACCCAGCCAGGGCAGGCGCCAGAGCAGGCTGGGTGGTGGGTCTAGGCCCAGCTCTGGGCTGGCTGTTTGCAGGGAGCGGGTGGAGGGGACTGGGCTGCCCAGTGTGGGTGAGGGCCTCTCTGCCGAGCTGCCAGGCAGCACTACTGCCCGGGGGTGGGGCCTGGCTCGAGTGTGGCTGAGACTCTGGACAGAGGCTGGGGTCCTCCTGGAGGACAGCACAGTCAGTGGAGAGAGCCAGGGACCGAGGCCTAACTCCAGATCCAGCTCTGCTGCTGACTTGCTATGTGGCCTCGAATAGGTCATTGGCCCTCTCTGGGCCTCAGTCTCTGTATCTGTATAAGTGGAAACGTTACTCCCCGCCCTGCCTACCTCACAGGGCTGTTGTGAGGAATTGATGAGATGATGTATGTGAAACACTTTGTAACCTGTAAAGCGCTGTGCACACGTGTGGGTGACTGTTCTCATTATGGTCATTATTATCTCACTGTGTGGGGCAGGGCTTCTGAAAGGATTTCCATGGGGTCAGGTTTGGGGGCATGCCAGGGGAGGGCTGCCTCCAGAGCCTTCCAGAGGCTTCCCCCAGGACAGCTGCCCAATGGTGACCACAGGCGTTGACTGAATGGACAGGGCTCTTGACCCACAGGGGAATCCTGAGTCCCATGACAGCATCACTTCTACTGCCTCTGGTGTGGGGTCCCCCCAGGCAGAAGCCCCTTGCAGCTTTGACCTGGACCTATGTAGGGATTGAGAACACCAGCTCTCTCCAAGCCTTCTCTCCACAAGTACTTATCAAGTGCCTACTGTATACCACTTCCCATGTAGAGTCCCCCAGTCTTTGCAGTCTCTGAGGCTGGGGGAGGCAGTTCTGGGGCTGCTCTTAAGACTGCCTAGCCCCAGGTCACCGACCCCAGCCTTGCCCCATCTCCCACCACGCCTTCCTCTGAGCCTACCCTGGGCTCTGAAGGGTTCTGGGTTTGGGACTGGGATCCACCTGCGTATGAACTGATCAGGAGATTCAGAAGTGGCCCTGCTCATTCATATCAAACCTAGACGCTCCAAACTCAACCCTGAAAAGAGATGCTCTGAGTGACAGAAGTTTAAAGAGCCAGACAGGTCACCTTGTAACTTTCCTGAATCCTTAGACTCAAGAAGCTGGGCAGTAGCTCGGCCAGCAGACCATGAGCTCATAGCCCCACCTCTGTCGGATGGGGCAGGGCACCCAGCTTCATCCTTCCAAGCGTCCTCTTTCTCCTCAAGGACTACTTAGATTCAGCCCCACGGTGGGCCCAGGGCAAGCCTGCTGCCCATTAACCCTCAGGCCAGGGGAGAACCCAGCAATGCGGGAGCCCAAGGGCACAGGCTTAGTTGAACTTGGAGAGCCGGGAGCAGTATCCCTCAGCAACAAAAACTTCCAGAACGCAGCTCCTCCAGCCAGGGCTCCTCCTGGGGCTCACACCTCCCACCCAAACTGGCATGAACTAGGTAGCTGCACCTTCTAAACCAAGCCTCTGGTGGGACAGCAGAGTGAGCATAACCTGACATGGAGTTGGCACTCACTCACTCACTCATTCATTCATTCATTCAATTTACAGATGTACCCGAGAGCCTACTCTGCCCCCGGCTCCCGGCTGATGCAGTCTGTGTACACTTGCCCACATCTTCCAACCACCAGCCCAGACTGTACCTGGTTCTGGGGAAGCCTCAAGCCCTCTGGACTGTGATTTTATCGCTGGGAAGAAACAGGATCCTTTCCCTGTAGGATCCTAGAATATTGGCATGGAAACAGTTGTCAGTACCTGGGGGACAGCCTAGAATGGTGATGATAAGGAGCTGACGTTGGAGGTGGGGTCTGAGTGTGAGGTCCTGTTCTAGCACTTACTAGCTGTTTGGGGTTGTTAAGCCCGCTGAACCGTGGTCTTCTCATCTGTAACATGATAATCTTATGACATTTGGTCGTTAGGAGGTTAAATGAGGGAGAGTAGTAGTGCTGGTGTAGTGCCTGGCACTCTGTAAATCCTCTACCAGTGGTGGTGATAATTACTGTCAGGTCCAACTCTGGTGCAGAGCCAGGACCAGAGAGGGTTGTAGCTTAGCCAAAGTCACGTAGTTTCTAAGTGATAGGACCAGGGCCTGGAGTTTCCAGACTCCTAGAGCCACAGACTTCTAAGCCTTGCTCAGGGTTTCTCAGGGCCAGGCCTGGGGACCCACCCCCTGCATCTGGCAGGAGACAGCTTTGGGGAGCTCAGGGGCAGGAAGAGGAATCCTTGGACATGGGGGCAGCCTGTATGCAACAAGAGGCCAGTGGTATCACTTGAGGCTTTAAGAACCCAATTAGCCTGTTCATCTCCTGGATGCTTTGATGGGTACTGTCCTCATGCAGAAGGCAGCCCATGGGATTGTTACTTAACTCCTCCGGGATGCTAGGGTCCCTGGGGCTTAATGAAGTTCTGGTAAGAGCAGGGGGCTCAGAGGGCCAATATCTTCCTGGCTACTGGGAGGGAACTGGACCCCTGGGAAACTCAGGACACAAGAAAATTGTGAAGTTGTGTTCAAATGGGGGAGAAAGTCAGTTCACATGGGTGTGAGTACCCCGGGTCAGGGGGCTGGGTTGCCCAAGGAAAGGAGCCTGGGCACTGGGAAGAACTCAGGCTGTGAGCTAAGTAGCCGAGGTTTTAATGCTGCCCCTTCCTAACTGTGGGACCTTCATGTGTAGGAGAGTAATGAACTCACCTGCTAAGAATCCTGGCCGATTTAAGGGGGAAGAGCCTGAAAAGGCAGGCTGGAGAGGTTACTTTCTCCAAGGTCTGACAGTCTCTGACAGAGAAAGAGAAGGAACAGATACCACTCCCCCAACCGCAGCACTCTCCCTGGCACATACCAGCCAGGAACCTGAACTCAGAGGTGGTCTGAAGGCCAAAGCCTTCTTTCCTTCCTGGTCTGCCCACATTCCACATAGCCCAGTCGGCCTCACACCCAGTGGGGTTGTGGAGTCAAGATGTCCTGCCATGTCAAGCCCTATAGGGAGCTGGCTGCTCTGGTCCCCTTTCTGCCTGGGTCCTGGGGACCCAAGCTACCGGGGAAAAGTAAGATTCTGAATTCTGAGAGTTTAGCCTGCTTTCCAGGAGACCAAGATCAGCGGCAGCCTCCAGGCCTGTTCCTCCAGAGGTCAGCATACCTTAAATAGAAAGGGTGACAAGACTGGGAGCCTACCCTGGGCAAGCAAGTGGACTTGGCCAAAGATAGCATCCAGCAGGGTGAGTATTAGAGGGAGCAGCAAGCAACATGACCCCCCACCCCCCCAGGTTTATCCCTCACAAGTGTGACTCTGAGGCTCAGAGAGGGGAAGTAACCTGCCTAGAGTCACATAGAAGAGTACAGAGTGGTAGATGGGGCATGGACTTTGGAGTCAGGCAGACTTTGATTCAAACACCATCTCAGGTGTGGCACCTGTTTGGTGTACAACAGTGACTATTGTTATTAGCATGTTATCATCATGGACAGGCAGAGAAGTGGTGGTTGAACTCAGGAACTGTGTGGGGAACACAATGGGGCTCCCAAAGAGCTGGAACTCCAATAGGGTTGGGGGTAGAAACCAAACCCAGTCATACCCTCTGATTTGCCACTGAAGAGCTTGGGGCTGTGTGAGGAGGATGGGAGCAGATTCCGGGTCTTCACGCATGTCTGCCCAGGATGGAGAGAGTGGCCATGCCTGGAGCCCTGGAGGACAAGACCACAACCTGTGGATGTTTGTGGGGATGGAGGTCAAAGGGAACAAGGGAGAAGGAGTCAGGGGAGCAGTGTAGACCCCTGGCTGGTATTAGGAGTCCCTGAAGGACCTCAAGCCTTTCAGGGTCTGAAGTCAGGGTTCATGAGGTACAAGGAGCAAGGTCAGTGTGGACCAGCTGGAGTTGAGTGGTTTACTGGGGTCCTCACAGAACCTGGTTCTATGGTCTATCAGCTTTCCTGCTTTCCTCCCCAGTTTGGTGTCCGCTGATGACATGACAGCCTGCACAGGGCTGAGAGTCATTCTCAGCTCCCAATCTGCAACCCCAGCTTCAGCCTCCTGCACAATTTGGCTTGCTAGGATCTCTGATCTTTTCATTCGTATTCTTCAGAGAGAAAAATCTGATTGGACACCTTCCAGCCAATGGATTGGCTGCATCTAAGTCAGGTGCTCATCCCCTGTCCAATCAGCTGAGGCCAAGGAGCACCACATTATCCAGGCCAACTCTGGGTGAAGATGATACAGAAGGGGCTCAAGGGCAGCATCAGTTCTCTACCACTGCAGGACAGTCATCCCAAAACTTAGTGGTGTAGAAAAACAGCAAGCATTTATTTGTTCTCAGTTTTGCAACCTGGGCCGGCTTGGTAAAGTTCTGCCTGCTATAAGCTAGGAGGCCTGACTGGGGCTGAAAAATCCAGGGTGGCTTCTGGCCATGTCTGTCGCTTCAACTGGGGAGGCTGGAAGGGCTGGAGGCCAGCTGGTTTCTCTCTTTCCATACGGTCTCTCCAGCAGGCTAGCTGGACTCCTTTATAGCGGCTCGGTGCTCCAAGAGGGTGAGGCAGGGGCTTCCAGGTCTCTTGAGGCTGAGGCCAGGAAGTCCCACGGCTTCATATTCTCTGCATTCTATTGGTCAAGGCAAGTCACAGGCCCATCTGGATTCAGGGGAGGGAGGACAGGCCCAGCTCTGGGTGGGAGGAGTACAAAGTCACGTGGTGAAAGGGCAGGCAGGATGCAAGGGTCAATGCAGCCACTGTTGGAAGTCACCCTCCACAGGTACCTCCACAGTGCCTTTTTACTTTTAGGAACCACTCACTGGTGCATATGCCTCTACAGTTTACCCAGGAGTAGGGAGCTGAGAGAGTGATGGTGACAGGCCTACAGATGGATCCACAGCTGGTAAAGAGCCAGGACTTGAGCCCAAGTTTTCTGCCCCTGGTGCAGTGACATTTAAAGCAGAGGCAGGAGGCTGGGGACGCCAGGGATAATATATCAATAATAATAATAGCTATTGTTTATCAAGGGCTGTGCCAAGCACCAGGCCAGACACTCTACCCTTGTTCTCTTATTTAACCCTGTCGCAAGGATGTTCTAATGTGCTTCCTTTTGGATGAGAACACTGAGGCTCAGGGAGAACTGGCTGCCTAGGGCTTACCACTGCATGGCCAGGATTCATATTCAAGGCACCAGCGCTTCACAGCAGAAGAAGCACCAGACTGGTCTCTACACTGAACCACCACAGCCTTCTCATCTGTGAAGTAGGCACAGTCCCATCACCTCCCGTGGCCTTCTTCCTTTGTGGGATGGGATGAGCTGGTGGTAGAGTTGGCATAGATGTGAGAGTGCACAGGTCGGGGTCACAATCAAAGCTTCTACTAGTCAATTCTCCCCTCTTGGCTCCCAGTCCACCCGGCATCTCTGTGGGGCCTTGAGATCAGAGCATGATACACAAGGCCCAGCAGCCTGTTCTGAGGACCTGGCAATCTGGTCCTGGGGCCTACCGATCAGGGCTCTGAGAACAGTGGCCATGCAGTGCAACCCTGGTCCTAATTGCCTGCGGGAGCTGATTGCTTAGCCTGTAAAGGGATTTACAGCCTCCCCGTAAACCTATGATAGCTCATCCTGCACCCCCAGCCCAGGCACTGTCATCATGCCAGGCGTTTTCTGGTATCTGGGAAGGCTAGGCGGGGGACTTTGGGGGCCATGGCGACTGAGGGAGGCCCCACTGTCTCAGCCCCAGCTCCCCTCCTCTCTCAGTTCCTTCATAGCCCAGCTGCCATGCCAACCCATGCCCTGGATGTGACCTCAGCAGGGAACAGGGCCTGGCTCCTCCTGTACTCCCCACCAGCTCTACCCTGTCCCGCACCCCCTCACTCCTGGTCTGGGCTGAGACACACTACCATGGAGACAGCCAATCCTGGGGACAGAGCAGCAGGATGTTCTAGAGGAACAGAGGAGGAGGAAGCTGAGGGGGAAGCTGGAGGCGAAGGAACAGGAAAGCCTGGCAGGCAAGAGGACTATATGGGCTCTCCCCATGATCCACCCCTCCCAGTTGCCAGTATCCAGAGCTGAGCTCCAAAGCAGTGATTAGCATAACTGTCTTCCTGTTTTGGTGATGAGAAACAGAGAGGCTGAGCCATTGTGCAAAACTGCACAGGTGAGGCATGGCACCTCAGAAAGCACACAATACCCAGTGTGTGCTCCCATTGTGCAGATGAGAAAACTGAGATTCAGAGAGCAGAAGTGACAGGTCCAAGGTCACAAAATGAGTGAGTCAGTAGTAGCACCAGCTCTGATTCAGCTGAACTGAGGGGTGGCGACAGTGAGGCAACTGCCGTGGCATCCAGGAAGCCTTTCCATGGGAAACACACGGTCAGGCTGGCCCCAGGGAGCACCCAGCCCCAGAGGGCAGGGGGAGCTGGAGGCCCTGACTTTGCTCTCCTGCTAGCAGACATTTACATAGCTCGTTAAAAAATATGGCATCATAAAGAGAAACACAGGCACAGTAAACCCTGGTCCCCTCTGTTGCCTGTCAGCCTCAGAGCCTCTTTGAGGACACGCCAAGGGCACAGGGAGCAGGCCTGGGTGGGAAGGCGTGTGTGGCTGCCCCTTGGCAGCACCAGAGCAAGGTCGGAGTGAGGCTTTTCAATCGTCTATCTCCGGGGCTCTGTCCAGTGCCCAGTACTGGGAGTGGGAGACACTCTGTTTTGTGACCTTGCACCAGTCCTTGTGCACTTCTGGGCCCACCCTCCCAAGGGTCTGATGGTGGGCTATGCCAACTGGGTCTCCTCATTCCCGCCCAGCTTCAGGGTTCACCCCAGAACTCAGCGGTGTCCCCTGCCTCACTTCCCTGCCCCCACACCGTTATTAAACTGAAGCAGAGTTACAGCCTCTCTAGCACAACGACATTTACTGCCCAGCCATGCGCCTGGGCCCATAAATCCCCCTCGCCATGCTCACCACCGACCATGCAGTCACCTGGAACGGAGGCCCGAGGGGCCCACTGGCCTGCCCCAGCCCTGGCCACCTCAGATCACCTCTTACCCATTCCCTCCAAGCGTCCTCAGGAGCCTCTTGGTCTGGAGCCAAGACAGCCAAAGCCCCCTGAGGCCCAGCCATCAGAGCATCCCCCTCCCCCCACACACACCCTGGAGGTCACCTTCCTGGAGGCTTCCTGTGTCCACCTCAGGTAGTCTGTCAATCTTCTGCCACTTGGGGTGAGTCCCTGCCCCTCTGCCCCACTTCTCCTCTCTGCACAGGTAGGGTTGGATTGAACGGGCCCCAGAGTTCGGCTAGGCAGGATGGCCCATGAGAAATAGGACAATATCCTCTGCCCCACGCTGAGTCCAGGCAGAGCCACCAGCACGGAAGTAGGACTGGTGGAAGATCCTGCAGCCAGATGTGCCAAGCAGGACTGCCTGCCCCCTGGCTGGCCCCTGGCTGGCCAAGAGCCAGGAGAACAGCTGTTTCCTTTGTCCTACAGGGCAGCTGGAAGGGACAGGGACATCGCAAGGTTGATGGGCCCCTGCAGTTGCCCAGAGGCAGAAGGGACTGATGAAGGTGTGGGCTAGTGGGAAGATTGTTCTGCAGGGAGGCAAAGAGCTTGAGAGGCCAGGGCCACTCGTGATGGGTTCCCAGGTCCCAGCTGGGCCCTCCAGCCGGCCCCCAGCCCTCCCTCACGAAAGAAAGTTTCCCAAACACACTTGTAGGAAGGGGAGGATGGGGTGGGGGAGGTAGATGAGGGAATAACACCTGGCAAGCACCTCATAGCTGTGTTCAGTGTCCCACTGGCAGTGGGGGCTCAGGGAAGCTTACCATTCCTAGAGGGAGCAGACAGGGGAGAGCAAAGACAGGTACCAGCTTTCAAAGAGTTCTCAAGCCCTCAGCTCCAACCCCCCTGGCTCAGGTTGAGGAAAATCTGCTTTGAATGCTTCATGCCTGCCCTTGAAGCCTCCCCTGCACCAGGGACAGAATCCTCCCTCCTGTTGGCTCTCCGTGCTCCTGTGGGAGGGAGGGTGGACTGGAGTATGAGGAGCTGGGGAAGTGGAGGCAGGTGATCTGTAGGGAACCATCAGGCAATGAGGAGCTATGGTGGACACTTGAGCATGAGTGACGCATCTCAGAGTCTGTGGAGGAAAGAAGTGTGGGAGCAGAGGCAGAGCATGCACGCATGAGCATGCACACCTCTGCTACACACACATGCAAGTGCACCTACACACTTCAGTGGGCACACATGTGCGCATGGAAGAGCTCACATTTATACAGCCTCACCCATTCCCCCACAGAGACAGGCAGCAATTTATGTGTCCACACACAAACCTTTTCACCTATGCAAGCAGACACCCTCAGTGTACACTTTGGTACGGATAATAGCTGTTCACACTGGTATGCCACTCTGGATCCTCTCACCTGTGCATTCACACTAAAGCACAGATCCACAGAACGCCCCCTCCTGCAGCTCACAGAGTTACGGATATGCATGCTTCAAGGTGCACCCTGGCTGAGCAACCCCCAACCAAGCTCCAAACATCTGGTTCCTCCCAAGGGTCCACGCCCCACCTCCCATCCCGTGGCTTCCCTCCTTCCTGTGATCACAGCTCGCCCAGACCAGCCCGGTGCTCAGAGCTCCAGCACCCTGCACACCCACGTGAGCCCGCGCACGCACGTGTAGACAGCAGCCCGGAGCCAAGGCCGGCCAATGAGAGCGCGCCAGGCGCTGTCTCCTAGGCGACCAGCGGAGCTACCCTGCTAAGGGCTGGGAGGGGCCGGGAGGGGCGTGGCCACGGGAACCTCCTTTTCACTCTCTCCCCGATTCTGGACTCTTGTGACCTGGCCCTCGTCCTTACAGGCAGAGTTAGAAGGCAGGGCTAGGCTGAGAGCAGGAATGGTAAGTGTTCCCCCAAAGCACCCAGATATTGAGCCTGAAAGCAATCCCAGAGAGGCTGCTCCCCCTGGGTAGGCGTGGCAGGTGAGCATCCAGGCCAGAAGTGCCTTGTGGGGCCCACCCCCAAGAGGTTTGTGAAGGGACCTGGCTCAAAGACCCCTGGGGAGCCTTTATGGCCCAGTCTGGTCTCCTCTCTCTAGAGGGTTCTGAAGAGCTTGCATTGGCCTCCTTTCCCTGAAACCAAGTTCCTCCCTCTCCAGACCTCCCCAAATATTCTTCCTTCTGCTTGGGATGCCCCCTACCCCTCACCCACAATACACACTCACACACACATGCTCACTGCTTTTTTTGGCAACCTGCAACCCATGGTATATAGGTCACTTCCCCAAATAGTCCTTTCCTCACCGCCACCCCTCATTCTGAATCAATCCCCTGGTCTAGGGCCTGCCAACACTGGGACTAGGCAAAACCATACCTTGAATATTTGAATCATATTGAAACACAAAGCATACCAAGAGGGGAAGGCTGGTCAAAGGGGCCAAGTGTAGGAAGTTAAAAGCATGGGATCTGGAGCCAGACGACCTGGGTCTAAATCTTGGCTCTGCCACAAACCAGCTGTGTGCCTTTGGGCAGGTTGCCCATGTAACTTGTGAGGATTAAATTAGATCATGCCTGCAAAGCACTTCGAATAGTGTCTGGCAAGGAGCAAGTGACCAATCAATGTTTGCTTCCACTATTATTATTCTTATGGACTCTCAATTATATATAATGCTGCCTTCTCCACACAGCTTCCAGCCCCAGCCTTCATTCAGAACGTGCAGAACAAGCATGGGGCCCTGGATCAGGAGACTCACAGGTGGTGAGCAATGGAGGGTTTGTCCCTGACACACAGCCAGACCCATTCCAATACGAGGTGCCCTGTCCAAGAAGGAGGCTTGTCCCATCAGGGTAGAAATTAAGAGCCCATGGTGACAACCGACCATAATTGTTTTTTACCCTATTGGGTGGACAAGCCCATCTCTCTCCCTTCCTCTGTCTCTCTCTCTCTCTGTCTCTCTCTCCCTCTCTGTTTAGGAACATTTAAAGCAAGCAAGCATGGTTTCTAACCGGTCCTGTAGTGAGGTTCTGGAGGCTTTTCACTTTCTCCAGCTCGTGGCCCACTCACTGCTCACTCTGGGTCAGACCTGTGGTTCTCAGCCTTGGAGAGAGCTGCCACTGTTCATTCCCCCTGCTCCAACCAGAAGGGGTGGTGTTTCCCCACCAGAGAGAGAGTTCTCAGTCTCAGGAAGAGCCTTCACTCAGGGTCTTCTTGCTGCTTTTTCATCCCACACTCAAGCTATAGTTACACATTTGTCCAGGACTACTTACACCTACAGCCATCCTGAAATCTCACTTCTGCTTTGCCTTCTTGGGCCTCCCTCCCTGCTCATGGTCAGGTCCTCGCCCAGCTTAGCCATTGCTCCCTGTCTGACCCTGGCCACTTGTTTTCCCTCCCTGGGTTTTACTTTCCCCATCTATAAAATGGAGCCATAATTCTTGCTCTTGAGTACTCCCTCCCTTTCTCATTCCCACATATTCACTGAGCACCTCCTCTCACCAGGCACCAGGCTAAGTCACCAGGGATGGTATGAGAAACAAGAATAGGAAATTCCCCGCCCTCCGGAAGCTTAGAGACTGGTGGGGGAGACAGACTCCAACCAGCCAATCACTCAAATAACACACATGTAAAACTTGTGGTCAGAGCCACAAGCACCTGTTGTTACGAGGAATCACACAGGATGGGGTAGGAGCGGGATCTGTGGTTCACAAGGCACTCTGTAGCCTGTGTGACAACAGCGACAATGACGATGAGAGTAATCATAGCTCCCAGCTTCCCAGCATGTCCCATGTACCTCCCTGGGCCTTGGCTCTCCCGCAGCATCTCTCTCAGGGCCTAGGCCCCAGTGGGGTTGTTTTCAAATGGTCAGCCCCTCTCCTCTCATGCTCTGTGCCCACTCTGGGGGAAGGACTAGAAGCAGCCCCCCCAACCCCTGATCGCAGCAGGACCTCCACTCTGCCCTGCTTTGCGTAATTGGCTTCTGGTGAGATGCATTGGAAGTGATTTGGCACACCCGGGTTTCTGTCTCTGCTCAACACTGATCAGCCAGGCAGCCTGGGGCACAATCCTGCACTTCTCCTTGAAATGGTGATAATCATTTCCACCTTGCAGAGTTGTTGGGAAGTTTGAAGACAATGCCTGTGGAAAGTACCTGGCTTGTGGGATGTGCCCAATAAGTACCAGCTGCTTCCCTTCCCTGGGCCCTGCAGGGTAGATCAGTGGAGGCTGCAGGGGGTGGGGCTCTTGGGCTGGGGTAAGTTTTAGCTTTCAGTGCTGTCTGTATCCAAAACTATTTGACTGCAACGAACCCATTTAAAGATGTTCTCTAACAAGGGGGTTTCTGTGAGGAGGTGGTTAGAAAGCTTCCTCTGTCTCCTCTTGGCTCAGCTTCTGGCTGCACAGTGGCTCAGGTCACCTGTCCCTCTCTGCAGAGGGAGAGGCTTCTTCTGCTGCCCATTCGGGGCGGGGGGAGGGGGGTGTCTGACTGAGCGCAGCTCTCCACTGCACCTCACTCAGCCTCCCTGTTCAATTCTAAGTTCCTAAGAGAAATTATGATGGGCCGGGATTATGTGAGGCGTCCACCCCTGGTCCAGTCAGCTGAGGCAGGGCCAGAAGATAGGGGAGGTCACCTATTCTAGGCTATGGGCAGGGTGGGGTCTGTAAGTAGGAGTGTGAGTGGAGTGAAATGCTGGCTTTCCCTCAACCAGTGGTTGTTAACTCTGGCTACACATTGAAATCACCAGGGGACGTTTAAAGAAAACTGCTATTTAACTCTCATTCCTAGAGATCTTGATTTCATTGATCTGGGGAGCTACCTGGGTACTAAGATTCTCAAGAGTTTCCCAGGCAATTCTAATGCGCAGCCAAGGTGCAGACCACCACTTGAAAGACTGCCTGGGGCTGAGTCCACACTGCAGGTGTCATTCATGCCTCTAGTTTGGTCTCATTTTAGAGGTCTCATTTTACAGATGAGAGGTTCACCTTCTGTGGCTTAAATCAGTGATTCCCAGGTCACCCCCCAGATAAGAAAATGTCAGAATCTTGATCCCCAGGCCTGGTCCAGCCCCACTGAATCCAAATGCCTGGGGAGGTGCTCTGCTGATTCTTGTCATCAGTCAAGTTAGGGACACCGGGCTAAATGATGCTATCTGCTGTCCATGCACCTGACATGCAATCATGGGGTGGAGGGGGGATCAGCTCAAGTGCAATGAAAACTTGCATGTAGCAAAGGAGGAAGGAGAAAAAAGTTTTCAGCCCAGCATCACACAATTGTCATCAGTAGATGCCGACCTATCCCCTCTGGAGAGAAGTAGTAGATGGCAGCAGACCTGATGCCCCCAGATCTCTGTGCTCAAAGAACAGACTGCATGTCAATTGCTCTGTCTGCTTTGTGTGAGGTGCCCAGGGCCCCAGCCACGTGGTGTGGCTAGGAACTGCTGTCTTCTTATGGAACCCACCACATGGACATGGCCCAGTCCAGGGGAGGGCACTCAACCCAAGCTGGGCCAATCTATACCCAACCCACATCTCCTCGCTGATGTGAGTGGACAAGAAATTGGTACCTGTCCCAAGTGCAGCTAATCACAATCCTTCCCTAGGAATGTTTGAGCTTGGAACCAGAGAATACCAGTCAATATTGGTTTTCCTATGGAGTTGAGGCTGGGAAAGGTGAGCCTGGGAGCTCCCAAGAGCCACGTCTCCGATTCACAGAGGATGCAGAAAGAGGCAGAGGCAAGCGATAGGGAATGTCCCTGATTCTACTCTCCTCTGTGATCCCCTGAGCCTGGCTCTTAGTGGGCCCTAGGTCAGTGGGTCCCAACAACTAAAGGCACAGCACAATTAGGTTTGCTACCACATGTCATGGGCCGCTGACACCCCCTTCACTCCTTCCCCGGTAATTCCACACTATCTGAGGGTCTGTTTCTTGTCACTTAGTCCTAGGATCCATCTCTTAGGGCCAGTTTCAATGGATTTCTGCCCTTTCTTCCAAAAGTGCCCTTTGAATATAAGGTTACAGAGAAATTTGAAGAAACACAGTTGCACAATGAACCGCCAGGCTTCCCTATCCCACACCTATCTGTGTCTGTCTCTACCAGGAGCCAGGAGGTCTCTCATCTCTGCTCCCCTGTACATGTCTGCTACATTCTCCTCCTCATCTCTGCCAAACAAGCTTTTCCCTCCCTCATCAATGTGCACTTAGCTGAGCTTGACCACCCCAAGATGGTAGCCCCTGCCAGGAGCCAGCACAACCTCCAATCTCAGTTCCCTGCAGCTAACCTAATCTCTGTGCCCTGACTTCAAATTCCCATAAGACACACTGTGATTGGCCATGTTTTAGTCAGGTGACCTCAACCTGGCCCAGTCAGCTGGGGCTGGGGGAGGACTGCTGTGGAAAACAAGGACCCACCCTCATTCACCAGATCCAGGACACACCATCACTGGAACTCTGGGACAGGAGGGAGATTACTTTCGGATAAACTCAAATGAAGCCTCACTTTCTCCATGAGAGCTTGTTCCTCAGCAAGTCAAAAAGAGAGTGGGAGTCTCAATCAGGGGGTCAGCCGATTCTGCTAGCAGGGCCTAGTAGCTGGCAAGGAGGGCCAGGCAGAGGTGACCCTCACCCTTACCCTCGAGGCAGCAGCTGCGGGGCTGCTTTGCATCCTGTCCAGATATTTCCAGTAAATAAACATTGACGCTTTCGATATCATGTTAATTTCACAGGCGGCTGCTCTACTGACAGTTTCCACACTCCGCCAGAGCCTCTTGTCAGTTTTATACTCACAGACGGACACCAGCCCTGCTCACAGGCCACCCAACATACAGACATAAAAACAAATGGCTCAGAAAGCCCTGGGGAGGTAACAGGAACCAGCATAGGTGCCTAGGTGGCGGGGAGCAGCCATGCGCAGGGTCCTAAAGTTCACCAGGGCACGGACCAGGCCACAGGGCTTAGAGTTCACTAGTGTAACCTTGGTCAAGTCTCTCTACCTTTCTGGGCCACAGTTTTCGAGTCTGTGAAAAGAGTTAATATGCAGCACTGCTTCTCTGGAACCTTGACTGAGAGTCTTGGGCAATCTCTGACTCTTAAAGATCCTTCTTAAATTTCCAGGGGAATCCAATCCAGATGATGGTGATTGCCAGGACGTGACCTTCAGCGCAATCCCTGGAGGCATTTTAACTGAGACTTATCCCCACTGTGCAGATGGGATAGCTGAGACTTAAGGCAGGGCAGTGATTTGCTCCACGTCACAGGGAGAGACAGGAGTAGAACCAAGACAGGAACTGGGGTTCCTGCTCCAGCTGCTCCAACAGCTGTCAGCCATATAAGCCAGGGTCCTAGGGCCATGGGGATGGTGGGTCCAAAGACCCCTGCCTTGTCCCAACCCTAGCTGAGCCAGCCCCTTGGAGAATTTAGACTTCCTCCTAACATGCATAGTCATGAGGTCTCATGCATATGCATGATCCATTCCTATTACAGGCTGAGCTGAGATAGTACATTCTGGCTAGGGTCCTCCTTTGCTCTAGGACCCTCCCTGTCAGCCCACGTTCCTAGGCCTCTTTCAGGGAGCCCACCAACAGCCCCACCTTATGCCAGCCCATACTGGGAGCTGAAGCGGGGCAGCTGGCCAGGGAGCTCCTTCTGGGTGCCAGGATGACTCCCTTCTTCCTCTGGCTGCTGCTGTGGCTGCTTCTGCATCCTTCTGCCAGGTGGGAAGAAACATTTACATCAGCTGGGCCAGTCCTGCCACACATCCCCCCACCATATCCTCTAGGCCTAGGTTGGACTCCAAGAGGGACCAGGCTGAGGCTAGGTCACAAACGACTACGGTGACAGCCTACCTCTTTGTCTGCCATCTACTCCCTGAATGAAGGCTTCACCAGCCTGGAGGGACGTCTGGGCGCACTGCAGCCCAGGGATGGTGATAGGAGCAGGAAGAGATATCCTGGCAGCCCAGATGTCTGTCCAGGGAGGCTCAGATGGCCGCCTTCTCTGGGGGCAGGGCCCTGAAGGGCTCACACAGCAGCTCACACGCATGCACTCCTGGCGCCTGCTTCTGCTCAATAAAGACTCGTTAATGGACTAAAGTGAATTAGAGTCATTAACACTGATATCAGAGGCAAGCAGAGGTCGGTGCCTGCCCTCCAGACTCAGCCTGCAGTCTGGGGAACTTGGGCAAGGTCTTCACATCGTGGAGCTTCAGGGCCCTCACTTGTGAATTGGGGCATGAATGCCCCCTCAGATGGCCTCCATCACCGATAGGCCAAGATTCCCATAGGAAGCCAGCATTCCACACTGGGCACCAATCTATCTCCAGCCTTCACGCATGCTATTCCCTATAAGTAAAAATTCCACTGCGCTCTCTCCCTAGCCCTGTGCCAGACTGCTAAACTCCTGATCAGCCTTCAAAGTCCGGTGTCAATGTTACCTCTGCCAGGAAGGCTTCCCTGACCATCCCCCCCCCCCTTCCCCGGCTGGGTTGGGTGGTCTCCTCTTTGGGGCCACCTAAAGGAATCACCCATAAAGGAAATTACATTTTGGACAAATTTAAAAGAAGCCCAACTTTCCCCATGAGAAATTGCCCTGGAGGGCCTCTTCCTTAGCAAGTCAAGAAGAGAGCCGAGGTCCGGACTGGGGCCCAGCTCCCTGCCATCATCTGCAGTGTAGTTGTCTATTTAGGTGTCTGTTCCTCCACCAGGCTACCATCCTCTTGTGTGAGGCCTAGTCCAGGTCTGTCTCACACAGGGCCTGGCACACAGTAGGTGCTTCCCTCAGTTGGGTTTCCAGAAGAGGCAATGAGAGGGTGGCTCCAGCTGCACCCTCTGACACCCTTTCTCCAAAGAGCCTTCGAGAAGCAGGAAGGGCTCAGCCTCCCTCCAATGCCTTCCCCACCCCCTCCCCAGTCCCTGCTGGGTGCCTTCAGAATCACTTAAAATTTTACAGATTTTTCCTTCTTAATTACAGTCCGTGTAACAAATAACAAATGAAGGAAGGAGAGAGGGACGGAAATCAGGAAGCTGGCAATCTCTAGCTGCCACATGGCAGGAGCTCTGGGCCTGGACAAAGGCTGTGGGTGGGAGAGAGGGAAGGAGGAGGGAGGCTCTCAGACTGGAGAGTGGCTCTCACAGTGGTACTTAGTGACCTCCTCATCTCCCTCTGGCTCCAAGATGGGCTGCCCTGGGGCCTCTCCAGGCCGGGGACTTCTCGGCCACACCACACAGGTAGGAGCTGTCTAGGCTTCCCCCTTCTCTGGCTCCTGGTGAGGGAATTGTCTCCTAAATGAAGATGATCAGTTACAACTGCTGCTTATTGAGGGCCTTCTGTGTGCCAGGCACTCTGCTCAACCACTGCTCTGCTCCTCACAGCGACCTTTACCATCAGTCATTCTACAGAGTGGGAAACAGAGGTTCAGGAAGATGAAGTGATCCCCACTAGGAAGTGGGTCTGATTTCAAAGCCTGTACTTTCCATGAAACTGTGCTGCCTCTCACGTGAGCAAGCCCACCCTCCCTGAGGGACGGTTTGAGCATCTCTTTGGGCTGTCACATCATTATCCCTGCTGCCCCAGCAAGGGCTGCACAACTCTTTCTTTTTTCTCTCTGGGTTGTTTGTGGACAAGGAGAGCTACCAACATCCTTTCCCCTTTCTTACTGCGCATGCTTGGTGGGCCGAGATGGTCAGGAGCAATTTCATTGCAAGGGATGTAAAAGCTAAGTACAAAGGAGCCAAAAACAAACCCCCCAAACCCACTTTTTTAAAAAAAGCATGGAAACATGATGGCCAAATCCCGGTTTTAATCTGTCGAAGCCACAGCATCCTGCACGAGGCAAGTAGAACCTCGTGCATCCTTGGCCTGGCTCTGTGGGCTCTGGGTCACCTTGCCTTCCACTGACAGACTCCTTGGAGAAGAACTGGACCCTGAAGAATAAATAATCTAAACCCCAGCCTCCCCAGGCCAAGGCTGATTCCATCTCTCTGTCAAGAACCTGTTTCATAGAGGAATCGGAATTTCTTTGATTTAAGAGGTGGGTGAATTCCATCCACCTCTTCCACCCTCAAGGCTCTTGGCAGCAGGAATGGACAGTGGTAGCTTTGACCTCTACAAGGGTGGGAGGAAGCAGCACACTGCTCCACATGCGTTGTTCCTGCCCCCACCCCCAACCCAGGGGCCCCCTGTTTAGCTGAGTAGTGGGATATGTGGGAAAAAGCACATCTCTGCTCTCAAGGGCAGCCAGGCCAGCTGAGGGGCAGCATCCAGAGTAGGAACAAAAGACAGCTATGTAAGTTTTGCCAACATACTCATTCATTCAGTCATTCATTCAGTCATCGAATGCATATTGAACACCAGCTGTATGCCAGGCAGTGCTCCTATGGTGGTAGGCTTTGGGGACACAGGGAAGAACAAAGCAGACAAAAGTTTCTGCCTTTGTCAGTCCTATAGTCTAGTGTAAACATTTTCTGTAAACAGTTAGAAATAAATATTTTATGCTTTGTGGGCCACATACAACCTCTGTTGCTTATTTGTCTTTGCTTTCTGACAGTCCTTTAAGAATGTAACATTCTTGGTTCATGGGCTGCACAAAAGCAGGCTGCTGGCTGAATTTGGCCCACGGGCCATAGTTTGCCAATCCTTGGTACAGTGCAACACTGTCTAGTAGAAAAATAATGTGAGTCACAGGAGCAAGGTAAAATTTTTAGTAGCTGCATTTAAGAAAAGTAAAATTAAACAGGTGAAATTAATTTCAACAATACCATTTATTTAAGCAAATGTATCCTTAATATTATCATTTGAACATGTAATCAATATTTTTAAATGAATGAGATATGTTAAATTCTTTTTTTCATACAAGTCTTCAACATCTGGTGTGTATTTTATACTGACAGCAAATCTCAGTTCACACTCTCTGCACCTCAGTGATCAAACAGCCACATGTGGCCAGTGGCCACCAGACTGGGCTGCACAGGTCTGAGGGAGAAACAGACGATAAAGGTAAATAAGTGAAGTATGCCTAATATGCGAAGGTGATGAGTGCCATGGAGGGAAATAAAGCAGAGGAGGGGGACGGGGGTGCTGGTTAGGAGTCCCTCGGGCTTCTCGGCTGCTCCTAATTCTGAGAATTTCACTCAGGAAAAGGATCTTGTAATTCCCAGGGAAGCAGGAAGGAGGGAGGCCATCTGCAGCCCTATGGAATCTTATCAACAGACAAGAACTAAGAGGTATCATCATGCCCAGCTCTTGACCTTGACAGATGGCAGTCCAGCGCCTGCTCACTCACTGCCCGGATGGGAAGCTTGTTGTCTCCCCAAGCAGCCTGCCTCTCCCAGCTGGGGTCTCTGATTTCACTCCTCCCTCCTTCTTGACTTTGCAACCTGAGTGGTATTTTTAAGAAGAAAATAGTTTCCTGTTAAAATTCTTCAGTGGCTCCCCATTACTCTTGGGATGAAGTCTGAAGTCCTATGGTGGTCTACACCGATATGTGCTTTCTGCTGTGAGTAACAAAATATAAAACTAGTGCTGGCTTAAGCCATAAAGAAATGTACTGGCTCACATAACATGAAGTCTAGAAGTAGGCAGGCTTCCTCTCACCTCTTGTCCGTTGGCCAGAGCTGGTTCACATGCCCTTCCCTGAGCCAGTCACTCACTGGTAATGAAATAGGATGGCAACTCCATCCCCTTGAGCTGAGGTCAATCCTCCAAACTGCATTGCTGGGGGAAGGGTGGGGAGGATGTTGTAATGCCCCATTATCCACCTCAGGTGTCTTGTCATGGGTCCAGCTCATGCCTCCAGTAGCCCCTACCACTCCCTGCCTCACATGCCACGATCTAGCCTGCTCAGGCCCACCAAAGTGTCCGCTTTGCCTCTTAGTCTTCACACATGCTGTTCCTTCTGCTTAGAATGCTTTTCCCGTTCTCTGGGTCCATCCAAACCTTTGACTGGCTACTTCCCTTTGTCCTCTAAGCCCCAAGTTAGATGCCATCTCTATAGGAAGACCATGCCTGTCTCCCAAGATCAGGCCAAGAGCTCCATGAAGAAGGACAGAATCATAGCAGACTCACTTCCCAGTGCCTAGCACTGAACTGTACCGAGTGGGTACTCAGTAAACACTAGCTGAATAGAACTATCTTTGGGCACTTCTCAATGTGGAGCTGTGGTGACCCTGGCACATAGAGCTGGTCCCCGTGCCACCCAGGGCCTTCCCGAGAGTGGTGCCCTGCACAGGGAAAGGCCCAGGTTCAAATGCCAGATCTGCCTCTGCCTTGCGTGTGACCTTGGGCAGGACTTCTCTGGACCTGACTGGGTTTCAGGGGGAGGAGGGGTTGGTAGATAGGAGTGCTGGGAGCTGGACAGGGAGATAAGCCAGGCACTGTGGAGCCAAGGCCACCTACCGCCCCTCTGTTCAAGACAGTCTTTGATGCCCGCATAGCTCATGTACAGCCAGGCCTTCTCAGCAGAGAGAGCTGTGAGCCTCTAAGAGAGTGGGAGGCAGGAAAAAGCAGGAGTGAAATTCCATCAGGCACTCACTGAGCCTGCTCCCCGGAGCCTCTGTGCCTTTGTTCCATTTAATCAATATGTAATTAAACTGAAATCCCAGCTTAAGAATTTCCAGCAGTGTTAAGACCGGACTTTCTGAGGGGCTGGCAGAGTCAAGGCTCCTGGGTCCTCCACCTATTAGCCCCCTACCAGCCTGGCCTGCTCCCACCCGGCCAGGCCTCAAGGTCACCTTTCCCAGCTGGCCAGGCCAGAGTGGGACTCCAGTCTTCAACATGTGCTTTCCAGGGGAGATGGCGGGACGTCTGAAAGGCAAGAGCATCAGGAGGAAAGTGCATGCTCACTGAGCCCTGTCACCACCCTGGTTCCCAGAAAGGACTGGCCAACCAGGCGCCTAGCTCCCCAAGAGAGAAGAGGGCCTAGTGGTAGGACAGCCTCTCTGACCCTCTGCTCCCCACCAACCCAGGCTGCTGGATCAAGTTCTGGGTCCATGAAGGCAGAGTTTCCTCCTCCCAACCTAGCTGACAAAACCTGCAAAAGAAGCCCTCCATGGAGCCATCTGGGGCTTCAATAACCCGCTGAGATGGTCCCAGGCCCTGAGTAACAGGTGGGGTTACTAACAGATGAGAGGAGGGTTTAGAGAGGCTAGGGCTTCTGGGGCCAGAGGAGAGTCCAGATGAAGGAAAAAGATGGGTGAGGCCAGGCCAGGCCAGCCAACCCCAGGGTTTCTGAGCCAGCACGTCTGTCCTGCATCCATCTCCACTCCCCGTACCCCCGATGAGTGCGGTACGTCAATGGCAGAGCCAGCACCAGAATGGGTCCTAGCTGAAAGAAAAGGTGTCGGGGGAGATCACAGAGCTGCGAAAGAGCCAAGGGAATGGACCTGAGCTGGTCACTGGGAGGCCTGCATGCAAGGTGGATGGACAGGCTGGATGTCCTCTGTCCTCCCAGTCCTCCTTGGATGTGGACATCCTAGGTGGACTTGGTCAAGAAATCCAGTGCCAGAGCCTGAACTCACAGAGGCCTTGCCCATGAAGGAGGCTGGGAGCTGGGCCCAGAGACAGGGGGTGGGACAGCAAGGGTAGGCAGGTCAGAGGTCTGGCCAGGCCACTTTGATCTTCTTTAGCCAGAACCTGGTGGAGACACTGAAACAGTCTTGGGAAACTGGAATAGTCTTTTTTTTTTTAATGGAAGTACTGGGGATTGAACCCAGGACCTCGTGCATGCCAAACATGTGCTCTACCAGTGAGCTATACTTATCCCCCTGGCAGAGTCTTTTGAAAAGGGTAATACCTGTGGAAGTACCCAGAATCTTGCTCCGAGCACAAGAGGTGCTCAGTACACTCATTCTGAATCCAAATCTGTAAGCCATAGGGAGCCAGTGCAAGTGCATGAGCAGGAGAGTGGCCAGACAGGAGCCCAGTGAGCACCGTGTACAGAATGGACGAGTGGGGCAGTGGGGTCAGAAGCTGTGACAATGACCCTGCTTAAAATGACCAGCCCCAGGCTAAGCTGGCCTGCCCTGGACCACACTTGTTCTGGGCAGGGTGAGGGGGCTCCAGCCAGCCCTGAGGCTGGGCAGGTGGCAGTCCAGACCCATCCTTCTTGATTGGAGCCACAAGACAGCTGCACTGGGGCCAAAACAAACCTCCTTTCTGGGGACGTCCCCAAAGGCTGTTCCCCTCCTTCCTCCCTCCCTTCTAGGTCTTGCCAACCTTTAAGGATGATCTACAGGCCGCATGTGGAAAAAGGGCAAGTTGAGATTGAAGAGAAGGCTAAGAAAATGTGACGATGGTCAGCTCCCCAGGGACAAGCGAGAGCTGGAGGCTGGCTTGGGGGCGTGACAGGCATGGTGATTAAAGTCCTCCCAGCCTCCTCCCCCAGATCCAGTGAGCCTTACACCGAAGCCTTCTCTTCCCACTCTCAGGACCCTCCCTGGGAGAGGGTTGCAAAGGGCCAGTAGGAGGATTCAGTCCGTTCCTGACCCAGTCCTGCCTGTGTGGCACCTCATCACCGAGCTCTTAATGCCCATGACTTCCGCCCACCTTCCCTTATCAGAGTGGGACGGGAGGAGGATCTGGAGAGCAGGGCTGGTCAGTAGAGGCACTATTGGGATTCAGGGATCAGTGGAGGTCTGGGAGACACCAGGAAGTACAAAACATTGCTCAGAGCCCCAGGGCCTTAGCACATCAGTGCACAGCTAAAAACCAGCTCTCTGCTTTAGCTCTGAGATTCCCCAGCTGCAGCCATTCAGGCTCACCTCACAACTTTTGCCAAACCTCCATTCTATCTGTACTATCGTCCTAATATTCTTTAAGCCAACTTACATCTTACTTAGATAAATTTGTTTTAAAAGAAACCTTTCTATTACTAACTTAAGAGAAAATCCAGTCTCAATTTTCATAAATTGTAGCTAAGTGGAAAACCAAATGCCATGAAAATGATAAATAAATAAATAAATAAGTAAATAAACAAACCCCATTCTGAAAGATTAACTAGACATACCAACCAGGAGTCCTCGAGTCTGAGGACTCAAGGATTTAAAGGGAGGAGATTCAGAAGAGTTAGAGGTGCTGAAGGCATACCGGCACCAACTGGAGATTTTCTCAATGTTTCTGGAAGGTTTTTGAAACTAATTCAAAGTAGAATAACATTCTTATCAAGTGACAACTTGATGACATGATGACATGTCCATGTGTGACCTAGAATCATCTCCCTACCAAACAGTCGTCACCAGGTCCCTCCGCAATAGCCCATCAGGTCCTAGCTCCTATCATCCCCCACCAGGACTGTTTCACCAGCCTCCGAATGGAGGCCCTGCTTCTTCCCTGGCCTCGTTTCTCCTCAGCGGCCAGGGTGACTTGGTGGGTCCTGTCACTCCTCTCCCCGGAGGCTTGCCTGACCGTGTGGTCCCCCGTTACTCCTCCAACCCCCTTCCCTTAACGTCTCCCGCCTCCCTGCACCCCAGCCTCCCGCCTGCTAGGCTGCATGACCCGCCCGAGGGCCTGGGCTCTAGCTGCTCCCAGTGCCTGATGCGCTTTTCCCGGGACTTACCTGACCTCCTCCCTCACCGCCTTCACATCTGCCTCTGATGGCATTTTCTTAGCGGCCCTCCCTGGTCACCTGAAAATTGCAGCCCCTCCTCCCCCAACGACACTTTCTATTCTCCTTCCCTGACTTTTCTTCTTAGCATCACTATCTGACAGTCTATCTATTTTACTTACTCATCTGATTTATCGACTTTGTCCCCTCTAGAGCACAAACTTCACGAGGGCAAGAGTTTTTGTCTGATTTGTTCACTGTTGTATCCTCAGTTCCTTGAAAGGGCTCAGGAGATTTCTGTCTAATGAAACAAGGCATCTTAATCCCCTCACCATCCGTAGAAAGCAGAGGTTGCTGTCACTGACCCCATTTTACAGATGAGAAAACTAAGGCCAAGGTCACAAGCCAGTAAGTAGCAGAGTCAGGATTTGAAGCCACACTTCAAACTTACACAAGTGAGCAAGACTTCTGTCCAGAGTCACATCAGACTTAGTGCTAGGACAGGCCCGGCAGGAGGACGTGCACCTCCAGTCCTACACTGGAAAGAAATCACAGAGTCTGAATGGAGGCGGTGGTGACAGGCTGTGTGTCTCCTTGCTCCCTGGCCTCTTCCTGCTCTCCCAGCTCCCCAGCAGCTCCTTCAGGCAGGCCCCACTTTCCTTCCCACCCTACACACCTGAGTCCACCTCCCCAAGCCTCCTGCCACTAGGACAGGGACAGCCTGATGGACCCCAGGACCACCTTGTCACAGAGCTAGGAGGCTTCCTTCTTGCAGAAAGACCTCTTCCTTGAAATTGCAGAGGACAGTGGCACCAGTGCTCCAGTAATCACAGTAAGCAAGAAATCATTGTTTCCATGATTCACATCTTCCCATTGCAGCCTGCAGGAAGCAGCCTCCTTGGGCTGGTAATGGGGAAGGCCTTCCCCCTCGGCCCTCCCTAGCCAGGTCCTCAGCAAAGGGACTAAGCCCTTGTCCTGAGCTCCCAGAGCACAGCCAGCATCCTCGTTCACTGAAGAGCCAGTCCTGAGCATCTTCTCGGTATCACACTGGTGCCAGGTCCCAGGCCCTGCCCTCCCAGGACTCCCAGCCCAGCAGGGGACAGAGGAGGGAACCGGCAGCCTGGAGCGCGCGCTGACGTGGCTGAGGAGGATACGAGAGCCAGAGGAGCCTCCACCCAGGAGTGCAGACTGTGTCCTGAGGGAAATGGGGGGCCCTGTGGGAAGAGGTGAAATCAGAACAGAAGCTTTGCTTTCGTGGGACTGAAAGTGTCCTCTCTCCACCCGGATCCAGTCCCGGCTGGCACCCACTGCACGCACGACTGTCTTGGGCTGGGTTCCCTAGGAGCAGACACGGAGACAAGCATTTGAATGAACAGCGACCCCAGGAAGGGAGGAGAGAGGGCAAGTGGGATGGAGCAGAGAAGGAAGTCAGTACAGGGGTCTGCTGTGGGCAGCCGGGGCCTAGTCTGCCTGGGGACCTGGGGATCTCAGAGGGGTCTCATAGAGCACCCCTCAAAGATGTCCTATTGCGGGGTGAGGAGGTGGAGTATTTTTCCACGTCCCGCCCCCACCCCCCACAGGGCCGGGCCCAGGAAGGCCAAGGGAGAGTGGAGATGGCTTGTGCAGGATATTGAGCAATTCTAGGCCCCTGATTACAGAATGAACATCTGGCAAAAAGTTAAAGGGATGTGGAGAATCTGCATGGGGTCAGTGCCTCCTTGCCCTGGGACCCTGGGACGCCGAGGAAGAGTTCTGGGTTCAGAAGGAAGGCCCAGGTGAGAAGAGAGGTTCCATGGAGTGGGAGCCTCCCTCAGTCCTCCTGGCTCTCGTTTACTTCCCCTTCCTTCCTCCCCGTCCCCATCAACCTGCAGGAGGGCTGGGGCTCTAGACTCCTGCCTCTGGGGTCCTCTGAGGAGAGGGTCAGGCCACGCAGCTTCCCAGCCCAGCCTTCAAGACTGCCCTGCTGGCCCAGATGGAGGCTCAGACGTCATCAGGAAGGAGAGGAGGCTCAGGCTTCTGGAACTGTCAGGAGGGTGAAGCGGCTTCCCGGATTCCATCTAGGAGAAGTGGAGGCAGGGCTGGAGAAGGGAGGGAATGGTGGGGGGGACCTCCTCTGTCCCCACCCTATTCACATCAGAGACACAGCCCCCTGTACCTGTCCCAGGAACCCCATATTGGCCAGTGTCACTGGCCCACTTTATGAATGGGGAAATGAATCTGAGCAAGGCTAGGTCTTCCCTTGGTTGCATTCGAGTCTCTCCTCCTTGCAGTGGGGCAGTGGGCACCAGTGGGTTAATGGATCTGTCTGCCAGAATCAGAGACACTGAGGGTTTCTGGCAGCTTGTGGCATTCTTGGAGCAGGCCTCTGAAAGTACCCATAAAACTCCCACCAGGGCGGTGACAGCTCCTCCCACATGTGCATCTGCCCTGACCCTGCAGCTCAGAAAGCCCGACCTCTCCCCAGGGTGAGTGCCCAGCTGGGTGTCCCTCTCCATCTGCGTCCCTTTGGCCAGCTTCTACATCCCTGAGTAAGGAAGCTTACCACACACACGGGGCAGGTGCAGAGAACCTTCCTACCCACTTGGGGCATGTCTGTGTGCCAAGGGCCTCCCTGGCATGTACCCCTTAAATGCTGTAGGGAGACTCCAGAGGAAAGTGTGGGGAAAGGGGCGCCTGAGGGAAGACTGCTGGACTTGTCAGGGCCTAGGCAGTGATGCCGGATTCTCTTTCTACTCTTCCCCATGGCAGAGAAAGTAGTCAGCACCATACTAAACCCAGATAAGAGGCGCTCCTGCCCTGAGCCCTGTACTTTAGAGGCCCTGGGACTCTCCACCATGAGGGGCTCTTCCTTGGCCCCACTTCTAAGAGGGCACCATGCCACTGATGTCCACACTTGAGGCCTGGGGGGAGTCCAGGGAGCTGGGTGCAGGGGGTGGGGTGCAGACAGAGCTTGGCCTTGCAAGCTGGGGTGTCTGTCCCTGTGTATGTGAACAAGGCCCTTCTCAGAGTGGGACAGGGCCGGGACACAGATGGAGAGGGACACCCAGATGGGGAACTCACCCTGGGAAGAGGTCGGGCTCTCTGAACTACAGGGGCAGGGCAGATGCATATTTGGGAGGGCTGGAGTCTAGGGTCCAGCTCTTCCCAAGAATTCTATATTTGAACCTGGACTTTCAGGCTGCCATGAAGGCATATTTGTCAAAGTAGGAGCCTAAAACGTGTTTTATTTAACAATTTGTTATCTTGGTTTATAATTTGAATACCTAGACATACAGTATATGGGCTTCCATTTGTACTCTTGCCCCAGCCCCCACAAGTGTTAGGACTGGGCCTGGAGCTGGAGGCTGGGGTGTTAGACTAATTCTCTGTGCCCTGAGCTGGCATCTGTCAGCAGTGTGAGGCAAGGCAGCACCTCCACCAGATGATGTGACCATGGCCACAGCTGTGAGCAGTCACCAGATTGCGGAGTTTCCCAGCTGGTAGGGATTTGAGGTCAGTAATCAAGGCCCCATTGTACAGATGGCAAAACTGAGGGCAAGAGGGTGCCAGGGACTTGCCAATGAAGTGCACAAACCCTGTAAGAATGCAGGCATGTGTGCAAGTGCAGGTGCCTCATGTATCAGTGGGGGTGCACACACACGTGGGTGTGAGTGTACCCAAGGGCATGCACTGGTGGATGGGTGGGTTGGTGGATTTTTTTCCTTCTCCTCGTTTTTTCTGCACCAGGGAAGATCCATCATTTCCTTTTCCTGTGATGATGTTGACCTGATTAAAATTTTTATTGGATTTCACAAAATAATTTCATATACAACATTCCCTAGAGGCCCTGCTGGAGGAGGCGATGGCAGAGGATGGCGGGGAATCAGCAGCTGGAGGTAGGGGTGCTAATATGAGAAGAGAGAGCGACAAGTAGATTTAGAAAAAGGTTGAGTCAGAAAATATTTCATGTGCCACTGAAATGACTGGCGGGGGGCAGGCCGGGCAGAAGGAAGATTAAAAGCTGTGCCTTTTCAGTCGTGCTCTTGGGCAGCTGTAAGTGGAAACATTGATGTGGGCTAGCCGTGGGAGGATGTCAGACGGCCTGGGACCATGAAGGAACCTTGCAGGAGACAGAGTCGAGGGGTCCACAGGCTGCAGGAACAGAGGATGGATGCTCATATATCCCCTCCTCCCTCCCTCCCAAGCCCAAGGCTCTGGCCCACGGGTCAGGGTCTGCGGGTACATTGGGATCCCAAGGCCAAAGCCAAGTGAGCCTCCAGATGGTGATAGCTGAGGGCAGTCTGGGGCAGCCCCCTACCTGCTGCACTGGCTGCACTATGAGTACACGCTGGCCTGTGGGGTCCAACTAGCTTTGCTCTGTCACCCACTGGCTGAGCGACCTTGGGGAAGTCATTTAATGTCATAAGCCTCAGTTTTCTTGCTCTATGAGACAGAGGGGGTGCTGGAATGATTCAAGGGGATAATGGATGCCGAGGGCTCACACAACTGGGTGGGTGCCCTCACAAGGCAGCTGCTCTTCTTTATCACTATTGTAATTTGTTCACTCTTTTGTTCATCCTACAAACTCTCATTCATTTTAACTACCCTCTGACAGGCACTAGGGATTGAGGAGTGAAAAGTGCCTGACCTCGTGGGGCTTACATTCTAGAGGGGAGATGGACACCAAAGAAAATAAGGAAGGAAAATTAATTGTGTTTTAGATGATGACAGGTGCTATGGAAAGAAATAAGCAGGAATTTAGGGGATTCTGGGGAGGGGTTGCAGTTTAAAGTGGTCGGGGAAGGCCTCACTGAGAAGGTAGTCCTTGAATATAGATGCAAAAGGGATGGGGGAGTGAGTCCTGTGTGTGGGCCCAGAGATAGAGAATATGAGATTGAGGGAACGGCAAGTGCAAGTGTCCTGAGGTGGGAGTGTGTCTGACATGTAGGAAGGACATCAAAGGGGCCAGCATGGTGGAGGCAGAGTGAATGGGGGAGGGGAAATTGAGTGGGAGAGTGCAAAACACGCGGTCAGAGAAGGGATGGGGCCAAATCAGTAAGACTATGTAGGCCACAGTTGGGGCTTTGGCTTTTTCTCTTAGTGCAACAGGAATCGTTTCAGGGTTAGCCCATTCCCCGTCAGATGCTCAAGGAGCCAGGAGGAGGCTTGTCATCCCTCTTCCTGCCCGTGATTCCCACAGAAGATAGGACAGATAAGCCAGAGTCATTGACTCTGCTCAGAAAAATGCCACTGAAGGAGCTGCAGCCTGTGACAGGGAGGTTGGGGTGAGGGGAGGCTGAGAAGGCCCCAGGCACCAGCCCCCTGCAGGCCCCTCTGGCTCAGGGCAGGACCCTGGCCACAGTGGCAGGGCCCAGGGTCTGCCTCTTCCTGCCCTGTGAGGATTCCCAGTATCTTCCATGTCCTGGACACCCAGCTCATCAATTACAGCCATGGTTTTTGTTTGTACAATCTCAACAAGAACAGGAATGATCGATTCAATCTCTGAGAAGGAGCATCTACAAAAGTGGACAGAGTGCCAAGCAGACCTTGGCCAGATGCTGGGTTGGGAGCCCCACCCAGGGGAGATCCTCACTGCAGCAGAAAGTGCCCAGAACCAAGAATAAAACATAAACCCTCTGTGGGAGCCATGACCAGCTCAGAGCAGAAGGCTGGAGACACGGGGCCCCCATGGCGGACATGGCCCATTTCAGCTTAACTTGTGCTAGGCAAGTTCCAGCCCTGGGGGATGCGGCCAAGAAAAGCCAAGCCCAGGGTCACAGTTCCCAGCTGGGGAAGGAAGAGGAACTGAAGTCCAACCCATGTTCCACTTGTCAAGCCCAGCAGCCTTGCATGGGGGCTGTGTCCACCCAAGGAAGGACATTTCTTTCTCATTCACACAAAGATGACTTATTGGCTAACAGTGGCCCTATCCAAGGTCCCTGCTCCAAGGTTCTCCCAATGAAGTGTGGATAGGACCAGGGCAGGGCGGGAGGGACACAGGGATGATGTGGGACAGGTCAGTACAGAAAAAATTACTGCTCAAAATTACTGACAGGCATCAGGCCGGAAATACCAGAGGAGCTAACCCAATCTTTACATCCTCAAGAAGGCACTAGAGTAGCCAAGTGGACACTGCAAGGGTGGGGAGGAGTGGGTGGCGTGGTGTCTTGGGACCAGCCCCAGTCATAGCCAGAACTGAAGGTTTGCAGGGGAGGGGAGAGGAGGCAGGGGAGCCAGGCAGGGCTGAGGGGCTTGCAGGAGAGCTTCTAAGCAAGGCTTTATGAAGGGATCAGATTATCATTTTAGTGCAAATCTCTGGCTCCTGGGGGTGGGGGGATTGAATTGAAGGGGCCAAGAAGACCAAATTCTAGGAGAGAGATAGGGTGGCTGAGGAAGGCACAGTATGAGACCCACTGGGAGGAGCCGGATTTAGCTGGTGCAGATCAGGCAGGCATGCTGCAGGCCGGGGACTGAGATGGGAACTCTTGGGGACAGATCTGAGACAGAGGGGTCCATTCTCTCCTACCTGCTAGAGGTTCGGGGGCCAGGTTTAAACCTGGGCCTTCTCACCCCCAAAGCCCTTGCTTCCTCTTTCCACTGCTGCACTCTGCCTTCTCATCCCATCCCTTCCTTGTCTCTGCCAGTCCCCTTACTTACCTGCCCAGGTCCCCAGATGGAAAGCCCTGGAGAAAGGGTCAGCAGAAAGGTTTTTGCCAATGGAGTTATTTTTACTTAGTGCCCAGAAATTTTAAAAAATAGGCAAATCCCATGGGGTTGCCTGCCTTCTAAGGTCTCACTAAACCCAGGATGAGGGGCACAGACCAGCCTGGCTGGCCCAAATATTTGCCACGTTGCTGGGTAACCACCAGTTGGCCCTGCAAGCTGGCATCTGTGGAACCAAGGATTTGGAAGGAAAGTCACACAGCCGCTCAGGGCCTGGAATCAGAAACTGTCAGTGAAGTCAGGAAGTGCCCCAAATGTCTCCTGCGTGGGGCGTGCTGATCCTCTGGAAGCTGCCCCCCAGGAGACAGGAGGCGTGAGATGGGATTAGTGGCTTCCCAGGGAGACCCGTTAAGCATGAGGCAGCTCACAATGAGCCCCCATGGCTCCGGCTGTGCAGCATAGCTGGAGGAGGCTGGCTCACTGCTCCGGCCCGGCCGGCCCGCAGGCACTGGCCTCTCCTTCTCTTGCTCTCGGTGTATTGGTTGTTTCTATGGGGATCTGCCCACCCCATGTCCAGGGAAACCTGAGCCAGGGACAGGCAGACGCAGAAACAGAGGAGGCAGCCCCCTATATTGGAGGGGCTCTGGGAGGACACATCCCTACCCACCCCCACCGCCGCGGACACACACATGAACTTCCGTCATCTGGCCTGCCAGAAATTCCACCATCAAGTATGGGACTTCCCTAAGAGTCGGGAAGGCCATTGGAGGTGGGCCAGGATACCCTACATGCAGGACAACAGTGCCAAGTGCGACAGCCCAGGCCCAGACAGCATCCCGCCCCTGCTTGCACACCCTGAGGAGTAGGGAGCTCACCACGTCAGGAAGCAGTTTGTTATCCTGGAGACAGCAGTGACTGATAGGAATTTTCTGACCCTGAGCCTGGCTCTTCCTCTGGGGGAAGGCAGGGGCTATGGGAGAGAACGCAAGTCACAGTGAGGCTGCGATGATTCCAGGTGGGCTTCCTTCCGGCCCTGGGATCCCCTGAGACTTCCAAAGGCGGGATCAATGCTCAAGCTCTGGGAAAACAGTATGACAATGTGCAAAAGCAGGGCAGCCATCTATGCACCCCAAGCCACAGAGAGCAAGTGGGCAGGCAGGGAGCAGAATCCAGCTCTGTCCTGTGTGAACTCCAGCCCCAGCGCCCCCAGCTGGGAGACCCATCAGTGATTTTGCTTCTCTGAGCCTCTGTTTCCTTCTCTGTAAAATGGGCATGACACCAGTGCTGCAGGGGACCATGGTGGGGAGGCGGTGGTTAATGGCCACAGAGCCCCGGGCAGGGACTCTGGAACTGGGAGATGAGGTAGTTGTCCCCTTCCTGCCTCCAGAGGCCCCTGCTCTGACCCAAGCATGCCTTGTTTCCTCTGCATCAGAAGCCCTCTCCTAGCTCTGTTCCCACCCTCCCTTCTTCCTTCCTCCACTTCCAGCTAAAATCCTCCACAAGTGGTTGTTGTGAGCCAGCTCCCTCAGGCCTGGGCCGACCCCCTCCGCCCACCTTCACTGCCCAGCTAAGGCCCCAGTCTCCACGCCTAAAGGCTCATCCTCATTCTCCTCCTCCTCCTCTTCCTCTTTACAGTGGGAGACACAGCTGACCATCTTCCTCCACACATTCCATCCTCCTAGGTCCTCTGGGGCTGCAGGCCCCTGGCTACCCCTTTTCCTCTCTGGTAGGGCTCTGTCTTAGAAGACACTTTCTCAAGCCCTGTCTTCTAAAATCTTATTTGTTCTTCCCTATACTTCTGGCAGCATGGGCCATAGGTGATTTTCTGCCCATCGTACAGATGGTAGGACTGAGGTACAGAAAGAGGAAAGGACAGGGTACAACATAAAGAGCCCAGGTCTTCGAGGTTCACGTCCCACTGCTGTTTGCTGGATGTGCCACCTTGAGCAAGTTGCTTAATCTCTCTGAGTCTCAGGCTTCTCGTTCATGAAATAGGGAGGAAGCAGATGGTGATAATCATATCCTTCTCATGGGTTGTTGAGGATTAAATGAGTAAAAGCACTTAGCTCAGTGCCTGGCTCATCCTGAGTGCTTGGCATTTGTTGGCCCTTCCCTGGGGCAGAGTCCCCATGAGGAGGAGCTTGAGCTCTGCCAGACCCTAGGCAGAGCTGGCAGATCTACTCTACTGCAATGGCCTGAGTGGTACAACATGTAGGCAGGGCTGGGAGATCCAGGCCTAAGCTCCAGCCTCCACCCTGGACCGAGCAGCCCAGGGACCCCAGTGAGCAGAAAGTGCTGGGTTTGTCTGAGGTGGAAGGGCAGACTCAGCAGTTCTGGCCTCAGGATGGGATGGAGGTCCTACCAATGAAGGGTTGTACCAAAATGGAGGCTTCCCGTGTCTGTAATTACTCCCTTCTCCCCAGCCTCTCTAGCTTTAAAGACGGTTGGAGTTGAGTTAGCGTCACGTGTATCCAAAAGAATCTTGACTAATTCAAGAATAAAAATGTTGAAAGGACCAGGACAGAGCTCTGTGGCAGAGCTGTAGGGACATCCATCTGGGCTGACAGTAATCCATGAGTCAGTTCCCTTGGGGTAGTTGTTTGATCAGTCAATCGTAGCCCATGTCCTGTATTCCAGCCATGGGGACACCATCTTGGCCTGACCAACATCAGGTGCAAAGCTGCTCTGCAGGCACCCAGACACACCCTGAGCCCTAGTGCCCTGTCAGGAAAAGGGATTTGATCACTTCGGTGAGACTTATTCCTGGTGAACTACCCAACGCTTTCTCAGGGTCCCCAAACCTCCTTTGTGAAGGCCTCTTGGAGGATGGGGCTGGGATCAATGTCAAGCTCACAGGCAGCTACACTCAGCAGCTGCCGAGGGGCTCTCTCTGGGGAACGAAGCAAGCCTGGGAGGCCCATCCTCCAGCCCTGGAAAGGTGGGCAGAGGCAACAGGATCTGACAGGCCAGACTCAAAGAAAAGGGAAGCAGGAGGGGGAGCAGGCAGGAGAAAAAAGGGCTACTTCAAAGCTCATAAAATCACAGTGAATTGGACTGCCTGAGATGAGCACTGGCTGCTTCCTAAATTATGCAGATTTGTGCAAATTTTATGCAAATTAGCCACACAAAGGTGGCAGGGGGCACTTGCTGACAGCCTGGCTCTGGAGCCTTCTCAGTCAGTCAGCCTCAGCCTCATTCAGAGAGTGGAGGAGATGTCACTTGCCAGGCAGCAAGAAGAGAGGGATGGGGTCTGCCCTGTCCCAGCTTCCTGCCACCCTTCCCTCTGGGGCGGCTCCCCAAAGTCAGAACTTTCACCGCACCCTCCACTTCTGGCTCCCGCCCTGGACTGCTAGCTCAGAGACAGCCACCAACAGCTGGGCCTTTCTGATCACCTGGTCCAGCCACTCCCTTTCCATTGTACAGATGAGGAAATAGAGGCCCAGACCAGAAAAGGGACTTGCTTTGTCCCTTGAGAAGCTGTTGATTGACTCGGTCTGACCCACCCACCCACTAATGCGTGGTCAAAGTAGGCAGCCATCCACTTACTTCCTTCCACTCAGGTTTCAAATATTTTTCCTAACCATGACTGTACCTAGATTCCACTCTTTGTGCTCTGGGTCTTTGGGGTGGTGTCAGTCATCATAGGGCCTGGGGCTAAAAGCTGGCCAAGTTTGGTCCCCAGGTGGGGATGCTGGAGCTCAGACACCAGCTGATCCAGCTGCTTATAAATCTGTGCTGGGCATCCTTGTTCCTGGAGAGGTGGAGCCTCCTTGAAGATTATTCTTGAGGCTCTTAGCTTTACCCTGGCAGCTACCTGGACTGTCCACCCCTTCATCTCTTCATACTCTTCCCATCTTCTAATCTCACTGATTAAAATAATCCTAAAAATGACTCATCTTTGTTGAGCAGGTGCGCTGTTCCAGGCACCGTTATAAACAAATGGGATCCTCACAACAGGGAGAGAATCTATTATTCCCATTTTAGAGACAAGGAGACTACGTCACAGAGAGGCAAAGTCAGCACATCCAATAAGAGGTGAGAGGGTTACCTAGGTATGTCTAGCACCAGAGCACATGCTTAGGAGACCAACTTAGAACAGTGTTCCCCCTCCTCCTCCAGGAAGCCTGCCCTGCTTGTGTGATGCTAAAGCCATCTGCCAATGTCAGAGCCTCATTCATTGATGGATCCAGGCCTCAGACTGCTTCCTTTCCTGAACTCCTGCAGCCCCAGAGTCCAAACTCTGTGGCCCTGCCTGGAATTTGTCTACCAGGCCTGGCAAGAGCTCTCTGAGGGGAGGGGAGGGGTCCCCTCTTCTGTCCCTGCAGAAACACTTGCCCGCTGTGGACCAGAACAGAGCTGGGCACTTGTGTCACCCAGACAGCAGAGGAATCTGGGCCCCACAGCCCGGAGAGTTTTTCCAATACCTGATACATGGAGCCCTCATTCTTCATGTTGGGTCCTCCCTCCTTGCCAAGTTCCACTGGACGAAAAAGTCTTAGCCTTGTACCACCCTCTGCTTATCTCTGCACCTCTTGTTCCCCAAGGCAGGAGCTAGCTCTCCCATCCCTTGTCCTCTGGAGCCCAGGGACCCTCAAAGAGCACTCCTATTTGGGCCTCCCAGAATGCTTTGCTCTCCCCTGGGACAGGAAGGGGAGCCCAGCTGGAGGTGCCGGGAAGGCTCTTAGGGATGCTCTGCTCCAGCCCCTGATAGCACAGATGGGGACCCGGAGTCAGGGTAGAGGTGGGGTTCTAGCTAGGGTTCCCTTCTTCCTCTTCACTAGGAGCCCTCTGGAGGCTATGCTTTAGTCCATAATGTTGGAATCTCTTTAGGGACCACAGATGCTTTTGAGAATCTGAAGAAAAAGCTAACCAACACAGAGGGATGCAGGGACAAGAAAGGCCTTGGCTTTTCACACTCAATCAGCAGGACCCTGGCCATTCTGCTTGCCCTTTGACCCCAAACCTACCCTCAGACCCACAGCCCAAGCATATCTGAGCCTTGCCTGACTCTCCCAATGCCCGTCCAGAACCCAGGGCCTGCTTCTCCCTGAGCCAAGTGACAGCATGATGGGATGAGTTTGGGCAGCCTATGTCAGCTCCGTAGTGACCCTGCCCCTCCCAGGAGAGGCCCCTAAGCCATCCTTTACCACCGACCACTTACCTGAAAGCCCCAGGGTGGCAGGAGACCTGTGGGGCTCCAGACCCAGCATCACCCAGAGAAGGACCAAAAGGCCAAAGGGAAGATGGATGGACTTGGGCTGTGCAGTCAGGCAGGGCAGCTGTGTGGCCTGGGGCAAGCCACCTCACCTGGGCTGCATGTCAGTGTCTGTAAATGGAATATTGCCACCGCACAGGATCGAAGTAAAATAGTATCCAAATCCCCTAGCACAGCACCTGACACACAGTAAACCCTCAGAAGAAGTGAACTCCCAACTCTATCCTCTGGCTCATGACCTTGAATGTTGTTTTCATCAAGTTCTAGTTAAGCCCAAGCTCCCTTCTGACCATTTAAGTTTGCAGCCACCAGTGACATCTCTACTCCCAGCCTCCTCCCACAGAGCCTTCCTGTTTCCCCCTCTGGGGTGCCTTGAGCAAGAACCAGAGAGAGTGGGTAGTAAGCGACATGGCATAATATAATGGACAGCGTGGCTATCCCCCACCCTCCATCTCACTGCCTGAAATGCTACCCTATGAGCAAGTGCTCTTGGCTCAGCATCTGGCTTCTCCCACCAGAGGGAGCATGTCTTCTTACTCAGGGGCCATTGTGGATCAGACACCTTCCTTTGGCCAGCTGGGCCCCATGCACTTGGGGATTCAGAGGAGCTCTGAACTGGGCCAAGAAAGCTGGATCATCAAGGATATTCCCAGCATCCCTATTTGTAATCACAAAAAACCAGAAACAACCTGAATGCCCATCGATTGGGGAATTGTTAAGAGATCTGAGGCTTGTCCTTTGTAAGAAATACATAGAGGCAGTTAGCTCCCAAGCTCCCAAGCTTCTGGGGAGAAAAGTAAATTCCAGGACAAGATCTATCTAGTAGCATCCTATTTATGTTGTTAAACATCATCTTACCTGTGCACATGTAGGTATTTTATATATAAATATCATATGTGGGGGAAGGTCTGCAAGCTACATATCAAAGTGTTAACGATGGTAAACAGTGGAGGATGCTCTGTAGAGAAGGGAAACCTCCCATGTGATTCACTTGTATAATGTTTGAGTTTTTATGGTGAAAAATGTATTCGTGTATTCATATGTCTTGAATATATGTTTAAATATTTTTAAAATCATAAGACCATAAAATTAAATACACATGCACAAATGTATTTCAAAAGGCTGGACAGGGTGAGGAGGCCCTGTCTCAGATCCCCTGGTACCAGGAGGGCCCCTGCCTGGCTCTGCTCTGGCTGCACCAGCCCCCCAGCATTCCTGGTTCCCCCCACCCACCCCATCACAGCCAAGTTCATTAGCTCTCTCTTCTGCCAATGGTTCTGACCTCAGCGCTGCAGAAACATCGGCTCTGTTTTCACAACTTCCCATCAGCCCCGCTCTGTGGCCATCCCCTCTCCTCGATCAGATTTGGATCCCATCAGCTTTGTAACAGCTGCTTCCTTCGGCCCCAGAGTGAAGAAGCCATGAAGTGGGGTGAGGCCCAGGAGTCCTGGTCCCCTTAGAGCCTATGGAAACACCCTCTCCTCAGAATAATGGAGCCTTGAGTCTGTCATACTATGAGGAGGAAAGAGCCCATGCCCGAGCTTTGCCCTGTGTCTGGGGGTGTTGGGGGGAGACCGAGGAGGAAGAGAAGACCTAGCCCTGCACCTAGGGGACCCCCGTCTGGGAAGCCTTGCAGGGCTCCTTGAGCAGCAAGCAGCAGTGGAGCTCAACGACTGACCAAACTCTCACTTCTCAGCTCAGCTCAGGGAGGGAAACTGACCTGCCCACGGCCCAGCGTGAGTCTCGTCAGAGCTGCTCAGCCCTGAGGTTTGGCCTTTGTGTGTCCTTCCCTACCGGCTCCCAAAGGCAGAGAAGCCGAAAGCTGCCGGCAAGGCGCTGACACGGCAGAAGCAGCCAGGCCCTCAGGACCAGGGGCATGACAGCAGTGCATGCATCTCGGCGGTGGCCCAGGGAAAATATTGACTTTCTAGTGCATAAAGCCAAATTCCATGAAAGCTACAACTCCAGACTGAGAAAATCCATCAGTGTTTCATAAATATTTGAAAGTGTCCGATTGATTATCATCCTGGGATGGTTGCAGCCCTGGGTTTGAGGGTGGACAGGGACAGGAGGCCCGGCCCTCACCACACCACAAAAGCCCCTAGATCACTTAGTCATCCATTCAGAAGCTGTTCATATTTGTATTTGCTTCTGAAAGCAAATGAAACCCTGATAGGACACACAGGAAACTAAAAGCAAGGCTTACAGAGGAGGGAGTGGGAGGGAAGTATTTTCCCCTATACAGTGTTATAATTTTTTGATTTTTGAAACATGTGAATGCGTTCCCTATTCAAAATAATAAACAAAAATGTTAAGCTGCTCGTAGGGCCACTCACTATCTTGTTAGTTCTGTTAAGATGCAGTAAAGAAGACGGGAGGTATAAACGTCGACCTCCCTGGGGGGCAACAGGCTGGGGTGGAGGAGAACCAGTTGTCCACACCAGCTTCTCCAACAGCTCTGGGCTTGTGATGGTACAGCATGTGTCTCCCTGCGGGCCTGCGAGCTCCAGAAGGCACAGAGCTCAGGTGAGTATGTAGTGGTGAAGTAAGACTGAATGATTTAGGGAGGGGCCCCCCATCCTGCGGGTGTGCGCAGTGCAGGGTGGTACAAGTGCTTTTGTGGCCGGAAGAGTCTGCTTCCCACCACTGTACTCTCTCATGTCCTGCCCATGCCTCCCACCCGTGCCGCTGGGCTGGTCTTCAGTGACCAAGGGTTGCTTGTCTCAGCCTCAATTATGCGATAAAGCACTAGAGCTGGACAGGCCCTCCGGGGTCCACCAGTCCACTACCTCCCACACCCGATATTATGGATGCACAAACTGAGGCCTGAGAAGAGGGAGTTGTCCAGCATCACAGGGCATGTCAGTGGCAGGGCTGGACCTTGAACTCAGACAATTTATGGTATATAAGCCAAACTTCCTTCGACAAAATATGGCAAGACCTCCTTTATCCAAGTGTCCTTGGCTATGAGGAGGTCACTTGGCTGCAGCCTCTCCTTCCCAGAGCTCCGTCAAGAGGCAAGGAGGCTGGAGGCAGAACTTGTCCAGTGTCCCTTGAGTCCCGCTAGCTGTTGCTAAAGCACACAGCTCCCTCACGGCCTCAGGCCAGCAGCCTCCCCTAGCAAGTCCTTAGACCCTCAGGGCTCTGCCCCAGTAGAGCCCACCAAAGACAAGGAGAGTCCCCACCTCTTCCAGGGCAGCTGTCAGACAGTCTGAGGCCCCCAGAGAAGGCCTGTGGCCCAACCCCAGGACAGTGGGCACAAAGTGGAACACAAGGACAGAGGTGCTCTGCAATGGGGCGGGGACAGGGGGTTGGCTGGGAATTCCCTGGGGACGGAGGCTAAGCTGGGCCTCAGGATGCTGCTACCCCCCACCTCAGCCTGGGTCCCACCCCTCTCCTCACATTCATGCACCTGTACATACACATGCATGTGCACACACATGTGCAAGCCTGTTTGTGCATATAAGTACTCAAGTGCACATGGGAACATGGAAAATCTGTGCACCCAAGCATGCCTGTCTCTCCTGCACACAGATGAACAAGCAGCGGGCAACAGTGGAACTTGGAGTCAAAGGGACTGGGGTTGAGCCAAGGGTGGTCTGTGGCTTAAATGGCCAGGCAGGAGTTCCATCAGCCCCTCACAGGGAACCTGGGGACCAGACAAAGTTGGGGACACTGGCAAACCAGGACCTTCTGCCTCCCTGCTCGGGTTCCCACACCCCGCCACCAGGTGCTCAAGAGGAGAGGGCAGCGAGGAGAAGGAAGGGGCCTGGCACCCTTGCCTCCAACACGGCTCATGAACTCACACTCCCTTACACTGCACGGTGTGGGCAGGAGCCCGAGTCAGAGGGCCTCGTTAAAACATTGTTCTGTGCTAATTAGTTCCTGCAGCCCGGGCCTGCCTGGTGGAGACAGAGACCCCTTGCTGCCCTGGCCCAGCTCTCTGCCTGCCTTCTGTCTCTTCCTTCCTCCCTGCCCAGCCCAGCCCCCGGCATCTCCCTCTGCCTTCCTCCTGCCTCACCTGTCATCCCTCACCTCTCCCATCTCTGGGGCAAGATCCATGGGTTCCCCGGGGCTCTCACACCCCTCCCCCTACAAACCTCTCAGGCCGCAGACTCTCGGTTGGAGCAGATCCCAAGGATGATATGGGGTGGGTGGGGCTGCCTGTGCCAAAACTGGGCTGCCACTCCTTCTCGTTTAATCCTCTCCACAAATTGTGGTGGGAACTTATATCCTTAAGTTATTAGTGATGGGGGAGGGGTGTTTGGTCATGAAGAATCTGAGCTGAGAGTCACACGTGTGCAAATGTCTTCTCTCACTGCTCTCTCTCCATTGGCAAACTTGCAGGTCCCTGTGGCCTCGAGTGTCATCTCTGTGCACCTCAGACACGTGTCCCAAAGCTGTCCTTCCTGCAGACTCTCCATCTCAGGAAATGAGCCTCCATCCACCAGCCCCCATGGACTCCTTCTTCTCCCTCACCCTGGAAATCCAAGTTCTGTCTGTCTCTGGGATCCCCTTCACCCTTCCCTCTCTCCCTGTCCTCATCACCACAGTCCCTTCCCACGCCACCGTCACCTCTCACCAGGATGCCTGCAACGCCCCCACCACCCACCCCTGGCTGCTCGAACCCCTTCTCACTCCTCTGCAAGCCTCTCCCAGCCAAGCAGGGAGATCTTCCAAAACCGTAAATCAAACTTCATTCCCTTTTTCCTGAGAATCTTGTAACTCTTCCCAGCTCCCTAAGGTGGCCTGCAGCACCGACGTGGTCTTTCCAGGCTGGGTCACGTTACACTGTCTCCAGCTGCCTGCTCACCAGCCGTGCTGGCCTTCCTGCCTCAGGGCCTTAGCCCATGCTGATCCCTCCACCTGGAACACTCTACTCCCCATGCAGCACTCAGAAAACTCCCACTTCCAGGCCTCAACACAAAGAGGCCTTTCCTTTCCCCTAAAAGAAGGCTTTCCTGAACCCCCAACCTGAAGCAGGTCCTCCCTTCCCAGCTCCCATTCAGCACTGTCCTTTTCCTTTAGAGCACTTACCTGAGAGTGTTATTATATGTTTATTCATGCGTTTAGTTGTCTAATATCTGTCTCTTGCACCAGACAAGAAAGAATCCATGTCTGTATTTTCTCACCATTAGAGCATAGTACTTGGCACAAAGTATGTTCTCCAGAAACACATAGTGAATGAATGAATCAATGAATGAACGAATGAATGGTGAACCTCTTTAGCTAGGGAAGAAGAAGGTGGGTACCTCCAGAGGAAAGGAGTCAGATCAGACAGAGGAGGAGACTGGGCATGCAAAAACAAGGACCTGGCCCGGCCCGGAGTAGAGTCTGGGGAGCAGTGATAAGAGCCCCGTCAATGGGGGAGGCTGGGCTGTGGGTTCATGCGCCTGGGTGGAAGTGTGCGCACATGAGGGGAGAGTGATGTGCATGCTGGTTGTTGCACGGGGAAGCAGGGAGTGGGCCTTGTTGCTGCAGATTTGTATTCCTGCCGACTTTTATTTCAGGCCTTGTTTATTTCTCCTTAAAACGCGGCTGCTATGCCAAGAGTCGTACCCGAATTAGCTGCGAGTGTGTAATTTTACAGCTATTACCCGGGTGTTTCTGTGACTTGGGTAATAACGAAGGAAATATAAACAAACAGCAGCAAAAGCAGTTTAGCAAGGAGGCCTCTGAGCTCCACGTTTCGGAACAAGTCCCATGCCTTCCCTGGCCTCCTTCCCAACACCCCCTCAGAGGCACATCAGGCCTGGGGACTGGGGAGTGGGAGGCCCTGGAGCACCAGCCCTGAATCCTCATCCCATTGCCCCCTCCTCCTGCCCCAGGTAAACAGGCCCATCCCCAGAGGCACACAGTCCCCCCACCCCAGTAACCAGGCCCCCCTCACACTCCCCTCCACAAAGGCAAACAAAGGCAAACAAAGGCCTGGCCTAATTATGTGATATTTCCCTTCTCTGGTGGCTAATGGCACCAGAGCGTGTGTGACATTTCGCTCTCTTTCCTCTATTATTCTTGCTTATTATCTGGCTGCTGCCGGAGGCTCTAGGCTGAGGCTGGCACTGATGCCCACCCCACCATCCCTCCTCCTCTTTAGCTCAGTCCCTTTTCCTCTCCTTTCTGGCCCCTCCTCCAAGAAGGACAAAGCTTGTCCATAATCCTCCAATCTCCCTCCAAGGGAAGTGAGACTCAGCAGAGGTCCAGGCAGGGCTGGGGCTTGTTCTGGGCTCCTTGAAGTGGATGGGCCCTCAGGACACCTGTGTCTTGCCTCTGCTCAGCTGCAGCCTCTCAAAGAGGCCTCCAATATGTCTCTGCCACCTCTGTGCCTCAATTTCCCTATATCTGTACCACAAAGGTGGGGCCTGGTCCCCAAGGATCTTCCTGCTCTCATATTCGAAGGTACATTCATTAAGGGGTGAGGGATGTGTGGGTGTGTCGGCGGGTGGAGGGAGCTGAGGCTGTGGGTTTGCTGGAGGAGGGGGTGGGCTTGGGCCGGGGCAGGAGAGGAAAAGCTGGAGAATCCACATGAGGACAGCTGGGCCTCAGTGTCAACCAACCCAGTCATTGAAAACACCAACTTTGTTTTTCTTTCAAATAATCTTCACTTTTTAAAAAAACCACAAGAAAGAAAGCAAAAAATAGAAAACTCTCCCCTGTCTCCCCGAGAGGCAACTCTTACGAATGGTTTGCTGTGTATCATTGCTGACTTTTTCCTAGTTGTATCTATTCTATATGTTTCTATTCACAGGCTTTTTTAAAAAACAAAAATGGGGTCATGGCATACATATTGATCAGTCAATTGCTTTTTTCCCTCCTCAAAATATCATGGACATCTTCCAGGTCAGTACGTATGGATCGACCTCAATTCTTAATGGCCGCAGGGTGTTCCATTGTACGGCTGTACCACTGTTTATACTGCCAGCATCATCGACGGACATCTGGGCTGCCTCCAGTTTGGGGCCGTGTCTGTTTTTCAGTAGTATAAATAATGGCTACCTGACAACCCCAGAGCTTAGTCATTTAAAACAAGCATTTATTATGCTCAAGAGTCTGGAAGTCAGCTGGGCAGTCCTGGTCTGGGCCAGGCTAGGCTGATTCCTTAGGTGTCCACTCAGGCATCTGCAGTCAGCTGGAGAATCAGCTAGGGGCTGGCTGGTCTGGGATGGCCTCGCCTGAGACGATTCTCTTCTCTTCCACCTGGTCTCTCATCCTGCAGCAAACTAGCCCAGGCTTGTCCTCACGTTGGTAGCAGGTGTCCAAGAGAGCAAGGGGGAACATACAAGGGCTCTTGAGGCCAACCCTTGGAACTGGCACATGATTACTTCCACCATATTCCATTGACCAAAGCTGGTCAGAGGCCAGTCCAGATTCGAGGGATAGAGAAATCAACTCTTTCTTGCTGGAAAGCGCTGCAGAATGACATTAGAATGGGATACAGGAAAGTATGGGGAATTGGGACTAGTTTTGTAATTGATCTACCAGAGAGGCTGTTACAAACAATTCTGTGATGAACACCTTTGTACCTCCTTCTCTCTTCTCCATCAGGCTGGTATTTCCTGCAGATGCCATAGAGTGGTAGGGCTCTCACATTCTTGGGGGGAGGGAGTTATAAACTACAAAGTTGTCCTCTAAAAGGTTGTACCAATGTCTACTCCCAACAACTTTCAAAGCAGACAGATTGGAGGAGAGATGGAAAACCTTTGTAGACCCTTCCTGTCTCTACTGATCCACCCTAAGGTTTGTTACTGACACTTGTCAACCTCTGAATTCTAGGGCAAAATTAATAATAATGATTAATTATTAGAGGGCCTGACTAGGTGGTAATCCAACTCTCCTGCTTCAACAGCCTGGCCTTCCCAGTCTCAGGACTTATATTTACGTATTTAATCCATGTTGAATTATTTTTATGTATGGTGTGAGGAAGGAGTCCAGCTTCATTCTTTTGCATTTGGATATTCAGTTGTCCTGGCACATTTGTTGAAAAGACTATTATTTCCCCTACTGAATTGTCTTGGCTCCCTTGTTGAAAATCTGTTGACCATAAATGTGAGAGTTTGTTTCTGAGCTCTCATTTCTATTCCGTCGATCTGTTCATCTGCCTGTTCTTATGCCAGTACCACATTATATTGATTACTGTAGCTTTGTAGTAAATCTTGATATTGGGAACTACGAGTTAGCCAAATCTGTTCTTTTTCAAAATTATTTTGGAATCCTTGCCTGGGTCCCTTGCATTTTTTAAATAGATTTTTTTTTTGACAGACAATTTTTTAGAGCAGTTTTAGGTTTACAGCAAAGCTGAGCATAATGTACAGAGATTTCCCATGTGACCCCTGCCCTCACTTATGCACAGCCTCACCCATAATCAGCCTCTCACATCAGAGTGGTGCATCTGTTACAAGTGAGGAAACTACAGTGACACATCATTATCAACCAGGGTCCATAGTTCACATTAGGGTTCACTCTTGGTGTTTACATTCTATAGGTTTAGACAAATGTATAATGACATGTATCCACCATTAAAGTGTCATACACAGTTCACTACTCTAGAACCCTCTGTGCTTCACCTGCTCAGTCCTCACTCCCTCCAACTCCTAGAATTCCCTGATCTGTCCTGATCTTTTTATTGTCTCTGTAGTTTTGCCTTCCCAAACAGTCATATAGTTGGAATTATATAGTATGTAGCCTTTTCAGATTGACTTCTTTCACTTAGTAATATGCATTTAAGATTCCCCCATGTCTTTTCATAGATTGATAGTTAATTTCTTTTTAGTACTGGATAATATCCTGTTATCTGGATGTACCACAGTTTGTTTATCCATTTACCTACTGAAGTACATCTTGGTTGATTCCAACTTTTGACAATTATGAATAAAGCATCTATAAACATTAGTGTGCAAGCTTTTGTGTGGACAGAAGTTTTCAACTCCCTTGAGTAAATACCAAAGAGCATAACTGCTGGATCATATGGTATGAGTATGTTTAGTTTTATAAGAAACTGCCAAATTGTCTTTTGAAGTAGCTGTACCATTTTGTATTCCCACCAGTGGTCCCTTGCATTTTTTGAATAAATTTTAGGAAAAATTTGTCAATTTCCGCAAAAAAGCCATCTGAGATTCTGATGGGGATTTCATTGAATCTGTACATCAATTTAAGGAGTATTGCAACCTTAATAATATTAAGTCTTCCAATCCATGAACATGGGATGTCTTTACTTATTTCAGTCTTCTTTAATTTCTTTCAGAAATTAGTTTCCAGTGTACCAGCCTTGCACTTGCTTGGTTAAATTTATTCCTAAGTATATTATTCTTTTTAACACTATTGTAAATGGAATTGCTTTCTTAATTTCATTTTTCATTGCTACGTATAGAAATACAATTGCTTTTTGTATATTGATCTTGTACCCTGTGCTTGTCATTGTTTAGTCTAACGTTCCCCAAATATATCTGACCAGGGGAACTCTTTATTTTAAGTAGCACTGATCAACATCCCCCAGGACTAATGTTCCTCAGGACACTGTTGGGAAACACAAACCCAGCCCTACATAATTACCTCATACTTTTCCCTGTGACCCCTGAGGCTATGTGCTTTCAGGCCTTTGCTCATGCTTCATTCTCTGCTCTCTGAAAGCCGTGTCCTCCCTACCTAGTCTGCTGGGAAAACCCCTGTGTCTATTTTTGAAGCCCACACAAGTCTCTCTTGCTCTGTGCCTCCTTCCCAGATGCCCACCTCCGATTCCAACCTTTGGACCACCATAGACCACCACTTCATATGCTGGCTTGTTCTTGTCTGTTTACACATCTGCTTCCCTCTTGGGCTGTGAGTGTTTTGAAGCCCAGGCTCAGGGCTGGTGGCAGTGCGTTTATGGCATGACTGACTGACTGAAAGGACCACAAGAGGTGGGAGGTGGTGCAGAGCCCCTGTCTGCTCCCTCTCCCTCCTGTCCCTTTGCCTCTCCCTCTCTCTCTTGCTTCTTGGATTGCTCTCAGCCCACAGACCCCACGCTGGGCCTAGTACAATCCTGGGCCTTGGCCTGCCAGTTTAGTGCTCTTACTTAAATCCATACACAGGCTAACTAACCATCCAGTTGCCCTTTGACCTGATGTCACCTGTCCCTACAGCCAGAATAAGGAACTTAACTGGGAGGGCTCAAGAGGCTTGCGCTCCCATAGCTAGCCATCACAGACCTGGGGATTTGGTTCTGTTATCCTTTGCTTCTGTGCGCCTGCCTAACCCCAAGAGTCTAGAGGGGCACAGGGCATGGAAGTCATCTTCCACAACCATCAGACAGAAGTGGAATTCAGTGGGCACCAGAATTAAAAGCCCCAAGACACAGGGAAAATAATGTGCTGGCCACATACCTGGGGTGCAACTCTCATGGGGTATTCATACCAAATCCCCTCTCTGAGCTGGTTTGGGAATCAGCCTGGGGAAGTGCATCAGGCCATCGGGGCGTTGACTGCCCCTGCTTCTCCAGCCAGGCCAGGATCCTCCCTACACCCCCATCCTACTCCTCCTTCAGGGACCCTTCTTCCAGAGCTTGTCCTGATGCTCCTGTCCCCCGCACAGGCCCTCTGTCCAGCCTGGCCCATGAGCTCCCAGAAGACAGAGCTCAGCTCCTTGCAGCCTCTCCTTGTCCTGGCACACTGGCCACTTAGGGGCTGGTTACGGTGGGATTTAATACGCCCTTCTCTCAGCCAATGAGGGGAGACTTTGTTTAGTGTGGGCTCCCTGTGTGTCAGACAGCAAAGTCTTCATGCTCATCATCTCCTCAACCATATGAGGTGAGTACCATTACTATCCCCATTTTATAGAAGGAGAAATAGAGGCTCAGCCCTTGGGAGTCATTTGCCCACAGTCTCAGCCATGACTCAGTTGTGGAGTTTGTGTTCCTAACCACTGAACAACACAGCCTGGGACACCTTTTCAAGCCCAGAGTGCAGTGGGCTAGCACTAGAGGTCATGAAGGACTGCTCTCGGGCAGCACTCAAGGAGGAGGGAGCAGAGGACCAGTTAGGTGAGACGGTCTTTAAGTTCCCCTGCCCTTGAACCCTTATGACCCTGGCACTCAGTGGGCGCTCAATAAGTGTCGAGAACTGAATGACAGCATGAATGAAACCCGAGGGGTTGACGCAGATGCAGTGTCTAGGGGCGCAGGGAGGGTGGGGCGCTGTCCCGGGGCAGCCTGTTTCCTTGCTGGCCTTGTCGGGAAGGACGCCGTGTGCCTGAGCGGCCTTCCCAAGTACTGCTCCATTAGATCGGGCCCAGCCAGCCAGCTGGGGAGTTTGGCAGCCACCGGAGTGGCCTCACTATCTCTTCTGGCTCCTTGGAAAGAGAGCCTTTATCAGCAAACATGGGTTCTGAAAGCCTTAATTGTCAAGCAAGGGGCCCATCAAAAGGGCTGAAAGGCAAGCCTCCCCCACCCGCTTCTCCCCAGCGGCACGGCTGGCTGCCCCGAATGGCTGGCTGGTGGGTGTATATTTTAAAATATCTAAATGCAGCTGAAAATAAAAATTATTTACACTCCCCAACCAAGCTGGCAGGCCGCTTTAAAGTGTGCGCTGACGGTGTCTCTCCCTCCCTGTCTCTCCCTTGCTGATAAAGGGCCATAAACAAGGCTGACACATTTATAATAACCTTTTCCTTCCTCTCCTTCCACCCTCTCCTGGGCTCCCATCTTGGCCTCTCACTCACACACTGCGAGGGATGATTTTTTATTATTCTGCCATTAGCAGAGAATAGAGAGTTTGATGGGGGGGAATAAAACGTCAAATCATTTAGAAAGAGAGGGCGAAAAAACAAGCTGGCAACTTTTATTTTCCCACGTCAGCAGCGGCTGTCGGGATGTCACCATCACATACAAGGACTGGAAATTTATTTTCCATATCTCCCCACCGCCTCTCCCACTTCTTCTTCCCAAGGGGTCAGAGCCAAGTCCACTGGGGCTGGCTGGGTTTTCCCACCAAGTTGCTGATGGAGCCTGGGCCCGAGTGGTAGGTGGTGCGAATTACTCCAGACATGAAGCAGGAGCTTTGCTGAGTTTCTGCCTCAGGGGGTCCAGGAATGTCTGGTAAGCAGGTGTAGATGCTGCAGTCTGCAAGCGTCTGTTTCTAGGAGGAAGTGGGAAGGCAGCCAGGGGTCTTTGGAATAGCCTGGCCTCACGGAGAGGAAAGGTTCTGGGCAGAGCCAGGGATGAGCGTGGGGGCTGATGGCACAAAGGCTGGAGTCCCACGAGCAGGTGCCAAAGCGGAGCAGAGCTGAGGTGAGGGGTCTGTGGGCACCCACAGACCTACCTAGCAGCACCTTGGCACCCGGAAGAGGGGAGTAAGGACAGCTTTGGGGGCAAGGGGAGACCAGGCCCTGGGCATAGGATGGGCTCCCACAGAGGGTATGAGCAGAAGGGTGTGGACCCAGCCGTGACTCAGCTGCTGCCTGCAACACAGGGCCCCTCAGGCACTGATGAAGATGGGACTGGGTCCCCCAAAGTGTGCCCTCTCTGGGGTGTGACAGTGGAGTGGAGGAGGCTGGCCCTCTCCTAAGATGCGCTCTCCAAACCTGCTTCTCACAGGGGGTTCTCAAGGCCACTATTGCTCTCCCCAAGAGCTGCTTCACCAGGAGCTTTGGAGGCCCCGGGGCTGGAGTGATCAGAGAGGGCTTCATGGAGGAACATGGAGGATTGGGGCCACCAAGAGGAAGGCAGGGAGAGTGTTCAAGGTCCTCACCTCACGGCCCCAGTTCATCGTAGGTGTGTTTATTTAGTATGACAATATTCCGACAGACGGCAGGAAAGCAGCTGGAGGAAGGGCCGCCTTCTGCTAGCTCTTACAAAGGCATCCTATGGCCTAGTGGTGCTGCAGAAAGCATGCCAGGCCGGGAAACTATGAGCCAAGAGCAGAGGTGGGACTCAGAGAAGTCCCAGGGACCATAAAGGGAGCGTGTCTAGCTCTTGCTGGAGTGAGAGGCCAGCTGGGGCTGGAGGGGCAGGCCCTGCACACAGCACCTCTCATGGCTGACAAATGTGTGCACACATATATTGGCACAGGTGACAGGCCTAACCAAGGTGGCTATAGGGAGGTGTGTTGTGGCCAGCGGGCATTGAGCCTGCTCTGCCCCAGCTCCCACAGGACACAGCTATCCCATAATTGCAGGACTGGCCCACCCTCCCTGAGCTAGCCCCTAGGCTTCAGGTGCCAGGAGGTAGCTAGTGGTCAACCCCTGATCAGACCCTGACCCCAGGGCAACTGCCCATTCCCTTGGCAGATGAAGACCCCAGTGATGGTTCTGGTTTTACAGTGCACTGGAGATGGAGGATGTGACGCTTGTGATGGTCTCTCCCATTCCCTGGGTGGCCACAGGGAGGAGATGTAGCCAAAGGAAGGAGACTCCATCTCCCCCTGCCCCCCTCCCCCACCCTCTCTGTGCAACATCCTTTCTTCTCACCATCAAAGGGACATCTGTCTCTCGGTGGGAGGGAGAGACCAGCATCCTCAGAACATACTCTGGGCTTTGATGTCTAGCTCAGCTGACTTGGCCAGGCCAGCAGTAACCCCCTGCTCCCCACTTCCACTGCCCCAGGGCATCTTTCCAGCATCTCTCCCTCACACATGGTTCATCTGGCTCTCTCCTCAGAGTCTTCTCCATCTCCCTTCTCTCTGCATCTGTCCAACCCCTTGATCTGAATGGGGGTTCCCAGCATCCTCAGGCCTTGCTTTCCCACTCCCTAAGGATGGAATCTGCCCCCACCCAAGACCCCCACTGGGCTCATTTCCCCATCATCTCGTTGCTTTGGGCTCATGCATGTATGTACGTGTGTTTGTAGTATCTGCTGGCGTCTCACCCCTAGCACAGGGAGAACCCCAAGGTTAGGGCCTGGGTCCTCCTACCCCTCAGCCAGGTACCCACAGTGCAAGGCCTCATTTCTTGCTGTGCCCCAGGCAAAAAGGCCCAGGTGCCAGTGAATGACTAACAGGAGACAAACCTTACAAAGTCTTAGAACCTGGAGTAGTAGGTAGAGGAGAGGGGAGGGAACCCCTGGAAGCTCAGGATGGGACCCCAGGAATGGGGCACAATAACAAGAGGGCCACAGTCACCCTGCTTCTCAGTCCAGGCCCAAGGACACACGGACATGCCACATACGTAGATGTAGACAGACACACATACAACTTACACAGATACACAGAAATAGCCTCGGGCACACACACATGCTCGTATTGGCATGCAACACATTTAACAGCGGCATACACTCTGCACACAGACACACCACATGCATGCACAGCCCGTCTGCCCCCAGGCACAGGCTGCAGAGCTCACATCTCCTTGCCTTTGCCTACAAACCCTTCCCCATTCACAAGTCCCAAAGCAGAGGAGCCCCCGCCTTCACTCTAGATCCTCCAGTTTGCTCCTGAGTTGGTCCTGACTCAGCAGCCCCTCCTCTCCTAATTCCATCTTCTGCTCCAGGCTGCCCCCTCCTCCCATGCTGACTCCTCTTCTCTAGGCCTGCGGACCTCAGTGGATGGGAGAATGTCAGGGAACACCGCAGACAGCAGGAGCAGGAGCAAGGCAAGGCAAGGGGCCCCGGCCAGCAGGGCCTCAGAGGGAGGGAGTGTGTAGACTCCTGAGGGAGGGAGTGTGGGTGTCCGAGACTGAACCCGGCCTCCCATGCCCTCATGCCCTCTCAGGGCTTTGAGCCCCTCTTCTGAGGACCAAGGCAGGCAGTGGTGTGGCCCCAGAACCCCAGCCCTAGCGGCCCCCAGTTGCTGGTGGCCCAGGCATGGCAGTGCCAGCGGGCTCCCCCGTGTGGCAGGAGCTCCTGGGCTTCGAGAATGGGCAGGCAGTGGGGAGGGCCAGGCTGACTGGGCAGTAAATGAGGCAGGGAGACCATAAATCCGCTTTCAAGAAACCTGCCCCGCCCGGCTCTATGACAGCCACTTAATTTAACTACTGCTGTCACAACAGTTTTGTGGGCCTGCTCACCTGGGCCCGTGGGATTTATGGCCCCAGAGAGACCCTCTCCTGCTTCAGGCACTGGCTGAGTGCCCAGCCCCACCCAGCTCTGGCCAGACCCAGGGTCACAGCTAGAACTTCCAGCAAGGGTGCTCCAGGCGAGACTCTGTCCACTCCCTGGGCACCTCCCGCCTCCCACTCCACTTTTAGAAGCGCCCCTTGCTGGCAGGGCAAGACTGAGGGTCTCCAAGATAGGGGCACAGACAGATTGCTCTGCCAGGTTCCCATCCCTGAATACAGGGGAGTTCTCTCTCACCTGCTCTGAGGATCCCGAGTGGACTCATTTGTTGTCCCTCCACTGCCCCACCCTCTCCACTTTAATGGGGACCGACTCAGAGGCAGGCAGCTCTGGCTCAGGCTCACTGCAGGTCAGGGGGCAGGGCGTTCATTAACTATGCTGCAGGCCTGCTCCCAGAGCTGCCTCCTTTAGCATCCAAATGAAGTTCCGCTGGGTCTAGTAATCAGGCTGGATTACCTGGGTAATCTCTGTGCTCCGCGGCTCTGTGCCTGCTTCTAAATGAGGGATGGTGATGTCTCCTGACCTTGGGGCCGTGATGGAGAAAACAGGAACACTGAACAAGGTTGCCCGTCTCCCCAAGAGTCTACGAAGACTCCCTGTGGGTCCCTGCCCGCCCCGTGGAGCCATGCGGCATCCTGTGGTGTCTCCAACTCTGGTTCGAGTCCCTTAATGGAATCCCTTACAACCAGTACCAGCCACGGGGCTGGACCAGGCAGACCTTCTGCCTCGGAACCAGGCAAGCCTGAGTGTGAGTAAATCCCAGCTCTCTCAGTTCGCAGCTGTGTGACCTCGGGCAAGGTCTGAGCCTGTTTTCTCATTTGGGAAATGGTGACACGCAGGACTGCTGGGAGGATTCTGTGAGCTAAGACAATTTAAAGTCTCCAGCCTGGGGCTGGCTTATTGTAGGTGCTCAGTGAGCATCAGTCCCTTTCTGAAGTCTGGTGGAGCTGCCAGGTGGGCTGCCTCTCCATGGAGGGAGACCCAGGGCAGGGGAAGCAGTTTGCCTCATCCTCACTTTCCTCCTGGAGCCAGCCCGGCAGGATGGGCTTCTGCCGCTTGCTTTCCAGGGGCAGTTTTCCCAGCTTGGATGGAACGAATAGGGTGGGGCTGGGGCTGTGGCTGCTACCAGGTTCCCCTCTCAGACTGGATGGGGTGGGGTCATGGCCTTAAGGCCTCCAGGAAGCCGAGCCCCTCCTGGCCTCTTGTTGTCCAGCTTCCCACTAAGCCCAGTAGCTGGGCCAGGCCAGGCCAGGCTGGCGTAGACGATTGGACCCAGGCTGGCCCAAAGAGGTTCCCTGACACTTGCAAAGCTCTTCTGTCCAGTCTGCTCCAGCCCTGCGCCCCAGTCCTAAAAACCCTAAGTTGATCCAGGACCAAGAACTTGAGTTAGCAGGGCCGTCGGAGACTTTCCAGCCATTGCATAGATGGGAAAGTTGAGGTCCTCAGAAGTCCTTCAGGCCTGACACCCAAGCATGCTGGTCACACCTGCTACACAGGCCTCTGGTCTGCCCCGCCAGGGGGGTGAGCCTCCTGTAGGCAGGGACCTCGGCTCTAACAGCCAACTCCTCATCTGTCGGTTAGAGCCTTTTCCCCAGGGGCCCAGCCCTGTGTGGGCTGCTGAGGGAGCCAGAGGAAAGAGTGAGCAGAGTCCCTGTCCTGGGTGACCCCCAGGAGGACAAGCTGCCTCAGCCCTGGGCAGCCTGAGGAGAGCAGCCAGGCACGGGCTGCAGTCGGGCTGGAGGAGCGGGGGGGACGAGCACCCAGAGACGGCTTCCTGGAAGAGGCAGGGAGAAAAATGGGGTCAGAGAAGCAAAGCCCACGGCTGGAGGGAGGCCAGGTGTTCTTCCCTGGAGCCTCCTGCCTTTGGGATGCAAAAGGTACTGGCTCCATTTCATGGATGAAGCCACTGAGGTTACTTAAGGTCACATGGCCCGTGAGGGACAGATTAGGCCATCTGAAGCACAGCTGGGCCAGTGGCAGGCTCGGAACAGGGCTGTGGGAGGGGGCAGAAATGAGGCAGGGGGGTTAAACTTGCCCTCCGCCTCTTCACAGAGGAGGGGCCTGCAAGTCTTGGGAAAGGTGTTGGGGTGACAATAGGGCCCCCCGTGCGTGTGCTTGGCCTCCGCCCCTGCAGCTCTTGGAGACTGGGAGGGAGTGGCACCCCCAGCCCCTCTAATAGATTCCTCTTTGATCCTGTTTTTGTGACCTTTGTAAAAGGCAATTTAAATTCTAATTGTCCTGTGAGTACCAGAGGAATCAATTAGAGACAAGAGCAGCTAATTGTGCGGGGGCAGCGAGTCCAGGGTAGGAGGCACTGGGAGGTACAGGCACCCCCATGCCCCCCGTGTCTGCCTGGAAGCCTCCAGCCTCTCCTCCCAGTCTGAGGTGGACTTTGTCAGGGGCCGCAGAGTGGGAGGAGGCTCCTGGGGGCCAGGGTAGAGAGCTGAGTGGGAGGCTCCCCAACCCCACAGGCTGCTGCCCTCCTGGGCCTGTAGGCCCACCCGCAGCCCAGCCAGCAGGTGTCCGTGCCTAGGAAGCTGTCACCATGATGGCAGCAGCACATCCCTCCCACCCCCTTCTGCTGGCCCTGCTCACCTCGATGGACCTGGGCTGTGCCCTCAGCCAGCGGTGCACTCTGTCCTGAGCCCTGCCCTGTCTGGGCCTGTCGGGTTCTATGGGGTTGAAATCTGGCTATGGGGCCCCTGAGGAGACAAGCAGACCTCTCCCCAGACTAGCACAGCAGTGCGTGTGCACACCTGGGCCTGCACCCACCGCAGAGCTCTCTGGGAACTACAGTGTTCAGAGCTGGGCGTCGGGGTTTGGGGGTGGTCTTCCCCCGGCTCTCCGACACTGGAGCTCGGCTCGGTTCAGATGCAGAGTGTTCAAGGTCCTCGCTCAGGCCTCTCAGCCAGGCAGCACCCTTGGTCCCTGAGCCTGTGCGGCTGCCACACGCCTGCTCACAGCACTCCTAGCACGGAAAAGCCTGTCTTCTCCAGCCCCACCCCTTCAGAGCCTCAGAGTTACCTGTAGGATGGGGATGGTCATTGTTACACTGTTACATGTTATCCTCTTGGGAGGCTGAAATGACACAGTGTCCATAAAGTTCCAGAGCAGGTCCTGGTATACAGTAGGTGCTCAATAAATGGTATTTGTTACAAACATCCACCAACCCCCTTGTAAGTTCACCTGGCCCACTTTCCCCCAACACAGCCCACACGCACGCGTTAGGATGGTCTCCACAGATAGTGAGCCCTCTGAGAGCAGGCCTGCGGTGGTCTACTCCCTGTGTCACCAGTGCCCGGCACAGAGGGAACATCAGTTAACTGTCATTGAACTGTGCTGGTCCCTCAGGGCCTGACTACAGGCCTCCCTGGAGTATTGTGAGCTTCTCACAGTGTCAGCTAAGTGTGCCTCAACGGGCAAAAAGGGCAGAACACCCAACTGAATACAGCACTCACCGTGTGCCAGGCACCAAGCACTTCACAGAAATCAATTCATGTTAATCCTTAGAACAACCCCAGGGGGTAAGAGTTATTACCACTCCATTTTATAGATGAGGAGACCAGGCCCAGAAAGCTGAACTTGCCCGGAACCGCACAGCTGGGATGAGCAGCCCCTGGATTTGAACTCCAGGCAGGCAGGCTCTAGAGTCTAGAACCCTCATCCACCACACTGGATTCACCAAAGGAGCATACTGTTCCGTCTCTACACGAGGACCAAGTTGAGCTGAGCGGGTCACACGACACAGTGAGAACAGGGATTGGCAGACTAGATGGGACAATAAATAGCTCCATTCAAAGGTCGCTGTCCTGAGGACCCAGAGGGCCCTGTGGCAGCTGGAGAGTTTCACAGGCATCTGAGGCCCCTGATAACACAGCGGTTACTGCAAGGACGCTGGCACTAGCTCCTCAGAGACGACTTTGTGTCTTTCAGCCCCTTCAGCTGTGCCGCGCCCACACTTCCAGTGTTCACACACGTGGCATGAACTCCACAAAAAGCCGACATTTCCTGGGCCTGCACAGCGGCCATGGTTTATATTGGCTTCTTGCTGCAGGCCTGCCTTTTCTGATGTACTAATTTCCGTCTCCTTCCCCACCCCCCACCCTGGGGGACAGAAAGGGGAAAGAGAACAAGAAGAGGACAGTAAAATCTGCTTCCGCAGACTGAGCAGGGTCCGGGCTCAGTGTGCGCCCTGGGCCAGAGCTCTGCATGTGAGGAGGGTCAGGGCTCCCTGTGGGAGGAACGCTGGGACTCCTGTGCGAAGAGGGTCAGGGCTCAGCGTGTGCCCAGGGTCAGAGGTCTGCATGTGAGGAGGGTTATGCTTTGTGTGTGAATGAGGTGGGGGGGGTCCATGTGTGAAGAGGGTCAGGGATCAGTGTGTAACCAGGGTCGAGGCTCTGAGTGTGACCGGAGTCGGCATTTCCTGTGTGAGGCGAGTTGGGTTTCATGTGTGAAGGGGTTGGGGGTTCAGTGTGTGAGGAGGGTCGAGCTTTGTGTGTGAATGGGGTTTGGGCTCAGTGTGCAACCAGGGTCAGGGCTCTGAGTGTGGCCAGGGTTGGGCTTCATGTGTGAAGGGGGTGGGGGTTCAGTGTGTGACCAGGGTAGGGTGTCCGTGTGTGAAGAGGGTTGGTGCTCAGTGTGTGAGGAGGGTTGGGCTTTGTGTGTGAAGCGGGTCAGGGCTTCGTGTGTGAAGGAGGTCGGGGCTCCCTGTGTGAGGAGAACTGGGGCTCAGTGTGTGAGCAAGGTTAGGACTCAGTCTCTGACGTGGGTCGGGTTCAGTCGGATTCTCTCACCCTTAACACCACAGCATTTCCCTTGTTTGATGAGGCAGGGCACGCAGCCTGGCTCCCAGGTTTCTCGGGGCAGGCCAGGCATGAACGCTGCGCTCCTAATGTCCACGGCTTGGATGCGATGCCTACCATTATCCCACAGCCCCTGATGGTCTTTCCCGTAGTAACACATCATAACCAAAAGAAAGCTCTGCTCCTGGGGGTGCAGCCACACTCCTCACAGCCCCGGGGACCTGTGCCCATGGCAGGACCACTAGCTGGTTGTAGGAATTTGGGTACATCATCTACCTTCCATGAGTCTTCCTTTCTCTTCTGGGGATCCCTGTAGACACCCCAAACCCAGCACTGCAAACTGACCTTCTCTGCAAGCCTGTTCCTCCCCGGTATCATCAGTATCAGCCACAGGAGCTTCAGCGGCCCAGCTTGAAAATGGGGCATTATCCCAGATCACCCTCAGGAAATCAACCCCCAAAGCCACCCCATTTGGATCACCCCTTCCTCCAATCCCCTCGGCCACAAGCCTGAATATTTTCTCACTCAGGCTTAAACAGCCGCATCACAGTTTCCCCTGTCTCCATCCTTGCCTTCTCCAGCTATTCTCCAAACTATAGCCTTTCTAAAATGGAAACCTGACCATGTCAGTCCCTGGCTAGATCTACACGGAACTCGGAAGAGAGGACTGAGCTAAGAGTGATTTGGGAGACATCCACTTCAAAACCATAAGAAAGGTGGGCTCACCGGGGGAGGAGAAGGAAAGTGAGAAGAAAAGAGAGAAGGAGGCTTAAGGCCCAGCCTTGAGATGCTTAATGGACAGGATGGGAGTCACCTGCAAAGGAGAGTGAGGAGGCGCAGCCAGAGAGGGAGGAGGAAAACCAGGAGCCAGGGCATCGTGGAGGCCACAGGCAGAAAGGAGGCACTGAGGCAGGTCCAGAGCCACAGAAGACCATCAGAACAGTGCTGGGTTTGGCAATTCAGAGGTTCCTGGTGGCTCAGCGAGAATCACTCTACTGGGAAGAAATCAAATACAGAGGGCAGAGGAGTGGGTAGGAAGTGAGGGAATGGAGAGTGAGCGGAAACAAGTGTTCAAAGAAGCTGGCCTGGGGGCAGGCCTGGCCAGGGAAGGGAGCCAAGGTCAAGGGAAGGTTTTGTTTTAAATAAGGGGGAGAGGATCTGCCCTCAGTCCTGGCTCCACGGACCACACCTGGTCTCCCCGCTCTCCCTCTCTTGACTGGCTCACAGCCACTTGTCCTTGGAGATTCATGCTGGGGCAGGTGGGAGGGAGTGACATAAAACAGCTCGTCAAGCTTAGAGGAGAGAGGCCCAGGCCCAGAGAGAGGCAGGACCAGCCCAAGGTCCCCGTATGCCAGCAACAGATCCAGGGTAGGGCTCCTGGTCTCCTGCCCCTGCTCCTCCTTATTGTCTGCCACCTGCGTTCAGGCTGGCAGCCTTTGTTCCACGTGGCCCTAGGAGAGGAAAGGCAGGCGGGAGCTGGAAGTGGGGGTGAAGGACTAGGTGGCTCCGTAGGGATCTGGAGAAGAAATATTTATTTAGCCAGGCAGCCATCAAGGTCTAGAGCTGGGAATCTGTGACAGTTTCTGGTCCCAGACCTGCCCCCACCTCACCAAGCAATGCTAGGCTCTTCTCTGTCATATCTGAGCCCCCAAACCCCCAGCTGTGACCAGAAGAAGCTAAACTAGCTGACCCCTACGGTCTCCCTGCCACATCTTCCTGAGAGGTGAGAGGCAAGGGATGGTTAGCACTGCTCTGGGTGGGGAGGGAGAGGAGGCGGAGCAGGGCCGGAGTTGGCGGGCACCAGGCATCACTGTGCCATATTCTAGCCCTTCTGTCTGTGAGGACACGGCTGTGAAATGTAAGTAAAACCCAAGGCTAATTTCCTCGGTCAGAAAGAGGAGGCACTGCAGCATTTTCAAACCCTAATTAAACCCGCTCGGGTGGTGTAACACCAAAATCAGTTCCAAGATCAATATTGCTATTCATTTAGAAGTGTAACGAGGTTAGAGAGGTGAGCAAAGGAAATAATTAACTCATTTGCAGCCTTTTTAAACAGAAACAGTCATTTTAATCTCCAGGGTAATTAGCTATGCTCTGTCCATCAATCATGACTGAGGCCATTATTTTAAGTATTTGATTAATCAAGAGGGGGGAGTTAAGGCCCCTCTCAGCCCGTTATAGGGTGTCCTCTACCTACCTCCAAGGGATGACCCCTGGGCAGATGCTGGCAACCCTTCTCAGAGGGGCTGGCAGGGCAGGGACGCAGCACATGGGGGTCCCCAGGTGAGGCCGGTTGGACAGGTGAGGGCATAGCTCCCCCTCCTGTCAGTCTGATGTAAGAGGGCAAGCCCCACCCTAGGCTTAGATGTGCTAGGAGCCAGGAGGCCCAGGTTCTGGTCCAGACACCGCCCCGACGTGCTGTGTGAGCACAACAAGTTCCTTCCTCTTTCTGGGCCTTATCTTCTGTCCTAGTTTGGGGTGGATGCCAGTTGAATTAGCCAGAAACTCCCTGGTTCTAAGTGCCCAGGGGCCTCCGGCCACTGGAGGGCAGCAGAGCCCTAGGGACGCTTGAGCCCGAGGGCTGGGCTGTCCAGAAGTGGGCGGCGGCGGAGCCAGAGCGGCTCCCTTCGGCAGCCTGGGTTCTGGCTGTCACGGACAGAGAAGTCTGGCCTGGCAGCCTGAAAAGGCAGGTCTCAGGGGTTGTTCTCCCCATTTAGCAGATGAGAAACTGAGGCCTCAGAGAAGGTCAGGACTGACCCAGGGCCAGACAGCAAGGGCTTGGCCCTCATACCCAGGTCCTGAAACTCAGAGGGGATGCCGTGGAGGGCAAGGAGGACAAAGATGTCCCAGACTATCCTCTTTCTTGTTCCAACAGCCCAGATTTAGTCACCCTCACCAGCCGAAGGGGTCCTCAAAGACCATGGACCTGTTGCCCTCATGTTACAGATGAGGGAAACTGAGGCCCAGAGAGAGACGGGGGTTACTTAGGAGAAAGCCGTGTGAACAGATGGTGAGCGCTCAGTGGGGTGAAGAGCTGTAAGACAGGCGAGCACAAGGTACTGCCTGGGTTGTCAGGACGGGCTTCCAGAAGGAGGTGACCACTGGGCAGAATCGGAGTGAAAGGGCAGAGAAGAACATCTCCAGGCAGGGAGAGAAGAGTGAGACCAGGTCAGGAGGCGGCGAGTCTGGCATGACTGGCCGCAGCGGGACGCTGGGGAGGTGATGAGGGGCCGGGCCTGGGGTCAGCCAAGGGTGTGAGCTGAGGAGTCTGGGAGGGAGGCCAGGGGTTGGGTGCACACTGCCCTGCCCCACCGGGCCCCTGGTGTGTCCACTGTGAAACAGCTGTGCTGAGCACCAGGCTTGCCCTGTGGGTGGACGACGTACCCGAGAACCCCACCTTAGTACTGCCTCCCTCTGTAGGGCCCACTGAGAAAGGTGAAGCCTCTGGGAGGGCAGCATTTGGGGAGTGGGTGTGTGGCTAAAGCGTTCTGGGAATTCAGGGATGGGAGGAAATGAGATGAGGATAAAAAGGATAGTGAGGGGAGACAAGGACCCAGCCCTCACTGACTTCCTTTTCAAGCCTCCCTGGGTCAGGGCTGCAGGACCCTCACTGCCCTGCACCATCCTAGCATCAGCACCAGCACTGTCACTATGGGAGATGGGAAAGGTCTCTCCTTGCATGCCTCCAGCTCTGGGAAGCTCACCACCTCAAATAGCTCTTCTCGGTAGTTGTTAGCTCTGTGCATGGGGTGCCCTGAGAACCCTGCCTGAGAGTCTCCCCAGGACATACCCTAGGTCCCAGAGCCTGCAGTACCCAGTTCTCAGGCAGGCAGAGAGTACTGACTGTGATCATCAGCCAATTAGCAACCTAGAAAGGCCCAGAGGTTCGGCTGGGTCGCCCAGCTGGCACGGGGCTTAAGAGGAGCCTTCCAGCCCTTGGCACGGTCTCCACAGGTAGGGGAGGTAGGAAGGATGGAGATGAGGAAGCAGGAAGGGGAGGAAAAGAGGGGAGGGAAGGGGAAAGAGGACCAGGATGGGGCTGAGAGCTCAGTTGCTAGGGGCAACAGTAAGAAATTCTGAAAAGGAACAAGATGCTGAGGAGGGCGGCAGGAGGAGGGGAGCTGGGGTCCAGGTGGTACATCCAGGGCTCTCAGGGCTTGGGGGTAAGAGTTGCCCAGGCATCAGGGACCCTATCAGGCCTGGGTGTGTGTGGAGGTCCTGTTAGGAGTTCCTCACTGGCTGCTCTGACCCTGGCCCTCCCGGAGGCAGGCATTTGGAGTAGAGGTGGGTGGGGAGGGCTAGGCCTGCCACATTTGTAAGCTCCCCACAGTTGCTTTCACTCTCAGGGCAACAATTTGTCTGGGACTTTGGAGTTCAAGCAGTTGCCGAGGCCAGGGCTGGAGCAGGGCTGGGGAGGAATGCTTAATCCAGTGCCGGCAGCCTTGCCTGTTCCCCTGGGACCTGCTGGGGCACCAGCCTGCCCTCCCTTCCTCCCTGCCTCTATCCAGGGGAGGAAGAGTTGCAGAAAAATTACAAGCTGAAGGTTCCAGACCTCTGAGGCTTTGGGATACGTATCCCAGCCCCTCTGGGCTTCATTTTCTGTGTTTATAAAATAGGGCAAGTAGCTGTGCCCTTGAATGTGTTTATCAACAGTTGAGTTTATACACATGTGAGCATCTCTTGTTAAAATAAGAAGAAATAAAAGAGGGGAAAAAACTGATAAAAGGAAAGGAAGTCACATCACGTTTCTGCTGTATTTACTCTGTGCCAGGGAGGAATTTGTACTCCCATTTTCCAGATCAGCAAACTGAGACTCAGAGAGAGTTGGTTAGTGAAAGTACTGGGAGCTAAACAAAAGTGTAAGACTCCAAACCCCTCCCCACCTCTTGCTGTTGCTCTTACCAGGACCTCTCTGATACAGCCCTTGTGACAACCTCCCAGGCTAGAGCTACCTCTGATGTTCACATCTGGTCTCCAGATGCCCACTTTCAGAGCCACAGCCCCTGCTCAGCCTACCCAGCCTTCCTTCTAACCTGCCTGCAGGGTAACGCTCACCCGTCCCCCAGCATTTGAGGCCCGAGCCCACCATCCAGTCCAGTCATCTCCTCAGCCTGGCCGGTTTGCTTCCTGCCTGTTCCCATTACTACTATTATTGCATAACAAACCACCCCAAGACGTAGTGGTGCAAAACAATGACCATTTTATTATGCTCATTGATTCTGTAGACCAGGCATTCAGACAGAGTGCGCAAGGGACAGCTGGTATCTGCTCCATGATGTCTGGGGCCTCAATGGCTGGGGATGATGACATCTGGGTCTGGAGTTATCCACGGGCTCGTTCATTCACACGTCTGGCAATCGATGCTGACGGGGCTGGGAGCTAGGCTGGTGCTGTTGACCGGAACACCTCCATGGGGCCCATTCACGTGGGCTTCCTCATAGCATGGTGGCCCCAGTCCTAGAAAGACTCTGACACGATGGCTCAGAGCTCCAAGAGTGAGTGTCCCAGCAGACACAGTGGAAGCTGTATCGCATTTCATAACCCAGCCTCAGAAGTGCCAGAGTGTCCCTTCTGCTGTCCCCTGTTGGTCAAAGCAGTCACATGCCTGCCCAGGTTTAGGACCCATGACTCCAGGAACAGGTGGCAATGTCTCACCGTAGAGGAGCCTGTGGGGCAGGGAGATTGATGTGGCCATCTTCAGAAAATACAAGCTGCCCCACTGCCTCTTGTCCTTGCTGTCATGACTTTCCTTCCTCTCTAAGCCCGGTCTCCTTGGTGCCCAGATACTGCCCTGTCTCCTCCAGGATCCCTGCCTGGACAGACAGCTTCAGCTCCCACACCCCGGAGGATGGAGCCACAGCCATACATGCGTCTCTAAAGGGACACCTGGTCTCCCTCGCTCTTCCATGGCGCTCCAGCTCCTTCTCCTCCCTTGGCCACTTACTCGCCCGTGTTTCCCAGGGCTCTAACGTTGCCTCCAAGAGCTCTCTTCAGCCCCTTGCAGGACCTCCACCCGCATCTATCTGCTGAGGACCATCTGCACAGTATTTCCAGCTCCAGCTTTCCCCAGAGCACCTGGCACCCTCATCTACCTGCCATGTGCGGGGTCTCCACCTCTCCTTACACTCAGCAAGGTGGAAAATGATCACCTCCCCAGGTTCCCTCTCCTTTCCACAAAGGGCAGCCGCAGCCACCCTGTCACTCACGCCAGAAGCCCCTCTTCCTGGGGCCCACAGCCAATCCAACTCCAGGTCCTCTCAGCTTAACTCCCAGGCCAGCCCCTCTGCTCCGGCAGGGCTCTCACCTGGATGCTGGCACCTGCTCCCTCCCCTCAAGTTTCTGGCTTCCAGGCTTGCTCCCCTCCAGTCCAGTCCGTTCCCCAGGCAAGCTCTTCCAACAGGAAAAGCTGGCCTTGCTACTCCCCAGTGAAAGCACTTCCAAGGCTTCCCAAACATTCGGGACAAAATCCCCAGCTCCTTGCCAACAGGCTTCAGCCGCCATTTGAGTTCTTCCCTCCGCTCTAGTTTCAGCTGTCACCATTCCCCCTCCTCACACCTGTGCTCCGTCCCCTGGACACGCTGCGTTTTGCTTCCAGGCCTTTGCACAAGCTGCTCCCTGGAACTGGAATACCTCTCCATGGCCCCAGCCTGGGGAAGGTTCATCCTCACAGTGTTGTCCAGTAGAATTTTCTGTGATGATGAAAATGTCTTGTCTCTGCAGTGTTCAATATGGTAGCCACTTGAACTGTGGCCAGTGCTACTGAGGAATCATTTAAAAATTGTATTTACTTTAAATTAATTAAACATAATTCATTAAATATAAATAACCACATGTGGCTAGTGACTACAATATAGGATAGTACAGCTTAAACATGCCATCCCTTCCAGGAAGCCCTCCCTGATCTCCCAAGCCTGTACTAGAAGCCCATCTGTTATGCTCCCATAATGCTTGTTGTCTAAGGTATTTATCTCTTTATCTCTCTCCCTGCCTGGCCTGTGAATTCCTTGAGGGATTGCATCTTATTCATCACGGTATCCCCAACTCCTGGCTCTTACTGTGTACTCAAGAACTGCAGAGTAAATGAATTTTTTAGATCCAGATCTGGGCACAGACTAGACCTTACAGAAAGACCAAATCTGAAATGACTCTGCTGTGGATCTGAGTAAATGAGAGAGAGAGTGTGTGTGTGTGGGTGTGTGTGTACAAGTGTGTGCAGTGTGAGTTCACATGCAGGCGTGCGTGCAGACCCACCTGACCTTGGCAGGACCTGGGCAGGCTCCCACCCTGCTGGGGACGGTTATCTCACACACAGATGCCAGTGCCCTGGGCAGGACAGGAAGTGTGCCTCTGAATTGGCCTTTGTGAAAATCAAACCCTGTTTTCATTCTTGTTTCTAAGATGCTTCATCTGCATTGCAGATGAATCTTTAGGGAGTTTAAAAAGAAAAGCTTCCAGTTTTCTGTGCAGGACCACCTGCACTCTCAGCTCATAGCCTATGAACAAGCCCTTACAGGCACAAGGAGAGTTTGCCATTTAAATGATCCTTCACCTCCTGAGTCCAAGATTCACTTTTTGGTTTATGGGGCTCTTGTTAAAGTTTGGATATTGGGTTTTCTTCTGCTGGAGACTCAGGCTTCTGTCTCTCTCCTCACTCCATTCCTCTCTTGTCCTTTCCGCCCTCCTCTAGAATGGGCCGTGCCTCCCCCTCTGGCTGGAATGGGTTCTTTCACCTGACCCCACCTTGTCAGCCAGGTTCTGGGCTAAAGAGAGGAAGCAGGCATGTTCCTGTCTCCAGGAGTTTTTTGGCAAGAGAGGGAGCTAGCTGTCTTTCTCTTCTGCCCTCAGTTCCCTATAATCTCCTTGAAAAGCAAAACTTTAGAATTCTGGCCCTGGACAAGTTTTCAAAGGCCTGATCCAATGCCCCATGGCACAGATAGAGAGACTGAGGTCTGGAGGGCGGACTGAACTCGGCCACAGCAGGACGGAGGAAGGGGAACCTCGAGTCCCTGGGCATGTTCAGCCTGGGATTCTGGGCACCACATCCCCCGCCTTCCTCTTCTTGGGCTGCCATCCTGGGGCTCCCTGCCTCTCTTTCCTTGGCGCGAACCGTTGATGACTAACTGCCCCAGCCATGGCCGTGCTGTCCAAGGAGGACACTTATTTTAAAAGTAGTGGGAGACTTCACCCTTCGCAAAGCAGTAAACAGTTCTCCAACCAGGAGCACAGTAATTACCAAGCCAGGCAGCGGGTGCCTCTGTTACCGTTATTGTGTTACGAGTCTCTTAAAATGGCATTGGAAGGGCGTGTAAAGACCTTGCAGCCTGCAATGGGACCCCCACAGAGGAGTGACAGGCAGCCACTGCAGCACAGTCCATGACTCCGCCAGAGCCTTCTGGAAAACTGAAGGGGAGGGGGCAGGCTGGGCAGGACAGCTGGCTCTGGATCCCAGACTGCCAGGCACTCTTCCTATGGCCAGGCTGAGTCCCTCCCACTCTCCGTGTCTCTGTGTCCCTCTTTGCCTTGGGGTGGGTAGAGGGACAGGCTGCTAGTCCCGACATAAGATGCGAAGGGAGCCCAGGGTCCTCTTCTGCCCGTAGCAGCCCCCACACCTGCGAGGCAAGCCTCAGTCCATGAAGGCTCCAGTTGTCACAAGGAAACCCTCTTGCCCCAGACAGCTCTTCTAGCTTTGTCCCCAAATTAGCCCTTCCCTGCTTGACCCTACATTCCTTAAACACTGAGGAGCCAAAATCAGAATGTTAGCTGAAGTTCAAGAAAATCTCAGAAGGGGCCACTGTCTTAATTTGTTTTAAAAACTAGAACATTAGGCAAAGCACTTTCCAGTCCCTGTCCGACATCAGGAATGGCCTCTCAGCACCAGACACATAGTCACACACACCCTCCTCACACACCCACGCACACACCCACGCACACACACACACACACACACAGTATACCATGACAGAAGGGTTCCATGCAAAGCAAGCTTGGGAAACAGAGCAATGGTTAGCATTTAAAGCCTCTGGGAAGTCCTACAAGAAAGATTCTGTTGAACTTGGTATTTCTCAAGCTTATTTGATGATACTCTTTCTCAGGGTAATACCTTTGAGTCAGTTAGAAATTACATTTGCCTGCCAGTAACAGAGACCCACACATAATGGCCTAAACAAACTAGTTGTGTCTTTTACTCTTCTGCATTGGGAGGATGGCAGCCCAGGGTTGGTGTGGTGGCTCCACCATGTCATCCGTGTCCCAGGCTCCTCTTTTTCAGCTTCCTCAGCAGTGCTGTCAATCTTTAGTGTCACCTCGTGGTACAAGATGGCTGCTGGGCTCCACCGTGTCTGAATTCCAAGCAGGGAGCAAAGAGGAGGGAAGAGGGGAACGTGCACACTTTGCCTCCCCATTACCAAACTTTCCCAGGAGTCCCACCCCACAATTCTCATTCCTCATATCTTATTGGCCACTTCTGGCTGCAAGGGAAGATGGGACATGTAGTCTTTTAGGTGGTTGCATTGCTCCCCCAGAATATAACAAGCATTCTGTTACCAAAGAAAAAGGGAATGAGTACTGGGTAAACACGTGCAGTCTTGTCACTGCCTCTTTGTGTTTCTGTATTCTAGGAACCAGTTGGAGTCAAGAAGAGCTGGGCCCAATCCCTACTTCCTGCCTATATTTACTGGCTGTGTGACTGGATAAGCTTCTTAACCACTCTCAGCCTGTATTCTTGTCTTTAAAATAGGGGTTATTATGAGGACCAAAAGGGCTGGCATTTTATAAACTACAAAATGCTATAAAAGTGAAAGATATTCATATTTCATTTGTTCCTCTAAATAGCCGTGGGAAGCAGGCAGGGTTAGCCTGCATTTGACCAAAGAAGAAATTAAAGCTCAGAGATTTGAACTGACTTCTATAAAAATGCAGTCTGACCCCCTGAATTTGTTAATGGACTGAACCTTGATCCCAGCCTGAGCCCTGAACTTGCTCATCGACTAAGCTTTGATCCTGGCATGAGTTTAATTTCTGATTTTAGTTTTAGAATGAATCCTGATGCTACTTACAGACCGAACCTTGATCCCCACCTGAGTCGAAGCCCTGATCTTAACCTCTAAACCCTCATAAACAGAGGGGCCCTCTTGAACCATCTGACAGCTCCAGAGGGATAAGGATAATGCTGATTCCCAGGCCTAGAGAACCAGCATCCCAGAGGACTGCACTTTCCCATGTCTCTGGTACCATGGTTCATCCAGACCTTGCAAACCAGGGGATGGAACAAACCAAGCCTGTGAGCTCACGTGGGGAGAGCCGAGCCGGGGTCCAGAGAAACAGGAGAAGCACGCAGCCTGCCTCCTGCTAGTAATTTTCCCAGCCCAGAGAGCTGTAATGGGGAAGGTATTGAAATTTAAATCAGAGCCCGGTCACCTCTCTGCCCGCCCGCCCGCCGCCCTGCTGCCGAGGCCTGTAATCTCAGGCTGGCTATCTCCTCCTGGGGAGAACGACAAACCGACTCAGGGAAAGTGATAAATTTTCAATTTTATTTTAAAATATACCAGATGGGAGATTTTATTGGAGCCATAAATATGTCAAGAGCAATGTTGGTGTGTGATGGGCGATGCCCCTCCTTGGGGCCTCTCTCCCTGTTTAGAAATTCCATCAGATTCTTAATAAGAGGCTCCAGTTCCACTGCAGCAAAATAGTCTCTATATTAAAGCAATTGAGTTTCCATTTGCCAGACATCTTGCGCTTTAAGCTTCCAGGTTCCAAGGGTGTGGGGTTGCTAAGCTGATTCTAAATGAACCTAAACTAATAACTGCACAGCACGCTGAGGGCTGTGCAAAAGTGGGAGTGGGTGGGCTGCGGGGGAAGGGAGGGACCACCCTCACCTCTCCTGACTCAGAGCCTGCCTGGGATGAATATCCCCCAAGGGACTGAAGGGCCAACTCCCGCTCCTCACAAAGGGGAAACTGAGGCCTGGGAAGTGGGTGGTGTGACTGAACACTGGCTCCTCCTCTCCGACCTTGTTTTCCTTGCTGCTTAGGTCGATCTGTGTAGGGAGGGAGATAAGGCTGCCTGGGGCTTGTTGAGGGTGGGCTGGGCAGAAGTCTGACCCTTCTCCCCCAAGACCCTGCGGGCACAGGGCCTCCTCACCTTTGGAAGGCTGCTCCTGCCTGCATATTTCCCTCGTTCCGTCCCCCTCAACCCTGGCAGCCCTTCTTTCCTCTATCCAGTCACTCTTTGCTCTCACAGAGACCCTAACTTTTCGCTCAGCCTCAAGCATCTGGAATGAGAGAATGGCTCAGATCACAGACTCAAGGACATTAGAGGTCAGAGGATCCATAGGGGAAATGAGGCTCAGAGAGGGAATACAATTCCTCTAGAACAATCCAGAAGTGAAACCTACCCACAACCTATCTACTCACCCTGCCTCAGCCAGTTGGAGCCAGGGCTAGGTAGGTGACACCTGCCCAGGTTGACACAGGCCCAGAAAATGCCCAGGTAGTGAGGGACAGAGCCTCGGCAAGGTATCACCTTAGTTGATGGCAAGCCACCTAACCTTGCTTAGCCTCTGTTGTCAAAATGGGCACATACTTCTGGATCCCAAAAGCAAACAAGAATACTGGGCATACTGCTACTCTTACCTCAAGGTATTTGAGAGCATAACTGAGATAATCCATGAAAATCATTTAGCATAATGCTGGTCCCAGGTAAGTGCTCCCAAAATGTTAGCTCTTATCATTCCGTGGTGTGTGTAATTATTATTATTGCCCTGGATGTGTCCAGTGGGCTCTATGCTCGCCATGGATCTGTGTCCTCCCAAGTTGTCTGACACAGGATTCTGTTGGTAGTAGCTGCTCAATGTCGAGTTAAATAGATGAGAATATTCTATCCACCGGGATAAGACATGGCCTCTGGAGGCAGTCTGAGCAGATTCAAATCCTGGTTTTCACTTCCTTGATCTGTGTGCTCTGTGGCTGCTCTGAGCCTCAATTTCTTCATCTGTGAAATGGGTGAATAATCCTTTCCCTGACTTCCTTTCAGGGCTGCTGTAAGGACTAGAGCTAGAGAATGCACTCTTAAACTGCACTCTTTCTGCTTCCCCCTACCTGTCTTGTCACCTCAACCAGGCCACCCTGGGTCTTTCTCAGTGGCCCCATGTGCCTGAGCCCCAGGACGGTCCTGAGAGAGGGCTGGGGACTGCTCTCACCATCTCCCCCATCCGATCCTGACGGTGCATGTCCAGGATGCTGTGTGCTGCCCTCCAGGGCCTGGCTGCTGAAAATGGACCTGTAGCCAATATCGTGGCAGTGACCACCATGGATGCTGGTGCTAAAAATCTGATAATGCAGCTGGAGAGCAGGGACATTTGGAATCAAGTCACAGGAATCAAGACCAGCCCCAGCCCCAGCCCCAGGGGCAGCACCACCGGATGACGACTAACTCATTTACTGGATCCTAGAGATCAGAGGCTTCAGCCTCTGAATGTGGATATGTGCTTCTCTTTGAGGAAAAGGTCATAGCTTTCATCAGAGGGCTTCCAGATCCTAAGACTGTTCAGAACCAGGAGCTTAGTTCTCTACCAAGGGCCTGCCGCCTGCCCACACACCCACCCTCACCTGATGGGAAGAAGCTGCGGGAAGAGGGTGCACCACACCTGAAAGCTCGTGTGTCCCGACACTTGGCAGGCCTTGGACAGGACTGTGAGGGCTGCCTGGCAGGCCTCCCCCAGGGGCACCTACAGGGAACCTACAGCAGGTGCTCAGCAAAGGGCCGAGTGTGGGTGTGCATAACCTTAGACAAGCTTCTGTCCCTCTCTGGGGTCAGCGGCCACCCCGCTGACCTCCAAGCCCCCTTCCAGCTCCGCCGTGCTCTGCTCTGGTGGCCCCTGTCTGCTTCTCTGGGGAGGGCCAAGGGCAGCCTGATGGCTTGACTCTGAGTGGTGAAGGACCTTCTGTCCCAATGATCCAGCAACAGCCAAATAGAGCGAAACTTTGCAGAGCGCTCACCAAGTCCTAGGCTCAGTGCCGCCTGCTCAGGGGGCTGTCCTCATCACTCTCCATTTTAGAGGCGGAGAAAGTGGGCCTCAGAGAGGCCAGGTGATCTGTCAAGCCTCGAGGTCACACAGCCTGGATGTGGGGGTGCCTCATGGGGCAGAGAGCAGCAGGGCTGTCCTGTGGGTGTGCCAGTTGCCAAGTCCATCCTAGAAGCCATCTCTGTGGGGGACCAGGGCTCCCTGAGTTAAGGCACCTGCTGAAGGTCACACGGCAGATAGGGCAGAGGTGAGGCTCCAATCTGGATGTTCCAAGACTTTACTCCCTGGTCCCTAAACAAACGTTATGGTTACTCTGCTTTGAGATGTTCTGAAATCCAGCCATTCCCCCACTCATTCATTCCACAGGTGTTTATTGAGTACCTACACTGTGTTTAGGCCCTGTTCTAGGTGCTGGGGAGGGATTCGATGTTGAAGAAAGCAAACAAAATTCCCTGCCTTCCTAGAGCTTATATTCTAATAAAGGAGAAGGAGGAAAACAATATAAATGAGTCAATGACAAAGTCCCAGAAAGCGATGAATGCGTGCAATGCGACAGCACAGCCTCGGGGGGTGGGGCCAGCCAGGAGGAGGCAGTGTGAAGTCAAGCGGTCAGGGCAGGCCTTGGTGAGAAGGTGAAAAGCAAGAGCAGACTTGAAGTGGCTGAAGAAGTGAGCCAACCACGAGGACCGAGGGGAGGGGCGGGGCAGTGGAGTGGTCATCAGTGCAAAGGCCCTGAGGTGGCAGTGGGTCTGGTGTTCTTGAGGACAGCAGAGAGGCCAGTGTGGCTGGAGCAGAGTGAGGGGAGGGAAGAGTGGGAGGTGATGAGGTGGGAAAGGTGATGGAGAGACAGGGACAGGTTATGCGGGCCTTGGCATTAAAATTGTCGTTGGAAGGTGGGCCTTCACGGGTTAATCTGAAGATCTCACAAATGATAGAGCTGTGGGCTCATCAGAGCCACATGTGGCAGCAGCAAAATGGAGTGCGGGCACGACCTGTCATCTCCACGGGGGACTCCTCCCATCCCTTCCCTTCCCCCTAGCTCTGCTTATGACATGTCTGCAGAGAGGCCAGGCCAGCTAGGTGGCGGAGTGAGGGCAGTGGCTCCCATGGAGCCCTCCCCAGCCCAGGAGGGGCTGGCTGCGAGGCTCTGAGGGCTTTGCTGCTGCCAGGCCCTGCAGGAGCACTAAAACCCATTAGCAGGCAGACAAGAGGCTCTGGAGGCCAGTGAAGCCCAGCACGGAAGCCTGCAGCTAGGTTTGTCTGGAATTTAATGAGGGGCCCAAAGCCCAGCACACACCCCTGTGTGCACTTCTTACACCCTCCCAGGCCTGGTTATCTGACCTGTCTAACGGCAGCTCCAGACCTCTCGCCTGAGGACATGCAGGCCCAGCGAGGGACAGGGCTTGTCTGTGGCCACACGGCAACTCAGGACCAAAGCCCCAGAGTTCTGAGGCCCAGCTCAGGCTTCCTTAGTAATCCAGACAGGAGAAGCTTTCTGTGCCATGAGTGGGGACAGCCACAGCCCAGAGGAGGCTGCTACCAGCAGCCCAGGCGATACACCATGTGCAGAGTGGGAAGGGGGACACCAAAACCCCCTGCAGGCAAGTTTGAAGCCAGTGAGTTCTGGGGTTGAGTGCCTCTTCAACTGCTTACTAGCTGTGTGCCCCTGGAGAAGTGCCTTAATGTTCCTAAGCCCCAGTTCTTTTACTTGTAATACAAGCATGATTACACGTCTTTCTCAGGATTGCTGTGAGGACGTACGGGAAAGTATAGCCTGTCCCCTTCCTGGGGGCAGCCCAGCCAGCACCAGATGCTACAGCGAGCTCTGGAGCCAGAATTCCTACATCCTCATTCCACACACTAAGCAGCTGTGTGGCCTTGAGGAAGTTACTTGACCTCCCTGTGCCTCATTTTTTCAGCTGCAAAATGGGGTTAATAACAGCTCTACTTCACTGGTTGTTGTGAAGTGTAAGTGAATTCATCTGGTTAAAGCACTTAGGCTAATGTCTGGCAAAGGGTAACCATTAACCCTGATCACTGCACAACTCCAGGGGGCGCCTTTCACACACACGTAATGTACAGTGTACATCCTCCCCATCCTGACTATTTTGTCTTCCTCCCACTGCCCTCCCTTGAGTGAGAGTGGATGGATGGGAAGTTGCCAGGCGGCCCGGCAGGCTGGGGTCCCCAGGGCAGACCCTTGCAGAGGCTCATCCTGGAACTGAGGCTGCCCTCCCGGCCATCGATCGAAGAGTCTCAGAGGCAGTGAACCAGATGGATGCTTTTAACAGCTTTTTAATGTGATGGAGCTCACTGAGCTTGGAGCGTGGAGGCACGTCAGGGGAGGCACGGGAAGCTTTCAAGGTCAGCTGGCGTCAGCCTGACCTTGAAGCCGTGTCCCCTTCAGGGGAACAGCCCAGCCAGCACCAGGGGCTGCTGCGACTGAGACCCTGGGAGCTTTTCATTCACCAAGAAGGCCCCGGGGACCTGAGCTGAGAAAGGTTATTAAAAAAACCCACAAAAACAGCAACGAAGAGGCGTTAAATAGATTAGAGGCAGGTGGCTGGGGGACAGGGGCAGAGATGTACTAGGGACAGGAGCTACAGAGCCCTCCTCCTCCAAGGCTCTGGTGTTGGCTTCCTCTTCCTCCATCACATGCCAGAAAAATCCCCCAAGCAGGAGAGGCTGGGAAGATAAACGACTTCCCCCTTCGTCTCATCTCCTTCTCACAGTCTCCTCAGCAGGACAGCTCTGCTTCCTTTGTCCTGCAGATGAATAAAAATCAGGGTCTGCTCCCTGAGAGACGGCTCAATTATCAGCTCCCCCAACAGAGAGCACCCGGCTAGCCTGGTGGCGGGAATCCTGCGGCCCTTGCAAAGTGGGGCCACCCACCAGGCTAGCCTGCTCCCTACCCGCGGCCTCGGCACTCCCTAGAGAGGGCAGGCATTCTCTAGAGATGGCTTAGCACCTTCACCGCCTCCCTCGGGCCCCACAGCTGGCCTGCCTAGGCAAGACGGGGCCTTGGGCTCTTCCCAGCTGCTGCTTTGAGCAGGTCCGTGGCCGATGGCCTCCGTTCCCCAATGCGCTCCAAGCCCTTTACAGCTCACGCAGTACCTCTACTCCCGTTAGCCTCTGTAAGGGGAGATTGTTACAAGTCCCCTTTACACGTAAGGAAACTGAGGCACAGGCTGCTGGGACGATTTGCCTAGAGTTGCTCAGCCAGTGGGCAGGGGAGAGGGGAGTAGAATTCAAATCCAAGGGCTGGTTCCCAGGCCTGAGCACAGCCCTTTCAGCAGTGGGTCAGGTTCTCAGGGACTCCAGAGACAAGAGCAGGGGCGGCCCCCTCCCAACTTCCCTTCTGCCCAGAGCCTGGGCTGTGGCCAGGGCACAGTGGGGAAGGAGGGCTGGCCCCTTCCAGAGAGAAGTCATGGGAAAGTCAGGGCTTCAGGCATCCCTGGGTGTCCACCCTACTCCAGCAAAGCCCAGAGGCACGAGGGGATTTCAGGCCCCACGGACAGCTCCCTGAGCTGGGAACCAGGCAGCCCTGTTCCAGTCCCAGTTCTGCCATGGGCTAGGAGGGACTTGGACAAGTTCCTGCCCTCTCTGCCCTCAGTTTCCCCATCTGTGAAATAGGAGGTGAGGAGTCTGGACTAGAAGATCCCTCTGGCCTGCCACTAACTGTAAACCAGCGCAGCTAGAGGCACTGGCTGGAGGAGCTGAGCCCACGGCCCACGGCATGGGAATTTAGGGATTAGGGTCTTGGCCAAGTCTGTGAACCATCAGCAGAACCCAAACTTTCCCACAGATACAGCTCAGCCCCCAGAGCAGGCCCCACAGTTCCCAGTGCAGGCCTTCCAAGTGGAAACCACAATGCGTGCAGAAGCCAGGCAGAAAATAAACAGAAAGCAATGTCCCCAGGACCTCGAGGCCCTGGGCCCAGCCTAAGGCAGTCTGGTGGAAGGCAGCTATGACCAGAGAATATTCCTGCTGAGCTCCTCTGGGTTGGCCTGGGGCCCCAAGGGAGGAGCCAGCTGCCTCCCTACCTCCCTGCTTGGACCAGGAAAATGCTCTGCTTCCTGCTAAGTGCCAGGGGACAGGGAGAGCAGGCTGAGCATCAGGAGATAGGGTAAGCCCCATCCCCCTTGGGCTTCACTGTCCCCTTCTGAGCAATGGGCACAGCACATCAGCTGCTTTCTTAAGTCCCTCCCACCTGCTTAGAGTTTGATCCTAGAACATGGCCAGGGTGGTCAGCTGCCTGAAGGACTCTATCAGGAGGGCCCTGTGTGGGCACCTAGTCTGGGCCTCCCTCTCCACATGCTGTTCCATAGACGAGGAGACTGAGGCTTTCCCAGGCCAGTCCCACAGACGGAGTCGGGCACCAAGGTTCCAAGGCCAAGGCCTTGAGAGACTCAGGCAGGTCCTGGGAAGTGCAGGCCAGGCTGGCGGGCGGGGAGAACACTGCAGGCTGGTCTGTCCTCACCCTCTCTGCCCACTCCCCCCAGCTTTTCTCCCAGGGCCTGGCCAGCCCCCTGGCTAGAGGAAGTAAAGGGGGGCAGGGAGCCTTCAGGATTTGTGGGGTGAGCAGAGGATGCAGAGGCAGCTCTCCTCCTAAGCAGAAGCAGAGCCCTCAGTCCTGTCCCCACCTCCAACATCCCCATGCCATCTGAGCTGCCCTGGTTGTCCCCGGGCCTCCACGGGACATACCGCAGTCTTCAGAGTGGCACAGTCCCAGCAAGGGTCCCTCAGGTGGACAGCACCCTCCCTCCTGGGCCATCCTGTCTTGGAGGACACTCATTCCCATGTGGCCACAGGAAAGCCAGACTCCCCATTTCACAGAGCTTGTGAGTGAAGACTGAGGTGCAGACTCTGGCTTTCCAATTCCAAGTTTGGGTCTAAAGCTGTACAAAAGGCGTCTGTGTCAGCACCCAGCCCAGGCCCAGCAGACACAGAGCAGGAACTCTGCTGGACCCCGCTGGCACTCCTTCCTGGGCTCAGATCTTTCCGGGGCGTCTCTTCCTGCCCACCTCCGCCACCCCCCACCACATTCCTGAAAGGCTGCTCTTGGGACCTTCAGAGGACACAGGCACGCGGCGCGGAGCCCCCTCCCTGGGGAGGCTGTCAGCAGCAGCTCCTGTTTCCAGCTGCAGCCCCTGCTGCCCTTGAGTCAGGGCCTGCAGTGGCCCCCATGGCCACGTGGGCACATGCAAGCATGGCCACACAGCCACAGAACTTGGAGCCAAGAGCCCTTTCCCCTGCTGAGCAGGCTAAAGCCTTAATCCCCTTACACAAAGCCTTCTGAATCCTTCCTGGGAGGAAGGTGGTGGGGGCACAAATTGGCTTATTCCACTGATCTAGAGAGAGGCTTGCTCCCGCGAGGACCAGCAGATCCATCCCTGCCCGCGGCTGCAGGCTCGTTTGCCAGCACACAAGCCCCTCGCTCCCCGCTCCGCCCACCCCCGCCCCCAACACCCAGGTCTCAGGGACCCTTGCGGGTTCAGGAACACGGAGACTCCTCATGGGCCTCCCTCCCTCTTTCCAGAAGAGCTGCTGACTGTCTGGGGATGGACAGGTCTGGGAAGCCAAGTTCCTCAATTGACCTGATGGTTTAGCCTAGGGATGGGGTGTCTGATAGGAATAGCTAAGGAGGACACAGCCCGAGTAAAGAATAGCCTGAAAGTGTACACTGCTCAGAAAATGGTGACGTGCAGACATTTCTCTGTCTCCCCTTCACCCCCATTCCTTAGCCCTATCCAAAGGCCCTCCCAGCCAGAAGAAAAGTATTTGGTGAACTCTCTTCCAACAAAATTTCAGACCAGCCAGAGCTAGGGTAGCTTCAAAAGAAGAAACAGCTAAAGGTGGAACTTTAGGCGTTCTCAGAAGAGATAATTTGGATCAGGAATCTTTTCTGGTATTCTGAAAAAACCAAGGTTATGTTTCTACTCATGTATGTGAGTGAGGTCAAGGGCAGAGTTGGAATTGCCAGAGGGAGCTGGGTGGTGCCATGAAGACATGGGTCTACACAACAACCTGTGCAAGAACATCCATAGCAGGCTTACTCATAACAACCCGGAGAAACAGCCCCAGTGTCCATCCACCATTGGCAACCTGCAGTATGTCCATACAATGAACTGCTACTCAGCCGTGAAAAGGAATGAGCTGCTGATGCATGTAACCATGTGGGTGAATCTCAAAATCAGTATGTTGAGTGAGAGCAGCCAGGCACAAATGAGGACATACCACGTGATTCTATGTGAAATCCAGAAGGTGAAACTAACCTTGACGACAGAAACCAGAAGAGTGGTTTTCTCAGGGCAGAAGCAGGGGACGATCGGAAGGAGGCATGAGAGGTGCTCTGCACCTCGATTTGGCTTGTGGCATGTGGACATGGACAGCTGTCACAAGCTATAGAATTGTACACTTAAGGCTGTATGTAAATTTTACCTCAGTAAACAAACATGTAAATAATAATATAAGCATGGCAAATAGCATTTATTAGGCAGTTAGTTAAATCTTTATTTTGAAGTAACTGTAAACTTGCAGAAAAGTTGTAAGACCAGCCCAAAGAACTCCCATTTCTCCTTCACCCAAATTCACCAACAATGAACATTTTGCTATATTTTCCTTACCATTCTCTCTCTCTCTGTATATATATATATATATATATATGTATAATTATATACACGTATGAGTTTTTTCTTGAGCCATTTGGGAGTAGCCTGCTTAATTATTTTGAGATTCATCCACGTAGTTGCACGTGTCAACAGCTCATTCCTTTTTATAACTGAATAGTATTTCATTGTATTGATGGACCACAGTTTACCCATTGTTGATGGACATTGGGGTTATTCCTAGTCTTTGGTTATTATGAATAAGCCTGCTATGAATATTATCCCCAAATATTTCAGTGTATGCTTCCCAAGAACAAGGATATTTTCTCGCCTCTGTTATCAAAATTGGAATATTAACATTGATAAAATATTATCTAATCCATAGACCGTCTTATTCAAATTTTCCGAATTGTCCCAATAATATCCTTTATCAAACTTTTTTTTCTGGTTCAGGATTTGGTCCTGGCATTTAGTTGTCATATCTTTTTCGTCTCATTTAATTTGGAATAATTTCTCAGCCTTTCTTTGTCTTTCATGAGCTTGACATTTTTGAAGAGTACAGGCTGGTTATTTTAGTGAGTATTCTTCAGTTTATGTTTGTCTGGTGTTTCCTCATGATGAGATTCAGGTTGCTGGTTTTTGGCAGGATTATCACAGCAGTGACATTGTGTTCTTACATCCCAGGAGGTATTTGATGTCTGTCTGTTCTACTTCTAGTGAAATTAACTTGGGTTACTGCTTAAGGTAGGATCTACTGCTGTAAAGTTACTGCATTTCCACTTCTATTTAAAAAGTATTCAGGGGAGTCATCCGAAAACTATATAAATATCCTTTTTATTAAGCTTTTTACCCACTAATTTTAGGACCCATTGATGGATTCTTGCCTGAATCAGTTATTACTTTGATGGTGGCCAAGTGTGATTTTCTAAGCCCATAATTTCCTCTTTATTTATTAGTTCAAATTCTATCATAAGGAAAAGCTTTTTCTTTCCCCCATGTATTTATTTATATTTATTATATTGTATTTTTATGAACTCATGGATTCTTATTTTATTTAGTGGCTCATAATTCCTATCATTATTTGATACGTAAATTGTCCCAGATTTGGCTGGTGGGAGTTCCTTTGAGCTGACCTGTGTGTCTTTTTGACATTTCCCCATTGTTCTTTTTAGCAGTTTCTCCTTTCAGACTCATCATGTCCTTGGCTTGGAATCAGCCATTTGCGTAGGAACCCTTTTTTATTTTAGCAGAAAAAGTTCTGGGAGGCAGAATATACATAACCAGATCTATATTGACATCTATTTATAAGTTCATATGCTCATACTGTTCCCTCCAATTCCTGTCCAATACCTAGAGGTACATTCTGGTCCTCCCTGTTAACACATTTGTAACTCACTTCTCCAACAGGGAGAAACCTGGATCCATGACTTTCATTATATTTACTCATTTGCTTAAGCCTAGAACACAAAGAAAAGCGTATCAGAATTGCTAACTTATACCACGGAGAAAAGCAAACCTGCTAACTCAAAATTTGATGTTTTTGCAGCCCCTTTTCATCCTTCATCTGGGTGTATATAATCAAAATACTGTGTTCAAAACTTCCTTAGAGCACGCTTTCACTCTCACTGTGGTTGTGTTACTCACCTGAAATACAGTTAGGTTTGCTTGTTTCTGCGTGTATTCCATTTTAGGGATTTTCCCCATCTTTTAGTATTATTGTTATTATTATTATATGAATATGTAAAGCTTTAACATGGTTCCAAAAGTCAATTCTATTCAAAAAATGTACACTGAGAGCAATCCTCCCGCCCCTGCCACCACCTTCCCACCCAGCCTCTGGGGGTGACTGATCTCATTAGCGTAGCCTTCTGTGTTTCTTTTTGCAAAATCAATCACATAAGTTTTCTTATTTCCTTTTCTTTCTTCCACAAAAAGTTACATGCTATAGGTACATTTTTGTACTTTGATTTTTTTCACTTACCAACAAATCCTGGATCACTCTATATCAGTTTATGGAGATTGTCTTCATTTTTTTAAAGTCTGCATGTTTGCTGAAGAATAAGACACACAGAAAATGGGGTTAGAAGTTAGGGACTTCTGGAGGGCTGGTTTCAGGGGGATCCACTTGATTCGTTTTGCTTGGTTTGAATGCTGCATAAGTGAGTTCTTTATGTTTGTGACATGTATCCACCTGGGTGTGTGTAGTAGTTTGTTCATGCATATTGCTATTTAGAATTCCATTGTATAAATATATGGCAATAGTTTTACCCATTATGTTGCTGATGGGCATTTGGGAATTTCCAGCTTTGTTGCTTTCTGGCTAGTGCCACTGTGCACGTTCTAGGACCTAGACTGTGTCTGGTACGCAGTGGGGAGCTGCTGGGTTATCAGGTACGCATATGTTCAGCTTCAGCAAATGCTGTTAAACACTTTTGCAAAGTGTTACTGTGCCCATTTACATTCCTACCAGCCACGTATAGGAGTTCCAGTTGCTCATTTCAATTCTTCTCCCAGTTCTAACATATGGGTTTTTTTTTCCCCACATCAAGCAATTCTGTGACATCAGCTGGGTGTCCCACAATTCAGTTTTGACTCTGTCGATCTGGAGATAGCATCAGATCCCCACAGGTTAGGTAAGGGCTCAGTCCTACAACATTGCTCGCCGCCACCCACTGCAGGCACCTATCACAAGTTCAGTGCTTCTGACCTACCAGCTCTCTACTCGAGGAGGTTCCAAAACCCTCTCCTTGGGTTCAATTAATTTGCTAGAGTGGTTCACAGAACTCAAAAAACATTTACTTACTAGATTACTGGTTTATTATAAAAAGACATAACTCAGAAACAGCCAGATGGAAGAGATGGGTAGGGTAAGGTATGGGGGAAGGGCACAGATCTTCCTTGTTTTCTGAGCTCCGCTCTCCCCACATCTCCACATGTTCCCCAACGCAGAAGCTCTCCAAACCCAGCCCTTTTGGGTTTTTAGGGAGATTTCATGACAAAGGCACAACTGATTAAATCCTTAGTCATCGGTGATTGAACTCAATCTGTAGCTTCCCTCCCTTCCCTGGAGGTGGGAGGGGGGAGTTGGGAAGGGTTGATGGGGGTGGGGGGTGGAACCGAAAGTTCCAACCCTTCAATTACACATGGTTAATTCCTCTGGTGACCAGCCCCAACCTAGAGGCTTTCCAAAAGTCACTTCAATAACAGAACAAAAGACACCTTTATTACTCTCCTCACTTAGGAAATTCCAAGGGTTGGAGAACTCTGTGCCAGGACCAGGACAAACACCAAATACATATTTCTTATTACAAAACACAATAACACACTCATCAATGCCAGACCAATAGCACTTTTTTCCCCAGTATCACCACCAAACTGCACCACCAAACCCCTGGAAGAAGCAACCTGGTATAATGCAAGGTCTCTGGCCTTGGAATCAGAAGACCTGGCTCTGCCAACCCTAAGTGGCTGAGTTGTGTGATCTTGACCCATCTAAGCCTCAGTTTTCTCATCTGTACAATAGGCATAGTGGCCATTGTCCTGCCTTTGCAGCAGACACATACTGGCACCAGGAGTGGTGGAGTCTGGCTCCTACTCCATGGGCATCAGACAGGGACACACTCACCCACATACCCGTCTTATCCCTGTTTCTGTCCTGCATCTTTTTCTTCCTTCAACAGCATCTTACGGACTCCCCCACCAGAAGGTTTCCCTGATCACCTCCATCTCTCTTCTCTATCGCTGAGGCAGGGCCTGGACCAGAAGGAGCAATGCATGGACGCAGGAGAGCACCCACTTGCACTTGGCATGCTCCATTGCCTGTGATCCTGTGATATGAGGCTGGTTCCTAGAGGGAGGTGGGTGTGGCCCTGCCTGCAGCGTCTCTGGGGCACTTTGTAAGCTGCTGTTCCAGTGCTCTTTCGTGCAGTGCTGGAGGAGGTCATCTGAGTGTTTGAGCAGATGAGAGATAGTCAGACTATCTTTGTGTGCTTAGAATGGCCAAAGGGACATGCAAACACCTGCCACGTGCCTGTGTGCCAATGAAAAAGGCACAGCGTCCCCAGGTGGGACTCCTGAATCCCCTCAGAACCCACAGGAGGAGCGCAGTCCTGTCTTCCCATCCCCCAGCACAGCTGTGCTGTTCTGATCTGAGCAAGTACAAGCCCAGCACCTCATTCTGAGGCGGCGCTGAGCCGTGGAGCCGTGCAGGCCCCGAGCAGGGCTCCGCCGTGAGTGTCCTCTTGAGGGCTCCAGATGCCCAGGGCCTGTGGAGAAGCTGAAACACAGACACAGACAACAATAAGGTGTGTTCCAGGAGAGGCGCAGATGGTCCCTAACTAGGAGGTTTATGGGTAATAGGAATGAGCTGAGTGTGAGGGCAGGTGTTCCAGGACCAGTCACAGCCTGACGCGGACACGGAGCTGGGGACCTGGGCAAGTTCATGGGATGAACGAAGAAGGCAGACAGGATAGATCACCAAGGGCCTTGGGAGCCTGGCTGATGAGGTGGGATTTGACCCCACGGGTAATGGCTGGGGGGCCCCTGGTGTTCTGAGAGGGGCTGGGACGGGGCGATATAATCAGAGATGACACGGATGCTCACCTGTGGACGATCCCTGGCCCACAGTCTCCCCAGCTACCTTCCGCCATTGAACTCCCTTCCTTAGGGACCCAAAGACTTTCCAGCTCCCAGAGGCCCTGTTAAAATAAAAATTCCGGATACCAGTTCAAACTCTGATGGGATCAGCGGCTCAGCCCAAGATCCTGAGCAGGCTCTGACTCCAGGGGCCGGCGCCAGACCGGGTTTGTGTGTCTGTGAGGGTGGGTGTAGGGGTGGGGCTGAGAGGGAACATTTGTTAACCGTCTACGGTGCCAGGCGGTACGTGACGTGCTCTACATGCAACCTCTCACTTACTGTTTGTAACAATCCTATGGGACCAGCCCCATCTCACAGATGAAGAACCCGAGGCTCCGGCAGGCGAAATTTTCTGCATAATGAGTCTGACCACAAAGCCTGAGCCTGTTATGAAGCCCCAGGTAGGTGTGTGTGAGGCAGCTGCAGGCGTCTGGTGAGACGGGAAGGGTTGCTTGGGCCCAGTGCCCACTTGGTCCTTGAGCTGCCTCCAAGTGTCCTTCCCCACGGAGCTGCCCCGGCGACCTCCCCAACTGGGTGTTCCTGCCCGAAGGTACAGGGTTGCAGTCTTCTCAAAGTACAACGGAAGATGTCAACAGGAAAAGGGAAATCGTGTTCAAATGAGACACAATTTTCTTGATGCCTCTGGAGTCCTCCCCTTAAGGGAGGACATACTGTAGTGTTTTGTGCTTTTAAAAAACACTGCCAAATAATTCCTCCAGCTGCCAAGTTTGTGAAACAATAGTTTCAACACTATCTCCAAGTCACAGACACTGGATGTCATGTCACACAGAGTGTTGGATTCACTAGCAGTTTATTTAATGAGCACTGACTAAGTGTCTGTCTGAGCCTAGCACTGTGCTGGGAACACTGGGGTATGTGAAACTCGGTCTGGATGTGCTATGGCTCCAGAGAAAGATGGACACTCTACCTTAGCAGCCGAGGCTTGGGGTGAGCGGCGATGAGCCCTGCAGTGAGGGGGTGGGCAAGGTGCTCGGAAGGATACAGGCCCCCCACCCGTGGGACAGAGTCAGGCAGGCAAGTGGCCTGGGCCAGGCCCTCAAGGAGCATGATGATTTCTAGAACCATGGGAGATGATGATGGTGGGGAAGGGGATTCCAGGTGCAAAGACTGACTTGAACAAAGGAAAGGAAAAGGACTAAGATGCCGGGAAAGTTAGGTGGTCCTTATAGAAGAGGGAGTGGGGAGATAGTCTCCGCCCTGCAATCCCACAGCAGTGCCCCCGCCTTAGTTTCCTTTACTCCGAGCCTCACATGCAACCTTTGCCATACTCTTGGGGTTTCCCACACAACCACGCTGTTTCTCACTGCTCGGCCTTTGCTCATGCTGTCCCCTCTTCCTGGGATGCCCCAACCCTTACCCCTTCTTCCCCTGCAGACACCTGGCCCTCAAATCCTCATAAAGCCTCAGCCTGAGATCAGCGCTCTCCTTGTGGCTTCAGCAGCACCACCCTGCCCCACTCCTTCCTGGTCACAATGTTGTTTTCTTGTCTGTCTTCAAGATGGCGAGTGACTCTGGGGAAGGAGCTGGGTGTCGAACCCGCCGTGAGCTGCGAATGGAGGGATGGTACCTGAAAGAGCTGGGAAAACTTCACGGCATCGCCTGTGCAACTGGGTCCATACAGAGCTTCTGCTTGCTCTGCAACGGAGTAAAAGTCACCTGTTTTTCATCAAGAGAGAAAATGAAATCAGAGCGCCATTAATTTCTCTAACCTGTTGCCCTCAAGCAGCATTCATACTCTGCCCCAGGGCCTAGAGGGTCCTAAGTGACCGTGACCCATTAGACCTTCTCTCTCTACGTGTGAGGCCACCTCCTCTCTGAAGCCTCCCTGGATGGCCCAGTCAGAGATCTTCAAGCTACAACTGGTCACTTCACTGGAACCCAAGACCCCTGGACATTCCTCTCCTCCCTGCTCCTTTAAATGGGGGTCTGGTGTTTCCCAGAACCCCACCAGCTCTCTCACCTCTCACTGTCCACTTTCTCTTTCTCAGTCTCTTCCACAACCCTGCCCCACAGACCAGCTACAAGTTCCTTTGCAGACCTCCCTCTCATTTTCCAAAATGGTGGCCCCAGCTTCATGCAGACATGTTCCTGTTTGACCTGCAGTGTTTTTAAAGAGCTTTAATTAGTTGCTTAACATTTGAAAACCAGCAGATTTCTATGAGTGAGTTCACTTTGTGATAATTTTTCAAGCTGTACACTTAGATTGCATGCACTTTTCTGTATGTATTCTTCAATTAGAAAAAATCTTTTAATCTGCAAATTTCATATTCAAAATCCAGATTTTCACTTTTTCTTGAACACCTGGAAGGCCTGCACTGCTGGATCTTTATTCTAAATGAGCTTTGGTTAGCAGCTGCCTCCTTCACAAAAGACACAGACTCCCTATTTTGCCATGGTCTCTGCCACTCTCTACCCACGACCACTTTCCTTATTTGTGTGCCTGCCCCTAGTATAGGCATTCAAGCCCATTCCTTTGTGTTCTCCAAACTTTTATTTCCCACTGCTTCCTGGATGTTCCATGAGTGCCTCCAACTTAGCACATCATGACTGAACTCACATCCTCCTTCTTTGCGCCTTAAACCTCCCTGCCTCCACTACCCCCAGTCCTAAAAGATGAATTGCAACCTACACAGTCACCTAAGGCAAAGGCCTGGGCATCTCTGGGACTCCTGTCTCTCCCTTGCTCTACTTACAAGTCACCACCAACACCAGTGATTCTGCGAACCTGCCCTCTGCCTGGGCCAAGCCGCTGACATCCCCCACCTCATGATTGGTCTTCCTGCCTCCACTCTTGTCCCTCAAATCTGCTGAACCCTCTGCAGCCAGAAAGATCTTTAAAATGCAATGTAATCATGTCACTTCCTTATTAGAACTTTTGATGGCTTCTCTTTCTCTTGGGGAAAAACTCCAAAGTCCTTACAAGGAAAAAAATCCATACTCTCTACAAGGGCCTCAAATCAGCCTGTCCCTCTCCCAGCCTCTTCCCACGCCCTCCCCTATTTTCCCTCCATACCATACATTCTCACCATGTTTCAGCTCATTACCCTCACATTTCTTCATTTTTTAAAAGTAAGAGGTACAATTTTTATACAGTAAGCTGTACACCTCTTCTGTTACAACTTGATTGATTTTTTTCTCCAATTTTTTTATCGTGGTAAAATATTTTACATAAAATTTACTATATTAATCATTTTTAAGCATACAGTTCAGTGGTGTTAAATGCATCCATAATGCTGTGTAACCATCTCCACCATCCATCTCCGTAACTCTGTCATCATGTGTAACTAAAACCCTGTACCCATTAAACAATAATTCCCCACTCCTGGGTCTTCCCAGCCCTCAGCAACCACCATCTACTTGCCATCTCTATGAATTTGACTACTCTAGGTACCTCACAAACTGGAATCATAAAGTATTTGTCCTTTTGTGACAGCCTTATTTCATTTAGAATAATGCCCTCAAGTTTCATCTATGTCGTAGCATAGAAAACCATTAAGTCACATCGATAACTCTATTTCCAATCCACCAACACAGGATTCAGTCTAGCTTCTCCCCTTTTCATATTTGCAGTGTCCTTCCCCAACAGCAAGAAATCTGGCTCCCACCATCCTCAATATATTTACTTATTGTTCAATCCCTCTAAACGTAGCCAGTCTCCTGACCCCAACGGCCGCCTCTTTGCTTGGCCATCTCCTTGCTCCGCCCCAAACTCCCTGCTGCCTTCAGCAAGTACTGGGGAAGGGGTAGGGGGTCCTAATGCCTTCTGGAGTGAATTATTCAATTATTTAGGAAGGAAGGAAGCAAGGAAGCAAGGACCATGCTGGGTTTTGAAGAGTGGGTGGACAGTTTCTGTGCATTTCTGCCCTATGTAATTAGCTGAAAGCACAGGGACTTGCCTTTCATGGCCCCCAGGGCTGTGACTTTGCCTCTGCTTCAGTGTTCCGGGGAGGCTCCTTGGCCAGCCCCTGGTGCAGGGAGGCCCACCAGACCATACTGAGCCAGTCTGCTCCAGCTCCACACTTGTAAGGCTGGATGATGGCTGGCAGCTACTGGAGGCAGTGATGCTGTCTTGGAACTGCCCAGGACTTGAACCCTACCCAGAAACCCTGGACCTGGCAGGGTCAGGCATGTTGCTGGGGCCTTGGACCTCCCCCAGCCAGCCAGGGGAACCTAGGCAGGCCGATCCCAGGAGGTCAGGCTGGAAATTGGAAGAATTTATAATTGACGCAGAAGCTCTTAGCAGAGTATAAACTCACCACCCCCGATGCATTTAAGCTACACTTTATAGGTCCAAATTGTTTAAAGGTTTCCCTTTCATCCCAGCCACTGGAATATGAAAGGTTTTGCCTGCAGTTGTGTCCCAGCCTTTCCACCAACACAGGGACACGTTGTGTGTGTGTCTGGTGGGGTAGGGTGGTGGCATTCTCTCTGTCCAAAAGAAGCCCTGGCTCAGGCCCACCACCAGGTTTTATCCACCCTTGGCAGCCAGGCCAACCCATGCCCAGCCTGCCTCCCAGTCCAGGGAGGCCACAGGCAGGAGAACACACTGAGACCTGCCATGCACCTTCAGGGGGCAGTGGAAAGAACCTCCACCCTTAGGGAGCTCAGAGCCCCACCTAGGCAGGGAGTAGAAGCCCTGCCCTGTACCCCCAGAGATGCCCTGCTGGCGAATAGGCTGAGGGAGCAGGCAACTGCAGGTGCTGAAGCAGGGAAGGTGAGGATGATGGAAAACCTGGCAGAGAATCCCCAGGAAGGCAGGCCAGGCTTTCCGACAGGCTGCTGGGGTACATTTAGGTGACCCTGAACCTTATACAATTTGGAGGGCTCTGTAAGAAAAATAATACAAAATTATGAATAAAAATTGATACAGGATCTTGGAAGATGTCCTGAAACTTAAGCTTCACTAGTTAACCTGGAAACCTCCTGGAAACCTCCCAGCCAGTCCGCACCTGGAGACTCCGGGCTGTTTATGCCTCCCCAGGCCTCAGCCCCTCAGGAGGGGCTTCAGGACTAGCTAAGGAGCCTCCTCTATGTTCCAGAGCAGGTACTTCTGTTCATTTTTCTGTCTCCCCTTCTAGAGTTCCTAAGGGCAGGTACTGTGTCTTCCTTACACTGTCTCTAGTAGAAAGTGCTTAATAAGCATTAATAGAACAAACTTAAAAAAGGAAAGAAGTAACAAGATTTCGCTTAGTGGAAAGGTATCTTAGAATTTAATTGTGAATCTCAACTACCCATCCTCCATTTTACAGATAGGGAAACTGAGGCTTAGGGAGGGGAACTACTTGCCCAAAGAGTAGTAAGAGCAGGGGCCTACATTTGGTCCTGGTCTGCCACAGTCCTTGTCCTTTCCCCTCGTGGGTCATACCGAGGGGTGGGATTTCAGGCAGGAAGGGGAGGCTGGAGGAACCGTGTCCTACCAGAAAGGAGTCTGGTGGAGGCCGGAAAGGGGAGTGTGGGAACCAGGTGGGAAGGTGGGGGATGGGAGCAGGTATGGGACACACAGTCAAGAAAGAAGCAAGATGGTAAGGAGCCAACTGGAATCCAGCTGGGGGACACCACCTCCCCTCTCTTAGAAAATTGTGACCTGCTGTGGCTCTGAGGTCAATTTAATTCAGAAAATTTGAACCAACATCTCCTGAGTGGCTCCCGTGCATGTGGGCCTGGGCTGGGTGCTGGGGAATCAGACTGATTCCTACCCCAAGGTGGCGGGGTCTGGAGGGCTGGGGCTTGAAGTAACTGCTGTCACACTCAGCAGAGGGCATCAGGAGGCCCAGCCAGGGTGCCAGGAGTGTTCAGAGGAGGCGTGATCCCATCTGGTCACAAAGTGGCTTCATGTGGGAGGAGGTTTAGAGGAAGGGGAGAGGAAGGGGGCCTATGGCACTTGGAAGTGAGTGTACAGTACTTTACAGTTGACAAAGCATGTCAGTATGTGTAGCTGTCCCTAAGTGCAGGTAGGAAAGCAGAAACAGCTGTATTCCCTGCATGGGAATACAGGGCACAGGACCTGGCAGACAGAAGGTGCACCCCACTTACCACGTACAAATTAAAATAAAGCTAGTTCTAAATCACAAAACAAGGATAAGGAAATTCTACAATGGTCTGAGTTTTTCCATTATGACTCTACAGTGATTTTTTAAAATGGGTCATTTCTCCAAAACTTCTCATTTGGGGCGTGCCCTGCTTTGCTGGTGCCAAGGCACTTAGGAGACCTGGCCCGTCCAGCCCTAGGTTGGTGACTCCACCTCTTACTGACTCCAGTGTGGACTCCTGGAGACAGGACCTTGGAAATGCAGAGAGCTGCTCAGCTGAGAGGCCCAGCAGGCCTGAATTTGAACATGACATCACCACTTAGCTGCCATGTACAGTCAGGTTAGCCACTGAGTCTCTCCGAGCCTCAGCTTTCTTATCTCAATAAATGGACTCATAGTAGTTACATAGTGGGGCTGGGCATGAGGGGAAATGAAATAAAGAAAGCTCTAGCCTAGCACAGGGTCCTGCGCACAGTGGGTGCTCAGGGAGTCCGGGGCGGGCCCTTAGCTTTCTGCAGCTCCAGCCAGAAGCAGGCTTGGCCTCAATGGAGTAGAACCTGGAAGCCAACTGAGTTAGTTATGGGGGGTCAAGCGGCAATGACCAGGCCTGGGAGCCAGGTCTTCCCCACACGTGACCCAGCCGGGCGGCTCAGCCTTGATTCTTGGCCTAAGATGGGCCTTCAGCCCTTGGACCTGCCCCTCTCTCCTCCCGGCCACACTGAGGGGATTGGTCAGGAAGTGTGGACAATGGGCTTATTGTTCTCAGAGTAATGGCTTTGGAACTGGAGACCGCAGGGGTGGGGCGGGAGTGCTGTGCTAGGGAGCTTTTTCTGAGGGAAACAAACTCCAAGGTGCCCCTCCCCCGCGCTCCTGCCCCCACCTTCCCTCCGCATTTCCCCGCCTTGGCCCACCCCCGGCCTTCACACCCTCCCTCCGGGAGGATAGCCCCAGGCTGCCAGAACCACTCTGCCTGCACCCACCCGGACCAGGAAGTGCCTGGAAATTTGTGTCCCACAAGGACTGGCAGTGCAGACCTGTGGACACCTCACCCTCTTACCACTGATGGGGACAATGCCGTGGTGTCCCCAGAAGCTCCCCATGGGACTGGGCCAAAGTCACCCTCTGAGCAGCTTCCCTCGAATCCGCGCTCTTACTTGGCATCTTCTCTTTGCTTCCCTGCCTCACTTCCCTGTTCCTCTGCAGGGCGTTCTCCTTGAGAGCTTCCTGGTAAACCCCTTTCACACAGCTCACTCAGTCGGCCTCAGGGGAACACCAGGCTAAGCGCAGCAGAGGGAGGAGACCGGGAGAGGTCTGTCACCTGACTGGCTTCTGGGAGCTGTGTGTGCATGTGTGTGCCCGGCTGGCCTCTGTCCTTGGGGAGGGGCAGGGGTCGGGAGGAGGAGGAAGGGGCTCACTCACTTGTCTCCTCTGCAGCCCCGGAGTGGACAGAGGTGCTGACTGAGCTTTCTGCTGGTACAGAGTGGGCTGTGAACACAGGCCCATGGGGGCCACGGCTGGGATTTTCAGATGGCTTCCTTCTTCAGCAGAGGACTTCTTGGGGAGAGTCCAGGAGCCACTGCCTGTGGCGTGGAGCAGGTCACATCCACCCTACAGGTGTTAGGCCGGCCGCAGGAGGCAGGCGGGGCAGGTGGAGCTTTCAGGGACCCTTCACAAATCCTTGGCTCCTTTCCCAGAGCCCCCATTTTAGGGTGAAAGAGAAGAATAAATTGTGTTCTACATGCCCAGCAACAAAGGCCAAGTGGCTGAATGGTGGTAATGAACAGCGTGACCAAGGAGTGGAGAGATAAGCAACCTGCCTGAGGCTGGAATGGGAGCCAGAGACAGTGAACACGGTCCCTGCGGAGAATGAGCCGCCCCTCCTCCAGCATAAACTGGCCACAGGCCTGAGGGCGGGGAGCCTGCGGGCTGCCAGGGTGAGGCAGGCGGGGAGGTGGTTAGGGGCTGCCCATTAAAGCCACCATGCACCGAAAGGAGACCCTCCATGATCTTAAAACTTTGCCAGCACTCCCCAGAGAGGTTAGCCAGGATGTGGGGGGGGGGGGGGTAGGTGGGGTTATCAGATAAAATAGAGGACTTTCAGTTAAATTTGAATCTCAGAGAAACAACACATAGTTTTTAGTATAAGATTGTCCCCAATACTGCATAGATTGTACTTAACACTAAAAAATTATTCATTACCTGAAATTTAAATTTCCTGGGTATCCTGTCTTAATAAATTTTTTCTAAATCTAGCAACCCTAATGGGGAGCAAAATGGTTGAAGAAACAGGATGTTTATCCGAGCAGCCAGCAGACTCTGGGGGGACGGGTGCATCGGCTTCCCATTTCAGAAGGGCTGTCCGGGGAGAGAGTTAGAATCAGAAGACAGAAACAATTGCATTTTGAAATAGCAGTTATATGGTCTGTGCCAGAAGACAGTAAGTGGCAGAAAGAAGATACAGTGCAGGTCGCAGGCCTGGCTCTGCCTCCTGCTTCCATGCAACCCCGAGAAAGTTCTGCCTCTGGGTCTCAGCCTTCCCCATCTGTGTTCTCCATGGACATGCCCTCTGACCCCACAGGCCCTGCATCCGCACCAGCCCAGTTTGTATCCTTATTCCCGTCACATTTCTCTGCTGAGTTTCTGGAACACGGCCTGCTGAGGATGCAGAAACCAGTGTGTCTCCCTGGTTCTCCTGCCTGTGGACATGGGAGCAGAGAGGATGAAGCAGAGCTCTAAGACCATGCCCAAGGGGCTCGCCCTGCTGCTCAGACATAGCCTTGCAAGGCTAAAGCTCCATTTAGCCCAGCATCTGGCGACTGGGCAGCCCTGGGCCCCTGCCTGAGGGGAGATGCTGCTGAGTGGCCATTTGGCTTCAGAATCCAACCCCAGTGGAGGCTGAGGCCCATCCCTCTGGCCCTGGAAGGCTCTGCCAGCTTAGCCCTGTTGAAGCCTCAGAGTAGATTTCCCAATTCAGGCCTTGCTGGCCAGAACCTGCAGCCATCTGGAGCCCAGGCCCAGGGCTAGAAGGGCACTTGTGGGCCATTCACACCAACCCCTCCCCAATATGCACAAGGGGAAACCAAGGCCCTGCAAGAGGAAGACATTTGTCCAAGGCCAGTCCAGGACCCCATGGCCAAGCAGGTCTCCCAGTCCCTGCTCAGTGCTCAGCGGCCTGCCACACATGACCCTGAGCCTCAGAGTCAACTTACATTTACTGTGCTAGGCACCCCCAGGAACACATAAACCACTGGTAATCCGGCAGATATGTCCCAGCCCCTGCTGTTTTTTTGTCCCTAGGCACACAGGAGGTGGAAGGGGCTCACAGAACTGCAGGTACTTGCCTGAAGCTGGTGAGTGGCAGGGCTAATGTTTAACCCCAGGTCCCCACCTGCAGATTGGCTGCTCCCTCTGTCCTCTCCTCTGTTTGTCTGGACACCCAGCTCTCTGCTGCTGGGTTTCCCCAAGGCCTCCCAGCCTTGCCCCTCAGGAGCCCTTCTTTCACCGCTGCCTTTCTAACTCCCCTCCAGCGCTGTGCCTCACTGCAGGCCCACCTTTCACCCCAGGGCTCCTGGCATTTGCACAGCTCTCTGTAGTTTACAAAGCCTGTCCCAGTATATTATGTCATGTTGGCTTCCCCAGCTGAGAGTCCAGCCCCAGCGGGGAGCACCTGCGCCTCTCGGGCAATTATTCGTGAGAGGCCAGAAGGAGCATCCATGTGCAAAGGGTTCCTTGTAAAATGTCAGGCTGTTCCCAGCAAACAGCAACAGGCCCAGATCCAGCTCAGCTGTGGCGGGGAGGATCCCAGAAATTAAGGCCTCCCAGGCTGCAACTCAGCACCTCTCTCCCCTTGCAAGCATCATCCCACTTCTCAGCCCCTGCACGGAGAACGGAAGAACGGAAGAACGCCTTGCTCATTAGCCGCCCTGGGAGCTGCAGATGTGAGCTCGGCCGTCAGGCTGTCATTCCTCATTCCTCCTGCCCCAGATCACCGTGAGGCCAGGCATGCGGTCCCTTGGCCCCTCTTTGTTCCCACAGGGCTCCCGGCCCCTGCAGACCTGTGCCTGCTCCAGAAGGGCCCTGGCCAAGGATTCCTGACCAGCAGGGCAGGACTCAGTTTCTCTTTAGTAAGTCTTTCCTTATCAAGCTTTCTCTAGTTCTCCAGGGACCCATGTGCCCAGAGTGGAGGTGCTTTTTGCAAAGTCCTGGCTCAGCACTGAGTACACAGGACTTTGAGTGAAAAGACCTAAGCTGAACTCCCACATCTGCTTTTGAGGGCTGCCGTGTACAGCCACACAGGTTGCATATGACCTGGCTGTTCAAAGTGGGGTCCAGAGACCAGGCAACAGCCACATCGCCTGGGAGCTTGTTAGAAATACAGAATCTTGGGCTGTACCTCAGAGTGACTGAATCAAAATCCATTTTAACGAGATCCCTGGGTGATTCAAACACTAAAGCTTGAGAATCACTGACGTGCAATGGTCCCGGGGAGCATCGCTCACACAGGCTGTGGTGTAAGGGACATCCCTGGAGTCGCATGACAGGCCGGCCAAGCTCGGGCAAATCCTCTTTGGGTCTCATTTCCTGGCCAGCCAAATGGAGATAAGTACGCCTCTCCCCCAGAAGTGTGGTGCTGCTGGGACGAGGAAGGAGACGGCGAGGGCTAGTGCCCAAGGCGGGGGCTCAGGCGAGCGCCCCTGCCTCTCCTGGGAGGGGAGCTTGGGAATTCTTACCACACTGAGGGCTTTTAGGAAAAACAGGATCCTGAGGTTGAGGAGCTAGAAAGGATCTTAGGGAATCCTCTGCTCAAGCAGATACCCAATTTCCACTTACCAATTTTACAGATGATTAAACCGAGGAAAGAGAGGTGAAATAGCAAACTCATGGTCAGGGGCTGAGCTGGGGCTGGAGCCCAGGGCCTTTTTCACCTGCTGCCCCAGAAGCCCAGGCAGTCTCCTAAAGCTGTTCTTGCAACTTATCCATCTCTGCCTGCCTTCAGCGCCTCACAGAGATAAACTCGAGGGAACTGGGTCAAACCTGAATCTTCCTTACAACAGAAAATCTAAGCAAATAAAAGGACAGCCCTCAAGTAGGGGGACGCCAGCATCGATGAGACCACTGGCTACTTCCTTAGCACTTGGAGTGTAGCCAGGCGTTGTGCTGGGCGTGGGAAACAAGATGAAGCAGACACCGTTCAGTCCTTGCTCCCCATCCGGGAAGGACGCACCACATAAGCGCCAGGAAAGCTAACAGTCAGTACAAGGCCCTGGTGGTAAGTCTACCAACTTGATGTGTTACTAGGGGGTTTTAAGAGTTTGAGAAATTGTTGGGTGGAGCAGACATGGAAGATTCTAGAAGACACTGGACTGGAAAGGCCTGAAGGCAGGTGGAGGTAGATGGAGAGGAACCGAAAGCAATGAGTCCAAGAGTGGACCTTTGCAGGTGCGTTTAAGGGACAGGGGCTGGCTTGATGCATCTGGAGCTGAAGTGTCTTGGTCCCTTCAGGCTGCTACAACAAAACACCAGAGACTGGGTGGCTTACAAACAAGAAGTTGATTTCTCAGAGTTCTGGAGGCTGGGAAGTCCACGGTCAAGGCAAAGGCAGATTTGGAGTCGGATGAGGGCCCACTTCCTGTTTATAGACGACGTCTCCTTGCTGTGTCTTCCCACGGTGGAAGGGGCGAGGGAGATCTCTGCTCCCTGGGGTCCCTCTTATAAAGGCACGAATCCCATCCTTGAGGGTTCCTCCTCATGCCTAATCACCTCCCAAAGGCCCCACCTTCAAATACCATCACATGAATGTGGTGTTGGGGCAACACACACATGCATTCAGACCATAGCAAGAGGTCAGGAAGCTTTTTCTGCAGGTCGTTTCTGATTTAGGGGCGGGATAAAGGATGGGCTGGAAAGGTAGGCTGGGCTTGCAACAGGCAGGGCATTGCACACCAGGTGAGATAATCTGGTCTTCCTCCAAACCTGCGTCAGATAGTGGGAGGCTGTGATATTCAGACATTTCTAGATCAGAGTCCTCTTCTAAGACACTTTCTTCCTAGATGAGTGGCTCTCAAGATCCCGGAAAGGGGATCCAGGATTGTGTCTTTCACTACAAGGGTGAAGACCGAGGGTGGAAGGATCTGGGGGACAAAACTGACAGCCTGAGATACCTATGGATCATCTAAGTGGTTGAATTAAATCACTGAGGTTATTGGATATTTGACTCTGGAGCTGAGAGCTGAAGATGGAGGTAGTATTTTAAACTCCAGGAAGAGACAAGCCCATTCAGGAAATGAACGTAGGGAGAGAAGAGAATGAAGCCTAGGACAGAGCTCTGAGGCACTGATCTAGGGGTCAGCTGAGGACCAGGAGAGCCTGGAGAGGCAAGAGGAAACCAGCAGACTGTGATGCCCAGAAGCCAAGAGGAAAGAGTGACCTAAGAAGGGAGTGACATCTCCGCCCAGCACTGCTGAGAGCTTGGGAGAATGAGGACAAGAAAGTGTTTGTGGAGGTCCCTGGTGACCTTACAAAAGCAGATGAGTGAGGAGGTGGGCGTGGGAGTCGGAGAGAACGGAGGTGACGCAAACAATTCTTTGGGGGAACGTTTTCACCTTGCAAAACGGATGAAATTAAGCATTAGTCATAGGAAAGGATGAGGGATTGAACTAAATTCCACACCCTCCTATGAGTGCCCACACTATCTCAGGAACAGGGCCTGGCACCAAGGATACAAAGATGGGAAGAGACAGGCCCAAATAAGCACTCATCCACATCCGAACAAGGTGTACACGGTAAGTGGAGATAGCCAAAGGGATGCTGGAGCCACAGATTCTGTGTCTGGGGGTCAGAGAAAGCATCCCAGAGTAGGTGCTATTTGGCCTGATGCTTGCAGGTGAGAAAGATAGAGAAAGAAAAAGCTTGCAGAGGGGAGGGTATAGCTCAGTGGTAGAGCACATGCTTAGCATGCATATAGGTCCTGGATTCAATCCCCAGTACCTCGATTAAACAGATAAATAAATAAACTTAATTACCCGCCCAACCCTCCCCCACCCAAACACACACACACACACACACACACACACACACACACACACACACACACACACACAGAGAGAGAGAAAAGGCTTGACAAGCAGTGGGAAAGAGGATTTCAAAAAGACAGAGTTAAGGAAGAACAGGGAGTCTGGGGACCTTGGGGACCAGCAAGTGATCTGATGCGGCCTGACAAGTGGTGGTGTTGATGGGACACAGGGAGTGACAGGAAACACCTTTAGAGACATAAGCTGGCCATGATGGAACAGGCCTCTGCACCTTTCCAAGAGACTGAAGTTTGTAAAAAGGGAGAAGGGGAGGAAAAACACCTGCTATGTGCCAGGCACTGACCTGCTACCTTCTATGCTCTTGTACATGGGTTTTGCAGTATAAGACACCCGAGTTCAGATCCTGGTTTGCAAGGTGTGACAGCTATGCGGCTTTGGGTCCTTTAACCCAGCAAGTCTGTTTCACCTGTAATGGGGAGAGGATAATGCTTATCATACAGAATTATCACAAGGCTTAAATGAGACGATACAAATAAAAGCCACCACCAGAATGATAATTCACAATAGAGTGATATTTGCAAGATTATGCTCGCATTTTAGAAGGCTTGCTTTTGTTGGGGAGTGCAGACAGAAGGCAGGGGCACTGGGGAGGGGACAAATGGGAGGCCAGTGAAGAGCTACTGTGGATCTAGTTAGTAAAGATGACAAACAAAACAATGAACTACTGTGAGAGCCCAGAAGAGAGCCAAGTGCTGAGGCCTGGCCTGGGGATGGTGAGGAGGGCCACTACATAGGGGGTGCCATGGCTGAATGAGGGGGGTTTCGGTGAATCAGGGGACTGTGGTGGGAGTAGGGCAGAGGGTGAGGGAGAGCTTTGGAGAATGACAGGTTCTCTGGCTTGAGTGGGCATTGGGGCTCTTAACTGAGCTGGCAGATGCAGGAGAAAATGTGGGTTTGGGGAGACTATTTAATTTTGGCCAAATTGAGTTTGAAGATTCTGCAGAATGCCAGATGGAGAGGGCCTGAGGGACCCAGAAATAGAGATCAGGAACTCCGGCGAGGAGGGGCCTGGAGACTCAGATCTGAGCTGTCAACATGTAGGAGGCAAAGCCTAGCTCCTGGAGAGAGCGGGCCAAGGTCCAGACGGTGTCTGAGCAGCGGGGCTTCCAGAAGGTCCCTGAGAACCCAGTTTTAAATCAGGTGGGAATAATCCAAGCCACAGCGCACACAGAACTTTATGTTTTATTAGAAACCTCAGGTTCTTCAGGTATTTTGATCTAGACCCCGAGATTCAGAGCCAGAAGGATCATCGAGTCTTTTCTTTATGCAGCACCTTTCAGGGCCAGGCACTAAAATGCCTGAATAAATAAATGGAGAGAAGAGAAAGCTGCTTTCCAAGAGCAGACGTGGAAGGAACAATGAAGTTACAAAATCACAGCAGAGACACAGTCTTATCGGTGGGCTTCACAGTCAACCCAAGTCCCCCAGGTTTCAGTGGAGAGATGGCCTGGAGACGTTGCAAGGTGATACAGAAGTGGTCTGGTTGGGAATAATAAATGGGGGTCTTTGTAGAACCCAGTCGAATGTTTTTCCACATGACGTTGTATGTCAACAGCCTTTCAAGTTATGTGGGGCTAAAATCCCCGTGTTACAGTGAGAAAACTGAGTCTCCAGGAGCTGAAGAGACCAACTCCAGCAAGTGGCCTCCATGGGTGTGAACCCAGGTTTCCCGGCTCCGTCCAAGCCTTGTTTGGCCACCTGGGCTGAAGGAGGGCTGGCAGTCAGGGCCAGAGGTGCCTGGGGACTGGGGCCCACGGTTGCGGGGGGATGGAGGAGAGAGGCACACCACTTCAAGTTCAAGATGCTAGTTTTGCAGAGTGTAAAATTACTGCCCAAGTCCCAGAGAATAAACAGAGTTAACACTCCATTAAATACAATGGACTTTCAACGTGAGCTTGAGACGTGCCCAGATTGAAACTAGCTGAGCAGGAGCTGGCCCGTGAGTAAAATGTATCACACGCGCTGCCTTAACGTTTCCAAAAAAGAAAAATCCACTGCGGGAAGAAGAAAGCGCCAGCAGCAGCTCTGCAGGCTCGGGGCTGAGGATCCGGTAATGAAGTCTTTCTGGAAGGTAAGGAAGGGCTGTGTGCTGTGTGCTATTTTTAAACACGCTGGAGCAGCACATGTATTCCTACCCCGCGCACTTTCTCCAGCAGAGGAGGGGCCCGGGGGATGCAGCCAGGAATTTAGATGCTGTTTATTGTATTTCCTTTTATCAGTCAAATGATTTTCCTATTTCCCACATAGATAAAGATCTTCCGCTTACAGCTCCAGCTTGTTGACCTTGTCAGGACTGCTGTGCAGGCTGGAAATTGGTCCCAGAGAGAGAAGGGCATTGTTGTTGGGGGTTTGTTTGGCGGGTTGGGTTTTTCTTTTCCCAGCAGGGAGGAGATCCGTTTACAAAAAAAAATTTTTTTTTCTAAAAACCTTCCAGAAAACAAAAACTGATTGTTTTGTGCCTTTTAGTAAAACTGCAAGGTTGTCCAAACAGTTTGGTTCACCAACCACCCTCTGACCCCCACCTGAATATCTCCACCCTATCTTTCACCATCTCTCACACACACACACACACACATACACACACACACTCTCTCTCTCTCTCTCTCTCTCTCTCTCTCTCTCTCTCTCTCTCTCTCTCTTTCTCTCTCTCTCTCTCTCTCTCCTGTGGCAGCAGGCCCGACCCCGGGCCCCTGGGACCGCTGCTGAGCGGCTGTCTTGGCAGGCGGTGGGGCAGAGGGGGCGGCAGCTTGGTCTCAGCTTGTAAGCTGAGCCAGTCTCTCCGAGATGCCGGCTCTAGAGGCCCCTTGGAGATGCCAGCCTGCCTGAGTGGGAGCAGTTACAGCTTCCCCCTGGCTGGAAGCCCTGAGCCAGCAAGCCCTCTAGAAGCCGCATTCCCAGGCGAGGGAGTGGCCACAGGGGCTGCTGTTCGGCGGGCTGTCTCCTCCGGGCAGGCCGCCCTCTTTGTCTCGCCTGGGCCTGCTGGCCAGATTCCCTGGCTGGAGCCAGCCGACGGTTCCTCACCTTCTCGGAACGGGACCAGAAGATGCTGCTGGAGGCTGGGCTTTTATTATAAATCCTCTTCATTTCTGGCTCGTTCTCAACCACAAAAACATAAAGAGAGCCAGCTAGATGGAGGGAGTTCGGCCCCTCGCAGACTCAACGTTTGAATAGCGAGGAGCTGCAGACCCCTCCACACAGCGGGTCAGCTGTGGATTCTGAAGCCCCGGGTCCTTCCCCGTGTGGCGGTGCTTCCTGGCCGGGACAGCAGAGGGCACTGGCTGCCCTGACAGCCCTTCTGTCACTGCAGCTCTCCCACACATCTGGAAACGGGCTCTACCACTCTCTTACGAAATACTGGACGAGGATCTGTCTGTGTGAGATTTGCTGGCACCCGAGAGACCACGCATACACATCAAGAATTCCACTTTCTCATTAGTACGACTTCCCCCTCCAAGAGCCCTTGTGGAATGTGGGGAATTTGTCTTGCCAAGGCAGCCAGCACATCTGAGTCTTGGGCTCGGTCTAGCCTGGGTGGAATGTTTGGAGGGACCACCTCTGGTCTACACCCTTTGCCCTTCCCTCCCACGTGGAGGGTGAAAAAGAAAACACAAGAGTGGGACCTCCCAGGTCCTCCCACCAGGGGAAGACAGCTAAAAAGGTTTGGCCTTGCCCTTTCATGCCTTCTGAAGAGAGCAAATGCCCACATTTCCAGGCCCTTGAGAAACAAGATCTAATTCTAAGAAAGCATCTTCCTAAATTACAAGCAATTAGACATTCCAATGCGATATGCAGCATGGAACTGGGAACGGAGAAACTGGGTGGAGGAGGGCAGAGCTGGAGCCAGGGAAGAGGCCTGCTCCCTAGACTTCTGAAAGCTGCATGCATTTAAATGTCCACATTTTCCTGCAGAAGCCAGCAATCTGTACTTCTGTTGGCCAAACAACACAGCAGTCTAATATGGTGTGGGAGAAATATGTTACATTCTTCTATGAACAGAATGTTAACACCACCTAGAATCAATATTTATATCCAAGAACACAATGACTTGGCTTGTTTTGTGCTGCCATAGGTTTAAGCAAGGGAAGGGACATTTGGAAGGAGCTGGGAGGTCCCCCTCCTCCTGCCCAAAAGACAGACCCACCAAGACAGACCAGATGGGGCTTAGGCATCTAAAGGTTTTCAGCCTCAGAGACTCTGCTCTGCTCATTCCCTTCCTGCCCCTGCTGCCCTCTGTCTCTTGGGACTGCAAGAGGAAGCCAGAAAGCAGCAAGTGGGGCAGGAATGCTCCGTGAGGTCCAGAGCATGAGGCAGCATCCTGCCTGCGGGACAGTCAGTGAGGACCATGCTGGCGGGTGAGGGGCAGACTTGCATCCTGGCACTTCCTACTGCACATCAAAGTAGGAGCTGATACAGCTTTACATAAATCCTCAGGTGAGAGGCTTCTGGGGGCTGGAAAACAAGGAACAGAGTACGATGACACTGTTTCTTTCATGCTGGTAATATTTTTTGGCCGGGCACTTACCCTCATCTGAGACAGCCATTGTGACATGGAAGTCAGTCTCCTCTCCTCAGAATGCTGTCTATCCCTCTAGAGGCTTTTGGGAAACTCCATCAGCCTCTTTAGACTGGTTCGTTCCTTAATGCTGTTTTTATTTTACCGCCTTTAGAAGCTTCTGGGCCTGCAGCCTGGAATCAGTGACTTGCTCCTTGCATGTAAATTCCTTACCTAATAATAAAAAATAAACCACCAATCACACAAAAACCTTTCTCCCTTTCCCAGAAGATTTAAGTTTGCTTGCACCAGAGCATCTAAAAATGCGAGAGTCCTCTTCTTGTGGACTGAATTGGTCTCTCGGTTTGCAGAGCAAGCAGGCCTATTTCGTTCTCAGATTAGACACTGAAGGTTACCACTTTCAACAATAGCACTTGTCTCTCTCATTAAATGCCTGCAGCTCATTATGGTGTAACCTGCAGAAAAGTCTTTACTGCTTTAATAGGCATGATCTTTAGAAAAGATCCTTTGGCTTATGTCTAAGATCGAGATGCGATTAAGCTTGGCCCCATTTAGCTGAGGGTCAAGTTTTCAGGATATAGCAAAACCCCTTCTTTGCATGATCACAGTTTATAATTTTCTGTTATCCATAGCCCTTTTCCCTGTGTTGTTAGCATGTTCAGTTGTTGCAATCCCTGTTATTTTCATCCAGTTCTAAGAAACGAGTAAATATCCCAATCGTATTTGCTGTAAAATCAGCCACGGTAAATAGATATTACTTCACGGTAAGGCACTAGCATGTTTAGAATCTTCTTTATAGATGCAAAGCTCCTTCTGCAGAAATTCCATGCAAGAAACCTATGTAAGTTAAATGCTCTGAACCATCCGATTTAAGTCAACAGAAAAGTTTCACCTGCGTCCAGATGCTGTTTCTGGTGCCAAGGGCAGGAGAAAAGAATAGTCCAAGTTGGTGGTAGGGCCAAGGATCCAGCAGTGAAATCTTTAGTCAGGGTGGTAGAGATTGGCCGGGGTCTAACTTTTTGCCTGCAGAGCATGGTTAGGGTCTGAGACAAAAGGGTTAAAACAAAAAGCCTTCTTGGGGGTCTTTAGTAAATGTCACCCCAAGTCCAGACTTCTCTTTTGAGCTTTAGAATTGTCAACATAGATGCTTACTTACACCTACCTTCCTACATCTCAGATGAACATGCCCACAAGGATCTCTGACTTCCAGCCAATCCTGCCTGCCCCAGTCTGCTCCTGCTCCAGCCCACCGATCTCAGGAAACAGTGCCCCATGTATCTGTTTGAAGTCTGAGATTCAGCTGCATCTGCTTTCTCTCCCTCCCTCTTTCCCACCTCTAGCGCATCACTCATCCTGTTCAAAGAGCTTTATTCCGTCCCCTTCTTCCCTTCATCTTGTCTGCAGCAGCCTCAGTCCGAGCTCCCAGCACCTCTCACGGGGACCACAGCCACTGCCACACCTGACCTGCCTACTTCAATGCTGGCTCCCCACAACCTACTCTGCACAGAGCGGCCAGGAGAATTTCTGAAAACCACAAATTGGAGTATATCACCCCCTCTCTGAAACCTTCAATGCTTTCCTCCTGCACTTCATATCCAGAATCCTCTGGATGGTTGATGAGACCTCATATGGTCTGGCTCCTCTCTGCCTCTTGCCGCTCCTCCCCTCGCAGTCTCTGCCCCATTCCCTGCATTTCCATTCGGTTCCTTTAAAGCGTCCCTGAAAGCTGCCCTTTGTGTTCTTTTCCTGACTCTTTACCTAAGTCCTACCACTTTTTAAGTCTCAAATGTCACTTCCTTGGAGAGGAGGCCTTCCGTGACCCCACGATCTAAAATGGTCTCGCCTCCCTCCCCTGTTTCTGCATTTGAACGCAAATGGTAATAGTCTCTCTGTTTTGCCCTGTTTCATCATGTGGCTTCCACTGGACAGTAAGACCCAGGACAGCAAGGACCAGGCCCGCTTTGCTGGGTTCCTCGAGTCTACCCCAGAGGGGAATTAAATCTCAGTTGAGCAAATGAATGAAACTATACTGCAATGTGGACAGCTGCTTAAAGGGTTTACGCTGCCTTCTTGGTGAACCTACCTGCCTGGTCGGACCACATGGTACCCCAACAGTCCTCCTTGAGAAGGGTTTCTCATGGAGCATTGGGGGAAACCACGCCAAATTCCCAAATGTTTCTCTAATCTGCTCCTTTACCGCCCGCACTACAGGCTCTTCTGACCTCTCGACCTGAGTATTTTGACAGTCTCCTAGCCAGTCTATCTCCACACTGCCTTGACTTCAGGAATCTGGCAAGGACCAAGAGCTGCAAACATGGATGGGGAAGAAATTACATCTTGATTTTCATAAACCTCTAACTGAAAATTTGCACTTCCTTTGATTATAAATGTTGGCAACAAGCCCCACAGCATTGGCAGGACCTGTGACTTTGGCAGCAAGAGAATCACAGATGTTTTTACAACACATTACTGCTGTTGCAGATGTTGAAATATCTTTTATGATCACTGCTACTTTAAAATTATGGTTCTTATTAGAGCTGCTGCTAGATTATGTAATTTGATCCTTTAGTAAGTTCCCATAAAACTCATTTTAATATTAATATTTTGATAGCTGTTTTTCAATATAGTTGCCTTGGTAATGCTATGCATTTTATTTTCTGCACTTCAAAACATTCTGAGAAGGGTTCACAGGCTTCATCAGATTGCCAAAAGGGTTCATGGCAAAGAAAAGGTGAAGGACCTCTGGTCTAGTTTTTCTTCATCTCTCATCACTGCCTTGCAAAACCAGCCTGATGCCTTCCCTTGGCTGCAGGATAAAAGCTAAATCCCTTTGCATGGCATTCAAGGCCCATTTTTAATCCATTTTCAAAAAAAAACCTTATTATCTTCATTTTTTATCAATACACTGGATACAACCTATGTTCCAATCACACTAAATTACTTGAGTACACCAAAAATGCACTCATGTCTCCAGGTCTATTTTTAGTTTCTCTTAAAGAACTACTCTTTTTTTGTTTTGTTTTGTTTTGTTTTGTTAAGGCTTACCTCAAAATGTTACCCTGGTAAAGCCTTTTGACCTTCCCCAAGTACAATCGTGGAATCTTTCCTTTGTATTTTCCAGAACACTTTACTTGGAGCTGTTTGATAATTTATCAGATCCTGTGTTTCTTCTTTGTTATACTGTGAACTTCTTGAGGAGAGGGACATCCTCAGCTTTACACGCAGAACACAGAGCAAATACTTGGAAAATGAATGAATAAATATGTATAAAATATTCATTCTTCCGAGGGATGAGTAAAATCCATAATGACCACATTTGTTTGTCCTTAAAAACAAGAACTGCCTTTGAGACGTGTAAGTCCACTTAAAAACTCCACCAGTCCGAAGGAAAATAGTTTATCATCTTACATCGGCTGCTTGGACCCAGCTGCCTTTAGTTAATTTCTACCCTTGAAGACAGCAGAAGCACCCCTAGCGGGAACCCATTTGCTGATTCCATAAACCTTTTGGCTGTATCACTGATGTCTTCTCACATTACCCTTCTTTGAATGATGCCAAATATATTTTCGGCCAGTCTCCTTTAAGCAGACGCTTTCTATTACTTGCCCAGGATTTTCCTAACCATCAGGTTATGGAATGATTTTTATATCCTAGAACATTCAGCTGCTTTATGCCAATCTTAAACAAATGCAGATGGAAGGTTTAAAAATTTCCTTTCCTAAGGAGCTTGAAAAATTAAAAAGGAGACCATTCTTTAATTTCATAGTTCAGCGAACAGCTTGAGTAACCGGATCTATGCGTGTGTGCACAGGCGCTGAGGACAGAAGGAATGTTAGCAGCCCTGACCTGAAGCTGGAATCTCACGGAACCACAGACTTTTAAGAGCTGAAAGGAACCTTTTAAAAGATAGCAGAGAGATGTAAGTGTCTTGCCCAGGGGTTGATCTGCTGGTTGAATCTCAAATTTAGCAAGTCCGAAACAGAATTCTTGCTCTACCATGTTTCAGAATCCTTAAGTCCATGCTGTCTCAGGCAATGACACCTCCGTCCAGAACTCAGTTGCTCAAGCAAAAATCTAGAAGTCATTTTTGCTTCATTCTCCATCCAGTCCCTCAGCAACTTCTGTCCATTATACTTTCAAAATACATTCTGAATTCATCTTCTCTTTTTTGCTCCCACTACCGCCACTCTAGGTCAAGCCACTGTCACTTGGATCCCTGTGCCAACCTTCTAATTGGCCTTTCTGGTTTCTTTCTTTCCTCCCCATGATTCCCTACACAGCAGCCAGGGTGATCCTTTAAAAATATAAATCAGATCTTGTCATTTACTTTCATGGAACTCTCTGCGCACTACACTTGCAATACGATGTAAACCCCTCACCACGTTTACAAGGGGTGTTGTACGATCTCATCATTGTCTGCCTTGCAACTTCAAAGCCACTCCGCCTCTCATTTACTCTGCTCCAGCCCCACCACTTTTTTTTTTTTTCTATTCCTTGAACCCCAAGAGCTCATTCCTGCCTGAGGGCTTTGGCTTTTCTATTTCTGGTCCTCACAGGGCTGGCTCCTTCACATCAGTCTGGTCTTTCCCAATGTTACTTTTTCAGTCTTTTCCTCTACGCTCATCCCAAACAGTGAACTGAAGTGAAATGGAGAACACAGGAGCTGATTAGAAAGATCTGACCCAAGTGTCAGGTGGTGTTTGAGACTCAGACAAGAGACTACCATACCTGCTGTCTTATATATTCTTATCTAAACATCTAAGGCATCTTCTCACCATCCCAGCGTTGCAGGTGGCTTACAGAAATCCTTCTACCTGGACGACCTTGTCTTAACTTCCCAACACCACCCCTAGCTCGGCTTTCTGCTGTCTGCATTTCTCTCGTCTAAGGGAACTTACACTTACATTTCTGGCAGAGGTTTCTTCCTGGAGGCCACGTTCCCATGAAAACTAAACTGAAATGGTTTCTGGGTGAGAGGACGTACATTAACATTTTCACTTGATCTTTCTCTCAATCCTCATTTTTTGTATGAGCTGGCATATGAACTAGTGTTTCTTTCTATCGATATTGTAAAATGTATTTCTAAGCACAGGCCATGTCAAAAGGAGAATAAATAAAACAAAGAAAAAGTCCTTGACTTGGAACCCTTAGTTACAAGGCAGGAAATTTAGAGGGAGGAAGTAGCTGTGAGCTTTTCCGCCAAGCAGTACTTCAATTTCCCCACCCTAAGGGAGAGATCGTCCTGGTGTTGTTGGAATCCAGCCGATGCTGAGCAGTTAGAGAATGGCGACAAACAACGGGGGGAAATACTGCCACCTGTTTATGTTGATTTTTACCAAACAAGACTGGCTGCCAGCTGTTGGGGGAAGGGTAGGAGCTAAGGTGGAAACAGGAAATGCTCAGACTGAGGCTGGTTGTCAGCTTTCTGGCTAAGGGGGAGAAAAGTCCCTGGGAAGTACATGGTCATTCTCAGATGGCCAAGAGGCAAAGGCATAGATAATGCCTCCTGCTCACTAATACAGCAGGGTTGGCCTTAGCGTCTGCACGGAGGCACACGTATGAGTCACGAAATTCACTTAGTTGCCTACTCTGTATTTATTTTCTCCTTCCTTACTGCCTAAAACCTGTATTAGTAGAGGCAGTAACGCCCAAGGGAAGATGACATTTCTTGGCCTCCCGAATAGCTAACCGCTGTCATGTGACTGAGTTCAAGCATTGAGTATGACTTCCAGGAAGACCCTTTGAAGGGTGCTGACTCAGCTGGGTTTGTCCATTTTGTCCTTGCCCTCTCTTTTTCTTTATGCTGCCTGGAATTTCAAATGATGTCTGATGCTCAAGTGGCTACTCGGGACCATGGGGTAACCTTGAGAAAGGAACCATGCTGTGGTGCAGATAGGAGCCTCTAGGCTGGTCTTGGACTGCCTTCCTTTGGAATACTTTTCAAAGAGATACAATTCTTGTTTGAGCTTTTGCTGATTTGAGTGTCCTTTAAATGTAGTCAAGTCTGATCCTGAGTTATCGCAATAATTCTTGGCATTCATGTAACAGTCTTTACATCCTCCAAGCCATGGTCAGTTCTGTTACCTTATTCTATCTTTCTAAGAAGTGTGAGAGAGCTGAGGTGTGTGTGATGTCAGACAAGGCAAGGGGAGCTGAACACAGCATAGCAAGTCTTTCCTAATGCTACACAACTAGCTACTTGGAGAGCAGCAGGCTTTGGAAGCCAGGTGAGCTTATTACCCTTAGGATTTTAAAAGCATGGTGGAAGTAGCTGACAAATTTTCTTTAAAAATGATTCTGATTTTTAAAGTGGTGGTTCTTTTTAAAAGCAAACATTAAAGGACAATTTATCTCTGCAGTCAAAAGGAAGACTAAAGACTGTCTTCAGTCCTCCTACCAAGGGGACTGAAGTCACTGACTTTAAAAACATCAGATTTCTTTCAAGTTGCCTCCAGAATACTACTGCTACATTAAGATGAATAACTCACTGTATTGTTATAACATACATTAAATGAGCTGAATTCTCAAACAGGCTAAGACACATTTTGAATAAGCAATTAGTAAAATGAATGTGTTACTGTTTTAAAAGCATAACGGATTTGGTGATTAATGTGGGGTTGAGAAAGTCCTTAAGATGAAAAGGCAGAGGTAGGACTTTTTTTCATTCAGTTCAGGTAAAATTGAATCGGGTGGATTCAACATAGAAAAGTTTTAATGAGGCAAATGTCAAGCAAGCATATCAACTTCTTAAAAAACAAAGAAAATCTAGAAGTTTAATTACAAAAACACTTGTACAGAAAACTTGGCATTTCAACAGTTCCAAACACATGTGCACAATTTTTTCCCTAAAATTTTATTTTGTCAGAAATAAAACATTTTGTCTCATTTTCCTCAGCTGCTCCTTGTGTTTTAATAAGAAGAAAGAAATCTGTAACACTGAATAGGCAACGTATTTCTTGAGAAGAACATGTGAGTTCAATATCTACAAGTTTACTGGGAAGTGTATCGTGTTAGCCTGTGACCTCATTAGCTACCTCTTGGCTGGGCACAGAGGAGAGGGGAGGTGACGCAGACCTGCTTCTCAGAGCCTGACAGTTTTGTGGCAGTTGAATCCCAGCCACCAGTGAGTCAGGTGTGTAGCTACTGGGAGAGCTGGCATGTCAAAAGCAGCCTGTTATTCTGTGAAAATGATAACCAGACTGTAAGCTCTTTCAAGATCTTGTGCATTCCTGAACACGCAGGTGTTTCAAGTCATTGTCAGATATCCTATCTAGAGTCAGGAGGGTGATGATCTTTGGACCAAGTTATAGCCTTTCCTGGTCTCCATAATGCTAACAGGGCTGCACAACACTAACACAAATGAGAAACAGAGAGAAACACTAGGAGGAAGAAAGAAAGGAGAGAAAGTATTTGGCAGAAGGCAGACACAAACTTCCAGAGCAGGCTCGGATGTCCTTCTGCCATAGACAGTGTGTGCCAGCTCGGGACTTAGCAGGCGGGACTGGGAGAGAAGTGGCAGAACAGCAGGTGAGAACAGGAAAACAGGAAAATACAGAGAAGCAGGTGAGGCGGCCAGATTTACCACAACAGATAATGAGGGGCTCTTATTCCAAAAGATTGCCAAGCGGTGGTACGTGGGTTTCAGTACATGGAAATTTGAAGTGTGCTCATGTGAGACATTTTAAAACGGTTGTTTTTTTTTTTTTGTAGTTGTTGTTGTTTTATTTCCTTTGGGCTAAGAAAGAAACTGGGGAATGAGATGCTGGGAAGACAGGATGGTGCAGCAACACGAGGGGGTTTCCGGCTTGCACCCTGGCCTGTGAGCATATTGCGAGGGGGCCACACTGCCACCCGCCCTCGGTGGAGTGGTGCCGAGACAATGGGCTCAGCACGCCCTGCTTTGGTTCCAAAGATCTCAGCTGCAACCGTCAACCTTGTGCTCTAGAGAATCAAAACACAACACCACACAACCAAACCCTGAGGTGAGAATCAGAAACCGCTCTTCCCCTTTGGTGTTAAACAAACAAACGAACAAAACACTTACTAAGGGGGAAGAAGGAAAGGAAGCCTGTCCCTTAGACACAGATTCTGCAGCTATGATCACAGGAGGAAGACAACGGACACAAGAATTCTTCCTGCCCTGTTCTGTCCGCTGGCGACTATTCTGAACGACATGTCTGCCACCCACGCCCACGAACCCGCACACCTCAAGCAGACGGGGATTCCCTCTGTTTTCACTTACGACAGACTTCGGGTTTTTTTCCAATACCAAATGAGAAACGACTTTTCTCGTTCTCTCCTGTTTGCCAATGACCTTCTGGGCAAAATGCTCCACAAGTCATTGCCAACAGATGGGAACAGAAGAGCCTTGCTGGGGCTGGGACGCAGGGTGCGGGCAGGAGCGATGCTTCCGAAACAGCAGGCAGTGGCGAGGAGGAAGGAAAGAGCCTCCTCCTTCAGGGCAGCCATCACAAAGCCTCCCCCACTGAGCGCTGTGCGGGGCAGGAAACACAGTCTCGCTCCACGGGACACTGCCAACAAGAAGCTCCTTTCTTTGGAGTCACAGCAGGACAATGATGGGAGAAGATTGGGCCTGTCCAATGAGAGAAACTCTCCTTCAGAACCCTGCTGGGCAACAAAGCCCAGAGGTCAGAAAATGGAGATGTCTGACTTGGTGGGGGTGAAGGCAATAAAAAAAATAACCCCCAAAGGCATAAGAAAAAGTGACAGCTAGGTAGGAAAACCACTGACAAAGCCACTGAGCCACTGATAAAAGAGTCCGATCTGAAGCCGAACAATGAGAAGGCTTCCTTTCTCCTGCAAAGATATCAGTCCCGGGGGCGGCTGGTCAGCAGACCATGCGCGGACCCACTTGAGCAGAAATGGAGACGAAAGGAAACTGGAGACTCGGGGGAGCGGCTGGACACTTTCAAAGCCTCACAAGGACGATTCCATAGGAAGTTTCAGGTACATGTTCCTTCTGCTGGTCCCTCATATGGCTTCCTGGGGTGAAGGCATTTAACTCAAAGCTGACAGTTCTTCCACAAGCTGAGTAATCTGTACTCCCTCTCGGCCTCCACTCAATTCAAATTTCCATGGATGGCTTCTCATTCCAAACAAGTAAAACCACTTACAGAACATCTTGGAGCTCTAAGCCCTGTAGAATTGGGAGGGGGAAAAAAAAATCAAAAAGGTGAGCACTGATTAGAAAGGGTTAGGGCTGTGAGTTAAAGTGCTCTGCTCTATTTTCAGAAGGTTAAGGTGAGTAGCAGGGTGTGTGTAAGCCAAAGCGCTCGTAAAGCCACAAGCCGCCAACCTCACTGAGGTGTCTCAGACATTCCAGTGAGAAACGTGGCCCTGCTCCAGTTCAGCCACAATGGGGAGGCCGGAGAGTCGTCAGCTGCACACAGAAAAGCAACCATCTGGGACAAATCTGATGATGAAAAATTAGTACTTTATACTTTAGTCCAAATTTGATTTGGTCAATCAAAACCAATTTTCTTCAAGTATAAATCTAAGGATCTCTGCATGTGTAGGGATGTCTGCACAGGATCAATACATTCTCTTATACTGATAAAAATGCAATCACATAAAGATTTTTTTTTTTTCAATTCTCAAACAGGCAAATATTTATCATTTGGTTCAACTGAAATCAAGCAACATGCGGCTTCTGATAGTTCATCCACCTCTCGGTATGAAATTACCTGCACTGCTTCCTCCCAGCTCCACTCTGTTCTAGGTACTAGTAAGCCACAAAGAAAGATGACAGCTGGGGAAATTCCACTGAATATCTGTAAAAATAACTATAAAATGGGCTGACCAAAATTTTATAACGTAATTGCAGGATTGTAATTTTTTCCTATTCACCTGCTATTTATCTTAATGCTCTCATTCTAAGATATTTTAGTGCTTTCCCCTTACACCTATCTCTGCGTCCTTACATCAAGGTTTTAGAAACCTGGCTGCATTTAGATACATGTGTTCTGGTTCTGGATCCTGCACTCACCTACTTAGGTACTTTCAGGTAAGACATTTAGCCTCTTTGGGACTTAGTTTCTTCCTATGTAAAATGATGGGATTTCCAAAGGCCCCTCCAGCTCTAACCTGCTCCTCTGAAACAGCAGACCATTACCTTCCCTTCACTCACTGGCTCCTGACAATGGATGAAACCTTTGCCAAGCTCACATCAGAGTAATTAATTGCACCGCGAATGCTGGGGACATCAGCCCTAGCTGTCTGTACATATTTGTATAATGAGGCCAAGCTAGAATTAATCAGAGTCTTCATAGTCGTTTCACTTGACAGTTTTGGAGGGTGTGGAGAACCACCCACTCCTAGTTATGTTTGCATGGCTAGACTGTAAGAATCTGTAGTAATAAAACGGTTCACATTTTCAGGTATTGCTTTTCTCAAAGGCAAAATATTTGTGGGTTAAAATCAAGTATAATGAAAACATTCTAGGTTTTCAAAGACACATCAGGAAGCAGATACTACAGTTTATATTCTTAAGATGGGTAAAGCTTTAGGAGAGTCTTACTGGCAAAATGCTCAAAATGGAAAATCATTTTTGGCTCAAAACTTGCAATAATGGCCTTATACATACGTGAGGAGATGCCACGTTATCAATTACTGTGTTCCTTCACAGGCCTCCACGCTGCTTCTCCCAGCTCTCTCTTTTTAAGCCTACAAGAGTGCTAATTGAAAACACTGTGCGAAAATGAGAAGGACGATGAGCTCCTGAAAATCCCAGGCCTAGATTCACAAGCTGTTCCCTTCGTCAACAGCAGCAGTAGTGCCACTTCTTTATTCTGCAGGGAGTCCAGCCATCTCTTAGAAGCACAGTCCGTTCCACCTGGCTACTCGCTAGAAGGACGGTAATCCTTTCCCCATCAGAGCACGGCTGAGGCTAAGGGATAATGAATTGCCTTGTACGGTACTATTCCAGGGCATGGCCAAGAAGGATAAAGACTACTGCTTTTGTCTCTGCCAGCAGATGTTGCCTCATTAGATAAAGAATCATGGGTTTTATTTATTCTTGTACATGCCGCTCAAGGCCCAAAGCATGCTAGAATGTGAATACGTACATGAGTGTGCTCGTGTATCAGCAGGACAAGTAAGTAAAGATTCAAACCCATGAGCAGCCAGTCTCAGGAGCACTTCCCACTGCCCACTCTTTAGTGTCCACATACGGCCACCTACTGTGTGGTGCAGCATGAAGGTCTCCACAGGTCATATGTCGGCAGGCGTGGAATAATTTAATCAACAGGCCAACGGGCGGTCACTTTTGTGGAATGGTATACTCAAGGGCACCCCATCTCTAGGAATATGAGTGACCAAATACCAGCCCATTTAAGAAATGATACCTGATGACTGACCATTAGTACCAAAAAAGTTTATATGGGCAGATCCCTTTTGGAAATGTACTTTTTTCTCTTCTAAGAGGATGCAACACATACTACTAGTCATTTGTTGAACATATTTTTTAAAAGCTTATTTCCTCTTTCCTTTCTTTTTCACGTATTGAAAGGCATTAACAGTTTCACTCTAAGGTTAGCCCACATGAACGTCTGACATACAACGGCTACTCCGACACTGAGGGTGAGTGAAAAGCTTCTTACTGTGTAGGCTTGTACACATACCGTGTCTCACTGACCACTGCCCTGAATCATCATTAATATTTTCCAGGTAAGAGGAAGCTTAACAATTAAGTGATATTTATTTTGTTCTGTGTGTTGTTTGGGGGGTTATTTCGACTAAGTTTCTCACTTACTCTTCAAAATCTTTGGGAAACGAACACCTGAGGAAACAGCTAACAAGTGACAAAGCGAGAACTGAGGTCCAGCCACAAACATCATGCTCTTCCCATCAAGCCACGCCGAGGAGGCTTGCAGGAGGGAAATTGTCTTGATTCAGTTTCCCAACATTATTCTCTATATTTAGCAACCATTGCAACAGGAATCTTAATCAAGTCTCCAGCTCACATATTCAGTGTAATCCCACGGTTTCAGCAGCACAGACGAAGTCTAATGCCATCTGACTTCTGATGATGTACTGGCATGTAATATGTACATACTACACACGTCAGTGAGCACTCACCATCCCCTAACGATCAAGCCTGCTCACAACTTCTCGAACTGTCGCTATGAAGTTTTCATTGTCTTGGGGATTCGCTAAAATAATACTGTGCAGTCTGTTCATATACGAGTCGATTGTGTCCACTGTAGGCGTCTCTCCACTTCCTATAGTGGGATAAGAAGAGAAAGTAGGAAAATCCTCCCCATTCAGTTTAACCACCATAACACAGATCAGTGATTCCACCGCAACGGAGACGACTCTAAAGTGGTCTGCTCCACAGAGATTTTAATTTCAGAGGAGAGTTTTAGACCTCCAAGAAATGAAATTAACCCACATACTCTAAATAAACAGACAGGCCATATAACCACTGTGCAGCATGTATGAGTGACTGCATACAACTAAAGGGGACAGACTCTCCCAGCCCTCCGCTGACTCTCCTTAACATGCAAGACTATACAAGAATGACTAGTATGTTTTCCTTTTCCTTCCCATTAAGACAAAATTACAAAGCAAGCAAACATGTATCAGAAAAGTGCTTTGGGAGGGTGGGCAGGATGGGGGGAGGGGGTCAAGAAACAAAAACTTCCTGTTACAAATTAAGTCATGGGGATGTAACGTACAGCATGGTAACTGCAGTCAATAATATTGTATTACATATTTGAAAGTTGGCAAGAGAGTATATCTTAAAATTTCTCATCACAAGAAGAAAATGTTTTGTTACTTTATATGGTGAAGCATGGTAACTAGACTTGTGATCATCTCATAGTGCATAGAAATATTGACTCATTACACATTGTACACTTGAAAGTAACACAATGTTACATGTCAATTATATCTAAATTTAAAAAAAAAAGTGCCCCACTCAGGATTTATTACTCAGTTTCCATTGTTCTGAGTATCAAATTAAGCTTAATAGAAAGTAGACTATAACTGGAGAAAATTTTAACTGAGCAAAGAGCCTGAAACTTCGGATGATTTTGACCAATACTGAGATTCTATTACACGACCCAGAGAAAACCGAGGAAAACCCCCTGCTTTAACTGACTTTCCTCCAGGGGGAGACCTCAGCCTCACTGCGCCAGCAGCGGCCGGGACAGCACCTCCCGCCCCCGCCGCTCTCGCGCTCAGGGCGGACGCATTACCGGGCAAGGGCATGCTGGCGAAGCTGCTGGTCAGCACCTGGCGCAGGGTCTCCAGGTGCTGCTGTAAGACCGTGTTGCGGCTCCGCTCCTGGATCACGTCCACCTCCAGCTTCTCCACGGCTGTGCGCATGCTTTCCACGTGCTTTTGCAGTGCTGCGTTCCTCTCCTCAAACTCCATGTTGGATTTTCGAAGCTGGCGGAGCTCCGCCTCCCGAGCTGAGGACACCCCCCCAACAAGACACATGGAGCGCCACACATCTCCGAGGAGCCCCGAAGACTCGTACAGTAAGTTCTGCTCAGCTGTCTCTAATTAGCTCTCCCTCCTCATCTCCCTATTCTCACGAGGGCCTTCTAGTTAGCAATTTCAGCAATAAAACACCTGGCTCCCCAGAGTTATTTTAATTCTTAAAGCTGGTCATATTCTATACTTCAGATCGCAAGGAACAGCTGCAATTCCCAGTATTTTTGTTTGTTTGTTTGCTTTATAAAGTGTGCAGTGAGAAGCCAGAGGGGCTTCGTGGGGATGGGGGAGACTGCACAAGCACAGCTGTGGGTCCGCATCTTTCCAGCACTGGGGTCAGCTCTGCTCTCATTTATTTTATATTTTGGATATCCATGTAAGCCTTCATTTGTACAGAGGGTTCTGAGATAACAGCCTAAAAGCAACTGAATTAGTGATGTATGTTTATTTCCTTTGATCCAGAGACTAAAGCAGCTTTGACATCACCGGCTTCCCTTTCCTTGGCTGGTCTTTGAGTAGCTACCTTTAACAGAGAGTGAAACAGAAGCAGTTTTCTCCTTCCAGACCAGTCTTAGGGCCTGAAATATCACTACTGTTGCTTTTGAGCAATGAATTCCTCCTGGCGACGAAACCCCTGTCACAGACCTGAGGAACACAAGATGATACTTTGGTAATCACCTTTGCTGTGGTTCAGGAATTCCTCCGTGAAGATAGGGATGTCAAAAACAGACCGCTCCTTTACCTCTGCTTCTTTCTGTGAATCAAGAGTAAAAGAACAGTTAATTCTTAAACAGAAGCTAAATTAAAATAGTAGTGTCTGAAGGCACAATGGTCTGGTTTTCCTTAAAGAAACAGTAATATGAGCAGGAATCAGTCCAGCTGAGGCCGTGAGGAAAGTGTATTCATTCACCTTTTCACTTGAACCAGACTTTCACGGAGCTCAAGCAGGTTAAGTATTCAGATCTCTCAGGTGACAACTGCTGTGCAATGACAAACCTTAGAACAAACCTACAGAAATTTCCCTAATGGAGATTTTGGAACCCATTTCTTACCTCTGTGCTTTGAATAGTCAACAGTATACAGTTAAGAAAGTGGCTGAGGTAGGAACAGAGAAAGAGAACTTCCCGGTGTTTTTTCTGTTGCTTCTTTTGGTTATGCACATAGAATGCTCCCTGAGATAGCATGATGCAATCTAAATTTGCTGAGTAGACAATGAGAATTTTGAGCAGAGATCTGCCAGCCATGAGCAATAATAATGGTATTCAATTGGTACTTCTACTTTTACTTCTACGTATTTACAAGGGGCAGCCTATAATTGGGGATCTTTTAGACTTTCTTTGGACACAGGAAAAACAAACAAAATGAAGTCAGAAATAACTAGGCTCAAAATATGAAAAGCCAAGGATTATGAGATAGAAAAGAATAACAAAACCTAAAATTAATTCACCAATAAGCCATTTTTTAAAAAAAGTCTCACAAAACCACTATAAATGTATCCCACAATGATCCTTACGAATAAAGGCAATATTTCAAAATGCTTTAGCTGCAATTTCTACAATGAATTTGAAGTTGAAAGCATTAAGAATATAAATGATAAATGTCTTGACACAGTGTTTAATATATAAGATGGTTAAGAGAACAGTGGGAAATGGGTACTAAAGAAATTCCTAGTGACATCTGATGATTTCAAAACCTTTATAACAGTTTAAAAAAATCTAGAAATTGTTCCCATTAAAACACGTTTAAATGTCAGAGACAGAAGGTATCTTTCCTACTTCTGGCACTACTAGTCTCTACTAGTCTTTGAACACGAAAGTGACTTGGTGCCCAGGAGAAAGGCTGTGAGAGTTAACAGCCTATGAGAGAATCCTAACAGCTACGCTCCTGTTTTCATACTGATGTCTGCCTTGCTAGGGGGCTAGGCTGTGTAACTGCCCGCCCATGGCAGCTGATCAAGAGAGACTTCTAAGATGGAAGTCTGAAAAACTATGTATTTACCTGAGGAAACTTTCAGAGCACTTAATTTTTACCCTGTCTTCTACCTCTTAAAAAAAGAAAGAAGTTTTGTAGAACAATTTGAAAACAAACAATGTCATCATCACTGAAAGCCCCAGCTTCAACACGCAAAGCTCTACGTCTAGCCAGTTCTTAGCGATTTCAAAGAGAACTAACGTGTGGGCAAGACAGACTGGTTCCAGACGGGATCTTATTTTGCAGTGGCTTTCTCTCGACTCACCTAGCTTACCATATGCTTTGTGGGTGTGACTGGGTTGCTGAAGGAAAACAGAAAACTTACGACACACAATTCCAACATGTATGAGGCATAACAGTTGTAAGCATTAGTCCACAGTGACTTAGGATAAAGTCTTAGGATTTTGTCATCCTACCTTGTTCAGTCCCCTATTTAACTGCATAGGCTTTTATGAGATCAGCTAACCTGGCCATAGGCCTAAATATCTCCCAGTCAGAGGGGTGGGGATGCTTGGCTCCCATTTCCATGGTACCAAGAGCCCTCCCCAAGGCCTCGATTCTCCTCAGACAGGTAATTCTGCTCTCTTCCTTGCCAGAGCAGTTCAAACCAAGCCCACTGCGTACGGGCAGAGGACAGCAGCATGCAGGTGCATTAACACACTGCCCCTTGGTACACTTTCTTAGAAACACCAAAGCAATTAAATGAAACTGTTCAGTCTCTGAAAGGCAACAGGGAAATTCTACTTAACGGAAGAGTCGTAATAAAACCCATCAGCACTCGTCCATTACTGACTACTTTACTCGGCATGGGGAGGATCCTCTTGGGGGCTCAGATATACTTAAGCTGCTCCAAGGATTTCTCAAGGGATTAAAATCATAAGGATTTCATTACTTCTTCATTGAAAGGGTCTAATTTGTTCAGGCTGAGTGTTATTTTGTCATTTCTCATAAATTAAAGGAGAAACAAAATTATTGTTTCTATCTCAGTCCTCACAGGAGATGTAGACACTTTCTTGAGAGTAACACTAGCTGACTCCTGAGTCTTTGCGGGCTGGCGTTTGATTTGAGAGGAGCAGGAATACTCCTCGCTTTGGTTTTTCATTCTATATATTGAGTGGAGGGTAAGAGAACAGAGGTCTTTTGAACTGAAACTATTTTGCTGTGATCTAGGCTCAGGGCCAGAATTTCACAGAGTGATCTCCTTCTCTCAAGTGCCCTTTGCTTTAGGGAATGCTCTTCATATTGTGCACCGGGCTGAAGTGCCCCGCTGCTATGCAGAATGGCTTGAATGGCTTTCAGGTCGGCATTTCTTTAGCTCTAATATGCTCTCCAGTATCTGCGTTGGTAACAATGTTTTAGGAATCTACGTTCCATTTAGGAATACAATAGATTTCTTTACTGTATACACGTAAATCAGATCGTTTCTGTCTTAAGTGGCAACAAATTTTGCTGACATCACAGGCAACCATTTTAACTTTCAACACTGTCAAGTTAATTCCATACAGGGTGGCACATGCTGCCAAGAATGCTAAGGCTGGGCTACAGAGGCCTGCGTTTCAGTCACGATTTGGCCTCTAATTCAGTATGTGATTCTGGGAGGTTCTTTCCTGTCTTAGGCAAGTCATTTCCCTCATTGGCAAAATGAGGGGGTCAGTTGAGAGGTCTGAGGTCTTGCTATTTTTGCAGTGAGCTCGGAGACAGGCTACTCTACTGGATGTGTCACTTCCCTCCTGATAGGATAAGCAGAGGGAGATAAGCATGTATTTGGAAACTGTGATGTTTTAGGCATTCTGCAAGATCCTTGCTCTTTTATTAACTTCCTCATAACTCTGCTCAAGCCATTTTACCCATCCTGAAGTGCCCCCATGAAACCTGGGGTATCTCTAAGGTCTGATTCAGTTCCTCCCTTCTATGGGGGCTTCTGTGCTTCCCCTCTCTCCCCAACTCAAAGCACTTGCTTACTTTTCTGAACTCTTATTATACCAGGTCATGTGTAACTATGTTTAAAAATTGTCAATCCAGTTTTTTACTAAAATTGTCTTGAAATTATCTAGTTTAGTAAAGATATTCAATGAAAAATAAGAACTGATAACGTGAAGGACATTAATTGGGCCAAAAGCCTTACTAAGAGAGCTTTATCCTGATGTGGGCATACGATAGACAGACTTATAGAGCCCACTCTACATTCATTTGAGAAGCTACTGCTGGCTCTTCACCTACTCCCTCCTTTTCTTTGTTTGGTTTAATGTATCTAATCCCGAAATAGGGAAATCACATAGAGACTTATTCCTTTTCATAATCATAGAAACTCATATCATACTAATTAATATATTTTAATAAAAAGCTTCATTTCTCAAATCATTAGTTTCTATGACTGACTAAGTCTACTAAATCTTTTTTAGTTGACTGCAAGTATCAACCCTATTAAAGACAAAAATGCCACATGTGGTTTGGCCAGCAAAATCCATAGATAAAAGGAGCCAGTCACTGACTAGAAAATGTGAGATCTAATATTTTAGATTAATGTTCAAATTCTTTTTTGTAACCATTAAGGATAGAGAAGCAATAAAGGATATTTAATAGAGAAAAAAAGAAGCATGGAAATTTCTTGGTATTGGGTGGGCACACGAAGGAAAGAAGAAATAAGTAATTATACAAGTATCTGGCAATATGGAAATCTTCCAACACTACTGAAGCAAAAAAATTTTAATATTTCACCCTAATTGGAGTGCAGAAATGTCACATATATATATATATATATACACATTTACATAGGATTTATATGAAGAATAAAATGCTAATATTTACTATACTTCTTATTTTATAATTCATGGCTAGTAATACATCTATTTTTTGACTTGTCAATCTAAAAGTTTTCTCTGTTTTGAAGGTCATTAATAACAAATTAGGTATGAGAATTACAACTCCAAGATAAATAATATTATCTTGAAGAAATAATTTCCTTGATTTAGTTAAAAAGCCAATACATGCAAAAGAGTGTATCATTTCTATACCTCACTCCAAATTCCAGCCATCTTCAGCATTTAAAGCCAATAAAATTCTTGGACCACAAGAAAGGACTGGAGTTAGGGGCTTTAGTTCAAGGACAGACTCAAGATGTAAGTGTCTACCATATGTTAAGAATCCTTGAACTAAAGGCAACTCACCCAGTCTGAATTATAGGATAGGAAACACTCTGCCATTCACTAAAAAAGAGGTCCAATAACATTTCAAACAACATCATTATTATAAATGTAAATATATGTATAGATAGAAAGCTAATTACCTCATGATCATGAGTAGCCTGTCGAGCTGCATCTAAAAATATGAAAGAATAAGAACATTAAGTTGAAAAACAAAACAATAACAAAACCCAAACAAATAACTGTGCCAAACTACAGAAACTGTGGGTATATGTGGGTTCTCAAAACATATCATATTTTCTCTAATGGCTTTATCAATCAGTCAGTCAACAAAAGTTAAAGGGAACCCCATCTTACAGGTTACACAATTAGACACAGAGAAACAGCAGACGCATTCTTACCTTTGAGGAGAATAGGGTGGGAGAGTGGACAGGAAACACATGACAGGGGCTGATTGTACAGTGTTACAGTTTAGCAGGCAAGATGCCCAAATGCGGAGAAGACGCAATAGCTAAGGAATGACAGGCCATTACGAGTGGGGCTTCTTTGGCAGTGTTTCCTGAAGAAGGAACTTTCAGCAACGCTTGTAAGAGTGTGACGAACAATTTTAACAGAAAACAAAAGATCCATGAAGATGGGGATCTTGTTTATCGTGTTCACCTTTGCATTCTTAATGTCAAGGTGAGATCCTGACATGTAATAGGAGGTGTTCAGTACGTACTTTTTATATACATGCATTCATGAGTGAATGAAAAGGATGCTCACTGAAGGCCAGGAGAGATGATCACATGAAGGCTTAGAGGTGTGAAAGCAAGGCAGTTATGTAGCAGACAGATTTGTTTAAAGGAAGAGAAATGCTTAAACTAGAAATTTTTAATTTTTAAAAAAGCACAGGCAACTAAAAGGGGTCTTGGAGCACAAGCCAAATTGTTGATATTAGATATGGAAACCCAACTGAAATGTCTAAAGGAGAGCAACATGATTTTAATAAAATTCCAAGACGATGCTTTTAAGGGAATGTTGCATAATGGAGAAATGATATAAACATATCTTTTATATTTATTACTCTAATAGGAGGCTTTGGGACACTCTGTCAGGCAAAACAAACTACAAATACATTTGGTTCTGGTTCTGATACCTTGCCTGTGAGATTTGCCTTTCTGGCGGTCCTGGGTTTTCCTACTGAAGACCTTGTAGGCCTCAGTCTTCTGATACTGCTCCAGTTCCTTCATGTAACGCTCCTTATCTCTGTCTGCTTCATCAAGGTAGCGCTAGGAAACAAATGTGGAATTATTTCCAAGAAATAGGTGTTATTTAGGTAAAATACCAATAAACTCTTTGAAGAAAACAGAAGATAATTAGAACATGGAAAGAAAAGTACATGTGGAATAAGCTTTAAGGGAGAATTAAAAAAAAAAAGTCATGTGAATAGAATGAAATATAATCTCTCAATGATAAAAGAAATAGGTGACACTGACTGTTTAGGCTATTTCATGCCCTTCTAAGTTAATGAAGACAGGTTCTATTGAGATCATTCTCATAAAAAATTCACAAGGAGATGATTATAGTTATTCCCCTAATCCTACAGATAGAACTACACATGGCAACTAGAGTCTTCAAGAAGACTGCACACCACACAGGCACTTAATCTTCCCAGGGGAAGGGATGGAATATTACTTTGTTTCTTTATCCTCAAACCATTCTGGGGGGATGATCTCATACATCAATTGGCCTTTTAAGAGCCAGGAGAGTGGAGCACTAAAGCCGGGAGACACAAAGAACATAAAAGAATGACCTCATCCTATGGACCCAAAATGGACTGCTGTGAGAGAGCCTGTATCTACATGCTTTGTGCTATTAATTATTTAAACAAAGTTCATTGATCTACAAGGATAATTTTGTTTAATGCCTTGTACTTTTCATTCATCAATTAGGTTTAAGAAATAAAAATATAAAAATACTGCTTCTAAATGAACACAAATTGGAGTTAGGAATCATGTTAAAAGCCTTGTCCCAGATGTCGGGAACACCCAACTGGCCAAATCTGGGACAACTGAAGTATCAAAATACTTAAGTGCAGTAATAAATTATAAGCCATTGGGAAAAAAAAATTCTTAGAAATGCCAAGGGCCAACTGGTATATGTGGAGGGAGAGCTAGAGTTGGAAAATCATCATTTGCAACCATCGTGGTAAAGATCAGATCGAGCAAAAGTCATCAATAAATGCTAAATCTAGGGGGAAATTTTGACATGGAACAGATTATTTGCATGTTCTTGAAATGTCTCTCCAGAGATTTCTTATTAATTATAAGGGATAATAAAAAACTTTATTGAGTGAGCAAAATTAACATTACCAATGAGGAATAAAAGGACATTGTGTGCCTGCATATGTGATACCCTGAGAAGGACCAACACCACCTGTGCAGTGTTCCGTGTAACCTCAGTCTAATCACGAGGAGACATCAGACAACTACAGAATGAGGAATGTTCTGTTAAAAGTAAACATGAAGGAGGGCGAGAAAAAGGAAGAGATTGTATTCTTAAAAAATATCAGTGTCATAAAAGACAAAGGCTGTGGAAATATCCCAGATTAAAGGAATCTAGAAATTTTGACTACTAAACAAAGAACTTGACCCCTGGAGTAGAATCTGAACTAGAGACGGAAAACGCTATAGAGGAATGCCTCTGAAAAATGAAAAAAAAAAGGTTTTTTTTAAACATTTTTTAATTGAGTTATAGTCATTTTACAATGTTGTGTCAAATTCCAGTGCAGAACTGAAAAATGAAAATTTTTGAATTCAGTTAATTCCCAAGAGTAACTTTCAATTTGGTTTTATTCTGTTCGGAATCCTTTTTAAAGAGTGTAAGACATAAAAGAAATATAGATGTATTTCTGATGCTGAGAATGCTGGGGACTTTTAACCCCCACCACTCCCACAGTCATTACCATCACACCATGTCTGTGGCATTTCCACCAGTTCGTGGCTATCTTGTCCTGAATTCCTCTCAACTCTCTCTAACAAATGGATTTGTTTCAGTTTGGCAAAAGGGTTAGTTTCTGTCTTGGAGGAGAAGGAATTCAAATAGTTCTTGCTTTATTTTCCACAGCAGGTTAAATTTGCCAGAACTCCAGTTACAAAAATTTATTAAAGCAGTAAAATCTTTTTCTTAAACAAAAATCTTCTGTGAACGGAAGAATTTTATCAAATGATCTTTTCTCATATGACTCATGACATTTCATTTAACTCGGTAGAATAAATTATGTTGATAGATTTCTGAATATTGAACTACTTTTTACAAAAATCTTATATGAACTCTCAGCATATAAAGCAAATAAAAGTAGAGCTGCTTTGGTTGAGGGGGGATCCTAGAGTCCCTTCTGCTCATACTCCTGGCAGCAGACCCCAGAAGGGTGCAAGAAGCACTGTGCTAGAGAAAAGCGCTATGAAGGACGCTGCTAGTCTGGTCTCCTAGGCATCGCAACAAAATTCAAGAATCAAAAGTCCATTCTCTTTGCTTTTCTGACAAAAGTTATTTTTGAGATATAATCAAAACCGAGCAAAGGGTCAGGAATAGGAACAATTACCTGTTTTTCCTCAGGAGGAAGTTTACTCCATTCATTGCCTAACATCCTTGTAATTTCTGGAAACGGGACTTCTGGTCTTTTTGCTCGAAGCTGTTCTCGACGCTCGTTCATGAACCGAACATATCCTGTAAGGGGGGACTTGGGTGCATTGCTGTCTCGAAGAGGTTTCTTCCTCTTTCTTCCTTTGGACCAGCCTCCTCGTTTACTTCTTTGCTACAAAACAACACAAAATAAAAAACCAAAAACCAAGTTACAACAACAAAAATTTCCCCAAAAAACCCAAGAATAAACACAAACAAAACAGGATTAAAAATTGCATTTTCCTACCGTTAAGGCCTTGGATAGTCAAAGCTCTCCGAAACTGTTACAGGTATAAATGACTGCAATGAGACTTTCAAGAAGGGACTCCAGATGGTTCACCTTCAGACCTTTGTCTGTATCATGGTACAAACCGCTACACTGAGGGCTATTTCCGTGCTAATCCTAACAGATAAGAATAAGGCGTACCATGATCACATAAGCTCTGGCCTGTATATACACTTAACAAATGCTGACTCCTGATGGGGGTGTGTTCTAAACGAGAAATGCAGCACATAGCACTGTGCCCGAGAAGCAGACATTGCTGCAGGACGTCGGAACAAGATGTTTTCACATGCACTGGGCAAAAGAAGAGACCAACTGTAGCACAGGGATTAAAAATCATTTATGAAGGTGTTTCTCATTGATACCATTCAAAGACAGTTTATTTCCCACAGCAGATAGCATTATAGATTTTAAAATTAGTCCTTAGACTTAGAAAAATTTCAGCAACTCTAATATATCCAAAATGAAGATGAGTACTTTGGCTTGATGATTGATTTCTTAAGATGTTTATGTTATAAAGATCTTTATACATTACTAGTTAAATCTAAAGATGAAATCACCTCTTAAAAAGTTTAAAAAAGGGACTGAGGTACCACTGATGTTTTACCACAGCCTTTTTTCTTTGTCCTTTTAAACAAGACACAAGGTACTTTTGCTTCATAATTTCACAAATACACATAGCCTACCAGTTAAAGTTTTACGGATATAAGAATTCTTATTTCAGAGAAGAGAAAGGTAAGCAAAACGGGGACAAAAGTATCGAAATATTAATTATCATACTGTACTCATCCAAATATATAAAATGGTACAATAATTCAGTATTGGGCAAATGGTGTATTTGGTATCAGTTTTTTTTCTTTTCGGTTTTTGTTTTGTAAACCTAGTAACACTTAACATTAAAGCTACTAAGCTACTAACACTAAGCTACATTAAGATGTTTTAGAAGCTTTAGGCATTCATCATAACCTTTAAGGACACCAACATGAAAAGAATCAGCTCTCTCAAAAGAAGAATAAAGACAAAAATAAATGGTGGCACTCTTTTATGGTTAAAAAAAAAAAGAGTGCCTTAAAAGTAAACAATGTAATCAGTCACTTGTGAGGAATGCTGAAAGTCCAACAAGGGCATGATGGCCCAGACTCTTTTGGAAACTTTGGTGAATTAGAGAAAGATGCCCACTATTGGAGGGTAGGCTTGGTGAGTCATGCGAATCCTTTGGGCACATATGACTCCATGCTGCTGGGTTTGGTGAGCAGTAAGCAGTCTTGAATAAGGGCATATGGTCTCCTCATTAATTACTTATTTAATTACATCATTCAACTCATTCATAAGCATTTGTTGAGCATCTAATCTGATGCAGGTATAGATTTTTTTCAGCAGCGGAAAAAGAAGAGTCTACCTGTCTCTGTATCATTAAAACCATTAATATGGTTCTACATAAAACAAGAAATACAAAACAGAAAACTCTGCAGAATGTAAGACGGCCAGAGGACGAACACCTGAGTCAACTCCCTTGCTGACTGCTCCTTCAGAAGCCTAAGCCCAGTGACAGGAGGAGGCGCTGCAGCTTACCTCATCTTCGTGCCGCTGTTCACTGCCTTCCGCTGTACTTGAAGGCTCGTTGTGAAGCAGCTGACCGTGGGAGAGATCCTCCACAAATTCCGGGTTGTTGGTGGATGACGCGGCTCCACCACTGTACGGACCCTCTGGGTGGGTTAACCTGAAGAATGATGGGCAGAGGCGGCAAAGCTCAGTCCCACCAGCACCAAAAGCTCCCACTTACCAAGCATCCGGACAGATTTCACGGCCAGCAAAATCACGTGCCAGCCCTTGAATTAATTCCTCTACCTCATCTGTGTAGATGTAAACAATGTCTCCATAGCAGTTACAGAGAATTTGAAAAAGGTTTCAGTGCTTGCTTGAACCAGGTCAGTTCCATGAAGAAGTGTCCCCCACCCCTCAAAGTACCTCTCCCTCAACACAGCCTTCACGTTTCAGTTTTGAGCATGTCATTGACTTTTACATGCCACTTTTCCTATATCTACAAGGTAATAAAAGGAAAATACGATTAATGGAAAAGAACAGGAATGGGAGTTGCAGAGGCAGTTTGCCCTCATCACAAAAGAGAGAACATTCCATAGGCTACTCCTTCTTGGATTACACTGTTTATTGACAACCAGATCATCTAAGAACAGTATTATCAAGTCCTATTATAATTGTTAATAAATCAGAGACATATATTTTCTGTTTGCACCATTCTGTTCCAGGTGAGTCAGCAAACGAGATCTCATCCTTCTGAAAAGTGGACATGAGAAGGAATAGATGATGGTTGGACCTGAGCCTGATTTACCCACCCCAGCTGGATAAAGGCATGGAAACAAAGGTAACACCATGTGCTAGGGAGTTTGGGGTTTTGGGCGGGTAGTAGGGAAGGTGGAGGAAGATGTATGAGAGTAATATTCAGTCATTATTTTGGAAGAATGTATACTCCATAGGGTTATAGAAAATAATTACAGTGCAACGTTAAGTACTGGAACAGAGGTTTGTAAAATGTGCCATAAAGGTACAGTAGAGGGGATGATTAATTTTATACGTATGGAGAGAATGTTAAGAAAGGTTTTACAGAGGAGGTCTTAAAAGATGAACAGGCATTCATTAGGTACACAACATTATCACAGGTAAAAAGAACAGAGTATAAGAGAAGAAAGGGAAGCCGTTCAGGAGGCTACTGCAGCAGACTCAGTGAGAGGCAAGGGCGGGCAGGCAGGAGAATGGGAGATAGAAAGCTAAGAGAGAATTGGCTGACTGAATATAAATAGTGAGGGAAAAAGAAGAGTGAAAGTTATTTCTGAGGTTTCTAGATTGAGTAATAATGTACTATTAGCCAAGGTAACAACTGGGGTATATGTGTGTGTGTGTGTGTGTGTATGTGTTTGTGTGTAAGAAAGACAGAAGAGAAAATGCTAACTTTGAAACTCTCATGGCATAATTAAGTGGAGCTGTCCCACAGACAACTGGAAGCACGCCCTGAGAGAACAGAAGTGAAGAAAAGGCAGGAGACAGCTGGGGAGGCATCAGCTCACGGCAACAGAGGGAAGCACCAGCATTGTCCAGAAAGACAGTAAGAAGAACAGTCAGAACAGAAGTCTGATGGAACAATCTATTTTAGCAGCAAGTGTTAGAAGGAGCTGGGAAAGGCCAAGGAGGGCATTAAGAAGCCCAGGGGAGAACACTGTCATCGAGGCCAAGACAGCAAGACTTTAGAGAAGGGGGTGTTAGACAAGCAAAAAGTTGCAGATGTCACACAGACAGGCTAAAAAGTATCTGCTAAATTTGAAGACCTGAGGGTCTTCAATCTTAGGCAGTACAGTTTTAGCGGAGTTATGGGAATAAAAACCAGATTACAGTGGACTGAGATGAAAGCAGATGCAGACTGTCCTGGAAAGGAAAGAAATTCTGTTTTTCTGTCCCTTTCTAGAAAAAATAGATGATTTAAACTAGGAGGTTCCTACATTTTTGAGGTCCTTTGAAAAAGAGTAGGTAAGAGAAGTTATGAACTCAATGCTAATCATGTTCTCTGAAAAGAGGTGCCATCAGAGATCCAGTCTGATCTTGGCAGCTTTGTTTTCTAAATATTTCAATCATTCTGGATGTCTTAGGATGTCTTGTTCTTTCACTGTTATCCTTCATTTCAACTGTGCCATCAATTTTTAAGTTACTAACTCTTGCACATTCTTATTTCAGTAAAACACGAAAACTAGGTACGGGAAAGAGTACCAATCCCGTGAGTCCCTTGACTGAAATGTATAGGGATCAGAGGGAGTAATTAAAAGTGTCAAATGCCTTAGAGATGACAAGCTGAATGAAGACTGGGGGAAAAACAGGCTCTTTTGTTCCTGTGAATGAATTGTCCATGCTCTTAGCTAGTCAACAACCCTTCCTCTTGTGCGCTGGATCCCACACCCTCTAGCCCACTCAAAAATAGGTTTTCAGCAATTCTGCCCTCTTTTGGCATCACCAATTCTTTCCTCTCTACTAGATCAGCCTAATCAACATATTAAATGTGAAGTTACTACTCTTATCTACAAAACAAAACACACTTTGACTCCACTTCATTTTCCTCCTTCCCTTTACAGAATTGTTTACAGAGCAGCCCCCAACCCCCATCCAAGGGTGATACATTCCAAGATCCCTAATGGAAGCCTGAGACCGCAGATAGCACTGAACCCTGATTTCTGCTCATGTCTTCCACCACAAATTTAATGCCTTTTCTATCTTAAGTAAGCACTTATCAGGTACTGGGGTTGCAACTCTTGCCGTTTGAGATGAGACAGCAAAACTAGCACGAATTTCCTTCTCCTTCTTCACAATTCCACAGATAGAAGATTCATTCTTACCCTAGATCTTAGCAACCTCAGCATACTTTTTCTTTCCTTACTAAGTCAAGAATTTTCACTTTTTCACTTAAAGGAAGCATATTAGAGCTTCTCTTTGGCATATCTGAAATGCTAGCATTAACACTCTTGTGCTTTGGGGCCATCATTAAGTAAAATAAGTTACCTGAACACAAGCACTGAGATACTGTGACAGTGCGTCTGACAACAGAGGCAGCTACTCAGTGACTAACAGGTGGGATACTCTGGACAGAGCGATGATTCACATCCCAGGCAGGACGCAGTGGGGTGGGACACTGTGAGATTTTATCACACTACTCACAATGGTGGACATTTTAAAACTTATGAATTGTTTATTTGTGAAATTTTCCATTTAATATTTTCTCACCGGGGCTAACCATGGTGGGTAACTGAAACTGGAAAGTGAAGCCACGGATAAGGGGGTACTCACTGACTTCAATTGTTTTACTGGAAAGAACTGTTTATACTTATTGACTTCAATTTCTCTTCTTTCATTCTGTCTTAAATCCAACCCAAAGGAGGTAAGTGTCTACAGCTCTTGACAAGGTCACCGATGCCTCCATGCTAAATCCAGTGTCATTTCTCAGCCCTTATCTTACCTGATCTTCCAGAAATCTTTGACACAGTTGATCTCTTCCCCTTCCTTGAAGTACTTTCATTACCTGGTTTCCAGGACCCTGTACTCCTCCGGTTTTTCTGTTACCTTTTTAGGTGCCCCTTTGAGTCTTGTTTGCTGACTCTTTCTCCTCTCCCTGACTTCTAAACGCTGGAGTATCCCTGAGTTCAAGTGTCAGTCTCTTCTCTTTTCTATCCACACATTGCCCCTTCCTGTGGGGATCTCAATCAGTCTCATGGCTTTAAGTATCAGCTGTATGTTGATTAGCTTCCAAGTTCCCCTTTCTAGTCTAGACAGCTCCTAACTTTCGAGATGTCAAGTTGCCTATAAACATCTCTGCTTGGATATCTAATAAGCATCTCAATTTTAAAATCTCCAAAACCAAGTTCCTAAAATTCCCTCCCCTACTCGCTCAGTCTTCCCTGTCTAATTTCAAGGAGATCCCAACCCCTCAGTTGTTTAAGCCAAAATTCTGGAGATGTCTTTTGGACTGCTTTTTCTCCCTTCTCACATCTCATCTGGTCTTTCAGACAAATCTTGTTTGGCTTACCTTCAAAATATATCCAGAGTTCTATACTTCTCACCTCTCCTAGTCCTAGTATTTTGAAACCCCCTCCAGGTTTCTGTCCCTACTACTCCACCAAAATTTCTCTTGTCAAAGTCACTAGTGAAGTTCTTCGAGTCATCATCCCTCACCTGGATCATTTTAGAGCCCTAACGGGCCTCCTTGCTTCCAGCCCTGCTCCCTTCTCTCTATTCTCAATATAGCAGTCACAGGGACACTGTTAGAAAGTGTCAGATCATATCATTCTGCTCAAAATCCACCCATGCCTTCCCACCTCACTCAGAGTAACAGCTGAAGTACTTACTCTGACCTGTAAGACCCTACAAGATCTAGTCCCTTGCTACCCAAAGTACAGGCCTCCCACCAGCAGCACTGGCATCACCTCAGACTGTCTGACTCAGCATTTGCATTTTAGTAAGATTTCTAGGCAGTTCTTAAGTTTTAAAGTTTGAGAAACACTGATGTAGCCTGTTACTCCTCCCCCTGGTATACTCTGCTCCAGCCACACTGGGCTCCTGGTTATTTCTAAAAGGAAGAAACACTCCTACCTCAAAGCTTTCGCACTCACCGCTCCCTCTGCCTAGAATAATCTGCCCCCATAACTGCAGGCTAGCTACCTTACTTCCTTCAGGTCTTTATTCCAGTCATTTGTAAAGCTTTTCTGGGCCACCTGATCTAAAATGGCACCCCAAGCCCTTCCTATCCCTCTTCCCTACTTTATTTTTTAATCCAGTTTTCTTGTCAATGTAGTATGCACTCTACTTATTTATCCTGTTTATTGTCTGACTTCCCTAGTAGAATTTAAGCTCTGTAGGGGTTGAGATTTTTGTCTGTTTTGGCTATTGCTAATATCTAGTGCCTGGAACAGTGTCTGGCACACACAGACACTCAGAACATTTTTATTGTATGCCTTGGATTCAGCAACTAGGTAGCTTTTAAAAAAGTCTTAGAGAACAGTTTCATCTGAATACAATCAGAAGGCAGGTATTAATGAGTTAAGAAATGAATGTCAGGAAAGGAAACAGAATTACAAAGTATAATTTTTTTTTAAAGAGCCCTAAGGAATATTAAAATAATTCATCTTAGGGATTAGCTAGTACTTCAATCTATTAGTGAATACATTTCTTCTTTAGCAAATAACTTCTAAATAGAGAAGATAAAAATTCAAGTGGAACAGAGATTTTCAATGGAAGAGGGACTACTGCTATTAGCCCTTTTCTATATTCCTTTATATATCATCCAAAAATACCAAAGACAAGAGATGGGGGTGGGGAGGGACAGAAGTCAGCTAGAGCTCCTAGGCATCTTGAATAAAGAACCATAACTAAAAATCTGATCTTAAAAAAAAAAATCTGATGCTTGGGAGAAAATTATTTTAATATCTGTTGCAATTCAGACAGAAAATGGATTTGGCGTTCTGAGAGCTAGCTCTGTGGCAGGTATTTCCTTAATGGTGACTATGTAGTTCTCTTAACCGGGAGCCACCGATGTCTCCTAGATCCCACGTTGCTGTTCCAGTTCACAGGAACCAGAGCACTGCAAATGACAGCTGAATGCAGATTACAAAGCAGCTCACAATGGCTTTCATTCCCTTTACAAAGCATAACAAACGTACCTTCTATTTTTATGATCTAAAACTGCCTCTTTAGCACCTCATACGTTGTCAGAGCTGTTTTGAAGCCTAGGAAGAGGCCCAGTGTCCCAAAGCAGCTGCTTACCCAGTTGTAGCCAGATCATTACTCTCCTTGGAGCCATCTTCATCTGCAAAAAGGGGAGGCAGGGTGGAACTAGTCATCAAGGTTTCCATCTCTCTGAAAGGAAAGAGAATAAAAAAATAATTAATGGCTTAATTACTTCCAGCTCAAGTTCCACTAATTTAAGAGCTAGCCTTCCTTAATCACATCAGCAACAGAATAGAAACTGACCTAAATATTTTCTTGACTTGGACACATCAATTTTAGCTTTATGGTTAATGGACTTTTAACCCTGGCCTTATCAACTGACCAGGCTAAAAACAGATTTTCACTATCAGGACACAGGTTGGAAAATTCCTTTTTGTTCATTCAGAATATCTTCAAAAGTATTCTTCATTTCCTGTAAAAACTGTTAAGCAGAGTAACTCAGAAGCAATGCAACCCTCAGCAAGTTATTCAACTTCTTTGAGATATAATTTCACCACCTTAGACACAGACGAAATTGCTGACTTAACCTACAGGGTTACTGTGAAGGATTAAACTGTAAGTGCTTCATAAACAGAGAAAGGTTAAGATGGTAAGTGCTTGAGTATTATTATATAAAGAAACGTATTGTTATTACAGCATTACAGTTTTTGGTCCCGGATGAATCATCTTTAGATTAAATGGTGACAAACTGAGCCCTCCAAAAGGAAATAATGCAAAGGAAGTGCAGGATGGAAGGCATACTGATGTGGTTCAAAATTAAAGTAACCACACTTCCAGGCCAGAAACCTGCTCCACATCACCATGATGACCAGTAGTCGAAAGAGCATGCACCTGGGTACAGGAAACAACTAAGCTTAATTGAAGAAAACAAATAAATCACAAGGACTTGAGGTTACAGAATGAAAGGATAAAAGGACAAAGTGACAAAGAGAGTAATTTCATTTAGCATATCACTACAAAGAAAGACTTTTCCCTTCCAAGGCTTACCACCAAGGGCTTCACCCCGTAGAGCTAAAAGCAGAAGCCTTCCATTCATCATGAAAGTGATATTCAAACAGAGCATTCAATAGTGACCCCACACATCAGCCACTTAAGTGAAACTGAAAACCACTCCAGGAAAAGAAGTGCCTCAATCAACTGGGAGAACTGAGAAGCAAATTACAAGCATTCACTCAGGAGCTCCCCTGCACTTAGCTCGGGTGCTGCTGCTAGGGAGACCGGTGAAGCAGCAACTGGAAGGGAAGCCCAGCAGCCCCGAGCAGAGCTAGAATCCGCCCCGCTGCGGTGGGGACACAGAGACAGTGCACGTGACACCGATGCCACATTCCACATGCTCAGTATAGTCATTCACTTCCAAAATGGTAACACGGATGATTTGCTTCTTATTCTTACTTTCTTGTTTTCACTTCTAAATTTGTTACTTAGCAGGCCAAAGTCCATAAACAGCTTAATGTGAAAAGATGAATCTCTGTATATCCATTACCCATTACAGTGCGCAGAGCGTGGAAGGCAGAGAAGAACTTCCTACCCATCCAGAGTCAGGAGCTCCTGCACGTGCAGGGATGCTTGCTAAACCCTGTTCATTTCCTTCGAGAGAAGGGAGTTTACAAGTGGCTCTAAGAAATATTGCGAAGTTGCATTCTGGATGTTTTCTAGGATAATCTTGACCCAAGTGTACTTGCGTTTTAATTCATATTATGCACAGGCTGTAACATCACCTCACATCAATATTCGTTTTGCCAAAAGCAAACTAATCAAAACTAATCAATTAGATGCCATTTAGCCTAATTACAAACCACAAGCAAACATTCAACTATCCAGGTACATATCCACAAACATTAAAGGGACTCATTTAACTGGCTCCTTTTTAAAAGTCTCCTTAGAAGTAAATGACTTTACAAGAACCTTAAGATTCAGCATTTGAAGCTCTTAGCATCCCTCCTACACCTCAAAAGAAGATATATTATCTGGTGGGGGACAGATGAAGTGTCTTTTCATTCACTATGCCATCACGACCCTCTTCGAGTATTTCCCAGATATCTGTTGTTATTTTTTGAAATACGGGGAGGCAGCTGGACAACACAACCTTAACAACATATAAACAGATCATATAAACAAAGGAAGTTCAGAGAACACACATTTTTTTGCCTTTTTTTCCCCCTCTTTTGTTTGTTTTACTCAACCCATATGGCTTCAGATATATTTTCTCTAGTGTTACTGAGTAGTTAGGTCCCTAAGAAATGAGTAATAAAGTGGGTGGAAGGTTAAGGGGCCAAGATCAACAAAAGAAGGAAATGAGGAAAAAGTCTAGTGAAACTCAAAGGCCTCTAAACTAGTCCAGTAAGTTGGAAAATAAAATGATTCCTAAGAATTGGCTGGGATCCTGCAAGAATCTGCTTTCATATGGTCCATGAGGGGGTGATTCAAATTGAATCACAGCTACCAAGCCACTGATTGCCAAAAGCCCTTCAGTGTAGCATCTGTGCCTGATAATGTCCCAGTACAGAGGTCACCCTGAACTTAGAAATTCTATGTAAGGCACTCAAGAAATGTAATGAATGCTGCTCTGGAAGGGGAAAGAAGGGAAATATATACAAAGGCAAAGCGATACACAAGTTTGGTTTTCCGCTGCAGTTTACAGAAGCAGGTTTATCACACAGATGTTTCCTTGCAGAAGAGATTCACCCAGTGAAGGCTTCTACCTCGAGGCCTCAAAAAATGGTATTACCTTGGGGTTTACACTTTGAACCAGGGTCCAGACTGTAGCTTGGAAACTCAAAAACTCCCTCTAACACTAACCGCTCACTGAACAAACTGATGTGTAAAACAGTGCCAAGTTAAGTATTTTAATGACAATTATACAAATTGTAATGAGAATTGTATTAAGCCACTAATCATAATCAGAACACTGCTTTGCTCAATATAGGGCCAGAATAAAGGAACTTAGGTGGAGCCTAAGAATTGTTCCTCAAGTAAGATCGTTCTAGTAGCCTTTCCTGACAAAAGGTATGATCTCAACAATGAGACCATGTTATTCCAAGTGTGTGGGACAGTGCTGGAAGCATCATTTGTACTTCTGCTTTTTTGGGGTGGGCTCTTTTCAAGAGCCCTTTCCCTACTTTACATAAGTCCCCCTTCCTTCAGTCCTCTTGTGGAATCTATACCAATCTCTGATCATCATCTGCTGTCATTTCAGTCCCACAACTGACCGTTAACCACACAAACCTCTTTGCTGACCCCTGGCTTTCCCTTCTATGTCTGGCTTATATTCCATGGCTACACTTCAAATACTCTTTTGCCAACACTCTCAATTCCTTTGCCGTGTTATTCTATAACCTACATGTAGATCAACTCTGAGTTTTAGCTCAAGATAGTGTTTGAGAAAAATCACAAAATAAAGAGTGCTACTATAAATTTATGGTGTCCAACCACAAGTGGGCCCTTAATGCTCTCAGCAGTCATTCTGCATGTTCTTAGGGGATTTCCCAACTGCCACATCAGCTCCATCAAAATTTGCCAATCAATTTAAACCTAACTCACTCAAACCCTCCCACTTAGCCTCATCTCTTCAAACTTCCCATCCCTGACTCACACCAAAAACCATCCTAAATTGTTTTATTTTAGAAGCATGTAATTCACATACCATAAAAGTCACCCCTTTAAGTTGTGCAATTTGGTGGCTTTCAAATATTTACAAGGTGATTTTCATATACTATAACCAACACCACAATTAATTTTAGAACATTTTCATCATCCCTAAAAGAAACTCACTACCCATTAACAGTCACTCCCCATTCTCCCCTCCCCCTAGGACCAGATAACCACTAATCTGCTGTCTTTATGGATATACCTATTCTGGACATTTCACGTAAACGTAATCATACACTCTGTGACCTTTTGTGTCTGACTACATTCACTTAGTATAAAGTTTTCAAGGTTCATCACATTTTAGCATGTACCAGAGTTTCATTTCTTTTTAGGGGTGAATAATATTCCATTATATGGCTATACCACATTTTGTTTATCCATTCATCAGCTGATAGGCTTGGGTTGTTTGTACTTTTTGTTTATAGTGAATAATGCTGCTTATGAACATGTGTGTACAAGTTTTTATGTGGACATGTTTTCAGTTCTCTTGGGCATATACCTAGGAATGAAATTGCTGGGTCATATGGTAATTCCATGTTTAACATTTGAAGGAACTGCCAAACTGTTTTCCAAAGTACATGTACCATTTCACATTCCCACTAGCAATGTATGAGAGCTTCAAATTCTCTATATCCTTACCACACTCTTCTGGAGTGCTAAAGAAATATCAACTCCAGTCTCTTCTAGCTTTCCACATGGGCTAAGGGAAAGATACAATTCCAGTCCTGTTCATCCATTCTGTCCCACCTAAAGGGGGAACAAAACCTGAGAAGCATTGGTGAAGTTCACAGTCCAGGAGCATATGCTCACCAAAAGACTGAGACCTAATCATGGTATTACAGAATGCTTCTTTTGCCCCTGAACCTTACCACTATATCACTAAAGGCATGTATGCATGATGTATGGTATCCCATGCTCATGGATAGGAAGACTCAATATTGTCAAGATGTCAGTTCTTCCCAGCTTGAGCTATAGATTCAACTCAATCCCAGTAAGTTATTCCATGGATACCAATAAACTGATTCTAAAGTTATATGTAGAGGCAAAAGATTTAATAGCCAAATCAATATTGAAGGAGAAGAACAAAGTTGGAGGACTGATACTACCTCAACTTCAAGACCTCCTTTTAAGCTACGATAATCAAGATAGTGAGTTTTGGGGAAAGAAAAGACAAATAAATTATTGAAACAGAATAGAGAGCCTAGCTAGAAATAAACCCATATAAATATAGTCAATTGATCTTTGACAAAGGAGAAAAGGCAAAACGATGAAATAAAGATAGTTTTTCAACAAATGGTGCTGGAACAACTAAAAAGAAGTCTATCCAAAACATACAGAGAACTCTTAAAACTTAACAATAAGAAAATGAACACCTTGATTAAAAAATGCTCATAAGATCTGAACAGACTCCTCACCAATGCATATACACAGATGGCAAGTAAGCATATGAAAACATGTTTAATATGTCATTTGGGAACTGAAAATTAAAACAATGAGATACCATTAGACATCTATCAGAATAGTTAAAATCCAAAGCACTGTCAACACCAAATACTGGTGAGGATGTAAAGCAACAGGAACTCCCATTTATTGCTGGTAGAAATAAATGAAAATGGTACAGCCACTATGGAAGACTGTTTGGTAGTTTCTTATAAAACTATTCATACTCTTACCAATAATTGTGTTCCTTGGTATTTACTGTAAGGAGTTAAATACTTATGTCCATTGAAAAGCCTGCACATCGATGTTTATAGCAGCTTTATTCAAAATGTCAAAATTTGGACACAAACAAGATGAGTAGATGAGTGGATAATCAAACTGTGGTACATGCAGATAATGGAATGTTATTCAGAGCTAAAAAAGAAAAAGTAATAAGTTATCGAGCCATGAAAAGACATGCAGGAAACTTAAATGCATGAGTTAAAGGACCCAGTCTGTAAAAGCTACATAGTATATGATACCAACCACATGGCGTTCTGGATAAGGTAAAACTATAGTAAAAAGATGAGTGGATGCCAGGGGTCGGGAAGAGGCACGAGTGAACATGCAGAACACAGAAGATTTTTAGGGCTGTGAAACTATTCTGCATGATACTGGAATGGTAGATATCTGTCATACATTTGTCAAATCCGATAGAAAGTACACCGCCAAGAGTGAACCCTAACGTAAGCTATGGATTTGGGTGATGATTACGTGTCAGTGTAGGCTCATTGACTGTTAACAAACGTACCACTCTGGTAGGGGAAGGTGACAGTGGGGCAGGTTGCACATATGGGGCATGGAGTATATGGGAACTCTTGTACTGTCTGCTTAATTTTGATGTGAATCTAAAACTGTTCTAAAACATGTTTATTAATTTAAAAATTAATGTAATTATACAATTTATTGTAAGATAGACCTGAGGTTTAGGAATAAATACAACTGATTTTGATATGCATACAATTTAACAGGAGCAGGTGAAAGTACAAAGGCTTACTAGGGAGCGGTCTACTGCTGTGAGCATTTAGCTAAGAGCATTCAGTAGGCTGTGGGCATTAATCAATATATTTTACAGAGGTAATAATAACACTGGCTAATCCTACCAGGCAGTTAACTGGGTTTCAGCTAAGTGAAATTCAGTTAAGAACTCTCTCACTGTAGGTTTTGATGTGGGAGATGAGGGGGCAAAAGATAAGGCTAGATAATTTGGGAGTAATTAAGTACTTACTTTTTGTGGGAGTGGGTGGGATGGGGGAGATAATGAGTTTAAGGCTTAGGGTTGTTTCAGTGCCTAAGAAGGACACGAGGAAGTGTGTGTTTGGCTGGGTGCTGGATGGAGTGGGCAGAAAATGTGGCTCTCTATTCCCAGAATCTAGAGCCCAGGCTCCTATGACTATTGTTGATTTTTAAAAAATGTAGTAGGCTAGTCTAGGAACTAAATAATAAGGAGACTCATTCATTCATTCAACAATTATCTATTGAGTATCTAACATTCTAGGCACTTTATATGTACTGGGGATACAGCAGTAATCAAAACAGGCAAAAATTCCCACCCTCATGCAGCTGAGTATAATGAGACACAGACAAAAAACAAGATAAAATAAGTAAAATGAATAATGTTACACAGTGACAAGTACAAAGGAAAAAAGAGAGCAAGGAAAGAGGCCGGGAAGAGGGTGTCTGGAATTTCAAAGAGAAGCCAGGAAAGGCTTCACTGAGGTAACCCTTGGGGAAAGACCTAAGGAGGTGAAGGAGAGAGTTAAGCACGTGCAAGGACAGATTGGCCCAGGCGGGGGGACGACTCATGTGAAGGAGTACCCCTGTATGACCGAAGGAGGCAGCAAATGTGACTGGACTGAACCAGGGGCAAAAATAGTGGATGAACCTGACTGCTACAGGGAACCAGACAATATAAGGCTTTGTAAGTCATAGTAAAGAGTGGCTTTTACTCTTAGATGAGAAACCACTAGAAAGTTTTGAGTAGAAAAGGTAGGGATCAACCATTTTTTTAGGATCACTCTGATTGCAGTTTTGAGAACACAAGGAAGGGTGGAGAGGGTCAAGGGTGGAAGTAAGGAGATTATTAGGAGTCTAATAATCCAACTGAAAGATGATGGATTGGATCACAGTTGTAGTAGTGTGGGTGGTGAGCAGTGGTCAGATTTTTGGTATATTTTGAAGGTATAGCTAATTTCTAAGTTCAAAGTAACTGAAAAGAATTAAGAATAGACTGTATCGTGGTTTGCATATATTTTAACTGTAGTCTTATTACCTGTCTAGTGATAAAGGGTGGGCTATGCTGGCAATATATTACTTGCAATTTTTTTGAAGTTAAATATAGTGGGTTTTTTGGGTCATAAAGGAAATAATCCAGCTTCCATTTAAGGCAACACTTGTAGAGTTTATATTTCAACAGCAAACATTTGTTGAGCACCTTTAGTGTGTGACTGAGATTGTTCTTGGTGTCAATTGTAGCTGTGTTTTACGGAATTTTGTGGTCTGTTACTCTCCTTGGTCTAGAGACACTGTTCTCAGGCAACAATGAGAAGTGGGAAGAAGAGGCCATGGTTAGAAACAAACATAAACCTTCCACCATTGTTTATGAGTTTTTGAAGTAAGAGTTTTATAAACTTTTGAGTTAGATATTTTCTAAAGAATATGGAAGTACTAGATCATCAAAAGAAACTGGACACAGTTTAGATTTCTTTCTAGATAGTTTGATCACTGTTCGTGCATTTTTCCCCCCTCAGTGGAAGCTTGATGGAGAACTGTTACCATCAGGACACAAAATATGTCGTGCTTAAAAAAAAAAACACACAAAAACCCCACTAAACATCTAGAAATAATGTTTTGTATTGTGTTGAAGCACAGTGATAACACAGAAAATAAAAAACATTTTCCTCTGCCAAAGCAAAATTTGTCATTTTACAAGCAGGGTGTTGCCTTTTGAGGTCATAGTCCTCATATTTGGCTTTTTCATGGTGCCTGTTGGTCCCAAGTTGCCCTTCCTACACAGCCTGTTCAAGCACTGCTTTTATTATTAGTAAACAAAGAGATAACTGCCCAAGTAAGAAATTTCTGGACCAGTGCCGGATCTAAGAGTTAAAGTAATCCAATAAAACTTAGCATTACTCCCTTTAGCATAGAGAACTTTCCCAATTTCCTGGGACACTGGGTTACTATGAAACAGCAAAAAGGTAGGTGTGTAGGAGGCAGGGGTGGAGGAGTGCGAGAGGGGGTAGGCAGGAGTTGGGGGAGTGCCAGGACAGGTGTACTTCATTTTGGAAGCCATATGATATATAAAAAGGTATTTTCAATGATAGTCAATTTTATAATTTAATTTTATATCTGGAAAACAGAAGCAATTAATTATACAAGTACAGAAAGTCAATGTTCTCGTTTGGTGAAGATACATATGTGTATTTTTTCACTCACTTCTTGGTGATTCTCATGGAGGGCATATCAGAATAGAGGAATTTCATGTTTACCAAGAGGCAAAGGAGTTTTAAAATAGCTGAAAAAACAATGATTTTCACAGTTCATTATGTGTCACTGTGTTAGGCATTAGAGACAGAGTAAATAAGAGTGACAAGAATCTTGTCCTTTTGCAGTTTATAATCTATTGGGGGACAGATTGGCAAACAGCAAAAGAAAAATGGGAAGGTTGTAGCAGTTGATTCATGTAAAGTTTGTTTGTTTGTTTATTAAGATGAGCAAAACAGGGAAGAAATACAGATGAATTGAAAAGTTAGGGTGACCAGCTAAGATAATCACAACTTATTGTAATAAATTCACTGAGCAAAACCTGAGAGGGAACACTTAGCTCAGGGCACTTGCATGTTTGGAATCCAGACTCGAATCAAGGAGGTAGATAGGATTCTTTTTAAAATAAAATGATTCAAGCCTGGGGTCTGAGGAAAGCAATACATGAGGAAGCAGAAGCAACAAAGGTCCTTAGTATCTTGACCTAAACAAAAACTTACTAGTTAATAGCTCTAGGGCAAGGGTCCTTACTGGTTCAAGGAACACTGCTCCTCTGTTTTCTTACATTTTACTCTGCTTTCTTCAGTTCAAACTTGCAGCTGTGAAACGACACTGCAGAGAAGAGATGAAAAGAATGTTCCTTTTTGTTACAGTCAATAACTCCCAAATTGTTTACTCTTTCAAAGCTGAGGAATACTAAAAGTAAGAGATGATATGTTGGGAAGAAAGTCAGAGATCACTTATAAAATCTAGTGTAATAAAAGGAAATAGAGCCCATCAAAGTGTTCTTCATTTTAATCAACTTAATTTAATACAAATTAAATTCTCTTCCTAGGAAGAATTCCTAAAAGAAGAAAACAGAGAACTTTGGGTAGTAGGGAAGTCTATCTCCAGACAAAAGGTGAAGACAAAAACAACAAAATTTTAGTTGCGGGAAGGCCAAGCAGTTACTAGTCTTCACTACTTTGAACAATAAAATGGAATTCTCAGTTTTCCTCACAAAACAAGTAGGCAAAATTTCAGTTTAACAGAACAATTTAAACAAAACAGAGAAAACTTAAAACTCACAATTAGTTTGCTATATTTTGCTTTTGAATCCCACAGCTGACAGTGCTCAGGACGTCAGAAAATAAATCAAATAGCCACGGAATTCAAACCTGACACATTTAAAGCTTTAGAAGACTAGTTTCCCAGGCAGTTTTCCTTTAACTCCCCATTACGATAAGGCTCCTACCCTCCCAAGGCAGTTCTGCTCAGGTGCCTAGATGTTATCTTCCTGGTTTACAAGCTACTGATTTTATTTCCTTTGTTTCCAGGCGAAACCAAAACAAGTTTAAAACCATGTTAGCAGTAAGCCTAACTGAGGGGTAACTAGACTAACTCATTTTAAGATTCTTGGTGTTTAGTGTATTTACTAAAATCTGACAAAACTTCTATTTCCAGAGTGGCTTAGTGCTGTTCAAAGGCTCACTTAGTCCAGTAAAGCAGGACTGTGTCCCAGGAAATAAGAACGTGCAGAACGATTTGTTTCGCTCTTCTCTCTGCATTAAATGCATTCACTTGCCTGCATGAGCCAGTATTTCTGCGAACAGAAATCTACTACAGTGCAAAGTAGAGGCATTGTGTGATTTCTGCTTTCAGTACCCTCATATGTCAAATGGTGCTAATAATACCTTCTCTGTTTAATGCAAAAAGATACTGTGAGGATCAAATTTTTCTTTATGCGCTCTGCAAACAATAAAAGAACGTGAAAGCTATTTTTACTTATTATGTTACAAAGTTTGCAATGAAATACTTATGAGAAAATATACAGATTATAGTTTTATCAAAAGAACAGATACATAAGAAAAAAGACTGGAAGGAAACACATCAAGATGCTCAAAGTAATGTTAGGATGGTGAAATTACAAGTAATTACTTTCCAGTATTTGTTTTCACTTCCCAACATTCAGTAATACGTTGTTACTTTAAGGAAAGAGTAAAGTACCATCGAAAATCACAGACTTTAAACTTAAAATTTAATTTCACACACAATACATGAATACGCCTTCTTTTTAAAATTTTTGACTACACATAGAGCTGAATTCCCTTTGACCAGACTCTCCCCTCTCCTCTCCAGAAAATATACTGTTAGAGGAACTTCTAGCTTATTGCTGAAATGAGCCTTAGAGATAATTTCTAGTACTATACTCATTCTCTTCCTCGCTCGCTTGCTCGCTAGCTCATTGTCTCTCTCTGTCAAATCAGAATCAGCCCTACAAGGCAGAGAAGAGTAAACATGTCTAACAGGAAGAGTATGAGAACACAGTTTATAAATTTTGCTTTTGAATTAAAAATGAATTAAGAAATTGATTTAAATTCTGCATTCAAGTTTATAAAAGAATTTTTAACACAAAAATAAGTGTTGGAAACTATTAAGAAACCAGAAGAAAGTATCATGTACTCCCAAGGCAATGATGTATTTCCCTGTGAGTGCATGATCACATAGCATAGGTTAGGTTCATCCTCCTGACAGATAACTGACACACTTCAATACTGAGAGAAAAAGAAGGGCTGTGACTTCCTCCTCCTCCTCTACAATACAGCACAGAATGAGTAATTCCTATTATTGGCTAGAAGTATATGGTTAACTCAATTTATGTCCTGTTAACCTTCTAGATAAAACTACATGACAATACATTGCAATTATCATACAAAAGTCCCATTTAATTATGAGAAAACAGACCACAATCTGAACTTAATAAGGCTAGGCATTTCCTTGAAAGGTTTAATTCTGAAAATTATCATACATCTGAGGTTTTGATAAATGTACATTCTTATGTCACTGGTAGGAAAAGTAACAAGCTGTTTATGAATAAACATAAACAATGTCATTTTACTTCTTGTTGATATTATCTTGAGATAGACCTCAAATATAATATATCGATCCATCTCTCATTCCACTGTCATCTCTTTCCCTTCAAGTATTTGACTCCAAATCTGGCTTACATGAAAAATTTAATCATTACAACATGTTTTTCATGGAAGCATTTTCTCTGGAGGTATTTATTATTATTACAAAGTCTCTTCAAATATCTAATCTGACTCTTGGTGTTTAGCAATATTAAAATATTTAAGAGACAAAACTGGTAACTTAAAATCAAGAGATGTCAATGAAAGCTATGAGGAAAGAAGTATAATTACAGTTTTCCACAACAAATTCACTCAAATTTTGGGAGAGGGAGAACCAAAGCATCTCAAATTTCTGATAAAGGATTATGCGCTATATAATCTGCAGGGAGGCAAACTGAGGCAGTAGGAAGAGCTCTGAACTGAAGTCAGGAAGTCTGATTCTGAGTTCAGGCTGTGCCACCAACCAGCTGTGTCTTCTGGGATCACTAAACCATTCTGGCCAAGTTTCTTCATCACTAACAGTTTGCCTGTACAATCCTTTCATAGCTCTGATTGCCCTTTTACTGCTACAAGGTCATCTTCTCACTGTTTTGTCCTTGATTGCACAGAACAGAATAATCAAGACAGACCCAAGATTATCTACAGATAGATTATTTGCAACATGAATATGCAAAATAAAATACTTTCATTTCATGACTCTGGGGAAGTTTTGAGGCAGAATATAAAGTAATAATGAGAAGGAAAACCTACTAATAATAATGCTTTATTGTAATCTGAGACAGAAATGCTTGCATGGCTATGCTCTTCAAGAGAAAAGGTGCCATGAAATTGATGGTTTTATGGAGCTGGTGTAGAAACACGGATGGATTAAACGCTTGAGGACAGTGAAGGTCATCTATCAGACTGAACCAGGGAAATCTTATAGACTAAAGATTCTCATCAGCAACAATGCACACTGCTGCACACTGCTATGCTTTTCTCAACCCTTCTGGAGCTACTGGCTCTCTCTTTTTATTCGTCTAATTCTTGGCATTGGTGCTGTAATTTTTTAATGTTAAGTGTCTGTCTTCTCCATGGAAGACACCATGCTCTGGATATCTTTCTAGCTTCTTCAGGTGTTCTGGTTCTCTTGCCATCATTTTAACCTCTGTTGCAACAATGACTATTCTTTTTTCCTTCAGATATAAATATACTCTGTTCCTAAAAAAGAAAGAAAACAAACAAAACTCATAATAATACCTTCCATTAATTTCTATCTTTCCTTATAAGCAACTGCCCCTTCATTTACCTTTTCTTTATAACCAAACTACCTGAAAGATTATTCCAGTCACTGCTGCTACTCACTCAATCTGAAACACATGGTAATCTGGTTTCTACCCCTAACTCACTCTACTGACTATTCTCAGATACCAGTAATCTCTAAATTGCTAATTTCAATGAACACCTTTTAATCTTCAACCTATTTGGTTGTTAACTGGCATTGGATGTTGTAAATGAGTCTTCCTCTACAAATTCCACTTCTTCCTATATGCTACCCTCTTTTGTTTTTCTCTCTCATTTCCTTAGCCATTTCTTTACACTTTGGCCTTTTTCTCTCTCTCTACATGTTTTCCTAGTGATCTCAGTTTCAATGTTTCAACAACCACGTATGACATCTAAAACCAACTCTTTTAAATTCCTGGTCTGTATCTCATATGGCAAGGAAGATAGCTTCCTTTGGTGTGCCACAGGCTACTCTCACTTTACACATATAAAGCTGAATCTGTAATCTTTTCCTCAAAATCTGTTCCATCTCCCATGTTCTCTATGTCAGTTGAGGGTTCTCTACTCTGTCACTCAGGCTAAAGACCTGGGAGTCCTTTTCAGCATTTCCCCGGCCCTTCTCATCACATTCAGTCCCTCACCAAATCCTGTTGATTCTGTCTCCTCTTCTATGTTCCTGATGTTACTGTCTCAGTTAAAGCCTTTATTTTTCTTGGCCTGAGGATTCTAACAGCCTCCTGCCGGTCCTTCCTGCCTCCAATCTGTTTCCACACAGCTGCCAGTGATCATTCTAAAATACAAATCTAATTATGCATATTATTCCTCATTTAAAATCATTCAAGAGGCTACCTACTGTCTTCAGGTGATTTATACTTTTTTCTTCTTAAAATTCTGTTTGAAAACATAAAAGTTATGCTCATTTTTGAATGTCTTACAATAAAGATACATTATTTGATCATTAGAATAAACAATAAAACTTTGCCCCATAATAGTGACCAACTTTAAACCAGTTGTGGGGTCAAGAAAAGGAATCTTGACATGTTTAAATGAACTGGAACACAAAAAGTTTAATTGAAAATAATATACTAAAAAGAACTAAATCTTCTCTAGATTGAATGCACATCTTTGGGACCCTCTATTTGTTCTCACATGAAACATCTTAAAAATTTACCCCTTTAGGGAATTAAGATTCAGCTGACTTGCTAATAAAACCCTTACAGAGATGACAAATGCTGAGTGAAAAAAAGCAATCCTGACCTCCTCTTCTTTTTAAGTAAATAAAAGAACAATAAACCATAGTTATACCTTGTTTTATTGTGATTCACAGATACTGTGTTTTTCTTTTTACAAATTGATAGTTTGCAGCAACTCTTTGTCAAGCAAGTCTACTAGCACCATTTTTCCAACAGCATTTGCTCCCGTTGCATCTCCATGTCACGGTTTGGTAATTCTTGCAATATTTCAAACTTTTTCATTATTATTATATTCGTTATGGTGATCTGTGATCAGTGATCTTTGATGTTATTACTGCAAAAAGATTATAACCTGCTGAAGGTTCAGGTGATGGTTGGCATTGTTTAGCAATGAAGTATTTTTAAATTAAGATGTGTATATATTTTTTAGACATAATGGTATTGCACACTTAATAGACCACTGTATAGTGTAAAAATAACTTTTAAATGCACTGGGAAACCAAAAAATTCATTTGACTTGCTTTGTTGCCATAATCACTTTATTGCAGTGGTCTGGAACTGAACCTGCATTATCTCTGAGGTATGCCTGTATATCAAATAGCTTATGTCCAGGAAATAAGCATAATTATTAAGAAGACAGATGAAATAAATGAGTATCATAAGATTTAATGCTCAATATACATAACTACTTATGCTGGAACTTACTATTATTTTTTAAACTAGGAAGATTATTTTCCACAGTATCATATTTAAAGACATGCTTTAGGTCTTAAAATTAATAGGTTATCAGATAGAGTAATTTCTAGTCTCTCCCATAACCCTTTTAATTACAGTATCTATGTTCTCTCCTGCAATATCTGTTGCAATCAACTCCAAACCTCTTGAGAGCAAATGTTATTCAGTATTATTGTATGTGAATTACCAAGTAAGGTAGGAGAAGCTGTTAAACCAACTGAGATCCCATGATGCCAGTTAAATTTCAATCTTTGTTCTAGGCTCCCAAAACATGTCAGCACTATTGTAGTAAAGTAGGTTATAAGTTTTGGCTGATGTGATTTGCTTGAGAGACAAAGAAAGCAGAGTGCAGAAGAGACTATCATAGGCCACAGTAAAGTAAGTTCAGAGCTGCAGCTACAATTTGTTTTTTATTATGCATATTTATTAAGTACTGAAATAATAAACATGAAGTCCAGATAAGGGCTGAACACACCAGGTTAAACACATGTGTTCCCTACCCTCTAAGAGGGCATAGTTTGAAAAAAAGAACAACTTAATACCTAGGAGGGCAGAAGCTCTCACAATCATTTTACTATATTCACTACTTTCTAAAACAGTTCATAAAATGGTGCACTACTGAACTTAAATCCACTTATTCTATTTGAAAAATAGTGTTCTGAACTTCACATCTTTGAACTCAAGCTTCCTATTGGATGATGATCAATTGTTAGCTACCAGGATAGTGTCCTTGATATATAAAAATGATTGGTGTTTCACCACTGGTTAGGCCCTTTCTATTTTTAATAAGTAGGATGCAATTATACCAATTCATCCTTAGTCTTCTACCTGGCCCCCTGGAGCAGCAATATTCATCCACAGGGCAGCACCCTAAGGTAGGAGGCAGCTGGAGATCAAGGCTAATCCCATGCACCCGGATTATTTTATTACATGATGGACATTAAGCTACAGACAAAAACTGAGCTGTAATTTCTAGTGTGATAAGGTTTTACTTACCTAAGTAAACATTAAACTCTTCACAGAAAGGAATACAACTCTGTGGATGGGTCACAAAGGCATAGAAGGGAAAGACGGTACCACTGTGTCTACTCTGCTCTTTACCAATGATAGTGCTGTTAGACAAAACTGCTAAATAGGAAAAGATACATACTTAGTAAAGGCTGACAGCTAGAAAGATACAGCTGACAATAAATGAATCTATACGTTATCCTCACTATCATGTATTGCTGGAGAAAGATTTTGATTAAACTCCAGGGAGAAGAAATCGGCCAAATGGAATTTTGCAAGTGGTATGTTTTACTAGCAAATCAATGGCTAGAGCTGACGTTGTCTTTCAGGCAAAATAAAGCTGCTCTTTCCCCTTTCTAGAAATAAACAAAAACCACCCCATTACATTTATTTAAGATAGCCTCTAAATTGGCAATTAGCTTGAGAAGACTGTTTTCACACATGGCAGAGTTCCCTGTACTTACGTCTGCCCGCTCCCTCTGTAACCGTCATGCACCATATTTCTGTATTGCTGTAGTACTATAGGAAGAATTTCAGAATTCCTCACATTCTTTCTCTAGCTCTAGAGTCAGCGGTTTACACTCCAAAAACCCAAGAACCCATGGTAGCAACTAGAGGATTATGAAATTCAGACACTTACTTAGTCATACCTGGCAGCAGACATTTATAAATTCTTATGATTTATAAACTTCCCAATTTCACTGACCTGAGCATAGCTATGTCTGATAAATCTGCAAATACCAATAAACAAGTGAAGTTTTAAAAATTATTTCACTAAGAATTAACAGTTTTGCAAAGGCAGAACTAATAATGACGGTGATGATGTCAGAAACTTGCCTTTTCTAAGCATTCAGAATTCTCATTCTTTTTGTGTCACTCCCCTTCCCCACCATGGCCCTGGACCTACTAATATGCATAAGAAACATTCAGCATGTTTTTTCAGTTTATGGCAGAATTCTAATTCCCAGGCTTTAGAAACAAATAAGAATACCTCATTTACTATATATTAAGAAATATAAATCCCTAAAACATATCCTTTTTTAAAAAAATTGAAGCAAAATTAATTTACAATACTGTGTTAGTTTCAGATGTATAAAATATTTCCTTTTGAAATGAAATTTACCTAGTAGTAAACTAGTACACAGTACTACCTAGTAAACATTTTTGTCATGGGTTTTGAGAAATTCTAGTGGCCTGAAAGCTGTTTCAAAATGTTGGACTTATACTTTCATACCAAACATACAAGTAAGCATCTCATTTTACTGAAATTAGCTTAAAAACAATAAAAAATTTAATTAAAAATTAGATCTAAGATGAAAACTCAAACTCTCTAAGAAAATGCAGAATATGTTGTAATATCAAATCATAATAGCTCTATATATCTTATAAAATATACATGAAGACATTAGTATTGTGAAATGTGATCATTTTTGCCCTGTGATTAAAAGGGCTGTCATATATTTACTTTGGTAGCATTATGGCATATTTATGTGACTAAAATAGCTAATAATCTTTACACAAACAATTGTCAGTCTCAGTAGTAAGCAAGTGCAATTAGACTACCTCTCCTTTGTAGGGCTCTAATGTTTAAATTAAAAAAATGTTCTGGAAAAGAAGACAAGTTGCTTAGCCAAGACTGCCACTGAGAACACTCTGCCTGGAGTTTTCAATAGCTCCAATCTAAGAAACGTGGGCAGGTGTATTCCTCTGTGGGGGCTTAAATAAAATCTGCCCACAACTGCCAGTTTAGCTTAGCACATAAAATATACATCACTGAGAAGACAGGCTAATCACCAAAAACTGTCTCTAGGCATTACAATGGTTACATGCTGCCTTTCTCTGAGAGTAATTCTGAAGAAATAAAGGATTCAATCAGAGGAAACAAATAACCCCTCCACACTCCCAGGGGACAGGGCACGCGTATGAAATGGTTCCTGACCTATATAGTTTACCTAAGATGGCATGCTGTCTTTTCTCATTCATCATATATTTACCAAAACACATAGTATGTACCAGGCGCTTAGTTTAAGATACCAGGACAAGTGTCTTAACAACAGTGAACAAAGAGCCTCTGCTTTCAGGAAAATTATAGTTTGAGGTGAAAGACATTAAGCAAATACCAATAAACCCAATTTTAAATTGTGAAAACTGCTATGAAGGAAAAGAACAGAATACTATAGAATAACAGTGGGAGATGTCACTTAGACAGGTGGCCTCTGTGAAGAAGTAAAGTGAGAGCTGAATATTAAGTTGGTACATTCCATGCCAAGGAGCTAGCTTATCAGGACTTGAGGTGAGAAAGAACTTGGTGCTTTGGAGGAAGTGAAAGAAGGCTAGAGTGGGCTGGAGAAAAATGATCAGGAGAGGAGAGTAGCAAGGAGAGGTAAGCAGGGACTATGTCCTGCAGAGATGTGGGGTTATGTGAGACATTTGGGCTTTCACCAAAGTGTAAGAGCAAACTTTTGAAGAATTTTAAAGAGTGGCATGATATATTTATGCTTTCTAAAGGATCGTTCTTAAGTTCTGTGTAAAGAATGGATTGACAGTAAGAATGAATCCAGGAAGGTACTGTTGGGAAGCCACTGCAACAGTCTACCACAGCATGATGGTGGCTTAGAATAGGGTGTGGTAGTGAACATGTAGCATGGAGGGTGGATTCAAGATATATTTAGGAAGCAGAATCAATAGAATTTTGTAGTGGTCTGGATGGGGCGTGTGGGTGTGTGTCTGGTAGTGAGATCTCAAGAATGATCCTCAGATTTCTAATTGAGATATTAGTAGATATTTATGGAGATAAGATATATAGTGATAAGGAAGACTGGATATATCAAAAAGATCAAGAGTTTAAGATTGAATATGTTCATTGTAAGGTGCCTTTGAGGTATATGTCAACTTGGAAGCTGGCTACTGGAGTCTAGAGCTCAGAAGTCTGGGCTGGAGAGAGGAATTTAGGAGCTTCTCCAAATCACTGCCCTTGGTTCTTCAAATCACTTGCCCATTATGATTTAACTATTTTCATCATCTAGGGATAGTTTTAGAATCAAATGCTATTATCTTGGTCTAGTCTCCATTCTCCCATCTTCTCCAGTAACTTCACTGTTGATCAGACTCCCTTATAATACTTTCACCCTCTGAACTTAGTTGACCTGCACACAGAAAGTTGACAACATAACACATCTTGGACCCAATCAAGAAGAAATCTGATGCTTCCTTCAAGTTCCTAAGATGTCATTCTCCTTTGTCAACACCCTTCTAGTCTAAACATTCACCTCACTGCCTGCTTTATTAAGACAAAAGATAGCCAGAAACCTTTACATCCATCCTTACCTGATCCTCAACATACCTCTAGTCCTGTACCCAGCCACTTATATTTCCCTCCAGAATCTGAGGAAGAATTATCACCTCTTTGCTTTCCTTCTTCTAGCCCCATCCAAAATCCAAATTCTTCCAAATGTCTCTCTTTTTTAAAGGTATAATTCACATACCATAAAATTCACCTCTTTAACGTACGATTCAGTGGTTTTTAGTATATTGGAATACAAGGTATTTTAGTATCAAGGTTGTGCAACCATCACCACTATCTATCTAATTCCAGGACATTTTCATCACCTGGCTGCCCCCAACCCCCCAAGAAACTCCATACACATTAGCAGTCGCTCCCTATTCCCAGCCCCCAGCTCCTGGCACGCTAATATACTTTGTCTCTATGGATTTGCCTATTCTAGACACCGTATATAAATGGAATCATATAGTATATGGCCTTTTGTGTCTGGCTTTGTTCACTTTAGTGTAATATTTTCAAGGTTCATCCATTTTATAGCATGTGTCACTACTCCATTCCTTTTAATTGATGAACCATATTCCATTGTATGGCTATAATATATTTTGTTTATTCATTATTAATTAACAAACATTTGGGTTTGTTTCTATTTTTTTGGCTCTTATGACTAATGCTGCTACGAACGTTTGGGGAAAAGGTTTTGTGTAAACGTATTTCCAGTTCTCTTGGGTATATAACTAGGAGTGGAATTGCAAGTTAAGTATCTCTTGATATCTAAATTTACTCTTTTGCTGAGTTCAGATAACCTAGGATATCTCTCAATGCAAACAACTCTATACTGACCTCCCCACTCTACCTTCACTCAAACACCTTCAATCTTCAGAATCTTTACATATTAATTACAACTTAGTTCTTTCCAATTAAACTGAGGGCAGGAATCAATCCTCACAGGTCTAATTATACAGTAGGCGTTTAATATATGCTCAACATATTGACACCCTAAGATGCTCACAAATGAGAATGATGACTATTCACTCCTTCATTCCGCAGATCTTTAAGTGTTTGCTGTACGCTGGTCACTGTGTTTAATGTTGGGTATAAACAGTGAACAAAAGCTATTGATCAGTTTCATCTACTTCAATTCCCAATTCAACTCCACAAGTATTTACTGAATACTTATGATGTGAATGGCATTGTGCTAGGGATGACAGCAGACATAGGAATATGTTACAGTCTGCAGACTGTATGACACTCCATAAACTCTACTTATGACAGTAACAACAACAGAAACATACAACGGCAGCAGTAGCACTAGAAATTAAATGCCATAAGAAAAGAACAAAACCCTCTGGAGGGTCAACAGAGCATACATGGTTGGGAAAATGGAGAGAGAAGAGGACAGACAACAAAATACTTCTTAAAGCTGAAGATGGTACTTGAGAAAGGGCCACAAAGAAGGTGGCATTCTGACAGGTAAGGATTCCTAGGAAAAGAGAAAGTGTTTCACGCAGAGGATAGTGTGAACAAAGACAGAAAAGGCTGGGTACAGTACAGAATTTTTCAGAGAATAGTCTAGTTTGGAACGTGTAGATGGCTGAGAGAATGCTCTTGAATGTTAGGCTTAGTATTTAAATAGGTTTAGAAGAATGATTCCAAAGTCCTTGTTTAACAATTCAAATTATTTTCATGATTCCTTAACTTTTTCTTGAAACTCTTCTATTATGCTTATTATCTAAAGTGATCATGGAAATCAGTGATTTCTCCTTCCGCAAGGAACAAAAAATAAAATCTTGACAGCTAAGTGAGCATGGTTAGCTCACTTAGATCAGGGAAGGCAGAATTTCAATAATCCTAGCACAGCAATCCCATACTTTTGGGAGTACATAAGGCTTAAAACAGACATGCAGGCAAATCCCAACAGCTAAAATAACAGAAGCAAAACTAGGGTAAAAACAATAGCATTCATTAAGCTCCTAACGCCAGGCACTGTACCGGATGATTTACATATAATATACTTGATTCACCAAACAACATTTAGCTTTATGGCAAGTGAGGCTCAGAGACTCAATCAGGTAAATTGTTTGAGGTTACCAAGCTAGTAAGCTTAGCTAGTAAAATGTAGATACCACTTTTGAACACATGCCTGTCTGATCCCATATTTTCCCCACTGTTCACTGTTCACAAAGGGGGTTAGAATGATGCATGCATGCATCAATGAAAAGAGTTGACCATTTAACACCCTTTAATGGTTTGGAGAAACATTAGACTAAACTACTCAAAACGTTTGAATGGCTTAGAGATGAAGACCAACAGAGATCAAGTTTAGGGCTGCTTGTAGATCCAGTTTGAACAATGATCACGCTGTAGATCTCATTTGGTAATATCAAGGGAACAACATCCCAGTTTTGATTTGGAAACTAGAGAGTAAACTCCAAGAGAATATGGATATTTGTCTGTACACTGATGTATTCCAAGTCTCTAAAACAGACTAATATACAGTAAGCACTCAATAAACTTTTGTTTAAATAATGGCAAGTCATGAAAGGAGTATTCTCATTTGAATACTCTTGAAGGCCCTGAAATAGAGATAAAGACAGCAGAACAGTAAGTTTAAAAACCATTCAAATTGTTGGCATATCCTCTTTAATACTCAATCCCATGGCAAAAACAAGGAACTACCAAAACAAACATACAAAAAGGCAGTAGTTGTAAAACAATAGCATGATTTTACAAAGAAAGGCAGATAAAAGAATGAAAAGACACTCCTGCATTTTATATAGCATCTAACACTCTGGATAATCAAATTTCAGTGAGATGGAATCCAGAATTCTGACCTTCTGTTTTAATATTTCAGACTGCTGTGAGCAGTGTATTCAGTAACTGCTCTTGGAAGAGAAAATGGTTATCTAATCTGAACACTCTAAAAAAAAAAAAAGGACAATTTATTATTGATGACAAATAATGGAATGAAAAATCTCAAATTCCTTAATTTAAAGAAGTAACAGAGTACACTTACAAAAGTATTTTTCTAATTTTGATAGTATGTTTCTGTTAGAACATGCAAAGAAAACTGCAACAAGGAGCATTAAGAGAAAAAAAAAATGCCTTTGGAAGACTGCAAGCCTCTCTACCAGAAATACTTTTAAAGAGAATAAAAGCAGGTTCCATGCACTTCCCTCTATTTTCCACAAGCTTTTCCAATATTTCTTCTTTGATGGAACCAATGAATAACTGCCACTTATCACAAAACATCTTTCAGATACATGCTTTATAAATTGCTCTCTTACAAACAGACAGTTCTTCAAGCTGCTCAGGTCTCTCTGCTGCAACAGTGTTTCTTATTTTTACTATAGTGCATTTCTTCCAGGTCATAGAATAAAGACCAATTAAAAAAAAAAACTCCTTTGCTTTCCAAAGATAATTTCCTAAAGGCAATACTACTGTATCTCAATCAACATTTTTACTATCTTTTCTCTATCTATTTTATTTAGTTCCACAATCTTTACTTACTTAAATAATTCTTAATACTGTAGCTTAATAGTTTAATTTGTCAGGGTGATCATGTTTTCTTCTATATTACATTAAGGAAGAAGATAATGAACACTTTCTTTCTAATCCATTAATGCTTGCTTGAGGCAGTCTACATGTCCCTAACCTTCTATTAATAATGACACAGACATAATTGTGTCTTGTCTTTCCAAATTCTTCAGAAATTCTGTAGTCCTTCAAAAGATAACTCACTGATTTTAGGTTCTTAGTTTGTTTTTGTTTTAATGTCTATAGAAGGTTAAACCATGCTTTTTTTTTTTTTACTGTAACATTTAAGTTACAGAGGTTTAATTAACATTTTAGTTTAAAACACAGTTTCTAATAAACTCTAAAGGAACTAGCTTTTAAAAAGAACTAGAATTAAAACAATCTCAAATTCTGAGGGCAGATTACGTGACAACCTCAAAGGAAAAAATTCACAAGCCTTATTCTTTTAAAAAGTCTTGAAAGACATTACAATTCACTTGCTGTTCTAAAATTACTAAAGTTGTTGAGATTTCATAAGCTCCAAATACATTGATTCCTTCAGTACCCTCCTTACCCTCCAAATATTTTGGTACTCGAAAAGAAAAGCCAAGGAATCAAACTGTTGAGTGTTTATTACCACTTTATGTATAGTTTCTTATAAAACATTGAGAATATAGGAAAAATAGAAAGTTCCGGCACTCATCTTTTGTTTTGTGAGACAAATTTCTCCCCTACTTAAAATCTGAGCGGAATTTCATGATCCTTGCACCATGTCTGAAAACCACAAAGTGCAAACCCTATTTTTTAATCGGTGCTTAATTTAACTAAATTACAAAAGGGGGAAAATGTACTACAGTGCAACTTTCACATATGCTACATGTAAGTTACACGTAAGAATTTTTAAGGCTGAAAAGTGGTTTTCAGGCATAGGGCACCTGTAGCCTAAAATCAACAGGTGTAAGAATTTAACATACCAATCCTATCAGTTAAGGCAACATCAAGCAATTGAGTACTTCAGTATGATATTTTCACTCTGGTAAGGTGAAAATGCTTCATACTTTATGTAAAATACTGAGTCCTGTAATAAACCACCTCCCTAAGAGTAGCTACAGAGTTCTGTGGCATGTCAAGGCAGAGAACACCGCTATATCTCAGTCAAGGTTGGACTTGAGTAGTGGGACAGGGGCGGGCAATTCATGAGTCACACCAAAAAGTATGTCGTCCTGTAGAGCTGAGTAGAGAATTTTAACAAGGGGTTTCGAATTATTTGAAGAATGCATTAAAAAAAAAAAAACTCTGTTGAGGAGAAAATTTTCCATCTTATATGTGGAACCAAAACTCACATAAATTTTGATTGGAGATTAGCACAACTTCGTTGAATAACCTAATTTTCCTCGTAAGACACAATCCCAAAGCTTTAAGATACCCTCTATGCATATGGCACCAAGCATCACCTTTCCAAGCCCTCGCCGGCACAGGAAGTGGGTTGGACACCCCAACCATCACCCTACCCCCACCAGGAAGTGAGTTATGTTTCCCCCTCCACCAGGATGGCCTTCCTCCCCTCCCCCAACCGGAAGTGAGGCACCCCCATTCAGTCGGCCTCAAACCCAGACAAACCAGTAACAACAGCAAAAGAGGGATGATCTTCAAGGAGTGAAAGGCACCTCCACTGTGGCCACCCCCAAGCTCGCCTTGCTTACTGACCTGCTGACGATAGGGGCAGGCAGGGGCCTGGGGCCTAAAGAAAGTCCCTGGCACAGAGGACAATTCCCTGAGCCCCTCTCAATCGCCTTCACTCTTCTCGCTCCGCCGTCTCACAGCTTGACAAAAATTCCTCCGCAGTACTTTATTTTGATGTCTTTTCTTTCCCTTTACCTAATCGCTTAACCACCTTCTCAGAGGTAACTTCTCTTATCGCAGCATTTAAGAGTGTTCCGGTGAGGAGAAAAATGGAATATTATTCCCCATACCTTCAGAAAAATGAAGGGATTATTTTGTTGGAAGGCGGCGAAGGACTACGTAGTTACGCAAGGTGAGGCTCGTTTTCGCTGAGTTTTCTGGGAAATGTAGTTTTTTAAATTGCTAAGGTCCGCAGGAAGTATTGGGGCTTAAATTGGTAATTACTATGTGCTGAGTCCTTGAAGACACATTCTGTATTCGACGGCAGGCAGACCTACGGTGCTCCAGCACGAAATGGGCTAACAGTCCCGTCCCCTTTTTCCTCTGGACGTAACTAACCTGAAATTTCCCTTCACGCCTGCCCAAGGTCTTGGTCGCCCCGCCCCTTCTTTTGGCCACGCCCTCCTCAGCCAATCAGACGCTCTCGAGGTCCCTTCCTCGGGAGGTAGGAACGTGAGAGGTGGGGCCTCACGGTGACTCCTCCCGCGGGGCTGAGGCGTGACCGGGAGAAGGCTGTAGGCCGGTGCGCGCGCGCGTGCTCGCTCAAGGAGCGCGGCTGCGAGTGCGCGCGCGGAGGGGCGGCGCGCGGGGCTAGGAGGAGGCGGGCGGGCTGGTGGGCCGGGCGGACGGCGGGCGGCCGGGAGCGCGCGGTGGACTCGGCGGCGGCGGCGGCGAGTAGTTAGTTAGTTGTTGTTAGTCAGTGTCAGTTGCTCGGCGGCGGCGGCCGCAGTCACCAGGAAGGGGACGGGACGGCTGGTGATGGTGGTCACCGCGGCGGCGTGTGCGCCCTTGAGGTAACGGGGGCAGGGTTGCTCTAGTCCTCTCCGTTCCCTTCTTCTCTCGCGCCGGCTTGTGGGACCGGGGTCGTTGTGGGGTGAGGGCGATGACCTGGGGGAATCCGGGCGGGGCGGCTCGGGGTCTGGGTGGCGCCGCCGCGGGGTCACTGGCGGCCGGTGCGTCCGGCCTGGCGCGGGCTCTCGGGCCACGGCCACCCCTGCGCCCCGTCCCCCCCGGGCCCTCCGGCGCCGCGCGCCCCCTCGCGCCCCCTGCCGCCCCCGCTCCCGCCCCCTCCCTCGGCGGCGGCGGCGGCCCCGGTGGCTCGGCGCCCCCCAGAGGAGGGAAAGTTGGGACCTGGCGACGAGGGACGCCCCCGGGCGCGGCTGGAAGACTGCTGGGGAAAGTGAAGCCAGAGGAGCTGGACGCGGTGAGGCTGGGGCAGGAAGGACTCCCTCCTCTTGCTCGTGCTAAGTCTGCACGGACATCCACCTCCAAACCCGGGAGGATCTGGCGCAGTCTGGCCAGCAGCGCCAGGACGAAACCCAGTGGCTCTTTGCCTGCTCCCTTCGCTTTGCGGTTTGTGAGCCCCCTAACGTGCGGGTTTGCTTGGTTATGTGGGGATTTTGAATGGTTCAGTGGGTCAGTTTGTTTCTCCTTTGCCCTTTGATTCATCCGTTCTTGCAACTTTTCTTACCTCCCGCGTTTAGGACTTGCCGTCCGAGTCCCCTTCCCTACCCCCTCCCCGTCGCCTGCACCATCATCCTTCTGATTTCGTTTTTCGTCCTTTGACTAAATTAAAGACGGCTGAGAGCAACAGGAAAGAGAAGCCCTCCCACCTTTGTATGTCACTTAATTGCAATCCGTTGTGTTTTTTAAGATCCCTCTTTAGGAATTTGAGAGCTGTGGAATGGAGTTATTAGAAGGCTGGCGTTGAGGGATAGTGACCAGTTAAAGGAAAACTATGATTTCATCTTTATTGGCCTTGTTATAGAGAACCTAATACGTTTTTCTTCTGCTTCTGTTAAATGTGGTAAGATTATACGTTGAATTAAATATTTGAAGACTTACATAAAAGGCTATTTTTAGGTCATTGGATGATGTATGCCAACAGCTTTTCACCTGAATTGGAGCTGCCTTGAGGATTCTGTTTTGGGGTCTACCTCCTGATTTTCTGCTTAGCGACAGCGTCTTCTTTTTTCCCCCTGATAAATGAAATGATGTAGTAATGGGTATAGCGGGAGAACCCATATTGCTCTCTGCAGTGTAGAAGTGAAAAACGTGGATTATCCACAAGGGTAAAACTTTCCATGAGCAATCTTGACTACTTGCTTCATGATGGCTTTTCCTGTAATCTCAGCATTTCTAGATAGCTCAATTCACTGACTACCTTAATTACTTTCTGAAGTGCCTTGCACTTCTCTTTGGTGACTCGTTTAGTAAACTATAATGGCAAATATGGTACATTTTCTTGGCTTCAAAGATGGTAGTTATAGCCTCGGCCCAGAGATTAGCAGTTAACAATGGAAGCAGAATTCATACCATTGCTAGTGAGTTTTGGCTATGACCAACTCACAAACTATGTGAAAAAACAAACATCTTTCCATAACTGTCAGAGGGGAAGAGGGGGAAGTATTTTATCATGTCTTTATTTTTGGAGACTCTAGCATGACTGTATTATGTGGGGAAAAAAATGTCAAATTATTTTCTTTAAGCCTTTTTGATGTGTGGTTCTTTTCTCCACCCCTTACCCTCCATTTAGGGTTTGACATGTTTGGCTGGGTTCCAGGATGGGAAGAAAAGTATTTTGGTGAAAGAAAAAGATAAGATTGCTTTGAACTATTATCCTGTGACTATTCATTTACCCAGTGGTGGTACAGAGAAACTTCCTCCATAATTTTTGTATCCCATTAACATTCTATCAGAATTCATTTTTAAGAGTCCACCCTGAGGCCCATAAAGAAATACTTCATTACTGTTCCGGACAATCATATTGAAACAAATGTTCATGGAATGTGTTAAATGTGTTCACATATAAACATTTATCTTTGTACATTTATGGTAATGTAAATATTTAAGTCTGAGAGCTTAAAAACTTTTATTTGCTTATTTGCATACATGTTTTTCAACATCTAGCAGTGCCAACCATATTTGCCAAATAAGCATCAGCCATAAATTCATGCTTTGGCACATTTCATACAATAACTCTTCTAAATTGCTCCATGGTAAAGCATCATGAGATTAGCATTTGCTTCCACGAGAGAGATTTGTTGTTGTTTTTAACTGTAATGATGCTCTGTTTAAGAGGAACAGGTGCTGGGCTCTAGCTGTTTGTGTTGAAACCTGCCAAATCATACTCTTTTGTTGGATGGGTTATTTGAGTAATTTAGGAACCAAACTGTGGCCCCTGGCTTGCCAAGTTGAGTTCAAGGTTCCATATTACTGCTGTGAATCCCTGTTTTCGCTGTAAGAGGTAATGGTGTGTGATGAGCTTTATTTTCTTATTGCTGTTCTCTTTGCTGTAATTTCTGCTCTCCACCACCACCCTGATCCTTTCATTACTGGAGCTCTTGAGAAAGTCTCGGCTGCTTCATTGCTGGTTTGTTTTCCTTGGAGAAACTATAATAACTTTCAGGCCAGGAATATATAGTTCACATTTGCTCATCAAATATTTTGAGTGCCTTTTAAGTGGTAGGCATGGTGGTAAACTCTGAGTAAATGTGGAATGAGATGCCTTGTTGTAAGGAGTGTATAGTTCAGGAGGAGAAGATAGCTGATAACCAATAATTACAGTGTGAAGTGATACATGACAGGTGTAAGGAGATTCCTATGGATGGAAGCACAGAGGAGGAGGGGCAGTTGACAAAGACTTGGGGTATTGGGGAGGGAATGTCCTGAAATGCATCTTAGTGATTATGTGAGCTAATCTTCAAAAATAGGTAGGAGTTGACTAGGTTTAGAGAGAGGTAAAGGGCATTCTAGACCAGTGCTGCTCTATAAAAATAAAGTAATACGAATCACAAATATAAGTCACATGTGTATTTTAAAATTTTCTATTAATCATGTTGAAAAGTAAAAGGTGAAATTAATTTTAGTGATATATTTTATTTAACCTGGTGTATCTATGATATTATCATTTCAACATGTAATCAATATAAAAAAGTATTGAGATATTTGACATTCTCTTTTTCATACTAATTTTCAGAATCTGGTTTGTATTTTGCACATACACCACATCTCAGTTGGGACTAGCCATATTCAAGTACTCAATAGCCAGCCACAAGTAGACAGCCGAGTTTTAGAACAGGGGCTGGTGAAGTGGTAAGAAGCCAAATCATTGAATTCCTTATGAACTAAGCTAAGGAGCTTTAACTTTACCCTGAGGATTTAGTGGAGGTGGGGGTGGAATTAAACTGTGACAGAGTCATATTTGTATTTTAGGCAGTGAGGTGAATGCTGAATTAGAGAAGGGCAAAACTGAGAGCAAGACCAGTTAGGAAGCCATTCCTGGTGAAAAATGATGAGGCTGTAGAAGAAGGGGTGGATGTATGAGAGATTTAGGAAGTAGCACCAAGGGGGCAGGGTTCATAATCAGATTATAGAGCTGAGCAAGATTGAAGGTTTAGGATGATTCCCACATTTCTGTTGTGAGCTACTGAAGGGGGTAAGCAACTAAGGGAAACCAACCGTCTTTGCCAGACAGACCAAAGGTGAAAAAGACAACTATGAGAGATTTGTCACAGAAGCTGAGGGAGAAGAATATTTCAAGGACTAGGAGTGAACAATACTGTATCCTGCCATGAAAAGGTCAAGTAAAATAAGGACTGGAAAAAGTCCATGAGACTTGGTGATGAAGTCATCTGTAACTTCAGCTAGAGCTGGTAGCTACATTGTAATGCATTCCTTCAGTGGGGGTAAGAGTCAGTGACAGAAGTGTCGCTAATTGAGAGGAATACAGTGTTTTCAACAAAGGACTGAACGAAATAGTACAGATGGAGGGAGATGCAGGGGATTTAGAGAAGTTTGCTCCTCCCCCTTTTTTAAATTATGAGGGTCTTGGACATATTTATGTGGGATTGGAAAGAACCAGTGAAGGGGAGAAATTGAAGCAGAGAGAGAGGGAGAGGGAGAAGGGGAACAGAGGTGACTGATGGAGCCAAGGATTTGGAGACAGTAGGAGGGATGGGATCTGAGGCATAGGTAGACAAAGTGGCCTTGGGTAGGAAATGTTTTTCCTTTTCTAGTGAGCTGAAAGGAAGGAGGTAGAGTTGGAGGCAGTGTAAATAACTTTGTAACTGATAGGGGCAGGAAGAAGAATGAGTTGTATGTGTGTTCTGTTGTTTTTGAATACCTGCTTAGCATAATGGGGAACATGGTGGAATAGGGGTTCTTAAGAGCGTTTGAGTTTATTACAGCTTCTAAGGGATTGTAGGGGTGGGAGAAGAGACACACAGACACATGACTAGGAAAATGAATAAGGGATGGTTAGGCAGCATTTGAGGACACATTTGGATTTGTAGGGGTACCGATTGCATGGTTTGATTTTTTTTTTTTTTCCCAGCAGTGATCATTCTGGATATAGCTGAAGAAACCATTTAATACTCAGAAGAACTAATAAGGTAGCATTTTCCTTGACTGTAAGATGAACAGCTAGGGTTTAAACCCTGGTGGTTCAATTCCAGAGTCCAGGCTTTGCAGATGCCTGCTTGGTGGAGATGCCCAAAGGACAATTGTCTAAGGGAATTAGTGATGTCAAGGACTGTGACTGAAACAAACTGTGGAGTCCAGGCTGGATCTTGAGCAGGAATCCTAGGTGGGCTGATTCAATCGGGAGGAAATGAAGGGCGTGAAAGCTAGGGGTCAGTGTGAAGCTAAAGAGCGAGTGAGGAGGGAGCAGTAACATTAGCTTTTATTTATGGAGTACCTACTGTGTGCTGGACACTCTAATACCTTATTTCTAATCCTAGCATGAATATTATTAACCTTATATTCATCCCTTTCTCATCTTCCTTCAGATGAAGAAACAGGATTAGGAAGGTTAAATTACATGTCCAGAGATACACACTCTCAAGGATAGAACCAAGATCGAAAGCCCATTCTTTCTTCTCCAGATGGTAGTCTTCTCAAGTAAGGAGATAAGAGAGAAAACACAGTAATGATAAAAGTGGTAGAATAACACTGGAACGTTACATTTAGAACTTCAGAGGTGTATCATTCATTTAATAATGTTTGTTGAGCATTGTGTGTGTGCCAGGCATCGTTCTAGGTGCAGAGGTTACAGTAGTGAACCAGACAGGCAGAAATCCCTGCCCTCATGGATCTTACTTTCTGACAGACATTAAACACAATAAGTAAGTTATTGTTAATACAGTATTAAAAGGTGATAGAAAAGTGCTGTGGAGAAAAATAAAGTAGGCAAATGGGATAGGAATGCTAAGACGGGGGTGTGTGTGCTTTTAAAAAGGATGTCTGGGAAGGACTTGGTAGGGAGTGAGCGAAGACTTGAAGGATGTAAAGGAGCACACTCCGTGGAGCAAATGTTTTTCATTGGCTCTGAGGTGTGCGTGGTTTGTTCCCAGAACCCTAGGAGGCCTGTGTGCCTGGACTGGAGTGAACAGACAGTAGAAGATGGTAAAGTCAGAGAGATAACTGTGTCCAGTTCACATAAAGCCTGTAGAACATTTTAAGGACTTGGGTGTTTACATTTTGAGATGGACACCATTACAGGTTTTTGAGCAAAGTGATGTGATGAGATTTATGCTTGAAAAACTTCACTCTGGCTACTGTATTGAAAGTAATCGAAAGATGTAGAGTAAAAGTAGGAAGATCAGTTAGGAGGCTCTCTTACAAAATCTAGTTGAGAGTTAGTGGTGTCTTAGACTAGGGAATTGATGAGAAATGATTGAATTTGGATGTATTTTTAACAAGTTATTTTGAAATAATTTTAGATTTACAGAGGAGTTGCACAGATAATGCATAGAGTTCCCTTATGCCAGTGTTTCTCAGCTTCAGCATTTTTGATATTTTGGCCTGGATAATCCTTTGCTTTGGGGGTTGCCCTGTGCTATAGGATGTTAAGCAGCACCCCTGGCCTCTCTCCACTAAATGCCAGTACCACCCTCCTGTTGTAACAATGAAAAATGTCTCCAGCCATTGCCAGATGCCCCTTGTGGGGCAAAACTGCTCCTATTAAGAATTGCTGTGATACACCCTTCATGCGGTCTCCCCTATTGTTAACATCTTACGTAACCATGGTACATTTATCAAGTTAAGAAATTAACATTGGTATAGTGCTTCAGCCAAACTCCAGACTATTTGTATTTCACCAGTTTTCCCACTAATATCCTTCTTCAATTCCATTTTCCAAACCAAGATACCACATCACTTTTAGTTGTCAAGTTTCCTTTATCTCTTTTAATGTGTGACAGTTTCTTGGCCCTTCCTTGATACTTTTAAAGAGTAATGGTCAAGTATTCTGTAGGATGTTCCTCAATTTGGGTTTGTCTCGTGTCTTCTCATGATTAGACTGCATTGATGGAGTTCCGGGAAAGAATACCACAGAAGTGAAGCGCCCTTCTTACCATGCTGTATAAGAATCATGATATCAACGTGACATCACTGGGTAGTCACTTTAAGGTGGTTTCTACCAGGTTTCTCCAATGGAAAGTCATTATTTTTTCCTTTCCACACTCTGATCATTAGGAGCCAGTCATTAAGTTCAGCCCACACTCAAGAGGAGAAGAATTAAACTCTACTTCCTGGGGGGAAGAGTATCAAAGAATTTGTGGACATATGTTAAAAACACCACAGTAATTGGTAAATATTTTGGGGGAGAAACTTTGAACCTTTGCCAGTATCCTGTTTGAGCTCACTAGTTTTAGCATTTACCAGCATATCTTGCCTGCAGTAATTATTGCTGTGGTGTTCTAAATGTACTTTTAAATTTGCCTCATTCTTACTGTGTTTATTAATTGGAATTCTTTTGTAAATAAGAATCTGTCTATTACATAGATATCTATCTATAGTCATTTATATCAGTTCTAATTCATGGATACTTATTTTATTCTTAAAAATTTTTTTAATTTTATTTATTTTCAGTGGACGTACTGGGAGTTGAACCTGGGACCTCATGCATGCTAAACATGCACTCTACCACTGAGCTATACCCTCCCCTTATTTTATTCTTAGGGTTATAATTCAGTTGGTGTTATTTATTCTGCTGCCCAAATTATTCCAGCTTTGCCCATCGGGAACTCTTTTAGATTGACTTTTGTGCCCTTTTGATATGCTGCTGTCCCTTGTGTGTGTACATGTTACACTTCTTTATTCTCTGGCACTACCTGATGTTTCAGGCTCATGTTGTATTTTTCCTGCCTTGGCTCTAGACTCATTCCTTCAAGAAACTCTGATTCCTTTTATTGGAGAATGATATTTTGAGGTCAAGATCTGGATGCTAGGTGTGCTTGTTGCTACTGGGGTATCCCTGTTGCTAGGTGCTCTCAGTAGACAGAGCTAGGAACTATATGTATGCATACTAATCTACATGTCTGCACATATCTATGTTTATTTCTGTATATAAAATAGTCATGTATTCATACCAATATCTCTGACTCTAACTGGGTATGTTTTGATCCAACAAGGTTTGCTGATAAATTGGATATGGAATGTGAAAAGAGAGAAGTCAAGGATGATTCCAAGATTTTTGGCTTAAGCAACTGGAAGGATGGAGTTATCATTTCCAGACCTGGGCAGACTGTGAGCAGAGCAGATTTCCAGACTGGCTATGTTTTTTGAGATGTCTAATAGACCTGCTAATCGAGATGTCAAGTCAGCAGTCGAGCAAATGAATCTGGAGTTCAGAGGAGAATGGTCCAGGTGGAATACATTTAGAAGTTGTCAGTATAGGTGAGAGCACCTGAAGGGTAAACGTAGCTAGAGAAGAGGGTCAAGGATGGACCACTGGGGCATTCCAGTCAGAGGGGTGAGGAGGAGCAGTTCTGCAAAATGATAAGGATTGGGGTGTGGCTGTGGGGTGGGTTTCATATCCATTATTTTTTTTTTTTGTTATTCAACATTTTTATAGATTATACTCCACTTAAACTTAATACAAAGTACTGGATATATTTCTCTGTGCTGTGCAGTATATCCTTGTTTTTTTTTTTTTTTAACATTTTTTATTGATTTATAATCATTTTACAATGTTGTGTCAAATTCCAGTGTTCAGCACAATTTTTCAGTTATTCATGGACATATACACACTCATTGTCACATTTTTTTCTCTGTGAGTTATCATAACATTTTGTGTATATTTCCCTGTGCTATACAGTGTAGTCTATTCTACAATTTTGAAATCCCAGTCTATCCCTTCCCACCCTCCACCCCCCTGGTAACCACAAGTCTGTATTCTCTGTCTGTGAGTCTTCATATCCATTATTAATAAACACTAATTCAGTACTTATTATTTGCAAGGCACCAAGCTGTTTCAGGAGTTAACATTGCTCCCTTCCTCCATAAATTTACAATCTAGGATGAGACAAATTACAGGCTGAAAAGAAAGTAGCAGTGGAAGGCAAATACCAGACAATGGTTCAAATATAACATACTAGGGAAGCTTTTTAGAGGGCATAGACGTAAGAAACAATGAACTCAAACATGTGCCAGCTACATATAAACACTAATGTAAATGCGCCAGTCATGTAACTTGTTAAGCTTTCGTGTACATACCACTGATTACCAAAAAGGAGAAGCTTCTCTTATGTTGACCTTTTTTTAAACCAGAGATAAAAAGAGACATTTTATTTATTTATTTATTTTTTAAAATTTTTTATTGAAGTGTAGTTGATTTACAATGTTAGATTCAGGTATACATCAAAGTGATTCAGTTATACATGTATTTTCTTTTCAGATTCTTTTCCATTATATGTTATTACAAGATATTGAATACAATTCCTTGTGCTATTCAATAGGTCCTCATTGTCCAGCCATTCCATACACAGTAATGTGTGTGACCTTGTTTTCTTAAGTTGCTTCTGCTCTTGGTCCCCTGCCATTGTAAGTGGGATTCTACTTAAGACTGCTTAAAATAAAATGTTGCAAGGTGAAATCAAGCAGAAGTGGCGTTCATCTTCTGTGAACATGCTTAATTTTTGACTGCTGCTTTCATGGATGATCTTAGACATTCACATTTGTCATTTGATTACTAAAATCATACCCCAATGCAATTAGGGAACTTTAAGAGTAATTTAAATGTGTAACCTAGCAAACCAGTTTTAGTAAAATATTTAACTCCTTTGCACTAAAAATGGATAGGCTGTGATTGCCACCTGAGAAAAGGTGGTATAGCATGAGACAGGCAAATAGTACCTGTTTAGTAATTGCCAGTTACTCTATAGGAACTGTAAGAAAAATAAGGGATTTGTCTACTTTGTAGGATAGGGGGCAGAGAATCACACGATTCCATTCCCAGTTCTGTCACTGAATGGTTGACAAAGCTGTTACCCATTTGTATGTACAGTGTGTTGTATTTATTGTGAGAAACTTTAGTATATTTAGATACTGGAATACCGATAGTACCTACGTCAGAGAGTTTTTAAAAAAATTTTATTTATGTATTTTTTAATGGAGGTACCGGGGATTGAACCCGAGACCTCATGCATGCTAAGCAGGCACTCTGCCACTGAGCCATACCCTCCCTGCAACCCAGAGAGTTTTTAATGAGCTAATAAGCATTGAAAAATGCTTAAAATAATACCTGGGGCATAGTAAGTATCATGTGTTTATTGAATAGAATAAATAGAGAATGGCAGAAATGTTACATTTAAAAATTAATGAAATTTTATTTTTCTAGTATATTTATAGGTTTATCCATAGTAGGTAGATTATTTCTTATTTTTTAGAGAAAGAATTTCCTCTTATTCCCCTATCTCTACCTCCCCGGGCATCTGTGGTTCTCTTGATGGTGGAGGAGTAGGAATACTGTGTTTCCTCATAAATCCTTTATACAGGAGCACTTTTCACTGTTAAAAGTTAGGAGTTCACCCCTACTCCCATTACTTTCAAAATAGATTGAGTTACTTTTGTTATTAAAGGGAAGATGCCATGGTGCACCTCTTAAATATTTTGAAATAATGAGTTGACTGTTTCAAATGCTGAGAAACTGCTTTCTTCCCAGGTGTGAAACAGTTTTTATAGATTTTATTTGGGTAAAAAGTAGGAGTAATTGTGGGAGTTTGTGTGAAAGAAGATTTAAGGCATTGGAGAAGCAATAAAAAGTATTTTCCTAATGTCATTTCTCTCCTTGACTTGAAAAGTTATTTTTGCAGCAATATCCCTAAACTGTTTTTGAGCATTTGCCTTTGGGGATTAGCTGCATTCACAGTGTTAAACCTCACAGCTAAATATTTCAGGTAGACTGCAAGTTCTCATTCAGCTATGGTCCTGAAGTTAACAGAGATTGTTGGTTTCCATATTCATTGAGAAAGTTAATGTAAGGTAAGAGTGAAGAGGAGAGAAGAGAATCCTGTAGTTTGATAATCTTTTTCTTCCATAGTGTAAGAGCAAATTTACACTGTTTCTTGTATATTCTTTTCTGTACAAACGCAGCTTGTGGAATAATAGCATCAGTGAATCTGTCAGTTGTACCATCAGCAGCATAGAAATGATTTATAAATATAGTAGTTCCTAATTTAGAAAATTGAACTTTTAATTATTGACTTAGATTGTATTTCACATGTATTTTTTTAATTAAACAGATAACAATAAAATTTGAATCCTATTGTAAATGCAGCTTATAGTTCTGTTGTCAGATTTGCATTCCAAAGGTCTATTAAAAGATACTGTCATCTAGAAAAGGATATGTTTTGTGTTCTTCTGTAAAAGGCAACTATAGAGCTTTGTAGCTGCATAATGCTGACCTTCTCTTATCTCCTGTGGGATTGCGTGGTCTGGGTTTTCATGGACTAGCTGTCTGACTAGGAAACCAAGTCCTACTGCTGCACAGAATAACTTCCCTCTAATTCTCTCTGTCTTTTTTGGTTGCAGACCTGAAGTGGAGTTTGATATTACCTTTTACACTGCACGTCTTTATAAAATTAATACATTTTATGATAGAAAAGTTTAGCTTTTTAAAAAATAATACAAGTTTCAGATGTACAGCATTATCATTTGACATCTGTTTACACCATAAAGTGATCACAACCACAAGTCTGGTTGTCATCTGTGATCATACAGTAGACTCCCTTCACTCCTTTACCACACCCCCAACCCCCTTCCCCTCTGGTAACCACTAATCTATTCTCTGTATCTGTGAGTTTGTTTCTGTTGTGTTTTATTTATTTGTGTGTTTTATCTTTTTAGAATCCACATATGAGTGAAATCATATAGTATTTTTCTTTCTCCACTTGACTTACTTCACTTGGCATAATACCTTTATGGTCCATCTATGTTGTTGCAAATGGTGGGATTTCATTCATTTTTTTGACTCGGTGAGTTAATAGTCCACTGTGTGTATATGTATACACACACACACACACACACACACATATATACTGTATCTTCTTTATTTATTCATCCATCATTGGACACTTAGGTTCCATATCTTGGCTATTGTAAGTAATACTGCAGTGAGCATAGGGTATATATATCTTTTCAGTTAATGTTTTTGTGTTCATCAGATAAATACCCAGAAGTGGAATAGCTGGGTCATATGGTAGTTCTATTCTTATTTTTTTGAGAAATCTCCATACTGTTTTCCATAGTGGCTGCCCCAGTTTAGAGTCCTACCAGCATTGTACAAAGGTTACTTTTTCTCCACATCCTCTCTAACATTTGTTAATTCTTGTCTTTTCAATAATAGTCATTCTAACAAGTGTGAAATAACATCTTTATTGTGGATTGTGTGCATTTACCTTATAATTAGTGATATTGAACATCTTTTCATGTGCCTGTTGGCCAACTGTATGTCTGCCCATTTTTAAATCAGGTTTTGTTGTTGTTGAGTTGTATGAATTCTTTATATATTTTCGATATTAATTTCTTTTCAGATATGTGATTTGCAAATATCTTCTCTCATTGAGTAGGTTGCCTTTTCGTTTTGATGGTTTCCTAAAAGCAGAAGCTTTTTTAGTTTGATATCCCATTTGTTTATTTTTGCTTTTGTTTCTTCTGTCTTTGGAGTCCGAACACGCAAACACTAAGACTGATTATCAGTGAAGTTACTTACTGCCTGAGTTTTCTTCCAGGAATTTTATGGTGTCAGTTCTTACATTCAAGTCTTTAATCCATTTTGAGTTAATTTTTGTGTATGGTGTAAGATAAGTGGTCTAGTTTCATTCTTTCACATTTGGCTATTCAGTTTTCCCAGTACTGTTTGTTGAAGAGACTATCCTTCCTCCATTGTATGTGCTCCCTTGTCATAAATCAATTTCCATATATGTGTGGGTTTATTTTTGGGCTCTCAGTTCTGTTCCATTGATCTCTGTATCTGTTTTTGTGCCAGTACCATACTGTTTTGATTGCTAAAGCATTGTAATATAGTTTGAAATCAAGGAGCATGATGCCTTCAGCTTTGTTCTTTCTCAATATTGTTTATGCTTTTTGGGATCTTTTGTGGTTCCATAAGATTTTAGAATTATTTGTTCCAGGTTAGTGAAATATGCTATTGGAATTTTGATAAGGATTGTATTGAATCTGTAGATTCCTTTGGGTAGTATGGACATTTTAACAATATTAATTGTTCCAATCCATGAATGCAGAATATCTTTCCACTTTATTTGTATCTTCTTCAGTTTCTTTCATTGTGTCTTACTATTTTCTGTGTATAGTTCCTTCACCTCCTTGGTTAAATTTACGTCTAAGTATTTTATTCTTTTTGATGCACTTGCAAATGGTATTGTTTCCTTAATTTCTCCTTCTGATAGTTCATTGTTATATATATGATAGCTCGTTATTAGTGTATAGAAATGCCACAGAATTTTGCATGTTGATTTTGTATTCTGTGGCTTTATTTAATTCATTTGTTAGTTCTGATGGTTTTTTAGTGGAGTTGTTAGGGGTTTTTTTGTATATAGTATCATGTCATCTGTAAATAGTGACAGTTTTACTTCTTCCTTTCCACTTTGGATCACTTTTATTTCTTTTTCTTGCCTAATTGCTGTAGCTAGGACTTCTAATACTGTGTTGAATAAAAGTGTCAAGAGTAGGCATCCTTGTGTTGTTCCTGAACTTAGAAGAAAAGCCACCTGGCCATCAGAGCTAGGTTCTCAGGGTTGTCCCCTGTGTGGGCTGCATGCACCCTCCTGTTGGTGCTGACAGGTACTGGTGAGCATGCCTGGCTCTTGGACCTGCCATGTGGCCTGGCAGCAGCTGCTGCAGGGTGTTGGTGGGCATGGCTATTGCATGCTAACCAGGAGGTGCTTTTCGTTTAGAGGAATTTGTATGTTTCTCTTTTTCATATTGCTAAACTAAGTTTGAATAACTTAAATGCATATTTGAAGCAGCTCCACTTTTTAATAAACTCATATCCTGCTTTTTTTCTGATAATATACTGTGGACATTGTCCTGTATCAGAAAAATCCTTCTTCCCCACTCCATGTTTACTTTCTGATAGACTGAGAACTGGCAATAATACAGGATATACTAGCTGAATAGGCCCTTGATAGTCTAAAAGAATATACCTCAGATCTCGTGGGCATTTCTTAAAGCAGTGCTGTCCAACAGAAATGATACATGCAACATATGTCATTCCAAATTTTATAGTAGCCACATTTTTAAAAGTACAAAGAAAATAGGTGAAATTAATTTTAATGGTACATTTCATTTAATCCAGTATAACTGAAATATTAGCATTGTGACATATACTCAATATACAAAATTACTGAGCTGTTTTATAGTCTTTTTCTTTTCTTACTAAGTCTTCAAAATCTAGTGTATATTTTCCACGTATAGCACATCTCAGTTCAGACTAGCCATATTTCAGGTGCTCCATAGCCACATGTGGCTAATCTGAGCACAGTCCTGGAGCATATAATTTCCCTGTAAGATGCAGTAAAATAGGACTTTGCAGGTACTCTGGAGGCAGGCATAAAGAGAAGAAAATAGCAAAGCTAAGTTGCACCATGGATGTTGAGCCCTCATTTTGGTGTCTTATGAAATATTTTAATACTTCAATGAAATTACATATTCACATATTTATGGATCTTCATGTTACACAATAATATTAAATTTGTAGTTGTCTAAAGGTTTACTGGGTATATTACTTGTAGTAATTCTCAGATAGTCAATAAGATCAATTCCATATTTCAAGGATTTTGGATAATGAAGAGTTTGTAAGAGTTCAAGACCTGAGGAGAAATAAATTTATCTGTAGAGAATACCTTTATGAAATGAGTAACAAACACATATACACATATCCATATATAAATTATATGTCTGTATATGTATATATACACACATGCACATACATTTGTCAATCTTTATAATTACTCTTAAGAACCAATATCAGTTAAAATAATTATCTTCTTTTTAAAATGAATTTGTAGCATGATAAAAAAAGGTGTGGCATGATCAGGAACATCCCTAGGGTTAGTGATATAAACTAAATGTATAGTATAAAATAGAAGAATATTAAACAAGCTTTGCTTTTAATTTAGTTTGTGATCATGTGAAAAAAATTTCTTCACATCTCTAAGCTTTATTTTGTTGTGTAAGATGGAGATAATCCTGCTCTTTTTTCTTAATATGATTTTGATTATCAAAGGGATGAATGGAGACTAAAGGGACATATCTTACTCATCTTTATGTCTCCAGTATTTAATGTAGGGTCTGACACGCTGACACCCAGTAAATACTGACTTCAAAGGCTGAATATGTATGTAAAGGAACTTTCTAAACTGAGAGTACTACACGTGGGAGCTATTATGTTTACTGGACTTGGTTTGTACTGCTTTTTCTTATTTAAGTTCTTTACAGAAATATGAGAACTATAATAATTAATATTTGCCCATATAGTCAATGAATAGGATTGGCTCTTGTGGTTTTTTCCCTTACTATTAATATTTTATTTATCAGATTGTGTCTGTAATTATGTATATCTCTGAAATAGGTTATAATTATCTTGTTTTAAAAGATATCTAGCACTTAAAATCTTTACATCTGTTAAGAGTAAATAGTTGAAAATTTTGTTTATTGTGAGATGGACATGACTATTTTTACTGTTCCCAGTCTTTATCAGCTTAAAAATCAGCTTACTTGAGACACAAATGCAAGCTCATTGGACGCCAAAATTATGGAGGCAAAGTAGCAATATTTAAATTACTGGAATATGGTCTAATAACTAGAAAAAGGCCCAGTAGGAATGGCTGTCTTACTTCTGTACTGATGGGAGAAGCCCCATCTTTTTCCTCTACAAGGGTTGCAGCACTTCATCAGTGATTAGTGAGGAAGTAAAACAAAATCATAATGCAAGAGCAGATAATGTTCACCCAGAACAGCATTTCAAAGTGATCTTCACAAAAACATTAGCTTTTTTTTTTAGCATCAGTTATGAGTTTCGGTAACTGCACACTTAGTGAGTCATCTGCAGCAATTGAGAATTTGGGTATTTCCAATTTTTAGGGTACTTTTTTTTTGATAAAGTGGCTTCTTTTTATCTGTCATGAATGAAGTAAGCGAGCTGCATGAGAGAGCGTGTGCAGTGTGACATATGCCTTACTGTTTCCTGGGGGGAAGTGAGGAACTTTAGGAAGCAGCTGCATGTTGGCAGTGAACTGGGACACTGTTAACTAAATGATACTCTCTGGGAGTAGTTGGCACAGTTTTCTGTTTTCATTATATTCCCTCACTTCTACTTTCACTCCAAAACTTTAAGTATGTTTGGATATTTGGTAACAGAGAGAGAACCAAATCACACTTGATTTTTTTATCTTTTTCTCCATATGACAGTAAATACTAAAATTTTTGGTGTGAAGAAATACGGTACACATTTACTAAAAGATACGTGCAGCGACAGCGTAGACTTGGCCAAATGAGAAACGAGTGACCTGCTGACTAAATGAAATGATCGGCTTCAATTAAAGGCAGGGAAGAGGGAACTTGCTTTCCTCTTCCCTTGTTCATCCTTTCTCCCTGATGGCTAGATACGCATTTTAAAACTGTTCTATTACCAAAAGTCCTCTGCTTTTTTTTTGTTTGTTTGTTTCATTCTGAATTTTACTGTTTGGTGTTGTGCTCAGGCCTAAGGGAAATAGGATCAAAATCTAACCCTTTTTCTTTAATTCTTCTGCTTAATGTATCTTGCATATGCTCATTCTTAGCTTAAAAAGTACTAATAATACTGGTTAAAGCAAGAAGTTCATTTCGTGACTACTTGTGATCTAGTTCTGAATATTTTTTTTATTAGGCCCTTAAAAATTCCAATCCAAATCATCAAAAGCTCCTTAGAACAGTAAACTGGCACATTTAATATCCACCAAACTGTAGCTCACGCATTTGTCAATATGCTCTGCATTAAGTTTTGGTTCTTTGATGTCCGTGTCTGACTGATGAAGTTGAAATGAATAATAATCTGAGGAAAATAAAAAAAATATGTGCTTAGCTGATTTGGGAATGTAGTTGAGCCATGAGCTATAACTTTTGTGTTGAGTTTTTTAGGAAGCAGAAGAAAAGGAAAATGATTTTAGCTACATAAATACTTTTCATACCCTTAACAACTATATTGTGAATAGAGCAAATTGACTGTCATGGTGATATTTCAATTTTTGATCCTTAGGTATCATTTCTGGGAAAATACTGAGAGAGCAAGAGGGCTGTATGTTCTTAAGGTTTAGTGCTACAGTTGAACCACTGTTTGAGTTGTCAGCAAATTGAATTGTTCAGAAGAAGGGAAATGGTATGTACATATAACAGAACTTTTCTCTGGGAAAGAAAAAAAGAATTGCTCATATTTATAAGGTGATTATTTTGGAGATAGTAGCTTGCAGTTTGTGAACCGTTAACACATTTATAATAAATGAGTTACAAAGTACATATGAAAGTGGTTTTTATAGCATCTAGCCTAGTTCCAGTAGCTTAGAATATGCATTTTGAAAGTAGTATAAGATTTCTGTCTTCTCACTTACTCTTTATAGGATTTAAATTTTCCAAGATCCTGCAATTTATTGTATAATGTGTCTGTTGGGTCTAAATGCTGTGTCAGTTATTCTGATTATTCAGACAAAATTTTTTTCTGTAGGAATGTTAAGGACCAAATGCCTACTATTGGATATTTACCTGGTTTTAGAGACAGTTTCTTTAACAATGTTTTTAATTAAACAAGTAATAGATGAATAATATCTCAGAAGAAATCAAACAGTATAAGCAATATATAGAAAAAGGAGCCAAATTCCTCCTGCATAGCTCTCTGTTTATTTACCTCCGGAGGTAATCACTGCAGTCAGCTTGATATCTTTCCAGATCTTTTATTCTGTGTGTGTCTATAGTTTTATTTTGTCTCTATGTTTTTAATATATTGCATACTTTGTTCTGCACTCTATCCTCTTTGCCAGTGTGGAATATCTTTTCATGTCAGTGAATATAGTTCTGTGTCTTTCTTTAACTGCTGCATAGTACTCCTTAGCATAGAGCTATCATAGTTGAAGTTTATTCCATTTTTTAAAAAATTGAGAACATTGCTCTTGCAATAGACCCCATTGTGCACAGACTTGCCACCTTTAATCTGGAAATGGTTAAGACCATGTGGTTTCTTCAATTTTGTTTTGTCAGTAGGCAGGACACATTAAGCTCTTTATCAGAACTGTGGGAGGAAGCAGAAATCTGTAGTTGGATTATTTCAACTTAAAAAAATGCCTAGATGGTGTTGTACTCTTCTAGGTGTATGATTTAATGCAATTGGAACCAAGTTATGGTTGCATCACTGAGTTTGCACTTGGAGTTGGGGAAAACAAAAATGATTACAGTTTTTCTGCAGCAAGACAGGATGGATAAAAGCAGCTATGTTTAATTGATACAAATCTTTGATGAATGTGACCAGAAAGAAAGGACATTCATGAAGGTAGGAGCCCTTTATTTTCCTGTTGATGTTAGATCCTCTGCACCTCCCATTGTGTCTGGTGTGACAAAGACCTGGGGAAGAGTGAATGAATGAATGTCGTGTATATGAAGCTTGTCAGTCTTTGGTCTATGAGTTGAAAATAATTCAGCAGTTAAGGCTACAGAGATTGACCTTGAATTGCATTGGTATTGATGCATCTGTCATGCTGAGCACTTAAGCTCTTTGATAAATTATCAGGAATTTGAGTTATTTTGCTCTCTTGCTATGCTTCACTTCCTTTTATAAGTAGTGTTTCTGTTTTCTCAGGTGAATTAGCATGATCTAAGTTCCTTTTACTTAGGTAAACTTTGGCTAAGCCATTCAGAATGAACAATTGTGATGAGTAGTTTTTGGTGTGTCTCCCACCAGTGGTTTCTATTTAAAGTATTTCCATATTGAGGATGATTGCTGCTTTTAGTTCAGCTTAGGAAGAAGCATTTTTCGAGTGTCTGCTTTGTGACAGGCCTAATGCTAGATGCTGGAGGTACAGAAATGAATGAAGTACTGTCTTGGCCTTCCTGCTTCTCAGTGCCCAGAGGGGAGTACAAGAATAAGAGAACGTCAGTGTTACATGGCAAGTGCAATTATAGGGGTGTATGCTGGATCGTAATTTTGTGATTTGGTGTCAGTTTGGCTGTTCTGAGATTGAGACAGTCTGTAAGCCTAGAGTTTAAAGTATCTCTAAAATTTCATCATGCTTCACATTCTGGCATTGTTATTTTTGGAGAACTTACAGGTGATTAACCAGTTTTTAGTATGTGTGTGGTGTTCTTTCTTCTCTCTTTCGATTTCTTGGGTATGAACTGCTTTGTCAGAGCGAGGGACTGTGAACCACGTCCAGCCCAGGATCAGTTCTTTTGTTGTTGTTATCCTTTTCTTCCTACTGATACTAATGTTGTTAAGATGTGGCAGGATTTAGGATCCTCCGTTAGTGATTTCCCTGTTTTGGGAGGGGTTTCTAAAAAGATATAAATGATCTAAACTTCTGTACCTTTGTCCTTTCCCTTTCTCCCTTGAAGTACTTGCAGGCGGCCACTGTTATCTTAGCCTGAGGCAGAAATAGTGCCATCCAACTATGGAGCTTTTCATTTTAATTTGGCAGTAGCTTTGGCAGCAGTACAATAGTTTGGCCTGGTGTTCTCATGTTGTCGTTGAAAAGATCCCAGCATTATGCCACTCTGAGTAAGCAGTGCCCCTTTTCCTCATATCTTTTTTCCATCCTGAATTTAGGGTGATGCCCGTCCCCGTTCCTCTTGTGTTTGTTGTTGACCTTGATAAGTCCATATTGACCCATGTTCCTTTCCTACTAAAATATAGTGGGAAATACAGTGTAGGACCTCTTGCTCACAGGTGTATTTCAGCACTTAGAATAGTGCCTGGCATATGGCAGACTTGCAGTATTATTGAATGAAAGATATGTGAACAGCCCTACCCAGAAGACTGAGTGAATCTTTGATGCGCATATCTTGTTTCAGAGCAAGGGGTTGTGTTCCTGTTCTTTATGTGAAGCTTTGTTGATTCCACGTAGCCCAGCAGTAGCACAATGGGGCTGGGCTGCCTCTCGGCGAGTGTTGTTTGCTGGACTACTGAGAAGATTCCTGCTGCTTGGCTTACCCAGGAATAAGGAGAGAGGCTCTAAGTGAAGTCTTCTGGGCCCTTGGGGTTGGGATCCAAGGTCCCTGTGACATGAAACTAAATTCTGGTGGAGGATTTTAGGGAACCAGCCTTTTAGATATATCCTGCAGAGACAGAAGTTCTTATATCTTGGCTGTGGCGTCATGCAAAGAGTTTCTGGAATTCCCCAGGGCACCTGTTGAATAGGTGATTTCCCAGCACAGTCGTGACGGAGTTTATTTTTGTGTTTAAGAGCTGAGGATCTGCAAGCAGACCTCCTTGTTGGAATCTTGACACTGTCATTTCTCTTATGTGTGATCTTCAGTAAATTACTTGTTTTGTATCTCAGTTACTTCATCCATAGAATCGGAATGAAAGAGTACCTAATTTATAATGCCATTTGAGGATTAATATAGGCAAAGGGCTTAGAACATGCCTGGTATATAGTACCACTGTTTAATAAATATTAGCATTTACTAATTTGATGCAAAGTGAATTCATACCTCTTTTACTCATTTTCATTCGAATGTGCCTTCTTGAGAAGGGTGAGAAGGCACAGAGGTACAGCTGATGTTCTGAGAATCTCATGTAGATGTGTGGTGTGTGGAGGCCCATGGAGCTGTTTTGTGCGTATGATGGCACACAACATCAGCTTCTAATGCCCTCATTCATCATCACGTGTAAGGTGGGAAACAGGTAGAGAACCTTTGATCTGGAGAGCTCTGATTATCCCCAAAGCTGTCCATGCTCAATTTGACAGTGTCATGATTTTTAATATTTGAAAGTTTTAGAATTGCTACAACGGGATGTAACCCATTCTTCTATCTCCCTCCTGCTTTAGCTTATACAGTTGAGTGAATATGATGCTCCACTTCCCACACAGATACCCAAATAGCTCTGACTGCTGAAATATTAGGTCTCTTACTGTCAACACATAACTTGTGTTATTGGATGTTTAACATTTTCACAATTACATGATTTTGATTCCCAGCTCTGCCAAGCTTGGAACCGGGAGGCTAAATGAAATGTAGTGGCCCTCTGCTTGACATGTACTGTAACCTTTCTTTGCATTCAAGATTTTCCTGCCTTCAAGGCTGTGCAGGGATGCTGGAACACAGGAAACCTGGAGAGCTGGCTTTCCTTGTCCTGTGTTCCAGCTTCTTTCTGCCCAGATGTTGTAGCCCAGATTTCCATTATATACTCCTTTTGATTACTTCTCCATTATAATTGCAGTAATATAATTACTGAATAGAATTTGAATTGAGGCCAGAATTAGGAAGTACCTTCAGTGCTTTTGGTAGCAAAGTTCTAAAATGGCCTATGAGATAATTACTGTGATTATAACATACAAATTTTTGTGTATAACTACCAGTTTATTAAATACCGTTTACCACTTATCCTAGATTTGTTACATTTCTTTTCCTTTAATTTGGAAAAAACCTGCATGATACAGGGTATCATCTCCCATTTACAGATAAGAAAAGGGAGGCTCAGAAAGATTTAACAGTTTACCTGAGATTGCACAGCTGTTTAGTGACAGTTGATTCACTCCACAGATTTTTTCCCTTCAAAATTAGAAAGTTGAATTCTAGCATCCAGAGAGAAACTTATAAATGATACGGCTAAATAAATAGAACAGGCAAAAGAAAGTAAATAGGTAGAAAGAAGGTGTAGAGAAGGTTAAACTGATAAATGTGGACCAACTGTAAAAGATGGGGTGGGAAGCAGAAAATATCATTCAAGCACGTCCGGTATTGAAGTAATTCTTAGAAGGCAGTTGTCCTGTCTGATGGAGGATTTATTTTTGCTAGTGTTGTATTTTAACTTCAAGATTCAGAATTAAAACTTAAAATATATCTAGAAGAGAGGGTGAAAATAGTATCAGTGGAGAGGAAAATATAGAAATAGAAATGTTATGTATACTTAATAGAAAAATGATCAAGATAAAGTGTTAAAGATATGGGCTAAGTGGGGGTTTAATGTAGATAGGGTTCAGAGAAATATAATTGCAAATAATCTTTGATTCAGGGAGAGAAGATCCAGATAAGCATTCTGGAGTTTGTTGCCATAGTATTAAATTATATCTTTCTAGAAATGAGATCCCAGAGTGAAGCTTCTTTTATTTGAAATTTGTTTAAGCAGGAAGCAAGGAGGTGAACTGAATAACCACTGCAACTCTGAGGAGGTGTTTGTAATACACTAAGGGTTCAGAAGTGAATTTCATTAGCTGTATGTTAGCTTGTCAGCTCTGTAACTCTGAGGTTTTAGCTTTTACTCAAGAGACCCATGTTAGTTATTTAACATTTTCATGTGTTTAAACCCCTACCTACGAGAGGCTCAAATTATGCATCTTCAATTTACATATATCCAGCTGCATATACTTAAGATGTACTAAATATATACCTACTTGCTAGCATTCATTTCCACAGGATAAACTGGTCTTACCTCTCTTCCCCACCATCAAGCTCTTTCCTGGCTTCTGGGTTTGTCAGGGAGGTCCTCATCGGCATAGCTGCCCAGGCACCAAAATACTGAGCTCACTTTTGATTCATCGACTCCTTATCTTTGTATCTTGCCAAGTCTGGTAGTTCTCCTTTTGGAATGTATAGTTTATCCCTTTCTCTTAATCATCACTAGTTGAATTTTTTAACCTTTTTTCGCTATCGAGGAAAAGATAATTATTTCTTATTTTTTGAGAGTTCCCATAAGGTTTTCTAAGTAATTTTGGAAAGACATCTTCCTGGGTAGTGCCTTTCTTTTTTTCCTAATTTTAGTTATTTAACCTTAGTTTTGCTGCTAGAATATGTCACTGGAGAGTTAGCTCCCTATTGGAACCTTAAGTTTCAGTTCTGCTAAAGGAGGGTACCATAGGCATTGGCATGAGTCAGGACTGGCATAGAGGGACTGAAAGCATTACCTGTTAATAGTGATAAAATCACTTTCCTTATGTGATTGTTTTGAATTTGAACAGCAAATTCATGTTTTGTCTTAAACCAAAGGTAAGATATGTTTGAAGACAAATTGTACAGCCTACTATGAAGGAATTTCTACTTTACAAAATTTTTTTTTCAGGTAAGCTAATTATATTTACACCTGGGCAGTGAACGTCCAATCATCTGAGTGAGTATATGATCATTTTTAAAGTGTGTTAATGTATTTTTGTTTTCAAGAAAAATGAATTTTATAATTTACTAATTTAAGGGGGCATTGTTTTTGTAGGAAAGATTATCAGGAATATAATCAGGCCTTAATGGCAGTTTTCTTACGGGGAATAGTACTAAAAGGGGGGAGATAAATTTTGGAGACGATCTATGTTGAGAACACTGCAGCGGTTCAGAAGAGCATTAGGAATGTTTACTAATTTCTATGTCTGTAGTTTGTTCAGGGTCAAGTTGAGAATCTCTTGTTCAGATAGACTCTTTAAAGATTGTTGGTAAAAGATTCCCTCTCCATCTGCTGACTTCCTGTATATTTATATTGTGTGACAATCTACACATTAGTTTTCAGTTGAGGTATTACATTAACGAGGCACTGAGTTTGCAGTAGGAATCTAGACCACGTGGTGTAGTGCAAAAGTCTTCCTGCAAATGATCGGACATGTCGGATGACTAGCTGTGGGACATGAGGAAAACCACACTTCTCTCTTGTCTTTGGTTTCCACTCTGTAGAATAAGAGTTTAACTGAAGACCTGCCAGCTCTGAGTCTCTGATTTTGTGGTGCCACTCAAATCCCTTTTGAGCTGTTTTCTTGGAGAGGAGGTATTTGTCCTGTAGGCTTTTCTGTTCTCTCAAAGCCAGCCTAAATGTTCTGGAGTTTTGGCAATTTTCTTTTTTCTGACCTACACAGATACTGAATTTTGACCATAGTGTTAGCTTTGTGCTATCAACAACATTTTAGCAACAGAGCAGGATTGTTCCCAAACTAGAAACCTGTTATAATTCAAATGTTGATGTAGAAGGACTTCAAATACCTTGTTTTACATAAAGCCATTCTAATGGACTATCTGGGATGCTCATTCTAATAGTAAGTGCAGGGTAATGAGGTCGTTGAGATCCATACTTCCTGGATCCATATCTGATTCTGCCTTTTGCTCATCTTGTGACCTTGAGCAAGTTTTAATAATAGCACCTGCCTTATAGGTTTGCTGATGAATATATGCCTGGCCTATGTTTCTATATATGTTTAGCTGCTATTATGTATTAATTGCTTTTACATTCCAGGGCTCAGGCCCTCCTACATCTCCTTTAATCATCGTAATAATCCTATGAAAGTAGTACCATCATTATCCTCATGAGACACTGAGTCTCAGAGAGGTTAAATAACTTGCATCACATAGGAAATAGGTGAGGAAATAGGTGCTGGAGTTCTGATTCAAACTTTCTTTCTGACTCATTCCAAAACCCAGACTCCTTCTTTATTTATATATACTGCTCTAAGCCCAGTCTTTTAGAAATTCTAAATGCTGTTAATTACTTGCTGGGCTTTGACTTCAGAAGGCAGTTGGTGAGACCAGAGGCTCAGGTAGCACCTGAATGCCTCTCCTATCACCAGAATAAGGTGATGTGACTGCCTCTCCCTCTCTTTTTGTAAATGTGCCTTTCAGACCTCTGGGTTTTCTGTGAATTATTTTCTTACAGTGTGATTTTATTGATTGATTGACTGATTATCCCCTCTGCAGACTGAGGCCGTATCAGCACCCAGTCTCAGATAACGTTCCTATGACAGAGGTCTTGGGGAGTACTTGGACTGGTTTGGGAGAGTCCTTTGCTAGGTCTACATCCTTAACTGTAACGCACAAAAATAATTGCAGTGAATGAAGGTAATAATCTGAGCATCCACATAACTCTTCCTATATTCAGCAGCTATTTATTGAACATCTAAGTATCTGACACTTCAACCTGGGGTTTAGCTGTTGGATTTTTCACTTGATAACTTAAAAATGGCTTCACAGTGAAATAGCATCGTTGAAAATTTAACACTGATTATTTTCTATTAACAAAACTTTAAAGTGCACTTGTTTTAACCACCTGTAGCCACTTTTGTTTTTTCTTTTTCCCTTGAAAACTCTTTAACAGAAATAATGGCACACAAACAGACTTCTGTCATTACTCAGCCTCCTGTGACAATACCATACTTAATGCTGAGTAATAGTAATTAGGGTGGTGCTGGGTGTAGACAGTTTGCATTTTGAGTCTGAGAAGATTTTAGCTTCATCTGAGTTAAGAGTCATTTCTGCTTTATTCAGTATTTCAGAATAGTATCTTATAACTGGGTTCCAAGTGGTATAAATATTAAGAAGTTAGTTGCATTTAAGAAGCTCTAGGAAGTTCTGTAAGCACTCTTGTCACCTTCATTTCATAGATTGGTGAACAGTGGCGATAATGGTGAGGTAATTTTATCCAGTTTATTTTGAAAAAGTTCTGGCATAAGTAGTTTTTTTCTGTGAAGGGCCAGACAGTAGATGTTGTAGGTTTTGCAGGCCATGTGACCTCTGTCATAGTTTATGTTGTCCCTACTCAACTCTGCCTTTGTAGAGCACGAGTAGCTATGGCAATACATAACCATATGGGCATGACTATGTTTTAGTAAAACTTTAAGTAGGCCTAGTTTAAGGCTCTTAAATGGATCTGGTGGAGGGTCCAGTGAAGATGACTTGTTTGATGAAAACAGTTTAAGCTTCTGGCAAAGTTGGCTGCTAACTTATAAAGGAATCACAATAGTGTTCATATAAAAATTAAAAACAGTGTTTTGAAATATTATAGCTACAAAGGACTGATCTCATAGGAGTTCTCTTTCCAAAATGATGTAATTTTGCTCTCAGTGAATACTTACAAAAGTCCTGCATAATGTATTATTAATTTGGAAGCTATTACCTGTTCATCTACACATGCAGATTTTTAGTTTCCTTTGTATATTTAAAAATGATAAATGGAAAATTCAATACCATTCTATAGAGGAGAAATACTCACTACTTTAGTTATTTGCCAAACACATTTTGGGTCAAGTTTCTATTTTTAACTGATATACTGATTTAAGTTTGCCAGAGCCTGATTGCATTTGGAAGGAAAGTGGCATTGTTGCTATTTCCTCTGCACGAGAACATCTAACACAGGCAGCTGGCGGCAGGGACGAGGGAAGGTGAAGGGCAAACGTCTACTACTTTGTGAGCTTGGGGTTTTTTTTTTTTTTTTTGTACTAAATTTCAAATATAGTTAGGGTATATTTTCTTTCACTTTGATTGTTAGAATACCTAATTATTTTCTACATTCCATACCCCCCTTCAAGTAAACAAAGGAATTCCCATTGTATTACAATTAGTATGAATTAGTATGAGAAATTATTTTATTTATGAATTTAACCTTCTGATTCAAGCTGACTAATATTTTTGTGATCTATATTTTACAGTGTTTAATTCTAAGTATGTTCCCTTGAGTGAGTAGTAATTCTGTTTTAGAGCAGGAGTAATGGACTTACGGTATACCAAATGTCTTAGAAAACATTTAAAAATAGCAACTTTACAACTATGATGTTTTAGACCTTAGTAAGTACACAGAATAGTTAAAAATAGATTGACCAAAGTCATACTGAACAACAAAGCGACACCCGTGGGAGTATTTTATCTTAGATCACATTTTGTGTTTTTATTAGAACTATTGGTTTGGTAAAGCCCTCACCATAGTGTTAGTATAAAAGCTGTGTTGTTTATGGGGTTGCCACAGATTTGGAGTTTATCACGTTTCAGGCTGTAGCTGGGTGTCATTTTGGACAGTGTTTTGCTTGAAGCTTCTGTTTGTTTGTTTTACACTAATGGCATCAGGATGTCATGCAGCCCCCCATCTGAATCCCTAGTAGGAAAGTTTTGAACAGGGTTCTGAAGAGTGTGGCTATCAGATTTTGATCTATCCTTTAACAGTTATCCTACCTAAAAAGATCAAGGGAACATGGAATCAGGTGTTGCAAGTTTTAACTCTGATGTTTATTCTCAAGGCAGATATTTTCCATTGTGGTGTGGATGTCATTCTCTATTCAAAATAATGATAGAAAGTAACTTCATATTTCAACTTTCTGATCATTCCAAGGCTGTTGTATGAATACATTTTCCAAATTGATACAGAGAACATTTTTAGTGAATTTCTTTTTTTAAAGTAACGTGAATATTCTTAAGAGTTCACTTTTTGGTCAGATTAATCCATCAAGCCCTATATAGAAAAACTTACATGTGTATTTAATCTCAGTTGTATTCCCTTTTAAGAAGCTAGTAGCCACATTCTAAATGTGCTTGAAACTGTCAGATTAGTAGGAAGAATACTGAGGTTTCTTAGACAAAAAATCAAAATACAAGAAGGGTTGAAAAAACCTCAGTTGTACATGATGATGGGAAGTAGATTGAATACGGACCTGTAGAATGAACACAGAACTGGAAACTAATGATTATTTTAGTAACTATAATGTGGCAGACATTCAATAGTTTGGGAATTGAAATGCCCTCTGAGAAGTTTGACAGAGATGTGCATAAAGAAGGGAGCCTAATTCAGACTTGATGTGGGTTAGGGAAGAATGTGTTTCAGGGTCCAAGAGGAGGGATGTTAGGAAGTTATTTCTAAGAGAAGAGCATGAACTTAACATAGTCACGCAGGCAAGGAAAAAGTGTTCTATGAAGAAAAGTGGAATGAGCTAAGGCATGGAGGTGTGGGAAGACGTTAAACACTGGGGATCTGTATTCATTCAGTATGTATGGTGGTAAATGAGGAAGTGGAAAGTGGTGTGGTGAAGGATGAGGTTGAAAAGGATTGTTGGGTTTCAAATATTAAGGACTTTATTTACTAGGCAATAACTTTGCCTTGACTGTGGCAGGGAGTCCCTGAAGGAAGCTTAAATTCATATCCTCCTTGATTTATTAGCTATGTGTATTACCACTCTTGCCCCACTGATGTGTTAAAACAACAACAACAACAAAGAGGAGGGTAGACTGTAGATTGAAAACTCTGATTTTTTTTTGTTGTTATTACATTAGGAAGTTTTTTTTTTTTTTGAATAACCAAGGGCAGAGAAAATATGGAGGTTATCTTAAAGCTCTGAGGTTAGGAGTTTAAAACTAGCTCTGATTCTGATTTCATTACTAATTTTGGCAAAACATCTAATCTCTTTTAGTCTCACATCCAGGTCAGATAAAATTAGGTTCTTGGACCCTTGCTTTTGCTCTGGTCCTTTTTATGAAGAAGGGAGTGGGGATGGAGGTGGGTGCATGTGGAGAAAGCAGGCAGGCAAGCTAATTGCCATGAAAGCATCAATAATGGCTAAATGAGTACTTATGAGATTATTCCTTCTAGGGTATTTTGGCAGAAAATGTCAGGACAATAGCATGTTGTAGTTGAAAAGAATGATTTCCTGGTGGTTGGATTTTAGGCACTCTGTAACTTGGGTGGAAAATGAAGACCTTAGGATCTCACAAGTGAACTCTTAAGATTCCCTTTCTTCTTACAAATTAAGAAAATAATAACTTGCATCTACCTTATTCCCAGGATGAACTGAACTTGTAATAGAAAGCGAGGTTTGTTGATTACGTCAGGTTCAGTTCTCCTTTATTGTTCCAACAGCCATTGTCTTATTCTGTATGGACCAGTTATCTCATGTTGAGTTGGTTTGTTTGCTTCCATTATCTCCCAGCTGCAGTTCCATATTAGCTTGTTATGTTATTAATCTTCTTAAAACACGATTTTAATTGTGTTATTCCCTTAACTTAAAAATCCACAGTACCATTTTTTTTTTTCTGAGTTCCATAGAATCTCTGTAATATTCTCTGTGAATGGAGAGAGAAAACCTTGGGATGTGCTGGGGAATTGAGTCTGACTCAATAAAACAAATCATATTATTAGTTTGTATTATCTAAATAAAACTTTTTTTTTAATTAGCAAATATCCTTCACTCTGAAATTACCTAAGGCATAAGTCCCTCATAGAAGGCTGTGTGATTAAAGGTAGGTAGTCTTGGGCTGGTGAATGTGGGGTTCCAGGGTTTCCAGCAACACACCTATCTATCTGCTATTTGTAGTAGTAGGGGGATGCCTGTTTTTGAGGGACAATCAACTGTTAATAATTGATTTTCTCTTCTCTCTTGGACAGTTGGACTATGTACACGATAAACAGAAAGAGGATAAAAAGGAAGTTTGTCTTTAAAAGTCAGTTATGTCCTACCTTCCAACACCTTGCTTACTAGCACTTTCAGTTATTATTCACAGCATTGCTGTTTTGGTGAAGTGGTGACTCTCATTGTTGGGCAGCTTTTCAGGCGCACCAGCCTGTATTACTGATTGAGAGGGCAGACCGTGCTGTTGACCAGCACCAACTCCTCAGCCAGTTCTGATCTGCTTTTGGTGGAGGAAAGGCACAGAGTATCCTTAAACAGTCAGTGTGTCAAAAAATAAAACAAAGGCCACTGGGGCTAAAAAACAAAACCAAACAAAATAAAACGAAGCTGAGTTTATTCAACTGCCAGGCAAGGAAATATAATACATTCATTTAGTAATTGTCAAGGAAGATAAGTCTGGGTTTTTTTTAGTACTAGAAAGAACAGGAATGGTAGTTGTTCTAACTGAGGATTGAAAACTAGCTTTTTGCATAGGATGGAATGAGTTTGTAGATCTGTACGTGATTCGTTAAAACAGGCCCCGTTGTAGTGACCAGCATTTTGTTTTGATGTCTCCTGGGCAAGTACTACTGTAAATGGAAAACTTTCCCTTCATAAAAGCCTCTAGACCCTCTTTCAAAGGGCCTCACTGATCTTTGAGTTTACATTTGAAATACTTTTATTTCTTTGGGGAAAATGTTCACATTACCTTGTATTCTCAGCACTATTGCAGGTTGCCTTCTTCTTCTTTGCTGTTATCTAACTGAACACAGTTAATTCATTGCCAGTATAACTTGTAACCCAATGGAGAGGGCTGCAATGCTTTTTGATCAGGCTGTTTAAACAGTTATCTCTTTAGAGACAAATCAATTAAAGACAGCCTCTGCTGGGCTATAGTTTCTTGCAGATCAAGGAAAGATGAGGCGAAGAAAAGCAAAATCCTTACACTTACACACAGTCCATCTCAGCAGATATATTTTGCTTGTCTAAGGACATGTTGATGACCTCTTTTCTATGAATGGTATGCGAATGAATTAACAGAATTCTCCTTGGTAGCAGAGATTGAGAGTCCTTTTGTAGTTTGACCAGATTTGGTCTTCAGGATCATTTAATAGCATATCAAATGTATCTTGATTTATTTGCTTTCCAGTCAAGTTTCTGACATGTCTATTTTCTGGGGCCAAGGAGAACTGGCAGTGTGATTTTTTAAAGGATTCATTTATTTTAACAAATAAGTATGCAATGATATTGGCATCCCAAAAGCCACTAAAACATAAAATGTTACTGTTATAAATTTATACCACACAGTGCAGTTAAAAATGTGTTTAGAGTATCAGCAAAGGGTAAGATTTTATTATTTTCCAATAACTTTAAAATACAGTAAATAGCAAACTATAATTAAACCCTATATACTGTAACCTTAATTAAATACGATTTGTAAGGTAAGTAATAGCTTGAAATAGCAAGATTCCTGTTGGTTGGACTACTGAATTTCATACTCTACAAGAAGCAAGAATTTCTTTACATCATTTCATTTAGCCTTTGCTTAATAACTTACACTGTCCATATATGTCAAAGACAGAGAGATCATCTTTTATTAGTTTGCTAAAGAAATGAGATGCTTCCTGTGGTATATTTATACAATGGAATACTATTCAGCCATAAAAACCGACAACATAATGCCATTTGCAGCAACATGGATGCTCCTGGAGAATGTCATTCTAAGTGAAGTAAGCCAGAAAGAGAAAGAAAAATACCAAATGAGATCATTCATATGTGGAATCTAAAAAACAAAAACAAAAACAAAAACAAAATAACAAAGCATAAATACAAAACAGAAATAGACTCATAGACATAGACTACAAACTTGTGGTTGCCAAGGGGGCAGAGGGTGGGAAGGGATAGACCGGATTTCAAAATTGTAGAAAAGATAAACAAGATTATACTGTATAGCATAGGGAAATATACACAAGATCTTATGGTAGCTCACAGAGAAAGGAATGTGACAATGAATGTATGTATGTTCATGTATAACTGAAAAATTGTGCTCTACACTGGAATTTGACACAACATTGTAAAATGATTATAAATCAATAAAAAATGTTAAAAAAAAAAAGAAGAAATGAGATGCTTCCTAAAACTGTTAGGTAGCTGACCTTTTCAAAAGTATAATAAGATCTACAAAATTTTGCAATATGTGTGTGGTGTTGTTATACAGAATCAGTGCAGTCCTTAGAAGTTCATAGTTTCAGAAAATATGACAGGCAGGCAAGTTTTTCTTTTTAAACTCATATGTAAAATAATAGCATATTCAAATTATAGGCTAGTTATTTGGTATAATGGGGAGAGGGCAGTCACCCTTGGTCTCAGCTTGTCCAACCATAGGTATTAGTGTGCTAGGAAAAATATGCCACGTACAGTCTTTATGTGTGCAAGCTCAGCAAGTTTTATTAGGTCAACCAAGGAGTTGGGTTCTAAGGTGATTTTTGAATCAGCAGGTGATAAGTAAGATGTGGGAGTTTATTCCAGGCATTCACAAACAAGGTGAAAGATTAGTAAATAATAACAGTTTTTGTTAAAGGTGGGGTTTCTTTAAAATAAAGGTAGAAAATAACTCATGTATCAAAGTCTTTTGAAAACACTTCTTTTCAGATGGCTTCATCTCTGAAGGATGCCTGTGCTTTTCAAAATTCAGATTGTATTTGCATTATATAAGGTATCCTTGTTGCACCAGGGTTCCTCTGTGTCAAAAAAAAAAACTTAAAAATTTTCATTTATGCTGATTAAAGGTTAATACTTGATTCAGAAAACCAGTAGAAACAGAAAGGTTGGTCCTCAGGAGTATGCTCTGGGATGTACAGGGATTGAAAATAAATCCAGAAAGGGACTATTCCGGATAAGAAGGGAAGATATCATTTGGATGTAAGGTCTCTCAGGAGAGAGGTGATGTTTCTTAGGGCACAGTATAAGGAGATTTCTCCCAGGGAAGTTGTATTCTGAAGTAGTTTGTTCTTAGTAAAGAGCCTTAAGAGCACGTACTACTTATATGAGAAGGAATTTGGAGAAAGGTCAGTTCTTCTCCCTTAGTTTTCCTTTTTGTCTCCATTTTCACTTTTCATCTTCATTTAGGCAAACCATTTACTGTTCATCAGACATTTGTGGTGCACTTTTGTTAGGTATGTAGGGACTTTTTACATATTGATTTATTTAGGGTCATTTTTTTGGAGAAGAGAGAGATTCAAGATAACTGCCTTTTAAAACCTAACAGTAAATTTTCTTCTCAATTTGTTATGTGTTCACAAAACTGGAAAAAGGTTATTTTCAGTACTTGTCTTTCAGTCAGACTCAATTTATTTCTCATCATCCCATCTATTTTAACTTATATCTGTCCTTATCGAAATTCATGTTTTGTTTTATAATGACAGTGGATCTTAGCTCTTTGATTCTCTGTCATGAATGCCTATATCCCATTTAGAACTTCTTCATAGAAGATTCTAACAGTATAAAATTTACATTCTCTTATTTCATATTTCCCCTTCCTCAGCATTCTGCTACTTGTACATTTAAGTGTTTAGTAATTTTTTAAAACTTATTTTTAATTATTTTATTTTATTTAGATCAAAGTGAGCTTAATGAAAATAGAATTTTGTGACAACTTTTAAGCTGACTGGCAACATCTTTGATTTCCCAAATCAGGGTCACGAATGTAATTACTAAGTTTTATTCTTTTCCTTAGATATTCAGATGGTCACAGCTGTTGGGATAGTGGATCATAGTCTTAACTTCATCCCTTTAGGACAGCTAATACACTATGGAATTTCAGTGCTAAGTTGGCTTACTTTAATTCCATTGAGTCTGTCTGGCCAGGCAGTGAGTATAACAGCCAGCACAGGGCCAGTGGAGCAGTGGTTTGAATCTTTCCTCTGCTGCTTACTAGCTGCCCTTAGCAAGATAATTTCTAGATTCATCATCAACAAGGTAGGGATGATTATCTGCCTTGCAAGATGGTTGTGAAAATTAACGATCTATGTAAATCACCTTGCTTTCTGTCTGCTATAGTGAATACATGGTCACTACTGTTACTATTACTAAACTATCCTTTGTATACATTCTCTGTCTAAAGTCATATGGTATGTGCTAATATGAATATGGTATTGCTAATGGTAGTGCTAATTACCAATGCTAATTTGTAATTATGGTAGTGCTAATATGGTAGCTCTAATAGCCAAGCTAATTTACATGGTTGTTTTGAATTAGGGTTAGTGAGGCTTTAAAAGCTTTTATTAGAATTAAAATATATTATAGTCTTTATTTTCTCTTCTCTTGTTTCTAAGTTAATAACCACAAAGAAGTCAGATTGGTTTTCTTTGATTTCTTCTAAATATATACATGGTGCTTCTTGTTTGAGATTTTGTCACCTTTGAGAATTTTTCATTAGCAGCATAGCATTGTTTTACCAATTATTGATGTTAGATTAATGGGACAGTGTAGAAATTAGATAATTAGGCTTCTCTTTTTTAAAAATGTTGCTATTATTCTTTCCATTGTTATTTTTAATATTTTAAACTTATAGCTCTCTGAAACTCCGTATAGCATGACTGAAAGACAATTTTTCTACCAAAAAGTAAGTGGCCTAAAATAATTGGTATATCACTATTTATAAGTTCAGAATTCTTATTAAAGCTATATATTCATCCTGCTGTCAGCTATGCACATTCTCCCTTATGGATTTTTTTAAGATTCCATCACTACCTGAGTAGTGTTTTGAGTAACTTGATCTTAATGTGATACATATTTTATTGATGACTTTCAAAATAATTATCATGTATTACTGAAAATTTAATTATTATAAAGGTGTGATAACTTAAAATCTGATCTTGCATACTTAGTATACTAACTCTTGTGATTAGAAAACTCTCTCATGGTATTCTACTTATAATTAATATACCAAGTAAAACTAATTGGAAGCATCTGAAGCCCCGAGCAAACATCTGTAATTAGACATGTGATTCATAATGAACTGACTCTTCTCATTCTTGCCTTTTGTCTCCATTTGAATTAATAACTTGTGTTCTTCCTTAGTGATAATCTGTCTTCCTATCCGAGACCCTGATTAAAGTTCCGTGATCACTGTGGTATTTTTTATAGAGAATATGGTTTTATAGGAACTTTGTTTAATAATGTTAAAAAAAATTGTCATATACTCTGTAGAGTATCACATTGAAGATTTTTGCCTACATTATTAAACTAAACATTTATTTTATCAGAGGCTGAATGCAAGCGTCTGAATGGAAAGTAGGCAGACTTGACCACTTTTCCTGCATTGGACTTAACAACCTAGATTTTTCTTGCCAATCTGATCATTGTCTACATAGTTTTGACAGCATACACATTGGCTTTGGGTCATTGAGTAGGGTTTGTATTAATTCATTCATTATTTTGATACAGGATTAATGGTTCAGTAAAGGTCTACCATATGCTAGGCTGTGTCCTAGGCTTTGGGTACAAAGAGGTGCTATTCAGAGTATTTACCAGTCACTACAGCATAGGCATCAGCCAATCAAGATGGCCATAGCGCTGGATTCAGTGTCTTGAAGGACCCCTCCATCCTTTGTACTGTATCAAGTTTTGCTGCTTTTGTTGCTAAGTTGTGGTGCTGATGATGGTTGTGAGACTGGGCCATCAGCCCACCATAAGCCCATCACCTTAGGGCTGATGGAATTTGGAGCAGTGACTGTTTGCCAGACTATTACAGAAGTTCTTTACTACATCCCTTAGGGCTGTACTGGTGTGTACCATTTGAATATTACCTTTGCCAAGAATGTTCAGTTCTCTGACTGTAAGAGTCAAGAGTTATTACCCAGTTTGAGAAGTACCTAATGGAAGTATGTAGACCGTACATAGTGGAAAGATTACATGAGCCTTTTTTTGGGGAAAACCAGTTAAGACTTCCATAGGGACTAGAAATTTGCCATACTCAGATTTGAGAAGACGATTCGAACCAAGCTGAGGGGAAAATGGCATTTGCAAAGGCAGAGGAGTGTGAGAAAGAATAGTGGATTTAGAGATCAACAAGTAGGAGAGACGGAAGACAAAGATGTGTTTCTCTTACCCTGGATTTTTAAGCTGAATAAATATATATTAAGAGCACATTTGTATCTTTGAAATTGCTCCATTTTTTTGGTAGAAAACTACTATACTGTTTGATATTTGATTTCTTCAACTATATCTAAATTATTTCAGGCACAAGGTAAGAAGGTAGAATAGGACTTTGTCATAGTTTAGGGCTATACTAAACATTGATAGGGCAAGTGTACAATTTAAAAAACTTCTTTCCTGATTCACTTCTAATGAGCAGACACAAATTCAAACAGATTGAGGATGGTAGTTTTTTTTTAATGACATAAAACTGTTGCCCATGAGGCTTTTTGACTGACATCGTGAAACTAGTTTTGCTTAATGACTGTGGAGGCCTACAAATTCAAATGTGCAGAAAATGAAGTAAATTACTAGCCTGTCAGATTCCTGTTGCCTATCATCTTTTATCTCAATAGCAGCTTTTGTTTCCAGACCGTCAGGAGCAAATATGTGGACCCCTTCAAAGTTGTATTTGTATATGCTTGAATAATTCAATTCAGAGCCATCTAAATATAGCAAATCTACAGCAGTGAAAGGACGTATCTTCTTATACTTGTGTAATTTAGGAAACATATCTATGGATATCTCTTCTTATTTCTGAGAGCTCTTGAAATATGTCGGGCATGTGTAGTGGTGTAGTGGTGCAAGTGCTGCTTTTATTTCCAGAGTTGATGATTCATGCCTTTGAAATATAATGGACTCATGTGGAAAGCAAAAAAAAATTTCCCTATGACTGTTCAATTCAGTGAATGATTTGAAAGCATCCACTATGTTCAAGGAATTGTGTGGAATATAAAGGTGACATGCTGGCATTTTTCTGGGTATCAAATTATATGATTTTCTCCCTCAAGCTAAATTTAGTAAAAATGACCATCTTGATGGTATGTTTGTGTGTGTGTGTGTAGTGTTCCAACAAAGGCTTACAATTAAAGTTTGAGTTACTTGTGAACAGATTATTTGCTTCAAGGATGGTTTGAAAGAATGTTTAAGTTTTTTTATGACTTCATTTTTACAACATTTTCAATTAACATTATTTTCCCTCTGCTTCTTATTACTCTGAATAGTTAGAAACGAGGAGTATTTTCAGTATTTTCAACAAGTATTTAGGTAGCACCTACTAGGCCCTAGGTAGGAAATGAACAAAATAGTGAAGTTTGCCATCCGTAGAATAAAATTACTCAGTGAAAAGGAAGCCAAAAAAAAAAAAAAAAGTGAAGATTTTCAGCTCTTTTGGTACGCTTAATGTTATGAAGATAACAAATTCAGCCTTAAATGCACAAAATTTATATTTGGTTCTGTAGGTATGTTGTATTTTTGTTGTTCACAAAGACTGTCTGAAAACTTAAGCAGGAATAGACTACACTCTGAATACTGATTACCTTAGCCAGCGTATTACATCTTTTTTTGGTAACTTACTCCGTATCATGGGTGGCCCAGTTACCTTAGAAATTAACATTTTGTAGGCCATCACTTGGCTAAAGCCAAATCTGGGGAAACAAAAAGATGGTGAGAATCCTTGCCATAGCAAATTGCCCCATTGTACCTCTGTTCATTCAATTTCCACTTCCTGGAATGCCCACTTTTCCTCTCTCTGTCCTTTAACATCTTATTGAAAGGTTTTTCCAAAGCCTTACCTAAACATTTCCTATGACATTTACTCTTTAGAATTTTACATTTTGTTTGTCACAACTATTGGGATACTTATTTTTTACTTTTTTATGTGTACATGAACTATGTTTTTTATTGGATTATAAGCTTCTTGAAGGTGTCGTGGTTGTCAACTTGGACCATGAAGGATGGTAGGAATTTGGATAGGTGGAGAAGGGAGGATTTGTCCATAGGAGAGAAACAGCATAAACCACGGTCCTCAGGACAAAAAGAACAGGGTGCTTTTTCAGGAATGGTAAGTAGATTCATTTGCTTGGTATGGAGGATATATGAACAGAGTAGAAGGGGGTGAAGCTGAGAAAACAGAAACAACCGTTTATGCTGAGCCAGTCAAATTGGATTATCAGTAGCTCACTTTGGTCAGTTTATCTATAAGGAGGGCTCAGTGAGAGTTGGAGGAGAATGTATTTACTCTACTGTACATCTCTCTTATTTTCAAATTATCCCACAGAAGAAAAGGGGGCCAATGTTGTAATGATGTAAAGTGCCTTGGGTTTAGAAGATAGTGGACCAGGAAGACTGAAGCTTCTGGACCTTAGGCACCCACTTTGTAACTTGATGGGGAAGAAGGATGATTTTAAAGCTTCCTTCCAGTTCTGATGTAGTATGACACCATGGCACACTTTCAGTCTCTGGGTCAGAGCCACCACTAAGACCTGTTTCACCCACTTATGAACTGTTTAGTTCAGAGGTCAGCAAGCTTTTTCTGTAAAGGGTGAGACAGTAAATATTTTAAATTTTGTGGCTACATACTGTCTATTGCATATTCCTTATTAAAAAAAAATTCCTTTTTTAAAAAATGTGAAAACTATTCTTAGCTCAAGGGCCAGACAAAAAATATGAATGGGCTGGATTTGGCTTTCAGGCTGTAGTTTGACTCTGATTTTGTTGATTGGGGTGCTTATTACTTAAGGATTCTAGAAACCAAGACCAGCTTGGTTTGGTCTACTAGTTTTTTTCATTTGCCTGTATTTTTATTGACCATTTATAATTTATATTTTCTAAGGGTCAGGGAGCTAATACATATTGAGAATTCTCCATTCATTTTCTTGCATCTTGATAATTTTGTGTTTCAGATTATGTCCTTCATTTCTAAGTGCCTTGAAAACCCCCTGATGTCTGAGATATTTTACTCATCTTTACTATCTGTAGCACACATATATCTGATTAACACACACATATCTCCTGTGTTATATCCTTGACGTCTATTTTATTCACATTTAATAGCTGATAAGCACACATTGTTCTAGTAATTCTTAATGGTTATTAGCATAAATAATATAATTTGTGCTTTATTTTAAACTGTGAACAGTTTAATATTTTTTGGATACAACACATAGTAAGTCTAATCATCAAACTTGAGGAAGCAACATATACAGTTGTGACTAAACAGTCATTAATCTCTGTGCCCATTGGTTTAAAATCATTTCTGGATTAGACTCTCCTATATGTTCTCTCCAGTTTTTTGCATCCTATGTATTCCCTGCAGTAGAGTGGTTACGTCAGATCTTTTTGTCTTGGGGAATTAGTGCACTTTTTCATGTTTAACTCCTGTGCCCCATCTTGAATTGCAATGCTCACTGCTGAGACAAATACTTCCTATTGTATCCTTCTTTGTTGGTTATAACTTATTAGTTATATATATTGGCTGTTTCTCCTTGATTCACCTAATACTCTTTGTTCTTCTTTGTGTTTAATGCTGTCTCCATTGCCACATTTATCTGTTTGTGTTTCATTTGTATTTTCTACTATTTTTATAGTATTTAACACTTTAGCCATTTTTAGAGTTGTAAAAACTTTTAATCTTTTAAGTAAATAAATGCTCAAATCATAAAAATGTTTAATGAAGTTACCAATGCATATAATCCTTATAAATATATTCCCACTAATTCAAAATACATAAATTCAAAACATGATACTTGTACAGTATTAAACATTATAGACATTTTAAGCTTTTTTTTCAGAAAGGTTAGTTAATGTGTACAGTTCTTAAAAATAGTCATGACCTACCTGTACGTTTGTGAGTGTAAAGGTGCTAAACAGATGTGGCTTGCAGATTGTTGGTGCTTACACTTTCACTGGCTGCAGTGATCACTTGGAAGGCGCGTCTAGCTGAGCCTTGGGGAGACACACCCAAGTGTGGGAGCATATTGCCAACCACTTAAGAATGCTGTTTGTACATGAAGGCATGCAATAAATACTGAATGAATAAATTAATAAAACCTCAAACTGATTCTAGACTTCAGGATCTAGTTCTTAATAAAATACTGTATTAACATAAACAAAAATACACACTTACTTGGAGCAGTTTGAAAATACAAAACATGAAAAAATTTAAATTACCTGTAATCTTTATGCAAAGTAAAGTACTATTAACACTGCATTTTTTGTTTCTTTTTCTGTGCAAATGTATGTATTATACGTAGTTCAGATCACTCAGTAGATGAGCATTTTCCTGTCATTAAGCATTTTTTAATTTTATTTTTAAAATCAACTTTAGTAAAATATTTGTGTGCAGTATGGTTTAATGAGTTTTGAGTAATGTATATCCCTATAACCACCACCACAGTCAAGATACAGAACATTTCCATCACACCTAAAAGTTTCTCTTATAATTCCTTTGCAGTCATTTCTTTCACACAACCTTTGGCTCCTGCAACAACCTGTCTGCTTTCTGTCACTGTAGATCAGTTTTGCCTGTTCTAGAACTGCGTATACAGAAAAATCGAGCACGTAGTACAGCTATAGTAACAATCCCCAAATCTCAGATAGTACGTAAAGTTCCCATATATGCACTTCACACAGGTTCTCTATTCGTCATTAAGCATTTTTGATACATAATTTTAATGATTGCTTATTCTAACTTATTAACTAATTATTTGGACATTTAGTTTGTTTCCAGTTCTTTAGTACAACAAATTTATTTTTTGCTCCTGCTGCACGTCTAGCACACATCAGCAGGAGGTCTTCTCGCTTTCTCTTTCTGGAGTCATTTAGTGAACCACGGATCAGAGCTCCATCTGGTTACTTGCTTCCGTAGTCGCTATACACTGGGTTGGTTTTCCAGTTGTGTGCTGGTTCCTAAAGCTTATGCCTGGTAATATCTCGTGTCATGTCTGTGTACATTTTAGTGGCTAAAACAAGTCGCACAGCCACAACTAAGCTGCAACAGGGCAGTGAAGTGCAATCCTACTGTGAGTCTAGGAAGGAGGAGATCTGAAACAGCACTAGTGACTATTATTTTAAAAATAACTCTAATTTTATTGGTGACAGAAATTTCATTTTCTTTGCCAATGTAAATGAAATTCTTATAATTTATTAGCCATTTGTTTTATTTAACCTTCCCTTTTACCTAAGTTTTATAAACATTTGCTGTTGGCTTACTTTTACATTTCCAGATTTTTGAATTCTGTATTTTTTGTGAGGATGGGAGATCATGACGGTGATTTAGGAGTACAGACCTTTAGAAAAGGCCTTTTCTTTTGAGGATTTGTGCAGGTGAAAGTATTTTTCTTGAATTGATCCCCTCCTTCCCCTATTAATAGTATATGTTTTGATAAGTTTTTTTTATTTCAAGGATTGTCAATAATCCTTAAATAATTATAGATAATAGAAAGTCTAGCAGAATTAAGATGCTTGACATTTTACAGGTTTCTAAACGACAACGTGAACACAAAAGTTTAGTGTGTAAATGATCTTGTTACGGTTCTCCTCTTGAAAAGATAACTTTCCTACTGAGATTTAGTGATATTGACCATGTCTTTTCCCTTTTTTCCCCCAATTCAGGTGTCTGCCTAAGCTGGAACTTACGCTGTAGATATTTTTTGTGGATTTGTCTGAAAACCAAGGTGAGATATTTTATTCATAAAATTGCTTTGCTTCTTAAAATATATTTTATAATGAGAAATAATTGTTTCTGAAAATTTTAAGGCATTAGAAATTTAATGTCTTTTCCTCTGAGAGTTTTAATAGGCAAATATTATTTATTATAAAGCTATGTATATAGCTTGCTTACATTTAGTTTGTAGGACATTTGAAATAAGTGAAGCTGGTTCTAGTGATTAAAACAGTTTTAAGTGGATTTTTCCATTGTTTTTGGTACTCAAAGATGGAGTTCACACTGCTGTTCTCTGACAAACATTTGCGAAAGATATTGGCATTATAATATGACTTTTTTTTTGAAGTATAGTTGATTTATAATGTTGTGTTAATTTTTGGTGTACAGCAAAGTGATTCATATTCCTTTTCACATTCTTTTTCATTATGGGCTATTACAAGATACTGAGTACAGTTCCCTGTGCTAGACAATAGAACTTTGTTTATCTATTTTATATATAGTAGTTACTATCTGCAAATCTTGAGCTTCCATTTTATCCCTGTACCTCCTCCTCTCCCTCTTGGTAATCATAAGTTTGTTTACTGTTTTTGTGAGTCTGTTTCTGTTTTGTAAATAAGTTTGTGTCATTTTTTTAGATTCCACATATAAGTGATATCATAGGGTGTTTGTCTTTCTCTTTCTGGCTTTTTTCACTTAGTATGATAATCTCTAAGTCCATCCATGTTGCTACAAATGGCATTATTTCGTTCTTTTTTATGACTGAGTAGTATTCCATTGTGTGTGTGTGTGTGTCTGTGTGTGTGTGTGTGTGTCTGTGTGTCTGTATGTGTGTGTATACACCACAACTTCTTTATCCAGTAATCTGTTGATGGACATTTAGGTTGCTTCCAAGTCTCGGCTATTATAAATAGTGCTACTATGAACATTGGGATGCATGTGTCTTTTTGAATTAGAATTTCCTCTTGTTACATGCCCAGGAGTGGGATTGCTGGATCAAAGGGTAAGTCAATTTTTAGTTTTTTAAGGACTCTCCACACTGTTTTCCATAGTGGCTGCACCAAATTACATGTCCGCCAACAGTCGAGGAGGGTCCCTTTTCTCCACACCCTCTTCAACATTTATCATTTTTGAACTTTTTAAATGATGGTCATTCTGAGGTGTGTGTGAGGTGATACCTCATTGTAGTTTTGATTTGCATTTCTCTGATAATTAGCAATACTGAGCATTTTTTGCATGTGCCTTTTGGCCATCTGTATGTCTTCACTAGGGAAATGTCTTTTTAGATCTTTTGCCCACTTTTTGATTGGGTTGTCTGTTTGTTGTTATTGAGTTGTATGAACTGTTTGTATATTATGGAAATGAAGACCATGGATAATGTTTTAAGAAGATAATTTTGAACATAGTATGAAAGATATTTGGAATGAGGAGATTACTTGGAAGTCTATGTAGTCCAGACAGGTTGTAACTTGAAGGGGGTGGACTCCAGAGAGGTTTAGCAGGTAGAATCTGTAGAACTTGATGCCTGACATTATTAGCTACTGATTGGGGGAGGTTGGGGGCAGGGAGAGGAAGAAATCAGGGATGACACCTACGTTAGGCAATTAAATAGATAGCAGTGCTCTTTATTCCCAGTGCATGTTCAGGTATAAAAAGAAGTTGTGGGGTAGAAATGGGTAGGATTTTGAAACATTTAGCTTGAGGTTTCTCTGAGATATTCAGGTGAAAGTGTGCAGATCTGTCTGTAGTTTTTGGAGACAGGGGCTTGAGAGAAAGAGATTTTGAGGTCAATAGATTGTCAGGAGTGGTTGAGGGAGAAATTGCTCAGGATAGAGGACAAAACTCTTGAGCACATTCACATCTAGTTTTAGTGGACACCTACAGAAAAAGGCACTGGGAAGGAGATCAAGAAGGAGAAGCCAAGTGTTAAAGAATTTTTCAGTAACACCCTTGGCTTCCTCTCTACCTGGAGGCCAGATTTTCCTTTCAGCACCCCGTATTTAATCTTTGTCTTCAGACCTTTACTTACTTTGAACATGCTTAGCCGGGAGAGGTTGTAGATGAAAATAGTTTTATTTTTGAACCCAGCAATTGCTGGTTCCTTTATATTTCCTGTAATTCTGCTTGAAAACAGATTTAGCTCATCTCTGTATCTGCACCTTCTACTATACATGTGAAAGAAACCAGTCGACACTTTGGAAATTACCTTAGCTAGAAGTAACAGCTCATTACCATCCTTTTCTGTGTTTTGACTTAGCACGGGCAACAGTTTTGTTAAAATTTCTGCCACTTTATAATAAGGTTCTTCTTTCCTCCAGCTTCCAAGAGTGTTTTACTCACTCTCCTTTAAGGCCACTCCAGTAACCTCCTCAAGGCTCATCAAGCTTTGCTAGTGAGAGTCTTAGGTCCCTTCTAGCTTGTGTCTGCCACCCAATCCCAAAGTTAGTGTCACATGTTTTGTGTTTTGTTACGTCGGCACTCCAGTTCCAGGTACCAAACTGTTCTGGTAACTATCGCTGTTTAATGGACCACCCCAAACCTAATCTTGGAACCTGCGTTACTTTTCCTCACCTGGCCTTGGACATCGCTCAGTATCACTTCTGCCACACTCTCCTGGTTACAAGTTTAAGGAGGAGGAATTTAGATTCTACATCTTTATGGGGGAGTGGCAAAGTTATATCACAGAAGAGCATGTTGCAATGGGAAGTATTTTTGCAGCATATTTGGAAAATACAGTTTGCTACAGATGGATGAAATAATATATGTAGGATTGCGAAGGAACCCTGTTATACTAAAATGCTGCTACCAAACAAATTGTGATAAAATAGTATGTGCTTATTGAACACGGTACCCAACAAGGTATAGTGACAGGCCTGTAGTAATTTAGTAAATTAATAAATACAGTATATGTTAGTAATTTTAGAGGCTGGAGAAAATAAAGAAAGAAATAATTTTGCCATCCAAGTTTCTGGATCTTCTGAATTCTACTCCCAGACCCTACGGCCCTAGGTTAAGAACTCTTGGCTTAATATGACGGTGTTCGCAGAAGTCACATTGCTGTGGGCTGGGGACTGAGTTTGCATGGGGGCAAGGAGAGTGAGAAAGCAGAGACTAAAGGGAGCACACCATAGGGTAAGTTCCATTTGCTGGCATTTATTCACCTTTTAAGCAAAAGTTTTTGTTGTTTTTTAGGGAGAGGCTTAGAAGTGTTTATCCAATGAGGGAGAGATGCTATTGAAAAGAGAAAGTTGAATACATAGGAAAGATAAAGGACATTTAAAAGGTTTCTGAGAAGGCAAGAGAGGGTGCAGTCTTGAGGTTGGGTGAAAATATTAGTCTAGGACAGGAGGAGAGGCAGAAGGAAAGGAGTTATGGATGTCTGTGGGTGCTGGTCTTTTCTCAGGTCACATGACATTCTGAGGAAAATACAGATTAAATATGTTCAACGCAGGAGCAAGGGAAGCCAAGGCAGGCCTCAGAGAGCACTACAGCAGAGGTCCAGGAAGATATAAGAAAGTCGGGGATAGGGTGGAGAGGAAGAAGAGGTAGTGAAATGGGGACAGAAAAAAGTAACCGATAATGAAAGTGATTGGATGCAGAAGACAGACTTTGCCTAGTTTACACTTTTGTTTAGTGCCTTCTGTCGGCCAATTCTCCTTCCCATGGATATAGATACAAAGAAAAGTGGAATGAGAGTAAAATGCAGTTATATGTTTTGACATCTGCTTATTTGGAGTTAACTTTCTAAGTGTCTTGTTTATCTTGTTCAGCGTATATGTAATTAATACTTGGGAGGCCTTTGCCACAAAATAGCACAAAAGCTGAGGAGCTTCTTTTTCATGATTATTTGGGGTTGATATTGAAAAGCAGTGCATGTGTTCACTGCTTCCATGCTTACAGCTGATAGGAAATTGGCCTCAAAGGGTCCATGGTTTTCTTTGTCATTAGCCAACAGATGCTTGCTACAGTGTTTTGCTCACTGACTCTTTGTTTACTGTGAGGGTAATGCATCTCTGTACACTAATGGGAAGAACTGTGCAATGCAGTAGCTCATTTGTGTATATCAAATATCTGCCTTTAGCCACACAAAAATCACTAAATGATTTTTGTTTGTTTTTTTCTCCTTTTTTTTTTATTTTAATGAGGGAGAGGTAATTGGGTTTCTTTATTTATATTTGGAGGAGGTACTGGGGATTGAACCCAGGACCTTGTGCATGCTAAGCATGTGCTCTACTACTTGAGCGATACCCTCTTCCCCAATTTTTTTTTTTAACCAACCTGTTACCAACACCTGGTTTGGCTTATCTATCTTCAGATTGCATTGACTTTCTAGTAAATTGATCCTGACTTTAGTATATCTGCCTTTCAGGGGAAATATTTTTTGTCTGTCTTAGATCTTCTTGAAAAATTAAAAATATTAAAATTAAATCATTACTATGTATCATAAAAGCTTAGGTTTCTAGGCACAAGTATTCATTTATATATGAGTATGGTATGAAATTGCTAATTTGCAATATAATATATAATATTTACAATATTTCAAGTATTGTATATATTATATATACTTACATATATAGTATATATTATATATATTTACATAGTATATATACGTATATACTATTATATATATTTTACCATAATAAAATATTGTAAAAATGTTTATGTATAATATATAATATATATAATGTTGCAAGTATAATGTGTATATATACATTTTAAAAAATTGTGATAAATGTCTAAGCTTTCTCCGCAGCCCTGTCTTCCATCTACAGCTGTCCCCTAGCTGCCTTTCAGGCTTAGAGTGGCACATACCTGCATGAGGACCTGTCCTGGAAATGGGCTCAGCCATTTGAGCTGGGAGTTCTGGATTTCAGGACAGTGGAAAGTGGTCTCTGGGCTGAGACCTAGTAAGGCAGCACTTCCTCGTGGCCCTTTGCTGGAGAAGGACCAAATCCTGTTGACTCCATCTAGAAGTAGTAGTGATTTTAGTAGTCTTTTAATAAATCTGCTCAACTTGATTGCCTCCAGCTTTATTCCTTCTTTTTGTTGTATGGCCAGAAGGATTTCTCTAAAACCAAAATGATTATCACATCCCTGCATGGAACCTTTTAGTGCTTCACATTTTCACTGAAATAAATGCCAGACTTCCTAACATGGCTTGTTCAAGATACTTTGTGCCCTGTTCTGGTCATTACCTGCTTGCTTTTGCATCCTTACTGTTTCTGAGCTCTGTTGTTGCCTTGCCAAACAAGTACTCTTTTCTACCACACAACTTTGCATAGGCTGTGGGTCTGTCCTTCTCTCCTCTCTCCTCATGAACAAACTCTGGTATATCTATCAAGCTCCTGCTAATCCTTTAACACTCAGTTAAAATGTTAGAAAGTCTGACAAGCCTTTCTTCACTTCCCCAGAATGAATGAAGTTCTTCCCCTTCTATATATCCATTGTGATTTGTACACATTTCTTTTATAGCACTTGTTTCATTGTGTAGTATGTGCCAATCTGTAAGCCATACCCTCTCCCTCCAAAGGTAGGGGCTGATTCGGTGTATTTCCTGCACTAACAGTGCCTGGTGCACAGTAAGTGCTTAATGAATGTGTATTGAATGAAGTGGAACACTTTAAATGTGAATTGCTTTAGAGGAGTATGTTTGCACTAAGTAACCAAGGTGATTGAGAGATGGAATATTTCAGTAATTGATTATGCTACACAATAGATAATTAGAAATTACCAGTTTTAGATAATTTTAATACAGAACAATATGGGCTGTACAGAATTTATCTGTGTTAACCCGTAAGGTGCTTCAGCGTGATCATTCTCAATTGTGTGGCTCTTTTAGAACCACAGCTGAGGAAGCTGTGGGGATCAAGTGTTATCTGTAGCGTTGCTTTTTCACAGTCTGGGCCTTGTTTTTTCAATTGAATGTCCAGCACACTTATTTACTTACTATTTTGTCTAACAAAAGAGCATACTGTAAAATTAACACTAGGTAAAAGAGATTCATAAATGCACTATTGTCAAGTATGGTTTTTAAAAATGCTCAGAAGAGAAACAAGCAATATACCTTAAGGTGTATGTACTACCTGAATTCGTCAGAAAGCTTGCTGCATTCAGCCTCTGCCTTTTTGATAACAATCCTTGATGAGCCCAAGTGAAGTCTTATGAGCTGAGCTAAGTGGTTAATTTGATGGTAAGCTCTGGCCGTGACTGTTTTGATGGCTTGATCCCCACCCACATTATTCTCATTCACAGGAAAGTAGTGTAAGTGGTTGCTGCTCTTTTGTATATTAACTTAATAGTTCTCTTCTGCTCTCACCCACCCAAAAACAGTATTGCCAATTATTAGTTGCAAAACTCAGAAATTACTTTTCTGCATATGGCCCTGCACTTTTACATTTTTGAAAGTGGCTTTGAGCAGAGACCTGTTTGGAACCCAGGAAACATGCTGTTACCGTATTTGCACAAATGACCTGAAGACCATCCTGGTAGCTGAGCTCTGACCTTCTACAGTGCTGTGCCGTGTCCTCTTGTTAAATCTAGAAATCTTTCTTCAAAGCTTGATCCTTTTTAAGCAAGAATTTGGAATATCAAGCAGATGTATATTTTCTTAATGACATTCAGAAACAAGTACTCTAAATGTGACTTATTTAGATGCTATATTGTTCAATTGTCTCATCTCCGTGAATCTTTTTCTTTTCATTAGTTTCCCAGCCTCCCTGTCCCTTCAGCTTCATGATAGTGCAATATTTGTAGCATAATTATTTTACAAAAGTGAGTCACCTTGTCTTAAATACAAGAACTGATTGACCTAAGGGTTAACTCGAAAATACTCCGTGAAAGAAAGGACAATTTAAAGGACTGATTAAGTAAATTTTTAAGAATATGAATATTCGGGTCATTAATGATAAAGACAACATACTACTTGACTGTGATAAAACATTCAGCAACTCAGTAACCCAGCTGTCCTGTTTAAATCATCCGTGAACAAACAGAATAGAAATAATTTTGCTGCCTTGTACTTAACCAGTATCTAGTGAGGTTTTAGTTTGGGAAATATGTCAAAAACTTGTCTTTGATTTGAGCATTTTTATGTTAAGAAGCTGATTGATTCTATTAAATACAGAATGGAAACACTTATGTCTTTGTAGTATGACTTTAAAAATAATTATTAACTGACTACAAGAATGTAATTGCTTGCTAAGACATAGTCTTTTTGTGTTAGTCAAGCTGTGAGTAATGAAGGCTTTCAACCTGTTTTAAGAGAAGCAGTATTCAGTGTCCCAGGTTTCACTCATGGCTCCATCCCTAACTAGCTGGCTGACTTTGGTGCCTTGGGTTTTCTTATAAGGCAGATTAACTACCTTATAGTGAAGATCAATTGGATCTTGTGTGTGAACGTGCTCTATAAAATGTGTGCTACGTTTAGAAGTTAAGCCAGATTTTAGCCCCTTTTCTGCCTGCTGTTTAACTTTGGGCTGGTCAGTTACACTCTCAGAGCTTTTGTTTCTTTATAGGTAAAACAGCGAATTTGACCTGTATATTTAACTGGAGGAGTACTGTTTACATTGTATATACATCTCTTACAACCTATAATTTTATTTTATTTTATTTTTTATTGAAGTGTAATTGATTTACAATGTTGTGTTTCAGGTTTATAGCAAAGTGATTCAATTCTCTCTCTATATATATTCTTTTATAGATTCTTTTCCATTACAGATTATTACAGAATATTGAATATTGTGCTATACAGTAGGTCCTTATTGTTTCAATATCTATTTTATATGTAGTAGTGTGTATCTGTTAATTCCAAACTTCTAATTTATCCCTTTCCCCTCCTTTCCCCTTTGGTAACCTTAAGATTGTTTTCTATGTTTAAAACCTATAATTTATGATTATTTCTCTTTCCCTCTCTTTTTTAAACGTGTACTTGCCTCTACTCCTCTAATGCACATTGTGATTACTGCATAAGACTGGATTCCATCAGTCTTCACCTACTGCATTTCATTTAATCTTCTTGTCAATCTTGTGAAAGTAGGTGGCATTATCCTCATTTTACTGATGAGGAAGACTGAGGTTCAGCTTTGTGTTAGAGGTGAGATATCAGTCTCTGATGCCAGTGTTCTTTTTTTAAATAGCAAGTGGCATAAGTGAAACATTGCCACAGATCTCATCTACAGCAAGCTTTTGATCTCCATTATTTTTCCGTTCTTTTTTCTCAAAATGAATAGAATCTTTCCAAAATGCTTTTGTAGGAAAATGCATCTACTCAATAACAGTAAACATAGATTAAGGATTTTGACATTACAGCACCACTACAGAAAGTCCTGTTGGAGTTATGCAGCAGGTGCTATATATCTGGGAATCATTCAGTGCTGGAAAATATTTTGTCCTTCAAATAAGATGAGTTCTATTTTAATAGATATATTTTATTTTTTTTAAAATATAGGCCCATTTAATGTTATAGATGTTTTTAAAGGCTTATTTTGTGCTTACTCTGGAAGAAAACAGATGATCTAAATACTTATGAAAGTTTTTCCATTTTTAAAATCCTAATTTATTTTGTGATTCTAGGAGAAGCATTACACATGGCAAACTTTTCTAAAATTTCTAAAAATTTCTATTCTAGGAGGGTATTGTTTTATGGTGTCCATTGTTTATGTTTAAATTTTAAAAAGAGATCTCTGTGCTCTCTGAAATAAGTAGGTCAGGCAGGAATTAGGACAAGCATATCCAGAAACTTTCGTTCCTGTCTAGAGTTCATTTATGAGTGCTTTGTTTTAACCTTTCCTTTCTAATCCTCAGCTAGCCCCTTGTCCAGGCCTGCCAACCCTAGATATTGATCTGACTTGCAATAGATACTGATCTGACTTGCAACATTACTGCTGTTAGGGTGACTGAAAGCCTGGTTCAGCTAGGACTCCGGTGCCGAGCCTTTGATTCAGAAACCTCTGCCCTTGGGACATCCCTTAACTCATGTTTCTCTTTTTTCTGTTGAAGTTTCCTGGTGGTCATTACTAGTCCAAAAATGAATTCCCATGAATAGCTCATTGGTCACAGTTTTATTTTTGTCTTCCCAGCTGATGGCTTTGAAATGGCTGTGGCGTTTTGAAGAGACCTTATCTGCTGCCATTCTTAACTCTGTTCACGAAGCTTCAGCCACACAGGCCTGCTTTTCTGTTCTGGGAAGTTCATTCTAGCTTTAGGGCCTTCTACCACTTGTCCCTCCCTGGGGAATGGTTGCTTGGCTATATCCTTCTTGTCATTTAAGTCTTGGCTTAAATGTTCCTTCTTCAAAGAGGTTTTCCTTGACAACTCCCTGTAAACTAGCACTTCTCCAACAGTGTTACAGGGCCATATTTTTCTTCTTAGCATGTAATGACTGAAATTTACTTCTCACTTATCTCCTCTGATGGGGACATGGGCATTCTGTTTTGTTTAGTGCTGTATCCTCAGCGCCCAGAACAATGTCTGCCATAGTAGGCATTCCAGTAAATATTTGTTGAATGATCAAATGAATGCTTTTTCTATTGCCTATTTATAAAATTATTTTCTTAACTTTTTTTTTTTTTTTTTTGGTAATCAGGAAGGTACAATTAGCATTTTTGCAATTAATGTTTACGTACTTTTGACATTTTCCTCTTCCTTTGCTGCTCTGTTCCCTAGTTAAGGAGGAAGGAGGAAAGCCTTCTAATTTTTAAACTCTTAAGATATGACTGTTTCGATTTATCTGCTGCTTGCCAGGTGGGTGTCTGAGCTGTTGCAGCCTAGTCAGAAAAGCAATTAACAGGTAGGAAAATTGGCTCCTAACAGCTGCTCAGTCCTGCTTGAGTTGGCCTCTCCCCCAAGGGACTGTCACTGTCAACCTAGCAAAATGAAATTGCCTTCCCATAAACATTTTTTCTGGGATTACAGAACAGAAACAAATACTAGGTTTATAAAATGAGTTAAAATGTGTCAACAGAATAGAACAGAATAATGACCTGCTGCTGCAATTTGATTTCAGAGGCACGGCAGCAACAATTATTTTCAGAAGAGTTGGCATTGAAACTGTAGCACTTTTAGTTCTATTGAAATGACTTTATTATGCCAAAAGGGTAGATTTAATAACTTATTTATTAGTGTTGGTGAGGAAAGTGACAATTCTATAAAATATAATTTTTGACCCTCAGCGCTTGGTTTGTGGCATAGTTTTTGAGTCCTTGCTCCTTCATTTAACTCTATGGAAAGGGGCAAGTTTTGGAAAGAGTGCAACTTAATTTCCTTTCCATTTCATTCCCCTACTATTAATTCATTCAGTATGGATACCATTTGACCATGATAGACCTTAACCATTGTTATGTGCTGTAACCAATGTATCCATTTAAAAATTTGATTTAAATGGGTTTTATACTAACAGTATGCTAGTTCTGGGTTTTAAATTGACTTGCCACAAATGTTAGCGAATGTGGCTTTGGTTGGTCTTGCTTCTTTTTGATAAGTTTTATTTGATGTGATTCCTAATCTGAGCTAGTTGTGAAATGTGCTCCCCTTGAAAATCACCTTATAATCATTACTTTCTTCCTTTCATCCGTTTTGAACCAAGGCCTCTCATAAAGCTAAAAGCGTTTGTGTTATTAAATTCTACTTTAGTATTTTGTTAAAAAATTAAGAGAAGCATCTTGCACAGTGAGGGTATTAATTTTTGAATGAATGAGGTGTACTTTTGCTGTGCTGATGTGGTAATTCATGTTCTACCTCTAGACAACTTAGGATGGGGCCTGGCCACCAGAAACACCAACCACATGATTAGAAGGTTGGGACTTCTGGCCTGTCTGACTTCTGGGGAGGTGGGGGAGGTTTGGAGCTTTAGTTCAATTATGTGGCTGGTGATTTAATCAATTCTGCCTATGTAATGAAACCCTAATAAGAGCCCTGGACACCGAAACTCAGTGGAGCGTCTTGATTGGCACGCACAGCGGTGTGCTAGGAGGATGATGCACCCTGACTCATGGCGAGGGGCATGGGAGCCCTTCACTGGGGATCATCTTAGACCTTGCCCTGTGTGTATCCTTTATAATAAAATTATATTCGTGAATATAGTGCTTTCCTGAGTGATATGAGTTGCCCTAGCAGATTATCAAATTTAGAGGATCATAGGAATCCCTGAGTTTGTGAATTGCAGGTGTCCTGAAGACCCCTGATGTGTGGCTGGCATCTAAAGTAAGTGCAGTCTTATTTGGGATAATCTCCTTTTGGTTTGTAGGTTCTACACTAATTCTGAGTGGTTAGTGCTAAAAGTGAGTTGCAGTACACTCATTTAGAATCGAAACAGAATAGTGGTACACTTGTTATAATTAATGAGCCAATATTGATATGTTATTATGAATGAAAGTCCAAAGTTTGCATTAAGTTTCACTCTTTATACTGTATGCCTTCATGGGCTTTGACAATTCATGATGTCATGGGTGTACCATCATAGTGTCATACAGAATGGTCTCACTGCCCATTAAGTCCCCTGTGCTCTGCCTATTCATCCCAGCCTCTCTCGCTCCCAAACTCCTGATACCACCACTCATCTTTTTACTGTCTTTGTGGTTTTGCCTTTTTCAGACTGTCATATAGTTGTTATCATATATTTTGTAGTCTTTTCAGACTGACTTCTTTCACTTAGCAATATACCTTTAAGGTTCCTCCACGTCTTTTTGTAACTTGATAACCCATTTATTTTTATTGCTGAATAATATATCATTGTGTGAATTTACCACAGTTTATCTATATTTACCTGTTGAAGGATGTATATCTTGATTGCGTCCAGGTTTTTACAATTACGAATTAAACTGCTATAAACATTCATGTACAAATTTTTTTGTGAACGTTAGTTCTCAAATCAGACTGCATTTGCTAGATCATATAGTAAGACTAAGTTTAGCTTTGTAAGAAATTGCCAAACTGTTTTCCAAAGAGATTGTACCGTTTTGCACTCCCACCAGCAATGAATGAGAGTTCCTGTTTCTCCACATCCTTGCCAGCATTTGGTGGTGTTAGTGTTTTGAATTTTAGTCATTCTGACAAGTGTGTGGTGTGGTATCTCCTTGTTTTCATTTGCAGCTCCCTAATAGTATATGATGTCGAGCATCTTTTCATATGCTTACTTTCTGTGTGTATATCTTTTTTTGGTTAGGTGTCTTTAGGTCTTTTGTCTGCTTTTTAATCATGTTTTTTGTATTCTTATTTTTGAACTTGAGATCTTTACATATTTTAGATAACACTGTCTTATCAGGTTTGCTTTTGCTAATATTCTCTCTCAGTATGTGGCTGGTCTTCAGCAGTGTCTTTTCACAGAACAAAAGTTTTTAATTTTATTGAAGTCCAATTTAGTTTCTGTATTACTTGGATGATGCTTTTGGTGTTTATATAAAAAGTTATCATCAAACCCAAGGTCACCTAGTTTTTTTCTTAGGTTATTTTCCAGAATTTTTATAGTTTTGTGTCTTACATTTAGGTCTGTGATCTATTTTGAGTTAATTTTGTGTAAATTTTGTTTTTGTTTTTTAAAAAATTATAAAGTATTTGAAACATATGGATAGCTATGAAGACTAATATAATGGCCAGTATATAAAGTGCCTACCAGATGGCTTGGTAAAATATTAACATTTTACTTTATAAGTATGCAGATTATAAAATCAATGTAGTTGAGACCTCTATGAATTCTTCCCACTCATCTCTCTCACTGTCTCAGAAGTAGTTTTGTAAATTTGGTATTTTTAACTTATATGCATGTTTTTACACTAAATATTTGTGTATTATATGGTATTTTTACATGTTTTAAAATTTCACATTAACAACGTTATGTACATTACATGTATTTCAGCAACTTATTTCAGAACTCAGCGTCATTTCTGTGATTTAGAAGATTTTTTTTTACCATAGGAAAGAATATTTCTTTTAATTGAGAGCAATTGAGTGTTAAAGAATTAATTTATTAAGTTATAATTTTATCTTGGTTTCCTATATTAGTATAGACAGACTTAGTTCTGACCTGCAGGTTTAATTTTTCAACCCTCACACCCTGTATCTTTAAACTTTATCATGGGATGTGTTTTTTAAAAGTTTACTGAATTGATTCTAGAAAGCTATTTTTTGTTCTAGTAATTTTCTTCTGGTGTATGTGGGGGAGGTTTTTAGAATACACACACAAGGGTCATTAGATTATTGATACGGTGTTCTGCAGCTTACCCTATTAAGGATACTTAACAGAAGCCAGAAAGACTTAAAATTATTTAAAATGTGCAGCTAGTTGGAGAGCTTACCTTTTATGGATTTCTTTCTGGGGGCTCAGTTTAAGTTGTGGATTTTCTTTACTATAATCATCAATTTCCGAAAGAAAGCACCCTTTCTAGAATAAATCAGAAGATCTCTACAATTCAAAGTAGAGGTAAAGCTGTAGCTTCCTCCCCCAGCTTTAGGAAAGTTACTTGATTTTGCTTGGTATGGGTTGGGTTGAACCAAATTATTTATGCTGATGTATGCAGCAAGTTTCATCCAGTCAAAGCAGAAGCTGTCAGATCTTCGTAGAATTTTCTGTGGCCTAAATTAAATCTGCATCACACAGGAATGCAGTTTTTAGAGAAGGCTACTCCCTTTGTCTGCTGTGTTGATTGTGCATGCCAACCTGTCACTGTTGATTTGATTATTGTTGCTCATTTTATATCCTTTGGTGTTCAGTTTGAGTTCAGTAGCAAAAACAAAAACAAAAACAAAAACAACTTGTATTTCTACTGTTTTGTACATTTGAAAAATAATGACCTCCCTCTTCTCCCAGGATCATTTATTATAGGTTCCAGAAAGCTGTATAATGGCACTTCCAATCCGGATTATTTTCCTATTGATATCCTGAAGAATCTATTATAGTAAAAGCATCACTGGCAGATTCAGTTGCAATTTAATGAGAACAGACCAATAGACCAAGGGAAGTGATGTTTAAGTTCCTGCTCTCCCTGCTCACCTCTATTGCATGAAACCCTAAAAGTTTCTCCCTCTTTGTCCATTTCGAGATGAAATGTGTTCCAGGTTTTTTCTCCCCACCCCTTCTTCTGTTTAAGAGTGTGTTCATATTGGTGCTATACTAATAAAGGGATACTGATAAATGGCTTTTTCCTACTAAATTTTCTAGAGTTCATTTTCTACATGATGCCATGGTTTTAGATGTTATTTCATTCACAGGAATTGGTCCATGGTAAACATTTTGTAACATGATTTCTAAGGCAAGGATGTAAATTAAAAATTGAGTTAGTATAGATTCTCTGTGCCAGACTGTAGTGTTACTCCCTGTTTGGAGTATATCCCACTAAATATGCTCCACTTCTGAGGAACAAGAGCAAAGAAGAGCAACAGGTAGGGAGTTGACAACGTGGGAGGCCTTCTTCTTGGAGTAAAGGGCAGTCAGGACCAAAAAGACTGCAGGTTGGGATATGACCATTAGAAAAGAGAAGAAAATTATCATTATTCACAGGTGACACAATGGTCTACCTAAAAATCTAAAAAAAATCGCCTTAAAACCCATCTGAATTAATACTAAGTTACATGGTTGCTTACCAACAAAGCATACCAAAATCAGTGATTTTTCAATATTCTAGTAATGCCTAGTTAGAAACTGTAATGGAAAAAAAAGTCCCATAAGTATTTAGAGAGAAAAAACTAAAAAGTACAGAAATTATTTTAAGAAAACTTAATTTTATACCAGAACATAAAGAGACTTGAGTAAGTAGAGCGAGGAAACATGTTTCTGGGTAGGAAGACTCAGTATTATAGGGATTATTTCCAAGTCCATAAATTTAATGCAATTCTAGTAAAAATCCTAACCAATTTTTTTGATTCAGGGTTGGAGTGGGTAGGGGAATTTAACAGATTTTTTCTGAAGTTGACCCAAAAGAGTAAATTTAAGAGATAATTTTTGAAGGGATAGCGCTATGAAGCTGGAATTGCACTATCATGTATTAGAAGATTTTTATTACCTTGCAATAATTAAAATCATATGATAATGACTAATAACAGAACAAGCTACAGTTCTGAAGAAAGATATATCAGTATATGATAATGATATCATTTCAATTCATTGGGAGCAATAATGAATTGGTGCTTGGAAAATTGGTTTAGAAATTGGAAGACAAAAAGTTATAGTGATACTTCACATCATAAACTAAGACTTTGGGGGGATGAGATAGTGAAATATTCTTATAATGTCATAGAATTATTTGAGGAATTATGTATGTAAATATATGATCAAGTAGTGGAGAAAGCCTTTCAATTTTTAACATTTAAGAAATATTTCTTTATATATATGTGTTACTAAATATATATAAAAGGGAATAATTATATAAGCAAAAAGAACAATTACCCCGAACTCTATTCAATCAGAGACCACCGTTGATAGCATGTTGTCTGTATACAGGAGGGTTCTTTCAAATGTAAAATGAAATGAAGAAACCATGTATAAAAAAATTAATGTGTCAAATACTCCTGACAAAATCAAAAGGCAGATATTAACAGTGATCAAATACATATGCCACATGATAAAAATTTAACACCTATAATGCAAGAAGAGCTCTCATCAGTCAATAAGAAAATGAATACCTGAATAGAAAAACAGGCAGCCATGAATAGGCAATTTGTCAAAGAAAACATAGAAACAACCAATAAGCGTGGGAAATTGTTGTTCTCATTAGCAAACAAAAATTTTGAAGAGAAAACAAGGTATCTTTTTTAAAAATTGAGATAGCTTTTAAAATCTATCAGATTGCTAAAGCTTTAAAAAATTTATTTTAATTCTTATTTTTTATTGAGTGTAGTCAGTTTACAATGTTAGTTTCAGGTGTACAGCAAAGTGATTCAATTATACATACACATGCATATAAATTTTTTTTTCCCAGATTCTTTACATTACAGCTCATTACAAGAAATTGAATATAGTTCCCTGGACTATATAGTAGATCCTTGTTTATCTATTTTATATATAGTAATGTGTATCTGTTAATCCCAAGCTCCTCATCTATCGTTCCCCCGACCCTTTCCCCCTGGTAACCACAGTTTGTTTTCTCTGTCTGTAAGTCTATTTCTGGTTTGTAAATAAATAAAATTTGTATAATTATTATTTTTTTTTTAGATTCCGCATATAAGTGATAGCATATGATATTTGTCTTTCTCTGTCTGACATACTTCACTTAGTATGATAATCTCTAGGTCCATCCATGTTGCTGCAAATGGCATTATTACAGTCTTTTTTATGGCCGAGTACTATTCCATTGTGTATATATACCACATCTTCTTTATCCAGTCATCTGTGGATGGACATTTAGGTTGTTTTCATGTCTTGGCTGTTGTAAATAGTGCTGCTGTGGACATTGGGGTGCATGTATGTTTTTGAATTAGAGTTTCCTCCAGCTATATGCCTAGTAATGGGATTGCTGGATCATAGAGTAAGTCTATTTTTTGTTTTTTAAGGAACCTCCATACTGTCCTCCATAGTGGCTGCACCAATTTACATTCGCACCAATCGTGTAGAAGAGTTCCCTTTTCTCTACACCCTCTTACATTTATTATTTGTAGACTTTTTAATGATGGCCATTCTGACTGGTGTGAGGTGATACCTCATTGTAGTTTTGGTTTGCATTTCTCTAATAATTTGTGATATTGAGCACGTCTTCATGTGCCTGTTGGCCATCGGGATGTCTTCTTTGGAGAAATGTCTATTTAGGTCTTCTGCCCATTTTTTGATTGGGTTGCTTGTTTTTTTTTATATTAGCTATATGAGCTGTTTATAAATTTTGAAAATTAGTCCCTTGTCAGTCACATCATTTGCAAATATTTTCTCTCCTTCTGTAGGTTGTCTTTTCATTTTATGTTATCCTTAGCTGTGTGAAGCTTTTAAGTTTAATCCCCACAAACCCTTTTTTGAAGAAATAGCTGTTTACATGTTGATGTACATATTTAATTATCTCTGTTTGGTGGGATTGCTTATGATTTGGTTTTTTTCTTTATACAGATCTGTGTTTTACAAATTTTATGTAACTATTATATTTAAAAATCAGAAAAAAAATAAGCAACTTTTGCTTTTGTGTTTTCTCCCTTGATTTCAGAGTATTATAAACATTTAAAAATCTAAAAGTTATATTTCTTTCCTTTAGTGTTAGGCATTCCCTTCTGTCTGGCGATAGAGACAGTGAGTAGGCCCAACCCTTAAATTAGAACCAAGATGCTAGTTTTAGCTGACTAGTGAAATGGATTGAGGAAGGAAATTACACCTTTTTTTCCAGCCAGAGAGGACTGTAGTCAGCATTTTCCCTATCATCCTTGTTTTCCTTTGTGAAGTAAACTTTTAGAAACCTGATTTATTATACTTTTTATAAATTTAGTGCTGTAAGGACACATTTTTATTTATGTGTTCTACTCACCACTAATGCAGAATAACTCAGTGACAAAAACCACAATATAGATCAACAGAATGGTCATGTCTAGGTCATTCTTGCTAATAAATGTGAGCTGTGTTGCTGATTTCCTGAAAATCATTTATACAGATCATTAGAATGTACCATGAATTTTCTCCTCTGACTTACTTGATTATACCAAATATTAGAACACTTAGAAACCAACACTCTCGAATGTAGGTGAGAGTTGTACTGATCCAGAGTGTGCTGATTGGCAGAGAGGTGGGGGAAAGACTGGAATTCAGATTTGGCTGTAGATAATCTGGATGATTGAGTTCTTAAGTAATACATCAACAAAACTCTTATTATCTAGAAACATAACTTGAGTTTTGTATTATTGGAGGAGAGTAGTGCTTGCTTTCATTGGCCTTGTTTAGTCCTCTAACATACCTGCAAACTAGGGATTATGACTTTTTGCCCCAAGGAGCACCTCTCCAGGTGATGCAAGGAGCACGGTGGCCAATGTAAAATTTTGTTTTACTTTGTGTTTTGATTTGAAATTATGCTTTACTACTAAATTAGAAATATGTAGTGGCACTTGTTTTATAAACAGCTAAATTATTACTTCATGGCTTGTTGGCTATACATTAATAAAAATGAATGCAATTTTTTTCATTTTTTTAACATTTTTTATTGATTTATAATCATTTTACAATGTTGTGTCAAATTCCAGTGTTCAGCACAATTTTTCAGTCATTCCTGGACAGATACACACTCATTGTCACATTTTTTTCTCTGTGAGTTATCGTAACATTTTGTGTATATTTCCCTGTGCTATACAGTGTAATCTTGTTTATCTATTCTACAATTTTGAAATCCCAGTCTATCCCTTCCCACCCTCCACCCCCCTGGCAACCACAAGTCTGTATTCTCTGTCTGTGAGTCTATTTCTGTCCTGTATTTATGCTTTGTTTTTGTTTGTTTGTTTGTTTGTTTTTGTTTTTGTTTTTTAGATTCCACATGTGAGTGATCTCATATGGTATTTTTCTTTCTCTTTCTGGCTTACTTCACTTAGAATGACATTCTTCAGGAACATCCATGTTGCTGCAAATGGCATTATGTTGTTGGTTTTTATGGCTGAGTAGTATTCCATTGTATAAATATACCACATCTTCTTTATCCAGTCACCTGTTGATGGACATTTAGGCTGTTTCCATGTTTTGGCTATTGTAAGTAGTGCTGCTATGAACATTGGGGTGCAGGTGTCATCCTGAAGTAGATTTCCTTCTGGATACAAGCCCAGGAGTGGGATTCCTGGGTCATACGGTAAGTCTATTCCTAGTCTTTTGAGGAATCTCCACACTGTTTTCCATAGTGGCTGCACCAAACTGCATTCCCACCAGCAGTGTAGGAGGGTTCCCCTTTCCCCACAGCCTCTCCAGCATTTGTCATTTGTGGATTTTTGAATGACGGCCATTTTGACTGGTGTGAGGTGATACCTCATTGTAGTTTTGATTTGCATTTCTCTGATAATTAGTGATATTGAGCATTTTTTCATGTGCTTTTTGATCATTTGTATGTCTTCCTTGGAGAATTGCTTGTTTAGGTCTTTTGCCCATTTTTGGATTGGGTTGTTTATTTTTTTCTTATTGAGTCGTATGAGCTGCTTATATATTCTGGAGATCAAGCCTTTGTCGGTTTCACTTGCAAAAATTTTCTCCCATTCCGTAGGTTTTCTTCTTGTTTTACTTCTGGTTTCCTTTGCTGTGCAGAAGCTTCTAAGTTTCATTAAGTCCCATTTGTTTATTCTTGCTTTTATTTCTTCTAGGAGAAAATTTTTGAAGTTTTTTTCATTTTTTATAGAAAAAGAGAAATAACTTTCATTTTAGATTATGGAGAAATTTCATACATGAACTGCTGTTTCTGTAGTCTATATCTTTCTATACCTGTCAAGCAACTTGTGTGGTAAATAAATGTTTTGGTACATCTGACTTATTTTTCTTTGTTTGCCTAATTGGCATGTAGATTTGTCAGTTGTTTTCCAGTGACCTAAAACTGGTGTTTTTGTTGTTTCCTGAATGTTTAAGTGAAAATAATTTATTTGTTTCAAAAACAACTATCTTGCCTATTATGTTTATGCTTTTTGAATTTTAAAATTACTTTTCTATGGATTTTGTGTGATATTGTGGAAAGAAAATAAACAGCCATCACTCAGATGCAGTTGAATCCCAGCTCTGCCACTGACTAGCTGCATGGATAGCTGTCAAAGCCTCAGTTTCCTCATCGGTAAAACTATATTACGGATTTATCATGATATGCCTCTAGCATTATGCCTAGTGTGTGGTGGTAGACAGCCAGTAAATTATACTTGTTCTTTTCTTTATATGTGTTTTAAATTTGGCTAGTGTGTCAGATAGAACCTTTGGTGATTTTGTTACAATGTAAGATAATTTTTGTGTAGAATGCTTTTGATACCAGTATAAAAAGGATGTCGGTCACTAAGTTTGGTCTATATGTTGTTAGATCTTTAACTCAGGTCTTGCTTTTCAAATTCTTTTCAAAGATGTTTTATGTGCAGTTTCATAGTATATTCAAAACATATAATTGTGCCAGATACCTTGCAAGTTCTCTGCCCTAGAAGCTTGTAAACATTGTCTCTGATCCCCACAACTGTGTAAGGTAGATACATTCTCTTTCATTGAAGAGGAAACTGAGAATCATATCTGGAAAGCTTTTAAAAATGTGTATGTCATAATGGGCCAATAATTATGTGTTAAAACCCATATGGCATATTGTACACGGATCGTCTGCCGTGCTGTTGGAGTGCGAAGACTTTGTTACGTGACCAGAGTCATCTCTGCGGGACTGCAGAGTAGCGGTCGTCAGGAAGCTGTGAGGGAGTTGAGCCTTTGCTGTTAGTTGTGGTATTAAAGCATCCTTGAAGTCACTGTGAACTGTTACTGTCTGAGGGCTCCCCACCTTTTCCCATAATATGTTTATCAGGTAATTCTTTAATCGTCAAAGTGTATCTTCCATTCTTCCATGATTTTAATCATTTTCTCTTTGGCTTTGTAATAACATTGTGTTTTTTCCCCTTAAAACGGAATCTTTTTAATGATTCTGATTATATCAGAAGGAAAACAGAGTTTATTTTTTTGGGTTAGTATAGTGTTTTAGTTCTTCAGGATTCACATAAAAGAATCCAGTAACAATTTTTACTTAACTTTTTTCCTTTTAAATAGGAATATTTAATTATGGTCTTAGCGCACCTTGTTGTTGACGTGATTTTCTACTAATGTTTAAAATTGTTCAATTGTTACATATATTTATGTATAGGTTATAAAAGGCAATTTGTTTCATATTTATTGCCTCTTACTTACAAGTAATATGAGTGTTAAAGAAATGCAGACAGTTGTTTAGACTACATTAGAGACAAGTTTGAGTTTTTATCTTATTGGCATCAGAATTTACGTTTCATTGGATTGTTTCTTTATTTAACTGACTGGCTTCAGACCAAAGACCTCACAAACATGTTTTACAAATCACTTCCAAAATAGAAAGTTACCACTTCCTCTTAGGAACTTTAATTTGTGTAGAAAATGTAGACTTTACCAGAAGGTTAACTGCTTCTGGCTCCTCTGTGGCCCTTTCACTGCTCATTTATCTCTTCTATGTAAAAATGCTTAGCAGCTCAGCTCCACCTATTCGCCACAGTCACACTAATTCAAGGGTTTTCAGAATGTATTTTAGCTGTTTGTTTTTTTCCTTTTTTTTTTTTTTTTTCATATTATCTTCAGATTTCAGTCTACATGGGACTTAGGAACTGAATTCGATACATCACTGCTCTGCACCATATTGCCTTATAAACACTAGTGGGACAAGTATGTCAGGCTTTTTCTGCATGGATTATGGGTACAGTAGTAAAAAAATTATTTTTAGCCATTGTGGAAAATACACCATGGATCAATTTAATAATGCATTTACTCAGCAAACATTTATTTAGCTCATATTCCATAACCAGGTACTAGGAGTACAGAGATAAATAAGATGTGATTTCTTCTCTCGAGGAGCTCATTGTTGGCCTCTAAAGTCTTAAACTTTGGCATGAAGAAATAAGAGCTCAACTTGCTAGTCACAATAAAGTCAAGTCACAATAAAGTCATTTGACTCCTGGATGTGAAAAATAATGAACTGTAGAGTCAAGGAGCGAATTGTTGGGTGTTGCTGTTCTGTTTTATTCTGTCTAGAAAAACTTGGAAAGTAAAATTTTAGTAAACAGTGAAATTGTTCTCTAGAGGGTTTGTGGTGGTTGTTAAATGTTTTAATAAATATTTCCCCAAAGGCCTACTAAGTGCAAGCATCGTGCTCAACAGTAGGGATATAAAATGTATGCGATAAAGTGTTTTATTCTTAAGGAGGACAGTGGGATGGAGATATATATGTATGTGTGTGTATATATATATATATATATATATATATATACACACACATATAAAATTACTATATGGACATTTTATTACCAAATTTTGTACCAAGTGATTTCTCTTGGTTGCAGTGACAGTAGAGAGTAAGAAGAGATTAGGGTCAGGAGGTCAAAAGTCTCTGCTAACTGAGGGAGGCAGCCATTCCTGCCTAGGAGAATCTTTCAAGTTTTTCTTTACTTGTTACACCTTGTATCAGTAATTTCAGTTATTACCAAGGGAAAAAGAAAACTTATAACATAAAACATGAGAATATTTTTGTGACAGAGAGGCATTTTGGTTATCATAATAAAACCTCCTATATTGGCCCTGCTTTGTAGTTGACCCTTTAAATATATTTCTTATTGGGATCAACTTTCCATTTTGCAAATAAAGAGAAGTTAACAAAGAAAGAATAAAGGACTATCTATAGTGATACTGCAAAAAATGGCAGTCAGTGTGCTCTGCTCTAATTGGGTGCACCTGTAAATTCGGTGCTGGATGGCCCATAACATTAGGAGAAGTCACCTTGTGCAGCAGAACTGCTATTTGAGAGGGCTTGATGTTGTACAAAATTAAAGAACAGAGGTCTGCAGGAGATATACCTCTGATATTTTAATTTCATTTCTTGGCTAGCTGAAGTAGTTGGTATTATCCTTTCTTATTCCTTAAAACATTTTAAGAAAACAACAAAACACTTCAAAGAGCCTTTTATCTCTCTGCTTTAGGTCTGCTTATTAGCTGAGGGGTACTTTTCATTAGTATCATGACCTACTTCTGGAATCCTATGCACCCAACAAAGGTTTCCTATCTGGACCTGTTTCGGTTCCCTTTATTTTACTTAGGAACTTTCAAAATTAGTTACTAACACTTTGTTTACTTCAGAGATAATAGTTTCAGTTACTAAGTATACGCTTATTTTTCCTATTTGTGATTTTCTCTGATATACTTTTCTTGAAATTAAGATGTTTTAGACCACTCAAAAGATTAAAAGTCGTGAGTTTTATAGGTAGTACTTGGGTATGCTTGTTTGTTTGTTTATTTGTATCTGTATTTGGGACAAATTATTGCTCACTTTCCATGTGCTAGAATTTCACCTGCTAAAGACAAAGAATAATTTCTCATCTTTTCTGTAAGAATAGTTTAAAAGGTAAGTCTAATTTATCTTGAGTGATAAAGTACTAGTAGTTCATTAGAATAAAGTAGCTATTAAATTTCAGAACATTAGAGTGATTGTGATTACTGTTGCAGCTGGAGATAGACTTCTCTGAACCTTTCAGGTTATTAGTCTTCTTGGTTCTGGTGCAAAGTTTGGCAAAGCTTTACTTCTGAATTAATGCTTATAGTTTTGTCATCATTGGCAAATTTATAGAATATTGACCACATTGTTAGGAGGTACCAACTATGACTGATTGGTAGTAACTGCCTAGAGTATCTGTTAACAATTAGGAGCCTTGTGGGGGGCATTTAGAAAGGATTGGTGTAATCTATGAACATTGGATATGACCACAAATTGGGAAAGAGAGAGTGGAATTTGTGTTACGTGTGCCATGTTAGCCAAACCCATAAAAGCACCTTTGAGTAGGTATTTAGTCCTGCTTGTAAACAAATAGGAGTCACTCTCACCATATCTCTTGTCAGAAAATCATCCTCTCTTTATTCACACACTGCCAGCGAAGAGCTCACTGCCTGCCTGAGATCCCATCCTGTTGTTGGACAGCTCTGTAGTGTCACATTTTTTCCAATCAAGTTATTACTCTGTATATTGAATGTTAACAAAAACCTAATATAAGGGGTTTCTGCCAAGGGTAAATTATGAGATTTTTTTTTTTTTTGGTGTCATTTATCAACTATCTCTTTTGCCCATTTGAAAAACTTTTCATTTCAAATTGGTTAGTATTCAAAACACAGTACAGAGAGTTCTTGTGTATTCTTCACCTAGTTTTCCTAGTGATGACTTCTTACAAAACTGTAGTACAATAGAAAAACCAGAAAATTGATATTGGTACAATCCACAGATCTTATTTATATTTCACCAGTTCTACGTGCATTTCTGTGTGTGTGATCGTGTGTAGTTGTGTGCAGTTTTCTCACGTGTAGATTTGTCTCAGTCAAGACACAGAACTGTTAATGCCCACAAAGCGCTCCCTCATACTCCCCCTTTATAGTCACACCCAGTCCTCTCTCCCATTCCTGATCCCTGGCAACCACTAATCTACTCTCCATCTCTGAAATTTTGTCATTTTGAAAGTTTTATATAAATGGAATCATATAGCACATGTAGCCTTTGAGGTTGGCTTTTTTTTTCACCCAACATAATTCTCTTGAGGTACAGCCAGTTGTCACATGTATTAGTAGTTACCCTAATTTTAAAAATCATTATTGATATCTTCTTAAGGCCACAATAAATATTTATCTAGCTATATGAATGACATTTAAAATATTATAAAAGTGATTAATTTAAGCTTGTAGGGCTGTTAAATTCAAATTCAGTTGTCACACGGTACACGTAACATTTCAATTTTCACCATTTGTTGGCTGCCTGTTAGGGCTAATAAGAAGTGCAAGACTGATTGTCAGGAAACACTGATCATCTGTTTCTAACCAGCCCTGGGACCACATGCTCATCATTCAGTCCCTTTGTGCCACTTCTTTTGTGGCCAATGGCTGACTGCCTGAGTGGGTGATTATGTGGATGAAATGAGACATAAAACTCAAAATATGAATTTTTCTATACTATGGCAAACAAAAGTAAATATGTAAGGTGCAAGTGTTAACTGTGGTTGTGTTTGGTATAATGAGACTGAAGATAAGAGGTGTTCATTTTTAAAAAACTTGTCTTTATTTTCCAACTTTCCCATAATGAATGCATACTTTACCTTTGTTTTTCTGTTGATAAAAATAATACATATTTATTAAAAATTGAAACATGACAGGAATATATACACCAGAAAGTGAAAGCCTACCGAAACCTCTCAAAGTTAACTGCTGTGAACTGCGTGTCATTTTTGGTTTTGTATGCATAGAGTAAGCTTTACTTATCATTATTGAAACAAAAATAAGAATTTCTTGTGCACATTGTTTTACATCTTTCTTTTTCACTAAGGCATATTGAACATTTTTCTGTATCTGTACACATGAATTTAACAGCTATATAGTTTCCTTAATGTGTATATGTTCTTTCATTTATTCAGTTACTCTTCATTGAGTGCCTTTTGAGCTCAAGGCACCATGCTGGTGAAACTGTGATGAATAATACACGAAGCTTACGTTTTAGAGGGAAGACTGACGTTAATAATGATTAATTTCTCAATTGATTCTTTGATTACAAATGTGATATGCATTAGGAAAAAGCAGTATAGAGAGGTATGCAAGTGCCTGTCAGAGGGACTCAGCCAGGTCTTGGATCCAGGGAGGATCTCTCAGCAAAAGATTTTGAGCTAAAATCTAAGGATGGCTTACCAACAGAATTGGTAAAATATATCTCAGAGTGTTAGTACTGTGGTGGTATTACAGGTGGCTTTTTTTTTTTTTAACAGACTATTTTTAAGAGCAGCATTAACTTTATTGGAAAGTGGAGAAGATGACATAGAGAGTTCCCATAGACCCTTCCCCACAAAGCACATGCGTGCGCACACACTTTACTGTGTCAACAGCATCTTATGGGAGTGTGGTACGTTTGTGGTGCGTATTTAATAAGCCAGTATTGATACATTATTAACTACCCATTATTTATCCAAATTTTCTTAGTTGTAACCCTGATATACCTTATCTGTCCCAGGATCCCATCCAGGGTACCACCTTACACTTAGTTTTCATGTCTGTTTAGACTCCTTTGGGCATTGACAGTTTCTTAGGCCTTCTTTACTTTGGATGTTCTTTAGACAGTTTTGAGGAGTACTGGTATTTTTGTAGAATATTCCTCTGTGGGGATTTATCTGATGTTTTTCTCATGACCATACTGCAGTGTATTTTTTTCTTACTATTATTTTTCCTGGTTCTGGATTTCTCTCTTTTTTCCCTTAAGACCTCTGATAAACCAAATATGAATTCTGCCATGGCAAATATAAGTTGCGTCATTAAATCTATTTCCAACTACCTTCCCCCTCCCTTCTTCTCCTCTAGACCTCTTTCAGCCAGGGTTGGCCGTGTGACACAGTGCTGGGTAGGGAGGTAGAAGTACAAATATCCTGGTAAGGGCTTTCTTTGCAAAATCAAAAGTCAAAACCCGGAGAGAGGGGTATCTTTGGGTTCTTCAGCCTTCTTCCTATCAGGAAAATAAAATTGATACCTGGGTGTTCAGCATGAATTTGAAAGCAAATGCTAGGGAATGCACAGTAGGGCGGTAGAAGGAAACTTGTTCTGTGATAGCATTGCTGACTTAGAGTTGAACCATCCCTGGTCTGAACAGCTCTAGACTTTTTATTGCCTGAAATAAAAAAGAATTCCTGTGTGTTTACTATTTTTACTGGTGTTCTTGTAATTGCTGCAGCTGAGCACACAATCTTAGCCAATTCATATATCTGGGTAGTTGACAACATTATTATTTATTTAAGACATATTTGTTGAGAACCTACCATGTGTAAGGCTCCATAATACAGGACAAAAAGAGAGAAATCCTGCTGATATTATCTCTGTTCCCATTGAACCCAAGTTTAACAATGGTACGTAGAATAGGATAATCTAGTTGTATGAGTAACTGTGATTAAAAACAGAATATGGTAATATTTGTTATTTCCTTGGTCACAGTTACCCATCATCTGCCACTTGAATTTATCTAACTCTGTTCTCTGTATCTGTGAACGGTTTCATAGTTTACCTAGTTCCAGGGCAGAAACATGAGATTAGTCCTAGTTCTTTCCTTTTCTCTAACTCTCCACATCCATTTGGCTATCATAAACTGTTTTCTTAGCTTTTAAATATTTTTGTCCCATCTTTTAAAATTCCTTTACTCCTCTATTAATTGTGACACATACATTTCTCTCATACTATGACCCTCCATACTGGTCCCTTGGCCCCCAGTTCATTTCTCTTCATACCACTGGCAAAGCAGTCTTTCCAAAAGGCAAGCTAAAATCTTGTTCCTCTCTTGAATAAAATCATGTATTAACTTTGCATAGTCACTAGTGCAAAGTTCAAATTTTTTCTCTTGAAACCCCTTTGGGATCTAACCCTGCCTGGCCGTCCAGCTTCATCTTACGGAGTGTCCCCACATCCAAAACACTCCTTGGGACACATGACCTCCCAGCCCCGGCTTCATCCCAAACAGCCAGCTAACTCTGTCTTTCGTTTTCTGTGTCCTTATTTATCTTGGAGTAATCCTTTAGCCAAAAATTATTATTACTCCCAATGCCTTTTAGTACTTTAAGACTTACAGCTGATGTTTCAGAAGACCTTCTCCAATTCTCCCTGTATCCTTCTCAAAGATCCCCTGTACTCAACCTCTGTTATCACGTAACTAGCTGCTACGTTTGAAGTAGCTTTAATTCATCTTTCCATTTCCACGACTACCACTTAATTTGTTCTAGACCATCTTCATTACCTATTTAATGATCTCTCTGCTCTACTTTGGTAACTTGTGAAATAAATTATTTATGCAGTGTCTAGTGATCTTTTCAACTCCAGATCTGATCATTATGGCCTTCTGTTTAAAAATCCTTCCCTGATTTCCTAATGATCTTTGGCTGCAAACTGAATGCAAACAGGCTGACATGGCCTGTAATGTACCACATAGTTAGTTCCTGCAAACCTACTTCTCTAGCCTCACTTGTTTTCTTTTTGTTCTTTAAACATATTCTGTTCCCTCTCATCTCAGGGCCTTTGCACATATTATTCTTTTATTTGAAACTTTTATCGCTTAGATCTCATCCTTTACATCTTAACACTTCCTTAGGATCTCTCCACCCAAACCTAGGTCAGAGTCCTTTGTTACATGTTTCACTTACCCTGCCTATTGCATAAACTTGTAGAATTGAGCAAGGCGGAGAGCATATAGTTGCATTTAATTTTCAACAGTGATTATAGCTCCTTTCTTTAAAAGTAGCTGTTCTGCATCCACCATTCTAGAAACCTTCATTCCTTGTATACAAACTACTCATTTCACTCTTCCCATTAGATTCATGTCCTGCCTGGACTTTATGATCAATTCATTAAGTGTGGCTCCTGTCAGCACTCTAGATTCTTTTGCTTAAAACCTTTTTTTACAGCCCACACCATTTTCCCCTCCAATTTTAAAGTTTTGGTTTGCTTTGTTTTTCATGTTTTGATAAGAAACTCATAGAGAAAGTTAGCAATTGCTTGCTTTGTTCAGAAAAGTTCTGAGTAACAAAAACTCTGCTTAATTGGGTACTATGACCAAGCTAGGAGCATAAAAGATCTTGAAAGGAGTGATTTAGGGTCAGCATTCTATTTCTCACTGCTCTGACCCCCAGGCCCAAACCTTTCAGTTAGTGCTTTGTGTGATTTCATGAACTGCTGACATTCAGATTTGATCATAATTTAAACATATATTGCAAAATCATAGACTCAGGAGTTGAAAGAGGCTTTAGAGGTCATTTAGTTTTAGTCCAACCATCTCTCTATTCAATGTAATTTGGTTTCTGAGTATTCTCTATCACCCATGTATTAACAGATTGACTTTTATACAAGGAACCAAAATCTGCCTCCTTACAGTTTTCATCTACCAGCTTTAATTCTTAGCACTGTTTGTGGTATGACAGCTCGTGTATTTGAGGACAGCCATCTTGTCATCCCTGAGTAGTTTTCCTCCAGGAAGAACAGCCCCAGTTCCTCATATATCTTAGTTTAAAGTTCTTTTGTCATCTTATTTGAACTTAAGAAATTTTTATTTTTGAATGTTTTAAATTATTTACTACTCTATCCCGTTTCCATTAGTGTAAATAATAATGGTGATTGCAAATAAAACAAGTTTATAGGTATTTATGGCAAATGCAAAATATACAAAAGCAAATTAGTTGAGAGAACCTGTGAAATACAATTGGGTGTTTAGCTTACAGATCAGCAAAAGCTATTTATCCAGACTTTTTTGGGTGGAGACAGGGGACATTTGGGTGATAGAAACTGGTACCAGTGATGATTTACCTGATGTGTGATCACTTCTTTCCCTTTATTACACCATTGTATTCGCATATCTGTCATTTTCAATCTGTGATCAGTTGCTCCATTTCATAAATACAGTGTATCCAACATTTTGCCACTCAGGATGTACAGACTTATTTTTCTGGAGTGGTAAAGGTGGGGTTTATTTGTTTGTTTGTTTGTTTTTTCCTTGCTGGAAAACTCACTTTCTACCATGAATTATAACTTTTGTGACATCCTTAACATATCATTCTTCCTTTCTGTGCAAAAATACAAATTTACCAGTTGCTGCCTGAATTAGGAGAGTAAAAAGTAGTGGTGGCAGCTGAACTTCCTGTGAAACTACACAGCCTTGAGGATTGTTTGTCAGGGATTTCTAAAGTTTCTCTTTATCTTACTCTGGGATAACACCCCCACAAATGAGAGGGGACATATTCATCTTTAGTAATGACACATGCTTGTGCCTTTCTGATCTTTTGCCACTCAGGTGCTAAAATCTAAAATATTAATTGCAAGTGAAAACTATATAATGACTTTATTTTATTTCCAGCAAAAAATGGAAAAGGAACATTCTCCTCCTTTTACCTGATGTTTGTGGTTTTATTTGTACCCCTGAACTGAAACATTTCAAATTGAATTGACATCTGAGGTGCAGCTTTTTCTGATTGGTTTTTTGGTTTTGATTTTGGTTTTTAGACAGTAAAACTTTTTTTGCATGATATCATCTTGTTGACCCAGCTTTGAGCAAAAGTTTCAGTATTAATACTATCTCCTTTAGTAATCTAGCAGTTTTTTCTTTCTTCCTCATTTTACATTTGTCGAAAGGTATAGGACCAGAAAAGGTCCTTGTGTAACATAAACAAGCATTTAATTAAGGGGTAATGGCTATGGTACCAGGGGATGTGAAGTCAAACAGAGATGCTTAATTGGCCACAAAAGCTATTTACTGCTTCATAAACCTCAGTGCCCAATGTCATAAATATTGTTATTGTTCTAGGACTTCAGAAAAGCAATGAAATATCAAAACTGGTTTTTCTCTACTCTTAAAGTATGGAAGGTTTTCCTCTTAATAGAACTTTGTGATGAAGCTAATATTTGAGAAAAGCATACATACTTGAAGTTTTCAAGAAGGGACTTAGATACAAATGAGGGGTATGTTGAAAATGAAGCAAGATGTAAAAGGTTTTCTCTCTATTAAGTCTGACATTATACTGAGAAGTAAGTCACATAATATTGCCATGCATTTATTGAGCGCCTACTGTGGGGCATGGGCTAATAGATGGTTTCCATATGTTATCTTTAATATTCATACTGTAAACTGAATTGGTTCTGGTTTTAGGTTGAGGAAACAGAGGCTCAGCATGTTTCTGTCTGATTATACCTGGACTTTCTCCATTACTTCAAACTGTTTTTGAGATGAAAGCTGTGTTAAAATAGTTATGTTTTCATATTAATTCTGCTGTATAGCCAATAGTATACCTGAAAAGTTAAGTTGTACTGTGTTAATTCTGAAATTTTTAGCCTTTTATTTATTCCATATTCAACATATCTTAAGCAGCTAGTGTATTCCTAATACTTGCTAAGTAAGAATTGTGAGGGCTATGACCAAGTAAGAAGACTCAGTGTTTTCCCCTCAGAGTTTAGAAACTGCTAAATCTTTTAGCCTTATACACAGAAAATTTTAAAGTGGAATCAAGGAGAACAAAGTTCTTGTTTTCAGTATTTTGTGACTGTTTGCTAGACCCCTCCAAATTGTCCCCGTTCTGTTGAGATGGGAAAGTGCACACAAAAGCTAAACTACGCAGTCCAGCGGACACCTGTGTGATCAGCTTACAAGGATGAGTGAGGAAGGAGTTCATAGTCTGGTTAAAATGCTTAGATAGAGGGGAAATCGTGTGCAGTGAGAACCTAGGGAAGTAGTTAGCATGAGACCTCCTGAAGCAGGAGACATTTTACAGAAAGATTGTCATCTGAGCCAAGACAAAGAAAACCTGGTTAGTACAGAATCTAAGGGGAGGCGTTTGTTAGGATTCGGACATTTTATTAACTCAAATGTTTATATCTATCAGTTGCTTATACTGTTCTTCCTTTCTGACTACTGTGGTTCTGTAGATCTTTTATTCCAGTAATGTTTTCAAAAGGACCCTATGTTCTTTGTGAAAATGTCAGCAATAGAAGTTAAAAAGTTTGGATTGTTGATGTATGTTTAAGAAAAATTGCCAATCATCATGTTCGGTTCCCTCGTTTTGCACACAAAGACGCCACGGCCCACATAAGCTGTGATGTGCTTAATGTCAGATACTGTAAGCATCAGACCTGGGACTTGGCTTGGCATATATAGTCTGTTTTCCATCCTGAAGCTCTAGTTGAAAAATGCATGAAGGTTAGTAGTAGTTTGATACTTAAAAATAATCTGTATTTCTTTTTATTGTTTTTCTTCATTGATTTTGGGAGAGAAGTTGTTGGAGAAATATCAAGTAATGGAAATATTCATGATGGCATCTGGATAATAGTTTAGGTACAGCATGTGGGACCTTTACTTCAGAAAGTTCAGCTTTCTGAAGTGGAGCCGCTTAATTTCTGAAGATGTTTATGTACATGCCGTCTTTATAATGTGCAATATAGTGTGAAGACAGTGAGTTGAATAAGAAGCCTTATCGTGTGAAGTAATAGTGGCAGTAGAACTTGTAAGCTTAGATTTATTCATATATTTTTCCTTTAACTGGCCCTTTAACCAAAGTGAAATTGATGGGAAAAGCATGAAGTTACATAGTTTGGAATTGGGATGCCTTTGTTTGACTGTGATAATTATAATGTATTTCAGCCTTCAAACTTGAGTCCTGGGTGACAGAGGAAGGCAGCTGAGACATAAGAAAATGCCAGAGAGACGAAATAATCTTCAGCTAGTCTATAAAAGAATGATTAAGCAGTTCAAAATGTAAATGCCAAATGCTGTCACACAGCCATTTCCTGGAATTTTAAATGGTCATAACAGTTCTTTTTGTTGATCTGGAAATGCACTTCAGTTCTGAAGGGCATAAGGAAGTATTGGGTGTCCACTGTCAGCTTCCTTCTGGTTGCCTTACCCAGGAGACAGAGTGTGTTCAGACAGAGCCTAATAATTTTTGAAAAACAATGTGAATGATGTAAGAGGAAAAGTAAAAAGTGCCCTCAGAATTTCCATAGTTAAGTCCAAGGGAGGGTTTAGACTTGAAGTATTTAAGAGTTCTTACTGGTTCCATTACTTGTTCCTTTAAACTCTTCCTGACCAGTTATTCCTTCTCCTTCACTTTTCTTAAAAATGCTCAAAAGAAATCTAGGACCAGAAAGAGAAAATGGCTGAGCGAAATGCACATGTTCACTACAGTTAAATTAGAGCAGGACAGGCGATGTCCTGTGTCTTGGCTCATCTTTTGTACTAGTGTGTATCTTCCTAGTGAGAATAACCTACAGTGTATATAAGATTTCTGAGTCCCTTCCAGGTTCTAAAACTCTTACCAACACCCTCGCCTATTACACTGATCTGAGTCCTTCCATTTTTAATTTTATTCTACCCTATCAGTCATATTAATTTCCAGAAAAGTGTACATTAATTGTCAATTTCTTCGTCTTTTAGGGGGCCCTTATCATATATATATAATTGAGTCTGAATTCTGGTTCTAACTGCCTTACTACCCTTCTTTAAGAATCTTCCCCTCTGAGCATTTTTGTTGATTTAATATCCTTCAGCTTTGCTATGTGCACTCTAAATTGTTCATGTCTCCTAAAAAAATTTTGTCAAGTGACTTAATTTCTCTGGACTTTAGTTTCTTCAGCCTTTTCAGGATAATGGATTTAATGCTTTTCTTTGGCCTGCCTCGTTACCAAGGGTGGGAGTGTAAGTTTAGCTTCCTCCTGGGTCCTGCTGGCACAGGGGTTAGGGAGGGAAGGGAATTGAGGTGCCAACTAGCACCACTTTGTGCTGTCTTGTTCTACCTTGGTGCTGCCCAGAAGGGTGTAAGTTTAGCTTTTGGTGGGCCCTTCTCATACCAGAGAAATACAGAGGAGGGACAGTTTTTTGGAGTACGGAAAGAACATTGACTGAGAAGAAGCTACCAGTGGTGAGGAAAAGAGTGAAATTTTGAGGTAGAATTTATAGAATAACTTTATACCACCATTCTGCTGTCCTAAACTTGATCCTTGACATCTTAAGACTTGTGGTGTCCTTGTGCAGATTAAATTAAGAGTTTTAGAAAGGATAATTTTAAAAAGACCACTTAATCCATTATATTCCACCCAGCAGTCAGCGTCTGGGTAAGAAATACGATAAGGGACACTTACTGGATCTCCTCAGGGTTGGAGTTAAAGATACAAAAGAAGCTGTAGGACTTTTTTCATTAACAATAAAGATGGTCAGAGGGCAAGCTTTTGTGACTTGACCTGAAATACTATGATTTTTATTCCAAAAAAAATTGCTGAAAATGTCTGTTCTCTCTTATTTTTCTAGTTCAATATGTAATCACTAGTTAACCAACAATACATCTTTGCTCCATATTTGTCTAGTTTAAAATTAAAGATAGCTAGAAAGTCTGAAAACAGTTTGGTTATTAAACTACTTAAAATGGCTGAGTTTTCCTAAAAACTTTAAGTGGAAAACCTAAAGCATAGTAAAAATAACTACCTCTTTGGGAACCATTTGATTAACACTACCTTAAAAATTTAAAACTATAGTGCTTATGTTCTCTGGATGATTGAAGTACCTGCAATATAGTAGGTTCAATAAATATTTGCCATGAAATGAATATGGAATAATTTTATAAAAGACTGGCAAAGATTGCCATAAATTTCTCACTGAGAAAAAAGTACATGTATTACTCATATTATTTAGTTCTTGTTCTCTCTCTGGAATGTAATATAAATGGAAGGTACTCATGTTAATCTTCAGCTGAAATCACGTAGAGGGAAGGAAACCTAATCATTAAACAGCAAGATCAATTTCATTTTCTTTGCCACAACTTTTAAAATGTAGCACACAGCATAGCTGCAGTGGTGACTGCCCATTTTAAAAGGGACTTTTAAAATCTATTACCATTTGGGAACCTCTGTTACTAAATCTACCATGCTGCCAGTGGCTGGTGGCAAACTAAAGAGTGATTGATATAGTATATTGCCTGGTTTTCTTAGTTCACAGGAGAAATCCTTTCCAGCTCATAAATTTTTTTATATTGTTATATCCCTGTGGCTGCCAGAAAAATAAAAAATTCTACCTACTTATAGGCAGAATTCCTCCTTTGCAACTAATTATCTTTTTCCTCAGGCTATCTTCCCAAACCCTACCCAAAGCCAGTATTATGAAAAGATTGGTACATCTGAGCTTGTAAACTCTGAAATCTCTCTGTAGTTGGCCCATCCAGGTGCACAGATATCTTGGTTATAGAAAATGACAGTCATGTCATGTAATAATGTCCTATGAGCTGAAATATAGCAAAATAGGACATTATGAAATGTGAAGAAGAATATGGTAGAGAAGTTTTTCTGTTTTCCAAGGGAAAGACTCCTTTATCTTAAGACAGTCATTGAAGTACCCAAGGAGGGGGGCAGCAAGTACTCTTCTGCTAAATTTTCTTCTAGGACTCTCTGTGATTTTCAGTTGATTACCTGCTTTAAATATTCTGCAGTTGTCCTGGTTTGCAAAATTTTTGTGTAAAACTCCAGAGGAAGTCTATAATCTGTCATAAATTTTGTTTTTATTTAAAGGCATAGATGAAAAAGAGAAGGTAACTTTTAACCATTAATATTTCTTAATAAATCAGCAACTAGAGTTTTTTAGAAAATATCTGAACTAAAGGGCTATTTTTTCCTTTAATAATCTAAATTCAATTTATTTGTTTTCCTTATAAATATTAATTATCTGAAATTTAGTCCATACAGAAAACTACGGCCAGGAGTAACTGAAAATTCTAATATACAGTAATGCTATTTGTTATAATGATATCCACTAATATTTGTTTATCCATTACAATGTACAAAGCACATATTCTTAGAACCCAGTGAATTTTGTAGTTTGTAAAGCAGTATCACTGGGACTTTTGGAGTAAAAACCTAGTACATTTCTTCTTTTTTTCATTCTATCTTCAGATTTCATGTGCCTACAGAGTTTAAAGCATTGTCAAGACATCCATCTTACTGCACTAAAAGAATCCCTCATGAGAAATATTTTCACCTGCCTGGCTAGGACTGCTGACAGAGTGATTGAATTCCTCCAAGGAGGATGAGCTGTTGTGTCAGCTGAAGTGACATATGCTTTAGGGTCACAGCAGTCACAGGTGTTAGTACCACGTTACTTCACTGTGTGGCTAACACACGTTTATAAGAACATAACATTTTTTATTTACATCTCAGAGTGACTTTGAAATTAGAATTTTTACTTCTCTTACCATTTGAAGCAGTGAAAATGTTGATTTTAACTAGCTTCTGTGAAATAGATGCTTTTCCCTGTGAATGGCAGTGGTACTTCCCTGTGACATCCATCAGGTCGACTGCTCCAAGGAGCATTCACAGTCTGTGTGTATCCTCAGACTTAATTTTAGCAGATACAGGTCACACTAAACTCTTTCAAATTCAGTTTGATACCCTAACAGGGAATGACAGTGGAACATAGCCTGGACCTTTCAGATCTGTGTTTTTACAGCTGATTAAGTCCAATTTTGGCCATTTTAGACTAGGCTGGAATTTTGATCTTCGATGTCAGAATATGACAGTGATTGATCTCCTGGGGCATTTTCTGTGCTGTAGTACCTGGTACTTTGGGCCAAAGATCAAAGTGTGTGTATATGTGTCCATGTCTGTCCCTCCTTCTCTTCCTCTATCTTGCCTTCCCTGCGTTCCTTCCTTCTTTCTTTATATTATTGCCCCTTCCTGATGACATTTAGATTTTCCTCTTATTCCCCAATGGCTCATTTATTCCTCTTTCTCCACCATCTTTACCCCTCTTTTAATTTTTTTTCTGTTTTTTATTGTGCTGAAGTATATTTGGCATAGAATTTATCATCTTAACCACAGTTAGTATTAAATACATTCAAAGTGATGTTGAACCATCACCACCACCCATCTCTGTAACTCTTCATCTTGCAAAACTGAAACTCAGTACCCAGCAAAGAATAACTCCCTATTCACCTTCCCTCACCCAGTTCCTGGCAGCCATCATTTGGCTTTCCAACTCTATAATTCCAACTACTTTGAGTACCTTATATAACTGGAATCATACAGTATATATCTTTTTGTGACTGGCTTATTTCATTCGTCATAATGTCTTCAAGGTTTGTCCATGTTGTAGCCTGTTGCAGGATTTCCTTCCTTTTTTTTTTCCTTCCTTTTTAAGACTGAACATATTGCATTGTATGTATACACCTTATTTTGTTTATGCATTCATCTATCAGTGGACACTTAGATTGCTTTCTTTTTTTTTTTTTCTTTTTTTTTATTGCAGTATAGTCAGTTTACAATGTTGTGTCAATTTCTGGTGTATAGCACAATACTTCAATCATACATGAATATACATATATTCATTTTCATATTCTTTTTCTCCGTAAGCTACTACAAGATATCGAATATAGTTCCCTGTGCTATACAGTATAAACTTGTCTATTTTATAAATACCAGTCAGTATCTGCAAATCTCAAACTCCTGATTTATCCCTTCCCATCCACTTCCCCCTGGTAACCATAAGTTTGTTTTTTTATGTCTGTGAGTCTATTTCTGTTTTTTAAGTAAGTTCATTTATCTTTTTTTTTTTTTTTTTTTTTAGGTTCCACATATGGTATTTTTCTTTTTCTTTTTGGCTTACCTCACTTAGAATGACATTCTCCAAGGCCATCCATGTTGCTGCAAATAGCATTATTTTATCATTTTTTATGGCTGAGTAGTATTCTATTGTATAAATGTACCACAATTTCTCTATTCAGTCATCTGTCAATGGACATTTAGGTTGTTTACAAGTCTTGGCTATTATGAATAGTGCTGCTATGAACATTGGGGTGCAGGTATCTTTTTGAATTAAAGTTCCCTCTGGATATATGCCCAGGAGTGGGATTGCTGGATCATGTGGGAAGTCTATTTTTAGTCTTTTGAGGAATCTCCATACTGTTTTCCACAATGTCTGCACCAAACTGCATTCCCACCAACAGTGTAGGAGGGTTGCCTTTTCTCCACACCCTCTCCAGCATTTATTGTTTATGGACTTTTAGATGATGGCCATTCTGACTAGTGTGATATGATACCTTACTGCAGTTTTGATTTGCATTTCTCTAATAATTAGCAATATTGAGCATTTTTTCATGTGCCTTTGGCCATTTGTATTTCTTCGTTGGAGAATTGCTTGTTTAGGCCTTCTACCCATTTTTGGATCGGATTGTTTGTTTTTTTGTTATTGAGTTGTAATAACCCATTTGCATATTCTGGAGATTAGGCCCTTGTCAGTCACATCATTTGCAAATATTTTCTCCCATTTCATAGGTTGTCTTTTTGTTTTGTTTATATGTAATAAATATTGAAATCAGGAAATAAAAGTCCTCTAGTTTTGCTCTTCTTTTTCAAGATTCCTTTAGCTATTCAGGGTCCCTTGTATCTCATAGGAGTTTTAGGATGCAGTTCTCTTTCTGTAAAGAATAGCATTGAGATATCAATAGGGACTTCATTAAATTTGTAGATCCCTTTGGGCAGAATGGCTATCTTACCAATGCTAAGTTTTAATCCATTAAGATGGAATGTGTTTCCAGTTATTTAGATATTCTTTGATTTCGTTCAGTAATGTTTTGTTGTTTTCATTGTACAAGTGTTTCATCTCTTTGGTAATTCCTGAATATTTTATTTCTTTTGATGCTATCATAAATGAAATTGTTTTTATAATTTTCTTTTCAGATTTTTCATTGTTAATGTATAGAAATGCAACTGACTTTTGTGTGCTACCTTTTATTTATTTTTTCTTACCTAAACTGCTCTAGCTAGAACTTGAATGAAAGTGGCAAAAGTTGTCATCTTTTGCTTGTTCCTGATCTTAGAGGAAAAAACTTTGTCTTTAACCATTGAGCATGACATTCCCTGTGGGTTTTTTTAATATACAACTTTTGTTATGTTGAGGTAACTTCCTTCTATTTCTGTTAAGTTTTTTATGAAAGAGTATTGAATTTTGTCAAATGCTTTTTTAGCATCAATGGAGATTGATAGCGTGGTTTTTTCCCTTCATTCCATTAATCTGATGTATTACACTGATCAATTTTTGTATAGTGAACCATCCTTGCATCCAGAAATAAATCCTCCTTGGTCTTGATGTATCATCCTGTTAGTATGAATCTGGTTTGCTATTTTGTTGAGGATTTTTGCTTCAGTGTTCATAAGAGATGTTATTGGTCTGTAGTTTTCTTTTTTGTTGTGTCTTTGGCTTTGGTATCAGGGTAATGCTAGCCTCATAGAATGAGTTACAAAGTGTTCCCTCTTCTTCAGTTTTTAGGGAAAATTTGAGAAGGACTAGTATTAATTCTTCTTTAAGTGTTTGGTAGATTTCACTAGTTAATCTCTCAGGCCCAGGGCTTTTCTTTTGGGGTGGATTTTAAATTATTGATTAAATCTCCTTACTAGTTACAGGTCTATTCATATTTTCTATTTCTTTATGATTTATTCTTGGTGAGTTTTGGGGTTCTAGGAATTTGTCCATTTCAGGTAGGTTATCCAATTTTTTAGTGTGCAACTGTTTGTAGCACTCTTTTAAAATCCTTTTTACTTCTGTAATATTGGTAGTAATATCCCCACTTCAGTTTCTGATTTTAGTAATTTGAGTCTTCTCTCTTTTTTAATTTGTCCATATAGCTAAATGTTAGTTAGTTTTGTTGATCTTTTTAAAGAACCAACTTTTGGGTTTCAATGATTTTTCTCTGTTGTTTCCCTCTATTTCATTTATCGCCACTCTAATCTTTATAATTTCCTTTCTTCTGCTAGCTTGGGGTTTAGTTTTTTCTTCTTTATCTGGTTCCTTATGTTGTAAAGTTAAGTTGTTATTTTGAGATCTTTTCTGCTTTTTTAAATGTAAGCATTTAGATCTGTAATTTCCCTTTAGCACTTCTTTCCCTGCATTCTGTTAGTTTGGGTATGCTGTGTTTTCATTTTCATTCATTTCTAAGGATTTTCTAATTCCCCTTGTGGGTTCTTCTTTGATCCATTGGTTATTGAAGAGTATGTTGTTTAATTTCTACAGATGTGTGAATTTTCCAGTTTTACTTGTATTGTTGATTTCTAACTTCATCCTGCTGTGGTTGGAAAAAGGTATTTTGTATGATATTTATCTTCCTAAGTCTCTTGAGACTTAATTTGTGTCCTAAAATACTGTCTGTCCTGGAAAATATCCAATACGCACTTGAGAAGAATGTGTATTCTGTTGTTGGGTAGAGCGTCCTGTATTTTGTCTGTTAGATGTAGTTGGTATATTGTGTTAAATCTTCTATTTCCTTATTTTCTGGTTGTTCTGTCCATTATTGTAAGTGGAGTATTAATAGTTGGAGTAACTCCAGCAATTATTATCTATTTATTCCTTCAATTTTGTCAATTTTTGTTTCATATATTTTGATGGGCGATTAATATGTACATAAACATTTATAAGTGTTATATCTTTTTGCTGTGTTAAACCTTTTATTAATATAGTATCTTTTTTTTAATGAGAGAAAATGATGTTTTAAAGAACAATTAATCTTTAATATACTTCCTCATCCATCTGCAAAGTTAAATATTTTAAATAGCTAATCATCATAAACATATAACATACAAGTTATATTTTACAACATTGACAAAGAATTTATTGCTTATATCAGGTACTTCCAATTCTTATTGGAGAAATATTGCAGAAGTTTCAGCTAATAAAGCTATGTATACAGATAAAACAAGAAGAGAAATAATCTATTTCTCCCTGTTTAAAAACAAGAATTGATGTAGTTGAAACTGGGTAGATACAGCTATAAAACATAAGCTCATTCTTACCATTCTAACATTTTGGTTTCTTATCAAAATAGATGTTCCTCCTGTAGGCATAACTGTCTGATAAGAAGTTTGATCCATGGTTGGAATTTTTCAGTTCTGTTTATGACCTAATGATGCTTTATGCAGTGCTCTGCTGGAATTTACTAGCTTACAGTCTTGATGCAGTTTTTTTGTGTTAAGATGAGTCAGTTTTCAGTATTAAATAATTCCATGGTAACCTACACAGAGAATAGTTTCTGCTTAAATGAATCAGGAAATGGTAAGCCTTTAATAATAAGGTTAAGGCATTTGAATGTTTGAGAAGTGAGAGTTAATTAAGTAGACTTGACAGAAGACCATGTTTTTCTTCAAAGCAGCTATTGTCTCCAGATCCAATAAAAGTGAAGAGGCATCAGTTTTTACTACAATATTCTGTGGAGATTTTTATTGATTTAGAGCTGTCATTTTTCTCTTCTTTAACATTGGCTACTGTTTTTTGGTTGTATATACACGATGCTTATTTTAATAAAACATTCTTATATATGAGGAAATATACAGCTTAGTAAAAACTTGGAAAACAGGCCATTGAGGTTATCATTTATCAGAAATAGTTCTGATCACCAGTGTTGCCTATGCATATGAGCTGTGAGGTCACCCTGAGGGGTACTCTTTATAAGCTCAGTCAGAGTTATTAAAGCCAGGGGAAAATTAGTATTCAATGCTCTGCTGTTTTATTTCTCACTTGATTTAACTTAAAAGTGCTTTAGGACCTTGACCTATTTTAGTAGTGTTCATTTATTGGTAGTGATTATTAATTGATGAATTGGGATTTGATGTCATCTGTTCTGTGTTAACCAATTTATTTTGTTTTTCATATCCTGCTTTACAAATTGTGTGCATTATATATTTGCATCGAGACACCAGTTTTATTATATAAAGCATTCTTTCCTTAATGAGGTATAAATGTAAGGTACAGTTAGGTTACTTCCTATAGTCACGAAAGAACCAGGGCCAAGTCCAGAATCTCATCTAACTGTGGAATGTCTGGCATCCATACGAGATACTGATAGTGTTTAATTTTTGATTCATACATATTGTTTGTGTGACAGATGGTATCTAACAGTAACGTAAACTACATAAGAACTATAAGTTTCCTCTTAAGATTTAACACATCCATTAGTTTTAAAATGCAAGGGTTTATAGTGTTTTATATATTTAAGAATGCATTCGTATTATTTATGTTTACTGTATCTTCAGAACAACCCTGGGAAACAAACATTATCTTTTAAGTAAACTGAGGTTCGTCAAGATTGTTTTTGCTTGGACAAAAATTCAGGTTTCTATTCTTTGTTAGTCCTCTGTTACTCTACAAAGGGAGCAATCATTGGAAAATATTTCATGATTACAGATGTCAAACCACTGTAAGACTAATAATTCCTTATTTGTGCAGCACTGGCACTTTTTAAGCACTTCTATTATATTGTATAACAAGAAAAGAAAATTAGGAAAGCAGAGTTCTTCTGTTATGATACTTGCTACTGTTTCCTTTATTAGACTCATACATTCATTAGATACAAAGAACCTCTATGTGCTAGACACTGGATTGGTTGCTAACGTACAAAAATAGTCTCTGCTCTCAAGGAGATGAGGCCATCGAGACACTGTCGATGACCCAGCAGCCACAGATGATGTGATAGAAACTACGTTTGCTGAGGGCACTGACAAAAGCCTTTGTTTTTCATATTAAAGAGATAATAGTGTGACTGGCAATGTCCTTTTTCCTGCCTTGAATGTGGAGGTAATGCCTGCATCTGTAGCAGACAGCTTTAAAGCAAAAAATCAACACACTTAGTGGAGCAAAAAAATAGAAAGAGCCTTGGTCTTTGATGACCTTCTCGAGCCCCTGTACCAAAGCTAGTCTGTCTGCCTGTCTCTGGAGACGTCTTACGGGGTAGGGTGGGGTGGGATTAATGCCCTGTTTGTTTAAGTCAGATTTTCAATTACTTGTAGACAGATTCTTTCTCTCCTTCCCTCCCCTCCTCGCTCCTCTCCCTCTCAAGTTTTTACCTTTCTTTTAATGAACATTTAGCATACACACTGAAGTACACAGTTGTATCATGAATCCCCATCACCCAACTGCAATAGTCAATCAATATTTGGCCAACTTGGTAAATTCTCACACTTTCCGCCTTAGTAATCAGAACTTAAGTTAAGGAATTAGATAATAGAAATATTACAAAAATACTGTGGAAGCACAGGGAAGACACTGACTAACTTGGCCTGAGGTGGAGTCAGAGGCTCATCAGGAAAGACTTCACAGAGGAGGTGACATCAGCAGAGGCTTTAAGGGCAAGTAGAAAACGAAAGAGAGAAGATTACTAGTGAAACTTCCAACATGTATAAAGGGCCTTTAAAAAGTATGAGATATTCAGAGAATGGGAAATAGATCACTATGGCTAGAGTATAGAGCTTATCAGAGACAAGTGTCAGTAGATGAGTCTAAGAAGATGATTTGGTGCCATGTTGTTAAAGAACACGTATACCGTACCAGGGAATCTCAAGCTCATCTTACAGGTACCAGGAAGTGAAGAGTGTAATTAAGTCTTGGAAAAATAATACTGACAGTAAATCACCTGTGATTCTGGAGTAGAGGGTGGAGAGGGAAGACAGTAAGCTGTAAGGATGGTCCAAAATAATAGGAAGGCATTTAGTGATAACTGTAGTGGGCTTGGGCAGGGGGAGATAACCTTAAGAGATATTTCAGAGGAAGAATCAACATGATGCTTCCTGGGTACAATGTGGAGAAGGGAATCAGAGTCACAATGACTTGAGTAGGTGTGATGATGGTGCTAATATTGGAGACATAATATAGCAGAAGACAGGTTTATGGTAAGTGCAGAAGGTCACCTTAGTCTTTTAAGTTTGAAGTGCTGATAGGACATTCAGGTGGAAGCGTCTAGGAGACAAAAAGGAAATACAGACTTAGGAAAGTCTCAGACTAGAGAGTCTCATAACTTATCTTTCCTATCAGATGTGTCATATGTCACATGTCATTCATATATATATATATATATACACACACACACATATATGTGTGCATATATACGTATGTGTATGTCCACACAGGTACACATACACATATATACGCACATATACACATTTGATCCTCATTCGTGGATTCCATAATTGCAGATATACCTACTTTCTAAAATGTATTTGTAACTCCCAGATCAATAACTATGGTATTTTCACGATCATTTGCAGACATAAACTGAGTGGTTAAAAAAAACCCAGAACAACAGCCCCAAAACTGAGTTGCCTGATGTGCACTTTCTCAGCTGAGGTCAGACGAGGTGACACCTTGCCTTCTTGTTTTAACACTCATACTGTAATGAAGCATCCTTTTTTGCAGTCGCCTTAGTTCCATGTTTTTCACATTTTGTGCTTTTTGGGGGGTGATTTCACTGTTAGACATGCCCCCCAGCTGTTGTGCTGAAGTACTGTGTAATGTTCCCAAGCACATGAAGGTTGTGATGTGCCTAATAGAGGAAATACGCTTGTTAGATAAGTTTTTGTTCAGTTATGAGTTACCCTGTTGGCTGCAGGTTCAGTTTTAATGAATCAACAGTGTATATTAATTAAGGTATCTTTAAACCGAAGTACACATTTAAAAACTTATACATATTGATAGGTTGATAAAATGTAAGCAGAGGCCCCGTATTTCCCATTTCTTGGAAGCAGTGGAAGCACATGATTCAGTAATTCGGTGTTTGTGGAAACTTCATAGAACATAACTACCGCAAATAGCAAGGATTGACTGTGTGTAAAAGCTGCTACTCTTTAATGAATGATCCTTACCTTGTACAATGCAGACATTAGTCCCAATTTATGGTGGCGATTGTTATCCCAGGATATATAGCTCTCTTTTCTTTTTGAAAAAATAAATCCATATCAGACAAAAAATAGTGTGCTGTTACAGATGGATGATTCCATATTCCCTAAGCCAGTGGGGTTTTTTTTTTTTAAATAAAAATGGAATATTGAAGAAATATAGGTGGCATTGCCTGACAGCATCTAAATGATCATCTACAGTGCACCTGAGCATAACGTGTTTGTCAACATCATGTTGGTAGGCTGCCAGTTTCTTTTATAGCTTGATGTTATTCTCTTTAGCAAGCTTGCAACATTTTCATTCCATCTTCTCTTTGAGAAATTTATTTTACAGTGGTGTTCATGTGTGAGGGGATTTCATAATCCAAGACTAGCGTTTGTGCATTCATATCTGTCAATTTGCTCAAAGACAGCAGCCTAAAAGGATTTTTTAACCTTTCATTCACTAATGTTAGTTCGTATCAGTAGGGGTGTTTTAAAATGACAGGTATTATGTGAGAGTGAGAATCACCCATATCTTCTGACATAACATCAGTGTTATGTTGAAAATTAACGTTGAGCTTTGTATCTTGCTTTTTCCTGTCTGCAAATCTGAAAGCAGGGAATTGGTGTTTACAGAGACAAGGGCAAGAAGACATACAAATCCATGCAAGTGATTTTTAAGCTCCAAAGTGCTTCTGTGCTTGCTAATATAAATCTCTTTTCTAATCACCTCTCCTCTTGATATAGAAGATGTGCCTTGGGTTGTTACTATCTTATACAGATATATTAAGTATATAAAATAAAAACGATACAGACATTCATGAAGAGATGCTCCTATTGGGATAGCTGGTTTATTCTATTTATTCTTCTAATTTGATCCTCTTCTGACTAATGTGTGATTTTCTAGTTAATGTGTTAGGGTGAGTCTTCTCTGGCTTTACTGCAAGCAGTAGATTTTGTGTCATGAAGTATAGTTCAGGGATGACAGTATTTTCCCCCTCTTCTTACTCTTGGTAGATAACCTTAATCTTCACTCTTTATATGGGAATACTTCATAGGTCCATTCCATACTATGACTAGTGTATTTATTTAAGTTGCAGGATTGATATTCTTTAGTTCTGCATTCAGAAAGCAAAATACCTACAATTCAATTCCTGTGAATTGACATTAAGCTTACTATATTTTCATTTTCACCTGCTGATTTGGAGCAGCCTAATGCTCTAATATTAAAGATTATTTAATGAGATCGACTAGCCCTTGACCTAACTGAGGGAGTCTGTGTTACCTTATTCCAATTTCAGTAAGCTATTATGCCATATAGGGATATGTTATAATTTCAGGATTTTATGTAAGTTCTTCAGTACATACTAATTAAGTGGGAGTATCTTCTCAAATTTATAAAAATGTGAGGGATTAACTAAAAGATGAAAATATCTTTCTAAACTAGTATCTCTAATGAAAGTGCAGGTTAGTGTCTGTCAATGATAAGTATGTCATACAATTTCAGAGAAAACTATTTTAAAATCTTTGATGATTTCTTGGTTGTGGTCTCTAAACATCTTTGTACAGGACGGCTGCATCTGTGAGTTTATATTTGCTGTTTACTGTCCCTCAAGTCTTGCCTTATCCACTTCTTGTCTACGTGTGTCATGTCTGTTTTACTCACTCAAATATTTTCCTTTCTTCAACAATCTGTGACCGATTACTCCTCATATCCCAGATCAAGACTTTTTCTCCAAAGAAACACTGAAATCCATCTAGTTTTCCCTTCTCACTGGCTTTATATGTATAAATTATTTGCTGCTTTGTCATTAGTTTGCTTAGTTTCAGTTTAGTTTAACAAATATTTCCTGAGTGCTTGCTGGAAAATGTGTGAGCTTGGTGGGGTAGGAAAGTATACTCTGGAGGCTTCCCAGAGGAGGTGATCCTGGACCTGAATCTTGAAGAACAAGTAGGAGTTTTCTATTCATGGAAGGGGTATAAGGTTATATTGGCAAAGAGAAGGGCATGAGGCTTGACAAATAGTTCAGTATGGCTGTGGTGTGATAAAGTGGGAGATAAGAAATTAGACTGAAGAGATATGCATGAACCAAGTCATTTGAGGATTTTATAGGTCATGCTTGGGCATTTGTTTTGTGAGTGAACTTAGGCTTTATTCTGTGGATAATAGACATTGAAGGGTTTGACATATACATGGTGTGGCAAGATTTTCATTTTAGAGTTGTCGTTTTGATGGCAGAATGGTAAATGATTTTGATGTAGGATGAGCGTAGAGGTGGGTAGACCAGTTAGATTACTGATTTAGTCATATTGAGAGATAATGACCTGGATTTGAATACTCTTAATAGGATAAAGTTAAAGAAGTATACTTGGAAAGTATTTAGAGTAGAAATCAAACAAACATTTTAAATGATTGGTAAATGTGAGATTACTGTCAGACTTTTGGTTTCTAGGTGGCTATGGTATAACAGGGAATTTAAAAAAGGAACAGATTTTAAGGAAAGCTTTTAACATATTATGCCTCTGGTACTTTCAGGTGGGGAAATTGGAATCTGATGCTCAGGTGAAAGGTCAGGATTAGAGGTATTCATGTGAGGGTCCTTCAGTCCTGTGGTAGAGTATGAAGTGAGCAAAAAGCTGAGCCCTAGGGGAAAGGAAAAAGAGGAACCCAAGATGGAAACTGAGAAGGAAAAAGCTCTGTGTCTTTGCCTAATTCCCCTTGAAAGGAGGACAACTTTATCCTTTTTGTATCCTCAGTAACACCTTGAATAGTATACTGTATAGCAGATACTCAGCAAATGTTTGCTACTTATTTTATTCAGCTGGAAAGCATCTCATTTACTTTGAGGTTTTATTTCATATTTTACTCAATTCCATGACTTGACAAGAAATATTCTTAGGATTTTTAAAAACTGAAATATAGTCAGTTTACATTGTGTCAGTTTCTGGTGTACAGCATAATGTTTCAGTCATACATGAACATACGTATATTTGTTTTCATATTCTTTTTCATTACAGGTTACTACAAGATATTGAATATAGTTCCCTGTGCTATTCAGTATGAACTTGTTGTTTATCTATTTTATATATAGTAGTTAGTATTAGTGAATCTTGAACTCCCAATTTATCCCTGTCACCCCCTTTACCCCCCAGTAGCCATAAGTTTGTTTACTATGTCAGTGATTCTGTTTCTGTTTTGTAGATAAGTTCATTTGTGTCTTCTTCTTTTTTTTTTTTAAGATTTCACATTCAAGTGATATCATATGGTATTTTTCTTACCAAAAATATTTAAAAATTCATGTCATTTCATGAGCACCTACTATGTACTAGGCACTGTGTTAAATACTTTATATGTGTTACCTGATTTTATCCTTAAAATAATCCTGTGAAGGTAGGTTTTATCATTGACATTTGGTTATGAAGAACCTGAGGCTAAGAAAGGTTAAATGACTTGATCAACTTTTTCACGTCTATATAATTCCACGTTTCATTTTCTTAACCACAAATGATGATCTATCATGTGTTTAGACCAAAAGACATTTGAAAGTCTCCTGTCCTGGTTCCATTGTGATAATTACTCTGACCCAAAGGCATACATTTATAGAAATTCTGCATTGTCAGTCTTAATATGGATTAGCATGGTAGTTGGACACCTCTTGTTTCCTGAGTGCAGTAAGGCTTTTTTTTTTCTTTTATTAATTCTTTTTTATCTTTCTGGACCACTGTTTCTTCATTTTTCTCTTAGCAGTTTGTATTAGATGATTACCAAATTGCTTATAAATTTAGGAGTTTGCGATTTACAAATGTTAGCCACTATTTATAAAAATAGATTTTAAAAAATTTGTATAGCACAGGGACCTATGTTCAATATCTTATAATAACCTTTAATGGAAAAAATATGAAAACAAATGTATGTATGTCTATGCATGACTGGGACATTGTGCTGTACACCAGAGACTGACACATTGTAACTGACTGTGCTTCAATTTAAAAAAATTCTAAAATCCTGTAAGTCTACATTTTGAAAAACTCAAAAACCAGTTGCTTCGAGTCTACTAACAGGTTTTAGTGATCCACAGGATACTTGACTCAGCTAAAATTATATGCAAAACATGATGCATGTATGTGCATTTTTCTGGGCATGCAATTCCTAGCTTTCATCTGATTCTCAGTTTCATATACCTTACCACTCACCCTTCACTCAAAAGTTAAGAGCTATAGCTCTGGAGGTGTTTTTGCATAATGAAATGAACTACAGTGCTTCGTGCAATCCTATTCTGAGTAGTTAAATCATCTTCAACAAAGTATTGTTACTCATTGAAACTAGTTTTTTGAGGTAAGATTACTATTTGGCTTTTTAAACCTGTAATATTTTCTAAACTGAAACTAAAACTAAACTAAAACACCTCTTGGTTATTTTATCACTTAAAACAAGTCCATTACATAGAATGAGTATTGACTTATGGTAAGTACTGCCTTATGGTAAATTAAAGAATTCTTAGTTTTAAAGTGTGATTCAAATGACCTTCACTAATATGTATTCCCCACTTTGCATCTCCCTGTAGGAAAAGAATATTTGAAGTCCATTTCTAAGGGAAAAAAAGGAAGCAATGACATAGTACCTAGAGCTGGAGCCAACTAAACTGGGTTTGTAATTTTGTTTCTTAATTTATTATTATGTTATTTAATTATTTTATTGTGGTGGTGAAGGGGAGGTAATTAGGTTTATTTATTTTTAGAGGAGGTACAGGGGATTGAACCCAGGACCTTGTGCATGCTAAGCATGCGCTTTACCACTTGAGCCACACCCTCCCCCCTGTACTTTACTTTTCTTAATGTAAATTGTTTATTCTAGTCTTGAATCCCTTGATTTCAAATCTCCTGCCTTTTTCTAGCAGCAGACCTTATAATTTTGAGCCTTGCCTTAGTATGGAAGAGACAAAGATGAGTAAGACATGTTCCTTTCTAAGTATTTGCGATGTCTGGGAATGTGAATGACAGAATGATAAAAAGCTAGATTAACAGTCTCATTTTCAGATAAGAAGCTTGAGAGGTTTGATAAATTGCTCAGGGTCAAAGCTCTTAGTCAAACTGGGATTCAGACACAGATTTGTTGACTCCAAACCCCCTTTTCCATTATGTCACATTGCCCCTCATTTTATTTAGATTTAGTTGTACAACTACTGATAACAGAAGTTGAGGACCAGGACCCCGTGTATTTAATTTAAGGAATCTTTCTGATGAAGTAAAAGGAGAGGAAACATTTTCTATTTTCCTAAAGTTCAGGGGATTAGAGAAGGAAACTAATATTTACAGAGCACTTCACTATGTGGCAGACACTGTTATAGGGTCTTAACACGAGCTAGCTCATTTAATTCACAATAACCAAGTGGCATACTTGGTATTATCCTTGTTTTAAAGAAAGTTGAAGAGACTGAAGATCAGAGAAATAAATTGCCCCAAATCACATAGCTAGTACATAACAAAAGCAGAATTAAAACCCTTTATTGGGAAAGGTTACATGGGTTTTACATCATAACCTATTGACTTAAAACTGAGTATCACACAAACCAGATGAAGAGCTGGACGGTTTGACCTAAGCTCCTTCTGCTGTTAGTGTCATTTGTAAACATTCTTAACAGAATGGTTTAACAGTTAAATCATCTTTACCAAAATAATATTTACATTTTCTTAATAAGCTTTCCATTGTATTCAGTTTGAAAGATAATTGTTTAAGCTGTGGTGAAGAGAGAGTAAGAGTTTAAAGTCACAAGATAGTGAGCAGCCTCTATCACGTGATCGAAGGAGCAGTACAGTGGGAGTCAGGTCTGAGTCTTTCCTACTCCCAACTTTCCTATTGACTTATGTGTCTCTTAGCCTGTTTTTGGACTCATTTTGTGACATGAGAAGGTTGAGTTAATTATTCCCTAAGTCTCTTACAACTATGAAATTATCCCAACAGTAAGTAGATTTTTTTGTGTGCTTCATATGTAAATATTAAAGAATTTTTAGAGGTGGGAAGTCTTTAGAGATCATCTAACTGAATCCTCCAATATGGTAGATGAAGAAACTTACCTTACATTTGTATGACGCTTTCAACATCCAAAGCTCTTTCACGTATATTAACCTCATATAAGCTTCACCTCAATCTTGTGGATTAAATATTATCATCATCATGGTACAGATGAGCAACTGAATTGGTCTAGGGTCACACAGCTGAGCTTAGACTAAGTGACTGACTCTCAGCCTAAAGTTCCCCATGTTGTCTTGGTTTGGTGGAATTAATTACATCCTGTAATGAAGTCCTGTTGTGGGCAAAAGTGAGAATTCAGTGATTTATGAAACAAACCCAAGCAGGAAAAACAAACATTTCCAAGTACAAAAGTAGTAATGACTACAGCGTACAAATAGCAGAAACAAAGTGGGAAGGAGATGGCAAAAACCAGGTCTAGTTGATTTAATTGTTGTTTTTATTTATTCCTGGTTTAGGAGTAAGTGTAATTGACTATGTCTTCAAGTTCACTCATCTCTTTTTTCTGAAGTGCTTATCTCATCTGGTGAAATTTTCATTTCAGATATTGTATGTATATTTTATCCCCAGAAGTTCTCTTTGGGTTTTTTTTTTTTTTTTGAAAAACCCCGATTTCTGTCTTCACTGTGTCCCTGTTTTCATTTATATCCTTGAATATGGAGTGTACTTACAATATCCTTTCAATGTCATTGCCTATTAATTCTATTGTATCTGTTATTTCCAGGTCTCTCTCTGTGTTGACAGATATTGTTCTGATTATAGACCACATTTTCTTCTTTATATGTCCAGTAATTTTTGTTTTGAGTTTCGTGGTTTTATTAACACAAATACAACGTGCATGGGCTGTCTATTCGTTTTCTTCGCTGCGCAGCCTGGCGTTGGAGTTGGTGGCTCTGATGGCCACCTGGGCTGCCGTTTCCACAGTGGCTTTGTGGTTCTTGGAGGACATGTTGTGAGCAATCTCAGCACAGTAAAGTTTGTTGCACATCAGCAGCACTTTGAGCTCCTTGACATTGTGGACCAGGAACTTGTGGAAGCCGCTGGGCAGAATGTGCTTTGTTTTCTTGTTGCTCCCATAGCTGATGCCAGGCATCAGGGTCTGGCCCTTCAACCTCCTGCACATCCTGATGTCAGTGCCTCTGGGTTTCCGCCAGTTCCGCTAAATTTTGATGTATCGGTCTGACTGGTGCCAGATGAACTTCTTGGTCCTCTTTTTGATGATCTTGGGCTTCACAAGGGGTCTGGGGGCGTCCATGATGCCGACTAGGAGATGGCTGCCACCTCCGTAGGTAGTGCTGAGAAAGAGAGGGTATATGTCCAGTAATTTTTAATTAAATGTCAGATATTTGTGAATTTTACATGTTGACTTCTTGATTTTGTGGCATTCCTTCAAAGAGTATTGGATTTTTTTTTGTAATAGGCATTTAAAATTGCATATTAATTTGATCCTTTCTAGGTTTTCTAGGCTTCCAAGTTCCTTTCGGGGGTGGGGGGTCTAGAGTACCTTTATTCTAGGGCTCCTTTCCCCCTAATTCTGTGGTGTGGCCCTTCTTGGTCACTGCTGGTAGCCTTGTATCATTCAGTGAGCTTTTTCCCTTCTTGCTAGAGGGAACTTGTTGAAATCTTGGCCTCATGTCAGCTCTGAGAATACTTCATCTTAGAACTCCCTGGTAACTTTTTTTCTTTAGAAGTTCTTCTTGGCTTGTCTCAAGAAATTTTACCCTTCTCATGTACAGGTTTTTATTTAGCTAAATTCTCAAGGGAACCCTCAGTTAAATTACTGGAACTCTTTTCCTGCTCTCTGGAACTCTGCCTCATAAATTCTAGCTACCTTGGCCTCTTTGCGCTTTTTTCTCCATCTCCTCAGGTCAACAAGATTGCTAGGCTCTATTTGGGTTCTTCCTCCCGTAGTGGAGTGGTAAATTGCTTCCTGGCTGAGAGCCTTGGGTGATGGTAGGGCTCGCCTTGTTTGTGTCCCTTTTTTCAGGGATCACAGTCCTGCACTGCCTGTGTCTGAAAATAGTCCTCTCCTATGTTTTATACTGTATTCTAGTTTGCAGTGGAAGGATTATTCTGGACCTGTTTATTTCATCATGGCCTCAAAAGCAGAAAGTGAATCATTCTAGAATGAGGTTTAATGCTAACACCTTTAGAAAATTCTGAAGCTCTCAAGCAATTGTTTTTTTTTAACCTAAAAAGGTTAATATACCATTTGATCTAGTGTTTTAAAATATAATTCCTATCATTTTAGAGCATAACTGTTGAGTATATGTACTTTATGTCAGGAAATGGTATTGTTATCTGGAGAGGGCCAGATATTGTATATTTTAGACTTTGTGGGCTGCACGGTCCTTGTTGCAACAGCTCAACTCAGGCGTTATAGTACAAAAGCAGCCATAATGATATATTTTAAAATGGACTGGTATGTTCTGGTAAGATTTTATTTATCGAAAATGAAATTTGAATTTCATATAATTTTTATGCCTAAAAATATTCTTTTTCTTTTGATCTTTTTTTCCAACTATTTAAAAATCTTGAAACTTATTACCAAAGGGGAAGGGGTCAGGGGGAGAGGTAAATTAGGAGTTTGGGATTAACATATACACATTACTGTAGAAATTGAATATATTTCCCTGTGTTATACAGTAGGTCCTTGCTGTTTATTTCATATACAGTAGTGTGTATCTGTTAATCCCCAGCCTCTAATTTATCCTTCTGTGCCCTTTCCCCTTCGGTAACCATAGTTTGTTTTCTATGTTCCTAAGTCCGTTTTTGGAAAAATCTACTTTTAAAAATGCTTTCCTGTTGTCTTAAAATTTATTGAAAGAGTCAGTTCTACAATATGTAAGTGCAACCAAGAATCATTTAAAAGTGGTCTCATTATCTTTCATTTTCTTTTTTATTCTTCCACTTATTTTCTTGTATTTTGTGTTATAGAAAAAACAAATTAGGGATTTAAACACACATAGTTTAAACATGCACATAGTTGATGCTTAAGAGTCAGAAATAGATAGGAATTTATTAATTTAATTTTTTGTGATACTTTGCATACTGAATTAGAAATATATTTCACACTTAAGCCTAAAGTAAAACTGCAAAGTTGTTTGAGAAATTTTTGCAATCAGAGATGTCTACTGTCATATTTTACAGAGGCTATATCAAGGTTGGACAATGTGACTTTTAGAATTGGATTTTTATGAGGGTGAAATAGAGTTTAATATTTCTCATTTTTATATTTCTAGTAAAAAAAAAGAAATATATGAAGACAATCAAATGAAGTCTTAGAAAGCCTCAAGTGCATCAGTGCTAGTTTGACTCTTGTACATTAGTTGGTTCTTAGGTATGACATGGATAGCTCTTCAGTGTGTGAGATTCTATTCATGTCTCCTCCTAAGTGAAGAAGTTACTTCTTAAAAGAATAATTTTAATTATAAATATTGAGTGAAAGGGTGAAATTAAGACTATCCTAAAGGAAAGAATAATGTCCAATATATTAAAACTAGTTTAACTCTCCAGTTTAGCTCTATTTTTTGTTGTTGTTCTCTTGCAGTAAACATTGCTATCTTCAGAATAAGTTAAGGAATGAGAGGCGAGGAAGAGAGGACTTTCATCCTGGAAGGACCCAAAGCACTTTGAAAGTTTAAAGGAATGTACTGATAGCTGCTAAAATCACCTTTGTTACCGAAATGGATGAAGTACTTCAGATTTAAATGGTAACCAGAATTCTCATATTATGTTACATTTCTATCAAGAACTTTAAATGACTTGAAAGGACTTCTTTTTAAGTTTAAACATTTACCTTACAAATACCAAACAATAGAAAAAGCTGGTAATTTTATAACTTATTTAGCATAGTCTGGTTTTTGGATTTTCATATGTGACCCTAATATTAGCCAAAAGAATTGTTGCTTTTTTCCCAGGTTATGAACTTCTTAACTTAGAAACAGATAGATTTATTTGAGTAAAAATATGGCATAGTAATATTACACTTATAGGTCCAACTTTTATGAAATATTTTTTTCCTTTCATAGGAATAACCCAGGTGACCTAAGTAGTTGTAGCCCATCACATATGCAGAGCTTTTCAGTCTTGTTTTCTGAACTTTATTTCACATTGTTTTTTAGTTTCTTTATGTGACATCTGGTCCCTTGATCTTTTTCCTTTTACATCTGACATCTTCATTTAATCTGAAAGGATTATAAAATTATTTCTTCTTGTGAAATTGCAGTGACTGTTCCATTTCAAGTAGAGTGGAAACCAATTATGGAATGACTTAAGATTCTTTGTCAGTCTTCTTAAATTTCCTTGATCTTAGGCCAAAATTGTTTCAGTGCATGTTTTGTAAAGACTCAGATGGTTGCAGTTTTTTTTTTTTTATGGCATTATAGTGTACAATTAGAACTTTTATTCATTGGAAGTCTGTTACTCTGATTTTGAGGAATAATCATTTGCTTGAGTCACTCTGTCTTGGTGAGTGAGTGCAATTGACTAAAACTAGGTCCTTACTATGAATCAGGACATATGAAAAATCAAATACAGTATTAATTACTAGTCCTAATGATTCTAAAACATGCAGGGCCTTTTACTTTAAGGAAATGATTCAAATTGACAGGTGTCATCCAGGATAAATAGTATGTAAAAAATGAATATTTGAATCACTCTTTCCTGTGCTAACATTAACCTGGATAGAAAATACCTCAACATTTTTTAAAAAATTCTCAATTATTGATTAAACCTCTACTTATGGCATAATTAGAACTTCCTGTGCTCTTGTCACTACTAGCCAAGTAGCAGCATTTAGCCTTTTAAAAATGTCTAGTAAATTCTTTCTAGTCCTCAACCATTAAAAAATTAAAGTTGAGAAAAGTAACTTTTGAAGCACAGCAGAAATTAAAGTGCTGAATGTTCACTTACATAGTTAAGATAATATGTAGAAAGTCACCAAACTTCCCTGTCTTCTCTATTTATGATCTGTTTTCTTTATACATTTAACTATATCTTATGCTATAATCTCTTATAAGCACAGTTTCATTAATGAAACAAAACCAAATAACATCATCAAAAATTCTATTGTGATACTTTTACCATTTCTTATCAAACTCTTAACTCCATTTAAATTCATGTCAGTGATTTTTGGTAACCATGGATAGGATCATTGAAATCCATGGGCAGTGCATTTTTCTAATCATTAATTTCCACTTTTTTCACTACCAAAGTTGCTTTTAGTTATAATATTGACAAGGAACAGATCAAATTAAAACTTGAGCTCTACGAAAGAAAAGAACTGCCTTGGTTCTCCCATCTTGTCTAGTTCAGAAGTCATGAAATTCACATGCATGAAATATATAGAATTTAAAAAGATCACCTGCATTTACATATTTAACTTTCTTAGCCCCATCTATCATGAGTGCCTCCAGAATCCTACATCTACTTTGACTTTTGAAGAGGGAATGGAATCAGAATTCTGATTGTGCAACTGATGATTTCTAATTTGTACAATTGGGCAAACTATCATGGCCGCTTTGAAAAGGCTAAAATTTTAAAAATGGTATTCTAGTTATGTTAACATTGAGTCAAATACCCAGTTTTATCTAAGTTCATTTCATTAGCTTAAAATTATGGTTCTTGGGAGTAGGAGAATTCTTGTAAACAGCAAGACCACTGTAAGCAGTATATCCATCAAGCATCTTAAACTCATTAAGCTTAATAGGCACTTAGAGCATCCTCTACAACACTTTCATTTAGGAAAACTATCCTTATGGAGGGAACGCCTATGTGTAATTTACCCAGACAAAAAGGAATTAAAAGTAATAGTAATTAATGTATATTGAGTGATTACCATATGCCAAGCATCGGGATTAGTGTTTAATCTGCATTATCTTAATTAAGCTTCACGACTCTATTTGGCATAGGTCTTATTATTAAATATCTCCATTTTGCATATGAGAAAACACACTCTCAAAGAAGTTAAGTAAATTGCCCTACAAGTTGCTAGCTAGAGGTAGAGCCAGCCAGGTCTGTCTGACTCCCTAACCTGAACTCTTCACCAGGAGTTTATTCTAGTTTACAAATGTTCGATACAACTTGTTGAAGTTTTTCTTTACCTAGTGGCTGGTAAAGGATAGGTCTTAATATTAGCAGCACTCTTATTTAAGCTTGTAAAGTTATGCTCCCTTAAGATACACAGCATTTGTCTTTGGCAGCATCAGTTTTATTTTGTCAATAATTTATCATTGTTTTGATTATATTCTTAAAGTGTTATTTATTAAATTGAAAAGATAACTTAATCTACTACTAAGTAAAGGTTAAGTTACTTGAAGATGATATCAGTCGACCCACATTTTATTTGAGATAAAGACTTAGAGGTCAGGGGAAGATAAAATATGCAAAACTGATCTCTTTACTCCACTTTCCTCCCTTAAAGTCTTATTTCCCTTTCTCTTTATCCCAAGAAAATTGTTCATTGTTTTTCAGTCTCAGAAACTGATACTAAAATAGTAGTCAATCTATAGACCAGTTTATGTTAATGGCATAAATTTTCTGTTAAAAATTTATATATAGTCCTTTTCGAATAGGTACTGCTCATCCTAATCATAGAAAACTAAGTACATTAACTTCTTATCAAGGTTTAAGATGATTAAACTTATACTCAAAACTCAACATATTAAAGATACCAATTCTCCCTAAATTGATATATAGGCTTAACTCAATTCATAAACTCCTAGCAGAAATTTTTATCAACATATAAATCAACAGTTCAGAAGAGAGAACCCAGAAGCAGCCCCACACAAGTAGAGCCCGCTGATTTCTTTAGGCAAAAGTGTAAAGGGCAATTCAGTGGAGAATGGATCGTCTTCATCAAATAATGCAGATAGTCATAGGCTAAAAAAACCCACAGAAACCCTCAGCCTAAGTCTCACACACCATATATAAAAATTAACTCAGAATGGATCATAGATTTAAATGTAAAGAGTAAAACCTTATTATAAAACTTTTTAGGAAGAACCATAGGACAAAATCTTTAATATCTGGGGGTTAGTGAAGAGTAATTAGATAATGACAACAAAACACAACGCATAAAAGAAACAAAAATGGGTAAGTTGGACTTCATCAAAATTAAAAACTTTTTTATGCAGAAGACCCAGTTAAAAGAATGAGAAGACAAAAGAGTCAGATGTAGAATACTTAGAGAACTCTCAAAACTTAACAGTTGAGAAAACAAGTCAATTCATAAATGGGCAAAAGATATGAAGAAATATTTCACCAAAGAGGATATACTCTTTTAATATCATTGGCAGATAAGTACATGAAAAGATGTTCAACATCACTTGCTATTAGGGAAATGCAAATTAATGCCATGATGAGTTAACACTATTCACTCGTTAGAACAACTAAAATGAAAAATAGTATGCCAGTGAGGATGTAGAGAAATTAGATCTTTCATCCATTGCTGGTAGGAATATAAAGTGGTACAGACACTCTGGGAAATGATTTGATAGTTTCTTTATAAACTAAACATACACTTACCATATAACCCAGCAATCCCACTTTTGGCCATTTATCCCAGTAAAATGGAAACTTACGTCCACATAAAAACATGTACATGATTATTCATGCCAGCTTTATTTGTAGTAACCACAAATTGGACCAGCCAAAATGTCCTACAATAGGTAAATGGTTAAAGGAACTGCCGTACATCCACACTGTGGAATATGATACCAGCAATAAAAAAGGAATGAGCTATTGATACACATCACAGCTTGAATGGATCTCAGGGACATTAGGCTGAGTGAAAAAAAAGCCAGTCTCAAAGAGTCACATACTGTATGATTCCATTTATATAACATTCTCAAAATGACAAAATTATGGTGATGAAGAACAGATTAGTTGTTGCAGGGATTTGCGGAGATTGAGGGGCAGATGGGTCAGTGTGATTATAAAGAGATAGTACAAGGGATACCTTTGCAGTGAAGGAATAGTGTGTATCTTGATTGTGGTGATGGCTACAGTCATCTATACATATCATAAAAGGACATTGAATATACACACATTATACCCAAGTCAGTTTCTTGGGTATAATATAATATTACATTTGCAAGATGTGGCTGTTGGGGCAAACTTGTTAAAGGGTACATGGGGCTTTTCTCTACTATCTTTGCAACTGCTTGTTAATCTCCATTTCAAAAAAAAAGTTTTTTAAAAAACCTATCATAATTAGTGTGGGCCAAAAAATTCAGTCCTGTAAAATGCAAGGTCGTGTTACTTCTGTAACCTTTAATGAAATTACTAGGGTGAGCTACACAGGTACCTGGTTAGGAGTTTTCAGGGTGCAGTTTTGAGTTCCATTGCCCCCAACCCCCAAATCCCATCTGATGGCAATTGTCTGCTTTGGCTTACATCTTGTCAAGGGCATTTCTAGTTCTTGTGGCTGGCTGGCAGATTTCCAGGGCAATGTCATTGATTCCCAAAATCTCCCTATTAACAAACTGTTTCATGAGCCAGATTTGGGGAGACTGGGCCAAGAAAGTACTAGGGGTGCTGAGATCCACCCTCCTGCTTTCCTTGGGTTTTTGGGACAGATTGCTGGCTGCTTTCCACCAAGTTCTCTCTCCCCTCCATGTTATGACGCTATTCCCCCTCCACTATAGGAAATACAGCTGAGCCCCCTTTTGAGAACAGGAGTTGAAAAAGCTCTTGTGGCCAATTGCCCATTATCTACATATATATGATCAAATTTGTTACTTCTTTGTAATGGTTTTTCAGTCCAAGATTTAGTGTATGTTAAGTTTCTGAGATTTTGCATAAGTAAGAAGAGTGTTTCATGTCCTCTATAAAAAACAAAACAAAACAAAGCGAAACACTGTGTAATGTGATGAAAAGCAAAAAGAGAACAGGAAAAGTTATGTCATCCTTACTTTCTAAACTACAGGCATAAAATTCGAAATGATCCGATGGATCTTTTTGGAGAGACTATTGAGAGATCTGGGTTATACCCGTACCTTCTAGTGGGATGATCAACCTACCTGACTGATGGAGTGAACTTTATGCCATTTTACATACTAACTCATTCATTCATTCAGCACACATTTACTTGGGGGAAATACTTGCAAAAAGTAAAAATTAACTTACTTTGTGCTAACATAGGTTTACGTAAGCTATGTATATTCTCGTTTTCTTGGTTGTAAACATGTCACTGTGGAAGGTACTGGGGATACAAAGAAGGGAGCGGTGTAGGTCCTGTTATCAGTGGCTCGCTGTCTGACAGGGCAGGCAAACACATGAAGAGACAGATCTAGCCGTGTATCGAATGCTAATGGAGGTAGGAGGACAGAGTTGTGACAGTGCTCTTCCCTGCTTGGGAAGCATGAGGGAAGCAGTGTTACTGGATAAATAGGATTTTACTGCCAGGGAATAGTCTAGAGGAAAAGAATTCTAGGCAAAAGAAATAACACACAGAAATATACCTATCTCCTCTAGGGGAAAAATAGTCATAGACTTTTAAAGTTGAAGAGGTTGTGCAAGATATTTTATTTCAGCATCCTTGCTTTACATATAAAGAAATGGAAGCTCTTGGAGGCAAATCTACTCAGACAGTATTACTCAGAAATGATAGTCTCACTTTAAGTATTTTTCAAACTTTATAGCTCAAAATGTATTTTGGTCAGCAGTTACTCTACTCCAAGAAAGAAGGTTCTTCCTCATGTTTTCTTTTTTTATGAATCTGCTTTACTTCTAAGCTGAAATGTAGCTAGGTGTTATTTCTGTTTCTCTTAAATTTTTTTATTATGAAAAATTCCAAGAATTCATAAAATGGTCAGAATAATATAACAAACATCTATTATCTCACTACCAAGAATTAATTGAAAATTAACATTTTCATTTCTATTAAAAGAAATAAAACCATTTAGGAACAAATGAAATCCTCTTTGTACGTCTCTTGAATCTCATTCATATCCTTCCTTCTCCATAGAAAATGCTCTATGAGGTTGATGGATATATATTCTTACGTAGCTACTCATAAACAACATGGTGATATACTATATGTTCATTTTGCATCTTTCATTGATGTGTGATATTCACTTAGATGTATTTTTTCATATGAGCTTAAAATAGAGCATTGAAGAGTATGCGGTATGCTCTGGTCAGTAGTGGAGATTTACTGTTGTGTTGTGGCTTTGCTCTCTTGTGTTTTCTTCTTGGTAGCTAAAGTGCCACTGTCATCTTGTTAATTCTGTATTGTGTTTTGGAAGAATGTAATTCCATCATTCTGTAGGTTTTCAAATATATTTTTCTAAGACTTTTGTTGGGAAAACAGTTATTTCTGTGGACTTACACCTCTCATGTTAGCTCTTTTAATTCTTTACTACTGTGATCATTATAGCAGAAATGTCTCTTAATAGAGTCACACAACCAAGAAACGACTATACCATGTGGTAGAAACGCTCCCTTTACACATGTATTGCTGGCAAGACAACAGTGCTATGTAGTAAGAAGTCATTTGTGACGTGTGGGAAGAATTAGCCTCTGAAAACACTATGGAGAGATGACCCAGGAAGAGGACGTGTATCTGGACTTTGAGTAGAGCTTAGAAATCCCTTCACTAAGGGCCTGCCCTGGTGTGAGAGATGGTGGAGAAAGAAATAGAAATCTTGTTGTGAAAGTGAGGATTACTGTAGGTGTTGAGGACACATTTTTACCCTTTGATTACAGTGCCAACTGTAATTAGCAGTGAATGTTTCAAGTTAATGACAATCAGCTAGAATACCACTAAACATATGTAGCAATTAAAGAGCATAATAAATGCAGAGAGTTCTGTCACTAGAAGGGAAATTCACCCACCACACTCTTATAACATTGAAAAACTGGAAATCTGCACAAATGCTTGTAATAGACAAGTCAGTTATATCTAACCCCACTGGTCCTTTAATTCTGAAGTAATTGTCCCCATGCAGTAGCAATGGAATAATGGAGAAAAAAAGTTAGTATCACCATTCTGGCTTATTCATTTTGAAGATTAACAATTCTGGCACATGGTCATAGGAAAGCTTATCTAAAAATACCAAATTATAAAAATGAAAGGAAACACTTGATCCCTAAGAAACTCATTCTTGGAGTCAGGCCCAACTTTTGTTTCCTTTCCTTAGTTTGACATCCTATATTGGAAGAAAAACTTGAAATATTCTGGTTCTTTAGAACTCTTTGATGATAGATAATGGACCATTGTATAACTGGTGCTAAAACACAGGTAAGTTTCATATGTGGAATATTTAAAAGGAAACAAGATGCAGATGCTTTGTTTAATGCAAAATGGGGAAATGCATAGTCAGTATCTTTATTTCCAGATAGATTAACTAATATTTCTTCTCCACCCCATTGCCCATCTTAAAAGACCCAAACTACCAAAGCCCTCAAGAAAAGACAGATAACCTGAATAGTCCTAAATGTATTAAGGAAATTAACTTTCCACTATGGATAACTCCAGGCCAGATGCCTTTACTGGCAAATCTTACCAAGCATTTAAGGAAGAAATAATATCAATTCTCCACAAGCTCAGCCATAAAATAAAAGAAGAAAGAATACTCCCAATTTATAAAGTCAGTATTATCATGATACCAAAACAAGCTGAAGACAGCACCAGAGAAAGATCCCACCATTACAGATGCAAAAATCCTAAACAAAATAGCAGCAAATCAAATCCAGCGATATGTAGAAGTGACAATACATTATGACTAAGGATGCTTTATCCTGGGGAGAGAAGGTTGTTTTAATCTTCAAAAATGAATCACTACAATTCACATGTCAAACAAAAAGGAAAAAAGAAACACAATTATCTTAATAGTTAGATACTGTGTCAATTCATGATAAAGAACTCCCAACAAAGTAGGAACAGAAGAATTTCCTCAACCTGGCAAAGGGCAAGTATAAATATCCTACAACAAATACCATATTTAATGATGAAAACCTGAATGCTTTTTTTTCTAATGTGAGAACAAGGCGAGGATATCAGCATTGTACTAGAGGTCATAGCCAGTTCTGAAAAGGAAGAAAAAAATAAATGGAATGCAATTAAACAGGAAGAAATAAAGCTCTCCTTATCTGCAAATGAAATAATTTTCTGTGTATAAAATCCCAAAGACTCTACCAAAAAATCTGTGAGTACTACTACAGTAAATTTAGGAAAGTCATAAAAAATCATATTTCTGTATACAAATAATTAACAATTGGAAACTGAAAATTGAGGAAACAACCATTTACAATAGCACTGTAAAAACATGGAATCCTTAGGTATAAATTAAATGAAATATGCACAGCATCTGAGTGCTGAAAACCTACAAAGCACTGATGAAAGAAATCAGAGAAGATCCCATTAAATGGAGAGACATACTCTACTCAACTATTGGAAGAGTCAAAATTGTTAAGACATCAATTCTCCCAAATTGTTCTATAGATTAAATGAAGTCCCAATCAAAATCCTAGCAAGAAGCATTTTGTAGCAGTCAACAAGCTGATTCTAAAATTTTTCAGTAAGCCAAAAGAACTAGAAAAGTCAAAACAATTCTGAATAGGAACAAAGTTGGAGTACTCAGAGTACATGATACCAAGACTTAGTATGAAACTACAGGATTCAAAAATTGAAATATATTACTGTTAAAAGAATATACAGATGGAAAAAATAGTCAAGAAATACATATGTATATGATCAATTGATTTTTGACAAAGGTGCAGAAGTAATCCAATGAAGAAAGATTAGTCTGTTCAACAAATGGTACTAGAATATTGGAAACAAAGCCAAAAGGAAACAAAGAGTCCTTCGCTCATAACTTGACGTAGTCCTTGGAGATAAATGAATGAGAGGAGGTGGTGAGAGATTCACCTTGTACAGGAAGTAGTAAGACTGCCGTGAGACCTGCAACATCAAAATGGTAGAGGGAATTATTGGAAGAGAATTTAATCTTGAATGAGGAGCATTTTGTATTGTGGCAAATGTGTATACATTATAGATAAATTAAGATTCATGTAATCCACCAGCTTATTAAACACCCTACTATTCACAGAACACTGGGTTAGATTGGAGGGGTATCATTAAAGGTCCCTTAAGAGAATCACATATAAACAATAACAAAACAGTGATAACTGCTATCATAGTGGTGCCAAGGAAGCCCAGAGGAGGGGACTGGCTAATATCTACACTCATCCTGAACGGACTTACCTTGCTAGCCCACTGAGCTCTGAGTACGCAGAAGAATGTTAATTGATCCATTGTCCCTTTTAGGACTTTGAGAAATTATTGATTTGATACTCAGCTGAAATCCAATATGGGATCTCTTACATCTGGTGCCATTTCAATCTCTGATAATTACCTTAGGCTCAAAGAATAGACAAAGTGAAGGAACCTGATGTGGTTTCCCTGTATCCTTCCTTTTAACTGTCATTTGATCTGCTTTTAAGTCAGTAGTCTTTCTCTTTCCTCTATCACTGGCCGTTCTATAAAATCTCTGTCACATAAGGAAAGCAGCAAAGGAATTTTTTCAAAGACTGACAAAACTGTAGGAATGAAAAATCACTTTTTTTTTTTCCTATAAAGGAGTCTCCGTGATACTCCACATACATAGAAAGGAGAAGCTGGATTTGCATATGATCACTTCAGCCAACCTTTTGTGGGTTTCTGATGTACATTCTCATCACTCTTTGAAGGATTATTCATTGCGACTTGTACTCACACTTTCCTTAAAGCAAGCTCTTTTATTCTCTTCCAGTCTCTGTCAAATGGCAAGAGCGTTGGTGGAAATTGCTTTTCCATAAAAAGAACTGTGCCACCTACTCTTCAAATGCCACTGATTAAGAAAATCGTTGATTGACTTTTCCTAGGGAATAAATTAGGCTTTCCCATGAGAGTGGAAAAAATAAATAACGGGATGTAAAGAATGAAGATAGCTGTGTGTTATGAGGTAAATGTTTATGTGTTGCCATAGAAATAGCATGTAGGCATTTAGACAAGGAGCTTATGATATCTCTGTATTTGCCAAATATAAATCAGATATGAGTTGCATTCATTCCCTCTCTTGGCTCAACTTTAGTCTGATGTGTGGTTATGTAAAATATGCTCCTACCTTAGCATATTTGCTTAATATTTGCAGGAAACGAACAAGAGGCTGCCATGATTTAAGATCGTATAATGGAGGCACAGAAATTAAACGAGGGGAAGCAATTCTCAGCAAATGATTCCTAAAAACAAATAGCAGCACAATGAGTGCCCAAGGCTGGGTTTCCTATGACATTCATAATTAACAGTGCTAATTAATTTTTTCTTAATGAAACATTCACAATATTGGACCTAATTAGTACTAGCTAATTGTGAGTGATGTCACATGCTGAAAATGCATAGTTTGAGACTTTATTCTTATTTTAATGTATGTGATTTCATTTCATAAATTGAATAAAACACAACAGGCAGTGTTTCTGAATTACTATTATACTTTTCTGTTGCAAGACATCTCTTAGCCTTCAATATTATGCTTTATAAGGGAGGTATGATAGAAGTTTAGAGACGGCATATATGAATTTTGATGGTGTGGAGAATCTGACAAAATTTTTCAGAGCTTGAACTTTTTTCACTAATTCCAAAGATAATACAGACAATGCAAACCCTGCCTGCAGCTACTGCCTTTTATGGGGCACACAAACCAAAACAATAGGAAAATCTAAAAATGATTAGAATATGCTTCATTCATGGAAAATAAGGTGTTACCCGCTTAATTCTAATACCTCATCTTTTAATGCCAATTTTGCTACCAATTTCATAGTCCATAAGTTTATCATCCCCTTATTTAGATTCTCTCTAAGACATATCATGTGCTTTGGAAGCAGATAGCCTAGAGGCTTACTGTCTTATTAAAGCAATAACTGCTTATATGGTCCAATAAATATAACAGTAATTTAATGAGACCAAATAGTTACACAAAAGGAACAGTGGGAAAGGGCTAATCAAGAGGAGGTTTTTCAGAGGAAGTAAGGTTTGTGTCAAAATTTAAAGACTTTCTGAGAGCACATTAACAATAAATGTCAAAAAATTTTAAATATATATTTATACCTGTAAAATTTAAGGAGAAAAGATGTTTGCAAAGATTAAATTTGGAGGGTGTTAGAGTATTGGTTTGAGATTTTCCTTTTGTAGTACAAACATGTACTCATAAGAGAATACTGCTTTAACTGCAACCTACAAATTTTTGAAATTTTGCAGTTTATTTTTCAGTCTAATGTATTTTCTAATTTCCCTTGAATTTTCCTCTTTAAATAATAGATTATTTGTTTAGATAACTTCCAAGTGTTTGGAGATTTTCTTGTTAGCTTTCTGTTATTAATTTCTGTTTTTTAAGGGCAAAGAACATTCTTGATGATTTCTATTCTTTTAAATTCCTTAAGATTTCTTTCATGACCTAAGATATGGTGTATATTAGTGAATGTTTCATATACAGTTGAGAATAATGTATATTCTGCTGCTGTTGGGTAGATGTCTATAAATGTCGATTAGACTCAGCTGGTTGATGGTGGTGTTTAGCTCTTCTGTGTCCTTGCTGATTGTTTGTCCATTATTGTTTACTGAGAGAGGAGTGCTGAAATTTCCAAATGTAATTTTGAGTTTGTCTGTTTCTCCTTTCAGACCTATCAGTTTTTGCTTCATGTACTTTGAATCTCTCGTTAGGTGCATACACATTTAGAATTGTTATGCCTTCTTGGTGAATTGACATTTTTGTCAGTATGTAAGGTTGCTCATTATTCCTGTTGATTTTTTTTACTCTGAAGTCTACTTTGATAATATAACCACTCTAGATGTATTTTGATTAGTGGTTTCATGTTATATCAAGGTTTTTTTTTTTTAATTTTGTTTTATTTTGTTTTTTAATTTTTAACCTACCCTTAATTATATTTGAAGTGTGTTTCTCGTAGGTACCAAATAATTGGGTCATGGTTTCCTACATCTATACTGATAATCTCTTTAATGCTTATACTATTTGCATTTTATAAAATTGGCATATTTGAATTTAGGTCTACCATTTATTTTCTGTTTATTCCATTTTTCTTCCTGTTTTCTCTTTCCTGCCGTATTTGAACATCTTTTGGTGTTCCATTTAATTTATCTATTGTGTCTTTTACTATATGTCTTATAGATATTCTAGGGATTACAATGTACATACTAAACTGTGTACAATTCAGTTAGACTCAATATTTTACCACTTCAAGTAAAATGTAGAAATCATATTACCATATAAATGGCTTTATCTTTGCCCTCTTTGAGTTATAGTTAGTTATGTATTACACTACATGCATTGAAAACTCTACCAGACAATATTATAATTTTTTGCTTTCAGCTGTCAAACATATTTTAAAGAATTCAAGAGGAGAATAGTCTGTTACATTTATCTAGATAGTTACCATTTCTCTTTCTCCTCCAAATTTCCTTCTGGTAGCTTCTCTCTAAACAACAGAAAAAGCAATTCTTTTATAGCATATCTGCTGGCAACTTTTTCTTTTATTCCTTTATTTAAAGTGTCTTTATTTGACCTTTACACCTGAAGGACATTTTTGTTGAAAATAGAATTCTTGGTTGACAGTTCTTTTCTTTCAGCACTTTAAAAATATCTTGTCACTGCCTCCTGGCCTCCCCTGTTTTGGATGAGAAATCTATAGTCATTCAAGTCAGTTCCCTAAAGATGTTGGGGTTTTTTTGGGGGGGGGGGTTGTTTTTTGGTTTTTTTTGGCTGGTTTCAACATTTATTTCTGTTTCAGTTTTCATCAGTTTGATTATGACATCCTGGTGTGGATTTCTTTGGGCTTATTTTTTGTTGACTTCTCTGGGCTTTTTTAATCTGTAGGTTTATGTCTTTTGTCAGACTTAGGAAGTTTTCAGACATTATTTCTTCTAGTGTATTTTATATATATGTATTTTCATATAAATGGAATAGTATATGTGACATTTTGTCCCTGGATTCCTTTACTTAATGTTTTTGAGTTTCATCTGTCTTTGTAGCATGTATCAGTACTTCATTCATTTTAATGACTGAATAATATATACTCCACTTTGTTTATCCATTCATCTGTCAGTGGCCATTTGGGTTGCTTCCACCTTTTGGCTGTTGAGAACAATACTGTTACGAACATTCACATACAAGTATCTGTGTGAGTCCCTCTTTTCACTTCTTTGGGTTGTATGGTAATTCTGTGTTTAACATTTTGAGGAATTTGCTACATTGTTTTCCACAGTGTGCACCATTTTATAATCCCACCAGCAATTCATGAGATCCACATCCTCACCAATCCTTGTTTTTTGGTTTTGTTTTTATGATATGGCCATCCTAGAAGATTGAAGTGGTATGTCATGGTTTTCATTTGCATTTTACTTATGACTAGTAATACTCAGCACCTTTTTGTTTGCTTGTTGGCCATTTTTATATCTTTTTTGGAGAAGTGTATTTAAGTCCTTTGCTCATTTTTTAAATTGGGTTGCTTGTTTTTTTGCTTTTGAGTTGTGAGAGTTCTTTATATATCCTGGATACAAATCTTGTATTAGATACATGATTTGCGAATATTTTCTCTCATTCCTTAGGTTTTCTCATTTTCTTGACAGTGTCTTTTGATGCACAAAACTTTTAAATTTTGATGGAACCAGTGTATGTATTTTTTCTTTTGTTCTTGTGCTTTCAGTGTCTTACCTAACCATCCATTTTTAAAGCCAAAATAATGAAACTTTCCCCTGTGTTTTACTCTAAAGGTCTTATAGTTTCAGTGCTTACATTTAGATTGTTGATCCATTTTGAATTATTTTTTGTATATGATGTGAATTAGGGGTCCAGCTTCATTTTTTTGCATGTTGGGACTAGTTGTACCAGCACTAGTTATTTAAGAAGCTGTTCCCTTCCCCCATTGGATGGTCTTGGCACCCTTGTCAAAACTCAATTGACCATAGATGTACACATTTATTTCTGAACTCCCAGTTCTGTTCGATTTGTCCTTATGCCACTACCACACTGTTTTAATTACTGTAGTATTGTAATAAGTTTTGAATTAGGGAAGTGTTAGTCTTCCAAATTGTTTTTCCTCAGATTATCTTGGTTATTCATGGTCCCTTGAGATTCTATATGAACTTTATAATCAGCTTGTCAATTTCTACATAAAAGGAAACTGAGATTTTGATAGGGATTACAGTGAATCACCAGATCAACTTGGGAAATACCGTCATCTTAACAATACTAAGTCTTCCAATTCATGAACGGGAGGTGTTTTTTCATTTATTTAGGTTTCTTTTAATTTCTTTCATTAATGTTTTTTAGTTTTTACTGTATAGTCTTGCACCTCTTTGGTTAGATTTATTTCTAAGTATTTTACTCTTTTTGATGCTATTGTAAATGGAATTGTTTTCTTAATTTTATTTTCATGTTCATTTTTAGTATATAGAAATACAGCTCATTTTTTTGTGTTTATCTTGTATCCTAAAACTCTGCCCAGTTCTTTTATTAGTTTTAATAGCTCTGTGTGCGTGTGTGTGTGTGTGTGTGTGTGTGTGTGTGTGTCTGTGTGTTCTTTAGGATTTTCTATCTAAAAGATTTTGTTACCTGTGAGTAAAGATAATTTTACTTCTACATTTTCAGTTTGGATGCTTTATTTTTTTCTTGCCTAATATTAGTCTAGCTAGAACTTCTAGGAGAATGTTGAATAGAAGTGGTGAAAGTGGAAATCCTTGTCTTGTTCTTGATTTTAAGGGGAAATCTTTCAGTCTTTCATCATTGATTATAATGTTGGCTATGGGTTTTACGTAAATGTCCTTTATTGTGTTTTTCATTCCCACCTTTAAGATAGTAGAGTTCCAGTTATTCCACATCCTTTCCAGCATTTCGTATTATTACACTGTATAATTTTAGCCATTCTAGTCAGTTTGTAGTGATATTTTATTGGAATTTTAATTTGCTTTTCACTGGTGACTAAAGACATTGAACACTTCTCCAGGTGCTTCTTGGCTGTAGAATTTGTTTTTGAGAGGGTCTTTACATTGAAAGTCAATGTCAGATAATTTACCATGTAAATGTATATTGACTACAGTACAGTTCGGGCCCTCTTAATGTTTATTTTGGACCTCTAAATTAAGGTGTTATTGTCAAATTGACTGTTAGTGTTGCTGTGGATCTACTTTTATAGTAAAGATTTGAAAAATTAAGTCCTATTATGTAATGTATATGAACACTAATAACTTATGAACATTTAAACATTCTAAAGACAAGGAGAAAATCATTTTTCTTTGTTGTTGATAGGTGAATAATTATAGCTGTATTTGGGCATGGATTAAAACTTTTTAAAGAATTCAGTTGATGTAACTTATCAAGAAGTTATGATATGCCAAGTGGCGTACTTGTGTTTCTGAATGAAACAAATGATAAAGGTATGCACATTTACTTGTCAGCAAATGGGCATCATTGTATTTGGCTAATGATCTAAGTATCTCTGCAAATGGAGTTGTCTCCAGCTGGCTGTAATTAGGGTTGGGTTGTTTCATGCATCAGAGACACTAAAGTTGGTTTAATTCGTGAGTCCCACAGCTTTCTCGTTATTTTCCTCATTTCCTGCAACTTCCAAGTGCTCATCTATTTCTCACAAAATATTTGAATGGGTTCAGACAGAAACATATAACCAGGTTGCCACTATTATTAGCTGCTATTTTTTCTCTCAGATATTGAAATGTAGGAATGAAGAATGACTCAGAAACCTTCTAATAGCCTGGAGAGTTATCCTTTGAAAAGAAATGCATTGAAATAAGAATGTTAAAAGAGCCCACGGGGTACAATAAAATGTGATAGGAACACTGTAAATCCCACAGTCTCTCTCAGTTTGGAATATCTGGGAATGATAGTCAACTCCTATGAACAGTTTTGTGATGTTTGGAATATAATTTGTCATAAGATGTTAGCACATAAAGGGATGTCCTGTTTTACTTGATCTCTTTCCTAATGCCATGGTTTTCTATCTGCTTACTTATAAATGGATTTAGAATAGCTAATATTTATTAACTATCTGCTAATTGTCTTTCATGGTGCTAGTCTCTCTTACATTATCTCTAATCCTTACCACAGTCTTATAAACCCAATTTATAGATGAAACTAAGGCTCACACAGAAAACAAACTGTGGTTACCAAAGGGAAAGGGGGTGAGAAAGGATAAATTGGGAGTTTGAGATTTGCAGATACTGACTGGTATATGTAAAATAGATAAACAGGCTTATGCTGTATAGCACAGGGAACTATATTCAATGTCTTATAGCAGCTTATGGTGAAAAAGAATATGAAAACAAATATATGTATATTCATGTATGACTGAAGCATTGTGCTGTACACCAGAAATTGATACAATATTGTAAACTGACTATACTTCAATTTTTTTTAAAGTGAAAAAAGAAAAAGAACATGACAAAAGCCATCAGTAGTCACATACCTCTAATCACGAGAGAAGTGATTCATGCTGAGTTACTGGAGAGCGTAGGGCTTGAGCTGAGCTTCATACCTGAGGACCCTAAAATAAAACCAGAGTGAGTGCTATGAGAATGATAAATTCCGTTTTTAAATGGCAGTTTTCTTAAATTGGATAAGTATCAGGAGATTTGATAGTCTTTGATTTTTCCCTGGTAACAAGAGTTACAACTTTCTTCATTTTATGAATGATAGCCTTTTCACATAGTGACTATACTGGAAACAAAATCATTTCTTGTCCAGAAAATTCTCGTGCTTGTTCTTAGAGTAAGAATGACAGGGTGTAGGTGATAACTAGCCATATTACAAAAGACAGTAATTCCCAGTAAAGTGATTTGCCCAATACTCCTTTTAAATGCATTTGGGAGTCTGGAGATTGTCTTCATTCCCAGAGGCTTGGCAGCTGATCTTTGTGGAGTACTCCAGACTCTCTCAGGATGGGGTTTTCTACAGGATTGCCTGGTTTAGAATGAGGAAGTAGGTTCTGAAGAGCTGCTGGAATGAGAATTGCTGAAATAGTCTGATGAAAGGCTGAGCTTTCTATGGCCAGTGCATCCTGAGTGATAGAGGAACCACATGTATAGTCCCTTGTGGCGGAACCAGGTCTCCTGGAGGAGAGTAAAGCTGATTTCAACTGTCACATGAGTCATCTAAAACAGGGCCATCTTATCCACCAGTGCCCAGAGCCCTCAGTACTTCTAGGGGCCCATGAAAATGTTTTAATGTCTTTGAATATCAGAAGGAAAAAAATGAACAAAATGTTTTAACAAATGACATTAATATATTTGTCTTCATACCAAAAAAGCCATAAAATGTAATTTTTCACTTTTTTATGGAGGAAGGGCCACGAAGTGCCCAGGGCCCATGAAAGTTGTAATGCAGCCCTGCCTGAGACCAACCCATCCTCTCGAGGTTGGTGCTAGACTGTGAAAGGCCGGCCAGTTGGGGCAGACGTGTGATATGTTAATCCAGTTCTCCTCACTCTCTGCATCTTAGCGTCTTCATCTGTCTAATGAGGAGTTAGGGACCAAGCAACCTGTGAGGGCCATTGCAGGTAACACTTTCTTCCATAAAGTTCTGCATCAAAAAGCTCTGGAAAAGTTCCAGGCCAAAGCAGATTATCTAACAGAACCTTATTGTGAACTCAGATCCTGTGAGAACCCCTGTAGACACAGAACAGGCCTGGTAACCACTCTGTACTTTTTGAGTCCAGTTGGAAGTACATGTTCAGAAATGATAAGAGCATGAAGTATATGGTATTAGAATGCAACTGGTAAAAAACTAGAAGTAATAAAGTGCCTTGTATGTTGTAAGTACTCAGTAAAAATGAAAGGATAAAATATTAATGTATATAAAATATTAGCTTATTTTCTTAACCCAGAGAAATCTGTATTTACTAGTAAAAGCATTCACCTGTGGAATTTTTTTTTCCTTGCTTATTCTTTATAGAAAAATAAAATATTTTGGAGATGATTTTATCTAAAGTATTTAAATCTCATTTCTACACATTGTAAGATTCTGAAGATTAAGCCCAGAGCCCTTTTAAATTGTTATTCTCTGTTTGTTTATATGGTTTATCCTTCTCTGTCTAATCCAAAATGTGTGGTATATTAAGCTATTAGAATAGTATCTTTCTAACTTCTGCCTCTGTTGTCTGTATGCTGTCCACTTTTTAGGTTGGTGGAAAACGGGCAATCCCAACTTAATGTTCCTTCTACAGTAAGTGGGCCTCTGTATCACTCATCCTACTCCAACCTTCTTACTTGCTTAGGGACAGCACACTGATAGAAAACAAGGTGATTTAATCAATGCCTACAAAATGTGTAATTAGAAAGGTAAATTTGCTGAAAAACAAGTATTACAAAATTACAAACACATTTCTTCTGGATTGCCTTTTTTTTTTTCTAGTCTAGTCTTTTGATGTACATCACAGTCACCTAAACTACCTTTTAAAAGCATGCTATCTCAGACCTGCTAGTTTAGGATCTTTGGGGATGTATGTAACCTATGCATCTATACTTTGAAAAAGATCCCAAGTGATTGTGACAGGCACTACAGGTTGAGAACTACTGAAGTACAGTAAAATAGAAAGAAGTGTAAACTTTAGACTTAGATGGATCTGAGTCCAGAGTCCAGATCTGCCACAATCTAGGTGTATGAACCAAGACCTAGGTCTATGACCAAGTTACTTAATCTCTCTGAACTTCCATTTCTTTGTCTACAAAATAGGAAGCATAATACTTTAGTTGGGGGCACTAAGGGAGATAATAGATGACAAGTGCTTGGCAGTAAGTCATAGCTAGTTTTGCTATCCTAGTTGTGTGGTGTTATCCTCAGTTTTCATCTTGACTTATGGAGAGTGAGGTTTTTCTCACAATGGTTCTTTTCTGCATCCAAAAAAAAAATTTATGCAGAACTTCCTCCAACTCTCTTTCAATTAGACAGATTTACTTTGGGCTTTGAACTTCCCTCTAAGTTTGCAT